>NC_060125.1:134960939-140933439 GCF_021461395.2 Schistocerca americana
CGCTCCCTTAGGGGAACCAGAGCTTAAATCTGGCGCCTTAGACCGCTCGGCCAATCTGACGAGCGAGACAAGCGCTCCAGTGACTTCCATCTCTAGCAAGATCTCAGGAACCTCACTCCGAAATCTCTTTCCTTTTTCGGTTAGAATGGAATTATGTCAGTTTAATAATATGTAAGACGCAATGTCAGATGTGGCGTACTAAACGCACCCTCGCTTTCGGGAACCAATGTGGCGAGTTGGACCGCTTTCTTCCGTCGCTTCCAGTTTGAACTGTAACTAGCAAAACTGTATTTAGTAATAGGAACATTGTCACATTGATGCAAAGAAAACTAGATATTAACGAACGGCGAATAAGACCGTTTCCTAGCAACAGCCACGCTTTGGTTTACGCACTCGTGGGAAGCCAATGAAATACTTCATGTGAGGCTCTAACTGTGGGCCTTCACTTTACAATACTTAGGCTCTGCCCCGGTGGTACCGACGCATACATACTGAAACGTCTTTGGATCGTCAGTGAGTACTTCATATTAGAAATTTCGTGTTCGCCCTGATGTGCATTAAAGGGCCAATTTATCAGAGAAAGTCAGTTCTGCGCCTAGTTACAGTATGTCGCCCTAGCAGCACCAGGAAATCGGGTTCAGTGGTGCTCGCGTCGCACTCGGCGTTGAGCGCCTGCAGCGCTATCGCCTTCGGCCTCTGGCGCCAGGAGGGAAGGCGACACATCACGGCGCAAGCAGCGCGTAGCAGAAGGCGGTGGTGGTGTGTCGGTCAGCATGGTTGCTTCCCAAGTAGCTGCTCCGGGTTCGAAGCGCGGACATCGCACGGAAGTTGTCTCCTTTACTCAGGAGAGTGTTTTCAACGGTACGAATGGTTTCCCTTCTCCCCTCGTAGGCTAGTGCGGATTACGATTCACAGCATCGTGTGTCCCCATGTGTCGACTTGTCTCGACTTTGCTCGGCTGACGCGAAAGCTGACGCTTGCAAATGGGCGTATATGTAGAGGACATGCGCTAGAAACGACTGGGAGAGGCCACATCGACAAACACACAACGGACCCGTTCATTTGACTGTGGCCGCATGTTCGCGCCTTTGCGTACCGAGAGCAAGAGGGGGTCAGCGTGCTGGACCGTACCATTACCGCACAGCAGCACCAAAAACTAAGGAAAAAGGCAAAACTGAAGAAACCAAGACACGCGGACTTCCTAGTTCGTCATCCAGCCGAGCACTAGCCACGGCCAACGCTGCCTAATTTCGGTAATCGGACATGAACCCGTGTCGTTGGCACGGCATACAAGTTGGCGAGAATGTTGCCAGACGTGCGGACGTCTTAGTCCGTGTACAGATCACTTGCGATTTGCCTGACAGTCTCTCGCGTTGCCTTTTAGGGAAGGAAAATGGAATAGACCTGAGCCACAACACAACGACCACAGAAACGTCCGTGAGAAGAGCTGAAACTCGGCACGAGAAAAATATGTTCCGCTATTTTGTTTTCGGCCGCTCGGGCTATCGGACGTGCGACGCCTGCACTGCTGTCACTGTCGTCTCTAGTAAAATCTCCGCGGCGTGTTTCTGCGTAATTTACTTGTTCTATAAGATGAAGGGAGTATGTTAGTTTCAGAATGTTTAAAATGCATTGTCAGATGTGGGGTTCGAACCCACGCTCCCTTAGGGGAACCAGAGCTTAAATCTGGCGCCTTAGACCGCTCGGCCAATCTGACGAGCGAGACAAGCGCTCCAGTGACTTCCATCTCTAGCAAGATCTCAGGAACCTCACTCCGAAATCTCTTTCCTTTTTCGGTAGAATGGAATTATGTCAGTTTAATAATATGTAAGACGCAATGTCAGATGTGGCGTACTAAACGCACCCTCGCTTTCGGGAACCAATGTGGCGAGTTGGACCGCTTTCTTCCGTCGCTTCCAGTTTGAACTGTAACTAGCAAAACTGTATTTAGTAATAGGAACATTGTCACATTGATGCAAAGAAAACTAGATATTAACGAACGGCGAATAAGACCGTTTCCTAGCAACAGCCACGCTTTGGTTTACGCACTCGTGGGAAGCCAATGAAATACTTCATGTGAGGCTCTAACTGTGGGCCTTCACTTTACAATACTTAGGCTCTGCCCCGGTGGTACCGACGCATACATACTGAAACGTCTTTGGATCGTCAGTGAGTACTTCATATTAGAAATTTCGTGTTCGCCCTGATGTGCATTAAAGGGCCAATTTATCAGAGAAAGTCAGTTCTGCGCCTAGTTACAGTATGTCGCCCTAGCAGCACCAGGAAATCGGGTTCAGTGGTGCTCGCGTCGCACTCGGCGTTGAGCGCCTGCAGCGCTATCGCCTTCGGCCTCTGGCGCCAGGAGGGAAGGCGACACATCACGGCGCAAGCAGCGCGTAGCAGAAGGCGGTGGTGGTGTGTCGGTCAGCATGGTTGCTTCCCAAGTAGCTGCTCCGGGTTCGAAGCGCGGACATCGCACGGAAGTTGTCTCCTTTACTCAGGAGAGTGTTTTCAACGGTACGAATGGTTTCCCTTCTCCCCTCGTAGGCTAGTGCGGATTACGATTCACAGCATCGTGTGTCCCCATGTGTCGACTTTGCTCGGCTGACGCGAAAGCTGACGCTTGCAAATGGGCGTATATGTAGAGGACATGCGCTAGAAACGACTGGGAGAGGCCACATCGACAAACACACAACGGACCCGTTCATTTGACTGTGGCCGCATGTTCGCGCCTTTGCGTACCGAGAGCAAGAGGGGGTCAGCGTGCTGGACCGTACCATTACCGCACAGCAGCACCAAAAACTAAGGAAAAAGGCAAAACTGAAGAAACCAAGACACGCGGACTTCCTAGTTCGTCATCCAGCCGAGCACTAGCCACGGCCAACGCTGCCTAATTTCGGTAATCGGACATGAACCCGTGTCGTTGGCACGGCATACAAGTTGGCGAGAATGTTGCCAGACGTGCGGACGTCTTAGTCCGTGTACAGATCACTTGCGATTTGCCTGACAGTCTCTCGCGTTGCCTTTTAGGGAAGGAAAATGGAATAGCCCTGAGCCACAACACAACGACCACAGAAACGTCCGTGAGAAGAGCTGAAACTCGGCACGAGAAAAATATGTTCCGCTATTTGTTTTCGGCCCGCTCGGGCTATCGGACGTGCGACGCCTGCACTGCTGTCACTGTCGTCTCTAGTAAAATCTCCGCGGCGTGTTTCTGCGTAATTTACTTGTTCTATAAGATGAAGGGAGTATGTTAGTTTCAGAATGTTTAAAATGCATTGTCAGATGTGGGGTTCGAACCCACGCTCCCTTAGGGGAACCAGAGCTTAAATCTGGCGCCTTAGACCGCTCGGCCAATCTCGAGCGAGACAAGCGCTCCAGTGACTTCCATCTCTAGCAAGATCTCAGGAACTCACTCCGAAATCTCTTTCCTTTTTCGGTAGAATGGAATTATGTCAGTTTAATAATATGTAAGACGCAATGTCAGATGTGGCGTACTAAACGCACCCTCGCTTTCGGGGAACCAATGTGGCGAGTTGGACCGCTTTCTTCCGTCGCTTCCAGTTTGAACTGTAACTAGCAAAACTGTATTTAGTAATAGGAACATTGTCACATTGATGCAAAGAAAACTAGATATTAACGAACGGCGAATAAGACCGTTTCCTAGCAACAGCCACGCTTTGGTTTACGCACTCGTGGGAAGCCAATGAAATACTTCATGTGAGGCTCTAACTGTGGGCCTTCACTTTACAATACTTAGGCTCTGCCCCGGTGGTACCGACGCATACATACTGAAACGTCTTTGGATCGTCAGTGAGTACTTCATATTAGAAATTTCGTGTTCGCCCTGATGTGCATTAAAGGGCCAATTTATCAGAGAAAGTCAGTTCTGCGCCTAGTTACAGTATGTCGCCCTAGCAGCACCAGGAAATCGGGTTCAGTGGTGCTCGCGTCGCACTCGGCGTTGAGCGCCTGCAGCGCTATCGCCTTCGGCCTCTGGCGCCAGGAGGGAAGGCGACACATCACGGCGCAAGCAGCGCGTAGCAGAAGGCGGTGGTGGTGTGTCGGTCAGCATGGTTGCTTCCCAAGTAGCTGCTCCGGGTTCGAAGCGCGGACATCGCACGGAAGTTGTCTCCTTTACTCAGGAGAGTGTTTTCAACGGTACGAATGGTTTCCCTTCTCCCCTCGTAGGCTAGTGCGGATTACGATTCACAGCATCGTGTGTCCCCATGTGTCGACTTGTCTCGACTTTGCTCGGCTGACGCGAAAGCTGACGCTTGCAAATGGGCGTATATGTAGAGGACATGCGCTAGAAACGACTGGGAGAGGCCACATCGACAAACACACAACGGACCCGTTCATTTGACTGTGGCCGCATGTTCGCGCCTTTGCGTACCGAGAGCAAGAGGGGGTCAGCGTGCTGGACCGTACCATTACCGCACAGCAGCACCAAAAACTAAGGAAAAAGGCAAAACTGAAGAAACCAAGACACGCGGACTTCCTAGTTCGTCATCCAGCCGAGCACTAGCCACGGCCAACGCTGCCTAATTTCGGTAATCGGACATGAACCCGTGTCGTTGGCACGGCATACAAGTTGGCGAGAATGTTGCCAGACGTGCGGACGTCTTAGTCCGTGTACAGATCACTTGCGATTTGCCTGACAGTCTCTCGCGTTGCCTTTTAGGGAAGGAAAATGGAATAGCCCTGAGCCACAACACAACGACCACAGAAACGTCCGTGAGAAGAGCTGAAACTCGGCACGAGAAAAATATGTTCCGCTATTTGTTTTCGGCCGCTCGGGCTATCGGACGTGCGACGCCTGCACTGCTGTCACTGTCGTCTCTAGTAAAATCTCCGCGGCGTGTTTCTGCGTAATTTACTTGTTCTATAAGATGAAGGGAGTATGTTAGTTTCAGAATGTTTAAAATGCATTGTCAGATGTGGGGTTCGAACCCACGCTCCCTTAGGGGAACCAGAGCTTAAATCTGGCGCCTTAGACCGCTCGGCCAATCTGACGAGCGAGACAAGCGCTCCAGTGACTTCCATCTCTAGCAAGATCTCAGGAACCTCACTCCGAAATCTCTTTCCTTTTTCGGTAGAATGGAATTATGTCAGTTTAATAATATGTAAGACGCAATGTCAGATGTGGCGTACTAAACGCACCCTCGCTTTCGGGAACCAATGTGGCGAGTTGGACCGCTTTCTTCCGTCGCTTCCAGTTTGAACTGTAACTAGCAAAACTGTATTTAGTAATAGGAACATTGTCACATTGATGCAAAGAAAACTAGATATTAACGAACGGCGAATAAGACCGTTTCCTAGCAACAGCCACGCTTTGGTTTACGCACTCGTGGGAAGCCAATGAAATACTTCATGTGAGGCTCTAACTGTGGGCCTTCACTTTACAATACTTAGGCTCTGCCCCGGTGGTACCGACGCATACATACTGAAACGTCTTTGGATCGTCAGTGAGTACTTCATATTAGAAATTTCGTGTTCGCCCTGATGTGCATTAAAGGGCCAATTTATCAGAGAAAGTCAGTTCTGCGCCTAGTTACAGTATGTCGCCCTAGCAGCACCAGGAAATCGGGTTCAGTGGTGCTCGCGTCGCACTCGGCGTTGAGCGCCTGCAGCGCTATCGCCTTCGGCCTCTGGCGCCAGGAGGGAAGGCGACACATCACGGCGCAAGCAGCGCGTAGCAGAAGGCGGTGGTGGTGTGTCGGTCAGCATGGTTGCTTCCCAAGTAGCTGCTCCGGGTTCGAAGCGCGGACATCGCACGGAAGTTGTCTCCTTTACTCAGGAGAGTGTTTTCAACGGTACGAATGGTTTCCCTTCTCCCCTCGTAGGCTAGTGCGGATTACGATTCACAGCATCGTGTGTCCCCATGTGTCGACTTTGCTCGGCTGACGCGAAAGCTGACGCTTGCAAATGGGCGTATATGTAGAGGACATGCGCTAGAAACGACTGGGAGAGGCCACATCGACAAACACACAACGGACCCGTTCATTTGACTGTGGCCGCATGTTCGCGCCTTTGCGTACCGAGAGCAAGAGGGGGTCAGCGTGCTGGACCGTACCATTACCGCACAGCAGCACCAAAAACTAAGGAAAAAGGCAAAACTGAAGAAACCAAGACACGCGGACTTCCTAGTTCGTCATCCAGCCGAGCACTAGCCACGGCCAACGCTGCCTAATTTCGGTAATCGGACATGAACCCGTGTCGTTGGCACGGCATACAAGTTGGCGAGAATGTTGCCAGACGTGCGGACGTCTTAGTCCGTGTACAGATCACTTGCGATTTGCCTGACAGTCTCTCGCGTTGCCTTTTAGGGAAGGAAAATGGAATAGCCCTGAGCCACAACACAACGACCACAGAAACGTCCGTGAGAAGAGCTGAAACTCGGCACGAGAAAAATATGTTCCGCTATTTGTTTTCGGCCGCTCGGGCTATCGGACGTGCGACGCCTGCACTGCTGTCACTGTCGTCTCTAGTAAAATCTCCGCGGCGTGTTTCTGCGTAATTTACTTGTTCTATAAGATGAAGGGAGTATGTTAGTTTCAGAATGTTTAAAATGCATTGTCAGATGTGGGGTTCGAACCCACGCTCCCTTAGGGGAACCAGAGCTTAAATCTGGCGCCTTAGACCGCTCGGCCAATCTGACGAGCGAGACAAGCGCTCCAGTGACTTCCATCTCTAGCAAGATCTCAGGAACCTCACTCCGAAATCTCTTTCCTTTTTCGGTAGAATGGAATTATGTCAGTTTAATAATATGTAAGACGCAATGTCAGATGTGGCGTACTAAACGCACCCTCGCTTTCGGGAACCAATGTGGCGAGTTGGACCGCTTTCTTCCGTCGCTTCCAGTTTGAACTGTAACTAGCAAAACTGTATTTAGTAATAGGAACATTGTCACATTGATGCAAAGAAAACTAGATATTAACGAACGGCGAATAAGACCGTTTCCTAGCAACAGCCACGCTTTGGTTTACGCACTCGTGGGAAGCCAATGAAATACTTCATGTGAGGCTCTAACTGTGGGCCTTCACTTTACAATACTTAGGCTCTGCCCCGGTGGTACCGACGCATACATACTGAAACGTCTTTGGATCGTCAGTGAGTACTTCATATTAGAAATTTCGTGTTCGCCCTGATGTGCATTAAAGGGCCAATTTATCAGAGAAAGTCAGTTCTGCGCCTAGTTACAGTATGTCGCCCTAGCAGCACCAGGAAATCGGGTTCAGTGGTGCTCGCGTCGCACTCGGCGTTGAGCGCCTGCAGCGCTATCGCCTTCGGCCTCTGGCGCCAGGAGGGAAGGCGACACATCACGGCGCAAGCAGCGCGTAGCAGAAGGCGGTGGTGGTGTGTCGGTCAGCATGGTTGCTTCCCAAGTAGCTGCTCCGGGTTCGAAGCGCGGACATCGCACGGAAGTTGTCTCCTTTACTCAGGAGAGTGTTTTCAACGGTACGAATGGTTTCCCTTCTCCCCTCGTAGGCTAGTGCGGATTACGATTCACAGCATCGTGTGTCCCCATGTGTCGACTTGTCTCGACTTTGCTCGGCTGACGCGAAAGCTGACGCTTGCAAATGGGCGTATATGTAGAGGACATGCGCTAGAAACGACTGGGAGAGGCCACATCGACAAACACACAACGGACCCGTTCATTTGACTGTGGCCGCATGTTCGCGCCTTTGCGTACCGAGAGCAAGAGGGGGTCAGCGTGCTGGACCGTACCATTACCGCACAGCAGCACCAAAAACTAAGGAAAAAGGCAAAACTGAAGAAACCAAGACACGCGGACTTCCTAGTTCGTCATCCAGCCGAGCACTAGCCACGGCCAACGCTGCCTAATTTCGGTAATCGGACATGAACCCGTGTCGTTGGCACGGCATACAAGTTGGCGAGAATGTTGCCAGACGTGCGGACGTCTTAGTCCGTGTACAGATCACTTGCGATTTGCCTGACAGTCTCTCGCGTTGCCTTTTAGGGAAGGAAAATGGAATAGCCCTGAGCCACAACACAACGACCACAGAAACGTCCGTGAGAAGAGCTGAAACTCGGCACGAGAAAAATATGTTCCGCTATTTGTTTTCGGCCGCTCGGGCTATCGGACGTGCGACGCCTGCACTGCTGTCACTGTCGTCTCTAGTAAAATCTCCGCGGCGTGTTTCTGCGTAATTTACTTGTTCTATAAGATGAAGGGAGTATGTTAGTTTCAGAATGTTTAAAATGCATTGTCAGATGTGGGGTTCGAACCCACGCTCCCTTAGGGGAACCAGAGCTTAAATCTGGCGCCTTAGACCGCTCGGCCAATCTGACGAGCGAGACAAGCGCTCCAGTGACTTCCATCTCTAGCAAGATCTCAGGAACCTCACTCCGAAATCTCTTTCCTTTTTCGGTAGAATGGAATTATGTCAGTTTAATAATATGTAAGACGCAATGTCAGATGTGGCGTACTAAACGCACCCTCGCTTTCGGGAACCAATGTGGCGAGTTGGACCGCTTTCTTCCGTCGCTTCCAGTTTGAACTGTAACTAGCAAAACTGTATTTAGTAATAGGAACATTGTCACATTGATGCAAAGAAAACTAGATATTAACGAACGGCGAATAAGACCGTTTCCTAGCAACAGCCACGCTTTGGTTTACGCACTCGTGGGAAGCCAATGAAATACTTCATGTGAGGCTCTAACTGTGGGCCTTCACTTTACAATACTTAGGCTCTGCCCCGGTGGTACCGACGCATACATACTGAAACGTCTTTGGATCGTCAGTGAGTACTTCATATTAGAAATTTCGTGTTCGCCCTGATGTGCATTAAAGGGCCAATTTATCAGAGAAAGTCAGTTCTGCGCCTAGTTACAGTATGTCGCCCTAGCAGCACCAGGAAATCGGGTTCAGTGGTGCTCGCGTCGCACTCGGCGTTGAGCGCCTGCAGCGCTATCGCCTTCGGCCTCTGGCGCCAGGAGGGAAGGCGACACATCACGGCGCAAGCAGCGCGTAGCAGAAGGCGGTGGTGGTGTGTCGGTCAGCATGGTTGCTTCCCAAGTAGCTGCTCCGGGTTCGAAGCGCGGACATCGCACGGAAGTTGTCTCCTTTACTCAGGAGAGTGTTTTCAACGGTACGAATGGTTTCCCTTCTCCCCTCGTAGGCTAGTGCGGATTACGATTCACAGCATCGTGTGTCCCCATGTGTCGACTTGTCTCGACTTTGCTCGGCTGACGCGAAAGCTGACGCTTGCAAATGGGCGTATATGTAGAGGACATGCGCTAGAAACGACTGGGAGAGGCCACATCGACAAACACACAACGGACCCGTTCATTTGACTGTGGCCGCATGTTCGCGCCTTTGCGTACCGAGAGCAAGAGGGGGTCAGCGTGCTGGACCGTACCATTACCGCACAGCAGCACCAAAAACTAAGGAAAAAGGCAAAACTGAAGAAACCAAGACACGCGGACTTCCTAGTTCGTCATCCAGCCGAGCACTAGCCACGGCCAACGCTGCCTAATTTCGGTAATCGGACATGAACCCGTGTCGTTGGCACGGCATACAAGTTGGCGAGAATGTTGCCAGACGTGCGGACGTCTTAGTCCGTGTACAGATCACTTGCGATTTGCCTGACAGTCTCTCGCGTTGCCTTTTAGGGAAGGAAAATGGAATAGCCCTGAGCCACAACACAACGACCACAGAAACGTCCGTGAGAAGAGCTGAAACTCGGCACGAGAAAAATATGTTCCGCTATTTGTTTTCGGCCGCTCGGGCTATCGGACGTGCGACGCCTGCACTGCTGTCACTGTCGTCTCTAGTAAAATCTCCGCGGCGTGTTTCTGCGTAATTTACTTGTTCTATAAGATGAAGGGAGTATGTTAGTTTCAGAATGTTTAAAATGCATTGTCAGATGTGGGGTTCGAACCCACGCTCCCTTAGGGGAACCAGAGCTTAAATCTGGCGCCTTAGACCGCTCGGCCAATCTGACGAGCGAGACAAGCGCTCCAGTGACTTCCATCTCTAGCAAGATCTCAGGAACCTCACTCCGAAATCTCTTTCCTTTTTCGGTAGAATGGAATTATGTCAGTTTAATAATATGTAAGACGCAATGTCAGATGTGGCGTACTAAACGCACCCTCGCTTTCGGGAACCAATGTGGCGAGTTGGACCGCTTTCTTCCGTCGCTTCCAGTTTGAACTGTAACTAGCAAAACTGTATTTAGTAATAGGAACATTGTCACATTGATGCAAAGAAAACTAGATATTAACGAACGGCGAATAAGACCGTTTCCTAGCAACAGCCACGCTTTGGTTTACGCACTCGTGGGAAGCCAATGAAATACTTCATGTGAGGCTCTAACTGTGGGCCTTCACTTTACAATACTTAGGCTCTGCCCCGGTGGTACCGACGCATACATACTGAAACGTCTTTGGATCGTCAGTGAGTACTTCATATTAGAAATTTCGTGTTCGCCCTGATGTGCATTAAAGGGCCAATTTATCAGAGAAAGTCAGTTCTGCGCCTAGTTACAGTATGTCGCCCTAGCAGCACCAGGAAATCGGGTTCAGTGGTGCTCGCGTCGCACTCGGCGTTGAGCGCCTGCAGCGCTATCGCCTTCGGCCTCTGGCGCCAGGAGGGAAGGCGACACATCACGGCGCAAGCAGCGCGTAGCAGAAGGCGGTGGTGGTGTGTCGGTCAGCATGGTTGCTTCCCAAGTAGCTGCTCCGGGTTCGAAGCGCGGACATCGCACGGAAGTTGTCTCCTTTACTCAGGAGAGTGTTTTCAACGGTACGAATGGTTTCCCTTCTCCCCTCGTAGGCTAGTGCGGATTACGATTCACAGCATCGTGTGTCCCCATGTGTCGACTTGTCTCGACTTTGCTCGGCTGACGCGAAAGCTGACGCTTGCAAATGGGCGTATATGTAGAGGACATGCGCTAGAAACGACTGGGAGAGGCCACATCGACAAACACACAACGGACCCGTTCATTTGACTGTGGCCGCATGTTCGCGCCTTTGCGTACCGAGAGCAAGAGGGGGTCAGCGTGCTGGACCGTACCATTACCGCACAGCAGCACCAAAAACTAAGGAAAAAGGCAAAACTGAAGAAACCAAGACACGCGGACTTCCTAGTTCGTCATCCAGCCGAGCACTAGCCACGGCCAACGCTGCCTAATTTCGGTAATCGGACATGAACCCGTGTCGTTGGCACGGCATACAAGTTGGCGAGAATGTTGCCAGACGTGCGGACGTCTTAGTCCGTGTACAGATCACTTGCGATTTGCCTGACAGTCTCTCGCGTTGCCTTTTAGGGAAGGAAAATGGAATAGCCCTGAGCCACAACACAACGACCACAGAAACGTCCGTGAGAAGAGCTGAAACTCGGCACGAGAAAAATATGTTCCGCTATTTGTTTTCGGCCGCTCGGGCTATCGGACGTGCGACGCCTGCACTGCTGTCACTGTCGTCTCTAGTAAAATCTCCGCGGCGTGTTTCTGCGTAATTTACTTGTTCTATAAGATGAAGGGAGTATGTTAGTTTCAGAATGTTTAAAATGCATTGTCAGATGTGGGGTTCGAACCCACGCTCCCTTACGGGAACCAGAGCTTAAATCTGGCGCCTTAGACCGCTCGGCCAATCTGACGAGCGAGACAAGCGCTCCAGTGACTTCCATCTCTAGCAAGATCTCAGGAACCTCACTCCGAAATCTCTTTCCTTTTTCGGTAGAATGGAATTATGTCAGTTTAATAATATGTAAGACGCAATGTCAGATGTGGCGTACTAAACGCACCCTCGCTTTCGGGAACCAATGTGGCGAGTTGGACCGCTTTCTTCCGTCGCTTCCAGTTTGAACTGTAACTAGCAAAACTGTATTTAGTAATAGGAACATTGTCACATTGATGCAAAGAAAACTAGATATTAACGAACGGCGAATAAGACCGTTTCCTAGCAACAGCCACGCTTTGGTTTACGCACTCGTGGGAAGCCAATGAAATACTTCATGTGAGGCTCTAACTGTGGGCCTTCACTTTACAATACTTAGGCTCTGCCCCGGTGGTACCGACGCATACATACTGAAACGTCTTTGGATCGTCAGTGAGTACTTCATATTAGAAATTTCGTGTTCGCCCTGATGTGCATTAAAGGGCCAATTTATCAGAGAAAGTCAGTTCTGCGCCTAGTTACAGTATGTCGCCCTAGCAGCACCAGGAAATCGGGTTCAGTGGTGCTCGCGTCGCACTCGGCGTTGAGCGCCTGCAGCGCTATCGCCTTCGGCCTCTGGCGCCAGGAGGGAAGGCGACACATCACGGCGCAAGCAGCGCGTAGCAGAAGGCGGTGGTGGTGTGTCGGTCAGCATGGTTGCTTCCCAAGTAGCTGCTCCGGGTTCGAAGCGCGGACATCGCACGGAAGTTGTCTCCTTTACTCAGGAGAGTGTTTTCAACGGTACGAATGGTTTCCCTTCTCCCCTCGTAGGCTAGTGCGGATTACGATTCACAGCATCGTGTGTCCCCATGTGTCGACTTTGCTCGGCTGACGCGAAAGCTGACGCTTGCAAATGGGCGTATATGTAGAGGACATGCGCTAGAAACGACTGGGAGAGGCCACATCGACAAACACACAACGGACCCGTTCATTTGACTGTGGCCGCATGTTCGCGCCTTTGCGTACCGAGAGCAAGAGGGGGTCAGCGTGCTGGACCGTACCATTACCGCACAGCAGCACCAAAAACTAAGGAAAAAGGCAAAACTGAAGAAACCAAGACACGCGGACTTCCTAGTTCGTCATCCAGCCGAGCACTAGCCACGGCCAACGCTGCCTAATTTCGGTAATCGGACATGAACCCGTGTCGTTGGCACGGCATACAAGTTGGCGAGAATGTTGCCAGACGTGCGGACGTCTTAGTCCGTGTACAGATCACTTGCGATTTGCCTGACAGTCTCTCGCGTTGCCTTTTAGGGAAGGAAAATGGAATAGCCCTGAGCCACAACACAACGACCACAGAAACGTCCGTGAGAAGAGCTGAAACTCGGCACGAGAAAAATATGTTCCGCTATTTGTTTTCGGCCGCTCGGGCTATCGGACGTGCGACGCCTGCACTGCTGTCACTGTCGTCTCTAGTAAAATCTCCGCGGCGTGTTTCTGCGTAATTTACTTGTTCTATAAGATGAAGGGAGTATGTTAGTTTCAGAATGTTTAAAATGCATTGTCAGATGTGGGGTTCGAACCCACGCTCCCTTACGGGAACCAGAGCTTAAATCTGGCGCCTTAGACCGCTCGGCCAATCTGACGAGCGAGACAAGCGCTCCAGTGACTTCCATCTCTAGCAAGATCTCAGGAACCTCACTCCGAAATCTCTTTCCTTTTTCGGTAGAATGGAATTATGTCAGTTTAATAATATGTAAGACGCAATGTCAGATGTGGCGTACTAAACGCACCCTCGCTTTCGGGAACCAATGTGGCGAGTTGGACCGCTTTCTTCCGTCGCTTCCAGTTTGAACTGTAACTAGCAAAACTGTATTTAGTAATAGGAACATTGTCACATTGATGCAAAGAAAACTAGATATTAACGAACGGCGAATAAGACCGTTTCCTAGCAACAGCCACGCTTTGGTTTACGCACTCGTGGGAAGCCAATGAAATACTTCATGTGAGGCTCTAACTGTGGGCCTTCACTTTACAATACTTAGGCTCTGCCCCGGTGGTACCGACGCATACATACTGAAACGTCTTTGGATCGTCAGTGAGTACTTCATATTAGAAATTTCGTGTTCGCCCTGATGTGCATTAAAGGGCCAATTTATCAGAGAAAGTCAGTTCTGCGCCTAGTTACAGTATGTCGCCCTAGCAGCACCAGGAAATCGGGTTCAGTGGTGCTCGCGTCGCACTCGGCGTTGAGCGCCTGCAGCGCTATCGCCTTCGGCCTCTGGCGCCAGGAGGGAAGGCGACACATCACGGCGCAAGCAGCGCGTAGCAGAAGGCGGTGGTGGTGTGTCGGTCAGCATGGTTGCTTCCCAAGTAGCTGCTCCGGGTTCGAAGCGCGGACATCGCACGGAAGTTGTCTCCTTTACTCAGGAGAGTGTTTTCAACGGTACGAATGGTTTCCCTTCTCCCCTCGTAGGCTAGTGCGGATTACGATTCACAGCATCGTGTGTCCCCATGTGTCGACTTGTCTCGACTTTGCTCGGCTGACGCGAAAGCTGACGCTTGCAAATGGGCGTATATGTAGAGGACATGCGCTAGAAACGACTGGGAGAGGCCACATCGACAAACACACAACGGACCCGTTCATTTGACTGTGGCCGCATGTTCGCGCCTTTGCGTACCGAGAGCAAGAGGGGGTCAGCGTGCTGGACCGTACCATTACCGCACAGCAGCACCAAAAACTAAGGAAAAAGGCAAAACTGAAGAAACCAAGACACGCGGACTTCCTAGTTCGTCATCCAGCCGAGCACTAGCCACGGCCAACGCTGCCTAATTTCGGTAATCGGACATGAACCCGTGTCGTTGGCACGGCATACAAGTTGGCGAGAATGTTGCCAGACGTGCGGACGTCTTAGTCCGTGTACAGATCACTTGCGATTTGCCTGACAGTCTCTCGCGTTGCCTTTTAGGGAAGGAAAATGGAATAGCCCTGAGCCACAACACAACGACCACAGAAACGTCCGTGAGAAGAGCTGAAACTCGGCACGAGAAAAATATGTTCCGCTATTTGTTTTCGGCCGCTCGGGCTATCGGACGTGCGACGCCTGCACTGCTGTCACTGTCGTCTCTAGTAAAATCTCCGCGGCGTGTTTCTGCGTAATTTACTTGTTCTATAAGATGAAGGGAGTATGTTAGTTTCAGAATGTTTAAAATGCATTGTCAGATGTGGGGTTCGAACCCACGCTCCCTTACGGGAACCAGAGCTTAAATCTGGCGCCTTAGACCGCTCGGCCAATCTGACGAGCGAGACAAGCGCTCCAGTGACTTCCATCTCTAGCAAGATCTCAGGAACCTCACTCCGAAATCTCTTTCCTTTTTCGGTAGAATGGAATTATGTCAGTTTAATAATATGTAAGACGCAATGTCAGATGTGGCGTACTAAACGCACCCTCGCTTTCGGGAACCAATGTGGCGAGTTGGACCGCTTTCTTCCGTCGCTTCCAGTTTGAACTGTAACTAGCAAAACTGTATTTAGTAATAGGAACATTGTCACATTGATGCAAAGAAAACTAGATATTAACGAACGGCGAATAAGACCGTTTCCTAGCAACAGCCACGCTTTGGTTTACGCACTCGTGGGAAGCCAATGAAATACTTCATGTGAGGCTCTAACTGTGGGCCTTCACTTTACAATACTTAGGCTCTGCCCCGGTGGTACCGACACATACATACTGAAACGTCTTTGGATCGTCAGTGAGTACTTCATATTAGAAATTTCGTGTTCGCCCTGATGTGCATTAAAGGGCCAATTTATCAGAGAAAGTCAGTTCTGCGCCTAGTTACAGTATGTCGCCCTAGCAGCACCAGGAAATCGGGTTCAGTGGTGCTCGCGTCGCACTCGGCGTTGAGCGCCTGCAGCGCTATCGCCTTCGGCCTCTGGCGCCAGGAGGGAAGGCGACACATCACGGCGCAAGCAGCGCGTAGCAGAAGGCGGTGGTGGTGTGTCGGTCAGCATGGTTGCTTCCCAAGTAGCTGCTCCGGGTTCGAAGCGCGGACATCGCACGGAAGTTGTCTCCTTTACTCAGGAGAGTGTTTTCAACGGTACGAATGGTTTCCCTTCTCCCCTCGTAGGCTAGTGCGGATTACGATTCACAGCATCGTGTGTCCCCATGTGTCGACTTTGCTCGGCTGACGCGAAAGCTGACGCTTGCAAATGGGCGTATATGTAGAGGACATGCGCTAGAAACGACTGGGAGAGGCCACATCGACAAACACACAACGGACCCGTTCATTTGACTGTGGCCGCATGTTCGCGCCTTTGCGTACCGAGAGCAAGAGGGGGTCAGCGTGCTGGACCGTACCATTACCGCACAGCAGCACCAAAAACTAAGGAAAAAGGCAAAACTGAAGAAACCAAGACACGCGGACTTCCTAGTTCGTCATCCAGCCGAGCACTAGCCACGGCCAACGCTGCCTAATTTCGGTAATCGGACATGAACCCGTGTCGTTGGCACGGCATACAAGTTGGCGAGAATGTTGCCAGACGTGCGGACGTCTTAGTCCGTGTACAGATCACTTGCGATTTGCCTGACAGTCTCTCGCGTTGCCTTTTAGGGAAGGAAAATGGAATAGCCCTGAGCCACAACACAACGACCACAGAAACGTCCGTGAGAAGAGCTGAAACTCGGCACGAGAAAAATATGTTCCGCTATTTGTTTTCGGCCGCTCGGGCTATCGGACGTGCGACGCCTGCACTGCTGTCACTGTCGTCTCTAGTAAAATCTCCGCGGCGTGTTTCTGCGTAATTTACTTGTTCTATAAGATGAAGGGAGTATGTTAGTTTCAGAATGTTTAAAATGCATTGTCAGATGTGGGGTTCGAACCCACGCTCCCTTACGGGAACCAGAGCTTAAATCTGGCGCCTTAGACCGCTCGGCCAATCTGACGAGCGAGACAAGCGCTCCAGTGACTTCCATCTCTAGCAAGATCTCAGGAACCTCACTCCGAAATCTCTTTCCTTTTTCGGTAGAATGGAATTATGTCAGTTTAATAATATGTAAGACGCAATGTCAGATGTGGCGTACTAAACGCACCCTCGCTTTCGGGAACCAATGTGGCGAGTTGGACCGCTTTCTTCCGTCGCTTCCAGTTTGAACTGTAACTAGCAAAACTGTATTTAGTAATAGGAACATTGTCACATTGATGCAAAGAAAACTAGATATTAACGAACGGCGAATAAGACCGTTTCCTAGCAACAGCCACGCTTTGGTTTACGCACTCGTGGGAAGCCAATGAAATACTTCATGTGAGGCTCTAACTGTGGGCCTTCACTTTACAATACTTAGGCTCTGCCCCGGTGGTACCGACGCATACATACTGAAACGTCTTTGGATCGTCAGTGAGTACTTCATATTAGAAATTTCGTGTTCGCCCTGATGTGCATTAAAGGGCCAATTTATCAGAGAAAGTCAGTTCTGCGCCTAGTTACAGTATGTCGCCCTAGCAGCACCAGGAAATCGGGTTCAGTGGTGCTCGCGTCGCACTCGGCGTTGAGCGCCTGCAGCGCTATCGCCTTCGGCCTCTGGCGCCAGGAGGGAAGGCGACACATCACGGCGCAAGCAGCGCGTAGCAGAAGGCGGTGGTGGTGTGTCGGTCAGCATGGTTGCTTCCCAAGTAGCTGCTCCGGGTTCGAAGCGCGGACATCGCACGGAAGTTGTCTCCTTTACTCAGGAGAGTGTTTTCAACGGTACGAATGGTTTCCCTTCTCCCCTCGTAGGCTAGTGCGGATTACGATTCACAGCATCGTGTGTCCCCATGTGTCGACTTTGCTCGGCTGACGCGAAAGCTGACGCTTGCAAATGGGCGTATATGTAGAGGACATGCGCTAGAAACGACTGGGAGAGGCCACATCGACAAACACACAACGGACCCGTTCATTTGACTGTGGCCGCATGTTCGCGCCTTTGCGTACCGAGAGCAAGAGGGGGTCAGCGTGCTGGACCGTACCATTACCGCACAGCAGCACCAAAAACTAAGGAAAAAGGCAAAACTGAAGAAACCAAGACACGCGGACTTCCTAGTTCGTCATCCAGCCGAGCACTAGCCACGGCCAACGCTGCCTAATTTCGGTAATCGGACATGAACCCGTGTCGTTGGCACGGCATACAAGTTGGCGAGAATGTTGCCAGACGTGCGGACGTCTTAGTCCGTGTACAGATCACTTGCGATTTGCCTGACAGTCTCTCGCGTTGCCTTTTAGGGAAGGAAAATGGAATAGCCCTGAGCCACAACACAACGACCACAGAAACGTCCGTGAGAAGAGCTGAAACTCGGCACGAGAAAAATATGTTCCGCTATTTGTTTTCGGCCGCTCGGGCTATCGGACGTGCGACGCCTGCACTGCTGTCACTGTCGTCTCTAGTAAAATCTCCGCGGCGTGTTTCTGCGTAATTTACTTGTTCTATAAGATGGAGGGAGTATGTTAGTTTCAGAATGTTTAAAATGCATTGTCAGATGTGGGGTTCGAACCCACGCTCCCTTACGGGAACCAGAGCTTAAATCTGGCGCCTTAGACCGCTCGGCCAATCTGACGAGCGAGACAAGCGCTCCAGTGACTTCCATCTCTAGCAAGATCTCAGGAACCTCACTCCGAAATCTCTTTCCTTTTTCGGTAGAATGGAATTATGTCAGTTTAATAATATGTAAGACGCAATGTCAGATGTGGCGTACTAAACGCACCCTCGCTTTCGGGAACCAATGTGGCGAGTTGGACCGCTTTCTTCCGTCGCTTCCAGTTTGAACTGTAACTAGCAAAACTGTATTTAGTAATAGGAACATTGTCACATTGATGCAAAGAAAACTAGATATTAACGAACGGCGAATAAGACCGTTTCCTAGCAACAGCCACGCTTTGGTTTACGCACTCGTGGGAAGCCAATGAAATACTTCATGTGAGGCTCTAACTGTGGGCCTTCACTTTACAATACTTAGGCTCTGCCCCGGTGGTACCGACGCATACATACTGAAACGTCTTTGGATCGTCAGTGAGTACTTCATATTAGAAATTTCGTGTTCGCCCTGATGTGCATTAAAGGGCCAATTTATCAGAGAAAGTCAGTTCTGCGCCTAGTTACAGTATGTCGCCCTAGCAGCACCAGGAAATCGGGTTCAGTGGTGCTCGCGTCGCACTCGGCGTTGAGCGCCTGCAGCGCTATCGCCTTCGGCCTCTGGCGCCAGGAGGGAAGGCGACACATCACGGCGCAAGCAGCGCGTAGCAGAAGGCGGTGGTGGTGTGTCGGTCAGCATGGTTGCTTCCCAAGTAGCTGCTCCGGGTTCGAAGCGCGGACATCGCACGGAAGTTGTCTCCTTTACTCAGGAGAGTGTTTTCAACGGTACGAATGGTTTCCCTTCTCCCCTCGTAGGCTAGTGCGGATTACGATTCACAGCATCGTGTGTCCCCATGTGTCGACTTTGCTCGGCTGACGCGAAAGCTGACGCTTGCAAATGGGCGTATATGTAGAGGACATGCGCTAGAAACGACTGGGAGAGGCCACATCGACAAACACACAACGGACCCGTTCATTTGACTGTGGCCGCATGTTCGCGCCTTTGCGTACCGAGAGCAAGAGGGGGTCAGCGTGCTGGACCGTACCATTACCGCACAGCAGCACCAAAAACTAAGGAAAAAGGCAAAACTGAAGAAACCAAGACACGCGGACTTCCTAGTTCGTCATCCAGCCGAGCACTAGCCACGGCCAACGCTGCCTAATTTCGGTAATCGGACATGAACCCGTGTCGTTGGCACGGCATACAAGTTGGCGAGAATGTTGCCAGACGTGCGGACGTCTTAGTCCGTGTACAGATCACTTGCGATTTGCCTGACAGTCTCTCGCGTTGCCTTTTAGGGAAGGAAAATGGAATAGCCCTGAGCCACAACACAACGACCACAGAAACGTCCGTGAGAAGAGCTGAAACTCGGCACGAGAAAAATATGTTCCGCTATTTGTTTTCGGCCGCTCGGGCTATCGGACGTGCGACGCCTGCACTGCTGTCACTGTCGTCTCTAGTAAAATCTCCGCGGCGTGTTTCTGCGTAATTTACTTGTTCTATAAGATGAAGGGAGTATGTTAGTTTCAGAATGTTTAAAATGCATTGTCAGATGTGGGGTTCGAACCCACGCTCCCTTACGGGAACCAGAGCTTAAATCTGGCGCCTTAGACCGCTCGGCCAATCTGACGAGCGAGACAAGCGCTCCAGTGACTTCCATCTCTAGCAAGATCTCAGGAACCTCACTCCGAAATCTCTTTCCTTTTTCGGTAGAATGGAATTATGTCAGTTTAATAATATGTAAGACGCAATGTCAGATGTGGCGTACTAAACGCACCCTCGCTTTCGGGAACCAATGTGGCGAGTTGGACCGCTTTCTTCCGTCGCTTCCAGTTTGAACTGTAACTAGCAAAACTGTATTTAGTAATAGGAACATTGTCACATTGATGCAAAGAAAACTAGATATTAACGAACGGCGAATAAGACCGTTTCCTAGCAACAGCCACGCTTTGGTTTACGCACTCGTGGGAAGCCAATGAAATACTTCATGTGAGGCTCTAACTGTGGGCCTTCACTTTACAATACTTAGGCTCTGCCCCTGTGGTACCGACGCATACATACTGAAACGTCTTTGGATCGTCAGTGAGTACTTCATATTAGAAATTTCGTGTTCGCCCTGATGTGCATTAAAGGGCCAATTTATCAGAGAAAGTCAGTTCTGCGCCTAGTTACAGTATGTCGCCCTAGCAGCACCAGGAAATCGGGTTCAGTGGTGCTCGCGTCGCACTCGGCGTTGAGCGCCTGCAGCGCTATCGCCTTCGGCCTCTGGCGCCAGGAGGGAAGGCGACACATCACGGCGCAAGCAGCGCGTAGCAGAAGGCGGTGGTGGTGTGTCGGTCAGCATGGTTGCTTCCCAAGTAGCTGCTCCGGGTTCGAAGCGCGGACATCGCACGGAAGTTGTCTCCTTTACTCAGGAGAGTGTTTTCAACGGTACGAATGGTTTCCCTTCTCCCCTCGTAGGCTAGTGCGGATTACGATTCACAGCATCGTGTGTCCCCATGTGTCGACTTTGCTCGGCTGACGCGAAAGCTGACGCTTGCAAATGGGCGTATATGTAGAGGACATGCGCTAGAAACGACTGGGAGAGGCCACATCGACAAACACACAACGGACCCGTTCATTTGACTGTGGCCGCATGTTCGCGCCTTTGCGTACCGAGAGCAAGAGGGGGTCAGCGTGCTGGACCGTACCATTACCGCACAGCAGCACCAAAAACTAAGGAAAAAGGCAAAACTGAAGAAACCAAGACACGCGGACTTCCTAGTTCGTCATCCAGCCGAGCACTAGCCACGGCCAACGCTGCCTAATTTCGGTAATCGGACATGAACCCGTGTCGTTGGCACGGCATACAAGTTGGCGAGAATGTTGCCAGACGTGCGGACGTCTTAGTCCGTGTACAGATCACTTGCGATTTGCCTGACAGTCTCTCGCGTTGCCTTTTAGGGAAGGAAAATGGAATAGCCCTGAGCCACAACACAACGACCACAGAAACGTCCGTGAGAAGAGCTGAAACTCGGCACGAGAAAAATATGTTCCGCTATTTGTTTTCGGCCGCTCGGGCTATCGGACGTGCGACGCCTGCACTGCTGTCACTGTCGTCTCTAGTAAAATCTCCGCGGCGTGTTTCTGCGTAATTTACTTGTTCTATAAGATGAAGGGAGTATGTTAGTTTCAGAATGTTTAAAATGCATTGTCAGATGTGGGGTTCGAACCCACGCTCCCTTACGGGAACCAGAGCTTAAATCTGGCGCCTTAGACCGCTCGGCCAATCTGACGAGCGAGACAAGCGCTCCAGTGACTTCCATCTCTAGCAAGATCTCAGGAACCTCACTCCGAAATCTCTTTCCTTTTTCGGTAGAATGGAATTATGTCAGTTTAATAATATGTAAGACGCAATGTCAGATGTGGCGTACTAAACGCACCCTCGCTTTCGGGAACCAATGTGGCGAGTTGGACCGCTTTCTTCCGTCGCTTCCAGTTTGAACTGTAACTAGCAAAACTGTATTTAGTAATAGGAACATTGTCACATTGATGCAAAGAAAACTAGATATTAACGAACGGCGAATAAGACCGTTTCCTAGCAACAGCCACGCTTTGGTTTACGCACTCGTGGGAAGCCAATGAAATACTTCATGTGAGGCTCTAACTGTGGGCCTTCACTTTACAATACTTAGGCTCTGCCCCGGTGGTACCGACGCATACATACTGAAACGTCTTTGGATCGTCAGTGAGTACTTCATATTAGAAATTTCGTGTTCGCCCTGATGTGCATTAAAGGGCCAATTTATCAGAGAAAGTCAGTTCTGCGCCTAGTTACAGTATGTCGCCCTAGCAGCACCAGGAAATCGGGTTCAGTGGTGCTCGCGTCGCACTCGGCGTTGAGCGCCTGCAGCGCTATCGCCTTCGGCCTCTGGCGCCAGGAGGGAAGGCGACACATCACGGCGCAAGCAGCGCGTAGCAGAAGGCGGTGGTGGTGTGTCGGTCAGCATGGTTGCTTCCCAAGTAGCTGCTCCGGGTTCGAAGCGCGGACATCGCACGGAAGTTGTCTCCTTTACTCAGGAGAGTGTTTTCAACGGTACGAATGGTTTCCCTTCTCCCCTCGTAGGCTAGTGCGGATTACGATTCACAGCATCGTGTGTCCCCATGTGTCGACTTTGCTCGGCTGACGCGAAAGCTGACGCTTGCAAATGGGCGTATATGTAGAGGACATGCGCTAGAAACGACTGGGAGAGGCCACATCGACAAACACACAACGGACCCGTTCATTTGACTGTGGCCGCATGTTCGCGCCTTTGCGTACCGAGAGCAAGAGGGGGTCAGCGTGCTGGACCGTACCATTACCGCACAGCAGCACCAAAAACTAAGGAAAAAGGCAAAACTGAAGAAACCAAGACACGCGGACTTCCTAGTTCGTCATCCAGCCGAGCACTAGCCACGGCCAACGCTGCCTAATTTCGGTAATCGGACATGAACCCGTGTCGTTGGCACGGCATACAAGTTGGCGAGAATGTTGCCAGACGTGCGGACGTCTTAGTCCGTGTACAGATCACTTGCGATTTGCCTGACAGTCTCTCGCGTTGCCTTTTAGGGAAGGAAAATGGAATAGCCCTGAGCCACAACACAACGACCACAGAAACGTCCGTGAGAAGAGCTGAAACTCGGCACGAGAAAAATATGTTCCGCTATTTGTTTTCGGCCGCTCGGGCTATCGGACGTGCGACGCCTGCACTGCTGTCACTGTCGTCTCTAGTAAAATCTCCGCGGCGTGTTTCTGCGTAATTTACTTGTTCTATAAGATGAAGGGAGTATGTTAGTTTCAGAATGTTTAAAATGCATTGTCAGATGTGGGGTTCGAACCCACGCTCCCTTACGGGAACCAGAGCTTAAATCTGGCGCCTTAGACCGCTCGGCCAATCTGACGAGCGAGACAAGCGCTCCAGTGACTTCCATCTCTAGCAAGATCTCAGGAACCTCACTCCGAAATCTCTTTCCTTTTTCGGTAGAATGGAATTATGTCAGTTTAATAATATGTAAGACGCAATGTCAGATGTGGCGTACTAAACGCACCCTCGCTTTCGGGAACCAATGTGGCGAGTTGGACCGCTTTCTTCCGTCGCTTCCAGTTTGAACTGTAACTAGCAAAACTGTATTTAGTAATAGGAACATTGTCACATTGATGCAAAGAAAACTAGATATTAACGAACGGCGAATAAGACCGTTTCCTAGCAACAGCCACGCTTTGGTTTACGCACTCGTGGGAAGCCAATGAAATACTTCATGTGAGGCTCTAACTGTGGGCCTTCACTTTACAATACTTAGGCTCTGCCCCGGTGGTACCGACGCATACATACTGAAACGTCTTTGGATCGTCAGTGAGTACTTCATATTAGAAATTTCGTGTTCGCCCTGATGTGCATTAAAGGGCCAATTTATCAGAGAAAGTCAGTTCTGCGCCTAGTTACAGTATGTCGCCCTAGCAGCACCAGGAAATCGGGTTCAGTGGTGCTCGCGTCGCACTCGGCGTTGAGCGCCTGCAGCGCTATCGCCTTCGGCCTCTGGCGCCAGGAGGGAAGGCGACACATCACGGCGCAAGCAGCGCGTAGCAGAAGGCGGTGGTGGTGTGTCGGTCAGCATGGTTGCTTCCCAAGTAGCTGCTCCGGGTTCGAAGCGCGGACATCGCACGGAAGTTGTCTCCTTTACTCAGGAGAGTGTTTTCAACGGTACGAATGGTTTCCCTTCTCCCCTCGTAGGCTAGTGCGGATTACGATTCACAGCATCGTGTGTCCCCATGTGTCGACTTTGCTCGGCTGACGCGAAAGCTGACGCTTGCAAATGGGCGTATATGTAGAGGACATGCGCTAGAAACGACTGGGAGAGGCCACATCGACAAACACACAACGGACCCGTTCATTTGACTGTGGCCGCATGTTCGCGCCTTTGCGTACCGAGAGCAAGAGGGGGTCAGCGTGCTGGACCGTACCATTACCGCACAGCAGCACCAAAAACTAAGGAAAAAGGCAAAACTGAAGAAACCAAGACACGCGGACTTCCTAGTTCGTCATCCAGCCGAGCACTAGCCACGGCCAACGCTGCCTAATTTCGGTAATCGGACATGAACCCGTGTCGTTGGCACGGCATACAAGTTGGCGAGAATGTTGCCAGACGTGCGGACGTCTTAGTCCGTGTACAGATCACTTGCGATTTGCCTGACAGTCTCTCGCGTTGCCTTTTAGGGAAGGAAAATGGAATAGCCCTGAGCCACAACACAACGACCACAGAAACGTCCGTGAGAAGAGCTGAAACTCGGCACGAGAAAAATATGTTCCGCTATTTGTTTTCGGCCGCTCGGGCTATCGGACGTGCGACGCCTGCACTGCTGTCACTGTCGTCTCTAGTAAAATCTCCGCGGCGTGTTTCTGCGTAATTTACTTGTTCTATAAGATGAAGGGAGTATGTTAGTTTCAGAATGTTTAAAATGCATTGTCAGATGTGGGGTTCGAACCCACGCTCCCTTACGGGAACCAGAGCTTAAATCTGGCGCCTTAGACCGCTCGGCCAATCTGACGAGCGAGACAAGCGCTCCAGTGACTTCCATCTCTAGCAAGATCTCAGGAACCTCACTCCGAAATCTCTTTCCTTTTTCGGTAGAATGGAATTATGTCAGTTTAATAATATGTAAGACGCAATGTCAGATGTGGCGTACTAAACGCACCCTCGCTTTCGGGAACCAATGTGGCGAGTTGGACCGCTTTCTTCCGTCGCTTCCAGTTTGAACTGTAACTAGCAAAACTGTATTTAGTAATAGGAACATTGTCACATTGATGCAAAGAAAACTAGATATTAACGAACGGCGAATAAGACCGTTTCCTAGCAACAGCCACGCTTTGGTTTACGCACTCGTGGGAAGCCAATGAAATACTTCATGTGAGGCTCTAACTGTGGGCCTTCACTTTACAATACTTAGGCTCTGCCCCGGTGGTACCGACGCATACATACTGAAACGTCTTTGGATCGTCAGTGAGTACTTCATATTAGAAATTTCGTGTTCGCCCTGATGTGCATTAAAGGGCCAATTTATCAGAGAAAGTCAGTTCTGCGCCTAGTTACAGTATGTCGCCCTAGCAGCACCAGGAAATCGGGTTCAGTGGTGCTCGCGTCGCACTCGGCGTTGAGCGCCTGCAGCGCTATCGCCTTCGGCCTCTGGCGCCAGGAGGGAAGGCGACACATCACGGCGCAAGCAGCGCGTAGCAGAAGGCGGTGGTGGTGTGTCGGTCAGCATGGTTGCTTCCCAAGTAGCTGCTCCGGGTTCGAAGCGCGGACATCGCACGGAAGTTGTCTCCTTTACTCAGGAGAGTGTTTTCAACGGTACGAATGGTTTCCCTTCTCCCCTCGTAGGCTAGTGCGGATTACGATTCACAGCATCGTGTGTCCCCATGTGTCGACTTTGCTCGGCTGACGCGAAAGCTGACGCTTGCAAATGGGCGTATATGTAGAGGACATGCGCTAGAAACGACTGGGAGAGGCCACATCGACAAACACACAACGGACCCGTTCATTTGACTGTGGCCGCATGTTCGCGCCTTTGCGTACCGAGAGCAAGAGGGGGTCAGCGTGCTGGACCGTACCATTACCGCACAGCAGCACCAAAAACTAAGGAAAAAGGCAAAACTGAAGAAACCAAGACACGCGGACTTCCTAGTTCGTCATCCAGCCGAGCACTAGCCACGGCCAACGCTGCCTAATTTCGGTAATCGGACATGAACCCGTGTCGTTGGCACGGCATACAAGTTGGCGAGAATGTTGCCAGACGTGCGGACGTCTTAGTCCGTGTACAGATCACTTGCGATTTGCCTGACAGTCTCTCGCGTTGCCTTTTAGGGAAGGAAAATGGAATAGCCCTGAGCCACAACACAACGACCACAGAAACGTCCGTGAGAAGAGCTGAAACTCGGCACGAGAAAAATATGTTCCGCTATTTGTTTTCGGCCGCTCGGGCTATCGGACGTGCGACGCCTGCACTGCTGTCACTGTCGTCTCTAGTAAAATCTCCGCGGCGTGTTTCTGCGTAATTTACTTGTTCTATAAGATGAAGGGAGTATGTTAGTTTCAGAATGTTTAAAATGCATTGTCAGATGTGGGGTTCGAACCCACGCTCCCTTACGGGAACCAGAGCTTAAATCTGGCGCCTTAGACCGCTCGGCCAATCTGACGAGCGAGACAAGCGCTCCAGTGACTTCCATCTCTAGCAAGATCTCAGGAACCTCACTCCGAAATCTCTTTCCTTTTTCGGTAGAATGGAATTATGTCAGTTTAATAATATGTAAGACGCAATGTCAGATGTGGCGTACTAAACGCACCCTCGCTTTCGGGAACCAATGTGGCGAGTTGGACCGCTTTCTTCCGTCGCTTCCAGTTTGAACTGTAACTAGCAAAACTGTATTTAGTAATAGGAACATTGTCACATTGATGCAAAGAAAACTAGATATTAACGAACGGCGAATAAGACCGTTTCCTAGCAACAGCCACGCTTTGGTTTACGCACTCGTGGGAAGCCAATGAAATACTTCATGTGAGGCTCTAACTGTGGGCCTTCACTTTACAATACTTAGGCTCTGCCCCGGTGGTACCGACGCATACATACTGAAACGTCTTTGGATCGTCAGTGAGTACTTCATATTAGAAATTTCGTGTTCGCCCTGATGTGCATTAAAGGGCCAATTTATCAGAGAAAGTCAGTTCTGCGCCTAGTTACAGTATGTCGCCCTAGCAGCACCAGGAAATCGGGTTCAGTGGTGCTCGCGTCGCACTCGGCGTTGAGCGCCTGCAGCGCTATCGCCTTCGGCCTCTGGCGCCAGGAGGGAAGGCGACACATCACGGCGCAAGCAGCGCGTAGCAGAAGGCGGTGGTGGTGTGTCGGTCAGCATGGTTGCTTCCCAAGTAGCTGCTCCGGGTTCGAAGCGCGGACATCGCACGGAAGTTGTCTCCTTTACTCAGGAGAGTGTTTTCAACGGTACGAATGGTTTCCCTTCTCCCCTCGTAGGCTAGTGCGGATTACGATTCACAGCATCGTGTGTCCCCATGTGTCGACTTTGCTCGGCTGACGCGAAAGCTGACGCTTGCAAATGGGCGTATATGTAGAGGACATGCGCTAGAAACGACTGGGAGAGGCCACATCGACAAACACACAACGGACCCGTTCATTTGACTGTGGCCGCATGTTCGCGCCTTTGCGTACCGAGAGCAAGAGGGGGTCAGCGTGCTGGACCGTACCATTACCGCACAGCAGCACCAAAAACTAAGGAAAAAGGCAAAACTGAAGAAACCAAGACACGCGGACTTCCTAGTTCGTCATCCAGCCGAGCACTAGCCACGGCCAACGCTGCCTAATTTCGGTAATCGGACATGAACCCGTGTCGTTGGCACGGCATACAAGTTGGCGAGAATGTTGCCAGACGTGCGGACGTCTTAGTCCGTGTACAGATCACTTGCGATTTGCCTGACAGTCTCTCGCGTTGCCTTTTAGGGAAGGAAAATGGAATAGCCCTGAGCCACAACACAACGACCACAGAAACGTCCGTGAGAAGAGCTGAAACTCGGCACGAGAAAAATATGTTCCGCTATTTGTTTTCGGCCGCTCGGGCTATCGGACGTGCGACGCCTGCACTGCTGTCACTGTCGTCTCTAGTAAAATCTCCGCGGCGTGTTTCTGCGTAATTTACTTGTTCTATAAGATGAAGGGAGTATGTTAGTTTCAGAATGTTTAAAATGCATTGTCAGATGTGGGGTTCGAACCCACGCTCCCTTACGGGAACCAGAGCTTAAATCTGGCGCCTTAGACCGCTCGGCCAATCTGACGAGCGAGACAAGCGCTCCAGTGACTTCCATCTCTAGCAAGATCTCAGGAACCTCACTCCGAAATCTCTTTCCTTTTTCGGTAGAATGGAATTATGTCAGTTTAATAATATGTAAGACGCAATGTCAGATGTGGCGTACTAAACGCACCCTCGCTTTCGGGAACCAATGTGGCGAGTTGGACCGCTTTCTTCCGTCGCTTCCAGTTTGAACTGTAACTAGCAAAACTGTATTTAGTAATAGGAACATTGTCACATTGATGCAAAGAAAACTAGATATTAACGAACGGCGAATAAGACCGTTTCCTAGCAACAGCCACGCTTTGGTTTACGCACTCGTGGGAAGCCAATGAAATACTTCATGTGAGGCTCTAACTGTGGGCCTTCACTTTACAATACTTAGGCTCTGCCCCGGTGGTACCGACGCATACATACTGAAACGTCTTTGGATCGTCAGTGAGTACTTCATATTAGAAATTTCGTGTTCGCCCTGATGTGCATTAAAGGGCCAATTTATCAGAGAAAGTCAGTTCTGCGCCTAGTTACAGTATGTCGCCCTAGCAGCACCAGGAAATCGGGTTCAGTGGTGCTCGCGTCGCACTCGGCGTTGAGCGCCTGCAGCGCTATCGCCTTCGGCCTCTGGCGCCAGGAGGGAAGGCGACACATCACGGCGCAAGCAGCGCGTAGCAGAAGGCGGTGGTGGTGTGTCGGTCAGCATGGTTGCTTCCCAAGTAGCTGCTCCGGGTTCGAAGCGCGGACATCGCACGGAAGTTGTCTCCTTTACTCAGGAGAGTGTTTTCAACGGTACGAATGGTTTCCCTTCTCCCCTCGTAGGCTAGTGCGGATTACGATTCACAGCATCGTGTGTCCCCATGTGTCGACTTTGCTCGGCTGACGCGAAAGCTGACGCTTGCAAATGGGCGTATATGTAGAGGACATGCGCTAGAAACGACTGGGAGAGGCCACATCGACAAACACACAACGGACCCGTTCATTTGACTGTGGCCGCATGTTCGCGCCTTTGCGTACCGAGAGCAAGAGGGGGTCAGCGTGCTGGACCGTACCATTACCGCACAGCAGCACCAAAAACTAAGGAAAAAGGCAAAACTGAAGAAACCAAGACACGCGGACTTCCTAGTTCGTCATCCAGCCGAGCACTAGCCACGGCCAACGCTGCCTAATTTCGGTAATCGGACATGAACCCGTGTCGTTGGCACGGCATACAAGTTGGCGAGAATGTTGCCAGACGTGCGGACGTCTTAGTCCGTGTACAGATCACTTGCGATTTGCCTGACAGTCTCTCGCGTTGCCTTTTAGGGAAGGAAAATGGAATAGCCCTGAGCCACAACACAACGACCACAGAAACGTCCGTGAGAAGAGCTGAAACTCGGCACGAGAAAAATATGTTCCGCTATTTGTTTTCGGCCGCTCGGGCTATCGGACGTGCGACGCCTGCACTGCTGTCACTGTCGTCTCTAGTAAAATCTCCGCGGCGTGTTTCTGCGTAATTTACTTGTTCTATAAGATGAAGGGAGTATGTTAGTTTCAGAATGTTTAAAATGCATTGTCAGATGTGGGGTTCGAACCCACGCTCCCTTACGGGAACCAGAGCTTAAATCTGGCGCCTTAGACCGCTCGGCCAATCTGACGAGCGAGACAAGCGCTCCAGTGACTTCCATCTCTAGCAAGATCTCAGGAACCTCACTCCGAAATCTCTTTCCTTTTTCGGTAGAATGGAATTATGTCAGTTTAATAATATGTAAGACGCAATGTCAGATGTGGCGTACTAAACGCACCCTCGCTTTCGGGAACCAATGTGGCGAGTTGGACCGCTTTCTTCCGTCGCTTCCAGTTTGAACTGTAACTAGCAAAACTGTATTTAGTAATAGGAACATTGTCACATTGATGCAAAGAAAACTAGATATTAACGAACGGCGAATAAGACCGTTTCCTAGCAACAGCCACGCTTTGGTTTACGCACTCGTGGGAAGCCAATGAAATACTTCATGTGAGGCTCTAACTGTGGGCCTTCACTTTACAATACTTAGGCTCTGCCCCGGTGGTACCGACACATACATACTGAAACGTCTTTGGATCGTCAGTGAGTACTTCATATTAGAAATTTCGTGTTCGCCCTGATGTGCATTAAAGGGCCAATTTATCAGAGAAAGTCAGTTCTGCGCCTAGTTACAGTATGTCGCCCTAGCAGCACCAGGAAATCGGGTTCAGTGGTGCTCGCGTCGCACTCGGCGTTGAGCGCCTGCAGCGCTATCGCCTTCGGCCTCTGGCGCCAGGAGGGAAGGCGACACATCACGGCGCAAGCAGCGCGTAGCAGAAGGCGGTGGTGGTGTGTCGGTCAGCATGGTTGCTTCCCAAGTAGCTGCTCCGGGTTCGAAGCGCGGACATCGCACGGAAGTTGTCTCCTTTACTCAGGAGAGTGTTTTCAACGGTACGAATGGTTTCCCTTCTCCCCTCGTAGGCTAGTGCGGATTACGATTCACAGCATCGTGTGTCCCCATGTGTCGACTTTGCTCGGCTGACGCGAAAGCTGACGCTTGCAAATGGGCGTATATGTAGAGGACATGCGCTAGAAACGACTGGGAGAGGCCACATCGACAAACACACAACGGACCCGTTCATTTGACTGTGGCCGCATGTTCGCGCCTTTGCGTACCGAGAGCAAGAGGGGGTCAGCGTGCTGGACCGTACCATTACCGCACAGCAGCACCAAAAACTAAGGAAAAAGGCAAAACTGAAGAAACCAAGACACGCGGACTTCCTAGTTCGTCATCCAGCCGAGCACTAGCCACGGCCAACGCTGCCTAATTTCGGTAATCGGACATGAACCCGTGTCGTTGGCACGGCATACAAGTTGGCGAGAATGTTGCCAGACGTGCGGACGTCTTAGTCCGTGTACAGATCACTTGCGATTTGCCTGACAGTCTCTCGCGTTGCCTTTTAGGGAAGGAAAATGGAATAGCCCTGAGCCACAACACAACGACCACAGAAACGTCCGTGAGAAGAGCTGAAACTCGGCACGAGAAAAATATGTTCCGCTATTTGTTTTCGGCCGCTCGGGCTATCGGACGTGCGACGCCTGCACTGCTGTCACTGTCGTCTCTAGTAAAATCTCCGCGGCGTGTTTCTGCGTAATTTACTTGTTCTATAAGATGAAGGGAGTATGTTAGTTTCAGAATGTTTAAAATGCATTGTCAGATGTGGGGTTCGAACCCACGCTCCCTTACGGGAACCAGAGCTTAAATCTGGCGCCTTAGACCGCTCGGCCAATCTGACGAGCGAGACAAGCGCTCCAGTGACTTCCATCTCTAGCAAGATCTCAGGAACCTCACTCCGAAATCTCTTTCCTTTTTCGGTAGAATGGAATTATGTCAGTTTAATAATATGTAAGACGCAATGTCAGATGTGGCGTACTAAACGCACCCTCGCTTTCGGGAACCAATGTGGCGAGTTGGACCGCTTTCTTCCGTCGCTTCCAGTTTGAACTGTAACTAGCAAAACTGTATTTAGTAATAGGAACATTGTCACATTGATGCAAAGAAAACTAGATATTAACGAACGGCGAATAAGACCGTTTCCTAGCAACAGCCACGCTTTGGTTTACGCACTCGTGGGAAGCCAATGAAATACTTCATGTGAGGCTCTAACTGTGGGCCTTCACTTTACAATACTTAGGCTCTGCCCCGGTGGTACCGACGCATACATACTGAAACGTCTTTGGATCGTCAGTGAGTACTTCATATTAGAAATTTCGTGTTCGCCCTGATGTGCATTAAAGGGCCAATTTATCAGAGAAAGTCAGTTCTGCGCCTAGTTACAGTATGTCGCCCTAGCAGCACCAGGAAATCGGGTTCAGTGGTGCTCGCGTCGCACTCGGCGTTGAGCGCCTGCAGCGCTATCGCCTTCGGCCTCTGGCGCCAGGAGGGAAGGCGACACATCACGGCGCAAGCAGCGCGTAGCAGAAGGCGGTGGTGGTGTGTCGGTCAGCATGGTTGCTTCCCAAGTAGCTGCTCCGGGTTCGAAGCGCGGACATCGCACGGAAGTTGTCTCCTTTACTCAGGAGAGTGTTTTCAACGGTACGAATGGTTTCCCTTCTCCCCTCGTAGGCTAGTGCGGATTACGATTCACAGCATCGTGTGTCCCCATGTGTCGACTTTGCTCGGCTGACGCGAAAGCTGACGCTTGCAAATGGGCGTATATGTAGAGGACATGCGCTAGAAACGACTGGGAGAGGCCACATCGACAAACACACAACGGACCCGTTCATTTGACTGTGGCCGCATGTTCGCGCCTTTGCGTACCGAGAGCAAGAGGGGGTCAGCGTGCTGGACCGTACCATTACCGCACAGCAGCACCAAAAACTAAGGAAAAAGGCAAAACTGAAGAAACCAAGACACGCGGACTTCCTAGTTCGTCATCCAGCCGAGCACTAGCCACGGCCAACGCTGCCTAATTTCGGTAATCGGACATGAACCCGTGTCGTTGGCACGGCATACAAGTTGGCGAGAATGTTGCCAGACGTGCGGACGTCTTAGTCCGTGTACAGATCACTTGCGATTTGCCTGACAGTCTCTCGCGTTGCCTTTTAGGGAAGGAAAATGGAATAGCCCTGAGCCACAACACAACGACCACAGAAACGTCCGTGAGAAGAGCTGAAACTCGGCACGAGAAAAATATGTTCCGCTATTTGTTTTCGGCCGCTCGGGCTATCGGACGTGCGACGCCTGCACTGCTGTCACTGTCGTCTCTAGTAAAATCTCCGCGGCGTGTTTCTGCGTAATTTACTTGTTCTATAAGATGAAGGGAGTATGTTAGTTTCAGAATGTTTAAAATGCATTGTCAGATGTGGGGTTCGAACCCACGCTCCCTTACGGGAACCAGAGCTTAAATCTGGCGCCTTAGACCGCTCGGCCAATCTGACGAGCGAGACAAGCGCTCCAGTGACTTCCATCTCTAGCAAGATCTCAGGAACCTCACTCCGAAATCTCTTTCCTTTTTCGGTAGAATGGAATTATGTCAGTTTAATAATATGTAAGACGCAATGTCAGATGTGGCGTACTAAACGCACCCTCGCTTTCGGGAACCAATGTGGCGAGTTGGACCGCTTTCTTCCGTCGCTTCCAGTTTGAACTGTAACTAGCAAAACTGTATTTAGTAATAGGAACATTGTCACATTGATGCAAAGAAAACTAGATATTAACGAACGGCGAATAAGACCGTTTCCTAGCAACAGCCACGCTTTGGTTTACGCACTCGTGGGAAGCCAATGAAATACTTCATGTGAGGCTCTAACTGTGGGCCTTCACTTTACAATACTTAGGCTCTGCCCCGGTGGTACCGACGCATACATACTGAAACGTCTTTGGATCGTCAGTGAGTACTTCATATTAGAAATTTCGTGTTCGCCCTGATGTGCATTAAAGGGCCAATTTATCAGAGAAAGTCAGTTCTGCGCCTAGTTACAGTATGTCGCCCTAGCAGCACCAGGAAATCGGGTTCAGTGGTGCTCGCGTCGCACTCGGCGTTGAGCGCCTGCAGCGCTATCGCCTTCGGCCTCTGGCGCCAGGAGGGAAGGCGACACATCACGGCGCAAGCAGCGCGTAGCAGAAGGCGGTGGTGGTGTGTCGGTCAGCATGGTTGCTTCCCAAGTAGCTGCTCCGGGTTCGAAGCGCGGACATCGCACGGAAGTTGTCTCCTTTACTCAGGAGAGTGTTTTCAACGGTACGAATGGTTTCCCTTCTCCCCTCGTAGGCTAGTGCGGATTACGATTCACAGCATCGTGTGTCCCCATGTGTCGACTTGTCTCGACTTTGCTCGGCTGACGCGAAAGCTGACGCTTGCAAATGGGCGTATATGTAGAGGACATGCGCTAGAAACGACTGGGAGAGGCCACATCGACAAACACACAACGGACCCGTTCATTTGACTGTGGCCGCATGTTCGCGCCTTTGCGTACCGAGAGCAAGAGGGGGTCAGCGTGCTGGACCGTACCATTACCGCACAGCAGCACCAAAAACTAAGGAAAAAGGCAAAACTGAAGAAACCAAGACACGCGGACTTCCTAGTTCGTCATCCAGCCGAGCACTAGCCACGGCCAACGCTGCCTAATTTCGGTAATCGGACATGAACCCGTGTCGTTGGCACGGCATACAAGTTGGCGAGAATGTTGCCAGACGTGCGGACGTCTTAGTCCGTGTACAGATCACTTGCGATTTGCCTGACAGTCTCTCGCGTTGCCTTTTAGGGAAGGAAAATGGAATAGCCCTGAGCCACAACACAACGACCACAGAAACGTCCGTGAGAAGAGCTGAAACTCGGCACGAGAAAAATATGTTCCGCTATTTGTTTTCGGCCGCTCGGGCTATCGGACGTGCGACGCCTGCACTGCTGTCACTGTCGTCTCTAGTAAAATCTCCGCGGCGTGTTTCTGCGTAATTTACTTGTTCTATAAGATGAAGGGAGTATGTTAGTTTCAGAATGTTTAAAATGCATTGTCAGATGTGGGGTTCGAACCCACGCTCCCTTACGGGAACCAGAGCTTAAATCTGGCGCCTTAGACCGCTCGGCCAATCTGACGAGCGAGACAAGCGCTCCAGTGACTTCCATCTCTAGCAAGATCTCAGGAACCTCACTCCGAAATCTCTTTCCTTTTTCGGTAGAATGGAATTATGTCAGTTTAATAATATGTAAGACGCAATGTCAGATGTGGCGTACTAAACGCACCCTCGCTTTCGGGAACCAATGTGGCGAGTTGGACCGCTTTCTTCCGTCGCTTCCAGTTTGAACTGTAACTAGCAAAACTGTATTTAGTAATAGGAACATTGTCACATTGATGCAAAGAAAACTAGATATTAACGAACGGCGAATAAGACCGTTTCCTAGCAACAGCCACGCTTTGGTTTACGCACTCGTGGGAAGCCAATGAAATACTTCATGTGAGGCTCTAACTGTGGGCCTTCACTTTACAATACTTAGGCTCTGCCCCGGTGGTACCGACGCATACATACTGAAACGTCTTTGGATCGTCAGTGAGTACTTCATATTAGAAATTTCGTGTTCGCCCTGATGTGCATTAAAGGGCCAATTTATCAGAGAAAGTCAGTTCTGCGCCTAGTTACAGTATGTCGCCCTAGCAGCACCAGGAAATCGGGTTCAGTGGTGCTCGCGTCGCACTCGGCGTTGAGCGCCTGCAGCGCTATCGCCTTCGGCCTCTGGCGCCAGGAGGGAAGGCGACACATCACGGCGCAAGCAGCGCGTAGCAGAAGGCGGTGGTGGTGTGTCGGTCAGCATGGTTGCTTCCCAAGTAGCTGCTCCGGGTTCGAAGCGCGGACATCGCACGGAAGTTGTCTCCTTTACTCAGGAGAGTGTTTTCAACGGTACGAATGGTTTCCCTTCTCCCCTCGTAGGCTAGTGCGGATTACGATTCACAGCATCGTGTGTCCCCATGTGTCGACTTTGCTCGGCTGACGCGAAAGCTGACGCTTGCAAATGGGCGTATATGTAGAGGACATGCGCTAGAAACGACTGGGAGAGGCCACATCGACAAACACACAACGGACCCGTTCATTTGACTGTGGCCGCATGTTCGCGCCTTTGCGTACCGAGAGCAAGAGGGGGTCAGCGTGCTGGACCGTACCATTACCGCACAGCAGCACCAAAAACTAAGGAAAAAGGCAAAACTGAAGAAACCAAGACACGCGGACTTCCTAGTTCGTCATCCAGCCGAGCACTAGCCACGGCCAACGCTGCCTAATTTCGGTAATCGGACATGAACCCGTGTCGTTGGCACGGCATACAAGTTGGCGAGAATGTTGCCAGACGTGCGGACGTCTTAGTCCGTGTACAGATCACTTGCGATTTGCCTGACAGTCTCTCGCGTTGCCTTTTAGGGAAGGAAAATGGAATAGCCCTGAGCCACAACACAACGACCACAGAAACGTCCGTGAGAAGAGCTGAAACTCGGCACGAGAAAAATATGTTCCGCTATTTGTTTTCGGCCGCTCGGGCTATCGGACGTGCGACGCCTGCACTGCTGTCACTGTCGTCTCTAGTAAAATCTCCGCGGCGTGTTTCTGCGTAATTTACTTGTTCTATAAGATGAAGGGAGTATGTTAGTTTCAGAATGTTTAAAATGCATTGTCAGATGTGGGGTTCGAACCCACGCTCCCTTACGGGAACCAGAGCTTAAATCTGGCGCCTTAGACCGCTCGGCCAATCTGACGAGCGAGACAAGCGCTCCAGTGACTTCCATCTCTAGCAAGATCTCAGGAACCTCACTCCGAAATCTCTTTCCTTTTTCGGTAGAATGGAATTATGTCAGTTTAATAATATGTAAGACGCAATGTCAGATGTGGCGTACTAAACGCACCCTCGCTTTCGGGAACCAATGTGGCGAGTTGGACCGCTTTCTTCCGTCGCTTCCAGTTTGAACTGTAACTAGCAAAACTGTATTTAGTAATAGGAACATTGTCACATTGATGCAAAGAAAACTAGATATTAACGAACGGCGAATAAGACCGTTTCCTAGCAACAGCCACGCTTTGGTTTACGCACTCGTGGGAAGCCAATGAAATACTTCATGTGAGGCTCTAACTGTGGGCCTTCACTTTACAATACTTAGGCTCTGCCCCGGTGGTACCGACACATACATACTGAAACGTCTTTGGATCGTCAGTGAGTACTTCATATTAGAAATTTCGTGTTCGCCCTGATGTGCATTAAAGGGCCAATTTATCAGAGAAAGTCAGTTCTGCGCCTAGTTACAGTATGTCGCCCTAGCAGCACCAGGAAATCGGGTTCAGTGGTGCTCGCGTCGCACTCGGCGTTGAGCGCCTGCAGCGCTATCGCCTTCGGCCTCTGGCGCCAGGAGGGAAGGCGACACATCACGGCGCAAGCAGCGCGTAGCAGAAGGCGGTGGTGGTGTGTCGGTCAGCATGGTTGCTTCCCAAGTAGCTGCTCCGGGTTCGAAGCGCGGACATCGCACGGAAGTTGTCTCCTTTACTCAGGAGAGTGTTTTCAACGGTACGAATGGTTTCCCTTCTCCCCTCGTAGGCTAGTGCGGATTACGATTCACAGCATCGTGTGTCCCCATGTGTCGACTTGTCTCGACTTTGCTCGGCTGACGCGAAAGATGACGCTTGCAAATGGGCGTATATGTAGAGGACATGCGCTAGAAACGACTGGGAGAGGCCACATCGACAAACACACAACGGACCCGTTCATTTGACTGTGGCCGCATGTTCGCGCCTTTGCGTACCGAGAGCAAGAGGGGGTCAGCGTGCTGGACCGTACCATTACCGCACAGCAGCACCAAAAACTAAGGAAAAAGGCAAAACTGAAGAAACCAAGACACGCGGACTTCCTAGTTCGTCATCCAGCCGAGCACTAGCCACGGCCAACGCTGCCTAATTTCGGTAATCGGACATGAACCCGTGTCGTTGGCACGGCATACAAGTTGGCGAGAATGTTGCCAGACGTGCGGACGTCTTAGTCCGTGTACAGATCACTTGCGATTTGCCTGACAGTCTCTCGCGTTGCCTTTTAGGGAAGGAAAATGGAATAGCCCTGAGCCACAACACAACGACCACAGAAACGTCCGTGAGAAGAGCTGAAACTCGGCACGAGAAAAATATGTTCCGCTATTTGTTTTCGGCCGCTCGGGCTATCGGACGTGCGACGCCTGCACTGCTGTCACTGTCGTCTCTAGTAAAATCTCCGCGGCGTGTTTCTGCGTAATTTACTTGTTCTATAAGATGAAGGGAGTATGTTAGTTTCAGAATGTTTAAAATGCATTGTCAGATGTGGGGTTCGAACCCACGCTCCCTTACGGGAACCAGAGCTTAAATCTGGCGCCTTAGACCGCTCGGCCAATCTGACGAGCGAGACAAGCGCTCCAGTGACTTCCATCTCTAGCAAGATCTCAGGAACCTCACTCCGAAATCTCTTTCCTTTTTCGGTAGAATGGAATTATGTCAGTTTAATAATATGTAAGACGCAATGTCAGATGTGGCGTACTAAACGCACCCTCGCTTTCGGGAACCAATGTGGCGAGTTGGACCGCTTTCTTCCGTCGCTTCCAGTTTGAACTGTAACTAGCAAAACTGTATTTAGTAATAGGAACATTGTCACATTGATGCAAAGAAAACTAGATATTAACGAACGGCGAATAAGACCGTTTCCTAGCAACAGCCACGCTTTGGTTTACGCACTCGTGGGAAGCCAATGAAATACTTCATGTGAGGCTCTAACTGTGGGCCTTCACTTTACAATACTTAGGCTCTGCCCCGGTGGTACCGACGCATACATACTGAAACGTCTTTGGATCGTCAGTGAGTACTTCATATTAGAAATTTCGTGTTCGCCCTGATGTGCATTAAAGGGCCAATTTATCAGAGAAAGTCAGTTCTGCGCCTAGTTACAGTATGTCGCCCTAGCAGCACCAGGAAATCGGGTTCAGTGGTGCTCGCGTCGCACTCGGCGTTGAGCGCCTGCAGCGCTATCGCCTTCGGCCTCTGGCGCCAGGAGGGAAGGCGACACATCACGGCGCAAGCAGCGCGTAGCAGAAGGCGGTGGTGGTGTGTCGGTCAGCATGGTTGCTTCCCAAGTAGCTGCTCCGGGTTCGAAGCGCGGACATCGCACGGAAGTTGTCTCCTTTACTCAGGAGAGTGTTTTCAACGGTACGAATGGTTTCCCTTCTCCCCTCGTAGGCTAGTGCGGATTACGATTCACAGCATCGTGTGTCCCCATGTGTCGACTTTGCTCGGCTGACGCTAAAGCTGACGCTTGCAAATGGGCGTATATGTAGAGGACATGCGCTAGAAACGACTGGGAGAGGCCACATCGACAAACACACAACGGACCCGTTCATTTGACTGTGGCCGCATGTTCGCGCCTTTGCGTACCGAGAGCAAGAGGGGGTCAGCGTGCTGGACCGTACCATTACCGCACAGCAGCACCAAAAACTAAGGAAAAAGGCAAAACTGAAGAAACCAAGACACGCGGACTTCCTAGTTCGTCATCCAGCCGAGCACTAGCCACGGCCAACGCTGCCTAATTTCGGTAATCGGACATGAACCCGTGTCGTTGGCACGGCATACAAGTTGGCGAGAATGTTGCCAGACGTGCGGACGTCTTAGTCCGTGTACAGATCACTTGCGATTTGCCTGACAGTCTCTCGCGTTGCCTTTTAGGGAAGGAAAATGGAATAGCCCTGAGCCACAACACAACGACCACAGAAACGTCCGTGAGAAGAGCTGAAACTCGGCACGAGAAAAATATGTTCCGCTATTTGTTTTCGGCCGCTCGGGCTATCGGACGTGCGACGCCTGCACTGCTGTCACTGTCGTCTCTAGTAAAATCTCCGCGGCGTGTTTCTGCGTAATTTACTTGTTCTATAAGATGAAGGGAGTATGTTAGTTTCAGAATGTTTAAAATGCATTGTCAGATGTGGGGTTCGAACCCACGCTCCCTTACGGGAACCAGAGCTTAAATCTGGCGCCTTAGACCGCTCGGCCAATCTGACGAGCGAGACAAGCGCTCCAGTGACTTCCATCTCTAGCAAGATCTCAGGAACCTCACTCCGAAATCTCTTTCCTTTTTCGGTAGAATGGAATTATGTCAGTTTAATAATATGTAAGACGCAATGTCAGATGTGGCGTACTAAACGCACCCTCGCTTTCGGGAACCAATGTGGCGAGTTGGACCGCTTTCTTCCGTCGCTTCCAGTTTGAACTGTAACTAGCAAAACTGTATTTAGTAATAGGAACATTGTCACATTGATGCAAAGAAAACTAGATATTAACGAACGGCGAATAAGACCGTTTCCTAGCAACAGCCACGCTTTGGTTTACGCACTCGTGGGAAGCCAATGAAATACTTCATGTGAGGCTCTAACTGTGGGCCTTCACTTTACAATACTTAGGCTCTGCCCCGGTGGTACCGACGCATACATACTGAAACGTCTTTGGATCGTCAGTGAGTACTTCATATTAGAAATTTCGTGTTCGCCCTGATGTGCATTAAAGGGCCAATTTATCAGAGAAAGTCAGTTCTGCGCCTAGTTACAGTATGTCGCCCTAGCAGCACCAGGAAATCGGGTTCAGTGGTGCTCGCGTCGCACTCGGCGTTGAGCGCCTGCAGCGCTATCGCCTTCGGCCTCTGGCGCCAGGAGGGAAGGCGACACATCACGGCGCAAGCAGCGCGTAGCAGAAGGCGGTGGTGGTGTGTCGGTCAGCATGGTTGCTTCCCAAGTAGCTGCTCCGGGTTCGAAGCGCGGACATCGCACGGAAGTTGTCTCCTTTACTCAGGAGAGTGTTTTCAACGGTACGAATGGTTTCCCTTCTCCCCTCGTAGGCTAGTGCGGATTACGATTCACAGCATCGTGTGTCCCCATGTGTCGACTTTGCTCGGCTGACGCTAAAGCTGACGCTTGCAAATGGGCGTATATGTAGAGGACATGCGCTAGAAACGACTGGGAGAGGCCACATCGACAAACACACAACGGACCCGTTCATTTGACTGTGGCCGCATGTTCGCGCCTTTGCGTACCGAGAGCAAGAGGGGGTCAGCGTGCTGGACCGTACCATTACCGCACAGCAGCACCAAAAACTAAGGAAAAAGGCAAAACTGAAGAAACCAAGACACGCGGACTTCCTAGTTCGTCATCCAGCCGAGCACTAGCCACGGCCAACGCTGCCTAATTTCGGTAATCGGACATGAACCCGTGTCGTTGGCACGGCATACAAGTTGGCGAGAATGTTGCCAGACGTGCGGACGTCTTAGTCCGTGTACAGATCACTTGCGATTTGCCTGACAGTCTCTCGCGTTGCCTTTTAGGGAAGGAAAATGGAATAGCCCTGAGCCACAACACAACGACCACAGAAACGTCCGTGAGAAGAGCTGAAACTCGGCACGAGAAAAATATGTTCCGCTATTTGTTTTCGGCCGCTCGGGCTATCGGACGTGCGACGCCTGCACTGCTGTCACTGTCGTCTCTAGTAAAATCTCCGCGGCGTGTTTCTGCGTAATTTACTTGTTCTATAAGATGAAGGGAGTATGTTAGTTTCAGAATGTTTAAAATGCATTGTCAGATGTGGGGTTCGAACCCACGCTCCCTTACGGGAACCAGAGCTTAAATCTGGCGCCTTAGACCGCTCGGCCAATCTGACGAGCGAGACAAGCGCTCCAGTGACTTCCATCTCTAGCAAGATCTCAGGAACCTCACTCCGAAATCTCTTTCCTTTTTCGGTAGAATGGAATTATGTCAGTTTAATAATATGTAAGACGCAATGTCAGATGTGGCGTACTAAACGCACCCTCGCTTTCGGGAACCAATGTGGCGAGTTGGACCGCTTTCTTCCGTCGCTTCCAGTTTGAACTGTAACTAGCAAAACTGTATTTAGTAATAGGAACATTGTCACATTGATGCAAAGAAAACTAGATATTAACGAACGGCGAATAAGACCGTTTCCTAGCAACAGCCACGCTTTGGTTTACGCACTCGTGGGAAGCCAATGAAATACTTCATGTGAGGCTCTAACTGTGGGCCTTCACTTTACAATACTTAGGCTCTGCCCCGGTGGTACCGACACATACATACTGAAACGTCTTTGGATCGTCAGTGAGTACTTCATATTAGAAATTTCGTGTTCGCCCTGATGTGCATTAAAGGGCCAATTTATCAGAGAAAGTCAGTTCTGCGCCTAGTTACAGTATGTCGCCCTAGCAGCACCAGGAAATCGGGTTCAGTGGTGCTCGCGTCGCACTCGGCGTTGAGCGCCTGCAGCGCTATCGCCTTCGGCCTCTGGCGCCAGGAGGGAAGGCGACACATCACGGCGCAAGCAGCGCGTAGCAGAAGGCGGTGGTGGTGTGTCGGTCAGCATGGTTGCTTCCCAAGTAGCTGCTCCGGGTTCGAAGCGCGGACATCGCACGGAAGTTGTCTCCTTTACTCAGGAGAGTGTTTTCAACGGTACGAATGGTTTCCCTTCTCCCCTCGTAGGCTAGTGCGGATTACGATTCACAGCATCGTGTGTCCCCATGTGTCGACTTGTCTCGACTTTGCTCGGCTGACGCGAAAGCTGACGCTTGCAAATGGGCGTATATGTAGAGGACATGCGCTAGAAACGACTGGGAGAGGCCACATCGACAAACACACAACGGACCCGTTCATTTGACTGTGGCCGCATGTTCGCGCCTTTGCGTACCGAGAGCAAGAGGGGGTCAGCGTGCTGGACCGTACCATTACCGCACAGCAGCACCAAAAACTAAGGAAAAAGGCAAAACTGAAGAAACCAAGACACGCGGACTTCCTAGTTCGTCATCCAGCCGAGCACTAGCCACGGCCAACGCTGCCTAATTTCGGTAATCGGACATGAACCCGTGTCGTTGGCACGGCATACAAGTTGGCGAGAATGTTGCCAGACGTGCGGACGTCTTAGTCCGTGTACAGATCACTTGCGATTTGCCTGACAGTCTCTCGCGTTGCCTTTTAGGGAAGGAAAATGGAATAGCCCTGAGCCACAACACAACGACCACAGAAACGTCCGTGAGAAGAGCTGAAACTCGGCACGAGAAAAATATGTTCCGCTATTTGTTTTCGGCCGCTCGGGCTATCGGACGTGCGACGCCTGCACTGCTGTCACTGTCGTCTCTAGTAAAATCTCCGCGGCGTGTTTCTGCGTAATTTACTTGTTCTATAAGATGAAGGGAGTATGTTAGTTTCAGAATGTTTAAAATGCATTGTCAGATGTGGGGTTCGAACCCACGCTCCCTTACGGGAACCAGAGCTTAAATCTGGCGCCTTAGACCGCTCGGCCAATCTGACGAGCGAGACAAGCGCTCCAGTGACTTCCATCTCTAGCAAGATCTCAGGAACCTCACTCCGAAATCTCTTTCCTTTTTCGGTAGAATGGAATTATGTCAGTTTAATAATATGTAAGACGCAATGTCAGATGTGGCGTACTAAACGCACCCTCGCTTTCGGGAACCAATGTGGCGAGTTGGACCGCTTTCTTCCGTCGCTTCCAGTTTGAACTGTAACTAGCAAAACTGTATTTAGTAATAGGAACATTGTCACATTGATGCAAAGAAAACTAGATATTAACGAACGGCGAATAAGACCGTTTCCTAGCAACAGCCACGCTTTGGTTTACGCACTCGTGGGAAGCCAATGAAATACTTCATGTGAGGCTCTAACTGTGGGCCTTCACTTTACAATACTTAGGCTCTGCCCCGGTGGTACCGACACATACATACTGAAACGTCTTTGGATCGTCAGTGAGTACTTCATATTAGAAATTTCGTGTTCGCCCTGATGTGCATTAAAGGGCCAATTTATCAGAGAAAGTCAGTTCTGCGCCTAGTTACAGTATGTCGCCCTAGCAGCACCAGGAAATCGGGTTCAGTGGTGCTCGCGTCGCACTCGGCGTTGAGCGCCTGCAGCGCTATCGCCTTCGGCCTCTGGCGCCAGGAGGGAAGGCGACACATCACGGCGCAAGCAGCGCGTAGCAGAAGGCGGTGGTGGTGTGTCGGTCAGCATGGTTGCTTCCCAAGTAGCTGCTCCGGGTTCGAAGCGCGGACATCGCACGGAAGTTGTCTCCTTTACTCAGGAGAGTGTTTTCAACGGTACGAATGGTTTCCCTTCTCCCCTCGTAGGCTAGTGCGGATTACGATTCACAGCATCGTGTGTCCCCATGTGTCGACTTGTCTCGACTTTGCTCGGCTGACGCGAAAGCTGACGCTTGCAAATGGGCGTATATGTAGAGGACATGCGCTAGAAACGACTGGGAGAGGCCACATCGACAAACACACAACGGACCCGTTCATTTGACTGTGGCCGCATGTTCGCGCCTTTGCGTACCGAGAGCAAGAGGGGGTCAGCGTGCTGGACCGTACCATTACCGCACAGCAGCACCAAAAACTAAGGAAAAAGGCAAAACTGAAGAAACCAAGACACGCGGACTTCCTAGTTCGTCATCCAGCCGAGCACTAGCCACGGCCAACGCTGCCTAATTTCGGTAATCGGACATGAACCCGTGTCGTTGGCACGGCATACAAGTTGGCGAGAATGTTGCCAGACGTGCGGACGTCTTAGTCCGTGTACAGATCACTTGCGATTTGCCTGACAGTCTCTCGCGTTGCCTTTTAGGGAAGGAAAATGGAATAGCCCTGAGCCACAACACAACGACCACAGAAACGTCCGTGAGAAGAGCTGAAACTCGGCACGAGAAAAATATGTTCCGCTATTTGTTTTCGGCCGCTCGGGCTATCGGACGTGCGACGCCTGCACTGCTGTCACTGTCGTCTCTAGTAAAATCTCCGCGGCGTGTTTCTGCGTAATTTACTTGTTCTATAAGATGAAGGGAGTATGTTAGTTTCAGAATGTTTAAAATGCATTGTCAGATGTGGGGTTCGAACCCACGCTCCCTTACGGGAACCAGAGCTTAAATCTGGCGCCTTAGACCGCTCGGCCAATCTGACGAGCGAGACAAGCGCTCCAGTGACTTCCATCTCTAGCAAGATCTCAGGAACCTCACTCCGAAATCTCTTTCCTTTTTCGGTAGAATGGAATTATGTCAGTTTAATAATATGTAAGACGCAATGTCAGATGTGGCGTACTAAACGCACCCTCGCTTTCGGGAACCAATGTGGCGAGTTGGACCGCTTTCTTCCGTCGCTTCCAGTTTGAACTGTAACTAGCAAAACTGTATTTAGTAATAGGAACATTGTCACATTGATGCAAAGAAAACTAGATATTAACGAACGGCGAATAAGACCGTTTCCTAGCAACAGCCACGCTTTGGTTTACGCACTCGTGGGAAGCCAATGAAATACTTCATGTGAGGCTCTAACTGTGGGCCTTCACTTTACAATACTTAGGCTCTGCCCCGGTGGTACCGACACATACATACTGAAACGTCTTTGGATCGTCAGTGAGTACTTCATATTAGAAATTTCGTGTTCGCCCTGATGTGCATTAAAGGGCCAATTTATCAGAGAAAGTCAGTTCTGCGCCTAGTTACAGTATGTCGCCCTAGCAGCACCAGGAAATCGGGTTCAGTGGTGCTCGCGTCGCACTCGGCGTTGAGCGCCTGCAGCGCTATCGCCTTCGGCCTCTGGCGCCAGGAGGGAAGGCGACACATCACGGCGCAAGCAGCGCGTAGCAGAAGGCGGTGGTGGTGTGTCGGTCAGCATGGTTGCTTCCCAAGTAGCTGCTCCGGGTTCGAAGCGCGGACATCGCACGGAAGTTGTCTCCTTTACTCAGGAGAGTGTTTTCAACGGTACGAATGGTTTCCCTTCTCCCCTCGTAGGCTAGTGCGGATTACGATTCACAGCATCGTGTGTCCCCATGTGTCGACTTGTCTCGACTTTGCTCGGCTGACGCGAAAGCTGACGCTTGCAAATGGGCGTATATGTAGAGGACATGCGCTAGAAACGACTGGGAGAGGCCACATCGACAAACACACAACGGACCCGTTCATTTGACTGTGGCCGCATGTTCGCGCCTTTGCGTACCGAGAGCAAGAGGGGGTCAGCGTGCTGGACCGTACCATTACCGCACAGCAGCACCAAAAACTAAGGAAAAAGGCAAAACTGAAGAAACCAAGACACGCGGACTTCCTAGTTCGTCATCCAGCCGAGCACTAGCCACGGCCAACGCTGCCTAATTTCGGTAATCGGACATGAACCCGTGTCGTTGGCACGGCATACAAGTTGGCGAGAATGTTGCCAGACGTGCGGACGTCTTAGTCCGTGTACAGATCACTTGCGATTTGCCTGACAGTCTCTCGCGTTGCCTTTTAGGGAAGGAAAATGGAATAGCCCTGAGCCACAACACAACGACCACAGAAACGTCCGTGAGAAGAGCTGAAACTCGGCACGAGAAAAATATGTTCCGCTATTTGTTTTCGGCCGCTCGGGCTATCGGACGTGCGACGCCTGCACTGCTGTCACTGTCGTCTCTAGTAAAATCTCCGCGGCGTGTTTCTGCGTAATTTACTTGTTCTATAAGATGAAGGGAGTATGTTAGTTTCAGAATGTTTAAAATGCATTGTCAGATGTGGGGTTCGAACCCACGCTGCCTTAGGGGAACCAGAGCTTAAATCTGGCGCCTTAGACCGCTCGGCCAATCTGACGAGCGAGACAAGCGCTCCAGTGACTTCCATCTCTAGCAAGATCTCAGGAACCTCACTCCGAAATCTCTTTCCTTTTTCGGTAGAATGGAATTATGTCAGTTTAATAATATGTAAGACGCAATGTCAGATGTGGCGTACTAAACGCACCCTCGCTTTCGGGAACCAATGTGGCGAGTTGGACCGCTTTCTTCCGTCGCTTCCAGTTTGAACTGTAACTAGCAAAACTGTATTTAGTAATAGGAACATTGTCACATTGATGCAAAGAAAACTAGATATTAACGAACGGCGAATAAGACCGTTTCCTAGCAACAGCCACGCTTTGGTTTACGCACTCGTGGGAAGCCAATGAAATACTTCATGTGAGGCTCTAACTGTGGGCCTTCACTTTACAATACTTAGGCTCTGCCCCGGTGGTACCGACACATACATACTGAAACGTCTTTGGATCGTCAGTGAGTACTTCATATTAGAAATTTCGTGTTCGCCCTGATGTGCATTAAAGGGCCAATTTATCAGAGAAAGTCAGTTCTGCGCCTAGTTACAGTATGTCGCCCTAGCAGCACCAGGAAATCGGGTTCAGTGGTGCTCGCGTCGCACTCGGCGTTGAGCGCCTGCAGCGCTATCGCCTTCGGCCTCTGGCGCCAGGAGGGAAGGCGACACATCACGGCGCAAGCAGCGCGTAGCAGAAGGCGGTGGTGGTGTGTCGGTCAGCATGGTTGCTTCCCAAGTAGCTGCTCCGGGTTCGAAGCGCGGACATCGCACGGAAGTTGTCTCCTTTACTCAGGAGAGTGTTTTCAACGGTACGAATGGTTTCCCTTCTCCCCTCGTAGGCTAGTGCGGATTACGATTCACAGCATCGTGTGTCCCCATGTGTCGACTTGTCTCGACTTTGCTCGGCTGACGCGAAAGCTGACGCTTGCAAATGGGCGTATATGTAGAGGACATGCGCTAGAAACGACTGGGAGAGGCCACATCGACAAACACACAACGGACCCGTTCATTTGACTGTGGCCGCATGTTCGCGCCTTTGCGTACCGAGAGCAAGAGGGGGTCAGCGTGCTGGACCGTACCATTACCGCACAGCAGCACCAAAAACTAAGGAAAAAGGCAAAACTGAAGAAACCAAGACACGCGGACTTCCTAGTTCGTCATCCAGCCGAGCACTAGCCACGGCCAACGCTGCCTAATTTCGGTAATCGGACATGAACCCGTGTCGTTGGCACGGCATACAAGTTGGCGAGAATGTTGCCAGACGTGCGGACGTCTTAGTCCGTGTACAGATCACTTGCGATTTGCCTGACAGTCTCTCGCGTTGCCTTTTAGGGAAGGAAAATGGAATAGCCCTGAGCCACAACACAACGACCACAGAAACGTCCGTGAGAAGAGCTGAAACTCGGCACGAGAAAAATATGTTCCGCTATTTGTTTTCGGCCGCTCGGGCTATCGGACGTGCGACGCCTGCACTGCTGTCACTGTCGTCTCTAGTAAAATCTCCGCGACGTGTTTCTGCGTAATTTACTTGTTCTATAAGATGAAGGGAGTATGTTAGTTTCAGAATGTTTAAAATGCATTGTCAGATGTGGGGTTCGAACCCACGCTGCCTTAGGGGAACCAGAGCTTAAATCTGGCGCCTTAGACCGCTCGGCCAATCTGACGAGCGAGACAAGCGCTCCAGTGACTTCCATCTCTAGCAAGATCTCAGGAACCTCACTCCGAAATCTCTTTCCTTTTTCGGTAGAATGGAATTATGTCAGTTTAATAATATGTAAGACGCAATGTCAGATGTGGCGTACTAAACGCACCCTCGCTTTCGGGAACCAATGTGGCGAGTTGGACCGCTTTCTTCCGTCGCTTCCAGTTTGAACTGTAACTAGCAAAACTGTATTTAGTAATAGGAACATTGTCACATTGATGCAAAGAAAACTAGATATTAACGAACGGCGAATAAGACCGTTTCCTAGCAACAGCCACGCTTTGGTTTACGCACTCGTGGGAAGCCAATGAAATACTTCATGTGAGGCTCTAACTGTGGGCCTTCACTTTACAATACTTAGGCTCTGCCCCGGTGGTACCGACGCATACATACTGAAACGTCTTTGGATCGTCAGTGAGTACTTCATATTAGAAATTTCGTGTTCGCCCTGATGTGCATTAAAGGGCCAATTTATCAGAGAAAGTCAGTTCTGCGCCTAGTTACAGTATGTCGCCCTAGCAGCACCAGGAAATCGGGTTCAGTGGTGCTCGCGTCGCACTCGGCGTTGAGCGCCTGCAGCGCTATCGCCTTCGGCCTCTGGCGCCAGGAGGGAAGGCGACACATCACGGCGCAAGCAGCGCGTAGCAGAAGGCGGTGGTGGTGTGTCGGTCAGCATGGTTGCTTCCCAAGTAGCTGCTCCGGGTTCGAAGCGCGGACATCGCACGGAAGTTGTCTCCTTTACTCAGGAGAGTGTTTTCAACGGTACGAATGGTTTCCCTTCTCCCCTCGTAGGCTAGTGCGGATTACGATTCACAGCATCGTGTGTCCCCATGTGTCGACTTTGCTCGGCTGACGCGAAAGCTGACGCTTGCAAATGGGCGTATATGTAGAGGACATGCGCTAGAAACGACTGGGAGAGGCCACATCGACAAACACACAACGGACCCGTTCATTTGACTGTGGCCGCATGTTCGCGCCTTTGCGTACCGAGAGCAAGAGGGGGTCAGCGTGCTGGACCGTACCATTACCGCACAGCAGCACCAAAAACTAAGGAAAAAGGCAAAACTGAAGAAACCAAGACACGCGGACTTCCTAGTTCGTCATCCAGCCGAGCACTAGCCACGGCCAACGCTGCCTAATTTCGGTAATCGGACATGAACCCGTGTCGTTGGCACGGCATACAAGTTGGCGAGAATGTTGCCAGACGTGCGGACGTCTTAGTCCGTGTACAGATCACTTGCGATTTGCCTGACAGTCTCTCGCGTTGCCTTTTAGGGAAGGAAAATGGAATAGCCCTGAGCCACAACACAACGACCACAGAAACGTCCGTGAGAAGAGCTGAAACTCGGCACGAGAAAAATATGTTCCGCTATTTGTTTTCGGCCGCTCGGGCTATCGGACGTGCGACGCCTGCACTGCTGTCACTGTCGTCTCTAGTAAAATCTCCGCGGCGTGTTTCTGCGTAATTTACTTGTTCTATAAGATGAAGGGAGTATGTTAGTTTCAGAATGTTTAAAATGCATTGTCAGATGTGGGGTTCGAACCCACGCTCCCTTACGGGAACCAGAGCTTAAATCTGGCGCCTTAGACCGCTCGGCCAATCTGACGAGCGAGACAAGCGCTCCAGTGACTTCCATCTCTAGCAAGATCTCAGGAACCTCACTCCGAAATCTCTTTCCTTTTTCGGTAGAATGGAATTATGTCAGTTTAATAATATGTAAGACGCAATGTCAGATGTGGCGTACTAAACGCACCCTCGCTTTCGGGAACCAATGTGGCGAGTTGGACCGCTTTCTTCCGTCGCTTCCAGTTTGAACTGTAACTAGCAAAACTGTATTTAGTAATAGGAACATTGTCACATTGATGCAAAGAAAACTAGATATTAACGAACGGCGAATAAGACCGTTTCCTAGCAACAGCCACGCTTTGGTTTACGCACTCGTGGGAAGCCAATGAAATACTTCATGTGAGGCTCTAACTGTGGGCCTTCACTTTACAATACTTAGGCTCTGCCCCGGTGGTACCGACACATACATACTGAAACGTCTTTGGATCGTCAGTGAGTACTTCATATTAGAAATTTCGTGTTCGCCCTGATGTGCATTAAAGGGCCAATTTATCAGAGAAAGTCAGTTCTGCGCCTAGTTACAGTATGTCGCCCTAGCAGCACCAGGAAATCGGGTTCAGTGGTGCTCGCGTCGCACTCGGCGTTGAGCGCCTGCAGCGCTATCGCCTTCGGCCTCTGGCGCCAGGAGGGAAGGCGACACATCACGGCGCAAGCAGCGCGTAGCAGAAGGCGGTGGTGGTGTGTCGGTCAGCATGGTTGCTTCCCAAGTAGCTGCTCCGGGTTCGAAGCGCGGACATCGCACGGAAGTTGTCTCCTTTACTCAGGAGAGTGTTTTCAACGGTACGAATGGTTTCCCTTCTCCCCTCGTAGGCTAGTGCGGATTACGATTCACAGCATCGTGTGTCCCCATGTGTCGACTTGTCTCGACTTTGCTCGGCTGACGCGAAAGCTGACGCTTGCAAATGGGCGTATATGTAGAGGACATGCGCTAGAAACGACTGGGAGAGGCCACATCGACAAACACACAACGGACCCGTTCATTTGACTGTGGCCGCATGTTCGCGCCTTTGCGTACCGAGAGCAAGAGGGGGTCAGCGTGCTGGACCGTACCATTACCGCACAGCAGCACCAAAAACTAAGGAAAAAGGCAAAACTGAAGAAACCAAGACACGCGGACTTCCTAGTTCGTCATCCAGCCGAGCACTAGCCACGGCCAACGCTGCCTAATTTCGGTAATCGGACATGAACCCGTGTCGTTGGCACGGCATACAAGTTGGCGAGAATGTTGCCAGACGTGCGGACGTCTTAGTCCGTGTACAGATCACTTGCGATTTGCCTGACAGTCTCTCGCGTTGCCTTTTAGGGAAGGAAAATGGAATAGCCCTGAGCCACAACACAACGACCACAGAAACGTCCGTGAGAAGAGCTGAAACTCGGCACGAGAAAAATATGTTCCGCTATTTGTTTTCGGCCGCTCGGGCTATCGGACGTGCGACGCCTGCACTGCTGTCACTGTCGTCTCTAGTAAAATCTCCGCGGCGTGTTTCTGCGTAATTTACTTGTTCTATAAGATGAAGGGAGTATGTTAGTTTCAGAATGTTTAAAATGCATTGTCAGATGTGGGGTTCGAACCCACGCTGCCTTAGGGGAACCAGAGCTTAAATCTGGCGCCTTAGACCGCTCGGCCAATCTGACGAGCGAGACAAGCGCTCCAGTGACTTCCATCTCTAGCAAGATCTCAGGAACCTCACTCCGAAATCTCTTTCCTTTTTCGGTAGAATGGAATTATGTCAGTTTAATAATATGTAAGACGCAATGTCAGATGTGGCGTACTAAACGCACCCTCGCTTTCGGGAACCAATGTGGCGAGTTGGACCGCTTTCTTCCGTCGCTTCCAGTTTGAACTGTAACTAGCAAAACTGTATTTAGTAATAGGAACATTGTCACATTGATGCAAAGAAAACTAGATATTAACGAACGGCGAATAAGACCGTTTCCTAGCAACAGCCACGCTTTGGTTTACGCACTCGTGGGAAGCCAATGAAATACTTCATGTGAGGCTCTAACTGTGGGCCTTCACTTTACAATACTTAGGCTCTGCCCCGGTGGTACCGACACATACATACTGAAACGTCTTTGGATCGTCAGTGAGTACTTCATATTAGAAATTTCGTGTTCGCCCTGATGTGCATTAAAGGGCCAATTTATCAGAGAAAGTCAGTTCTGCGCCTAGTTACAGTATGTCGCCCTAGCAGCACCAGGAAATCGGGTTCAGTGGTGCTCGCGTCGCACTCGGCGTTGAGCGCCTGCAGCGCTATCGCCTTCGGCCTCTGGCGCCAGGAGGGAAGGCGACACATCACGGCGCAAGCAGCGCGTAGCAGAAGGCGGTGGTGGTGTGTCGGTCAGCATGGTTGCTTCCCAAGTAGCTGCTCCGGGTTCGAAGCGCGGACATCGCACGGAAGTTGTCTCCTTTACTCAGGAGAGTGTTTTCAACGGTACGAATGGTTTCCCTTCTCCCCTCGTAGGCTAGTGCGGATTACGATTCACAGCATCGTGTGTCCCCATGTGTCGACTTGTCTCGACTTTGCTCGGCTGACGCGAAAGCTGACGCTTGCAAATGGGCGTATATGTAGAGGACATGCGCTAGAAACGACTGGGAGAGGCCACATCGACAAACACACAACGGACCCGTTCATTTGACTGTGGCCGCATGTTCGCGCCTTTGCGTACCGAGAGCAAGAGGGGGTCAGCGTGCTGGACCGTACCATTACCGCACAGCAGCACCAAAAACTAAGGAAAAAGGCAAAACTGAAGAAACCAAGACACGCGGACTTCCTAGTTCGTCATCCAGCCGAGCACTAGCCACGGCCAACGCTGCCTAATTTCGGTAATCGGACATGAACCCGTGTCGTTGGCACGGCATACAAGTTGGCGAGAATGTTGCCAGACGTGCGGACGTCTTAGTCCGTGTACAGATCACTTGCGATTTGCCTGACAGTCTCTCGCGTTGCCTTTTAGGGAAGGAAAATGGAATAGCCCTGAGCCACAACACAACGACCACAGAAACGTCCGTGAGAAGAGCTGAAACTCGGCACGAGAAAAATATGTTCCGCTATTTGTTTTCGGCCGCTCGGGCTATCGGACGTGCGACGCCTGCACTGCTGTCACTGTCGTCTCTAGTAAAATCTCCGCGACGTGTTTCTGCGTAATTTACTTGTTCTATAAGATGAAGGGAGTATGTTAGTTTCAGAATGTTTAAAATGCATTGTCAGATGTGGGGTTCGAACCCACGCTGCCTTAGGGGAACCAGAGCTTAAATCTGGCGCCTTAGACCGCTCGGCCAATCTGACGAGCGAGACAAGCGCTCCAGTGACTTCCATCTCTAGCAAGATCTCAGGAACCTCACTCCGAAATCTCTTTCCTTTTTCGGTAGAATGGAATTATGTCAGTTTAATAATATGTAAGACGCAATGTCAGATGTGGCGTACTAAACGCACCCTCGCTTTCGGGAACCAATGTGGCGAGTTGGACCGCTTTCTTCCGTCGCTTCCAGTTTGAACTGTAACTAGCAAAACTGTATTTAGTAATAGGAACATTGTCACATTGATGCAAAGAAAACTAGATATTAACGAACGGCGAATAAGACCGTTTCCTAGCAACAGCCACGCTTTGGTTTACGCACTCGTGGGAAGCCAATGAAATACTTCATGTGAGGCTCTAACTGTGGGCCTTCACTTTACAATACTTAGGCTCTGCCCCGGTGGTACCGACGCATACATACTGAAACGTCTTTGGATCGTCAGTGAGTACTTCATATTAGAAATTTCGTGTTCGCCCTGATGTGCATTAAAGGGCCAATTTATCAGAGAAAGTCAGTTCTGCGCCTAGTTACAGTATGTCGCCCTAGCAGCACCAGGAAATCGGGTTCAGTGGTGCTCGCGTCGCACTCGGCGTTGAGCGCCTGCAGCGCTATCGCCTTCGGCCTCTGGCGCCAGGAGGGAAGGCGACACATCACGGCGCAAGCAGCGCGTAGCAGAAGGCGGTGGTGGTGTGTCGGTCAGCATGGTTGCTTCCCAAGTAGCTGCTCCGGGTTCGAAGCGCGGACATCGCACGGAAGTTGTCTCCTTTACTCAGGAGAGTGTTTTCAACGGTACGAATGGTTTCCCTTCTCCCCTCGTAGGCTAGTGCGGATTACGATTCACAGCATCGTGTGTCCCCATGTGTCGACTTTGCTCGGCTGACGCGAAAGCTGACGCTTGCAAATGGGCGTATATGTAGAGGACATGCGCTAGAAACGACTGGGAGAGGCCACATCGACAAACACACAACGGACCCGTTCATTTGACTGTGGCCGCATGTTCGCGCCTTTGCGTACCGAGAGCAAGAGGGGGTCAGCGTGCTGGACCGTACCATTACCGCACAGCAGCACCAAAAACTAAGGAAAAAGGCAAAACTGAAGAAACCAAGACACGCGGACTTCCTAGTTCGTCATCCAGCCGAGCACTAGCCACGGCCAACGCTGCCTAATTTCGGTAATCGGACATGAACCCGTGTCGTTGGCACGGCATACAAGTTGGCGAGAATGTTGCCAGACGTGCGGACGTCTTAGTCCGTGTACAGATCACTTGCGATTTGCCTGACAGTCTCTCGCGTTGCCTTTTAGGGAAGGAAAATGGAATAGCCCTGAGCCACAACACAACGACCACAGAAACGTCCGTGAGAAGAGCTGAAACTCGGCACGAGAAAAATATGTTCCGCTATTTGTTTTCGGCCGCTCGGGCTATCGGACGTGCGACGCCTGCACTGCTGTCACTGTCGTCTCTAGTAAAATCTCCGCGGCGTGTTTCTGCGTAATTTACTTGTTCTATAAGATGAAGGGAGTATGTTAGTTTCAGAATGTTTAAAATGCATTGTCAGATGTGGGGTTCGAACCCACGCTCCCTTACGGGAACCAGAGCTTAAATCTGGCGCCTTAGACCGCTCGGCCAATCTGACGAGCGAGACAAGCGCTCCAGTGACTTCCATCTCTAGCAAGATCTCAGGAACCTCACTCCGAAATCTCTTTCCTTTTTCGGTAGAATGGAATTATGTCAGTTTAATAATATGTAAGACGCAATGTCAGATGTGGCGTACTAAACGCACCCTCGCTTTCGGGAACCAATGTGGCGAGTTGGACCGCTTTCTTCCGTCGCTTCCAGTTTGAACTGTAACTAGCAAAACTGTATTTAGTAATAGGAACATTGTCACATTGATGCAAAGAAAACTAGATATTAACGAACGGCGAATAAGACCGTTTCCTAGCAACAGCCACGCTTTGGTTTACGCACTCGTGGGAAGCCAATGAAATACTTCATGTGAGGCTCTAACTGTGGGCCTTCACTTTACAATACTTAGGCTCTGCCCCGGTGGTACCGACGCATACATACTGAAACGTCTTTGGATCGTCAGTGAGTACTTCATATTAGAAATTTCGTGTTCGCCCTGATGTGCATTAAAGGGCCAATTTATCAGAGAAAGTCAGTTCAGCGCCTAGTTACAGTATGTCGCCCTAGCAGCACCAGGAAATCGGGTTCAGTGGTGCTCGCGTCGCACTCGGCGTTGAGCGCCTGCAGCGCTATCGCCTTCGGCCTCTGGCGCCAGGAGGGAAGGCGACACATCACGGCGCAAGCAGCGCGTAGCAGAAGGCGGTGGTGGTGTGTCGGTCAGCATGGTTGCTTCCCAAGTAGCTGCTCCGGGTTCGAAGCGCGGACATCGCACGGAAGTTGTCTCCTTTACTCAGGAGAGTGTTTTCAACGGTACGAATGGTTTCCCTTCTCCCCTCGTAGGCTAGTGCGGATTACGATTCACAGCATCGTGTGTCCCCATGTGTCGACTTGTCTCGACTTTGCTCGGCTGACGCGAAAGCTGACGCTTGCAAATGGGCGTATATGTAGAGGACATGCGCTAGAAACGACTGGGAGAGGCCACATCGACAAACACACAACGGACCCGTTCATTTGACTGTGGCCGCATGTTCGCGCCTTTGCGTACCGAGAGCAAGAGGGGGTCAGCGTGCTGGACCGTACCATTACCGCACAGCAGCACCAAAAACTAAGGAAAAAGGCAAAACTGAAGAAACCAAGACACGCGGACTTCCTAGTTCGTCATCCAGCCGAGCACTAGCCACGGCCAACGCTGCCTAATTTCGGTAATCGGACATGAACCCGTGTCGTTGGCACGGCATACAAGTTGGCGAGAATGTTGCCAGACGTGCGGACGTCTTAGTCCGTGTACAGATCACTTGCGATTTGCCTGACAGTCTCTCGCGTTGCCTTTTAGGGAAGGAAAATGGAATAGCCCTGAGCCACAACACAACGACCACAGAAACGTCCGTGAGAAGAGCTGAAACTCGGCACGAGAAAAATATGTTCCGCTATTTGTTTTCGGCCGCTCGGGCTATCGGACGTGCGACGCCTGCACTGCTGTCACTGTCGTCTCTAGTAAAATCTCCGCGGCGTGTTTCTGCGTAATTTACTTGTTCTATAAGATGAAGGGAGTATGTTAGTTTCAGAATGTTTAAAATGCATTGTCAGATGTGGGGTTCGAACCCACGCTCCCTTACGGGAACCAGAGCTTAAATCTGGCGCCTTAGACCGCTCGGCCAATCTGACGAGCGAGACAAGCGCTCCAGTGACTTCCATCTCTAGCAAGATCTCAGGAACCTCACTCCGAAATCTCTTTCCTTTTTCGGTAGAATGGAATTATGTCAGTTTAATAATATGTAAGACGCAATGTCAGATGTGGCGTACTAAACGCACCCTCGCTTTCGGGAACCAATGTGGCGAGTTGGACCGCTTTCTTCCGTCGCTTCCAGTTTGAACTGTAACTAGCAAAACTGTATTTAGTAATAGGAACATTGTCACATTAATGCAAAGAAAACTAGATATTAACGAACGGCGAATAAGACCGTTTCCTAGCAACAGCCACGCTTTGGTTTACGCACTCGTGGGAAGCCAATGAAATACTTCATGTGAGGCTCTAACTGTGGGCCTTCACTTTACAATACTTAGGCTCTGCCCCGGTGGTACCGACGCATACATACTGAAACGTCTTTGGATCGTCAGTGAGTACTTCATATTAGAAATTTCGTGTTCGCCCTGATGTGCATTAAAGGGCCAATTTATCAGAGAAAGTCAGTTCTGCGCCTAGTTACAGTATGTCGCCCTAGCAGCACCAGGAAATCGGGTTCAGTGGTGCTCGCGTCGCACTCGGCGTTGAGCGCCTGCAGCGCTATCGCCTTCGGCCTCTGGCGCCAGGAGGGAAGGCGACACATCACGGCGCAAGCAGCGCGTAGCAGAAGGCGGTGGTGGTGTGTCGGTCAGCATGGTTGCTTCCCAAGTAGCTGCTCCGGGTTCGAAGCGCGGACATCGCACGGAAGTTTTCTCCTTTACTCAGGAGAGTGTTTTCAACGGTACGAATGGTTTCCCTTCTCCCCTCGTAGGCTAGTGCGGATTACGATTCACAGCATCGTGTGTCCCCATGTGTCGACTTTGCTCGGCTGACGCGAAAGCTGACGCTTGCAAATGGGCGTATATGTAGAGGACATGCGCTAGAAACGACTGGGAGAGGCCACATCGACAAACACACAACGGACCCGTTCATTTGACTGTGGCCGCATGTTCGCGCCTTTGCGTACCGAGAGCAAGAGGGGGTCAGCGTGCTGGACCGTACCATTACCGCACAGCAGCACCAAAAACTAAGGAAAAAGGCAAAACTGAAGAAACCAAGACACGCGGACTTCCTAGTTCGTCATCCAGCCGAGCACTAGCCACGGCCAACGCTGCCTAATTTCGGTAATCGGACATGAACCCGTGTCGTTGGCACGGCATACAAGTTGGCGAGAATGTTGCCAGACGTGCGGACGTCTTAGTCCGTGTACAGATCACTTGCGATTTGCCTGACAGTCTCTCGCGTTGCCTTTTAGGGAAGGAAAATGGAATAGCCCTGAGCCACAACACAACGACCACAGAAACGTCCGTGAGAAGAGCTGAAACTCGGCACGAGAAAAATATGTTCCGCTATTTGTTTTCGGCCGCTCGGGCTATCGGACGTGCGACGCCTGCACTGCTGTCACTGTCGTCTCTAGTAAAATCTCCGCGGCGTGTTTCTGCGTAATTTACTTGTTCTATAAGATGAAGGGAGTATGTTAGTTTCAGAATGTTTAAAATGCATTGTCAGATGTGGGGTTCGAACCCACGCTCCCTTACGGGAACCAGAGCTTAAATCTGGCGCCTTAGACCGCTCGGCCAATCTGACGAGCGAGACAAGCGCTCCAGTGACTTCCATCTCTAGCAAGATCTCAGGAACCTCACTCCGAAATCTCTTTCCTTTTTCGGTAGAATGGAATTATGTCAGTTTAATAATATGTAAGACGCAATGTCAGATGTGGCGTACTAAACGCACCCTCGCTTTCGGGAACCAATGTGGCGAGTTGGACCGCTTTCTTCCGTCGCTTCCAGTTTGAACTGTAACTAGCAAAACTGTATTTAGTAATAGGAACATTGTCACATTGATGCAAAGAAAACTAGATATTAACGAACGGCGAATAAGACCGTTTCCTAGCAACAGCCACGCTTTGGTTTACGCACTCGTGGGAAGCCAATGAAATACTTCATGTGAGGCTCTAACTGTGGGCCTTCACTTTACAATACTTAGGCTCTGCCCCGGTGGTACCGACGCATACATACTGAAACGTCTTTGGATCGTCAGTGAGTACTTCATATTAGAAATTTCGTGTTCGCCCTGATGTGCATTAAAGGGCCAATTTATCAGAGAAAGTCAGTTCTGCGCCTAGTTACAGTATGTCGCCCTAGCAGCACCAGGAAATCGGGTTCAGTGGTGCTCGCGTCGCACTCGGCGTTGAGCGCCTGCAGCGCTATCGCCTTCGGCCTCTGGCGCCAGGAGGGAAGGCGACACATCACGGCGCAAGCAGCGCGTAGCAGAAGGCGGTGGTGGTGTGTCGGTCAGCATGGTTGCTTCCCAAGTAGCTGCTCCGGGTTCGAAGCGCGGACATCGCACGGAAGTTGTCTCCTTTACTCAGGAGAGTGTTTTCAACGGTACGAATGGTTTCCCTTCTCCCCTCGTAGGCTAGTGCGGATTACGATTCACAGCATCGTGTGTCCCCATGTGTCGACTTGTCTCGACTTTGCTCGGCTGACGCGAAAGCTGACGCTTGCAAATGGGCGTATATGTAGAGGACATGCGCTAGAAACGACTGGGAGAGGCCACATCGACAAACACACAACGGACCCGTTCATTTGACTGTGGCCGCATGTTCGCGCCTTTGCGTACCGAGAGCAAGAGGGGGTCAGCGTGCTGGACCGTACCATTACCGCACAGCAGCACCAAAAACTAAGGAAAAAGGCAAAACTGAAGAAACCAAGACACGCGGACTTCCTAGTTCGTCATCCAGCCGAGCACTAGCCACGGCCAACGCTGCCTAATTTCGGTAATCGGACATGAACCCGTGTCGTTGGCACGGCATACAAGTTGGCGAGAATGTTGCCAGACGTGCGGACGTCTTAGTCCGTGTACAGATCACTTGCGATTTGCCTGACAGTCTCTCGCGTTGCCTTTTAGGGAAGGAAAATGGAATAGCCCTGAGCCACAACACAACGACCACAGAAACGTCCGTGAGAAGAGCTGAAACTCGGCACGAGAAAAATATGTTCCGCTATTTGTTTTCGGCCGCTCGGGCTATCGGACGTGCGACGCCTGCACTGCTGTCACTGTCGTCTCTAGTAAAATCTCCGCGGCATGTTTCTGCGTAATTTACTTGTTCTATAAGATGAAGGGAGTATGTTAGTTTCAGAATGTTTAAAATGCATTGTCAGATGTGGGGTTCGAACCCACGCTCCCTTACGGGAACCAGAGCTTAAATCTGGCGCCTTAGACCGCTCGGCCAATCTGACGAGCGAGACAAGCGCTCCAGTGACTTCCATCTCTAGCAAGATCTCAGGAACCTCACTCCGAAATCTCTTTCCTTTTTCGGTAGAATGGAATTATGTCAGTTTAATAATATGTAAGACGCAATGTCAGATGTGGCGTACTAAACGCACCCTCGCTTTCGGGAACCAATGTGGCGAGTTGGACCGCTTTCTTCCGTCGCTTCCAGTTTGAACTGTAACTAGCAAAACTGTATTTAGTAATAGGAACATTGTCACATTAATGCAAAGAAAACTAGATATTAACGAACGGCGAATAAGACCGTTTCCTAGCAACAGCCACGCTTTGGTTTACGCACTCGTGGGAAGCCAATGAAATACTTCATGTGAGGCTCTAACTGTGGGCCTTCACTTTACAATACTTAGGCTCTGCCCCGGTGGTACCGACGCATACATACTGAAACGTCTTTGGATCGTCAGTGAGTACTTCATATTAGAAATTTCGTGTTCGCCCTGATGTGCATTAAAGGGCCAATTTATCAGAGAAAGTCAGTTCTGCGCCTAGTTACAGTATGTCGCCCTAGCAGCACCAGGAAATCGGGTTCAGTGGTGCTCGCGTCGCACTCGGCGTTGAGCGCCTGCAGCGCTATCGCCTTCGGCCTCTGGCGCCAGGAGGGAAGGCGACACATCACGGCGCAAGCAGCGCGTAGCAGAAGGCGGTGGTGGTGTGTCGGTCAGCATGGTTGCTTCCCAAGTAGCTGCTCCGGGTTCGAAGCGCGGACATCGCACGGAAGTTTTCTCCTTTACTCAGGAGAGTGTTTTCAACGGTACGAATGGTTTCCCTTCTCCCCTCGTAGGCTAGTGCGGATTACGATTCACAGCATCGTGTGTCCCCATGTGTCGACTTTGCTCGGCTGACGCGAAAGCTGACGCTTGCAAATGGGCGTATATGTAGAGGACATGCGCTAGAAACGACTGGGAGAGGCCACATCGACAAACACACAACGGACCCGTTCATTTGACTGTGGCCGCATGTTCGCGCCTTTGCGTACCGAGAGCAAGAGGGGGTCAGCGTGCTGGACCGTACCATTACCGCACAGCAGCACCAAAAACTAAGGAAAAAGGCAAAACTGAAGAAACCAAGACACGCGGACTTCCTAGTTCGTCATCCAGCCGAGCACTAGCCACGGCCAACGCTGCCTAATTTCGGTAATCGGACATGAACCCGTGTCGTTGGCACGGCATACAAGTTGGCGAGAATGTTGCCAGACGTGCGGACGTCTTAGTCCGTGTACAGATCACTTGCGATTTGCCTGACAGTCTCTCGCGTTGCCTTTTAGGGAAGGAAAATGGAATAGCCCTGAGCCACAACACAACGACCACAGAAACGTCCGTGAGAAGAGCTGAAACTCGGCACGAGAAAAATATGTTCCGCTATTTGTTTTCGGCCGCTCGGGCTATCGGACGTGCGACGCCTGCACTGCTGTCACTGTCGTCTCTAGTAAAATCTCCGCGGCGTGTTTCTGCGTAATTTACTTGTTCTATAAGATGAAGGGAGTATGTTAGTTTCAGAATGTTTAAAATGCATTGTCAGATGTGGGGTTCGAACCCACGCTCCCTTACGGGAACCAGAGCTTAAATCTGGCGCCTTAGACCGCTCGGCCAATCTGACGAGCGAGACAAGCGCTCCAGTGACTTCCATCTCTAGCAAGATCTCAGGAACCTCACTCCGAAATCTCTTTCCTTTTTCGGTAGAATGGAATTATGTCAGTTTAATAATATGTAAGACGCAATGTCAGATGTGGCGTACTAAACGCACCCTCGCTTTCGGGAACCAATGTGGCGAGTTGGACCGCTTTCTTCCGTCGCTTCCAGTTTGAACTGTAACTAGCAAAACTGTATTTAGTAATAGGAACATTGTCACATTGATGCAAAGAAAACTAGATATTAACGAACGGCGAATAAGACCGTTTCCTAGCAACAGCCACGCTTTGGTTTACGCACTCGTGGGAAGCCAATGAAATACTTCATGTGAGGCTCTAACTGTGGGCCTTCACTTTACAATACTTAGGCTCTGCCCCGGTGGTACCGACGCATACATACTGAAACGTCTTTGGATCGTCAGTGAGTACTTCATATTAGAAATTTCGTGTTCGCCCTGATGTGCATTAAAGGGCCAATTTATCAGAGAAAGTCAGTTCTGCGCCTAGTTACAGTATGTCGCCCTAGCAGCACCAGGAAATCGGGTTCAGTGGTGCTCGCGTCGCACTCGGCGTTGAGCGCCTGCAGCGCTATCGCCTTCGGCCTCTGGCGCCAGGAGGGAAGGCGACACATCACGGCGCAAGCAGCGCGTAGCAGAAGGCGGTGGTGGTGTGTCGGTCAGCATGGTTGCTTCCCAAGTAGCTGCTCCGGGTTCGAAGCGCGGACATCGCACGGAAGTTGTCTCCTTTACTCAGGAGAGTGTTTTCAACGGTACGAATGGTTTCCCTTCTCCCCTCGTAGGCTAGTGCGGATTACGATTCACAGCATCGTGTGTCCCCATGTGTCGACTTGTCTCGACTTTGCTCGGCTGACGCGAAAGCTGACGCTTGCAAATGGGCGTATATGTAGAGGACATGCGCTAGAAACGACTGGGAGAGGCCACATCGACAAACACACAACGGACCCGTTCATTTGACTGTGGCCGCATGTTCGCGCCTTTGCGTACCGAGAGCAAGAGGGGGTCAGCGTGCTGGACCGTACCATTACCGCACAGCAGCACCAAAAACTAAGGAAAAAGGCAAAACTGAAGAAACCAAGACACGCGGACTTCCTAGTTCGTCATCCAGCCGAGCACTAGCCACGGCCAACGCTGCCTAATTTCGGTAATCGGACATGAACCCGTGTCGTTGGCACGGCATACAAGTTGGCGAGAATGTTGCCAGACGTGCGGACGTCTTAGTCCGTGTACAGATCACTTGCGATTTGCCTGACAGTCTCTCGCGTTGCCTTTTAGGGAAGGAAAATGGAATAGCCCTGAGCCACAACACAACGACCACAGAAACGTCCGTGAGAAGAGCTGAAACTCGGCACGAGAAAAATATGTTCCGCTATTTGTTTTCGGCCGCTCGGGCTATCGGACGTGCGACGCCTGCACTGCTGTCACTGTCGTCTCTAGTAAAATCTCCGCGGCGTGTTTCTGCGTAATTTACTTGTTCTATAAGATGAAGGGAGTATGTTAGTTTCAGAATGTTTAAAATGCATTGTCAGATGTGGGGTTCGAACCCACGCTGCCTTAGGGGAACCAGAGCTTAAATCTGGCGCCTTAGACCGCTCGGCCAATCTGACGAGCGAGACAAGCGCTCCAGTGACTTCCATCTCTAGCAAGATCTCAGGAACCTCACTCCGAAATCTCTTTCCTTTTTCGGTAGAATGGAATTATGTCAGTTTAATAATATGTAAGACGCAATGTCAGATGTGGCGTACTAAACGCACCCTCGCTTTCGGGAACCAATGTGGCGAGTTGGACCGCTTTCTTCCGTCGCTTCCAGTTTGAACTGTAACTAGCAAAACTGTATTTAGTAATAGGAACATTGTCACATTGATGCAAAGAAAACTAGATATTAACGAACGGCGAATAAGACCGTTTCCTAGCAACAGCCACGCTTTGGTTTACGCACTCGTGGGAAGCCAATGAAATACTTCATGTGAGGCTCTAACTGTGGGCCTTCACTTTACAATACTTAGGCTCTGCCCCGGTGGTACCGACGCATACATACTGAAACGTCTTTGGATCGTCAGTGAGTACTTCATATTAGAAATTTCGTGTTCGCCCTGATGTGCATTAAAGGGCCAATTTATCAGAGAAAGTCAGTTCTGCGCCTAGTTACAGTATGTCGCCCTAGCAGCACCAGGAAATCGGGTTCAGTGGTGCTCGCGTCGCACTCGGCGTTGAGCGCCTGCAGCGCTATCGCCTTCGGCCTCTGGCGCCAGGAGGGAAGGCGACACATCACGGCGCAAGCAGCGCGTAGCAGAAGGCGGTGGTGGTGTGTCGGTCAGCATGGTTGCTTCCCAAGTAGCTGCTCCGGGTTCGAAGCGCGGACATCGCACGGAAGTTTTCTCCTTTACTCAGGAGAGTGTTTTCAACGGTACGAATGGTTTCCCTTCTCCCCTCGTAGGCTAGTGCGGATTACGATTCACAGCATCGTGTGTCCCCATGTGTCGACTTTGCTCGGCTGACGCGAAAGCTGACGCTTGCAAATGGGCGTATATGTAGAGGACATGCGCTAGAAACGACTGGGAGAGGCCACATCGACAAACACACAACGGACCCGTTCATTTGACTGTGGCCGCATGTTCGCGCCTTTGCGTACCGAGAGCAAGAGGGGGTCAGCGTGCTGGACCGTACCATTACCGCACAGCAGCACCAAAAACTAAGGAAAAAGGCAAAACTGAAGAAACCAAGACACGCGGACTTCCTAGTTCGTCATCCAGCCGAGCACTAGCCACGGCCAACGCTGCCTAATTTCGGTAATCGGACATGAACCCGTGTCGTTGGCACGGCATACAAGTTGGCGAGAATGTTGCCAGACGTGCGGACGTCTTAGTCCGTGTACAGATCACTTGCGATTTGCCTGACAGTCTCTCGCGTTGCCTTTTAGGGAAGGAAAATGGAATAGCCCTGAGCCACAACACAACGACCACAGAAACGTCCGTGAGAAGAGCTGAAACTCGGCACGAGAAAAATATGTTCCGCTATTTGTTTTCGGCCGCTCGGGCTATCGGACGTGCGACGCCTGCACTGCTGTCACTGTCGTCTCTAGTAAAATCTCCGCGGCGTGTTTCTGCGTAATTTACTTGTTCTATAAGATGAAGGGAGTATGTTAGTTTCAGAATGTTTAAAATGCATTGTCAGATGTGGGGTTCGAACCCACGCTGCCTTAGGGGAACCAGAGCTTAAATCTGGCGCCTTAGACCGCTCGGCCAATCTGACGAGCGAGACAAGCGCTCCAGTGACTTCCATCTCTAGCAAGATCTCAGGAACCTCACTCCGAAATCTCTTTCCTTTTTCGGTAGAATGGAATTATGTCAGTTTAATAATATGTAAGACGCAATGTCAGATGTGGCGTACTAAACGCACCCTCGCTTTCGGGAACCAATGTGGCGAGTTGGACCGCTTTCTTCCGTCGCTTCCAGTTTGAACTGTAACTAGCAAAACTGTATTTAGTAATAGGAACATTGTCACATTGATGCAAAGAAAACTAGATATTAACGAACGGCGAATAAGACCGTTTCCTAGCAACAGCCACGCTTTGGTTTACGCACTCGTGGGAAGCCAATGAAATACTTCATGTGAGGCTCTAACTGTGGGCCTTCACTTTACAATACTTAGGCTCTGCCCCGGTGGTACCGACGCATACATACTGAAACGTCTTTGGATCGTCAGTGAGTACTTCATATTAGAAATTTCGTGTTCGCCCTGATGTGCATTAAAGGGCCAATTTATCAGAGAAAGTCAGTTCTGCGCCTAGTTACAGTATGTCGCCCTAGCAGCACCAGGAAATCGGGTTCAGTGGTGCTCGCGTCGCACTCGGCGTTGAGCGCCTGCAGCGCTATCGCCTTCGGCCTCTGGCGCCAGGAGGGAAGGCGACACATCACGGCGCAAGCAGCGCGTAGCAGAAGGCGGTGGTGGTGTGTCGGTCAGCATGGTTGCTTCCCAAGTAGCTGCTCCGGGTTCGAAGCGCGGACATCGCACGGAAGTTTTCTCCTTTACTCAGGAGAGTGTTTTCAACGGTACGAATGGTTTCCCTTCTCCCCTCGTAGGCTAGTGCGGATTACGATTCACAGCATCGTGTGTCCCCATGTGTCGACTTTGCTCGGCTGACGCGAAAGCTGACGCTTGCAAATGGGCGTATATGTAGAGGACATGCGCTAGAAACGACTGGGAGAGGCCACATCGACAAACACACAACGGACCCGTTCATTTGACTGTGGCCGCATGTTCGCGCCTTTGCGTACCGAGAGCAAGAGGGGGTCAGCGTGCTGGACCGTACCATTACCGCACAGCAGCACCAAAAACTAAGGAAAAAGGCAAAACTGAAGAAACCAAGACACGCGGACTTCCTAGTTCGTCATCCAGCCGAGCACTAGCCACGGCCAACGCTGCCTAATTTCGGTAATCGGACATGAACCCGTGTCGTTGGCACGGCATACAAGTTGGCGAGAATGTTGCCAGACGTGCGGACGTCTTAGTCCGTGTACAGATCACTTGCGATTTGCCTGACAGTCTCTCGCGTTGCCTTTTAGGGAAGGAAAATGGAATAGCCCTGAGCCACAACACAACGACCACAGAAACGTCCGTGAGAAGAGCTGAAACTCGGCACGAGAAAAATATGTTCCGCTATTTGTTTTCGGCCGCTCGGGCTATCGGACGTGCGACGCCTGCACTGCTGTCACTGTCGTCTCTAGTAAAATCTCCGCGGCGTGTTTCTGCGTAATTTACTTGTTCTATAAGATGAAGGGAGTATGTTAGTTTCAGAATGTTTAAAATGCATTGTCAGATGTGGGGTTCGAACCCACGCTCCCTTACGGGAACCAGAGCTTAAATCTGGCGCCTTAGACCGCTCGGCCAATCTGACGAGCGAGACAAGCGCTCCAGTGACTTCCATCTCTAGCAAGATCTCAGGAACCTCACTCCGAAATCTCTTTCCTTTTTCGGTAGAATGGAATTATGTCAGTTTAATAATATGTAAGACGCAATGTCAGATGTGGCGTACTAAACGCACCCTCGCTTTCGGGAACCAATGTGGCGAGTTGGACCGCTTTCTTCCGTCGCTTCCAGTTTGAACTGTAACTAGCAAAACTGTATTTAGTAATAGGAACATTGTCACATTGATGCAAAGAAAACTAGATATTAACGAACGGCGAATAAGACCGTTTCCTAGCAACAGCCACGCTTTGGTTTACGCACTCGTGGGAAGCCAATGAAATACTTCATGTGAGGCTCTAACTGTGGGCCTTCACTTTACAATACTTAGGCTCTGCCCCGGTGGTACCGACGCATACATACTGAAACGTCTTTGGATCGTCAGTGAGTACTTCATATTAGAAATTTCGTGTTCGCCCTGATGTGCATTAAAGGGCCAATTTATCAGAGAAAGTCAGTTCTGCGCCTAGTTACAGTATGTCGCCCTAGCAGCACCAGGAAATCGGGTTCAGTGGTGCTCGCGTCGCACTCGGCGTTGAGCGCCTGCAGCGCTATCGCCTTCGGCCTCTGGCGCCAGGAGGGAAGGCGACACATCACGGCGCAAGCAGCGCGTAGCAGAAGGCGGTGGTGGTGTGTCGGTCAGCATGGTTGCTTCCCAAGTAGCTGCTCCGGGTTCGAAGCGCGGACATCGCACGGAAGTTGTCTCCTTTACTCAGGAGAGTGTTTTCAACGGTACGAATGGTTTCCCTTCTCCCCTCGTAGGCTAGTGCGGATTACGATTCACAGCATCGTGTGTCCCCATGTGTCGACTTGTCTCGACTTTGCTCGGCTGACGCGAAAGCTGACGCTTGCAAATGGGCGTATATGTAGAGGACATGCGCTAGAAACGACTGGGAGAGGCCACATCGACAAACACACAACGGACCCGTTCATTTGACTGTGGCCGCATGTTCGCGCCTTTGCGTACCGAGAGCAAGAGGGGGTCAGCGTGCTGGACCGTACCATTACCGCACAGCAGCACCAAAAACTAAGGAAAAAGGCAAAACTGAAGAAACCAAGACACGCGGACTTCCTAGTTCGTCATCCAGCCGAGCACTAGCCACGGCCAACGCTGCCTAATTTCGGTAATCGGACATGAACCCGTGTCGTTGGCACGGCATACAAGTTGGCGAGAATGTTGCCAGACGTGCGGACGTCTTAGTCCGTGTACAGATCACTTGCGATTTGCCTGACAGTCTCTCGCGTTGCCTTTTAGGGAAGGAAAATGGAATAGCCCTGAGCCACAACACAACGACCACAGAAACGTCCGTGAGAAGAGCTGAAACTCGGCACGAGAAAAATATGTTCCGCTATTTGTTTTCGGCCGCTCGGGCTATCGGACGTGCGACGCCTGCACTGCTGTCACTGTCGTCTCTAGTAAAATCTCCGCGGCGTGTTTCTGCGTAATTTACTTGTTCTATAAGATGAAGGGAGTATGTTAGTTTCAGAATGTTTAAAATGCATTGTCAGATGTGGGGTTCGAACCCACGCTCCCTTACGGGAACCAGAGCTTAAATCTGGCGCCTTAGACCGCTCGGCCAATCTGACGAGCGAGACAAGCGCTCCAGTGACTTCCATCTCTAGCAAGATCTCAGGAACCTCACTCCGAAATCTCTTTCCTTTTTCGGTAGAATGGAATTATGTCAGTTTAATAATATGTAAGACGCAATGTCAGATGTGGCGTACTAAACGCACCCTCGCTTTCGGGAACCAATGTGGCGAGTTGGACCGCTTTCTTCCGTCGCTTCCAGTTTGAACTGTAACTAGCAAAACTGTATTTAGTAATAGGAACATTGTCACATTAATGCAAAGAAAACTAGATATTAACGAACGGCGAATAAGACCGTTTCCTAGCAACAGCCACGCTTTGGTTTACGCACTCGTGGGAAGCCAATGAAATACTTCATGTGAGGCTCTAACTGTGGGCCTTCACTTTACAATACTTAGGCTCTGCCCCGGTGGTACCGACGCATACATACTGAAACGTCTTTGGATCGTCAGTGAGTACTTCATATTAGAAATTTCGTGTTCGCCCTGATGTGCATTAAAGGGCCAATTTATCAGAGAAAGTCAGTTCTGCGCCTAGTTACAGTATGTCGCCCTAGCAGCACCAGGAAATCGGGTTCAGTGGTGCTCGCGTCGCACTCGGCGTTGAGCGCCTGCAGCGCTATCGCCTTCGGCCTCTGGCGCCAGGAGGGAAGGCGACACATCACGGCGCAAGCAGCGCGTAGCAGAAGGCGGTGGTGGTGTGTCGGTCAGCATGGTTGCTTCCCAAGTAGCTGCTCCGGGTTCGAAGCGCGGACATCGCACGGAAGTTTTCTCCTTTACTCAGGAGAGTGTTTTCAACGGTACGAATGGTTTCCCTTCTCCCCTCGTAGGCTAGTGCGGATTACGATTCACAGCATCGTGTGTCCCCATGTGTCGACTTTGCTCGGCTGACGCGAAAGCTGACGCTTGCAAATGGGCGTATATGTAGAGGACATGCGCTAGAAACGACTGGGAGAGGCCACATCGACAAACACACAACGGACCCGTTCATTTGACTGTGGCCGCATGTTCGCGCCTTTGCGTACCGAGAGCAAGAGGGGGTCAGCGTGCTGGACCGTACCATTACCGCACAGCAGCACCAAAAACTAAGGAAAAAGGCAAAACTGAAGAAACCAAGACACGCGGACTTCCTAGTTCGTCATCCAGCCGAGCACTAGCCACGGCCAACGCTGCCTAATTTCGGTAATCGGACATGAACCCGTGTCGTTGGCACGGCATACAAGTTGGCGAGAATGTTGCCAGACGTGCGGACGTCTTAGTCCGTGTACAGATCACTTGCGATTTGCCTGACAGTCTCTCGCGTTGCCTTTTAGGGAAGGAAAATGGAATAGCCCTGAGCCACAACACAACGACCACAGAAACGTCCGTGAGAAGAGCTGAAACTCGGCACGAGAAAAATATGTTCCGCTATTTGTTTTCGGCCGCTCGGGCTATCGGACGTGCGACGCCTGCACTGCTGTCACTGTCGTCTCTAGTAAAATCTCCGCGGCGTGTTTCTGCGTAATTTACTTGTTCTATAAGATGAAGGGAGTATGTTAGTTTCAGAATGTTTAAAATGCATTGTCAGATGTGGGGTTCGAACCCACGCTCCCTTACGGGAACCAGAGCTTAAATCTGGCGCCTTAGACCGCTCGGCCAATCTGACGAGCGAGACAAGCGCTCCAGTGACTTCCATCTCTAGCAAGATCTCAGGAACCTCACTCCGAAATCTCTTTCCTTTTTCGGTAGAATGGAATTATGTCAGTTTAATAATATGTAAGACGCAATGTCAGATGTGGCGTACTAAACGCACCCTCGCTTTCGGGAACCAATGTGGCGAGTTGGACCGCTTTCTTCCGTCGCTTCCAGTTTGAACTGTAACTAGCAAAACTGTATTTAGTAATAGGAACATTGTCACATTAATGCAAAGAAAACTAGATATTAACGAACGGCGAATAAGACCGTTTCCTAGCAACAGCCACGCTTTGGTTTACGCACTCGTGGGAAGCCAATGAAATACTTCATGTGAAGCTCTAACTGTGGGCCTTCACTTTACAATACTTAGGCTCTGCCCCGGTGGTACCGACGCATACATACTGAAACGTCTTTGGATCGTCAGTGAGTACTTCATATTAGAAATTTCGTGTTCGCCCTGATGTGCATTAAAGGGCCAATTTATCAGAGAAAGTCAGTTCTGCGCCTAGTTACAGTATGTCGCCCTAGCAGCACCAGGAAATCGGGTTCAGTGGTGCTCGCGTCGCACTCGGCGTTGAGCGCCTGCAGCGCTATCGCCTTCGGCCTCTGGCGCCAGGAGGGAAGGCGACACATCACGGCGCAAGCAGCGCGTAGCAGAAGGCGGTGGTGGTGTGTCGGTCAGCATGGTTGCTTCCCAAGTAGCTGCTCCGGGTTCGAAGCGCGGACATCGCACGGAAGTTGTCTCCTTTACTCAGGAGAGTGTTTTCAACGGTACGAATGGTTTCCCTTCTCCCCTCGTAGGCTAGTGCGGATTACGATTCACAGCATCGTGTGTCCCCATGTGTCGACTTTGCTCGGCTGACGCGAAAGCTGACGCTTGCAAATGGGCGTATATGTAGAGGACATGCGCTAGAAACGACTGGGAGAGGCCACATCGACAAACACACAACGGACCCGTTCATTTGACTGTGGCCGCATGTTCGCGCCTTTGCGTACCGAGAGCAAGAGGGGGTCAGCGTGCTGGACCGTACCATTACCGCACAGCAGCACCAAAAACTAAGGAAAAAGGCAAAACTGAAGAAACCAAGACACGCGGACTTCCTAGTTCGTCATCCAGCCGAGCACTAGCCACGGCCAACGCTGCCTAATTTCGGTAATCGGACATGAACCCGTGTCGTTGGCACGGCATACAAGTTGGCGAGAATGTTGCCAGACGTGCGGACGTCTTAGTCCGTGTACAGATCACTTGCGATTTGCCTGACAGTCTCTCGCGTTGCCTTTTAGGGAAGGAAAATGGAATAGCCCTGAGCCACAACACAACGACCACAGAAACGTCCGTGAGAAGAGCTGAAACTCGGCACGAGAAAAATATGTTCCGCTATTTGTTTTCGGCCGCTCGGGCTATCGGACGTGCGACGCCTGCACTGCTGTCACTGTCGTCTCTAGTAAAATCTCCGCGGCGTGTTTCTGCGTAATTTACTTGTTCTATAAGATGAAGGGAGTATGTTAGTTTCAGAATGTTTAAAATGCATTGTCAGATGTGGGGTTCGAACCCACGCTCCCTTACGGGAACCAGAGCTTAAATCTGGCGCCTTAGACCGCTCGGCCAATCTGACGAGCGAGACAAGCGCTCCAGTGACTTCCATCTCTAGCAAGATCTCAGGAACCTCACTCCGAAATCTCTTTCCTTTTTCGGTAGAATGGAATTATGTCAGTTTAATAATATGTAAGACGCAATGTCAGATGTGGCGTACTAAACGCACCCTCGCTTTCGGGAACCAATGTGGCGAGTTGGACCGCTTTCTTCCGTCGCTTCCAGTTTGAACTGTAACTAGCAAAACTGTATTTAGTAATAGGAACATTGTCACATTGATGCAAAGAAAACTAGATATTAACGAACGGCGAATAAGACCGTTTCCTAGCAACAGCCACGCTTTGGTTTACGCACTCGTGGGAAGCCAATGAAATACTTCATGTGAGGCTCTAACTGTGGGCCTTCACTTTACAATACTTAGGCTCTGCCCCGGTGGTACCGACGCATACATACTGAAACGTCTTTGGATCGTCAGTGAGTACTTCATATTAGAAATTTCGTGTTCGCCCTGATGTGCATTAAAGGGCCAATTTATCAGAGAAAGTCAGTTCTGCGCCTAGTTACAGTATGTCGCCCTAGCAGCACCAGGAAATCGGGTTCAGTGGTGCTCGCGTCGCACTCGGCGTTGAGCGCCTGCAGCGCTATCGCCTTCGGCCTCTGGCGCCAGGAGGGAAGGCGACACATCACGGCGCAAGCAGCGCGTAGCAGAAGGCGGTGGTGGTGTGTCGGTCAGCATGGTTGCTTCCCAAGTAGCTGCTCCGGGTTCGAAGCGCGGACATCGCACGGAAGTTGTCTCCTTTACTCAGGAGAGTGTTTTCAACGGTACGAATGGTTTCCCTTCTCCCCTCGTAGGCTAGTGCGGATTACGATTCACAGCATCGTGTGTCCCCATGTGTCGACTTGTCTCGACTTTGCTCGGCTGACGCGAAAGCTGACGCTTGCAAATGGGCGTATATGTAGAGGACATGCGCTAGAAACGACTGGGAGAGGCCACATCGACAAACACACAACGGACCCGTTCATTTGACTGTGGCCGCATGTTCGCGCCTTTGCGTACCGAGAGCAAGAGGGGGTCAGCGTGCTGGACCGTACCATTACCGCACAGCAGCACCAAAAACTAAGGAAAAAGGCAAAACTGAAGAAACCAAGACACGCGGACTTCCTAGTTCGTCATCCAGCCGAGCACTAGCCACGGCCAACGCTGCCTAATTTCGGTAATCGGACATGAACCCGTGTCGTTGGCACGGCATACAAGTTGGCGAGAATGTTGCCAGACGTGCGGACGTCTTAGTCCGTGTACAGATCACTTGCGATTTGCCTGACAGTCTCTCGCGTTGCCTTTTAGGGAAGGAAAATGGAATAGCCCTGAGCCACAACACAACGACCACAGAAACGTCCGTGAGAAGAGCTGAAACTCGGCACGAGAAAAATATGTTCCGCTATTTGTTTTCGGCCGCTCGGGCTATCGGACGTGCGACGCCTGCACTGCTGTCACTGTCGTCTCTAGTAAAATCTCCGCGGCGTGTTTCTGCGTAATTTACTTGTTCTATAAGATGAAGGGAGTATGTTAGTTTCAGAATGTTTAAAATGCATTGTCAGATGTGGGGTTCGAACCCACGCTCCCTTACGGGAACCAGAGCTTAAATCTGGCGCCTTAGACCGCTCGGCCAATCTGACGAGCGAGACAAGCGCTCCAGTGACTTCCATCTCTAGCAAGATCTCAGGAACCTCACTCCGAAATCTCTTTCCTTTTTCGGTAGAATGGAATTATGTCAGTTTAATAATATGTAAGACGCAATGTCAGATGTGGCGTACTAAACGCACCCTCGCTTTCGGGAACCAATGTGGCGAGTTGGACCGCTTTCTTCCGTCGCTTCCAGTTTGAACTGTAACTAGCAAAACTGTATTTAGTAATAGGAACATTGTCACATTAATGCAAAGAAAACTAGATATTAACGAACGGCGAATAAGACCGTTTCCTAGCAACAGCCACGCTTTGGTTTACGCACTCGTGGGAAGCCAATGAAATACTTCATGTGAGGCTCTAACTGTGGGCCTTCACTTTACAATACTTAGGCTCTGCCCCGGTGGTACCGACGCATACATACTGAAACGTCTTTGGATCGTCAGTGAGTACTTCATATTAGAAATTTCGTGTTCGCCCTGATGTGCATTAAAGGGCCAATTTATCAGAGAAAGTCAGTTCTGCGCCTAGTTACAGTATGTCGCCCTAGCAGCACCAGGAAATCGGGTTCAGTGGTGCTCGCGTCGCACTCGGCGTTGAGCGCCTGCAGCGCTATCGCCTTCGGCCTCTGGCGCCAGGAGGGAAGGCGACACATCACGGCGCAAGCAGCGCGTAGCAGAAGGCGGTGGTGGTGTGTCGGTCAGCATGGTTGCTTCCCAAGTAGCTGCTCCGGGTTCGAAGCGCGGACATCGCACGGAAGTTTTCTCCTTTACTCAGGAGAGTGTTTTCAACGGTACGAATGGTTTCCCTTCTCCCCTCGTAGGCTAGTGCGGATTACGATTCACAGCATCGTGTGTCCCCATGTGTCGACTTTGCTCGGCTGACGCGAAAGCTGACGCTTGCAAATGGGCGTATATGTAGAGGACATGCGCTAGAAACGACTGGGAGAGGCCACATCGACAAACACACAACGGACCCGTTCATTTGACTGTGGCCGCATGTTCGCGCCTTTGCGTACCGAGAGCAAGAGGGGGTCAGCGTGCTGGACCGTACCATTACCGCACAGCAGCACCAAAAACTAAGGAAAAAGGCAAAACTGAAGAAACCAAGACACGCGGACTTCCTAGTTCGTCATCCAGCCGAGCACTAGCCACGGCCAACGCTGCCTAATTTCGGTAATCGGACATGAACCCGTGTCGTTGGCACGGCATACAAGTTGGCGAGAATGTTGCCAGACGTGCGGACGTCTTAGTCCGTGTACAGATCACTTGCGATTTGCCTGACAGTCTCTCGCGTTGCCTTTTAGGGAAGGAAAATGGAATAGCCCTGAGCCACAACACAACGACCACAGAAACGTCCGTGAGAAGAGCTGAAACTCGGCACGAGAAAAATATGTTCCGCTATTTGTTTTCGGCCGCTCGGGCTATCGGACGTGCGACGCCTGCACTGCTGTCACTGTCGTCTCTAGTAAAATCTCCGCGGCGTGTTTCTGCGTAATTTACTTGTTCTATAAGATGAAGGGAGTATGTTAGTTTCAGAATGTTTAAAATGCATTGTCAGATGTGGGGTTCGAACCCACGCTCCCTTACGGGAACCAGAGCTTAAATCTGGCGCCTTAGACCGCTCGGCCAATCTGACGAGCGAGACAAGCGCTCCAGTGACTTCCATCTCTAGCAAGATCTCAGGAACCTCACTCCGAAATCTCTTTCCTTTTTCGGTAGAATGGAATTATGTCAGTTTAATAATATGTAAGACGCAATGTCAGATGTGGCGTACTAAACGCACCCTCGCTTTCGGGAACCAATGTGGCGAGTTGGACCGCTTTCTTCCGTCGCTTCCAGTTTGAACTGTAACTAGCAAAACTGTATTTAGTAATAGGAACATTGTCACATTAATGCAAAGAAAACTAGATATTAACGAACGGCGAATAAGACCGTTTCCTAGCAACAGCCACGCTTTGGTTTACGCACTCGTGGGAAGCCAATGAAATACTTCATGTGAAGCTCTAACTGTGGGCCTTCACTTTACAATACTTAGGCTCTGCCCCGGTGGTACCGACGCATACATACTGAAACGTCTTTGGATCGTCAGTGAGTACTTCATATTAGAAATTTCGTGTTCGCCCTGATGTGCATTAAAGGGCCAATTTATCAGAGAAAGTCAGTTCTGCGCCTAGTTACAGTATGTCGCCCTAGCAGCACCAGGAAATCGGGTTCAGTGGTGCTCGCGTCGCACTCGGCGTTGAGCGCCTGCAGCGCTATCGCCTTCGGCCTCTGGCGCCAGGAGGGAAGGCGACACATCACGGCGCAAGCAGCGCGTAGCAGAAGGCGGTGGTGGTGTGTCGGTCAGCATGGTTGCTTCCCAAGTAGCTGCTCCGGGTTCGAAGCGCGGACATCGCACGGAAGTTGTCTCCTTTACTCAGGAGAGTGTTTTCAACGGTACGAATGGTTTCCCTTCTCCCCTCGTAGGCTAGTGCGGATTACGATTCACAGCATCGTGTGTCCCCATGTGTCGACTTTGCTCGGCTGACGCGAAAGCTGACGCTTGCAAATGGGCGTATATGTAGAGGACATGCGCTAGAAACGACTGGGAGAGGCCACATCGACAAACACACAACGGACCCGTTCATTTGACTGTGGCCGCATGTTCGCGCCTTTGCGTACCGAGAGCAAGAGGGGGTCAGCGTGCTGGACCGTACCATTACCGCACAGCAGCACCAAAAACTAAGGAAAAAGGCAAAACTGAAGAAACCAAGACACGCGGACTTCCTAGTTCGTCATCCAGCCGAGCACTAGCCACGGCCAACGCTGCCTAATTTCGGTAATCGGACATGAACCCGTGTCGTTGGCACGGCATACAAGTTGGCGAGAATGTTGCCAGACGTGCGGACGTCTTAGTCCGTGTACAGATCACTTGCGATTTGCCTGACAGTCTCTCGCGTTGCCTTTTAGGGAAGGAAAATGGAATAGCCCTGAGCCACAACACAACGACCACAGAAACGTCCGTGAGAAGAGCTGAAACTCGGCACGAGAAAAATATGTTCCGCTATTTGTTTTCGGCCGCTCGGGCTATCGGACGTGCGACGCCTGCACTGCTGTCACTGTCGTCTCTAGTAAAATCTCCGCGGCGTGTTTCTGCGTAATTTACTTGTTCTATAAGATGAAGGGAGTATGTTAGTTTCAGAATGTTTAAAATGCATTGTCAGATGTGGGGTTCGAACCCACGCTCCCTTACGGGAACCAGAGCTTAAATCTGGCGCCTTAGACCGCTCGGCCAATCTGACGAGCGAGACAAGCGCTCCAGTGACTTCCATCTCTAGCAAGATCTCAGGAACCTCACTCCGAAATCTCTTTCCTTTTTCGGTAGAATGGAATTATGTCAGTTTAATAATATGTAAGACGCAATGTCAGATGTGGCGTACTAAACGCACCCTCGCTTTCGGGAACCAATGTGGCGAGTTGGACCGCTTTCTTCCGTCGCTTCCAGTTTGAACTGTAACTAGCAAAACTGTATTTAGTAATAGGAACATTGTCACATTGATGCAAAGAAAACTAGATATTAACGAACGGCGAATAAGACCGTTTCCTAGCAACAGCCACGCTTTGGTTTACGCACTCGTGGGAAGCCAATGAAATACTTCATGTGAGGCTCTAACTGTGGGCCTTCACTTTACAATACTTAGGCTCTGCCCCGGTGGTACCGACGCATACATACTGAAACGTCTTTGGATCGTCAGTGAGTACTTCATATTAGAAATTTCGTGTTCGCCCTGATGTGCATTAAAGGGCCAATTTATCAGAGAAAGTCAGTTCTGCGCCTAGTTACAGTATGTCGCCCTAGCAGCACCAGGAAATCGGGTTCAGTGGTGCTCGCGTCGCACTCGGCGTTGAGCGCCTGCAGCGCTATCGCCTTCGGCCTCTGGCGCCAGGAGGGAAGGCGACACATCACGGCGCAAGCAGCGCGTAGCAGAAGGCGGTGGTGGTGTGTCGGTCAGCATGGTTGCTTCCCAAGTAGCTGCTCCGGGTTCGAAGCGCGGACATCGCACGGAAGTTTTCTCCTTTACTCAGGAGAGTGTTTTCAACGGTACGAATGGTTTCCCTTCTCCCCTCGTAGGCTAGTGCGGATTACGATTCACAGCATCGTGTGTCCCCATGTGTCGACTTTGCTCGGCTGACGCGAAAGCTGACGCTTGCAAATGGGCGTATATGTAGAGGACATGCGCTAGAAACGACTGGGAGAGGCCACATCGACAAACACACAACGGACCCGTTCATTTGACTGTGGCCGCATGTTCGCGCCTTTGCGTACCGAGAGCAAGAGGGGGTCAGCGTGCTGGACCGTACCATTACCGCACAGCAGCACCAAAAACTAAGGAAAAAGGCAAAACTGAAGAAACCAAGACACGCGGACTTCCTAGTTCGTCATCCAGCCGAGCACTAGCCACGGCCAACGCTGCCTAATTTCGGTAATCGGACATGAACCCGTGTCGTTGGCACGGCATACAAGTTGGCGAGAATGTTGCCAGACGTGCGGACGTCTTAGTCCGTGTACAGATCACTTGCGATTTGCCTGACAGTCTCTCGCGTTGCCTTTTAGGGAAGGAAAATGGAATAGCCCTGAGCCACAACACAACGACCACAGAAACGTCCGTGAGAAGAGCTGAAACTCGGCACGAGAAAAATATGTTCCGCTATTTGTTTTCGGCCGCTCGGGCTATCGGACGTGCGACGCCTGCACTGCTGTCACTGTCGTCTCTAGTAAAATCTCCGCGGCGTGTTTCTGCGTAATTTACTTGTTCTATAAGATGAAGGGAGTATGTTAGTTTCAGAATGTTTAAAATGCATTGTCAGATGTGGGGTTCGAACCCACGCTCCCTTACGGGAACCAGAGCTTAAATCTGGCGCCTTAGACCGCTCGGCCAATCTGACGAGCGAGACAAGCGCTCCAGTGACTTCCATCTCTAGCAAGATCTCAGGAACCTCACTCCGAAATCTCTTTCCTTTTTCGGTAGAATGGAATTATGTCAGTTTAATAATATGTAAGACGCAATGTCAGATGTGGCGTACTAAACGCACCCTCGCTTTCGGGAACCAATGTGGCGAGTTGGACCGCTTTCTTCCGTCGCTTCCAGTTTGAACTGTAACTAGCAAAACTGTATTTAGTAATAGGAACATTGTCACATTAATGCAAAGAAAACTAGATATTAACGAACGGCGAATAAGACCGTTTCCTAGCAACAGCCACGCTTTGGTTTACGCACTCGTGGGAAGCCAATGAAATACTTCATGTGAAGCTCTAACTGTGGGCCTTCACTTTACAATACTTAGGCTCTGCCCCGGTGGTACCGACGCATACATACTGAAACGTCTTTGGATCGTCAGTGAGTACTTCATATTAGAAATTTCGTGTTCGCCCTGATGTGCATTAAAGGGCCAATTTATCAGAGAAAGTCAGTTCTGCGCCTAGTTACAGTATGTCGCCCTAGCAGCACCAGGAAATCGGGTTCAGTGGTGCTCGCGTCGCACTCGGCGTTGAGCGCCTGCAGCGCTATCGCCTTCGGCCTCTGGCGCCAGGAGGGAAGGCGAAACATCACGGCGCAAGCAGCGCGTAGCAGAAGGCGGTGGTGGTGTGTCGGTCAGCATGGTTGCTTCCCAAGTAGCTGCTCCGGGTTCGAAGCGCGGACATCGCACGGAAGTTGTCTCCTTTACTCAGGAGAGTGTTTTCAACGGTACGAATGGTTTCCCTTCTCCCCTCGTAGGCTAGTGCGGATTACGATTCACAGCATCGTGTGTCCCCATGTGTCGACTTTGCTCGGCTGACGCGAAAGCTGACGCTTGCAAATGGGCGTATATGTAGAGGACATGCGCTAGAAACGACTGGGAGAGGCCACATCGACAAACACACAACGGACCCGTTCATTTGACTGTGGCCGCATGTTCGCGCCTTTGCGTACCGAGAGCAAGAGGGGGTCAGCGTGCTGGACCGTACCATTACCGCACAGCAGCACCAAAAACTAAGGAAAAAGGCAAAACTGAAGAAACCAAGACACGCGGACTTCCTAGTTCGTCATCCAGCCGAGCACTAGCCACGGCCAACGCTGCCTAATTTCGGTAATCGGACATGAACCCGTGTCGTTGGCACGGCATACAAGTTGGCGAGAATGTTGCCAGACGTGCGGACGTCTTAGTCCGTGTACAGATCACTTGCGATTTGCCTGACAGTCTCTCGCGTTGCCTTTTAGGGAAGGAAAATGGAATAGCCCTGAGCCACAACACAACGACCACAGAAACGTCCGTGAGAAGAGCTGAAACTCGGCACGAGAAAAATATGTTCCGCTATTTGTTTTCGGCCGCTCGGGCTATCGGACGTGCGACGCCTGCACTGCTGTCACTGTCGTCTCTAGTAAAATCTCCGCGGCGTGTTTCTGCGTAATTTACTTGTTCTATAAGATGAAGGGAGTATGTTAGTTTCAGAATGTTTAAAATGCATTGTCAGATGTGGGGTTCGAACCCACGCTCCCTTACGGGAACCAGAGCTTAAATCTGGCGCCTTAGACCGCTCGGCCAATCTGACGAGCGAGACAAGCGCTCCAGTGACTTCCATCTCTAGCAAGATCTCAGGAACCTCACTCCGAAATCTCTTTCCTTTTTCGGTAGAATGGAATTATGTCAGTTTAATAATATGTAAGACGCAATGTCAGATGTGGCGTACTAAACGCACCCTCGCTTTCGGGAACCAATGTGGCGAGTTGGACCGCTTTCTTCCGTCGCTTCCAGTTTGAACTGTAACTAGCAAAACTGTATTTAGTAATAGGAACATTGTCACATTAATGCAAAGAAAACTAGATATTAACGAACGGCGAATAAGACCGTTTCCTAGCAACAGCCACGCTTTGGTTTACGCACTCGTGGGAAGCCAATGAAATACTTCATGTGAAGCTCTAACTGTGGGCCTTCACTTTACAATACTTAGGCTCTGCCCCGGTGGTACCGACGCATACATACTGAAACGTCTTTGGATCGTCAGTGAGTACTTCATATTAGAAATTTCGTGTTCGCCCTGATGTGCATTAAAGGGCCAATTTATCAGAGAAAGTCAGTTCTGCGCCTAGTTACAGTATGTCGCCCTAGCAGCACCAGGAAATCGGGTTCAGTGGTGCTCGCGTCGCACTCGGCGTTGAGCGCCTGCAGCGCTATCGCCTTCGGCCTCTGGCGCCAGGAGGGAAGGCGACACATCACGGCGCAAGCAGCGCGTAGCAGAAGGCGGTGGTGGTGTGTCGGTCAGCATGGTTGCTTCCCAAGTAGCTGCTCCGGGTTCGAAGCGCGGACATCGCACGGAAGTTGTCTCCTTTACTCAGGAGAGTGTTTTCAACGGTACGAATGGTTTCCCTTCTCCCCTCGTAGGCTAGTGCGGATTACGATTCACAGCATCGTGTGTCCCCATGTGTCGACTTTGCTCGGCTGACGCGAAAGCTGACGCTTGCAAATGGGCGTATATGTAGAGGACATGCGCTAGAAACGACTGGGAGAGGCCACATCGACAAACACACAACGGACCCGTTCATTTGACTGTGGCCGCATGTTCGCGCCTTTGCGTACCGAGAGCAAGAGGGGGTCAGCGTGCTGGACCGTACCATTACCGCACAGCAGCACCAAAAACTAAGGAAAAAGGCAAAACTGAAGAAACCAAGACACGCGGACTTCCTAGTTCGTCATCCAGCCGAGCACTAGCCACGGCCAACGCTGCCTAATTTCGGTAATCGGACATGAACCCGTGTCGTTGGCACGGCATACAAGTTGGCGAGAATGTTGCCAGACGTGCGGACGTCTTAGTCCGTGTACAGATCACTTGCGATTTGCCTGACAGTCTCTCGCGTTGCCTTTTAGGGAAGGAAAATGGAATAGCCCTGAGCCACAACACAACGACCACAGAAACGTCCGTGAGAAGAGCTGAAACTCGGCACGAGAAAAATATGTTCCGCTATTTGTTTTCGGCCGCTCGGGCTATCGGACGTGCGACGCCTGCACTGCTGTCACTGTCGTCTCTAGTAAAATCTCCGCGGCGTGTTTCTGCGTAATTTACTTGTTCTATAAGATGAAGGGAGTATGTTAGTTTCAGAATGTTTAAAATGCATTGTCAGATGTGGGGTTCGAACCCACGCTCCCTTACGGGAACCAGAGCTTAAATCTGGCGCCTTAGACCGCTCGGCCAATCTGACGAGCGAGACAAGCGCTCCAGTGACTTCCATCTCTAGCAAGATCTCAGGAACCTCACTCCGAAATCTCTTTCCTTTTTCGGTAGAATGGAATTATGTCAGTTTAATAATATGTAAGACGCAATGTCAGATGTGGCGTACTAAACGCACCCTCGCTTTCGGGAACCAATGTGGCGAGTTGGACCGCTTTCTTCCGTCGCTTCCAGTTTGAACTGTAACTAGCAAAACTGTATTTAGTAATAGGAACATTGTCACATTGATGCAAAGAAAACTAGATATTAACGAACGGCGAATAAGACCGTTTCCTAGCAACAGCCACGCTTTGGTTTACGCACTCGTGGGAAGCCAATGAAATACTTCATGTGAGGCTCTAACTGTGGGCCTTCACTTTACAATACTTAGGCTCTGCCCCGGTGGTACCGACGCATACATACTGAAACGTCTTTGGATCGTCAGTGAGTACTTCATATTAGAAATTTCGTGTTCGCCCTGATGTGCATTAAAGGGCCAATTTATCAGAGAAAGTCAGTTCTGCGCCTAGTTACAGTATGTCGCCCTAGCAGCACCAGGAAATCGGGTTCAGTGGTGCTCGCGTCGCACTCGGCGTTGAGCGCCTGCAGCGCTATCGCCTTCGGCCTCTGGCGCCAGGAGGGAAGGCGACACATCACGGCGCAAGCAGCGCGTAGCAGAAGGCGGTGGTGGTGTGTCGGTCAGCATGGTTGCTTCCCAAGTAGCTGCTCCGGGTTCGAAGCGCGGACATCGCACGGAAGTTTTCTCCTTTACTCAGGAGAGTGTTTTCAACGGTACGAATGGTTTCCCTTCTCCCCTCGTAGGCTAGTGCGGATTACGATTCACAGCATCGTGTGTCCCCATGTGTCGACTTTGCTCGGCTGACGCGAAAGCTGACGCTTGCAAATGGGCGTATATGTAGAGGACATGCGCTAGAAACGACTGGGAGAGGCCACATCGACAAACACACAACGGACCCGTTCATTTGACTGTGGCCGCATGTTCGCGCCTTTGCGTACCGAGAGCAAGAGGGGGTCAGCGTGCTGGACCGTACCATTACCGCACAGCAGCACCAAAAACTAAGGAAAAAGGCAAAACTGAAGAAACCAAGACACGCGGACTTCCTAGTTCGTCATCCAGCCGAGCACTAGCCACGGCCAACGCTGCCTAATTTCGGTAATCGGACATGAACCCGTGTCGTTGGCACGGCATACAAGTTGGCGAGAATGTTGCCAGACGTGCGGACGTCTTAGTCCGTGTACAGATCACTTGCGATTTGCCTGACAGTCTCTCGCGTTGCCTTTTAGGGAAGGAAAATGGAATAGCCCTGAGCCACAACACAACGACCACAGAAACGTCCGTGAGAAGAGCTGAAACTCGGCACGAGAAAAATATGTTCCGCTATTTGTTTTCGGCCGCTCGGGCTATCGGACGTGCGACGCCTGCACTGCTGTCACTGTCGTCTCTAGTAAAATCTCCGCGGCGTGTTTCTGCGTAATTTACTTGTTCTATAAGATGAAGGGAGTATGTTAGTTTCAGAATGTTTAAAATGCATTGTCAGATGTGGGGTTCGAACCCACGCTCCCTTAGGGGAACCAGAGCTTAAATCTGGCGCCTTAGACCGCTCGGCCAATCTGACGAGCGAGACAAGCGCTCCAGTGACTTCCATCTCTAGCAAGATCTCAGGAACCTCACTCCGAAATCTCTTTCCTTTTTCGGTAGAATGGAATTATGTCAGTTTAATAATATGTAAGACGCAATGTCAGATGTGGCGTACTAAACGCACCCTCGCTTTCGGGAACCAATGTGGCGAGTTGGACCGCTTTCTTCCGTCGCTTCCAGTTTGAACTGTAACTAGCAAAACTGTATTTAGTAATAGGAACATTGTCACATTGATGCAAAGAAAACTAGATATTAACGAACGGCGAATAAGACCGTTTCCTAGCAACAGCCACGCTTTGGTTTACGCACTCGTGGGAAGCCAATGAAATACTTCATGTGAGGCTCTAACTGTGGGCCTTCACTTTACAATACTTAGGCTCTGCCCCGGTGGTACCGACGCATACATACTGAAACGTCTTTGGATCGTCAGTGAGTACTTCATATTAGAAATTTCGTGTTCGCCCTGATGTGCATTAAAGGGCCAATTTATCAGAGAAAGTCAGTTCTGCGCCTAGTTACAGTATGTCGCCCTAGCAGCACCAGGAAATCGGGTTCAGTGGTGCTCGCGTCGCACTCGGCGTTGAGCGCCTGCAGCGCTATCGCCTTCGGCCTCTGGCGCCAGGAGGGAAGGCGACACATCACGGCGCAAGCAGCGCGTAGCAGAAGGCGGTGGTGGTGTGTCGGTCAGCATGGTTGCTTCCCAAGTAGCTGCTCCGGGTTCGAAGCGCGGACATCGCACGGAAGTTGTCTCCTTTACTCAGGAGAGTGTTTTCAACGGTACGAATGGTTTCCCTTCTCCCCTCGTAGGCTAGTGCGGATTACGATTCACAGCATCGTGTGTCCCCATGTGTCGACTTTGCTCGGCTGACGCGAAAGCTGACGCTTGCAAATGGGCGTATGTGTAGAGGACATGCGCTAGAAACGACTGGGAGAGGCCACATCGACAAACACACAACGGACCCGTTCATTTGACTGTGGCCGCATGTTCGCGCCTTTGCGTACCGAGAGCAAGAGGGGGTCAGCGTGCTGGACCGTACCATTACCGCACAGCAGCACCAAAAACTAAGGAAAAAGGCAAAACTGAAGAAACCAAGACACGCGGACTTCCTAGTTCGTCATCCAGCCGAGCACTAGCCACGGCCAACGCTGCCTAATTTCGGTAATCGGACATGAACCCGTGTCGTTGGCACGGCATACAAGTTGGCGAGAATGTTGCCAGACGTGCGGACGTCTTAGTCCGTGTACAGATCACTTGCGATTTGCCTGACAGTCTCTCGCGTTGCCTTTTAGGGAAGGAAAATGGAATAGCCCTGAGCCACAACACAACGACCACAGAAACGTCCGTGAGAAGAGCTGAAACTCGGCACGAGAAAAATATGTTCCGCTATTTGTTTTCGGCCGCTCGGGCTATCGGACGTGCGACGCCTGCACTGCTGTCACTGTCGTCTCTAGTAAAATCTCCGCGGCGTGTTTCTGCGTAATTTACTTGTTCTATAAGATGAAGGGAGTATGTTAGTTTCAGAATGTTTAAAATGCATTGTCAGATGTGGGGTTCGAACCCACGCTCCCTTACGGGAACCAGAGCTTAAATCTGGCGCCTTAGACCGCTCGGCCAATCTGACGAGCGAGACAAGCGCTCCAGTGACTTCCATCTCTAGCAAGATCTCAGGAACCTCACTCCGAAATCTCTTTCCTTTTTCGGTAGAGTGGAATTATGTCAGTTTAATAATATGTAAGACGCAATGTCAGATGTGGCGTACTAAACGCACCCTCGCTTTCGGGAACCAATGTGGCGAGTTGGACCGCTTTCTTCCGTCGCTTCCAGTTTGAACTGTAACTAGCAAAACTGTATTTAGTAATAGGAACATTGTCACATTAATGCAAAGAAAACTAGATATTAACGAACGGCGAATAAGACCGTTTCCTAGCAACAGCCACGCTTTGGTTTACGCACTCGTGGGAAGCCAATGAAATACTTCATGTGAAGCTCTAACTGTGGGCCTTCACTTTACAATACTTAGGCTCTGCCCCGGTGGTACCGACGCATACATACTGAAACGTCTTTGGATCGTCAGTGAGTACTTCATATTAGAAATTTCGTGTTCGCCCTGATGTGCATTAAAGGGCCAATTTATCAGAGAAAGTCAGTTCTGCGCCTAGTTACAGTATGTCGCCCTAGCAGCACCAGGAAATCGGGTTCAGTGGTGCTCGCGTCGCACTCGGCGTTGAGCGCCTGCAGCGCTATCGCCTTCGGCCTCTGGCGCCAGGAGGGAAGGCGACACATCACGGCGCAAGCAGCGCGTAGCAGAAGGCGGTGGTGGTGTGTCGGTCAGCATGGTTGCTTCCCAAGTAGCTGCTCCGGGTTCGAAGCGCGGACATCGCACGGAAGTTGTCTCCTTTACTCAGGAGAGTGTTTTCAACGGTACGAATGGTTTCCCTTCTCCCCTCGTAGGCTAGTGCGGATTACGATTCACAGCATCGTGTGTCCCCATGTGTCGACTTTGCTCGGCTGACGCGAAAGCTGACGCTTGCAAATGGGCGTATATGTAGAGGACATGCGCTAGAAACGACTGGGAGAGGCCACATCGACAAACACACAACGGACCCGTTCATTTGACTGTGGCCGCATGTTCGCGCCTTTGCGTACCGAGAGCAAGAGGGGGTCAGCGTGCTGGACCGTACCATTACCGCACAGCAGCACCAAAAACTAAGGAAAAAGGCAAAACTGAAGAAACCAAGACACGCGGACTTCCTAGTTCGTCATCCAGCCGAGCACTAGCCACGGCCAACGCTGCCTAATTTCGGTAATCGGACATGAACCCGTGTCGTTGGCACGGCATACAAGTTGGCGAGAATGTTGCCAGACGTGCGGACGTCTTAGTCCGTGTACAGATCACTTGCGATTTGCCTGACAGTCTCTCGCGTTGCCTTTTAGGGAAGGAAAATGGAATAGCCCTGAGCCACAACACAACGACCACAGAAACGTCCGTGAGAAGAGCTGAAACTCGGCACGAGAAAAATATGTTCCGCTATTTGTTTTCGGCCGCTCGGGCTATCGGACGTGCGACGCCTGCACTGCTGTCACTGTCGTCTCTAGTAAAATCTCCGCGGCGTGTTTCTGCGTAATTTACTTGTTCTATAAGATGAAGGGAGTATGTTAGTTTCAGAATGTTTAAAATGCATTGTCAGATGTGGGGTTCGAACCCACGCTCCCTTACGGGAACCAGAGCTTAAATCTGGCGCCTTAGACCGCTCGGCCAATCTGACGAGCGAGACAAGCGCTCCAGTGACTTCCATCTCTAGCAAGATCTCAGGAACCTCACTCCGAAATCTCTTTCCTTTTTCGGTAGAATGGAATTATGTCAGTTTAATAATATGTAAGACGCAATGTCAGATGTGGCGTACTAAACGCACCCTCGCTTTCGGGAACCAATGTGGCGAGTTGGACCGCTTTCTTCCGTCGCTTCCAGTTTGAACTGTAACTAGCAAAACTGTATTTAGTAATAGGAACATTGTCACATTGATGCAAAGAAAACTAGATATTAACGAACGGCGAATAAGACCGTTTCCTAGCAACAGCCACGCTTTGGTTTACGCACTCGTGGGAAGCCAATGAAATACTTCATGTGAGGCTCTAACTGTGGGCCTTCACTTTACAATACTTAGGCTCTGCCCCGGTGGTACCGACGCATACATACTGAAACGTCTTTGGATCGTCAGTGAGTACTTCATATTAGAAATTTCGTGTTCGCCCTGATGTGCATTAAAGGGCCAATTTATCAGAGAAAGTCAGTTCTGCGCCTAGTTACAGTATGTCGCCCTAGCAGCACCAGGAAATCGGGTTCAGTGGTGCTCGCGTCGCACTCGGCGTTGAGCGCCTGCAGCGCTATCGCCTTCGGCCTCTGGCGCCAGGAGGGAAGGCGACACATCACGGCGCAAGCAGCGCGTAGCAGAAGGCGGTGGTGGTGTGTCGGTCAGCATGGTTGCTTCCCAAGTAGCTGCTCCGGGTTCGAAGCGCGGACATCGCACGGAAGTTGTCTCCTTTACTCAGGAGAGTGTTTTCAACGGTACGAATGGTTTCCCTTCTCCCCTCGTAGGCTAGTGCGGATTACGATTCACAGCATCGTGTGTCCCCATGTGTCGACTTGTCTCGACTTTGCTCGGCTGACGCGAAAGCTGACGCTTGCAAATGGGCGTATATGTAGAGGACATGCGCTAGAAACGACTGGGAGAGGCCACATCGACAAACACACAACGGACCCGTTCATTTGACTGTGGCCGCATGTTCGCGCCTTTGCGTACCGAGAGCAAGAGGGGGTCAGCGTGCTGGACCGTACCATTACCGCACAGCAGCACCAAAAACTAAGGAAAAAGGCAAAACTGAAGAAACCAAGACACGCGGACTTCCTAGTTCGTCATCCAGCCGAGCACTAGCCACGGCCAACGCTGCCTAATTTCGGTAATCGGACATGAACCCGTGTCGTTGGCACGGCATACAAGTTGGCGAGAATGTTGCCAGACGTGCGGACGTCTTAGTCCGTGTACAGATCACTTGCGATTTGCCTGACAGTCTCTCGCGTTGCCTTTTAGGGAAGGAAAATGGAATAGCCCTGAGCCACAACACAACGACCACAGAAACGTCCGTGAGAAGAGCTGAAACTCGGCACGAGAAAAATATGTTCCGCTATTTGTTTTCGGCCGCTCGGGCTATCGGACGTGCGACGCCTGCACTGCTGTCACTGTCGTCTCTAGTAAAATCTCCGCGGCGTGTTTCTGCGTAATTTACTTGTTCTATAAGATGAAGGGAGTATGTTAGTTTCAGAATGTTTAAAATGCATTGTCAGATGTGGGGTTCGAACCCACGCTCCCTTACGGGAACCAGAGCTTAAATCTGGCGCCTTAGACCGCTCGGCCAATCTGACGAGCGAGACAAGCGCTCCAGTGACTTCCATCTCTAGCAAGATCTCAGGAACCTCACTCCGAAATCTCTTTCCTTTTTCGGTAGAATGGAATTATGTCAGTTTAATAATATGTAAGACGCAATGTCAGATGTGGCGTACTAAACGCACCCTCGCTTTCGGGAACCAATGTGGCGAGTTGGACCGCTTTCTTCCGTCGCTTCCAGTTTGAACTGTAACTAGCAAAACTGTATTTAGTAATAGGAACATTGTCACATTGATGCAAAGAAAACTAGATATTAACGAACGGCGAATAAGACCGTTTCCTAGCAACAGCCACGCTTTGGTTTACGCACTCGTGGGAAGCCAATGAAATACTTCATGTGAGGCTCTAACTGTGGGCCTTCACTTTACAATACTTAGGCTCTGCCCCGGTGGTACCGACGCATACATACTGAAACGTCTTTGGATCGTCAGTGAGTACTTCATATTAGAAATTTCGTGTTCGCCCTGATGTGCATTAAAGGGCCAATTTATCAGAGAAAGTCAGTTCTGCGCCTAGTTACAGTATGTCGCCCTAGCAGCACCAGGAAATCGGGTTCAGTGGTGCTCGCGTCGCACTCGGCGTTGAGCGCCTGCAGCGCTATCGCCTTCGGCCTCTGGCGCCAGGAGGGAAGGCGACACATCACGGCGCAAGCAGCGCGTAGCAGAAGGCGGTGGTGGTGTGTCGGTCAGCATGGTTGCTTCCCAAGTAGCTGCTCCGGGTTCGAAGCGCGGACATCGCACGGAAGTTGTCTCCTTTACTCAGGAGAGTGTTTTCAACGGTACGAATGGTTTCCCTTCTCCCCTCGTAGGCTAGTGCGGATTACGATTCACAGCATCGTGTGTCCCCATGTGTCGACTTTGCTCGGCTGACGCGAAAGCTGACGCTTGCAAATGGGCGTATATGTAGAGGACATGCGCTAGAAACGACTGGGAGAGGCCACATCGACAAACACACAACGGACCCGTTCATTTGACTGTGGCCGCATGTTCGCGCCTTTGCGTACCGAGAGCAAGAGGGGGTCAGCGTGCTGGACCGTACCATTACCGCACAGCAGCACCAAAAACTAAGGAAAAAGGCAAAACTGAAGAAACCAAGACACGCGGACTTCCTAGTTCGTCATCCAGCCGAGCACTAGCCACGGCCAACGCTGCCTAATTTCGGTAATCGGACATGAACCCGTGTCGTTGGCACGGCATACAAGTTGGCGAGAATGTTGCCAGACGTGCGGACGTCTTAGTCCGTGTACAGATCACTTGCGATTTGCCTGACAGTCTCTCGCGTTGCCTTTTAGGGAAGGAAAATGGAATAGCCCTGAGCCACAACACAACGACCACAGAAACGTCCGTGAGAAGAGCTGAAACTCGGCACGAGAAAAATATGTTCCGCTATTTGTTTTCGGCCGCTCGGGCTATCGGACGTGCGACGCCTGCACTGCTGTCACTGTCGTCTCTAGTAAAATCTCCGCGGCGTGTTTCTGCGTAATTTACTTGTTCTATAAGATGAAGGGAGTACGTTAGTTTCAGAATGTTTAAAATGCATTGTCAGATGTGGGGTTCGAACCCACGCTCCCTTACGGGAACCAGAGCTTAAATCTGGCGCCTTAGACCGCTCGGCCAATCTGACGAGCGAGACAAGCGCTCCAGTGACTTCCATCTCTAGCAAGATCTCAGGAACCTCACTCCGAAATCTCTTTCCTTTTTCGGTAGAATGGAATTATGTCAGTTTAATAATATGTAAGACGCAATGTCAGATGTGGCGTACTAAACGCACCCTCGCTTTCGGGAACCAATGTGGCGAGTTGGACCGCTTTCTTCCGTCGCTTCCAGTTTGAACTGTAACTAGCAAAACTGTATTTAGTAATAGGAACATTGTCACATTGATGCAAAGAAAACTAGATATTAACGAACGGCGAATAAGACCGTTTCCTAGCAACAGCCACGCTTTGGTTTACGCACTCGTGGGAAGCCAATGAAATACTTCATGTGAGGCTCTAACTGTGGGCCTTCACTTTACAATACTTAGGCTCTGCCCCGGTGGTACCGACGCATACATACTGAAACGTCTTTGGATCGTCAGTGAGTACTTCATATTAGAAATTTCGTGTTCGCCCTGATGTGCATTAAAGGGCCAATTTATCAGAGAAAGTCAGTTCTGCGCCTAGTTACAGTATGTCGCCCTAGCAGCACCAGGAAATCGGGTTCAGTGGTGCTCGCGTCGCACTCGGCGTTGAGCGCCTGCAGCGCTATCGCCTTCGGCCTCTGGCGCCAGGAGGGAAGGCGACACATCACGGCGCAAGCAGCGCGTAGCAGAAGGCGGTGGTGGTGTGTCGGTCAGCATGGTTGCTTCCCAAGTAGCTGCTCCGGGTTCGAAGCGCGGACATCGCACGGAAGTTGTCTCCTTTACTCAGGAGAGTGTTTTCAACGGTACGAATGGTTTCCCTTCTCCCCTCGTAGGCTAGTGCGGATTACGATTCACAGCATCGTGTGTCCCCATGTGTCGACTTGTCTCGACTTTGCTCGGCTGACGCGAAAGCTGACGCTTGCAAATGGGCGTATATGTAGAGGACATGCGCTAGAAACGACTGGGAGAGGCCACATCGACAAACACACAACGGACCCGTTCATTTGACTGTGGCCGCATGTTCGCGCCTTTGCGTACCGAGAGCAAGAGGGGGTCAGCGTGCTGGACCGTACCATTACCGCACAGCAGCACCAAAAACTAAGGAAAAAGGCAAAACTGAAGAAACCAAGACACGCGGACTTCCTAGTTCGTCATCCAGCCGAGCACTAGCCACGGCCAACGCTGCCTAATTTCGGTAATCGGACATGAACCCGTGTCGTTGGCACGGCATACAAGTTGGCGAGAATGTTGCCAGACGTGCGGACGTCTTAGTCCGTGTACAGATCACTTGCGATTTGCCTGACAGTCTCTCGCGTTGCCTTTTAGGGAAGGAAAATGGAATAGCCCTGAGCCACAACACAACGACCACAGAAACGTCCGTGAGAAGAGCTGAAACTCGGCACGAGAAAAATATGTTCCGCTATTTGTTTTCGGCCGCTCGGGCTATCGGACGTGCGACGCCTGCACTGCTGTCACTGTCGTCTCTAGTAAAATCTCCGCGGCGTGTTTCTGCGTAATTTACTTGTTCTATAAGATGAAGGGAGTATGTTAGTTTCAGAATGTTTAAAATGCATTGTCAGATGTGGGGTTCGAACCCACGCTCCCTTACGGGAACCAGAGCTTAAATCTGGCGCCTTAGACCGCTCGGCCAATCTGACGAGCGAGACAAGCGCTCCAGTGACTTCCATCTCTAGCAAGATCTCAGGAACCTCACTCCGAAATCTCTTTCCTTTTTCGGTAGAATGGAATTATGTCAGTTTAATAATATGTAAGACGCAATGTCAGATGTGGCGTACTAAACGCACCCTCGCTTTCGGGAACCAATGTGGCGAGTTGGACCGCTTTCTTCCGTCGCTTCCAGTTTGAACTGTAACTAGCAAAACTGTATTTAGTAATAGGAACATTGTCACATTGATGCAAAGAAAACTAGATATTAACGAACGGCGAATAAGACCGTTTCCTAGCAACAGCCACGCTTTGGTTTACGCACTCGTGGGAAGCCAATGAAATACTTCATGTGAGGCTCTAACTGTGGGCCTTCACTTTACAATACTTAGGCTCTGCCCCGGTGGTACCGACGCATACATACTGAAACGTCTTTGGATCGTCAGTGAGTACTTCATATTAGAAATTTCGTGTTCGCCCTGATGTGCATTAAAGGGCCAATTTATCAGAGAAAGTCAGTTCTGCGCCTAGTTACAGTATGTCGCCCTAGCAGCACCAGGAAATCGGGTTCAGTGGTGCTCGCGTCGCACTCGGCGTTGAGCGCCTGCAGCGCTATCGCCTTCGGCCTCTGGCGCCAGGAGGGAAGGCGACACATCACGGCGCAAGCAGCGCGTAGCAGAAGGCGGTGGTGGTGTGTCGGTCAGCATGGTTGCTTCCCAAGTAGCTGCTCCGGGTTCGAAGCGCGGACATCGCACGGAAGTTGTCTCCTTTACTCAGGAGAGTGTTTTCAACGGTACGAATGGTTTCCCTTCTCCCCTCGTAGGCTAGTGCGGATTACGATTCACAGCATCGTGTGTCCCCATGTGTCGACTTTGCTCGGCTGACGCGAAAGCTGACGCTTGCAAATGGGCGTATATGTAGAGGACATGCGCTAGAAACGACTGGGAGAGGCCACATCGACAAACACACAACGGACCCGTTCATTTGACTGTGGCCGCATGTTCGCGCCTTTGCGTACCGAGAGCAAGAGGGGGTCAGCGTGCTGGACCGTACCATTACCGCACAGCAGCACCAAAAACTAAGGAAAAAGGCAAAACTGAAGAAACCAAGACACGCGGACTTCCTAGTTCGTCATCCAGCCGAGCACTAGCCACGGCCAACGCTGCCTAATTTCGGTAATCGGACATGAACCCGTGTCGTTGGCACGGCATACAAGTTGGCGAGAATGTTGCCAGACGTGCGGACGTCTTAGTCCGTGTACAGATCACTTGCGATTTGCCTGACAGTCTCTCGCGTTGCCTTTTAGGGAAGGAAAATGGAATAGCCCTGAGCCACAACACAACGACCACAGAAACGTCCGTGAGAAGAGCTGAAACTCGGCACGAGAAAAATATGTTCCGCTATTTGTTTTCGGCCGCTCGGGCTATCGGACGTGCGACGCCTGCACTGCTGTCACTGTCGTCTCTAGTAAAATCTCCGCGGCGTGTTTCTGCGTAATTTACTTGTTCTATAAGATGAAGGGAGTACGTTAGTTTCAGAATGTTTAAAATGCATTGTCAGATGTGGGGTTCGAACCCACGCTCCCTTACGGGAACCAGAGCTTAAATCTGGCGCCTTAGACCGCTCGGCCAATCTGACGAGCGAGACAAGCGCTCCAGTGACTTCCATCTCTAGCAAGATCTCAGGAACCTCACTCCGAAATCTCTTTCCTTTTTCGGTAGAATGGAATTATGTCAGTTTAATAATATGTAAGACGCAATGTCAGATGTGGCGTACTAAACGCACCCTCGCTTTCGGGAACCAATGTGGCGAGTTGGACCGCTTTCTTCCGTCGCTTCCAGTTTGAACTGTAACTAGCAAAACTGTATTTAGTAATAGGAACATTGTCACATTGATGCAAAGAAAACTAGATATTAACGAACGGCGAATAAGACCGTTTCCTAGCAACAGCCACGCTTTGGTTTACGCACTCGTGGGAAGCCAATGAAATACTTCATGTGAGGCTCTAACTGTGGGCCTTCACTTTACAATACTTAGGCTCTGCCCCGGTGGTACCGACGCATACATACTGAAACGTCTTTGGATCGTCAGTGAGTACTTCATATTAGAAATTTCGTGTTCGCCCTGATGTGCATTAAAGGGCCAATTTATCAGAGAAAGTCAGTTCTGCGCCTAGTTACAGTATGTCGCCCTAGCAGCACCAGGAAATCGGGTTCAGTGGTGCTCGCGTCGCACTCGGCGTTGAGCGCCTGCAGCGCTATCGCCTTCGGCCTCTGGCGCCAGGAGGGAAGGCGACACATCACGGCGCAAGCAGCGCGTAGCAGAAGGCGGTGGTGGTGTGTCGGTCAGCATGGTTGCTTCCCAAGTAGCTGCTCCGGGTTCGAAGCGCGGACATCGCACGGAAGTTGTCTCCTTTACTCAGGAGAGTGTTTTCAACGGTACGAATGGTTTCCCTTCTCCCCTCGTAGGCTAGTGCGGATTACGATTCACAGCATCGTGTGTCCCCATGTGTCGACTTGTCTCGACTTTGCTCGGCTGACGCGAAAGCTGACGCTTGCAAATGGGCGTATATGTAGAGGACATGCGCTAGAAACGACTGGGAGAGGCCACATCGACAAACACACAACGGACCCGTTCATTTGACTGTGGCCGCATGTTCGCGCCTTTGCGTACCGAGAGCAAGAGGGGGTCAGCGTGCTGGACCGTACCATTACCGCACAGCAGCACCAAAAACTAAGGAAAAAGGCAAAACTGAAGAAACCAAGACACGCGGACTTCCTAGTTCGTCATCCAGCCGAGCACTAGCCACGGCCAACGCTGCCTAATTTCGGTAATCGGACATGAACCCGTGTCGTTGGCACGGCATACAAGTTGGCGAGAATGTTGCCAGACGTGCGGACGTCTTAGTCCGTGTACAGATCACTTGCGATTTGCCTGACAGTCTCTCGCGTTGCCTTTTAGGGAAGGAAAATGGAATAGCCCTGAGCCACAACACAACGACCACAGAAACGTCCGTGAGAAGAGCTGAAACTCGGCACGAGAAAAATATGTTCCGCTATTTGTTTTCGGCCGCTCGGGCTATCGGACGTGCGACGCCTGCACTGCTGTCACTGTCGTCTCTAGTAAAATCTCCGCGGCGTGTTTCTGCGTAATTTACTTGTTCTATAAGATGAAGGGAGTATGTTAGTTTCAGAATGTTTAAAATGCATTGTCAGATGTGGGGTTCGAACCCACGCTCCCTTACGGGAACCAGAGCTTAAATCTGGCGCCTTAGACCGCTCGGCCAATCTGACGAGCGAGACAAGCGCTCCAGTGACTTCCATCTCTAGCAAGATCTCAGGAACCTCACTCCGAAATCTCTTTCCTTTTTCGGTAGAATGGAATTATGTCAGTTTAATAATATGTAAGACGCAATGTCAGATGTGGCGTACTAAACGCACCCTCGCTTTCGGGAACCAATGTGGCGAGTTGGACCGCTTTCTTCCGTCGCTTCCAGTTTGAACTGTAACTAGCAAAACTGTATTTAGTAATAGGAACATTGTCACATTAATGCAAAGAAAACTAGATATTAACGAACGGCGAATAAGACCGTTTCCTAGCAACAGCCACGCTTTGGTTTACGCACTCGTGGGAAGCCAATGAAATACTTCATGTGAAGCTCTAACTGTGGGCCTTCACTTTACAATACTTAGGCTCTGCCCCGGTGGTACCGACGCATACATACTGAAACGTCTTTGGATCGTCAGTGAGTACTTCATATTAGAAATTTCGTGTTCGCCCTGATGTGCATTAAAGGGCCAATTTATCAGAGAAAGTCAGTTCTGCGCCTAGTTACAGTATGTCGCCCTAGCAGCACCAGGAAATCGGGTTCAGTGGTGCTCGCGTCGCACTCGGCGTTGAGCGCCTGCAGCGCTATCGCCTTCGGCCTCTGGCGCCAGGAGGGAAGGCGACACATCACGGCGCAAGCAGCGCGTAGCAGAAGGCGGTGGTGGTGTGTCGGTCAGCATGGTTGCTTCCCAAGTAGCTGCTCCGGGTTCGAAGCGCGGACATCGCACGGAAGTTGTCTCCTTTACTCAGGAGAGTGTTTTCAACGGTACGAATGGTTTCCCTTCTCCCCTCGTAGGCTAGTGCGGATTACGATTCACAGCATCGTGTGTCCCCATGTGTCGACTTTGCTCGGCTGACGCGAAAGCTGACGCTTGCAAATGGGCGTATATGTAGAGGACATGCGCTAGAAACGACTGGGAGAGGCCACATCGACAAACACACAACGGACCCGTTCATTTGACTGTGGCCGCATGTTCGCGCCTTTGCGTACCGAGAGCAAGAGGGGGTCAGCGTGCTGGACCGTACCATTACCGCACAGCAGCACCAAAAACTAAGGAAAAAGGCAAAACTGAAGAAACCAAGACACGCGGACTTCCTAGTTCGTCATCCAGCCGAGCACTAGCCACGGCCAACGCTGCCTAATTTCGGTAATCGGACATGAACCCGTGTCGTTGGCACGGCATACAAGTTGGCGAGAATGTTGCCAGACGTGCGGACGTCTTAGTCCGTGTACAGATCACTTGCGATTTGCCTGACAGTCTCTCGCGTTGCCTTTTAGGGAAGGAAAATGGAATAGCCCTGAGCCACAACACAACGACCACAGAAACGTCCGTGAGAAGAGCTGAAACTCGGCACGAGAAAAATATGTTCCGCTATTTGTTTTCGGCCGCTCGGGCTATCGGACGTGCGACGCCTGCACTGCTGTCACTGTCGTCTCTAGTAAAATCTCCGCGGCGTGTTTCTGCGTAATTTACTTGTTCTATAAGATGAAGGGAGTATGTTAGTTTCAGAATGTTTAAAATGCATTGTCAGATGTGGGGTTCGAACCCACGCTCCCTTACGGGAACCAGAGCTTAAATCTGGCGCCTTAGACCGCTCGGCCAATCTGACGAGCGAGACAAGCGCTCCAGTGACTTCCATCTCTAGCAAGATCTCAGGAACCTCACTCCGAAATCTCTTTCCTTTTTCGGTAGAATGGAATTATGTCAGTTTAATAATATGTAAGACGCAATGTCAGATGTGGCGTACTAAACGCACCCTCGCTTTCGGGAACCAATGTGGCGAGTTGGACCGCTTTCTTCCGTCGCTTCCAGTTTGAACTGTAACTAGCAAAACTGTATTTAGTAATAGGAACATTGTCACATTGATGCAAAGAAAACTAGATATTAACGAACGGCGAATAAGACCGTTTCCTAGCAACAGCCACGCTTTGGTTTACGCACTCGTGGGAAGCCAATGAAATACTTCATGTGAGGCTCTAACTGTGGGCCTTCACTTTACAATACTTAGGCTCTGCCCCGGTGGTACCGACGCATACATACTGAAACGTCTTTGGATCGTCAGTGAGTACTTCATATTAGAAATTTCGTGTTCGCCCTGATGTGCATTAAAGGGCCAATTTATCAGAGAAAGTCAGTTCTGCGCCTAGTTACAGTATGTCGCCCTAGCAGCACCAGGAAATCGGGTTCAGTGGTGCTCGCGTCGCACTCGGCGTTGAGCGCCTGCAGCGCTATCGCCTTCGGCCTCTGGCGCCAGGAGGGAAGGCGACACATCACGGCGCAAGCAGCGCGTAGCAGAAGGCGGTGGTGGTGTGTCGGTCAGCATGGTTGCTTCCCAAGTAGCTGCTCCGGGTTCGAAGCGCGGACATCGCACGGAAGTTGTCTCCTTTACTCAGGAGAGTGTTTTCAACGGTACGAATGGTTTCCCTTCTCCCCTCGTAGGCTAGTGCGGATTACGATTCACAGCATCGTGTGTCCCCATGTGTCGACTTGTCTCGACTTTGCTCGGCTGACGCGAAAGCTGACGCTTGCAAATGGGCGTATATGTAGAGGACATGCGCTAGAAACGACTGGGAGAGGCCACATCGACAAACACACAACGGACCCGTTCATTTGACTGTGGCCGCATGTTCGCGCCTTTGCGTACCGAGAGCAAGAGGGGGTCAGCGTGCTGGACCGTACCATTACCGCACAGCAGCACCAAAAACTAAGGAAAAAGGCAAAACTGAAGAAACCAAGACACGCGGACTTCCTAGTTCGTCATCCAGCCGAGCACTAGCCACGGCCAACGCTGCCTAATTTCGGTAATCGGACATGAACCCGTGTCGTTGGCACGGCATACAAGTTGGCGAGAATGTTGCCAGACGTGCGGACGTCTTAGTCCGTGTACAGATCACTTGCGATTTGCCTGACAGTCTCTCGCGTTGCCTTTTAGGGAAGGAAAATGGAATAGCCCTGAGCCACAACACAACGACCACAGAAACGTCCGTGAGAAGAGCTGAAACTCGGCACGAGAAAAATATGTTCCGCTATTTGTTTTCGGCCGCTCGGGCTATCGGACGTGCGACGCCTGCACTGCTGTCACTGTCGTCTCTAGTAAAATCTCCGCGGCGTGTTTCTGCGTAATTTACTTGTTCTATAAGATGAAGGGAGTATGTTAGTTTCAGAATGTTTAAAATGCATTGTCAGATGTGGGGTTCGAACCCACGCTCCCTTACGGGAACCAGAGCTTAAATCTGGCGCCTTAGACCGCTCGGCCAATCTGACGAGCGAGACAAGCGCTCCAGTGACTTCCATCTCTAGCAAGATCTCAGGAACCTCACTCCGAAATCTCTTTCCTTTTTCGGTAGAATGGAATTATGTCAGTTTAATAATATGTAAGACGCAATGTCAGATGTGGCGTACTAAACGCACCCTCGCTTTCGGGAACCAATGTGGCGAGTTGGACCGCTTTCTTCCGTCGCTTCCAGTTTGAACTGTAACTAGCAAAACTGTATTTAGTAATAGGAACATTGTCACATTAATGCAAAGAAAACTAGATATTAACGAACGGCGAATAAGACCGTTTCCTAGCAACAGCCACGCTTTGGTTTACGCACTCGTGGGAAGCCAATGAAATACTTCATGTGAAGCTCTAACTGTGGGCCTTCACTTTACAATACTTAGGCTCTGCCCCGGTGGTACCGACGCATACATACTGAAACGTCTTTGGATCGTCAGTGAGTACTTCATATTAGAAATTTCGTGTTCGCCCTGATGTGCATTAAAGGGCCAATTTATCAGAGAAAGTCAGTTCTGCGCCTAGTTACAGTATGTCGCCCTAGCAGCACCAGGAAATCGGGTTCAGTGGTGCTCGCGTCGCACTCGGCGTTGAGCGCCTGCAGCGCTATCGCCTTCGGCCTCTGGCGCCAGGAGGGAAGGCGACACATCACGGCGCAAGCAGCGCGTAGCAGAAGGCGGTGGTGGTGTGTCGGTCAGCATGGTTGCTTCCCAAGTAGCTGCTCCGGGTTCGAAGCGCGGACATCGCACGGAAGTTGTCTCCTTTACTCAGGAGAGTGTTTTCAACGGTACGAATGGTTTCCCTTCTCCCCTCGTAGGCTAGTGCGGATTACGATTCACAGCATCGTGTGTCCCCATGTGTCGACTTTGCTCGGCTGACGCGAAAGCTGACGCTTGCAAATGGGCGTATATGTAGAGGACATGCGCTAGAAACGACTGGGAGAGGCCACATCGACAAACACACAACGGACCCGTTCATTTGACTGTGGCCGCATGTTCGCGCCTTTGCGTACCGAGAGCAAGAGGGGGTCAGCGTGCTGGACCGTACCATTACCGCACAGCAGCACCAAAAACTAAGGAAAAAGGCAAAACTGAAGAAACCAAGACACGCGGACTTCCTAGTTCGTCATCCAGCCGAGCACTAGCCACGGCCAACGCTGCCTAATTTCGGTAATCGGACATGAACCCGTGTCGTTGGCACGGCATACAAGTTGGCGAGAATGTTGCCAGACGTGCGGACGTCTTAGTCCGTGTACAGATCACTTGCGATTTGCCTGACAGTCTCTCGCGTTGCCTTTTAGGGAAGGAAAATGGAATAGCCCTGAGCCACAACACAACGACCACAGAAACGTCCGTGAGAAGAGCTGAAACTCGGCACGAGAAAAATATGTTCCGCTATTTGTTTTCGGCCGCTCGGGCTATCGGACGTGCGACGCCTGCACTGCTGTCACTGTCGTCTCTAGTAAAATCTCCGCGGCGTGTTTCTGCGTAATTTACTTGTTCTATAAGATGAAGGGAGTATGTTAGTTTCAGAATGTTTAAAATGCATTGTCAGATGTGGGGTTCGAACCCACGCTCCCTTACGGGAACCAGAGCTTAAATCTGGCGCCTTAGACCGCTCGGCCAATCTGACGAGCGAGACAAGCGCTCCAGTGACTTCCATCTCTAGCAAGATCTCAGGAACCTCACTCCGAAATCTCTTTCCTTTTTCGGTAGAATGGAATTATGTCAGTTTAATAATATGTAAGACGCAATGTCAGATGTGGCGTACTAAACGCACCCTCGCTTTCGGGAACCAATGTGGCGAGTTGGACCGCTTTCTTCCGTCGCTTCCAGTTTGAACTGTAACTAGCAAAACTGTATTTAGTAATAGGAACATTGTCACATTGATGCAAAGAAAACTAGATATTAACGAACGGCGAATAAGACCGTTTCCTAGCAACAGCCACGCTTTGGTTTACGCACTCGTGGGAAGCCAATGAAATACTTCATGTGAGGCTCTAACTGTGGGCCTTCACTTTACAATACTTAGGCTCTGCCCCGGTGGTACCGACGCATACATACTGAAACGTCTTTGGATCGTCAGTGAGTACTTCATATTAGAAATTTCGTGTTCGCCCTGATGTGCATTAAAGGGCCAATTTATCAGAGAAAGTCAGTTCTGCGCCTAGTTACAGTATGTCGCCCTAGCAGCACCAGGAAATCGGGTTCAGTGGTGCTCGCGTCGCACTCGGCGTTGAGCGCCTGCAGCGCTATCGCCTTCGGCCTCTGGCGCCAGGAGGGAAGGCGACACATCACGGCGCAAGCAGCGCGTAGCAGAAGGCGGTGGTGGTGTGTCGGTCAGCATGGTTGCTTCCCAAGTAGCTGCTCCGGGTTCGAAGCGCGGACATCGCACGGAAGTTGTCTCCTTTACTCAGGAGAGTGTTTTCAACGGTACGAATGGTTTCCCTTCTCCCCTCGTAGGCTAGTGCGGATTACGATTCACAGCATCGTGTGTCCCCATGTGTCGACTTGTCTCGACTTTGCTCGGCTGACGCGAAAGCTGACGCTTGCAAATGGGCGTATATGTAGAGGACATGCGCTAGAAACGACTGGGAGAGGCCACATCGACAAACACACAACGGACCCGTTCATTTGACTGTGGCCGCATGTTCGCGCCTTTGCGTACCGAGAGCAAGAGGGGGTCAGCGTGCTGGACCGTACCATTACCGCACAGCAGCACCAAAAACTAAGGAAAAAGGCAAAACTGAAGAAACCAAGACACGCGGACTTCCTAGTTCGTCATCCAGCCGAGCACTAGCCACGGCCAACGCTGCCTAATTTCGGTAATCGGACATGAACCCGTGTCGTTGGCACGGCATACAAGTTGGCGAGAATGTTGCCAGACGTGCGGACGTCTTAGTCCGTGTACAGATCACTTGCGATTTGCCTGACAGTCTCTCGCGTTGCCTTTTAGGGAAGGAAAATGGAATAGCCCTGAGCCACAACACAACGACCACAGAAACGTCCGTGAGAAGAGCTGAAACTCGGCACGAGAAAAATATGTTCCGCTATTTGTTTTCGGCCGCTCGGGCTATCGGACGTGCGACGCCTGCACTGCTGTCACTGTCGTCTCTAGTAAAATCTCCGCGGCGTGTTTCTGCGTAATTTACTTGTTCTATAAGATGAAGGGAGTATGTTAGTTTCAGAATGTTTAAAATGCATTGTCAGATGTGGGGTTCGAACCCACGCTCCCTTACGGGAACCAGAGCTTAAATCTGGCGCCTTAGACCGCTCGGCCAATCTGACGAGCGAGACAAGCGCTCCAGTGACTTCCATCTCTAGCAAGATCTCAGGAACCTCACTCCGAAATCTCTTTCCTTTTTCGGTAGAATGGAATTATGTCAGTTTAATAATATGTAAGACGCAATGTCAGATGTGGCGTACTAAACGCACCCTCGCTTTCGGGAACCAATGTGGCGAGTTGGACCGCTTTCTTCCGTCGCTTCCAGTTTGAACTGTAACTAGCAAAACTGTATTTAGTAATAGGAACATTGTCACATTGATGCAAAGAAAACTAGATATTAACGAACGGCGAATAAGACCGTTTCCTAGCAACAGCCACGCTTTGGTTTACGCACTCGTGGGAAGCCAATGAAATACTTCATGTGAGGCTCTAACTGTGGGCCTTCACTTTACAATACTTAGGCTCTGCCCCGGTGGTACCGACGCATACATACTGAAACGTCTTTGGATCGTCAGTGAGTACTTCATATTAGAAATTTCGTGTTCGCCCTGATGTGCATTAAAGGGCCAATTTATCAGAGAAAGTCAGTTCTGCGCCTAGTTACAGTATGTCGCCCTAGCAGCACCAGGAAATCGGGTTCAGTGGTGCTCGCGTCGCACTCGGCGTTGAGCGCCTGCAGCGCTATCGCCTTCGGCCTCTGGCGCCAGGAGGGAAGGCGACACATCACGGCGCAAGCAGCGCGTAGCAGAAGGCGGTGGTGGTGTGTCGGTCAGCATGGTTGCTTCCCAAGTAGCTGCTCCGGGTTCGAAGCGCGGACATCGCACGGAAGTTGTCTCCTTTACTCAGGAGAGTGTTTTCAACGGTACGAATGGTTTCCCTTCTCCCCTCGTAGGCTAGTGCGGATTACGATTCACAGCATCGTGTGTCCCCATGTGTCGACTTTGCTCGGCTGACGCGAAAGCTGACGCTTGCAAATGGGCGTATATGTAGAGGACATGCGCTAGAAACGACTGGGAGAGGCCACATCGACAAACACACAACGGACCCGTTCATTTGACTGTGGCCGCATGTTCGCGCCTTTGCGTACCGAGAGCAAGAGGGGGTCAGCGTGCTGGACCGTACCATTACCGCACAGCAGCACCAAAAACTAAGGAAAAAGGCAAAACTGAAGAAACCAAGACACGCGGACTTCCTAGTTCGTCATCCAGCCGAGCACTAGCCACGGCCAACGCTGCCTAATTTCGGTAATCGGACATGAACCCGTGTCGTTGGCACGGCATACAAGTTGGCGAGAATGTTGCCAGACGTGCGGACGTCTTAGTCCGTGTACAGATCACTTGCGATTTGCCTGACAGTCTCTCGCGTTGCCTTTTAGGGAAGGAAAATGGAATAGCCCTGAGCCACAACACAACGACCACAGAAACGTCCGTGAGAAGAGCTGAAACTCGGCACGAGAAAAATATGTTCCGCTATTTGTTTTCGGCCGCTCGGGCTATCGGACGTGCGACGCCTGCACTGCTGTCACTGTCGTCTCTAGTAAAATCTCCGCGGCGTGTTTCTGCGTAATTTACTTGTTCTATAAGATGAAGGGAGTATGTTAGTTTCAGAATGTTTAAAATGCATTGTCAGATGTGGGGTTCGAACCCACGCTCCCTTACGGGAACCAGAGCTTAAATCTGGCGCCTTAGACCGCTCGGCCAATCTGACGAGCGAGACAAGCGCTCCAGTGACTTCCATCTCTAGCAAGATCTCAGGAACCTCACTCCGAAATCTCTTTCCTTTTTCGGTAGAATGGAATTATGTCAGTTTAATAATATGTAAGACGCAATGTCAGATGTGGCGTACTAAACGCACCCTCGCTTTCGGGAACCAATGTGGCGAGTTGGACCGCTTTCTTCCGTCGCTTCCAGTTTGAACTGTAACTAGCAAAACTGTATTTAGTAATAGGAACATTGTCACATTGATGCAAAGAAAACTAGATATTAACGAACGGCGAATAAGACCGTTTCCTAGCAACAGCCACGCTTTGGTTTACGCACTCGTGGGAAGCCAATGAAATACTTCATGTGAGGCTCTAACTGTGGGCCTTCACTTTACAATACTTAGGCTCTGCCCCTGTGGTACCGACGCATACATACTGAAACGTCTTTGGATCGTCAGTGAGTACTTCATATTAGAAATTTCGTGTTCGCCCTGATGTGCATTAAAGGGCCAATTTATCAGAGAAAGTCAGTTCTGCGCCTAGTTACAGTATGTCGCCCTAGCAGCACCAGGAAATCGGGTTCAGTGGTGCTCGCGTCGCACTCGGCGTTGAGCGCCTGCAGCGCTATCGCCTTCGGCCTCTGGCGCCAGGAGGGAAGGCGACACATCACGGCGCAAGCAGCGCGTAGCAGAAGGCGGTGGTGGTGTGTCGGTCAGCATGGTTGCTTCCCAAGTAGCTGCTCCGGGTTCGAAGCGCGGACATCGCACGGAAGTTGTCTCCTTTACTCAGGAGAGTGTTTTCAACGGTACGAATGGTTTCCCTTCTCCCCTCGTAGGCTAGTGCGGATTACGATTCACAGCATCGTGTGTCCCCATGTGTCGACTTGTCTCGACTTTGCTCGGCTGACGCGAAAGCTGACGCTTGCAAATGGGCGTATATGTAGAGGACATGCGCTAGAAACGACTGGGAGAGGCCACATCGACAAACACACAACGGACCCGTTCATTTGACTGTGGCCGCATGTTCGCGCCTTTGCGTACCGAGAGCAAGAGGGGGTCAGCGTGCTGGACCGTACCATTACCGCACAGCAGCACCAAAAACTAAGGAAAAAGGCAAAACTGAAGAAACCAAGACACGCGGACTTCCTAGTTCGTCATCCAGCCGAGCACTAGCCACGGCCAACGCTGCCTAATTTCGGTAATCGGACATGAACCCGTGTCGTTGGCACGGCATACAAGTTGGCGAGAATGTTGCCAGACGTGCGGACGTCTTAGTCCGTGTACAGATCACTTGCGATTTGCCTGACAGTCTCTCGCGTTGCCTTTTAGGGAAGGAAAATGGAATAGCCCTGAGCCACAACACAACGACCACAGAAACGTCCGTGAGAAGAGCTGAAACTCGGCACGAGAAAAATATGTTCCGCTATTTGTTTTCGGCCGCTCGGGCTATCGGACGTGCGACGCCTGCACTGCTGTCACTGTCGTCTCTAGTAAAATCTCCGCGGCGTGTTTCTGCGTAATTTACTTGTTCTATAAGATGAAGGGAGTATGTTAGTTTCAGAATGTTTAAAATGCATTGTCAGATGTGGGGTTCGAACCCACGCTCCCTTAGGGGAACCAGAGCTTAAATCTGGCGCCTTAGACCGCTCGGCCAATCTGACGAGCGAGACAAGCGCTCCAGTGACTTCCATCTCTAGCAAGATCTCAGGAACCTCACTCCGAAATCTCTTTCCTTTTTCGGTAGAATGGAATTATGTCAGTTTAATAATATGTAAGACGCAATGTCAGATGTGGCGTACTAAACGCACCCTCGCTTTCGGGAACCAATGTGGCGAGTTGGACCGCTTTCTTCCGTCGCTTCCAGTTTGAACTGTAACTAGCAAAACTGTATTTAGTAATAGGAACATTGTCACATTGATGCAAAGAAAACTAGATATTAACGAACGGCGAATAAGACCGTTTCCTAGCAACAGCCACGCTTTGGTTTACGCACTCGTGGGAAGCCAATGAAATACTTCATGTGAGGCTCTAACTGTGGGCCTTCACTTTACAATACTTAGGCTCTGCCCCGGTGGTACCGACGCATACATACTGAAACGTCTTTGGATCGTCAGTGAGTACTTCATATTAGAAATTTCGTGTTCGCCCTGATGTGCATTAAAGGGCCAATTTATCAGAGAAAGTCAGTTCTGCGCCTAGTTACAGTATGTCGCCCTAGCAGCACCAGGAAATCGGGTTCAGTGGTGCTCGCGTCGCACTCGGCGTTGAGCGCCTGCAGCGCTATCGCCTTCGGCCTCTGGCGCCAGGAGGGAAGGCGACACATCACGGCGCAAGCAGCGCGTAGCAGAAGGCGGTGGTGGTGTGTCGGTCAGCATGGTTGCTTCCCAAGTAGCTGCTCCGGGTTCGAAGCGCGGACATCGCACGGAAGTTGTCTCCTTTACTCAGGAGAGTGTTTTCAACGGTACGAATGGTTTCCCTTCTCCCCTCGTAGGCTAGTGCGGATTACGATTCACAGCATCGTGTGTCCCCATGTGTCGACTTGTCTCGACTTTGCTCGGCTGACGCGAAAGCTGACGCTTGCAAATGGGCGTATATGTAGAGGACATGCGCTAGAAACGACTGGGAGAGGCCACATCGACAAACACACAACGGACCCGTTCATTTGACTGTGGCCGCATGTTCGCGCCTTTGCGTACCGAGAGCAAGAGGGGGTCAGCGTGCTGGACCGTACCATTACCGCACAGCAGCACCAAAAACTAAGGAAAAAGGCAAAACTGAAGAAACCAAGACACGCGGACTTCCTAGTTCGTCATCCAGCCGAGCCCTAGCCACGGCCAACGCTGCCTAATTTCGGTAATCGGACATGAACCCGTGTCGTTGGCACGGCATACAAGTTGGCGAGAATGTTGCCAGACGTGCGGACGTCTTAGTCCGTGTACAGATCACTTGCGATTTGCCTGACAGTCTCTCGCGTTGCCTTTTAGGGAAGGAAAATGGAATAGCCCTGAGCCACAACACAACGACCACAGAAACGTCCGTGAGAAGAGCTGAAACTCGGCACGAGAAAAATATGTTCCGCTATTTGTTTTCGGCCGCTCGGGCTATCGGACGTGCGACGCCTGCACTGCTGTCACTGTCGTCTCTAGTAAAATCTCCGCGGCGTGTTTCTGCGTAATTTACTTGTTCTATAAGATGAAGGGAGTATGTTAGTTTCAGAATGTTTAAAATGCATTGTCAGATGTGGGGTTCGAACCCACGCTCCCTTACGGGAACCAGAGCTTAAATCTGGCGCCTTAGACCGCTCGGCCAATCTGACGAGCGAGACAAGCGCTCCAGTGACTTCCATCTCTAGCAAGATCTCAGGAACCTCACTCCGAAATCTCTTTCCTTTTTCGGTAGAATGGAATTATGTCAGTTTAATAATATGTAAGACGCAATGTCAGATGTGGCGTACTAAACGCACCCTCGCTTTCGGGAACCAATGTGGCGAGTTGGACCGCTTTCTTCCGTCGCTTCCAGTTTGAACTGTAACTAGCAAAACTGTATTTAGTAATAGGAACATTGTCACATTAATGCAAAGAAAACTAGATATTAACGAACGGCGAATAAGACCGTTTCCTAGCAACAGCCACGCTTTGGTTTACGCACTCGTGGGAAGCCAATGAAATACTTCATGTGAGGCTCTAACTGTGGGCCTTCACTTTACAATACTTAGGCTCTGCCCCGGTGGTACCGACGCATACATACTGAAACGTCTTTGGATCGTCAGTGAGTACTTCATATTAGAAATTTCGTGTTCGCCCTGATGTGCATTAAAGGGCCAATTTATCAGAGAAAGTCAGTTCTGCGCCTAGTTACAGTATGTCGCCCTAGCAGCACCAGGAAATCGGGTTCAGTGGTGCTCGCGTCGCACTCGGCGTTGAGCGCCTGCAGCGCTATCGCCTTCGGCCTCTGGCGCCAGGAGGGAAGGCGACACATCACGGCGCAAGCAGCGCGTAGCAGAAGGCGGTGGTGGTGTGTCGGTCAGCATGGTTGCTTCCCAAGTAGCTGCTCCGGGTTCGAAGCGCGGACATCGCACGGAAGTTGTCTCCTTTACTCAGGAGAGTGTTTTCAACGGTACGAATGGTTTCCCTTCTCCCCTCGTAGGCTAGTGCGGATTACGATTCACAGCATCGTGTGTCCCCATGTGTCGACTTTGCTCGGCTGACGCGAAAGCTGACGCTTGCAAATGGGCGTATATGTAGAGGACATGCGCTAGAAACGACTGGGAGAGGCCACATCGACAAACACACAACGGACCCGTTCATTTGACTGTGGCCGCATGTTCGCGCCTTTGCGTACCGAGAGCAAGAGGGGGTCAGCGTGCTGGACCGTACCATTACCGCACAGCAGCACCAAAAACTAAGGAAAAAGGCAAAACTGAAGAAACCAAGACACGCGGACTTCCTAGTTCGTCATCCAGCCGAGCACTAGCCACGGCCAACGCTGCCTAATTTCGGTAATCGGACATGAACCCGTGTCGTTGGCACGGCATACAAGTTGGCGAGAATGTTGCCAGACGTGCGGACGTCTTAGTCCGTGTACAGATCACTTGCGATTTGCCTGACAGTCTCTCGCGTTGCCTTTTAGGGAAGGAAAATGGAATAGCCCTGAGCCACAACACAACGACCACAGAAACGTCCGTGAGAAGAGCTGAAACTCGGCACGAGAAAAATATGTTCCGCTATTTGTTTTCGGCCGCTCGGGCTATCGGACGTGCGACGCCTGCACTGCTGTCACTGTCGTCTCTAGTAAAATCTCCGCGGCGTGTTTCTGCGTAATTTACTTGTTCTATAAGATGAAGGGAGTATGTTAGTTTCAGAATGTTTAAAATGCATTGTCAGATGTGGGGTTCGAACCCACGCTCCCTTACGGGAACCAGAGCTTAAATCTGGCGCCTTAGACCGCTCGGCCAATCTGACGAGCGAGACAAGCGCTCCAGTGACTTCCATCTCTAGCAAGATCTCAGGAACCTCACTCCGAAATCTCTTTCCTTTTTCGGTAGAATGGAATTATGTCAGTTTAATAATATGTAAGACGCAATGTCAGATGTGGCGTACTAAACGCACCCTCGCTTTCGGGAACCAATGTGGCGAGTTGGACCGCTTTCTTCCGTCGCTTCCAGTTTGAACTGTAACTAGCAAAACTGTATTTAGTAATAGGAACATTGTCACATTGATGCAAAGAAAACTAGATATTAACGAACGGCGAATAAGACCGTTTCCTAGCAACAGCCACGCTTTGGTTTACGCACTCGTGGGAAGCCAATGAAATACTTCATGTGAGGCTCTAACTGTGGGCCTTCACTTTACAATACTTAGGCTCTGCCCCGGTGGTACCGACGCATACATACTGAAACGTCTTTGGATCGTCAGTGAGTACTTCATATTAGAAATTTCGTGTTCGCCCTGATGTGCATTAAAGGGCCAATTTATCAGAGAAAGTCAGTTCTGCGCCTAGTTACAGTATGTCGCCCTAGCAGCACCAGGAAATCGGGTTCAGTGGTGCTCGCGTCGCACTCGGCGTTGAGCGCCTGCAGCGCTATCGCCTTCGGCCTCTGGCGCCAGGAGGGAAGGCGACACATCACGGCGCAAGCAGCGCGTAGCAGAAGGCGGTGGTGGTGTGTCGGTCAGCATGGTTGCTTCCCAAGTAGCTGCTCCGGGTTCGAAGCGCGGACATCGCACGGAAGTTGTCTCCTTTACTCAGGAGAGTGTTTTCAACGGTACGAATGGTTTCCCTTCTCCCCTCGTAGGCTAGTGCGGATTACGATTCACAGCATCGTGTGTCCCCATGTGTCGACTTTGCTCGGCTGACGCGAAAGCTGACGCTTGCAAATGGGCGTATATGTAGAGGACATGCGCTAGAAACGACTGGGAGAGGCCACATCGACAAACACACAACGGACCCGTTCATTTGACTGTGGCCGCATGTTCGCGCCTTTGCGTACCGAGAGCAAGAGGGGGTCAGCGTGCTGGACCGTACCATTACCGCACAGCAGCACCAAAAACTAAGGAAAAAGGCAAAACTGAAGAAACCAAGACACGCGGACTTCCTAGTTCGTCATCCAGCCGAGCACTAGCCACGGCCAACGCTGCCTAATTTCGGTAATCGGACATGAACCCGTGTCGTTGGCACGGCATACAAGTTGGCGAGAATGTTGCCAGACGTGCGGACGTCTTAGTCCGTGTACAGATCACTTGCGATTTGCCTGACAGTCTTTCGCGTTGCCTTTTAGGGAAGGAAAATGGAATAGCCCTGAGCCACAACACAACGACCACAGAAACGTCCGTGAGAAGAGCTGAAACTCGGCACGAGAAAAATATGTTCCGCTATTTGTTTTCGGCCGCTCGGGCTATCGGACGTGCGACGCCTGCACTGCTGTCACTGTCGTCTCTAGTAAAATCTCCGCGGCGTGTTTCTGCGTAATTTACTTGTTCTATAAGATGAAGGGAGTATGTTAGTTTCAGAATGTTTAAAATGCATTGTCAGATGTGGGGTTCGAACCCACGCTCCCTTACGGGAACCAGAGCTTAAATCTGGCGCCTTAGACCGCTCGGCCAATCTGACGAGCGAGACAAGCGCTCCAGTGACTTCCATCTCTAGCAAGATCTCAGGAACCTCACTCCGAAATCTCTTTCCTTTTTCGGTAGAATGGAATTATGTCAGTTTAATAATATGTAAGACGCAATGTCAGATGTGGCGTACTAAACGCACCCTCGCTTTCGGGAACCAATGTGGCGAGTTGGACCGCTTTCTTCCGTCGCTTCCAGTTTGAACTGTAACTAGCAAAACTGTATTTAGTAATAGGAACATTGTCACATTGATGCAAAGAAAACTAGATATTAACGAACGGCGAATAAGACCGTTTCCTAGCAACAGCCACGCTTTGGTTTACGCACTCGTGGGAAGCCAATGAAATACTTCATGTGAGGCTCTAACTGTGGGCCTTCACTTTACAATACTTAGGCTCTGCCCCGGTGGTACCGACGCATACATACTGAAACGTCTTTGGATCGTCAGTGAGTACTTCATATTAGAAATTTCGTGTTCGCCCTGATGTGCATTAAAGGGCCAATTTATCAGAGAAAGTCAGTTCTGCGCCTAGTTACAGTATGTCGCCCTAGCAGCACCAGGAAATCGGGTTCAGTGGTGCTCGCGTCGCACTCGGCGTTGAGCGCCTGCAGCGCTATCGCCTTCGGCCTCTGGCGCCAGGAGGGAAGGCGACACATCACGGCGCAAGCAGCGCGTAGCAGAAGGCGGTGGTGGTGTGTCGGTCAGCATGGTTGCTTCCCAAGTAGCTGCTCCGGGTTCGAAGCGCGGACATCGCACGGAAGTTGTCTCCTTTACTCAGGAGAGTGTTTTCAACGGTACGAATGGTTTCCCTTCTCCCCTCGTAGGCTAGTGCGGATTACGATTCACAGCATCGTGTGTCCCCATGTGTCGACTTTGCTCGGCTGACGCGAAAGCTGACGCTTGCAAATGGGCGTATATGTAGAGGACATGCGCTAGAAACGACTGGGAGAGGCCACATCGACAAACACACAACGGACCCGTTCATTTGACTGTGGCCGCATGTTCGCGCCTTTGCGTACCGAGAGCAAGAGGGGGTCAGCGTGCTGGACCGTACCATTACCGCACAGCAGCACCAAAAACTAAGGAAAAAGGCAAAACTGAAGAAACCAAGACACGCGGACTTCCTAGTTCGTCATCCAGCCGAGCACTAGCCACGGCCAACGCTGCCTAATTTCGGTAATCGGACATGAACCCGTGTCGTTGGCACGGCATACAAGTTGGCGAGAATGTTGCCAGACGTGCGGACGTCTTAGTCCGTGTACAGATCACTTGCGATTTGCCTGACAGTCTTTCGCGTTGCCTTTTAGGGAAGGAAAATGGAATAGCCCTGAGCCACAACACAACGACCACAGAAACGTCCGTGAGAAGAGCTGAAACTCGGCACGAGAAAAATATGTTCCGCTATTTGTTTTCGGCCGCTCGGGCTATCGGACGTGCGACGCCTGCACTGCTGTCACTGTCGTCTCTAGTAAAATCTCCGCGGCGTGTTTCTGCGTAATTTACTTGTTCTATAAGATGAAGGGAGTATGTTAGTTTCAGAATGTTTAAAATGCATTGTCAGATGTGGGGTTCGAACCCACGCTCCCTTACGGGAACCAGAGCTTAAATCTGGCGCCTTAGACCGCTCGGCCAATCTGACGAGCGAGACAAGCGCTCCAGTGACTTCCATCTCTAGCATGATCTCAGGAACCTCACTCCGAAATCTCTTTCCTTTTTCGGTAGAATGGAATTATGTCAGTTTAATAATATGTAAGACGCAATGTCAGATGTGGCGTACTAAACGCACCCTCGCTTTCGGGAACCAATGTGGCGAGTTGGACCGCTTTCTTCCGTCGCTTCCAGTTTGAACTGTAACTAGCAAAACTGTATTTAGTAATAGGAACATTGTCACATTGATGCAAAGAAAACTAGATATTAACGAACGGCGAATAAGACCGTTTCCTAGCAACAGCCACGCTTTGGTTTACGCACTCGTGGGAAGCCAATGAAATACTTCATGTGAGGCTCTAACTGTGGGCCTTCACTTTACAATACTTAGGCTCTGCCCCGGTGGTACCGACGCATACATACTGAAACGTCTTTGGATCGTCAGTGAGTACTTCATATTAGAAATTTCGTGTTCGCCCTGATGTGCATTAAAGGGCCAATTTATCAGAGAAAGTCAGTTCTGCGCCTAGTTACAGTATGTCGCCCTAGCAGCACCAGGAAATCGGGTTCAGTGGTGCTCGCGTCGCACTCGGCGTTGAGCGCCTGCAGCGCTATCGCCTTCGGCCTCTGGCGCCAGGAGGGAAGGCGACACATCACGGCGCAAGCAGCGCGTAGCAGAAGGCGGTGGTGGTGTGTCGGTCAGCATGGTTGCTTCCCAAGTAGCTGCTCCGGGTTCGAAGCGCGGACATCGCACGGAAGTTGTCTCCTTTACTCAGGAGAGTGTTTTCAACGGTACGAATGGTTTCCCTTCTCCCCTCGTAGGCTAGTGCGGATTACGATTCACAGCATCGTGTGTCCCCATGTGTCGACTTTGCTCGGCTGACGCGAAAGCTGACGCTTGCAAATGGGCGTATATGTAGAGGACATGCGCTAGAAACGACTGGGAGAGGCCACATCGACAAACACACAACGGACCCGTTCATTTGACTGTGGCCGCATGTTCGCGCCTTTGCGTACCGAGAGCAAGAGGGGGTCAGCGTGCTGGACCGTACCATTACCGCACAGCAGCACCAAAAACTAAGGAAAAAGGCAAAACTGAAGAAACCAAGACACGCGGACTTCCTAGTTCGTCATCCAGCCGAGCACTAGCCACGGCCAACGCTGCCTAATTTCGGTAATCGGACATGAACCCGTGTCGTTGGCACGGCATACAAGTTGGCGAGAATGTTGCCAGACGTGCGGACGTCTTAGTCCGTGTACAGATCACTTGCGATTTGCCTGACAGTCTTTCGCGTTGCCTTTTAGGGAAGGAAAATGGAATAGCCCTGAGCCACAACACAACGACCACAGAAACGTCCGTGAGAAGAGCTGAAACTCGGCACGAGAAAAATATGTTCCGCTATTTGTTTTCGGCCGCTCGGGCTATCGGACGTGCGACGCCTGCACTGCTGTCACTGTCGTCTCTAGTAAAATCTCCGCGGCGTGTTTCTGCGTAATTTACTTGTTCTATAAGATGAAGGGAGTATGTTAGTTTCAGAATGTTTAAAATGCATTGTCAGATGTGGGGTTCGAACCCACGCTCCCTTACGGGAACCAGAGCTTAAATCTGGCGCCTTAGACCGCTCGGCCAATCTGACGAGCGAGACAAGCGCTCCAGTGACTTCCATCTCTAGCATGATCTCAGGAACCTCACTCCGAAATCTCTTTCCTTTTTCGGTAGAATGGAATTATGTCAGTTTAATAATATGTAAGACGCAATGTCAGATGTGGCGTACTAAACGCACCCTCGCTTTCGGGAACCAATGTGGCGAGTTGGACCGCTTTCTTCCGTCGCTTCCAGTTTGAACTGTAACTAGCAAAACTGTATTTAGTAATAGGAACATTGTCACATTGATGCAAAGAAAACTAGATATTAACGAACGGCGAATAAGACCGTTTCCTAGCAACAGCCACGCTTTGGTTTACGCACTCGTGGGAAGCCAATGAAATACTTCATGTGAGGCTCTAACTGTGGGCCTTCACTTTACAATACTTAGGCTCTGCCCCGGTGGTACCGACGCATACATACTGAAACGTCTTTGGATCGTCAGTGAGTACTTCATATTAGAAATTTCGTGTTCGCCCTGATGTGCATTAAAGGGCCAATTTATCAGAGAAAGTCAGTTCTGCGCCTAGTTACAGTATGTCGCCCTAGCAGCACCAGGAAATCGGGTTCAGTGGTGCTCGCGTCGCACTCGGCGTTGAGCGCCTGCAGCGCTATCGCCTTCGGCCTCTGGCGCCAGGAGGGAAGGCGACACATCACGGCGCAAGCAGCGCGTAGCAGAAGGCGGTGGTGGTGTGTCGGTCAGCATGGTTGCTTCCCAAGTAGCTGCTCCGGGTTCGAAGCGCGGACATCGCACGGAAGTTGTCTCCTTTACTCAGGAGAGTGTTTTCAACGGTACGAATGGTTTCCCTTCTCCCCTCGTAGGCTAGTGCGGATTACGATTCACAGCATCGTGTGTCCCCATGTGTCGACTTGTCTCGACTTTGCTCGGCTGACGCGAAAGCTGACGCTTGCAAATGGGCGTATATGTAGAGGACATGCGCTAGAAACGACTGGGAGAGGCCACATCGACAAACACACAACGGACCCGTTCATTTGACTGTGGCCGCATGTTCGCGCCTTTGCGTACCGAGAGCAAGAGGGGGTCAGCGTGCTGGACCGTACCATTACCGCACAGCAGCACCAAAAACTAAGGAAAAAGGCAAAACTGAAGAAACCAAGACACGCGGACTTCCTAGTTCGTCATCCAGCCGAGCACTAGCCACGGCCAACGCTGCCTAATTTCGGTAATCGGACATGAACCCGTGTCGTTGGCACGGCATACAAGTTGGCGAGAATGTTGCCAGACGTGCGGACGTCTTAGTCCGTGTACAGATCACTTGCGATTTGCCTGACAGTCTCTCGCGTTGCCTTTTAGGGAAGGAAAATGGAATAGCCCTGAGCCACAACACAACGACCACAGAAACGTCCGTGAGAAGAGCTGAAACTCGGCACGAGAAAAATATGTTCCGCTATTTGTTTTCGGCCGCTCGGGCTATCGGACGTGCGACGCCTGCACTGCTGTCACTGTCGTCTCTAGTAAAATCTCCGCGGCGTGTTTCTGCGTAATTTACTTGTTCTATAAGATGAAGGGAGTATGTTAGTTTCAGAATGTTTAAAATGCATTGTCAGATGTGGGGTTCGAACCCACGCTCCCTTAGGGGAACCAGAGCTTAAATCTGGCGCCTTAGACCGCTCGGCCAATCTGACGAGCGAGACAAGCGCTCCAGTGACTTCCATCTCTAGCAAGATCTCAGGAACCTCACTCCGAAATCTCTTTCCTTTTTCGGTAGAATGGAATTATGTCAGTTTAATAATATGTAAGACGCAATGTCAGATGTGGCGTACTAAACGCACCCTCGCTTTCGGGAACCAATGTGGCGAGTTGGACCGCTTTCTTCCGTCGCTTCCAGTTTGAACTGTAACTAGCAAAACTGTATTTAGTAATAGGAACATTGTCACATTGATGCAAAGAAAACTAGATATTAACGAACGGCGAATAAGACCGTTTCCTAGCAACAGCCACGCTTTGGTTTACGCACTCGTGGGAAGCCAATGAAATACTTCATGTGAGGCTCTAACTGTGGGCCTTCACTTTACAATACTTAGGCTCTGCCCCGGTGGTACCGACGCATACATACTGAAACGTCTTTGGATCGTCAGTGAGTACTTCATATTAGAAATTTCGTGTTCGCCCTGATGTGCATTAAAGGGCCAATTTATCAGAGAAAGTCAGTTCTGCGCCTAGTTACAGTATGTCGCCCTAGCAGCACCAGGAAATCGGGTTCAGTGGTGCTCGCGTCGCACTCGGCGTTGAGCGCCTGCAGCGCTATCGCCTTCGGCCTCTGGCGCCAGGAGGGAAGGCGACACATCACGGCGCAAGCAGCGCGTAGCAGAAGGCGGTGGTGGTGTGTCGGTCAGCATGGTTGCTTCCCAAGTAGCTGCTCCGGGTTCGAAGCGCGGACATCGCACGGAAGTTGTCTCCTTTACTCAGGAGAGTGTTTTCAACGGTACGAATGGTTTCCCTTCTCCCCTCGTAGGCTAGTGCGGATTACGATTCACAGCATCGTGTGTCCCCATGTGTCGACTTGTCTCGACTTTGCTCGGCTGACGCTTGCAAATGGGCGTATATGTAGAGGACATGCGCTAGAAACGACTGGGAGAGGCCACATCGACAAACACACAACGGACCCGTTCATTTGACTGTGGCCGCATGTTCGCGCCTTTGCGTACCGAGAGCAAGAGGGGGTCAGCGTGCTGGACCGTACCATTACCGCACAGCAGCACCAAAAACTAAGGAAAAAGGCAAAACTGAAGAAACCAAGACACGCGGACTTCCTAGTTCGTCATCCAGCCGAGCACTAGCCACGGCCAACGCTGCCTAATTTCGGTAATCGGACATGAACCCGTGTCGTTGGCACGGCATACAAGTTGGCGAGAATGTTGCCAGACGTGCGGACGTCTTAGTCCGTGTACAGATCACTTGCGATTTGCCTGACAGTCTCTCGCGTTGCCTTTTAGGGAAGGAAAATGGAATAGCCCTGAGCCACAACACAACGACCACAGAAACGTCCGTGAGAAGAGCTGAAACTCGGCACGAGAAAAATATGTTCCGCTATTTGTTTTCGGCCGCTCGGGCTATCGGACGTGCGACGCCTGCACTGCTGTCACTGTCGTCTCTAGTAAAATCTCCGCGGCGTGTTTCTGCGTAATTTACTTGTTCTATAAGATGAAGGGAGTATGTTAGTTTCAGAATGTTTAAAATGCATTGTCAGATGTGGGGTTCGAACCCACGCTCCCTTACGGGAACCAGAGCTTAAATCTGGCGCCTTAGACCGCTCGGCCAATCTGACGAGCGAGACAAGCGCTCCAGTGACTTCCATCTCTAGCAAGATCTCAGGAACCTCACTCCGAAATCTCTTTCCTTTTTCGGTAGAATGGAATTATGTCAGTTTAATAATATGTAAGACGCAATGTCAGATGTGGCGTACTAAACGCACCCTCGCTTTCGGGAACCAATGTGGCGAGTTGGACCGCTTTCTTCCGTCGCTTCCAGTTTGAACTGTAACTAGCAAAACTGTATTTAGTAATAGGAACATTGTCACATTGATGCAAAGAAAACTAGATATTAACGAACGGCGAATAAGACCGTTTCCTAGCAACAGCCACGCTTTGGTTTACGCACTCGTGGGAAGCCAATGAAATACTTCATGTGAGGCTCTAACTGTGGGCCTTCACTTTACAATACTTAGGCTCTGCCCCGGTGGTACCGACGCATACATACTGAAACGTCTTTGGATCGTCAGTGAGTACTTCATATTAGAAATTTCGTGTTCGCCCTGATGTGCATTAAAGGGCCAATTTATCAGAGAAAGTCAGTTCTGCGCCTAGTTACAGTATGTCGCCCTAGCAGCACCAGGAAATCGGGTTCAGTGGTGCTCGCGTCGCACTCGGCGTTGAGCGCCTGCAGCGCTATCGCCTTCGGCCTCTGGCGCCAGGAGGGAAGGCGACACATCACGGCGCAAGCAGCGCGTAGCAGAAGGCGGTGGTGGTGTGTCGGTCAGCATGGTTGCTTCCCAAGTAGCTGCTCCGGGTTCGAAGCGCGGACATCGCACGGAAGTTGTCTCCTTTACTCAGGAGAGTGTTTTCAACGGTACGAATGGTTTCCCTTCTCCCCTCGTAGGCTAGTGCGGATTACGATTCACAGCATCGTGTGTCCCCATGTGTCGACTTGTCTCGACTTTGCTCGGCTGACGCTTGCAAATGGGCGTATATGTAGAGGACATGCGCTAGAAACGACTGGGAGAGGCCACATCGACAAACACACAACGGACCCGTTCATTTGACTGTGGCCGCATGTTCGCGCCTTTGCGTACCGAGAGCAAGAGGGGGTCAGCGTGCTGGACCGTACCATTACCGCACAGCAGCACCAAAAACTAAGGAAAAAGGCAAAACTGAAGAAACCAAGACACGCGGACTTCCTAGTTCGTCATCCAGCCGAGCACTAGCCACGGCCAACGCTGCCTAATTTCGGTAATCGGACATGAACCCGTGTCGTTGGCACGGCATACAAGTTGGCGAGAATGTTGCCAGACGTGCGGACGTCTTAGTCCGTGTACAGATCACTTGCGATTTGCCTGACAGTCTCTCGCGTTGCCTTTTAGGGAAGGAAAATGGAATAGCCCTGAGCCACAACACAACGACCACAGAAACGTCCGTGAGAAGAGCTGAAACTCGGCACGAGAAAAATATGTTCCGCTATTTGTTTTCGGCCGCTCGGGCTATCGGACGTGCGACGCCTGCACTGCTGTCACTGTCGTCTCTAGTAAAATCTCCGCGGCGTGTTTCTGCGTAATTTACTTGTTCTATAAGATGAAGGGAGTATGTTAGTTTCAGAATGTTTAAAATGCGTTGTCAGATGTGGGGTTCGAACCCACGCTCCCTTACGGGAACCAGAGCTTAAATCTGGCGCCTTAGACCGCTTTTTTTTTTTTTTTTTTTTTTTTTTTTTTTTTTTTTTTTTTTTTTTTTTTTACCTCTTCCACTTCAGGCGTTGGCCCCTATCATCCATATCACCCCCAAACTCCTATCTAACCTAAAAAAAAAAAAAAAAATTCTGTTGCCACCGCCACTTTCACCCTAACTTAACCTACTTTTTTATTTATTTTTCCATTATTTTTTTAAAATAATATATAAAGGAACTGAATACATCTTCTTGCCGTGACAATCTGTCCAATACCCGTGAAACAGAAGAACACGAAATCAATCAAGCACTTCTGGTGTGTTTTATGTTACGGCTTCTGGCAAGATTAGTTTTCCTGAGGCACTTTCACCTGCTGTACTATAAAAATAAAATAAATAAATGCCAACTTAATTATAATGAAGCACAAGTAGTATCAACTCGCTGTAGTGTTGTGCACCAAAAAAAAAAAAAAAAAAAAAAAAAAAAAAAAAAAAAAAAAAAATTACCGCTTCATTATGGCAAAGTGTGAAGTAAGAAATTTTGAAACAAAGCTTTGTATTTCCGACTCGTTTTAAGGTTGTGGTGCTCTTCCATTATATACTGTATGTACTCGTCTATACTCGCATGTGTATTCGTAACTGCAAAATATGCAAACTGGCCGATAATCCAAACATAGCTATTGTGCTTTGTTGCAGGAAAGAAATGCCAGTCTGGTTGAAGTACATCTTTAAGTGTTATAGCAGAGTCTGTGGTTCTAGTAATTATTGCGAGTTTTTTTCTAGTCCAGTTCCATATGTGGTATTGGTCGCGGCAGATGAGAATGTGTGCCAAGGTATCTACAGTATGGCAATGATCGCAGTACGGACTCTGCTTCATTTTGATATTGTGCAACTTTTCACCTGTGGGGACCTTCTCGTTCACAATGTCATACCACGTGGACACTACTTTGGAGTGGAGGATGGGATTGTTAATGTTTTTCCAGACGTTACTCCAGTTGACCGCTGGATATTTCGCTTCAATTGGGTTTTGCCTATGGTGTCTCGTGAGGTGGTAATAGGTCCTTCTGGTGTTAAGCAGCTGTGAAGTGTCTTGAATATAGCTCATTTCCAGGTAATAAGTCCGGACGTGATCGAGTTGAGCGCTGATGCGACCAACATCGACTGGGGCCTTTTTGCTCGTTGGGGCTAATCTGTTGAATAACATTTTCGTAATTGTCGGGTGGGGTGACTGCAGTATTTTGCGGATTCGGTCCATATATACGGCAGTGCATTGGTTCTTGATGTCTTTGACGCCCAAACCACCAGCGGCGCGGGTTAACACTATGGTTGGCATAGCGACTTTAAAGATGTTTCCGCTCCATATGAACCAATACGCTGCAGCTAAAAGCTTTTGCGCTGTATCCTTGGGTACTGGTAACACTGCTGCGATGTGATATATTTTGCTTAGCGCATAGCTGTTAATCAATAGAGCTCTCTGTATCCGATTGAGCGTTCTAGTTTTGTGTTCACGGAGAGTAGCCCTGAATATATGCAGTTTATGGTCCCAGTTGGCTACTGTCATCTCTCTTGGGTTGGCCATTAGAATCATACCTAAGTGGTTCGTCTTCTCTGTTCTTTGTAGCCATGTTCTTGGAATGGTCTCCATATGGGGTCCGACAGGTAAAATTTTCGATTTTTGTTCATTGAGTTTGGCTCCGGAAGAAGTGGCGTAAGCGTGGATTATTTGTTGAACGACTTCCATTTCTGAGTGCGTGTTAACTACTACACTGACGTCATCAGCATAAGCGTGACACACGGTTTTTGTACCCAACACCTGTAGACCTTGTAACCTGTGATGCAGGTTTAACAGTAACGGTTCTACGGCGATTGCGTATAGTGCCATAGAAAGGGGGCAGCCTTGTCTCACTGATTGCTTGATCGGGACTGGTGAACTTAGCTGACCATTAATTTTGATTCGAGAGGAAGTGCCGACTATACATTTGCGTATGATCTGAATAAAATGAGCACTGAATCCCATCCGTTGCATTACAGTTAGTAGAAAGTGGTGGTTGATGCGGTCAAAAGCCTTATCGAAGTCTAAAAACATGAGACTAACATTGCATTTGCATAGCCACGACAAATGTATTATGTCTCTATATTCACATAGTGCATTCGACATTGATCTCCCTGGGACAGCACTCATTTGATAAGGGCCAAGTACTTTCGGCAGTACCGTCTTCAGTCTACAGTTTATGAGTCGGGTGAAGATTTTATAGTCGGAATTGAGGAGTGTTAGTGGTCGAAAATCCTTCAGCGTAGCGCTACGTGGTTTTTTGGGGATCAGTACAATCATTCCTTCGGTAAACTGAGATGGCATCTGCACGTCTCCCAATAATTCATTGCATATTTTGGTGAATTCCGGTCCTATGATGTGCCAAAAACAAGCATAAAATTCTATGGGTAGGCCATCTAAACCAGCAGATTTCTTTGTAGGCGAGTCTTTGATTATGGCACATACTTCTTCCTCAGTTATGTGGGCTACAAGGTCGGCGTTGTCAGTCGGATGGATCGTGGATTGAATGTTGGATAAAAGCGGCTCACTTGCCGTCGCGTCAGTCGCCGATGCGGAGTAAAAATCTGTATAATGTTGCACCACGTAGTTTTTAACTGTGACTTGTTGATCATATTCGTTCCCCTGTTCATCACTGAGAGTGTGGATTAACTTTTGTTTACCTCTCTTGGCTTCCCGTATCACGTGATATACGGACGTAATCTCCTGCGTCAGTTCAATCGGAGGACGCGATCGAACTTTTTTCCCCTCTAGTGATTGTCGTACCAACGCCGTTATTCTTGCTTTGGTGCGTTTTATTCTAGAGCTGTTTGCTACTAATCCCATGGGGTCATCATATAGTTCGCGGAGGCAAAGAAAGTGATACTCCAAGGTGCGTTTTCGCCAGTACGCTTTCATGCGACCATATCGTGCGATGCATTTTTTTATCTGCGGTTTCGCAGACTGTAGCCACCACATGATGCGTGTAGGATATCTGGATTGCATCCGAAGACAACGCTGCCATGTAGCATGGACCTCCTGTTTCAGTACTGCGTCCTCCAAAAGTGACACGTTTAGCTGCCATACGCCCCTTCCCAGGAATGTTTTTTGTTTAGTATGCTTCGCGGTTATATGAAATGCGCAGTGATCCGAGAAGTTAAGAGGCCAAATTTCACAGTCAGTTACATTATGGATAAAACCTTTCGTTACATACAACCTGTCTAGTCTGCTTGCCGAAGTACTGGATACGTACGTGTATCCTCGGGTGTGCGGGCGAAGGTGGCACCAAGCATCTATCATATCCAGCCCGTTAATTAACAGCAACAGCTCCTCACAAAAGTTGAAGTTCGGGATTTGATCTTCTGGACGCAATACGCAGTTAAAATCTCCACCCAAAATTATGTGCAGTCGAGGATCCGTTATTAATGGGACAATTTCGTCCCGGAACAGGTTGCCCCTTGCTCGTTTTCCGCTGGATCCAGAGGGAGCATATATATTAACAAGAAGCAGATCATATATTTGTGCAGTTATGCCTCGTCCAGATTCAAGTATTGCTTTTGCTGTACATGGTATGCCGTGTTTGAACAGTATTCCTGTTCCACATTCATTGCCTATGTTTAAGATCGCCTCATATCCGTACACATCCGCTATTTTGGTTGTAACTACCTCTTGTAACATCGCTATGTCAATGTCGGCGGCATATAAGTAGTCCTTCACAGATTGTAACTTTACGTCCGAAACTATTCTGTTTACATTGAGCGTGGCGATTTTATACGCCTGCGTCATTCGGTAGTCCAACTAAGCGCATTCAGTGTCGTCAGACCATGCTGTCCCCGTATCAGTTCCGCAGCGGTCAACAGTGTCCATTGGTTCTTCAATTGGAGGGGCGAGGTGCATCTGTACGTCCTCATTCGGGTTGGGGATGTCTGGTTTTCCGATGTCTACCACGCCTTGCTTTCCGCTTCGATCTGTTTTAAGAATTTTTTTGGTACGGGAGAGTTTTTTCTCCAGTGCTTGAATCTCTTCAGGGCTCTGTTTTCGTGTTTGCCGTTTAGGTTTCACCGGCTGCTGTCTGATGTTGTCTTCCTCAGCATTCTTCAAATCTTCTAAGCGGGTGGTGTTTCGGGCTAAATTGTCGACCGTGCTCTTGGTGGATGATGGTGTCAATAGAGAAATCGGTTCACTATGAGGTTGATCATTCCGGAATGGTTCTTGCATGTCATTCTCAACAGCGGAGGAATCGGATAATTTGCTGTGGCTCCCAATATCTTTCGGTGTCTGTTGTGTTGAAACCGTTACAGCTGTCACGATTTCCTTAGGTTCGGGTGGTCTAGCTTCTGTTGTGTCAGTGGTGGCAGTCTGGGCTTCTTCTCGGGTTGGTTGGTTCTCCGAATTCACATCAGGGCTTGGGGTCAGGACTTGGCCGCGGGCAGCCGTAGCGTAAGTCGCTGGCAGCGCAGTCATAGCCGGCGGTCGCGGCGCCTCGCCAGCCGGCAGCTGCGCCACTCGCCGCTGTAAACACTCCGCGCGGACGTGGCCGGGAGAGTTGCACGCCGCGCACGTCCTCGGCTGGCCGTCGTATATAGCGATACCTCGGTATCCACAGACGCTGATGTATGACGGTACATGTTTGTGCAAATCGACCTTTAATTGCCTCACTCCGTTGAGAACTTGGAATTTGCGCGCGTTGGACCACCGTTCGGCAACATTGCTGAGAACTTTACCGTACGGCGCTATCACTGCGTTTATTTGTTCCGCCGGTACTTCGAATGGTAGTTCGAATATCCTGATAGTTCGTATTCCAAACCCTGCATGTGTTACGGTGACTTCGCCTACGTTTCCATCACAATGCTTAAATTTCATACTTCCTCCGCAAGACAACTATTTTGTCACATAAGTTAGCATTCCTCAATTTCACAAATACAACGCTGCTCACTATCGAAAGATGCATTCCAATGACATCCTCTGAATCAACTTTCACTTCGTATTCCAACCAATCTTCGATTTCGTGTAGTTTAGGTCGGGCGTAATTACGATCAAACGAGAATTTCAAAGTATCTTGTCTGTTCAAGTGGGCCATCACGGATTCATATTTCAAATTTCAATATGCGTAGAAGTTCTGCAACGATGCAAGACGCACTGCGACTTACCACGCCGAAGCACAGCAGACCGCGGCGCACGAAACTCAGCACACGTCCGCACAGCACGGCTGACGCGGCGAGACTGTGACCGCTCGGCCAATCTGACGAGCGAGACAAGCGCTCCAGTGACTTCCATCTCTAGCAAGATCTCAGGAACCTCACTCCGAAATCTCTTTCCTTTTTCGGTAGAATGGAATTATGTCAGTTTAATAATATGTAAGACGCAATGTCAGATGTGGCGTACTAAACGCACCCTCGCTTTCGGGAACCAATGTGGCGAGTTGGACCGCTTTCTTCCGTCGCTTCCAGTTTGAACTGTAACTAGCAAAACTGTATTTAGTAATAGGAACATTGTCACATTGATGCAAAGAAAACTAGATATTAACGAACGGCGAATAAGACCGTTTCCTAGCAACAGCCACGCTTTGGTTTACGCACTCGTGGGAAGCCAATGAAATACTTCATGTGAGGCTCTAACTGTGGGCCTTCACTTTACAATACTTAGGCTCTGCCCCGGTGGTACCGACGCATACATACTGAAACGTCTTTGGATCGTCAGTGAGTACTTCATATTAGAAATTTCGTGTTCGCCCTGATGTGCATTAAAGGGCCAATTTATCAGAGAAAGTCAGTTCTGCGCCTAGTTACAGTATGTCGCCCTAGCAGCACCAGGAAATCGGGTTCAGTGATGCTCGCGTCGCACTCGGCGTTGAGCGCCTGCAGCGCTATCGCCTTCGGCCTCTGGCGCCAGGAGGGAAGGCGACACATCACGGCGCAAGCAGCGCGTAGCAGAAGGCGGTGGTGGTGTGTCGGTCAGCATGGTTGCTTCCCAAGTAGCTGCTCCGGGTTCGAAGCGCGGACATCGCACGGAAGTTGTCTCCTTTACTCAGGAGAGTGTTTTCAACGGTACGAATGGTTTCCCTTCTCCCCTCGTAGGCTAGTGCGGATTACGATTCACAGCATCGTGTGTCCCCATGTGTCGACTTGTCTCGACTTTGCTCGGCTGACGCTTGCAAATGGGCGTATATGTAGAGGACATGCGCTAGAAACGACTGGGAGAGGCCACATCGACAAACACACAACGGACCCGTTCATTTGACTGTGGCCGCATGTTCGCGCCTTTGCGTACCGAGAGCAAGAGGGGGTCAGCGTGCTGGACCGTACCATTACCGCACAGCAGCACCAAAAACTAAGGAAAAAGGCAAAACTGAAGAAACCAAGACACGCGGACTTCCTAGTTCGTCATCCAGCCGAGCACTAGCCACGGCCAACGCTGCCTAATTTCGGTAATCGGACATGAACCCGTGTCGTTGGCACGGCATACAAGTTGGCGAGAATGTTGCCAGACGTGCGGACGTCTTAGTCCGTGTACAGATCACTTGCGATTTGCCTGACAGTCTCTCGCGTTGCCTTTTAGGGAAGGAAAATGGAATAGCCCTGAGCCACAACACAACGACCACAGAAACGTCCGTGAGAAGAGCTGAAACTCGGCACGAGAAAAATATGTTCCGCTATTTGTTTTCGGCCGCTCGGGCTATCGGACGTGCGACGCCTGCACTGCTGTCACTGTCGTCTCTAGTAAAATCTCCGCGGCGTGTTTCTGCGTAATTTACTTGTTCTATAAGATGAAGGGAGTATGTTAGTTTCAGAATGTTTAAAATGCATTGTCAGATGTGGGGTTCGAACCCACGCTCCCTTACGGGAACCAGAGCTTAAATCTGGCGCCTTAGACCGCTCGGCCAATCTGACGAGCGAGACAAGCGCTCCAGTGACTTCCATCTCTAGCAAGATCTCAGGAACCTCACTCCGAAATCTCTTTCCTTTTTCGGTAGAATGGAATTATGTCAGTTTAATAATATGTAAGACGCAATGTCAGATGTGGCGTACTAAACGCACCCTCGCTTTCGGGAACCAATGTGGCGAGTTGGACCGCTTTCTTCCGTCGCTTCCAGTTTGAACTGTAACTAGCAAAACTGTATTGTTTTGGTTGTTTTACAGTCATATTTGTATAAATCCTCCTTTGTGGGGGAAGATCTTGGTGTTGTCCTAGGTTATGTATGTACTTATATACATAAAGAAAGTGATTCTTCGCTGCTGCGTTAACCCAAGCATTCAGCACTGGATCGTAATGGCGTGGAAATTTAGACGCGAGTAACTGTAATTTTCAGTTTACGTGGTTATAATCGTTTTGAAGCACGATTACTGCTAAACTAATATTTTGTCACATAACGTTTTGGTTGTAGAGTATTACAAATACCAGGAAATTCATCATATGGGTGGGATAATAAGTGAAAAGTAATGCAATGTGACAAACGTTTATCATAACGTGAACAAGTTGTCTATTAATGAAACGGTTGGATTGGAACCGGTAACGGTGCCGTTTAATTAAATAAATAGCTGTATAAAAATGGCTGTGCAAGATATTACCTGTACTTTGTGCTAACCTACAGACTGGGAATGCTAGTTTCGAATAAATAATGTCGTGTGGCCGAAAATGATGTAATATTTTCTAAGTAGGTCACTTGCATTCTGCCGAGAAACTCTCACGTTGCAATTTTAACGAGGACAAGCAATCCATGTTCGGGGCATAACGAGCTAGGAAAAGCGGACGGGATAAGTAATAGGATGAGAACTTACTCGTACTTGTCCCGTACGACTATGTCAGGAAGGTAGCTATCAGTTTAAGAACAACTGCGCTTAGTGGCTCAAAGTATTCACTCATGGAGCATTCTGTTTACGTCTTGATGGGTAGAAAATGAAGGACTTTTGAGTTTCAGGGTAATCACTACCAACCCCTGGTGATAAATATTGGCTGACTCCGTGCGTGCTGACTGACTCATTGACGCACGCCTAAATGTGGCGTAGCGGATGCGGGACTTTGGAGATTGCACCAACGTGGGCAACTGGTGTGTGGCGAACTTCTACACTGAGGCCGCCTGGCTGCAGGCTGTCTACAATCTGGTTGGGGGAGGCACCACGCCCTTGCGTCCACCTAAGCAAGTGGACGTCATCGGCCATCGTCCTGGTCAGTCCCTAAGGGATGACCACGTAACTGCTGCTCGGCAGCGGGCAATTGTTGCCGGCTGCAGCACACAAGCCCATGAGATGGCGAAGGGTGCGTTACCAGCAAGACTCTGGAGTACCTGAGCGGGTCGCGCATGTTCTTCACTGCTGACGGCACACAGGGGGACCCCTGCTAGTGGGCTTCATGACATCGAGGTAGCTGCCACCCAGAATCCAGAACAACGGACATTATCTGGGGATTGGGGCGTGGAGCATTCAATGGTCGCCTGCGTTTAGAAGCATATATTGCGACTGTCAGACTGGTGTATTTTTTTGAGTCATGGTTGTTCTGGCCCGCCACGAATTCCTCTCCTGTGCCAACATCGTCATCTCATAGTGGTACTTGCAACCTTCGTCCTGAATTAACTGCTGGCTGTATTCCAATCACTGCCTTCCTGTACAGTATTTATACTTTACACCTCCTTACAGTATGATGGAAGATATTCCATGACGTCTTAAGAAGTATCATATCATCCTGTCTCTTCTTCTTGTCAGTGTTTTCGAAATATCTCTCTCCTCGCCGATTCTCTAGGAACCTTCTCATACTTTACCTTATCAGTCCACCAAATTTTCAAAATACTTCTGGAGCATCACGTCTCAGATGCTTCGATTCTCTTCTTTCTCGGTTTTCTCACTATCACTGTGTTCCAAACATACATTCCCAGGAATTTCTTACTTAAATTTAGGTCTATGTCTATACTAATGCGCTTCTCTTGGCCAGGAATGCCCTTTTTTCCAGTGCTGGTCTGCTGGTTATGTCCCTCCTGCTCCGTCCATTGTGGATTGTTTTGCTGCCTAGGAAGCGGAATTCCTTGACTTCACTTGATCACCAATCTTGATGTTAAGTTTCTCGCAGATCTCATTTTTGTTACTTCTCACTACGTCCGCCATTCTTCGATTTACTCTCAGTCCATATCCTGCAGTCGTTAGACTGTTCATTCCATTCAGCAAATAATGCAATTCTTTTTCATTTTCACTCAGGATAGCTACGTCATCAGCGAATCGTATCAATCGTATCCTTTCACCGTGAATTTTAATTCCGCTCTGAATCTTTATTTCCGTCATTGGTTCTTTGATGTTTAGATTGAATAGTATGGGCGAAAGACTGCATCCCTGTCTGGCACACTTTTTAATCCAAGTACTTCGCTCTTGGTCTTCCACTCTTACAGTTACATCTTGGTTCTTCTAAATATTGTATATTACTCGTCTTTACTTATCGCTTACTCCTATTTTTCTCAGAATTTCGGACGTATTACAAAATGGCTCTGAGCACTATGTGACTTAACTGCTGAGGTCATCAGTCCCCTAGAACTTAGAACTACTTAAACCTAACTAAACTAAGGACAACACACACATCCATGCCCGAGGCAGGATTCGAACCTGTGACCGTAGCCGTCGCGCGGTTCCAGACTGTAGCGTCTAGAACCGCTCGGCCACTAGGCCGGCGGACATACTACACCATTTCACGTTGTCGACCACTTTTTCCAGGTTACAAGTCCTTCGAATGCGTCTTGAGCTATTTTTGACTTGCTTCTACGCAACCACAACGTCAGAACGGCCTGTCTGGTAATTTTTCGTTTCTAAAGCTAAACTATCGTCGTGTATCACATCCTCAGTTTTCTTTTCTATTGTTCTGTACATTATTCTTGTCAGCATCTTGGGATTATGAGCTGCTGTGCTAATTGTGCCGTAATTCTCGCACTTGTCAGTTCTTACAATCTACTGAATTGTGTGGATGATGTTTTTCCTAAAGTAAGATGGTATGTCGCCAAACTTATATATTCCATACACCAAAGTGAATAGTCATTTTGTTACTACGTCGCACAGTGATGGAAAGTTATTTGTCCACTCTGCTTTATTTTATCTTAAGCCGTCCAAATTTCTTTTAAGTTTTTATTCTAATACTCGATCCCCCATCCCTTACCTGTCGACTCTTGTTTCTTCTTCTACCACGTCATCAGGCTAGCCGTCCCACACAAAGAGCTCTTCAGTGTATTCTTTCCATTTATACTCTCTCCTCTCTGCATTGCGTTCTTAATATTAGCACCCTTGTCTTTAATTCACCGAAGTACGCTGAGTTAGTCCTTCTGACAGTTTTTTCTTTTTCCATTTCTTCACATTGCGCCCTAACGTCCCTGCACTTACTGTTTATTTCACCAATGAATCACTTGAACTTCTGTATTCCTGAATTTCCCTGAACGGTTTTCTACTTCCTTCTGTCATCGATCGATCGAAATATTTCTTCTCTTGCCCACGGTTTCTTCACAGTTACCCTCTTTGTAAGCATGTTTTCCTTTCCAACTTACGTGACTGTCCATCTTAGAGATCTCCATTCCCCTTTAATGGAACTACCTACTCAGCTATTCTTTATCGCAGTATCTATAGCTTTGGAGAACTTCAAGTGTGTCACTTCATTATCCAGTATTTCCGTATCCCACTTCTTTGTTCATGGATTCCTCCTGAGTAGTGTCTTTAACTTCAGCATACTCTTCGGCTCTACTAAGTTATGATCAATGTCTATATATGTTTCTGGGTACGCCTTATAATCCACTATCTGTGTTTGCTATTCCTGTCTGACCATGATGCTGGACATGACAGGCCCAATAAGCACACACCAGTACCACCACTGTGTGACTGTACGCCCTGGCGTAAATCTATCTTTTCATTCATCATCTCTCTCACCAACCCAGACATGTAGTAGTCAGTAATAGACCAGGGCGCTCAGTACTTAGATGTGTACAGTATGTCCATTAATTTCAATGAATTACATCTACATAACATACTCAGGTGAAACAATAGTACCAGTGCAGCAAATACATGTACATAGTTTTCCAGGAGGCTTTGTGCGTTTAGAGGTATTCCTAGCAACGTTGAACTATTCTGGAAGAAAAAGAAAAATGTGTGTCGTATTGAAATGGAGGGTTATTGAAATAGTAATACAGGAAGTGCTATGATGTAAGGCTAGTGACTTTCTCTTATGTTAACTGAATGTGTTGTGCTGTACTTATTTTCCTCTGGTAGCCGGTACAAGTGTAAGATTTCAAAGACGTTATGGGTTTCGTAACTTTACAAAACGTTTTACTCGGATGGCTTGATCATTTTCACACATATTATCCTTCTTGACTTGCGTTTCACCAAGAGATTGATCCATGTAGCGTTCTGGAATGAAAGTAAACAAAGTACGTAACTTTCAGTCAATGACGAGGACTCTGGTCGATATTCAAATCGTAAAGATGAAGCCATTCAGAACGTTCCAGAGGTGGTGATCAGAGACTTCCGTCTGAGCATACAACGTACACACAGTCACAGACATCTGGCTTTTTTACTTCGGTAGCAGTGTCACCAACGCAAGGAACAGAATTCATTTTGTACAGAATATCCTGTAAGAAAGAAAATGCACGGTGTATCACTAAAATCTACAGCCAGATTAATACCTGTGAACCATGAGTTGTTCCTTTTCAGATAATGGTTTGTAATATACTGCAGTTAGGTGACCTGAAGCGATAACAGTTAGGATTTGCTTCATGCGCAAATAAAATCCACTCTGCGACGGGCTAGGTCACCAGTGAGACATGAACAAGTTAAAAGATTATTTCCCACAGCCGTTCACCCTCTCTTAGCCTGTATACGTCAGCTCATGTATTACACTTTATCTAAGTGCTTTAGATTTTTCATTTCATTCCTCCGTTCGTACAAACATGCGTGTAGTGGCACAATCTTCAAATGTGTCACTTGCTGGGATGATGGGGTTGTCTGGACTCACCAAGCCCCAGCTGCAGCCCACCATGCACTTGTCAGACTTTCCCAGGTGCTATGGGGGGCACCTATTTAACCAGACGGCGAGAGCCTGGAAAACACGAATTATCGGATGAAAGACGTATAATTACGGGAATATCCCTGCAATAACCTGTCAGTTAATATCGATATTGACACTTTTAATTATATTTGAATTTACAAGCAAATAACGAAGAGGTTGGGATATGAAGCACGTTATTTGTCTCAAGGGTGCGCCTGTGTTCTGATCATTTGGCTGCAGCAGTCAGTCTGCTACGGACAGCGCATGTCGTCCCTTGCCACAGAGGACCTGGTGCCTTTAACTAGGAATATGAAAGTAGTCGACGTGTTGCAAGATCAGATAGCAACGGTATTCTGTAGTTACACAATGAAATACTGTAGAGTGGATGACTGTACACCATGACTGCCGTAAGTCTGGAAGTATTGCTGTGGCATGCTACATGGTGCTAGGCATAGAGTAGCTTAGATACTGCGTAACGCAGTGACCAACTGCGTATACGTTTACAACTGCAACGATGGATAGCAGTATTACACAGCGTGAAATTGACACGTTTATATTTGGGAAAAATTCGAGACACGCAGTTCTTTGATTGTATACTGCATTACTCCCAATTTCAATCTTAAGCCATCATCGTTTCGAATACATATCAATCATTAAAATGTGTAGAAACAGCTTCCATTCAACGAAACCATAATAAACTAGTATTGTTCATCCGGAAAAAGGGGTAAATGACGAAAAAGTGCACACATAATGCAGCATACAAAATACCAAGTGATACGGCAGTATGACGAAAAATGTAATTGAAAACATTTTCGTCCGTCTCATTTTGCAGGATGGCTGTATCGGCAGTTCTGTATCTTCAGGTCCATTTAAATACCATGAATATGAACCAGTATATTTTATTTAGGATTCCCAGTGACCAAGTGATGCTACTTTCTTCTGTCTTTTCATGATGAGTAGTCTGTTGAACCTCCAACCATGTTTGCAGGGCTGTGTACATTTCTCAGTGATTTAATACACAATTTTAGGAGTCCACCATTAGTAGAATATCACCTGTTCCATACAGAAATAAATTACTGTCCCTCTTCTTTCATTCCAGCATGCAATAATTACTGTAAAACACATCCAGAGGAAGCGATGGAACAAGAAATATTACCGGCGCTATTCGCAAAGTGTGGTCCGGTAGATCGTTAAATGAAAACAACAGAGAAAATCCGATGAAGCTTGTTGTGTTGGACAATATCTCTACAATGCCTGTCTATCGCTCCGTGTCGCTCTTTTCAATCTGAGCACACAGTGTGCACCTAAGGGCACGTAGAATAGTTAATAGCGTACGATATAGCAGTGTCTGTCTTATTTCGAATTACGATGCAAAGTTCCTTCGGACACGAATGCAAATAAAATGTGTCCCCTATATGGTAATACACAAAATTGATGTACAAGTGCAGGGTGCAGACGCATGGTTGACGACATATGGATTTTGGACATGAGTAGTGCTAGGGTAGCCAAATTGTAAGGTGAGCGCTCGTTATAAGCGGGAAATCTGGTTCGAGTCCGGGTCTAGCACAACTTTTCAATGTCGTCATTCCATGAGAGAGCGGATGGCCGTCCATATTCGCAGTTGCGTATACATTTCCCCACATAACGTATTTGTCATGCATTGCCTTCTTCATGACAATTCTATACAGCACACTGTGCGGGCAGTAAGGAAGCCCCTGCAGCGATTTCGATGGGAGTGTTTGACCCCCACCATGCAGCACACATTTAGCTTCCTTGAGTTTCATCCCTGCTCACATGAACCGCTGGCTATGAAGACAGAATTTTGTCACAGACACGGAACTGCAAAACAGCGGAGAGAAGTGACGGAAAGCACAGGAGGCTGTCTCCATTGACGATGGTGGTACAACGCAACGAGAGATGTCTAGGTCGGAGTGGCAGCTACGTGGACAAGTAGCCTGAACGTATAGAAAAATTCTTTCAAATAAAACATCTTTGTTTTTCACTGTGGTTTTCACGTCGTGACCGATCGGACGTGACTCTCTGAATAACCCACGTAGAGTTTAAGCTTCCGTGATTTAGGAGAAGGGCCGGGAAGGAAATCAGTCAGGCAATTTAGGCAGGCAGCGGGGAACCAAAATCTAGGTAGTTTAACGGTTATTCGACTCCTTGTTCTTAGATATCTCTGTGTATCTGTTAATATCAGTGCCACGTTGGTCGGTAAAGTGGGACAGTATCTACTTCCTGTAGCATCCAATACGCAGCTTCTCATAACGTATTCAACCAACTCGTTGATTGTATCGAATTATCGAAAGTTAAATGCGCGAAAGAAGGCTATGTAGCTGCATGTGCTTTTCTATTATCAGCACACTCGTCGTTCGAATACATAGCTTTTTATTTCATTTATTATCAGCATGCCGTTTTATATGTAGATTTTCTCATGGAGAGTTCGATGTTGTGATATGTTATCAGTCACACCTATAGTTCAATGATCAGAGACAAGGCGAAATGTCAACACTGCACTCAAGTGATACGGAGCCGATACATATCTTCACAGAATCCTGATGATGTAATGAGATAACTGGTACTCCCAGATTAATCTGAGTAATTATTTTCAAACCATAAATATTACTTTTTTACGGTGTAGGTATTTCGCTGTCAACTGATGGTTTCTGCTCAGATATAGTCTTTCTACAGTTCCAGCATTAGCTGTCCACAAACGTCTGTCCACGAAATAACGAGCAGTGCTACACTGAGATGAAGAGGTTGACACAGGATAGAAATTCATGGCGGGCCGCATCAAAACTGTCAGAAGACGGGTACCTCAAAAAAAAAAAAGAAAAAAAAACAATGGTGTCTACGGTTTTCTGCCATAAGCTGGAAACCGAAAACAGAATGTTCCACAACAGATCGGAGTGTCTCGGAGGTCACGTTCAGAAAGCATTGCGCAATGCGTGCCTTCAGTTCGACTATGATAGTAATTAGAGCACTGAATACATCTTTCAGATAACCTCATAGCCAGAAACAATAAGGATTAAGTTCAAGTGTCTATATATGTCGCAGTACTAGGCAGATGATGGTTGAAGGGAACGCTATAGCGAAAATCTACTGATGCCAGTATTACTGGTCCCTGTTTTGATGACAAAGGAAGTAGAATCTTCCTACACGTCGGTCAGGGGCCTGAAGATGGCGTAGTAAAACGCTGAAATGGTTGCCATATAAAATAAGGTTGGAAACTAGACGGCTGGAAGGTGTTTAATTTGACATCCTGTACTTTCAAGTGACCTGGACGGCCAGACTGTAGGGAAGTAACGGCTGATCATTCTAGGATTTTCGAAATACCTCTCCATCAGCCGTTTCACTGATTCTGCAATCTGTGGAGCAGCGCCATCTTGCATATAAAAAATCTTTCCCACACATCCTCGCTGTTGAAATGATGTTGGTGGGCAAAAGATTCTCGTAGGATTACCCAGTGACGTTAGAGGTAACAGGACCTGGATCACTCATCTCCTCAAAGGAACACTGCCCTACAGTAAACAATGCCGTCAAGTTGCACCAAACATTCACTTTCGCAGCATAAAGTGTTGCCGGTTCACGTGAGTGCGAATTTTCCGTTGCCCATATCCCGCAGTTGGCTCTGAGCACTATGGGACTTAACATCTATGGTCATCAGTCCCCTAGAACTTAGAACTACTTAAACCTAACTAACCTAAGGACATCACACAACACCCAGTCATCACGAGGCAGAGAATATCCCTGACCCCGCCGGGAATCGAACCCGGGAACCCGGGCGCGGGAAGCGAGAACGCTACCGCACGACCACGAGCTGTATCCCGCAGTTCTGTGTATTGACATGTCTTTGAAAATGGTAATGGGCTTCGTCTCTCGACAGAATGTTCCATGGCCATTCATTGTCCACTTCCATGCGAGCAAGAAATTCCAGAGCGAACTGTTGTCTTGCTGGCGCGTCAGCAGGGAGCAGCCTCTGAACATGTGTGACTCTGTATTGTTAGCAATGGAGGATGTTTCGCAGGATTTTATGCACCGTGCTCGCAGGCATTTACAACGTTCGGGAAATTGTCTGTGCTCTACAGGTTTGCATATCACCGCTCGAACACTCCTGCAATGCTATGGCCACATCTTGGACAGAATTTGAACGAACTGCATTCCTCCCACTGCCACAATGCACGTTTAAAGAACCTGTCGTTTCGAATTTTGGAATAATTTTCTCCAGACCCTTCATTGGTGTCGGACCGACAGCTTTATTCAAACCCATGAGTGTTAAGAACTTCTGCAAGCCTACTGGTGCGGAGTCAGCGTTCTTGTAAAACTCGCAGTGCGCGATCCTCTATAGAGTAGAGTCATTGATATTGGGGTCTCGGACGTAAACTGAGGAAGAGCCGTGTGCCGCGGGACTATTCGTGTTCATATTCTGAGGCTTACAGCGCCATCTATTAGTCAAATTTTCTTTAAATTTTGTCTACTCCATACTGTGTTCAATAATACGCCGTCAAATTTGACGTTATTCTAATCAGTGGTTCTTTTTCTACAGCATTTTGAAGCTGGAAATTTAATTATGGACACCCAGTATATCAAGTGCCAAACAGTATTAACTATCAAGTGACAACACAAATAAAATCTTACCTGCTTTCTGTTGATCTCAGTAATTATTCAGAGCCTATAGACGTTTAAATTATAATATAAGAGCAGTGCATCTGCTGCTGCCAGCCCACCCCGATGGGGATTTGAAATACAATAAAGGAAAAAAAAAAAGAAATAATGCTCTCCAAACGTAACCTGAAAATAAAACAAAACTGAAAACCAGTCAGGCAAATGTCTTCTGTGATGATATGATTAAAAGTAAGAAATGAAACAGAGCAGAGAAATATTCGACGAGCCTTGGAATGGCGCTTGAAATGTTGAAGAGTAAGATGAAATAAAGTGTCCAGGATAGGAGAAGTGGCCGTTGACGCCTTTGCACGGAACAGTGCTGCCATCTACAGAGAACTGGTCCAACTAATTTCGATACACACCATAATTGTTGGCAGTGCGTATGGCAGACGAAGCTTGTTCCGTTAATTTTGTTTTGTAAGAACTTCTCTGACCTTCAGTAATCAAATTTATTTTATACATGTTACATAATTTGCACATATTTCTCCCAATAACATCTTTTGGTTTACAAATGTAGTACATTGTGGTTTGTTTAGGTTGCTAGATTCATTTGTGAACCATTTATGCCGACATGGCGCCCGATCAGTGAATGTTGGTAACGATGACATAACACTACAAGCAAGGTTCTAAACGCTTTTATATACAAAGCTATCTTCCATCATTCGCCCTTTTTGTGACAATTAAAATTAAGTAATTGCACTTCCAACTCTGATGTATTTAGTGTTGTGCAATAATCTGACTGAAAACGGTCTGCTGCAACTGTCTGGCATTTCTTTAGACACTGGCGCATCAAGAGGCCTTGAAAAATGGTCCAGATATCATGGCAAGAAACATGGGATCCTACTACAATGGAAAACGTGATTGTGGCTGTGAAGAATGATAACATGATGCCTTTTTCTACAGCATTAGAACAACTTAATGTTCCTTGTAACACGCGAGAAAGTAGAACTCTGGGAAAAGTAGAGACGCAGTAGCTGGTAAAAAAGGATTATGGGAAGCTTAATAATTGTGTTCAATGATGAACCAGATCAGGAAATGCTTTACTATATTTTTGAAATAGATAAGTGATTTTATCCACTCACAGTGAATGACGCACGTAGATTAGCATTCCAACTGGCAGAGCGGAACAACCACGCATCATTTTTATACTAATGTCCTTTGTTCGAAAGTGCCTGGAGCATTGGCCACATTGCCGCCTTAGGTAGAACTGTGATCATTACATAAACCTTTAGAAAAATGCTTGTAAGTCCAATATATATACACTGCTGGCCACCGTAAATGCAACACCAAGGAAGACAAGAGATAGCACAACAAAATTTATTTTGTAGATAACATGTTGACCAAGTATCAAATGATTACGTTTACAGACGTCTGTGACATGTGGATCCTGCCGGAATCAGTAGCCAGAGTAGCCGCCATTGTTGGAGATCACCGCTTCAACACGTCTCGGCATTGAGTCAAAGAGACGTTGGATGTGTTCCTGGGGTACAGTAGCCCAAGCAGCTTCCACACGTTGCCAAAGATCATCTGGTGTGGCAGCTGGGGATGTAATCTGGGTCACTCGTTGAGCAACCATGGACCACATATTTTCTATTGGCGAAAGATCCGGAGAGCGAGCCGGCCAGGGAAGCAATTCAATCTGGTTATTGACGAAGAACCTTTGGACAATGCGTGCCACGTGTGGTCGCGCATTATCCTGTTGAAATATGGCTGTGGCCGAGCCCTGAAGGTAGCGCCGGCTATTTAAAGTACCGGCAATGCGTACTAGAGGCGTGCGAGAGTAATATCCAATACCACCCCATACCATAATACCCGGTGCAAGACCAGTGTGGCGGTGCACAATGCAGCTGTCCAGCATCCTCTCTCCACGGTGTCTCCACACTCGAATCCGACCATCGTGGTGCTGCAGACAGAAGCGTGCCTCGTCAGTAAAGACAACGTCATTCCATTCTGCCGTCCACATCCGTCTGTCATCACACCATTGGCGACGAAGACGTCTGTGGTTCTGCGTCAATGGCAGACGAAGCAATGGACGTCTTGCGGACAGACCACTCTGCTGTAAACGGCGTCGAATGGTACGCGCAGACACTGGATGATGCGTTACAGACGCAATGTGCTGTGCTATGGTTCGGGATGTCACTGAGCGATCCGTCACTGCCATGCGCACAATTTGCCTATCAGCACGTGCAGTGGTGCACCGAGGTGAATGCGATCGACCACGTCGGTCCGTCGTATCCTCCTGCATCCAACGGTCACATATCCGCATTACAATTGTTTGGTTTCGTCCAACAGACTAGCTATTTCTCTGTATGATAATCCACAATCTCGGTAAGCCACTCTCCTTCCTCTGTCGAACTCGGATACTTGATCAAAAGATGTTCGCTGTTTTCTACGAGGCATAACTGATCGTCGTGTGAAACAACCTCAAGGTAAACACACGTGCCGAACGTACACATCGTCGAAATCGCCAAGCCTTAAATGGCGCTATGAGGTGGCGCCACAGGCGCGCGTGATGTGCGTCTGCGCTGAAATTCTAATCAGTTGCATATCTCATCGCTGCAAACTCATGGTGTAAATTTCACTTGATTCGGATGCTTCCTTCAGGGTGTTGCATTTACGGTGGCCAGCAGTGTACTTTATTTCGTGCGATGCCATATAATATGGAGTTTCAAAACGTGTAAGCGTCAAGCTTCTATCAATAACCAGGCTTTGGTGAAGAATAAGTTATCCTTAGTGTGGTCACTTTATCCCAGCTTCCACTATAGCAAACAAGGTGACGACTAGGACTTTAATGTTCAGTGTTTAACTCGGAATCTTCGTGGATTAAGGGGCTCCGGAACGCCCTATACTTGCAATGTTAAAATAACGCTTATAAATTACATCTTTCCTCACAAAGTATTTGAGGTAGGAAGTTGAACTTTTTACAGATTATTTATTGGAATATGGGCTACAACTTAACACAGGGATTTTACAAAATTTTAGTTCAGTTATTAAAGACGATTTTTTTCAATTGTAATGAAAATTCACAACATTTTTTTGCAATTTTTTATTTATATATTAAAAAATATACAGTTTTTAGGAAAAAGGCTGTGTTAAATTATGCAGAAGGTACTGTGTAACATTTACTGAAAGTTTGAAACAAATATGTTTGGAAGATCCTTAGAAAACATGTAATTAGTATGAGAAAATAAAAGTTCTGGGAATCGAGCGACAAAGATTGGATTAACGTTTTAGTGCATTCCAGGTCCATAGGATGGATTATCTTCAACCTCTGCAAACTCCTCCTCCAGCTTCCTCTTGTTCCTCCTCCTGTTTACTCTTGCTTGTATTTCTAGACTCTTTACAGCCCTGTCTGCAGCCCGAAGGCGTTCCTGGTCTAAAGCAAGCATCGCTCGTTGTTGTGTTCGTAGATTTTGCTACCATTTTCTTCAGTTGCAGTTACTGCAACACTGTTCCAAAAGGTGGTCATGTATGAACACTTATCACATTTCAGTTGTATTTCACTAGCAAGTCCTACGTGCTTTATTATGGAGAGTTCCAGACCAACTTCACTACAATGAATACATCTTACACAGTTTGAAAAAATTCCTTTGAGAACCGACATATCAAATATTTCATTCACATCCGATTCGACCATAAAACATTCATAGTTTTCACTCATTGAACCAAGCTTCTTCTGTGAAGTATTTTCTTTCCCACTTTGACTGCTATGGGCAGGTGTACTTGAGAGGTTAGGTTCACTCACTTGGTTATCGTCTTTATTGTTTACAGTAATAACACATACCTTTGGCTTGCCAACATTCACCTTTTCTTAAAAGCCTTCAGAGGATTTCTAATAACTTTACTTTTACTCATTATTATACTTCAACAAAACAGAGACTCAAGAAACAGAATTAATTACGAATATTTTCGAGATAACGACAGAGTAAATAAACATGAAACAATAGACAATCACACCAGCGATATATATTGAACCATCACAGGTTAGCCACAACACATACTTTACCTCACATCACTAAAATGTACCTGATGAACACGGACGTTAATAATAACACCATTTGACAGCAGTTTAACAGCACCACAGTGGGTCACGCCCATGTAGAACACATTTCAAAAAAAATTTAAAAATAGTTGTAGTCTTCGGAATTGAATAAATTATATATCTATTAAAAGGTAATAGTCTGCAGATTCAGAAAACGCAAAAAATTAAAAATTGAACTTTTCGTGATTTTGAGCCTTTCCGGAGCCCCTTAAAGAGAACTAGAGTAAGTGTATTTGTCTTGTGGAATTTCCCTTAGTGGTCTCCTTAGATTAGTAATGTATGTGTATCTCAGCTGCTGTAGACGATTTCGAACATCGTTCAAGTGTTTCTCTGACCGATATTATTTCTTACATTTTGACAAACTATTTCACAAAATATTGGATCGAGTACTTTGCACTCTTTTATTTTCTTTTTTCATATTATCTGTTAATTCGTTTGTATTTTTTCACACTGTGTGGTGGACTAAAGCTTTTCCTACGGGTCTGATTTAATTGCAAGGTGGTAACCGATGAGTCCCCTCCACAATGAGTGCAAGACCCACGTCACTCGCCCTGCTTACATTTTTATCCGCTACGGAGATAGTCTTTTTACCTAGGAACACGTTGTTTACCGCATCGTCGCAGTAGCAGCTCCGTCGGTCATCTACACAGCAACCCATCGAGCAATGCAGGCAGTCAGCGGCAACACCGGGTACATCTGCAGTTACTACTGCAAAATACACGCAGCATGGGAGTACTTTGCTCAGCCTTGCTTCATCTTGCTAGAGCGACTGAACTCGCGACATTTGATTACGAGTTCGCACCACTCGTGACCGCCACACTACGTCATTTGTTTTCCGATAGACTTGTGACAGGATACACGTAGAATTTTGTGCAGTACATCTTGGTAGAGAGAGTGCCAGCCGTTATTGAAGCTATTTCAAAGTTTATTGTGTAGATTTTAACTGTTCTCTTCTTACTACTTAGGGATAACTTTTAACAACTTCATTGTAAATAGTATAATTAATTTGTCTGTGCTGAACTGAATGAATTCAGTAACAATTATTCTGGTCCTCACAGCACTTATCTGTTCAGAATATGCTTTCGTTGGCTCCTACCAATCATTAATTTTGGATGGTTATAAAAAAAGGAAATGATTAACATAATATTATATGAGGAAACTGGTCATACTCAAGTTAGTTGCATAGCAGGGTGGACATACCAATGTCATGTAGCGTGTTGTTTAATTAAATGTGCTCCTCTCTTGGGTTAATTCTTTTAATTTCGAGTCTAAATTGTAAGCATTTCCATAGTAAATTGTAATTTCCTTATGACGACTCGGTGACCAGATCTCATAATTGCCGGCCCTGCTCCAGAAACGTCTCCACCCTATCTTCTAACAGTAATTACTAACCCAGAGTTTTCTGGATTTTAAATATTTTCCCATCCAACAACCCCGTACTGTTTCGTTCAGTAAATTTTAGCTGGTCGTTAATTGCGGTAGTATTAATCTGCTTGCGCCTATGTAATAATATATACATGTTTTTTGTTCCTCTGGCAATTACCTTCCACGGTAATCACGGATTTCGTGGCTTCTGAAGGCACAACAGCGCTGTAACAGCATCGTAATTTCTGCATCAATTTTATACTCTGAATGTTGTTAGGTGTACAACTAACTTTATATGAATATTTAGGTGATAGTATAGCAGTACACTTTGTACGTTACGTTCAGGTCAGGTTATGCCATTCTATCCTGAATGTTAACGAAAAGTCAGGCCAGATTACAAAGAGCAAATTGCCATAATTCGATGTAATGCAATGGAGCAGTTTGAGGGCAGAGAAGAGGACCTCTTGGCTGATGGCATAGAGTTCGCCAGAGAAGAATTATCCGACCTACCTGACGATGACATCCAAAACGAGAAGTTTGGCAGTAATCGCGTGACAAGTGATGATGAAATGTCAAGTCCGTGCAAAGATGACTTAAATGAATTAATTAGCAACAGCCAATGCATGTTCCAAATTAACGGCCGACAGTTCTATAGCGGTCAGACAAGTGGTAAATACGCTCGTACCTGATCACGAGTAGTTTTTCACGCCTAATCGTGCGGTCATTAGGTGCCACGTCGATAGTGTACCTGAATCCCAAGTACTTTCTCCCGCCACAGACAGGAAATGTGAGCTTCGGAGATTCCACTCTCGCCTTTCTGATTGCAGCAGAACAACGCCGCGAGAACGAAGCTGTAAAAGAACGAAAAGAAATTATGAAAGTATCATGTAAGCAAATAATAGACGCCATGGAAGAACAACACCAAAAACTTGCACTTTGGTTACGGTACTGGGAGACAAGCTTCTGGAAGTTCAAAATACCATGACTGCCGCAAAAAGAGACCCACGTATGGCGAGATCAGAAGCGGCAATCGCGAAAAAGACGGCTAAGGTCGCAAGTAACCTTACTACACACGCAATTAGGACAGCGACCAAAGCGTCACAGGCAATAGCCAAAGGTCTGAGAGTAGGACAACAAGTTATTGAACAACACACATGAATCAGCTCGCAAAAGCAGATGAGCAACTCCTAGTTGTAGAACAGAACATGCAGAACACCGAGAAAATACACGAGCAAACACTAACTAAATTCACGAATATTGACTCCCGCTTATGGCTCTTGCGCAAGCAACTCTCACTTCTACACCCGGTGTAAATAGCCACGAGCGAATGAGCACCAACACAGCTCTTGTGCAGAATCCGGTAGCTGCCTTCGTAGAAGCGAAAGCATTCTCGCACATTGCGGACAGGCCAGCGTCTAGTGCTCCGTCGCCATCACACTGCAAAAATATGTACGAAGCTACACCTGTCAATTTCAGTGCGACTACACCACCGAGTAGCAGTCTAAATACGCACAGTGCCACCCGTCAGACAGACGGAACTCAGAGCTCACAATCAATAACACATTCAGGGGATGGAGTCGACCCGTCTTTCGACTGTAAACATTATTTGAGTTTACTGAAGTTTCCGACATTTAAGGAGGGAGGCTTGCTTCACCCCAAGGCATAGTATGGTCAGTTTGCACTAGCATTTCCGTCCTCGTGGCCACTAAGTGCCACGTTGGAATTCCTATGAGCACACATGGATGGCGATACGGACGACAAGATGCGCAACATCGCGGCGCGGTGCAATACCTATGAGGAATTTAAAGACACGTTCATGGCAAACTACAGGTTCCTTGAGACGCAAACCAGAATGAAACATAAAATAATGATGTGTCCTGACCTAGAGCCGTCTGGCTATAAAAGCCCGCTGAAAATGTTCAGTGTACTGATGCGCAACAACCAATATCTGGACACAACTTACTCGCATGAGGAGATGGTGCGCATTTGATACTCGAAACTCCCCTACCTGTACCAAAAAGGGTTGACTGCGCGGCTGATGAGAGTATCGAAACATTTAACAATCTAGTGAGAGAGGAAGAGCTGGTCCTGAAGAGACACTCGGGACAAAAGACGATCAAACGTCAATTTTCAGTGGCGTGGAAATCACGGACGTCGCGAATATCAGAACAGGCAACAGGGTCACAATCAAAATAACGTAAGGACAAGAACCAACAAGACAACTGAGAGCAACAAACAGATTTAATAGCAACTGCGTGAGCGAGGGAACGGCCAGCAGTCGAGCAATGGCCAACGTTACGTTGACCGGAACGGCGAACAGGATGAATTGCGTGGTCCAAGCCAATCTAATGGCTCACAGCTCTAATCGTAGTTGACGCCAATGGCGTGCGAAGTCATCTCTTTATGTACCCAGTAAGAGACGTACAAGTACCGAAACTAATCTCATTGGATACGAAGACGCACGAGATGTACTCGCAGACGAGAAAGACGGAACTCGCAGGGACGATCTACACCCGGTGATATTCATAAAACAAGGATCCGTTGATTTGCGCGCAGTTATGGACAGCGGCAACCACGTCTCAGATATCTCTGAGAACGCAAATCCTTTGCCGCAAATATGATTCTGCAGGAGAATCGTTGTAGAGCTGCTGTGCAGTTTACACTGTCTGGAAAGCAACTACTAGAAAATTTTTACGTTTGGTCGGTCTATAATAAGTACTCCAATATCACCTTTGGAAATGTACTGCTCTGAAGAGGCACGGCTGTGCCCCCTGCAGCTACCAAAGTTGTAATTTGACATAGCGATATATCAAGGATGACAAATTCACATAATTATAGAAATTTGTCAAGCTTTTTGGAGAAATCGCCTGAGCTCCTGTGTCAACACTTACCCAAAATGTCTGTAAATATTCACTTACGATCAAGTATTTTAAAAATGCCGTTTTTCATTAGTGAAGTTGCACACGAATGCTCAAAGCGCTATTTTACATAAATTACGAGCGTCCCATTATAAATCTGAAAACAATTCTTGATTGTCTATTATTTAATACCGATAATATCCCCAATTAACGTATGATAGTGTGTGCGTAGTGCAAAAAACAATAATTAGTAGGTATGTAAACAATAGTTAGTTAATTGGTCCCTGGTGATTAGATGAAGATGTGAGGTAGACGCTTGGTAGACGAAAAATTAACTGCTGTTTGTCAGTTTTAATGTGTAAAACAGCTCCAAGTGATGGTTTCGATACGTCCTAAGGAGAGGGAACCATGGAGTATAGAGTGGAGTATGACTCGATGGGCATATGTGAACAGTAAGTGAATGTAAAAATGAGGGACAAGTCGTACATCCATGCAGATACGTATAGTTAAATAACTGAATACCTGCCGTCAGTTTCCTGAAAAATAGGTTATCTGCAGTCATATGTTTTAGGGAATAGCAGGGAAGAAAATTAGCTTTCGATGTTCTTGAAAACATACCCATATGGTGGACTTATGGCAGGCAATACTGTCGCTGCTGAATACCAAGAGGTTGAAAGCATATTATTTCTGAGTGTGTTTTTATCTGAGAGTAAGTCATCTAAATGAGGAAAACACAAGATTTTCATTATGCGTTTATTTAATCGCAGCCAATACAACTAAGTTGAAGTATTTTAGTATTACACCGATGTACATATGGGTCGATTACAATGTACAATAACAGAAAGACGTGACACATGCAGCCACTGAAGACCATGAGGAGCTGATCCTGGTGAAGTAGGGCAGAGTGTTGAGAGGAGCAGGGTTTTTGCGGAGCCAAGTGGGGCCCTGTATGGTGGGGTGTTCTGGGTCGGCCTCGTCCCTCCAGCTGCCCCTGGCAGGTAGATGTCGCGTCGCACCGATTTGTGGGTGATCACCGGCGCCACCAACACGTCCTCGCCCAGCAGGTACTCTGCACACGAAGGAAACCAAGTGTCGCTTGGTGGTGGTTTAACGGTACTTACGCTCAATTATGGAGTAAATTTGCAGGGTATGCAGATGTATTAAAACAATAGTCTATACACCAATAACGACCAATGCCACGTAGGAGGGACGCCGCTTATGTAATCATAGTTCTTCAATAGTTGTAATTAATTCAGGTATTAATAAATCCCTTAATGCAATTTTAATTTTCATACAAATATATCAGTAATGTGTATGACAAGAACGGATAGTTTTCTCAGTGGCTTACACAGAGACCTTCTGTTCTACAGATGCCTCGCCGTATCAGCCTAAAATAAAACAGGGTGCATTTTGTGTGAAATCAACGGAAATTAAGGTGAGCATAAGACTCAAATAAATTTCCAGAGATATTTGATCAGTCTGTACCCTTGTCCCTAAGCCGTAGCCTTTCCTGTTATTTCACACTGATTCTGCTACACAGTGGAGCCTACAAAATGTGTTAAAAGGACAGTGCACTGAGTATATCGCTAGCACTGCATGGAAAATACTTCGTGTATTTTGCTAGCCAAAAATTTCGCCGAGAGTAACAGAAGCAGGGTGCTAGCACTGTGTGAAGAAATATGGAAGTATTCGCAAGCTAGAGTGTACGCAGAGGGCCTGTACGTCATACCTGAGTCGATGGTCTGTGCAGTGGAGTCGGTGGGCTCGAACCACCAGATGGGCAAGTTGACCGGCGTGCCGTCCTCCACCGCCTTCTGCATCAGCTCCAGCATTCGCGGCGCGTACTGTGTGTGCAGATCGGTGAGGTTGCGGCAGATCTCCAGCGTCTGTAACGGGGACGGGAAGTCACATCTTGCAGAGTGATGAACTATGGTGAAAGAAACTGTTCCAATAAATTGAGGAAACGGCAGCGAGGGTGAGAAGATATTATTGGTGAATAGGGGGAAGTAGGGGGAGGGAGGAAAGGAAAGAAACGATGTGTATTCAGTGAATAATATATTCGAAACTAACGAGGTTCTTTTGACTAACGTACGACTTCTGTTCTAGTAGATTGATTATAGTGGCGAAGCAGTATTTAACTCTGGAAACAGCTTGAACCATATTGTTCACCTTGGAATGTTGATGGCCACAAAGGTCTTCCTGGAGCAGATTACTTCACTAGGAGGAGTGTTTGCAAAGAATATTTACCTGTGTTCCAACAAGTTCTCCTAACTACATCATAAACTGTCAGTTATTGTTCAGATAACAACTAAGTTTTTGGCCCGATCAGATGTATAAATGCATAATTTACAACATACACACAAACAAGCAGACACTCATAAAATGCAAAGAAAATTTTAGTAAATGTTCAGGTTAGTAATAAAATTTCCCTGGTACAAATGACAAGCTCATTAGACTGCGTAAGGAAACGTAGCCGATAAATTATTGGCGTTAGTCTCTTTGATTTTGAGGAACTTTCTATTTATTTATTCTAATTTTATGGCGAACGACAACGTGGTCAGTAATACAAGAAGTGTTTTGAAGAGAGAGTGCGCAACTCAGAAAAATGTGATATTGTGTTGGGAACGGTGGGCTTCTGACTTAGTGGCACCTGCGATATCTAATGTGAACTATCTGGGCCTCTGCCCTTCGCCCATCACATTGTTTCTCGTGGTACGGCTGCAGATGACCCTTCCCTACTACTTAAAACCGTGAAACACGTTTGAGAGATGAAACTGGTCTGTAATGAGCAATTTATCTCTCTTTTGCAGTTACAAGTTAGTTTTGCAAATCTTACATGTAGTATCACTCGACTACATGTGGTGCTATCACAGTGAGAAACTTCATTTTTTCTTTATAACGGTGTGTACCATACTATGCGTTCTATGAAATTTTACGACTCATACAATGGTCTGTTGTGACCACAGCATTGTCACAATCTATTGCGCCTTAAAGTTCCTCTTTAAAGGTATTTTATTTCAATTACTTACCTACATAAAGTATTCATACGCTTGCTTGAGAACATCTCTATCTCAGCAAGTAAAGTGAATCGCCTCCCTTTCAGTGAAATGGACCCCTTATTCGAATTGTACGCACCTCGTTGTCAAAGTCCCACGGCGTGAAGGAGTACCTTACGACCGGCATGAAGACACTGGCCTGCAGCCAACGCATGTAGAGGTCGGACCACGTCTTGCTGTTGCCGCCGCCCACCATCTCCCCGACAATGAAAGGGCAGCCGACCAAGTTGAGCTGTAGCAGCTTGGGTATTAACGTCTTGAGACCGTGCTGGCCGCTCCAGTCGCTCTTCAGTTTGTCCATTACGAAGTAGTTGGGCAGCTGCTGGTTCTCTACGCTGGTCTCCATCTGCACCATGGGCCCGAACTGCGAGATCACCTTGGCATACGCGTCGCTGAAGGCCTCTGGGTTTCGCTCTATGGGCTCTATGGTGGACGGCTTCGGCAAGAAACTTACCTCGCCGTAGTCAAAATCGAACGAGTCGATCCCTGACTCGTTGCGGAGCGCCTGGAAACATTACAGAAAAATATAATGCTCAAGTAATATAGAAGATTCATTGGTCATATAAGCTATCGTACGTTATAGTCTGTAGTCTATGTCTCTTAACGAAATTTATTATCATTGCTCGTTATACTATAGAGATAGCAACAACATGTGCAATCTAAATTAATTTACATTATTAATTGTATTGTACTTAGGATATCGAAATAACACACACACGGTTCATATTTTCTTACAAAACTTCCATAGTGTTCAAATTCATATTAAAATTACTCTAATCCTCGACATTTCTCCAGCACTCATGCACAATACTTCAACATTCAAGTAAATACATGTCAATACATATGTGAACATACATAATATACCGGTCTTAATTATGATAAGAGGATTGTAACTGTGTTATAAACGATACGTTCCCAAACTAAGTATGAAACTTGTACATAATTAGAGAGAGTCAGTTTATTTTATGTTACCTCTTTTAGTAGCTTTCTGATATCTTCGTACGTTTGATTCAACCTACTGCACAAGAAGAATGTTTGAAGGAAACTAGATAACATGGTATTCTTCTGAAATACAAACGTAAGTGCCTCATGAGGCCAGAGATCGTGGAAACTACAGGTTACCACTAGGTATCTGAAGGTATCTTTTAATAGAACCACTTGCTGCAGATTTTGGATAGAAGGAACTTGTTTGATTGTGAATGGAACCAGATAAGACTGTGCTATCTGTATGAGAGTTGATACTACGAGTAGAGGGACTGATAAATAGCGTGAGATACCTCCTAACATCGAGTCTGACCTCTTTTCGCCCGGTGTAGCACAGCGACTGGTATAATAGACCATTGGATGTCCCTTGCAAATATAATGAGCCATCTTGTCTCTATAGCCATCCACAACTGCGAAAATGAGGCTGGTTCAGCATCTTGTGTACGATAAGACCTGTCGATTATGTCTCATAAATGTTCAATGGCATTCATGTAGGCCAAACTGGATGACCAAATCATTCCCACGAATTTTCCAAAGGATTGTTCAAACGAATCGCTGAAAACTGCATGCGATGCCGTGCTATTAGCAAAGGCACTCGCATCGGTTGTCTGCCGACATAGCCCACTAAAGCCAAATTTCGCAACACTGTCCTAATGGATGTTTTCGTAGTACGTGCCGGATTGTTTCCTGCTGTTATTTTAGACAGTGTTGCTTGTCTATTAGCACCAACAACTCTATCCCAACTCCACAACTCTCTGTTGCTAAAGGTGGGTCGACGGCCCCTACGTTGTCCGTGGTGAGAAGCAAACCTGATATTTGACACTATCGGCACACTGTGTGCAATTGTCATTTTGGAATGTTGAATTTCCTAATGTAATTTCCCATTCATCTGGCTTCGACTACCATTCTGCGTTCAATATCCGTTAATCCACGTCCTGCGGCCATAATCACGGTGGAAACGTTTTGACATGAATCACCTGAGTACGAATGACGCCTCCGCAAACGCATCGACCTTCTATACCCTTTCTACGAGATACTGATGCCCTCTGTACATGTGCATTTCGGTTTCCCATGATTTATGTCCTGTTGTATCTATCAATGTTCCAACCTGATAGTTTCTCGGTTGTAACTATAGAAAAATTACACAAAACAGCGTTGAACTGAGCAAAAATCAAAATAAGTGAAAGGGACCACTGGTAGAAATCTGTACACTAGGGAATCCGTTCTTTCATAAGTTTCAGTAGATACACATAATAAAGACTTTAGTCACCAATAATGTATTCTCCTTCATTATTTAGAACTCTCTGCCAACGTTGGGGTATATTTTCGATTACGGGACTGTAGAAATAACTTTGTTTTGATGCGAAAAGTTTATCGAGCGAAATTCGGAGCGCAATTTCATCTGGAAAGAGAGTTCCTTGAAGGTTGTTCGATAGAGAGCGGAAAAGGTGAAACTCTGAGGGAGCAAGATCAGATCGATAAGGTGAGTTCGGGATTTCTTCTCGACTCCCATAGAGTGCTTTTTGTCAGTCTAGCAGAATACGGACTCTCATTATCGTGGAATAGCATCACTTCACGCGGTGTTCCTGGTTATTGTTCTTGGACTCCTTCTGCAAGACGTCTGCGCTGCTGACAATAAATGTCGGAAGTGATTGTCTCATCTTGGGGAAACAATTCGTAGTACATCATTAGATGCGTATTAGTGTCTTTGATGGATGCACGCAGGCTTTTGCACGGGAAGTTGCTGCTTTGTTTGCGCTCAATCATTCCTCACCTTTCCTCATGCTAGCATCAAGGCACCAGAAACGATACTGGATAGGAATGGTCGGTGTTGTTCACGAGTCAACTGACGACTAGCAAGCAGAAGTGCACGAATGGCCACACTCTGATTTTTGTTATCTTGTCTTAGGCCGTGCGATATCTATACACCCAATTTTTGAACCCAACCCATTGCATACAAATGAAACACAATGGTGCAATTATTACAGTTGACCTCAACTGCGAGTTCTCGAGTACGCTGACTTTTGTCATTGTGCGTTCAAAAACCTAAGGTCACCTTGAAAGTGGAGTGTCACCACCGTCAAAACGATCCTCCTGACAACGAGTAAACCATTTTACTGCCGTGCTCTGTCCTGCAGTATTACCCTGACACGCGGCGCAAATTTTGTCTGGCTGCTTCCGCAGCTGTCACCCCTCTACTGAACTCAAACAGAAGAATATGTCGTAAATATTCCAATTTCTCCACATGACACGTAACCTTCTGGCGTTCACAGATCCACTCACAAAATAGTTAGGGTAGTTACTACTGGTGTAAGAATAACGTAAGTTTGCGTTTGTACTCACCCACAGTCGACTGGTCCACCAAGCCACTGCTTCAGGATTGGTGAAGTCGACAACACCGGTGACTCCATGGTACCATCGCGTGAATGTGCTGCCGTTTACGTTGGACACAAAGTATCCCTTCTCCATGGCTTCCGAATAGTACGACTCGCAGCCTCGGTTCACAAATGGGTGAATCCACAGCGTCACTCGGAAGCCCAACGAGTGTAGTTCATCTGTGAGAGCCCGTATGTCCCGGAAGAGGTTTGTGTCGAACGTGAGGCTGCCGTAGCAGGTCTCCCAAATGTCGTCTATTTCGATGTGGCTGTTCTTAAATCCATTGGCGATTATCTCGTTGGCCAGGTCCCTCACTAAAGAGTCGTTGACGCCGATGTCGTAGCGCGCCAGAGTGGCCCAGACCGGGTGTGTGACCATGCGCTCGTCTGGGACTCCCGTCGGCTTGCCCAAGTAGTTCTGGACCGCATATTCGTGGGCCTCCCTAGCGTTTCCGAATGAGCAGAAATTCCACTGCAAGAGGTTGTCTGGTCGGTCTTCTGGCTAGGGACTCTGGTTCTTGGCCGTGAAACACAATGCATCGGGTGACTGATCTGTGTTTTGGTCGAAGAAAGGGAACGTTGGAATGGACGCGTACGAATCTTCCGTCGAAGAACAGCCAGTAGCGTGCAGCGATGCCTGCATACCGCGTCTGGTCGGTGACGTGCGCGTAGTTGTCGTACGCTCTCTGCTCAGTGAGGAAAATCTGTTCGGCATACTCGGTGCCACCGTAGACGTGACTGGTGAGGATGTTTTGGCAGCTTTTGAGAACCGTCTTGGTTGTGTTCACCCACATAGACACCGAGGCAACGGCCAGCTCTGTCTTGGCGCTGGATGGTGATATTGCTGTTACCAAAGTCAAAAGTTTCTCCATTAAAATATCTGACATGGCGTGGTGTGGAAGAGCGACTCGTGCTGTCTACTGGGATGTACGCCAGTTGGATTTCAAGGCCACCTGCAACATACATATGACCAGAACAATATGGATGTCATCAGTGGAGGTGCATAGTGGCGGTACTGAAAACAAATACAATAAAACGCGTCTACACAATACAAAAATATGGGAACATGATAAAAGAAAATCCTTATCAAAAGTGGTGTGTATCTTATTGACCAGTCATTTGATTACGAAGACAAGTGACAGTACTTTCACAGTCTTCATGTCACTGATGTATGAAAAGAAAAATTATAGGTATTATAAACTGGATGCACCTCGTATGGTGGGAGTTGAAACTTTCTTTGTGAGAGCCGACTAAAAGAGCCAGATGGCTTTGACCAAAATTCCTTGCGATAAATATTGTAGTGGACGTCACTGAGACACATTCTTGGTGCAATGAAGAGATATAACTCTGTAGCGGGACTTTGAATTTCGCCGCGCTACACTCGTTCTCTCAGATATAAATTATACCGTCGCAGCGGTATGAGCGCTCGACGGCAGAGAAAATATATAAAAAAATGAAGGTAGAAAAAAATTGTAACTCCTTTTGTTTTTCTATCCGTCTTTTGTCTCGCTTGAGAGCGGAAGCTTAACTTAACTTACTAGCTAGTCTTGGTCGGATGAAGACGAAAAAACTTATTGATGTACAGACGTATTGTGGAAGTTTGTATGAAATTCGGAGGATGGAAGCAGCAACGTAAAATACATTGCATTTAATATCAAGACGGATTTTGTATACATTAGTAATTCCTGGACAATGAAATTTAATGCAAGATTTCGGAGCAGCTACAACTTTTCACGCAGAAATGAAGCAGGAGATTTTTGGAGAACAAGACCTGGACGCCGTACAATAGAAGACATGTTAACATGGTAAAAAATGAACTCTTATCTACGCCATTTCCCCCTGTTAATCACATTTGTTGAAACTTTCTTTGTGAGACCCGAGTAAAAGAGCCAGATGGCTTTGATCAGAATTCCTTCCGATAAATACTGGAGTGGACGTCTCTGAGATACATCCTTGGTGCAATGAAGAGATATAACTCCAAAAAACACAGCAACTCAAGGCAAGGAGTTGAATTGAATTATAAGTTTTCTCGGTGATTCTAAGTTCACTAGAACATATTTCATTTGCTTTTCCATTGGTTTCATATTAGCTTGAGCCACAGTGAAGTGTGGCTGGTTTTAGCTAGATAGAGTACTTTTTTCTAGGATAGTGTAACATACAGTCGAATTTTTTATACACGTTGTAGATTAAACAATAGCAAACGTCGCATATTTCAAGCTAGCAGATTGTTTCAGTAATTAAATGTAATAAAGCATCTGTAACGTAAGGGCCGTAGAAGCTACACACCATATTTAGTTATGAGATCTGTTTGTGGATATCGTCACTAGTAGCGTGTTGATTTAAGTGTATGAACGTAATGTCAATAATCTATATTGACTTAGGTATACGAACTTAGCGTCCAGAATTTGACGCAGGTAAAATGAGCAGTGAGTCAGCTCAGAGGTGTTACTCTACACAGCGTCCGCAGACTCACCTTCGTTGGATACTATGAGGATCTCTCTCTTGTTCTCGTCGTAGCGGGTGCTGAGGCGGGAAGCTGCGGAAGCCCCCAGAATCCCCAGCAGGAGCAGGGACACCGCCCACACAGCTGTAAATGGAAAGAGAGTCAGCGAAGCAAGACTGCGACAAGTTATATAGTCATTAAGCGTAGCTTTAAGCCCCGAGCTATAATAGCCTGTCCTAATAGCAATCTTTTCCGATGTTGGAAAGCACCTGTGGAAACATGTGGAAACTTGAAGGCTGGAATGCCTCTGTTAATGGCAGTACTTAATGACATCGCCGTTAATGACTGGAGAACATATTCTAGAGAAGAACAACTATTTTCTATATGGATTCTCATTTACTTTCCTGGATTGAACTACACAAACGCCTTAAGGTTTCTTCCTCACTTTTGCCCAATCCCAGGGTACCCAACGTTTCCAGTGACCAGGTAAGACGGCCTCAGGGTCTGGCAACAGGAATGTGACCCGATACAGAGGTGGTAAGTTTATCACTCCTCAAACTGATGGGTGATAGATGAACTTGTTCCCTAAACGCTTTCAGCCGGACACTTATCGTCAGTGGTGCGTCTTACAGTAGAAGAGAGTTGATTAGTACGCCAGAGAATCTATAAGCCATTAGCTACACCGGTTAATAATACTCCAATTTGCCGATCAGTTCCCAGTTTCGCATAACACGCAATTACAAATATTATAGGTGGGCCATTATGGTCTACCCATCTTTCTGAAGGCAGAATTACGTTCAATCACTTTTTGCGTGGTGTAAACCACCTGTTATCAAATACGGGTGAACTTTAGACGACATATGCGACCAAATATTGACATTCACGTCATTTCCCCTTATAATATAACGAAAAGCACGTAACATTTTGAAAAACTGCTGTTACATTTGAACATTAGTTCTTTTGCGTGTGATTAGTGTTGAATACCAAGTCAGTCTCTGACTGATAGATAATAGGTATATGATTTGGTAGCACGATATCTTTTTCAGCCATTCGTTTTACCAGATGGATACTTTAAATTTTGGAAATGGCTCATGTTCGCTTTAGCTCATATGTGTTAAATCTTGACAATGTGTAGCCAAATTAGAAGCAAGAGATAGACAAAATATATAGAAGCACAGAGGGTAGGAGCTCACCTTTAGTCATTCCAGTACTCTGTGCTATGTACAATTCGACTGGACCTTCTCTTCTAGCTGATCAACCGCATACATTACAGGCGTATTTATAGCAACGCAGTATCTACTGCATACGCTCTTGATTCATGAACTATCTGACTGATATCAATCAGTCACGTGGAGAGCCGTAATTATCTGAGATTAATGGAACTCATGATGGATTATCGGCTGACATCGGCCTCGTTTGATACACATCGTGTTGGTAACTACACTGTATCACTTACTAGAGAAGAATATGTCGAACATTTTATACAGTATCCTTTGATCCTCTATAATGACTAACTATCAATATCCATTTGACGTCAACCTTGTTAAACTGTTGATTCATATCTTGCATATTTTTTGCTCATCAAGTCGTTAATACTGTATTTAACGCTGATGCACTTAATTTCAACTACGTCAGTTTTAGAAGAGGTAGTATCATGTGAGACACATCATTTTCACTAGTCCAGAGGTGGAGCATATTTTGTATCAGGCACCTGCGCATGGTAAATCGGTATTATTATGGGTTCTGAAAGTTACTCGTGTCAAGGATTTCGGTTAGCGTATACAACCACAGTCAATACGACGCATTTCTCTAGCTAGGAGACTCTGATATATGGAGCAGTCTTTTCTTTCGTGCGAATATAACTTCGCTTGTTGCAGTCTTTCATTAGATGACAATTACTTCCACAGTGGCAACACGCCAGCATGGTGGCATGTGGGATCTGGAGGTGTGGTGCTCATAACAGCTGTTAAACCGTTCTGTTACTACAAGTAAAGTGACTCATATATTTACAGAAGATGGTTAAGAACAGAAAGTCTTAGAAACATACATCCGGCATCAAATAGTTACTCTCATATAATAGCCATGTCTCCGTGTTGCTACAGAACTTATTCAATGCGGGTGCAGCCCATTCATACACAGTCTTCAGTTATCGTTCTCACTGCACCACAAAGTCCTTATGACACACCTGGCTGCCAGCAGATTTGGCCAAATATGTGATTCGCACGCTTCTCTGACGCATGCACGTTATCGACGAGAGTACATTACCCCAACGCCTAGCTGCATAGCTAAAAATCTAAGGGATAAACTACAACAGCCATGTAATTGTGACGATCAATGTCTCCAATAGCACACTTCATTTTACGCGCAGAAATGATAAATAACATCTGTTATTTTGCCGAGTAAAGCGTTTCGCCTTTTCTGGCACATGTATCTGTAATTAATGAGGAGCTGACGTCATGTTTGCAATATATTTGCGTGCCCCCACATGCGGTTTCTGTTGTTATTCATTAACCTATCTTTGACGAACCCCAGCTTGGTTCAAATGGCTCTGAGCACTATGGGACTTAGCTTCTGTGGTCATCAGTCCCCTACAACTTAGAACTACTTAAACCTAACTAACCTAAGGACATCACACACATCCATTCCCGAAGCAGGATTCGAACCTGCGACCGTAGCGGTCACGCGGTTCCAGACTGAAGCGCCTTTAACCGCACGGCCACACCGACCGGCGAACCCCAGCTTGATCACAAGTGAAACGCAAGTTGTGAACAGCGTAACTTTTGCCCTCTGTTGGACAACACGTTGGTACACCTGTAATCTCGAATTCCGGTAATATGGCCTGTGAGCTTAAATACGCTGTAACCGGTTTGGTTAAACTAACGTCGCTTGCAGAACTGAGAACCGAATGGCATGGTTCGGCTTCCAGTAGCGCCTATCTCTCCTCCATTTGAGCCGAGTGGTCCCTATAATGTTTGCTGCGAAGCATTGTCCTCGTTGAAAACGATCCCGTGTCTGCAAATCGCTGTAAGCACCTACTGGGTGTTCAAATGGAGCAATGCCTTGAGGATGTCAACCGGTGAACTTAAGTTTGCCAGTCGATTAACACCATTAGATGTGCTCAGTAAAGTAATATGAATGGCATTTGTTGCTTTGAAATAATAGGATATAGTTTCACTGTTTATGGTGATGCTACTCTATGAAATCGATGCTGCTGTTGCAGTGGTAACAAAAATTCAAAGTTATACGTTAGATGTAAGCGATGTACCAGAATGCTGAGCTACGTATCTCAATAGATTTTATAAAATCTGGTCTCGTATTCGTATTCCGTTTCATATATATATATATATATATATATATATATATATATATATATATATGGAATTGAAGAAATAGCGTATTAAGTGCGTTTTAGTTAACTGTGCAGTATTTTTAAAACGAAACCTTCAACACAGTCTTGCTACAAGTGTAATAACTGGAGAGGAAGTCGTGCCTGTTGCACTCTCCTGTCAAAAGAGAACGCGCAAATGGCGACAAGTGAAGGCTGGTAGAGATTCGTGCGTCTGTGAAAAAAATCTATGCGCGAAACATACAACCACTACCACCGTCACACCTTAGCAAAGGATCTGGCAGAGAACCCGAGAAATTTCGGGTCCTATGTAAAATCGCTAAGTAGGTAAAAGGCTTCCGTCCAATCACTTGTTGATCAGTCTGGTGTAGCAGTTAAAAATAGTGAAATGAAAGGGGAAGTTTTAACTTCACGTTCAAGAAATCGTCCACGCGGGGAATCGTTCAAATATACCGTCGTTTGACCATGGAGCAGATTACCGATTGGACACCACATTAACGAGCATCCCTGGCGTGGAGTAACAACTGAACGAGTTAAAAACAACTAAATCACCAGGACCGGGAGGAATCTCAGTTCCATTTTCAATGGGTTCGCTACGGTATTGGCTTCTTACTTACCTTGCATTTATCGTGAATATTTCGGCCAGCCCGAAAGTTCCAGCCGACTGGATAAGGGGCTAGTGACTCTTGTGTAAAAGAAGGGAGACAAACGGACCAGCAAATTTTCGGACGAATATACTTAGCATCGACTTACTGCAGAACCCTTAAACGTATTCTTTGTTCGGATATAATGAATTTTCATGAGACTGAGAAGAATATGTCCACGCATCAGTATGAGTTTAGAAAGCATCGCTCATGGTAAATTCAGTTTGTCCATTTCTCACACGATATACTTTGAACCATGGATGAAAGGCAACAGGCAGGTTCTATATTGCTAGATTTCCAAAAGATTTAGACACGATGCCCCATCACAGGCTGTTCACAAAAGTACGACCGTAAGGAATATGTTCACAGATGTGTGAGTGGCTCCAAGACTTCGCGAGTTATACAACACAGTATGCGGTCATCGACTACGAATGTTATCAGGCACAAGGATATCGTCAGAAGTGCCCAGGAAGTCTCATAAGATCGCTATTATTCGCTACAAACATAAATGATTTGGCGGACAGGGTGGGCAGAATTCTGCAATCGTTTGCTGATGATGATGTGGTGTGCGGTAAGGTGTCGTCGTTGACTGGCTGTAGGAGGGCACAAGATGACTTAGACAAAATTTCTAGTCAGTATGTTGAATGACAGCCAGATATAAATGAAGAGAAATGTAAGTTAATGCGCATTCGGAGGAAAAACAAATCCATAATATTCGCATACGGCATTAGTTGTGTCCTGATTGACACAGTCACTGCGTTTAAATATCTGGTTATAACCTTGCAAAGCGATATAAAATGATAAAATGAAACGTGCGTGTGATGATTGTAATAGGAAAGGCGAATGGTCGACTTCGGTTTATGGAAAGAATTCTGGGAAAGTGTGGATCATCTGTCAGAATAATACCATACTTAAGACCCTAGTGTGACTTATTCTTGAGTACCGCTCGAGTGTTTGGATACGGATCAGGTCGGATCAACGAAGGTCATCGTAGCAGTTCGGAGGCAGGCTGTTAGATTTGTTACTGGTAGTTCCGAACAACACGCAAGTGCTACGGAGATGCTCCGGGGAGTCAAATGTGAATCCCTGGATGAAGACGCCTTTCATTTCGAAGAACGCTATTGAGAAATTTTGAGAACCATAATTTGAAGCCAAATGCAGAACGATTCTATTGGCCTGATCATACACTGCGCGTAAGGACCATGAATGTAAGATGAGAGAAATTAGGGCTCATACGGAGGCATAAGGACAATCACTTTTCATCGTTCTGTTATCGATTGTAACAGGCATTGAAATGAATTATAGTGGTATGGCGTACGCACCGTGAGGTGCTTTGCGGAATACTAATGTAGATGTAGATATATACCCGACATACCTGCTGATTTAATACAACGATTACTGTAGCCCATGTGTTAAGTACAATCCTCTTGTAGTCGGTATGAATATAATGAATTTAGCAGAACCGTTCCAAATCGATGTCTGGTCATAAATTTCTTAACTAAAGTACGTATGGTTCCTAGTTTAGACTCGTCTTTAGATTTCTGGTATCGATTCCATAATGCTGCACATACAAGTGGTGTTGAATACGGTCCGAACTTCAAAATTAGCGTCATCCATTAATGTTCTGTCACTTGAGTGCTATGGTGCTCAGTAACTTTCGTTGGTTATTCAGAATGCTGAATTAGGTATGAAAAGTGTTATGAAATAGATCCTACTATTCTCTAAATGACGCTCTCAGTGTATGGGAATTCATCTGTAATTTTCTTGTGCTCCTGATTTAGTCCCTTAGTAGCGTGTAGGAATCAAGTGTGGTCATCGTGCGAAAAATAAACGGTGATGCAACACATTCCAGCGTCGTAGCGGTTAAGGTAAGTCGAACAATCAGCAACTGGTTAAGAGCGTCTGAATTCAATTGACGACAAGTACAGGAGTCGTAACGTGCTAACCTTCCATGTAGCAGGCCCAGGTTGGATTGCCGGCCGGGTAGGCTCGTAGACTGAGTGTTGTGTTCTCCTCATCATCATTTCATCCTCATCACCGGTACGCAAGTCACCCAGTGTGACGCCAACTGAAATAAGAATTGCACTTGGCGACCGAACTTCCCCGAAAGGGGCCCCCCGGCTAACAATGCCGCACGATCATTTCATTTCACTCGAATGTGACCAATAACCTCTTTGTTGCTGCTTTTTATAGGAATTTGTTATTGAGGCATTCCACCTGAAGTGGACAACAGAGTCGACGCAGTCTTTTCAACGAAGAGTTTCGTCATTCCTCTTGCTTCCTCTGTTGTAGGTTGTGCAATGTTATTTTGATGTCACGACCAATGACTGGATGCATCTACGTGACCTGTTACAATACTGGAACACATGAGGGGCATGAATGTGATGCCGTTACGGTAGTTATCAGTTTATACGTGAACATGAATGCATTGAAGACACGTGTTGTATTAGTCATACGTCCAGCTCAGTGCAGACTGTTTGGCTTGTACGTGCAACAAACATATTTTAAATTATATAACGCTCCAGCGCCGAAATACTTTATTCTCCACAGAACGGTAGACCTAATTGAAGAGGGAGCCACAGGGGAATGTGTCCTGATGTCCGTAGATAATGTGCAACAGTCTGCGCCTTTCCGAAGCAAAAGCAGCTTCCGTGTTACTGCAGTCTTCGTACAACTCAGAGCTTCCGTGTTACTGCAGTCTACGTACAACTCAGAGCAATACCACATACCATATGTTATGGGGCTCTTTTACCACCTAAAGCTCAGGTCTGATTGTGGAGATTCTGTTGTTACCAGGTGAAATGCGTCATGAGCTTCCGTGTTACTGCAGTCTACGTACAACTCAGAGCAATACCACATACCATATGTTATGGGGCTCTTTTACCACCTAAAGCTCAGGTCTGGTTGTGGAGATTCTGTTGTTACCAGGTGAAATGCGTCATGAGTGCACTTGGGAGATGCTGTAGGTGTTTCTGTTATCTCCTGGTCTCAAGGACGTTGCTCTATGAGGAGTTGTAGACGAGACGTGTTTCAGTGACCACGTGCAGATCCGTGTAATACGTATGGGAGAAAAACAATCCCCGAGTGTCGGCTGCCACCATGAGTGCTCAACAAGACAAACTGAGCGCTGCACAACTATCTAGCTCCGTTTGAACAGGCGGATCACGTGTATGTATAGGTTGATCTTGTTACATGTACGACCTACTACGTCGATAATGTGTCCATGTCTAGACAATTAAGAATAAAGCTTGTGTGGGTGACGTTAAAATGTCGTTTAGGGATGAGGGAATGGAGAGCAAACTAGCGGAAGTTCAACATCAGACACTCAGTTGAGATTCCTGATGGCGTCCACAAACCACACCACGTAAACGTTGATTTTATTAGAGCCCTATAAAAGTATATCAATGAGAGGGGAGAAGGTGCTTAGTTGCTGCTATAATGAAGAGCCGTCTTCTGAAGATCAAGAAAGGAAGTATTGCCCAGACTAAGGCGGAGCACATGACTTAAATTACCGCTACTGCCATACAGGTTCCACCATTTCGGTAACGACTACGTGGTTTACAGCTGCCGTTCGTCAATATATGAGCTGCAGTCAGCTGTCTCTATCACACATGATGCAGGGGGTTTGAAAATTCTCATTACAAGTATGTGGTGCATATAGAAGGGTCCTAGTAGGTAAAGGATTGATGAGGAATCCATGTCCGGAAATGTACCGTCATAGGGCCACTTCCAAATCCATTGCTTGATGGTTCGCACATAAGTTGCGAAGAGGCCGCCGCCGTCAATGCCTGTCGTAATTTCGACATCTCAAAGAACTTTCGTCCGCCTGCGAGAAAATGAGATCTTCAAACTTATTTTACACCAAATATCGCCTCTACAAGACCTACTGGCATGTATTAGGAATCGTGAAACAGTCTGTTTATTCGTCAACTTAGACGCGCGATTTTTACTGATTTGTTTATCACGGCTTTGATTACTACTGGTGGGAGCAGGCGAGCTGTGGTTCTCTTCGGTTGACAGCGCCCTGGTCTGAACAGTTCGTGCTAACAGCTGCTTGTGTTAACTGTATTTGAGCATTTCTTTCCTGTGTGTGACTTTGTAGTGACCAGATCGTTTTGCTGTAAGAGGATTTTTACCAAGTAAGACTCAGTAAAGAAACGGATTTGTTCAGAAATATAAGATGAAAATAATTTGTTGACGGGGGTAGGGCGTCAAACGGGCCGACTTGGACCAGGACAGGCAGCACAGGACATTTTAATTTCCACTGTCTATACTTTTACAAATAAATTCATAAAACTTTCTCAGCATGCCCAGAAAGGATTCACGATTCACACATATAGCAGTACAAGTTTAGAAACGTAACAAAATAAATTTTTTAACTTACTATTGGCAGCGTTTGCTGCTATAGGTACACTTTTCTTCATAAGAGAGATTCTTTTATGAATTTTGCGCAGCATACAAACCAAACTTACAGGTGAATAAAGCTCTAGAATTTATTTAATTTATGAAAAGTGAATGAACTGTACGTTTTAAAGTTCATGTTTAGGAAAAAACTCATATTTTTAGTTAATTATCTCAATTTTTACCACAGTTTTTAGTAGATTTCGAAAATTCTACACTTGCATACACCTGCAAAAACAGTTAATATGCTGTGCAAAATTCATCGAAGAATCTCTCTTAGTTATGAAGAAAAGTATACCTATAGCAACAAATGCATCAAATCGTAAGTGAAAAAAATGATGAAATTACACATATGAAAGAACATTATTTTGTTAGGCTTCTGAATCTCCACTGCTATAAGTGTGAAACCTGAATCCTTCCTGGACATTCTGACCAAGTTTTATGAATTTATTTGTAAAAGTATTGACAGTGGAAATTAAAATTCCCTTTGAGCCTCTCCTTCTCGGCCAGTTTGACTTTCTACCCCACTGAAATACTTTTAGTGTATTGATTCTACAACGATACGAATTTCAAAATAGCAAATACAAACCAGAAAGTAGAGAGTCGACCAAACTCTGCCTCTTTCTACCTTATTTCCTGATTCCACATTGTGTACTGACAAGTGTAGATCCAATGAGAGAAATCTGTGTGACACATTAGAGGCTTTTACCTAATTTGAACTTTACATAGCAGTTAACTGCGGCCATTGAAAATCGCAAAACGTATAAGAACTTCAAAAATTCTTAGTCAATCTCTTTAAATTTTGTTAAAAGCAATTTCTTACAATTCGCCTCAAATGAGTGACACGAAATTTGCAATAAATACATTTGGTATTAATGTCGCATGATTGTCAATATTCGTGAAACCATGTGTCTGAGCTGGTTGCTGAGGACATGTGCAGACCCTCCTCCCGTAGTCGAAACTCCACGGTGGAGCGGACCGAATGCCTTGTGCTACTAGGTGTCAGAGGGAGAGACAGTAGGGTAGATCGCACGTGGCTTCCCACATGTCCATGCCCCACTGCATAGACGAAATGAAAATAACTACATTTCATCGTTTCACCAACGGCGCATGGCACGCATTAAATGAGAAAGTGGAGAAAGTGGTTTAGCGAGAAATTGGCGCGTCAGCAAATATTATTAATATATATATATATATATATATATATATATATATATATATATATATATATATATACTATTTTGTCTGCTGCTGGGCTACGACATTCTTCATTTTTAGGACATCGGTTTCCAGAAAAATGATTAGTTATTTACTTTATAGGTTTAATACTTAGTAATACTTAGGAACTGGAGGATTGAATGTTCTGGGAAACTGGAAAACATTGCAGAAGTTTCAGCATTCTGTCAGATCTTACTTCATTTTGAACCAAATATAATGGGTAGTTAGATCTTACTTTTCTTGAAAGGAAAACGTTATATTTCTAATCTGTCATTACGCTTATCTTCACGCTGTGGATTTGTGCACTGAAATCGATTATAAAGCAGGACATAGTGTTACACTTAAGAAAAAAAAACGAATACTTGATGTCTTCACTGTACTGATAACGGATTTGTTCGAGAAAATGCAGGACGTCACATCATGGAGATTAGTCACATTTAATTTAAATATAAAGAGCGTCCAGCAAAATTCCGCTCGTTACAGGTCAGCATGCGTCCGCTTCTTATCAGAATGGTGCCGGTCGTTGGGGCCGAGCGGTTGTAGGCGTCTCAGTCCGGAACCGCGCTGCTGCTACGGTCGCAGGTTCGAATCCTGCCTCAGGCATGGATGTGTGTGATGTCCTTAGGTTAGTTAGGTTTAAATAGTTCGAAGTCTAGGGGACTGATGACCTCAGATGTTAAGCCCCATAGTGCTTAGAGACATCTTATCAGAATGGCGTCCTGACAAGATATGTTGATAAAAACTCCATTATTACAGAACTGGTTCTGCACAACGGCCTCCATCTGTGTTCATAAAATACTTATGACATGCTACGGTACAATACAAAATCAATGACATCAAAAATTTAGAATCAACAGTTCGTCACTCTTTTCAAATAGAAATATAAATTATCTCGTCAGTAACAAAAATATCGCAGACACAATTTTTCAAAGAAGCGTGTTACCCTTTCGATGCCGTTCATGGAGTTAGTGGATAGATGGCTTTGATCCATTTATTAATTTAAAAATAGCTCTGAGCGCTATGGGACTTAACATCTAAGGTCATCAGTCCCCTAGAACTACTTAAACCTAACTAACCTAAGGACATAACACACGTCCATTCCCGAGGCTGGATTCGTACCTTCGACCGTAGCAGCCACGCGGTTCCGGACTGAAGCACCTAGAACCGTGCATGGGGGCTTAATTATTTATTATGAATGCAAATTCTTTTTAATTTTTAGTAGCTGTATCTCCGATTACGAAGTCTCGTAACCGGTTGGCCCTGACTAGTTTTAGTACGCAATCTGACTGCATAGAATAACAACAAAGAATGAAAGAAAATTTCCGTTAACACAATTAATTAATTAAGTCCCCAGCAACTATAAAACCTACGAAACCAAAGCACAAGTGTAACTGTTCTGTGTGTGGAAGTGTGATTCAACGTACACAACTGGCACGGTTCTTCTTCAACAAGACAAGAAATTTTAAGTATCATTTATACTGAAGTAATTTAAAAAAAAAATGTAAATACTATAATTGCGTAAGGAAACCAGAATTACACTCTAATACAAGAACACGAGCCAGATGCTTTGTTGACTGAACCTGTAATGACGCATTATTTAAGACACTGAAATAATGAAAAAACAGGGAATATTTTACCTTCATATATATTGACGAAAAGCACTCTGATCATTACAATATCTCCATTCGAACAACATCTGCTGTCTAGCCCATCAAACAACTGCATAAAACATGGAACAAGCACTCTCCACTACGACTTCTCGACAAGAACTTTTCACTACGACATCTCAGCAAGCACTCACTACTACGAGTTCTCGACAAGCACTGCCAGTGGAGGCGCGGAATAATACTCTTTGGCGCAATCTCTGGCGCTGTGGCTCAGTGGAGCCACCTTTCATATGCCCCTCCTCCACGGGCCAGAATTTGATGGTATTTTTGCCAGCATTGGTGGTGAAAATACCACCAAATTCGTCCACAAAAATACAGACGAAAATAAAAGATGATATTAATACGTAAATATCACATAATTAGATAAAATTTTGGCTTTGCACTGACCTTTCAATAACCTAATATATAAAATGCAGTAAGCAATACAAATTCCTTCATACATGTGACTTTACATAATAGTTTACACAATATACAGAAAATCAGTTTATACAAATGTTCACATAAAATGCTTTGAATGATTAAAAAAAAAAAAAAGTGGTTGATAGTTCCAGCAGTAGCACCCAGCAACAGGTGCAAATACCAACAAGTGACATCATTTTAGTAGAAGCAGTCCATCAGTGGCACCCAGCAATGTTGAAGAGGTGCAGACACCAACAAGTGACATCATTTCAGTAGAAGCAGTTCCATTAGTGGCACCCAGCATTGTTGAACAGGTGCAGACACCAACAAATGACATTATCTCAGTAGAAGCAGTCCATCAGTGGCACCCAGCAATGTTGAACAGGTGCAGACACCAACAAGTGACATCATTCAGCAGAAACAGTTCCATTAGTGGCACCCAGCAATGTTGAGTAGGTGCAGACACCAACAAGTGACATTATTTCAGTAGAAGCAGTTCCATCTGTGGCACCCGGCAATGTTGAACAGGTGTAGACACCAACAAGTGACATCATTTCAATAGAAGCAGTTCCATCAGTTGCACCCAGCAATGTTGAACAGGTGCAGACACCAACAAGTGACATTATCTCAGTAGAAGCAGTTCCATCAGTGGCACCCAGCAATGTTGAACAGCTGCAGACACCAACAAGTGACATCATTCAGCAGAAACAGTTCCATCAGTGGCACCCAGTAATGTTGAACAGGTGCAGACACCAACAAGTGACATTATCTCAGTAGAAGCAGTCCATCAGTGGCACCCAGCAATGTTGAACAGGTGCAGACACCAACAAGTGACATCATTCAGCAGAAACAGTTCCATTAGTGGCACCCAGCAATGTTGAGTAGGTGCAGACACCAACAAGTGACATTATTTCAGTAGAAGCAGTTCCATCTGTGGCACCCGGCAATGTTGAACAGGTGTAGACACCAACAAGTGACATCATTTCAATAGAAGCAGTTCCATCAGTTGCACCCAGCAATGTTGAACAGGTGCAGACACCAACAAGTGACATTATCTCAGTAGAAGCAGTTCCATCAGTGGCACCCAGCAATGTTGAACAGCTGCAGACACCAACAAGTGACATCATTCAGCAGAAACAGTTCCATCAGTGGCACCCAGTAATGTTGAACAGGTGCAGACACCAACAAGTGACATCATTTCAATAGAAGCAGTTCCATCAGTTGCACCCAGCAATGTTGAACAGGTGCAGACACCAACAAGTGACACCATTTCAATAGAAGCATTTCCATCAGTTGCACCCAGCAATGTTGAACAGGTGCAGACACCAACAAGTGACATTATCTCAGTAGAAGCAGTTCCATCAGTGGCACCCGGCAATTTTGAACAGGTGCAGACATCAACAAGTGATATTAGCTCAGTAAAAGCAGTCCATCAGTGGCACCCAGCAGTGTTGAACAGCTGCAGACAGCAGTCCATAATATTCACTATCACTGATCACACAGTTCATCAGCAGAAATTAAACATTTCTAAGTGGCACACATTATGTTGAACAAGTGCAGGTAACAGTCCATAATATTCACCATCACTAATCAGACAGTTCAGGCATGAACAATAGTTTGAATGCACACACAATTGCTTTTACAATATTATTCTCAATGCTCTTACACTAAACATACAAATTATAACAAACACACAAATCATATCAGATAATTGTCATATTAACTATTACAAATACACAAATACCAGTAAACCTATAATATTTATGGGTGTCAGTGCAAGCCACAACAAACAAGTAAAATAATATTTAGGAGATAAGTCGGTACCATTTATCTGGGATTAGGAATTGAAAACACACAAAACACACTCATTCATCTTTCATCCACATTAAGTACTACTGTGTAATTAAATAGTGTTAACTGTGTAAATGCAATTCTGTCAAAATTTGATGTTCATCATGTGTATCAAGTGGTAGTGGCAGCAATGTATAACAGTCAATAATAGTTAGTCAACGTCATAGTCATCATGTCAAGACCAATGTTTGTCAAGCCAGATCAAAATGCACAGTTGCTGAACAACTGTCAGTGAGCCAAGATATGCAATTACTTCCTCTCTCCAAATAAAAAAAAAAAAAAAAAAATGTACTGCTTATTGATTTAACAAAGTGACAAAGTGTGTGTAGACAATCTTCCTTCCACTTTAGTGTTCTAGTCTGCCATCTTCATCCTCCTTGTTCCATATAGACCAACAAAAAAATATGCTCCTCACTAACTTTACCTCTTATCCACCAAAACTCCAATAATCATCACATAATCTTAATACTTCAATAATACCTCTTACGTCGATACATATAAACCTTATCATCAATATCATTTACCTTACCTCTTGTCCACTCTTTGGCGCAATCTCCAATAATCATCAACTTCACATAATCTCAATACCTCAATAACACCTCTTCAATACGTCGATACATATAAACCTTATTAACAATATCATTTCACTTCCATAACAACTCTTTCCTCTAGTCAGTCTCCTCGAACAAGTACAGATAAAATCCCAGTGCAAACTTCAGTTCATCATCCCATACAATCTGAAGACACAATGTCCACACACAACCTCTGTGTAGTCCACCTGAGCCAAATCTTCTACTCATTATGAATTATAAAATACATCATGGTTACCTTGTCCATCATTAAACAAAAGAAATGCATACATGACCTCTAACAGCCTTTAGTTCGAATAACTCTCAGTAATTAAGTACGATTACGGAGTGTGAATGATCATAATATTTCACAGTGTGTACACCACTTCAAGAATCATGGCAGAAGCAAACATGTGGAGTATTTTTTGTGTCAAGTGTCACTTGCTATTTCAATTGCTCACGAAGAATTCAGTGTAATAACTGTCAATGGTCTAATCCTAGTGTTGGTATGTCATGTCGTTAGCTTCCTTCCTATTAGCATAAATTTCTACAGCTTCCATAAAACCTCCAGCTCATGTGACTTCTATGAAGCTTCTTGTACTAATGTCGTTCGTCGAATTATAGCAGTTCATTTTCTTATCTTAAAAATATAAGGCACTGAGCGTAAGCAAAACATGCAATAGCGAGTAAATATACCAGTAGAGAACAGAATGTCAACAAGTGGATGCAGCACAATCCCTACAACGAGGCTCTGCCAAGCGAACAATAATTAATACCATAGTGTGACCTAAACTCCATGTTCGTACACAGCATATTAGCATCTCTATATACCAAATTAAAGAGTAGTTATGACAACAAACAGAAATGTATAAATATGCAATCCATACGCACAGCAGCAAACATATATCTCACATAATAAACAGATCATTAGCATCATATCAGCGTAAGCAAATAAATGTTCATATGTAATCTTAATAAGTAAACATAAAGGCGCAAGCAGATAAATCACAAAGTGTAACCTACATACATAATCACAGTCAGCACAATTAATCAGGTGACAATTATAATTTAAACAAATAAGCACAGCAGGCACATAAAAAAAATATGACATCAGTGAAAAAGCAGTGCAGCCAAGAGATGCATAATATACACAAGTAACAACCCTGTTCATTAATCAATCATTGTCAAAATCAGTTAATGTACGCAAGCACGTCGCTTCACAAGTAAATTCATAGAACATGAAATTAGCACAAAGTATGAGTCACGTAATCGCGAGCAGCAAATTACGTCTAAAATACGTACCTAAGTGGAAATATGTTACCTGAAAAATAAACTCAATTAATAGTTACCTTTTTAGTATATTAGTTTCTTCTTCGAAATTACATTCTTCCTGAAATTTTCTCGATAGCAAGTCGTCTTAACGTCGGACACGCACAGAATTTACCTGAAGTTCTTAAATATTTTATAGAACCGTATCCTGAAAAATACTGAACGTTAATAACATAATTCATCAAGTCACTATAGCTTTATACAGAATTTAATCGGAGAAATTAGACTGTGTATTTGTTTACGGCTGTCAGTGCATTCGCACTGAGCGCTCGATCAGCTGTAGGCGCGTGACGTAGAAAGTAATTGTTTGCGGTCAACGACTGCCTTGTGCGGCGCGCAGACTTGACTGTTGCTTTGAGTATGTGCCGCCGCCAAAACACAGCGCGGTATCCTTGTATTCTCTGCATGTTTACGTATAACTGTTGGTTTCTCGAAAGTATGTCATTCCACAAAAATTTTAACGTTAGATATATGATGTACTCCCTTAGAGCGTCGAGATTTAAGAGTTTCTACTTCAACAGTGTTATCATGAATAATTTTGCGAACTCTATATGGACCGTTATAAAGCAGAAAAAATTTCCGACACAAGCCTTTTCTTTTGTGAGACAAACGATGAGACTTAATTGATACCTTTTGACCAACTGACAAGATTTTTAAACGACCAGGACGCTTAGCTGATTTCTCTCTTCTAGCAGCCGCAGATGCAATATTTTGCAGAGCCAGGTTCACAACTTCAGAATGCCGCAGTTTCCGTGTAGGCGGAAAAGGAACGATTTCAGAAATGCAATTTGTCGGTGCTTTTTGTTTTTTATCAGTATAGGCGGTAAAGAAATTGAATCATTAGGGAGTTCATTCAGAATGTTTTGAAAAATATGAAGATACTGATCCCAAGTTCTGTGATTCTGATGACAATAAAGACGACACAATTTATTGATTTCCTTCATCCATCTCTCTGAAGCGTTAGATTGAGGGTGAAAAAGTGAAATGAAAATTGGTTTAATCTTACGACGCCGTAGAGTACGAAACCAAATTTTAGAGCGAAACTATGATCCATTATCTGATATAACCTTATCAACATGACCCACTTCTTTAAGAAAATGTTTAATGAAAGCATTAGATACTGAACGAGCTGTTGCTTTGCGTAAAGGTGTAAAACACACATATTTTGATGTCAATTCCACTGCTACGAAAATGTACGCAAAACCATTAGTAGAACGAACCACTGGACCGAACAAATCGACTGCAGCCATCTCCTTTAATTTCGCTGGAATGATAGGAAATAACGGTGCTCTGTGAGAAATAGTTGGCGGCTTAGCCTTTTGACATAATTTGCATTTGGCAAGAACAGATCGAATACGTTTTTCCATATTACTGAAGTAGCAATTTTCTCGTAATTTATGGAAGCATTTTCTGGGACCAAAGTGTGCATAACTGAAATGTGTGTACCAAATCAATTTTTTTAACCCACTCATCAGGAATACAAACTAACCAAACAGAGTTGTCGACCGATTTTCGTTTAAAAAGAATATCATTGCGAACTAGATAATACTGTCTAATCGCTACGCTTTCCTTTCTCCTCCACTTCTCCTTAATGTCCTTCCAGATTGGATCCTTATTTTGCTCCTTAGCGATGTCCTGAAGCGAAGACGAAATAAAATTCTCAAACGCAACACCTAATATACATCAAACAATAATTGTTTTCTTTGCAGTCCTCCTCAGCACTTTGTTTCAAACCCATAGGTGCACGTGATAAACCATCAGCAATAATATTTGAAGAACCCTGTATGTAAACAATACTAAAGTCAAATTCCTGTAGGTACAACGCCCATCGTGACAATCTTCCATGAGTTAATTTGTTGACATAAGAAATTCCAGAGCTCGATGATCGGTGTAAACCTTAGTATGTCTGCCAAACAAAAATGTGCGAAATTTTGTGAAAGACCAAACAACAGCCAAGGCTTCAAGTTCCGTAATCGAATAATTCCTTTCTGATTTAGAGAGAACACGACTTCCAAATGCAATAGTTTTCTGTACTACAACGCCGTCTTCTTCTATCTCTTGAAATAAGTGTGCACCTAGGCCCTTGTATGATGAGTCCGTCGCCAAACAAAAATCTTTAGATAAATCCGGAAATCCGGATGTGAAAGAAGTGGAGCAGCAACTAAAGCATCACGAAGTTGTTCAAATTCTGATTGAGCTTCCTCATCCCAACACCAATTAGAATTCTTTCTAGATAGTTCACATAAACGAGGTGTGGTCAAATCGTCCAGTTTAACAAAACGTCTAAGAAAATTACAGACACCAAAGAAACTACGAACATCACGTTTTGTGGTAGGAACAGCACAATTATGAATAGCGTCAAGTTTTTCTGGATCAGGAAGAATACCTTCTGTAGAAATAATGTGACCGAGAAATTTCACCTGGGAATGACCAAATTCAGATTTTTCCAAGTTCACTGAAATGCCAACTCTTGCAAAAATACGTAATAATGAATCCAGAATTTTGTTGTGTTCACTCCAAGAATGTTTAGCAATAAGAATATCGTCAACATATGAAGTAATATTGTCACGAAGATAAACAGGTAAAATTTCGTTTAAACTACGAATGAATGCTGCTGAAGGTACAGTAAGTCTAAATGGTAATTTCCGAAATCACTTTTGGGTAAAATCGTCATATCCGGTTAATCTTTACCGACTCTCTAGATAGATTGATAGTCGAAGAGTTGTTTTGACAGACGCAAAGAATAGTAAAAGAGTAGGCAGCGGTGCAGAAAACTAAAAGGGAAATAGCACCACTACAGCTCGGGATTAACGAACAATTGAAATAATTGCACTAAATTGTCAAACGCGTATACAAGACAACAAAATTAAATTCTGAAAAAAAATACCATTAGAAGAATGACATTTACCAAATCTACACATGCAAAATAGACTACAATTACTAAACTACAAATTACTACAACAATACTACTGTCTACTATTTTTACAATCAGAATAATTCCAAGGGACGATCCTGGCAGGGTCGCCACGTGCATGGGGGCTTAATTATTTATTATGAATGCAAATTCTTTTTAATTTTTAGTATCTGTATCTCCGATTACGAAGTCTCGTAACCGGTTGGCCCTGACTAGTTTTAGTACGCAATCTGACTGCATAGAATAACAACGAAGAATGAAAGAAAATTTCCGTTAACACAATTAATTAATTAAGTCCCCAGCAACTATAAAACCTACGAAACCAAAGCACAAGTGTAACTGTTCTGTGTGTGGAAGTGTGATTCAACGTACACATCTGGCACGGTTCTTCATCAATAAGACAAGAAATTTTAAATATCATTTATACTGAAGTAATTTTAAAAAAAATGTAAATACTATAATTGCGTAAGGAAACCAGAATTACACTCTAATACAAGAACACGAGCCAGATGCTTTGTTGACTGAACCTGTAATGACGCATTATTTAAGACACTGAAATAATGAAAAAACAGGGAATATTTTACCTTCACATATATTGACGAAAAGCACTCTGATCATTACAATATCTCCATTCGAACAACATCTGCTGTCTAGCCCATCAAACAACTGCATAAAACATGGAACAAGCACTCTCCACTACGACTTCTCGACAAGAACTTTTCACTACAACATCTCAGCAAGCACTCACTACTACGAGTTCTCGACAAGCACTGCCAGTGGAGGCGGCGGAATAACACTCCTTGGCGCAATCTCTGGCGCTGTGGCTCAGTGTAGCCACCTTTCAACCGCTCGGCCACTGCGGCCGGCTACTAATTTGACATAACATAAAAACTACTTAGGATTTTCTATTTTATGAGCATATACACTCTTCACTTTCGTAATCCTGATAGCTTCACGCGTACCATACTGACACAAGTTTTGACGTGGTTTTCGTTTGTGTACGAAGTTGTAGCTACGAAAACCTCTCACACTCCTGTCGAGAGACGAAAGATCTTTTCCATCCCTCACTACTTTGCTTGGCACATATATGTCTAATCCATATTGTACAGTACTCCAGACCTTCATTGTTGCCCATCATTTTCAGGCTCAGAGACCAGCGTTTAATGTTGACAGCTCAGGGAATTTGAACTCTTGTTGAAAACTCATTGTTCACACAACTGTCTTAATCAGTTTATTACATGATCAGTTTCAGTCATGAACATAACATTTGCAGCTGTATTGTGGCATCGTAATCAACTGTCTTAGTTTTTATAGGCTGTGATACATGTGTCTATGGTGTCCCAATGCACTGGAAGTAGTTATGTTGTGAAACTGAACGTATGTTAAATTGGTTAATACAATGATGTGCAACCGCTTCTTCTGAACAAAACATGACGCTCTAATTTGTCGCCTCCTCCAAATAAGTCATTTCTTGTAATATTTGCTAGGTAGAAATATCTTCCCATCTTTCTTTACAGTCTTCTTTATAGCAATATCCATGAAGTTGTACAGACCTCACGAATAATGACTGTCTGTTCTACGTTAACTGTGTAGAAAAGTTAAGATCTGTTTGTAGATAGGGGATCTACGGTGTTAGATTCAGAAGTCAGTTCTCTGATAAGCTGCTCAACGTAACTTCCGGATAAGTCGTCTTGTACAATTTCACGTTATTCCCTGTCCCACATGCATACCTTTAACTCGTTAGCCTTTCCAGTATGGCGATAGTAAGCTGAATTATCCCCCTAATACTACAAAATGACGAGCAGATTTCTACGCAACCTTACTCTTCCTCATCTCCTCCTGAGTAAGGAGATCCGTAAAAAGCACCCGAACATCATACTTGATCGATCTTTAACACACCATCAGCCGAAGTATTTAGCATTCGGAATCATATCGCATTAGTTACTGTTATAAATGAGAATCAACCCGAGTTGCTTAGCCTATATTTTCAATATACATCCCTACATTCCGTCCACAAATTATAAATTCACAGCTATTAACATCTATTTTCTGCCAGCTCTCTATCGCTGGCACTATATGCTCACTATTACCTGTTATAAGCCGGACCAGTCCTGACAGCTTTCCATGAAAGCATCTACAGATAACTAGTATTACCCTGACGTGTTCTTCCTTCGATGTGGCATGAGGGATAGTGGTCCCTTTACTTAATGGCACATGTAACATATCGGGCATTTGAGGGATTTCTTTATACTAAATGACCCACATGTATACGCTACTTATACTCCATTAGTATAGTTGCTGCTTCCAGCATGTAGTGCACGACTGACTCACTACGAGGTCCAACAATTCTCTTTCCGATAGCAAAGGTCGAGCAAACCGTATCCAATACCGTCCTAGAAACGACTGAGACCCTAATTTAAGCCGACTACTGTGTTTCAAAGGAAAGGACTACATTCAGTCCTGGGAATAATTCTGTAAAACGCTAGCTTTGCTAGCACACAGTGTGTGAACTTAGCTGTCTACATCAAAGTAGCCATCTGCGTCTAGGTACATATGTAACAGGGGATCATACGTGCTGACGTGGGCCACGATTTTCAGCAGGGCGCAATACCCGCCGATTGATGCTCCTGCACATTTCGGAGGAGACACCAATGGAAGCAGACAGAGTGGACACAGCTTCCCTACCATACACACCTTCAATTTTCCCAAAGGTCCCCATCATCCATCTAAGACGGGAGCAATGCCACTCTCCCACGCTACGATGTACTTACAGCAGGGGGCAGTGTCTCAGACCTGTTTACCAAAAGTAAGGAGACAGCTATGCTTCCAGAACCTACTCTTCCCTTCCATCAAGAGACTGAAGACCCCACAATATTCGACCATTTAAACACAGGTGAAAGTCGATCTGCCAAGTCGAACGAGTCGGGAGGCATTGTGGTTTCTGCGGCCCAGGCTCTCCGATATGCTCTAGAGGTGCCAAAACATACGTCTGAGGTTCTCCAGTTGAACAGAATACCGAGGCTGCGGCGTGAAGGCTGTCGACCTAGCGAAAAACAGTGCCTAACTTTTCCTCGACAGTGACCAGTTACCCCAGCATTCGTATAGAAGAAGCGCAGTCTCTCTTCATCTTTAACCGAAATTTGTCCATTTGTTAAGGAATGTAGCACTAACGCAAACAGTCCCTAGACGCTAAGTACTGCTACTAGACAGCTTATGTTTACCACAGCGTTACAAAATCAGCTAACGTGATACTTACGCACGAAAAATACGCAAATAAGGAGAGAAAATTAACAGACACGAGTCAAACGAGTTCAATACAACTACACTGTTCAGTTCTTCATAGAAGCTCTAGAGAAGAGAGACTAATATTAAACCTTTTCGCAGTCAGGATCTGCTACTGTTGTCGGCAGCAGCGATTGACGGTGCGTCTGGAGTTCCACCAACTATTCAAGTACCTACTGTAACTACACAAAATTCCAAGAGGACATGGCGACAGCTGCAGTACATAGTCAGCTTCCGAAACACAAAAACACAAATACTTCACAAATGTACAAATAGTTAAAAAATTTTAAAAAAAATGTTTCAGGAACTCTTCAAGTATTTTCGTCGCATGTGCCTGCGCCACAAACTTTACGTGCACTTATCGAGTGAGAAACGTAGTTTAGAATCTGTTGGATTGCAATATTTTACTTCAGAGTGCTTCATGTGCAGTTAATCATGACAGTTGATAACGGCATATTCATCGCCATGGGATCCATATGTTCAAAATATTTTCTGTCGAACAGGAAATAAGTTGGCGCCGGAAAGTTTCTAATGAGTTCAGTGAAACAATTGTGGAACTTCCTGCGTTTACGTAAGTAGGGTGGCAGCATCAGTTCCGGCTCAAATCTAAAGGTCAGCGATTCCTGTGTCAGAGTACAGTTCAGTCAATGACTCTTGTTATGTTCACCCCATCCCTTCTCTTCCCTCTACATCCCCTTCACCTTCCATCTCCCATCCCGCTTTTCTCTCAGCCAATCGAGCCTCTACATCTCTATGTGCTGTTTCTCTTGGCCAATAGCAGTGGGGCGCCACAGTTCATGGGTCAAAACTATTCTCAGTCAATAAGATTCTAGTTTCCGCACACTTTGCCTTTTTTTTGTTTTAATAAATCCAATTGACTCCTTCTATGGCTGTGGATCATATAGTAGTTGGAGGTTCACCTTCAAGTGCTATGAGCAGGATCTGCCACTGCCTCTGGCCAGGAACAAAAGCAATAGATCTGAGTGTAAGGATTTCTCCATCAATTAATAATAATAATAACAATAATAATAATAATAATAATGTTATTACGATTCATTTATTAATATATTTTTTTAATACTTATGTTTTGTTATTTAACTTCCCCCGGCAACCCAACATGATCTGCGGGCACCAACAGCTACGGAACTCAACCCTTGCTTTTGTTTCTGGGAAACTTGCTGGTGGAGTGAGAGTGTTCACCTCGATAGCGCAGCTTCTAGTAGCATCACCCACAAAAAATTCTAGTCTCGATCTTTCACACGTAATTCGTTTGAGTGCAGAGTACTTCCTTCATGTAACATTACAAGACTCTGTAACAAATTTGTTACTGCCGGGCGGTGTGGCCGTGCGGTTCTAGGCGCTACAGTCTGGAACCGCGTGACCGCTACGGCCGCAAGTTCGAATCCTGCCTCGGGCATGGATGTGTGTGACGTTCTTAGGTTAGTTAGGTTTAAGTAGTTCTAAGTTCTAGGGGACTGATGACCTAAGATGTTAAGTCCCATAGTGCTCAGAGCCATTTGAACCATTATTGTTGAACTCTGTCTATTTTCTAAGAATTAACTCACAAGGTCAAAGCTGAATTTATGTGACGGGTGGATTTGTAGGCTTCAATGAACATTTAAAACAACTTTAACGATCAAATATTCTGTTACCAAGTTTATGATCTGACTTAAGGAATGTGTGAATGCCACACCTTAGAGACAATAGTATATGCTCCGAGTGTTATCTTAACATTCTTCCACACAAAGCAAGAAATTATATAGGAATAAACAGGGAGAGGAGCTGGAGATACAGTCAGCTACTCTGCAGATCTCGGCGCTACTAACTTTCAAAAAACCTTAAAGACGATTCAACGAACTAGAAGCTAATGCTTCTGCCAGACAAATAAATACGGTGAGGGCAGTTTGTTAGAATAAACACCTTTGTGGATGGCAGCTGGTTGTTGTAGGGCCTCCAGGGCAATATAATTGCAAATTGCACTCTTGGATGGCAAGTTGCGTAAAATCGTAGTGTTTCAGTTATCAGTATAACAGATGCAACGAAATCTAAATAAATTCGGAGATATCGTATTCAAAATGGCGCTTATTTCAAATCAATACTAAGCTTGTAGTACATGCGCAGGTTCGAATCCTGCCTCGGGCATGGATGTGTGTGCTGTCTTTAGGTTAGTTAGGTTTAAATAGTTCTATGTTCTAGGGGACTGATACCTCAGAAGTTAAGTCCCATAGTGCTCAGAGCCATTTGAAGCATTTTTTTGTAGTACTTGTCAGAATAAAATTGTTAATACCAATACCAGCTGTTTTACTTTAAGTCGTCTACAGTACAGATGTACTACTCAAAAACCAATGTTTTGCCTAGCTGAATCGAGGCTGGCTATCTCACAGTACAAATCATGTTAAATCCTGTCATTCGTAATGACTCGTTACAAACCAGAAATCGGTGCATTGAATTTCGCCGACTTAAGAGTTACTCGACACCGTCAAAGGTTTAATTTCATGAAGACTACTCTGAAATATCTAGTGCGAGGTTAAGACTTGGTGTATATGAAATGCTTTTCATCTCAGCCGACAGCTGCGGGATCTTGTAGCTCTCGTCAGAATGGCTCAGGGCTATAAGGAATCAAGACCACCTCCCGTCTCATTTTTTGTCACAACAATTCAGTTGTCTTGCTTTTGAGGTCTGTACGTCATAGTTAAAGGAAAAACGTGAAGTGCTAACAGCAGGGAGCAGCCACAACCTGTGACCACAATAAAAGGCAGAAGACTACTACATTTGGAAGTAACTGCTTGTCCATCAGTTATTAATAATACTATAATTAACGGTCTTATTATTCATTCATTGACATATTTGTTTATAGTGCTGGCGATGAGGCTACTGCGCGATTCTTATCGTGCTTTAACTCGAATTTGATCCTGCTGTTATTAGCAGCAAACTCGTTTAGAGCCGCGCGGGATTAGCCGAGCGGTCTAAGGCGCTGCAGTCTTGGACTGTGTGGCTGGACCCGGCGGAGGTTCGAGTCTTCCCTCGAGCATGGGTGTGTGTGTTTGTCCTTAGGATAATTTAGGTTAAGTAGTGTGTAAGCTTAGGGATTGATGACCTTAGCAGTTAAGTCCCATACGATTTCACACACATTTGAACTTTTTTTTTTTTAAACTCGTTTATAAAATGGCAAGCCTTTTCACAGTTAAGGAAATATTGAGGTTTCCGCTGTATTACAAATATTTGCCTTGGCGTGTGAGAAAATAGGGCTTCGACAGAATGTCGGACGTCACATTACTCACACTGATTTGCGGTAATTGAAGATAATACGGTCCCAATACTATCCGATCCTTACAGCTCGCCATATCATCTGATAGCAATCGCTGTAGTGTCGACTATTACTTTCGAAGTTGCTTTGTACAATTTTTGGTCTCTGTTTAAAAAGTTAGTATCCTTGTAGAGGTGTTAAATCGCAGGTGTAATTCCGTCATCCAGTGCTTGTATTAGTATTTTCGATAGAGCTCTTGGGGGTTCTGTTCAGAACTGTCTTCAGAACTGTTGTACAAGTTTAATTTTTAGGAAAATTGACAAAAAACGTTTTCGATAGGAAATTTTTTTCGAATATTGTTGTTTTCCTCGCTAAATTCTGCAGAACTATTCAAATTTTGTACAAAGAATTCTAGAACTATGCCATATCTATCAGGAACTCTGAAAAAAATATACCTTTCTGAAAAAAAGGGTGCCAACTTCACAGTAAGTGAAAAGATTTTCTCCTTAAATTGCAATTATCTCGTAAACTACTAGCTGCACAAAAAATGTTAGTTGGATTTTCGATAGAACTCTTGGAGGTCTCTTCAGAACTGTTCTCAGAACCGTTGTACTTATTTACATTATGCGGAAATTGCCAAAGAATGTTTCCGATACGAAAATTTTGTCGAGTATTGTTGTGTTCTTCGTTACATTTTGCAGAACTATTGAAATTTTGTGCAAAGAACCCTAGAACTATGGCAATCTAATAAGAACTGTGAAAAAAATGTATATTTCTCGAACAAGGGGTGCTAACTTCACATGACTGTGACATGGCCCCTCAAACCGAGCGGCCACTCCGCGCTGCGAGGCTTTCTGATCTACGTTAGGGAGAAGGGTGCGTGATCGCTAACCACTGTCAACACCTGCGGAGTAAGTGTTGTTGACCGCAGATGAAGTACTGTGGATAGAAAATAGGGCTTTAATTTTATCCACTATTGCTTCGATATTCCAAGAAACAGATATATGGTTCAAATGGCTCTGAGCACTATGGGACTCAACTGCTGAGGTCATTAGTCCCCTAGAACTTAGAACTAGTTAAACCTAACTAACCTAAGGACATCACAAACATCCATGCCCGAGGCAGGATTCGAACCTGCGACCGTAGCAGTCTTGCGGTTCCAGACTGAAGCGCCTTTAACCGCACGGCCACTTCGGCCGGCGAAACAGATATAGACAAGCTGCCACTGTACATTGCGTATTTGTCGTACGTGTATTAAATGGAAGACTTCGGACATAGATTATTATATGGATTAACTCTGTGTGTGATTAACTTGAGGAGTAGACCGAAATCTTTTATTGAATAAATATTACACACATATATTTTGATGTTATTGTACGTAGAGTTTAAGAGTTATCAAGAAGGTATTAACGTTTCTATAACTGTTTCATTTCTCTTAAACCTTTATTGGTGAATGAATTTTGAGGCAATAACAGATTATTCTTTAGTCAGCACAGCACAATTCGAAAGTCACCTATGAATTTATATATTCCACTGCGTATACAGCTCTACTACTGGGTAAACGTTAGGTTACCACAGGCAGTGAACGAAGTTATTGGAGAACGGCCTTCACTTATGGAACTTTCTGGCAGATTAAAACTGTGTGCCGGACCGAGGCTCGAAGTCGGGAACTTTGCCTTTCGCGGGCAAGTGCTCTACCAACTGAGCTACCCAAGCACGACTCACACCCCGTCCTCACAGCTTTACTTCTGCCAGTACCTCGTCTCCTACCTTCCAAACTCTCCTGCGAACCTTGTAGAACTAGCACTCCCGAAAGAAAGGATATTGCGGAGACATGGCTTAGCCACAGACTAGGGGATGTTTCCAGAATGACATTTCCACTCTGCAGCGGAGTGTGCGCTGATATGAAACTTCCTGGCAGATTAAAACTGTGTGCCGGACAGAGACTCGAACTCGGGACCTTTGCCTTTCGCGGGCAGGTGCTCTACCATCTTTAATTTTCTTGAAGCTGGCGTCTGTCTTATCCTTATATGGTTCTACGCTCAGTTGGTAGAGCACTTGCCCGCGAAAGGCAAAGGTCCCGAGTTCGAGTCTCGGTCCGGCACACAGTTTTAATCTGGCAGGAAGTTTAATATCAGCGCACACACCGCTGCAGAGTGGAAATCTCATTCTGGCCTTCACTTATATTTTAATGACTTTTACTTATGGACTTGGCGATAAAAAGTAGACCCCCAACCAAAATTATGTTGTTGTTCAGGTTGTACTAGTTACAAGGTTTATACCATTAAATCTCGTTTTTGGAATAACGCGAAGACAGAAATATCAGCCCTTCATACTCTTCACTTGTCTCACAAATACTGCTAACGAAAAAATTCTGTTGCTTGGTGTCATAAGTAGCACTCTCCTAATTAAAATTCTTTGAGGCCTCTTGTGCCTCGTACTTGTTGAACAAAAGTCAAATGTATTCAACAGAGAATCCACTCTAAATGCAGCACTTTTATCATTTGAAACACTTCCATAGTCCCAGTCCAGTGCCCACCTGATGGGAGTGCTGCGCAGTTTCGTACCTGTGCCTGGTATGGTGCAGTCGACCTGAAGGACAGGCACCACCTGGAGCCGGCACTCATGCAGCCAACTCAGTCCTACACCGCACTGGCCCACCTCCCCACCTCACGGCTGTGCCTCATCGTACGACTCCATCGTCTCAATGATCTTCAAGATTAGAACTGTTCAGCCGAGCCTCACCAGATGAACCTCAAATTAAAGGACAAATGGTAAGTTTATGACCAACAAAACAAAATCGTATGCAGTCAATTAATAACTACCCTCCTTTAGTGTGTAAAGTCCACGTAGTAGCACCATGTGTCCAAGGCTCTGAGCACTATGGGAGTTAACATCTATGGTCATCATTCCCTTAGAACTTAGAACTACTTAAACCTAACTAACCTAAGGACATCACACAACACCCAGTCATAACGAGGCCATGTGTCCAAGGGAGCATTTAAAAACTCAGCTCATCCCCTGCTGAGGGTGCAAAGAAAAAAAATGTGTGTGAAATCTTATGGGACTTAACTGCTAAGGTCATCAGTCCCTAAGCTTACACACTACTTAACCTAAATTATCCTAAGGACAAACACACACACACATGCGCGAGGGAGGACTTATGCCTCCGCCGGGATCAGCCGCTCACGCCGAGGGTGCAAAGGAACGTGGATGTGGTGACCCTGCAAACCGCCTTCACTGTTGATGGTGTTTTCAAATATTGCCATTTCTATACCTTCTTTTATTGAACTGTCCCAAAACTCCTTCGTCCTCGTAATTTCAGATGTTTCGTCGAACACAATCTGGTGTGGATTTTGTAAACAGTGTTCTGCCTCTGCAGATATTTCAGCGTAGTGTAGGCTAAGTGCGTCTCGTATTCCGTGTGGTGTTGATCCACAATACTGTTTAGCCAATGTAGAAGCAGCCACACTGACATGGTGAAATGGACAATCCAGGCGTTCTGAGACCTATATCGTCTTCCACAGGTATCACTACTCTCATATTTTTGCTGAGGGCCTGACTACCGATGAAACGTTGTATCTCTTCACGCGCCGTCTAATCTTTCTTGACACTGTGACACACAAAAAAAAAAAAAAATCTTGCTGTCTCTTACGGTGACATATTCCTGCGCGTCTCATCAAAAATAGTCTCTGATAAATGGCGGTGACTGTAGCCCATTTCCCGGAAGACCTTTCAGAGATGGGTTAGTTCTAGTGGCAAGAGCCTGAGATGACTTTAGCGTGATGGACCAGGGTGTTCAAAACGCCACGTTTTTGTGGTGCATTATAGTGGCTGAAAGCGTGCAGATACCGATCCAAGTGTGTTGGTTTCCTGTAGACACTGTGGCTGCATTGCCCATTGGTATTCCGGTGAACGAGGGCTTCAAGGAAGGGCATGTACTTCTATCTCCATCATAAACCTAATGTTGTCGTGAATGCCGTTCAAGTGTTCTTTATGTCCTTGTGACCAGATGATAAAGTGTCTTAGACTTAATGATAAACGCAACTTGACTTAGCTGCAGCTGTCTCCGAGGTGATGCCTTCGAACTCGACTAGGGCTGAACGCACCGAACGTCACGCACTCTGCAACGATCCCCTCATCGTGGTTTTGCCATCTCATAAGGGCAATAGATCAACATTCAGAATAAAGCTCACTGTTGCGCTAAAATTCTCGATGGGGATATCTCCAATAAATTCCACGGGACGCGAGGTCAAGATTAATGAGTAACACATCAGGCCTCCTGAAACTGTCTCGACAGGAAGAGGCCACCATTAAGAATCTCCTCTCTCAGACACCGGCAATACCTGCGCTTTAAGGACTATCAAAGACCCCCAAAATGGAGTCTCCTCGTCGTCCCATTGTCAACACCATTGGGCCACGAACGTGGCGACTGGAAAAGTATCCGGCCAGCGTCCTTACACCCTCCCCGTTACTTCCACAGTTAACATTTTCCCCATTTTAGGTACGTACACAAATGGTTTACAGTATGTTATTACATTATAGTATACAATGTTTTTATGGTAAATATTCGTAGACTCTGGTTACTGCACGTTTTTCGTGCAGTCTTTACAAATATATCCTTTCAGTATAGTACTTGAAAATAGCCAAAGGCTGAAATCATCATTTACAATAGAACAAACAGTAGAGCATACAGTAAAACATGAAAACTTTTTTTCAAGGAACGCTATAGACGGTGTTTCATATACCGAACTATGACGACTTTCAAGAGTTCAGCAGTATGCTAGGACGGGTACAAACAGTCGCAGAGGCTAATAGAACAACCGTGCAACGTCGTACCGTACAGCTCACGAAAGCAGAACGGAATGTGTTCAGTAACATCGGTATTACATCTACATCTACATCTACATCCATACTCCGCAAGGCACCTGACGGTGTGTGGCGGAGGGTACCTTGAGTACCTCTATCGGTTCTCCCTTCTATTCCAGTCTCGTATTGTTCGTGGAAAGAAGGATTGTCGGTATGCCTCTGTGTGGGCTCTAATCTCTCTGATTTTATCCTCATGGTCTCTTCGCGAGATATACGCAGGAGGGAGCAATATGCTGCTTGACTCCTCGGTGAAGGTATGTTCTCGAAACTTCAACAAATGCCCGTACCGAGCTACTGAGCGTCCCTCTTGCAGTCTCCCACTGGAGTTTATCTATCATCTCCGTAACGCTTTCGCGATTACTAAATGATCCTGTAACGAAGCGCGCTGCTCTCCGTTAGATCTTCTCTATCTCTTCTATCAATCCTATCTGGTACGGATCCCACACTGCTGAGCAGTATTCAAGCAGTGGGCGAACAAGCGTACTGTAACCTACTTCCTTTGTTTTCGGATTGCATTTCCTTAGGATTCTTCCAATGAATCTCAGTGTGGCATCTGCTTTACCGACGATCACATTTATATGATCATTCCATTTTAAATCACTCCTAATTCGTACTCCCAGATAATTTATGGAATTAACTGCTTCCAGTTGCTGACCTGCTATATTGTAGCTAAATGATAAGGGATCTTTCTTTCTGTGTATTCGCAGCACATTACACTTGTCTACATTGAGATTCAATTGTCATTCCCTGCACCATGCGTCAATTCGCTGCAGATCCTCCTGCATTTCAGTACAATTTTCCATTGTTACAACCTTTCGATATACCACAGCACCATCCGCAAAAAGCGTCAGTGAACTTCCGATGTCATCCACAGGTCATTTATGTATATTGTGAATAGCAACGGTCCTACGACACTCCCCTGTGGCACACCTGAAATCACTCTTACTTCGGAAGACTTCTCTTCATGGAGAATGACATGCTTCGTTCTGTTATCTAGAAACTCTTCAATCCAATCACACAATTGGTCTGATAGTCCATATGCTCTTACTTTGTTCATTAAACGACTGTGGGGAACTGTATCGAACGCCTTGCGAAAGTCAAGAAACACGGCATCTACCTGGGAACCCGTGTCTATGGCCCTCTGAGTCTCGTGGACGAATAGCGAGAGCTGGGTTTCACACGATCGTCTTTTTCGAAACCCATGCTGATTTTTGCAGAGTAGATTTGTAGTCTCCAGAAAAGTCATTATACACGAGTATTACCGGTGGAATCGGCACGAAGTACAGGTATAAGTAATACTACAATAACAATAAATGACGTCTTGGACAGAGTACAGACTCGACTACATTTACTACATGAAAAAATGATTTCAGCAAGGTTGCTACGCTCTCTGGCAGCCTGTTGCACTGATCCGAAGACTGATGTAGCAACATTACAAAGAGCAGTTCATCAGTTGGTACATGAACAATAAACGCTTACGACGTTGCCGCCACAGGAGTTCCTAGCTGGACTACAAGAAATACAGCAACAGTTATCAGGAGAGCTGCTTCATAAGTAGGAGAAAACGAAACGGAGTATGTCGCTATTTTACCACATGATAACATATTTGTATTCGAAGGCTGTATTTATACAACTAGCTTCCACCATCTGATAAATTTTGTGCAGTCATCTTATCTGGTACCCACGGCCCCACTGTGCAGTGAAATTTGGCGAGCACCATTGCCAAAAAGCACCACATGGAATTATGGCTGCATGGGGATCCTTCGTCATATTTGTATAAGACACAGCAATACTACATGTTAACAGTTGGAATTATCATGGGTGGAGTATGACTATGTGTTTTGGTGCAGTTCCCAGTGGCAAATATGAATCCGAAATATCAGTATGTCGCTAGCTTCGATACCTACTTATTGCTGCTAGGAGAACAGCTACGATGGTGGCAGTAAGACCGTGTTCAGTCTGTCCAATTAAGATGGTTCAGACTAGTGTGCAGCCCTGTGAAGCACAACAGTTTCTGGGTAAAATGGAACAGCCAAATGTCAGAGAGCAGTGCTGTCGGCACACCGTTAATTTCAAAATGTGGGTATGTGAGCGGTTTACTAGATTTTTTCTCCCGTGGAATGTTAATAAACGGTAATACCTGTGACATTATGGAAATGGCATTCCATCTCTAAGCTACTGCCTCTAGGAGAGCTACCATAAATCTAACACAACCTTTGCTGTATCGGCCCAAAAATCTGCTAGATGCATTCCCACACAACATCCTAGCCTTTTCCAATGATACCCTGAAACTTGAATTCCCACATTCATTAAACGAACTGACACTGTCACAAAAGGGATGGACCACAGCAGAATAAATGTACGGGGTGATTATAATTAAAGTTAAACTTTCCAAACGTTGTAGAAGTATCACCACTGGTCAGAATGACGTCAAATTGAATGACGTCAAATTGCAACGGAATATTATCGGAGAAAGCGGAAAACGTGTGGAAAAAGGGAAAAAAATTACGTGTTAGAATACGCAAACGAAAACACCTGTCTTGCGCACGACCCTGTTGAAGTTAGTATAAACACGCCGGGTACACGGCTTTTCCTCCTTTCGCGTCTGCGATGTTCGCAATGACTGTCTCGATGCAGAATCGTGCTCTGCTTTTAAAGTTGTATTACAAGAATGATGACTCTGAACACGTCGCTCTCCAGAAGTTCCGTACACTGAAGATTTTGGAAAAAGACATTGGTCCGATGACTGCCGTGGGTCTGGAGAAAATGATTTGGAAATTCGAAAAGACAGGTTCTTTTGGTGTGCAACCTGATAAGAGGGAGGAAACGAATTGATTCGACGTCAGTGGAAGCTGTGGCCACAGCAGTGCTGGACGAGACGTGTGGTTGTGTGCAATCGTATAGTTCACCGAGAATTGCCCAAACATTGGACATACCCATGAGCATGGTGCGTAAAATCCTATGAAACAACCTTCTTTACTATCCATTTAAAATTACCCATGTGCACGAGTTGCTATCTGTTGACCTGCCAGCAAGAGAAACCTTTGCTTTAGAATTTCTTGCTCGCATGGAAGTGGACAATAATTGGCCGTGGAAGATTTTGTGGACAGACGAAGCCCACTTCCATCCGACAGCATATGTCAATACACAGACTTGTCGAATAGGGGCAACGGAAAATCCACACGCAAATCAACCAGTACCACTTCATCCTGAAAAGGTCACTGTGTCGTGCAGGTTTACTGCATCGTGCCTCGTTTATCCCAGGACCATATTTTTTTGAAGAGAGAGGTGCTTCCGGTCTTGTTACCTTCACCGTCAGTGGTAAGCGCTATGGGTGTCTTTTACGCAACCACGTCATTCCAGCCTTCCAACAGCCTAGATGTGTGGATGGGATCATTTTTATGCAAGATCGCACACCTCCCCACATTGCAAATCCAGTTAAGCAGCTGCTGAAGCGTCACTTTGGAAATGCTAGAATCATCAGCCGCCATTTCCCTACATCTTGGCCGTCCCTATCACCTGTTCGTAATGTTGTGTTCAGCGTTCCGATCGCAAACTTAGCTGCATTGAAGGCACGCATTGCGCAACACATTCTGAACGTGGCCCCAGAAACACTTCGATCAGTTGTGGAACATGCTATTTCTCGATTTCAACTTGTTGCAGAAAACGGTGGGCAGCATATCCAGCATGTTTTGCGCCAGTCTCACGAAAATTAATAATCCGATATGATTTTGATTGATGCTGACAGATTAAAACTGTGTGCCCGACCGAGACTCGAACTCGGGACCTTGCCCGCGAAAGGCAATAGGTCCCGCGTTCGAGTCTCGGTCGGGCACACAGTTTTAATCTGCCAGGAAGTTTCATATCAGCGCACACTCCGCTGCAGAGTGAAAAATCTCATTCTTGATTGATGCTTTTTATGCAGTTTTTGGCCTCGGGGTAGTTAAAAACCGATGTGAGTGATGTTTTTATGCGGTTTTTGGCCTCAGGACAACTAAAAACCGATTTTTCCCATCCGACGTGATATGCCCTTGCAATGGTGGATGGGTTTGCGTAACTAAAAGTATCACACCTGTACACCCTTGCACACTGAGTAGTACACTTTATTTAACGTCAAACGTACAGCTTAGGCATTGTTGTATGATTCATTCGTCATTTGTAGTCGACAACTATTAAATTATGATGCTTACAGCGCCATCTATTGCTACATTTTGTAACTATTTATTTTTCTTCTGCCATACGTTTTCCTCCTTCTCCGATAATATTCCATTGCAATTTGACGTCATTTCGACCAGTGATGTTATTTCTAAAGCGGTTTGAAAGTTTAACTTTAATTATAATCACCCTGTATATCGATATTATTAGAAGCGACACGACAACATAATGACTGTATGTTTTATGGTTTCCAGCACTGTATTGGGTATTATTGCGTTTTGTGTAGCAACGTATATCGTGAGTGCTGATCTGTGCCCGGGCCCAGGTTGGAAATCAGTATGTTAATGAAAAACCAATAAAGTCCTGAGCTTTGTTATCTGTTATCGAGAATCTGACTGTACTTAAAACCATAGTGACGAAATATTAAGCTGGTGTGAAGTAATAAGTCGCTCTCTGCTGGAGATGGCCACTGGAACTCGCAAAACCTGTAGTATCATGTGTGGTAGCACACACCACAGGCCATGTATTCTCCTTGGGCCGGGCACAACTCCACACACTGCAATCGGGTCCGCCACGATGTGTGCAGCTGGCAGCTTAGCTGATGGCTGGAGCGTTCTCACCCCATTAGCAGTCTCGTGCTGCCACTGTCGCCACAGTATTGGCTGGACACACTGCATGCTGGTGTTGGTGCATTTGTAGCAGGGCATAAACTGCAAGCAGGCCAGACTGGGGTGTCATCGTATAATCCGTTAATTGATTGAGCAGTACATGCTTTGTTCTTTAATACTGTTTTACTAACACACATCAGGCGTCAACAGGCACCTACAAACCAAATCTCTGTTCACTTATGTCTTAGGACGTTGGTCGTCAGCATCCTGACATCGCCCTGCCCTCAACAACCATGGATCATAACGTCTGATCCCTGGGCATTACAATGCATTGTCGGACTATTGTAGAGACAGGCCAGCAACATTTTCACTGAGGATTATTTTCGTTTGAGCATTCACTTGCACAGCCGAATTACACGCCTCTCATGGCAACCATCACTGGGCTAAGTAAGTGCCTGTGGCGGTACCAGGGGAATCGTAACAAATGAGTGTTTGTCTTAGTCTTGATCATCCTCTATCATAGCTGGAGGTTTGGTCAATACAAACACCACATCATCCCAGCAGGTGACATGAATGAAGCCTTTATGTCACTAGCACATTCTCTGTTCTCGTTCAAATAAGCATCCCCTACTGTATTAATGCCCCTGTTATAAATTTGAATTAGCTTCGCCTTCTAGAAGATCTTCGCACCTTTTCCCTGCAAATATTTTCTACACAGATACTGGACACTGAAAAAAAGTTCTACTACTATCTGGTGGTAAAATTTTAAGATACTACTAGTCTTTTCGGGATCCAAAATATATGATAAAACAAAAGGTCTCCTTTTAATTTCTCCAGCGACGGAAGTCGTCTTCGTCTCGCCTCATACAGGACACGAATTTCTGGGTTTCAAGCAGTCCACGACTCGCTTACATTCTCCTCTTCACCTCTTTTCGTTATTATCTTGATATGTGTACATATATCTTAGTTAAAATACGTATATATACACGTATTATATATATATATATATATATATATATATATATATATATATATATATATGTGTGTGTGTGTGTGTGTGTGTGTGTGTGTGTGTATGTATTATCCTGTCATGGGTACCTATGCAGCGTCCTGTCGTCATCACTTCATCAGTTTGAATTGAATTAAGTAGAATTTGATCGTGCTCATATGGCGTGCTAAGTCACTCACCCAATATTAATGTTTAATAGGGACACAGTATAAAAATAGTGTCATGATTTATCACTACCTAAGCAGAAAAGATTGATGGATTACTGGCAATAGTTAGTATTCTACGTTTTGTATATACTGATATTTATTAATTATCTTGTGTATTTATTCAAGATATGTAAGACTAGATCCCCAAGTCGATAGACCAATACCATAAAAATGCAGTAAAGCTTTGATGTGTGTGATTATGGGAGCACAAACAGACAAGAAAACATGTACACAGGAAGAGAGATAAAATCGCATTAAACAAAACTGACGCTGGGTGACAGTGAGCGATTAACACCAGTGACTTAAACTGATATTTTTCAGCAACAATAAATTTCAGTCAGAGATCAATTAACCAAGCCAGTGATATACATTTAAATCAGAAATTGTGATAGATAGTACAGTAACTGCTACCTGATCACCATGAGGTGATCTTTAAGGAGCAGAAATAATTGGATTTCCATTACATTTAATTAACAGATATCCAGTCTCAATAATGTGCTTCTGCAATAGCACTGTTTTCTCACATACCTAGGCAAATGTATCATGTACATTAGATACTAGAGGATTTTCGTATCTGTGAAACGATTACCCATATTATAAATAATTCTGCTACCAACATCATCAGAATAAATGTAAATGTCGTGCACCTAGGCCTACCATCAGGTAGACCGTTCGCCAGGTGCAAGCCTTTCGATCTGATGCCATTTCGGTGACCTACGCGTCGATGGGGATGAAATGATGATGATTAGGACAACACAACACCCAGTCCCTGGGTGGCAAAAATTTCCGACTCAGCTGGGAATCGAACACGGGACCGCTGACCACATTTTTTTTTCATTTTGTTCCTTATTGATCGTTGTGTTTGGTCGTTGCAGACGTCGCAAGACATCCAGTTCAAGTTTGGTGGTTGATCTTTCCACTCAGGGTATTTTTTATTTTTTTTTATTTTTTATTACAGAGGGCAACCGGCTCTCTGAGCGATCACTCAGCTACCGGGGGCGGACACCATCGGAATAAAAATTGAGGTATAGGAGGACAGGTGAGTAGAATAAAAATGGGGAGCTCCCGTATTTTCCCCAAAATGTCAAAATTCGTAGAAGTCCGCAATATCCACGGAATTTCCAATTTCGGGAAATATTACCCAGTTTCCCCATTTTCATTCTACCATATTCTCTCTCTTATCAGTACAGATTTAAGAGAAGGTTAACGAATCTCACTATTTTGATACTTTTGCTTTCAAAATTATCAGGAATCTGCTAAAATTTACAAGAATGTGGGAAACGACAGTAAATAGCGGTAAATTTCGTCTAAATCAAATTTCTTCAGCAGCCTCTAATGAATTACAGACTAAATTTCACTAAATGAAATGCTAATGGAATTCACGTAGTGCATGCCAGATCATGAAATTTGTTACCATTATTTTCATAAACTTCTTTCATTCCCGTGTACTTCAGCTTAATATTTCAGTTTTCAAGAAATTGAAAATCCCAACTACGAGGCAGTTTCAGGTATCTGTCTCCGAAAATAATTTTAAACTCCTTACAGAGCTCCACACCAATTTTTCTCCTTATCTAGTGATTAAGTATTCACATTCAGTAATGCTACTTAAGACGTTTAATTTCAACTCACTGGTTTTCTTACATAAAATATTACAGCTTGGTCTGTTGAAGTCTTCAGTAGAGCTTCCATTTGTACGGAAATAAAATTCAAATTCATTTTGAAAAAATGCAAAACCTTCGTTAGTACCTGGAGGAACCTTGCAGAAAAATTTCACTTCATCACTAATCTGTGTTTTCTCGTCATACCCCTCTGGGGCTTCTCTTGCTGTCCAGGTCCTTTGACAGGTCGGGATAAACCATCATCTGGATGGTAGCTGCCCTTCTTGTATATGTTATAGGTCTTCTTTAATTGAGGGTGTAGAGCTTGGACAGCAGTGGCCTAATGAACGATGATCGACAATCTTCGTTGCTTGAGTGGCCAGTCAACTCTCAATATTAAGATCCACCAGGAGCACATGCAATAATTTTCCAGTGTGCTTACATATTGGAGTACAGCAGTGCTCTTTTGAGTTATAATGATCAGATATGGTAATTAAAGGGGATGATGGTTATAAATTGTTATAAATTATAGTGATTTTATATGTAAGTTTATTTGTTACAAATAAACAAATTTTATGGTATTACATGCCAGTAAACAACGAAATAAGCTCTGGACATCAGTGAGCTGTCACACAGTATAGTTTTACTTAGCCTATAAGCTATTAATCATAGGAAATATTATAATAGAATTTTACTTAGAATTCCACATTTTGGGCCGTAGTATATAATGTGAGCCTTACAAACATTTTTTTGTACAGTTTCAACACTTCATTCATGCCTTGTTGTCACAACTTAACGAAAAGAATTTCTATCAGGGTCGTTTGCGGTTTTGGTTGCCACCTCTGGAGCTTGGTGTTGGTGGACTTCCTATTTGTAGTCTTATGGTAACGACCATTGGCTGACTTTTCACGACAGCATTTTTATAGCTTCAGTGTAAGGAGTAACTGGAGTCTTCCCAATTCATTATGAACTTTCTCTTTGTAAAGAACATTTTTTATTTCTCTTCACAGCACAAAAGCATTGTATGCAGAAGTATCAATGACGTTGTATAAGATGACCATAGGATAGCAGTTGGTTTTCCTAATGCTTCTGTAGGTGCCAATTAGTTGCTACAATATGTCAACTGCTCCCTTACTTGCATTGTAGACTCTTATCAGTTTTGGCTTCTTGTCTTCTTTGTTGGTAACTTCCGAACTGTTGTGCACTGTGCTCATCAGGACAACCTTCTTTTTCTTCCTCGCGATGTAAGATATTACCATGGTATCATTAGTAAAAAGGAACTTTAAAGTGTGAGCATCTTCTTAGCTTGATATATTGTTAGAGAGTTCAGACTTATTTTTTCTCACCTTTCACAGTACTGTAAGTTGACTTTCGAGAAATCCATAGGCTAAAGCGTATCAGGTGAAGAAATTATCACATGTGACATTTGGTCTTCTTAGCTCATGTGTCAGATCATGAAAACCCTCATACCCTGATTTTATTCAGTTGCTTTTCCAGGCAATTTTCCTGTATACATCTATGTCTTCAAAACATAAGAAGTAGCGCTATCACACAATGTCCATATTTTTACAACATATTCCTAGGATTTGCTCAGTACATAATGTTTGAATGGACAACTTCTTTGCAAAGTCACCTGTGTTCATCCATAGTTAAGTTTGTGCCAGGGTTATACAGTTCTGAAAGTATATCCACCCACTTATCCCACAGAACTCTTATACGTCCCAACTTGTCATTTACGTTTTGTGCTCTTCGATCAGATGTGTCATCTAACATAACACACATGAGATGCAGCAAAACTGTTTCAGTGACACTGTGGGAGAAAAGATGGTCCTACATGTCCCTGGAACCTATAGACTCCCTGTTGATTTACCAAACGATTTATACATACCAGCCAGTAATACCAGGCTAATATAGGCTTTATGTGTAATTTCATCTAATGCTTCACAGTCATCCCCATAAGCTCTTCGACCCCCATATATAGTTATTTCCACCACAATACTCGGAATTTTGTCGTTCACCATAACTCAACAAGATGATTTAATATCACTTATTCTGATGATAGCCTATCAAGTTAGACCAGGAGTCTGTTTTATAATATTTGTTCTAGATGCTTCTCCAGTTTGCAAAAAAGGTTTTGAGCTCCATTAGGTTTCCTTCTCCTTAGATTCACTCAGTTGAACAGATTGCTCATTGTCATTTGAGGTATTAATATCTGAAATATTTTCTGAATCAGATGAAGGCTGAATGTTGTTATTACTGGTGCGATTTCTTTCATCAGTAATATTCTCTACGCTGTCAGATGAATTTACTATGATTACAACTGTTCATTAGAAAGAACACATTTTCTCACCATAACCTACAGAAATTACTCCAATAGAGACATGAATTACATCCATCCATTTGTCCACAACAGTTGATAAAATCTAGCTGTTAGTGATAATCTGCTACAACAATTTGAATGCAGTCTGCCATTTGCATTCTAGCATAACCTTTGCACATTTCAAATAAACGAATCAGATATTTACTTAGTCATAAAAGAAAGTTGTAGATATACATTAGCAATGTAGAAATGAAACTTAACTAAGGTACTTGTACATTCTGTGAATTTTTAAGTCTCCTTAGTCATACTGACTTGAGGAACACACTTGTAACAAATTAAGTACTAGCAATCAAGAGAAAAGAATTGTTTTTTAATTTGAGCTTTAAGGTATATGAATTATTGAGGAAAATAAACTCATGAACTTGGGAGTAATACCATTTAAATATTAAAATGTTATGGAAGAACAAATTCCTTTTCAGGTCATGTTGTCTGAAGATAATATCATGGTAAAAATTTCAGTTACTATTGCATGTTGTGCATCATATGTGAGATTTTTCTGTCCATACGTAATGATATAGGCAAATATATCTTTCTGAATTTTACTGTTGAATGTAGCACAATGTTTCATAGTGGTTTTTTGAGTGACAATAACATTATTCCTGCATGTCATGTTAACGACATAGATAGGAGAGTTTGTTATTAAATTGTATGGTTTTACATCTGTATCGCCCTTCAACTGTGTAACTACTTTAAAATTACAAAACCCATCACAAACTTTGAAAAAATTTTCTGGTCAAAGTAGATTTCTTGTTTCTTAAAGAAATATCTAGTTTTTTTCGTTTTGCAAATATAGTGTGTGTAGCATAACATGATCACAAAGTTACGAGTCATCCAGATGGTTATTTTTATGATCAGTGTGAAACACAACACAACTAAACATGGCACATTAAATTTCACTAAGTTGTAGTAATTCATTAGATCTAGCTCGAAATTCTTCTTATTAGTTAACGCACCATCTCAACAGTTTGTATTTCACAAAAAATATTGGAGTTTTCAAGATAATTTCTTGTTATATGTGTACTTTCCACAATAATTTTGCCTGCCTGTGACAGTGAAAGATGGTCCACATTACCATTGCTAATGACAGCCCTACGAAATATGGCATTGTTTGCATTTCAACTATAAGTACAAATTACAGCTAGATCTCCTCCCCACGAAATTTCTTTAATGTCCTTGAAAAACTCACAAAGCATATAGGCTAGATAAAGGACCTTATTTTTCTTCTTTCTTTTTTTGGCATTGTTAATCCTATGTCCTTCCTTCCTTATTTTATCTGCAAGAGACGAAATCGAATGCAACAACACTGATGATGAAACAAAAGTGTGTTCTGCACTAGAAAAAACATTATTTATTTCTTTATCGGTGTAAAGGGAAATAGTTCGTCTACATAGTTATCGATTAACTATTTGTTGGAATTTTCATTGTATGGCTTATAATCTGTGTCGTCAGCATGAATAGTTTTAAAACTAGTGTAGAACTCAGCATGATTAGGATGAACCCAGTTATCACAAAAGTGGGTATTAATCTACGTATGTTTGTTAGGAATATTTACGATATTTTTACTTTCCTCATCACTAGGAATGAGTACAATTGCTAGCTCTGGATCTAGTTCATTTAATAAGGGAAAAATTTTTAATACATTTGTAAAATAATTGTTGCACTAGCACCATTGAGACAAACAAATTATCGTTCATATCAGTTACATTTATTTCTAAATCCTGAATTTTGCTGAGAAGTGGAACAAGTAAAGCTTGATGTGGTTCATAATTACTAGTGCCCCAAATGCTACATATAGCTTGAATGAGGAAATTAATCTACGTATGTTTGTTAGGAATATTTACGATATTTTTACTTTCCTCATCACTAGGAATGAGTACAATTGCTAGCTCTGGATCTAGTTCATTTAATAAGGGAAAAATTTTTAATACATTTGTAAAATTATTGTTGCACTAGCACCATTGAGACAAACAAATTATCGTTCACATCAGTTACATTTATTTCTAAATTCTGAATTTTGCTGAGAAGTGGAACAAGTAAAGCTTGATGTGGTTCATAATTACTAGTGCCCCAAATGCTACATATAGCTTGAATGAGGAAATACTCTTAATGTTTCTTGATGAAAGTGCTCACTAGTTTTACATGCATTCTATTAGTCAAATTAAAAGAAATGTTGATCAATCGTATTGGAATAATTTTAGGAAGATAATGGGGAACAGTTTTTCATTAGCTGCAATAGTTTACTTAGCAAACCCTGAAACATCCCCTAAGAAAAATTTATGAATTACTATGTTGGTAAACCCCTTACGTTATTTGATTTTCAAACAGCTGAGCAAAGCTGAACGTACTCAGACATTACTCTCTTTACTTATTCTGATCAACACTAAACTGACACACAATATTTTTAGCGCAAGGCAATCTCACTTTCAATAATCCCTACAAAAGAATGGCCCTGACTAACAGTAACCTTGCGAGGTGCCGGGGCTAGCAGTGTATTTAACACTAAATTCTTCTAGAATCTACATATGTAAATGATGCTCTAAGCCCCCCCTTTTCTAACTCCGACTTTTGCTGTTGCACAAGGATTAAAAAAAATACGCGAACTGACTCTAATCAACCCTGCCAGTGGAGTAGAAGAGAGTTTGGCACCTGCAAATATTTAATTTGATAAATAAGTTAAATAAACGAAGGTTTCATTAACATAGTGAGGAATGATAGGGTTGCTCTACCGATTAACAGAATCAAAGTTTTGTCCAAAATAACAATATGATTTATTAAGACTAAACACAAAATAATAAACAAAAACACATGAAACATTTACAATACATCAAATTGGCTCAAATTGGATACTCAAACAAACGCTGTGAATGTGAAGTTGTGCCTAAACTAGATTGTGAGGATTATGACGAAGTGGTATGTGGAGCCAATTCCTTGCAACTCAAATCTTAAGAGAAAACACATAGCCAACCCAACATTAATTGCTGCTACCCAAGACAGAACTAAGTTAGAAAAAGACGAACAGGCGCGCTCTGCTGAGCTCTGATTATCACCTAGGAAAATCCCTGTCTGCCGGTGCTGCGGACATACATTACCATTCTGTCTTCTTAACTGCAAGAATACGATTTGGCGTACCGGAGGCGATGGCTGGTTGCTTCGACGGCCCGTCTTGGTGATGATAACGTCGCGAGTATAGCCCAAAACAAATTATCCTGGCCTGGTTGTTCCAGACTAAAGACTTCCTAGCAATACAAATGCGCCTCTGAGGGAGACGAAGAAAGCTCGCCACACAATCACTGACGGTACAGTGATTGATTTTAACAAGCGAAGTCACCCAGTAACTCTGATACAGTCAATATTAGCCAAAACTGCTCAAGAAAGACAACATAGGCCTCTTGTACACAGAACGCTCAATTGCCAACTGTACATGAAAAGTTACGTTGAAGTCGAAACATCAGCAACTTCAGCAACTATTGCCGGAGCACTACCGTTCCACCAATGGAGATTCTTGGCGCCAATTTCTGCGCTGATTTTGGTACGTCAGGGAGCTATGCCCTGAGCAAGCCAATCACAGTTACTATTTTTCAGAAAGCGCGGGAATTTTCCCGCCACAACTGCCTGGGTACACAAGTCATTCCCACGCCTCGCTGGTAGCCCGCCAGAAAGTGTTTTCGCTAAGTTTCTGCGAAGTAACGGAACCTCTAGCCCAGCCGCTACTTCAGGCCCCTGTGGGCGTGTCTCTTGACAATGTCGGCGTCTAGAAAGCATTCAATCGACTCCCACACACTCGTCGGCTTAACCCTCTCGAGATCCGCAGAGCCCGCCTGTCACCGGACCACCTGGGTGACGAGAGACGCTGCGTGGGAAGTCCGCGTGTGAAGGAATAGCAACTTTTCACCGCATGCAATTAGAGACGAAAATCGTAAGATAGAAATATGAGAGGGGGCCCATGCCACCTCTCATAGCCCCTACGCCATTTTAGATTGTACTCGTAATTGGTGAGCGGTTGGCTCACTTAGGAGCAAGGTAGTGAGTCAATCGCCCAAGAACAATCTTACAAGCTGACTCCACATGCCGCACTCTTTAAAAAAAATTATTGCAACTGAGAAATGCAGCTCATAGAGGGAGGATTATTTATGATGTAGCCAACTTCACCTTCTTAATATGGAACACTAACACTCACATCACACATCCATACCCAGGGAGTCCCTTCCAAACACCGATTCACACAGACATTCACGCTCTAAATATGGCCCGGGCATGTGAGCCAAATATGGAGAAGTTTATTCTTTACAATCAGAGTTGGAGTGCTCCGCAATTAAATGCCCAAGATTTTACAATTTGAATCATGAAACTAACCTGAACTCACTCACACATGATACTATTTAAGTTAACAATCTCTTTGTGAGCTTTCAGAATCTAGTTACAACCTCCAATTCATTCTGTCTCCCTGCAGCAAGAATAATCTTTACAAAATGTTCCCTGAACTGATGGTCCATTCACAATGACAGTGGTGGTATCTGCTTCAGTTCATGTGGACTTCAGGCACACTGTTTGCATACACACAACAATAAATACAAAATACAAAAAAAACATGGTGTGGAGAACAATACAGTAATTTGTAATAAGAATTACAGTGTAAAACACAAACACATACAAGGTATAACATACATTACAAAAACAACACTAGAGAAAGAAATTTAAGAAAAGAAACAAGGTTCATGGGGCATCAAGCTGTGTGTGCACATTGCACAATGTTCACGACTGTGCTGAGAATGAGGCACTAAATCACATTGTTAGAAATATTCGAAGCACTTCACAAATTCCACAGTACTGACATCACATAGGGCTAAACGTCGGGTGTTGTTGCTACGTTGTTGCAACGGCAATAGGGTGTGCTGGAGCATCTGCAGTACTCTGTTGAGATTGCACCAAGACCCACGCATATGATCGCGGCAGTACGGTAGGAAGACACAGTGATAGGCTCTCCTCACGTCGATTAATTGTCTCTGAGGTCTACTTATTGGGATACATCACTAGTCTAGGTATCTTCTCTCGCTGGACAGTACTTTACGTTTCCCAATATTGCAGTCCGACGAGGGATGATGGCACGTGGAGTGACTCCACAAGTGTGTGACGTCATCCATACAGGATCGAACTAGGAGCGACGATTGCTACAACTGCTCTCTAATAGAGAGGAGAAGTTAGAAATGAGACCATTCATTTGTTAGTGTGGCACGATACTGCTTTGTGTATGCAGATCGGCCAATGCTAGTGAGTTGTAAAAACCCAAACAGGTGAGTATATAGCGTCCCATTCTGTCCTGAGGCACATGAGGCGCAGGTTCTGACACAATATGTGATCTTCTTCGTGTACTCACGACAACGTGATCTGCCGCAGGGAATCCCTCCAAACGGCTGCCGCGTCTGGAGAGCTAGCAGGCTGTCGCGTGTGGGTCGCGTGTCAGTGTCAACGGACAGCCTCACTTTCTCTTGTGGCCCGGCGAGGGCTGTCTGCCGCCTAATCCCTCAGGTATACGGCCCGGTGACTGTCAGCTTGTAGGACCGGATGCTCTCGCGCCCTTCACGTCAGGTGGCGCGCTGATGCTCTCTTCTTGCAGGTAGCCGATGACCTCTTGCTTTTGCTCCGGCTGGCCTCTGCATTGCCATGATCCCCGTCATCTGCACAATTGTTACAAAAATCTTATGCCTAACTTTTCCCCATGACCTTCTATGTTATAATAAATTTACATTACGATACATTGATGGTCTGTCTTTTCAGAGACTCTAATTTTAATTTTATAGTTATTTATCTGTAGCTATCATTATAACAAAATCTTGGTGTATCTAATCTAGACATGGAAATAATTTATTTTGATATTTGTGTAGAGACCGATCTCAGTATTGTACATGGTGTGTGATAACTGATGCTATGTAATGGATGAACAACTAAATGTGCGGGCCCGCACCAATATTACTATTACTTATATAGATCGACAGTAGACATGCTCAAGAATTAACTACCATATGCCAACGATCTACATTTATGTCTTCTGAATAAATTATGTTATTATGCAGGCTGAAGTTTTACTGAGCTATAAAGAACATGCAACTATTCTACGTTCGCTCGCCGGTCGTCCCTCCATCTCAGGTCTGTGATATGACCTGAAAAATAACATCCCAACAGGCGCGCGCCAAACACTTGTGGTAGAAAACCCCCACAATATTAATCTAGTTATTGTTAAATCCTACAGTTTAACTTATCCTAGTATATCGTACCCTTTTATTTATTTATTTATTTTTGTTTACCTTATACAATACTCTTACATAATTCCTGTTACGTTGAGATGTCTCGCTGCTCGCCGCTATTGACGACAGTGATGTGCGCGCCGTACGACATGACCTCCGAGTTTTCATTACGCCTCACTGAAACTCCAGCGACTGGGTTAGCCATGGCTATACACGACAATAAATTTATAGTTGCAACTTCTTTTTCTATGTTATGCAGTATTCGCGATCAAAGCACACGTTTCCAGAGGCAATGTAATATGACCAAGCCAGGACTGGTTCCTGTTGAGGATTCCGTCGCCCACCATACACCAGCTACACAGTATGTCACGAATTTCCAAGTATAATTCCTTGGTTATTCATCTGAGACAGTCACAAGCAGCACGCTAAATCCCCAACCAGCACATTGGCATGGTAGGCTTTATGCCCGCATTTCTCTCGTCTAGGGCACCACTGGAGTCAAACGCTCTCAGGTTCATCCCGACTTGCAAGACAACGATGCTGGCGCAGCTCTCCAAAAAACTATACTGCCCATATTCATCCTCGAAATCACGCAATATACCACAATCTTGCAGTGCACTGACGCGTGCCTGCAAGCATTGGTATGAACGTCTCACGAACTGGTTGTGGCCGCTATGGAGCGTATCACGACTTCTCAGAACGCTTCTAAGAGCACGATCTTGTATACGCCCGTTTGTGCGACATCTCCTCACTCATCATTATCCCTCAACATGGACACCAGACAGGAAAGGACTAAAACATTGCATCATGGAAAGATAGTGTCTCCTACTCCACCGACATTGGAAGTCGCGAACATAAAAAAAAGGATAGCAGCAGTAAATTCTTATGCGAGACAACGCAGCGTGTTCATACTTTAGCAATCTTAATCTATTAATGCAACGATTATTGTTCCCCGAAGAAAGGTTCATATATTTGCCCATTCTACTATGTACACCACTTACACTACTACTATAGCAAGGTTCATGTATTTGCCCATTCTACTATGTACACCACTTACACTACTACTATTCCACGAACTCCTTTATGTGAGAGATGTGGTGGAGTCCTATGGACTTCTTTCCTTTCAGCGTCTCCAATTCATAAGCATTGTGGTGAGCTGCTCTCCTTATACGGTACGGGCCGTTGTAAACAGAATAGAATTTTTGGCATTTCATTTTTTGTTTGTTCGAAAGTCGGAAAGACTTCACGAGCACCTTTTGTCCAATTTGGAAGTGTCGTAGACGAGCTCCCCTGTCGGCACGTCTCTTCCTGACCTCTGCTGCAGCCCGTATCCTCTTGAGAGCCAAATCCACTATGGCTTGGTGCTGCGTTTGCGCCCTTGGTGGGAAGTTTACGACCTCGGTTATCAAGTCCTTAGGAATCCGGTTTTTCAGTACTGTAATGCCAATTTTGTTATCCCATGGGGTGCCTCATTGATCACCTCCTGGAAGTCTTTAAGGAAAACGTCCCATGTCGTGTGCTGTTTGTTACAGTACAACCGGCACAAGTTCCTGAGTTCCTTAATAACCCGTTCTGCAGCATTCGAGCTCGGATGGTGTGAAGATATAAAAATGGGATCAATTTTACATCCACCCAACGTCTCCTTCCATGTTTTTGACTTAAACTGTGGCCCGTTATCAGAAATAATTTTACTCACATGACCAACCTGTGGTAGGAAATCCCCGATTAGGGCTCGTGATACAGTTCGTCCTGTCGCCCTCTTCAGTGGCGTAAAGGTAACGTATTTGGACGTTAGTTCAACAAACACTAATACGTAAGTATATCCTCTTCTTGTTCCTGGTAAAGGTCCCATCAAATCTATTGCTGCGAATTGTCTTAATTTGGTCGGTACGATTGGGTATAATGGTGCCTGCATGCTCACAGTGGTGCGCTTAGCCTTTTGGCAGTCTTTACACACCGACAGTACCCTCCGTATTCGACGCTCCATGTTTCGAAAGTAACACATGGTCCTTAGCTTGAGATTGCACTTGCGTGGTCCGAAGTGTCCATAGCTGAGGTGAGTAAGCTATATAACCTTGTTTATTAGGTGTTCAGGGATGCATACCCCCCAGTCAGTGTCATTGGCATAATTTCGGTGGAAAATTATGCCTTTCCGAAAGAGGTAGAACTGCCTGATGGTGGCGTGTCTTCTGTCTATACATTTCTGTTTCAATAACACTAGGGCAGGGTCCTTGTCTTGCTCCTTCTTGATGTCCTGCATACTACAGGTAATAAAATTTTCAAAGGCTACTTTCTGCATATAGAAAAGGCAGTAGTGATTTTCCTCCAGATCTTCTTCCATGTTGTGCTCAAATCTGATCGGTGACCGTGACAAGGCGTCTGCAGTAATGTTCTGACTGCCGGGGATATATTCTATCGAAAAGTTGTACTGCTGCGGATATGATGCCCACCTAATGAGCCGCCTGTGATTAAGCTTTGCAGTCATCAAGAACTCGAGTGCCTTGTGGTCTGTATAGACCCTCGTCTTGCGACCAAACAGAAGGTATCTGAATTTTTCAAACGCCCATACAATAGCCAGCGCCTCTAACTCGGTTACTGAGTAATTCCTCTCACTCTTGGCTAGTACTCTGCTACCAAACGCAATTGTCTTCTACACCCTGTTTCCTTCATGTACATAGTCTTGGAACACCATGACACCCAGACCTGAGTATGAACTGTCCGTTACTATGCAAAGCTCTTCTGCTAAATTAGGGTGTGATAGGATGGGTGCTTGTAATAATGCGAATTTTAATGCTTTCCATTCGGATTCGGCCGCCTCATCCCATTCCCAAGGAATCTTCTTTCCTGTAAGTTGATGCAACCTAGGACTGCTCTGAGTTTTGACATGTATAAAGCGGTTGTAAAAATTTATGATCCCCAAGAACCCCCTTAACTGCTTCTTTGTCGTAGGAATGGGAAACTTTTCAATCGCTTCGATCTTTTCGGGATTTGGCGCAATGCCCTCACCCGTGATGATATGTCCTAGAAATTTGACAGAGGACGTCCCAAAATTCGATTTTTCGATATTGATAGTCACTCCGTATTCCCTGAATGTCGCAAGGAGTTCACCGAGGACCGCATTGTGCTCTCCCCAAGATTTCTCCGCGATCAGCAAATCGTCCACACAGCTGGTGACATGACGTTTCAAATTATCGCTTAGTATGCCGTCCAGCCCCCGAATGAATGCGGCAGACGAAATGTTCAAACCAAATGGGAGACGACGAAACCGGTAACATCTTCCAAATGCTAAAAAGGCTGTGTACTGTCTGCAATTTGGATGGAGCTCGATCTGCCACAAACTCGATTTTAGATCAACTGATGAGAAGATTGATATTCCATGGAAGTTTTGTAAGAGTTCCTCTAATCGTTCCGGTCTGTCTGTTTCGGGTTCTATTATGGTATTAATTTGTCGCGAGTCCAAGACTAAACGAATACTACCATCTGCCTTCTCGACTACTCTTAACGGGTTATTATAGGCTGAAGCCGTAGGCTCTATTATTCCTTCACTCAGCATTCGCGTAATTTCAGCTGCTACTTTCTGTCGATATGCCAAGGGGATTGGATAGGGTGGCACACGAAACTGGTTGTGCGGACGTACACGAAATTCATATTGGAAGTTCTTTATTGATCCTGTCTTGCGAAGGAAGACCTCCGTATGTTCTACTAGTAATTTATGAAGTTCTTTGCGGTGGTCGCACCTTATATTCTTTATTGCTTCCACTTTTTCTCCTATTTTCTCCTTTATTTCTCCCATTATTCCGACTTCATTCTCATCCGTGTCCTCTCCCCTACCCGCAACGTCGACCTGTTCTTCCTTTCTGTCTTTCAGACACGCATAGTTTATCCGTACGCAGTTAGACGGTAGTTGAGCTGGGATCAGCTGGTCGTCGAACTTAATGTGGACGGGATTCCCTTTCCTCAAAACCACTTCACCTCGTCCTAGATCAACTATCGCTTCATGTTCATTTAGGAAGTCCGTTCCTATTATCATGTCGATCGCCAGATTTGGCACGATCCAGAAGTTAGACTCTATTTTGTGTCCCTGGCAGGAGAATTCCAGTCTTGTTTGTTGGGTGACCTCCGTACATTTACCCGCTAATGCCCCTTTTATTTTGGTTTTCTAAGCCGATAGAACAGGCCAGTCCATCTCCTGAGAGCACCTCTTGTATGCTGCCTCAGATATTGCTGTTATGTAGCTTCCACTATCTATTATCGCATTCATCCTCTTTTCAGCTATTGCTACTGTGATAAGAGGCTGCCGATCTTGTCGAGGAGTTGCTTTATGTTCCTCGAGCAGGATTTCTGATAAATCTGCGTAATGTATCATCCGTAGTTGGCCAGGTCCGAGATTACGTGCGAAATTCCGGCGGCCTGTGTTCGCAATAGTCTGGCGTCAATCCCTTATTAAGCTCCTCCTCCTCTGACGTGCATTAGGATTTGCGGGTCTAGTTTCAATCTCCTGGTTCCACTGTTGTCCTTGGTTTCGCTCTCTCCAATTACGGTCGCTTTGCCGTTCGTTATTCCTCCTATCCCAGATTCCTTGTCTACATTGACCCTGCTCCCTGACGTTCTGGTTTCCGTGTCTTTGGTTTCCATAACCTTGAATAGCGTAACCTTGACTTCCGTAACCCTGGTTTCCTAACTGACCAGTGCGATTATGCGATCTGTTGTCGTCTTCCCTTCCTGGCCCGTGGTATTTGTTACTTTGCCCCTTCTTCCTGTCCTTTGCGTCTTGTTTATCAAAGACTACTTCGAGTTCGCGCAATAGACTTTTGAATGCTTCTATGTCAGATCCACACTTCCCGACAAGTGTCTGTTGGTAGCTAACTGGCAATTTGGAAAAGCAAAATTTAATGATTTCTCCGTTGTTATATGGACTATCTAAAAATTGATTCTTATTGAGTAAATCATCAAGAAATTTGGTTGCGCTCCTATGCCCGGACACTTCCAGTTCAGGACAAAATATTATTTCCTCTTTAATCATGTCTTGCGTTTCCTTTGACCAGTAGGTCCGCAGGAATGCACCAACAAATTCCTGATAAGTCCGACACGTCACTGCCACACCTCGCATCTTTTCCGCGGCTTGGCCTTCGATGTGTCCACACATGAATTCTAATTTTGCCTGGGTTGGCCATGATGTGCCGGTAATCAATTTGTAAACTGCATCACCCAGCTCTTCGGATGCATCGACCCTCCATTTTCTTTGAACTTCTGGAATTTTAGTATCGACAGGAAGTGATTGTGATCAAAATCCTGTCTGATCCTCGTACTGGTGTTGTCACTCGTTTCCGATACTTGCACGTCTGCTGAGTGTCCTGTTCTATCTTGCTGATAACTGTGATGTGCTACCTCTGTATCACAGTGAAAGTGGCACTCAGAATTCACTCTCCTAAGTGGGCTATAATTATTGGAGCTATTACTCGCTGTTTCTGCGTGTGCATTGTTAGTTACGCACTCGGTCATTGGGCTAGAGCACGGCAGGCTTTTCCTCGGAGACACAATTCTGTGTACTCCATCATTGGTATCCGAACGCGCAGTGCTCGTGTGCCCGTTTTGCTCTAGTTTTGCTATCCGACTCTCTACTTCTTCCATTCGTTTCGGGGTGTTCGCAACCGCGATATTACCTTGAGTTATTAAGAATGCTAGGGATTTTGAGTGGGATTGTGTTGTACGTCGCAAGCCCCCTGCGAGTTTAGAAGTTGCTTCCACGACTTTCATTGCCCCTATTGCTGCCGTTTTGGCCAGGCCTGCTACTTTTTGTGCAGCCATTGACATTTGTTTTACTTCTCCACATTCTTTCTTTATTGTTAGTAATTCCCCACGAATTTCCCCTATATGCGAAATTATTGCCTCAGTGTCCTTCTTACGCTGTTCATCAGCTTTTCCTTCTCCTTCTTACGTTGTTTCTCCTCATCTTCCTTCTCCCTCTTACGCTGTTCGTCAGCTTCTTCCTTCTCCTTCTTACGTTGTTTCTCCTCTTCTTCCTTCTCCCTCTTACGCTGTTCGTCAGTTTCTTCCTTCTCCTTCTTACGTTGTTTCTCATCTTCTTCCTTCTCCTTCTTACGTTGTTTCTCCTCTTCTTCCTTCTCCTTCTTACGCTGTTCGTCAGCTTCTTCTTTCATTGATCGTAGGAAGCTCAGTATTGGGTTTACGTCATCTTTTTGATCCTCTTCAAACGTGGGAGATGTAACTCTGGACACCTGGGCGCTAGAGCTCTGACGTGGCCGTGGCCCCTGTCTGCTCTCGTTCGTTTGATTATAAACTTCTGCTACCGTCTCGACCTGTGTGCCTGTCTCTGTTTCATCCTCTACTTCACTATCATAATCAGGGCCGCAACGCTGCTCTGAGATCGCGTCCAAATCACCTTCCTCATCAATGACGGCGTCCTGTCCTGCTAAAACTGTGCCCATCTCATCTCTGAACCTATTCCCGCCAGTAAACTGCCCCTTATCCATCATGCTATCCTCTTTTGTTTTAGCTTCGCTCGATAATAGTCGTGCCTTACTTCTCGTTATCATTCATGAAAAACAAATTTATCTAAAATGCACAATAAAATTAACCTACTCCATATATTTTTTACACATAGACATAAAATTTCAACAACGCCTCTCCATCGCTGTAATTATACGCACGATTTGTTGTGGTACAGAAACCGCACACAAACCCGACAAAGTGGGATGTGATACGGACACACCATCAAAGGAACATAAAAACAATGTACAAAAGAATATATACACTGAAAACAAACACTGTAACGATGCGCCGCTTCTTAAAACTAAACGCGGAACTGCCAGAAAAAAACTTGGGTATTAATCAATAAAAAAATTAAGCAAAAAAAAAATTATGAATGTCCCTACTACTAATAATACTTGCTTATCAGCGATTCACAGGAAAGATCCGAGGCTAAGGGTCGGCATTTTATGTGAGGTGCCGGGGCTAGCAGTGTATTTAACACTAAATTCTTCTAGAATCTACATATGTAAATGATGCTCTAAGCCCCCCCTTTTCTAACTCCGACTTTTGCTGTTGCACAAGGATTAAAAAAAATACGCGAACTGACTCTAATCAACCCTGCCAGTGGAGTAGAAGAGAGTTTGGCACCTGCAATAATTGAATTTGATAAATAAGTTAAATAAACGAAGGTTTTATTAACATAGTGAGGAATGATAGGGTTGCTCTACCGATTAACAGAATGAAAGTTCTGTCCAAAATAACAATATGATTTATTAAGACTAAACACAAAATAATAAACAAAAACACATGAAACATTTACAATACATCAAATTGGCTCAAATTGGATACTCAAACAAACGTTGTGAATGTGAAGTTGTGCCTAAACTAGATTGTGAGGATTATGACGAAGTGGTATGTGGAGCCAATTCCTTGCAACTCAAATCTTAAGAGAAAACACATAGCCAACCCAACATTAATTGCTGCTACCCAAGACATTACTAAGTTAGAAAAAGACTAACAGGCGCGCTCTGCTGAGCTCTGATTATCACCTAGGAAAATTCCTGTCTGCCGGTGCTGCGGACATACATTACCAATCTGTCTTCTTAACTGCAAGAACACGATTTGGCGTACCGGAGGCGATGGCTGGTTGCTTCGACGGCCCGTCGTGGTGATGATAACGTCGCGAGTATAGCCTGAAACAAATTATCCTGGCCTGGTTGTTCCAGACTAAAGACTTCCTTGCAATACAAATGCGCCTCTGAGGGAGACGAAGAAAGCTCGCCACACAATCACTGACGGTACAGTGATTGATTTTAACAAGCGAAGTCACCCAGCAACTCCGATACAGTCAACATTAGCCAAAACTGCTCAAGACAGACAACATAGGCCTCTTGTACACAGAACGCTCAATTGCCAACTTTACACAGAAAGTTACGTTGAAGTCGAAACTTCAGCAACTTCGTCAAACAGTTACAATTAAATGAAAGTATATTAGGCAGCCCACAGAAGGCATGCTGACCCGAGCAGCGAGAGCTCAGTCTTGTAACGTACTTCCACCGAAAGGCGAGAGACGACTACACACAAGAGCACCCGTACAGGCCGAACACACAACATTCCCGCCCCCACGACAGTGGCTGTAGTTAAACGTTCCAATCAGCAACTCGAAAACCGGCGGAAAATTCCACTCTATTGCCGGAGCACTACCATTCCACCAATGGAGATTCTTGGCGCCAATTTCTGCGCTGATTTTGGTACGTCAGGGAGCTATGCCCTGAGCAAGCCAATCACAGTTACTATTTTTCAGAAAGCGCGGGAATTTTCCCGCCACAACTGCCTGGGTACACAAGTCATTCCCACGCCTCGCTGGTAGCCCGCCAGAAAGTGTTTTCGCTAAGTTTCTGCGAAGTAACGGAACCTCTACCCCAGCCGCTACTTCAGGCCCCTGCGGGCGTGTCTCTTGACAATGTCGGCGTCTGGAAAGCATTCACTCGACTCCCTCACACTCGTCGGCTTAACCCTCTCGAGATCCGCAGAGCCCGCCTGTCACCGGACCACCTGGGTGACGAGAGACGCTGCGTGGGAAGTCCGCGTGTGAAGGAATAGCAACTTTTCACCGTATGCAATTAGAGACGAAAATCGTAAGATAGAAATATGAGAGGAGGCTCATGCCACCTCTCAACCTATACCTTTCATGAATCACCTACAAAAATCTTCGTTACTCGAACTACTGCAATACAACGAGCGCCAATACTGCCAGCTAAATAAAAGGCATTAACTACTGATAGGCATGATTAGCAAATGAAAGATTTTGATAGAGAACAAACAATGTATTCACCTTAATAATATTCAAAAGTCATCATATATATATATATATATATATATATATATATATATATATATATATATATATATATCAGTTCATGATATACAGTATTACAAATTTACTCTTTCTGATGGACACATGTCCAGATCATCCGCTTTCAAAACTCCGCCATCTCTCTTCCCACATCCACCACTGCTGGCGGCTCACCTCCAATTCTGCACCGCTACCCGCTGTTCACATCCAACTGCCCAACACTGCAATAGCGAATATTCCAACAATGCAAACCAGCTACAGACTTCACACAGCACAGTCAGTGATTTTCATATTGAGCGCTACGTGGCGTTACCAACATAAAAACCTAAACAGCCTACTTACAACCCTAACAAGTTAACAGTACTATCCTTTATGTCCATATAGATCTTAAAATCACTCTATACAGTAACTCTGTTTACACATTCATCTTCCTTAATGTTTGTGTTAGACGTTTCATAGCTTTTCACTCTGCACTGACGAAAAGGAATTTCTATTGTGTCACCACCAAAATAATGTTTATTACTTTTTGACATATCACTTGGAATTAAAAATGTTGCATAGAAACCAGCCACTGCCACGTTATATAAGTGTCTCTTACAGGTACATGGATAAAAGAAGTTAAGGCAGACTTGAGAGAAATAAATAACCAAGGAAAAAGCAGGAGAAAGAGAAAGATTCAGAGCAAAAGTAAAAGGTTTCAAGGGCTTCCAGGAGAAAGAAAAGAAAAAGGCAAGTGCAATATGGACAGAAGAAGACGGTAAAACATAGGGACCGAATGCAAAATTACTGGAAAGAAGGAAAAGAGAAAAGAAGAACTATATAAGTTATTTCATGTGTTCCTTAGTATGCCAAACCATTTGAACAAAAGAGGTATCCACTTTTCACTCTTCTTGCATCACTCAGCAACTATTTAAGATTAACTACTATCTTTTATGAATCTAAAATTAATACTTTGAGGCGGAATAAGAAAACCTACGTAAATGGATCGTCACATGTAGTACATACTTGAAAGGCCAAAACACTTTTCTAATAACTTGATGTTTATGGAACATCTACGTAATGGTACCAAATAACCTAATGTTAACGTTGGACATCATCACTAAAACGTGTCTCTTCTCTTTGTACTATTTCCTTTGGCTGCTTGAGTACCACCTCTACGACATCCCGTAGGTGTCTCCTAAGAACAGAAGATTAAGTAAGAAGCAGCCCAGATATATAGTTCCGCCGGTGTTGCATTTCTACCTGCAATTGACTTATACGGCTCACGCCTTGCAGGTAGACCCCAAACAAGTTAGAGGTTGGCAAGTGGCCGTGAAAGTCAAAGGCCCCTAATTTCCTTTCATATTGGTACGGTAACAGGAGCAACGTACATGAGGTAAAATTTATTACTGAGAATGAAGACGACATGCATTGAATACCTGTTAATTGTAAGAAAATAGGAGCTGAAAACAAGTTACGCTTGATGCTATGATTGATTAAAATGAAATGGCGCTCTTACCCGTATCGAAAGCACAGTTCATAATAATATTACTGCTGACATATGTCATTCCAATTAGCTTACGCACAACGTGTGGTGTCTACTTTTGGTTGCAGTGAAAATTATCTTTGTATAGGTGCAATTAAAATTCGGTAAAACTTCATGGCACTTATGTATATATTTGTAATGGATAGTATTTCGCAAGATTATTAAGCAATTTAGAAAATCGCAAGACGCGTAGATCAGCAGTGTTTCGGCAAAATAAATATGGTTAACAACCCAACCCACCACCTCAACAGACTTCTGCTACTTCCTAAAGCCTACGTCCACCAAAAACCAAATGAAATTACAAACGTAAACATCCGCGAGGATTTACTTACCTTTTTGAAATAGGTAACATCGCTATTTGCTTTCAAGAAATAAGTGTAATATCAGCGCCCAATTGTTATTTATGTAGTTTGTAATGATTAAGATGCATACTTAAACAGTCAAGATTCTACCAGGCAAATTTTCCACAAAATAGAACTAGCCCAATATTTGCCCGAAGTAGTATCTAGATAGCAGCAATTTTAAACCTGAATGGGAGGAAAGTGAAGCAGTCAGACCCGAGGACATTAGCTATGATAGACAGTACGACAGTAAAAAGGAATTTAGCGAGAATCAATAGACATCGATAAGCGTCAGAGTCATCGTAACGCTGGAGGCAGTACATTGGTTGTTCAAGAATTCGCATAGCTACAGTCATCACGTCAGCACCACTAGATAACACGTCACACGTCACCGAAGTGAACACTACAAGAGACATCGACGGTTTCGAAGTTGCAATATCTCAGAATAGAATTCGCGCCTCACCGATTTAGGAGAGTGTCCGCTCCAACATGCATGTTCTGCGGGTTGCTTTGTCGAAAACTGCAGGCAACTTCGAGAAATTCTAAACGGAGCTACGTACAACACAGCGACTGCAGTTTTTGTGTATTGTCAGATTTTCTTGTCAGCCATTGCAGTAAAGACTAGAAACTGCCAAATTACTTTGGATAAAAGCAGGAAACTAGCGAATCTCCATATCCTAGGTCGGCTTTGGGAGATCTAATAAGATTAGAGTCAAATCCACGATAGCTCCTTTTGAATACAGTCAGAGAGTTACATTGGCGACTGGACGCTATGTTTGGGAAGTGGGATAGAAAATTAAAAGAACTGATAGCAATGTGAACACAATACTTTATGGCTTGAAAGTTAGGTTTGCTTAAGTTTAAAAGAAATTTCCTGAAAAGTTGCCGATATTCAAAAGGAATTTTCGGGTGGAGAGAGGGGTGAATTCTGCTTTTGTAAAGGTTGGCAGTGACGTCTTTCATATGCAAGCTGAGTTAGAACCTGTTGCAGACATACAAAATAATTGTTTTGACTCCAAGCTATGAGAAGTGGCAAATCGAGTCGAGGCCATGACGCAGTGCGAAACCGAGAGAAAAAGTCAATTCTGCTCTTATAAAGGTTACCAGTGACAACATGCATGTGCAAGCTGAGTTGCAACTAGTTGTAGAAGTAAAAATAATAAGTTCTAGGGTCAAAGGTAGAAAACAGAATTTAATATGTGGTCCATGGATAGAATTATAGGTCACACAGGGCTGTGAAGTGGTATTAATGAATACGGCAGCAGTAAAGAGCAAGAACGCCTTAAATACTGGTACGAAAAATGACACTTACCTTGGGAGATTAATAGAATTAAATCTACAGGGGTTGCCACACAAGTAGTAGCTTAGGGACTAACAGTTTCGATAATTGTATATGTGTTCAGCCTGTGAAGGAATCCTGAGTAAATGATAGTGTGTGCTGTAATAGTGATGATGATCAGATCAGTAACAACAAAAAGATTGATAATGTTCATATAGAGAAGCACGGCTTTTTCTATCGGTTTCATTGATGGTGTATGTTATGTGGAGATCAGCGATAATTAGTAATTATAGATATGTGCAAAGTGTCACAGCTACCTTCAATGTTGATGATTTAAACGTGTCAGAGATAGCGCAAAATGGTATTGTGCGCTCTGTGGACACCAATACAAATGAGTAGTTAGCATCTGTTGTTGCTGGTGAAAGATGTGGGAAGAGTGAAGGACATACACGTTTGTTTATATGCAATGAAAGTCACATTAAAGTGAAAAATTATTTGTTCAATTATGTAAACACCTTGTCTAGACAGGTGTCTGCTTACATATGCTGTAGGAAATGCATAACACAAGTAATGACTTTAATGCAATTCATTTACCAACCGGTTTCAGTCCAGGACTATGTTCACGGTACTCTACAAAAATTCCAATAGAACACAGTGACCAACATGACCTGCAAGGTTAAAAATTTGCGATACTTACCTCAAATATGCAATTATAAAACCAACATTTACATACCATGGGATCACATAAATAACTTTATTGTCAGTTTGAAATTACAAGATGCCAGATTTAAATTTATTACTATGTTACTTACCTTATATTCCATCATAGCTGTAATTTTCTTGACTTTTACCATACGATGAAACATAGGGACTTATCTTTATGTAAATGTAGTTATATCTTTGTTGTTTTTTGTTGATTTTGAAGTTGATTGCTGATTTTAGATATGTCACATTCTCCTTTTACATCTAGAAGGTTGCAACTTGTATTTTTGACTTACCTTGTGCCTGATATTAGCTACGATTATAGCTGTGCCATACAGTTTGTATATTGTTATAGCTATTGTGGCCTTAACTTCATTTTTAATCTTTTACGAATTGTACGTAGGATGATTTACATTATATTACATAGTACTTTGAGTACATTTGTTTTACATTTTGACTTTGTAATCTTTGATGTCTTCAGGTATGTTTCCACGACTGTGTTATTTATGAACTCCTTGGCACTTGACCATGATATTGTGAACATACGTGATTCTGTTGTTGACTGTCTCGTGCCGGGTTACTGTCTATATCAGTACTGATTAGTGCCCGCATTTGACGTAGTTACTGTGTTCAGAATTGTTCCGCTTGATTTATGTTATGTACTTTGGATTTAGAAAAATGTATGAATTCTTATAATTGCTTTATAACTGCATTTTGACATACATATCTTCTTATGAAAGTTGTTGTCGTAATTTCTTGACTTTTCAGGTAATTTTGGTCACTGCTTTTTACTGAAATTTTTGTATATTACCATTAACATAATCGGTAAGTGAATCGCATTGGTATTTATGCTACGCATATCCTTCAGTGTTCGTGTAATGACTGGATTGGGAATGATGTTCGTTGGATGTATAAAGCAAAACTTTTAAATTGCTCGAGGAAGGGAGGAGGTGGAGCCTTAATGCTATACGCATACTAACATTATGCAGAGTGAATGTGTAAAAGATGTGGAGGATGACTAGGTGGATGAAAAGGAATTAGTGAAATAAAGCGCGGAAAAAAGTGTAGGCCATTGTTGAATTGGATGTGTATGGTGGATGAGTGAATGCATATTTGCAGATTGCATTATAATTCTATGACTATATTAGAGAACTAGTGGAGTCTCCTAAAACAAATATCGATATTAAAAATGATACACATTATCTCAGGAAACCAATGCAAAGGGAGGTTGTGCTTGAAATAGTTATGAATGAGTAGACCTAAGTATTTGAGGGAAATTTCCTCGCAACAGTGTCGTAAACAATAAATTTAGAGATTCGGTTAGACTTGCCGAAACAAAAAGGTCCCACTGTAAATTGTCTGAAACAATTGATCGAGTTTTGGTGGTGTTGTCAGATATACATAAAATCACGTTTCACCAAAGAGTGAACATGCATACAGAGAATATTAAATGGAGGATGAACGAAATTGTGAAAGTACGCTGCCACTTATAGGTAGATGTATTTGTTCAGGAGTATACCGTAGTATACTCTCCAGGGGCTAGTGATACAACTGTTTGATTGCAAAGTAGCAGCTGAATGTTGTTTATAAGGAACAGAGCAAATTCGACATTTGCTTATACACTCCCGGAAATTGAAATAAGAAAACCGTGAATTCATTGTCCCAGGAAGGGGAAACTTTATTGACACATTCCTGGGGTCAGATACATCACATGATCACACTGACAGAACCACAGGCACATAGACACAGGCAACAGAGCATGCACAACGTCGGCACTAGTACAGTGTATATCCACCTGTCGCAGCAATGCAGGCTACTATTCTCCCATGGAGACGATCGTAGAGATGCTGGATGTAGTCCTGTGGAACGGCTTGCCATGCCATTTCCACCTGGCGCCTCAGTTGGACCAGCGTTCGTGCTGGACGTGCAGACCGCGTGAGACGACGCTTCATCCAGTCCCAAACATGCTCAATGGGGGACAGATCCGGAGATCTTGCTGGCCAGGATAGTTGACTTACACCTTCTAGAGCACATTGGGTGGCACGGGATACATGCGGACGTGCATTGTCCTGTTGGAACAGCAAGTTCCCTTGCCGGTCTAGGAATGGTAGAACGATGGGTTCGATGACGGTTTGGATGTACCGTGCACTATTCAGTGTCCCCTCGACGATCACCAGTAGTGTACGGCCAGTGTAGGAGATCGCTCCCCACACCATGATGCCGGGTGTTGGCCCTGTGTGCCTCGGTCGTATGCAGTCCTGATTGTGGCGCTCACCTGCACGGCGCCAAACACGCATACGACCATCATTGGCACCAAGGCAGAAGCGACTCTCATCGCTGAAGACGACACGTCTCCATTCGTCCCTCCATTCACGCCTGTCGCGACACCACTGGAGGCGGGCTGCACGATGTTGGGGCGTGAGCGGAAGACGGCCTAACGGTGTGCGGGACCGTAGCCCAGCTTCATGGAGACGGTTGCGAATGGTCCTCGCCGATACCCCAGGAGAAACAGTGTCCCTAATTTGCTGGGAAGTGGCGGTGCGGTCCCCTACGGCACTGCGTAGGATCCTACGGTCTTGGCGCGCATCCGTGCGTCGCTGCGGTCCGGTCCCAGGTCGACGGGCACGTGCACCTTCCGCCGACCACTGGCGACAACATCGATGTACTGTGGAGACCTCACGCCCCACGTGTTGAGCAATTCGGCGGTACGTCCACCCGGCCTCCCGCATGCCCACTATGCGCCCTCGCTCAAAGTCCGTCAACTGCACATACGGTTCACGTCCACGCTGTCGCGGCATGCTACCAGTGTTAAAGACTGCGATGGAGCTCCGTATGCCACGGCAAACTGGCTGACACTGACGGCGGCGGTGCACAAATGCTGCGCAGCTAGCGCCATTCGACGGCCAACACCGCGGTTCCTGGTGTGTCCGCTGTGCCGTGCGTGTGATCATTGCTTGTACAGCCCTCTCGCAGTGTCCGGAGCAAGTATGGTGGGTCTGACACACCGGTGTCAATGTGTTCTTTTTTCCATTTCCAGGAGTGTATGTTTATCTGAATAGCCATCTGCTTTCGTTTATGGGACATATGGCTCAGGGCAGTGAATGCTATAGCATACAAAACACAGCCCAGTGGGCTTCGTGTCTATGAACTAGAGATCATAAGTACACAGTACTGAAAAAAACTTCTGTCTGCTATTTCCTGTTTGAAGTAATGCCACGTTGTTGTTTTCTGTGGATTTCTTTCAATTTATTTCACTATATAGCGCTGGGTAATAAGGGTAACATATCGCTACCTTAACCATAGGCCATCACGTTCCAAGATGCTACTCCAGGCGGGCGCAAAATGAATGTGCGCAACGGAAAATAAGAAACGCTAAATGAAGATTTGGCCCTGTCTGACTACCCCCTGAATCAGATCTTAGGATTTCTTAATTCTATACATTACAATCTAAACATAAATGAATAATGAAGGCAACTAATCCCACTAAATGATAAACGCTGTTCCTACTTATATATTTCAAATGGTTCAAATGGCTCTGAGCACTATGGGACTTAACTTCTGAAGTCATCAGTCCGCTAGAAATTAGAACTACTTAAACTTAACTAACCTAAGGACGTCACACACATCCATACCCGAGGCAGGATTAGAATCTGCGACCGTAGCGGCAGCGCGGTTCCAGACTGAAGCGCCTAGAACCGCTAGGCCACACCGGCCGGCTTATAAATTTATTATGGATTAAAAAGCCTTTGAATTACAAAGTTTACATTTCCTATGTAAAATTACTAATCAATTTGCCCAAATCTGCCCATTATTATGACTGCACGGTCTAATATCAATGACGCAAAATGACTAACACCATCTACGTACTAAACACTAGAAGACACTACATTCAAAGATGATCTACGGTGGTGTGGGACCGCAGTGGAAATAAACTAACGTGATCACAGCTGTTTAGCTTTTGTAGCCCTAATAAGCCGAAGCCATTTGCGATATCACCGTATGTGCTGCGTTCATTGCGTCGAAGTGATGGTTTTCGTACTCGTCTGCGACGTTGGAAGAACTCCAGCCACAAATAAACTCTTTCAAACACTAGAATGGAAGAAGGCGGTCCTCTGACTAATATACTCTGATACTGTCTTCTCCTCTCTGTGTTCTACAGACGAGAAACGCTAACTCCCACCCACAAGGATGGAGTTCAGAAAACGTCTCAACGTGGGTATAGGCAGAGAAAGTGCTCTCAATTACCGAACGCTGCATACTCAACGACGACTTCCAACCCAGAGGTGAAGTCCATAATCGTATAGGTTCGCAACAGTAAAGTGCCTAACTGTTCTAACTATAAACTCTCCTGGGAGCAAAGACAGGAGGTCCGTCCGTAGCAACAAAGCTAATATCGAACGAACATCACACACGGGCGCTCACAACGAAAAAACACGTCTCTCCACCGCTGGCCTCCCAGCAAGGCTCGGCTCCTCACCATCGTAATTCCGAAAACGAATAATATTCCCCCCCCCTCTCTACAGAGTCTTCCGAACGCCGACCAACCATATTTTAGTATTTTTTCGCCCATCTAGGAACGTTTTCGAGGAAAAACTTGTACAATGGTACGCTTGTGAATAAAAATCCTTCGACATAACCCAGTCTGCGTAGTTTCTGAGGTGCCGCTTCTTCATTCCTCTCACCTGCATCCAAGATTATCGACGATCGGAAGTATTATCCGGTTATCCTTCCGGCCCCTACTACAATAGCGACCGGCCATCACCCTATTGTGCTCTAGAGCTCAGGTGCCACGACGTCTGTCTACCTACTTGTAAGGTGCGAAATTATAGCCACCTTACAACGTGATTAATAGCCTAAATTCCCAGTCTGACTTTTCGTTTCGCCTTTTGTAAGGAAACTGGGTGTTAAATTCTACGTAGTCTTGAAATATGGTGTGTCTAGGAAAGCTACTTCCTTGGATCGCTAGATAACATTAAAGGAAATCGTATTAATAAATTTTAATACCGAATGATAAATTACAGTACTTCACATTGTGTTACACAGACGTGTCGCAAGCAAAGGTCGCCATACGAAATAAGCAAGTTTCTTCAGTAGAAGTCTGATACATAGAGTGTTCAAACGAAGTAATGAGCTTTGACGATTCTATGCAAGTCGCCAGTTTTGAGGCTGCTGTTCGACTAGGCCGCGATGGGTCCGGCACGGCTCTTATGTCTTCTTCTCATAGGGGCAGCTGCTGTCGCGTTGTCGTCCTGGTGAGGGGTCGGTCAACGAGCAGTTGACTGTCAGTGTTCCACAGCCGTCTCTTCCCTCTCGTTCCCGACTGGCATGCCACCGCTTGACTTTACGACGAAACGTTCCTCTCCGCCAAAGTTGCAGGGGACGTCAGACTTCCAGTCGCACCCCATCATGCGACCTGCGCTCTGGTGGAAACGTCGCCCGGAAAACGCCCAGAAAGGTACGCGTCCACCTGCGGCCCATAGCAAGAGGTAGAAGGCGTTGGCTGCCAAGGCGTGGGAGGGTCCAGCTCCATCGGTAGGACGAGAGGAGGCGGAGGAGGCGATGGCTTCGTCTCCACGGAGTCACCCCGCGGTGTCGTTTTGCCACCCTCTGGCGGCTGCTGTGGCCGCGCTGTCCTCGGGGATACCGAATCTGGGGGTGGAGATACAGAATGATCACCGTACAAATTACATTGGCGAATTTGATTGTGTTGTCGGCACTGCAATCCGTGTGCGCCTGAAATGAGATACGTTCATGCGCCAAGTCGACGAAGGATCTCGTCTTGCGCCCACCGTCCGCTGCCGCAAAAAGCCCTGTAAAAGAGAACATCACGCAGCGCGAAGCGATACTTGCGGACTTCCTGCGGTGCCGGATGCTGAGGAGGGTGGAGGAGGTGGAGCAGTGTCCGATGGCGGGGGCCGTGAAGTAGTTACTCCGGCGATGGTGCATCTCGTGGATGCGAACGATAGGAGGCTAGAAGCAGTTGCAATGTTTGATCCATGGTGCGTGCGGTGCGAATCTTGGCCATCTGCTGCTTGACAAGACGTTCCGCTTCGCTGTTGGACTGTGGATGGGACGGTCCACTAGTTAGATGCTGCAAGCCACTGCATTCACAGAATTTTTTCAAATACATTTAACGTGCACTGAGGGCCACTGTCCGACACTACGACTTCAGGCAAATCTTCGAGGCCAAAAAGAGAGGACATGGCATTGTCGAATTCATTGGCGCAGCGAAAGGAAACATGGAATAAGAGTCGACTACAATCAACCAACGAATGTTCCAAAAATGTCCCGCAAAATCTATGTGCACATGTTGGCATGGCGATTGTGACTTCGGCCAAGCAGAGAATTTTTGTGACGCAGTTGTCTGATTTTTTGCACACGCGCGACACTGTGACGTCATCTGTTCTATTTGGCCGTCCGTACCCTGTCAGGTACAATGTGGACGTGCTAAACGTTTCGTATGAACCATCCCCCAGTGTCCTTGGTGAAGTAACTGCAACACATGTGAACCGTGAATTTACTTTCAAAACCTTTTCTTAAGAATTTACTTTATTTATTAGCGATTCATCAAGAACATTAACACGTTTAATCACACTATATGAGCGTGGAAGTAGTTTCCAATGGGTAACTGATGAACATATTAAATTTTTTTTCAGTAAATAGAAATTTTATTTCTAAAAGCCCTTTTTTTTATTTTTGAAACAGATTTAAAATTATAATCGGAAAGCACCCTGTAAATATCAAGTTACAATTTATTCAGAGGCAGAAATAACAATTTTTTTGGAGAGTATGAGCTTTCGGGCTGAGAACCTTGCCGCTGCCTTTTACCACGGCCGTAGTCACGGCCGCTCACAACAACCTCTGAAAGAATACACTGGTGCAAATCTGCAGCACTCACACCAACACATAAACTATGCATCCCGTAAGAGGGATGGAAATGGTACCAAACACTCACATAAAAATTATTTGCCACCGAAAGTGCAACTTGTTTCTAAAAAGAACTCTTACGGTGGAAGGGTGGCATCTTTATATATTAAAAATGACCATTTAAATAAAATCCATGAAATGCAGTCTTACATAAAATATGCCAACATGCTCTACATTACACATATACCACCTCGCGAGATGATAGGTAAATAAAAACATATTTCAGGAATTCGGCCTTTACAACTTAAGCAATAAATTTGTTAACACCGAATCCGACAAACATGACAGAGGCAGCTATTAACTTATGGCAGACCGACAGACAGACCGACAATAACTGCCTGACAAATGCGGACGAGAGACAGACGGGCAAGCTGATGCCGAGAAACTGACCAAGAAAACAAGTAGAATTTAACAAGTAACTGAAACAACATATCATGAATCACTTAACCTGCAATAACTGCGATTTCTGGCGCAGACCTGGCGCAGCACCCCCAAAACGCTCTCCCGAACCGTTCGCTGCCAGCCGCTTCAACGAACGCAGGAAGGCGCGCCGATCTCCCGTCTTACGGCGTCGCAGCTCGCGCCGGCCAGACCGATGTCGTGGGTTGACTCCTGTTGCTCTCGTGTCAGCCGCGAGGCCACTAGCCCTCGCTATACGGCTCGGCCGACTGGACTGACGTGGCGACCTCACATGCGCCGACGCTCAAGACGGACAAGTCATCTTGTGTCCCAGTGCGCGACAGACCAACCGATCTATCCAACCGCCAATTCCCCTTGCCTCAACAAACTCGAGCAGACTGGCGGCCTAACACATACTAGCACTCCGGACAACAGACACTGACTGCCCCACACTGACCCGGCTAACCAACTCCCAGACTCGCCGAGACTGACAGACTGCTCCCCACAGTCGAGCTCATAGCGCCCCTTAAATGCACGTGAACAGGCAACTTTTCCGCTTTGCCACGTGAGGGAGACACGAAAGCTGCGATTACTACAGCGGTGCCACCGCCAGAAACGGAGGGCGACTGCTTTACACTACGTGCTGCGGAGCGCTCTTCAAAACAGCAATTTTTCCACGGCTCAACATGTTTTTGCAAAGCTTTCGGGAATAACACATGTGACGGTCCACTGTAATTTTGAACAGGAATCACACCTTGCCGTATAGCGAGGCGATGACGACGTGCAAAGTATTGGCGCACTACAGCGTTCTTTATGCTACGCAGTGAGCGATCCAAGATGTGGGAATGTATTTTAGTAATATATTCAAATTTGAATCAGTTTCCGTGGCCCGTGCAATTTTCCTGTAGTTCCGAGGAAAAGACTGAATCTGTAAGAACAGCTGCCTCAACGACAGTATTTTGCATAGTTTTAAACCGAAAATGACCAGGCCAATCGGAAGACGTGGAAGTGTGTCCGCATCACCATGTTGAGCCGTTGGACGATGGACGGTTTCGTATTGGTACTGAGATGACAACAGAGATCATTGTTGCAATTTTTGAGCAGCTCGTACACCAACCGGCTTATCCGGATGAAACAAAGACTGCAATGGCTTGTGATCCGTTACTAAGTAGAATTTTCTGCCATACAAATAGTGGTGGAATTTGGTGACAACATACACAATAGCCAGTGCCTCTTTCTCTGTCGGTGACTCAAAAGAGTCCTGCCATTTCCATTTTCCTTGTATTTAGTGGATTTCGGTTGATTATTCGAGACAGTCCAGTTTTATCCGTTTGAGAAAAGAGTTGTCAATCGTGTATTAATGGACTGAGGACTTCTGCCTGTCTCTCGGAAGAGTCATAGCGTTTCCGCTTTAGGAGGAGTTGACTTAGGTCGCGTACTCGAAAACGATCCAGACAAATCGGCCTTATGAGAAAGCTATTTTTCCTGCACCATGTAAGATTTTGAACTTTGCTCTTTAGAGACAATTCAACGAGATTTACAACATATTCCTACCTGGAATGCTTACGGCAGCGACAGCATGTCCGAGCAGCAAAATTATCGAGGGAAGTGTGGGCTGACAGAGGAACAGTTACAACAGTTCTTCATTCATTTTAAACACGGCTTTAACTCTGTCTGGTAAATTGGTTCCTACTGGAATGAAAGAGATAATTAGTGAAACTGATAACCTATTGCTTTTAAATAAACAAGAGCAATTTAAACAAGTCTGTAGTGCCGCCTAGTCTCATTTACAAAATCCGACTCAAGCTACATAAGTTTGATTAGAACATAGCTAGCAGGTCTGTTAGGACATTACAAGCTTCAGATTGACATAAAGGGAACTAGCTGGGGGCGTTGTACAACTGGCCCCCTGAAATGACAAGCGAAAATTCGTATAAACTCCAATTCAGTTTTTATGTTCCCCTTCCTTGGAAGAGTTGCATTTCACAAGTAGGAGTCATACCACACAAATGAAGGCTCTGAGCCGGGATACGTTCAAATTACAGTAAACAGAACCGTAGAGAGTATCTGGGAGAGTTAGGAAGATGGTAAAAGAGAATTTAGAGAGAGACAATAGACGTAGATGACTGTCCGAGAACCAGCAACGCTACAAGCTACACTGGCTGTCCGAGGTTTCGGATAGCTGCAGTCGTCACGTTGGCTGCACGAAGCAGTGCGTCACTGCAGTCAACGCTACGTGAATCGATTTCGGTTTCGAAGCTGCAACATCATAGCAAATGCGTTTCGCCTCATCGAGGCAGTTTTTTGTCCTCTTCAAGAAGAATCATCGCCAAGATATAACATTATTTTATAAATGAATCGAGAAATATATTTAATAATTAGCGTTAGATTGTGCAATTAATAATAGGAACTTTAGGTGTGCCAGAAATTTCGTAATTTTAAATACTTCTAAAAGAAGGAGAATTTTAACCGTACATACAGAGTGTAACAAATTAATTTCTTTTTATACATTTTAGTCTAACATTTAATACATCGTTTACTAAATGAAATGAAATTCTTTCAGTGAAACAGCCGAGAATGTTCACCTATACCAAATTCGGTATTAATCCTGGTACCAGCTACTTCTATAAAAAAAACGTTTATGTTAGAAAAGGGTGTCCCATTACAAGTGCGACAGCCTGTAGAGAGAGGTGAACATTGAGCTTCGAAAGCTAGGAATCGACGTCATGCATGTGGAATCTGAGTTAGAATGTGCTGTGGAATCCCAAACTAATAACTTTGACTCTAAGCTATCAATAATAATGTTCAGGCCTTGGAAACTATCTGGTTATGTATACCATACGTTCATCCTATCAAGTAGTGTGTAAAACATTTTCAAGTGACAATGGATAACACGCTGTTGAATTTATCTGCTAATGTAGAGATCATTTTCTCAAGGAAATGTAGAATGAAATGAAAAGTAAGTTTTTGAGGAGTCAGGTAGACGGTTCTGTTCAAACTTGGGCAAAGCAAAACACTAATACATTGGTCAGTTATACCGTCTATGGATAGTATTTTCTCAAAAAAGCATTGGTGTGAGAGCAAGCTGATTAGATTGCAGAATGAATTTTTAAATCTGTTCGTCTATAAAAGGAATGAGGCTGCAATCAGTCTTTTCTGCCAGAATTAATTTCGTAATCTAGTCTACCTCGACAGAACATTGGTGGTATTAACTGATATATGCACTTTAAAAAGATGGCCTCTTGAGCCATCCCAGTGAGAGTTCCTTCACTGTCCTACTGATTTAATATAAGCCATCCTTGGATTACGTGGGCAAGTTGGCTTCAATCGACATTAAACAGGCATGGAAACACTAATGGTGACAGCAACAATTCACGTCAGATGGAAGAAAATGATGACGAGTTGGAAATGGCTATAATTGTCATAGCTACCAAAGCCATAAAGATAAAAAGGAACACAGGTTGTTTCTAGAGAACATACATCAACGTTCTTTCCAGGAGAAATGGAGACAGTTGGATTGACTGAATAACTGAGGTCCGAGCTCGTACGTCATAATTGGCAAGTATGTAGGCCAGAGATATATATAATTACTTTGATGACCGCAGGGAGGAAACAAAAGTTAATAAGTACTTCATGGACAACATTCTTGGTAACACAGAACTGTGGAACAGTGTAAACAAATACAGAATGAGTCAGCTGCCCCTATCGAAGCGTTTTATGCGACCCACAACGCCCTCAAAAACAACACGCAAAATTTTCATACTTTCTTGCCCGGTAGGCACAAACTGTTATTGCTGCAGAAAAAATTAACAGGACCTTTTTGTAGGAAAATTAATGTAGTTTAATTATGTACAGTTATACGTTTTCGCTGGAGGCCACAGTTTCGAGTTAATCAGAACAACGCGTCTGGAGTTCATTTTTGTACGATTAACTGAATAATTCGGAAACTGCAAGCTCTAGTGAAAGCGTATCTCAACATAAATTTTAGCTACAACAACAAATTTTCTAGAAGAAGGTTCTGTTTATTTTTTCCTTTGGGACTGATGGTTTGCTCATAGTGAGCGAAAGAATATGAGAATTAAGAACGTATTATTTGATGGTGTTATGGGTTGCACAAAATCCATTGGTAGGAGGATCTGAATTACCCTGTACAAGAGCATGAAAATGACGGGTGCATGCAAGGGAGGTGTCAATATGGATTTGAATGATGACATTCACATTGTAAGATAACTTGTACCTGTTGGATATAAGGAGAGTTACAACGCAAGTAAAAGAAGTGGTGTCGCTAATTTTGATATGTATGTACGAGGGCTATTCAGAAAGTAATTTCCAATGGATCGCGAAATGGAAACCACTGTGAAAATCCGATGACGCTTTACACAGATGTGTTGGGTAGTGTCTCTAGTATGCCCGTCAATAGCGTCAGACCGCTATTTTCAGTTTTATCGCACAATGAGCACGTAAACATGCCTAGAAAACAGAGTCTCACGCCCAATGCGAGGGCCTGGTGAGAACTTTCGCCTGAAGCTATGCAGCCTACATAACTATCATGCCTTTCCCTCATCAATATAAGTCTCAGCCGAATTCTACAGGGGCAATAAAGATGCTCCTGCAGTGTTTTTGGTGGGAAGTGTTTGATTACCCACAATGGTGCCCGTATATGTCTTCATCTGGGGCTCATCTCCTCTCACATGGACCGCTGGCTATGAAGACAACATTTTGGCACAGACAACGAGGTATAGAACAGTGCAAGGAATTGGTGAAAAGCACTGGCGCCTGCCTTCTATGACGTAAGTTTTGGAAAGTTGGTCCAACGCTACTTAAATATTTGAGTCGGATCGGCGACTATATAAATAAGTAGCTGGAAGTTGTACCTAACTGTTTCAAATCAAACATTTTTCATATTCACAGTGGTCTCCATTTCTCGGCCGATCGAAACTTACATTCTGAATACCCCTTGTACATGGGTTTTGTGGAGGAATCTTGCGAAAATGATAATGCATACTGTATAAATGATGATTAGATCAGTAACAACAGGTAGGTTGAAGACGTAAATGTAAAAAAAAAAAAACGAAGAGTATTTCTGTGTTTGGCAATAATTATGTGTATGATGTTTAGGGGGCGATAATTTTTATAGATATGTACTAAGTATCACATCTACCTGTAATGCTAGTGGTTTTGAGATGCTAGGGAAACTGCAAGTGAAAATGTGGATTCTGTGGAGCCAACTACTGCAGAGTACATTGTAATTGTTATTTCTGGGGAAATATATGAAAAGAGTGATGATCATACCCATTTGTTTATGGAAGATGGAGGCCACATTGCACTGAACAAAGAGTTGTGTACTGCTAGGATGGAGGAAGGATGAATGTCAATATAGTGTGAAAGATCAGGTGAATAAAGAAAAGATTTATAAATAAATTTCTGCTAAGATGTGGGAGAAAGTGAAGAAATTTTGTTTTTTCTGACATGTTCTATAAATAAACCGTCATAATCAGGCCTGACGATACTACAATAACGTTATATATCGAACTATTCCTTTCGTCGTGCCTGCTGAAATCACCCAAACACAGCAGCTGATTCCTAATCAATTATTTATGGATGAATATTCATGTGTTCATTTTTTGAAAAATTAAGTCTCTACAACCCGATAGCGAACAGGCAGTATTCTGATGGGAGGTACGACCTGCTGTTGAGAACTGGAACTTTTCCCAGGGAGGGAAACGTAAATATACAGTTTGATTTTGTCTTATTTTTGACGCGAAAGATTTGCGAGGGAGATTTTGTACACCGCTTCATAATAGCTTCCTTTATGATGATTTAAAGTTGGTAATAGCTGCTGGTAAACCTTTCGGGATGTAAGGATGTGGTCCAAGAATCTCTGCCGTTCCTGACGTTTCGTCCAGGACTGCGCTGGACATTTTCAGAGGCGCTCCTCCGCTGAGTCTTGCCGACTGACTGGTCGGACGTCCGAGAGCGACGTATATACTGTAAAAAAGGGGGCGTGGTCGAAGTAACACGTGATGAGTAGAGATAATCTTTGCCAAAGATAAAACTTAACTATCGAATGTCGTCTTGTCAAAGATAAAGTTTTCTAGCGATTCTGCAGAGATACTGTCCATATGTCGCTAAGTTTCATTGCCTCCTCTTTTCTATCAAAATTATCCTGATGCTTCTAAATTTCAATGGCTTCTCTACATAGTCGAGGATAATAATTTGACGTTGTAGATAAAATTTCTGTTTCAGAAAACTTCGTGGTTTCCTGACCGAAGAGCAATATGTGCTACAGCAGATTTCTCTACTTTTCCTAGTCGCCAAGGACTTCTGTGCTCTTTTAGCCATGTATTTGCGCTCCTCTTGGTAGTTCCAATATAGACTTTGCCACACGTACACGGAATTTTATATAAACCGCATGTCGACAGTGGAGGGCGTTGGTCCTTGACTTTTCTTTGTTGGTCTAAAGAATAGTCTGATGTCATGTTTCTGTAAAGTCTCACCGATATGATCCGTTATTTTTTTAATAAAAGGCAGAGAAACTGTATTTTCCGTCGTTGTGGTTCATCCTTGTCCTTCGGTCTTCTGTTCCTTCGTCGCAAAATTCTCTTTACCACTTTCCCTGAGTAGTCATTTTTCTGGAAGGCCTGCTTCAAATGTTTTATTTCAGCGTCCAGGTGTTCCGATGTGCATATTCGCTCGGTTCTATCAACAAGACTTTTAGTGAAACATTTCTTTTGTTGTGGATGGTGATTGGAATTTTTATGCAAATATCTGTCGGTATGTGTTGTTTTCCGAGAAACTTTATGTTCCAAACTTTCATCGGATCATCTCATAACTAAAACATCCAAGAAAGATATTCTGTTATCATTTCACATTTCCATGGTGAACTGGATTTTTGGATTAATTGTATTTAGTTGATCAAAGAATTCGTCCAAAGCCTTTCTACCATGGGGCCAAACCACAAATGTGTCATCTACAAACCGATACCAGTGAGATGGTTTCTTATTTGCTTTGTCTAGAGCCAATTGTTCGAATTTCTCCATATAGAAATCAGAGATTGCAGGACATAATAGGTCTGACTCTATATAAGGCAATGCCTAAAAAGAGCAGTCAAATCTCCTGGAAAAAATCATAACTTCGTTGACTGGAATCACAGAGAATAAGGACACTATGTCAAAACTTACAATAATATCTTCGGGAGCTAGAGTTAGTCCTTCAAGTTTCCCAATAAAATGATGCGAGTCTTTTATACATGAGTCTGTTTTTCCAATATATGGTTGTAAACGAGTTGCTAGGTATCTCGCTATTTCGTATGTGGAAGAACTAATGGCACTAACTGTAGGTCTCAAAGGAAAATCTATTTTATGAATTTTCGGTACACCATACAGTCTAGGACACACAGCTTCACTCTACAACAAAGCTCTTTTATCTTCTTTTTGATTAGAGGTAGATGACTTAATCAATTTGTTTTTCACAGTACGCAGATTTTTGTACTGCCCTGAGGTTAATTGGTTCAAAATTTTGCTTCGATAATCCTCTGTATTTATAACAACAGTGGCATTCCCTTTATCCGCAGGAAGAACCACTATCTTTACGTCTGCATTTAAATCTCAGAGAGCCTTCAAATCGATAGTCTTATATCAGATGTGGTAACCGTATTCTAACTAAATTTATGTGGAGTTGGATTTTGCAAATTGAACTAGGTGACATCATAAACGTGTTTACTTTGCTCGTCTTTATTCAATAGTAATACATTATCAACGGCATAATTATTCATTTCAGTAGAAGCCAATTTACCAGACTTAAAATCTCGCTTACAGATTGCGAAAAACTGTTACAACTCTTCCTGAGTCTACATTTCCCACCACAGGTTTGCTAGTCGGACATGACGCTACTTCCGTAAGCATTCCAAGCCCAGAGAAAAGCTCAAAGATTATACGGTTCAACCAAACGGATATGGTGAAACGGCAGTAAATTCTGTAAAAAAAAGGAAAAGCTTGGAAAGTTAGGAGACACAGCTCCTTCAGTTACCAATTTGTCTCGACTCTTTCGAGTCCAGGACCCAAGAGCACTGCTACTGAAATCGAAATTTCTCCACTCTTCCGAATAACAGAGATAGGTCCCCAGTCTACTAACTTAGGAGTCACAGCTTGTTTCTAAAAGGGATAAATCTTGACTCTCTCGAGTCTCCAGCTCAATCTCCACTAAATACAACGAAAACGGAAATTTGAATCTCTTGAGTCACCGATTGAAATTTCCATGAACTCTCTCGAGTCCTCAACTAAAGCTCCGTTATCACCTACCAATCAGTTCGCAACTGAACGTGCAATGTCGTCTCCACAGCTTTTCGTCTATGTGCCGTTAGCTGAGCGTGCCTCTCTCGTCATTCCGTTTCATCAGTGTGTCATGCAATAAGATACAAATTTATGCAGCTGTGATCCACGTGGCTCTAGTCGACAACAGTAAGAAAACGAAATCTGTTACCAAACACTATATACACTGGGTCAAATTTCTCCCTAGATTTACATAGTATTGAATTACTACATTAACAGATATCAACTTTGCACTGAACTGCATGCGTAAGTCTCGTACACATATATTAATACCACGGCCATTCATGTTTCGTATTAATAAGACAGTACCGCAAAACCAAAGCGGGACCAACCACTTTAATGCTGTACTTCCTGACATTTGCAATATTTGTGTGGATGGTAGGCCCAATAAGAGGTCTTTTTGAAGCTTCACAAGATGAGCCGATTCCTTGACGAGCATCCCTTCTGCAAAACTTAGCAAACACGCAAACAATATTCTTACCAGGCTAGGGAGGCATGCATGTAACTCGTTCGTTTGAGGAGACAAAAACCACGCACTTTCAGGAATAATGCCTGTTGCCATTAAGAGACTAAAAGTAGGGAAACTGGAAAGTCAGTTGTGTTTGTTGCAGGATTCTAGCGAGCGTCGTTTACGAGATATATTTTGAAAAGCTTACACACCGACACTTGTGTGTGCCATTCAACCTGCTAGGTAAGATGTCGTTGTTTGCTTGCAGTGTGCTTGTCTGTTCCTTGAGCACGTTGCGATTTGCTAGTCACTTAGGGTGTGACAGTCCAAGCAGTAGGTCATGAATGGATGAAGGGATTTACCAGTGCAGCAGATGCCTAAACGCTCATGCTGTATGCGGAGTGTAGGAAGAATGAAGTTCGTTCTTGTACAGTGTATGCAGCAAGATATCCCAATACACAACCATCTCTCCTACTACTTATCAGCCTCTCCAACCAGTTGTGTAGAAGTGGTAGTCTTACACCTAGACGACGTAACAGAGGGAAACACGTAACGAAAAAAGAGGAGGAAATTAATGGTTCTTGCTGCTGCTGCTGCTGCTGCTAAAATTGATCCGCACGTTAGCTCACGCGCAATCGCTTGAGGAACTGGCATGAGTCAGGCAAGCATCTTACGCATTCTCCATCGACATAGGTTCCATCCTATCCTCTTTCCTTCATGAAGTGCTTGGAAACGATTATGAGAATTGTGTTGACTTCTGTACATGGGCATTAAGACAGGATACTCCAGATATATCACATATGATGCCACATTTACCAATCATGGCCAGGTAAACCGCCGAAACATGCACTATTGGTCTGTTGGCAATTCCCGTTTGCTTCCTCTGATGTCACTTCAGTGTCCATGGAGTCTGAACGTGTAGTGTGGGATAGTGAACTACCAGCTCATAGGCCCACTTTTCATAGACGGATCACTGAACGCTCACAAGTATAGCAGCCTCCTAGTAGACCATCTTCCACAAATGTTAAATGACTTTCCTCTGCAGACTAGGAGGACCCTATGATACCAACATGATGGCTGACCAGCACGCAGTGCACGAAGTGCCACAGCATCTCTTCACTAATTGTTGCCAAATCATTGAATTGGACGCAGAGGATCTGTACGTTGCCCGGCACGTTCCCAATATTTGGCACCTGCAGACATTTTTCTGCTCGGAAACATTCAAGAGGTTGTCCAAAATGACATACCATTTACACCCGACGATATGCAACGACCTATTACCGCAACCGGTTCGGACATCTCCACTGAAATGCCAGAACGTTTGCAGCAGTCATTCGATACCAGACCGGAAGTGTGTGTTGCTGCTGCCGATAGTCGTTTTGAACACAACTTGTGACGATCAGTTGTCTCGTTACTGGTTCGAATGCACATAACTAGTGCATGCTCTTGGGTTATTCTTAAGTGTGTGCTACCACAGCTATTATATAAGTTTAGCTGTGGGAACTTTTCAAAATACGATATCTGTAAATGACCCGCACTAGAAACATGCAAAAGGTTCACCTTTAATGCAAAATGAATAAAAAAACATACCTAACTACAAAAAGTACCAACGTCATTAATATATTACCCCTGAATATGACAGAAGTAAACACACATGCATAATAAATGTCATGCTAGACTCTAAATAAAAAAAATTCACTATAAACATAGCCTCACATACTATTAGTAATTTTATATCCCAAGTTTCTCATACAATGTGACACGCATAATCTGCCTCCTCCTTTGTACAGATGTAACGTTCCCTGGCAACACACACACTATTAATAAAGTAAAATTTAATTGTACTATATACGCTGCTATGAAGCAATTTGTATATACTGTAGTTATTTAACAAAAAATATTATTTAATTTTGTGTAGAGGACATTCGTTATTATTGTAATATTTTCTGTAGTAATATTCTCGATGTATTTATGATTGTAATATTTCTATACTCATAATGTAATTACGAAATGTGTCAATATCTGCGATAAGAAAAATGTAAAATACAGCCGCAGATTGCAAAGAGACAATAACGGTTGATAGTCGTATAAATAGGAATACATAGTATGCATTCTTTGTCGTCTTCCTCGACAGCTGAGGGAGAGAGGAACCTGTGACGTAGCATTTTATGAATGGGTAGACTTCATCTCTCTGTATCTAGATTTAGCCGTCATTAGAGGAGAAATTATAAACTAATGTAAGTTGAATTATTGTTGTGGTCTAAATACATTATAATTTATCAAAAGTGTGTATTTCTAATGTATATTAGCTTGCCCATGTCATCTATAATATTTCTTTAAAGAATTTTCAGCATTTTTTAGCGGTGTTGCTGGGCTGTGCCGCGACCGAACGATTTGCAGCGGAGGCACATTTAAAAAATTGTTCCGCTAAGAAAATTTAACCAAACCTGTAAATCGGGAGCAGATAAAAATTAGCAGTGCATTAAGAAAATGTTTTTCTTTTACAGCGATCCTGAGACTGACGGAATTTATTACTAGTTTCACATTTGTGCATTCATAGGTGGATAGTTAACGTTGAAATTTAACAATTTGTTGGTTCTTTCAAATAACTTAAATGTATAGTGAAGTGTGTTTTATCAATGATAACTTAACGTCGTCTTGGCAATATTTAACCATTTTCTGCTAAAAGAGACAGTCTTGTGTTCCATAGCTAACGCCGGGAAAGAATTCAGTAAATACTAAAAAAAAAAAAAAACCCACTGCATTTAGAAAATGTGTGCCAAGGCCGAATTATGTAAAAGATTTAATTTTCAACTAAATATTCTTAATCAGTTAATGTGAATTTATCAGCATGAGAGGATTCACTAAGTTCACGTAATTTTAAATGTACTTAATTCTGTCTAAATGAATTTTTATTACCACACGTAAATAAGAGGTTCTACAACAAAGTTCGTACGTACAGACTGAAAGAAAGAGCAAATAACAAAAACAATTTAAAAAAGGGTAACATTTGAAAACAAAATCATTTCATTAACTGTTTATTTTTTTAATTTTATTTCATTGAATTGGCGCCCAACGTGGGGCTCGAATATGCAGTGGCCACAAAATACCCATGAGATAACTAGGGAATTACTGTAGTCGAACTTTGTTGGAGAACAATTAATAATTTTTCATGTATTGTATGTATTGCCTAACCAGTATTGTGTGGTAACACCTGTATATGATTTTTTGCATGAGAACATTATATACCCAGAGGCAAGCTGAGGAAGAGAGCTCATTATATCAAAAAATTAATTACCTACCACAATACCAGGGGGCAGCTGCACCCAAGATAGATCACCGAAAGGTAAAGCTACAGTGTAGTTGTCCTGTGGGTAGTAAAGTAGCCTCAGTGCAGTGTTCCCGGATCATTAGTGGTGTGCTTGTTGTTAGTGTTCTTTTTTTTTTTAAATAACAGGACATTTGATTAGTTAGTCATCGTAGTATATATTAAGTGTGTTTCAACAAATGACCATTTCTTGTGTGATTATGTCAGTGAAACCTGACTGTTAGGATATTTAGTTCAGATTTTGTTTCTTTTGTTGACTATGGTTAGATTGCGTAGTCAGAAAGATATTAACATGGATAAAGAACAACAGTTAGCAAGCAGTGATACCGAGTTAGAAAGTGGGGCACAAAGTAATATTAGTGGCGTAGTTCAGGAAGTACAATGTGAGAATCTGGGGGCAGAAGGGCAAGAAATGCTGCCACTGCCAGCCAGTGATTCAGTTGAAAGTAGAAATACTGTGCCACCTACAAGCACTAGGCACGGACCAGAGAGTGGTGAGGTGTCAGAAGTGCAGTCATTAAGAGTTATGTTCGAGCGTTTTGTGGCGGCGTTCCTTAGCGACAAGCAATTCGCTGTAGAAACGGCTTACGAAATCACCGCCACACTTTTAATAGCGGGCCGACCGGTCCGTTGGAACAGTGAACAGAAAGATGAAAACCCAAACACTCTGATTAAATAAAAGTCGGTACTTATCTTTATTAACGATGATACAGGAAACACCGTAGTGAACTCCGTGTCTACAGAAATCTGTCTAGTTCGAGTCGGAGCGGCTAGGTCAGCGTCGGCTGACGACCAACAACAACTCTGCTGCGATGAACACACAACTGACTAGCAAGTACACAATTCGGTGGCGAGTATACAACTGAGCGGCGAATACAGAACTGTCCTAGCGCTCGCGACTCCAGCGCTTAAGAAACCAGAAGCCAGCGGTGGCGCGCGCAGACTTGCGGCGATTTCCTGTCTCACTGGCGCTGCTTATGCGGACGGCATCCGGACTTTGATGCTGCCAACCTTTTGGCAGCAGGCTCGGGTGGCATTACTGGCTAGGATATAACACTCCTCCCCCCCAAATCGCCGCACCGCCGTTGAATAATGACGTGGCGAGCGTCGACGGCGGGGGAGGGGTCTGGCCGCAGGCGTAGCAGAAGAGACCGGGGCGGAGACTGTTGTCGGTGGCAGTCCCCGGTCTGCACCCCAGCATTGGCTGCGCGGGGCCTCGGGAAACACCGACTGAAAACCGAGGTCAGGGTGCACGCCTGTGACCACGGGCGCAGCTTCTGGTACTGGACGCGACGGGGCGTCGGGACCCACGAAGAGAGGTAGCGTCTCCTGACACTGCGTCGACGGCTGCTGAGTGGGCGCCGGACGAGGCGCTGCGGTGTCAGACTCCTTGGGGGTGTCCAAGGAAAGCGGCTGCAGGACAGGCTGCACAGCCACCGCTTGGGAAGGCGGCCCGGCTGAGGGGCCGACGTCCATCAGCTCCGAAGGCGGTGGCGACTGAAGAGGGACCGCAGGCGCCGGAGCGACCACCAGGGGCGCTCCCGGATGAAGCTGCGCGGGAGGCATCAACGGGACGGGCTGTCGGCGTGGTAGCGGCGACGGCTGCTGCTGCTGCCCTGGGGGCGGCAGCGAAGTCGGAAGGCGCGGCTGGAACCCGCCGCGGACCAAATCTGTGGACAAAGAACGAGCGGCAGAATCCGGGCGGCCAGCGCGGCGCAACTGGTTCTGATGCCTCCTGTGCACCCCAGTAGCACCTTGAACAGTATAAAAACCGTGACCCTGGACACTTATCACGGTACCACGTTCCCAACGACTGCGACCGTGATAAACTCTGAAAAAAACGGCGTCGTTGCGCTGAAAACGCGTGCGATGCTCAGAAGCGGCGGGTCGATCCGGGGGGTGCAACAACCGTAGTAGGGTGCGATGACGACGACCGTGGAGAAGCTCCGCAGGCGAAGGGCCGTCGCGTGGCGTGGTCCGGTACGACGACAGGAACGTGATGAGGGCCTGCTGACGAGAGTGCGTAGCACGAAGGCGGTCCATATGATCCTTGAATGTGCGTGCAAAACGTTCCGCTGCATCATTCGATTGAGGGTGGAACGGCGGAGTAAGAACATGGCGAATGCCATTGGCAGAACAAAAACTTTCAAATTCAGCAGAGGTAAATTGTGGACCATTGTCAGACACTAAAACTTCTGGAAGACCCTCAATACAAAAAATTGAAGTCAACGCCTGTATAGTTTGTGCAGACGTTGTAGACTGCATGGGCACAACAAACGAAAAATTACTAAATGCGTCTATCACGATGAGCCAACGAGAATTCCAATATGGACCAGCGAAATCAATATGTACTCGCTGCCAGGGACCGGCAGGGCGTGCCCACTCAAAATAGCGTTGAGGCGGAGCAGCTTGGTGTTCTGCACACGTCGAACAATCTGTAGACATCTGCGTAATCTGCTTATCAATGCCGATCCATGTACAATGACGGCGGGCAAGCTGCTTGGTGCGGACCACTCCCCAATGACCTTGATGCAACAAGTCGAGGACCTTGGATTGGAGCACTTGGGGAACCACTACACGAAGCTGGTCATTCTCGGTGCGTAACAGCAAAACTCCGTGCGAAACAGACAACAGATGACGTTGCGGATAATAGCGACGAACCACAGGATCCGATATGTCCTTTGCCTTGGACGGCCAACCACGTTGAACAAAACGTAATAGTAAACTCAGATGAGGATCCGTAGCTGTCTCACGTGCCACCTGACAATAATCAATCGGAAAATCCCGGAGGGATTGATGCTCATCGGCGTCAATCTGATGGCAAGAGTCGTCAGAGGAATCGAAGACATCATCCGCAGCAATCGGCAATCTAGAAAGCGCGTCAGCGTTTGCATGCTGAGCTGTAGGGCGATACAGTATCTCATACTGGTATTGTGATAACAAAAGAGCCCAACGTTGTAGTCTCTGAGCTGTCCGCTGAGGAACTGGTTTAGACGGATGAAACAGTGACGTCAGGGGCTTGTGATCTGTTACTAAATAGAATGGTCTACCATAGAGGTAGTGATGGAATTTTGTGACACCGAACACAATAGCCAACGCTTCCTTGTCCAATTGGCTATAATTACTCTGAGCTTTGTTTAACAATTTAGATGCGAACGCAATAGGACGTTCGGTGTTACCGACTCGGTGAGACAACACAGCACCGAGGCCGAAAGAAGAGGCATCACAAGCTAACACCAGAGGCTTGTTAGGGTCGTAATGGACCAGACAACGATCATTCAATAAAGCCTCTTTAAGCTGCTGAAAGGCTGATTGGCAATCAGCTGACCACACAAACGGAACATTCTTACGGCGGAGACGGTGCAACGGTGCAGCAATCTGTGATGCATTAGGTATAAACCTAATATAATACGTCAATTTGCCAAGAACTGCTTGCAATTCATGAAGATTGAGAGGGGCGGGCAAATCACGAATAGCTGCTAAATGTGACTGGGAGGGATGAATGCCTTGAGCATTAATAACATGTCCCAGATACTCCATCTCCGTAAGGAAAAATGAACATTTATCGATGTTGCAACGTAGGCCTGCCTGAGACAACACTTTAAACAAACACTCCAAATTACGGAAATGTTCAGCAGGCGTCCGACCGGAGACAACAATATCGTCTAAATAGTTGCAACACGATGGCACATTAGCCAGAAGTTGTGACAAAAAACGCTGAAAAACAGCTGGAGCTGACGCACAACCAAAAGGCAAACGCAGAAAACGGAACATCCCCAACGACGTGTTTATGACAAAATACTGTTGTGATTGCTCGTCGAGGGGCAATTGCAAATATGCTCCACGGAGATCAATTTTGGAAAAGGAACGAGCTTCCCCTAACTTGTCCATCAGCTCGTCCGGTCTAGGCAAAGGAAAAGAATCAATGACAGTCTGAGGATTAACTGTCGACTTAAAATCAGCACACAAACGTAACTTGCCAGTCGGTTCCTTTATAATAACTAAGGGAGAAGCCCACTGGCTCGCTGAAACGGGTTGAATAACACCGTTGTTTTGCCAACGACGAAGTTCATCTTCTACAGGTGCCCGGAGGGCGTGGGGCACTGGACGAACACGAAAAAATCGAGGCTGAGCATTACCTTTTAACGTAATATGAGCGGCAAAGTTCGCAGCACAACCTAGTTCGTCTTTAAATATGTCACTGTATTTTTTACACAAATCGGTTATGCTGTCTTGAGGAACAACAGCCGAATTAATTTGCAACACATTGTCTTGGATAGACAGGCCAAATAATCAAAAGTCTAATCCGAAAATGTTTACACTGTCTGTAGCGCGGAGCACTGTGAATGAAACTGTTATTGTATTGCCACGGAATGTGGCTGGCACGCTACATACACCTAACACAGGAATTTGTTCTCCACTATAAGTAGCCAAAGAATGTTTTGCCGCTGAAAGTTTAGGGCGGCCGATAGCCGCATACGTAGCACTATTTATGAGAGTCACAGACGCACCAGTGTCTAATTGAAAATTGAAGGTCTTATCCTGGATGCGTAGCTTCACAAATAGTTTATTACACTGTCTCTGGATCGGTGCAGTGGAGGCGGAAGACACAAAATCAGCGCGTTTAGCGCGTGTTCGCTGCTTACGACAACTCGTGGGTTGGGAGGGTGGAACAACAACTCCCGCTTCACTTGCAGTCTGTACATTACGTTTTACAGCATTTGAATTACGCTTGGGTCGCATAGCAGAGGGCTGGGTGGGTGGCTTATTGCGAACAAGTTTATTACCCACACGAACCGTGGAAGAGTCTTTAAACGCGACCTTCTGGGCGGGCTGGCTTTGAAGAACATGAATATCCATGGGCTGGGCAGCACTAGAATTGTTCTTGCGTTTACGCAAACAAACAGTCTGGATGTGTCCTTTCCTTTGACAAAAGTGACAAACCGCGTTTCTTAACGGGCAACGTTCACGAGGATGAGCAAGAACACACTTAGGGAAAGACTTAACTCTATCATTTTGCACACGCGGCTGACGAATGTGTTTAACATGACGCGGCCGGCTAGTGTTTACAATCTGACTCTGCCGGTGGGGCCGCGGGCGTGACATAACTTGCTTAGCACAGGCAATTTGAGAAATACATGGGTGATCTAACTCACACTCAGCATAGTCAAAAGTATCTTGGGCTTCAATGATGTTCATCACAGTCTCTAATGACGGGTCAGGCAACTTTAAGATAGCAGAACGAATACGAGAATCTGCAATGTCTTGAGTAATAGCGTCTCGTAACATGACATCACTGTAGGAAGCTCCACACACACAATTAAATCGGCACTGACGGGTGAGGCCCCGCAAATCTGTTAACCACTGTTTATTAGATTGATGTGGCAGTTTCTTTAATCTGAAGAACTTGAATCTGGCTGCTGCCACATGAACGCGCGACTCGAAATACTCAGCAAGCTTGTTAACAACAACGTCATAGTCTAAAGCTTCTGGCTGGGATTCCGGGAACAACTTACAAAGTAGTCGATAGACTTCCACTTTTTTCTTTTTCTTTTTTTTTTTTTTTTTTTTTGTGGTTTTAGGGCGCAAAACTTCTATGGTCATTAGCGCCCAGCCCGTGACGTAGAAAACAGGAAAAAAACGAAATTTAAAATCAGCAGCAATGGGAACAAAGTCATAAAATTTGAGAAACTAAAGGCAGAAGGAATGCTTAAAAATCCACTATAGAAAGGGGGTGGTTGTCCCCCCCCCCCCAAAAAAAGCTTCAAATGACTGACGTCATTTCACTGTCACTAATAAACTGTAGAACGCGGTCAGCTGAGCGCGTGTCATCTGCTAAAATCGACGATAGATCAGGCGATAGCTGTAGACGGGAGCGTAACGGATTAAAATAGGGGCATTCAATTAAAAGGTGTCTGACCGTCCACGGCTGAGAGCAGTGGGGACAGAGTGGGGGAGGATCACCGCTTAAAAGATGTCGATGACTAAAAAGACAGTGCCCTATCCGGAGTCTAGCTAAAATTACCTCCTCCCGACGACGCGTTCGGGAGGAAGAGGTCCATGCGCAAGGAAGGGCTTTCACTTCCCGCAATTTATTATGGGGAAGTGTTGACCAATGCGCATGCCATAAATGAGCAACTCGGCGACATAAACCGCTCCGTAGATCGGTAAACGGAAGAGACTGAATAGCTGGCAGAGGAAGAGATACTGCAGCCTTGGCCGCTATATCGGCCGCCTCATTTCCACAGATACCAGCGTGTCCCGGGAGCCAGAGGAACGCCACTGAGACGCCCCCCAGGTGGAGCAAGCGCAGACAGTCCTGAATCCGGTGGACCAGAGGGTGCACAGGGTAAAGAGCTTGGAGACTTAGGAGAGAGCTGAGAGAATCTGAGCAGATTACGTACTGTATCCGCTGATGGCGGCGGATGTAGTGGACAGCCTGGAGAATAGCGTAAAGCTCCGCAGTATAAACCGAACACTGGTCGGGAAGCCGAAAGTGATTTGGGGTGTCGCCAACAATATAGGCACTCCCTACACCTAACGATGTTTTCGAGCCATCGGTGTAAATAAATGTGGCTTCCGTCATTCGTGCACATAGAGCAGCAAATGCCCGTCGGTAAACAAGTGTAGGGGTACCATCCTTGGGAAATTGACATAGGTCTCTGAGCAAGTCGATCCGGGGACGGAGCCAAGGCGGTGCTGTACCCCAAGTTGTCAAGAAGGTTTTAGGAAAGCGGAAGGAAAGAGAATGGAGCAGTTGACGGAAGCGGACTCCCGGGGGTAGTAGGGAGGAGGAGCGGCCTGCATACCCGACATCAAAGGAGGCGTCGAAAAAAATGTCATGGGCTGGATTAGCAGGCATGGAAGACAGATGGCTAGCATAACGACTCAGAAGGACTGCCCGCCGATTGGATAGCGGAGGTTCAGCAGTCTCAGCATAAAGGCTTTCCACAGGGCTGGTGTAAAAAGCTCCAGACACTAAACGTAATCCACGGTGGTGGATAGAGTCGAGACGCCGAAGAATAGACGGCCGAGCAGAGGAGTAGACTATGCTTCCATAATCCAATTTCGAGCGCACTAAGGCGCGATAGAGGCGGAGAAGGACCACTCGGTCCGCTCCCCAAGAGGTGCCATTCAGGACACGGAGGGTGTTAAGGGAACGCAGACAGCGAGCCGAAAGATAGGAAACGTGGGAGGACCAGCACAGTTTTCTGTCAAACATAAGACCCAAGAATTTAGCGACGTCGGAAAACGGAAGGTTGACAGGACCTAGATGTAAGGAGGGCGGAAGAAACTCCTTACGTCGCCAAAAATTAACACAAACGGTCTTACTGGGTGAGAAACGGAAGCCGGTTTCGATGCTCCACGAGTGGAGGCGATCGAGACATCCTTGAAGACGTCTTTCAAGCAGGCTGGTCCGGTGAGAGCTGTAGTAGATCGCAAAATCGTCCACAAAGAGGGAGCCCGAGACATCAGGAAGGAGACAATCCATAATTGGATTAATGGCGATGGCAAACAGTACAACACTCAGCACAGAGCCGTGGGGTACCCCGTTTTCTTGGGAGAAAGTACGGGAGAGAGTAGTGTTCACCCGCACCCTAAATGTGCGCTCTGCCATAAATTCGCGGAGAAAAAGGGGCAGCCGGCCTCGAAAGCCCCAAGAGAACAGTGTGCGGAGGATGCCTGTCCTCCAACAGGTATCGTATGCTCTCTCCAGATCAAAAAATATTGCTACCGTTTGGCGTTTCCGGAGGAAATTGTTCATGATATAAGTGGAGAGAGCAACAAGATGGTCAACGGCAGAACGATGCTGTCGGAATCCGCATTGGGCTGGTGTTAAAAGACTGCGGGATTCCAGCCACCAAGCTAAACGGTAATTCACCATACGCTCCAAAACCTTACAGACACTACTCGTGAGAGAAATGGGGCGATAGCTAGAGGGGAGATGTTTGTCCTTTCCAGGTTTCGGAACGGGAACGACAATAGCTTCCCGCCATCGCCTGGGAAAGGTACTGTCGGTCCAAATTCGATTATAAAGGCGAAGGAGGTAACGCAGGCTATGGGTTGATAAATGCAGCAACATTTGGACATGGATACCATCCGGTCCTGGAGCGGAGGAGCGAGAAGAAGAGAGTGCATGTTGGAGTTCGCGCATGGAGAAAACAGTATTGTAGCTTTCGCGATTTTGAGAGGAGAAAGCAAGATGTCGCATTTCCGCTGCACGTTTCTTCGGGAGAAACGCTGGCGGGTAATTTGAAGAGCTCGAAATCTCAGCAAAGTGCTGACCCAATGAGTTAGAAATTGCGACGGGGTCCACTAAGGTATCATGCGCGACAGTGAGCCCAGAGACCGGGGAGAACCTAGGCGCGCCTGAGAACCGTCGAAGCCGACTCCAAACTTCCGAGGAGGGAGTGAAGGTGTTAAATGAGCTAATAAAGAATTGCCAGCTTGCCTTCTTGCTATCGCGGATGACGCGACGGCATCGCGCACGGAGCTGCTTATATCGGATACAGTTGGCCAAAGTTGGATGGTGACGGAAAATGCGAAGAGCACGTCGCCGCTCACGTATTGCGTCACGGCATGCCTCGTTCCACCAAGGAACTGGGGGGCGCCGGGGCAATTCGGAGGTGCGTGGTATTGAACGTTCCGCAGCTGTGAGAATAACGTCGGTAAAATGTGTGACCTCATCGTCGACGCTGGGAAAGCGACGGTCATCGAATGTCGCTAGAGACGAAAAAAGTGTCCAATCGGCTTGGGCAAACTTCCAGCGTCGCGAGCGCATATATGGCAGTTGAGGCTGCAGTCGAAGAACACATGGAAAGTGGTCACTCGAGTGTGTATCATCAAGGGCGAACCATTCGAAGCGCCGAGCTAGCGGAACAGTACCGACCGCAAGGTCCAAATGAGATAAATTTGCCGTGGAGGCAGACAAAAATGTGGGGACCCCAGTGTTGAGGCAGACTAGATCCGCTTGGTGGAAGACGTCTAGCAATAGTGAGCCACGTGGACAAGGATGTGGAGATCCCCAAAGCGGGTGGTGGGCATTGAAGTCCCCAACCAGCAAATAGGGGGGTGGAAGCTGATCAAGAAGATGAAGGAGATCAGCTCGTGCCAGTGGTGTAGACGATGGAATGTATACCGTACATAGAGAGAACGTGTATCCAGAAAGGGAAAGACGGACAGCGACAGCTTTGAAGGAACTGTTTAAGGGGATTGGGTGATAATGGAGAGTATCATGGAGCAGAATCATGAGTCCTCCATGGGCTGGAGTGCCTTCAACAGAGGGGAGGTCATATCGGACGGACTGAAAATGAGGGAGAACAAAGCGGTCATGGGGACGCAGCTTTGTTTCCTGAAGACAGAAGATGACCGGCGAGTAGGATCGTAAGAGGATCGACAATTCATCCCGATTGGCGCGAATGCCGCGGATATTCCAGTGGATAATGGACATAGGGTGAACAGAAAATGGAGAAACGTGACCAAGGGTGCTGTCAACTCAACGACTGCTCAGAGCTTGCGACCGACAGCATGGTTCAAATGGTTCAAAATGGTTCAAATGGCTCTGAGCACTATGGGACTCAACTGCTGAGGTCATAAGTCCCCTAGAACTTAGAACTACTTAAACCTAACTAACCTAAGGACATCACACACATCCATGCCCGAGGCAGGATTCGAACCTGTGACCGTAGCGGTCCCGCAATTCCAGACTGAAGCGCCTATAACCGCATGGCCACTCCGGCCAGCCCGACAGCATGGAATGGCATTCAGTCGAAGGCAGAAGATCCTGATCCATAGGTTGGTCAGGAGCAGCTCCTGCCACCAACGATCGGCCAGTTGACCGGCCACCAGCAGTGCGCCTCGGCGACACAGAAGATGGCCGAGGGCGATTTCCGCCAGGTGGTGCTGTAGTTGGGACACGCCTTGGCGGAGAAGGAGAGGAACTGTGTTTCCTCGTAGCCTTCTTGGAGGTATGATGTTTAGATGAAGGAGGAACCGATGGTTGTGAAGTTGCAGTACGTAAAAACTCTTCACGAGAATGCTCTTTTTTCGAAGACTTAGCGTCTGACTTTTGGGCTCGAGATTTAGCAGAACCCGACGAAGGATGAGCCATAAAGTGGGCAGGCGAAAGTGGTGAGGTTGAATGGGCGATCTTTGCGCTGGCCGATCTGACGACCGTGGTACTAAATGTGAGGTCGCAAGTCTGCGTGGCCGCCTCCTTTGTTGGCCGAGGAGAAGCAAGGACAGTGCTGTATTTTCCTTTCTGAGGCACAGTGGGCTGTCGACTGGCGCGTAACTTTCGAGCAGCAAAGGTCGACACCTTTTCCTTCACTCTTATTTCCTGGATGAGCTTTTCATCCTTAAAAACGGGGCAATCTCGAGAGGAAGCAGCGTGGTCACCCATACAGTTGATGCAGTGAGGGGATGGAGGTGGACAAGCACCCTCATGGGCATCCTTGCCACACGTAACACATTTCGCCGGATTGGAACAGGACTGGCTGGTGTGATTGAACCGCTGACATCGATAGCAACGCGTAGGGTTTGGGACATAAGGGCGAACGGAAATTATCTCATAGCCTGCTTTGATTTTTGATGGGAGTTGAACTTTGTCAAATGTCAAGAAGACAGTGCGGGTTGGAATGATGTTCGAGTCAACCCTTTTCATAACCCGATGAACAGCGGTGACGCCCTGGTCAGACAGGTAGTGCTGAATTTCTTCGTCAGACAATCCATCGAGGGAGCGTGTATAAACGACTCCACGCGAGGAATTTAAGGTACGGTGCGGTTCCACCCGGACAGGGAAGGTGTGGAGCAGAGAAGTACGCAGCAATTTTTGAGCCTGGAGGGCACTGTGTGTTTCTAACAACAGGGTACCATTCCGTAATCTGGAACAGGACTTTACAGGACCCGCAATTGCGTCGACACCTTTCTGAATAATGAAAGGGTTGACCGTGGAAAAGTCGTGACCTTCGTCAGACCAAGAAACAACAAGGAACTGTGGCAACGATGGAAGAACCGTCTGTGACTGAGACTCAGTGAACTTACGTTTGTGAGCAGACATAGTGGAAGGTGAGGAAACCATTGCAGAAGAATCCCCCATGATTACCGGCGTCTCCGATGGCGCGCTCCTCCCTTGTGGGGGCCCTCACCGAGGGCACACCCGCCTTAGGTGATTGTTCACACCTCAGGTCACACCTCCCGACAAACGGACGGAGGGACCAATCGGCACTTTCGGAAGGTATCAGCTCGGGTAATCACCCCTCCCTGGGCCTGGCCGTTACCAGGGGGTATGTACGTGTCCTACCTGTCTACCCGGGGCGGGGAATTACGCGTTACCCCGTCACCGGCTACGCATGGAAGTGCGTGGGTCGGCTTTCAGACACGCACAGGGAGGAAAAAAGAGAAAGGGAAAGGAAAGAAGAGGGGGTCTCAAACGCCGCAGCGGAGAAAAGGGCTAGGAGAAGAGGGAAGGAAAAGGGAGGGAAAAGAGAAGGACAGAGGAAGGACGAGGACTTAAGTGTAGAAAGCAAGTAAGTTGGAAAAGTTTCGAGCGTCCGTCTCCGGACGTAGGCAGAAACCATACTCCCAGAGGGGGAGAAAGGGAAGGAAAGAGCCAGTGGTGAGGGGGGGGGGGCGAAGATGGGGGACAGGGAGGGATGCGGAAAGGGAAGGGAAGGTATGCAGCCCGGAAAGGAAGGAGGGCCACATTAGCTCGGGGTCCCGTGCTCGCTACACACGTGTCCACAAAAGAGTTGTGGACCCCCTGGGGGGGATAGACTTCCACGCCTGCAGTGGAAATTAAATAAAGCTGCCGCTCAGTACCTGTGATTTGGTAGACTGTCATGTGCGCCTGCAACTGCGCGTAATATTCTCGCCATTCTTCTCGTGATGCATCAAAAGCACGGAAAGGTCGTGCTGCCTGTGCTTGTTCCTTTTGTGTTGGAGGATTAGCCGCTTGTTTGGCGATTGCTTCCACCAGACTTTGTATTTGCTGACTCTGTAACAAGATCAACTGTTGTAAGTCGGCAGACATAGTGAACACAAATTAAACCAGCCCCCAAAATTTTATCACTATAATTAGTATAGCCAGAAACAACGTGAACCAGCCCTGCACACGAGTTCGGAAGTCCTCGTCGCCAGTTTTGTGGCGGCGTTCGTAGCGACAAGCAATTCGCTGTAAAAACGGCTTACGAAATCACCGCCACACTTTTAATAGCGGGCCGCCCGGTCCGCTGGAACAGTGAACAGAAAGATGAAAACCCAAACACTCTGATTAAATAAAAGTCGGTACTTATCTTTATTAACGATGATACAGAAAACACCGTAGTGAACTCCGTGTCTACAGAAATCTGTCTAGTTCGAGTCGGAGCGGCTAGGTCAGCGTCGGCTGACGACCAACAACAACTCTGCTGCGATGAACACACAACTGACTAGCAAGTACACAATTCGGTGGCGAGTATACAACTGAGCGGCGAATACAGAACTGTCCTAGCGCTCGCGACTCCAGCGCTTAAGAAACCAGAAGCCAGCGGTGGCGCGCGCAGACTTGCGGCGATTTCCTGTCTCACTGGCGCTGCTTATGCGGACGGCGTCCGGACTTTGATGCTGCCAACCTTTTGGCAGCGGTCTCGGGTGGCATTACTGGCTAGGATATAACAGAGCGCATGCTCAATTTCCAAGCTACGTTTGTGCATGAACAAGCAGAGCGTGACCAGAGATTGGTAGCTGAATTTGCACGTATGCAAGGAGAACGCGATAGAGAACGTGATGCTAAACAAGCAGAGCGTGATCGACGCCAGCATGAGAGAGACTTGCAGTTAATGCAGTCTTTGGAAGCTATGCAAAGTGAGATTGTTAGTTTGAGACAAAACTATGAAACCATACCCAAAGCGGTGCAAGAACTGAGCGAAAGAGTAGATGATATCCAAGCGGCTAACGCCAGTATCGTAGATGAAATCAGTGTACTGGCTAACAGGATGGAACAATTAGAAATTGACACAAGTCAAGTAATTGAGCAGAAATTGTCCGAACAAGTGCACAAAATTGAAAACCAATTTATAAAAAAAATAGACGAGAAGGTGCACGCCGCGATTGAGGGCCAAAGACTTGGGCTCCAATGCGGAAGTACAGGACCTAAAAAAGGCGGTGCACACTGACATTCCGCTGTGGCAGCGGAATGTCAACCGTCGTCTTGCGGAGCTGCAAAACAGCTTGCTTCACGGCGACGCACAGGCGTGTGTCACGCCAGCCAGGTCCAACAATGATGGGCAAAAATAAGTACACCAGTGAAAAATTGCGGCTGCGAAACAGAACAGGCAACCAATGTTAGCGAAACAAACAAATGTCACTCCAAAATAGTGATTGAAGAAAGCCTGATCAAAAACCGACAGTTTCAGATCTTTACAACGGAGAAGAAGTCTGTTAACCCTGCATTATTTATCAAGGGATTTAGAAACATTTTGCCTAGCGTTTGGAGTCATACACAGAAAATACAGTTCGTTATGTCTTAGATACATGGAGATGCTGCATTATGGGCAACCGAAGCAGCTGACAGTTGCGACACACATGAGCAATTTGAAAAGGCATTCTTGGTCAAATATTGGTCAACATGTATTCAGGAGAGATTACGGAAGGAGGTATATAATCCAGAGCCGTATTCTCCACGATTAGGCAATTTGCGAAAATATTTTGAAAAATACATTAATAAGACCCGTTACCGGGACGAGCAGATTTCATCCCGGGATTTGATCAGACTTTTGAAATCACACTTGCCGATACACGTAAAGGAAAAATTTATACACGTACCGGAGAACGACATGGAACATTTCTTGTCTGTTCTGGACTCAATTGACCTGATTCAGGAGGATGTTAAGGCAGCCTCTGAACAGGCTAGAAGTAACGGAAACGGTTACAGAAATGGTCGAAATAATACGCCTCCACCAAATAATGGAAACGGCGGAGGTAAGAATAGGAGACAAGATTATGTACAAAACGGGAATAGAGGTAGAGACCGGAACGGCAATAGTCCGCCGGTGAATAATGACCGGAAAAGGAGGTCTGATGACCAATATGAAACAGGCCCACCAAGCAATAGTAGATGGAAAAATGCCATGGGGCCGTGCAACGCTAATACCTATAACGATGCAAACCGAACTTGGCCATAGAACCAGAGGCCCAGTCCGGACCGGAAAAACAGTGAAAGATATGACAATAACCGACCGACACCACAAAATGCGCCAATTGCGCAACCGTGGCGGCCGACGAAACACAACTTACACATAGTGGAGGTCAGCGACACAGAGCAGCCACACCCATCCACCTGTAATAATCCAACAAACTAGATTCAGCCGAGATACGCTCTCCATCGTCGGCTGAGGTTTGGAGTGAGAGCAGCCCGACACAGAACAAAACATCAGGAATCTGTATTCTCAGGTATAATGACGGTGTACAGATGGGACATGAATTAATAACTGAACCACCCACGTGCATAAAGGAGCACAAAGACAAAGTACAAGCGATAATAGAGATCAAAATTAACAATATTGATGTGCAAGCAATCGTAGATACAGGTGCTACCGTCAGTGTCATGAGTATGGACTTATTCAGAGTACTGGGGAAAGAAAAGCGTATGCTGACTTTTCCTGTGTACAATTCTAAAGTCACTGGAGCCATCAGTGCACAGCGACAAATATTAAACTCCAAGTGCGGGTAGAGATGTATATAGGGGGAGAAGCCATAGCGTGCTCATTCCTGGTAGTAAAGGGTTTAAAGGTAGCCTGCATTGTGGGGGTTGATTTTTTGAGAGAAAGGGACGCAGTAATCGACCTTTCTCGGGGAAAATTAAGTTTGATGAACGCGGGTAGGAAGATAGAATTGTCCATGCTCAGATCTGAAGAGGTACCTGTGCCTAATTGTAATGCTATTAACATAAAATGTAGGAATCAGTGGATACTACATTTGGACAATCATTCTCTAGGACAAAATCTCTATTATCCAGATGTACAAAGTGATCAATTAAAAGTAAATGTGGACGCACTTGTGAACAAAGTATCACAGTCCGAAAATTTGAACTCAATGCAACAGCACGATTTGGTACAGTTATTATCTACACTCCTGGAAATGGAAAAAAGAACACATTGACACCGGTGTGTCAGACCCACCATACTTGCTCCGGACACTGCGAGAGGGCTGTACAAGCAATGATCACACGCACGGCACAGCGGACACACCAGGAACAGCGGTGTTGGCCGTCGAATGGCGCTAGCTGCGCAGCATTTGTGCACCGCCGCCGTCAGTGTCAGCCAGTTTGCCGTGGCATACGGAGCTCCATCGCAGTCTTTAACACTGGTAGCATGCCGCGACAGCGTGGACGTGAACCGTATGTGCAGTTGACGGACTTTGAGCGAGGGCGTATAGTGGGCATGCGGGAGGCCGGGTGGACGTACCGCCGAATTGCTCAACACGTGGGGCGTGAGCTCTCCACAGTACATCGATGTTGTCGCCAGTGGTCGGCGGAAGGTACACGTGCCCGTCGACCTGGGACCGGACCGCAGCGACGCACGGATGCACGCCAAGACCGTAGGATCCTACGCAGTGCCGTAGGGGACCGCACCGCCACTTCCCAGCAAATTAGGGACACTGTTGCTCCTGGGGTATCGGCGAGGACCATTTGCAACCGTCTCCATGAAGCTGGGCTACGGTCCCGCACACCGTTAGGCCGTCTTCCGCTCACGCCCCAACATCGTGCAGCCCGCCTCCAGTGGTGTCGCGACAGGCGTGAACGGAGGGACGAATGGAGACGTGTCGTCTTCAGCGATGAGAGTCGCTTCTGCCTTGGTGCCAATGATGGTCGTATGCGTGTTTGGCGCTGTGCAGGTGAGCGCCACAATCAGGACTGCATACGACCGAGGCACACAGGGCCAACACCCGGCATCATGGTGTGGGGAGCGATCTCCTACACTGGCCGTACACCACTGGTGATCGTCGAGGGGACACTGAATAGTGCTCGGTACATCCAAACCGTCATCGAACCCATCGTTCTACCATTCCTAGACCGGCAAGGGAACTTGCTGTTCCAACAGGACAATGCACGTCCGCATGTATCCCGTGCCACCCAACGTGCTCTAGAAGGTGTAAGTCAAGTACCCTGGCCAGCAAGATCTCCGGATCTGTCCCCCATTGAGCATGTTTGGGACTGGATGAAGCGTCGTCTCACGCGGTCTGCACGTCCAGCACGAACGCTGGTCCAACTGAGGCGCCAGGTGGAAATGGCATGGCAAGCCGTTCCACTGCACTACATCCAGCATCTCTACGATCGTCTCCATGGGAGAATAGCAGCCTGCATTGCTGCGAAAGGTGGATATACACTGTACTAGTGCCGACATTGTGCATGCTCTGTTGCCTGTGTCTATGTGCCTGTGGTTCTGTCAGTGTGATCATGTGATGTATCTGACCCCAGGAATGTGTCAATAAAGTTTCCCCTTCCTGGGACAATGAATTCACGGTGTTCTTATTTCAATTTTCAGGAGTGTAACTATGCAAATGTATTTTCAGAACGAACAGGAATTGTTAAGGGATATCAATACAATATCGAGGTGAAGCCTCACAAAACCTATTGTCGAGCCTCATACTCCATTCCTTAGTCCAAGAAGGAAATAGTAGCTATCTCTTAGCAGATCCCCAATCAGGGAGAGTATGGGGACTGTACCCGTGTAAGGATGTGAAAATATTCCTACAGTAAATGACTAATAGTCCTCTGTGTTATGTGTAAAAAAGGTACACCATTCTTTTGAAAATGAATGAACATTAATGATGTGTGATCTGTAGAGATAATGTACTAGTATAGAAGTATTTATTTATAAGAATATGATTGACTTTCTCTTTTGTTTATGAATATTTGTGTTATGTCTTTTTTTAATTAGTGTTAGCTTAAACATGCTCTAAATGTCTGGACAGATAACCTGATTAGTGCAATTATTTATAGTGTTAAATTGTGACAGAGATCAGTCAGGAAGAACATTTTAGTAGTGATTAGTTTGTGTACTGCATAATATTCTATATGTGTGTCAAACCTGAAATATTTCTTGGTACAATCTTTTCTGTTATATATATATATATATATATATATATATATATATATATATATATATATATATGTGTGTGTGTGTGTGTGTGTGTGTGTGTGTGTGTGTAGATGTCAGATTGACAGATTCGAACCCAGAATAATATCAATAATATGAGACCCTGAGAACTTTATTTTCAAACCAGTGTTATCAAGGAGAATAATGCACCCAGTAGTGACCCGAGGGCACCATGGGAGGCAAACTTATTGCAAATTTAAGTAACGCAAAGTTACCCACAAAGAAGCTTTAATTGAAGCATGTGCAGATCCAATCAGGAAAAAAGAGTTAGCCTGATACAGTCCAAGTCAATTTTAGCCTACGGAGACTACACTGTAGTTACGTAGGACCTTGCAAGTAAAGTGAGACATAATTTCAAAGGAGTTATTGAACAATATGCCTTAATCCGGCTGGAATGCACAAATAAAATCTACTCGAACATAAATACAGATGATTTTTGGGCAAACTAATACGAAATTTTAGTATTTGTTACCATGTACGAAATTATCACACACCTTGGTAAAGAGCGAACAAAGTAGTTACGAATGTGCTGTTACAAAAAATTGCACAACGGACATTGCAACTGAAAAAACTTAAACAAAAGTGTAGTATTGTGTGGCAGAGACAGACAGTGACTATTAAACCTACAGCAATACGTCACGAGGTTGTTTTGAACAAGCAATAAGAAACTGTATCATCGCCGTGTGTGCAAGTGGACAAGGAACTAGCACGACATGAACAGTGAGCCGATAACAGACGGTGGACTAAGTTAGTGTCAAACTATAACTCTTTGTGTGTCAAGGGACGCCAGAAAAGCGCATTAACTACAGAGATACATTTTGTCCTAAGGTGAAAACTTGCGTGTGACCAATGACAAGTCATGACATGGTGAAAAAATATTGTGTGCCCATAAAACGTGTTACTGTTATAACGAAACGTTGTGCAAACCAGACTAGTGAAGGCCTACTGAATAATAACTGCCAATAACTGTGTGCGTCCTTTCCCACACCAGGAAAAATGCCCATAAGGATAGTACACTGTTCGTGAACTTGTTGTATGTTTGCTGGAGCACGGCAAGAAGATGTCTCACGGGCGAGCTGATATACAACGCGCATCCGGCTACCTCAGCCATGCAGCGGCCGCAGCAGCCCGTAGCAGACCAGACAACCACACGCCTCGCCGCGCCATATCTGTCAACACCGGGGGCGGTGACCTACACGGAGCCGACGCGCCGCGCCGGGCGCCGCTCAACAATCACTCCACACCGCTCACCAACTACAGCATTATTGACATATTCCAAAATATTTACACAAACTCATAACATGTCAATGAACTCGATTTTTGATAAACAGTGAACATTGATTATGTATACCCGTAAATTGACAAGAGAAAATGAACACTAACAAGATTTGAAACACGTAGGTAGTGGGAACATTATGAAAAGTGACGTTGTGCTATATGATTTCAAAAAACTAAGTGATATATCCCAGGACAAGTGACCTTGCAGTACATCGCAAAAATAATAATTACGAGTTGTCAATCACACACAACAAACTTTCGTTGAACTGTATGTGACTGTGATATTATGTAACCGTTGATGACAAACTGCTAAATCAATTCAAAAGAATGACTGTTTAAGAGACAAGATTAATCATGAACCAACTGGGATGGCTGGGCTCTGGCACAGTTTTGCCCAGGTTTCCTGTCTGCCTTCGCCCAAATGGGGGAGCCATGAACATATATAACCCTGGGACTAATTAAAAGAGCCATTCCATAAAAAAATACAGAATTGTAAAGAACGTTACTGGCACCATTGTGTCAAAGTATAGCAACTCTTTGCCAAATGCTGCCAGGTGGCAATGTAACGTTCCCTGGCAACACACACACACTATTAATAAACTAAAATTTAATTGTACTATATACGCCGCTATGAAGCAATTTGTATATACTGTAATTATTTAACAAAAAATACTATTTAATTTTGTGTAAAGGACATTCGTTATTATTGTAATATTTTCTGTAGTAATATTCTCGATGTATTTATGATCGTAATATTTCTATACTCATAATGTAATTACGAAATGTGTCAATATCTGCGATAAGAAAAATGTAAAATACAGCCGCAGATTGCAAAGAGACAATAACGGTTGATAGTCGTATAAATAGGAATACATAGTGTGCATTCTTTGTCGTCTTCCTCGACAGCTGAGGGAGAGAGGAACCTGTGACGTAGCATTTTATGAATGGGTAGACTTCATCTGTCTGTATCTAGATTTAGCCACCATTAGAGGAGAAATTATAAACTAATGTAAGTTGAATTATTGTTGTGGTCTAAATACATTATAATTTATCAAAAGTGTGTATTACTAATGTAAATTAGCTTGCCCGTGTCATCTATAATATTTCTTTAAAGAATTTTCAGCATTTTTTAGCGGTGTTGCTGGGCTATGCGGCGACCGAACGATTTGCAACGGCGGCACATTTAAAAAATTGTTCCGCTAAGAAAATTTAACCAAACCCGTAAATCGGGAGCAGATAAAAATTAGCAGTGAATTAAGAAAATGTTTTTCTTTTACAGCGATCCTGAGACTGACTGAATTTATTACTAGTTTCACATTTGTGCATTCATAGGCGGATAGTTAACGTTGAAATTTAACAATTTGTTGGTTCTTTCAAATAACTTAAATGTATAGCGAAGTGTGTTTTATCAATGATAACTAAACGTCGGCTTGGCAATATTGAACCATTTTCTGCTAATAGAGACAGTCTTGTGTTCCATAGCTAACGCCGGGAAAGAATTCAGTAAATATTTAAAAAAAAAACACTGCATTTATAAAATGTGTGCCAAGGCCGAATTAGGTAAAAGATTTAATTCTCAACTAAATATTCTTAATCAGTTAATGCGAATTTATCAGCATGAGAGGGTTCACTAAGTTCATGTAATTTTAAATGTACTTAATTCTGTCTAAATGAATTTTTATTACCACACGTAAATAAGAGGTTCTACAACAAAGTTCGTATGTACAGACTGAAAGAAGGAGCAAATAACAAAAACAATTTAAAAAAGGGTAACATTTGAAAACAAAATCATTTCATTAACTGTTTATTTTTTTAATTTATTTCATTGAACAGACTAGACTTCAACACATTGCAAAGCTCAATTAATTTTCCAAAAATTTATAGTCAAACCTTTTCGATCCAGAATGTCCATCCAAAGCACTACATTTATTGTTAACTTGCGTATCTGTAGGATATTGTCCTCGAACAATTCCCTATAATAATTTTAAGCGCAACCTCTATTTGGGTTGGTTTACTGAGCTGAGCTGTAGCATTCTTAATACTTACAGATATTACAAGGGAACTCCACCACTTCCTTATCATTCAGTATGGTCACAGAACTTTCGATTGTTATGACTTTCTAAATAAAGAATAACTGTTGACCGTAGCAACCTGCTCAACAACCAGCATCATTTAGGTGCTTCAGTAACTTCTGATTACACAGGTCAGAAGAAACATTATGGTGACGAGGCACAAGATTTCTGCGTGCTGTTTTCGAGCCTACGAGGGAACTCGTGACTTACGATTGCATCAGTAGTAGTCAGCCCAAGGGACGCCAGTGCAGTTATACATCGCTGTGCAACAGTCGAATGAATGACTATGTCAACGGCTACACAACGACTCGCAGATAAATCGCTTCGCCCACTCATGATGCATCGGTAGAACAACGCCGTTAGCAGTGCAACTCATTATGTGTGCTGTAATAATCCCAAGCGAGAAAATTTTGCTTTAATGATCTGGCATGCAGAGTTGCAGATATATATTTTTCTAGTGCTGTGAAGTGGGACGAAAATAAAGCCGTGTGACGCATATCAGTAGGGCTTAGCGGGTATACTATTATCTTTACCGTACGCCTATCACCGTCCTAAAGAAATAGAAGAATTATTAGCTCTTACGAGGAGTCAAGCAGAAAAAATAAAGAAATTACATGATATACATGATGAAGTTTATAAGATTTCAAGTATACAAGATACTTCGGTAACGTAACTTCAGGATTTATAGTTGAAAATAATAAACCAGTTTGGCCTAGTGAGATACGAAGTCATTGAAAAATTCAAAGAAATAGACAGTAAAGTAAAAAATATAGAGGAAGTACTCACCGAAAAATTCGAAGATATACGAAGACAGATATCAGAGACGCAAAAACGAGCAGGAACTTAAGAACAAAATAGAGAATTAGTAAACATTACTACTGACATGAATACTTTGGCTAGTTTGAAGGAGCACCGACATGAAATAGATCAATCAGAGGTACTTGAGAAACATACTGCATAGCGCCATTACCAGTCCTTTGGACAATTTTGTAATACACCAGAAAGAATTTATAAATTTCAAAACAGATGATTCTGTACATACCGTTCCATTTTTAATTAGTTTAAGTAGTAGGTTAAGTAGTTTTCCATTTTTAAGTAGTTTGAAAGGCTTGGCAGATACAGTTCAAATTAACATTATTCTAAAGCATTTACAGAGGAAGTGATGGAGTGGTGTCCCAAATGCCAATACATGTTTAAAACTTTGGGTCAATTTCAAACAGCATTTGAAAGGCAACGGTTTTATTCTTGTGAGCTTACTAACTCTATGACTATCATAAATCTCAGTATGAAAAGTATGTGTGCTGAAACAAATACGTTAGTGAAAAAATGAGTTTTGAATTCGCCACATTTTAAGTAAAGTGGTTACTAGCACAGATATGTTCAAGTATATTGGATATGAAATTTATGGTAGTAAGTGTGGAAATTTCTTAGGTATGCCGAAAATAAAATGTGTAGTAATAAGTGTGGAAATAAAAATTAAGTTTTAAAAGAACTTTTTAGGTATGATAAGTATTCTGATAAAGATGTTAGCTTTAGTGATAGTGCAGCTCCGGAAAGTAGAATTGCGGTTAGAAGTATCTAAGTATATGCTAATTTTAAGCTTTGTTGCAGCAAGAATAGGAATATGAACAAATATACGGATGTATTAGCAAGTTATGAACATACCTTACATAAAATTCCATGTCATTTACTGGTTGTTGACAGAATAAGTTTTCGTGATAGAGAAATCACTGTCCTTAACAGCTATCATGCGTTATAAGGATACACTGAATTTAAGACTGATGATTGAATTGTTTAATGCATCAAATGGAGATGAACGTTTAAGATACGTTCACAGTCCAAACCACAGTCGTGGTCACGTGAGCTGCTGTTGAGTGCACACAGAATCATTGTGAATGTAAGCTACTCACATTATCCGTGTTAGAATGGAAAAGACTTTTATTTATTTTGTAAACTGGTTGAAGTGATTTACGTGATTATATTTATTGAATAATTTACCAGAGACAAAGTTATCCTTAAATTTTTTCTTCTCCTTCCTTTGTTCGTAAATTTAACAATTTATTGGTAAAAGTTTGCATATGTACGTTGCATAAAAAATGTTATTATGTGTTCACATGTTTTCGACTGCTGTAACAGAAAGTTAAGCGTTAAATGTAATCCTCCGTTCAGCAATGCCAGATGCAGCACAAATTTCATCACGAACCCTAAGATGTTATTGCGTATCAAAAATAGTATTCGTTTTAATGCTGTTGCATACTGAATGCGTAGAATAAATGTTTGAGATTGATTGTATTGGTTTGTTAGGCATTATTCACGTAGGTTTGCAGTATCACTAGTTATATAAATGACAAGAGATCTTGCTCTGAATTGAATGATGTAAATGGAGGCAAAGGGACTTTATACAGTCATTTATTTTTATTTGGTTGAGTGTATAAACCTTCAGGAGAATCTCTGAACCTTTTAATTTAGGCAGCCTGACGACCACCATGTTTCGAGTTAACTGCTTCATCACTTCACATTTAGTTTTCGGTGGAGTAATTTCTTCATCCTCAATTATCTTACTGTCTCATAACTACATTCATCTTTCACTAATCCAACTTGGATTAAGTTTAAGAAAAACTTGAATTATAGCTCTGCTTGAGAGGTTTAGACTTCTGTATCACAGGCAGAAACTAAGAAAACATTAATAAAAGCAGAAAGTACTAATCCTTTTAAAACAAAGATATATTTATTTGTTGTTTGATAAGAGAGTAGAAATACATGAACTTTTCCACTGAAATGCTCAACCACATGACTACAATAAACATTGAATCGTTTTCTAAACTTTGGGTAAAATATGGATGAAAAAAGTTTGTACGTTTCTGAATGGGAGTTTTTTATTTATTTATTTTGCTTCCTCTTTCCTCTGATATACTTAATGGCTGTATTTTTTTTTATAGAAGTTAGGTTATGTAAGATTTAAAGTAAGCACTATAAGCTATTCTGAGCAAAGGTACTTATAACCAAATACATACGATTCACAGTCATCGTATACTGTGAGCGACCATTGAGTTAAACACTGACGATTCGAAGAGTAATTACTCCTGGCGTCTGACTTGTGGTTGCCCAATCTCCACTGACAACTTGTAGGTGTGTAATTAGGATCAGTGTTCGGGACATGTACGACGGAAATCATGACAAGTCCACCCTGTAGTGCATTAAAACACACTTCGTTTTCCGGCGTCTTGATGAGGAACCCATCAGGAAGGGTAACCGGTATCCTTGGGGGGGGAGGGGATAGAAATCTGTCTTTGGTGTTCTATCATCTTTTATTCCTCCGGTCATAACACATTTACTCTCTTATTGCTTCTCCAGCTGGAGGACCGATTTTATCTTCACTCTTTCCATATTCATATGTTTGTATCGCTGAAACCCTTCTTCCACCCGTGTCACGTACAGCTAATTCCAAACTGTTTTTACAGATAGCGTTGAAAGAGCCAAGGTAACTCACACAGACAGAGCCCAGGAAACTATTTACAATATGGTTATATGCATATGTTAATAACGCAACTGACAGATGAGTAACAGAGTTTGATAACAGTACCCATTAAAGTAGAAGGTTATGTTACTAACTTATAAACGAAAATAAAGCATGGATCATTAACTGTTTCGCCGAGGCCACGGTAGATGGCAGTAACGTTATCAGGCTATCTTCGATAAGACGATCACGAACTGCTTTGCCAAGGCCACGGCAGATGGCATAAATGCTACCTCCGATAACGGCGGTAACTTGTTTTAACAATTGGGGAAAACGTATATCAGCTAAATGTAGTGTGAACTAGTGTGTAAAAGATTAAGGTAGACGTAAGAAAAATGTAACAATTGCTATCCACCAAGAATTTTAGTGCATGGTAAAAGATTTAAGAAGCAACTAAATGAGGGTTCTGTAAACGATAACTTAAAAATGTATCAAATAGAGATTAATAGCTAACGAAGCTATGCTCTTAGTGTTAGTTACGAATTTAAGTTTGAAAATTTGTAGTTAGTATTTTGTGTATATAATTGAAAGGAGAAATATCAAACGGTAGGAAACTTCTTTATTTCTCCGAATATCTGAATTCTTTTTTATTTTTTTCCTTGAATTAAACACAGAATGACTCTTCGAATAATAAAGAAGAAGAAAAAATTTAATCTTGTAGAAAAGGGTAGGTTCGTAAGGAATAGCTATTGTAGACAGTAAGGCCCATATGGAAAAGAACGCTCTGTCACGCATGAAGCAAAAGGGTATATACAGCTGGTGTAGAGAGAAAATCATAGAAAGCGAATAAAAGGAAGAAGACAGGAACATGGTGATTTTTTATTCGAGTAAAGACAGTAGGCTATGGAGAAACTTCCTCATGACACGTTATACAAGTAGAGGTATTGAGCTGTGCACATTCCAAAATTTTAAGATAAGGTGGATCTAATTTTATGCAAGCATTGTGGCCTAAAGATTACACGGGCCCATAAGAATGAATGGTCTAATTTGCTATCATCTGATACCGTAGAGGGAATGGGCTGTACCACATAGTGTGTCTAGTGGAGTGTAGAAGATAGACTGTAAGTATGCTGTTTAGCTTTTCATGTTGGTAACGTCACCTAGCGCTCTGTATGAAAATCACTGGCTGTGCTGTGTGGAGTCTGTGGCTCGTTGGCATTGTTGGTATATTCGCCATTGTAGTGTTGGGCAGTTGGATGTGAACAGCGAATAGTGTTGCGCAGTTGGAGGTGAGCCGCCAGCAGTGGTGGATGTGGGGAAAGAAATGGCAGAATTCTGAGAGCGGACGATCTGGACGTGTGTTAATCAGAAAGAGTAAATTTGTAATAATGGATATCATGAACTGATATATATGACTTTGAAACATTATTAAGGTAAATACATTGCTTGTTCTCTATCAAAATCTTTCATTTACTGACTATGCCTATCAGTAGTTAGTGCCTTCAGTAGTTAGAATCTTTTATTCAGCAGACAGTATTGGCGCACGCTGTATTGCAGCAGTTTGAGTAACGAAGATTTTTGTAAGTCATTCATGAAAGGTATAGGTTATTGTTAGTCAGAGACATTCTTTTGTAGGGGTTTTTGAAAGACAGATTGCGTTGCGCTAAAAATATTGTGTGTCAGTTTAGTGCTGATCAGAATAGGTAAAGAGCGAAATGTCTGAGTACGTTCAATTCTGCTCAGCTGTTTGAAAATCAAATAATGTAAGAGGTTTATCAGCACAGTCATTCATAAATTTTTCTAAGGGGATGTTTCAAGATGAACGCATGGAAACGGATGGTCTAATCCGTGGTCAGCAGAATCCATACAATTAACTATCTGTATTTTTCTCTTTTTGTTGGACGATAGGGAGAGGGACACTCACATCGCAGAAATGATAATATCTGTTAACAGTGTATGGGCAAAGAATAAGCTGTAAGCATAGTTCTCAAGAAGATAGCCACCTGTAATGTGACTGTTAGTCAAACTAATAAAGTATTCTCCTGAAATAGTCTCCTATAATTATTGAAAATGCGTAGCAGGTCTACGATTCTAAGAAAATACAATAAGGCTACCGAAGATTCAAGTGAGGTAAAAGCGGACCACTAGAAGCGTTTCGGAGACAGAATGTCATGAAGTGAAAATTCAGTTACGAGTCACCATCACAAACATTTTTCATTTCACTTCAATTAATGGGAGAACAATTAATAGCAGAGCTACTGCTTGTCAGTAATTTAAAGATGACTTCTTGTGACAAAGCATTGGTGACGAACTTGCAGAGCGCTTGATATGCAGATTAGAAAACTTTCAACAATAATGAAGATTTAAAGATAATGCGCAATATTCATTCAGGATTCATCTCTTCTTTTCTTTGGTAGATTTAGATGTAAGACCAGAAACTCTCTCATGATGCTTAAATGAAGGAATTCAAATAATTGCTTGGTTGTGTAATAACCATTAGAACAATTTGACATACTCTGCTGACAATAGACTCATCTAGTTTTCCAATACGGTACCATATCTGAAAATATACCGCAACACTGCTTGTGCATGCTTTTTTAAGTCATTTTATTCGGTATGCTGTTCGGTCTTTAGAAGTTACGTTAGAGTCACGAAAAGAGTGCATTTACTATTCATTGACTAGGTTCCATTTCATTCTCATAACAGTCATAATTGTGTCTTTCGTTATAGCTTTTTCCCACATCTATTTGTTTTGCTACCACAATTCTCCTAGTAATTCCCAGTATCCGTACTGAAAAAGCATTCGTGTTAAATATTCATACTATAAATCAAAGTTAGTAATATACATTCACTGTACAGACGAATCTTCATAACCTGTATGTCACTTTCTCTGTGTTTGTTATTTTAAGTTAAATGTAGACACGATGTTGCCAACTAATGTGAATACAAGAGCTCTGCATTCATTTTATGAATTACTTAATAAACTCTATTCAACTAATCGACAAACGTTTCTAATCCCCTAAGAAATCTCAACCACGAGCCCATACGAAACAACCAACATACAATATCTCTCCTATTGACATCAGGCGACCGTGTGATGTATCAGCAGTTATAACCGGTTTTCAGTCCCGCTTTCGGTAGTCGTTGTCGTTTATCTAGCCTAGAGGCTAACAGACAGTATCTTGTGCAAAATGAGTGGAGTTCAAATAATTTCCATAAACTTGTAACCCTCCTTTATGAATTAAGTCTAAAGACCTGTTTCAGCATGATGGCCATCATCAGGCGATCTGAAAGTAATGGTTTTATTATATACTATTTTCTAGGGCAGACGGTAGCCTACTTGTCGTATGTTAGATTGACAACCATACATTTATGGAATTATTAACTTACCTACAACTTCGCTGGTTCTTCACATAAGCGTTTTCTTACGTCTTTTAACGTTATTCTATGATGTAGCTTTCATAGGCTATATTTGTTGGAAGTTATAGCCAGAACTTTGTTTGTTGTGTGTGACAATTTTTTGTTTGACGTTTAACCAAGGATGTTATAAGCTTACATCAGAGCAGTTACTTATCGATTTCCCTTAGTTGCCATGTTGTTTATTTTTGTCTGTGAATGTGTGATTGGTTTGGCTTAGCTTATGTCTTTGATTGTTTATCCGTTTCCATGAGCGATGACTTGAATAAAGTTCTCTGTATGTGTTTATGTTTTAGATCTAATTGCTCGTTAAATATTTGTTGTGGATATTTGTGTGCATGTGTGTAGATTTCGACCTCTTTCAGAGTGTTGAGTAAGCAACCTTCAGGTGTTATATGTAACACTTGGATTGCTTTTTCTGCATTGTCTGTGGTACGTTGTTCTATTTGTAAGTGTTGAAAGAAGGTTGGTGGGTTGCGTTCAGTGTTTCTAGTGTGTTCTCTATATCTGATATCAGAGTTTCGGCATATCTGACCTACATAGAACATATAAAAATGTTTACAATGAATTTTGTATATACCTGGATTTGAGTGTATTGGTAATTTAACTTTTCCCATTCTAATTTTTAATTTTTTTAGTGTGTTATACGAGGTGTACATTTTTTTTAAACATTGTGTTTAGTGTGTTCGATATGTTGCCTATATATGTTGTCGGTATATATGTGCATTTCTGTTTGGTTTGTGTCCCTCGCTGAAGTGTTACTTCATTATGTATTTTTTGTTTTAATAATGTGGTATTTTTGTCATATATCTGTTGAACCAATTTTGGGTTATAACCATTCTGTAATGCAACATATTTTAAAATTGCTTCTTGTTCGAGTTGTTTAATGAAAGTGCTCACGTCAGACGATATAGTTATCAATGCTTAATGCTTAATGCTGTTTTTCACTTTCGTGGTAGGTAATTTATAGCAGCGAGTTGCCTTTGTACATAACCTATTACCTGCTGATCTGTCTTGACGCGTATTTGCGACCACGGCCAGCTCATTAGCCCCCCCCCCCCCCCCCCCCACACACACACACACTACTGGCGTGTCGCCAGCGAGCTCGCTAGCTGTCTGTCATACGTGCGCCATGTTCCAAACGATTTCAACCAACATTGCAAACGGCACTCTTTCTGGGAGCTCTGTCATCGAAAATTATCTGCGGTCCTGAGCCAGACTGTGCATGTCAAATTGTTCAAATGGCTTTGAGCACTATGGGACTTAACATCTGAGGTCATCAGTCCCCTAGAACTTAGAACTACTTAAACCTAACTAACCTAAGGAGATCATAGACATCCTGCCCGCGGTTTCGAACCTGCGACCGCAGCAGTCACGCGGTTCCAGACTGAAGCGCCTAGAACCGCTCAGCCACACTGGCCGGCACTATATATGTCAATTTATACCTATAAAAACAGGAGCTGTAATGTACTACAATCGTTTTGGAATGTTTTTCTGGCGAGTTGTAATCTACAGATTAGAAGTTTTTCAGACTTCAGTTAACTACTATCGACATTAAAGAAGTTATTGAAAGTGTTCACAGCTTTCGAACAATCTTCGATCGGTTCATTACAGGTCACAAAATATTTGCACTATGCTGATGATTCCTTTTACCCTGTCTAAATTCTCATTTTGTTCAAAATAGTTTTAAGGTTGTTATGGAAGGAATTAATCTTTCGTTGAAGAAACACGTTGAGATCTAGTCAGAAAAGAAGAGAACGTGGATGAAATTTATTTCAGCAACACGGAGGAAACTTTTGGTTCCTTAAATGAAGAGGATAATGGAGGGTTACATATTTATGAAACTTATTTCAACTTCGCTTATTTTGCAGAAGATACTGTCTCTAGGCTAGATAAACGGTAACGACTACCGAAAACGGGACTAGAGACCAGTTATAACTGCTGATGCATCACACGGCCGCCTAATGTCAATGAGAGACATATTGTATGTTGGTTGTTCCGTATGGGCTCCTGATTGAGATTTATTAATGGATTAAAAGTGTTCGTCGAGTAGCTGAATAGAGTTGATTAAGTAATTCTTACAGTGAATGAAGAGCTCTTGTATTTACATTAGTTTGCAAGAGCGTCTCTACATTTAACTTAAAATAGCTAACACAAAGAAAGAGACTTACAGTGCTTCTTGTAAACTACTATGGGAAACGGTTGTGAAGCTTCGCCTGTGCAAAGAATGTATATTACAAATTTTGAGTTATAATATGAAAAATTAGCTAGAACTGTTGTTCAGCACGGATACTGCGAATTACTAGAAGAATTGTTGTAGCAAAACAAATTAATGTGGGAAAAAGCTGTAACGAAAGACACAAATACGACTGCTATGAGAAGGAAATGAAACTTAGTGAATGGATAGTAAATGCACTCTTTACGCAACCCTAACATACTTCTAAATACCTAACGGGCAACCAAATAAAATGTCATTAGAAAGCATGCACAAGCAGTGTGGCTGTATGTAGTCTGATATGGTACTGCATGGGAAACCTAGATTTCCGATTAATTTATATGTCATTTTCTACTGTGCCTCGTCTATAGATGACACCTGTTGATCTAGGTTGTTTATCTCTTGAAACAATTCATTGAATAATACCATCTTTAATTTCTTCCCCATATATGCAAGTTTGTACGTTAAATCGTTAAAAAGGTCGATTTGTAGACTTTTACATAAATTATGAAACCAATGTGATAGATCGTTCTAAAAACCATCAAACATTGACTTCTGTTCATTTTTAAAATCAGGAAATTTATGAAGTTTTTCGGTTTTTTGTGTAGAAAAATTATTAAATAAATTCTTCCTTACTTTAGTGAGGCCTTTGTACATGTCCTGCAATGAATAAATTCATGTCGCACTGAGTTCTTGTGTACCTACCGTGTCTTGTTCAGTCACATTTAAAAGAACTTCTCGTGACATGGAGAAACTGAGATTTACTGATTGCACACTAGCGAGTCTTCCTCTGGCTTCATGAGAGAAATGCTTCCCGGTGAGATTTGGGTACTTGTCTATTGCGAGTATGATAGCGTCATGAGACATGACATTACCGTTATCAGCATCAGCTGAATTTGTGTGATATTGCCGGCTGTCGTCGATATGATCGACATTTCGGTCTCACTATCATAAGTCGTCACTCCCATTGCGGCAACGTTTTTTGTAGTTGTACACTATTTTCATTACTCTACACATCCTTTACAACTTGTTCCATTTTTTAAATCTTTTTTAACTTATAAATATGAAATAAAACTGAATTTTAATCTTAAAAATAATTGTTTGAATTTTCCCGATCATTACATGATGTATTCTACGACATGTAGCTTAATGCTACTGTTTAAAATCATTATGCCCACATTTCAAAAAATCATAATAATTTTAACCCCCATCTCTATTACTTTAAAAAAAATTGCTTCAAATTTGTGACTGTGTAGTGTAAGATAGTGATACTGCTTTCGATCGATGCGTTACCAAGTGCAGTCGTGGGAGCTGTAAATTTGAGTTTCTTCCTACCTTACAGACGATCTTCTTAAATATTGTTGGTACAATTTCTCTGGTTAACGATATATAATTTATGAGTACTATTTGTGCACTTGGTTTTCTTTTGGCAATATTCCAGTCACGAAACAAAACAAATTAAAAAGAAGAATTAATTCAATAGAATGTCACACAAGATCTTTTATGTCGGCCACTGTGGCCGAGCGGTTCTAGGCCCTTCAGCCTTTGGTTGGTTACGCTTAATTAGTACTTAGTTGTAGGGGACTGATGACCTCAGATGTTAAGTACCCATAGTGCTCGGAGCCATTTGAACCATTTTTGTACATGTTTTATATCACTGAATTACTGCACCTGCCTAATCTTTTGACACCGTCTATGGAACGGTTGCCAGTTCTACTGATTAATTAACAAATTTAAGAATAATAATTGCGATGGAAATTTACTGGTGCCTCATTAGAGGCGAAACAATAGAGAGTTCGGTCGGGAGCGTGTGTCCCATCTAATTTACACAGAGCGATGCACACTCCGGACTGTCAAGCTTATGAATTTTCATATGCGATAATTAGATGATAGTTCGTCGATTACTGAAGTTACTTACCGCCTCTTCTTCTGTGAAGATAATGCTACGGCGTCCAGTTGCTCTGCTTAAATTTGTTGCTTGTGCGAAGTGTTTCAGATACCGGTAACACAGAAAGATAGACCAGGTGAAATAAGCAGTTAGTAACGAAAAACGTATTTCACAGAAATCCACGTCCTCCCTCTATCATGCTCGGGAAAATAAACAAAGTGCAAGATCGGTGAAATATCCGACTGGAGCTATTACAAGCATAAGAATGCTGATGTTCTTCATCTTTTCTCACTAGCTCCACAGGCCTGTGATGATACCGCGTTTTAATCTTTGGTTTAGACCGCTAAAGCTAATGAATGGAAAAAAATTAACAGATAAAAACGTGTACCAATATAGGTAAACAATCATTTGTGGTTCAAGTTTTAGATATGAATTGTAGAAGGCTCTGATTGTTGTAACCCAAGTACCTGCGTACCTAGAAACCTGTGGCTTACCTGGAGCCAAAGGTCATACCATATTTATATTTCTTTATTGCTTGCTTCCAGAATTTGAAGCACATTTGCTTTTTAATTACTGCTGTGTTGTCCTATTCTAGTGCATGTTTTTTCTGTGTTAGCAATGCCGTAAGTAAAGAAATCTAGCAGCAAACAGAGGTTATGAGGCAAGTTCGAAGGAACATATAACACTACACATTAGTTGGTTCAACATTTACCTACAAGAATTGGGTGTATAGGCATACAATATAGATACAGGTATTCTTTGCTGTTATCGATACAGTTAAGTCTAAATAGATAGTACTAGTAGTAGTAGTAGTAGCAGTAGTAGTAGGCTTCTAAGCGACTCGAAGCTCCCCTGCCCATCTCACAGGATTCCTCCAGCTGCTCCTGTCTTGGGCTGCCTCTTGCCAATTATTTATTCCCAATGTTTTGCATATGCAATCAGTTTCATTGTGCCAAGTACTCCTCTTGGTCTTTTGCCATATAGCTTCTCCCTGAATATTTTTGAAACACCATGGTCTTTCTTTCATTCTCATCAGATATCCAGACCTTTACAGTCTTCTAACATTTATTATGTTGACTATCACTGGTTCTTGTGATAGCTCATGGATTTCTATGTTGTGTCTTCTCTTCCAGCATTGTGATTCATTGTCATAATAGGGACCAAAGATTTTTCTATAAACTTTATTCTCAGACACTTGTAAACCGTGGTGTTCTGTTTTCATTATGCTCCATGTTTCGGCCCAATAAATTAGAACCGGTCTGACGACTGTATTATATGACTTTATTTTGGCTTTGCTAGTCAGCATCTTGGACCCTAAGAGATTCTGTATTGCATAATAGGCTCGGTTAGCATTTTACAGTCTCCTTTCTATTTCTACCTGTCGCTGATTTTGTTCATCTGGTCTCAGCAATTTGAACTGTTCAACACGCTCGAATTTGTGTTCACCTACTATTAGATGTGACTGGTTATCACATTGATCTCTACATCTTTGAACTATCATGTATTTAGTTTTCTTGTCTAAGTCTAAACAGGTGGATATGACAAATACAAATCTTCCTTGGAGGTATCTCTATGGTCTCCAGCAGATTCCCAAAGATAGCGTCAATAGCCACGCAGGGAACGAATACTGGAACCTGTATTTGTCAGGCTGGTTGTGTTGATAGCATGTGTAATGAATACAGTAATAACTAGCAATATGGTGCAATTTCTATGGTTCATGTTCTAACGACAATTTGGAAACATGAATTTTTAACATTTAGGTACACTTTTCTTCTAAATGACTTAGGTTAAATTCACAAAAAGTGGCATATATAACACAGCTCTACAAAATAAATTTTTTTTTTCGTTGCCAGTGAAGTTTGAACGAAAATGGGATATTGTTATGATACTCATTCCGAGTATATTTGTACTTTTTCCAAATTGGCTCTGGTTTTTGAGATATAGGTTATTTGTGGAAATGAGAGTTTCATGTGGATAATATCGACTGCAGGGTCCATATATGGTGTAATGTATTTGCTACCTGTTCTTTAATTAGTGATATTGTACTATCCTTATTAAACAATTGTGCTCAGGGAGTGCATCTGTGTGGTTGAGGATTACATCATGCAAACATCACACTGTCAGCATGTGTTCAGTCCTGTTGTGCAGTGCGTGTGTTGAAGATATTGAGGGTTGTGCAGATTTGAATTCGGCGGTACTCGACATTCATTTGTTGGCCGAGGTAATCCCCGCAACAGCCGATAGGTAGCGTTCAGTGTAAACAAGAAAAATGGCGATGGTCGAAAGTCACACACATGTGCAGTGCAGCTTCAAGGAGATAGAACCTTTTCATCGTGACGTAGCAAATAAGAGGTGAGTATTCATTTCACACAAAACAATTAATGATGTTTGTTGGATGTGATTGACATGCAAATACAAGAAAGTTCTGCATAATATGTAGTATTTGTGCAATTTTGTTTTAGGAAAACATGAGTTCTTCACGCCGTCTTTGCGTGAACCATCCAGATGAGTTCTACTACATTTGTGGTGAATACGTTCTTCAAAAGAACAGAAAGAATATCACTCCTTTTGTGAAGGAAGCGTATCTGGCATATTTCGGAATTAAACTTGGAGATCAAGACAAGGCGTGGGCACCCCATAAAGTTTGTAAATGCTGTGTGGAGTGCTTACGGCAGTGGACAAAACGAAAAAGGAAAAGCTTAAACTTCGGAGTGCCCATGGCATGGCGAGAGCAGAAGAACCATACAGATGATTGCTATTTTTGCATTGTTAATGTGAAAGGTTTTAATAGGTTCAAAAAACGAAAGTGGGAATATCCCGATTTGGAGTCAGCAAGAAGACCGGTGGTCGACAGCAACGATGTTCCTGTACCAACCTTCACAACATTACCCACGCTAACATCATCAGATGACGATTTGCACAGCGAGGAATGTACAAGTAGTGGTTCGGAATACGAAGGACGTGAGACACAACCCCAGCAGTTCGACCAGAAGGAGCTCAGTGACTTGATACGAGAACTCAATATTTCAAAGCAAGCATCAGAACTCTTAGCATCCAGGCTTAAGGAAAAGAACTGTCTTCATCCAAGTGTTAAAATAACAACTTACCGGACGAGAGAAGAAAACCTTCTTCCATACTTCAACCAAGAAGAGGTTATAGTGTATTGCAGCAATATACCTGGACTTTTACTTGAATTGGGGCTGCCGGAATATAGACCAGAGGACTGGCATCTCTTCATAGACAGTTCCACTAGAAGTTTAAAATGTGTTCTCCTACACAATGGCAATCGTTACGCATCTATTCCAATTGCCCACTCAACAAAACTTTGTGAAGCATATGCTAACATCAAGAAGGTTCTGCAGAAAATTCAGTATATGCAGCACCAGTGGTTGATTTGTGTTGATTTGAAAATGGTGAACTTCTTGCTTGGACAACAAAGTGGATACACAAAGCACCCATGTTTTATCAGCATGTGGGATAGTAGGGCAAAGCACGAACATTGGAAGCAGAAAACATGGCCTCCAAGGGAACATATGGCTGTTGGTGAAGCAAACATCATTAATGAACCTCTGGTTAGTAGGGACAAGATTGTTCTTCCACCATTACATATTAAGTTAGGACTAATGAAGCAATTCACCAAAGCTTTAGACAGAAATGGTAATTGCTTCACATACATCTGCAATACGTTTCCTGGACTGAGTAGTGAAAAACTTAAGGCAGGAATATTTGATGGTCCTCAAATTCGCAGGCTCATCAACGATACCAATTTTACAAGTGTCATGACTGTCACTGAAGCATCGGCCTGGAACAGTTTTGTCGCTGTTGTAAAATGTTTTTTGGGCAATCATAAAGCTCCCAATTACGAGGAACTGGTCAAAAACATGCTCACTAACTTTCAAAACTTAGGAGCTAACATGAGCATAAAATTGCACTTCCTTCACAGCCACTTGGATCGATTTCGTCGTAATCTAGGTGATTTCAGTGAGGAACAAGGAGAGCGGTTCCATCAAGATGTGAAAGGAATAGAGGAAAGATATAAAGGAAGATGGGACAGGCATATGATGGCAGATTATTGCTGGAATCTGCAACGTGACTGTTCTGAAGAGACCTATAAAAGGAAAGCGTCCAGGAAGCGGTTCGTCATGGACGGAAAATGATATACTTATAGAGAAACTTTTCAATTATGTTTTATACGTGGACAAATGCCTATCAGGTTTTCATAGAAGCTATTTATAAAGATTATTTTCTTTTTTCAATGTAGTTTGTAGCGCTCGAGTTCAGTATTAGCAATTTTTTCTAATTTTTTGAATAAATCATGCATTATCTCAAAAACTAGAGCCAAACTGCATAAATGGTTGCTATATTCGTCCTCAGCACCACTAACCCATCCTAAAGCCACTCAAATATCCTTGGCAAGAAAATGAGTGTTGACCAGTGTAATTAGAATGACCTCCTGTACCTCCCTTATCTACTATTTTCAGAAAATTCTACAATTTCATGAAGATATGTGTGATTATTGGTGAAAATTTCTAAATGTATTTCTTGTAGTAAAATAAATTTTGTGTATTTCCCACAGATTACCTTTGGAAGAGGAAACTGGAGACATGGCATACTACAAAGAATGTTTTCTGTAGCCTGGATGTTTTTTTAAGCTGCGCAATCAGCGGTACCAAAGGTAGTGGTACCTCAGCTAAACAATGTTCTACTTCTTAGCGTTTTACAAATATTGTTGTAAATACCATAATATACGAGATATGTAACTGAGTTTCTCAGAAATGCTTTGGCTAACAACCCTAATTGTGTGTACAAATTTTATGTTACTTCTGCTGTATAGATCAGTCGTACTGCGCGGGGGAGAATGATGTTAGAAATGTAGCCTGTACAATGACAGGTCCCCTCAAGTACAGTAGATAATGTCCTCAACAAATGCAACGGAATCTGAAATTTGCAGGAGAGTATCACACAAAGAAATTCACCAGCGAGCTAGCCACCCAGTATCCAGATGCCAGTAGACTAAATAGAACGTATTGCAAATGATAGTTCACAGTCAGTCGGATAAAAGGTAAGAGATGAAATAATCACTGATCTGTTGCTCGGATCTAAACGCCTGTACAATGACTTGAAAAACATGAAACTACGTAGATTTCAGTCAAGCTGATTACTGCCCACATGAGTGGTCACTGAGAAAATCCCAAACATCAGCCGGGTAGAGGTGTGGTGCACCATCTTGCATGAAGTAAACATTTCATTCTTCGTCGTCCTCACTGATCTATGGTAACAAGCATTATTGTAACATATCCAGGTATACTATCTGGTTGATGACGGATGTGCTTGGACGATCTGATGATTTCACGTGTCTTACCGAGCACTCTGTCCACGGCTCGTGGTCTTGTGGTAGCGTTCTCGCTTCCCGCGTGCGGGGTTCCGGGTTCGATTCCCGGCGGGGGGGATTTTCTCTGCCTCGAGATTGCTGGGCGTTGTGTGTCTTTCATCATAATATCATCCTCATTCACTCCCAAGTCGCCGTAGTGGCGTTCAAGAACTTGTGGAGCGGCGGCCGAACCGCCCCGCGAGGGGTCTACCGGCCACCAATGCTATACGCTCATTATTATTATTATGGAGCACCCTGTTTCTACAAAACATTTATGCCTCTCATAAATTTTAGGCCTGCTACGATGATCTTGAGCGTGTTTGGTACGGAAATTACGCTGAGTTGTTGTCGTCAACTTCGATTCTTCAAACCAGAACAGACATCTAGCACACTTGGGTCCATCTTTAACACAACTGCCACTAGCGCTCCTTACGTTGCGATTCGGCACTAGCGAACTACAAGAGACAAAACTTGATTTATCTCCCTACAAATGGACACTACAATCACGTCTGTAGGTACCGTGAATTAATTTATATGAATTTTTGAAAAGTTGTAAAGTCCTTTTTGAAACACCCTGTTTATCAGCAGCTGTATTTTTTCCATTTTCCAGTTTTGTTAAATGAGAGTCTCCTGATGGTCATAGCAAGGATTTTTTTTCAAATTCTGTGAAATTTTACCTTTATGTAGACAATGTAAAGACCTTCTTAGAAATGATTACCGTTTATGGTTCCTATTTCCGTATTGTTGTGGGTTATGTCAGTTTTCCATCACCTCCATTTAATGTGTAATTCGAGTCTCCTATCTTACAGATATTCTGATCAATGGAATAACTTTCAGTAATATTCTTTAACAGAGCTTTTCCTATTAACAGCATACATTCTAGTGACAACAAAATTGTACTGAACATTTTCTTCATATACTCGAAATATTGTATTTAAATTCATGGTAAGTTTTACAATTCCTGGATACATTTAACCACCTCTTTGGTGTGTCAGTTAACTCACCCCTGGTAAAAGACATTCACAGTTTTTGACAAACCGAGCAAGATACCCTCCACCAGGTCTCTTGTTCACCTTGACACGTTTCTCTTCCAGCAGCAATTCCGAATTGTGAAGAGGCATATAGCCTGGTCAAGCTGTTTCTGTTTCATGCTGGTCAGTTTAGTATTAGTTGAAGTACAGGTTACCAATGTTTCCCAATCATGCAGGTTTTTTAACTTTTAGCTTGCTTGCACATTTCGACTTTTAGTTATTAAACTTCCAGTCTAAGATATTATTGTCATATGATTTCTTTCCACTGCTTGGAGCGCCCATTCTGTCACACATTGCACTCTACTGTGTTCCAGGATACTGAGTAATTGACAATATTTGCGCACTCAGAAACAATAATAAAACATGCATACACACATGGGGTTTTGATTGTAGTACCTTCCCCAGCTGTGTTCAGTTTTTAATAATATGAATCTAACAACATAGATGATAAAAAAATCAAAATGTAACTGAATGGGGCAAAAACATTCAAAAAACTAATAAGAGTGTAGCCAGTCCACGAAGGTCTTCTTTACTGATTAATCAATTGGTAATGATCATAGTGATTTATGTTATCTCGAAAGAACTCATGTATTCAATCACAAGGGACACATGCCACCCGGTTATTAAAAAAATCTGTGTATCTCATTAGTCTAAAGATTTGGAAAATGAGGTAGTACTGAATTGAAATATATGAAATGCATGGTATGTTTCTACATAATTTACATGTGTTCACATATTGTTGCAGTTTTCTAATGTTGTAATTTTTAGTATTATAAACCAAGGCCGCTTGATGTAAAACAGTTTATTTCATGACCAGTTACACAGAAGTGTAAGGAACATTCCAATGTTGCAGTTAGTCACTAGTACTTGGTTAAAAATGACATTTTGTTTAGAAGAAGGATATCGGCAGTACAAAATGACTTTTGTGTGTACCACAGAGGCTAATTAATAATATGATTCTTTATACTCCCCTCAGTTAAGCCTATTTTGCACCAAGAAATTGTTGTCACAATATTTGTGATCGTACTACTTCATTAACATGGAGAAGATAATCTGAAAAATATTCGGTTCATGCAAACTTTGTCAGAAGGTCAAGCTGCTGACGGTTGCTGTTCACGCTCCATTGTTTCCTATGATTTCTTCGAATTTAAAAGAACTTGTTGCAGTCGATTTATTCATTTCAGAACCAAGAACCATTAACGGTTTTTCAGATAACTTTGTTGTGGTAGAACTGATATCAGTGTATGGCACTGACATACTAGTATGTCTGTCATATGTGCATTTGTACTATGTTTTCTAAAAACAGTTTGCCATGTAGAAAATTTCATTTCAGACAATAGTCCACAGTTTCATTCACAACTCTAAAAATAGATATTTCCATGAAATAAAAACAAACCAATTTTCATTTTATTGCATTGTACTGTTTCACACCCATCATGTTGAATTATGAAAGAACTATGGAAATTGTGCCATCTCTCATTACCATTGTTCTTGTGATTCTTACATTCACCAATTTGAGGAGATTGTAGATGAACTTCCTACCGACTCTACTTTCTAACGCCAATATTTGTTCAGGTAGGTGATAATCCGCTAGCTTACTTTTGGGATGTGGCTCCACTGGTTGTTTCTTCAAAACTATGGGGCAGCAGTGTAGTTCGATTGGTTTCGTCCAACATCTGCAGGACTTCTTGGAAACCCAAGAGATTTGATAAGTTTAAGAAAGTAGTGAGGTGTTTCACTCTAATGTAAAAGGTTCTGGTGAAACTTCATAAGTTATAGAGAAAAAGAAATTAACTGAATCACACGTTATTCCTTCCTTATGTGGAACTATATGAGGTAAATTGAGCGCTGTTTCAAAATGCCATGAAATTGGAATCGCTCAGGTTCAAGAGGTTTCAAGGTTTGCACCACAAATGTGAAAGCTTTTCTTGGGTAATGCTTGTGAGTCATATCACAAGTTATTTTGTGATCAGATTTGTGCAAAACTGTATTCATGCATGACTAGTAAGTCTCACTAATTGTTTATGTAATTTCAGATACGTTACTTGATCATACTGATTGTGTTGTGAGTGTTTGAGGACTGCTGAGTGCAGGATAGAAGCCAAAGTATGTGAATATATATGGTAATACAAGGAACAATTACGTTAGTGAATCAACTCATAGATCACTTTGAGGCAAGCACAGCTCAAAGATTAAAGATAACATGTCAATAGGTTTTCATGTCAAGGTAAGAGCTTGAACTCTGCAGAGGTGTGAGAGAGAAGGAGTAGAAGAGATGTGTGTTCAGCTTAAGTGACTGCACTTAATTATTTGAAATATTCCTTTTTGTTTTAATTTTGTATACAGAATATGAGTATACGATATTTCATCAAATGTTTAATAATATTAATTTAATTGTCAAGGTATCATTGAGAAGTAGTGTCTATTTAAGTTGTGTAAACTGTACAGTATTACAATAATCAGGTGGCATATTGGGCATTGGCACCAGCTCTACAAATGGCTGTGAGACCAATAGTGGTTCATAGTGTGGTTAGCATTGACACAGCGAGTATACATAACACCAAAAGCTACAGCACCTGAAAAAGATAGTGGGGTTGTTCGTCGAAATATTACAATAAACTATGAAATGATTTTCCTGAATTTGAACAAAGTCCTTTTGACAAGGTAATGGAGAACATTGTGTCATATTTTAAACACATTTGGGGCAACATGTCCCACTTGGACGTATGATAAAAGAAATATCCAGTTTGTAATGTGATTCTTAGATTGAGACACCATGAAATGGGCTGTATTACAGAGCGATGTGTTTGGTAACTGGAGGGGGTTTGCAGAAGATCTAAGGAGAAATATGGGATTGAACAGGCACAGCATAAACTCTCCAGAGACACTAGCCTATACGAAAGGAAGTCTGGAGCATATAAACGCTTTTTTGAGTGGTGTGTAAATAAGTCAAAACCGTTAGATGAATCAGCTGACGATAGACTTCCCATTATTGTGTTAAGTGATCGCCTGCCCAACTGTACATCGAAAAATTTTGTGATAAGAAAATCGAACTAGGTTAGTCATATTGTTAATAACATAGGACTGTTGGTCAGTCTCAATAGTACAAGAGAAGATACATGGGCTGGAAGAAATAAAAATCATTTTCATAATACAGGAGAAACTGTTAATCAGAACTCTGGGCTAAGAGTCAACCCATGCTACGAAGTAGATAGGATGAAAGGTAATAATGTAATGATACTGGATTGAAGTACAGTAAAACTTCATCACTATACTACAGAGACAATGGTATGTCAAAATCCATGTAATTCACGAAATGAAAGGAAGTCTGGAGCATATAAACGCTTTTTTGAGTGGTATGTAAATAAGTCAAAACCGTTAGATGAATCAACTGATGAAAGACTTCCCATTATTGTGTTAAGTGATCGCCTGCCCAACTGTACATCGAAAAATTTTGTGATAAGAAAATCGAACTAGGTTAGTCATATTGTTAATAACATAGGACTGTTGGTCAGTCTCAATAGTACAAGAGAAGATACATGGGCTGGAAGAAATAAAAATCATTTTCATAATACAGGAGAAACTGTTAAACAGAACTCTGGGCTAAGAGTCAACCCATGCTACGAAGTAGATAGGATGAAAGGTAATAATGTAATGATACTGGATCGTAGTACAGTAAAACTTCATCACTATACTACAGAGACAAGGGTATGTCAAAATCCACGTAATTCACCAAAGAATCAATAATATTCATGTTGATTCTGACAGAGTCGTAGAACAAATTGCTCCAGAAGTTAAACTTCCAGTATGTGAAAATATAAATCTAAGGAAAATCGAATCTTTAGAAGTTGTAGATAAGATCGAATCCAGCAAAATAAATTAATATCATTTTAAATTTATGGAAGAGAGGGAAGAAATTCCATTTTGTGAAACCAATGTGCTACTAGAGCAGAGCAAAATTAATGACTTGGAATCAAATAACGTCAAATAACGATCGTTGTAATTAACCAGCCACCTAGATCAGGAAACTGTAAGTGATATATTAAAACATTTCTATGAGCAGCAGCAAACAATTATATCAGAGGTAGATAAACCACTGTCTAAGATTGAAAATTACCAAGAGGAGGAAATTAATTAACTGACAATAACGAAATAAAGTGTTTAGTTAAGAGACATATTTTAGTACAAGAAAATTACTTCTTTTAAGAAATGGAAAATTTATTCATTTTTATTGTTACTTTAGTCCAATCTAAATCACCGGTGCCTATTCCCTAAATTCAAGAAAAAAGTTATGGTGCTGCTTACCAATGTCGGCGATGAACAAAAATGGGGAATAATTTGGGTATACAACAAGAATAATAGTTTGGTATGGCTCACTGCCCTGGTGCTATTCTTTCACTTTTATTGCACTTCAGCGACTTGCGAGTCCCTAACGTATCGCAGATGTCCAACAGGACGAAAGAACCTGCTGTTTAAGGTGGAATCTGAACCATGGGTTCTCCCATTGTTTAGAACTTAAGGTTAGATTACTGTCAGAATGAAAATTTTCCCTGGCTGTTACAGACAGTCACAAGATGATGTTGGAATATATAAAACTCTTAAAACTCTTCTATATGAGCAACCTGTTGAGCTGAATTGAATTTTTATCTTTGTCTCAACAGTTTTCAATACCTACATAATACTGTAAAACAGTTTTTGTAACAGCCGTCCAGATGATACGTGCTTATAACTAATCAACCTACAAAAAATTAAGATAACTCATGGCTTAGACATATTTCTCTATCAGTGCAATGTGATAAAGATGCGTACGTTTTAAGTGCTCTTAAGTCATCAATGTCATTTTGAACGAGTTTTACTTTATCAAGCCTGATTATCTGGAAAACGTATCATAAGAGGGCTAATATCAGACAGATACTATCACCTTCTTTTAAAATGATCACCAGTTAAGCTGTAGGAATCTTTCGTAGTTGTAATTATTCGTGCCAACTTCAGTCGTTTAAGCCTGGCCCGAGAAATTCTTTTTATGACATATTACTTTTGCCACTGTACTGAGGGTGCTGAAGAGATTCGAAGCCATATGCATTTTCTTGGCACTGAGATTTGGCAATGTTTTTTTGACCTAAATTTGTCAACTCTACAACCGCTTGACGTATGCTTAACGAACGAGATTCGATATAATACAGCTCAAAGAGACACACAGGCTTGTGGTGATGAATGTGAGGTCTGGTTTTAATAGTGGGTTGGAAGCATTATCCACATGTTGCGTGTATCTTGCTGCACATCTTTGTTGAATATATTGTGTTTTAAATATTATTTTATGGTTGATTCCCACTTTTACATTTCTGAACAGCATTACTTACGTCGGTGCTCCTATAAATTCAGACTGAGAAGATGATCAGCTACATGCTATATCTAGCAGCCATGCAGCCATGCTGATATTTCAACTACTGAATTACCATACGTTTTCTGTAATTCATATCTGAATCATTTTCCACATTAGCTAGATACATTTTAGGAATTTAAATTAATACAGAAAAGCAATCATCACATATTTACGTAGTAACCCCATGTTTTTCTTGTTCCCTGTCGCTACCCGGCTGCTTGGAAGTGTCTTTGTCGTCTGCTGGAGTGTCTGTATGTCTTTGGACTTTTGGTAAATTTCTCTGAATATACGGACAGCTTTGCCAACTTTTGTGTGTCTGGGTCAGAGAGACACCGGCAAGCGATGATCCATCACTTTCGTCAAGTTGTCACAGGTATAATATGCATATAGTCTCTGCACAAGTTTCCAATCTGCTTTAGGGACTGTGGGTGAATAGCGAACAGCCCCACTGCAGTAGGAATCGCCGAACAGATAACGTCTGGTTTAATACATAGTGTTGGAATTTTGTGAATGTGTAAATTTCGGCTTAACTGAATCCTTAATTCACTTCTTGGGGATTTCAGCAACTATAGAATAACTTTGGATACCTTGCGTAGGTAGGAATCGAAAACAGCTTTCGGTTTTTTTGGAATTTATAGCAGTGTTATATAACTCTGGGATTGTGGGGCATAATGCCACGTGGATGTATGAGCATGACAAAATTCCTCAAGAAATCGTGTTACTGATCATGAGCATATGGATGATGTTTCGGTAGTCTTATGAATAAAAGGCCACTGTGTAGATTTGCATGAGTTTTCTTTGTGAATGGCTGGTAGCTCCTACTTTTCGAAAGAATTGTTCACAGGACGTGGTTCCTACTCATTGCTTTTAATCGAAATTTTTTATAAATTTGAGAATAATTTTCTGTTAAAGTATTCAACCATCGAGCTAGTCTCTCTCTAAGTTTAGATCTTGTATCCTTTATTAAATTATTGAACACCTTCATTCTCTGTGATAAACAGTCTAAATGTGTACGCCTTTAATGCCTCTTTCCCACGGAATTCCCAATGTGAAATGATCATGCTATTCATTTATGCATTTCAGTCCGTTTTACCAGCAATATTCAGTACCAACACTCCACGATAGAGTATGGTTTTTCTGTTAAATGTACGTTTGTTCCTGTGCTTCCCTATTTAAAGTTTTAATCCTGAAACAAATATACAGTTAAAGACATTCGTAATGTTAAACAAGTCACCAACTCTTTATCCAATTCCGTATCGAGGCTCTCCCACCCCAGCTTAACTCACATTTTTAGAATATTTAAGAGCACTTCCAAAACTGATTCTCATTTATCAAAGTACATCAAACTTTCTTCATCTCCTTTTAAATTGAGACTGATTCAGAAACCTGTTTTTCAAGCAGATGTTCAAGGTAATTAAGTGGTTGGTCAGTTCAGGTGGTGACCCAAGGTACCTTTTGTAATAAAATCCAGATTTCAATTCATGTTCCAATGTACCAGGCTATGTAACAGACTAATTTTCCATTAGCCGTCCTAACCACTTAATTAAGCAGGTACGTTACTCATTGTCTACTGAGATGATTCACAGTCATTTCTCTTTACTGTTTTTCGAAAAGAGTTAATCTGTTGCTAACACAAGTTTTCCCAGAACGTGTAAATTTGTTTCGACAACGTAAAAATGTCGTCATGTTTAACTGAATTCTAAACGGAATTAACCGCCATTCATGAAAGCATTGGAATGGAACTTGCGGCCTTTTTAAACTTCCTACAGTTATAATCACTTTCGGTTATAACTATATTTGACACGAATTAATTATTTTCTGTAGTCAAATCACATTTCCTAGTGGCAGGCAGAGGGTTACATAGTCAAAGTATCTGTTTTCGTCCGTCCTGTTTTCGAACAAATTTGCAGCAGTAAGAGAAAGCTTGCATTCTAGTAATCCACTTTTTTACGAAAGAATGCCCGGAATGTGCCCCATCACGTTTGGGCTTGATATAATTTAGTATTTATTTCAGAAGAATACACTGACGGTATGTTGAAACACTCATCCTGACACTTATCAGTCACAGTTTGTTTGGTAGATATGGCTAACTGCCAAAACGGTAGTGAAAGTAGTGCTTTCTCTTCTTGAAGTGCTATCGTTTGTGCATTTGTTATAGGTAAAACGACCAAATCCTATTTCCACGTTAAGCTTTGGAATTAAACAAACAATTGCTTTTAATAATAAATTCAGTATAGGCTTACACGTCGTAATAAATAGTAAATATTGCTACCGATTACCTGTTTTACCAGAGTAGTAACAGTTCTTAAGACCAGAAGGTTATTGTGAAAAGCGTAAATTCTGTAATATGTCCTCATCTGGACACAATATTTCGGCGGTCCACCTGGCCATCATCTTTAGGTTAGGCAGCAGCATATGCGATGCTTTTCAGCCGAAAGACAGATAACAACTAATAGAAGACATTTAAAAATAACGTAAAGGAGAAAACATGGTGTACATAGACATAAAAAAGGGGGAACATCATGGAAGACAATAGAAAAAAAGGGGTGACTGTAAAATGGAGATAAAAACCGTAAAAAAGTAGCGCACACAAGAAACCACAAACTGGGACAGTTAGAAGAACACAAGGTGCAGTGTGACCAGAGCATAAAAGTATCGATGGTTGGTGTAGCATATAAGGATCACTGACAGTAACATGAAGTACAATGCCAGCACACAGTTAAAATCACACCTATCAACGCACAGGAGAACAGCACTACACATAACACTGACATGGCACACTGACGATGATCAGAACGGAGGATCTGCCAGGTGCAAGGAGGTAAGGGAGAAGGGAAGAAGGGAGGGAGGGGAAGAGAGGGGGGAGATGGGAGGGGGGTGCGCCGAAGAGGGCCAGGTAGAGACGGGCATAGGAGGGAAGGAGGTGGGGATGGGGTGTAGGGTCTCAGGGGGAAGGAGGAAAATTCGCTCTGGAAGAAGGAGGGGAGAGAAAAAGGGGGCCCTGGGGAAGGGGGTAACAAGGCCAGATTATAGTTGGAAGGAAGGGTATATGTCACGGCGAAGTTCATCATCTGGGAGGGGGAGGGGCAGGAAATTGCCCTGATGAAGGTGATGGAGGGTGTGGAGGTGGGGAGAGGGAGGGATACAGTGATAGAGGTGTGGCAACAGGCAGGGGGTGGAAAGGAAGGAGGAAACCAGAGAGTGAAGGGGATCAAGCCTGCAGACAATGTAAAGGATGCAGAGATGTTGGAGGAACAGGAGGAGGTGGGGGAAGGGGATGAGTTCATGCAGGACCTGTGTGGGGGAAGGAAGGCAGTTGTGGAAGGCAAGGTGGAGAGCATGGCGTTCGAGGATTTGGATGGCCTTGTAAAAGCAGGCAGTGCTGGCATAACAGAGGATAGGACGGATGAGGGATTTGTAGGTGTGTTAGATGGTGGAAGGATGCAATCACCATGCCCACCCAGACAGGAGGTGGAGGCGGGAATGAGCTTTCTGCTGGATGGTCTGGAGGTGAGGGGTCCAGATGAGGTGAAGGTCAAGGGTGAGGCCAAGGTATCTCAGGGTGGGGGTGAGCTAGATGGGACAACCATAAAGGGTGAGGTAGATATTATGGAGATGGAAGGAGTGGGTGGTGTGGCCTATGATGATTGCTTGGGTTTTGGAGGGGTTGAGATGGAGGAACCACTGGTTACACCAAGTTTTGAACTGGTTAAGGTGGGTTTGTAGGGTATGTTGGGACCATTGAAGGGTAGGATAGAGAGCCAGGAAGGTGGTGTCATCAGCATACTGGAGAAGGTGGACTGGTGGGGGTGGCTTGGGCATATCAGCTGTATACAAGAGATAAAGGAGAGAGGAGAGGACAGAGCTCTCCTGGACGCCAGGAGTGGGATAAAAGATACGGGTTGGTGTTGTGGAGGGTGACACAGGAAAGATGGCGCGAGAGGAAGGAAGCAACCAGCTGGACAAAATTGACAGGCAGGGTGTAGGTTTGGAGTTTAAAGAGGAGACTGGGACGCCATACACGGTCATAGGCATTTTGGAGGTCGAAGGAAACGAAAATGGCGGAGCAATGGGAGTTAAGCTGAAGGGAGAGAAGGTGAACGAGGTTAAGGAGTTGGTCTTCAGTGGAGAAGGAGGGTCGGAAACCACACTGGGTAAGGGGGAGGAGGTGGTGTTGATTAAGGTGCTGATGGATACTGCAGGAGAGGATGGATTCGAAGACCTTACTGATGATGGAGGTGAGGCAGATGGAACAATAGGAAGAGAAAACGGAAGGGGGTTTGTTGGTTTTGGGGAATAAGAGGATGTGGGAAGTCTTCCACAGGTCAGGGTAGAAGCCAGTAGAGAGGATGACATTATAGAGATGGGCGAGGACAGCCAAGATGGAAAAGGGGCTTTCTCTTAGGTGGCAGTGGGTGACACAGTCGTGACCAGGGGCCATGCTGTGTTTGGACTGGAGGATGAGTTTAATGTCTTGTGCTGAGATGGAGTGGGCAACTGCCCCAATTACTGGAGACTAGGAGCAAGTGGAGCGACCGAGGCATCGGCACGTTCCTTGAAGGTGGGGAAAAGAGAATAATCAAAGTGGGGGTCACTTGGGATGGAGAAGACCTTGGAAAGGTGGGAAGCGAATTGGTTGGCCTTACTGAGGTTGTCAGGAAGGGGGTGGCCGTTATGGAGAAGGGGGGTAGTGGGGAACAGAATGGGAATTAACAAGGTGATGGGAGGTGCACCAGTACTTGGAGGAGTTCATAGGGAGGCTGGTGTTGAGTCATGTGCAGGTCTGGTGCCAGTCCCGTCGTTTCATTGCTGTAATAAGGTTCCATACGTATTGCTGTATTTGCGGGTGGCGTTGGAGTGTATCCCTGTGATGAGTGCACAGGAAGGACGGTAGAAGCAGTGGGATTCACAGAGGAGGAGGACAGCCCACAGAGGGAGAGTGGCACAGTGGGAGAGGATTGGTTTTAGTTGGAACATGGGCCTCCACGGCATTAGTAATTACCTTCTGAAGGAAGGACAAGGCGTGGATGATGTCATCAGGATGGCGATAGGTAAGAGGGTGGCTTTCGAGCTGGGTGGTGATGGATTCCCAGTAGGTATCCCAGTTGGCATGGTGGTAGTCATGGACGACCTTGGGAGGGGGTGCAGGGAGAGGAGTCGAATGGGGGCGGTGAGAAGATGTTATGGTGAGGAGGACAGGGAGGTGATTGCTATCTGTGGGGTCAAGGATGGCAGCGGCAGTACGCCCAAGGAAGTTGGTGGGGGCAATGACAACATTGGGGGTGGTGTCACTGGTAGATCAGGTGTGCTGGGGAAGGGGAACAAGATCACCTTCGATCTAGGAGAGGAACTGATGCCACCACCAGAGGGCAGTAGGAGAGCAGCTAAGGATGTTGAGGTGGGCAGCAATCACATAAGTGGAGAAGTTGTGGTCAATGTGTGAGATGAAGTCATATTGAAGAGGAACAGTGGGGTGGACATAGATGGTGGCACAGGTAATGGAGAGGGAGGGGAATAAGACACTGAGGTAAACGTGTTCTGTGTGGTCATTGAGGAGAGGTTGTGTCCAGATGGGAATATGCTTAAGGTGACTCCACCCTGCGCACGAGGACGTGGAGTGTCAGTGTGGTGGAGGATATTGGGAGAGGTGTGGATAGAATGGTGGGTCTGGAGAAAGTTTTTTTTCTAGAGAAAGGTGTCGACCAGCTGGAGGGAGAGGTTGTGCTTGAGTAGGTATTTGTTGGTGTTCAAAAATGGTTCAAATGCCTCTGAGCACTATGGGGCTTAACTTCTGAGGTCGTCAGTCCCCTAGAACTTAGAACTACTTAAACCTAACTAACCTAAGGACATCACACACGTCCATGCCCGAGGCAGGATTCGAACCTGTGACCATAGCGGTTGCGCGGTTCCAGACTGTAGCGCCAAGAACCGCTCGGCCACACAGGCCGGCATTTGTTGGTGTGGAAGGAGCGAATGTTCAGGAAGAGGATGTGGTACTCGTACTGCGCCATGATGTGAAGAGGGGGGAGGGGGGAAGAGAGGCTTAATCTAGGGAGTCAAGGTGGGTGAAGATGAAGTGCGCTTGGTTGTGGGAGTAAGTGGCAAAGGTGTTCAGGTGGAAAACGGTGGCGAGGGAGATTTGTTGGAAGGTGTGGGGGCACTGAAAACGGTGGAGTACAACAGTAAGGAACCAGATGATTACCTCAGCCATGGGGGGTGGACAGAGGGAAATGTTAGGGTGGACAGGGGGATCAGTGGGATGGACAGGGACTGTACGCTCAGGGGTGGCTGGAGTGGGTTTGGCTTTACACTTGTGGGAGTAGGTGGGATGGGGGCCATTGCAGGTGTTACAGGAAGGAGGAGCAGCAAGATTGGGGCAGTTTTTAAGAATGTGGGAGGCCTTTGAATGGGGACAGGTGGGGGGAGGGGGATTTGCAGTTGGGAGTCAGATGATCATTGTACATGAGGCATCGCTGTTAGTGGTAGGATTGGGGAGGGCATTTGGAGGATTCAACAGGGTGGTGATGGTGGTAAATCAGGGCACCCTGGGTGAGGAGATGGTCAGTGGAGGGGGTGACTCCAAGAAGACCCACATGAGGTAGGTGGGACCAGAGGCATTGTGGATACTGCAGGCAAAGAGGATTTCCAGGTCTGAGTGGGAGTTTAGTTCTGCCAACACCTCATGCTCTGTGATCACTGGGCTGAGCTTGTTGATCACAGCGGTGTAGGTAGGGTGGGGCGACCCGGATGCTGGAGCTGATGAGGAGAGGAAGAGGAGAGGAAGGGTGTCAAAAATGCATGGGGGTCAAATAAAACACCTGGGAGTTTTCGGAGGAGGTCCATGTGAAAGAAGGGGGATGGAGACTTGATAAGGACTGCTTCCCTGTGGGGAATGAGTAGCGAGATGGGAGAACCAGGTAAATACTTTTGTATCTCCATTGTGAGGGTACAGGCATCAAGGAACTTAGGATCGGAATTCGACAGGACAAAGGTGTGGAGGGCACGCACTGGGGTATGGGTGGCTGGAGGAGGGGTGGTTTCCATGGAGACTATGGGAGGACAGGGAGGTGGTGCTGACTTTTTGTGGGAAGTGGTGGGAGCAGAGTCGGTAATGACCCACTTTTGGGTTTTTTTGAGAGACTGTAGGCTAGGAGGAGGGGAGAGGGACGGGTAGGAGATGGAGGTGGCAGGTGGCAGATCCCTGTGGTGTAGTGGAGGTGCTGGGAGAAGCAGATGGTTCAGTGGTGGTGATGGTGACTCAGCACGACATGATGCCTGCAGAGGATGCAGATGACGAAGTGACAGGGTGGGTGAGAGAAGGGAACCTGACCACCTAAGGGGTGGCAGCAGAGGCGGCAACAGAGGCGTATGTGAGGGCGGGGGTAATGGTGGGAGCTGTTGAGGTGTAGAGGCTGGAGGAAGGGTGTAGATGTGGGGGTACACAGCATGGGAGGAGATAGGGGAATGGGTAAATGGGGGAATGGGAGGTGAGGTGTAAGGAGATAGGCCAGGGGCGGCACTCCAGGAAGTGACTGTGGAAGAGGAGGAGAGGGAGGTGTAGATGACAGTGGAGGTGGAGTGCTCATGGTGGACGAACGGCTACGGACGGACAGTAGGTGGTGGCGGCGGCGATGGATGATGGCGGACGGACGGCGACGAACGGACGAACAGACAGCAGGCAGTGGCGTCGACGATGGACGGCGAGCAGACAGGCAGGCAGGAAGACAGATGGACAGACTGCAACAGCAGCAGCAGCAGGCGACAGACAGACAGGCAGTCAGCAAACGTAACAGCAACAGCAACTACCGCTTCGAAGACGTAGATCATACCCTGAGGGTAGCCCAGGCTCTGGAATCTTGTGCTTTCGAAGGAGGGAATCCAACCCTCTAGATGAAATCAACCTCCGTGCGGCAGCTCCTTTATACACTGACCACAGGTCTACTGCGCGTGCGCGAGCGCAGCTGCCCCCTAGCACAAGGCACAACAGTGCACCGGGAAGAAAGCTCACGGAAACGATAAATCAGTATCAAACACTGTTGACTGATTTTGATAACCGGGTCAAAGACGTCTGTTTATTAATTTCAAACAAAACGGGGTTCCAACTCTTACTTAAAGGGTACCCCTAACCTCTGTATATAATATTGTCAGATAGCAGGATTTCAGTGGCTTCTGTCACTACACATTAGTGCGACGCAAAGGGTACCCCCTTGTGTCTCATTGTAAAATATTTAATGTCCTTCAGTATGACAACGTTCCGCCATTGTAAATTTTTCTGTCTGAAATGAAGGCGTGGGACCATAATACTCCACGCATCAATCCTGAACCCCTGCGAAGTAATATCTCTCACTTGCAAGAGCCGCGATCCGGTCCATCAGAGAAGACCAGGATGTAGTAATTCTACTTGCGGACAAGGACAATGCAACGGTTCTTGTTTCACGGGACGATTATGTGTGTAAAAAAGATCTTTTGCTTGCAGACTCGACATACGAAAAATTGAAGAACGATCTAACTGGACGTATAAAAGGCAAGACGCTTTCAATTTTGAAGGAAAGTTCATTATCTGACGACGTTGTTAAAAAACTTCGACCTGGTGCTGTAGTCCCGCCGAGATTATACAGTTTGCCTAAGGTACACAAGCAAGGAGTTCCTCTTCGGCCTATTGTCAGCAGTTTGGACGCTCCTATTTACAACTTAGCCAAGTATTTAGCGTCCATTCTCATGTAGGAAAATGCGAATACAACATATCCAGTTGTCTGGTTTTTATTCACACTGAAGTCTTTGTTTCTCAGTGCCACAGATTTGCTCGTTACTTTTGATGTTGTGTCCCTGTTTACCAGAGTTCCTGTTGAAAATTCTTAGCAGTTAACTGGTGAAAAATTGGACGAAGGAACAACTAAGCTTTGTCGCCATCTGTTGGCGTAAACATACTTTTTTATTTAATGAGGAATACTTTGAACAAACTGACGGAGTGGCTATGGGGTGTCCATTATCCCCCACAGTTGCCAAATTATTTATGGGAGATTTGGAGGACATGGCACTGAAGATGGCGTCCTTAAAACCAACTGTCTACGATACGTTCATGGTATGGCCATATGGGAGGAATGCTCTGGAACGTTTCCTAGATCGTTTTAATTGTCTGCATCCTAATATTAAGTTCATGGTGGAAGTTGAGGAGGATGGAAAACTTCCGTTTTTAGATGTCTTGGTCTACAGGAGGGATGATGGGACATTAGGATATAGTGCTTATCGTAAGCCCACGCATGCGGACTGATATCTTCATGCTGCAAGTTGTCATCCATCGTGCCAACGCAATGGAGTTCTACATACATTGGTAAAAAGAGCTCATGCCATCTCAGATGCAGATAATTTGACAGAACAACTGGTTCAGCCGAAAAGTGTATTCAGGCAGAATAGATATACTGACAGTCAGATCCGTTGTGCTCTACAGATTGGACCTTCGCGGGAACCAACAGAAGAGGAAAGCAAATCGGTACCATTTTTACCTTTTGCGGGAAGCATATCTTTAAAAATAGAAAGAATTTTTAAGAAATTTAATATGAGAAATGTATTCCGTCCACCAGTTTAGACCAGAGCTCTGCTGGGCTCTTTTTGTCGTTTATTGTAATTTTTATACCTATACATATACATAGATAGGCTGGCAGCAGCATCGTACGCTGCTCTTCAGCCTTCGAGTTTACAATGAGAAAAAATATTAAGAAGATACATAATAAATAGATAGACGGGCAAAAAAACAGTAGACACAGGGCATACAAAACATGGAGCCGTTCACACTCGACGAAAATGGCACTGAAACACGTTGGCACGGCCCACAAATACTGATGATTCGATGGCACAGGTGAACGTGGGAGTGTGATGGTGAACACTAACACAAACACGATGGACACACAGAGAAACTGATGGCGATGATCTCCGCGAATGTCCATGTAACATGTGCGAGTCTAGGGACCTGCCAAGAGGGGAAGAGGGGTGAGGGGGAGGGAGAGGGGGGAGCAAAGATGCCAATGGCAGAGGAGATGGGAGGTGGAGTAGAGGGATGGGGGTATGGGAAGCCTGGGGGAGGAGTGGGGAGAAAGGGACGAGGGAGAGAAGGGGGATATAAGGGAGAGAGGGTGCCCAAAGGAACAAACACAGGAAGAGGGAGGGAGGATCAAAGTTGGTAGGAGGGGTAGATGGAGGGGAGGGGGGCATCTTCAGGGTGGGGAAGCTGGCGGAAGCCACCTTGGGAGAGGGTGTGGAGAGTGGAGAGATGGAGAGCAGGTGGGAAGTACAGGCGCAGCAGCGGACGGGGGCAGTAGAGGATGGGAGAGACCAGCGGGTGAGGAGGATCGAGTTTATGGGAGGTGTAGAGGATCTGTATCCGTTCAAGGAAGAGGAGGAGGCGGGGGAAGGGAATTAGGTCATACAGGATCCACGTGGGGAAGGGGACATGGATGCGACAGGTGATGCGAAGAGCATGGCGTTCTAGGATCTGAAGGAATTTGTAAAAGGTAGGGGTGGGCGTAGCAAGGGATAGGGCGAATGAGGGATTTGTAGGTATGGAGGATGGTGGAGGGGTCCAGACCCCAAGTACAGCCGGAAAGGAGCTTGAGGAGACAGGGTCAGGAGCGTGCCTTGGCTTGGATTGTCTGGAGGTGGGGGGTCCAGGAGAGGCGACGGTCGAGGGTGACACCAAGGTACTTAAGGGTGGGGGTGAGGGCGATAGGACGGCCATAGATGGTGATGTAGAAATCGAGGAGACGGAAGGAAGGGGTGGTTTTGCCTACAATGATCGCCTGGGATTTGGAAGGATTGACCTTAAGCAACCACTGGTTGGACCAAGTGGTGAAATGGTCAATATGGGATTGGAGAAGGTGTTGGGAGCGCTGCAGGGTGGGGGCAAGGGCAAGGAAAGCGGTGTCGTCGGCGTACTGGAGAAGGTGGATGGGGGGTGAAGGTGGCGGCATGTCCACCGTATACAAGGGGTACAGAAGAGGGGAGAGGGTGGAACCCTGGGGCACACCAGCGGTGGGGAAAAAGTGTAGGAATCCGTGTTGTGGATGGTGACGTAGAAAGGAATTTGGGAAAGAAAGGAGCCGATCAGACGGACGTAGTTGATAGGAAGGGCGAAGGTTTGGAGCTTGAAGAGGAGACTGGAATGCCACACGGGGTCATAGGCTCGTTCAAGGTCAAGGGAGAGGAAGATAGCGGAACGACGCGAATTAAGCTGTTCAGAGAGGAGATGAGTGAGGTGAAGGAGAAGGTCATCGGAAGAGTAGGACGGCCGAAAGCCACACTGGGTAACGGGAAGGAGGTGGTGCTGGCGGAGATGTTGGTGGATGCGTCTTGTGAGGATGGATTCCAGGACCTTGCTGAAGACCGAGGTAAGGCTGATCGGACGGTAGGAGGAGACAGCGGACGGCGGTTTACCGGGTTTGAGGAACGTCAGGATACGGGAGGTTTTCCACAGGTTGGAGTAGTAGCCGGTGGACAGGACTACATTGTAGAGCCTGGCCAGTGTGGAGAGGAAAGAGGCAGGAGCTTCGCGGAGGTGGCGATAGGTGACACGATCGTGACCAGGTTTTGCCGGGCTCAGTGAAGGATGATTTAGGTTTGAGAAAGCCCGGGATCTACAATATTCCCTGCCATTGCGGGAAAACCTATATTGGAAAACGATTCGTACGGTCCAGGATCGATGCCTGGAACATCACCACCACACGCGTTTATTACAGACAGAAATATTCGCATCGGCGGAACATTGCTTACTGAAGGACATAAAATGTTTTACGATGAGACACAAGTTGTTGTCCCTGCGTCGCGGTATTGGGACTGTGTAGTGAAAGAAGCCACTGAAATCTGGTTGTGCGACAATATTATAAACAGACATAAGGGGTACCCTTTAAGTAAAAGTTGGAACCCTGCTCTATTCCACATTAAGAAACAGCCGTCTTTGATTCAGTCATCAAAAGCTCTAAATATTTGATATTGATTTATAGTTTCCGCGAGCTTTCTTCCTGGTGCGTTGTTGTGCCATGCGCTAGAAGGCAGTTACATTCGCGCAGGCGCTTTAGACCTAATGTTGGTATATAAAGGAGCCGCCGCAGAGTTAGTGCAAATTAATTTGCTCATTTGGAGACGGCGATAATGTAGACAGCCGAAATAATGGGTCCAAATATAGATGTATTCCGGATGGAGACACGACATGAATATCAGAAAATACTACTACGAAGAGGAAACAGCGTAAATATTAGATCAACAGTTCTTTATGAGTGTGAAATTTACGATGTGCTCGGTAATCAAGATCACGCAGTCAGACGCATCACGGCTAACCGAAGCATAACTGTTACGGTGCACACGGTTGCACGACGAGTTTAAATCAGATTTTTTACAATAGGCCCGTGGCAGATACTTTCCTTTATATTTGACAGGAGTAAAGAGGGTGAGGTTCCAAAGGCACATTCGAGACATCAATGTCAACAATTCACTCGACTACACGATTTACGTTGGCCATACTGTTCTTATTTTACTGTCCACTTTACTTTACTTGGTGCATCAAACAACACTTTTCTGAAAGTCGAAGAGGTCGAGCATGATTAGTAAAACCGGAGTGCGGTAGGGTCCAACAGCCGAATCTCTCTCCTCAACACTCGTCCGCCTTGTGCTTATCTCACAAGTCACACTCATCCACCACTTCACCTCAAGTCTGCAATTTTCTTTCCTATTCAGGTATATAACACTGTGACCATCCGGCTGTTTAATTTACTATCCACGTTTTCTGTGACACACGACATACCATCGTCACGCAGTTCTGTGCCCGCCAAAGCGAATCCAGAGGCAATTTTTGGTTTAACTTTCTCTTAACGTGAAGTAACTAATAAATATTAATTGTGTTGCGCTGGAGTTGTTGTAGATGGCTGGAATCCTTGTTGTGGAGGCAACTGATATTGTCGTAATTTAAATGGAAAGGATAGGGTAGGTTTCTTGTAAGATTCCCAATCACGAAACATTGCGTCACTTTCCTGCAGCGAGAGCATGTAATCCTGTTTATAGTGATCCATTCGCTGGGTGGAGTCGTTAACCTGAGCAGTTCTTTTGCAGTTACTGCATAGCAGAAGATCTTATGCCGACAGCAGGTTTGAGCGTCTCCCTTCTTTCTATTTTCGTTGTCATTCGTGAAAATTAAAAATACCACAAGATAAACTTTCATCACGATTACATCCGTGAAACTTCCTGATCGATCAAGAGCGGCATCAGCAAACTACCTTCACATGAAACTAGTCGAGGAAGTCAATACAAGCTCCCCACAAATGTCTCTAATTCAGGAACAATTTACGTGTCAAGAATTGTTAATTTGCTTCAACTCGTCGACAGGATAGGCAATGATTCTCTAACAAAGTGTGACACTGATGTAAAAATTTTTACATCGCTAACAAAAAACATGAAAGATATTTCTTCTAATAACTCAGTACCTGAAAAACTAGCTAGTAACCTAATCAATACCCACCTTCATTTACTTACTATCATTTGGTGGAAACCTCCTGAACTTCTTGATTAAATGGATTGCCATTCTTAAGGATGGGCTAAAAATTAGTGGCGAGGAATAAGTTATCATCAGATACGTTGCTACGCTATGACTTGGACAGTGACCGAGAAATAATTTATACATTTGTATATATCATCGTTTGTTGTCAAAGTGAACACACCACATTGAAAAGTCGTCAATCACTATAACACTCTGCAAATAGATTCTTGGAACCTAAGAAGGAGAGGCCACAACCACAGACGAATTTCAAATAAGTACCGAGCTATGGACCAACGCCTGTTGGAAGTACAGTAGTTTCTAGAACAGGGTTTACGTTATTACTTTTCCGTGCCCTTAAAAGAAGTAGTGATGCAGGATACGTTTCTGTCATTTTGATTCGCTAGAACTCTCAAAAACTGGCAAAATTCTTCTTATAATCATCAGATGTTCGAGAAATCAAAGAACCTGTGATTTCCACCTCGAGCCGAGGTACTCGAAAGCAAATCTTTCGCTTACTGTGGTACTTACCCTACTCGGCTGTATCGCCTGTGAATCAGAGTCACAAATTCTTCAGTTTCTTGAAATCAATTTAATTGGGGTAAGTGACTTATTCCCTTCTTTTCAAGTCTTATAATGATTTCACATGGTGCGAAAAGGATGCTGCATCGTGACATGTGACCTCAATTTTTCTTGGAAACGGAAACGTAGTGACTCAAATCCTTTTACAACATACTTTATGTCACCCTCTCCCCTTTCCGACTACAGCTGTTAAAATTTACTTGACTCACTGATTCAACTCGTGAGTTAACGAGCATTGCGCTCTTGTTTAAATATATGGCCGAAAGAGTCAGCCTACAGCAATTGTGAAACGAACCCTGTCGTCGAGGACCGTGTGCCACAAAGGGCGCAGACTCACTACAAGATGGGTAAATTCACAGGCGTCTATTGCTTATTGAGGCCAGCGCTGTAGTGTGCGAGTGAGACAGACGAAAACCTACGTCATAGGGAAACCCAGTAGAAGGCTTTTGTGGCTGAAGAGATGTAGCAGTGTAAAATATGGCGGACCTAAGATCGGCCATAAAGGGAAACATTTATGAAAACTAATTAATTCTCTAGTAGTGCAGGGAATTAAGCCACAGTAATTTTAATCTGCCATCCTACAATACATAAATTTTCCTGGTGATCCCAATAAACCTTGAATATTGATCATATCTATAATAGCTTAGGATTTACTGTTAAAGTGAAATTAGCAAGTTTTGTAAGAAAGATCTGAATACTAAAGTGTGAACGCTTTCGTCGATCTTAACGAACAATATTTCATATAGAAGAGCATCGATAAAGTGACAAACGTTGTAAGTATCAACTCTGTAACTTTATTTGTTTAAAAGATGTAGTAAAGTTAAATTACCGGTATTTACAGTTAACCACCAGATCACCATTTCCTCCACACAAAACACATTGAACGATAACTGCATGACACCTTATTGAATCATTAGGTAATAGAATATTTGTTATGAAGTTGAGTGCATAATAGTTACTTTTGCTCTATTTATTTATCAGAAAGCACATTGGTGCAAGGCTAATGGCCGTGGCATTCAAAGCTAAGAAGGAAACTGTATTGGTTTTATGCAAAAGAATTTATCGTTTGTCAGGTAATGGAGATTACTGTTACTTTATTTATAACGTGAAAGTGGTAAAGTTTTGATTATTTAAATGTGTTAAAGTTTAAAGTAACGTAGAATAAGCCGTAGCCAATCAGATGGTCGGCTTCAAGAAAGGAAACTGCGCTAGTCAGTTGAGCGATTTTGTTTGTTTTCATTTTCTTCAGTTCCAGAGGGTATTATTTCATGTGTTGTACAGAAAATGAGTGTGAAATCTAATGGGACTTAACTGCTAAGGTCATCAGTCCCTAAGCTTACACACTGCTTAACCTAAATTATCCTAAGGACAAACACACACATCCATGCCCGAGGGAGGACTCGAACCTCCGCCAGGACATGTGTCGTAAATATTGTTTGTCCTAAAAGACTGAACAACGTAAGAATTAAATTCGTCATATGTTACGGTATGATAAAGCCCAGCGCCGTTGGTCAGAGCACAACCATACGAGTCAGTCAACAGAAATGGTTTGCACTTTTCACGTCTACATAAAGAGTGAAAAACATAACGGTGGACTGCTTCCATCCAGTAACAAGCTAATGGATAGAATTGTAGCTCTATAAACTGAAGTTTGACAACCGCCACAGAAAGAAAAGAGATTTGGAAAAACATCGGAGCTTCAAACTACGGGGAGAAGGCGTTCTATTCAGATTGAATTACCAATATACACGGTGCAACAAAATTAAAGCATCACTTTTTCCAACGTCGTTATTGTCTCCCATTTGGCTCAAAGGTGCTACAAACTACTTATGTAGTGGTGCACAAAAGCGCGGGGTCCTGCGTCGTCACCCTCAGGCTCATGGACACTTCAACAGTAAGGTGTCGAAAATGCGAAATAAGTCCAGTGCTCAGAAGTTCATGTGAGCTTTAATCCTGTAAGTGGACATGACGGATGTACCCCTCGACGCTCTGCTTATTCACAGTGGGTTAGACGGACATATCTGTCCGCTGCGTTATGTGGCTAGTAGCTAGTGGGAATGACGAATTACCGGCCTTCCGTTGAAACTGTGATATCAGCAGCTTCGTTCACTATAAGGCAGCTCTTTCAGGTAGCGTTTCGTGGGCTAGTTGTAACATTTTCCACTCAAGCGCGAGACGATAGTACACGTCCTGTGACGCAGCCGCAAAAGCGCGACTTGTTTGTCTGTATTTGCCGCCGCGTTAGTGAGTGATCTTTTGCAATGGCGAAAATAAGTCGTTTATCAGATTCGGAGAAAGTGCAGCTGCTTTTAGAAAGCGACGATAATTTCACTGACAGTTCTGCAAGTTTTCAAGATGTTTTCAGATGTTGAGGCTAGAAACATTTGCGACGAGACACTACTGCAACAGATGGTACATAGATCAATTGTGCGTGCTAGTTCAGTTCGTAATAAATATTTTTTCAGTCTCAGTAGTGGTACAGTTTGGCCTCTAAAACAATGTGACGTGATGAGTTGTTTTATTTGTTTTGTGGAAGACGCTTTGTGCAAAGTAATAGCTGAATAGCTGAACTTATGTACAACAGCTCATAGCTTCTCATCACAATTTTTCACCATCGCAGTTGGCAGGATACTACAAGCCATAAGACAAAAAACACTTATTGGAATGTGCATACTTCAAGGAATTCTCCACAGACCAGAATATAAGATGTACTTTTGAAAGAGAAAAGCAGTTGACACACCTTTCTTCAGAAAACTGATGAGTGAAAAGCGGTTTCATATTTTATTGAAATTCCTCCACTTTGCTGACAGTACCTCGAATGACCCGCTGGGTGTTATCAGCAGAAAACTATTCAAAATTCACCCGATTATGGGGCATCTGTGACGTAAATTCAGATCAGTATACATGCCAGAAAGGAACCTCACCGTTCACGAATCGTTATTGCTTTGGAAAGGACGGCTTGGATGGAGGTAGTTTATTCCATCAAAATGCAGAAAATTCCGAATTACATTTTACGACCTCTGTGAAAACGGCTTCGGTAGATATGGATCTTTGCTTGCAGTGGAAAGGACACTAATTATGGTAGCCACTATCAAGAAGAAACAATAACCTTTTCAATTTTTTGGAGCTTCCAGTTGATCTACTTGATGAAGGTGACTACATTTATCGTGAGAGCTGGTTCACTAGTCCAGATCTGGTAGACAAAATAATCAGCAATTGCACCGCCGTTGTCGGTACAATGCGGCAGGACAGGTAGGGGTTCCCTGACTTCGTAAGAAAAGGAAAAACTGAAGAAAGCAGCGTGCATAATAGAGAACAGAGGAAAACAGATAGTAATGAAATGGAAGGAAAAAAGAGACGTTGTTCCGGCCAGCAGTTTCCATGACGATACATTTTTAAATGTTAACTCGAAGAACGAAATCATTCAAAAGCTACATGTCGTTGATTACAACAAGAATATGGAAGGCGTGGATAGGTACGATTCTCAGTCGCACACCTGTCGGATGTCGAGGCGGAGGCTGAAAAAATATCAACAGGAGCTTTTCCGCCACTTGTTGCACATTGCATGCTGGTGAACAAAGTAGAATGAGCTTTCTTATTAGTCTTGGCGAATAGTTGGCCATCAGCAGGACCTACCTCGAACACTGAACGCAACACGTCTTACAGCCGGGAATTTTCCAGACCTTCTGCAGCCCACAGCGAAAAAAAGACCAACAAGAAGGTATGTGGAATACACAACAAAGATCTTTGCAAAGAGAATTCATGCTGTTGAGCTGTATGCGAAGTTTCATTGTTACAGCACCTTGCTGTAAAACGTGTCTCGCTGAAAACAACTTGTAATATTTCGGAAATAAGTTTTTGTTAACTTCTGCAATATATTTTATTCATTCCCACCTAGTAACAATTTAAACTCGAAAACTGAAACACAAAGGAAAACTTTTATGTGTCACAAAAGTACACAGCACAACCGCGCCAAGGCGTGCTGGCTATTGAGGCCATATTGGTACCAAATTTCATCACAGTTCTGCCCAAAGCTACAGTGGAGGCGTCACACGATAAGGTTGTCACACGCCCATTACCCATCTTTCATCCCTTCTTTTGACTCCTCTGCGACGGAAGTGGAAGCTGTGAAACCCAGACTTAAAATCACGCGGTTTTCCTGTGAGCGGCATAGGGAAACATTTCGGACACATCGGCGCTCAGAATTAACATGAAGAGACCTCAGGGTGTGGCGTAAAATGCGCCGGTGAAACCACCCCTTCCCTTAGGGCATTGATTCCCAAAATTTTGCTGTCATACAGGACAGTTTGCAGTGCGGTGAGAAACAGGACGACATTCTTCACAACGTTCCACACTGCTGCCAACCTCTCGGCGTTCCAACCCTACACTAAGGACATGGTGAAGCTGCAAGCCAACCTAACTTGATATCAGGCCTTTGGAGTCCAGTGTATCAGCTGTTTTTTCTCTGGTATATATGGTAGAAACACTGGGAAGCATTCAAAACCATTCAACGAAATCGTAATCCCAAGAAGCTAAGGCGTTCTATGTTTTTTCAGCGCTTGTGTTTCGTGCCCTCCTGTGCTGTGATCACGGAAGGTGCCACTCATCGATCTCTGTTGGGCACCTTATAAATGTACCTGTCAGAAACCACGCCGATTCAGCCACGTGGCTCCTCTGACACCCGATTGTTAGTCAAAACTATAGTTGCGGTGTGCGTAACTAAAGGCGCTAGAACAGCCGCGAGACTAAATTGATATCGAAGTTTCCAATAGGTACCTTACTAAATGCTCAACAAAAGTGTTGCCGGACTGGTGGGTGATAGAGGGACCCTTTGGCGTTGTACTCAGGCACATAATAATGTAGCGCCCCCCTCCCTCCCTCCTCCCTGTGTTCACGCCACAGGAGAGCGTTGCACAGAAGTGCTGTAAAACCATAAAACACCTTACATGCTTCGAATGAAGTTAAAATTTCATGTAATGGTTTTGAACGGTCCATAGCAATTCTGCCTTGTACACCAGAGCCAAAATTGCGGTCGCCCTACACTTCAAAGGGGACAGATCATGTTCAGTGGGGTTACAGCCCTAGCATATCGTTAGTGTAGGGTTGAATCACTGAGACGACATTTATACATGATCCAAAGCAGCAAAGAATGTTTTCGTTCTTTCAGCGCTTCTGTTTCGCGAAATGTTTGGGAATAACGCCCCAAGGGAAGGGATGGTTACAATACCGCCTTTTAAGTCTCCCGTTGGGGAGTTTTCGTATCGATTCTGGGTGGCTTATCGCTATGTGTCGCCATTCTGACCTTCACCGCAGAGGCAGCAAAAGAACGGGTCAAATGTGGGTGAGAGCGGGTGTGACGACTTTACCATCTTGTGACGCGTCCACAGTGGTGCTGGGCAGCATTGTAGCGAAATTAGGTGCCAATGTGACATCACTAACACACCTTGAAGCTCACATGAACTTCTAAGCAGTGGTCTTTCTTCGCATTTGTCGATCTCTTGCTGTTTGAGGAGTCGCTGAGCCCAAAGGTGACGACTCAGTCCACCACGCTTTTTGCACCATTACAGAAGAAGTTTGTAGGCAGGCATCTTTGAGCCCAATGTCGAACTTAAGCGTAGGACTGAAAGACAGTTACTGAGTTCGAGAAAGTGAGCCCTTAATTTTGTTACGCAGTGTAGACTAATCTGCCAAGGATGCGAAATGTCGTCATACTTAAGATCATTTTTGCTGAAAGAAGCATTCGATACTCAGGAAGTTATTGGTCATCCATTACGAATCTCGTTCTTTACAGTCCACGGATAAGCAAAGAAGCATTCTTAGAACAATAAGAAGTTGGATTAATAGTAACAGGTGGACAAAAGAAAGTGGAGAATACTACAGTGAGCGTTATGGAATTGGCCACCGCAAAATGGGCTAAGGTGAGACTGTCTTTGATTCTTACTAGCATTCTCTTCGACAGAAACTTACCGTAAAGAAACAGGAGAGATGTACACTGGAACGTGTATGTGATAGTTTTATTAACGTAATGAAGTAATATAGAGGATTTTATAGTGCAGGTGATGGAAATTGGCTGATAATGATGATGCTGATGATATTCACTTGCCTTATTTAAGAGTAAATACCTAAATTACACACTCTCACACGCAGATACTTTTCTTAAAACAGAAAAAGGCTTTCCGTTGTACATCCTGTTGTAATCTATTTATTTATGCTGAAGGTACCCTACAAAAGTTCGATGTAACACTATATAATACTCGGTTGTTAGGACAGATGCCACAGTTCTTATCTTAAATTTCTTGCAATGTATTAAACATGTAAGATTTGTGTCTTTGTGGAAGTTAATTATTGTAACACAGATTTGGCTCATTAAAGTGCATTTTGTGAAATCTTATGAGGCTAAACTGCCTGTCGTAAAACACTTATCTGTCGGTTTCTCCAGTCGATCATTAGGAATCATTAGAACACTTCTCATATCGTTTTTTCAAGCAATCCTTAACCATATGTCTTAAGTTTCAGTTTGGTGATTCAAACATCTAAAATATTAAAGAGATTTGAGCGTCATTCTGGATTTTATTAGTTCTATGAACCACATTAATAAAAAAGTCACACCCCATCACAGAGGCCGTGTTAACGTATTTCTAAATACAGAACTTTCCTGTTTATATTTCAGTCTCAGGTTACTCGCATTTTGTTGTAATGGACAGAATCTTGCAGTTTGTACGCTCTCTCACTCAACTAAAATAACTAAATTAGCCTTTGGAATCATTTTATTAGATACACATTCGAATGCTCTAAAGCTGATGATCGAGATAATAGATGTATCAACAGGGAGAATTATGATTAGGTCTCATGACATAAAACTTCTGGCATGACACAACTTAAAGATAAAAATCTACGTCTTTGTCTCAAGAGAATCTTCTCCTGGTGACACTGGAGTGGTCTGATAAGGTTACTCTGCATATGCACGAACGAATACGTGGGACCATTCCTGATGCTGCTCACGCACACTATGAGAATGTCACCAGCTAAGCTCTCACCTTTCCTGTTTACGATATAAGTAAAATTTCACCCCATGTTTCAAGACTAGTGTTTCTGCGTTGTGGAAATTATGTCACGATCTCCGTGAAGTATGTTTCAAATAACTTAAACGGCTAGCTGGGAACATGATCTTACCACTTGCGACAGATAACGGCTTAAATTTTGGAGAAAATTGAGCAATAAATTCAATATTAGACCTAAAATGTCAGTTAAAGGTAGTAACTGGAAATACATTTCCCTTATAAGAACTCCGAAGCTATTAAACTAATAGTGGTCTGTAAAATGCCTCGCCCCCATCAATTTTTACTTCCGACATAACTACAGAACGTAAAGTTCGTGAATGTATTAGGGCAAGATCTCTAAAATCATTTTTAACAACACTCATTTTGCAATCAATTGCATGGAAACCACCTTTTAGTGCACATTTTATCAGATATACAGTACTACTTAAGAAAAAGACTTCAAAGCAAAAACAAAATCAAAAACTGCATAAAAATTATGTTTAGCGAAAATGGAATAGTTATGACTGTTTCATACTGAAGAACGCCTAAATGAAACCATTCTCGGTACACATTTCTCTATTTTCATCAAGGTAATGTCTATGTTTTGAAGTAGCTTGTTTATTAGCTTGACGATTTGACCTGTTTGTAAGTGGAGAGATGTATCCATATTGAAAACTACTTATACACGTAGACGATGTCAAATAAGTTCATTAAGATTCAGTTATCAATAATGTCCTGTAATATTAATTTTTGGAGAAAAATGTTACACCTATAATATTTAAGAAAATCCAAATAGTTGCTTCAAATATTTCTACATGAATCAAATAGCATTGAAACAAGAATAAAGGAGTCCTGGTTATTATCGAAAGGTTTATTTAAAGCTGTCAGGACTGGGGCAACAAAAGATGTTCAACAAACCTTGGTAAGGTACGAGTACGTCGATTCTTTCAAAATCTCTGGATCTGCTCCTTTACAAATGTTGTAATTCAATTACAAAATGTGCTCTACAACAATAATATCTTCCACTCTTCATTCTTGAACAGATATAAAAAATATGCGATCATTTCTCTTTAAAGATTCTGTCGGTTGTCAGTATTAAGTATCAGGCGCTCCTTGTGCGCATCATGCTGACGCGCATTTTGGTTTTCAGTGTCAAGACATTTGTACCAGACGATTAATGTCCAATGGACTCACGAGGTAAAGGCTTCTCTGTTTTATTTGTTATGTCATGAGCTCTCTGAATGGTTTGATGAAGCCTGCCCCGAATTCCTCTCTTACGCTAACCACCTCATCTCAGAAAAGTCCTCAGTTATTTGTTGATTGTGTTCCAGTTTCCGTCTCTTCCTATAGTTTTAATTCTTTGCAGCCTTTATACAACCATGAAAGCAATCCTTTCACGCCATAACACGTGTGCTACCATCCTGTCCGTTATTTTGTCAATGTTTTCTACACGTTCTTGTGGGAAAACTTCTCATTTCTAATATTAACAGTTCACCTAATATTCAACATCCCTGCGTAATCCAACTTCTTAACCCATCTATTCCTCTTCCATTTTCCCAGCAATCATTATTCATTCCAACACAGTGTAGTGCTCCAAACATACATTCATAGCACTTCCTCAACTGGAATAGCCGCTTTGTGGCCATTGCCCCCCCCCCCCCAAATACCCCTCCAAAGATATGAGAAATTCCGCAGGAATGGTCCCCTCTTTCGTACTCCATAGCACGTCTGCCAAAGCTCTATTAAACCCTCAATCTGAGGCTAGAACCCCTGTCTTCCATATCGGCTTCCATTCCATCTTCTATCGCGTAATAGTACTTTCCTATGCGCCGAATCGGTCAACGACCCTTGCTTTTTCTGGTTTTTTTTTCTCTCATTTTTCCCGAAGCCATTTCGCTTTTGCTTTCTTCTAGTTCCTGTTGACTTTATTCGTAAGGGAAAATATATTCCAGCATATTCCTGAACATTTTTGTACTTCTTTCTTTCATCGCTTAATTGTTCTCCGTTATCGGAGATTTCTTCTCAGTTATATTCGCTGTACCTATTCTTTTCTATCGAACTTCTGTAAATGGCAATTTTAGAGATGCCAATTCTTTTTCGTACGTACAGTAATTCTTGTGGTGATATTCTCTCTCATAGTATCTACAGCTTTAGAAAACTTCAGATATACATCAGCTTTTCTGAGTTTGATTATACCAAACGATTCTCTTAAGCTTCAGTCTATTTTCCTTCCGTACTAAATTGCGATGTGAGTCCATGTCTGCTCCTTTACATCCAATATCTGTCTTAATTCCCCTACAACAACATTCCAGTCACCATGAATATTAGAGTATCATCTTCTTTCACATATTAAATACCCACTCAGTACCTTCACACAGGCCGCGCAGGGTAGCCGTGCGGTGTGAGGGGCCTTGCGGTTCGCGGGGCTCTCCCTGCCGGAGGTTCGAGTCCTCTCTCGGGCCTGAGTGTGTGTCATGTCCTTAGCGTAAGTTAGTTTAAGTTAGATTAAGTAGTGTGTAAGCCTCGGGACCGATGATCTCAGCGGTTTGGTCCCTTAGGAACTTACCACAAATTTTCAAAATTTCCTTTACGTTCTCTCTATATCTCTTTATCTTACTCTTGTGATATTAGCATGTTCTATGGTTGTAAGCTTCGCTTCGCTGTCAGTTCTAACGAAAACAAACCTTTCACTATACAAGTCACACTAACTCGCTCTCTATCATAATTTCTTATTCATAGCAACTCCCATTATATCGTGTTGTTACATTACCTTATATTAGTCTGGCCACATAAATTTCTCTTCTTTCCATTTCACTTCACTGACCCCCTTTATATGTAGGCGGAACCATTTCATTTCCCATTTCATGTTTTCTAGACACCCTGTCATGTTAAAGCTCCTAACATTCCATGGTACGACACAAAGAATGTTACCGTTTCGTTGGTTGTTCTGCCTTGAATGCAATGGTTTCCATTACCTTCTCCATCCTCATGCCGTTCGTCGCGCCTGATCCTTCCACCTTTTAGGGGACGTTTCTGACACCAGAGACATCAATATTACCAAATTACCCGCACTTCTGCCCACTCTTCCACCGTCTTTGACGAGGCCGTAGGTAGAAGTATACCTGGTATCTTCGGCTTTCGTGTTTGCGAACGCCATCAGTTACATTATCGTAATCAGTTCATTATAATGTTCTGTTTTGAATTTTCGAACTGGAGTCTGATTCCATTATTCACTCTCGTGCAGATGTCTTTGTTCCTGAATGCATGTGTGGCTGCTGCACGCAGCTGAGTCAAAATTATAAATTTTATAACCAGGTATCCATTGTCTTGGGGTAGTGGCTTTGTCTACTAACCAGAATACCAGTTGATCCTTAGCCAAAAAACTGAAAAGTACTGACATTCAAGCACGCTCAGTTCTACATACTTATAACTTTCAGAGAATGTTAGACAACGTATAACATTTGAATATTTCGTCAGTAAAGCACGGACATCATGAGGGCTATGACAGATGGTAAACATAACAGTTTAATTCGTACGTCACTTTTTTGTTTTTCCAAGAAGCGTTTAGCTGGTTCACACCATTATCTTCAGTTGGACAAATCTGTTGATACATTCCTGTTGTTAGTGTAGAGCAAACACGCATTTCGTAGCAGCAGACAAAATGCAAGTGACTTAATGTTTCCTCTTTTTCTGTCGATAAAGCTGTCTATCTCAGAAAAGACCCTGTTAATGTTAAGAAAAATGCTAAGGATAAAACGTACTTAGAAAGGTCGTATAATCGAAAAGATTCAACATACCACTACTTGCGCATGTGTTCCTCCCTGTACTTAATATCTATAATATTTACATTGTCACCAAACACAAAGACATTTTACATGTCAATGCCTGCTTGAATTGAGTGCAAAAATACCGGTGGGGAAACGCTCCTATCGGAGAACAAAAGTGAGCTTCCAGCTGCCTCATTCTACCTTACTCTGTATCTTCACAAATTTTCCTGAAAATTTTGGAATGCGAACATACCCGCGATTTTTTGTGCTGACATAGAAGGAGACGTTGGAAGTGGGAAAGAGATGGAAAGTAACATATACTGTAAGAGAGTAGACAGTGGTTATGGTACAAAAAAATGGCTCTGAGCACTATGGGACTCAACTGCTGTGGGCATAAGTCCCCTAGAACTTAGAACTACTTAAACCTAACTAACCTAAGGACTTCACACACATCCATGCCCGAGGCAGGATTTGAACCTGCGACCGTAGCGGTCTCCAGACTGTAGCGCCTTTAACCGCTCGGCCACTTCGGCCGGCTCCTCACTTGAATCTGGGTGTTGAAACCCTATAAGTAGGCTTTCGCAGGATAGGTAGAGTATGTCTTCAAGCGTCTGCCACTTAGGGTTTTTCAGGTTCCCATGGGTCACAAATGCCTGTCAGTATTAGTGCTGATCTTCTTTGTATACGTTAAATATCTCCTATTAGACATATTTGATACTGGACCCTCATGCACGAGCAATATTCTGGGATGGGTCGCACGAGTGTGGTGTAGACTGTCTGCGTTTCTATAGTTCAATTTATGTAATTAAAATAGAACAGTGACAAGAAAATTAATGATTGTTTGGGTAGCCACCGGCGTGATTCTCGACGATTATTATTGAGATCGTGTACAGACACATAAAGGACACAAATTACGTTTTCAGTTGTGATTGCAAAACTATGTAATTACCCAAAGGTGAATGAATTCCAACTGAACACGCAACAGATCAATGAATAAAGGAAGAGATCAGAAAGAAACATCACTAGGCGAGTGAGCTCCAATGAGTTATCTCGATAATTAAATGAAACGTGAGTGGTAACGAAAGAAAAATAAATCATTTGAAACGATAATTACATTGCAGAAAATCTTAGATGCCAGAACGTGAAGGGCATATATCAAGTTATAAATACTAATAAATAGGAACTAGGAATGAACTTCTCCTCCCTCTGCATATCGTAGTTCCCGAACTCGGGACTGTACATTGCAAATGCGATGTTATCGTGACTGCCACTGAGGTGGTTGCAGACTGTACTAAAAGCTGCTGAGCTGAGCCGATGTGATGATGATGTGTGGTTTCTGGGGCTTTCAACTGTGTGGTCATCAGTCAAATTTTTACACAATCCAATCCAGCCACATTCACGAATGATGATGAAATAATGATGACAACACAAACAACAAGTTCCCGGCAGAAAAAATCCTCAACCCCGCCGGGAACCGAAACAGGGACTCCATGATCTACAGGTAGCAACGCTAGCCACTATACCACGAGCTGCGGACTGAGCCGATACGGTAAGAGTGCGAATTCTGGATCCCTTGATCCTCCTGATTACTGGCCGCAGATGCGCTTAAATTCGAAGTGAAACGTCGAAGACTGCATACAGAGTCGAAGACAAGAGAAGTACGTAGGAGACAGAGTCAAGAGTAGAATCACCAAGTAGACGTTCGAATCAGAATACCCATTCCAATCGCAATACCGACTTAGAATCTTCTCTCACTTTTTTTAGTAGCCTTCCTTCAGGCCTCGGAAAGGCATCAATCGCGGAAACCGCCTTAGTTCTCTTCCAACCATGGAGCTGGAAGTCCGGTTCATAGCTCCCACCATAAAGGTAAAAAGATGTATCCGCCAATGAGATAAGTGTGTAAGGAAATGGGAAATGAGTGTCTTCCCGTTCCCACATACACTTGTTTTTCGTAAATTCTGGAACATTGGTGAGCTTCACAGTGTCCCCACGGGAAGGGCATAGTTTGGAAATTTGCAGACGCATGACTGGCTATCTATTTTGCTTCAGCAAACATATCTGGAGACAACACACAGCAGGATAACGACAGGTGGGCTGCTGAGGACTCCAACCAAAACTTATTAACGAACAGAGTTGTCGCCCCTTCCACCAGTGGTTTTCTGTTCAGCTATAGACGACACCAGTCTTCCATTCTGCCGCTCATTGGCTCTGTGGAGCCTCCTAGGAGGATAATACCTGAAAGGCTTGCCTGACTCTCCGAGCCTTCTGCTACTGTAGGAGCTGCCTTCTCAGTGACCGGTAGCTCTTCCAAAGCGTGGGAAATTTCCTCTTGTTTACCCCCTAGGGGAAAGGCGTTCCCCTTGTCAAGGCCAGATGCATTTAATGGGAACATCTACTACAAGAATAAAGTATTAGATACAGAGAGGTCGGTAATCAATCTGGCTATTAGCTGCCCTTTATCACTCAATGTAATCGGCGCGCAGTACCTGTGAAAAGTTGACAAGTGAAAACTGAATCGGAAAGTAAAGAAAGCAAGAGGATGTCGTATGCAAATTCAGTATGCAAATATGATAAAATGTGAGGGGAAAGGTCTGAAACAGGCCCCCGTCTCAGAAATAAAAATTAATGTTGAACAGGAAGACCGTGTTGCGCGATAAACATCTAGAAGAGGAGACAGTGGTGGAAGAATAACAGAAAAAAGCGATGCACCTGAGTTATGTGACAGAGAGTAGTGGACTACCTAACTATAAAACTGTGTAATTTAACTGAAAGCTGCGCGGGGTAGCCATTCGTCTGAGGCGCCTTGCAACGGTTCGCGCGGCTCCCTCCCCCCCCCTCCCCTTTCCTCCCCACCCGTCGAAAGTTCGAGTCCTTCCTCGGGCATGGGCGTGGCGTAAGTTAATTTAAGTTAGATTGAGTAGTATCTAAGCATAGGGAGCGATGATCTCAGCAGTTTGGTCCCATAGTAGCTTACCACAAATTTCCTTTTTTTTAATTTAAAAAGGAATCAGAAACAGATAAAAAACGACAAATTGATTGAGATGTTAATGCTAGGCGTGGTTATTGTTAAAAATCTCTTAGGTTTACCTGCCCATGATGGAGTGGACTCCACCACTCGGTGTCAGCGACTACTGCAGCCTTAAAGCTGCGGGCACACTCCAGGTCCTAGGTCGTACTCGAAAAACATGGCTTCCTTCGTCGTGGTAGATGTTCACCCTGTCTTCCTGTTGTTTGGCATTCCTTTTGGCAGATGTTCATACTCTTTTGAGATTGGCGTGCCTCCTACGGCTTTATCCATCGTTGCGGACGCCGTTGATGCACTGTGTTCCCTTCTTCTGCTGGGGGTAAATATTATACAACCTTTGAAATCCAGCCTTTACCGCTGATACTTTTAAGAATCTCACTGGTATGCGCTCCTGGAACACACTACGAACACAAAGAGTTTTGATCCAAATGCCGAGATAGCTTTCTATCTCTCTAGTTTTGTGTCTTGTCATCATACACCATGTTCTTTTCTTCTGTAAAGATTCAGATATGTTCGTTTAGTTATTTACATTAACTCGTAATTATGAAGCATTAATCTCGGCTCTTTATCGAATGCGACTTAGAGCAGCCTTCAGAAACAATGAATGTTAAGACCCTACTGGGGTTTTAATTCATGAAATCGGTCCCGAAACAGAATCACATATACAGAATGAACCACCTAGAACTTGCACCGCAGCTATTGTGGAAATGGGAAGTCCTGTTGACCGGATAGTTAGCCATGCGCTAGTTAGCCAATCAACAGAATGTAATAATTATTTGAAAGTGTATTTTTTGTGCAAACACACACGATTTTAAATGCAGCAGCACACAATAAGGAACAACGCAAGTGCATAAACTAGTTATGTGGATTCTGATCAGTAACGAGACAATTGACCATCACAGGCTGGGTTGAAAATGACCACCGCTGGCTCCAATACATGCTCCCAGTCTGATAAGGAACGACTGCCTCACACGTCCTAGCTATTTCAGAGGAGATGTCCGAGCAAGCTGCAGTAATACGTCGTTGCATATCATCGGATGTAGTTGGTACGTCATTGCAGGCAGCGTCTTCCAGCTTTCCCCACAGAAAAAAGTCTGTAGGTGTCAAAACCGGGGAACAAACCGGCCAGGGCACATGCCCTCTACCTCCAGTCCAACGATTTGCAAACAGTTCGTGTAGACATGCCGCAGTACTTCCTGTACTATGCGCGGGACGGCCATCATGTTAGTACCAGATGTTTCTCCTAATCTGCAGAGAAATATCTTCTATTATCCGTGGAAGGTAGCCCGTAGGAAGCTGCGATACTTCTGCACGTTCTTTTTTCCGTCTATGAGAAAGGGACCTATGAGCTTATGGTTCGCTATTCCACACCACACGTTTAAACCTTTGGAAGCTGACGTACCATCTAACGAAGCCAAATCGTCAACAGACGAACAGTCTATGTTTCGGGGGTTTACCTGGCCATGATTGGTAAACGTGGCTTCGTCACTAAACAAGATACATGTCGTACATCTGGAGTATCCTGTCTTAGCGTCCATGTTCTCATAATTATTTCCACGCAGCTTTTGATGGAGAGAAATGCGATTGGATGGAACCTATGTCGATGGAGAATGTGTAGAACACTTGCCTGACTAGTGCCACTTTCTCGTGCGACTGTGCAGGAGCTAACGAGCGGATCAAATACGACAACAACAACAACAACAACATTGATTTCCCCTATTTTGTCGTCACTTGTTTCCTTAAGTTGCCTAGGTGTTACATTACCACTTTCACGTAACTGCTTGAAGAGGGTGCTAAATAATTACCGATATGATTGACGTCTATTTGGATATCTTGCAGTATACACCGTACAAGAACGTAGTGCATTCTCCCTACACCCTCCATATGCCATGAGCATGTCGGGTTTTTCTGCGTTGGTAACTGCAGTCGTCCATTCACGACTCACGTACTGCTTGGAATTTCACACACTAACTGACTACGAGGTCGCTGTTCACTCAAGGAACACACAAGCACACTGTAAGGCAACCTCACAACATCGTACCTAGCAACTACGCAGGTTGAGTAACACAAATAACTGTCGGCGAGGAAAGTTTTTAAAATACGGTTTTCAGTAAACGACTTGCCCTATAATCCTGCAACGAACACCGCTGATATCCCTATTTACCCTAATATTAGTTAGTTAACGCCAATAGACACTCTTCTATTTAAAGAGGAGTATGTTTGCACAGGAAGTACACTTTCTAAGTAGTATTGGTATCTATTATTGGCTAACAATACAAGCCACTGACAACTAATTCATTCTGTGAAAACCGCATATCGAAAGCACTTTCCATTTCCGCTATATTTTCTATGCAAGTTTTAAGTAATTCACCCTGTATACTTAGGATTGAAAGACAGACCATTTATTAACGATAATTCGTAGTTATAGCTAGATGATACTGCAAAGAAAATGGCACCTATGGAGCCATAAGTTAATCAGTTACAATGGCATTTGTGTTAACTGCTGCAGAGGAACACTGAATCACCTCGAACAATGAGGTTGGTCATAAGCATGATTCCTCAGCAATCGAAGTTCTTTCCTTAGCAAGTTTTTTCGTGATTGGGTAACGTCTGGCAGTCGAACAACACGAAAAGATACTTTGTACCGTTTATAGTTTATGAACTTCTCCGACGCAGGTTCGACGCTGCTCCTGCTGGGATTGCTGGTGTCTTCCGCAGCAGCTAACCTTAGTGCTCGATACGACGAGAACACTGGCCGGATCCTGATACTGTCCAACAAAGGTGAGTGTGCAGAGAGATGTAATGTAGTGTGCTGGTTGCGGCAATTGACGCTAACTCATCCGGCAACAGTTTTTATACAGTAAGTTCATTAAAACAAAACAAATAAAATCTACTTCAAAACTTACGGGATATACTGTTCGATATTTGTGCTACCTTGTTGTTGCCTTCGCACCCAGAACTGGATTTTGTAGCTCTCCACGACAGTCTGCTCAGTCCAAGCCTCTTCATCTCTGAATACCTAGTCCTGACTACATCCACGTGAACCTGCCTTCTGTAGCCAAGTGTTAGTCTCCCTGCATAATATACAGGGTGATTTTTTTCCGCGGAGTACAAACTCTGGGGTTGATCGACGAGAGGATGCGGAACAAAAAAAGGTCTATGAACCTATATACGGAAAGGCATGTTTGCCATGCTAGAGACCACTTATTCAATCATACGTTGTTACAGAGGCTGCGGTCTAATACACGCGCTGTACCATGCAGCTACAGTTACGTATGCATGGTTTCCTTCTAGAGAGTGGTACTGTTCCCCATGCGTCATGCCCTAGCGCTCTCTCCTGCCACAGAAATTGCTAATGTTGTATCCATTTCACTTCTCTTGCTGACTCACCTTGTAGTGGATGTGATAGAATAGTTCCGTGGTCTAATCGAGAGCTTGCCGACATGGTGTTTATTTACGGAAAGGCAAATGGCCGGCCGAAGTGGCCGAGCGGTTTTAGGCGTTCCAGTCTGGGGCCGCGCGACCGCTACGGTCGTAGGTTCGAATCCTGCCTCGGGGATGGATGTGTGTGGTGTCCTTAGGTTAGTTAGGTTTTAGTAGTTCTAAGTTCTAGGGGACTGATAACCTCAGAAGTTAAGTTCCATAGTGCTCAGAACCATTTGAAAGAAAAATGGCAACGGGCGGCGGGCAGCAAGGTTGTATCAGGAACCTATCCCCACCAACAACGAACACAGCATTCAATGTTTGCAACAGTGTTTCACAGTTCGTCTGAGACAAGGTCGTTTCAGGAAACAGAAAATCACAAAGGACGTACCCGAAATGTTCGAACACCAGACTTGAAGAAAAATGTAATTAACATAGTGAAATGTGATCACCGCGTCAGTACCATAATGTAGACGTGCCAGTGCGAGGTAAGCTAGACGATCGTGTTAAACATTCTCCAAGACAATATTTACTACCATTAGCACTTACGGCGTGTGCAAGGTTTACAAACGACAGAGTTTAGACATCGGGAACAATTTTGTCTCTAGTTTCTTCACCAGGAAACCACGATTCCAGGATTTTTGTCATCCATTCTGTTCACAAATGAGGCCACCTTTACGCGGAGTGATATATTCGAGTTTCTTAACAGTCATCTGTGGTATATCATGCAGAACCTCCATGGTACGGTGACAGCAAATCATCAGCATCGATGCAGCCGGAATGTGAGGGCTGAGATAACTTGTGACCATATTTTGGGAACAGCCTTCCAAGTCGCCTAACAGGCCGGAACTATCGGCATTTCTTGTGGGTGGCTTTGCCTCCCTCGCTGGAAGAAGTACCATTCAGTATTCGATGGATTATGTGGCTGCTACGTGATGGTGCTCCAGCCCATTTAGCCTTCAACGTCCAGACGAATCTCAATCGTGTCTTCCCTGATCGATGGTTCGCACTACGGGATCCACTCGCATGACCTCCTCGTTCACCGGATTTTAACTCGTACGATTTCTGGTTATGGGGCCATCTCAAAATTATCGTTTATGCAGAGCCCAATCCAGATGCGGAGACACTGGAGCAGCTTATTGGCGTTGCCTTTGACACTGTTCGGTTGCAACCTCGCCTGTGTGAAAGTGAGAACCTGCTACGGCGAGTACACACATGCTTTGAGGAACATAGAAACCATTTTCAACACGTACTGTAATTATGGCTTCATGGTACAGCACGTATCATACCCCAGTCTCTGCAACAATCTATGATCGAACAAATCGTCCCTATCATGGAAACCAAGCACTTTCGGACATAAGTTCAAAAGACCTTTTTTGCTCCGTATCCTCTCATCGATCAGTCCCTATCGTTTGTGTACGGTGAAAAAAATCACCCTGTATATAGCAGCCCCACTGCCCTACAGCATCAAACTGATAATTTTTGACGTCTCACGATGTGTCAAGTTGTACCAAAGTTTATTTTACATCATATCAATTCATATTTCTTCATCAGTTGTCGGACAGAATGATTCGGGCCTTGTGAAGAGGACAGTTATACTGTTGGCAGACGTCATCCACGTACGGGAATACGTAAAGGTATTCATATAGTTCGCAATATATTCACTCATGTTTCCTTCAATCACTGCGGGGGATCTATAATTGCCTGAGAAGCTTTAATAAAGTCCCATCCGAGAATGACGTCATGACTACACTCCCGTAAGATGATGAATTCTAAGGGCTGTGTACGGCCACTTACACCCACACGAATGGTAAATCTACCTGTACGTTTTACATATTTCCCATTAGCCACCTTCAGCAGTGATGTTTTGTTGCCGACGAATACGGTTTTCTGCAACTGGCGACGGTACTTCTCCCAAATGACTGAATATGATGCTCCAGAGTCCACAAGAGCTTGGGCTGGTCGGCCATCCATGAGGATATCGACGTAGTTTCCTATCATTGTAGTGATCGACGGCGGAGAATTTTTCTATTCGGCGTCCTCCAAGGAAGCTCACACCCTTTCCCACGTTGCAGCGGCTAAGTGATCGGCTGGAGCTTTTAAACTGCGATGGAGACCTTGATCGGCGTGTTGGGGTGCGTCCTCTCCAGCGGCCAGCTTGGGCGTCCTGCACCCACATCTTCTTGTTCATCTTCTTCGTCCCGGAGTTGGCGTCGGCTAAGATCGGTCTGCTGTCATCCGGCACGGACGTCGTCAAATATCTGCCGCCTTTCTCGGCAACAGCGCACCGCATGTCCCGGTCGTCCACAATGGAAACATACTGGTTGGTTATCTTGGATCCTCCAGACGTCACTCTTCCTTGGTGCCCAAACAAGTTCCTCATGCGACATTGTAGGAACGTAACTCCGCCTGGGTCTCGACTTTTTCGCCGTTTTAAAGGGACATGAAGGACGAGAGATTGGGCTCAATGTCTGTTCCACTTCCTCCCTTATGACCTCTTGAAGCGTCTCTGTTTTTTGCTCGCCGTGCAATCCAAGTGCCTTCTGAACTTCCTCTCTCGCTATCTGACGAATACTTGTGAAATCAATTGCTTCCTCCATCACAGACATCTATTCGATGTTTGGAGCCCCTTCAAACTTATTGTGTGTAATTCTTTTTTGATGCATTGTCTCGATATACTGGCACCATTTTATGAAGCCGTCTGCTATCGAAACCTCCTTCAGCAGTAGGGCTTGATACATGTCCTCAGCAACACCCTTCATGAGATGTGCAACCTTATCTTCCTCCTTGATTCTAGGATCCACTATTTTACGCAGCTCCGTCTTGAATGTAGGATGCTGTAGTTTCTCCTGCACTTTGATTTATCTTCAGCCTTGCACTTCTGTCGTTGTGTGTCACCGAAATACTTGCGCAGTTCCTCCTGGGATACTTCCCAGCTTGTGAACTTCTCCTCGTTTTTCTCATACCATTGCTTGGCAGTGCCATCCAAGTAGAAAAATAAGTTAGCCAAACACACGGTGTCATCCCATTTGTTAAATTTGGCTATACGCTCATATACCTTCAGCCACTTGTTTGGATCTTGGCCATCGTCACCAGATAACCCGGAAGAATGTTTCATGTAGTGGCACACAGTTGCTGTCATCGTAACGTTCTCTTCTTTTTCTTCTTCTTCTTCTGTCTCCGAAAGATTGTGATCTGTTGAATATGGTTTCTAGCCACGTAAACGGCGGCTCTGTCGTCGCCTGATAGGAGCCACTGTGTCGTCGAATGTGCGCTATCACATGTTCCAATACCCAGCGCCTCCACCAGAATAATGTCACGTAGAAAAAGGTGTAATTAGATGAATGACGAACACTAACTTCTTTTAACAAAGGTTTATTCAACACTTGCACATACAAGAGCGCGGAGCGAACTGCCTCCGGCCAGAACTCCTACAGTATGCATACAACTACAGAACATTTCAGCACAATGAGTCTCGACATTTGCGGATACTTCTAGAATGTACTCGAACAGAATATAGAAATTAATTCAGTCCTTGTGAGTTTCGAACTCACGGCCCTTCATGCAGCAATTTAGTATCATAACCACTATACCACGGTGCTACGAGATTCTTCTGCGACAAAATAGCAGACTAGTACTGTACTGCAGAATGTGTCTCCATTTCAGTTCTCCATCTGAGTCTGTCGCATCGAAATACACTGAAGTGACAAAAGGCATTGGATAACGATGTGCAAGTATAGAGGTGACGGCACTATTGTGTACACAAGATATGGAAAGACATTGACGAAGCTGTCACTTGTACTCGGGTGATCATGCTAAATGGCTTCCGACGTGATGATGGCTGCACGATGGCAGTTAACAGACTTTGAACGCGGAACTGTAGCTGTAGTTAGACGCTTGGGCATTCAATTTCGGAAGTCGTTAGGGGATTCAATATTCCGACGACCGTAGTGTCAAGAGTGTGTCGAGAATATCACATTTTACGCATTACTTCCCACCACCGACATCGCAGGGGCCGACGGCCTTCACTTAATGATCGACAGCAGCGGCGTTTGCGTGGAGTTGTCAATGCTAACAGACAAGCAATACTGTGTGAAAAAATCGTAGAAATCGACGTCGGACGTGGGACAAATGTATCCGTTAGGACTGTGCGTCGAAACTTGGCGTTGATCGCCTATGGCAGCAGACTACGACGCGAATGTCTTTGCTAACACCATGGCAACGCCTTTCTTGAGTTCGTGACCACATTACATCGTAGACGACTGGAAAACTGTGACCTAGTCGGATGAGACGTAGTCTTCCAGCCGATGGTGTGGTAAAGGGGTAACGCTTTTTATTAGTATTGAAAACATCTATGGTACCGGTTTCGAAACACACCACCACTTACATTTTGGTTAATAATCAGCATTGGCGGCCGAAGACTTCCGGCATTAGAAGTCACCCTCATTCAGCGAACGGCCTTGTCGAAGAGGACTGAGGAGGGCACAGAGGTCCTGGGCCTCTCTTGTCCTTGGGTGGGAAACTGCCCCTAAAGGCGGAAGAATCGCACAAATCCCTAGTAATGTACAGATCAACCGATGCCTGCAGCTGCTTTACCTACGACTGAACCTATGTAACGATTCCACTTCACATCCCTAAAAATCTTTGCACACAGATGTTTGTACGAGTTGATGTATTCTAATTGTATTTGTAGGAGTCTACCTTTTTAGTTTCATGCAGTTCACAGTTTTACGTTTCGGAACACTTAAAGCAAGCTACCAATCTTTACACCACTTTGATATCTTATCGAGGTATCACTGATATTAGTGTATCTCGTTCAAGATAATACTTCGTAATGGATAACTCCATGAACTTTGAAGAGTCTGACGTTGCTATTAACGTTTCCGGAAGGGTTATTAATATGCACCACGAACACCACTGACCCCAGCGATCTTCCCTGGGGAATGCCTCATTTAATTCCTCCACCCGTCGCAAAATTCACTTCATACCCATGACACCAGTATAGATAGAACTGCTGAGTGATCTGCTATATTGTAGCGTGTCGTCTAGCTGTTGCAGTCCACTGGACGGCAGTTGTCGGCCCGCTGCTGTCCACTGAGGATGACGCCACGGCAGCTGAGGTACTGAAGGCCTGCTGCCCCTCCCCCCAAAACCCTACCGGACAAACCTTCCTAACTGCCTGGCCCCGTAGGAGGCCCTTGAAGCTGCTAACGTCATGGCAATAACGCGAAGAGCCCAACTAAGCTCAATGCCGTAGCGTTGCTTTTTGCTGACCAAACGGATTTCCAGTTCTATTGATTATAGACGTACCATTTTACTTATCGTGTTGAAAGGGGCCAGTTTAAAAAAATGGTTGAAATGGCTCTGAGCACTGTAGGACTTAACTTCTGAGGTTATCAGGCCCCTAGAACTTAGAACTACTTAAACCCAGCTAACCTAAGGACATCACAAACATCCATGCCCGAGGCAGGATTCGAACCTGCGACCGTGGCGATAGCGCAGTTCCAGACTGTAGCGCCTAGAACCGCTCGACCACTCCGCCCGGCGGGGCAGTTTAATCTGTTTAGTAAATACACGGAGGTTACAAGGGTCATGGAATAGTGGAGTGCACATATACTGGTGGCGGTGGTATCGGATACTCAAGATATAAATATGCAGTAAATGGTGAAGCTGCCATTTTTTGCCTGCTGGTCCATGTGAAAACGTTTTCGACATGATTATTGCCGAATGACCGGAACTAAGAGACTGTGAGCCTGCAATGATAACTGGAGCTAGACGCATGGAACATTTCACTCCGGAAATCATTTTAGGGAATTTAGTATTCCGAGATCCACAGCGTCAAGAGTATGCCAAGAATACCGAATTTCAAGCATTACTTCCCACCAAGGAAATCGGCAGTGGCCGACGGCCTTCACTTAATGATCTAGAGCTGCGTCGAGTTGTCAGTGTGCAAAAAGGCAAGCAACACTTAGTGAAACAACCACAGATATCAATGTTGGACGTACTACGATACTACGAACGTGTCCGTTAAGACAGATCTTCGAAATCTAGCGTTGATAGGTTATGTCAGCAGACGACAACCGCGAGTGTCTTTGCTTACAGCACGTCGTTGGTTGCAGCGTCTCTCCTGTCCTCGTTGTCATATTGATTGGACCTTACACGACTGGACAGCCATCAGATGAGATCCGATTTCAGTTGGCAATACCTGACGGTAGGACTGAGTGTGGTGCAGACCCCACGAAGCTATGAACTCGTTGTCAACAAGGCACAAAGCAAGCTGCTGGTGGCTCCATAATGGTGTGGGCTATGTTATATGAAATGTACTGTGTCCTCTGGTCAAACTGAAGCGATCATCGACTGGAAATTGTTATGTTCGGCTACTTGCAGACAATCTGCATCCATTCAGGAACTTTGTGTTCCCAAAAAACGATGGAATCTTTATGGATGACAATGCGCCATCTCACGCTGCCTCAATTGTTCGCAACAGCTTTGAAGAACATTCTGGACGATTCGAGCGAATGATTTCGCCAACCAGATCGTCCAACATGAATCTTCTCGGACACTTATGGGGTACAATCAATTAAATCCTGCACAAAATCCTTCACTGGCTACTCTTTCGCAAATATGGAAGCCAATAGAGACAGCAAAATGGCTCCACATTTCTGCACGAGGCTTCCAACTGCTTGATGAGTCGATGGCACATCAACCTGTAGCACTACGTCAGGCAAAAAGAGGTCCGGCACAGCACTAGGTGGTGTACCACGACTTCTGTCTCCTCATTGTCTTAAGAGCACTTTGCGTCTATCATGTGAGCAGTGTCAGGTTCACTGTCATTTTTACCCAGCCACAATCACACTTTATTTACCCATGCATAGCCCACTTCGATTCACTTTTTTCTTCTACGTGTCTCTGTGTGAATGCACGTGTGCGAGAGGATATTTTGAAGTTGGTTACACACGATCGTAGTTTGTAGCACAAGAAGATTGTATTGCCAACCTAACGCGGTACTGGCAAGTAGTAGGTTGCATAGAGTTTGTCGAACATTGACAGGGAAAGAGCTAGGCTAATGCATCTTCAAGAAGTAGTCCGTATTCCGTATCTGGGTGAAGTGGTCTGACGCTGCCTGCCAAGTGTCACTCGGCCGTGGATGCTTGGACTGCTAAGTATTTATGGATGGTTTTTGCTGCTTACTTAGTAAGGACGAAAGGTAATGATTTTACTTTACTTGAGCCTAGAGGATCGCTAACATTTTCTTTCAGCTGTGATTTTAGGTTAGACGTTCCATGGACTTCCTACCATTTGGCATTTCTATCGACACAACTGTTTCATTTAATTTGTTGGTGAAAACTTAAGGTCGTATCTTTGTTTCTGTAGCAGCTTCAAACATTGATTCCTTTCTGTTGCAGTCGGTATAAATGAGGCAAGCTTTGTACTTCGTTTCTATAGTAGCCTCCCATAATCCAGAAAGCTCGGTTGTTGTGATTTACATACTTGTAACTATCCTTTCAATCTATTAATAAACATGTTCAAGAACGGAATTATCCATGACAAGTTTTATTATAGAATATCGATATTTATAAATTGACATACTTTCTGAGCTCTATTAATCACTTGTGGCGATAAGAGTAATAGTGATTCATATTTGTAATCCAATAAATCCTGATTGACTTCTTAATATATCCTAAAACACCTTGAAGCCGCACATCATGCATCACCTCAGTTTACATTCTATCCTGATTCTTTGACAGACGCTGTGCCAAGCAAATTTGATAGTACTGAGAGAAGAGTCAAAGTGCTTAATAACAAGTCAACTTATTCACCAGTCTCGTCCCATTTGCGCATCAGCCTTCTAATTCCTCAAATGTCTGTCAAGCAATCAGTTTTATTCACCAGAGTTATCTACTGCGGCCGCGCGGGATTAGCCGTGCGGTCTAAGGCGCTGCAGTCATGGACTGTGCGGCTGGTCCCGGCGGAGGTTCGAGTCCTCCCGCGGGCATGGGTGTCTATGTTAGTCCTTAGGATAATTTAGGTTCAGTAGTGTGTAAACCTAGGGACTTAGCAGTCCCATAAGATTTCACACACACATTTTTATCCACTGCGTGTAGTAAATATTCAAATTACCGCGATTTAAGGGCTAGTTTTTGTACCTGGACCTTTGTTAATGGTTGATAGGCATGCTGGTCAGTGAAGTTGATGGATATAGGTATGTATGTGGTTCCTAGAGAATCAATAAATGAAGATACAGTCCCTCGATAACCACTATTCACAGACGATTTTAAATGAGATCACATCAAATAATCGATGATCAAAAACAAGTCCGTCCTCCAAATACAAGCCTCTTCCACGTTACATTAAATTTTTCACTAATTTTTGTCCTATAATTTCTGACGACTGATCATTAGTGATTCTAATCAGAATCGTCAGCAAGCCAATCACAACAATAACAGATCAGCTACACACGTCGCCGTCACAAGCAGAAGATGAAGAGACAGACAATACATACAAGTTATGCAGTTTGTAGATGGAAATGAAAATACACACATCAAAAAAAGTTTTTTCACCCCGGTTCCTGGAACTCCTGACAAAGATGTTAACAACCATGCATGAGCTGCTCCTAGTAAACGGTGGAGGTCCGAAAGCCGATCGGTTCCAGTCATTCCACCAGGAAGAAGGTACGCGGCTCGTCTGTAGTTCAACCATTCCTAGACGGTCAATAGCGCGGTTCGATCGCGTCCACATTGATATTTTGTACCAGGAAGGGCTCTCAATAATGGAAGCGTCCAGGCGTCTTGAAGTGAACCAAAGTGATATTCTTCGGACATGGAGGAGATACAGAGAGACAGGAACTGTCGATTACATGCCTCGCTCAGGCCGCCCAAGGGCTACTACTGCAGTGAATGACAGCTACCTACGGATTAAGGCTCGAAGGAACCCTGACAGCAACGCCACCGTGTTGAATAACGTTTTTCGTGCAGACACAGGACGTCGTGTTATGAATCAAACTGTGCGCAATAGGCAGCATGATGCGCAACTTCAGACATCATGGCGAGGTCCATCTTTGCAACCACGACACCTTGCAGCGCGTTTCAGATGGTCCCAGAATCATGCCAAATGGACCGCTCAGTATTGGCATCACGTTCTCTTCACCGATGAGTGTCGCATATGCCTTCTATGCCTTCAACCAGACAATCGTCTGAGACGTGTTTGGAGGCAATCCGGGCAGGCTCAACGCCTTAGTCACACTGTCCAGCGACTGCAGCAAGGTGGAGGTTCCTGCTGATTTGAGGTGGCATTATGTGGGGCCGACGTGCACCGCTGGTAGTCATGGAAGGCGCCGTAATGGCTGTACGATACGTGAATGCCATTTTTTTAAGGTAGTGTAACGACAATTCGCGTCTCCATCGTGCACATCTTGTGAATGACTTCCTTCAGGACAACGACATCGATCGACTTGAGTCGCAAGCATGTTCTCCATACATGAACCCTATCGAACATGCCTGGGATAGATTGAAAAGGGCTGTTTATGGACGACGTGACCCACCAACTACTCTGAGAGATCTACGCCGAATCGCCGTTGAGGTGCCGGACAATCTGGACCAACAGTGCCTTGATGATCTTGTGGATAGAATGCCACGACAAATACAGGCATGCATTAATGCAAATCTACTGGGTATTAGAGGTAGCGGTGTGTACAGTAATCTGGACCACCACCTCTGAAGGTCTCGCTGTGTGGTGGTACAACATACAATGTGTGGTTCTCATGAGCAATATAAGGGGCGGAAATGACGTTTTTGTTTATCTCTATTCCAATTTTCTGATAAAGTTCCGGAACTCTCGGAACCGAGGTGTTGCAAAACTTTTTTTTATGTTTGTATAATAATCATGAGGGGAATAACGCTGTAGCAGGGGAGGAAACAAGTAACAGTGTTATGGGAGAGTGTGGATATGAGGGAGAACATTTCAGCTTGTAATAGCGAGCCGGCCGGTGTTGCCGAGCGGTTCTAGGCGCTACAGTCTGGAGATGCGCGACCGCTACGGTCGCAGGTTCGAATCCTGCCTCGGGCATGGATGTGTGTGTTGTAGTTAGGTTACTTAGGTTTAAGTAGTTCTAAGTTCTAGGGGACTGATGACCTCAGATGTTAAGTCCCATAGTACTCAGAGCCATTTGAACCATTTTTTTGTAATAGCGAATACACTGTTCAAAAATCCCAAGAGGATGAGATATACTATGAAACCACGAGAATACACGGGAAGATTTCAGCTGGTAACCCGTGGTCTAGGGGTAGCGTCTTTGATTCATAATCAAAACGTCTTCGGTCTCGGGTTCGATCCCCGCCACTGCCTAAAATTTGATAAATAATCAGCATTGGCGGCCGAAGACTTCCGGCATAAGAAGTCAGCCTCATTCTGCCAACGGCCTTGTCAAAGAGGGCGGAGGAGCGGATAGAGGTTCAGGGCACTTTCTTGTCCTAGGGGTGGGAAATTGCCCCTTAAGGCGGAAGAATTAGCAATGATCGACATGAGGATGCAGAAGGCAATGGAAACCACTACATTAAAGACACGTAACGTGTATCCACAGCACATGTGGCTTGTATTTGAAGAAGTGTCATGATGATCTCTCCATTGACAAAAGATTCCGGAATAGTCCCCCATTCGGATCTCCGGGAGGGGACTGCCAAGGGGGAGGTTACCATGAGAAAAAGATTGAATAATCAACGAAAGGATAACGTTCTACGAGTCTGGGCGTGGAATGTCAGAAGCTTGAACGTGGTAGGGAAACTAGAAAATCTGAAAAGGGAAATGCAAAGGCTCAATCTAGTTATAGTAGGGGTCAGTGAAGTGAAGTGGAAGGAAGACGGATTTCTGGTCAGATGAGTATCGGGTAATATAAACAGCAGCAGAAAATGGTATAACAGGTGTAGGATTCGTTATGAATAGGAAGTTAGGGCAGAGGGTGTGTTACTGTGAACAGTTCAGTGACCGGGTTGTTCTAATCGGAATCGACAGCAGACCGACAACGATAGTTCAGGTATACATGCCGACGTCGCAAGCTGAAGATGAACAGATAGAGAAAGTGTATGAGGATATTGAAAGGGTAATGCAGTATGAAAAGGGAGACGAAAATCTAATAGTCATGGTCGACTGGAATGCAGTTGTAGGAGAAGGAGTAGAAGAAAAGGTTATAGGAGAATATGGCCTTGGGACAAGGAATGAAAGAGGAGAAAGACTAATTGAGTTCTATAACAAGTTTCAGCTAGTAATAGCGAATACCCTGTTCAAGAATCACAAGAGGAGGAAGTATACTTGGAAAAGGCCGGGGGATACGGGAAGATTTCAATTAGATTACATCATGGTCAGACAGAGATTCCGAAATCAGATACTGGATTGTAAGGCGTACCCAGGAGCAGATATAGACTCAGATCACAATATAGTAGTGATGAAGAGTAGGCTGAAGTTCAAGACATTAGTCAGGAAGAATCAATACGCAAAGAAGTGGGATACGGAAGTACTAAGGAATGACGAGATACGTTTGAAGTTCTCTAACGCTATAGATACAGCAATAAGGAATAGCGCAGTAGGCAGTACAGTTGAAGAGGAATGGACATCTCTAAAAAGGGCCATCACAGAAGTTGGGAAGGAAAACATAGGTACAAAGAAGGTAGCTGCGAAGAAACCATGGGTAACAGAAGAAATACTTTAGTTGATTGATGAAAGGAGGAAGTACAAACATGTTCCGGCAAAATCAGGAATACAGAAATACAAGTCGCTGAGGAATGAAATAAATAGGAAGTGCAGGAAGCTAAGACGAAATGGCTGCAGGAAAAATGTGAAGACATCGAAAAAGATATTATTGTCGGAAGGACACACTCAGCATACAGGAAAGTCAAAACAACCTTTGGTGACATTAAAAGCAACGGTGGTAACATTAAGAGCGCAACGGGAATTTCACAGTTCAATGCAGAGGAGAGAGCAGATAGGTGGAAAGAATACATTGAAAGCCTCTATGAGGGTGAAGATTTGTCTGATGTGATAGAAGAAGAAACAGGAGTCGATTTAGAATAGATAGGGGATCCAGTATTAGGATCGGAATTTAAAAGAGCTTTGGAGGACTTACGGTCATATAAGGCAGAAGGGATAGATAACATTCCATCAGAATTTCTAAAATCATTGGGGGAAGTGGCAACAAAACGACTATTCACGTTGGTGTGCAGAATATATGAGTCTGGCGATATAGCATCTGACTTTCGGAAAAGCATCATCCTCACAATTCCGAAGACGGCTAGAGCTGACAAGTGCGAGAATTATCGCACAATCAGCTTAACAGCTCATGCATCGAAGCTGCTTACAAGAATGATATACAGAAGAATGGAAAAGAAAATTGAGTATGCGCTAGGTGACGATCAGTTTGGTTTTAGGAAAAGTAAAGGGACGAGAGAGGCAATTCTGACGTTACGGCTAATAATGGAAGCTAGGCTAAAGAAAAATCAGGACACTTTCATAGGATTTGTCGACCTGGAAAAAGCGTTCGACAATATAAAATGGTGCAAGCTGTTCGAGATTCTGAAAAAAGTAGGGGTAAGCTATAGGGAGAGACGGGTCATATACAATATGTACAACAACCAAGAGGGAATAATAAGAGTGGACGATCAAGAACGAAGTGCACGTATTAAGAAGGGTGTAAGACAAGGCTGTAGCCTTTCGCCCCTACTCTTCAATCTGTACATCGAAGAAGCAATGATGGAAATAAAAGAAAGGTTCAGGAGTGGAATAAAAATACAAGGTGAAAGGATATCAATGATACGATTCGCTGATGACATTGCTATCCTGAGTGAAAGTGAAGAAGAATTAAATGATCTGCTGAACGGAATGAACAGTCTAATGAGTACACAGTATGGTTTGAGAGTAAATCGGACAAAGACGAAGGTAATGAGAAGTAGTAGAAATGAGAACAGCGAGAAACTTAACATCAGGATTCATGGTCACGAAGTCAATGAAGTTAAGGAATTCTGCTACCTAGGCAGTAAAATGACCAATGACGGACGGAGTAAGGAGGACATCAAAAGCAGACTCGCTATGGCAAAAAAGGCATTTCTGGCCAAGAGAAGTCTACTAATATCAAATACCGGCCTTAATTTGAGGAAGAAATTTCTGAGGATGTACGTCTGGAGTACAGCATTGCATGGTAGTGAAACATGGACTGTGGGAAAACCGGAACAGAAGAGAATCGAAGCATTTGAGATGTGGTGCTATAGACGAATGTTGAAAATTAGGTGGACTGATAAGGTAAGGAATGAGGAGGTTCTACGCAGAATCGGAGAGGAAAGGAATATGTGGAAAGCACTGATAAGGAGAAGGGACAGGATGATAGGACATCTGCTAAGACATGAGAGAATGACTTCTATGGTACTGGAGGGAGCTGTAGAGGGCAAAAACTGTAGAGGAAGACAGAGATTGGAATACGTCAAGTAAATAATTGAGGACGTAGGTTGCAAGTGCTACTCTGAGATGAAGAGGTTAGCACAGGAAAGGAATTCGTGGCGGGCCGCATCAAACCAGTCAGTAGACTGGTGAAAAAAAAAAAAAAAAAAAAAAAAAAAAAAAGAAAAAAAAAAAGAAATAAGCAGAATATTGAGACAGAGATTCATAAATCAGGTATTAGACTCTCAGGCGTACACATTAGTGGGTATAGACTCGGATCCCAGTTTAGTTACGATGAAGAGCAGATTTAAGTTGAAGAGAATAATAGAAAAGTAGCAGTGTGAAAACAAGTGGGGTACCGAAGCGCTGAGGACTGATCTGATTTAAATTTCGCTAAAATAGTGGATGCTGCAATGATGATTATCACAGTAGGCTGTTCAGTTGAAGAGTTATTGACATATGCAAACTGAGTAAGCACGGAAGTTGGACAGACAAATATAACTACAAGAGGGGTGATGGCGCGAAGGAGCATTACTAAATCGGGAAGACTTCAGATACGGATCTGTTAACCAGTCAAAGAACCTGATGGATTCGCTACAGTTGCCATTTGACTGTCCACACTAGAAGTTTTTCCCTGTTAAGTCCATAACTGCTTAAACACTACTTCGCTGTACGCTTCAAATTATAAAATGATTATCAATAATACAGACCTTTTTATTACACTTCATACGAATTGCAATGAATGAATGGTGTTTTCTGTTCAAATGTAAGCTTACATGCTGCAGAAATTTTTGTCCTACAAAGATATTAACTTCATTACATGATCACAAATCTCACATCTCTTCCAAGACTATAAACGAAAAATGAAACAGACATGAAAAAGATATAATGATAATACACTGCTGGCCATTAAAATTGCTACACCATGAAGATGACGTGCTACAGACGCGAAATTTAACCGACAGGATGAAAATGCTGTCATATGCAAATGATTAGCTTTTCAGAGCATTCACACAAGGTTGGCGCCAGTGGCGACACCTACAGCGTGCTGACATGAAGAAAGTTTCCAACCGATTTCTCATACACAAACAGCAGTTAACCGGCGTTGCCTGGTGAAACGTTGTTGTGATGCCTCGTGTTAGGAGGAGAAATGCGTACCATCATGTTTCCGACTTTGATAAAGGTCAGATTGTAGCCTATCGCGATTGCAGTTTATCGTATCGCGACATTGCTGCTCGCGTTGGTCGAGATCCAACGAGTGTTATCAGAATAAGGAATCGGTTGGTTCAGGAGGGTAATACGGAACGCCGTGCTGGATCCCAGCGGCCTCGTATCACTAGCAGTCGAGATGACAGGCATCTTATCCGCATGGCTGTAATGGATCGTGCAGCCACGTCTTGATCCCTGAGTCAACAGATGGGGACGTTTGGAAGACAACAAACATCTGCACGAACAGTTCGACGAGGTTTGCAGCAGCATGGACTATCAGCTCGGAGACCATGGCTGGCTCTACCCTTCATTCGATGCCTGCGAAACCCTACGTTTCAGCAGGATAATGCACGACCGCATGTTGCAGGTCCTGTACGGGCCTTTCTGCATACAGAAAATGTTCGACGGCTGCCCTGGCACATTCTCCAGATCTCTCACCAATTGAAGACGTCTGGTCAATGGTGGCCAAGCAACTGGCTCGTCACAATACGCCAGTCACTACTCGTGATCGTGTTGAACGTGCATGGGCAGCTGTACCTGTACACGTCATCCAAGCTGTGTTTGACTCAATGCCCAGGCCGTTATTACGGCCAGAGGTGGTTGATTGGGTACTGAATTCACAGGATCTATTCACCCAAATTGCTTGAAAATGTAATCACATGTCAGTTCTAGTATAATATATTTGTCCAATGAATACCCGTTTCTCATCTGCATTTCTTTTTTGGTGCAGCTATTTTAATGGCCAGCAGTGTAATAAACAGCAAAACACATCAACAGAAAAAGTCGCAATACAAAAAAAATAATTAAGTGAGTAATCAAACTTCGGGGATACATTTGTCTAGATAATATTTTTAAGCGATTAAAATTACAAGATCACAACTTAAGGGTAAGCGCGAGGAAAGCCATGGCAAATGTGAAATGCTGGTATATTAACAAGCTGTGCAACCACCAGAATGTTGAATGCAAGCATGCAAACGTGCATGCATTGTGTTATAGAGGTGGCGGATATCAGTTTGTGGAATGCAGTTGCATGCCTGTTGTACTTAGTCGGTCAGTATATGTACGATTAGTGCTGTTTCTGGAAGATGCTGGGGTTGTCTTCCGATAATGTCCCCTACGTGCTCGATTGGAGACAGATCTCGTGATTGAGCAGGCAAAGGCAACATATCGACACACTGCACAGCATATGAGGCTACCAAAACGGTGCGTGGGCGAGCGATATCCTGTCGGAAATCACCACCTGGAATGCTGTTCGTGAACAACATATCGAATCACCGTCCTGACGTAAAAATTTTCTGTCAGAGTGTGTTCGATAACAACGAGGGCGCTCCTGCTGTCATATGAAATCACATCCCGTAACTCCATATGTAGGCCCAAGTGTCTAGTAAGCAGACAGGTTTGTTGCAGGGTCTCCACTGGCCCCCTCTCAAACGGCCATCACTGGTCATCTCTGGCACAGAGGCAGAACCAACTGTCGTATGAAAACACGACAGAACTCCGTACTGACCTCCAGTGAGCTCTCGCATGTTAACATTGAAGTCACAAGTAACGGCGGCTTGGGCTCAGTGGAATGCACGCTACAGAGGATCTGGCCCGGGGCTGTCCTTGAAGTAACCGATTTGTAACATTTAATTGTATCACTGTGGTGTCAGCTGCTTCTCAGATTGCTGCTGCAGATGCAGTACAATGAGCCAGAGCCATAAGCCAAACACGATGGCCTTCCCTCTCGTTAGTGTCAAGTAACCGTATGGAGCCCCGTCTTCTTGCGACCGTAGATCCCCGCAACTGCCGCTGGCATCAATCCTGTACAGTGACTGCTACATTCCTGCCAAGTTTCTCTGAAACTTTGCACAAGAAACAGTCAACTTCTCGGCCCTTTTCTAACACGGCGAGCGGTTGTGAATGACGTCTTTCTCGCCTTCAAATCATTACTGACTAACACCAGCTCACCAAGTCTAATCCGAAAGGTAACTAACGCTCATGACAGTTACAGCGTGTGTTTAAAGCATCCTTGTAGTGGTGCTATTAGCACCGGTCTTATGCAACTGGCGTGAAATTTGAATCATCTTTCAAATATAGAAACATGCCTACCAGTGTCCGTTAATGTCCCACAGCTTCTTCTTCGTGTTTCGACCTTCTCTCAGTCAGTGCATAGGAAAATACATGTGAAAAAAATAATAAAATAAAAACTAAAAAGGACACACACACACAGAGCTTACATCAGAACACATACAGTTAAAGAAAAAGCAATGCAGAGCAAAATGTGGAAAGAAACATATAGATATGAACAACACTCAAGACACAGAACCCATAACACAGAACCCATATATGCAGATGATGCCCTACATGTGCAAACTGTGTAATATTTCAGTACACTCGCTGAAGACGGCTTGTAACTACGGCGAAACGCGTCTGGGGCACAAGTTAATAAAATGTTCAAATGTGTGTGAAATCTTATGGGACTTAACTGCTAAGGTCATCAGTCCCTAAGCTTACACACTACTTAACCTGAATTATCCTAGGAACAAACACACACACCCATGCCCGAGGGAGGACTCGAACCTCCGCCGGGACCAGCCGCACAGTCCATGACCGCAGCGCCTTAGACCGGGCACAAGATATATAAAAAATCTTAATGTGCTATATTCAAAAGGCATTTTTATTTTCAACTGCTGCAATTTATGAGTATTTCTTTTTTTATTAAAAAGGGGGGAAGTAGTCTTACGGATCAAGGACTCAAAGTCTCTTCTCACCGTTACTGCCCTCTCAAAACCCAAAGTGGATTCATGAATTTTGAACTAAATTTAAATTTGGATGGTTGGTCACAGTTTCGCAGCAGTTGGCATGCTGAGATAGTCACATAGAGCAGATAGAGGTAGCAGCAGTAGAATGTAAATAAACAGTTTTCATAGTACTCATCTGTTATTGTTCTTCGTTATTGAAAGTTGTAGGGTCACAATCCGTGTACATGCTAGATTCTTAAGTGCAAGTTCATATACTGCTTTAGGCTATGCTTGGCTTCATATTCTTAAATGATATGATCGCTTGTTGAGCTTCTGTTGTCGAATATATAAATTTTTAGTTATTTCGCTACACAGTACAACTAAGTTCAACTTCCAGGCTATCTAAACACATACATAACTTGTACTCCACATTCGTACTAAATTAGAACGAAGATTTACTTCTATCGGCAGGTAGCAAATAAAATTCCATCTTATATGAACGTGTTTACGAAATTCACGTTTGGAACATACATTATTAAAACAATGTACGCCTACTTAGTTATCACAGTCTTTTCAAGAACATAATAATAATAGAAACTAATAAAGTATTTAAATATGTTGACGGTTATACATTTTTGTATAGTTATTTGGTTGTGGATTTCTAGCTTTTGAGTCTTTGATTAACAATAATTCATTGCATATTATTCAAGATCGGTTAGTGCATTTTTCCTCACCATAACCATTTTATTACAAGTACCCCCAAAAATTTCAAAAGCACAAAATGTGAGAAAAATTTTGATACTAAATAATTAAACTGGTTATATCAACAGGTTTTTGAGTATAACAAAATCAGTATTCATAGGTTCTTCATTACATGACATAAAACAAAATTGCATTAGTATCATTCCTTCATTCAAGTGAGGATAAGCACAAACTTTCACCTTACCAAGGTCTTTTCTCAAAAATTTTCAAAATAATTGGCTGTTTACTATCTCTCAAATTATTAGCAAACCTCATATAACATACATGGGATAAGCAATAGATGGTACACGTATCATATATTTCTACTTGTATCTCTATTCTTTGAAATAAAACTACATTCATACATGATATGACATTGGCATACAGTGGAACCTATTTTCCATGAAAATGTCTAAGTATTTTCAAAAACCGAAAAATACTGTGATCAACAAATGTCTGTATCTAACCATTATACAAAAATTATACTCATTTATTTACTAACATTTATATGTCTGACTTTAATTAGTGAAATATTATTGATTGGTAATGCACTGCTGCCAGAAGGGAACACCTTGGTCCATGTGGAGTTGTTTGAAATGCTTTAAAGAAAATATAGCAAAATACTTTGTCACAAAAAAATTTATTTACTTAGTTAGATCCTTTTACTTAGAATACAAATGTTTTTGTAACAGCATTTTGCAATATCTTTCACATTTTCACTAATATCTTTAATTACTTTACAATACCTCACATCAACAGATATACCACTTCAGAAACCAGTGATCATCAGATTTTGGGCCAACTTTTACAAGTGCTAGTTCAACATTTTTTTCACTCATATTGTCCTTGGGATTCTGATTGCTACAAACATTTTTCACTCATTAGTTTTCATGTCACATAATGGGCAATACAATAGCTTATGAAAACTTATTGAAGAACTTTTTTAACACAGATCTTAATATTTTAGATATATAATATGATTTAACAGGAACATAGTCTCCAGCGCTGAACTTAGTTATTTTGACCTTACTATCGTGTCTCTTCTTTCATATCTATCACTCCTTCTTCATGGTTTCTCTCACAATTCCTTCACATTCTTGAGTAGACATGCCAGTACATGGTGCAAAATGTACCAGTTCACAGATAATATTTGCTGGTTTATTATGAAACATGACTTTAACAGCTAAAAATCCTGTGGAACTGTGTTGCAAGCTATTCACTACATCTTCAAATTCACTTATGTGTTCATACCATGTAGGATGCTTGTGGCTACAGTATGTGGAACACAGACAACTAATTTAAAGTATATGTCTCTCTGCTGGATTGAATGAAGGATAACAAACAGAAATTAAAATTTGTTTGTTACCAGATTTTTCTATGAATAACTTCAAATACATTGATACAAATGTGATCCTTTGTCTGAGAGAGTAATTTTAACTTTTCCTACATTTTTGAAGTAATCTTTTCCAATTTTAGCAATGATCTCCTTACTTGTATCTTGTAAGACAGGATATAATTTTATATATTTGAGGGAAACATCAGCCACAGAAAAAAAGTAACAATAAACATTTTTAATTTTTGGCAAATTTCCAAAAGTCCACAGCAGCTAAATTCATAGGCTGGCCAAGTATTATATTTTACATCTCACCTTTACAAGTTCTGTTACTTACCTTCAATCTCTTACACTTGTCACAAGTAGACAGTTCTTTCCTAGCCTTTTTAGCTGTGTTATAGAAATAAACATGTTCTTGCAGTTTTTTTTAATACCAGTGTTTACATAACGCTCATGTAAATATTTAGTCAACTTCCCAGCTTGCTCCTCTGGTCTACATTACTTCCAGTCGTCAGAATCCACATCTGTTATCCAGAAAAGTGTTCCTTTATATACTCTATAATACCTGTCCCATACTTCAAAACCTATTGTTTCCGAAATGACTCGGTACTAACCTCCAGTTTCAATCATGGTATTGGTTCCTTCTAATTTCGTTACAGATCACGCTAATAACATTTTTAACATGTATACCTTTCTTATATACCATTTTAACCCTTTTCCCATTTTGATCCAACTTTTCCTTACTCTTATCCAATAGCACCCTTAACAAAGCATCTATAACAGCATTGTTCGAACCTTTAATATACTTAATTTCGTAATCAAATTGTGGCAAATAAATTCCCCATGTTGTAAATCTACCATGACATAGCAAATGTCCAGTAAATAGCTAAACATTCTTTTCCTGTAACTGTGTAGGATTCCCACATGTTCACAACATTCCACTTGCAAAAGGCATTGTGTTATGTCTGACTTCCCCATTAACTTCTTTTTCCTGAAATAGTTCTGCTCTCAGATCATAGGCACTACTGTTTCTATGCTAACAAAACGGTAGGCTGTAACCTGGTTTGTGTAACAGATTTTGATTATACAATTCTTTCTTAACATTTTCAAAAGCTTCCTGACATTCTTGGGTCAAAACCCTATTAGTATTATTTTTAAGTAAATTGCTTAAACAGAATGCATCCAAGCTCTATCCATTCACAAATTTACAATAAAATCCACACAAATTACGAAAGTACTTCAATTGTTTTCTGCTACATGGTGCTGGAAAATCTGAAACTGCTTTAATTTTATCTGGATCTGCCAAGATTCTTTCCCTAGCAACTACATAATGAAAGAATTTTAGTTCATATGCAGTAAGTTTACGTTTCTAGAGTTTCAGAGTCATTGCTGTTTACCTAAATTTTTCATATACTTGCTTCTACCATTCGAAATGCTCTTCTCAACTTTGTCCTGTTACCAAAATATCGTCTATATAAACTGTTTTCCTTCCAGGTCTTGTCCAAATACCCAATCTAGTACTCTTATAAATTCAGCTAGAAGTGAGTTCTAACCAAAAGGTACTACATTGTATTGGTAACATCTAGCACTGTAAAGAGGAGCAGTATATTTACGAAATTCTGGAACAAAAGGTACATGATGAAATCCAGAAGTTAAATCCTAACGAGACATAATCTGAGTATTTTTAAACGGGTGTAAAAGTTCCTCAATGGTTGCATAGTGGTCCCCCTCCGTGTAAAAAAATTTGTTCAGATGCCTAGAATCCAGAACCATTCTCTCTTTTTGAAAGAGTGACTAATGGGTTGCTATATGGCATGACACTTCTCTCGATGATGTCACACACTTCTTTCTTATGCAACTCTTTCTCAAATGCGGCTCTCTTAGTTACAGGCACACAATATTTGTTTATCAAATATAGTTGGTGTGGTTTTAGATGTAAAGTGCACTGATATCCTTTCACTGTACCTGGAGTGTTACTAACCACATCACTATACTCCCTCAACAAAGATTTTAACACATTTCTGGTTATCAGTTAATCCTTTTGCTTCTGAAAACTTAGTGTCTACACGGTCTTTAAATTCTGCTTCATCTGTATCTAATTGTAGCAAATATTTAACTACAAACCACTGTCTTTTAAAAATTTTGTAATGTTTAATTTAACCTCCTTACAAAATACATTGGAATTTATAAAATTACACAAATACAATTTCCACCAGGTGCACTGGTAACCAACTTGTACTCTCTCCAATCAAAACCTGTGTTTACACTAGCTATCCATGACATTCTGCAGATAGGATCCTCACTATGATCTCGAATTATTAAGCAGACATGTATAAAAGATACTTCCTCAGTTGTGGAAGGTATTAAAGCGTGACTGTCAAACACTTTAACACACTGAAACTTCCTGGCAGATTAAAACTGTGTGCCGTACCGAGACTCGAACTCGGGACCTTTGCCTTTCGTGGGCAAGTGCTCTACCATCTGAGCTACCCAAGCACGACTCATGTCCCGTCCTCACAGCTGTACTTCTGTCAGTATCCTACCTTCCAAACTTTACAGAAGCTCTCCTGCGAACCTTGCAGAACTAGCACTCCTGAAAGAAAGGATACTGCGGAGACACGGCTTAGCCACAGTCGGGGGGATGTTCCCAGAATGAAATTTTCACTCTGCAGCGGAGTGTGGCTGATATGAAACTTCCTGGCAGATTAAAACTGTGTGCCGACACACGGTACTGAACAAGAACAAAGATTTACCTATAAAAATACTACCGAATATCGATCTATTCATGCAAAATAATCTACTGAAACAATGTACACATAACTGTTTATCATTACCTATATTTTTAAGATGTCAACAATAATCTCAGTAGTTGCATATAGTGTTCGTACATATTGATGTTTATGCGTTTTCAAATATCTCTTTGGTAGTGAATTTCTGGATTTTGAGTCTTTAACTTGGGAATCAGTCATTTCATATTATTCTAGATCCGTTTGTGCATTTTATCTCAAAATAACCAGTTTTATTACACTCTTCATCTTCCTCTGATACACCAGTAATACTTTTAACCTGTCTTACGAAAACATTGAGCACTTAGTCAACACCGAAAATAATGAAACCGGTTAATGCAGAAATGCTCCATTTACAGATTTTAACTTGAAGCTGGAATCATTAATTTGTTGTGCCATGTATTTCATGTTTGTCGTATCGCATTTCATACACTTGCGGCTTTCATAAATTCACTTAGATGCTATTCAACCTGTTAAACTGAATGCTCATTTACATGTTTCAGATGGTCATATAGTGGAAGTGGGATACATCATAGGTCACAGTGACAAGAGTTCTCCCAGTCCACGACATGAGAGGCGCAGCAATGAAGAGTACTTCTACTTTGACAATTCTTCAGTATCCCTGCGTCGTTACGACTGAGCGGATCATTGCCTCAGCGCTCAGCAGACGATCAAGTCTTCAACAAAGGCGGTCACACTTTGTCAGAAGCACCTAGGGGCCCACATCTATGGCGGACTCGAGTCAACGTATCAGACATGGCCCACTGAGAGCACCAAGTACGACCACCACCCGTATGTCCCCAACGCAGGTAACCACCAGGCCGTGGTCGTACGCTACTGGCTTTTCTCCGACGGAAGATTCGTCCACATTAAACCAAACGTGCCTCTTTTCATCGACCAGAATACGAATCAGTCCCTAGATGCAATTTGTATTGCTGAGAATAAGGCTCCTTATCCAATTGATCGAAGTGAGATTGTTATGGAGTGGGATCTGTGTTCTTTCGACGACGTGAAACAAGCGCATGTGTACGCAATTGAAAACTATTTGGGCAAACCGACGGAAATTCCGGATGCGGGCATGGCTACTTACCCCATTTGGTCAACGTGGGCGAGGTTCAGAGCATCTGTTAACGACTCGAAGGTGAGGCAGCTCGCCAACGAGGTAATTGCCAACAAATTCTCCAAGAGCCAAATAGAAATAGACGACAACTGGGAGACCTGCTATGGCAGCTTCACTTTCGACAAGACCGCATTCCCCGACATGCGTGGCCTCACGAATGATCTTCACGCACTGGGATTCCGCGTGACTCTGTGGGTACACCCATTTGTTAACTCGAACTGCGAACCCGTTTATTCGGATGCACTAGCCAAAGGTTACTTTGTGAGCAACACCGATGGAAGCACTTTCACTGTGTGGTGGAGAGGATCTGGTGCCATCGTCGACTTCACTAACCCTGAAGCAGCAGCCTGGTGGTCGAATCGTCTCTGGGTGAGTCAACGTGCTTTCAAACATAGTATCAGTAGCAAAGCACTCTACTTCGAAGCTATTCTTCCAGAAATATACTATCACACCCAGCTGTAATGGTAGTTACACTGGTAAGCAAAACGTCACGTGAAAGTCTTCGTTAAGACATCCACGTGATGTGTCACTGCCTTGTAAAAACCGCGATGGACCTTGCACTCTACTCAGAAAGAACGGCTTCACTGTAGTACAGACGGTAACTGAAGGAACTACACAGTGAGACGAACAGAAAGGGCAATATTTTTCAAAGATACTAATAACACTGAAGCCACCGCGAGTTATGATGATCCCTCGTATATTACAATACCATGGAGAGTAATGCATAATCAGCAATGTGATCTGACGCTGGCCACAACGACGGGAAGAAGTTCTTGTGGGAGGACACTCCATTTTCCCACCAGCTATATTGACACTTGCTGTATGGTCGTTGGTTCCAATAAGTCTCCCCATAGGCGCTCGACCGAAGTAGAGGAACAGGCAGTCCATTCGCTGAATGTTGTCTCGTTCCAGGAGCTGCTTCACAAGCATAAAAATGGAGTCATGGCCGAATGCATCGCTGAAAAGAGGCATATGGGGGAGTTGTACCACGTCACAATAGCGTTGGCCGGTGTGTGACAGATGTTAAAAGATTTGGCGGTGAGTACACCCAAGTAACATTATGCCTCCCTGCACCAGAACGCTTACGTTATCAAAACGATTGTGTTCGACGAAGTTCCTGGGTACATTACATGTTCCCATCTCACACCGTGTGAGGTTAGATCGAGAATCACTGATCAGATTGAATCTGCTATTATGAGGGAAAAGACCGCCTCCTCTCCTTCCGAGAGCAGTGACGTCGTTCGGAATGCTCCCCATGCACGTGAAACAATCCTATACCGAACTCTTGGGCTACACTCGTCACATTTAGTCCTTCTTCCAATTGCGTGGTGATTCTTCGCGTGTGAACTCATTCACAGGTTGTCTCTGGGTCATGTCGTAAAGAAGAACACCACCACAGTGCACCGTAACTGCTAGCTGATTGACGCAGACCGTATTTTTCCGTTCCTACAACTGCCTCTTGTTCTTGGGCCAATCTTATTTGGATATATACGAGGGTTACCAAGAAAGTAATGCACTGCATATTTTTTTCTCAGGCGCAAACAATTCCAGGAATGCGAAACTTTACGTATGTATTATTTGAAGTTCTCCTGAGTCAGAGCGCCAAGTTTCCATCACTTCCGACGGATAGCGTAGCGGCGGGACAGTTTCAAAATGGCGTCTGTAGGTGATGTATGTTATAAACAATGCACCGTCTTTGAATGCCTAAATGCAGAGAAAGAAACTGTGGGGAACATTCACAAACGCTTGTGAAATGTCCATGGAGCATTTGCTGTCGACAGAAGTACAGTCAGTAGCTGGGCACGGAGGGTGAGGTCATCAGACGGCGGTTCGGCGGGGCTCCACGATTTGCAGCAGTCGGAGAGGCCATCCACGGCTGTCACACCTGACACACCTGGCCTGCCCCCTCGGACTTCCACTTCTTTGGGCAGTAAAGGATGCCATCGTGGAAGACATTTTGAGGACGATGAGGAGGTGATTCACACAGTGAAGCACTGGCTCCGCCACCAGGACAAGTATTGGTACCGACAGGGCATACACGCCCTTGTTACGGGCTGGTGGAACGCCATAGAACGGGATGGAGATTACGTGGGAGAATAGGGTGTCTAGATAAAGCAATTCTTTTGTGTGTGTAATTCTCATTATGTTCAATAAAGAACCGCTGAAGAAAAAAACGGTGCATTACTTTCTGGGCAACCCTTGTAGTCACATAGTCACTCTGGCTTGACGCCGTGTGATGTCCAACTTTCTGTACACGACTGAGAGACTTCTGGCAGTATACTACCGCACTTTCATATCTTTCCACTGAGTTGTTAATATATTATCCAACACGTCCCTAGCTTTTGCTGTGGAGTGTTGTTGGACTTACCTTGTAGACGTACCGGGAATGGTGAGTCGTCGTATGATCCAAATTACCTCACTAGATAGCCTTACAAAATTAAAATAGGTGTATTAATCGTTCGGAATTTGACATTCTTACGTTATGTATTCTGTAATTTTCGACAAAGAATGGAATCTTACCTAAAACTGAGGATAACTTGGTGTGCTGCATGGAGAGGCTATGTCACAAGAAACTATAACAATCGCCATATCAAGAACGATTTGTACATAAAACAGACACTATCAAAGGAGCCGAATTGACAAGAAACTATAAATTCACATCAAGAACGAATTATCCATGAAATCAACACATTAAACACTGTCCATAGTACTCATAACTTGAAAAATAAGCGTACAAGTTAGGATAAGTACAATAGAAGCTACGAATATTTCATAAGCCTTCATATCTACTTACATGTTTATAACTGTGTTCTGTTCGGTGACTTGTGTAGAGGAATTTCTCAAAGAAATGCAACTTTTCTTTTGCGTAAACATATTATTAAGTATGCCATACTTAACACTTTTAGAATTGATTGTCACTTTTGTGTACAAAATAAATTATTTCTGGATAATGATGAGACATTTCATATGATTAGTAATCATTACTTAACTCACTAATCTTATGCTTACCACGCTCGCTGTATTTGTTACACGGAGATGAATTTTAAGCGACAAGTCCCATGAGCGTATTCTCTTGTACCTGCAAACAAAATTTATTGGGTTCAAATGGCTCTAAGCACAATGGGACTCAACTGCTGAGGTCATCAGTCCCCTAGAACTTAGAACTACCTAAACCTAACTATCCTAAGGACATCACACACATCCGTGCCCGATGCAGGATTCGAACCTGCGACCGCAGCGGTCGCGGGGTTCCAGACTATAGCGCCTAGAACCGGTCAGCCACTCTTGCCGGCCCAAATTTATTCTCCATCTGCGTACATTCTCTGCAGATCACCATGATGCCCAAGGCGGAAGGTACTGAGCGCGCTCCCATGTTATGGAGCTCGGGAAGGCTGACTGCTTGTATGCCTCTGTGTCTGCTGTGTTTAGTCTAACCTAGAAACTTCCTGTCAGATTAAAACTGTGTGCCGAATCAGGATTCGAAACTGAACTTTGCGGTGGTTTTCTTATCCTCCAAGCTCATGTTCCACAGTTACACATCTTCCGTCTACCAGTTGCCCTAGGGAAGCTTGAATGCTTCGAGATGAAGACACCGACTCAGGAAGAAGCTACGCAAAACTGGGCTTTAATATAAATCCCTGTAATTGTTACGATTCTCTTAATCGTTAACAAGCTCTAAGCAGTATCAATGAAATCTGAGTAATCCGAAGGAGTCGAGGTGAAAAATTCGTTAAGTATGACAGTACGTGAAAAATTCACCAAGTCACAATTTCAATCCGTCTTTAAGAGACACGTTAGAATTTCAAAACGGGTATTTAATAAGGTCCCGTGTGGAGTTGCTAGTCTCCCATCGGGCGCCTCCCCAGGTGGCGGATAGGGGAATGCCCACCAGATATGGAGGGTACTGGGGAAATAAACTACCCGGGGTGGACCAAAACTAGCAACTACTGCCTTGTAGTCTAGGTGTTGGATTACCAAAGGCTAAAGGAAGAAAACCTTGAGCAAAAATTACCTGGTCCTCCAGGTTGGAGGTTAATGCGATGGGCCAACTCCCCATTCATTGGAAAAACCTCACTGGTTAAAAAGCCTATAAGATTACGGCAGGACGGATATAATAGGAGACGAAAAAGGCTAAGAAAACGGACTGTCTTAATTGGTGTACGGAGTATACAAGGATTACAAAATAAAGTAGGAGAAATGATTAAAGAAATGGAGGCTAGAAATCAAGATATTATTATACTCCCAGAAACTAAGAAAAAAGGACGAGGTATTGAACGAATAGGATCATATACACATTTCTATAGAGGTGTCCCAAAAAATCAAAGAGCAAAACGGGGGATATCGATATTGATGAAAAACAAATTCAAAAGAATTGTCACAAACTGGGAACCTATTGATGAAAATCTGATTAAAATTAATATTGATATTCATGGATACAAAATTACTATTATAGGAGTATATGGAATAAGCGAAGATGAACAAATTTGTAAAAAGGATGATTTCTATAATAATTTAAATGGAATCATAGAGGATATCGGGAAAACCAGGGAGATTATTATTGCAGGGGATTTTAACAGTAGAACTGGAAGTAAAATTGGAAATAAAATTATAGGACCATTTGGAGAAAATGTTATAAATGATAATGGTAATAGACTTATTGATATCTGTGAATAAAATTCATTGAAAATATTAAATGGCTTTTATCAACATAAAGAAATACATAAATACACATGGCATAAAGATAGATTGAATGAAAAATCAATAATAGACTATATTATAATTAAACAGCAAACGAGGATAAAAATACATGACATAAGAGTATATAGAGGGGTAACTCTTAGCGATCATTATTTGGTAAATTCCAAATTTTTATTCCCCTTCAGAGGAAAAAGCACTGAAGAAAATCGAAATTGTCCTATAGAAAATATACAAACAGAAATCAAAATTCCTAAATATAATGTGAATAGTTTTGAGAATGAAAGCACAATATTTTTATATCAAAAGAGATTAGATGAAAAACTGGTAGAAACAGAGTTTGATAATACAGAAGATCAATATCATTATATTGTAAATAAACTACATGAAGCCGCCAAGGAAGCTTTAGGAGAAACAGAAGAAACATGTACAAACCATCCTTTATACTACTAGAATGAAGAAATTAAAAAGGAAGTGAAATTAAAGAAAGAAAAATATTTAAAATGGCTAAATACCAGAAATCTTCAAGATAAAATATAGCTTCATGCACAACAAGCGAAAATCCGGAAAGAGGTTGCAGAAGCAAAAAACAAAGTCTGGGAACAGTCATGTCAAAAAATTGAATCCTATATTGGTGGTAAAAGAAACACAGAAGCATGGAAAACTATAAAAAATTTAAGAAGGAATTCTAAAGAAACAACACATATTAAATATATTACTCATGACTCTTGGGAAAAATATTTTAAAAGTTTATTAACAGAAAACAGGGAAGAATACTTGGGAAACCCTGAATATAATGAAATGATAGATCTACAAGCAGAGAATTACATCCGTTTGGAAATAGAGACAGTAAAAACTGCAATAAAATCTTTAAAGAATGGAAGGGTTACAGGCATTGGAGGTATTCCTGCAGAATTATTAAAATTAGGAACAAAGAAATTAATGGAATTGTTAAGAAACCTTTTCGAAAGATGTTTAAATGGGGAAGATGTCCCAAATGATTTGAAAGTAGGATATATTTCAGTGATACTTAAAAAGGAGCGAAAGATGAGTGTAAAAATTATAGGGGAATAACAGTGACCAATACCTTCAGTAGATTATATGGAAGAATTATTAAATATTTGTTAGAACAAGAATACAAAGAAAAGGAGACTGAAGAACAAGCAGGTTTTAGAGCTGGAAGATCAACAATTGATCATATCTTTTGCCTACAACAAATTATTGAAAAAAAAATGGTTCGGGCACAACCTATACATTTAGTATTCATAGATATAGAAAAAGCCTATGATAGTGTGCCTTTATCCAGTTTATGGAAAGCTTTAATATCAATAGGAATAAATCCAAGAATAATTAAAGCAATTCAAAATTTATATAAAAATTCTATTTCAAAAATAAAAATTGGTAAATATCTATCACATGGATTCCAAGTCACAAAAGAATTACGTCAAGGATGTAGCATCTCACCTACATTGTATAAAATATATACAGAAGTAACTTTACAGAATTGGAAGAAAAAATGTCACGCTATGGGAATACCAATAAATGATAGAACAATATACTCGTTACAATTTGCAGATGACCAACTGATTATAGCCCAAGACTGTGAGGACATAGAGTATATGACCAGAAAATTGATTCAAGAATATAAAAAATCAGGTCTAAATGTAAACATGAATAAAACAAAGTACATGGTAATTGGTGGAGTGAATAGAGACTTAATATTAGAAGAAGGGATGGGAACAATAACAGCTACTGAGGAATATAAATATTTAGGTGTGAAAATTACAAATGATGGGAAACAGGACAAAGAAATTAGATCAAGAATAAATTCTGGAAAGACGACAATCTCTTTATTGAATGGAATTCTCTGGGACAAACACATAACAACTGATAACAAAATAAGGATTTTTAAAACAGTAGTTAGGAGCATTATTACATATGGTTCAGAAGTGTGGACAACAAAATGGCAACTGAAATCAAAATTATTAGCCACAGAAATGGATTTCTGAAGACGTTCAGCAAGAATATCAAGACGAGAAAGAATAAGAAATGAAGTAATCAGAGACAAGATGAAATGTAAAAATTCAATTATTGATTTCATCGAGCACAAACAACTTAAATGGTATGGACACATCAGACGAATGGAACAGGAAAGGCTACCAAAATGCATAATCGACTGGGTACCAATTGGAAGAAGAAAAAGGGGACGACCACCTCATACATGGGTACACGGAGTTCAGTCAGCAATGAGGAAGAACAGCATTCCTGAAGATTTATGGACAAATAGAGAAGAGTGGAGAACAATAATTAGTGACTTACTGTAATCTAGAATAGATGCTGGAAAAATGTACTCACATTGTAAATCCAGAATAATAATAATTTAATATGGTGGTCAATCGGTCAGTAATCTTTTAATTGTTTAGAATCTATCACCTTTGGTACCAACACCAACAGCCGACCGTTGTGGCCGAGCGGTTCTAGGTGCTTCAGTCTGGAATCGCGCGACCGCTACGGTCGCAGGTTCGAATCCTACCTCGGGCATGGATGTGTGTCATGTCCTTAGGTTAGTTAGGCTTAAGTAGTTCAAAGTTCTAGGGGACTGATGACCTCAGATGTTAAGTCCCATAGTGCTCAGAGCCATTTGAACCATTGTTTACACCAATACCAACAGTCCTGGGGCAAAACTGCGGGGGGGATAAAATTTTTGTAACTGTTTCGTTGAGAATTTCTGTGCTTCCGGAGCCGACACCATCCATCCATCAAAGGATGAGAGTCTAGGGAAATCTATTCCTGTTGCCTTGTTTTCAGGTGCTGCGTGGATTGTTAAACGCATTTCTGCGGAAGTAAAACGTTCTAATAGGCCCTCGTTTTGAGCCTGCCTTACCTCACTGAGCATGTAAGGTGGAATGGTATCCTCGTAATTATAACAGGATTTCGGTAGCGCATAATATTTGGTAAAATGATATCCTACGTGTTGCTTTGTGGTCACCTGTGCATCTTAATACATATTTTGTTCATCAATTAGACGTTTAATTAACTTCTGCTCGATTTTCTTCTGTATTCCACATAATAGGAGAAGTAAGTTCCGAAGGAACATCATAATTGTTGGTTGCTCAGATTAGTCTGTCATACAAGAATTGTCGAGTTAAGGATATGTTTTTTTTTTCTCTAACCCGTTTTATTTTAACAAAGCTTTGTTGCAAGGCTTCATGGTTCGCGTTTAAATCTCTGACATACATGAAATGTAATTCGATAGTTGATTTATCCCACTTCGCTTTTTCCTTGGCGCACTATTTCGCTTTATTTATGGTTTAACGTATTCGCACGGCTCTGATAGCGTGTCTGCTTGGAGCTCCATTGGTTCCATAATTCTAAAATAGCCTGTTTCACTAATTGGTCTTTCAAAAGGCAGATGTTCAAGTGCCGCGCACCACGTCCTCTAAAGGCTGTTTGGCAGGGAAGGTTGATCCTAATATGGTAATCACAGTAATTGAAAAACCTTCTGTTCACAATTTCGTGCCGGTTACAGTGAACATCAGAGCTTTGACAGTACGTTCTATCTAATCTCTTCGCGGTGATGTTCGCTAAAAAAGCGTAGGTCGTGACATTGGGGCGCAGTGTTATCTAGGCGTCTACCAACTCTACTCCACTTGTCAAAGTTTGCAGTTCCTCACAATTATTATAGTTTGTGGCCTGGTCTTCCCCCCGTGGTACACAGTAGATGTCTCCGCCTACGGCCATTGTGTAATGAGAGCTTCCTAAAATAATTACTAAGTCCTCGGTAAATAAGTAGCTTCTGCGTGCTCTGCTATTTGTTCCCGATGGCACATAAAGGTGGACAAGAAACGTATTGTGCAATTGCAATGCTGCGCTCCTTCCGATGTCCACAGCAGTCTTTATCGCATGCAGAATATCTTCTTTGAACAAAATTACAGTGCCACAAGAACCGTCAACTGCCTCAAAATTACTTATTCACTTTATTTCACACTGAATGACTTCTTGGAGTGGAATAATACCTGTGTCTGCAGCGAAAAGATAATCTTTTAACGGCCGGATATTAAGAGCCGATTAAACGCTGATTATATTGAGAGTTGTAATGTTATAACATTGCATAGGTAGTCTTTTCGTAACTAATTGCCAAATGTTATTTAATGAACACCAATATCGTCGGACCACGGAATCCTTTTGACCGTAGTCTGCACCTCCCGTGGATTCGACGGCTCCTGTCTGCAATGTCATAACAATGCCACTGTCTTCCGGTTCATATTTGCCACCTTCCTCTACAGACGCTGCATTTCCTATGTCTTCAATTTTTTTTAGAATTTCTCTAATTCGATTCAGTTTCTGTTCTAACACCTGGATCTCTTGCTCCGTCTGTATCATCGTCGTTTTCTTAAGTCTAAAGTTTCTGAAGCTTTTGGGGTGTGTCCGCTTCTGTCTGCGGAATCTGTGCTCCTCCATTGAACTGTTTGAATCGTCGTGGTTTTCGTGCCTATTATTTCTTTTACGATGATCCACTGCCGGCACTGCTTTGGGTGTGCAGTTTCTACGGTCTCCTGTTCCAGGCCTCCTATGTGCAGCGCCACGGAAGTGCTTCAGGATGCCTCGGTTGGACTCACTAGGAGTGGCTCTCAACGGTGCACCGTTTGGTCTATAGGTCGTAGTGTGTGTCGTTTTTATCGTGCCGGAAATCGAGATCCTGTGATGTCTCGTGCCTGTATCCCCGTCTAAGTGTTGTGGCATTTTGTTTCCCGTAAGTTTCGTCAGTTCACTCCCTACGTATTCGCTAGATATGGACTGACATTTTGCAATTTCCTGACCATAATAATGTAACCAAATACGTACGTCCGCGACTTTCAGCAGTCGGATGCTTAATGAAAAAGAAAACTTCAAAGCATATTTTCGCACTGGTTGCTCCATTGTGGAAACAATAAATGCATTCGGTCTCCTCCCTGAGCTATCCTAGGCGGACTGACTAGCAACTCTCACTGCTTTTCTTCCCCCATACGGTTTCGTATCAACACCGGTTTCACTGCAGAATGAAAAATTCATTCTAGAAACTGTAACTCATATTCCACTGAGCCACGTCTACGCAATACGCTTTCATCCAGAAGTGCTTATCCCGCAAGGCATGCAGGCGAACTTTCTGCGTAGTTTGGGAGGTAGGAGGTAAAGTACTGTCGGAAGTGAGGCAGTGATGGTTAGTCGTGATCCGTGACTGCGTGCTTGGACAACTGAGACGGCAGAGTACTTATCGGCAAAAGGCAAAGGTTCCAGTTTCGAGCGCCAGCCTGGTACACAGGTTTAATCTGACAGGAAGTTCCATATGAGCGAACACTCCATTCTAGACTAGTCTTGTTCTCACGATCGCAACGGTAGCGATACACAGTCACCTCAAGAACCTTTCTGCATTCTTCATTTCAGACTGCTTGTTGAAACCTTGTAAGCTCTCGTCCATGGGGTAACTGGTATCTGTCTTCAATGATCTACCAATTCGGTTCTCATATATTTTCATGATGCTCTCCTGTGAGTTAGGTGAACCCGTAACCATTCCTGACGTCGTTCTTTCTATGTGCTCAGTACCCCTCATTAATCCTATTTGGTGTGGGTCTTACACATTTACAGTTCATGGTAATGAACTGAAGACAGCACTGATAAATTTAGAAACACAGGGGTATACAGATTACAATGTGGCGGGTGTGAAGGCTTTTATGTGACGCAAACAGGGAGATCGTTTTTTACGTGCTTTCGTGAGCACACGAGTGCCCACAATGAGTCCGCTTTGGGTGACCGTCTGCGGGGCTCGAACCATAAAATTACTGATACGCAACAAGGTATGAAAATCTTGCATGAAGCCCCTAAAGGAAGCAAACTCAACGTTTTGGAAAACATCGAAATTTACAAAAACAGAAAGAGTTTTCCAAGCAAGTTGTTGAACGACCAATTAGAATCGGCGGACCATAATTTCTTTGACATATTTGATGCGGTGCTCTAGTGATCGTATGTGGCCTCTTCACACACTATGATGGCTGTTGTGTATCTGTTATGCTCGGAAAACCACCTATAGAGTACTGCTAATGCCATATATGGGTCGCGTTTTTTGCAGGGCGTAGCCTGCTATGTTATGGTAAATGCTTGTTTGAGGTCTGCCGTGTAATTGGTCAGCCTCGCTGTAAATCTTTGCTTGATGATTACCATTGCCCGCCAAATGTGTATTCGTCACGTTTCCATATTCTACAGATATATTTGTGTATGGCCGGCCAGAATGGGCGTTTCTTGGTATCGTAGTAATGTGTTTCCCATTACTCCCCATGCGGTGAGTTGAACGGACGGAACGAGTTCCATGCCGGTGGGAGCGCACGTGGAGTTTTTGAGCACCTTGGTGCGCATGTGTGTTTTTCCCCCCTGTTCCCGTGCCCCCTCGGTTTGTTCTGATCTTCCTTAATTTTGTGTGCCTATGCAGGTTTTCATAGTCGGTCCGTACTACGTTCATAATGAGTTCATAGATGGTGAGAGCCTTGTATAACACGTTAGCACTTTTTTAGCCTTTACAATACCTAAGACCGTAGTTCCCAGACAGGTAAAGCACACCAAAAAGGTTTTAATCACTCGTCACATTGTATCTATGTCGTGTTATGAACGACTTACTATGTGTAAATTCCTGACTTCCATATATGAATAAGGGTCAATTATAATATGTAGTTTTGTATGGCGCTAATATGTATAGTGCCTTTGCTTCAGATGTTTTTACTCTGTAAATGACGATTATGTGTGGTATGTATAGTATGCATAGCATATACAGGGTGTTACAAAAAGGTACGGCCAAACTTTCAGAATCCATTCCTCACACACAAATAAAGAAAAGATGTTATGTGGACATGAGTCCGGAAACGCTTAATTTCCATGTTAGAGCTCATTTTAGTTTCGTCAGTATGTACCGCCAGTTGGCCCAATTGAAGGAAGGTAATGTTGACTTCGGTGCTTGTGTTGACATGCGACTCATTGCTCTACAGTATTAGCATGAAGCACATCAGTACGTAGCATCAACAGGTTAGTGTTAATCACGAACGTGGTTTTGCGGTCAGTGCAATGTTTACAAATGCGGAGTTGGCAGATGCCCATTTGATGTATGGATTAGCACGGGGCAATAGCCGTGGCGCGGTGCGTTTGTGTCGAGACAGATTTCCAGAACGAAGGTGTCCCGACAGGAAGACGTTCGAAGCAACTGACCGGCGTCTTAGGGAGCACGGAACATTCCAGCCTATGACTCGCGACTGGGGAAGACCTAGAACGACGAGGACACCTGCAATGGGCGAGGCAATTCTTCGTGCAGTTGACGATAACCCTAATGACAGCGTCAGAGAAGTTGCTGCTGTACACGGTAACGTTGACCACGTCACTGTATGGAGAGTGCTACTGGAGAACCAGTTGTTTCCGTACCATGTACAGCGTGTGCAGGCACTATCAGCAGCTGACTGGCCTCCACGGGTACACTTCTGCTAATGGTTCATCCAACAATGTGTCAATCCTGATTTCAGTGCAAATGTTCTCTTTACGGATGAGGCTTCATTCCAACGTGATCAAATTGTAAATTTTCACAATCAAAATGTGTGGGGTGACGACAATCCGCACGCAATTGTGCAATCACGTCATCAACACAGATTTTCTGTGGACGTTTGGGCAAGCATTGTTGGTGATGTCTTGATTGGGCCCCATGTTCTTCCACCTACGCTCAATGGAGCACGTTATCATGATTTCATACGGGATACTCTACCTGTGCTGCTAGAACATGTGCCTTTACAAGTACGACACAACATGTGGTTCATGCACGATGGAGCTCCTGCACATTTCAGTCGAAGTGTTCGTACGCTTCTCAACAACAGATTAGGTGACCGATGGATTGGTAGAGGCGGACGAATTCCATGGCCTCCACGCTCTCCTGACCTCAACCCTCTTGACTTTCATTTATGGGGGCATTTGAAAGCTCTTGTCTACGCAACCTCGATACCAAATGTAGAGACTGTTAGTGCTCGTATTGTGGACGGCTGTGATACAATACGCCATTCTCCAGGGCTGCATCAGCGCATCAGGGATTCCATGCGACGGAGGGTGGATGCATGTATCCTCGCTAACGGAGGACATTTTGAACATTTCCCGTAACAAAGTGTTTGAAGTCACGCTGGTACGTTCTGTTGCTGTGTGTTTCCATTCCATGACTAATGTGATTTGAAGAGAAGTAATAAAATGAGCTCTAATATGGAAAGTAAGCGTTTCCGGACACATGTCCACATAACATATTTTCTTTCTTTGTGTGTGAGGAATATTTCCTGGAAGTTTGGCCGTACCTTTTTGTAACACCCTATGTAATATGTACAGTAAGTGTATCTGAAAGTGTTCTTTGCGTGGGTATTTGATTAGCAGTAATAGTAAAGTTGTATTGTTTTATTAATGAGTGGTTATACCATGGGACTGTGTGTGCACTGCTTGGACAACGCTATCTAGTGGCCGGTTGGGAATCACTAGAATCGCAGCCGGTAAACCGGCGCGGAATAGGGCAGTGTGAGGCCGACCCGGCCATGTACCCGCAGTTTTATCTTGTGACTTCGGTTTTACATATCTGAAGTAAAGTAATGACCATGAGAGTATTTTTTTTAATTTTTTTCTGACAATGATTTTGTATCAGCTGGTCTGCCTCATGTCTCGTTATATCCAAATGGTTTATAAATGTTAAGCTACATTCAGGTATGTGGTACTGTACTGATAGTAATGTATATAATGTAACTCATGTAAGCCCTCCCTCAAACCTGTGATGTTATATCTTCACAGATCCAGTGATGGCACCTTTAGTGTGTTGAAACTGGGTATCCAGTAAATAGTATTTAAGCGATCTTAGCTTTTGAATTATTTCTACTCTTGAATAAATCATCCAGTTTTCTTATATTATAATCATTTGTTTGTGCGTACATGTACACCAGATCTACCTATTTACGTCCCATTCGAATAAATCCTTCGTGGTGCGTCGTGTAGTTATTTTCTTTTCTTGTGAGCGTATATAAATTTACGATTCCTTCTCTTTTCACTTGGGAAATGCTAAATTAAATCTAATTATGGATTCTAAATTTGGAAAACAGGAAAGTTATTATATACATATACACATAAACATATACACTACTAGCTAAACATAGAGTAGTTCAGTTGACTACTACCTCTGCTGACTGTAAAAAGATTGAAATAACACTTGATGAAATAAAAGAAATTGTACAGATAATTAAGCTAGACGAAAAGTTAATTCTGATATGGGACAGGATTCGACAGTAGGAAAAGGAAGAAAAGAAAAATTTTTGGATGATATGACTGAAGAGAAAGTTTGAAAGGAGAAGCTGCGTGGGATAAATTTCCACACACCCTTATTTAATCACGGCAAACAAGAATCATGAAAGTAGTTTGTACAAATGGAAAAGACCTGGAGACATCGGAAGGTCTCAGATAGATTATATAATGGTAAAACAAACACTTGATAACTACATTTAAAACTGCAATACCTCTCCAGGGACAAATGTGAACTCTAGTCATATCTTGCTGGTTCTGTACCGCGAATTAAAGTATAGAAATAGCAGTGAGACAGAATTAAGAAGAGGAGACGCTGATGAAGTGAAAGAACAATTGCGTGTTGAGAATTTCTCGTGACTACACAGGAGAAAAGTGTACTAATGAAGACAACTGGGTAGCTTTGAGCGATGAAACAGTGAATTCAGAAGGCGACAAATAGGTAAAAAGACAAGACCAAGGAGAAATTCTTGTATATTACACGCGGCGATAGCAGTGATAAAATACAGAGAGCGGAACTTGCACAGATACCAGACTGAAGTTATAAGAGTCGAAGGAAACTTTGCGGTAAGTTTCATTTGCTTCTAAGGTTATATGAAGTAGCCATATTTTTATTTTGAGGACAATTTTGTAGCGACAACCATTAGCCGTGAGTCATAAGAATGAAGCGGAACGGCTACACTTTAAGCTTACATGATGACTAATGATATTGTTTTAGTACCAACTCTTAGAAACCAAGTTCTGCAGATATGTCAGGTGAATCGATCAAATTATATATCTTGCTTAGCATGATAACCTTGTTCGACCAAGTATCGTCCCTTACATCCGGCGTATTAATAGTATTTATTTTGCATTTTTGCTTCTTGTAGGCTAGTAAATAAAATCTTTTGGTTGGTCGGTAGTGACACATCATAGACAGTGAGCTATGACAGTCCAATAGGGTGGCGTCAGCCCAACGCATCAGTTTGAACAAATCGAGAGTACCAAGAATGGGTTTCTACTGTAGAACTTCTGGAAGGATATACGTAAGGTAAACGCATTGAAAATAGGCTTGAAAAACCGATGTTTATCAGATTGTATTACATTTAAAAACAGTACAACGATATGAGCTTTTTATTAACACGCCGTGAACTGCAAAATGCACAGAACTTAATATACAAGCTGTTGATCAACGAAAGCTAGTATTTACAGTAGATGATAAACTTGTCGTTATAAAGTGAAACGCAATAAGAAAGAAGTTTCCTTATGCGGGAGGGATACTGACATTTTTCCAAGTATTAAGAGAGTGCCTATAGCTAAAAAGAAGTCGAATACTTTGCGAGTGTGATCATCCCTTAATTTACATCGACGTTCGACAGTTAAATGTCGTGGTTTACAAATGAAATAAACGTCTTGCCTACTATTATCCGTTTATTATGTTCATTTCACTTGCAATTTGAAGTACTTCTTGTTTATTTCAGGAAGGCTGACTTCCAGATTGCATGTGTTTGTTATTTGTAAGAGCAGTATTTGCACCAGTGTTCACGGTGGCTGAGTGCGCAGCTTATTATTTCAGTTTAAAGCTGACCTATGAGGAGCATTTCCTTCATGTTCATCCGTTAACACGTTTTAGCTTAAGGAAATTCCCAAGGCAAGCACAACAACATATTGCTAGCAAGTAATCACTACCAGTACGTCTGTAAAGTCGAATACTATCCGTTCGCACTTTCGGAGTTGTGCTCAGATACAAACAGGGTAGAATTACGTTCGAAATCCATGAAAAAATACAGGTGCCAAAATTTGGAATTAACGTATAGAATAATACAGCAAGCCCAAATAGGACTGTAAGATATTAGACGATATTTCTAGCGACAGGAATTCTCCGAATACTAAGCAGAATTTCGGTATTAAATGAGACGTTTCTTGGTATGTTTGTATTTCTCACAATACGTTTAGAATCTGGATATTAGCTTTTGTTAATAAGAGACTTGAATTCTAAGTTGAGTTCATTCATGGTATTACGGCTCACAGCAAAAGAAAATACAGTTTTAAATGTAATCTAATCTGGTAAATATCGGTTTTGTAAGCAAACTCTCTGATTCCTTTACCTTACTCATCTCATGCATTTACCATACCTACCTCCTCCAAGAAATTCTACGATGTTGAGTCATTCATCGTGCTCTCGATGTGTTCAACTTGAAGATGACTAAGCTTGGTTTCTAGAAAACTCTAAATGTCGCAAAACGCAAGACATTTCTCTTTTCTTCTCATGCACTCATGCGTGTATACGTCTGTACTAACTTATCTTCTGAATGTCAGGTCATGTTTTTTATTTTTTCTATCATGCACCCATACACATACACAAAATTTTTGTTGTCTACATTATTTTTTTACTTTACACAGACTAAGCTGCCGTTTTCTTCGTATGCACAGACATTAAATTGCCAGCTTACTTTCAGGCACTCCTCAATGAGACTGGGATCGACTCGCTCAAGTTCGGCGCCGGCGAGACGAACCTGCTGCCGCAGCTGCCCGTACTCGAGCCCGCCGAACTGAACCCCGTCGTCTTCACCGACCAGTACACGAGTACCGCCTCCCAGTTCGGGCCGCTGGTCGAGATGCGCGCCAGTGTCCAGAGCCAGCGGCTGCCCCACTTCTTCCGCATGGTCGACCTGGACAGCAACTGAAGCGGCCAGAACGGTCTCCAGGCGATGATATCCAAACTTCTACAGATGAACATTGTCAGTCACCCTTTCGTGTTGCCGGACATGGTGGGTGGGAACGGCTACCACGGCGAGAGTCCATCCAGTGACCTGTTCATTCGCTGGCTTCAGACCAACGTCTTCATGCCAGTGGTGCAGTATTCCCTCGCGCCATGGAACTTCGACAACGAGGTGCGTTAGAATCTCATGTATATGGCGCTGTTTCCTTACACATGTGCACACTAAATATTTATTTCCTGGTCAATAAATTAGAGTCCAGTTGCAGAGTCACTGGCATCGGGTGATGTGTACATACAGTTAAGCGGATTGATATGGAAATCAAATTTCATTTGAACCCTTTATCGCTATAAATACGTACATAACAAACAATAGCATGGTGAAGAGTAGGACGGGTTTGAGTACTGTGAGAGATAGGTAAGCTAGGCAGGATAGAAAACTGGTCCGAATAGAGCATGGATGTCGCCCAGTGGCCTCCGATGGAGCAGCACTAATAGGTCATACAGAGGTAATTAAATGGTTTAATGATTCTATGATTTCGATCCCTGAACTATTTCCCAATTGCATCTATAGCCCCGGCGTCTAGAGTGTCGAGACGAACGTAAGATATGCTCCGATTACGGGCATCTGCTATCCTATCAACCAAGTTCGCGACTCCTTCCCAACAACTGACTACCTTTTTGTGACCACAGTAGTAATATCACTGAGTACTGCCGTAATATGCATACGGATGATTGGCCGTCTCGTCTCCAGACAGAGTGTGGGGAGCGCTCAATACACACAGTGAATTATAAAAGCAATGGGAGGCCCTTCTCTTAATGAATGGATAATGGTAAATTTGAAAATGACAGTCACGTGTTTTAATGTGGTTAAATCCTGGCGAAATAGTATTACTCTGTAGATCTCTCTTTCCCTACGAAATTTTGACTCATTTGGTGTATGGAAGACGTAAATGTGATCTCTGTGTGGTCATTAGATGTTTCTAAGGGCTTTACATTCTGTCCGACAAGCAGTGTTTGATAATAAGCGATACGACAGGAACGATCATTCGAAGCGAGAACGTCTGGTACATATGGACTTTAACATGTATTCCTCAAGAGCTATCAGCACTTCTTCATTTTTCGATAATGTGAAACAGATCTCTTCTACTGCAAGTTCCTCGTTTCCCATATTTTGGGAGCAGATAGTATAACGTTCTACGAGTCGGGGCGTGGAATGTCAGAAGCTTGAACGTGGTAGGGAAACTAGAAAATCTGAAAAGGGAAATGCAAAGGCTCAATCTAGATATAGTGGGGGTCAGTGAAGTGAAGTGGAAGGAAGACAAGGATTTCTGGTCAGATGAGTATCGGGTAATATCAACAGCAGCAGAAAATGGTATAACAGGTGTAGGATTTGTTATGAGTAGGAAGGTAGGGTAGAGGGTGTATTACTGTGAACAGTTCAGTGACCGGGTTGTTCTAATCAGTATCGACAGCAGACCAACACCGACAACGATAGTTCAGGTATACATGCTGACGTCGCAAGCTGAAGATGAACAGACAGAGAAAGTGTATGAGGATATTGAAAGGGTAATGCAGTATGTAAAGGGAGACGAAAATCTAATAGTCATGGCGACTGGAATGCAGTTGTAGGGGAAGGAGTAGAAGAAAAAGTTACAGGAGAATATGGGCTTGCGACAAGGAATGAAAGAGGAGAAAGACTAATTGAGTTCTGTAATAGCGAATACCCTGTTCAACAATCACAAGAGGAAGAGGTATACTTGGAAAAGGCCGGGAGATACGGGAAGATTTCAATTAGATTACATCATGGTCAGACAGAGATTCCGAAATCAGATACTGGATTGTAAGGCGTACCCAGGAGCAGATATAGACGCAGACCACAATATAGAAGTGATGAAGAATAGGCTGAAGTTCAAGCCATTAGTCAGGAAGAATCAATACGCAAAGAAGTGGGATACGGAAGTACTAAGGAATGACGAGATACGTTTGAAGTTCTTTAACGCTATAGATACAGCAATAAGGAATAGCGCAGTAGGCAGTACAGTTGAAGAGGAATGGACATCTCTAAAAAGGGCCATCACAGAAGTTGGGAAGGAAAACATAGGTACAAAGAAGGTAGCTGCGAAGAAACCATGGGTAACAGAAGAAATACTTCAGTTGATTGATGACAGGAGGAAGTACAAACATGTCCCGCCAAAATCAGGAATACAGAAATACAAGTCGCTGAGGAATGAAATAAATAGGAAGTGCAGGGAAGCTAGGACGAAATGGCTGCAGGAAAAATGTAAAGACATCGAAAAAGATATGATTGTCGGAAGGAGAGACTCAGCATACAGGAAAGTCAAAACAAACTTTGGTGACATTAAAAGCAACGGTGGTAACATTAAGAGTGCAACGGGAATTCCACTGTTAAATGCAGAGGAGAGAGCAGAGAGCAGATAGGTGGAAAGAATACATTGAAAGCCTCTATGAGGGTGAAGATTTGTCTGATGTGATAGAAGAAGAAACAGGAGTCGATTTAGAAGAGATAGGGGATCCAGTATTAGAATCGGAATTTAAAAGAGCTTTGGAGGACTTACGGTCAAATAAGGCAGAAGGGATAGATGAAAGTCCATCAGAATTTCTAAAATCATTGGGGGAAGTGGCAACAAAACGACTATTCACGTTGGTGTGTAGAATATATGAGTCTGGTGACATACCATCTGACTTTCGGATGAGCATCATCCACACAATTCCGAAGACGGCTAGAGCTGACAAGTGCGAGAATTATCGCACAATCAGCTTAACAGCTCATGCATCGAAGCTGCTTACAAGAATAATATGCAGAAGAATGGAAAAGAAAATTGAGAATGCGCGAGGTGACGGTCAGTTTGGCTTTTCGGAAAAGTAAAGGGACGAGAGAGGCAATTCTGACGTTACGGCTAATAATGGAAGCAAGGCTAAAGAAAAATCAGGACACTTTCATAGGATTTGTCGACCTGGAAAAAGCGTTCGACAATATAAAATGGTGCAAGCTGTTCGAGTTTCTGAAAAAAAGTAGGGGTAAGCTATAGGGAGAGACGGGTCGTATACAATATGTACAACAACCAAGAAGGAATAATAAGAGTGGACGATCAAGAACGAAGTGCACGTATTCAGAGGGGTGTAAGACAAGGATGTAGCCTTTCGCCCCTACTCTTCAATCTGTACATCGAGGAAGCAATGATAGAAATAAAAGTAAGATTCAGGAGTGGAATTAAAATACGAGGCGAAAGGATATCAATGATACGATTCGCTGATGACATTGCTATCCTGAGTGAAAGTGAAGAAGAATTAAATGATCTGCTAAACGGAATGAACAGTCTAATGAGTACACAGTATGGTTTGAGAGTAAATCGGAGAATGACGAAGGTAATGAGAAGTAGTAGAAATGAGAACAGCGAGAAACTTAACATCAGGATTGATGGTCACGAAGTCATTGAAGTTAAGGAATTCTGCTACCTAGGCAGTAAAATAACCAATGACGGACGGAGCAAGGAGAACATCAAAAGCAGACTCGCTATGGCAAAAAAGGCATTTCTGGCCAAGAGAAGTCTACTAATATCAAATACCGGCCTTAATTTGAGGAAGAAATTTCTGAGGATGTACGTGTGGAGTACAGCATTGTATGGTAGCGAAACATGGACTGTGGGAAAACCGGAACAGAAGAGAATCGAAGCACTTGAGATGTCGTGCTATAGACGAATGTTGAAAATTAGGTGGACTGATAAGGTAAGGAATGAGGAGGCTCTACGCAGAATCGGAGAGGAGAGGAATATGTGGAAAACACTGATAAGGAGAAGGGACAGACATGAGGGAATGACTTCCATGGTACTAGAGGGAGCTGTAGAGGGCAAAAACTGTAGAGGAAGACAGAGATTGGAACACGTCAAGCAAATAATTGAGGACGTAGGTTGCAAGTGCTACTCTGAGATGAAAAGGTTAGCACAGGAAAGGAATTTGTGGCGTATCGCATCAAACCAGCCAGTAGACTGATGACAAAAAAAAAATTATAGACCTAAATAAGGAAAAACTGTCCAGTATACATGGGGCTATGAGCATTTGTATCACTGTAGCCAAGATGAACAAGTGATCATAGTTCTTAAACTATGCACCACTTTAGTGCTCATGCTTACTGGATTACAGTTTTTGTGCTGCATACCGCTACGTCTCAAAAAATGGAAATCTAAATGCTTGCAGTAGAAAAGAGAATTTTTTCGCAGTATTGATGATGAAGAAGTGCTCCTCGCTCTTGACGTATACAGTACATAGCTTACATTTACCAGATATTTTGCTTCGAATGATTGTTCCAGTCATATCCCTGCATACTGACCATTCCTCGTGGGACAATCTGTATTGAGGATATCTATGTTTACTGGTTTTTACACTGGCGTGAAGGTCATTAGAGGTGCTACCTGTGATGTTTCAGTGCATTCTGACGCCGATACCGTAATACTTCATTTAACCTTTCAACATCACAATGATAAACCATATACAGAGTGAAAAGTATTTAAACCGACAAACTCTGGGAGGTTGTAGGGAATATCAAAATAAACATTTTCTCTTGTGTCATTTTTTTCCTATGAGCAGTATTTAAACCCGTAGAGGAAGATTTCTCTGGCGGAAATTAATTAAACCAACAAACACTTTTCCATTTTTTTATGACCAAGAGACAACGCATTAACACAACCTAATTTCAATTACAGTAGATTTTCAAATATGCCTCCATTGACACGTAAACAAAGGTTACACAGTCGTATCATGTTCTGTCTGACATGGGCAAAAACCCCAGGTGTATCCTGAATTGTTCCTGCTGCTGCTACTATCCGGGCAACCACATCCTCTTCTGATGCAACAGGAGTTGCGAAGACAAGGTTGCGCATCTCTCCCCACACAGTAAAGTCCAGAAGGGACATATCTGGGGATCGAGTAGGCCATGATAGAGGACCACCTCTGCCAAACGTGGGTTTCTGGGAATCGTCGGTCCAGGAATACACGCACACGACGACTGAAATGTGCCGGCGCCCCGTCATGTTGGAACCACATGCGTTTTCTTGTAGGTAGCGGGACGTCTTCCAGCATTTCTGGCAATGCTCTGGCGAGAAAATTGTAATAGTGCCTGCCATTTAATGGCCTAGGTAGTAGACACGGCCCAGTTAAACAGTCCCCAACAACACAGACCCACACATTAACGAAGAACCAAACTTGATGAGCGATAGTAACTGTGGCATGTGGGTTATCCTCACTCCAAACATGCGAATTGTGCATGTTGAAGACTCCATCGCGCCCGAACGTTGCTCCATCGGTAAACAACACAGAGGATGGAAATATAGGATGCATTTCACACTGTTCCAGGTACCACTGCGAAAAAATGTGCTCTGGGTGCATAATCAACTGGTTCCAGGTTGTGGACACGCTGTAAGTGAAATGGACGTAACAGTTGCTCTCGAAGGTCTGTTCTTACATTCGTCTCATTCGTCCCCATGTTACGTGCGATTGAACGAGTGCTGATTAAAGTATCCCGCTCCACATGCTGCAAGACAGCTTCCTCAAATTGCAGCGTTCTTACCGTGCGACGGCGTCCCTGTCCAGGTAATCTGCTAAATGACCCGGTCTCACGCAGACGTTGGTACACAGCAGCAAAGGTCGTATGATGCAGGACACGGCGATTAGGATATTGTTGTTGATAAACCTGCTGTGCAGTTCGTCCGTTATGGTGCACTACGTAGTACGCACCAACCATATCAGTGTACTCACTCCAGGTGCATCGTTCCAATAGTAAACAGATACAATGCACTTCTACACTGGTGGACAGCAGTTGCCTGCAACTGAAGAGCGTAATACGCCCTCTGACAACTGAAGATCGTAATACGGCCTCTAACAACTGAAGAGCGTAATACGGCCTTCACCGATTTAAATAATCCTCATAGGAAAAAATGACATTAGAGAAAAATATTTGTTTTGATGTCCCCTACAACCTCCCAGAGTTTGTCGGTTTCAATACTTTTCACCCTATAGAGATCTCATCGTAGACCAGCACCATCTCCCACTTGAATTAAACATAGCGTGATCAGAAGACACTTTGACGACTTTGATGCTGCTCTAATACAACCCTATTTTTAATTTCGAATAAACTTTTTAGGAGGTGCGACAAATCAGCATTTCTGCCACTTATTTTCTTGTCAACAGCAGTTTCCCTTGGGCCAACACTCCTTTCTTTCATTGAGAATGTAGCCCCTTCTCTTCTTGCATACATTGTTTTCAGTTGTTTCTTTTCTGCTGTCGTGAAAGTTGTCTTCTCCATTGCTTATTTAAAAAGTATTTTATTTCTCATTTTGCCCGTTTCTACTCCTACATTTTCGACATCTCTTCCTACTTTTTTCAGCCATGTGACTTCGCATTGGCAATTGTTCAGCAATTCTAAGATTTTTTAGTTATTCTGTTCATATCGAACCTGTATATGTGTCCACGCAATTTTAATTTATTTATTCTCATTACATTTGCTAACTTTTCAGCTTTCAGGTAGACAGGTTGTAACTAAATTCGCTTTACAAAATTCTGGGACTTGTAGTGGGGCCCAAGACGGTTAAGTTTAGCATAGGAATTCATGTCTGGAAACGTACCTTTTTCTCTCTACATTCAAAATACCACAACACACGTTGCTCTCTGACTCCAGCCTACTTTCATGTTGCCCACTTACAAGTAGGTATCGATGTGACGAACACTGTTGTGAACACAGATACGGCACCTCTGTAACACGTTCTGGTACACAAAATTACCAGTCCCTGGACTTACAGCATTTGGCGCAGCCACAATCTGCACCGTTAAGTCTTCCTTAGATACAACAGGGGTCTCAGCACCAAGGATTTTTTGTGACCGGAAGGTAGGGTCTAACGGGTTCAAGTCGCGAGAACATGCAGGCCAAGAAATCGGGCCAGCACATCCTATCTGCTGTTGCCCAAATAGTTTCACGTGAAAAATTAGATGGTACGACATCGTGCCACACGTTCTGATGCACATTCAACATCAAACCTTCCAAGAGACCATGCAGTATGCTGTCAAGGAATCGCACGTCCATCCAGGAACCGATAACAAATTTATACATCCCATTGGGAAGGGACAACGGGAGGATGGAAGTGCAGCATGCACGTTTTCATCAGCCCACACTTGACTGCTGTGGGATTTCAGAACACCATCTCTGGTGAAATTGGCTTCTACAATAAATGGTCAAATATGTGTGAAATCTTATGGGACTTAACTGCTAAGCTCATCAGTCCCTAAGCTTACACACTACTTAACCTAAATTATCCTAAGGACAAACACACACACCCATGCCCGAGGGAGGACTCGAACCTCCGCCGGGACCAGCCGCGCAGGCCATGACTGCAGCGCCTCAGACCGCTCGGCTAATCCCGCATAGCAACTTGGCTTCATCCTTGAAAAGGATCAACCTTGGATAATCTGTCTTGTCCACACAACGGTGTTAGAACCACCTGCAGAAATGGGTTCGTAACGAAACGTACCGTGACTGAATTGCCCTTGCCTTCTGGAGGTAGTACATACGTAACTGCTGCTCATGCAGAACACGAAGTACATTTTAGTGATCGACATTCAGTCTCCTTGTTACGTTTCTGGTACTCGTCATCGCTTCCTCTTCAACTGCTTGGGATACAGACTATTCAAGTTCGGATGTGTGGCGCCACCGTGGAGCACCACAGTCGGTCCTCCTAGAGATGCATGTACCCATCTCTGAGGCCCGCTGGTACACCCTAGCAAAGAGGGTGTGCGAAAGTGTCTGATGTGGAAAGCGCTCCGTATACAATTAACGAGCAGGCCTTCTACTGCGCCGAGCTTCGCCTCACAATAACATCATCTAGGCGTATTCCGCAAACGCGTTGTTCACCATGATCAACAGCAACACGCCAAAGATGAAATTTACGTACAGCTGACATTTCGTACTGTAGTGAATGCTTATTATTGTACAGGACAATATGAACGAAGATCACAAGCGCAAGAGCAGGTAGAAAGCTCTCCGACCAGATCACAAACTTAACTAAATGGCATGTAAACGAACATGTAGTGGGAATTGTACATGAGATGATAAGTGAATGACGTACATAATACCTTACTCAGCGTCGCTGGAACTGCGGGAGATTTCAAAGTGTGTTGTGGTGTTTTCCTTATAGCGGGAAATCGGTACATTCCCATCGCAGACATGAGTTCCTGGGCTAAACTTAACCATCTTGGTCCCCACTACAAATGCTCAATGTCTGTGATCGATATTCAGTTACACCCTGCAGTTCTCTATTACGTCATAATCTGCTGCTATTGGGCCCTAGTATTTGCCTTACGATTTTTCTTTCAGCTTGTTTCTAATTTTTCGAGCGCTCCTCAGCTAGTTCAAGAGCTTCCACTCGATTGTGTATTTCTGGCCTGATCATTGTCCCACAGTATTTCAACTTTGTGTTCCAGGATAAAGATTCCTTTGGTGTGTATATAACTTGCTGCTTGAAAAGCCGTCTCCATTTTATATTCTATAGTATCTACTGCTGCCTTATCCTTCATGTTGTATGACATCCATTCTCCAAACAGTCTGCTTTAAATATTGTGATTTTACATAAATTAAGCTTTTGAGGTTCATTACTGACATTTGTCATGAACTGCTACATACTTATAATCCTACTGTTGCTTTTGATGTAATTCTGTGATTTGTTGTGCAATTTCAAGTGAATCTCTAGTAAGTACCATTTCATCTGCAAATGCTTAACATTCAACAGTGATCTACTCTGGCTTTCTTCCTAGTTGTATACTTTTGGCATTTATGTTCTTTCTCCATTCCTTACTCACTTTCTCCAATTACTACGTAACCATCCTACCGATGGTGCTGATACGATTCGACTGGGTAGGATGTTTACCGTCGCTTATCGTGTACTAATGTTTCTGCAAGCTACCAGCTGTAGTACTGCTTTACAAAACTCGTGTGCTCCACGAAATTACAGGCCCCTGCGAGTTACAGTTGGGGTATTAATAAATTTTTACCTGGTGGGTTTAACTTACCGACAAAAATCTGAAGGCAACAGATAACGCAATCTTTATAACAACTTCAAAAGGATCCTATGCAGGGCTTATTTGGGAGCATACAGCTTTTAATTATTTTTATTTGTTGAGCCAGCATGCGACTGAGGTAGGAACTAATTTGTGGGGATTTGCCTGTCATCTCTTAGGGACCTTTTATCAATCCTATTTTCCAATTTCTAGGGAGGTTTGGATATTTTAGGTCTCTCCTATTCTGTAAGTTATTAATGATAAAGGGAGGAAATAATTAGTAGAGGATTTAAGTTAATTGATACTTATTGACTACCTACAGCATTTGAACTATTAGCCGTGTATCTATTGGAATAGGTACTGCCCATTCTTATGCAACATCAGGGGCTCTCATATTATACATCATGACAAATGGTCCCTCTAGTCAACAGGATTTACTTTCACCACATAATTATGGAAAGGGAGAGGGAAGCGCAGACCTGGTTTCAGTGGAATTTTATGCAGGCACACAATTAAACCTAAACCCATGCCTCCTATTGATACTACGTTTAATTACAATAGGTCACGCAGAACACGTTCAGCAAAAGACACTACAAGTCAGGGTGGAAGAGCATCTGCCTAAATATTTCAAATTTCACTAAAACGTGCCCCGAAGAATGGTAGCAAGTGGTCCACTTGACTATGACTGCCAATATGGTTTACTAGTGCGTTCCGAAACACCACGTTAGCCGGCCGGGGTGGCCGAGCGGTTCTAGGCGCTACAGTCTGGAACCGCGCGACCGCTAGACACAGAATTATGGAAGCACTCTAATGACGATAGGCGACTGATGACCTCGTAAGTTAAGTCCGATAGTGCTCAGAGCCATTTGAACCATTTTTGGAACACCACGTTACTGAGCTGGGGGCGCAAGAACATTTACTATAATATGGCGGGAAAATTTTGCATTTCCAGAGTGTCCGGACCCCCTTTATTGCCTAAATAAAATTACGCACGATCTAGCTGCCGTGAAGTGAAACTGAATAGTGATATGATTTTCAGTCATACTACGAATACGATTTACACATTTTCGATAGTCATCGAGACGAACCATAGATTTAAATTTTCGATATATCGATAGCACTGTTAGCTATTTTAGCCAAAACCAACTACTGCATATTGTTGCCCTTATTCGAGCTCAGTTGTGTTGTTAATCATGCACTGATTAATAAAACGACAAATGAGATCAAGCAGCTGATGTAGTTGAATTCAATGTAAGTGCTGATGTTTATTGCTTTTGTTTTATGCGCTGTTGTGATAGTTTCTAATTAGAAGTAAGCTTTTGAAAAGAACGATTAGTAAAACCAATATTGATTCGTCTCTAGGGTTATGGTATCTGAAAGATACATATGCGCTACTATAATACGCTAAGTACCTGTCTACAGCACTTTAATGATAGCACTGAAGTCCTTATTTGAGAACGTAGAAGTTTTGGATTGCAATAATTCAATATTTCACAAGGCAGTGGAGCGGTAAACATAACTACAGATAACATTAAATTAAAAGTAGTGCATAAAAATACTCTAGGATTTTCTTGCGTGCCCTAAAAGTCCCGTTGATGGCAAAAATATCGTCCAAAAGGTGGTAGTTGCATTTCTTCAAAACATTTGCTCGAAATTCTGTCATTAGAAGCCCAAATGGCAAAATTTAGCCAAATCTGATCACCTGGGCATTACTCATTTACGAAAACCAGTTCCGATATCTGTCGACGGGGAAGGATTTGTGGACAGCGGAAGGGTTATGGTTATGTGGTGACTGCGCATTCAGTAGAGCGTTCATTTCTAAGACTTTTTCAATGGGCTGCTTGAATACGTCCGATCCGGCTACACCCTCCATTCCCACTCTGCCCCCCCCCCCCCCCTTCCGGCAACCTTCTTTCATAATCTATTTACGCACTTTTAACATTACAATATTTTTTCATATGTTGTATGAAAATCGTTAAACTGTAATGTTTTTAGATTGTTGAAACAATTATACTAAAATACAATTCGTTGCTTTTGTGACAGTACTTACCTTGAATTGGGGTAACAGTTATTTATTTCTCGGGCAGACAATAATTAGTTTTAATGTTGTTTTGCATAAGGTTTCGAGAATATGCGCAGTTCAGCAACATTTACATTGGAAGGCTGCTAGCATTCGACATTTTGTACTTTGTACCTGTACATAAAGATGATTCACTTCTGGAACTGCGATTTACCATGTCTGAAAGTTCCACTGCAAGAAAGATGTTCTACTGTGAATGTCTTATTCGTAATATCCTTTTACCAGTGATCACTTAAGAAAACTGTGGTATTTTAAAAAATGGAAGATACATTAAAACAATTTGAGATTGAATTGAGGAACTTGGGATGCTTTGAACTGCTGAAGAAATTGGTTTCAGATATGTCAGAAATTTAGATACAAGATTGTGGTAGGAGAAAGACAGCAATCGTCAAAAGAGATCTGAACCATTCACCATCATAAGTCATTCAATCCAACATTGAGATTTTTCTGCTCCACGATAGTGAAACTTATGAAGACTGAGCTGTGTTTTGTTAGCCAAGAGCAAAGAGGCAAAAGAGTACATCATATATATATATATATATATATATATATATATATATATATATATATATATTGTTGTTGTTGTGGTCTTCAGTCCTGAGACTGGTTTGATGCAGCTCTCCATGCTACTCTATCCTGTGCAAGCTTTTTCATCTCCCAGTACCTACTGCAACCTACATCCTTCTGAATCTGCTTAGTGTATTCATCTCTTGGTCTCCCTCTACGATTTTTACCCTCCACGCTACCCTCCAATGCTAAATTTGTGATCCCTTGATGCCTCAAAACATGTCCTACCAACCGATCCCTTCTTCTAGTCAAGTTGTGCCACAAACTTCTCTTCTCCCCAATCCTATTCAGTACCTCCTCATTAGTTACGTGATGTACCCACCTTATCTTCAGCATTCTTCTGTAGCACCACATTTCGAAAGCTTCTATTCTCTTCTTGTCCAAACTATTTATCGTCCATGTTTCACTTCCATACATGGCTACACTCCATACAAATACTTTCAGAAAAGATTTCCTGACACTTAAGTCTATACTCGATGTTAACAAATTTCTCTTCTTCAGAAACGATTTCCTTTCCATTGCCAGTATAAATTTATATCCTCTCTACTTCGACCATCATCAGTTATTTTACTCCCTAAATAGCAAAACTCCTTCACTACTTTAAGTGTCTCATTTCCTAATCTAATCCCCTCAGCATCACCCGATTTAATTTGACTACATTCCATTATCCTCGTTTTGCTTTTGTTGATGTTCATCTTATATCCTCCTTTCAAGACACTGTCCATTCCGTTCAACTGCTCTTCCAAGTCCTTTGCTGTCTCTGACAGAATTACAATGTCATCGGCGAACCTCAAAGTTTTTACTTCTTCTCCATGAATTTAATACCTACTCCGAATTTTTGTTTTGTTTCCTTTACTGCTTGCTCAATATACAGATTGAATAACATCGGGGAGAGGCTACAACCCTGTCTCACTCCTTTCCCAACCACTGCTTCCCTTTCATGCCCCTCGACTCTTATAACTGCCATCTGGTTTCTGTACAAATTGTAAATGGCATTTTGCTCCTTGTATTTTACCCCTGCCACCTTCAGAATTTGAAAGAGAGTATTCCAGTTAACGTTGTCAAAAGCTTTCTCTAAGTCTACAAATGCTAGAAACGTAGGTTTGCCTTTTCTTAATCTTTCTTCTAAGATAAGTCGTAAGGTTAGTATTGCCTCACGTGTTCCAACATTTCTACGGAATCCAAACTGATCTTCCCCGAGGTCCGATTCTACCAGTTTTTCCATTCGTCTGTAAAGAATTCGCGTTAGTATTTTGCATCTGTCTCTTATTAAACTGATAGTTCGGTAATTTTCACATCTGTCAACACCTGCTTTCTTTGGGATTGGAATTATTATATTCTTCTTGAAGTCTGTGGGTATTTCGCCTGTCTAATACATCTTGCTTACCAGATGGTAGAGTTTTGTCATGACTGGCTCTCCCAAGGTCATTAGTAGTTCTAATGGAATGTTGTCTACTCCCGGGGTCTTGTTTCGACTCAGGTCTTTCAGTGCTCTGTCAAACTCTTCACGCAGTATCTTATCTCCCATTTCATCTTCATCTACATCCTCTTTCATTTCCATGATATTGTCCTCAAGTACATCGCCCTTGTATAAACCCTCTATATACTCCTTCCACCTTTCTGCCTTCCCTTCTTTGCTTAGAGCTGGGTTGCCATCTGAGCTCTTGATATTCATACAAGTGGTTCTCTTCTCTCCAAAGGTCTCTCTAATTTTCCTGTAGGCAGTATCTATCTTACCCCTAGTGAGACAAGCCTCTACATGCTTACATTTGTCCTCTAGCCATCCCTGCTTAGCCATTTTGCACTTCCTGTCGATCTTATTTTTGAGACGTTTGTATTCCTTTTTGCCTGCTTCATTTACTGCATTTTTATATTTTCTCCTTTCATCAATTAAATTAAATATTTCTTCTGTTACCCAAGGATTTCTATTAGCCCTCGTTTTTTTACCTACTTGATCCTCTGCTGCCTTCACTACTTCATCCCTCAGAGCTACCCATTCTTCTTCTACTGTATTTCTTTCCCCCATCCCTGTCAATTGTTCCCTTATGCTCTCCCTGAAACTCTCTAGAACCTCTGGTTCTTTCAGTTTATCCAGGTCCAATCTCCTTAAATTCCCACCTTTTTGCGGTTTCTTCAGTTTCAATCTGCAGTTCATAACCAATAGATTGTGGTCAGAATCCACATCTGCCCCTGGAAATGTCTTACAATTTAAAACCTGGTTCCTAAATCTCTGTCTTACCATTATATAATCTATCTGATACCTTTTAGTATCTCCAGGATTTTTCCAGGTATACAACCTTCTTTTATGATTCTTGAACCAAGTGTTAGCTATGATTAAGTTATGCTCTGTGCAAAATTCTACAAGGCGGCTTCCTCTTTCATTTCTTCCCCCCAATCCATATTCACCTACTATGTTTCCTTCTCCCCTTTTCCCACTGACGAATTCCAGTCACCCATGACTATTAAATTTTCGTCTACCTTCACTACCTGAATAATTTCTTTTATCTCGTCATACATTTCATCAATTTCATCATCATCTGCAGAGCTAGTTGGCATATAAACTTGCACTACTGTAGTAGGCATGGGCTTTGTGTCTATCTTGGCCACAATAATGCGTTCACTATGCTGTTTGTAGTAGCTAACCCGCACTCCTATTTTTTTATTCATTATTAAACCTACTCCTGCATTACCCCTATTTGATTTTGTATTTATAACCCTGTAATCACCTGACCAAAAGTCTTGTTCCTCCTGCCACCGAACTTCACTAATTCCCACTATATCTAACTTTAACCTATCGATTTCCCTTTTTAAATTTTCTAACCTACCTGCCCGATTAAGGGATCTGACATTCCACGCTCCGATCCGTAGAATGCCACTTTTCTTTTGATGTGTTGGTAAATGTGCCAACACCTTGTAGATATAGGAGGCCGAAATGCACGCTATCTAACGCAGACGGGCGTGAATTCTGGAGCAGGATAAGTAGTGAATTCTAATAAGAAAAGTATGCAGCTCCTCGAATACTTAACTTTTATTTATCCTTGTTGGTTTACAACATTCTTGATGAGACATTTTATACTATGTAAGGCTAATGGCGCCTTGCTAGGTCGTAGCCATGGACTTAGTTGAAGGCTATTCTGTCTCTCGGCAAATGAGAGAAAGCTTCGTAAGTGTAGTCGCTAGCAAAGTCGTAGTACAACTGGGTGAGTGCTAGTCCGTATCTCGAGACCTGCCTTGTGGTGGCGCTCGGTCTGCGATCACACAGTGGCGACACGCGGGGCCGACATGTACTAAATGGACCGCGGCCGATTTAAGCTACCACCTAGCAAGTGTGGTGTCTGGCGGTGACACCACATTCCTCCCCCGCAAATCGGCGAACGGTCGTGTTATAAGGCTTCCGCCCGCCGTGGGGAGGACCCCATGTTGACGTATGCGATGAGGTGGGGAGCCTAACAACAGGCGAGGCTGTGCCACCCGCACCCGGTCATTCGGTCCGAGGGGAGCTAGGAAACGCCTGAAAACCTAGTCCAGGGTGCACGTCAACATGCGGTGTATGCGCCCGTAAAGAGACAGGAGGGGCCGAAGGGTCGACCTCCATTGCGTCGGTGTATCCGACGCGCGATGACGTCATGTGGTCCGGAGCGGGCAAGAGTTCCATGGCGGAGGACAGCTGGTCACGGGAAGCGATCGGCGGCGCGTGACCCAGGGAGGCGCTTGGCGGCTGCAGCGAAGCGTCGAATGCGGGCGGCGCCGGCGGGAGAACAGGCGGCGGCGGCGGCGGCTGCTGCGGCGGCTGCGGCGGCGCGTCGCCATGGGGCAAAATGGATAGCATCGTCGGTAACACCTGGGGATGAGGCGAGCCAGTAGATGGGTCCCCAGGGCGCTGACCGGACGGCACCGTCGCTGAAAGCAGACGGGGAGCGGCAGAACCCGTGCGACGGCAGAGGCGCAGCTGATTGAGATGCCGACGCACCTCACCAGAGGCCCCCAAAACCAAATACATCGCGCGACCGAGGCAGCGAAGAATGCGCCCTGCGAGCCAACGCCGTGAACCCCGATAGTTGCGATAAAATACAACGTCGCCTTGAGCAAAAGCAGGAGTCTGCCGCTGCACAGGAACCTGATGCGGCGGATGCAGCAAAGACATCAAGGTTCGATGAGGACGACCGTGGAGCAACTCAGCCGGCGAGCGACCATCTCGGGGCTGAGAGCGGTACGATGACAAAAAGAGCAACAACGCGTCCTCCCGAGAATGCGACTCTTTCAACTTCAACATCTGTGACGTGAAAGTCCGGACCAATCGTTCAGCGGCACCGTTTGACTGAGGCGAAAACGGCGCTGATGTCAGATGTTGAATACCATTGGCCTGGCAGAATGACTGAAATTCGGCGGACATGAATTGTGGGCCATTATCGGAAACAATAGTCTGCGGAAAACCTTCAATGCAAAAGATAGCAGACAACGCTTGGATGGTGGCGGAGGACGTCGTGGAAGACATCCGGACAACAAAAGGAAAATTACTGAAGGCATCTACCAGAACTAACCATCGAGCATTCCAGAATGGACCACCAAAATCGATGTGCAAGCGTTGCCAAGGGGAAGCGGCTTTTGGCCATGCAAAGACTTTCCGCGGCGGTGCAGATTGTTGTTCGGCACACGCCATGCAAGAAGAACACATATTCGTAATCGCAGCATCGATTCCGAACCAAGTACAGTGCTGACGAGCAAGTTGTTTCATTCGCACTATAGCCCAATGTCCTTGGTGAAGAAGCCGTAAGACAGAGGACTGTAACGAACGTGGGACCACGACTCTGGACTGATCATTATCAGAACGCAACAACAAAACACCACGTCGAACAAAAAGTCTCTCCTTGTGAGCAAAACATCTGCGAACCAACGGATCCTCGATCCGAGACTTCGACCAAGGTCATTGCGTAGCAACAAAACGCAAAACGGTAGCAAGGACAGGGTCAGCAGCTGTGGCTGTAGCTACACGACGAAAATCAATCGGAAACGATTCGACCACTTCATCGGTTTCCGCATCAATGAACATGCAAGCAAGGTCGGAAGAATCGAATGCTTTATCCTCAGCAACAGGCAAACGGGACAACGCATCGGCGTTTCCGTGCTTAGCAGTGGACCGATACAAGATATCGTAGCGGTACTGCGAGAGGAAAATAGACCAGCGAATGAATTTCTGCGCTGTACGCGGAGGTACATGCTTGTTCGGATGAAAAAGCGACGTCAAAGGTTTGTGGTCTGTGATGATAGTAAAGTGACGACCATACAAGAAATCATGGAACTTTGTAACACCAAAGACGAGAGCCAAAGCTTCTTTCTTTATCTGTGAGTAATTTATTTGCGCAGACGGGAGCAATTTTGACGCAAAGGCGATAGGGTGATCATGCGATCCAACTTTGTGCGCAAGCACAGCACCGATCCCGAAATCCGATGCATCTACCATCAACAAAAGGGGTTTCTGGGGATCGAATGGCGTAAGGCAAGTATTAGAAAGCAACGCCGATTTCAACTGGCGAACAGCGCGTTCGCATTCCGTCGTCCAGAGAAACGGAACACCTGTACGGCGTAAGCGATGAAGCGGAGCTGAAATGGAAGAGGCATTGCGCAGAAAGCGATGATAATAGGTAATTTTACCCAACACACTCTGTAGCTGCTTCACATTTTGTGGTGAAGGCAATTCTTGTATGGCACGGAGGTGCTCTGGACTCGGATGTATGCCCCAGGTATGGTACGTCACGAGCAAAATACACACATTTGTCCTTCCGCAAGCGAAAACCATGTTGGCGCAATACCTGAAATAATGTTCGTAGGTGTGCTAAATGCTCGTCGGCTGTCTTTCCGGGGATCACAATATCGTCCAGATAGTTCGCAGCAGTAGGGACCGACGCACAAACAGTTGGTAAATATTGCTGAAACAAGGCAGGGGCGGATGCACACCCGAATGGCAGTCTTTTGAATCGGTACAAACCAAGATGCGTGTTAACCACCAAGACGCACTGGGATTTGCAAGTACGCATCTGCTAGGTCCAACTTGGAAAAGTATTTACCCGGGCACAGTTTATCAAAAAGATCTTCCGGGCGGGGTAAGGGAAAAGTTGCAGTCACTAGTTGTGGATTCACTGTTGCCTTGAAGTCCACACAAAGTCTCAGTTTTCCGGAAGGTTTTGGCAAAATTACTAAGGGTGAGGCCCAGAGAGAAGCTTGCACACGTTCAATTACACCCTGTGGTTCTAGATCGTTTAATGTTCTTGCGACCTCATCACGCAATGCGTGAGGAACATTGCGCGCTCTGAAAAATTTTGGTTGCGCGTTGACTTTCAGTTCCAAATGTGCTTCATAGTCCTTAGCGCAACCTAAGCCCGGTGCAAAAATGTCTGAAAATTCTTCACACAGACGAGAAACACTGTCTGAAGGTACAGTCTGATTCACTGATAGGACCTGATTTACTATAGACATGTTAAACAACTGAAATAAATCTAAACCAAATAAGTTCACTGCAGTAGAAGAACTAAGAACGTAAAATGACACAAGTTTTGTTTGTCCCTTGTATGTTGCAAGAAGAGTGCACTGTCCTAACACAGGAATAAGCTGTCCTGAATAACTTTTTAACTGAACATTTGCGGCACGCAACGGAGGTTTGCCCAGTTGTTTGTACGTGTCGTGATTGAGCAATGAAACAGCAGCTCCGGTATCGAGCTGGAATGGAATGACCTTGCCATTAAAGTCCAAATCTACAAAAAGTTTATTGTCCTGCTGACGACAAGAGCGACTGTTTTGTGCAATTTTAACAGACACTGGTACAGAATCACTTGCTAATTGACGTGATTTCCGGCGACGTCGGCGCACACTTTTTGTGGGACGAACACAGTCACTGTTAGAGAAAGTGGCACTGGGCGGAGTGGAATTAACTACATGAATGTCCATGGGCGAAGGTCCACGAGCCTGAGTATTCTTGGTTTGATTCCGGCGCGAAGCAAAGGGCCTGGAATGATTAAGAGTGTCTGATCTGAGCTTTTTCTGGCAAACACTTTGAACATGTCCTTTCTTATTACAGAAAAAGCAAATAGCTTGGCGTGACGGGCAATTTTCACGCGAATGTCTAGTAGCACACTGCGGGCATGATTTCACTGCATTTGTGTGCTGGCGTGGCACACCTGGTTTAGAGCGTGGCGGCAGCTGGGTAGGTGTGCGCGAGGGCAGTTGACCGGGCCGCGCAGCGCGCCCGGCAGGCCGGTTAATGTTACACACGGCTGGCGAAGTTGCAAATGAGTCCTGAGCACAGTCAAGTGTGTCTTGCCTATCCAATATGTCTATCACTTGTTGAAGGGAGGGATTAACTAGTTTCAAAATCTGCTCCCGTATGCGAACATCAGAAACGTTCTGTGCTATTGCATCATGTACCATTGTATCTGAATAAGGAAGGCCACAGTCACATTCAAACGCACAATCCCTTGTAAGGCCTTGCAATGTTGCAACCCACTCCCGATTAGTTTGACCGGCCGTACGTTTTGTACGAAAGAACGTATACCTTTTTGCAACTACATTAACTGTTTCCTTGCAATAGGTGTCCAATGCCGACAAAATTTCGTCGTAGGACAGAGTCGCTACGTCGCGTCGGGGAAACAATTTCACTATCACACGGTACGTTTGCACGCCGACACAAGACAATAAGTGAGGCTGCCGCTCGTTACCTTGAATTCTGTAGGCGGCGAGATGAAATCCAAACTGGCGTGACCATTCCGTCCAGGATTCCAGTCTGCTTGAAAATTACGGAATGGCGATGCAACTGCATGTTGTGGCGGCGGGAGCGATGTAGCGGCGGCGGCCGCATCGTGTTTGAATGGCACGTTGACCCTGGACGAGCTGTCCAAGGGCATACAATAACGCCTGCGTCTGCTGATTCTGCAAGCGATAAAATTCGGACAGTACATCTGGCGAAGCCATGACACAAGTAAATGTAAGCAATTAGAAAGAACAACACCCTATCCCATCCTCGTCGCCAATGATGTGTTGGTAAATGTGCCAACACCTTGTAGATATAGGAGGCCGAAATGCACGCTATCTAACGCAGACGGGCGTGAATTCTGGAACAGGATAAGTAGTGAATTCTAATAAGAAGAGTATGCAGCTCCTCGAATACTTAACTTTTATTTATCCTTGTTGGTTTACAACATTCTTGATGAGACATTTTATACTATGTAAGGCTAATGGCGCCTTGCTAGGTCGTAGCCATGGACTTAGCTGAAGGCTATTCTAACTGTCTCTCGGCAAATGAGAGAAAGCTTCGTAAGTGTAGTCGCTAGCAAAGTCGTAGTACAACTGGGTGAGTGCTAGTCCGTATCTCGAGACCTGCCTTGTGGTGGCACTCGGTCTACGATCACACAGTGGCGACACGCGGGTCCGACATGTACTAAATGGACCGCGGCCGCTTTAAGCTACCACCTAGCAAGTGTGGTGTCTGGCGGTGACACCACATATTTCTCCTGATAACGACGTCCTCTTGAGTAGTCCCCGCCCGGAGATCCGAATGGGGGACTATTTTACCTCCGGAATATTTTACCCAAGAGGACGCCATCATCATTTAATCATACAGTAAAGCTGCATGTCCTCAGGAAAAATTACGGCTGTAGTTTCCCCTTGCTTTCAGCTGTTCGCAGTACCAGCACAGCAAGGCCGTTTTGGTTAATGTTACAAGGCCAGATCAGTCAATCATCCAGACTGTTGCCCCTGCAACTACTGAAAAGGCTGCTGCCTCTCTTCAGGAACCACGTGTTTGTCTGGCCTCTCAACAGATACCCCTCCGTTGTGGTTGCACCTACGGTACGGCCATCTGTATCACTGAGGCACGCAAGCCTCCCCACCAACGGCAAGGTCCATGGTTCATGGGAAGGATATATATATATATATATATATGTTTATTGCTTGTGTGTTTGTGTATGTGTGTTGAGATACTGTATCTGTTGCACTTATTTAACAAAGCTTTTCTTGCTTATCTTTATATACCAAAGACTAGTTGTATAATGGCGTCCCGAAAGCAAATTATGTACGAAAAATTACAAAAAATTATAAATTTGTTTTCAGAATCAAGAAAATCATGAGCCTTTTTAAGGTCCTCTTTAGCAAATCAGACCCCTCCCCCTCCCCACCCCCCTACCCTGCTTTTGACAAAATCCTGGCTACGTTCAAGGGCACATGGAGCTTCTCTCCAGTCTATGATTTGCTCTGTCATGTTGTCATTGAAAATCGTTAGGAATGAGTACTTAGTAATTGACAACAATATTTGCTTACATCAATACCAGTTCATAAGAAACTCCAAATGAAAGCTCTTGCATTACTGAGCAATACTATCTTGATTGTTCAGTAATGTAGGGTGGTTAGATTAATTTAGGTTGTTTTAAGACAAGGCTTTTGATGACGTTGATTAGAATACATTCTTTGAAATTCTGAAGTATCAGGTATAAATCGCTGGATGAGAATTGTTAACTACAACTTGTGCAGGAACCAGAGTGCATTTACAGCAATCCACGGACATAGGAGGTAGGCAGCAGTGGGAGCAACGTACGGTCGCATGCTGTCCCCCACGTTAATCAACCTGTACATAAAGCAAGCCGTACACTAAGGGCCAACTTGAAAAACGCAATTAATGTTCGAATAGAATGAACAAGAACCTTAAGGTATGCCAATATCCTTATTAGGGGTGTCAAAGGGTTGGGAGGTCTGTCCAGCATCATAGATAGCGATTGCAAAGAGGCTACAAGATTAACACTTATAACAGTAAACCAAGGGTAATGGTGTGTTGTGGAAAAAAGTGGAGGGTCCTCTGTGGGGCCCAGGAAGTGTTTTGATACTCGCTCTGAAAAGTAACAGACGGTGACAGAAATAAAGAGGATATAAAAGATACTCATATTGTTGCACCAAGAAATAGTTTGATAATGACGGTAAATGGGGGAGGGGGGGGGAGGAGTTGTAGAGGGATACGAAAGTTAGCAAATAGAAAAAGAGTTCAAGTAAGTGAAGGTTCCAGCAGTTATACAGAGATGAAGATACCTGTGCAAGAGAGTCCGTCATGGAAAGCTGCATCAAACCAGTCTCTTGACAGTGTGATGGTTGTACAACTTTAGCTGTCTGTTTGTTACCATCTACAAGGTAAATGGAACGCGAGTGTTACCATCCCTTCATTGTGTTGCTATTGTTTTGTTCAGGTATAGGGTTTTCTTTAACAATGTGTAACTGTTAATCTGTTTCCCTCTTCTAGATACAATATTACGAGACATTATTGCCCCGCATTCCATTGACTGGTGTGTTTATGGTCCAGTTCCGCTTTAAGCGTTTCATTACCTGTGATCAAGCTGTTTCCTGCAACGCCTTGGATACTATGCTGTGCGATGTACTACTAAAACGGTTTACTGTTACAGCCTTTACTACCGAGATACCTCAGATGCTTCTAAAGCCCAAAAGATCAGCGTCAACTATTCTACCTGTCCGGGTTTGCAATTTCTACAGATACAGGAGCCTCTCCTCGCATGAAGAGACTTACTTCCAACTTGATTCCGTTGTCAGGAATCATTTTCCACAGATAAAAGTACGATTCACAGTTGCAGTGGAGGTCAACCTCCGACGGGGGGAGCCGCACGGAACGTGACAAGACGCCAAGACCTCACGGCTACCTCGCGCTGCCTTACCCACCAAGTCCAAAAAGTTTCGATACTAGATTAACAAAATAAACACAATTTAATATGGTGATTGTACTGCTTCAGGTATTCCACATAGTCTGTTCCCACTTGGGTACAACGCACAGAACATTAATATGCAATATGTAACTGTCAGAAATTTGCTTCTGCTAGATTGTCCAACTCGTGCGTCGCATTGCCTCGAAAACAGTCTTCAAACCGTTGACCCAAATGTGAACAACCGCAGTTTGTCGTCTTGTGATTGGTAACACAAAATCTCGTGATGATTTTTTCCAGAAGAGAATCGTCAGCGTTTTGCATTTGAGTTAAATTGCGGCCGGTGTCCACGCATTGCTTTGTTTGTTGGGGAATCAAGATTGGCGGGACAAACGTTACACATACTTTTCTCTTCTTGAAAACATTATACACAAAGTCTTGAAAATTTGGTTTAGAGATGTTGCTGCACTGCAGTTTGTAACACAGAACGCTGACATACTACGGTCGCAAGTCCACTACTTAACACTGCCTGCTCACAGCTCACTAATCAAATGCATGGCTGCTGTTTACAGTTGTCAGTTCACGTCGCCACCATAGTTACTACATTGTGGTCGCTTATACGCCAGAAATAAAAGGAGTCTGGAAACTCTTCCGAAGGAAGGTGTATGCCGTGTAAGTGGTTCTTCCATATTAAATCACGCTCGGCAGAAGCTTATAAGTACACTACTGGCCGTTAAAGTTGCTACACCAAGAGGAAAAGCATATGATAAACGGGTATTCATTGTACAGATATATTATACTAGAACTGACATGTGATTACATTTTTAAGCACTTTGGGTGCATATATCCTGAGAAATCAGTACCCAGAACAACCACCTCCGGCCGTAATAACGCCCTTGACACGACTGGGCATTGAGTCAAACAGAGCCTGGGTGGCGTGTACACGTACAGCTGCCCATGCAGCTTCAACACGATACCACAGTTCATCAAGAGTAGTGACTGGCGTATTGTGACGAGTCAGTTGCTCGGCCACCACTGACCAGACGTTTTCAATTGGTGAGAGATCTGGAGAATGTGCTAGCCAGGGCAGCAGTTGAACATTTTCTGTATCCAGAAAGGCCCGTACAGGACCTGCAACATGCGGTCGTCCATTATCCCGCTGAAATGTAGCGTTTCGCAGGAATCGAATGAAGGGTAGAGCCACGGGTCGTAACCCATCTGAAATGTAACGTCCACTGTTCAAAGTTCCGTCAATGCGAACAAGAGGTGGCCGAGACGTGTAACCAATGGTACCCATACCATCACGTCGGGTGATACGCCAGTATAGTGATGACGAATATACGCTTCCAATGTGCGTTCACCGCGATGTCTCCTAACACGGATGCGACCATCACGATGCTGTAAAAAGAATAAGGATTCATCCAAAAAATGAAGTTTTGCCATTCGTGCACCCCAAAACAAAAAAAACAATGGTTCAAATGGCTCTGAGCACTATGGGACTTAACATCTGAGGTCATCAGTCCCCCAGACCTTAGCACTACTTAAACCTAACTAACCTAAGGACATCACACTCATCCATGCCCCAGGCAGGATTCGAATCTGCGATCGTAGCGGTCGCGCGGTTCCAGACTGAAGCGCCTAGAACCGTTCGGCCACAACGGCCTGCTCGTGCACGCAGATTCGTCGTTGGCTACACCATCGCAGGCGCTCCTGTCGGTGATTCAGTGTCAAGGGTAACCGCAGACATGGTCTCCGAGCTGATAGTCCATGCTGCTGCAAACGTCGCTGAACTGTTCGTGCAGATGTTTGTTGTCTTGCAAACGTCCCCATCTGTTGACTCAGGGATCGAGACGCGGCTGCACGATCCGTTACAGCCATGCGGATAAGATAGCTGTCATCTCGACTACTAGTGATACGAGGCCGTTGGGATCCAGCACAGCGTTTCATATTACCCTCCTGAACTCACCAATTCCATATTCTGCTAACAGTCATTGGATCTTGACCAACGCGAGCAGCAATGTCGCGATACGATAAACCGCAATCGCGATAGGCTACAATCCGACGTTTATCAAAGTCGGAAACGCATGGTACGCATTTCTCCCCATTACACGAGGCATCACAACAAAGTTTCACCAGGCAACGCCGGTCAACTGCTGTTTGTGTATAAGAAATCGGTTGGAAACTTTCCTCGTGTCAGCACGTTGTAGGTGTCGCCACTGGCGCCAACCTTGTGTGAATGCTCTGAAAGCTAATCATTTGCATATCACAGCATTTTCTTCCTGTCGGTTAAATTTCTCATCTGTAGCACGTCATCTTCGTGGTGTAACAATTTTAATGTCCAGTAGTGTAAATGAAGCCGTGAATGACTCCGCATGATACTTAGACTATATCAGATCCTTTTTCATCACTTTACCCGCATTGATCACATTTGTTCGTGATTAGGGCGAACTGCCAAACTCTGTACCAGGTACTGACACTCTATTTATTTCGTAAGATTTTTACTAGGTCTTTCTGCACATAACTGCCTCTAACGTTATACGCCAAGTCATTTGTATACATCTCTCGTAAACAGTAGTACGGCTGTGTGGAGGCACTCCATATACTATCTTCGCTTACCCTTTAACAACGGTTCGCTGTGTTCAGTTTGCTACGTAGTTTTCAATCCTTTCGCACGTATGTCCATACATTTCGCATTCGCATATATTGATTAGTAGGCGACATCGCAGAATTGTATTTATAGATTCTGGGAGAAAAGAGATACTCCAAACACCTTTAGCCACCTATCTACAGCCGTCTCGACTGCACGACCGCTGCTTGCAGAATCCATGTAGATTTCTACAGCGAAGTTGTTCCGTCCCCAATTAAGCCATCATAGTCAATACATTGATCAAAAACGGTTGGCGTCGTCATCGCGAATTACATATTTTTTCATGGGTAACTTTTTTTACACTACTCTTTTGACGACAAGTAACCATTAAACACGCAGCTGCCTGGAAGTGGATGTAAAACCTGCTTTGTCATTGCAGTTCGACAGAGAGACCTCTCTATCTTCACTCGTGAACGACGGAACACGCCTTGTTCACACTGGCATTCAGTAAGTATGCTTCGAATGGTTAATGGTAACTGGAAGTCTAGACCGTTAACACATCCTCACTTTAAGAGGAGAACGGGTGTCAACGAGGGAAGAAGGTTGCTCTACATCTACGTCTGCAAATGTAGCAAGCCATATCAATTCCACTCACGAAGGGAGCGAGAGGAAAACGACCGTCTACATACCTCCAAACGAGCCCTAATTTATCTTGTCTTCGCGGTCCTCATTCAAAATGTACGCTGGATGTAGGAGAATTTTCTGCACTCATCTGAAAATGCCGGTTCTCTAAATTTTCTCAATAGTGTTCCGTCAGAAGTACTTCTTCCCTACAGCCATTCCAGTTTGAGTTTAAGTAGCATCTCCATAATTCTCGTTGGATGATCGAATCTACCGGTAATGAATCTAGTAGCACGCCTCTCAATTGTTTCGATATCTCACATTAATCCGACTTGGTCGGGATTCCAAATGCTGGAGCAGTACTCAAGAATGGGTCGCACTAGTGTTCTATATGTGGTCTGTATTGCTTTCCTAGGGCTCTCCCAATAAACAGAAGTTCACCATTCGCGTTTCCCACTAAAATCAACACATGCCCGCTCCATTTCATTCTGCTTCGCTACATTACGCCCTGCTGTGTCAAGCAGCATACTACTAATGCTGTGTTCGAACATGACAGGATAGTTTTTTGTACTTGCGTGCATTTGCTTATATTTTTCTACCTTTAGAGCTAACTGCCATTTGTTACACTAACTGGAAACTTTATCTGTCATCCTATAACCTCCTGCAGTCACTCAACAATGACACCTTTCCGTACACCACAGCTTCGTCAACCAACAGCCACAGACTGCTGCTCCCCTGTTCGTCACAAAATTTATGTAAAAAAGAGAATAAGAGCAGTCCTGTCAATCTTCCCTACGGCACTCCAGACGATGTCCTTGACTCTGATGAACACTCACCGTCTAGGAAAACATAACTGGTTCTGTTACCTAAGTCTTCAATCAAAAATACCGCGTAAGCAAGAAAACACGAATTTTACAGGAGACACAAAAAAACTGTCTAAAATAACTGATACGTTTCATGATGTTGTTGTTGTTGTGGTCTTCAGTCCAGAGGCTGGTTTGATGCAGCTCTCCATGCTCTTCTATCCTGTGCAAGCTTCTTCATCTCCCAGTACCTACTGCAACCTACATCCTACTGAATCTGCTTAGTGTATTCATCTCTTAGTCTCCCTCTACGGTTTTTACCCTCCACGCTGCCCTCCAGTACTAAATTTGTGATCCCTTGATGCCTCAGAATATGCCCTACCAACGGATCCCTCCTTTTAGTCAAGTTGTGCCACAAATTTCTCTTCTCTCCAATCCTATTCAATACCCCCTCATTAGTTATATGATCTACCCATCTAATCTTCAGCATTCTTCTGTAGCACCACATTTCGAAAGCTTCTATCCTCTTCTTGTCTGGACTATTTATCGTCCACGTTTCACTTCCATACATGGCTACACTCCATACAAATACTTTCAGAAACGACATCCTGACACTTAAATCTATACTTGATGTTTACAAATTTCTCTTCTTCAGAAACGCTTTCCTTGCCATTGCCAGTCTACATTATACATCCTCCCTACTTCGACCATCATCAGTTATTTTACCCCCCTAATAGCAAAACTCATTTACTACTTTAAGCGTCTCATTTCCTAATCTAATTCCCGCAGCATCACCCGACTTAATTCGACTACATTCCATTATCCTCGTTTTGCTTCTATTGATGTTCATCTTATGTCCCCCTTTGAAGACACTGTCCATTCCGTTCAGCTGCTCTTCCAGGTCCTGTGCTGAATCGGACAGAATTACAATGTCATCGGCGACCCTCAAAGTTTTTATCTCTTCTCCATGAAATTTAATTCCTACTCCCAATTTTTGTTTTGTTTCCTTTACTGCTTGCTCAGTATACAGATGAATAAAATCGGGGATAGGCTACAACCCTGTTTCACTCCCTTCCCAGCCACTGCTTTCCTTTCATGTCCATCGACTCTTATAACTGTCAACTGGTTTCTGTACAAATTGTAAATAGCCTTCCGCTCCCTGTATTTTACCCCTGCCACCTTCAGAATTTGAAAGAGAGTATGCCAGTCAACATTGTCAAAAGCTTTCTCTAAGTCTACAAATGCTATAAACGTAGGTTTGCCTTTCCTTAACCTATTTTCTAAGATAAGTCGTAGGATCAGTATTGCCTCACGTGTTCCTCCAACAAGGACCTAAATTTGAATTGTTGCACTACAATGATCTTCCGAGTCGTAACAAAAAGTGAAACAAAGGAAATATTCTTCAGGAAGTTTGATTACGGCAGATAAGCGGAATTGTCTCGGTATTTATGTGTCAGGAATGTTATTTGCGCGGTATTGGTTTGTCAGCCTTCTGTAAGACTTACTGTTTTTGCGGTGTTTTTGGTGCTGAAAAAAAAGATACAACATCGTTTCGAAAAGATTTTACTGAACGAGTTCTTGGAAAAACTTCAAATATACACGCGGTTCACATAGGGTTTGTTGAAATCTCGTTTCCAGCTTTTATGTCGTCTCGTTGTCTCTGTGGACCTGTGCCACGGGGAGCAAGGAGAGGATGTTGGTTGGTAGCCGGTATCCTCGTTCTATAGCACAAACTGCACACAATTATTAACTGGGTTCTTTATTACATAAGCAAAGAGCAACTTAACTTAGGCTTCCATGTGCTGTGGACAGTCCACTTTAGCCTCACTGCTGATGAAGTACGAAGTCCCCTACGAACACTATTGTGTTCGCTATGTGCTGCCTGATTCTAAGCTAGATGTTGTGTCTGCGGCTCCGTTTCGGTGACACGCTGGAGCTCACACGGCGTACAGACTCGAACTATCTGGACCTCCGGTCCACCGAGGCGATCCTGAATACCGGCGGCCGAGAGGGCATTGGCGAGTTTGTCGTTGGCGTCTATCGATCTTCTTGTGGCTATGCTACTGTCTATAGACTTGTTCAAGAAAAGACTGTCGAACAAAGAACAACATCGCACTGCCACTCCTGAAATAGCAACGTCCAATATGATGATCATTCATAAGGAATGTCGTCAAAATAGCAATGAGAAACGGTTTTATATTGTTGAAAGTGATCCAATTTAGTTTACTTGATTTTCAGTCTTTCTTTGTATACAGAATGTATGGTAGAGCACTTGCCCGCGAAAGGCAAAGGTCCTGAGTTCGAGTCTCTTTCCGGCACACGGTTTTAATCTGCCAGGAAGTTTCATAACTTTTATTGTATAGTTTGGGGAAGCAAATTTCTCCAGAAATTTTTCCTGGACTTGTTCGTACTGTTTGCCACACTTCGTCGAAAGTGCACTTGTAGTAAATAAAACAGTTTGGACGATACTGCATCGCCCTCAGGTCCATAACTATTGGCTCACACTTTGCAGCTCTTCCAAGGTAACCGAGCCATACAACCATAAATTTTTCACTTCACAGTTAGTGAAACAGGGGAAATCTAGGTAACAAACTTCGTAAGATCCTGGCTTTCTTCTCGCCTATTTAGATATCAAGGCATACAAGCTACAAAGTGTAACATCACCTCCATTGATCTTCCACTCGATGGAACTGTGAACTGAATCACATTCCATCTGAGTATGGCTTTTCGCCAAAAAAATTTGCGTGTTGAGTACTCCTGAATCAATTGCTAATCTTAAGAGAGCGTTTGATAATCACCACATTTCTGTTCTGATATGTGCAGACGCCAGAAAAGAAAATGACTGTCACAGGGATTTCCTCAATCGTTTTGGACAGTGTGTGCACGATACGTAAGGCAAAACATGAAGCAATCAGTTCAACTTGCGTTTAATCGAAGCAGTAATACACTGCATCATGACTTTTCAAATTATACAGTGTGAAGCTATGGGCAGAGAATTTTGTTTTATAGTAAACTCGACTTGCCTCTAATAGTGGTGCTGCATTCACGGCGTCTACGTCCGTGGTGTAGAGTGTGCACAGCTTGCGCTGGCCATCTTTCTTATCGGGATCTTTCTGCAACCTTGCCTGCTCTTTCCTTCGTATGCCTCCATTCAAGTTTCCGAGCCTGTAACTACAAGACGCACAGGTTTCTCTTGGGAGAAAATAAGCTGTTACCCTCTTCGAAAACCAAGTAAAATGTGGCGCGACTAAATGGTGAAACCTGTTCCTTACTACAGTTTTGGGCGTAGAGTCCGCACAAGTGTTGTTTGCCTTGTGCGAAAGGCTCAAGTTACAGCTTCGAGGAGGAGTTCTTGGAGTAACGCGATGGCAGTTTCGGAAGACAGTCCAGGAATTCTGTTACGAAGTTTTTCTCATGTTTCTTCTTCATTTGTTTTATTCGGGAACGTGACGATTTGGAATCGGGGCTCATGCAGTGTGTGCAGTTTTCGAGCCAATATCTCACTGTCCATTCTTTAATGCCAATTTAGAATTTTTTTTTCATTCTTGATGCTTTTCACTACCATTTCTCAGTTAATAAATCAGCTTGCCTTTTCTCCTGGATTCACCAGTGATCTTCCCTGGACATTTGGTTGTGATTATGTCCACAAGATTGATTACGGAAATCTTCCCCTGATCCCATGACATCGTTTTCCAGAAAGTGGTAAAAATTGCGTGCCTGTCAGCAGAAAAAAATTGTTGGTCCTTCCTCTGAACGGATTTCTGACACATCTTTGGAAGTAGACTTCGGACCTAATTTTCTTGCCTCTCTTGGACTATTATGAGTAATTTTGCAACTTCGACTTGTTTTACATCCAAAAAACGCTTTTCCGCACATTCACAGAGTTTCTTTTGCGTCTTTCTTCCAATCTTCAGGGCAGGCTTTAGATTTCCTTTTTCTGTCACTGCTTAGGTCACCCTAAAATTCTTGGCATCCACTTACAACATCCTTGCTTCTACCATCTTCCGATAAGTTCCTGAATTGTCTACTAAAAAATGAACACTGTCGTGTAGCAGTAAAAGTGAAGAAGCACTGTCGTCTGCAGTGGCAACTGTGATTGCTGTATCATTCTGAGCAGTCTTGGATGCAGTCAGCGAAGTTTCTAGACAAGAAATGTTTGAAAAATGAACTTAAGGCTGCCACATTTGAATTGCAGTTTCAAGATAACGAACGGTTACAATATCATTAATAACACCAATAGTCACAAAAAAATTACCTGTGTCATTAGATGGCCCAGGAAAAGCGACTGAGAACACCATATACAGAATTAAATCTTCTTCTGTTCGTTTGACTTCACTGCTGCTAGTGTTCTCGGCTGTTGTTCGTTCTGGATTTACATGAGAACCTATACTCAAGTTGGTGTTTAAAAAGGAATAAAGGGCACAGTAAGTGAAGTGTGGCGTTACAGTAAAACAGCTTTGTTACTACTATATTTTAGAGTTTTAGCGGGCCGCTGTTAATGCGAGGTAAATGACATAAAAATTCCTTACCACTGTTGCTCTCAAGTCGGGGTGCACTCAGCCTCGTGATGCCAATTGAGGAGCTACTCGACCGAATAGTAGCGGCTTCGGCCAAGAATACCATCACAATGGTCGGGAGAGATGTGTGCTGACCCCACGCCCCTCCTATCCGCATCGTCCACGGAGGATGACACGGCGGTCGGATGGTCCCGGTAGGTCACTCGTGGCCTGAAGACGAAGAGTACTGTTGCTCTCAATAACGATTCTCCACTTTCATATTCTAAGTTCAGCTGAGAAACAATATCTTCCTCACTGAAGACATGTAAAACGCTGTCCATTTTCAGGATCTGAAACTAGAAACAAGAAACCACTTTCGAACACTGGAATATACGTAGTAAGCAATAACAATGCGGTATGGCTGCGCACGCTTTTGCATTTACGCGGGATTGTTTGCTACATCCAAAACAATCTAGCTACTCAGTATTTCATTATTTTGCACTTACGCGGTATTTCCATTCATGATTCGATGTGTCATATACGCTGCATTGTTTTAGTTCACTTTATTTGCAGATAATTAAAAAAACGGCACTCTGCCTGTAAGAGTAGGTGTGCAAATACTATAAGGTGTCAGTTACGACATATGGGAACGTATTCCATATGCTGGGAGTTTCGTTATCAGTTTGCAGTGGAGCACCGTGTCAAACGCTTTCTGGAAACCTCGGAATATGGAATCTGCCTGCAGCTCTTCACCCGTGGTTTGCAGGATATAGTGTGAGGAAGAGCCAGAGTATCACACGAATGATGCTTTCTGAATGCTTACTGATTTGTGGACAGAAAATTTTCTCCTTCAAGTTAATTTATTATATCCGAAGTTGAAAGTAAGTGCAACAATCCAGCAGCAGCAGATGCTAGGAATATTCGATAGTAATTTTGGTGATCCGTTCTTTTACCATTTTATAGACAGGTGTCACCTGCGTAGTTTTTTTTCCCGCTTGGGTCTTGGCGCTGGGCGAGAGACACGCGATAAATGCAACCTAATGCCCGACATGCCAAAAAGAACAGATAACATCTTCGTACAGATAAGGCTAACCGGGAATGATATTCTTCAGTGCCGTTGCGCTCGCATTGCCCGAACTCTTACGGGAATTGGTAGATTGACTGCCGGGAGTAATGAGTATAGTGGGCAAGGGAACTACAAATGTAGTGTGTGGACAGGAAGTTGGGAATGTGGGTCTCACGGGGAGCGTGCCAGAGAAAAGTCTCTGTATTCGCCGTATGCCCTGTGTCCTCGGTGACTCCTGCGGATGCCGGCACGGTAGCTCAGCGTGTTCTCTCAGGGGGTTAGCTACTCTCTGTAATAAAAAACTGAGAGAATGGATCAACGAAGAATGAAAAAAGAATACAGATACAGCATCTGCCATGTAAGCAGGGGGTTCCGGGTACGAGACCCGGTCGGTGCACAAATTTTCCACTGTCCTCGTTGATATTTATCAACGCCTGTAAGCAGCTAAAGGTCTAGATTTCATTGTAATTTCGTTACAGCTCTTTGGTCGACAGCTGAAACACTGTCTAGAAATGATTCAACCATTTATTTCTGTGCCATATTTTTTTATATTCTTGTTTGTGTAATGTTTATCTGTCAGTTTTTACAAACAAGGTTCGTCACGGTACACTTGCATAAGTTTTTCGATGTGACCATTTTTGTTATACATGTAGCAACTAAAACTTGCTGTAGCCTGAAAATCAGACATATATCAATGATGTAAGTGATGAATTTTGAGTATCACCTACATTTCTCTTGTTGCCATGTTAAAATTAGCTTCCTTTTTCAGAACAAGACAGAGTTTACTCACTGTAACCTCGCTAATATAGTAGTGAAGTCGCAAATGCGACAGAATCTTGAAGAAGTGGCTTACTACACGAGGAACTGGTGACAAACCAGGTCAAAACAATGCTAAAATCTACATTCTCGGAATAAATATAAACGTGTCATTTCTTCCATTATCTTGCTGCAAGAACACACTAATCCTCATTTCACCATCTACCGATGACTCCTAAAATGTTACAGTATTCCACTGTAAAGAGTCTGCAGTAACTCGTGTATCGTAGTAGATAAGAAAATTCCGCTTGTCTTCCATATGAAAAAAAAAGAAACTCGTCTTTGTGTGCTGTCATTTGCCGAAACCTCATTTTGATATCACAAACCGTTTCTGAGCTATAAGGGGTACTACGAGTATTTCATTCCAGCTTTATTGTAGCCACGTGCATCACACACATTGATGCATAACATCACTTTTCTCGAGAACGGTGACAGATAGACACCTCCTCCCAAACCAAAAGAAAATTTCAGTATGTTAGCTAAATTTCATACGCAGCAATATATGGGCCAATATACATCAAACACAAATTCAAAGCGACCACTATTTTTCATTGCGAGATTTTCGAATTTTACGCAGTGTGTTACGTGCGAAATATCACAAAAACTGCGATCACTAGCGAAATTATAGCTACTTCATGAAGCTGATATATAAAGCTATAACTGATGTGAAAAATAAAATTTTTTAGCGAATAGTTTCTTTAAAATCGTTTGAGAAAACTTCTGGTGTATCCGTCGTGAAGGGGCCGTTCTGCCAGAGTACTATTGGTTCGCCAGAAACTGACGGAATTGGCTGAACGAGCCCTTTGCAGAACGTTCTGGAGGTTGTGTCGCCACCAACGCAGCTGCGGGGACTGCAGGTATTCAAGAATCTGCCTCAAATATCCAGGCCCCGCCGAGCAAATCCACTCGCGGTTATCCAGCTAAATTATTACAACGCGCGATGCACTTACTGGCAGTCGGTATACACCTCCAGACCACATCTTCTGCATCAACAACGTAAAAGCGCTGTAGTGCGTCACGTGCGTACTGTGTTTGATTTCCAAGGAACTGTCGAAGATCACCTTCAGCTAACAATATTACTTTACAGTTCTACGTCCTGAAAAGTGTCAAGGCCTTAGATGTGTGGAATGCGGCAAAAATTCAAAATTCAAAATCAGTTTTACAGCACTTGTATTCAACTCTTTTACGCGCAGTGTTGTTGTTCTTGTGGCCTTCAGTCATGAGGCTGGTTTGATGCAGCTGTCAATGCTACTCTATCCTGTGCAAGCTTCTTCATCTCCCAGTACCTACTGCAACCTACATCCTTCTGAATCTGTTTCGTGTATTCATCTCTTGGCCTCCCTCTACGATTTTTACCCTCCGCGCTGCCCTCCAATGCGAAATTTGTGATCCCCTGATGCCTCAGAACATGTCCTACCAACCGGTCCCTTCTTATAGTCAAATTGTGCCACAAACTTCTCTTCTCCCCAATTCTATTCAATACCTCCTCATTAGTTATGTGATCTACCCATCTAATCTTCAGCATTCTTCTGTAGCACCACATTTCGAAAGCTTCTATTGTCTAAACTAGTTATCGTCCATGTTTCACTTCCATACATTGCTACACTCCATACAAATACTTTCAGAAAAGATTTCCTGACACTTAAGTCTATACTCGATGTTAACAAATTTCTCTTCTTCTGAAGCGCTTTCCTTGCCATTGCCAGTCTACATTTTATATCCTCTCTACTTCGACCATCATCAGTTATTTTGCTTCCCAAATAGCAAAACTCCCTTACTACTTTAAGTGTCTCATTTCCTAATCTAATTCCCTGAGCATCACTCGACTTAATTCGACTACATTCCATCACCCTCGTTTTGCTTTTGTTGATGTTCATCTTATATCCAACTTTCAAGACACTGTCCATTCCGTTCAACTGCTCTTCCAAGTCCTTTGCTGTCTCTGACAGAATTACAATGTCATCGGCGAACCTCAAAGTTTTTATTTCTACTCCAGGGATTTTAGTACCTACTCCGAATTTTTCAATTTTTTCCTTTACTGCTTGCTCAATATACAGATTTAATAAAATCGGGGAGAGGCTACTACCCTGTCTCACACCCTTCCCAAACACAGCTAACCTTTCATGCCCCTTGACTCTTATAACAGCCATCTGGTTTCTGTACAAATTGTAAATATCCTTTCGCTCCCTGTATTTTACCCCTGCTACCTTTAGAATTTGAAAGAGAGTATTCGAGTCAACATTTTCAAATGCTTTCTCTAAGTCTAAGAATGCTAGAAACGTAGGTTTGCCTTTCCTTAATCTATTTTCTAAGATAAGTCGTAAGGTCGGTATTGCCTCACGTGTTCCAACTTTTCTACGGAATCCAAACTGATCTTCCCCGAGGTCGGCTTCTACCAGTTTTTCCATTCGTCTGTAAAGAATTCGCGTTAGTATTTTGCAGCTGTGACTTATTAAACCGATAGTTCGGTCATTTTCACATCTGTCAACACCTGCTTTCTTTGGGATTGGAATTATTATATTCTTCTTGAAATCTGAGGGTATTTCGCCTGTCTAATACATCTTGCTCACCAGATGGTAGAGTTTTGACAGGTCTGCCTCACCCAAGGCCTTCAGTAGTTCTATTGGAATGTTGTCTACTCCTAGGGCCTTGTTTCGACTCAGGTCTTTCAGTGCTCTGTCAAACACTTCACGCAGTATCGTATCTCCCATTTCATCTTCATCTACATCCTCTTCCATTTCCATAATATTGTCCTTAAGAACATCGCCCTTGTATAGACCCTTTCTGCTTTGCCACTTTTGCTTAGAACTGGGTTTCCATCTGAGCTCTTGATATTCATACAAGTGGCTTTCTTTTCTGCAAAGGTCTCTTTAATTTTCCTGTAGGCAATATCTATCTAGCCCCTAGTGAGATAAGCCTCTACATCCTTACATTTGTCCGCTAGCCACCCCTGCTTAGCCCTTTTGCACTTCCTGTCGACCTCATTTTTGAGACGTTTGTATTCCTTTTTGCCTGCTTCATTTACGGCATTTTTGTATTTTCTCCTTTCATCAGTTAAATTCAATACTTCTTCTGTTACCCAAGGATTTCTACCAGCCCTCGTCTTGTTACCTACTTGATCGTCTGCTGCCTTCACTACTTCATCCCTCAAAGCTACCCATTCTTCTTCTACTGTATTTCTTCCCCCATTCCGGTCAATTGTTCCCTTATGCTCTCCCTGAAACTCTCTAGATCCTCTGGTTCTTTCAGTTTATCCAGGTTCCATCTCCTTAAATTCCCACTTTTTTTCAGTTTCTTCCGTTTTAATCTACAGTTCATAACCAATAGATTGTGGTCAGAGTCCACATCTGCCCCTGGAAATGTCTTACAATTTAAAACCTGCTTCCTAAATCTCTGTCTTACCATTATATAATCTATCTGATACCTTCTAGTATCTCCAGGATTCTTCCATGTATTAATTTAAAAACTGTACAAATTTAAAAACTTATTTACCACTGGGTCAGTCGTTTTTCGGTCAGTAATTCGAAGGCTATGTTTTATCTCCAAGCTATTGTTCTGCCATACAGTCATCAGTTCGGCAATGAGTTCGTCTCTGAGGACGAAACCGCACGAGCAATCGTCGCCCGTTTCGCTGACACGTTCCTCCAAGCCGCAGATATCAACCGAATGGAATGGCCTGTGTTGAGAATCCAACTGACCTCTCTTAGAACCATATGAACTCACTGTGGGCCATTTGCATGAAGCCCACTAACACTTTATGACCTCAGGGGGATCGCCGTCCAGCGATGGGGTTGATTCGAGCATCGAATTCTCGGCCACGTTGTGGACAGCACGCCCAGGACATTTCAAGCACTCCACAATGCAAATGCTGGAGCAAAACTGTATTCAGTACTACCCAGCAGCAGAGCCTGATTTCATAGGAAAGCGAAGATGTTCGTTTTGAACGGACGGTCTTTTTTTCTCTTACTTATGTTTTTATTCTACCCAGAGCTATATTTCAACTACGTATAGGTTATTATTGCATTCTCTGCTTCCCTTGAATCAAAGCTGACACATATTCTCAGTTCATGTCCAATAATTCTGTGATATATAGACGTCGCTATTGTCGCTATTGTGATCCTTCCTGTGGGCCGAAAGGGCCTCCGCCTTCCTGCAGTTATGTGTCATGGTGCATTGTCCCGGGAACAACACTATGCCCAGGGTGGAAGAAAAGCCAATTCTTCTTCATTTTCACACCTTCAGGTCCTCTGACCTTTCCTCTCTCCTGAAATTTTGCCTGTTTTTCAAATCTATGCCCACTTATATTTCTACGTATGAAACGCCCACTAAACCCGCTGTGCAGAACAGGTGATTAGGACAGTGGAAAGGGCCAGATAAGATGTCGGTCAGGTTCACTCAAAATTGTAATTTATTGTAACTCAATAACACTTTTAAACCAAAACAGCACATAGCCGAGCCTTTGCCAGCCGGAGTGGCCGAGCGGTTCTAGGCACTACAGTCTGGAACCGCGCGACCGTTACGGTCGCAGGTTTGAATCCTGCCTCGGGCATGGATGTGTGTGATGTCCTTAGATTACTTAGGTTTAAGTAATTCTAAGTTCTAGGGGACTGATGACCTCAGAAGTTACGTCCCATAGTCCTCAGAGCCATTTGAACCATTTTTTGAGCCGAACCTTTAGAAATACGAGTTTCAAAAAGGCAATTATTTCACTGGTGAAGGCCTCCAAACAACAAATCTTAAAGCAACAAGATAAATCTCAAGTGGTAGAAACATGCATTTAAAATTTCAAATGAAATAATTAACTTATACAACACAGCGAGGCTGAGAGCCTGAAGTCAAGGGTGAATAGACAATCATAAACAAGATGCAATACAAACGGCAGCAGGCCCACAGTAAAATTTTCAAGATTTTAAAATATATTACACAACCTTTCAAAGACAGAAGGCTGAATTTTTTTTTTTTTTTTTTTTTTTTTTTTTTTTAGTAAGGATTTAAGTGGCGAAGGACCACAATTGATTTTCCAAAATTTAAAAATACACAAAATCCAGTGAAAGCAAATTTTTTTTAAAATTATTGGCTATGATAAATGATAAACAATCAAACACCGGTGAGAAGGACAGTAAGGGAAACGGCACTCAGAAGACTCAAGGGAGATCAATCTGCCCTCGTGAGACAGGTGGTGCTACACTTTATCCGTCGGTACCCAACCAGGGGACAGCCACGGACCGACCGACAAAACGACTTGCTTGCCACCGATCGGTATATGATAACTCAAACACCAAAAGCTACGAACGTGATTATGCACAATGAAATATGTATTAAGCAGTCAAAACTACACACCACGTTGGACAATGACAACAGGTGAGGAAAGGACGCTGCCTGAAATTACGTTAGTGGCCACGGCAGGTAACCGGAACACTAACGGCCACAAGGCAGAAAATTTCGCTGGCACACTTGAATTTGAAATACGGTAATATAGTTAACTTCACCCAAAAGGAACACTGCCTGAATTTACGTCAGTGGCCAGGGCAGGTAACCAAAACACTAACGGCCACAAGGCACAAAATTCCAGTGGTGCACTTGAACTGTAGTCAACCAATATAGTTAATTGCACCGAATGGCTGCTAAATTTCAGCGATAGAAACACTTGGTGTTGCTCACAGGAAAACCTTCCCAACAGCGAACCACCGAAACGAACCACACAACATGAATGGACGTGGCTTGGGTAGTTGAAACCACTCCTCAACTTTGACGTCCTGGGTCGGTGAACCACGAAGCTCGTAGCGGTCAGACAGCTCCACACACGCTCCGACACTGTGCAGGGACCGCCAGCGGACCCAGCCGACTGCATCGAGTGCAGATATCTTCCCTGGCTCGCAACAACCGACCGACTGCCGTCAGAGTGCCGAGAACATCTAAAATAGTGGTCAGTGCACATAGAGCCAACTACACACACAAGCTGACAAACACTTGCACGAAGACCTCAACGATACCCAACAGTAACTAAACACGCACGAAGACAAATCGGGAGTCGATGCACACACACACACACACACACACACACACACACACACACACACACACACACACACACACACGACTCATGAACGATCGGCGAGCAAAAACACGTCGTCCGGTAGGAGGACCGACCGACGATCCACCGAGACCATGGCATGGCTCAAGTGATGCGTGGTGGCAATGGACGGGCGAGCCATGCCGACGCAGACCTCACTGCTGCTCCAACCCTACTGCACTAGTGCTGCATTGCAACTCCCCGACTGGCAGGTCCGGACTGTGCTCAAGACACGTTCCAACTGACTGGCAGACCCGAACTCGCGATCCGAACTCGCAACCCGAACTCGCTTACGACAGACAACGACCGGGAAGTAATAGCAGTCGAGAAAGATACTATGAGAGGGGATATATCGATACGCGCGTCTAGCAAAGCAGCAACTCAGTGACAGTAATAATTTAATTAAGGTAGTGAGGTGGAAGTACGTTAAAAACAGAGTGTAAACTACATGATGGGGGGAACACGAGCCACGCACGGCTCAAAGTCTACGGTCGAACGTAGGAAATATGGCGGGATTTACTTCGTTGAAACAGTTCCCACAGACAGTTAAGTGGTGCCACCTTTATTTTGTTAAGTTTCGTTCCATTTCCATCGTGAGCAAAGAGCATTTGGGCAGACCATTTTGTTCCAGTTTCTGACTTTGCCTAGTATCAAAACCGTTTTGACTGTTTCACAACTCAGCAGGTCGGATCTAGCTTCTGAACTCTCTGAACTTTGTGCTTAGCTTCCCTTGCTGTCTATAGCTACCATTGCACACTGACATCACGCATTAGCAGTTTTGCGTCGCTTGCAGATTTGCACATTTTTCAGCTGTTGCAAAGTTTATGTTCATAATCAAGGCCTCATAAAAGTGTCACAGCTGAAGGGCAATATGCTGTTCTGTATCCTCACTCTGAATTGATTTCCAGAGTTCCTGCTGGGCGAGGACCTGCTAGTGGCACCGGTGCTCTACCACGACTCGGTTATGCGCGACATCTACCTGCCGAAGGGCAGCTGGAGGGACGAGGCCGACCCGGAGCACCCCACCATAGACCGTCCCACCTGGATCCGCAAATACCCTGCGCCTCGCAACACTCTTCCGTACTTTACCAGAGTCAGCTCTTCCTAAACCTCATCGAATACATGTATATGTAATCATTATGGATAAAACGTAGTGTTCACTGATACGGCAGTACCACTGCAAATGTAGTCACTGGTAACCGCAAATTACATCCGTTCAGTGACGTCGTCTTTTTCTCTTATTTATAGACCTTCCTCAGCCTCCGCATTTCTGTTGTCCTGCTATGATATCCTTTGCTACCATTTCACTTCATAATTTCAGTGCTTTGTTCTTCTGTCAACATAAACTCCTCCACAAACTCCGAGGGAAATAACGCTTCCACTGTAAGCTGTGGAGAAAATATTAATTCAACACATGTCCACAATGTTACTCAACATAGCCTCAAGTCTGACACTGAATAATTTCTATTTTATAATAAAACATGACTACTGCTGTTCATCTAATAAGAATTTTACAGAAATTTTAAGCACATAATGCATGTATTTAATTTTCAGGTGGGTTACTTGATGTACAGGAGAAGGTAAGAATTAGCTATAAGATCCATTTGAAATCTTTTCACTCCATTTAGGACAAAATACTCCCACAGTTCAGTCACACATATAATACGTCAATTACGCTGGGTTATAGCGCGTGGCAGAAATGTAAGCGCAGCTACTCACACAGGTCCAGTGTGGGCTGTAATCATCCAAACGTGGTAAGATATACTAGTGCGTTAATGCGGAAGCGATTTAAACTGGGCAAAATTAGCTCCAATTTTTGGCAACAGGGTCAAATGTGGCTCAATGCACTGTTTGTATGACGATGTGACATCCATGCCTTCATTAGACAAGCGATAACGGTGAACAGTAAAATCAATAGTATACCTTTCTCACGTGTTTGACCTTTCTACCCACGTCCCGTTCGTAACCCATTACAGTTGGAAACATTTCTACGCGTCTTTCTTGCCTTCATAGCTCCAGATTCCCAAGTGGCGGACAAAACTGGTACTGTTTTTCTTCTTTTTTCCATCGTAAATCTATTCCGCATTAATGCGTTAGTACATCTACCAAGTTTCACTGCATAAAACTCTCTCTAAATTTCACAAGCTGCGACATCGTCGCGAAAAATCAGTGACCCGTATATGTAATAAGTTTCCTTTCATTTTCGTCTATGGTCACAATCTTTTCTGTTTAACAGATAACCGGTTTCGGTCTTTAATGACCATCATCAGTGCATTAGGACTTTGTTTTTATGAGACAGATCTGACGATGGTCATTAAAGACGGAAACCTGTAATCTGTTAAACAGAAAAGTTGTGACCATAGACGCAAATTAAAGGAAACTTATCTCTCTAAATTGTTTTCGGTCTTTCTGTTCCATTTCCTCCTCTCTCTCTCTTCTCTCTCTCTCTCTCTCTCTCTCTCTCCCTCTCTCTCTCTACTCCCTCTGCCCCCCACCCCCCTTCGCGCCCCCGCCGCCCCGCATCGCCAACTCACTTCCACTCGCACTGCAGTGCATGGCCACGTGAGTGGCAGTAGCAGCTAGTACTGATGTGAATAAGGGGATGACAAACATTCTTGTAATAGGTATAAATATCTCGCACTAAGTATATTTTACTATCTCTACAGATCTGTAGATGGTTGTGCAGGCCGAAACCGTTTAGGAAATATTTGACGAGCAACCGTGACGACAAACTGTTATTTACAGTCTTTGATGAAGGAATTAACCACATATGTGGCTATAAATCAAAGAAACGTGTGTACATACGGTGTAAATTAATCGCTAAGTGAGGAATACATCCATTACTACACTGTGTGATCAAAAGTATCTGGACACGTGGCTGAAAATGACTCATAAGTTTGTGGGGCCCTCCATAGGTAATGCTGGAATTCAGTGTGGTGTTGGCCCACTCTTAGCCTTGATGACAGCCTCCACTCTCGCAGGCTTACGTTCAATAAGGCGCTGGAAGGTTTCTTGGGGAATGGCAGCCCATTCTTCACGGAGTGCTGCACTGAGGAGAGGTATCGATCTCTGTCGCTGTCACGAAGTCGGCGTCCCAAAACATCTCAAATGTGTTCTGTAGGATTCAGGTCAGGATCTGCGCAGGCCAGTCCGTTACAGGGATTTTATTGTCGTGTAACCACTCCGCCACAGGCCGTACTTTATGAACAGGTGATCGATCGTGTTGTAAGATGCAATCGCCATTCCCGCATTGCTGTTCAACAGTGGGACGTACGAAGGTGCTTAAAACATCAACTTACATCTGTGCTGTGATAGTGCCATGCAAAACAACAAGTGCTGCAAGCGCCCTCCACGAGAAACACGACCACACCATAAAACCACCGCCTCCGAATCTTACTGTTGGCACTACACAAGCTGGAAGATGACGTTCACCGGGCATTCACCATACGTACACCCTGCCATCGGATCGCCACATTATGTACCGTGATTCGTCACTCCACACAACGGTTTCCACCTCCCACCTAACTATCATAGTACTTGCAGTGGATCCAGATGGAGTTTGGAAATCCTGTGTGATGGTCTGGACAGATGTCTGTCAATTACACATTACGATCCTCTTCAACTGTCGGCTGTATCTGTCAGTCAACAGACGAGGCCGTGCTGTACGCTTTTGTGCTGTACGTGACCCTTCACATTTCCACTTCACTATCACATTGGACCTAGGGACGTTTAGGACTGTGGAAATCTCTCATACAGACGTATGAGACAAGTGACACCCAACCACCCGACCACGTTCAAAGTCCGTGAATTCCACCGAGCTCCCCATTCTGCACTCCCACGATGTCTAATGACTACTGAGATCGCTGATATGGAGCACCTGGCAGTAGGTGGCAGCACAATGTGGTTAATATGAAAAACGTATGTTTTTGGGGGTGTTCAAATGACTCTGGGCACTATGGGACTTAACTTCTAAGGTCATCAGTGCCGTAGAACTTAGAACTACTTAAACCTAACTAAACTAAGTACATCACACATATCCATGCCCGAGGCAGGATTCGAACCTGCGACCGTAGCGGTCGCGAGGCTCCAGACTGTATCGCCTAGAACCGCTCGGCTTTTTGGGGTGTCCGGACGCTTTTGACCACATAGTGTATTTGCAGGTTGATGCACGAGGATATGCAAATATTTTAATATGTTATTCTACAAGTAAAACTAAAGAAAAAAGTTCACATAAACATGCGTCCCCCAATGTTTAGTTACGGAGTTAAAAAGATTTTGCCTGAAATTTAGCAACTTCACTAATATGAAGCCATCGCAAAACTATACGAGTTTCAAGTAAAGCATGATTTACTTTTTTGTTGTTGTTATTGATGAATGTAATAAAACTTGTCCCAGACGTGTATCAGCAGTAGTTTTCCAGAACATTCAGAGAAGCAAAGATTATTATACAAGTAAATTTGTTTACTTTCCATTAATAAAAGCACATTATCTTACACATTCATATAGCTTCCGTTAACGTTATTACCATCATTTTTGCAAAATTAAATTCTCTACAACTTCTGTTGAAAACTTTGTGCAATTGTCTGGAACTTAAAAGCAAATGGGGCCAAGAAGTTAATAAGTTAAAAAAGTTACGAAATTACATCTTTGCTTTTCCGGATGTTTTAGAAAACTACTACAGATACACATCTGGGACATGTTTCATTAGATTCACCAGACCAATAACAACAAAATAAATGGAAATCGTGCTTTAGTTTAACCTCGTACAGTTTTGCGATGGCTTCGTATTATCGAAGTTGCTAAATTTGAGGCAACATCTTTTATTAGCCGTAACTCCGTAACTTACACATGCACGGACCTATGTTTATATAAACTTTCTTCTTTAGTTTTCCTTGCAGAATAACATATTAAAATATTTGCATATCTTCTTGAATAATCGTGTATACACTGAGGTTACAAGTCATTGGATATCGATATGCACTTATATAGGTGGTGGTAGTATCGCGTACACAAGAGGTATAAAGGGTAGTGCATTGGCGGCTGCGTCATTTGCATTCAGATGATTCGCGTGAAATAATATCCGACGTTATTATGGCCGCAGCAGCAAAACTGCATGAAATAACCGCAGAAATCAATGTGAGACGTACGACGAACGTATCCCTTGGAACAGTGCGGCGAAACCTGGCGTTAATGAGGCACGGCAGCAGACGACGGTCGCGAGCGCCCTTGCTAGCAGCACGACGTCGCCTGCAGCGGCTCTCCTGGGATCGTGGCGATAGTGGTTGGACCGTAGACGACTGTGAGACTGTCACCTGGTCAGATGAGTCCCGCTCTCGTTTGGTAAGACCTGATGGCAGGATTCGGGTGTGGCGCAGACCTCACCGAGCCATGGACCGAAGTTGTCAACGATGTACTGTGCAAGCCAGTGGTGGCTCCACAATGGTGTGTGCTGTGCTGTGTTTACTCGGAGTGGACTGGTTCCTGGTTATGTTCGGCTACTAGGATACCATTTGCAGCCATTCATGGACTGCATTTCTTCAAACTACAATGGATTTTTTTATGGATGACAGTCCTCCGTATCACTGCGCTACAATTATTTACGACTGGTTTGAAGAACATTCTAGACAGTTCTAGTGAATGGTTTGACCAGCCAGATAGCCTGACATGAATCTCATCAAACATTTATGGAACATAATGGTGAGGTGAGTTTGTACACAAAAGTCTGCACTGCCAATCCCTTCGAAACAATGGATGATTATAGAGTCAGCATGGCCCAATATTTCTGCAGGAGACTTCCAACGAATTGTTGGGTCCACGCTGCGGCGAGTTTCCGCACTACGCCGGGCAAATGGGATCCGACACGATATTAGGAGGTATGCCATAACTTCTGTCACCTTTATGTGTGTGGTAACTGTGGTGTCACGCCAGACACCACAGTTGCTAGGTGGTAGCCTTTAAATCGGCCGCGGTCCGTTAGTATACGCCGGACCCGCGTGTCACCATTATCAGTGATTGCAGACCGAGCGCCGCAACACGGCAGGTCTAGAGAGCTTCCTAGCACTCGCCCCAGTTGTACAGCCGACTTTGCTAGCGATGATTCACTGACAAAATACACTGTCATTTGCCGAGACGATAGTTAGCATAGCCTTCAGCTACGTCATTTGCTACGACCTAGCAAGGCGCCATTATCAGTTGCTATTGATCTTGTTAATCATGTACCGTCAGACCGACGTTCACCATTAATGGATTAAAGTTAATTATTCCTCCAGCTACGTCCGTTATTCTACATTATAATGTCCCTTTCCTGTTCCAGACCTCACGCCAGCCTGCGTGAGCCAAACGCGTGCCTTTCGGCTTCCTCTAATATTCCTGGGTTGGCTCTCCTGCCAATCCACAACATTTGGCGACGAGGCCAAACCGCGTTCTTATCGATATTTCCCTGATTTACTTGTGTAATGGCTTCGCCACAATCTCCAGATGTACTGTCCGAATTTTATCGCTTACAGAATCAGCAGACTGTGCCTTCACACAGTGTTTCTCGTCTATGTGAAGAATTTGCAGACAATTTTGCACCGGGCCTTGGTTGCGCTAAGAACTATAAAGCACAGTTGGAACTGAAAGTCAACGCGCAACCGAAATTTTTCCGAGTGCGCAATGTTCCCCACGCATTGCGTGATGAGGTCGCAAAAATATTACACGATTTGGAATCACAAGGTGTGATTGAACGTGTGAAGGCTTCTCTCTGGGTATCACCCTTAGTAATTTTACCAAAACCTTCCGGAAAATTGAGACTTTGTGTGGACTTCAAGGCCACAGTGAATCCACAACTAGTGATTACAACTTTTCCTTTACCCCGCCCGGAAGATCTTTTTGACAAACTGTGCCCGGGTAAATATTTTTCGAAGTTGGACCTAGCAGATGCGTACTTGCAAATACCGGTGGACGAAGAATCCCAGCGCGTTTTGGTGGTTAACACGCATCTTGGTTTGTATCGATTCAAACGACTGCCATTCGGGTGTGCATCCGCCCCTGCATTGTTTCAGCAATATCTACAAACTGTTTGTGCGTCGGTCCCTACTGCAGCAAACTATCTGGACGATATTGTGATCTCCGGAAAGACGGAAGAACAACATTTAGCCAATCTCAGAACATTATTTCAGGTCTTGCGACAAAATGGTCTTCGCTTGTGGAAGGACAAATGTGTGTTTTTTGCTCGGGACTTGCCCTACCTGGGACATGTACTCAATGCCCAAGGCATACATCCCAGTCCCGAGCACCTCCGTGCCATACAAGACTTGCCTTCGCCGCAGAATTCGAAGCAGCTACAGAGTGTGCTGGGAAAAACCAACTATTACCATAAATATGTGCGCCACGCCTCTTCCATTTCAGCTTCGCTTCATCGCTTACGCCGTAAAGGTGTTCCATTCGTCTGGACGACGGAATGCGAACGCACATTTCGCCAGTTGAAATCGGCGTTGCTTTCCAATACTTGTCTTACGCCATTCGATCCCCAGAAACCCCTTTTGTTGATGGTGGATGCATCGGATTTCGGGATCGGTGCTGTGCTTGCGCACAAAGATGGATCGCACGATCGCCCTATTGCCTTTGCGTCCAAATTTCTCTCATCTGCGCAAAGAAATTATTCACAGATCGAGAAAGAAGCATTGGCTCTCGTATTTGGTGTTACAAAGTTTCATGATTTCTTGTGTGGTCGTCACTTTACCATAATCACAGAGCACAAACCTTTGACATCGCTTTTTCATCCGAACAAGCCTGTACCTCCACGTACAGCGCAGAAATTCATTCGCTGGTCTATTTTCCTCTCGCAGTACCGCTACGATATCTTGTATCGGTCCACTGCCAAGCACGGAAACGCCGATGCGTTGTCCCGTTTGCCTGTTGCTGAGGATAGAGCATTCGATTCCTCCGAACTTGCTTGCATGTTCATTGATTCGGAAACCGATGACTTGGTCGAATCGTTTCCGATTGATTTTCGTCGTGTAGCTACAGCAACAGCTGCTGACCCTGTCCTTGCTACCGTTCTGCGTTTTGTTGCTACGCAAAGGTCCCTGTCAAAGTCACGGATCAGGGATCCGTTGGTTCGCCGATTTTTTGCTCACCAGGAGAGACTTTTCGTTCGACGTGGTGTTTTGCTGCTGCGTTCTGATAATGATCAGTCCAGGGTCGCGGTTCCACGTTCGATACAGTCCTCTGTCTTACAGCTTCTTCACCAAGGACATTGGGGTATCGTGCGAACGAAACAACTTGCTCGTCAGCATTGTACTTGGTTCGGAATCGATGCCGCGATTACGAATATGTGCTCGTCTTGCATGGTGTGTGCCGAACAACAATCAGCACCACCGCGGAAATTCTTTGCATGGCCACAAGCCACTTCCCCTTGGCAACGCTTACACATCGATTTTGCTGGTCCATTCTAGAATGCTCGATGGTTGGTTGTCGTAGATTCATTCAGTAATTTTCCTTTTGTTGTCCGGATGTCTTCCACGACGTCATCTGCCACCATCCAAACGTTATCCGCTATCTTTTGCACTGAAGGTCTTCCACAGACTATTTCTTCCGACAATGGCCCACAATTCATGTCCGCAGAATTTCAGTCATTCTGCAAGGCCAATGGTATTCAACATCTGACGTCCGCGATGTTTTCGCCACAGTCAAACGGTGCCGCTGAACGATTGGTCAGGACTTTCAAGTCACAGATGTTGAAGTTTAAAGAGTCGCGTTCTCGGGAGGACGCGTTATTGCTCTTCTTGTCCTCGTATCGCTCTCAGCCCCGAGATGGTCGCTCGCCGGCTGAGTTGCACCACGGTCGTCATTATCGAACCTTGATGTCTTTGCTACATCCGTCGCATCAGGTTCCTGTGCAGCGGCAGACACCTGCTTTTGCTCCAGGCGACGTTATCTACTATCGTCACTACCGAGGTTCACGGCGTTGGCTCGAAGGGCGCATTCTTCGCTGCCTCGGACGGGCTACGTATTTGGTTTTGGGGGCCTCTGGTGAGGTGCGCCGGCGCATGGGATCTGCCGCTCGCCGTCTGCTTTCAGCGACGGTGCCGTCCGGTCAGCGCCCTGGGGACCCATCTACTGGCTCGCTTCAGCCCCAGGTGTTACCGACGCTGCCTTCCATTTTGCCCCATGGCGACGCGCCGCCGCCGCCGCCGCCTGTTCTCCCGCCGGCGGCGCCCGCAGTGGACGCGTCGCTGCAACCGCCGGGCGCCTCCCTGGGTCACACGCCGCCGATCGCTTCCCGTGCCCGGATGTCCTCCGACATGGAACTCTTGCCCGCTCCGGACCATATGTCGTCTTCGCCCGTCGGGTGCCCCGGCCCGATGGAGGTCGACCCTTCGGCCCCTCCTGTCTCTCTGCGGGCGCATACACCGCATGTTGGCGTGCACCCTGGAGCAGGTTTTCAGACGTTTCCTAGCTCCCCGCGGACCGAATGGCAGGGTGCGGGTGGCACAGCCTCGCCTGTTGTTAGGCTCCCCACCTCGTCGCATACGTCAACATGGGGTCCTCCCAACGGCGGGCGGAAGCCTTATAACACAACCGCACACCGATTTGCGGGGGAGGTATGTGGTGTCACCGCCAGACACCACACTTGCTGGGTGGTAGCCTTTAAATCGGCCGCGGTCCGTTAGTATACGTCGGACCCGCGTGTCGCCACTATCAGTGATTGCAGACCGAGCGCCGCCACACGGCAGGTCTAGAGAGACGTTCTAGCACTCGCCCCAGTTCTACAGCCGACTTTGCTAGCGATGGTTCACTGACAAAATACGCTGTCTTCTTTTTCATGGCTATAGTGTACATATTTGTTTCGCAAGAATTCCAACATTTTTTGGAAACTTTATTCTCCATATTTCTCTCATTATAGGGAACTCCATCATACAGCCATCTTTGTAAAAGAGATATAAGTGAACTTCGATTTCACTAGTCAGAATGTTACTTCAGGCATGAAGCAGACAACGCGCCTTGTGCGTACTATTCAGTGTGACAACGTGCCTCTGAGCGTCATTCCAAGCTCAGGTCATCTGCACATTGCCACTCTACGGCAAGAGGGGATGTCAGCAGGGGAAATTGCCCACCGAATACTTGGGCACCACAGTGAACGTTCATTTGCTGTCTTGAAACATAAAAAAATTAATAAGTGAGTCGTGATGGTCATCTCAGATCAATAACACACGCTTAACTAGAAACCATAGTTCGTTGAAATGGCGAGAACAGCGCAACAGAAATGCGCTCTGTCGATATGGAAGCTCTTGGGAGTGAGTCGTGATGGTCATCTCAGATCAATAACACACGCTTAACTAGAAACCATAGTTCGTTGAAATGGCGAGAACAGCGCAACAGAAATGCGCTCTGTCGATATGGAAGCTCTTGGGAGGGCTGAGTCGGCACAGGTAGCCTGCAATCGCCTCCTCTCGATATGTCTTCCCCACGCCTCATTACGAACTCCACTACGTGGCCTCAACGTTGCTAATGCCGCTCACTAGGCAAATGCACTGATCCCTACGCCCTGGAAGAGCGGCTCTGAACAACTGCTCGGACTACCCTAGCACGCCTCCCTCCTAGATCCAAAGTCCCATTCACGCCTCAGTCCACTCCAAGCTGACCAAGTTGCGCAATTCGCCTGAAGCGCAAATGGGACTTTGGATCGAGCAGGGAGGCGTGTTCGGGTAGTCCATGGAGTTATGCAAAGCAGCTCTAATGCAAAACAGTGATTAGCGCATCTGAGCAAGAGACCTGGGTTCGAATCGTGCCGTTGCTACAAATTATCACTTGGCGCTTAACTCTGTACATATACATCATAGACTTGAAGGGGCCTCTGAGACCATATACGCACATCAAAAAAAGGTTTTGCATAATCTCGGTTCCGAGAGTTCCGGAACCTGTACAGAAAATTGGAATAGATATCGACATAAACGTCATTTCCGCCCTTTTTATTGCTCATGAAAGCCACACATTGCATGTTGTACCGCCATATAGTAAGACCTTCAGACGTGGTGGTCCAGATTGCTGTACACACAGGTACATCCTAATACCCAGTACCACGTCCTCTTGCATTGATGCATGCCTGTATTTGTCGTGGCATACTACGCACAAGATCATCAAGGTACTGCTGGTCCAGATTGTCCCACACCTCAAAGGCGATTCGGCTTAGCTCACTCAGACTGGTTGGTGGGTCATGTCGTCCACAAACAGTCCTTTTCAATCTGTCCCAGGCATGTTCGATAGGATTTACGTCTGGAGAACATGCTGGCCACCCTATTCGAGTGATGTTGTTATCCTGAAGGATTTCACAAGATGTGCACGGTGGGGACGTCAATTGTCGTACTTGAAGACGAATGCCTCGCCAATATGCTGCCGATATCGTTGCACTATCGGTCGGAGGATGGCATTCACGTATCGAATAGCCGTTACAGCGCCTTCCATGACGACCAGCGGCGTATTTCAGCCCCACATAATGCCACCCAAAACAGCAGAGAAACTCCACCCTGCTGCACTCGCTGTAAAGTGTGTCTAAGGCGTTCAGCTTGACCGGGTTGCCTCCAAACACGTCTCCGAGGATGTCTGATTGAAGGCATATGCGACACTCATCGGTGAAGAAAACGTGATGCCAATCCTGAGCGGTCCATTCGGCATGTTGCTGGGCCCATCTGTACCGCACTGCATGGTGTCGTGGTTGCAAAGATGGACCTTGCCATGGACGTCGGGAGTGAAGCTGCGCTTCATGCAGCCTATTCTGCACAGTTTGAGTCGTAATACGACGTCCCGTGGCTGCACAAAAGCATTATTCAGCATGGTGGCTTTGCTGTCAGGGTTCCTCCGAGCCAAAATCCGTAGGTAGTGGTACTACTGCAGTAGTAGCCCTTGGGCGGGCTGTGCGAGGCATGTCATCGACAGTTCCAGTCTCTCTGTATTTCCTCCATGTCCGAGCAACATCGCTTTGATTCACTCCGAGACGCCTGAACACTTCCATTGTTGAGAGCCCTTCCTGGCACAAAGTAGCAATGCGGACGCGATCGAACCTCGTTATTGACCGTCTAGGCATGGCTGAACTACAGACAACACGAGCCGTGTGTCTCCTTTCTAGTGGAATGACTGGAACGGATCGTCTGTCGGATCCTCTCCGTCTAATTGGCGCTCCTCATGCGTGGTTGTTTACATCTTTGGGCGGGTTTAGTGACATCTCCGAACAGTCAGAGCGACTTTGTCTGTGATACAATATCCACAGTCAACGTCTGTCTTCAGGAGTTCTGGAAACCGAGCTGATGCAAAACATTTTTGCTGTGTGTAGTTTCATTTACCTAATGTATAAGGAGCGTTCTACACAGAAAGTCCACGTATACTTAAGCGTCCCCTCGACGGCTGATAATATTGACAATATTTCCTGGATGTGCAGTAATACTGACAGTTGACTAATCGGGTTGAAAGGTTGCGCAATAATACTGACAACATCAAAAACTTTGAAAATATACTGCAATTCCTGGAAATCTTGTACCGTCTATAGGCAGTATTGACAATATCCTTGACAGTTTATCGTTTGCTACACAGAACAAAGACGTAAAGTTAGGTTACGTGTGCTGTCGTTGCATGGAAAATGAGTTCAGAACACGACGAAAGATCGTTATTATTATTATGAATGCATCGGAATGTATAAATCACTGCCCGCATTCTAGTATGTTAGAACATAAGAGTACAAAAAGAAAAGTGTTAGGAAAGTATCCTATTGATCAGAAAATTTAGTGAAAGCCCACAAGGAAGACGTTTCTAAAAAATGTAATTAATTTAAAGATAACGAATAAAAGTATACACAGATATTTATCTCCGTCTCCGTGTATACGTTAATACCACATTACGCAAACTTTACACACATAGTGAAAAGTCTGTAGTACCTTAGAGGTGGTAAGCTGAGAGAAGCTCCTGCAGTGAAAGCCACTGAACTTTTAGAATAACAATATATTAGTAAACTAATTTACAAACAATTACCACTGAGCAACAGTTATTTTAAAAACTTTCCAAAAAGTGATATTTATTATGTCTACCCAACTGTAGTAATTACTTTTGTTAAAATTGACTTCTATCGAATAATAAATGAACTTACGGGTACTAGCAAACAAAGATTTTTTTACACGAGCTAAGAACTACGAACACTACGCCAATGGACCAACTAAATTTTGCTAAAAAAGTATACTGAATATTACACACTTTAAAATATTAGAGTATTAAAATATTAAAATTTTCCTCAGCATGCAATTAATGGGCACTAGCCCACAACAGCAATTATTGTTTCTTGAAAAGAATGTATTAAAGTTTCAACGATCTTACAGGAAGTAGTTCACTGGAACAGTTGCCTTCAAAGAATGAAACGATGTAGACACCCCGTGCAAACTGTGTGAGCATTAACGGTGTATAGCCGGCCGAAGTGGCCGTGCGGTTAAAGGCGCTGCAGTCTGGAACCGCAAGACCGCTACGGTCGCAGGTTCGAATCCTGCCTCGGGCGTGGATGTTTGTGATGTCCTTAGGTTAGTTAGGTTTAACTAGTTCTAAGTTCTAGGGGACTAATGACCTCAGCAGTTGAGTCCCATAGTGCTCAGAGCCATTTGAACCATTAACGGTGTATGACAACAGCCTGGGGCTGTTACTACCAAACCACTAACCGTTTTATACAGTCCTTATCAAGTAAGTTAACCACTACTAACAGATAGTAGCACGTATTCTCTAACTAGAGACACAGATTCAAACGCATTTACGGTCGCTAACACCTGATGACAACTAACACCAAGTAGAAATAGTTAGTGCTAGCCATTCAAATGAAATTGTTCAAATGCATTAACGTACACCAACACACGCTGGAATTTACTCTCAGAACAGACGTAGTTTTATACTGGTTATTCAAAGAAGTTTTCAGCCACTATCACACTATGAACTCTATTCCTTAGCTTGCAAGAAACCTTTCAGATATATTTACGCGCGCTAACATACTCTGGAAGTTACTCTCAAAACAAATACATCCTCATACTGGCTATTCAAATAAAATATTCAGTCATTAAAACACTGTGACATCCATCCCTGAAGTTGTAGCAAAAGTTGAAATACACTCCTGGAAATGGAAAAAAGAACACATTGACACCGGTGTGTCAGACCCACCATACTTGCTCCGGACACTGCGAGAGGGCTGTACAAGCAATGATCACAGGCCCGGCACAGCGGACACACCAGGAACCGCGGTGTTGGCCGTCGAATGGCGCTAGCTGCGCAGCATTTGTGCACCGCCGCCGTCAGTGTCAGCCAGTTTGCCGTGGCATACGGAGCGCCATCGCAGTCTTTAACACTGGTAGCATGCCGCGACAGCGTGGACGTGAACCGTATGTGCAGTTGACGGACTTTGAGCGAGGGCGTATAGTGGGCATGCGGGAGGCCGGGTGGACGTACTGCCGAATTGCTCAACACGTGGGGCGTGAGGTCTCCACAGTACATCGATGTTGTCGCCAGTGGTCGGCGGAAGGTGCACGTGCCCGTCGACCTGGGACCGGACTGCAGCGACGCACGGATGCACGCCAAGACCGTAGGATCCTACGCAGTGCCGTAGGGGACCGCACCGACACTTCCAAGCAAATTAGGGACACTGTTGCTCCTGGGGTATCGGCGAGGACCATTCGCAACCGTCTCCATGAAGCTGGGCTACGGTCCCGCACACCGTTAGGCCGTCTTCCGCTCACGCCCCAACATCGTGCAGCCCGCCTCCAGTGGTGCCGCGACAGGCGTGAATGGAGGGACGAATGGAGACGTGTCGTCTTCAGCGATGAGAGTCGCTTCTGCCTTGGTGCCAATGATGGTCGTATGCGTGTTTGGCGCCGTGCAGGTGAGCGCCACAATCAGGACTGCATACGACCGAGGCACACAGGGCCAACACCCGGCATCATGGTGTGGGGAGCGATCTCCTACACTGGCCGTACACCACTGGTGATCGTCGAGGGGACACTGAATAGTGCACGGTACATCCAAACCGTCATCGAACCCATCGTTCTACCATTCCTAGACCGGCAAGGGAACTTGCTGTTCCAACAGGACAACGCACGTCCGCATGTATCCCGTGCCACCCAACATGCTCTAGAAGGTGTAAGTCAACTACCCTGGCCAGCAAGATCTCCGGATCTGTCCCCCATTTAGCATGTTTGGGACTGGATGAAGCGTCGTCTCACGCGGTCTGCACATCCAGCACGAACGCTGGTCCAACTGAGGCGCCAGGTGGAAATGGCATGGCAAGCCGTTCCACAGGACTACATCCAGTATCTCTACGATCGTCTCCATGGGAGAATAGCAGCCTGCATTTCTGCGAAAGGTGGATATACACTATACTAGTGCCGACATTGTGCATGCTCTGTTGCCTGTGTCTATGTGCCTGTGGTTCTGTCAGTGTGATCATGTGATGTATCTGACCCCAGGAATGTGTGAATAAAGTTTCCCCTTCCTGGGACAATGAATTCACGGTGTTCTTATTTCAATTTCCAGGAGTGTATATTAACTTGCGCTACCATACTGTCGCAGCTACTAACAACCCGATTGTTTTATACTGACTGTTCAACGAAATTTTCTGTGCACTGAATACTGTGACAATTACGAAACCAACATCAAAGAGACAAAACAACGAAGGACCATGGGAAACCTCTGAACCTTGTAACCAGCTTTCAAATGGACAATTGTGGCGTCCCCTGGAGAAGCTGCTACTGCATCAGATCGTACAAAGCAGCGATTACGATTCGATTGTCGCCGGTTGAGGGTTGAGCTCCGTTGCGAGGTGGTGATGTCAGTGGTAGACTGCACTACAGCTCAGTACAACCTGCAGATTGGCTGTCCGCAACACCACAGTCGGAAATATGGAACACTAATTTCACTCCTTTCCCTTGTGCACACACACACACCCACAACACTAATGATTTACTGTTTTCTGACGACACTAATCTTTTTACCTCTGTGTAACAATGTCATTCAGTAGTTTGAATAGTATCTTGGCATTTTATACATGTTTCTTTAGTTTATTAATCATAGACTGTTCACACTATCGTCACTTAACCGTTTTGGTTCTGTCAGATAAAATAGTTCTCATTCTCTGGTACCCTCATAAGTTACTTGGTCGCCTTCTGTACAGACTTCACTTGCTTTCCCCAAAATAAGTGATCTCGCTTTTAAAATTACTCTCCTATCCGAATCAATCCTGATTATACTTTTCATTGTGCTTGTGTGTACATGCGTGTGGTGTTTCTTTCATCACAGAACATGTGAACAAATATTCTAAAAAACATTTATTATTAATCTAGAATAAACACATAATTAATTAACTAAAATTCCCACACATAATCATCTTTAAGATGGTTCTAGCAATAACTCAGTGAAACTTATATTAATTAATTGATTCTTCTTGTAAAACCTATCATCTACTCGGATGACTCAATTAAATTTAATTAAAAAATAATTATAACTTTTAACTACTAATCTACTAATCTAAATAGAAAACATAAACATTCTTAGTCTTCTCTTGCTTCACAAAATATCTTGATGCATAAAATAATTATTCTGGACTAACTAAAACACCTTTTTAATTCAAGATGAGGATAATGTCCTTTTATTTTTCTATGTTCCTCGTCTTTTAGAAGATAACTCCCAGCATCAGGAATCGGAATAATTCAGCACGATCCATTATATAGATTACACCATTTCTTATTCAGTCTCTTTTTTCTTGACGATTTAGGATGGTTTTTCATAATACAGAATCACCTACTTTAGAGCTAATTACAACACCTCTTCTCTTATCAAACTGGTTCTTGCGTATTTTAGCCTTATGTTTTAATCTCAAGTACGCTTTACGTATCATTTCCTGGTGATTTTTTTCCTTCTGGTGTACAGATGGTAAAGTACCAAGCCAGTTGTCATTACTCTGCTTATTGAGTAAGATTTCATTTGGTGAACAACCAGTCGGTAAGTGTGGTAGTTCATTGTACAGGGTTTCAGAACTATCTATCAGCTCTACCCATCGTTGGTGCTCTTTGCCCACATGCGTCCTTATAAATCTATTTAGTTCTCGAAATATCCTTTCAATTGGGTTCCCTGATAGGTTGAACCGGGCTATGAACACATGAGGCACGCCCCATGTCTTCATTGCTTCAAGCTACATCTTACTTTTAAAGTAAGAGGCATTACTTGAAATTAACATCGTCGGTTTACCTACGTTAATTAAATAGTCATCCTTGATTTTTCTCAATATCGGTTTGACATTAGTGGATCTTAACGGATACAGTTTTACATGTTTCAAAAATAAATACATAGCAAACGCATATTTGAAATTCCCCTTGGATGTCGGAAAGGGTCCACATATATCGCATGATACAATGCTCAATGGTTGCTTAGGAACTATGGGATGTAAGACACCTCGAATACTATAATTAACTGGTTTTGCCTTTTGACATTCCTTACACTTTTTAGTACTTTTTGAGCTCGCTTTAATAGGTTCGGATAAAAACATAGTTGCTGTAGTTTCATAACACATGACATGACCCCAACGGACATGAGTAAACCATAAAATAGGATCAACATACTTATAAGGAATACAGATCTTCCACTTATCCTTATCATTTTCCTGGTAGAATCATACACCGTCTTTTATTCTATAATGATGCTTAATTTCATTACTTTTGCCAGTACGTACATCGCTTATAACTTCCTTCCACTTACAAACTATCTTTTGGATCCGCTCTATATGCAAACACATCTCACTTACCACTTTCATATATGGAACTGTTTCAAACACCATGATCTTAAAATCTACTATACGTTCTTCTTCCATTTCGTCAGACTTAGGTGTTGGCAATCTCGACAATGCGTCTGCTATGACATTGTCGCGACCCTTGACGTGCTTAACTGTCATGCTGTAATCTTATAACACTAGGGCCCAACGTGTAAGTCGGCCATGCAACATTCAACTTGATATAAGAAATGTGACAGCTTTGTGATCACAATATATAACTATTTTCTTACCATATACGAAATACCTGAATTTTTTCAACGCCCATATTATCGCTAACACCTCTAATTCAGTTGTACAATATGAACGTTCACAATTAGATAGTGTTCGACTGGCAAAATCAATTATCTTTATCGTATCTACATTTGTTTCGTCATCCACTTGGAATAATGTAGCCCCCAATCCCGTCTCTGCTGCATCATTCACGATGAAAAAATCCATTTACATGCGCGGATGGTGCAGCAGCGGAGCATTAATTAGAGCACTACGTATTTCATCGAAAGATTTACTACAAGCATTAGTCCAGTGCCATGGTACATTTTTTTGTAACAATTGTAATAGACATTCCTTATTCAATAACTGATGGGATATAAATTTCCTGAAAAAGGACGCTAACCCCAAAAATGATTTTAACTGCTTTCTGTTTATAGGACATGGGAAGCTTCTAATGGCATCTAACTTCTTAGGATTTGGCACTATTCCCTCAGGTGTGACTCTGTGACCCAGAAATTTATTTTGATTAGTTCCAAAATTTTGATTGTGCCAAATTGATCGTTACTCCATATTCCAAAAAATTTTCAAACACACGATTTAGTAATTCCAGATGTTCTGCCCATGTTACCATGACATTTAACAAACTGTCTACGTAAACTGTAACTCGTTCCAAGAGATCTTGACCAAGCACTTTGTCCAATGTGGTTATGAATACACCACCACTAATATTATCCCGAATGGCATTACTTTAAATTGATAACTTCTTCCCAAATACATAAAAGCGGTGTATTTTCGTGATTCCTTGGAGATTTTTGTTTGCCAGTAAGGGGTCTGAGGTCTAAGGAGGTTAGAAATTTCACTCCATGAAATTTTTGCACAAGTTCTTCAATATTTTCTGGTCGAGTCCTCACTGGTTTGATAATTTTGTTGATATCCCTCGTATCTAAGACAAACGTATATCTCCATTATGATTAGTTACGGCTAAGAGAGGGCTGTAGTACTCTGACGTTGAAGTATCGGTGATACCCCAGTCTAACATCCTCTTTATTTCCTTCGTTACCGCTTCCCTCTTTGACCATGGGAATCAGTATGTCGTCTTACAGAATGTGGTATGTGGGTAAGTTTAGATGTTGTATTCGAAGTTTTCTATTGTCCGTGGTTTTTTGTTAAATACTGGTAGATATAACCTTAATACTTCTCTTAAATCTGTTGCTGTATCGATAAATATTCTAATTCTTTAACTTTATCATCAATGCTCAACATATCAGCTTCAACATCAGTTGACTCAACACAGTCATCATCTATGTAATTCAAAGCATTCACCGGAATACGGTTGACAATTAAATGTTGACAGTATTTCCCTAAAATAAGTCTTTTCTTTCTTAGCATTATCTTTGATGTCCTATCATTAACAGTTAACATACACCTTCCTTAATGTCAAGGATTGCACTATATTCACATAAAAATCCATACCTCATATGCATAGTGTAGTCATTTTAGATACTATCAAGAAAGTACATTCTAATTTAATTTCTTGTAGTTCTACTGCTACCCTTACTTGTTTAATTATCCTTTTTGCTTCGCGCTAAAGGCCCCCAATACCGTACATCGTAACACTGGCAAAGTGAGTAGCTTCTGTTGTCTACTAACCATATTTAAACAATTGAAGGGGTCGGAGAGATATAGTCATAAGCCACATCGAACTAGTTTTGAGATTCAGCGAGTTTAAAGTTCCACAGAGGCCTGAAAATGTTTAATACAAAATAGAAGCCTTATTTCCACTGCAAACACTTGCTTAATACTTGCGAAGCATGTTGTTAAAGAGTCAACTCTCTGCATCCTATAAAATATTAATTTTAGAATTATTCTAATTAAGATGTAGCCCACAGTGGCTTATGACTGTATCTCCCAAAAAATTGTTTAAAACATAAAGTATGAATTTGTAAGGATTTATTTTAACTACTCTTACACATTAATATATACATATCAGGTATCTGAGATGTATAAATTACTTTTTCATTGATACAGTTACATCAAGGAAGTTCCTCTACCTCATCATTGAACACGTTATTTCCAGTACATGACCGAAAGAAATCTTGATTTGCTGCAGGTATGTATGGCATAAGAGACAGTACATTATCAATTTTTTTCTGGTTAATTGGTAGTGGCTTTCTGTACTTTATTGGCAGCTGATTTTGATTTGGTTCAACTAGCCTTCCTTTCTTTTTGACACGAATATCCATTGACATGAAAGTTTCTATGTTTGAATAAGAGTGCTTTACACTTACCTTTAAGGGATCTTCAGACTCAAACTTAAATTGAGTAGCTTCACTGAAATGGTGGGGATCTCCAGACGTGGATTCTGTACGTTTTGAGATCAGTGTCTTCAGGCTTTCGAAACTTCTGAAGTCTTCTCTTTCCATTTTAGTTACAATTAAATGTTTTCGACTCGCAGATTTTATTACTTCTGCCCATTCATCTGGAGTGTACACTATTGGACGTCTGTTTCTTGCATAGCGTTCAATGCAACCGAAATCACTATCGCAAGGTAGCACTGTGTGACCTACCACAGGGAAGTAATGCTGGACAGAATCAAATCTTTTGTTAGCAACAAGGGACCTTTCCAAAGCAATAATAGTCCAATTCTTTACGTGACCCTTGCAGTTGTCTGTGATTATGTGGAGATGTTTTGTCTGAGGATTAGTGATCTCCAACTACTTCAATAAGCAGCTCCCAACCTCATCTGAACCCCGTTCTCCATCTTTCTCGCTCTACAGAAACATATAACCCTAATTTGATCCACAATCGTGGATACCATAGTTGTATGTCCATATTTTCCTCTTGTAAAATGCTGGACCAACTGTTAGTTTAGGTGTGGGGAACGTTTGCTGCCTGCCCATTGCTATCACTTGATGCTCTTTCGAATTTTCTTTAGCCAGAGCAGTTAAAGACTCAATCATATTTTGTCCTCTGTCAGTCATTTTGAGATGCAGTTCATATTGTTGTTTCTTTTCTGTGACTTCTTCTGCACATAATTCTGGGTTATTTAATGCAATTAGAAATCCATCACATTTTGAACAAGTGTCACGTTTTCGTAGTTTGAAGCCTATGTTTAATTCAGATACGAAAATTTCTCTGAATTTACTTTCAGATACTGCAGGAACCTGCTTTTCCTTGCAGTATTCTGAGTATTTATCTCGAAATAAGGAAGCAATTGTGAGACCACAATCCAAATACACTTTATTGGGGTTCTGTTGCTTACTGTGATGATTGTTATATTTCGGTATGGCGTTGAGAAATTCTCTCTAACACTTTGTACAGCTTCGTCTTGAAATTTATGTGGGTAGTTTCCATGTTTTCCTGAAAGAAAAAACAGATGAGCTTGTATCCTCTTCCTAACAGAAGTTTGAGTAGATCCCTAACTTATAGCACAGAGTAACATACAAACCTCTTCCATCTTCTTTTGGCACTGCAAATCCCTGCTCCATTTGATGTTGCAAATTCCTCATTCTTCGTGCATGTATCTGTAAGCCATGAACCCTTAGGAAAGTTTCCTTGCAGATGATGACTTCCATACCGCATACCCTCACATTATAAGAATATGTAACATCCCTGGATGATATTTTCTTGGAAGTCTTTTTTGGATAGCTTTGAAAGAAATTATGACAAATATAACAAAATGAAATAAATATACAAAATATTAAACCATTTGTATTTAAATAATGAACAAACCTCCGCTTTTTCGGTTCCATTTTCACGCAGCTCATCAGCTAAGTATTCTGGGCATTAAAGTTTCCCATGTCCCAAAATGAATGAAAAATGTTTTCTTCCTCTCCAAGCAGTTTTGTGAAGCATTTATTTAAACAAGTACAGGGACTTCCTATAGTAGCAGCATTAACAGTCTTGTGGGTTTTTAAAGACTTATACTGCTGACCAGCATTTCGACGACTTTTTGCCTTATTTTTCTTCCACTGATCAATATTTCGCTTTCTTTTCCGTGAAGGCTTTGGTTTTTTTCACTGTCAGGTTCCAAAGAGTGAAGCTCTTAACTTCCACTACTGTCTGTGTCAAATATGCGTTGAAGACCCGAAGACGGTTCAGAAGTTCCTGACCCACCTGCCATTTTGCCGTGGCTTGTGACTATGTATCTTCTGAAACTACCTCCAGATAGCACAGCATAGAACTGCACTCCGCCATAGCCTGCCATCTGTTCCAGTAACATGGAAATTTTCCAACACATTGTGAAGAAGACATTGTTAAGAATGCCGCAACATGAAAAATTCAATTTCGTGAAAGTTGTGGCTTATGACTATATCTCTCAGAGCCCTTCAATTAATCGTCATTATACTGACCGTTGCACCTGTGTCAATCAGAATATTTACTGAAATGTTATTGATCTTCGCTACCACAATAGCCTGTAATGTATATTCTTCCTTATTAACTTCAGCCCTTGGTTCATTCACTAAATCGTCTCTGATGTCGGAGTGATTGTGATACTCAAGGACATAGATGGACTGGTGAAGTGTGCCTCCCTCCTCATAACCAGCCATCCGAGGAAGGCCTAAAATGACTGGCTCTCATTTGACCGTCTGTCACTTAGGTTTCTCGGTGGTTCGTGTATTTCGACTAGATGTACCTCGTTCACTTTTTGTGGATACGCGTTGTCTACTATTACGTTTCTCCCATCTGGTAATGATATAGGTCGATTATGGTTAAAGGACGTGCCGGTATCACTGGTATTAGCCCAACCTACATTGTTCATTTGGCATGTTCCCCAACTGGACTTGTTAGGCGGCTTCACAGGAGCACAGTTGTTCTGTCGGCCATCGCCAGAACTCTGATGGTTTGGCGATAGCCGCCCCCCCTCCCCATACTTTCTCTTCCTGTTCATTGATACTACATTTACTCTTTGGAAATCGCTTTGTCCTGGCATTTGATTATTGTTCGGTACGAAGGCACCTTTAGGACGATTATAATTCGAGTTCCAGTTTTGGTTATCCTTAGGCCTGCGATCTATTTGTGCGCTACCGTTTATAAAATTCTGATTATTCTGGTTAAAGTTGGTAGAATTATTATTATTATTCTGCCTATTTTGATTCCACTGAGTATTATTTCCATTATTCCTATAATAATTGCTGTCATTGTTGTGCCATAGTCTGGCGTCCTCCATTAATATATCAATTGAGTCAATTACAGACAAAAATTGTTTTACGTCACTGTCCATTAAGTGAACGAGCTTTTCCCTCATATTGAAAGGCAACCTGATGACTTTACGACTGGAAATGGGTTCAGTCCAGTATCTAGTCTTATTAAAATAACGCTCAAAGTATTCCCTTAAAGTCTCTTTCTTAGGGTTGTAAAACTCATGTTGGTAAACCTCCTCACGCAAACGTTCTTGACGACTTAAGGACCAATATTTCGCTAAGAAAAGCCTTTCGAACTCTTATTACAAGTCTCGCTAATTTCCGTGGCCCACAATGCAGCTTCTCCTATGATCTTAGACGCGATAAATTATATTTTATTAAATTCAGTCCAGCTGCGCGGAAATATTCTCTTAAACGAGTTTATAAATACCTTCGGGTTGCCGGCCGCTGTGGCCGTGCGGTTCTAGGCGCTTCAGTCTGGAACCGCGTGACCGCTACGGTCGCAGGTTCGAATCCTGCCTCGGGTATGGATGTGTGTGATGTCCTTAGGTTAGTTAGGTTTAAGTAGTTCTAAGTTCTAGGGGACTGATGACCACACATGTTAAGTCCCATAGTGCTCAGAGCCTGATGAACCTGCGGGTTGATGTTATTTTTCTCACTAGAGAATGTTGGAACTTGCCTACTCTTAAAGATGCTGTGTTTCACCTTTAAGGAAGAAACACAACTCCGTTGTACATACGGGTCATCACCCAATTCCAATTGTGAGTTTATTTCCCACGGATCACTAGCATACACGTTGGATTGTATACGCGGACGCTTCGTTTCGCAGCTGGATTTTAATTGAATACATACATATTCATTTTCTGGCTTCGCGTCATTACGAAATTGTTACTTGGATGTTCGATCAAGACTATGGTCACAACAATGAATTACTTTAATTTTAATTTGTTTAAATTCACTAATAAAATAATTTATGAACTCATTATTCTTACTTGTTTGCTTTATCACTAACTTGCGTGCGGTCTCAAGCGTAGATCGCACTTTATCGTCTATATCTACAGTCGTTTGCGCGATCCACTCTGATAAATCCTCTTCAAACTTTTTACTCTGACCGAGAAGGTACTTACCGATCTTTTTAGCTAAATTATTTTCAATTTCAGTCAGACGATCTGTAATATTGCTATTACCATCCGTTAAGGAATTAATTCTTACTGATACAATTTCGCATTGTTCCGATAAATTACCAACATTCATATCTATACGATCAATAAGTTTCACTTCTTGTTTTTCCTGTTTACTTAACCTAGACTCAACATTCACTAATTTATTATCAACTTTAACCTTCTGATCGGCAAGTCTAGCTTCAACATCCTCTATTCAGTTAGCTACTTTAACGTGCTGTTCGATAAGTCTATTTTCAAAAATCTGTAATTGTTCACTGAATTTGACTTCCATAACAGCTTGCTGTTGCACTATCTTAGCATCTCTATTAGCTAATTTATTATTTAACATTGCTTGTTGATCCGAAAATGTATTATTTAATATGGTCTGCTATTCGTCTACTTCAGAAAATTTACTATTCAATGCTGTTTGGTGTTCCAGAAATCTATTTTCTAAGGATGTTTATTGTTCTGAAAATTTCTTGTCTAAGGTAGTTTGCTGTTCCTTGATTGCATCATTCATATCATCCAATATATTTAGTTTTGACAATATGACACTCAGTATGTCCACACTTCCAGAGCTCGTCTGTGCGACACTCATTCCACATTCGCGATCTATTTCCTCTTTAGCATCAGAATTATTGTTATATGCTAATTCTACAACTTTATTTTTTGTTCTAACACCCGATACACTAGTTGACACTACTTCATCAGGTTCGGTAAACGTTTCACCTTCTACATTGACAATGGTTCTATTACCTTCTTCTTGTTCTGATAAATCACTAAACTCCTCCCCCGATTCGGAAATTCTCTTGTCCATATCGCTACGCAATCTAATGTTCCTCTTAGACATGATGATAACCCGTTTAGTATAGCTCACAGTTATTACACTATTTCACCCACTAATATTATTACTACTACGAAAACACAAGCACAGTGAAAGTATAATATTCCCACTATGATAAATAATCTACTCTGCGTACGATTACTTATTTTGTGGATTGCTTACGTTTTCTCTGGTGTTCAAGATTGTCGTGGCGTTGGTGTTGTCCCTGGTGACTGCTCTCCGACGCGCTGCGTCGTTCTGCGTGTAGCTCACTCGAAGTCGTGAAGTGTTGGCTGTGTTGTGGAGACGTCAGCCCCCCACGTTGTCTCTGCACTCGTAGTTGAGGATAAGCGTCGGACGGTGTGGCGTCCGGCGTCGTTTATTTCCGTTCTGTGGACAAACAACCGTGGAGCGGTTACTGCTACAGCTCGGTCGGTGGAGTCGAGACGCGATGCACGATAATGGATGTCTCCGTCGGTTAACGAGAGACAAGATCTGAAAAAGCTCTTAAGAAATCGTTCCTCGCGCAATGATTAAAGTTTGATTGCGAGTCCACACAGATTCCTTATTAATGCGAACTGCGCACTCTGATTGTCTCTTTTGGTTTGAAGTTGAATTATTATGTGTCCGGTTAACACTTTAGTGCAGTAATTGATGAATCTGCCCTCATACACATCGGCCACATCAACAAAAGCGAGGAAAAAGGCCAATTGCAGATCGTATTGATCGGTGTTTGTTGGTTGCTAAGTAAAATTGTTCCCTCTATATGACGCGAGATCCACAGATGCTCTTTAACAATATTATGTACGTCCAAACCTTCCTTGTCACAACTAACAGTCCACGAATTTACTTCCAAGTTAAATAGTCACTGTTCATTAACTTTTGATGAGCAGTTACTAAATATTCACAGAATGACACGTTGAATTTCCACTTTTGATGAACAATTTTATTGTTCCTTTTGGCTAAATACTTTATAAACATCACGCCACGCGCACACACGGTTAATTAGCACTGGCAGTTCTGCTAGTTTCAAGTATCGTGACAATTACGACAGCTTTAACCCTCGGCGTAATTGTATCTTCTTCATGTATTCGTGTCAATGTCTCCTACTCGAGACTAAACGTGTATTATAGTCTTTTGAAACTTTGTCCATTCCTTTCTATAAGTTCACTTATATGAATGTTGAGTCCAGTATTGCCTACTTCCGTTAATAAAGTCCAACAACACGGTATACACAGTCAGAATACTATCTCGGTTCAGGTCTCTAGTCTGAATATCAGTTCACAAAATCCGTGCGTCTACGCCGCGCAACAACGACTGTTGAAAGTAAAACAATCTCGTCGCGCTCCGTTCGCTCAACTATGGGAAGAGCTGCTCTCGTATGCCTTGATAGCACGATAGTTAGCAAGCGACTTACTTTTTCGTGAATGAGTATTGTAGACGCATTGCATTTCTTCGTTGCGTTTTGTAAGGGGTCCGTAGGCCCTTACTATAAGTTTTGCGACAGCACAGGTCGACAGGACAAACAATCGATAGTGTGCGTCGGGTGGCGAGAGCGAGAGCGAGTGTTGAGAGGAGTGTGGTACGCGCTGTGGGCCGAGCCGGGTGGAGGTCTGTTGCTGGAATGCAAGACCGTACCGACAAAGGGAGTGGCCATCGCCGTGGTTTAACCCCTTTGTGTTAGGAATATTCGGGAAAGTGAAAAGTATAATTAATAGAGTGATTCAGTGATATTTCAGTGCCGATATTTGTATTTTCGCGTCTACCGCGCCGGCATTATTTGGATTGCAGTGTTGGATTGCAGTGTTGGTTTACAGTGATTAAAATTCGCGTGTGACGATAATGATTAACGAAAGGGCCTGTGCTGAGATTAGCCATCATTAATTCTGTACGACGAAGGCAGTGGCTGTCTCCTTATTTTGGGGTTTTGTGACGAATATAGGTCGCTGATCAATAAAGTTGTGTTGTTGTTCTTCTTGCCACCAGACATTTCATTATTACAGCATTCGAGAAGGACAAAATGGAATGTAACAACTCCGTAGCAATCCAATCCGATTGCCAGTCCCATTAGGTACACGGTCACATTAATTAATACCTGTTTTGGGCTGCTATCAGATCTCGATCGAGCGGGATAAGTCAGTAGAATAAACAGGAGTGTTACAGTTTACAACTCTCTTTCACATAAAAGTTATCTCTGACCGGCATTTCTTTGGACTTAACTTTCATGGTATTAATTTGCAATTATTACTTAGTTGTTTGGCAGATAACTAAAGATGACCTTCCTTCCTTCTTCCTTTCTATCAAAACACACTCTGTAATGCTTAATGTTGGTGTTTATCGTAACTCAGGATTCACCCGGTGTTCTCGGCTCGTAGCAGGTTACGTTAGGTCCTGCCTCATCAGCCAAATTGCGGTTGGCGACTGTGACGGCCACCGGCTCTTCCTCTCCATAGCTTCTCACAGTAGGGCCCAATCTACAGCGTGTTGCACTTCAGTTCGGTGGGTCCTTCCGCTCGTTGCTCGCACACGTGACCGCTTCCACTGCCCGCCGCCAACCAACTACTGCTCGCGCCACTCACGGATGTTATTACCATTGGCCGTTTCCTAGCCGGGGACTGCTACGGACATGTGTCATGCAATAATAAGTACGGATGATAAATTTCCGTCGAAGATTAGAGAGGTTTGCCCGCCCTGGCTTACACCACGATTCTGCTGAACGGAAGGAAGTCGTGTCGAACAAAATGAGCCGCACCAAATGCTTAGAGAAAGTGTCGCTTCATACTGCTAAATGAAACGTCGCACTATACCGAGAATGACCGAGTGATGCCGAGACGTACGGATTGGAGCCTCGGGCCACACGCGGGCAGCATGTTGTCCACGTGGGAAGTTTATCACGCCACGCCAACCCCGCATTAAATAGGCCCAGCACAAAGAGAACATCTGTATGCAATTATCTTAAAAAGAGTCCTTTTTAAATTTTCCAGTCGTCACATAATTGACAAGATTTATCAAGAGAGAAATCGTAGTAAAGTTGGATCGATTTGCGACTTTATAGAGATTATCGCTTGATTACTTTCTGGGAAGTACTTTCTCACTTACTGGCGCAGCTGATGAGACGATAAGAGCACGTTATATAAAGGTTTGTACAGGGCAGCCTGCAGAGACCTAGCAGTCACAAGGAAACCGTATGAGCTCTAAAGTATTGCACAGCGTCCTTCACAATGCATAAAGGTGAGCAACTGTTTTAGATAAAAGTGACAGATCTGATTTTTACTTTATACCATTATATAGGCTATAAAATTAAAGTTAACTTTATGTAATTGTGAGATGGCGAAGTTATGTTTGAAACTCTTTTCCGTTACATGGTACTGCAGGTTAACAAATATCTTGCCTCGCAACTCTTGTTTCACGAAATAGGTGTTTAGTACGCAACTACAATTACGTTTCGGGGGGGACTTGATATTGTTTGTGGTTATCTCATTTAAAGAAGAGGTCGTGTGCCTTCATATATATCTACATCTACATCCATACTCCGCAAGCCACCTGACGGTGTGTAGCGGAGGGTACTTTGAGTACCTCTATCGGTTCTCCCTTCTATTCCAGTCTCGTGGAAAGATAGATTGTCGGTATGCCTCTGTGTGGGCTCTAATCTCTCTGATTTTATCCTCATGGTCTCTTCGCGAGATATATGTAGGAGGGAGCAATATACTGCTTGACTCCTCGGCGAAGGTATGTTCTCGAAACTTCAACAGAAGCCCGTACCGAGCTACTGAGCGTCTCTCCTGCAGAGTCTTCCACTGGAGTTTATCTGTCATCTCCCTAACGCTTTTGCGATTACTAAATGATCCTGTAACGAGGCGCGCTGCTCTCCGTAGGATCTTCTCTATCTCTTCTATCAACCCTATCTGGTACGGATCCCACACTGGTGATCAATTTGAAGCAGTAGGCGTACAAGTGTACCGCAACCTACTTCCTTTGTTTTCGGATTGCATTTCCTTAGGAATTTTCCTATGAATCTCAGTCTGGCATCTGCTTTGCCGACGATCAACTTTATATGATCATTCCATTTTAAATCACTCCTAATGCGTACTCCCAGACAATTTATGGATTTAACAGCTTCCAGTTGCTGACCTGCTATATTGTAGCTAAATGATATGGGATCTTTCTTTCTATGTATTCACAGCACATTACACTTGTCTACATTGAGATTCAATTGACATTCCCTGCACCATGCGTCAATTCGTTGCAGATCCTCCTGCATTTCAGTACAATTTTTCAATTGTTACAACCTCTCGATATACCACAGCATCATCCGCAAAAATCCTCAGCTAACTTCCGATGTTATCCACAAGGTCATTTATGTATACTGTGAATAAGAACGGTCCTACGATACTCCCTGCGACACACCTAAAATCACTCTTGCTTCGGAAGACTTCTCTCCATTGAGAATGACATGCTACGTTCTGTTATCTAGGAACTCTTCAATCCAATCACACAATTGGTCTGATAGTCCATATGCTCTTACTTTGTTCATTAAACGACTGTGGGGAACTGTATCGAACGCCTTGCGGAATTCAAGAAACACGGCATCCACCTGGGATACCGTGTCTATGGCCCTCTGAGTCTCGTGGACGAATAGCGTGAGCTGGATTTCACACGATCGTCTTTTTCGAAACCCATGCTGATCCCTATAGATTTCTAGACTCCCGAAAAGTCATTATACTCGAACATAATACATGTTCCAAAATTCTAGAACTGATCGACGTTAGAGATATAGGTCTATAGGTCTGCATATCTTTTCGATGACCCTTCTTTAAAACGGGGATAACCTGTGCCCTTGTTCAATCCTTTGGAACGCTACGCTCTTCCAGAGACCTACAGTACACCGCTGCAAGATGGGGGGCAAGCTCCTTCTCGTAGTCTGTGTAAAATTGTACTGGTATCCCACCAGGTCCAGCGGTCTTTCCTCTTTAGAGCGATTTTAATTGTTTCTCTATACCTCTGTCGTCTGTTTCGATATCTAACATTTTGTCATCTGTGCGACAATCTAGAGAAGGAACTACAGTGTAGTCTCCCTCTGTGAAACAGCTTTGGAAAAAGACATTTAGTATTTCGGCCTTTAGTCTGTCATCCTCTTAGGGTCTGGAACCCACCAGCAGCTGTGCTGCAGTGTTAAATTATGCTGGCTGCGCGTAAAACCAGGCTGGAACGTGTCGCCAGTTCTAGTGGGAAGATCGTCGACTGTAAGCGAAAATATCTCGGTTGAGAAACACGACAGTCAGGCACCTGACATTGCGATGCTCTAGAACGTAATAACTGTGACATACACTCCTGGAAATTGAAATAAGAACACCGTGAATTCATTGTCCCAGGAAGGGGAAACTTTATTGACACATTCCTGGGGTCAGATACATCACATGATCACACTGACAGAACCACAGGCACATAGACACAGGCAACAGAGCATGCACAATGTCGGCACTAGTACAGTGTATATCCACCTTTCGCAGCAATGCAGGCTGCTATTCTCCCATGGAGACGATCGTAGAGATGCTCGATGTAGTCCTGTGGAACGGCTTGCCATGCCATTTCCACCTGGCGCCTCAGTTGGACCAGCGTTCGTGCTGGACGTGCAGACCGCGTGAGACGACGCTTCATCCAGTCCCAAACATGCTCAATGGGGGACAGATCCGGAGATCTTGCTGGCCAGGGTAGTTGACTTACACCTTCTAGAGCACGTTGGGTGGCACGGGATACATGCGGACGTGCATTGTCCTGTTGGAACAGCAAGTTCCCTTGCCGGTCTAGGAATGGTAGAACGATGGGTTCGATGACGGTTTGGATGTACCGTGCACTAGTCAGTGTCCCCTCGACGATCACCAGTGGTGTACGGCCAGTGTAGGAGATCGCTCCCCACACCATGGTGCCGGGTGTTGGCCCTGTGTGCCTCGGTCGTATGCAGTCCTGATTATGGCGCTCACCTGCACGGCGCCAAACACGCATACGACCATCATTGGCACCAAGGCAGAAGCGACTCTCATCGCTGAAGACGACACGTCTCCATTCGTCCCTCCATTCACGCCTGTCGCGACACCACTGGAGGCGGGCGGCACGATGTTGGGGCGTGAGCGGAAGACGGCCTAACGGTGTGCGGGACCGTAGCCCAGCTTCATGGAGACGGTTGCGAATGGTCCTCGCCGATACCCCAGGAGCAACAGTGTCCCTAATTTGCTGGGAAGTGGCGGTGCAGTCCCCTACGGCACTGCGTAGGATCCTACGGTCTTGGCGTGCATCCGTGCGTCGCTGCGGTCCGGTCCCAGGTCGACGGGCACGTGCACCTTCCGCCGACCACTGGCGACAACATCGATGTACTGTGGAGACCTCGCGCCCCACGTGTTGAGCAATTCGGCGGTACGTCCACCCGGCCTCCCGCATGCCCACTATACGCCCTCGCTCAAAGTCCGTCAACTGCACATACGGTTCACGTCCACGCTGTCGCGGCATGCTACCAGTGTTAAAGACTGCGATGGAGCTCCTTATGCCACGGCAAACTGGAAAACACTGACGGCGGCGGTGCACAAATGCTGCGCAGCTAGCGCCATTCGACGGCCAACACCGCGGTTCCTGGTGTGTCCGCTGTGCCGTGCGTGTGATCATTGCTTGTACAGCCCTCTCGCAGTGTCCGGAGCAAGTATGGTGGGTCTGACACACTGGTGTCAATGTGTTCTTTTTTCCATTTCCAGGAGTGTATTTGCGTGATATCAGTAGTTTTATTCTATCAGAGATGACTATCTGAATATCTGTAATCGACTAATCGATATCGGTAACAGCCAAACTCTTACTAATGAACGAAACGTTGGCTGGTTGCTGAACCAATCGGTGAAATACGAGGCGTGTTTTTTTAAGTAAGTACCGTTTTGAAATTAAAAACAGACGTGCTAATATATCTCAATAATTTTATTTTTACATGAAAGCCTGTACCTTAATCTACGCACTGACGCCATTACAGTCTGATTCTTCCTTGTTTACGTTGTGTACTGAGTGTTTAAGATGCCTCCGATAAACGAGAGTCCCGCCGACTGTGAAGTACGGGCTGTTATAAGATTTCTTAGTGCTAAAGGCCTAAAAGCGATCGATATTCATCGTGAGATCTCTGCAGTTCACGGAGAAAACATTATGAGTGATGGAACGGTAAGAAAGTGGGTGAGAGCATTTAAAGATGGCCGCACAAATGTGCATGATGAACTACGGAGTGGGCGTCCTTCGGTCGTTAATGAAAGTTTGGTACAGGAAGTGGACAATAAGGTGAGAGAAAACTGACGCTTTACGATTTCCTCCTTGCGGGATGACTTTCCTAATGTTTCTCGTAGTGTTTTGTATGCCATTGTGACCGAGCACTTGAATTACTGAAAATTGTGCGCGTGTTGGGTACCGAAAATGTTGACGGATGTGCACAACCCAAACGTTTAGACAGTGCATTGGCTTTCCTTGAGCGGTACCACAACGACGGTGGTGATTTATTAAGCTAAATTGTTACGGGCGATGAAACATGGGTGGCCTACGTCACACCAGAATCAAAGCAACAGCCCATGGAAGTTGAGCAAGTCAATGCCCGTCCGAATGTGGCGAATCAGACCAAAGATCTTATCGCATCTTTTTGATGAGAAACTCTAGATCATCCTCCGTACAACCCCGATTTTGCGCCCAGTGACTACCATCTGTTCCTGCACTTGAAGAAACACGCGGCCGGTCAGCGACAAAACAGAGGTTAACAAGTCAGGAGGCAGACTTGTATGAAGAGGGTATTAAAAAACTGGTACAGCCTTATGACAAGTGCCTCAATATTGACGGAAATAATGTAGAAAAGTACAGGCTTTGATGTAAAAATAAAATTATTGAGATATCTTAGCACGTCTGTTTTTAATTTCAAAACGGTACTTACTTAAAAAACCCACCTCGTAGTATGTGACGGCGGGTGCAGTAGTCTGCAAAATGCGTTATGATAATCACTGTACTCAAGATAAACTACAGTGTCGCTGAACTGTTCTGCACCCTCTTACGAGAAATGCTTACTGCGTGATGAGAGTTTCACTGCAGGTCACTGTAGACCTATTCATCGCACTGCCATTTGAAGAATGTTTACTTCTTTTTTGAGTCATCAGTTTCCTGACTGGTTTGATGCGGTCCGCTACGAATTCCTCTCCTGTGCCAACCTCTTCATCTCAGAGTATCACTTGCAATCTATATCCTCAATTATTTGCTGGATGTATTCCAATCTCTGTATTCATCTACAGTTTTTACCCTCTACAGCTCCCTCTAGCAGCATGGAAGTCATTCCCTGATCTCCATTCTCTTTGTCAGTGTTTTTCACATAGCCCTTTCCTCTCCGATTCTGCACAGAACGTCCTCATCCCTTACCTTATCAGTCCAGCTAATTTTCAACATTCGTCCTGTGAGGTAACGGGCGAGATGCGGCGCCCTGGAAATATTCTAAGTTCAGAGTTGGCGGCCACCGCTCAGGCCGCGCGGCAGGGCTGAGTTCGTTAGCATCCGCGTGGTGCCTCGCAACAGCCGGCGCACGTGGTACATCCAGCACGTGGCTGGGAATTCCTTGGTGACGCTGTGCGGCGTGAGGGTCAAAGATGGCGCATTTAGTGAAACCTTAGTGGCAGACATTTCACAGTTCGTATAGAAATTAATAGTACCCAGATGAATCATGATACCTCAGAAATAAACATGTTCATTACTATTATTTGCACGACGATTCTGATGGTGTAATCAGATATTGAATATTTTTATTACTTTAAAGTTTAGAAGCTGACGGTAAATTATACAAGTAAGACCCAGCAACGAATTTCCAAAATATAAACGCTTCATCCGATTTTGTCGATCGCGGTGTCTTTAGGAAGCTATTAGTGTAAACCTAAATTGCTATGAACTACAGGCACGTAACTTGATTAATACATGAGTTATTGGACGTCAGAGTGATCGATTACTATCGATCGCGTCAGGCCATAAGTACTCTACAGTTACATGAAAAAACGGTAGCAGCATGCTTATAAATGTATTTATATCTGATAAATGTGTTTATATCTGATCTATACTATTCATGAAGAAATTAGTTAAATATTTACTAAGTTATAGAAAGCACAGAGACCTTAGGCTATTGGCCTACCTTTTGTTCTGTTCCTTTGATATATGTTTATTTAATTTGTTTATGTATCTAATAATGACTTAAAAAGGCGTAAATCACTCACTCACAAGAACAAAATTTCGCTTCGGGTACCCTAAGAAAATGACTATGTTACAGTTTGCATAGCTCGACCAAACATCTGACAGTCATTCACTGTGAAGGCCGTAAAGATGTTCTTGGAACGAGCATACTTAAAAAAGATGCTAGACTAAAGAGAAAAAAGACAGGACCAGTTATGAGCCTACATATACCTGAAACTGTCACGGAGAGATCTTACTTAGTTGCCTCTCTAGAGATTTCTGCTGTTGCGTAGGTGCCTTGGGGAGCAACGTGTTTGAAGAGATGTGAGGTTCAGAGATAGACGTACCGCGTCCTTTTTTTTTGTCCCTTATAAAATTAACACTGTGACTGGCTCTTTGTGTGGGACAGCATTTAAAGCGGGAGACCGAAACACCACAACATTGCTTTTTTGTGTAAATTTGATGCCAGCGATTCGTTTCATTTACAGTAGATAGCTTTTTTATGTGTATTTAAACAGCAGTTCAGTTCCTGCGTCATCACAAAAACTGTCCCCACGCGAAATTTTCAACAAGAAGCTTTTCGTGCTTCGATTGTTAGTTTAGGCATCATAGTGTTTTATTAGGCGCAGTTCTACTGGCTGGAGGTGGTATGTCTTTGATTTCCCGTCCATATAGGGACATAAAATATGGATATGCTTGTAACCACGTTGCAACTATGCATTTTTCACGTGTGAAAAGCATTAGGTTTTAGCAGGGATGAAATATAAGTTTACATTCGATTTTAATAACTTTCTTTTTCTCAGGAACGCTGTTCTTGCTGTTGCCAGTGCTTATATAACATTCTCCCTGCTTCGAACATAGTCAGCTGTTTTCCTGCCCAAATGTCAAAATACCTCTACTACTTTTAGTGTTCCATTTCCTAATCTAATTCCCTCAAAATGATTTCATTCGAGTGGAACATAACAATATCTAATAATATGTGTTAGAGCCTGTTTATGGTCCATCCGTGGGGATATTTATATAATTTCAAGTTACTTAAATGTAAATCCAGTACTTCGAATGTTTTTCAATATGTTTGTGTGGGTGTGTTGGCATGAAGACATGGTGCGAGAGCTCTAGCCAGTCACAGCGCTCGTGAATGGGGAGACTGGATGGAAGCGAGTTCGGGTGAAGAGTGCTGATAATACGGGACAGGACACGGAAAATGCTGGACAGGACGGGAGAGGACGGCACAGAGAACTGGAGAGTGTGGAGTGGTTTGCGCGTGGTCGCGGCAGATAGAAATACTTTGGAGTGCCGACTTGTTCACTTGTGAGATTTCCGTGGCTTCTACAGTGAAGACGTAGTGTGCGTTTAGAAATGAATACCTCGCGAGCTATGTTTCTGTTCATAACTAATTACGTGCAGTAGGCATCTATTGTTTCCCTGTTATTCAACTTATATTTTATTTAATTGCTGGACCATCGACACCAATGAATGTTTTGCAGAAATATACCGGATTCTCAGAAGTACTTCTACTATCGTACTCGTCATTTAAAGTCGTTAAGATAGTACCTGCAGAGTTTATTTAATTGCAATCTTTCATTTATAAATTAATACGTTACTTTCATAATTCGCAATTGCCCAGTGATACAAACCTTTGACCATTCGATTCATGTGTGTATTTTTATCGTATACAATAGACTCAGCGGTATTTGGCCTGTAATACGGCAACTACGTATCCCAGCCCCTAGACAACGAAACCAGCCAAAACTTTTAATATTGCAACTCTGAGTCGGAGGGTACGTAGTTGAGGGCCACATCACATCATTTCCCAAATTGAAATCCCGCAGACTGTAGCACCACATCTCAAATGTTTTGATTCTCTGCTGTTCCGATTTTCCCACAGTCCATGTTTCACTACCGTACAGTCTGTGGTCCAAACGTATATTCTCAGACATTTCTTTCTCAAACTATGGCCTATATTTGATACTAGTAGACTTCTCTTGGCCAGAAATGCCATTTTTGTCAGTGCTAGTCTGCGTTTGATGTCCTTGCTACGTGCGACACGGCTTATTTTGCTGCGTAGGAAGCAGAATTCCTTAACTGCATCTACTTCGTGACCATCAATCCTGATATTAAGTTTTTCGCTGTTCTCACTTCTGCTACTTCTCATTACCTTCGTCTTTCTTCGATTTACTCCCAGTTCATATTCTGTACTCATTAGACTGTTCATTCCATTCTGCAGATCATGTAATTCTCCTTCACTTTCACTGAGGATAGCAATGTCACCAGCGAATCGTATCATTGATATCCTTTCATCTTGAATTTTACTTCAACTCCGGAATCTTTCTTTTATTTGCATCATTGCTTCTTCGATGTACAGATTGAACAGTAGGGGCGAATGACTACATCCCTGTCTTACACCCTTTTTAATCCGAGCACTCTGTTCTTGGTCATCCACTCTTATTGTTCCCTCTCGGATCTTGTACATATTGTATATTACCCAGCTCTCCCTATAGCTTACCACAACTTTTCTCAGAATTTCGAACATCTTGTACCATTTTACATTGTCGAACGTTTTTTCCTGGTCGACAAATGTCTTGATTTTTCTTTATTGTTGCTTCCATTTTCATCCGCAAAGTCAGAATCGCCTCTCAGGGGCCTTTACCTTTCCTAAAGCAAAACTGATCGTCATTTAATACATACTCAATTATCTTTTCCATTCTTCTGTATATTATTCTTGTCAGCAACTTGGATATATGAGCTGTTAAGCTGATTGCGCGATAATTTTCGCACTCTTCAGCTCTTGCAGGAAAATTGTGGATGATAATTTTCCGAAAGTCAGTCATACATTCTACACACTAACGTGAACAGTCGTTTTGTTGCCACTGCCCCCAATGATTTTAGAAATTCTGATGGAATGTTATTGATCCCTTCTGCCTTATTTGATCTTATGCCCTCCAAACCTCTGTAAAACGACACATTCCGCAGGCCGATTATAATTTCAGATTATTCTGAACAAGAGATGATTTAAGGCCGTTCAATACTTTTCAAAAATCAGTATTTGACACATGTTACCTTAATACATAACGATTCTTTATTATTCGTTCGAAACAGGTGTTTCATTAAAGAAGTGTAATAGAGCTACTGCACAAAATCATGAGTTTTCAAATTACAGTTTCAGCTGATTCCTTAGAGGCGAGCACCGGAGCCTTGAAGAATTCAAAGAAAATCAAAGGCTTTTAGTCGTAATAACTATTTTTCCTTCTTTTAGCAACAGCGATCAGTTTAGTCATTGTCACTTACAACATAACAGCCAACTCAAATAGGATACAGAACACGAGTATATTCATCCAATCTAGCCGTAGCTTCGTAACAGGTAATCATAGACAGATAACGATTCAAAATTGCTTTCACGGATCAAAACATGTTTTTCTATTACAAATAAGTAATCTCGTCTGATGGCGTTAGTATTTGATAACTACGCAGTAGTTTCAAAGGATACGTGCTGTTCTGGTGTAATATCAGCTACCTTTCCATACTGCCCACTAGCAATTTGCAAGACTGAAATACAGGTTAAGCTAGTATACTGCATACTAATGGATGCATGTTTTGGTGTATATAACATCTGAGGCAAATAAAATCATGAGTTTTCAAATATTCAGAGGCAGGCCTTAAGGAACCCTAATTATGTTCGTCGGTATAGATCTCGACAATTATAAGTTAACAGAATTTAACAAGGTTAAAAGTCTAGTCGAATATAATTGATATGACATTGGACCATCACAAATCCTTCCTACAATGGCTATCCTATTCAAAATAGGAAGAAGCAATGGCAGAGTGTTAATGGTTTACTTTGTGATAACTATTCGAGTTGAGAATTCAATTTTTACATACATAAAATGACTGGGTGTTGTGTGGTGTCCCTAGGTTAGTTAGGTTTACGTAGTTCTAAGTTCTAGGGGACTGATGACCATAGATGTTGAGTCCCATAGTGCTCAGAGCCATTTGAACATACATAAAATGCACTGTGATCCCACTAATAGACCACGTATAGAATCTGTTCTTCGTGTTCAAAGATTCTCGGATGCACGTAGCGGTGTGAACTACAGGACTGACGAGTTGAAAACCATTATCCACAATAATGTGCTAGTCAGCACGGTAGAAGCTAACAATTTCAAAATATACCTGACTGCAATTCATCCATGGAAAGCAACAAGAGAAAGGAATAGAACTCCCTCACCGAGCCATGTCGCCGTATACACCAGACTGTTATAGGGAACAAGGTATACGATGAACGCCGACAGTCTGTTATCGACTCTGTGAACCCATTTAAATCTTTTGGCGCAAAAGGGGCAACACAACATTGGAAATACTGTGCAGTTTTGCTTCATCTGTTGTTACGTTATAGCAGCAACACTTGTCATTAGTACATTCATCTACTACTTCTAGGTCCTGCACACCTTCCTTTCGACGTAAATTCCACAAGATTTTGTCTGTCGGCCAACCAAAAGCAATTTACAAATTTCCAACTGACTAATACCTTTTTTTATTGGAACAAGTGTTGTCAAATGCATCTTCGCTTTATAAATTACTTTTAACAGACATACCCTGCTATGTCTCATATTTGCATTCTTGAGGACTCTGACTATAAAGCGAGTGCCAATAATTTGTTCATTCACAGTTCCTCCAGTGTATGCCAGTCACTATGGTATTTTACTGGAATTTTACACTGACCTCGCGCACAATGTCATCAGAAAAATTCAGTATTGAGTGGAACGACGCCGACGGTAGAACAAGCCCTGGACATTTCAAAATAACATAAAACTATTAAAGCATATTTCTAGTCTGACAAAACGAAAACTACATATGTTTATGAGAGTGGCACGTATTTCTAGCTTTGTCCTCATTAACATAAGCAATAAAATAAAAATTAGCGACGTATGTTCTATGTGATATGCTATCAAGATATTTGTAATCGAACAGTCCCATATGGTTAATCAAAATTTGGTTCTTTCTCAAAATCAGGTGAACAGGGTAAATAAAACTCTTATTACATAACAATATTCCCCATCTAAACTAAGTAATCATTTCTTACACTTCTCACTTTCAGCACGAGACGTCAAAGAAGCATTCTGTAGATATTAACGCTTCGGTCCTTTTCAGCCAATATTTCTAGTCTGACAAAACAAAAACTACATATGTTTATCAGAGTGGCACGTATTTCTAACTTTGTCCTCATTAACATAAGCAATAAAATAAAAATTAGTGACGTATGTTCTATGTGATATGCTATGAAGATATTTGTAATCGAACAGTCCCATATGGTTAATCAAAATTTGGTTCTTTCTCAAAATCAGGTGAACAGGGTAAATAAAACTCTGATTACATAACAATATTCCCCATCTAAACTAAGTAAGCATTTCCTACACTTCTCACTTTCAGCACGAGACGTCAAAGAAGCGTACTTACTGTAGATATTAACGCTTCGGTCCTTTTCAGCCAAAGGCAGTGACAGACGGATTTCCATTTGCGAATAAAGATATTTAGTCCATCATTGTTATCAAATAACTCACTCAAACATTATCAACTGCAAGAATCATTGTTATGTTGAAAGGAATTGCAATACAACATGTTTCAGCGTTCAAACAGTCTTTATCTGCTTTTATACAGCAAATAATATTCGCAATTTATGTTAATATTTACTGCAGTCCTTCACTAAGCCTCTGAATCATTATTGCCAACTCAGATTTTCACTTCTGCGTCTCGGTTGTTTGTGCTGACACAACTTTTACTTTTCAACTACCGGTTTCAAGTCCCTTATGTGTGTGGGTTTTTTTTTCGGTTTGCGTAGACGAAAAACCAGGGCCCTTACCTTTTCTCATGACCGGTGTCCGGATTTCTCGCTGTGCTGCTATCTGATAACAACCATCTTTGGATGTCGATACGCTGTCAGCAGTAAGCTGAAAGTAGCACGTTGTGTTTCAGTTTATCTGCTTTCCACAAAACTCCAGACCTTAAATTTCAGTGTTCCGAGATCTGGAAAATAGTTTGACGAAGTTACACTTTGGAGTGCCAGCGTAAATCCTTCTTTGTCTAAAAGAAAAACTGACGTATAGCATTTTTTGGGAGACTAGCACACACAGAAATTTTATAAATGTTATCTGCAAATTTATTTTGTAAAACTTAGTTCCACAACAATTAATACTTACACCAATTCTCCCTCATGGTCAAAATAAATAATATTTTATTGGTTTTGCAAAGAGTTTTAACAGGTACTGAGCTCCACTGAAGAAACTCACTAACGCGTATGGTGCTTTTCTCAATCAGTGGTCGAGATTCATGGGGCGTTTCAGTTTCAACTGTTCTACCACTCAGGTAAAAGCGCCAAATTTCGTACCGCAGTCTTTTTTGGCCTCTGAATACCAAATCTTTAAATGAATTTTAGCTGTGCACAGCCCGTGTTCATGCCATTTATTGTTTGTCATCTTTTGTTACGGTACTGTCGCCTGGTTTTCTTATTCCATTTACTGTCCTCACTAACTTCCTGCCTTACCTGCCTGTGAGTGGCAGCAGCAGTGGTTAACGATAAATGCACGGTCGTACCATCTCTGGAGCGACCGATAGTATTTTTTTTTCTTTTTTTTTTTTAAAAAAAAAAAAAACTCTTTATTGATACAACAACAACTACAACATTAAACTCAATTGAAAACAAATTTGATACAATGACTCATAAAAAACAGCAAACATTGTTTGATACATATTGACCCGCCACCTTACAAAATTAGTGGGTCCTATTATGATAAAATTTGATAAATCATGCAGCTTATTATTATTATTTTTATTGTTAATTGGCACTAGCTACGGACAGGGTTAATCTAGCTACGTGACTACTTGGTTAATCTATGACTAGCTACTCTGCAGCGATTACATGTGTGCCAGATGATGTTTATAAACCTACTGTTAGGCCTGCTCGCTGAGCTAATCCCAGCGAGCGTGCCCCTGGCACTGGGCTGGCCAATACTGTTATTTCGCTGCAGTCCCTACCTATGTTATTTGTTATTGGTATTCTAATTCTACATTATTCGGTATATCTAGTTCCTATAGAATCTAGTGCGTTCGTCAAGTCCGGGAAAGGTGCTCCTGCTCTCCTAATCCGATAACGCGGCGGATTCCAGTTGTGTAACAACTGGCCAGTTCCGCGCTCGGCGGCAACTGCAGGTGCACCTGAGTCTTTATCGGGTTGATATTTGTCCTATTGGTTCCTAATGAAGTCCCTCAGAATCTTTTTAGAGATTGCATTAGCCAAATTGTTGAGGACATTGAAGGTCTCGGCACGTCGTAGTAATGTATATGTATCTCTATTCGGTAACTGATTTCTTAGTTCTAGCCCCACGTCGTCATACAACGTACAGTCGTAGACGACGTGTTCTGGTGTTCCCTCCAGAGCACCACAGTCACACGCTGGCGTTGCCTGTTTGCCAAATCGACATAAATATGTCGGATATGGCCCGTGACCTGTTAGAAAGTGCAGCAGACCTCTACTTGGCTCAAAGTAGCTCATTTGTAGCCGTTCTTTGATATTAGGTAGTAATTGGAAAACCCTCCTTCCCGTTTCCTCACTTTCCCATTGCTGTTGCCAAAGTTCTTCCCCCCTTCTCTTTATTGAGTACTTGTCCCCCACTTGTACCCCCATGATTTCCCTGGTTTTATCTATTTTCCCTTTGGAGACCCAGTACCACGCCCCCTGCTCCCTAATTTTTATATCTAATGGACATAATCCTATTATTACTAACAGGGCCCCCCCAGGTGTTGTTCGGTAAGTTCCTACAGAGCGCAACAGCATGTTTCGCTGCACCCTTCTAACAGTCACTGCAGGCACTACCCTCGTGAGCCTGTGTGCCCACACCCCACTGGCATATCCAACTAAAGACGTTAAAATACTGTTATGGTAAAGTTTGATTAAGGATGGAGGTAGATGAAACCTCCTGTGGCCTATATTTATGAGATTATTTAGGACCTCTAATGCACGTTGTGATATGTGTTCTATGTGGGTGTTATAGCTCCATTTTTCATCTACTATGATTCCTAAGTACCTGGCCTCTCGTCGCCGAAGAACTGGTGTTCCCTCAATTCTAACCGTTGGATTCCTGACAAGACTTCCTTTCAGTAATAGATACGTTGATTTGTGTGGTGCAACTTTCATTTTGGATTCTTGGCACCATTTCTGAAGTACTGTCATTGTGTGTTCTACCTTTGGCTCTAGTTCTTCTCGGCTTCGGCCGCCTACCAGCAGGAGGATGTCGTCAGCGTAAGCTATCACGTCTAGTACGTCCTCACTTTGTTGTAGTTTCTCTAAGAGGGGTTCTATATTAATATCCCAAAAGAGTGGCCCCAGAACTGATCCCTGGGGACACCCCTTCGTGATGGTTTTACTCATTCTCCCGCTAGGCGATGATAGCCATACCTCCCTGTCCATGCAATAGCTCCTCAGACAGCCATAGAGGGGCCCTGGACACTCCTTCTCTCGCAAGCGAGAGAAGAGCGAGGGCCACCACAGGTTGTCGAAGGCGCCACTGATGTCCACCATGATGCCTACCACATACTTGTGCTGGGTCGAGCCACAGACCTCAGCCGCCAGGGCAATTGCGTCAGACGCAGATCGCCCCGGCCTGAAGCCGAACTGCCTGTCGCTCATCCCGCACAGTATCCTGTGAGCTGTCAGTCTGTCAGCTAGTAGCTTCTCCAATAATTTCCCTAAGTTGTCTAAGAGGCAGATTGGCCTATAGGATTTTGGTTCTGTAGGGTCCTTGTCCTTCCCTTTTTGTATGATTATGACATTTGCCCTTTTCCATATTTTAGGAAAACTGCCGGTTCTCAGGCATTCGTTGAACAATCCTGTGAGGGGTGTTACTAGCTGAGGGGCAAGAAACTGCACCACCTCCGCGACTATGCCGTCTGGCCCTGGTGCTTTACCCTTTCTCAGTAATTTAATTTGTTCTGCCACTTCTTCCTCTGAAAAGGGGTACACCATGGTGTTATTGATATATTCCTGTAGATCCTCTCTGCGGATTTGTTGTTGGAGTTCATTCTCCTCAGTTTCTTCGTCATCCGGCAGCAGAGTGCGCAGGAGAACTTCGGCAGTTTCCTGCCACGACTCTGTCATTCTGCCTCCGTCTCTGACCGTCGAGAGGACCGCAGGGGACCTGATTTTCTCTCTAACCAACTTATAAGGTATTCCCCAGGGGTCAGTGGCTAACTGGCTCAAAACATATTTTTCCCAACTTTTTATTCTTACCTCCTTTAATTCTTTTTGAAATTTTTCCTTTTCCACCCTGTACAGCTGCAGCCAGTATTGTTTCTCCTGCCAGACGGCACTTCGCTGGTAGTACCTTCTCGCCCGTCTTACAGACTGACGCATACTCTCAAGATCGGCAGACCATGGTGAAGGGGAAGCCGCCACGGCTCTCCTCCTGGTTGGCACAGCGGCCTTGACCGCGCTGACTATAGTCCCTGCCAGTTCTTCGGCATACCTATCTACATCCAGGTCACCTTCCGGCAATGGCGGAATGCCACACTCCCGAGCCAGGCAGTCCCAGTCAGTTCTATTATAATTAAGTTGAGTCTCCCATCCGAGGTCCCAGCGGCACTGTTCTTCCCTGAGGCAGAAGGTAATCAGGTTGTGATCGCTTGTAGTGGCATTTTCGTTGACTTTCCAGTCCTCAATGATACTAATGGCATTGGCAGTTACCAGGGTGACGTCAATATTTGTCCCCTGCCCTCCGCCTCCTCTGTAGGTTGGGGGATTACCTGGTTTATTTGCCACCACAAGTTGGGAGGCCATGATTAGTTCCTCAGCCTTCTCACCATTGGTGTCCCTTGTGCCGCTGTACCACATGGGGGACTTGGCATTTATGTCAGCGGTGACAATAACCCTGCGCCCACGCAGCGCTGTGATAGTTCTCACTAGGTGGTCAGAGAATTCTTCAAAATTTCCTCCGTATTGGAAGTACATGTTTACGATATATATTAGTCCAACCGGGGTTTGTAGTTCAACCACATTGCAGTGGCTGTTTGATAGTTGTACTAGACATGTGGCTCTTAGGGCCTTGTTTGTAACTATTGTGACTGCCTTTGGCTCTACTCCTGTGGAGATTACCTGCCAAGTGGTGGACATGAAGGAGATCTGTCCCGCCCGGGAGTACGGCTCCTGCAGACAGATTACGTCCAGTCTCCTCTCCTCCACAACCTTTCGCAGCTCCTGCATGACCAGCCGACTATTGTGGGTGTTTATCTGTCCTATAGTGATTTCAGTTGTCATGGAAAATAGGTGTGAAAATTGCAATCAGGCCATGGTTTTCTATAGTCTGTCGCAATTCGACCATTTGCAAGGACAGATTGCACATAAATCTCCTGCATATTAAAGTCTTCACCTCTTCTCTCAAAAACCCTTCTAAGAAGGTCACGCAGAGCCCCGAAATCGGTGGGAAGATTCATTGACTTTAACTGAATTCTATCCACAGCCTCCATTGTCGAGAAGGTGACCTTTCTGCCATATTTGTGACCTATGCGTACGACGTGCCTGAGTGCCGTAGTGAGGACAGCCGGCTGCTCCAAGCGCGAAAGCTGCATGGCAAGCTCCAAGTTCGGGTAGATCCTTCTAGGATCCGGATCTGGTACTCTCGGGATTACTTCCAATTTATTAGTACTTGTTATTTGGTTGTCTTGTAGAACAATTTGGAGAGTTCCCTCCCGATCCGGAGTGATGCCATCACTCTCTCCCGGTTGTGAGCTGTCTTCTGTCTCTTCTTCTAAGTCTGTCTGTATGCACAGATCAACCATGACTATTTGTTGTGGGCATATTTCTTCTTTGTTGATGACGAAGCTTGCTGCTTCTGGGTTGAGTGTTGAATTTTCACTCATATGCACCAGAATTTTGGGCTCGATCAGGTTTCCTGACTCAGTCATTTTCACTACTTCTTCGGTTTTTATTTCATCGTCTGTCTGAATACTTGAGTCAACCATGATGTTTTCCCTTTTTACTGTCTCCTGGATAGATTTTAAGAACTTTTTGAAATTTTCTGCCCTTTCAGCGTCTCTTTTTTTCTTGCTCGGAGACTTTCTTTTGGTTGATCTGGTTTGGTTGTTTTCATTGGCCATAATCTGTTCGGGATATTAAGCGCTGTTCCAGAAGTTTATATGTGGGGCAGTTCCTCCCGGTTGTGCCGCAGGTCTTTTTTCCCCTTCGTGTGCATGGTATGCATACAGCAGATTTTGTACATTCCTTTCTGACGTGGTTTTCTTCTCCACATCTGGAGCATGCCGGCTTCCTACTACAATATTTGTGTACATGGTCAATGTCCCCACAATTGTGGCAGCGGGGTACTATTAAGTAGTCTCTCACATTAATGGCGTGAAAGCCTATGTATGCCCTGCCCATAGCCGTTAGTTTTCGCCATAATCCCCCTGAGACTTCTGCTACATGGTGAACAACATCTCTGTCCCTAGGTCCAGTTCTAAATCTCAGTTTAAAGTCTTTTAGGAATGCTTCCATGCTTAGGTCAGAGTCTTCAAGGTTTTGCCGATAGAGAGTCTCGCATAAATCCTCATCTGTCATGGATTTGGGGACATCATATAGTATGACAAGTGGATTTCGCTTTCGGGGGGGTTCGCACTTAATCGACTTGCATAGCTTTTGGTTTCTTAAAAGTTTGTTCTTATCATCTTCTGAGGCTACGTCTACAATGACAACATTTTTTGTAACTTTGACCTTATTAATCTTAATCTTTTCCTTGACGGGATTAACTGCGGTTGCAAAAACTTCCTGTACCTTTTTTATGTCCTGGCCAGGTAGTGGTTTCAAAAAGACTGCAGTGTCTGGCCGTTTGGAGACCTTAGCAATAGTCTCTTTGGTCGTTTGGGCCTTTGGAGCAGCTTGTGCCGCAACGCCAGCCCATGTCCTTCCTGGTTGTTTTCTAAGCCTGTCGTTCTCTTTTTCGAGCTCCTCAAGTCTGCCTTCAAGCTTAGCATTGGCTATCGCCCATGCTGCTAATTCATTTTTTATTGCCAGTACAGCGGCCTGACTGATCTTTCCATTCTTAACATTTTGATCGAGTAGTTGGGTGATCCTCATGTGTCTCTCTATATTACTCTCCTCCATTAACTGACCCAGGCCTTCCTGTGGGGAGGGGTCAGAAAGCATCGAAGCCCTTGTGGGCGCACATAGATCGCTTGTCTCTTCAGTAGCCATCATGTGTAGGACAAGCGAAAAAAGGGGTTGGAAGCCCGTCTCTTACCCCGGACCGGCTCCTCTGGCATGGGGGGGGACTAAGAACGCAGCTCGCCCACCAACCTCGTCCCTAGGTCAAGGGCATCCCTAAGCCACCGAGTTCAGTACACCGTTGCCAGTGTCCTGGTCTCCTTCAGTGGCCTCGTCACCGTCGATTTCTCCCAGAGTTTATCGGCAAGTGCACCCCGCACTCCGGAGAAGCGGATGCACTTCTCGTCCTTCGCCGTCTACTAGCCCGAGCTCCCACCTGCAGGCCAGGGGACCCGCTCCTACTCAGGTGGCGGGCCGGTCACCCAGTCGTTCGACGGTCTGGACCCAGCTAACCTGGCCCAGGCGATGTCACCACCCCCTGGGTTTGGCAGAACACGCCCCGGTTAACCACGGGCGCGGCGAAGTGCACTTGCCGACTCGCGCCGAGGTCCCACGCCGACAAACGAAGTCGCTGGCATGCAGAGCACCAGCTGGTCTTGTGCTCTGCGAGTTGAGGGACAGATGGTTAGTCCCTCAGACACAGCTCCCCCTGTGCCACGCACCCTTCGCTTTCGCCTTGGGTTGGGGGCGTTTAACGTCCTACCGTGACGGGAGTTTAACGTCCTTCCTTGACACAACGACAACCCTCACCGTTCCACAGCCCGGAGGTGTTATGAGAGTGATGATGTGATAAAATGATGGTATGGCCCGGGTCTTATGTTGTGGAGTTTGACATCATCGAGACGGTGCGGCACTCAAACCCGAGTTACGTTCCCCGGAGGGCCTCCACACGTACTGGGGGATCATGGCCGACCATGTCTCACCCACCGCTTTTGATAATTCACGGTGGGCCAGTGCGGTTCAGTGAGGATTGCACCCAGTTAAGGGCTAGCCGTTTAACGTCATGCATGGACGGCCCTTCCCGTGTTAGCTTCACCCCATCTAAGGGGGCTACTGAGCGCCGGGGCCACGTCAAGGCCGCGGGATAGGACATTACGGTCCCCGCCCCACTCAGGTTCCTCTGAGCCACAGAGCACTTCAGACAGTCTGAAGATTTCCGGGAATCAGAGGGTCTCCTGGCGGTTTTAACCCAGTTTCGGAAGGCAACACACCTTCCCCGGGTGGCGCCACGCAGACCGCTTTCCCGTGCGGACCGACAGTATTTCCGGGTCGTCGTGTGTCTGGAGTTCAGTTGGCAGGTCTGTCGGGACACAGCAGCAGTGAAGTCGGGGACGGAGCGCCGGTGAGGCGCGGACAGTCAGTACTCGCTCAACCACTGGCGATACACATGCATTGTCCAGTGGAAGGAGATTTGAGCGGGGACGACCGTTGGTTGGTCGTTCGGCCGGTTGTCTCATCGGGTGACGTTTAACTGGTTCTCTGACCGCTTCTGGGTCACCTCGCCAGACATGGGTCGGTTCCTTGCCTGTGCAGAGATGTCGCAGTGTTCCCACTGCATGGTTGGGTCCCAGCCAGCGTCTCCACGTCGTCGTGTGTCCGAGTAGCGAATGGACCTCAAGGAAGTCGGGCACGAAGCAGTCGGGGAAGGACCAGCAGGGCAGTCGGAGGCAGTCTGTCAGTCGGAGACGGACCAGCAGTCGATCGATTGGGGCAGAGAACCGAGGAAGTCTCCATGGCACATAAGTCGGGCCGGAGCCACTTGCGGCGTACACGGATCGTTGGCGTTGTGAGGCGCTTCTTGTGAGGGTTACGAAGTTCGTCGCCCACCGATCCTGGACACTAAAGTTGAGTGTTGACTTAACGTACTATCAACCTTCAACCTCTATCACGTCTCTTCGTTTGATCCTGGTTGTCGCTTTCTGGGAGATTCCCGTGAGTAACAACATGTGTACATTGAAGTCGGCTAGAATTGCATCCATCTTCCTGTGTCGTGTTTAATTTAATTCATTCCTTCATTAATGAAGTGTACCAACGGTATCGTCTGCCTTGTGGCCGTTGACGTTCCGGTGACCTTCCCTGGTCGTTGACGTAGTTTCCGGCAGTGTATTTTCCTCGTCATGTTGATGCTGTCCAGCACGGCGTGTAGTTCGAAAGCTGAGCTGTTGTTGGTAGTTCTGGGCCTTTATTCTGAGTTGGCTGGATTGGGCACCAGTATCGAGAACGTTGTGCTATTGACATCTTGTTGTCATTTTGCTGGTAGGGTGGAGCAGAACCGATCTCGTTGGTTGGTTCGTCGGCTGGCTTTCCTTTGAGTTGCCTTGCGATAAGAGGTTGTCAGTCTGGCTCCCTGTCTCACCTAAACGTGCGTTAGCATTACCTTCCCAGGCCGATCCGTGGAACCTTCTGAGCGCCGCTCCTTGTGTTTACATAGCGATTTTCTCTTAGCCTCAAGTACTCCATGTGGCCTTCAGCCGAGTTTTCAGCCTTTTCAAATCAAAAGTTGAAAAATTTTGTGCAGGCCTTAAGCCGTAAGAAATATTTTCTAGTTTCTATGTGGCCTTCAGCCGAGTTTTATGTGAAGCATTTTAGGATAAAGCCTTTAGCCTATTTTAGTTGAAATTTAGAATCTCTTCCCTTTAGGCCTTAAGACATAAAACTGTTTTCTGCATGGTGTGTGGCCTTCAGATGAGTTTCAATCTCTCTTAAATTAAAAATTCAAAATCCTTGTCTTGGCCTTAATTCATAAGATTGTTATTCTTTAGTATGAGGCCTTCAGCCAAGTTTTACACGAAATATTTTAATATAAGGCCTTCAGCCGTTTCAAATTGAAAGCTCTTCTTCCTAGGCCTTAAGCTATTAAATTGTTTGTTGATATGCGGCCTTGAGCCTAGTTTTCAGCCTATTTAGATTAATCATTGAAAATCTTTGTCTCGGCCTTAAGTAGTAACACTCTTCTTCATTAATGTGGGGCCTTCAAGGGAGTTCTATAGGAAAAATTCAAGGTAAGCCTTTCAGCCTATTTATATTGAAGATAATTTTTTTTTCTAAAGAAGTGAAACCTCCAGAAGGACTTCTGTACCTCAATTCATTGCTTAGACCTTGTGCCTTCGATTTTAGATGTGGCCTTCAGCCGATCTAAATTAAATCAAAGGATGCCTTTCGTTAAAACCTGGAGAGTTTTAATTCTTACTTGGTGATTGTGTGTTTTAAGAAATAAAGTTTATATATTGAGTTCAACTGACAGTAACTTATTTAAGCCGCTTTCCAAAAGTATAACCGCATGCGCTCTATCCTGCTAGCCCACGGATTTCAGAATTATTAGCAAAAAGTTTACATAACACCACCAGCTAAGCCTACACATTGTATTTAGCTACCAATATATCAGAAACGATTTGTTATCTTTACAGAAAAAAAGTTTAAAAGCAATGTACTTTTACCAAACTTGGAAAAGCGGTACTATTTCCGTCTCCTACTAATACTTCCCGTAGAAGAGGTATCTACAATTCAAAAAGAAGGTAATAATAATAATAAAGACATGTTATAATATTGATTTATATTAGGTACAGGTTTGCTCCTGAGCGCATTTCCTGTTGCCGCACGGAGCATTGAGTGCAACGCACCCATTTTTCCCCATGATTGTCCTGAGAAAAACGTTTTAAGCAAATGAGGCACTTCGCGTCATCTTCATTATCCTCGCTTCCGCTTGAATGTTGGTATGGGACATCACAGTCGTCATCAGGGTCACTGGATATTTCCAGTGTTGTTTTCTATTTTAATGGTTTCTTTACCTTTCTTGGATATGTTATCGGAATTAGATCTAACAGTTTTCTCACATTACGATTGGTTTTCTCTTGGAATTTTTGTCGTTTCATCTTGTAAGGTGAGCCTTTCATAAGAGATGCCCTGCCTCGTCGCTTTGATGAAGATGAACGGATAACAGGCATTCCTACGATATCTCTGCGGCTAAGTGCTTTTAACTGTGGCATCTGCGTGCTGCTTGAAGATTGAGCGGCTGGAAAGTCCTGCTGTATAGAAGTGCTTGTTGAATGATTTTTTGCATATGGGGCAGGAGCTGAGGAGGCGTCGTCAATCGCTGAAATGTCTTTTGGGCCAAACACATTCGGGTTGTAAGGCAGAATCCCAGTTTTCTTAAAACCAATCACGGCTGTTTCTACAGCCTTGCTGTGCCATCTGAAGGTTACCAATAATCCTGCCAGGATGGATAGACAGACAGTTTTCTAATGCCTGTGCATAAAATGTTTTAAAAGGAAACATAAGCGACACATCGAGAGGCTGCAGTTTTGAAGTGGAGGGAGGAGGCAAGCAGACTACGGCAACATCATTATCACGAGCAATGTTAATAATATTCACATTGCGAGAATGTGAATAGTGTCCGTCCAATATCAACACAATAGTATCTTCCTTTGACGGCTTTCCAACTGAAATGAAATGACGAAACCATTTTTAAAGAGACCACTCGTGATCCACCCACACTCATTCGCTGCTCCTATTGGCCCAGGTGAAACTCTAGCCATGAGTTCGTTCTTCATCAGCTTTCTGGGAAAAATCACTGGAGGAGGCAAAAATGTACCTGATGCCGACATGCACAAAACAACCATCACTAATGCACCTCTCTCTGCAGACGACAGTTTGCGCACCCTTTCATAGCAACAATCTTTCTTACTTTGTGTTGTGTCACTGTGATGCCGGTTTCATCTACGTTGCACACTTTAAGTGGATTAAATCGTATTTTCTCCAACTCGGGCTTCAAAATAGAAAAAATGAGCTTAACACTTTCTTCGTTGAAACCTTGTACCCTAGCTGGTGACAAGGACTGCGGCGTTCGTGTAGAAAGTGCCGGATGCCTCTGAAGAAACAGACGCAACCACTTCCGTCCAGCTGCTTTTTGCCCGGCTGAAAATGGGTGAGCAAAATTATTGCCTATAGCAAGCTGGAAGGCCATCCGCCTAAGATCATTCAGAGTAAGGCCATGGAAGTTTTTCTCCATGTCCTTACAATAAGACTCTAACTAAGCCTCTAACTCACATGAAAAAAATTGGTTTTCTAGGCACACTAAATGTCTTATTCGCATCTTTATATCCAATTTCCTTGTTTCTCACCGCAGTTATTGCCGATTTCATCGCCTCTCTGTCCTACTTCTTCCTAGGTGGCATCTGAAACAAAATAAAAAAGTATGTTCTAAATTTCGTCCCCTGAAAGAATGTGGGAACAGATGGGAGGAAGATAATACATACATAATAGGAACATTCTACTGGCCAATATGGCGGCTTCCTACACTACGTGAAGTAAACCAACACAGCAAAACGCTCAGATCACTCAGTTTATGGCTTACCCTAAATAGATATGTCAAATACAACTAAATAAACTCATTGTAATAATTCGGAAAGGGCATTCACAAATAGTATTTCGACAACCTTTTGACAAATTAGAATACGTCTTCTCAAACGGCAACGCAGAGGACTGGACGTATGAAACTTTCACAACTAACTTATGGCCATGAGCACAACTAACTAAAAATATAACCGATGGTGCCCCTACCAGCAGAACAGAGAACCGTCGGGAGACGAAATTAGGCTCGGAGACGAAATTTGGCACCTTTACCTTACTGATCCCACACATAAAAAAAAAATCCTTCTTTTCGCTCATCAGTTTCTGACTTCAACTGTCTCTCCCTCGCTTCAGGGTCTCAGATAATAGACGTAATAAACTGGTTTCTCTGAGCATGTCTCATTCATATCTATAAAGAGAAATTGTACATTTCGTATGAAACAATTGAGCTGTAAATGTAATTACTTGAAAATTACACGAATTTCACCACAATGTGTGACGATATCGCCTGCCTTGTACGGAAAACAGCCATGTACACGCCACCTGATCTTGCGAAACTATACATCACAAACACAGGATAATTACGTTTTGTTTATTGTGAACAAATTCATTTAAAAATCGTTTTTTTAATTACGATAATGAGCAAGTAACGTTGGTAACGGTACATGAGATACCATAGCCATGTGGCAATTATTCTGCTCGTTAATTTTCAAAGTTTTGCCTCCATGATGATCTGGATTCGGGATGGACTACAATTTTCTTCGTCCCCTGAACATGACTACCCATTACGATATTTCGGTGCGCAATGCTGATGACGTTCTCATGTCCTCACCAAATTCCCGGCGGAAGATGTGAGGAGATCAGACTTTTAGCATACAATTTTAGTAATCAATCTTAAAATACTCTGAATTTTAGTGGACAGAATATGTCCACATTCTTAAGAATGCAGATGGTTATGTTATATTTTCAGTGTTATGGTCGCTACGACCACACAGTTCACAAATTGATCAAATAATGGTCCATTTTTACTAGTCTATAAACAAGGAGAAAGCATTATTTGGCCTCAGAATATGGATGAGATAGCAGTTTACGCATCCATGCATATCTTCTCTGGGACGATGAAATCCCACGAAAAGCAAAAGCGATCATGTCACACGCCTACTTCGTACGAACACTATGGTTTATAAACATGTACGCCGCTAAACAAAGACTTCAGCAGAATTCAAGCAACAGAATTGAGATTCATTAGAACTACGAGCCAAACAACTAGAAAGGACATAATTGGAAATCAGGTTCCTGACATGGGCACGTAATGAGAATGAACAGAGAAAGACCTGCCAAAACGTATTTCAGCCTGTACCTCATAGGAAGAAGATCACGAGGAAGACGAAGAAAACACTGGATACAGACTGCAGATGTGGATGAGGACGGATACAAATGGGAAGTTGTCCTGAAATAGAAGATGTATGAAGACAGAGGGAAATGACGAGTGTTTGTACACCGCACCCGTGACACTGAAGTTGGGGAACGATGATGATGATGATGAATCCCAATCGCTCAATATCCGTTTTCACTCACAATTACTCTTCACTTGCCGCGATTGCGGTTTGCCGTCAGCGCCTATGGAGCGATTCACATCACAGCCTGGCTGTCCTCGACGCAGTCCTTCAGCGAAAAATAACCTATTGAGGTAACACTGTGGCTACGCACTATATTAGAGTTCGTATCGTGTGGCATTCTGAACCCTGTCCCATGTACATTTTAGCTTTTCACTGTTTCTCCAAGCTGCAGTTATTTGCAGATGCTGTCTTTTATCGTCTTGTTAAGTCATAAGATGAACAAAACCAATTGCAACATGATATAGACAGTACATCAGTGTGGTGCGGAAAGTGGCAATTCACTCCAAATAATGAAAAGTGTGAAGTCATCCAAATGAGTAATAAAAGCAATTCGTGAAATTTTGTCATGCTATAAATCACACATATGTAAAGGCTGTCAATTCAACTAGATACTTATGGATTGCAATTACGAATAAACGGGATCTATTACATATATAATGTTGTGGGGGAAGCTAACCAAAGGCTCCACTTTATCGGCAGAACACTCAGAAAATGCAAGAGGTGACATTACGCTTGTTCACTCTGTTTTGGAGGGTGTGCGGCGTGGAATCAGCTTCAGATAGGATTGGTAATCCTTAAAACTAAGGCGTTTTCCGCTGCGGTAGTATCTTCTCACGAAATTTAAATCATCTGCTTTCTCATCAGAGTGTGAAAATACTTTGTTGGAGCCCACCTACATAGGGAAAAAATCTGAAATGCCTGGGCTAGCAGGGCCAGAGTGGATTAGGTAGTGGAAAGGGGCCAAAATGAGTTCCTGTCAGCTGCACTTAACATACAAACTTTATTTATCAACGCACAGTATTACAACAAGGTTGCAAAACACTCAAAACTTTAATTGACCTCCTTTGATTAACTTTAGATCGGCTGAAGGCCACATTCAAAATCCAAGACATAAGGCTTCATCAAAAATGAAATACAAGGTTCTTCTGGAGGTTTCACCTAAGAATATTTTCTAAATCTTCATTCTAATCCGCTGAAGGTCTTAGCAATTTAACTTTAATGGAACTAGGCTGAAGGTCGCATATTAAGCAATAAGAGGAGTTTCAATCTAAAGGGCAGAAGGCCTTATCTTAAAACCTCTCCAGTAAAATTCGTCTGACGGCCCCATATAAAAATATAACAATCTCATGCCTTAAGGGCAAGACAAGAACATTAATTTAAGAGATATTGATACTCGGCTGAAAGCCATACATCAACCAAATAACTAAAATCCAAACAGGGAAATTACTACATAACACACAAGGAAGGGCGCTCAGAAGTTTCCCAGTGTCGCCCTGGGATTGTAACACTAACGCCCGTTTAGGTGAGACGGGCAGCCTGTCCAACGATTTCTTAATCTGGAGGCAACCCAACCAACAGAGAGCCGACCGACCAGTCAACCAAATCAGTTCCGCTCCACGCAACCAGCAAAACGACCACAAGATTTCAATACACGACACACAGAATATTGGCGCCCACAACGACCAACAACACTTCAGCTGTCGAACTACACGCTCCACTGGACAGCAACTACACGACGAGGAAAATACACTACATAAAATTACGTCAACCGACCAGGGAAGGTAACCGGACCGTCTACGGCCACAAGGTAGAAGATACCACTGGTGAAATTCCATAACAGGGAATAAATTAATTTCACAGGAAGACGGCTGGAATCTTAGCCGCCGCCGGCTCTAGCCCGACTCCGCGCGATAGGGGCCTGCATGCTTCTCCACACCAACCGACCGACTGGACTGCTGGTCCGTCCGCGACTGCTGCTCCGTCGCGACTGCACGGCTGGTGCGTCTCCGACTGACTGACTTTCTTCATACGGACGACGTCCCGGAGACACCGTCTCGAACCCAACCATGCAGAGGGAACACAACCGACACCTCTGCACAGCAAGGAACCTACCCAAATACACGATGTCGATGAGACGACCCACCGAACGACCAACCAACGGTCGTCCCCGCTGATATTGGCTGTGCGGACCTCACTGGGGCTCCGTCCCCGACTGCACTGCGTTCCAAACCCAACTACCTTCCAGACACACGACGACCCGGAAATACTATCGGTTGCCCAGAGATAGTACAACAGTGCACTTATTGATACCCACTGCTGGTACTGCTCACTGGCAGGCAAGACATCAATTCAGTGACACCAGTAATGAAATTAAAACAGCGAGGCGGCCGTACGGTAAAAACAAGATGTTAAATAAGGACGGCACGAATATGAGCCACGCACGTCTCGAAGTCCCTCGTAACAAAATAAAAGAAATCAGAGCTTACTCGGAAAGATTTAAGAGTTCGTTTCTTTCCTCGCGCTGTTCGAAAGTGGAAAGGTGAAGAAGTGGCTTGAAGGTGCTTAGTTGAACCTTCCGCCAGGCTCCTAATAATTGCGAATTGCAGAGTAATCATGTGTGCTCTTCTTCTGTCGCCGGCCGGAGTGGCCGTGCGGTTCTGGGCGCTACAGTCTGGAACCGAGCGACCGCTACGTTGGCAGGTTCGAATCCTGCCTCGGGCATGGATGTGTGTGATGTCCTTAGGTTAGTTAGGTTTAATTAGTTCTACGTTCTAGGCGACTGATGACCTCAGAAGTTAAGTCGCATAGTGCTCAGAACCATTTTCTTCTTCTGTCCTACAACGAGCCGCACAAGAACCTTCTGCTAACTGCTGAATGTAAGGAGCATTTAATGATAACAAAACTATGGTGATTTATTTTTAAACTTTGACGTGCATGAAACTCCCTGCAGTTTTTATTCGAGTGTACTGCAAGTGTTTGTCAAAAAAGTGGTCTCAGTGCCAAAACTTACTTGTTCCTGGAAAGTTTACATTACTCAGTTGGTATTTATGTAGAATATAAATGCCTTGTTCAGCTATAAAGACCGAAATTCTTAATGTATGTACTGCAAACGTGAGCCACAGAATCGTCGTTAAGAAATCATTAATTACAAATCTTCAGTTTATGATTATTGCTGGAAGTAAATATCTCTTTAAAGGGAGTTACTTCACGATCTGTATATGTATACTTCAACTATCCACTTGTCACACTACGAAGTGTAACGGATGGGACGAATTGATATCACCATCATCATCATCATCATCATCATCATTTAAGACTGGTTATGCCTTTCAGCGTTCATTCTGGAGCATAGTCCCCCTTATAAAATTCCTCTATGATCCACTATTCAGTGCTAACATTGGTGCCTCTTCTGATGTTAAACCTATTACTTCAAAATCATTCTTAACCGAATCCAGGTACCTTCTCCTTGGTCTGCCCCGACTCCTCCTACCCTCTACTGCTGAACCCATGAGTCTCTTGGGTAACCTTGTTTCTCCCATGCGTGTAACATGACCCCACCATCTAAGCCTGTTCGCCCTGACTGCTACATCTATAGAGTTCATTCCCAGTTTTTCTTTGATTTCCTCATTGTGGACACCCTCCTGCCATTGTTCCCATCTACTAGTACCTGCAATCATCCTAGCTACTTTCATATCCGTAACCTCAACCTTGTTGATAAGGTAACCTGAATCCACCCAGCTTTCGCTCCCATACAACAAAGTTGGTCGAAAGATTGAACAGTGCACAGATAACTTAGTCTTGGTACTGACTTCCTTCTTGCAGAAGAGAGTAGATCGTAGCTGAGCGCTCACTGCATTAGCTTTGCTACACCTCGCTTCCAGTTCTTTCACTATTTTGCCATTATGTGAGAATATGCATCCTAAGTACTTGAAACCGTCCACCTGTTCTAACTTTGCTCCTCCTATTTGGCACTCAATCCGTTTATATTTCTTACCCACTGACATTACTTTCGTTTTGAAGATGCTAATCTTCATACCATTTAAAGAGATACCTCTGTAGTTGTTACAATCTTTTCTGTTTCCATGTTTAATGATTGGTGTGATTACTGCTTTTGTCCAGTCTGATGGAACCTGTCCCAACTCCCAGGCCATTTCGATTATCCTGTGTAGCCATTTAAGACCTGACATTCCACTGTATTTGATGAGTTCCGACTTAATTTCATCCACCTCAGCTGCTTTATTGCACTGCAATCTATTGACCATTTTCTCCACTTCCTCAAATGTGATCCTACTTCCATCATCATTCCTATTCCATTCTACCTCGAAATCTGAAACATTACTGATCGTATTTTCACCTACATTGAGCAACTATTCAAAATATTCCCTCCACCTGCCCAAGGCATCCACAGGATTCAACAGCAGTTTTCCTGACCTGTCCAAAATACTTGTCATTTCCTTCCCTTTCGAAGACTGCTAATTACACTCCAGAATGGTTTTCCAGCAGCTTGACCCATAGTCTCCAACCTGTTTCCAAAGTCTTACCAAGATTTCTTCTTGGATGCTGCAATTATCTGTTTGGCTTTGTTTCTTTCTTCAACGTAACTTTCTCTGTCTACCTGAGTTCTAGTATGTAGCCATTTGGATACGCCTTCTTTTTCCTTTTACAGGGTGCCTTGACTGTGTCATTCCACCAAGCTGTTTGCTTCATCCTACTTTTACACGCTACTGTTCCAAGACATTCTTTAGCCACTTCTAGTACTGTGTCCCTGTAACTTGTCCATTCCTTTTCCAATGACTGTAATTGACTACATTCAACTAACTGGTACCTTTCTGAGATCATTGTTATGTACTTGTGCCTGATTTCCTTATCCTGAAGTTTCTCCACTCTTATCCTCCTACATATGGACCTGACCTCCTGCACTTTCGGCCTCACAATCCCTATTTCGCTGCAGATTAAATAATGATCAGTGTCATCAAAGAATCCCCTGAATACACGCGTGTCCCTCACAGCCTTCCTGAATTCCTGATCTGTTATTATATAGTCAATGACAGATCTGGTTCCCCTGCCTTCCCAAGTATACTGGTGAATGTTCTTATGTTTAAAAAAGGAGTTTGTGATTACTAAGCCCATACTGGCACAGAAATCCAAGAGTTGTTTCCCGTTCCTGTTGGCCTCCATATCCTCTCCAAATTTACCCATAACCTTTTCATACCCTTCTGTTCGATTTCCAATCCTGGCGTTAAAATCACCCATGAACAGAACACTGTCCTTGTCCTTTGCTCCAACAACTACATCACTGAGTGCCTCATAAAAACTATCCATCTTGATCTGTCCCTTCACAATGCGAATATACTGACACAATCCTAATTTTCTTGCTAGACACTGTCAAATCTATCCACATCAGTCGTTCGTTTACATACCTTATTGCAACTATGCTGGGTTCCATTTCTTTCCTGATGTAAAGCCCTACACCCCATTGTGCTATTCCTGCTTTGACTCCTGACAGGTAGACCTTGCATTCTCCCACTTCCTCTTCTTTCTCACTCCTTACCCGAATGTCACTAACAGCTAAAACGTCCAGCCCCATCTTACTTGCAGCCTCTGCCAGCTCTACCTTCTTCCCAGAGTAGCCCCCATTGATATTAATAGCTCCCCATCTCATTACCATTTGTTTGCCAAGTCGTATCTTAGGAGTCCCTGGTTTGTCAGTTAGAGGTGGAACTCCGTCACCTCCAAAGGTCCGAGGCATTTTGCTCTGATTGATGCCAGCATCGTATTTAAAGTACCAGGGAAGCAGGTTGCTAGCCTTACTTGCCCCATGTCCCATTGGGTTTTACCCCTAACGGTTGAAGGACTAACCGGTGGATTTGGTAGTCTTTGCCGTAGGAGAACAAAGGTGACCACGACTCGGAATATGTCCGAGATGCCCAGCCTTATTCCAAAGTAACTGGTATCCCGACTGTCAGGACCACTTACTTGGCCACTCATACGTTGTCCGTGGTTCATGAACTGGGACATGACTACAGGAACCCACACCATGAACCACTCGAATTGATATACTATAATAATTTACCCCATTCTGTCGCAGACGTTTATTGTTCCCAGGGAGACAGATTGTTGATACCACTCTGTGTGCATCCGAGCTTTTCTCATGTTAGCCAAGTTTTACGTGGCGGGAGAACAGATAAAAGGACATGGGTTATGGTGAGAAACGAATGGTCTGAGAGATATCGTGTCGCATTCATTTGGATCAAGCGATGCCAGTTTAATAACGTCGTGAACGGTGACGTAATTACGATGAATGCTGAAGGCATTTACATCTTGAAGGTGATGTATCAAGAATAAGTGTGGAAGTATACAGTGGGATGTACAAGGTGATCACTGCATTACACCACATATACCAAGACAACTACTTGTAACAACGATCATTATGCTTACACAAATTACCTTCCTACGAGCACTGTGAAAATTTGTATGACTCGTCCGACGATTTGAGACAGAGCTCACCTTTACTTTCCGATGTGAACGCGACTAAGTACGCTTTAATATGCAGTTTTCGATAACGTTCCGGTTTTCTACATTATTATCAATAAAGCAACATTTACTTAGCAACTGTTTTCATGTCGCTGTGTGAACAACTGCCTGACACATTCAAGAATGTTACATATATTGCTGCGTCAAGTGATATTACATGAAAGCGTCTAGAACCAAGAAAATTTCGCGTTGGGCGTGGACGCCTCGTCAAAACAAGGACAGACTTTTACGGCGACTTTTGGTAACATCGGTTGGGACCAGTGACGCTAAGCGCATTAAGACAAAGCGGCCCCTATACTGTCAATAATATTGGCCAATAACATGGTGCAACATTTTTACGGTTGGTCTTAGACAACGAATCGATAGCGCGCAATGTTTGTGCCATATCTCGGACACGCAGTGCTGACGGATATGGACGCCACCTGCAATTTCCCTTTTGGACAGGCTTTGCTCTCACGTGAGGAAAAGAGGAGGCGTAGATGGATGAATGAGTGGTATAAGAAGAGAGAAAGATGAACATTTCCTGAGTGAGTCGAGGAATACGAGGCTAATGAGTACTATCGGAACTTTCTGAGGATCGGTACTCTCTTATCAAATGTACTTTTGGAAATGGCTACATCTACAATTGTAATTATTTCATTCTAATACGTATTTTTTAGGATACAGTTTTAAAGGCCAGAAATACGTAGATTTTTATTTACATTGTGTTCAAATATTTCTTGCCCTTCCAAAATATTCAAGGGATCGAGGTACCTGTAGCACGTTAGCACCAGCTCCGCTTTAACATTCGCTCGTATTTGCTTTCAATTATTTCTTATAATTTGCCCGCAATGAATTTAATTTCCTTATTAATTGAAGCTTATCATCTTCCAGGTATATTTCCCTGCTTACCAGCTTCCGGGTACATTTCCCTCTACATCGACAACTTATCGTATTCCCCAATTTCTTTGCGGCACTACTAAGCACACCGGGCAAACAGTTAGTTACGCCTACAGAAATCATTACAAGCATCAGTTAATTTATCGTGTAATTCCGCCCCTGGACTTGACAGTCACCTAGATTCCCTTAGGAAATGAGTCCACAAGATGGTGCAGATACGTGGCATCCAGGTTAAGGCACCCACTGAGGATTTTATGGATGAATTTGTACTAGTTGCACTGGAGAGAACAATATGTATTCATGTGGAATTACGAACAGTGCAATGAATTAAGACTTTTATGATAATTGAAAGACATACTAAAAATGTACAGAAAAAAAGACATTATCATTCAAAATTATTGTACGTAAAACATCGATTTATTATGTATATAATTGTTGTTTGTTCTATGCTAAAAATATTAATAGCTGTGAAACAGTCGAATGATTTTATGCAATTACTTACTCTGGTCTTCATCTTGGATGAGGACAGACGTGGGAGGCACCGTAAGCGTAGCTACATTGCATTTTGGTTAAATGTATGTGTTCATTAGCACTTAAAACCTTTATTTATGTATCTTTGGGATCCCTACTTGTTGGGAATTTAATGACTTCTTTTTCAGAATATCAGATCGTGCAATACAGCGCGATCCTAGGAATGATTGTTGTTGGCTACTTGCACAGCCCTTACGTCTCATTTGACTATCGTCAATATTAAACGACACAGAGCCGCTGCAATAACTTACGTAGTTTCTATTTTAATTATGTTATTTAACTTTAGTGTCACTTTAATTTATCTTCAAAGGTTAATTATAGTTTTCATTACATTCTTGTTGTTGCCGTATAACGGCTAACGTTAATCTCAGTTAAGAAAATTCTCAGAAATTAATATACTCCGAAATGATCAGTGATAAATATGCCATATAATAATATTTCTCTACGCGAACGCATGATATTAACGCAGTACTAACTTCGATGAAATTGCAACGCAAAAAAAAAAAAAAAAAAAAAAAAAAAAAAAAAAAAAAAAAAAAAAAAAAAAAAAAAAAAAAAAAAAACCTGAGATGTTTTATGAACAGACGAGCTAGTACGGTGTTTAACACCGCTCTTTACGTATTTCATATTGCGGGCGTTAATCCTTCAAATTATATTTCCATAAAAGAAAACTGCGCAATTTGGCCGTGATAAGTTGTGTTGACACTTTAGTGTGTGTTGCATTATTTGATGTGTAGCTATACGTATATGTGCCTAAAAATTATACAGTTTAATGAACTGCACATCTACACACAATTAAGCCTTATCACTTGACGTATAGAACGGAATACAACATAAACATTGAAAACAACACAAGTTCCACCACATTACGAGGACGCTGCTGGAGGTGCTCCAACATATTCCAAAATGTCCCACAGATTTCCGATGGGTTTCAAATTAGGCGATTTTGCAGGCCAGTCGATATGTAGCTAGGTAGAAGAGTTTTCAGGAAACCACTCAAATATTCTTCCAGCCAGATGAACTTTGCTGTTGTCGTCCTTACGTGCCTCTGTAAGCAATGGCCTCTTGCGAGGTGTCAGACTCACAATGTTCACTGCACGCAGTTCCTAACGGAATGTTCTCTCCCCGACAGGTTGGATGGATCCTATACCTTCATCCACCAACGGTGGCAATTTCTGTCGGGTTTGAAAGCGATTTTCATTTACAAGCGGTAAGACGCACCTCCAGTCCCTCTCAGTATCTTTTTCCGACCACAGTTCTGCCGTTGTATTTCGTGGCCACATGTCTCACACCACTGCTTGTACACTAGTCAAAAAGTTCGCAGCGAAATGCCAACAAATCCAGCAACTTCACACACCATATGGCAATGGTTACGGTCAAACGTGATTGCCCGGTCTTGCCATTCTGTCAGGACATTGCATTTACCCATGTTCACGTACAACGACAGCTTGAAATGTAAATGTCTCTCCGATCGCTACCGCCTTATGCTGCCGTAGAGGCAGTGCGCTCGCTGTTGATCACGTGACTCGATCTGTGCTACGTTTACAAAGTGCGCGTGCGCACTAGGGTGATTAATTTTTCGGCCGGCTAAGCCTATATTTGTTTCATTTAACACACCACAAAGATGGGAAATGACTAACTGCTTTCAGTAACTCTCAAATTAACGTCCGTTCTGCTGATTTCGAATCCGTTCCCACATCACAACACAACAAATGGCGAAAGATAAATAGTCTGGCAGACCAAACGGAGATGACAAACATATAGAATACTAGTATTGGTTAAAAACAATCTTTGTTGCAATTTAATTTTTTTTTTTATTTTTCAACGGCGCGTTTCGCCTTATTTAGGCATCTTCAGGTTATCTTTTCTAGATGGACGCGAGAGGAACCAAGATCTGCATTAGGCGTTCCCGTTCACAGGGAACGCGTAACGAGTAACTCTCTCCTGTGAACGGGAATGCGTTATGCAGATCTTGGTGCCTCTCGCGTCCATCTAGAAAAGATAACCTGAAGATGCCTAAATAAGGCGGAACGCGTCGTTGAAAAATAAAAAAATTAAAATAATTGCAACCAAGACTGTTTTTAACCAATACTGTTAAGCAGTGGTTTGCTGTTATGCCACATCTGGACTGGAAGAATTTATATACAATATTAGCCTGACACTATACGATCCAAGCAGTTAGCTAATAAACTCTAAATTCAGTACATCCCTCAAAATATTGCACAACCGTCAACCTCATCAACAGAAAGTCAATAATACTGCGCAATGTTAAATATTGCGCAATATCATTATTGCACACTGTTACATATCGTGCAATACCGTGAACGGCCTCGGGACCTCTTTATCTAGCTGCGAAATGAAACGTGGATGCCTTCAGCTCTTCTACAGGAACAGCAACACTTTTGTCTCGACCAGTTGAAACCAGCGACTTTGAGCTCACTGCGTAGCTCCAAAATGAAATGACGATGACCTCTGTTCTGTCTGTCTCTGTCGTAGCTGCACACAAGGCGCTGCTGCTGCTGGTGTTGGCCGCGAGCGCCGCTGCCCAGCTGAAGACGCGCTACGACCAGCACAGTGGGCGAGTCTCCATCTCCACCAGCAGAGGTGAGTGTCCCACGCCCTCACTTGTCCAGAAGTGTACGGACTCTTCCGTGAAGATAACGGCAACGTTCGGAAAGTGTGCTCACACAAGCGAATCATGCACCGCATTTTACGGACTGTAAGACACTATGGACTATAAGATGCACCTTATTTTTAAGCAAATATGTTTAAAAATATTTTTACCATTTTTATTATTAGATTCCAAAGCCAGACTAAAAATAATTCTTAGTCTATGTAACCTAACTGACTTAAAATCCCTGAAAATCGTCATCCTCTAATTTTGGCCATTTTGCATTCAGTCCCCTATTTGCACAATGAGTTTTCCTCATCTTTTTCAGTTCTTCTTCACTAGCCTGCCAATCGCGAATGGTTTCTTCTCTTGGTGGAGGGCCGAAATGCAGCTAAACCGCACTGTTTACTTGTTCTTCTGCACTTGCTATTACTTTAAATTTATAGACTGCATCATATGGATATCTATTTTTTTTTTCATTACGTAAATAGCTACTAACAAAAAATATTGTATTGTTACTGAAAACACAAGTCACTTTCAATTCAAATTCACTGGCACAGTACTCTCGGTTTGCGACAGCGAGGCGGAAGGGAGACAGTGTTAGCAAGCTTGTCAATTCCTGCAACTTAACGTTCGTCGTGTCGGTGCACTGTCGCTTCTAGTGGAATCCAATGTTGCCAGTTTCCCGCGGCATCGAATACATGACCATTTTTAAGACTCGTGGGAATTTTAGTTCAAACGCTGGATATTCCTGTATTAAAGGATGAGATTTTTCACTCTGCAGATTAAAACTGTGTGCCGGACCGAGACTCGAACTCGGGACCTTTGCTTTTCGCGGGCAAGTGCTCTACCAACTGAGCTACCCAAGCACGACTAACACCCCCTCCTCACAGCTATACTTCTGCCAGTACCTCGTCTCCTACCTTCCAAACTTTACAGAAGCTCTCCTGCGAACCTTGCGGAACTAGCACTACTGAAAGAGTACTTGGGTAGCTCCGTTGGTAGAGCATTTGCCCGCGAAAGGCAAAGGTCCCGAGTTCGAGTCTCGGTCCGGCACACAGTTTTAATCTGCCAGGAAGTTTCATATCAGCGCACACTCCGCTGCAGAGTGAAAATCTCGTTCTGGAAATATCCCCTAGGCTGTGTCTAAGCCATGTCTCCGCAGTATCCTTTCTTTCAGGAGTGCTAGTTCTGCAAGGTTCGCAGGAGTGCTTCTGTAAAGTTTGGAAGGTAGGAGACAAGATACTGGCAGAAGTAAAGCTGTGAGTGCCGGGCGTAAGTCGTGCTTGGGTAGCTCAGTTGGTAGAGCAATTGCCCGCGAAAGGCAAAGTTCCCGAGTTCGAGTCTCGGTCCGGCACGCAGTTTCAATCTGCCAGGAAGCTTCATTTCTGTATTAGTTTCGAGTATAAGACGCACCTGTGATTTGGAGGCAATTAATCGAGGAAAAATGTGCATCTTGTAGTCCGTAAAATATTATAATTCAATTAGTGGCCAATGTAGCAGAAGCTCCTAGTTCCCTTCAAGAGTTCTGAAAATGATTAAACTCGATGCAGTACAATTATTAGACAAAAATAAGGCGGATGTCGCCTTAACCATACTGTGCTGATATTGGAATATCGTCACTTGTGAAGCCACTGTGGGGTGTTGACGTCTGGTTTACGGTGGTCTGGCTATGTAAGCTCCCTTTATTTGTAGCATAACCCATTCCCACTAGTAGCCGTAAATTCGTCTCTGAAGTAGCATTCGAATGTAATATTTCTCCTCCCTTTCTCCCACACTGACGTGTTCTCACAAAGGGGGGAAATACGAGCGAATCTGGGACTCTAGGGAAAGACTTTTCAAAGAACTGTAATCTGGTTCACAAATGTGGAGGTGTTTCAGTCCACATATTGATGTTCAGCCTCGGTGACTCTGCCCGGGTTCTGGTGGTGGCTGGCACACAGTAGAGACTTGGTTTAAGGGTATTTATAGCCAATGTATAGGGAGAATGGTTATAAATTGATTATAATGTATTCATTAATTGCATTCAATAATATATGAGGGTTGTTAAATAACTAATGCCCCATGGAAGTCCGAGGCTGCCAGGCCTGGACTATGGGCTGGATGAGGCAGTGATGTCCAAACCAGTTTCGCGATGTGTTCCCAGGTTCTCAGACCTGTGTGTGTGCGGGCATTATCGTGTTGGAGCAAGATTTCTGCTGGATTCTTGTCCGATCGAACACGTCATAAAAGTCCTTGAGTTTATTCAGAGTCTTTGCGTATGACTCTGAATTCATGGTTGATCTTCTTGGCATCACATCCATAAGAATGATGCAATCACAATCCTAGAAGACTGTGACCACGATTTTTCCGGCAGACGGGGTTGTCTTGAATTTCTTCTTTTATGGTGTATGAGGATGATGCCACTCCATGCCTTTTTGCTTCTGGCACAGAGTTGTGCACTCAGCTTTCGCCCCCCATAACGATCCATGACAGAAGGGCCTCTCAGTCGGTCTCAAAACGCTCCAACAATTCAGATGAAATGGCCTTTCTCTGAATATTGTGTTCACTTGTGAGCATACATGAATGAGAATACAATGGAACCCATCGTCTGCACCACTTTCAATATTCGCGATTCTCTATCATTACAGACGCACTTCCAATGATGACCGACAACTGTAGAGCCAATTGTCGAGTTGTGATGCAGGAACTAATTAAATACGACGCGCAGCTCACAGATGTATCTGATGAAAATGCATGGAAGAAACTGTACTTGTAATCAGGTCATTATCAAATGCAAGTCTGAATCTGGACTCTAAAGCGAAATAAGTGAAAAACATTGCGTATTCCCTACAGGCTAATTGGTGCTGGCTCGGTCATACCATGTTTTCTGTTGAGATCCCGAAGCATTAGATGGTTGCAAGCTGTGAAGTACGAGTGTGGTTTGAAAAGTTCTCGGAACGGAATAGAAAAAAGGTACTTATATCACTGAAACTTCTTTTATTTTCCAATGTAGTCCCCTTGTAGATTAATGCATTTGGTCCAACGATGTTCCAGTGCCTTGATCGCATCTCGAAAATGATTTTCCTCTGGGCTTTGCAAAATAGTTGTCAACTCCGGCGATCAGTTCTACGTTCGAAGTTAATCTTCGCCCACCAAGAAAAATTTTCAGTTTTGGGAAGAGATGGAGGTCTGAGGGAGCCATATCAGGTGCATAAGGCGGATGTGGCAACAATTCATACCATAATTAATGAATTCATACCTTTGTTCGTGTAGTTTTGCCATGGCGACGGCACATGTGTTAGGGTGCGAGTTAAGAGTCGAGGCACCCATCTTGCCGATAATTTTTTTTCATTTCTAAGTCTTCACTTAAAATGTGATATACCCTTTCAGATAACATCTGGCAAGAGTGAGCAATTTCAATCACTTTCAATCGGCGACCCTCCATGACCATTTTGTGCACTTTTACAATGATTTCTGGAGTAGTGACACATCTTGGCCGACCACTGTGCGGATCATCATCAAAGCTCTCCCGACCAAATTTATATTCATTTGTCCAATTGACAACGGTTGAATATGGAGGAGCAGAGTCCTCCAGTGCATTCTGCAAATCGGCATGGATGTCCGTTGCTTTCATACTTTACTTTACGAAGCACTTAATCACTACTTGAATCTCGATTTTTTTTCCATCTTCGCAAATCACTACGCGGGAACAACAATAGAGGAACGTCACCACCGCAGCTCTCTTCCAAGAACACTGATTTGACACGTGTTTAAAGGCAACAGTCCAAGGAATATCACGTGGAGAACTCGTTGCGCTAGCGCTGACCTCTCGTGGTGATTCCGAGAACTTTTCAAACCACCCCTCGTATTACGCCACATGGAGAGGACTAAATATCTCTCGATGACTGGACTGGATCATGGTGGTATGCTGCTACGGCAGGTGTCGCACAGTGGCGTTTCCCGGAAGAGACAGACACAACGGTTTTAGTCGATGTCAGCAACAACAGTGTTTTGTGAGGTTATGAGATTTATCTTTTCGGTTCAGTTTATGGCGCCGAGCAGCCTCTCAGGTGGGGAGGACTTCAGCGAATCAGAATTGTTGTTACTTTTATAAGCTTCTCCTTCGTATATGTTAGTTTATGGTGGTTAATCATTAGTTTTTCAGGGGCCAGAAAGTCTTCCCCACTTCCATCTCGCCGTTTCCAGCCGGCGGTGGGGTTCGTTTGAGGTTATGACGATTACTTTCCTCCCTACCGCCAGCCCACCTTGTTTAAACTATTTCCTGCCTCTCTTCGATTATAACCATCACTCTCTGCTCGATAGTTTGTTGCTGTTAACGAATGGGAAGCTTGCATTCCAAGCCAAAATGGTAGCATGTACCAGGCGATCAAAAAGTCAGTATAAATTTGAAAACTGAATAAATCACGGAATAATGTAGATAGAGAGGTACAAATTGACACACATGCTTGGAATGACATGGGGTTTTATTTCAACCGAAAAAATACAAACGTTCAAAAAATGTCCGACAGATGACGCTTCATCTGATCAGAATAGCAATAATTACCATAACAAAGTAAGTCAAAGAAAAGATGATGTTCTTTACAGGAAATGCTCAAAATGTCCACCATCATTCCTCAACAATAGCTGTAGTCGAGAAATAATGTTGTGAGCAGCACTATAAAGCATGTCCGGAGTTATGGTGAGGCACTGGCGTCGGATGTTGTCTTTCAGCATCCTTAGAGATGTCAGTCGACCACGATACACTTGCGACTTCAGGTAACCCCAAAGCCAATAATCGTATGAACTGAGGTCTGGGGACCTGGGAGGCCAAGCATGACGAAAGTGGAGGCTAAGCACACGATCATCACCAAACGACGCGCGCAAAAGATCTTCCACGCGTCTAGCAATACTTTGTTCTTTTTTTTTTTTTTGGTTCTAATAAAACCCCATGTCATTTCAAGCATGTGTGTCAATTTTTTCCCCTCTGACTACATTATTCCGTGGCTTATAAAGTTTTCAAATTTATACTGACTTTTTGATCACCCGGTATATACGAACTTTAATAATGGCAACTATACTTCTGGCCATTGAAATTGCTACACCACGAAGATGACGTGCTACAGACGCGAAATTTAACCGACAGGAATAAGATGCTGTGATATGCAAATGATTAGCTTTTCAGAGCATTCACACAAGGTTGGCGCCGGTGGTGACATCTACAACGTGATGACATGAGGAAAGTTTCCGACCTATTTCTCACACACAAAAAGCAGTTGACCGGCGTTGCCTGGCGAAATGTTGTTGTGATGCCTCGTGTAAGGAGGACAAATGGGTACCATCACGTTTTCGACTTTGATAAAGGTCGGATTGTAACTTATAGTGATTGCGGCTTATCGTATCGCGACATTGCTTCTCGCATTAAGCGTGATCCAATGACTATTAGCAGAATATGGAATCGGTGGGTCCAGGATGATAACACGGAACAACGTGCTGGATCCCAACGGCCTCGTATCACTATCTGTCGAGATGACAGGCATCTTATTTGCATGGCTGTAACGGATCGTGCTCCCACGTCTCGATCCCTGAGTCAACAGATGGGGACGTTTGCAAGACGACAACCATCTGCACGAACAGTTCGACGACGTTTGCAGCAGCATGGACTATCAGCTAAGAGACCATGGCCACGGCTACCATTGACGCTGCATCACAAATAGGAGCGCCTGCGATGGTGTACTCAACGACGAACCTGGGTGCACAAATGGCAAAACGTCATTTTTTCAGATGAATCCAGGTGATGATCTGTGGTATCGTGTTGAAGCTGTTTGGGTAGTTGTACCTGTACGAGCCATCCAAGCTTTGTTTGACTCAATGCCCACGCGTATCAAGGCCGTTATTACGGCCAGAGGTGGTTGTTCTGAGTACTGATTTCTCAGGATCTACGCACCCAAACTCCGTGAAAAAGAATTCAAATGGTTCAAATGGCTTTGAGCACTATGGGACTTAACTTCGGAGGTCATCAGTCCCCTAGAACTTAGAACTACTTAAACCTAACTAACCTAAGGGCATCACACACATCTATGCCCGAGGCAGGATTCTAACCTGCGACCGTAGCGGTCGCGCGGCTCCAAACTGTAGCGCCTAGAACCGCTCGGCCACTCCGGCCGGCGAAAATGAAATCACAAGTCTGTTCTAGTATTATATATTTGTCCGATGAATACCCGTTTATCATCCGCATTTCTTCTTGGTGTAGCAATTTTAATGGCCAGTAGTGTATTTATTTACAGATAGATATGTGTTTCAAAGTTTTACTGGCCTTCAGAGCAGTCTCCAGCATTGTGTAAAACCCGTTGCTAGCGATGTGGAAGGCGTAGTACACCATTAGCAGATCCTGTTCTGTTGATGGTGCGAATGGAGCGGTCTACTGCCTGTAGAATCTCTGGAACTTCTGAAGCGAATGCCACGATGTGTTTCCTTTATCTTCGGAATCAAATCAAAGTCAGAAGGATTTATGTCCGCGGAGTATGGTGGATGGTACAGTATTTCCCAGTCCCATCGACCGAGCAGAGTAGCCACAGCTTGCGCTGTATGCGACCGTTCATTGTCGTGCAAAATGACGGGTGGGTTGCGCGAAAGTGTCGCAGCTTCTTTCGCAAAGCTGGTCTCAGGCGAAGCTCCGAAAACAAAAGTAATACTGTTCATTAACGGTGGCATTGGCTTCGAAACTGTTCCAGAGATTCGACAGGCAGTAGACCGCTCCATTCGCACCATCAACAGAACAGACTCTGCTAACGGTATACTATGCCTTCCGCATCAGTGGCAACGGGTTCTACGCAACGCTGGTGACTACTTTGAAGGACAGTAACAGATGCAAACATTTAACTCTTTTGTATCGGTTGGGATTAGTAGTTGCTTATGTTTAAGTTCCAACCCTCGTAGTAGCCACTATTGAAGTTCCAACCCTCATATTACCGCTGCCGGTGGTCATTTTGAATACAAACTGTGATGGTCAGCTGTCTCGTTACTTGTGAGAATCCACATACGTAGTGTATTCACTTGTGTTGTTCTTTAATGTGTGCTGCAACAGGTATTGTACAAGTTTCGGTGTGGGAACTTGTCAAAATACGATATCTCATAAACAACTTGCACTAGACCCCTGCAACGAACACCAGTAACATTCTAGTTTACCACACACTTAGTTTGTTAATGTCAATAGGCATTGTTCCAGTTAAAAAAGGAGTATGTTGGTACAGAATATACACTTTATAAATACATAATATAAAGGGTGTACCAGTGGTATGGGGGTACCGTCTTTGATTCATAATCAAAACATTTTCGGTCCCGGGTTCGATCCCCGCCACAGCCTAAATTTTGATAAATAATCAGCATTGGCGGCCGAAGACTTCTGGCATAAGAAGTCAGCCTCATTCTGCCAACGGCCTTGTCAAAGAGGGCGGAGGAACAGATAGAGGGCCAGGGCCCTCTCTTGTCCTAGGGGTGGGAAATTGCCCCTAAAGGCAGAAGAATCAGCAATGATCAACGACATGAGGATGCAGAAGGCAACGGAAACCTCTGCATTAAAGACACGTAACGTGTATCCACAGGACATGTCGCCGGCACGGTAGCTCAGCGTGTTCGGTCAGAGGGTTAGCTGCCCTCTGTAATAAAAAAAACTGAGTCAGTCGATCCACAACGAACTGAAACGGATGTCTTACGACGTCCGCCAAAAAAAAAAAAAAAAAAAAAAAAAAGGAGTGTCATGATGATCTCTCCATTGGCAAAAGATTCCGGAATAGTCCCCCAGCCGGATCTCCAGGAGGGGACTGCCAATGGAGAGGTTACCATGAGAAAAGATTGAATAATCAACGAAAGGATAACGTTCTACGAGTCGGGGCGTGGAACGTCAGAAGCTTGAACGTGGCAGGAAACTAGAAAATCTGAAAAGGGAAATGCAAAGGCTCAATCTAGATATAGTAGGGGTCAGTGAAGTGAAGTGGAAGGAAGACAAGGATTTCTGGTCAGATGAGTATCGGGTAATATCAACAGCAGCAGAAAATGGTATAACAGGTGTAGGATTCGTTATGAATAGGAAGGTAGGGCAGAGGGTGTGTTACTGTGAACAGTTCAGTGACCCGGTTGTTGTAATCAGAATCGACAGCAGACCAACACCGACAACGATAGTTCTGGTATACATGCCGACGTCGCAAGCTGAAGATGAACAGATAGAGAAAGTGTATGATGAGGGTATTGAAAGGGTAATGCAGTATGTAAAGGTGGACGAAAATCTAATAGTCATGGGCGACTGGAATGCAGTTGTAGGGGAAGGAGTAGAAGAAAAGGTTACAGGAGAATATGGGCTTGGGACAAGGAATGAAAGAGGAGAAAGACTAATTGAGTTCTGTAACAAGTTTCAGCTAGTAATAGCGAATACCCTGTTCAAGAATCACAAGAGGAGGAGGTATACTCGGAAAAGGCCGGGAGATACGGGAAGATTTCAATTACATTACATCATGGTCAGATGGAGATTCCGAAATCAGATACTGGATTGTAAGGCGTACCCAGGAGCAGATATAGACTCAGATCACAATATAGTGGTGATGAAGAGTAGGCTGAAGTTCAAGACATTAGTCAGGAAGAATCAATACGCAAAGAAGTGGGATACGGAAGTACTAAGGAATGACGACATACGTTTGAAGTTCTCTAACGCTATAGATACAGCAATAAGGAATAGCGCAGTAGGCAATACAGTTGAAGAGGAATGGACATCTCTAAAAAGGGCCATCACAGAAGTTGGGAAGGAAAACATAGGTACAAAGAAGGTAGCTGTGAAGAAACCATGGGTAACAGAAGAAATACTTCAGTTGATTGATGAAAGGAGGAAGTACAAACATTCCATGTAGGCTTTCACGGCCGGCGTCTTTATCAGTAAACTCTTCCGGGCTAAGTTGCCGTGGTCGATCTGTAGAAGGTGTCTGGCTAGTTCTTGGGTAGCAGCTCCAATTGCGTTGACTATTGGTCGCAAAGGAACATCAGGTTTATGTATCCTTGCTCCTACCCGAGAACTAGCCAGACACCTTGCCTCTTTGTTACAACCTTACATAGGCAAAACTGAGAGTCATATTAAAAACTCTCTACACTTCTTTGAGAAATTGAGGGAAATTACTGTCGGTCCTAATGACATACTTGTCAGATTTGATATAGTGTCTTTGTTCACGATGGTTCCAGTTGATGAAGCTCTCTCCCATATAGCCGATATGTTCCCTACTGATATAGTAGCTTTGTTCCAACACTGTCTATCCTCAACCTATTTTCAGTAAGCATCAATACACGGTTGACGGAGCACAAAATAAACTGTCGCTTGGGACATATCGACAAATCGGCAGTAGCGGAACATGTTTTTAAGGATGGAGATCTCGAAATAAAATTTGGTGAAACAAGCGTGCTAGCGAGGACGTCGCACTATTATACACGTATGTATAGAGAGGCAATTGAAATCCACAAACATCAATACAATTTTAATCGTAAAGAAGAAGGATTAAAATTGGATAAGATATGGCGGTCGACGTTGCATCAATCACGTAACAATCGATTGCCTGCAATCAAGAGAACAGACGATAGCCAGAGATAGCTGCACATCGACGCCACGTGACGTGTTGTGGCGCCCCCTACGATCTCTATATAAGCGGCGGCCCCAGCTTCTAGCAGCCAGTCGTCGACTCACCTCGGAAGATGTTCTCCGTAGTTGAGAACGAAACGTCAGGGAGAAGAAGTTCTACAGATCGACCACGGCAACTTATCCCGGAAGAGATTACTGATGAAGTACAAACATGTTCCGGGAAAATCAGGAAGACAGAAATACAAGTCGCTGAGGAATGAAATAAATAGGAAGTGCAGGGAAGCTAAGACGAAATGGCTGGAGGAACCTGCGCGAACCATGGCAAGGTGCCTTTGACCTCACGGATACCCCGCGCGGCAAATTGGTAGTATAACAGTGCAGGAAAGTATACAATGCCTTGCTTCTCACTGGTTGTTAGTAAAGATTTTCACCAAATCAAAGCAAGTGTTTCTCTCAAAATCTTTCTCTCTCAGGCAATTTTGTAATTAATTGCCATTTCTGTATTTTGTGTTATCGTTCCCTGACTGGGCGCTCTCCATAGTGCTATACCCATTTTCAAAGCATGTTCGTTCCTTAGTTTTATTAACATCCAATTTTATTTAAATTTTTTGTCATATGTTGTACAGCAAAGGAAGACAAGTTACCAGTTATTGTTTTCTGTGTCTCATGTGTCTCCTTTCTAGTGAAGCACATTAATTACGGAATTGTTCTTGTTCTGGGCATTATCTTCCTCTGTAAATATTCAGTATTTTGCTGCAGCAGTAGTCATTGCTGTTAGAGGAACATTACATGCCAGTGCCTTCGCTTTATCGTGCATCCGACATACGCCTAATGTGGCATTATTTGAAAATGTCAATTAGAACACCTGAATAGCATTAACGGCCACATCAAGTTTACGATGCAAGGGAAGACAGATGGTGCATTGGCCCTTCCTTGACGTCCTCGTTCGACGGAAAACGAATGGGCACCTCAGCCACAGTGTCTACATGAAACCGACACACACAGATCGGTATCTGCACGATCTCAGCCACCACCATGCGGCACAAAAACGTGGCATTCTGAATACCCTCGTCCATCGTGCTAAAGTCGTCTCACAAGGGAACCTCCCCATCGCACCCCCCTCAGATTTAGTTATAAGTTGGCACGGTGGATAGGCCTTGATAAACTGAACACAGATCAACTGAGAAAACAGGAAGAAGTTGTGTGGAACTATGAAAAAATAAGCAAAATATACAATCCGAGTACTCCATGGGCCACATACGCAACATCATGACGATGTGAGCTCAGGAGCGCCGTGGTCCCGTGGTAGCGTGAGCAGCTGCGGAATGAGAGGTCTTTGGTTCAAGTCTTCCCTCGAGTGAAAATTTTACTTTCTTTATTTTTGCATAGTTATTATCTGTCCGTTCGTTCATTGACCTCTCTGTTCACTGTAATAAGTTTAGTGTGTGTGTTTTGCGACCGCGTCGCAAAACCGTGCGATTAGTAGACGTAAGGACGTGCCTTTCCAATGGGAACAGAAAACATTTGATCGCAAGGTCATAGGTCAACCGATTCCTCCACAGGAAAACACATCTGATATATTCTATACGACACTGGTGGCGGCATGTGCGTCACTTGACAGGAATATGTTGTCGACCTACCTAACTTGTACTCTTGGCGAATGGGTAAAAAGATTCTTCTACCTTGCCCGATTTAGGTTTTCTTGTGGATGTGATAATCACTCCCAAAAAAGTGATGAAAACATAAGAGTTTGTCACATAAACTGAAAATAAAAAATTAAACTTTTTACTCGATGGAAGATTTGAACCAAGGACCTTTCAATCCGCAGCTGCTCACGTTACGACGAGACCACAGCGCTCCTGCGTCCCCAGTGTCCTTGATGTTGCATATCTTTCCATGAACTACTCAGTTTGTATATTTTGCTTATTTTTTCACAGTTCCACACAACTTCTTCCTGTTTTCTCAATTGATCTGTGTTCAATTTTTCAAGGCCTATCCACTGTGGCAATTTATAACTAAATCTGAGGGGGGTGCGATGGGGAGGTTCCCTTGTCAGACGCAGAAAGTCTGCCACTAGAACTGAGCCACCTGCGAAAAGTCTTCCGGGAAAACTAGTACAGCCACTGACAGGTGTCACAAGCTATATCTGGTGTGACACGCAAGAAACACACCAACAGAGAAGAGAACACCACCGAAGAAGAAAGCAAGAAACTTGTGTTTTTGCCTTTCTGTGGCACAGTGTCGGGAAAGATTAGCCGGCTCCTGAAGAGATATAACATTTCATCGGTGTTCAGGCTCGCAGCAAAAATTTCACAGCTCATGAGGCCTGTGAAGGACGTTCTAGGGCTTAGAACGCCTGGAGTGTACAAGATACCATGTCAGTGTGGCTGTTACTACGTCGACCAAACACTCCGCACTGTGGAGCACGCTGGACGGAACACGAGAAGTGCTTACGCCTACGCTATCCAGAAAAATCAGCCGTGGCAGAGCACACCTTCGAAAATGGACACCGAATTCTATTCGATGAGACATCTGTCGTTATGAGGACAAAGGGATTTTGGGATAGCGTCATTAAAGAAGCTATTGAAACAAAAACCTCTGAAAACACCATCAACAAGGACTGCGGTTTGCAGCTCAGCACAGCCTGGGACCCGGCCACCGCGAGGTTAAAACGGGCCTGACGGACGCGGGATGAAAACTTTACCATATCTGGCGAGGAAGACAGCACTAGTGACGTCACAGACAGCAATGCGGCTATATAACGACGCGGCCATGGCGACACAGCAGTCAGTCTTACCACTTGACAATGACCGGGGAGAGCTCAGTCGAAAGCTCGTGGGATTTTAACCACCTGACGTTGCTGGAAGCCCGAGAAAATTTTATTAATTCATATCGCCGCGAAACCATGCATTCTTACACGTCATTTTTTTCATTTCTATCTCTCTGAATGTACAATACATTCCTTGAATTGTTTTTATTGGCCTTGAGGTAGTGTTATATACTGGACCAGACTTATGCACACGCAAAGAGTTTTGTTCTACATTTTGCATAAATGATTATAATATAGACAATAATTATAATACAAACACCAACAATAACTGTAGTAATAGAAGTGGTGAAGTAATTTGGAGATAGAATTGCATATGTCTTACGCCATTTATAATAACAGAACTGTCCCGAAACTAATAGTAACAATGATGTCAACACTACTATTAGTACTACTACTACTACTACTAGTACCACCACTACAATTAAAAATAATAATAATTAAAATAATAACAGTGAATAGCGATGATGAAAAACGGACTGCATGCACAGGCCAGCAGATGTTAGATATTATTACATAATGCGTTTTAGCAGAGAAACTTACGTAAGACCTTTAGAAATGAGAAAAGTCTGATAGGAAACTATACAAATTTTAAAAAATGTAAAGTAAAATCAAGTCGAAGTATACGCTCGTTTAACGATTTTGTTAAGGATTGTTTCCCTCTTCTTAGAAAAGATCATGCTGTTGCCCGTTCAGAAGTCACAAACAAAGTCATTCCCGTCTTCCAACACCTCTTTCCTCACTCGATATGTAGTTCAGGATCATCTGCGGATTTTATGACCAGACTTTCTCATGTCTCCTATATCCACGATACATTTCAACTTTTTCTTTCATGTTGAAAGTATTTAATTCTGTTCTAATACGAGTATCTCCGTATTTCTAATCATGTCTCTTATGCGCAGTCCTTCTTCCTCCTGATGAACCTCATTTCTGCTGTTTGTTTATAATTGCCCAATGTCTGCTAATCGCACGACAGACAACTTGTGTGTGTTTTATTTTCAAGAACGAAACTTATCGAAACTTACGCCACAGCCTAAGTAAGATATTCGGGAGGTCTATTCCAAAACGGAATCATGTAAGTTTTTTATCTGGCTTTATATTTTCCTTGGAATGCCGTCAATTTGGTTTAATTACTAGAAACTTCACGTAATATTCCTTGCGTATTTCGTTGAGCTGCTGTTAAGATCTTTGTAGGTTATCTTCATTCTTTTGAAAAGCAACGGTATCATCCACAAACAGAAGCACACTCAGGTACACATCGAGCGCTAGCCTCTATTTTTTTCTTTTTCATTTACGAAGAATGGAGTTAATATATATGTCTATTGACTGGTGGTGAAGCAAGCTTTTCTTGGAGTCTGTGATGATAAAGTTTTGTAATACAATACAGTAAAAAGAGTAACTATATTCCAGGTTTCACTACCTCTATTAAATGATAAGGGTATTCACGTTCTGATATCAGTTTCCACGGGCTATGACAATTAGCACGGTCAAGAGCCTTCTCAAGAGCCGAGACGGCCATATGCGTCTCTAGATTAAATTCTCTGTCTCTTTCCTTAATGTCCTTCATTACAAACACTTGTCCGTGCATGAATGACCTGATGTAAATTCATTTCGTCCTCGGAAATAACAGCTTTGTGATATTCTTCATGCGGTTATTGACTGACTATCTTTGAGTACAATTTGTATCCATTGTTTAAAAGACTGATGCCACAATCATTTTTACAGTCCCTGCGTTTCCCTTTCTTGAACAGAGATAGTACTTTTGTTTTACTCCACGTGTCAGATATTGGAGTTCCTCCAGCATTAATTTATTAATTGTAAAACCCTTTCATCTAGTGATAAGTCGCCATATTTTATCACTTCAGCAATTACTCCCTACTATCCTGTTCCTTACACCTTTGAAAGCGTCTTGCAGCTCCTCCATAATAACTGAATCTACTATTTCGTTGTACACAATTTACAATTTCTGCGGCATTGTCTTCGGCTTTCTGTGTACCATAAGTCTGAATAAAGATTTATCCATTGCTCACTGGGTGTGATTTGCAGTGAGACATTGCCTCTATCTTCCTTGTTCAGGTGTTTGATTACTTCGCATGTGCATTGCTATCTACTATGTACGTCGTTTTCTAAGATACTAATTAACTTGTCCCATGGCTCTTCATGTGACTTGTGCACTGTTTCCAGTGTTCCTTTCTATTTTGTACGTTTGTCAACGCTCAGAAGATTTGCCTGTAGAAACTTTGCCCCTACCCATTCCCCCCCCCCCCCCCCCCCCAGCCTTCGCTACTACACTTAGGAGACACAGCGTTATTGAAGGCACCTCCAGTGCAGGATGCGAGCATTATTGCATTCTTCGATGAAACCGAGGGCTGTGCCGGCGATAGCTCGGAACTGTCCTTGAAGTAACCTACTTCTGACAGTTAGTTGTGTCACTGTGGTGCCACCTGCACCTCAAATTGCTCCTGCGGATGTAGTACGACGTACGAAGGCCATACTCTGAACACGATGGTCCTCCCACTCGGAGGTGCCACGTGGGTGCCCGTAACCCGGTCTTCCTGCGACCCGTACATTCTCGCGACCACCGCCGCCAGCAATCACGTAAATTCAGAAGGAACAACCTGCTTCTCCCAGCCCTATTACACGGCCTCGCTCTAATCAGTGAGGTGCTGATAATGGCGACTTTGCTCCCATAGAGGAATTCTTGATTAACATCATCTCACCACGTCCAATCTCAAAGGTAACTAACGCTCACTACCGTACCAGAGTATATTTAAAGTAAATCACAGTTGCATCCACATACTGGTGCTACTAGTGCCACCCTTATGCTGCAAGCGCTGAATTTCAATAGCATCATCTTTAAGATGAAGGAAAAAGACTACAAAATTTCGTTTATTTCGTACAACTTCTTCTTGGTGTTGCGTGTTGTTTTGTGTCAGTCTATACATGCAGACTAAAGCGACGAATGAAAATATGTAGGAAGTTCGGGACTCAAACCCGGGCCTCCTACTCACTAGGCAGACGTGCTAACCACTGCGCCAGTACTGCACGGACAGCGCTAGCACGCCTCCCCTTCAATCGAAATCCCCGCTTTAGCTCACTTGGTATCCTCCCTAAACTCGTACAGTATTGCAGAGGATCTCCAACCGAGTTGGTTATAATCGAAGCGCAATGTCAGCTGTGGATTACGTGGACGTTATTGCTAACCGCTGCGTCACTTCAAGCTTGAATCCTCGACAAGGATGGCATCTTCCTACAGGACAACTGTCCACGTCACAAGATCAGAATCGCGCTGTAATGGCCTGATGACCGTGATGTACTGGGTTTAGGCAGGATCCTCCGTTTCTTTCCATGCTGATGTGAGTTAACTAAGTTCTATAATCAAACCGTACTTTATGGTTGCAGAGCCTTTATCAAGTCTTATACTTTTCTGTTGTGTGTGGGCTGAGGCGTGAATCGGAGTTTGGAATGAGAAGGAACGCGTACTACGGTAAACTGTGCAGTTGTACAAAGCCACTGTGGCAGGGTGGCGTAGTGATTATTATCTACATACTAAGTAGGAGACCCGGTTTCGGATCTTGGCTTTGGTGCAAATTTTCATTCCTCGGTTCAATCTGCACATATACAAAAAGTTGAAAAGTCAGCCAAGAAATTGCAAATAAAGGTTTTGATATTTGTAAAAATATCTTCAGAAGTAGTCGGCCTTCTTACATCACATGCTGTAACAACTACTTCTGTAAATCGGAATGGGCGGCTACGTATTGCAAACCTGACGACAGTGGAAATAGAGGAGCAGGCCCAAGTGCTTCGGAGTACGCCTTTCAGCTCACATGGTCGAACATGGGGCCCTACAGCAGTTGACGTGCTGCCATGGAGATCCGATATTGTTCAAAGTACAGGATCATCGAGACTGGACCGTGGATCAGTGGAAACGTGTGACTGTTCAACTGAGTCACGTTTCTTGTTATACCAGCTCGATGGCTGAATCTGTATATGCCGTCATACAGGCGTACAGATGCTCTAAACGTGAACCGTGCCATGAATATAGGTGAGTGTGGACACTGCTGGGCCTCCATGGCACCCGTGGTGGTAATCGAAGGGCAATGTCAGCTGTGGGTTACGTGGACGTTATTGCTGACCGCTGCGTCACTTCAAGCTTGAATTTTCCTCGACAAGGATGGCATCTTCCAACTGGACGACTGTCCATGTCACAAGATCAGAATTGCGCTGTAATGGCTTGATGACCGTGATAGTTACGTCAACGTCTTGGTCACCAGTTAGCGCGATCTGATCCCGATCGAACACATCTGTGATGCTGTCGGACGCTAGGTTCGAGCCTACAAACGATCGGTCAGTAATTTGCGGGAACTGTGTGATTTTTAAGTAGATATCCGCGGCCACGTATCACTGGAAACCTTTAGGACTTTTTTGAATCCATGTCATGCAGAACGGCTTCCACAGATAGACAGCAGTAGTAGTTATTCAAGGAGAAGAGGGGGGGGGGCTGTTTTGGAGAGTAGACCAGATAGCGAGGTCATCGGTCTTATCGGATTAGGGAAGGACAGGGAAGGAAGTCGGCCGTGCCCTTTGAAAGTAATCATCACGGCCTTTCCTCGGAGCGATTTAGGGAAATCACGAAAACCTAAATCAGGATGGCCGGACACGGGATTGAGCCTCGCTCGGTTCAAAGATAGACCAACAAGTTATTAATAAGCTGATCATAAAGTTTCTGCAAAGAGAAGAACACAATAATAAGGCCATTTGTGCACAATTTAATATACCCTACATGTAAAATAACTAGAAAATTCAAGAATAAATAGAAGTTGCCTACATGAGTAACTTAGATGTTCTGGGAGAAGTGAAGCAAATTAAATCACTTAATAAAAACAAGTCTTCCGGTCAGCACTGTATACCAGTTATGGTGATGCAGCAGTTTCATATTAACAGTCATATACAACCGCTTGCTCGAGGAAAGATTTGTACCCACAGACTGGAAAGCTACCCAAATCACACCAATATTCAAGAAAGGTAGCAGGAGTTACCCACTATATTACAGGCCCACCGCGCGACCGATACGGTCACAGTTTCGAATCCTGCCGCGGGCATGGATGTGTGTGATGTCCTTAGGTTAGTTAGGTTTAAGTAGTTCTAAGTTCTAGTGGACTGATGACCTCAGATGTTAAGTCCCATAGTCCTCAGAGCCATTTGAACCATTTGAACAGGCCCATATCGTTAACGTCGGTGTCGGTATGCAGCAAAATTTTGGAGCATGTATTGTGTTAGAACATTATGAATTAGCTTGAAGAGAACAGTATATTGGCACATAGTCAACACGGACTCAGAAAACATCGTTCTTGTGAAACACAACTAGCTGTTTACACACGCTAATTGTTGAGTGCTATTGGCAAGGGATATAAAATTGATTCCGTATTTCTAGTTTCCCAGAAGGCTTTTGGCAATTTACGACATAAGCGACTTGTAGTGAAACTGCGTTCTTGTGGGATGTCCTCTCAGTTATTTGATGGGCTTCGTGATTTCCTGTCAGAGAGGCCACAGTTCGTAATAATTGACGGAAAGTCGTTGAGTAAAACAGAAGTGATTTCTCGCGTTTCCCAAGGTAGTGTTACAGGCTCTCTGTTGTTCCTTATGTATATAAGTGATTTCGGAGACAATCTGACCAACTTAGGTTGTTTGCAGATGATGCTGTCCTTTATCGTCTAGTAAAGTAATCAGAAGATCAAAATAAACTGCAAAATTATTTAGAAAAGATATCTGTATGGTGCGAAAATTGTTAGTTGACCGTAAATAATGGGAAGTGTGAGGTCATCTACGTGAGTGCTAAAAGGAATCCGTTAAACTTCGATTACACGATAAATCAGTCAAATTTAAAGCCCGTAAATTCTCCTAAATACCTAGGAATTACAGTTGCGAACAACTTCAATTGGAAAGAACACGTAGAAATTGTTGCGGGCAAGAGTAAACCAAAGACTGCGTTTTATTGGCAGGACATTTACGAATATCTACTTAAGAGGCAGCCTACACTACGCTTGTCCGTCCTCTTTCGGAGTACTGCTGCGGGATCTGGGATCGTTAACATATATAATTAATGGAGTACGTCGAGGGAGGGCAAAGAAGAGCAGAACGTTATATATTATCGCGAAATAGGGGAAAGGGTGTCATTAACATGGTATAGGATTTGGGGTGGACATCATTAAAACAAGGGCGTTTTTCGTAGCGGGAGAATCTTCTCACGAAATATCAATCGCCTAGCCGGCTGGAGTGACCGAGCGGTTCTAGGCGCTACAGGCTGGAGCTACGCGTACGCTACGGTCGCAGGTTCGAATCCTGCCTCGGGCATGGATGTGTGTGATGTCCTTAGGTTAGTTAGGTTTAAGTAGCTCTAAGTTCTAGGGGCTGATGACCTTAGTAGTTAAGTCCCATAGTGCTCAGAGCCATTTGAATTATCAATCACCAACTTTCTCCTCCGAGTGCCACAATATTTTGTTGACACCGACCTCGTAAGGAGAAACGATCATCAAAATAAAATAAGGAAAATCATAGCTCACACGAAAGGATATAGGTGTTCGTTTTCTTTCCGCGCACAGTTCGAGATTGGAATAATAGAGAGTAATGTGAAGGTTCGATGTAACCCCTACCAGGCACTTATGTGTGATTTGGGGAGTATCCACGTAGATGAAGATATGGATGAAAATCTCTGGAGCTAGATCTCTTACACTACTAAAAGTGGAGTGGCCGAGCGGTTCTAGGCGCTACAGTCTGGAACCGCGCGATCGCTACAGTCGCAGGTTCGAATCCTGCCTCGGGCATGGATGTGTGTGATGTCCTTAGGTTGGTTAGGTTTAAGTAGTTCTAAGTTCTAGGGGACTGATTACCTCAGAAGTTAAGTCCCATAGTGCTCAGAGCCATTTGAACTACTAAAAGTAATGTAGCTCTCTCATATGGGGCTAAGAACACTGATACACCTTAAGAAGTTACATTACACAATAGACACATATTCACAAAGACATAATCAGAAATATTCGACTAAGCACGTCCATTGTCACGATAAAAAATAATTTGCTGGCTTATGTGTGTACGCTCATTGGTGAAGAAAAGGTATTGGTAGAAGAGTTGCAGAGTGTCCTTTCATAAGTATTTTCTTTATTAACTGAATTCTCCGACAGTGACTACAAGAAGTTATTTAATGTGTTCTTGCAGAAAATAATACAAGTCTATTGCTGATTTTCGTTTTTTCGATAAATATTTCTTCGAGAAGGGTGGTCTTTGATTGGGAAATTACTTATTGGAGACAGTAGGCACCGTCACTATTAATGGTTTAGCTATATCAAAAAAATACGAAAATAAAGCTGTACACTAGGAAAGGTACGCTATCACTAGTATAATAAACAAGTAGCATAACTGGCATAAAACGTAAATGAGTTTCACCATAAAATTAAATGTAGTGGAGCAATTTAGAAAAAAAGAGATGCATAAAACTTGACAATAACTCGAAAGACTGTGAAACACAAAGGAAGTCTAACTTCAGTCATGTTTTGTAGATCCTACCCAGAAAGGGGACCTAGCGAGACGTAGCTCGAAACGGTTCAAATGGTTCTGAGCACTATGGGACTTAACTGCTGTGGTCACCAGTCCCCTAGACCTCAGAACTACTTAAGCCTAACTAACCTAAGAACATCACACACATACATGCCCGAGGCATGATTCGAACATGCGACCGTAGCGGTCGCGCGGTTCCACACTGTAGCGCCTAGAACCGCTCGGCCAAACTGTAAGGTGCGCGGGAGAACTTCTGGGATCCGAGTCTATACACACTAATGTGTACGCCTGAGAGTCTAATACCTGATTTCTGAATCTTTGTCTCAACATTCCGCTTTTTTTTTTTTTTTTTTTTTTTTTTTTTGGCCATCAGTCTACTGACTGGTTTGATGCGGCCCGCCACGAATTCCTTTCCTGTGCTAACCTCTTCATCTCAGAGTAGCACCTGCAACCTACGTCCTCAATTATTTGCTCGACGTATTCCAATCTCTGTCTTCCTCTACAGTTTTTGCCCTCTACAGCTCCCTCTAGTACCATGGAAGTCATTCCCTCATGTCTCAGCAGATGTCCTATCATCCTGTCCCTTCTCCTTATCAGTGTTTTCCGCATATTCCTTTCCTCTCCGATTCTGCGTAGAACCTCCTCATTCCATACCTTATCACTCCACCTAATTTTCAACATTCGCCTATAGCACCACATCTCAAATGCTTCGATTCTCTTCTGTTCCGGTTTTCCCACAGTCCATGTTTCACTACCATACAATGCTGTACTCCTGACGTACATCCTCAGAAATTTCTTCCTCAAATTAAGGCCGGTATTTGATATTAGTAGACTTCTCTTGGCCAGAAATGCCTTTTTTGCCATTGTGAGTTTGCTTTTGATGTCCTCCTTGCTCCGTCCGTCATTGGTTATTTTACTGCCTAGGTAGCAGAATTCCTTAACTTCATTGACTTCGTGATCATCAATCCTGATGTTAAGTTTCTCGCTGTTCTCATTTCTACTACTTCTCATTACCTTCGTCTTTCTCCGATTTACTCTCAGACTATACTGTGTACTCATTAGACTGTACATTCCACTCAGAAGATCATTTAATTCTTCTTCACTTTCACTCAGGATAGCAATGTCATCAGCGAATCGTATCATTGATATCCTTTCACCCTGTATTTTAATTCCACTCCTGAATGTTTCTTTTATTTCCATACGAGCACTTCGTTCTTGATCGTCCACTCTTATTATTCCCTCTTGGTTGTTGTACGTATTGTATATGACCCGTCTCTCCCTATAGCTTACCCCTACTTTTTTCAGAATCTCGAACAGCTTGCACCGTTTTATATTGTCGAACGCTTTTTCCACGTCGACAAATCCTATGAAAGTGTCTTGATTTTTCTTTAGCCTTGCTTCCATTATTACCCGTAACGTCAGAATTGCCTCTCTCGTCCCTTTACTTTTCCTAAAGCCAAACTGATCGTCACCTAGCGCATTCTCAATTTTCTTTTCCATTCTTCTGTATATTATTCTTGTAAGCAGCTTCGATACATGAGCTGTTAAGCTAGTTGTGCGATAATTCTCGCACTTGTCAGCTCTTGCCGTCTTCGGAATTGTGTGGATGATGCTTTTCCGAAAGTCAGATGGTATATCGCCAGACTCATATATTCTACACACCAACGTGAATAGTCGTTTTGTTGCCACTTCCCCCTATGATTTTAGAAATTCTGATGGAATGTTATCTATCCCTTCTGCCTTATTTGACCGTAAGTCCTCCGAAGCTCTTTTAAATTCCGATTCTAATACTGGATCCCCTATCTCTTCTAAATCGACTCCTGTTTCTTCTTCTATCACATCAGACCTATCTTCACCCTCATAGAGGCTTTCAATGTATTCTTTCCACCTACACCTATCTGCTCTCTTCTCTCCATTTAACAGTGGAATTCCCGTTGCACTCTTAATGTTACCACCGTTGCTTTTAATGTCACCAAAGGTTGTTTTGACTTTCCTGTATGCTGAGTCTGTCCTTCCGACGATCATATCTTTTTCGACGTCTTCACATTTTTCCTGCAGCCATTTCGTCTTAGCTTCCCTGCACTTCCTATTTATTTCATTCCTCAGCGACTTGTATTTCTGTCTTCCTGATTTTCCCGGAACATGTTTGTACTTCCTCCTTTGATCAATCAACTGAAGTTATTTCTTCTGTTACCCATGGTTTCTTCGCAGCTACCTTCTTTGTACCTATGTTTCCTTCCCAACTTCTGTGATGGCCCTTTTTAGAGATGTCCATTCCTCTTCAACTGTACTGCCTACTGCGCTATTCCTTATTGCTGTATCTATAGCGTTAGAGAACTTCAAACGTATCTCGTCATTCCTTAGTACTTCCGTATCCCACTTCTTTGCGTATTGATTCTTCCTGACTAATGTGTTGACCTTCAGCCTACTCTTCATCACTACTATATTGTGATCTGAGTCTATATCTGCTCCTGGGTACGCCTTACAATCCAGTATCTGATTTCGGAATCTCTGTCTGACCATGATGTAATCTAACTGAAATCTTCCCGTATCTCCCGGCCTTTTCCAAGTATACCTCCTCCTCTTGTGATTCTTGAACAGGGTATTCGCTATTACTAGCTGAAACTGTGGTGTCACCGCCAGACACCACACTTGCTAGGTGGTAGCCTTTAAATCGGCCGCGGTCCGGTAGTATACGTCGGACCCGCGTGTCGCCACTATCAGTGATTGCAGACCGAGCGCCGCCACACGGCAGGTCTAGAGAGACTTCCTAGCACTCGCCCCAGTTGTACAGCCGACTTTGCTAGCGATGGTTCACTGATAAATTGCGCTCTCATTTGCCGAGACGATAGTTAGGATAGCCTTCAGCTACGTGATTTGCTACGACCTAGCAAGGCGCCATTATCATTTGCTATTTATCTTGTGATGCATGTACCGTCAGACAGAAGTTCACCAATTATGAATTAAAGTTAAGTATTCCAGTAGTTATTTACGTTCTTTGCTACTATAAATTCCCTTAACTGTTCCAGACCTCACGCCAGCCTGCGTGAGCTTCAACGCGTGCCTTTCGGCTATCTCCTAGTGGCTTGGCAGTCTTGCCAAGTCACAACAGAAACTTGTTACAGAACTCAATTAGTCTTTCTCCTCTTTCATTCCTTGTCCCAAGCCCATATTCTCCTGTAACCTTTACTTCTACTCCTTCCGCTACAACTGCATTCCAGTCGCCCATGACTATTAGTTTTTCGTCCCCCTTTACATACTGCATTACCCTTTCAATATCCTCATACACTTTCTCTATCTGTTCGGTAGGTATAGCACTCATTTTGTAATTAAAAAAAAGCAGTATGAAGTAAACGGAAGATTCCGTAATGTATATCAAGACTAAGTATCCATGATGTGGTATAGCTTTTAAGTCACAAGAAACAAACCATATGTCTCACTACTCGTTATTATCAGTAGAAGACATATTTTTCATTGCGTTGCAGAGAAGCATGAGATATTTTGATTTCAGTGCTGAGCGAAAATGTGTGATTTCGACATGACAAATAGATCTGTTACGTATGTACTGAGAGTAAAAAAAAGTCCTTTGATCAAATAATTTATTTTTATGTAATGACAGAAGTTGAGTTATGATGGAGGAAGTTCGTAATTGCTGCCGACAGCTATCAAAATTGATATCTCAGATAATGTGTGTGTTATCTTCTCAGCCCCCTGTTTTTTTCTAGATGGGTTGGCTTCCATGCTCTAGCTTGTACTGGATATCTACGAATGCTGTTAGGGCATGTGTCACTTGATAGACAACACAACCTAGAATATTTTCCAACTATTTGCTGTTCATCACTTCAGCATGTGATACGCCTTTCTCTATAATTTCATTCACAGAGTAACATCATTAAATGTTTTAAAATTTTTGGTATGACCTGTACTTTTGCATGTTATACGCGGTCCTGACTCTATACTTGTAAATAAAATGACTAACTACATGTTGCAGATGGCCGTGAGGTTGACCTGGGCTACATTCTGACACCCAGCGACGAAGGCCTTCCTACGGCGTGTTCTGAGAGTGACTCTGACGAAGACTGCTTCCACTTCAGTAGGACTAAAATAACCGTCCGCAGGAACGAGAGAGTCAGCCAGTGTGCTACCTTCAGGCAGTGGGTCAACTCTTCAACGGCAGTCCTCACCAGTTGCCAGAACCACTCGGGTAGTCACATCTTTGGAGGCCTCGAGCAGTACCGGCAGTACTGGCCCATAGAGAACAACGTTTACAGCCAGTATTCGTACGTGACCAAACAATCAGACCACGTCGGAGTTGCTGTGCGTTACTGGTTGTTCTCTGACGGGAGATTCGTCCATATTCCAGCTCACGTCCCTCTTTTCATCGACCAGAATACCAACGATTCGGTCGACGCTTTGTGCTTCATTGCGAAGAACCAGGATCCGTACCCGTTGGAAAGACCGCTCACCGTCTTGGAGTGGGACCTGTGCATGTTCGACGATGCGAGGCAGGCCCACGAGTTCGCCGTGCGGAACTACCTGGGCACGCCGACGGGGATCCCAGACGAGCGTATGACCACACACCCCATCTGGTCCACGTGGGCGCGCTACAAGGACGACGTCGACGAGATGAAGGTCAGGCAGATGGCCGCCGAGGTCCTCGCCTATGGATTCAACAACAGCCAAATAGAAATAGACGACAACTGGGAAACCTGCTACGGAAGCTTCGAATTTAATGCGACCAAGTTCCCTGACATAAAAACACTCACAAATGACCTGCACGCTTTAGGATTCCGTGTAACCCTCTGGATACATCCGTTTGTGAATCGCGGATGCGAGCCCTACCTCTCGGAGGGAATGGCGAACGGCTACTTCGTAAATGACACTAACGGTAGTTCCAGTACTAATTGGTGGAATGGAGTCGGCCATATCATCGACTTCACTAATCCTGAAGCAGCAGCGTGGTGGGCGAATCGACTCTGGGTAAGTACCATCATTTCAGGTTCCTAGTTTCTTTGACGCATCTGCACTCATAAGCAATAGTGTTAGAGGCAGCTTCTCTGTAGGACTTCCTGTTGTCGCTATGTCGGCAGCGGCGTGTCGCAGCGAGGACTCTGCGAGAAACTATATCCTTTGGGCAGTAGGCTGACCTATGGCCGATCAAACGCCGCCAGTTACTCATGGATATTGCTCCCGATAGCGTAATAGAAGTCTGCAATATTGCAGAGATCAGAATATATGGGTGGACGGTGGGGACTCTGTTCGGAATCAATAAGGTGGTGCGCTGCCTTGCTGAAAAATCGCCTTTGGGCTACCGTTAACCTACAAACGGACATAAATGATCGGACCGAAGGTTCTGTGTTATCGACCTTATACAGACGTCAAATGGTAAATTTTCCACCAGTATTCGCCAGGATAATCCTAGGTCACCGGTAGGTGGTAAATGACTGCCGCGAAGACGATGTCCTTGTCCTTATATAGCCGAACCAGTGGTGGTGACTTCAGTGACAGACTATTTTACAACAATCCGTTCTGTGCCTACCGCGTCCACTTCACACCACTATTGCAGGATCCCAAATTTCACCTTCAAACTCCAGCTTTAATACGCTCTTGCGGAAATCACGGTCCGTATAATGGCAGAGCCGTCGTACAGTGAGCGTTGTCTGACAGACCTAATGATAACAGTACTCAAAAGTATGGTATAGACCATGTGCATAAGCAGTTTTGGATCCCAAATTTACCATGAAAGGCCACATGAGTTGTCATTATTTTACTGAGACGGTAAAGACCCATTTAACACTGCAGCGGGTCAGAGTCCGACAGTACTTTTGCTCACCCCTACATCTACAACATCCACATACATGCATAGTGTACTATCTTGTGCATGACAAAGGGTTATTTTCACTATTGTAAGTTATTTGGCGTTGTGAAGCGAGACGTCAACGAATAATTATGGTACGCAAGAAGAGATCGTGTCAACAATCCCAGAACACAAAAGTTCTAGAGGAGACGATTGGGAAGGTCCGTCTGGCAGGTAGGAGATGCACAGTCGTTGCTTTAGTGCGAAACCAATGTCATCGCTTTGACTATCATCGTTTGCCTCCCGGTCAATCTGGTTTTAACTTTAAGATGCCGCGGTGTGTCTGTTGAAGTCGGTGGAAACGTTCATATTCTCCATGAGAGAACTGGATTCTGCGTTGTCTGCGGCACATGACGCATCACCTGCTAGCGATAGGATATATTACAGTAAGTTGTCGCATTTCACAGGGAGGAGGGAAGAAAGACTTTTCGCTTTTTCTTAAATTTCGTTTGTTTCCAGCCTCCAGAAATGAAGTAATTTAAATATCCCTCTTTAAACCTCGGTATGATCATACATTTCTAATTTGTTAACGTGGTGTAGGCCTTTCCAGCCGTATAGGAAAAACCTTGGTTCAAAAGGTTAATAACCACCTTGTATGGGCAGCTCGTAGTCGTTATCAGTGTGGTCTTAGTGGGAGTGAACCCACTTTTTTTGATGCTGCAATCCTGTCTGAAGTGACCATACAACAGGTATTCCTGCTCAGGCTTCACTTGACGGGTGTATTTTTTGACATCAAGCCAAACAGGAGTCATACCATGACTGGTGTCCACGGGAACGTATTTGCAAATTCTAGAAGGATTTTTCTGTTGGGCACCAGTACACGTGTCAGAGACCCATCCGGCTGTGAAAGGAAGAGTGACCGGCAGAGGTGTTCAGTGAGCTGTGGTTGCTGAAACCAACTACCCGGCTGTGTCGTGTCTCATTATATGCCACATTTCGAGTGAGTGTGATAGTTCGACGGAAGAGCAGAAACAGGTTTAAGTAGGGACATGTACTCTCTTCTAGCTGTCGATGGGAGCAGAAGTGTTGGAGCTGTAAACTAAGCTTTTAGGGTGAGGCTTTAAGGTGGTGAATAGTGGCTATCTAATTCTTGTTTAGACCATTAATATACCAGCCTCACTTATTTGTTGTATTATTTTAGATATGTCCATTGATTACCATTTAAAATTTCAGTAATTATGGTAAATATGATTTTTATGAATGGTGGGCTCCATGTGGTTCCCAACTGGTTGCTGCATATTTGGTAGCTTTATGAATATGATTTTAGCACGTGCGTGTAAACTTTCCCGGCGTATACTACTGACGGAATCTTCTCGGACTTGCAGCCAGGTGGCTGCGTTGAAATCCCGCAGTGTGTCACCATATTCTGGCGAAGCTACCGGTATATAAGCCCAAGAAGATTTCGTCATCAATTTGCATTCATATACGTTTGAATTACTACACTCATACTCATAAATTAAGGATAATGCTGATACATGGTGAAACAACGCTCTGGTGGACCGTTTTCGGGTTTAAATCACCTCGGACTATGACCATGCGGTGCATTTCACCTGCGGTCGTCACACTGTGATGCTGGCAACAGCCCACATACGCAGAGGTGTGTTGGTGCATGTCAGAGTACGGAGCAGCGAGTAAGTGTGCAGACGTTTTCAGAAGTGCTAATGGTGACTGTGTGTTAAAAATGGCTCAAAGAACACATATTGATGACGTTATGAGGGGTAGAATACCAGGGCGACTGGAGGCTGGTCAAATACAGTAGGTCGTAGCACGGGCCCTCCGTGTGCAACAACTTGTGATTTCAAGAGTATGGCAACGATTCCAACAGACAAGAAACGTGTCCAGGCGTTACAGTACGGGACGTCCACAGTGTACAACACCACAAGAAGACCGACAGCTCACCATCAGTGCCCGCAGACGGCCACGGAGTACTGCAGGTAGCCTTGCTCGGGACCTTACCGCAGCCACTGGAACAGTTGTCTCCAGACACACAGTCTACAGACGACTGAACAGACATGGTTTATTCGCCCAGAGACCTGCAAGGTGCAGTCCACTGACTCCTGGTCACAGGAGAGCCCGTAAAGCTTGGTGTTAAGATCACAGTACATGGCCATTGGAACAGAGGTCCCTGGTTATGTTGACAGAAGAGTCCAGGTATGGTCTGAACAGCGATTCTCGTAGGGTTTTCACCTGGTGTGAACCAGGAACCAGATACCAACCCCTTAATATCCTTGAAAGGGACCTGTATGGAGGTCGTGGTTTGATGGTGTTGTGTGGGATTGTGATTGAAGCACGTATACCCCTGCATGTCTTTGACAGAGGAACTGTAACAGGTCAGGTGTATCGGGATGTCATTTTACACCAGTATGTCCGCCTTTTCATGGGTGCAGTGGGCCCCACCTTCCTCCTGATCGATGATAACGCACGGCTCCACCGAGCTGCCATCGTGGAGGAGTACCTTGAAACAGAAAGATATCAGGCGAATGGAGAGACCTGCCTGTTCTCCAGACCTAAACCCCATGCTCTCGGTCGACGTATCGCTGCACTTCTTCAAACCCCTAGGACACTTCAGGAGCTCCGACAGGCACTGGTGCAAGAATGGGAGGCTATACCCCAGCAGCTGCTCGACCACCTGATCCAGAGTACGCCAGCCCATTGTTTGGCCTGTGTACGTGTGCATGATGATCATATCCCACATTGATGTCAGGGTACATGCCCGGAAAACAGTGGCGTTTTGTAGCACATGTGTTTCGGCTCGGTTTTCTCAACTTATCACCAATACCGTGAACTTACAGATCTCTGTTGTGTGTTCCCTATGTACCTATGCTGTTAGCGCCAGTTTCATGTAGTGCCACATTGTGTGGCACCACATTCTTCAATTATCCTTAATTTATGAGCATGAGTGTAGATGCGTGAGTGTCCATGATAGGTATGCGATACCGGGTCAAATAATATGTACCTTTTGAAACAGCAGAAAAAGAATGTCGCTGAGCGTCAACAATGCGCTATAGGAAAGTAAAATTATAGTGGCCTCCTTTGCACTGCGTCTGCATTTAGTAGTTCTTCGTAGTGATCTGCAGTGCTCTGTTGTCGAGGTAAAACGTTATTCTGGTGATTCGATTAATATTTGGACAAAATACGAGAGACATAGATTGCAAAAGGAGGTAGCGTCTCCCTGTCAGGAAGAGATACGTGATCTATAATTGCCCAGTGACAAATTTTAGTGGAACTTTTCAGCGTGAAGTCTATTGTGCTCTTTGTGAGACTTGGAGGAACCCTGGTTCAATAACATTAAACTGCAGTTCTCGAACCAAAATATCATTCCTCTCAAGTTGGATTCTCCATTACCCCATTCACTATGAACTAACATCGATGTGACGAAGAAACGTCGTAATGGACTATGGTAAAAAGTGATAAATAAGAGAACTGAAATGTTTCAGATGTGACGTTAAAAAAGAAAGCTAAAAAAACAAATAGACTGATAATATTGTTACTGAGCAGATTATCCACAGAATCGAGAAGGAAATGCATATGTGGAATAAACAAAATTGAAGACTAACTGAAAAGCTGTAAAAATATTCAGTTCTCGATAAGATTTCAAAAAGATGGAAAGACTAACAATTTGCTCCAGTGTTTTAGAAACGTAAAACTGCCAACTTCACAAAACGGAGAAAAGGTAGTATTAATGAGTCACAGTTAGAATCGGTCAACACGTACGTGTACTTGAGCATAACAGTTTATGGGATTGTGAAATGGAATGACCCCATAGTCTCAGTCACAAGTAAAGCAGGTGGCAGACTGCGTTTCATTGGTGTAATACTAGGGAAATGCTGTCAGTTTACGAAGAGACTGTGCAAATCATTCGTGCGACCCATCCTAGAATATTGCTAAGTGTGTGGGACCTGTACCATGTAGGACTAACAGAGGACATTGAATGGTTACAGAGAAGGATGGCTCGAATGGCCACAGATTTGTTTTACACATGTGAGAGGGTCACAAAGATACTGAAAGAAATGAAATGAGCGACGCTTGAATATGGGCGCAAACACCCCGTGAAAATTAGAAATTTTCTGAAATCATCTTAAACTGACGAATGTAGAAGAACGTTACAAAGCCCTACTTATCTCTGCCATAGCGACTGTGAAGACAAGACTGGACAAATTGCAGCACGCACAGAACCATTTAGGCAATCGTTCTGCCCACGCTCCATACGCGCATGGAAAATCAAAAAGCCCTAATAATTAGTACAACAGGGTGTATCCTCTGCAGTGCACTTAACTCTGGTTTGCAGAGTTTAGATGCAGATGTAGCTTTAGATGGCGGACGGCTGGAGATAGACACAAACTATATCGTAAAAGCCTATTTAGAAAGTTTCGAGAATAGGCAGTTACTGATGAGTCCAGGAATGTACTAAAACGCTTACGTATCGCTCCCATAGGGATAGAGAGGTCATCATTAGATCAATTACAGTGCCAATAAAGGCGCCATTCTTCCCACGCTCCGCATGTAATTGGAGCAGGAAGAAACCCCAATAACTGGTACCATAGGAAGAACCCCTTGCCATGGATTTGATAGCGGTGTAGCAGAGTGCGGCTGTTGATGTAGAAGATATATGTTACTAGCTTAGTGGTAGTAGGGGGATCCTTGTATGGCATCAGTTTTATGGGAGAGACTACTCCGAGGAGAAGACAATACGGTCTGCTTTAAATCAGTTAAAAGACTGACTAAATCCCGCCCGCCTCCCTCGCTCCTGAAAGATATGTTAGAACAAAGATGGCGTTAATATAGCGTCTGAGTGTTGGGGGCAGTAAAGCCGCCACGTACAGTGCGGCGTGATGCTGTGCAGTCTGGCGTCTGGGGGCACTATTGCAACCGCATGCAGTTTCTGACCCTGATCCCACTGCACTATTTTCTGACTGGGACCATAGTGTGTCGCAGCACGCCTCCTTTTTTCTCAAACGTTTCATCCTGAAATGGAATCAGTAAGTACAATTCCTAAATCACGAGGGGCATTCAATAGGTAATGCAACACTTTTTTTTTCTCTGCCAATTTCGGTTGAAAAAATACGGAATTTGCTGTCGGACGTAGTGGATGATTCCCGCTTCAGCCCTTATAGTTTCATGAAGTTCCGATAGGTGGAGGCCTGACAGTGAACAAAAGCACGGTGAGTCGTTGGGCGAGGCATCTGTCATCATTGCAGTAAGATCACGCAAACCTTTCCAATCTCCCACGTGCCGGCCGGCCACACACAGCTGTAACGCCTGCTATGTTGGAACGTACGGACACTCTGATTCGAGGTGATCGATGGGCTACAATCGAATACCTCGCTGCTCAACTGGATGTCTGTGTAGGTAGTGCTGGCACACTCGTTCACTAGCTGGGGTACTGAAAGGTGTGTGCACACTGTATTCCTCGCCGCATAACAGAATACCATAAAGAGCAACGAAGGACCAACTGTGCAGAATTACTTGTGCGTTACGAAGGTGATCGTGAGAATGTTCTTTCGAACAGCCTCAAAGGCGATAATAAATGGACTTGTCAGTTCATAGCGACTGTCTTCTGAGACTGGTTATTCTGTTTGATTTCCTTCATATGGTGCAACGACCAACTCTGAAGTGTATTGTGTTACCCTCAGGGAATGAAAAAAAAAAACAGCTTCAGTGTGTTCGCCGGTACAAACACACGAACAAACTTCTGCTTCTTCATGGCAACGCAAGGTTTCACACAATTCTAGGCACCTGAGAGGAGCTCACTAAATTTAATTGGACTGTTCTTCTTCCTCCACCCTACAGCCCGGATCTCACTCCTTACTATTTCCATTTCTTTGGCCCAAAGGATGATGCACAACGCGGAAAGAGCACGTGAATGACGGTGAAATTACTGATGCAGCAAGACGCTGGCTCCGAGTCGAGCAGTGGAGTGGTACCATGTGGGCGTATAAGCACTCCCAGAAAGGTGGCGTAAGGCCGTCGTACTGAACAGAGATTATGTGCAAAGTGAATTTGTCTTTCAGTGACTCACTGTGCGGTGATCTCAAGGACAGTGTGGATAACAGAACTGAGTGGATGCTCTGCGGTCAATACGCCGGACTGCGCCACGCCCAGTGGTGCTGAACACGCAAGGCTCTCGCCGATACCTCGGGAGGGGCGAGCATGGGTGGACCCTTCGCAGCGCCGAGTAAACGACACGGAGCGCACAGAGTTTGGGAACCTGGTGTTGGTAAACGAGCGCATCACTGAAGTGGCTCTGCTCATCACAGACTGGGTGTACATGATGGCAACAGCTACTGCAAGGTGACGGGCTGGTTTCGTTGAGTATAAATACCGTTGCTGTTCGCTGAATTCCTGGTAGTAGTAGTTCTTGTTTGGCACGCCGAACGATCTAGAACAGAGGCAACGACCGACTGTTGTTATCTGCAGCGGATCCGGCTGTTGAGACTTGAGTAAGACTGGTCCGGCCCCAGATCTGTCGACACAGGAGCGGTTGCTGCAGCTGATGACACAGTACAGTGACCAGTGGCGGAAGGATGTGGTTGTTGGTTATCACTGTTAGCATTCAACCGCGATTCTTATACATATATTTTAACAACGCGTTTCAAGAGACAATGCTCTCATCATCAGGTTGTAAAGTCTATGTCATGAAATTAAACGGACTAAAAAGACAAAATACCATCACAAATAGTTGGGAAGTCCATAGAGTAAAACAGAATTAAAAGTATATTGGACTGTGGGTCCTCGTCTTACATTGTAGTTGTTGACACAAGTCGATGGCCGTCCCATAGCTACCAAGTATGCTGTCGCACTGTGCCGGCTCGGGAGTTGTTGCGGACTGACGTGCCTAGGTGTTGTGGCGTGGTTACAGCCGTGTGCTTGACAGTAACGCTATGCTATTGGGCGCCTTATTTCCTTATTGCATTGGTCTGCCATCGTTAGCCTCTCGCAACTCCGCCAGTGACATGCTACAAGTTTAAAGTCGCATACCTACCCTAAAATAATTCCAAAAACCCGCTAAAAAATCTCATTTCTTTAAAATTATCTAGTGCATTTAGAATATTGCTTTGTTTCTTTTCATGGATAACTATCTCGAATTCCTCTAGTAAATCAAGTTTCCTCCCTTTCTTTTCTACATGCAATATTTCTACGTTAACTTCTATGCTATTAAGGGGATGGCGCCGGCCGAAGTGGCCGTGCGGTTAAAGGCGCTGCAGTCTGGAACCGCAAGACCGCTACGGTCGCAGGTTCGAATCCTGCCTCGGGCATGGATGTTTGTGATGTCCTTAGGTTAGTTAGGTTTAACTAGTTCTAAGTTCTAGGGGACTAATGACCTCAGCAGTTGAGTCCCATAGTGCTCAGAGCCATTTGAACCATTTAAGGGGATGGCCTGTTTCATATATATGGTTCGCAACAGCTTATTTGTCATAATTTCCTAACCTGAACGCATCTTTATGTTCTTTATACCGGATCGCGAATGATCTTCCTGTCTGCCCTATATATTTTGCATCACAAGTTCTGCACTGAATCTTATAAACTCCCGATCTTTCAAACTTATTTCTCTTCTCGCCAATATCGTGCTTAAGGCTATACCTCACTAGGTTATTAGTCTGAAATGCTATTTTAACATCGTATGGCTTAAAAATATTTGCTACCTTTTGTGAGACAGTTCCGTAGTATGGCATCGTGATAATTTTCTCTTTCTCTCCATCAGGTGTTTTCTTTTTGCGCTTATTACTTTTCCGTAACAGTTTTTTAACCATACCTATTCTGTAACCGTTATTCATCGCTATTCTCTTAACGGTATTAATTTCAGTCTCCCTATCTTTTTCGCTCATAGGTACATTGACTGCCCTATGCATGAGACTACGGAAAGCAGCTTCTTCATAAGCCTGCGGATGGCATGAATCATTCGGGATCACGGAATCAGTCGTAGTTTGTTTTCTATAAACGGAGAACGCATGTTTGTTGCCCTGCTTTTTTATATTCAGGTCCAGGAACTGTAAACAATTGTCAGTTTCATACTCCACGGTAAATTCTATTTTATTATGTGCGTCGTTGAACTTTTTTACTATTTCCTCAATGTCCTCACGGGAACCATCGACAAGTAACAGAGTGTCGTGAACATAACGTTTGTAATAAACAATTTTATCCATAATGTTATCGTCAGAATTTAGAACTTTATCTTCAAGGTCGTTGATAAAAATGTCCGCCATAGTTCCTGAAATACTGGACCCCATGGCTAACCCATCGTCCTGAATATAAAATTTGTTATTAAACGTAAAATAATTAAAGCTTGTAATGAGCTGTAGGAGTTCAATAAATTCAATTGTCTCTTGCGTTGAAATTTTACCGTATTTAAGGAAAGTTCTCTTAATGATTTCTATAGTTTCGTTCGGAACACTGGAGTATAAGTTCTTAACATCCAACGAAACCAAACGGGAAGTGTCAGTGACTGGCGTATCTTTAATTTCACCTATCATGGTCATACTACCACGCACCGAATAGTTATTTTTATACACGTAAGTCTTTTTCAGAATTTGGTTCAACAATTTCGTTATTTTATATGCTGGACTATTTCGACCGTTAACAATCTGACGAACCGGATGCAGATCTTTATGTATCTTCACCTGTGATCTTAATTTGGGGGCCGTTGGATTCATGATAACACATCTTCATTTATCGCCTTCTGTCAGCAGGAAGTGTGTGCGTTCAAGAACATTTTTTAGTTTAGTTTGGAAATTGGCTGTTATGTCTTTCGGAATTTCCGTAATGCCATTTTCGACAAAAAACGCTAAGGTCTTCGAAACGTACTCCTCCTCTTTTAATATTACGACCGTATTCCCCTTATCCGCTTTCGTGGCAATAGCTTTCACTTCATTAAGTTTTTTATTTATAGAATCGACAGTTAGTCGGTCTGCTCTAGTCTTATGATTAACACTATTTCGCTTATTTAGTTCATTTTTTACTATTTTATGTAGCTTATGACCGACATGCCCGGTTTCATTATTATTTAATTTGGCAATTTCTGTTGTCATTTTAGTGAGGGCAATTACTTCTTTCGCGATCTTCTTGCTAAATGACGGCTCAATATTATACTTTAATGCCTTATTTAACATTTCTACTTCTGTATTATCAAATACAATATCCGTTTTGTTAACCACCCGTGGATAAAACTCTAAAGACGAAAGGCTTTGTTGTTGATCTTTTCCGTCTTCGCGCGTGTTATTACTTAATTTACGAAGTTTTTTATCTTGTTTTTCTGTTTTCTTTATAAACTCCCTCTGTAGTATTTTGTGAAGTCTACATGTAACCTCTTCCCATACGTTCACCGGTAATATTTCTTTGACCTTTGTCTCTGCTTGAACTATTTGATTTTTAATTACGTCTTTCTTTTTATACAGATATTTAATTTCCGCGCGTATCCAAAACTTTTTTGCTTTTTCAACAGCTAGTCGTCCCGCCCATGACTTGCGATCACAAAGTTTCAACTTCACGTAATTCGGGAAGAGGTTACATGTAGACTTCACAAAATACTACAGAAGGAGTTTATAAAGAAAAAAGAAAAACAAGATAAAAAAACTACGTAAATTAAGTAATAACACGCGCGAAGACGGAAAAGATCAACAACAAAGCCTTTCGTCTTTAGACTTTTATCCACGGGTGGTTAACAAAACGGATATTGTATTTGATAATACAGAAGTAGAAATGTTAAATAAGGCATTAAAGTATAATATTGAGCCGTCATTTAGCAAGAAGATCGCGAAAGAAGTAATTGCCCTCACTAAAATGACAACAGAAATTGCCAAATTAAATAATAATGAAACCGGGCATGTCGGTCATAAGCTACATAAAATAGTAAAAAATGAACTAAATAAGCGAAATAGTGTTAATCATAAGACTAGAGCAGACCGACTAACTGTCGATTCTATAAATAAAAAACTTAATGAAGTGAAAGCTATTGCCACGAAAGCGGATAAGGGGAATACGGTCGTAATATTAAAAGAGGAGGAGTACGTTCCGAAGACCTTAGCGTTTTTTGTAGAAAATGGCATTACGGAAATTCCGGAAGACATAACAGCCAATTTCCAAACTAAACTAAAAAATGTTCTTAAACGCACACACTTCCTGCTGACAGAAGGCGATAAATGAAGATGTGTTATCATGAATCCAACGGCCCCCAAATTAAGATCACAGGTGAAGATACATAAAGATCTGCATCCGGTTCGTCAGATTGTTAACGGTCGAAATAGTCCAGCATATAAAATAACGAAATTGTTGAACCAAATTCTGAAAAAGACTTACGTGTATAAAAATAACTATTCGGTGCGTGGTAGTATGACCATGATAGGTGAAATTAAAGATACGCCAGTCACTGACACTTCCCGTTTGGTTTCGTTGGATGTTAAGAACTTATACTCCAGTGTTCCGAACGAAACTATAGAAATCATTAAGAGAACTTTCCTTAAATACGGTAAAATTTCAACGCAAGAGACAATTGAATTTATTGAACTCCTACAGCTCATTACAAGCTTTAATTATTTTACGTTTAATAACAAATTTTATATTCAGGACGATGGGTTAGCCATGGGGTCCAGTATTTCAGGAACTATGGCGGACATTTTTATCAACGACCTTGAAGATAAAGTTCTAAATTCTGACGATAACATTATGGATAAAATTGTTTATTACAAACGTTATGTTCACGACACTCTGTTACTTGTCGATGGTTCCCGTGAGGACATTGAGGAAATAGTAAAAAAGTTCAACGACGCACATAATAAAATAGAATTTACCGTGGAGTATGAAACTGACAATTTTTTACAGTTCCTGGACCTGAATATAAAAAAGCAGGGCAACAAACATGCGTTCTCCGTTTATAGAAAACAAACTACGACCGATGCCGTGATCCCGAGTGATTCATGCCATCCGCAGGCTTATAAAGAAGCTGCTTTCCGTGGTCTCGTGCATAGGGCAGTCAATATACCTATGAGCGAAAAAGATAGGGAGACTGAAATTAATACCGTTAATAGAATAGCGATGAATAACGGCTACAGAATAGATATGGTTAAAAAAGTTTTACGGAAAAGTAATAAGCGCAAAAAGAAAAAAAACCTGATGGAGAGAAAGAGAAAATTATCACGATGCCATACTACGGAACCGTCTCACAAAAGGTAGCAAATATTTTTAAGCCATACGATGTTAAAATAGCATTTCAGACTAATAACCTAGTGAGGTATAGCCTTAAGCACGATATTGGCGAGAAGAGTAATAAGAGTGAAAGATCGGGAGTTTATAAGATTCAGTGCAGAACTTGTGATGCAAAATATATAGGGCAGACAGGAAGATCATTCGCGATCCGGTATAAAGAACATAAAGATGCGTTCAGGTTAGGAAATTATGATAAATCAGCTGTTGCGAACCATATATATGAAACAGGCCATCCCCTTAATAGCATAGAAGATAACGTAGAAATATTGCATGTAGAAAAGAAAGGGAGGAAACTTGATTTACTAGAGGAATTCGAGATAGTTATCCATGAAAAGAAACAAAGCAATATTCTAAATGCACTAGATAATTTTAAAGAAATGAGATTTTTTAGCGGGTTTTTGGAATTATTTTAGGGTAGGTATGCGACTTTAAACTTGTAGCATGTCACTGACGGAGTTGCGAGAAGCTAACGATGGCAGACCAATGCAACAAGGAAATAAGGCGCCCAATAGCATAGCATAGCGTTACTGTCAAGCACACGGCTGTAACCACGCCACAACACCTAGGCACGTCAGTCCACAACAGCTCCCGAGCCGGCACAGTGCGGCAGCATACTTGGTAGCTATGGGACGGGCATCGACTTGTGTCAACAACTTCAATGTAAGACGAGGACCCACAGTCCAATATACTTTTAATTCTGTTTTACTCTATGGACTTCCCAACTATTTGTGATGGTATTTTGTCTTTTTAGTCCGTTTAATTTCATGACATAGACTTTACAACCTGATGATGAGAGCATTGTCTCTTGAAACGCGTTGTTAAAATATATGTATAAGAATCGCGGTTGAATGCTAACAGTGATAACCAGTATAACGACAACTGCTACCTCGACTCAATAATGAATTATATTAGATGTGGTTGTTGCATGATAATAGTCCTGGGCTCTGTCTTGTGCATCAAGTTGTGCTGTAGTTTTATATTCCTTACAAGAACAGCCATGGAAACGTAGCCTTGGTAAGGCACATTGTTCGTTCAGATGGACTGAAAGAGCCGTAAGGAAGAGTAAATCAACACGAAACAGATCGCTTAAAAATTCATCTGATCGGTTTTTGACTATTGTTGGTCGGTTTCGTACATTTATGTTGGGTTAATTGTCGTGAGAGAAATATTTATTGACAAGCTGTACCACTCGTCACGGTCTTATTTTGTCAGCGTAAAAGTATCACTAAATACTGTAAAAATTGCGAGGTTTGTTTCGTAAGAACGCGCAGCGATGTCACCCCTGCAGTAAGCATTACTTAAACTGCAAGGAGCAACCTTACAAGCACGGCGATATCTGTGCCAGTTTGTGCTGCAACTTGAAATTAAATAAATAATTTACTTGTTAATATGTTGACTCCAGTCATTGGTGACCATGTCCGATTGTGCCTGGTGTCCACACTGTAACCTGACGGAAACGTTGCACTTCCAGGTGAAATAAATCAGTTCTTAAATGTGCGACCGAAAGACTTGATAGAATTGGGAGATTACAAGTGTGAGAAGGTACAAAAACCGATTGTGCACCGCGGAACAGGTTTCTCACGAATTTGCGAGAGCCCACATTGCAAACACGTCCAGAAACACACTGCTGCCGTCAGCATTCATCATGCAGGGAGATCACAACGCTGAAATTAGGCGAACTCGGCGTCCTGAAAGTAAATTCTTGTCACATCCATTTGCGAATGAGTAGCAAGTGCGGATAGCGGTAAGCGGATATGATGTTAACATAGATATACTCGTAATTGCGCTTCCCCAGTAATCAATTTGAATTTCTTGCAACATATCGACATTTATCACTGTGCGAACAGTTGTACTAATTCAGTTCTATTCTCTGTTCCTGCACCACCTGTAGTCTTACTCAAAAGAATGATTCTACCAGGTATATTGAGGGTTTTTCAAGGTAATTTTAGTGCAGCTTCCATGTAATGATATTGTGCAATTTTTCTGTACTACCGACCTACTGGTTTTATTAAAAAATTGGAAATAAATTTCCTAACTCAGTCTGCGATCATTGTGGATATTTATGAATAAAGCTGTCTAGATCGCTTAGTATATATGTATATCTCTATGAATCTCAAAGTTGTTCTACGAGTTCTAAGTTTTGTTGAGTGAACATTCAAAACTTTTTCAGTTTTTTAATTTTTCGTATTTTGTAGCGTGATAATGTGCAACAAACACCTCTCATTCTTATGCGCCTTTAATTTTAATTACAGAGTTCATAATGGAAATAGTGGAAACGATGTTGTAAATACAGAGGTGTATTAAGCAATCTAAACCAGTTTGTCAAACTTTTTTGGCTATTATCCAATACTGACATTGTTGGATGACACCTCGGGCCGCATACTAGTGGAGAGGGGGGAGGGGGGACGGGGTGGGGTAAAAGTGGCAATGATGAGGAAAATTCAACTTTCATCAAGCCATGGTTATTGTTAGAAGCTTACGGTTGCACATTTTGAATCTATATATTAAAAGGTTTCACACCAAATATTGTTAACAATACATACGTCCTTCTGAAGTCTTACATAGTGACCAGTCTTCCGTGCATAAGAGGGAGCTGTGGCCAATGCCATGGGAATAGGGTTCTATGTTTGTTTTTATGGTTTGCAGGCACGTTTTGTAGGCATCTTCACACCCCAATACTTTAAAGAATACTAAGAAGGCTGCAGTAAACCTTTCTCAATCGAGCTATTGTGTTAGGCTAAATATAACAGAACCGTCACGGCTTTAAATAGTTACTTACCGTTAATTCAAAATTTTGACAAATGGGAAGAATTGTGGACGATAACTTTGTGTAGCAAGGAATTAGAAGTCAGTTTTATCTGTTGTATTATACGTTTTTTTTGGAAGTAACTCTTATTGGGGCGAGCACCTTGGCCATGTCGACATCAATGATCCCTAGACGTCACTGTCAGACAGAAATAAATAACAAGGAACTATATTTGGGGGCCAAAAGATTGTTTGAACAATGATACTGTAAAAAATTATAGCTCTCCATATAAATGAGGGAACAACAATGCTATACAGGGTGAGTCACCTAACGTTACCGCTGGATATATTTCGTAAACCACATCAAATACTGACGAATCGATTCCACAGACCGAACGTGAGGAGAGGGGCTAGTGTAATTGGTTAAAACAAACCATAAAAAAATGCACGGAAGTATGTTTTTTAACACAAACCTACGTTTTTTTAAATGGAACCCCGTTAGTTTTGTTAGCACGTCTGAACATATAAACAAATACGTAATCAGTGGCGTTTGTTGCATTGTAAAATGTTAATTACATCAGGAGATATTGTAACCTAAAGTTGACGCTTTAGTACCACTCCTCCGCTGTTCGATCGTGTGCATCGGAGAGCACCGAATTACGTAGGGATCCAAAGGGAGCGGTGATGGACCTTAGGTACAGAAGAGACTGGAACAGCACATTACGTCCACATGCTAACACCTTTTTATTGGTCTTTTTCACAGACGCACATGTACATTACCATGAGGGTGAGGTACACGTACACACGTGGTTTCCGTTTTCAATTACGGAGTGGAATAGAGTGTGTCCCGACATGTCAGGCCAATAGATGTTCAATGTGGTGGCCATCATTTGCTGCACACAATTGCAATCTCTGGCGTAATGAATGTCGTACACGCCGCAGTACATCTGGTGTAGTGTCGCCGCAGGCTGCCACAATACGTTGTTTCATATCCTCTGGGGCTGTAGGCACATCTCTGTACACATTCTCTTTTAACGTACCCCACAGAAAGAAGTCCAGAGGTGTAAGATCAGGAGAACGGGCTGGCCAATTTATGCGCCCTCCACGTTCTATGAAACGCCCGTCGAACGAGTACCTCACCCCTCATGGTAATGTACATGTGCGACAATGAAAAAGACCAATAAAAAGGTGTTAGCATGTGGACGTAATGTGCTGTTCCAGTCTCTTCTGTACCTAAGGTCCATCACCGTTCCCTTTGGATCCCTACGCAATTCGGTGCTCTCCGATGCACACGATCGAACAGCGGAGGAGTGGTACTAAAGCGTCAACTTTAGGTTACAATATCTCCGGATGTAATTAACATTTTGCAATGCAACAAACGGCACTGATTACGTATTTGTTTATATGTTCAGATGTGCTAACAAAACTAAAGGGGTTCCATTTAGAAAAACGTAGGTTTGTGTTAAGAAACATACTTCCGTGCATTTTTTTATGGTTTGTATTAACCAATTACACTAGCCCCTCTCCTCACGTTCGGTCTGTGGAATCGATTCGTCAGTATTTGATGTGGTTTACGAAATATATCCAGAGGTAATGTTAAGTGACTCACCCTGTATATATGACTTACCTTACATGAGGCGACTAAAAAAGACGTTTTTACTGAAAATTAACAGAACTAGCTTCGTCTGACAAACTCCCTGACTTCAACTGGTAGGGTCTTTAATGCTGAATCCTGCCTGGATGTCAGAGGTGGGGTGTCCAGGAAACCTGCTTCTCGGATGATGTAAACAAGAAGTAGTGGTTCAAATGGTTCAAATGGCTCTGAGCACTATGGGACTCAACTGCTGAGGTTATTAGTCCCCTAGAACTTAGAACTAGTTAAACCTAACTAACCTAAGGACATCACAAACATCCATGCCCGAGGCAGGATTCGAACCTGCGACCGTAGCGGTCTTGCGGTTCCAGACTGCAGCGCCTTTAACCGCACGGCCACTTCGGCCGGCTAAACAAGAAGTAGTCTGACGACTTCTCGGCAGGCGGCAGCAATGTTCAAGCACTAAATATGCAACAGTCGGTTTTCACGTCCAGGCCACTTTACCATACATTTCTCTATCAATATTAGTATAACTTGGGAACCAACATAAGTTAATATATTATATTATTAAATAACAGTGATTGTAGTATGACATATGATCAAAACTGTTTGATAAATGTTTTGAATGTCATTTTTCTTCGACTCATTGGATTTTATTACAATAAACTGATTTTATATTGGTTGCTACGAGCATGTAGTACATTTCGAGATGGCAGTCTCTGTAAGGCGCATTCACGAATCAACGTTACACCCGTCTGACATTTATACCGCAACAGCTGCTAGGTTTTTGTTGGGCACACTCGTGAGTTATCACCATTGGAAAATAAATAATAAAAAATTTCCCCTGTAACGTCTATTAATCGCGCAGCTGACGCGCTACATACCACTTTGGCCTTGACGTAAACTCTAAATTTGCCTTAGTTCCCTGCCGAATTTACGAACATCAGTTAATATACAGGGTGTTACAAAAAGGTACGGCTAAACTTTCAGGAAACATCCCTCACACACAAAGGAAGAAAATATGTTATGTGGACAAGTGTCCGGAAACGCTTACATTCCATGTTAGAGCTCATTTTATTACTTCTCTTCAAATTACATCAATCATGGAATGGAAACACACAGCAACAGAACGTACCAGCGTCACTTCAAACACTTTGTTACAGGAAATGTTCAAAATGTCCTCCGTTAGCGAGGATACATGCATCCACCCTTCGTCGCATGGAATCCCTGATGCGCTGATGCAGCTCTGGAGAATGGCGTATTCTATCACAGCCGTCCACAATACGAGCACGAAGAGTCTCTACATTTGGTAACAGGGTTGCGTAGACAAGAGCTTTCAAATGTCCCCATAAATGAAAGTCAAGAGGGTTGAGGTCAGGAGAGCGTGGAGGCCATGGAATTGGTCCGCCTCTACCAATCCATCGGTCACCGAAACTGTTGTTGAGAAGCCTACGAACACTTCGACTGAAATGTGCAGGAGCTCCATCGTGCATGAACCACATGTTGTGTCGTACTTGTAATGGCACATGTTCTAGCAGCACAGGTAGAGTATCCCGTATGAAATCATGGCGGTGAATCGAGGAAGTACAGTACATACTGACGAAACTAAAATGAGCTCCAACATGGAAATTACGCGTTTCGGGACACATGTCCACATAACATCTTTTCTTTATTTGTGTGTCAGGAATGTTTCCAGAAAGTTTGGCAGTACCTTTTTGTAACACCCTGTATACCGCATCTTGTAATGTTACTGTCTCTGTAAGTATTTTTGTTTTTTACTGATCAAGAAAATTAAATTCTTAAGTCGGTCTTAACGTTAGTTGACGTTTTTGGGTTTGCGCTGTTAGTTGCTAGAAGCGTACCATTGTAAAATATGTCTGACAACCGTGAGCCGCACAGATACTTTTTTCGGGCCGTAGTTTGGCGACCACCGAAGTAGACGGTTTCATTCACACAATACCGACATATTCCATTTTTCCCCGCATTGATTTGCGGTGTGGTGCCAAAATCATTTCAGTTACTCCGCAATGAGACCGGGATCGACTCTTTCAAGTTCGACGCCGGCGAGACGAGTTTCCTGCCGCAGCTACCGGACGTGGACCCCGTGGAGCTGAACCCGGTCAAGTTCACGGAGGACTACGTGAACACCGCCGCCCAGTTCGGGCCCATGATCGAAGTGAGGGCCAGCGTCCGCAGTCAGCACGTGCCCGTCTACTTCCGCATGATCGACAAGGACAGCGCGTGGACCATCGACAACGGGCTCAAGTCGCTGGTGACGACGCTGCTGCAGATGAACATGGTCGGGCACAACTTCGTGCTGCCAGACATGGTGGGCGGGAACGGCTACAAAGGAGCCGTCCCCACCAAGGACTTGTTCATACGCTGGCTGCAGGCCAACGTCTTCATGCCCACCATACAATTCTCCTACGTTCCCTGGGACTTCGACCAAGAGGTAAGCTGACGCACTTTGCGGCAAACGTTGATATATGTGTAAACACTGTAGCGCCAAGAAAGCTTCCTGTGACCACAGCGAAAGTTATACTACAGGTTTGTTTTGTTTTGAACATTTCGTGAATGTCGAGAAGTCCATTTTGTCAAGTGTAATACTTACACCCCATAGAAGGTTGAGCTCTGCGACTCCCGGACACTCAATTTCTGTCACCCTCCTGATGCACGTGGTGAGTCATTAACAGCTAATATTTTTCCTCTCATAATTATTCAAACGACACTGTTAAATGAGCCTTACGAAAGACTGAACTTGCGACTTCGCAATCAAGGGCTTCCTTGTCAGTGTATGTGAAACAAATTTTGAATAATATTCAGTTCTTGTCATTGTGGTTAATGTTGTGCTACGATGATACACTGAAGAGCCAAAAGAAACTGGTACGCCTGCCTAATACCGTGTAAGCCGGCCGTGGTGGCAGTGCGGTTCTAGGCGCTGCAGTCCGGAACCGCGGGACTGCTACGGTCGCAGGTTCGAATCCTGCCTCGGGCATGGATGTGTGATGTCCTTAGGTTGGTTAGGTTTAAGTAGTTCTAAGTTCTAGGGGACTGATGACCTACGATGTTAAGTCCCATAGTGCTCAGAGCCATTTGAACCATCTGAACCTAATACCGTGCAGTGCCCCGGCGAGCACGCAGAAGTGCAAGACGAAGTGGAATAGATTCCACTAATGTCCGAAGTAGTGCTGGAGGAAACTGACACCATGAATCTTGCAGGGCTGTCCATAAATCCGTAAGAGAACGAGGGGGTGGAGATCTCTTCTGAAGAACACGTTGCAAGTGATTCCAGATATGCTCAATAATGTTCATGTCTGGCGATTTTCGTAGCCTGAGTAAGTGTATAAACTCAGAAGAGTGTTTCTGGAGCCACTCTGTAGCAATTCTAGACGTGTGTAATATCGCATTGTGCTGCTGGAATTGCCTAAGTCCGTCGGAACTATTTGAAAGGAGACTGCTGCGACCAGGCAACATGTTTCCAGTCATAAGCAGTCCAATGTCGGTGTTGACGAGCTCAAGCGAGGTGTAAAGCTTTGTGTCCTGCAGTCATCAAGGTTACACGAGTGGGCCTTCGGTTCTGAAAGTCCACATCGATGATGTTTCATTGGATGCTTCGCACGCTGACTCTTGTTGCTGGCGTAGCATTGAAATGTGCAACAATTTGCGGAAGGGTTACACTTCTGTTACAATGAACAATTCTCTTCAGTCGTCGTTGGTCCAGTTTTTGCCTGACCATTTACCGGCCAAAGCAAAGTCGAAATTTGATGCTACACCGGATTCCTGATAATCTCGGTTCACTCGTGAAACGGTCGTACGGAAAAATCCCCACTTCAACGCCACCTCGGAGATGCTGTGTCCCATCGCCCGTGCGCCGCCTATAGCACAACGTTAAAAGTCACTTAAATCTGGATAACCTGCCACTTTAGCAGAAGTAATTGATCCACCAATTGTGCCAGACACTTGTTGTCTTATACAGGCGTTGCCGACAGCTGCGCCGTATTCTGTCTGTTGAGATATCTCTGTATTTTAATACGCATGCTTATACCAGTTTCTTTGGCGCTTCAGTGTATATATACAGGATATAACAGCTGTAAGTGCACACATTTTTATTGGTGACTAAGGACGGTGTACTGAACAATATTACAGCAGTATTCACTTCATTTGTAAGGAAATAATTATAGCTACTAGGAATAGTATGTTCGTAGGTTGATTAGTACCTCTTAGTACAAGTGCCAAAATCAAGTGAGTAATACTTTTTTTCCCGTCGGTAGTAGGTCAGGCGTTGAGGTGTGGAAGCGTGGACGCGAAACGGGCAGTCTATACTGACATGCACACTCCGCTTAGTGGCGTAATTACGACCATGTGGAAAACATCAGATAGTAAATTATGTGACGTGTTTGTGGGAGATTGCTAGACGCAGAAGTAAAAAAATGAAATAAAAATAAAAAAAAGTAAAAATCCTGAAATAAGCATACATTACAGTACCAATGATCACAATATCGCACTTACACCTCTAACACACTGTATAGACACTTTTGTTGTCCAAAGTTAGAAGTCTCTGCCGTAAATACAAGGACTTCACAAGTACGCTGCCTATCCGATATAGCGTCTCACACAGTCACATGTTGAGACATGAATCTTACACCTTGTTTGTTTCTTGTACTTGTCTCTTTTCACAGCACTGAAATTATCAGATTCAATCAGAGAGTCGCTTTGTATACAAAGCACAGAACATTTACTTTTTGAGAACTGGGAGCGCCCCCGCAAGCCAGTAGCTGAGAGCGGCCCGTGTTGCAGACGGTGACGATCAGCCGCAGCATGGCGGCGCTGCACGCCCAGTACGCGCCGCGCATCGTCGAGCTGATGAGGAAGGCGGTGCGGGACGGCAGCCCCGTCAACCCCCCCATCTGGTGGATCGACCCCACCGACGAGACGGCCCTCGCCACAGACTCAGGTACGATGACCAGCTTTCTCTGTCTTATTTCTTGTTCTTACCACAGAACGATACTCCAACAGTCAAAACATGCGAAAAGACAGAACCAAGTTTCCATAATTCAAGGATACAACGTTCCCTCCGCTAAACGAAAATAGTACTTGCTATTAACAAGGCCATCAGGACACAGAACCAAATGTCATATCTGGAATATGACAATACGAGTTCGCCATAGAATGACAATGTAACAAAGCCAGAATCTTTACTTTTTATTTTCGTTACCTTTAACTGGTAAGTGTCATTGTAGTATTACACACTACCAGTTTCAGTTGTAAGTTTTCGTAGGTCTGCAGAATTCAGAAAATCTATGAGATAGTTTTGCAGTTGACTGAAATTTGCAACGACACCAATGTGGAGGCGATGCCACATTGGGAAATCATACTTCGGTTGGATTCTAGTGGGTTTAACGACATTCAATGGAACTGCGCGTCCCTTTGAGTTACAGCCGCATACAGCTTTCCTACATCTCATCATGCCCAGTGCGGTACAAGACAAATTCTGTAAGTACTCAGAAAAGACATGCCAGATACACACAGCGTGATATCCTAGTAATAAACGTAATAACTTTCAAGATTTGCACTTACAAACGCCCTTCCTACCCTCCATAAACACTGTGTTGCATGCCATGCAACTGTACGGCGCCGAGTGTCACAAACAACAACTGTTGCATAAATCAGGGAACTAAGGCTAGTGGCTACGTAACATAGTTTTCCCCTAACCGCAATAATCGCTCCATTCTGTAGTACTGCTCAAGTATATTGACCCATAACAATCAGCACTAACAGAGGATACTGAAGTTATACAAAGAACTGTAGAACGAAAGATCGCGTAACTGTTCGACCGATGTGAGAGCCTCATGTAGGTGACCTGACGCGTGAAGACAGGTTCCAAAGGTTCTGTGAAGGCCTGTTTACGTACAGCGAAGAATCAAGAGTAAGTAACGAACCTAGAAAAGTACAACTGTATCCCCATCTTGTTGATCACGGAAGGACCGCCGAGACAAGGTTAGCCTAATTAACGCATGCACAGTGGCATATGAGGAATCATTTCTCCTGCGATCTACGTGTGAATGGAAGGAAACCATGTACTTCGCATTAGTTTGTAGACATATTTACATTACTCGTATGCAATATGGAACCAATGACAGGAATTGGTACAGGCGGAAGGATAATAAGGTAGTGCCACGTGATGTTAGCAGTTAGAGGGACACAAGAAAGAGTAACGTGTAGCGTCAGCATGCACAACACGAGTAGCGGAGTGCTAGCTGCAGACACCGGCCGTAGTAAGTAGGCAGATGTTATTAGTTCAGGCTGCAGCGTTGGAGATATCTCACATGCGTACAAGCTTCTGCCACTCCTGATGCGAGAACAACAGGAATGAAACACAGAATGACATTGGAAATCCGTTAATGAAGTAAAATGGAATGCTCACTCCATCAACAAATTGCTGGCGAGGAGGTTCTTCTCCTAAAACCCACGACCAAAGACCAGAACAGTCGATGGGCCCTGCATTGCAGCTACTGTTTCGTTAAACCCATATTCCCCTAAAAGAGTTCCTCAATAGTTTGAATCTACATTTTTAGAACTCAAATTACTTGTTACTATCACGATTGAGAAAACAATATCTTCATTAACTTTCGACGTACTGTAATATATAATTTCGAAATGATAGTTGACTCAGTTTTACAGTATCACCAAGCAGTATATAGTTATATTTTATTCATTTGACTCATTCCTCTCTGTTAGACATACGGGTGCAGCGTACACTTACAGATATTTATAGAATAAAATAAGAGAGTTTTTGTACCAGAAATATAACAATAAGAACTGCTAAAATCAGCTCAGGGCCTTGTGTGCACCACGCCCAATCCCACGTAGGCTGCAGATTGACTGAAGACTTTTCCTTAGTCCACTCAAGTGTGATACAATTTCTGATCCATGTTCCTAGGTCTAAACTTGTATTTAGACTTAGGAAAAACGAAAAAATAATTGTCACCTTGTGGTATATCAGCTACCTCAACTGGAGCATAGAAAATATGAAACAATTTGACTATGGCCCGCATCTCGTGGTCGTGCGGTAGCGTTCTCGCTTCCCACGCCCGGGTTCCCGGGTTCGATTCCCGGCGGGGTCAGGGATTTTCTCTACCTCGTGATGGCTGGGTGTTGTGTGCTGTCCTTAGGTTAGTTAGGTTTAAGTAGTTCTAAGTTCTAGGGGACTTATGACCACAGCAGTTGAGTCCCATAGTGCTCAGAGCCATTTGAACCATTTTTGACTATGACTATTGGTGAATGTACTTGGTTGTACAGTTATTTTCAGCGACCGTGTTGACCTTTCTCCTCTTATGCCTCTACAGGGGCACTGTTTCCTATTCTCATTGCCTTACAGTGTAACTGAACATGGTGTTTCATTATCTTGACCACTATCCGCTTCGTCATATGTACTTTAGATAACCTCTTTCACTAATCGGTTGCCAATTCATTCCTAGATGGAAATACTATAATTTCTTTAATGGTGCACTAATCTCTTCCTTCTCTAATAATTTAGATTGGTGTGTACCCAGTACAGTCATGATTTAAACAATTAAATTTCCCATAAAGTATGTAGCAATCATCTCCATGTACTGTGCTGCTAAGGGCAGTACGTTCTAAAAATGCGTTCCAGGCTGTCTCATGTAGCTTTCATAAGAGTTGCTTGGAGGATGGTATGTCACAATGTATTTCAGTTCTACTTCATGGATTTGTATTCCACATACCCAAAATTCTAAAATTAGTTGGAAACCATTATCATAGAGAACAACATTTGTTTTTCCACTTTTATATTTGGCCGTGCGGTTCTAGGCGCTACATTCTGGAGCCGAGCGACCGCTACGGTCGCAGGTTAGAATTCTGCCTCGGGCGTGGATGTGTGTGGTGTCCTTAGGTTAGTTAGGTTTAAGTAGTTCTAAGTTCTAGGGGACTGATGACCTCAGAAGTTAAGTCCCATAGTGCTCAGAGCCATTTGAACCATTTGAGTCCACTTTTGTAAAATTAACTATACCCATGGTCAGAGTTCTAAGCCTTCCTTTGTTTATCCCCATGCCCGTTTTCATCCATGAAATAATATCTGATAGTCGTAAATTAAATTTGCGACAGCTAAATAGCCACAGAAGTGTAGCGATAGGGCGTGGAAGCTGGCACACAAGTGGCCGATGGGACGGAGCTGGATGCTGGCGTGGGGGGGGGGGGGGGGGGGCAGAGGGGAGTGGGTGATGCTACTGAGTACCCCTGCTGCCGGGGTCTGCGTACAGCAAATACTACAGTGTTTACAGAAAATTATGTATTAGTAATAACAAAAATGACAGCCTACATTTCAACCCGTATGACAGTAGGTAGTTAATGACCAAAAAGCAAAAAAATATTAGGAACAACACAATCACCAGGCCTCATGGAAATAAGTATAGTGATCGTAAAATAATTATTTAGGTACGAAGAAAGAAGCGAATGGCTGCGAAATAATTTCTTGGTAAGGAATAGTATGTCTTTCATTCTATACTTCTGTATCACCACATTGTTCCTAGCGTAATGTGAACCATTATAAAACAGGAGAAAATGAAACTGGTTATTGAGATTTATGTGAAACTACACTGGGATTATACGAAATGAGGAGTTCTGGAGAGAAAAGGCAAGATTAGATGTCCGTGGAAAACATTTATGTGAAAAAGTACAGGTTAGTGAGAGATGTAGCAAGTCAATTGTAGATGTTTAGGACGGAAATGAAAGAAGAGAGAGAATGCATTGCATAGAACATTTTATGAGGATATTTCTTATACGTACGAAATATGCCGAAATGAAAAACATTAGCACAAGATATAAAGGAACTGACAGAAGTATTAACACACTGAACGACCGATTACAGAGAAAAGGCTTTCCCATTTTAGTATCGCTCAGGCCTTATTCATGGAAATCTCTTATGGTGGGGCTAAGAGGCAAAATTGTGGGGCTTTTATGTTCTCTGTCTGTGTGTTTCACAACAGACAAGCAAGAACTTAAATGTGTGGCTTTTTTCCTAGTAAAGTAGAAGGTGTTATCATAAAGTTTTAATAATTGCCCTAAAAAGTAAAGTTAGGTCAATTTTTTTTCCTTTTTTTGCAGTCTTATATTTGATGTCCTAGTACACTCAACGTCTCAGTACCATAGCATGCTACTAGATGTGAGAAAAAAGAAAAAAAGATAATGGAGCAGGACGCTGATGAAATGGGACTAGACTGTGTCATCTTGTTTTGAGTCCATAGCAGCGTACTGCGGTGCCAGAACTGCAGACACGATGTAAAATGCGTAGGTTAATTTTTTTGAAGAGGTGGTTAAATCTTTGTGACTACTTTGCAGGATCAGCTGTGTGATAGCAGACCAGCAGTGACACAGTGTGCTTTGCGTGTGCAGAGTTCCTTCTGGGAGAGGACGTGCTGGTGGCGCCGGTGCTGTACCACGACGACGTGGAGCGCGACATCTACCTGCCCAGGGGCAGCTGGAGGGACGAGGCGGACCCGGAGCACCCCGTCATACAGGGCCCCACCTGGCTCTACAGCTACCCGGCGCCCGCCAACACGCTGCCGTACTTCACCAGGGTCTCCGCCACCTAGTGCTGCAGAAACGTGCACAACCTCTGTACATATAAATTAAAATGCCTTCCGAGTTCATTACAATCCTTACAATACTCGTACGCTGTTTACTTATACGGCATGCTCTCTCCAATCCTCGAAATCTGTTGTAAATTTGCTGTTTGACATCTACAAGTGTACCACAACTATTTCTCCTAATGTTGGTACTAACTTGTACCTTACAACTTCTGTTCTTACAAGACATCCTAGGGCAATGTCGAGAAGGTTTAATTTCCTTTAATGACGGTTATGTAACACTACTAGCCTGAACGAAGAGTGCTCAAGGAAGGATGGGACATACAAAAAAAATCGACAGTATGCATCATTAAGAGGGAACAATGGCAGCAGCCTAGCCTCGTTGAATACACCAACTCTCATCACATCACCGAAGATAAGTGACGACGAGCACGAGCAGTACTTGTATGGGTAACCGCATAGGTACGTCACCTGCTGTTGGCTGCTATCATTTTGACCTTACGTCAGACGGGAAGTGGTGTGTTAGTGCAGCATTCATGGTCACCGGACGTTGCGTCTATGTACTACATCATATTTCAGATCTCTGCGCAGTATCTAATAAAGTGAGGTCACGTTACACTCTTTATGGCCATCTTGAGCCATTACATCCCAGTGTCCTATTTAGAGGACAGTACATATTTTTGCCGGCCGAAGTGGCCGAGCGGTTCTAGACGCTACAGTCCGGAACCGCGCTACCGCAACGGTCGCAGGTTCGAATCCTGCCTCGGGCATGGATGTGTGTGATGTCCTTGGGTTAGTTAGGTTTAAGTAGTTCTAAGATCTAGGGGACTGATGATCTCAGCAGTTAAGTCCCATAGTGCTCAGAGCCATTTGAACCATTTTTAGTACATATTTTTATTTATTAATCTATGATTAAATACGATTTTCGTATCTTACTGCTCTGTGTCGTTTATTGGTATTTTTTAAAACAAAGTGATGTTTACTGAAGATGAAAATAGTAGATTATGTCATTAATTGTGTTGTAGCTTAGCAAGACTGCCAAGCCACTATGAGGTAGCCGAAAGGCACGCGTTTAAGCTCGCGCAGGCTGGCGTGAGGTCTGGAACAGTTAAAGGAGTTGAGTCTAGTAAAAAAGTACGTAGCTTCTGGAATACTTAACTTTAATCCATAATTGGTGAACATCGGTCTGGCGGTACATGCATCACAAGATAAATAGCAAATGATAATGGCGCCTTGCTAGGTCGTAGCAAATGACGTAGCTGAAGGCTATGCTAACTATCGTCTCGGCAAATGAGAGCGTAATTTGTCAGTGAACCATCGCTGGCAAAGTCGGCTGTACAACTGGGGAGAGTGCTAGGAAGTCTCTCTAGACCTGCCGTGTGGCGGCGCTCGGTCTGCAATCACTGATAGTGGCGACACGCGGGTCCGACGTATACTAACGGACCGCGGCCGATTTAAAGGCTACCACCTAGCAAGTGTGATGTCTGGCGGTGACACCACAAATTGCTTGTTGAATACTGAGCCACACTTTTCGATTTTACAGGTATTTACATTATTGATAATATATGCAAATTAGAAAAAGGTGACAATGATCTTTGTGTATTTGTAGCCAGCAATCTGACTTATGAACTCCTTGCAGTGTTACCTCGATACCAGTCACGTTCATTACTGTGTACTGTAGAAAGATGTGCTCTAAAAAGGACACTGGGACTTGGCGTCATCATTTCATTTATTCAGTCATACATGTTGGTGTCTGTTAGTATGCCAAGCGATTTGTTGAGACATTCAGTGCATTATTTTCATGTGTGCTACTCGGGCCAGAACGATTTATTTACTGTATACATTTCTGAAGGACATTGCAGAGTACATTGAATCGGCACAGACACTGCAATATAGTATTTCATGCCTAAAACCAAGACCACGAATTTGATCATCCGTCTATCCGTCTAAAGGTTAACAGTATCTGTGCGGGTATAGGATGCAGACAAAACAGTGACGTATGAAATTTGTGATCTGTCTGGTGTGCGTGCTAAGGAAGCAGAAGGATTCATGACGACCACTCGCGTAATGCGGGAAATCGGTTTGCAAGTCCTGGTGTGGCACAAATTTTCACTCCCACCAACAAACTGTGCAGCTGGATTTTCACCATATTCGCAAATATGATTACAATTTTTTTATCTTCTGATTTATCTCAGACACCTGCGCTACCGCGCAATTGAGACAATCGGAGAGAATCGAGGTGGCGATTGTTCACTTTAGGGCCGCAAAGCACCGTAAAGGACAGCTCAACATCAATATGACTCTCAGTTCGACAGCAATAGTGAAGTTTTATTTGTTATATGGTATGACACTAAGTGAGTTAGAACTGGTACAAATGTTTACAATGTTGAATCTTCAGTAGCAACTACCAGATACAGTAGACACGCAAATAAGGAGACACAAGTGCAACAACCTGTAATTTGGAAGTCACGCAATGCGTACATGATAGGACTTTATCACTACGACTGGTTAGTGGGAAAATATGCGACAGGCATCAGATGGAAAAAATTGTATTGGGTCCTACTTATAGTTATGCTGGAAGTGGCGCTCATAAATGACTGGCTTCTCTACAGACTAGCGCTTGGAAAAAAATGCACTAGCGTTACTTGGTTTCAGACATGTTGTTACAGTTGCATATTTGAATCTAAATACTGGAAGGAAAAAAATTTGACATCCATTGGCGTGATACTGCACATTAAGTTTGATGGAACTGATCATACAACTGATCAAAGAAACACAGAAAGAAGACATGTAACAGCTGAATACAAAGAGAAACTAAAACCGTATTGAATTAAATGCCGTGTTTGATGTGTATGAAGTATTTAGTACCTTATCATAAGAAATAAACCAAACGTGAATCCAGTTCAGTATGCTACACCGATACACCGATACTTATAGATCCCAGTGTCCCATTTAGAGGACAGCCATTATGTCAGTACGTACAAGTACCCTTATGCCATTATCGTACTTATAGTGATTCATTAGAAATAAGGAACAAAAACATCAATTTTCAAAACTAGATAATTTGGGACTTGGTAGGTTGAGCCCGGCCGCCCCAGTTGTGCTTTTTGAGATGAGGTACAGGTTTCATCCTGTCAGTTCTCTAATTATCATCCAACAGAAGAATGATAGCACAATTCATACACATTTTAAAGTCACTACACTTTTCAGATGCACCTAAACTCACAACTCTCATACTTAATGAAAACAAGGTGCCATTGTACGCGAAGGTCTGAAGAACATTTCCAGTTAGCTGGCTAAACCTGTCTTGCACAACTCCCAGCCAACAATGCCATACCATTCTACTTTCTGGAAGGGACATTGTGATACATACTCATGCGTTATTGTTTATTATAATTATTTGAGCTGTGTGTGCATATCGCCACACTAATACTGAGAGCTAAAGATGTTATTTTGTAACAGGACAGAGATTTAGAACATGCTTGATGATGCGCGATGTAGTGATAACCATCCTGAGCGATGAATTAGGCTGTTTTGTTACAAAGGTCATTAGACCTCTCTCTACTACATACCTATTTGTAATGTTGCTCAAAACGCTCATGAAACATGTATTGCTTGTTCATGTATGAAAATGTCTGCGAAGATTTTTATGTAGACAGCAGCCGTGGTCAGGTACAGTCTTTGTCTGCATGATCAGCAAAATTGACTGTAGTTAGCGACTGAGTTGTAATTCTCAGCGCGGAAAAGAAAACTATATCTTAATTTACAGTCACGTACAGCGTTCCTTTCCTCATAATTTCATATGGAAGAAACCGTGAAACCATTGAAAACAGAGTAGTTTTTTTCTATATGGGACGGACGAGCGGCTGTTCGTAAATATTCGTTTCTTCCCGGTACACGTTATGTACTAAATGGTGTAAACCTTCCATGATGGCTGAGGACAGGCGTAGGGAAATATTCCTGAGCTTTTCCTCTAAACTTAAGTTATCCAGAATGAATGAGTGCGCCGCTATGAAACACCTCCTGACATTAGGTCACTCCGAACAGTTTAGCTTGTCTAAGTGCAATTCTCCTACTTTCCAAACTTGAGAGCTGGTGTTTCATTTCTGGGATTACAATCCTGGATTAAAATGTACTACGAAGAGTTATTATTGCTACAGCTTCGGGGAGTATTCCTAAAATGCATGCTTCACTTAGCAGCCGAATATGTGTACTTTTGTGCACCTTTCAGCTCGAGCTGTAGCGACCGCCTTTAGAAGTCTAGGGTCTAGTCAATTACTACACAGCTCGTCATATATCATCTGTGCAATGTTAACGCAGCGTTGTTTATGTACAAGTGACTTCTTGAGGCTGACGGAAACCTTCGTTTACTTTCTGAAAACTGTCGTTTGTAGATTCCAAAACTGATGCATTAACTCGCTTCCTCTTCCAGTTATTTCTGGACGGTATTACGGCTACATAGATGTTTCTCGAAATGCTTATGTTGTTTACATAATTTACGTTTCTTGGAGCATGCTTCTTGTTAGTTAAGTGTCTTTCTGCATTAACAATGACACAGAGAAGGATTTTTTGACCTCCACATTGATACAGATTACAGGTTCACGAATTTGGCTCAGTTTTTTTTTAAACGTGGTAGAAATTTAGTAAATTCACTGCGTACAGTCTTTTAGTGACTAGATTATACAGCTAATGTCGATCGTCACCACCACTAGGGTATCACATTTCATTGCAAACTGATGTCAGTCACAGAGGTGGACACACACGTGGGTCTGCTGGTGAGTACGATTACTGTCGGCCGGCGCCTTCTGCTGGTCACTGGTCTTATGGTCTGATGGTCTCTACTTTATCAACTGTACAAGATACCAAGTCATTACATCTGGCCAGCCGGCCGGTGTGGCCGTGCGGTTCTAGGCGCGTCAGTTTGGAACTGCGTGACCGCTACGGTCGCAAGTTCGAATCCTGCCTCGGGCATGGATGTGTGTGATGTCCTTAGGTTAGTTAAGTAGTTCTAAGTTCTAGGGGACTGATAACCACAGATGTTGAGTCCCATAGTGCTCAGAGCCATTTTACATCCGGCCACCTGTAACGAAGCAAATGTTTCTTCTGCCGATTGCAAAGACTTCTGGGTCTTGGTTATACATACCAAAGAAAAAGGTTTTGTTCAGGCGAGGATTGCTGACACAGTAGCACTTGCTGTCCTACAGTTTAAAATTTTGTCGCAATACAAAACAGAAGAATATATTTTGGCAGTTTTGGTCCGAGTGATGGCACCTACACAGGGAAAACTTTTGTAACTTTCATTAAAGATAGAATCGAAGAAACATACCCTCGATTTAAAAATAGGCAGTAAACATCCTTTTCATTCACTTCTTTTGCAAAAACAAGTTGTACACATAGAAATCCAGCAGAGCAGATACAAAGGAGAATCGACACTGGCAGGGCCCACAAAGTCTTCAGATATAGAACAGATAGAATACATTTGCTGCTGATTGAGCTGCGTCAGGAATGTAGTAGAGAGACTTTTTGGGAAAATGTTTCTTCCATACGCGAAAGCGCTGGCCGACTTCATCACATTTGTTAATGTTTAGTCTTGTACATTCAATGAACAGTCAACAAATTGTTAGAGAGTGCAGAATTTCTAACACGTATTAAAAATAAAAGAAGCGTAGCACTTTCTACATCATTCAACCTCCAAAACTTCTGTGAAATAACAAATCACGTTTCTCAATATAAAATAACATGACATGGGTCAGAGAAGAGTCAATAGATCGGTTCATATGAGGTCTGGCCCTCGTGTGCAACGGTCGGCATAAAGCACGAGGGAGTTGGCGGAAAACACGACAGCTACATTAAAAATCGTATTATGACCGGGTCGTCAGGTGTGTGATGACTCCAATAAACTATGTCATTACGTGCATTACAGTCTATTACATCCACATTGATAAAGATTTTACAAAAGCGTTAATATAGCATTGCAAACGTCGATACATCATGAATGTTGATAGTTTTAACACATATTTCATAATTATTCTATGCACAAAATCTTACAGTTCTAATAGAAATATGAACACGTAAGTTTAGCGGACAAAAACGAATTTCAACACTACTGCCAACTACGAACACGGCATCCCATCCACCTTCATTAGGCGATGAAACCTACATGATAAGTCAAAGCCACCAAGTCTGTACTACAAGTGAACTTCACCCCGTCTCCCTGGGAAGTGAGAGAGACTCTTTTGCGGATGTCGCCAACTGCTAGGTCAGCAATTCTTAAGAAACGCCAGTCAATCACAGGCTGGTCACCTTCTCCCCACTGTGTCTACTTTTGCTATTATTTTTATTATTTTATTGTATTAATTTATAGTTTTCTTGTCTCATTGATATTTGTCTCTATCAATGTTAGTTGACGTCTGTATCTGAATGTTAGTTTAATGATTGATATAGTATTCCAATTATCTCTGTTCTGCGATTCACTGAGACAGTTAGCCGTCCTCGTTATTAGCGGAAAGCTGCCTGCGCCAACATTCTGTCTTTGTGGGCGGTTCTTTCTTAGTATCTGCTGTATCTCTGACCCTGAGAAGGCAGCGCAAGTTGCTGGTAATACTCTCTCTGGCAAGCATGGAAGCCGAGTTCCTAGTTTCTTTAATGAATTTTGACAGGATGTTACATCATGTAGATAACCTAAAAATTTATTTCCAGTTTTTCATTTTTCTATCCCTTTACAACCGGTGCACTTGCGACACCATTCGATGCCCAATGTCTTCCAAAACAACGAGCGTATAAACGGTATTTTTCCGTGGCATATATCTCGGGTTCTATTGGCGATGGAAAGAGAGCGTCATGTGTTTTGGATTGCGCTTGAGCTAGAGACCATTTGTTCACGCAACAGAAGGAGCGTCTTACCGTAACTGTCCTATACTACAGGGTCAAAGTTTGGATATTACAACGCTTCCTCCAGATTAGCAAATGAAGCAAATCGATCGGTCCTTTTTCCTTTATGTATTGTCTTCCGTGCACCTTAAGGGAGCTAAGGAAGCAGTGTTTAGTTCATGAGTAGTTCCTGCGAAAACTCGAAAAACATGTTTTTTTAGCAAAATCGAACAACAGAGCAAATGTCTAAGCACAGAAAATGGTTTCGAATTAGCTTGATAATTTTCGTAATATCTTAATCGGTTTCGGAGGTACAGAGATTCAAAGTTACCATACTTGTACGCGAAACTAAGCAGGTAAAATCCGATGTGTGGCAATAATATAGTTTATAAAGTGATGTAGCAAGGAGAAATTGGTGTAAAGTGTTCATGGAATCACATGTTGTAGTACGGAAGCACACGCAAAATTTTTGTGCACATAAATTTCGGTCGGAAGTGTCAAAATAACTTCTGTGTTATTTTAAATTCTCGTAAGTAAACTATCAAACTATGAATGACCCATAAAGTTCTTTCCATATTAGTAATCTGCACCGCTGTGGCAGGGGAAAAGAAGGGAACAAGCCCAAAAATGCTCTTATCGGTGCACCAAAATGTTTAATATGATCCAGTTTTGAAAGAATCTGACTGGAAAGTGGAGTACCAGTTGCCTAAGTCTGCCTTCTGCAGCACCTTTAAAACTTTTTCTTGCGAACTTATTTGCCCTTTTCGTAGTTGACAGTGACAGAACAGTTCTAAGAGAAGAGTGAAAGACGCATTGCCAGTGGGAAAGGAATAAAGAAAAAATGGGAGTGGGTGAGGGCCAGTGATATGGAGAGGCATAGGCTATGACAATGACAACGAGAGAGAGAGAGAGAGAGAGATAGTGACACTGAGAAGAGACAACAGGAGAGGGAATGAATAAATGAGGTAGTAGCAGTAACATACAGCAAGAGGGATACAATGACAGTGAGAGGAGGCAATAGTGGTAGGCCAGAACGAAGGAGGTTGTCTCCGTGAGATAGGAGACAGTAACAGAGACATACAAAGAGATAATGACAATGAATTCGGCTGAATGAGTACGAGTGAGAATGGGCAAGTGATTGCTTATGAGCATGAGCGACTTACACCCATGGACTAGTCGGTGTGAGCGAGTTACAGTTAGGGGAGCATGCGGGGATCAAATGCGATTTGTATGTGAAAAAGAGTGCGAATTCGTTCGCATTCCAAAATATTTGGGAAAATTTTTAAACGTACTTCTCAGTCAGAGTTTTTTTAGAAAGGACAGCTCATTAGCCTCTTTTCTTTACTGCGATAGGGGCACTTTCCACTGGTTTGTTATTGTTTCATAATTATTAGTCATTAACTATTATCGAAAAACAACAAAGAATCACCGTGGTATTCTACATAAATGCGTACATAAACGGCGCATTGAAGAAACATCAAGGAGCCTTTCAGTGGGAAAAACTCATAATGACAAATATTAAACCACACAGGCAGAAAATGGAATATTCTACCGAAGTTTTTAGCTATGTAAGAGATTCTATCACAAAGAAACTCTCTGAAAAACACAAAGGAGGTAATTAAGTAATTACTATTCTAATAAAATACTGTAAGCTGTGTACTATATCGTTTTTTTTTCCAATACGTGTTTTGTAGCGAAAGCTCCATCACAAGGGCTTACAAGTTTCACTTAAAGCCTTTCGAGCGACATGATGAAACTGTCTCAACTATGTTAGGGTAGACTGTGTTGCCAAATAAACAGGGAACACATACAATGTGAGTATTATTGAAAAGAAAGTTAAATCCGCTATAAGAAACCTGTTTGCTGCGAAAATGTTTCACTACTGACCTACGTTGAAATTCTTGTTTATTCTTCATATTCATTACACAAACACACACACACACACACACACACACACACGCACGCACACTCACTCATACACACATGTTGTGACAATAAGTGTATCAATACAATAAAACAAAAAATTTTCCGTTACCATGGCAAGGATATCAATAACACTAGGTTTTTGTGACAATAAGACCTATGGCAGCAATAATTGATTAAAATAAGTTGCATATCTGTAAATAAATGGCGATAAGACGTGGGTATGACATGCGAGATATTCTTACATTACACAAATAATAAAATAATATAAAAGCTGAATAAATTTTTGGAGAGTTCTTGGGACAAGGGAGATGGAATTCTAGTAGAGTGGATTAACATTTGTGGAATAACGATTGTTGCTGCACCAGAATAGTCCTACATGTTTTATCTGAAACTGAGTGTGTGAGCACGGTGATGGGAGGTAGACTATTCCGGAGTACAATACTTCAACGCGTTTGTATTATGCGATCGGCCGGAAAATCTTTCGCTCTCTTGGAAATAATGGTCAGAGATGAATCGTAAGGTGAAAGGCAAAAAGGCAGAAGTGGTAAAAGTCAACAGAGACAAACTCAAACAGTGGGAAAGTTGTTTGGGGAGCCTCAAAGCTTCTATAAGTGTAGCCAATGTTTCTTTACGTCGGAAGATGCGATATGGGCGACTTACGATACAATATTACAAAAGCCATGGCCCCCTTAATATTTCCTGTAAAGTTCGTGGTAGAAAACTGTCATCTCATAAGAGGTCTATGAGTTTTTAAACATCTATTTGACCTTCGGAGACTCCAGTATCACAATTTCTTTTTAAGATTATTTAGATAATTTCAAGTATTCCGCTAATACTAAGTGCAAATTGTCACTTAACAACTTAACACATGCAGTCGTTGTTGTTCTATCTCAGTCTAAAGACGTGTGGCGTCGCAACTAGTGCGCGATCGCCCATTTGTCTATTAAAAGCTTTACTTCAGAATGTATGTGGGCTGCAATGTAAGCCGGTAGAGTATTATAAGGTCAGTTGATGTCCTGCAGACTGACGTCATGACCATCTGTTGCAGCTGCACGTGTGAAAGCAGTGGAGTAGCGCTGGCAGGCCACTTACATTATACGAAACTAAAAATATTAATAACTAATAAAGGAATAACCTGAGGAACGTCATATTTGATGTACATCCTTCTGTTGTGAAAATAAACAATATGTCAAAGTCTAAGATCAAAAATAGTCGTATTTTGGAAGTTAGTAAAATTCCATAAAAAATGTAATTTTCCAACAGTCAAGAATTTAAATAAATACAGTGATGTAATAGTTCACCTTCAGTGACTATGTACGATGATCTGATAACACTTTCAGTATTCATATATAAATTTGGGAAATTTTTAGTTTCAGAAAACATCTGTGACTTTTCTATAATAATAATTTCAAGAATTCTAAGTAAATATGCGTATTGTGTGTTGGGGTGCGTGTGAATGAGAATGCGTGCGTGAGAGTATATGGAACGTTCGGAATTATTAAAAAGCATTTATGTAATTCTCTGCAGGAACTGGTAAGTGTTCCAACTCTGTAACGTGGGAACGAATCCACTAGTGGTTCTCCTACTAATGAATGTCGGATGTCCAAGTATGTATGTTTATGTATAAGACAGCCAGAACATTCGCGACTACATAATAAATTTCCAGATGTAGAGTATAGCTTATAGTTCATTTTGTTTTGTTTATTTAATTAGAGAGTTTTGTGTTACTTAATTTGATGACGTCAATGAGCCTAGAGAAGCGGTTGGTGCTTGCTAGATTTTGGCGCGAACCGCGCCCTAGAAGTGAGTTCTCATTGGTCGTAAGTGCTGACAGCCAATGAGACGCGAGACGGTTGCCCGCCTAGCGAGGAGACACATAGTTTTGAGTGTGGGAGAGTCAGAAGGGAGGCGCGAGCTAGCTTTTATTGGAGGCGGTTATGCTGGATGTGACTTTTCGCATTATGTGTAAGATGAAGTCTTGGGATGACTTCCGCGTTATGGTCCAGTGTTAATGGTATCTGGTAGTGACCAGAAACTGTTTATGAAAACCTTAGTGTTGTGATCATTCGTTCCGACGAAAATCGCGAGTGAACTTTGAATTATATAGCGTGGCGGTACTGAGTATATTCTTACTGAGTATTTTATCGCGAGAATAAACTTTTACTAAAGACAACCACTAAAAATCATGTGCAGAAGTAATTGGCCGATCATTGACTGTGGTACAAGTAATTGGTTTCGGAATTTGGGCAGGTAAAAGTTCTGGCTGTTTAGGTATGGTGATAACTGTGAGCAGAAACCTTAGTAATTTTATAAATGTTGGCTGAATATCTTGCTTAACGGCAAAAAAGATCTATTGAAGGTTTAAATTTGAACTTCATGTTTAAAGTACGAGTGACATCCCCTTTCCGAATCATTTCTTTAAAGTACATAGACAATTTTCAGCAAATTTTTACTTATAGCGGCCTCCGGCGTGTAGCTATGAGGTTACAGTTTTCTCAACACTGCTTTTCTGTTATCTCGTAAGTAGCTGCAGTCAGGAGTTTACGTGCGAAGTTCTACCGCTGTAAAGAGGTAGGTGAACAAAAATTATAAAAGAAATTGCATTGAAGCAGCAACGTTAATCAGTCGCAATTGGTGCATCGCACGCACGCACGTAAAAATCCGTCGCAGACGAAAGAGTAAGTGTGTAGTTGAGAGTGTCGTACCTTGGACAGCTTTTCAAGTTTCGCCTCTAGCCACCTTTCTAATAGAAGTTTAATATATTTTCTTATTCGCTTTTGAAACAATACCATTCATTTTATGTGTGCTGCTGTCATCTTTATTTTATTTTATATATTTATTTATTTTTTGAAATCAGAATAATTGCTCCAGGAAAGTAACGTTTTTCTAAATGTACAACATGCTCAGGTACCTTGGAGCAAATATTCTATTCAAATTTGACAGTGTTGCAATAGAGGACATTTTGTCAGTGTTGTATTTACAGTGTTGTATTTTCAGTGTTTACGGTACAAAATGGTGCATGACCGACGAAGTGCGGCCTACCTGTCCACATGTTAGGTAAATAGTTTCAAATAATATATAGAGTTTTACTCGCCATGAAACTCTGTAACTGAAGAAATAACAATATCCTGAAAATGACTTTAATATATTACACTGCACTTAAATATGTACAACTCTTAATACAAACGCTGCATGAAACACCTCAACTGTCACAACAACCAAATCAGTAGCAAATGCTGGTCATGTCTAGGGCACTGTCGGTCATGCGATTATAAATTTCGTCATCAGACTGAGACCTCTCCAGGAAATATCATGTGTGACTAGGTACACTGTCTTTCAGGTTTCACACCCTCATCTATTAATTATAATGTTCCAAGACACACCAAAAATGATAACTTCTAGAAAGATCAAATTATTAACAGAAGCTTAATGCTAATTTGGGTAAAGCTATGGAACTGACGATGAATTATTTTCTAGCTCTTTTCAAATTTGCTAGCCTTGCACTTACGTACTGAAGATCTTCCACATTGAAATTACGCTAGAACTGACGTAAATTTGTAAAACAGCTTTGTTAATGTATAATGAAGAGGGTAATAAACATTACATTGAGTTTTTTTGGACTACAGACAACACATGTGAAGCAGCTATCAGATTACATCCAAAATGCAAAGACAACAAGTGAATATTGTGTGAGGGTTTCCTTTACGATATGGAGAAAAGCGTGGAAAATTTTCTTTCTTGCGCTAATAATATTTAACACTCATATCTGCTACTGTTTCGCATATGCTTTTTAATAGAAGTAAATACTTTTTTCCTTAACCTTTCAAAGAGCGTTGAAAGACGACTTCAACGATATAAAACATATGGAACCTGTACAAATAGTAACAAGGAAGTGGCACGTAAACCAATTTCCCAGCGTCGGCAGATGTCCAACAGACATCCTACTGCGGTACATGCAATAAAGCGCTTGCCTGTATATTATGACTGTTATATCAATAGCTTGTAACGTCGACCTTGAGCATTCATACGTGCTGGAAAGCAAACAATGCGACACGCTGCCCTCGATTTAGACTTATTGCTGCAGGAGTGCGGCGTAGACGCCACTTCAAGTCTTTGGGAGTCATTGCCGATTCCCTGAAAACCTCTTGCTATAATTTTCTCAGATACCATAGTCCAGAAATATGATGTGTGGTGAGCTTGCAGATCATTTTGTCTTTTCTCATTGACTGAGCCACCGACCTCCAAATATTCTGTTACGAAAGTCTGTAATTTCCACTGTGGAATCTTATTGGCACCATATGAAAAGTGGTGTGTCCAGTGGGAAATCATGAAAAAACTGCAACAACCTGTATTATCACCTGTACATTTAAATCTGCATCCATACAGATAAATTGCGACCGTCCGGTGCTTGCTGGAAGTTACCCTGTACCAGTATTAGTCATTTCCTTTTCTTTTCCACTCGTAAATAGAGCGAGGCAAAAAACTGTCTATATATCTCTGTATGACCCCTTATTTCTTGTATCTTATCTTCGTGGTCCTTGCGCGCTATGTACGAGTGTTGGCGGCAGTAGATCGCTCGGCAGTCAGCTTCAAACGGCGGTTCTCTAAATTCTTTCAACAGATGGAAGATTGAAACAACAGATTTTTAGAAAAATAACGCACACAGACAGATACTTGCATAAAAACTCTAACCACCATCCACAACAAAAGAGAGGTGTGATTAAAAGTCTCGTTGACAGAGGCAGACGGATTTGCACGCCAGAGTATCTAGACGTCGAATTAAAACATCTGAAGCATGCTTTTGAGAAAAATAGCTACTCAAAGAAAGAAGTAAGCAGAATTCTGCACCCAAACAACAAAAAGCCTAAGGACACGCCCGAAAAACGATGGAAGAATACAGTCCCTCTCTCTTTTATAAAGAAAGTAACGGATCAGATTGGAAAGATTTTAAGCAAACGTGATATTAGACCTGTTTTTAGACCAACGAAGGAAATTTGTCATGTTCTCCGGTCTGTAAAAGATAAACGCGCTCCTCTATTAGCCAGTGGCGTATATAAAATTCTGTGTACATGTGGTAAACTTTATATTGGAACAACAAAAAGAAGCGTAAATACACGGTTAAAAGAACACAGAAGTCTTTGCCGATTAGGAAAAACAGATAAATCGGCTGTAGCAGAACACGCTTTTCAGTCAGGAAATCATCAAGTGAAGTTTTCCGAAACAAAAATGTTATCTACGACGACGAACTATTACCCACGGCTTTGTAGAGAAGCAATTGAAATATATAAACATAGGGATAATTTTAATCGGAAAGAAGGGACTATGAAACTTAGTGATATTTGGACAGTAGCACTACAGAATTGCTAGACAGTTTTATCCGTGACGAGATTACGATCGATAGTTAAGTTTTATCTCTGACAAAGATTATATCTGCATATCACGTGTAACTCTGGTCACGCCCACTATCTACGATATATAAGTCGCTCGCAGACGTCCGACCCATCAGTCGGCAAGACCTCTCTGAAGATGTCCAGCGCAGCTCTGGACGAAACGTTAGGAGCTGAAGAGTTTCATGGACCACGACCTTACATCCCGGAAGGTTTACCAGAAGATATGTCATCCGGTCGTGAAAGCCTTCATACTATGATTCCCATTTTAGTTCCAGAAGCATCTCCGTAATGATTACAAACGAACTACGGGTGACAAGTCAAAGAGCCCGCCTCTGAATTGCTTCGATGTCTTCCTTCAACACGACTAGGTACGGATCCCGAACATTCTAGCAGTACTCAAGAATACGTCGCACCAACATCCTATGCGCGGTCTCCTTTACAAGTGAACCACTCTTTCCTAAAATTCTCCCAGGTATTTAAACGACTTGATTGCGTCAAGCAGGACGCTAGTATTACTGTGTCCGAATATTATAGGTTTGTCCTTTCTACTCATCCGCATTAACATATCCACATTTAGTGTTAGCTAGCATTCATCACACTAACTAAAAATTTTGTTTAAGTCGTCTTGTGTCTTCCTGCAGTCACTAAACTTCGACCCCTTACCGTACACCACGGGATCATCAGCAGACCACCGTAGATTGCTGCCACCCAGTCCGCCAAACCATTTACATATATGGAGCACAACAGCGATCCTATCACACTTTCATGTGGCACTCCTGACGAAACCCTTGTTTCTGATGAACACTCGCCATCGAGGGCAACATAATGGGATCTATTACTTAAGAAGTCTTCGAGCCACTCATGTTTGAACCTATTCATTATGATCGTACTTTTGTTATCAGCCTGCATAGGGACACCGTGTCAAATGATTTCCAGAAATCTAGAGATATGGTATTTAGGGAAATTAGTCTGTAAGTTTGCGGTTCTGTTTTATTACTTCGTGATGTGCGAGAGATTCGTGATAAATTCAAGCTAGGTAATGAGCCAATACCGTACTCTTCGTAAGCTGTACAGACTTTTGAGTATTTAGAGTTGCATCAGAGATCAGGAACCAATGATATTACTGTATCGGCATACTTCTCCCAACAGGGATGTTTTGTGGGCTGCAGAAGATCCGTCTCTGCAGGCAACGCTTGTTGTGGAACCACACGTAAGTATACCCAGCTGACAACAGCAACACAGGTTTGTTTTTGTTTATACCTGCTGTGGACGCCACAATTGTGGTGCTCGTATTTCCATTAGGGGAACTGCAAACGTAGCACCACTTGCTTCTTCCTCGCCACGTACCAGCAAGAAGGCCGAGCCATATCTGTCACCAGAGTGGTATTTAGGTGACTATCCAGCCATGGAATCTGCAGCTCCAGCCGCCACACCAGTCTCGAATTCAGACCTTCACAGCCGTTGCGAGTAGCCATCCAACATCTGCGACCCTCTTCCTCTCAAACGTTGGCGTCCTGTGGTCTCTGGGTATCAGGACTAGGTACCCACTGGATGTTGTTGTCCTTTGTGATTGTCTTCAACTACTGCCATCTGAGATTTGGCCCACCTGTACTTTGACGTATACTAATAAACACTCCACAGTGATTGAAGTCTGACCCAGACCTATTCACTTCAAGCGCTTATGTATTTGTCACTAACTGTAGGAGACAATTATTCCATATCCATTTTTGATCAAGAAGATCAATTATTTGTGCTTATATAATGAGGATAATTCGCTACATATATGGACACCAGTTGTAGATCATTAACATTACGTTTTTGGGAATTTTTTATGATGTTGTGAACAGTCCTACGGTCACCACAATGTGATTCACGGAAACTAGACACCACACATTGACAGGCCAAATTTGTTTTTTACATACTTCTCTGTGATAGCGCAATTTTTCAGCTCAACAGTGGTGTATATGACGAATATTGGTGTGTCCACTATTTGAAATACAATATTCCGAGAACACTACTTCGGCTTGTAGCACTCGCACATTAATTCATAAACAAAATCTAGGAAAGAAAAGTCATATCAGTCCATAGTTATTTTAGGCACCATTTGGGTATCTGGTGAGGATTCCATAACTTCCCCCGTTGAGTTGTGGGAATTTCGATATTATTCTTCGTTTTATAATTTTGGTTATTTATAGATTTTGTGAGTGGTTTGACATATTTGTTAGTTCTTTGCCTGCTTTTTATACAACTTTCAGCACCCAGCTGCGTTGCTGCTGCGACACTTTGATGACATTTGCCGTAAACGAAAAGGCTGCCCCCATCTTAGACTGTATACTTCGTGAAAGTCAGAATGATTTCACGAGAAAGTTCTCTGACAGCCACTACTTTAGCTTTTTTTTGGAGACTCAGTTCAGAATTTTCCATAAAGCCTCGTGAACATCCTTGTTTGGTTGTCATTTCTGGCCGGCCGAAGTGGCCGTGCGGTTAAAGGCGCTGCAGTCTGGAACCGCAAGACCGCTACGGTCGCAGGTTCGAATCCTGCCTCGGGCATGGATGTTTGTGATGTCCTTAGGTTAGTTAGGTTTAACTAGTTCTAAGTTCTAGGGGACTAATGACCTCAGCAGTTGAGTCGAATAGTGCTCAGTGCCATTTGAACCATTTGTCATTTCTGCACGATGTTTGTTCCTCTCTCCTCCTTGTAGCCATGACCTGCCGTGTGGTTCAGGATGAAAATCGCCAAGCTGTGGTTCCACACATTTAATAAAAACAATATTACTTGCACGCTGCTCATGAAGACTGTTTCTTATCTTTGTTAACACTTAATGCGTGTTTCTTCATGCCAGTGAGCTGTGGACACTGTTTTTAAGTCCTCAAATTGTTTCCAGTTGTTCGTCAGGTTCGGCTTCTAAAGAATAAGGTGTGAAGCTTGACTTAGACGTTTTGCACTAACCGCTGCTTGAGATTTTCTGCCAAGCTGCACAAAAATTATCCACTATGAATTTATTTAACGTAGTATTACATTTAGGGTTGAGTGTCTAAGTGAGATGTCACAGCACACTTGGCTTGCTGTAAATATGGATCTGGACAATTTACCATTGATTCTACAACACAGAATGTGCGCTTAATCACCCTATCTTCATGTTGGAGTCCGAACTCTATTTCCTGTAGGCGCAAGGATAAGTCAGAAAGCTCTTCAGAATGTCATACGGTAGACATAGATTTTTGATAAATTCATTACTGTTCGAAATTGCATAAACTATAGTACTTGCTTCTTTCCTTCCCATCTCTTTTAGGATCATTGGAAGATGGTGTAAAGTGCTTTACGAAGGGCCTGTAGGTATTCCGTACTGCTGTGACACTTCTTAAGCTCGTAGATGTTCTTGTTACGATGAATGTCTTTCTTGTCTTCCATAATGTCTGTCATAAAGCTGCTGCGCGTCCATTAAATTGTATCTGACTTTTAAGAGACGTGCTCTATATAGAATACAGTTTATCAAAAAACAATGAAAAGTAGTAACGCCGTCCTCTTCTCTTAGTTTATCATGAAAAGCTAATTCCAATTTATGATTTAAACAATACCGTATCAGCATATAAGGGAGAGTTTCTATTGTTGCATATCTTTTTTCTTACCAAGGATTACGTAACCACTATCACAGACAAATCCAATTATATTTGCCTTAAGGCATGTTGTATTTAGATCATTTGTACTTAAATTGTTTAGCAGGGCTCCTTTTAATGAAAATACTATCGTATCAGCAATTCAACAAAATCCTAGGAAACAGTTTGCAGAGGATCATTAACGCTCATGGCAGATCTCAAACAATTCACTAGGACACGTTTATTATAGTAATAGACTCATCAACTAGTATATTTAGTTACCATACACAAGATGTTCAGTTATTTGCTTTCTCGTTTCCCCCACTTGCAATCAGTAATATTCGCACAACTAAAATTAGAGTTCAGAACTCTCCCCATACGCAATCCACTAATTTGCTGAAGGTATCCGTCCACAAGAAAATCTGTGTAAGTTGTATTCAATCTGGCTTCTTTGTAGGCAGATTTATAAACTTTGTTAGTCGTTTCCCGTCTGTGTGCGTTCGTTTTCTCAACACACACTTGCTTTTCGTTTGATCTGTTTAATAATGAATTAATTTTCGGAAGTGTTACGCATTTCTAGCGTCGCAGACTTAACTGTTGTGCCACCATAGTGCCACAAAACCAACCTCATATTTTATCCACTCTTTTTCTGTCTTTACTACGATTCCAGGTTGCGGCCATATTCCTAGTTTATTTACATATTGAACATCTCAATTTAATATTTTCCACCTCCAAACAGGTATTTTCTTTAGAAAAATAATTGTAACGTTTAGAAGTCCAGCATGCTGGTAACAAAGGTCCAGCCTCATCAGGCATGTGTGTTCCAACACATTCACTGTTACTTATTTGAATTTACAGAACACATTCTCGTACCTCAACCAAGGTCACTGACATCCTCGCTCGTCGTTTTGATGTGCTTTTCAACCTCTTCAACATTTATAGCATTGAAGTTGCGTTACAAGTAATAGATACGGTTTTGAACTGCAAGCTACATATCTGCAAACAAATGGGCAACGCACAAAGCACGAACAGAAGAGAATGGTAGCCACTGGCAAGAATAATGCTTGCATCCGAATGTGCCCCAAGCTTCCAGAAAATAGAAAACGAAAATCGAAGCAGACGCCCATAATAGAAGACTGAACCAGGTTAACCAACATGTAATCTAAATAAAAAACAGTCATTGAAGATTTAGATTTCTATGACCAGTTCTGTAATGCTCTGTCGCCATTAACAAGTACACTGCTTATTAGTTCCTAAATAACAGACACATTTTTGTACAGAGGCAATGATGGAAGACATGATGAGCACTACATACGCAAAAGAGGTGTAGTGATACGAGGGTTGGAACTTTAATACTGGCAACTATTTATTTACAGTTCGTACAAAATAGATACGTGTTTCAAAGATTTACTGACGTTCAAAGTAGTCACAGCAATGTGTATAGCCGGTTGCCAGCGATGTGGAAGTCGTAGGATACTCTTAGCAGCGCCAGTTGTGTTGACAACTGGAGCGGCGCGGTCTATTGCCCGACGAATTTGTACCAGTTCTAAAGAGAATGCCGTGAAGTCCTTCCTTCAGTTTACGAATCTAGTTGAGCTCACGATAGCTTGTCAGGGGCGTGCAGTAGGTGGCATAGCACTTGGCAGCCCCATCAGTCAAATAAATCTGTAACAGCTTGCACTATACGTGCTTGAGCATTGTCCTGCAAAATGATGGCCAGGTCCTGTCACTTTTTTCTTAATGCTGTTCCTTTTTGGAACACAGCCTACGACCAGCTTAGAGACAGAAGTGATGACACTTTCTGCAGGACCTGAACATCATTTTGCAGGATAATGCTCAAGCACGTACAGTGCAAGCTGTTACTGATCGTCAATAGGCCGCGCCGCTCGAACTGTCAACACAACTGGCGTTGCTAAGAGTATCCTACGACATCAACATCGCTGGCAACGGGTTATACACAATGCTGTGACTACTATGAAAGTCAGTAAAACTTTGAAACACGTATCTATTTTGAACGAGCTGTAAATAAATAGTTGACTCTGTTAAAGTTCCAACCGTCGTAAATTTCTAACGAAACATGTGTTTGTGTCTGGGCTATTTGGCGGGAAATCGATTGCAGTGTATGGAATATTGTTTAAACAATTTCTGACAGACGAGTTAATGTGTGGAATATTGTTTATTCAAACAATTTGTTGAACAGATGGGGGTCTTCGTTTACATCTACATGGATACTCTGCAAATGACATTTAAGTACTTGGTAGAGGGTTCATCGAACCGCCTTTACAATTCACTATTATTCCAATCTCGTATAGCGCGTGGAAAGAAAGAACACCTACATCTTTCCATATGAGCCCTGATTTCCCTTATTTTATCATGGTGACCTTTTCTCCCTATGAAGGTCAGCGCCAACAAAATATTTTCGCATTCGGAGAAGAAAATGGGCGATTGGACCTTCTTGACAAGATTCCTCCACAACGAAAAAGTCTTTGTTTTAATGATGTCCATCCGAAATCCTGTTTCATTTCAGTGACGCTCTGCCCCTTGTTTTGTGATAATACAAATCGTGCTGTTCTTCTTTGGATTTTTAGGATGTACTCTGTCAATCCTATCTGTAACAGCATGCGTTCTCAGAAATGATAACTTCACGAAGGTACATGTATCACATCGGAACAACGGAAATAAAGAGTTCAAACGTACCTACGTTCTGTGTTTCAATTTAAAAAGACCTACCTGTTACCAACTGTTCGTCTAAAATTGTGAGCCATATGTTTGTGACTATTACAGCGCCATCCATCACAAAGCGAAAAAAATGGTCCAACTAAAACATTCATATTTATTTACGTACTACACGAATATGTAATAAAAAATGGGGGTTCCTATTTAAAAAAAACGCAGTTGATATCCGTTTGATCCATGGAAGCGCCATCTAGCTGGCCAACCATAGCGCCATCTGGTTTCCCCCTTCAAGCTAGACAAATTTTGTTCTTTGCAGTTTTTTCGTTTGACGCTTATTTCGTGAAATATTTATTTGGCCCGGCCACTATCAATGGACCACCCTGTAGAGAAGGAACAGTAAAGGGCCTGTAATATTACCTTGGGGAATGCCTGAAATCACTTCGGTTTACTCGATGACTTTCCGTCAGTTAACACGAACTGTGGGCTCACTGACAGGAAATCAGGTATCCAGTCATATAACTGAGACGATATTCCATAAGCACGCTATTTCATGACAAGCCACATGAGTGATACAGTGTCAAATGCCTTCCAGAAACCCAAAAATATGGAATCAATTTGAAATCCCTTGTCAATAGCACTCAGCACATCACGTGAGTAAAGAGCTAGTTGTGTTTCACAAACACCATGTCTTCTAAATCTGTGTTCTCTGTGTGTCAATAGACCGTTTTCTTCGAGGTAATGTTCGAACACAATATATGTTCCAAAATCTTGCTGTATATCGTCGTTAATGTGATGGGCCTGTAATTCAGTGGATTACTCATACTATCTTTCTTGAAAATTGGTGTGACCTGTGCAAATGTCCAGTCTTTGGGTACAGATCTTTCATCGAGCGAACGGTTGCATATGACTGTTAAGCATGGAACTATTGCATCAACATACTCTGAAAGGAATCTAAAGGATATACAGTGTGGACCAATAAGCCGAGTGGTCTAAGGCGCTGCAGTCATGGACTGTGCGGATGGTCCCGACGGAGGTTAGAGTCCTCCCTAGGGCATGGGTGTGTGTGTTTGTCCTTAGGGTAAATTATGTTCAGTAGTGTGTAAGCTTAGGGATTGATGACCTTAGCAGTTAAGTCTCATAAGATTTCACACATTTTTGAACATTTTTTTGAACCAGAAGACTTGTTTTTATTGGGTAATTTGAGTTGCTTCACTACTCCAAGGATATCTACTTCTACGTTACCATGTTGGCAGCTGTTCTTGATTCGAATTCTGGAATATTTATTTCGTCTTTTTTTGTGAAAGCATTTTGGAAGGCTCTGTTTAGTAACTCTGCTGTGGCATCACTGTCCTCGATAGTATCTGCAGTTTTGCGCAGAGAAAGCACTGATTGTGTCTTGCCACTAGTATACTATACATACGACCAGAATCTCTTTGGGTTTTCTGCCTGGTTTCGAGACAAATTTTTGCTGTGGAAACTATTATAAGCACCTTGCATTGAAGTTCACGCTAAATTTCGAGCTTCTGTAAGAGATGGCCGATCACTGAGGTTTTGCGTCTGTTTAAATTTGGCATGTTTTTCGATGTTTCTGCAACAGTGTAATGATCTGTTTTGTGTACCAAGGAGGATCAGATCCATCATTTGTGAATTATTTGGTATAAATCTCTCAATTGCTGCCGATACTAATTTTTTAAATTCAAGGCACATCTGGCCTACACTTATATTGCGTCATGGTGTTTGAATATAGTTTACTTATTAATTTAAAAAAATTATCGAGAAATTGATTGTAGTGTATGGAATATTGTTAATTAAAAATTTTGTGGTAGACAGGGCACTATGGAATATTTAAACAATTGTGCCACTTTTTCTTCTGATCACACAAGAAATACAATCAATATTACTCACCACCCATCATTACACTGTTAGAAATCTTCCACATCAACAACAGAGCATTTCACCCCCCATGCCCGGACCACTTCCCCGGGTCAGCCATTTCACGTATACCAGGCAGCGCTTCACCTGGAAGCAGGGCTAATCCCTGTACAAAGTGTCAGATGCTGGCAAAACTTTGATATTTGACACCTGAGAAATTCTAGTAGAAACACATTTCTCTCTCTCTCTCTCTCTGTCTCTCTCTCTCTCTGAGTAGCCGAGTGGTTCTAGGCGCTACAGCCTGGAACAACGCGACCGCTACGGTCGCAGGTTAGAATCCTGCCTCGGGAATGGATGTGTGTGATGTCCTCAGGTTAGTTAGGTTTAAGTAGTTCTAAGTTCTAGGGGACTGATGACCTCAGATGATAAGTCCCATAGTGCTCAGAGCCATTTCTCACTTTCTCTGCCTCACCCACTCAAATCGTCCAGTCATTTGCCATAGGCAGGCCTGCATATGACGCTGACTGTAGTCGGACCAAACGGCAACCCAAGTAGCGTATATGTGGTGAACCCTCATCGGTTGATGTCTTCGAAATGTTCTCTAATTCTACCAGATTCATTGAATGATTAATTAAATCGATACGCTTCACTGGCTCAGTGGGAGTGGTGGTTTTTAGGATTTTTACTTTTTGTCAGGGCTGGGTCTTGCAATTACCCAGTTTCCAAACCCTACTAAAATTTTTTTCCGATACCTCCTCTCAGTGGACACTGGCTCAGATACGTCCTTTAGTAAGAAGTACATTTCGTTGAAGGTATCTGAAAATTTCAAATTTAAGCTCACGTGCCTGCTATGTCCTTCAACAATATTCAGAGTTAATATTAAGTCAATATATGTACACTACTGGCCATTAAAATTGCTACACCAGGAAGATGACGTGCTACACACGCGAAATTTAACCGACAGGAAGAAGATGCTGTGATATGCAAATGATTTGCTTTTCAGAGCATTCACACAAGGTTGCTGCCGCTGGCGACATCTACAACGTGCTGACATGAGGAAAGTTTCCAACCGATTTCTCATACACAAACAGCAGTTGACTGGCGTTGCCTCGTGAAACGTTGTTGTGATGCCTCGTGTAAGGAGGAGTAATGCGTACCATCACGTTTCCGACTTTGATAGAGTTCGGATTGTAGCCTATCGCGATTGGGGTTTATCGTACCGCGACATTTGCTGCTCCCGTTGGTCGTGATCCAATGACTGTTAGCAGAATATGGAATCAGTGGATCCCAACGGCCTCGTATCACTAGCAGTCGAGATGATAGGCATCTCATCCGCATGGCTGTAACGGATCGTGCAGCCACGTCTCGATCCCTGAGTCAGCAGATGGGGACGTTTGCAAGACAACAACCATCTGCACAAACAGTTCGACGACGTTTGCAGCAGCATGGACTATCAGCTCGGAGACCATGGCTGCGGTTAGCCTTGACGCTGCATCACAGACAGGAGCGCCTGCGATGGTGTACTCAACGACGAACCTGGGTGCACGAATGGCAAAAAGTCATTTTTTCGGATGAATACAGGTTCTGTTTACAGCATCATGATGATCGCATCCGCGTTTGGCGACGTCGTGGTGAACGCACATTGGAAGCGTGTATTCATCATCGCCATACTGGCGTATCACCCAGCGTGATGGTATGGGGTGCCATTGGTTACACGTCTCGGTCACCTCTTGTTCTCATTGACGGCACTTTGAACGTTGGACTTTACATTTCAGATGTGTTACGACCCGTGGTTCTACCCTTCATTCGATCCCTTTGAAACCCTACATTTCAGCAGGATAATGCACGACCGCATGTTGCAGGTCTGGATACAGAAAATGTTCGACTGCTGCCCTGGCTAGCACATTCTCCAGATCTCTCACCAATTGGAAACGTCTGGTCAATGGTGGCCGAGCAAGTGGCTCGTCACAATACGCCAGTCACTACTCTTGATGAACTGTGGTATCGTGTTGAAGCTGCATGGGCAGCTGTACCTGTACACGCCATCCAAGCTCTGTTTGACTCAATCCCCTGGCGTATCAAGACCGTTATTACGGCCAGAGTAGGGTGTTCTGGGTACTAATTTCTCATGATCTATGCACCCAAATTGCGTGAAAATGTAATCACATGTCAGTTCTAGTATAATATATTTGTCCAATGAATACCCGTTTATCATCTGCATTTCTTCTTGGTGTAGCAATTTTAATGGCCAGTAGTGTAGATTCTCTCACGCCGCTGCTAGATATTTCCCACGCAAACAAACAGCAACTGCAATGCATTCTATGTCAATAGTGTGCAGAAAACGTGCCAGAGGTTCTGCAAAATATCCATTGGGTTATAGGCGAGAGAGGATGATGGTTGATTGAGAATGATCACATACAATAGATAGTGTGCTATGTGAGTAATCACTTAAAAAATGCAACGATATATTGAAGTTATAAGAAATGTCCAAAATCCTATGACCAATATACTGGCCTTTCAGATACATAGCATTAAGAGAATGGAAGACATCTAGCAAGCAATTGAGGAAGTAGGTTGCAGGTGATACTCTGAGATGAAGAGGTTGGTACAGGAGAGGAATTCGTCACATCAAATCAGTCACAAGACTGATGACTCAAAAAAAAAGTGTTAGGCTTTCTGGTAGAAATGCTGTGTGCTATTTGGAATCAACTCTATCCATTCAACCACATGTGTTAGATTCTATGGAGATGTCTTTTAATGATTACAGCCACTGGTGAATCATATGCCTGGTACTCTCATATCTCGAAATGAGTCACCTCTTACAAACCTATCTCCTAAGGACCCCATAAAGCAAAACTCAACCGCGGATATAGACAGTTCCTCTGCAACTTGTAACTGTTCCTCAGACCCTGCCCTACACTCCCTCCAGCCATTTTCATATGATCCTCCTACTTTAAGTCGAAACTGAGCGGAAGTCGCAGGGTGTTGTATCTACCACCTTAAGCATCCCATGGAGACACACAGTGAGCTGAGTTACTGCATTAGGATCGTGTTTTGACCACTCGATGGAAATGGGAACATGTTGTTGTAGGTCCGCCAACTGAGCACAGTTGATGAGGTCATAGCCAAACGAAGCTTTCTCCTGCAACACAAGGTAGTTAAAAAAATAAAAAATAAATGTATAAGCTATTATGATGGGGTTTCTTATCAGGAAGATTAGTAATACCCCACATCATATGGGGACTGGAAAAAGGACAAGAATTCTGCTACCGCATTGTAGTGAATTTCCAACTACATACAGGTGCTCCAGTCTGAAAGATGTCTGTGTTCCTCAGAGTGCATTCATCTATGCCACACAAAAACTTCCTCTATCATTGTTGAAATGCAGGACCAGGTAGTTGGAAATTTGGAAAGGGGCCAGAAATGAGCGGCTGTGAGTTACACTCGAACACATGTAACTTTATTTAGTTGCCCAAACATTACAGCGCAAATTTCAAAGCTTAACTATCGACAGACTATGTCACACAATCTTACGGCTTAAGGGCACAACCTCTTTAATTTTTGAAACGGTTGAAGGCTCATGATTTAAATCACAACTACAATAAATTTTCAAAAGGCAGAAAGCGAAAGGTTTTATCCTTATATAATATTTCAAAAGAGGCTCAAGGCCCAAACAATCTAAGACTTGACAAGTAAAGAATTTTAATTTTAAAATGGCTGATGGCCCATGATTGAAAAAAACAACTACAATAAATTTTCAAAAGGCCCAAAGATTTATCCAAAAATATTTTAAATGAGGCTGAAGGCGCAAACAATGAAAGACTTGACAAATAAGGAACTTTCAATTTTAAAACGGCTGAAGGCCCATTATTTAAAACCCAACTAAAAGCATAGAAATTCAAACCATCGGCTATGAACCATTAAAATACCCGATAATAAAAGGCAGTACAGCGAGTGGCGCTCAGAAGTTTCCGGGAGTCGGTCTGCAATTGGAATATTAACGTTCGCTTAGGGGAGACAGGTAGTCGGCCCAACTATATCCAGTGCGCTGGCAACCCAACCAAGAGACCGTCAACGGACTCAATGACAAGATAACTTGCTTTCCACCGGACCAGTACCCAAGGAACTCCAAAGCCAAAACTTAAAAGGCGTAGCCGCCCACGACCTAGTATGCATAAGCTGTCAAAATAACACACACTTGTTGGACAGCGACAACATGGTGAGGAAAGGACACTGCCTGAATTTTACGTCAGTGGCCAGGGCAAGTAACCGGAATGCTAATGGCCACAAGACAGAAAATTCCAAAACTACAGTTAAAATCCATCGGATGGTGGCCAAACTTTCACCAACTCGAACACTCGGTGTTGCTCACGGGAATACCCCCAACAGTGAACCATGAAAATCAATAGCACAATGTGAACAGACGGGCTTCGGTAATTAAATCACCACTCAACTTTGATGTCTTGGGTCGGTGAGCCACGAACCTCGTAGCAATCGGAACAGCTCCCACACACTCCGACACTGCGGAGGGACCGACAGCGGGCCCGGCCCACCACGACGCAAGGAGATTTCCTCGCAGATCCACACCAACCGACTCACTCCTCAGAGGCAGTACACCGACAACATTTAAAATAACTTGTCAGTCAAAATCACACAGTTTAACGAACACTTGCACGAATAAATAGACAATGCTAACAGCAATGACTGTACAATAACAGGAACGAATCACGAATCGGCACACACAGCCAACCCACACGCGATCACCGGCCAAATACATGTCGTCCGGCAACATGACTGACCGACGACCAACCAAAGTCGATGCCATTGCAGTCACGTGTGTCGGCAGCCATCAGGCGAATCAGGGCGGTCCGGACTTCACTGCTGCCACGCCCAGACTGAACTTGTTCCGTGTGCCAACACAAACACTGCCAGGTCCCAACTAACTGCTGGCACGTTCCAACTGACTAGTGTACACATAATGACCAGGAAGTAATAGCAGTCCAGCAAAGATAATACGGCAGGGCCTATATCGACAAGCGCTGCTGCTGCCGCTCACGGGCAGGCAAAGCAGCAACTCAGTGACACAAGTAATTGAAACTAACATAACGAGGTGACAGTACAGCATAAACACGATGTTAAATAAGAGATGGCACGAACACGAGCCACGCACGGCTCAGTTGTTATTTTGTACCATCCAGCAGAGAAAAACGATACATTATAGAAACGCCACTAAAGGCACCCAGTAGAGAACTTGGTAAGATCTTACCCATCTCTCTCTTCAGTTACAACGAATTCAAATACGGTCTGTATGCTGACATAGAGCATATGTGGTGAGCCTATTAATTACATAGGTATTGGTTCATTGTAGCAGGTGGCCTGTAATCGAAGTCGCTTACACAGACCAGTCCATCCCTACTGTAGGAGGATGATATCCCATAGACTATTCACTGCAACAGAGAGTTCCAGTGTTGTTCTTTCACGAGCAGTTTGATACATTGCTTTTTCACTATAACACATCCACATAGTGTATGATTATTGCTTTTCACACCACCATACATTTTGTCATTTTGAAATGACTTCGAGGACTGTGTCAGGTGCTAAACAGACATTAAATCGTTTAGATCCATTTGCTCTCACAGGAAGCTGGGCAATGCAGGGTGTAAACTTTTCTGCACCCACAACACACAGGATGGTTGTAATAATTATTTACAAAAATGTGTAAGACATTGCAAAAAATTCAAAATGTAAGAGTGTTCAGCATTGTGGAGCGTTTCCAAACAGCTGCCCAAAGGTGATGACCACTACATTTCATCTCATCATTCACAGAAGCGAGGTAGCAAAATCCAAAGTTCCATTTCAAAGAGACCAAGACCATTATATTGCAGCCATGTATGTGATCACTCTTTTGGTGCTGGCCATCCCTGGAAGGTGTTGTTTCCACCAAGACTCTCTCCATCTCAGACAAGTGGAATCAGTCAAACATTATGTGGTAATAAAAGTGTACCAGTGGATGCATGGAGAGAAAAGACATCGTCGATATGCAACAATGTACTTTAATAAGTTCCACAGTTGCTAGTGCGATCAAGTATAGCAGTTTTACAGGTCGTCTGTAATGTTGATGGCGATCAGTGACATGGCAGCATGCTTTCCAGTTTCTGTACCATCGCGAAACTACCACTCCAGTACTTTGCATGTGCCATATAATAGGTAGCGAATGGAGATAGATGACTGTGCAGTAAGTCCATTTATGGTTAATTCTCAAACATATACACCAAAGTAAACAAGACAGCATCCTATACCGATGCATTTTGGTTGGTTATCTACATATTTCTAGCACTTCGATCATAGTGCGTATTTTATAGTTATGATTGCCCATCTATCCCTATGTGTATGGGACACACAGAGCATTCTCGTATTCTTAGGTTAAAGTTGGAGACTGAAAGATCTCGCCCTATTGTCTGTGACCAACACTTCCTACAACACTGTCATGACTTAATTTGCAGCTGACTGGAAGTAGGAGGGTACAATACCCACTACGCTCCACGGCTCATGAAGGAACAGAACGAGATGTGTTCATAACTGCTGTACAATGAAGACTATTCTGCTCCAATCATACTCATGCGAGCACGTCGAGGTGGTTAGAACCCCTTGTCGGTGTACAGTAGATCTGTGAATGTTGTGATGATGTAACAGACGGCTAAGAAATTCAAATGGTTCAAATGGCTCTGAGCACTATGGGACTTATCATCTGTGGTCATCAGTCCCCTAGAACTTAGAACTACTTAAACCTAACTAACCTAAGGACATCACACACATCCTTGCCCGAGGCAGGATTCGAACCTGCGACCGTAGCAGTCGCGCGGTTCCGGACTGAGCGCCTAGAACCGCGAGACCATCGCGGCCGGCAGCTAAGAAGAAACATGTGGTTTATGCGTGATGAAGCGCCATACGGGTGTAGTTTAAAGTATTTTACGTAAATCAACTGGGCCGGCCGGTGTGACCGTGCGGCTCTAGGCGCTTCAGTCTGTAACCGCGTGACCGCTACGGTCGCAGGTTCGAATCCTGCCTCGGGCATGGATGTGTGTGATGTCCTTAGGTTACTTCTTAAGTAGTTCTAAGTTCTAGGGGACTGATGACCACAGATGTTAAGTCCCATAGTGCTCAGAGCCAGCATTACGTAAATCCACTATGCTATAAATTCTGAAATATCTTTCTAGTGGCTGGGGCCAGTAGAAGAAAGTATTGGTATGAGAGAAATGATCATAAACGCAAACACATGCTCTTCTATTGTGACGCAGTTCTGCACTCAAACACTCTACAGCGTCAAAGCGATGTGGTTTCCAAAATATTAGTCATTTGGAGTGCAATGCTCCGTTCCCCATGATGCTGCATCACCGGAAATAAATCCAGTGACGAACTGAATACGCTGCCTGTCTGTCCAGCTCCTGTGAAATATGCCGGAAAAATTCTTTAGGAACACGATCGGGTGTATTTCTCGCTTCTGCGGATGAAAAACAGGAATAGTGCGATGCTTAATCACACTTTCCTGTTGCATTAAACTCACAACTGTGGGCGGATCATTTATTTTTGCCACTCGGGGTTCAACAGGACTGTTGTTTTGCATGTAACGAGGTGGTGAACCATAAGGAGTTGACTGATATTTGTCACCGTCTAAAGAGTTCTTCCCTATAGTTTGCGTATGCGTGTGCGGATTTTCTACCCAGTTTCTCAGCATTCTGGCCTCGTCCACTACTTGCTGCTTCCACTCAGGAAGATCCAGTGTAAGTGTCCTCCGAATCTGTCCCAATTCAGACACCACTGTGTCTCCCGACTTACCAGGAGCACCTAAGATTTCATATGTTACATCCTTGACAGTCTCCCAAAGTTCCTCCCTGACCATCTTTTCGATAAAAATATCTTTACCCTTTATCCATCCACCGTAGTGTTCCGACAATGCCTCCTGGTGTGCGTTCACGGTGTTCTTAACCTGTTCTTCGGTATTGATTGAGTCTATCTGCCTCGACAGATCCTCTACTACACCTTCAATGTCAGATACCGCATTTCTAACTGAGTTTATTTCTTTGGTTAATGTTCCAGATACTTCAGCTGTTTCACTTTTCACCTATTTCTGCATTTTCTGAATTTGATCGCTGATCTTAGTTCGCACCTCACCCATCTGGGTATTTAATTCAGCCATAATTTATTTATGCAGATCTGTTTTGATTGTGTCTAGCTGTGTTTTTACTGACTCGCTTACAGCATCTAATCGGGTGTTAACATTCTCGTTTTGTGTTTTTACTGATTCGCTTACAGCATCTAATCGGGCGTTAACAGTCTCATTTTGTGTTTTTATAGTCTCTTTTACCGCGTCAAACTGTTGTTACTGCATTTCCATTAACGCACCGAAGTCATTTGTAGCTGCAACGGGAGGAGTTTGGACTTTAGGGACACTTTCCCCTGTTACAGACATAGTTAGTTCATTTTCGACACAGGAACCTACCGTTCGCGATAGTAAAGGGTATGGAACACTGTTAACGTCTTCACTCCCGTCTCCACCTGTCTCTGTTTACTATCCGCCATTTTCGTCATTACGTTGCGTGCTTCTCATCCACTACGCAAGGCTTTCGTCGTTTGTTAGTGACGCGGTGCACTGCTTGCTGTTGAGTCCGCTAAGAGCACCGCTGTCGCGTGAGCAACAAATGAAATTCTATCTGGCGAGAAGACAAGATGGAACCTAAACGTTTCAGACAATGAATAAAGGTGCTCTTCACTGCAAATTGCGCACAATATCCACCATGTTGAAAATGTAATACAGCTAGTCTAACAATGGAGGAAAATAATTTCTATCATCAGACTACGAAGAATTTTACTTTGAAAGATAAAATAAAGCAGATTTTCTATAGCGGGAAGGAGATAGAAAGGATGCGGATCAACTTGGAAAAGCAACGTCGCTACTGAAGCACTACACTGCGTATGCAAAATTCTGACTTACTTTTTGCTAGCTTGATTACCGCTATGTTCTCTCAGCAAATTCGCGTTTCTTTTCTTTTCCTTCCTCTCGGTAATTAAACTGCATTATCGACCAGCATATTTCCGTCTTTCTCTCAGAGGGATGATATGTACATGAAACGAGAAAACATTTATTAACACAAGCACACAGAAAATTTTCCAAGTATTTGAACTAATTTTTTGTCAGGTCCCTGTTCGGGCGCCAAGTGTGATGTAACAAAAGAAGTGATGTTGTTACTCAATGGAAAAGTTGGAAATTGAGATTTCGCTTACTGTTTTATCAATCACAATTGGCGTAAGAATCATGGATTGACCATTGTCATAAAATATTACCTTATTAAATGTGAATAGTCCCTACTTGCAGTTTCGCGTGGCTTTAAGCAGTCGCAGCTAGCGTGCTATTGATTAAGAAATTTCATTACCGTCTTTCAAATTACTTTATGACCGTAGATACGATCATACCCGGCCGTGAAGTTATTGTTATGACAAAACAATTTCCTAAGGGACCAGAAAGTTCTTAATGGCGCAAGAACAACTGTAACATTACACAAAAGAGAAATTCAATATTAAAGCTGATGCAAGAAGACGATAAAAACAGTTTTCCTTTTGTCAATGTAACACGCACAATGGACTGCTGATCTAGGTGTCTGTAATATTAGCAAAATGCATAACTAAAATGAAAATAATACTGAGGAGATGACAGGAATGAGCACTACTAAATGATTCAGTATTCTCAGAACAAATATTTATTATAACTAAAACATATATCGTACCTTAAGCTTAGCACTACAATGACGGTAGATTTTTAAGTCCATTTCATGTCTCTTGAGCGCTCTTTTACATATCTACATATAGCGATTGTCCTCTTGAGTCTCTCGTGCGTCGTCACGATAAGTTATAACAGTTCTTCTTTTTACACTTCACTCAAACTTAGACGTAACACGTTTTTATACATTTAGTAAAAATTAGATCAGTCTGCCACAAATCTGCCTCCGTCTTACTTAAGAAGAACAGTATAAGTGTTTAGCGCTCAAGGCTTCATTTGTTCTCCAGCGAACAAAATAGTGAAGGATCGCATATCGATCCGTATTCTTCTGTTTATGTTGCTACCCAAAGACGACGAATTACATTATTTGGGAAATTCCACCGTCGCTATGCGACACCTTATTATATATTAATCATTCTTTATAAACAAGTATTCGCCTTGTGGCTGAAAGAGCTAATTATTTGCTGTTTTAATAAAGCCAAAAATAGCGAATATCACATGTTACATGCCCTCTGCGGTTCCCTATCTACATAAACGATTCGGGAGGCAATCTGAGCAGCCGCCTTAGGTTGTTTGCAGATGATGCTGTCGTTTATCGTCTAGCAAAGCTAGCAAAAGACCAAAAGCAAATGCAGAACGATTTGATGAGTTATATATATGACGTAAAAATTGACAGTTGACCATAAATAACGAAAAGTGTAAGGTCATCCACACGAGTGCTGAAAGAAATCCGTTAAATTTCCATTACTCGATAAGTCAATCAAATCTAAAGACCCTAAATTCAGATAAATACCAGAGTATTACAATTACGACCAATTTAAATTGGAAAGAACACACAGAAAATGTTGTGGTGAAGGTGAACCACAGACTGTGTTTTGCTGGCAGAACACTTAGGAAATGCAACAGATCTACCGCCTGCACTACGCTTGTCCGTCCTAATTTGGATTACTGCTGTACGGTGTGGGAGTCTTACCATATAAGATTAACGATGTACATCGAGAAAGTTCAAAGATGAGCGGATGTTTCGTATCGTCGAGAAATAGCGGAGAGAGTGGCACGTACGTGATAGTGGAATTGCGGTGAATATAATTTTTTAAAAAAAGGACTCTTTCGCTGTGGCAGGATCCTCTCACGAAGTTTCAATCACCAAATTTCTCCTCTGAGTGCAAAAGTATTTCGTTAACACCGACCTACATCGACACAATCGTCATGATAAGATAAGGATATCATAGCTCGCACGGAAACATGTAAGCATTTGTTTCTTCCGCGTGCTGTTCGAGAGTTGAATAACAGAGTTCTCTTGTGAAGGTTGTTCGATAAACCCTCTGCTAGGCACTTCAATGTGATTTTGTAGAGCAGCCACGTAGATGTAGTTTAGTCCTTCAAGACATAAATGTACCAGAGTTCAGCTATCTGTACGAGCTACCTTCCTTGGGAAATAGGTTATACACTCCTGGAAATTGAAATAAGAACACCGTGAATTCATTGTCCCAGGAAGGGGAAACTTTATTGACACATTCCTGGGGTCAGATACATCACATGATCACACTGACAGAACCACAGGCACATAGACACAGGCAACAGAGCATGCACAATGTCGGCACTAGTACAGTGTATATCCACCTTTCGCAGCAATGCAGGCTGCTATTCTCACATGGAGACGATCGTAGAGATGCTGGATGTAGTCCTGTGGAACGGCTTGCCATGCCATTTCCACCTGGCACCTCAGTTGGACCAGCGTTCGTGCTGGACGTGCAGACCGCGTGAGACGACGCTTCATCCAGTCCCAAACATGCTCAATGGGGGACAGATCCGGAGATCTTGCTGGCCAGGGTAGTTGACTTACACCTTCTAGAGCACGTTGGGTGGCACGGAATACATGCGGACGTGCATTGTCCTGTTGGAACAGCAAGTTCCCTTGCCGGTCTAGGAATGGTAGAACGATGGGTTCGACGACGGTTTGGATGTACCATGCACTATTCAGTGTCCCCTCGACGATCACCAGTGGTGTACGGCCAGTGTAGGAGATCGCTCCCCACACCATGATGCCGGGTGTTGGCCCTGTGTGCCTCGGTCGTATGCAGTCCTGATTGTGGCGCTCACCTGCACGGCGCCAAACACGCATACGACCATCATTGGCACCAAGGCAGAAGCGACTCTCATCGCTGAAGATGACACGTCTCAATTCGTCCCTCCATTCACGCCTGTCGCGATACCACTAGAGGCGGGCTGCACGATGTTGGGGCGTGAGCGGAAGACGGCCTAACGGTGTGCGGGACCGTAGCCCAGCTTCATGGAGACGGTTGCGAATGGTCCTCGCCGATACCCCAGGAGCAACAGTGTCCCTAATTTGCTGGGAAGTGGCGGTGCGGTCCCCTAAGGCACTGCGTAGGATACTACGGTCTTGGCGTGCATCCGTGCGTCGCTGCGGTCCGGTCCCAGGTCGACGGGCACGTGCACCTTCCGCCGACCACTGGCGACAACATCGATGTACTGTGGAGACCTTACGCCCCACGTGTTGAGCAATTCGGCGGTAGGTCCACCCGGCCTCCCGCATGCCCACTATACGCCCTCGCTCAAAGTCCATCAACTGCACATACGGTTCACGTCCACGCTGTCGCGGCATGCTACCAGTGTTAAAGACTGCGATGGAGCTCCGTATGCCACGGCAAACTGGCTGACACTGACGGCGGCGGTGCACAAATGCTGCGCAGCTAGCGCCATTCGACGGCCAACACCGCGGTTCCTGGTGTGTCCGCTGTGCCGTGCGTGTGATCATTGCTTGTACAGCCCTCTCGCAGTGTCCGGAGCAAGTATGGTGGGTCTGACACACCGGTGTTAATGTGTTCTTTTTTCCATTTCCAGGAGTGTATTTTCGTTCTCACTGATAAGAAATGCAGAATATTACTAAACCACAATATCTGTCAAAGAAAATAGTTGGCAACTTTGCATTCAAATATTTGCGGGCAGCCCCGAGACACCATAAGGAACGGGACTTACTGAAAATGTAATACCAAGGACGAAGTCCCCGGATTAGAAATGGTATTCGACACAGGAAATTAGTCTTTTGCCCCTACTGTTCAGTCGATATGTCGGTCTCTGAATCAACGGTGAAAATAAAAGAAAGATTCAGGAGTGATTCTATAAATCATGTTGAAAAGATATTGACTGACGACACAGACATCCTCAGTGAAAGGAAGGAACAACTGCAGGACCCATTGAATAGAATGATCACTCTGAGTGGCAAGCAGTATGAATTGAGAGTAAACCGATGAAACACGCAATAATAGGGAAAAAAAGATGAGATTAGCGACAAATGTAACATGAAAATTGCGAACCACGAACAAGGCGAAGTTAAGTAATTCTGCGACGTTGTTGTTGTGGTCGTCAGTCGTCAGTCCTGATGCAGCTCTCCATGCTACTCTATCCTGTGCAAGTTTCTTCATCTCCCAGTACCTACTGCAAATGTCCGCAGCTCGTGGTCGTGCGATCGCGTTCTCGCTTCCCACGCCCGGGTTCCCGGGTTCGATTCCCGGCGGAGTCAGGGATTTTCTCTGCCTCGTGATAACTGGCTGTTGTGTGATGTCCTTAGGTTAGTTAGGTTTAAGTAGTTCTCAGTTCTAGGGGACTGATGACCATAGATGCTAAGTCCCATACTGCTCAGAGCCATTTGAACCATTTGAACCTACTGCAACCTACATCCTTCTGAATCTGCTTAGTGTAGTCATCTCTTGGCCTCCCTCTACGATTTTTACCCTCCACGCTGCCCTCCAATACTAAATTGGTGCCGGCCGCTGGTGGCCGAGCGGTTCAGTCTGGAACCGCCCGATCGCTACGGTTGCAGGTTCGAAACCTGCCTCGGGCATGGATGTGTGTGATGTCCTTAGGTTTAAGTAGTTCTAAGTTCTAGGGGACTGATGAACTCAGATGTTAAGTCCCATAGTGCCATTTGAACCATTTGAACTAAATTGGTGATCCCTTGATGCCTCAGAACATGTCCTACCAACCGATCCCTTCTTCTAGTTAAATTGTGCCAGAAACTCCTCTTCTCCTCAATTCTATTCAGTACCTCCTCACTAGTTATGTGATCTACCCATCCAATCTTCAGCATTCTTCTGTAGCACCACATTTCGAAAGCTTCTATCCCCTTCTTGTCCAAACTATTTATCGTCCATGTTTCACTTCCAAACATGGCTACACTCCATACAAATACTTTCAGAAACGACTTCCTTACACTTAAATCTATACTCGATGTTAACAAGATTCTCTTCTTCGGAAACGCTTTTCTTGCCATTTCCAGTCTACATTTTATAGCCTCTCTACTTCGACCATCATCGGTTATATTGCTCCCCAAATAGCAAAACTCATTTACTACTTTAAGTGTCTCATTTCATAATCTAATGCCCTCAGCACCACCCGACTCAATTCGACTACATTCCATTATCTCTTATAACTGCCATCTGGTTTGTGTACAAATTGTAAATAGCCTTTCGCTCCCTGTATTTTACCCCTGCCACCTTCAGAATTTGAAAGAGAATATTCCAGTCAACATTGTCAAAAGCTTTCTCTAAGTCTACAAATGCTAGAAACGTAGGTTTGCCTTTCCTTAATCTATCTTCTAAGATTAGTCGTAGGGTCAGTGTTGCCTCACGTATTCCAATATTTCTACAGAATCCAAACTGATCTTCCCGTAGGTCGGCTTCTAACAGTTTTTCCATTCGTCTGTAAAGAATTCGCGTTATTACTTTGCAGCTGTGGCTTATTAAGCTGATAGTTTGGTAATTTCTCTTCAACACTTTCTTTCTTTGGGATTGGAATTATTATATTCTTCTTGAAGTCTGAGGGTATTTCGCCTGCCCCATACATCTTGCTCACCAGATGGTAGCGTTTTGTCAGGACTCCTTCTCCCAAGGCTGTCAGTAGTTCTAATGGAATGTTGTCTACTCCCTGGGCCTTGTTTCGACTTAGGTCTTTCAGTGCTCTGTCAAACTCTTCACATAGTATATCTCCCTTTTCCTCTTCATCTATATCCTCTTCCATTTCTATAATATTGTTCTCAAGTACATCGCCCTTGTATAGACCCTATAATACTCCTTCCAACACTCTGCTTTCCTTTCTTTGCTTATAACTGGGTTTCCATCTGAGCTCTTGATATTCATACAAGTGATTCTCTTTTCTCCAAAGGTCTCTTTAATTTTCCTGTAGGCAGTACCTACAGGGTGTTTCAAAAATGACCGGTATATTTGAAACGGCAATAAAAACTAAACGAGCAGCGATAGAAATACACCGTTTGTTGCAGTATGCTTGGGACAACAGTACATTTTCAGGCAGACAAACTTTCGAAATTACAGTAGTTACAATTTTCAACAGCAGATGGCGCTGCGGTCTGGGAAACTCTATAGTACGATATTTTCCACATATCCACCATGCGTAGCAATAATATGGCGTAGTCTCTGAATGAAATTACCCGAAACCTTTGACAACGTGTCTGGCGGAATGGCTTCACATGCAGATGAGATGTACTGCTTCAGCTGTTCAATTGTTTCTGGATTCTGGCGGTACACCTGGTCTTTCAAGTGTCCCCACAGAAAGAAGTCACAGGGGTTCATGTCTGGCGAATAGGGAGGCCAATCCACGACGCCTCCTGTATGTTTCGGATAGCCCAAAGCAATCACACGATCATCGAAATATTCATTCAGGAAATTAAAGACGTCGGCCGTGCGATGTGGCCGGGCACCATCTTGCATAAACCACGAGGTGTTCGCAGTGTCGTCTAAGGCAGTTTGTACCGCCACAAATTCACGAAGAATGTCCAGATAGCGTGATGCAGTAATCGTTTCGGATCTGAAAAATGGGCCAATGATTCCTTTGGAAGAAATGGCGGCCCAGACCAATACTTTTTGAGGATGCAGGGACGATGGGACTGCAACATGGGGCTTTTCGGTTCCCCATATGCCCCAGTTCTGTTTATTGACGAAGCCATCCAGGTAAAAATAAGCTTCGTCAGTAAACCAAATGCTGCCCACATGCATATCGCCGTCATCAATCCTGTGAACTATATCGTTAGCGAATGTCTCTTGTGCAGCAATGGTAGCGGCGCTGAGGGGTTGCCGCGTTTGAATTTTGTATGGATAGAGGTGTAAACTCTGGCGCATGAGACGATACGTGGACGATGGCGTCATTTGGACCGCAGCTGCAACACGGCGAACGGAAACCCGAGGATGCTGTTGGATCACCTGCTGCACTAGCTGCGCGTTGCCCTCTGTGGTTGCCGTACGCAGTCGCCCTACCTTTCCAGCACGTTCATCCGTCACGTTCCCAGTCCGTTGAAATTTTTCAAACAGATCCTTTATTGTATCGCTTTTCGGTCCTTTGGTTACATTAAACCTCCGTTGAAAACTTCGTCTTGTTGTAACAACACTGTGTTCTAGGTGGTGGAATTCCAACGCCAGAAAAATCCTCTGTTCTAAGGAATAAACCATGTTGTCTACAGCACACTTGCACGTTGTGAATAGCACACGCTTACAGCAGAAAGACGACGTACAGAATGGCGCACCCACAGACTGCGTTGTCTTCTATATCTTTCACATCACTTGCAGGGCCATCTGTTGTTGAAAATTGTAACTACTTTAATTTAGAAAGTTTGTCCGCCTGAAAATGTACTGTTGTCCCAAGCATATTGCAACAAACGGTGTATTTCTATCGCTGCTCGTTTAGTTTTTATTGCCGTTTCAAATATACCGGTCATTTTTGAAACACCCTGTATCTTACCCCTAGTGAGATAAGCCTCTACATCCTTACATTTGTCCTCTAGCCATCCCTGTTTAGCCATTTTGCACTTCCTGTCGATCTCATTTTTGACACGTTTGTATTCCGTTTTGCCTGCTTCATTTGCTGCATTTTTATATTTTCTCCTTTCATCAATTAAATTCAATATTTCTTCTGTTACCCAAGGATTTCTACTAGCCCTCGTCTTTTTACCTACTTGATCCTCTGCTGCCTTCACTATTTCATCCCTCAAAACTACCCATTCTTCTTCTACTACTGTATTTCTTTCCCCCATTCCTGTCAATCGTTCCCTTATGCTCTCCCTGAAACTCTGTACAACCTCTGGTTTAGTCAGTCTATCCAGGTCCCATCTCCTTAAATTCCCACCTTTTTGCAGTTTCTTTAGTTTTAATCTATAGTTCATAACCAACAGATTGTGGTCAGAATCCACATCTGCCCCTGGAAATGTCTTACAATTTAAAACCTGGTTCCTAAATCTCTGTCTTACCATTATATAATCTATCTGATACCTTCTAGTACGTCCAGGCTTCTTCCATGCATACAACCTTCTTTTATGATTCTTGAACTAATTTTTAGCTATGATTAAGTTATGCTCTGTGCAAAATTTTACCAGGCGGCTTCCTCTTTCATTTCTTAGCCCCAATCCATGTTCACCTACTACGTTTCCTTCTCTCCCTTTTCCTACTGTCGAATTCCAGTCACCCATGACTGCTAAATTTTCGTTTCCCTTCACTACTTGAATAATTTCTTTTACCTCCTCATATATTTCATTAATCTCTTCGTCATATGCGGAGCTAGTTAGCATATAAACGTGTACTACTGTGGTAGAATGCCAGTTTTCTTTCTCCTGATAACGACGTCCTCTTGAGTAGTCCCCGCCCGGAGATCCGAATGGGGGACTATTTTACCTGCGGAATATTTTACCCAAGAGGACGCCATCTGCGACGTATGAGATACGAAATAAGGATGACATAAAAAGCAAGTTAACATGCGCAAAGGGAACAATATTCACCAACAGAAATCTGCTAGTATCTAACATCGGCCTTCATGTGAGGACGAAATATCTGACAAATGTACGTTTTTACCATAGTACTGTGTGGAAATGAATCAGAAGACTGATGAACAACATAAATAAGCGGTTTCCATCGTACCGTAAGAAACTTTGACACTGATGTAAACCTCGTGCGGATCACAGGCTATTTGTCTCATTAGGAAGACTTTGGGTTCTATGTTAAAAAATATAGATTGTAAAACACATACAATGGTAAAAATTTAATACACGGAGGTGACAAAAATCATGGAATACTTCCTAATACCGTGTCGCACCTCCTTTTTTCAGGCGTAGTGCGAATGCTCGACGTGGCGCGCACTCAACGAGTTGTTTTAAGTGCTGGGTAGAAATACTGAGCCGTGTTGTATACAAGCCGTCTATAGTTGCGAAACTGTTCCCGGTGTAGGATATTGTGCACGTACGGACCTCACGACATGTCCCGTAGATGCTCGACGGGATTCACGTCGGGCGATATGGGTGGCCAAATCATTCATTCGAGCTTTCCACAATGTTTTTCAAATCAATAGCGAACAATTACGTTCCGCTGACATTACATCGTTGTTTGGGAACGTGAAATACATGAATGGCTGTAGATGGTCCCCAAGAATCTGAACATAACCATTTCTAGTCAGTGTTAGCTTCAGTTATAGCAGAGGACACAGTTCGTTCCATGTAAACACCATCGGCTTCCACAGTCCTTGTTGAGAACTTGCGTCTACATCTACATCATACTCCGCAAGCCACCTAATGGAGTGTGGCGGAGGGCACTTTCGGTACAACTATCTGACCCCTCCAACCCTTTTCTACTCTCGAATAGTGCGTGGGAAGAATGATTGTCGGTAGGTCCCTGTATTGGTTCCAATTTCTCGAATTTTTTCGTCTTGGTCAATTCGTGTGATGCACGTGGGGGAAGTATTATGTTGTCCGACTTCTACTGAAAAGTGCTGTCCCGATTTCAATAGTAAATCTTCCGTGGCGCACAACGCCTCTCTTGTAACGACTGCCAGTGCCGTTTGTTCAGCATTCCTACCCGATAGTGATCCCAGATAGATGAACAGTACTCAAGAATCGGGCGAATAAGCGCCTTATAAGCCACTTCTTCCGTAAATGAGTTACGTTTCCTTAAGATTCTTCCGACGAGTCTGTCAGGTATCTGCTTTCCTCGCTATCTGTTTTATGTGGTCATTCCACTTCAGGCCGCTCTGGATAGTAACCGCGAGATATTTTACGGCAGACGCTGTCTCCAGCTGTTTTTCATCAATAATGTAATTGTACAGTAGTGGATTTCTTTTCCTATGTATGTGCAATATGTTACATTTATTTACGTTCAGGGTCAACTGCCAGGGCCTGCACCATTCATCAGTTCTCTGCAGGTCGTTCTGCAAATTCTTACTATCTTCTGACGTTGCTACTTTGGTATAGACGATTGCATTATCTGCGACTAGCCTTAAAAAGCATCCGACGCTTGTAAACAACAACTGTCCTGTCACACTTCCCTGTGGTACTCCGAATGTTACCTTTACACCTGTCGATTTTTTCGATTAAGAGCAACGTCTTCAGTTCTGTCTGCAAGAAGGTCTTGAATTCAATCGCAGGTCCCCTCCGATACTCCACAAGCTCGTATTGTAGTTTTTTCATTAAACAGCAATGCGGGACGGTGTCAAATGCCTTACTGAAATCAAGGAACACGTCATCAACCTGAGCACTATTGTTCACTGTGCTGTGGATCTCATGGAGGAACAGAGCGAACTGAGTTTCGCAGGATCTCTGCTTGCGAAATCCATGCTGATTTTTATAGATGAGATGTTCATTTACGAGACACATCATAATTCTTGAGCATAAAACATGTTCCATAATTCTACAACAGATTGATGTCAACGATATAAGTCTATAACTGTGTGTATCTGCCTTACGGCCTTTCTTAAAAACTGGAATGATCTGCTCTTTTTTCCAGTTTTTAGGTATCTTTCGTTGCTCAAGCAATCGACGATAAAAACTTCTAGAAGAAGAGCAAGTTCTTTCGCATATTCTTTATAGAATCTCATACGTACCTCATCTGCTCCTGATGTTTTTCCACTGTTAAGTGACTGTAGCTGCTTTTCAATTCCACTATCGGTTATCTCAGTATCTGCTACTTCGACGTTTGTACGACGATTGTAATGAGGGACAGTGTTACGATCTTCTGCGGTGGAACAACTTCGGAAGACCGAATTCAGTATTCTGCTATCTTCCGTTTCGGTGCCGGTATGATCGCTGAGAGAATTTTACATATGACCAAACTCTTAAAGTTTTTACTCAGGTCGGTTGACAACGTCTTACCTTCAGAGTCATTGAACGCTTCTCTCATAGGTCTCCTTAAGCTCATTTTCGCTTCGTTGAGCTTTTGTTTGTCAGCTAGTATTTTACATCTCTTGAAGCTGAGATGAAGTGCCCTTCGTGTACGTAGCTCTTTTCTAACACGGCTATTAAAACATGGTGGATCTTTTCCGTTCCTTAAAACCTTACTCGGAACGAGGACATATTGAACGATGCCTTTGAATTTTTCCACATCTTCGTCCCCCTCACCGAATATTTGATGCTGACAATTGACATATTCTGAAATTTTTATCCTGTTACCCGTGCTAAGCAAATATGTCTTCTTACCTTTCTTAACATTCCCTATAGGACCCGTCGTCATAGATGCTGTCACAGCCTTATGATCACTGATATATTCTTCTACGTTAACTGATTCGATAAGTTCAGGTATGTTTGTATCCAGGAGGTCTAGAAGTTACCCTCACGAGTTGTTTCCCTAAATATCTGCCCAAGGTAATTTTCGGACAGGACATCCAGAACAATGCCACATGAGTACCTGTCTCTGGTACCAGTTTTGATGGCATAACGCTCCCAATCTATACCTGGCAAGTTGAAAGCCCATATTGCAAAGGCATGATCAGAAAATTTACTAATGATGTTCTGCAAGTTCTGTCTGAAGCGCTCTACAACTACACATTCTGTCCCAGGTGGTCTATAAAAACATTCTATCACCATTTTTGACCATTCTTTGATGCTGTATTTCACCCAGATTAATTCACGTTTGGAATCCGTGATAACCTCCCTATATTATACCGAATTTTTTACTACAATAAACACGCCGCCACCATTGGCAACTAACCTATCCTTACGATAAACGTGGCGATCTGAATTTAGGATTTCGTTGTCATTGACGTCTGGTTTAAACCAGCTTTGTGTTCCTAATACTATCTGTGACTTATAACCTTCAGTAAGCCGTACTAATTCTGGGACCTTTCCTTGGATGCTCCTACAGCTTACCAAAATTGTATTCGTCTTTTCTATCTCTGATCTGCGAGAGCCAAGATTCTCTGCGGTCACTATGGCTGATTTAATAGGCAAATCGTCTTTGATCCCAACGGAGGGGATCTCTAAGCCGGCCGGAGTGGCCGATCGGTTCTAGGCGCTACAGTCTGGAACTGCGCGATAGCTGCGGTCGAAGGTTCGAATCCTGCCTCGGGTATGGATGTGTGTGATGTCCTTAGGTTAGTTAGGTTTAAGTAGTTCTAAGTTATAGGGGACTGATGACCTCAGAAGTTAAGTCCCATACTGCTCAGAGCCATTTGAACCATTTGGGATCTCTAACCTAAAAAAGCCACATGTGCACGCCACACGTATTCCGGCACCTTAATAGCCGCTTCTTGAGTGTAGTGCACCCCTGACCTATTAAGGGGAAAAAAATGGCTCTGAGCACTATGGGACTCAACTGCTGTGGTCATAAGTCCCCTAGAACTTAGAACTAATTAAACCTAACTAACCTAAGGACATCACACACATCCATGCCCGAGGCAGGATTCGAACCTGCGACCGTAGCAGCCCCGCGGTTCCGGACTGCGCGCCTAGAACCACTAGACCACCGCGGCCGGCGTTATTAAGGGGAAACCTACAATTCTGCACCCGATAGCGGATGTCGAGAAATACGCATCCGATACCGTCGCAGACTCGTCTGAGCTTCTGGTTTAGACCTTACACTCCGCTCCAAACCAGAGGACCGCGATCAACACTCGGTACGATGCTACAAATAGACAGCTTAGCCAGTACCCCACGTGCGTTGCTACATGGCTTCACCAAAGCACCCTGCAGCCGAAAGGACCCTTGGATGGCCTCAGAACCCAAGCGGCAGGCGTCATTCGTGCCGACATGTGCCACTACATGCAGTCTGTTGCACCCAGTGCGTTCGATAGCCACCAGCTGGGCCTCCTCCACATCACGGAGAAGACCTCCCAGCAAACATACCGAACGCACACTGGAACTGTCACACATATTTAATATGTTTCATATGTATTTGTAAACATATGTCAGCTGCATCTTAACGAATTTGGTCCTGCAGTGTTTATGATGTCATGCTTTCTGAACAATGCATCGTACAGTGACACAATTTTGCAGGTACATTCAGTGGTATAAGTGAATACTGTAGGCAATTTGTGCCGTAAATGCAGTTAATTGTAAAGAAATAACAAATTAAAACGTGATGCGTGATGCCTCATGTGTGATGTGGCAGTTTTCCATGAATCTTTGTGCTTAAGACATCGTACACTGCCCGCAGCTCGTGGTCGTGCGGTAACGTTCTCGCTTCCCACGCCCGGGTTCCCGGGTTCGATTCCCAGCGGGGTCAGGGATTTTCTCTGTCTCATGATGGCTGGGTGTTGTGTGATGTCCTTAGGTTAGTTAGGTTTAAGTAGTTCTTAGTTCCAGGGGACTGATGACCATAGACGTTAAGTCCCATAGTGCTCAGAGCCATTTGAACCATTTTTGAACATCGTACACTGATCAGCCAGAACATTATGACCACCAACCTACTATCGATATAAAGCCGACCAGGCGATAGCAGCATCGCCTTGCGAGAAATAACTGCTAGCCAGACACATGAATGGTGCATGCAGTATCAGTGAGCGTGCTGTTCGTGTGTAGAATTGGAAAGGCGCGCGATCAATCTGAATCTGACCGAGGGTAGTTGGCGATTGCTCGGCACGAACATTTGGGAAACTGTACCACTTATCTGGTGTTCGAGGAGTGCTGTGGTGACTGTGTTCAACATGTGGCGAACCCAAGGAGAAACCACGTCTAGACTTTGGTAGAGTGGGCAGCCATCCCTCATTACAGATGCCGGATGTCGTAGACTAGGCAAATTGGTAACACAGGCATCGAACTGTTACGGAACCAACATCAAACTTTGATGCTGGGCAGAGTACAAGTGTGTCTGACCACACGCTGCACCGAACACTCCTAACGACGGGGCCTCCTGAGCCGACGACACATGCTTGTGCCAATATTAACACCACAACATCGACAACTACGGCTGAAATGGGCAAGTGACCATCGTCACTGGACGTTGGTGCAGAGGCAGAGCGTTGCATGATCTGATGAATTCCGACACCTTCGTCATCAAGCCGATGGGAGGGCTGGAATCTGTCGTCTTCCAGGGTAGCAGCTCCCAGACGCCTGTACTGCAAGACAGAGAGAAGGTGGCGACGACGGCTCCTTTACGCTGTGGGGAACAGTCACATAGGCCCAGTGGAGCTCCTACAAGGCATTATGATGGCAAGGAGTACCGTACACTGGTTGCAGATCATGTACAACCGTTCAGGAAGATCATGTTCCCTTATGGCAGTGGATTTTTCAATATGATAATGCGCCTCGTCACATGGCTAGGAGAGTGATGGTGTGGTTGGACGAACACAGTGGCGAGTTCCATTTGATGTACTAGCCCTGCATCTCACCAGATCTGAACCCAGTCGAATCTGGGATGTGATTTACGGTAGCGTCAGAGTACATCACCCCTCCCCAAAATTTACGGAGATCGAGTGACTTGTGTGTGCAGATGTGGTGCCAAGTCCCTCCAACGACCTACCAAGACCTCATTGCTTCTATCCCACGACGTGTCGCCGTTGTTATCAGAGCCAAAGATGGACATACCGGACACTAGATAGGCGGTCATAACGATATGGCTGATTACTATATCTCTTGGACAGTGTATCGTACAATGATACAGTTTTGCAGGTACAAACGCGAATACTACCCGCAAAATTTTTCGTGAATGCAGTTCGCAGTAAAGAAGTAATAAATTAAAACATCATGCTCGATGCGGCGTGAGCGATAAACTTTTTTCCTTTGATCGTTTTATGGGGATGGTCAGCGAGAAAACTTTTGACAATTGTTTGAATTTATGTGTAAAGTTTGTTGCAAGTCATTAAGTGCTCTCATTCTCAAATACTGTATGCATAAAGAGTGGGTATTTGGGTGCCGTGGAATACACTCCGTTTTCACCATCACATCCACACCTTTCATAGGTAGGAGACTCTTTATATCTACATCCACACTCCGCAATCCACCCGACGGTGTGTGGCGGAGGGCACTCTGAGTACCTCTGTCGGTTCTCCCCTCTATTCCAGTCTCGTATTGCTCGTGGAAAGAAGGATTGTCGGTATGCCTCTGTGTGGGCTCTAATCTCTCTGATTTTATCCTCATGGTCTCTTCGCGAGATATACATAGGAGGGAGCAATATACTGCTTGACTCCTCGGTAAAGGTATGTTCTCGAAACTTTAACAAAAGCCCGTACCGAGCTACTGAGCGTCTCTCCTGCAGTCTTCCACTGGAGTTTATCTATCATCTCCGTAACGCTTTCGCGATTACTAAATGATCCTGTAACGAAGCGCGCTGCTCGCCGTTGGATCTTCTCTATCTCTTCTGTCAACCCTATCTGGTACGGATCCCACACTGCTGAGCAGTATTCAAGCAGTGGGCGAACAAGCGTACTGTAACCTACTTCCTCTGTTTTCGGATTGCATTTCCTTAGGATTCTTCCAATGAATCTCAGTCTGGCCTCTGCTTTACCGACAATCAACTTTATATGATCATTCCATTTTAAATCACTCCTAATGCCTACTCCCAGATCATTTATGGAATTAACTGCTTCGGGTTGCTGACTTGCTATATTGTAGCTAAATGATAAATGATCTTTCTTCCTATGTATTCGCAGCACATTACACTTGTCTACATTGAGATTCAATTGCCATTCCCTGTACCATGCGTCAATTCGCTGCAGATCCTCCTGCATTTCAGTACAATTTTCCATTGTTACAACCTCTCGATACACCACAGCATCATCTGCAAAAAGCCTCAGTGAACTTCCGATGTCATCCACAAGGTCATTTATGTATAATGTGAATAGCAACGGTCCTATGACACTCCCCTGCGGCACACCTGAAATCACTCTTACTACGGAAGCCTTCTCTCCATTGAGAATGACATGCTGCGTTCTGTTATTTAGGAACTCTTCAATCCAATCACACAATTGGTCTGATAGTCCATACGGTCTTACATTGTTCATTAAACGACTGTGGGGAACTGCATCGAACGCCTTGTGGAAGTCAAGAAACACGGAATCTACCTGTGAATCAGTGTCTATGGCCCTCTGAGTCTCGTGAACGAATAGCGCGAGCTGGGTTTCACACGACCGTCTTTTTCGAAACCCATGCCGAGTGATTCTCTCCAGGGAGTAAGTATACGAAGTTTGGTTGAATTCGGTCCAGTGGTTTAGGAGGACATGTGGAACGTACATACATACATACATATATGTTTATAATGTGTCACTATAAAAGAATGTAACCTGCGGTGAGTTCACTAAGGGCGCGTGTTCGGTAACGGCAGGCGCACGTACGGAAGCACAACGTTAGACAGTAGTCGTACCTAACGCAAAATCAGTAGTTTCTAAACGCAACGCAGAGACTTTGAATCTTCACTCTATTGTGAGGAGAAAGAAGACACAAGGGCAGCTATTCACAACAAAAGATAAGTTTAAAAGATGCCCGCGGATGTGAACAGGGCGTTACGCGCAAGCATTCAGTATGTAAACAAAAGTCAGACCTAGATAATAATGTTCGGATATTCATTGTACAGGTAAACATCGAATGTGGCAATCACTAAACGTCCAAAAACATATTCTACACATGAAACAGAGGAAAAAATTGTAGAGTCAAAAAATAGGACAAAAATTGTATTTTGATGAGCACTCAAATCGCACTTGTCACTCTGCCGCCGTGTCCCCATCATCGAATAACTGCGGCACATATTTTCCGTGATCAGACAGATTCGACTTCTATACATTGTCACGTGAACTGCAATGGATTAGAGAATGCAGCGATGTATCAAAACTGAATTCCAAACAAAAAGTCAAAACTCTAGTAATCGAAACATTGCTGTTCATTATAGTCTCATTGCCATGACAAGGCACATAGCACTACAGATACTGGATCTACTTGATCAATATTTGCTAGTACGCGTCATCAAGAAGGCCGCGTTGTGTTGGCTGTAGGAGAAGGGAGAGGTATATGTATGCGAGTCATCGCTGTAGCATGTGACACAACTCGTAGCAGTTCGCGTGTCTACATCGCCTTCAATGTGTCCAGAGTCTTTCAGTTACGAATCGCAGACCGCAGAAGAACTTTCACGACGTGTCAGCGTGTTTTTTTGTGTCTTCAGTTTCGTTCATAAACGAGGAAGAACACTATAGCAAATTCTCATAAAAATTTTTGTAGGCGATTGAGGATGCTCTTGGTACAGTTAGAATAGACAAGAGAAGCAGCTGTTTTCAGTTTTCGTTTACTGTATTTGAGCTTCCTGCGGTCAAACTAAGTATATACCTCTGATTTGTCTTCCGGTTTGTTCTCGAAAGGAATTTCATTCCATCAGGGTGCTGTTGTTTCCGATCTTCTAGTCACATTGCTGCAGTTTCATTTCTTGCATTCCTTGGTCGAGTGGAATCCTCACGTTCTTTCGAAACCTATCTTTGTTCGGGCTTTCATGTTCTTCAATCTTCACCTCTTTCAGATGGATCACTTTTGATTTCTCAGAGCTACTTGTACCAGGGAAATGTTTCCTGTTTGTGATGCTCCATTGCATATCTTGTTTACAATCGTCCGTTACAGATGGCCGCGAAACTGATTTCTAGGTTTTCTCATTGTTACATTACTTGTTCACTTTTCTTGTATAGATCTTCATTACTTTTTTGTCTGCATTTGTATATTTGTATTTTATTGACCTTAATAATTTTTAGGGTTTTCTTGTCTTTCTTTTTGCATGAGCTGCGGATAGACATTCTGGTTTTATTAATTTAACAGAATACTGTACTGCTGCCTTACAGGATATAAAGATCTTATTGTACACATCATTAGTCTCCTGAAAGGCCATTTCCATATTCCTTGCCCTCAGTTGATTAACCCCTTCTTTACGGCCGTTCTTTTGTATTACCTCACAGAATCATAAAATTGTTGACTCTCGTTTAATTCTTCCGCATCTGTGTTCATGAAATTTGGAGAAGCTTTTATATTTGTCATATATTGTGTTTTCTCGTAAGATACATGAGGATTTGCTTTTCTCTGCAGTTCTTTTCTAAATGTTGATTTTTCTTCTTGCCATTTCTATGTCTCCTGCTCCTATTGCGACATTATCGGTGAAAGTTAAATACTCACTTTTTAGATTTTTCAAATTTTATTATCTCTATGGAATCCCAGTTTTTAAGGACACAACTCAGTAAAATATGGGATAGACAGTGTCCTTGTCTAGCACTTACTCGCACCTAAAAGGCGTTACACATGTCTCCTAAAAATTTAAGTTCAGGACTTGTGTTTCTTAGTGTTTGCCGAATTTTAATTGTTGTTTTATCATCCACAGAAAGCTCTTCCAGTACTTCAGTGGTGATCTGCCAACTGAGTTGTGTGTCTTTTTACAGTCCACAAAGCTTGCCACATAGGGCTGGCACCTGCTACTCTCTCGTATTGTGAGTTTACGTCTCAGCGTCTGCTCCACGTATGTATGACCCTGCCATCCGAAATACATCTCGATACTCCCTGAATTTTTCGTCTACCTGCCTGTTAACTGGTAACAGTGATATTCTCCTGTCGTTACTGGCATCAATTTTATGTCCTCTCTTATGTAAAGCATAAATTAACGCGCACTTTCAATCATCTGTTAATTCTTCCCTAGCCATATACTGCGCATTCTTCGTTTACAGTAGATATCCGTCAGCCAATTTCCATAACTGTGCAACAGCTTCACTTGATGTTTTGTTGTTTTCCGTGTCTTGAATCATTCCTATAAGTTCCTTCTTATTTAGTGGCCTTAGTTTGGGAAACTCCACTTTAGTAATTGAGATGTGATATCTCTCTTTTGGCTCGTCTCAGTTGAATAGTGCCTCGAAATATTTAGCTAATAACTCTCCTCGTTTTGGTGGATCAACCTAGCTTTCAGTTCTTTTTCCAAAAACAAAGATTTAGGGGTCATACCTGAAGAGTTAATAGCTATTTGACCACTCTGCAGAAGTCTCCGTTTCTTTATTTTCTGAAAATATTTTTCTGTTTGACAGAGTTGAGCTTTGTTACACGCTTAACGATTTTCATCACCTTTGTTGTTTATCGTCGAACGTTCTGAAATTCTTAAAACGAATTTTCTTTGTTGTTCGATGCCATTCTTGCATATCTTCTTTCGTTTTGTCTGAGATTCCTGACACTCATGGTTCCACCATTCGCGCTTCATAGTTCTCCTTGAAACAGCTGTTTCTTCAGAAATTTTAATCGTGCCGGCCTTCGTTTCTTCCCAAGTTCGGACAACTGCGTCTCGGAGTTGTAAGTGGAGTTCTTAGTTATTATGTTTTATAAATAGAATCTTTCCATCCTTTTTTTCTTAAGGTTTAACCGATTTGGAGACATGAACTCCATCTTGACACTTGTCAAATGGTGGCCTGTTTCGATATTTATCCCTATTTTATCCTTCAGATGGATAGTGATTTTTCGGTTTTACATTGATATTGCCACCTGGTCACTTTGGCATTCCCGAGTTCGGCGGCTGCAAGGATTTCTGTTTCCAGGGCAACCAGTTATACTTTGCAGACATCGATTTCTTTTGGAAGGACAGGCACAGTCCTTTATATATATGCGACTTTTATTTGTTTGTTTGTTTGCTGGAAAGTTCTCAGTAATTTGGTTAAAACATTTCTCTTCGCAAATTTGTGTACTTATGTCTTCCCCTATAATTTCAACATTATTATCTGAAATTTTGTAGCACTCCCGATTCTAGCAGTTCGCAAAAACCTTTTCCTTTCTTGTTGTATGAGCGACATTTAATGTATGTGTCATGTTTCCACATCTCGTCATTAGTAATGTAGCATGCCGTTCGTTATAAGTTCTCGCTTCGCATTTATAAAACCCACAATTCTCGAGCTTCATAATGTGTACATCTTTGATTCTTGTTTCTTGTAGACGGAAAATTCATGTGTTCTATTCATCAATGATTTTGGTGAGCTGTTTCAATTTTTCCTACTTTTAAAAGTGTGTTGATGTTTAATGTACCAAATAAATATTTAGGTCTCCGTAGTATTTTAGAATACAAATTACCAGAAGCCTATGACTCTTTCTTAGCCTCCTATGTTGGTTTTAGCTTTCAAGAATTCAATGACTTAAATACATTGTTTACTGTAATGGCCGATCCACCTTTTAATTTAGGCCTGGGAAGTTTTCTTTCGTATTCGCTTCCATAGTTCTTGGTTACTGAAAGTACCTGGGGAATGTGTTTATACATTCCAGAAGTTAACATTGTAAGATAGTAGTTCCAGAATTCATTAGAACTGTCGTTCTTAACATGGCCGCCAGGCTCTGACTAGAATGCCACCTGTTGCGGGATGTAATGTCAACGCCAGTATTATGGGTCGCCAGTGTATGCGACAGTCCACAAGATTTATGAAGCACTGAATATTTTTCCAGAAATTACTTTTAAGCTTATATGTAATAACTAAGAAAAAACTTATTACATCCTGAAATAACAACATGTTCTGTTATTTTTATAACCAGTCTTCTGCAAAGAATAATCATATAACAAAAGATACTACCACTAAAACAATGTATTGGCATTGTATTGTCTTTGAAATTTTTTCCTTCTTCTGTTGTTCTCTGTGATGTATGAAGCGGGTGAGATCGAAGATAAGCTGACGTCTGTTCTTTTAAGGTAGTCATAAGTGATCAAAAGAAAAAATATAACGTACAATTTACTAAATGAAATTCTAGTGTACGGACTTTCATTTGTAACTAGATAACCAACTATGAATGTTTTAAGTTTTGTGCCCGCAGCAGTCCAGACTGTGCTTTGCCTGCCGCCATTAAGTGAGCGTATGGAGCGACAATATAAGTCCAAGTGAAGGTCTCCAGTTATCATAACACTGCGCCCACAGTCTTACGTTAGTGGCTCGGTGCATGTTTCGAGCAGACGTTCTACTGGATGATGTATCTGCACACGACCTTCGACCACGCCTAACAAAATAATTGGTTCCGTGTACCATGTAACGCATTTCACATTGATCCACCGTGCAGTCAAGTTCCCGCTCTTCCAGCGGAACCGTGCAGACGTGCCGCGAGTGCTCTCTCGTAGTACAGCGACTTTATTGCAGATCTTCGCAGTAAAAACCCGTCAAGTGCGTGATTAATAGTCACAGGATTGAGTTAACACAATGATCTACATGTGAATGCCAATTCTTCGTGCAAAGTTTCGTGCTTGATGTGTTTTCTGGTGACTGTCACAGAAACTGCTGCGGTGGTGTATGTGGAATTCTTCAAGTAAGTGTTCATGCTTTGCTACATACATAACAATAATAATTCCCAGGAGACTTTATCAACTATAGTTGCATGTTTGTAACATCTGAGGTTTTTACAGCTCGTAACATTGTGTGCAGGCTAAAGTACCTCAACAAACAATACGCTACTGACTCGTATGTGTGGCGCGTCTTGCAATTTTTAAAATACCAAGCAGACTAAAACAGCATTCAGAGTAACGGCATAAAGCGGTGTAGGTGCTATTTATTTCCAGAGCAAAATATTTTCGCAAAATCTGACGCATTAAACGCATGTTGTAAGGTTTATGTTGGACGTAAATTAAGGTAACAACTTGGAAACAAAACTTCTAGATGAAAGACAATTACTTTTTAAAGCAAGCTTACAGAGGGAGAAAGACTTTGAAACTAAAATAAACTGTAATGTAATGCTACTGATTCTTCAGCATGTCGTAAGACGCTACGAAGTTTTATAAGTAGGACGGTGACGTATACGTGTCGGCTGATGCTACACGGCTATCGTAGTTTCTCGCTCGGCCAGTGGTGGCAGCACAAAGCAGGCGCTGTGGCTCTGTCATCTGGCGGAGAAAACGGGAACCGACAGCACACTCAGACGCGCCCCTGACCACGGAAACGGGCAATTAGCCAGAGGAGTGGCCTTGCCTTCTAGTCGTAGGGCAACGAACTGCAGTTACGCGCACGTAGAGCAGTTGCTGACTGCCTGATATGCCGCAGGAGGTGTAGTAGCATCCATCGCTATTCTAAATGAAAGTTTACGTAATTGTGAATCATATAATGAATCGAATACAGAGAATTTACCGATGTGAAGGTACATTAAACCTCTGGTGCAAGTCCATCGACTGGCGCTTGTTAAACCTATGTGAGATTTACTCGTTTTCTGAAGTCGTTGTCCTTCCACTTTAAGTCGCAATAGTTGACTGCTCACATAATAGTCTTTTGTACAGGGGTAGATAAAAAAATAGAAACATCAGAACACAACATATTACCATACCTAATACGGTGGAGGGAAACGGCATTTGAATCGGCTTCCAGTCGGAATGCATAAAAACATGGAATCTTATACGATAGCACGTGCAAAACAGTGGCAAGTACAGGTAGCCATGACGAAGGCTCGATAGGAAACACACGACGTTCTCTCCTAAGCAGACACAATGGCTGTTTGAACAGCGGCTCCGTCGTCTTTGAACACAGTATCAACCTTGAGGAACAAACATTGCACCACAGCGTGCATCTGATCAGCCAAATCGTCGCATAAACCTTGGCAGTATTCGAACTTGCAGAGCAACCATGGGTCCCATCAGTACCATAGTATGGATTCGAAAATCATTGCCTAAACCGCACCATGTTTAACTCTTGGCACGTAAACTGGTACTGGCAGAACTGAAGGTGTGCGACGGGTCGTGAATCGTGCTTGGGTAGCTCAGGTGATAGAGCACATGCAAGCGGAAGGCAAAGGTGCCGAGTTCGAGTCTCGTCTGGCAGACAGTTTTAATCTACCAGGTAATCAGCGCACACTCCACTGGAGGGGGAAAATCTCATTCTGGTATGTGGTCACTTCATTTTTTTAACATAGTATCATCAAAATTTGGATTCTGTAGAAACACTGGAACACGCGAGGCAATACTGACCTTATGACTTATCTTAGAAGAAAGATTAAGGAAAGGCAAACCTACGTTTCTAGCATTTGTAGACTTAGAGAAAGCTTTTGACAATGTTGACTGGAATACTCTCTTTCAAATTCTAAAGGTGGCAGGGGTAAAATACAGGGAGCGAAAGGCTATTTACAATTTGTACACAAACCAGATGGCAGTTATAAGAGTCGAGGGACATGAAAGGGAAGCAGTGGTTGGGAAGGGAGTAAGACAGGGTTGTAGCCTCTCCCCGATGTTGTTCAATCTGTATATCGAGCAAGCAGTAAAGGAAACAAAAGAAAAATTCGGAGTAGGTATTAAAATTCATGGAGAAGAAATAAAAACTTTGAGGTTCGCCGATGACATTGTAATTCTGTCAGAGACAGCAAAGGACTTGGAAGAGCAGTTGAATGGAATGGACAGTGTCTTGAAAGGAGGATATAAGATGAACATCAACAAAAGCAAAACAAGGATAATGGAATGTAGTCTAATTAAGTCGGGTGATGCTGAGGGAATTAGATTAGGAAATGAGGCACTTAATGTAGTAAAGGAGTTTTGCTATTTGGGGAGCAAAATAACTGATGATGGTCGAAGTAGAGAGGATATAAAATGTAGGTTGGCAATGGCAAGGAAAGCGTTTCTGAAGAAGAGAAATTTGTTTACATCCAGTATTGATTTAAGTGTCAGGAAGTCATTTCTGAAAGTATTCGTATGGAGTGTAGCCATGTGTGGAAGTGAAACATGGACAATAAATAGTTTGGACAATAAGAGCATAGAAGCTTTCGAAATGTGGTGTTACAGAAGAACGCTGAAGATTAGATGGGTGGATCACATAACTAATGAGGAAGTATTGAATAGGATTGGGGAGAAGAGAAGTTTGTGGCACAACTTGACCAGAAGAAGGGATCGGTTGGTAGGACATGTTCTGAGGCATCAAGGGATCACCAATTTAGTATTGGAGGGCAGCGTGGAGGGTAAAAATCGTAGAGGGAGACCAAGAGATGAATACACTAAGCAGATTCAGAAGGATATAGGTTGCAGTAGGTACTGGGAGATGAAAAAGCTTGCACAGGATGGAGTAGCATGGAGAGCTGCATCAAACCAGTCTCAGGACTGAAGACCACAACAACAACAACAACAACAACTACAATCATCAAAATCAAAGACGAACTGTCAAATGTTACTGCAGCACGTTTTTAGCCACATGTAATCTTATATAACAATTTAGACATGGAAATGTTATTGTGGCACTTAATTTGTATGTCCACAGTTATGCTTTAGCTGTCAAATGTAGTTACACAGTAACTGCACGCTTCCGGAAGGCATCGCATTGTTTTCGCTTATATATGTTTTATAGTTGCGTAAGACAGACAATCTGGACACTGATATACCATTTTGACACTTAATTGTGAGAGTCTACAGTAAAGTTTTAAGCATCTAGTGTGAGCTACGCAATAACAGAATTCTTCCAGTTACTGAAAAAATTCTTCTAACATATCTTCTACAGATGAATAGCACAGACTATTTAGGCAGTATTAACATCTATGTAACCACTGCGTGTGTGTATTTATTTATTTTTTTATAATAATACAGATGTAGGAATACTGTAAGTTACATACATTACCTATTTCTGACGGACATTTTCCATGCGTAAATAACATTGTAAGCTTTGTAATATTTCTGGCTTATTCAGCCATCATATTAGGCTCCAGGAAGCTATTCCCAGGGCAGTGGAGATGCAAGAAGCGTAGAGATGACGCAATGTGGGATGAGGTACCGGTGACAGATGTTAGATTCGGTACCATTCCCGTGAGAAAGACCGTTTCGGTGGTAGGGCGCCAAAACGTTAAACTTTAGTTGCTATTATTAATTAAACCTGTCATCAAAATTACTTCATTTTTTTAAATAAACATCTCTCAACAGCCAGCTATCAATCAGTCATTTCAAAATTATTAAAATCAAAGTATTACTAAAACAAAAGACTGACGATATTACTGCCGATGCACTTCGGTTGCGTTCGGGTCACGCCTTGCTGGCTTGGCGCGCGAAGTGTCTCGGGCAGTCCGTCTCTCCAGTTCTGACCGTTCCAGTAGACAGGCATGTTGTCTGTTATAACAGTATCTAGTCCATGCAGTTTTATTTACTACAGTTCTGACGTCGCTAGGTACAGACATGTTGTCTCTAATAGTAGTATTTGATTCATGTAATTTTATTCTCCAGTAGACAGACATGTTGTCTGTGGCAGGATGTATTTCATGTTATTTTAGCCAGATATAATGACTGTGGAAATATATGTTCAATACGTTGTGATCAAGAATAGTTTGTCGTGTCTATATCAATAAAAACCCGAGTGGCATCCCAAATGAGTTATAGTTTATTCGTAGCAGCAGTTCCTTGCGAAGTTAATTTCAGCCTCAAGAAAAGGAATCCACGACCTGCGTGCTGTTTTCTGCACTGGGGACATCATCATGAAGACAGCAGGTTATTGAAGTGTACAAGAACTTATGTATTCCACACAGGACAGTGGAAACAACTAGACACCTCACGTGTACTGCATGCACAGTACAAATGTGCTCAGTGACACGTCATCTGCAGTAATGCAGAGGCGGTAAAGAAGGATGAAAGTATTAACACTATCTCACATGTATTTCCTTTTTTCTTGCTGTAGCTTAACAGATATATTACTTTCGATAACTTTTGTACAGTTATGGGAGAATAATGCAGACCATTTTGTTGTTCAAATGTTTAGTTTGGAGTTACGTTTCACCTTACACCAAATGTGGTATGATAATCGGACTACGCAAGATGACAAGTGTAGTTTCACCGGTAGGTTCTGCATCTGCATCTTGTCGTGTCCTGACGTAGGTGGGAGAGGGAGAAAAGGGGTTACTGGTCAGTCTACACTCTCGAGCGGCACAGAGAAGAAGGCAGAAGGGCAATTCACAGTGAAGGCATTTGACTGTTTTATTCTATCTGAGCCAACACTGGTATAGGCATTTACTAGAAATGCAGGTGGTGAGACTTGATAGGGAACTCGCTGTGGAGACTCTTGGACAAACAGGGTTTTGAAATAGTTGTTTATTCCAGACAGGACTAAATAATACACTGGAGGGTAGTTCTAGGGTTAGAAAAAGCATGAATAGCAGTGTTACAACACAAGGCAGTGCAGAAGTCCCAGGAGTGGATGCTAACCACAGTAGCAAACACTGGCAGCATCATAAGGCAACAAATTAGTTGCAAAACAAAACATACTGAATGTGACACTGTTCACTGAGGCACTCCAAGTGAGAGAACAGATGCGGAGCTGGACCGAGGCTGGAGTCGACGGACGCGGATTTGGCGCCCAGGTCGTCTGACTGAGAACTCCGCCAAAAAGCGGAATCTAGGGGTTTTAAAGGCTCGCGTGGGGGCTCTGTTTCTCCCACTTAAAGCCACCCACCAATCCCGTAGGTCTCTTGCAGGCGCCTGTCAGTCACGGTTTAGTTAGGTCCCCTCTACTGCTCCTAAGACGGGGATGTTAATGCAGTTGCACTAACTAAGTCCGTATTTGGTATCAACATTGTTCAGCTGAACGGTAAACGTAACAGCTACGCCAAATAAGGCTTGCAGCATTATTGTTATACGTCATTTAGCCCCGCCGCTCGGGCTCCCCGGAGTAGGGACTGCTAGGTAAACAGTTTTTGGCGTTTTCGCTCTCTTTCTAACCCTTGTGAGCCTACTAACGTTGCTCTTTTCAGGGCTAGTATCAAGCGGGCTTTATACGCTAGTACGTGCCTGTTGGTTACAAAGTTCTACGGTGGCAACCTACCACAGCGTCTAGACGACATATGAAGTTTCATGTTAACTCCTTGGAGAGTATCTAGCGCCCTGCGACTGCGTCTGGGGGGGGGGGGGGGGGGGGGGTCCGCATTTTCGCAAGGCTCTCCCCTTACGGTTTACTTCATGTAACAATATCTTTCCTAGCTTCGTCTGCCCTCAGCATTGTCTCTGCTTCCTCGCCTTGGAGCGCCTGTCCTTTCTCACAGCTTCAAGATAACACTACAGTAGCAAGGAATAATATATTACAATCTGCATATACATATTCCGCAAGTCACCTTGAGATGTGTGGCCCAGTTTTATTGTACAACTGTCACTTCCTTATTTCCTGTTCTAGTCGCGAATGTTTTACTGGAAGAACGATTGCTGGCATAACCTACGTGTGAACTCGAGCCTCTCTAATTTCATCTGCATGGACTTTTCGTGAGGTATAAGTAGGAGGAACGAGCATATATGTTAACTCTTCTATAAATATACGCTTTCAGAACTTTAACAACAAACCACAACATGATTCAGAATGCCTCTCTTCCAGCCTCTGCAACCTGAGTTAGTTGATCGTCTCTGTGACGCTTAATAAGTGAACCTGTAAGGAAATGCGGTGCACTTCTTCGGATCTTTTCCATTTCCTTTGTCAATTATTTCTAATATGGATCCCACACTGACGAGCAATATTTAAGTGTTGGTTGAACGAGTGTTTTGCAGGCCCCTTCGTTTGTTGATTGGAAATTTGGAAATTTGTCGTAAGGTCTTATGGAACCAAACTGCTGAGGTCATCGGTCCCTAGGCTTACGCACTACTTAATCTAATCTAAATTAACCTACACTAAGAACAACACACACACACACACACACACACACACACACACACACACACACACACACACACACACATGCCCGAGGGAGGACTCGAACCTCCGACGGGGGTAGCCGTGCGGACCAAGACAACACGCCCCAGACCGCTCGACTACCCCGCGCGGCCCTTTGTTGCTGAACTCCTGAGGACTCTTCCGATGAACCTGTCTAGCATCTGCCTTAGTCACGATTAATTTTATGTCGTTATACCATTTCTGATCTCTCCGTATGCATGCTGCTAGTAACCTATGGAAGTCATTGCTTCCAGTGACTGTTCTGCAATTATGTAGTCATAAAATAAGTGGTCTTCCTGTTATGTTTGCATTACGTAGCACCATGAATCGATCCTCTGCAGGTCTTCGAGCATATAGCTACGTTTTCTAGGGTCGCAGTAACTCTGTATACGACAGCCTCATCCACCAAAAACTTCATGGATTTTCCGACGGTATCAACTAGGTCATTTATATATGTTGTGAAAACTAATGGCCCCGCGGCATGTCCGAATTTACTTTTACATACGAAAACTTCTCTCCGTTCAGAATGACATGCTGTTTTCAGTTTGCTAGAAACTTTTCGATCACGTCACTCAATTGGTGTGACATTGCGTACGCTCGTATTTTTTTTTTTTTTTATTAGGGGACATTCAGTATGGTATGAAATACCTGTTGGAAGTCAGGAGACACGGCATCTGTCAGGACCCGTGCATTTGCTGCTTTCTGGGTCTAGTGGACGAACACAGCGAGCCGGGTTTCGCACGATCGTTGCTTTCGGAACTGATGTTGGTTCCTACAGAGGAGTTTTTCGGCCTCCATAAATGTCACAACATGCGAGTATAAAACATGTTCCAAAATTATACAGCTGACTGACGTTACAGACATAGGCCTGTGGTTTTGTGCGTCTGTTCGGTGGTCCTTTTGGCAACGGGAATTATACATGTTTTTTTCCAGTCATCAGGGGCACTTCGCTCCTCCAAACACCCACTGTACACTGATGCTAGACGAGCGGCAAGTTCTTCCGCATACTCTGTGTAGAATGGAACTGGCATCCTGTCAGGTTCAGTGGCCTTCCCTCGGATGAGTGATTTCAGTTGCACTCCTATCCCACTGACAGCACCAGTGGTATTCCATCTGTTGAGCATTTTCAGTTGCTTTTCCGTCCCATTGAAAGACGTGCACTTCATTCACAGTTCAGAGGTCGTATTTCATATTCCTAATCCCAGCATTCTGGGGCTCGGTAATATAATAATTCAGGCAATATTAATAATTTCTGTGGGTTGCCTGATTTATTCGACGATTTTTACAGCTTGTCTCACGCTTATTTATGGCTGAGGGCAGCAGTCTTCCTAGCAGCTTCCCGTTTCCCATCCCTTTTCCGATCGCCAGGGTAGCACGTGGTGTCGTTTGAACATTCAGTAGTGCCCAAAGTTTCTCCTGTTCTCAGTTCCCCAACCTGCCTTACCAACCTTGTAACCGCTATTTCTGCTCGATTTTAACGCCGCGAGGTCGCCTCCCTGTGAAATTCTGGACCTATGATTGGCCAGTTCACGTGCGCGCCCGTTTTTCGCGGGTAGGCGCCAACCGCCCTCCGTGGATGGGTGGTGGGCAAAGGGGCAGTAGTCAGTTCTAGTGCGACCGTGCTGGAGGCCGGAGGTGCCGCCTCCAGGAGATGAAGTTCGGTAAGCATGAGCGCCGACGTGCACTGTACAATCGCGCCCTGCGGCCCAAAGGGAACCTTATAGGCCATTGTGAATGGTTTCGCGTCTCGCGGGTTTTATTCCTTTAGTACGGGAGGCTACCTAGCGATTCACGCACAGTAGCATCTTTCTTGGTCTTTGGCTGATTCATGCTGGTGGTCGTTGCATGCCTGCAAATGGGATTCTATTTGATAATACGGCGATCGTTACTAAAATTCCTTTTCTCCTGCTATCGTGGCTTGTTACGAACGTACGTTGGGGAAGGCTGCTGAGCTCTAATCTTTCTTCCCCTACCCCCATTTGGTTGTATTATTGTTTAATTTTTAACTATTTAATAAATGAGTCCTTTAATCTCACATTCTCTCTCTTTCATTGCGTGAAATCACCCCTAGTGTAACAGAATAATGCAGAACTATAACGGCTGCTATAAGGTCGTGCAAGTCTCGCGCCATTAACGATAGTATAAACTTTCAATATCGCGCGCCTGGCACGACCATTGCACGCATGGCACCGATAATAGTAATGATCATTTTCAATTATTCACCATTGATAAACTGGGAAATGCTCACGGCTCAGTGTGAGTACGTGAGCAATAAATCCACTTGATGTGGTCGAAGTAGTGGCCTCTGTTTTACCTTGCTGGTTTAGACGAAATATAAATAATCACAGCCCCTACAGAAAGGAATAGTAACCTGTAAAATAAAAACGAGCCACCGCTTTTACCATGGTCAATTATTTCTATATCAGCCATTTTGTTGTCCGTGCAACAATTTAAAGCAGGTACTACGGTACGATCTTATTCTATGAAACAATTCTGGAAAAAGACACTTAGTATATCGACCTTTTCTGTGTCGTCCTCTGTGTCGTCCTCTGTTTCAATGCTGTTATAGTCACAGAGTGGATAGATGGCTTCGACCCGTTCTCTGTCAAGTTGGTCGGCAGAATTTTACTTTATTATTCGTGCAACGCTTCACACATAGCCTTGCTTATGCAAATGTTGTGTTCGATCAATTTTGTCTCTCTTTGAGAGTCTGGGTATGTTTTAATTTTCAGTGAAGCTCTCTTTGCTTTCTTAGCAGTTTTCCTAGTCTGTCCGATCATAGCGGATCTTTTCCACCCCTCACAACTTTGTTCGGCATATACCTGTCTAAAGCGTATTGTACAGTGCTCTTGAACTTTATCCGTTGATACTCAACGTTGTTAGTGCTGGAGATAAAATTTGTGCTGGCCGCTTAGGTAATATGAAATCTCGTGTTCTTGCCAAGCAGAACGATTTTTCTGCCTTTTTTTGTAGTCCGATTTCCAACCGTATTTTGTGATGTAACGGCCTTACGAGCTCTGATGCCCGGTTCTAGGCCGAGTCATAAGGTTCGTGTCTGTTTGTCACCAACAGGTTTAACATATTATCGTCACGAGACGGTTCTCTAGTTAACTGCTCAAGATAATATTCGGCTGAAGCGCTTAGTCTATAGTGGGTAAGTTAAAATCTCCTCCTAAAAGTATAACATTCCCAGGAAATTTACACGAGACATTCTCCAAGTTTCCCTTAACTTCTCCGCCAGAAGACACATGGTCTATAGAAGTATCTGATAACCACGTTTGATTCACCTCTAACACTTTCCTTCACCAAAATTATCTCGCGTTCGGAATTTGTTCTAATCGCACTATTTTTTATAGCTCTAAGCATACCTCTACCACCAGTGTTCAATCTATCTTTCCGATATACATCCTGTTGAGAACTTATAATTTCATTGCTATCGGCATCTGTTTTCAGCCAGCTATCTCACCCTGGTACTAACTAGGCATTGCTCCTGTTATTGAGATTACTTCTGGAACCTTTCTACAGACACTCCTGCAGTTAACGAATACTATATTGACGTTTTCCTTCTCCGATATATTCTGAGGAATGCACTCAGGACGCGTCTTATCGGACGTGTGGAGGGATTTCTTTACCCTAAAAAGCCCTGTGGGCATGTCACATGTACCCCGCTATCGTAGTAGCCGTTTCCTGCCTGACTTAAAAAAAGTGAAAACGTACAATTCCAGACCCGATAGCCGAGGTCAACCAATTTGCATCAGATACCATTTCAGAATCGTGTGAGTGTCTGGTTTGGACTTCCTACTCTGTTCCAGACCAGAGGACTACGATCAGTTCTGAAAACGATGCTGCAGAACGATAGCTAAGCTTCCGTACTACAGGCGAGGTTAGTTGTCTACAGAAAAAAAAAAAAAAACCAGGCGCTGTTGGAAATTAGGAGGGCCTCGAACCCATGCGGCAACCGTCATTCAGGCCAACACGAGCCACGATATGCAGGCAGGTGCACCTAGTGCGCTGACTCGCAGCCAGCAGAGCCTCTTCCACATCTAGGGTGACATCTCCGCCCCCTCCCCCCACCCTTTCAAGCAGGCAAACAGAGTGGACATTTGCGTTATTTCCCAGCACGCCCACTATTTTCGTGAATGGCTCCATAAAGTGCCTAACTTTGGAACTCCCAGTGACAAGTAATTACCCTTGGAGCCTGTCCACACTTCTCAGGAAGATCGCCCGCAGTCCCAACAGGCGAGGTGTCCAGTTCTGGCTCCGATGTACCTTCAGCAGCAGGAAATACCTCAGACCTGTTTGTGACACAAAAGGGGCAGCCATGAAACCAAGGGCCATTTTCACCACGGCCCAAAGGTTGGCGACACCGCCACTGTTCGCCAATCAACGAAAGCTAAATGTTATCATGCTTGCGAGCTGGATGACGCAATGGCATCAGGGATCCAGGCGTCTCTAAAGTCTCCGGAGGTGTCAAGGCATTCGTCTGGGGTGCCGAAATGTCACCCCAGCCCAGGAAGCAACTGAAAGCCTGTTGACCATGACCAACACTGCTAGCCGGTCTTTATGGACGTTGATCAAACCCACCTACATCCATACAAAACATGCACAGTCCTTGTCCATCGCTAGTCAATTATTGTGTGAACCACAGGTAATGGGACCCTGATGGAGGGAATTGAAACAACTCGACACAAACGATCTAAATATATGAAAACTTATAATAGAAATGAAAAGCACTACTAAAAACAGCTAAATAATTAGTCGCATTTCACTACTCAGAAGTAAGTCAGACTAACACTAAACCGAACGTTGTATACAACCTACGTACAAATGGTAATCTGCTGCTGCTGGTGCTGCTCCTGACTCGGCTCTGCTAGAGCGCTGGATCTCACCAATATCTGTTTAACGTAAAAAACGACTTCACATGTTACAAGACACAGTTTTTCTATAAATACATATTTTTCATAAATAATACTGATATGAAAATACTGTAAGCTACAACCTTTCTGCGTTTTGACAAACTACGGACGTAGAAACAACATTGACATAAACAGTCTGTGTGTATGTTATTGATGAAGAGTGCGTATTTCTGACAGTTATTCTACATGAGTAGATAACGCATTAACGTAAGTTAGGTACTTGGTAATTAAAACAGATATGGAAATAACATGGTGAATCGTGACATGAACATTATGTGTTAGTGATGAAGCTTATGTGCTTTTGACAGAAATTTTGGATGTAGAAATATTGTACATTACACACGTTATATATTTGACAGACATTTTAAATGTATGAATTACATTAAAATGTTAATGTATCACGCTGACGAAGGTTGCGCATTTTTGACAGAAATTTTAAATATGAAATACTGTAATTTGCACCAGTGCTGTCAATATCTTTACGTATCACGTTTCTGGCAGTGTGGGACTTGTGCTTTAGTCGCCATGGCTATATTACTTCCGCTTTGTTTATGTTTAGCCACTCCCCCTTTCCTTGTATTGGTCCTACAGTTGTACGAAGTCAGCTTTGCTCATCAAGATAAATCTCTTCGTTTTCAGTGATTTCCACAGGATGTTCTGAGAGGTACAAGTCTGCTGAAATTGCGTCTCCCCTTTCATTGTCCTGGTGAGATATGAGAAGTTCATTTTTTTTTATTTATAAGGCTACTTATGTTTTGGTGGAAGACACTAAATGCATTTTGTTCAATGTCTTTGGCTTTCTTCAAGCTGCAGCATTTCGTAGTACCAGTAACTGTTCAACTGCAATTGTATTTATTCTGCAGCTACGACCGAAGGTATGGAGAAAGACAGGAAATCACTGGGCTAGGATGGATACTGGTTTGGTCACACTGGTTCTTCTGGCAATTAGTAATGCAAGTAGCGTCATACCAGAAGCGTTCAGATGCAATACAGTGTCATGTATGATATGACTGAGCGGATGGTGGTGCATCAATCACACACATATGGGAACGCCATTCTCCCTGAAAGAATCTCCAAGCCCTGCATAAAACTGTTCCACAGAACGCTTCATCTAGTGACTATTATATCACTAGTCTGAAGAGCGTACTCAGAAATCTGCCTGAGGTCATTCACAGTTCCATAATTAAGGCTACACTCCAAATTGTTACCTGTACCTTCTACTATAATTGCATGATCTTCTTTTCCGAGATCATTCCCCAACGAGCCTAAACCATAGATGACATCAATGCGCCCCTTAGTTGACTTAAAATACTAATTACCATGTCTCAAAGAATTCTGAATAAGTTCTGAGATTACACTCTCGAGACAACTAACGAGCACTAAAATCTTTTTCCTGTTCTCACAATTTTCTTGGTCACTTTCTTGTACCCTATGCCGTGTACTGTGATACTGCTTCGGAACTTCTCGGAATGTATAAATGCTTTGGCCCCCCAGTCTTCAAAGTTCTTATGCCATTGGTGACAACTAGACAAAACAATCAGACTTGTAACATCTTCAGGATTTTTTCTATGATTTGGAATGCGTGACTGTAACCCAGTCAGAGCCAACATTGCTCAAAAACGGCAAGCTCTTCTTGCGCCACTCTCACAATAGCTGGAAGTTTCAAGATGAGCTGCTCTTTTTATAATATTGTGTTGTGGTAGTGATAATCACTGCCTCTTCAGAAATGGATACATGAGCGCAGCGTTATTTATATCCCAGATGAAAATAATGTTGCCTTCCTTACACTGATCGCATCTCCGTCAAGACTACGGCACTTTGTACAGTTACCCACTCTGACAGTCAAAGCACTAAGGTAAAAACCTTTGTTCAAAGACAGATAACACCTAAGAGTGTTCTAAAACGGTTTTTTATATAATTGGCTGAAACTGAGATTAATTTAGTGACTAGCACGTTATATAATTTAATTCTAGCGTATCTTTTAATGTTATATATTCTGCGTAATGTAATTTGTTCACGAAAGATAATTTTATAAACCATAAGGAACTGAAATTATTAACGAAGCATTACAGTCACCCAGTTAGTAAAAGCAAATTATTTGATTTTAATGGTCGATTGGTGAAGATTTTATGATGTATTCTGTGATAGTACTAGCGGTAACTGCTTGCGTAGTTACTCTTCCAAACAGCATTCCGTATGAGCAAATCCGTTGCGTCTTTACCTGCAGTCACTCATACTTTAAGTACTTGGGCTTTGAGCGATGCTGTTTAAAAAAGACCGCCCCGATGTAGTCATAGGATCGAGACACGTACGTCTGCTTTCACGACCCGCAGCTGATTTACTGCAATTGATAACCTGCAGCTGTGATGCCGCAGTCAAATAGTCTATGCACTGTCTAGAATTGCGAACTAATAAAATACACAGAAAAAAAGATAATTAATAATGTAATAACAAGGGTTCCATTCTAACATCTGTAGTTGATGCAGACGACAGAGAAACGTTGAATACTGTCTGTTCAAGAACAGACATCTCAAATAAGCGGGAAATGGTTCTTCGAAAGTCACTTAAAGTACAAACAAAAAAATACCGCATTCAAGTGCAGTAAAGTTACTTTGAGAGCGTTACGAGAATAGTAGTAAAATCCCCAAACCAAATAATCCATTTATTGCCCATTGCGTGATCACAATACACGGAAGATTTACCAGCTCAAAACTGTTTGTAGTTCAACATGGTGATTTGCAAATTAACACACGTGATACAAAAAATAACAACTGATATACTGTCTATTCTCAGTTAGAACCTTAAACGGAAGCGCATTCAGACCTCTCGAAACTCTCTACAGAAGTTATAGAAGCGGCCTTTCACCGTCCAGAATCAATCACCTACACTATCGAGTACCAATCGGCACCATAGACTGATCTGCCTCCTTTCAGCACTCGAGACCAAGTGTCCAGAATCGCTCCTCTGAGCTCTTCCCTCCAAACGTTCCAGTCTCTACTTGACGCCCGTAGTGTTCCGCTACTTTTCCATTCGTTGAAGGTCTCACCGACAAAAATATTTCGTCATTAAGCTCTACAGACGTGATCTGGCTCCAGATGACCATTTTCCCGCGCAAAACTAATAAATTATAAGAATATTTAAGTAAAGAAATCTTATAAACTTTCATTCACACCCAAACCATTCACAATAAACGTAAGCAAATGTTTGTCCATAAATAAATAAGCCAGTATCAAATGGTTCAAATGGCTCTGAGCACTATGCGACTTAACTTCTGAGGTCATCAGTCGCCTAGAACCTAGAACTAATTAAACCTAACTAACCTAAGGACATCACACACATCCATGCCCGAGGCAGGATTCGAACCTGCGACCGTAGCGGTCGCTCGGCTCCAGACTGTAGCGCCTAGAACCGCACGGCCACTCCGGCCGGCTAAGCCAGTATCCTTGCGCAAATGCACTCGTGATAAATGACAACACATTGTCATTAATTATTATCTTAACAATTATTTGTGCTTTCTTGACAAGCATTTTTTGGTTTTCTTTTCAGGTTCTCTTTTCAGCTATGGTGACTGCTAACACGTGTGACCGACCACTTTTAATTATCACAGCTAATTAATAGCACTGCCAGTCAACATTTAAATAAAATTATTGGCAAAATACAAAACTATATATTAAATAAATATAGAGGTATTGACAAAATAAGAAGTATTCAAGATGCATTCATTTGGTGTAATTCTAGCGGCTACAATGTTATGACAAAGATTTGTATAATAAAAATGTTTTAAGGACGTACTTAATCAATAAATAAAATAGATAACGACACGCAACTTTCACAGATGATTCCTGTAGTCCAATGGTGTCATCTGAGATATCGTTTTATGAAACCGCATGAAGCGATTAACATTTGTTAATTCAGTGGTTCACTGTGAAAATGTTTGTACACTGTGATATATTAACTTCTGTAGTTCTAAAGGTATTGAAATTATTGTTGTGCCACTGGATTACCTCATGTTATTGAGATCGCAGATGTATTCAAACGTGCACTAATATCTGACTGTGAGTTATTATCCAGTCTCAAGAGCTGTAGCTTAGCCATCTTTAGGAGAATGACCCTCCGCCATTTCTTAGAGCGTCTGCTGCACTAAGGCCATGCGAGTACCAGCCGTCCAAATTCCCAACTTCTGGACTTTCCCCATTTTAGGCGACGCTGTTAGTCTTTGTTGGTGGAGTCGCCAGTACCGGTCACCTAGTCGGAGGCCAGAACTGGTACAGTGCACTCTGAGACCTGGGACCGCTTGCATTCATCCATGCAAGAACTTAATCTTTCCTCGTAGCAGTTCCAGGTAGACGATTAGCTCATCTACATACGCGTAATGTAACAATTCGCATCTTAACTGCCTCAGAAACGGAGGTTAGGTTGGTTCATAACCATCAAACAATGGAGATATATCATAATACCTGTTGTCGAAATAATGTACAACTGAAGAACCAAAGAAGCTGCTACACCTGCCTAATATCGTCTAGGGCCCCCACCAGCAAGCAGAGATGTCGCAACACGACATGGCATGGATTCGACTAATGTCTGATGTAGTGCTGGGGGGAACTGACACCATGAATCCTGCAGGGTTGTTCATAGGTCCATAAGAGTACGAGGGGCTCGAGATCGCTTCTGAACAGCATGTTACATGGCATCTCAGATATGCTCGATAATGTTCGTGTATGGAGAGTTTGGTGGCCAGCAGAAGTGTCAAAAATCAGAAGAGTGTTCCCGGAACCACTATGCAGCAATTCTGGAGGTGTGGGGTGTCGCATAGTCCTGGTGGAATACCTAAGTCCGTCGGAATGTACAATGGAGATGGGATGTAGGTGATCAGACAAGATACTTACATACGCATCACCTGTCAGAATCGTTTCTAGACGTATCAGGGATCCCATAATACACCAACTGCATACGTCCCACACCATCACGGAGCCTCCACCAGCTTGAACAGTCCCCTGCTGACATACAGGTTCCATGGATTCATGAGGTCGTATCCATATCCGTACACGTCCACCCGCTCGATACTATTTGAAACAAAACTCGTTCGACCAGGCAGCATGTCCCCAGTCATCAACAGTCCAATGTCGGTACTGACTGGCCCAGGTGAGGTGCAAAGCTTTGTGTTGTGCAGTCATCAAGCGTACACGAGTGGATCTCTGGCTCCAAAAGCCCATACCGATGTTGTTTCGTTGAATGAATCGCATGATGACACTTATTGATAGACCAGCATTGAAATCTGTAGCAATTTGCGAATGGGTTGCACTTCTGTCTTGTTGAATGATTCTCTTCAGTCGTCGTTGGTCCCATTCTGCTGGATCTTTTTCCGGCCGCAGCATTGCTTTACCGGGCCTAATATTCAGGTACACTCTCGAAATTATCGTACGGGAAAATCCCCTTCTTCGCTATCTCGGAGACGTTGTATCCCAACGTATGTGCACCGACTGTAACACAACGTTCTAACTCACCCAAATCTTGATAACCTGTCATTTTAGTAGTAGTAACCGATCTTCAACTGTACCAGACACTTGTTGTCTTGTACATAGTGTTACAAAAAGGTACCTGCCAAACCTTCAGGAAATATTCCTCACACACAAATAAAGAAAAGATGTTATGTGGACATGTGTCCGGAAACGCTTCATTTCCATGTTGGAGCTCATTTTAGTTTCATCAGTATGTACTGTACTTCCTCGATTCACCGCCAGTTGGCCCAATTGAAGGAAGGTAATGTTGACTTCGGTGCTTGTGTTGACATGCGACTCATTCCTCTACAGTACTAGCATCAAACACATCAGTACGTAACATCAACAGGTTAGTGTTCATCACGAACGTGGTTTTGCAGTCAGTGGAATGTTTACAAATGCGGAGTTGGCAGATGCTCATTTGATGTATGGATTAGCACGGGGCAATAGCCGTGGCGCGGTACGTTTGTATCGAGACAGATTTCCAGAACGAAGGTGTCCCGACAGGAAGACGTTCGAAGCAATTGATCGGCGTCTTAGGGAGCACGGAACATTCCAGCTTACGACTCGCGACTGGGGAAGACCTAGAACGATGAGTACACCTGAAATGGACGAGGCAATTCGTCGTGCAGTTGACGATAACCCTAATGTTAGCGTCAGAGAAGTTGCTGCTGTACACGGTAACGTTGACTACGTCACTGTATGGAGAGTGCTACGGGAGAACCAGTTGTTTCCGTACCATGTACAGCGTGTGCAGGCACTATCAGCAGCTGATTCGCCTCCACGGGTACACTTCTGCGAATGGTTCATCCAACAATGTGTCAATACTCATTTCAGTACAAATGTTCTCTTTACGGATGAGGCTTCATTCCAAGGTGATGAAATTGCAAATTTTCACAATCAACATGTGTGGGCTGACGATAATCCGCAATCAATTGTGCAATCACTTCATCAACACAGATTTTCTGTGAGCGTTTGGGCAGGCATTGTTGGTGATGTCTTGATTGGGCCCCATGTTCTTCCACCTACGCTCAATGGAGCACGTTATCATGATTTCATACGGGATACTCTACCTGTGCTGCTATAACATGTGCCGTTACAAGTACGACCCAACATGTGGTTCATGCACGATGGGGCTCCTGCACATTTCTGTCAAGGGTTCGTACGCTTCTCAACAACAGATTCAGTGACCGATGGATTGGTAGAGGCGGACCAATTCCATGGCCTCCACGCTCTCCTGACCTCAACCCTCTTGACTTTCATTTATGGGGGTGTTTGAAAGCTCTTGTCTACGTAACCCCGGTACCAAATGTAGAGACTCTTCGTGCTCGCCGGCCGAAGTGGCCGTGCGGTTAAAGGCGCTGCAGTCTGGAACCGCAAGACCGCTACGGTCGCAGGTTCGAATCCTGCCTCGGGCATGGATGTTTGTGATGTCCTTAGGTTAGTTAGGTTTAACTAGTTCTAAGTTCTAGGGGACTAATGACCTCAGCAGTTGAGTCCCATAGTGCTCAGAGCCATTTGAACCATCTTCGTGCTCGTATTGTGGACGGCTGTGATACAATACGCCATTCTCCAGGGCTGCATCAGCGCATCAGGGATTCCATGCGACGGAAAGTGGATGCATGTATCCTCGCTAACGGAGGACAGTTTGAACATTTCCTGTAACAAAGTGTTTGAAGTCACGCTGGTACGTTCTGTTGCTGTGTTGAAGAGAAGTAATAAAATGAGCTGTAACATGTCCACGTAACATATTTTCTGTGGTGTCACCGCCAGACACCACACTTGCTAGGTGGTAGCTTTTAAATCGGCCGCGGTCCGTTAGTATACGTCGGACCCGTGTGTCGCCACTATCAGTGATTGCAGACCGAGCGCCGCCACACGGCAGGTCTAGAGAGACTTCCTAGCACTCGCCCCAGTTGTACAACCGACTTTGCTAGCGATGGTTCACTGACAAAATACGCTCTCATTTGCCGAGACGATAGTTAGCATAGCCTTCAGCTACGTCATTTGCTACGACCTAGCAAGGCGCCATTATCAGTTGCTATTGATCTTGTTAATCATGTACCGTCAGACCGACGTTCACCATTAATGGATTAAAGTTAAGTATTCCACCAGCTACGTCCGTTTTTCTAAAGTCTAATTTCCCTGTCATGTTCCAGACCTCACGCCAGCCTGCGTGAGCTAAAACACGTGCCTTTCGGCTTCCTCTATTAATACGGGTTGGCTCTCCTGCCAATCCACAACATTTTCTTTCTTTGTATGTGAGGAATGTTTCCTGAAAGTTTGGCCGTACCTTTTTGTAACACCCTGTATAGACGTCTCCGACCGCAGCATCGTATTCTGCCCGTTTACATAACTCTATTTGTGAATACGCATGGCTACATCCGTTTCTCTGCCCCTTCAGTTTATTATGTCTTAGCTTCGATGTGCAGTAGCGATGCGACCTATTACCTCACTGTAATGGGTGTTACGAAAGAAGGGTAGGTGTGTTAAGGTTTCTGCAGCTGAAAATGAACTAAAATTAGCCTTCTGTAACTCCTGAAGTGTAAACACCAACGTCATAACTCTTAATTTAGGTAATCTGGAAAAGAATCCAATAATGAGACTTTTTCCATGTGCTTCACTTTACCTTTATTTCCTTCACAAATTGGATTACGAAATTTAATAGAATAGACAAGATAAGATTCAATATTAAGCAAAAAGCACGCTTAACTGACATGGTCAACGAAGTTGGTTCATATAGGGCTCTGGGGCAGTTCCTTGTACGGAGTTTATGGTTTGAAGTTATTTTGTCAGCCACTTTGTAAATTTGGCATTTGTTGAGTACACTTCTGTTCTAAAATTGTGCTGATAGCGTCTGCTTGTCGATCGGCCTTATCACTGAGACATGCCTTTCGATATTTTTATCACAGTTACGCACAGAATCCATTTAAGAGAATATTCTTTTGCCGCGAAATACGTCTCCGATGTTATTATCACAATGACGTACAGCCTCCATTCAAGAGAAACGTAGCTATCTTTGCAAATCACGCTATCGCAAAATCAGATATCATGTAATCTGCAGTTCTGAGCGATAGTGAGAACAATAGATGACTGAATGAACCTTCATCCGGAAATTTTAATTACATGGAGAAAAAATTGTTGTGGTAGGGACTTTATGGCCGTCGTGTGAAATTTATCAGAGCAAATCCATTGCTGTCGCTGCCGAAACAGCTGGGACGTCATTAGTAATGTCACACTGGCTCAAAATGGACCAAACTGGATGAAGGCAAAGGATATGATTCTATGAAGTAACTATGGTCAAAATGATCTTAGATGATTTAGAAAAGAGTAAAAAAGTCAAACAAGGACAGCTCCCCATCGTATGAATTCCTCCTCTTTCCTTTTTCCGTTTCACATTCAAGGCCAGTGTCTGACACGTGGGTGACAAATTACTTTTGGAAAGTACGCACATGTTTAAAGTTGTTCCACTTTACCTCCTGTTTAACTTATTTTATATAAAACTGATCAAAATATTGATTCGTCGTGTATTTTTAAAAATATTCTCGTTCAATGTCTCACATGTAAGAAGCTAAACTAAACTCCATCCGAACAGGCCATGAAGGCCCAACGGTAACGACCAGCAGCCGTGTCATCCTCAGCCCACAGGTGTCACTGTTTGCGGATACGGAGAGGCACGTGGTCAGCACACCGCTCTCCCGGTCGTAGGTCAGTTAACAAGACCGGAGCCGCTACTTCTCAATCAAGCAGCTCCTCAGTTTGCCTCACAAGGGCTGAGTGCAGCCCGCTTGTCAGCGGATCTTGCTCGGCAGACCGGATGGTCACCCACCCAAGTGCTAGCCCAGCCCGACATCGCTGAACTCCGGTGATCTGCCGAGAACCAGTGTTACCACTGCGGTACGGCATTTGGCACATGTAAGACACGAATATCCATATCCAAGGAACTAAGAAACATCAATTACAGTAAAAAAATGAGTGTGTAAATACACTCCTGGAAATTGAAATAAGAACACCGTGAATTCATTGTCCCAGGAAGGGGAAACTTTATTGACACATTCCTGGGGTCAGATACATCACATGATCACACTGACAGAACCACAGGCACATAGACACAGGCAACAGAGCATGCACAATGTCGGCACTAGTACAGTGTATATCCACCTTTCGCAGCAATGCAGGCTGCTATTCTCCCATGGAGACGATCGTAGAGATGCTGGATGTAGTCCTGTGGAACGGCTTGCCATGCCATTTCCACCTGGCACCTCAGTTGGACCAGCGTTCGTGCTGGACGTGCAGACCGCGTGAGACGACGCTTCATCCAGTCCCAAACATGCTCAATGGGGGACAGATCCGGAGATCTTGCTGGCCAGGGTAGTTGACTTACACCTTCTAGAGCACGTTGGGTGGCACGGGATACATGCGGACGTGCATTGTCCTGTTGGAACAGCAAGTTCCCTTGCCGGTCTAGGAATGGTAGAACGATGGGTTCGATGACGGTTTGGATGTACCGTGCACTATTCAGTGTCCCCTCGACGATCACCAGTGGTGTACGGCCAGTGTAGGAGATCGCTCCCCACACCATGATGCCGGGTGTTGGCCCTGTGTGCCTCGGTCGTATGCAGTCCTGATTGTGGCGCTCACCTGCACGGCGCCAAACACGCATACGACCATCATTGGCACCAAGGCAGAAGCGACTCTCATCACTGAAGACGACACGTCTCCATTCGTCCCTCCATTCACGCCTGTCGCGACACCACTGGAGGCGGGCTGCACGATGTTGGGGCGTGAGCGGAAGACGGCCTAACGGTGTGCGGGACCGTAGCCCAGCTTCATGGAGACGGTTGCGAATGGTCCTCGCCGATACCCCAGGAGCAACAGTGTCCCTAATTTGCTGGGAAGTGGCGGTGCGGTCCCCTACGGCACTGCGTAGGATCCTACGGTCTTGGCGTGCATCCGTGCGTCGCTGCGGTCCGGTCCCAGGTCGACGGGCACGTGCACCTTCCGCCGACCACTGGCGACAACATCGATATACTGTGGAGACCTCACGCCCCACGTGTTGAGCAATTCGGCGGTACGTCCACCCGGCCTCCCGCATGTCCACTATACTCCCTCGCACAAAGTCCGTTAACTGCACATACGGTTCACGTCTACGCTGTCGCGGCATGCTACCAGTGTTAAAGACTGCGATGGAGCTCCGTATGCCACGGCAAACTGGCTGACACTGACGGCGGCGGTGCACAAATGCTGCGCAGTTAGCGCCATTCGACGGCCAACACCGCGGTTCCTGGTGTGTCCGCTTTGCCGTGCGTGTGATCATTGCTTGTACAGCCCTCTCGCAGTGTCCGGAGCAAGTATGGTGGGTCTGACACACCGGTGTCAATGTGTTCTTTTTTCCATTTCCAGGAGTGTATTAGCAGCCTGGCGAGATGTGAAAGGGTAGTCGAATTCTCGTAATACATTTATAGAAGTAGAGACAGCAAAAGTGTAAATCTGTATCTATATCTGCATCTATAATCTGCAAGCTACCGTATGGAGCATGGTGGAGGATACTTTGTACCACTGCTAGTAATTATCTTTCCTGTACCACTCGCAAATAGAGCGAGGGAAAAACTGTTACATGCATTAGCTCGAGTCCTACTTTCTCTTATCTTCTTTTCGTGGTCATTCTTGGTCTTCATGCGAAACGTACGTTTCGGCAGTAGAATCGTCTTGCAGTCAGCTTCAAATGGCGATTCTGTAAATTTTATCTGTAGGGTTTGGCGAAAAGAACGCTGTCTTCCTCCAGGCATTCCAAATGAGACCACCGAGCAAGACCACCGAGCATCTCCGTAATACTCGCTTGATGATCAAATCCACGGATAAGGAACGGAGCAACGCATTTCGGATTGCTTATATATCTTTCTTCATTCGAACTGGCGTGGATTACAATCACATGTTCCATGCGTTATTTCCTTCACAGATGAACCACAATTTCCTAAAGTTCGTCCAACAAATTTAAATAGATTTTCGTCTTCGCTGCTACCGTCCTTACGTGCTCGTTTCATGTCATATCACTTAGTGACGTTACGCCTAGATATTCAATCGACGTAACTGCGTCAAGAAACACAATACTAATGTTGTATTTGTGGTGTCACCGCCAGACACCACACTTGCTAGGTGGTAGCCTTTAAATCGGCCGCGGTCCGGTAGTATACGTCGGACCCGCGTGTCGTCATTATCAGACCGAGCGCCGCCACACGGCAGGTCTAGAGAGACTCCCTAGCACTCGCCCCAGTTGTACAGCCGACTTTGCTAGCGATGGTTTACTGACTAAATACGCTCTCATTTGCCGAGACGACAGTTTAGCATAGCCTTCAGTTAATTCATTTGCTACGACCTAGCAAGGCGCCATATTGAGTTACTGAACGTATTCTGAACAGATAATGTTGTGAATCATGTACCGTCAAGAGCGACGTTCATCATTAATGGATTAAATTTAAGTATGAAACTAATTACGTCCGCTTTCTGAAGTCTCATTCCTTGACATGTTCCAGACCTCACGACAGTATAATTCTTCCCTCCTCACGCCAGCCTGCGTGAGCTAAAACGTGTGCATTTCGGCCGCCTCTTGTAACACGGTGTTGGCTCTTCAGCCAACCCAACAGTATTCATACATTACAGGATTGATTTCCTATTTACCCGCATTAAATTACATTTTTCTACAATCAGAGCAAGGATTTTAAAAAATAAACAGCAAACATATGCAATGTGCAATACAAACGGTTTAGGGCCACAATTAAATTTCAAAATTTTAGAATATATTACCATAGACTTTTAAAGGCAGAAGGCCGAAATGTTTAAGCTTGAAAGATAAACTTACAAATTAATTTTGCAAAATTTTTAAGAAAAAAATAACCATAAGCCTTGAATTTAAAGTAGCTCACAACATATAACTAAACACCGGTGACACCCAGAAGCCTCCAGGGAGGTCGGTCTGCCCTCGTTCACTTAGGTGAGACAGGTGGTGAGCCCAACTACACTTGATCCGTCTGAACCCAGCCTGGGGACAGCCACGGACCGACCGACACAACGACTTGTTTCCCGTCGATCAGTACGAGAGAACTCAAACCAGAAACGTTACAAACGTGATAATGCACACTGGAGTATGTATTAGCTGTCTAACTTATACACCATGTTGGACAGCGACAACAGGTGAGGAAAGGACGCTGCCTGAATTTACGTCAGTGCCCAGGGCAGGTAACCAGAACACTAACGGCCACACGACAGAAAATTCCACTGGTCCACTCAAATTCTAGTCGACCAAAATAGTTAATTGCACCGCATGGCGGCTAAATTTCAGCAGTAGAAACACTCTGTGTTGCTGACAGGAAAACCTCCCGAGCGGCAAACAACTGAAACGAACCACCACAACATGAATGGACGTGGCTTGGGTACTTGAAACCACTACTCAAGTTTGACGTCCTGGGTCGGTGAACCACGAAGCTCGTAGCGATCGGACTGCTCCACACGCGCTCCGACACTGCGCAGGGGCTGCCGGCGTCCCCAGCCGTCTTTACGGCGCGGAGATAATTTCCCTCGTCCGCAACAACCGACCGACTTCCCTCAGAAAATAGTCGTCAGTGGAAATAACACCAACTACACACACAACCTGGCAAACACTGCACGAAGACCAGAAAAACACACAATTGTAACTAAGCACGCACGAAGACAGATCGGGAGTCGATGCACGCACCCACAGCCGACTCACGAGCGGTCGGCGAACCAAAACGCGTCGTCCGGTAGGACGGCCGACCGACGATCGACCAAGACCGTGGCCCGGCTCAATGGATGCGTGGCGGCGATGGTCGGGCGAGCCATGCCGACGCAGACCTCACTGCTGCTCCAGCCCGATTGCACTAGTGTTGCATTGCAATTCCCCGACTGGCAGGTCCGGAGTACACTCCAGACGCGTTCCAAAATGACTGGCAGACCCGAACTCGCAACCCGAACTCCAATGCGTACTCCCTACGACCGACAACGACCGGGAAGTAATAGCAGTCAACAAAGATACTATGAGAGGGGAAATTCGATACGTTCTGCTAACGCCGCTCACGGTCAGGCAAGCAGCAACTCAGTGACAGTAGTAATTTAATTTAACGCTGTGAGGTGGAAGTATGTTAAAAACAGGGTGTAAAATGCGTGATGGCGGGAACACGAGCCACGCACGGCTCAGTCAACTTAGCGGCAGTAGAACGTACGGCAGCCAGGTTCAAACGCCAGTTCTCTGAATTTTTTTCAACAGTTTTTCTCGAGACGAACGTCGCCTTCCTTCCGGAGATTCCCATTTGAGTCCTGAAGCATTTCTGTAACGTTTACAAACAAACTACTGGTCACACGTATAGTCTCTGAATTGTTTCGGAGTTTTCCTTGAGTCCGACCTGGTACGGATCCCGAACACTTGAGCAGTACTCAGGAATAGATCGCACAGCTGAATCACTCTTTCCTAAAATTCTCCCAATAAACCGACCATTTGCCTCCCCTACCACAGTTTCCACATACTCATTCCACCTCATATCGCTTTGCAGCGTACTCCCAAATATCTAAACGACTTGACTGTGTCAAGTTGGACATTACAAATACTGTATCTGAACATAACCGGTTTGTTCTTCCTACTCATTCGAATTACTTTACATATTTCCACATTGAGGACTAGCTGCCATTCTTCACACCAACTGAAAATTTTGTCTAAGCCGTCTTGTTTCTTATTACAGTCACTCAACTTTCACCCCTTACCGTACACCATGGTATCATCAACAAACATCCGTATATTGATGCCCATCCTGTCCACCTAGTCATTTATGTATGTATGTATATAGAGGTCAACAGCGGTCCTATCACACTTCCCTGGCGCAGTCCTGACGATACCTGTGTCTCCCAGGAACACTCGCCATCGACGACACACCACTGGGAACTATCAATTAAGAAGTTCGAATGGCTCTGAGCACTATGCGACTTAACTTCTGAGGTCATCAGTCACCAAGAACTTAGAATTAAACCTAACTAACCTAAGGACATCACACACATCAATGCTCGAGGCAGGATTAGAACCTGCGACCGGAGCGGTCACTCGGTTCCAGACTGTAGCGCCTACAACCGCACGGCCACACCGGCCGGCAATTAAGAAGTCTTCAAGCCACTCACACATAAATGAGGAAAAATATGTCGTACAAAATGTCACACACTGAAGTACAAACATAAATTCGTTTTCCGCATGTTCCTATGTCAATAAATGACAATGCAGTTGAATGGTGAAAATCTGGAAATATGAAGTGGACTTTTGGGTGTTACTGTGCGCCGACATTGGCCAAGGGGACATATCGGCAACGGCGCACAGCATGCGAATGTTGTAGGTAGTCTAGCCGCTCACGAGAAGGCGAGGCATGAGGCGTCAAGGGACGGTCTGCGTGTCACTGCGAGCAATGACAGCGCCCACATCTGTGTCGTACCGGTTACGCTGGCCGGTATTATGTATCGTGGCTAGTTGGCGTAGGGAAAGGAATGTGGGGAGGGGCTGCACTACTGTACATGCATCTTTTATAATTTGGTTTTTGTGTCCCAGACTTAGTTTTAAGAAAGGAGTACGTAGATGCAGAATAGAAAATACAACTACACAGGTACGTGGCAGTTAATACAAACGAATACAGTACAGCTGTACAAATTGAAAATAACATAGAAACACATGTCCGGAAGCTGCAGTGACGGTTTCTAAGTACTATTCGAAATGACGTCTAAGGTGTGTGTGGCAAAGTTTAACTCTTCGCAGGAAGGATTGCTGAACACGATCCAACATGTCTGTATCTCTTTACGTAATATCACAGGCATATTGTATTCTGCGCTGAAGGGTGCTTACTTCAACAACCTCTTATTCATAAATCACAGATTTCAGATGGCCCCACATAAAGAAATCCAGTGGATTCAGGTCTGCCGATCTTGCTGGCCATGCTACAGGGCCTCCACGACCGATCCATTTCAAAGGAAAGGCATTGTCTAGGTGGCGTCGCACTGTGCCGCTGATGTGAGCGGGGCACCATCATGCAAGCACCACAGATTCATACGACAGGCGAAACTAACGTCTTCCAACAATTTCGGTAATGTAGCATCCAGGAAACGCAGATACTGCTCTCCTGTAAGCCTTTGTGGCAGCACATGTGGCCCTATGAGATGGTGATCAATAATACCACACCCGATATCGACACCGCATCGTTGTTGCTACCTCCATATCACAGTGCTGTGGGGCTTTTCTTCTGCCCACTCGTGCCAATTATGCCAATTCAATATACCCTCCTTCGTGAAATAGGCTTCGTCGGTGACCAGTATTGTTCGTGAAAAGTGCTGGTTGTTGGTCTGTCGCCGTAGTTGCAGAAGTTCAGCCTCCTCTGGTAGTCTTCCGGCAACCACGCCTGTACCTTCTGCATGCGAAAGGGATGGTAATGGTTTCTATGGAGTACTCGCATAACAGTAAATGGCTCAAATGGCTCTTGGCACTATGGGACTCAACTGCTGAGGTCATTAGTCCCCTAGAACTTAGAACTAGTTAAACCTAACTAACCTAAGGACATCACAAACATCCATGCCCGAGGCAGGATTCGAACCTGCGACCGTAGCGGTCTTGCGGTTCCAGACTGCAGCGCCTTTAACCGCACGGCCACTTCGGCCGGCCGCATAACAGTAGAATGTGGCATTCCGGCCGCAGTAGCGAGAGACCTGGTGCTCATTGTTCGGTCCTCCGCAACAGTTTGTAACACTTTTTCTTAGCCCGCCCGGTTAGCCGATCGGTCTAACGCACGGCTTTCCGGAGCGGGAAGGAGCGCCTGGTCCCCGGCACGAATCCTCTCGGCGGACTTGTGTCGAGGTCAGGTGAGCCGGCCAGTCTGTGGATGGTTTTTAGGCGGTTTTCCATCTGCGTCGGCGAATGCGGGCTGGTTCCCCTTATTCCGCCTCAGCTACACCATGTCGGCGTTTCCTGCGCAAACAAGGTCTCCGTGTACGCATGCACTACCATTACTCTACCACGCAATCATAGGGGTTATACTCATCTGGTGTGAGACCTTCCCTAGGGGAGTTCCACAGGAGAGCGAACTGCACAATAACCCTGGTTTCGGTGTGAGGCGGCGGAGGGGTGGACTGCGGTAGTCGTCGTGGGGTTGTGGACCACTGCGGCTGCGGCTGGAACTGAGCGCCTCCTTCGTTTCTGGGACCCCGGTCAAGATATAACATACAACACTTTTTCTCCGTCAACACTTTTTCTCCGTCATCCGCACTGTACATCGACGATCGGCCACGACCACTAAATCCTGGAGGTGTTACATATGCACCATACTCCCTCAAGCGCCTGTCCACAGAGTAAAACGTTTTTGAGGATGGAAGGCGCCGGCTAGGAAACCTCTCGTGATACAGTTGCCTTCCAATGTCAGCTCTTTCATCTGCAAGCCCGTAAGTGAGGTGGATGTCGGCGTATTCCTAGTTTGTGAAACTTGCCATGGTACTGTAGTAACAATGCGACGCGGCCGTTAGCAGCTGCCGGCTCGGCGACTACCGGGCAGAGTGGGCAGCGCGGAGGTGTTGTAAACACGTCATGCACGCCGCGGATTTACTTCCGCCGGTGACCACTCTTTCCGTTTACGGGACACACATTCCATAAAATGGGACTGTACTCTCCGTTACCGCCGGCAACGTGTGACGCACAAGTTCTGATACAATTTCACATACATTACGATGGGATTTGTTCTTTCTCGTATCTTTCAAACGCTGGTAGATACACATCAACTCATTGGTGTGTCATGTGTTTTACCTATGGGTGAATGACATGTCATGATCGTGAGACGTGTCGGTATCTCGTTCAATGGTTAACAGGTGTTTTTGTTTTACGTACACAGTACTCCGAGGAGAAGAAATTATCAACGGTGCGTCACGTGTTACCCATATCAGCATGCGACCCTCGAAATTTTTTTCCTCATTTATGAATCACCCTGTATATGTGAACTTATTTCTTATGCTCGTACCTCCGTTAGCAGCCTGCAATTGGACACCGTGTCAAATGCTTTCCAGAAACCTAGAGATAAGGAATCGACGTGGTGCCGTTCATCATTAGCAGTATATCATGTGCGTTTCATTCGATGTTTCCACAAACCATGCTGATTCGTGGGCGAAAGCTTCTCCGTCTCAAGAAAGTTTATTATGTTCGAACTGAGAATATGTTCAAGTATTTTGCAGCAAACAGATGTTACGGATATTGGTCTGTAATTTTGCGGGTCCATTCTGTTACCCTTCTTACATATTGGAGTCACCTGCGCTTTTTTCAGTCGCTTGGGATTCTGTGCTGGGCGAGAGATTCGCGATAAATGCAAGCTAGCCAATGAGCCAATGCCGTAGAGTAAGTATTCTTTGTAAACTATTTAGAGCTGCATCAGTGATGAGAGGCCCTATTCTGTATCGTTCACACCGATCGGTGCAGTAGGTTAGCCTCGGTAGTGACGTCATTTTCGGGTCTTTATGCGAAGTTTCTATTTTGTATGCTTCTGAGACCTGTCACCGACTGGTCCTCCCGCCGATTTTATGACAACTGTGCCGAGAGGTTTTAGGTTTTGATATGGCCCACTCGTTCGGTTCGGTGTGATTTATTTACACCTAGAATTTGTTAATTTAGACATACTGGGCGGTTTTAACTTTGGATTTAGTGCTTGTATTAATCAAGAATCACCAGGACGCATCCGGGTGGAAAGTTAGTTCATAATAGCCTGTTTTCCTTTGTTAGAAATGTGGTTTGAACTGTTGTTACTGTGAATGATTATTGTTGGATTCTACTGAAACAGAAGAGAATGTTCTCTGGATCACCGGGGCCCATTAGTTTCAGATAAATTTTCGAGATAAAGCCACTCAAGCTTTTCGCTGTGCAAACATATCCCATCACTGTCGCCTACCGAGCTGAAGTAGAGAAAGAACTAAAAGCTATGCTGCAGCAAGATGTAATTGAATCTGCTGCCAGTTCATAAAATAATCCGCTACATTTAGTAGTAAAGAAAAACGGAATGGTTAGGCTGGTCCTGGAACCTAATAGAGACTGAAACTGACAGGCCAGAGAATCTGGATGAATTGCTCCAGAGGTTTAATTGAGTCAAAGTGCTCTCGTCCATTGATCTGGGAAGCAGCTTCTGACAGGTGGAACTTGAACCATACTGTCGGGTGTAAACTGCTTTCCTATGCTCTGGTTGGTGCTATTAATTAGGGACACTGCCTTTTGGTACCAACATCTCTTGAGGTGGCTTTATACGAACACTAAATGCAGTTTCGCAGGAAGAATTCAGAAGAAAAATATCTTTCGGTATAGACGATGTATTAATAGCTGAAAAGTCATTGAAGGATCACCATGATGTATTAAATAACTTACTAGATGTACTAGAAAATCGTAATATAACTGTAAATTTGAGTAAATCGGTCTTTTGCAGGAACTAAATTCAATTTCTAGGACACATTTTGTCGGCAGAAGGAATCCTCCCTGATCCAGAGAGGTTGCATGCCACGAAAGACTATACTATAAGTAGGAATAAGAAGGGCTTGTTTAATTTTTGTAAGCGTTTCGTGAAATTGGGAAGTATCAACATGCCTAAATTATGTCTTCTGACAGGGAAGAGAACCCAATGGAGCTGGGACAAAGAGGCACAAGTAGAATTTGGGGCAGTAAAGATAGCATTGTTGAATGCTCCAATGATCCATCCAGACCTGAGCCAAGTGTTTTGTATGGCATCAGACAGTTCCCAGAAAGGGATCAGAGTGGCCATCTTACAAAAGTGTGAACAAGACGGAAGAATGGTACCGAAAACCGTTGCCTTTGGTAGTCGCGTGCTAAATAAGGCAGAGAAGAATACATCGTCACATAATTAGAGGCTCTCGCCTTAATTTGGTGATTCTCAAAATTTAGATATTACCTGTATCGACGCATGACAAAGGCATCCACGGATCACAAGGCATTACAATTTCTGATGTCGGCAAAGGTTACTCACTATCATCTCATTCGAAAGGCATTGTTTTTGTAGGAATTTATCTTCAAAATTGTCTACATACGTGGCTCACAGGTATGCACTAGCCGATGCTGTATCTGGCGGTCCAATTGGTCTCGCTCGTGGTTGTGATGAGGAGATCACAGAAAACAGAATCGATGAAAGATACATGAGCCCGGAGACACTTGAGGACCATGTCAGAACAGAGCTCATTAACAGTCTACGTCTGCATCCGCACAGACACACTGGAACCCACCGTACGGTGCGTAATTGTCATTTCCTTTCCTGCTCCACTCACAAACAAAGCGAGGGAAAAAACGACTGTCTGTATGCCTCCGTATGAGCCCTAATTTCTTTTCGTGATCCTTCAGCGCAAGGTGGTTGTAGAATCGTTCGGCAGTCAGCTTCTGATGCCGGAACTCTAAATTTTCTCAATAGCTTTTCTCGAAGAGAACGTCGCCTTTCCTCCAGGTATTCCCATTTGAGTTCCCGCAGCACTTACAATGACGTGTCGTTCGAACCTACCGGCAACAAATTTAGCAGCCCGCCTCTGAGTTGCTTCCATGTCTCCCTTCAATCCGACCTTGTACGCATCCTAAACACTCGCGCAGTTCTCAAGAAGAGGTCGCACCAACGTTCTACATGCGGTCTCATGTACAGGTGAACCACTCTTTCCTAAAATTCTCCCAATAAACCGAAGTCGACCATTCACCTCCCCTACCACAGTTCTCATACTCTAGTTCCACCACATATCGCTTTTCAACGTTGCCCCCAGATATTTAAACGACTTGAATGTGTCAAGCAGGACGATAGCAGTACTGTATCGTAACATTACAGGTTCGATCTTCCTACTCATCCGCATTAACTTACATTTTTCCACATTAAGGACTAGCTGTCAACTGACAATTTTGTCTAAGTCGTCTCGTATCTTCCTACTGTCACTCAACGTCGACCCATTACCGTACACCACGTTATCACGAGCAAACAACCATAGATTGCTGCTGCCGCCACCCCCGCCCCCTCACCCCCCCCCCCCCCCCCGACCGCCAAATCATTTATGTATACACAGAACATTAGCAGTTCTATCACACTTCTCAGGGGCACTCCTTGTACCCTTGCCTCTGATGAGTACTCGCCACCTAGGACACCAAGGCTTCGAGACACTCACACACCTGTCAACTTATTCGATTTGCTCGTACCTTCGTCAACAGCCTACAGTGGAGCACCGTGCCAAGCGGTTCAGTGGAGCACCGTGCCAAGCGCTTTCTGGTAATCTAGAAATAGGTAATCTGCTTGTTGCCCTTCATCCATAGTTCTCAGTATATCATGTGAGAATAGGCAAGCCGTGTTTCGCATGTGCAATGTTTTCTAAAATCTTGCTGTTTCTTGTACATAAGCTTCTCAGTCTCAATAAAATTATTGTATTCGAACAGAGAATATGTTCAAGGATTCTGCAGGAAGCAAGTTGGTGATATTGGTCTCTAACTTTGCGGGTCCGTTCTTGTATACTGGAGTCATCTGCGCTTTTTTCCATTCACTTGGGGCTTTGCGCTGGGCAAGATATTCACGATAAATCCAGGTAGGGGGCGAATGCCGTAGAGTACTCTTTGCAAAATCGGACTGGGATTTCATCCGGGTCTGGTAATTTATTTGTTTTCAAATCGTTCCGTTGTTTCTCTACGCCAGGTGTTCTTACCACCATGTTACCCATACAGTAGTCTATCCGACGGTCAAATGACGGTATATTTGTACGATTACCCTGTGTGAACCATTTCTTGAATGCGAAATTTAAAGCTTCAGCTTTCGTTTTGCTTTCTTCAACAATTACACCAGACTGTCCAAGAAGGGACTGAATGGAAGGCTTAGACCCGCTTAGCTGTATTCGTACGACCAGATTTTCTCGGGTTCTCTGGCAGACCGTTTGCTAAGGTGTGACGGTGGCACCTGCAGTATGCTTCGTGCATAAATGTTTTCACGGACGCACCAATCTCTACTAACCTTCGCTTGTCGTCATTTATGAGCTCCCTTTTGAACCTAGCCTCTGCTTGCTCAGCATCCTCCAAATTTCTTTATTAAACCATGGTGTGTTTTTCCATCCTTTATCCATTTAGTAGCCTCGTAACTCTGCAGACCGCTATTTACAATCTTCTTAAACTTTACTGAAAATAATTTTTGGTTATTCAATTTTTAAGTGAGATGTTAATACCTGCTTATCTGGTCCATCTAGCAGAAAAACTCTCTTAGCTTTCTTGACTGGTTTATTAACTTTCGTAATGATTGCTGGTACAATGACATCATGATCGCCAGTGTTTCTATACTGATATTGTCGATAAGGTCCGGCCTATTTGTAGCTACAACGGCTAAGATATTTCCATAGCTTTGTGACTGCCGAGCTAGCTGCTCAAGAAAATTTTCAGAAAACGTGTTCAGAAGTATTTCTCATACAGTCGGTGTGAATCCCCCCAAAATGAGTCCATAGACATCCGAGTCTATACTCGCCAGGTCTGTACTCGACAGCAGGACAAAGACGATGTCCTTAGAGAAACAAAAGCCAGAGTACGTGACGGGAAAGATGACGCCCTTAAACGGTTCTATATTTTAAGAAAAGACATGCTACTTTTCCGATGATCACCCGAGAGTGCAAATTTGGTTAATATGCTTTCCGGAACAACATATTAACAAACTAGTGTGGTATACCCCGTTAGCTACGGTCATTTTCGGAAGCACAAATTCTCACTGAAACTGCGTGAATCGGTATACTTCAATAGTATGGACGGCAAACCAGAAGTGCTCAGGGTTTGAAAAGTTTACCAGAGATCGAAGCACTCTACAGAGCCCAGGCAAGCAGCGTTGTGTCCCATTATACCGAAGAATCTAAGAGAATTTGCAGCAGCGGACCTTCTAGACCACACCCAGTAACGGCAGAGGGATGCAAGTATGTAGTTGTTGTTGTGTCAAAGTACACAACGTTCACTCCTGTCAGAGGTGCAACAGGGAAGACGGTTCCAGTCTTACCGAACGTGGGACGACTACATAGAATAATATCCGACAATGGTCCGCAATAATTTAGGTCAAGGCTGAAATCTCTGGGCTAGCACGAAAGAGCGGATGAGGTTATATTTGTGGAAAGGGGCCAAAATAAGTTATTGTCAGTTGCACTCAACATATAACTTTATTTCTTAAAACACACAATCACACAAGCAAGAATCAAAAACTCTCAAACTTTTAACGAAAGAGCTCCTTTGATTTAATTTAGATCGGCTGAAGGACACATCGAAAATCCAAGGCACAAAGCCTAAGCTAGAAATTGAGGTACAGGAGTTCTTCTCGAGGTTTCACTTCTTTAGAAAAAATTTTTTTATCTTCAATATAAATAGGCTGAAAGCCTTATCTTAAATTTTTCCCGTAAAACTCGGCTGAAGGCCTCACATTAATCAAGAACCGTGTTACGGCTTAAGGCCGAGACAAAGATTTTCAATGTCTAATCTAAATAGGTTGAAAACTCGCCTGAAGGCCGCATATCAACGAAACAATTTAATGGTTTAAGGCCTAGGAAGAAGGGCTTTCAATTTGGAAAGGCTGAAGGCCTTATATTAAAATATTTGGGGTAAAGCTCGGCTGAAGGCCGCATACTGAAGAATAACAATCTTATGGCTTAAGGGCAAGACAAGGATTTTGAATTTTTAATTTAACAGTGATTAAAACTCGGCTGAAGGCCACACACCATGCAGAAAACAATTTTCCGGCTTAAGGCCTAAAGGGAAGAGCTTCTAAATTTCAATTAAAATAGGCTAAAGGCTTTATCCTAAAATGCTTCACATAAAACTCGGATGAAGGCCACATATGAAACCCAAAGAATCCCACGGTTTAAAGCTCAGACAAAGAAATTTCCAATTTTTAGTTTAAGCTGGAAAACTCGGCTGAAGGCCACATACAAACTAGAAAATATTTCTTACGGCTTAAGACCTAGACAAAAGTTTTCAACTTTTGATTTGAAAAGGCTGAAAACTCGGCTGAAGGCCACATACCAACTTGAAACAATTTTATGGCTTAAGACCTAGGCACAAGGAATTTTCAGTTTTAATTTTGAAAGGCTGAAACTCGGCTGAAGGCCACATACCAAACAAGAAACATTTTTTTACGGCTTAAAGCCTAAGAAGAAAAGCCATGCAATTTTAATAAGCTAAAGCTCGGTTGAAGGCCACACAGAGTACTTAAGACTAAATGGGAAATCACTATGTAAAACACAAGGAGCTCAGAAAGTTCCAAGGATCGGCCTGGGAAGGTAATACTAGTGCACGTTTAGGAGAGACAGGCATCCAGACCAACAACCTCTTAATCGGAAGGCAACCCAACCATACGCCAGCTGACGCACCAACCAACAAGATCAGTTCTGCTCCACCCGACCAACAAAACGACGACAAGATGGCAATAGTACAACGTTCTGGATACTGGTGCCCAATCCAGCCAAGTCAGAATAAACACCCACAACTACCAACAATATCTCAGCTATCGAACTACACTCTGTGCTGGACAAAATCAACATGACGAGGAATATACACTGCCGAAAACTATGTCAACGACCAGGGCAGGTCACTGGAACGTCAATGGCCACAAGGCAGAAGTTACCGCTGGTACACTTCTAATGAAGGAATGAATTAAATTAAGTTGAACACAACACAGGAAGACGGCTACAGTTCCAGCCGACTTCAATGCACACACGTTGTTGCTTGCAGGAATCTTCCAGAAAGCGAACACCAGGTTCAAACAAAGAGATGTGATAGCAGTTGAGGCTTAATAGTAGGTTAAGTGAGCACTCAACTTTAGTGTCCAGGATCGGTGGGCGACGAACTTCGCAACCCTCGCAAGAAGCGCCTCACAACTCGAAACGCGCGTGCACGCCGCCAGTGGCTCCAGCCTGACCACACGCCATGGAGAATTCCTCTCTTCTCTACCCCAACCGACTGACTGCCACACACAGCACAGCCAGAAAATATATCCGCCACACCAAAGATAGCATAGTAGTACTGGTATCGATTCACGCTGCTGCTGCCACTCACGGCGAGAAGACAGCAACGTTATGCCAGTAACCAAAGAAGAAATAAGACACCACTGGACTGCAACCAATGATAAAAAAAACAAGGCATTACGCGAGCCAGCCACAGCTCAAAGGCTGTGGAAGACCATTCTGAAAAGGAGAAAGGTATAACCTGTATTTATTTCTCGATACCGGGGTAATGTGTAATTAAAGAACTTACTAGACTCTGTCGTATTTACTGCCATCGCAACAACGAAACTGGGCACACTACCTGAAAGATTTCCAGAAAATCACGAATAAAATGTCACAGGTCACGGTAGGACTCTCTCAGGTAGAGATTCTGACGAACCATTCACCACTTGACCGAATTAAGGGGTTAGTGATTGGCCCCCAGTAGCAGGAGGCACCATAAAGAACTAATTCGATTGGCACCTAAGCGCATCAAAAAGGAAGCCTTGCGAACGTGAAAGAGCCAGAGTGGTTAGGTCAAGAGATTAAGTCTCAATGTGGGAGACGAAATATTGGTCAAGATCCATAAGTTGTCTAAAAGACATCGTCACATATGCAGCAAGTTCTTCAATGTGCACTCAGGTCCATTTAGGGTTAGGCAAAATCCGCATTCCCAAGCTATCGAGATCGAAACCCTCAGATTACGTCAACCCAGGGGTTTGCATCACATCTCTAAGTTAAACTGAGGCAGCAGTAAATGAATCAAGACACAGTTCAGTTATCATGAGCATGCATTTAGTTGGCACACTAACGAAGCGCGTAGGTTTTCATAATCCCATCAAGAGTTATTATACAACTTATATAAGAGAATGAGTATGTGTCTGAATAGTATATTCCGATCTTGGAAGTGGTATGTCTCAATAAAGAGTCAGTTGAAAGGAGAACGACTTGAAGCTGCAATAACTCAGGTGGAATAGCCCTTTATGAGACTTTGGTGCACCAAAGATGCGCGCCCATGTTATAATCCAGACTCGCATCAGTGGCAAAATTCGCAAAGTCGTGTTTCTATTGTTACACTAGTATGCTGTTATAGCGATGTGAAGTGAAGCTGACTTATATGATGAAGAATCTGAGTAGCCCCGAGAAAGAAAATAATAGATATGATGCTTGCCAGAGAAAGGATACATGGTCCTTTGGCCCAATGGATGTTGGATGAGGATAGCCAGTCAGGACGCACCATATTAAATTCGTCTGAGTTTCCCAAGTGATTTATTATTTCCAGCTACAGTGCTTCTGTTCCTCTCGGTCTGCATCACCGGGTCCCACAATGCTGAAATGCGAAACAGCTTGGCACACAACGGCTGCCTCAGTGACCCGTGCAGTGCACTACTGTGTGTCATCCTTGTACGCCCGCCAAGCTGTGATGATGCCAGGATTCGCCGGCGGTCGACACAGCGGTCTCCATCTCTGCCACCTCAGTGCCGACCACTGGGAGCTGCAAGCAGCCCGTGGCATGCGTCCTTGCTGGTGTGGCTAAGATCGCGGCGACAACAAACGCCCGCGATCTGGCGTCCGAATCTGCGGCCCTCTTCTCGGAATGCCTCCGGCGTGTGTTGGGAGCCAACAAGACTGCCTGCAGTAGCACGCCGTGACATAACCCACCGCTGGCTGGCTGCAGACCCTACATTGGCCTCAGAGGGCCGAACCAGCGACCTGCCGTGGACTGGAATGCTGGCGCCCAATCTGCTGCTGATTGTAGCCAGTGGTGTGACACACCCCACCGTCCAGGAGAGCTGTCAGATGTTAAAAAAATATATCGACTCAACCACTTGCTTTTAGTGTAAAACACTAAGATTGACGCATTTCGGAAGTCAAGCTTCCATCATCAGAATAATAAAAAGTAAAAGAACCTGTTAAAACTCGCTGAAATGGAACATGCACCAGGCACAATAAAATTGATAATAAAATTAAAACATCGTGGCTACTTCCCTTGTTGCAGCCGTGTCTCCCAAGGTGCATCTCCTCGTAGTCGTCAAAGTATAAAAAACTTTAAAATGGTGTCGCCTATGGTGTTCAACATCTAACCACATGGCTCTCTCCTCTATCGCCATAAACTGCCCGTGCATCTTCGTTGATACCACACACCACGTAGCCAAACACGACACTGAAACGCGAGTGAGCTCACGCGCAAGTAAACAAGGAAGTCACATAGATGTCTATACAAACAGATAACGTATACATGTTCCAAGGACCTCATGAAATGATGGTATCCTGCCAATTACTGAAGATGTAGTTACTAAAAGAAACCAGTGAAATGTTTAAAAATGTTATTTCTATCACCAGTTAGCTGTTCATTCAGTGTGTTCTGATTATCCACGCTACGTATCGTAATTTCCAGCTGTTCTAGTAGATCCAGCTTTTTGCCTTTGTCCTGTCTATGTAACATAACGAGATCCCGATCTATTCCCAACATGGGGCGTCCCGTTTCCCAAATATGCGTGGTTACAGCTGACTTTTCGAAATTATTAAGCCGGAAAGCATCGCTATATTCTTTGTAACGTACTTTAAAGGACCTACCAGTTTGGCCTACATAGCTTGCCTTTCACGTGTTACACTGAATTTTATAGACCCTAGCTCTCTCATATTTATCGCTTTCCTGCTGTAAATTATTTCTTAGTTTAAACCGCAGCGTATTATTGGTTTGAAAAGCGGTATCAACTTTAAAAGGTTTGAAAATGTTAGCCACTTTTTGCGGAATATTACCGAAGTATGGTATTGTGACTCTCGTTATATTACTTGCGGTATTCTTCCTTGCATTCGCGCGCTGTTTCTGTCGTATTAATTTATTGACAACGTTTTGATGATATCCATTAGCTCTGGCTAGTTGTTTCACGATGTTCAGCTCAGGCACATAAGCGAATGAAAATAAACAAAGTAGACTGACTTTTGTGTCGAACGGGCACTCACTTCAGATACCGTCAAAATAGTAAAAATGGCAGCATTAAGTCTTTGAACGAGAATCTGAATGTGGGTTTTCCACGACAGTTTACTATCTGTCTGAACATCTAGAAATTAGAGCGGTTCAGTTTCACTAATCATATGCCCGTTCTGCGAAATTAAAACGTCAGGTTTTGTTGAATTGTGTGTTAGAATCTGTAAAAACTGAGTGTTACTGTGATTTAGACGCCGGCCGTGGTGAACGAGCGGTTCTAGGCGCTACATTCTGGAACCGCGTGACCGCTATGGTCGCAGGTTCGAATCCTGCCTCGGGCATGGATGTGTGCCATGTCTTTAGGTTAGTTAGGGTTAAGTAGTTCTACGTTCTAGGGGACTGATGATCTCAGAAGTTAAGTCCCATAGTGCTCAGAGCCATTTGAGCGTTTTTTGTGATTTAGAGATAGTTTATTTTCTACAACCCATGAACTTATGTCATGAACTACACTATTGAGCCAATGTTGCACACAACATTCTTTACTACCAAGCTAGTGTTACCAGCAAATAGAAATATTTTAGAATCACCTGTAATACTAGAGGACATATCATTTATACACATAAGGGACAGGATTGGCCCCAACACTGATCCCTGGGGCACCCCACACTTGAACGTACCCTACTCAGACCCCACTTCACAGCCATTCTCAACACTGTGAATAATGACCTTTTCATATCTGTTGCTAAAGTAAGAGGTGAACCAGTTCTGATCTACTCCCCATTATCTGTAATGGTCCAACATCAGGAGCAACATTTTGTGATCGACACAATCAAACGATTTAGTTAAATAAAAAAATTGGCCTAGCGTTCGAAACCTTTTGTTTGAACCGTACAGTACCTCACAGAGAATAGAGAATATAGCATTTTCAGTTGTTAAACTACTTCTAAAGCCAAACTCTCCATTTGATAGCAAATCGTGTGATATTAAACAATCAATTATCCTTACATACATAGTCGTTTCAATAACTTTTGACCACTGATTTGTAATGGACAGTTGATGGGCTAGAGGGACGAGAGGAACTGAAAGGGTGCTTCCCGCAACAGACCTTACGAGTGTGAGAGTGACATCAGTGAGAAGGATATTTAGAAGCACTGTGTTGCTTTTGAAATATGTGCCCCCCCCCCCCCCCCCCACACACACACACAATGTCCTTAGCCAGTGTGCAAGTGATCACTCCTGTGCTGTGTGAGGTCCTGGCGGAGGTTCGAGTCCTCCCTCGGGCATGGGTGTGTGTGTTTGTCCTTAGGATAATTTAGGTTAAGTAGTGTGTAAGCTTAGGGACTGATGACCTTAGCAGTTAAGTCCCATAAGATTTCACACACATTTTTTTTGTGCTGTGTGATGACAAATGTAGTGAGGTTTTAAAAAAAGCCATTTGTTGACGTAAGATTGAGCTGAAGTACACTGTTTGCGCTTAGTGATAAATTAATTTCTTTCGCTTGGTTTTCTTGAGATTTTCAACATATCTACAAACTGTCGATTAATTGAATGTATTTGTGTTGTGTTTTGGTGATCGTGTAATATGAACGCTACTAAAGAGCCTTTGATGGATTGACCACTGCTACTTTGTGTTCGGTGTTCACCTATTTGTATATCTCATAGAATTAAGTGAATGAATGTTCTTTTGAAATGGTAGTTAAGATTGTTGTATTTTTGTGTATGTGTATCACGTGAACCAGAGACTTATGAAAGTCATTTCATATTGGATGTTGATGTTGTGGAGTTATAATTTTGCATAGGATAGCCACCATTACTTTCTGCTTTGTCTGAGTGATGAATGACATCATAAACTCCAAACAGCTTCTTGTGGTTATCTTAAACACAAATAGTAATAATTTCAAATCTAATTTGAAGTGTATCTGTGTGGTAACATTGATTAATGTGATATTCAAGTCATAGAAGAATATTTGAAAACAGACGTCTGTGTGAGTAAATGTAACAAATTGCAGGGAACATCGTTGATTAGTGCATAATATCATGTCCAACGTGTTTGTGTAACACAGTATTGAGTTACTTTTTCTATCAAATGAGGAGAGCTTGCTAAGATATTTGCTTTATAATTTCACAATGATTCATTTAGTCACCTTTAACAGTTGTTACTGTATTTCATATGTTTGCTCTGTAAAGCAGCAGATCATTTTTGTTGATTTTGCTGTACTATGCACTAATGTAGATGAACACTCGTCTCAGTATGTTGATCATGTGCATAAACAGTACGTATTGTGTCCAGAATTCTAGTGTGACATTTCAGCACATGAACCATGAAACAATTATCATTCACAGATGTTGTGTGTCTTTGTGAATTAGAGACTATCGATTCATGAATGAGTTATTCATCATATGGTAACTGTTGTTTTGGGCTTTTTCTTAGTAAATTGTCTTGTAAACAATGGGTTGAGGCAGCGTGGAGCTTAAGGTCTCCTCCTCGTTGCGTCGGTACAAAAATGTCCAGTACTGCCATTCCATATGAAAGACAATCCTAGACTATTTTTCGCTTTATCACGCGGAGTGTAGTAAAGTGTTACTTTTGTTTCGCTTCATTTCATTACTTTCAATTAATAATTTTGACATCGATAACTGGGATATCTATAACCATTTCCGACTTTTCTTTGGTATGGTTCGCCTGGCGAAGGAAAAGTTGTACTGTTTTGTTTAATTTGTTTTATGAGTCACTTTCCCTTTTCTCCTTCTCCATCCTTATATGAATGATCGTATGAGAGTGAGTGCAGATTGAATTTAGCGGGGTAAAGGCGTACCAGAGGTAGTCAAAGTAGTGTAGAGGCAGTATCAACTGAACCTGCTGGGCAAGTTCAGCAGAGGGAAGGTAGCAGCAAAGATAACCTAAATGGCACACTAGGAGTCGTCAGTTTGGTCATAGGGATGGTCGTCGTACCCCAACCACCGAAGTCTGAACGGGAGAGCCGTTGTTGGGGAACACGCTGTTCTAGTCAGCCGGACATCTTCGTATTTGGGTAACAAAGGAAGGTGTGAGAATGCATTATTTCATCGTGGAGAACGGAAATGGTATTGATTTTACGCAATTTTGGCAATGAAACTTTTAATTTCGGGTTAATTATCACGATTTTGCTTAAATAACTGATACAAAGTAGGGACCTATTCGTGAGTGGACGTGGAGTGTGGACTCCAGTTCATGTCGTTATTTTGTTTGCTTGAAGCTTGCATTTGTTGTCCATTTATGCAAAATACTTTTCTGTTGCCGTGACAATATTATTTTCGTACATTTATTAAATTATTTTAGGCCCTATATTTGTATGGTGTAACTGGGCCCATCTTGGCGCCATTTGTTGCAAGTCTGCTAAAGTATCGTTAAACTATAATGTTGTGTCTTTTCGATCGTGTTCTACACTCAGTTAGAGCCAATAACTACAGTAATTTTGTGGGATAATCGTATCTAAATTTTAGTGTTTCTTTCATGATTTGTGATCAAGCATATATTCTCGCCTTTTGCCTTATATGAGTATATTTTGTGTGGCATAATGTTTCCTTGTTACCAATTTTTTTTAAAAGTAAAGTACGTTCAAAATCGTTTGTGGACCAGTAATTTTGTGGGGGAATGTTGATTTATTTGTGCAGGTTTCTTTGTGTGTTGTGTTCAGCTTTACAGTACATGGGAGGCCGCTCTCAGACTATATAATGTGTATTACTATCTCATTGTTCTGTTAAAGACCTGCAAACTGAATTATGAGAATATGAACGGTATCAGAAAGATGTCTTGTGAGAATTTTAATTGTTTTATAGTGTTCTTTGTGCTGGTGTACGACCACGTGTCGGTTACTTACCTTATACAAACGTTAAGGTGCCCTTTTGCAATCCAATGCTAGTAATTGTAGTGTCGATCCGTATTATTTGAGATACAATTACAATGAACGATTTATTTTTGTCAGGAAGGTTAGTAATCTTAGAGATCGTTTAGAAATGAACCGAGTGTCAAGCATTCCACCTATCTCATATCTTCCCGTAATTTGGTACTGTTTTAGTATTTTTTGCATTAACGTAATCTTTTGTATCAGATCTTGCCCCTTGTCCTGATTTTCGTGGTAATGACAGCAGTAATACGTGATCCACTGTCCAGAATTAGCTATGTACTCACATGTTGCACAAATTTTAAGAAATAGGTATTGCACTGTTCGCTCCAGAAAGAAAATTCCGCGTATGTTGCTTAATCAGAGGTTTCACTTACTGGTAATAAACTAGACAGTTAATTAACTTGATAATTTCACCACTTTCAAGTAGATCTCGGTCCACGCCCTGTGTTGTTCTAACTGCACGTCCACGTAATTGAAGTGGTGTGTACAGTGTAGTTGAGTGAATCGTCTTTATCCTTTCCATTATTTTCCAAGAAGAGGAAGTTGTGACTAAAATAATGAGATCAGCGAGGCCATTGCTGGTAAATTCTATAACTGTATCGGCATCGTAATTCAAAATGTCAAAAGTGTAGAATATGTTGCATAGAAAATATTGTATATTTTGCAGCTACTGTTTTACCAGTTTTAGGATAAATAAATGCAAATTGTCACCAAACTAAATTTCGTCAACTGCTCGAACCCCTTTGCCTAATCCTAACGATTCTGATTTCACTCCACAATTTAAACAATTAGCACACTTATTGAATTAATAGCTACAAGCGAGATGAGTGAGTAAGTTAATGAATGAATTTATGCCAGTCCAAATGATAACATCAGAGCTCCCGCTACATTTACGTGTTGCTTTATGGTAACTCGCCCCATTAATGTTATCCAGTTCGCACGTAATTTGGTAAAAGGTCGATATTGACCTCTGTTTGTAATAGTATCTCGGGTGTTTGCCTAGAACGACTGAAGTCGAGTTCTTAACTACGAGGAGCGTGCCTATAAATAAAATATCGTTGAGTCCTTTATACAGAAAAACCAGGTGGTTATGTTAAAATGGTACAGGTTTCCCCAATGGGAAAGTAGGATAACACACATAAATATAGTTCATGTATGATACAGATCAGACTCCAAGCGCAAAAGTCGATATTGGCATCTCAGTATCATTACTGAATATGTTGTCCTCGGGTCTGTTGCACATTCTGTACCTGTTATTCATAATGGCTACCAAACCGTTGAGTAGTCCTTGGATGATATTGCCCAATTCTCTCTTAAAGCGGCTTACAGTTCTTTCAGCGTTTGGGGAAAGGGTGTTCGCCGAGAAAGACATCTATCAACAGCAGCCCAGTCATGTTATACAGGGTTTACGTCAGGGTAGTGCGCAGGTCATTCCATGCTTCAATATCTTCACTTTCCACTGTGTCCGATTCCTAAGCGAAGCTGTGGGTACTGTGTGGGCGGACCGGACGTTGTCGTCAATAAACAGAAAGTGAGGTCCTACCGCACCCCAAAACATACAGACGTGATTCAGAATAATGTCCCTGCAATAACAGCGCTGTGTTGTAGCGTTATCTCGCAGAATGATATGCAGAGCTGTTTGACCATTGCACATAATGCTTACACACACCATAACGCCTTGGCCATGGTCATGACGTTCATGAAAGTTTTATGGTGTGCACCGTGTTCCATTCCCTTTACACACTAACTGGTATACAGAATCGCTTGCCACAGTGAAGCAGGATTCGACGAAGAATGTCACTGTGGATCATGGTTCCTGATCCCAACCAATATTCTCCCTGCAACAACGAACTCCATCTTGACGATGTTGTGCTTGCATTCGGATGCATTTAACAGGCATCTCATCATTGAAATCAGACTGATTTAATCACCGAGAAATGATTCTGTGGAGACACATGTACCAGTACCTACTGCAAGGTCTGCAGCGATCTGTCTAGCTCCTTTTCACAACTAGCACGTACTGATAATCTCATTGTGTTGTGGTCGGCCTCTGACCACGGGCATGCTGTCGTATAGCATTTTAACATTCATTTGCCTTTTCATAATGGCGGGATAATACTTTTGGACACACCTATTACTAAGACACAATAGTAACACTTTGACTGGCTTCTAGCGTAAAGTTGCTCGTCCACGATCGCAAGCACTGAGATGATGTCTTCAAGACACGTTGCCAAACGACAAGGGAAGTCGCACTAATTATTTCCACAACAATATTCGTCGAAGACCGTACTGCATCAGCTGTCGAATGCAATTTTATGAATAAAAGCTGCTCTAAAGCGGTTTATTTAAAAACGAAAATTTTAGTACTGCAGCTGACATTTTTTACTCGGTTATTAGTAGAAAATAAAATACACGAGCTAGAACTGAGACCAAACAAATACCGAAAATTGTCAGCTATTCATAACTAAAATACCTGCATCTGTTTTAACCAGTCGGTTTTTCCCATCCAGGAAATGTTGCGTCAGATTTATGAATGAAGCAGTTCGTCTAATGGGCTATGACGAAGCTCAGCGTGGAGGACGATATTATATTCCGCCTAAGCCGTACAGTAAATGCAGTTTCATCTCTTAAAAAGGTTACGTGAATCGCATGAATCGCTTTGCAGAATTCCACGAACCCATCGCGTCTTCACACTTCCCTGTACATTACGTCGACGAAGTTCCTGGTACGTGAAACGGAACTCCCTAATTATAGACGAATTCACTGAACGTACCTATGTGTTAATGTAGATAATCATATACTTCTACAGTTCACAATGTTAGTATCCTTTAATAAAATGAGTATTTTCGTCTCCCACATCTGATGTAATTTGATAAATTACAACTTTTCCTTTTACTAGATATAATCCGAAGAAAATGTCATCAGTTAATAATGTTCCTGTAAACGTGACGTAGTTTTGACGTCACGCGAAATGTCGACAACTGCATGATCGCCTATCGACCTAGTGACAAGGAAGGATATGAATATTTTTTTTCCTCGGTTCACTCTTAGCAGTTTAAGCCGTCCTCTGAGGTTCCTCCCTAACCACACCCTCAAAAGTCGCTACATATTGGGAAATAAGGAGATAAATATGTGTGAGAAGAAAAAACACAAATTTTATCGCACTCCATTTTAGCCGCAGCATTAAAGCTCTACTCGTACCTTCCAGCCTAACCACACACCCGTAAATCGCCACACATTCGGAAATAAAGAGCAGAATATTCGTGAAGGTTTTCGTTTAACCACACACTCGAGAGGTGCGACATATTCGGGAATAAAGAGCAAAATATTTGTGAGAAGAAAGAATATGACTTTTCTTCTTATTCGTTTCGACCACAGCAATATAAGTTGTCCTCCTGGGTTCCTGCCTAGCCTCAAGCGGGGAGACAAACTTTATTCTGGCAGATTGTTTTAGTCCAGGATGCGTATATGACAGGCAGGAATACACTCACACGCAAACGTAGTATTCTGGTCGATATCAGCCGATAATACAATGTTCTCTTTTGCTATACGCCACTTTATATCACATTGACATCACATTAATTAAATTGTGACAGCTGACTGATTTATGACTCCCTCACCCTACTCTCACATATTGTTTTGCTAAGTGGTTTTTGACCCCGTGGGGATAATCCATCCTTCCGAGAACCTCCCCTCCCCTTTACCTCCCCTGCCACTCCAACTCCCCTTTGCCAATAAAAGCCTCAGGTATTCCAGTAACGCCATCCCACATTATAAATTTGCTTGATAATAAATCAATCAATATATTAACCCTCACCTCCCATCCATCCCCACTCATTTGGTTGGCTATTGGGCGGGAAATCGATTGCATTGTATGGAATATCGTTTAAACAATTTCTGATAGACAAGGCAATGAGTGGAATATTGATTGTTTAAACAGTTTGTTAAACGCATTGTGGTCTTCATTTACATCTACATGGATGCTCTACAAATCACATTTAAGTACCTCACAGAGGGTTCATCTAACCACCTTCACAACTTTCTATTTCTCCAATCTCGTATAGCGTGGAAAAAATGAACACCTATATCTTTCCATACGAGCTCTGATTTCCCATATTTTATCATGGTGACAAAATATTTTCGCATTCAGAGGAGAAAGTTGGTGATTGGAATTTCGTGACGAGATTCCTCCACAACGAAAAAAAACTTTTGTTTTAATGATGTCCACAACAAACCATTTCAGTGACACTCTCTCCCCTGTAACACGATCATACAAATCGTGCTGCTCTTCTTTGGACTTTTTCGATGTACTCGCCAATCCTATCAGGTAAGAATCCCATACCACACAGTACTACTCTAAAAATGATGGACAAGTGTGGTGTAGGCAGTCTCCTTCGAAGATCTGTTACATTTTCTAAGCGTCCTGCCAATAAAACACAGTCTTTGGTTAGGCTTCTCCACAAGATTTTCTATGTGTTCCTTCCAACTGAAGTTGTTCGTAATTGCAATTCCTAGGTATTTAGTTGTATTTACAGCCTTTAGATTTGACTGATTTATCGTGTAACAGATGTTTGACGCGTACCTTTTATCACACATGTGGATGACCTCACACTTTTCGTTATTTAGGGTCAATTGCCAATTTCCACAGCATACAGATATCTTTTCTAAATCGTTTTACAATTTTTTTTGATCTTCTGATGACTTTACTAGTCGATAAACGACAACATCATCTGAAAACAACCTAAGATTACTGCTCATATTGTCACTAAATCGTTTATAAAAATAAAGAACAGCAAAGGGCCTCTACCATTACCTTGGAAAACACCAGAAATCACTTCTGTTTTACTAGACTACTTTCCATCAGTTGCTATGGACTGTGACCTCTCTGACAGGAAATCAAGAATCCTGTCACATAATTGAGACGATATTCCATAAGCACGCAATTTCACGACAAACCGCTTGTGTGGTACAGTGTCAAAAGCCTTCCAGAAATCCAGAAATACGGAATTAATTTCAAATCCCTTGTCAATAACACTCAACATTTCATGTGAGTGAAGAGCTAGTTGTGTTTCACAAGAACCATGTTTTCTAAATCCGTGTTGACTGTTTGTCAATAGACCGTTTTCCTCGAGGTAACTCGAATGTTCGAACACAATATATGTTCAAAAACTTGCTATATATTGTCGTTAATGATATGGGCCTGTAATTCAGTGGGTTACTCATACTACCTGTCTTGAATATTGATGTGCTCTGTTCAACTTGCCAGTCTTTGGTACGGATCTTTCGTCGAGCGAATGGTTGAATATGATTGTTATGGATGGAACTATTGCATCAGTATACTCTAAAAGGAACCTAATTGGTATACAGTCTGGAGCAGTAGACTTGCTTTTGTTTAATGATTGAAGATGCTTCACTACTGCGAGGATATCTACTTCTATGTTACTCATGTTGGCAGCTGTTCTTGATTCGAATTTCAGCATATTTACTTCGTCTTCTTTTGTGAAGACGTTTCGGAAGGCTGTGTTTAGTAACTCTCATTTCGCAGCATTGTCTTCGATAGTATGTGCATTGCTGTCGCGCAGAAAAGGCATTGATTGTGTCTTGCAACTATCATACTATACATACGACCAGAATCTCTTTGGATTTTCTGCCAGGTTTCAAGGCAAAGTTTCGTTGTGGAAACAATTATAAGCATCTCGCATTGTAGTCCACGCTGATTTTCGAGCTACGGCAAAAGATTGCCCATCTTGGACATTTTGCGTCTGTTTAAATTTGATATGTTTTTTCGTTGTTTCTACAACATTGTTCTGACCCATTTTGTGTACCAAGGAGAATCAGCTCCGTCGTTTGTTAATTTGTGTGGTATAAATCTCTTAGTTACCGCCGGTATTATTTCTTTGAATTCAATGCTCATCTGGTCTACAGCCATATTGTGTTACGGTGTTTGAATGTAGTTTACTTATTAATTAAAAAAAAATTGTCGAGAAAATGACTGTACGTATGGAATACTGTTAATTTAAACATTCTGTGGAAGACAATGCAGTATGGAATATTTAAACAATTGCGGCACTTTGTCTTCTGATCGCACAAGGAATACTGTCAATATAACTCACCACCCATCATTATACTGTTAAAAATCTTTCACACCAATAGCAGAGCATTGCACGCCCATGCCCTGACCACTTTACAGGGCCAGCCACTTCATGTATTCCTGCACATGCAGGCCGCACTTTACCTGGAAGTAGCGCTAATCCACGTACAAAGTGTAAGGTGCTGGAAACACTTTGGTATTTGATACCTGAGAAATTCTTGTAGAAAAATATGAACTCTCTAACACTCTCTCTCTTTCTCACCCTCTCAAGTTGTCACGTCCTGCCATTTACCATTTCCAGGCCTGCATGTGACATCGACTGCGGTCAGACCCAACGGCAACCCAAGTAGTGTTTACCTCGTGAACCCTGAGCTGTGGATGTCTTCGAAATAATGACTTATTCTACCAGATTCATTGACTTCGCATGAGACAGTTTTTTCGTTGCATCGTAGTAGTGGTTCCTAGGATTGGACTGTCTGGCAGGGTTAGAACCTGCAACTACCCAGTTTACAAAACCTACCGAATTTTTTTCCGATACCTCCTGTCAGCGGATACTGCCACAGACAGGTCTTTTGGTAGTAAGTCCATTGCGTTGGAGGTATCTAAAAATTTCAAATTTAAGCTCACTTGCCTTCTGTGTCCTTAAACAATCTCCAGATGTAGTATTAGGCCAATATTCCTAGATTTTCTCACGCTGCTGCTAGATATTTCGCACGCTAACAAATAGTAATAGTAATGCGTTATACCTCTGCACCTCGCAGAAAACGTAACAGAGGTTCTGCAAAATATCCACGGAGTTATAGGCAAGAGAGGGTGATAGTTGATTGAGATTGATCACATACAATAGATGGTCTGCTATGTGAGCAATCACTTCGAAAATGCAACGATAAATTAAAGCAGTAAGAAATGTGCAAAATCCTATGACCAATATAATAGGTTTTCGGATATACAGAGTGAAGCGAAATTCGCGCACTAGGGCTTCGCAGTGCCACTCCTCTCATGACAGCGATAAAAAAAGTCTGTCACAAAATTTCGTCCAGCGAGTACATCCAACAGAAAAAGGACGTTAAAGACTGGCAACCTGGAAATACTGTAACCACATATATGATAACTACCTCTGTTAGCACATATTTCTCGTGCTGTACAGTTAGTGCAGTGGGTAGAGCTTTGGATTAACGTGCAGGAGATTGATGGTTCCATCCTTGGTTGAGGCACATGTTTTTTATTTGGTAAATGTAGTCCATGTGGTACGGTATCTGGCATCTTAGTCGTCAACAGAAATTGCAGCGGGTCCTCCAGAAAACAATTACACCTACATAAGACAATCATAGAAATGGAAGATTGGTCAGCTTTGAAAGAAGCTCTTTTTACGTCATGGGCGTGAATTTATTCGCACCACTTCATCTACCAGATGCGGAACCAGTTTTCTCCAATGGTCCCATAGATTAATACCAACTATTCTTCCTGCTTCGTTCAGATCAATTACATTTCGTTAGGGGCTTACAGTACCAAGTAAGACTAACAATGTGCTTTGCTAATAATGTTCCCACTAATGGTCCTACCAATTATGCCTTTCAACATTGAGTCTGGTAACCACATGACGTTTAGTTTGTATCTCAATGCATTTTTATTATTTTTCATCCTGTCTCAGACGTTATGTCTGGTTAAAAATGGAAAGTGACGCGGACCTTGATCAAGCGTGACTTCCTTTTAACTGTACGGTATATGTTACATTGCATTTAGGAACTTTCAGGTAATTGAACATGCATCAATAATTACAGATTTCTGTAGTTGTATATATACGTTTGGATGTAGCTGTATTGCGTTGATGTACTGGTGGATATTGTGTGGTATGACTCCTGTAGTTGATAGTATAATTGGTATGATGTCTACTTTATCCTGATGCCACATGTCTTTGACTTCCTCAGCCAGTTGGATGTATTTTTCAATTTTTTCTCCTGTTTTCTTCTGTCTATTTGTTGTATCGGGTATGGATATCACGATTAGTTGTGTTAATTTCTTCTTTTTATTGGTGAGTATGATGTCAGGTTTGTTATGTTGTGCTGTTTTATCTGTTATAATAGTTCTGTTCCAGTATAATTTTTATTCATCATTCTCCTGTACATTTTGTGGTACATACTTGTATGTGAGAACGTGTTGTTTTATTAGTTTATGTTGTAAGGCAAGCTGTTGATGTATTATTTTTGCTACATTGTCATGTCTTCTGGGGTATTCCGTATTTGCTAGAATTGTATATCCGCTTGTGATGTGATCTACTGTTTCTATTTGTTGTGTGCAATGTCTGAATTTATCTGTTGTGGTATTGGGATCTTTAATAATATGCTTGCTGTAACATCTGGTGTTTATTGTTTGATCCTGTATTGTAATAATGAACCTTTCCATCTCACTGTGTATATTGCCTTTTCTTAGCCATGTGTTGGATACGTCTTGATTGATGTGTGGCTGTGTTAGATGATATGGATACTTGTCCTATAGTGTTTTCTTTTTCCAATTTACTGTCTTCGTATCTGTTGATGTTATGTGATCTAAAGGGTTGTAGAAGTGGTTATGAAATTGCAATGGTGTAGCCGATGTATTTATATGAGTGATTGCTTTGTGTATTTTGCTAGTTTCTGCTCCTTCTATAAAGAATTTTCTTAAATTGTCTACCTGTCCATAATGTAGGTTTTTTATGTCGATAAATCCCCTTCCTCCTTTCTTTCTGCTTAATGTGAATCTTTCTGTTGCTGAATGTATGTGATGCATTCTATATTTGTGGCATTGTGATCGTGTAAGTGTATTGAGTGCTTCTAGGTCTGTGTTACTCCATTTCACTACCGCAAATGAGTAGGTCAATATTGGTATAGCATAGGTATTTATAGCTTTTGTCTTGTTTCTTGCTGTCAATTCTGTTTTCAGTATTTTTGTTAGTCTTTGTCTATGTTTTTCTTTTTGTTTTTCTTTAATATTTGTATTATCTATTCCTATTTTTTGTCTGTATCCTAGATATTTATAGGCTTCTTTTTTTCCATCGCTTCTATGCAGTCGCTGTGGTTATCCAATATGTAATCTTCTTGTTTAGTGTGTTTTCCCTTGACTATGCTATTTTCCTTACATTTATCTGTTCCAAAAGCCATATTTATATCATTGCTGAATACTTCCGTTATCTTTAGTAATTGGTTGAGTTGTTGATTTGTTGCTGCCAGTAGTTTTAGATCATCCATGTATAGCAAATGTGTGATTTTGTGTGGGTATGTTCCAGTAATATTGTATCCATAATTTGTATTATTTAGCATGTTGGATAGTGGGTTCAGAGCAAGGCAGAACCAGAAAGTACTTAATGAGTCTCCTTGGTATATTCCACGCTTAATCTGTATTGGCTGTGATGTGATATTATTTGAATTTGTTTGCTTATTAAGTGTGATTTTCCAATTTTTCATTACTATATTTAGGAACTGTTTCAATTTAGGATCTACTTTGTATATTTCCAATATTTGTAGTAACCATGAGTGGGGTACACTCTCAAAAGCTTTTTGGTAATCAATGTATGCGTAATGTAGCGACCTTTGTTTAGTTTTAGTTTGGTATGTCACCTCTGCATCTATTATCAGTTGCTCTTTACATCCTCGTGCTCCTTTGAAACAGCCTTTTTGTTCTTCATTTATAATTTTGTTCTGTGTTGTATGTGTCATTGATTTCTGTGTAATGACTGAAGTTAATTTTTGTATATTGTTGGTGGGCATGTTATGGGGCGATATTTTGCTGGGTTTGCTGTGTCTGCTTGATCTTTAGGTTTCAGATAAGTTTTTCCATGTGTGAATGTATCAGGGAATGTGTATGGGTCTATTGTAGCTATTAAATAATTTAGTTAGATGTGAATGTGTTGAGGTGAACTTCTTTAGCCAGAAGTTTGCTATTTTATCTTTTCTAGGGGCTTTCCAATTGTGTGCAGAATTAATTGCTCGGGTGACTTCATGTTGGAAAATTATCACTTCAGGCATTTGTGGTATCATCTTGTATGTGTCTGTTTCTGCTTGTATCCACCGTGCATGCCTGTTATGTTGTACCGGGTTTGACTATACGTTGCTCCAGAAGTGTTCCATGTCTGTTATGTTTGGTGGGTTGTCTATTTTAATGTGTGTGTTATCTATTGTCTGATACAATTTCTTTTGGTTTGCGTTGAATGTTTGGTTTTGTTTCCTTCTATTTTCACTTTTTTTGTATCTTCTAAGTCGTTTGGTCAATGCTTGTAATTTCTGCTTCTTTTCATCTAATTGCTCTACCGCTTCTTGTTGTGAGATTTTACCTAACCTTTTTCGTTTTTTGTCTGATATTTCATTTCTTATAAATTGTGTTAGCTATCCGATGTCTTTTCTCGGTTTTTCTTTTCTGATCTGTAGCCTGTGTTGCCATGCTGGTTTGTGGGTTTCTTCTGTGTGTTGGTTGGTTCTGATCTCTGCCTAGTGTGTATATTTAGTGTAGTGAGTGCTCCTATTTAAACCAGTAGTTGTAACTCTTCCATAGTTGTATTTTCATTTATTTTGTTGTGTATGAATGTGTTGATAGTTGTTACTGTTGTTTCGACTTGTGGGTTGTTTGGTGGTCTATGCAAGAATGGTCTAATGTCTGTATTTGTGTCTTTGTATTCTATATATGTTAGCTGAAATTTTTCTTCTATATCTAACATGTGTGTCACTTCATGTTCTATTTGTGCTTGTTCTGGTGACCATCTTAAGATTTCGTTTCCCTCTGATTGTTTAATTGATGCGTGGTGTTCTTTGTTTGTTTGCTCTGGGATATTTGAGTCCATTACTGTATTTTCTTCTTCTTCTGATTGCATATTATTTTGTTCCAGTATTTGTTGTACTTCTTGTTTGATGTTTTCTAATTCTGACTGGGGTATCCTGTTATTTTTTATTATTACATGGAGCTGATCAGCTACTCGTTGTTCTCTTAAAAATTTTAATTTTATTATTATTATTATTGTTATTATCATTATTGTATCTATGGGATTATGGAAACATCACGTCTATTACCATTACAGAAACAGTGTGATTCGAAACCGAAAATTTCACAGTTTCACAATTAGTGGTGTCGGGATGAATCATGCAGAACAATATCTGTCAGAGGGGCACTGTGCGTTAGGTGGAACAGGGCGTAAGACTGGCGACGTGTTTATACTGTATGCGCTGTGCACCGGGCAGTAGTTGCGAAATGAGTAATGTGCCTGTGGCAGACTCCAATGAACATGTGTACACGTATCGAATTTTCTCATATTAAACCTCTAAACCAGTCCTGCAGACGTATACACAAACGACTAATATGTGGATATCCTTCTGGTCCTTGATGTATCTGATAACAGGACTGGTGTTGCTGCTCGTGAATATGCTATTAGATATCCTCGTCGAAACCATCAGATAAAAACGTGTTTTGTCATCTGGAGCTGAGCCTTCGGGAGTCAGGTTCTCTCCTTTCACTATCGTGGGACAGAGGTCGTCCATATACTCGCCATACTCCAACTACTGAGGAAGCTATTCTGCTAGTCATGCACCAAGAACCTCAGTGAAGTACACGTAGCATAGTCAGCTCCGTGTCCCGCAACGCTTGGTCATTAGCGTACTGCACGAGAATGGGCTGCACCCCTATCATTTGTCGCGTGAAAGAAATGACAGGGGTGTAGATCAGCGGATGCAATTCTGTGAATGGCTCCAACAACAACAGGAAACCAACGACGACTTCGTGAACACCGTAATATGGTTATACGTAACAGCATTCACTCGTGAGCGTGTCATCAATACGCACAATGCCCACCACTGGTGTGACATTAACCTGCACGTCACTCACGACAGTGGATATCAAGTTCGCTTAGGTATCAACGTCTCGGCCGAAATATTGGGCGACAGGTGTTTGGGCCCCTACATGTTGCCTGACTGCATTCCTCTCAAACTGTCTGCCTGATGCGCTGGAAGATGTTCCACTACGCGTTCGGCAGAAGATACGGTTCTAACATGATGGTGAATCTCCACACTCTGGAATTAATGTGCGATAGAATTTGGACAGAACATTTCCAGGGAAATGGGTCGGACGTGGATGTCCAATTGCGTGGCCACCATGTTCACCTAAATTAAATCGTCTGGATTTCTTCCTGTGGGTACACCTGAAGGAGCACGTATACTCTACCCCGCCGACGAATGTGGAAGAATTGGTAGCGTCTGTTCGTGCTGCTCTTGTTACTGTGGACGCAGCTTTGTTTCGAAGGATCCAGAGCTGTACGTTCTGACGAGTCGCGCAATGTTTGGATGTACAGGAGGGTCGCTTTGAGCATCTGTTGTTCTGAGAACAACGTATTCTATTGTGAAGGTCATGCGGCCATTAATATGGACATTATTATTGTCACTGGTTGGTAATGTGCGACTTCTGAGAGCTCATATTACATGTAGTATAAATGACAAGTAGTTGTTGTGTTATTGTACTGTGCTGTCAGCTTTAGCATCTCGAAATTGACATTGTTTTCGCAGTTATTCTGTCCTATGAAAGGTCACTTGTTTCAACTATCTATTTCTTATTTATCCAACCACGTTTTTGTTATGTTCAGCGTTACAAAATGTTATAAATTTAGGATACATGTGACCTAAGAAATTGTGTTTATTAAAGTATGAAATGTCAGAATGAAATTAGCAAATAAAAAATTTAAAAAAAAATGCGGCCGAACACAGGATCGAACCCTCGACCTCCTCCATGCTAATCCAAATCTGACCTGTGGTGACAGAGGTAGTTACCGTACATGTGGTTACAGTGTTGTCAGATTGCCACTCTTCAACGTCCTTTTTCTGCCAGATGTACTCGCCGCACGAAATTTTGTGAGAGACATTTTTTTATAGCTGGCATTTGAGGAGTCACGCTGTGAAGCCCGAGTGCGCGAACTTCGCTTCACACTATGTAGTGTTAAGAGACTGGAAAACATCAAGCAAGTAATTGAGGACGTAGGTTGCAAGTGCTACTCTGAGATGAAGCGGTTGGTAAAGGAGAGGAATTCGTGGCAGGTCACATCAAATCAGTCAGAAGACTGATGAGTCAAAAACAAATGTTAAGCTTTCTGGTAGAAATGCTATCTGTGATCTGGAATCAAGTCTATCCATTTAGCCATATGTGTTGGATCCTATGGAAATGTCTTTTAGTGATTACAGCCACTGGTGAATCATATGCATGGTACTCTCATATCTCGAAATGAGTCATCTTTTTCGAACCAATCTCCTAAGGACCCCATAAAGCAAAATTCCAACGATAATTTAGACAGTCCCTCTTCAGCTTGTAACTATTTCTCAGTCTCTGCCCCACACTCCCTGCAGTCCTTTCCATATGATCCTCCCAGTTTCCGTAGAAACTGAGCGGAAGTCGTAGAGTGCGGTGTCTACCATCTTATGCATCCCATTGAGAAACACAGTGAGCTGAATTACTGCGTCAGAACCGTGTTTTGACCACTCGGTGGAAATGGGAACATGTTGTGGTAGGTCCACCAATCGTGCACAATTGTTTAGGCCAGCGTCAAATGAAGCTTTCACCTGTAAAACAAGGCAGTAGAAAAGACAGTATGAGCTATTACGACGGTGTTTCTTATCAGGAAGATTAGGAATATCCCACATCATACGGGAACTGGAAAAAGGACTAGAATTTTCCTACTGCATTGCAGTGAGTTTCCAAACTACATACAGGTACTCCAGTCTGAAAGGTGTCTGTCTTCTTGAGACTGCATTCCTCTCTGTCTCACAAACAGTTCCTCTATCATTGTTATTTTGTACCATTCAGCAAAGAAAAACTGTAAACTACTAAAACTCCACTACGTCACCTAGTAGAGAACTCGATAAGATGTTACCACATCTCGTTCTTCAGATACAACGAAAACAAATACCGTCTGTGTGTTCACATCGAGCATATGTGGCGATCCTATTAATTATGCAGGCATTGGTCCATTGTAGCAGGTGGCCTGTGATCGAAGTCACTTGCACAGACCAGTGCATCCCTACTATAGGAGGATTATATCCCACAGACTATCAACTACAAGACAGGGTTCCTGTGTTGTTCTTTCATAAATAGTTTGATACATTGCTTTTCCACTGTCACACATACGCACAGAGTATGATTATAGCTTTGCAGACCACCATATATTTTGTTTTCTCGCAATGACTTCGAGGTCTGTGTTAGGTGCTAAACCGATATTAAATCATTTTGATCCGTTTGGTCTCACAGGAAGCTAGAGAATGCAGGATTTGAACTATGCTGATCTCACAACACACAGTATGGTTAAAATAACAAAGAGAGGCGGTGTTTCTTATTCACAAAAATGTTGAAGACATTGCAAAAAGTGCAAAATGGAAGAGTTTTCAGGATTGTGGAGCGTTTCCAAGCAGCTGGACAAAGGTGATGACCACTACATTTCATCTCATCGTTCTCAGGAGCTATGTAGCAAAGTCTAAAGTTACATTTCAAGGAGACCAAGAGCATTATATTGCAGCCATGCACGCGATCACTGTTTAAGTGCTGGTCATCCACAGACGGTGTTGCTTCGACCAACACTCTCTCCACCTCTCTGGGGTACACCAACCTGAAAAAGCACTGTCGATGGAGGTGGGTAGTCTTATGTTGTCACGTAAAGCTGAGGTCTATGCTGGCTGTGAAAACCTATGGCTGGTAAGGTATTGGCTGATGGACCAGACTGTGTCCCACAACGACCGTCATCCCACATCCATTCCTTGTCCTTCCCCAAATCTTCAATACCCAACCCAAGGTGTGATGCGATCGTTGCTGAGGGGTGCGTGGCACATAGGAAGATGTGTTGTGAACGGAGCCTCAGGGATACCAGGCGACCTACCTGAGTATTTAGCCTTGCACTGCCTGGGGTTTCCGTGGTGTGGACCGATCAGGTCCCCAACTCTCGTGGGACCACAATAGACCCAAAAGAAAATAGCAATACTGAGGGGCAAGTTGAGACCTCAAGCACCAAAACATCTTGGTTGGAACTGATGGAAAACATCTCCTCAGCTGAACAGGAGAACAGATCTGTTCAAGAAATTGCAATGGTTGTTAATAAATTGGACCAGATTAAGATCAGAGGCTTGTCTGGGACTCAGAGGAGGAAACTTCTTAGAGAACAAAAGCTAAAGGAAGGAAAAGAGTGGCTGCCTAAACAAAAGTGAAGTTAACTGAAAGGGCCTGAGCCCAAGTCCTCCAAGAAAAGATTGTCCCAGGGCAGTAAGAGAACAATGGAGGAATCCAAGACTCTCGCTTCTCAGGATAAGCGTATCCAGAAAAAGCTGAGGCAAGAAATAGGGATACAGACCTTTAGTAGTGTCGTCTCGGTTTTTAGGATGGCGGTTATCCAGCAAGGCTATCCACTGATCAAGATCATCTCACAGAGGGACGAACATATGCAAATGGCTCTCTTTGAGAAGATTGGGGGGGACACTGGTCGAGGACCAAAATTCAGGAGAGTCTATCTGGATCACAGTGCTCTTATCTTTGTCTGTGAGGGGGTGGGTACAGTGGACTGGCTTACAGAAAATAGGTGCCCATAATTTCACCATGTGGGATATGAAGTTGCTGGTAAAGACAGCGGCTGGTCTCTTCAAGACCACCACGTGCCAAACCTCCTTAAGGATACCTCTCCAGAGAGATTGAGAAAATAGGGTCTCAAAACCCGAATGTCTCGACAGAGAATTGCACGGTATTCACCCAGAAGGTTGCACCTAATGGCCACACTAGTGACGGAAGTCGGAGAGAAGTCCCTGAAGGCAATGTGGGAACAGGAACTGAGACTATTCTTGGGGTTCTCGCAGGTTGCCGTCAGGGTAATCAAAGTTATCAGAAGCGACATTGGCGGCAAGACGGAGTCTGAATGTGCTGCAGATAATTCTGCAACACAATAAAGTGGCCACAGCTTCCCTAAGTCGTCTTCTGGGAAGACAAGAATGGGATGTGGCCCTGATTCAGGAACCCTAATTCTATATAAAGGGGTTGTATTGGACCTCGGCAGCATGAGAGGTAAGCTGGTTTATGCTAGAAATATAAGAAAATCCAGAATGTGCATTTATGTAAAAAATGAGTCCCTTTCATGCTGATGGCGGACTTTTGTTCTGGGGACTTATAGACCATCAGGATGTGGCAACATGAGGAAGATATCACGAGGGAGTTTGTAGTGGTCTCGATATACCTTCCTTACGAGGACTGTGCTCCTCCGCCTCATGAGGTGAAGTGGCTGCCAGAAGCCTGCGCACAACAGGGCGACCAATTGTTGGTTGTAGGTGGTGCTAATGCCCACAACTTAGTGTGGGGCAGCACCGACACCAACGGTAGAGTTGAGACCTTCTAGAATTTCTTCCAGCTAATAACTTAGAGATCCTCAATAGGGGCAAGGAACCTACATTTAGGAAAGAGGTAATTGACATAACATTCGGTTCCACTTTAATGGATATTTATGTCAAACAAAGTAATGTGGCTTTAGAGCTATCATTATCAGACCATATGTATATTAAGGTTGAAATGGGCATTAGACCATGTCCTATAGGAAAACCGACTGGGAGGCGTATAGGAAAGACCTCGACTCAAGCCTATCGGAATCAGTACTTCGATAAGGAATCTGGAAGAGTTTGAGGAGGTAGCAGATGCAGTGACCTCTGCCGTCATGACCTCATACCATGACAACTACTCAATCACCAAGAAGTGCACGAATAGGGAAGTATCTTGGTGGACCAATAACCTGGAATCACAGAGGAAACAGGTACAAAGACTGTTTAACCTTGTGAGAAGGAAAGGACAATTGGCAGAATATTTGGAGGCCCTTGTCAAATACAATCTTGCAATTAATCAAGCAAAGGAGGCGTCCTGTGACTCCTTGGGGTACCGCTGCTCAAGCCAGGCTTCACAAAATCCTCACTAGGATACCAACTAACCCAGGAGGAACTTTAAGGAAATAGGATGGGGATTACACAAGGACACCACATGAAACGCTGGAACTACTCCTCAAGACTCATTTTCCTCAATGTACTCTGACAGACAAGATACACCAGGACGAGATCCCTGCGAGATATCGGCTTTCATGTATTCTAAGGGAGAACTGGGAATCTGCCAGAGAATGTACTGACTGTAGTAAAATCCAATGGGCAGTGGGAATATTCCAACCATTCAGGTCACCTGGCCCAGATTTAATTGTTCCATCGCTCCTGCAGCAAGCAGGAGGGAACTTAATAAGTTTCCTACGTAGGTTATTTAGGATTAGACTAGCAGCAGGAATCATTCCTAGCGTCTGGAGGGCCATGAAGGTTGGCTTCATTCCAAAGCCAAGGAGAATTGATCCTACCAAGGCCAAAGATATGAGACCAATCAGCTTGTCCTCCTTTCTTCTTAAAACACTAGAAAAACTGGTCAACGTGTTAGGGAGAGGTGGTTAACTAGGGTCCCTCTACACAGAAACCAACATCCATACCAACCAGGAAAATCGTGTGAAACTGCACTCCACCAACTCGTTGGAAAGGTGGAGAAAGCACTACACTTTCAGGAAATAGACTTCTGCACCTTCTTCGACATGGCAGGAGCTTTTCACAACACAACCTTCGAATCCATGACTAAGCGAGCAGAGGTGCATGGCTTGGAGACCACCATTTGCAGGTGGATTAGAACCATGCTTAGTGGTGGAAAGGTAGAAGCCACCACGATGCAAGAAGAAATGGTAATCAACACCGCCAGAGGCTGTCCACGAGGAGGGGTCCTGTCCCCTCTACTGTGGAACATTGTGATGAATGAACTCATTGTATGAAAAAACTCTAGACAGTGCTTTTTCCAGGGACACGCAGACGATCTTGTCGTTGTAATACATGGCAAATTTTGAAGTAGAGTCAGAGCTATGGCACAAGGAGCATTGAACATTGTGCAGAATTTGGGCAGGAAACAGGATCTAGGGGTCAGTCCTAAGAAGACTGTTGTAGTACCATTTACAAGGAAGTAGATCCAACACACATACTGGAATCTCAAGCTTCTCAATGAAACTCTACCAGTGAAGGGGAGAGTGAAATATCTAGGGCTCACCCTGGATGAGAAACTATCGTGGACCCCTCATATAAGGAGTGCTTGTTGCAAGGCGAAAGGTACTCTAATGAGTACCAGCAGAGCTCGTGGTAAAAACTGGGTCTTAAGCCCAAAGAATATGTGCTGGATGTACACGACGGTAATAAGAACTATGATAACATAAGCGGCTACAGTGTGGTGGAAAAAGGTAGAACAGCAACTAACTGCTAACGAGCTTGTTGAGGTGCAGAGTCATTACAGGCGGAATTAGCAGCACACTCACTGCTAGGATGGGAACCATGATCGACACGTCTCCATTACACCTGTGGGTAAAGATGGAGGCAGCAGCAGGAGCACACAGGTTAAAGACTGGCAAAAGCTGGAACTCACGGGGTTTCCAGGATCTCACACGAAAATACTGAGTGAGGTAGACACAGGAATGATTGGGAAAATGCGTAACTCCCAGCTGCTTCAACAAGTCTTTCAATGTAGTAATTGGAAGTTGAGAGCTCTCTGAGAACAAATTTTCACACCGTACTGGGGATATAGCCTGGTTCACTGACGGTTCGTAAACGGACCAAGTTGTTGGGACTGGAGTACACGGAGTGCAGTATTGCCACTCTAAGCAGAAATATCTGCTATCAGTGTGTGTGTGGAGGAGAATTTGCGGAGGTGCTATAGAGGTCGTAGTATTTTCATTTTTCCAGACAGTCAAGTAGCCCTGAAAGCACTGGCAGCCTCTGCAACAAGATCATAGATCGCGGCAGAATGCCACAAAGTCTTTGTAGAGATAGGGGAAAGCAATACGCTAAACATACTGTGGGTCCCTGGTCACTCAGGGATTAGTGGTAATGAGCAAGCCGATATGTTGGCCAGGTAGGGGCGATGATACCATTTATTGACCGGAACCTGTCCTGACAATCAGCAAGGCGATGACCAAAATAAAAATAGGAGACTGGACAAGGAGACAGCACGTAGAATATTGGGCTAAGGTCCTAAAGAAAAACAAGGTACTGATGCCGAAGTCATGTTCTACGAGAAGTCACTCAGTCCTGGGCCTGAACAGGGGAGAAATGAAACTCATGATTAGACTATTGACAGGCCATGGGAATTTCAAAAAGCACCTACATACTATGGGGATAATAGAAGAAGACCCCAAATGTAGGATGTGTGGTATGGGCAAGGAAACCGCATCGCATTTGATCTTAGAATGTGAGGAATTGCAGATTAAAAGACACAGAATATTCGGATCAATCAGACCTGAAGAAATTGTGTCTAACAAAGCACTCGTAAAGGCTCTCTTTGCACTGTTCAAGGGCATTGGTTGGCTTTACTAGAGAGACAGGGAACGATACCAAACAATAAACTCTGTTTCGGTGCGGGCGGCAGCGGGCTTGACCAGTGATATTGGTTTTGCTTCCTTGATAAAATCAAGTCAAGACTCTCTCCATTTCTAACAAGTGGTATCAGTCAAACATTACGTGGTAATAAAAGTGTACTAGTGGATGCATGGAGGGAAAAGACATCGTCCATATGGAACAATGTACCTTAATAAGTCTCACAGTTGCTAGTGTGATCAGTTATAGCAGTTTTACCAATTTTTCTGTAATTTCAATGGCAATCAATGACATGGCAGCATGCTTCCCAATTTCTGCATCATCGCTAATCCACCACTCCAGTACTTTGCATGTACCATAAACTAGATATCGAATGTAGATAGATTACTCTGCAGTAAGTTCATTTATGGTTAATTCTCAAACATATTCCTACACCGATGCAATTTGGTTATCTACATATTTCTAGCCCTTCGATCATAGTGCGTATTTTATATTTAGATTGCTCATCTATTCCTATGTGGATGAGAGACACAGAGCATTCTCGCATTCTTAGGATGAAGTTGGAGATTGAAAAATCTCCCCACATTGTCTTTGACCAACACTTCCTACAACAGTCATGATTTAATTTGCAGCTGACTAGAAGTATGAGGGTACCACACCCACTACGGTCCACGGTTCATGAAGGAACAGAACGAGATGAGTCCATAACTGTTCAGTGAAGACTGTTCTACTTCAGTCTTGCTGACGGCACCCATTTAAGAGCATAATATCTCTCAGCCCGCATCTCGTGGTCGTGCGGTAGCGTTCTCGCTTCCCACGCCCGGGTTCCCGGATTCGATTCCCGGCGGGGTCAGGGATTTTCTCTGCCTCGTGATGGCTGGGTGTTGTGTGCTGTCCTTAGGTTAGTTAGGTTTAAGTAGTTCTAAGTTCTAGGGGACTGATGACCATAGATGTTAAGTCCCATAGTGCTCAGAGCCATTTGAACCATTTTGAACCATAATATCTCTCCAGATGCGAGCATGTCGAGGTAGTTAGCACCCCTTGTCGGTGTACAGTAGATCTGTAAGTGTTGTGATGACGTAACAGGCAGCTAAGAAGAAACATGTGCTTTATGCATGGTGAAGTTCCATAAGAATGGAGTTTAAAGGGTTTTACATGAATCAATTATGCTATTAATTCTGAAGTATTTTTCTAGTGGCTAGGGCCAGTACATGAAGGTATTAGTGTGAGAGAAATGATCATAGAACATAAACACATGCTCTTCTAATGCGACACGTTTCTGCACTTCAGCACCCTACAATGATAAAGCCATGTGGCTGCCGAAATATTAGTCATTTGGAGTGCAATGCTCTTAGTACTCTAATGCTGGACATGTATATCGGACATCTGACATACTTCCACCCCGCTATTTTCTATCCCACTCACCACAGTGGCAGACTTTAAGATGATAAAACTACCTCCTTCTGCACCAAAGAAAGACGTATTGCCTTTGTCAGACATGCACAATATAGCTTTCTCGAGGTGTATAGCACCCACTGCTCACATTACTGTTCAGAAAGTATACGATGCTCGCATCTGTCCTATAAAATGAGCATCAGCAGAAGAAAATGCCTCTTACAAGGAAATGAACACCAAACAGCGGTGTTTGGCATGTGCAGTTACACGTCCTATGGCTGCACGAAATGCATTATTCAACATGGTGGCGTTGCTGTCAGTGTTTCTCCGAGTCATAATCCGTAGGTATCGGTCACCCACTGCAGTAGTAGCCCGTGGGCGGCCTGAGCGAGGCATGTCATCGACAGTTCCAGTCTCTCCGTATCTCCTCCATGTCCGAACAACAAAGCTTTGGTTCACTCCGAGACGCCTGAACACTTCCTTTGTTAAGATATTTTTTACAGATGTAAATTTTTTTACAGGTATTAAATATTTTTTACAGATGGGTACAAGATATTCTACATATCTTCAGTAAACATTTGACACACAGTTAGAAAACTTTCACAGATATATTTACAAAATATTTCATTAATAAAGACAATCTACTCATACAACAAATCAACAATAATCTACGATACGTTCTCAGCGAAAGAAAACTTCCTCTTTTCCTCTCCTAGAGTCAACAACACTCTTACAATTTCGCCTTTGTCTACAGTATCATCGTCTGGAATGGCAGGAAAAATAAACAGAGATTCACTGCCTCGATATAAACTCGGCAATCTGACTGCCACTTCTTTTCTCCCACTTCTGTTTCAATTCTGACAAACTGCCTGTTCCGCTGTTACCCCCCTATCTTGTGTAAATAATCCACAAGAAAGAAAGCCTCCACTTACAGAACCGCTTCCTCTGCTCTGCTGCTTTGGTCATCAGTGGGTGCTGCATCATTATTCACAAGCAATTCAGACACTGGATCAGCGTTATCTCTCTTTGTCACATCGATGCCTTAAATGGATTTTCCTGGCACAACAGCTAATTTTCGCTTTCGTTGGACACTTTGTGTTATTTTCATTCGGTAGCGAACATTCTGAAACATATTTTCAAAACTCGAAGACCAGGACTCTAAAGAATTGTTTTGAGAACTATCTCCATCAGACAGTTTTTTGAGGACCCTTTCAAATGGAATTAATCCCACTGCAGGGAATGCACTTCTTATATTGTCTTCTTCAGTTTTTGACACTTTTTTTAAGTGTTTCCTTCAAAAGTGAGAGGAAAGCATCTTCCGATATTGGCGCACGGGAGCTTTTCTTCAATTGCGCAAGTACTGGACGCCCAGCAGCTTGTAAAGGTCTGAAGAAACCTTGATCTAATGGCTGTAAAATATGGGTACTGTTTGGTGGCAACCAAATAAAAGAGATTTTATTCTTATCACATTCATCAATTACTCGCAGCGAAATGTGACTTGAAAGATTGTCTGCTATCATAATTTTCTCCCGCTCCATTGACTTCAGGTAAGACAGTGCAATAGTAATACATCAGTCTTCAAATGTAGACTGATCCAACCATTCACTTTTATTGCGGTTGTAGCGGGTTCCTTTGGCACCTCTTTCTTGTTAGGTGTCCCACAAACGCTCCGATTTATAGACCGCATAGGGAGGTAATAGTTTTCCGTCCACAGTGGCAGCCGTCATTACTGAAATATTATTCTTAGATGATTCTAAGATCTTTTCAGGCTGTTTTGTTCCCCATCTAACCATCACACGATTCATCCCAGGGTCGTCACACAGATTGGTCTCGTCATAATTGATTACATTTTTGTGATCGATATGTTCCGTTTTTTCAACAACATTCTGGAAATATGATTTCACTGTCTCATAACTCACTTCAGCACATTGTCTTTTAATGTTCTCAGCAGAGCGGACGCTTAATGCGGCAGAGTGACGCTGTATGAATGAAAGCGACCACTAAACACCTGACACGTTACAAGGAAGGCGTTTTTCCCTTCGTCCATATTTATCAAGATACCCTTTCACTATGTACCTAACATCATTAGAGGTAAAATGAAAACTCCAACGTGCAACCCTTAAAATACGAACTGTGGTCTCTTCAATGGTATTTAAGACAGTAGGCCTTCCAACCACTAGAGTGTTTGTATTATTAACTTTATTCTCTAATGCTGAACATGGTACATTAAATTTGCTTGACGACTTTCTGTACAAGAGTTTTCCTGATCTTACAGCAGCAACCGCCTTTTCAAGGTATTTCAGGATCATAATTGGGCCTAGGAAGAGCACCAAGCCCCCTTTTGTAAGTACACGGCATTGTCCGATATTAATCCATCGTGTGTAGTTATCCGTAAACAGTTCACTAGACATTTAGCGAATGTGAGATGTGGAGACAAACCGTATTCACACTTCCTTCTTAACATTTATGTAAGTAAACTATAAGCAAATTAAGCTTACTAATTTTTTCTCTTCTTGTACTATACAATGACGAAAATATTCGCAGAAAAATAACTAGCAATTATTGTGCACTGCACTGTAATCTGCTACACATCACTGTTTCAACTTCCAACCGCAACAGTGTGTTTTCGTATATGCTTGACAATACGTAATATGTAAACGGCAAAACGCGCGCGTGAAATAGAAGCTTGCATTCAGTGATACTAACGTAAGAACAGAAATACGCTGTTCCCGTCCGAAATTACTCCTGTGTCCGATATTTCGCCGTCTTACGGTACCTCAGAGACACAGAAATTTATTGACCCTCTTTAATTTTTCCGCATGTGTGTTCATGAAATGTGGAGCACCTTTTATATTTCTCATATAATCCGTTTTCTCGGAAGATATATTAAGATTTTCTTTTTCTTCTGCAGTTCTTTTCTAAATGTTGACTTGTCTCAATTGCTATGTCTCCTAATCATATTGCGACACTATCAGTGAAAGTTAAATAATCACTTTTCAGATTTCTCAAATCTTATTATCTCTATGGAAATCCAATATTCAAGGACACAGTAGAGTAAAATAGGAGATAGACAGTGTCCTTGTCTAGCATTTACTCGCACCTCAAAGGCTTTACACATCTCTCCTAAAAATAAATTTAGAACTCGTGTTTGCTGAATTGTAGTTGTTGGTTTATCATCCACAGAAAACTCTTCCAGTATTTCAAACAGAGATAATGTGTCAGCTGAATTGTGTGTCTTTTTAAAGCCCACAAATCCTGCCGCGTAGGGCATGCATCTGTTACTCTCTCTTGTATTATAAGCTTACGACATAGGATCTTCTCCACATACGACCTTCCCATCCGAAATACACCTTGATACTCCCTGATCTTTTCGTCTACCTGCTTCTCTAGCCTACTGACTGGTAACAATGATATTTATCTGTAGTTGTTGGCATCAGTTTTATGTCCTTTCTTTTATAAGTATGTAAAGTATGAATTAATGTGCTTTTCCAATCATCTGTTGATTCTTCTCTTAGCCATATATTCCGCATTCTTCGTTTACAATAGATTTCCGTGACCCAGTTTCCATAATAGTGCAACAGTTCCATCTTCACTTGCAGTTTTGTTGTTTTCCGTATCTTGAATGATTCCTGTAAGTTCCTTCTTGTCTAGTGTCTTTCGTTCTGGAAAGTTCAGCAGTTGAGATATGAAGTCTCTCTTTTGGTTCGTTTCAATTTAGTACGTCTCGAAATATTTAGGTAATAATTTACTTATTTCGTTGGATAATGTTAGTTTTCAGTTTTCTTTTCGAAAAAAAAAATATTTGAGGGGTCATACCTGCAGAGGTAATACCTATTTGTACACTCTATGGAAAAGTAATTTTTTTCTGAAAATAGGGGGTAGAAAAATTTCCGCTACCAGTCACAGTAAAAACTTATTTATTTGTCACATGACCGGTTTCGGGCTTGCGCCCATTTTCAGGTGTTTATACATTTATGTACATGTTTATATACTGTAGATCACTGTATAAATACAAAAACATTATTTGCTGGTGACTAAACAGATACAAGTGGGACAACTGTAAGTGGCAAGGCAGCGTTTGTCGAAAATATATATCTGTACTTACATAAATATGAAGCATCATTATGTAAGTACAGATCTTTATGTATGTACAGGTATATTTCCGAAAAATGCTGCCGTGCCACTTACAATTGTCCCACTTGAATCTCTTTAGTCACCAGCAAATAATTTTTTTGTATTTATACAGTGACCTAAGGCATGTAAACATGTACATGAATGTATAAACACATGAAGATGGGCGCAAGCCGGTCGTATGACAAATAAATAACCTTTTATTGTGTCTGATAGCGGAAATTTTTCTATACCCTATAAAGGAACAGTCACGAAGTTCAAGAGCATCCACTATGGATAAAATTCATTTTCCGAAAATATTTTCCTTTTTGACGTAATTGATCTATATTACATCTTTGCTGTTTGTCGGCGAACATCCTGAATTGTGAAAACGAGTTTTCCTTCTTGTTCGATACCACTCTTGTCTTGCCTTCTTCCATCTTGTCTGAGATTCCCGCCAACCGCGCTTCTTCTTGTCACAGCTGTTTCTTCAGCAATTGTAATCGTTCTGACCTCCGTTTCTTCCCACGTTCGGGCAACTATGTGCCAGAGTTGCAAGTGAAGTTCTTTACTGATTGTTATATTTTCTAAATAGAATCTTTCTATCCTTTTTTCATAATGTTTAACCGATTTGGAGTCATGAACTTCAGCTTGACACATGTCAAATTGTGGTCTGTTTCGATATTTATCGCTATTTTATCCTTCATATTCATAATGATTTTCTGATTTTACGTTGATATCGCCACATGGCCTATTTGGAATACCCCAGTTTGGCGATTTCAGGGATTTCTGTTTCCGGGGCAACCACTTGTAATTTGTAGACATCAGTTTATTTTAGCAGGGTGGGCACAGTTCTGCATATACTATGCGAGTTCCATTTGTTCGTTTGTGTGCTGAAAAGTCCACAGTAATTTCGTTAAAATATTTCTCTTCGCAAATTTGTGTACCTAAGTCTTCCTCTACAATTCCCTTACAATTTTAGTATTATGATCTGAAATATTGTGGCACTCCCGATTCTAGTAGTTCCCAGAAATCTTTTACTTTCTTACTGTACGAGCAACAATTAATGTGTGTGTTTGATTCCCACGCCTCATCATTAGCAGCGGAAATCCTTTCGTAGATGCAGATTTCTTCACAGTATGAATAATTCTGTTGTTCATACCGAAAACTGTCGCCTTTCGTTATAAGTTTTCCGATTGGCATTTATAAATCCTACAATTCTCGAGTTTTATAAAGTTTACGTCTTTGAATTTTGTTTCTTGTAGATGTAAAATTAATGAGTTCTATTCATCAAGGATTTTGGTGAGCTGTTTCAATTTTTCTTCTTGTAAAAGTGTATTGGTTTTTAATGTAACAAATAAGTATTTAGGTCTCGATAGTATTTTAGACTACTCATTACCAGAAATCTATGACTCTTTCTTACCTTAGCATGCTGGTTTGAGCTCCCAAGAATGAAACGACTCAGCTGCATCGTTTGCTGCAATGACAGACCCACCTTTTAATTTCGGCCTGGAAACATTTCTTTCGTAATTGTTCTCATCATGGATGGTTACTGAAAGTATGTGGGGGAATGTATTTTTGCATTCCCGAAGTTAACATTGTGAGACTTTAGTCGCAGAATTCATTAGAACAGCTGCTCCTGACATGACCAACAGCCGCCCATTCCAGTCATATTACTCAAGATGCACTGAATGCTAGTACAGACCACGACATGTGCTTCAGTGGGGAAGGCCTAGGTTCGTCTCCGCACGTGACCTCGATTTCAGTTCGTTTATTACTGAGACAGTCAGAGAGAAGTGGGTTTTTGCAGCAGCCATTCCTAACGTCAGTTAGCTATTTCGTGCAAGACCGTATGAACAGACACAGCACCTTAGGTTACTACCATAACTCCTCGTAAGTCCGGGTGAAGCTCTCCAGGATCATAATACTGTGTCCACCGTCTTAACATTTGTGGCTCGGTGCATGTTTCTAACAGGCGTTCTACTGGATGACGTCGTATCCGCAAGCGACCTTCGACCTGGACTAACAAAAAACGTGGTTCCGTCTACCATGTAACGCTTTTCACATTGATCCACCGTGCAGTCAAGGTCCCGCTCTTCCAGCGGAACCGTGCAGACGTGCAGTGAGTGCTCTCTCGTAGTACAGCGAATTAATTGCAGATCTTCGAGGTAAAAACCCGTCACGTGCGTGATTAATAGCCACAGGAGTGAGTTAACACAATGATCTACTAATAAATGCCAATTCTGCGTGCAAAGTTTCGAGCTTGAAGTGTTTTTCTGGTGACTGTCACAGAACTTGCAGCAGTGCTGTATGTGGAGCCGTTCAAGTAAGTTTACATGCTGTGGTACATAAATAGCACTAATAATTCCTAGGAGACTTTATGAACTAACACAGCATGTTTGTAACATGGGAGGGCTTGAAAGCTCGTAGCATTGTGTGCAGGCAAAAGTACGTCAACAAATAATACGCTACTGTCTCGTATTTGTGGCGCGTCTCGCAGTTTTTAAAATATCAAGCAGAGTAAAACAGCATTCATGGTAATGGAAAAAGCGGTGTAGACTCTGTTTATTACCAGAGCAAAATATTTTCGCGAAATCTAACGCATAAAACGCATGTTGTAAGGTTTATATGGCACGTAAATAAAGATAACAACTTGGAGACCAAATTTTTAGATGAAAGACGATTACGCTTAAAGCAAACTTACAGAGGGAGAAAGACTTACAAACTAAAATTAATTGTGTGCTACTGAATCTTCAGCATGTCGGAAGAATGTACGAAGTTTTAAAAGTAGAACGGTGGCGTCTGCGTCGGCTGCTGTTACGCGGCTGTGGTAGTTCCTCGATCGGCTTGTGGCGGCAGCACAAAGCAGCCGCTGTGGCTGTCATCTGGCGGAGACAAATGGAACTGGCAGCTCACATGCGCGTTGACATTTGGGAGTTGGCTGCCCGTTCCGGAAAACGAGCACCTAGTACGAGGAGTGGCGTTCGCTCCTAGCCGTAGGTGAAGGAACTACAATTACGCACACTTCGAGCAGTTGCCGGCTGCCTAATATGCAGCAGGGCGTGAAATAGCATCCATCATTATTTGAAATGTAAATTTACGTAATAATGACTCAACTAATGAATCGAATACAGATAATTTATCGCTTTGAAGATACATTAAACTTCTGGTGCAAGTCCATCGACTGGCGGTTGTTTAACGGAAGTGAGATCTTCTCGTTTTCTGAAGTCGTTTTCCTTCTGATTTGAGTCTTCATAATAGGACGACGCAAAATTCGACTGCTCCCGTAATAGCCTTTATACAGGGGGTGGACAAAACAATAATAGAACCATCAAATCACAACATATTACCACACCTGATAGGGTGTAGGAAAACCGCTGACATTCTAATCGGCTTCCAATCGTCTCGGAATGGATAAAAACAGGGAATCTTTTACAATATTTCGTGCAAAACAGTACAGATAACCATGAAGACGGTCGATAACAAACACAAGGCGTTCACTCGAAGTAGACACAATAGGTTAAAAGATTGGGATCCGGTGAGTATCGTGGCCGAGGTAGGCAACAATTCATCCACGTGTTCGCAAAACCGGCTCTCGACTATGCGAGCTGTTTGAACAGCGGCTCCTTCCTCTTTGAACACAGTATCACCGTTGAGAAACAAACATTGTACCACGGCGTGCATCTAATTAGCCAAATGGTCGCATAAACTTTGGCAGTAATGCGACTTCGCAGAGCAACCATGGGTCCCACGCAGTACCATAATACAGATTCGAAAATCATTGCATAAACCCCACCATGTTTCACTCTTGTGATGTAAATTCGGCCAGATGCTGGCAACAGTGTAAAACAAGACTCAACCACCAAATGACTTTCTCCTGTTGTTCCATATTCCAGGTTTTATGGCTTCTGCACCACGTTTTCCTGTTACGGGCATTCACATCACTGATAAGTGGTTTTGAACATATCCGCAAATTAGTCTACTATATCTATTTTCATTTAATGCTTTCATATGGCATCATATTTTGGGGTAATTGATGATTAAGAGAAAAAGTGTTCATTCCACGAAAGCGGGTAATCAGAATAATAGCTGGAGCCGACCCAAGGTCACCTTGGAGACAGTTATTTAAGGAACTCAATGTATTCACATCACCTTCGCATTACATGTATTCACTTACGAAATCTGTTATTTATAACCCATCAGGATTCAAAAATAACAGTGAAGTACATAGCTACTACACTAGAAGAAAGGGTGACCTCCAATATTCTGGGTTAAATGTGAAGTTGACAGAGAAAGGGTTGAATTGTGCTGCCACAGAAATCTTTGCTCATTTTCCAAATAGCACTAAGAGTCCGACAGATAGCCAACCAATGTTAAAAACAGATTAGAAGAATTTTTGAATGACAACACCTTCTACTCAACAGATGAATATTTAGATATCTACATCTACATCTACATGGTTACTCTGCAATTCACACTTAAGTGCCTGGCAGAGGGTTCATCGAACCATTTTCATACTACTTGTCTACCATTCCACTCTCGAATGGCGCGTGGGAAAAAGGAACACCTAAATCTTTCCGTTAGAGCTCTGATTTCTCTTATTTTATTATGACGATCATTTCTTCCTACGTAGGTGGGTGTCAACAAGATATTTTTGCATTCGGAAAAGAAAGTTGGCGATTGAAACTTCGTAAATAGATGTCGCTGCAAAGAAACCCGCCTTTGTTTCAGTGACTGCCACCCCAACTCGCGTATCATATCAGTGACGCTCTCACCCCTATTGCTCAATAACACGAAACAAGCTGTCCTTCTTTGCTCTTTTTCGATGTCCTCCGTCAATCCTACCTGGTAAGAATCCCATACTGCGCAGCAATGTTCCAGAAGAGGACGGTCAAGTGTAACGCAGGCTGTCTGTTTAGTGGGTTTGTCGCATCTTCTAAATGTTCTGCCAACAAAGCGCAGTCTTTGTTTCGCATTCCCCACAATATTATCTACGTGGTCTTTCCAATTTAAGTTGCTCGTAATTGTAATTCCTAGGTATTTAGTAGAATTTACAGCCCTTAGATTTGTGCGATTTATCGTATACCCAAAATTTATCAGATTTCTTTTAGTACCCATGTGGATGACCTCGCACTTTTCTTTGTTCAGTGCTAATTGCCACTTTTCGCACCATACAGAAATTGTCTCTAGATCATTTTATAATTGGAATTGATCGTCTGACGATTTTACTAGACTGTAAATTACAGCGTCATCTGCAAACAATCTAAGGGATCTGCTCGGATTATCACCTAGATCATTTATGTAAATCAGGAACAGCAGAGGGCCTATGACAGTACCTTGCGGAACGCCAGATATCACCTCTGTTCTGCTCGATGATTTACCGTCTATCACAACGAACTGCGACCTCTCTGAGAGGAAATCACGAATCCAGTCACACAACTGAGACGATACTCCATATGCTCGCAATTTGATTAATAGTCTCTTGTGAGGAACGGTATCAAAAGCCTTCTGGAAATCTAGGATTATGGAATCGATCTGAGATCTCTTGTCGACAGAACTAATTACTTCATGGGAATAAAGAGCTAGTTGCGTTGCACAAGAACGATATTTTCTGAATCTGTGTTGGTTATGTATCAATATGTCATTTTCTTCAAGGTGATTCATAATGTTTGAGTAAAGTATATGCTCCAAAATCCTACTGCAAATTGAGGTCAGTGGTATGGGTCTGTAATTCAATGGATTACTCCTACTTCCTTTCTTGAATATTGGAGTGACCTGTGCTACTTTCCAGTCTTTAGGAACAGACCTTTCGTCAAGTGAGCGGTTGTATATGATTGCTAAGAAAGGCGCTATTGTGTCTGCATACTCTGAAAGGAACCTGATTGGTATACCATATGGACCGGAAGTCTTGCCTTTCTTAAGTGATTTGAGTTGTTTTGCAGCACCTAAGATATCTACTTTTATGTCACTCATGCTAACAGCTGTTCTGGTTTCGATTTCTGGACTATTTACTTCGGCTTCTTCCGTGAAGGAATTACGGAAAACTGTATTTAGTAACTCCGCTTTAGTGGTACCATCATCCGTAACATTTCCATTGCAATCGCGCACTGACGGTATAGACTCTTCTTGCCACTGGTGTGCTAGTAGTAACCGTAAAAAAATGAATAAATATATTATATATGACGGTAGTATCTGTTCCCGAAAGAACACATGCCGTGGATGACCATGCAGATTTGCTAGAAATGAAATGATAATTAAATAGACACCCTAGCTACAAACAGGCGTTGATATACTTCACTGGGGACATAAATATGTAAGATAAGTTAACAAAATTTAATTATTTTGTGTAAAGAAGGCTTATGCTAAAGTGTGACGTTCCACATCACTACGAAATGTATTCATGATCTACGGAACAAGTGATAAAGTATGTATGTAGATATGTATGAAATCCCAGTTCAGCCTGCAGTTGCCTGTTCCTGGAAGTCCCTCGGTGTTGTTTCGGTGCTGTCACCGATCACTAGTGCAACATTCTGTTCTGCAATGATTTTGGAGCTGTCGTCCTCTTATTTCTCGTCACACATTGTTCAATGACCGTCCGTCACGATCACTGAACACACACCTTCGTCGCCGTTGTATTCCTGGTTGCGGGGGCAGCCACCATTCGAACACCAACTGTCTGCGCACGTTCCAATAGACTGAGCTCCCAAATAACGCGCTTACAACCACACGGAACGGTGTGCTGACCACCACTTCCACTTGAGGACATATTACAGATGCCGCTCTCCGTCAAACTGCGCAACCTGCAAGCTTGGCCAACATCTGTATTTACGATCAAGCTTGTATTTGTCGCCCTGTTTTCGTGTTTTTGTCCACCACTTGTAAATATACAAATGGAAAAGTGTGTTTTCGTCAGGTGATGGCACACCACTCATGTACTGTGACGGTTTATAAGAAAGCAAATTAAATAAGGAAAACATTAGTTCTCTTCAGTTGTTGTTGTTGTGGTCTTCAGTCCTGAGACTGGTTTGATGCAGCTCTCCATGCTACTCTATCCTGTGCATACATGGCTACACTCCATACAAATACTTTCAGAAACGACTTCCTGACACTTAAATCTATACTCGATGTTAACAAATTTCTCTTCTTCAGAAACGATTTCCTTGCCATTGCCAGTCTACATTTTATATCCTCTCTACTTCGACCATCATCAGTTATTTTCCTCCCTAAATAGCAAAACTCCTTTACTACTTTAAGTGTCTCATTTCCTAATCTAATCCCCTCAGCATCACCCGATTTAATTTGACTACATTCCATTATCCTCGTTTTGCTTTTGTTGATGTTCATCTTATATCCTCCTTTCAAGACACTGTCCATTCCGTTGAACTGCTCTTCCAAGTCCTTTGCTGTCTGTGACAGAATTACAATGTCATCGGCGAACCTCAAAGTTTTTACTTCTTCTCCATGAATTTTAATACCTACTCCGAATTTTTCTTTTGTTTCCTTTACTGCTTGCTCAATATACAGATTGAATAACATCGGGGAGAGGCCACAACCCTGTCTCACTCCTTTCCCAACCACTGCTTCCCTTTCATGTCCCTCGACTCTTATAACTGCCATCTGGTTTCTGTACAAATTGTAAATAGCCTTTCGCTCCCTGTATTTTACCCCTGCCACCCTCAGAATTTGAAAGAGAGTATTCCAGTTAACGTTATCAAAAGCTTTCTCTAAGTCTACAAATGCTAGAAACGTAGGTTTGCCTTTTCTTAATCTTTCTTCTAAGATAAATCTTAAGGTTAGTATTGCCTCACGTGTTCCAACATTTCTACGGAATCCAAACTGATCTTCCCCGAGGTCCGCTTCTACCAGTTTTTCCATTCGTCTGTGAAGAATTCGCGTTAGTATTTTGCAGCTGTGACTTATTAAACTGATAGTTCGGTAATTTTCACATCTGTCAACACCTGCTTTCTTTGGGATTGGAATTATTATATTCTTCTTGAAGTCTGTGGGTATTTCGCCTGTCTCATACATCTTGCTCACCAGATGGTAGAGTTTTGTCATGACTGGCTCTCCCAAGGCCATCAGTAGTTCTCTTCAGTATACATGCGAAGTATGAGGGGAAAAACCTACATAGGTAACTTTTTTTTCAAAATTGAGTTAGTGCTAAGCATTATTCAGACTAATCATACCGATCCGTTAAGAGTCAAAAGTGGAAAAGACTAATCTTGTTCAGAGGTTTTAGCTTTCGAAGTATTGCTTTAAGAAACCAGGCAAGTTAAATTTTTAGGGAATGGAAGCAAATAAGTCAGCGATCACCAGTATTTCCTTTGTGCATCATTATGTAGACACGGTGTGCGATGCATTCGCAGAAAAAACAGAAACTTTAATAGTGCAGCAAGATAAGACGCAGATTGATGACTTAACGACAACGAACATTCTTCCTAAGGCAAAGGCTAAAAAAATTTTAAAATTTCAAAAGGAGGGCCAAACTGAAGGAAAGGTAAAACAAAAAGATGTTTATCTGCGTAGACATCGCAAAAAATGGATCCCTATCAAATAGAGCAACCGTTTATTTTAAGCGGCAAATTTCTGTGTACTTGCAACAGGTGAATCCTTTTCAGTGTGTATCCAGAATACACTACAAGAACAGAAGTCACGTCATTCCTCCATCGTGACCATTTTCATGCGTTGTAGACACTGATGTTGTCATAAGTATTAGGTTTCAACTCTCATGTTGTTATTGTTGCTGTGGTCTTCAGTCCAGAGACTGGTTTGATGCAACTCTCCATGCTACTTTATCCTGTGCAAGTTTCTTCATCTCCCAGTACCTACTGCAACCTACATCCTTCTGAATCTGTTTCGTGTATTCATCTCTTGGTCTCCCTCTACGATTTTTAGCCTTCACGCTGCCCTCCAATTCTAAATTGGTGATCCCTTGATGCCCTCAGAATGTGCCCTACCAAGCCATATCTTCTTCTAGTCAAGTTGTGCTACAAATTTTTCTCTCCAATTCTATTCAGTACCTCCTCATTAGTTATCTGATCTACCCATCTAATCTTCAGAATTCTTCTGTAGCACCACATTTCGAAAGCTTCTATTTTCTTCTTGTCTAAACTATTTATCGACCACGTTTCCCTCGCACACATGGCTACACTCCATACAAATACTTTCAGAAACGACTCCCTGACAAATCTATACTCGATGTTAACAAATTTCTCTTCTTCAGAAACGCTTTCCTTGCCATTGCCAGTCTACATTTTACATCCTCTCTACTTCGACCATCATCAGTTATTTTGCTCCCCAAATAGCAAAACTCATTTACTACTTTAAGTGTATCATTTCCTTATCTAATTCGTACAGCATCGCCCGATTTAATTCGACTACATTCCATTATCATCGTTTTGCTTTTGCTGATGTTCATCTTATATCCTCCTTTGAAGACACTCTCCATTCCGTCAGCTGTCCTTACAGGTCCTTTGCTGTCTCTGACCGAATTACAATGTCATCGGTGAACCTCAAAGTTTTTATTTCTTCTCCATGGATTTTAATTCCTACTCCGAATTTTTCTTTTGTTTCCTTTACTACTTGCTCAGTATAAAATCATTTATAAAGTTTAAAAAATTGATCAATATTATGCATCAACCTGTTTTAGCAAAAAAAGCCTTCAATTACTATCATTTGTTTTTAAGTAAAAATCATAAGTATTGTCCGCCAATGTATTAAAAGTATCATCATTTATTATTGTCTTCCGTTTTTATGTATTTTAAAAACTCTTTCCACGTTGTGTAACCTTTGGCCGAAGACCGGCTTTATCAGCTGTCAGCCGGCCCCTTGCTGGGGAACTGAAATAACAATGAATCGAAAACAAACTACTGTGGCTAGAGCTCGCTCTCTGAGGGCTCCATGCAAACTTCATACACACAGTTCATTCATACATTTTGATGAGCGAGTCTAAGGGTATCAAAATATGTGACATAAGTAGCTCTACCTTTTTAATGCATTTGCTTTAAGGGTTAACTGTTTTTACACCGCTAACGATCCATAGACCTTAGCATTTGTCACAAATTTCAGCTTGGTGCCTCTACACTCTCGTGAGGAAAAGGCAGGCTGACCGACCTTTAAGGGTTCTGGTTCTACCGACTGAGCTACATCTACATCTCCATCTACATTTATACTCCGCAAGCCACCCAACGGTGTGTGGCGGAGGGCACTTAACGTGCCACTGTCATTACCTCCCTTTCCTGTTCCAGTCGCGTATGGTTCGCGGGAAGAACGACTGTCTGAAAGCCTCTGTGCGCGCTCTAAACTCTCTAATTTTCATTCGTGATCTCCTCGGGAGATATAAGTAGGGGGAAGCAATATATTCGATACCTCATCCAGAAACGCACCCTCTCGAAACCTGGCGAGCAAGCTACACCGCGATGCAGAGCGCCTCTCTTGCAGAGTCTGCCACTTGAGTTTGCTAAACATCTCCGTAACGCTATCACGGTTACCAAATAACCCTGTGACGAAACGCGCCGCTCTTCTTTGGATCTTCTCTATCTCCTCCATCAACCCTATCTGGTACGGATCCCACACTGATGAGCAATACTCAAGTATAGGTCGAACGAGCCACCTCCTTTGTTGATGGACTACATTTTCTAAGGACTCTCCCAATGAATCTCAACCTGGTACCCGCCTTACCAACAATTAATTTTATATGATCATTCCACTTCAAATCGTTCTGCACGCATACTCCCAGATATTTTACAGAAGTAACTGCTACCAGTGTTTGTTCTGCTATCATATAATCATACAATAAAGGATCCTTCTTTCTATGTATTCGCAATACATTACATTTGTCTATGTTAAGGGTCAGTTGCCACTCCCTGTACCAAGTGCCTATCCGCTGCAGATCTTCCTGCATTTCGCTACAATTTTCTAATGCTGCAACTTCTCTGCATACTACAGCATCATCCGCGAAAAGCCGCATGGGACTTCCGACACTATCTACTAGGTCATTTATATATATTGTGAAAAGCAATGGTCCCATAACACTCTCCTGTGGCACGCCAGAGGTTACTTTAACGTCTGTAGACGTCTCTCCATTGATAACAGCATGCTGTGTTCTGTTTGCTAAAAACTCTTCAATCCAGCCACACAGCTGGTCTGATATTCCGTAGGCTCTTACTTTATCAGGCGACAGTGCGGAACTGTATCGAACGCCTTCCGGAAGTCAAGAAAAATAGCATCTGCCTGGGAGCCTGTATCTAATATTTTCTGGGTCTCATGAACAAATAAAGCGAGTTGGGTCTCACACGGTCGCTGTTTTCGGAATCCATGTTGATTCCTACATAGTAGATTCTGGGTTTCCAAAAACGACATGATACTCGAGCAAAAAACATGTTCTAAAATTCTACAACAGATCGACGTCAGAGATATAGATCTATAGTTTTGCGCATCTGCTCGACGACCCTTCTTGAAGACTGGGACTACCTGTGCTCTTTTCCAATCATTTGGAACCTTCCGTTCCTCTAGAGACTTGCGGTACACGGCTGTTAGAAGGGGGGCAATTTCTTTCGCGTACTCTGTGTAGAATCGAATTTGTATCCCGTCAGGTCCAGTGGACTTTCCTCTATTGAGTGATTCCAGTTGCTTTTCTATTCCTTGGACACTTATTTAGATGTCAGCCATTTTTTCGTTTGTGTGAGGATTTAGAGAAGGAACTGCAGTGCGGTCTTCCTCTGTGAAACAGCTTTGGAAAAAGGTGTTTAGTATTTCAGCTTTACGCGTGTCATCCTCTATTTCAATGCCATCATCATCACGGAGTGTCTGGATATGCTGTTTCGAGCCACTTACTGATTTAACGTAAGACCAGAACTTCCTAGGATTTTCTGTCAAGTCGGTACATAGAATTTCACTTTCGAATTCACTGAACGCTTCACGCATAGCCCTCCTTACGCTAACTTTGACATCGTTTAGCTTCTGTTTGTCTGAGAGGTTTTGGCTGCGTTTAAACTTGGAGTGAAGCTCTCTTTGCTTTCGCAGTAGTTTCCTAACTTTGTTGTTGTACCACGGTGGGTTTTTCCCGTCCCTCACAGTTTTACTCGGCACGTACCTGTCTAAAACGCATTTTACGATTGCCTTGAACTTTTTCCATAAACACTCAACATTGTCAGTGTCGGAACAGAAATTTGCGTTTTGATCTGTTAGGTAGTTTGAAATCTGCCTTCTATTACTCTTGCTAAACAGATAAACCTTCCTCCCTTTTTTTATATTCCTATTAACTTCCATATTCAGGGATGCTGCAACGGCCTTATGATCACTTATTCCCCGTTCTGCACATACAGAGTCGAAAAGTTCGGGTCTGTTTGTTATCAGTAGGTCCAAGAACCCTGAAGAAAAGCCAACATGCGGAGCACACCGACTACGTTCAGGCCGCTGTTACTATCCCTCGCCCGAGTGGCTCCACACGCCAGCTGCAGGCCGAGTCATCATATGCCCCAGCATGCACGGATACCACAACAGAAACGCACATTCCTTACTAAACTCATTCCATTCTGCGAAGACGAAATAATATGTATGTCTTAAATTGTTCATTTGTGCGGCCATAGTGTCCTTAGTTGCTTTACAGTTTCTGAGGGCATTTTTGTTCAGTCGTTGCAACTACAAAAATGCGTGATTTTTTTCAGCAGATGCATTTCGCTTTATTGGGGTGAAGCATCATCAGTAGTCATTAATTAAGTTGTTACATTATGGTTTGATTTTAGATCGAACAACAGTTCGTTAAGAATATGTTGATTTGTACTATTCCTTCCGTACTCTTACACAGTATACAGATACGCAGAAACATAATTAAACACAATTACACTCATACAATAACGTAAGAAAAAAAAGGTTGTAGATCAAAGAAAAAGTAGTGGAATGGTTGTGTTGGCAACACTACAAAACACAAACCACAACACATACTTACAAGTACAAAGACAAACAGAATACAGTGGTGTGCATAAATGTTTGTTGTTTAAGACGTAAGTAATGCTTAGTGCTGCAGAACAACTAAAAATTAGACCAAAATTATCAGTGTCTAATGCATAAAAACAACGATGAGCTAGCAGATGACATTTCCTGATGTAAGCGAGAAATCGAGCGAAAATCACTGTAAGTACAAATCAACATATTCTTTAGCAACTGTTTTTCGATCTAAAATCCAATCAAAATGTAAAAACTTAATTACAGGTTACTGATGATACTTTACCTCAATAACGCGAAGCGCAATTGGTGAAAAAAAACACGCATTTTTGTAACTGCAACGAAAGAAAGAAAATACCCTTAAAAATATATGTATGCTGTTTATATACTCCCTCGCAATTTCTTCGAACCAGGATTACACGGGAATGCCACTTCAAACACTACTTCTTTCGTGTCTTGAACTGAAGCACAGCATTAACAATAATAACTGAAAGCAGGTTCACTACAAATTAGAGTCGGGGGAAAAAAAAAGGACAGACATGTCACTTCTTATGAAACTTGAGAAACAGCGAAATTAACGTTTGAACTGTAGTTACGTCAGTATATAAGTACACACAGTAAGTATTATTTAATAAATCACACACCTTAGGTGTTCAGATATCTTTATTGGCATCGAATGTGTCCCGAGAATCAAGTAATTTCCAATTTTATGTAGAACAATCATGCGAACGACGGGCACACCATCCCTTTCACCACCCATCGAAAAGATTTCATCAGTGGGACCCATTCTTAGTTAAAACTCCGCAGAGTTGAAGATTAAGAAGTTTTTGCACCGTAGTGAAATTATCAGGAATAAAACTTAGAGCCTAGCGTGAAAGACAGCAAACTTAAAGCAGGAAAATTACAGTTTAAGTAAAGAAAACATTCACTTAGAATTGATTAGGTGTAGTGAACGCATGAATTGCGCAAAAAAACGTAATGTCTCAAGAAGCACTCAGCCAGTCTCGTGTTCTGAAAGAGGAGAAAAGCGGACTACTAGAGGAAGTCATAAATTTGTTCCGAACGCAAAAATTAGAATTCAGCAATTAGAATTCGAACTGTGAAAACAGAAAGTAGAGAACACGAAGCTATGACAGGACGGAAACCAAATTCCGCCCCTATCATGTGCGACTGTAGAAGCAACAGCGGGCAGTGACGATGTACTGGAAACGGGGTGTCCATACTGAACTCAAAGATCCAGAAGACGACAGAAAAGCAGGGAGCACTCGTTCATGAAGTCCACTACATAAAATGTCTATAAGACAGTGAGGCAAACTCTGATGAAGAACATTCATCTCAGGGAAAACAAACTCAAAGTTAAAGAATTAAGAAAATGTTAGTAACGGCTGAAGCCGAAACCCAAGAAAACTGTCTCAAAGTCAAGCAAGAAACAGAAAAAAAATAGTGAAATAGCTTGTCAGGAACCCAAGAAAGACAACTGTTGATACCAATCAATCAGATCTCAGCAACTTTATCAAAACAGCACTCCCTAAGAGAACTGTATGCCCTAAAAGTGTGCAACCAGTTTAACCCAGCAGAGTTTGAACCAGAGGTGGAACTCTGTTTCAAAATGGTACCAAATTGTCGATGAAAGATCAACTCTGTGACTGGCGTCAGCCCACGTGTAGCAAGACAGCTATTTCAAATAGACCATGTCTTTATTACGTATTGGTTATGAAATATGATGGATCATATTGCAGTGAAGAAGCATTAAAAGTACTCTTATCTACGTCGTGTCACCGAAACGTGCAATGACACTGACATAGTTTGTGAAGAGGATACAGGCCATTGACACAGAAAACGAGCCTGCAAAAAATAAGAAAGTGAATGTTGACTGAATTTCTGAAAAAAAAATAGACCAGACGGTAACAAACGTGGTGGACCAGGTTTCTTGAAGTTCTAACAATTTTAAATAGGCTGTTGGAAAGGGTTCAAGTCGACTAAATTAAGAAGTGGATAAATATTATAATAACATGAGAAGGTGGCAATCTAGACCATCCTATATATACAACACTGAAATGGGACACACGTGCAGACAGGAAACAATAGCAACAACTACGAGTCACCTTCAACCGGGACGCGTGACGGGCACAGAGTCGTCTCATGGTGGAGAGAAGTGAGTCTACGTATCGAGAACCGACATAACACAGACATTCTCACGCCACTGATCCAGAATAGCTACTTAGACATTATAGGATGCATGGATAACACCATGGGAGATTCAGTTACTTATAAAGCCGCAAAACAACTGAAACGTGAATTTTTTCAGTGAGCTACCTTTCAGACAAGTCTACTGACACTGACTGAAAAACTAGAGGAAGAGAAACTACGTACAAATTCAGAAGAAGTGCATCATAGCACACACACAAACAGAAACATGTATATAGGAGGAATAAACTATCAGAGATGGACAAACATCCCAACACGTAGAGCTATACATCAGTTGCAGATTTACATTAAGCTGTAAATACACCTGCATGGAAACAGACTGCAACGTCAGCAAGATGGAAACGAACAATTAGACGAAAGATACCGTATGATCCGATAGTCAGTGACATACAAAATGCTTACAGAGACACAAATTACACAGTTGTAGGAACAGCTAGAGCTGTAAACACGCTGGTGAATCAGTCCCACAGGAAAATGCAGAGTGTCAGCGTTACATTAAGGAAGGAAGGCACATTTGGAGTTTAGCGCCCCAGCGACTACCGCGTCGTTTAGAGATGAAGCACGATTCTCTTGGTAGGAAAGGATGAGGAAAGAAACAAGCTGTACGCTATACAAAGGAACTTCATGAAATTTTCCTGGGGGGATTTAAGGAAAGCACGGAAACTAAAATCTTCATGGCAGGTCTTGAACTTGAACTGGCTTCCTCCCAAATGCGAGTCAAGTGTGCTGACCCTGCGCTGTCTCGCTCACTATGGTTACACTAAGCCGGTAAGTTCCTCTCAGGTGAATAAGCAAGCGAATAGTGTAAACTCAAGTGATGTAAGTGTAAATGACTCCTCCACAACACATACCCCAACGTCCTGTACATTCGAGCCATAGATCAAGAATAACTACACGGAGAGAAGGACAGCCTCACGTCGGTATGTCAGCCTTTGCATCATTGACATTAGATGGCACGTAGAACCTGCCACAATAAGTAAGCTGCTAAAGACCACTGCACGCGTTTCATTGCTTTACCTAACATAGCTTTTATTGTTGCAGAAGACAGACACGCTGGACACATAAATACCATTTTGGCACTTAATTTTGAGGGTCCACAGTAAAATTTTAAGCGTCTAGTGTAAGTTACGCAATAACTGCATTCTTCCAGTTGCTCAAACGTTTTGTCTAACGTACGTATGTTGCACAAAACAACAACGCAGACAATTTGGATGTAGAATTAACATTAATGTAACCGCTGTGTGTATGTTTATACACATTTTTGGTAATAAGACAGATGGAGAAATATTGTAAGTTACACACAATACCTATTTCTGACGGATATTTTGCATGTAGAAATAACGTCATAACGCTTAACAAATATTATTACTGTAGCTAATACACGTTTTGTACATTGATAGAACAATAAGAACAATAATACAGACCATTTAGTTGTTGAAATTTTTATTTTGGAGTTACGTCGCAGCTTACACTAAATGTGGTACAGTAATCGAACTATGCGAGACGACAAGTGAAGCTCAACCTGTGAGATCTACGTCTATATCTACATCTGCACATAGACTCCTCATGTCTCCTTGCCGTGTGTGGCCCGGTTAACTTGACCAATTGTCACTTCCTCACTTCCTGTTCTAGACAAAATGTTCAAATGTGTGTGAAATCTTAAGGTACTTAACTGCTAAGGTCATTATCCCCTAAGCTTACACACTACTTAACCTAATTTATCCTAAGGAGAAACACACACACCCATGCCCGAGGGAGGACTCCAACCTCCGCCGGGACCAGCCGCAGAGCCTATGACTGCAGCGCCCTAGGCAGCTAGGCTAATCCCGCGCGGCCCTGTTCCAGAGGCGAATAGTTGACGGAAAGAACGATTGCTGGAAAACCTCCGTTCGAACTCAAATCTTTCTAATTTCATCTCCATGGTCTATTCGTAACACACAAGTAGGAGGAAGGAATATACATGTTAACTCTTCTACAAATACACTCTTTCAGGACTTAAACAATATACCACAACGTGATTCAGAATTTCTCTCTTCTAGAGTCTGCCACCTGAGTTAGGTGATCATCTCTGAGACGCTTACTAAATGAACCAGTAAGGAAACGCGGTGCACATCTTTGGTGCTTCTCCATTTCTTTTGTCAGTTCTTTCTGATATGAATCGCACGCCGACGAGCAATATTCAAGTGTTGGTCGAAAGAGTGTTTTGTGGGATCCTTCCTTTGTTGACCATTTCCTGGGGATTCTTTCAATGACTCACAGTTCGGCACCTCCGCTTTTTGCGATTAGTTGTAAGTGGTTGTGCCATTTCATATCTCTACGTATACATGCTCCGAATAATCTATGGAAGTAACTGCTCCCAGAGACTGTTCTGAAATTGTGTAATCATAAAATAAGTGCTGTTTCTGTCTACGTATTTGCAATACATAGCATTTGTTTTGTTTGAGGGTCAACTGCCATTCCCTGTGCCAAGCATCGAACCTCTGTTGGTCTTAGAGCATTTCGCTACGTTTTCTATCATTTTACCACCGGAGCATCTCTATATACGACAGCATTATCCGCAAAAACCCCATGGAATTACCGACGGTATCTACTAGCTCATTTACGTATTTTGTGATAACTAACGGTCCTATAAAACTCCTCTGAGGCACATCAGAATCTACTTTTACGTATGAAAACTTCTCTTCGTTTAGAATGACACGCTGTTTCCAGTTTGCTAGAAACTCTTCAATCAAATCACACAATTGGTTTGTTATTCTGTATACTCGTATTTTCTTCATTATGTGACAGTTCAGTTTGGTATCAAATACCTTCTGAAAGTCATAAAACACGGCACCTGTACGGACGCCCGCATCTGCTGCTTTCTCGGTCAGTGGACGAAAAGAGCGAGCTGGTTTTGGCACGATCGTTGCTTTCGGAACTGATGTTGGTTCCCACAGAGTAGCTTTTCGGCCTCCAGAAACGTCACAACATGCGAGTATAAATCATGTTCCAAAATTATACAGCTGACCGACATCAAAGACATAGGCCTGTGGTTTTGTGCGTCTGTTCGGCGGCCCTTTTTGACAACGGGATTTACATGAGCTTTTTTCCAGTCATCAGGAGCACTTCTCTTCAAGAGACCAACGGTACACTGATGCTAGACGAGGGGCAAGTTCTGCCGCATACTCTCTGTGCAAAATCGAAGTGGCATCCCGTCAGATCCAGTGGCCCTCCCTCGGATGAGCGATTTCAGTTGCTTTCCTGTCCTACTGACAGAATCAATGGCCTTCTCTCGTTTGAGAATTTTCAGTTGCTTTTCTGTCCCATGGTCAATTATTTCTATATCAGCCATTTTGTTGTTCGTGCGACAATTTAAAGCAGCAACTACGGCAAGATCTCATTCTATGAAACAGTTTTGGAAAAAGACACTCAGTGTATCGGTCTTTTCTGTCTCGTCCTCCAATTCAATGCCATTACTGTCACAGAGTGGATAGATGGCTTCGATCCGTTTACTAATTTAACATAAGACCAGAACCTCTTAGGATATTCTGTGAAATAGGTCGACAAAATTTTACTTTCTAATTCGTGGAACGCTTCACACATGTCTTTGCTCAGCCTAATTTTGCGTTCGATTAATTTTTGTCTGTCTGTGAGATTCTGGCTACATTTAAATTTTCATTGAAGCTCTCTTTGCTTTCTTAGCAGTTTTCCATCATCTCCGTCGGGCCACGGCCGATCTTTTCCACGCCTCACAGCTCTGTTTGGCATATACCTGTCTAAACTGAACTTTATCCGTTGATACTCAACGTTGTTAGTGCTGGAGACGAAATTTGTGGTGACCGTTTAGGTAATATGAATTCTGTCTCTTAACGTTCTTGTGAAGGGTTTCCCTGCCGTATTTTTGTAGTAATATTTCCAACCTATTTAGTGATGTAACGGCCTTATGAGCTATCTTTGCGATAAACATCCTGTTGAGAACTTATAATTTCATTGCTTTTGGCATCGGTTTTCAGCCAGCTATCTTTCCCTGGTACTAAGTAGGCATTCTCCCGTTATTGAGATTACTTCTGGGACCTTTCTACAGACACTCCTGCAGTTATCTAATATTATATTACATATATATACACTCCTGGAAATTGAAATAAGAACACCGTGAATTCATTGTCCCAGGAAGGGGAAACTTTATTGACACATTCCTGGGGTCAGATACATCACATATCACACTGACAGAACCACAGGCACATAGACACAGGCAACAGAGCATGCACAATGTCGGCACTAGTACAGTGTATATCCACCTTTCGCAGCAATGCAGGCTGCTATTCTCCCATGGAGACGATTGTAGAGATGCTGGATGTAGTCCTGTGGAACGGCTTGCCATGCCGTTTCCACCTGGCGCCTCAGTTGGACCAGCGTTCGTGCTGGACGTGCAGACCGCGTGAGACGACGCTTCATCCAGTCCCAAACATGCTCAATGGGGGACAGATCCGGAGATCTTGCTGGCCAGGGTAGTTGACTTACACCTTCTAGAGCACGTTAGGTGGCACGGGATACATGCGGACGTGCATTGTCCTGTTGGAACAGCAAGTTCCCTTGCCGGTCTAGGAATGGTAGAACGATGGGTTCGATGACGGTTTGGATGTACCGTGCACTATTCAGTGTCCCCTCGACGATCACCAGTGGTGTACGGCCAGTGTAGGAGATCGCTCCCCACACCATGATGCCGGGTGTTGGCCCTGTGTGCCTCGGTCGTATGCAGTCCTGATTGTTGCGCTCACCTGCACGGCGCCAAACACGCATACGACCATCATTGGCATCAAGGCAGAAGCGACTCTCATCGCTGAAGACGACACGTCTCCATTCGTCCCTCCATTCACGCCTGTCGCGACACCACTGGAGGCGGGCTGCACGATGTTGGGGCGTGAGCGGAAGACGGCCTAACGGTGTTCGGGACCGTAGCCCAGCTTCATGGAGGCGGTTGCGAATGGTCCTCGCCGATACCCCAGGAGCAACAGTGTCCCTAATTTGCTGGGAAGTGGCGGTGCGGTCGCCTACGGCACTGCGTAGGATCCTACGGTCTTGGCGTGCATCCGTGCGTCGCTGCGGTCCGGTCCCAGGTCGACGGGCACGTGCACCTTCCGCCGACCCCTGGCGACAACATCGATGTACTGTGGAGACCTCACGCCCCACGTGTTGAGCAATTCGGCGGTACGTCCACCCGGCCTCCCGCATGCCCACTATACGCCCTCGCTCAAAGTCCGTCAACTGCACATACGGTTCACGTCCACGCTGTCGCGGCATGCTACCAGTGTTAAAGACTGCGATGGAGCTCCGCATGCCACGGCAAACTGGCTGACACTGACGGCGGCGGTGCACAAATGCTGCGCAGCTAGCGCCATTCGACGGCCAACACCGCGGTTCCTGGTGTGTCCGCTGTGCCGTGCGTGTGATCATTGCTTGTACAGCCCTCTCGCAGTGTCCGGAGCAAGTATGGTGGGTCTGACACACCGGTGTCAATGTGTTCTTTTTTCCATTTCCAGGAGTATATATATATATATATATATATATATATGTATATATATATATATGTGTGTGTATATGTATATTCTGACCAATGCTACTCTGTCTAGACTCAGGAGGCATCTTACCGGTCCTGTGAAGGGATTTCTCTACCCTAAAAATCCCTGTGGGCATGTCACATGTACTCTGCTATCCTAGTAGCCGTTTCCTGCGCGTAGTTCATGCCTGACCTAAAAAAAGGGAAATCGTACAATTCCCTACCCGAAAGCCGAGGTCAACAAATTTGCTTCAGATAGCGTTTCAGAATCGTGCGTGTGTCTGGTTTGGGCATTCCACTCTGTTCCAAACCAGAGGACTACGATCAGTTCTGGAAACGATGCTGCAAAACGATAGCTGTGCTTCCGTACTACAGGCGGGGTTAGCTGTCTACAGAAAAACAACCAGGCTGTTTTGGAACCAGCGATGGCCTCTGAACCCATCCGGCAACCGTCATTCAGGCCTAAAAGAGCCACAATTTGCAGGCAGGTGCACATAGTGCGCTGAGTCGCAGTCAGCAGAGCCCCCCCCCCCCCCCACCCCCCCCACCCCCCCCCCCCCCCCCCACCCCCCCGCAGGAGGAAAACAGAGTATACATTGGCGTTCTTTCCCAAAACGCCCGCTATTTTCGTGAATGGCTCCACAAAGTGCCTAACTTTGGAGCTCCCAGTGACAAATAATTCCACCCTCGGAGCTTTGTCAACACCACTCAGGAAGATTTCCCACAGTCCCTACTGGCGAGGTGTCTTGTTTTGGCTCCGATGGATGACGCAGTGGCATCAGGATCGAGGCCCCACTGTGGTCTCCAGAGGTGTCAAGACGTCGGTATCGGTTGCCGAAATGTCACCTCAGCCCAGGAAGCAACCGAAAGCCTGTTGGTCATGACCAACACTGATAGCCGCTGTTTACCGACGTTGAACAATCCCACCTACATCCATACACAACACGCGCAGTCTTTGTCCATCGCTAATCAATTATTGTGTGAACAAGGTAATGCAACCCTAACGGAGGGAATTGAATCCACTCTACACAGACAATAGAAGTATACGGGAAATCTTACAATAAAAATAAAAAAGCACTACTGAAACAAATAATGAGGCACTGTTCACTTCTACTCAGAAGTAAGTGAGGCTATCAGTAAACCAAATGTTGTATGCAATCTGTGTACAAATGGTAAGCTGCGACTGCTGCTGCTCCTGACTTGGCTCTGCTTGTGAATGGATCTCAGCAATAACTGTTTAACGTTAAAAAACAACTTCACATGTTACAACACACATCTGTCAGTAATTTTTTTATATAAATAAATATTTTTCGTAAATAATACTGTTCTGGAAATATTGTAAGTTACAACCTTACTGCGTTTTGACAAATGCTGCCGACGTAGAAATAATATTGACATAAACATTCTGTGTGTATGTTGCTGCTGAAGCTTGCGTATTTTTGATAGTTATTTCACACGTGTAAATAACGTAAGTTAGATACTTCGCGTATATTTGGTAATTAATACAGATGTGGAAATAACATAGTGAATCTTGACTTGAACATTATGTGTTGGTGAAGAAGCTTTTGTGCCTTTGACAGAAATTTTAGATGCAGAAATGCTGTATATCACATCCTTTGTATATTTGACAGATGTTTTAAACGTATGAATTACATTCGCGTGTTAATGTATTATGCTGACGAAAGTTGCGCATTTTTGACAGATATTTTAAACATGAAATATTGTAAGTTGGACCAGTACTGTCAATATCTTTACATATCTCGTTGCTGGCAGTGTAGGACGTGTGCTGGAGTCGCCGTCGCTATAGTACTTCCACTTTGTTCATGTTTAGCCACTCACCCTTTCTTTGTGTTCGTCCTACAGTTGTACGAAGTCAGCTTTTGTTCATCAAGATAGATCTGTCTGCTGAAATTGCGTCTGACCCTTTTATTGTCCTGAATAAATATGTGAAGTTATTCCTTTTTATTTATGAGGGTACTAAATGCAGTTTGTTTAATATCCTTGGCTTTCTTCAAACTGCAGAATTTTGTGGTACCAGTTACTGTTCAACTGTCGACGCCCGTGAACCATTGAAGCTGTTACTACGTCGGGAAAGTCTTAAACAGCACACCTGTAATTATATTTATTCTGCGGTTGCGACCGAATGTATAGTGAAAGATTGGAAATCACTGGGCTAGGGTGGATTGTGGCTTGGTCACAATGGTTCTTCTGACAATTAGTCATGCAAGTAACCTCTCACCAGAAGTGTTCAGATGTAATACAGCGCCACGAGTGATATGACAGAGCGGGTGGTGGTGAATCAGTCACACACATATGGGAACGTCATTCTCCCTGAAAGATTTTCCAAGCCCTGCAGAAAACTGTTCCAGACAACACTTCATTTAGTGACCATTATATCGCTCAAAGACTGATACAGTTTCATACTAGAGTGAAGACCGTACTCAGCAATCTCCATGAGGTCATCCACAGTTCTTAAATTAAGGCTACACTGCAAATTGTTACCTGCACCTCCTACTGTGATTACATTAACTTCTTTTCCGAGATCATCCCCAGCGAGCCTAAATCATAGGTGACATCATTCCTCATGTGGGTTGCATTATTTACCTCCCAGATGAAAATAATTCTGCCGTTCCTTACACTGATCGTAATTCTGTCTAGATTGCGGCAGTTCGTACAGTTATCCATTGTGACAGCCAAGGTACTAGGCCAAAAACAATTATTCGAAGACAGATAATATTTAAGAGTTTTATAAAACGATTTTTTATATAATTGAATGAAACTGCGATTAATTTAGTGGCCATTACGTTACATAATTTTTCTACCGTATCTTTTAATGTTGTATAGTCTGTGTAATGAAATTTCTTCAAGGATAATAACTTTATAAACCAAAAGGAACTGAAATTATTAACGAAACATTACAGTCACACAATTGGTAGAAGCAAATAATTTTATTTTAAAGGTCGATTTATGAAGATATTTTGATGGATTCTGCGGCAGTACCTAACGGTTACTGCTTGCGTAGTTGGTCTTCCAAGCAGCATCCCACGCGAGCAAACCCGTTGCGTCTTTGCCTGCAGTCACTCGTACTTTAGGTACTTGGGCTTTGTTCGACAATGTTTAAAAAAGAATGGCTCGATGTGGTCATAGAATCGAGCCACGCACGTCTGCTTTCATGACCCGAAACTAATTTACTGCAAACACAACCTGTAGGTGTGATCCTGGAGTAAAATAATCAATGCATTGGTTAGAATTGCGAATTAGTAAAATACACAGAAATGCAAAATAAAAGTTAAATGAATAATTTGATAACAAAGGTCTCTTTGTAATGTGTGTAGTTGATGTAGACGACAGAGAAATGTTGTATACTGTTTATTCAAGAACAGACATCTCAAATAATCTGGAAACGGTCCTACGATATTCAGTTAAAGTACAAACAAAAATTACCCTTATTAAATGGAGTAAAGTTACATTGAGAATGTTACGAGAATGGTAGAGTATCCCCAAACCAAACAGCGATAAAAAATACGTGAAAACTAGGCCCATTTCGAAAAATTCATCAGGTCGAAACTGTTCATAGTTCAACATGGTGATTTAGAAATTGACACAGGTGATGAAAAGAACAGTAACTGATAAGCTGTCTGTTGTCAGTTCCGTAGATCAAGTGGAAGTAGTTAGAGTACTACGCTGGAGCACATTCAGACCTCTCGAAAGTTGAAGTACAGTAGCGGCCGTTCACAGTCCGGAATCAATCACCCACACTAACGAATACCTCTCGTGACGATAGACAGGTCTGCTTCCTTTCAGTACTCGACACAAAGTGTCTAGAATCGCTACCTTGAGCTCTTCACTGCAAAAGTTCCAGTGTTCCGCTACTGTGTGTTTTTACATTCGCTGAAGATCGTCCCCACCAAAAATACATGGTCATTAAGTTCTACAGACATCATCTGACTCAAGATGTCCACTTTCCCGCACAAAACTAATAAATTGCAAGAATATTTAAGTAAAGAATCATTATAAATATTCAGTCACACCCAAACCCCTCACAATAAATACAAATAAAGGTTTGTCCGTAGATAAATGGTTCAAATGGCTCTGAGCACTATGGGACTTCTGAGGTCATCAGTCCCCTAGAACATAGAACTACTTAAACCTAACTAACCTAAGGACATCACACACATCGATGCCCGAGGCAGGATTCGAACCTGCGGCCGTAGCGGTCACGCGGTTCCAGACCGTAGCGCCTAGAACCGCTCGGCCACTCCGGCCGGCCGTAAATAAATAAACCAGTATCCTTGAGCAAGTACACACGCTATAAATGACAACAGATTGTCATTAATTATTATCTAAACAATCATTTACGCTTTCTTGACATAAGCATCTTTTGGGTCTCTTTTCTGCTGTGGTGTCGGCTAACACATGTCAGAGAGCCGGTTGGCCTCTGTAATAAAAAAACTGAGTGGAAAGAGCAAGAAACGAACTTGAACGGATAACATGTGACTTCCGCAACGACGAAACACAGCGATTAAGTGGCCAACCACTTTTGAACTAGAACAGCATTTTAGCAGCACTACCAATCAACATTTAAATAATGTTACTGGCAAAATAGTAAACTAAATGAGTACGTAACTATCACAAAATAAGAGGTATTCACGCTGTATTCATTTGGTGTAACAGTGGCGGATACAATGTTCTGATAAAGATTTGCATAATAAAAAAGGTATTAAAGATATAATTAATAAATATACCAGATACGGATATGCAACTTTCAGAGATAATGGCTGTAGTACAATGCTATCATCTGAGATATCATTTTTTTAAATCACATAAAGCGATTAACAGTTATTAATTCAGACTTTCATTGTGAAATGATTATTCATTGTGAAATATTAACTTCTGCAGTTCTAAAGGTATTGAAATTAATGTTGCGCATTGGATGCACCTTATTTTTCTGAGATCGCGGATGTATTCAGATCTGCACTAATATTTGACAGTGACTTATTGTCCAATCTCAGGAGCTGTAACTTAGTCGTCTTTAGGACTGTCAGACACTCTGCCGTTTCTTGGAGAGTCTCCTGTAGAAAGGCTATGTGGGTAACAGCCGTCCAAATTCCCAACTTCTGGATTTTCGCCATTTCAAGCGACGCTCCTAATCTTTGTACCTAGTTCGCTCGTACCGGTCACCTAGCTGGAGGCCAGAATTGCGGCAGTGCGCCCTGAGACCTGAGCCCGCTTGCATTCAGTCATGCAACAGATTCACCTAACATCGTAGCGGTTCTAGGTAACCGATTATCTCGTCTACATGTCCGAAAGAACAGACAGCATATCCATATAATGTCCGAAGTAGTGCTGGGGGCAACTGACACCATGAATCCTGCAGAGCTGTTCATAAATCCGTAAGAGTACGGCGGGGTGGAGAGCTCTTCTGAACAGCACGTTACAAAGCATCCCAGATATGCTCAATAATGTTCATGTATGGAGAATTTGGTGATCAGAGAAAGTGATTAAACGCACAAGAGTGTTTCTGGAGTCATTCTGTAGACATTCTGGACGTGTGGGATGTCGCGTTGTCCTGCTGGAATGCCTAAGCTCGTCGGAATGCACTATGGACACGAATCGATACACGTGATCACACAGCATGTTTACGTCCGTGTCACCTGTCAGAGTCGTATCTAGACGAGAGTCGTATCTAGACGTATCATGGATCCCATATTACTCCAACTGCACACGCCCCTCACCATTACAGAGCATCCACCAGCTTGAACAGTACCCTCCTGACATACAGGGTCCATGGATTCATGTGGTTGTCACCATACCCGTACACGTCGACCCGCTCGATAAAATTTGAAACGCGACTCTTCCGACCAAGCAACATGTTTCTTGTCATCAACAGTCCATTGTATGTGTTGATGGGTCCAGGCGAGGCATAAAACTTTGTATTGTGCACTCATCAAGGGCACACGAGTGGGCCTTTAGCTCCAAAAGCCCATATCGATGATGTTTCGCTGAATGATTCGTATGCTGACACATATTGACGGCCCAGCATTGAAATCTGCAGAAATTTGTGGATAGGTTGCACTTGTGTCACGTTCAATGATTCTCTTCGCTCGTCGTTGGTCTCATTCTTGCAGGATCATTTTCCGGCCTCAGTGATGTAGGAGACTTGATGTTTTACCAAATATCTGATATTCACGATACACTCGTGAAATGGTCGCACGGGAAAATCCAGCTTCATCGCTACCTTGGAGATGCTGTATCCCAACGCTCGTGCACCGACTGTAACACCACGTTCAGACTCACTTAAATCTTGAAACCTATCACTGTATCAGCGCTAACCGATCTAACAACTGCGCCAGTCACTTGTTGTCTTATATAGGCGTTGGCGACCGCAGCGCCGTATTCTGTCCGTTTACACATCTCTGTCTCTGAATACGCATGCCTATACCCGTTTCTTTGACGCTTCACTGTACTGTAGCTTAGCTCTGATGAGCAACAACGATGCGGCCTATTACCTCACTGTAATGGGTGTTACGGAGGATGTGTAGGTGTGATAAGGTTGCTGCAGCTGAAAATGAACTAAAACTAGCCTTCCGTAACTCCTGAAGTGCAAACAGCAACGTCATAACTCTTAATTTAGGTAATCTGGAAAAGATGACGATAATGATACTTTCTCCAAGTGCTTGACTTTACCTTTCTTTCCTTCACAAATTACGAAATTTTGTAGATCAGACAGCATGAAATTCACGATTAAGCAAAAAGAACGCTGAGCTGACATGGTCAATAAAGGTTGTTCCCGTAGGTCTCTGAGACAGTTAGGTGTACGAAATTTTTAGTTTGAAGTTATTTTGTCAGCTTGTTTGTAAACATGGCGTTTGTTGAGTATACTCCCGGAGCTGAGCTACACATTTTCAGATTATCACTTCTGTTCTAAAATTGTGCTGATAATGTTTGCCTGTCGATAGGCCTTATCTCTGAGATAAGGTTGCCGATATTCTTATCACAGTCACGCACAGAATCCATTCAAGAGACACTTCTTTTACGGCGAAATACGTCTCCCGATGTTCTTATCACAATGACGTACTGCCTCCAGTCAAGAAAAACGTTGCTGTCTGCTCAAATAACGCTATCACAAATTCAGATACCATGTAATCTGCTCTTTTGAGCGATAGAGAGAAGAACAGATGTCTGGAAATCATAACTAATCGGGGAAAAATGTTCCAGGAAGTTTCCGGACGTCGTGTGGATTTGTCAGAACGAAACCACTGCTTTCCCTGCCGAACCAGCTGGGACGTGATTAGAGATGGCACTGTGGCTGAAAAATTGACCAAACTCGATAAAGGCAAAGGATGGGATTCTATGAAGTGACTATCGTGAATATTGTCTTAAATCATTTATGAAAGAGTAGAAAACTCAAACAAGGACAGCTCTCCAGCGGATGAATTTCTCAATTCCTCCTCTTCCCATTTTCGCGGTTCACATACAACGCCAGTGTCTGTCACATGGGGGAGAAATTACTTTTGCAAAGAAGGCACATGTTTAAAGTTGTTCCATACAACCTCCTGTTTTTAATGCCTTGTGTTTCTTTAAAAACATTCTCGTTCAGTGTCTCACATGTAAGACGCTAAACTAAACTCCGCCCGAACAGGTCCTGAAGACCCAACGGTTCCGTGTCATCCTGAAGCCACAGATGTCACTGGCTGCCTATATGGAGGGGCATGTGGTCAGCACACCGTTCTACCGGCCGTAGGTCAGTTTACAAGACCGGAGCCGCTACTTCTCAATCAAGTAGCTCGTCAGTTTGCTTCACAAGAGCTGAATGCAGCCCACTTGCCAAGAGCACAGACCGCATGGTCATTCATCCAAGTGCTAGCCCAGCCCGACATCGCTTAACTCCGGTGGTCTGACGGAAACCGCTGTTACCACTGCGGAACGGCCACATCCAAGGTGCCTAGTTACAATAAAAGAAATTGGGGCCCAAAAATTAACTGTCTGTCTAGAAATGAAGGGGCAGTCAAGTCCGACATAAAAAAAGTAGAGATAAGAAAAGTGAAAATCTAAATCTACATCTACAATCCGCGAGCCACAATGTGGAGCATGCCGGAGGATACTTTGTACCACTGTTAGTAATTTCCATTACTAAACGATTACATGCCTCCGCGCGTGTCCTGATTTCTCTGTCCATATCCTCGTGGTCTTTACGCGATACGTAAGTTGGTGGCAATGCAATCGCCCTGCAATCAGCTTCAAATGCCGCTTCTCTAAATTTTATCGGTATTGTTCGGCGAAAAGAACGCCGTCTTTCTCCAGGCATTCCAATTTGAGACCACGAAGCATCTTTGTAATACTGGCGTCATGATCGAATCAACAAGTAAGGAACGTAGCTACGCACTTCGGAATTGCTTAGATATCTTTCTTTAATCCGACCTGGCGTGAATTCCAATCACTCGAGCAGTACAGCTATGGCGTTCTCTTCCGTAAAATATTCAGGACGTAAAATAGTCCGCTATTCGGGTCTCTGGGCGGAAAGGATTCAGAGGATGTCATCATCAGAAGAAACAAAACTAACATTCTATGGATCAGAGAGTGGAATGTTAGGTCCCTTAATCGGGCAGGTAGATTACAAAATTTAGAAAAGGAAATGGATCAGTTGAAGTTAGATACAGTGGAAATTAGTGAAATTCGATGTCAGGATGATCAAGGCTTCGGGGCAGGTGAATACAGGTAATAAATACAATGTCAGACAGAGATAATGCAGGAGTGGGTGTAATAATTAATAAGAAAGTAGGAATGCAGGTAAGCTAGTATTGACAGCAGAGTGAACGCATTATTGTAGCCACGATAGACACAAAGCCCACAAAGGATATAGAATGTGGAAAGGAAATGGAAGAAAAGCATTTCTGAAGAAGAAATTTGTTAATATCAAATATAGATTTAAGTGTTAGAAAATCTTCTGCGCAGACGTTTGTCCAGAGTGTAACCACGTACGGAAGTGAAACATGGACGATAAACAGTTTAGACAAAAAGAGAATAGTATAAAAATGTGGTGCTACAGAAGAATGTTGAAGATTAGAGAGATCTGTTATGTAACTAATGAGGATGTATTAGGGAGACAAGAAATTTGTTGCACAACTTGACCAAAAGAAGGCATCGGTTGAAAGGCCACATTGTTAGATACCAGGGGATCACCAACTTGGTATTTGAGGGAAGTGTGGGTGGTAAAAATCGTAGAGGAAGCCCGAGAGATAAATAGAATAAGCAGATTGAAAAGGGTGTGGGTTACAGTAGTTATTCAGCGATGAAGAAGCTCGTGCAGGATAGAGTAGCATGGAGAGCTGCACAAACCAATATTCTGACTGACTGAAGAACACAACAACAACAACAACAACAACTCTTCTCGAGTCCCAAAAGAAACTAATTTCGAACAAACCTCTCTAGGGATCGATACAATACTACATCTCAGCAATGCGTCCTTGTTGAATTATCTGATATCCTCCAGCGCTGGTTAGGCATCCGCTGACATGGCAGCATCCGCTCGCCTTCAGTGAGGACACTCTCGTACATCTTGCCAACTGCCTTCCATTTTTTTTTTTCTTGTGTGGCCAGTCTTATGACTGGTTTGTTGCAGTACGTCGCCACTTTCTTTCCTGCGCCATCCTCTTCATCTGCGATAAACGCCTCAGGCAACATCCTCGATTATTGGTTGCGCATGTTCCAATCTCTGTCTTCCCCTATAGTTTCTCCCCACCACGGCGCCCTCTAGTACAACAGAAGTTGTTCCCTTATGTCTTAATTCGTGCTTTACATTTTTGTCCATTTGTTCTAATAAGTGTTTTCTTACATATTCTTTTCTTCGTCGATTCTATTTAGAAATTCTTCATTTACCATCTTACCATTCCACTCATATTCTGCATGCTTTCGTCACACTATAACGCTTCGATTCTCTTGCTTTTCGGTTTTCCCACCTACATAGGCTACCGTGCTCCACGCCCACATTCTCAGAAATTTCTTGCCCAAATTAAAATATACTGTAATAGGAGAAATACAAGTGATTGGTCGGGTGGGCTGGGTGCCGTGCCGAAGATGGGGGATGTGGACAGTAGCAGAGTCGGGTCCATGTGAGGATACAATACTTCTTGATTCCTTCATCACTAATGTATACAACGTGGTTTCCACCAGGAAAAGAGTCAGAAGAACCTATGGACAGGCATGAGAAGGAAAACAAAGAGCCTTTCGTTGTCCCATCCGGCTGGTACAGTCACTCAAGCTCATTTTCTTCTTCATGTAATATTCGGCATTGTAATGGCCGGCGTGGTAATGGTTGGAGGGAGAGACCTGAAAGCTGCTTACTCAGTACCGAGCGAGGTGGCGCATTCGGGAGGACGACGGTTAAAATCCGCATCCGGCCATCCCGATTTAGGTTTTTCGTGTTTTCCCTAAATCCCCCAGGCAAACGTCGCTTTGAAATTTCCTTCCACATAATTGACACAATCCGATGTCGATGGAACGTGAAAGTCAGTCTTCCTTCATTCTTTCTTCTGCTTATTCAGTGGAGGGCTGACACATCGCACAGAGCGTGCGGGCGTCACAAGTGGTTCGACTGCTGCGTGAACCAGGCAGCCGGTGACGTAGGCCGGTGTAGTGGAAGGTCACGGTGCCGGATCTGACTGGAGCGGTGTGGGCTGCCCTGGCTGGCAGACAATGCAGGGGCCCCTCTTCCGCGACCCAGTGGCAGCAGACGGACGAAACAGCGTGTCACTCACTGCCCAGTTGGCGGAACACACTGAAGGGCGGGTACGGCCGTAGTTATACACTGCTCCCATGCTCTGACAGTTGCGGAAGGCGTGACGCCTCGGTATCACTCGAAACCATCTGGAAGGGGGCAATGGCCAGGGTCTGGCGAAGTCGGTAGCACGCGCCGATGACGTGGAGGTCAGTCACGCTGGCGTGTCTTCTCGAAGCCTGGCGCCCGTGGGAATTCAGGAACGGTGTCAAGGAAGCCTTACTGCTGCATGATGTGCTGATCAAGCAAGAGCGACGACCAGCTGCGGTCGGTGTCCGTGCCTTGAGGCCTGATTTAGGAGCTCGTGGTCTGACGGCACAGGAGCTGATCACGTAGTTCAGTGAGAAGCGTCTGCTGCCTGTCTGTTTCCTCGTTCCAGTCCTGGGCTACGATTTCTATTCCATGTTCTCCTGTAGTTTTTTCCGTTACAGTACTTTAGATAGCAGTAAACGTCTTTCAAATAACTTCCGGGAATTCAGCCAGATAACACTTTCAGCGACCGCCGATATTTCGGCGGGAGAACACCCCGCCATTTTCAAGGCAAACTGCAACGGACAGGCGGCGTACATGCAAATTTAATACCTCGGTTCTCGGATCGAAGCAGGAAAGATAACACACATACACACACTGAACACTAGTGCCACCAAAGATGACCAAAGTCAGAGCTATCGATAGTCGGCGCCTTTAAAACCCGCCTGTTTCTTTAGATACGTTGACGATACCTTCGTTGTTTGGCCTCACGGTAGGGAGAATTTGAATGTCTTTCTAGAACATCTGAACTCGATCCACCCGAACATTCGTTTCGCGATGGAGGTGGAAGAGGATGGTTGCCTTCCCTTTCTTGACGTGTTGATTAGGAGGATGAATGATGGAACATTGGGACATGCAGTCTACAGGAAACGTACTCACACCGACTTGTACATACAGGCTAATAGTTGTCACCATTCTGCTCAGCGTGAAGGGGCACTTCGTACCTTGGTACACAGGGGGCATGTCGTTTCTGAGGCTGAGACTTTACCAGCTGAGCTGTCCCATCTTGAAGTTACATTTCGTCAAAATGGTTATACTGATAGACGGATTGAACGTGCGTTGCGCTATCGACCAATTGTACATCGGGTGATTGATGATAATTCTCAGTCAACACATAAGTCTACTGCCTTTTTGCCTTACGTAGGAAACACGTCCAATAAGATCGGTCGTATTTTACGGAAATACGATGTGAAATGTGTTTTCCGACCTCCATCTAAAATTAGAGCACTTTTGAGTTCCGTTAAGAATGATCTTGGACTGCGTAAGGCGAGTGTATATCGTATTCCTTGTAGCTGCGGCATGGCATATATTGGTCAAACTATCAGGACCGTGGAGGGCAGATGTACTGAGCATAAACGGCACACACGATTACAGCAGCCAAATAGATCTGCTATTGCCGAACATTGCTTGGATACTGGTCACCCCATGTTATATAATAACACCGAGATATTGGCATGCACGTCCAGCTATTGGGACAGTGTCATTAGGGAGGCAGTTGAGATTAAATTAGCGAGCAACCTCGTTAACAGGGATGGAGGTTTCTGTTTAAACTCTGTTTGGAATCCGGCTCTCTCCCCTGTCAAAAAACAGAGGAACAGAGTCAATGCTGCCTCACCTGCGAATTCATAGTCTCACTATCGATAGCTCTGACTTTGGTCATCTTTGGTGGCACTAGTGTTCAGTGTGTGTTACCTTTCCTGCTTCTGTCAGAGAACCGAGGTATTAAATTTGCATGTACGCCGCCTGTCAGTTGCAGTTTGCCTTGAAAATGGCGGGGTGTTGTCCCGCCGAAATATCGGCGGTCGCTGAAAGTGTTACCTGGCTGAATTCCCGGAAGTTATTTGAAAGTTGTATACGCCAGGAGAAACTCAGGTCTCACAGTAAACGTCTATTAGCTAGGAATGCCCATTTTCGTTCGTGCTAGACTGTCTTCTTATATCACCTTACCTATTCCTTAAGTCGTGATTTTTGCTTCTAACGTAGCAGAGTATCTTCACTTCAAGCCAACCGGGTTAGCCATGCGGTCTGACGTACTGCTTTCAGGGCGGGAAGGCGTGCCCGTCCCCGGCACGAATCCGCCCGGTGGATTAGTGTCGAGGTCCGGTGTGCCGGCCAGTCTGTGGATGGTTTTTAAGACGGTTTTCCATCTGCCGCGGCGAATGCGTGCTGGTTCCCCTTATTCCGTCTCAGTTACACTATGTCGACGATTGCTGCGCCAACACTTTCTCCACGTGGTGTGGGGCGGCGGTGGGATGAGTGGACTGCTGTAGCCTGTTGTGGGGTTGTGAACCACTGAGGCCTACGGCGGGGACGAAGCCTCTCCATCGTTTCTAGGTCCCCAGTTCCATACAATACAATGCAGTCTTCACTTCATCTATTCCTTGGTCCCCAGCTTTGATTTTAAGTTTATCGCTTGTCTCATTTCTGTTAGTCCTCGTTGCTTTCGTCTTTCTTTGCTTTCCTCTCGATCCGTATTCCGTATTCATTACACGATTATTGTATTTAGCAACTCCCGTTTTTTTTCATCGCTTTCACGGAACGCAGCAATTCCATCAGCAACTTTTGGTATGCTTTCATCCAGAATTTTAATCACACACCTAAACGATTCAACACCCTCCCTACCAGATTTACTTCCGCCAGTACCTTGCCTCCTACTTTCCAAACTTCACAGAAGTTCTCCCGCACACCTTACAGTTATAGCACTCCTTCAAGAACGAATATTTCGGAGAAATGGTCCACCTACAGCCTAGCCTGTATCAAAACAGCACACTCCCTGCTGCCGAGTGAAAGATGCAGTCTGAATCGCAAATTGTGTACCTTAGCTTGGAGATCAGAGAGTTTGGGATGGTTTGCTGAGTGCTGCAATTGTTCTAAGAAACGACGTTACTCCAAGAGCTTCGAGTGCATTCGTAAAGACATAAGATTACGCCTCTTCGATGAAGTTGCGCAGATCATGCAGAAGTTCAGGTGATGATATTTGAGCAATTATCCATCAATACCTATGTGTGACACATCAGCCAGGAAGCAAAATTTAATAAGGAAGCTTTCGCATCATGAGACGTCCCTATGTAAGCGCAGAAAAAATGACTCATTATGATGCACGACACTGCTGCATGGGATATAGAGACGAATATTTTGATGTGGGACACTTGGGCTCCTTGAAGTCGGGAAAATCCTCAAATTGCCTGCAAAGACCACTTAAGCAATAACGAATGCTCTGTGCACGAGGCTTTAAATATCTTTTTACACTGATAAGCCAAAAGAATATGACCACCGCACCGTTGGGCGCCGCCTGGCGGCGTTGCGGTTTTGCGGACACGTGACGTGGTAACAAAAGTATGTAAGCCGAGCGGACACCGATAGGAATCAGCCTAGCGAAGGTATGGGCTGCCGATGTCGAAATCCATTGAGATAAACGACCAAGGACAGTTAACTGGTTGCACGTTCGCGACTCTTCACGGAACATGGAGTTCGAAGGCTCGTCTGCTGTCTAAAGTAGGATAGATGGTGGTGTGTGGCATCTCTGTCGAAAGAGCACAACGTTGGTGCACGCACAAGTGTTTCGGAGCACACCGTTCATCGTACATTGTTGAATATGGAGCTCCGCAGCAGACCACCCCTGTTTTATCACCTGTTGACCCAATTCAGATTGCAATGGGCGCGGAGCCATCAGTATTCGACCGTTGATCAACGGATGAGTCACATTTTTGCTACATTAGGTCGATGGTCGTCTCCACAAAAGCCGCCATCGATGTGAACGGGGCTCGAAACGTGCAACGAGCCACTGACACGGGCTGGTGGAAGCAGTATTGTGCTACGGGAGACATTCTCCTTCGCCTGCATGGGGCCTGTGGTATAATCGAATATATTCTGACAGGTGCAAAACACCTGTATCCTCTCATGCTTCATGTCTTCCCCGACAGCGATGTCACCCAGCTTAAGTGGTTTCTGTAGGCCAGCTTATCAACTCATCCACCTCGACGTCATCTACATCACAATATTACGTCGTCAACAGTTAACCAATATATGCGCGGTACGCCGAACAGATCAGATGTAGGCAGTCGTTCAGGACTGCACTGCGTGATAAGAATTGAAAAATGTGATTGCGTATCATTTGTAAAAAATGAAATGTTGGTTCACATTAATTTCAGACGATTAATTTACTCTCCCGCAAGTTGTCGCTGTACATTTTATGCTCCGCATAGGTCATCTGTATTACTCTGAAAAGTAGAAGGGGTCACCAGGTAAACATATCAAGAAAGAGCAGTACACATAAGCGCACGTTAAGCGTGTAGCAAGTGTGTATTAAATACTGAGATTATGATAAAATTATATTAATGAAATATTGTTTTGTATATCTTTACGGACCAACTAAGGGCCTGTCAAATATTTATTTCTCTTTCTCTTAATCTTCCTCAAAAACTCTTCCATGTTCTCAGAACGAGCTCTTTTCTCCTCATTTGACCATTTGACACAATTTGTGTCTCAATCTGTATTTTTTTCTATATCTATTTTGTCTTGCCTCCCCATCCATTTTCTTTGTCTGGTTTCCTCTGTTGGAAGAAAGTGTGGATCTTCTGTGTTAATTGATGTTCTCTCATTCTCTCCCCGTACATAGAGCGTACCGCATCTTTCCTTGAGCTCATTTGTTATTTAGATCAGAGTGAGTATATTACCTTATTTGGTTTTTAAACCTCATGACCGTCATTGTTCTCGATTGCACATAATTTTTTTCGCTGAATTCTTCTTTCTGTCTTTTCCAAATCCTATTTAATGCCCTTTTGCATGCAAGAAAAGTAGCGTTTCTGACACATAGAGGAGTTCTGGTATTTTTAAGAGGAAAGTATTTAAAAAATGGCTCAAATGGCTCTGAGCACTATGGGACTCAACATCTGAGGTCATCAGTCCCCTAGAACTACTTAAACCTAACTAACCTAAGTACATCACACACATCCATGGCCGAGGCAGGATTCGAACCTGCGACCGTAGCGGTCGCGTGGTTCCGGACTGAAGCGCCTAGAACCGCTCGGCCACCGCGGCCGGCAGTATCAAAAATGGAAGGATTCCAAGGCAGGACAGAGAAGAAGACAAGGTCAAAATGGTCAGAGGATAGAAAAAGAGTACATAGTGACAATACGAAAGAATACTGGAGAAAAAAGAAATAACAACAAAGAAGAGAGCATTGAAATTGATGCGTGGTCCTTAGATGACCCAAACGAAGAAAGAAAGAATAATTCTCTTAGTCGTAATGGTACGTTTCATGATGTCATGTTTTGGAATAAATCTCATGTGGATCTCAGTTTGGTAGTGATCTAAATCAACTTCAGTTCGTCTCTTTAATACTATTCATTTCTTGGAAATTGTTTCTGAAAATGGCGACATGATCAATTTGAAACTCTCCCAAGTCGGGATTTGGTGATATCCAAGCTGCTTTCTAGGTAGATTTTTGAAGTGATTTTAAGGTCGAAAGACTTGCCTGTAACTGGCAATATTGAGCCATTTATATAAGTTATCTTATGAGCTGAACAGCTTCCAGTAACTTTTCGGAATTATATCACCTTACCCGTTTGAACATTGAAGTCTCACACAACGATTATTATGTTATTCTTCAGAGGTTTCGACAGACTGTTTTCAAATCTCCTCACCCGTTTTTTACTTTGTTTCGGTTTTCTTGTTGTCTCCATTTCGTGGTGCATGGAAACTGAATATTGTATAGTATTTAGTCTTGCTTTTGATATATACGGTATATATTAAATTTTCCATCAATAGTACGACAAAGTGTGTTGGTCATAGAATCAACAATCAGTACGCAGTGGCTGCAGAGAACCATTATTTAATGCGAACCAGGGAACTGCTGTGGAATACAGGGGAAAATTAGAGTATACTTAGCGCCTGTCGTCTTGTCGCCATTGTGGTCTTCAGTCCGAGGGGCTGGTTTGATGCAGCTGCCCACGCTAATCTATTCTGTGCAAGCCTCTTCATCTCCGAATAACCACTGCAACCTACATCCTTCTGAATCTGCTTTCTGTATGCATCTCTTGGTCACGCTCTATGGTTTTTATCACCCATACTTCCCTCCAGTACTAAACTGTTGATCCCTTGTTGTCTCAGAAAGTGTCTTATCAACCTGTTCCTTCTTATAGTCAGTTTTTAACACATATTTCTTTTCTCCCCAATTCTGTTCAGTATTTTTTATTAGTTACGTGATTTATGCATCGAATCTTCAACATTATTTTGAAGCAACACATTTCAAAGGCTTCTGTTCTCTTCTTGCCTAAAATGTCCAACTAGTTGTATCTTATACATCATTGAAAGTGGATTAGCACTATTTCATATGTGTCCAGCGCATGTAAACAAATGTGCTATTGTGAACCGTATTTGTATCATGTAACTAGCATTTGTGAGCAATATGCATATGAACATGGCCCTTTTGGACAAGGTGTGTTTTTGTGTATTTTAGTGACGATAAATGTTTATAATGTGCTGAGTTATATTCACTTGACATCTTGTGCATGAGATTCTGCGTAAAGTTAACGTGTTTAACTACAAAAAAAGTTTAAGACCTAAAGATGACAACTAAGACTATTGAAACTGGTTGTCTTGAATAAAAATTATTTTGTGCGATCTCGGATTTTGAATGTCTTTAGCAATTAAAACAGATCGCCCTTCAATACTCTCAAAATGAGAAAGTTTAACCTTGTTTTCTTTTTTTTGTTGATCATCATATAGACTCCTTTCAAAACACTGTCCATTCCGCTGAACAGCTCTCCGAAGTTCTTTGCTGTCTCTGATAGAATTCAAATGTCACTGGGAAACCTCAAAGTTTTTATTTCTTCTTCCTGAACTTTAAATCCTACTCCAAATCTTCTTTGATTTCCTTTACTGCTTGTCCAACGAACAGACTGAATAACAGCGGTAATAGACCACGACCCTGTCTCACTCTCATCTCAACAACTGCTTCCCTTTCATGTCCGTCGACTACTGTAACAGTCGCTACGTTACTGTTGCAGTTGTAAATAGCCTTTCCCTCCCCGTATTTTATTCCTGCTTCCTTCAAAATTTCAAAGGCGGTATTCCAGTCGACGTTACCAAAACTCTCTCTGTCTACAAATGCTATGACCGTAGGTTTGCCTTTCCTTAATCTATCTTCGAAGATACGTCGTAGGGTCACTGTCGCTTCACGTATTCGTACATTTCTCCACAATTCAAACTGATATTCCCCGAGGTCGGTTTCTACCAGTTTTTTCATTCTCCTGTGAAGAACTGATGCTAGTATTTTGCAACCGTGACTTATTAACTGATAGTCACACCTGTAAGTTCCTGTTATCTTTGCAATCGGAATTATTATATTGTGCTTGAAGTTTGAAGCTATTTCGCCGACCCATACATCTTGCGCAGCAAATGCAAGAGTTTTATGATGCCTGGTTCTCTCAAGTTCTGACGGTATACCGTCTGGTCCCGGGGCCTTTTTACAGTGCTCTGTGAAATTCTTCTCTCAGTATCATATCTCCCATCTTCATGTATGTCCTCTTATTTTTCTATAGTACTGTCTTCAAGTTAATATCCCTTGTACAGACCCTCAGTATTCTCTCTCCACCTTTCAGTTTTCTCTCCTTCGGTTACCACTGATTTTCCATGTGAGTTCTTGACGTTCGTACAACTGTTTCTCTTTTGTTTAAAGGCGTCTTCAAATTTCCTTCTGGTGGTATCTATCTTTCCCTTAGTGATTTTGCTTCTAAATGCATCCCCGATTATCCATTTTTCACTTCCTGTGAGTATCATTTTTTTTTTTTTTTACTTTTATATTCCCTTTAAGCGCCTTTTTTTGACGTTAATATTCCGTTTCGCCTGCTTCATTTACTGCGTTTATATTTTCTCCGTTCATCAGTTAAATTCAGTATCTCCTGTGTTATCTACGTATTTCTTTTTGAGCTTGTCTTTTTGGTTATTTGACCGTCTTCTGCCTTCACTATGTCATCTCTGAAAGCTATCTTCTACTTGTGCTTCCGATATGTCAAAGTACAACACCAACGAAATTTTGCATTTCTTCACTCTTAAGCTTCCTGGGAGTTTCCCCTGTTTATTATTATTATTATTATTATTACACTATACAATAACTTATCTCTATTCGACAAATTTTCCATTGTGTGATTTTAGGATTTCTGCCTTAGGAAAATCTTGCATATTTCTCGGGTATTAAGGCTGGTGGTAAAGTGCAGACGCAATGATATTTCGGCAGGCCAACCACTTGCCATCTTCGTGACGACAGATTCATGCTGGACCCCGCTTTTACATCTTTTGCCTCCCTCCCGCAGCCACCAGTATGCCACCTTTGGGCGTGGACCTCAAGTGGTGGTAGGGTAAGCGCGACGCTGGGGCTTCTCAGTAGCGCCGCGGCCTGCGTCGACGCCGGTCGCTGCCGGCGTGGCGACAATGCGTCCTCGTCTTCAGTGGTTATGACGGGAGCCGATTTCCACCTAGATTTCCATCGTGCTTTTTATCACGCTCGCAACTGCGCCCCAGGCCTTGCTTAATTGAAATCCGCTGCCATTGTTCATTGATATGTCACGTAGTCAACTCTCTATAGCCTCTTTTGAAGTGAAATCCCAAAAGGTGTTGAAATGTTCCAATAACTTTGTTCCGTCGTAATTCATGGATATCCATGAGAGACGAGACCCGTCCTCACCGTGAAATTCCTGAAGACTCGTTTGGAAGCAGTCCATGGCGCTAATCTTGCTGAAAGAGAATCGCCGCAAACAACCTGGACTACAGTTTGGTTGAATATGTCTTCCCATTTTGCCGATGCGTGTAACGTCCTCGTGGTATAAGGTAGTAAATAACTTGGTGCCAACGAACGAGCTACTTTCTCGTATTGTGCTTAGCGACACGTATTTATGTAGTCGTTTTACGTCTACAGATACGATACGGCATCGCCTTACTTGTGGCTGTCGTCTGGCAAATTGGTCTTAGATTAGGAGACAACTGGCCTTCCTTATTCCATCTTCTGAGAGTGTATACACTATGGACGTCATATTGCGCCCAGGTTCTTTCTTTATTCCACGATCGAAAACCCATACCGTTATGCGGTTGCTGGGACACTTCGTTCATTATATTGTACAAGGTGACAAGGCGAGGGGGAAGATCACATGAACTTCTTGCAGTACATGATCATGGCTTATTGAACATGCTCCCGATTTCCCCGATATCGAGACCTCTTCGCCAACGTGTTGAATCTCGTTTTCCGTCGGCAAGGTATTGGTTAATTTCATCTTTCTGATGATAGGTGTTTTCTTTTGGTATGTATGTTCACATCTGTTTGGTTCGGCTTGTTCTCTCCCAGTTTCCTTGCTTATTATGTTTTGTGTTTTGACTCTGTATCGCTCCAGTTCTATTATAAAATGTGTACAGACGAAATATATATACACATGCGCGTATACAATCGGTGCAATCAAATTGGAATTTTTCTTACTTTGCTATTTAGAATATAACCTGATTTCGTTGTCTTTCTGATTTAGATATTATATAAAAACAAAAAACAAATGCAAATAATATTACATAAATAAAATTTTTAAAAATCAATAAAATATATAAAAATTATTTAAAAACTTTTATGATACGTATCATGAGACCTTGGTTGTGGTTTGTCGGCCACTTCCTCGAATTTTTTTCCTTTCTCTTTTTATTTGTTATACCGTTATCATAATTAATTTCTTCTCCCATTTGCTGCTTATATTACGTGATGATTTGACTATGGTCTACTGAAGTTCCATGATAGTACCAAGTCGCTCTGATAATAAATAAAAAAAGAACTTTGTATAGAGGTAGCAGATTAGTAACCAAAATGTCTTCGGTCCCGGGTTCGGATTAATAATCAGTATTCGCGGCCGAAGACTTCTGGCAAAAGAAGCCACCCTTATTCTGCCAACGGCCTTGTCAAAGGGGGCGCGGAAGAGTGAACAGAAGTTCAGGGCACTCTCTTGTCCTTGGGGTGGGAAACTGTCGCTAAAGGCGGAAGAATCAACAATAATGAACCGCATGAGGATGCAGAAGACAATAGAAACCACTGCATTAAGGACACGTATCGTGTATCCACAGGACATTTTGCCCGTAATTGAAAAAGTGTCATGATGACCTCTCCATTGGTAAAAGATTCCGGAATAGGCCCCCATTCATATCTCCGGGAGCGGACTGCTACGGGGAAGGTGACCATTAGAAAAAAGATTGAATAATCAACAAAAGGATAACGTTCTATGAATCGGGGCGTGAAATGTCAGAAGGTTGAATGTGGTAGGGAAACTAGAAAATCTGGAAAGTGAAACGCAAAGGCTCAATCGAGATATCGTAGGGGTCAGTGAAGTGAAATGGAAAGTAGATAAGGATTTCTGGTCAGATGAGTGTAGAGTAATATCAACAGCAGCAGAAAATGGTATAATAGGAGTAGGATTCGCTATGAATAGGTAGGTAGGGCAGGAGTGTGTTACTGTGTACAGTTCAGTGATAGGTCGTTGTTATCAAAATGGACAGCAAAAGAACGCTGACAACGATAGGTCAGGGGTGCGTGCCGACGTCGCAAGCTGACGGTGAAGAGATAGAGGATACTGAAAGGGTAATATAGTACATAAAGGGAGATGAAATTCTGATAGTCATGGGGGACTGGATGCAGTTGTAGGGGAAGGAGTAGGAGAAAAGGTAACAGGAGAATATGGGTTTGGGAGAAGCAATGAGAGAGGAGAAAGGCTAACTGAGTTCCGTAATAAACTTCAGCTAGTAGTAGCGAACATTCCGTTAGCCAGAGACAGGGACATGTTTCCAGAAACCAGCGCCCATGCTGTGGCTAAGCCACGTCTCTGCAATATCCTTTCTTCCAGGAGTGCTAGTTCTGCAAGGTTCGCCGAAGACCTTCTGTAAATTTTGGAAGGTTGGAGATAGCTCAGTCTGCCGCCATCACGATACCTCAGCGCGTTCGGTCAGAGGGTTAGCTACCCTCTGCAATAAAAGAAAGTGAGTTGATGGATCAACGATGAACTTGAATAAGCGTCATGTGATATGTGTCCCCTCTCCCCCCCTACCCACCGAAAAATAGAACGAACAAAATGAGATCAACAAGAAAAAGTCGGTAGAGCACATGCCCGCAAAAGGCAAAGGTCCCGAGTTTGAGCCTCGGTCCGGCCAGGAAGTTTCAGGGATGTAGTCTTTCGCCACTACTGTTCAATCTTGACATCAAAGAAGCAATGATGGAAATATAAAAAAGGTTAAGGAGTGGAAAAAAATTTAATGAATACAGAATATGGAGTGAGAGTAAAGAGGAAAGTAATGAGAAGTAGTAGAAATGAGTACAGCGAAAAATTTAACATCAGGATTGATGGTCATCAAGTAGATGAAGTTAAGGAATTCCGCCTCATATGCAGCAGAATAATCAATTATGCTCAGACTAAAGACGACATAAAAAGCAGACTTGCACTGCCGAAAAGTGAATTCCTGGCCAAGAGAATTCTACTACTATCAAAAATAGGCCTTAATTTGAGGAATAAATTTTTGAGAATGTATGTTTGGAGCACAGCATTGTTGTTGTTGTTGTTGTGGTCTTCAGTCCTGAGACTGGTTTGATGCAGCTCTCCACGCTACTCTATCCTGTGCAAGCTTTTTCATCTCCCAGTACCTACTGCAACCTACATCCTTCTGAATCAGCTTAGTGAATTCATCTCTTGGTCTCCCTCTACGATTTTTACCCTCCACGCTGCCCTCCAATACTAAATTGGTGATCCCTAGATGCCTCAGAACATGTCCTACCAACCGATCCCTTCTTCCGGTCAAGTTGTGCCACAAACTTCTCTTCTCCCCAATCCTATTCAATACCTCCTCATTATTTATGTGATCTACCCATCTAATCTTCAGCATTCTTCTGTAGCACCACATTTCGAAAGCTTCTATTCTCTTCTTGTCCAAACTATTTATCGTCCATGTTTCACTTCCATACATGGCTACACTCCATACGAATGCTTTCAGAAATGACTTCCTGACACTTAAATCGATACTGGATGTTAACAAATTTCTCTTCTTCAGAAACGCTTTCCTTGCCATTGTCAGTCTACATTTTATATCCTCTCTACTTCGACCATCATCAGTTATTTTGCTCCCCAAATAGCAAAACTCCTTTACTACTTTTAGTGTCTCATTTCCTAATCTAATTCCCTCAGCATCACCCGACTTAATTCGATTACATTCCATTATCCTCGGTTGGCTTTTGTTGATGTTCATCTTATACCCTCCTTTCAAGACACTGTCTATTCCGTTCAGCTGCTCTTCCAGGTCCTTTGCTGTCTCTGACAGAATTACAATGTCATCGGCGAACCTCAAAGTTTTCATTTCTTCTCCATGGATTTTAATACCTACTCCGAACTTTTCTTTTGTTTCCTTTACTGCTTGCTCAATATCCAGATTGAATAGCATCGGGGAGAGGCTACAACCCTGTCTCACTCCCTTCCCAACCACTGATTCCCTTTCATGTCCCTCGACTCTTATAACTGCCATCTGGTTTCTGTACAAATTGTAAATAGCCTTTCGCTCCCTGTATTTTACCCCTGCCACCTTTAGAATTTGAAAGAGAGTATTCCAGTCAACATTGTCAAAAGCTTTCTCTAAGTCTACAAATGCTAGAAACGTAGGTTTGCCTTTCCTTAATCTTTCTTCTAAGATAAGTCGTAAGGTCAGTATTGCCTCACGTGTTCCAGTGTTTCTACGGAATCCAAACTGATCTTCCCCGAGGTTGGCTTCTACTGGTTTTTCCATTCGTCTGTAAAGAATTCGTGTTAGTGTTTTGCAGCTGTGACTTATTAAGCTGATATGTTTGGAGCACAGCATTGTATGGTAGTGAAATATGGACTGTGGTAAAATCGGAACAGAACAGAATCGAAGCATTTGACATGTTGTGCTACAGACAAATGTTGAAAATTAGAGGGACTGGAAAGGTAAGGAATGAGGAAATTCTGTGCAAAAGGAAAGGAATATGTGGAAAACACTGACAAGGAGAAGGGACTGGACGATAGGACATCTGTTACAACATCAGCGAATGGCTTCCACGGTACTACAAGGAGCTGTAGGGAACAAAAACGGTAGAAAAAGACAGAGATTGGAATACATACAGCAAATAATTGAGGACAAAGGTTGCAGGTGCTACTCTGGGATGAAGAGGTTGGCACAGGAGTGGAACTACTGATGTGTCGCAACAAACGAGTCAGAAAAAAAAATTGATGTGGTGGCAAGGCGATGCGCTGGGAAGGTGACTATCTTCTCAGAGAAACTTCCTCTTTGCCCTCGAGATGATTAGCTGTGTTGAGTCGCGGTAAGTGTACACACATCGTATTTCCCCTGAGTCACCCTGCTGAAAATCAAGAGCGATTTAAGCCACTGGTGTGATACGTTCTGCTGTTGGTAGAATCAGTGGTGGCAGTGCGAAATTTAATCTCTTCCTCAATACAGATAATATAGTATCACTAATTATTTTCTCCATACTGCTGGTGACAGTTCTCTGAGGTTCTTCTTGTGGTGTTTCAGATGCAGTGAATTCATATTCAGTAGTATGCAGTGCCCTGTTGGCTTGAGACCGGCTATCTGCAGTAGACACCACTCCCATGAATCAGGGGAAAGTGTAGACTGCAGGTGGTGCTAGATTACTCTTGAGGTCTCATCGAGTCCATGTCGAGTGTAGCAGATTCATCCATTGATCAGGGTCTGACTGACTCTTCTGGTGATCCAGTTGATGGTTGTGGTTCCGATACAATGAACGACCCTCATTAATGCTAGTACAATTAGGTCCTCTTGGCATCTCAGCAGAAAGACAATGGAGACCAAAAGACGCTCGTTCTCATTCTGGAGCTTTTCGAGCTTCTTAATTTTACTGTGCGTCTCTTCCCTGTAGAGGTACTTGATATGGTTTTATGTTTCCCCAGCGCATGATCATGTCGAATATTCCTCGAGCAGTCAGAAGGATGGCATCATCCAGATGATGCAGTATTTGAGTAAGCTAGCTTCTTGTCATCTTAAGGCGTTCCTGATGTCTATCTGATTTTTGCTGGATGCCGCCTTTATATCCTATTCCCCCTTCTGCAACCTCGAGCTAGCCAACTTTAGCTGTGGATCTGGTGCAGTGGTGGGGTAAGAGGGAGACAGGGGCGACACAGGGCTGTCAGTAGTGCTACGTCCGGTGTCAGATGTGCTGGCATGGTGACAACACCTCTTTCTTTTTTTTCAGTTTTTGTGGAAGAAGTGGATTTTCATGTAATTGTCGTTGTACGTTGATCATTCTCAAGGCTGGGTCCTAAGTCTTGCTTAGTTGACAGCTGCTGTAGATCTCTACAGCTTCGTTTTGAATAAAATCCCAGAAGATTTTGGCTTAGTGCATCAACTTGCTGTTGTCGTAATTCATGGTATGTCCTTGGGAGATGCAGTGTTCTTCCACAGTGGATTTTGTCGTTTCTGAGGCGTTTATGCTGTGAGTCTATTCTGTACCGTCCCGATAGCGTGGCCCACATACATTTTCCCACACAGACAAGGCATGTACGGTAGACTCCCCTCTTCAGAATCCTAGGTCATCCCTGGCCAAGGATATGGACTCACCCTGAGAATTATCAAAGCAGAGTGGCAGTCTACAAAGAAATCTGCTCCAGCAATAAGACCTGGAGGAGACAAGGACGTATTGTCATAACGCTGGCAGAGATCCGCTAATGAGGGCACTGGATGGAACCCAAGCACTATGCTGCGCTCACCACCGCCCTAGGTCAGAGACGGCTCTGGGAAGGGTGGGGGACTAGGGGGAGGGGAAGAGGGTATAAATGTGGAAATCAATCAGTTATCAGGAACGCCTGAAGGTTGGATGAAGTTGGCTTGCAGAAGCGTCACGCCTTCTGGATGACAAAACCCACCTGAAAACTCGGGAAATTTTCCAGATGTTCCTAGGCTGGGTAAACCCAAAATCAGGCATCAGGTACCTCCATGTGATGATCAGCAGCATTAAGAAACTGTACAATCTTCGTAACTGGAAAGCGTGCCTTTTGGCCACACTTGTCTACCTGTGGAGATGCTGAGAGATCCAAACCGTACCATCTTTGCGGAGGTCTTTCATCACATCAGAAACCCAGACACCTGCCAGTCTTGTCCAGCTAAGACAGTGCATCCACTACGACCGACACGGACATGACAAAACCTCGAGAGGACTCTTCGCACTCCATCTGCAGTTGGCGTCGTCCCCTCCCCTAATTTGTGGGCGTGGTTAAATTAATAACCTGGTCTCAAGCGAAAAGAGCGTGGCTGTCAGCTACATGCAGACAGACTACTAAATATAAACACATTGTGGCTAAACGACCACAAAAAGAACGTCAGGGGATTGTCATCAATTGTGCAGAGAAACTAATTGACAGTGCTACCTTGTCTGTACTAAGGAAGGAATTTCACACTGACGCTGATGAGCATTTACTACTGCAGAATATATCAGTGTGGTGGACCACGTCTTGCTTGCTCTTCCACTGGAGAATGCAGATGAAATATGAGGCAAAATATGCCATACACTTACCAAGGCTGCTCTATCAAAGCCAAACATTTCCAAGGATATCTGTTGCTGCAACAGTTACTGCCAAATTAATCGTGTCCTCAGATCACCTAAGTCCTTAATTTACTTACTTTGCTTGCATTATTATTATTACTGTTCTTTTCTTAACATAAGATCTGGTCTCTTGATTTTGTCAAATACTAACTTTTTTCGTTTTACTATTGAGTATATAAAATTAAACATTATTTTAAGAGAATTAATGCAGAGTCTACAACGAGGCTCAAAAAGGTGTCTTGTGGCTCGTATCTAAAATATTTATTCACATAAAAATTATACACAAGAAAAGTTAATTAGAGAACTACTATACAGGGTGGTCAAGAACAGTCTGAAAAGCTTGTAAGGATGTCGCAACGTAGGTTGTGCCGAGAAATAATTATTAGCAAAAAAATATTATACCTTGCACTGATTTCGAGTAAACTAGCCCATCAGGGCATTTTCAAGCGATCCGAACCAGACGGTGTCGCCAAACGTTTTCTTCTTTTGATTTCCTAAAACCGAACAAGAGAGCGATACCAAAATTGGACTTGGGAAGATAGTAAGGGTCGAATCTAAGCCAAAGGCCAAGGGATCTTGTGCACTATCATCTGCGCTATGAGAACAACTGACATTAGCTGTATCTGGCGGGACGCCTGAATCTGCACACGTGCAACAGCTTGATTGGCTAACTTCAATGCCAATTAACTGGGATACGCCGCCATGTACGAAGTCTCTCCTATCAGTTATTTAGCAGCACAATCTGCCCAGCAACACTTTTACAGTCTTTTCAGAGTGTATACTAGGTACCAGCAAACATCGTGTACTGTATAGTGGGTCATATTATGGGAAGAGATCTCACATTTCTCGCACTGTGTTACAGTGGCCTGGCTGACAACGCTGCTGTTGGTGTTGGTGGTGACGTCAGCAGTCGCTGACTTCCAGACTCAACTCGATGAGGATAGCAATCGACTTGTGATCACCACGAGAAAGGGTGAGTGCTCTGGCCAGCGTCTGAAGAAATGAGAAACAGTAAAATTTTCGAGAAAATAATTGTGGTTGTGCAATCCAGAGAGTAAGTTCTATGTTTAGGTAAAAACCCTAAAGCTTTTCTATTTGATTAGAAAAATTAAGTACTAAAATTCACTTCACTCATAAATATTACAAGGAAGGTATATGACAAAAAGCTCAAGTTGTTGTAAGATGTTATAATTTTTTGGTGCCAAGTGCACTTTAAGGACCCAAAACCATTGCTTTCGAGTAGGAAACTCAACTACAAAGGATAATTTACAGTGTACGAATACGCCTGTCCATCATGAGCAGTAACAAATCTGACAGTGCCACCCTTACTCCAATACATTAACACAACCCAAGGAATAGAGAAAACTCTACCAAACAGATGGCTTTGTAATTCGTCCTGCGGTGCACCACTGGTAAGCGATTCGACGTGGAGGTACACGCTAACAGAAACTGCCTAATAGCTGTATACTGGGTCGAGTGCACTAAATTTTTTTCTAACACACTGAAACTAATTAATTTCCGCCATGCATGTTTCAATACTAAATCACTCGGCACTGACCTAAGCTTCCCACATATTGTGAGGCAGACCTTACCGTAAACAGCACCTAGATCCACTACAGGGAGACATCATCCCTGTGCCACAGCTGTAGTGAAATTTGAAATATACACATCAAAATTTTTTTTGCATCACCTCGTTTCCGAGAGTTCCGGAACCTGTACAGAAAATTGGAATAGAGATCAAATAAACATCATTTCCACCCGTTTTATTGCTCATGAAAACCACACATTGCATGCTGTACCACCATAAACCGAGATCTTCAGAAGTGGTGGTCCAGATTGCTGTGCACGCCGGTACCTCCAATACCCAGTAGCACGTCCTCTTGCATTGACGCATGCCTGTATTTGTCGTGGCATACTATCCACAAGCTCATCAAGGCACTGTTGGTTCAGTTTGCCCCACTCCTCAACGGTGATTCGGCGTAGATTCCTCAGAGTGGTTGGTGGGTCACGTTGTCCACAAACACTCCTTTTCAAACTATTCAAAGCACGTCCGATAACCCTACCGAACGTCTGGAGAACATGCTGGCCACTCTAGTCGAGTGATGTCGTTATCCTGAAGTAAGTCATTCACAAGATGTGCAGGATGGGGGCGCGAACTGTTGTCCATGAAGACAAATGCCTCGCCAATAATCTGCCGGTATGGTTGCACTATCGGTCGGAGGATGGCATTCGCATATCGTACAGCCGTTACGACACCTTCCATGACCACCAGCGGCGTACGTCGGCACCCACATAATGCAACCCCAAAACAGCAGGGAACCTCTACCTTGCTGCAATCGCTGGACAGTGTGTCTAAGGCATTCAGTCTGACCGGGTGCCTCCAAACACGTCTCCGATTATTGTCTGGTTGAAGACATATGCGACACCCATCGGTGAAGAGAACGTGATGCCAATCCTGAGCGGTCCATTCGGAATGTTGTTGGGCGCATCTGTACCGCCATGCAGGGTGTCGTGTTTGCAAAGTTGCTCCTCGCCATGGACGTCGGGAGTGAAATTGTGCATCATGCAGCCTTTTGCGCACAGTTTGAGTCGTAACACGACGTCCTGTGGCTGCACGAAAAGCATTATTCAACATGATGGCGTTGCTGTCAGGGTTCCTCCGAGCCACAATCCGTAGGTATCGGTCATTCACTGCGCTTGGGCGCCTGAGCGAGGCATGTCATCAACAGTTCCTGTCTCTCTGTATCTCCTCCATGTCCGAAAAACATCGTTTTGGTTCACTTCGAGACGTCTAAACACTTCCCCTTTTGAGAGCCCTTCCTGGCACAAAGTAACAATGCGGACGCGATCGAACCGCAGTATTGACCGCTTAGGCATAGTTGAACTACAGACAACACGAACCGTGTACCTCCTTCCTGGTGGAGTGACTGGAACTGAACGGCTGTTGCACCCCCTTCATCTGATAGGCGCTTCTCATGCGTGGTTATTTACATCTTTGGGCGGGTGTAGTGACATCTCTGAACAGTCAGAGAGACTACGTCTGTGATACAATATCCGCAGTCAACGTCTATCTTCAGGAGTGTTGGGAATCGGAGTGATGCAAAACTTTTTTTGATGTGTGTATAATTTAATCCAAACAAAGCAGACGTTTTTTAATCAACTCATATTGTATCTTCCTTGTTTAGTTGCGATAATATACTCGACATTCATGTAAACCGATTTAGCTATGCCAACTAACTGTCGACGTTTACTTGCTACGTTATATTGTTATCTCAGTAAAACCCCAATTCAAAGAGGAGGACGTTTTCGTAGCAGCAGACTACAGAGGTTTAGAGGTATAATCCCACAAGGATCCTGGTACGTTATAAAGCCGTCACTGTTGTTAAAGATATTCACTTTTCGTCATTATTCACAGTCACGACAAGTAGAGTCACTGTATTTAGTAACTGAAAATAGTTAAAATTATTAGCATTCTAAGAGAAAAATAAAGTATTACAATTCAGTTTTTTTCTGTTGCTATCTGTTGTTACCTGTTGCTGCATTGTGATGTTGACATACCGACATCGAAGCTTTGTAAATCCAGTCTAAACTTTTATCAATACGTTCTTTGTCGTATTAATGCAATGTATTTTTTGAATAAATCTGGAGGGTTTCTCTTTATAGCGCGAAGTCGTTCCCTTGACGTACATTTCAATCATCGACTGAGCGTTGGAGGAACATTGTATACAGTATAAGGATTCGCAAAGATATTTCCTGCAGCATTAGCTACACATTTTCATGTGTGTATTGGTAGGTCACATATCTGTTATTTCTTTACATTACGTTACCCTAGAATTGAAGTCTATTTAAAAAGACAATGTGAATATCAAATTGTTCTCAAATACGCCGCTCATCAAAACGTGAAGTTCTCGTGTCGTCTTGTGCCAGCTGGGTCTCCGGAAAAGTTCTTTCTTTTTAATGCATATCATCTGCGTTTGTACAAAAACGAGTTGTAAGACCAACCACGTGCGTTTTTTCAACCTCAGAGACCGTAAGCTCTGTTGATAGAACTGACCCTTCGAACGAAGTGTAACTAACCTGTAACACCAGAAAACTCGGTGCTCTTGTATCTCAATTAGAATTTGTGTTGCAAAAGCCACTCAGCATCTCGACATCCAAGTCCAGTATTTACTAACAACAAACAACTTTAGTTGAATACTTGAGACGATACTGCGCATCATATTGTCAATTTGCAACTATTTAAATGGACCAGCGTTGTGGTCGTTATCTTGATGATTCTTATTGATAAACTGACATGCGAAATGAAACGGATTGTTCGTTATTAGTATTGTGGGATTATTTTTTCCTTGAGCTGATCCAGAGATTTCAAATTTTGCTGTTTTGTCTCTAATGTAGAGGGGTCATGGAGATGATAATTATTATATCTTAAAAGTAATTGAAAACTTCTCAGTTCTATTTATGAATCTTAAGCACTATCACTGCTTCTATAAAATAATTTTATATAGTGGTTACGGTATAACTAGCTCTGCTGCTCCATTCTTTCTACAGCCCAGGTCCTCTGCAGCTGACGATGCTTACTACACATTACTACTAACCACACACCGTTGCCACGACACATTTCAGGAATCCTATTTACAGTGTTCTACTGTGCCTGGTAGGTATGGAAAACTAATTGAAAAGATTATCCATTTCATATGTATATTTGGAAACTTGTTTGTTGAATATATTACATTTTATCCTTACATAAACGGCTATCTAGTAATTATCTCTTTCTAAATGTCGCGTTCAGGAAACTGCAACGGATTGGTGTAATTAAAAGTTAGCACATACCATTATTTTGTTTATATTTTCCTACTTTAAAAGCCGGCCGGTATGGCCGTGCGGTTCTCGGCGCTTCAGTCTAGAACCGCGTGACCGCTACGGTTGCGGGTTCGAATCCTGCCTCGGGCATGAATGTGTGTGATGTCCTTAGGTTAGTTAGGTTTAAGTAGTTCTAAGTTCTAGTGGACTGATGACCATAGATGTTAAGTTCCATAGTGCTCAGAGCCATTTCAAACATTTTGAACCCACTGTAAAATTATCTCATTCATCTTCATCACTAAGTGCATTCCTACTGCTCATAAATTAGATTCGATCTTCAGTGTGTGAGGCTACTGTCAGGTTTTGAGTTCGGATTACATATGAAAGTATATCCTCAAATGCCCTGATTTAAAAAATTGTGCACTCTTATATATCAAGTTTTTGCCAATGAATTACATTTAGCAACACTATTTAATCGCAAAAATGAAGTCACGTAAGCTTTATGATCACAAAGGTTTATAATAGGCTTTGGAAACTGAAATGCAATAAACATGAGAAATCGTATCTAGTATCTCACGCAGCGTTTAAGCGAAGTGGCTTATAGCCATTTTCTTTGCCATGAAAATGTATTCCCTATTTGTGGTAATGATAAACAAAATACGAATAAGCATATATTTGTGGAAAATCATAACGTTCCTGCGGACAGCGTCAGCTCCAGAACACACCTTATTTCTTGGAAACATCCAGAGAAATACGAAGTATTCTTTTCGAATGGTTAAAACTGTTGCTGATATCAACTGCCATTAGAAAGTCAGAGTGAGAGCTAAGCAACAGGTGTTGAATCAGATTACCACACGACAATAGTAAAATAGAAATTGAGCAAGTACACTTAAACAACAAAATGTATGGTGAGGAGAATAGTTCTAAATTCGTCTGACTGATCTCAAAAGTGGGAAAGCCACAACGGTGTAGACATTACTCGTGTCCAAAGAATATGTGGTAAACATGTAACCGTAGTGTAAGAAAATTCACTAAAGTATGGTCGAATGTAATTTGTGAAACATTTACAAAGATTCATTAATGGAGAGGGTAACTAAGCTGCCTGTACTACTATTTGCATTGAGTGATAGCAAGCAGATTTTGTACCAGGCGTAGAAAACAGCGGCCTCAAAAAGCACTTGTGAGAGTTATCGTTGTGGAAGAGTGCGTTGCTAACACACAACCCAGCTACATGCGACCATGTCATCCTATGCGAACTGAGTGATCAGCAGCAATTGACACCAGAAACTCCTCCTTCCTCAACGCAAGGAACCGCAAGACAGGTATCTACACAAACGCAAGCTCCAAGCATACAATATGAGCGGGCAGCGATGTCGATGGCCCGCACTCCCGAAAATCGAAAACTGACTTCCAGGGTATCCCATAGGATGAGCTCAAAGATAACTATAGCGTTCGTAATTTCGTTTAATAAGTCACAGCTGCAAAATACCAACGCGAATTATTTACAGATGAATGGAAAAACAGGTAGAAGCCGACCTCGGGGAAAAGATCAATTTGGATTCCGTAGAAATGTTGGAACACGTGAGGCAATACTGACCCTACGACTTATTTTAGAAAAAAGATTAAGGAAAGGCAAACCTATGTTTCTAGCATTTGTAGACTTAGAGAAAGCTTATGACAATGTTGACTGGAGTACTCTCTTTCAAATTCTGAAGGTGGCAGGGGTAAAATACAGGGAGCGAAAGGCTATTTACAATTTGTACAGAAACCAGATGACAGGTATAAGAGTCGAGGGACATGAAAGGGAATCAGTGGTTGGGAAGGGAGTGAGACAGGGTTGTAGCCTCTCCCCGATGCTATTTAATCTGGATATTGAGCAAGCAGTAAAGGAAACAAAAGAAAAGTTCGGAGTAGGTATTAAAATCCATGGAGAAGAAATGAAAACTTTGAGGTTCGCCGATGACATTGTAATTCTGTCAGAGACAGCAAAGGACCTGGAAGAGCAGCTGAACGGAATAGACAGTGTCTTGAAAGGAGGGTATAAGATGAACATCAACAAAAGCCAACCGAGGATAATGGAATGTAATCGAATTAAGTCGGGTGATGCTGAGGGAATTAGATTAGGAAATGAGACACTAAAAGTAGTAAAGGAGTTTTGCTATTTGGGGAGCAAAATAACTGATGATGGTCGAAGTAGAGAGGATATAAAATGTAGACTGACAATGGCAAGGAAAGCGTTTCTGAAGAAGAGAAATTTGTTAACATTGAGTATTGATTTAAGTGTCAGGAAGTCGTTTCTGAAAGTATTTGTATGGAGTGTAGCCATGTGTGGAACTGAAACATGGACGATAAATAGTTTAGACAAGAAGAGAATAGAAGCTTTCGAAATGTGGTGCTACAGAAGAATGCTGAAGATTAGATGGGTAGATCACATAACTAATGAGGAGGTATTGAATAGAATTGGGGAGAAGAGGAGCTTGTGGCACAACTTGACTAGAAGAAGGGATCGGTTGGTAGGACATGTTCGGAGGCATCAAGGGATCACCAATTTAGTACTGGAGAGCAGCGTGGAGGGTAAAAATCGTAGAGGGAGACCAAGAGATGAATACACTAAGCACATTCAGAAGGACGTAGGCTGCTGTAGGTACTGGGAGATGAAGAAGCTTGCACAGGATAGAGTAGCATGGAGAGCTGCATCAAACCAGTCTCAGGACTGAACCACAACAACAACAACAATTTCGTATCTTTGCAGTAACTCTCCAATGACTATTATACCCACATGTAAGAACTGTAAAATAGTAAAAATGAATATTGAAACTTGCAAATTTAACACCCAATTGTCGAGTGACTGAATGCAATAAATTCTGAGTCTGTATCTGCCTTAATGTTTCAGATGACCAGAATGTTGAAGTTGGCTACGTTACACTTGGAAACGCTACGGGCTCTCCCAAACTGCGCTCTGACTCTGTGTTTATCGCAGATGGCCCCTCATTATTTGAGCCAAAAATCACTCACCGTCGCCCACGTGGAGCATCGTTTTGCCCCAAAGTAGAAATGACATCTGAGGGTGTTGGAATGCACGTTTGTGTCAACCATTCGAGGAGTCATATCTATGGAGGACCCGAGCAATACAACCAGAGCTGGTTCACGGAGCACAACGTGTACAGCAATTACTCGTACGTCAGCAAACAGCAAGACAATATGGGCGTGGCCGAGCGTTACTGGCTGTTCTCCGATGGCCGTTACTTTTATGTTCCTCCTCATGTGACGCTTTTTATAGAACAAAACACAAATAAATCAAAGGATCAAATATGTTTCACTGCGGATAACAAGCAACCTTACCCGGTCAATCGGAGAGAAGTTCTTCTGAAGTACACTCTCTGCCACTTTGATAATGCGAGAGAAGCACACGAGAATGCCATTAAAGAATACTTCGACAAACCCTTAGACATTCCAGACGAGCGCATGACCACGCATCCCATATGGTCTACGTGGGCGCGTTACAAGAAAGATATCAACGACGCAAAAGTGAGGCAGTTCGCCAGCGAGATAGTGGAACACGGCTTCAGCAACAGCCAGATTGAGATAGACGACAAGTGGGAGACTTGTTACGGCAGCCTCACGTTCGACTCCAACAAGTTCCCTGATGTCAGACCGCTCGTAGAAGACCTGCACTCGATGGGGTTCCGTGTGACGCTGTGGGTGCACCCGTTCATCAACTCTGACTGTGAACCGTATTACTCGAGGGCGCTGAAGAGGGGCTGGTTCGTCACCAACACCGAGGGCAGCACCATCACCAGCTGGTGGAACGGCCGAGGCGGCATCATCGATTTCACCAACCCTACGACTGCAGGCGAGTGGTCGAGTCAGCTGTGGGTAAGTAGCGCCGATACGAGCTTTTAGTTTCTATGCGCTACTGGCTTACTGTCTTACCTTTTCCAGAGGTCGGTGAAATGCTTTCAGTCTGTCATAAAGGTGGTGTGTATGGCAATGAAACTTCTTTTTTTTGCGCCATGCATGTTATACAGTATTTTATCTGCCGCAGTGTCCGACTGTAAATCTGACGCTACGGGCTATTCTCAGTTCGGATATCATGAATCAGCACAGTTCAGAGAACATCACTCTTGCCTGAGATAATTCTCTCTCATTGTATGCTGCGAACCATGGATGAAAGGCAAATGGTTGATTCCTTATTCCTAGAATTCTGAAAATAATTTTGAACATTGCCCAAGAATAAACTGTTAACGATGGTACGAGCTAACGGAAGAAGTTCTCAGGTATAGTAGTAGCTCGCAGACTTGTTAAGTTGCAGAACATAGTACGTTGTACCCGACGGCGAGTGTTCGTCAGAGACATGGGCACCATCAGGAGCGCCCCAGGGAAGAGTTATAGGACCGCTGTTATCTTCTGTGTACGTAAATGATCTGCCGGATAGACAGGGTGAGCAGCAATCGGAGGCAGTTGGCTGGTGATGCTGTGGTGTACGGAAAGGTGTCGAAGTTGAGTGACTGTAGGAAGATAAAAGATGACTTGGGCCAAATTTTTAGTTAATTCTATGAGTGGCAGCTCTAAATGTATAAAAGTTTAAGTTAATGCGGATCGGTAGGGAAAACAAACCTGTAATGTTCGAATGCAGCATTAGTACCGTGCTGCTTGACACAGTCACGTCGACTACATATCTAGGCGTATCACTACAAAGCGCTATGAAACGGAATGAACATGTAGAGACTTTAGTAGCGTAGTTGACTTCAGCTTGTAGGGAGAATTTTAGGAAGTTGAGTATCACTCGAGTGTTTGTAATCAGTGGCAGGTCGGATGGAAGATATCGAATCAATTTGGAGGCCGGCCCCCAGATTTGTTACCGATAGGCTCTAACGACAAGCAAGATGACTACTGAGACCATCTGGAGAACCAGAATTTGAATCTGCCTGCGGAACGATTCTGCTGCCACTAACGTACATTTGCGTGAGAATCACATAGATAAGAGAAATTAGGGCCAGTGCAGGGGGTGGAACAGGAAAGGAAATGTGTAGCAGTGGTAAACAGTCCCCTCCACCAGGCACCATACGGTGGTTTGCTGGGTGTGCAGATGCTGATTCAAATTTGATGAAGATTTATGTAATATCCACTTCATTTAAGGTAGGTATGGCGTGGATCTCTGGCACAAAAATTTTCATTAAGTTCCTTCAGAATGATCCGGGTGGAGTACATGAGAAAATGCTACAAGTGGTTATTACATCGATAAGAGAACTATGTGAACTATCTGTTGCCACAGGGATACCAAAAAGGGAAATCTAGTTCACTGTATACAGGGTGTTACAAAAAGGTACGGCCAAACTTTCAGGAAACATTCCTCACACACAAATAAAGAAAAGATGTGATGTGGACATGTGTACGGCAACGCTTAATTTCCATGTTAGAGCTCATTTTAGTTTCGTCAGTATGTACTGTACTTCCTCGATTCACCGCCAGTTGGCCCAATTGAAGGAAGGTAATGTTGACTTCGGTGCTTGTATTGACCACGCGACTCATTGCTCTACAGTACTAGCATCAAGCACATCAGTACGCAGCATCAACAGGTTAGTGTTCATCACGAACGTGGTTTTGCAGTCAGTGGAATGTTTACAAATGCGGAGTTCGCAGATGCCCATTTGATGTATGGTTTAGCAAGGGGCAATAGCCGTGGCGCGGTACGTTTGTATCGAGACAGATTTCCAGAACGAAGGTGTCCCGACAGGAAGACGTTCGAAGCAATTGATCGGCGTCTTAGGGAGCACGGAACATTCCAGCCTAAGACTCGTGACTGGGGAAGACCTAGAACGACGAGGCCACCTGCAATGGACGAGGCAATTCTTCGTGCAGTTGGCGATAACCCTAATGTCAGCGTCAGAGAAGTTGCTGCTGTACAAGGTAACGTTGACCACGTACTGTATGGAGAGTGCTACGGGAGAACCAGTTGTTTCCGTACCATGTACAGCGTGTGCAGGCACTATCAGCAGCTGATTGGCCTCCACGGGTACACTTCTGCGAATGGTTCATCCAACAATGTGTCAATCCTCATTTCAGTGCAAATGTTCTCTTTACGGGTGAGGCTTCATTCCAGCGTGATCAAATTGTAAATTTTCACAATCAACATATGTGGGCTGACGAGACTCCGCACGCAATTGTGCAATCACGTCATCAACACTGATTTTCTGTGAACGTTTGGGCAGGCATCGTTGGGGATGTCTTGATTGGGCCCCATGTTCTTCCACCTACGCTCAATGGAGCACGTTATCATGATTCCATACGGGATACTCTACCTGTGCTGCTAGAACATGTGCCTTTACAAGTACGACACGACATGTGGTTCATGCACGATGGAGCTCCTGCACATTTCAGTCGAAGTGTTCGTACGCTTCTCAACAACAGATTCGGTGACGGATGGATTGGTAGAGGCGGACCAATTCCATGGCCTCCACGCTCTCCTGACCTCAACCCTCTTGACTTTCATTTATGGGGATATTTGAAATCTCTTGTCTACGCAACCCCGGTACCAAATGTAGAGACTCTTCGTGCTCGTATTGTGGACGGCTGTGATACAATACGCCATTCTCCAGGGCTGCATCAGCACATCAGGGATTCCATGCGACGGAGGGTGGATGCATGTATCCTCGCTAACGGAGGACATTTTGAACATTTCCTGTAACAAAGTGTTTGAAGTCACGCTGGTACGTTCTGTTGCTGTGTGTTTCCATTCCATGATTAATGTGATTTGAAGAGATGTAATAAAATGAGCTCTAACATGGAAAGTAAACGTTTCCGGACAGATGTCCACATAACATATTTTCTTTCTTTGTGTGTGAGGAATGTTTCCTGAAAGTTTGGCCGTACCTTTTTGTAACACCCTGTATGGAAAATAGTTCGCTGCCACGTTTGTTGAAACCGATCCAATTGAAAAGGGAAAATGTAAGTCTACATCTACATCTACATAAATACTCCGCAATCCACCATACGGTGCGTAGCGGAGGGTACCTCGTACCACAATTAGCATCTTCTCTCCCTGTTCCACTCCCAAACAGAACGAGTGAAAAATGACTGCCTATATGCCTCTGTACGAGCCCTAATCTCTCTTATTTTACCTTTGTGGTCTTTCCGCGAAATATAAGTTGGCGGCAGTAAAATTGTTCTGCAGTCAGCCTCAAGTGCTGGTTCTCTAAATTTCCTCAGTAGCGATTCACGAAAAGAACGCCTCCTTTCCTCCAGAGAATCCCACCCGAGATCCTGAAGCATTTCCGTAACACTCGCGTGATGATCAAACCTACCAGTAACAAATCCAGCAGCCCGCCTCTGAATTGCTTCTATGTCCTCCCTCAATCCGACCTGATAGAGATCCCAAACGCTCGAGCAGTACTCAAGATAATTAAAAAACCTATTGGTTTTTGTGAACTGAGAAACTGCTGTATATGCGTAGTGATTCAATGGGAATACCACTCATATCAACGAGTGGAAACTGACGACTGCGTGCAGAGAAGGATGAAACTTTTTTCACTTTCCATAAATGATACTGAGTGAATACTAGAAGTCTGCATTATCTCCGATTTTTACCGGCGAGTCCCGCTCGCTCCTGTGGCTCTCGGGAGTATGCGGCCGAGCGTCCTCTTCCGCCGGCTGTGGGCAGCCGATCGCCAGCGCTCGGCGGAGTGCGCCAAACGCTCGGCCGGTCGCCAGTAACCGGTGGACGCAGTGCCAGCGAGGGGCGCTTCGTAACACTCCTTGAGATCAGAGGCCACCACTTCACATTAAGCACTTATTTCTTTTACAGATGTCTTTCGTTGTGTACTACCAGTTCTATGACTTAAATAATACACTTGTATATGTTACATTTGATGTTTGTTAATATGTTGCAGACTACTGGAGTTTCGCCTTTGAGGTTATCATGTATTCCAGTAATTGTAACGTTAAAAACTGTAATGTCTGTATTTAGTATTTTGTTCCGTTCAGTAGACAACACAGTCGTCTAATCATGGACTATGTGTAGCCTATCTCCAAACTCGGCCACGTATACGTTGTACTAATATTGAATGCAGGACCGGGAACGAATGACGGAGTTAAAAGTAATACTCAAGAAATTTTGTTGCACAAACGTTAATTTCTGAACAAATTGTGACCTGTAAATAACGTTACAAGTGAATCATGACTATACAATTCATTTTTCGTCATTGGTGCTCCCTGATACACATGCGTCATTTGTGTTCCTGGAGCTATTACTACAGCTGGCGGTTTGAACTTCTTCCTGTGAAGTCAATGAAAGTGGAATCATACATTTATAGAGTTTGAGGAATGTTTCCTTCCTTGTGATTACGTGGTTGTTGTGAATACTTACGTAATTGTGATGGATCAATAAGAGGTCATCCACCTCGTCTGATACCAGGCACGATCTTTTGCAGGACAGCAGGTGACCGGCCTGGCTAAAATTTCTCTCGCTGGAAGCACTAGTGACAGGAATACAGAGAACTCTTCCGGCTACTACCGACAGCCTTGGAAATAACCCCGCGTGCGTTTTCCACCACTGCAAAATTTGTCCTTCGGCACAGCTACAGTCGGATTCGGAGAGAGAAAGGTACCTGTCTAGTTCATTGGTAGTATCCGTGTGTCCATCTTCGTCGTCATCATCTGAACTCCAGTCCATCCTGGACTTTTTCATGGGAAGAACTTGGTCACTGTTTGCTTGAATGGACTCTAAACATGAATGAAAACATCCGTAAGATATTCCTGTCACCTTCAAATATGTATACACCGTAGTTAGAATTACTGGTTACTAAACGACTATATTTACGGTGAAATTTTATATACAGGGTGAGTGACCTAACATTACCGCTGGATATATTTCGTAAACCACATCAAATACTGACGAACCGATTCCACAGACCGTGAGGAGAGGGGCTAGTGTAATTGTTTAATACAAACCATACAAATTTGCACGGAAGTATGTTCTTTAACACAAACCTACGTTTCTTTAAATGGAACCCCGTTAGTTTTTTTTAGCACATCTGAACATATAAACAAATACGTAATCAGTGCCGTTTGTTGCATTGTAAAATATTAACTACTTCCGGAGATATTGTAACCTAAAGTTGACGCTTGAAACCTCCGACGTTCAGTTGCGTGTTGTAACAAACACGGGCCACGGTCGGCGAGCAGCATCTGCAGGGACATGTTTACGATGGCGACCGTGTTTACGAGTGTGGCTGTAGTGCACCGTTGTGGTTTGGTCTAGCTGTCGCAGTGTCCGCATGTAGCGCTTGCTGCTATTGTTATTCTGCATTCGTCTCCGCACGCAGACCAACTGTAGTACACCGTGTTACCAGATGTCTGTGATAGTGTAGTGTTGTAGGAACTGTGACCATGGTGTATTCGAACTATGAAAAGGCGTAGATGATACTCATCTATGGCGAGTGTCGACGAAATGCAGCTGAAGCCTGCAGGGTGTGTGCAGAACGGTACCCGTACAGAGAGCACCCAACGTGCTGCACATTGCAAAACATCTACCGCCAACTGTATGCAACAGGTATGGTCGTAGCACGCAAACGGGTCCGTAACAGGCCCGTCACAGGAGAAGCGGGTGCAGTTGGTGTGTTAGCTGCTGTTGCCATGAACCCACACATGAGTACACGGGACATTGCGAGAGCCGGTGGACTGAGTCAAAGTAGTGTCATGCGCATACTGCATCGTCACAACTTCCACCCGTTTCATGTGTCGCTACATCAGCAATTACGTGGTGATGACTTTAATCATCTAGTGCAATTCTGTCAATGGGCATTAACAGAGAATGCGTTGCAGTTCTACCTGTTCACCGATGAAGCGGGTTTCACAAACCACGGGGCAGTGAATCTACGGAACATGCCTTAGTGGTCCGTGGATAATCCTCGCTGGCTCAGACAGGTAGAGCGACAGCGACCGTGGGCTGTAAATGTATGGTGCGGAATCATTGGCGACCACCTCATTGGTCCTCACTTCATTGCAGGGGTCCAAACAGCTGCAACATACATCGCGTTTCTACAGAATGATCTGCCAACGTTACTCGAAAACGTCCCACTGGAAACGCGTCGACGTATGTGGTATCAGCATGATGGTGCATCTGCACATTCCGCAATTAACAGTAGGCTGACCCTTGACAGGATGTTCGACGGGCGTTTCATAGGACGTGGAGGACGCATAAATTGGCCAGCCCGTTCTCCTGATCTTACACCTCTGGACTTCTTTCTGTGGGGTACGTTAAAGGAGAATGTGTACCGTGGTGTGCCTACAACCCAGAGGATGTGAAACAACGTATTGTGGCAGCCAGCGGCGTCATTACGCCAGATGTACTGCGGTGTGTACGACATTCATTACGCCAGAGATTGCAATTGTGTGCAGCAAATGATGGCCACCACATTGAACATCTATTGGCCTGACATGTCGGGAAACACTCTATTCCACTCCGTAATTGAAAACGGAAACAACGTATGTACGTGTACCTCGACCCTCATGGTAATGTACATGTGCGTCAGTGAGAAAGACCAATAAAAAGGTGTTAGCATGTGGACGTAATGTGCTGTTCCAGTCTCTTCTGTACCTAAGGTCCATCACCGTTCCCTTTCGATCCCTACGTAATTCGGTGCTCTCCGATACACACGATCGAACAGCGGAGGAGTGGTACTCAAGCGTCAACTTTAGGTTACAATATCTCCGGATGTAATTAACATTTTACAATGCAACAAACAGCACTGATTACGTATTTGTTTACATGTTCAGATGTGCTAACAAAACTAACGGGGTTCCATTTAAAAAAACGTAGGTTTGTGTTAAAAAACATACTTCCGTGCATTTTTTATGGTTTGTATTAACCAATTACACTAGTCCCTCTCCTCACGTTCGGTCTGTGGAATCGATTCGTCAGTACTTGATGTGGTTTATGAAATATATACAGCGATAATGTTAGGTGACTCACCCTGTATATCGCACAAATTACATCAAAACGCATTGTGGAATGTTTAAGCTGAGAAACCTTTCCCAAATATCACTTTGTAGACGTAATAAATGTTGATCTAACGAAAGATGGCAGGTTAGACAAACAAACATTCGTTTACTAATTGGTTTCATTGAATGAACCTTACCATTTACGGGCAGTTCAGAGTACAATCGTCGAACTTCAGCATACGCGGCTTGCTTTTCGTCTGCTATGAGTTTCTTCAAATGACGCCGTGATGGACAAAGAATAGTGCCAACGTAATGGATAGCCTCAATTTTGCACTTCTCTGTGATGAAGTATGCTGCTCTCCTTTTTATTTTCGCCATGAGCTGAAAATGAAACCCAATATACCTAACTGCACTCTGATAATTCAACAGTTGTATAAATGATCATAACCTATAGAAATTGTTTTTACCTCGTTGTCACTGTCTATTGGTTCACAATGATGTAACAGACTCTTGTACCACGGCAGCACACGTTCCAGCGTTGTTATCTTGGCAGTTTCCAAATCCAAACTCGCTTCTTTAAAGGGGGTTAGAAAAGCGACAACGTCTCGTACGCACCCTTCTTGGAAGGTTTCTAAGAGTGTCGATTGCCCCCTTCATTCTAGTAGATTTCGAATATCGTCCATTTGACTTACGACGGAATTGAGCATTAACAGTATACTGTTCCATCGAGTTACAGCTTCTTGCTTCACAGAGTGCCGCAGACGCCCCGAGTGACCCGATCTCTTCAAATAGCCTACTATAGCTCTTGCTGATAGTAGACACGACAGGATTTCAGGGGCTTCGTCTTCTAAAAACGTCTCTTGAAGTGTGTGACGAAGCGCAGTCATCAAGCAGTGATCAAAGCAATGCAACCGGTCGTAAGATTCAAGTGCTTTCTTCATATTAGCTCCTTGGTCGGTGACAAAGTAACATTTCGTAAGATCATTCTTGTTAATTACTAACTCAAGCATCCTATCTCAAGCATACGCTCTTCGATTTCGTGCCGTATGTTCTCTCCTGTCTTAGGTACGTCCGGAAACTCAGTTGTTATCAAAATAAGCGTTTCTACCTGCCACTCATCATTCACATAATGCGACGTCACAGTCAAAAAATTTCTCTTCTTGTAGTTATCAGACCACAGATCAGCGTCTAAAGCGCACATTTTTTCTTTAAGCACATATTAGCTTGGGCACCATTGTCACCCGTATTTTGTCTGACTTTTCTTTAATATGCCGCGATACAGTAGTAGGGTACGGAAGAACATCTTCTATACTGACTTTGCCGTAAGTTGCGTCAACATTGATGAGCTCCTGCGAATAATTCTTGAAGCCAATCTTACTACAACTATTTAACGGTAGCAAATCTATTCCACTCATATCGCCCAACCTATCAACAACAACTTTCTTTATGCTACTTGGTACTGCAAGTGGCCGGTGGACTTCTGTTCCGCATTTACTTTTGCAGTGCCGAATCATACCTGTTGTGCTTCACTGGTACGAAAGTATGGTATCGCATGTGGTACATTGCACGAAACCACCAGAAGCCTGCGTGACAGGATCCACTACAAGTGCAAACGATTTCCAAGCTTCACTTTTCGCCTCCTCTTCCGACATGTCTTTCTTCTTCAGGGCTAATGAGCCGCTTCTAATTCTCTCCATAATACTTCTTTTCGTTTCATGAATGGAACGTGTACGACCTATACTTGGTTTATCCATAACGCTGTATGCGCTGCTCAAAGCCAGGTCGTCAACTGCGTTTACACACGGTTTCTAATGCGATTCGGCACTGTAGAGCGCGAGGCGGTTGAACTGTCACCGGCCGAGATTGTGAGTACGCTCGAGCGCCCGGCAGTGCTCGACAGTCCAACCGATAACCGAGAGGTGTGGGACCACCGGCCACATGCTGCATTAGACGGCCACAGCCGTATCGGACAGTGGGCCTTTCCCAGCCGTCGAGCAGCGACACGAAATGGGAAATGCTAGAGCGGTTGTTTTCATCGAAATGCAGAGCTCTAGAGAATACCACAAAAGAAGCGTAGGCAAACTGGAGTAAAAATACGTAGAACAGGTTAAAATAAAAGTCAATATCATCTTATTCACTAGGATATAGGACCACCAGATGACTTTGTATTGGTTCGTTGGTTCAAACGGGAGACCTGAAGTTCGTATTGTCTAAACACCATACTCTGGTACAATCATGAAGTACCAGTTCGGTATTTATCAAGCTATGTAGAGACGTTCATCCCATAAGGGGAATAAAAGGATAAAAGAATCGTTCGAATCAGAAATTATGTCTGTAATCAACATCGAAATTATGTGTAATACCACGGTAGCCAGTACACTCTGGTATTTACTGTGGCATGGAAACAAACTGCCTCCCAATGTCGTCTTGAAGAATTTATTACCACACCTGAAACACATGCTGTATCATTTCAACAACATAGCTGTCAGGAGGCTGATATGAAAATGTACACTTCCTGTCGCATCCCACACGTGGTGTACGGCTGAAAAATCAGCGGCCCAGGTAGGGCAGTTAAGGATCCGTACTCTTGTCAAAGCATTTGTGGTATGACCTGCAAGGAGGGGGCTTGCATTACGCTGCTGCATCATACTGTTTGGCTCCTGGTAATGGGGGGTACTGAGACGTTGTGATTTTTAAGTCCGATAATGCTAGTTTAACGGATTTCCATTTGATGTATGGATGTTTCAAAATGTAAATGTAACAAAATTCTTACTTCTGAGGTCTGCAATCGCAGTCGTTTGGTAGAATCCGCCCCTATCGGTGGGGAAAAAATCAGGCGCCAGATAAATCTCTGAAACGAAACAAACTACTTGGCATTCCACTTAGACATTCTACACTCCTGGAAATTGAAATAAGAACACCGTGAATTCATTGTCCCAGGAAGGGGAAACTTTATTGACACATTCCTGGGGTCAGATACATCACATGATCACACTGACAGAACCACATTCATATAGACACAGGCAACAGAGCATGCACAATGTCGGCACTAGTACAGTGTATATCCACCTTTCGCAGCAATGCAGGCTGCTATTCTCCCATGGAGACGATCGTAGAGATGCTGGATGTAGTCCTGTGGAACGGCTTGCCATGCCATTTCCACCTGGCGCCTCAGTTGGACCAGCGTTCGTGCTGGACGTGCAGACCGCGTGAGACGACGCTTCATCCAGTCCCAAACATGCTCAATGGGAGACAGATCCGGAGATCTTGCTGGCCAGGGTAGTTGACTTACACCTTCTAGAGCACGTTGGGTGGCACGGGATACATGCGAACGTGCATTGTCCTGTTGGAACAGCAAGTTCCCTTGCCGGTCTAGGAATGGTAGAACGATGGGTTCGATGACGGTTTGGATGTACCGTGCACTATTCAGTGTCCCCTCGACGATCACCAGTGGTGTACGGCCAGTGTAGGAGATCGCTCCCCACACCATGATGCTGGGTGTTGGCCCTGTGTGCCTCGGTCGTATGCAGTCCTGATTGTGGCGCTCACCTGCGCGGCGCCAAACACGCATACGACCATCATTGGCACCAAGGCAGAAGCGACTCTCATCGCTGAAGACGACACGTCTCCATTCGTCCCTCCATTCACGCCTGTCGCGACACCACTGGAGGCGGGCTGCACGATGTTGGGGCGTGAGCGGAAGACGGCCTAACGGTGTGCGGGACCGTAGCCCAGCTTCATGGAGACGGTGCGTCGCTGCGGTCCGGTCCCAGGTCGACGGGCACGTGCACCTTCCGCCGACCACTGGCGACAACATCGATGTACTGTGGAGACCTCACGCCCCACGTGTTGAGCAATTCGGCGGTACGTCCACCCGGCCTCCCGCATGCCCACTATACGCCCTCGCTCAAAGTCCGTCAACTGCACATACGGTTCACGTCCACGCTGTGTTAAAGACTGCGATGGAGCTCCGTATGCCACGGCAAACTGGCTGACACTGACGGCGGCGGTGCACAAATGCTGCGCAGCTAGCGCCATTCGACGGCCAACACCGCGGTTCCTGGTGTGTCCGCTGTGCCGTGCGTGTGATCATTGCTTGTACAGCCCTCTCGCAGTGTCCGGAGCAAGTATGGTGGGTCTGACACACCGGTGTCAATGTGTTCTTTTTTCCATTTCCAGGAGTGTATATTTCACATTTCTCCTTCACTCCAGATACAGTAAATGAGTTGCAACTGAAACAGCAGTAGTAAATCAGTTGATTGGCTGTTGTTTGCCTTATGTGAACAAACTCACCTCTTGGCCCCACCCCCTTATCAATCTTAATAATAAACCATGCACTTCTCTGAGGCCATTATACTAACAAAATGACTACCTGTGCCTTCAGACTCATGTAAAAAGTTTGCTGTGGTCTTTACGTATACAACCAAAATAGCCAATCAACAATGCAAGGATGCTGCACGAATTAGTGTTAGCGCTCCTGCTGCTGCGGTGAACTGTGCAGCACTAACGTGCAGTTCTCTAACGCCGCTTGTAGCCCGACTAACACTTCAAACAGAGGGTCGGCAAAACCAAACAGAAGCAAATGTCTGCAACACATAAGTGAAACTCGAGTTTGCAATGTAACGTCATATAACATGAATCAACTCAAGAATAACGCGATAACTGTACACGTTTACTCATTCATATACGTCATCAACAGAGTAGAAACTTTAGCCTCTGAAATTCGTGCGTACTTCTGGCTTTCATGTCTGGAAATTCTGCACCGTTCCAACATCTGCAGCAGCAGCAACAAATTCTGACAATATGTGAAACTTCGATTCGGCAATCTGCAGCTCAACAGTTTTCCGTGCAAGTAACCCAACGTATTTTGCTATTTACAATTTTGGGGAAATTTGATGCTATCGTTAATACGAGACTTCCAATGTAAAACGATTTCCACAGCGCGGTAATTTAGGAAATACACCAATATCCCACGTTAAACAATTAGCACTACGTGATATTTCAACAAATACAAAGATACCTCATGTTAATCAGTTAGAACAAAGCAATATTTAAACGAACATAGGAAAAATTAAATTTATATACTAGCAAAATGGAACTAACACGTTTTTGCTACGTACGCAGTCTATATTGCGCAGTGAAGAACTCATCCTTGCATTATCAGTGCGTTAAAACAATGACGTCACTGTCAGGTTACCTAAAAGCAGTCTAGCCCCATAACTTTACTGTTGACTTGTAAATACTGGGTGATCAAAAAGTCAGTATAAATTTGAAAACTTAATAAACCACGGAATAATGTAGATAGAGAGGTAAAAGTTGACACACATGCTTGGAATGACATGGGGTTTTAATAGAACCAAAAAGAAAAACAAGGATCACAAAATGTCCGACAAACGCGTAAAAGATCTCTTGCGCACGTCGTTTGGTACTGATCGTGTGCTCAACCGCCACTTTCGTCATGCTTGGCCTCCCAGGTCCCCAGACCTCAGTCCGTGCGATTATTGGCTTTGGGGTTACCTGAAGTTGCAAGTGTATCGTGATAGACCGACATCTCTAGGGATGCTGAAAGACAACATCCGACGCCAATGCCTCACCATAAATCCGGACATGCTTTACAGTGCTGTTAACAACATTATTCCTCGACCACAGCTATTGTTGAGGAATGATGGTGGACATATTGAGCATTTCCTGTAAAGAGCATCATCTTTGCTTTGTCTTACTTTGTTATGCTATTCTGATCAGACGAAGCGCCATCTGTCGGACATTTTTTCAACTTTTGTATTTTTTTGGTTCTAATAAAACCCCATGTCACTCCAAACATGTGTGTCAATTTGTACCTCTCTATCTACATTATTCCGTGGTTTATTCAGTTTTCAAATTTATACTGACTTTTTAATCAACCGGTAATGGCGGGATATCTAAACACCGGTAAATAACATGTACAAAATTTCCCGCCAATTAGGATAGGACTGCAGTGATAAAGGTATTCACTCTATTTACAACAAGCAAACAAACGAATTATGTTCTCTGCTGTGCCAACAACATTATCAGCAAAAGTGATACCCAAGTTAAATGTTTAAACAAGAGCCACAGCTGCTGGGACAGTATAGGTGCGAGTGCAACGTCTATATTTAAACAAACACCACACTGTACAGTGGTACCTGATCCACTGAAGATCGTCATGTCACTTCACGCCACATGCCAGTCCTGCCACGACGTTCTCCTTCCGGTCTCTGCTACGTGTCTGTTGGTCACACGGCAGCTGTCAGTTCTTCACTGTACTACTGCTGTAAAGAACGCGCATGGGCCGGGCGGGTGCGTAAACCCTAACTACAGTAGTTGGAATGGGCAGAGCAGAGGTTTGCTGCCTTCCAGTCGTGGTGTATACCGCGAGCTTTCGCAAGGACCAGCAGTCCTAAAACGTACGCTAATTCCCCAAGAACAACATGTACAAATGCATTCAAAACTGTGTTCGGTTATTAAACTAATTCCATCAGGGTAGATGTGGGAATTTTCTTCCCTCCATGTTGTTAGTGGTGCGACCTGCATTCAGCACATATTACCCAATAAAAATATCTGGATACGTCCACCATGCCACCCTCCCTACGACAGATGTATCGCAAAATCTTCATCCTTCCTCCGTGCCATGTATGATGTGTAGCCTTATTAATTTTCCCATGCAGAAACGCCACCATAACTGTTCGTACTACACTATTGGCCATTAAAATTGCTACACTAAGAAGAAATGCAGATGATAAAGAGGGTATTCATTGGACAAATATATTATACCCGAACTGACATGTGATTACATTTTCACAAAGTTTGGGTGCATAGATCCTGAGAAATCAGTACCCAGAAGAACCACCTCTGGCCGTAATAAAGGCCTTGATAAGCCTGGGCATTGAGTCAAACAGAGCTTGGATGGCGTGTACAGATACAGCTGCCCATGCAGCTTCAACACGATACCGCAGTTAATCAGGAGTAGTGACTGGCGTATTGTGACGAGCCAGTTGCTCGGCCACCATTGACCAGACGTTTTCAGTTGGTGAGAGATCTGGAGAATGTGCTGGCCAGGGGAGCAGTCGAACATTTTCTGTATCCAGAAAGACCCGTACAGGACCTGCAACATGCGGTCGTGCATTATCCTGCTGAAATGTAGGGTTTCGCAGGGGTCGAATGAAGAGTAGAAGGGTAGAGCCATGAGTCGTAACACATCTGAAATGTAACGTCCACTGTTGACAGTGCCGTCAATGCGAACAAGAGGTGACAGAGACGTGTAACCGATGACACCGCATAACATCACGGCGGCTGATACGCCAGTATGGCGATGACGAAAACACGCTTCCAATGTGCGTTCACCGTGATGTCGCCAAACACGGACGCGACCATCATGATGTAAACAGAACCTGGATTCATCCGAAAAATAATGACGTTTTGCCATTCGTGCACCCAGGTTCGTCGTTGAGCACACCATCGCAGGCGCTCCTGTCTGTGTTGCAGCATCAAGGGTAACCGCAGCCATGGTATCCGAGCTGATAATCCATGGTGCTGCAAACGTCGTCGAACTGTTCGCGCAGATGGTTGTTGTCTTGCAAACGTCCCTATCTGTTGACTCATGGATCGAGACGTGGATACACGATCCATTACAGCCATGTGGATAAGATGCCTGTCATCTCGATTGCTAGTGATACGAGGCCGTTGGGATCCAGCACGGCGTTCCGTATTACCCTCCTGAACCCACCGGTTCCATATTCTGCTAACAGTCATTGGATCTCGACCAACGCGAGCAGCAGTGTCACGATACGATAAACCGCAATCGTGACAGGCTACAATCCAACCTTTATCAAAATCGGAAACGTGATGGTACGCATTTCTCCTCCTTACACGAGGCATCACAACAACGTTTCACCATAAAACGCCGGTTAACTGCTGTTTGTGTATGAGAAATCGGTTGGAAACTTTCCTCATGTCAGCATGTTGTAGGTGTCGCCACCGGCGCCAACCTTGTGTGAATGCTGCGAAAAGCTAATCATTTGCAAATCACAGCATCTTCTTCCTGTCGGTTAAATTTCGCGTCTGCAGCACGTCATCTTCGTGGTGTAGCAATTTTAATGGCCAGTAGTGTATTAGTAGTGGCGCAATACGAACATTTGGTACGATTCTAGCTTGCTCTGTTTCAACCTCAGTACCTCGTTTCACTTTATAACTTTCTAAATAGAAACAACTTCAATCTTCTGATATCTACATTTACATACCATCGTGCCCGTCCATCAAAAAGGCTCGTCATAACAGTACAGTAGAAAAAGATCTATTCAAAAAATAGCGAAGTGCAGGTAGTGACTGCTCTTCCGCTTCCTTCGAAATGAAGTGTCCTACAGGGCGACAAATTGAATTAACTAGCACTTAATAATTTCTAAGAATATACTGACTGCTGGTCAGGATGCGAATTCGTCTTGCTGGTATGCACAGAGAAATCCACAGCGATCATATTTAGATAATTATGTTTATTAGTTCATTCATAATACAGTGTAATAAACAATTATGAGGTACTCAGGAAGCATCTTTTCAGATTTTTAAACATGTTTCGTGTGTCTGCCTGCAGGGGCGATATAAAGACAGCAAATGAAATTAAGCCAGGAGCACTTCAAGCACTTTCTTTCACTAAAATTTTAGTTCTGTTGTAAAATATATGCAGCTTATCAGTAAAAAAAGGAGTAGATGCGTTGATTTATCTGTTATCGTCAAGTAGGAGCAATGTTCAGGTAGAACTATGATAAATACCAGTATGTCTGTTTCATTGTCACATGAGTCATCTCGCAGTAAATTACACTATTTCGATATTTCTGTAATTCGAAAAGGTTGCTTTTCTCGAACCTTTTTTTGTGAAGAGTGTAATTTTTTATTGGAAACGTTGAAAAATGTTCCCGCTGCTGGCCATGTTCCTAATATTCTATTGGTCTTTGGCAACTGTATGTACCTTTCTTATCCCTGAGGCTGTCGTTCGGATAATGATCGTAGGACAGACAGACATAAAAAATCTTCCTGTGGGTCTTAAAGGTTTCAAACTTGCCTAATTCATTAATAGATACTGAGTACATTAGTCCGCACGACCTTTACTAGTTTCACTTTATCCCTATCAGCTCGATTCATCTCCATCAAGTTTAAATCTAAGATAGCCCGGTGATTAAGGCGAATACTCAGGAAAAGCAGCGAAACTGCTTCGAGAGCCAGCCTGTCACAAACTTCCATTACTATCAAAGTATTTATTCCTTTTCTCCTCACGTAACCGTTTGTGTTATCAGTATACGTTCGTTTACGTCTACTGTAAAAGCGATGATAAAGAAATAAAACGCATTACATTCATAATGTCTTAAACGCACCTACACTATGGGTGAGAGAATGGCGTAGCTCCTTGGTAACTTATATGTAGAATATAGTTCCACTAAAATCTAGTATGGTCCTTGTTTTGGGTTGTAGAACCCTCTAAAGCCTTGCAAGGAGTTGGGTATAAAACGCAGGATTAGTATCGTCAGGTATGATATATATTGCCAGCTCAAGGTTTTGGTGAAAATTCCGAGACACAGGACGCGTTCTTTGTATACGAACGCGAGGTTGGCTAGGCTAGGACTAACCACAGTGCAATTGGACTGATTTTTCCCCTCAATCGTGTGACGAAATTCGTGGTCACCTATTAGACACCTATCTTCACAGTACAAAATGTATCACTAGCTTGATGCACAATATTCAGTTTGTGTAAGTTTATGATGTTTCATAACAATATTTAAACGTTTTTCTGTTCTGGAACTGTTCAGAAACTCAAGACTGAGACGGGAATCGACTCGTTCAAATTCGACGCCGGGGAGACCAGTTGGCTACCACAGCCTCCCGTGCTGACAACGGAGATGAACCCGGTGCAATACACACTGGACTACTTGAAGACCGCCGCCCAGTTCGGCCCGATGGTAGAGGCTCGCGTCGGTCAACACAGTCAGCAGTTTCCGATCTACATCCGCATGATCGACAAGGACAGCAGGTGGGGCTTCGACAACGGCCTGGCTTCGTTGGTGACGACGCTGCTGCAGATGAACATAGTGGGCTACCCCTTCGTCCTGCCAGACATGGTGGGCGGCAACGGCTACGGCAGCGAGGCGCCCACCAAGGAGCTCTTCATACGCTGGCTGCAGGCCACCGTCTTCATGCCGGCCATTCAGTTCTCCTACGTGCCCTGGGACTTCGACGGCGAGGTACGTAACTCTCTGTGGACTCATTACTTCAACATACATTATGACGCAAGAAACTTTGTGAGAGCTGGAGATTTATTTCCCAGGAAATTTAACTGCAGTGTGTGAATTTTAGTGAAAATGGTGCTTTATGTTCGCACAGTGGGTTCAAATTCTGCACAGAGAAAGTAGAAAAAGAGAGACAGTGTGCTATCTGATGATAAATATCCGTTCACCATTACATAATGCGAAATTGACAACTATGTTTGGCCAGAGGCAGACACCCCAGAATAAAAGGAGGCGGGGAGTATTGTATTGCCAGTATAGATGCAGTAACAATAGAATGGGCCAGTCGAGACACCTCAGGCCAGTCATCGGATATATACGGGTAACAAGTCCCCCAAAGGCAATTTAACTACCGAGCGAGGTGGCGCATTGGTTAGCACACTGGACTCGCATTCTGGAGGACGACAGTTGAAACCGGCGTCCAGACGCAGGTATTCCGTGACTTCCCTAAATCGCTCCTGGAATGTGCTGGAATGGCTCCTTTGAAAGGACACGGCCGATTTCCTTCCCCATCCTTGACGCAATCCGAGCGTGTGCTCCGTCTCTGATGACTTCGAATTCGACAGGACACGAAACCCAATCTTCCTTCCTTCCTTTCTGTTAATAACATTACCATGAACTTGAGACATGAAGGCACAACCAAAGATGAACTGAGACCAGGCAATTGTCCTGTACTGGTGAACAGAAATCTTCGAACATTGTTGAGGGCAGTTGTAAAACTGGCTTTAAATCTACAGGAGAAATCACTCTAACGTCCCAGAGTGCTTCCAGCAGTTCAGCCAGAGCAATGACTGTGCGTATGGAGTTAGAGTAGGATACAATGGTCGAGCAACACGTAATAATCCACGCATTTCCGAAGTCAATGCTTAGCGACCCTCTCATGAGAAAGGGTGTTTTAGCTGTTATTTTAAAAGAAATATGCAAAAACATTCCTGTCGACATATGAAGCTAGTAACATTGATTGCCGGAACCGGTCATGAAAGATTATTATTAGCGAACTTGGAAAAGAAGTTTATCTTCTCTAATAGATTTACTTAACTTGATGCAATCCTTTCCCACAGCAGTACTTGAATATTTGCATCTGTAATTGACTGTTAAAGCAGCCCTTGAGTCATGTAATCGCAAACACTGCTCTTGAAGTACTCTTTTCAACATTTACAATAATACACTTCCACCTGAAACGTGAGTAACATTGGACCTTTTCATTGATATTCACTGCTTCAGCTGGGCGCAGCGCACCCATACCCTGCTCTACGGGGGGCGTTTGAAAAGTCCGCGCAAAGTGTGAGAGATGGCACCACCTGCGCTTATCGAGGTCATGTTTAGTTTAGTAGCACCTTTGGAAAGAACGCTTGCCACGTTTCAGCCATATTGGTCTATTTCTTTGTCTTTGGCATTCGTGTGAATCAAGGAAGTCGAGTGATTGTCAAAAAATGAACGAAACAGAATTTCGTGTGGTAATTAAATATTACTTTATGAAAGGCAAAACGCCTCAGGAAACTAAAGAGAAGCTTGATAAACATTACGGAGACTCTGCACCTTCGATTAGAACAGTTTATAAGTGGTCTCAAAATTTTCGCTGCGGCCGTATGGGCACAAGTGATGCTGAACGTTCTGCATGACCTGTGGAGGTTACGACTACAGAAATCATTGATAAAATCCATGATTGCCGATGGATGACAGCGTGAGTTTGATAGTGCTGTGAGCATCTCGAATGAACGGGCACATAATATTTTGCATAAACATTTGGACATGAGAAAGCTATCCGCAAGATGGGTTCCGCGATTGCTCATGCTTGACCAAAAACGGGATCGTGTGAAGTTTTGCAAGGATGGTTTGCAGCTGTCCAGGAAGAATCCGCAGGACTTTAAGCGTCGTTTCGTCACTGTGGATGAAACATGGATCCATTACTATACTCCTGAGACCAAACAACAATATGACCAACGGGTTACCAAGGGAGAATCTGCACCAAAGAAGATGAGGACCATTCCTTCGGCCGGAAATGTTATGAGACTCGAAAGGGATAATCCTCATCGACTATCTGGAAAAGGGTGAAACTATTACAGGTGCATATAACTCATCGTTACTGGACCTTTTGAAATCCGAGCTGCCAGAAAAACGCCAGCGGTTGGACCGCAAAAAAGTCCTTTTCCATCACGACAATGCTCGAGCACACACATCAGCAGTTGTGGTCGCAAAATTAATGGAAACAGGATTCCAACTCGTTTCGTATCCCCCCTATTCTCCAGACTTAGCTCCCTCGGACTACTATTTGTTCCCCAATTTGAAGAAATGGTTGGCAGGACAAAATTATATTCAAACGAGGAGGTGATTGGAGCAACTAATAGTTATTTTGCAACCTTGGACAATTCCTATTATTCGGAAGGGATCTACAAAGATCGCATTGGGCGAAGTGTATAAGTCTAAAGGGGGACTGTGTCGAAAAATTAGAAAAGGTTTTTGCCAGCCGCGGTGGTCTCGCGGTTCTAGGCGCGCAGTCCGGAACCGTGCGACTGCTACGGTCGCAGGTTCGAATCCTGCCTCGGGCATGGATGTCAGTGATGTCCTTAGGTTAGTTAGGTTTAAGTAGTTCTAAGTTCTAGGGGACTGATGACCACAGCAGTTGAGTCCCACAGTGCTCAGAGCCATTTGAACCATTTTTTTAAAAAAGGTTTACCCCAGACACGTAGGTAGTTTCCATTTTTGACGGACTTTTCAAACGCCCATCGTATATTGGCTTCCTTGTGAGGGCGCCTATGTGCAGAGAGAGGATGTGTCTTCTTCAGCCTTTCTCATTCGTCGTTACAATTTGCAGCGAGACATCGCTAATGTCTTTGATATCGGCGAGAATCGCCGACTTTGGTGTGGCACCGCGGTCTTTGGGCGATGCCGCTGATCTGCGGGTTGGCGGAACATGCTCGTAGTTGTGAGAGGTCAGGTTCTGTCGACAACCCTTTACCACTCCGTGCTGGGACTATACAGGGAAGAACATAATCTTGCGTGCGTGCTACCACTGTGTTTCGCTCAACTGTAGACAGCCTGTTAGCTGTTGACTTTCAACGAAGCTACGGCTGAAATAGTCACTCTATTGTGCGCACCATCGTTGTAGTACACCTGACTGAATTAGAGCCAAAATTGACACTCAAATACGATACTCAGTCTCACTTGCAATAACGAGAGGATTCTGCTGGCACGCCATATGCTCTTATATATATACAGGGTGAGTCACCTAACGTTACCGCTGGATATATTTCGTAAACCATATCAAATACTGACGAACCGATTCCACAGACCGAACGTGAGGAGAGGGGCTAGTGTAATTGTTTAATACAAACCATACAAAAATGCACGGATGTATGTTTTTTAACGCAAACCTCCGTTTTTTTCAAATGGAACCACGTTAGTTTTATTAGCACATCTGAACACATAAACAAATACGTAATCAGTGCCGTTTGTTGCATTGTAAAATGTTAATTACATCCGGAGATTTTGTAACCTAAAGTGGACGCTTGAAACCTCCGACGTTCAGTTGCGTGTTGTAACAAACACGGGCCACGGTCGGCGAGCAGCATCTGCAGGGACATGTTTACGATGATACTTCTTTCTGTGGGGTACGTTAACGGAGAACGTGTACCGTGATGTGCCTACAACCCCAGAGGATATGAAACAACGTATTGTGGCAGCCTGCGGCGACATTACACCAGATGTACTGCGGCGTGTACGACATTCATTACGCCAGAGATTGTAATTGTGTGCAGCAAATGATGGCCATCACATTGAACATCTATTGGCCTGACATGTCGGGACACACTCTATTCCACTCCGTAATTGAAACCACGTGTCTACGTGTACCTCACCCCTCATGGTAATGTACATGTGCGTCAGTGAAAAAGACCAATAAAAAGCTGTTCCAGTCTCTTCTGTATCTAAGGTCCATCACCGTTCCCCTTGGATCCCTACGTAATTCGGTGCTCTCCGACACACACGACCGAACAGCGGAGGAGTGGTACTCAAGCGTCAACTTTAGGTTACAATATCTCCGGATGTAATTGACATTTTACAATACAACAAACGGCATTAATTACGTATTTGTTTATATGTTCAGATGTGCTAACAAAACTAACGGGGTTCCATTTTAAAAAAACGTAGGTTTGTGCTAAAAAACATACTTCCGTGTATTTTTTTATGGTTTGTATTAACCAATTACACTAGCCCCTCTCATCATGTTCGGTCTGTGGAATCGATTCGTCAGTATTTGATGTGGTTTACGAAATATATCCAGCGGTAATGTTAGGTGACTCACCCTGTATACTTGCTTACGTCGCCCTTCTACTTTTGTAGCCGTTTAGAGAGTTTAATCCAACACACATACACACCTACACGACTGCTTACTTCAAACATATGAGTTCGGGAGCACACTGTGTAATATTGGTCTAGTGTAGTGGAATATCGGGACCGGCATCCCTGTCATCTTTTTAGCAGCCGCTCACACCTACATTTCATCGGGTGGCAAGACACTACTCAGATTATGTGTCACTACTGCGTCACTCGTTTGCTGCTCGCTCTACTGCACTGCTATTTCACATTACGTGTCCTTCTTTACAAACTGTAACTGAGGAAGGTAGCATTTATTCCTACTGGTAATTCTAACTAAATGTAGAGCGCCCTGCAAACTTCCGCCTTCGTAAATAACTTTCATTGCCCACTATTTGCACTCTTACTTTGCATTTTGTTGAGGAACGCCTCCGCTGAGTGTTACATCATCCCTGTCTTCAGTTTAAACTTGTCGATTCTGAGCTTTCTTGTGGTCTGTTGCGTGAAAATCCGAAAGGTGAATACTGCAAGGATTCAGATGCGTATCTTTCCTGGTGATGGTTCTACTAGACTGTCCCATCTTTGTTTGTTTCTTCTATTTGCTGTTCTCTACTTCGAGAGTCACTATAGTCGTCTCTTCACCCGTAAACGAGGCTCTGCACCACGTGCCTGCCGAGTCACATTATCAGCACTCAGATTTCCCCTCAAGAGACCAGCGAAAACGGACCCTGTTTTGCTCTTAACCCTCCAAGTACTTCTGGGGTCAATCATACATGTACACTGAAAATAAATGTCTCCATTGTTTTCAAAGGTATTGTTTAAAAAATACATGACTTTCTCCCTGTGAGAAAATTAATCCAGTGATGTTTCTTTCATTGTTATGAGTACAATACATCAAAGGTTGTTCATGGTGTTGGTTCAAATGGCTCTGAGTACTATGGGACTTAACATCTGAGCTCATCAGTCCCCTAGAACATAGAACTACTTAAACCTAACTAACCTAAGGACATCACACACATCCATGCCCGAGGCAGGATTCGAACTTGCGACCGAAGCAGTCGCGCGGTTCCGGACTGAAGCGCCTAGAACCGCTCGTCCACCGCTGCCAGCTTCATGGTATTCACATTGAGTACCACTGGAGTTAGTATGACCCCAGTTCAGATTGTTTGTTTGTATGTTCCTTGAATGTAACATTTCTGAACATAGAATGAAGACTGTTACGCTGAACGGGTGGTATAAGAAAAACTTTAAACAGTAAAATACTATTTCTCATTTATTATAAACACATTGTTCGGGTTTTTTGCGTCATCTGCAGTTCCACCATTCCTCATTCTACTGTCGTCAATATGATCCGATAAGCACAACAGAAAATTACTCTACCTCGTCTTCAAATGTATTATTTTCAAAATAAATAAATTTCTCCCTCCGAGCCAACTGTATTCAGTGTTTTATTCTTCAGTTTTATATTTACTGTATATTAAAATCTGTTAATGGTTCTTTGAACTGAATAACACTGGTGAAATATGACCGCAGTCTAAATTCTGTTTGTTCCTTGAATACAATATTTATGAAAACAGGATGGTGACAGTTATGTTGAACAACTGTAATTAATGTTTTTATGTCAGTGCATTAAAATACTGTCAGTGTTATCACATATAAATTACTTGGGGTCATTATGAGCCAAGTGGTACTCAGTGAAAGAAGAAACTTTGTAGCAGGACGGTGTAAAACAGTAAACTAGAGCATCTACGCCGTAGACTAAGCAGGCTAACCCCATTCCCCTGCCTTTCGGGAGAGCCAGAACTTTTTTTCAGGACACATGTTCCACCGTCAACCTGCTGCTGTCACACTGGACTCCTGCCTTACCCTCGCACAGACACAACTCCACTTCCCGTGAAACATTTCCACTACGAAACTTTCAGGACTATGTCCGCCTTTTCAGCAGCACGGCTGGTGCTGGATCGCACCGTCGATTATCGTGTTCATTGTGGATTAGTATAACGGCGAGACGCAGTTGTACTAGAGATCGTACTCTCAAAAACATTTTGTATTAGCAATTCATGACCTGAATAATCGGTCTGACTAAATGAGTGAATACTGGGGGGAAACAAATCAACACCGATCTTCTACTCTTTTACAGATGACAGAGAAGACATATAACTGTTTGTACTTACAATCTAGTCTGAAATTAACGTGTTAAACTTTGCGACGTATGATTATGCGATACTACCTTCTAGAAGGCAGCGGATTCAGTGAACCCTCCTCTGATTAGTCATCGTATGTCATTTTCTGGACTAGCAATATATACAGGGTGGTCCATTGATAGTGACCGGGCCAAATATCTCACGAAATAAGCATCAAACGAAAGAACTACAAAGAACGAAACTTGTCTAGCTTGAAGGGGGAAACCAGATGGCGCTATGGTTGGCCTGCTATATGGCGCTGCCATAGGTCAAACGGATATCAACTGCGTTTTTTTTTTTTAAATAGGAACACCATTTTTATTACATATTCGTGTAGTACGTAAAGAAATATGAATGTTTTAGTTGGACCACTTTTATCGCTTTGTGATAGATGGCGCTGTAATAGTCACAAACGTGTACGACGTGGTATCACGTAACATTCTGCCAGTGCGGACGGTATTTGCTTCGTGATACATTACCCGTGTTAAAATGGACCGTTTACCAATTGCGGAAAAGGTCGATATCGTGTTGATGTATGGCTATTGTGATCAAAATGCCCAACGGGCGCGTACTATGTATGCTGCTCGGTATCCTGGACGACATCATCCAAGTGTCCGGACCGTTCGCCGGATAGTTACGTTATTTAAGGAAACACAAAGTGTTCAGCGACATGTGAACCTTCAACCACGACCTGCAACAAATGATGATGCCCAAGTAGGTGTTTCAGCTGCTGTCGCGGCTAATCCGCACATCAATAGCAGTCAAATTGGGCGAGAATTGGGAATCTCTAAAACGTCGGTGTTGAGAATGCTACATCAACACCGATTGCAAACGTACCATATTTATATGCAATAGGAATTGCATGGCGACGACTTTGAACTTCGTGTACAGTTCTGCCACTGGGCACAAGAGAAATTACGGGACGATGACAGATTTTTTTTGTACGCTTTCTATTCAGCGACGAAGCGTCATTCACCAGCAGCGGTAACGTGAACCGGCATAATATGCACTATTGGGCAACGGAAAATCCACGATGGCTGCGACAAGTGGAACATTAGCGACTTGGCGGGTTAATGTATGGTGCGGCATTATGGGAGGATGGGTAATTAGCCCCAATTTTATCGATGGCAATCTAAATGGTGCAACGTATGCTGATTCCCTACGTAATGTTCTACCGATGTTACTACAAGATGTTTCACTGCATGACAGAATGGCGATGTACTTCCAACATGGTGGATGTCCGGCATATAGCTCGCGTGCGGTTGAAGCGGTATTGAATAGCATGTATCATGATAGGTGGATTGGTCGTAGAAGCACCATACAATGGCCCGCGCGTTCACAGGATCTGACGTCCACGGATTTCTTTCTGTGGGGAAAATTGAAGAATATTTGCTATCGTGGTCCACCGACAACGCCCGACAACATGCGTCAGCGCATTGTCAATGCATGTGCGAACATTACGGAAGGCGAACTACTAGCTGTTGAGAGGAATGTCGTTACACGTATTGCCAAATGCATTGATGGACATAATTTTGAGCATTTATTGCATTAATGTTGTGATTATAGGTAATCGCGCTGTAACAGCATGCGTTCTCAGAAATGATAAGTTCACAAAGGCACATGTATCACATTGGAACAACCGAAATAAAATGTTCAAACGTACTTACGTTCTGTATTTTAATTTAAAAAAACTACCTGTTACCAAATGTTCGTCTAAAATTGTGAGCCATATGTTTGAGATTATTACAGCGCCGTCTATCACAAAGCGAAGAAAGTGGTCCAACTAAGACATTCATATTTCTTCACGTACTACACGAATATGTAATAGAAAATGGGGTTCCTATTAAAAAAAATGCAGCGCGCCATTTAGCGGGCCAACCGTAGCGCCATCTGGTTTCCCCTTTGAAGCTAGACAACTTTCGTTCTTTGTAGTTTTTTCGTTTGACGCTTGTTTCGTGAGCTATTTGGCCCGGTCACGATCAATGGACCACCCTACATATAAAATTGCTAGTCCAGAAAATGACATACGATGACTAATCAGAGAAGGATTCACTGATTTTCGCTGCCTTCTACAAGGTAGTATCGCATAATCATCTCCCCTGCCCGGAACTTACGGGAACAAGGTGACTTGTGTGTGCAGTTGTTGTGCCAGCTGCGTCCAGCGACCTAACAAGAACTCGTTGCTTCCATGCTAAGCCGCGTGTCCGCTGTTAGCCGTCCCAAAGGAGGATATATCGGCAATTAGGTAAGTGTTCATAATGTTGTGGCTGATCAGTTTATAAGTTCCATGATAAGACGCTTGCACAGTAACAGATATTGCAGAAGGGAGACAAGTGATGGACTCTTTACATTGCGTCACTGAGGCCTCCCATTTATCTGTATACTTTTTACTATTGTGGTACAGTATACCAAAAAGACAAGTGCATGGTTCCGTTACCGTGAGTATCCTTGATTGGCATATACTACCTTGCTATGAACTACAAGTCATAGCAGCATTGAACCTTGATATAACGACACTACTTCATCAACATGCCTGTCAGTGGAAGTAGGACATTTGAGCACATGAAAGTGCCTTTTCTATCAATACGTATACACACCAAAGTCACACTTCCTTTATTTCCTCAGTTTTCACTTAATGTCCAAACGTACACAGCATAGATTGTGTGCAGTGTAAATATACCGTCCTTTATATTTACTGTTACACTAGAGTTACACGTCCGCTTCGGGCCCAGTACACTACACTTTTGTTGCTGCTTAGTGCCTCTTCTTAAGACTGAACGTGTCCTTTTCATTCAATGTCGCTCTCTATTTGCTGTACCAACTTCAGGGCCATAATATCAGCAACGAATTGGACGCTGGGACAGTTTGGCTCCAGTATCACGTTTCCAGGCATATCGTGGCAGTGAAGTCACAACAGTGGACGGCGCTGCTTTACCTAGCGACACCGCACGGGCAAAATTGGGCACCAATGCTGCTGCTGAAAGCGCAACATCAACTTGTGCACACATGTTCAGCAAGACGAAGGCCGAAGCTCCTTTCCTCTGCTGTACTGAGACACTTTGGCCGAGAGATGACTGTGTCCCAAGAGCCCCCACAGACTCCATGTTAAGTCGGGTGAAATACATAGAATCCTCCATTAGGACAGCAGGCATTTTCCTGGCCCAGCCATACTGTGCATACCCACAGGATGAAACTGCCTAACATTTTAGGGTACTACGGCGTTTATTAGATGCTGTTTTGTCGGATAATCGTAACACACGTTCATGTGGATCACAGGAACAATATGTCGCATTGTTATAATCTATGTCGTTTATTTCTCCCTTCTTGTCCTGTGTCATGTAACTGTATGCAATAGTTACATCTTCAATTTTGAGTACTATTTACTTGATCCGACCTTTGGAGAAAAGAGAACCACTTGTATGAATATCAAGAGCTCAGATGGAAACCCAGTTCTCAGCAAAGAAGGGAAAGCAGAAAGGTAGAAGGAGTATATAGAGGGTCTATACAAGGGCGATGTACTTGAGGACAATATATGGAAATGGAAGAGAATGTAGATGAAGATGAAATGGGAGATATGATACTGCGTGAAGAGTTCGACAGAACACTGAAAGACCCGAGTCGAAACAAGACCCCCGGAGAAGACAACATTCCATTAGAACTACTGACGGCCTTGGGAGAGCCAGACCTGACAAAACTCTACCATCTGGTGAGCAAGATGTATGAGACAGGCGAAATATCCTCAGACTTCAAGAAGAATATAATAATCCCAATCCCAAAGAAAGCAGGTGTTGACAGATGTGAAAATTGCCGAACTATCATTTTAATAAGTCACGGCTGCAAAATACACAAATTCTTTACAGACGAATGGAAAAACTAGTAGAAGCCGACCTCGGGGAAGATCAGTTTGGATTCCGTAGAAATATTGGAACACGTGAGGCAATACTAACCCTACAGCTTATCTTAGAAGATAGATTAAGAAAAGGCAAACCTACGTTTCTAGCATTTGTAGAGTTAGAGAAAGCTGTCGTCAGTGTTGACTGGAATACTCTCTTTCAAATTCTGCAGGTGGCAGGGGTAAAATATAGGGAGCGAAAGGCTATTTACAATTTGTATAGAAACCAAATGGCAGTTATAAGAGTCGAGGGACATGAAAGGGAAGCAGTGGTTGGGAAGGGAGTGAGACAGGGTTGTAGCCTCTCCCCGATGTTATTCAATCTGTATATTGAGCAAGCAGTGAAGGAAACAAAAGAAAAATTCGGAGTGGGTATTAAAATCCATGAAGAATAAATAAAAACATTGAGGTTCGCCGATGACATTGTAATTCTGTCAGAGACAGCAAAGGACTTGGAAGACCAGTTGAACGGAATGGATAGTGTCTTGAAAGGAGGGTATAAGATGAACATCAACAAAAACAAAACGAGGATTATGGAATGTAGTCGAATTAAGTCGGGTGATGCTGAGGGAGTTAGATTAGGAAATTAGACACTTAAAGTAGTAAAGGAGTTTTCCTATTTGTGGAGCAAAATAAATGATGATGGTCGAAGTAGAGACGATATAAAATGTAGACTGGCAATGGGAAGGAAAGCGTTTCTGAAGAAGAGAAATTTGTTAACATCGAGTATAGATTTAAGTGTTAGGAAGTCGTTTCTGAAAGTATTTGTATGGAGTGTAGCCATGTATGGAAGTGAAACATGGACGATAAATAGTTTAGACAAGAAGAGAATAGAAGCTTGCGAAATGTGGTGCTACAGAAGAATGCTAAAGATTAGATGGGTAGATCACATAACTAATGAGGAGGTCTTGAATAGGATTGGGGAGAAGTTTGTGGCACAACTTGACTAGAAGAAGGGATCGGTTGGTAGGACATGTGCTGAGGCATCAAGGGATCACCAATTTAGTATTGAAGGGCAGCGTGGAGGGTAAAAATCGTAGAGGGAGACCAAGAGATGAATACACCAAGCAGATTCAGAAGGATGTAGGTTGCAGTAGGTACTGGGAGATGAAGAAGCTTGGACAGGATAGAGTAGCATTGAGAGCTGCATCAAACCAGTCTCAGGACTGAAGACCACAACAACAACTTACTTGATCCAGCCAGAGTGTAGTAGGTTACAGAGATCCGTAGCTGTTTCGGTGACACAAGAACTAATCGTGATTCAGAACTGTATTTATCACATGCAGGCTTAAATGGTTTCAACAATTTCTGGCCACTCAAAGACGACCGCCTATTACCTATGATAATTTCACCGCACTATAGACAGGAGATACTTACCGTTCTTGCCATGGCGCTGTCAGCACTCCATTATCTCCTGTTTGCAGAGTGATGAGATGGTAATCAGTACTTTATCGGACATTAAACCACATTTTCTCTGTAATGTAATCGCAAATTAGGATAGGGTGTATGAACTGTGGTAAGATGATTTCACTTCTCATTGTTTTCGTTGTTCCGCAAAGGTTGACCGCATCGCTATCATAGGTTTAATAAGCGCGAAAAGTTCGACTATTATTAACGACACTTGGATTTTCCATGAAAACACGCTAGCGCAAGTGAGCTAGCTGATGTTGATTTAATGGTAAAATCTCTATTGGAGCCATCTATGACTCATTCTGCAAGGTAATATTTTGTGTTCCGCTGTTTGCTGTACTCGATATATTATTGTATCTGGCAACTGTTCACAGCTCGTATGTCCGATTATGCTTAGGGTTTCCATACGCTGGTGTGTTACCGCTTTCCTGTTTATTCTGACGTCTTTATGGAAGGTGTCATTTCTCGCAACTCAGTAGCAACAGCTGCGTCTGGGTTCTTCTTGTGCCACTGTACTGCTAAGCGGGACCCGCAACTACCATTGTTTCTTGATGTAAGCAGCCAGCGTTCCTGACATCGGCTCCATTTCTTCTTCTGAAAATGAAGATGTTAGTTGAAACGCCCTGCTAAACAACCGCAGAACAGGACAGGTAGTTAGAGTTGTGGAAAGGGGCCAAAATGATCTGCCGCCAGTTACACTCGAAAACATATATCTTTATTTATTTGACCATACATTACCATACAAATTCTTGAACTTAGTTATTGACGGAATACGCCACACTATCTTATTCCTTAAGGGCACAATCACCTTAAATTTAAAAAAAGGCTAAACGCTATTGACTCAAAATTTAGACGCCAAAGAGAATATTTAGAGGGCAGAAGGCCTCACGTTAAGTAAGTTCTACTATTTGACTGAAGGCCCAAAATCTAACACTTGAAAAGCAACAACCTTAACTGAAAGACGGCTGAAGGCTCATGATTTAAGACTCAAGGTGAAAATAAAAAAAAAAACATAAGGCAGAAGGCATTATCTTCAATTAGGCTGAAGGCCCAAAACAGTCTGATGCTCGAAAGACAAAGATCCTTAATTTACAAACGGCTGAAGGCCCCATGACTTAAAACTAACTGTAAAATAAATTTAAACAACAAAGCCTTATCTTAAATTAGGCTGAAGGCCCCAAACAATCTAATACTTGACAAGCAAGGAACTTTAATTTTAAAACGGCTGAAGGCCCATGAATTAAAAAACAACTAAACTAATTTTGAGTAGACTTTATCTATAAACAGTATATTAATCAGGCTGAAGGCCCAAACAATCTAATACTTGACTAGCAAGGAATTTTAATTTTTCAGTGGTTGAAGGCCCATGACTTAAAACACCACTAAAAACAATCCACTTTAATTCAAAACCATCGGCTATGAGCCATAAAAATTCACACAACAGAAAATAAGAAAAGACAGTGCAGCTAACGGCGCTCAGAAATTTCGGGGGTCGGCCAGCACTTTAAATACTAAAGATCACTTAGGTGAGACAGGCAGTCGGTCCAACCATTCTCTATCCGACGACAACCCAACCAACAGACAGTCAACGGACCCACCGACAAGGTGACTTGCACTCCACTCAACCAGCTCACAGCCGGGAGTTCAATGCAAAGCGTAAAAGGCATGGACGCCCACAACCAAACATACATTAAGCTGTCAAACTACACACCGTGCTGGACAGCGACAACACGGTGAGGAATTTACGTCAACGACCAGCGCAGGAAACCGGAACGTTAACGGCCACAAGGCAGAAAATTCCGCTGGCGCACTTTAATTGCAAGTAACCAAATACAGCTAGACTCCACCGGATGGTGGCTAGACCTTCGCCAAGTCGAACACACACGTTGTTGCTCGCGGGAATATCCCAACAGCCAACAACGTGAACCAGATGACGCAATGTGAACAGTCTTGACTTGCTGATAAATTAAATCTAAACTCAACTTTTGTGTCCAGGGTCAGTGAGCTTTGGACCTCGTAGCAACGGAAACAGCCCCACACAGTCCGACACTGCGTAGAGACTGCCAGCGGGCGCGTGCAGACCACACTCCGCGGAGATTTGCTCGCTGCTCCACGCCAACCTACTGATTGCCACACATCAACACTGAGACAGCACTAAAATAACTGAGCAGTCAGCATCACAAGCTACACATAGTTTCACGAACACTTGCACGAAGGACTAGACAGTACTAGCGGCAGCGACTGTGCAGTAACAAGGACGAATCACGAGTCGGCACACGCAGGCAACCCATAAGCGATCGCCGGCCGACATACACGTCGTCCGACAAGACGGGAACGGTTGGGAGAGTCATGGCTGACCGGACCTCACTGCAGCCGCGCCCCGACTGAACTCCTGCCGCATCCTAACACGAACTGCACTGCTAGCGCCTCCCAACCAACTCCCTGGCAGATCCGAAATAACTCCCAACACACGACAACCGGGAAGTAATAGCGATCGGCAAAGATAATATGAAAGGACGTACATCGATAAGCGTTGCCGGCCGGGGTGGCCGAACGGTTCTAGGCGCTACAGTCTAGAACCGCGCGACCGCTACAGCGCTCAGAGCCATTTGAACCATTTTTTCGATAAGCGCTGCTGCTGCGGCTCACGGGCAGGCAAGGCCGCAACCGAGTGACACCAGTAATTGAAATTAACATAACGAGGTGGAAGTACAGTAAAAATAGGATTTAAAATGAGATATGGCACGAAAACGAGCCATGCACAGCTCATTAGTTATCATTGGTAAAGTATACAGCTATCTGCACTACACCCTACAATATCAACAGAGTTATTCTTGTCCCCAATACCATCTATTTGTAAGCACTATAGTGGGTGTAATATGAGAATTACGTCTTACACATAAACTTCCCAGTTCAATATCTCTGCAGGTGAGTACAAAATGTATACATATTTGCCAAACAATTTTTTTCACCTTTCCGGGCTTTACCTGCTACCAATGAGTCAGGTACCATGTACGTCAAACCTGCACAGTTTCTAGTTCTACGGTGTTCTTTGTTGTAGATGTGAATGTCAAATGTTTATAACGTCTTATAACGATATCCATCCCAGCTGGCCTTCAGCGTTACGTGCTTACTGGTTAGGCATTGTGACGGCCTGATATGCACCTATGACAGACAAGGACAAGTTCGGACTCGTTTTCGATGCCATATTTTTTTCACGCTATTGGGTGTCCAGATCACCATCGTCAGTTCTTATTGTTTTGGTGGCCGATTGCCGCTGGTGGCTACACTGCTCACTTCCGGCCACTCCTGTAAGATCCTTACCTCCATGTTGTGTCACCAATTCTGTTTTTCATTTCTTTTTTTCCTGAAGACCAGTACTTCGTTCTAAGCCCTTCCGGCAGTACCGGTTCGCTACTTCACCTTTTCAGCCAAGATTACTGAACCAATGCGCTTCCCTTCTTACTACATTCGACTTCTCCCCTCTTTCAAGTTTAGTCGCAGGGAGTGGAGTAGTGTGCAGCACTTATAAGTAGTTAGTATTACCACTTCGTAAAAGACCTAATAACCAGTGACTCGGTTGTGCTCTGCAATCCAGGGTACGCCTGATCAACCGTCCATGTATCACTGGATTATTGCGAGGACGTATTCGTCCTTGCAGGTAACCTAGCACCACAACGAGTGCCCACATTTGCTGAAGTAATTTCACCCCCTGCGCTGGGCTCTGGCCGACCTAATACAACGCTGTCATACACCCGTACCTACCCGTCACTGAACTCCCTCTGCAGCCGGTGTGGAGCAGGCAGCCCCATGTTCTGCACAATGCGAGTACTTTGGATTGCCTGGCATAGCGTCGAACAGGTGGTCTCGCTTTTGAGTGCTATCCAGAACATCACTTTCGATATGTTACCTTTATTCTACGAACTTGCCAACCCTAGCTTTCAGCTAAGCTGCACCGCAGACCCTGGTTTCATGTTTCCCGCGTGTGGTGCCGAAAATTGATCCTTATAGTTACAGGTTGTGTACACCGATTCTGGCTTCTGCTGAGAAATAGGATTTAATCCTGACGGCTTATTCAAGAACATTCGTGTCTTAATGAAAGCTGCTAAAAGTCTAATGTGTTCTTACAACTAATATTCAGCATAAAAACAAGAGGTCTGGCGCTTTACATCACCTTTAAGCCAAAAGGGCCCCTCTCCTACCACCCCTCCTTTCCTCTGTAATTCCTTTGCTATGAGCCTCAAAGCATTTAATCACTGCGACAGCTGAAGTTCTACAAGGCTGTACCATTGTACGACTCTTATTGACAAGTCATCTCCACTTCTACGAGTTTGCACAGGTGACAACTGGTGTCTCGCCTCATTGTTAGAATACATTATGTAAATTACCTCACTCAACAACATTTTAGTGCTGTTAATTTATAATCTTCTAGATCGTCTTATCTATCATCTTTTGTCGTCATTTGTACACTCTGCATGAGGAAGCGCACACCGTTCCAATTGTCTTGATCGCTGTAGTACTGAGTGTAATGTGGGATGTCAGTGTATTTTGCTTTGTTTGCTTTATTAACTACTCTCGTCGAGTAAAACCGTTCCAGATATAACCCTCTATGTCTGGAATATTGTTTGAACGGAAACTGGCGTAAAGCAGGTGTCAGGTTTTGTGTAGGCTTTAGGGCGTTCTGTTTAAAAAGAAACCTTCTGGTCCTTATAAGATCGTGTCCAAGTGACTACCAACACGTGCGAGCAGCTACGTAGCATTTCCGATGCTGCTCTTCAATGTTGAAGAAAGACGGCGTAGTTCAGTACTGGAAAGCAGTGCCTAAAGCAGTGTTCGGAACTCCTGGTCATTCCGATGCCATTCCGTAGAATAAAGCCATCCATCGTGGCCCATCAGAATGTTCAGTGAAAGGAACTGAGTAAAATTTGCTTGCCCGTTTATTGCACTAGAAGAGTCGGGTAGCTACCGACTGATCAGTGCAAGAAATTGGAAACCTTGAGAACTTCTTCGATAGGGGCCCAATAAGGATGCATTGAAGATTTACTCAACATCAATTCTGCCCTGGAAACAACCAAAGCCCTACAGGTTGTTCTCTGTAAGACTGCATGCATGCTGTCCCTATCGCATGGAACACCCTACAGAACCATATTACTTCGCAGACTCGTGATTCCCTAGGCATTAGCAAAGACTTTCCAGTATCCTCAACACTGAATGCTTAAAACTGTATTGAAGCAAAAAAACATTTGTGCTCTGTTTTACCGAGTCGAGCTGACACTTCCAGGTGTGAGATAGCTCTTTTTTTGAGCACGAACGTCTAGATCCCTATGTCCAAGTTCTGTAACTTACGGCAAGAAAGAAAGAATGAACTGATTTTTTGTGTTAATAACGATCATCCTCCTTTACCTCCCCTGCTTACTGCAGAGTACGTGTCACTGAGCACATTTGTTCTGTGTATGCAGTACACGTGAGGCGCCTAGTTGTTTCCACTGCACTGTGTGAATTACCAAGGTTCTGTTACAGTTCATTAACCTGCTGTCTTCAAGTTGATGTCCCCAGCGCAGAAAACAGCATGCAGGTCGTAGGTTCTGTATCTTGAGGCTGAAAGTGACTTTCAGCGAGGTTCTGTTCTGAAAGAATGTATCACTTCTTTGGGATGCCACTCGCGTATTTTAATTTGGCCACACGAGACAACTACATGATCTTAATACAACACCTTCTGATACAGCAAAGTACATCATCAAACACAATGTTTACGAAAATGTATCTTCACACTATTTGTGGCACGTGTCTGTGCCTCATGACTACCGGAGTGAATCTTTTAATAGTGAATATTGGCAAACACATCCTGCCACAGACAACATGACTGTACATCTCGACTGTCTAATCCAGAGTGACGAACAGGAACTTTAATAAAAACTGGAAACGCGTCCAACGACAGACAACATGACTGTTCTTATCGACTGCTTAATCCAAAGTGACGAACAGCCCGAAACACTTCTAGTACCATATCAGAAAAGGCGTGACCCGAACGCTTCCGAAGTGCTTCGTCTGCAATTTCGTCAGTCTTTTGTTTATGATTTAAATTGTTTTTAATAATTCTAAAATGACTGATTGATAGTCATCTGTTGGGAGATATTTATATTAAAAAGTGAAGTCATTCCAATGAGTAGTTTAACTAACAATAATAACTATACTTTAACGTTTTGGGACCCTTGCTCCGAACGCAGCAGCCAATCACAGAGCAGCAGCATTATGCAAGCGGTCTTTCTCACGGGAATGGTACCGAATCTAACAGCTTCTTGGAGACTAATATGATGGCTGACTAAGCCAGAAATATTACACATCCCCTTCCTTCTGAAACTTCCAAAAATTTGAATGTTCTCGAAAACAACACACAATTTTGGAAATATACAAATAAATTGAACCAAATTTTGAGAGAACTGTAAACTAGTAGGTAATCTCTCAAGAGGCAAGTTATCACACTATCCCTACTTTGTATCAACACGTAAACATGGAAATGGCTTTTACATATTTTACCTATCATTATTAGTAAACTCTTTCCAAAATCTGAGAATAAGAAAATTATATGATGACGTCAATAAATTCAAAACAGTAACACCCTTCGACACAAACAATATCAACATGAAATTACATCTACTGATCACACAATAATTTGAACAAAAAGTCAACAGTTTACAAACAGCATATCATCATATGATTACAGTATGGATGATTGACTGATCTGGCCTTGTAACACTAACAAAAACGGCCTTGCTGTGCTGGCACTGCGAACGACTGAAAGCAAGGGGAAACTACGGCCGTAATTTTTTCCTAGGGCATGCAGCTTTACTGTATGATTAAATGATGATGGCGTCCTCTTGGGTAAAATATCCCGGAGGTAAAATAGTCCCCCATTCGGATCTCCGGGCGGGGACTACTCAAGAGGATGTCGTTATCAGGAGAAAGAATACTGGCGTTCTACGGATCGGAGCGTGGAATGTCAGATTACTTAATAGGGCAGCTAGGTTAGAAAATTTAAAAAGGGAAATGGATAGGTTAAAGTTACATATAGTGGGAATTAGTAAAGTTCGGTGGAAGGGGGAACAAGACTTCTGGTCAGGCGACTACAGGGTTATAAATACAAAATTAAATAGGGGTAATGCAGGAGTTGGTTTAATAATGATTAAAAACATAGGCTACTACAAACAGCATAGTGAACGCAGTATTGTGGCCAAGATAGATATGAAGCCCACGCCTACTACAGTAGTACAAGTTCATATGCCAACTAGCTCTGCAGATGACGAAGAAATTGAAGAAATGTATAACGAAATAAAAGAAATTATTCAGATTGTGAAGGGAGACGAAACTTTAATAGTCATGGGTGACTGGAATTCGGCAGTAGGAAAAGGGAGAGAAGGAAACGTAATAGGTGAATATGGATTGGGGGTAAGAAATGAAAGAGGAAGCCGGCTGGTTGAATTTTGCACAGAGCACAACTTAATCATAGCTAACACTTGGTTCAAGAATCATGAAAGATGGTTGTATACATGGAAGAAGCCTGGAGATACTGACAGGTTTCAGATAGATTATATAATGGTAAGACAGAGATTTAGGAACCAGGTTTTAAATTGTAAGACATTTCCAGGGGCAGATTTGGATTCTGACCAAAATCAATTGGTTATGACCTGTAGATTAAAATTGAAGAAACTGCAAAAAGGTGGGAATTTAAGGAGATGGGACCCGGATAAACTGACTAAACCGGAGGTTGTACAGAGTTTCAGGGAGAGCATAGGGGAACAATTGACAGGAATGGGGGAAAGAAATACAATAGAAGAAGAATGGGTAGCTTTGAGGGATGATGTACTGAAGGCTGCAGAGGATCAAGTAGGGAAAAGACGAGGGCTAGTAGAAATCCTTGGGTAACAGAAGAAATATTGAATTTAATTGATTAAAGGAGAAAGTATAAAAATGCAGTAAATCAAGCAGGCAAAAAGGAATACAAACGTCTCAAAAATGAGATCGACAGGAAGTGCAAAATGGCTAAGCAGGCATGGTTAGAGGACAAATGTAAGGATGTAGAGGCTTATCTCAGTAGGGGTAAGATAGATACAGACTACAGGAAAATCAAAGAGACCTTTGGACAAACCACTTGTACGAATATCTAAAGCTCAGATGGAAACCCAGTTCTCAGCAAAGAAGGGAAAGCAGAAAAGTGGAAGGAGTATATAGAGGGTCTATACAAGGGCGATGTACTTGAGGACAACATTATGGAAATGGAAGAGGATGCAGATTAAGATGAAATGGGAGATATGATACTGCGTGAAGAGTTCGACAGAGCACTGAAAGACCTGAGTCGAAACAAGGCCCCGGGAGTAGACAATATTCCATTAGGACTACTGACAGCCTTGGGAGAGCCAGGCCTAACGAAACTCTACCATCTGGTGAGCAAGATGTACGAAACAGGCGAAATACCCTCAGACTTCAAGAAGAATCTAATAGTTCCAATCCCAAAGAAGGCAGGTGTTGACAAATGTGAAAATTACCGAACTATCAGTTTTATAAGTCACGGCTGCAAAATACTAACGCGGATTCTTTACATACGAATGGAAAAACAAGTAGAAGCCGACCTCGGGGAAGATCAGTTTGGATTCCGTACAAATGTTGTAACACGTGAGGCAATACTGACCCTACGACTTATCTTAGAAGCTAGATTAAGAAAAGGCAAACCTACGTTTCTAGCATTTGTAGACTTGGAGAGAGCTTTTGACAATGTTGACTGGAATACGCTCATTCAAATTCTGAAGGTGCCAGAGGTAAAATACAGGGAGCGAAAGGCTACTTACAATTTGTACAGAAACCAGATGGCAGTTATAAGAGACGAGGGGCATGAAAGGGAAGCAGTGGTTGGGAAAGGAGTGAGACAGGGTTGTAGCCTCTCCCCGATGTTATCCGATCTGTATATTGAGCAAGCAGTGAAGGAAACAAAAGAAAAATTCGGAGTTATTTATTAAAATCCATGGAGAATAAATAAAAACTTTGACGTTCGCCGATGACATTGTAATTCTGTCAGAGACAGCAAAGGACTTGGAAGAGCAGTTGAACGGAATGGATAGTGTCTTGAATGGAGGGTTCAAGATGAACATCAACAAAAGCAAAACGAGGATATTGGAACTTAATCGAATTAAGTCGGGTGATGCTGAGGGAGTTAGATTAGGAAATTAGACACTTAAAGTAGTAAAGGAGTTTTCCTATTTGGGGAGTAAAATAACTGATGATAGTCGAAGTAGAGAGGATATAAAATGTAGACTGGCAATGGCAAGGAAAGCGTTTCTGAAGAAGAGAAATTTGTTAACATCGAGTATAGATTTAAGTGTCAGGAAGTCGTTTCTGAAAGTATTTGTATGGAGTGTAGCCATGTATGGAACTGAAACATAGACGATAAATAGTTTAGACAAGAAGGGAATAGAAGCTTTCGAAATGTGGTGCTACAGAAGAATGCTGAAGATTAGATGGGTAGATCACATAACTAATGAGGAGGTATTGAATAGAATTGGAGAGAAGAGGAGCTTGTGGCACAACTTGACCAGATGAAGGGATCGGTTGGTAGGACATGTTCTGAGGCATCAAGGGATCACCAATTTAGTACTGGAGGGCAGCGTGGAGGGTAAAAAAATGCAACGTAATACCGTGTTCTCTTGCTTGTGCATCTGTGATCCTATTCTTTCGTGTTATAAAACTTCATGTTCACATATATTCTGTCAAATCCTTTTTTCACCCATGCAATGCAGATTTTTATCCTGCTGGGTTACTATTCTCTCAATAATTGGGTTTGTCGTCACAGTTTGTGTAAAACGTTTGTCATAGCTGTGGATAGGGAAGAATGTTAAGGAAGACAGAATACAGCTCAGAATGAAAGAAGAGGAAGAACGAACAGCATGAAAGGAAATGAAGCAATGGTGTTAGTTAACCTGGGTACATGGTAGATGTCATCTACCTAGCAAGGGAAAGAACGCTATTGCCCCCTGAGGGTAACTAATGTTCAAAGTATTTTTTGATGTCTACAATACTGTAGAGTCCTTTGCTTACTCCCGTTTTTGTGTTAGCTACTTCCACAGCATTGGGGTGTGGTATCCTAATTATTTTCTATGGCCCTTCATACAATTCATAAAATTTCTTAATTTCTGAGTCTATCTTAGAAGACCTGGTTCTTGTCTTTATCAACACCAATTCGTCCGTTTGATATTTACCTTTCTTAACCTGCCTGTTGTATATGCTTTGTCTTTTATCTGCTTTCTCTGTAATCCTGCTTAGAGCTAGGTCCCTTTTTTCAGTACTTGAAAAGTCATCTCTCGGTAGAAAACTTACCTGCTGTTCAATAATACTAGGTACTTCCTCTCCTGTCAATAGTTCCTGAGGAGGTATTTCTGTGGTAGAGTGAGGCAACTCATTTATAACTCTCTCAAACTTTTCCACATAGTCTACCCACGTGTGATGCTTTTTAGAACAGTAAGCCCTAAACAGTCTGTTTATTTCCCTCATCATCCGTTCACTCATATTCGATTGGAGGGGGGGGGGGGATATTTGGATATGTAAATATGTTTTACGTCGAGATCACACAACATATTTTTCCAACACTCTGATGTAAATTGTGAGCCATTACCACTAACTATCCTATCTGGTTTTCCTACCTTTGTTGCATAATCATTCCTGATTTTGTCTGAGACTGACTTACCTGTTGCCATTCTTAGTGCTTCCAGTTTTACGTGTTTTGATAACATGTCCAACACAACAAACAAATATTTATAAATGTATATATATATATATATATATATATATATATATATATATATATATATATATATACTAAGATGGTATCTGTTCTTTTGGACACGTCCGAAAGAACAGATACCATCGGTGACCATCCAGCTCGTTAGAATGAAATTACAATGAAATGATCACCCTTACCTGCTTACAGGCGTTGACATACGCCAACGGGGACAGATGAAAATGTGTGCCCCGACTGGGACTCAAACCCGTGATCTCCTGTTTACATGGCAGACGCTCTATCCATCTGAGCCACCGAGGACACAGAGGTTAGCGCGACTGCAGGGATTTATCTCTCGCACGCCTCCCGCGAAACCTACATTCTCAACGTATTGTCCCTCACTGCATTCGTAGTGCCCCCGCCCATTATACTCATTACTCGCGGCGCGTTGCCGATTCCCGTATGAGTTCGGGCACTGTTTGTGCATTCGCACAGAAGAAGAAGATGGTCAAGTGGCCGGTGAGCCTTATATATATATATATATATATATATATATATATATATATATATATAAAACCTTCTTTTGAAGTGTGTTACTAGCATTTGGTACTTATGTTATCTGACATACACTGCAGGATCTAAGAACTTTGTATAGCCTCTTTTTCTCTTTTTTAAGTTATTAAAGTAACAACTCTCCTTAATTTTGTCTGCACATTTTTAGCACCAAAATGAGCATACCTAAAACGTATAAACCAAACAAGCCTCTCAATCTCATGCTCTGGCCAATAGATTTTCCATTGTTGTTTTTATGGATCAGCCCTACAGTATAATATTCCCTTGTGTATGATATAGTATTTCCTCACATTGTCACTAGTTTTCCTACTCCACCCTGCTTTGATAATTTTTGTTGTGTCATCTCTATTCTGTTCCCTTCTCAAATTTTTCAGTATATCCTTTTTTTTCTTCATGCTTTACCTTTGTTAAGTACAGTATGGAAACCTCTTTCTGCCCTGAATCATTAAAATCTGCTTTATCCATAACCAATGGCGATCTGGATAGTGCATCCGCTTCCGTATTACTTTCCTCTGGTAGGTATTCTATTGAAAAATCATACTCTTGCAGCGCTAAAGCCCATCGTGGTAGCCGAGTATGACTTAGCCTACAATCCATCAGAAATGACAGTGCCTTAGGATCTGTGATCACTTTAACTTTCCTTCTCATGGCGTAATATCTGAATTTCTTAAGCGCCCATACTACTGCTAGGCCTTTTTTCCATTACTGAATATCTTCTCTCCCATTTGTTGAGTACACGACTAGCAAATCCAACAGATTTTCTTTCTACAGTGTCCCCATTTTCTACAAATTGACAAAGATGAGCCCCAAGCCCATATTCTGAGCTGTCAGTGAAAATACAAAAATGTACATTTAAATCAGGGTGGGACAAAACAATAGCGTTACATAACTCATCCTTGATTGTTTGAAATTCTTGGTCACACTCTTTTGTCCAAATCCATGTGGCATTCTTCTCAGTCAATTCTAGTAGAGACTTCGCGTTAAGTGCTTGATTCTTTGAAAATTTGCGATAGAATCCGGTAGGACCGAAAAAAGCTTTCATTTGCTTGTTGTTCTTAGGTTTGGGGAAATTTCTGACGGCTTCTATCTTTTATGGGTCTGGTTTGATGCCTTCATCAGATATTACATGACCTAAAAATTTGATCTCTCTCTTTCCGAATTCGGACTTCCCCAGGTTTGCACTTATATTGTTCTTCTCAAATTTCGATAGAACATATTTTAAAATGTCATTGTGTTCCTTCCAACATTTTGCAGCAATCAAAATGTCGTCAATGTATACTGTAATTTTGTCCAACAACTGCTCACCCAGAACCTTGTCTGACATACATATAAAAGCAGAAGTAGATATTTTTAGATCAAAAGATAACATTCTAAATTGGTAGCTTCGTCCACCATCAACAAATGCAGTGTATTTTCTACAATTTTCTACTAGCGGAACCTGCCAAAAGCTGTCGGTCATGTCAATGTTTGTTAATGTCTTGACGCCATAAAACTTCTGTACAAGCTCCTCTAGTACATCAGGCCTGTCCATCTGTGGTAAACTAACTGTATTTATTGATGTAGCATCTAATATTATGCGCACCGATCTATCTTTCTTTGGGACAATGACGAGACGGCCCCAATAATTACTTTGAGAGCTCTCAATAATCTTCCACTCTAACATTTTCTCCATTTGTTTATCTACTGCTTCCTTTTTTGCAAGTGGAATGGAAGACGGCTTGAATCTGAATTGATCCTGTAGCTTTACCTGGAAACCATATTCGTACTCTTTCATGCACTGAGGTTTTTTTGAGAAAGCTTTTCAATGTTGCAACAATACTTCCTTCAGCTCATATGCCTCTTCTTCGTATAACTCTTCTATATTTGCGACCTTTTCCCAGATTCTGACCTCTATGTCTACCTCTTCATTTGATGTCGCTCCCACAAACAAACATATACTCTCTTTTGATTCTATACAATACATTTGTTCCCTTATAATCTGTAGTATAGCGTGATTACAGTCACTTTGTGTGGCCTCATTTCCCTCGAACTTGAATTCTTGTTCCTCTTCTTCTTCTTTAATCCTCGTTACACCTTTTGCTAAATCTAGCATCACTCCATTAGCAATTAACCAATCTGTTCCCAGAATTAAATTCCCACAGAGCCCGGGAACTACCATTGCATTCACTGAAGACTTCCTACCTTGCATTGTAAACCCTAATAAAATCTGTTTCTTTATAACTTCACTTCTAGACCCACACGCAGTAAGTACTTTGACCCCTTGAACTGATAACTCTGGAACATCAGTATCTTTCTTAATCTTTTCATACAAATTACTTGAAGCAGCACTGATCTCACTACCAGAATCTAAGATCGCAACTGTTTTCTGTATTTCAATTTCTATAGCGGGTTGGTAAACCTCCTTTATTTCCTGCTTATCTTCGTCCATGAGTGCATTCTTTATCTCATCTCTTTCGTCATAGCCCAAGAATCTTACTAATGGTCCATTACATTCTTCCGTTCGCGACTGAACCAGGTCTGAAACACCCACTAGTTTTCCGGCTCCTCCTGATTCCTGTCTCTTTCAGGAGCATGATCCCTTCCATTATTATGATTTTCTCTATTTCTACCATAATAGCCTCCCCTAATCATACACCTCTGAAAAGCACCTCTCCCTCTTCTTGAAGGACTACGACTGTAACGAGGTTGCCTATTTTCCTCTCGATATCGACGCTCGTTATCTCTGTCTGTACCTCTGCTCCGGCTTGACTCACGGTCATTACGGCGGTCTGCTCGCCACCTGTTCCTTCTCCAGCACTCCTGCACTTGCTTGTTGCTGGACAACGCATCTAACTGCTCAAGGACGTGCAGTAGGTTAATGACATCGCTTTTGTTTACATTGATTAACTTCTCTTGTACAGACACTGAAAATTTAAGTATGATTATTTCTATAAGGTCTGATTCTCTTAACGGGTCAGTTAAGTGTTGGTTCTTTTCCCAATTGTGTTGAAAAAACTCTTTATAGTTATTACAACCACTACTAGAAAAACTCCTTCCCTCAACATTTTCACTCCTGACGCTGTTTTGTGTGCTAGTAGACCAATATTGATTTAAGAATGTTTGTACGAATTCCTTGTATGTAGTACATGTGTTACTGACCCCTGAACCCCATGATATTACGTCTCCTTGAAATCTGCTTGCCATAGCTTTTATTTTTTGTTGTTCTGCTAGGTTTTCAGGAAGTGTACCCTCGAAATGTTTAATAAAATCAACTGGATGTATGTTACCTCTACTAGAGAAAGAATGGTAAACAATAATGGGATTTGTTACATCACTAACATGCACACACACTTTATCCTTGCTTTTATCTGGAAGTCGATTCAATACTTCCCTAATTTCTTCCAATTCACCTTGAATCACATCTGTGGTACCTTTACAATGAGCATCTATTCGTGAAACCTTACAACTGAGTATTTGCTGCTCTTATTTGATGTTTTCTAACTCCCTTAACTGCTGGCCTTGTTTATCGCTACATTCTTTAGCAGCCTTGACTTGCTCCTTTATTACTTGACTAACATTACTGTTTATTGTTGATATTACACAATCCTGAGCCTCCATATCATCACTCAGCATTTTAACTTTACTAACAAACTTCTGATTTATTTCAAGCTTACATAATTCTAATTTCTTACTACATTCTTTTGTTTCCCTATCTATTTTACTGGAACAAGCTTCAGTTTTATCTTCAGGTTTTGATACCTTTTGTTCAAAAAACTTGAAATTGCTATTGATTTGAGTTATCCCTGCATATGCCTTCTCTATTTTATTTCATAATTCTTCTTTAGTTTCTTCTTGCCCAATACCTATTTTCCTTTCAGTTTCATTTTGCCCTGCTATAATTTCCTCTTTTTGTTCTTTTAAAAGTAATTTTTGCTCTACTCTAAATGATTGCAACATTGACATTATAGATTGGTTTGGATCTTGCTTGACTCCTTTATCCTGACTATTACTCTCAATTGGCAAGGTGTCAGCAGAACCAGTTCTGTGACTTAATCTACCTAACTCCACTGTCGGCTCATTTGTAATGTCGACGTCAGATTGTGTGTCTCTGACGTCGTCATCCAAATTTACCACGTTATTGTGGTCATTAGTGACAATATCTACGTTCTCAGTGCAATCATTTAACATAGAATCAACATTTTGAGAAACATTATTAATCTCATTATTATCTGAACTTTGCAACTGATCAGCTATATCATCTACAATGTTATTTATTTGCAAGGCTTGTGGCTGACTTCAATGATCATTCCCATCGATATTTACTTGATCTCTTTCCCTACTTCTAAGAAGATATCTCGTTTCCCTTTCGTCAGACATTTTATACTTTATAAAATTTATGAATTTTAGCCAAATATGTTTAAATGAATCAATTTTAGACTACACTTTAAGATTTTACAACTATTGAACTGTCCGTTACATAAATTAAATTGTTGTGCCAGAGTAACACGTACTCTTAGATGCTATTCTGTGTGCCGCCGTCGAGAAGTTTCTTCTCTGCTCCCGCTGCTGAAGCTGGCGTGACGTACTGCTTTCCTGACTGCTGAAATACCCAGTTCAGCTATGCTGCTACAGCTCTGTCGCGGCGTTGCTACTGGCTGCCAAGGCATGTATCTGCCGCTGTGAACTGTGCCCGGTCACACTGCTACTGCTGCCTCCTCGCGTTGCCTTGCGTCGCCTCGTCATACGTCGAAATCTTCTCGATGAAATAAGAGGTGCATTCAAGTTCTAAGGCCTCCGATTTTTTTTCTCCAGACTGGAAAGAGATGGAAACATGTGCATTGCTTTAAAATGAGGCCGCGTTCATTGTCGATACGTCCCAGAGATGGCAGCACCGTATGGCAGATGGAATTTTACCGCCAAGCGGAGAGAATGAGAACTGTTTTAAATACTTAAAATGGCGACGTTTTCCTTACTTGAACAGCGTGCAATCATTTGGTTTCTGAATTTGCGTGGTGTGAAACCAATTGAAATTCATCGACAGTTGAAGGAGACATGTGGTGATGGAGTTATGGATGTGTCGAAAGTGCGATCGTGGGTGCGACAGTTTAATGAAGGCAGAACATTGTGTGACAACAAACCGAAACAACCTCGGGCTCGCACAAGCCAGTCTGACGACATGATCAAGAAAGTGGAGAGAATTGTTTTGGGGGATCGCCGAATGACTGTTGAACAGATCGCCTCCAGAGTTGACATTTCTGTGGGTTCTGTGCACACAATCCTGCATGACGACCTGAAAATGCGAAAAGTGTCGTCCAGTGCCACGAATGCTGACGGACGACCAGATGGCTGCCCGTGTGGCATGTTGCCAAGCAATGTTGCATGCAACGACAGCATGAATGGGACTTTCTTTTCGTCGGTTGTGTCAATGGATGAGACATGGATGCCATTTTTCAATCCAGAAACAAAGCGCCAATGGAAGCACACAGATTCACCGCCACCAAAAATATTTCGGGTAACCGCCAGTGCTGAAAAAATAATGGTGTCCATGTTCTGGGACAGCGAGGGCGTAATCCTTACCCATTGCGTTCCAAAGGGCACTATGGTAACAGGTGCATCCTACGAAAATGTTTTGAAGAACAAATTCCTTCCTGCACTGCAACAAAAACGTCTGGGAAGGAATGTGCGTGTGCTGTTTCACCAAGACAATGCACCCGCACATCGAGCTAACGTTACGCAACAGTTTCTTCGCGATAACAACTTTGAAGTGATTCCTCATGCTCCCTACTCACCTGACCTGGCTCCTAGTGACTTTTGGCTTTTTCCAACAACGAAAGACACTCTCTGTGGCCGCACATTCACCAGCCGTGCTGCTATTGCCTCAGCGATTTTCCAGTGGTCAAAACAGAGTCCTAAAGAAGCCTTCACCGCTGCCATGGAATCATGGCGTCAGCGTTGTGAAAAATGTGTACGTCTGCAGGGAGATTACGTCGAGAAATAACGCCAGTTTCATCGATTTCGGGTGAGTAGTTGGAAAAAAATCGGAGGCCTTAGAACTTGAATGCACCTCGTAATAACGTAATCCCATGGACCGGGCACACCTATTTGATTTTTTGAATATTGCACATCAACACATCAAGTTTCACTCTCAGCAAACGTTATGTTCTCGTGAATAAAACAAAATTTGTCTGTGGCATCAATAATCAAAGTTCAACTGAAGTTCAGAAGAGAGTTCAAATACAGTTCAAACACATTTTACACAGTTCCTACACAGTTCTGTAGTAATTTAGTAGCAAATTAGTCACTTTTGCTGTTATAAATTTTTACTAAAATTTTTCACAGTTCACGCTAATAATCAAGCCTCATATCTCCAAAGCACTCAAACAGCGAAGATCTCCCCGCAAGGGATGCCATGTACAGCAAGAAAGGAAGAATGAATTGATTGTTGGCGTTAATAATGATCATCCTCCTTTACCTCCCCTGCTTACTGCCGAGTACGTGTCACTGAGCACATTTGTTCTGTGTATGCAGTACACACGAGGCGCCTAGTTATTTCCACTGCACTGTGTGAATTACCAAGGTTCTGTTATAGTTCACTAAGCTGCTGTCTTCAAGTTGATGTCCCCAGCGCAGAAAACAGCACGCAAGTCGTAGGTTCTGTATCTTGAGGCTGAAACTGACTTTTAGCGAGGTTCTGTTCTGAAATAATATATCACTTCTTTGGGATGCCACTCGCGTATTTTAATATAGCCACACGAGAAGACTACATGATCTTAATACAACACCTTCTGATACAGCAAAGTACATCATCAAACACAATGTTTACGAAAATGTATCTTCACACTATTTGTGGGACGTGTCTGTGCCTCATGACTACCGGAGTGAATCTTTTAATAGTGAATATTGGCAAACACATCCTGCCACAGACAACATGACTGTACATCTCGATTGCCTAATCCAGAGTGACGAACAGGAACTTAAATAAAAATTGGAAACACATCCTACGACAGACAACATGTCTGTTCTTCTCGACTGCCCAACTCAGAGTGACGAACAGCCCGAAACACTTCGCACGCCATACCAGAAAAGGCGTGACCCGAAAGCTTCGTCTGCAATTTCTCAGTCTTTTGTTTTTGATTTAAATTGTTTCTTTATAATTCTAAAATGATTGATTGATAGTCATCTGTTGAGAGATATTTATATTAAAAAGTGAAGTCATTCCAATGAGTAGTTTAACTAATAGTAATAACTATAATGTTTTGGCGCCTTTGCTCCGAACTCAGCAGCCAATCACAGAGCAGTAGTATTATGCAGGCGGTCTTTCTCACGGGAATGGTACTGAATCTAACATCTGTCACAGGCACCTCACACCACATTTCATCTATATACTTCTTGCACTTTCACTGCTCTGGGAACAGCTTCTTGGAGCCTAATGTGATGGCTGACTAAGCCAGAAATATTACAAACTGCACAATAGAATCCTATATTTATTCCTAATGACAACAGCCGTCTGTACTCAGTACCTGTACCATCAACCATTAGCTTCATCTGTTATGATGTCGCACTGGTTCCTCTAACCTATCGCATTACTCTGACCAGTAGCGGTTTACTGCTCAATATATCCCATTCTGACATCGTTACACCCACTCAAAAGCTGTTGAAACGCCTGGAATATGATTTCAGTTCAAGTCGAGCCCATTTCTGTAATATCTAGTGGAACTACTCTTGGCGGTACACCCTCATGATAATTGGTCGATGCCACCTGCAGTCACAGAGGACCGCCTGCTATGATAATTCGAAAACCTCATTTCCAATGAAAGGGACGTATCGCTGTGGATCACGCTATGGTGGATATCTGACTGGCGTTATCAGAGGCATACGAAGACTGTGACCTTACCTATCTCGATCTAGACTCCTCTTGTTCTACTTTTCCATGGATGACACGTCTGACTATTGTATGAAAATGGTAACTGTAAGCGACTTACTAGGTTGCCGAAAGAAGTTCTACCTTTGCCACAATAGTCACGCAACTATAACAGCTAAGGATTATTTAAAAGAAAATAAGGCATGATTGCTTGCTTAAGCTTTACACTTAGTTATAATATTTACTTATGTAAACATTTTGCATATAATCGATGTATTTTTCATGGTACTGGATTTGCGAGTGGACCTATCTATGAAATTAGGACTTCATAACTGGTGTACTAGAGTGTGGAACTGTTGATGGTTGTAACTGATATGTTTACAGCTAGCTACCCCTAATGTAATTTGCTCTTAGTGAATAGAAAGCAAACTATATTTATACACCAAAAAAGGGAATCAGTATGTGCTGTTAACTTCAAGAGATAACCATCATTAAATAAAGAAAATAATCATCTGCTGTCGCTACTACAGTGGTATGGCTAGACGCTTCAGTTTGTTTACATTTGTGATATGACAAGCCATCGTCCTGAAGACATCGTCTGAAGTCATTTACTTTGAATGTATGACTTCATTAATGGCTTTGACCCATGCACATATGATGTCGCAAGTATGAAATGTGGGTTGCAATGCCTTCAGCTACCTAGATTCAACCATTTTTCAAGATAACTCATCCATCCACATTCGGCTACTTTGTAAGATAATCATTCAAACCAAACGCGAAAATATTTTCTTTTAGGTTTTTCGTTAGTGTAACAAATAAGAAAACACTTTATTAATTTTAGCAAATTTATTTACACACAAATACCAGTCCATCGTTTATCATATTATTTAAATTTTCATCGTAACATCATATTTCTTTTTACAACCAGTAATTTCGCAAATATAAAGAAGACAAGTTTTCACTTTCTAATAAGTATATAATTTTTTTCCTGTAAACTATCACTTTTGCGGCTTTAACAGTTAGGTCAGCCCTTTCTTGCATTTCTTGTAGCTGGCAAAATTCATAGCTTTTTAATACAGCATTTTATTTTCTGCACTACACTGTTGTTGAAGCATTCAGTATGTTCTTGGGTGCTTGTTGTCAACCCTCCCACACCACATTATTATTGAATTTATGCATAAAGCTTGAAGTTTACAATTTTAACAAACAATTGCGTACTAAATTTTGTTATTTCCTTGGTTTTAAACTCTGGAAACGGCTTTTCTGTTGCTGAGTAGATAGTCTCTAGGACACCACATGTACATACAATGTAACCATCCTTTTTAAGCAGATCCAAATATGAGTGGATGTTTATAAGCACATCTTTCATGTATCCTTCAAAATACTAAATCTTCTTGCATCCGTACATATTGGCAAGAACTCCAATTTCGGATCTTCCATTGGTATTTACATTAATACTACACTCTGATGTACTGGGGTTTCAGTTTTCTCATTAACGCAATGGGATATTTCCCCAAACTTTGATTTTGAATACTGCAGTATGATTGGTCAGACAAAATGTGAAGATGAGAGAGTTTTTAATGTATCAGTAATACAACTGGACTATTTTCTAATACTAACCACTAATTGGTTGGAAATAGCAGATGGAGAGGATATAAATGGGATTCTTCCCATTATCTTTCGTTTTTAATATTGCACTATGGTCAGATGGATTAAGGGGACAGGATAAAGCAGAAAGCTGAGGGTGATTTTGCTTTCCGTTTCCACATACTGATTGTTTGGTTGATTGATTCATAATGTCATGAGCTCAAGATCGTCGATGGTGTACCATGCTTGACATTCGTGTTCAAATGATGAAATTCAAAAGATCAATGACTCCGTTCAGGGTCGTAATGGGCATTAATGCCCTGTACTAGATAACAAATTGCATACTGTGTGCGCGCGCGCGCGTGAGTGTGTGTGTGTGTGTGTGTGTGTGTGTGTGTGTGTGTGTGTGTGTGTGCTCCACAATTTAATTTTTAAAATTCTTACAAACCTCGGTCTTGGTTACATCATAAATTGAAAGTTATACGTGACATCACATGCGCACATAACAAGATCATTGATGATATTATACGAGGGTTGGAACTTTAATAGTGGCAACTATTTATTTACATCTCGTGCAAAATAGATACCTGTTTCAAAGTTTTACTGACCTTCAAAGTAGTCACCAGCATTGTGTATAACCCGTTGCCAGCGATGTGGAAGTCCTAGGATACTCTTGGCAGTGCCAGTTGTGTTGATAGTTCGATCGGCGCGGTCTATTGGCTGTCGAAGTTGAAGCAGTTCTAAAATGAATGCCGTGAAGTGTTCCCTTCAGTTTAGAAATCGAGTTGCACTTACGAGAGATGCAGAAAGTGTCACCATTTCCGTCCCTAAGCTGGTCGTAGGTTGTGTTCCAATAATGAACAGCGTAGAGACAGAAGTGATGACACTTTCTGCAGGACCTGACCATCATTTTGCAGGACAATGCTCAAGCACGTACAGTGCAAGCTGTTGATGGTTTGTTTGACTGATGGGGCTGCTAAGTGCTATACCACCTACTGCACTCCCCTGACTTAAGCCTTCGTAATAGTATCCTCCGACTTCCACATCGTTGGTAACGGGTAATAAACAATGCTGCTGACTACTTTGAAGGTCAGTAAAACTTTGAAACACGTATCTATTTTGTTCGAGCTGTAAATAAATAGTTGCCACTGTTAAATTCCAACTCTCGTACGTTCAAAGGGGATGACCTCACACGATATCATCAAGGTCCTGTCTTATGATGTCACAAATTTAGGGATATGAAAACTTTTTGACTCGATGCCGCTAAGTAGTATGGAAGGTGTTGCCTGCCCTGTAGCACTTGAGAGGCTGTGAGGCATCTCTCAATTGAATGAGTGTCGAAGTCTCTGACAGATAGATTTTTAATAAGCTTACGAAGGTTTGTGCTTTCCATTGAGGGTGTTGCTCAGCAGGTGTCATAGACGGACCCTATACCGTTTTATTCAAGGACATGTCAGTGTTCCACCTTTATGTGATCACGCTAAGGATGGTGCGAACCACGAGGGCTGAAAACCATGACAGGTCCGAAGGTGTTTTACTTCATTCTGGAAGCCACCATCATTCTCCATTAAGTTATGTCTTTTACTTAATAGCTGTTATGACGATTACGGATGTGATGTGAGAGAAAAATACACAAACAGAGATTATGTTCAGCTCATAGTTGCCTTCCCAGAGAAATTAGTAGCACTTCAATAAGAGAATGTATCAAATCACATTTATAGAGAGTATTTTAAGGGTCTAATATAAGATAATTAAATGCTTTTCATGCCAACTATACTGTCCCACCAAAAGTGAAAGTGGTATGTGAGAGAAAAGTAATTGAAGAAAATAGGATCTATCACAGTTCGACAATTTCTTCAAAAGGACATAGCATTGTACCAAGTAACTTTATCTTCTAGGGTGGAGTGCTCGATCTATTTCGTTGTCAGGAAGAGAAGTGTCCGAAAATACACGACAACAACAACCGTCGTCTGGAAAAGTTTTTCTTCCATTTATTCATAGCATCACGGACCGTATTGGGAAAGTTTTGGCTAAGTTTGAAGTGGAGACAATCTTTCTACCTACTAAGAAAATTAGTAAAAATTTAAGATCGGTGAAAGACGCACGACACCCCTTAGCTACCCCAGGTGTGTATAAAATTCCGTGTAGCTGTGGCATAGTTTACATTGGAACAACTAAAAGGAGTGTTAATACCCGCCTGACGGAACACTAAAGAAACTGTAGATTGGGAGAGATTGACAAATCAGCTGTAGCGGAACACGTTTTCAAAGACGGTGACCACGAAATAAAATTTAGTGAGACAAACGTGATAGCTAGGATCTCACATTATTATACTCGCATGTGTAGAGAAGTTATAAAGATCTACAAGCACGGAAATAATTTTAATAGAAAAGAAGAAGGATTAAAACTAGACAAGATATGGCGGTCGACTTTGTGCCAACGATGTGACAATCAATTACCTGCAATCGAGAGAGATGGCACTAGTCGAAAGCACATGATGAGTGGTGGCGACATCTCAGCGCTCTATATAAGCGGGACCTCCAGTGCCTAGCAGATCATTGTAGGCAAAACCATCCCTTCCTTCCACCTCCTTGATTTCTATCTCACCATCTATGGCCGTCCTATCACCCTCACTCCCACCCTTAAGTACCTTGGCGTCACCCTCGACCGTCGCCTCTCCTGGACTCCCCATCTCCGGACAATCCAAGCCAAGGCACGCTCCCGACTCCGTCTCCTCAAGCTCCTTTCCGGCCGTACGTGGGGTCTGGACCCCTCCACGATCCTCCACACCTATAAATCCCTCATCCGCCCTATCCTTTGTTACGCCAATCTGGCCTGGATCTCCGCCCCCCCCTACCTTTTATAAATCCCTCCAAATCATTGAATGCCATGCTCTCTGCCTCGCTTATCGCATGTCTCCCCTCCCCCACGCGAATCCTCTACGATCTCATCCCCTTCCCCCACCTCCTCCTTTTCCTTGAAAGGATACGGATCCTGTACACCTCCCACAAACTCGATCCTCCTCATCCGCTTGTCTCACCCATCCTCTCCCACCCCCGCTCTCTGACGCGCCTGTATTCCCACGTCCCACCCAGTCTCCATCTCTCCACTCTCCTCATCCTCTCCCAAGGTGGCTTCCGCCAGCTCCCCCTCCCTGATGATATCCTCCTCCCCTCCATCTACCCCTCCTACCAACTTTGATCCTCCCCCCCACATCCTGTGTCCTTTCCTTTCGGCACCCTCCCTCCCTTCTCTTCCCTTCCCTTCTCTTTCCTTTTCCCCTGTCTCCTCCCTCCTCCTCTCTTCCCCCGGGCTTCCACTCCCCCTCCCTCCCTTCCCCCTCTCTCCCCTACCCTTGGCATCTGCTCTCCCCTCTCCCTCTCCCTCTCCCCCCCCTCCTTTCTTGGCAGGTCCCCGGACTCGTACACGGTTAGTGAACATTTGCGCGCCGGAGATCTACGCCTCGTGTTCTGTGTGTATCGTCGTTTTGTGCTTAAGTGGTTCAGTATTCTTCGTTTTGTGCACCTCTGTTCACGTGTGACAATATTCGTCTCTGTCCAAGTGTCTGAACAAATTTTATCTTGGACTCTACGCCCGTGAACGGGTCCATGTATTTTAAAAAGTGATTGTCTCCGTTTCTATGTCCATCATGTTTTATATCTTGTGCGTTTCTCTGAGGCCAAAGAGCGGCGTAGCATGCTGCTGCTGGCCTGCCTGTACCCAGGTTCGAAAATAACAGTAAAGAAAAAAAAATGCCTAGCAGCCAGTCGTCGACTCACCTCAGAAGATGTTGCCCGCAGTAGACAACGAAACGTCAGGAAGGAGAAGTTTTATGTATGGAACACGGCAATTCAGCCCGTAAGTTTTAATTAATGAAGACGCCGGACGTGAAAGCTTACATGCTATGATTTATTACGAATAGTTTGTATTCATGTTCCATTTCATGTAACTGAGGAAATAGATCATACAGAAGGGTGAATCGCCTGAACTTCCTGTTTGTCACTAGTGTTTCGCTGAGAACTGTACTTATTCCTCCTCTGTGAAGTTTGGGTGGACAGCCAGTGCTGGGAGTGTTCGCTCTGTTGCAGACGGTGGGGCTGAGCCGGCAGCTGACAGCGCTGCACGCCCGCCACGCCCCGCGCATCATAGACCTGATGAAGAAGGCTGTGAAGGACGGCAGTCCAGTCAACCCCCCAGTCTGGTGGGTCGACCCTACCGACGAAACGGCCCTCGGCATAAACTCAGGTACGGCGTGAGAGGCATCTCTATCTTAAACTGTGTGGTGGTCCACTGCTATCTAGCGTCCTTCCTGCGTCAACTAGACACTACCATACATCTTGTGTCTGAAAGGAAATGATTCACAATTTTGAGGGATTTTTTTTTCCATTTATTGTAGTTCAATTCCCCATCTGGAGCGGGCTGGCAGCAGCATAGGCGCTGCTCTTTCAGCCGAAAGACATCAAGTATATTACGGATGACATTTAAAACAACGTACAAGAGAAAAATATGGCAGTATATAGATGTAAAAAGGGGGTTAGATAGTGAAAGAGACAATACAAAAAAGGGGGTGCATGTAAAAATGGAGAAAAAATCTAAAAAAGTAATTTACGCAAAAAAACGCACACAGAAAGGATTAAAAGTACACAGGGCCGGAGCATAAAAGGTGCGATGGGTGGCGTAGCACAAAACAATCATGGACAGCAACAATGTGTACAAGGCAGGCACACAATTAAAACCACAACACTGACGTACCACACTGATGAAGAAAAAACTGGATCTGCCAAGGGTAGGTATACGAGGGATAAGGGAAGGAAGGGGGGAAGGGGTGATGATAGATTGGGGGGGAGGGGGAGGAGAGAATGGGACACAATTGGGGGAAATGAAAGAAACACATATACTTACATTAATTTTTTTTCCTTGATTGATTTTCGATTCCACCAGAAGCGGGCGGGCTGCCATCAGCTTAGTATGCCGCTCTTCAGCCTACAGAATTTGTTTTAAAAAGATGAAGATAATAAATATTAAAAACATGCGATAAAAACGGAGACTTAAATGGTAACTTAAAACATAAAGCAAGTGGATGATGATGCTAATAATATACATATGAAGCAGACAGGTAAAATAATAGAAAGGCAATTAAAAAACACGGCGACAGTCTGGTTTCTGTTCGCAAGAGACATAAAATTCACACCCAGCGACAGTATGATTTCTGTTCGCAACACTTTGGAAGGACGAACGACACTGAACATTCACTTGGACACTGCACTAAAAAGTTGGCAAATATGACATACCTCAGCCAAGGGCATGTGGGGGGAACCTGGACAGTTGATGGGAAATAAATAGGGGAGAAGGAGAGGAAAAACGAATGGGGGGGAGGAAGGAGGGAAAGGAGCCGATGGAGGACGAGGACCCATAAGATGGGTGGGGGGTGCTGGGCAGACACGACAGGAAGAGGGGAAGCAGAGGAGGGGAATACAAAAGGACTTGGGGGGGGGGGGGAGAAGGCAGGTATGGAGAGGTTAGGTGGGGAGAAAAAAAGGTGGAAGGGGGGTGGAAGAGGGAGCCCAGGGAAAGGATGGAGGGTGAGGATCAGAGTTGATAGGAGGGATAGATGGAGGGAGAAAGGGCATCATCTGGGAGGGGAAGTTGATGGAAGCCACCTTGGGAAAGGAGATGAAGGGTGTAGATATGTTAAATCTGCAGCGATTTCTGATATATACAGTAGCTGTGTGGAAGTGTTTCAAAGGGGTACATTTTAATTATATATATATGAATGTATGGTGTGTTTTCTTTTGTACACCTCTGAATGAATAAACACCGTGCCTACATATAACTGATTTTCTTCCATGGGCAGTGAATCCACCAAATTCAGTGCTGATGCACGACTACGTTCGGCTTCCTGTGAGAATGTCACAGTAGCGAGCAGGGAGGACATTCAAGGGGACTGCTTATAGGTGGCCCTGAGTGGGAATGTGGGTCGGTCTGGAGGCGTGCAGAGGCAATCCGCAAAATAGTGAGGAACGCTGTTTCTGTATGGCCCAGTGTTAACGCAACTACCTAGTAAGCAGGAGAACTCATATTCGAATACTGGTCTGGCACACATTTTCACTCGTCACTACTGATTCTACGTAAGTCCCGATGAAATTGACATCAATAGTTCTTTCCCTTTCCTATCCTTTCTTCTCCCTCCTCCCTCAATTTACATAATATTTCAATTACTGTAACATTGTTTGCTTTATTGTATTTCCCCTCATAGCTTTAACTTCTGAACAGGCTGCTCCAGTGTATTTTTGTGCCCTTGCAGACAGATACTAGACTTGAGTTTCTCCTGGCGTACATCATATTCAGATAACTTACGGGAATGTAGCTGGGTGACGTCGTCAACAATCGCCGATATTTCGACAGGAGACTACACTGTCATTTTCAAGGAAAAAATTCAACAGGAAAACGGTGTGTAAGGAAATTTAAAACCTCGGTTTTCAGAGAAATTCCGGAAGGGTAACAGAAACACACACACACACACACACACACATCCACACACACACTGCAAACACTAGCGCCACCATACAGTAAATATGACCGACGCCGTACGTTCAAAAGATCCAGTATTTACTACCTGATTCAGCATATCGCTGATTCGTGCTGACCCCAAGAAAAGTATTGAGCGAAAGATTACGACGAAGAAAACTTGCTTGTGGCTGGAGCGTATCAACATTCGTAATACTTACTGCTCCTTGGTTATACGACCTTCCGAAAATCCACAAAAAAGGAGTTCCTCTTCATCTGATTCTGTGTAACATTGGTGCTCCGACATATCGTTTAGCAAAACACCTAGCTAATCTGTTGAGCCCATTATTGAGTCGGTGTGAGCATTGCGTTAAGGACGGCGGATTTCTTGCTTTGATTAGAAGCAATGCGTTTGAAAGACTCTAGTAAGTTTTGATGTGGACTCTCTCTTAACTCGTGCTCTTCTGTAATTCGTCATGGTTCATAGAGGTAGGTTTAATGTTGAATTACTGAAGCTATTTCGACGTCTGTTGACTTTCACTTATCAGCACAATGAGCATAGAGATGGAGTCGTGACGGGAAGCCCGTCGCCACCTTTTATTGAAAATTTGCCTATGACATACTTCGAGGGACATGCCTTGGAATTAGCGGCTTTGAAACCTGAGTGTTTTTTTCAGATACGTATGCAATATTTTTGTTGTTTGGTTCTATGGCTGTGAGAATTTGAACGACATTTTAGAACTCCTGAAATCATTCCATGGCTGCCTTCTCTTTCTTGATGTGTTGGTCAGAGAAAAGGTTGACAGTACGTTGGGACAAGCTGTTTACACGAAGCTTGGTCACACTGACTTGTATCTACAGACTCAGCATAAGGGGTACTTATTGCACTGGTTCGCAGAGCCCCCAGCATATCAGATCCTGCTAGTTCACCAATTGAGTCATGTTGAGATCATCTTTCGTCCGAATGGATATGGAGTGTGGTCCCTATGTCCCTATTGACACAGCGAAATCACAGTCGTAATCAGTTGTAGTTTCCACACACTTTTTTATTACAAACATAGTACATTAACAATAACCACAATTACAACAAAGCTGGTCTTATAGAACACAAAATCTTTCAAGATATATTTCAGACAACGTTGCTTTCCAAGAACTTACATTGATTTAAACGCTGTCCATGGACCCATGATTAATGCAATATGACTGACAAATCAACCACACCTACTTCATCACTTACATGGAAACCCTTTTATCTATCTTTCATCACATTCATGTTTGGAGTTTAACATACAGTAATGTTTTAAGACTTCCTTTGCCAACTTTCCCTAATTTAAACACAATATTCATAAAAGCATGACTGCCATAACTATCTCAGATAAAAGTTCTGAGTTCAACAAACACCAAAAATTTTTAAGGTTTATTTGGCTAGCTTTCCATTAATTAATACAATGTTCATAAAATCCTGATTCGTAAAATATGACTAACGTGACTAACCAAAATTTTTAAAATTTACTCGGCTGACTTTTCATTAATTAGAACAATACCACTTGCATGTACCAGGTTCGTATGATTTCATTACCAGACTATAACGAGAAGAAATTCCCAAAAGACCTTAAGGCGGACCACTTTCACTCTGCATGAAAATTAGTGATGGACGTGAGCATACCAAAAGATTTTAATCAATACAAGATATCCACGGGACAGATAATGAAATAAAACGGTACTCAACTTTGGACTGCAGTTGTGGTCCAGAAACCACAACACTCCACCAATAGGATGAAATTAGGAGACAGTAATAATATAACCCAGGGGGGAGGGGGGCATGGCCTTAAATATCACTCTGCCGCAGTGGTAATCCGATCCCAGTTTGCTCGCGTCAACTACTGCCAATTATCTGCAACATAAAACACATCAGCGGCAGACAATATTCTGAGGCGTGAGATACACAATCCTATCTACACAACCAATTATCAATAACTTTCAATGATATACTTCACAATGAAACCAAAATAATTAACCTCCGTGACTACTTGGCCAGTAACAGTCTCAAAATTTGATTAGCCAATCCCTTAAAACCCTCAATAAAATCAAGGCATAAAAATCAAATAGCAACATTTATCTTGGCGCACATTTAAACTCCAGATTAAAATAATGATGTAACAGGTAGAATGGGAAAAATATTTCAGCGTAGCTTGGAATGCCAGACAAAGAATTTCACACCACTTAGTTACACTACGTAGTTACGCGTTCAGGCATGCTACGTGTCTATTTGGTGGGCGTAGCTACACTTCCTTAACTGCCGTCGCGGTGTCAGGTGACGACACCAAATTCAGCTATAAACAACTGGAATAATTCCAAACGGTTTTTGGTACATTGGAATATTTAGTTAACATGAATTTCACCCACCGAAGCAACTCGACGACTCCAATTCATTCGGCCTGTGTCACTTGTAACTGACTCGACACAACTTGTCCTTCCAAGCTAGAGGAAATCCCAGACACCATGGGCAGAAGATCTGCATTGTAACGGTTAAACACGCGGTAGCGGCAAGCCACGCTCCTTCGTCGTGCCGACTCGGCCTCTCACCGTTCTGCATTCAGACACGGTCCAACGTCACTCTAGCTCACACCGCGGATGCTCACACACGACCCCCAAGCAGAGCGCGAGCACTCTAGTTAAAATCCTGCGCCGCCAAAGACGTTAAGAAGACAAGTAAGCATCGAAGTCGAGACATCGAAGGAAACTGGCGCCAGCAACACACCAGCTAAGGATATAGTGAAAGGCAGATCAGAAGTGCGTTGTGCTATTGACCAACCGTGCACCAGGTGTGTGATGCTAGTACACCGAGATGGTACCGAAGTCTGTCTTATGCACGAAGTATTTCCAGTAAGATTGGTCTTGTTTTGGGGAAATAACATGTGAAATGTGTTTTCCTATCTCCATCTACGAGTAGGACTTTTTTTAATTTTCGCTTTTTACGCAAGGCTCGTGTGTGTGCCATTTCCTGCAGTTGTGGCATGTAGTATATTGGTCAGACTGTCAGGACTGTGGGGGACCGATGTACAGAGCATAAATGTCGCACAGGCAACTTCGGCCGAGCAAATAGGCTATTGCTACTGTCTTGGCACAGGTCAGCCAATGGGATACAACAATACGGAGATTCTGGCATTCATTTTTGGTGTCGTCATCTTTGGTCGCTGTGCGGCGCCAGTGTTAATTATTTATGGGCGATCTATCGTAACGTCAGTCACAAGCCAATTGTTCCACGTTTCTTATCTCCATTCTTTGGCCGTTAATAAATCTCAGGCAATAGTGTCTACTGTTAAAAAACCCGGATGATTTCGATGGACAGACAATAACTCCTCCATCAAGATGCAATTTACACCATAGATCAAGTAGTACTGGGGCATTCACCCATCTGTGACTGATACTTATTATTGTTTTTAATTATGTTGTATGTGGTGATGATTCGTTAGTAGCATAATCTGGTAAATAACTTCTTTGATTAGAAAATAACCAATTCACGAAAGACCTGACGCCAATCATCAGTTCTTTTTTCTTACTGATGGCACCGATAGTGAATCACGTAGGCCTACTACTTACACGCTGTGTGTGCTACACTGAGTAGTGTACCTACAACTTTGACGCAATTCCTTGAATAACGTTCTCACTTTCATTTACATCTTATTTAGAGCAAAGAAAGAGAAACACGTTTACGGAATGTGTTTCAAACACTTGAAAACCATATGTTAAGGGATGTTGTTCGTTTGGAAACAGTCGATAGTACTTAAAATCAGAAATGTTCGTATCTTCACAGAAATTGCCACAGAAGAACTTCATGTCATAAGACACTAGATTGGTAAACACACGCAGCACCACGGCACACAACACAAACTATGCTAATAATATGCTACAAGCTTCTGTCTGAGACTAGCATAAAAGACAAGAAGCGTAATGCCCTTCGTTTATGTAACCATGTGTTCTTCCTGCGTAGGCGTTCAATATTATGAAATGAGAAAATCTGCTGTGGCCGAGAAAGAAATACCTCGCGATACCCCACTTTATCAATGGGCTACGTCGTCTTGTTTCCACGTCTCTAGCGGCGTCCTATCGTACTTCAGTGCGGTCATTTCGGCAGCTTATACTGGAACTATACATATGTACATTAAAAAAAATGAGAAAGTAGGATCGTGTTCTATGACCATTTCGTAATTAATATGATTAGGGATAAAGGGGTATTTTACTGAGAGCAGCGTGAGACTTAGAATGAGTCACTATGAAAAATACAGTGAGATATTTTGTTGAAAATGTGGGAATGAAACTAATATTACACATTACTTTATAGACTGATATGTCAACATCACAAACTGTTGATTACGAAGCAGATCAAATAAACGCACAAACTTAACACTTAGTAATGGGTCTCAGTTTTTATTGACCAGTACAGCACATCATACAGGACATTTTAGAAAAGTGTTAAGGGGAGTACGTATGGCGGAATTGGTCAAAAAGTGATATTTTCGGATTATTATCTCTTATTAATATTTGATCTCTCCTGAATAATTTGATGCATTATTTGTTGAAAAATTCCAATTCGAAGTGTAGTTTTTATCATTTAAAAGTTAATAGTGCGTGTGTAAAATTATCCAGTTGTTCTGCACTGACTTGCCTAAGTATCCCTATCTCTTGAACTATTCAATCTAGAAGGCTGTGTTTTTCAGCTATTTATTCCTTGAAATCGTGTTAATGTTCGTGTTAAGACGATGGATGCACTGTGTAAACAGAAATGGCGGTATAGCAAATGCATTTTGTTTATTTACTTTGTGGTTGTCGTGTTTCATAAGTTTTGAACTGAAAACATAGGGGTTTGGTGTGTTATTATACGTTCTTATACCTCTTTTCAACATGACGAAAAGAAAGGGTTGTTTTAAGAAGCAACGTTTCCTTGGAAATCTTCATATCCCAAAATCTGAATCCAGTGTTGATCCTGAAATAGATTTTTCACAGACAGGTGATAAGACACGCCTACTAGTGCTTCGAAAAGGAAACTTGGAGACCATGAGGATTTATTTATCGGGAAAGATCAAAATAGTTTGGGTTATGTTCTTTTAGATTTGAGTGTGTTAGGACAAGTTTTGCAGGATGCTGTCTCATGTAAGGTTTGTGGTGGGCAAATTAGCATCTCTGAGACTCATCTGCAAGGACTGGACTGGCTAACAAACTCGATATTCAGTGCGAAGTTTGCAGTCTCTCGACATCACTTTGGACTTCTGAAAACTGCAAGAATGACTTGTTTGAGAGCAAAGTTAGATTCCTGTATGGAATGAGGTGCATTGGGAAAGGATTGACTGCAGCTGAAGTATTATGTGCAACGCTGAACTTGCCAAACCCACCAACCAGATCAAGTAAGTACACAGAAGTAATTGGTGAATGCGTCAAATCTGTTGCTGTTGCTTCTATGAAAGCTGCTGCTAAAGAAGCAGTAGAATTAAATAACACAACATACTTATCTGTGGCAGTTGATGGCACATGGCAGAAGAGAGGTCACACATCAAAAAATGCAGTTGCAACTGTCACTAGTGTTGATACAGGTAAAGTTTTAGACATTGAAGTGCTAACTAAATACTGTCATCAGTGTAAATCAGTTGACGAAACAAGTGAAAGCCATAAAACAAATTGTGCTAAGAATTATGAGGGAACCAGTGGGGGTATGGAGACTACTGCAGTTGTTTCTATGTTCAGACGTTCACAACAGGAGAGAGGTGTGTGTTACACTGAGTACTTGGGGGATGGTGATTCAAAAGCTTACAAATCAGTAGTGTAAAGCCAACCTTATGGTAATAAGCAGATTGTTAAGATTGAGTGTGTTGGCCACGTTCAAAAACGGATGGGAAAACGGCTCCGAAAATTGAAGCAGACAAAACGAAAAGAGAAGTTACCAGATGGAAAGACTCTACAAACGGTAAAAGACTTAACAGACAAAAACTTTGATGAACTCCAGCATTATTATGGAATGACTATAAAAAACAATACACATGACCTACAAGGGATGAAATGAGCAGTGTGGCCTACATTCTTCCACAAATCTTCCACTGATTATGCACCTATACATGGTCTTTGTCCGCCTTGTGCTGATTCATGGTGCAAGTACCGCAAAGCTCGGGCAGCGGGTAGCGAGGAACAATTTAGGTACAAAAACAGCATACCGTCTGCAGTGATGGAAGCTATTAAACCAATATATAGAGAATTAGCTCACCCAGACCTTCTTTCCAAATGTCTCCATGGTCGAACACAAAACCTGAATGAGTCTTTCAATAATGTAATTTGGACCCGTGTACCAAAAAATGTCTTTGTAGGAAGGAAAACTCTATGCTTGGGTGTGATGCTGTGATAACGTTTAATGATGGTATAAAGGGAAGAATTGGGGTACTAGAGGAACTTGGTATCACTCCAGGTGCCAACACACTGCAAGCCTTTCACCGAATGGATCGACTTAGGATCATGAAGCCCAGCGTGCAGCAAGAGGCAGGGAAAGAAGGAGGCTTCTAGGTTTGCAGGATAGTCAAGAACAGGATAGCGATAATGCTGATCATGGGCCTGGCTATTTCTAGAAGCTGGCATGCCTCCATGTGTAAGTTAATATCAAATAAAATGTTTGAACTTGATTTGCCAGAAATGACATTTTTAAAATTATTCGACCCATTATCTAAGGAACTACTGTAGATACATATCTCTAATTTTACACTATGTTACCACTTAGTATACTGCAGCTACTGAACCTCCCAAAACATCTCTACCTATAACGGTTTTTTACTTGCGGAAGAAAAAGTGGACTTTTAAAAGAATATATTGAACATTTAAAAAAAATCATAACTAGCTAATTATTTCTCTGTACATTTTGATTTTGGTTCAGTAATCAGAAAAGGAGTGATACTATACATCCCAAAAATTTCAGATCTCTATCTGTCACAGGTTCTGAGATAATGAGTCATCAATATTGCAAATTTAACACTGTGGGTATAGGACGTACGTACTCCCCATAAGCTCTTATTTAGACAATGTTTCTTATCCTTCAGTGAATTGACATAGATTGCACTTGTCCCTGGTCACCATCTTCCAGAGTCGATTCCCAACGCCATGTAAATGTTATGTCAAGATTGACGGTTTAGATGTACCGGAGGTCTTAACTTGCTCAGTTATTCTTTTGTCCCTTTTGTGAGTCAGAGGCGTGGGTTTCTAAGCCAACGTCAGGAGGACCAGCACTCGAGGGAGACGAAGCGACGCGTGCTATGTGATCCTGAGCACCAGTGAGACTACCGGAAATGCCTCCAGTAGTAGGAGATACGTTATAATCAACTGAGCACTGTTGTTCCAAGCACGTACAGGTAGTTTTTAATGAGTGCAAAAGGCATCATCACTAATCAATAATGCAATAATCATCTCAGCACATGAAAAACTGGGTATCTACTTTCTCCACGTCCTGTGACTTATGTAAAGGTGATGAAGTAGGCAGAGCACAGGAAGCAACGTAAAATTAAAGATACAATTAGTAATCAACTAAGAGAACATAAAAAATTGGATTTGAGCATATTGGACTGCATAGTTTGAGACACTGGACTGGTAAATGCGAAGGGAGACATATGTTATTTTGTGCCTTCACTATTTCAGACATTTCTACACCGCTCTTTTGGTGCTAAAGGGGCGGGACTTTGCAAACGTTTGTGACGTGTTCCGTGTCTTCTGTGCAGAGTTCCTGCTGGGAGAGGACCTGTTGGTGGCGCCGGTGCTGGAGGAGGGCGCCGTCAGCCGCGACATCTACCTGCCCAAGGGCATCTGGAGGGACGAGGTGGACCCAAAACACCCAATCATAGACGGCCCTATCTGGCTCACCAACTACTCGGCTCCACTCAGCGTCCTGCCTTACTTCACCCGACTCTCCGGTAGGCAAGACTTATATACTCTTAAGACCTCTACCTCACGTGAGAAATACAGATTCTTATGAAATGCAACATTTCTCATCAACTCATTCCGTTTTCCAGATTACCCTGATCTCGACAATGGAGGCTCCTCACAGCTTCGACTGTTCATTTCTGCAACAGCTTGTAGTTGGATCACCAGTACTGTAGTTTTCTACATTTGTTTGCCTACATTCCACCACCTATTTACATAATTCTCTTGTCAGTCTCATTCATTAATATGTTATCAGCATCAACTTTTATCCTTAAACTAATACTGAGAGTGCTTTAATCATTTTTAATGGTGTGAGTTCTGTTGTGTTAGATATTAAGTTTTGAATTTGGGTAATTTGACAACTGACTACCTCACTTAACGTTATATTATGTATGCGTTTGGAGTCCTTGAATGTAATCAATAAATGTATGTACTAATTGTCAAGGATTTACGCCACGCAACCCATAGCTACCGCCCACTCTGATCATTTCCTGTGCTACAAGAACAAACAGAAAATACTGCGAAGGGATGGTATTGTAGGATATCTGTCGACAGGGAATAACTTATATGGTACTAGATGGAGCAGTATCTGGTAAACAACCGTGTGGAAGACAGAGATTGGATTACATAAACAAATAATAAGGTGCAAATACTACTCTAAATGTTCAAATGTGTTTGAATTCTCAACGGACCAAACTGATGAGGTCATCGGTCCCTAGACTTACACACTACTTAAACCAACTTATGTTAAGAACAACAAACACAGCTACGCCCGAGGGAGGACTCGAACCTCCGGAGGAAGGGGCCGCGCAATCCGTGACATGGAGCCTCAAACAGCGCGGCCACAACGCTCGGCCAGATACGACTCTAAAATGAAGAGATTGGTACAAGAGAGAAATTCATGGGGAACTGCATCAAACCAGTCAGAAGGTCGATGACTCAAAACATAAGAGAAAAAAGAAAATAACAATTGCATTTCGGCATAATTGTTTCAGGATGACCTTCTCAAAAACACTCGCAGCATATATACCAGTGAACGCTGGACCCGGATAGACGCAGCTGCAGTTCCTGGTGAATGCCCCACTGCTGTTTCTTTTCTAGTTGGCTTGTCCAACTGAAGAGCAAGCCTCTCACAACTTCCTGTACCGCTACTCGGCTTTTGCACTCGCGTCCGGCCACGTGCAGCATTCTACAGGTCTTGCTCAAATTTTTCAAACACTATGTAACGATCCAGATTGAGATACCACGTGCAAAACTTTCATGTGCACATAAATGAGAGGAATTCATCTTGCTACCAGATGCTCTGTGTTAGAATTTCATGAACGTTACAATCCGTAATAAGGGACTGAGTAGGAAATATTTTAAATCAGTAGTTCATTTTCAAGGGATAAAAAACATATAAGGCAGACAATACTGAGAGAGTTATGGGAATGTGCACAGTGTGAGCTTATTGCAGAGGTAACCATCGTGCAATCTTTCGTCAGACCGCATGGACTGAGTAGCATCTTCACCGTATCTGGCTCCCTAAATCACTCTCAGCACACCAGTAACACGCAAGGACACTGAAGCTAATCTTACGGACGTAAAGAAGAAGGTAATAAGCTACAATGGTGCGTAATCTCGGCGAACTTTCTTCGCGCAAAAGTCTGAAACGAAATTAGCAGGAGAACAAAACGTATAACAGTTACTTCCTCTTCGCTGGCTATCATGCTCTCATTTACACCCGCGAACTTAAAACCAGGGCATACTGAAACGTGTGCACTTTTGTACTCGACTCGTTTGATTGATACGCAAATATGACGCCATCATCCAGAGAGGCACCCACGTAGACGGCATCGACTGTGCACAGTCTTGAGCAAATCTTTGGTCATGTCAGACGAGTGACTGACACGTCTCACAGTACTGGCTAAATAATATTGAATAGGAAAAAAAAATTCCCACTGGGAGCTCTCTGGTTTTTGGCGGCCAATCAGGCGCTTGCCGCCATAAGAATGTTCTCTAAAGCCGGCCTGGTGTGGTCCCAGATACTCTTGTAGCTCGTCTTGGTTCTGCTCAGCCTAGCAGTCGTCGATTGCTGTTTAACTTCACGTTGCTGCAAGTCTGTTACTGAGATTGCTACATGCTGTTGATTTAAGAAATGCGAGGCAGATATAACTGGCTGCCTTCATATAGAACGAATTTATTTTTTGAATGCTACATACTAAATCTCCCTTTGATCCAGTGACAATCTGTTAAATTCTCTCACATCAATAATTTGTTTATCCTCTAAGTGATTGACTTCTTTTCTGCTTAGACTGCATTTAGATGTGGATTAATGACATCAGTACATATCTGCTGTTTGTGTAAAACGTGTAGTTTTCTAATCGAGGAAGTTATTAACAAATCTGGTGTTTGTGTGACTATTTTTTAGAACCTTCGTTTGTTTTTTACCGTAATAGTGTACCTATGCAAGCTCTCTGTCTGCAACAGTCTACAATTCCATGCCCTGTTTAATTCTAGCAACCCTCACATACACTCCTGGAACTGGAAAAAAGAACACATTGACACCGGTGTGTCAGACCCACCATACTTGCTCCGGACACTGCGAGAGGGCTGTACAAGCAATGATCACACGCACGGCACAGCGGACACACCAGGAACCGCTGTGTTGGCCGTCGAATGGCGCTAGCTGCGCAGCATTTGTGCACCGCCGCCGTCAGTGTCAGCCAGTTTGCCGTGGCATACGGAGCTCCATCGCAGTCTTTAACACTGGTAGCATGCCGCGACAGCGTGGACGTGAACCGTACGTGCAGTTGACGGACTTTGAGCGAGGGCGTATAGTGGGCATGCGGGAGGCCAGGTGGACGTACCGCCGAATTGCTCAACACGTGGGGCGTGAGGTCTCCACAGTACATCGATGTTGTCGCCAGTGGTCGGCGGAAGGTGCACGTGCCCGTCGACCTGGGACCGGACCGCAGCAACGCACGGATGCACGCCAAGACCGTAGGATCCTACGCAGTGCCGTAGGGGACCGCACCGCCACTTCCCAGCAAATTAGGGACACTGTTGCTCCTGGGGTATCGGCGAGGACCATTCGCAACCGTCTCCATGAAGCTGGGCTACGGTCCCGCACACCGTTAGGCCGTCTTCCGCTCACGCCCCAACATCGTGCAGCCCGCCTCCAGTGGTGTCGCGACAGGCGTGAATGGAGGGACGAATGGAGACGTGTCGTCTTCAGCGATGAGAGTCGCTTCTGCCTTGGTGCCAATGATGGTCGTATGCGTGTTTGGCGCCGTGCAGGTGAGCGCCACAATCAGGACTGCATACGACCGAGGCACACAGGGCCAACACCCGACATCATGGTGTGGGGAGCGATCTCCTACACTGGCCGTACACCACTGGTGATCGTCGAGGGGACACTGAATAGTGCACGGTACATCCAAACCGTCATCGAACCCATCGTTCTACCATTCCTAGACCGGCAAGGGAACTTGCTGTTCCAACAGGACAATGCACGTCCGCATGTATCCCGTGCCACCCAACGTGCTCTAGAAGGTGTAAGTCAACTACCCTGGCCAGTAAGATCTCCGGATCTGTCCCCCATTGAGCATGTTTGGGACTGGATGAAGCGTCGTCTCACGCGGTCTGCACGTCCAGCACGAACGCTGGTCCAACTGAGGCGCCAGGTGGAAATGGCATGGCAAGCCGTTCCACAGGACTACATCCAGCATCTCTACGATCGTCTCCATGGGAGAATAGCAGCCTGCATTGCTGCGAAAGGTGGATATACACTGTACTAGTGCCGACATTGTGCATGCTCTGTTGCCTGTGTCTATGTGCCTGTGGTTCTGTCAGTGTGATCATGTGATGTATCTGACCCCAGGAATGTGTCAATAAAGTTTCCCCTTCCTGGGACAATGAATTCACGGTGTTCTTATTTCAATTTCCAGGAGTGTATATCCTAAAATTCCCAAACGCCACGGGTATTATTCCATATTAACAGATGTTTCAGCATTTTAGGTAAGTAATCAAAATTCAAGGAGAAGAAATAAAACTTTTAGGTTTGCCGATGACAATGTAATTCTGTCAGAAACAACAAAGAACTTGGAAGAGAAGTCGAGCGGAATGGACAGTGCCTTGAAAGGAGGATATAAGATGAACATCAGAAAGCAAATCAACTGAAGCATACCATAGGCGAATTAAATCAGGCGATACTGTGGGAATCAAGTTAGGAAAAGAGGTGCTAAAACTAGTAGATGAGATTTGCTATTATAAAATAACCGATCATGGCCCAAGTAAACCCTATACAAAATGTAGACTGGCTATCGCAAGAAAGCCGTTTCCGGAGAAATATAATAATATCGAATATAAATTTAAGTTTAAAAAGTCTTTCCTGAAGGTATTTCCCAGGAATGTAGTCTCGTGTGGAACTGGAACGTGGACAATAAAGAGCTCAAACAAGAAGAGAGTGGAGGGTTTCGAAATGTGGTAATGCTGAAGATTAGATGAGTAAGTCACATTACCAATGAGGAGGTGCTGAACTTAACAGGGAAGAAAAGAAATCTGTGGCTTAACTTGAGTAAAAGAAGAGACCGCTTGATACGACACATTCTGAGACATCGAGAGATCACCAGTTTGGTACTGAAGGGAAATGTGGATGGTAAAAGCCTTAGAGGGAGAACAAAAGACAAACAGAGCAAGCATATTCAGAAGGACGTGAGTTGCAGTAGATTTTCGGAGATGAAGAGGCTTGCACACGAGGAGGGACTGAAGGCAACACCAAAAAACGTACAGTACACAGTTGGTAAAGGCAGCAGCGTGGTCAGCACTTACTGCAGATCACATTCAATTCTCAGATAAACCTCGCTTTGTGTTCAAAGGTTAGTGTTTAGTCTGTCAGTAAGGTCCAAAGATGTTTCAGATTACACAAACCGCAGAAACATGTGCATTGCACGGACGGTACACTATAAGACGACCTCAGTCACACTAACAGTTCATAATCTGTGCACCCCTATATGACTTACCCCTTTTTGTAGTACTAACTAATCATTTATCTTTGAACTCACGAAGGTTCTGTTATCCGTTGCGCTACCAAAGATTAGATGAATATTCGACTCAAATTACAGCCTGATGTGTCTTTACTAGAACTTACTGGAAAGACTGTTGTGAGTACTTATCTGTATTTTAAATTTTTATCTGAAAGATGCAATATATAAAGACGACGGTTAGCTTAAAATGAAGACGACTGTATCTGTCAGTATGAAGAACAAAACGAAGAGAAGTTACGGGTACTGCCTGGTACCTGATTCTCCTGCAATATAGCGGTCAACTGATCTAAGAAAGGAAAATCATGGGAAAGAATCAAGAGGGAGGCTCTTAACATCTGTATCACAAACCGGTAAGAGTGGAATGAACTGCACTAACTACAACCGAAAGCTAAGTATGGTGAGAGGCAGGGAAGAAAGGCTATAGTAACAGTGTGCTACCTTTAGTGTCCGATGATGAGTTGATGAATTGGACAAGAGCAAGCCGATACCTACTCTTTTCGATTCCAGCGTGCTGCAGCCACGGAAACTCCGCCATTAAGCTCAATAAAATAATCACTAGACTCAACGTCCCACAGCGACTTAACTCTAAGATTCTTTTTGTGTATTTGACGCCACCATCAGCAGGTAACTTTCTGCAAGAAACTTATCAAACTCAATCACGAATTTCCTCCTGGCATTTTCAGGAACATTACGTAAGAAAAGTCATCTTTTGAAATGATCATAGACATTTTCACAATGGTTTTCCATTTTTCATCATGAACCGTGTCGCCAAGTCAGTTATGGTAACTACCTGGATCTACGTAAATCAATGTAAAAGATTTTCTTTACAACTACCGAACGAAATTAATAGATCTCGCTAAACATACTTTAATAAAAAATAAGTGAAAATAACTATTTGACAATGAAACAAAATTGAATTAATACAGAATAATACTGTGTCGCCAACAGTGGAAGCCGCTGGACAATTAATATCCATAGAACTCCCTTACCCGTTGACGTGTGTGTAAACCCGACTAGTTTGCACATATAGATTCTAGGTTTCGTGTTCTAACACTTAGATTTACGTCAGATATCGTTAAGTGACCATTCATTTAGCTTGTGTGTTCACAGAGAATCAGCAATACTTTACGAATCTTGCTTTCCAGTTTTATATCTACACACCCTGTTAGATGGCGTCGGTAAGTGCTGCAGCTCTTCCTCTATCAGTAAGACGGCATCTCTTTAAACATAAAGTCTAGTCAATAATTATCAAAGAGCTGGAAACCCAGACTAATGAGGATGGCATCTTCCAATATGCTAGAATGTAGCTTATATGTTCTTAACCCCTGCATTGATTTTGAATAATAATAGTGATAACACAACTACATAGATCTTTCCTATATATACATATGACAGCAAAGTATAATTTGCGTTGTTGTCTGGCTAATATGAATTTCTGTTTTACTTTCATTAGTTTTGATATCACGCCTCGTTGAGGTTATGTTCCGCTAGTGGTATATTAACTGAACTCATGTCATCAGACGATTTTAAGAATTGGTGCACTACATCAACAACCAGTTTAGGGAAGAAGATGGCGGTGCACCATGTTCTGCACTAGGAAGACTATAATTGGGGTTTTTTTCTGGAAAATATGAGTTGTTATTATTCTTTTGTTGATTTTTATTTTGTTGTCTAAGAGATGTCTAAATATACTAAAAACATTGTTGAGGGTATTATTGAGTTAGTAGGATAGGTCTACTGCTTTCGATATAGCTGTTTTAAGCAGTATGTGCCTAAATATTCGTGTATTCATCTTGTTGTAGTCATCAATAAATGATAGTGTAATACTCTAATAGTAGATTTTATTTCGTATATTACAATTTTGTGGGAGAAAAGATTTGAACATCCAGCTATTTGCACTGCTAAATCAATAAATTACTTCCTTTTGAATGTGTGTCTTAGATATTTATAAGCAAAGCCTAACAGTTTGTTTATTTACTATACAAAGATACTGTTGTCTGACATGTGGGCACCATCTGTTACTGCGAGTACTGTTGACGGAATGATACGTGCAAAACCAAACTTTCATCGAGTGTCTTTTTTTTTAATTGCTTTTCAGGAAAAGTCCTCTATATCACCAGAGTTTTAGATGGCATTGTGTTCTGAATAATTCATGTATGTGTCATTGGTTCAGATTTTACACCTGTCTAAGATTATATTCTACTTGGACTGCAGAACTAGAACTTACACCAGACTCAGCATTCCATCAACACTCCTCCATCGCTGAGTTTAAATCGACTTGGTGAAATATGACTAACTTATAGCTTGTGCAACAAGCGTTTGAAATATGAGCACCGCACAATTAGCTGACTGTACACGTGCAATCCACATTTGTGCAGTATGAGATATATTAAACATACAAGTTTGAATGTCTCCACTAGTCAGAGGCGTCTAGTGTGTTCCATTTTCATTATGATGATAAATCTATAAGTCACAGTTCACAAGTTTAGTACATTATATTAACATCCCTGCTATATCTACAACCAGTGTCTTATAATTAGATTTTCATAATATATTTACAACTACTATGTTTTATCTTCAGTTTCAGCTAAAACCAGTGTTATAGTGCTAACCTAATTTTACGCGCCTGATGCTGCGCGAGCCCCTATTGACTACTGCTGTCTCATTGACAATGAGACCACAAAATGGCGCTCAGTTTATCATTGAAAATGAAGCGTTCATCATCTTTTCCCGATGACGTCAAAGTACGTTGTTTTATAGTGTAACTTAGGCGTAAACTGGATGTAATCATACACAGAACAGTTCATTTGTCAGCATAATTCATTTGATACACGTTTTAGCTAATTATCAATCCATAATCCCTTTACTTACGAGTGTTTCTCAGCTTTAGATATAAGCAGACTTATAAATATCAATGTTTTCCGCAAAACTCTGCAACAATGTCCAAACAAATGAGTGATATGGAGGTAGTAGAACACCAGTTATATGTAAACTGAAGGTGGAGAGGGAAAGAGCGGAAAGGATATCTTCGAAAGTTCAGACACCACGCATTCATACACTACTGGCCATTAAAACTGCTACACCGCGAAGATGATGTGCTACAGACGCGAAATTTAACTGACAGAAAGAAGATGCTGTGATATGGAAATGATTAGCTTTTCAGAGGATTCACACAAGGTTGGTGCCTGTGGCGACACCTACAACGTACTGACATGAGGAAAGTTTCCAACCGATTTCTCATACACAAACAGCGGCTAACCGCCGTTGCCTGGTGAAACGTTGTTGTGATGCCTCGTGTAAGGAGGAGAAATGCGTACCATCACGTTTCCGTCTCTGATAATGGTCGGATTGTAGCCTATCGCGATTGTGCTTTATCGTATCACGACATTGCTGCTCGCGTTGGTCGAGATCCAATGACTGTTAGCAGAATATGAAACCAGTGGATTCAGGAGGGTAATACGGAACACCGTGCTGGATCCCAACGGCCTCGTATCGCTAGCAGTCGAGATAACAGGCATCTTATCCGCGTGGCTGTAACGGATCGTGCAACCACGTCTCGATCCCTGAGTCAACAGATGGGGACGTTTGCAAGACAACAACCATCTGCGCGAACAGTTCGACGACGTTTGCAGCAGCATGGACTATCAGCTCGGAGACGATGGCTGCGGTTACCCTTGATGCTGCAACACAGACAGGAGCGCCTGCGACGAACCTGGGTGCACGAATGGCAAAACGTCATGTTTTTTCGGATGAGTCCAGGTTCTGTTTACAACACCATGATGGTCGCAGCCGTGTTTGGCGACATCACGGTGAACACACATTGGAAGCGTGTATTCGTCATCGCCATACTGGCGTATCAGGCTGCGTGATGGTGTGCGGTGTCATCGGTTACACGTCTCTGTCACCTCTTGTTCGCACTGACGGCACTTTGAACAGTGGACGTTACATTTCAGATGTGTTACGACCCGTGGCTCTACCCTTCATTCGATCCCTGCGAAACCCTACATTTCAGCAGGATAATGCACGACAGCATGTTGCAGGTCCTGTATGGGCCATTCTGGATTCAGAAAATTGTTCGACTGCTGCCCTGGCTAGCACGTTCTCCAGATCTCTCACCAATTGAAAACGTCTGGTAAATGGTGACCGAGCAACTGGCTCGTCACAAAACGCCAGTCACTACTCTTGATGAACTGTGATATCGTGTTGAAGCTGCATGGGCAGCTGTACCTGTATACGCCATCCAAGCTCTGTTTGACTCAGTGCCCAGGCGTATTAAGGCCGTTATTACGACCAGAGGTGGTTGTTCTGGGTACTGATTTCTCAGGATCTATGCCTCCAAATTGCGTGAAAATGTAACCAAACGTCAGTTCTAGTATAATATATCTGTCCAATGAATACCCGTTTACCATCTGCATTTCTTCTTGGTGTAGCAATTTTAATGGCCAGTAGTGTATAATTAGAATCCGAATTTCTAGACCAAATGTCAAGTTCAGTGACATATTTAATATTTTGTTCGATAGGAAATTAACTAGATTTAACATTGCCTTTACAACGTATAGCTGTAGGTATTGATACTATAGATATTTGTAACACGTTGCTTGTAGATTGCCATTGTGGGTATATGTTAAAGAAATTGTTGGCACGAAATGTTACAACGTGATACACACACTGCAGTGCTGTAAATGAACTAGTCGTGATTTGTAAACTAGGCTTCATGTTGCGTCTGAGAAAGTTAGTGTATAGTCACTGAATATTAACAGTTGTATTACTTTTGAATGCATTATGGGAACAGCAGTGATCAATGTCTTGTAAATAATTACTATTAAAAACAGTCTTGATCACGATTTATTTTATAAGGTGACCGGTTTCGACCACTACTGTGGTCATCTTCAGACCATTGAGTGGAAACCCCTTTCTGTTAGAGAATCACAACTGTGATTCTCCAACAGAAAGGGGTTTCCACTCAATGGTCTGAAGATGACCACAGTAGTGGTCGAAACCGGTCACCTTATAAAATAAATCGTGATCAAGACTGTTTTTAATAGTAATTATTAACAGTTGTGATTTAAACCAGCGAGACGAGTCGTTCAGTGAGCAATAGAGGGAACTATAAGAAGAAGCAAGAAAAGAAGCCTACGGCTGCAGGAACAGACAGAAGACGAAGACGTTGTTACGAGCATAATTAAAAAGAAAGGAAACTGAACTTCAGTTGCTGTCGGTGTAAGATTATGAATGAGTTTTAAGGATCCCGCGTGATATAAAGATCTGTGAACGAACCACTCCCCATAATGTCATATGGAATTATAAGACGAAGTCGGGCAACGGACGTCATTGAACATCTGAGCTTGAACAGGTTGAACAGGGGTGGCCCAATTAAATACGAATTATGGGCACCATAACGCCCATAGAAATAATGAGAAAGGTTTTCATCAGACTATGGAATGAAACTGAAGGTCACAATGAAATACTGTTTATTGCTAAAACGCATGGACTTGACTCCAAACAAGGAACAGATATGTTACAAGTAATTATTAAATTGAAACCGGCGTAAGTGGGTTCTTGAAGATACACAATAATACGTGGCACAGGGGGGGGGGGGGGGGGGGGGTGAGGATGTGGTGAGGAAGGGGAAAGGAAACAGAATGCAAATACTGTATAATTTGCTATACCGATGTCAACCGCCGATGATTGCTGAATTAGTTAACCGATTAAAGGAAAGCCCAGAGGAGTACATTTTAACACCCGTACCCTTGTCTGTGCACAAGATGAGTTCAACTAGATGAATGTATGAATTAATTCAGAAAAGCAAGACCGTAAGTCGGAACAAATAACTTCAAGCCCGCTTCGTTACATCCTTCAGGATCGTTTCTCGTGTGTATAATCATCCTATAACTCAGAGAGAATGCCTGTAGTGATGGCTGAAAGTTACAAGTTCGGCCCCAGGATCATCCGTGACCGTCTCTGAGACGAAATCTCAAAACGACCATCTATCAGACAAAGCTGCTGGAAATGCAGACGAAGACCGAATGTTCCCTTGTTCCCTTTCTATAGCTGTACCGGTAAAAAAAGTGTTCATACCCTCTCCTTCTAGAATTTTTGTTGGTTCTACCAGATCTGTATCTCGTTGTCCAATCGCTGTGGAACTTACAAGTTCCGTCCAATAAAAATGCTAGTAGTCTCCCTACTCTTCAAAAATTACAGGTAATGAACTAGTAATACACTTTTCACTCTTAGACTGTGGGCAGAAAACAGAGATTCCGTCCCACAGTAAGACTGGAGTAAGATTTCATCAATGATAGCGGCTGCATGTAGTGACTCGCGAATTTTCACCCCCGGTAAAAATTAATTTGGTTGAGCCAAACCTGGCCTGCCTTACCAAACTTATGCAACTACTGCTGACCTCCATTTTAGTACAGTAGATTCCAGTCGCATTTAGTTTCTCATGTTTTCCCATCCCCTTGCAAATCTCTATACTGTAGAAAGCGTTCTTTCACTGTCAGTTTTCATCTTGCCGAGTTCAGCTCACTGCCTCCTGCTGTGGACGGCACTGGTGAGGCGGTATGGTCGCCCCAAAGATTGGCTGTCGCCCAGAGCTCATGTCCCATTTTAGCGAAAGATCAGTTTTACGACCAGTTTACCATTCTTCATGTTACGTATCAGTACGCGAATTGTGAATGACTCTTATTGCTCAAAAACACAACACACCACATTTTCGTTTGGAAAAATTGGTCTTATCTTTGATCGATTAGTGAAAAGCATCACATTAAACTGCACTTTGAGCACAGAGCCCCCCCCCCCCCCCCCCCAGCCTACAACGTTGCATGCAGCTGAGTTTCGAATTCGATAGTGCCACGTTAAGAGACAGTCCCTACATACTTGGTCTTCGCTTCAAACTTTTAACATCATGCTCCCTGCTAATAATTTCTAAATTTCAGGTATTTGTCATGTGTAGAGATGATCGCTTCAAACCTACGGTGTCCAGGCTCATTTGTGAGATCGTTCCTGACTAAGGTTTCAATGAGGTCTTTATATTACGTGTTTTTCAGGACATGTTTTTGCTATTGTGTAGGTGTAGGTGTTTGTTTGGTTTGCGCATTTTTTTTTTCAATATTCGAAGATCAGTATCTAGTTTTCCTTGAGGCATACGAGAATATCGATCGTCTTTCACACTACTTTCCCACTCTCCAAATAGTCTTACAGCTTTGAGAAAAAAATATACTGTTTTTCCGTTTTTGTGCGTAGGGTACTTTTCTGCCATGTGGTCTGTTGGAGGACTCTTATGTATGTTGTTCATGAATTTTCGTGTCTGCTTTCTAAATAATAATTGGAGTTGTTACATCTACAAGTTTGGCACTGGAAAGGTTTTTGACGTTTCAAAGCACTGTCGCTGTGTTAATAAACTGATTAGTGAACAAAGTGGTACGTGAACGGCAAGTAACTGGGGCAGCGGTGGTGGTACGGAGGTTGCTGAAATAAAGAAAATATTTCAACCCTCTCCTCGCTGGTACAAGATACATTATTTCCATTACTTTAGGGGGTGATGATTTAAAAGCTTTCAGACGTGTTTTAGGAAGGAAACCATATGCAAATGATATTGAGGTACTTTATCTCACTTATGTATCAGGTCCAAAAAAGATTTAAATGGCTGAACGCTGAACATGACAACGAAAACCAAACCGTACACTGTCAAAACACCCACATTAAAAAACACCCTCCTGTCTACTAATGCACAACGTTATACCATTCCGAACTGTGTCAAACAGTGTCAGAGATTAACAGTCACCCACATATAGCATAATCCGGAAACATAAATGTAATAGGACACGGGTTTTCATACTTGGAACAATATAAAAGCAAAGAGAGAGGCATCGTATAAGAGGTGAGAAAGTGACTGTTAGCATGGAAGAGAACAATACGAGATTCTCCGTTACCTTGTGCAATAATTTACGTACTCCTGAAACAAAACAAATAAGACATATCTCAGTAAACAACTCTAATGCTTCTCATAGTTCACCGCTGCATCACTCTATCTTTTTTTTTTTTTTTTTTTTGGTCAGTCTACTGACTGGTTTGATGCGGCCCGCCACGAATTCCTTTCCTGTGCTAACCTCTTCATCTCAGAGTAGCACTTGCAACCTACGTCCTCAATTATTTGCTTGACGTATTCCAATTTCTGTCTTCCTCTACAATTTTTGCCCTCTACAGCTCCCTCTAGTACCATGGAAGTCATTCCCTCATGTCTTAGCAGATGTCCTATCATCCTGTCCCTTCTCCTTATCAGTGTTTTCCACATATTCCTTTCCTCTCCGATTCTGCGTAGAACCTCCTCATTCCTTACCTTATCAGTCCACCTAATTTTCAACATTCGTCTATAGCACCACATCTCAAATGCTTCGATTCTCTTCTGTTCCGGTTTTCCCACAATCCATGTTTCACTACCGTACCATTCTGTCCTCCAGGCGTACATCCTCAGAAATTTCTTCCTCAAATTAAGGCCGGTATTTGATATTAGTAGACTTATCTTGGCCAGAAATGCCTTTTTTGCCATAGCGAGTCTGCTTTTGATGTCCTCCTTGCTCCGTCCGTCATTGGTTATTTTACTGCCTAGGTAGCAGAATTCCTTAACTTCATTGACTTCGTGACCATCAATCCTGATGTTAAGTTTCTCACTGTTCTCACATCTACTACTTCTCATTACCTTCGTCTTTCTCCCATTTACTCTCAAACCATACTGTGTACTCATTAGACTGTTCATTCCGTTCAGCAGATCATTTAATTCTTCTTCACTTTCATTCAGGATAGCAAGTTCATCAGCGAATCGTATCATTGATATCCTTTCACCTCGTATTTTAATTCCACTCCTGAACCTTTTCTTTATTTCTATCATTGCTTACTCGATGTACAGATTGAAGAGTAGGGGTGAAAGGCTACAGCCTTGTCTTACACCCTTCTTAATACGAGCACTTCGTTCTTGATCGTCCACTCTTATTATTCCTTCTTAGTTGTTGTACATATTGTATAAGACCCGTCTCTCCCTATAGCTTACCCATACTTTTTTCAGAATCTCGAACAGCTTGTACCATTTTATATTGTCGAACGCTTTTTCCAGGTCGACAAATCCTATGAAAGTGTCTTGATTTTTCTTTAGCCTTGCTTCCATTATTAGCCGTTACGTCAGAATTGCCTCTCTCGTCCCTTTACTTTTCCTAAAGCCAAACTGATCATGACCTAGCGCATTCTCAATTTTCTTTTCCATTCTTCTGCTTATTGTTCTTGTAAGCAGCTTCGATGCATGAGCTGTTGATTGTGCGATAATTCTCGCACTTGTCAGCTCTTGCCGTCTTCGGGATTGTGTGGATGATGCTTTTCCGAAAGTCAGATGGTTTATCGCCAGACTCATATATTCTACACACCAACGTGAATAGTCGTTTTGTTGCCACTTCCTCATTTAGCAGTCGAATTAGCTCTCTGACAATGAAGGGACTTCCACGAAATGAATGTAACATCTAAAACCACAATATGTGTATATCGTCCATGTCAGCTAGAAACACAGTTTAATACACTACTGGCCATTGAAAATGGCTAAACCAAGAAGAAATGCAGATGAAACGGATATTCATTGGACAAATATGTTATACTAGAACTGACATGCGATTTCAATTTCACGCAGTTTGGGTGCATAGATCCTGAGTAATCAGTACCCAGAACCACCACCTCTGGCAGTAATAACGGCCTTCACACGCCTGAGCATTGTGTCAAACAGAGCTTGGATAGCGTGTACAGGTACAGCTGCCCATGCAGCTTCAGCACGATACCTCAGTTCATCAAGAGTAGTGACTGGCGTATTCTGACAAGCCAGTTGCTCGGCCACCATTCACCAGATGTTTTCAATTGGTGAGACATCTGGAGAATGTGCTGGCCAGGGCAGCAGTCGAACATTTTGGGTATCCAGAAAGGCCCGTACAGGACCTGTAACATGCAGTCGTGCATTATCCTGCTGAAATGTAGGTTTTCGGAGGAATCGAATGAAGGGGAGAGCCACTGGTCGTATATCGTTGTTGTTGTTGTGGTCTTCAGTCCTGAGACTGGTTTGATGCAGCTCACCATGCTACTCTATCCTGTGCAAGCTTCTTCATCTCCCAGTACCTACTGCAGCCAACATCCTTCTGAATCTGCTTAGTGTATTCATCTCTTGGTTTCCCTCTATGATTTTTACCCTCCACGCTGCCCTCCAATACTAAATTGGTGATCCCTCGATGTCTCATAACATGTCCTACCAACCGACCTCTTCTTCTAGCCAAGTTGTGCCACAAGCTCCTCTTCTCCCCAGTCCTATTCAATACCTCCTCATTAGTTATGTGATCTACCCATCTAATCTTCAGCATTCTTCTGTAGCACCACATTTTGAAAGCTTCTATTCTCTTTTTGTCTAAACTATTTATCGTCCACATTTCACTTCCATACATGGCTACACTCCACACGAATACTTTGAGATACGACTTCCTGACATTTAAATCTATACTCGATGTTAACAAATTTTTCATCTTCAGAAACGCTTTCCTTGCCATTGCCAGTCTACATTTTATATCCTCTCTACTTCGACCATCATCAGTTATTTTGCTCCCCAAATAGCAAAACCCCTTTACTACTTTAAGTGTCTCATTTCCTAATCTAATTCCCTCAGCATCACCAGACTTAATTCGACTACGTTCCATTATCCTCGTTTTGCGTTTGTTGATGTTCATCTTATACCCTTCTTTCAAGACACTGTCCATTCCGTTCAACTGCTCTTCCAAGTCCTTTCCTGTCTCTGACAGAATTACAATGTCATCGGCGAACCTCAAAGTTTTTATTTCTGCTCCATGGATTTTAATACCTACTCCGAACTTTTCTTTTGTTTCCTTTATTGCTTGCTCAATATACAGATTGAATAACATCGGGAATAGGCTACAACCCTGTCTCACTCCCTTCCCAACCACTGCTTCCCTTTCATACAACTCGACTCTAATAACTGCTATCTGGTTTCTATACAAATTGTAAATAGCCTCTCGCTCCCTGTATTTTACCCCTGCCACCTTCAGAATTTGAAATAGAGTATTCCAATCAACATTGTCAAAAGCTTTCTCTAAGTCTACAAATGCTAAAAACGTAGGTTTGCCTTTCCTTTATCTTTCTTCTAAGATAAATCGTAGGGTCAGTATTGCCTCACGTGTTCCAACATTTCTATGGAATCCAAACTGATCTTCCCCGATGTCGGCGTCTATCAGTTTTTCCATTCGTCTGTAAAGAATTCGCATTAGTATTTTGCAGCTGTGACTTATTAAACTGATAGTTCGGTAATTTTCACATTTGTCAACTCCTGCCTTCTTTGGGATTGGAACTATTATATTCTTCTTGAAGTCTGAGGGTATTTCGCCTGTTTCGTACATCTTGCCCACCAGATGGTAGAGTTTCGTTAGGACTGGCTCTCCCAAGGCTGTCAGTAGTTCTAATGGAATATTGTCAACTCCCGGGGCCTTGTTTCGACTCAGGTCTTTCAGTGCTCTGTCGAACTCTTCACGCAGTATCATATCTCCCATTTCATCTTCATCTGCATCCTCTTCCATTTCCATAATGTTGTCCTCAAGTACATCGCCATTGTATAGACCCTCTATATACTCCTTCCACCTTTCTGCTTTCCCTTCTTTGCTTAGGATTGGGTTTCCATCTGAGGTCTTGATATTCATGCAAGTGGCTCTCTTTTCTCCAAAGGTCTCTTTAATTTTCCTGTAGGCAGTAACTATCTTACCCCTAGTGAGATAAGCCTCTACATCCTTACATTTGTCCTCTAGCCATCCCTGCTTAGCCATTTTGCACTTCCTGTCGATATCATTTTTGAGACGTTTGTATTCCTTTTTGCTTGCTTCATTTACTGAATTTTTGAATTTTCACCTATCATCAATTAAATTCAATATTTCTTCTGTTACCCAAGGGTTTCTACTGGCCCTCATCTTTTTACCTATTTGATCCTCTGCAGCCTTCACTGTTTCATCCCTCAAAGCTACCTATTCTTCTTTTGCTGTATTTCTTTCCTCCATTCCTGTCAATTGTTCCCTTATGCCGTCCCTGAAACTCTGTAGAAACTGTGGTTTAGTCAGTTTATCCAGGTCCCATCTCCTTAAATTCCCATCTTTTTGCAGTTTCTTCAATTTTAATCTACAGTTAATAACCAATAGATTGTGGTCAGAGTGCACATCTGCACCTGGAAATGTCTTACAATTTAAAACATGGCTCCTAAATCTCTGTCTTACCATTATATAATCTATCTGATACCTTTTAGTATCTCCAGGGTTCTTCCATGTATACAACCTTCTTTGATGATTCTTGAACCAAGTGTTAGCTATGATTAAGTTATGCTCTGCACTAAATTCTACCAGGCAGCTTCCTCTTTCATTTCTTAGCCCCAATCCATATTCACCTACTATGTTTCCTTCTCTCCCTTTTCCTACTCTCGCATTCCAGTCACCCATGACTATTAAATTTTCACTCCCTTCACTACCTGAAAAATTTCTTATATTTCATCATACATTTCATCAATTTCTTCGTCATCTGCAGAGTTAGATGGCATATAAACTTGTACTACTGTAGTAGGCGTGGGCTTCGTGTCTATCTTGGCCACAACAATGGGTTCACTATGCTGTTTGTAGTAGCTTACCCGCACTCCTATTTTTTTATTCATTATTAAACTTACTCCTGCATTACCCCTATTTGAATTTGTATTTATAACCCTGTATTCACCTGACCAAATGTCTTGTTCCTCCTGCCACCGAACTTCACTAATTCCCACTATATCTAACTTTAACCTATCCATTTCCCTTATTAAATTTTCTAATCTACCTGCCCGATTAAGGGATCTGACATTCCACGCTCCGATCCGTAGAACGCCAGTTTTCTTTCTCTTGATAACGACGTCTTCTTGAGTAGTCCCCGCATGGGTCGTAACACATCTGAACTGTAACGTCCACTGTTCAAATTGTCGTCAATGCGAACAAGAGGTGACCGAGACGTGTAACCAATGGCACCCCATACCATCACGCTGGGTGATATGACAGTATGGCGACGAGGAATACACGCTTCCATTGTGCGTTCACCGCGATGTCGCCAAACACGGATGCGAGCATCATGATACTGTAAACAGAACCTGGATTCATCCAAAAAAATGACGTTTTGCCAGGTTCGTCGTTGAGTACACCACCGCAGGCGCTCCTGTCTGTGATGCAGCGTCAAGGGTAACCGCAGCCATCGTCTGCGAACTGATAGTCCATGCTGCTGCAAACGTCGTCGAACAGTTGGAGCAGACGGTTGTTGTCTTCCAAACGTCCCCATCTGTTGACTCAGGGATCGAGACGTGGCTGCACGATCGTTACAGCCATGCGGGTAAGATGCCTGTCATCTCGACTGCTAGTGATACGAGGCCGTTGGGATCCAGCACGGCGTTCCGTATTACCCTCCTGAACCCACCGATCCCATATTCTGCTAGCAGTCATTGGATCTCGACCATCGCGAGCAGCAATGTCGTGATACGATTAACCGCAATCGCGATAGGCTACGATCCGATCTTTATCAATGTCAGAAACGTAATGGTACGCATTTCTCCTCCTTACACGAGGCATCACAATAACGTTACACCAGGCAACGCCGGTCGACTGCTGTTTGTGTATGAGTAATCGGTTGGAAACTTTCCTCATGTCAGCACTTTTTAGGTGTCGCCACCGGCACCAACCTTGTGTGAAAGCTCTGAAAAGCTAATCATTTGCATATCAGAGCATCTTCTTCCTGTAGGTAAAATTTCGCGTTTGTAGCCCGTCATCTTCGTGGTGTACCAATTTTCATGGCCAGTAGTGTATGTTTAGAAAGTAAACTCAGACTTCATCTACGTTCACAGTCTGCTCCTTTTCCAGCTAGTATTGGAGACTGCGACCCTGAGCAGGATCCCATAATTCTATTATTTCAACAGTTCTGTTTCCTCTTTCCTTCGGTGGTGCCAAGATACTGTTATTTTAAGGCGTCTTTCCCTTAAACTACCAAGGCTTCTGTCTAAATCAATTCGGCTTTGAAACATTTCTATTGCTACTTCTATTCTCTCCTACATACGTATTCACACCAGTTCGTAAATAACTGGACAAGTTCAACAATCTTTTCTTTTCTTTTTAGTGAGTCATCAACCTTCTGGCTTGTTTGATGCGGATCGTCATGAATTCTCCTCCTTTGCAACCTTTTCATTTCAGCAGTGCTTGGAGCATACGTCCTTAATTATCTGCAGGATTCATTCCGATCTCTATCTTCCTCTATAGTTTTTACCCTCTAAAGTCCCCTCTAGTATCCCGCAAATTGTTTCGTGATGTGTTAACGGATGTCCTAGTGTCCTGTCCCTTCTTCTTCTCAGTGTTTTCCATCTTTCCTTTTCCTCGGCGATTCTGCGGAGAACCTCCTCGTTCCTTACCTTATCAGTCCATCTTATTTTCAACATTCTTCGATTCTCTTCTGCGGTTTTCGCACATTCCATGTTTCACTACCATACAATGCTGTGCTCCAAACGTACATTCTCAGAAATTTCTCTCTCAAATTAAGGCCTAAGTTTGATACTAGTAGACGTTTCTTGGCCAGGGATGCTCTATTTGCCAGTGCTAGTCTAGCTTTGATGACCTCTTCCTTCTTCCGTCATAGTATACACTACCATCCTATTCATAACGAATCGAACTCCTGCTGTACCATTTTCTGCTGCCGTTGACATCTGACCAGATATCCGACCTTCTTTCCATCTCACTTCACTGACCACCAATATATCTAGACAGATCCTTGGTATTCGCTTTTCAGATTTTCTACCTTGTCTATCGAGTTCAAACTTTCGACAATCCACCTGCCGACTCGTAGAACGTTAGTGTTTCGTCGGTTTTTCAATCTTGTTATCCTGGTCACCTTCCCTTGGCAGTCCCCTCCCAGAGATCCGAATGGGGGTTTCGTTCGGAATCTTCTGCCAATGGAGAGATCACCATAACACTTTTCCAGTTACAGACCTCACGTGCTGTGGCTATATATTGTACGTTGTTAATGCAGCGCTTTCCATTGCTTGCCTTTTGTATCTTCGTGCCCTTGATCATTGCTGATTCCTCCACCATGAAAGGTAGTCTGCCATCCAAAGGGCAACAGGACCTCTGACTGTCCCTCCGCCCTTTGGCAAGGCCGTTGGCTGAATGAGAGTGACTTCTTATGCCAGATGTCTTCGTCCACCAATGTTATACTGATAATCCAAATGTCGATTCCGTTAAGTCTTTCATCAAAATATATGGCACATCATTGGAAGCTTATCGCTGCAGGGGATGGAGTTTTATAGGTGGTGAAATGTCTTTGTCCTGCTCCACCACCAACCAATATAATAACTTCAGTATCTCAGGTTCAAAGCCTTCAATCGTGCACAGTTTTGTATTACATTCGAGTGCCCTTTGGATACGTCAGCAGCTTAGTAGGCTATTTTTAAATTGGACGATTTAAGTTTTGATATGTAGATCGCCACCTATAGTGCTTGTTAAACATTTTGTTACTAGGACAAGTGTTTCTGATCAAACGACCTCTCGTTTCTGGGTGCTGATACAGAATCCGCATATGCTTCTCTATATTTGATACTGCAGCGATATTGAACTGTGAATTTTTGCGTATAATTTTCACACTCTCCAATATTGTTAAAAGCTGTTCCGCTACTTGCGGTCGCTCAGTTCTTCTTTTCAATTTCTCAATTCCACGTTTCATCGAAACAAACTTCTCAGTGTCTACAAGTTTCACTGGCTCTCTCACCTCTGAAACTGTCCGTTCCTCACGATTTTGCAGTCTTTGTGCAAGTTCTTTATTCATGCCTTCTATTGTTTTCACCGTTTCACAAAGATAAGTCTTAAATTTCTCAATTTTTCCCATTCCAGTTTCGACTTGGAGTAACCTTTCTATAGCAAGTTGCACTGTCTTTGAGATTTACTCGATTTGCTTGTCGATAGTCTTGAAATTGGAATCTATCGTCGCTTTTAGCTTGCTCATCATCGCCCAGAACGATATTTCACTTCCAGCATTGAAGAATTTACCTCTTCAATTACTTCTTCTGCCTGGCGAGCAATCGCTGTAATCTTTCAGTTAGTCAACTTCATCGTTTTATTCGTGCCTGTCTGATACTCTTTAGAATCCGTAACATCAATGTGTGCAACTTTCACTATCTCCATCAATTGCGTTATCATGTCAACTTGTCCCATTTTTTCTCCTGCTCTATATGCCTTTCAGTTCCGAACACTTGTCTACCTCAGCAGACATACCACTATCAAATACAGTTATAGCTTCATGCACTGACGGGAAAAAATCGCAACACCAAAAAATAATTAGTATAGAATAACAATATTTCTTATATAAACCTGTCCAGGTAACATATTGAATGATTGGCATTGCAAGGTCACATGTAATGTAAGAGATAAGACAGTGCGTACCCGGCGTAACAGCAGGTTGTTGAATGCCATCATGCAGACGTGAGTGTATTGTGTTGCATAGGTGCCAGATGTCAGTTTGGAGGCTACACTTCCCTGCCTGTTGCACTTGGTCGGTCCGTATAGAGACACTTAATGCTGTTCGTGGATGACGCTGGAGTTTCGTCCTATGATGGCCTGATATATGTTCGATTTGAAACAGATCTGTACAGTATTGGGCTACAGTATCGCTATCTGAGAGAGCGTTATCCTGCCGGAAAATAACCCACGAAATACTGTTCATGAATGGCATCACAACAAGTCAAGTCACCAGACTGTCGTAAAATTTTGCAGCCAGTGCTCCTCTTATCATACGATATCGCACACCAGACTATGACTCCACATATAGGTTCAGTCTGTGTAGCACAGTCTGGTTGGTTGCATACCCTCAATTGGCCTCTTTCTAACCAAAAAATGGCCATCTCTTGCACAGCCAGAAGCAGCTTTCATCAGAAAACATACAGACCTCCACCCTGCCTTCCACTGAAGTCGGAAGTGGCGGTGGTTTGGGGTCAGTGGTATGGACGCTGCAGCTCGTTTGTCTCGGAGCTGTACTTTAAGTAATCGTCTTGCAACTGTTCGTTGGGTCACTGTCGAGCCAGTTGCTTCCCAGATTGCAGCTGCAGATGCAATACGATGCGCCAGAGCCAGACGCCAAACATGATGTTGTTCCCTGTCGGTAGTGCCACTCAGCTGTCCGAAGCCTGGTCTTCTTGCGACCGTACATTCTCCCGACTACCGTTGAGAGCAACACTGTAAAGTGGCTAAATTCCTGCCAAGTCTTTCTGCAATATCACAGAAGAAACATCCAGCTTCTCTAGCCCTATACAGGACCTCGTTCAAATTCATGAGGCGTTGTCGCCTTAGACGCGTTTTTGACGAACATAAATTCACCACGCTCCACGCTCACAACCGTTATATCATGTATTTAAAGTAATACAGATCTGCCTCCTCTTAGTGAAGCTACTAGAGCCACTCTTCTTTGACTGGTGCGACATCTGAATTGACTTCATCTGTCTTTCGTTCTTGTCCCACACCTTCTTCTTATTGTTGCGATTTTTTGCCGTCAGTGTAGTTACCTTGCGACATAGACTTCCTCATTACCATATCAAATTACATATTCACTCCCTATCTGGCCACGCTCCATCACAATCTCAACATAAAATATCACTAAGCAAGTCATGGACATTTCCGGGCTCCTTTGTCGTTGACATGTGTCCTGATTCTTGACTTCGCAACATGCATGAAATATAGTAACTCAACCTTTAAAATAAACTAATTTTATTTCTCAGCCACTTAATAGCACAAACTGATAGCTACCATGTGTAACTGCACATGATTTTCAAAAGTAGTCAATTCCAAAATTACGACCGCATTGTAATAAAAATGGTCCGGCCTGTGCGTCTTCAGCAACATAACGGGTCTTCCATCTAAAAGGACAAACGTAAAGATATGTTTGTTTAAGAATGTTATTGTTATTGAAGACTGATACAATTTATTATGACTTGGGAATCGGAGAACGAAGTACAATCATCGACTCATTGGCATGCTGAGTTCTGTAAAGTTGCTTACAATATTGGTGTTGGTTTTTCAGTGTCTAATTTACATATCAGGAGCTTAGAAATGCACGGTAATTTACCCGGCGCCATGTTTCCCGGACTCCCATCCTAATAAATTGTATTTCTAATATGTCTCTTAGAGAGCATGTGCAGTTCATCACACATAGGAACTCTTAAAATCTGACTACAAGAAAACAAGAAATCAAAATTGTGAAATTCGATTACTTCAGTTATATACAGCACCTTGTTCACGAAAATGTCTGTCGACAGGCCAATAGGAACGCGGGAAGATCACACAACGCAAGGGAAGAGTTCCTCATGCAAAAAATGGCGAACGTGCAAAGACACGTAATGCAAATATTATGCACTTACTGAAATATGAGAAGCCTTCACAAAAATGACAACAAGCTTTAATATTGTTAAGAAACAAACAACGTTCCTATTACAACTAAAGTATATTCAGCATTTAAAACACCAGATATAAGAGGCAAATTGTAAAAATACACTTACCATTGTTAATAATACTTAGTAGAGAAGAGTCAATGGACTGCCAAATTGTGAATCTACGATTAATAGAAGAAGAAACTATAAACGTGAATGCTAGTAACAAATGCTGCAGCTGATAATAGTTACGTAATGGTAATTACAATTTTTATAACAAGAAAATTGATAAGAACTTGAACAAACCCCGTATGAAAAACAAAACAGGTCAAAAAACTGCTGCAAAAGCAACGAAAATAGTATGTAAGTTTCAAAAGAACGCAAAATCTCCAACATGGGTGACTTTTTAGGGAATTAGAAAATTAGTGCAGACTTCAATGCACGATCCTTTTAAAAGATAATATAAAAAAAGAAAAAAAAAGAAAAGAAACTCCGCCATTGCCGGTCCCAAGCCCGGATCCTCATCTTACAAGTGATGAGGGAGGAGGAGGGGGAGGAGTAACAACCTCGTAAAAAAACCTGGGTCCATCTGGCTCCGGATGGTAGCACCCTGTGCGGGCCCCTGCCTAGGGTTACGGGTGAAAACCGGTCAACGGTCTCATAGGCGGATGAAGAATTTTTAACTCCCAACGGCTGAGAGAGCGGAGGAACCAAAAATCTATAACTGCAAGCGTCTGTGCCCAGATTGGGCGGCTTGTAGGCAGCGTCTGTTCCTCATGTTAGAGGCGGCTGTTTCAAGAAAACCTTCTAACGCTAACAACGTTAGTCGTATTCCTGGTAGGTTACGCAAGTAATCTCCCCAACTTTGAAGAATTTCAACAGTTACAAGCTTAACGCATGATGGAAATGTCTTTCAATAACGAAACTACCCCAGGTGGCCAATCTACCGTCGGCAACGACGCAAGCAGACCCATGGATTCTGGGGAGTCTGCAACACCATGCAAATCCAACAAGATTAAACCCAGAAAAATCTTCAACATAGCAACTCTCAACATAAACTCCCTTCTCAAAGTGGGAAAACGTAAGCACCTTACGGACCAGTTACACACGGAAGGCATACAAATTGTGGCGCTACAAGAAACTCGCTTCACTGATGAAAACACATTTGAATCAAAGAAATTCAGAATATTTAAAGGAAAACCTGGAAAAATTGTAATGAAGAAATGCCCTCAGCTTGGCACAGCTTTTGCTGTAAACACAAAAATTCTGAACTCTGTCGAACATTTTTGGTCAACATCATCGAGAACATCTTTCCTCATTTTTCGATGCGCAAATAAAAAATACACATTAATTAATGTTCACGCTCCCACAAATGACAAAAATAATGGTAAAAATAGGGAAGAAACAGATTAATTCTGGGAAAACCTTAAGGATCATATATCAGAAATCCCAGAAAACAATGCAAAAATAGTTCTAGGAGATTTTAACGCTCAGATTGGAAAAGAAAGAAATTCCGCGATATTGTCGGCAACTTTCCCGCACACAAACGAACCAACAAAAATGGAGAAAGGTTAATTATGCTCTGTAAGCAGTTTAAACTCAAGCTAATGTCAACACGTTTTAAACATCCTCCCAGAAAACAAAAAACCTGGGTATCTCCGATAAAGAGTATCGGAGATTTTCAAATAGATCACGTTGCCATCTCCTCCAAATGTGAAAAAGAAATATTGAACACACGTGTCCGAAAATCTCTTAACCTCGACTCCGATCACTATCTCACGAAAATAAAAACTAAACTGATCCCACAAAACAAACAGAAAAGCAGAAACGGTGAATATGAAAACAGAAATAAAATAAATTTTGATCTTACAACCCTGAGAAATTACAACCTTAAGTCCAACTCTAACCTCAAGGAATTTCAGAAAAAACTAAAGACATTCTCCCCTTCACAAAACCTCCAAGAATTTCAGAACAACTTGATTGAGGCAACAGAAACAACCTTTCCAAAAAAGAGCAAACCGAGACACCCGTGGTGGGACAGCAACTGTAATGAAGTTCTGCATGAAAGACTTAAAGCCTGGAAAAAGTGGAACTCACATAAAACTGAAAACAACCTTGATGAATTTAAGCAAGCCAGATAGAATGCCTCGAAAACTATTCGCAACTCCAAGAGACAATATGAACTGGACTCAATCGAAGAGAATTTCAAGAAATGCAACACGGCAGCTTGGTACAAAACATTCAACCAGAAACTCCGAGGATACCAGTCCCCTTGCCTAAACCTTGTGAGAAATAATAAGACTCTCGCCACCAACAATACCGAAAACTGTGAAATCCTGGCTGAATATTTTGAGACACTCCTAAACTGCCGAACACCCATCCAGACTCTCAGTTTTATGCAGCCAGAAACATTACCAACACATTCAACACCTCCGACACGAGAGGAAATCACAAACATAATCAAAAATCTCAAAAACAGGAAAGCATGTGGAGAAGACACAATTACAGCAGAAATGCTCAAGCTTGGGGGAGAAATATCAGTAGAAGCACTACACAAAGAACTTGAACAAGTATGGGAAACCAAGAAAATCCCAAGTCACTGGAAAACTGCCCCAATTCACCCTTTGTTTAAAAAAGGTGACAAAAGGGATGTTAACAACTATCGTGGAATATCGCTTCTCCCAGTCCCATACAAAATTCTATCAAAAGCCCTGCTCATTCGTTTATCACCAATTATAGAGGGAAAACTTGGAGAATATCAAGCTGGCTTCAGACCAGGAAGATCCTGCGCCGAACAAATTTTTAACCTCAAAACAACAATGAACTATTTATCTACAAGGAGCAAGAAATATTTCATAACATTCATTGATTTCAAAAAAGCTTATGACTCAATCGATAGGGACACACTCATCAAAACACTTCGAGAATATGAAATAGATGAAACAACAATCACCATAATCAAAGAAACATTAAAAAATACAACATCAAAAGTAAAATTCCAAGGAGAAATTTCACGGCATTTCGAGGTCAAAACCGGCGTCAGACAAGGAGATGCGCTGTCCCCGGTACTCTTTAACTGTGTTCTGGATAAAGTCATAGCGGAATGGAGAAAACTCACGCAAAAACATGGAGTTGAGAAAGTCCAAATTGGAGGGAAGTGCTACAAAGCCATTGAAACCAACTGTTTTGCCTTCGCTGACGATCTCGCCTGTTTAGCTTACACACAAAAAGACACAATAAAACAAATAGAATTACTTAAAGAAACTGCTGAAAAAGCAGGCTTGCAAATTTCATTTGAAAAGACAGAAATCATTACAAATATCAAAAATACACCAAAGAAAATAACTACGAAATACGGGAAAATACAGGTATCTAAACATTTTAAATATCTTGGTGAACTAATTCAGACTGTGGCAAAAGGTCATCCAGCCTGCAGGGCTAGAATACAAAAACTAGAGACAGCAACTCACTACTGCAGACAAATGTGTTCAAAAAAATGAATATCCAAAAACATTAAACTCAGACACTACCAGACTGTCATTAGACCGCAGATACTATATGCATCAGAAACACTGGCAAATTTTACATACGCAGAACAGATAGAAAATCGTGAAACAAGAATTGTGAGGACAATTCTTGGACACAGGAAAATAACAGATGATCAAGGCAAGCCTGTATACAGACTAAAAACCAACAAAGAAGTGTATACGAAGTGCAGCAAAATTACAGACGAAATTAGAAAAAGAAGATGCTCCTTTTATGCTCACATCATGAGGATGAACCCGAATAGGCTTACAAAACAAATATTTTCGTACATCGCAAATCTAAAAAATAAAAATTTATGGTTTATCAACACAGAAAGAGATCTAAAAGAAATGGACATAGATCAGGAAACAATATTTAACAGAAACCTTTGTAGAAAAAAACTGAATTCATTCACGGGTTTCGGTGTGAAAATTAAGAAGACTTGTGGAACTAAATGGTCTGAAGAGAGAAAAGCAGCCTTCAGCGCAAGAATGAAAGAAGTGTGGACTGAGAGAAAGAAGACTTCCCAGAAGCGCAAGAAATAACTGTTTTCACGGTCTTTAACGGCCAAATTTGTATAATTAAAAAAAAGAAAAGAATAGGCAAGTGTGAGTATAATTTGTGCTCTGAGGGTTCCTTACAAACAAATTTGATAAGATATATGTATAGTACCCGTACATTTCGAATGCACTGATGTAGAAGCTTAACTTTCTTAAACCTCCAAGGAACCGTAGACATAAGTATTTGTCATAAATTTCAACTTAATAGCTCCACCTGTACCTGAGAAAAAGGGATCATAACAGACGGAGAGACAGACAGACGGACAGCAGAATCATTCTGTAAGGGTTCTGTTTTTACCGGTTAGGTACAGGCACATAAAAATCGTCGTCTCTGATTGTTCAGAAGGTTTTCGTAAGACACTCTGCAGAAACTGTAGCTCAAAACAATTCTTAATACAAATGGGCGTCTGCTGAGGATATAAACTGTTCACACGACTTCGTAGCCGATTTTGATCCTTAATGCGGTGACAAATTTGAATATCTGGCATTTAAAAAACTCTGTAACTCGACCTGTGGCTTACCACGTTCGTACTATTGTACGTAAGTTACACAACATGACATGAAATGACAACAATTATAACACTTCTTCTTCATCTTTCGCTTGTGCCTTTATCCCGCAGTTCACAGGGTCGGCATTGTTACAATCGGATTTGGCATGGTTATGTGAAGGGGGTGGCCCGATGTCATTCCTGCCGCCACCCCGTACCCCCCAGGACAGAATCAGTGTACCCCAGCTGTCTGTGTCTAGTGTAAACCAAGAAATAATGTGAACACGTATCAAATGTCTGCGAGTCGTGTAACTGCCGTCTGATTCGCATCTGCTGTGCAGCAACCTACATAAATTTAAGTATTAACTGTGTTTTTCTTACTTGTCACTTCTTTTTCCGTGTGTTTTTGCATTTAGGAAGCTTTAATATTCGAGTACTAGTAATAGTGTTCCATTGATTTCGTGTTTGTTTTGAATACAGCCCAGAGACATGTAGGGCTTATTTTCATTGTTTCCAATAAGAAGTGTTATGGGTTGGCACGAGAGCCAACACCGTGATATTAGAGGAAGCCGAAAGGCACGCGTTTTAGCTCACGCAGGCTGGCGTGAGGTCTGGAACAAGCCAAGGAAATTAGACTTTAGCAAAAACGGACGTAGCTGGTGGAATACTTAACTTTAATGCATAAATGATGAGCGTCGTTCTTGACGGTACATGATTACAGTATCAATAGTAACTGGTAATGGGGCCTTGCTAGGTCGTAGCAAATGACGTAGCTGAAGGCTATGCTAACTATCGTCTCGGCAAATGAGAGCGTCTTTTGTCACTGAACCATCGCTAGCAAAGTCGGTTGTACAACTGGGGCGAGTGCTAGGAAGTCTACGTACTGACTTGGCAGAAAATCATAAGAAATTTTGGTCTTATGTCAAAGCGGTAGGTGGATCAAAACAAAATGTCCAGACACTCTGTGACCAGAATGGTACTGAAACAGAGGATGACAGACTAAAGTCCGAAATACTAATTGTCTTTTTCCAAAACTGTTTCACAGAGGAAGACTGCACTGTAGTACCTTCTCTAGATTGTCGCACTGATGACAAAATGGTAGATATCGAAATAGATGCCAGATGGATAGAAAAACAATTAAAATCGCTCAGAAGAGGAAAGGCTGTAGGACCTGGTGGGATACCAGTTTGATTTTACACATGGAGCGCGAAGGAACTTGCCCCCCTTCTTGCTGCGATGTACCGTAGGTCTCTAGAAGAGCGTAGCGTTCCAAAATATTGGAAAAGGGCACAGGTAGTCCCCGTTTTCGTGAAGGGACGTCGAACAGATGTGTAGAACTATAGACCTATGTCTATAACGCCGTTCAGTTGTAGAATTTTGGAACACGTATTACGTTCGAATATAATGACTTTTCTGGACACTAGAAATCTACTCTGTAGGAATCAGCATGTGTTTCGATAAAGACGATCGTGTGAAACCCAGCTCGCGCTATTCTTCCACCAGACTCAGAGGGCCATAGAAACGGGTTCCCAGGTAGATGCCGTGTTTCTTGACTTACGCAAGGCGTTCGATACAGTTCCCCACAGTCGTTTAATGAACAAAGTAAGAGCATATAGACTATCAGACCAATTGTGTGATTGGATTGAAGAGTTCGTAGATAACAACGCAGCATGTCATTCTCAATGGAGAGAAGTCTTCCGAAGTAAGGGTGATTTTAGGTGTGACGCAGGGGAGTGTCGTAGGACCGTTGCTATTCACAATGAATATAGATGACCTTGTGGATAACATCGGCAGTTCACTGATGCTTTTTGCGGATGATGCTGTAGTACATCGAGAGGTTGTAACAATGGAAAATTGTACTGAACTGCAGGAGGATCTGCAACAAATTGACGCATGGTGCAGGGAATGGCAATTGAATCTCAATGTAGACAAGTGTAATGTGCTGTGAATAACCAGGAAGAAAGAACCTTCATCAATTAGCTACAATATAGCAGGTCAGCAACTGGAAGCAGTTAATTCCATAAGTTATCTGGGAGTAGGCATTAGGAGTGATTTAAAATGTAATGACCATATGAAATTAATCGTCGGTAAAGCAGATGCCAGACTGAGATTCATTGATAGAATCCTAAGGAAATGCAATCCAAAGACAAAGGAAGTAGGTTACAGTACACTTGTTCGCCCACTGCTTGAATACTGTTCACTGGTGTGAGATCCGTACCAGATAGGGTTGGTGCAAGAGATACAGAAGATGTAACGGAGAGCAGCGCGCTTCGTTACAGGATCATTTAGTAATCGCGAAAGCGTTACAGAGATAATAGATAAACTCCAGTGGAAGACTCTGCAAGGGAGACGCTCAGTAGCTGGGTACGGGCTTTTGTTGAAGTTTCGAGAACATACTTTTACCGAGGAATCAAGCAGTATACTGCTCCCTTCTACGATATCTCGCGATGAGACCATGAGTATAAAATCAGAGAGATTAGAGCCCACACAGAGGCATACCGACAATCTTTCTTTCCACGAACAATACGAGACTGGAACAGAAGGGAGAACCGGTAGAGGTACTCACAATACCCTCCGCCACACACCGTCAGGTGGCTTGCAGAGTATCGATGTAGATGTAGATGTGGGGACCAGCCTAGTATTCACCTAGTGGGATGTGGAAAACCGTCTAAAAGCTACATCCAGGCTGGCCAGCACACCGGCCCACGTCGTTAATCCGCCAGACGCATTCGATCCACGGCCGGCGAGCCTATCTGAATCCAGGAAGCAGTGGATTAGCGCTCTCGGCTAACCTAGCAGGTTAGTCATTAGAACACTTGTGAGTCCTATATTTGTAATTTGCTATGAGCCCAAGACCCTACTGTGTCCGACTATATTGTTTATTACAGTAGGCCTATTTATATGTGATTGCTATCTTCAGGTATTCTGTGGAAAGTGCATAATTGGGTGCAATATTTCACGTTTATAATTACATAATTTAACATATTATATAATTATTGTTTCCTATGTACATCAGGTTCTCTTGACACCCATATGACATCGACGTCTCAGTTACTGTCTCAAGAATGTTTAAGTTTGCCCCTTTGATGTTATGCCAGATAGTGTTGTACAGCGCAAGGTTCATGACAATTTCCCGATGTTGTTTTGTTCTCAAACATATGCTTTCCAGTGATTAACCAAATAGGGTGGATGGGCACAGTTATAGTTTGGTGGGTGTGGACTTGGCCTTGCAACTGACAGAGTTGGTTGGGTGGGTATCACTGCAGGTGTTGCAGGCGGGAGGAGAAACAAGCTTTCAATGTTGTATGAGGATAAAAATGTAAAACTGAAACGTTTTTTGCCACTTATATTTTGAATGTAATTTATTTACGCGACCAGTTTAAGCGTTTCAATAAGGCATCTTCAGTCCCCTGCGTAAAGATAATAACAATGACAGTGTGAACTACGTAATAAAGGGGCGGGGTAAAACACAAGAGATCAATTGTGTATAGCGGTAATATGTCATAAACATTTACAAAAACCAAACTGTATAAGGTATGAGATCAAAGTCAATGACAAACAGAGAAATAAAATGGAAGAACTGTTGACAAATGTTTGAATATGCAAGGTGTTTCCGTAAGAACGTGCAAAAATGTAACAGCACATATAGAATGCTCTTCTGAACAATTTGAGGTAAGGGACCTGGAATTGGAGAAGCTAGAGATATGGAAGTAAGCTTCTCCACCACTTTGTCTCACATTACTATTCTCCAGCTGATTTACAACTTTACACGTACTGTGCTGTGTTTATTTCCTGCAAGGAAACAAGGAGGACGATCCTGATTACTGGGAACTTACGATGCAAGTTTCGTTTACTTTACCTGTGCATAAGGTGGCCATGTTGTATCGTATTCACATTGACCATGTCCATTATGAATCAACGACCGACCCATTCATCACTCAGTGCTATTCAGAGACGTACAGTTCAATAACATGGAGCGGTACAGTTACGCAGAACGCACTCACATGCACCTTGTGTATCGGGAAGTACATTGCAGTGTTTTCATTGCTGAAAGAGTGCACAGGGAACGATTTCTTAACAGGCATCATCCGTCACAATGGGTGTTTATTTCACTCGACCGATAAATGCGAGAGATTGGTTCATTGGAAAGAAGAAATTAGGGACCTGTCAACATGAGGGCCTCACCAGGGATATTTCTCAAGTTGCGTCAGAATCTTGTTCGCCGACGTTATTCTTGCATTGGGGTTGATGACCATCAGTTTCAGGACATTTTGCAAGATGCAGTAAGAATGGTACATTCATTGTGTCAATGATGGTATTCGTAGGTAATTGTAACTAAGTAAATTAAAAAATGCACGGTAATGTGATTTTATTCGTATTATCATCTTATGATAGCTTCACCGACCCCAGATTTCCTACCTGAAATTGATCAGTGGAGCATCCTTCACGTCCTGTTAAAGTTTTCCGCCCTCTTATGGAAACACCCTGTATAAATTCAGGAACAATAGATATACAGGGTGTTACAAAAAGGTACGGCCAAACTTTCAGGAAACATTCCTCACACACAAATAAAGAAAAGATGTTATGTGGACATGTGTCCGGAAACGCTTAATTTCCATGTTAGAGCTCATTTTAGTTTCGTCAGTATGTTCTTCCACCTACGCTCAATGAAGCACGTTATCACGATTTCATACGGGATACTCTACCTGTGCTGCTAGAACATGTGCCTTTACAAGTACGACACAACATGTGGTTCATGCACGATGGAGCTCCTGCACATTTCAGTCGAAGTGTTCGTACACTTCTCAACAACAGATTCGGTGACCGATGGATTGGTAGAGGCGGACCAATTCCATGGCCTCCACGCTCTCCTGACCTCAACCCTCTTGACTTTCATTTATGGGAGCATTTGAAAGGTCTTGTCAACGCAACCCCAGTACCAAATGTAGAGACTCTTCGTGCTCGTATTGTGGACGGCTGTGATACAATACGCCATTCCCCAGGGCTGCATCAGCGCATCAGGGATTCCATGCGACGGAGGGTGGATGCATGTATCCTCGCTAACGGAGGACATTTTGAACATTTCCTGTAACCAAGTGTTCGAAGTCACGCTGGTACGTTGTGTTGCTGTGTGTTTCCATTCCATGATTAATGTGATTTGAAGAGAAGTAATAAAATGAGCTCTAACATGGAAAGTAAGCGTTTCCGGACACATGTCCACATAACATATTTTCTTTCTTTGTGTGTGAGGAATGTTTCCTGAAAGTTTGGCCGTACCTTTTTGTAACACCCTGTATACAGTACGTAATAGTAAAGTGGATCTACTAATCCGAGATCAAAATTACATGTCATTGTAGAATAACTATGGTGTCACAAATAGAGAAACGCCTAGAATTTAATCCTAATGTCAATGCCTCTGAATCTGTTGAAACGAAACAATAACAACTACATACTGATGGGTAAGATCTTAAGGAACATTACTTACATGTTGTCATATACTAGCAAAATATGAAACCATTTAGCAAACGTAAACCCTATGTTAACTATAAGTATCACCCTGCACAATATCCTAATGACAACTAATAGAAACCATCAATTAATTTTACATAAAAAATGTATCAATCGCAGATCGATAACGTGCCATCTATTTAATAAAAATGCTTTTAATGAAACAAGCTATACAGAGTGCTTTTTTCACCATGCATGCGCTGAACCATGCAGCTAGAGTTACAATTGAAACTTCTGCATTTTTTACTTTAACTGCTGAGTGCAACTGAACCTGCTTAAACTGCTGAATGCAACTCAACCTGCTTAAACTGCTGAATGCTTTACTTGTTTTTGTCATTTCCACACTGACCTATAGAACTTTCCCCGACAAATACAACTCAAACTTATCCTATTCATTTACGACCCACAACATACAAACGCAATGCAGTCTGACTGAAAATAATTAACACAAAAGAATGGCCCTAAATTTAAATAAATCCTAACAATAGCCCATACATCTCGTAAGTCACTTACCTCACAGAAAATCATCATGACACGAAGTATACAAAATACAGCATGCAGCAGCTACAGCCAGCTAATTAAAAACATTATAACTACTGTAGGCTCTAACTATTAATAGACATATGGTTAGCAAAAGAAAGATTTTGTAATTCTTCAATTTCTCTGGGCGTATTTTATGATGAAATAAATCTCGGGTGAACGGCCTGACATGAGTGTGCATAGTGTCCTATGCACACTCATACCAGGCTGTTCACCCGAGATTTATTTCATCATAAAATACGCCCAGAGAAATTGAAGAAAGATTTTGTTGCAGAGGAAACAATATATTTAGCAAATTTTACCTTACTCATATGACATCCAGTTCCAAAAATTATGTAATCGTCAATAATTACTTTTCCCAAAGATTATAAAATACATCAATCATCATTTTACAATCTATTTCCTACCGACACTAAATCTCCATGGCGGACACACGTACAAACCGTCCGTTCGCACTAACACTTCTAACTTCCATCACTGCTAACTATTAATTCCCTACTACAAGTCTGACCAGCTGCAGAGTCTCTTACAGAGGGTGCAAGCGCTGTCAGTGATATTAAGGTAATGTATCATGCTGCCAACATACAAACATATGAACAAGCTAATTACATAGCCCCCTTGCTCCCCTCAAAATATTTTACATAGTGTTTTGGGCAGTGGCCAATACTGATTTGTTAATTTTTTATTTTAACAATTTGAAATAGATCAGAAGCACACAATTAGTAATATACTGTTGGTCAATAAAGCAAAATTGTCCTTAAAGTCCATAAAGACAGTCCTAATCATTCATCAGAAGAGAATTCTATGACAGTTCTATACATGAAGGCTGAGCAGTAAAAAGAACACACATGTAAGTAGTGGACCACCATGTAGTCTGGAAGAAATAATCTTGTCCTCGCCATGAAACACAGTGCTGACTTTTGATATGAGGATTTCAGCTGAGAAGATTGGTAATGGGCTACAGCAGAGTAGGTGACTACAGATTAGACCCACACTATTCTTTGTGTTGGTTATGGTAGTAATGGGCCACCAAAGGTGCAGACCCACTGTAGTCCTTGTAGACATTATGGTAGTAATGGGCCATCAAAGGTGCAGACGCACTGTAGTCCTTGTAGAGATGGTCAGCAACCATCTTGAGGATAATGTAGCAAGTCCATGAACCAGCACTTGTGCGCTCAATAATTTTTTATAATATCCTTAGAACCAGCAATGCTGTTATCCAGTTCCTTGCTGGAGTATCAGCACGCGTGGAAGCACTAACACAGTCATATAACCTCTGAGATTTTATACATATAGTATGAGCAACAGACAAATGTGTGCAGTAAAATGAATCCCTACTATGTACCTAACTTGGTGAACTGGTGTCAATACAATTACAATTTTACAGCATGAGAACAAAATTACAAATGTAAAGAAAACATTATAGTAAAGAACATGGTAATACAAATAACATTTGTAGTAATACAGGCTTTACAAAACGAATAAAAATAACTATATACATATTACAGGAATCATGAAATAAGTAAATAAATTAAAAATCAGAATGTCCTTAGAAACATTAACTTGACACATGAGCATTAAAAGAAAACATATCAGAAAAAATAATGTCTGAACATCCTCACAAAGTTAGGAATTTGGAATAGAAACAAATTAGATTTGTGGATAACAGCATTCTCATTATGGCGAATGGAGCTTAGTATTAGAAAACAAATTCTACCAGATTTATATTATCAGGTAAACACATAGAGACAGGAAGAACACAGAGACACAAGGGTAAACATAAATATAGCAGAATAACACAAAGCGAAAGGACAGGGTTTGTTTTCAGTGCAACATGGTGAGCATTTTATAATTCTGTTTCATTTTTCTCTTCAATAATATACCTCTTATTTCTACCTCCTTTACTTTCAGCCAACACTAATTCATTTCCTACCACAACTTCATTTAATTCGAATAGACTTTTCTTTCTGCAATGTTTGTTTCCACAAAAATCCTGCATACGCATTCTATCCGCATTTATACTTTTATATATTTCCTAGCCCATCATTAATTTCCAAGAAAATACTACCGAAACCTGTGGTCGCTATTCCCTACTTATATCTGTTCATTTTCCCTTTAAAAATAGTTGTTCCTTATTATACAACACTTTTCGGCCAGAACTTTTTCTTATAGGATCTCAGTGCATTTCTTTCCAACTCATTCATAATTCATTTTCTTATATAGCATACCCCCTCTTAACTGACTTAAATCTACTGAGCTCAGATACGTAAACTAGAGACTGAGTCGATGCAGCAGCACAAAACAAATAGCACAAATAACCATAACCAAAATGCAAATTAGCAAAGCAAGCAGCGGCATATCTAAATTAACAAAGAAAATGCAACATTACAACTAATATAAAGCAATATGCAGCAAATAAGAAAAATAAATCGGTGGTAAAACTGGTTTATCTCAGGAACACAACGTAAAACTCAGTAGGACAATGACAAATAGCAGCAGCAAATGCAATAACCTATACCTAAACATGACAAAACACAAGCAGAAAAAATATTACAATAAAGACAGCAATGCAGGTAAGGGAAATGTCTATTCACATCTTAATGTCTATGTCACATCTTAACACTAAAGTGGTGCACCACAACAACTTATTCTAGCAAGAAAAAATTACCAAATCGCTGAAAAGAAAATTATATAAGGAATTCCTGTTACTAGTCCCTTCTCCTTAGTGTTCTTTCCTTTCCAAGTGTTTCTTTTTAAGAATATGGATCATAAAATTATTATTTAATGGATCTGTTGACAGAAAGTGTTCACATTAGCATATGTATTAAATTTTATATTATAAAACCAATGCTGCAGGGCAGCTGGAAACCAGATATAAAATAAAATAACCATGTATGTACAAAGTAAAGCATAAAAACACCATTCAATAGCCATGTGTCATTTCATAGGTCAGCAGAAATTCTCTCAACTCTCGTAGATACTTATCATAATGAGGTGTGTAGACATATGAACATTTCTCATCACTTCATAAGCATTACAGTAACACAAAATACAACCTCTGGAGAGTATTCATATGTTTCCAAGTAATAGTGTGTCGTGTTTGTGTTGTGTCTGCAAAGAAATATCAATAGCAAGGTCAACAGCCTCTCTTTCCTACAGCTGTGTGAGCATTTGTGGGAGTGCAGTAAGCTTAAAAGCATTTAAAGCGGCACCATTAAAGTCGACAGGCAACACAACAATGTGTTTTCCCTGGCGACTAGCACATAGCTGGGTGCAGCAGAGCATTACGTCAAGGTCACATATACTTTTTACCAAAATTTTACAACAGTTTCAGCTACAATGACAGTTTTATACAAATAAAATTTTCACAGGTTGAAAAATTACAGAACAAGTGCATAGAAACGAAATGTCATCAATAACAGTCTCCAAAAATTTCCGGCGGAATTTTGGTACTCACTTTCACGTATATACTCACATCTCACAACTCTTAATGTACATTTCTTGGTTTCCAACAATCTTTTCCACAATGTAACACCTACAACGCCTCTCAGTGTTAATAAACCAAAATAGCTGCCAAATTAGCTCCCATGCCCTCGAAATATAAATTCAGAAAATGTTCCAAGCCCCTCCACAAGTCGTAATTTACGAAATAGAAATAAGAGGCAAATAGAGGGAAATCTATAGTAGAAAAATAATAGAAAAAGAAAATTTTAATCATAAATTTTGGAAGCATGGGAGGGGGGAAAACGGTAGAAATTATTTAATTGTTAGTTATTCTTATATATGAGAAAATCAATATTATAGTCACAGAACGTAGGTCTTTAACACCAAGATAGCGTTTACTAAAGTATAAATAGACGTACAATGCAATTATGTTACTCCAGTCTCTATCCTCTAGTCTGTTCGAAGTCAATTAGGACGTACAGCTTTAGGAAGCAACAATAGTAGCTTTATTAAACCAGGGCGCAAGAATAAATCCCGACGAGATTGTTTTTTGGGAAGCATTAATTTCAGATCAGAATTAGAACTTTTGTCATGTCAGAGGAACGGGAAGGTGACCAATAATGTCTCTGAGTTTAACGTCACTTCGTGTGAAGATTTAAATATTTTACGGAATTAAAGATTTCTGGACAGATTCGGACTTTTTATTGTGATAGTGGAAAAGCTTTACTTCACGCGACTAGTAATCATAGTTCGTGACAGTTCATGGATATTAAACGGGAATAATCTTTTTATCGAAAGTGACAGAACATTGTTGAGTATCTCTGATATTGACGGGATTCCAGACTAGATACTTATTCTAAGAACCCCTTTGAATGCGATCGTGTGAATGAACGGATTTATTAATAATTATTGTTAAATAAAATAACGTGTTAATTTGAAACTGACTATTCGTCTTGAACTTTACTTCGATTTAGGCTCATAAATAATTAGGTTATGTGATTTTCACCAAGAATAAACTGCAGACTAGTAACTGAAACAAGTGAACGAGAATCTATCGAAAACACTAGTAGTAATTAACTTATGGTTTTTTCCTTCAGAACTGGGAAGGCAATACGTGTAGCGACTCACTGGGGCTAATTTAAGAACTAGCCGGGATAAAACAAAACCCCTCAATACCAGTCAATATATAGATAAATTAACATTCCTACTTTCACGCAAGATACGGAAGATGGGATAGAAAAAAGGTTCGCTACAACAACCAGAGTCCCTAACCCCTACTCACTATTCATATACATATATGTCGATCCTGCTTCAATATTTCGTTATAATAAACACATAGCATGATCTTATTCCTCATATCACCATAACCGTATTTCACCATGATAACACACATCGTCTTCATAATAATATCACCATAACACATCAATCAAATCTCAAAATCATTGTGGTTCCTTCAATAAACTCAAAACCTTAAAAAATGCTTTCTGCTCGTTTCAGTTGTGTCATTTACATCAAACGTAATTTAAAAATCATGATCCCATATAATACACATCACCCAAAGCTGCAAATGGTTCCAAAAGTAAATGTGAACAGTTCCCAAAATGCAGACAGACTACAATTTTCTAAATGTGAAATAATCTAACTGTGTAATTATTTAGATGTATATCACTGACCTAGTAAAAATATCCATTTCTCTCTGCTAAATGACCAGATAGCTGTGTAATTCTGTGTTAGAGAAATATGATACCGATGTGTAAAATTGTATAAGCAAATACCATATTAGCTAGGGCTCTTTGCGCTTGCCACACGCAAGGTACACAAAGTAGGTGTACCCCAATGAGAGATAATGTAATTATACCTAAGATGTTACAGATTAAAACTGCGGAATGAAATGTATAATCGAAAACCTTCTCTGTAACATTGCAGTTAAAAAATATTTCTAAAAATAATCCAAGTCCATAAATTAATCACTGAAATGGGTGTCATGTAGCGCCAAACTATGCTTCTTGTTGTAAGGAAATATCTGTCGTTGCTTAACAGTAAACATGGACCAAGTGTCGTATTTATCGTCATCCATAATCAAAGTTCTCCAAAAATGAATGTACGTACCTTCTCATATACAAAAGTAAAGTGCTTTGCTTATAAATATCGTAGTTATTACATTCATTGCTTTGACCTTGAAAGTACTATACTGTAATGTATAGCTGTGTTGCGAAAAAAGCTGTCTCATTGTAACCGTGCCACTTACGTCATTACAAAAATATGTTTTACTTTCCAGAAGAATGTAGAAAAACTGCGCTGACATAAAACAGATACAGCGTAAAAGTAAAAATAAAAATTGTGTCACCCGTTAGTAGCGTCATGATATAATCGTGTAGCTGAGAAACAAATCAAATACTGTCTCATCTGTGATCTTCCAGAAAGTACTTTAAATAAAAATGTCTTTTCAAGTAAACCAAAACGTTGCAGTAAAACTTCAGTAGCAGTATGTGCTCCAAGAATGTGAACCTTATACTCGTGACGTAATCATGCAGCCAACAACCAAAAATGTACATACAATAAGAGTATGTCGTCTGTTCCCCATAAAAGTGCACTCGTAAAATTACTGTATTAATTAATATTCATGCCGGCTACGTTGTCAGTTTCGTAAATATGTTTTGTGGCTGCCTGCAGTGTGAGTCATTGTCTATTATCTCTTTCTTGTCGCGCGCAGTTACTGGGATTTGGAGGTCTAATTTCGACAAACTCAGCTTGTCGAGAGGGCCCTGCCCTATTTGAATCACGCCAGTTCTGATTAAAGTCTGTCGTCATGTCGGTAATGTATGTAATTTCTTAAGCGGTGGAGAATTTCTCCCGGAATCGTAATTACGGGGTGAACCGTTGCGTCTGAAGTCATTTTGTTTCTCTTGATAATAATTATTTTAGTTCCCATATTGTCTACTTCTAAGGTTTTCTCTGTCATAGTCATTACCACGGAAATGTGATCTTTTTCTGTAACTATTGTTATTCTGCCAATTGTTGTCATACATGTGGTGTCTGTTTTGGGCACGACTTGAGTTATAACCGTAGCCTTGTCGTGTCCGGTTATTATTTATATCAACACGGAATAGTTATGGATGTGACCTGTAATTATTGTCGTTTTCCTTTTTTCGCATCATGCGATTTTCCGTGTCGAATTCCAGCTCTTGCAAAAGTCCCTGAAAAGCTTCGATGTCATCTTTACAACGTCCTGCCAAAATAATATGTCTTAAATGTTCAGGCAACTTAATTAAGCAAATGCGGATAAGTTACGAGGGACTGAATGGGTTTGAGAAATACTGATTCTTGTGTAACATATGTTCAGAATATTTTACAGGACAGGAAAATTCGGACTGCTCGAAATGTTTCGTCATTGCAATGCTGTGTTTTACTCGATCCTGAGTAGACTGAAACCAAAATGCGGAAAGGAAGGCATAAAAAAAATCTCCTTCACTATGACAGTCGCGAATTACCGATCGCATTCTTACAGCTGGCTCATTTTACTGATATCCACACATATATTCCCATATGTGCTCTAATGACCAATTATAAGGAGAAGAATGTGCAAATTGATGAAGCCAAGCTTGTGGATGAATGTCATCACTAGAATTCTTGAATGTTTTAAATTTAGGCGTTGTGATGACAAGCTTGTAGTCAAAGTCATCATGTCGGCGAGTCGCAAATCGGTCATTCTTGCGTCGTATCGGCGGTTCCATCTCAAAAGCTCGCTGCACCTTGCCGGTTTCTTGCAAAATTTCCGAAATACCCTGTGTTGTTACTATGTGACTTTTCCGTATTTCTAAATCCTACTTCCCGTGTCGGAGCGCGAGTATCCTCTGAAATATGTACTTCTTGTATCACGTGTGGCAACTGATTTTGTACTTCCCACATTTCTCTTTTATGTTGCATATTTATTTGTTTCTGATTCTGTTTAAATTTCCTAATTTCCTGGTACTCCTCTCCGTCAGTAAAGACTACCGGTCTTGTGTCATTTAAATCATTATCTACCTTCGTAGATAAGTTTGTTAACTGATCCGAAAATTCGGCTACTTTTTCCGATAATATGCTGATTTCCTCCGTTTGCTTTTCTGAGCAAATTTTAGAGTATCTACTGTGTCCTTTAAGTTTTCCTGATTTTCTACAAGTTGCACGAGCGTATCGGTAGATGCAAAAGAGTTAGTTTTAGCCTGCAAGGTGTCGTGATTTTTGTGAAAAATAATCTGCAGTTCTTTTATGGCTGTTTCATGATTCTGTAATGCGTTTTCATGTCGCGAAAAAATAGGCTGAATATGCTCACAAATGTATGTTTTTACATGTTCAGAAATTTTTTGATATTTCGATTCAGTTTTTGAGTAACTCAGCGCTTAAACCTTCACGTGGTTGTTTAAGTGTTTCTTTACCTTGTTTCTGATTTTTTCCATTTGTTGCATTAATTGCAGTAACAATGTATTAGTAAATGAAACATGTTGCTTTGTGCTTTTCGGCAGTGCACTGGTACCGGCAATATACGGATTTTGAAGAGGCAAAGAATGAATCGTGGCTTAATTGAGAAAAGAGTAATGACGCAAAACCTGAATCTACGGTATTTGCAAGATTTTGTTCTATTGTTTCATGTTCCTTTGTGCCTTACGACAGTGCATTCACACAGGAAATGCTCATATTTCGCAAAGCAGAAAGTGTGTCTTGACTTAATTGAGGAAAATGCAATGGCGTAAAACTTGAATCTATGGCATTTGCAAGATTTTATTTTGTTGTTTCACATTCGTGAGGCGAACTGTTACCGACCGATCGATCGACAATACTTGCCTGTTCACTAATTGTTCAGTTTCTACCCCGTTATTTACTGCCTCATCAATGTCCCTGTGCACAGTTATCAAATTATTGTCCCGAACATTTGTCACTTCATTATAAGGTGGTGCTAACAAGCTACGCTTGTCGTCACTGCCATTTCTCAATTTGCTTTGCACCATAGTTTTCAGTTTTCCACACGCCATGATTGTCACACTTATTTCACACGATAACACACAAAGAACAATCTTAAAAGAAATAATAGGAAGACACACTAAAATAGCACTGAAAATAATAGATATCTAATGAGTTGCAGAAGCGACTGCGAGATATTTAGTGCAAATACACATGCGTGACACAATTGCTTTGCTCATTACAATACAGTATAACAATAAGATACTACAACTACGAAGCAATTTTTTTGTATACAGTACGCGCTAACAGTAAACAATAACTAATTTCTAATGCTGCACAAATTATTCAAACTACAAGAATATCAGACGATCCCAGTGAAGTATCCTCCGCTAATGGTCGATAGGTGAAGCTTCTGAGTTTTTTACTTAAACTGAACCTGCTTAAACTGCTGAATGCTTTACTTGTTTTTATCAATTCAACACTGAGCTACAGAATTTTCCCTGACAAATACAACTGAAACTTATACAATTCATGTATGACCCACAATATACAGACGCAACGCAGGCTGAGTGCAAATAATTAACACAAAAGAATGGTCCTAAATTGGAAGAAATCGTAATAATAACCCATGTGTCTCATAAGTCACTTACGGAAAATCTTCATGACACGAACTACAGCAAAGACAGCATGCAGCATGTGATATTCGCTATTTTTGGCTTAATTAAAACAGCAAATTCAGCCAGAAGGCAAATACTTGTTTATAAAGAATGATTAATATATAATAAGGCGTCGCATGGCGACGGTGGAATTTTCTAGATAATGTAATTCGTCGTCTTTGGGCGGCAATATAAACAGAAAAGTACGGATGGATATGCGATCCTTCACTATTTTGTTCGCTGGAGAACAAATGAAGCCTTGAGCGCTAAGAAGACTTTTACTGTTTTTCTCGAGTAAGACGGACGCAGATTTGTGGCGGTCTGATCTAATTATTTTTACTAAATAAATAAAAACGTGTTCCGTCTAAGTTTTGAGTGAAGTGTAGGAAGAAGAACTGTTGTAACTTACCGTGACGAAGCACGAGCGACTCAAGAGGACAATGGCTATGTAAAAGAGCGCTCAATGGACATGATATGGACACAAAAATCTACCGTCATTGTAGTATTAAGCTTAAGGTACGATATATGTTTTAGTTATAATAAATATTTGTTCTGGGAATACTGAATCATTTAGCAGTGCTCATTTCTATTATCTCCTCAGTATTATTTTCATTTTAATTATGCATTTTGCTAATATTACAGACTCCAAGATCAGCAGTCCAATGTGCGTGTTACATTGATAAAAAGAAAACTGTTTTATCGTCTTCTTGCATCAGCTTTAATATTGAATTTCTCTTTTGTGTGATGTTACAGTTGTTTTTGCGCCCTTAAGAACTTTCTGGTCCCTTAGGAAATTTTTTTGTCACAACAATAACTTCACAACCGGGTATGATCGTATCTACGATCATGAAGTAATTAGAAAGACGATAACGCAACTTCTTAATCAATAGCACGCTAGTTGTGACTGCCTCAAGCCACGCGAAACCGCAAGTAAAAACTATTCACATCTCATAATGCAATATTTTATGACAATGGTCAATCCATGATTCTTACGCCAATTGTGATTGATAAAACAGTTAGTTAAATCTCAATTTCCAACTTTCCATTGAATAGCAACATCACTTCTATTTTGTAACATCACACTTGGCGCCCGAACAGGGACTTGACCAAAAATTAGTTCAAATTCTTGGAAAATTTTCTATGTGCTTGTGTTAATAAATGTTCTGTCGTTTCATGTACACATCGTCTCTCTGTGAGAATAACGGTCAATAATGCAGTTTAATTACCGAGAGAAAAGAAGAGAAAAGAGACGTGAATTTGCTGAGACAACATAGCGGTATTCAAGCCATCAAAAAGTAAGTCAGAATTTTGCATACGCAGTGTAGTGCTTCAGTAGCAACGTTGCTTTTCCAAGTCGATCCACATCCTTTCTATCTCCTTCTCGCTATAGAAAATCTGCTTTATTTTATCTTTCAAAGTAAAATTCTTCGTAGTCTGATAATAGAAATTATTTCTCCCCATTGTTAGTATACCTGTATTGCATTTTCAAAATGGTGGATAGTGTGCGCAATTTGCAGTGAAGAGCATCTTCATTCATTTGTCTGAAACGTTTAGGTTCCATCTTGTCTTCTCGCCAGATAGAATTTCATTTGTTGCTCACGCGAGAGCGGTGCTCTTAGCGGACTCATCACGTCACTGACAAACGACGAAAGCCTTGCGTAGCACCTGATTTACTGACGAAAATGGCAGATAGTAAACAGAGACAGGTGACAACAGGAGACGGGAGTGAAGACGTTAATAGTATTCCATACCCTTTACGATCGCGAACGGTAGGTTCACGTGTGGAAACTGAATTAACCATGTCTGTAACAGGGGAAAGTGACCCTGAAGTCCAAACTCGTCCCGCTGCAGCTACAAATGACCTCGGTGCGTTAATGGAAATGCTGAAACAACAGTTTGACGCAGTAAATGAAAATATAAAAACACAAAATGAGACTATAAAAACACAAAATGAGACTGTTAACGCCCGACTAGATGCTGTAAGCGAATCATTAAAAACAGAGCTAGGCACAATCAAAACAGATCTGCATAAAGAAATTACGGCTGAATTAAATACCCATTTGGGTGAGGTGCAAACTAAGATCAGTGATCAAATTCAGAAAATGCAGAAACAGGTGAAAAGTGAAATAGCTGAAGTATCTGGAACATTAAACACAAAAATTCAGGCAGCTACCAAAGAAATAAACTCAGTTAGAAATGCAGTATCTGACATTGAAGGTGTAGTAGAGGATCTGTCGAGGCAGATAGACTCAATCAATATCGAAGAACAGGTTAAGAGCACCGTGAAAGCACACGCGGAGGCATTGTCGGAACACTACAGTGAATGGATAAAGGGTAAAGATATTTTTATCGAAAAGAAGGTCAGAGAGGAGCTTAGGGAGACTGTCAAGGATGTAACTTATGAAATCTTAGCTGCTCCTGGTAAGTCTGGAGACACAGTAGTTTCTGAATTGGGACAGATTCGGAGGACACTTACACGGGATCTTCCCGAGTGGAAGCAGCAAGTAGTGGACGAAGTCAGAATGCTGAGAAACTGGGTAGAAAATCCGCACACACATACGCAAACTATAGGGAACAACTCTTTAGACGGTGACGAATGTCAGTCAACTCCTTATCGTTCACCGCCTGATTACATGCAAAACGACAGTCCTGTTGAGTCCCGAGTAGGGAAAATAAATGATCCGCCCACAATCGTGAGTTTAATGCAAGAGGAAAGTGTGATTAAGCATCGCACGTTTCCTGTTTTTCATCCGCAGAAGCGAGAAATACACCCCATCGTGTTCCTAAAGAATTTTTCCGGCATATTTCCCAATAGCTAGACAGACAGACAGCGTATTCAGTTCGTCACTGGCTTTATTTCTGGTGATGCAGCATTATGGGGAACAGAAATGGTAGACACGTGCAGGAATTATGAAGAGTTTGAGAAAATGTTCTTGGCAAAATTTTGGAGTAATGGGGTACAGCAAAGATTAAGGAAGGAGGTGTATGGTGCGGAAATTTTCAATGAGAAGCATGGAAGTCTCCGGCGATACTTTGAGAAGTATCTAGCAAAAATTAAATTCTGGGATTCTCCGATTTCTTCCAAGGACGTAATTATGATTCTCAAAAGCAAACTCCCTGTGTCTATTAGAGAGAAATTAGTAAATGTGTCCGAAGAAGACACGGATGTATTCCTTTCTGTGCTGGATTCCTTAGATTTAATTAGCGAGGATGTGCGCTCCAAGGTTGGCAGCGGCAAATTCTTCCCTGGCAGCCAGCAGAATGCATCGCACGCGGACAACAATGCGCCCAAGGAGAGAGCGAGCTACTGCGACCGCTGTTACCAACCTGCCAGCGGTTATCAAAACGCAAACGGCAATAACTTTAAACGGAAGCAGAAAACCAATTACAGTAATCAGCAGAGATACCACCCAATTTACAACCACCAGGTACAACATCAGTACGGAAACCCACTCTTTAATTCTGCGCCTGAGCAGTATGGAAATTCTCCACAAACTAGTGGTAATTTTTCAAATGGGCCAGTGTACAATCAAAGTTATAGGTCGAAATATAGCAAGTGGCATGGGCAAGGCGGAGGCCACCCAGCACAACATAAGAACAACTATTCACAGGATAGAGGACCGCGGAACAATTTTCAAATGGCACCAAATGCGAACTTTCCTTCACAAGGAAATGGTTTTGCCGGCAACCAAAAGATCGGGCGACATCAGCCTTCTCAAGTATTCTATTCACAAGTGAATGCACCCAGTGGATTTGACCCCTTTACACCGGCATTTGTACCACATAACCAGCACCAATATGAAACGGAACAAACACTTAAGGCCATGAATGACAAACAGGTTAAACATCCTGCGGAAAATTAGAGGCAGCGCCTTTCAGCCTCCAAGAGGTCGCTGCGGATTTTGAGTGGGGGCACTAATGAATACTCTGATTCTGAGTATGTTAATGCGATACGGTACGACCATGAGACCGACTTACGAGATGACCTTGCACGTGACAAAGAAGCTCAAGACATTAACAACATTTATGATGAACAGGTCAAGGCTGCGATTAAGATTTCTATTGCCAACATTCCTTTCACAGCCGTTGTTGATACAGGAGCAAACATCAATGTGATGTCATCATGTCTCTTCAGACAGGTGTCTTCTGTTTCAAAAGTTTTATCATTGCCGATTCAGGGTTGCTCCATATCGGGAGCGATTGGTCCATTGAAACAGAGAGTTAGTTTACAGACACAGCCTCAACTGCAGATAGCATCTGTTTTGGTTTCTTACCTCTTGCGTACTGGAAATTCCCTTGTGTGAACTGTTAATGATAAGTATTGTGTTGAACAGCGCACTGACTACATGGTAACGGCTATTACATGTAAACTTTAAGTATTAAATGCTATGTATGAAAAAATTGTTTATAGTGATGGACATTGAACTGATATTTCTTCAACAAGCTGAAGCAGGAAATTGAGGTTGCACCACGAATTTCAATTTAATTTTAAGTTAGTAATAAGAAAAAAAGTGCTTGCGAGGTGATTGCCCGGAGCTAAATAAAATATGTAAAGGTGAGAAATGGAGGAGGATGCGTAAATAAGCACTTCTCTCAAGGTACAAGAATATTTATAGATTTATTTTTAGTAATGTAAGTACTTGAAGTTCTGTAGTAAAAGCCCAAATTACCTGCTTTAAAAAAAGGGTACATGTTCAAACAGTCCAGACAGTGGACAGGAGTAGAAGAAATAGCTTAAAGTTCAGTTAAAGCGTGCTGTTAAATGGAAAAACAAGTGGTAACCCACAAGTGTTCACGCAAGGAGACAATAAGCTGTAGTAAACTAAGTTAGGTGAAATACAGTACAAATAGAGGCAAACCATGAAGCATCAATAATGTAGCGTAAGTACTCCACGAGGCCACTAATTGCTATGAAAGTAAACTATTTCCCTGTGATCTGAGCCCAATGTAAAGAGTATATGAGGAATGTTAGCTGACGAATTGATTTCAGTAGAATAAAGGTACTAAATAACCACACAGCAAGCCCCCTGTATCATAAATAAGTCCAAGTAAAGATCTTCAGAAGATTTGTAGTGTAATCTAGCGACCATTCAATACCCTAATTGAAGGCTAATCTAAAGAACAAGCAATGCAGTGATATTTAAACTTAATATTGACTATAACCTGAGTAAGACGTAGAAGTAGCAAAGCATGCTGTAAGGAAGGAGATTGAAGTTTGTATATGTGCCTATGTTTATTGAGATAATTTTATTTACATGCAGATTTTATTGCAAAAATGTCTCCTAAGACACTCCTCTTATGAAATCCATTTTCCTTGTGCCCGTTCCTTTTGATCCTGGTTCATTAACCCAGACCAAGGGTCGACTTGTAAAAGGCACGTGTGCTTCGGGGCAAAGCAGTCCTTATGAGAAATGAGACACGTAGCGTGATGAACTTCGCTAGCTTTGGTAATGTTTGTTATGGACCGGTTGCGTAAACCCAGTGAACTGTCGGTAATTCCATTCATGCGAAAAATAGTAGACACGCGTTACCCTATTTTTTTTAACAGAGAACGATTGCTGAGTACATGAAGCGAAGGAAGAGGATGTGGAACAAAAATGGAAAAAATTCAGAAACATCGTCCAGTACGCCTTAGATAAGTTCGTACCGACTAAGGTCCAAAGCGAGGGGAAAGATCCACCGTGGTATAACAATCATGTACGAAAGGTACTACGGAAACAAAGAAAGCTTCATCATAGGTTTAAGAGTAGTCGAATCATAGCTGATAAGGAAAAGCTGAACGAAGCGAAAAAGAGCGTAAAGAGAGCAATGATAGAAGCATTCAACGAATTCGAACATAAAACATTGGCAAACAATCTAAACAAGAACCCTAAAAAGTTTTGGTCATATGTAAAATCGGTAAGCGGATCTAAATCCCCTATTCAGTCACTCGTTGACCACGATGGCACCGAAACAGAGGACGACCGAAGAAAGGCAGAAATACTGAATTCAGTGTTCCGAAACTGTTTCACTGCGGAAAATCGTAACACGGTCCCTGACTTCAGCCGTCGCACGGACGCCAAAATGGAAAATATTGAAATAAACGATATCGGAATTGAAAAACAACTGCTATCACTTAGTAGCGGAAAAGCATCCGGACCAGACGAGATACCCTTAAGATTCTACAGTGATTATGCTAAAGAGCTTGCCCCCTTTCTATCAGCAATTTATCGTAGATCGCTGGAAGAACGTAAAGTACCTAGCGACTGGAAGAAAGCGCAGGTCGTTCCCATTTTCAAGAAGGGTCATAAATCAGATGCGAATAATTATAGGCCTATTTCGCTTACGTCAATCTGTTGTAGAATAATGGAACATGTTTTGTGTTCTCGTATTATGACGTTCTTAGATAATACAAATCTCCTTCATCATAACCAACATGGATTCCGCAAACAGAGATCATGTGAAACTCAGCTCGCCCTATTTGCCCAAGAAATTCACAGTGCCGTAGACACTGGCGAGCAGATTGATGCCGTATTCCTGGACTCTAGGAAGGCATTTGATACGGTTCCGCACTTACGTTTAGTGAAAAAAATACGAGCTTACGGAATATCGGACCAGGTTTGTGAGTGGATTGAGGATTTCCTAGAAGAAAGAACACAACATGTCATTCTTAACGGTTCAAAATCTGCAGATGTAGAGGTAATTTCGGGAGTACCGCAGGGAAGCGTGATAGGACCTTTATTGTTTACAATATACATAAATGACTTAGTTGACAACATCGGTAGCTCCGTGAGGCTATTTGCAGATGACACGGTTGTCTACAAGAAAGTAGCAACATCAGAAGACTCGTACGTACTCCAGGAGGACCTGCAGAGGATTAATGCATGGTGCGACAGCTGGCAGCTTTCCCTAAACGTAGATAAATGTAATATAATGCGCATACATAGGGGCAGAAATCCATTCCAGTACGATTATGCCATAGGTGGTAAATCATTGGAAGCGGTAACGACCGTAAAATACTTAGGAGTTACTATCCGGAGCGATCTGAAGTGGAATGATCACATAAAACAAATAGTGGGAAAAGCAGGCGCCAGGTTGAGATTCATAGGAAGAATTCTAAGAAAATGTGACTCATCGACGAAAGAAGTAGCTTACAAAACGCTTGTTCGTCCGATTCTTGAGTATTGCTCATCAGTATGGGACCCTTACCAGGTTGGATTAATAGAAGAGATAGACATGATCCAGAGAAAAGCAGCGCGATTCGTCATGGGGACATTTAGTCAGCGCGAGAGCGTTACGGAGATGCTGAACAAGCTCCAGTGGCGGACACTTCAAGAAAGGCGTTACGCAATACGGAGAGGTTTATTATCGAAATTACGAGAGAGCACATTCCGGGAAGAGATGGGCAACATATTACTACCGCCCACATATATCTCGCGTAATGATCACAACGAAAAGATCAGAGAAATTAGAGCAAATACGGAGACTTACAAGCAGTCGTTCTTCCCACGCACAATTCGTGAATGGAACAGGGAAGGGGGGATCAGATAGTGGTACAATAAGTACCCTCCGCCACACACCGTAAGGTGGCTCGCGGAGTATAGATGTAGATGTAGATGTATTGTTATCCAGTCTGCCCTCAAATATATAAAAAAAAAATTGGCAAGCACAAAGGAAAGCACAAAGAAAAGAAGATTCAGCGTTAAATGCGTACTCGTTAAGTAGTAGATATGCTGCGTGGCAGTAGAAAATGATCTTGGGTGCACTAAAGAATAAATGCAACGAGTGTTGCGAAACCTGTAGTTTTCATAATGAGGAGATGAGCACTTAAAAGAAAGTTTGAAAGAATATTTTTAGGTTCACTAGTGAAAGCAAATCTTGAGATATAAAGAGTCCATTCATAAAGCAGTTGTTCACTGGACTTAACAAAAGGAGTGACCATTAATTGTAAATATTAGCTCGTAAGTGATATTTTGTAAATAGTAGAATATAAGTCTTTCTATACCAGTGGAGGAAACGTGCAAAATTGATTGTTTTGTAAATGAACTCCATCGGCGAAGGAACTAAGCACGAATGCTGTGTGAAGATGCACACTAAAGTGCGACGTGCATAATAAAAATAACTGTTCACTGTATACTAGTGGTAGTGTTGTACTGCAAGTGTAAAAAAAGAAGTCAAGGCTACGACAACAGGTGCAACGCAAAGTTCAGTGTTGTTCTAAGTGCAGCGACAGCTAAAACATTCGTCGTCACTTACCTGTGAGCCTCATGGGAGGCAGTTGACAGAGAAGTATGGAGGCAACTTCAGTGTCCGGCTCCTCCGATGGGAGACGCGCGCGAGGTGTTTGTATCGATGCACTCGTGTGATACGAAGTTCACAAAAAAAAAAGGAGCACTCGACGACCACCAGCTCTGTTACAGCCTGAGCGCGAACGGATACTAAGTATTGGAGCTCACGCAACACTGTGCAGCCGCTGTGAGTGGCTGACGTGTGGGTGACGAAACAATCCAAACTTTAAACTGCTAACCGCCATGACTTCAATCGTACATACTGGAGGAAAGACATTTGTACACTTGTGTGACTACATTTTCATATGTAAATTAAGCAATTTTCTTGAGTTGAAGTTAAGATGAGTGAGAAGTAGATTGTTAGATTACTCAGGCCTTAAAGCCATTAATACCGGCACTCCTGAACACTGCTAAAATGAATTATAATCCTGTCTCTTGATGGACAAAGAAAATGAATGTGCACTATAGGAAGACCCTAAACTCCAGACCAGTCCCGATCCTTAACAAATGTATCCAGTAGCTTGTAAGTCATACTAATAATTTTCCACTTCTTCTGTTTCATATTGTAAATAAAAACCCGGGAAGCCACTTGAATTCCTGGCACCACAGTGGAAAGGACAGATGTACTGCATGATGAACGCCGTAGACAGCTAACACAGAAAGTGAAAGCATCACGAAGTGTAGTGCTACGTTATTAAACTGTAATTGAACCACAATGAGTCAACAGATGCTCGAATATTGTCCACTCTAGTTTAGTGAAAATCAGCACTCACTGTACTCATGTATTAGTTGTTAAGCTCAAGAGAAAGTAATTTCTGAATTCTATCCCATGAAGAGCGAAATGAACGTTCACTTATTGTTATAAGCAAATATGGACCAAACTTAAATATGCACATAAATGTTAATCTTGGTATTATGGAATGAAGTGACTGATGAACAAAGAATGAAAAACTTTATTTTGAAAAATGATAAATATCTGATATATGTTTATAAATGTGAGTTCAATTTATGTACTTTGTACATCAGTAACGTTATGTAAATGTCACACCAAAAATCACGAATATCTCATGAGGACATGAGGATCGAGGTAATCCTTCGGCATTCCCTCTCTCCTCATGGGAGGCAATGTGATATTCGCTATTTTTGGCTTAATTAAAGCAGCAAATTCAGCCAGAAGGCAAATACTTGTTTATAAAGAATGATTAATATATAATAAGGCGTCGCATGGCGACGGTGGAATTTTCTAGATAATGTAATTCGTCGTCTTTGGGCGGCAATATAAACAGAAAAGTACGGATGGATATGCGATCCTTCACTATTTTGTTCGCTGGAGAACAAATGAAGCCTTGAGCGCTAAGAAGACTTTTACTGTTTTTCTCGAGTAAGACGGACGCAGATTTGTGGCGGTCTGATCTAATTATTTTTACTAAATAAATAAAAACGTGTTCCGTCTAAGTTTTGAGTGAAGTGTAGGAAGAAGAACTGTTGTAACTTACCGTGACGAAGCACGAGCGACTCAAGAGGACAATGGCTATATAAAAGAGCGCTCAATGGACATGATATGGACACAAAAATCTACCGTCATTGTAGTATTAAGCTTAAGGTACGATATATGTTTTAGTTATAATAAATATTTGTTCTGGGAATACTGAATCATTTAGCAGTGCTCATTTCTATTATCTCCTCAGTATTATTTTCATTTTAATTATGCATTTTGCTAATATTACAGACTCCAAGATCAGCAGTCCAATGTGCGTGTTACATTGATAAAAAGAAAACTGTTTTATCGTCTTCTTGCATCAGCTTTAATATTGAATTTCTCTTTTGTGTGATGTTACAGTTGTTTTTGCGCCCTTAAGAACTTTCTGGTCCCTTAGGAAATTTTTTTGTCATAACAATAACTTCACAACCGGGTATGATCGTATCTACGATCATGAAGTAATTAGAAAGACGATAACGCAACTTCTTAATCAATAGCACGCTAGTTGTGACTGCCTCAAGCCACGCGAAACCGCAAGTAAAAACTATTCACATCTCATAATGCAATATTTTATGACAATGGTCAATCCATGATTCTTACGCCAATTGTGATTGATAAAACAGTTAGTTAAATCTCAATTTCCAACTTTCCATTGAATAGCAACATCACTTCTATTTTGTAACATCACAAGCAACTACATCCAGCTAAATAAAAAGATTCTAACTACTGTCGGCTCTAACTACTAATAGGCATATGGTAGCAAAAGAAAGATTTTGTTGCAGAGCTAACAATGTATTTAGCAGATTTTACCTTAATCATGTGACATCCAGTTCCCAAATTACACCATCGTCAATAATTCCTTTTCCCAACCATTAGCAAATACATCAATCATCATTTAAAATCCATTTCCAACCAAAACTAAATCTCCATGACTGACACATGTCCAAACCGTCCGCTCGCGCTAACACTGATAACTTCCATCACTGCTAACTATTAACTTCTTACTACGATTCCGACCAGTCACAGAGTTTATTATAGAGTGCGCACAGCGCTGTCAGTGATATTAATGCAATCTATCGTGCTGCCAACATTCAGACATAGAAACAGGCTACTTACGCAGTACGTTTTGAAGTTGGTTCCCATTTGCCTCAACCCAGGCATGTACGCGCCGTAGCATGTTCTGTCTTACACGTTCATATCGGCCGTGCTGCATCCAAACAGTGCCAAAGGCAGCATGAAAACGCTGCTCCAGTGTCTCCACATCTACAAGGGACTCAGCTTACACGATAGCTTTGAAACTGTCCCATAACCAGAAATCGCACATGGTGAGATCCGGTGAACGAGCAGGCCATACAACTGGACCCCCTCGTCCGATCCATTGTCCAGGGAAGACACGATTGAGATGCATCCGGACATTAACGGCGAAGTCTGCTGGAGCACCATCATGTAGCAGTCACACAACTCTTCGAATCATCAGTGGCACTCCTCCCAGCAGGGAGGCAAAGTCACCCAAAAGAAACGCCGGCCTGTTATGCGATGTAGAAGTTAGTCTGGTCCCAAAACATGGTCGCCAATCACCCTGGCCCACCATTCCGGCTGTACCGATGCTGACGATTCTGCAGATGACTTGTGAATACAGGTGGCCTCATCTGTGAATAAGATGGGTTGCACAACTCCCGGAATCGTGGTTGCCTGGTGAAGTGATAAAACTGCTCCCGATGCGGCAAGCCGTCGCTAGTAAGCCCTGCATACCTTTAAGTGATAAGGGTAGTAACAATGCTACACTCGGACGTCTCGCTTACCCTCGAGTGGTCGGGTAACTGCATGGTATTGAGACGGCATGGTATTGCGACGGCGGTCGCCTTGCGCAGTGTTAATTACATTTTCCTCCAGGTCTGGTGTCAGACCATTTCAGGTATGTTCTTCATGATTGTCTCCTTCCTGAAACGACCCAGTTTCAGACAAACGGTGAAACACTGTTGCAGATATTGTATGCTGTGGTTGTTGTCGGTGGTGATAGGTCTCCTGATACAACCTTGCTGGATGCAGCCAGTTACCATTTGCCTTTCCGTAAATAAACATAATGTCCGTGCCGAGCTCTCGATTCGATAACGGAACCATTGTGTACAACGCTGAATAACATACATCCCTGGGTATTTTGTAATGGCTTTCCCATTTCCTTCATGACTTCGTGCTGGAGCCTTAGAGAATGTTTTGCTTCTTGTACGTTTGATGCAACGGATTGTTATTGTGTGTGTATTATTCCAGATGGTGGAGCCTGTGGAATTCTCAGTTCAAATGTTTACTCTCATCCAGTCCCTGCAGGCTGGTTCCTACACTACTCGCAGGACGAGTCGCAACGCAATCTACACGTTTGGCATACATCACCAGCGTTCCCACAGTCGACTTGGTGCAGGACCAGTGGTTCTGCTATGTGAACCGTTTGGATCAATACTTTGCTGCATGTGAACCTTATAGTGATGCAATGAACTGTGCACATTTCTTGTCCACTGCTGATGCTCCTGTTTTTGAACTTGTCAAACAACTTGTTCTGGATAAGCACCCAAGTGACTTGAGATGTACAGGCATAAAATATAAATGAATCATATATTTTCAGGAAAGCCTTTCTCTGATAGCAACATGTGTCTCTTCATACATATAAACATTCTGTAAAGTCATATACTTAAAATACAATCTCCTTGTGACTGTCAGTTGATGTGGGGAAAGCCGAACTGTGTCTTGCCTTATGCAGATTCTGAGGTCAAGGACATTTCCACACTCCAAAATTAGGGCTCCTAATCCAACCCATCTTTAAAGAGATATTTATCAGTTTGTAAGGTGGAAGAATAAATGAATGGCAGATTCACACCTTACATGAGAGCTTTAAACATTTCAACAGGAAGGTGAATATGACACCTAAAGTAATTCGGTGGTAATGAACAAATTTGCCTATCAGTATGTAATGCAAAACAGGGATGACATTCAATCGATGGTAATTAACACACCATTTCTGTATAATGCATATCTATGAGTTGAAGGTGCAACAAGCAGCAAGAGGCGTTTTACTTTGGAATTTCAAGAGGGGCAAGCAGAGGCAAGGCCGCGCACTGGAGGTACCACAGAAACCACTTAAAGGGGCATTCCAAGTAGGGTTAACGACTGGCCAGGTGACTCAGGGGGGTGAGAGCGAGTACAATGGCCCATCAGGGAGGAGAGGAAGGAGAGCTTTTAAAAACTGCGTGTTGGAAAAAAAACAGTGACGCATTTTCGATGTCCGGCGAGTGCTACACACATGTGAGAGTCAATGTACGCATTTAGGAGTCTGAAACAGCGACAAAATGCCCGATTGGCGGAAACGCGCTAGGAAGAAGAAAAGAGCCAAAACTTATATGGAATTTAATGATAGGGACCTTGCAATTGGTAGAGATAGATTCCACAAAATAAGAGGAATGCTCCTATTGATAGAAATAGCCATGACGTGAAGAACGGAAGAACCCAGGTGGGGAGACAGTTCAGCTATGAGTAAGACAAGATAGAAATTTCAGGGGACTCTTCGCTGAACTAGCGCCTAGTGCAGAATGGAGTGCATAACGCTCTGTACGACACAGAGAAGAAATTTGGGTGAACACTGCGTTCACAGCGGCTGACATCCAGCTAGAAATTAGCTGTAGCTTCGTTTAGCTCCAACTGTGGAGTAACGAATCAGCCAGTTAGTTAACTGTTCTTGCGAGAACTGAGAGAGCATTGTAATATGCACGCTGCTCCAACCATGTGCGTGTATATCGCCACATTCTAAGACTAGGGATAAGTACATGTTTTGTAGCCTAACGAGAAACAAAAGGAGAATTTATGCTGAAAAGTGTCAGCAAAGTTTTTAATTTCGACAGCTCATCGCAGCTTAATGTAAATACCGCTTGCAGAGGCGTAAACTTGTTGGCTCACCAGCTTGTATCCACAGTAAACTCGAGCGACCTTGAGTAATCTTTTACTCAATTTGTCACATAACTAGCCATCCACCGTAGACTTGATTGTCATCCTAAAAATAGTACCGAACTTTGAACCGCAATCGGATGATTTTCGTAGTACTGACCAACATCGTAACGCAAGTGTTGGAACAATTTTGTAAAGAAACTTCTAGTTAAACTTTAATATTGTTGTGTTTAGAATTATTTAACTTTCTGTTTATATTGTTGTGTTTAAAATTAATTTTCTTTCTGAGAGTTAAAGTTTCATATTGTGGTGTTTAGGATTATTTCACTTCTTTTGATATTGACGAGATGCGTTATCCTGACAGCTGTTTTAATGTTGTCACATTGAAAACTGTGTAAAAGTGTGTATTTCTGTGCTAATATTACGACATGAAACATGTAATTTCAACTTACACAGTTGTCCTCAATCCTAGAATAAGAAAAACCAAAAATACCACGTTACAAGTGGTGCTTTCTTTTGAACAAGCTCAAACCTCTGCATGGACATTCCTCTGAGTCGATTTTGATGTATTTCAGACGACTTTCCGGCACCCTGCCGTTACCAGAGGTTCTAGGTCAGGTCCGTCTGTGCCAGGCACCCAGACCTTTGACCACACATCAGGTTCTGGCCCTGCTTTCTTTTGCTGGTTGTCTGTCGCATAGGGTGGGATATGCCTCATGACCCCAGGCACTGCTTTGCCTGAAAGTCGCTTATAACCGCGACCCCTGGCATGGGACTAACACTTACCACCCCACGGCAGTCGGTCGTCGCCTGTCAAATCATGTGCCCAGAGCTTCATACTCCATGTGAGACTGTCTTGTCCTATGTAATACCTACAAAGCCTTTTGCCACAAAAGTGGTTACAAAGCTGAAGTATGTTTACAAAAACAGCGCCGCTCCGATTCTATGGGTGTTACAGCGTTTCTATGTGATTCGTCCCTTCAAGCCAGTGAAACTGATTTTTATGGCGATGGCTTTGAAAATACGGTATTATGAAGCTCTCATGCTTATACTGCTCAACATATTTGTCCTGCTGTACGCTCCATTACGCATAACGCCGATAAATATAAAACTGATTGTCCTATTGATAATTCTATTCAACAGAATGTGGCCTGCATCGTTAAACATTTAGGTGTGCGAACTTCGTGAAGTTGGACAGTGGTGAACATAATGTTAAATTTCAAATCAATACTGCGTCTCCTAAGCCTAATATTAATGCGGATACTTAGCCTTTGATTGATTTCAGACCCTTTTCCTATTCAGACACTCCCAAGAACTATAATAACCATGAAGCTTCGCTTCACAGTAGTAGTCATTTGTTTGTGCAGTACCATTCAGCCAGCATTCCGATGCACTCGTATATGTCAGCTAAAATTTTAGGCCTCGATTTTTTCCAGCATCTGCGTTTCCTTGTCCACTCTTAAAGCGCCCACACAAAGATTGTATCAGCATACTCTGAAAGGAACTAATTGGTATACAGTCTGGACCGGAAGACTTGCTTTTGTTAAGTTGATTTAAGTTTCTTCACTACACCGAGCATGGTTACTTCTACGTTATTCATGTTGGCAGCTGTTCTTGATTTGAATTCTGGAATATTATACTTATTTTCTTTGGTGAAGAAATTTCGGAAGGCTGTATTTAGTAACTCTGCTTTGGTAGCATTGTCGTTGACAGTATTTCCATTGCTGCCGCGCAGAGAAGGCATTCATTGTGTTTTGCCGCTAGCATGCGTCACATACGACCAGAATCTCTTTGGATTTTCAGCCAGGTTTCGAGATGAAGTTTCGTTGTGGAACCTATTATAAGCATCTCCACTGCCGTCCCACTAAATTTCGAGCTTCTGTAAAAGATCGCAGATATTTACGATGTTGCGGTCGTTTATATTCGACATGTTCCTTTCGTTGTTTTTACAACAATGTTCTGACCGTTTGGTGTACCAAGAAGGCTCAGCTACGTCGTTTGTTAATTTATTTGATATAAAACTTTCAGTTGCTGCCGATATTATTTTGAATTCAGGCCACATTTGCTCTACACTTACATTGTTAATTTGGAAGGAGTAGAGATTGTCTCTGTCGGAAGCGTCAAGTGAATTTTTATCTGCTTTTTTGAATAGGTATATTTTTCGTTTATTCTTGGCGAATTTGGGGGGTTACCATATTCAATGTGCCACGACAACCCTGTGTTCACTAATCCCTGTATCCGTTTTGATGCCTGTCATTAGCTTAGAATTATTTGTTGCTGTGAAGTCAAGTGTATTTTCACAACCATTTACTATTCGGTGGGCTCATGAACTACATGCTCTAAAAAATTTTAGAGAACGCATGTAGCACAATTTTGGATGATGTTTTATGCATACCTTCGGATTTAAACATGTATTTTCGCCAACATATCGTGCGTAAAAGTCACCACCAATATAATTGTATGATCCGGGTACATGTTTGAAATTAAATTCAAATTTTCTATGAACCTGTCAGCAATTGTATCATCTGAATTGGGAGGGCCGGCGGTTGTGGCCGAGCAGTTCTAGGCGCTTCAGTCTGGAACCGCGTGACCACTACAGTCGCAGGTTCGAATCCTGCTTCGGGCATGGATGTGTGTGATGCCTTACGTTAGGCTTGAGTCGTTCTAAGTTCTAGGGGACTGATGACCTCAGACGTTAAGTCCCACAGCGCTCAGAGCCATTTGAACCATTTTGAATTTGAACTGGGAGTTCGGTAAAAGGATCGAAGTATTATTTTATTTCCGTTGCCAAGAATGCCCTCTCCCCATATTAACTCACAGAAATTATCTACTTCAATTTCGCAACAAGACAGACTACTTCTAAAAGTGACACGGCACAGCCTACTATGTTTAGCCTATCCTTTCGGAACATCGCTAAGTTCTGCACAAAACTTTCGACTGAACTTACATCCGGCTTTGGCCAGCTTTCAATGCCTATAAGGATTTGAACATCAGTGCTTTCTATTAGCGCTTGGAGCTGTGGTACTTTCCCAACACAGCTATGACAATTTCAACTGTTATACCGATGGTTTCTGTATTTAAATTCTTCCTATGTTCTCCCTGTACCCTTTGAAATGAAGCCCAGTTTGTGTTTTTCCGAGACCCTCTATCCTAAACAACTGCCCAGTCCACGCCACACAGTCCCTGCTACACGTACAGTCGCCTCCTGTGTGTAATGGACTCCTGACCTATTCAGCAGCCGAAACCCAACCACCCTATGGCGCAAGTCGAGAAATCTGCAGGCTACACGGTTGCAGACCTGTCATAGCCTCTTATTGAGATCCTCTACTTGGCTCTGTGCCAGAGGTCAGTAGTCTTCTAATCCAAAGTGACACACATCATGGGTACTGACGTAAGGCATCACCTGCAGTTGGCTGCACCCTGTGCTCTTCATGGCATCCTAGAGAACCTGTTCCACGAGGAGCAAGAGGTCCAAGAGGACCTGCCCCACCCAGTGTGCACACAGAATGTACATTGACTTTCTTCCCTTTCTTGGTAGCCATATCCCTAAGGGGTCACATAATGTGCCTAACATTGGAGCTCGCTACGACCAATAACCCCACACTCTGTGTTTGCCCAAATCTTGCAGGCTGAGAGATTTCCTCTGGAATGGGACAGGCGACGGTATCTGGCTGAGCGACAGTGTCAGCCACAGGCAGCACTTCTAACCTGTTTGTCTGACTAACTAGGGAGGGCTTAAATGTGGCCCCCTGGGAAGTCTTTCGCAGCAAGCCAAACTCGAAAAGACCTCCAACTCGGCCACAGGTGAGAGGTCAACTTCAGTGCCATCAGTAACTTGTCTGGCTACCAATGAGGACGACCAGAGGACTTGGACATGTTGGATTCCATTGGATCCCCATGGCCAGCCCACACTGCAGCTTCAAACTGTGTAACCGAAGCTATCACAGCCTGGAGGTGAGACTGAAGTGTCACAAACTCGGCTTGCATCTGCACACAACCATCACATTCCCTATCTATACCAAACATCATGGAAAATTACACTATTCAGAAAAACTTACTATCGACACGTGCAGTGGAACTCTGCTGTAGACCCTGACGAAAACGCAAGAGCTATATCTAATAAATCGCATTAATATGTATAGATTGAAAAATCGAACTACTGAAGCACTCTGGTGAGACTATATAATTCTCCCCTGAATTGGAACTTGCAATATGTCATAAAATCGGTTTACTTTGCGACACAAACGAAGAACTGTGTCTATTAGATATTAAATTAAGGTGCAGAAACTCAAGGAATTATCGACCACACAGATGAACTCGTTAGAAGTCACAAAATCGGTTTCTTGCATGTTGCTGCTTCTGTTGCCATCAGATGATGCTGGCTGACTAACACTACTCCATCAACAAACGACAGGGCACCAGAAGCACGTCGTCCTACACGCGCTTCTAGACCACGCTAGAGGTGCTTTCGTAGGGAGGGACGGGGGGGGGGGGGGGAGATGTTACGTCGTCCGGCACCCACCCATACATCTTTGCATGGCACAGTGTCTTTAGTTGCATAATCAGTAGGCTGGGATGTTTGACAAGGCTGATAGCAATGGCCGCCTCACGAGGGCACTGCAGCCGATGGAACTACATTGTCACACCTTCCATTGACACAAGTCACTCGCCAGAGCCAATGAGCTAACAGCTTGCCATGCTGGCCAATGTTAGCGGATCGCATGGAGTGAGTGTACTTATCCAGTCATTCTATTTGGCTTCTTTATTTGTGTAGTCGTCTCTGACACTGAACCAGTGCAATCATACTGAGATAACGTGCTAGTGAACAGTCACGTCACCGCAGGACCTTCTTTAACTTTCTGCAGCCTGGGTGATCTTGTCTTATTTATTTTCGTAATTTGATTATGATATATGATTGTCTGTTGCTCTGTTATTGTTTATATGTCATTGTTTGCTTTTTGACATATTGATGTGCTAGAAACTCACCCATGAGTATCCTAAGTTCCCCTGTGTTAGAGCTGAATTTTGTTGCATCTTTGTCGGGAACTGTCAGTTCACTGTAACAATCTCACTCACAGAATTAACCTTTATTCCATACTTACTGCATCCCTTTGCGTGCCATTGTGCTAACAAGCCATCATTGTGTTAATCACCTGATTACCTTTAAATCTATACTGTTCATTATAGCTCTGCTAAAACCCCAATCCGATATGGCAACCAGTGATACACGATCACTGGCTGTGTGAGTTTCTGCACATCGGTTCCCTGGATGTGCTCAGCAGCTACCTTTCCGCTGAGTTAAGTATCTCAGCGTGACAGGCTAACACTCCTAACGGTTGCCAAACGCTTTGGTCACACTACCGGCAAATACATTATACACACCTCGTTTATCGGTACACAAACGCAAAACCGTTCGCTTTAAACCCTAAGGCGTCGATGTGCATATTCGTAAAATAAACGCGGTCCCAGCTGTACAGTGTTCCAGCCTATCTCGCTTGTCATGCTGCTGACTTGTTTTTTTTTTTTTTTTTTTTGTGACAGAACATTGATAGTGGATTGACAGCAATGCGTGGTAGGGATTATAAGTATTATCTGCCTGTCATCTGCCTAAAGCCTGGGAGAGGAACAAGCAAAATGCCGGAACCATCTTACCTCCCGTTTTGGCTGGTATTTTGCTGTCTGAGATTCGTGAGGAGACTGATTCTTATCTACAGCTACCAGAGTCGAGTTCGGACCACTTTTCCCATAGCGAGATTATTTACGCTGTTCAGGCTGTCCGATCGCCATCGTATGTTGTGCAGATTTCAGTTCACGGCAGTCTGTGGCTTAACATAGGATATTTTTTGTCCAACGCTTTGTGTCTCTTACCCTCTCTTCAGCTACAGAAGCTATCCTGTACTTCTTTCTTTTGTTGGAGGAGGGTGGTTTCGGCTAAACCCTCCCGGCGGTACCTATTTCATACGTTATCTTTGCATTCAGAATTCTGAGATATCGCCACACCTTTTTTATTGAGTCCAATTAGTACTCTTCTCCCGGATTTTCCGTCGGGTGTGATCTCTTTAGTTTTATTTATCAGCACGTAAATGATTAGTGCTGCTACCTTGTCGCTAAAAATCCTCGTTGGATTGAAGTACATTGGTACCCGTTTTGTTTGTGTGCCTTTCCAGTTGTGGACTCGGGGAGTCCAATTTGACGAAAATCTCGCTTCCGTTGATAAAAGATGAAATGGTGTCGTCTTAAGACGTATGCGTAGGTTCTAGGGCAGCAAACACACACAATAAAAGTAACGCAGAATAGAAAATAGTAAAATATATTACTCAGCTTTGGTAATGCTGGTTACACCCCTATATCACTTCAGGCAAATGCCGGGATGGTTCCTTCGAAAGGGCTTGGCCACTTTCATTCTCCATCCTTCCCTCATCAGAGCTTGTGCTTCTTCTCTAATAACCTCGTTGTCGGCGGGACGTTAAACACTACTCTCTTCTCGCGCTCTACAGTCCCAGGAACACAAACTAAGTAACTTAATCTGAACTAAAGTCGGAAGAAAACTAGTTCTCGTCTTGATAACAGTACTCAGTTAAATCTCTAGGCGGACGGTCTCTGTCCACACGCGATAACACTATTCAGTGTTCTGTTTCTACTGAAAACTAACTGCTGTCTATCTGTCGACCACTGTTTCTATCCCACTCGACGAATTGTAGACACGACGAACATCCTGCAGGAGCTCCCTAGCGAAACTTGCACTGACTTACAACTTGCAACTCACAATTTCTGCTCGTGCACGGCTACTTAACGCGTACGTCTCTCTTCGTGGTGCTGTTGCCGCTACAGGGGGCGTGGTTCTCGCGTGCATCGATGTTCCTGCTGCAGACGGACGTCCGTGATACTTCTTGTACCAACTTTCACAAACTTTTCGTGTGTAGTATCTCAGCACACTACATACATTTCCTTTGTCACGTCCACCCGTCATAGGCCCAGTCTAGCCATGACATCCCAATTACTATCCACCTATGCCCAAACCACAACTGGTCAGTCTGTTCTAATTCGCTCCTACTTTCAGTCCGGTACCGAGTCAGCAGTCTTACGTAGTGCACAATACCTATAATCATTGGAAAGCGATGGGTTGGATTGGGAATCACGTGTCCTAATGCTACTGAAAAAATAATATTCCACATGTAAATTCATAACATTGCAATTTATTTTGCCCTTAGCCCAGCACTAAACCGGTCAATATTAACCTTCAAGCAAATTATGTTGTACACACGAGCTGTGTGTTTTATTTCCTTTTATAGCACTCAGTAACTTTGAAAATTAGTACCTGCCATGTAAACATCTCAGATTATGTATGCCGAAAACCTGTGACCGGCGCTAACTAGCAGCTTCAAGCTGACAATGCCACCTTTGCAACCACCCCCTCTGACCCGAGACTTCAAAGCTAAAAACGTTCAGAGAACACGGTGAACTGAAGAGTGAGTGGCTACAAGTCTGTATCATTGTCTGTCTAGTATAAGCCAGTCACTTCCACACCTACCAATGTTCACAGGTAATTAATTATGCCTGCTCCCATCCGTAGAGATAAGCATTATCCATTCCACCCTAGTGTCCATCCTAGTGCCCACGCCATCCTTGGTCTTCGAGGCAGTTCCGCCTACCGTCACCATCGCTGGTTGTAGCCCTGGCTGTAGGCCCACTCTCTGAAGTGTTCACCTCCACTGCTTTACTGTGTGGATTTCTACGTTCAGCAGCCGCACAACGTAATGGGGCGTTTTACTTTGCTTATTTTACTAACCACCTTCATCGGGATACCAACATTCCAAACGCTGACTTACAGACCTGGGATCTCATTTGAAAGACTAAACAATCTAATGCATAGGCTTCTCCATACCATAAGTCTCACCAACATCAACCTACAGTATTTCCCAAAGAAAGTTAAGTTGCAGCACATAGCCGAATAACTGTATATAATGCAAAGTTAAAGCACCACATCCAAATACAAATTGTATATAATTTGGATGTTCGCTTTTAAAGTCCTGTGACATATATTCATGAAACGCACTACACATTTTCAGTAATGACTGACAGAATATGGCGTCTTGAAGCATTTTAACCCTTCATCCATGAAGATGGTCCAAGGCAGAACCGTTAGAATTTGAGTTTAAAGTAAAAACACCGGTTGGGTAAATATGCATTTCATACATTGCTTCAATCGTGTGTGGCTCATGTTTCCCCCGTCATCTATTTTACGCCATGTTTTAACGTACTTCCACCTCATTACGTTAATTTAAATTGAGTTGCTAGTTTGCATCAGCGTGACCGGCGCTAGCAGCTCGTACCGATATATCCCCTCTCGTAGTATCTTTGCTTCACTGCTATTACTTCCCTGTCGTTGTCTGTCGTAAAGGGAGATCGGGTCGCGAATTCAAGCTGCAAGTCAGCTGGAATGCGTCTGGAGCGCAGTCCGGACCTGCCAGTCGGGGAGTTGCAATGCGGCACTAGTGCAGTCGGGTTGGAGCAGCAGTGAGGTCTGCGTCGACATGGCTCTCCCGGCCATTGCCGCCACGCATCACTTGAGCCGGGCCACGGTCTTGGTGGATCATCCTGCCGGACGACACGTTTTGGCTCGCCGATCGTTCATGAGTCGGCCGTGTGTGTGTGCATCGACTCCCGATTTGTCTTCGTGCGTGTTTAGTTGCGTATCGTTCAGGTCTTCGTGCAAGTGTTTGTCAGCTTGTCTATGTAGTTGGTGTCATTTTCACTGACAACTTGTTTTAAATATTGCCAGCGCACTGGCAGTGAGTCGGTCAGTTGTTGCGGACGAGGGAAGTTATCTCCGCGGTGCAGTCGGCTGGGTCCGCTGGCGGTCCCTGCACAGTGTCGGAGCGTGTGTGGAGCTGTGTGATCGTTACGAGCTTCGTGGTTCACCGACCCAGGACGTCGAAGTTGAGTAGTGGTTTCAACTACCCAAGCCACGTCCATTCATGTTGTGATTTGCTGTTGTATGTTCTGACTGCACAATGTCTTCAGATCACAAGAAGGGACGGACGGTTCGTGGTGTGGGTAGTGAAATAGGAAGTAATATTGTAAAATCATGTGATCAAGTAACAATGCCAGAAATTTTAAATATTATACAGTGAAACAGTGCCGCCTATTGCGCTGGTGTATCTGTACGAATTGTTACAAAAATTCGAGAAGTGGAAATTTCCACAGATATATCCCATTGTGCTTCTGCTAAAACGCGGTGAAGGTCTGAAGTAAACAAATTTCACAGTTATTACATGGGTATGGATGTAATAAGAGACATTATACGGAATGCATGTGTACATCAAATTTTCACACTAACTTAAAAACAGTCGAGAAACTCCCACAAATGACAATGTTTTAATCGTCGTGTAGTGACGAGGAAAAGCAGTTCAGTGGTTGCATACACGGTATCACTAACTACATGACAGGCTATACAAATGAATATGTGATCGGTATTATTCCTAAATTATGAGTATCCTGAAAGGTTGTGATTATCTGATATGTTTAATGTGTTGAAATGTGTTGCAGACAAAGGCAGGCCTACATTCGTGACAATGTTTTTCGAACGACGTGAACTCTTCCGCACACAAGGGATACACGGCTAGCTTCGCATCCGTGTCGCGTGCATTTGTCTCAGTTGCTAACAGTACACTGACTATCGAGTTGTGTGGTGCATCAAATATTTACTTTTCTCAATAACAACTCTTTTATTCGCGAATCACACATTGTCAGTTTGGCAAACCCTAGCTGAGTAACCAGTGTCACTCTGCCTGAAGGGCACATCCGTCATTATCCTATTGCTCAGATACATAACAGGAAGAAAATCCTTCGGTAAGTTTCCCTTGCAGTCGTTCACTACTAAAAATACAATGGATTATCGGTATGTCGCCAAAATTGCAACAGAATTGTCTGTTTATTCCTGTGTGAATTGTTAACCTTTTCTCAATCGAAGATGCATCATCATTTATGAGTTACGGCTACACTTCTCCTGTTAACAGGTTTAACTATTCTTCCTTTGTCAAAGCACAGCAGAATTACGCAAACTCACCTTGCAGCAGCTGTGGCAACTGAATACTGATACAATGTGTCTCATTAAGCAAGTAGTTGGCGACCAGGAAGGTCAAAAGCTTACGGAAAATCTCATTGTGTCAGTTTGCAGTAACATACGAGAAGAAACTTCATGTTTGTTTTCGTACTATGAAATTCCCTTTCCAGCAGTTGCGTTAATGACCCGTATCTGTAGCCGAGCTCGATTACGTTCGATTGCGCGGTGGTGTTCGACACTGTGGTAAGTTGGTTCGAATCCGGCGCAGAAAAAATTTTCGCTCCCTCTACTCTGCCGACAAGGGGACGAGAAGTTTTGGTCTCTGCAGAGTCTCATAAAGTGAAGACACGTGACACTATTGGTGATCCGTCCGTCAGATGGAGACGTTAAGCTTGACTGCATCCTTCATGCTATTCGCGTGCCCGCACCGGGTTTCACCTTTTATCGTAGTGATACTACACAAAAAACACTACGATCCACACACATACACAATAGATATACATAATATCTCAAACACTGTAGTGTTGCTTTCTGTAAATAAATAAACAGAAATACAATATCTGTCAATAAACCTTAAAAATTCTAGTAATGGATCGAAAAGAGATGAAATAAAAATTATAACTCCAGCTATGCGCCATGCACAAGAAAAATATTCTCCTCCTTGTGTGATATTATTCGCAAGAACCTCGTTTCGATGCATCAGCCGGTTTAGAAGAAATGATGGATGTTACGAATATTTCATTCTCGCGCCTGTGCGATCGCCAGTGAACGCGCTACAAACGATCCATTTTATGGAGATCGGACACAGAGACATCTTTATGTACAGTCGTCCTCAAAAGTATCCGAACGACCTGAATTGCATTTCGCCTGATTCGCATGCAACCCCCATAACGCAGCTGCCTAGCAGGTCCTCTAATCGCTCCTCAGTACAGTCGTTTGACTATTGAAAATGGTTCCAACAAGTCACCACTAGAAAACACTGCTCTGTACCGCAAAAACTCAAGATGTAAAGTAATACAAAGACACTACAAATATCACGGAACACCTTATCACAGATAAGACTGTCCTTAAGGCTTGTAAGCTCACATTTATTACAATAAATGACATACCTGAAATGTTACCCCTCTCATTATTACGTCAGATAGGTAATGCATGTAGTAAGTTCGTAGTATACATGATTTCCTCTTCAAAGTAACATACCTTAATTATTGTGTAAGACAAAATGACATTAAAAACTTAATTTATTCATGAGCAGCTAGTTGAGAATATGTATGAACTTCAAATGACACGACGAACCGTCTCATTCTGCATATGGATTCAAATCCAGGTCATACAGACTAAGCAAACATTTTGTGACTGACGGAAACTAACAGACATTCCTGACAAGGCATACAGAGAGTGATACACCTCGATTTTAGACAGTATCAGTTAGCAAATATCAACTTTAAATTACATAACGTAAACATTTTTAGCGGACGCGAAATCCTACCCAGCATCTATTGTCCCTGTTAACAAACTACGAGAGATTTTAAATGTTGCTTCTTCACAAGTAACTTGCCGTGAAAACCCAGAACCTAATCGCATTGCTACGGAAGCACAATCAACTGTGACATATCGGATTTTCTCGGTAGTAATTAGATCTTTTAACTGAAATGACGAGACGAAACATTAATTTTTTTCCTTTCCAGGACTCCAACACGGCACCTATCACTGTCATATTCTAGAAGGCACGAACGTTAAATATAGGTTTATTACACCAGCAGTGACATGTGAGCATGTTTGAACTAGAAATAATATGACGAAGAGTTCAGTGCTGACTGGGAATCGAACCCTACAAATATCGTTATCGTTGATGACTGTACACAAAGAGACGTCAGCTACCTAATTTTGCTCCACCAGCAGCTCGGAGTAACATCCTTGAATTTACAGTGATCTCGCAAATAGTTCTGTGTCTCACTGGTAGTCAAAAACGTCAGATATCGTTAGTGTTGACAACTAATGAAAATACATTAAAAATCAAAATTATTATTTACCAGCAGATAGGTGTTGTCATTCTAGAGCTTGAACTCAGACTTAGTTTGATAATCATTTAGAATATTTAGCAGTACTGTACCCATTGGTGTTAAACTCGTTTTCAACCAATGATTCGCACAGCTACAGGAACACTACTTGTGATACCTCTTAGACAATATACTTACGCAGTTCTATAAGACGAAAAGATCAACCTGACACAAACTGTGTGAAGTTTCTTTTACAACCTTCGTACCTGAATAAAGAGCTTTTCCTATTTGAGTTATCTGTGAACGTTGCTGCATAAGACGATTTAAGAAGAAACTAAACTCCTTCAGCTACGACAATATTTAAAGAAACTGTCTTTACGGGACTAAATCGTGGTTTGTGAATCGTTTACCGGCCGTACTCTGCCGGATTTCGCTGGCTGGAAGGCAAAAAGCTTAGTGACAAATTTCACAGAAGGAAAAGCGGGAGGAAATGTCTACCACTGGAAGGTCATGTTGTTTCATTTAAATGATTATAAAATCAGGTAAAACGAACAGTGAGGTTGTCAGTATAAGCACATTACTACTGTCAGTATGATGTTGCACTGCCCAGGGCGTGTAATGCTAAAGGGCCCGTTTAGGTCAGGCATAATGTACACAGAAGTGGAAGAGAGAGCGCCACTGAATTATACAATCCATATGTATTGCATACACGCAGAAATTACTGGTACAGTGTACTTATGGAGCCCAAGGAGTGAATTGTGTATTATCCGGGGAGAAAGTGCACTGGCAAACAGTCTTCGCTACATTAGGTTACTTAAACTGGTGTCATCTGAGCTAGAATTTATGGTCAGCGACTACGTGTAAGGTCAATGGGTTGGATGCGGATTTTGCAACTGCGAAATACTTTCCTGTATACATTAGAAAATGTAGTTTTATTTGATGAACCGATAGCCATTTAAAGGAACAGGGCTCTTATTTTACTTCTTCTTGATTGAACTAGAGACGTTGAAAAATTTGGTGCTGGACTGTGATTCGAATTCGTATCGAGGATCTGAATCTCTCGGAACAGTATAGTTCAATATTACGTTCCTTTTCCCAACACTGCATTCTTCTCTAGGTCACCTCCAAAGGTAAGTATGAAACTAACGAAATATTTCTTTACATAACATGATTCAATTTCTTTCAACAATTTTTACTCTCTCTCTCATTCTTTTTTATTTTTATCTCTCTCTCTCTCTCTCTCCCTCACACACACACACACACACAAACACACACACACACAAACACACACACACACACACACACACACACATTCTTTTTTTTTTATTTGTTGTGCTCAACTATCGGCGAGGCACGTATACGTCCGTGAATGAGTTTCTTAGTTTTGAGTACACTTACGAAAGAAATATAAAAAAAACTATGAGAGATACTGATTTATGATGCTTAGATTGCAGTCAGTTCTGAGTATTAATAATAACTACGCTCCAGTCCCTAAAGCTAGTTATAGAAATGCAAATGAGACGCATTACGTATTACAGGCCGTGGCAGCTGTCTTTGAGACGCCAGCTATGGTCACTTCCCAGCCCACTGGAGGAACACATCGGTTCGTCTTCTTCCTGCTGCTACTGTAACTGAGATTTTTCAGCAAGGCAAGATATGTTTGGCAGCTCTGTGACCGACGAGTTACTTCCTCGTGTGCACGGAATTAAGCCCCAAACTTCACTTGATTTTTCCTGTCATTTCCATTGAATAATCTGAGTTATTAGCGCTTGAGGTGTAACAAAAGACTGTAAATTTACTGTTTTCAGTCCAGGAAAGTTGTTGCACGAGGAAATAGCAACTAATCTCGTCCTTTTAATAGCGGTTTAAGAGTTCTAGCCCCTATATCTCTCGTAATAGGCAGCCAAGACATAAACCTGAGCTCTGAGGTAACATGCTGACCTGTGGAAAAGGGTCTGTTATAGTTCGCGGTTCCAGTCTCGGTGACTGCAACGTTTTCATCCCTTATGTGAAAGGGCTACAAGCAGTCAGATCAAACATCGATAAGGAAATGGCAAGAAAATACTTTCAGCTCATAGTGCAATGGTGAAAAACGTACAATGCTGCACAACAGGTAACGCCTCTTTCCGCTGCTGACAAGCAAATTTTGGGTTTCTAGAATACATAACTTTATTTATGAAATACCACATTCGCATATCACACAGTCGAAATCTAAGTAAGCAGTATTTTACTAATGCGTGCCGATAGAGGCACGCTTGTGTACAGATACTCAGTTTTATTAAAACAGACTTTCGTCGTAAGGTTATTGTGGGTAGTTTTATTTCATTTCAGATAATACTGTGCACAATTTTCGTTATGTTTCTTTTAGTGTTGTTAAAACAATAGTAAACATGAGAGAGCAATTAATCATCAACGACATATGCGAATTCTCTGATGTTATCTATAACAGTCTGATAATGCACATGCAGTTTATTGATTACATGCATGTAGAAAAATTGTTCTGACTTAAATCTGTCAAACAAGGTTTGAAGGAGAATAAAATGCCACTACCACATGACAGCTAATGTAGAAAATACTTTTCAAAAAATGGCGCTGAGCACTATGGGACTTGACTGCTAAGGTCATCAGTCTTCTAGAACTTAGAACTACTTAAACCTAACTAACCTAAGGAGATCACACACATCCATGCCCGAGGCAGGATTCGAACCTGCGACCGTGGCGGTCGCGTGGTTCCAGACTGTAGCGCCTAGAACCACTCGGCCACCCCGGCTGGCTGAAAATACTTTTCTGACGTGTTTTGGTACGATGCACTGCTCCCATACATCATACCACAGAAGTTAGCCCTTTTTCCAAATTCGACTATTTTGGGTTGAGAAGTGAAGGGAATTATGTTCAAAGTTCCACTAGATTGATGACTTCAGCAGACAGCAGAATTGCGGTTTAAAAAATGTAGTAGTGATTGTACACGAACTTGCAACTTCTTGCATACGGTGCACGACAACCACCATTACACTTCTAGCTGACACGTAGCTACAGCAGCTTCAGAAGTCAATAACAATTCCTCCAGAACTTCCGCATTCCACAGTGCTGTGAGATAATGCATACGGCCGCATCTAGACTTCTGAGAGTCAGACAGTTACAGCTTTTCTCTTGCACTGCACGACGTTTTCAACAAACAGATAGCGCAATAGAGCAGCTCAAGTGGAAAGGAACACTTCCTATTTAAATTTCTGCATACTACCCTGTTGGAAGTTCTGTGTAGGTGGCAGTTACGTCATTTTATTTCGGTGATTATAAAATAGAGTCGAATATATGCACTGGGTAGCTGAGTCAGCTAGTTCATGGCGATTCGGTCAACCAAGTAAATGAATGTGCTGAACATGCTGCAAGCCACTACAAGGAGTCTGTGTGTCAGAATTCTCATCCAGTGTGGCTCAACGGTGTTATGACGGAAAAATGATTCACAGACAAGAGGAGATGGTGTTGTTGTTGGATTTATGATAGGTTCATATACTTAGGATGTGGGTTCAATTCCAACTTCTCCCGATGATCTTTGATAGGGAGAGACAGATTCTGTACTCCTCTGGCTACGCCAAGTGAAAAAGATATATTAGCATTGTGGTCTGAAATTCACATTAAACATGATTTTCCTTCTCTACCAAGTAGACGTTAGGTTGAACCACAATAAACTCAGGAGTGGCGACATGTAGAAATTCTATCACTAGTAACCTTTCTTATACTAGTTATTTATTTTTAGTGACGAAACAAACGCTATGTTGAGTCACAGGACACTTATTCCATCTTTTATTTGAGCTTCTGTATGTCGATAAAATTGTTTCTAATCTGGGAATTCAACTAGACCGCCCCTAACGATTAATTTGATCCTTTCGTGACAATACAGCTCGACTACACTTTGTTGTTCGTTCAAAACTGCAGATTCCTCAACATCTCCTCATATTACGCGTGAATGGGTTGGAATCTTGACCCGGCACTAAAGTTTTCATTATGTATTATCACGCTCTAGCATGACAACACCTATCTCCTGATGGACAATAATTTTGATTTTTAATGTATTTTCATTCGTTGTCAACACTAACGATATCTGACAGTTTTGACTCTCAGCGAGACACAAAATTATTTGCGAGATCACTGTAAGTTCAAGGATGTTATTCCGAGCTGCTGGTGGAGCAAAATTCGGCAGCTGACGTCTCGTTGTGTGTAGTCATCTACGACATCGATATGTGTTGGGTTCGATTCCCAGTCAGCACTGAAATCTTCGTCATATTATTTCTAGTTCAAATATGCTCACATGTCACTGCTGGTGTAACAAACCCATATTTAACGTTCGTGTTCTCTAGAATATAACAGCGATATGTGCCGGGTTGGAGTCCTGGGTAGGAAAAAATTAATGTTTCGTTTCGTCATTTCAGTTAAAAGATCTAGCTATTGCTGAGAAAATCCGATATGTCACAGTTGATTGTGCTTCCATAACAATCCGATTAGGTTCTGGGTTCGAATCCCCGCACAACACAAAGCTTTACCTCACTGCATTTCGAGTAAGTTACTTGTGAAGAAGCGATATTTAACATCTCTCGTAGTTTGTTAACAGGGACAATAGACGATGGGTAAGAATTCGCGTCCATTAAAAATGTTTACGTTCTGTAATACAAAGTTGATGTTTGCTAACTAATATTGTCTATAATCGAGGTATATCAATCTCTATATGCCTAGTCAGGGATGACTGTTAGTTTCCGTCAGTCACGAAATCTTTACTTAGTCTGCATGACCTGGGTTTTAATCCATATGAAGAACGACACGGTTATTCGTGACATTTGGAGTTCATACACAGTCTCAACTAGCTGCTCATGAATAACTTAAATTTTTAATGTCTTTTCTGTTACATAATAAGTACAGTATGTTACTTTGAAGAGGAAATGATGTATACGACTGTACCGAGGAGCGATTAGAGGATCTGCTCGACAGCTGCGTTATGCCGGTTGCATGCGAATCAGGCGAAATGCAATTCAGGTCGTTCGGATACTTTTGAGCACGCCTGTACGCAGAGACTCTGCAATTCACCGTATGACGCGTGGCGGAGCGTACCCAATACCACTACTAGCCTCTTCCTGCGCTGTTCCATTCACAAACAGATTGAGGGGTAAAGGACTGTCTATATACAACCGTTTGAATCCTAATTTTTCACATCTAATCTTCGTGGTCCTTACGCACAATGTATGTCGGAGACAGTGGGATCTTCTGCAGTCTGCTTCAGATGATGGTTTTCTAAATTTTCACAATACTGTTCCTCGAAAAGAATGTCAGCTTCCCACCAAGGATTCCCATTTGAGTTTCCGAGGCATCGCTGTAACACTTGCACCTTGTCTGAACCTACCAGTAACAAATCGAGCAGCCTGCCTTTGAACTGCTTGGATGTCTTCCTTCAATCAGACCTGGTAAGGATCCAAAACACTCGAGCAATACTCAAGAATGCGTCGCTCTAGCGATCTATATGCGATCTCCTTCGCAGATAAACCACACTTTTTTAGCATTCTCCCAGTGAAATGAAGTCGACCATTCACCTTCCCTACCACAAACCTCACACGCTCGTTCCATTTCATATTATTTTGCACGTTAGACGCAAGTATTTCAGCGACTGAATGTCTCAAGCAAAACACTACTAATATTGTATCCCAACATTACTGGTTTGTTCTACCAACTCATCAGCATTGACTTACTTTTACATTTACAACTAGGTGCTATTCATTTCACCAAATAGAAATCTTTTCTAAGTCATCCTGTATCCTCCTACAGTACTAACTAATGGTTCCACGTGCTCCTTAGGGGTGACACGAATAAATAAATAAATCTGTAAGAGCAGCTGTGCTTTCTGATTAAATTACCTAAATTTGGTTCCGCATGATTACGAAAACTCGTATTGCATGTATATGAGGACAATAGTTACAGAGGAAACTGTGGCTGGCTATATGTTTTTTTTTTAAGGAATGCCCTACAAAACATAACCTGGATAAAACATGAACTACTAATGATGGCACGAATGCTTTGAAACGTTTTCCGGCAATAAGCTGGTAAATTTATTGCGTAACCATGTCGAACAATTTTCCCGTTATACAGCAAATAAACCAAACGTGCGTTGGTGACGCTAGCCACTCCGAAGTTTCTCACAAAACTCGTTTGGTGAACTTTGCTAACGTCACTGACTGGCAGTGGTTACAGTACTTTTTGTCGGAACTAAATAGTAACCATTTGTTTGGACATAGTATTGTTGTACAGGATTTTAATGAACAGACATTTACGTTATAGGACTAGTGAGGAACAGTATTTTAAATCTGCTTCAGCCCGGTAATTTAATATGGATTTCATGTCACTTGGAAGTCGATAATTCTTTTTAAAGACATTACCACTGCAATTAAGTCGACAATCAGCTTATGTAGGTGATTAGCGAAATTATATAAAAGTTCAGGTACACGGCGTCGCTCAAGGAGTTGATATGAGAATGTGTTGAAGTTGGAAAAAAGGATAAACATGGAAGAACAAGAGGTAAAATTTTTTAATTAAAACCCATTCTCACAATTTACAATGGTCGTTAAAGTATAAGACGTAAAAAATTGGAAACATGGTCTAACTATTTACAATACTTGATAATAAACAACATTTCTCATTTTGTTATCTGGGGTAACGATGTACAAGTTTTTCGACTTTCATTCTCGAGAGAAAACTATCTACAGGTGACTGCGAAAGAAGCAAAGTGTTTGCGGTTGATGTCGCAATTTTTTGAAGTTTGTCCTTGCGCTTTGTTAATTCTAAAAATGTAGGCTAATGTAATTGGAAATAGCAGTCTTTTAAATTGAAATAGCAGTTCAGTAGAGATGAGTGGAGCTCTGGGGATAAATGGTATATATCCATTGTACTTGCCAGTCATTAGTTCGATTATATTATTCGATAGCCGTTTGAAACATCCTTGTTCTATTACATAGTTTTGATGAGTTGAGATTTCTGAGTAGTGTGATCGAAGATTCAATTTTAAGTCGAAGGCAGTGTAATGGCATTCCGGGTACTTGCAAAGAGTTTAGAAATTCTATAGGGAAGTTCACACTTCCTTCGATGTTTAGCATCTTGTCGATCGATTTTTATATTCTCTCTCCACCGGGAATTTTCTTTTGAATATTAAAGCTGATATCGTCAACAAATTATTTTTAGTTGCCAAAATTGTCCTTTGAAATAACCGGTCCGGATTAGTGTAGTTGTGAAAAGTTTTTGGATATATTTGATTGATGAGTTCGTTTTGAGCAGTGGCTATGTTACAGAAATCACTGTTGGGTTTAATGAGGTCAGTCGTCTGATCAGAAGGATATGTCCCTTCGACTATTTATGATCGTTTTCTAGCAAAATGTGCTATTGTTTCGTCTTTCTATAGTTCAACTCTTATATTTTGTATTAGTCGCAGTAGTTGGCCAGGAATGTGATTTTTTAAGCATATTGATCTCGCCTGGTGGTGTTGACTTGGGGATAACTGGAATTGTTTGTTGAAAATCTCCTGAGAGTGTAAGCAGAGTTTTCCATACCCCTACCATTCCGAGGCCCCACCAGTGGCGAATTCCAGATCATAGTAAAAAGGCTTCGAATGGTCTACAATGTTTCAGAACATTCCACAACATTCTAGAGGATTATGGAATGTTTCACAATGATCTGAGATGTTCTGGGATGTTCCCGAGCATTCTGGAATCTTCATAAATGCTCCATACCATTCCCGAACGTTCCAGAACATTCTAGTATGTACCAGAAATTTCTAGGAGGCGAAACTTCCCAGCCCGTATATATAGAAAAGCACACGGTTGGGGGGGGGGGGGGGGGGGGGGGGTAGAAGGCTATCTACCACATCATACAACTCTCTTGACTGACCGGAATTCCATTCTGAGATTTAGCATCACACATATTGTACACCTACTTTTATAACACATGCTGATTACATGAGACCGAACTGGGAATTGTTGCAAAATGAAGTAATCGAAGCTATGTTGAGGGTCTGCCCCTCAACGTAAGTTGGTGAATAAGTTCGCAACAGTATTGCCAGATTGCGTAATAAGACTTTATTTTAGATCCCAAAGGCAGTTTACAACTGTGAACCGTAATGCTTAAGAATCAGGGACTCTGGTGAAGTATGGTAGGACGCTGAGGGGAGCTGAGTAGTTGGTGAGCCAGACGGGTCCCTCTATGATGGGGTGTTCCGGGTCAACCTCGTCCGTCCAGTTGCCCATCGGCAGGTAGATGTCGCGGCTGATGGCGCCTTCTTCCAGCACCGGCGCCACCAACAGGTCCTCTCCCAGCAGGAACTCTGCATGGAAAACACGGCACATGTCACAACTGTCTGCATAGTCCTACATCTTTCGTAACAAAATTGCTGCGTATCTAACACTGTTAATGACATCACAATGAATTCTCTATCCCCTGAACACTTATTTCGCCACCAGCAATTCACCTTTTAGAGATTCCAATACGTGCCATCTCTCTATAATTACAATTTTAACATTACACGTGTACGAAATGGCCTTATTATCCCCATTAAAAGTATTAGAGTGAATAATATTGAATCTCGATACAATCCTACATACACCTTAACCACCTACAGCTTGCAACCGAATTCAAACAAGGCCGTTACTACATAAATACACGTCAACGACAGGAGGGCAAAATGGAACAGTGGTCAATAAAGGTGAACTTATGATGAACGAGGATCGACCAAAATATTTGACAACGACGCTATTCTTTCATGTGATGTAATTGCCCCAGACACATAAAACGATACCTCCCTATAAATCAATAGTCGATGTTGGTTTCATTTTAATTGTACTAACAATATCTTTAATATTTCTTTACTGATAGGAGCTGATTCTGTGGTTCACACTGCTGTTCGTCACAGTCACCGTTCCCATTGTGCAAACTGCTTAATGCCTAGTTTCTTGGTAAGGTTTTATTCCCCTCACTAACCGTTATTTTATAGTAAGTAATTTGGCCACGTCTGTCTCTCTCAGGGTACAGGTTAGCTATTCACTCCACAAAAGTAAGCAAACTCTACAATCGCACTGATACGATACGATAACGCTTGTAGTTTTTATATGTTCCTCTTGTAGTGTTCAGTGCTCTGGTATTCAAGAATTGTGATAATTTTCTGCGTTGAACAGATCTATGAAGGTGAGATACGACCTCACTGACATGATACTAAATCTATTTTGTGCTGCAATTGAACTTCAAAATTTCATAACTGTATCCTTTCGGCACAGAAAAAAATTCTGTTTTACTAAGATATGTGTAATGCATTTCTGTTTCCAATATAAACCAAACTTTGGTCATGATTTTTGAAAATAAGTCACGGGATTACAAGCATCCCATGGAGAACTTGATATTTTCTAAATGCAAACGCCCTTCGTTAAGGAATAGTGACGTGGGTCATTTTCAATAGAAAAGATCATGGAAACGAACACTGTATTCCCAAAAGAGATGTATGAAGGTAACAGAATTTGTCATGTTACCAATTAAATGTGCATACGCTTAGTACAGATATCGCGTACCATTAAGCAAAGGAAACGAGTGGCGGGTCTTCTCATTCAGGCATGTCCAAGGTAAATGTTTTGGAGCAGCTCGCTAGTGTATTTGGTATTCCGTGTTGCCATGGTACAAAAATCTTCTAATGCGAAGTGTACAGACATGATGAAAGTAACCAGTCAGCGCAGCACAAATACGAGGACTTCTGTCTCATACTACTAATAACAAAGAATAGTCGGAAGGTTTCCGAAGGAACAGTGTCCGTAAGTTCAAAATGGTTCAAATGGCTCTGAGCACTATGGGACTTAACTTCTGTGGTCATCAGTCCCCTAGAACGTAGAACTACTTAAACCTAACTAACCTAAGGACATCACACACATCCATACCCGAGGCAGGATTCGAACCTGCGACCGTAGCAGTCGCGCGGTTCCGGACTGAGCGCCTGAACCGCTAGACCACCGCGGCCGGCTCTCCATAGTTAATACCAGTAGCAATTTTGCTTCTCTTAGGACTTGGATCTTTTGTGCAGCTCCTCTGCCCATCCTACGTACTTCTTAGATAGTTGCTCAAGCATAGAAAATACATATTGATTAAACTTCAGCGTTTGTTCCTTCCGATTTCTTTCCCTTTAAAGCTCTTTTAACCCTTTCGTGATGAAAATTTATCCTGCATGTATTTGAGAAACAAAAGGTCGGAAACTGTCTCCCTTTATGATAAATAACACACTTCCTCTGCCAAAAGATTTTAAGCTTTCCGATTTTGAAAATCGGTAAAGTGGGAGGTATGTGTCCCATGTACCTAACTAGATCCATGTTTCATGTCACCCCAGGATTTTCAGAATTATATTTTTAATTTTAGAACGATTTTATCAGGATGACAATTATGGAGAAAAGTACAACAAATCAGTTACAAATCAAATTTCTCCTTCCGACGTTGATGTTCATGAAATATCGCAAAATTTTTCAACGTAACATTTGAAGATAGCTTTGACATACAGCATACCGATCTTTCAACATTCTGAGACGCTTTCTGAAAGATATACGTTCCACTACAGTCGATTAATGTACAAAGTAGCAGAATTAATTAAGTTCATAGTAATGATGTACAAGAAAACACGATTAGTTAGTTCAGACATTTTCTGAATGGAGAAGATGCTGATTCGACCTGATTTTTGTGCAACAGACACACTATAAACACATGCTGTCCCATTTATCGCTCATAGTCAGTGGTATTTCTTCTCCAAGTTCAGAATGCAACTCGACACATCCTAGCACTAGACAGATTTGAGATGTAGACGTCCCAACGTTGAAAACTGCGTATTACTCGCATACATACACATCCCATCAACCACAATAGAGCTAATAGTCAAGTCCAGTATAAATGTCCTTTCCAGAGGATCCTTAGTCACCTCAATTTTTAGCGTAAACCTTGCACGAGATAGATGTTGACCAGTCGCTGCCCTTAAAGGTAACGATCAGACCACCCAGTCACAAGTTAGTAAGAATTTTAAGACTTGTCGGCCACTGTGGTGAGAGATGGGCTACTATTGTTCAGTACTTCATCCATCTTCCACAACAATATTTGTTGAAAAATCAGCAACCAGTTTCAAAAAATAAATTTGTTTCTTTACCGATTTCATGCACGTCGTACCGTTCTTCACAAGACTTTTCAGAAACACATACCACAGATAAGTACAGTTAAGGATAGTAAGAACATTAAAGTTTAAGAAATAAAAGTTTACAAATTATAGGTAATTTACAGAATTATCGCAGTATTAGCGAGCATCAAAAATAAAGAGATGCATGCAGCATGTTGCTGTAGTACTAAAAAATACAACTTTCATATGTAAATACATATTAAGAACTATTACATATTATTACATATTACTAATACATATTAAGAACTAAATACATATTAAGAACTAAATACATATTAGGAACTAAATACATATTAAGAACTGTTTCTCCATTTACTCCATTTAAAGCTTCCAGCCCCATGATTAGGTTTGTATTTTGTTTTTGCCGATAGGTTCCTTGCTAGCACGTTAGTGACCTCACGACAGCTGTTTCAAAGGTATGTGTGGTGTCACCGCCAGACACCACACTTGCTAGGTGGTAGTTTTAAATCGGCCGCGGTCCATTAGTACATGTCGGACCCGCGTGTCGCCACTGTGTGATCGCAGACCGAGCGCCACCACAAGGCAGGTCTCGAGATCCGGACTAGCACTCGCCCCAGTTGTACGGACGACTTTGCTAGCGACTACACGGACGAAGCATTGCTCATTAGCCGAGCCAATAGTTAGAATAGCCTTCAGCTAAGTCAATGGCTACGACCTAGCAAGGCGCCATTAGTAACATTGCATGTATCTAAAGAGTCTCACTTATATCGTCAATAGCGATGTACCAAGGATGGAATAAAGTTAAGTATTCCAGAAGCTACGTACTTTTCTTTATAACATTCATTACGTATCCTGTTACAGACCTATAACTTGCCTGCTAAACGCGTGCCTTTCGGCTACTTCCGTGGCGTGGCTGTCTTGCTACGCCACAACAGTATGTTTCTTAACTTCCCATCCACAGTGATACATGTCATTTGTTTCAACGTTTTTTATTTATTATTAGGATTTTATATATTACTTAATACACTAGTTATTCGCACATTTTCGTTTATGTTTTATGGCAAACATACTCGTGTAAGGTTTTTTATTTTTATTTTGTAGTACTTTACCTTCCATCCCCAACCCACCCCACCCTGAGAGCAAATTCAAGATATGCATGACATTAATTGATTAGCTCCATTTATAGCATGATGTCTGCAATGGTTGTTTGCTTTATGTATACCATATTTGTACATGCGCTATGATCCACGTATAAGCACTTACGAGCTCTTTCTTCTTTAGCGCATTTTATGATTGTATTACTTGCTGTTCTTGTATGTTTTAGGATAACAGTAATATACTGCACACACCTGCTTATTTTTAACGCTCGTTAATAATGTGACAATTATAAGTATGTACCATCGACTTATTCAAATTTTCTAAATTATTTTTCTTAAAATTTAATATTCTTATCCACCTTGTACTTATTTGCGGTATATTTTCCTACATATTCTTCTGAAAAAGGGTGCTAAGTCCATTAAATCGGTAAACAAATGAAATTTATCTTGTGAAATTGCTTGCTTAATATTTCGACAAACGTTAGTGTTTGTGAGGCTAGTTGGCGACCAGAGCCTTCAGTTAAAAACTGATAAAAGGGAAGGAAGATTGTCTATCGCACACATTTAATAACATTGTTGCCTCAAGCTCCATTCAATAAGATACAGCTGTATATTGTGCCAAATGCACTGACGAAGCCTTATTGAGTAAATATTCTAAAAGAAAATACAGAAAAATAAGCATCTATTAACATACTGATGCTGCTATCATTACCACTTCAGTTAGTTTTTTATCGCTATATTTTATAAAACACTGTGAAAGCTGTATATGTTTTTAAAGTGTTTCCTTCAAGTTTGTCCTTATTCTTTTCACAATGTGCATTCAAACAAATCAATGAGACACGGTATTTTACAGACGGCACAAGACGGACATGAGGGTGGGAAGGGTAGCGGGAGGCTGTACACAGATACACAGGAAACACACACACACACACTCACAAACACAGACACACAATGTGAGAGGGAAGCCTTGCCCAACATACCTGAGTTTATGCCGAGGGCGGTGTCGTCGGTGGGGTCGACCCACCAGATTGGGGGGTTGACGGGGCTGCCGTCCTGTACCGCCTTCCGCATCAGCTCCACGATGCGCGGGGCATAGCGGGCGTGCAAGTCCGCCAGCTGTCGGCTCAGTTCCACCGTCTGCAACAGCATCGACACTACACAGTTCATCCACACTCCACAGAGTAAAAATGAGTACACTTCTAATGGGGAAAATACTGGGCGACCGGGAAGTGCAAACTGTTTTATGGCTAAACCTTCTCCCATTACATTAACTAAGATATACACACAAAATGTACGTAAAAATTTCCTGACTAACAATAATCAATAATTCCTGTTTTTCTTATTATTTGACTTTTATGCTGACATGGGCATTTCATCTTCATCTACGATCCAGTTTTGGAGATCTCTAACAACGTACTTGGCCATGTGCCACAGTGGTCTGTCAGTGGAGACGTATTCATTAAGTCAGAAAATCAGGTACCAGTCCAGCAATCTAGTTATACGTTTCTGTGGTTCCCTTAAATGGTCTACGGCAAATTCTGAGACGCCACCTTTCAGAGAACATGTCTGATTTTCTTCCCAATTCTGAGTTCGTGCTCTCGTCATCGATACGGTGTTGAACTTGTGTCCTACCAATGTAGTTTAGTGCATTCTGCTGCAGAGACAGTCTAATGCCCCCAAGGCGATTATCATCACATAGCAACGAACATAATCGATGTGAACGAACAGTATTACCAAGTTAGTAATGGTACCAAAACACGCACTACATATCCTATACAATTGCATAAGTACGCCAACTGACAAAAAAGTGAAGCCCTCAGAATACATGGTTGGTTGTCAATGTAACCTCCTACACCTACACACCATCAGCTAGTATGTAAATGATCAGAATTACAATTCTCCGCGACAGGTAGAACAGCCACAGGATTGCTTTAGTATTGTTCACGTTTATCGATGTTATTAGGCGTGGGGGGGCTACATAAACCGCGTAAACACTATCAACTTTGTTGACTGATCACCGTGAAGAACATGGACAAATTATTATCAGCGCCTGACAAAGTTTGCAAGGAGCGTTTGCCTGGCTGACCGATCCGTGCAACATCCACGCTGTTGAGCCACTTGGATTTCACGGTCTGTACTGCACTGTATGGAAAAGTGATGGCAGGTATACTCGTCATGAAGGTTGCGGTTGACCACGGCTGATCACCATAACAAAGGATTACCTTATTGTACACCAAGTACATCAGAACCTCATCACACCTGTGCCTATCATCAGAGTATATAACGGACTCCGTACGTTACCGTGCGTCATCCTGCAGCAACAGTCACAACAGTCAGAGACTAACTTCAGCTGAAATATAGAATTACTGTCCCATGCGTTTGCAGCCACTACACCATATAGGGGTTTGAATAAACCTTTCATTTCTAAAACTGGTTGACTGTCTTTCACTTTATCCTCACGCAGATTCCGTTCCAACAGTCGATTCATCCAGCAATGATCATGATTTTAAAAACAAACTACAGTATTTAGAGTCACATGAAACGTACTCACACATACGAACCTGAAGAACCATCAGCTGTATACTGGAATGACGACAATGAAAATTTATGGTGGACTGGGACTCGAACTCCGCTTTTCTGCTTTATGCGAGCAGTTGCCTTACCATGTGGCTATCTGAGCACAACTCACAGACAGACATAGACTTCCATATGTCGTCAACCATGTGTCTACAACCTGTACTCGTACATGCTCTGTTTATACACCCGCACAGGAGAGATATTTTCACTGAAAGTCAATTGCCCAATGTCAGCGGATACATACGATACTGTAGTGCCGTACTTCTTAACAACACAGGACTGTAATATAATATTTATCCATTTACATTGGACACATGACTGTCAATTAAAATGTTTCGCCCCTACAGGAATATACACAATGGATTGACGATGGTAGCTTGAGTCTGCTAATGATTCGTGCTCGGGTAGCTAAACGGTAAGGTGACCGCTCGTGAGAAGCGGGATATCCGGTTCGAGTCGCGGTCCACCACAAATTTGCATTATCATTCCGTAAAGCAGCTGCGAATACATTTCATGTGTTTCGTAACGGCTGTAGTCGTCGCAGTGCCTGTTCTTTCGGACACGCACGCAAGTCGGAAGGAACATTGCACCGTAATTCGGAATAACACAGGCACTACAATATCGTAAGAGACGAGAGACACAGACGTGGTGTCATCGTGCAGGGAGACATCAAGTATGATTTCAGATTTGTGAAATAAAAACGTAATTATGCAGAGATGGATAATGGCTTCCAGACTGCAGCAGTATAAATGGCTATGGTGTCGAGACAGCTGAAGTTTGTTTCAGTTTGTGGTCCACCCTAAGCTCGGGTGAAGACACCGTCGGTTTGTTTTGGACTATGTGTCGGTGATCGGTTATGTACCCACTCATCTGACTTGCTACTTATTTCTGTTAAGAGCATAATTTATTTGAAGGTAGAAATTTTTCATGTACGCATTCTGGTTGGTCTGAATGCATCACAGAAACCGACGTTCACGAAAGACATTAACGCTTAATAAAATTCGCAATTGCCACGACTGAAAAGGGTCCATTAGTCTTCTCGAATACACATTCTCACAAATTACCTTTACGGTAAAGTTTATGATATTCCTTCTTAGCAGCATATATACACTCCTGGAAATTGAAATAAGAACACCGTGAATTCATTGTCCCAGGAAGGGGAAACTTTATTGACACATTCCTGGGGTCAGATACATCACATGATCACACTGACAGAACCACAGGCACATAGACACAGGCAACAGAGCATGCACAATGTCGGCACTAGTACAGTGTATATCCACCTTTCGCAGCAATGCAGGCTGCTATTCTCCCATGGAGACGATCGTAGAGATGCTGGATGTAGTCCTGTGGAACGGCTTGCCATGCCATTTCCACCTGGCGCCTCAGTTGGACCAGCGTTCGTGCTGGACGTGCAGACCGCGTGAGACGACGCTTCATCCAGTCCCAAACATGCTCAATGGGGGACAGATCCGGAGATCTTGCTGGCCAGGGTAGTTGACTTACACCTTCTAGAGCACGTTGGGTGGCACGGGATACATGCGGACGTGCATTGTCCTGTTGGAACAGCAAGTTCTCTTGCCGGTCTAGGAATGGTAGAACGATGGGTTCGATGACGGTTTGGATGTACCGTGCACTATTCAGTGTCCCCTCGACGATCACCAGTGGTGTACGGCCAGTGTAGGAGATCGCTCCCCACACCATGCTGCCGGGTGTTGGCCCTGTGTGCCTCGGTCGTATGCAGTCCTGATTGGGGCGCTCACCTGCACGGCGCCAAACACGCATACGACCATCATTGGCACCAAGGCAGAAGCGACTCTCATCGCTGAAAACGACACGTCTCCATTCGTCCCTCCATTCACGCCTGTCGCGACACCACTGGAGGCGGGCTGCACGATGTTGGGGCGTGAGCGGAAGACGCCTAACGGTGTGCGGGACCGTAGCCCAGCTTCATGGAGACGGTTGCGAATGGTCCTCGCCGATACCCCAGGAGCAACAGTGTCCCTAATTTGCTGGGAAGTGGCGGTGCGGTCCCCTACGGCACTGCGTAGGATCCTACGGTCTTGGCGTGCATCCGTGCGTCGCTGCGGTCCGGTCCCAGGTCGACGGGCACGTGCACCTTCTGCCGACCACTGGCGACAACATCGATGTACTGTGGAGACCTCACGCCCCACGTGTTGAGCAATTCGGCGGTACGTCCACCCGGCCTCCCGCATGCCCACTATACGCCCTCGCTCAAAGTCCGTCAACTGCACATACGGTTCACGTCCACGCTGTCGCGGCATGCTACCAGTGTTAAAGACTGCGATGGAGCTCCGTATGCCACGGCAAACTGGCTGACACTGACGGCGGCGGTGCACAAATGCTGCGCAGCTAGCGCCATTCGACGGCCAACACCGCGGTTCCTGGTGTGTCCGCTGTGCCGTGCGTGTGATCATTGCTTGTACAGCCCTCTCGCAGTGTCCGGAGCAAGTATGGTGGGTCTGACACACCGGTGTCAATGTGTTCTTTTTTCCATTTCCAGGAGTGTAAATACAATTTCTACCGATGATATAAGAGAGCCAGTTATATGTATGAAACCAGTCTGTTTCTTTATTTATGTAAGGACTCCATTACGTAAGTTACATGTGACATCCCACACTAAGATAAATGTACAGCAAGAGAGGCACATTTTCTGAAGAGGGTACGTGTTCCGGTATCCATGCAGATGCAGTTCTGCTGCAATGACGATAACGCGTGCATCCCAGTGTGTGGCTGAAGTGCCGTAGAAAATGTAAACGTACCCCAAAGTTGAACTGCGTGGGACTATAGGATCGTTGAGTGCAATACGTTTAAACTGACTGACCGCTAAATTCTAGCGGTGTACTGAGAAAATGCAATGTCGAGTCCAGCAGTAGTGAAAGTGTGGAAGCATAGTGACTAGTGCCACAGAGGCGTGTGCCTTTTGAAACTCACATCTTGCACCATGTGATTCCCATCCTCTCGGCAAACTGAAAGAAAATCTGTGGAGAAAAATCTGTGGATTACAAATGACTCTGATTCTAAGAAACATATTTTAACCACAAGAGACTGAACGACTGGTTTAATGTTCCGAATGTTGTTTCTACGAAGAATTGCGGAATGTGTAGAAGAATAGTGTAATGTATCTGTATCACTTCGAATTATGGTGTAGCATTCAATAACGACTGTTTCGCCTGACACACTAACTCGTAAGTTACTTTCTGAAGTTCTGTCTTCGTCGGAGTATCCTACACTGTCAACTGAAGATTTAATTTTCAGCGACATTCACACATTTCAATCAGATTTCGTGGTTAGAAAGTAGAAAGTCTGCCAGTTTTTTTAGCTGTGGATACTAAAACTAATGCAAACAATTTTTAACCGATCATTGAGAAAGAGAATGTGATGTCACCGCCAGACACCACACTTGCTAGGTGGTAGCCTTTAAATCGGCCGCGGTCCGTTAGTATACGTCGGACCCGCGTGTCGCCACTATCAGTGATTGCAGACCGAGCGCCGCCACACGGCAGGTCTAGAGAGACTCCCTAGCACTCGCCCCAGTTGCAGAGCCGACTTTGCTAGCGATGGTTCACTGTCTACAGACGCTCTTAATTGCAGTGACGACAGTTTAGCATAGCCTTCAGCTAGGTCATTTGCTACGACCCAACAAGGCGCCGTATTCAGTTACTAATTGATATTGTGAATCATGTACCCTCAAGAGCGACGTTCATCATTAATGGATTAAAGTTAAGTATCAAACTAATTACGTCCGCTTTCTGAATTCTAATTCCTTGTCATGTTCCAGACCTCACGTCGGTATAGTCCTTCCCTCCTCACTCCAACCTGCGTGAGCTACAACGCGTGCATTTCGGCCTCCTCTCGTAACACGGTGTTGGCTCTTCTGCCAACACAACAGAGAACATGCAGATTTGTACATATAATGCTACGTACCTCGTCGTCAAAGTCCCAGGGCGCGTAGGAGAACTGAATGGCCGGCATGAAGACGGTGGCCTGCAGCCAGCGTATGAAGAGCTCCTTGGTGGGCGCCTCGCTGCCGTAGCCGTTGCCGCCCACCATGTCTGGCAGGACGAAGGGGTAGCCCACCATGTTCATCTGCAGCAGCGTCGTCACCAGCGAAGCCAGGCCGTTGTCGAAGCCCCACCTGCTGTCCTTGTCGAGCATCCGGACGTAGTACGGGAACTGCTGGCTGTGTTGGCCGACGCGAACCTCTACCATCGCCCCGAACTGGGCGGCGGTCTGCACGTAGTCCATAGAGTACTGCACCGGGTTCATCTTCTGTGGCCTCAATACGGGAAGCTGTGGTAGCCAGCTGGTCTCGCCGGCGTCGAGCTTGAACGAGTCTATTCCCGCCTCACTCTTAAGTTTCTGGAAGGTATTTGAGACAGTAAAAATGTAGATAAGATTATGACACATAACATTCTAGTGCAAGGTGGTCAGAAACGGTCTGTAAAGGTTGCACCGTGTTAATAATCATTTAAGTTAGCCAATTAGGCCGTTGGTCGCACATACTCAAGCAGACCACCGGATAAAATTCGCGTCACTTGTTCTCATAGCGTACATGAAAGCACAGGATACACCTCAGCTTTTAAGTCGGGTTCCATCCTTACTATCCCATTTCCAATATTTGCATCCGCCCCCGATAGCTGAGTAGTTAGCGCGACAGAACGTCAATCCTAATGGCCCGGGTTCGATTCCCGGCTGGGTCGGACATTTTCTCCGCTCAGGGACTGGGTGTTGTGTTGTCCTAATCATCACCATTTCAACCCCATCGAAAAACAAGTCTCCGAAGTGGCGTCAAATCGAAAGACTTGCATCAGGCGAACGGTCTACCCGACGGGAGGCGCTAGTCAGACGACATTTACATTTCATCCTTCTCTTTTGCGGTTTTAGGAAACCACTCGAAGAACACGTTTCGTGAGAGCGTCTCTCGCGGCCCACTTGAATTTGCTCGCGAAACGACCTGACTGGTTAACTCCAACGCTATTTAACTCGGACACAGCGCAGCGTATCGAACTTTTTTCCTTAAGAGTTATGTCTCGGCACAAACTAACCTAAAACACCCTTACAAGCTTTTCGGGCTTTTTCTGACCACACACTGTAGACAGAAAATTATGACTCAAATCGAGGACAGTTCTGCAGAGCTGAAGATTATCAAATATGTAAAACATACGACGGTGTGTATATTGGTGGCGGTTAGGGGAATATCCTAGAGCATGATGCAGATTAGTGGGATGGTGAATTATGTTGGCATGGAGATGCAAAAACCTGATGTAAGCCTGTTTGGATGATTATAATGTCACCTAAGGAAATGGAAACTCACACAGATGAAGGTCAGTGCAAAGTTAATGCACACGAACTGACACATTTGTTATCACTTTGAATACGTAAGAAAATTGTATGAAATATAGATGATTTCCATTAACCTCGTTATCCGTAATTATCAGTTTTTTGTCTCATATATACATACTATTTTCCTGTAACATACTTTAACGGTAGGTTCTACACAATCCACTACGTTAAATAAGTGTTTGAGAATTTATGAGTATTAGGCCTATTACTCTGCCTGACCTATACTATCCTAATGCTGCAGACGATTACAGTGGTTGTAAGTAATATCTTAGTTCATTTTTTAACTTGAGCAAAATCTTCCTGGAGTGTATTATGACCCTGTTCTGTAGAAGAAATTTCTTACAATAATCTTCTCAGAAAAAAATACATACACATTTCACATTAACATAATATCTAGTTAGATGTCAACAATGCGTTTCAGACAGCACAGAGGGTATGTGAAATATTCCTGACCCAGATATGTGCTTAGATAATGGGGAACATTTCAGATTAATTTCCACTGTAGAAAAGTAGAAAGTTTGTAACTGCACGATATACTAGTATACTTAAGGTTTTTAACACGGCTGTCAATCAGCGACTGTTGTATAATACAAAATTTTGAAAAACACAGCCCTCAGTCGCGAACACAATTAATTTGTAACCTAGGTTTCGGTGTCACAAGGCACAATTTCTTCGGACAAAATTGAAACTAAATGTTACAGCATAACGTACCAAAAATACTAGAGTTGCGGTCATACCTGAGAGTGACAGATAGTCAAAATTAAAATAATAAATAAAAATAATTAATAAATAAAATTAAAATAATAAAATTATGTTGACTGTAGCAGAGGGACACATGGCAGCCCCTAGTGGCTTGCACCTCTGTTGCATTTTATTTTAATTCTGACTATCTGACGCTGTCAGGTATGACCGCAGCTTTCGTATTTTTGGTACGTTATGTTGTAACATTTAGTTTTAATTTTTTCCGAAGAAGGTGTCCCTTGTGACACCGAAACCTAGGTTACAAGTTAATTGTGTTCGCGACTGAGAGATGTGTTTTTCAAAATTTTGTATACTAGTATACATTTTAAGTAGTCAACCACAACACAACTGCTTTACAAATCAGGATAAATTGAATATATGTGGTGTCTGTTCTTTCAGATCTGTCCAAAAGTACAGAGACCATTTTGATCCAACAGCAGCCAAGAATCGGAACACAAGAGAATTAAAGACATTAGCTGACAATGGGCATTGATTTACATCAACGGGGCCAGTTGAAAATTTGTGCCAGACGAATATTCGATGCTGGGTGTCCTGTTTACTAGGCAGATGCGCTGATCACTACAATGATCACAACAGCCGAATGAAGTACCCTACCACGGTTCCCGTCAGACCCAAATTATCAACTCATACCAGACACTACTCATGTCGTCACTCATTAGCCTCTTTATTCGTGAGATTTCGCTGCTTCGAGCTTGGAGTGTACCCGCGCTGAAGGGATCACTGACCGTCTTCACCTAAATTATGTGTATGTGGTGTCCATGTGGTGTCACCGCCAGACACCACACTTGCTAGGTGGTAGCCTTTAAATCGGCCGCGGTCCGTTAGTATACGTCGGACCCGCGTGTCGCCACTGTCAGTGATTGCAGACCGAGCGCCGCCACACGGCAGGTCTCGAGAGACTTCCTAGCACTCTCCCCAGTTGTACAGTAGACTTTGCTAGCGATGCTACACTGACAAATACGCTCTCATTTGCCGAGACGATAGTTAGCATAGCCTTCAGCTACGTCATTTGCTACGATCTAGCAAGGCGCCATTACCAGTTTATATTGAGATTATAATTAATGTACCGTCAAGAGCGATGTACACCAATTATGGATTAAAGTTAAGTATTCCAGCAGCAACGTACCTTATTGGCTATATTAATTACATTATCCTGTTCCAGACCTCACGCCAGTTTGCGTGAGCTTAAACGCGTGCCTTTCGGCTACCAGTCATAGTGGATTGTCTGTCGGGCCAGTCCACTACAGTCCATCCCTTCGGACATGTACGAAGAAAAAGGAACTACATATGTATACTGAGGCAAAGACAGCGAATGACCTGGGGACATATGTGAAAGAACAGACATCACATTATCATAATTAAGGCTCAGACGGTGAATGATGCCTCCAGTGCAGGTGCACACCAAGCTCGAATTCTTACGGGAATCGGCGAAATGTAATGAGGCTAATGACGAGGCCCACTGCTTCAGTAGTGCGTAGTGTAACTTGATAATTTGGGTCTCACGGGAATCGTGCTAGGGTAGACCATCAGATTCTTCCGTCCATTGTATCCACGTGTCACAGTGGTCGGGGCATCTGCCAAGTAAGCAGGAGACCCAGGTTCGAATCCCAGTCTGGCACAAAGTTTCAACATACCCATTGATGTAAATCAATGCCCGCTGCCAGCTAATGTGTTATTTCCTTCCTGACAGTTTAAACTATTCCACATACCAAGATGACGACTTCTGTACCACAGGACACGTGCTAACGTAATCTTTAATTGTTATGCTCACTATATTTAGCACATACCCACCATAATTTGTAAAATAAACGACATGCAGCTGGATAGCATCAGCGCTACTTACCCAGAGCAGGCACGCCCATTGGCCTTTAGTTGAAGCGTTGTTGAAGTTGATGATGCCGCCCTCACCGTTCCACCAGCTGGTGTTGGTGCTGCCCTCGGAGTCGCTGACGAACCAGCCCTTCTCAAGCGCCCTCGAGTAATGCGGTTCGCAGTCAGAGTTGATGAATGGGTGCGCCCACAGTGTGACACGGAACCCAAGAGCGTGCAGGTCGTCTACGAGCGCTCTGACGTCAGGGAACTTGGCGGGGTCGAACGTGAGGCTGCCGTAACAAGTTTCCCACTTGTCGTCTATCTCAATCTGGCTGTTGTTGAAGCCGTGTTCGACTATCTCGTTGGCGAACTGCCTCACTGTCGTGTCGTTGATATCTCTCTTGTAACGCGCCCACGTCGACCATATGGGATGTGTGGTCATGCGCTCGTCTGGAATGTCTACGGGTTTGCCTAGGCGATCTGCGATGGCCTTCTCGTGTGCTACCCTTGCATTTTCGTATTTGCAGATTGTCATCTCCATGACACTCTCTGAACGATCAACTGGGTAAGGTGCCTTGTTCTTGGAAGTGAAACATAATGCATCCTCCGACGTGTTTGTATTCTGTTCGATAAAAAGAGGCACATATTGAGGAATGTAAACGTATCGGCCATCGGAGAAGAGCCAGTAACGCTCGGCCACGCCGACGTTGTCTTGCTGTTTGCTGACATACGAGTAATCGCTGTACACGTTGTCCTCTATGGGCCAGGTTTGGTTGTACTGCTCGAGTCCTCCATAGATGTGGCTGCCCAGATGGTTGATACAGGTCCGGAAAACGCTGTTGGGACTGGTAGTGGTGGTCTTTGTGGAGACGCAAATGATTTGCACACCTTGCCGCTGATAAGAACGTTTAGCCTCGATTAATGGGAGGCATTCTTGGCGACTCTGACTGCTACAGTGGGATCTGCGAGCACCCGATGCGTCTTCAACTGTCACGTAGGCAACTTCGGTGTCCTGGCCACCTGAAACATTTGCACAGACACAGCCTCAGAGAACTGGTTTACAGAAAATCTGTTTGGTGAAAACTGTGAGATAATTTTACTGTTAGAACAAGTGCGAAATCAAATCGTTCAGTTTGCTTCGTTTCACTTTCACTGGATGAACGAATGTCATGAAATTTTACTGCGACTTTTTTCACAGAAATAAACATTTTTTTAGCGCATCCATGAAACCATCTGCCTTCCATGAACTGTAAGTCAATAAGAGAGATGTATGCTTAACGCACCTTTAGAAAGCACGAAGCAGATGATCCAGTAACAGTGTCCTTTCTAATATGCTGTTCGCAGACAATGTTTCAAACAGTGCCATAAAACATGATGCTAGCACGAAACACGCATTTTCATTTCGCATGTTAAATCAATGAATCGTTGTTGTCAGACAGGCAAGAACCCTAATGCAATTAATGAACTTAACATGACTTTGTTTAGTATCGCCTCAAGGAATCCCCACACGTAATTTTTTAATGTGTAATGTATTAGCATTTCAACACGTAGCCAACATTTGTTGCATCTGCCTTTCACAATTTTCTACAGCAACTAATTCAGTAATAAGAGTTATTGTTTTTGTTGATTATACAATAAAGTTTAATTATATTTCATCACATACGTTGTAAATTCATGCTATTGATAAATGTTACAAAGTCTAGTGAAACAAATACAAAAATAACTGTTGTAGGAAACTCAGTTCAAAATTTCATGCTGAAATGCAGAATTTAATGACTTACATTAAAAGAAATAAAATTTTAGAACCCACAAAACACTCAGATTAGAGCTCAGACCAGGCAATTTTTTTCTTTTGTTCGACGAAATAATATTAAATAAATGAGAAACCATCGTACCTCGAAGAAAAAAAGCAAATTATGGTTCAGTGATACCTTTTTAACTCACGAATTATACTGTGTACCACCCCCACTCAGATATTCCTTAGCAACTGCTGAGAGTTTCATCAGTATATAGTGAGAGAAGAATGTACGTCATAATAATAAAGATCTGATCTAAGGACACGACAACTAGCTTGTAGTCAACTAGCTTGTACGGCTTTTGAAATGAAATGTATAGGGAAGTAGTTATTTTAAAAATTACTTTAAGTTAATCTAATCCAGACCACAGTCATAGAAATTCAGAATGGAGTCTCCGGGATTCAGCGATATAGTGTAAAAATCGTAGAGCAGAGGTGGATGAGATTTAATATTGTGATATTTACATTTGCCTTCAAAAGGCCACACCTTCAACTATTGTCAGTTGCGGAATATATTCACACCTGATCGTGGACATGAATAATCAATAATCAGTAAAAGCAATATTTAATTACCGTAGTGGTTACTAAGACGTCACAGAGAACAAGGATGCTTACTACACGGAACTGTGTTGAAACTGTGTCATTAGAAGAAGCTAATATGACATTAAGCAGCCCGCCTCTGAGTTGGGGTTTTTTGGCGGAGAAGACCAAACGGCGAGGTCATCTGTCTCATCGGATTGGGGAAGGATGGGGAAGGAAGTCGGCCGTACCCTTCAAAGGAACCATCCCGGCATTTAGGGAAATCACGGAAAACCTAAATCAGGATGGTCAGCTGTTATTCATCACACCAACTAAACATTTTGTCTAAGTCATCTTGTATCCTCCTACAGTCACACATCTTCGACATCTTACCGTACACCAGAATATCATCAGCAAACAACCGCAGATTTTTGTAACCCTGTGAGCCATATCATTTATGTATATAGAAAATAATAACGATCTTATCACACTTGACGATACCCTTGTCTCTGTTGAGCCCGTCGAGGATAACGTATTTGATTCTATTACTTACTAAGTCTTCGAGACACTGACATATCTGGAAATCTATTCCATATGCTCATACCTTTTTTAATAGTCAGCGGTGCGGTACCATGTCAAATGCTTTTCGTGAAGCTACATATATGGAACCTGCCTGTGGCCATTCATCTATATTTTGCAAGATCTATCACGTGAGAAAAGGACAAACTGAGTTTTACTCCAGCGATTCTTCGTGGACTTAAGGTTCTAGGTCTCAAGATAATTTGTTATATTCAAACTGAGAATGTTCTCAAGAATTTTGCAGCAGACCGATGATATTGGTGTGTAATTTTGTGGATCCATTCTTTTGACCTTTTATAAACAGGAGTCACCTGCCAATGCCGTTGTGTACACTTCGTAAGTTGGAGTTCTATTTGCGCCAGGCGAATCACTTTTTTTTCAACCCCCTTCAAGTTGTTTCTCTACGGTTCGAATGCCTATTACCATGTCGTCACACGGGAGTTGCTCGAGGTTCATACGACGGTGTGTTTGTACCATTCACCTGTGTGAACAATTTCTTAAATGTGAAATTTAAAACTTCGACTTTCGTTGCGCTATCTTCAATTGCCACACAAAACTGATCAACAAGTGAATGGATGAAAATCTTTAACATGCTTAGCGATTTTACGTAGAGCCAGGATTTTATCGGGTCGTCGGCCAGACCTTTCGCTAAAGTATGACGATGGTAGGTGCATGTTTCGCACATACACCTTTTCACAGACCCTCGAATCGACTAACCTTTGCCTGTCATCACTGTGTGTTCTCTTTTGAACCGAGAGTACAACAGCCTTTGGATTCTCAGTATTTTCTGAACTTCGTTGTTAAACCATTCTGGGTAGTATCCCTCCTTAACCTACTTACTAGGCACACGGTTCTCCTCGGCATGATTTACGATCTGTTTAAACTTTGTCCATAATTCCTCTACCTTCATCATTCTGGAAGTATGTAATGTCAGTTCATTGCCTAAGTGAGATGCCAGCAACTCCTTATCTGCTCTTTAAAGCAGAAACATTCTCTTCACCTTCTTGACTGATTCATTAACTATCGTCACCATAGTCGCTATGATGACATCATGATCACTAATCTAGGTCTCCATATCGTGCATACTGACGCCACTGATAAGGTCCGGCTCGTTTGTAGCTACGGGGTCTATGAGACTTCCACTGCGTGTGGAATGCCGAACCAGCTCCTGAAGACAGTTTTTTGAAAAACGTGTTCAAAAGTACTTGGTAAAACTGTGTGTACTCCCCACAGTTAATCCATAGACGTCCCAGTCTATACTCATTACGTTAAAGTTCCACTGATATATTCGTTTGAATCATAATGCGATAGAAACCACCTACGCTGATGACGTATCATGATAAATATTATTTCATTATAACAAATTAACCAGTAAAATCAGTTTATGTAAATATGATGTTTGTTAGTACATCTAACTGAGCAGGAAAGGAATTTCAGTCTCTTAGGAAAACACGTTAACTGACATTTTATTCCCCGATTCTCTACAACCATAATGTGAGAGGTTCAATCCCCACTTAGCTAGCGTTTGTAATACATTTTGTTAGAGCGGTTCTAGGCGCTTCAGTCCGCAACCGCGCTGCTTCTATGGTCGCAGGTTCGAATCCGGCATGGATGTGTATGATGACCTTAGGTTAGTTAGGTTTATGTAGTTCTAAGTCTAGGGGACTGATGACCTCAGATGTTAAGTCCCGTAGTGCTTAGAGCCATCTTTGAACATTCTGCTAGATCTGATTCTCAGTAGGTAAGTAATTTAGCCCAGTTGCAGATTATTTGACTTCCAAACGTGGTAGGACAGATTTATTTTGCACAATGGTTCAAAAAAATGACTTAGTACATTCGAATTCGTAAATAGGTACTACACGAATGGTAGCTTCTTCTATGCGTCACAGGATACGCTCCTAAATTCTTGTGTAGAGTTCTTTCTGTTTATTGTTCATTAGAGACGCACATCACTAGACTGGATTTTAGCTTTCACATATTCTAATAGAAAACAGATGCTTAGAGTTATGAACTGCAAGGTATTCATGAAATTCAAAATCGGCTCCACGAATACCACATCCACAATTACCGTCGCTTACACTCTATTTTTATGCGGCAGCCGACCAGTAGAATGTTGGCTGCCTGAGCACTCACCCTTTCTCGTAGTGATCAGGAGGCGGTTGCTCTGCTCGTCGTACCGAGTCTGGAGGTCAGCGAGTGCTAACGTCACCACCATAAACAGCAGCAGCACTGCCAGCCAAGCCACTGAAACACGGCGAGGGCAAAGCACCGTCACTCAGCACTATATGTCACACTACTTTGTAGTCAGAGTCTACAGGCACGAAGTGTCTAGATATTAGGCAGTTATTACCTGTTTCATTTTACAGTTATTTGTGTGCTTATTTTAGATTGGAGCCACTAGCTGTCTTTTCATAATCAAGTTCAACAGACAGGTTAACGTAATACATGTACAAATTAAAATAAATCTAAAATGATGAAAATATGAACATGTAGACACTACTCTTACGAAAAAGAATTGGAATAAGAGCTATACAAACAAGAGCAATAATAATTCAAATAGCGATCTGAAACAGCAATGGACTTGATGGAGGAAACATAAAGAAACAAAAGTAAAATATCGGTATAAGCAATGTGGAACGAAGAAACATGGCGTAATGAAAAAAATAGAAGGATGCATAAGCCGGATGAAATTTAGTAGGATTCTGAAATACTAGAAACACAGGCACTCGCCACTCTCGTTTGCCGCGTGGTACCTCATCATCATGTTCATCGTGAACGGTTTCCAACCGCAGGCCCATTCTCTTTGGAACATAAGACTCGCCATGTAGTCCTGTTTTCTCACCAGTTTTCCTCGTTCACTCTGCTCCAGTGCTCTTCGCTGTTTCTGCCACACTCCTCCACACCATTCAGCCGTCTATCCCTGTCCCTTTCGGTTTTCCTTCGCATCGCATTTCATGTACCCTGTTGTCTGCATTCTCTGTAAATGCCTATGCCACCTTAGCCTTTTGGACGTTTCTGTCCATTCTGCGAGAGTTCCCCTTTCACTATTTCCCTTAACCTTTCATTCCTCTTCTTATCCCCTCTTGTTACTCCTATCCTACTCCTGAGGAACTTCATTTCACATACATGCAAACTGGTTACATCTCGTTTCTTCATTACTCATGTATGCATTGGTCAGTATTGGCATATAATAACTTCTTGATGAGACGGCTTTGTACCAAACCACTCTCGTAACACTTTATACGAGTGCTTCTTCCTGCCTGCCACGTTCACGGATCTCTTTGTGATATCTTCCACTTTCCTCAGTCACCCTTCCCAAGTATTTGACAATTTCCACCTTCTTCAATTGTTCAACTCCGATTCTTATTCCGCTACTTGGTCTATCTTTATTCGTAGTTTTAACCAGGTTGTCGTCTTTGTTTACTTTTAATTTCATTCCATACTGTATCTCAGTTCCCTCCCAAGCGTCCAGCTGTTCCTCCTCCCTTTTCCCAGATCAAGTTATCAGCGAACACCATTGCTTTCTTCTTATCTTCTCCAGTATTTTTTCTACTACCTTAGTCATTATCTTATCTATGACAACAATGAAGAGGAGAGGAGACAATGCAGTGTCCTGTTTCACACCACTTGGTCACTGGAACCAATCCGTCTTTCCATTTTCCACTTTCATGTAACTCCCTATCTAGCCGTGAATATTTCTGTGTGTAGTGCTTCCTCTTTACAAATTTCCTGACCATTTCACCACTTACCCTCATACAGAGGATCGTGTATAACATTTTAAATTATCAGAGTAATAGTTTTCAGCTCTCCATATAATGACATGATGAGGCAGAGTATTGAACGTTAGAACACGCTTCACAGTTCCATCTCTGGCCACGCCTGTAATAGATATTTGATATATTTTGTTATTCCGTTTCGAAGGATGTTATTTTTCAAATATAATTACTATTATACATAATTATCATTATATCAGTACCTAGTGTTTCATTACGTCTCCTGTAATTTTCAAATACAGTGTGTATATTGTAACACTGCACGCTTTTGGCAGTAATGTGTTACGTAATTCATGAATACTGTAATGAACCTTGCCTCATTATAACTTTCGCATGTTAACTGAAATATTCGATTCCACCTATATTGCGGCCATACTTGAGTTAATTTTCTTAGATAAATTATGCATTTCTCATCTGAAGATATGTCTGAACATATCTGATTAGCAGGACAATATTTATTAGTTAATATATTTTTATTATTCACATCGATCCATTTCAATGTAGATTTTGTATTACACAAATTAGTAGTCAGAATTGTCAACTTAAATGATCAAATAACAAATTTTCAGAAGACATAATATTGTTATGCTCATGCAAACAAAGTTTCTATCTTCATTTATAATTTTTGTAATTTAATTATCGATAGCGAAATCGACAGTGTAAAATTACAGGCAGCTACTATTTTTCATATTGTCAAAATTTGTTATCTTTGTTATTAATCATTAGGCCTACAAATGTTCGCTTAAATAATTGTTTTCAGAGGATAATATACACATTAAATCTGAAAAAATAGTTCAGTTAAGACAGTGAAGTTAATTTTAATTTGTATGTACCCTGTTCTTGAATGTCCTAGACACTGGAGTCGTAATATATAACGTATTTCTTATGGCAAGCGGGTCAGAGTTTGGTTAGACACCAGAATAATGGAGTTAGCATGTACTGAGTTTGGTACGTCTTGTTCTCTGATCGATTGTCTTCTTCGTATTTTTCAAGGAAAGTACACAATATACATTTGAAAAGTGTCGAATATGTGATGGTAAACTGTTTTTCAAGAAAATGCAAATGAAAGAAGAAAATTGTTAAAAGCAAGATGATATTCCATCGACTTGTCATTTAAACGACCCTGGACAACATTTTTTTCATTAGGTTATACAGGAAGAAAAGAATCTGATCCGACACTGAGACCAACTTTGAAAGATAAGTTTATGTTTCTGCAACTATAATATATTTGTCCTTACTACATATTTTAACATCGTTTAATATAAGAGATAGTTATTTCTACGTAATAATTGGGATTCATAATATATGGACTTTTAAGTAGAAGGGACATGGATTAAAATACGTCACCATGTATCTCTGTTTTGAATGATATCGAAAGTACATTTGTCTTTTCCCCTAAATGAGTATTACATTTTTGGTGCATACATATGAAGTCAAACTCACCTCTTTCCATTGTAATTACACTGTACACCCCTGAAGAGCTGCAGCTAACTGTCCTGCTGAGTGCGGCACACATATACATATAGGCAGCGTTTATCGACCAGACGCTACGTTATCGCATCCTGTCGCCCGTCCCTGTGTCCCACGCAGATAGATAGCAAACCATTGAGATATCTCATCATCTGTTTCTTTTTTACTGTAAACATGTGCGTCATTTCTCCAGGATCCAGTGAGCTGAGATACATCAGCTGATTAACTGCGTTTATAAAATCTCGTATAAATCACCTCTTGCGCAATCATTTCTATGAACAATTCCTCAGGTCGTAACTTAATCTGCAATGACGTGTTTGTTGTAAGAACGGTATTTTTGGAATAGGCTATAATGAAATTCATCATTTTCATAGCGTGATATTTTTTGACGTTGTTATACTCATTTCTTAAGGAGAATACAGCAAACAGTAATGAAAATTTACGAGAATGCTGCATCAGCACAATAATGTTCAGCAATGGTGAAGGTGCTACTGATGTGACGTTTCCAAGGAATGCATTGGTAGTCATGGCCAATTATTGTTAGCCAACGAAAAGATTCTAACAACAATTAGGAAGCAAATTTTTGTGCAGACCTAGGCGTATTTAAGTTGAGAAACGACTATTCACATTAAAAATGTAAAAGTAGAGTAAATTACTATGTCAGTGGTGTTTGTTGCAGGATTCAATCAAGAGTTGTTTACAAATGCAAAAATTTTGAAGAGTTTCTACACCGACATTAGTTTGTGCTATTCAACCTGCGTAGTTGCTAGGTAGTGTGTGGCAGTCCAAGCAGTAGGACGTAAGTGGTCGATGGAAATTACCAGCAGAGATAAAGCCAACATGCTCATAGTGCATGGAGAGTGTAGGAAGAATGCAGTTCCATCTTGTATTTGTACGGTGCATGCGACAAGATACCCTAATAGACATCAACCACCTCGGCAATTATTTACCAATGTCTTCAACCAGTTACTTGAAAGTTGTACTGTAAAAGCTAGACAACGTAACAGAAGAAAACACGTGACGACAGAAGAGGGGGAAATTAATGTTACTGCTACAGTTGCAGTTTATCTGCACATTTGGACCCGAGCAATCACACGTGGCGTGTAAGGCAAGTGCCTACACATCCTCCTACGACACAGCTTCCGTTCCTATCACACCTCTCTCCAACAAGAGCTGCATGCAACGATTGTGAAAATCGTGTTAACTTCTGGACGCGGGCATTAAGATAGGATACTCCCACTGTATCACGTATCTTGTTTAGTGATGAAGCTACATTTACCAATAATCTCATACGCACGCTAAACCCGCTGGGCAGAACAGGTTATTAGGATTGTGGAAAGGGCCAAATAAGTTTGGGGTCAGTTTCACCTTAAAATTGTAATTTATTGTAATTTAATTACACATTTACAACCAAAGCGGCACATAGCTGAACTTTTACAAGCACGAGTTTCAAACTCCAAATCTTTCACGGCTGAAAGCCTCCGAACAAGAAATCTCCAAGATCAACGAGGTAAATTTCAAGTGACTGAAAACACACTGTTACAATTACAAGTAAAATACATATATATCACAGCTAGGCTAAAAGCCTGAAGGCAAGTGTGGATAGACAAACATAATCAAGATCCAATACAAACGGATGAAGGCCCACAATAAAATTTTCAAGATTTTAAAATTATTTACCATAACCTTTCAAAGGCAGAAGTCTGCAATGTTTAAACTTGAAAAGTAATTTTAAGAATAAGGTTCCAAGGCTAAAAGCTGACAATTAATTTTCCAATATTTAAAAGTAATATAACCATAAGCCTTAAGTTTTAAGCAGCTGAAACCACACTAAAAGAAAAGACAACACAACGGCAATAACATTTCAGAAAATATCCACTTGCCAGAATTCAAATTTTTTACATAATACCAAGTAAAACCAAGAATTTTTTTAATCATTCGCTATGATAGATTATAAACAGACAATTAAACACCGGTGAGAAAGACAGTAAAGACAACATCACTCAGAAGCCTCCTGGGGGTCGGTCTACCCTCGTTCACTTAGGTGAGACAGGTGGTGAGCCCAACTACACTTGATGCGTCGGACCCCAACCAAGGGACAGCCACGGACCGACCGACAAATAACTCACTTGCCACCAGTTGATACATGAGAATTCAAACACAAAATGTTACGGGTGTAATTATCGACAATCAAATATGGATATGCCTTAAGCTGTCAAAACTACACACCGTGTTGGACAGCGACAACAGGTGAAATTACGTTAGTGGCCAAGACAGGTAACTGGAACACTAACGGCTACAAGACAGAAAATTCCGTTGGTGCAAATGAATTGTAGTCAACCAATATAGCTAATTCCACCGCATGGTGGCTAAATTTCAGCAATACAAACACTCAGTGTTGCTCACACAAAACCTCCCCAAAAGCGAACCACCGAAACGAAGCACACAACATGAATGACCGTGGCTTGGGTACTTAAAACGCCACTCATCTTTGACGTTCCGGGTAGGTGAACCACAAAGCTCGTAGCGATCGGACAGCTCCAGACGCGCTCCGAACTGTGCAGGAACCGCCAGCGTACCCAGCCAACTGCACCACGCGAAGATATCTTCCCCAATCCGCAGCAACCGACCGACTGCCCACTGACCCCTAGCCAGAAACTACATGCACGAGACCAAAGATGGTACATGGTGCAAATATCGATACGCATCGCTGCTGCCACACGTAGAAGGAGGAAGAACCACGGCATAACCGCAACAAGGGTGAGAACCCAAACACAGATGGACAGCGAAGTTCACGAAAACGCATAGTTGGGAGTGGGCACGGCTCACAATCATGGCCAGCTAAACCGCTGAAACATGAACTATTGGTATCTTGGCAATCCCTATTGGCTTTATCAGGTGGAGTATTGGCGTCCATGGAGCGTAAACGTGTGGTGTGGCATGGTGAACCATCTCTTAGGCCCATATTTCATAGATGGAGCACTGAATGTTCACAAGTATCACAGCCTCCTAACAAGTTTTCTTCCACAAATGCTATCAGACATTGCTGTGCAGACTAGGGGTAGCCTGTGGCATCAACATAATCGCTGTCCTGCCCGTAGTACGCTATTTACTACAGCATGTCCACAAAAGCTTTGTCAAAATCGTTAAAGTGGATGCAGAGGACCTGTACCTCGGCTGGTTAGTTCCTCGGATTTGACGCCTGTAGATTTTCTTCTGTGGGAAAAGCTGAAAGATGCCGATTACAATGATACACCAGCTACACCCGATGATATACTGCCTGCTCCAACGTCTCCTCAGAAATGCTAGAACGTGTGCAGCAGTCGTTCCACACCAGACTGTAAGCGTGGACTGCCGCTGCCGGTGGTCGTTTTGAGCACATACTGTGATGGGCAATTATCTAGTTACTGTTTAGAAACCGCTATACCTAGTGTATAGACTAGTGTTGTTTTTCAGTGTGTGCTATCTCTGCTAATAATTATATTTGTTATGTGTGCACATCGACCTAGCAGTTATCGATCCCGTCTGGCGTAAAATTTGCCTCCATAGCGCGCGCCTGAGGCGAGGCACGAAAAGACAGAGTGAAGACAGAGCCGCTATGAGGCGTGAGTCGCGCGTGCACTGTGCTCAGAAGCACGCTGGGCAGCACCATAAGCTGGCAACGCGTAAAACTGAGACTGTTGGTAATGGTGCTGGTGATGCTGACGTTGGTCGACCGACTCTGAGTGGACAGCATTGTTTCTGCTCACGACGGCGTTGGTTCCATGGAAAGCCTTTTTTTTTGGTGGGGGGGGGGGGGGGGGGGAGCTAAATTTCAGCCCATGCACTGTGGTAGCAACGTGATTTAATGTATTGCTGCCCCTTATTGCCTCCCCATCAAAAATGGTTCAAATGGCTCTGAGCACTATGGGACTCAACTGCTGTGGTCATAAGTCCCCTAGAACTTAGAACTACTTAAACCTAACTAACCTAAGGACATCACACACATCCATGCCCGAGGCAGGATTTGAACCTGCGACCGTAGCGGTCGTGCGGTTTCAGACTGTAGCGCCTACAGCCGCTCGGCCACTCCGGCCAGCACCTCCCCATCTGCTCCTATTCCTCGAACATATCCGCATCCTCTACACTTCCCACCACCTCGATTCACCTCACCCCCTGGTTGCTCCTCTCCTCTCCAACTCCTGCCCTCTGCCACGCCTTTACTGTTGTATCCCCCCTACATCTCTACGCCCTACATGTCCTTTCCCAGGGTGGCTTCTGTCAACTCCCCCTCCCGGATGATGCCCTCTGTCCCTCCAATTATCCCTCCTATCAACTCTGATCTTCACCCCCCTCCTTTCCTCTGTCCTTTCCCTGGGCTCCCTCTTCCCCCCCCCCCCCTTCCATCCTGTTTTCTCCCCACCTAACCTCTCTCTGCCTCCCCTTTCCCCCCCTCCCCCGAGTCCTTTTGTATACCCCTACTCTGCCTAACCCCACTCCCTTAGCTCCTTTCCCCCCTTCCCTCCACTTCATTCTTTCCTCTCCTCCCCCCCCCCCCCTTTCCTTTCTCATCAACTGTCTGGGTTCCCCTAATCTGCCCTGAGCTGTGGTGTATCATATTTGTGCCAATTTTTTTAGTGCAGTGTTCAGGTGAATGTTCAGTGTTGTTCATCTTCCAAAGTGTTGCGAACAGAAATCATGCTGTCGCTGGGTGTACATTTTATATCTCTTGCAAACAGAAACCAGACTGTCGCCGTGTTTTTTTAATTATCTGTCTATTATTTTACCTGTCTGCTTCATATGTATTTTATTAACATCATCAACCCTTTGTTCTATGTTTTAAGTTCCAAGATTTTCCGCCATGTTATCATTTAGGTCTCCGATTTTATCGCCTGTTTTTATTAGTTATTATCTTCATCTTTTTAAAACAAATTCTGCAGGCTGAAGAGCGGCATACTAAGCTGCTGCCAGCCCGCCCCCTTTGGGGGGGGGGGGGGGGAGAATCGAAACTCATTCGAAATTCTCGTCAGCTACTTCAATCTGTGTTATGGGTATTGACAGCTGAGAGTCCTGAATGATTCCCTTAGTAGTGAAATGCCCATGTTTTGATGGTTTATCAAGTGCGGTTAAGTTTTTTTTATTTTATTTACTGGACCAATTGGTTGCTTGAAGTTTTCCAGGCCATCGTTTAAATTGTCATTATGATCTGGCCTGTATTCTCTGAAGCGCGTATGGACATGCTTGTTGAGTTAACACCATCTGCTTGTGTGTTTTAGAAGCTTGTCTTTTTACTTTGTGCTCTCTCCCGGTGTGTGCAACGTTCTGCCTGAGAAGATGGGTGAGCTGGGCCTGTTGATTGGTGGAGAGTAAATGGGCTTCTACCAAGAGCGGCAGCTCATGTGTAATTAAAGGAAAGATGTGTAATCCTGCTTTAAGTATACGCCTCCAATTATAACCAACTATCTATTGATGCATTTGTAGTTGCGTGAGTGGTGGCTTAACTTTAAAACCACGAGTTTGTTTAATATTGTTTAGTGACCCTTTGTTGAACTATTGCAGAAGTTAACTCTAAAGTCATTTACTCGTCAGCTTGAATTTGTTTTAGACATTTCTATATTTAATTAAAGTAATGTTTTTATGAGAAACTTTGTCTTAAAATTTTATGCTCTGTGATTTTTTTTTTTTTCTTTAATATTTACCAAAGAATGAAACTTGCTCAGAGAGTTGTATTGTAATAAAGTCAATCATGTTTGAGAATTGTGAGCTAGTCCTTTCATTAACTGAACCTTTCCTGTGACAGCGTAAAGTTGCGCTACAATTCGCAAAAAAAAAATCGCAGACAGTATCGACTTGTGCCGCTGAATGGACGTGCAAAATTATATCATTGTACTACTCATTGTTCAGGACATACGACGTGTAAACAAAACAGCAGGACGAAATTCAGTTGAGACATAGGTGAAACACATGTACAAATATGTGTGAAATAAGTTAAATATATGTGAAATATATTTGCTCTGGAAAATCTGTGGGGAAAAATCTCCCCCAAACCGCTGAATCGATCTGAACTAAACTCGGTACACTTACTGTTATCGGGAACGAAATACTGCGGCGATAAGAACCAGAAACCTCCTACTTCGATGGCTTTACAGCGTGTATACAAGAGGAGGAGGAGGAGGAGGAAGAGATGGACAGACAGAGGAGGGGAAGAAAGATATGGACTAGTGGAGAAAGAGCAGATGGACAGAAGAGGCAGAAGCACATGGTCAGAGACAGTTGGGAGGAGCTGATTGATAGGGTATAGCAGGCAGAGAGGGGGAGAGAAGGAGATAGGCAGAGAGTGAACAAAGAGAGGACGCAGGAGAATATAGGCTAGTGCCAAAATATGTACCCCTTGCTGAGTGCTCAGCTAGTACACACACACACACACACCACACACACGCACATCTAGCTTGAAGGGGGAAACCAGATGGCGCTATGGTTGGCCCGCTAGATGGCGCTGCCGTAGGTCAAACGGATATCAACTACGGTTTTTTTAATAGGAACTCCCATTTTGTATTACCTATTCGTGTAGTACTTAAAGAATTATGAATGTGTTAGTTGGATCACGTTTTTCGCGTTGTGATAGATGGCGCTGTAATAGTCACAAACGTGTAAGTGGTATCACGTAACATTCTGCCAGTGCGAACGGTATTTGCTTCGTGATACATTACCCGTGTTAAGATGGACCTTTTTCCAATTGCGGAAAAGGTCGATATCGTGTTGATGTATGGCTGTTTGCATCAAAATGCCCAACGGGCGTGTGCAATAAGCTGCTCGGTATCCTGGACGACATCATCCAAGTGTCCGGACCGTTCGCCGGATAGTTACGTTATTTAAGGAAACAGGAAGTGTTCAGCCACATGTGAAACGTCAACCACGACCTGCAACAAATGATGATGCCCAAGTAGGTGTTTTGCTGCTGTCGCGGCTAATCCGCACTTCAGTAGCAAACAAACTGCGCGACAATCGGGAATCTCAAAAACGTCGGTGTTGAGAACGCTACATCAACATCGATTGCACCCGTATCATATTTCTATGCACCAGGAATTGCATGGCGACGACTTTTAATGGCGTGCACAGTTCTGCCACTGGGCACAAGAGAAATTATGGGACAATGACAGATTTTTTGCACGCGTTCGGGATCACTAAACAATAGAAATAAATGGTAATAAATGCTAGTCTGATGATGTGCAACTAATAATATTGTGAAACAGTTAAATTACACAATTACAATAGCACATATTTGCTGATATGTTCGTAATACTAAATATTATAACTAAGCTTTTTCATGTTCCGACGTGTTTTTTCACCACAGTGGTGAAAAACAGTATAACGGCTGAGTTCTTACGCAAGTAAAATTTCTGAAGCGTACATGTATCGAATTTACTATGAAAGTGGTAGAAACATGTAAGATGTAAACAACCCTGACGGAATTACATAGTCAATTTCATAAAACGAGTAACAAAATAAGGTGTTTGCAGTTCCAGGATGGAAATTTGTATCAAGGCACTCAGTATCCTGTTGTGTTACTGCATTATTAGTACTGTAACCTTCCTCCAGTGTCCCTAATTACCTCAAAAATTCTCTTCAGCATAGACTTTGTAGTTCTTGCAGTGAAATTGCCGCGCACTCTTCTCATATCGCTCTCTTCAGGTTACATATGACCTTAAATTATCTGCCATTGAGATTAACACACCTTGCAAGTATACCCCGTAGGTTTCCCATGGAGTTCATATCTGGGCTACGTGCAGGCCAGAGGAAGACATTGATATCTTGACCTCTAAACCACTTTTCGGTTGCACTATAAACATACAAAGGTACAGTATCTTCTTGAAACTTTAGACTTTCATCCTATAGGATCTCATACAATCTAATCGACTCCGCCTCTAGCGTCTCATTATACGTGTTAAAGTTCATTCTGGTGTTCATCCAAGCTATGCGTGATTTATCTTTAGAGCAGAAGGCTGCCTCCCACCACCAAAATTTCTGCTCGTTCTTACCTGCTGCTCTGTTCTCTTATCATGCCCATAATACTGAAATCTGAACAGCCCATCTAAATTAAACTTATTCCTTATTCTCATCTCTGAAGATCAGTTGATCACTTTCCTTTTTTCTTTTTTTTTTTTTTTAGTTTAGAGTAGGTTTCTGCAGTTCTGCAAAATTTGTCCTACAGGCCTGCTAGTTACTGATAACTGTAAGTCAGCAGAAAGTTGCGAAAAATAACGGCTTTTGATTCCTGCTTTGCGCAAAAGTAACCGTTTTGATGCCTCAGACGCATTTTGCCTGTGTTTTCCGTTCTGTGCATATCGCGCGCCCCAACTGACCATATTATCGAATACTGTACTTCGACGGTTAGAATTCTTTGGGCATTAACGTTTATGGAGTCCCGTTTCCTTGTACGCACCGATTTTTGGTTTTTCATCTCGTGATAACTGTTTACCATGTGGCCTTGCCACAATCGTGGCTTATGTACGCAACATACACTGTTAATAATGGTTTTTATTTTTTATCTGCAGTAAACACACGTATGCGCACATCAACATCGCACAGAGCTGGCTGACTTCATGTCGAATTCCACCCTCTACCACATGAATCGTTGATGTATTTATGAGTATACTGTATCTCATACTATTGCATATACACTGTGCATAACTGTTCCATCCGCCAATTTTAATTTCCCCACGATTATCGATGCCTTCATATTGAGTTCCACTAGCGTATAACACGTATTATCTTCTAGGTTCAGGTGCGATAGTATTTTTGTAACGGTAAACAAACTAAAATAGAATTCTGTAATTACAAGAATGAAAATAGCAGCGTCTAAACTGTCTGTTCAGGTAATTTGGAGAGTAACTCAGCAATCAGACGTTGGATAGGGTAAAGTAAGGAGCACAGGTAACCCCTAATTCACGATCACGTTAAAAACACGCTTACCTGACGTGATCTACAACATGGATTCACGTAGGTTTCCAAGATGGTTCCGCATAACTGAAATGTTTAGTGACAGCTTATTTGGTTAGCCTATTTCCACCTTCTAAATCTGGGATTTGTAGGGTACATTCCCGAAACTGAAAAATCATTCGCAGATTATTAATTACGCTTTGCGACTGTGATGACAACGACTTCTTGTCGAAATATCTTATCACTGAGATACGCTGTGCGCCATTCTTATCACTATCACGAGCTGGCTCCATTCAAGAAATCCATTGTTTTTGTGCTGAAATACGCCTTCTCATGTTGTCACAATCACGTGCTGGCTCCATTCAAGAGATGTACTGCTGTCTGCGCAAATCATGACTTCATCAAATTCAGATATCATCTAATCTGAATTTTTCAATAATAAAGAGAACAATAGACGTCTGAAGTAGCCCGCTTCCAAGAACTGCAACTACGTGGGAAAGAAAACGTCTCTGTAGGAACTTTCCGGACATTAGTACGATGGAATTTGTCGGAACAAAACAACTGCTGTCGCTACCAAACCAGCTACGACGTCATTAGAGATGGCCCTCTGGACCGAAACAGACAAACTTGGAAAAATCAAAAGGTTTTATGAAGTACCTATCATCGAAATGGTCTTGCACGATCTAAGGAAGCGCAGAAAACTCAAACAAGGACCGCTGTCCGGCGGCTGAATCACCCCCTCCCTGTCAATTCACAGAGAGAGAGAGAGAGAGAGAGAGTCAGAATTTTAAACATGGGTGGGAAATAATTTTTGCCAAGTATATACACGTTCAAATTTATTCCACTTTACCTCTTGTTTAACTTATTTTATACTCCCTAAGACAATAAACGACGCACCACTAAGGAATTATTCAAATGGGACAGAAAATAAAACAGTGTGCATGTATAGACAAACAAATGATTACATTTACAGAAAAATTGGTAGACTGATTCGAGAGAAAGAGCTTGAGAAACTGATCAAGTCAGTTACGCGTCCGACCTCCTCTGACCCCTAAACAAGCGGTTATTCGACTTGGCAGTGACTGATAGAGTTGTTTGTTGTCCACCTGAGGGATATCGCGGCAAACTAAGACCAATTGGTATATTAGATCGTCAAAGTGTCCAGCTTGTTGGATGGCCCTGCCCATGATACTCCAAACATCCTCAATTCGGGAGAGATCAGGCGACCTTGCTGGTCAAGGTAGGGTTTGGCCAGCACCAAGACAAGCAGTAGAAACTCCCGCCGTGTGTGCGAGTGGGCCTCGTCTTGCTGAAACGTAAGCGACGAATGGTTTGCCGTGAATGGCGACAAAACGGGATGTAGAGCTCGACCTACGCTATGGGGCAGAAGGTTGTATGACGCCCCTCGATAGATCAGGGGTGTACTACACACAGGAAGCAGCTACATGTGTTGCACAGTACTTGTGGCATACACATGGTTTTTTTTTTTTTTTAGATTAGGTTCCTCCCCAAGGGAAACAAACCGTTGGCCTGAAAAATTACCAGTTCATGCCACTGATGTGGGTGTGCCAACTGTAAAAATTGTTAGTTCGCCTAAACAGCTCATTCCAAAGGATTTAAATATGCTTGGTCTAATGTTAGTAAATTGTCAGTGTCTGCAGCAAGATCCCCGAGTAACTCATTGAAATAAACAGTAGTAATGCCAATAATGTATTAGGTACCGAATCTGGTTGAAACCAGACACTAATAGCAGTAAAATTTTGATCTCGGATTGGACAATGTTTAGGAAGGATAGGACTGATGTTATGGGAGGTGGTGTGTTCATTGCAGTCAAAAACCGATTTAAACATAGTTGAAACCGATACTGGGGCGAACTGTGAAATAGTCTGGATACAGCTGTCAATCAGACAAGAATTGACCATTGTATTAGTATGTTTTTATAGACCACCAGCATCCCCAACAAACGTCGCAGAACGTTTCAGGGAAAGTATTGAGTACATAGGAAGTAAATATCCAAATTATCCATTAGTTGGAGACTTTAACCTGGCATCCATTGATTGGGAAATTTACACGTTTAACACAGGGGGAGAAGCAAAGATTCGTGTGAAGTTATTCTAGGAGCGCTCTCAACGCACAACCTTGAGCATTTGGTTAGAAAACCAACCCGACATGGGAATATATTAGAAATCTTGGCGATAAACAGACCTGATCTTTTTGAGGAAGTTAATCTAAAACAAGGTATTAGCGACCATAATGTCGTTATGGCTTCTGTGTCAGTGGAAGTTGCAAAAAAAACCAAAGAAACAGCGTAGAGTTTTCATGTTTGGGAAAGAAAATAAAATTGTCATTTATAAATATCTTCATAGTCAGCTCCAAGCATTCACCCCGGGACACAAAGATATTGAGTATCTTTGGTCGGAATTTAAAGGTATTGTCCACCATGTCCTAGAGAAGTATGTGTCTAGCAAAATTATAGGGGAGGGAAAGATTCCACCTTGATACATCGAACATATTAGTAAGTTGCTGAGAAAGCAGAGAATTTTGCACAGTCGTTTCAAACGTAGTCACTGCCCAGCTGAAAAACAGAAATTATGCGACATGAAAGCAGCTGTCAGAAGAGCAATGAGAGATTCTTCTAACGAATTTGAAAGCAGTATTTTATCTGCAGATTCTAATAATAACCCCAAAAACTTTGGTCGTAAAATCAATGAATGCTAGAAAATATTAAATACTTTCTGTTGCTGACAATACGGGTAATGTAACGGATGATGATAAACAGAGGGCCGAAATTCTAAACCTAGCTTTCAAAAACTCGTTTACGGTAGAGGACTGCCCTCATTCAATTATCGAACAAACGCAAGGATGGCTGACATAGTGCATCTGGGATTTTAAAACAGTTAAGATCCGTAGACGTCAGGAAGGCATCTGGTCCAGACGGTATCCCCGTAACATTATATGTTGACTCTGCTACAAATATAGCACCATTCTTATCCATCATCTGTCAGAGATAATATGAACGGAGGAAAGTTTCACGGGAGTGGAAGAAGGCCCAGGTCATAGTAATCTATAAAAGAGGGAGAAAATCGGATGTACATAATTACCGGCCAATTTCACTGACATCGATTTGTTGTAGAATCATAGAACATATTTTGTGTTCAGACATAATGACCTTTCTAGACGCTGAGAAGCTCATTTGCAGAAACCAGCACGGTTTTAGGAAACAGCGGTCATGCGAGACACAGCTGGCCCTCTTTGTGCATGATATACAACAGGCTCTAGATACCGGCTCCCAGGTTGATGCCATGTTTCTCGTCTTTCGAAAGGCGTTCGACTCAGTTCTGCCCTGTCGCTTTCTCCAAAAAGTGCGCGCTTACGGTCTATCCAGTGACATGTGCGTTTGGGTAGAAAGTTTTCTAAGAGACAGAGAGCAGTATGTCGTCCTGAATGGGATGACTTCGTCAGAAACAAGCGTAACTTCAGGTGTGCCCCAGGGCTGCGTAATAGGTCCGCTGCTTATTACGATTTACATAAAAGATCTGGTTGATGGTATTGACAGTGGCTTTAGACTGTTTGCCGATGATGCTGTAGTCTACAGGAAAGTAGTATCAGACGAAAGTTGTGAACAAATCAATGAGGATTTGCAGGAAATAAATGCATAGTGTACTGACTGGCAGTTATCTCTCAATATTAGTAAGTGTACCCTACTACGTATAACAAGACGAAAGTCCCCATCAATATACGAGTACAAAATAAATGCCCAGTCTTTGGCAGCGGTAACATCCGTCAAGTATCTGGCTGTGACTATTCGAAATGATCTCAAATGGAATGATCAGATTACAACAAGTAACGGGTAAGGCGAACTTTAGATTGCGGTTTATTAGTAGAAGAATCCTGGAGCGATGCAGTCCTTCAACAAAGGAAATAGCTTACAATGCGTTAGTTCGTCCAGTCTTAAAGTATTTTTCGTCTGTATGGGGAGATTGAGAAGGTCCAAAGAACAGCGGCAAGATTCCTGACTGGTACATTTAGCCATTGCGAGAGCGTTATAAATCTCATAGGAAGTTTGAAGTGGGACACACTTGCAGATAGCCGGCGCGCTAAACGTAAGGGGTTGCTCACTAAATTCCGAACTCCGATCTTCACCGTGGATGTAGAGCATATATTATTACCAACAAATTTCAAATCGCGCAATGATCACCATTCAAAGATAAGGCAAAATTAGAGCTCGTACTGAGGCGTTCAGACAGTCGTTTTTCCCTCGCGATATCCGCGAGTGGAACAGAAGGGGGCAAATATGACTTTGGTGCGAATTGTGCCCTCCGCCACACACCGCTGAGCCGTGCTCACTCCCAGCGATGCGTTTTCGTGAACTTCGCTATCTGTGTTTGGTTTCCCACTCTTGTTGCGGTTACATCGTGGTTCTTCTTCCTTCTACGTGTGACAGCAGTGATGTGTATCGATAATTGCGCCGTGTACCATTTTTGGTTTGGTGTATATAGTTTCCGACTAGGTGTTCTGCAAGCAGTCGGTCGGTTGTTGCGGACGAGGGAAGTTATCTCCTCGCGGTGCAGTCGGCTGGGACCGCTGGCAGCCCCTGCACAGTGTCGGAGCGTGTGTGGAGCTGTCCGATCGCTACGAGCTTCATGGTTCACCGACCCAGGACGCCAAAGTTGAGTAAGGGTTTCAACTACCAAAGCTGCGTCCATCCATGTTGTAGTGGTTCGTTTCGGTGCTTTCCTGTTGGGAAGGTTTTCCTGTGAGGAACGCAGTGTGTTTCTACTGCTGAAATTGAGCGGCCATGTGGTGTAATTAATTATTTTGGTTGACTTCAATTCGAGTGCACCAGCGGAATTTTTTGCCTTGTGGCTGTTAGTGTTCGGGTTACCTGACCTGGGCACTGACGTAAATTCGGGCAGTATTCTTTTGGGTGAAGTTAACTATATTACCGTGTTTCAAATTCAAGTGTACCAGCGGAATCTTCTGCCTAGTGGCCGTTAGTGTTCCGGTTACCTGCCCCAGCCACTAACGTAATTTCAGGCAGCGTCCTTTCCTCACCTGTTGTCGCTGTCCAATATGGTGTGTAATTTTGACAGCTAATACATACTCCATTGTGTATTATCACGTTTGTAACATTGCCGGTTTGAGTTCTCATGTACTAATTGACAGGAAGCAAGTCGTTGTGTCGGTCGGTCTGTGGCTGTCCCCTGGATCAAGTGTAATTGGGCTCACCACCTGTCTCGCCTAAGTGAACGAGGGCAGACCGACCTCCGTGGAGGCTTCTGAGTACCACCGGTGTTTAATTATCTGTTGTGTGCTACTTTCAATTTAAGGCTTATGGTTAGTTTTTCTTTTTTCTTAAAAATTTTGCAAAATTAATTCTTAAATTTATCTTTCAATCTTAAACATTGCGGCCTTCTGCCTATTTTAAAGGCAGAAGGCCGCAATGTTTAATCTTGAAAGATAAATTTAAGAATTAATTTTGCAAAATTTTTAAGAAAAAAGAAACTTAATTATGGCCTTCAGCCTTTGGTATTGCACCTTGCATGTATATGTTCTATCTGCTTAGCCTTAAGGCTTTCCACGTAGCCGTGATATGTTGTTTTATTTATTTTATTTGCTCTTTAATTGCATTTTAATCTTGTTGATTTTTAAGATTTCTTGTTTTTATTCTGACCTTCTGCTTTTAAAAGTCTATGGTAATATATTCTAAAATTTTGAAATTTAGTTTTGGCCATCAGCCATTTGTTTTGCACCTCGCATATGTTTGTTCTATCTACTTTGTTGTGATTTTTTTAAAATTATTTTATTGATATCTTAAATGGATTTTGTCTTGTTGATTTATTAAGATTTCTTGTTTGGAGGCCTTCAACCGTGAAAGAGTTGCATTCGGTAAAGGTCCGGTTATGTGCCGCTTTGATTGTAAAAGTTATTAAATTACAATAAATTACAATTGGAAGGCGAAACTGACATCAACCTATTTGGCCCTTTCCCAATCCTATTACCTGTTCTGCCCAGCGGATTCAGCTGGCGTTTCAACGGCTTGGTGACTCGCGGAGTATATGTGTAGATGTAGATGCAGACGTACCGTTGCTCTTTAAGGGTGACGCTGATGACAATCACAGGGTCCTGCAATGAAATGAAATGGCACCCCAGACCATCACTCCTGAATGTTGGTATCCCACCACTGTCTGGGGTGTAACAAAACACATCGTCGCTGCCCATAGGGGCTCAGTTCGAAGTAGGAGTGGTGAAAGGTGATTTCCGCTTCGAATTGAGCCCCGATAACTACTGAAGAAGTCTCTGGAGACGCTGCGGGCAACTGTGAGGTACCAACCTGACTTTCGCCCTCCGTATGACCCTAAATCGAGGAATGACGATGTGGGGTGCCTCTTCATTTCATTGCAAGACCCCTTTAGTTGTTATCCGCAGCATGTTTACGGCATTTTAAGACGATATTCTGTGCCCCGTTTTATTGCTCTTCGTGGTAAGCCATGGTTCAAATGGCTCTGAGCACTATGGGACTCAACTGCTGTGGTCATCAGTCCCCTAGAACTTAGAACTAGTTAAACCTAACCAACCTAAGGACATCACACACATCCATGACCGAGGCAGGATTCGAACCTGCGACCGTAGCAGCAGCGCTGCTCCGGACTGGAGCGCCTAGAACCGCAAGGCCACCGCGGCCGGTGGTGGTAAGCCATCCTGGGTTTATATACCAGCAAGATAATGCCCGTCCGCACACGGAAAGAGTTGTTACTGCTTGCCTTCGTTCTTGCCAAACGCTAATTTGGCCGCAAAAGTAGCCAATCTCTTCCCAATTGAGCATTTCTGTAGCGTAATGGCAAGACCGTGCAGCCAGCTCGGCATTTTGACAATCTAACGCGCCAATTGGGCCGGATTTGGCACGTAATCCTTCAGGAGGACATCCAACAATTCTTCCAATCAATGTCAAGCCGAATAACTGCATGCATAAGGGCCTCCGGAGTAGACCAACACGTTATTGTTCTATTTCTGAAGTTCTTTCTCTTGCGCGATTATCCAGTTCTCCTCAAATTATAATCACTTCTTCATTTACTTGTCTGCGCACGTGCATCACATACATAGTGAACCCAGAATTTACTTTCAAAATCTTTTCTTAAGGAATTTACTTTATCTACTAGCGATTCTTCAAGAACATTAACACATTTAATCACACTAGGTGAGCGTGGAAGTAGCTGCCAGGAAGTAATTGATGGAAAATAAAATTACTTTTAACAAATGTGAATTTTATTCCTAAAAGCCTTTTCAAAAACAGATTTAAAATTATAAGCAGAAAAGCACGCTCGAAATATCAAGTTACAATTTTATTTCGAGGCAGACAGAACAATATTAACAGTAGGAGCCTTCGGGCTGAGAAGCTTGCCTGCTCCGTTTCAACACGGCCGTAGTCATGACCGCTCACAACAACCTCTGAAAGAGTACACTGGTGCAAATCTGTAACGCAGCAGATTACTTTAAGCACTGGACTGACGTGGGGACCTCACATGCCCCGACGCTCGAGGCGGACAAGTCATCTGGTGTCTCAGTGCGCGACCGACCAACCGATCGATCCAACCGCCAATGCTCATTGCCTGAGCAAACTCGAGCAGACTGGCGGCCTAACACACACCAGCACTCCGGACGACGGATAGACACTGACTGGCCCACACTTACCTGGCTGACCAACTGACCAGACTCGCCCCCTCGTGCTGGCTTTAAAGTTTGATCCAAACGACAGACGTACTAGAACTCCGAACGACGGACAGACACTAACTGCCGCACACTGACCCGGCTGACCAACTGACCAGACTCGCCGAGACTGACAGATTGCCCAACTGCCACTGGCGAGCTTATAGCGCCCCTGAAATGCACTTCAACAGGCAACCTTTCCCCTTTCACCACAGAGGGAGACACCAAAGCTGCGATTGCCACAGCAGCGCCACCGCCAGAAACGGAGGGCGACTGCTTTACACTACCTGCTGCGGCGCGCTCTTCAAAACAGCAAATTTTTCCACGGCTTACACAGATTTCCGTCCCATTCGACAGTTCGTATAACTCCTTGGTGATATGTCGCAGTCTTTCTTTTTGTCTGTGTGTAACAGTGATGGAATTATTGATAACACGTGTAACTTGAAAAGAATTTTCATTGAATACCTTACGCGTAAGATACGATTAGCTACATCCTAGGAAGTTAAGCCAAGGGCCAGTAAAAGATAGCAGTATGTCGAGAAGTGGACAAAGGAGATAATAGATCTAATGCGTAAAAATTGTGGATGTTTCGTGTGACACAGCAGTGAAAATGGCCATAATAGGATAAAAAAAGACAAAATATTCATGACAGCAGCTGTCATTATTTTTATTTCATCAACACGAATTTCAATAATGTGACCTAAGAAATAGTGGGTCAAATTTATACTAAACGATTACGGATTTATAATGAGGCAAGGAATTGAAAGGAGCCTCAGCTCCAAATTGTACTTCAAACCATCACGTTTGGAACTTTATCCTACGTTCTTCTTCAGTGCCAATAGAGTTTTGAACAGCAGATCCATGTAGGGAACGATACAACAGGATAATAACCGACACTTAAGGTGATACGAATTAACGTACATCTCTCCAGTTTTTCATGGTCGGACTTTCGAACCTGACGCCTTCCGGCACCGGTGAGGAACCCGCTCACATGGGCACCGAACCTGATGGTTCCATCCGGCGCCTTCTTAACTTCCTTGTCATTTTTCTTTCTTTCTGTTAGACTTCTAATTTGGTTTCTTGCGATCCGCCACCACTTACTCTCTCATGACAACCCCTTTATCTCCCGGAAACACCTCCACTCATTGTTCTCGAATGTTTGTTGTCCATGTTCCAGTCTCTAGTTCTCTTAAGTTTTAGTCGTCTGCAGTTCTGTCTGCTAGACTGGGAGCTATACCCTCATATCTTAACGTATACCGTGCTGTACATTGCCAGTGTTCTCCTCCTATTCCTTTCCCCGACCTATTATCAGACGAATTACTCACTCCTAAACTCATATTTCGGTGTCCATAAGTCAAACGGTACGATTCTCAACTTCGCCGGTTTTACCATTGTCCACGACTCAGCGCCATTTATTGCTGCGCTCCAGACATAAATTCTCAGAAAACTTATTCCCAAATTAAGGCCTGCATTTGATAACTTGGCCATCTGGGGTGGCCGAGCGGTTCTAGGCGCTACAGTCTGGAACCGCGCGACCGCTACGGTCGCAGGTTCGAATCCTGCCTCGGGCATGGATGTGTGTGATGTCCTTAGGTTAGATAGGTTTAAGTAGTTCTAATTTCTAGGGGTCTCATGCCCTCAGAAGTTAAGTCCCATAGTGCTCAGAGCCATTTGAACCATTTTTTGATAACTTGTTTTAAAGCAGATTGCCGTTTTTGTCCACACTACTCTGCTTCCTTACGCATTTGATTCATTACGCGTTATTTTGCGACCAACGTAGCTGAACTCCTTCACTTCCCTATTACGTAGTTCCAAATTTTGATGTTAACCTTATCTCATATCTGCTAGAGATCTTATTTCCGTAATATTCGTTTTCCTCAGTCGATATTCTGTGCTCCTTAGATAGCTCTTTCATTCTGTTGTTCTTTTTTCCATCACGTTCACTGAGAATAGCAATGTCATCAGTGAATCATGTTTTACATCCCATCACACTGAATTTTAATCCCACACCTGAACCTAATTTTTAATTACATAATTGCTTCTCAGATACACAACTTGAACAGCAGGATATAATTCAGAACTTCGTCTCTCACGAATAATGTTTTTACTTGTTGAGTTAATCAGCTATAACTTACTAATACTCCGCGCTGATTTACTTCTCCCAGTATCTCTCCTGTACATCCAAAACTCCACAGAAGTTCTCCAGTATACTTCCCGTGTCTATTACTCCTAGAAGGAACAATATTGCTAAGTAAGAGATTGATTGTGGAGTCCACATTCTGTTCCTATGTCTGCAGATCATGAGCTTACTGTAACGTTTGTGGAGTCTTGGATTTCTTCTAAAAAAACTACCATACTCCAAATGCTTCGAGTACTTCCATAAGAACATACTACCACGCCATTTACGAGATGAATTCGCGCAACTGCTCCGGAAGTTCTGGCCATGAGATCTGAATGATTAGTTATCTCTATCAATGTATGACGCACTGGCTAGGAGTCGTAAGTGATAAGGAAGCGCTGCGGTGATAAAGCGTTCCTATATATATGCACGGCAGGCAGAGTAGACCAGTTGTAAGCAGCTGTTCAGGTGTGGACTGCATAATTAGTATGGAAAAAGGTGAGTGGTTGTCACGTACACAGAATTAAGCATCAGTTCACACATAAGCCGGCCGAAGTGGCCGTGCGGTTAAAGGCGCTGCAGTCTGGAACCGCAAGACCGCTACGGTCGCAGGTTCGAATCCTGCCTCGGGCATGGATGTTTGTGATGTCCTTAGGTTAGTTAGGTTTAACTAGTTCTAAGTTCTAGGGGACTAATGACCTCAGCAGTTGAGTCCCATAGTGCTCAGAGCCATTTTTACAGTTCACACATACTACAGAATATTACTTTACTTCCCGACACGTTGTCGCTATATACCATGCTATCACAGTTCATCTCTTTCAGCACCATGCAAAGTAGTAGGGACGCCGGGCAAACATGTGAATCTGAGACGAGCCATACTCTTATAAACTGTGGCATAAGTGTACACAATGTGTCCATTAGGTATTGAGACTACCATAAAATTATATTAACAACCACTTATAATTTAAATATATGTCATAAACTACCCATTTTTTTGAGCCATCGGACTTCTGATTTGATGGATCCTGCCATGTACTCTTTACACATGACAACGTCTTCACCTCAGAGTAGCACAACATATGTTCTCGATTATTTGCTGGTTGTATTCCAGTCTCTGTCTTCCTCTGCAGTTTTTACCCTCTACAGATCCCTCTGTTACCATGGAAGTTATTTCCTGATGTCTTTATATTATCCTATCGTCCAGTCCCTTCTTCCTGTCAGTGTTTTCCATATATTCCTTTCCTCTCGTTCCTTACCTTATCAGTCTACTTAATTTCAACACTACTTTGTATAATAACGGCTCAAATACTTCCATTCACTTCTGTTTCCGTATCGTAAATTCCGATTTTTTTTTCTGCTCAAATTAAGGCCTGTGTTTGACATCAGCAGGTTTCTCTTGGCAGACTTACCAATACATGTTATAAAAGTGGGTGTATGTATTTATGTTCCTCATCTCCTCCCACGCCACTGGATCGATTTCAAGCAAACTTGGTAGACAATCTCTTACTGTCTGAAAATAACCACTAAGTGCGCAAGAACCATGGACTTCTCAAAGGCGTGGGGGAGGGTGCGTAAAGGAGCGCGGTTCACTGGGCGCGCACGGCCTCACAATATTCATGCAGTACCTGAGAATGAGAGCACTTAGTGATTTGCAACAAACCTTAGACATAGTTTCAAATCCGTACGAAATTTTTCTCGCTCACACCCCTCACGAAATGATGAAAGGAAAAAAAGTATGTCGCTTACTACATTTTCACTTTCGTCCAGTAAACCTACTGCAGCAGGCAAGTTCTTTCATTACGTTTTTACTAATATCTCTATTTCTAACAAATTTCTCAGACACTGCCTACATATATTACTAAATAAACATGAAAAATTATATCATTGTACGATGCATGTTACTGATAACGCTATCCGTCACACATTCGAAGATAATGTCTAATATACTACTAAATACAACTTTAAAATTGTGCCATTCTACGATTTGCAGTTCAGAAGAAACGACGTTGTAAACACTGATCCGTGTACAAACGAAACTGTAGGTCGAAATTTGCTAGAGATACAGGTGAAATATGCTAAATATATGAGCCATGTGCTCTTGTTGGCAAATCCGCAGCTAAAAAGTTCCTTCTAAATCCCTGGATCGATTTCAGCCAAACTTGGTACACGCATTACTTACTATCTGGAAAGACCTTCAATGTGGCTAAGAACCAGCAACCTTCTATTGGTACCTAGCGAGGTGACGTACTGGTTAGCACACTGGACTCGCATTCGGGAGGAAAGCAGTTCAAACGCTCAAACTTGCGTCTGGCCATCCTGATTTAGGTTTTCGATGATTCCCCTAAATCGCTTAAGGCAAATGCTGTGATGGTTCCTTATAAAGGACACAGTCAATTTCCTTCCCCATCTTTCCCTAATTCGATGGGACCGATGAAATCGCTGTTTGATCCCCTTCCCCAAATCAACCGACCAATCTCCTACTGGAGTGACAGTGGTAATAGGAAGAGAGAGGAAGAGATGGACAGACAGAGGTGAGGAGGGGGGGGGGGGGGGGGGGGGGGAAGGAGATGAACACAGATATGAGGAGGTGGAGATGAACAGAAGAGGGGAGGGGGAAATCCGCAGGAAAAGGGGAGGCCATGGATAGAGAGAACAAGGAAGAAGAGATGGGGAGAGAAAGGAAATAGAGAAGGAGATGGACTGAGAAAGGGAGAGGATGAGATGGACAGAGAGAGAGGAAGCATGGAGTGAGTAGAAGGAGGGGGGGGGGGGATGGAGTTTGAGAGGGAGCAGGAGATGGAGAGAAAGGTAAGGAGCACACGAACAGTGCGAGAGGAAGGAAGGTGTAGACAGAGAGTCAGCGGAGTGATGGAGGAGGTTGATAGAGAGATGGGGAGTAGGAGACGGAGAGACAGAGCTGAGGAGGAGATGGACAGGGAGGAAGGTTTGGGGGAGAAGAAACTGACAAAATACAATTAGCATCAATACACAGCCTGGCAAAGCTAGGTACTGAGCTATCAATATACATATTATGGATTGGTGGCATTTATGTTTCAAAATGAACAGTGTTAGAATGAAAACCATCACTTCAAGACAGTTTGAGTGTCATTGTTTGTTGCATCTATAATCATTTCACGCTTTTTGATAACCAGTATTTTACTTTTAATGTGTTTCGCCTCTGTTGGTATATGCAGTCATTAAAATTAAGTACAAAAAATAGTTAACAAAAAAGGCTCTAGTAAGTAAGAAGCCCTTTCAGTGCCATGAAAATAAAAGCTCAGATTTTAAGACTACGCTGTCACACATATAATGCCAGATGTATGGATAGGATCTTATTACACATGTCCTATAATCTGAGACATCTGTTTTGTTCAGTTATAGTACTCTAGTTCCACGCAACGTTTTAAGTGTAACAATCCCTATAAGAGAAGTTTCAATCCCTATAAGAACTGAAAGCGATTTCACTTTACACTGCCAATAATTATTTGGGGATTTATGTTAGCAATCAAGAAAACTCCACGATATTACAACACTCCTCCCCCCCCTCCCCCTTCCTGTGTTTAATACGACAGAGAGTGTTGAAGTGGTCTCACATAACGAACGGTCAGTACCCACTGGCTACAGATAAGCACCATTCATGGTGAATTAGTGAACTGCTGTGGTATACAAGTGCAAATCAGAATAACAGTTGACTGTCGTATTTTGCCTCCAGTGTGTCAAAATGCAACAGAAACAGAAATCTGCATTTACACTCTGTCAAGTTTCCATACTTTCTGTTTTCTCTTTGTGTATATACCGTACCTTATCTCTGTCCAACAAATACACCTTTCCTCCACATCATTTGTATTTTTATTCTGATTCCGTGTCTCCTTGTTCTTCCTTTACGTCCAGTGCTGCAAAAGTTACTGTCCAAATAACTGTCTCCTCGAAACATTTAAATCCCTTACTTACTGCCGTTGTTTATATTTTTATCACTGCTATTCATTTCCTAACATAATTTCTAGTTGCCTAGAAACTGAACTTAGTCTAACTGATTTTTTTTTTTCGTTTATGTTAATGTGTATATAATATAAAATTTCATTTTAACAGAATTTAAGCAGAGTGTGTAACTACATTCAATAAGGGGTGTCAAGCTCCGATCTAAAGGACCTATACACATAGAAGTTATATATAATGGAAATTAATTAGAGAACAATCGTATACTATGTACGAGTAATTATTGTGTACTGAGTAATGGGATGTATTATGGTAAGAGACCTCATTCTGCCCTGGCCGCGTTTCAGTGACCGAGGTTGCAGCGCTGCTGTTGGTGTTGTTGGTGACGTCAGCAGCCACTGACCTCCAGACGCGACTCGATGAGAGCAGCAACCGCCTCGTAATCACCACGACAAAGGGTGAGTGCCTAGCCCGGCATCACAGCGTTCATCGGTATCTGAAGAAACAGTAGAGTGTACGGGAATCTAGCTGTGGATATGGTAGGCAAAGAGTAGTGATATGTTTGTCTGGAAGCACAAAAGAATAATTACAGACACTAAAATGTCAAAAACATGCTCCACTGTTTGATAAGAAGGTAAAGGCTGATATCCATTCCGCTCTTAAATATTGCTAGGAATGTATAACTATAAATTCTCAGATTTGTTATTATGCTTTGCACTAAATGCACTTTAATAACCATAACGCACTTCTTTCGAGTAGATTACTCATCTCCTTAGGCTAATTCAGATTCTGCAAGCACGCCTTTCCAGCATAAGCTGTGATAAATTTGACTGTCTTATCCTGGCTCCAGTACATTACAGCACCTCAAAAACAGGGAGGACCCTACAGAATAGACTGTTTTGCAGCCCGTCCAGTGGTGCAACGCTGATAAGCAATTTGATTTGGAGGAAGGTACCCGAATGTCTGATACCTTTTTATTAGATCGAGTCCTCTAATTTCGCTAAACACGTTTAGATACTAAGTCACTCGGGTCTGGACTGAGTTACCCTATAATGTGAGTCAGCCCTTACCACAGACGCCAATTACAAGAGCAAGGGGCCTTACCATGGACACCAATTACATTCGCTAGTTGGAGATCAGCAAACTGTGTCACAGTGTAGTGGAATACGAGATAAAATTTAAGCCAAGTAAACAAAATTATTATTTAATAAACTCATATTCTACCCTTTCTCGCTGAGTTGCAGTAATATATTAGATAATATATTAGACGCTTACTCACGCGAATTTAACCACCTCAAATAGTATTCGACGTGCTGCTACACGCCACTACTCATTATCTCAGTGAAACTATAACTCAAAAGATAACATTAGCGTATTACTAGGCTAGACAGATCAAGTGGTATAATCGCGACACAAACCCCAGGACATGGCTCCTGGTGCCATATAAATTCGTCACTATTGTTAAACGTACTGATTTTTGTTCATTATTCACAGTCATGATAGGTTCAAGTTGCTGTGTTTAGAAACTCACGATGGATGAATCCATCGTCATTCGCAATCAATTACAGTTATAACAGTCATACATTACTAGTTGCGGCACTGTGATGCTGAATATTCGAATAAGCTAACCCGTGAGATCAACTGTAAGTGAAATACAATATCAGAAACGTCAGTGATCTTTTATGGCAGTTAGCGGTTGTAAAGCTGAGTTGAAGAACACGGTATAGCACCTCGACATCGAAATACAGCATTTATAAAAATGTACAACTTAAGTTGATTCCTTGAGACGGTAGTACACACCATTCATGGACATTCAAGATCAGTATTGTGGTCGGTTCTTCCAGCCAACTATGATTCTTATTGTTCAAGCGACTCTACCTGCCAACTATGATTCTTGTTGTTCAAGCGACTTGCGAATTGTAACTCAGCGTTTCACACTAGTACTTTATATATTCCCGAGCCGGTGAAAGCAGTTCAGACATCGTTAAACTAATTTATTTCCAATACAGAGGGACACCAGAGATGATGCAATGTCTTGAAAAATACGTAGTTTTCAGTTTCGTTTACATATCACAGGCCCTTTCATTGTTTATATAAAATATTTTCATGGAGCACTTATAGTGTTACGGATTTTACTGCCCCATTATTTCTAACGTAAGATTCCACTGTACCTCACGGTACTTCAATACTAAAAACTATATATTGCTTTCTTTCTTTTGCTTGCGCCTTTTTCCTGCAGTGACGCAGGGTCGGCAAGGTTAATCGTATTTGGCAAGGTTAATTGAAGGGGTGGCCCGATGCCCTGTACCCCCCGGGACGGAAGTAGTGTACCCCAACTGTCTGTGTCTAGTGGAATCCATGGAATAGTGCGAATGTGTGCAGATGTCTACGACCCGTGTAACTGAGGCGGGACGTGGGGACCAGCCCGGTATTCACCTAGTGGGATGTGGAAAAGCGCCTAAAAACTACATCCAGGCTGGCCAGCACACCGGCCTCCGTCGTTAAGCCGCCGGGTGGATTCGATACGGGGCCGGCGCACCTACCCGAGTCCAGGAAGCAGCGAATTAGCATACAAACCATATATGGCTGCTACAACAGATTTCAGAAATACTATTTGGAATGTCACAATATGTTAGCTATAGAAAACTAACTGAAAACAATAATCCATTTCATACGCTTTTCCTCAGTCTATTCTGGGAGCCGTTTTTTACTACAAATAGCGATATTTTCTCGTGTTCAGATGAATCTAGTACCGAAACTGTGTTATAAAAACCCCTTGAGTGTACCAGTGCAATTAAAAGTAACCAGGTACCAGCATATTGTTTTCTCTACTGTAAGTCATCATCAAGTGCATCATTTTTGCTCACAAGAAGAGTTCAACATTCAATGACTCGAATAATAGCTGCGTTAATTTTTCAGATGGCGAGGATGTTGAAGTCGGCTATGTCACAGTTGAAGACACCACGGGCTCTCGCAAACTGTGCTCTGACCCTGAGTTTGATGATAACTGTCTACCATTCCCCGAGCCAACAATCACCACACATCGTCAAGGTCGAGCCCTCATTTGTGCCACATCAAAGACGGAAGCGGGGGGTAGTGGAATCATTATTCGGAGCTGTGTCGACCATTCGGGCAGCCATATCTATGGAGGACCCGAGCAGTACAATCAGACCTGGCTAATAGAGGACAACGTGTACAGCGATTACTCGTACGTCAGCAAAGAGCAAGACAACGTCGGCGTGGCCGAGCGTTACTGGCTCTTCTCCGATGGCCGGTACCTTTACATTCCTCCATATGTGCCTCTTTTCATAGAACAGAATACAAACACGTCGGAGGATCAACTATGTTTCTTTGCGGAGAACAAGCCACCTTACCCAGTCAATCGGTCAGAGACTGTTCTGGAGTTCACAGTCTGCTACTACGAAAATGCAAGGGTAGCGCACGAAGAGGCCATCGCAGAACACTTCGACAAACCCCTAGGCATTCCAGACGAGCGCATGACCACGCACCCCATATGGTCGACGTGGGCGCGTTACAAGAGAGATATCAACGACACGACAGTGAGGCAGTTCGCCAGCGAGATAGTCGAACACGGCTTCAGCAACAGCCAGATTGAGATAGACGACAAGTGGGAGACCTGTTACGGCAGCCTCACGTTCGACCCCAACAAGTTCCCTGACGTCAGAGCGCTCGTAGACGACCTGCACGCAATGGGTTTCCGTGTCACACTGTGGGTGCACCCGTTCATCAACTCTGACTGCGAACCGCGTTACTCGAGGGCCCTGGAGGAGGACTGGTTCGTCAGTGACTCCGAGGGCAGCACCAACACCAGCTGGTGGAACGGCCGGGGCGGCATCATCGACTTCAACAGCGTTGCAGCTTCGGGCCAATGGTCCTGCATGCTCTGGGTGAGTTGCGCTGCTGCGAGTTTTGGACATCTGTGGCTCCGACTCGTTTCTTTCCAAACGATGGCAGAATATTTTCTGTTTGTGGTAAAAATTGTACGCATATCAGCTAAACTTTTTGCAATATATACATATGCAGACTGAAGCGACAGAAGAAAATTTGCACCAAGGCCGGGATTAGAACTCGGGTGTCCTGATCACTAGGCAGAGCACTAACCGCTACCCCACTCCGGAGCAGTGGCTTTGCACAACTGCACAAACTGCAGTAGCATGCCTCCCTTCTGAATCCAAATTCCTATTCACGCCTCATCTCCCTCGGTACTCCCTCTAAACTCGACCAGTATTGCTGAGGCTCTCCAACTCCACTGGAAAACGATATAGTTGATAGCCTCTACAATGCTCTCCACGCGGATGTGCAAAGCCATGGTGCCAGGGTGGCGTAGTGGTCAGATTGTCTGCTTAGTGAGCAGGAGAACGGTTTTTGAATCCCGGCCTGATACAAATTTTGATTTGCCGCTTCAGTTTGCATGTATACATCATAGATCTTTGTGACTTGAAAAGATCTCTGTAATTATACATTTGTACTTGGTTAAACTTATTGTGTTGCACTGCGTGTTACACAATAGCAGGAGTCAGGAGCTAACTTCCTTTGCAGTGTAGTCTGGCTGTAAATACTTTGCTACTGGTCACGTAACTTCTCGCAAAATTTGCAAATGTTTCGAATTAAGTCGGGTGATGCTGAGGGAATTAGATTAGGAAATGAGACACTTAAAGTAGTAAAGGAGTTTTGCTATTTGGGGAGCAAAATAACTGATGTTGGTCGAAGTAGAGAGGATATAAAATGTAGACTAGCAATGACAAGCAAAGCGTTTCTGAAGAAGAGAAATTTGTTAACATCGAGTATTGATTTAAGTGTTAGGAAGTCGTTTCTGAAAGTATTTGTATGGAGTGTAGCCATGTATGGAAGTGAAACGTGGACGATAAATAGTTTAGACAAGAAGAGAATAGAAGCTTTTGAAATGTGGTGCTACAGAAGAATGCTGAAGATTAGATGGGTAGATCACATAACTAATGAGGAAGTATTGAACAGAATTGGGGAGGAGTTTGTGGTACAACTTGACTAGAAGAAGGGATCGGTTGGTAGGACATGTTCTGAGGCATCAAGGGATCACCAATTTAGTACTGGAGGGCAGCGTGGAGGGTAAAAATCGTAGAGGGAGACCAAGAGATGAGTACACTAAGCAGATTCAGAAGGATGTAGGCTGCAGTAGGTACTGGGAGATGAAGAAGATTGCACAGGATAGAGTAGCATGGAGAGCTCCAGTCTCAGGACTGAAGACCACAACAACAACAATGTAATATCCTACCCATCTGCGGTAGGTAAGTTGTGGATAGCTGAATTCAAAAGAGACCATACGTTCATATGAATCGCATTTGACATTTACATCAACTGTGTAATATAATGGGAGATATAGAAATGTCGTAAGAAAAAGTAAACGGTCTACATAGAAAATTGTTAGACGTCCAACTTTTGCAGTCCTGTCTTCCTCAGTTGCGTGTAATATTACGGTATATTGATAATTTTTACTTTATGGACCGTTTGTAGGAAATCGTCCACGCAACCTGCCACTGAAGATGCCTTGCAGAAAATAAAGGCGAAACGCGTATGGCACTAAAATTGTGTTTCATTCAGTTGCTGTCAGACAGTCCATGAAGTAAAAATTGACATGTTTGTTCAACGCTGATCCAAAGGTAACATGCAGCTATTGTCACTGCCGTTAAAATACTTCTGGGTATGTGACAGCATTGTCAATATTTGAAATTCTCCTACGATCCAGTCACTTTGCAAATGGCCTTCCTCAGAGTGTCTTGTCAGGCAAGAACTTCGCCAAAGAAGAGTCTGAGTGTGGGCTGTCCAGATCATTCTGTCACCTAAATAAAGTTACACACAACCTAGTTGCTGTGTAGTGTATCGAAAGATATTTTAATTTTCAGCCATACGTCAAAAAAGGGAAACGTAGTATCGATAGTCACCAAGGTGTGCAGCAGATTTAAACTATCGATATACTGATAGCTCTATCGGTTATCGCCAACCACTAACTAAGCCAAGATCAACTAGTGTGCATTGTTGCCCTCACTTGAACCCAGTTGTTGTTTTATTAATCAGTTCACTTCCTATCTGTAGTTGCATTTAATGTGATTGCTACCGTTTATTGTTTTTGTACTGTGTGCTGTTTTCATAATTTCTAATTACGGATAAGTTTTTTTAACAAGAAAGAAGAGGAAAAAGCATTTTGATTCATTCGCTAGCGTTACGGTAAGTTAAAATTATACTCGCACAACTATAGTAGCGTCATTTCCTACCTACAGCTGTTTAATGTTCGCACTGGAGTCATTATTTGGATGCTGGTAGCAATCTGAAGCTGAAATAATTCAGTGCTTCACAAAGTAGCGTAGTGGTAAGACCAGTGCATCAAAACACAATTCCACTTGCCTGTGTTGCCCAAAAATTGTGTTGATAAACAAAAATTTTGCCCAAACATCCATGGTTGCATTTCTTTAAAAAATAATTTCTCAAAATTCTACCATTAGTGCCGACCAGAGTGGCCGATCGGTTCTAGGCACTATACAGTCTGGAGCCGCGCGACCGCTACGGTCGCAGGTTCGAATCCTGCCTCGGACATGGATGTTTGTGATGTCCTTAGGTTATTTAGGTTTAAGTATTTCTAAGTTCTAGGGGACTGATGACCTCAGAAGTTAAGTCTCATAGTGCTCAGAGCCATTTGAACCTACCGTTAGTAGCCCGAATGGCAAAATATCGCGCAGTCTGGTCACCCAGTTGGTAATCAATTACGAAAACCAGTTCCGGTATGGACCGATGGGGAGGGGTTTGTGCAGATTGACAAGAGTATGTGATGACAGCACAGCCTACAGTTCGTTCGTTTCTTAAAGATTTTTTTTCAGCGAGCTGCTTGAATTCGATCCAGTTAACTGCGGCCTGCATCGACTCCGTCCTTTCGTACAAAATCTATTACGGTCTTCTAATGCTGTAATAACCGAAGCCAGATATTCCATGTAAATTTAATGTAAATGCGTGCATTCGTACACCATCAAATGACCAGATACACACAATTAAAGGAAAAACATGCGGTATCAAAATTTTTCCTTTTGTTCTGATCCATTCGATGCTAAAACAATTTACAACCAGATTTTCCCAAATTCTGTAATGACCGGTCTAGATTCATGCGTAAAGGCGCTGAACTAACAACGACTGAATTCAGGAGGTAACATGGTTGTTCGAATATATCCGCCGGCTACCTTGAAATGGGTTTCTTTGGTTTCGCATTTTCAATTCAGGCGAATGCCGTTGTTGGTCGCTTATTACAGGTCACAGCCAATTCCTTCAAAATTCCTTTCTTTGCTCACAGATTCTACTTCTCTTAAATGCAGCCTCACTGCTTAAAGGGAAAGAACTGTATCGAAGGCGAACAGGGTATCTCATCGTTGATTCCCGGCGATAAAAACCTCACGATAAATCGGTACGGATGTGACAGAACGACAGTCTTAGTGTCACTATCCTACAATACCGGGTCAAAATATGACTGTTACATGCTTACTCCTGCTGAGGCAAATGGAGAACAGCGTTTGGTTCTTTTTGCATTTGTTGTGGTCTACGATTGGCCTTAAGGGGCTTATGTAGGCACCATTAAAACACACAAAAAGGTTTATTTACCATTTTTTCGAAACGAAACGGAGTCGCGGATTCGAAGACGGTTACGCACAGAAAATGGTTAAAAGTTTTACGGTAGCTTCCTACGATCCCGATCTAAAACAATCGCGAAAATTTTGTTTGTATCTTTATCTGTTTCTGAGATATAGAAGTACAAACGTCACCGTACTTGTAAATGTAAAATGCAACGTAAAGTCTGGGGTGAGGCGAAAATGTAGTTTATGAAAGTACGTAGCGCAGACAAATATGCTGTAAGCTTCTCCGTTATCATCAGAAGGGTTCTGGGAACCACATGCTGTAGTACTGAAGCAGATGCAAAATACTTGTGCACGTAAAATTCAATTTCACATAAGTAAACTATCAAAATGTAACTGACCCATACAGTTCTTTCCATATGAGTAACATGCTCTGGTGTAGCGGGGAAGAGAAGGAAAAATACCTCTACTGGAGCGCAAAAAAGGTGAATATGTTCACTTTTAAAAAATTCTGACTGAAAAGTTCCTTGGTTCCTTGGCACCTTTAAAATTTTTCCTAATATTTTGGTATGCATACTTATTCGCACTTTGTTATGCTGAGAGAGAAGAAGCCTGGCAGTGGGAGAGAGATGGAGAAGTAACAAACACTGGATGGTAGTAAGCAGTGATCGTGGTAAACAAAGATCGAAGAAGACGATGGCAGTGTGGGAGAAAGAGAGGGACACAGTGGCTGCGGAACATAGTTCACAGTGGCAGGGAAAAGAGTGAAGTAGACAGTGCCAGTGTGGAGGGGATAAAGAGATGAAGAAAGTAGAAAAATGAGTGAGAGTCAGTGGTAATGAGAGATAGGCTCTATGAGAATAACAACGAAGAAGGGACAGACAGTAACAGTGAGAAGAGACAGCAGCAGTGAGAATGAATGAATGAGATAGTAGCAGTAAGAGAGAGCAAGAGGGAGACAATGAGAATGGCACAAGACAGTACTAGTAGGTCAGAACGAAGGAGACTGCGGCCATGAGACAGGAGAGAATGACAGAGAGACACAAAGAGATCATGACAGTGAGTTAGGCTGAATAAGTGACTGAGCTGGGCAAGTGGGAGTGGATGGATATGAGTGACGTACAGCGATGGAGTAGTGGGTGTGGGCGAGTTACGTTACTGGAGCTTCTGAGAGTGACGGTGAGTTGCACGTTAGAAAACAGTACCAAAACGTTCGCTAAAATCTTGAAAAGTGCTGAGGAATGTAGTCTGAGGCATCTGGCACAGTACTTCCGAGTCAGTCTTTCAAACAGCAGCATATTCATCTTTTTTGTGCACTGATAGGAACATTTTCCCGTTGTTAAATAACAACCTAAATTCTCCTAAATACATCTGCAGAGATTTACGTTTCTCCACTGCAAGAAGCGACAGATAAATATTTAAGGGAGGAAATTTCGTAAAGTGTAAGGTTGAATAATTCCAGATCGTTTGCATTTTCTCTACCAAAAATTACTCTAGCAAGTCTGTCGAACACACCAACATCAGATATGTTTATCCCAACAACTCTGTCGCTAATAATCATGTTGTTGTTGTTGTTGTTGTTGTTGTCTTCAGTCCTGAGACCGGTCTGATGCAGCTCTCCATGCAACTCTATCCTGTGCAAGCTTCTTCATCTCCCAGTTCTTACTGCAACCTACATCCTTCTGAATCTGCTCAGTGTATTCATCTCTTGGTCTCCCTCTACGACTTTTACCCCCCACGCTGCCCTCAAATGCTAAATTTGTGATTCCTCGATGCCTCAGAACATGTCCTACCAACCGGTCCATTCTTCTAGTCAAGTTGTGCCACAAACTCCTCTTCTCCCCAATTCTATTCAACACCTCCTCATTAGGTATGTGATCTACCCATCTAATCTTCAGCATTCTTCTGTAGCACCACAATTAGAGAGCTTCTATTCTCTTCTTGTCTAAACTATTTATCGTCCATGTTTCACTTCCATACATGACTACATTCCATACAAAAACTTTCAGAAACGACTTCCTGACATTTAAATCTATACTCGATGTTAACTAATTTTCCTTCTCCAGAAACGCTTTCCTTGCCATTGCCATTATATCCTCTCTACTTCGACCATCATCAGTTATTTTGCTCCCCAAATAGCAAAACTCCTTTACTACTTTAAGTGTCTCATGTCCTAATCTAATTCCCTCAGCATCACCCGACCTAATTCGACTACACTCCATTATCCTAGTTTTGCTTTTGTTGAAGTTTATCTTATATCCTCCTTTCAAGACACTGTCCATTCCGTTCAGCTGCTCTTCCAAGTCCTTTGCTGTCTCTGACACAATTACAATGTCATCAGCGAACCTCAATGTTTTTATTTCTTCTCCATGGACTTAAATAGCTACTCCGAATTTTTCTTTTGTTTCCTTTACTGCTTGCTCAATATATAGATTGAATACCATCGGGGATAGGCTACAACCCTGTCTCACTCCCTTCCCAACCGCTGCTTCCCTTTCATGCCCCTCGACTCTTATAACTGCCACCTGGTTTCTGCACAAATTGTAAATAGCCTTTTGCCCCCTGTATTTTACCCCTGCCACCTTTAGAATTTGAAAGAGAGTATTCCAGTCAACATTGTCAAAAGCTTTCTCTAAGTCTACAAATGCTAGAAATGTAGGTTTGCCTTTCCTTAATCTATTTTCTAAGATAAGTCGTAGGGTCAGTATTGCCTCACGTGTTCCAACATTTATGCGGAATCCAAACTGATCTTCGCCGAGGTCGGCTTCTACCTCTTTTTCCATTCGTCTGTAAATAATTCGCGTTGGTATTTTGCAGCTGTGACTTATTAAACTGACAGTTCGGTAAGTTTCACATCTGTCAACAACTGCTTTCTTTGGGATTGGAATTATTATATTCTTCTTGAAGTCTGATGGTATTTCACCTGTCTCATAAGTCTTGCTCACCAGATGGTAGAGTTTTGTCAGGACTGGCTCTCCCAAGGCTGTCAGTAGTTCTAACGGAATGTTGTCTACTCCCGGAGCCTTGTTTAAACTCAGGTCTTTCAGTGCTCTGTCAAACTCTTCACGCAGTATCGTATCTCCTATTTCATCTTCATCTACATCCTCTGCTATTTCCATAATATTGTCCTCAAGTACATCGCCCTTGTAAAGACCCTCTATATACTCCTTCCACCTTTCTGCTTTCCCTTCTTTGCTTAGAACTGGGATTCTATCTGAGCTCTTGATATTCGTACAAGTGGCTCTCTTCTCCAAAGGTCTCTTTAATTTTCCTGTAGGCAGTATCTATCTTACCCCTAGTGAGATAAGCCTCTACATCCATACATTTGTCCTCTAGCCATCGCTGCTGAGCCATTTTGCACTTCCTGTCCATCTCATTTTTGAGACGTTTGTATTCCCATTTGCCAGCTTCATTCACTGCGTTTTTATATTTTCTCCTTTCATCAATTAAATGCAATATTTCTTCTGTTACCCAAGGATTTCTACTAGCCCTCGTCTTTTTACCTACTTGATCCTCTGGTGCCTTCTCTACTTCATCCCTCAGAGCTATCCATTCTTCTTCTGCTGTATTTCTTTCCCCCATTCTTGTCAATTGTTCCATTATGCTCTCACTGAAACTCTGTACAACCTCTGGTTTAGTCAGTTTATCCAGGTCCCATCTCCTTAAATTCCCACCTTTTTGCAGTTTCTTCAGTTTTAATCTACAGTTCATAACCAGTAGATTGTGGTCAGAGTCTACATCTGCCCCTGGAAGTGTCTTACAATTTAAAACCTGGTTCCTAAATCTCTGTCTCACCATTGTATAATCTATCTGATACCTTCTAGTATCTCCAGGATTCTTCCATGTATACAACCTTCTTGTATGATTCTTGAACCAAGTGTTAGCTATGATTAAGTTATGCTCTGTGCAAAATTCTACCAGACGACTTCCTCTTTCATTTCTCTCCCCCAATCCATATTTACCCACTATGTTTCCTTCTCTCCCTTTTCCTGCTCTCCAATTCCAGTCACCCATGACTATTAAATTTTCGTCTCCCTTTACTACCTGAATAATTTCTTTTATCTCATCATACATTTCATCAATTTCTTCATCATCTGCAGTTCTAGTTGGCATATAAACTTGTACTACTGTAGTAGGCATGGGCTTCGTGTCTCTCTTGGCCGCAATAATGCGTTCACTATGCTGTTGGTAGTAGCTTACCCGCACTCCTATTTTTTTATTCGTTATTAAACCTACTCCTGCATTACCCCTATTTGATTTTTTATTTATAACCCTGTAATCACCTGACCAAAAGTCTTGTTCCTCCTGCCACCGAACTTCATTAATTCCCACTATATCTAGCTTTAAACTATCCATTTCCCTTATTAAATTTTCTAACCTACCTGCCCGATTAAGGGATCTGACATTCCACGCCCCGATACATAGAACGCCAGTTTTCTTTCTCCTGATAATGACGTCCTCTTGAGTAGTCCCCGCCCGGAGATCCGAATGGGGGACTATTTTACCTCCGGAATATTTTACCCAAGAGGACGCCATCATCATTTAACCATACAGTAAATCTGCAAGCCCTCAGAAAAATTACGGCTGTAGTTTGCCCTTGCTTTCAGCCGTTCGCAGTACCAGCACAGCAAGGCCGTTTTGGTTAGTGTTGCAAGACCAGATCAGTCAATCATCCAGACTGTCGCCCCCACAACTACTGAAAAGGCTGCTGCCACCCAAAAAATTCACGTTCTTTGATCCTGATCACTTCCTCAGCTCAAATCGAAATTGAAAGAAGAGTGTAATATAACCTTGGAAGCTGAAGGGAGAGTAGAGAATGACTGCCTCGTACTTGATTGCCAAAACACTGCACTGTAAAGTAACCAGATTATATCTGTGCTTGCTGAAAGTCCCGAGACCATTGTGAATAAAATGGTTTAACGTTCTTTCGGAAAATAACATATTTTATGGAGCAAAATTAAGAAAATGCACTCTTATGTACGCAGTGTATTATTATGCACTCAAGGGAGTATAATATGCAGGATTAAGGTGTAAAACATATCACATTAAGTATAAAAAAATCAAAATGTGCAATATGCGAACATGCACGAGAAAGCTCTGAAGTTTGCAGTTACATGGCACGAATGGTTCTGATTCGTTTAAAATGACTCGAATTTGGTTAGACCTGCATGGATACCCGCTCCCGTTAGCACGGCGCTTCCGGCATTCAGAAAGGTTAAAGTGATGCTTATATTAGAAGACTAAACTGTGCTTTAATAGCAAAGAGGCAATACATTATATTAGAATTACGCTACTGGCCATTAAAATTGCTACACCAAGAAGAAATGCAGATGGTAAACGGGTATTCATTGGACAAATATACCATACTAGAACTGACATGTGATTGCATTTTCAAGCAATTTGGGTGCATAGATCCTGAGAAATCAGTACCCAGAACAACCACCTCTGGCCGTAATAACGGCCTTGATACATCTGTGCATTGACTCTGCCTCGTGATGACTGGGTGTTGTGTGTTGTCCTTAGGTTAGTTAGGTTTAAGTAGTTCTAAGTTCTAGGGGACTGATGACCATAGCTGTTAAGTCCCATAGTGCTCAGAGCCATTTGAACCCGTGCATTGAGTCAAACAGAGCTTGGATGGCGTGTACAGGTACAGCTGCCCATGCAGCTTCAACACGATACCACAGTTCATAAATAGTAGTGACTGGCGTATTGTGACGAGCCAGTTAATCGGCCACCATTGACCAGATGTTTTCAGTTGGGGAGACACCTGGGTAATGTGTTGGCCAGGGCAGCAGTCGAAATTTTCTGTATCCACATAGGCCCGTACAGGACATGTAACATGCGGTCGTGCATTATCTTGCTGAAACGTAGGTTTTCGCAGAGATCGAATGAAGGGTAGAGCCACGGGTCTTAACACATCTGAAATGTAACGTCCACTGTTCAAAGTGCCGTCAATGCGAACAATAGGAGACCGAGACGTGTAACCAATGGCACCCCATACCATCACGCCGGATGATACGCCAGTATGGCGATGACGAATACACGCTACCAATGTGCGTTCACCGCGATGTCGCCAAACACGGATGCGACCATCATGATGCTGTAAACAGAACCTGGATTCATTCGTGCACCCAGGTTCGTCGTTGAGTACACCATCTCAGGCGCTCCTGTCTGTGATGCAGCGTCAAGGGTAACCGCAGCCATGGTCGAGCTGATTGTCCATACTGCTGCAGACGTCGTCGAACTGTTCGTGCAGATGCTTGTTGTTTTGCAAACGTCCCCATCTGTTGACTCAGGGATCGACACGTGGCTGCACGATCCCTTACAGTCATGCGGATAACATGCCTTGCATCTCGACTGCTAGTGATACGAGGCCGTTGGGACCCAGCACGGCGTTGCGTATTACCCTCCTGAACCCACCGATTCCATATTCTGCTAACAGTCATTGGATCTCGGCAACGCGAGCAGCAATGTCGCGATACGATAAACCGCAATCGCGATAGGCTACAATCCGACCTTTATCAAAGTCGGAAACGTGATGGTACGCATTTCTCCTCCTGACACGAGGCATCACAACAACGTTTCACCAGGCAACGCCGGTCAACTGCTGTTTGTGTATAAGAAATCGGTTGGAAACTTTCCTCATGTCATCACGTTGTAGGTCTCGCCATCGGCGCCAACCTTGTGTGAAGGCTCTGTAAAGCTGATCATTTGCATATCACAGCATGTTCTTCCTGTCGATTAAATTTCGCGTCTGTAGCACGTCATCTTCGTGGTGTAGCAATTTTAATTGCCAGTAGTGTATAATTCGCTTGGCAATAAAGTTATCTCGCTCTCAAAGAAAGAAATATTTAATAGTGCAGTTGAGTATTTCTTACATACTGTTGAGAGTATATGTTATAGTTTTCCAAAAAAATCTTTTCTTGCTGAATTTTACAGACCGCATTACATAGATCAAAGTAAAAAAAATATATGTTTTGAGAATAAATGAGAAACTTGAGCCGCTGTAAGATCCTCTTTAACCAGTTGGATCCCCCCTTTTTGACATAATCGTGGCTACGTCCTTCTGTCAGGTCACATACCCAGACGAATTTCATTAACAATCTGGATCATTAAAAAAAGCTCGTGATTTTTGCGAATCAAGTAACTGCTCCGCATGCACATTGAATCAGTAACTTAATCTAAGAAATGAAACACCAGTAATATCAGTGTCTGTGTTGGGAGGGGGGGAGGGGGGATCGGGTGAATTTGTGGTTCTGCATAACAAATGGTGAATCTAATTTCATCGGACATAAATATTATTATTTGAACTGATATCCTCTCATCGAGCAAAACAGTACTTCATGAATACCACACAAGATGTCTAGACAATTTGGAACAGAGATATGCAGAATAGGCCTGAATTTATAAAATAAAACTCAGTACATTAGGACAGTGCACCTGGCCGAAGTGTGGTTATTGCATTGGATTCAATGAGAGATCCAAAGTACCTATTCTCCAAGCGATGGATGATCTCTGAAAACGTCAAATCTTAAAGCACCAGTGCGATATTTAATGAATAGAGATCTTCATTACATAATGGAAATAACTTTATTAAACTTCCATCCTATTTGGAACTGGTGCTATCATCAACATCAGCATCAGCATCGCGTGTAGCCCCCACAGTGAGAAATACACAAGCAACCTCCACATGTCATCTTGAGGAATTTGTTGTCCTCTCTGCAACACATACTGCTTCATTTAACGAAAATTCGTGGCTTTAGTCTGGCATGAAAGTATACATCGCATGCCAGACTCGCTCTATCTGTGACAAATCAGAGGACTGGGCAGAACAGTCAGTAATACGTACGTTTCTCGAGGTATTTGTAATATGAACTGCAGTGTGGGTCTTGCAACAACCTGGTGCGACATGCCATTTGGATCCGAGGGCTGAAGGGTATGACAATAGGGTTTTACCATTTCAACCGTGAGCTGTGTAGCATTCGTCCTCCCTTCGACAACCGTGCCATTAAGAGGCCAAACCGAGTAACTCCAGTGCAGGCGGAAACTCAGAAAACTACAGTTAAAGTTAAATGCAGATTGAAAAGCCACCTTTAATTATAACTCAAATTTCTGTTCACCTTAACATTACTATGGTAATTATAATTTTATGTGATGAACAAATTTCATCAAAACACAACACAGTATACAGAAGAACTTACCATTTATATTTTGTAAAAAATTAGTCGACAAAGTTCACTACTTATTTCACTTTAACATCCAATGTGGTCAGTCATCACAATGAAAGATATTACAGTTCTCTAATGTTTGATCGTTGTGTCCCTCACGTGCAATCACTGGCTTCTTATAGTAGTTATAGTTCACAGGAGGAATACACATGAATTTGCGAATTCATCTTGGGGACTGCTGTATATTTCTTCAGATTCATGGCAAGGAATGTAAAACCTTCGCAATATATGTCCTACCTGGTAAGGGTCCCAGATTGATGAAAAATATTCAAGAAAAAGCTCCTTGTAAACCACCTCCTTTGTGAGAGAGCTAAATTTCATTAAGATTTTTCCTACGAATCTCACTCTGACGTCTGCTTTTCCTAGTATTTGTTTTATACGGTCATTCCACTTAAAATCGTCTCGCTCTAGATTCACCTACACTCGAAGGAGCTGCTTACAAAAACAGCTGGTAGTGTTCTCTAACCAAACTGGATAAAAAATTCGAGTTAGTTACTGTGGCCTCAGAAAGCTGCAACTAAACATTCAGTTGCCCTCCACCCTGTGGAACTTCGATGGCGATATTGCGAGATTTTGGTGCCAAGAGAATAGTCCCACTTGTTCTTAACCCTTCAGGTTAAGAAAAATGTGTTTTAAATGTAGTCTGAAGGACATAATTGAGGACAGGGCTTTTGAAAACTTCCTCTTTCATTGCTTTATAAAATTAGTAACGACGTGGTTACTTATCGACGCGGAGGTAAGGATAAAGTGGAGAGGAGCGCTTTTGGCGTTGACATTTCCGCTCTCGAGACTCGCTCTGGGTCCTTCATGATGGACAGACCCGTATCTGACTGCCCCGATGAGATGCTAACTTTATTCCGTCAGTAAGTACTTTTACAGTACAAATAGTTTTCCAGGCACTGCTCAGAGTGTCTGGAACAGAAGCTGAGTAGCGACAGGTTATTCCGCAACTTAATACGCCAGCAAAAGCATACGTGAGGCTGTGAGTTTGATTGTGTGATACGAAGCCTCACTGGGACTGTGATGAACTTTAGAACAACCGTAGAACCACGTATCGCAGTCAAGATGTAGTCTTATCATCTTGGGTAACTGATTTCTTGCATGGCTCGGTGTTGCTGTGAATTTCCTGCAAGTCTTCAAGGTTTTACTGTACGCAAGATGGGCGTATATTCGATTGCAGTTAAAAAAATCTAAATTCGTCGTGTAATGTGATAATGTTCAGGAGAGCGAGTGTTTGTTGTAGTTGCATCGTCAGAAATCTCGCGTGGCAGTGCGAAATTAATTGTTTAACTCTGAGTGAAACCAGTATCTAAATTCTATGTATGTAAGGAGAAGACAGATTGTTCTAGAAGGGGCCAGCGTATATTGCATTGTTCTGAAGGATACAGTCTAATTCATCGTGATGATAATTTATGAACATAAATGAGAGACAGTTGATGGTTGGAGAGCTGACACATTATCTAAAAATCCACTAATGCTGGCAACTTTTGGGTTATGCATGGAGATTGTATCAACCTGTACCGCATCAAAACAGCCTGAAGATGACGCAATGAAGCGTCAAAACTGGTAGCGACAAAACAAAATTAAACCATAAGGACGGCTGTAGGTGTTTTTATTTTTTGTCACGATAGTAAACGGCCGTCATCCCAGAGACGTCCTGCGAAAAGGATGGACATACAAAAGATACATGACTGATGTGTCACCATATGTCGTGTGTGGGAAGACGTTAGCCTCATGCTATGTCACATGTATGCTCTCGGATTAACTACATCTACATCTACATCTACATTGATACTCCGCAAGCCACCCAACGGTGTGTGGCAGAGGGCACTTTACGTGCCACTGTCATTACCTCCCTTTCCTGTTCCAATCGCGTATGGTTCGCGGGAAGAACGACTGTCTGAAAGCCTCCGTGCGCGCTCTAATCTCTCTAATTTTACATTCGTGATCTCCTCGGGAAGTATAAGTAGGGGGAAGTAATATATTCGATACCTCATCCAGAAACGCACCCTCTCGAAACCTGGCGAGCAAGCTACACCGCGATGCAGAGCGCCTCTCTTGCAGAGTCTGCCACTTGAGTTTATTAAACATCTCCGTAACGCTATCACGGTTACCAAACAACCCAGTGACGAAACGCGCCGCTCTTCTTTGGATCTTCTCTATCTCCTCCGTCAACCCGACCTGGTACGGATCCCACACTGATGAGCAATACTCAAGTATAGGTCGCACGAGTGTTTTGTAAGCCATCTCCTTTGTTGATGGACTACATTTTCTAAGCACTCTCCCAATGAATCTCAACCTGGTACCCGCCTTACCAACAATTAATTTTATATGATCATTCCACTTCAAATCGTTCCGTACGCATACTCCCAGATATTTTACAGAAGTAACTGCTACCAGTGTTTGTTCCGCTATCATATAATCATACAATAAAGGATCCTTCTTTCTATGTATTCGCAATACATTACATTTGTCTATGCTAAGGGTCAGTTGCCACTCCCTGCACCAAGTGCCTATCCGCTGCAGATGTTCCTGTATTTCGCTACAATTTTCTAATGCAGCAACTTCTCTGTATACTACAGCATCATCCGCGAAAAGCCGCATGGAACTTCCGACACTATCTACTAAGTCATTTATATATATTGTGAAAAGCAATGGTCCCATAACACTCCCCTGTGGCACGCCAGAGGTTACTTTAACGTCTGTAGACGTCTCTCCATTGATAACAACATGCTGTGTTCTGTTTGCTAAAAACTCTTCAATCCAGCCACACAGCTGGTCTGATATTCCGTAGGCTCTTACTTTGTTTATCAGGCGACAGTGCGGAACTGTATCGAACGCCTTCCGGAAGTCAAGAAAAATAGCATCTACCTGGGAGCCTGTATCTAATATTTTCTGGGTCTCATGAACAAATAAGGCGAGTTGGGTCTCACACGATCGCTGTTTCCGGAATCCATGTTGATTGCTACATAGTAGATTCTGGGTTTCCAGAAATGACATGATACGCGAGCAAAAAACATGTTCTAAAATTCTACAAGAGATCGACGTAAGAGATATAGGTCTATAGTTTTGCGCATCTGCTCGACGACCCTTCTTGAAGACTGGGACTATCTATGCTCTTTTCCAATCATTTGGAACCCTCCGTTCCTCTAGAGACTTGCGGTACACGGCTGTTAGAAGGGGGGCAAGTTCTTTCGCGTACTCTGTGTAGAATCGAATTGGTATCCCGTCAGGTCCAGTGGACTTTCCTCTATTGAGTGATTGCAGTTGCTTTTCTATTCCTTGGACACTTATTTCGATGTCAGCCATTTTTTCGTTTGTGCGAGGATTTAGAGAAGGAACTGCAGTGCGGTCTTCCTCTGTGAAACAGCTTTGGAAAAAGGTGTTTAGTATTTCAGCTTTACGCGTGTCATCCTCTGTTTCAATGCCATCATCATCCCGTAGTGTCTGGATATGCTGTTTCGAGCCACTTACTGATTTAACGTAAGACCAGAACTTCCTAGGATTTTCTGTCAAGTCGGTACATAGAATTTTACTTTCGAATTCAATGAACGCTTCACGCATAGCCCTCCTTACGCTAACTTTGACATCGTTTAGCTTCTGTTTGTCTGAGAGGTTTTGGCTGCGTTTAAACTTGGAGTGGAGCTCTCTTTGCTTTCGCAGTAGTTTCCTAACTTTGTTGTTGTACAACGGTGGGTTTTTCCCGTCCCTCACAGTTTTGCTCGGCACGTACCTGTCTAAAACGCATTTTAAGATTGTCTTGAACTTTTTCCATAAACACTCAACATTGTCAGTGTCGGAACAGAAATTTTCGTTTTGATCTGTTAGGTAGTCTGAAATCTGCCTTCTATTACTCTTGCTAAACAGATAAACCTTCCTCCCTTTTTTTATATTCCTATTAACTTCCATATTCAGGGATGCTGCAACGGCCTTATGATCACTGATTCCCTGTTCTGTACCTACAGATTCGAAAAGTTCGGGTCTGTTTGTTATCAGTAGGTCCAATATGTTATCTCCACGAGTCGGTTCTCTGTTTAATTGCTCGAGGTAATTTTCGGATAGTGCACTCAGTATAATGTCACTCGATGCTTTGTCCCTACCACCCGTCCTAAACATCTGAGTGTCCCAGTCTATATCTGGTAAATTGAAATCTCCACCTAAGACTATAACATGCTGAGAAAATTTATGTGAAATGTATTCCAAATTTTCTCTCAGTTGTTCTGCCACTAATGCTGCTGAGTCGGGAGGTCGGTAAAAGGAGCCAATTATTAACCTAGTTCGGTTGTTTAGTGTAACCTCCACCCATAATAATTCACAGGAACTATCCACTTCTACTTCACTACAGGATAAACTACTACTAACAGCGATGAACACTCCACCACCGGTTACATGCAATCGATCCTTTCTAAACACCGTCTGTACCTTTGTAAAAATTTCGGCAGAATTTATCTCTGGCTTAAGCCAGCTTTCTGTACCTATAACGATTTCAGCTTCGGTGCTTTCTATCAGCGCTTGAAGTTCCGGTACTTTACCAACGCAGCTTCGACAGTTGACAATTACAATACCGATTGCTGCTTGGTCCCCGCATGTCCTGACTTTGCCCCGCACCCGTTGAGGCTGTTGCCCTTCCTGTACTTGCCCAAGGCCATCTAACCTAAAAAACCGCCCAGCCCACGCCACACAACCCCTGCTACCCGTGTAGCCGCTTGTTGCGTGTAGTGGACTCCTGACCTATCCAGCGGAACCCGAAACTACAGGTGCCAAACACTACTGTAATAACAATACCTTGTAGTTGTGACATATGCTTTATTGGAGGACACTGCGCCTCTGAATCACGTTTTATTTATCACGGTAGGTCCATGTTCCTGTTTTCTGCAACACCCTTTTTCATTATAATATTACTTGTTTGACTTGTTGCTTCCCAGGATTGCTTACAGTGAGTAGCATTGAGAGCAGGAGAGCTGGACTATCTTTGAGAGCCAAACATCTTCGAGAAATATAAAGGTCGTGGTCTGAGGTACTTATGACACGTAATAAACGTCAGTTGACGTTGGGCCGCTGCGCGACCGATTTAATACAATCCAAGTGGCGCCAGGCCTCTCAAGTGACTAACCACTGGCTCTGATACATTAATAATAGTATGCAGCTCAGGTTATATCACATTACAGCATTCGGTTTAGTCATAATGGTAGTCAGGTGAAATAAATCTCATAGTGATAAATTAATACACCGACCCTGCTAACTCCCACGCAGTTCATGGCGGTTTATTACACAGCCGTCTGCAACTTACACAACATATCACTAAGTTGGTGACACGTAAATCTAAATATTTATCTGTTCACAAATCCCTTTCAGAAAATCAAGACTGAGACGGGAATCGACTCGTTCAAGTTCGACGCCGGCGAGACCAGCTGGCTCCCAGAGCTTCCCGTACTGAGGCCCACGGAGACGAACCCCGTGCAGTACTCCGTGGACTACGTGAAGAACGCCGCCCAGTTCGGGTCGATGATAGAGGTTCGCGTCGGCCAACACAGCCAGCAGTTCCCCTACTACGTCCGCATGCTCGACAAGGACAGCAGGTGGGGCTTCGACAACGGCCTGGCTTCGCTGGTGACGACGCTGCTGCAGATGAACATGGTGGGCTACCCCTTCGTCCTGCCAGACATGGTGGGCGGCAACGGCTACGGCAGCGAGGCGCCCACCAAGGAGCTCTTCATACGCTGGCTGCAGGCCACCGTCTTCATGCCGGCCATTCAGTTCTCCTACGTGCCCTGGGACTTTGACGACGAGGTACGTAACTCTCTGTGGACTCATCATCGTCCTCCCTTTGTCAGTTAGAGTTCACGAAGATCGTTCTATATTACTTTCAACATCCATAGTCCTGAGTACACAGAGTACGCAAAGGAACTTGCCCCCCCTTCTTGCGGCGGTGTACCGTAGGTCTCTAAAAGAGCGTAGCGTTCCTAAAGATTGGAAAAGGGCACAGGTCATCCCAGCTTTCAAGATGGGACGTCGAACAGATGTGCAGAACTATAGACCTATATCTCTAACGTCGATCAGTTGTAGAATTTTGGGACGCGTATTATGTTCGAGAATAATGACTTTTCTGGAGACTAGAAATCTACTCTGTAGGAATCAGCATGGGTTTCGAAAAATACGATCGTGTGAAACCCAGCTCACGCTATTCGTCCACGAGACTCAGAGGGCCATAGACAGGGGTTCCTAGGTAGATGCCGTGTTTCTTGACTTCCTCAAGGCGTTCGATACAGTTCCCCACAGTCGTTTAATGAACAAAGTAAGAGCATATGGAGTATGAGACCAATTGTGTGATTGGATTGAAGAGTTACTAGATAGCAGAACGCAGCATGTCATTCTCAATGGAGAGAAGTCTTCCGAAGTAAGAGTGATTTCAGGTGTGCCGCAGGGGAGTGTCGTTGGACCGTTGCTATTCACAATATAAGTAAATGACCTTGTCGATAACATCGGAAGTTCACTGAGGCTTATTGCGGATGATGCTGTAGTATATCGAGAGGTTGTAACAATAGGAAGATTGTACTGAAATGCAGGAGGATCTGCAACGAATTGACGCATGGTGCAGGGAATGGCAATTGAATCTCAATGTAGACAAGTGTAATGTGCTGGAATACATAGAAAGAAATATCCCTTATCATTTAGCTAAAATGTAGCAAATCAGCAACTAGAAGCAGTTAATTCCATAAATTATCTGGGAGTAGGCATTAGGAGTGATTTCAAATGGAATGACCATATAAAGTTCGTCGTCTGTAAAGCAGATGCCAGAATGAGATACATTAGAAGAATCCTAAGGAAATGCAATCCGAAAACAAAGGAAGTAGGTTACAGTAAGCTAGTTCGCCCACTGCTTGAATATTGCTCACCAGTGTTGGATCCGTACTAGATAGGGTTGATAGAAGAGACAGAGAAGATCCAACGGAGAACAGCGCGCTTCGTTACAGGTCCATTTAGTAATCGCGAAAGCGTTACGGAGATGACAGATAAACTCCAGTGAAAGACTCTGCAGGAGAGACGCTCAGTAGCTCGGTACGAGCTTTTGTTGATATTCCGAGAACATACCTTCACCGAGGAGTCAAGCTCCCTCCTACGTATATCTCGCGAAGATACCATGAGAATAAAATCAGAGAGATTAGCGACCACACAGAGGCATACCGACAATCTTTCTTTCCACGAACAATACGAGACTGGAATAGAAGGGAGAACCAATAGAGGTACTCAAGGTACCCTCCGCTACACACCATCAGGTGGCTTGCGGAGTATAGATGTAGATGTAGATGTAGATGAGAGTTTGGGGAGTGTATTTACAGTTTGTGAATATTAATGAAAATGGTACGTCATGTTGACGCCATGGGCTTACATTGGGCACAGACAAAAATAGGAAAACAAAGACTGACTAAACGTATTTCCGTTTCTGGAGCAACAGGAATCAGTGTTCCTGAAGCATCGCATAATTAAACTTTTTGCATTAATGCCTTATTTTAACTCCGCCACTAGTTTCGAACTACCAAACACATTTTCAAGCGAGGCCTACTAAAAGTAAAACACAAAACATTTGTAAGAACACGTAAAAACAAAATTAGGAATCATAAAAATACGTTTCTTAAAATTTCAGTCGGTGTTCACTGAACTGTAGCATACCGGCACTAATATTGCTTGGTTAGGCGACAATCAGTTCGCACATGGGTAATGTACACATAATACATTGTCACATGGAATGTCAGACCAATTCCACTATGTAGATGTATTCATGAAGTGCAGTTAAACTAAACTACGGACTATCGCTGGAGAAAGTTCCTAAGGAAAATAGCTGATGTCTCGTTTAGTGTACGTGGGCCCACCAACAACCAACGGGGAGTTGCACATCAGATCCAAACTGTTCATGTATTTTTTACATAGGACATCACACAGGAGTGATATGCATGTCAAACTTTTGTTATTTGTATTATTCCTATGTAAGGATGTTAACGCTGAAGTCCGTGTTTTTCAATGAGGTTTCGTGATTGAACAAAATAACTGTTAGTGATAAGTACATGGCGCTGTAAATTATGTAATTCGAACTGTGTTACGGTAGATTGATTTATGCAAATGTAGCACATACATGAAGAGTTTGGATATGAGACGCAAGTCTCCGTTGGCTGCAGGAGCGTGCACGGATACATAAGGCGACACACTGGCGACACCAGCTGCTCTCCTCTGGAAATGTCTCCAGCGCTAGTTCTTTGTCTTGTTTAACTGCACGTCATGAATACATCTATACCGTGAACCTGATCCGAGGTTCCATGTGACATTGTGTTATGTGTATATTATCTATATCTGAATTTGTTGTAACCCAACCACTCACTATTACTCCAGGTATTCACAGTTGAGTGAACAACTACGGAAATTTTCAGTAACTGTGTTATTCTGTTCAAATTTTTTATGTGTTCTCATAAATGTTTTGTATTTTAGCTTCAATAGGGATCTCTTGAAAATGAACTTGGTAGTTGGAATCTACTTTGCAGCAAAATAAATCGCAGCTGTCACAGAATTACAATAAAGAATTTATGTTATCTAATTTGCTTGTTCTGTCCTTATTTCACGTTGGAAGTACGTGTTAAGTGTTCGCGTACCACTAAATATCGTTTTGGGAGTTGAGTGGGTGATTATGATATATATCGGTTGTGTAAACGCGTTGATCTGGTGCTGTAGTTGTATCTTTTCAGATAGTTGCCTACAATCCAGGCTTATATAATATAGGAGCAGCGCAGAGGTAAATTTCTGCCACAACTGGAATGTTAACCCCAGTAGGTGAGCGAACCCAACTGAGTAATATTGTCCGAAACAGAGCGACCATGACTACCTCCATGCTTACTACAGCATATAAAAAGGAAGAAGTTTAGGGTTCAACGAATTATCTACCAGAATAACCGTAACGGCAATGAGTGCAAAAAGATTGAGGAAGAATGCGGATGAAAGTCGCCCAAGTCAGTTTCAAGGGAAGAAACTAGTGATATCGCGAATGGTGGAATCCAGGTTTTAAGCGCTCTCCTCTCGAATACGAGTGTGGTGTCATGCCATGGGGCTACCTTATTCGTTCACATCATTTCAGAAAATCTTCTTGTCCCCTAGAGGATCTAAATTATGGCACTGAAGTCTGGAAGGTAAACTCGTTCTCCATTAAATTCAATTTATTCGCTTCTCGGTTGTCATGGCCGTCAGCAGATAACATGAGAGAAAAAACACCCTGCGAATGATACTGAAAGTCACAATGTGCGTTGATGAGTCAAAACATTATAACCACCTGCTTAATAGCTTTTTGCCCATCTTTAGAACGAAATACATCACTGATTCTGCGTGTCACAGATCCGACAGTTTGTTGGTAGATTACTGGATGAAGTGGCATTAGATGTCCACGCAAGGACATGTAATTCACATAAACAACGGGCCGCTGATCTGCGTACGCGGTGGTGCGACTAAGCCACTCAGATAGATTCCATAGGATTTACACCAGGCGAATACTGTCACTGAGACGTCAACGTGAGTTCGCCCTAATGTTCCTCAGCTCACTTCAGCACGTCTCTGGCTCCGAGACATGTACAATTCTTTTTCTTTCTTTTGCTTGTGCCGTATATCCCGCGGATACGCAGGGTCGGCGTGGTTAATCGGATGTGGCAATGTTAGTTGAAGAGGTGGACGGATACCCTTCCTGCCGCCACCCCTTATCCCCCGGGAAGGAATTGGTGTACCCCAATTATCTGCGACTAGTGTAAGCCGTGGAAGAGTGCAAAAGTGTTCAGATGTCTGCGAACCTTGTAACTGAGGCGGGACGTGGAGACCAACCCGGCATTCACCTAGGGGGATGTGGAAAGCCACCTAAAAACCACATCCAGGCTGGCCGACACACCGGCCCTCGTCGTTAATTCTCCGGGCAGATTCGATCCGGGGCTGGCGCGCATAGCCGAGTCCAGGATGAAGCGCGTTAGCGCGCTCGGCTAACTTGGCGGGTAGACATGTATACTTATACTGCTGAAAAACGACATCGCCGTCGGGGAAGACATCAAGTAAGGGATCCAGGTGGTTTGCAGCTTCACCGTGCTTTCGGTTATTACCACACGTCCCATGTAAGTGTAGAAAAATGTTTCCCATGGCAAAATACGGTTCCCACCAGTCTGTATCTGTGGCGCGCTGCACGTTTCGAGCCGCCGTTCACCTCGATGACGTCTTTTGTGGAGATGACCATTGACCTGTGATTCACCCGAAGAGCCGGCATGTTGCCACTGATAGATAATCGAATCCTGATCTTCCCGTGCCCACTACAATCGTAGTTGACGATGTCGTTGTGTCAACATGTGAACCCGAAGGGGTAGTCTGTTGCGGAGCTCCATGTTCAACAATGTACGATGAACGGTGTACTCTGAAATAATTGTGCATGCACCAACATTGTGCTGTTTCGGCAGAGATGCTATCGATTACCATCTATCTTACTTTACAGAGCAGACAAGCCTCCTAATCCGAACATTCTGTGAAGTGAACATTCGAGCAGCTTTCAAGGTACTCGTTCACGGGCTCTGCGTAATGATAATCATCCCTTTGACAAAGTCGCTTATTCCCCATTTGCAGCTCACATCTTCACCTGTCCGCCTCTGCACCGCTTATATACTTTTGTTAGCGCGTCACGTGCCTGCAATACCACCAGGCAGAACAGGACGCCGCGATGGGCAGTGGTCATAATGTTTTGACTTATCAGTGTATGTCTGCCGTAAGCCACACTACAACACTCTATCTATGGTGATTAGAGTACGAATACAAACTCGAAGACTGTGTTGATCGTAAAGTTACCTTCCCAGAGGACGACGCAATATTTCACGAAGAGAATGCACGAAGAGAGGTGACGGAAGTCATAGGTTAGCACATATACAGTATCTCGTACACAAGGTTTAAATGGCCATTGCATTGGCGGAGCCGTTGTTTGTACTTAGGTCATTCATGTGAAAATGTTTTCGACGTGACTGTGGCAGTGCGGCGAAAATAAACAGACTTTGAAGCGGAATGGTTGTTGGAACTAGAGGCGTGGGACTTCCCATTTCGGAAATCGATAGGGAATTCAATATTCCGAGATCCACAGTTGCCAAAGTATGCCAAGAATACTAAGCCTAAGGCATTACCTCTCACCATGGACAAAGCAGTGGCCGACGGCCTTCTCCTAAAGGCCATGAGCAGGGGGCTTTACGTAACGAGCAAGCCAACAGACACGCAACACTGGGTCAAACAACGGCAGAAATCAATGTGGGACGTACGCCGAACCATTCTTTTGGAACAATGCGGTGAAATTTGGCGTTAATGGGCTATAGGGGCAGACGACCGAAGAGGGTGGCTTAGCTGGCAGCATGATATCGGCCTGGACAGAGTTCAGTCGGCAAGGACAGACCCCACGAATCCATGGACCCAAGTTATCTACAAAGCACTGTGCAGGCTGGTGGAGGCTCCGTAACGGTATTGGCTGTCTCTACATGGAAGGGACTTGGTCCTCTAGTCCAACTGAACCGATCATTGACTTGAAATTGTTATGTTCGGCTACCTGGAGACCATTTGCAGCCATTCACGCAGTTCTTGTTCCCAAACAACGATGAAATTTTTATGGATGACAGCGCGCCACATCACCGGGCCACAATTTTTCGCGACCAGTGTGAAGAACATTCTGGACAGTTGGAGCTCATGATTTGGCGACCCAGATCGCCCGAAATGAATCCCATCCCACATTTATGGCACATAAACAGAGGTCAATTCTTATCGCATCAGTAAAGCTTCCGGAATTATGGACAGGTATAGAGACAATATTGCTCAATATGTGTGCAAGAAACCTCGAACGACTTTTTGAGTCTATGCCACGTAGAGTCGGTGCAGTACGCTGGGCAAAAGGAGGTCCGACACGATATTGCGAGGTATCGCTTGACTTTCGTTACCTCAGTGTATAACGTCTTTAAGAGTGACCTCTTGTCCTCATCAAAATGTTATGTTATTTAAGAAGAAAGAATGAATTATAGTCTAACAAGTACTTCAGATAGAGATAGCATTGTACCTGATAAGTTTATTGTAAATAGATTGTAGGCATGTTCCACTACGTGTAGTGAAAGAATTATAGTATTCAGAAGGGTTAATCGCAACAGGGTCCATTGTTCCTGTTACCCACTCTTTTTTCTCTGATAACTGCACTCTCTTGTACTCTGTGGGGTGTGGGTGAATTGGCCAGAAAGTTCTGGGAGTGTCGGCGCTGTTGCAGACGGTGGAGCTTAGCCGTCAGCTGGTGGCGCTGCACGCCCAGTACGCCCCGCGCATCGTGGAGCTGATGAGGAAGGCGGCAGAGGATGGCAGCCCCGTCAACCCTCCAATCTGGTGGGTCGACCCCACCGACGACACGGCCCTCGGCATAAACTCAGGTACGGAGAGCGAGGCTTCCCTCTCTGACACTGTGTGTGTGTGTGTGTGTGTGTGTGTGTGTGTGTAAGTGTGTGTGTGTGTTCATCCTACTGTTACAGTTTCTCACCTCGGATATTTCTTATGACTTCTTGTGATGTCTTACGTTTACCCATCACATTAGAATGAAGACAAAAAACAACATGCAATAGAAGTATAGTATAGTCGCAATGGCTTTTGAAATGTGTGTGGTAGCGTTTCAAATGGGAATATTTTCAAATATTATTACATTTTTGTTTTATTAAATCTTTCCTTATTAATTTAAGTTCTGAGCTGGCTGCTTCAGTGTAATTTCGTTCCCTTCCAGACAGGTACGGAATTTCTTGCTCGTTCTGACAGATACAGTGTTGGTAACCAAAGCTGGGTTACAAAGTCTTACTTATTTGTCCACATGCCATCGCAATGACATTTTCTCTTGATTACACTTTTTATCTCTATACTTTGGTGGTTGCTTACCAACCATACAAGCTTGTAAACTGAAGTAAGAAAGTCCGATGATCTTAATCACCAGCAACAAGTCTCCAGATATTGATGCAACTTACAGCACATACGTAATAGTTTTGGTGTTTTCACACACCCATGGGTGATACTTATGATCGCTTTTTATTGTTTCTGATTATATCACATGTGGGTGATGACTCATCAGTATCCATTAGCCGCAAAATAAGTTTTCGCCTTAGAAAATACTACTTCATAACACCACATAGCATTTGCTCCTTTTTCGTAGTAATGGTACTGACACTAAATCAAATACTATTTACTTATTGTACACGCAGTACTCAGTAGTGCAGTCATGTTTCTATAGCTGTTAATTTGACAGTATGATGTTCCTCGAATCTATATCTACATCATACTCTGCAAGTCATATTACAATCTTCGGCTCAGGATACCCTACCATGTTCCACTCGCGAATGCCGAGTGGCACGAATGATTGACGGAATGCCTCTGTGTTAGTTCTAATTTCTCAAATTTTCTCGTTGTAGTCATTTTGCGAGTCGTATGCTGGAGGAAGCAAAACGTTTCACGACTCTTTCTGGAAAGTACTCTCTCGAAATTTCAACAGTAAACCTCTCCGTGATGCACAACGCCTCTTTGGTAACGTCTGCCACTCGAGTTTTTGAGCGTCTCTATAACGCTCTCGCGCCGACTAAAAGATCCCGTGACGAAATGCGCTGCTCTTCGTTGGAACGTCTCTATCTCGTCCATCAGTCATACCCGGTAAGGGTCCCGCACTGGTCTAGAATCTTCAAGAATCGGTGGAACAAGCGCCTTATAAGCCTCTTCCTTAGTAGATGAGTAACATTTCCTTAAGATTCATCCTATGAATCTCAGTCTGGCGTCTGTTTTCCCTACTATTTATTTTATGTGCTCATTGGACTTAAGGTCCCTGTGGCTACTTAGTCCTAGATACTATAGGCACTGTTTCCAGAAATTTGTCATCAGTAGTGTAACTAGGCAGTAGATGGTTTCTTTTCCAGTGTATGTTACATTTATTTACGTTCAGGGTCAACTGCCAAAGCCTGCACCATTCATGTGACTGAGTGGTAGACACGTGTACAATAAACAGTTCTCTTCAGGGAAGCTCACAGGAACTGTTGCATAAAAGAAACGTCGAACGAATAAACAAACATCACTGTAAAATAGTTGTGTTCTGAATAGTCAACTTACACATTGATGATATGGATGTGGTGCAGTACAAAGTCCTTTGTCTGTTGATATCCTTGACATGCATAATTGTAAGTGTCTATTCGATAAATCTGTTTTCCCTGACTGAAGTTAAAGTTTCATAAAGCTACCTGTCCTAGCTGTGAAGCGAAGTATCTACATCTACATCTACTTCTACGTGATTACTCTGATATTCACAACAAAGTGCCTGGAAGAGGGTTCAATGAACCACCTTCAAGCTGTTTCTCTACCGTTCTACTTTCTAACGGTGGGCGGGAGAAAAAACAAGTGCTTAAATTTTTCTGTGTGAATACTGATCTCTCTTATTTTATCGTGGTGATCATTTCTCCCTATGTAGGTGGGTGCCAACAGAATGTTTTCGAAATCGGAGGAGAAAACTGGTGATTGAAATTTCATGAGAAGATCCTGTCGCAACGAAAAACGCCTTTGTTTTAATGATTGCCACTCCAATTCACGTATCATGTCTGTGACACTATCTCCCCTATTTCGCGATAATACAAAACGAGCTGCCCTTCTTTGTACTTTTTCGATGTCATCCGTCAGTCCCACCTGATGCGGATCCCACACCGCACAGCAATACTTCAGAATAGGGCGGACAACCGTAGTGTAAGCAGTCTCTTTAGTACACCTGTTGCACCTTCTTAAGTGTTGTGTCAATGAATTGCAGTCTTTGGTTTGCTCTACGCACAATGTTATCTATGTGATCGTTCCAGTTTAGGTTATTTTTAATTGTAATCCCTAAGAATTTAAGTTGAATTTACAGCCTCCAGATTTGTGTGTAATCGAAATTTAGCTCATTTCTTTTAGTACTCATGTGAATAACTTCACACTTTTCCTTATTCAGGGTTAATTGCCACTTCCGCACCATACAGATATCTTATCTAAATCATTTTGCAAGTCGTTTTGATCATCTGATGACCTTACAAGACGGTAAACGACAGAATCATCTGCAAACAATCTAAGACGGCTACTCAGATTGTCTCCTATGTCGTTAATATAGATCAGGAACAATATAGGGCCTGTAACACCTCCTTGGGGAACACCTGATATTACGTCTGTTTTACTCGATGACTTTCCGTCTATCACTACAAACTGTGACCTTTCTGACAGGAAATCACGAATCCAGTCGCACAACTGAGGCGGCACTCCGTAGGCACGCAGTTTGGTTAGAAGACGCTTGTGAGAAACGGTTTCGAAAGCGTTCTGGAAGTCTAAAAATATGGAATCAATTTGACATCCCCTGTCTGAGATCAGGTAAACACTGAATAGCGATGTACATCACTGTACTGCTAAGTGGCTCCGCTGGCGTCGTCGTGGACTGGCCTGGCTGGGCCCCGGAGAGTGACTGGAGGGTAACTGGAGAGTAACTGGAGAGTACATGGTCTGCCACTGCAGACGACGCCTCTACACGCGGCTGTGTCTCGCATCCTGGGGGGTGCTGTCGCACAAGGGTCGCGGGCCTGGCGCCGCTTGCGTTTGGAAGGCGAGCGTTGCATTAGCGACCGCTGGTGGATGGCCGCTGCACTTGTACTGCCAACTTCAGCGTCTACGACGGTGACCGAACACTATGCGGTATCGACTGTGCAACGATATCACAGACTCCATGTTCATCTTTATCGTCGTCGTCGGCTGATACTCGTGTCCGAGTTTTCATTTCTCTCCTGAGATTTCCTTTGTCACGGTTCAGGCGTTGAAGTGTCGTTGATGGCTTAGCAATTCAATCCTTGCGTGGAACAGGCGGCCACAGACATTACAGCTGATGGAAGGTGGAGGACGTGGCACATCCTGGAGGAGTTTACGTCTCTAGCGTTTGTCATTCTCCATTCTTCGACGTTCCAGCTCAAAGTTTTGAAGAGCATTCGAGGTAACTGAGCGCCAGCGACTTCGATCTTCTGCTATTGTGGACCAGTTACGCGGATCGATGTTCAAATTTTTCTGATTTTTCTTGTAATGATCCTTATAACGTTTGAGAGGCGCACCTAGTGGCCTTTTACCTGTTCTCACTTCGCTGTACAGCATTTGGCGTGGAAGTCTGTCACTCTCCATCCGCGCGCTGGACATGTCCGACCCATCTGAGTTGATGCCCAATGATAAGAGCTCCCATGCTATACATTTTTGCTTTCTCTAGAACAGACGTGTTGGGTATGAAGTCATCCCATTTCATAGTCATGATATATCTTAGCTTCTGTTGGTTGAAGCGTTTTAGTTTCTTCAGATCACAGCAATATAACGTCCAGGTTTCGCAACCATATAGCAGGGTGGAAATGACTACAGCTTTGTACAACATCAGTTTGGTGTACAGTATTAGGTCTTTATTCAGGAAGGCACCATCTTTATTGGGGAGATTTAACAGCACAAAAGAAACAATTAAATCGTTGTGTTCTTCAGGCCTTCTGACCACGAATCTATAGTGCTTGTAAAAGTTACGATCGAAATGCAAAACGTAATATGTTTTAGCGTAACGTTTACAAAAATAGTTTTCCTTTCATCACCTTCAAGAGGGCCTTTAAATTAATAATGTTAAGGTAATGATATAACTGCCCAATCAATAGAGTGAAAAAAGATCGAATATCGCGAATAGTTCGTGTCGTCGAAAATTTTTGTAAAGTGGTAGGAGGAAGTACCACGAGCAACGTAACAAAAAAATGGTTAAAATGGCTCTGAGCACTATGGGACTTAACTTCTGAGGTCATCAGTCCCCTATAACTTAGAACTACTTGAACCTAACTAACCTAGGGACATCACACGCATCCATATCCGAGGGAGGATTCGAACCTGGGACCGTAGCGGTCGCGCGGTTACAGACTGTAGTGCCTAGAACCGCTCGGCCACTCCGGCCGGCCAACGTAACAGGAAATCTGACTAGCTAGAAGTAAGTGTGGGACTGGTGGTGCGTTTGAAGGTCACTTTTGTACTTTTTTCCTGAATAACTTGAAAAGCGGGGCTTCCAGCGAAAACGAATCGCAGTACAATTTAACTACATTCAATTTCATACATAAAAATCATTCTCAGTTTTCTTCTGTAGGTCCAATTGTATGCGCGTTCGAACGAGAGAATATGAACATTTCGCGCTTGGTTTTTGAAGGTCGGATATAGAATTACGGGTTCTACGCTAGGAGCAACCGAATCACCCCCAACTTTGTCAGCACATGCAAATCCAGCATATGAACTTATGCCATGCCCTGTAACTTATGTAGAGATTGTGAATCAGGCAGAGCATAGGAATGCTTGATGTTAACCTCAAATTAAGGAAACAATGACGATTCCAATAACACAGTACCAAAACTGGAATTCAGCATAGTGGACTGCATAGCCTCACACACTGGACTGGTAAATACTAAGGAACTAATATGTTGTATCGTGATACCACTGCGTGTCTGGCACTTTCGTACTGCTCTTCTCTTACCAAGAGACTGGACTATGCAGACGGTTGTGACATGTGCCGTTTTCTGTGCAGAGTTCCTGCTTGGAGAGGACCTGTTGGTGGCGCCGGTGCTGCAGGAGGGCGCCGTCAGCCGCGACGTCTACCTGCCCAGGGGCAGCTGGAGGGACGAGGCGAACTCAAAACACCCAGTCATAGAGGGCCCTATCTGGCTCACCAACTACTCGGCTCCACTCAGTGTCCTGCCTTACTTCACCCGAGCCTCTGGTATGCGTGCCTCATAGATCATAACAGTATGCCTAAAATGAGGAATACAGACTGTTATGAAATGTAACAGCGATGCTGTAAGGTTCCTAATAAACGCATTTTGTCTTTCAGATGTCGCTGACGCCACTGGAGGTTCCTCACAGATTCGACTGTTCATTCCTGCAACAGGTTCCAGTTGGGCAAGCAGTACTGTACTTTTGTACATTTGTTCACTTGCCTTCCGCCGATTACTTACATAATTTGCTTGTCGTTCACCTTCAATATGTCTTACAAACGTCAACTCTTGCCTTTAAAACAATGCTTACACTTCTTTGAACACTCTGAACGACGTGAGCACTGGTCCTGAAACACATTTTGTATATTGGTAGTATTTTGAGTCCGAGTAATAACAATATTTTGGTACATTCTAAACAGCAGACTCATTACAATTTAACTTCAATAACTGAATGTAGAAATATAATTATAGGAAGATATTATGGAATGTTGTAAGATACTAGGCAATAGGCTATAATACACAATAAAGAATATTAATGAAGTCGTTTCTCATAATCCTGTGTAGTAATGTTCTGTTGTCCATCCATGAGAACGCCATTCATTCCCTAAATTTTTTTTCAAAGAGTCAGAAAAACTCATAAATTCTTGGTAATGGAAAAATGTGGTTCCCTTTCCACCAGGAATAAAGTTCATACTTGCTATGTCGAAGGCAAACCTTTAAACAAACACGCCAGTATGAGAGTTAAAGATTTCATGGTTCCTCTGAACTGCCTTGAGACTCAAGGCAAGTTCCATGCTCCACTCAAGGATTCTTCCACTTCATCCCACATGCCTTGTATTCTCTAAAACTATTCTTCTACTGTCTCATGTCCATGAAACTGAAAGAGAGAAGTAAATCTATGTTTAATTATAGTTGTTAGAGTATTTATAATTACCACTGATCTCTTTATAGATGTTATTTATGTCATAATACTGTAATTATTTTTAAATTGTTATTATTGTTACTATAGTGACGATATACATATATGTAACCAGTGTATACTAATGTGTCAATTCTGAGAGGTCTGAAATACTTAGTTTGCACATATTTGTCATGTATAGACATTGATGTGCTGTAAGAGCTGCCAAAAGGCTCCAGTATGAGCAATTTGAGTTAATATGAGTAATGAACACATACACCAACTGCATATTCTGATTCACATTAATACCACTATGCAGGAAATAATGACAGAAACCACTCATATATTCTACTTGTATATTTATCAGATTTATTTGAATGTGCATATGGAAGAGTGTGTTTAGCTGTGTTATGGAAAATTCTTTCACAACATTCAGTATGTAATTATAAGTATGATACAGAGCTAGAAAGCAATACATTCAAAACATGTAGAATTCCAATAGAGTGGTACAGTGTGGTGCCAATTCATTTACCACTGCAATGATGTAAAAATAATACATTAAAACGTATCACTAGTTTTTATATATCGTGACCGCTATGAGCTGAAAATTTTATTGAAATTACAATCAGAATTGGAGTACTTGAGAACATTTAAGGTAGTTTTAACTGATTTTGCTATGACATTTCTGATAATCTCTAATTTGAGTGTTGTGGTGTGTGATTTTACTTGATCTCTGAGGAAATAAGGAGAGTAATTTTTCTATAGCCAATTCAGTATCATTCTTCAATTTTCCTACTTCAAGCATCCTATTTAACATCAGTACCCAGTTTCTTCGAGAATCACATAAACTCTGTATGGGCGTCATGTGTAGCTCCAGTAATTTATGTCTGTTATATTCTTATACAGAAGCTATTTATTGTTTTCTAATTTTTAAAATTTTTTTCGTTATTTTACTGATATTTCCATTGTTTATTGTTATAAACTAATTAGGAAGTTGATATACAAAGTTCCTTATGTGTTCCACTTAATTAAATCATGAAAAAGTTATAAGATAATTGTTATGTGGAATGTTGTCTCACACTTATACAGATCATGAAACAAAATTATAGAATAAATCTTACATAAAACATTCAAAGTTTTTTCACTCAAGTGTTCATTTCATTATCTCACAATCCTACTTCACAGAACGACCAAGACATTTGTTACAAAGTATTTTCACATCAAATGATTGTTACATACAAAGTCACCACAGCCATCACATGTTCAATTTGTTTTCTGTGAACACAAGACACATTTAGTTCTCTTCCTCCCCATCCCCTTCCCTGTCAGAATCTCAGCACATGTTGAAAACCACTAGAGTTTACTCTACCTGTTATGGCCTTAGTTCTTTTCTGTGCATTCTGATTCTTCCACTTTTTTGTAGTGTTGCCATTTCTTTAGCAAGGCCTATTAGACACTGCCTCCTTGCTCTGTTTTTTTTTCATGCATGGTGGCTATGTTCCAGTAAGGAACATGGACATTGATACTTGCCGTATCTATCATATCACAAAAAATAGCACTATGCCATCTCCTAGTAGCCCGTTTAATTGAATATTGCCTTGCCATCATGTTAACATTGTCTCCACCAGATTTTATGCTGTTGTAGAATGAAATAACCTCTGACTTTTTCTTCTCATCTAGATTAGTGTCGAATATATCGTGTAAACACTAAAATGACTGCTTTATTTTTGTTTTGAACGTATGGTACCATCAGTGTGTTCCCAGCGAGCATAAAATAGTGAAAAGCTCTTCTCTATCCATGGATGGCAGCCTTTCTTTCGGTACTATCTCTTCTTAAAACGTGAAAGAGGAAAAGAATACGACGTTATAGCTTCTCTTACTGTTTTATCCCTTCATCTTTATAGCTCAGGTTATATACGTACGTGCAACCGACTATATTTTGCCTAATTTCATCGCTTCTGCGACAAAACAATTGATATGCTGGCCACTTCTCCCCGTTTACACGTCAGCATGTCGCAGCCTCCTTGTGGGAATGGCTCCCGTTTCTCTTTCCTTCTTTCAATTGACGCTGCCTAGATGTTTTTAAACAATAACGTAAATGATCCTATAATTTATAATGTGTCAAAAAACATTGTCTATTCGTAACAATATAGTGTTCGTGTAACTTAATGTGTTGCCTTGAAACGCTGTTTAACATTAATGTTGGTTCCAAATAAACCTACCACGCACACAAATGAACAACCCTTCCCTCTAACAAGGTTAATAAGTAGCTGGGCTCATCATATTTACGATGTCTTGTACTATTCATCATATTCCAGAGATTATACAGCGTTCAGGTGCCATAACTGCAGCTCCAGAGATCATGTTTTTATTATTATTATTATTATTTATTTTATGGCCTTCATTGGACCACTGTAGTCAAAAATACAAAGTTCTAAACAAGTTGTTACACTTGGATACAATTTGGTTCGACACTAACTTAATATATTTAGGTAATATAATTATTAGAGGCTATTCTTATATGAAAGGTGTTTTCCTCTTCTGTCTGCCCAATATTTCTTCATTCTTTCAGATATTTTCTTTCTTTCTTTATCTGAGACAACTCTTCCTGTACTCCTTTTATTGATTTTCATTTGTAGTCTGGTTTGCAGGTCCTGCAGTATTCTGGTTTTCTCTGTCTTGTTTTTTAGGTCATCTACTGTAATTTGAAGTTCTTTTATATCTTCCTTAATTTCTGTGATCCATTTAAAGTCACTCTTGCTATTCCACAATTTTTGTATTATTTTTTCACTAATCCTGTTTTCTGGAGTTCTCATCAGATGTCCAAAGAATGAGATGCGTTTCTTCCTGATTGTGCTCATTACTGGTTCTATTTTCTTATATACTGTTTCATTTGATGCTATTCTCCAATGTCCATTTATTTTATACTGTTTATTTATACATGTCCTAATTATTCTTCTTTCTATTTTTAGTATTCTGTCAATTTCTGCTGTGTTAGTTGTTTTGAAGATAGTTTCAGCTGCATATGTTATTTCTGGTTGTGTAACTGTTTTATAGTGTTTTAATTTTGCGTCTATAGATAGGTTTTTTTGTTGTATATACTTTTGGGAATGTAATTTGCATAGTTCAGTTTTTTATTCTATTTTGCCATGATGGCTTCTCATTTAGATTGTATGTTATTATTTCGCCTAAATATTTAAATTTATCAACAATTTTGATTTCCTGTTCTCCTATTGTAATTTTGTTTTCAAGTGGTGGATCAGCATAATCTCCGTTTTTTCAAATGACATTCTAAGGCCTACTTTCTCTACTATTTCTTGTAGTGATTTCACTTGTTGCCTGTCTTCTTGAACGGTGTTGGCTAGGAGAGCAAGATCATCAGCGAATCCCAAGCAGTTTAAGCTAATATCAACTTTTGCACTTCCAATTCTTGTCCTCTTTGGATTGTCCTTGTACCATTCTCTCATTATGTATTCCAGTGCACAGTTGAAAAGTAATGGTGATAGGCAGTCACCTTGTCTTAAGCCTGTTTTTATGAGGAATGGTTCCGAAATTTCTCCTCTAAACTTCACTTTTGATTTGGTGTTGGTTAGAGTGAGTTGTATTATTTTAATTAGTTTTGGATGGAGTCCTAGATTTCTTAAAATTTTTAATACTGAAGGTCTGTGGAGACAGTCATATGCCTTCTTAAAATCTACAAATGTTATTGCCAGAGGTTTGTTCCGTTTCTTGTAGTATGCCATAATCAATTTTAAACTAATTATCTGCTCTGCACAGCTTCTCCATGGTCTGAAACCTCCCTGATATTCCCCTAACTCCTGTTCTAATTGCTCCTTGATTCTTTCATATAGGATCTTGGATAGAATTTTACATGTGCAATCTAGGAGAGAGATGCCTCTGTAGTTGTCTGGGTTGCTCTTATCTCCCTTTTTGTGTAGTGGATGGATGATAGCTATGGTCCAATGTTCGGGAAATTGTTCTGTTACCCAAATTTTTGTTAGAGCCATGTGTAAGGAGGTCTTGACTGTGTCACTTGCATATTTCCACATTTCAACAAAAACCTGATCTTCTCCACATGCCTTATAATTTCTTTGTTCTTTAAGAATTTCTTCTACTTCTTGGAAAGTTGGAGGGTCTAGTTTGTTAGGTTTGGTTTTTATTGGGGTATTTATGTTGATTTGTAAGGGTTCTTTGGGTTCCTCGCAATTCAGAAGTTTGTAAAATGTTTTTGCCATGATTTCTGCATTTTCCTTGTTACTGTGTGTCATTCTTCCATCTTCATCTTTCAGTATTAGTGTAGGGGCCTCATATTGTTGTAGTTGTTTCCCAAAGATTTTGTAGTAGTTCCTGGAGTTGGTTTTATGATAATTACCTTCTATAGACTTTATAATATCTTTATGAAATCCTCTCTTGATTCTTCTAATATTTTGAGTGAATTTTTTTCTTTCATTTTTTAGGTTGATGGCATTTTCTTCAGTTTTATGTGTTTGAAACTTTAACCATGCTTGGTGTCTATCTTCATGGAATTTGTCACATTCTGATGTCCACTGTGCATGTTTCCTTCGTGGATTCAAGGGAGCTAGATTCTCTGCTTCTTTTTCAAGATTAGGCACTAGTTGTTCTAGATCATCTGTTAATTTGATGGTTTGTGTTATTTGTTGGTACTTATTATTTTTAATTAGCTAATGTGGGTCAAACCTCCTTTTTATTTTATTAGTTTTTCCGATCCTCTTCTTTAACGGTGTGAATTTGATTTTTATTTTAACTATATAATGGTCTGAGCATGTGTCTACTCCTCTCAGTACTTTAACATTGTGGATCTCCTTATGAAAATTCTTGTCCATACAGACATGGTCTAGCTGCCACTCGCCCTTCCTCCAGTCTGGAAGTTTCCATGTTTTAAGTTTACTTGGCTTCCTCTTAAAGTATGTTGATTTATATATAAGGTTGTGTTCTCTGCAGAGTTCTACAAGTCTTTGACCGTTTTTGTTTGTAAATTTATGTGGACTCCATTTTCCAATTATATCTTTATATTTCCTTTCTTTTCCCAACTGAGCATTGAAATCTCCCAATAAGATTTTTACATTCTTTTTATTTACTCTGTTCACAGTTTGTTCTAGAAGGTCCCAAAATTTATCTACCTCTTCCTTTGTTTTTGTTAGACAATTTTTTTCATTTTTTGGGGCATGAGCATTTATTATTGTATAGGTTTTATTCATTGTTTTAAAGCTTAGAGTCGCAACTCTTGGTGATACTGCTTGGAAATCCGTTATTGAACCAAAATTTTTATGTTTACTAAAAACCCTGTTCCAAACTGGGGACATTGTTTCATTGCCCTCGGTCCTGGTTTCCCATTATAAATTCTGTATCCTTGTGATTCGAATGGGTCCTCTGTGGTGTTTCTCATTTCTTGGATCCCTGTTATTAAAATTTTTTGTTTATTTAGTTCATCTGTGAGCTCCTTGAGTTTTCTGGTCTGAAGTAGTGAGTTTATGTTGTGTGTTGCTATATAATTTATTTGCTCATGTTTAATCTTCTTTTTGTGTTTTAGTGTGCATTTGGATGGTTGCGAACGCTCCGATTCGTTGCTGTCTTCTAGTTGACTACCCACCGAATCCGATGTAGCCTTTTCCTGCCTTTTTGAACAGGACGGCAGAATTTTTTTACTAAAAGACCTTTCCATTTTTGACTGTTGAAGGTTGTCAACCTTAGTTGGAGCAAGCTCCGATTTACAACTCCGGTTGTTAACTGCAGAGGGTGTGTTTGGTCCGTGAGAGCTATTTTATTTCACTCAAGTCCGCCAGTAAACCGGTGAGGACTTCCCTATCCGCCACCTGGGACACGCCACGTAGGAGTATCACCTCTCCTCCTACTATGACAGCATAGTAGGTTGGTGGAGAGATCATCTTTAATTCGTTTAACCTAACAGCTGATTCCTGAAAGCTGTAGGTACTGCCCATTTTGTTTGTCGCGTTGTTCAAACCCCCTTGTTTAACTTGAACTGACACTTAAATAAATAGGTAATTCGGCTGTAGAGCCTCAGGTAAGTAATAAAAATAAACGAAATCGTAAAAAATTATCCTACAGCTTTAAAATAATCCCTAGGTCTTTTTCCAGTTCGATGACTGTTTAACTTGAGGGGCACTGCATCTGTAATGATCTTTTTGGTGCTCTCAGCAGAGTAGATGACAGGCTCCTCTAGGGTCAGGAGAATAGCTGTACCTTAAATCTTTTCCTGCTTTACAAGTGTATAGGGTAAACATCAATAAAACAGACAAATTGCTGGGACGGATTCCTGACTGGAAATGGAAGAAGGAAGATCCTATGCAGTTGTGTCAGTAAATGTTTCGTTGCCGCGGTAGATGGCGCTGTGGAATGACAGTTCCTCTGACCATGTGCCCGGTGTTGCTGTGTGCTGCAGGCTGTGTGATTGACGCAGCGTACTGTAAGCAGCAGAATGGTCCGGTAATCATGTCGGAAACGAGACGAGGTAGTGTACGGCGGAGCAGATGGAAACGGTCGAGAGGCAGCACGGATGTACCAAAACAAGAACCCTCATAGACACCAACAATATCAGACAAAATTTCAAGCCCTTTTTGAGCGTTTGTGAGATTATGGATCCTTTCCGACAGAGGAAAGTGCAGGGAGGTGGCGTACACCACATTTGATTGATCTTTAACATTTTTAGTAAACTCAAATACTCAAACCCAAGATCACACAAAGAAATGGTTGTCGGTTCCTTATATAGGTAATGTCTCCTACAAGATAGGGCGCCTGTTGAAAATTTCTGGTTTTAAAATTTCCTTCTCGACGAGTAATAGTTTAAAGCGAAATTTGGTTCATATCCTTGAGAAAGACTGTGATAAGTCTGCGAAATCAGGCGTATATAAGATTATGTGTGATGATTGCCCATGTTATTACATAGGTCAAACAGGCAGAGCTATAGCAGTAAGGTTTAAAGAACATCTTCCAATAAAGGGCGTAGGAACATGGGGGTCAGCCTTTGCAGAACCATCAGGTGCAAATGGCTCATACACCTAAACCTTTACGTGACATTGAGCTACCACATCATGAAGTTAAGGGCTATAGACTCGATACACTTGAGGAACTACAAATTCAGGCACACCTAATTACAGATAGAGGCAATTTACTGAACGATCAACTGTATCTAAAAAATAGGGCATACTTCGAAGGCTTCCAGCCTATATTAGGTTTACAATAATTCATAATGCATGTGACCATTTTTTTTTTCTTTATTGTGATTTCATTCCCTTGCCCCATAGGGGCAGGGGAGGGCTGTCAGCGGCACAATCCGCCGCTGTTCATCCGAGTGACATGGCAACTAAAATAAGAATAAAATGTTACATACATAAGGCGATAAAAAAGGGGAACATAAAATAAAGGGAGAAAATGGAGTTAAAAATAGACTGACATGGAGATGTTCATGAGGCACAGTTAAAAAGTCACCAGAAAGTTAAAAAATACACAGTTGGCGATTCTTAAAACACAGAGAAAACACTGATTGGACATGCACCGGTTAAAAGTCGGCCACAGTATTAAAAACACTCCAGAACAACACACTTAAAACCCACTTGTAGCACACACGACGAAGAATAAAACTTCCAGGTGGGACCTGCAGAGGGAAAGGTCAGAGAGGATGGAAGAGGAGGGGAGAGCAAGGGGAAGCAGGGGAAGCGGCGGGATGAAGAGAGTAGGGGCATCAGCGGGTACACAAAGAGGCAGGAGACACGTGGGGCGTGGGGGGGGAGGAGGGGGAGGGGATGAAGAGGGAAGACAGGGCAGGAGGGAACGCAGAGGCACTGAAAGGGGGCACAAGAGAGGGAGCGGGAGTAGGCATGTGACCATTACAGTTTCCAACAGATGTTCATACGAGATTTGTTGGTCAGTTTATAAGGCTCTGTAGTAGAATGTAAAACGTAGTCATGCTGGATACTGTAATTAACTTAAAATAGTAAAGTATAAAATTAATTCATAGCAAAAATGTTATCTGAAGCGTGCGTAATAAGAGTTTGATTCTATATGTCTCGCGCATGCGCGCCACCCTCTGTGAGGCAGACCGCAAAGCCCTCGCGGTCCGCAGTCTCTAGTCACACGACGAGGTCCATACAACGGGCTTAAAGTGAATTTGCTACAGCTTGTTTAATAGAAGTGACAAAATCTTATGGTTATGCATCAAGTTTTATAGAGTTGACTTAGAACATGGCTTGTTTTAGGCAAACATTTAAATAATATTTTATGTAAGTACTACATGTTGCATCCTGTAGGGTGACCATATCTAATATAATTTACTGGCACATTATAATATTAACTTTTTGCAGGTTCTGAAGAAGACGTTATTACTAACGTTGAAACATAGGTAAACGATAAAGTTAACCTGCATCTGTAGGCTGTATATTCTTATATAGATTTCATTGAGACGAACCCTAGTACAAGGTCCAGGTAAATAGCCCGCCAGCACGGTGTTAGCCAAAGTATGATTATGTGGATCTTGCATGACAACCGCTATTATCGGTATCACATGCAACAAGTGTAAGGACTATTAGCAGCGAATTTCGCTCTATGGAAAGGATTTTGTCAGTTGTTTTTACACGAGACCATCACAATTATGGGATTTCTGTCGTAAGTCTTACTTACCGACGAAGCAACCTTTACCAGAACTGGCATCATAAATCTGCATAATCGTTATCTGTGGGCTACAGACAATCTTCGGAGAATGGTTTAGGCGTCTCGTCAATATCGGTTCAGCGTCAATGTGTGGGCAGGGATTTTTGCGGCCACACCCTTGGACCCGTTTTTATTCCAGAGCGCCTCGACGGAGGACTTCCTGCGAAATATTCTGTCCAACCTGCTTGAGAATGTGCCTTTGGCAGTACGGCAGCTTGTGTGGTTTCTGTATGACGGACCACCACTCCACTTCCACATTACAGTTCGTCGACACCTCAACATCATATCTGGATACTGGGTGGAACTCAGAGGACCTGTTGCATGGCGTACTAGATCAGCGAACTTAACCCCTGGGATTTTTACCTCTGAGGGCATCTGGAACGCTTTGTGTATGTTGGACCGGTTCCTGATTTGCAGACCCTTCATCAGCATGTCCGTGTCACCTGTGACACTATTCGAACAGAGTCCAGGACGTGCAAATGAGTGCGGCAACGTATGATGCGACAAGTGAACGCGCGCATTGCGTCCCTTGGAGGCGACTTTGAACACCTGTTGCGACGAGAATGGGATGCAACTCTGCTCTGTGTTCCGAGACGATCTGTTGTCATTAGACGGCCACTCTCCATTTACGGATACATGTTCATAGCACTTCTTTCCTGCATTTCGAGTCAGGGATCAGGCCCTGCAGTTTGGCAGTTTGTTAATATTTATCCTGTATACATCTCACCTACGTAGCTTAGTATGAGTGTTCTTACACAGCATGTACTGTTAATAAACTTTATCCTTCCAACCAACACTAATTCAGAAAAAAGCTTAAGAAATACACGTTAGTAGCGTAAAGCTCCTTTTAAATTTTCATTGTGTTCACACTCTTTAAAAAAACAACACACTTTAATTAAAGAACATACATGTATATCAGTACTGGCAAGGACACGCACCCATCCGTATCATTGAAATCCAATTTGAAATCTTCAACGGTGTACTAATGACAAGTTAAATATTTATCATACTTAGGTTTACGATCACTGTGTACTTTAGCAAGCTCACTCGAATACCAAAGCACCCTTAAAGGCTTCATTGAACTCACATGCTGTCTTAAAATTGTTCTGGTACTTGGAACCCCATTCTAATTGTCCCACAATTTTTGGAACTCTTAGGCTTCCTTCTACATCCTCTACATAATTAGGCGTAGCGATGGGAGATTCAACTTTTTCTTGTAAATAGTGCTCCACTAATTCCCGTAGCCGTTCCTCCAAACCGGTCAATCTGTTTCGTTAAATTCTTTATCATACTCTAACATCTCTATCCGTCCTCTAGCACCTGAGATTTGAGCATTTAACGTCTTATGTCTCCTTGTTCTTCTTTAATCTGCTCATTCAGTTCAGTTTGTTTGTTACTATATCACATTGTTTATTTATTTCAATCTGTAAGTCCTTGGGCAAATTTGAAATATTACCCCCTTGTGTATAAATGGAGTAGTTACATCTGTCACAGTGGTTTCAACCTCCGTCATCAACTCCTCCAATTTTGCAAATTCGGCAGTTACGTTCCCTTCCATGTTTCCGACGTCAAGATTGACCAATGTACACTACTGGCCATTAAAATTGATACACCAAAAAGAAATGCAGATGATAAACGGGTATTCATTGGACTAAGAAATAATTGTAGAACTGACATGTGATTACATTTTCACGCAATTTTGGTGCATAGATCCGGAGAAATCAGTACCCAGAACAACCACCTCCGGCCGTAATAGCGGCCTTGATACGCCTGGGTATTGAGTCAAACAGAGCTTGGATGGCGTCTACACGTACAGCTGCCCATGCAGATTCAACACGATACGACAGTTCATCAAGACTAGTGACTGGCGTATTTTGACGAGCCAGTTGCTCGGCCACCATTGACCAGACGCATTCAGTTGGTCAGAGATCTGGAGAGTGTGCTGGCCAGGGCAGCAATCGAACATTTTCTGTATCCAGAAAGGCCCGTACAGGACCTGCAACATGCGGTCGGGCATTATCCTGCTGAAATGTAGGGTTTCGCAGGGATCGAATGAATGGTAGAGCCACGGGTCTTAACACATCTGAAATGTAGCGTCCACTGTTCAAAGTCCCGTCAATGCGAAAAAGAGGTGACCGAGACGTGTAACCAATGGCACTCCATACCATCACACCGGATGATAGGCCAGTATGGCAATGACGAATACACGCTTCCAATGTGCGTTTACCGCGATGTCGCCAAACACGGATGCGACCATCATGATGCTGTAAATACAACCTGGATTCATCCGACAAAATGACGTTTTGCCATTCGTGCACCCAGGTTCGTCGCTGAATACACCATCGCAGGCGCTCCTTTCTGTGAGGCAGCGTCAAGGGCAACCACAGCCATGGTGTCCGAGCTGATAGTCCATGCTGCTGCAAACGTCGTCGAACTGTTCGGGCAGATGGTTGTTGTCTTGCAAACGTCCTGATCTGTTTACTCAGGGATCGAGAAGTGGCTGCGCGATCCGTTACAGCCATGCGGATAAGATGCCTGTCATCTCGACTGTTAGTGATACGAGGCCTTTGGCATCCAGCACGGCGATCCGTATTACCCTCCCGAACCCACCGATTTCATATTCTGTTAACAGTCATTGGATCTCGACCAACGAAAGCAGCAATGTCGCGATACGATAAACCGCAATCACGATAGGCTACAATCCGACCTTTATCAAAGTCAAAAACATGATGGTACGCATTTCTCTTCCTTACACGAGGCATCATAACAACGATTCACAAGGAAACGCTGGTCAACTGCTATTTGTGTATGAGAAATTGGTTGGAAACTTTCCTCATGACAGCCCGTTGTAGGTGTCGCCACCGGCGCCAACCTTGTGTAAAAGCTCTGAAAAGCTAATCATTTCCATATCACAGCATCTTGTTCCTGTCGGTTAAAATTTCGCGTCTGTAGCACGTCATCTTCGTGGCGTAGCAATTTTAATGGCCAGTAGTGTAATATTTATTTTTTGAAATTCTTTTAGTGACGATACTTCGTGTCTACCTTTCTACAACAATGCAATTGTATTACACGAACAAAGTACATGATATGCCTGTCCTGGGGTGAGTGCAGCTCAGCGGTTGACAAGAACAGCTCGCTGTGGTGCGATGCTGGCGATCGGCACACCCATAGCCGACACGGCGTGTCGGTGAGCTGCGCTGTGTGGAGACGAGCCGCCGTCGTTTCGACCGTCGGCTGCTACAGCGGCGACGTCGACTACTGAGCCAATTACAGCCCTGTGACCCGAGACCTGTGGTCTCCTTAGTCCACCAACTAAATCTTCTGGTATTTTTGTGTATACTTTGATTTGAATATGGTCGTATCTACCGTTCCTGGCAAGGGTGCTATTGACGAAAAAGTACAGGGTGTCCGTACTTAAAAGCCCAGTTTCAAAACGCTGTAGAAACGGAACCACTCCTCAGAATTACCCCCAATCCAACAACATATTATTGAAGCCATGGAAAACGTCATGGAACAAAGAAACAAACCACCCAAAAGAGATACAGAACTTCTACCGGTTGTTAGCGCTGTAAGCGTCCTGGCGTAAATTGGGTCGGTTACAAATGACAGTTGTTGTTGTTGTTTGATGCAGCTCTCCATGCTACTCTATCCTGTGCAAGCTTCTTCATCTCCCAGTACGTACTGCAGCCTACGTCCTTCTGAATCTGCTTAGTGTATTCATCTCTTGGTCTCCCTCTACGATTTTTACCCTCCACCCTGCCTTCCAATACTAAATTAGTGATCCCTTGATGCCTCAGAACATGTCCTACGAACCGATCCCTTCTTCTAGTCAAGTTTTGCCACAAACTCCTCTTCTCCCCAATTCTGTTCAGTACCTCGTCATTAGTTATGTGACCTACCCATCTAATCTTCAGCATTCTTCTGTAGCACCACATTTCGAAAGCTTCTATTCTCTTCTTGTACAAACTATTTATCGTCCATGTTTCACGTTCATACATGGCTACACTTCATACAAATACTTTCAGAAACAACTTCCTGACACTTAAATCTATACTTGAAGTTAACAAATTTCTCTTCTTCAGAAACGCTTTCCTTGCCATTGCCACTTTACATTTTATATCCTCTCTACTTCGACCATCATCAGTTATTTTGCTCCCCAAATAGCAAAACTCCTTTACTACTTTAAGTGTCTCATTTCCCAATCTAATTCGACGACAGTCCATTATCCTCGTTTTGCTTTTGTTGATGTTCATCTTATATCCTCCTTTCAAGACACTGTCCATTCCGTTCAACTGCTCTTCCAAGTGCTTTGCTGTATCTGACAGAATTACAATGTCATCGGCGAACCTTAAAGTTTTTATTTCTTCTCCATGGATTTTAATAACTACTCCGAATTTTTCTTTTGATTCTTTTACTGCTTCCTCAACATACAGATTGAACAACATCGGGGAGAGGCTACAACCCTGTCTCATTCCCTTCCCAACCACTGCTTCCCTTTCATGTCCCTCGACTCTTATAACTGCCATCTGGTTTCTGTATAAATTGTAAATAGCCTTTCGCTCCCTATATTTTACACCTGCCACCTTCACAATTTGAAAGAGAGTATTCCAGTCAACATTGTCAAAAGCTTTCTCTAAGTCTACAAATGCTAGAAACGTAGGTTTGCCTTTTCTTAACCTAGCTTCTAAAATAAGTATTAGGGTCAGTATTGCCTCACGTGTTCTCATATTTCTACGGAATCCAAACTGATCTTCCCCGAGGTCGGCTTCTACCAGTTTTTCCATTCGTCTGTAAAGAATTCGCGTTGGTATTTTGCAGCTGTGACTTATTAAACTGATAGTTCGGTAAGTTTCACATCTGTCAACACCTGCTTTTGTCAGGACTGGCTCTCCTAAGGCTGTCAGTAGTTCTAATGGAATGTTGTCTACTCCCGGGGCCTTGTTTCGACTTAGGTCTTGCAGTGCTCTGTTAAACTCTTCACGCAGTATGATATCTCCCATTTCAACTTCATCTATATCCTCTTCCATTTCTATAACATTGCCCTCAAGCACATCGCCCTCGTATAGACCCTCTATATACTCCTTCCACCTTTCTGTTTCCCTTCATTGCTTAGAACTGGGTTTCCGTCAAAGCTCTTGATATTCATACAAGTGGTTCTCTTTTCTCCGAACGTCTCTTTAATTTTCCTGTAGGCAATATCTATCTTACCCCTAGTGAGACAAGCCTCTACATCCTTACATTTGTCCTCTAGCCATGACAGCTGAGCCATTTTGCACTTCCTGTCGATCTCATTTTTGAGACGTTTGTATTCCTTTTTTCCTGCTTCATTTAGTGCACTTTTATATTTTCTCCTTTCGTCAATTAAATTCAATATTTCTTCTGTCACCCAAGGATTTCTACTAGCCCTCGTCTTTTTACCTACTTGATCCTCTGCTGCCTTCACTACTTCATCCCCCAAAGCTATCCATTCTCCTTCTACTGTATTTTCCTTTCCCCCATTCTTGTCAATTGTTCCCTTACGCTCTCCCTGAAACTCTGTACAACCTCTGGTTTAGTCAGTTTATCCAGGTCCCATGTCCTTAGATTCCCACCTTTTTGCAGTTTCTTCAGTTTTAATCTGCAGTTCATAACCAATAGATTGTGGTCAGAGTCCACATCTGCCCCTGGAAATGTCTTACAATTTAAAACCTGGTTCCTAAACCTCTGTCTTACCATTATATAATCTATCTGAAACCTGTCAGTATCTCCAGGCTTCTTCCATGTATACAACCTTATTTTATGATTCTTGAACCAAGTGTTAGCTATGATTAAGTTGTACTCTGTGCAAAATTCCATCAGGCGGCTTCCTCTTTCATTTCTTAACCCTAATCCATATTCACCTACTATGTTTCCTTCTCTTCCTTTTCTTACTATCGAATTCCGGTCACCCATGACTATTAAATTTTCGTCTCCCTTCACTATCTGAATAATTTCTTTTATCTCATCATACATTTCTTCAATTTCTTCGTCATCTGCAGAGCTAGTAGGCATATAGACTTGTACTACTGTCGTAGTCGTGGGCTTCGTGCCTATCTTGGCCACAACAATGTGTTCGCTGTGGTGTTTGTAGTAGCTTACCCACATTCCTAATGCTTTATTCATTATTAAACCTACTCCTGCATTACCCCTATTTGATTTTGCATTTATAACCCTGTATTCACCTGACCAATAGTCTTGTTCCTCCTGCCACCGAATTTCACTAATTCCCACTATATCTAACTTTAACCTATCCATTTCCCTTTTTAAATTTTCTAACCTACCTGCCCGATTAAGGGATCTGACATTCCACGCTCCGATCCGTAAACCGCCAGTTTTCTTTCTCCTGATAACGACGTCCTCCTGAGTAGTCCTCGCCCGAAGATCCGAATGGGGGACTATTTTACCTCCGGAATATTTTACCCAAGAGGACGCCATCATCTTTTATCCATACAGTAAAGCTGCATGCCCTCGGGAAAAAATTACGGCCGCAGTTTCCTCTTGCTTTCAGCCGTTCACAGTACCAGCACAGCAAGGCCGTTTTGGTTAGTGTTACGAGGCCAGATCAGTCAATCATCCAGACTGTTGCCCCTGCAACTACTGAAAAGGCTGCTGCCCCTCTTCAGGAACCATACGTTTGTCTGGCCTCTCAACAGATACCCTCCCCCCACCCCCCCCCCCCCCCCCCGTTGTGGTTGCACCTACGGTACGGCTATCTGTATCGCTGAGGCACGCAAGCCTCCCCACCAACGGCAAGGTCTATGGTTCATGGTGGGAGAACAAATGACAGATGAATCGCAATACACCGGCTACGGTTTGACTTGCATACTACCATCCTTACTGTTCAATGTTCGTCACTGCAAAAACTCGCCAGTCAACAGTTCTGGCACTTAGTTAGGTAAGCCCATCCACCAAGGCAAGATCTTAAAACATCGAATGGGGAAATCGGTATTTACTTGTCCTGAGAGCAAAAATCGCTTACAGTGCAAGACGACATCGGTTTTTAATTTTCATTGGGTCAAAAATCTCATAAAAAACGAAATTAAATCCTTTTCTGTCGTGAGGCTAGCGCAGGTCATCTTTATTATGCAGAGGTGGAGAATCAGCGTGTTTCTATAACAGATCTGAGTGTCTCAGGGGTCACGTTCGGAATGTGTTGCACAATTCGTGCCTTCACATCAGCTACGTTCGTAATTGGACCACTGAGTGCAACATCTTTCAGATAACAGCACAGCCGGAAGATACACGGATTAAGATCAGGTGATGTGGACGGTCGGGCTGCAGCGAAATGATGGTTGATGAGTCTAACATTTACGATATGTCTCTGACAGCTGTTTCATTGGCTGTGCAACATGCGGAGGAGCGTCATGTTACTTAAAAATGATCCTACCCAACACATCCTCGCTGTTGAAGGGTTGGATTGACGTTGGTGCCCAAAAGACTACCATAGCGCTTGCTAGTGACGGTGCCTGCAGGATACATCTCTTCGAAAACATGTGGCCCTACGTTAAACGATGCCGCCAATTCACACCATACAGTTACCTTTGCAGAAAGAAATGGTACTGGCTGATGTGCGTACGATTCTTCGGTACCCCTTATTCTGCAGTTTTGAGTAGTGACATAACCTTTCACATGAAAACGGGATTCGTCTGTCCACAAAATGTTTAATGGCCGTACATTGCCCACTTACATGTTTTGCTAGCAGATCAGCAGAGGGCAACTCCTGAATGTGGGTAATTTTGTATGGTTACCAACGTAGGATGTTTCATAGGATTTTAAGCACCGTGCTCTCAGGCAGGTCTAACGTTCCGGCAGACCCCCTGCACTGCCTGTTTGAGTACCATCGATTGACCCCTCCTGCAATACTGTGGCCACATCATCGACAAACGTCGTATTAACTGCTTTCCTTCTTCTAACACAATGCACTTCAAAAGCACCTGTCGAATTCTGAAATCGTTTTCTCTAGATCATTAACAGGCATCAGCCTTGTTTTCCATACACTTGTTTGTCAGGAGCTTCTGCAGGGCTACTGGCACACACTCACCGTTCTTGTAAAAGAGCATCTATTGGTGTGCATATTCTGACGCTTACAGCGCCATCATTTGCGCAAATTTTTGTAAATGTTGTTTTGTTCCATGACGTTTCCCCCTGCTGTTGTTCAAATTTGGCGTCATCCTGAGCAGTGGATCCCTCTCTGCGGCGCTTTGAAGCTGCAGCTTTAGTTATGGACACCCTGCATAATCCCGAACTTCTCTTTTCACATCAACGTTATTAAGTCCTTTATTTAGATACTGTTAGAAGTTACTTTTCTTGTTATATTACAGTTTATTACCCAACACAGCGTACGTCTTTTCTTCGTTGTTATTTGTTGCTGACAACCGTCGTCACTGAACGACGTTTTTTCTCAAAGTATTGTGACGAAATCCTTGTAAAATTTTCATATTCTCACTTTCTCTGGAGCCGCTTATTCACGTCCTGTTCTTAGGTTGCAATAATGAAATGCAACGTCGGATGATTTTGGGTATGACGTCAATTTTACATTTCCTGTGTCCCATCAAAAACTCATTTGGCGTTAGAAATTAGTAGATTTATTCAGTAAATTTCACTCATTCGTCTGTCTTGATGTTTGCAATCGTAGCCCCGCTATTCAGTTGCACCTAATCATGATTCAGCAGTCCTCACTGGAGTTCGTCTCCTTTTGTATCGTTGGGTGCTGAAAGAGAGCGTTAATTGTCTTCTAAGGAACTTGAGTGACGTAAGCGACTGAGTTTTAAGACTACTACGTGCACACTGTTCTTCCGGACACTACAGCTAATGTTAATGCTCATAATGTCATGCGCATCAGCATCGAGGTTACTATCATCTCACAAGTACCTTTATCTGTTTTGCTTTCTTACTTTCAACAAAATCTATAAAAGATCCCACTTCTCGTACTTCCCGTTCCTTATTTATCACGTATAGGAACATTTGCCTTGTTTGATCTTTGTGGGGAACATTCAGTGCACTGTCAGATACCGTGGAGTAATACTTGACCTTATCTAACCTATACCTCTTTTGGCAAACTATATTCCCTAAAATTTCAGTGATCTACTTTCGAAATTCTAATGACATATAAGTGAGTGAGTTTTTCGGTCTAATTTTTATTCTTACTGAAGCAATGTTCTCGGAGAAGAAGATTATGCTTTTCCGATAGATACACTACTTTTGAAAAGAATGCTCTATTGACAATGGTGTGATTTCCTATGTGGCCATGTAACTCCTAATATTTTTTAGCCAGGAATCTTATTACATCAAATATTCTAGGTAGAATTTCATTCCATTTTTTAGTTTAGTTGGTCACATATTCTTGCTCGTTTTTATTAATAGTGTGTCATTTTTGAAGTATTGTTTCAGACTCCTTTCACTTACAAAAATTTTGATTATGTGTAGCACACTGACGATCTCAGTTGCAATTAAGTGATAAACCACCGGAGGAGTAAAACTTCGGTGCATTCTCAAACAAACGATAACAGATGCAATACAGTGATGATTAAAGGGACAATAATCTCTCTTACTTAGTAAAACTTTGTCACCATTTGTCGCTGCGTCAAAACTATTCTCGTGTTAAACTTCTCCTTGGAAATACTTTGGGTACGATGGAGTCCGTGTCTGACTGTTGACTGAACTGAGCATCGTACTGTTGGAACTTTATCTAAGTCTGTATTAATGTGCTCAAAGACTTCGGGATTTTGCCGTGTTAATATGAACCGTTATTTGAATAAATATTTCCAATACTTCACTATCGCTTCTGTCAAAGTCTGACCCAGTTGATGTGGCTAGATATTGTTCTGGTGTAGCAGTTTCAGCAGTCGCATTGGAAGCACATGAGGCTGACAAATTCGTAGCATGAGCTTTAGGTCCTAGCAACTCATCAATGACTTGCACCACAGTACTGCAGCTTCTTCTTGGTTTTGAACAACGCTAGCCTCTGAAGAACTCACACATGGTGATCCTTGCGTAGATTCTGGAGTCTCCAAAGAAGTTCCACTAACTTAAGTATAGCCGCTTCATTTTTTTCTGATAACTACGTCTTGGATTTTCCTTTTGATACGATGCTCCATTTACACGTATCCTTTACATTTCAGGTGGAATGTAACAACAGTAAACCATGACATAAATGAAGAAAATAGTAACATCACTAATGCGTTGCATGCACATAAAATTAGGTTACTTAATAGGTTGAAACAACCAAACAACTTTCTTCGCTGGTCATCGGGGCTTAGTTCTAAGCGGGACTCCTCACCTAATACAATTCTACTCCAGTCAATGAGCTTCCAGGCCGAAGACGTATCTGCAAACGCTCTGGACAGCGTTAGGATACCAATGTGAGTGTTGTCCGCCATGCGGCGCGATGATGAGGAGTGATGATATGAGGTGGCACTTCCTTTTATAGCAGGACCTCCTCGGCAGTCGTCTGCGGTACACTTACAATACAGCCGTACCTCGACGATTCTCTATGCCCCGTTTAGTTGCCCTTCATGCCAAGTCATTGTAACGGTTCTATTAATTGAGAACAGTTTTATCAGGCTTATTCTCATGTAGGGGAGAGGTGATGGATAATATCGGAAATAATTAACAGCACTGAAATAGTTTTAATTAAAATTATCGATGTATAATGTCTCATCAGAATAACGCCCGCAACAAAGTAGCGCCTCAGCGAAATCAAACAGGGTTCAACGCGGCTACTTCGTTTCTAAATTCTACTACATAAACCATGCGAGGGTATTGTTAGTCCTCTTGTCTTGCTTTCTGCTCTCTGAATAAGTCTACGTAGCTGCGGCGTGCGATATAGCCGGCAGTTCTCTGTAATATGCTACGGAAGGAATCAGGGCACTTCTATCAAACTGGAAGAGAAGTGACTATTTATACTGGACAGACTTACGTTGAAACTTATACTGAGATCTAAGTAGATTTGATGTTTGTGGTTGCTCCGTCTGATGTGTAGATAAAACGAAAAGTCGGGCATGTACAGTAGATAACAACATCAATATCTTACGTCAGAGAAGTCGACAGCACGTCAACGGAGGACGGCTATACCATCCTGGGACTACATTTCAGCAAGATAATGCCTGCCTGCAAACGGTGAGAGTGTCTTCCTCATTTTAGTGATTGTCAAACCATAACTTGGCCAGCAAAGTTGCCAGATCTATCCGCAACTTTTGAAGTGTTATTGAAGATTTAACACGCCAATTGGTTTGAATTTTGCAAGACAATCCTCAGGAGGACACTCAACAACTTTTCCAATCAATGCCAAGCCGAATAGTTGCTTGCGTAAGGGCCAGAGATCGATCAATCCGTTATCGACTTGCTTAGTTTGTGAAGCTCTTTCTCTTGAAACGGTGTTTTTTACAGCTAGAGTGTAGTTGACAAGATGTTGCTTAACATCACCAATATTTCTTTCCGTAAAATCTCGGAACTCTATTTTGAACCGCTCCTTCTTCGCCAGTTGCCTTGAAATTCTGTTTAAATATCTACAGATTTGCGATAACAGTAGAGTTACCTGTTTTAATGACCATGGCCTGATGCTACATACAGGATTTTTCCAGCTCGGCCGCTCCTTGTCGCCAACCCACATATCTGTGGACACGCCCCCCCCCCCCCCCCCCCCCGACAGGCAGATCAGTGGTCTCCTCTACCTTCCCCCCTCACATCGACACTGACGTGGGTGTACAATCAAGCACAACTATGTGAATGACGTGCCTGACCTCTCTGCTGCTGGTCTTCTTGCGGTGATTTCTTCTTCTGCAGTCCGGTCTGCACGACTTTCTCGATAAAAAGGAATCATGTTCCCCTACTGGAAAATCTGTAGTAAAAGCAGCAGTATTATACGATTCCAAAAGGTGCCACAAATGTTTTTCTGTAACAGATTAGCTGAAAGATTAATTGCAAGGTAATTTCCGAGTAAAAACTTAAATGTATTGTGACCTCTTTGCTGCAAGTTACAGTTTTGGGATTCCCACGCAATCACACTCACTCGCAATAGTCAGCTTATGGTAATTAACAAACCCGTTACCGAAAGGATTAACAAACAGATCGTCTGTGAAAGAATGCTTGTCCTAATATTACGTCCGCCCCGATAGCTGAGTGGTCAGCGTGACGGTTTGCCGTCCTACGGGCCCGGTTTCGATTCCGGGCTGGGTCGGCGACTCTCTCCGCTCACGGACTGGGTGTTGTGCTGTCTTCATCATTTCATCCCCATCCGGCGCGCAGGTCGCCCAATGTGGCGTCGAATGTAATAAGACATGCACCAAGGCGGCCGGACTTGCCCCGCAAGGGGCCTCCGGGCCAATGTCGCCAAACGCTCATTTCCCCAATATAACGCAATTTGACCCCTGAAAGTGCTCATTTTGCCTTCGCACCTTGTGTAACAAGCCACGGTGATTTTGGTTGTTCAGAAGTCACAGTGTATATATTGAAACCATAATTTCAGGGGTTTGTCTTTTTCATACGTTTGCATCTATTTTGTGGCACTTCACAGTCAAGTTTTAACCATCGTTTCGTAAAATTTTCACATATATTCAGAGTTCCTTATCCGAACATGATCACAACTGACATCGAACTAAACTCTTAAGACTTCACAAAGCATTTCGTTAGCCCACAAAATACGCGCTAACGTACTGTCCTCTGACTGGCTGATAAACATCACAGCCAGTCCGATAATAGTATTGGTGGTAAGTTCCTATGGGACCAAACTGCTGAGGTCACACTAACTTACACGCTAACTTAAACTAACATATTCTAAGGACGACACAGACTCACCCATTTCCGAGGGAGGACTCGAACCTCCGACGGGGGAGCCATGCGAACCATGACAAGGCCCCCTGACCGCACGGCTGCCCCGCGCGGCAATAATAGTATTAACCCGTGCTATCCTGCATCTTTTGCCTTCGACCAATCATAACTTAATAGCTTTTATGAGCAACTTACTAAATGAACAAATTTATGAAATTCACAGATATCAAAATAAGTGCCTCTTTCAGTAACAAAATTATAGTAAAATGTATCTTGTTCTCTCAGTCCGATGAACTGACTAATTGCTCTTAATAATTTCCCCTTAGTATGATTCACTCTCCCAGTGTACAGTTCTCACGCCAGCGTATACTCAGTAATAGACATAACAATATTCATTTATTTCATATTTCGCATTCACACTAATAATTAAACATGTTACAAATAATTAATGAAACTCGCAATACTCGCAGTAAACACTGCTTTGTTCTCCAAATATACTTGATAATTTCACTGTCTGTAAGATGCTGACACGTTTCGGTCACTGCCGAAACTACGTGTGTTCTGGATGCGATGGCGTCTATCATACGAGACATGACTTACGTTTGAAGCTGTCTGCTTGTCTTTTAAATAGACGCGATGCAGGGCACTACGCCTCATAACGTTCCCTATGTCACTAAAGTTACTGACAACTTCTGTTACTTTCAGCAACACTCTCTCGATTTCAGCCTCTATGAGTGGTTCATCATGCCTGCGTTAATGGAAAAAAATAAAAGTTGTGAACTTTTAAAGCTAATTACAAATTAATATTTAAGTAATAATTACAGTGATTCCAACGTGCAGCTACTTTCATACACCTTACAAAGTAATAAGAAACACAAGCAGCTCGTAAAGTAACTCCGCACTGAAAATTCAAAGAGAGAAATCCCACATAAAAGTTTATTAATTTAACAGCTTTTGAGCTCTAACATACTAATGTTACACCAACTTGTTTTTTTGCTTTCGCACTTGCGATGCTACCAGTGTAATATGGTTGATTTAGCTTGTAGTAACTTTGAAAATGGTTGTGTTGAAAAATGACCACACACAATTCAATTTTTATCTGCTATGGTGAACATCATTATTCCAAAGCTAAAATTCCCACTTGTCACGTACTAAATTATTACGCGCTGTCTCCTTGCACTGAAAGCGTAGCTTGTCTTGGAGCCGGGAGGAGAACAGACGTTGCACTCAAGCTTGCAGAGCTGGCGCTGGCTGCTGGGCGGGGAAAGCTTCCCGTGTGAACACTTCAAGTCTTTCATAAACTACGTGAGGCGTGTTTCGAGCAGACTACGAGACATTATGGCGAGCTACAGAACGACTGACTATACTTGCAAGTAGTTGTGGGTCAGTGACTTTTTAGGACTTCAAAGTATCGGGTCGGACTGAATACCTTCTCTTGATACAATAATTCACCAACAGCCGTATGTATTGTAGAAATTTATTTTATGAACTTCTTATATGCTACCAGTTTCGGCATTACATTGATGCCATCTTCAGGCCCCACACGTCATAGTCGTGAAATCGCTATACACGGAAGGAGCCATATAACTGGATCCGTGAATCAGATCGCTATGCAACAGTCCTGGTGGCCAGGCGCGTGGTACGTAAAGAAATATGAATGTTTTAGTTGGACCACTTTTTTCGCTTTGTGATAGGTGGCGCTGTAATAGTCACAAACGTACAAGTACGTGGTTTCACGTAACATTCCGCCAGTGCGGACGGTATTTGCTTCGTGATATATTACCCGTGTTAAAATGGACCGTTTACCAATTGCGGAAATGGTCGATATCGTGTTGATTTATGGCTATTGTGATCAAAATGCCCAACGGGCGTGTGCTATGTATGCTGCTCGGTATCCTGGACGACATTATCCAAGTGTCCGGACCGTTCGCTCGATGGTTACGTTATTTAAGAATACAGGAAGTATTCAGCCACATGTGAAACGTCAACCACGACCTGCAACAAATGATGATGCCCAAGTAGGTGTTATAGCTGCTGTCGCGGCTAATCCCCACATCAGTAAAAGACAAATTGCGCGAGAATCGGGAATCTCAAAAACGTCGGTGTTGAGAATGCTACATAAACATCGGTTGCACCCGTACCACATTTCTGTGCACCAGGAATTGCATGGCGATGACTCTGAACGTCGTTTACAGTCTGCCACTGGGCACAAGAGAAATTACGGGACGATGACAGATTTTTGCACGTGTTCTATTTAGCGACGAAGCGTCATTTACCAACAGCGGTAACGTAAACCGGCATAATCCACGATGGCTACGACAAGTGGAACATCAGCGACCTTGGCGGGTTAATGTATGGCGCGGCATTATGGGAGGAAGGATAATTGGCCCCCATCTTATCGAAGGCAGTCTAAATGGTTCAATGTATGCTGTTTTCCTACGTAATGTTCTACCGATGATACTACAAGATGTTTCACTGCGTGACAGAGTGGCGATGTACTTCCATCATGATGGATGTCCTGCACTTAGCTCGCGAGCTGTTGAAGCGGTATTGAAGAGCATATTTCATGACAGGTGGATTGGTCGTCGAACCACCACATCGTGGGCCGCACATTCACCGGATCTGACGTCCCCGGATTTCTTTCTGTGGGGAAAGTTGAAGGATATTTGCTATCGTGATCCACCGACAACACCTGACAACATGCGTCAGCGCATTGTCAATGCATGTGCGAACATTACGGAAGGCGAACTGCTCGCTGTTGAGAGGAATGTAGTTACACGTATTGCCAAATGCATTGAGGCTGACGGGCATTTTGAGCGTTCTCAGAAATGATAAGTTCACAAAGATACATGTATCACATTGGACCATCCGAAATAAAATGTTCAAACGTACCTACGTTCTGTATTTTAATTTAAAAAACCTACCTGTTACCAACTGTTCATCTAAAATTGTGAGCTATATGTTTGTGACTATTACAGCGCCATCCATCACAAAGCGAAAACTGTGGTCCAACTAAAACACCCATATTTATTTACGTACTACACGAATATGTAATAGAAAATGGGGGTTCCTATTTAAAAAACGCAGTTGATATCCGTTTGACCTATGGCAGCGCCATCTAGCGGGCCATCCATAGCGCCATCTGGCATCTGGTTTCCCCCTTCAAGCTAGACGAGTTTCGTTCTTTGTAGTTTTTTTTCGTTTGACGCTTATTTCATCAGATATTTGGCCCGGTCACGATCAATGGACCGCCCTGTATAGAATTATCCATACGTTTGTGGTGAATTGTTTTATTAATTAATAACTGAACTGAATTTCAGAGATTATATGACGTTGTTTAATGAAGGTTGCCAAACCATTCTGAAAGTAGCTGAAGGAATTAACTGCATTCGAACTGTTAAAGATTAATAATAACAGTTGACATGCAAGTCAGATTCACTTGAAACCGTAGTAGTAATGACATTTAGATTATTGCTACATCGTGCACACGGTAAAACGTCTGTGGTTTTGATTTGTGCATTACCTTTGAAAGCTTTCTGCAGTGACTTTGTAAGAAGTACTGTTATCTTTAGGATTATACCGTGGTGATTCTGTACTCCCACCTTATCGCTGGCTTCTGAAGTTTTCGATAGTGGCCGTGCTTTTCCTCTGGCGCAGCGTTGTCTTCCTTTTAATGTCAACGAAACCGAAAAAACAGTGGGCACGCACTGACTCAATATGCAGAGAATCGGTGTTACGGTTACGTATGGAACTATCGCGCGCTGCCACGTCACGCATAAATGGTCCGAAGAATTTGCTGGAAAGTATGATTAAAGTTGAAAGTATTACGTCGCGTGGAAATGTAAACGTATTTGAGTAATCCGGTTTATTTGCGAAAAGCCGCGCGGGATTATATATTAAAATTGGCAGACGAAGCAGCATAGTGAGTGAAACTTCCTGGCAGATTAAAACTGTGTGCCCGACCGAGACTCGAACTCGGGACCTTTGCCTTTCGCCGGCAAGTGCTCTACCATCTGAGCTACCGAAGCACGACTCACGCCCGGTCCTCACAGCCTTACTTCTGCCAGTATCTCGTCTCCTACCTTCCAAACTTTACAGAAGCTCTCCTGCGAACCTTGCAGAACTAGCACTCCTGAAAGAAAGGATATTGCGGAGACATGGCTTAGCCACAGCCTGGGGGATGTTTCCAGAATGAGATTTTCACTCTGCAGCGGAGTGTGCGCTGATATGAAACTTCCTGGCAGATTAAAACTGTGTGCCCGACCGAGACTCGAACTCGGGACCTTTGCCTTTCGCGGGCAAGTCCTCTACCATCTGAGCTACCGAAGCACGACCCCCAGGCTGTGGCTAAGCCATGTCTCCGCAATATCCTTTCTTTCAGGAGTGCTAGTTCTGCAAGGTTCGCAGGAGAGCTTCTGTAAAGTTTGGAAGGTAGGAGACGAGATACTGGCAGAAGTAAAGCTGTGAGGACCGGGCGTGAGTCGTGCTTCGGGAGCTCAGATGGTAGAGCACTTGCCCGCGAAAGGCAAAGGTCCCGAGTTCGAGTCCCGGTCGGGCACACAGTTTTAATCTGCCAGGAAGTTTCATATCAGCGCACACTCCGCTGCAGAGTGAAAATCTCATTCTGGAAGCATAGTGAGTGTTAATCGGTAACTTCCATGGCGGAACATTTTCCTATTGGAACAGATACTAAAAGGCTTCGCTGATCGGTGATTGACTATTAAATTAGTGTGGTAATGCAATACAGCAGTCGTTAGTTCAGCATGAATAAGCTTGATTGTGCATATAAGAGCGGACGACCATAGTCATTGTCAGGGTGTGTGTTACGTGTTAAATGGATAATTATAACGAAATTATATTGGTTTGTTCGGTTATTATCTCAAAGTGTCATATCCCATTTCTAACTGATGCAGTTTTACATTTGAAAAGTATAAAACGCATTTGTTATTTCGTAATGAACTGTATTTTCTATCTGATACTCCCGTTTTCGAGTCCGATAGCCGACAGTAACAAAATAACTTACAAAGGAGACTTAGTGTCAATAATTTATATGGCGAACGACAATTGCAACGTCTCAAAATATAAAAGAAAAAAGTTTCCAGTCAGTGCATTTTAGATTTGCTGTCATTTTATTTCTGTAAGAGCAGCTGTGCTTTCACATTAAATTACGGGAATTTGGTTTCCCTGATTATGAAAACTAATGTTTCATGATTATGAGGACATAAGGACAAGAACTACAGAGTAAACTGTGTCAAGCTATATGAATTTATGAGGAATGTCCTACAAAACCTAACCCGAATAAAATATGACAAATGTTGTGAAACGTTTTCCGCCAGTAAGATGGTAAATTTATTGGATAACCATGTCGAACCATTTACTCATAAGACTGCAAATAATTCTAAAGTGCGATGGTGAAGCTAGTCACTCCGTAATATCTCACAAAACTCGCGTAGAGAACTTTGCTGCTGACTGACAGCGGTCAACACACAACACTTGTTGTCAGAGTTACATAGCAACTATTTGCTTGTACATGGCATTGTTATATAACTTTACTGAACAAACATTTACGGTACAGGAATCGTGAGGAAGCGTACTGAAAATCTGTTTCAGCCTTATTCAGAGTAAAAAAGTATTCAGGACCAAAATGATGTAGATTTCAGTAGTAGAGAGATAGGGCTGCTGGTGCAATTTTCGTATCAGATTGATATGCGATTTAATTAAATTGATCAATTAACTACCCTGACACCCATGCTCATTCCTACCCCATCCAAAAAAACTCCCAGGTGCTATCACGTCTTTTCCTCAGCCTGAACGCGGGTCCCCTCAGCTTCCTCTCCCCATACCACCCTCTCACCCTCCCCCACCTACCCTACTGGCGGGAATTCCGAATTTTGCCTGGAATTCCGAATTTTGGTGGGAATTTCGAAATTTGGTGGGAATTCTTTGTACCTGAGCTCTGCCTCCAGAAATTGGAGGGGAATACAGAACAGCAGTGCCCTTTCCAGGACCTGCACCCTGGTCCTCCTGGATGGAAAGCATAAGTGCACCTCCCCAACACATGGAAGAGGTCCTGATGCAGGAGAGGAAGCTCAGGTTAGTATATTTTGTTTGTTTCGGTTGGGAAACTGAAGTAGTTATCGGTCCTAATTTCTAATTAGTCATTCAGATCTGCCCTAATTACACAACTATATGCTTAGCGCTGCACAAAGACCGCTTAAAAGTGCAATACAGCTCAAAAATTCATGATGGAATTCAACTGGTGTAATCCTGCTGGGAATAAGTTTCATAATATCACTCTAAACTAGTGGCGGACGCACTCAGAATCACCTACAAGCTGGTAGGAAAAAGTCTGGGGTGTAACGTAAACTACCTTTATTCTTTTTATCAGGAAATGTGACCAACTGAAGATGCTGGTGTTGCGCAGAGAGGAGGGTAACAAGTGTATTACCTGTAAGCATACAACTGAGGCCTTTATCTATCGCTGTTTGACGTCAAAGTTTGCTACAAATGCCTACTCTATAATCACCCTACAGTCCAGGTAATCAAGGCCAATACACGCTACCACAACTGTTGTAATTACACATTGAAAATGTCATGAAAAAAACAGCACTCATAATGAACCGGTCATAATGCAGCACACGTACTGGGATACATTATCGTCCCATAAGGTTGCAGAGGAAGCGGTAGTTGAACGTGTGTTCTCCTCGATATATGACCACAAGCTGCCGAAAATTAGGGGCCGTCTTACCCCTTCATCCCTCCCCTGTCACCCTCCCTCCCTGCTACCACCTATGGGAGACACAAATGGTCAACTATTGCCACCGAGCGCAGTCCACCACCATTCTGCTGGCAGACAACAGGCAGCCGGCCTGCCTTGATGCAGTGGTCCTTTGCCAGCATAAAAGCATGTAAACCCAGCTAATCAGTAGGAGATAAATGAAGGCTGCCCAGTCCCACAGGCCGCATCCTGGTAGGGACACAGCTGCCTAGGGCGACTATCCACACACACACTGGACCACACCCCACACCGTGCAACACAAATGACTGCCGTTTCGAGGAGCAAAAGCAATTCACAGCAATAATTGTATTTAATGTAAACGTATCTCTTATAATCGAGCATCTATTAAAATGCAAACCAAAATTGTGATGATAATAAATGGCCTCTTTCCATATAAACAGAAGCAATCCATTTTCTTTTAGTTTTATGGGCAAAATTGGTTTCATTTTAACGTTTAACTGCAGAATGCAATTCCCGTCTCATTTTTTCTGGACATCCAATGAAGTGCACCACCGCTGGTTACATATGATCAGTTTGCAAAGTCATGTCCACACTGTTTAAAACTGGATAAAGAAAGTCTTCCACTATTTTTCTGTGAAAACTACTGATCACTGGCAGGGTGTCCTCGTTATTTTGAAACCATCATCAGAGTAAAGAAACAGCTAGGATTTAAACTGTGAAGAAAAAAAAAATCTATGTTAAGTAATGTCTTTCACGCTGATGGACAGATTACATGATCTGAGAGCTTCTCTCAAGTTGAAATCAGTGTCTGTAAATAAACTGTCGTACATGTGTGTATTACAACCATTTCAGACACGTTAAATAACATTAGAGAATACAACATTTCATGCCATTAACTCACACATTGAAAAAAATACAATCATTTTATGTTCGACGAAACAAGGTTTAATTCAGGAGGAAAAATGGTTCAAATGGCTCTGAGCACTATGCGACTCAACTGCTGTGGTCATCAGCCCCCTAGAACTTAGAACTACTTAAACCTAACTAACCTAAGGACATCACACACATCCATGCCCGAGGCAGGATTTGAACCTGCGACCGTAAATTCAGGTGGACACCGCTGTTTTGTACACTATGGGAAGTCCCGTTTTAGCAGTCTGAAGCTATATCACTGCGTTTATGAAACAAACTGTGGGAGCCTGTCTTGTGATAGAATCTCCCATAAGATTTTACCCCATCTCTCCCTCTCTTCCGATACATAAAAACCAGTTACCATCTGTGTGCATACATTTGACATGTTTTGCTCCATAACTGCCCTGTGGAACATGTCTGTAAAGTTTCTATGACACAGCAGATACTTGCGTTCTAGTTTTGTAAGCAATTCAATCATCACAGCCTGTTTCACACAATCTACTCACACGTTGGAAAAAAAAACACTATTACTTCTATGTTCCACAACGAGCTATAATTCTAGGGGTCTCTGCGCTATAAATTAGAGGTTATGAATTATGCAATAGTACAGGAGTTGCAGTAAAACCTATTTTTTAAACACACACTCATGATGATAAACACCAAAAACGTCATGATTCCACGAGAATAGATACAGCCGATTTCTGAAAGTTTAATTAGCAAAATCGGTGTAGTATTGAGAGAATTATTTGCATCCAAACTTTAACCATTTTTATCACTCTTTGTAACAGAACCTACTGTAAGATTTTACCATGTCTCTCTCTTCTAACATATCTAAAAACTAATACAGTCTGCATGTTGACATCGAGCATATTACATATACACGTATCGCTCCATTGGAGCATGTGACCAGTGCTCGAAATCGCTTTGACAGACCTGCATTAAGTGTATGACTACAGCTTCATACACCACCATACACTTTGTTTTCCTACCATATCTCTGGCTCTCACAGAAAGCTGAACATTGCATAGTTTAAACTACGCAGCTTCCAAAGTACACAGGTTGGTAGAAATAAAACACGAAGTGGTGTTTCTCATTGACAAAAATGTGGAAGACATTGGAACGTATGGAAACAGGAAGAGTTTGGGGCATTGTAGAGTGTTTCCAACAGCTACCCGTAGGTAGTCACCTGTACAGTTAGTTAATCTCGTCTTCCAGAGCGACAGGCTAGCAAATGTGTCGGTGGTCTGTTTCAACGAGCATTGATTCCTCGTTTTGCAGTCATGTACGTGATTACTGTTCTGGCGTTGGCCACCGCTAGCAGGTGCTGTTCACAACACATGTGAGGTAAGTAGAAATAAAAGGAGGTACTCTTATTTTATTGATGAAAAGGGGGGAAAAAACATGTGTAGGGTGTCACAGCTTATGGAAATTAGTGTAGTCTGCTGCATTGAGAAATGCTTCCAAACAACTTTCTGAAAGTGATGACGTCTACATTTAATATCATGCTCTGCAGCTACATGTAGCAGATGTCCAGCGTTCCGCCAGTGCTCTCTCCATCTCAACCAGGTGGTTTCGCTCAGCAGTCAGTATGTGCTAATCAACAGCGTACCATAAGATGGGCAGGACGGGAAAGACAAAGTTGGTGTGGGACGCTGTACCTTATTAAGCACTGCAGTTGATAGCACGATCGATTTTAGCAATTTTACGAGTTGTTCCGTAACTGCAATGTGTGCCAGTGACACAACAGAATGTTTCTCAATTTCTGCATCACCACTAAATCAGCCCTCCACTACATTGCAAGTACCATACACTAGATTGTGAATGCTCAAAGATGACTGCAGTAGATCCCTTCCGTCATACACGCCAAAATGCCTCCCAATTTCTGTATCATCGCTAAATCACCTCTCCACTACTTTACAGATACAGTATACTAGATTTCAAATGAAACTAGATGACTTGCACTACGTCCATTCGACCAGATACGCCGAGGTATACCAGACAGCGTCCTAAACCGATGCTGTTGGGTTATCTACATATTTCCGGGGCATAGATCATAGTGTAGTATTTACAATTATGACTGATTACATTTCCCTGTATGGATGGGAGTCACAGAGTATACTCGCATTTGTAGGATAAAGTCAGACATTGACAGATCCCTCCCACATTATCCTTAACTAATGCTCTCTGCAACACCAGTCTTACCCGCAGCACTCCTCCAAAAGCACAAGATCTCTCTAGGTCCGTGCATGTTAAGGAGGGCAGCTCCTCTTGTCGGTGTATAGTAGACATGATAGTGCTGTAGTAATATAACAGATCATTAAGAAGAAATATGTGCTTTATGCATGATGGACCTCCAGTCGGATGGAGTTTGAAACATTTCACCTACATCAACTGTGCTATCTGTTCTGAAGAATCATTCCACTGTCTGGAATCAGTACCAGGAAGGTACCGGCATAAGAGGAATGATCCTAGAGCATAAACACACACTCCAATGGTTACATAGTTCTACACCTATAAATACTATATTGTTAAAGCCATATGGTTTCCAATGTGCATAACACAACGCTCTTAACACTCTAGTGCAGGATATATGTGTCCCACATCAGACATTCAACCACCCCACAAGTTGCCTACCACAATCACTATGGTGACAAACTTTATAATGATAAAACTACTTACTTCTACGCTATTCTGGTGTCCTAGTATGGCATCGTCAGTGGATATGCATCATTCGAGCTGATTATATATGAGCTAGAAATAAGTTCGTAACTGCTATTCTATATCTTAAGAAATTAATGGGTTTTATATGTCTTTTTAAGCCGGAAATGTACAGACCCTCAATCACACTTCCTGCATAAGTCGTGCATATTATCAGGAGTAGTAGTATCGATTTTGATGGACGTAGTTACGTCTCATTAGGAAATACAGCGAAGAAAATCCGACATGAATATTTTAGATAGCTGGTACATTCGGGTACCACCCCTATTCTGCTGCATGAAAATGCACACAAAGAAACAGCATCTTCTTATGAGGGATCAAGCACCATGATCAGATGATCAATAGCCAAAGGAGATGTAACAGCCTTGTTGGTGTTTTCAGTAGCATCACCACAGCTCTGGTAGCATTTCTTTTGCACAAAGAAGCCCTCGTCTGATGTTAGATAGTTTTGCTCATGTGTAGGATAATACGGCAATTTCCTCCTAACGCCACATCTCTCAAGTACACCCCTCTCATACTATTGAAGGAGATGCATGTGACATCGGTCCACTCTCCTACAGAACACTCTAGGGAATGCCTTAAGTCTAATAAACGCACTGATTCTTCTCCATAATATTTGAGGAATAAGATTGTTTGTGGTAACCAGTCGTAGTTTTGTAATATCTACATTCGACTGCGTGAGTGAGAACACAGTTATGGCACCTGTGCGTGTAATACTTATGTCGCTTTTGTTGGAGTATGTGTTACAAAAACCGATTTAGTTTACAGGGGGAGAGGGAGAGTTAAAAGTGAACGCAGCCAGAGTAAAATTTTTAAGCTTTCCTTGGTCTTCAGTGTCTGGCTACCCTCAACTCACCCCAATTCCCTGTATCCCGTGGTACTTTTTCTATAATTTTATGTATTCTTAGTTAATTTGAGCAATTTTGCAGTTCTTTAGGGATTTTACATATTTCGTGAATTTTGTGTCGTAATTATACCAGGTTTTACTCGATTTAAACCTATTTTATCTCATTTTTTCATGTTTTTTGATATTTTCCCGTTTGTATATGGTCATTGACGGCCTACCGACTCATTGTTTGATTTTATATGAAAATATCTGCGTGTCCTGTACACCAGACTACTAAAAGATCCTATGAATTACCCTCTTCCCGATGATCTACCTGAATGAATATTGGAAAGGAAGATCATGGAAAATATACACTACTGGCCATTAAAATTGCTACGCCAAGAAGAAATGCAGATGATAAACGGGTATTCATTGAACAAATATATTCCGGCCGTGGTGGTCTCGCGGTTCTAGGCGCGCAGTCCGGAACCGTGCGACTGCTACGGTCGCAGGTTCGAATCCTGCCTCGGGCATGGATGTGTATGATGTCCTTAGGTTTGTTAGGTTTCAGTAGTTCTAAGTTTTAGGGGACTGATAACCACAGCAGTTGAGTCCCATAGTGCTCAGAGCCATTTGAACCATTTGAACAAATATATTACACTAGAACTGACACGTGATTACAAAAAAATGGTTCAAATGGCTCTGAGCACTATGGGACTTAACATCTATGGTCATCAGTCCCCTAGAACTTAGAACAACTTAAACCTAACTAACCTAAGGACATCACACAACACCCAGTCATCACGAGGCAGAGAAATTACCTGACCCCGCCGGGAATCGAACCCGGGAACACGGGAGCGGGAAGCGAGAACGCTACCGCACGACCACGAGCTGCGGACTGCATATGATTACATTTTCACGCAATTTGGGTGCATAGAGCCTGAGAAATCAGTACCCAGAACAACTACCTCTGGTCGTAATAACGGCGTTGATACGCCTGGGGCCGGCCGCGGTAGCCGAGCGCTCCAGTCCGGAGCCGCGCTGCTGCGACTGTCGCAGGTTCGAATCCTGCCTCGGGCATGGATGTGTGTGATGTCCTTAGGTTTAAGTAGTTCTAAGTCTAGGGGACTGATGACCACAGATGTTGTCCCATAGTGCTCAGAACCATTTGAACCATTTTGATTTGATACGCCTGGGCATTGAGTCAAACAGAGCTTGCATGGCGTGTACAGGTACAGCTGCCCATGCAGCTTCAACGCGATACCACAAATCATCAAGAGTAGTGACTGGTGTATTGTAACGAGCCAGTTGCTCGCCCACCATACACCAGACGTTTTCAGTTGGTCAGAGATCTGGAGAATGTGCTGGACGGGGCAGCAGTCGAACATTTTCTGTATCCAGAAAGGCCCGAACAGAACCTGCGACATGCGGTCGTGCACTATCCTGCTGAAATGTAGGGTTTCGCAGGGATCGAATGAAGGGCAGAGCCACAGGTCGTAACACATCTGAAATGTAACGTCCACTATTCAAAGTGCCGTCAATGCGAACAAGAGGTGATCGAGACGTGTAACCAATGGCACCCCATACCATCACGCCGGGTGATATGCCTGTATGGCGATGACGAATACACGGTTCCAAGGTGCGTTCACCACGATGTCGCCAAACACGGATGGGACCATCATGATCCTGTCATCCGAAAAAATGACGTTTTGTCATTCGTGCACCCAGGTTCGTCGTTGAGTTCACCATCGCAGGCGCTCCTGTCTGTGATGCAGCGTCAAGGGTAACCGCAGCCGTGGTCTCCCAGCTGATAGTCCATGCTGCTGAAAACGTCGACGAACTGTTCGTGCAGATGGTTGTTGTCTTGCAAACGTCCCGATCTGTCGACTCAGGGATCGAGACGTGGCTGCACGATCCGTCACAGCCATGCGGATAAGATGCCTGTCATCTCGACTGCTAGTGATACGAGGCCGTTGGGATCCAGCACTGCGTTCCGTATTACCCTCCTGAACCCACCGATTCCATATTCTGCTAACAGTCATTTGATATAGACCAACGCGAGCAGCATTGTTGCGATACGATAAACCGCAATCGCGATAGGCTACAATTCGATCTATATCAACGTCGGAAACGTGATGGTACGCATTTCTTACACGAAGCCTCACAACAACATTTCACCAGGCATCGCCGGTGAGCTGCTGTTTGTGTATGAGAAATGGGTTGGAAACTTTCGTCATGTCAGCACGTTGTAGGTGCCGCCACCGGCGCCAACATTGTGTGAATGCTCTGAAAAGCTTATCATTTGCATATCACAGCATGTTCTTCCTGTCTGTTAAATTTCGCGTCTGTAGCACGTCATCTTCGTGTTATAGCAATTTTAACGGGCAGTAGTGTAGTAACACTCGCCTCGTACCTAGATGAGACTCAATGAGTGGTGGAGATTGGAAACTCGTAGTCTGGAAACAAATCCGTGTACTGCTACGGCACGTCATAGAGCTTGTCTTCGGGCTCATGTCGGAAGCTGAAAGTCTGGCACAGTTCTTCACGTTCATCAGCGAGTTGACATGTGTACAGAATTGATTTCTGCTGATGTTTTGATATGCTCTTATAGCTTACAAGATTAGCTTCACTACATTTATGCCTTCCAACTCTGGTATGTCCCCACAATCAACTCCGTCCGCAGCTCGTGGTCGTGCGGTAGCGTTCTCGCTTCCCGCGCCCGGGTTCCCGGGTTCCCGGGTTCGATTCCCGGCGGGGTCAGGTAATTTCTCTGTCTCGTGATGACTGGGTGTTGTGTGCTGTCCTTAGGTTAGTTAGGTTTAAGTAGTTCTAAGTTCTAGGGGACTGATGACCACAGATGTTAAGTCCCATAGTGCTCAGAGCCATTTGAACCATAATCAACTCAGGACATGTACAAAATGTAGGTTTCGGGTTTTTTTTTTTGTTTTTTTTTTTTTTTTTACCGCGGTAATAAGTTATTATTTAGTTGGCAGTGTGTCGACGGCACTCAGGATCATGGAACATGAGAGTTTCCTCTCCACATACATAGAGGGTATCCACCCCCAGCAACATAATTTATAGAGGGAAAATATGCAAGTTATACATGTGAACCACAACCGTGCTCCGCTGATAGCTCTACACACATACATGACTGCATATTGACTGCATATCAACAATCGTGAAGTCTCGATTTCAACCACTCATACGTTATTTTCGACAATGCTGCAGTCTCACAAAGAGGGAAAACTTTTCGCAAAACGTTTCTGTGTGGGATGTAAGGTACATTTAAATTCTGATGAAGAGCATAACATCTTTACATCTTTGATGCGAGTTGTGTTACCGATATTTCGTAGCAACTTTGTCTACGTTCTTCAGTAATAACAACAAATCATGGCCTAGTGCTGCGCCTACCACGCCTCCTTTCATACTCTCCCTTTCGATCACAAGTATTGAGATCGCCGCCTCTGACTGGAGGGTCTCAGACTCCGTCACTAGCTCCGTCTCAGTCTCAGCCACTAGCTCAGCTGCTCAGTCACTGGCCCACCAACTCGCACTCCAGATTCGCGTCTGTCATTCATCGCATTGCGGGATTTGTCCTTCACCAGCAGTGGACTATTGTGGAAGAGCTTGCTCCGCAACAATTGACTTTCTCAAAGACAAGCAGCTTCCTGTTCAAGTAAATAAATAACCCTGTTAATACAAGTTTAAAGCCCCAAATATTTTCTTAATGCCTTTTCTGAGGCGCCTCGCAACAGTTGTTGATTTATCTCTTGTCTACCCCACCGTAGTGCTGTTTGGTGCGGTGCGGTACAGTCGAAGTGTTCAGTAGTAACGCATTTACTCCCTCGTCCGTTTTAAGGTTTGCGAGCCGCATAGATATCGCCGTATAATCCGAGCATGCAATTTCTGTGAGTTGGCTGCCCCCTGTTAACGTTTTTTACATCGTGGAAAATCTTTCCAGTGACGCATGTGATCCTGAAGGACAGCACGGTGCACAACAGCGCATGACCACGACGAAATCAAAAGACTTGTATTGTATATTTTTTAACGGATGTAACCACTGAGCTTAAGAGTTGATTTGTGTGTTTTTTGATTTCATTACTTGTCATAATTCGTTGGGTGTCGTATTCATCACATGAAGGGTGGTTTGCGGTGTAAAGTGTTAAAAAGGAAGGGAAAAATTTTGTGATACAGTGCACATCGTAGAAGCTGCGGGGTTTGAGTGTACGTTGATAGTAATCAGATTTTATTGCATTTAAGTTGATGTTGAAATTAAAATTTTGTGATCAATATTTTATTGCCTTTTGAGATCACAGGTGATATCTAGGAAAATTTTGGTATTGCCGTATGGCGTTAGAATCTTTTATTTAACCTTGCATTATGCAATTACTATTTTTTTCCTTTGCTTGAAAAGAGATTTTAAGTTTTAAGCGTTGTAAATTGATTCTCAGACCTGTTCTTTGATCTGTTATTATTCAAGAGATTGTTGGTTAAATAATGATTCTGGAACTTTCATTATGAAACTATACTGAGGATCTTGGTGTTTATGATAACGAATGTTTACTTAATATTTTAAAATCAAGTTAATAAAGTTGTAAAATTTTGAAGGGAAAAAAACTTTTAGTAGGGAGACGGTGGCTGCCCGTACTCGCCACGACTTCGACGTATTCAAGGTATTGGCATGTGGGCGTTGTCTGATGTTTTGCCCGGTATCTGTCCCAGCTAACGGCTGCCGGGCCATGTCGCCCACTAATCAAGCAGAGATAAACGAAGGACGCCCCATTGCCACAGGCCTCGTGCTGGTCGTGACACAGCTACCTTGCGCGACCACCCACACACGCGCTGGATCGTGTTCCACACCGCGCCACACAGGTGGCTGCCACTTTGAGGAAAGAAAACGATTAAATTGTCGTAGAAAGAGGATGCAAGCCACTAAAGAACATCCTTTCCCTTGGTTGCTATGGTACAAGACATCACCGACCACATGCTCCAATTGGGAGATACGTGTATATGTAATATGGTCGATGACAACATGCCGGCGCTATTTGGCTCAAATGGCTCTGAGCACTATGGAACTTAACTGCTGAGATCATCAGTCCCCTAGAACTTAGAACTACTTAAACCTAACTAACCTAAGGACAGCACACACATCCATGCCCGAGGCAGGATTCGAATCTGCGACCGTAGTGGTCCAGATTGTAGCGCCGGCCGGCGGCGGTATTTGCTTTTTAGACATATCGGAAGAGAGAGACGTGGTAAAATTTTATAGGAAGATCTGTTACAATGAGTGGTATAACTGGTTAACGGTCGGGTGCCAGTAGTTCTCTCAAAACTACACCGACTTTGTTCACAAAACTAACAGAAATCAGTTATATCTATTTTCATGGAAAAATGACTGTTTTTATTATTACTGCTACGAATGTGTGCTTAAAAAACACGTGATATTGCAAGACCTGTACTATTTCATACTTCATAATCTCTAATTATAGAGTAGACACCACTTGAATTATAGCTAGTTATGTTAGGTTAGGTTAGTCTTTAACGTCCCGTCGACAACGAGGAGCCGGCCGAAGTGGCCGTGCGGTTCAAGGCGCTGCAGTCTGGAACCGCAAGACCGCTACGGTCGCACGTTCGAATCCTGCCTCGGGCATGGATGTTTGTGATGTCCTTAGGTCAGTTAGGTTTAATTAGTTCTAAGTTCTACGGGACTAATGACCTCAGCAGTTGAGTCCCATAGTGCTCAGAGCCATTTGAACCATTTGAACAACGAGGTCATTAGAGACGGAGCGCAAGCTCGGGGTTAGGCAAGGATTGGTAAGGAAATCGGCCGTGCCCATTCAAAGGAAACTTCCCAGCATTTGCCTGAAACGATTTAGCGAAATCACGGAAAACCTAAATCAGGATGGCTGGAGACGGGATTGAACCGTCGTCCTCCCGAATGCGAGTCCAGTGTGCTACCACTGCGCCACCTCGCTCGGTTATAGCTAGTTGTGGAGCCTAAAAATGATAGTCTTTTTTCCCGACATGTGAGTAGATTGTGTGATACAGGTTGTGATGAACAAATTGCTTAAAAAACTAGAACGCAAGAATCTGCTGTATAATAGAAACTTTACAGACATGTTCCACAGGAGAGTTATGGAGCAAACAATGCCAAATGCATATGGTAGCTGGTTTATATGTAACGGAAGAGACAGAGATGGGGTAAAATCTTATAGGAGATTCTATTACGAGACAGGCTCTCACGACTTGTTTCTTAAACGCAGCTTCTGATTGCTGAAACGGGACTTGCCATAGTGTACAAAACAGCAACGTCATCATGAATTATACCTTGTTGTTGTCGACGTAGATTCTGTTTTTCCGGAGTGTGAGTTAATGGCGTGAAAGTTTGTATTCTCTAATGCTGTTTGACGTGTCTGATATGTTTGTAATACATACATGCATCACAGTTTATTTACAGAGACTGATTTGAGCTTGAGAGACGATCTCAAGTCGCGTAATTTGTCCATCAGGCTGAAAGGTGCTGCTTAATTTAGATTTTTTAATCTTCACAGCCTAAATTCTCGCTTTTTGTTTACTCCGATGGCGGTTTAGAAATAACTAGGACATTCTGCGGTGACCGGTAGTTTTCGCAGAAAAAATGTGGAAGACTTTTTTTCCTGGTATTACAGAGGGTGGGCATGTCTTTGCAGTCTGATCAATTGCAAACAGCGGTGGTGCGCTCCGTTGGATGTCGCAAAATAATGAGATGCGAATTGCATCCTGCAGTCGAACGTAAAACTATACCGATTTTGCTCATAAAAGTAAAATAAAATGGATTGTCCCTGTATTCGTGGAAAGAGAGCATTTATTATCGCTACGATTCCTTGTTAAAAGATGCTCGATTATAAGAAATTCGTTGACATTAAATACAGGTTTTAAAATTAATTGTTTTCACTCCTCAAAGTGGCAGTCACCTGTGTGGCGCGGTGTGGAGCACGATCCAGCGCGTGTGTGGGTGGTCGCGCAAGGTAGCTGTGTCACGACCAGCACGAGGCCTGTGGAAATGGGGCGTCCTTCGTTTATCTCTGCTTGATTAGTTGGCGACATGGCCCGGCAGCCGTTAGCTGGGACAGATACCGGGCAAAACATCAGACAACGCCCACATGCCAATACCTTGAATACGTCGAAGTCGTGGCGAGTACGGGCAGCCACCGTCTCTCTACTAAAAGTTTTTTTCCCTTCAAAATTTTACAACTTTATTAACTTGATTTTAAAATATTAAGTAAACATTCGTTATCATAAACACCAAGATCCTCAATATAGTTTCATAATGAAAGTTCCAGAAGCATTATTTAACCAACAATCTCTTGAATAATAACAGATCAAAGAACAGGTCTGAGAATCAATTTACAACGCTTAAAACTTAAAATCTCTTTTCAAGCAAAGGAAAAAAATAGTAATTGCATAATGCAAGGTTAAATAAAAGATTCTAACGCCATACGGCAATACCAAAATTTTCCTAGATATCACCTGTGACCTCAAAAGGCAATAAAATATTGATCACAAAATTTTAATTTCAACATCAACTTAAATGCGATAAAATCTGATTACTGTCAACGTACACTCAAACCCCGCAGCTTCTACGATGTGCACTGTATCACAAAATATTTTCCTTCCTTTTAAACACTTTACACTGCAAACCACCCTTCATGTGATGAATACGACACCCAACGAATTATGACAAGTAATGAAATCAAAAAACACACAAATCAACTCTTACGCTCAGTGGCTACATCCGTTAAAAAATATACAATACAAGTCTTTTGATTTCGTCGTGGTCATGCGCTGTTGTGCACCGTGCTGTCCTTCAGGATCACATGCGTCACTGGAAAGATTTTCCACGCTGTAAAAAACGTTAACAGGGGGCAGCCAACTTGCATGCTCGGATTATACGACGATATCGATGCGGCTCGCAAACCTTAAAACGGACGAGGGAGTAAATGCGTTACTACTGAACACTTCGATTGTACCGCACCGCACCAAACAGCACTACGGTGGGGTAGACAAGAGATAAATCAACAACTGTTGCGAGGCGCCTCAGAAAAGGCAGTAAGAAAATATTTGGGGCTTTAAACTCTTGGAAGTGCCACACCAAACCACAGAATGACGTCCCAAACTAAATTATGAAAATACTATCGACGATTTCGCCACGACAAGTAGAACCGTAAAATGCCATAAGAAGTGAAGTGCAATTAACACGATTCATAAGCGTCCGACTGAAAAGCTCCACAATCAACCTTTCCATTATTACATACACTTAACAATACCTCCAAAGCTCACTCGTGGACACTTCCAGATTGTCAATTACTCGTTATAACTGTATATTACAGAGTTTAACACCCTGGGGGCCGATTAGGTTTCTTAATAAGACAAGCAATGCTTTGGTTCCTCACTTGGGTCCAGCTCGATCCAAAACAGTCATTTACCTTAAAGCAGCCAAATAGATGACAATGCCGATATCAACACTCTCCTCCTAATCAACGCTCTAACTGCATACTGCAGTACTACTCAGAAGTCTGATATACGCGCCGCCAACGTGCACTTTTTTAGAATTTTTATGTTCACTTCATACTCCAAAATTGCCGTAATTCTTTGTCGGAATTCGAGGGCAGAACCAAGAAATCACTTCTCAACCCCTGAATGACGACACGATGACCACCACCGGGGCAGCACCGCCCCTTCACACTAGGATCTTCGAGCCCACGGCGTTCCGTCCCCAACCGACTGCTTCCGCGGGGACCACCGACCAAGCGGCGTTGCCCTCCGACGCTGGCGTCCCACCTCACCACCTCACGCGCCGAACAGAGCTCACACCACCGCAACCCCCTTCTTGCCACGCAGCGGGCGGGAAGCCAACTCACCAAAGATATGCGGGGGGGGGGGGGGGGGGGGGGGGGGGGTGCGGACAGTTGCCACGCCGGACATTTGCTACCCTGGACATTTGCCAGCCACCATTTTACCTGCTCCTCCGAAGGGTTGGATCCCTTGTCTCCCCCTCCACCTCCTCATCGCTGTCAAGCAGTAAAGGTACTTACCGAGCCTTTCCGCTGGTTTACTTAACATAGGACCAGAATCTCTTTGGATTTCCTGCCACATTTCTAGAGAGACTTTCGTTGTGGAAACTATTAAATGCATCTCGCATTGAAATCCGCTCCAAATTTCGAGCCCCAGTAAAACTTCGCCAATCTTGGAGATTTTGGGTTCGTCTAAATTATAGTGCCTTTTTCGGTGCTCCTGCAGCAGCTTTCTGTCGTGTTTTGTGTACCATGGGGGATCAGTTCAGTCTCTTATTAATTTAATTGGTATGACTCTCGAGAGTGCAGTTGATACTATTTCCTTGAACTTAGGCCACATGTGGTCTTCACTTACATAGTTTGTAAGGATTGGAGACTGTCTCTTAGAAAGACGTCAACCGAATTTTTAGCTGCTTTTAGAAATAGATATTTTTCGCGATTAGTTTTGGTGAATTTCTTTGTTCCGGAATTGAGCCTCGCTCGACTTTGAGTTCACTAATCCCTGTATCCGTCGTGATGCTCAGGATCATTTGTGGCTAAGAGCTCAAGTGTGTTTTCGTAACCATTTACAATTTGAATGGCCTCGTGAACTAATTGTTCAAAATAAGTTAAAAAAGCATTTAGAACAATTACGGAAGTTGTTTTCTAACTACAATAGGGTCTGAAAAGGTATTTTTGTCAACATACGGAAGGTAGATTGAAGTCACTGCCAACTACAATTGTATGAATAGATTACCTATTTGTGATGAGACTCAAGTTTTCTTTGAACTGTTCAGCAACTGTTACATCTGAGACCGGGGGTCGGTAAAAGGAGCCAGTTATTAATTTATTGTTGTAGAATATAACCTCTGCCCATACTAAGTCACAGAAACTATCTGCTTCAATGTCTCTTGTGAGCTGAAACACACATTACATTATTTTTCGTTTAGTTGTGATTCTTGTTTCTGTAGTAGTGCAGATCATTACAATTACGGCTTTTCCCTCCAAAACCTAGGATGCTTTCTCTGTGACCCTGTAAATACCAGAGCTAAAGAATGCAGAACAACAACGTACGTTACAAGCATAGCATTCTGTATAACTTCATTTCCTTATTTCCAACATTTTAAAATTGTACGTTGACTTTAGAGGACATGTCAATCATAGATGTTCTTCTCTCTATTTAGTGAACGTATTTTCAATGTAATGGATACACCGTGGTCTAGGGGTAGCGTCTTTGATTCATAATCAAAACGTCTTCGGTCCTGGGTTCGATCCCCGCCACTGCCTAAATTCTGACAAATAATCGTCATTGGCGGCCGAAGGCTTCCGGCGTAAGAAGTCAGCCTCATTCTGCCAACGGCCTTGCCAAAGAGGGCGGAGGAGCGGATAGAGGTTCAGGGCACTCTCTTGTCCTAGGGGTGGGAAATTGCTCCTAAGGCGGGAGAATCAGCAATGATCAACGACATGAGGATGCAGAAGGCAATGGAAACCACTGCATTAAAGACACGTAACGTGTATCCACAGGACATGTGGCCTGTAACTGAAGAAGTGTCATGATGATCTCTCCATTGGCAAAAGATTCCGGAATAGTCCCCCATTCGGATCTCCGGGAGGGGACTGCCAAGGGGGAGGTTACCATGAGAAAAAGATTCAATAATCAACGAAAGGATAACGTTCTACGAGTCGGGGCGTGGAATGTCAGAAGCTTGAACGTGCTAGGGAAACTAGAAAATCTGAAAAGGGAAATGCAAAGGCTCAATCTAGATATAGTAGGGGTCAGTGAAGTGAAGTGGAAGGAAGACAAGGATTTCTGGTCAGATGAGTATCGGGTAATATCAACAGCAGCAGAAAATGGTATAACAGGTGTAGGATTCGTTATGAATAGGAAGGTAGGGCAGAGGGTGTGTTACTGTGAACAGTTCAGTGATTGGGTTGTTCTAATCAGAATCGACAGCAGACCAACACCGACAACGATAGTTCAGGTATACATGGCGACGTCGCAAGCTGAAGATGAACAGATAGAGAAAGTGTATGAGGATATTGAAAGGGTAATGCAGTATGTAAAGGGGGACGAAAATCTAATAGTCATGGGCGACCGCAATGCAGTCGTAGGGGAAGGAGTAGAAGAAAAGGTTACAGGAGAATATGGGCTTGGGACAAGGAATGAAAGAGGAGAAAGACTAATTGAGTTCTGTAACAAGTTTCAGCTAGTAATAGCGAATACCCTTTTCAAGAATCACAAGAGGAGGAGGTATACTTGGAAAAGGCCGGGAGATACGGGAAGATTTCAATTAGATTACATCATGGTCAGACGGACATTCCGAAATCAGATACTGGATTGTAAGGCGTACCCAGGAGCAGATATAGACTCAGATCACAATATAGCAGTGATGAAGAGTAGGCTGAAGTTCAAGACATTAGTCAGGAAGAAGCAATACGCAATGAAGTGGGATACGGAAGTACTAAGGAATAACTAGATACGTTTGAAGTTCTCTAACGCTGTAGATACAGCAATAAGGAATAGCGCAGTAGGCAGTACAGTTGAAGAGGAATGGACATCTCAAAAAATGGCCATCACAGAAGTTGGGAAGGAAAACATAGGTACAAAGAAGGTAGCTGCGAAGAAACCATGGGTAACAGAAGAAATACTTCAGTTGATTGATGAAAGGATGAAGTACAAGCATGTTCCGGGAAAATCAGGAATACAGAAATACAAGTCGCTGAGGAATGAAATAAATAGGAAGTGCATGGAAGCTAAGACGAAATGGCTGCAGGAAAAATGTTAAGACATCGAAAAAGATATGATTGTCGGAAGGACGGACTCAACATACAGGAAAGCCAAAACAACCTTTGGTGACATTAAAAGCAACGGTGGTAACATTAAGAGTGCAACGGGAATTCCACTGTTAAATGCAGAGGAGAGAGCAGATAGGTGGAAAGAATACATTGAAAGCCTTTATGAGGGTGAAGATTTGTCTGATGTGATAGAAGAAGAAACAGGAGTCGATTTAGAAGAGATAGGGGATCCAGTATTAGAATCGGAATTTAAAAGAGCTTTGGAGGACTTACGGTCAAATAAGGCAGAAGGGATAGATAACATTCCATCACAATTTCTAAAATCATTGGGGGAAGTGGCAACAAAACGACTATTCACGTTGGTGTGTAGAATATATGAGTCTGGCGATATACCATCTGACTTCCGGAAAAGCATCATCCACACAATTCCGAAGACGGCAAGAGCTGACAAGTGCGAGAATTATCGCACTATCAGCTTAACAGCTCATGCATCGAAGCTGCTTACAAGAATAATATGCAGAAGAATGGAAAAGAAAATCGAGAATGCGCTAGGTGACGATCAGTTTGGCTTTAGAAAAAGTAAAGGGACGAGAGAGGCAATTCTGACGTTACGGCTAATAATGGAAGCAAGGCTAAAGAACGATCAAGACACTTTCATAGGATTTGTCGACCTGGAAAAAGCGTTCGACAATATAAAATGGTGCAAGCTGTTTGAGATTCTGAAAAAAGTAGGGGTAAGCTATAGGGAGAGACGGGTCATATACAATATGTACAACAACCAAGAGGGAATAATAAGAGTGGACGATCAAGAACGAAGTGCTCGTATTAAGAAGGGTGTAAGACAAGGCTGTAGCCTTTCGCCCCTACTCTTCAATCTGTACATCGAGAAAGCAATGATGGTAATAAAGGAAAGGTTCAGGAGTGGAATTAAAATACAAGGTGAAAGGATATCAATGATACGATTCACTTATGACCTTGCTATCCTGAGTGAAAGTGAAGAAGAATTAAATGATCTGCTGAACGGAATGAACAGTCTAATGAGTACACAGTATGGTTTGAGAGTAAATCGGAGAAAGACGAAGGTAATGAGAAGTAGTAGAAATGAGAACAGCGAGAAACTTAACATCAGGATTGATGGTCACGAAGTCAATGAAGTTAAGGAATTCTGCTACCTAGGCGGTACAATAACCAATGACGGATGGAGCAAGGAGGACGTCAAAAGCAGATTCGCTATGGCAAAAAAGGCATTTCTGGCCAAGAGGAGTCTACTAATCTTAAATACCGGCCTTAATTTGAGGAAGAAATTTCTGAAGATGTACGTCTGGAGTACAGCATTGTATGGTAGTGAAACATGGACTGTGTGAAAACCGGAACAGAAGAGAATCGAAGCATTTGAGATGTGGTGCTATAGACGAATGTTGAAAATTAGGTGGACTGATAAGGTAAGGAATGAGGAGGTTCTACGCAGAATCGGAGAGGAAAGGAATATGTGGAAAACACTGATAAGGAGAAGGGACAGGATGATAGGACATCTGCTAAGACATGAGGGAATGACTTCCATGGTACTAGAGGGAGCTGTAGAGGGCAAAAACTGTAGAGGAAGACAGAGATTGGAATACGTCAAGCAAATAATTGAGGACGTAGGTTGCAAGTGCGACTCTGAGATGAAGAGGTTAGCACAGGAAAGGAATTCGTGGCGGGCCGCATCAAACCAGTCAGTAGACTGATGACCAAAAAAAAAAAAATTTCAGTCATGTTTTGAACATTGTCCCTCTACTCTTTATTAACTAATGTTTCGGCGTAAGGGATATCGGATTTTAGAGAGTAAATTAATATGGAGTATGTCGTTCTTCATTTCAAACATTCACATTCATATTTCTTCCTTCCTTATTGTCTTTTGGGCATGCAGTTGTAGTAATTAAAGTAGGCACAAATGCATTGATCAAAAAGAAATGATTATCTTACATTCTCATTCTCTTTACATCGTTCCTTTCTTCTTGTTCCCATGTCAATGTGCTGTTTCTACCGCAATCAGTAAGCGTGAAAGGAAGCTATCCTACAGACAGAGGGATCTATAGTTATACTTGGCAGAACTAATTGCATACTGACATAATCATCGGTATTGCTTTCGTTTCCCAAAACTTATAAATATTTCGATTTCGGAAAATAAGCTCTGTATTTCGCCAAGATGTCGAAGAAGAACGTCCCCTTACGTACTGATTGTCTCGACTAACATGTGGAGACGGTGGTTTGAAAGCGGACAGAAGAAGCACGAGGAAGGGCGTCCCTTACCTGAGGGATCGCTACCTGGCGAAGGGGCAAATGTGGCAAATTTCCGGCGTGGCAAATGTACGGCATTCATGCGGCGACCAGAGACTCCAATCCGATCTCGATATTGGCGTCCCGGCAAGCAGTGAGAAGGCGGGTGATTTCAAAAACCAAAAAAAATACACTCCTGGAAATTGAAATAAGAACACCGTGAATTCATTGTCCCAGGAAGGGGAAACTTTATTGACACATTCCTGGGGTCAGATACATCACATGATCACACTGACAGAACCACAGGCACATAGACACAGGCAACAGAGCATGCACAATGTCGGCACTAGTACAGTGTATATCCACCTTTCGCAGCAATGCAGGCTGCTATTCTCCCATGGAGACGATCGTAGAGATGCTGGATGTAGTCCTGTGGAACGGCTTCCCATGCCATTTCCACCTGGCGCCTCAGTTGGACCAGCGTTCGCGCTGGACGTGCAGACCGCGTGAGACGACGCTTCATCCAGTCCCAAACATGCTCAATGGGGGACAGATCCGGAGATCTTGCTGGCCAGGGTAGTTGACTTACACCTTCTAGAGCACGTTGGGTGGCACGGGATACATGCGGACGTGCATTGTCCTGTTGGAACAGCAAGTTCCCTTGCCGGTCTAGGAATGGTAGAACGATGGGTTCGATGACGGTTTGGATGTACCGTGCACTATTCAGCGTCCCCTCGACGATCACCAGTGGTGTACGGCCAGTGTAGGAGATCGCTCCCCACACCATGATGCCGGGTGTTGGCCCTGTGTGCCTCGGTCGTATGCAGTCCTGATTGTGGCGCTCACCTGCACGGCGCCAAACACGCATACGACCATCATTGGCACCAAGGCAGAAGCGACTCTCATCGCTGAAGACGACACGTCTCCATTCGTCCCTCCATTCACGCCTGTCGCGACACCACTGGAGGCGGGCTGCAAGATGTTGGGGCGTGAGCGGAAGACGGCCTAACGGTGTGCGGAACCGTAGCCCAGCTTCATGGAGACGGTTGCGAATGGTCCTCGCCGATACCCCAGGAGCAACAGTGTCCCTAATTTGCTGGGAAGTGGCGGTGCGGTCCCCTACGGCACTGCGTAGGATCCTACGGTCTTGGCGTGCATCCGTGCGTCGCTGCGGTCCGGTCCCAGGTCGACTGGCACGTGCACCTTCCGCCGACCACTGGCGACAACATCGATGTACTGTGGAGACCTCACGCCCCACGTGTTGAGCAATTCGGCGGTACGTCCACCCGGCCTCCCGCATGCCCAATGTACGCCCTCGCTCAAAGTCCGTCAACTGCACATACGGTTCACGTCCACGCTGTCGCGGCATGCTACCAGTGTTAAAGACTGCGATGGAGCTCCGTATGCCACGGCAAACTGGCTGACACTGACGGCGGCGGTGCACAAATGCTGCGCAGCTAGCGCCATTCGACGGCCAACACCGCGGTTCCTGGTGTGTCCGCTGTGCCGTGCGTGTGATCATTGCTTGTACAGCCCTCTCGCAGTGTCCGGAGCAAGTATGGTGGGTCTGACACACCGGTGTCAATGTGTTCTTTTTTCCATTTCCAGGAGTGTATAAGTACCGAGCCGTACCGGCTCAGTTGGGTATACATGCTTTTATGTTGGATTGCCTCTCGTCTGCTGACAAAATGATGATGGCTCGCAGAAAAACCGCGAGGTGCTCGGCGGTAGCACCTGACCATTTGAAAAAGCCCTGTACCCCCGTAGATGGCGGCAGGGAGGGAAGAAGTGAAAGGGGGGGGGGGAGTATGAGGGGAGGTAAGATGGCGTTTAATTTTCGGCAGTTTGTGATCGTACATCTAGAAGAACAAACATTCAAGTACCACCTCCTCTACAACCTTTCAGGACGATAATTTTCCCCAGTACATGTGTTGTATTATGACCTGTTCATTACGAGTGCTGTTTTTTTTTTTTTTTTTTTTTCAAGACAATTTCGATGCGTTATTAGGATGCATTTTCCATCAGTTTTTATAGCGTGTATTGGCCTCTATTATATGTGCAGCAGGGTGATAGTTATGCAGCCGTCTGTAACGAACTCTGATCTCATAGATACAGTCCTCAGCTGTATGCTTATAGGTAATACACTTATTAAATTCCTCTCTCGTCGAACATATTTCTTGCCAAAAAGAATAGAGGTAGTACCTTACATGCAAGCCTTTTTCCCACAGGCTTGTAGGTGAGGGCTAGAGTCTGAGTGCGTCTGCCACTAGCTCCAAGTAGTATTATGAAATTTTTTTCCCAGTGGTATAACACTAGTTGTACGGCATCGTCAGTTTTTCAGCTGTATTACCATTTTAGTCAGTCTTTTTGCAGCGCTATGCATACAGTTGTGTAATTATGGCCCATCTTTATGATTAATTAACTAATTAGGACCTATCACTACTTCAGTTCCCTAACCAAAAGGAAGAAAGTATACTAACCTAAAATTCCTGTTTCGCATCTGTGCAGTTTCCATGTGTTAGGAGGTGCATTTGGGCTTTCCGTCCAGAAGGACCAGTGTTCAAGTGCCGGCAGCGACACCACCATTTTTAATTTCTTCCTAGTTCCAAGAGCCTATGGTGGTATAATTGTATTAGGATGTGCACTTGGGCTTTCTGTGTAGTAGTACCAGGGTTCAAGACCTGGAAAAGGAACTGCCATTTTAAATTTCTAGCCAATTTCTGTGGTAGGGCATGGGGTGGGACGTGATGACAACCCTGGGACAACTAAATTCCCACCAAAATTCGAGATTCGCAACAAAACTCGAAATTTCCGCAAAAATTCGAAATTCCCATCAAAATTAGAAATTCCTGCCATTAGGGTAGGTGAGGGAGGGTGAAGTGGTTGTCTGGGGAAAGGGTGTGGGGTTCCACGTGCAGGCTGAGGGATAGACATGATGTCATCCAGGAGTGTGTGTGCGTGGGGGGGGGGGGGGGGAGGGGGGGTGCGGTTGGGCGTGGTTGCAGGGAAAATTAACTGATTGAGTTAATTAATTTGCGTATCAATTTCAGATTTATTTGATATCAAAATTGCATCAGCACCCGCCATCTCCCTACTACTTATTTCTTACGGCTTATAAGTCAATTGGAAGTCGATAATTCTGTTTAAGGACATTATCACTGAATAAAGTCGACAGTCAACTTATGTAGGTGAATAGTGAAATTTTTTCTGAAAATTATATGAAACAAGCTGGGGAGTTGATATGACATTGTGTGAAAGCTGGAAAAGAAAATAAACATTAAAGTATAAGGGGTAAAATTTTTTTTTATTGAAAACACATTTTCACTATTTACAATGCTTGTTGAAGTATAATAGGTAAACAAAATTTATTGAAAACGTATTCTAACTATTTACAACTTTTACAAACAAAGTTTTTCAATTCGTTATCTGGGGTATACATGTAAAAATTTTTGGATTTTCGTACTCGAGGGCAAGCTATTTACACCTGACCATGAGAGGAGGAGAAGTCTTTGAGAACGTCGCTGCAATATTTTTAATTTTGTCCTTGTGCTTTGTTAATTGTAAAACTGTAGGCTAATTTGATTGGAAATTGAAGTATTTATATTGGAATGGCAGTTCGGTGTAGGTCATTGGTATTTTGGGGATAAATGGTAAGTTTCTTTTGTACTGTCCAGTGATAAGTTCGGTTACGATGATGTTATTCGATAGCTACTTTCCGATCAATCTTGTTCCATTACATAGTTTTGGTCAGTTTAGAGTTCTGAGTACTACGATTGTAGATCCACTTTTAAGTCGAAGGCGCTGAAATGGCATTTCTGGTAGTCGCAAAGAGTTTAAAAATTCTGTAGGGAAGTTCACACCTTCTTCAACGTTTACCTTAATGCCGATCGATTTGTATATTCTCTCTTCACCGGAAATTCCCTTTTGAATATTAAAGTTGACATCGTCGACAATTTTATTTTTAGTTGCCAAAATTGCCGTTTCAAATAGCCAGCCCGGACTGGTTTAGTTGTGAACAATTTTCGGATAAATTTGGTCGATAAGCTCGTTTCCAACAGTGGCTACGTTTCACAAATCACTGTTGAGTTTAACGACGCCGGCCGTCTGGTCAGTAGGAAACGTGACTTCGTCTATTTGTAAAATTTGTTGAGCTAAATGTGCTGTTGTTTCGTCTTTCGCTTTTGTTAGTCGCCACATTTGTGTGTGGGGACAGACATGTGACTTTTTTAAGCTTGTGTTGCTCCAGTCTGCTGGTGTTGACTTGGGGATAGTTGTAAGTGTATGTCGAAAACCCCTTGAGAGTATAAGTAGAGATTTACATACCCCTACGAAAGGGATGTCCCACCAATGGCGAATTTCAGATCATACCATAAAGGCTTCGAATGGTCCAAAGTGTTCCGTAACATTCACAACACTAGAAAGTGTTCTGCAATGTTCTACAATGATCTGGGATGTTCCGGGATCTTCCCGCTCATTGTGGAATGAATCCGAAGGCTCCAGACTATTCTCTAACGTTCTATAACATCCCGGATCATTGTGAAACGTTCTCTAAGATTATGGAATGTTGTGGAATGCTCTCAAATACCCTCGAATGTTCTGGAATGTTCTCTAACACTCTATAATGTTCTAGAAACTTCTAAAGAGGGAAACTTCCTAGCCCTTATATCTTCAAACGCAAACCCTTAAGGTAAAAACGGAAACCATCTTCAAGATTAGGGGACAGAAGTATACCACAAAATATAACTCCCTTGATCGACCGGAACTCGTTTCGGAGTTTTAGCAGCACGCATATTGTACACTTCCTTTTGTGATGTATACTGATTGCTCCACATGAGATTGAACTGAGAAATGTTGCAGAATGAAACAATCGATCCTGTGATGAGCGTCTGGAAATCGAAATGTATTGATGATTAAATTCTCAACAAGTAAGTTGGTGAATAAATTCACAACAATATTGCCAGATTGCGTAATAAGACTTTATTTCAGATCCGAAAGGCAGTTTACAATTATGAACTGTAATGCCTAAGAACTAGAGATACCCGAGAAGTATAGCAGGGCGCTGAGCGGAGCCGAGTAGTTGGTGAGCCAGACGAGTCCCTCTATTATGGGGTGTTCCGCGTCAACCTCGTCCGTCCAGTTGGCCGTCGGCAGGTAGATGTCGCGGCTGATGGCGCCTTCTTCCAGCACAGGCACCACCAACAGATCCTCTCCCAGCAGGAACTCTGTACGGAAAACACGTACATTCACAACTGTCTGCGTAGTCTCATATCTTTGGTAACAAAAGTACTGACTCTTAATGACGTCACAATGAATTCTCTTTGCCCTGAACACTTACGTGGCCATAAGCAATTCTGGCCTAGTCACCGTTTTCCATTACATGCTAGCGTGTTACTTTGGTTCTAACTCATTTCAGCTATGAGAGGTTATCTTCGAGTTTCCAGTCCGTGTCATATCTTTGCAATTACCGTTTCAACAGTACACGTCTAGGAAAGGGGCTTAGTATACCAATTAAAAATAAGTGAGTGAATAATATTGAATCTCGATATAATCCTACATACACCTTAACCACATACAGCTTGCAACCGAATTCAAACAAGGCCGTTACTGTGTAAATACTCGTCAACGACAGGAGGACAAAATGGAACAATGGTCAATGAAGGTGAACTTATGATAAACGAGGATCGACCAAAATATTTGCAAGGATGCTGTTCTTTCATGTGATATAATTGCCCCAGACACATAAAACGAAACTACCCATAATCAATAGTTGATGTTGATTTCATTTTAATTGTACTGACAATATCTTAACTATTTTGTTACCGATAGGAGCAGATTCTGTGGTTCATACTGCTGTTCGTCATAGCCATCGTTCCCGTTGTGCAAACTGCTTAAGGCACAGTTCCTTGGTAAGGATTTATTTGCTTCACTAACCGTTATTTTATAGTAAGTAAATTGGGTCTGTCTCTCTCAGTGTACATATCAGCTATTCACTCCACAAAAGTAAGCAACTCTACAACCGCACTGATACGATACTATAACGCTTTTAGTTTTAATACGTTTCTCTTGTAGTGTTCAGTGCTCTACGTTTAACAGATCTATGAAGGTGAGATAGACCTCACTGACATGATACTAAATCCGTTTCGTACTGCAACTATACTTCAAAACTTCGTAGCTGATACGTAGTGCCGTTGACGCCAGTCGCTTCTCTGTATTCATTTAAGATCTCTGCAGTCGACTCTGCTGTCGCGTGGCAGCGGTTTTCCTCTTTGGTCGCTTCTCGACAGTTTAAGCGCACGACGCTGTGGGGAGAGGGCTGGTTTTGGTCGTTTGGTTGGCGCTCCGGTGTGAAGTCTGGTTGCGCATGCTCTGCCTGTTTCTGCCACGTGGTTGTGGGGCTGCGAACGGAGACGTGCGTGCGGTCGGCGAGTGCGTATTGCGTCTAGTGAGAGGGCAAGAATCTCGTCTGTGGTGGTGGCTTTGGAATGTATCAGTCTGCAACCGGATACGCTACTGAATCAAACGGTGGGAGTATTGAGGTTCTCAAAGTCCTACTGTATATATGCATATTGAATTTCATGCTGTTTGCAGTTAACGGCGCTCCCAGTGTTTGGGCGTCATGTTATCTGTTTCGTATTGACCACTGGTGCACAACCTACTGAACAGTGTGATTGATTCTTGCTTGTTTTGGACGCACTTGAGATACGGGCATGGGGTGTTTATCTAAGCGCATGTCTGTGCACTCCGAAATAACCACAGGTTCGATTTTCTGGTTGTGTGCTGGTGTTTATGTAATGTGTTCAGAGGTAAAGAAGCAGGTGCTTAATGATGAAAAATTGATTGTGTGCAATATAAAAATGGCTCTGAGCACTATGGGACTCAACTGCTGAGGTCATTAGTCGCCTAGAACTTAGAACTAGTTAAACCTAACTAACCTAAGGACATCACACACATCCATGCCCGAGGCAGGATTCGAACCTGCGACCGTAGCGGTCTCGCGGTTCCAGACTGCAGCGCCTAGAACCGCACGGCCACTTCGGCCGGCTGTGTGCACAAAAAAAAAAAAAAATATATATATATATATATATATATATATATATATATATATATATATATGATGGGCTCTGGGGTTATGTTATGAGTTAAGTTACGAGAGCATGATTTGACTCTGTAACTGGCTTCCTGCTCTGGCAATAACAAGCATGTCTGCACATATTATAAACGACAAGTTAGTGCAGATATTTAAAGTGGTTAATTCTGAATGTGAGTGGCTTGTGTGAGTGTGTGTGTGTGTGTGTGTGTGTGTGTGTGTGTGTGTGCGTGTGTGTGTGTGAGTGGCTTGTGTGAGTGTGTGTGTGTGTGTGTGTGTGTGTGTGTGTGTGTGTGTGTGTGTGTGTGTGTGTGTGTGTTGGGGCTTATGGGCGCTCAACGTCGAGGTTATCAGCGCCCTGTGGACAAATTTAGTAAAATGGAAGCATACACGCAAAGAAAGCGGGGAAAGATGCAGAATACTGTATAAGAAAATAAAACGTAAGGAAACCGTGAAAAGAGCGTCAAGGATGCCACAGGAAATTGTCACTGGCTGGCCATTGACGTAAAATATGGGCGAACCAGTCATCTAGCGAGCAAATTGAGACTCTCTCCCTAATATCTTGGTAAAAACATTGGACAAGTCACCGAACTTTAAAACTTTAACCACATTCGTTTCAATATTTCCTAAAAGAGACGGCAGATCCACCGGCAAGTCAGTCGCGGCCCGCTGATCAGAAAATAAAACGCAATCCAATAAAACGTGGCGCACAGTGACCCGGACGCCACAAGTACCACACAGTGGAGGGCCCTCTCGCCGGAGCAGGAAGCGATGCGTCATAGGACTGTGGCCTATTCGAAGCCGAGTGAGGAGAACCTCGTCCCGTCTACGTAGCTGGAAAGAAATACACCACACACGCGTTGTGGGCTTGACTAAACGGAGCTTATTGTCAGTCGGGTCTCTTCTGGCCTATTCCTATTTTGAAATGTTTCTAATATTTTAAGGATTGTGTTACTCTGGATACTGCCCAGTTGCTGTGTGGTTTTATGTTGTTGTTTCAGTGGTATAATCAGCCGTGTGCGTCGTCCGTTGTAGCTGGTCGTTTAACTGGGGGGACGACACTTTGGTGGCAGCCAGTTTGAATTGTAACCGATAGCGTGGTCGCTGTGTTTATCAATAGACTCCAGGTTTTCGGCGACTTTAAACTGAGTATTTTATTATTTGTTCCTGGTGATGCCGAAGCGTCCGTCTTCCCTTCTTCATCGTTCCTTTCAGCTTTCATTCAGACTCGATCTGAGTTGTAGCTTCCGCGCACCTCTGATGTGCCATTACTTGTTACTGAAATTTTGCAATACGTGAAAGATGCCTTTCATTGTACTGGTTTTTTATACCTTATTCAGAAAGAGAAATTTTGAGTTGTTTCTGCTCATATCTTAAAAGGTGTCCTGCTTCTGTGGAAGTTTTCTCAGTAAATCATTTAAAGTTTGTATGGTTCTTAAGAGGCTTATAAAACTATTTATTGTTTGGGGTAGGCTTTGATGCCCGTAGACATTTTGTCTGTTTAGTAAAGTTTCACATCCTAGGGCAATTATGTATATTATTCTGGGGTAACGGCAGTTTGCCATTGTCATGCAACTGTTCAATAAACTGTTGGAAATTACAAACTTGAGTTTGTGTTTTATTGGTAATTATTGCTTTGACTTTATTGAGCTTAAATATCCTTGAGGGTGTATCCCACGTCTCAGTAACTGTATCCGTTAGAGAAAAAAAAAATCCTGTGTTGCGAAAATATGTGTAATGCATTTCTGTTTACCAGCTAAACAAAACTTTGTTCATGATTTTTGAAAGTAAGTCGCTGGATTACGAGCATTCCATGGAGAACATGATACATTCTAAAAGCAGACGCCCGTATAATTTGGACAATGCTGAATAGAAGACAACATAGAAACGAACACTGTGTTCCCAATATCTTCCGAAATAGAGACGTATGTAGGTAACAGAATTTGTCATGTTATCAATTGAATGTGCATATGCTTAGTACAGATTACGCATACCATTCACCCAAGGGAAATGAGTGGCGGGTCTTCCTATTCATGCATGACGAAGCTAAATACGTGGAGCGACTCGCCGGTGTATTTAGTATTCCGTGCTGCCGTGGTACACAAACTTTCTAATGCGAAGTATACAGGGTTATTACAAATGATTGAAGCGATTTCACAGCTCTACAATAACTTTATTATTTGAGATATTTTCACAATGCTTTGCACACACATACAAAAACTCAAAAAGTTTTTTTAGGCATTCAAAAATGTTCGATATGTGCCCCTTTAGTGATTCGGCAGACATCTAGCCGATAATCAAGTTCCTCCCACACTCGGCGCAGCATGTCCCCATCAATGAGTTCGAAAGCATTGTTGAAGCGAGCTCGCAGTTCTGGCACGTTTCTTGGTGGAGAAGGTTTAAACACTGAATCTTTCACATCACTATGCGTGAAACTTGCCCGCACGCGTTCAACCGTTTCTTCGCTCACTGCAGGCCGACCCGTTGATTTCCCCTTACAGAGGCATCCAGAAGCTTTAAACTGCGCATACCATCGCCGAATGGAGTTATCAGTTGGTAGATCTTTGTTGAACTTCGTCCTGAAGTGTCGTTGCACTGTTATGACTGACTGATGTGAGTGCATTTCAAGCACGACATACGCTTTCTCGGCTCCTGCGCTCTCGAGCGCTCTGGCGGCAGAAACCTGAAGTGCGGCTTCAGCCGAACAAAACTTTATGAGTTTTTCTAAGTATCTGTAGTGTGTCGTGACCATATGTCAATGAATGGAGCTACAGTGAATTTATGAAATCGCTTCAATCATTTGTAATAGCCCTGTATAGACATGAGGTATGTGACCAGTCAGTGCAGCACAATTACAAGGACTTACATTCGATACTACTAATAACAGTTTATCAACGAAGAATACTCGAAAGGACAGTGTTGCTAAGTGAACTAAAGAATCTTCTTCGAGGTGCTGAACGCAGTGCAGCGAAAATCTGTAGTGCAATACCTGTATAAATAATTATACCTCAAGATTTACAACTGGAAAATATCCATAGGTTGCAACCTATGGCTGCACAGATACGAGCAGCCCATAGTGGCTCGCTTTCTTGCTTTCCTTTTTTATATATTTTGTGACTAAAGCCCTTCTGGCCTGTTAATTATTCTATGTGTGACATGTAAGTACTGCGTCTTTCTTTCATTGTTAGTCAGTACTTACACTTTTTATATATAAAATGTCTTTTTCTATAAATTTGTAACTATGTTATGGGCCATTTTAATTGTTTAATTCTGATGAAGGCACTCTTAGAAGTGTTAAAACCTGGTCAATAAGACTTCAATAATTGTTACCGAGTGCTTATTTGTTTCAATTCTATCGTAAAAAAGCTTTCAACATAACATTTGAAGATGGCTTTGAAATGGGACATACCAATGTTCTACATGTTGAGGAGTTTTCTGGAGTATATACGTCCCAATACATACGCATTATGCACAAAGTATCAGAATTAATGAAGTTCATCGTAATGTCTGAATATAATGCCTATGATGTATAAGAAAACACAGTTAGTTACTTCAGACATTCTTAGTCGGCCGCGGTGGCCGAGCGGTTCTAGGCGCTTCCTCCCGGAACCGCGCGACTGCTACGGTCGCAGGTTCGAATCCTGCCTCGGGCTTGGATGTGTGTGATGTCCTTAGATTAGTTAGGTTTAAGTAGTTCTAAGTTCTATGGGACTGATGACCTCAGATGTTAAGTACCATTGTGCTCAGACCCAATCAGACATTCTTAGAATGGAGAAGATGGTGATTTGATCTGATTTTCATGAAACAGACACACTATAAACACACACTACCTTATTTCATCGCTCATAGCCTTCTGTATATACACCCTGTAGTCAGTAGTATTATTCTCCAAATTCCGAGAGCACCTTTATACATACTAGCATTAAACAGATATGAGAGGTACACGTTCCAACGCTCAGAACTGCAGCTTACTTACATACATACATATCCCATCAACCCCGAAAGAGCTAATAGCCGAGCCTAGTACAAGTGTCCTTTACAGAGCATACTTAGTCACCTAAGTTTTTAGCACTAACCTTAAAGGAGATAGCTATTAACCACTCGCTGCGGCTGAGGTTAACGAACAGACCACCTGGTCACAACAGTTAGTAAGAATTGTAGGTCTCTGTGCTGAGAGATGGACTATTATTGTTTAGTACTTTATCCTTCTTTAACAACAATAACTACATTTGTTGAAAATCAGCAACCAGTTGCAAAAAAGATTTGATTTCTTTACCGTTTCAGGCACCTAGTGTCGTTCTTCAGAAGACTGTACAGAAAAATTTACCACAAATAAGTGCAATTGAGAATATTGAGAATATTGTAATTTAAGAAATAACAGCTTAAAAATTTAGGGAGAAAAAGAGAGCACATATTTTGAATTATCACAGTATTATTGGGCGTCAAAAATAAACAGGTGTATGCAGTATGTTACGGTCCTAAGAAAAACAACTTTCACATTAGGTGCATATTAAGAATTGTTTCTCCACTTACTTCATTTACAGCTTCCAGGCCCATGATTCAGTCTGTATTTTGTTTTCGCCGATATGTTACCGGTTACCACGTTACTGACCTCATGACAAATTTTTAAGATGCGTTTCTAAACTTCGCACCCATAGAGCCACATGTCATTTGTATTAAGGTATTTTATTTATAATTAGGATTTTATTTATTAATAATACGTTTGTTATTCGCACTTACTTTTTCGTATATGTTTAATGCCAACAACACTTGTGTAACTTTTTGTTTTATTAATTTATAGCACTTTACCTTCCATCCGCACCGTGAGAGCAACATCAATGTATGCATGACATTATTTGATTAGTTTCACTTCTGGCATGACGTCTGCACTGATTGTTTCGCTTCCTTATGTACATGTCCTTCCTTATTTGTACATGCGCTATGATCCACATTTCGGCACTTACGAGCTCTATCTGCTTTAATGCATTTTGTTATTGCATTACATTGTATTCTTGTATGTTCTTAGGAAAATAGTAATACACTACATACACCTGATTATTTTTAATGCTGATTGATAATGCGATATTTCTGGGTATGTACCATCCACTTAAATCAAATTTTTAATTTCTTTTCGCTAAATATTAATATTCTTATATAGCTTGTATTTATTTGTGGTTTATTTTCCTGTAAACTCTTCTGAAAATGGGCTGTAAGTTCCTGAAATCGGTAAGGAAATAAAATTTCTTTTGTGCAATTGGTTGCTGAATTTTTCAACAAACGTTATTGTTTGTGAGGCTGGTAAACGACCACAGTCTTCAAATAAAAATTGATAAAAGGGAAGGAAATGCTTTGTTTGTCTTTCGCACGCATTTAATAAGTTTCTAGCCTCTAGCTTCATTCCATAAGACAAGATGCACCTGTACTTTGTGCCAAATGGACCGACGCAGCCGTTTTCAGTAAGTATTCTTAAAGAAAAACAACAGTAATTGAGAAAAGTAAGCGTATGTTAATTTAGTGTTGCTGGTACCATTACTATTTAATTAAGTTTTTTTATAGATATATTTCAGATTATATAGGAAAAACTGTGTGCGTTTTTGTGTCGTTTCCATGAAGTTTGTCCATATTCTCTTTACAATGTACTTTCAAACAAATTAAAGAGGCATGGTAGCATGGTAGATTACAGACGACACAGGACGAACGCGATGTGACGAGGGGTAGCAGCAGGCTGCGGGCACACACATACATACGTACAAACACACACACATGCACACACCCTTACATACACACACACGCACGCGCACACGCACGCACAAGCACACGCAATGTCAGAGGGAAGCCTCTCCCTCCATACCTGAGTTTATGCCGAGGGCCGTGTCGTCGGTGGGGTCGACCCACCAGACTGGGGGGTTGACGGAATTGTTAGGGGAAAAATACTGGGAAAAGGGAAGTGCAGACTGTTTTACGGGTGACCCTTCTACATCAGCATAGTTTTCCATTAACTTAACTAAAAGATACACACAAAACTCACGTAAGAAACTATACGCCTAACAATAATTAGTAATTCCTTGTTTTCATATTATTTGTTTTTTACGCTGATAAGGACGCTCCTGTCCATCTACCATCCAGCTTTGGAGATGTCTAATAACGTATTATGTGACGTGTCACAGTGGTAAGTCAGTGGACTACTGTCCCAAGGCCATCTATCTAGATATACATTTTTTTGGTTCCCTTAAATGGCCTATTGCGAATTCTGGGATGCCTCCTTTGTAAGAACAGGCCGATTTTCTTCCCAAGTCTGAGCTTGTGCTCTCGGCTTCGAAACAGTGATGAAGTCTGAGTTTCCCTCGTCCTAGCAAAGTAGCATCGTGAATTTTGCTGAAGGAAGATTATAATGTCCCCTGGGTGGTTATCATCATAAACCGATGAAGATACTCGATGAGGACGTGCAGTATTATTCACCAAATAGTTAATGGTACCACAAACATACACTAAATAGAATAGCATACGTGCGAAAACTGACAAAAAAGTGAAGCATTCTGAAGACAAGGTTGGATGTCAGTGTAACCTCATAGACCTACACACCATCATCTGGTACGTAAATGATCAGAATTACAATTCTCTGTGACAGGTAGAACAGCCACAAGATTGCTGCAGTGTTGTTCATGTTTAGTGACGATAGGGGAGGGTAAATAAAGAGCGTAAACACTACTAGATGTTGGGTGCTCACTGTCGAGAACATGGAGGCGCCATGTACCGGGTGATCAAAAAGTCAGTATAAATCTGAAAACTTAATAAACCACGGAATAATGTAGATAGAGAGGTAAAAATTGCTTGGAATGGCATGGGGTTTTATTGGAACCAAAAAAACAAAGTTCACAAAATGTCTGACAGATGGCACTGGACAGCAAAACTGCTACCGTGACGGGTGAGAGGTACGCCGATATGTTACAGAATCGCATCATCCCCAGCTTGGCTGATAAACACCTGCTGGAACGTACGATGTTTATGCAGGATGGCGCTCCACGCCATATTGCTAGACGCGTGAAAGATCTCTTGCGCGCGTTGTTTGGTGATGATCGTGTGCTCAGCCGCCACTTTCGTCATGCTTGGCCTCCCAGGTCCTAAGACCTCAGTCAGTGCGATTATTTTCTTTGGGGTTACCTGAAGTCGCAAGTGTATCGTGATCGACCGACATCTCTAGGGATGCTGAAAGACAACATCCGACGCCAATGCCTCACCATAACTCCGGACATGCTTTACAGTGCTGTTCACAACATTATTCCTTGACTAAAGCTGTTGTTGAGGAATGATGGTGGACATATTGAGCATTTCCTGCAAAGAACAACATCTTTGCTTTGTCTTACTTTGTTATGCTAATTATTGCTATTCTGATCAGATGAAGCGCCATCTGTCGGACATTTTTTGAACTTTTGTATTTTTTTTTTGTCCTAATAAACCCCCATGTCTTTCCAAGCATGTGTGTCAATTTGTACCTCCCTATCAACACTATTCCGTGATTTATTAAGTTTTCAAATTTATACTGACTTTTTGATCACCCAGTACTTACGTGACACGGTATTATCAGCGCCTGACAAAGTATGCAGATGGCATCTTCCCAGCTAGTTGTTCCGTGCAGTATCCACATTGGTGACCCACTTGGATTTGACAGTCTACATATATTACACTGTATGGAAAAGTGATAGCACCTAAGATCGTCGCACGATTGACCACTTCCGATCACGATAACAAATGACTGCCTTATTGTACACAAAGCACATCAGAAACCCATGATACCTGTGCCTACCATCAGAGCATGTAAAGGACTCCATAAAACATCATGTGTCATGCTGGAACAATGGTCAGTGACTGTCGGCAGCCGATATACAAAATTCTGCCCCACGTATAGCCAGCCACTACAACACAAAAAAGTTTTAATAAACCTTTCATTTCTGCAACTGATAGGCTGTTTTTCGCCTTGTCCACACAATGATTCCCTTCTGTAGTTGACGTATCCAGTGATGATCATGATTTTGAAAAAAAAAGACAGTAATTAGTCACATTAAATACTCACAGATGCTACTATGAATAACCAACAACTCTATAATGGAATGAGGACAATGAAAATCTGAGGTCGACCGAGACTCGAACATCTACATCTACATGGTTACTCTGCAATTCACACTTAAGTGCCTGGCAGAGGGTTCATCGACCATTTTCATACTACTCCTCACCATTCCACTCTCGAATGGCGCGTGGGAAAAAGGAACACCTAAATCTTTTCGTTCGAGCTCTGATTTCTCTTATTTTATTATGATGATCATTTCTCCCTATGTAGGTGGGTGTCAACAAAATATTTTCGCATTCGGAAGAGAAAGTTGGTGATTGAAATTTCGTAAATATATCTCGCCGCAAAGAAAACCGTCTTTGTTTCAGTGACTGCCACCCCAATTCGCATATCATATCAGTGACAATCTCACCACTATTGCGCGATAACACGAAACGAGCTGCCCTTCTTTGCACTTTTTCGATGTCCTCCGTCAATCCTACCTGGTAAGGATCCCACACCGCGCAACAATATTCCAGCAGAGGACGGACAAGTGTAATGTAGGCTGTCTCTTTAGTGGGTTTGTCGCATCTTCGAAGTGTTCTGAAGAACAGTCTTTGTTTCGTCTTCCCCAAAATATTGTCTTTGTGGTCCTCCCAGTTTAAGTTGCTCGTAACTGTAATTCCTAGGTATTTAGTAGTATTGACAGCCCTTAGATTTGTGTAATTTATCGTATACCCGAAATTTATCGGATTTCTTTTAGTACCCAAGTGGATGACCTCGCACTTTTCTTTGTTTAGTACTAATTGCCACTTTTCGCATCATACAGAAATTTTCTCTAGATCATTTTGTAAATGGAATTGATCGTCTGATGATTTTACTAGATGGTAAATTAAGCGTCATCTGCAAACACTCTAAGGTTCTGCTCAGATTATCACCTATATCATTTACGTAAATCAGGAACAGCAGAGGGCCTATGACACTACCTTGCGGAACGCCAGATATCACTTTTGTTCTACTCGATGATTTATCGTCTATCACTACGAACTGTGACCTCTCTGAGAGGAAATCACGAATCCAGCCACAGAACTGAGACGATACTCCATATGTACGCAATTTGATTAATAGTCGCTTGAGAGGGACGGTATCAAAAGCCTTCTGGAAATCTAGGAATATGGAAGCGATCTGAAATCCCTTGTCGACAGCACTAATTACTTTATGGGAATAAAGAACTAGCTGTGTTGCACAAGAACGATATTTTGTGAATCCCTGTTGGTTATGTTAATAAGTCATTTTCTTCAAGGTGATTCATAATGTTCGAGTACAACATATGCTCCAAAATTCTACTGCTAATTGAGTTCAGTGATGTGGGTCTATAATTCAATGGGCTACTCCTACTTCCTTTCTTGAATATTGGTGTGACCTGAGCCACTTTCCAGTCTTCGGGAACAGACGTCTCGTCGTGTGAGTGGTTGTGTATGGTTGCTAAGAAAGGCGCTATTCTGTCTGCATCCTCTGAACCCCGATCTCTTGCTTATTGCGATCAGACGCCTTACCATGTGGCTATCCGAGAACAACTTACGGCGACAACAAAACTTCCATATGTAGCCAACCATGTGTAAGCTTACGTCCGTTATGTACCGGGTGATCAAAAACTCAGTATAAATTTAAAAACTTAATAAACCACGGAATAATGTAGATAGAGAGGTAAAAATTGACACACATGCTTGGAATGACATGGGGTTTATTAGAGCGAGGCGCTCCATCCCATATTGCTGGACGCATGAAAGACCTCTTGCGCGCGTCGTTTGGTGATGACCGTGTGCTCAGCCGCCACTTTCGTCACACTTGGCCTCCCAGGTTCCCAGACCTCAGTCCGTGCGATTATTGGCTTTGGCGTTACCTGAAGTCACAAGTGTATCGTGATCGACCGACATCTTTATGGATGCTGAAAGACAACATCCGACGCCAATGCCTCACCATAACTCCGGACATGCTTTACAGTGCTGTTCACAACATTATTCCTTGACTAAAGCTATTGTTGAGGAATGATGGTGGACATATTGAGCATTTCCTGTAAAGAACATCATCTTTGCTTTGTCTTACTTTGTTATGCTAAATATTGCTATTCTGATCAGATGAAGCGCCATCTGTCGGACATTTTTTGAACTTTTGTATTTTTTTGGTTCTAATAAAACCCCATGTTATTCCAAGCATGTGTGTCAATTTGTACCTTTCTATCTACATTATTCCGTGATTTATTAAGTTTTCAAATTTATACTGACTTTTTGATCACCCGGTATATTCCCGTACAGGGGACTCATTTTACTTCAAAGTCGCTTGCCCATTGTCGGCGGATAAATACGATGTTGCAATATTTCATTCATCCGCCGACACGGGGCAAGCGGCTTTCAATTAAAATGTCTCTCTTGTATGGGAATATACGTAATGCATCTACGTGTGCAAGTTGTAGACACATGGTTGACGATAGTAGATTGAGTCTGTCGATGAGTCGTACTAGGATAGCCAAATGGTACGCGGCCGCTCACGATAAACGGGAAATCATGGTTCGAGTCGCGGTCCACCAGAAGTTTGCATTATCATTCCATAATACAGCCGATGGTTGTACATATTCGCAACTGCGAATACATTTCACGTGTTTCATAACGGCTGTAGCCACGGCAGTGTCTGTTCTTTCGGACACGCATGCACGTAAGGAGGAACATTGTTCGTAATTCAGAATATCCCAGGCACTGCAATATCGTAAGAGACGAGAGACACAGACGTGCTTTTCTTGGTGTCATGGTGAATGGAGACATCAAGTATGATTTCAAATTTGTGAAATAAAAACGTGATTATGCAGAGATGGCCAATGGCGTCCAGACTGTAGCAGTATAAATTCCGATGGGGTCAAGGCAGCTGAAGTTTCTTTCACTTTACGGTCGACCCTAAGGTTGGGTGAAGACACCGTCCGTTTGTTTTGGACTATTTGTCGGTGATCCATGATCTACCAGCTCAGCTGACGCGCTAATCATTTCTGTTTGAAGGATAATTTCTTTGAAGATTGAACTTTTTCATTTAGGCATTCTGGTTGGTCAAAATGCACCACTGAAACCGTCGTTCACGAAAGACATGACATTCGCAGTTGCCACGACTGAAAAGTGCCCATTAGTCCTCTCGCGTACACAACCTCACAAATCACCTTAACTGTAAAGTTTACAATATTCCTTGTTAGCAGCACATATAAATCCAGTTTCTAGCGATGATATGAGATATCCTGTTGTTGTTGTTGTTGTGGTCTTCAGTCCTGAGACTGGTTTGATGCAGCTCTCCATGCTACTCTATCCTGTGCAAGCTTCTTCATCTCCCAGTACCTACTGCAACCTACATCCTTCTGAATCTGCTTAGTGTATTGATCTCTTGGTCTCCCTCTACGATTTTTACCCTCCACGCTGCCCTCCAATGCTAAATTTGTGATCCCTTGATGCCTCAAAACATGTCCTACCAACCGATCCCTTCTTCTAGTCAAGTTGTGCCACAAACTTCTCTTCTCCCCAATCCTATTCAATACTTCCTCATTAGTTACGTGATCTACCCACCTTATCTTCAGCATTCTTCTGTAGCACCACATTTCGAAAGCTTCTATTCTCCTCTTGTCCAAACTGGTTATCGTCCATGTTTCACTTCCATAAATGGCTACACTCCATACAAATACTTTCAGAAACGACTTCCTGACACTTAAATCTATACTCGATGTTAACAAATTTCTCTTCTTCAGAAACGATTTCCTTGCCATTGCCAGTCTACATTTCATATCCTCTCTACTTCGACCATCATCAGTTATTTTACTCCCTAAATAGCAAAACTCCTTTACTACTTTAAGTGTCTCATTTCCTAATCTAATCCCCTCAGCATCACCCGATTTAATTTGACTACATTCCATTATCCTCGTTTTGCTTTTGTTGATGTTCATCTTATATCCTCCTTTCAAAACACTGTCCATTCCGTTCAACTGCTCTTCCAAGTCCTTTGCTGTCTCTGACAGAATTACAATGTCATCGGCGAACCTCAAAGTTTTTATTTCTTCTCCATGGATTTTAATACCTACTCCGAATTTTTCTTTTGTTTCCTTTACTGCTTGCTCAATATACAGATTGAATAACATCGGGGAGAGGCTACAACCCTGTCTCACTCCTTTCCCAACCAGTGCTTCTCTTTCATGCCCCTCGACTCTTATAACTGCCATCTGGTTTCTGTACAAATTGTAAATAGCCTTTCGCTCCCTCTATTTTACTCCTGCCACCTTCAGAATTTGAAAGAGAGTATTCCAGTTAACGTTGTCAAAAGATTTCTCTAAGCCTACAAATGCTAGAAACGTAGGTTTGCCTTTTCTTAATCTTTCTTCTAAGATAAGTCGTAAGGTTATGTGTATCAAACCAGTCTGCTCCTTTATTTAGGTAGGGACTTCATAACGTAAGTTACACGTGTCATCCCACACTAAGATAATTGCGCAACACGAGAGGCACATTTTCTGAAGAGGGTACGTGTTCTGGAATCCCTGCAGACGCAGTTCTACTGCAATAACGATAACTGGTGCATCCCAGTGTGTGGTTGAAGTGTCGTAGCGAATGTAAACGTACCCCAAAGTTGAACTTAGTGAGACTATAGGATCGTTGAGCGCAATACGTTTAAACTGCACACAGACTGACCGCTAAATTCTAGCGGTGTACTGAGAAAGTGCAGTGTCGAGTCCAGCAGTAGTGAAAGTGTGGAAGCATCGCGACTAGTGCCACACTGGCGTGTGCCTTTTGAAACTCAGATCTTGCACCATGTGATTCCCATCTTCTCGGCAAACTGAAAGAAAATCTGTGGATTACAAATGACTGATTCCATTGGAACGTATTTTATCCGTCGAGAGACTGAACGACTGGTTTAATATTCCGATTGTTGTTTCTACGAAGAATTGCTGAGTGTGTAAAAGAATAGTGTAATGTGCCAGTATCACTTCGAATTATGGTGTAGCGTTCAATAACGGCTGTTTCGCCTGGCACACTAACTTACACGTTACTATCTGGAGTTCTCTCTTACCTCCTTCGTCAGAGTATACATCAATTATGGTGCTAACAATAATGTTACCCTACAATGTAAATTGAAGAATTAATTCACAGCGACATTCACACATTTCAGTCAGATTACGTGGTTATAAGTTTCGAAAGCCTGACAGTTTTCTTAGCTGTAGATACTAAAACTAATGCAAACAACTTTTAACCAGTCATTGAGAAAGAGAACATGCAGATTTGTGCATATAATGCTACGTACCTCGCCGTCGAAGCCCCAGGGCGCGTAGGAGAACTGAATGGCCGGCATGAAGACCTGCAGCCAGCGTATGAAGAGCTCCTTGGTGGGCGCCTCGCTGCCGTAGCCGTTGCCGCCCACCATGTCTGGCAGGACGAAGGGGTAGCCCACCATGTTCATCTGCAGCAGCGTCGTCACCAGCGAAGCCAGGCCGTTGTCGAAGCCCCACCTGCTGTCCTTGTCGAGCACGCGGATGTAGTACGGGAACTGCTGGCTGTGTTGGCCGACGCGAACCTCCACCATCGCCCCGAGCTGGGCAGCGGTCTGCACGTAGTCCATAGAGTACTGCATCGGGTTCATCTTCTGTGGCCTCAGTACGGGAGGCTGTGGTAGCCAGCTGGTCTCGCCGTCTCACTCGTAAGTTTCTGGAAGGTATTTGAGACAGTAAAAATGTAGATAAGATTATGACACATCACATTCTAGTGCGAGGTGGTCAGAAACAGCCCGTAAAGCTTGCAATGGCGTTGCATGGCAGGGTGCGCTGAGAAATAAGTCTTAAGAAGAAAATTCGCTACGTTGCACCGTTTCCGAGTTAATTAGCATTGAAGTTAGCCAATCAAGCCGTTTGCTCGCACATACTCAATCAGCCCACCAGATAAAATTCGTGTCAGCTGTCCTCATAGCGTACATGAAAGCACAGGATACTGTTCAGCTTTTGGCTCGGGTTCGATCCTTACTACCTTCCCATGTTCAATACTTGTATCCTCTTTTTCGGTTGTAGCAAACTACACGAAGAACACGTTTGGTGAGAGCGTCTCTTGCGGGCCACTTGAATTTTTTCGCGAAAAGACCTGACTGGTTAACTTCAACGCTGTTTAACTCGGTAACGACGCAGCGTATCGAACAATCATGTCTCGGCACAAACTAACCTGAAACACCCTACAAGCTTTTCGAGCTGTTTCTGACCACCCTGTATAGACAGAAAATTATGACTCAGATGGAGGACAGATTTTATAGAGTTGAAAATTATCAAATATTGTAAAGCATATCACGATGTGTATACTGGTGGCGTTTACAGAGAAATCCTACAGCCGATTGGTGGGAGGCCAAGTTACGTTTGTGTGGACGTGTGAAAAACTAGATGTAAGTCTATTTGGATGACTATAAGGACAGGTGTCATGTTGAAGCTACGGAAACTGGATTTCACACAGATGGCTAATGCACACAAACTGATATGTTTCGTATCACTTCGTATGCGTAAGAAAATCATATAAAATCAAGATGATTTCCACTAATCCCGTTATCCGACATTATCAATATCTTTGTCTGTTTCATACATGTTATTTTCCTGTCACATACCTTAACGATAGTTCCTATATAATCCACTACCTTAATTAAGTGCTTACCGTTTCCTATCCTAATGCTGGAGACACGTGCAGAGCCTGTTGATTTTCTAACTTGAACAAGATCTAACTGGCATGTATTATGGAGCCTGTTCTGTAGAAGAGCTGGTGCTGTTTAAGCAATTCAAATTTCTTAAAATCATCTCTTCAAAAAAAAAAATACCATATACATTTCACATTTACGTAGTCAGAGGTCAACAATGCGTTTCAGACAATGCAATGAGTATGTGAAATGTTCTTGACACAGATATGTATTTAGGTAATGGGGAACATTTAAGATTAATTTCCACTGTACAAAAGCAGAAAACTTTTAACTGCACGATTTACTAGTATACATTTTAAATTACTCAACCGCAACACGACTACTTTACAAATCAGTTAAAGCTGAATATATGTGATGTCAGTTCTTCAGGCCAGTCCAAATGTACAGAGACATTTTGATCATGCAGCGACTATAAATCAGGTCACAAGAGAATTAATGACATTAGCTACCAGTGGGAATTTATTTATATCAATGGGACATGTTAAAAATTTGTGCACGACTGGGAATCGAATCAGGGTCTGTTGCGTATTAGGCAGATGTCCTGACCACTACGTCATCCAGACACAGTGGTCACCACAACCGAATGCCGTACCCTACCACAATTCCCGTCGGACCCAAACTATCAACTTACACCACACACTACTGATGTCGTCACCCCGCTCATTAGCCCCATTACTCGCGAGATCTCGCTGCTTCCCGTAAGTGTTCGAGCTTGGAGTGTACCTGCACTGAAGAGGCCGCTGACCGTCTTCGCCTTAATTGTGTGTATGTGGTGTCCATTCTTTCGGACATGTACGAAAAAACAGAAACTAAATTTGTATAACTTAGGCAAAGACGACCGATAACCTCCGGACATGTGTAATAGAACAGACATCACATTTATATAATTCAGGTGAAGACGGTAACTGATGCCTCCAGTGCAGGTGCACACCAAGCTCGAATTCTTACAGGAATCGGCGAAATGCACGGAGTAATGAGGATAATGAGGAGGCCCAGTGCTTCAGTAGTGTGTAGTGTAAGTTGATAATTTGGAACTGACGGGAATCTTAGTAGGGTAGTCCATCTGATTCTTGCGTCCACTGAATCCACGTGTCATAGTGGTCGGGGCATCTGCCAAGTAAGCAGAAGACCCAGGTTCGAATCACAGTGTGGCACAAAGTTTCAACATACCCCATTGATGTAAGTCAATGCCCGCTGACAGCTAATGTGTTCAATTCCTTCCTAACAGTTTAAACAATTCCACATACAAAGATGACGACTTCGGTACCACAGAACGTATGCTAACGTAATCTTTAATTGTTACACTCACTATATGTATCACATCCCCACCATAATTTGTAAAATAAGCAAGATGCAGCGGGATAGTTAGCCACAGAAACGGAAAGCTCGCATCAGCGCTACTTACCCAGTGCAGGCACGCCCATTGGCCTTTAGTTGAAGCGTTGTTGAAGTTGATGATGCCGCCCTCACCGTTCCACCAGCTGGTGTTGGTGCTGCCCTCGGAGTCACTGACGAACCACGCCCTCTCAAGCGCCCTCGAGTAATGCGGTTCGCAGTCAGAGTTGATGAACGGGTGCACCCACAGTGTGACACGGAACCCAAGAGCGTGCAGGTCGTCTACGAGCGCTCTGACATCAGGGAATTTGGCGGGGTCGAACGTGAGGCTGCCGTAACAAGTCTCCCACTTATCGTCTGGCTGTTGTTGAAGTCGTGATCTACTATCTCGTTGGCGAACTGTCTCACTGTCGTGTCGTTGATATCTCTCTTGTAACGCGCCCACGTCGACCGTATAGGATACGTGGTTATGCGCTCGTCTAGAATGCCTACGGGTTTGCCTAGGCGATCTGCGATGGCCTTCTCGTGTGCTACCCTTTCGTTTTCGTATTTGCAGATTGTTATCACCGTAACACTCTCAGACCGTTCGATTGGGCCGGCCGCGGTGGCCGTGTGGTTCTAGGCACTTCAGTCCGGAACCGCGTGACTGCTACGGTCGCAGGTTCGAATCCTGCCTCAGGCATGGATGTGTGTGATGTCCTTAGGTTAGTTAGGTTTAAGTAGTTCTAAGTTCTAGGGGACTGATGACCTCCGATGTTGAGTCCCATAGTGCTCAGATCCATTTGAACCATTTGAACCGTTCAATTGGGTAAGGTGCCTTGTTCTTGGAAGTGAAATAAAATTTCAAATTGCTCTGAGCACTATGGGACTTAACGTCTGAGGTCATCAGTCCCCTAGAACTTAGAACTACTTAAACCTAAATAACCTAAGGACATCATACACATCCATGCCCGAGGCAGGATTCGAACCTGCGACCGTAACGCTAGTGCGGTTCCAGACTGAAGGGCCTAGAACTGCTCGGCCACACCTCTTGGAAGTGAAACATAATGCATCCTCTGGCGTATTCGTGTTCTGTTCTATAAAAAGGTGCACGTATTGAGGAATATAAACGTACCGGCCATCGGAGAAGAGTCAGTAACGCTCTGCCACGCCAGCATTGTCTTGCTCTTTGCTGACGTACGAGTAACAGCTGTACACGTTTTCCTCTATGGGCCAGGTTTGGTTGTACTGCTCTAGTCCTCCATAGATATGGCTGCCCAGATGGTTGATACAGGCCCAGAAGACCCTATTGGGACTCTGCTCGTGGTCTTTGTGGTGACGCACACGATTTCTTCACCTTGCGGCTGATACGAGAGTTTGGCCTCGAGTAATGGGAGGCATTCTTGGCGTTACAGCGGGATCTGCAAGAATCCTATGCGTCTTGAACTACCATGTAGGCAACTTTAGTGTCCTGGTCACCTGAAGCATTTGCAAGGATACAGTCTCAGAGAACTGAACACTTAATTATTTTACAGGCAATGACGATCTATTTGGTGAAAACTGTGAGATAGTTTTACTGTTAGAACAACTGGAAAATAAAATCGTTCAGTTTGTTTCGTTTCACTTTCAACGTCTGAAAGAATTTCCTGAAACAGTATAGAGATTCTTTTCACAGAAATAAAAACTTTTGTGGTGTATCCAGAGATTAATGCTGCCTCTGATTTGCTTTGACATCTTGTTTTAATTTCGACTGTTGTGGATCCCAAACACTCGAGCAGTACTGAAGAACAGGTGGGACTAGCGTCGTATATGCGGTGTCCTTCATAGACGAACGATACTTTCCCGAAATTCTCTCAATAATCTCAAGTAGACTATTCGCCTTACCTACTACTATCCCCCAATGCCCGTTTTATTTCATATCACTTTGTAATGATACGCCCCGTTATTTATGCGACGTGACTGTTTCAGGTAGGACGTTACTCATGCTGTAATCGAACATTAAGGGTTTATTTTCCTACTCATCCTCACTAACTTACATTTTACTAAATTGAATGCCAGCTACTATTCATCACACCAAGCATCTAGAAAAGTTTTTACTGAGTTTAACGAAGGCGATGTTGGCCTGATATATTCGAGGATGCCCTTTGGCTACACTGACTAAAGGTTCCTTCTAAGAAATACCAAATTAAGATAACCTGAAGATGCCTAAAAAAGGCGAAACGCGTAGTTGAAAAATAAAAAACTAAAATTGCAACCAAGACTATTTTCAACCAATACTGGTTTGCTGTATGCCACATATGGATTAAAAGAATTACCATAAATTTAGTAAAGTCATCTTGTATCCTCTAAAAGTCACTCATATTCGACACCTTATTTGTACGACACAGTATTATAAGCAAACAACCGCAGATTACCGCCACCCTGTCTGCCATACCATTTATTTATACAGAAAGTAATAGCGATCTTGTCTCCCTTCACTGAGGCACTCCAGGCGAAACTCTTGTCTCTGACGGACAGTCGCCGTCGAGGACAACGTAGCTGGTTCTATTACTTAAAATGGCTTCGAGACAGTGATATTATCTGGGCATATATTCAAGATGCTCATACCTTCTTTAACAGTCAACAGTGCCGTACCCTGTCAAATACTTTTCGGAAATCTAGAAATATGGTATCTGCCTGTGGCCCTCCATCAATAGCTCACAAGGTATATAGTGTGAGAAACGGGCAAGCTGACTTCGCAGCAGCGATGCTTCATAAAATCGTGCTGATTCGTAGACGTAAGGTCTCAAGAAAATTTATTATATTCAGACTGAGAATATTGAGAGAAATTTCCAGAAAACCGATGTTAAGGATATTGGTATGTAAATTTGCGGGATTCCTTCTTTTGCCCTTTTATATACATGAGTCACCTGCACTTTTTTCCACTCGCTTGGGGCTTTATCTTGGACAAGAAATTCACGATAAATGCAAGCTAATTAAGAGGCCAATGCCGTAGAGTACTCTTTGTAAAACCGAATTGGGATTCCATCTGGACGTGTTATTAGTTTTCAACTCTTTCAATTGTTTCTCAACGCTGGGAATGATTATTAGTATGTCTCCATACGGGAGTCTGTTTGGCGGTCTAACGATGGTATGTTTCCACCATTCAACTGCGTGAAAGATTTCGTAAACGCGGTATTTGAAACTTCAGCTCTCGTTTTGTTATCTCAATTTGGCACACCAGACTGATCAACAAGTGACTGGATGAAAACCTTAAACGTGCTTAGCGATTTTACGTAGTGCCAGGATTTTATCTGGTTCCGGGCCAGATCTTTTGCTAAGGTACTACGATGGGAGGTGTACGTTTCGCACATCGATCTTTTCACAGATCATCGAATCTACTAATCTTTTCCTGTCACCATAGCCTGTTCTCTTTTGAACCGAGAGCACAATAGCCTTTGCTTCCTCAGCATTTTCCGAATTTACTTCTTAAATCACGGTGGGTCTTTTCCCTGCTTAATCCACTTCGTGATAAACGTTATTCCATTTTAACAAATTAACCAGTCAATTCAGTTTATGTAAATGTGATGTTTGTTAGTACATCTGACCGAACTTCAGTCCCTTAGGAAAAAAGAAAACATCGACGATAGTCTATGAACCGTTTTGTTGCCTTTCATGGTAAGCCATCTTGGGCTTACATTTCAGCAAGATAATGCCCGCCCGCACACGGTGAAAGTGTCTTTGCTTGTGTTCGTGCTCACCAATCCCTACCTTGATCAGCAAGGTCGCAGGATCTCTCCCCAATCGCCTACAATTGGAACTTTATCGAAGATCTAACACGCCAGTCACACTGAATTTTGCAATATATTCCTCATGAGGACATCCAACAACTTCGACAATCAGTGCCAAGCCGAATAACTGCTTGCATTAGGTCGACCAACCCGTTATTGATTTGCTCAGTTTGTGAACTTTTTCTCTTGTACGAATTATCCAATATCCATTTTTTCCGAAATTGTAATCATTTCTTTGCCTGTGTGTACATCACATCAACTAATTTCTGTTCCATTCGCGTAATTCCTTCATGGTGCGACTTTTTCTTTTTTGTTTTACTGTTACGGTGTATTTGACAAAATTTTGTTTAGCATTGCATCAATATTTGTTTAGATAAAACCTTATAACTGTATTTCGAGCCACTCCTACTTGTCCAATTGACTTGAAATTCTGTGTAAGTATCTACAAACCTCCGATGACATCTGAGTTACCTGATTTAATAACCATGGCCTGATGCTGCAGACAGGATTTTTCCAGTTCTTCCGCTACTTTCCCTCCCCCCCCCCCCCCCCCCCTATACGAGCTGATGGCCCTTTCTCCTCCCTGTCCAAGCCATAACATGATCTTCTCACAATAAAAAAATATCAAAATACCATTTTCTCTCATATTGAAAGTATAGAATGTTAGCACTACATGCTTTGTGCAGTTGTAATGTAGTGCAATTAATTTGCGTATCAGAGCACGTGGTACGCTTTATGACATCTTGACGTTTGATGCAGGAACTTTGATGTCCACTGCTGTATTTGTAAAGCCTCGACTGATACATTCATTTGCCCTACTCTGCACTTGTGTTGACTACCGTTTCCGGGCTCTCTGTAGAGCGGATGTTATCATATCTGACATTATATTTCGAAAGTTATCTCGGCTGTAGCACACAAACCACTTGAACACTTGACAGGGGACTTCCATGAGGCTGATAAGATATGTACTGGGCGGATGCAACTGAAGTGCAGCAACTCACAGAGGTCCATTGTGGGCTATGATTATTGTATGGCGGAAAACCTTGGTAGAAAACCTTATTCGTTAATGCGCAATCGACTTGCGCAGGCAGAAACGTAGTTCCAGTTTTGGCCACCCATTACAAACCTCTAGTCCTCATACTGAACAAACTGTGTAAGCAGCAGTTAATAATAAAATCAACATTATGCGTTTCTCGCCGGCCGCGGTGGTCTCGTGGTTCTAGGCGCGCAGTCCGGAACCGCGGAACTGCTACGGTCGCAGGTTCGAATCCTGCCTCGGGCATGGATGTGTGTGATGTCCTTAGGTTAGTTAGGTTTAAGTAGTTCTAAGTTCTAGGGGACTGATGACCACAGAAGTTAAGTCCCATAGTGCTCAGAGCAATTTGAACCATTATGCGTTTCTCACTTGTTTGGCCTTTCTTGACCTCGTCCTGTTCCTAATACATTACACATGGAAACTTTTCTATACATCTTCCTTGCATTCTCAGCGCCAGATTTACACCTGGTGGCCAAAACTGGAACAATTTTTTCCATTGTAGATCAGTTCCGCATTAAAGCAATAAAACATTTACCAAGTTTCGCTGCCATATTATAATTAAGACCCACACCGACCGTCTGTCAGTAGCTGCAAATTATAACGTTGAATATTATATTTGCAATCATTTGCCAAATCATGTTTCATTAACACGTGAGAGGATGCCACTTTGCACTTTATAGCATTGACGTGCAATTTTCTGTTCGCAGGATGAACCAGATCTTTCGAACTATCTTATGACATCCGTTCGTGTGAGATCCGTGGTGTGAGATTCTTAATGGTGGAAGCATGGAATGTCCTGCTAACTCACATTAATCTGACGGGATATGAAGTGACCTAAAACATTTCGTCTTCTCTTTCTAAATCAATAAACTGCAACGGCGTGGTTCGTCCCACAGAAAAAGTGTCACACTCACCTAGCGGTGACTTCTTCTTCCGCACCGAGCGAGGTGGCGCAGTGGTTAGACACTGGACTCGCATTCGGGAGGACGACGGTTCAATCCCGCGTCCGGCCATCCTGATTTAGGTTTTCCGTGATTTCCCTAAATCGCTCCAGGCAAATGCCGGGATGGTTCCTTTCAAAAGGGCACGGCCGACTTCCTTCCCCGTCCTTCCCTCATCCGATGAGACCGATGACCTCGCTGTCTGGTCTCCTTCCACAAACCAACCAACCAATCTTCTTCCGCAGTCCTGTGAGCACGCCTCCCCTATTAAAAATAAATCATGTTCCTCTACTGGAAAAACTGTAGTAGAACTAGTAGTATTATACGAATCCAATGGGTGCAACAAATGTTTTTCTGTATCTTGTTAACTGAACAATTAATTGAAAGGTATTTTTGCGACTAAAAACTTCAATATATTGTAACTTGTTTGGTATGAAACAGCGCCATCTTAGGCTACTGTTTCGTCATTCACTCACAATCGTAATCAATGGCTACAGACTACTATCGTAATTAACAAATGCGTTAACGAAATGATTAAGAAACAGATCGTCTTTGAGAGAATCTGTCTGAAGTATTGAACAATTTGACCACTTCGAATGTTCAGTTTGCGTTCGCTTTACATACTAAAATCAGAATTTCACATGATTCTCTTTTTCACACATACGCGTCCACTTTGCTGCACTTCACGGTCATTTTTAACCGTTGTCCAGTAGAACTTTCCCGTCTATCCATAGTTCCTTATATCTACGTCCGAACATGATCCAATCTGAACTCTTTAGACTTCACAAAGCAATTCTTTAGCCCACACAATGCGCGCGAACCTACCGTCCTTGATTGTCTGATACACGACATAGCCAATCAGATATTAGTATTAAACCGCGCAATCCCGCATTTTCCACCTTTGACCAAACATAACTTAACAGCTTTTATGAACATCTTGCTAAATGAACAAATTTATAAAATCCAAAAATATCAAAATAACTCTCTCTTTAAATAACAGAATGATCCTGAAATGTATTTTGTCTCCTCCGTCCCACAAAATGGCTGGCTGCACTTTACAATGTACCCTGAGTATGATTCACTCTCTCTGGACACAGATCACACGCTAACATATACTCAGTTAATAGGCCCTCATAACGACCAAGCCACTGCATGAGTATTTCATTGCATCATTTGCTTGTTCTGAATTTCACTTATAAATTCTGAGCAATTTCAAAGACAAATACAAAGAACCATCAGTATCAGAAAAAGAGGTAAATCGGTGACCAATGGCCAGTAGATTACATACATAAATAATGTTATTCATATTATTATAAAATTGATATTGTTCATTCTATCAAATTATATATTGTACTTTAATGATATATGATGACATGAATTATTTTATTTTCTTTTATATTAATTATTAACTACTTATTAAGGCCAGTTCACATTGGCTGTCACATTGCGTCACGTCACCTCACCTCATAACATTCTGCAATGCATTTCAAATGGTGCCATCCACACTGGCTATCAAGTCGCGTCACGTCACGGCACCCACAAGGCTTCTTCGGAAAAAAATGTTTTGACAACTGACGTCATCCATCTCCTGTTGATCAAATGACCACCAAGCTCATTTCCCGACGATATACGGCCTTGCGCACATCTTCATATTCCTATTCGTTGTTGTTTTCGTGGTTGGTATCAGTTGTTTCTTGTTAGTTTTTTTTGTAACTTTTTATAAACTGTTTCATTTCTTTATTTATTTTGTTGAAAATTGTAATTTTATAACAAATGATGAAAGATTATTTGAAGAACTGAGACGGCGTTCTGAACTTTAAGACATGAGCTTACTAAATTACTTGCCGTCTACTACATTTATATAGTAGACTTTGATACATACTAGTACCGTACTTGATATTTTACAATTAAATTGACTGCAACATGGTTGCAACTTGAAGTGAAAAAAAGTGCTGTGCTTGAATCAGATTGATTAGTAAGTGGAATTTATTTGTATGTTGTCAGGTATTTGTAATGTTTCATAAAGAAATGAACTGAAACTTTCAGACACTGCAATAGTGGTAAAATTCTATTCTTGTGAAGTATTTATTTTTAAGTAGCTCTATGGGCTGTATTAGAAACAGCGTTGCAGCATCAGTGGTCAATATCTATGTGGTTTCACTAACTGAACCACAGTGCAAATACGGCACTTGAACTATTAAAAATCAAATAGAAGATGTAAAGGAAACCAATACATCTTGAAGGAAGATATGACTATTGCACAGAAATTTGCACTGCACTGGAAACTAAACCTCAATCAATTTTTCGTGGGATATGATGGCAGCTCGTAACATTCTGCTCCTTTTAATAATTCTGAATGCAGTTTGTGGTAACAAATGAATAAAACTGGTGCTTCGACTTTCTAAAATACTTATAAAATGCAGATTCCTCTGTGTACAGTGTGTGAAGTTTTCTTTTCAGTACTATTTAGAGAAATTTTTCGGACTTAAACTATTTTTTGTGTTGCTTCGCATTTCTGTCTTCCTTCTCTGAAATACAAGCTTTCCCTGCAATCTGTAAATCATTTGAGTTCAATAAATGTCATTTTCGTACAAATGTTGACTCCAGCATTCACATATATAAGCAATCGCATTGTGTCTGCGCACTTCACGAGTTTAAACAGTTGAAAATCATCTTGCAAAGATCGCAGTTCCCACATAAAAAAATAAGAAAAGAAACAAAATAAAAGAAAAAAGCAGCCATGAGAGTTGATATCACGTGACTTGCATTGATCTGACACGCCGTGACGCGACGCGTGACGGACAGTGTGAATACAACTTACGTGACGGTGCCGTGGCGTAACGATAACGTAACGTCCAGTGTGACTTGGCGTTTATTCCCTGTCCACCTGCATGACTCAGTAGTCAACGTATCTGGCTGCTCTACGGAGGACTTGTGTTCGATTCTCAGCACCGCGAGAGATTTTTCCTTGGTGGGTAGTGCTGGAACGGGGTTCACTCACCCTCGTGATGGCTGTTAAGAAGTTACTTAAGGGTGAAGTAGCGCCTCCATGGAGAAGGAAGCCGACAACGGCCGTGAGAGTAGTGTGCTAATCCCACGCACCTCCATACAGCATCCAATGACTCTTTTTTGGAAGACGATGACGTGGAGGTCAGTCGGTCCCGATTTCCTCATCCGGGAGAAAACGCAGTGCTTTGCTTTGTCATCATTCACCTGCCCTTGACAAGGATACTTAACGATAACATGGGCTCAGAACTTGGAAAGTGTTCTGATGCTCTTTTTAAATGCTGTACGGGCTTCACTTTGTCATATTATTTTGTTCAGGTATGACAATTTGTACAGAAACCAGATGACAGTTATAAGAGTCGAGGGGCATGAAAGGGAAGCAGTGGTTGGGAAGGGAGTAAGACAGGGTTGTATCCTCTCCCCGATGTTGTTCAATCTGTATATTGAGCAAGCAGTAAAGGAAACAAAAGAAAAATTCGGAGTAGGTATTAAAATTCATGGAGAAGAAATAAAAACTTTGAGGTTCGCCGATGACATTGTAATTCTGTCAGAGACAGCAAAGGACTTGGAAGAGCAGTTGAATGGAATGGACAGTGTCTTGATAGGAGGATATAAGATGAACATCAACAAAAGCAAAACGAGGATAATGGAATGTAGTCAAATTAAATCGGGTGATGCTGAGGGGATTAGATTAGGAAATGAGACACTTAAAGTAGTAAAGGAGTTTTGCTATTTAGGGAGTAAAATAACTGATGATGGTCGAAGTAGAGAGGATATAAAATGTAGACTGACAATGGCAAGGAGATCGTTTCTGAAGAAGAGAAATTTGTTAACATCGAATATATATTTAAGTGTCAGGAAGTCGTTTCTGAAAGTATTTGTATGGAGTGTAGCCATGTATGGAAGTGAAACATGGACGATAAATAGTTTGGACAAGAAGAGAATAGAAGCTTTCGAAATGTGGTGCTACAGAAGAATGCTGAAGATTAGATGGGTAGATCACATAACTAATGAGGAAGTATTGAATAGGATTGGGGAGAAGAGAAATTTGTGGCACAACTTGACCAGAAGAAGGGATCGGTTGGTAGGACATGTTCTGAGGCATCAAGGTATCACCAATTTAGTATTGGAGGGCAGTGTGGAGGGTAAAAATCGTAGAGGGAGACCAAGAGATGAATACACTAAGCAGATTCAGAAGGATGTAGGTTGCACTAGGTACTGGAAGATGAAAAAGCTTGCACAGGATAGAGTAGCATGGAGAGCTGCATCAAACCAGTCTCAGGACTGAAGACCCGAACAACAACAACATGACAGACTGGGTGGTGGTCCGGCAATCGGGAGGTGATTATCGAATGATCTTGCGCTGTCTGTCCAACTTCACACACTCGCGATCCTGGACGCTCAAAGAATATTTAGAACGATCCAGGTGAGATCTCCAATGAATGGAAAATGGCTAATTGTAATGATGAAGCTGACTAAAGTGAAGAAACCATCATATGTATCAGATCAGCATCACAGTCCAGATGATGAAGCTTATTATTGACCCACTACTGCCCACTATAACAGATATGTTCACCCTCTCCTTAGCCAGAAGTGTTTTTCCTGAGGCCTCAAAACAGGGACTACTTAAGGCACTACCTGAAAAGGGCCTTGGCACAGAACCTTCTGATTCCCGACCTATTTGCTTTCTTCTCGCACTTTACGAGGCCTTAGAATATACGAGGTGAGCATTAATAAAACCGACAAACGCAGAAACGGATTCCTTATTGAAAATGGAGGGAAAAATGTGCTATGAACGTGTGTCCGGAAACTGACTGTGTGCATGCAACGACAACAAATCGTCCTAGAACACAGTGCAGGGCTGCATCGCATCCATGTCACAATAGATGTTCAAAGTGGCCTCCATGGAATTGCGGGTGGTAGGGATTGTAGCGGATGTTATCTAGGATACACATAACAGTACTTTGGCTTACCCCATGTTGGCGGGTCACTTGCCTGGAGCTTGTACTAGGGGTTCGTCTTAATATCCTTTAGGAGCCAGTCTTACAAATATGGTGTACACAAAGCCTACCTCCTCCCTGCACATTCCTGTCTGAAAGGACACTTGATCACTCAAACGCCGTAAAAGAGCTTGAAATGCTTTTTGATGTGGATATTCTCTGTGAGGGTAGTTCTTTTGGTATTGCCGTGCTGCCCCTCGACCGTTTTGATCCCCTTTGCCGTGCACAAACACTATCTCGGCGTGTTCCCGACATGAATACGGGATCGTCCTGCTGCTTACAGTACGCTGAGTTAATCACACAGCCTGGCACAGACGAGCAACACGGCATGTGATCAAAAGAACTCCCATTCGTCAGCCCATCTACCGTGTCAACGATGCATTTCCAGACACATGGTCATAGGACCTTCTTTCCTCCATCCCCAGTCAGCAGTCTGTCCCTGCAGTTTGTCGGTTTTATTAATATTCATTCTGTATATCCCACGACTATCAAGCAAACTACCTAACCACTTAATAATAACTTACAAGCCGAGTACCAATTACGTTTTCGTAAACATCACAGCACAACTTCTACTTTAATGAATGTAACAGGGAACCTGAAGCTTGCCGTGGATATACAGTAGACGATTATCATCTGGTTTTTAGACAGCAGCAAAACCTTTGATACTCGCGGCTTCGACATTTCATTTGTTGATCTTAGCAGCCTAAGTTTCTCGTTAAGTGCAGTGCAATGATTTTGCTCATACCTGACGTCTCCCCTGGAATGCGGAATGTCTGGCACCGCAAAATCACAATGGAAGCAGGTAGTAACAGCCCTTCTCCAGGATTTGGTGTCAGGTTCGATACTATTTTCACTGAATTTCAATGATGTGTCACTAGTTTTGTCCTATTGTAAATAGTACATGTACGCCGATAGCCCCCAGCTGTATCTAAGTACGAAGACAACATATCTGAAGACTGCTATCGAGAATCTCAGTACAGACATGTGTGCACAATCAAAATGGCGCAGAATATACAGCTAAACCTCAACCAACTGATTGGTCATGCTTTGCTCATTAACCTGAATTATCAGGTCTCGGTACCATCTTTAACCCTAAATGGGGCAAATTTCAAATTCTCGCCTTCAGACTAGGAGTAGTAACACACGAAAATCTAAAATATACTGAGCACTTAACCTCAATGTGCAAAAGGCATCAGCATCTCTCCATGGCCTACTAAAATATGAAGACCTCTTCAATCTTGACCTAAAAATGAAACTTTTTCAAACACTTATATTTCCATTTACAGAGATATTACCGTGTGAGTCCTTTCTCAGAAAATCTCACACCGCCTGGAACTGATTATGAATACCTGCGGTGGTCGACTCTTTGATGTATTTCACAGTCATAACCACTGCTCTTCTGGCTGTGTGCAGCGAAGTAAGTAAAACAAAAACAGAACACATCTAAAAATGATGAAATACGGAATTTAAACACAAGTAAGCCACCTAGTCAAAGTAGGTAAATATCAAATCGTTATTCTGAAAAATTCGCAGTTTACATCAAAGAGGCCTGCCACCAAGCGACTGCCCGTTCGGGCCGCCGTACTTGGTCATACACCACGCAACTCACGCTCGACGTTTAGGGAAGCGTGATTTAGTACAATATCATCAAACAACTGCAGGATGTAGCCCTCACTATGTAGATTAATGCATGGAACTAAATTCGTACGTAATTATTTAAAATATGATGATGTAAAACATATGGGTAACACTATTCCTTAAAGCTGTTAGGCTAACTAAAGCCGGATTGGTTTTCATATTTTATATAATAAGTAATTATTGAAAGCATACTGTTCTAGAAACGGTAGTTGCTGTTAACTTCCTATTTCTTTAATTACTTAGCGGTCCCCCGACGCGACAAGGATTGAGTCAAAATACTAGTTATACTAAACTTACAGGAGCAATACGTATTGTTTGTTTAGATTTTAGAAGTATTTTTGTGTGGGGGTTTATTTATATTTTTAATTTAAGTTTTATTTCACGCTTTTTAAGCTTTATATTTTACTGATAAACACAGTATTATCGACACTCTATCCCCACATGCACGCGAATATTTTCCGGGACGAAACATGAAATTGTGACGTGAGACCATTTCCACTTATGCGATTTGATTGTATCTTTTTTTAATGCACACGTGGCTTCGTTGACTATCTTTTAACATATATTTAGCTGATTTAGGTTCTAACATAAGTAATAAATGAAGTCGGAACAAAGTGAGATGTTCTTGCACTATGCTGCCGAAACTATTCGGAGGGAAAAATCTTATGACTTCGCTCTGACCTCTTTTTTTTTTTTTTTGAGTTGTCAGTCTTCTGACTGGTTTGATGCGGCCCGCCACGAATTCTTTTCCAATCTCTTGCACTTTCAAGCTAGATCCTCAGTTATTTGTTTGGTGTTATCCAATCTCTGTCTTTCTCTACGGTTTTTACCCTCTACAGTTCCCCCTAGTACTGAGGAAGTTATTTCGTGATCCCTTCCCCTACTCATTCCTTACCTTAACAGTTAACTTACTATTCAACGTTCTTCTGTAGCACCACATTTCAAACGCTTCCAGTTTGTTCCGATTTTCCCACAACCTACGTTCCACCGCCATACAATGCCTTACTTCAAACGTTCATTCTCTGATATTTCTTCCTCAAATTAAGTCCTATGTCTGATAGACTTCTCTCTATCTGTTCATCTTCAGCTTGCGACGTCGGCATGTATACCTGAACTATCGTTGTCGGTGTTGGTCTGCTGTCGATTCTGATTAGAACAACCCGGTCACTGAACTGTTCACAGTAACACATCCTCTGCCCTACCTTCCTATTCATAACGAATCCCACACCTGTTATACCATTATCTGCTGCTGTTGATATTACCCGATACTCATCTGACCAGAAATCCTTGTCTTCCTTCCACTTCACTTCACTGACCCCTACTATATCTAGATTGAGCCTTTGCATTTCCCTTTTCAGATTTTCTAGTTTCCCTACCACGTTCAAGCTTCTGACATTCCACGCCCCGACTCGTAGAACGTTATCCTTTCGTTGATTATTCAATCTTTTTCTCATGGTAACCTCCCACTTGGCAGTACCCTCCCGGAGATCCGAATGGGGGACTATTCCGGAATCTTTTGCCAATGGAGAGATCATCATGACACTTCTTCAATTACAGGCCACATGTCCTGTTGATACACGTTACGTGTCTTTAATGCAGTGGTTTCCATTGCCTTCTGCATCCTCATGTCGTTGATCATTGCTGATTCTTCCGCCTTTAGGGGCAATTTCCCACCCCTAGGACAAGAGAGTGCCCTGAACCTCTATCCGCTCCTCCGCCCTCTTTGCCAAGGCCGTTGGCAGACTGAGGCTGACTTCTTAAGCCGTAAGTCTTCGGCCGCCAATGCTGATTATTTATCAAAAGTTAGGCAGTGGTGGGGATCGAACCCGGGACCGAAGACGTTTTTTTGATTATGAATCAAAGACGCTACCCATAGACCACGGGTAGCATCTCTTATACATTATGTAACCTATATCAAGAGAGCGCGCTGGCGGAAAACATGTTTGCTTATTTCAGCTGATGAAATTTTGACGGTCGAACAGGCTTTCATGGAACATAGCTAAGAACCATACCGATTAAAGCAGCTATCAAATAAGAAAGCTTGCATTAAAATTAGATCTTTAGTTTGAGGGCTACAGAAAGATACGCAGATACACACCTTAAATTTGTAACATCCCTCTGTTTGCGCTGTTTGCGACGGGGATTAAAAAGGGAATGTATCGTCTCAGTGACTCATCACCCCCCAGCCGAAACCACTACGGACAAAAATTTGAAATTTCTTATATTGTAGGCGTCGCTTAAGAAGGTATTTGTCGATATACCACCCCTAAGCTACTCGATTACAAATTTAAAAAAAATACGTGCTCCATTGCTTTTCGATATTCAGCCACTAATGGGACGAAATAATGCCTGGCTAATTCACTGACTCATCATCACCCACCCCAAACAGCTATGTATAGAAATTTGTAGAATGTGTTGACCTTATACTGTAGGTATGTTTTAAGAAGGGATTTTTCGAAATTCCGCCACTAAAGGGATAAAATTTTTTGTCAAAATATGTCGTTATTACTATAATATCCAAGTTAAAACTACGTAAAATCGAGTTCGCTTTTACACTGTTTACATGGTGTTTTGCTTTACAGTGGTGTGTTACTTTACACATGAGCAATGTGCATAACAACATAAATATTCCATAAAATAAAAAGAAACGAAAAGTGTGCAGACCATACAGTCAACGGGAAAGGAGTAGTGGGGCGCTACGCTAATAGCTAATAAAAATGATGGACCTGACTACAGTCAGCCTCTGTCTCTGTTAAATTCATTTTCGTCCGTTTCACGATCTACATAAGTCTCCAAGAAAATCTATCAGGTACAAAGAATAAGCATTTGGCTCTGTTTGTTATTGTTCCTCTGCATTGATTTACATGAAAGTGTTCAACACTAATCTTCAATAACTAAACACTGGAGAATACTGTCATTTCAGTGACAAAAAACTAGCCATCACAAATGTGTAAATGCTGTAACCGATTCCTGCACATAGTCTGAAAAAGACAAAAAACACGTAATACGCCGTTAGCTCCATCCTCTAAGTAATTCAGTTCTAGTTAAGATTCAGTTCAATAATTCAAAATTGGCCTGGTTCATAATACAATATTAAATCCGTTGATTTAGAGCACATAACAAGACTGGCGTATAACAATAACATTTTCATGTTCTGCAGCTGTGCGTCCCGGGATTCTTTCGCTGCCGGTGTATTATGGCCCTGCTACCGTTGCTCAAGTAACTGGGTGCTGACTGGCTGGAACTGCACACAGTCAACGGAGTCTGCAAATAAGTTTTCTTTGAAATAATAATAACAGAGACAACGCTCACATCATACAGTACACCGAGGAGAAGGAGTACCGTAAATGGTACAACTCAGAATCCCTTCTCACTTTTCTTGTCTTCCACAGTCATCCACTTATAATCAGAATACTGGATACCATAGACTTTGGTTCAGTTTTTCTAATAAGTTCATACGCTTCAGTTCTGCAGCAAATGGTATGCTAGCGAAGTGTCCTTCAGCCTATAAACCAGCAAATGGTATGCTAGCGAAGTGTCCTTCAGTCTACGCACCAGCAAGTGGTATGCTAGCAAAGTGTCCTTCAGCCTACACACCTGTAAGAATATGTGGTGACATGAGTCTGTTTACCTGTACCGAAAATACTCTGAAGACGGCTATTCATAGACGAAATCTAGAATAATAAAAACTAATGGAGTTACGACTGACTGCTTTGTGTGTCTGCTTCCTTAAAGTGTTACATGGTCTTCATGATACATGGTACGTATGATCATTTAGAGGTTAGAAACTTCCTAGAATTGACCACTTCAAACATATTGTCCTTTGAGTCAGTGTTTATCTGCTGCCTCTTTTCGACAGTTTTGTGTACAGTCCCGCAAAAACTACTTTATTTTCAGCAACATTAACGCGCTATTGAAACATTTCTTTCACTGCTCAACCGCAATCTCTCTCTCTTGAAAAGTATCCAGTTCCTTCAAAAGCTTGTCAATAACATTAACGCAGCACCACCCAACACTGATTTCAGATGACATTAAACAAACTTACTTTGTATTTAGATAATCACTTTTTTCATCAAGCAAAAGTTGCATAGACGAAATCACTTTTTTCATCAAGCAAAAGTTGCATAGACGAAATCTAGAATAATAAAAACTAATGGAGTTACGACTGACTGCTTTGTGTGTCTACTTCCTTAAAGTGTTACATGGTCTTCATGATACATGGTACGTATGATCATTTAGAGGTTAGAAACTTCCTAGAATTGACCACTTCAAACATATTGTCCTTTGAGTCAGTGTTTATCTGCTGCCTCTTTTCGACAGTTTTGTGTACAGTCTTGCAAAAACTACTTTATTTTCAGTAACATTAACGCGCTATTGAAACATTTCTTTCACTGCTCAACCGCAATCTCTCTCTCTTGAAAAGTATCCAGTTCCTTCAAAAGCTTGTCAATAACATTAACGCAGTACCACCCAACACTGATTTTAGATGACATTAAACAAACTTACTTTGTATTAAAATAATCACTTTTTTCATCAAGCAAAAGTTGCATACTAGGGAAATATTGATTTTAAGAGACTGATTAATTTGATGCATTCTGTTATGTAATATGTAGACATTCGAGAAGTTTCTAAGGTCTACGAGTATGAACCCAACACGATTAGCTATCGCAACAGTACATATTCGACTTTTACATGTACTATCATGCGTAAAAATATCCGAACGACTTGAATTGTGATCCGCCTGGTTTGCAAGCAACCAACATAACGTAGCTGTCTAGCGGGTCCTCTAATCGCTTTCCGCTACAGTCGTTCGACTATACAAAATGGATACCACGAGAGACCACTAGACAACACTGTTCTTTAAGGCAATCAGTGCGCTGAAACATCACACCATGATACTGTAAAAACTATAAAAACATGTAATTAGAGATGAGTTAGTTCCTAACACTTGAACTGGTTACAATGATTTTCAAAAGCGTTACCATCTCATTACTACAAAATGGATACCACGAGAGACCACTAGACAACACTGTTCTTTAAGGCAATCAGTGCGCTAAAACATCACACCATGATACTGTAAAAACTATAAAAACACGTAATTAGAGATGAGTTAGTCCCTAACACTTGAACTGGTTACAATGATTTTCAAAAGCGTTACAATCTCATTACAAACTGAAACAACTAACTATGGCAAATAAACTATGTAGCAATCATTAAACAAAGTAAATGTTTGCATGAACAAGATATTGTGAGACAATGTCTGGACTAATAAAGGTCTATGACAGTTCGAAGTATTTTTCCTCTGTATAAGGTTTTCCCGCACCTGCTAAATGTCTCAGTGACGATTGGTTGTTGCATAATTTGGTCGTTAAAGCATCTAGTTAAAGAAAACGCGATAAACAGAGGTAAACGGTCTATTGAAACCGCAATATTAATGGAGTATAATCAGTAACGTCGATGGACTAATTATTCATGAAGAATTATTTGCCCACTTGTTTGAACTATAAATGACATGACGAATTTTTTGTTCTGGATCTGGACAGAAACCCAGCAGACGTAGCCCCTACTAACTAAAATACGATTTCGCGCCCGCCCGGGATTTGATCAAGGCAACGATCATCAATGCTGACGAGCCGTAAAGAGACGTGAAATATAAAGGTTTTCACCAGTCTTAGTTAACACATCTGAACTTAAAGCGAAATGACGAAATTATTTCTACTACATCAAAACCATTGTCGCCCTGTTAACTAACCATGAAAGACGTTTAATACACTCTCCTTCACAAGTAACCAAGTATGCACGTGCTGAAAATTGGAATGCTGAGATTTAAAATGTTGTGACGGGATTTTCTACCCAGCACGTTATCGGATAGTTAACTAAGTAGAATCAAGTTTTAGAAATCTAATTTATTTACCAGCCACGAGTTGAATCAGTATGAGATGATGGTACAATTTTTTTTGCTTGCCTGGGAATCGAACTCGGTGGGCACTGTCGCTGTTTCCCATCCATAAACAGACGTTAAGTATCAATTGCTTGCTCACCAGTAGCGAAATGCTTGCATGTTTCACTAGAAATGACGGTACCTATCGTTATTGTTGACTATTCATGAACAGACATTAAATATGCAAATTATTTTTCGGTATTAGGTCAGTGTGCGCATGCTAGGGATTGAAATGAAATTATGAATGTGTTTGTGCTGGACCAGGACTGCAAGGCAGATACTTTCCATTCCTAGAGATCCGAATTCGAATTCCAGTCGAGGACCAAAAATTGCAGCGTCTCAAGTTCAAATTAATTATGAACACTGTGAACGAAATAACAATTACTAAATTAAATGAAATAAACCTGTTTGGTGCTAGTTTACTGGCAACAGAGTTTGAGCCTTCGGCGGCTGCCGCCTTTGTTATGGTGCCATTTAAATAGGGTCTGACGCTGTTGGTAGTGAAGGGATATTGTGTTTAATGCGGATTTTGAACTACTGTGCGACCTAACATTCTGGACGTGGCGTTACCAAAGGTGAATTAGATCTTTTCGTGAATGTTAAAAATGGACGCCATGAGTGAGAATCGAACCTATACCCCGAAATTATCAAACTACGATCAACCCAGCAGACCACTACAACTCGCAGTTGGCAACGTCCTGAATGTGTTGTTGTGTCCGACGATGCGCCTAGAAGGTGTGAAAAAATCCGGCTCTCTCGATTTACCTGCTAGTTTCTAATGCGGGTATTATTCTAATCTCATGACTGCGTGATATAAGAAGCGTTCTAGTCTTCATAGCTCCGATTTGATGCCAATATGAATTTTTTTCTGTAACAAGTAATGTTTTAGTTTGAGAAACACAACTGCAGCGTGTGAGGTTACCAGATAATTCGATGATTACTGTCATGATTGCTATTATTATCTTCATTATGCTGCTACTACACATGTGATCGAAGGAGAGGTATATGCTCTTTGATCATTTTTAGAACCATCTGCCCAAATATAGAAATTATGTAGTTCCTTCCATGTATAGGGAATACTTTTCGATTTAATGTCGGAAATCTCCTATTACATTAAAATTAAATTAATTGCTGAAACCTTTATTTGAGAGCAGAAATCGTGTTGCTTTTTTTGTTTATTTGCGCTTAGCAATGATGCTTGTAAAATGCGATATCTGGAGGTAAAACACTATTCAAAATGCGGGGATGTTAATGTCTGTCGTTAAATGTCAAATGACTTGGTCAGACTGTTGTGAATCTTATGGGAGTTACATTGCTGCGGATTAATATCTCCCTCATTTTTGTGTGTTGTGTTTAATAAACTACCGAAAAGACCGTATGCAGTATGCAATATAGTAATAAAAATTGAGTAAAACGTATCATGATAACGGTACAAAAAAGTCTACCTTGTTAAGGCAAAATATCCCATATCATTCAGTGCCTCACTTTAGTCAGTATTATCGACAGAAGCAGAGAAAAAGGGTTCTAACATGCGTGCAATTCTGTAAATGTTGTGTCTATACACCCACGGACTAGAGAATAGAGGTAGCGATATAATGGCGGAGAGGGTTTTATTCGATGTCTTTACTGATTGTTGATCTGCCTTCGAGACACTATTTTACAGAGGGGGAGAAAGTATTGTCGCCTCCAGTATTTGAACAGATAGTATGCGCAGTTTGCAATTTCATATCCAAACACTTTACCCCTACGCTAGCAACCATCTGCAACAAACCTTGCCTCCTTGTCTCCTCAATTATAGATTCGTCAGCTAAACAGCGACGTAAATAGTGAAACCAGCTGCAGTTTCCGTTGAAACGAACTTCCTGGAATCAAAATTATTCATTTCATACCTTCTCTATCATCCTCTAAGGGAGGATCATTCAGGATATTTAATGAGAATGATAAGATATTAGTGAGTGAATTTAGAAGGAAACTTTTGCACCAGTCCAGGAAGTAATTCGAAGGCCACATTGCCGTCAAATCTATGCTGCAATGTTGCCAATTCTCCATTAGCCTGGTGACAAGCAGAAGACGCCTGCTAACGCGAAAAATCTCTTCAGCTTGTAACCATAGGACAAGCTCGTGCAACACAGAAAGGGCAGGGCCGGCGTTGGCGCTAGCGCCGCTTGCTACATCTACATCTACATCTGCACCTACATGGATACTCCGCAAATCACTAAGTGCCTGGCAGAAGGTTCATCGAACCACCTTCACAATTCTCTATTATTCCATTCTTTTGTAGCCCGCGGAAAGAACGAACACATATATCTTCCCGTGTGAGGTCTGATTTCCCTTATTTTATCGTGGTGATCGTTTCTCCCAGTGTAGGTCGGTGTCAACAAAATATTTTCGCATTCGGAGGAGAAAGTTGGTGATTGTAATTTCGTGAGAAGATTCCGTCGCAACGAAAAATGCCTTTGTTTTACTGATGTCCAGCCCAAATCCTGTATCATTTCTGTGACAATCTCTCCCACATTTCGCAATAATACAAAACGTGCGGCCCTTCTTTGAACTTTTTCGATGTACTCCGTCAGCCCTGTATGGTAAGGATCCCATAGCGCGGCAGAATTCTAAAAGAGGACGGTAAGCGTAGTATAGGCAGTGTCCTAAGTAGATCTGTCACATTTTCTAAGTGTAGTGCCAATAAAACACAGTCTTTGGTTAGTCTTCCCCCACAACAATTGCTACATAGGTGAGTTGCAGCAGTCTGCTGGGTTGATCGTAGATAATGGCGAGGTATAGGTTCGATTCCCACTCATGGCGTCCATTTTTAACATTCACGAAAAGATCTAATTCACCTTTGGTAACGCCACGTCCAGAATGTTAGGTCGCACAGTGGTTCAAAATCCGCATTAAACACAATATCCCTTCTCTACCAACAGCGTCAGACCCTGTTTAAATGGCACCATAACAAAGGCGGCAGCCACCGAAGGCACAAACGCTTTCGCCAGTAATCTAGCACCAAACGGTTTATTTCATTTAATTTAGTAATTGTTATTTCGTCCACAGTTTCATATTTAATTTGAACTTGAGACGTTGCAATTTTTGGTCCTCGACTGGAATTCGAATTCGGATCTCTAGGAATAGAACGTATCTGCCTTGCAATCCTGGTCCAGCACAAACATATTCATAAATTCATTTTAAGCCCTACCATATGCACACTGACCTACCACCGAAAAATAATTTGCATATTTAATATCCGTTCATGAATAGTCAACAATAACGATAGGTAGCGTTACTTCTAGTGAAACACGCAAGCATCTCGCTACTGGTGAGCAAGCAGTTGATACTTAACGTCTGTTTATGGATGGGAAACAGCGACAGTTCGCGCCGGGTTCGATTCCCAGGCAAGTCTAGCAAATTGTACCATCGTCTCATATTGATACAGCTCGCTGTTCCTAAGTAAATTCGATTTATAACATCTGATTTTACTTATTTAATAATCCGATAACGTGCAGGGCACTCCATCAATATTTCGGTTTACAAAGAGCTGTCACAGACCTTTATTAGTCCAGACATTGCCTCAGAATGTCTTGTTCATGCAAATATTTACTTTGTTTAAGGATTGCTACATAGTTTATTTGCCATAGTTAGTTGTTTCAGATTGTAATGAGATGGTAAACCTTTTGAAAATCATTGTAACCTGTACAAGTGTTAGGGTCTAACTCATCTCTAATTACGTGTTTTTATAGTCTTTGCAGTATCATGGTGTGATGTTTCAGCGCACTGATTGCCTTAAAGAACAGTGTTGTCTAGTGATCTCTCGTGGTATCCATTTTGTATAGTCGAACGACTGTACCGCAAAGCGATTAGAGGGCCGGCTAGACAGCTACGTTATGTTGCAAATCAGGCGGATCACAATTCAGGTCGTTCGGACAGTTTTGTGCATGATTGTACATTCAGCAGAAACCCATTCAAGCTCATCATTTGCATTTAATTTAAGGTAATTTGCAAGCAAATGGTTCATGCATTACTGCAAACAAAGTACAAACAGATTATTATATCTGACACTTCGAAGGACAAAGTCAGTTGTTTCCTAATTTCTTGCAAAAAGTTCATTAATATAACAATATTGTTAGGTCTGTATTTATGCAAACAGTCGATGATGTCTATGATATTCAGCTTACTGAGACTTGTCTCTCGATATTCAGTCTTCGCCGCTCTGATCGAGTATTGGATGGCAAGTACTGCTCTCCCTTCACACGTATTTCAAGATTCTGTATCATTGAATGTGAAAAAAAAGACATTGTAGCTGATTTTTTTAAGGAAATTTGTTTGTAGAAATTATTTTAGACGTTACATTTTAAAGTCTGACTTGTATTGAAGCAAAATCATTTGCAGTACCACTTGAAAATTGCGACTGTAAAATAAATAATCTTTACAGTTAAAGAGGAATTTGATGTTCTTTAAAAAATTCTACATAACTGTGAATCCCGTCCATGAGAAGTTAATCACATTGTTGTTGCATTCATAGACACAAATAAGGCTTATGAGACTCTTGGAAGGAAAGCGCTAGAGCAACGTCTGAATAGACTGGAACTGTTACAAGGAATTCAGCTCAAAACCAGAATCATGTATAACAAATGCCTGAACTGTAAAATAATAGATGACAAAGAATCAGAATGGCTTATAACAGATAGAAGGGTTCGATAAGGATGTGTGCTCTCTCCAGAGAATCAAGTCAGTTAGGTGCTACACCAGGGACCAGACGGCTGCCCCTTCCCATGGTAGTTGTTCATGAAGTTGTTGTAGCTACAGCCAACCGTACAGGACATTCCTCAAATTCTGCAGCCAGTGCTCGAGCTGTGTCACGGAAATTGCCTTTACCCTGGTCATCAGTTCAAAAGATTTTTGCAGCGCATTTTAACCTGGTATCACTACAAGACTCAGTATGTGCACCAAATGAAGCCTCAAGATACTGTATAGCTCCGTGACTTTGCACATCGTTTATTGGTATGCATGGAAATGTATAATATGTGACTGGGGAATATTCTTTGGATGAACGAGGTACATTTTACACTGTATGGTGCAATCAATGACAGGACTGTCACTTATGGGATTGTATTTCACCACATATTATACACTCAGCTTATATCACTGTGCGGTCTGATTACACAAGCTCCTTCATTCTCGGTCCGATTTTCTTCGAGGAGATAACACCTCGCGGCCCTTTAGGTGTACAATGACATCAGCACGCTATAGGAAATTCCTAGTAGAACACATGATTCCAGCGTTGCAAGCACGTAACAAAGTCCACACCACTATTTTCATGTAGGATGGGTGTACATGATGTGTTGCTTGCCACGTGAAAGATTTTCTTCGAGTAACCGTCGGGTAAGACCGCAATTTAAAGAGACGTTGTCTTCCAGATCCCCCGACCTAAATTCATATATTTCTGGTTGTGAGGATATCTGAAAATGCGTTTCTATCAGCTATGTGTCCAGACACTTCCCGATATGAAGGGTAGCATAGGCGGACATATCGGTCTGATACAAACGGACGTGCTGCGAGAAACTACACCGACAGTGTTACAGATGCTTAGTCGAGAGACCATGTCGTACACATTTTTTACCTTGTGACCATATCATAGTAAACGTTCCAGGACCACCATTATCATGTGCTTGATCGTTCCTCCCCTTTTCCTGCACTCACACCACATTCTCACTGCTTACAGCCCAAGATTTCCACATGGTGGCAGAAAGTAAAGCTATTTTTTTTTTCAATATAATCCAGAAGCGCACCGATTAATTACCGTACCTATGATGTTTCAGCGTCCTGCGAAGTATGCAACCCACACTGCAGGACTCGGAGCACTCTCAGTTTCATTATAATCACCTGGTATATCACACATCATCAGCAATCACAAAATATCTGTAGAAGCAAAGATCTTATTATCTACCAATTTTGATCTATGAGTCAGACTTTGACAAAGAAGACTTTATCTTTGAGCTTTGTATGATGGATCCTGGATCAGGCGATAATGGAAAGGATAAGAAATGAAACAATGCGAAAAACTTTTGAGATCAGTCCCTTAAAAGGAACCACATTAAACGAATGATGAAAAAAACTATGAATAAAAGCTCTATAATGGACAGAATCTCGAAGAAGACCACTTGGAAGGCTACGAACAAAATTAACAGAGCAGGTGGTGCATAATATGAATTGAAGAAGACTACAACTGGAGGAAATACTGAGACCGTGGGTGAAAAGCAAAAATTGGAAGAAGCTTTGTATACCACAATGAAAGGCATAATACTGTTAATGGTAACATATGTCAGAGTTACATTTTTGGAGGGTTTCACGTGTGTCTGAAGGCTCTGAACTTCGTCACGATCTGGTATATTTTTCGAGGAGACTACATCTGTTGCTAACAGATTCTGCAGCACTGAATGTACCGTGTCGCAAAAGCCATCAGGCCCGACGCTACTCTGCAACACACCGCCGTCAAGGTGGTTGCCATCTCAGCCCCTGAGACTACGCGACGTCCGAGCTCCGCCACTTGCAGCGCGACCTGCAGGCGGCATTCGCGTGCACCGTATACCAAAGCAGGGAGGGCGTCTAAATCAGCAAGATCTGCCGCTCTTGCCTCGAACCTTTTGCTGCATCCGCTTGTGCCAAGTCCAGCCAATCAGGAGGACGTGTACCTCCACTGTGCAGGTTTTTGGGACCGCGCCCTCGCCGATCAGCCGGCCAAGATAAGAAGTCTGTTCCTGACCCAGCGCTGCCTCGACCAAGGAACCTCAGAACGTCTCGCGAACCTGTTGGTATTCTGTCACTCATTTGGCAAGAACGTAGAAACTGTGCAGAGACCGTAACTTGGCTGTTCCAACGTGTTCCGCGCGAGGAAAGCGAAGACTTAAACATTTGGTAGTCAAACTAGTGGAGAAAGAACTGTGACTGTAGAAGCTTTCATTGTGTCGCTTCCTCAACGAAGACTTGCATTCTAAGTACTAACGTTCAGTCGTGAGCTTACTTTAACGTTAGGAAATAGTTACAAGGTTTGTTATTTGTCTGGTGACGGTCAACAAAGATCATTTGTGTTGAATTCATTGTGTTCTTAAACGTAGAGAATGAACCATATGCTCGTGTGTTTCTTGTGGAAGTGTTAAAAGTTCCGGATACTTCATAATGAGTAAAAAGCACCCCTGCACTACAGCAAGTAATCAGCAGGTGAAAGATGTAAGATTGTCAATAGTAATACACATGAATTTAAAAATTCTGGTAAATTGTATAAGTAAAACAGATGCATATTATATTTAATCTTTTATTCTGCTCATGACTCGTTTCAGGCATAGTCCATCATCAGATGACCTGGTACTAGATAATAAAGAGAAGTGCAAATAATGATATCTTACAGTACAGCTTTGCAAAATTAATGAGGTTATATAAATCTGAAATGAAATTAATTGTGTACAATTTTAAAGAACTTAAGTACATAACATCTACGGTCATGTACTTGCAAAAACTGACAGACAATGAATAATGTCTGCACAAATATCAGTGTAATCAAATTCTTCAAAAATGTGGGCAATTAATTTCATTTGAGATTTACATAACCTCATTTCCTCGGTAAAGCTGTACTATGTGGTACCATTATTTACAATTCTCTTTACTATTTGTTATCAAGTCATCTGATGATGGGCTATGCCTGAAACGCGTCATGAGCAAAGGAAAGAATCAATATCGTCTGGATCTGTATGTTTACCAGCATTTATAAACTCAGTTTCAGAGATATTGTTCTTATGGTCGCATATCTTTCCGATGACTTTTGGTTAGATTTACGAAGTAGTATATACGTAAGACATGTTTGTTGTCCATGTGCCCAAAGAAACTATTGAAGAGCAGTCCAGCATCAATAATATTAAACTCAAATTGGTAGCCTTCGTTTTCTTAGCTCACCTTCCTACCGAGCGACCTGTTCAAAACTGTGAGTCTTCAGGCTTTTGTGATCATTGTCACTAAAGCTCAATCTTCTGGTTTGCTACGCCGTGTTATGATTCTTCTAAACCATCGATGTTTCAGCTTCTCTAGTGGGATCTTCCGCAGGATCCTTTAGTGTTCACGGTTAGCCGAACACCTTCGAGGACTATTGCCATTTTCTCTTACAAAAAGGTGTTATGCCGCACTTATGCTGAAGGAGTTGGCTTATTCGGTAAAATTTCTGTGTCTACCAAGGGGGGCCACCGCATTCTGCTGATAAAGCGTTACTGCTTAGAAATCTTTCAGTTGTTGTTGGTTTGTCATAGTCATCGCATAGAAGCTAAATGGGCAGAGGAAGAGGGATACGTTTATCAACAGTATTATTGTCCACAGGGGTGGCTTTATGCACATGGTTTATATTTCTCCTGTACCACAGGTTCATATTCCCTTCCTTGATGGTGGGAAGCCACGAAGCCGGAAGAGTGCAGCCGTCTTCTATACTGAAGATACATCTACATCCGTTCTACGGAATCTCAATAGCTTCCCTGACTTTTCTTCTACAAAAGAGTGGTTCCTAAGCCAGCATATGAACATTTCTAAAATCAGGGTCTTGGCTGCAGTTCTCTCGAAGTTCAGCTAGCATATATTTCACACTCAGCTTCTTTAATCGTATGTGATGTTTGTGTTCTTTAATGTGTCCTTTTATGTTTCTTCCCGTTTCACCTGTGTACACTCTGCCACAGCTACATATCATTTCGTAGAATCCCATAGTGTAGAGGTAATCTGGTGCGTCCTTCTTGTGTCGAATACGTCTAGCATCTATTGTGGCTGAAAAAGTGGTTTGTACACCACCTTTCCGTAGAATTCTGCAGATACTTTCAGTAACTCCAGAAACGATTGCTAATATAATACACTGAGAAGGCCTATTAACATTGTTCCACCAAGACCTAATCGGAGCAAAATGAAGTCATAGGTAGTCAGGTACTGTCGTGAAGTAGAAGACATATTCAGAGTCCATGGGCACCTATACAGAGTGTTCCGATGCAGCAAAATACGATCGCCACCGCTTCTGAAAAGTGAAGTTGAGACACTTTTTAGCTATGACAGGGTGTCCAAGAAAGCCGACCGGACGAGAAAAGCGGGCCAGGTGAATTAAGTGAATTAAGTCAAGTAAATTATTGCTTCTCGCTAGGGAGCGAACGTCCTATTTTTTTTTTGTTTTCGGCCTGAAGCCCTGGAGAAAGTCAGACCGTCTCTCCCAGCGTACTCAGACGTTCACCAACGATATCCAGGTGTGTATGCGATGCCAAACTACGCCACCAGTGAGAGACGACGACTGTTCGCAGTACACAGTTATGTATCTAGTCACGTACTCTGGACTTAGGTTCCAAGAGCTACAGGCATCCACCGGAGCAGAAGATTATATGCAAGCCTATTGACACTGCCGAGTTAACCAGTAAGAGATTATGTACTGAAAACATGCACCTTCCTGTTGGGATATGAGTTCGAGTGCAGACTGGTAGTTGCCTTACTACCCTTGTGCTGCAGTCAGGTCCTTTTGGACTGCCTTGTCGCTGACTACCAGCCGAGTTGGTATACGCCTTCGACGCCAATAGTGATGGGGGCTATGGTTTGAGTCCCGTCCTTCCCTGTGATATATTACGTGGCCCGAAGCGGGCAAGCAGCCTCGACATGGCAGCAATTAATCGGCCGCGATGTGCAGTTCATGTCAGTTATACTGCCGTCGAGGTGACGTCAACAGGTGACACTGCCTGTGCACATCCCTGCACAGACGGTCCTGCTGAGGGCAGCTAGCTGAGGTTTTGTAGTTCACTATGTCTTCCTGGCTTCAATGGCCTCCATTTTAGCGGCGACCACACCTCTGTACCAAAAATGTCCGCAGGTTGAGTCATATCACCAGCACCACTCTCAACCTCCGTCATCGTGCGGTTCACTTTCCAGCCCCAACAGCATAATTAATATTTCATCCAAAAGCCCTACCAATGGACAAACTTCGTTTCCACTGGCCTACATTCTCTTCTTTAAGTAATACAGCTCTGACTCCAAACTGATATGGACACTAATACAGAAGGCTTGTGAAGGCAGAGAGCTGCGTACTGTTTGCTTCTGGCCTGTGTAGTGTTGCGAAGTGTCATCTAAATACCTAATTATAGTAGGAGTCTTTCTATAAACATCTAGAGTGTTATCATTTCTCCTATACACCAACCCTTCTAGGAACAGGAGATCGACCTCACTCCACAAGGTAAAGCTGGTTTTACTGTGAGTCCCAATTAAGAGTTTTTGTAATCAGTGAAGTTCTTCTTTGTTGTGTGGCCACATAAAAACTGGGTCATCCACAGAGTGCAGTCAACAAGAAGCCTTTAGTGGCGCAGTACTTAATGTCAGTTGTTTAAAATGTTCCATGAAAATTTCCGCTTGTCCTGGTGACAAGGTCGAACCCATAGCTGCACCGTCAGTATATTCATAAGACCTTGTAGGTAGAGAGGTTCTTGGACGTAATGGGACATGGAACGTTTGACAACAGTCTGGGACACAGTGTGTAAAAAAGGCCTACTAGCCCAAATAGGTATTTAGGTGCCACTTCCCAACACCACACAGCTCAGAAGCAAGCACTGCCCAACACTCTGCCTTCACCTCTCTTATCAGGCACAATAATGCCTTGGTATTAGGAGTATAATTCTTAAAGAAGAAAATGAAGGCCAATGGTTATGATGATTTGACCATATTAGGGCTTAATATAAATTATGCTAACAGGAAGGAAGCGGAACCAACTCCTCACTCTATTACGGTTACCATTCGTTGCTCCAGTTACAGAGAGCATTACCAGAATTCAATGGAAATATGATATGCAGACCATTTTTTTCAGTCAGAATAAAATACAAGATTTTCGCCAAAGCTGAGAAGACGCCCTTTATTAGCTCCACACTGGGAGTCCATGAAATGAGGTGTAGCTGCAGCAGAGTGTATTTAGACGAAACGGGAAGGACTACAAAAGAACATATGAAGAGTCACAAACCCCACACACAACTAAAACTATGTATGAAATATGCGGAACTAAAAAAAATGTTCAAATGTGTGTGAAATGGCCACTGGAGGACTCGAACCTCCGCCGGGACCAGCCGCACAGTCCATGACTGCAGCGCCCCAGACCGCTCTGCTAATCCCGCGCGGCTATGCGGAACTACAGCTAACACATTTATTTCAAGAATATACGTGTTCTGGTCGAGGAAACAAACTTTTGTAGAAGGAAATTTGGAGAAGTGATTGAGATTACCTAGAACGAATCCACCTCAGTAGAGAAGATGGCTACAGGCTTCCGGTTTCGCCGCTTCCCGCTGTCAAGGAAGTTAATAGCCATCCACAGCGAGCGATGAATACAATCAACTTCCAGCGAAAAACAGTGTTTTTGGTAAACATTCTACATCATTTGCTCAGATCATTTTGCTTCTATTCAGTTAGGAAAGTCTACAGATGTTGGCCGAAAGAAATTTAACCAACAGTTCTTCTTCATAATAATGCTAGAAAATGCTCTTTATTCAGTGACGTGGCCTGCCAAATGTAGGCGCAGGAATTTTACTCAGTAACACTACTTCTTCAGCATACCTGCATACGCTCTTGAAGAGTACTCTTGTAGACGGGTTGAAACTTGCATGAAAAAAGAAAAGCTTCATGTGGCCAACAATGAATAAGAATTTTCTCTCTAGTTCAAACTTGTTCCGACAAGCGTAAGCGATTAGTTAGCAAATTGTCATATGTCAGAAAACAAGTACTCTCTTGTCGGTGTCTGCATTCACGGAATCGTCATATTTGACTGACCCAGAGTGAATCACGTGGACTTCCGCGTCTTGCACAGTCAAGGAACAAGAGACACAATTTCGAATGCAGTAGCGCCATCAGATAGGTTCAAGTAACCGGTAATACCAACTCAAATGCATGTGTCACGCTCTTTCCTCTATGCTCCGTAATAAACGAAATTCCTTACACGGATGGTTTTATAGCAGTAACTATAATTTCGCAGGGAAATTAACTCCTGCTGCCCATGCATGTCATCGAGTGGTGATAAGCGAGGCTTGCTCTCTGATAACTGGACGATATCGCCTGCTGCTCGCCAGGCCGCTGCCAACAGCCTGCTGTCTTCACAGGAAGCTGTCGTTGCTGTCGGCAGGACCTGCGCTGTGTGCAGTCGATTTAGTGTTACACTTTAATAACATCACGATAGCAGAAATGTTTCGTTTTCCACGTACTCTTCCTTTCTCAAGTATTCACTGCCTTTTGTGACTATGTCTGCACCTAACTACAATTCACTCATAGATATTAACTGCTCATCAAAGTAATTCAACCTGTGCGTATACTTTAGAATATGGCACAAAATATTCAGTCTGTTCTTTTTGAACGTGGAAGCAATTTACACAATTCAGGTGAAGCTTACTTATTTCGTTAACTAATACAAGTCGTTTGCATAGTTTTGAGCATGGTACACGTATCCTTCGGATGCTTTAAACTTGAAGGAAAATTCTGATCATTCCGATGCTTTTGAACATGAGCGCCACTTTAAGCGAAATTCAGGTCGTTAGGTGCATTATTCAGATCTGTCGGCTACTTTTGAACACTGCGAAAATTCATATCGTTCAGAGGCTTTTGAACATGTGCACCAATTTACGCAAACCGGGTCAATCGGATACTTTAGAAATGCCGCCAAATTCACATCTTTTCAGTAGCTGTGAATATTACCTATAAGGCGGCGGCACACTGATTGGCTATTCCGTTTCAGTGGTTGATTCTGGGCTGAAATTGGGAGATATATGTGTTTATGTCCTTTCTTAAAAGCCCTGTGATTGGTCAAATGATGTGACTTAAGTAGTTAGCATAAAGCCAAAACGATTCTTTATGAGGGCGATGTTGCCGTTCTTACGTTCCTCAAATCAGTATAGTATTTCGGCAAGCACCAACATGGTAACTGGTGGAAATGCTTCGCACTTGGTGGCCAAGGTCTCTCCAAGCTGGAGTTTGAAGTGAACCAATAAACCAATAAATTTCCTCCGATACCTAAATCTCAATAAAAGAACTTCACAAGGAACGACTTCCATAATGATATTTACGAGCAAAAAAATGATACCCCTGCATTGCTTCTCGGATTACATATTTTGAATCATATGGGCAACACCGTTATGCACGATCAGTAAGCACAAAAAGTTCACTTTTTTCGGTATTTATGTCACCCGGATCGTAGCGTAATTGAGTACATTATTATTAAAGATAGACATCTGTAATTTGCAAGAAATTAAGATAAACGTCATTTTTTATTACGAAGTGTGGAGCCAATATATTTCCACACTGCTTAAGGCATCATCAACTTTAATATTGCAGAAATAGTTCTTAGAAGTACCCAATACCGGTTTAATTAGATCAACCATTTAAAATTGTATTTGAAAATACAGATCTCCATCTTAGAAACCCAAATGTGAAGGTGTCACATTTGATGCGAACGTGCTTGCAGGTGTCCGGTTTTGACGCAGAGGGATTCACCTCCTAGTGCTGTGAATCGTTTACAACAGCATCAGCTGCATAATTGTCGGTATTTGAATATGAAGTGAAAGAAAATTAAGTTTTAAAGTCTGTTTTATCGTTGGAAAAAGTAAAAACTGAAAGTTTTGTTCATTTACAGGATTTTGTGTAATAAAGAAACTTGTTTGTATTTTCAGATTATGAGGAAATTGTCAGAAGCACTTCAAATTTCAATTTATATATGAAAATCTAAATACAAATAGTCATGAATCTGATCTCAAATAGATATTAAAACGAGATAACTGTCAATATTAACCTGCTGTGTTTCTCATTCACATCAATCATCAGGCAAATCTGAGTCACGCATTGGTCTCCACAGTACCTTTTTGTAACACCAAGTGGTAGATTCTTTCAGTCTATCTCAAAACGTTTCAGCAGCGACCTGTCAACATGATGAAGTTTTTCTGCCTTGATTGGCATAACAATGTGAATGTACTGACAGTTTATCTACGTCTACATCTACATCCATACTCCGCAAGCCACCTGACGGTGTGTGGCGGAGGGTACCATGAGTACCTCTATCGGTTCTCCCCAGTTATCTCTTCCGGTTTGCTGTTAAATTTGGAAATTGGTCTCTCTGTCCCATATCTATGCTGTATGAAGTTTTTTCTTTGATCACACCTTTGCCTGAGTTCGTGCGAGCCGATAGCCTGTACTGGAGCTGACATGCCGATATGAGATCCCAATCATGAGATATTGTCTCTCTGCCGACCGGTGTGGTGTGCGGTTCTAGGCGCTTCAGTCTGGAACCGCGTGACCACTACGGTCGCAGGTTCGAATCCTGCCTCGGGCATGGATGTGTGTGACGTCCTTAGGTTAGTTAGATTTAAGTAGTTCTAAGTTCTAGGGGACTGATGACCACAGATGTTAAGTCCCATAGTGCTCAGAGCCATTTGAACTATTTTACTGTCTCTCTTCGAATCAGTTTCGGATTTCCATACTACTTAAAACCTTTGTAATGCTCAGATTCATTAATTTCTGTCTATTAGGTCAAACACACTGTCTGAAGGGAAGACATAGTGGCCAATCTTCGTTTTGTTTGCTGGTGCGTAAGTATCTGGGAACTTGTTCGCCACTAGACGTTGAAAATACCGCTTCTGTTGTAAATTTCTTTTATTATCACGACCGGTTTCGGGCTCTCATAAATCCATTCTCAGGTGTCGCAACTGTGTTGTGGCCCCCAAGAGCCACGGTGGACGTGTACAAGGAGCGGTTTGCTACCTATGAGTGCTCCTGAGGATGGGCTTGTGAGAGCCCGAAACCTGTTGTGATAATAAAAGAAATTTACAACTCAAGCGGTATTTTCAACCTCTAGTATAATTCTCAGTTGCGGATATTCGTCCAACATGATTGTTTGTTGTTCACCACTGTTAACATATTGATACACTTGTTTTACATTGCACAACTATCCGCCACCTGGAGGATGGTGTCGTGACCTGAGAGATCAACAGCTTTCAATTAATTGAATACAATGGGAGCCACCTCCTTGGAGGATTTCTTGCCTTCTTCTTCCGTCCAGTTATATATTGATACAATAGCAAAATTTAGACAATCACTTGACAAGCCTTGAACAGCAATAAAGCTGAAACTTCCTGGCAGATTAAAACTGTGTGCCCGACCGAGACTCAAACTCGGGACCTTTGCCTTTCGCGGGCAAGTGCTCTACCAACTGAGCTACCGAAGCACGACTCACGCCCGGTACTCACAGCTTTACTTCTGCCAGTACCTCGTCTCCTACTTTCCAAACTTTACAGAAGCTCTCCTGCGAACCTTGCAGGACTAGCACTCCTGAAAGAAAGGATATTGCGGAGACATGGCTTAGCCACAGCCTGGGGGATGTTTCCAGAATGAGATTTTCACTCTGCAGCGGAGTGTGCGCTGATATGAAACTTCCCTATCAGATTAAAACTGTGTGCCCGACCGAGACTCGAACTCGGGTCTCGGGTCTCGAGTCTCGGTCGGGCACACAGTTTTAATCTGCCAGGAAGTTTCATATCAGCGCACACTCCGCTGCAGAGTGAAAATCTCATTCTGGAAACATCCCCCAGGCTGTGGCTAAGCCATGTCTCCGCAATATCCTTTCTTTCAGGAGTGCTAGTTCTGCAAGGTTCGCAGGAGAGCTTCTGTAAAGTTTGGAAGGTAGGAGACGAGGTACTGGCAGAAGTAAAGCTGTGAGTACCGGACGTCAGTCGTGCTTCGGTAGCTCAGTTGGTAGAGCACTTGCCCGCGAAAGGCAAAGGTCCCGAGTTCGAGTCTCGTGCGGGCACACAGTTTTAATCTGCCAGGAAGTTTCATATCAGCGCACACTCCGCTGCAGAGTGAAAATCTCATTCTGGAAGCAATAAAGCTGTCTGGAGTAGCAGTGAAATTGGTGCTTTACCTTAGGGAGAACAAAGTTCTTTTAACAGTCAGAGCTCAAGGAAAACCAATCAGTTGGCTTTACACACAAGTGCTGGAAACAAGCTTAAGCTTGTTTCTTGTGTTGCTTCAACTTAACTTTCGGTCCTATCTTTGCAGTATCATTTTGTCCCAATGAGATTCTTCTGTTCCCCAGTTCAATAAATTTGCTACACTCATCTGCACTTCGGTAAGAAATTCTTGTGTTACACTGTGTACAAAGCACTTTTCTGAAAAGGGCTTGACTGACTTTCTCTTGATCGTCTTTATTTGCATTTAATAGTCTCCAATGTATGCTGATGCAGAGATCTGTTGGCACGTAAACATGGGATATACAATTCACTGGAATTTAGACAGTAAGTGCAGGTCCTCACCGCTTTTCTAAGTGGGCCAAATTTTATGTCCTTGTGATTTCTGCCTCGGGCTTCTACTGGGCCGTGAGAGTTAACTTCCTGGAAATTTCTGAACACCCCTGTGATCCTGTGATTGGTTATTGGTGTCAACACTTTAAGTAATGTTTCACGATAGACTTACAGAATATTACCTCATTGGTTGAAAATACTGTATTTAAAAGTAGTGGATTTTCCTTTAATCCCTTGCTTCTTCCTCCTCTTAATAATGTTGGGTGTTTCAGCACGACAGTCTTTCAGAATGAAAGCATCTTGCTCACTCTTTTCAGGGATGGAATAAAATGCGTCACGGAAGTCGCTGATGTAAGACGTCGTTAGTAATGAACATTGATAACCAACTCTTACGTTACATATAGGATACTGTGGGAGGCCTTTAACAGAATAACTGGACACACAAAACAACGAAACCACACAACAGTTGGGTATTGTCATGTAAGGGAAGTGAGCACATTTAACAACGCTGAAGAAATTATGCGAAAGTGGAGACAGAACCCTATAAAAATGCGATATACATCTACGTTTCACCTTTAACATGATAATTACATGACTATATTGACAGCACTGAGTTTGGAAACACGTTTGCTTGTTGGTTCAAGTATTGCATTTTAGTATTTATTTTTATCGTATTTTGTTGCATAGTTTTAAACAGTGAATCTTTCACTCATTCCTGTACCCCCTCTAGCCAAAAATCCAACTCACGACCTCAAATTTTATCACCAAAATACCAAAAAGTGTTCAAATATGTGCGAATTCCTAAGGGGCCAAACTGCTGAAGTCATCGGTCCCTAGACTTACACACTAGTTAAACTAAGGTGGAAAGAATACATTGAAAGCCTCTATGAGGGTGAAGATTTGTCTGATGTGATAGAAGATGAAACAGGAGTCGATTTAGAAGAGATAGGGGATCCAGTATTAGAATCGGAACTTCAAAGAGCTTTGGAGGACTTACGGTCAAATAAGGCAGAAAGGATAGATAACATTCCATCAGAATTTCTAAAATCATTGGGGGAAATGGTAACAAAACGACTATTCACGTTGGTGTGTGGAATATATGAGTCTGGCGACATACCATCTGACTTTCGGAAAGCATCATCCACACAATTCCGAAGACGGCAAGAGCTGACAAGTGCGAGAATTATCGCACAATCAGCTTAACAGCTCACTCATCGAAGCTGCTTGCAAGAATAATATACAGAAGAATGGAAAAGAAAATTGAGAATGCGCTAGGTGACGATCAGTTTGGCTTTAGGAAAAGTAAAGGGACGAGAGAGGCAATTCTGACGTTACGGCTGATAATGGAAGCAAGGCTAAAGAAAAATCAAGACACTTTCATAGGATTTCTCGACCTGGAAAAAGCGTTCGACAATATAAAATGCTGCAAGCTGTTCGAGATTCTGAAAAAAGTAGGGGTAAGCTATAGGGAGAGACGGGTCATATACAATATGTACAACAACCAAGAGGGATCAAGAACGAAGTGCTCGTATTAAGAAGGGTGTAAGACAAGGCTGTAGCCTTTCGCCCCTACTCTTCAATCTGTACATCGAGGAAGCAATGATGGAAATAAAAGAAAGATTCAGGAGTGGAATTAAAATACAAGGTGAAAGGATATCAATGATACGATTCGCTGATGACATTGCTATCCTGAGTGAAAGTGAAGAAGAATTAAATGATCTGCTGAACGGAATGAACAGTCTAATGAGTACACAGTATGGTTTGAGAGTAAATCGGAGAAAGACGAAGGTAATGAGAAGTAGTAGAAAGGAGAACAGCGAGAAACTTAACATCAGGATTGATGGTCACGAAGTCAATGAAGTTAAGGAATTCTGCTACCTAGGCAGTAAAATAACCAATGACGGATGGAGCAAGGAGGACATCAAAAGCAGACTCGCTATGGCAAAAAAGGCATTTCTGGCCAAGAGAAGTCTACTAATATCAAATACCGGCCTTAATTTGAGGAAGAAATTTCTGAGGATGTGTGTCTGGTGTACAGCACTGTATAGTAGTGAAACATGGACTGTGGGAAAACCGGAGCAGAAGAGAATCGAAGCATTTGAGATGTGGTGCTATAGACGAATGTTGAAAATTAGGTGGACTGATAAGGTAAGGAATGAGGAGGTTCTACGCAGAATCGGAGAGGAAAGGAATATGAGGAAAACACTGATAAGGAGAAGGGACAGGATGATAGGACATCTGCTAAGACATGAGGGAATGACTTCCATTGTACTAGAGGGAGCTGTAGAGGGCAAAAACTGTAGAGGAAGACAGAGATTGGAATACGTCAAGCAAATAATTGAGCACGTAGGTTGCAAGTGCTACTCTGAGGTGAAGAGGTTAGCACAGGAAAGGAATTCGTGGCAGGCCGCATCAAACCAGTCAGTAGACTGATGATCAAAAAAAAACTAACTTACGCAAAGAACAGTGAGCCGTGTCCGGCTTGTGTTCATGCCGTTTCTTCTTTGGCATTTTCTCAGAATCGAGTGGCGTCGTATTGCTCCCTGAGTGACTACCATAACGAGTCACTGGCTTGCCTCTGTCAGTGGCAGCAGCAGCATTTATCGATACTAGTACTGCTTTACCATCTTTGGTGTGTCCGCTATATTTCCGTGTGGTGGTGAGTGTGAGGCAGCCAGTCCATTGCAACAGAGCAGAGAGGAAGTCTCCGCGGAGCGAGGTCAGGCAGGGGCTGCTGGCGGCGTGCATGCGCTGTCCGATTTGTGAGGCACTAGCTGCGAGAGCTGCAAAGGTCGCGCCCACCGAATCTGCATACTGGAGTTGAGTAATCAGTTAACCTGTCATGAAACCTCAACTGCTGTGACATATCTTCGTTCATTGCCAGTTGTTCCTTCCTGAGCCATTCCTGCAAGCAGCAACGTGTGGTGTGCTGGAGTCGGCAAAGTTTTGCAGCCGTCTTCCTGTATGGTGTTTAACTATTGAATTTATTGTAACTTATTAGTGAAGTGAACCAGCGCTATCTTCTGCCTTGTGGCCGTTAATGTTCCAGTTACCTGCCCTGGTCGTTAGCGTAGTTTTCTGGCTGTGTGTTTTCCTCGGCGTGTTGATGTTGTCTGGCACAGAGTGTACTTCAATAGCCTTGGTGTTGTTCATATTTTTTGAGTGGTTATTGTGATTTGACTGTATTTACACCAGTAACGATGAATAATTTGCCCATTTCTTAGTCATAAATATGGCCTATATTACTAATTTTCATGGCCCGTATCTCAAAAATTCTTAAGGCCAGTTGAAACCGTTATCAGATTTCTTCCAGTATGCCCTTGCATTATTTCTAACGAAATTCTTTCCATAATTGACAATTATTTGTAATACACGCAAAAATGGAGCAGCGTAAATTACAATTATCCTTACCTTTGCCTTTTTCACTGTTTCCTCTCCAGTTTTCAGTTTGCCGAATTCTCTTCCTGCTTTTTCCTTCTGTGACTGGTAAAACATTTTGTTGCATTTCTCTCATTTAACTGTTAATTATTGGTAGCAATACTGTAAAAAGGATTCAGAAATGAAGTATGGGTCAGCACGTTTATTGTCCGGCCAGGTCAGTCGCATGTCTGATTTTGGAGGTCATGTGGTCATATATGGTCTTACCATTGGTTAAAATTGGTTTTTAGTCAGCAAATGTCAAATTTTTACCAATCTGTTGTGTAGGTGTCCATTTTTTAAGTGAACAGTGAGCTTCAATGTGTAATTTACCATTCTTGTGTCCATTTCTGAGACAAACGGACTTCATTACGGAGAAAAGGGGCAAATTCCCTGTCGGAATCCACTGATAACTAAATTTCTACCGGGAAGGCAGATGTCTGGCTTTGATATTAAGCTCCTCAATTAATCATATATAGTCCTGTTAGAAACAAATTCATGATTACTGTGAGACTTCTTCTACGATTTTTGTGAAGGGTTTGGACCAGGAGGCATGGTGCACTTTGTCATAATGTCTGCTCAGTATTCTGCAGGAAATTTTCGATCGCTTTTAATAAAACAGTATCCCATCGCCTTACGAACCAAGGATTCCTGCCACGATGAAGCAGCTTGCGTGCATGGGTGATACATAGGTGCAGCCACATCGAACGGGTGTCTCTATAGAGGGCCGACTAACCTTTGCTTCCTGGACACCGGCCGCTTCAGTAGCTACGGGGCAAGAGTCTGTACGATTCACTTCACTGACCTTTTTTAAGTTAGGCAATAGGGTCAATCTGTGTTGGTAGATCAAATAGCTGAAACTAGGGTAAACAACAACCGTTATATTTCCAGAGGAAACGTTTATGGTATCCTCTGGGATGAAATATTATCGTGGTAAGATAGCACCTCATTCCGATCTTTGGGCCGTGACTTCTCAGGGGGATTTGATCGTAGGGGAAATCAAAACTGGCTTTCTTCACGTTGGAGCATGGCATGTTCAATCATTTAAACGTGTAGGTATGTAGACGACTTGAAAAGGGAATAGATAGACCGAAGTTATAAACAGTAAGGACTAGTGAAGTGCGTTCGTAGTAAGAAGAGGATATCTGCAGAAGAGCCAACACAGAATCAAATAATGGTAATGGAAGAGCAAATCTTCTAATAAATAAGAAAATAGGAACAAAGATAAACTACTACGAACAGTATGGTGAATGGATTATCACTGATAATATAGGCAGAAAAATCATGACCCTTACAATATTAATGGGACTATCAGTTCCGCAGACGAACAGATCGAATAAATACATGACGAGAGAAAAGAAACTATTCAGTACATTAACAGATACGAAAATTAAATTGTGATCAGCGATTGGAATTCGACAATAGGAAAAATAAAAGAGTGGAAATTGTGAGGAAATGTGTGCTGGAGGAAAGAAATGAAACGGGAAGCAAGTATTTTACACACAGCACAATTACATCATAGCTTATATTTTGTTCAATAATGATGAAAGTGGAGGGTATAATATACGGAAGGGACACAGTGACAACAAAAGTTTGTAGGTAGACTACATAAAGGCATGATAGAGATTTCTGAACTGAATTTTAAGTTACGAAACATTTACAGGAGCAGAATGTGAACTGTGCGCTGTGTCTCACGCGGTGAAATGCCTCACAGGTTACAGATCACCAAGAGAAAAATGTGTAAAATAACTGGACATTGACAAACCAAAAAATTAATAAAAAAGCTCTCTCAGTTCTCTATAGGCGTGTACATGGAAAACAGAAAAGTGAATTAAGATTATGGGACGTAAGGACTAGCTCAACGAAGTTTCCCATGGGAAGGAAATAGATTTTACTCGGAGGAAGCTGGCCGAAGATACTGGTGGAAAGATACAAAGTCCCGCTGCAGTGGTTCCTACCGGACTCTGGTTGAACAGCTAGGATTAGCCGTACATCAGTTGGCCCAGAGCGTCGACGGAGAATTGAGAGGAACTGCGCCGCCATAAGAAGACGGAGTGTGCTGGTATACGTGTGGATATATTTCCACCCACATGGCCCGACGGACGGAAGTAGTCCTCAACGAGGAGGAGTCGTAGTGGCTCTTGCCCTGCCGTCCATCGGTTTCGATGTGACTATCTCCGGTGGCTGAAGCCCTGGGAGGTGACGCCTTGGAGTTATGTATGTATGCAATGCGCCTACGTTCGGAGGGCTGCGGTCCGTCAGGCGCATTGCTGGTACACGACACAGTGATTACAATCTGTTCGTTACGAAACGCAAATTTAAGCTGAAATCATTGCAGAATGATAGGAAATCAAGTTGGTGGGACATGAATAGGTTGGAAGAACAAGGGGTTGTCTGTACAATGGTAGCATTAGTCGAAAACTGATTGAAATGGGCGGAACAAATAAAATGAAATACGAGTGGGAAGTTTTGAGGGATGAAATTGTGATCTCAGCAGAATAACAAATAGGACAAAAGACACAGTCCAGTATGAATTATTGGATAACACAATGGGCGTTAAATAACGAAAGGAGAAATATGAAAGTGCAACAAATGACACAGGAAAAGGGAAATACAGACGTGAATTGACAGAAACTACAAAACTGAAATTGAGAATTGGCTAGTGGCGAGGTGAACTGCTGTTGGAGTATGCATGGTCTAGAAAATCAGATGCTGCATGTGTGAAACTAAAAACCTCGGAGGAAACAACAGCAGCAGTATGAAAATCAAGAGCCCGTTTGTCAAGCTAGTATTAAGCATAGAAGGTAAAACTGAAGAGTGGAATATATATCCTGAAGTGCTCTATGAAGAAAGACGGTATTATAGAAAAATAAGAGGAAGTGGATGAAGATGTCTTAATTGTTGTGTCTTCCTTGCACGCTATATGGTTTTTTAGTGGATACTGCAGCGAGAGAAGATGCGGTTCATGAACAGAGAATTCAGATAATAATTTATTCTACATGAATTATCACGTAGTAAAACAAATACACTCCTGGAAATTGAAATAAGAACACCGCGAATTCATTGTCCCGGGAAGGGGAAACTTTATTGACACATTCCTGGGGTCAGATACATTACATGATCACACTGACAGAACCACAGGCACATAGACACAGGCAACAGAGCATGCACAATGTCGGCACTAGTACAGTGTATATCCACCTTTCGCAGCGATGCAGGCTGCTATTCTCCCATGGAGACGATCGTAGAGATGCTGGATGTAGTCCTGTGGAACGGCTTGCCATGCCATTTCCACCTGGCGCCTCAGTTGGACCAGCGTTCGTGCTGGACGTGCAGACCGCGTGAGACGACGCTTCATCCAGTCCCAAACATGCTCAATGGGGGACAGATCCGGAGATCTTGTTGGCCAGGGTAGTTGACTTACACCTTCTAGAGCATGTTGGGTGGCACGGGATACATGCGGACGTGCATTGTCCTGTTGGAACAGCAAGTTCCCTTGCCGGTCTAGGAATGGTAGAACGATGGGTTCGATGACGGTTTGGATGTACCGTGCACTATTCAGTGTCCCCTCGACGATCACCAGTGGTGTACGGCCAGTGTAGGAGATCGCTCCCAACACCATGATGCCGAGTGTTGGCCCTGTGTGCCTTGGTCGTATGCAGTCCTGATTGTGGCGCTCACCTGCACGGCGCCAAACACGCATACGACCATCATTGGCACCAAGGCAGAAGCGACTCTCATCGCTGAAGACGACACGTCTCCATTCGTCCCTCCATTCACGCCTGTCGCGACACCACTGGAGGCGGGCTGCACGATGTTGGGGCGTGAGCGGGAGACGGCCTAACGGTGACGGGACCGTAGCCCAGCTTCATGGAGACGGTTGCGAATGGTCCTCGCCGATACCCCAGGAGCAACAGTGTCCCTAATTTGCTGGGAAGTGGCGGTGCGGTCCCCTACGGCACTGCGTAGGATCCTACGGTCTTGGCGTGCATCCGTGCGTCGCTGCGGTCCGGTCCCAGGTCGACGGGCACGTGCACCTTCCGCCGACCACTGGCGACAACATCGATGTACTGTGGAGACCCCACGCCCCACGTGTTGAGCAATTCGGCGGTACGTCCACCCGGCCTCCCGCATGCCCACTATACGCCCTCGCTCAAAGTCCGTCAACTGCACATACGGTTCACGTCCACGCTGTCGCGGCATGCTACCAGTGTTACAGACTGCGATGGAGCTCCGTATGCCACGGCAAACTGGCTGACACTGACGGCGGCGGTGCACAAATGCTGCACAGCTAGCGCCATTCGACGGCCAACACCGCGGTTCCTGGTGTGTCCGCTGTGCCGTGCGTGTGATCATTGCTTGTACAGCCCTCTCGCAGTGTCCGGAGTAAGTATGGTGGGTCTGACACACCGGTGTCAATGTGTTCTTTTTTCCATTTCCAGGAGTGTACATAACTTTGTTGCTGTATTGGAAGCGTCAGTTGCTAACAGTAGATTTAAATGTAGAAATATATAGAGATATAAAAGATTTATAAACATGTTATTGTTCAGTACAGTTTCTTTTCAATAAATGGTGAGGCCAGGGCACTATAGTCTGTAAATGTTATTCAGCTGGCGAACCCACAAAAAGGACTCAGTCCACGAATGTTAGAACTTAAGTACACCCGCTGCTGGAGATCCGGAGAGGGGATGCTTGCATCTCATTGGCAGCAGCGTAACAGTTCCTGGCAGCACTCCAGTGCCGCTGTGGCGGCTGCAGGAAACGCGGTGGCATAATTGTCGGCGAGCGTATTTGAATGTACGGCCGACCGGAATAGCGGCCCATACCGTACTATCCATTCGGATCAATTCGAATCACCATGGTGAGAATACTCAAGATTAAGATGTCATCAGGAAAAACATAACTTCTACAGGTCATACCACAGAATGTTAGATCCCCTAATCGAGAGGGTAGGTGGAGATCTTAAAAAGAGGTATGAATACATTGAAGATAGCTATAGCTGAAATTAATGAAGTGCGCTGCAAGTAAGAACATAACTTTTGATCAGGTGAGTATAGGGTTATAAAAATAATTAAATGAATAAGAAAATACTAGCTAGTATGTTACTCTAAGCAGCTTAGTGAACGCATTATCGTAGCCAAGATACACACGAAACCAACGTCCCCACAATAGCAAAAGTATTTGTGGCTAATACTGAAGAAACTGAAACAATGTATGACGAAATAAAAGTATTACACAGATAGTAAAGTCTGACGACAATTTATTGTGATATGGGACTGGAATTCGAGAGTACGAAAAACAGGAGAATGAAAAATAATAGAACATCGCCTGGAGGAAAGAAATAAAAGATAAAGCCGCCCGGCTCAGCGTACAATTCAGTCATCTCTAAGACCCTGTCTAAAAATCGTAAAAGAGGAAAGTATAAGTGGACGTGGAGAAATCGGTAGGTTCTCATACGTTATGTAATGGTAAGACAGAAATTTAGAAACTGTAAGATATTTTCAGGGTCCGACGTGCATTCTGAGAATAAATTATCTTTTATCAACTTGAGATTTCACAGAACCCTGAAAGACCTGAGTAGAAACAAGTAATCTAGAGAAGACGTCATTCCCCCAAAATTATTAAGATCATTGGAAGAACATGAAAAAACTGTTCCAGATTTGTAGAATACATCAGACGAGAAATACGCTCAACTTACAAGAAGAACATAAAAATCGTAATACCAAAGAAGGCAAATCCCGACAGATGTGGGTATTAATGAATGATGACTTTAGCAATTTCAAGGTTGCAAAACATTAACACGAATTATCTGCCTGGAGAACGAATGACTCCTAGATGTCGACCTGGTAAGATGTCACGTTGGGTTCCAGCCAGAAGTCGCAACACGTCGGACGATACTGACCCTACGACAAACCAGAACTCTGAAGTTATCGAGAACAAAATATATGGAACAGAGGTCTACCTGCTGCCTGTGTGGAAACTTAATTGCTGTTTTAAAGAGCCGAAAGACATGAAAGATACAGAAAAATCGAGAATGGGGTGAGATTAGGGTTGCAGGCTGTGCCCAGCATTATTCAGTCTGTGCCCCAAGCAAGCAAGAAAAGAAATCAAGGAGAAATTTGATGCTACAAAAGAATGCTGAAGTGTCTGCAAGTAGTTTGAATAACTAATAAAGAGATGCCGAATCGAATTATAGATGAAAGTGCTGTATGGCATCACTAAGTGGAATGATCATATAAAATTAATTGTTGGTAAGGCCATTGCCAGGTTGAGATTCATTGGGAGAGTCTTTAGAAAATGTAGTCCATCAACAAAGGAGGTGGCTTACAAAACACTCGTTCGACCTATACTTGAGTATTGCTCATCAGTGTGGGATCCGTACCAGATCGGGTTGACGGAGGAGATAAAGATCCAAAGAAGAGCGGCGCGTTTCGTCACAGGGTTATTTGGTAACCGTTATAGCGTTACGGAGATGTTTAGCAAACTCAAGTGGCAGACTCTGCAAGAGAGGCGCTCTGCATCGCGGTGTAGCTTGCTCTCCAGGTTTCGAGAGGGTGCGTTTCTGGATGAGGTATCGAATATATTGCTTCCCCCTACTTATACCTCCCGAGTAGATCACGAATGTAAAATTAGAGAGATTCGAGCACGCACGGAGGCTTTCCGACAGTCATTCTTCCCGCGAACCATACGAGACTGGAACAGGAAAGGGAGGTAGTGACAGTGGCACGTAAAGTGCCCTCCGCCACACACCGTTGGGTGGCTTGCGGTGTATCAAGTAGATGTAGATGTAGATGTAAACGAAGGTATCGATTAACAGTAGCCGGCCGAAGTGGCCGCGCGGTTCTGGCGCTGCAGTCTGGAACCGCGAGACCGCTACGGTCGCAGGTTCGAATCCTGCCTCGGGCATGGATGTGTGTGATGTCCTTAGGTTAGTTAGGTTTAACTAGTTCTAAGTTCTAGGGGACTAATGACCTCAGCAGTTGAGTCCCATAGTGCTCAGAGACATTTGAACCATTTTTGATTAACGGTACACATCGTAAGGCATCGAGGTGTAGTTAATATGGAACGTAGGGAAGTCAGGGGCGGGGGCAGTGAGTTTGGAGAATATGTTGTTGTTGTTGTGGTCTTCAGTCCTGAGACTGATTTGATGCAGCTCTCCATGCTACTCTATTCTGTGCAAGCTGCTTCATCTCCCAGTACGTACTGCAGCTTACATCCTTCTGAATCTGCTTAGTGTATTCATCTCTTGGTCTCCCTCTACGATTTTTACCTTCCACGCTGCCCTCCCATACTAAATTGGTGATCCCTTGATGTCTCAGAACATGTCCTACCAACCGATCCCTTCTTCTAGTCAAGTTGTTTCACAAACTCCTCCCCAATTCTATTCAATACCTCCTCATTAGTTACGTGATCTACCCATCTAATCTTCAGCATCCTTCTGTAGCACCACATTTCGAAATCTTCTATTCTCTTCTTGTCCAAACTATTTATCGTCCATGTTTCACTTCCATACATGGCTACACTCCATACAAATACTTTCAGAAACGACTTCCTGACACTTAAATCTATACTCGATGTTTACAAATTTCTCTTCTTCAGAAATTTTTTCCTTGCCATTGCCAGTCTACATTTTATATCCTCTCTACTTCGACCATCATCAGTTATTTTGCTGCCCAAATACCAAACTCCTTTACTACTTTAAGTCTCTCATTTCCTATTGGAGAATATAAACAGGTTCAAATGGATATAACTGGCACTACGTGTGCAGAGATGAAGTGACTTGCACCTATACACTAACGTGGAGAGCTGCTTCATACCAAAATTCGAACTGAAAACCACAAGAATAAAAATATTAGAGGAGGTGAATATGAAACAACTCGATGAAGGGGAAATGCTGTAGCTGCTTAAATTTAGCGTAAAGGGGAATCATATATGTCAACTTTTTAGGTTCTGTTATTATCCCTTGTAAACTACAAGTAACTGTATCGACTTCCTCTACAACTTAATTGGGCTGATATTGTTTTGGCTTGGAACTTTAATCTGACTGACGGCAGACGTTTAGCATCTTCAGGACATTTAATCACTGTATGTCAAACTGGCTTGGGGCGTGTTTGCTACGGATAAAAATAAAACATATGTAAGATTTAGAAGGTATAGCTATTTTTTAGGGAGTTAAGCGTCCTGAAAGGTATTCACTCGAAGTGTATTTTCAACGATAAATGTAAAATCGCTTCTGACGAAGCTAAGAAATGTGGCAAAGGTTCACAAGACACGTCTCGAGACAACACGGTACAGCAGAGACGGCATCTCATGCTCAGAACAGAGATTCACAGCTGGAAACTGTGTGTAACCTTGTAACTGTAGAGCTAAAACGTTTTTACACAAAGTTTTAAGATGTACATAAGAAGTAATATGAACGCACTTGTTTTCTGTGTGTGTGATTAACACATAGGATACACATTTTTTCAGTTTCAGATCGAATAGAAGTCAGCCTGGGAGTTAGGCAGGCCACTCAACTGACGTGGCTGACGTGTGGACTGATAACCCGGCTAATGTTCCTAAGCTAAGGCGTCATGTTCAGAAACAGCAAAGTTTCTTTCACAATGCTGAGACTTGACATTGCAGTTGCCGAGAGTGGCACTAGACGGTGAAGAGTCCGTTGGTTTACTGCCCAACAGGATGACAGGTTCCGTCACTCTAGCGTTGCAGCCTCACCCAAGCATCTTGACACTGCAGCCGTCACACACTGCTAGTCAGAATATGGATCAAAGTAGATAACGACCTTATAAAGAGTTAGACATTTTTGTCGTTACTCACCGTCTACTGGACAGTGTTAACCATCGACATATCACAATTTACTGTAAATTTAACAATGATTTAATGCTCCAATGCTTCAATGTAGAACAAGCACGTAATGATAGCCTAACCTGTGCCCAATGTGACGAATTCCAGAAAAGCACCCCGATTGGCTAGTATCTACTGCTGTTACACGGTACAGTTTAATAGGCTCGCAGTAGTCTTCGTAATAGATCGCGTAGCTTCGATGTCATCGTAAAATAGGAAGTTTTTCAGTTATTTTAAAAACAATAAAATGTTATCGTTAACTACAGGAGGAGTTCTTCCTCATTAGCGCCTGGCGGTACTACTTCGACAACCAGAATCTCTGTGGTAGTCGCTTATCGACTACACCGCGCTGGTATGTAGCACATTAATACTTTGTTCTTACCCCAGATAGGAAGTCAGCGGTACCAAAGTGATTTATTATTCCCAAAATGTTTATCTTATTGACTTTTTAATTATAATTTGCGTCTAAAAATTTCCATCCAACCTGTAATTAGTGTCCTACACTTGAGCACCACGAAAGGAGTATATACACTGCTTCGGAGGTGGTTTACTTTTTGTTATATGTGTTTATCCTTAAATACCTCCGGGGTTTTTCAGAGGAGGACTGCGTGAAGACAACAACATACACAGAAAAGTAACACATATCAAAGTTTCGATTAGTTAAATGACCATGGGGTAGTTGCACCAGGGGGAAAATTTGTCAGAACACGTAGACAGTTCATCGGCTCCGTAATTTTGCATAATATTACTTCGCATATGCCAGAGGCTTCAATGTAGAACAAGCACGTATTGACGTTTGCGCGTCACAAACCAACCAGTGCCCATGTTGAATACCTGTAATGTGAGTTAAAAAGTTGGACAGATGCTCTATCCACTGATATGTGCCTATTCCAGAACGTCTTGTAATTATCTGAAACTCCGGAGCTACTTACGAATAACTCTATACATGTAACAGTAGTTTGACTGTGTACTTCCAACGTTCATCTTCTGAGCTCGGTCGCCAATGCTACATTTACTACTTTAAGTTCATAAAATGTTATTTCCTCTCAACCATATTTGAAGAATAAGCATTCCACATTAGGTGTAGTTTAACATTCGTCTCAACGACATTCAAGATTAAACATTCCACATTAAATGCAGTTTAATGTTCGATATATTTTTCTATCTTTTAAATATACACATGGACAGAAGGTTTGCTTCATCCCGACATGTTGTGTAAGTGTGTTGTTATTGTGACTGTTCCCGTTTCGATCTGGATGTCACCTCCGTGGTTCCTTGCAAACATACATATTGTTATCATGAGCGTTACGTACGCGTAGAACGCCTCACTCGAACGTTTGCAGCATTTCAGTTGAGGACTTACACCATGCAGGCCATCGACGTTCGACAGGTGCATAGAATGGCCGACACCTTTGAGGCAAAGGAATCGTGAGCTGAGTGCTCCATAACTGAATTCGGCGTCCAAAGGGGCTACAGGACGTCAGGTATTGCGTGAGTAGGAGACGCTTGCTTGATGCAAATCCGCAGTCCCGACAACCGTGACGAGCAGCCTGTCGTACACCAAACCAACATGGATTGCGTTGTAGAAAGGCAAGAAATCATGCAGAATGGCATCCGGTATTGTCTACGCACGAAACTCCTGCTGTTTGCACACTGGTAACTGAACCGTGGGAGGTTCACAATCGATTGCGCGTGCATTATTGACTTGTGCTGCTGTTGGCAGTGCGAATCCATTGCAGCTTGTCAATGATTATCTCTGGCAGAGCGAGTCCTAAAGCAGGCCTTGAGCAGCTTTGGTGGGGCAGTAAGGGCGAGGCAGCGAGTGACAGCGAACTACAGGGCATCAACAGTGGAGTTCTGGACGTAGTGTGACAGTCGGCCGTTAGCTCTGTTTATGTCATGACTTGGTGCAACTGGTGAAGTCGGAGTTACGAGACTGAGTCCGGGGCCTACTATCGGCGCATGCTGATTTGCCCGCCTTTGATATTCCATGCTGTGCGGGACTAGATGCTGGGAACCGCACAGGATACTCCCATTATTAGCAAAGACCTGCCACAGCGTACGTTTATGGTCAGTATTTCTCCCACTACGATAAGCCCGCCCCTACTGGCTTACTGAAATATTTGCTTGAGCGTAATTATCTGAACTAAGGCTCTGCTGTTTCAGATTGTTTATATTTCTGATCAGTCGAATATATTGGGGATTCTCGTGTACCACTAAGAGCTTCATTGTAGTATATTTGTGTTGGCGAAATGCAGTGCGAAAGCATAAATTCAGTGGTTGATCTTAATGTTAGATTTTCCCATTGATATGATGGTCAACTTTCTTGTGTCATAGTACACCCTAAGTGTGTTTTGACAATAATCCATAGCAAAAATTTAGCAGGTTTATTGTAATCTCAAATGTTTTAAGGACTTTACGTTTAACCTTTTATATTTTGTTTGCTTTAAAAGAAATTTCCTGTATTTAATATATGTGTTAAAATTGTGCTGTAGATTTCCATATCTAAATACCACGGAAGGAAGCATTGCTTGTTATATCTAATTATTAAGTACCGCCTCGTAGAGGTAAGCTTGTCATCTTTCCTTACATAACTGTTTCACTCAAGGTTCCTTGCCATGTGTTTTGACTAAATTACTGTCAGATCTTATTTTCTGAGCATTTATTCCCTGTATCAAAGTTTATTCAGCTAAATGGTTTAAGAGACATTACCTTCCCCACGCCTACGCATTCTTGACATTTTGTAAATACGGTTAGAAATAAATTTGATGGCATATTACGAGGCCTTATGCTGCTCTTTCTCGAGAAGGTGGCCATTAATGTTTGCTTAACTTATTTGTTTGCCCTATGTTTCGCCTACTTGGTGTTTGCTAACAGCCCTACCCAGTCTTCTCAGGTTCGCGGCCGGTGTTACAGCGGCTGGTGTTTAGCGGCTGCCTTTGAAGTGCGTTCATGAGTGCCTTAGCGCTCTGGTTCGCGCTGCTTGCTACTAAATTTTAAGCTAAGTAGTGGCGACATTAATTAATGTTCTGATATGTGGAGCCTTATTTAAAGCTGTACAGTTCCTGTGGAATATGCTTGCATTGCCCATGTTATGAATTTCGGGTAGCTAAGCTTTTTTTGTAAATTTAATTAATCACAAGTATTGTCTTGATTATTATGTTACGCGAATATTTCCAAATCATTTAGCCATAATTACGGGTTTGAATCCAAATTTAGATTGTATTTGCCTCACGTGTGGACAAAATTAAACTGTTTTGCTATTTTTGTATTTGATAAAATTTTCAGTACATTTTACGCTGGTTTTAGCAGTGTGTTTGGCCTCCTGTATGGTAAGAGGCTATTGATCCTTCGAATACTTTGAAGCCCTTAAGTGACCTTTTGTTAAAAAATCTTAAAGATATCTTTGCTGCTGCCCTTTGAGCAGCTTCCGTTTTATAAGGAAAGAAGTTTAAAAATAATTAATGTTTTATATTTATTCTGGCACTGTATTTTGTGGCTTATTGAGGTAAAACCATTTGTTATAGCCGATTATTGCTGTAAGCAACTAATTAGCATTACCTTGTCAGTTATATTTATTTGCGATTATAGTATTTACTTATTCATGCTATTATGTGGTGCTTTAAAAAATGTAACCATTCAAACGACAAATGACGCTGCTACCCTGGGTTCGCTCTTCCAAGCTTTCCTTGTCCTGCCCATCCTGTGGTTAGGGACACAGACAACGTGTTTAGAGACAACCTGGTAACATTGAACGCCTGCAACGCTATGTCCCTCACCTGCAACAAGGAGGTGGTGGTGTGGTGTTCTGGGATGACACTGCACGGGGCCACCGTACGTCTCTCGTGGTTTTTGAGGGCATTTTCACAGCTCTACGGTACTCACACGAGATTATGCAAGCAAACGTGAACCGTACCGCGAACATTTTGGTGAGAATTTCATCTTGATAGATGGTATCTGGCGTGGGCGTGTTCATCCCGCTGTTGTCGTGAACATGTTCTTTCAGAGTCAAATGACTTACCTGTTCCTTGGACACGAACTCAGTCGAACAAGTTGGAACGGGCTGTTTTCTGGATGTCGACAACAGTCGCTTGCTCTGCGCGACTTATGCAAAATCACCATTGAAGAGTGGGGCAGTATAAACCAGTTCGACTATCCCGTTGACGGTTTCGGATTTAACCCTGCATCCGAGCAACTGGACGTTCCATCAAGCAATTACCTTGCTGCGAACCCGCCTTCCACGCGGAAACAGAAGTTTCCTTAGTTCCAAAATTGTTTGCTTTTTGATTTGGTGATCTGGACACATTGCAAATTGATATTTGCGGATGCCTCACAGCCAATTTTTTTTCCCCGTGCAATTAATTTCGAAATTTGGAGATGATGGAAAGCGTTTGACATTGTGGGTACAATGACAACTCAAACAAATCTAGTATTATAATGTTTCAGCTTGAAAGATGATTCTCATTTGAAAATTTTTTGTACCGCCCTTTACAACACACATGTAGCGTATAGCTCTTGGAATGTCTGCGAAATTTCGGGTCGGTATGGTGATCCATGGCGTTTTTACTACTGCACCGGTACAGGTGTTTCCTGTTGTTAAGTTGCCACCATTGCCGTCCCACGCTAAAGTCTAGTCGTCCCTCAGTATTTGTCTCCACAAGAACAATAAAATAAAATCATCGCACACTATCTGAATATTTATATTAGTCGAAATATTTTACGTTTTTTTTTATTTTCTCACTATATTCTCGTAATTACTTTTGTTTGCAAATGTCACTCGTCAGAACTGAGACGTAGAGATACGTCTCGCTAGCCCGTCTATCATTACAAATTCGTAAGAACTCTAATTGCTATTGAAATGTTCGATTAGTATGATGATCGTTCTCTTAGCGAAGGTGCTGAAATTAACAAATAAGGCAATACCTTTAACAGAAAATATGGAAACCACATAGTAAACGCCTGAGAGAGAGGATTCTCTTGATGTTTCCAGAATGAGATTTTCACTCTGCAGCGGAGTGTGCGCTGATATGAAATTTCCTGGCAGATTAAAACTGTGTGCCGGACCGAGACTCGGGACCTTTGCCTCTCGCAGGAGAGCTTCTGTAAAGTTTGGAAGGTAGGAGACGAGGTACTGGCAGAAGTAAAGATGTGAGGACGGGGCGTGAGTCGTGCTTGGGTAGCTCAGTTGGTAGAGCACTTGCCCGCGAAAGGCAAAGGTCCCGAGTTCGAGTCTCGGTCCGGCACACAGTTTTAATCTGCCAGAAAGTTTCTGTTCTTCTCTTGATGTATTTGCAAAACGTAAAACGACTGTAAATGTTCGGAAAGTTCGCAAATGATATCGTGGGAATTACTCTTGTATACTCTTGTATTTGATAAAAACAATAGCTCATTGATAGATGGCATGATAAGGCGCGAACTGCTAGAAACTGTCATGGCAAGTAAAACTCTCGCACACCGAGTCTAAGCCTTCGATACTAAGAATGGGGTTCTAGAAGCGAAGGGGTTTTCCATTCCTTCCAATGCGATCCAAATTCATCTGATTATGAATACAATTAAGCGACGAATATCGACAAGGAAGTATCAGCAACATTTCGTATAAATCTTTGAAGAGGTACATACCTGCATACAATAATTAATAGTAGGAAACTGGACAAAAGATTGTGCAAGTACTGAAAATTCCGGTATTATTATTGTTATTGACATGCTGACTTGCTTACAGTAAAACTAAATGTGTTGGTTTAATTAATTGGAACTTTTGTTGTAAGCATAAAAAAGGCATTTCAGTCATGGCGTAATTTATCTTACAACAGTTACTGTTCTAAAATTTGTACAGTTCCTTTGTATTAGTGACGGAAATTCACACATCTGGAAATTCTGCTCAATTCATACAAGCCTTTAGAAGAGGTGTATCAGTTAACTCTTGCTAGCTGTCCAGTTCCCACATTCCGTTATTATAGTTTTCAGTTGTCTCTCAACGCTGCTACATTCCAGTAACATGTGGTCCACAATTTGGTTACCTCTACTGCTTCGAATCATGGCGTCGTGGGTTTTCCTGAATCGGCAATACTAAGTCTTCGGTTTTCCACGTCTGGTTAACATCGCTGTGAAATTAGGAGAGATGGGTAAACTGATCGCCAGTGTTTCGTGAACAGTTAGAAAATATTCTTTAGTAATGTTTTTCTTTTGTGCCCTGCTGCCGTTAGTCCACAGTTGCTTCACATGTCGTTTGTTCATGAAGGTTTTGGGATATTTCGTACAACTGATATCTTCTTTTTATATACATGCCTCTTTGACACCTATTCTAACACTGTAACCCAGTTATTCTTAAGAAACATTATAAAGTTACTCCTCATTTCTTAAATTAAATACCGATTCTGAAAAAGAATATTTCCACCATCATTTCCTAACGCAGATCGAACCTTAGATCCTTTAATAACGTCTGGAACAAGAAACCACTGACGATGACAGTGCCATGCAACCGGGAATTTAGTTTCATTGAGTAAACTGTACGGAATATACACCACTATTGCAAAAATAATATTTCCTAGAGAACGCGTAACTGCGTACAGTACTCAATATTATTTATAAGTGACCTGTTATTGTTTCTCACATCTCACAAGCATGCTGTATGCACGCCTATGCAGTATTACTACAATGACTCTGATATTTAGAAACAGACAGTCCGTGCAGTCCTTCCCCCCTTCATCAGCTCATGCGCACTGCCTCTGTCAACAAACACCATCGTCCTCCCCTACTCCCTCCTTGACGGTAAAGCTGTGCCGCGCAAACTACACATGCACCCAGCACTATTAACGATGTTTTGTCAGGCAAACACTAAGTTCTGTTGTCGATTTGGCCGCCCTAAGAAAGTAGATGATATGGATTGCCGAGCTTTAGGCGGAATGTGTTGGCCAGTCACAAGACATTAATAACAGTTACGCAAAGGTCTCCCAGTTCATCCCACGTACAGAGAACAGTGACACAGCGATAAGCCATGAGCCAAAAGAACTTGCGTATCGTGCTCAGAAGACTACTCTCGAGAAGAGTGACCGGGTTACGTCTCCAAGAGACGTGCACATGGTGTCGTCACTGGTCTGTGGAGCTGTCTGTCTCATCTAGTGGTGTGACATACATATCTAGACCTGGCGAACGGCGTTTCTGAATGTCTTCTAGCGACAGTAAAATGTAGTTGGACAAATGTGATGGTGGGACTAGCACGTAAGGGACATAAATGAAAACTCGGTATTTTTACACGATCGGCTTCCTTCATTAAGAGAAGCGCATGTATAATGTAACCAGGAAACTTTTGTTAATCAGTTCAATGCACATACTGCATTAGTAACTTTGAATGTAAATAGTGTAGAGTACGTTCAAACACAAAAGACATTCAAAATGTAAAAACATTTTCCATCGTGGTACTTACCTCTGACACAAATCTTATTTATCGACTTTTTTCCCTTTGGTCAACAGTTTCTTGTTATTCTTAACAACTGAAAAAAAAATCCTGGAAACTGTAAGTATAAGTCACCACAACTTAAAATTTAGCTTGGAGCGAATTATTAACGACATTTGTTAACTACGGATATTTTTTCCCTCTTTCTAAAACAACACTGAGCAGTGTAACCAGCTTAGGAGGTGAATTAGACGTTGTTAATAGTCCAATAAACGATTAATATCTCGTAGCGACTGCTCACCGCCGTATGTTAGGCAATTATTGCCGTTAATTCGGAACTGCGGCTACTATTGAGCCGCGGCGCCATTAAGTTAGTTCACTGTTCTGTCTGAAGCCACTAGCTCAACGGTAGCATCAACTATCCCTCATGCGGCCCCGTTGCCAATATCTATGAGGAAGACTTGGTATCAGTGGGTTGTGTCCTCAGAAGCTCTTTGCTTGCCGATATATATACGGATGGAGGCACCAAGTCGGGGGATTGGCGGTAGCGTCGCGACAAGAGGCGGTCACGAGGTCCGAGCGGCCGAAGCCACGAGCTGCGCAAGGAGGGCCTGCGCAGAACGAAGATACTAGAGTACTTCATCGGGATCAGCGTCGACTACAAGCAGCAGGCCGACATCCCGTCAGTTGGTTGACAACATTCGTGTCGGACGACCGCTCGTGGCCTGGCTGCCCTCCTCTACCTGGCTGCCATCGGCACCACTCAGTAACCACCGCGACGCATCGTGGATCCATGGAGCTGCTTGCTGATAAAGGGGAGTAACAATCTGTAATCCTCGTGGTGATTGGTGTCATTGTCTACCCGACCTCCTAATTATTGTCTGGTTTGTACCAGACCCTCAGAGTTTTACTCGGTCGTAAATTTAGACCGTAGTATTGTACTAGATACTAGTTTTCGTTTGAAAATTTGTTCTGATATTGTATTGCCCTTCCTTTCTGTTTTAATGAATCAGCTCGAGGTCGGATATACAGTCTGAACAATTGTACCAAGACACAGGTTGCCGTTAAGCAAACAGGGGTCTTGTGGTTAGGTTTAGAAGTTAACCGGTTTAATTTCTTGAATGAAATTTTCACTCTGCAGCGGAGTGTGCGCTGATATGAAACTTCCTGGCAGATTAAAACTGTGTGCCCGACCGAGACTCGAACTCGGGACCTTTGCCTTTCGCGGGCAAGTGCTCTACCGTCTGAGCTACCGAAGCACGACTCACGCCCGGTACTCACAGCTTTACTTCTGCCAGTATCTCGTCTCCTACCTTCCAAACTTTACAAAAGCTCTTCTGCGAACCCTTGCAGAACTAGCACTCCTGAAAGAAAGGATACTGCGGAGACATGGCTTAGCCACAGCCTGGGGGATGTTTCCAGAATGAAATTTTCACTCTGCAGCGGAGTGTGCGCTGATATGAAACTTTCTGGCAGATTAAAACTGTGTGCAGAAGAGCTTCTGTAAAGTTTAGAAGGTAGGAGACGAGATACTGGCAGAAGTAAAGCTGTGAGTACCGGGCGTGAGTCGTGGTTCAATTTCTTCTTTGTAATTGCGTTTGGGATAATCTGAACTACCTGTTGTACTAAGCTGTGCGTTCCTGTCTTTCAAAGACCGGGTCATTATTGGTGTATTTTTAACCGGATCTTGTGGTTCTACCAAGTGAGCCCTCTTGTAATAAGTGCTCTTACGTAATGTTTCAGAACGTTCCTTCTGAGCGGCCTTAATAACTGAAAAGCAATTTAACTTTTGACATTTTAACAGCCAAGTGTCAACAAAGCTTTAGTCAGAATAACATCGTCAAAAGGGACGGGTTGGGATCCAGTCGCACATCGGTTGCTGATTGGAATGAAAAGATTGCTCGCTTCGTAGAAAGCCTTATGATTGTCATAATTGTTTCCTAATTTGTTTAACCTTTAAGCATCGGTGCGCATCTTAACCCCGAATCTTTCGACAAACAGTGTCCAAATTAAAAAAAAATTACGTCATCTCTTTGGGTAACTGAAGCACTCTTGTTATCAATATTACTTACACGTTTGCATGTGTTGCCGAAGGGCATTGAATAAGAGAAACTGTGTCCAGGGTGGTAGTAAACACCGCTGTTTCACCCAATAACGGGCGGGCGGCAGGTCCGGGCCCTTGTAATTATTGTCATGTTGTTCTTGTTTCGATTTCGTTCGTAAAAGCTTATTCATTTCACAAATTTGTTAATTTGTAAAGACAACAAGTTTATGATTGTACATTGTTAAATAAACAGGTTGTGTGAGAAGAATGTTACATTGTTGGATCCTCCCTTCCGCGTTTTCCTTAATACCAGTATCAACTATAGTCTTGTCTACATAAAATGTATTTCATTGTTGTTATAAGTTTTCAAACTTCTAAGGATTCTTGAGTGATACATAAATTGCATTATTTAAGTGACTTTGACAACTGACTTAGACTTCAGTTTAAATAAAGGAAATTCGAACTTAAACGAACTGCCTAATAATGTGATGTAGCGGCTGGTCCCGGCGGAGGTTCGAGTCCTCCATCGGGCGTGGGTGTGTGTGTTTGTCCTTAGGATAATTTAGGTTAAGTAGTGCGTAAGCTTAGGGACTGATGACCTTAGCAGTTAAGTCCCATAAGATTTCACACACATTTGAACATTTTTGTAATGTGATGTACCATACTGTAATCCTGACAAAAGTGCTATAAGACAAATTCATACATCATTATGTCGCTGAGTAATATACAAATCTATAATTGATGTAATTTTGACAGAATTCTTACACAAGCAAGATAGATTACTGGGAAAACATTAAATACGTGCAAAATTTTAACATCAAATATTGCAAATTTTTTCCAATATGGAAACGGTTGGCAACCCTGTCTGGGGCTGACAGGTGGTTTTCACCAGAACCATTAGTTTGGTCGACAGAATATTCAAAAGTATATGATATCGCTGTAGACAATACCATTTTCTTCACCCTCAGGCTACAATTAGTAATCGACCTTTTCTCTTTTAGGACGGTAATTTTCCTTTCATAACATCAAGAATCCAGCACGAAAGAAAAAACTATCCTGAATTTGGTGGTATGGATAGAAATCTTGTGCCAAAGTCGAAACCAGGCAGCAAATATTACTCTGCTTCTGCAAGAATGGAAAGCAATTCAGCCTTCAGTCCAATGAAAATAGTTGAAATGTCTTCCCAGCAGTTAACAGCTGCAAACTGAGCTGAAAGAGTTCTCACGTACTACAAGTAATAAAACACTTTTCTCAACGAGCAGAAACATTTAGGAACATAATATACAATTACCGAATAAAATTTGTACGTCCTTTTAGAGATTTCCGGTTCACTCAAGATTTATTGATGCTTCAGTGCATATGGTGTACATGAACTGATTACACTTACAGGTCAGTAGCACAAGGGTTCTGACCTGCTATGTATCGGCCAATGCTGAAATGCCCATTGATGGCGTCAGCGGTCGGAGATTAAGGCAGCAAAATTAAAGTTCTTATAGATTGGCAAATAGGGAAGGCATTATTTCGAATGGTCAAATGTAATAGTAAATACTGTTTTTCTGTAAAAATGAGTATTGTAGGATAATATGGGATTAATATAGAACGTACGCGTGCTGCTAGTGTGAAATTATTTTATTTTTCATTTTTCGTCAAAATGTTATCCCGAACGCGCATACTAGTCGTATTAGGTATGCGCGGCGTACGGGATGGTCCCACCGACCCACCCCCTACACGTGGTGTAGGTTCCATGGGCGACAATGCAGTCGCTGACTGTGGCGTCCAGTAGATCATAAAAATGGCGAATACTGTTCGCGGACACATGATACCACGTCTGCTCGACCTGTTCACGTAGTTCTGTAAGAGTTGTTGGTTGACGAGTACAAGAGTCACTTCTCGTCCCATCATATCCCACATGTGGTCGACTAGAGCCCAGTTCGTAGATAGTACAGGCCAGGGAAGTTTCTGCACGTCTTTCAGGGCACTTTGAGTTTGACGGGCAGTGCGAGGGCGAGCATTATCCTCTTGGAATGACTCATCACCTTCGAGTTGGCAAAAGAACGGTCCTAGCAACATTTTTCACGTACTTAGCGCTGGTTAGCGTCCTCTCCAGAAACAGTTGTAGCTTCACGCATCACAGGCCATAAGGCCTAGTTTGGGGCTAGTGTGTCTTGGACGAATGAAACCTATGAGACAGCGCTCACCAAGTCTACGTCGTCACTTCCATGAAGGCAGAGTTTTCTTTCACCACCGAAGACCTCCGAGTGCTATTCCCAGCGATCCTATGGCGCCACCAGTATAGCCTTGCACGCCGATGCTGTGGCGTAAGACGTGTGTAAGAGGTGTGCGTGCGCGATGTCCCGTGGCTGATAACCGGCTCGCTACAGTTCGTGCTGACACGTCTATGTTCACAAGCACTCTCATCCGTGCTGTGGTAGCTGTACGATCTGCTACTGCTTCACTTACAAAAAGACGATCCTGGCGGCCGTCTGTTTTTCATAGTCGTCCAGAACCTCGTCTATGGGTGTAAGAATGCTCACGTGACCACTAACACAAGATTCGTTGCACAACTGACGCAGCACGTCCAATTTGTGTGGTGATTCTCCAAAAAGACCATCCCGCTACTCGGCAGACCACATTTTCACCCCTTTCAAATTCGCTCAGTTAGTTGTTGGAAGCACGAGTGCGTCTCTAAAGCGTAGTCGCGTGCTTCCTTCGCACGTTTGCATCACACTGAACCTATGACGTGTTTAATGACAATGTATCGCAATTTCGACGAAGAGCATGTGTTTCTTGTGAAAAAAATATTGGATTATTGCGTCAGCGAATGTCTGTTGAACGGTTTGGTGACCAACGTACAATATATAAATGCTGCATACAAAAGTTTGTGAACAAGATGCAGAGCAGTGGAACGGAGTTGGATCTTCAAGGACGGAAGACGGCCGCCATTTTTGGAAGATTAGGTGATTGACGTGAAACGATTATTGGCTTCTGCTGAAAAGTTGTTCTCAGGAATGTGGAATGTCACGCAATACATGTCACATCGCTGCAAAGAAAGCTGACATGTATCCATAAAGGTTTATAGTTGATAAGAAGCTGAATGTCAATAAAGACAGACTCATCACATTTTGCCATTGGTTTCAGAAATTTATTGCCCAGAGGCCTCGAATATTGTAGTACACATGGTTCAGTGATGAGGCTTGGTCCCACCTCCCTAGCTATGTAAACTCTCAGAATACACGTTTGTGGTGTAATTAAAATACACACGCTCTGATCGAGCAACCCCTGCACTCACAAGTAATTGGCGTGTCCTGTACAATACCACTGCGTCACATCATCGCACCATTTTTTTTTCTCGAGTCTGCTGTGGGTAGTGCAGTTTACATTGAAATGTTTCGAGAATCTGTGAAGCAGTCGGTCGATAAAGAACTTACCATCGGCTGGTACTAATAGTATGGCCACACATGCCACACGTCTCAGATTCAATCGTTCCTAGGCAGAGTGGCTACGAGAGGACTTTGGACCCCAAGATCACCTGATTTAACACCAAATGACCTTTCCCGCCGGGGTGGGCTAAAAGGCAAGGTCTGCAGAAGCAGCCGGCCGCTGTGGTCGAGCGGTTCTTGGCGCTTCAGTCCGGAATCACGCGGCTGCTGCGGTCGCAGGTTCGAATCCTGCCTAGGGCATGGATGTATGTGATATCCTTAGGTTAGTTAGGTTTAAGTAGTTGTAAGTCTAGGGGACTGATGACCTCAGATGTTAAGTCCCACAGTGCTTAGAGCCATTTTATCCGCAGGAACAAACCACACAACTTGGAAAATTTACGACAGAACATCATCGGTAAAATCCAGGCAGTGACACAAGAGGTTCTGGCAGCAGCGTTGGAGAATCTGCAGCGCCGTGTTCAACTATTTTTGAAAGTCGAGGGCGGTCACTACCAGCACCTTTTATGACACACCTTTATTTCCCCATGAACAAGGTATGATAGGATCATTTCATTTCATTTCCTGATGTTTGTGCGATACCATTAAGCGTAACTTAAGAAATGTTTGTTTGTGGGGCCTCTTTCGTGTTCGACATCCTTTACAAGAATCTGCTGAAAATGACCACCGTTGACGTCCATGCAGCGGTGTGTTAGAGGTATATTTACAAACAACTGACCCTCCATTTTGCGCCACACGCAAAAATCACAGGCAGAGAAATCAGCGATCGACGTGGCCAGTAAATTGCAGTGCTCTTTCTGATTGTCATCTCCTCAGGTTGTCAAGGAGGCGTGTGCTGTTCCTGCATCTTTCTTATAATGTAAATACGGTTCTTTGCGTTTATCCACATATGGATTAAAGTTTCTGGACCTACTGGGTAGCACTAACAGTTTGGTTAAATTATGATACGGACACAAGACACTGTGTACCCAACATCGAACTTGAGATAATGCAACGGCAAGTACTGACGGAATTTTCTGATGCATAACGGCGTATTTCACGGTTCACATACCCTGACAGTTTCTATCACTCCTCAGAAAAATTTTGGAGCCGAAAGTTCTCTTTGCATTTCACTCAAAAATCACCGGCGGAATGCAACACACGAAAGTTCATATGCAGGCTTTAACTCATTCACAACAGCGCATTTGTAAGAATACAGATGCACGTCCCTTTTTTTGACAATGATTCCACACGACGATCTCTTAACAATGATTTGCACTAGTAAACGGCGTTAACACTTTGTCGAACTCAGTTCCACGCATTCCTTTACTCGAGCAGTGTTTTCTGCTGCCCAAATTCTTTTCGGAAAGTTACGGTTTCTGTTCGCTGAAGATACCATTTCATGCTATTTTGGCAATAAGTTTTTTATTTCAAACTTTGCTACAGGTTTTTCCAAAATACTTCCGATCTTAAACTCTTACGCAAACAGTTCCACATACATTTACCATAAATTGTGCATTGCATAATACTCAACAACAAACTCGGACTGTTTCATCATGAGCGTCATTTTGTGTTGCATTCACCTGATCATCAAACACTTCTACTCCTCTCATTCAAAAGCAATGATCCAGCGAAATACTTGGGACAGGGTAAGCAGAATGGTGCAAGAGCTGTATTACAAATATTTTCCGAGCCGGTTTATTTTGTCAAACTCGTAGTAAAATTTAAAACTCTTATTTCATCTGTGACCATCCTGCTAAATGTACTCTTGTGTAAGTTACGTTTTTAAATTCCTATAGAGGTGCATACATCTGAAAATAAACACTAAATTATCTAAAACGTAATTTTTCTTTGGTGTTTGTGTTTCTCTTCTTCTTTAATTAATATCATTTATGTTATGTGAAATACGCACATTTTATAGTTGTGCAGCTGTTTTTCACGTGTTTGTTTTATCATGTAAGTATCAATGAAAAATTAGAGAAACAGAAAGATGGAGACTGTTAATGAAAAAATAAGCCTAACTTCTTGTTAGACTGGTGGATGCACGACGCACACAGCAAGCACGGAAAGTTACAGAAGTCAATAATAGGTGTAGACGGTGGTTTAAAGTGAGTTAGACTGTTAAAATTCATAGGGTTCGTTTAAAAAATGGTTCAAATGGCTCTGAGCACTATGGGACTCAACTACTGTGGTCATAAGTCCCCTAGAACTTAGAACTACTTAAACCTAACTAACCTAAGGACAGCACACAACACCCAGCCATCACGAGGCAGAGAAAATCCCTGACCCCGCCGGGAATCGAACCCGGGAACCGGGGCGTGGGAAGCGAGAACGCTACCACACGACAACGAGATGCGGGCGGGTTCGTTTAAAAAGAGCTGTTGAATAGCATTAAGTATTACAATGCGACCATCTGGATTTACTATGAAAAATATTAATTTACTGAAAAGTTGACTTTAAAGTAATCGGACTGTAAAGTATATTTCAGTACGTTTGTTAATACTATTCCACTTTTCTGTTCAGTTACTGATAATTGGCAATTAGCACGAAACAAAACAGCTATGACAGATGGAAGGTTGATACGGAGTAATTAACAATGTGTTACATTGGATCACATAACGATCCACTAACTTAATAAATACAGTAATCTCTCACACCATCATGAACGCAAATTAAAGTATTGTTCATTAACTAGTCAATATAATTACAGTTGCAGATAATACAGAGAAAATACTAAACTAAATAATTCACTGCATTGCCGGAAACAGCACGTTCGTAATGAAACTTTCAATGCCAAAATAATTTGTAATGAAAGGTTACGAAAATAGTTAATAAAACAAGTCTGTTATTTACGCTGCATTTAATTCTTCAGTTTCAGAATGTGGACACAAACTGTTAGTGAGAAACTGCACTTCACGATTCAGTAACATTTACCTGGACTGTGCCGTGACGTCGCCGTTTAGTGGCAGATAAATAATTTCCACATCGATGTTCCTTTTACTGACTCATCACATCTCCATATGTAGCCAGATTACAAATATTTCTCCACGTGAATTTCGTTAATCATCACAGAATGCTCACTCCGTAGCCATAACGGACCAACTGTCACAGACTACCACCCACAAAGTTGTCGCGATTGAGGAGGTGTCTGCCTAACAAGGGCACCCACATCCAGCGCTAGCGTGCCCCCCCCCCCACCCCTCACCCCCGCCTCACCGCCCCCGAGTCTCTCAGGGAAAGGAAAAAATATAGCGTAGTCAGGTGTTTTTCTTTCAAGAAAGTGATTTAAAAGGCAGTATTAAAAAGGTCTATAACAGTGTTGGAACTGAAACTTCTTATAGGTACTTAATGTCGCCCTTCGTCTTCGAAAATATCAAAAATTATCCGCACCCCTATTTCTTGCCTGTCCCCCAACGCCTTACAAACTATTGTATTGGCGCTATTCCTGCCTAATTAGTGCAGTTTCTCGTACAAGGACAATCAATGTTTTACGTACTTTGTTTCATTTCTTTAAACACCCATCCTGCTTTTCAGTACACTTTTAACTGTTGCCATATTTGATTACGATGACAATATTACACGCAAATATTAAAGTTCTAAGTCATAAATAACAGTATTTATACAAAAAATTCCTTATGCTCCTAACAGACGGCGTTACTCGTTACAGGTACAGAAAAGTGGCGCATACTTTGAATTATTCAAGATCTAATTATGAATTGAAATCAATACAATCACAAAAGGAAATTATGCTGTGCTTTTACGTTTCACAAGTGAGTGACTTTATGCTAATACCTTGACATGATTTTCTCATTACAGTATCCATTGTTTTACACTTAAATAATGTTAGATGAGTGATTGTTTATACAGTGCTGTGGATGGAAGAGCTAAACTGTAAGACCTTAGTATGCCAAAGTCATCGGGATTTATAATCAATAAATCACTGTCCATTTTTTTCTAATAGAAAACTCAGTGTGTCATCTATAACAATGAAACTGGTGATTGTGTCAATTTAGCATCTTACCATCAACTGCACTACATCAAATCGATTATCAGAGACACAAGCTACAGTGATTTGTCGTTCATTTGCAAGACATCCAATTTTTTTAAACTACTATTAGATACGAGCAAATATCGCCACGCCAGCTACCGAAGTGGGGAAGCATAAGTAAACGCACCAGAGAACGCAGCACCCTAACCATCAACATACGTCAATTCGGAGAAATTTCCTTGCCTGCTTCTTTGGCAGCGAAAAATAATAACACTGAACAGAAGCAAATGAAACGAAATGTGTCACATAGTTATAGTGCAGCAGGAGCTTGTATTTTCAGTCCAAGTGCAGTTTAAAAACTTTCTTTTCTTATTCAATAAAACAAACCATTAATTTACAACCATCCTCAAGCAAAGTTACAAGAACGATTGTTATATTCAACTGGTTGTGAGGAGCGTGAGTGAACAAACAGGGTAATAAATTCGAAATCCGTAAACTGCACGTAAACTTGTAGTTGGCCGTAAATTAACGATAAAGTTCATAACAAACAATGTGCAAAAATTGCAACATTACTGGGAGAAATTGTAGCTAAATTATACTTCTGACAATTTTGTGCACCTTGATGAATATTATTGTGTGCTTCGAATTCAGTTATACGGACAAGTAAAAATTAGCATTGGGAAGAAAAAAGGAAGGAAGAAAAATACCAGGAAAGAAGAAGCGCACAAATATAGTACGGAACAAAAGAGACTGAATGTACCTAATGTCTGACATCGGATACTGAAGTACATCACCATTCTTGCATGCAAAATACTGAAAATAGAAAGACATCTACTTACCTTTATTTTCTGTATATTAACCTGTAAGTCATCATAGTCATAAGAACGTAATTTAGCTATGGATGTCGTAAAGTCACTAAAATTCGTTGTTTGTCTTTAATTCAGCTTTTCACTGTCATCAGGATATGTTGATTCTCCAGGTACACAAGAACAGGAGTGTAAAATCGATGTAAGCTTATCTCATTCCCAGACGAATCTCCATATATGCTACCCACATAATGAAATTTAACGTTAGTTTCGCACAGGACAATTCGCAAATTATCTGCCTTTTACGAGTAGTGTTCTTCAGGTGTGCATATCTCTTATACATGAGCTGCACAAAGACAAACCATTTCGTTATACACTGACCCTCCATATTGCCTTCACAAATGAAAATCACAGGATTAACAGCCAAGTTATTAAGCAGGGCACTCACGTCATCTTGTTACATTATATGTCAGTACACATTAATTACAACGTGAAAATAACCGATGAAGACACTGTATTGCCAATATTTGTAGTTACATTTACCAGAAAAACTCACAATCATCAATATCATTTGTAGGGGACACCGGGACATGTTTACGCCTAGGGCACGTTTACCCAGAGAACTTTTCTGGAACGATTCTTGCTAGGGCGCTAACGACGATGAAAGATTACCATTGCCATCTACTGAGGTCTCTCACAAACTTCACGCCACCAGTCGGGTGAAAGTTTTATCGCGAAGAACATATTTGTGCTTTTGTACAATATGATTTACATTTTGTTAAATGTTCAAATGTGTGTGAAATCTTATGGGACTTAACTGATAAGGTCATCAGTCCCTATGCTTACACACTACTTAACCTAAATTATCCTAAGGACAAACACACACACCAATGTCCGGGGGAGGACTCGAACCTCCGTCGGGACCAGCCGCACAGTCCATGACTGCAGCGCCCAAGACCGCTCGGCTAATCCCGCGTGGCTACATTTAGTTACTCAAATATCGAAGCTCCTTGGCAACATATCTTTTGGAATAGAGAATAAGTAAATACAATGTTCGTTTACAGTAGATTATTCTACTTTTAAAAGTACATTTGTGATTGCCATCCTAATATCCCAGTCAAGCTAACTTGAAGACAACTGCAGTAACAAACGCAATTTAAAAAATGGAGGCACAGAGGAATAAAAGATAGAAATTGCTGAAAAAGCTACACTCCTGGAAATTGAAATAAGAACACCGTGAATTCATTGTCCCAGGAAGGGGAAACTTTATTGACACATTCCTGGGGTCAGATACATCACATGATCACACTGACAGAACCACAGGCACATAGACACAGGCAACAGAGCATGCACAATGTCGGCACTAGTACAGTGCATATCCACCTTTCGCAGCAATGCAGGCTGCTATTCTCCCATGGAGACGATCGTAGAGATGCTGGATGTAGTCCTGTGGAACGGCTTGCCATGCCATTTCCACCTGGCGCCTCAGTTGGACCAGCGTTCGTGCTGGACGTGCAGACCGCGTGAGACGACGCTTCATCCAGTCCCAAACATGCTCAATGGGGGACAGATCCGGAGATCTTGCTGGCCAGGGTAGTTGACTTACACCTTCTAGAGCACGTTGGGTGGCACGGGATACATGCGGACGTGCATTGTCCTGTTGGAACAGCAAGTTCCCTTGCCGGTCTAGGAATGGTAGAACGATGGGTTCGATGACGGTTTGGATGTACCGTGCACTATTCAGTGTCCCCTCGACGATCACCAGTGGTGTAAGGCCAGTGTAGGAGATCGCTCCCCACACCATGATGCCGGGTGTTGGCCCTGTGTGCCTCGGTCGTATGCAGTCCTGATTGTGGCGCTCACCTGCACGGCGCCAAACACGCATACGACCATCATTGGCACCAAGGCAGAAGCGACTCTCATCGCTGAAGACGACACGTCTCCATTCGTCCCTCCATTCACGCCTGTCGCGACACCACTGGAGGCGGGCTGCACGATGTTGGGGCGTGAGCGGATGACGGCCTAACGGTGTGCGGGACCGTAGCCCAGCTTCATGGAGACGGTTGCGAATGGTCCTCGCCGATACCCCAGGAGCAACAGTGTCCCTAATTTGCTGGGAAGTGGCGGTGCGGTCCCCTACTGCACTGCGTAGGATCCTACGGTCTTGGCGTGCATCCGTGCGTCGCTGCGGTCCGGTCCCAGGTCGACGGGCACGTGCACCTTCCGCCGACCACTGGCGACAACATCGATGTACTGTGGAGACCTCACGCCCCACGTGTTGAGCAATTCGGCGGTACGTCCACCTGGCCTCCCGCATGCCCAATATACGCCCTCGCTCAAAGTCCGTCAGCTGCACATACGGTTCACGTCCACGCTGTCGCGGCATGCTACCAGTGTTAAAGACTGCGATGGAGCTCCGTATGCCACGGCAAACTGGCTGACACTGACGGCGGCGGTGCACAAATGCTGCGCAGCTAGCGCCATTCGACGGCCAACACCGCGGTTCCTGGTGTGTCCGCTGTGCCGTGCGTGTGATCATTGCTTGTACAGCCCTCTCGCAGTGTCCGGAGCAAGTATGGTGGGTCTGACACACCGGTGTCAATGTGTTCTTTTTTCCATTTCCAGGAGTGTATTTACACCTAACGAATCTGAACCAGAAAGAACTAATTATATGAGAGCAAGCACTGATAACGGCAACATATTGCTAAAAGCAAGAATAAGAAAAAATGTGGTTAGGCCTACTTTCGATGTCGTCATTAGCGTTGTGCCCAAAGACTGGTTTTCACGTGGTAACTCTCCGTGCCCCACTGTCGTCTGTCATCCTCTTTAGGTCCGCATAATTTATGCTGCCCTTCATGTCTCTCTATCATCTTGTATCTGCTCCCTCCTATCAGTCTCCTCTCACAAACAATTCCTTCCAAAGCGTCTGTTATCAAGCACTTCGATCTCAATGAATCTATTACACAGTTTTCTTCCTTTCTCTTATAACGTGCAGCAGTCTCATAAAGAGGATGAAAACTGCCTTTGTATTTACTTCATGAAAAGAGCAGTAAAAATGGAAGTAAGAATGTGTCCGTGGTTTGGATGTAAAAGATGGGCTCATGACGACTGTGCCACAGGAAACGTAATATTTTTTGTGTGTATAAATTGCGACTCGGACAGTGATGAATAGTCATTTAATTCACATTAAAACTTCTATGGAAGATACATTGCGCTAATAGGCAGAAATTCGCCAATAACCTTTGTTTACGGCCAGAAAAATTGTTGTGTTTCTTCATGCTGTTTGGTGTAAATAAGCCTGTAATTTTGTAAGTAAAACATATGTTGAAAATTTTAGAAGTCTGTTTTGTATAATCGTTAATGTATTCTGTACGTGTAAATGTGGCTGCCATAAGTGCATAAACCTGTCGCCATACCTGGAGCACGTTTGCACACTCGAGCTGAGCCTAAATAAAATTATTCTGCACTCCGAAATGTAATCTTGAATCAGATGTATGCATACCAACTTACATCATGTTATGAAATTAAACAATATTAAACACGATAAACCTAACGAAGAAAATTTTAAAATTCCGAAAATAAATCCGCGTAAATGCGCCGTATATATTGCTAAAACCCACTCGATGAAGGTGTAAAGACATACTGCATGAACATTAACTGATCTGCTTAAACTGAAACAATGAGAAGGTGGTATTTTAAGGAAGGGATAATATACGTGGGGATACTTTTATTTATCGTATTCCACATATTATAATGCCTGCTTTTACAAACGTATTTTGGGAGATATGTACATCTGTGTTAACAGAGAAACACCATTCTTACTACTCTTCTGTGACCCTGGTGAAATAGGGTAAGACATTGAGTGGTGCCGAGTAGTTGGTGAGCCAGATGGGTCCCTCTATGATGGGGTGTTCGGGGTCCACCTCGTCCGTCCAGTTACCACTGGGCAGGTAGATGTCGCGGCTAACGGCGCCCTCCTCCAGAACCGGTGCCACCAATATGTCCTCTCCCAACAGGTATTCTGCACACAAAATATTAAAATACGACAAATATGTAAAATCCTGTTTTATCTGATATTACAAAACAACCATATTTGACTCAGCCCACAGGGGCTAATACTTCATAGCGATTCATCGCTCCCGCCAGCTCTCACCACTAGGGCGCTGCACCTTCACTTCGTATTGTGTTACATCAGCGAGAGTTTCTTTCGCAGTTAGTTTGATACTCCGTACGTGCAGTACTGGCCATTAAAATTGCTACACCGCGAAGCTGACGTGCTACAGACGCGAAATTTAACCGACAGGAAGAAGATGCTGTGATATGCAAATGATTAGCTTTAAAGAGCATTCACACAATGTTGGCGCCGGTGGCGACACCTACAACGTGCTGACATGAGGAAAGTTTCCAACCGATTTCTCATACACAAACAGCAGTTGAACGGCGTTGCCTGGTGAAACGTTGTTGTGATGCCTCGTGTAAGGAGGAGAAATGCGTACCATCACGTTTCCGACTTTGATAAAGGTCGGATTGTAGCCTATCGCGATTGCGGTTGATCGTATCGTGACATTGCTGCTCTCGTTGGTCGAGATCCAGTGACTGTTAGCAAAATATGTAATCTGTGGGTTCAGGAGGGTAATACAGAACGCCTTGCTGGATCCCAATGGCCTCGTATCACTAGCAGTCGAGATGTCAGGCATCTTGTCCGCATGGCTGTAACGGATCGTGCAGCCACGTCTCGATCCCTGAGTCAACAGATGGGGACATTTGCAAGACAACAATTATCTGCACGAACAGTTCGATGACGTTTGCAGCAGCACGGACTATCAGCTCGGAGACCATGGTTGCGGTTACCCTCGACGCTGCATCACAGACAGGAGCGCTTGCAATGGTGTACTCAACGACGACCCTGGGTGTACGAATGGCAAAACGTCATTTTTTCGGATAAATCGAGGTTCTATTTACAGCACTTTGATGGTCACATGCGTGTTTGGCGACATTGCGGTGAACGCACGTTGGATGCGTGAATTCGTCATCGCCATACTGGCGTATCACTCTGCGTGATGGAAGGGGTGCCACTGGTTACACGTCCCGGTCACCTCTTGTTCGCATTGACGGCACTCTGAACAGTGGACGTTACATTTCAGATGTGTTACGACCCGTCGCTCTACCCTTCATTCGATCCCTGCGAAACCCTACATTTCAGCAGGATTATGCACGACAGCATGTTGCAGGTCCTGTACGGGCCTTTCTGGATACAGAAAATGTTCGACTGCTGCCCTGGCCGGCACATTCTCCAGATCTCTCACCAATTGAAAACGTCTGGTCAATGGTGACCGAGCAACTGGCTCGTCATAATACCTCAGTCACTGCTCTTGATGAACTGTGGTATCGTGTTGAAGCTGCATGGGCAGCTGTACATGTACACGCCATCCAACCTCTGTTTGACTCAATGCCCAGGCGTATCAAGGCCGTTATTACGACCAGAGGTGGTTGTTCTGGGTACTGATTTCTCAGGATTTATGCACCCAAATTGCGCGAAAATGTAATCATATGTCAGTTCTAGTATAATATATTCGTGCAATGAATACCCGTTTATCATCTGCATTTCTTCTTGGTGTAGCTACGTTTCCAGCGTTGGCAGACTTAGAGAAAGCTTTTGACAGTGCTGACTGGAATACTCTCTTTCAAATTCTGAAGATGGCAGGGGTAAAATACAGGGACCGAAGGCTATCTAAAATTTGTGCAGAAACCAGAAGACGTAAGAGTCGAGGGGCATGAAAGGGAAGCCTATCCCCGATGTTATTCAATACGTATATTGAGCAAGCAGTAAAGGAAACAAAAGAAAAATTTGGAGTAGGAATTAAAATTCATGGAGAGGAAATAAAAACTTTGAGGTTCACTGATGACACTGTAATTCTGTGAGAGACAGCAAAGGACCTGGAAGAGCAGTTGAACGGAATGGACAGTGTCTTGAAAGGAGGATATAAGATGAACATCAACAAAAGCAAACGAGGATAATGGGATGTAGTCTAATTAAATCGGGAATTAGAATAGGAAATGAGACGCTTAAAGCAGTATATGAATTTGCTATTTGGGGAGCAAAATAACTGATGATGGTGGATCTAGAGAGGATATAAAAGGTAGACTGGCAACGGCAAGGAAAGCGTTTCCGAAGAAGAGAAATTTGTTAACATGGAGTATAGATTTATGTGTCAGGAAGTCTTTTCCGAAAGTATTTGTATGGAGTGTAGCCATGTATGGAAGTGAAACGTGGACGATAAATAGCTTAGACAAGAAAAGAATAGAAGCTTTAAAAATGTGGTGCTACAGAAGAATGCTGAAGATTAGATGGGTAGATCACATAACTAATGAGGAGGTATTGAACAGAATTCGAGAGAAGAGAAATTTGTGGCACAACATGAGTTTCGAAGCTTTAATATTTTGTAATTTCTCCTCCATGTCAATTTCTTAGAGATATGAGATGTAAAAGTAGGTCTATATTATTTAGTACCTAGCAACAACACTATGTTTCGAGGACAAGCGTATTCTTTACACATGAAGACACATCATAAGCAATGAACAATTAAGTCACATTAAAATCCGTAGTAGCGTCAGGACGTCCCAGTGATGGTTGAAGGATCTGATGTAGCTACAGGATTGTCTTTTGGCGTCAGAGTAAACGTCTGCAACTACACCAACACTGTCTTCATAGCGTCTCTCCGGTTAAATAGAAAGCTGTTGTCCATTTGTTTCACTGAGTTACGGGTTTCGCTTCCTCTGTTTTTAAGTATCTTCAGTAGCCTGTTTTGTTTCTTACTGAAAACGAATGTATGTTCGTTTGTAGCAGCTTTTTCTGTGTTGCCTTCCTATAATTGGGTTAGAAAAACAAATTTGTGTAGAATTTACTCAATGTTTTCACTTGCCTTGGTTACACTCACTAATTTGTGTGGTTCTTTTTTCGAACCTGTGCCGCATTGAGTTATCCAGACATTCCAGGATGTCCGTGAACATTTCCTCATGTACACCTCACGTTTCACTAGCTTGCTGTCTATAACGTTTCTTTACTGTGTGTATTTGTTATATGACGTATTGCCAATCGATAACAGGCGTCCTGCTGTCCGGTTGTATTCCAGTGGCTGTAAGCAGTTCAGTTTTCGTTTGTTTATAATGTACTGTACAGTGTGGTAGGAGGGGGGAGGGGGGGGGCGGAGTTGAGACACGGAAATAGGAGGGCGACTTTGTACGGTGAATATCGGTTATATTAGTTTGTGTGTTTTTAAGTGGATGAAAGATGAGACGGAGGGCTGATTGGTTGAGATTTTTTGCTGTGGTTTAATGCTATGCTTCAGCTGTATTGTTTCAGTGGCCACAGAAAGAGGTGAGTTCCTGCATTCATTCTTTTTGTCATTCATGAATTTCTCATTCATTTCAAGGCCTTGTATATGAGGAAATTTTCCCGTACGTTATTATCTTTCTGTTACGATTTTCCATTGTTATTACTTTACAACGTGTTTCATGTTTCTTAGCTTTTACACTTGCGTTATTCAGTGATGATCAAAGTTTGACAGCTGTGTTTACACTGCTGTCTTCTTATATGTACCTTCTGCTTTGTTATAAAATTACTGTCTGCCATCAGCTATTATACTGCTTTGCTGTCTGCGTATGCGGCGTTGCGAGCCGGTCCAGTGGTGCCATTGTGAATCGTTCTCGGAATAAACTCCATGTACATCGCTATTAGCTACACTGGTGCTGCAAACTGGCTGAGGAAAAGAAGTGTAGAAAATGTCCAGAAAATAAATGATGTGAAAACGACCAGTTAAAAATGGCAGAGTTAATGGGACAATAGTCATAAAGGTTGACGAGTTTACTCCTTCTCCCCGAAGTTCAGAGGTGGGTTGGAAATGCATCATGTCAACCCTAGTCGAGGCATGATACATCTTTGGACAGGACACAATCCTAATGGTATTTATCTCTTACAACTCGATCTCATGTAGAGGGCCGTCTGCGAAGGCGAAAATGAGAAAGCTCCAGAATACGTTGTCTTCCACTGCGCATTATTTAGCACCTCTAGATAGAACATCCCACAAACATCCTATCTATGCACGGCTGTAGGAGCACCGTGAAAGTAATCTGTAGTTGACGGTCTAGCTAACAAATCTCAAAGCGACGGATAACTAAGTATAGGAAACGATGTCGCCACGGACTCCCCAGGGTGCAGTGGGTGCAAAATAGGGAGAAGGACTACGAAGTGATGGCGAGTTAAGAGGGAGAGTCAAGCATCTATGGTGACGTGTTCAGTCACGACGTCTGGCAAGTCGAGCTCACACCCCCATGGTTAGATGTCCACATCCACAGCGACACTTACACTTAAACCCTATCTCTTCCTACAGATCAAACTCTTAGTTTTCAAAACGATACATTAGCGTTACAGTTATAATACCAGTAGTTTTATCATATTATCACTGCAAAATTCAATTGAAACTTTACATACAGTTCACCTTAGTTAGCAGCAACATCAACCCTGCAGGGGTAGGAAAAGGCTTTAAATCTACACAGCCTGTGTCACACCTCCGGGCCCACTTGGAAATGGAAATAATAATAGCATGTTAGTAACCAGTCATAGTGTGCAGACTCGATGTGCATTCCAAGACTACAACCCCAGACGGCTGCAAAGGGACATGCTCAACATCATTTCATAAATTTTATTGTTTCTTTTCGCGTACTGTCTTTTACTTATATATCTTAAATTTTCCACGTTTTTCATATACGAAATGGGCTACACAAATCGCAAGTAGTTATTGCACATTCAAACAACGGACCTTACCGTTGGTGGGGAGACTTGCATGTCTCAGCGATACAGGTAGCCGTATCGTAGGTGCAACCACTACGGACTGTTTCTTTTGAGGGGCCAGACAAACGTGTGGTTCCTGAAGAGGGGTAGCAGCCTTTTCAGTAGTTGTAGGGGCAATACTCAGATTGACTGATCTGGACTTGTAACATCAACCAAAACGGCCTTGCTATGCTGGTACTGCGAACGGCTGAAAGCAAAGGCAAACTACAGCCGTAATTTTTCCCGAGGGCATCCTCTTGAGTAAAATATTCTGGAGGTAAGATAGTCCCCCGTTCGAATCTCCGGGAGGAGGACGTAGTTATCAGGAGAAACAAAACTGGCGTTCTACGGATCGGAGTGTGGAATGTCAGATCCCTTAATCGGGCAGATAGGTTAGAAAATTCGAAAATGGAAATGGATGGGTTAAAGTTAGATATAGTTGGAATTAGTGAAGTTCGGTGGTAGGAGGAACAAGGCGTTTGGTCAGGTGAATACAGGGTTATAAATACAAAATCAACTAGGGGCAATGCAGGAGTACGTTTAATAATGAATAAAAAATAGGAGTGCGGGTAAGCTACTACAAACAGCATAGTGAAAGCATTATTGTGGCCAAGATAGACACGAAGCCCACGCCTACGACAGTAGTACAAGTTTATATGCCAACCAGCTCCGCAGATGCTGAATAGATTGAAGAGATATGTGACAAGAAAAGAGAAATTATTCACACAATTGGAGGGGACGAAAAATTAATTGTGATGGGGCACTGGTATTCGATAGTAGGAAAGAGAAGAGAAGGGAAAATAGTAGGTGAATACGTAAGGGGGGGAGAGGGGGGGGGGAATGAAAGAGACGGCAGCCTGGCAGAATTTTGCACACAGTGTAATTTAATCATCGGTAACACTTGGTTTAAGAATCACAAAACAAGGTTGTAGATGTGGGAGAGACATGGAGACCCCATAAAGTTTCGGATTTGTTACATAAAGGTTATGCAGAAATTTAGGAAGCATATTCAAACTGTAAGACACTGCAGGGGCATATGTGGACTCTGAACACAATTTGTTCGCTATTAACTGTAGATTAAAACTGAAAAAACTGCAAAAAGGTAGGAATTTAAGAATATAGGACCTGGATAACCTGAAAGAACCAGAGGTTGTAGAGGGTTTCAGAGGGATCATTAGGGAACGATTGAGAAGAACAGGTGAGAGAAGTACAATAGAAGAAGAATAGGTAGCTTTGAGAGATGAAAGAGTGAAGGCAGCACAGGATTAAGTAGGTAAAAAGACGAGGGCTAGTATAAATCTTTGGGTAACAGAAGAGATATTGAATTTAATTTATGAAAGGAAAAAATGTAATAATGCAGTAAGCGAAACAGACGAAAAGAAATACAAACTTCTCAAAAATGAGATAGACAGGAAGTGCAAAATGGCTAAGCACGGATGGCTAGAGGACAAATGTAAGGGTGTAGAGGCATATATCACTAGGGGTAAGATAGATACTGCCAGAGGAAAATTAGAGAGACCTTTGGAGAAAATAGAACCACATGCATGAATGTCAAGAGCTCAGATGGAAAACCAGTTCTAAGCAAAGAAGGGAAAGCAGAAAGGTGGAAGGAGTATATAGAGGGTCTATACAAGGGCGATGTACTTGAGGACAATATTATGGAAATGCGTGAAGAGTTTGACAGAGCACTGAAAGATCTAAGTCGAAACAAGGCCCCAGGAGTAGACAACATTCCATTACAACTACTGACAGCCTTGGGAGAGCCAGTCCTGACAAAACTCTACCATCTGGTGAGCAAGATGTACGAGACCGACGAAATACCCTCAAACTTTAAGAAGAGTATAATAATTCCAATCCCAAAGAAAGCAAGTGTTGACAGATGGGAAAGTTTAATAAGTCACGGCTGCAAAATACTAACACGAATTCTTTACCGACGAATTGAAAAACTGGTACAAACCGACCTCTGTGAAGATCAGTTTGGATTCCGTAGAAATGTTAGAACACGCGAGGCAATACTCACCCTACGACTTGTCTTAGCAGATAGATTAAGGAAAGGCAAACCTACATTTCTAGCATTTGTAGACTTAGAGAAAGCTTTTGACAATGTTGACTGGAATACTCTCTTCCAAATTCTGAAGGTGGCAGGGGACAAATACAGGGAGCGAAAGGCTATTTACAATTTGTGCAGAAACCAAATGGCAGTTATAAGAGTTGATGGGCATAAAAGGGAAGCAGTGGTTGGGAAGGTAGTGAGACAGGGTTGTAGCCTCCCCCCGATGTTATTCAATCTGTATATTGAGCAAGCAGTGAAGGAAACAAAAGAAAAATTTGGAGTAGGAATCGAAATCCATGGCGAAGAAATAAAAACTTTGAGGTTTGCCGACGTCATTGTAAATCTGTCAGAGACAGCAAAGGAACTAGAAGAGCAGCTGAATGGAATGGACAGTGTCTTGAAAGGAGAATATAAGATGAACATCAACAACAGGAAAAGGAGGACAATGGAATGTTGTCGAATTAAATCAGGTGATGCTGAGGGAATTAGATTAGGAAATAAGATAATTAAAGTAGTAGATAAGTTTTGCTATCTGAGAAGAAAAATAACTGATGATGGCAGAAGTAGAGTTGATATAAAATGTAGACTGGCTATGGCAACGATAAATAGTTTAGACAATAAGAGAATAGAAGCTTTAAAAACGTGGTTCTTCAGAAGAAAGCTGAAGATTAGATGGGTAGATCACGTAACTAATGAGGAGGTACTGAACAGACTTGGGAGAAGAAGATTGTGATACACCTTGACTAGAAGAAGGAATCGGTTGGTAAGACACGTTCTGAGGCATCAAGGGATCACTAATTTAGTACTGGAGGGAAGCGCTGGAGGTTAAAATCGTAGAGTGAGACCAAGAGATGAATACAGTAAGCAGATTCAGAAGGATGTTGGTTGCAATAGTTACTCAGAAATGAAGAGGCTTGCACAGGATAGAGTAGCATGGAGAGCTGCAAGCTGCTTCAAACCAGTCTCTGTACCACAAGAACAAACAAAACACACACACACATCTTCTGATTAAGTGCTGTAAGTGATTTTCTCGTAGTTTTTACGATTGTTAATTGTATCCATAATCGAATGTACCTAGACAGCAACCTATAAAATTCCTTCAGAAAACAAAAAAATAACAGTCTTGGCACACTACTAGACATACACCAGTCTTTTTATTTGTGTAAATGTCGATGTGGTATCTTTCTTGTTCCGTATGCTATGTGAAGTTTGTATTTCTTCAATATATTTCTTATGTCATGTGTTGATTTGCGTGGTTACTCTACACCGTTTATCCTTTTTAGTCTTCGGACCATTGTTTATGCTTTCTGTGCTTGTGTGTGCTGTAGTGTCGATGTTGGTAGTGGAGTTTTGTGATCCTTTTACCTTCTGCACCATATCTTTTTCTTACAGTAGTGTTTTGATTTTATTATTTAAACAATGTACTGCACCAGGTTTATATTCGTTGTTTGTAGGTACATGCTGTTTCTAGTAGTTTTTCATAATTTGTCTGTGAATTGCAGTTTTATTCAGTGTGCCATACGCTGAAGAACTGCTAGTTTGTGGTTTTGTGGCTGGGTTGATGTGACTTGTATAACTGTATCTGTTGCTGCTGGTTTTATGTAGATATCAAAGTTGTTATCTCCCTTCATTGTTATATATAGAAAATGTAATTGTTTCCATAAGGAAATGAGAGTTATTTGTTCCATTTATGTCTGCATATTAATACAAATGGCATATACAAGTCATTGATGGCACAAAAAGCAAAATGTATAAAACATGGAACAGTGCCTCATAATTTGTTTCACAACTATCAGCCTCTCACCAGAGAGTGCAGTTGATTTTGTTGCCACTAACTTAAATTGACTCTTGAGAAAGTATGACTTGTGATTACAATCACATTCCTTTTAAAATTTGATGAATTTAATGGATGAAAGTACAAAACATAAAAGTGCAGGCAAAAGGCTATAATCGCGCCTAAAAATGGTATCGTCATAAACTTCATAATGGCAAACCGGGAATGGTTAAAGGGGAAGTAAAATACTGTATAAAGATGCATTATGGTGAGAAACATAGATGCCATGTATAGGAAAATTAAAGAGAAACAGTTGTATGAGTATCAAGAGCTCAGATGGTAATCCAATGCAAGTAAACAAGAGGAGACACTGAGGTGGAAGGAATAGTAATAGGACTACAAAATTGAAAGTAACGTTATGGAAGAGAAACAATATGACGATGAGATAGCAGAAATTATTCTACGAGAAAATTTGTTAGCTCACTGATAGATCCAATCAAAATAAGGCACCTGATCTAGAAGACATTCCACCCAGATTATCCTCAGGTGAACATACCATGACGAAACTACTTCAGCATATGCACGATATATTAGATGGGCGATATACATTCATATTTCGAGAGGAATGCAATAATTCCAGTTCCAAATAAGGCAGACTCTGACAAGTGGGAATATACAGACACAACAGTTTCATAAGGCATGGTTGTAAAACACTGACATGAATAATTTTTAAGAACAATAAAAAGAAGTTGAAGGCGGTCTCGAGAAGGATCAGTTTGTGTTTCAAAGAAATATAGTCGCATCCGAAGCAATACTGACACTGTAATTTACCTTAGGCTGACGGAAGGCAAATTTACATTTATAGCGTGTTTTTGACACTGTTGACTTGGATACATTCTTTGAAATTAGAATGGCAGAATGGATCAAATGTAGTAACTGAAACTTTCTTTATACTTTGTAAAGAAACCGGACTACAGCTAAAAGAGTCGAGGAAAATGAAAAGGGGACGGTTATCTACACATTATATCAACATGAGATATCGTGTAAGGGAAATATTCTACTTGGCATATACCAGTTTGTAATGCCCTGTGGTGGTCTCCTTCAAGACACATTGCAAATCTGTTACAATTAACAGAGAGGGAGTGATAAAAGTTGCCTGTTTCTTTGCAGTTTCATTTTTTTCTCATAATATTTCCGGTTTTTTTTCAGTCATGAGTTGTCTTTGAAATGCTTTGAGAGTTTCTGCTATAGTCAGCTTCGAACAGTCAAATAAGCGCCACCGATCCATTTCATATCTGTCTAGGACCTGTATATCTAAGCGTGGATGTTTATTCACTGGAACTACATCTTGCCGATACAGTATAACTTGGATTTGTTTTCTAGTTTGTTCCACTTTGCATATTTGGAATTAGGGTGTTCCTTGTCAACAGTTCATTGTATCATAAGATAGCAAGTTGTGTGATTTTGATTGATGATTGAATTTTGTAATCTGAAGTGCAGAGTAAAGAAATCACCTTCACCGACTACCTGTCCCCCTTTCTACATACGTACTTGCTGAGGAGGATTTGTGTTAAGGTAGGCGTTTTCATCTGATTAAAGAGTGCTAAGTATGTTATGATACATGCATACCACGGACTTAGAAAATTTTGTGGGTGGAGCACATCCAGTGTAGTGTTGAGCGTACTAAAGGGAGTTGGAACTTTCTGTGCTTCTGTGATCATTCAGATGATGCTTGTGGTAAATAATTCCCTGTATTAGTTTAATAATTTCACTTCTACGGCACTGTCTTAATAAAATCTATTTCTCATACCACATTTTCTTTTATTAAAATTCTGGTACTGAGAAAATATTTTGAGCAGTGTTATTCTTTGTTTTTGTGATCTGGTGGAGTAGTGGCAGGTTTAGTGGAAAATATTTCACTTTTGTATATAAGTTGGGCTTGTTGAATTTTGTTGGAATTGAGATAGGACGAGTCAGTTTAAAATTTCTGTTTAGTCATTGGTGGTTTTATTGTCCACTGTATGATGGAAAACCTTGCAGGTAGTCAAAGAGCGGCAAAAAGTGGTCGTTTCTGGAGATGTCAAGAGAGAAGGGAGAAGTGTCTTATTCTGGAACCATGTGCAGAGTTACTTCTCAAGGAAATAAAGGTGTGTCTTATAGTGATTAAATCAATATATCAATTAGTTACATAGAAAGTGATCCAGCCAGTGACACCAATGTTATAACTCAACAGAAGTGAGTGCAATGGAATTAACTGAGAGACTGGAGGAAGATGCAAAAGAACAACAACTTTATTTCTGTACAGGGACAGATACAGAGTTAAGAAGAGAAATTTTAATCCACTGGGAAAGATGCTGCAAGGTCATACAATGTGCATACTGCACAAAAATACAGTTAAGGGGAAAGTTAACTTCTGGTCTAGGTGAGAGTGATTTTACACTTGACAAAAACTTGCCAGTGTTCAAAAAGGCCAGGTTAATTTTTAGGAGATTTTCTCTGAACAGAAAAAGCAGTTACTAGGTGATTCAGATAATTTAAGTGAAGAATATGAAAAGAATAAGCAGATTTGTGAGCAAGGTGAGCTCTGAAGTTTGTTCAGAAAGACGTCAAATTCAGGAAAAAGTTTAATGAGAGGAGGATGTATCTGAGAATAGGGAAGAAAATCAAAAAACAGTGAGAAAATTAATTACTTGGCTATTGCACAATTGGTTGTTAGCACTGAACAAAGTTCCAGTGGTATTGTACCTGTGTGTGTTTGAGGATCTGAAGAAGTGAGGTCATTATAGATATTTAAGGAAGAACAGGAGGAGATTAACAGGAGCAGAAGGGAAACAAAAGGAATTAAATGAGAAGGTATCTAAAACTGAAGAAGAATTAGGAATTGTATATTAAGTTGAACTAATCAACAATGAATCATGATTAGGTGTTACTGTGCCAACAGATGATCAGCAAAATGGTGCTGGAGATATACATAATGATATGGCCAAGGCTGTGGCTGTTGAGGTTTAAATCAGTTACTAATACAAGAAGTAGAATATGTGGTGACAAGACTTGGAATTAGGTTTGCAGCATGGTAAGGACAGTTGTTGAAACTGACGTGAATGCTGTAGAGCCTAACTGGGAGTGAATCACTCATAAGACTCTGGAAGCAGAGAGAGCCTTAGTGTCTGAGTGGCACCAATAGAGTTCTTAAATGGATGTACACTGAAGGGACTATCCAGTGTCTTTCATTTGTACATTAGTCCATAGTTTTTGTTTTGTGAGAGCAACCACGCGGTTTACATGTGGTTTCTCTTGAAGTGTTCTCAATTAATAGTTTATCTAAGTAGCCAGCCAGTTTTCCCATGTGTTTCTTGTATTATCTTTCTTTGTGTGGTAAGATTTTTGTGGATGATAAGGCACATATCATGTAATTGATGTTAAACTTATACATGGGGCTGTCACATTTGAGGTGAAGGGTGCTGGTAATTTTCAGATGGTGGTTAGTGTTCTTGTGATGGATGTAGTTCTCATGTATTTTTGTGTATTTCCTCGGTATTAACGTTATAATCTTTGGTAAGCTGATTTTCTGTGTACTTGAAATCATTTTTTCGCACTGTGGGTGAAGTCTGGTATGTTGAATATGAGTAATATTTTATATGGTATCTAATGTTTTCATAAGTTTGCCGCAGATGTTTGATTCTTGATGCATGTTTTGATACAGTGATAGATTATTTGAGTATTGTGTGACCCAATGATTTATTACAGAATGCTTTGTTTTGATTTATGTTTCTATATTATTGACAGTCAACCACAGTAGGGAGTGTTTTCTGTACACTGAGATGTTGTTGTTCATGGTGGATGTTGAATAATAAAGAAGAGTATTAATAACAGTGTGTCTAGACTGACTTCGTGTGGGTGTTTGCATGTGAATGTTGAGCAGGATCTGACAGTGTATTGACTGAAGAGCGGATATCAAATTGAACTCTTAAAGGAGCATACACATGTTTGACTAGCACTAAATTTGTAACTGTTCAAACAAACAGGATAAACTTATTTTCTTTGCTGTTTTCTTTGTCTTGTTCTGTTCTATACCTTTATGACAGTGTAACTTTATCTATAGCATCGTTGATGCGAAAGTTGTGTGAGACTAGTCACCTGTACATAAGTATGTATCTGCATAAGTGTTTGGTATGCATGAGAGGTTTTGGTTTCCTGATGAAGTTTGTTATTGAAACTTGTGAAATGATTAATTGGTTTGTGAGTACTTGTGTGGTTTTATATTCCTGTATGTTGTATTGTGTCATGGGTGTTCTGTACAGACTGTGGCTGAACAAATGAATGAGAGTCTGTAAAGTTGTTTTCAAAACTGGATTTTATATGAGTTTTAAGTGATTCCCTCCTGGGGAGGATGGTTTTGTGGTTTTTCAACTGTATTGTATTACTCAAGAGATTATTTGGAATGCATATGTATTAATAGAATCCCTCCAGAGGTAGAGAACTCTTAGTCTTCCTCAGACAGAGGTGCTGTGGAACGATTTTGCAAGTTATGGATAATGATTCGAGTTGGGCAGTAATCACAGAGGGCTGTAAAAGACTTCCAGTAATCAGTTGAACTGATAATTGCCAGTGCTTAATGAGAGGCTTGTGATTATATGAGTAATGTTGACGTACCTGAATAGCTATTGGCCAGAAATGATAGGATCATGCCTAATTTTGATATTTTTGTGTGTGTATTTGCTTATGAAAGTTGCATTATAGTAGTTTCAGATAAACAAGGAAGTTACTGGTAGCTTCAGTGAAGGTGTGACCCACTTTCTCATGCAGATCTTTAAGGAAATTTCTATATGGAGCGAGGCTAATGATATTTGGTATTCACACTGAGGCCATATTATGATATTATCTGAAGGACTGCAAGATTTGCAGCTTAGTATATTGGGCATTTTGAAGACAAGAATTTGAAAGTTTTGATTCATGATGAGCATGGTGATTTTTTAAGATGAGTATTATGGGATAACCTTCTATGATGACGCAAATTCAAGTTTTTTCAGATGATTTTGTATTTTCAGTGTGAAGTGGATTATGATCAACTATGTTATTACAGGAAATGTAGATGACATGGAATATTCTGTTGTGAGAAGTAAGTGTAATTTGAACCATTAAGTATGTAGGTCTGTGTGTACATGGATGTGTTGTCCTCCATTGGTGTATTGTTTGTACGTGGATCAGATGATGATTTGATGATGAGTATTTATGTGGATTGGAGCTAATAATGCAATAATGTTTTTTCTCAGATACCTAGTTACCTTAGCATTGTACATATTTCATGTCTGTGATTTGATACTTTGATATTCCTTGTAATGTGCTGTCTGATTCACCTGTGTTGTTATACATGCTTTATACTTCTGTTTGATGAGTTCTCTCATTGAATTGCATAGTTTATTTCTAGTTTGTTTGTTCATTGTGAACATTTTCGTTTCTCCTTTGTGTGGATCTCTTTATTTAGTGAATATATTAGTTCGTTGCACTTTGTATGGTCTTTTTCTGTATCCAAGGAACAATTAACTTTTTTTTGCTCAAAATATTTTTGGTTTTCTTGGATTGGAAATTGTGTTTGAAATACTTTGCGACTTTGTGCTATAATGAGGTTTGATTACTCAAAATTAGCTCTTTGAATAATCTCTCCACTCTTGCATTTCCTATCTTTTTAGGCCGATTTTGACCATCAGCCAATCGGAGATGACTGTTTTTGGCATGATAAGGTATTACATTTCAATTTGTATTCGCCATGGTGGTAATATTCTCATTAAATTTTGTTCTGTTTCATTTGAGAGACAGTGTGGCTTTGACTGGTGTCGATGGGAGCTAGTTTTGAGTTTCTGAAATGATGACTGAAACTGATGAGTTCTTTTCTACTACATGCCATGGTGACCAATAGGCGAATGTATAGGTTATTACTGAAGTGTATTCCACCTATTTCATAGTTAACTTATGATTACTTCCCATTCATGCCTATGGTAATACGTTTGTGTATGGTGAAATGGAAGCGCAACAATTGCTCACTTCTTGTTAAATGTGTGTTTATTACAGGACCAAATATTATCTTTCAATCCATCATGCTGTAGACTCAAAATTATTATCCTAACCTACATTATAAAAGAATTATTGCCTTCTCATATGTTTTGCATTGACAGCACATAACTCTGTTTGCACTTTGCAAGAATCTTTTTTATATTTCATGTACTGAAGGTCCATGTGTACTTTCTAAAACAGGATCTTTCTCATAATTATTTCAGTTCAAGCCACTTCATTTATTATCTGTAGTTGGTGCTGATAAATGCAGCCACACTACCATATTTTGTATATTTATTACCTCCACCTTCGTCACATAAATGCTCTAAGATGGCACAGACAGTTAATAACATTCTGCATTCGCAGACCGCTAGTAATACACACTCACTTTCCTTGCATGGAGTTTGGATTCAGATGGGGAAAGGTATGTCACTGGCTGCTATTTTGGAATATTTCTGATTTCTGAATGCAGTAAGCGGTGTGAGATGCTCTCTAATTGCTTTATTAGGAGGGTATTACGTTCTGACCCAGGAAAGTATTGGTTTAACTATTCTTTCAAGTCTAGATTCAGCGAGTGCAGATAAGATGGGACATCGTCATTTCTACTGCTTGGGGCTATAAGTTAAAAACAAACAAAGTCTACTATTTTTGGAAAGTTTCTTGGTGTAAAATTACTTATTTTAATTTTGGGATAGTTATCTATGCAAAATTCATTTCTGTTGCGCCTGCATTAAGTAAATGAGTGTGCGAGACTTTTCCTGAAGTTCCCAGTTTGTTTTCTGGACTATACAAGTGCATGTATTACAGCATAGCTTAACAGCCTTTACTCAGTAACAGTTCATGGAAGTACATCAGTTTTCATCGTAAGCACACTCGTGTTACCAATTGCAGATTAAATTTTAAAAAACTGCATAAAAATAGTTCATTAAGGAAGTGAGGTCTGTATAAGCTGAAGGAAATGAAGGTTGTTGAGAATTTCAGATGGTGGAGTAGGCAATGTTTTACTAAAACAGGAGAAAGAATACAGTAAAAGAAGAATGGGTAGTTTTTAGAAATGAACTAGTGTAGGCAACAGAGAATCACATAGGAAATATTTAATTGAATTGACGAAAGAAAAAATATGTAAACGCATCGAATAAAGCAACCAAACACGAGTACTGACACCGAAAATATTAGAACGGCAGAAAGGGCAAAATTTCTAAGGAGGAATTGATAATTAAATCGACACCTTAGCTGCAAACTGTCATTGATATACATCATTGGGGACATGTTTAAAATGTGTGTCCCGACCGGGACTCGAACCCGGGATCTCCTGCTTACATGATAGACGCTCTATCCATCCGCCACCGACGGCAAAGAGGATAGTGAACCTGCAGGGACTTACTCTTGCACGCTCCCCGTGAGACCCACATTACCAACACGTCCACACCACTACATTCGTAGTGCGCCTAATAGATGTTTTCCCATCACACTCATTACTGGTGGCAGATTAATCTACCGAGTCTCGTACGAGTTGAGGCATAGCGTGTGCGTTCGCACAAGAAGGTCAATGGCCGGGCAGCCATATTTTAACTGTATATGAAGGTAGTATCTGTTCCCGAAAGAACAGATAACACTGATGACCGTGCAGCTCCTCGAGAATGAAATGATAATTAAATCGACACCCTAACTGCAAACAGGCATTGGTATACATCATTGGGGAACTGTTGAAAATATGTTTGCCGACCGGGACTCCAACCTGGGATCTCCTGTTTACATGGCAGACGCTCTATCCACCTGCGCCACCGAGGGCACAGAGGATAGTGCGCCTGCCATGTATGCCATGTAAGCAGGAGAACCCGGGTTCAAGTTCCGGTGGGGGCGCACATTTTCAACACGTCCCAAATGATGTATACCAACGCCTGTCCGCAGCTAGGGTGTCGATTTAATTATCATTTCATTCTAGAGAAGCTGCACGGTCATCAATCGTAACCGTTCTTTCGGGAACAGATACTACCTTCATATATTTTCTAAGTAGGAATATCTAGGGGACAAATGCAAAAGTAGCTTCAGTAACAATATGAAAAACAGATACCGCCTATAGGAAGTTTAGAGAGGCCTTCCAAGATAAAAGACGTAACTGTATGAATGAGTATCAAGAGCCTCGAAGGTAAAATAGTAAAAAGCAAGGAAGCTTAAACGTGAAAGATACAAAGGCGAATGAAGACAATATCATGGAAAGGGAAGAGGAAGCAGATGATGATGATATAGGGGATACAATACTGGGAGAACACTTCGGCAGAGCACTGAAAGAGCTAAGTGCAAACAAGGCCGCTGGAACAAACAACATTCCCTCAGGATTTATGAAATCCATGGGATATCCAGTCGTGAGAAAAGTATTGAACGTGCAAGAATATGGGAAAGCTGAAATACCCCCAGAACTGAGGAAGACTGATTCGAATTGGGAAGAGCACAAGTACTGACAGGTGTGAATACTACCGACTGTCGTTTTAATAAGTCATGTTTGCAAAATATTGACATGAATTATTTCCAGAAGAAATGAAAATTGGTAGGCGCCGACCTCCGGGAAGATCAATTTGCGTTCTGTAGAAAAGCGATACTGATTCTATTAGTTATCTTAGAGGATGGTTTGAAGAAATTGAAACCTACTTTTAGAGTTTTTTTAGATTTAGAGAAAGTGTTTGACAGTATCGTCTGGACTACACTCTGTGAAATTTTGAAGATAGCAGGGGGTAACATAACAGGGAGCGAAATGTTATTAGTAACTAATAGAGAAGTCAGACTACAGTTGTAAGGGAAGAAGAACATGAAAGGGAAGAAGTAATCGAGAAACGAGTGAGACTGTGTTGTAGCCTATCCTCGATGTCACTCATTGTACATTGATCAAACTTTCAAGGAAACGGAGAAGAAATTTGAAAAAGAAATTAAAGTTCAAGGCGAGGAAATAAAAACATTGCAGTTTGCCGATGACATTGTAAGTCTGTCCGAGACAACTAAGGACTTGGAACAGCAGATGACGGGAATGGACAGTGTCTTGAAAGTAGGAATACCACTGAACGTAAAAGTATAGTAATGGAATGTAGTCTAAGTAAATCAGGCGATGCCGAGAGAGTTCGATTAGGAGATGAAACACCAAAAGCAGTAGATGAGTTTTGTTATTTGAGCAACAAAATAACTGATGACGGCCGAAGCAAGGAAGATATCAAATGCAGAATGGCAACAGCAAGAAAAGTAGTTCTGAAAACGAGGATTCTGTTAACGTCTAACATCAATTTAAAACTAAAGAAGTCGTTACTGAAGATATTTGTCTGGAATGTAACCTTGCACGGCAGTGAAACGTCAACGATGGACAATTCAGGTAGAAAGAAGGCAGAAGGTTTTGGAATGTCGTGCTACCTAAGAATGATGAACATTAGATGAGTACATTGAGTAAGAAATCAGGATGTAGTGAATCGAATTGGGGAAAAAAGTCTATTGTACAACTTGAGCAAAAAAAGTGGGTGGTCGATAGTCATATCATGGGTCATCAAGGAACTGTCAGTTTGATAACTGAAGGAAGTAGGGTGTTGTAAACGCTGTGGAGGGAGGCCAACAGACAAATACAGTAAGCAAGTTGAAATGGACGCGGGTTGCGGTAATTCTGCAGAGATGAAGAGGCTTTCACAGAATAGGGTAACATGGAGAGCTGTATCAAACCGCTCTTCAGACTAGAGACCACAATTATCCTTACTGAAGGCTTAAATAGAGCAACAAGGTTCGCGTGGGATTATAAACGTGAGTGTGACAGCTAAGGCTCGGAGATAAAACCACTGCAAAAGGAGGGGAATAAGAAAAAACTCGTCAGATGGAGAAAGAGAGTGGAACTCGAAAGACAGCGTAGAACAACACGTGCGACGTGGGAAAGCTGTACACACGGTACCTGAGTTAATGCCCTGGGCGGTGGTGTCGTTGGCGGCGATCCACCAGATAGGCGGGTTGATGAGCGTGCCGTTCTCCACGGCGGCCTCCATCAGCTCGACGATGCGCGGCGCATACCGGGCGTGCAGCTCCGCCAGATCCCGGCTGATCTCCACCGTCTGAAAGACAGGTCGCCCAGTACAGAACGTACGTTACCTCTGCAGTACAATGTTCAAAAAAAAGAATGTTTGCCCACAGAGACCGAATTTTCATCTACACTACTGGCCATTAAAACTGCTACATCAAGAAGAAATGCAGATAATAAACGGGTATTCATTGGACAAATATATTATACTAGAACTGACATATGATTACATTTTCACGCAATTTGGGTGCATAGATCCTGAGAAAACAGTACCCAGAACAACCCCTCTGGCCATAATAGCGGCCTTGATACGCCTGGGCATTAACAGAGCTAGGATGGCGTGTATAGGTACAGCTGCCCATGCAGCTTCAACACGATACCACAGTTCATCAAGAGTAGTGACTGGCGTATTGTGACGAGCCAGTTGCTCCGCCACCATTGACCAGACGTTTTCAATTGGTGACAGATCTGGAGAATGTGCTGGCCAGGGCAGCAGTCGAACATTTTTTGTATCCAGAAAGGCCCGTACAGGACCTGCAACATGCGGTCGTGCATTATCCTGCTGAAATGTAGGGTTTCGCAGGGATAGAATGAAGGGTAGAGCCAGGGGTCGTAACACATCTGAAATGTAACGTCCACTGTTCAAAGAGCCGTCAATGCGAACAAGAGGTGACCGAGACGTGTAACCAATGGCACCCCATACCATCACGCCGGGTGATACGCCAATATGGCGTTGACGAGTACACGCTTCCAATGTGCGTTCACCGCGATGTCACCAAACACGGATGCGACCATCATGATGCTGTAAACAGAACCTGGATTCATCCGAAAAAATGACATTTTGCCATTCGTGTACCCAGGTTCGTCATTGAGTACACCATCGCAGGCGCTCCTGTCTGTGATGCAGCGTCAAGGGTAACCGCAGCCGTGGTCTCCGAGCTGGCAGTCCATGCTGCTGCAAACGTCGTCGAACTGTTCGTGCAGATCGTTATTGTCTTGGAACGTCCCCATCTGTTGACTCAGGTATCGAGACGTGGCTGCACGATCCGTTACAGCCATGCGGATGAGATGCCTGTCATCTCGACTGCTAGTGATACGAGGCCGTTGGGATCCAGCACGGCGTTCCGTATTTCCCTCCTGAACCCACCGATTCCATATTCTGCTAACAGTCATTGGATCTCGACCAATGCGAGCAGCAATGTCGCGATACGATAAACCGCATTCGCGATAGGCTACAATCCGACCTTTATCAAAGTCGTGATGGTACGCATTTCTCCTCCTTACACGAGGCATCACAACAACGTTTCACCAGGCAACGCCGTTGAACTGCTGTTAGTGTATGAGAAATCGGTTGGAAAGTTTCCTCATGTCAGCACGTTGTAGGTGTCAACCCCGGCGCCAACCTTGTGTGAATGCTCTGAAAAGCTAATCATTTGCGTATCACAGCATCTTCTTCCTGTCGGTTAATTTTCGCGTCTGTAGCACGTCAGCTTCGTGGTGTAGCAATTTTAATGGCCAGTAGTGTAATTACTTCGAGCTTTTTGACAAATAGGATAGATTGAGTAACATGTAGGTCAAAATAACATTATATCCCATACATATACGGTAGCTAACTAACAGGGAGGGGAAAAGTTTACTTCTTTGGCACCGCACATTTAACCCCTTTGGGACGCAAGGCCCGCATATGTGGCCCGATTGTCACGTCACACACCCAGCGCTGTATCTAGGGACTGGCTTGGAGTATCGACACGGGACGGGGCGCATCCTGACCAAAGGGCAATTCTTCTCACTAATTTCAGGTGGGGATCGTCAGCGCTTTCTTGCTATATGTCATCTTAGCAAAGAAAAGAGGGGAGACACCAAAGAGTCTTTTGCAGTTTTTAAGAGTCTCGTCAAGGAGCTTGTGGGCGACGTCAGGGCTCAACCAACCCATCGAGGAAGAGGCTACGCTATGAGCATGGTGACCTACACAGCAGGGACGGCCTGTACCATGCTATAGCAAGAACAGGCACCGGAAAACAGGGCGACTGTGTCGTTTGCAGTGATCGCTCCAAGGTAGGAGGGCGAAACTTGTTCGTCCAACCCTTCTCTTCATGTTCCTGAGCGCTTCAGCAGGTATCACAAAGTACCAGAGTACCGAAAGGATTTGTAAAATGTGGTTGCCTATGGAAAAATCATTATGCCAAAGTAGTAGTTTGTTTTAAGCAAATATTATGAAATTTTGTAGTTTATGGACATAAATCCCTCAAAATGGACTTTTTATTTTTCTCCCCACGGACGTCCTATTAGAGATAAAATTGTATTTTATATGTCCTTTTAAAGCTAAAACTTTGAAGAATAAGATACAACTAATTTTAATATGTCTAATTCAATGCACCACCTCTCAACAAAAAAGTAAAAAAAATCAAATATTTCATTTTTTTCTATTTTAACACTACCACCAAGTGCACGATATGGAATAATGAAAATAGTATGCCAGTAAAGAGCGTGTATTAGCTTCATTAACAAAAAAAATTACACCTATAAGTCAAAAACTGTAGAATTTATAAGCGATGAAAGAAACCTAAGGGATATGGAAGCCGCACAGCGCCTACGTATTGCTCCGCTTTGGGGAAACTCGTCCCGAGAGGGTTAAACTGACTTACTCAATGCCTCTCACACCCACTTCCCAAAGCATGCTAGCTATCTTTATTAGATCTATACGTACTTTGTATTTATCGATTTCCAGTGCTTTAAAATGTACCCCTTGGTTTTTGAAGGAAATATGCTCATGTCGATAGCGGATAGTGACAAAACATAAGGCACTAGACCACACATAGGTTCAATTGAGTCGTGACAGCACAGCCTGAATCGCTTTCCACCAGTCGAAAGTGACAAGAGGCTCTTGTAAGGCAAGTTTCTCGGACCGAACAGGAAAGCGGTGTTCCAACTGTATTTATAAACTTAATGTACCACTGTAACTAATATTTTGGAAGCATACGATTGTGCAACCCGCAGTTTGCGCTCTATCGGACTTTAAAAATGTACATCACTCTCCTCAACAAATTGCATAAAACAACATGCAGAATCACAATAGGTCCTTTAGGCGAATACAGTACTTGTACAGTCCTCTAATCACATTCTTGAGCTGCAAAATCAAATACTACTCGACTCACATTCTGGAATTCAGTATCATGTGCGGGAGTATTGTACTTCGTCGTTTCTACAAATATTGAAGCTTAGGCTGATACGCTGGAAAAAAGCTGGTTATGAAGAATAGAATGCATTTTCATAATGAAAATTCTATTTCCTAATTTAGTTTTGACGGCACTGTAAGAGAGTCCTTATACAATCTGTTATCCTTCTTGCTTATACTTTATTTTTCCGAAGAAATGTCCATTCAAAGAGTGTACGTATTTCGTTCTTTTTGACTGAACGATAATGGACACAATTTCCTTCATTTCTTCATTGAGACAGAATGAGTTGTTTTATCTCCAATTCTTTTATTACCGCGTCCTCTAAATGGGTCTTCATTCTGTCTTTGTTTCATATCAGATATTACTTTGGTGTACTTCATATAGACGGATGTCATCAATAACGAGCTATAGGTGCAACTTTAAATGTAGTTGTATAACACGAGGGTGAGTCAAATGAAAACGTCAAATATGTTTTTAAACATTATTTATTGTGCAGAAGCGGTACAAAGCTTTATCACTTTTCGACGTAATCTTCCCCACGCTCAATGTAAATCATAGAGCGCTTACAAAGTTCATAAATTCGTTTAGAAAAAAATTCCTTTGGTAGTCAGCGCAACCACTCATGCACTCCGTGGGGTACCTCTTCATCAGAACGGAACTTCTTTCCTCCCATTACGTCTTTGAGTGGTCCAAACATATGGAAATCACTTGGGGCAAGGTCTGGTGAGTATGGTGGATGAGGAAGACACTCAAAATGCAGGTCTGTGATTGATGCAACTGTTGTACGAGCCTTGCATTGTCATGTTGCAGAAGGACACCTGCTGACAGCAAACCACGTCGTTTTGATTTGATTGCAGGCAGCAGATGTGTTTTTTTTCTTTTTTTTAGGATATCTGTGTATGATGCACTGGTGACAGTGGTCCCTCTCGGCATGTAATGCTCCAGAATTGCGCCTTTTTCGTCCCAAAAGAGAGTTGGCATAACCTTCCCTGCTGATAGTTCTGTTCGAAACTTCTTTGGTTTTGGTGATGAGGAATGGCGCCATTCCTCTCTCGCTCTCTTCGTTCCGGTTGGTGGAAGTGAATCCAGGTTTCGTCCACAGTACCGATTCTTGCAAGGAAGATATCACCTTCTCGTTCAAAGCGCCGAAGAAATTCTTCACAAGCATCAACACGTCATTCTCTCATTTCAGGAGTCAGCTGCCGTGGCACCCTTCTTGCAGATACTTTGTGAAACTGGAGCACATCATGCACAGTGTGGTGTGCTGACCCATGACTTAATCTGTAAACATGCTGCAATGTCATTCAGTGTCACTCGGTGGTTTTCCTTCACTATGGCTTCAACTGGTGCAATGTTCTGTGGAGTCACAACTCGTTGTGCCTGACTTGGACGAGGAGCATCTTCCATTGAAGTCACACCATTTTCGAACTTCCTACTACATTCATAGACTTGCTGCTGTGACAAACATGCATCACCGTACTGAACATTCACTCGTCGATGAATTTCAATAGGTTTCACACCTTCACTACGCAAAAACCGAATAAAAGAATGCTGTTATTCCCTGGTGCAAGTCGCAACTGGGGCGGCCATCTTTATACTGATACTGCGACGGTATGTGTGTAAGTACACTATGCTGCCACCGACAGGCCATTCTGCAAGCTGTTTGTAACACGCTTACCAACTTACAGGGTAAGGGCGCGAAATTTCGTTTTGTTATTACAAATTTAAGGTTTTCGTTGACACACCCTCGTAACTATCATAAATATATTCAAGGCGATCTTCCGAAAATTTTGTCAAAATACTAACAGTATTGGATTTCTTTTTTGGTGAACGTTCATAGTCACCAGAAGAATTAGCTTCTCTTTCTGGAGTACTGTTTCCGCCACTGCCACCAGCACTGCAAACTATAACACTGTTAATCGCGTTATCGTCCATAAAATTGTTTTCTTCGTCCACTACCCTATCCAGCGTAACAACAGTTAAGCAGTCAAATCAATATTAACGTTTCTGAATAATTAGATTCTCCAAAAACATTGCGAAAGTGACATCATCCTGTCCTACACCGTCTTCTGTTGGATAACTCCTTCTTAATTTGGTTGTCACAATATATAAAACATTCCAAACATTAACAGTTTAGTTCATTTTTGCTGTATATGTATGACAATGCTGTCACACGTATGTTAAGCACGTCCACAACTTGCACAGGTAACTGACTGGTGTGTTCATTCCCTTTTCTCCAAGACTACAAGCACTGTTGCGTACAAACCAAGAGCAACCAAGTCACACGACTTCTTGGGCATAGCTATAAATTAACCTCTTAGGCAAAAAAATTGTGTACGTATACAGAAGACAAAAATATGATGTACATCTGTAGATTTAATGACGAGAAATAGTTTCACAAATTGAGCAAGTCAATAACTCGTTGGTCCACCTGTGGCCCCTGTGCGGGCAGTTATTTGGCATTGATTGACAGAAGTGTTAGGTATATTGCTGAGGGATGCCGTGTCAAATCTTGTCCAGTTGGCAAGTCAGACTGTCAAAACCCGAGATGATTGGCATCCCATGGCAGTCTGGGACGTCTTCAGACATATCTCAATGATTGGAGTTGGCTTGTCTTCAATGATAAGTCCCGCTTCGAATTGAGCCCCAGTGAGCGGATTTCTCCCCAAGTGAGAAAGTTTGGACAACGTATGGGCAGGGACCTCCAATCATCTCGGGAGTTGGACGATCTAACGTTCCATTTTTTCAGACTTTGGCACAATATTCCTCAAGAGGACATCCAACAACTCCATCAATCAATGACAAGCCGAATAACTGCTTGCGTAAGGGTCAGAGGTCAACCAAAGCGTTATTGACTTGCTCAGTTTGTGTAGCCCTTTCTCTTGAAAATAATATATCCAATCTTTCTGAAACTGTGAACATTTGTTTGTCGGTACATGTACATTACATCATAACACATTCTGCCGTCTCATTCGTATAATTTCTTCATCGTGCGTCTTTGCCTTTATAACTCTAGCCAGCGTATATGATTTTGTTCTCTTTATGTTTTGTATCATTCAACATATTTTGTAATAAATGTAATTATATAAAAATATTTTAAATGCATGTATCATCATCATCATTGCACAGTTCCAGTTTCTTGGGTACTGCTAATGAGCCTTTCCCACTTCCTTTGTCCATGTACAACCTGTCATAGAGAGATCAGCACCGTTCTTCCTCCGGCGGCGATGTCATACTGAATCATCTCTATCCAACGTCTTCTGATCAGTACGTTTTACTTCCACTCTCTTTCTAAATTTATTATGGTTGCTTCTGTAGACTACAACCTCAATACACCGTACCACTTGGATAAAAGGAATGAAAGATTCCATGTTTCTTCCTCACCTCCTGACTCCTCAGCTTACCCCTCTTTGTCTTTTGGAAGGTGAATCTAAGTAATTTGCTGATGCCAGTGGTCTTGCTAACTCTCTGTTCATGAGGATGCTTGCTAACTCTCTGTTCATGAGGGTGCTTGTTTCCATAAGATAGATCAATACTGGTATGAAGTATCAATGGCCCGTCAGTGATTTTGCTTTTGCTGGAATCATGTCGTCCCAAAACAACGTTTCAGACTCATATATCTGATCAAAACTCTTTCTGATGTATCTGTATGTACCATTGTTATAACAGAGCGCATTTCGACTACCTAAAGTGAACAATGGAGGGGTGCAGTTCAGTTTTGACTAGGTGATTATTGTTAATCTAACATGGATAGTGGGTTGGCATTAGGCTGAACGACAAGGTTAAAACGTTCAAGTTAATGTCTGAACCAAATCAGTGTGAACCGCAGAAAGACAGTAGCAGTTACCGAGAAAACTCTCAGCTCTGCGCTGTGCGCCACATTGTAGCTGCCACAGTGTCATTCTGTGGAAGACATACGTAACGAGCCTGGATACATCATTTTTAGCGTAGGATCGTCAAATACCGGCATTGCGCATTTTTGTCGCCGCACTTCTCGGAATCTCACTACGAGGTGAAGTGTAGCCAGGGGAGAGACTTTTGAAACACAATGCTGAATATTATCAGCCTTTCAATTACATAAAGTATGTACTGTCGTCTGTTTCCGCGGTGGCGCACTGGTTGCAGCTGTTGAACTCAGTAAAAGCTGTATTTTGTATAGAACGAAACTTGGTCCTCTATTTCACAATTGCATGTAAGACAACCAGAGAATGGGTAAATAAAATTTCTATGGAACTGATACAGGAGGAGAAGCTCAACAGGACGAAGAGGGCGCTGGATGAGACCTTCTGGGGATGCCCTGTGCCTCACTAGCTGCAGTTTCGCCTCACGTGTGACGTCATGGTGCTGTGACACCAAGGTGCATAGGTGGTCGGGGTGGCACGGTCACATACCGTGCAGTAGTGCATAAGGAGGAGCAGGCCTGACGATCGCCAGTCGTGGTGAGAAGGACTTGTAGAAGTGGCTGATTCTCTCTTCGGATGCACGTTCCGTAGGGTGGATAACGAACCCAACCTTCTGTGTAGGCAGTATATAAATTAGAAATGGGGAAACGCAGCAAAATATCGTACGATGTCAGTAATGATGGTATTGCAGGGAAAAAAGGGGGTTTTGAAAGCTGTACTATCAACACTCTGCATCATTTTTGATTTCGTTATTTATTTAAGGATTTTTCTTCTTGTCGTATACCTTTATTAATTTTATAGTCATTTGGAATCAAACTTGAAAAATTACTTTTACTCTTAGTACCAAACAGATCGAAACCGCAGCTTCCCAAAAAAAGAGGGAAAGTGTTGAAGTTGGACAGAGAAAGTTATGCACTTAATAAAGAAAGGACCCCTTTCATTAGCATCTCCACTACCTGTCAAATATATACCCCGTCGACAAGCAGGATGCATCGCGCCTCAAGTACTCAACAATGCTCCTCGCAGTCGATGCACCAGTGTGGCCATCGATTCCTCATTTTTGGCCACATTTATCCAAGTTTTTGTATGCCCATGCCCGTGACTGGAGATATGGCGGACTACATTCGTTCGCTATTTTAAGAAAATGAGACACCAACAGCCGCCCTTTTGATGTCATTTATTGTACAGCTACCAGTGTCGGCGCTTCAATGCACCATCTTTAGGACTTAGCTGACGCTGTGATGTTGTCTCTCCAACTGTCAACAGCTGATGTTCGGAGAGACAACATCATAGTAACAGGTAGCCTGCCTAAACCAATTATGTTTGCCACTGATACACTGTGTATGGTGTTAACCCCTTCAGCATCAGCTAAGGCCTGAAGATGGTCCACTGAATGGCCGAAACTGGTAGTCGTACAATAAATGACATCATAAGGATAGCTGTAGGTGTTTCATTTTCTTACACTTACCCACTTTTAGAGCCTCCGTTGGCGACTTTCCTGGGACCCTTATAATCTGTATGCACTGTAAAGATCGGTAAGCAAAATCATGCGAGTGAAGCCGTGAGACCTGGGCCCCGCGACGAGAAACTGGCGTGGCAGCTCACCGGTCGCTGTTGGTGTTCGTCATTGATCCGGCAAACATTTGTCGCTCTGTGGACCGTATATTCGCTCCTTCAGCCCACAAACGTCGTCAGCTACCTCTGTCGTCAGCACGTTGTTACCTGCGGCAGTCAAGTCTGTTCACGTCGGTGGGAAGTGAAGAGTCCATCGCATCCATCAGGCAGTCACCATTGCACTCCGCCTTGTGCGCTGAGGTCGCGCTTCTTGCCATTCTGCGGTCGACCGAGCGAGGTGGGGCACTGGACTCGCATTCTAAAGCATGATGAGTCAAATCACAGTCCCACTTTCCAGATTTTGATTTTGAGTCATTGCACTAAATTGCTCCAGGCAAATTCAAGGATTGAGCTGGCGGGTTTGCTCGGGTCGCCTTTCGAATTCTTGGCGCCACTAGCTCGATCTGTCGTGTGCTGTCCCTCTGGTTTGAGGCCATTAAGATCTTTGTCCGAGTTTGTTAATGGGAGACGGAGCGTGTTATGGTGTGTCGAGTTTGGGGGCGGTAACGGAGCGAGGAGGACGGTGTGAGAGGTCAGCCCGGTGACAAAGGCGGGAACGAGTGGTTGCTGGGCATATTTGTGCCTGACTGCGACTGCCGTCTTCGTGACTAGCCTGGCCAGCCAACTCTGGGAGAGGCACACCGGTCAGAAAGTTGGAGCCAGTTTCGCTGTGCTGAATTCTGGGCCCCCTTTGGAACTGACAAGCTTCAGCTTTGATTCGTAAACTTCAGTTAAGTTTTGGATTCTGAGATCTTAACTGTTATTAAAGACCTGCCTGTTTTCTGTTTGGTGATTTCATTTGACTGAAGCTGTTATTAAAGAAAACCTGTCGTTTTGCTATTTGGTAATTTTGCTTAACTGAAGCTGTTAATATTGAAGGCCTGCCTGTTTTCTATTTGGCAATTCTACTTAACTGAACCTGTTAGCTTTGTAGGACTGTATGTTTTATATTTGGTAATTCTACATAACTGAAGCTATTATCATTAAAGGCCTGCCTTTTCTCTTTTAATTAAATTAAAAACTATTTCATAACTTCCGTTATCTGAAACTCTTATTAATCAACGCCTCCCTGTTTTTATTCCCCCCTATTGAGAGATGATATCTTAATCTGTGTTGTAATTAACTGAAATTGTGATTACCAAAGGCCTACCTGTATCAGAGGTATTTACGTCAGTAAGGTAGTGACAGGGAATGAAACATGATGGTACATGGACCCTAACCTTTCTCCTCATATCCCTTCATCCATAATTGTAGGTTTCAAGCGAGGTTGCTCTGAAAAGGCACGGACGATTTCCTTCCCCATTCTCGAATGATTCGAAGTTTATGATCCGTCTCTAATGACCTCGATGTCGACGGAACGTAAAATCCTAGTATTTCTTTCGTTCTGCGGTAGACTGTCTGTGGCGGCCACACAAATCTACGACCGCATCGCAGCACAAGTCGAGCCCAGTCATTACATTCTCATTGCCAGCAAGTCACCACCTCTTTCCCTCCAGCCAAGCAGGTATCTCCAATTCAGTTGCATACATGTACAGTGCGCTGGTCACCGGACTCGTCCTAAAAGCTCCTGTCGCTAATCGAACCCCACAGTGGTGCACAGGGTCGAATAAATGCAACGCTGAAGGCGCTGCCGAACCATAAACCACTCTCAAATAGTCAAGAGAGGACATGGTTCTCAGTAGGGTATGTGATCACTTCGGATGGCACTGCATACAGTGCTACGTGCTCCAATGCTGGCCACAAAGTTGGTACGGAGCTCTTATGGTAAGGCCTTCCATTCCTCCATCGCCATTGATTGACAACTGCCGGGTGGTCGTTGGACCATACGGGCGGGCTGCAGTACGTTTCTCCAACGCATCCTGCAAAGGGCAGATCAGACCATTCGTCGAGTATTCTGTCCTTTCGCCAAATGTTTTCTCGTTCCAAGAACTCATACCGAGGATGTTTACGCTTAGATGCGAATAACTGAGCACATGCCAGGAAGACGTGGTAAACAGTCTTAAATCAATCAACAGACTAAGTGCTTGAAGAGAGGTGTAACAAGTAACAAAAGATGTCTCATTTCCAGAAAGCTACATACCTCTTCGTCGAAGTCCCAGGGCACGTAGGAGAACTGTATGGCCGGCATGAAAACGTTGGCCTGCAGCCATCGTATGAAGAGCTCCTTGGTGAGGACGTCGGAGCCGTAGCCGTTGCCGCCCACCATGTCTGGCAGCACCAGGACGTAGCCCACCATGTTCATCTGCAGCAGCGTCGTCACCAGCGTGGGCAGTCCGTTGTCGAAGGTCCACTTGGTGTCCTTGTCGATCATGCGAATGTAGACTGGCAGGTTCTGCGTTCGCTCGCCCGTGCGCACCTCTATCATGGGCCCGAACTGCGAGACCGTCTGCAGGTAGTCGGCGGAGAATTGTATGGGGTTCAGATCAATGGGTTGAATGTCGGGCAGCTGGGGCAGCCAGCTGGTCTCGCCGGCGTCGAACTTGAACGAGTCGATGCCCGTCTCCGCGAGAAGAGCCTTGAAAGAGAAGGCAGAAACTGATAAAAGGGGTAGCGGTAGTTTTCACAAACCACGAACACCACCTACGAGAGGTGTTCAATAAGTAATGCAACACACTTTTTTCTCTAGCAGTTTCGGTTGAAAAAATGCGGAATTTGTGGTGCGATATCGTGGAATATTCCAGCTCCCCTATAGCGTCATGAATTTTCGATAGGTGGCGGCGCTATATGTAACCTTAAAATTGGCGTCTGCAAAAGAGATGCGTTCCAAGCAGAGGGCTGTCATTGAGTTTCTTTTGACGGAAAAACAGAACATCGCAGATTTTCATAGGTGCTTCCAGAGTGTCTACGGAGACCTGGCAGTGAACAAAAGCACAGTGAGTCGTTGGGCGAGGCGTCTGTCATCATCGCAACAAGGTCGCGTAAGCCTGTATAATCTCCCGAGTGAAGGCAGGCCGCACACAGCTGTGACTCCTGCGCAACTGGAACGTGCGAACACTCTCTTTCGAGGTGATCGACGGATCACAATCGAACACCTCGCTGCTCAAACGGACGTCACTCATGTACCAGTTGGGGTACTCAGAAGTGTGTGCCCACTGTGCTGCCTAACAGAAAACCATAAAGTGCAACGTGAACCATCAATTAGGGCGGTTCACAAACAACTACTAAAGTACACATGTTGTTCCAAAACGTTATCGTGGAAGTAGGGGCCAGGAGGTGCTGGTGAAACAACACACACTGCTAAAGATACCTTTTTATTTTAAAAGACTTTCTCAATAATAAATTTTTAAGCCTGGCTTTTTTTTAAATAACATTTACAAAAACAATTTCCAATAGCTGACAAATTTTCTTTATGGAAAGGAGATTGCAAGGTTTGGCGTTAACAACTTACCAATAATAAGATTTTAAACTCGACAACAATTTAAAAAAAAACTCTTTTAAATAGCTGACAAATTTTCTCTATGTAAAGGATACAAAAAGGTACGGCAAAATTAACAGGAAACATTCCTCACACACAAATAAAGAAAAGATGTTATGTGGACATGTTTCCGGAAACGCTTAATTTCCATGTTAGAGCTCATTTTACTTCCGTCAGTATGTACTGTACTTCCTCGATTCACCGCCATGATACTCTACCTGTGCTGCTAGAACATGTGCCTTTACAAGTACGACACAACATGTGGTTCATGCACGATGGAGCTCCTGTACATTTCAGTCGAAGTGTTCGTACGCTTCTCAACAACAGATTCGGTGACAAATGGATTGGTAGAGGCGGACTAATTCCATGGCCTCCACGCTCTCCTAACCTCAACCCTCTTGACTTTCATTTATGGGGGCATTTGAATGCTCTTATTTACGCAACCCCGGTACCAAATGTAGAGACTCTTCGTGCTCGTATTGTGGACTGCTGTGATACAATACGCCATTCTCCAGGGCTGCATCAGCGCATCAGGGATTCCATGCGACGGAGGGTGGATGCATGTATCCTCCCTAACGGAGGACATTTTCAAAATTTCCTGTAACAAAGTGTTTGAAGTCACGCTGGTGCGTTCTGTTGCTGTGTGTTTCCATTCCATGATTAATGTGATTTGAAGAGAAGTAATAAAATGAGCTCTAACGTGGAAAGTAAGCGTTTCCGGACACATGTCCACATAACCTATGTTCTTTCTTTGTGTGGGAGGAATGTATATATATATATATACACTCCTGGAAATTGAAATAAGAACACCGTGAATTCAATGTCCCAGGAAGGGGAAACTTTATTGACACATTCCTGGGGTCAGATACATCACATGATCACACTGACAGAACCACAGGCACATAGACACAGGCAACAGAGCATTCACAATGTCGGCACTAGTACAGTGTATATCCACCTTTCGCAGCAATGCAGGCTGCTATTCTCCCATGGAGATGATCGTAGAGATGCTGGATGTAGTCCTGTGGAACGGCTTGCCATGCCATTTCCACCTGGCGCCTCAGTTGGACCAGCGTTCGTGCTGGACGTGCAGACCGCGTGAGACGACGCTTCATCCAGTCCCAAACATGCTCAATGGGGGACAGATCCGGAGATCTTGCTGGCCAGGGTAGTTGACTTACACCCTCTAGAGCACGTTGGGTGGCACAGGATACATGCGGACGTGCATTGTCCTGTTGGAACAGCAAGTTCCCTTGCCGGTCTAGGAATGGTAGAACGATGGGTTCGATGACGGTTTGGATGTACCGTGCACTATTCTGTGTCCCCTCGACGATCACCAGTGGTGTACGGCCAGTGTAGGAGATCGCTCCCCACACCATGATGCCGGGTGTTGGCCCTGTGTGCCTCGGTCGTATGCAGTCCTGATTGTGGCGCTCACCTGCACGGCGCCAAACACGCATACGACCATCATTGGCACCAAGGCAGAAGCGACTCTCATCGCTGAAGACGACACGTCTCCATTCGTCCCTCCATTCACGCCTGTCGCGACACCACTGGAGGCGGGCTGCACGATGTTGGGGCGTGAGCGGAAGACGGCCTAACGGTGTGCGGGACCGTAGCCCAGCTTCATGGAGACGGTTGCGAATGGTCCTCGCCGATACCCCAGGAGCAACAGTGTCCCTAATTTGCTGGGAAGTGGCGGTGCGGTCCCCTACGGCACTGCGTAAGATCCTACGGTCTTGGCGTGCATCCGTGCGTCGCTGCGGTCCGGTCCCAGGTCGACGGGCACGTGCACCTTCCGCCGACCACTGGCGACAACATCGATGTACTGTGGAGACCTCACGCCCCACGTGTTGAGCAATTCGGCGGTACGTCCACCCGGCCTCCCGCATGCCCACTATACGCCCTCGCTCAAAGTCCGTCAACTGCACATACGGTTCACGTCCACGCTGTCGCGGCATGCTACCAGTGTTAAAGACTGCGATGGAGCTCCGTATGCCACGGCAAACTGGCTGACACTGACGGCGGCGGTGCACAAATGCTGCGCAGCTAGCGCCATTCGACGGCCAACACCGCGGTTCCTGGTGTGTCCGCTGTGCCGTGCGTGTGATCATTGCTTGTACAGCCCTCTCGCAGTGTCCGGAGCAAGTATGGTGGGTCTGACACACCGGTGTCAATGTGTTCTTTTTTCCATTTCCAGGAGTGTATATATATATGCCTTTAATGTGAAGGTTATATGCCTTTCTCCCAAAAAAAAATCCCTTTATCTCGGTCAGGGAGTGACACGTCTAAAGGGGCCCAGATCACAATAGTCGGAATAGTTATTGGTGGTCTACGGGGCCACAGCAGATCAGCCCCAAAACTCGCATTGCAAGCCACCATCTCCCTGAGTTACCCAAAACCAGAAGATGTAGCAAGGGCGGTGCCTGTACAGACTCTGAACCACAGAGACACACGACACTGACCCTAAACCACGCAGTCAAGATGTGGATGAAACGGCCCGACCAAGAAGCAATAACCACATTCCCGCGGACAGGCAAACGAAAACTGTAGTGGGAGACCCCAAAAAAAAAACTACTGGTGAAGAAACTCATACACTTCAGTAGAACTTGAAAAACCCCTTATATATATAAATAAACAGTACTCAACTTCTCACGCTCCACCACAACGCAGGGAACACGTTGCACTTCCTTATGCTCGTCAGAGCCAACCGCTGCCAGTGGTTTCAACGGCAGATAAGACGATATACGGTCCCACGCGCTGATCTCCTGCACCACGGCTTCTAAGCTTCATAAGCCGCGTACATGTTGGTAAGGCAGACTTAGCCCCTGACAGCCAACAGGTCGGGAAAAGCACGTGGCGAGCAGTTGACGACCCCCACAGCCCAGTACGTACTCCTCGATCGTCACGCGACCGTACACTTGCTCAACCTTCCGCCAGAGGGCGGTAGCGATCCAAACAGCGCGCCAAACCGAAAGCGTCATCGCAAACACTGAACGCGAAGTGAAAGAACTCCGCATGCCGCGCTTTTCGAAGAGCCGGACACAACTACGGCTCACAACGGAGGACCATCTGTGCGGAAGAGCTTGCGCTTTACGAGGCTGATAGTCACAAAAGGTTCGAAGCCGCAGCATCAGCCAGTAATGTCATGTGGACGGTGTTCTGGGGGTTACTATGTTTGATGTCCGCCCACAAGGTGCAACGACAAACTCTGAAATGTATTGTGCTACTCTCAGGAGTAGTGACTTTATAATGTTCGCCTGCGCGAATATGCAAAAGAACTTCTCTTTCTCCATGACAACGCAAGGCCTCACACAAGTCTGCGCACCCGAGAGGAGCTCAACTGCATTAGACTGTTCTTCTTCTTCATCCACACTACAGCCCAGATCTCGCACCATCCGACTTCCATCTGTCTGTCAAAACGAATGACACACTCTGAGGGAAGCAAACATTCATGGGGACGTTACTGACGCAGCAAGACGTTCTTCCGAGTCGACCAGTAGAATGGTACCATGCGGGCATACAGGTACTCCCTGTAAGGTGGCGTAAGGCAGTCGCACTGAAATAACATTCTACTGAAAAATAAGATTTTGTAGCGAAAATATTGGAGAATAATAACGTTTACTGGATTCAAGAATAAAACCAACTTGCTTTTAGAATAAAAATATGTTGCATTACTTATCAAACGCCCCCCGTATATAATAAAAGTGAGACTTTCTCACATAACACTAGCAACTGATGGAAGCCATCCCCCGTGTCTGCCTCTACACAAATGATGCTTAACAGAATTAACAGTTAGTAATACAGCATGTACACTACTGGCCATTAAAGAAGAAATGCAGATGATAAACGGGTATTCATTGGACAAATATATTGTACTATAACTGACATGTGATTACATTTTCACGCAATTTGGATGCATAGATCCTGAGAAATCAGTACCCAGAACAACACCCTCTGGGCGTAATAACGGCCTTGATACGCCTGGGCATTGAGTCAAACAGATGGCGTGTACAGGTACAGCTGCCCATGCAGCCTCAACACGATACCACAGTTCATCAAGAGTAGTGACTGGCGTATTGTGACGAGCCAGTTGCTCGGCCACCATTGACCAATTGGTGAGGGATCCGGAGAATGTGCTGGCCAGGGCAGCAGTCGAACATTTTCTGTATCCAGAAAGTCCCGTACAGGACCTGCAACATGCGGTAATGCATTATCCTGCTGAAATGTAGGGTTTCGCAGGGATCGAATGAAGGGTAGAGCCACGGGTCGTAACACATCTGAAATGTAACGTGCACTGTTGAAAGTGCCGTCAATGCGAACAAGAGGTGACCGAGACGTGCAACCAATGGCAACCCATACCATCACGCCGGGTGATACGCCAGTATGGGGATGACGAATACGCGCTTCCAATGTGCGTTCACCGCGATGTCGCCAAATATGGATGCCACCATCATGATGCTGTAAACAGATCGTTGATTCATCCGAAAAACTGACGTTCTGCCATTCGTACACCCAGGTTCGTCGTTGAGTACACCATCGCAGGCGCTCCTGTCTGTGATACAGCGTCAAGGGTAACCGCAGCCATGCTCTCCGAGCTGTTAGTCCATGTTACTGCAAACGTCGTCGAACTGTTCGTGCAGATGGTGGTCGTCTTGCAAACGTCCCCATCTATTGACTCAGGGATCGAGACGTGGCTGCACGATCCGTTACAGCCATGCAGGCAAGATGCCTGTCATCTCGACTGCCAGTGATACGAGGCCGTTGGGATCCAGTACGGCGTTCCGTATTACCCTCCTGAACCCACCGATTCCATATTCTGGTAACAGTCATTGGATCTCGACCAATGCGAGCAGCAATGTAGCGATACGATAAGCCGCAATCGCGATAGGCTACAATCCGACCTTTATCAAAGTCGGAAACGTGATGGTACGCATTTCTCCTCCTTACACGAGGCATCACAACAACGTTTCACCAGACAACGCCGGTCAACTGCTGTTTGTGTATGAGAAATCAGTTGGAAACTTTCCTCATGTCAGCGCGTTGTAGGTGTCGCCACCGGCGCCAACCTTGTGTGAATGCTCTGAATAGCTAATCATTTGCATATCACAGCATCTTCTTCCTGTAGGTTAAATTTTTCGTCTGTAGCACGTCATCTTCGTGGTGTAGCAATTTTAATGGCCAGTAGCGTAATAAAAGTGAGACTTTCTCACATAACACTAGCAACTGATTCTAGCCATCCGCAGTCTCTATCTCTACACGAATGATGGTTAACAGAATTAGCTGTTAGTAATACAGCATGTAGTTGCAGCTGTAGCTGTTCTAAAGCTAAGTATTGACAGAGCTGTTTGTGCACTGTATTCAGTTATTAAATTTAGTCGTTTCAAACGGTGGCTCATGCTGTTTCTGGTGAAAGAACGGTTTAATAAACTTTCGGAAACTTTTCCTTACTGTGTTTCATAAAGTTATTTGTGCGTTGTAGTCATTTATCAAATTTAGTACGGTAGTTTTCAGCCACTGTTCCTCGCTGTTTCTAGTGAAATACTTCGGTAAAAAAGTTTCGTTCGCTTAGTGTTTAGTTTCGTTGTGTGTTGCATTGGACGCTTCAACTTTTGGTTTTAGACAAGAAATTGTGTGTAATTTAGAGCTATGGAAATGCAAAATTTGCAGCAAAAATAAATTAATAGAGGATCAGGAGAGTAAGGTATGTGTCCTACAGTTGCAGTTACAAAGCGGAAAGGAGGAACTGCAGAAGATGAGGTCGGGGAGAAGGATACTGGCAGCTGGTAAGAAGACAGCTAGGAGGAGAAGATATTCAGACAGTTGTACTTTGCATATCACCAATGGCTTTGATCAACTGTCAGTGGAGAGGAGCCTCTTGTAGCTTTAGGTGTAGGAAACATGCACCAACCTCATTAATTAAGGACCCTAAGACAGTTTTAGTTTCAAACAGAAAGAAGGAGGTTCTGCTGTCAGGTAGTTCACATGGCAGATGTGTGGGCCAGCAGTTGCAGGAAGTGTTGGGGAGTGAGTACCAGTTCACCATCATTGTGAAGCCTAGTGCAGGGCTGGCTCAGGTGACTGTTAACTTAGCGGACTTACGTAAGAATTTTACGAAAAAGGATCAGGTAGTGATTGTTGGTTTAGTTGAGAATAGTCTTGGACGTGGAGTGTAATGTAAGTGGTGACCTGGTAAAGATAGCTACTTAAACTGCATTAGTGCTCTTCGTGCATCTGTTTCAGCGTCATGATCAGCCTCATCTTAATGTTGATGTTAGGCGTGTCAACATGGGGCTTGAGAAGGTATAGATGGCGTTGGGAATGGCTCATATTGGAGTAATGCCAGTTGCGTCTATCAGTAGACTGGGTTTCACTTGGCTTGGGCTGCACTTGAACAGGTATGGAAAAGGGAGGTTGGCAAAGCTTATAGATGACAGTGTGGTGGGATAACTCATGCGAAAATTTTATACTGAAGTCAGCTGATAGGTATCCCTGCTTAAAGGAAGTCTCCCTGACAAAGGGACCACCTTCGGAGAAGACCAGGTACCTTCGGAGAAGACCAGGTATCCAAGCAGTGAAGGAATTATCATGGTTTATCAAAATATAAGAGGTATTAGAGATAAAGTTAGTGAACTGACTCTGACTTTATTGGTATATCAGAACACCACATAAGTAATGTGACAATTCAGACTCTTCCTTTACCAGGATACAGATTAGCTGACTGTTTTCCGAGAAGTTCTTTGTAGAGTGGGGGAGTGGCCATGTACATAAAAAAACACTATACCATTTGCTTCCATAAACGAGTCAAAGCACTACACTGGCATTTGAATGCTGTGCAGGGGCAATTGAATTTAGTGAAACTAAATTTCTGAGTGTTATTATTTATAGGTCCCCTAACTCCAACTTCAGAGAATTTCTCCAGTTCTTGCTTCACTTCAAATGAAATACCAAAAGTTAGTGGTACGAGGTGACTTAATATTAATTTTGTATGTGATTGTGGAAGAAAACGTTGGAAAATCCCCTAAATTCATATAATCTGATGTAGACTGTATTTTCACAAACAGGGTGGAGGGAAACAGTAGCACAGCCATAGACAATATTTTTATTCTTTCTTCATTATTGCTTGTTCATTCTGTTAGTAGACGTATGAAGGGTCTCTCAGACCGTGATGCACAAATTTTAGCACTAACAAGTTTTTGTACTCAAAAAATGTTATATATAATTACAAATTATGCAGAAGAGCTAATCCAACGGTAATAGTGAGTTTTCTAAACCTCGTCAAGGAACAAGAGTATCAGGATGTTTATAATACTGATAACATAGATGACAAATACAGTGCTTTCCTTAACACATTTCTCATGCTCTTAGAACGTTGCTTTCCATTAGAACGTTCAAAACAGGAAACCAGCAGTAAAAGGCAATCTGGGTGACTGACTAGTGGGATAAGGATATCATGTAGAACAAAGCGGAAATTGTATCAAAATGCTAGAAGTAGTAACAATCGAACTAAAGTAACCCATTACAAACAGTAACGCAAGGTGCTTAAAAATTTTATTACGAAGGCAAAGAGTATGGAGTACACAGACAAAATATCTATTTCCCAGGATAAAATTAAAACCGTATGGTCATTCGTTAAGGAAGTGTCTCGTCAGCAGCACAAGGTCGAAGGTGTAAATTCGGTACATAGTAAAAATGTTTCTGTTTAAGCCATATACATGTACAGTATTTAACAATCTCTTTCTGAACAAAGCTGATGAAGTAAATAAAAACTTAGTTTCTACAAGGAATCATATAACTCTATTGGAAAATGGCTTTTCGAGACTGGTATCTGAAATACCCCATCACTGAAGACTAAGCACTCTCGTGGATATGATGGAGTATCTGTCAGAAGACTAAAGTACTGTGCTGCGCGAGTTTGACCTGTACTTAGCCATATTTTTTATTTTTCCCTTGGGAATGGCCAATTTCCTGAACGATTAAAGTGCTCAGTAGAAAGGCCGCTTTATAGAAATGGGGAAAGGGATAATAAAGACAGTTTTAGACCTTTTCCTATGCCATCAGTGTTTGCTAAAGTTACCGAAAAGGCTGTATTTGTAAGGATAATAGATCATTTCATACTACATAATTTGCTGTCACAGGTATTTGGTTTTAGAAGTGTTTTAACAACTGAAAATGCTGTATTCTCTTTACTCTGCTAGGTACTGGATGGATTTAACAAAAGATTTCGAACGCTACGTTTTTTTTTTATTTATTATTTAACTAAGGAGTGTGATAGCCACAAATGTTGCTCCTGAAATTCAGCCATTATGGAATACGGGGAGTAGCTCACAATTGGTTCACATCTTAATTTAAGACAGACTGCAAAAGGTCATTCTCCAAAGTATCGGAATCGCTATGGTGTGGTGTCCAAGTGGAGTGCGGTTAAATGGGGAGGGGTGGAGGGGAGCGGTCGGGTGCTCCTGTTCCTTATTTATGTAAAGGACATGCCTTCTAATACTACAGTTGATTCTAAAATATATCTGTTTGTTGATGACATTAGCTTGGTAGTAAAGGAAGTTGTGTGCAACATTGGCACCATTTCAAATAGTGCAATTCAAGACATAAGTTCATGACTTGTAGAAAACAAACGTTAAATCGCAGTAAGGCTCAGTTTATATAGTTTCCAACACACAATCCTACAAAACCTGATATTTTAATTACACAGAATGGACATATGATTAGTGAGACTGTTTGACAGTTTGAATTTCTAGGTATTCAGATAGATAGTAAATTATCGTGAAAAGCCCATGTTCAGGATCTTGTTCAAAGACTTAATGCTGCAATTTTTGTTGTTAGAGCAGTATGTAACGTAAGTGATAGTTCGATACGCAATGCAGTCTAATTTGCTTGTTTTTATCAGCTTATGACGTATTGTGTTATATTTCGGGGTAACTCTTCCCATTCTCAAAGGGGCGATCCAGGCGATATGTGGTATAAGTTCACGAAACTCTTGTCGACTCTTGTTCATTAGTCTCGGTATTCTGACATAGATCTCTCAATATGTAGACTTTTTAATGTCGTTTCTTGTTAACGGTGCCTGCTTATTCCCAAGAATTAGCTGCTTTCGCTCAGTTAATACTAGGCAGAAATAAATTTGCATTTGGATAACACCTCCTTGACTATTGTGCAGAAAGGCGTGCAGTATTCTGCTGCATCCATTTTCAGTGAGCTACAACAAGAATTCGAAAATCTTGGCAATAATTCATACGCTTTCAAATCGGAAATGAAGAGAATCCTTATGGGTCACTCCTTCTATTCTGTCGCCGAGTTCCTTGAAAAATTAAGCTGATTCGTGTGTTAAATTTTTGACTGCATTTACATAAACTTATAGCTTTTAAGGACTCATAATCATTTTAATTTATGTACTATTATTTTTCTGTTGTAATTTCATATAATGACACGTTCCATGACCATGGAGATTTGCTTCTCTGTTTGGAACTAAACGTGAAGAGTAAAAATAAATAAATACTTCTTTTCAGAAGCAACAGTAGTGTCGGAATTCGTCAAAATATTATTAAAAATATTAGTGGTATTGTAGGAGTCTACGCTATTTAATTATTTGTAAACAATTTAAATTCGGAAAACTTCGGGTGCTATCTTACATCTAACAAGACATCTTTAATGTATGACATTTTAACATTCATAGCAAATAATAATAATAATAATACAGTAACAATTACAATATGCATATTGTATTAGCAGCAGACTAGGACATTACTAACGATAATATTCGTATCATTCATGATAGATCCCACAGTTGTGTTGAAGCTTATATGTTTCCTTCATTTTTATTTTTATTTTTATAATGACTACTTTCAGTCAGTATGTGGTCATCTTCAGATATGTGTGGTTACATAACTACACAAGTCACAAGATGATCTAATACTGATCCAAACTAGTCACCCTAAAAATAAATGTGCAATTGAGACGTTCAGATAAAGGAATACATTTTAAAATAATGCTTATAATAATAATAATAATAATAATAATAATAATAATAATAATAATAATAATAATTAAGAAGAATGAATATTGGACGAACATATACGTTCAAATGAGAACTAATTTAGGTTGTGACCAGCTCCTTAGTTGGTCAAAATGGAAGTGCAAAATAATAATAATAGCTATAGTAATGAATATATGGAGTTTAAGAATTTTCGGTTCTGCTAATACTCATTACGTTCTTATCGAATGCGAGTATCTATATCTAACAGAAGCACATATCAGCAGTAAGCAAATCATCAAATGTCGAGAAAAAGCTGACTGGCCAGATGAAAAACGAGAAATAAAATTTGTAAGGTTGGTAGATGAGGCTGAAAGAAGAAAACAGTAAAAGATATAGGTATTGACAATACAACAGAGCTACTGGTTCACTTCTGGTTAGAACAGAACAGCTGGGATATTGCGGGAGGGCAGCTCTCCTCTTGAAATGAGAATGGTTTCGAGTAACGACGCAGGTTACTGTGTAGTTTCTTCCACAGTCGTATGGCTGGAATGAAGAAGAGATACAGAAAGATTTAGAGTTTGGACTGGTAAAGCCAATAAGCAGGATTTGTCCGGTTCGGTATTGTAGTAATGGAATGATGGTAAGTTTACCGACTATCGCTCTTACCAAATGCCATTCGTGACTGGAACATGGAAGGATGAATCAGACAGTGATTTCAGAAGTACCCACCGCCACCCACCGCATGGTGGCTTCAGCAGTATAGATGTATGTACTGGTATGCGAGGAGCCGTGCTGAGGACAGCACGGTCTAAGAAAATTATTACGGAAACAGTGTGTCGTTCAAGCTGTCATATCCAACACAACAGAGCAGAGAAAGGACGGATGTGCTCATACATCCGAAGGGTCACGCATTCACAGCTACGTCGAGTCCGTTGAGCTGCATCACATCAGTAAGGATTTGGCGTAGCTATAGAAAGTCTAATTTTTGTTTTATTTTATGTGGAAACACTGTAAATTTTTAGGGTTCATGGAGGCAATAGGCGGATTTTTCCTATTTGCTGTGAGATTTTTTCTCGCTAATTGTGATTTTCATTCAAAATTATGCTGATATTCTGACGCAAATTTACTGTTTGTTGATAGTGTGAACGGATAATACCATAGAAGTAACTGAGAAACTGTTTCACAAACATGTCCGCTGACCAGTTTTCGGTGTGATACGGATACCCTGTCATGCCCTAGAGTTTAGTTTAAGACTTGGGCTTCGTGCTCATCGTGATAAGGAACTTTATAGTCTTGGGATCTGTATCTCTAGATAAAACTGTAAGTCGTTAGCATATATACGTAGTTAAAAGAATGTTGAACTTGAGTTGAAGATGTGACAGCAGGTATGAGTGCCACAAATGGGATTTTGTTCGAGGTCGATTTCAGCTTGCAACGAAGTGACCCGCAAAATATGATCTGGGAACTACATTCCGTGGCACCAATGAAGAGAGACGCGCAGGTTCTAGTATCGCAACTACAATGGACTGTCGCAGACTCGAAATGGCATTGAGCTGCATCGCCAGCTGGGATGCAAATATGTACGAGGGCTATTCATAAAGTAAACAACGGTCGATTGCGTAATGGAAACAACAGCGAAAATATATTTTTTTTCCAACGGTTAACTACAACTTTCAGCTGCTTCTCTACGTGGGTGTCGCTACGAGTAAGACCTTTCTCGTAGCATTGTACCGCCTTCCCAATACCCTCGTCATAGATGGCAGCCGCCTGTGTCTCCTGCCAGTTCTCTACGCCGATCTGCAGATTCTTATCTGTTTATTTTTATTTATTCATTTACACGTCAGGTTCCGTAGGACTAAATTAAGGAGCAAATCTCCAAGGTCATGAACGTGTCAGTACGTGAACTTACAACATAAAAGTAATAACAGATAAAAATAGATGTTCATGAACCTGAAAAAAGTCAGTCCATAAGTTTAAGTAAGCGCTATCAGCAATACAATAAGAATAAGCTTAATTTTTCAAGGAACTGCTCGACAGAATAGGAGTTACCCATGAGGAAACTCTTCAGTTTCGATTTGAAGGCGCGTGGATTACTGCTGAGATTTTTGAATTCGAGTGGCAGCTTATTGAAAAGGGATGCAGCAGTATACTGCACACCTTTTTGCACAAGAGTTAAGGAAGTCCGATCCAAAACCAGGTTTGATTTCTGCGGAGTGAAATCTGCTTATTCTTAGGAATAAACTAATATTGGTAACAAGAAACGACAATCTGTGCCAAAATAGTCAATGCTTCATGTGAGCAGAGATGAAACTTAGAGCGAACTAAGTCCGGGTTGTATGGCGGGTTGTAAGGGGTCAACCACCCTTACGTATTGATAACGTATGTCTTCGCCTCACACAGGTCGCAGTACGTACTATCGGTAGTCGAACGCCCAGTGCGCCAGAGAGTAGTCAGTGTTGAGACTCCGAATCAGTAAGTTGTTGGCTGCTAAGCGAGCACGGCGGATTTTGCCAGGACGGCCGACCAAGTTTACACCTGTTTAACGGCTGTGTGTATCACTCAAAACCGTGGGCCTGACTTTCAGCAAATACGTAAGTGGCATTAACTGAGTGATTTGTTTCATGTATTTAAGTTTTCATGTGTGCACCGTGATTACGCAACAACCGCGCAGGACACCCGCGATTTGGATTGCAGTGAGGACTGTGCATTCAGTGCCACGTGAAGAATATTGGCGTGTCACGACATTAATAGGCGACCTCTGATAACCGCTATTACTTTGTCAGACGAAGGGAGTAACTGCCTCGTTCGAGCTGTTTAGGCAAAAGATGTAGAACGTTAACAACGAAGTATACACTAATTATTGCTATCTCACATCGTAATTAGCTTTGTTGGATTTCATACGAAACAACTCCCGTGCAGATATTAACCGCTCAGCCCTTATCAGTTGCACACGGTCAAACTGTTTTAAACGGTTAGGCTATAATCCACTTGTCAATAACGGTGAGTTTAATATGGAGTGTTTCAGGGTGATAAAACACTTCCGATCGAAAACACTGATGGTGTGTTGTCACTGCCGCCGCAATGTGCGGCCGAGAATTGTCACGATAAACGAAAACCATGACAGTTACGTAGTGTAGACTGCATGAAATCAGGCGCAATCTCTCACAGGCACTCATAATGTTGAGGTGACTCTGTTTTCTAGGCATCTTTACGTGCTCACTGTACTAGCAGGACTGAAAAAGCGACGTGACGCGATCGACGGTTATACTAGAGGCACCGTTCATCACATCTACAGAATGGTCCATTGATAGTGGCCGGGACAAATATCTCACGAAATAATCATCAAACGAAAAAACTACAAAGAACGAAACTCGTCTAGCTTGAAGGGAGAAACCAGATGGCGCTATGGTTGGCCCGCTAGATGGCGCTGCCACAGGTGAAACGGATATCAACTGCGTTTTTTTTTTTAATAGGAACCCCCATTTTTATTACACATTCGTGTAGTACGTAAAGAAATATGAATGTTTCAGTTGGACTACTTTTTTCGCTTTGTGACAGATGGTGCTGTAATAGTCACAAACGTATAAGTACGAGGTATCAAGTAACATTCCACCAGTGCGGACGGTATTTGCTTCGTGATACATTAAAACGGACCGTTTACCAATCGCGGAAAAGGTCGATATCGTATTGATGTATGACTATTGTGAACAAAATTACCAACGGGCGTGTGCTATGTATGCTGCTCGGTATCCTGGACGACATCATCCAAGTGTCCGGACCGTTCACCGAATAGTTACGTTATTTAAGGAAACAGGAAGTGCTCAGCCACATGTGAAACGTCAACCACGACCTGCAACAAATTATGATGCCCAAGTAGGTGTTTTAGCTGCTGTCACGGCTAATCCGCACATCAGTAGCAGACAAATTGCGCGAGAATCAGGAATCTCAAAAACGTCGGTGTTGAGAATGCTACATCAACATCGATTGCACCCGTACCATACTTCTATGCACCAGGAATTGCATGGCGACGACTTTGAACGTCGTGCACAGTTCTGCCACTGGGCACAAGAGAAATTACGGGGCGATGACAGATTTTTTGCACGCGTTCTGTTTAGCGACGAAGCGTCATTCACCAACAGCGGTAACGTAAACCGGCATAATATGCACTATTGGGCAACAGGAAATCCACGATGGCTGCGACAAGTGGAACATCAGCGACCTTCGCGGTTTAATGTATGGTGCGGCATTTACGGAGGAAGGATAATTGGCCCCCATTTTATCGATGGCAATCTAAATGGTGCCACGTACGCTGATTTCCTACATAATGTGTTACCGATGTTACTACAAGATGTTTCACTGCATGACAGAATGGCGATGTACTTCCAACATGGTGGATGTCCGGCACATAGCTCACGTGCGGTTGATACGGTACTGATTAGCATATTTCATGACAGGTGATTTTGGTCGTCGAAGCACCATACCATGGCCCGCACGTTCACCAGATCTGACGTCCTCAGATTTCTTTCTGTGGGGAAAGTTTAAGGATATTTGCTATTGTGATCCACCGACAACGTCTGACAACATGCGTCAGCGCATTGTCAATGCATGTCTGAACATTACGGAAGGCGAACTACTCGCTGTTGAGAGAAATGTCGTTAAACGTTCTCAGAAATGATAACTTCACAAATGTACATGTATGACATTGGAACAACCGAAATAAAATGTTCAAACGTACCTACGTTCTGTATTTTAATTTAAAAAAACCTACCTGTTACCAATTGTTCGTCTAAAATTGTGATCCATATGTTTGTAACTATTACAGCACCATCTCTCACAAAGCGAACAAAGTGGTCCAACTAAAACATTCATATTTCTTTACGTACTACACGAATATGTAATAAAAAATGGGGGTTCCTATTTTAAAAAAACGCTGTTGATATCCGTTTGACCTATGGCAGCGCCATCTAGCGGGCCAACCATAGCGCCATCTGGTTTCCCCCTTCAAGCTAGACAAGTTTCGTTCTTTGTAGTTTTTTAGTTTGACGCTTATTTCTTGAGATATATGGCCAGGTCACAATCAATGGACCACCCTGTATACAAAGCTTCATCAGTTCTCACTGCGGTATCCTTTCGCAACCGATCGGCCCTTGCTTCCAGAATAGCCCTCTACAGTTGCATTGCCTACCTTATGGAGCATCAAATTTTTTCCAGCCACTTTTATTTTGTCCACACCGTACCTTTCCAGCTAGAAAGTCCATAATATCATGTAAAGAAACTTTTGCATGACTAGAAACTCTTAACCTGTCATGTAGGCATACTAGGTATCACACAGTATGACGCAGACTGTACAAGAGTACTCACCGACAGCCGACCCGCCCACCAGGCCGCCGCTTCTGGGTTTGTGAAGTCGACGACACTGCCGTCGCCGTTCCACCAGGTGCTGTTGGGGCTGCCGTCGGTATTGGTCACGAAGTAGCCGTTGGCCAGCGCCTCAGAGTGGTAGGGCTCGCAGTCCAGGTTGATGAACGGGTGGATCCACAGGGTGACGCGGAACCCCAGGTCGTGCAGGTCGTCCACGAGCGACCTGACGTTAGGGAACTTGGCCGTGTTGAACGTCAGGCTCCCGTAACACGTCTCCCACAGGTCGTCTATCTCTATCTGACTGTTGTTGAAGCCGTTAGCGAGTATCTCACTAGCCAGCTCCCTCACTGTAGAATCGTCAATGTCTCTCTTGTACCGCGCCCAGGTCGACCATATGGGGTGTGTGGTCATTCGCTCGTCAGGTATTCCGGTCGGCTTGCCCAGGAGTCTCTCTACAGCGTCCTCGTGTGCTTGTCTCGCGTCGTCAAAGTCGCACGTCAGCATCTGGAAGACTATGCCAGTCCGATCGACTGGGTAGGGGGCCTGGTTCTCAGCGATGAGACACAGCGCGTCACCTGATTCGTTAGTATGCTGGTCTATGAACAGGGGCACATTGGGAGAAACGTGCAAGTACCTACCATCAGAGAAAAGCCAATACCTCTCGGCGATGCCAACATTGTCCTGCTGTTTCGTGACATACGGGTAATTGCTGTACACATTTTCCTCTATGGGCCACAATTGGTTGTACTGCTCGAGTCCGCCGTACATATAGCTGCCTTGGTGGCTATGGCAGCTTAGGATTCTAGCACTACCTGCGCCGGGGCTCGAGACAGTTACGTTGATACATTGCCCAGCGACCTTGGTCGAACTCCTGATAGTGATTTGGGAACTACGCAGTTGGAAGCAGTCTTCGTCGGGAACCATATCAGTACAGGGCTCTGGAGCACCCTGATCGCCATCGATTTCGACGTAAGCGATGTCCTCACTGTAGCCATCTGCAAGCATAAAAAGTGGCCATTTTCCCTCAAAGCTGTGTGCAGATCTGGACTGCGAGAGATAATTCACTGGCAGAAAAAACAACACAATTTTAAAAGAAGTACACATTTCACCACATTTGTGGTTCGTGAGAGGTTTCTCCCTTTTTTTTAACTATATAATACCGTTGCGTATTACTACAGATCAACGAGTACCACTTCTTACAGTGTTTTTTACAGCATCTGTATTGCATCTCATATGCTGACAATGGCGTTTGCTGTGTACTAACCTGGGTTACAATTAAGATGTAGCTATACAGAAACCAAAGGGAAGTTAAACAACAAGGCTGTCTGAGAGAACAAGAATAACAACCTTAAGACAGGGCATGTAGAAATAGACGATAGCAGGAGCATCTGCTTAGAAGATATCATCCCATCCCCATAAACATACAATAGCATTATTCAAAAATGCAGTGCATGGGACTAATACCAAACCCTAAGAACAAGAATGAGGAAATGAAAACGTTTATAAAAATAACGGTAGAAAATGGTTTCGAGGCAGGTTTAACAGATAGATTACGTATATTGAAGATGGAGGGGGAGAAAGGAAAGGAAAGGGGAGGAACTCATGATGTCACTTAATGCGGATTCAGCAGTGACGAGTGAAAATGTGTGCCGGACCGGAATTCGAACTCGGGACCTCCCGCTTACTAGGCAGTTACGTTAACTGCTGCGCCACCAGGACACATTGGTCCCAGTTTAGAATCCTGGTCCGGCACATACCATCACACGGCGCCGCTGACTCGACAAAGTCCCGGTGGAGTTCACATCATCTTTGTTCCGTTTTCTTTCCTTTCTTGCCCCCCCCCCCCCCCCTTCCTCACAGCTTCAGTTTATAAAACATGTATCAAAGTTGCGGGTTCCGTAATGTGTCCTAAAGAGCGGACACCACACATTCGTATAATTAATAGGTAGAATTCATGTAACGGTAGGACACAGAATGGAACGAACGATATAAGTCTGAGGAAACATAGTCATGCCATACTTCGAAAATATCTCATAGCAACTGGCGAGGTTATTCGACAACGAAGGAGTTAAAACTGCGTTCAGGACGACAGACACTGGAGTGGAGGCTGAACCACAAGATTCAAACAGATAAGAACTAGATGGCGAAAACAATAGTTCATGAAATAGTGTCACGGTTGTGAGATGAAGTGTGGCGGTCAAACGGCAGGAAATGTTGGAATGGAATTTAAAGAGCATAATAGCAAAGAGAATGGTTCTTCGACGTTGGCTAAGCACATCAAGAATGCATTCGTTGGGAAGCGTCAGAGACAATATGAATATATTTCAATTTGAAGAGAGAGGGTGGTGGTTGTTGTATTTAGAAAGAAATAGCATATTTTGTGCTCTAAGACAAGAATGCCTCAACGTGTTAAATGAAAAGGCAGAAGTGTCCAAGGGGTATTTTTGTTATGTCCTCGTTGAGAAGCAGCCACCGATCTCGTCTAAGTAGTGGCCGTCAAGTTTTAATATGTAATGTTGGTTATCCTGTATAGAAGCATCATAGATACAACTTTGGCCTTTAGGAATTGCTGTCACTTGACACATAAACCTTCAAGGATTTTATTTTAGACAACAGCATCATTGGGGGCTTGGATGAATACGTTACATGATAGTATAATTTTTGATAAATGAGGGCAGTTGCCTTTTAATTAATTAATTAATAACAGAGCTTTTGGGGGGGAGGGGTGGACGTTATTCACCAACATGAGATGTTCAAGAAAGAGTTTTTCATGTTTGACAGTGCATGTTTGCTGATGGCCTTTTACTTTTGATGGTGCTTAATACCATAGTAACTTTAAGGCATGTAATACTACAAGGCAGTACACATATATCTACATGGTTGTCAGAATATGCAGTACTGTGGGGTAATTATTTGTGTTTCCTTTTATTATGAAACTTTATAATGGAGTGATGTAGCCCAAAACATTTTGTTGTAAATATATCGCACCTTTTCGACAACTAGCACGTAACATTCTCATCATCAAAACCAAGACAAAGTTACATTATTTAATTGTAATTTGTAATTTTACCTTAAAGTTATTGTTTTTTATGCTTCATCTACTTTTTAAATTTTTGCTATTTCGAAATTTTTGTTATTGGCTCAAACGATTCAGAACAATGGGTCAGCTGTAACAGCATCATAGATTGGTTTGAAGGACGGCTTCTTCCTATAAAATTCAATTTTCTTTAACAAAAGAAAGCTCAGTTCTAATTCAGGCCTCAGTGAAGTGATATTCATGGTGCTAACACTTCTAAATGACAATTAAGCAGATTGTTTTGCCCGTGAAACAGATCGGTAATAGCCGTCCGTCAGCATCTTCGTAAATAGGCACTGGTAACAGAAACGAACTGTGAAACAGATCGTTTTATTAAGGGAAACGCAAAAAACAATAACGAGAAAGTAAAACATTTAACCGGACATTTTTTAATGACCACAAGATATTCTCGAAAACAGTTACTTGTTGTCTACATCTACAGCATATGGATACTCCGCACTCCACCTTAGGGCGCATCGCAGAGGATACCTCGTATCACTACTAGTCATTTTCTTCCCTGTTCCACTCGCAAACAGAACGAGAGGAAAACGGCTATTTATATGCCTCCAAATGAGCTCTAATTTCCCGCGTCTTATCCTCGTGATGTTTACGCATAATGTATGTTGAAGGCAACAGAATCGTTCTGCAGTCAGCTTCAAATGCCGGTTCTCTAAGTTTTTTCGACAGTCCTCCTAGAAAATAACGTCACCTTTCCCTCCAGGGATTCCTACTTGAGTTCCTGAAGCATCTCCGCACCACTTGCGCTGTGTTCGAATCCAGCCCGCCTCTGATTCGCTTCTGTCTCGTCCTTCAATCCGAGCTGGTACGGATCCCAACCACCCGCGTAGTACTCAAGAACAGGTCACATTAGCGTCCTATATGCAGTCTCCTTTACAGATGAACCACACGTTCCTAGAATTCTCTCAATTAACCGAAATCGACCATTCGCCTTCTCTACCACAATCCTCATATACTAGTCCCATTTAATATCACTTTGCAACGTTACGCCCAAATATAAGGCGGTCATTTGGGCATTTTCTATTTCCTTGGAACAGGTCGTTTAATGAAATATGTATGTATCCCAGCATCGTACGGTTACGGACGTTGCAGGCAATAATGAGACATGGAGGTAAACAAGGTCACACGCTCGCTAAGCTGCGGCACCTGTTAATAATATTTCACAATGTAATCCGACTGTAAAATAGGGATGTGTCGTAAGATTCGCACTTCTCTTTCATTACTGAGTAATTTTAAAAGTATGATGCTGTATCTCGGCACGAGTTGGCACAAAATTGGGACACCGAGAACCTACTCAAGAGAGGAGAGGTTCGAATGCAGTGCGGCCATTCTGATCGATATTTTCTGTGATATCTAATCCCCCTTCCTAGTCAACGCCAGGTGAAAGCTGGGATGGAGTTGTCACAGACATATTTCTCCACCCTTTCTGATTGAGCTGGTTAATTTTTCTACTGACCACGTTGTCGAAAGGTTACCTTCCTTCTCCATGTATTTGTCGGACAGGCTACAACATAACCATTACATGTGTGGTTGAAAGTATTTACGGCGTAAATTTAAGATCCATAAGATCTTTGGATATTTGATAGAAATTGCGAACTGCTTTGTAGGCAAGTTCTCAGGTTTGCAAGTGTATTCGTACCGGGTGGAAGACTATGATGTAAAGTTTGTATTAGTTATGGAGCTGTGCACGCATAAAGAATGAAACAAGAGAATGAAGGTCTAACGCTTGTTCTCCTACACCTGTGTACTAAGATGGCTGTCTAGCTGAGTGAGTCTACATCACAGGTGTATCATCACCTACAGCATCCTGTATCGACATTCCATGAAGTGCTGGGGAACAGGGATTTAATCCAGAACACTGATGCAGCATTTGTTGATATGGAAGAGTACGCCATCATCTCTCATTTTGATTGTGGAAATATCTTTATCGTCCATATTAGAACCAGCTAACTACTTTGAGTTCAACCAAGAAGTCGAATCCTTTATTATTTGTGAGGAGGTAATGTGAGTTTATGATACTATGTCGTAAAACGTCTGTGCACACGTTACTGTGAATTTCTCGTTCATGGCGGCGAGATCATCAGTGACACCGGTTACTGATTGTTGTAATAGCATTTTATCTGGTGCCTGGTATAGACTACTAAATTTAGCCTAGTTGTTTGTGATGGGGCTCAGATGTTTAAGAAGTAGCAAATATTTTACAGGCCAACCTATCGAGGCTAACCGTTCTGACAGTATACGACATAACCATGCATGTAAGCCATTAAATGTGGCACCGAACATATCAGCATCTGATAGAACTGTACACAGAAACTGCACCGCACACACCCATACATCAAACAAAAAATCAACCCATTTCCAGCGCAATATCGACCTTAGACGAGCTGAAATCTGATTGAGTTTCGCATCTCAAATAAACGTAGGCGCAGTCATTTGCGTCGAAATAAAAGGTCGATTTTTACGCATCTACCACAGAAATAGAAGAGGAACTCACGAGAGAAAGATATAAATACGAACGAGCTCTCTGAATTCTATCAAGAATGATATTATAGTACACCCCAAATATCTGAGTGCTCACAGGGACAGTGGCAGACTTTCGACCTTACATGGGTACATACAGTGCACAGAAATGCTCAAAATGCACAGGTGATCATTTTGAGGTCGTATGTGACACAAGCGAAGATAACAGTAAATGCGCGAAGTGCATGAGCGAGTACACGCTTGCGAGGTGCTCGAAAAGACCATCCGTTCCAACATACCTAAATCCTACATAAACATGAAATGTATTGAGAACCAGAGTGTCAGTATACCAAAAGACACAATATACACCCCTCGGGCATAGGTGTGTGTGTGTGTGTGTGTGTGTGTGTGTGTGTGTGTGTGTGTGTGTGTGTGTGTGTGTTTTGTCCTTAGCTAAGTTAGTTTAAGTTAGATTAAGTAGTGCGCAAGCCTAGGGACCGATGACCTCAGCAGTTTAGTCCCATAGGAACTTACCACAAATTTCCAGTTTCCTCATAACTTACGATCTAATTAGGTCAGTCACAACCACCCTTGTCAATATACTGCCGGAGAGAAAAACGTATTCGAATCTATGAAAGCAGTATCAAAAAAGCCTTTGCAAAACAACTAGACCTTGTGCTAATTGGCAATAAGCCACACCTCCACATACACTCCACACAGAAATCTGTGCCAACAAAACTCAAAAATCTGGAGAGATAGCGGAGACACCAAAATGTAACCCACGACAACCATCTCACAGGAAAAGCCGACCACTAATCCAGCCATAGCAGACGAGAAGGTGACGGCTCAAGAAGTCGAAACATAACTCTGCCCAACTTCAAATGCAGTACTGCACAGACAGAGTAGCTAAGGAAACATCAACATAAAAGACAAAAACTATAGGGAAATAAAGTGAGCAGTCCTAACGAACCATAGAACAGCCATGGGAGAGGGACTCCAGGAAAATATTTTTTTTTTTTTATCTTATGGGACTTAACTGCTAAGGTCATCAGTCCCTAAGCTTACACACTACTTAACCTAAATTATCCTAAGGACAAACACACACACCCATGCCCGAGGGAGGACTCGAACCTCCGCCGGCAGGAAAATATCACTGCTGACTTTGTTAGTACCAGTGACTTCAGGGCAAGGCTAGTGGTATTAGAAAAACTAATCATCAGTGAAAAATTAGCCACACTAGGAGTCTTAGAACAAGGGCTAACAGCCTTACACTGATCCTACACGTTTCGTCAGCCATGTAGTGGACACAGCGCCAGTAAAACGTGACTTACCCAAAAGCGGAGTGACAGTATTTCACAGTAAAATAATACTTACCATTAGAATAAACCTAGCTGCGCAACATACGGAAATCAACGGAATCAACCTCAAGCTACAAACCCATGCCAACAAAAAACATCAATAATAAAGATGTATGTACCAAAACAGGAGCTATTACTAATAGAGTTCCTGCAATACGTCACACTCCTGGCAGAATTTATAATTATGGACAACATAAGTACGAGACCTGAAATATTTGAAGATTCCAGAAGCAATAAGAGCGGAATTGCCCCAGAAACAGTTCTAGAAGACAAAACAAACTGTAAGGCACCATCCTTCATTAATCATGTAGAAACGTCTACAGCTGGTCGCTACGTATGTTCAATCTCATTTTACACTTATCTCAACATACCATGAGCGGGAGTCAGCATCGATAGTGACCACCTGCTTCTAACAATACGTAAACATGTACTGGCATCTCCGAAAATAGAAAGAAACAAAAAAGCAATATTTTTAGTCACCGAAAACTTAAATGTAAAGAACTACCAAGTCGACCAACGTGCGATATCTGAAAATATTCTGCAAGCCCAAGAAATAGCAAACGTAGAAAAAGTAGAAAAATGCGATGAAAAAATTATACAAGCGATATCAACAGCGGCATCCGAAAACGCTGTAGTAAAAACAACAAAACCTCATGTAGAAAGTATCTCGCAAAGCATATTAAACACAGGAAAAGAAAAGATGAACTTGCAACCGCTTAAAAGTAACCACCGTTGCGAATTCATACGGGAATGGAGGGCCATCTCAACAACTTTGGTAAGCTACGTCCAAGAGATTAACGAGATGAAAAATAGTCTGGGATGGACAAAAACCTTGACAACAAGCACTTCAATAGGTGGTTGCACGCATTCAGAAAAGTTACTGGACTCCAGCGTAAAGCCGGTCCCCCTATATATCATCAAGAAAACATGGTAAAAGAAGACGAACGTCTTGAAAATGTTCACAACCACCAAAAAGGCTCGAATCGCAAGTGAAATCACGAAGAAATAGCAAAACAAGAACTAAGAATAGTATAGCACTCATCACCTCTACTCTCGCAGAGTTGTTAGAATCGTATGTAATTGTTACACAGAAATGACAAACTCGTATATTACCCGAACAATGAGAACTAGTTCATCAAAGACAAGACGAATGAGTGAATAAATTGTCCACGGAAAAAATTTCCTGTAAGTGCATGTGTCAAGGTTCTGCAACCATTTTTAAGTATGATGTAACTGATGAAGTTCTTCAGAGAATCTTGGTAATCAATCTCAGGTCGATCTATACTTTATCTGAGATTAGGCCTCCAGTTCTCGAACAGCGCGATATCAGTCCGTAAGAAGGAAACTGGGCGGATAACGAGCTACAGACTTCATTTCTTTTACAGCTGTTAAGTTTCTCCCACCTCACAGATTTAATGAAAGAAAGATATTTGCAGCAGGGAAAATGTCAAATTCGAGATACTATTTTCATGTGTATTAATGTTAATCGGAGTGCGTGGGAATGGTCTAACTGCATGCTCGGTGACAACAAATGCAACTAATTAAATGTGCAGCTCGATCGTCTTTACAATATTACGTAGGACGAGAAAGAAAATATTACTATTGCCTCCTGTTTACGCAGTTCATGTGATGCCTGTGACCATATTCTTATATCCTCTTTATAGCTTTTTTTTACAAAAAAAATGGTTCAAATGGCTCTGAGCACTATGGGACTTAACATCTGAGGTCATCAGTCCCCTAGACTTAGAACTACTTAAACCTAACTAACCTAAGGACATCACAAACATCCATGCCCGAGGTAGGATTCGAACCTGCTATACCGTAGCGGTCGCGCAGTTCCTGACTGAAGCGCCTAGAACCGCTCGGCCCCCCGGCCGGCGCTTTTTTTTTTTTTTTTTTTTTAACTGTCTGGGCCATTGGACAGAAGAGCTCGTGCAGTCTACATATAGAACAGTGACCAACGTCGTTTCAGGATAACATATATGTATCACAACACAGAGAATTGTTTTTCACGTATCAACAGAGATTCTGGTGTGGAGACAGCTTAGCACACTTTCTGTGTCGCCTATTATTGTACTTAACTGTGTTAAATCAGATCCTGCCCCCATGGTATGCGGAAACTCTCACCCGATTCATATTTTACTAGGGATTCTCCCCGGCTTAGCAAGTGTATTATTCATTATCTACGACTTGAATACTTATTTACACTGCTGGCCACCGTAAATGCAACAACCTGAAGGAAGCATCCGAATCAAGCGAAATTTACACCATGGGTTTGCAGCGATGAGATATGCAACTGATTAGAATTTCAGCGCAGACGCACATCACGCGCGCCTGTGGCGCCACCTCATAGCGCCATTTAAGGCTTGGCGATTTCGACGAGTGTACTTTCGGTACGTGTGTTTACCTTGTGGTTGTTTCACAAGACGATCAGTTATGCCTCGTAGACAACAGCGAACATCGTTTGATCAAGTATCCGAGTTCGACAGAGCAAGGATAGTGGCTTACCGAGATTGTGGATTGTCATACAGAGAAATCGCTAGTCGTGTTGGACGAAACCAAACAACTGTAATGCGGATATGTGACCGTTGGATGCAGGAGGGTACGACGGACCGACGTGGTCGATCGCATTCACCTCGGTGCACCACTGCACGTGCTGATAGGCAAATTGTGCGCATGGCAGTGACGGATCGCTCAGTGACATCCCGAACCATAGCACAGCACATTGCGTCTGTAACGCATCATCCAGTGTCTGCGCTTACCATTCGACGCCGTTTACGGCAGAGTGGTCTGTCCACAAGACGTCCATTGCTTCGTCTACCATTGACGCAGAACCACAGACGTCTCCGTCGCCAATGGTGTGACGACAGACGGATGTGGACGGCAGAATGGAATGACGTTGTCTTTACTGACGAGGCACGCTTCTGTCTGCAGCACCACGATGGTCGGATTCGAGTGTGGAGACACCGTGGAGAGAGGATGCTGGACAGCTGCATTATGCACCGCCACACTGGTCTTGCACCGGGTATTATGGTATGGAGCGGTATTGGATATTACTCTCGCACGCCTCTAGTACGCATTGCCGGTACTTATAGCCGGCGCTACATATCCGAGGTGCTGGAGCCAGTTGTCCTTCCTCACCTTCAGGGCTCGGCCACAGCCATATTTCAACAGGATAATGCGCGACCACACGTGGCACGCATTGTCGAAAGGTTCTTCGTCAATAACCAGATTGAATTGCTTCCCTGGCCGGCTCGATCTCCGGATCTTTCGCCGATAGAAAACATGTGGTCCACGGTTGCTCAACGAGTGACCCAGATTACATCCCCAGCTGCCACACCAGATGATCTTTGGCAACGTGTGGAAGCTGCTTGGGCTGCTGTGCCCCAGGAACACATCCAACGTCTCTTTGACTCAATGCCGAGACGTGTGGCAGCGGTGATCTCCAACAATGGCGGCTACTCTGGCTACTGATTCTGGCAGGAACCACATGTCACAGACGTCTGTAAACGTAATCATTTGATACTTGGTCAACATGTTATCTACAAAATAAATTATGTTGTGCTACCTCTTGTCTTTCTTGGTGTTGCATTTACGGTGGCCAGCAGTGTACATACACAAATTTTCCTCGCAATGTGTCTGTCTACTCGTATTAGTGAGAACGACATCAAAAGCCCTCCATTGTTCCGGATATTAGCCTTCACATAAATACAGAAAAATGCAGCGGGGGATTTCGTAATATGAGTATGCATAGATATACATTGCCTGACAAAAAGCGAAGCACACGAAGCTATGATCGGAAGTCAATGTAACTTCTTACACAGCGGCAGGTGCCGTTCTCTGTGACACGTAGAACGGCAACTGTCATCGTATATAAGGAGCGTTATTAGCGTCAGATGTTGAGTGATCACTATGAACGATACGGAGACGTGAGTCAGCGTTATCAGCACGTGACAGACTTTGAAAGGGTCCTCATTGGGGCCCTTCATTTGGACGGCAGTTCGAATAAAGCAGTGTCCAGATTTGTGGAGCATTCAGGCGTGACAGTGGCCCGATGGTGAACTACATCGAAAGGGGAGCGTAGGCATGCACGCCGTCAAGGTTCCGGTCGACCAGGTCTGACCACCATACAAGGGAAGACAGCTCTCACATCTGCACCTGCCACTCTCTGCAAAAGGGAAGACAGCCCTCACATCTGCACCTGCCACTCTCTGCAAAAGGGAAGACAGCCCTCACATCTGCACCTGCCACTCTCTGCAAAAGGGAAGACAGCCCTCACATCTGCACCTGCCACTCTCTGCAAAAGGGAAGACAGCCCTCACATCTGCACCTGCCACTCACTGCAACCTTATGTGTCGACCCGCACAGTTGGTCGGACTAGCGAATTACCGTCCCACGTGGATGCAGCCGTTAACTACACAAGACAAACGACATTGTTTGGTGGCGCTGTCAACGGGAGGCGTGGAATTCTGATGAACGGCGTCGAATTGCCTTCAACGATGAATCTGTCTGTTCTGCCCTACCCCAGATAATCATCGCCTGGGAATGTGGTGGTGACATGAGAGACACAGTCGTGTCACCCCTGCCGCCATGATATGGGGAGCAAGGAGGATGACTTTATGTTACGACAGAAACTTAAGCACACCGATACAGCATGGACGTTCAGTGCCCTCAAGTGTTACCTCTCATGGGATAGTATCGTGGTGGACAATGACCGTACACACATGCTACGTGTCTCTATAGAATGTCTTGCGTGATGTTTAGGTACTCTTATGGCGTGCCAGATCCCCAGATTTGGCCCCATTAGAAGAACATGACTGTGGTGATCCCGGACCTCTACGCCGTCCCAGCGCCATTAACCGGGATATCACGGACAGGTTACAACAGGTGTGGGCCACCTCAGGAGACAATACAACTGCTGTATGGCACACTCCTCAGCCGAATCAGTGCGTACTCTTGGGCCGCAGTGGGTGTAACATCATACAGATATGTGGGCCCTTACACTCATGTTCTTTGCAAATGTTTCTCGATATTGTAATCACGTAAATAATATCACATACCCTCTCAACCCGTAAAGTTTCCTTCCTCCTGCGTGTTTCATTTCTCTCGTCAGACGGTGTGCTATTCATACTGCATGAAAAGTAGGCGATACCAGTCCTTCCAGTTACATAGCAAAGAAGCGACATGCATGAATGACTACACAGAATGAATCTTCTTCTCAGTTCATCTCAAATGCTTGTTGGTTTGTTTCGCGACTGCTACACTTCCTGACTGCCCATCATCGTAGACGATAGACGACCGATAAATTAACGGAATTAATCTGATCAGCAAGCTGAACATGACTTGTTCAACTTGCTGATCAGACTATTTCCGTTAATTTGACAAGAACAGCTGCATTACGTGGAGAGAGGCCTTGTATAAATCACTGAGAAATTGCACATATTATATATATACACATGTGTGCTCTACATCGCCCCAAATGGACCGATTTCGACCAAACGTGGTGGATAGAATCTCTGTGAGGATAAGAACCACCTGCCTATCAAAGGGGTGGGCATGGGGTGAAAAAGAAGCCTACGACAAGAGCTTCATTCTTCCAGCATTTGAGACTGGCACACGTGGAAAATTACAAGCTTTACACATAAGTCCAAACATTCACGAAACTTTTTCTTGTTGACAATTTCCACAAAATGATGAAAGGGAAAAAGGTTATCGACTACTAAATTTAAGCTGCTCATGCACTAAAACAATTAGACGTGAAGTTTTACTACGTATCTCAGTGTGCTATCCCCTTGCACGCACTCACCTCGCTGTTGAGCTCACGGGTCATGCGTCGGTGGGAGGATGAGTGGCTGGAAGTGACTGACAATAAGCTCCGTATAGTCAACCCCACAACGCGTGTGTGGTGTACTTCCTTTCAGCCCCATCGACGGGACGAGGTTCTCCTCACTCGGCTTCGAATAGGCCACAGCCCTATGACGCATGGCTTCCTGCTCCGGCGAGAGGACCCTCCAATGTGTGGTGCTTGCGGCGTCCAGGTCACTGTGCGCCACGTTTTATTGGATTGCGTTTAATTTTCTGACCAGCGGGTCGCGGCTGACTTGCCAGCGGACCTGCCATCTCTTTTAGGCAACACTCGGACGAATGTGGTTAAAGTTTTAAAGTTCGTGCCCTGTCAAATGTTTTTACAAAGATTTTAGGGAGAGGATTTTAATTTGCTCACTGTGTGACAAGCTCGCCCAAATTTTATGTAAGTGGCCAGCCAATAACAATTTCCTGTGACATTCTTGTTGCTATGTTTCCCCTTTCCTTAGGTTTTGCTTTCTTATGTAGCATTTTCCTTCTTTTCCTGCTTTCTTTGAGTGTGTGCTCTAGTTTTCTTAGGTCTGTCCACATTCGTTCCTTTTAATGTGTGTCAGGGCGCTGATGACCTCGATGTTGAGTGCCCATAAGCCCCAACGCACCACCACCATCAAACATTTTGCAGGCAATATTCATATACATCAGCGAATGTACCTGAAAAATTATATCGTTGCATAACACATAGTTCAGAAGAAATGACGTTATAAACTCCGAGATTTTAAAAAATGGTGCTTCAAGCGTGAAGTTTAAATTTATTACTTCTTTGCTGCTAACTCTATTCGCAACACATTCCGCACACACTATCCACATATGCCGCTGAAACTACTTACAGAATTATAATTCAGGAGATATTGTTGTTGTTGTGGTCTTCAATCCGAAGACTGGTTTGATGCAGCTTTCCATGCTACTCTGTGCTGTGCAAGTTTCTTCATATCCCTCTGACTCTGCTTAGTTTATACCTCTCTTGCTTCCTTTCGACGATTTTTAACCTCCATCCCTCATTCAGTACTAATTTAGTGATCCTTCGCGTCTCAGAATATGTTCTGTCAACCGATCGATTCTTTTAATCAAGTTATGCAGCAAATTGCTTTTATTTCCATTTCTGTTCACTGTCTCCTCATTAGTTACGCGAACTAACTATCTGATCTTCAACATTCCACAGTAGCACCACGTTTAAAAAGCTTCTATTCTCTTCTTGCCTAAACTGCTTATCGTCCATGTTTAACTTCCATACATGACTACACTCCAGAAAAATACCTTTAAAAAATTCTAACAAATCTGGTTTCAATGCTGCATATTGATACTGTCTATTCAAGTTATTAAATTTCTCTTCTTTAGAAACGCTTTTCTTTCCATATGCGCTCTACATTTTATATCCTCTCAACTTCGGCCATCATAAGTTATTTTATCGCCAGAACAATAAAGATCACCTACTACTTTCAGTGTCTTGTTTCCCTGCCTGATCAGATTTAATTCGACTCCATTCCATTATCCTTACTTTGCTTCTATTGAACTTGACCTGCTACATTCCTTTCGAGACACTGTCCTTTCAGTTCAACACTCTTCCAAATCCTTTGCTGTCTCTGACAGAATTACAACGTCATCGGCAAACCTCGAAGTTTTTATTTCTTCTCACTTTCCTTTACTGCTTACTCAATACTCAGAATGAATAACGCGGGGGAAAAGCAACAATCTTGTCTCACTACATCCCAACCATTGTTTCCTTGTTTCGCTCCTCGACTCTTACACTGCTGTCTGCTTTACGTACAAGTTGTAAATAGCCTTTCGCTCTATGTATTTTAACCCTGCTACCTTCAGACTTTCAAAGAGTCCCAGCCAACATTCTCAAAATCTTTCTCTAGGTCTACAAATGCTAGAAACGTAAGTTTACCTTCGCTTAATCTGTCTTTTAAGATAAATGGTATGGACAGTTTTGCCTCGCTTGTTCCTAGCTTTCTCCGGAATCCAAAATGATCATCCCCGAGGTCGGCGTCTACCAGTTTTTCTATTCTCCTACAGCGAATTCGTGTTATTATTTGGAACCATGATTTATTAAATTGATTGTTCTATAATATTTACATCTGTCAACACCTGCTTTCTTTAGAATTGAAACACCAAGTGAAATAATTTTATTACGGCTGTTTCTCCCAAGGTTATCAGTAGTTCTGACGGGATGTCATCTATTCAAGGGGCCTTCTATCGACTTAGGTCTTTGCTCTGTCAAATTGTTCTCTCAGTACAATATCTCCCATCTCCATGTGCATCCTCTAACTTTCAAAAATATTGCATTCAAGTTCATTTTCCTTATATAGCCCCTCCATATACTCTTTCCACCTTTCAGGTTTCCCTTGTTTACGTAGTACCGATTTCCGATCTGAGATTTTGATATTCATACCCCTGCTTCTCTTCTCTCCAAAAAGGCCTCTTTAATTATCCTGGAGACAGTATCTATCTGCCCACTAGTGGTACATGCCTCTAAATGCTCACATTTGTTCTCCAGCCACTGCTGCTTCCCCATTTTGTAATATCTGTAAATCTCATTTTTAGATGTTTGTATTCCCTTTCGTCTGCCTCAATTGCTGCATTCTTATATTTTCTCCTTTCATCAATTAAATTCAATATATTCTGCGTCATCCAAGAATTTCTATTACGCCTTCTATTTTTACCTATTTGGACCTCTGCTTCCTTTACTATTTAATCTATCAAAGCTACACATTCGTCTTTCCTGTATTCTTTCCGTTGTTGTAGTCAATCGTTGCTTAATGACCCTATGAAGCTCTCAACAACCTCTGGTTCTTTCAACATATCCAGGTCCCGTCTCCTTAATTTCCCAATTTTTTGCAATTTAATCTACAGTTCACAGCCAATAAACTGTAATCAGAGTCCACATCTGCCCTGGAAATGCCTTACAGTTCAAAATCTGGTTCCGAAATCACAATCTCACCATTACAAAATCAATCTGAAATCTAATCTCCAGGTCTCTTCCACTTATACAACCCTATTTCATGATCCTTAAACCATATTTGGTGATAATTATGCTCTGCGTAAAATTCTACCATTCTGCCAGGCAGCTACCTCTTTAATTTCTTTCCGTCAGTCCATATTCACTTACTATTCTTACTTCTCTTCCTTTTCCTACTATCGGATTCCTGTCCCTCGTTACAATTACATTTTCGTCTCCTTTGACTATCTGAATTATTCCTACTGTCTCACGATACATTTGTTCAATCTTTTCATCATTTACGGAGCAAGGTGGCACACAAACTTGTACTATTGTGGTCAGTATGGGCTTCGTGTTTATCTTGGCTACGATAACACATTCACTGTTCATAGTAACTTACCCGCATTCCTATTTTCTTTTTCATTATTAAATCTACTCCTGCATTACCCAGTAGCACTCAGCTGACCAAAATTCCTGTTCTTATTGCCACCTAACTTCACTATATTTAACTTCAACTTATCCATTTCCCTGTTTGAATTTTCTAAACTACGTGTCCGATTAATGGATCTGATATTCCATACTTCTACCTGTAGAAGGTCAGTTTTATTTCTTCCGACGAGGACATCCTCCTGAGTAGTTCCCAACTGGAGACCCGAATGGGTGACTATTTTACCTCCAGAAAATTTTACCTGAGAGGGTGCCATCATTATTTAACTATACAGTAGAGCTGTATGCCCATGCGAAAAAATACGGCTATAGTTTCCCTGTGCTTCCAGCCGTTCGCAGTACCAGCACAGAGAGACCATGGTGGCTGATCTTACAAGGCCAGATCATTCAATCATCGAGGCTGTAGCCCCTGCAACTGAACGAGTTGCTGCCCCTTTCAGGAACCATGCGTTTGCATTGGTTTTCTACAGATACCACTCCGTTGATGTTGCACTTACGATAGAGCTACACGTATCTTTGAGGCATGCAAGCCGCTGCAGCATATCAAGGATCATAATTCGTAGAAGAGGGGGGGGGGGCGGTCAAATTGGAGCTGCAAGAAAACGATCCTACAGGGACTCAGAGCGCAGAGGAGGAGATGGACAGAGGGGGAAGGAGCATTTGGACAGAGAGGAGCAGAAGGACAGAGAGAGGTGGGAGTAGCAGATGGACAGAGAGAGAAGCAGGAGGACATAGAGAGTATGGCATGTTGGCGGTGTATACAGAGAGGCGGGAGAAGGAGATGCTCAGACGGGTGCGGAGGAGATGAATAGAGAGGGGAAAGACTGACTAATAGAAACGAAATAAATTTACACAAGAGCAACGCCGGGTACTCAGTAACAAGATAAAAACATTTTTGATGACATGGAAACGTTGATGACTACCATCAGTAAGAAATTACCGCGGCCGGTGGCTACACACTCACACTTGTCGGAGGAGATGAGGAGGCGTCCACTGATCTCGTCATAGCGCGCCTCGAGGTCAGCCGCTGCTGTTGACACCAGCGTCCCAATCACCAGAACCACCACCAGCGACAATGGCGTCGCCCACGTAGCTGCAACACAGACGTGCTGGAAATGCTGATTTTCATATAGTCTTGTTTAGTGTAAGTGCTTATCAGTTACGTACCACAGCATACTCTTAATACAGAAATACTAATCAAAATATTTGAATACGTAAAGATGGGGTTAATAACTATAATAACTTTTTAATTTCTACTACGCTACTCACAATAGAATCTACGTTTATTTACTGTACCTTTAGACCTATTGCCTATATTTATATAATAGATCCCGTTTACAACACTATTGATGTGTTATACTTGGTAACCATTTACGTCAGAATTACAAGCTTATTCCAAAAAACTGCTCTCGCTACACATAAGCAGGTTTCCTACGAATGTGACGATGATTTTCGAACTGCTGTGTTCAGAAGTAATAAATTCGCCATGCTATACGATAAGGCTAGAGCAGTAAAGATGTCTCCAGAAGAAACACAATTAAAACAAAATTGATTACCTTCTTCTATGGCTTACTGTGAAAATGCAATGCGGTAAGGCTTAGAAAATCCACGTCCAATTCAACAGAAATTCCACCACAACATCACATTCCTAATTTCATTAATTTGCTGCTAGTGTCATGCAATAGAAGTTCACTGTGTCACTCATCAGCATCGTACAATAATTAGAGAGTGTAAGTCTTTTATCGACTTATCGTCTTTCCACTGATCTGCTGCTTGCTCCAATCGTGATCTAAGCATTTTATTCTGCATTCGTAATAATGGATTATCGAAACAGCCGTCGTGTGCAGCTGATAGAAACGCTCAGGGTTAAAATATGCATCTATAATTACTCAACGTATCTCTTACTACGGTGATTGTACAGTGCGTAAGAGGAATGATTCGTGTCGATAGTTCACGCGGCTACGCAACAGCGTTGCAGAATGTAGATTAAGGCACCACGCGTTAGAGTTACACTGAAAAGCGTCACTCACGTCGCTGACAGAATCTGGTTTCGAACAGTTTTCTGTTGCACCGTTCGAGAAGATGTACAATGAGGTAACGAAATTCATTCGACAGCTATATGCAAGTATAAGAGTGTCAGTAGTATTGAGTACCAAGGTATATAAGGGTGGTGCATTGAGACTCAGCTGTCATTTGTACTCAGGTGATTCATGTGAAAAGGTTTCCGACTTGTTTATGATCGCACGAAGGGAATTAATGGACTTTGAACGCGGAATGGTAGTTGTAGCTACACGCATGGGACATTCCATCTCAGAAATCGTTAGGGAATGCAATATTCCGAAATCCACAGCACCAAGAGAGTACCGACAATACCAAAATTCAGGCATTACGTCTCACTACGGACAACGTAAGGTCGACTGCCTTCACTTAAAGCTCGAGAGCAGCAGCGTTCGTGTAGAGTTGTCAGTGCTAGCAAACAAGCAACATTGTGTAGAATAACTGCAGAAATCAATGTGGTGTGTACGATGAATGTATCCGTTAGGACAATGTGGCGAAATTTGGCGTTAATGGGCTATAGCAGCAGGCACCGGATGAGAGTGCTTTTTTTAACAGCACGATATCGCCTGCAGCGCTTCTCCTGGGTTCGTGACCATATCGTTTGGACCCCAAACTACTGGAAAAGCGTGACCAGGTCTTCAGAGTCAGTTGGTGAGAGCTGGTGGTAGGATTCGGAAGTGCCGCAGACCGCATGGACCCATGCACTTAGGTTGTCAACAAAGAACTCTACAAGCTGGCAGTGGAAATGGCTTCATAACCTGTGGGCTCTCTTTACATGGCCTTCGATTACTTGGAGACCACTTTCAGCCATTCGTGGACGTCATGTTTCCAAACAACGATGGAATTTTTAAGGATGACAATGAGTCATGTCACTGAACAACAGCTATTCGTGACTCGTTTGAAGAACATTCAGGAAAAATTCGATCGATTTCAAGAAAATGAAACACCTACAGCCGTCTATTAGGATGTCAATTATTGTATAACTACCAGTTTCGGCGCTTCAGTGCACCATCTTCATGCCTTAGTCTCTCCATCCTCCAACTATGAGCTCTGTGAGTCGTCATTTGATGGGTGGAGAGACAATATCACAGTCAGTCTGCGTAAACCAGTCATGTTGGCCACTGATGCATCGTATACATGGATCGTGATAATCCCTTCAGCATCAACTAAGGACTGAAGCGCTGAAATTGGTATCTACACAGTAAATGACGCCATAAGGACAGCTGTAGGTGTTTCATTTTCCTACAGTAGTGAACGGCCGTAGTCTCCCGGACCTCCAGTCACGGGGATGGACACAAAATAATTCGAGCGAATGGTCTGGTCACACGGATCGTCGACATGAATCTCATCGAACATTTATTGGACATAATCGACAGGTTAGTTCGTCCACAAAATCCTGCGCCGGCAACACTTTTGCAATTGTGGGCGGCTTAGGAGCAGCATGGATCAATATTCCTAAAGGGTACTTCCAACGGCTTGTTGAGTGCATGCCACGTCGAATTGCTGTGTAGCGTGGGGCAAAAGGATGTCCGACACGGTATTAGGAGGTATCCCATGACTTTTGTCGCCTCATTGTATAATTAAATTATTGTCATAGTCTTTGACAATGCCGTTGCTTTTGGCTGCATCTCTGGTTACGCTTACAGTGGAGTTCACAATTTTCTTCCAAGTCTCACTAGTCGATTGACAGAGCTTTCACAAAGAAATTCTCAACTTCGGAGACGGTGAATTTATTGTTGTTAGCAGTAAGGTGATTTTTTGCTTGTAGCTATACACATTCAGTAGCAGTATCAATGTGACTGAGACGATGGTCTAGCGTATGGGAAGGTCGGGGATTCAGATCTTTGCACGACGACCCCAGTTTAGGTTTTCCGCTATTTCCCTGCGTCACTTCAGGAAACTTGGGGGGGGGGGGGGGGGCTGGGGGCTGGTTCTTCCATGAGAGACGCGGTACACTGTCTTTGTCCTTCCTGAATTAGTGCTTCGTCTACAAAGAGGACGGTAAGCGTCAGTGAATTATTAAACTCAATTTTTTTTCTTTCATTCTCCCTTTCTCCCTTCCCACTTTTCTTTAGCGGTGAATCGCATTCTATGCCAGCTATCGAAGAGAAACTGATCTACAAAACAATAAAGCATTCGTCACAGTGAAGGAAAGTGTAAATAGTGGATACAGGGAATAAACAACTCCGAAGGATAAAACAGAAAGAAATTATTTCTGCGAGGAATTTCTAAACCCACTACATCACTGATGCATCTGCAACAAAACCTTGCACTGTCTGCAGAAATTTGACTGTTTCGTTTATATTAATTCGAACCACTGGTGTTCTCCAGCCAGAATATTTTATGAAGTAAGCGAACGTAAAAAAAGGGGGCTGTGCAGCAGATTTGATGCTCGCTCAGTTCGACATTCCCATCATTAAGGGGAGGTTTATTATCTTTTGGGTAAAAAAATCGATTTTTTTAAATTGCATTTTTGGATCCACAAAAGTGTTTAGAATCCACCCCTGAAACGGATTTTTCCGAATACGGAACCGAAATGTTTGTTATTCGCGGTTGAACAAAAAAATGCAATTGCCTGATATCGGCCTTATTCACGCACCAGGTTTTTTCTTGCAGAGGACGAGTTATTGTACCGGTGTTTGGGAGGAAACACACAAAATATAAATGAAAGTTTGAACACCTGTGTTTGAAAGTTAGCCCCCAAGCATTTGCGTTCTGATGCGAAGACTGTGGAGATTGAGACTTTGCTGGCAGTGAGCAGCTTCAACGAAGGGTATTCAGCTATTATGAAGAACTTTACAACAATGGACGTCACCTTGGGACTCTATTCGACGCAGTTCCGCCAGGCATTCCGACGACCACCGGATTCAAACGGCCGAAAACCGCTTGTCACCGGACGTGCGAGCGGCACTGGAGAAACGCAGGATGACCCAGATCGAGCAGAACGCCCTCTATGCGGAAGAGGAAGGACTAGTTTATGGACCCGGAAAAGCAGATTGCACGTACGTTTCATAATATTGCACTTATATGTCAAAACTTCAAACACGTTTTTCTGGAATTGACTTTTTTTTTATAGTGCGGTATGGTAACTACAAATTTGATGAACCGATTGACATGATTCTTTGTTTCCGACGAAGCTAACTAAATTTTCTAGCAGTTGTACCACTTTTATTCCGATCCATAAACTATAAATATTTTTACTTGGCCGACGAAGTCGAAAAATCGATGAAAATACCGTTTTTTTTTTTCAAATGGCCGCCGTTTTGTTGTCTATGGTCCAAATAACGTAAGCGAGGTACAACTCCTAACGAATCTTATATACGTCGCTAACGTCAGCTCAATTTTGATTTCAGACGAGCCGGCTGACCTGAGGCATACCACGCGTGGAGGTCTACATCGAAATTTTATTTCGTTCCGACGGCACTTCCGCCTTTGCTCTTCTACCTTTCCGGTCGAAAAAATTCCAGTTAGTAGAGAAAATATCGATAAACATTTTGACCAAATTTGACATTTATATCTATAACACATCCCGAGAAATAAATTCTCAAAGAACATGCTTTTTTCGGGCCAAAGATAGTAAACCTCCCCTTAAGATCAAGTATCCTAATCGAATACCAACATACAAATAAACACATCTTTTACAATTTGTTCACTTGCTCTTCTCACCTGTCCACATTGCAGCGCAGTGACGGAATCGTGCACACTGTTACCGCACTGTCCACTGTCAGACGGTAGGCTGTGCGTTTATACCCTTAGGACTTATCAGCCTCAGTGTAACGACTCATATCAGGTCGTTGAACGACAGATTACATCAAACGTTGAGCCACTTGATTGAATCTCTGCTTGATGTTGGAGAAATTATAAAAACTCTTATCTTAACCACACGGTTTCCGACATAATACACATTCACCTTGACTCACCTTGTACAGCAAATTACTTGAAAAGTCTTCAAGAAGCCTCGTAGGCCTACCATTCCGTTATAAAACACATCCGATCGGGTGATGTGTAAAAGAGATTAAGGAACTTGACTTTATGTGTCGTGTATCTTCAGAAATCCTTCAAAATAATAGCTTTCGAACTAGCACGTTGCCTTTAGGTAGTCTTCTGATAGTAGCCATGAAGTGGTTTGAAACTCAGGAAATTTTCAAAAAATAATTTCCCTATTTATAGTACACTCCTGGAAATTGAAATAAGAACACCGTGAATTCATTGTCCCAGGAAGGGGAAACTTTATTGACACATTCCTGGGGTCAGATACATCACATGATCACACTGACAGAACCACAGGCACAGAGACACAGGCAACAGAGCATGAACAATGTCGGCACTACTACAGTGTATATCCACCTTTCGCAGCAATGCAGGCTGCTATTCTCCCATGGAGACGATCGTAGAGATGCTGGATGTAGTCCTGTGGAACGGCTTGCCATGCCATTTCCACCTGGCGCCTCAGTTGGACCAGCATTCGTGCTGGACGTGCAGACCGCGTGAGACGACGCTTCATCCAGTCCCAAACATGCTCAATGGGGGACAGATCCGGAGATCTTGCTGGCCAGGGTAGTTGACTTACACCTTCTAGAGCACGTTGGGTGGCACGGGATACATGCGGACGTGCATTGTCCTGTTGGAACAGCAAGTTCCCTTGCCGGTCTAGGAATGGTAGAACGATGGGTTCGATGACGTTTTGGATGTACCGTGCACTATTCAGTGTCCCCTCGACGATCACCAGTGGTGTACGGCCAGTGTAGGAGATCGCTCCCCACACCATGATGCCGGGTGTAGGCCCTGTGTGCCTCGGTCGTATGCAGTCCTGATTGTGGCGCTCACCTGCACGGCGCCAAACACGCATACGACCATCATTGGCACCAAGGCAGAAGCGACTCTCATCGCTGAAGACGACACGTCTCCATTCGTCCCTCCATTCACGCCTGTCGCGACACCACTGGAGGCGAGCTGCACGATGTTGGGGCGTGAGCGGAAGACGGCCTAACGGTGTGCGGGACCGTAGCCCAGCTTCATGGAGACGGTTGCGAATGGTCCTCGCCGATACCCCAGGAGCAACAGTGTCCCTAATTTGCTGGGAAGTGGCGGTGCGGTCCCCTACGGCACTGCGTAGGATCCTACGGTCTTGGCGTGCATCCGTGCGTCGCTGCGGTCCGGTCCCAGGTCGACGGGCACGTGCACCTTCCGCCGACCACTGGCGGCAACATCGATGTACTGTGGATACCTCACGCCCCACGTGTTGAGCAATTCGGCGGTACGTCCACCCGGCCTCCCGCATGCCCACTATACGCCCTCGCTCAAAGTCCGTCAACTGCACATACGGTTCACGTCCACGCTGTCGCGGCATGCTACCAGTGTTAAAGACTGCGATGGAGCTCCGTATGCCACGGCAAACTGGCTGACACTGACGGCGGCGGTGCACAAATGCTGCGCAGCTAGCGCCATTCGACGGCCAACACCGCGGTTCCTGGTGTGTCCGCTGTGCCGTGCGTGTGATCATTGCTTGTACAGCCCTCTCGCAGTGTCCGGAGCAAGTATGGTGGGTCTGACACACCGGTGTTAATGTGTTCTTTTTTCCATTTCCAGGAGTGTATTTAGGTATTATTGATAGTGATCACTAACGCAAGCTTGCGTGTATAGTTTGCAGCGGTAAAGTCACGCGATAACATTACAAATAATATTTGTGTATTTTATTGTATTTCTTTCCAGAGGCGTTGCGCTTCAGCCCGCTGGCTGCAATTTATTGATTTTTACGTTATGGCATTTGTAATTGTATTTTGTTTGTATTGTAACGACACTGCTCGTTCAAGACGTTGCCAGTAGTTTAGCTTGTTTGTTGTAATATTTTATGTTACATGCCTGTTACATAATAAATGAGTGTACTGAAAATTGTATGTACTTTTAAGAGAGAACTGTTACTCTGGATCAGTCCATGATAATTGGGTCGAAAGCGCGCTTAGTAGCACAACAGATCACTAGTTGTAACAATACAGAAATGGCAGATACACGGTTAGTCAGGAAAACCTATGGGATAAGAAAGAGTTAGCTTTGTTACTAGCACAAAGTACAGGAGAGGAAAATACCGATCCAATGGAACTTTTTGAGGATGATAGACACAGTCAAGCCTGTGGTGGGCAATCTGATAGCGAAGATGAGGAACAGAGACACAATGAGGAAATCATAAAGATACAGGATTATAATATCCAAGTGAACGCGTAACAACTAAGAATCGTGGTAGATCGCCGTCAGTGACATTGTCATGAGGCAGCATATCAAAGGCGCACAGTGATGACTTTCTTGAATACCACGAAATGGAAAGGCATAAGGCGAGAAGGTCACCTAAGAATAGAGGAAGAGAAAGTCACAATAGTAAAAAATATTTAGGTAACACAGGTGTGGTGCACATTCTTGCCTACTTAAAAGCAATGGGAAGTGAATTGGGAGGTAAAATGGGAAGTAAAATTCAGACGTTCAGCTAAAAAATGGGGAATAAAATTCAAAAGGTCAGCTCTGAATTGGGAAGCCAAATAAAAAGTGAAAATGATGAAGTGCGCTCTGAAATGAGAAGTAAAATTCAAAACGTTAGTGCTGAAATGGGAAGTAAAATTCAGAATTTTAGTGTCGAAATTCAGTCGATAAAGCATGAAACGAGGCAAGTGAAAAATGAGGTAGGGACGCTCCGAACAAAACTAGGACAAGACATGGCGGAGGTCAGAAGAACCGCGAACGAGGCGCTATTACTAGCGAGGGGAACAAAGCGGATTGCTCTTGAAACATTGGAGAAGACAGAAAATATGACAAAGATGGGTAGAGGTACATTCACGAAGTTGCAGAGGCGCTTGAAACAAGTAGAAACAACGAAGCTGCAAAAGACGGAAATTGCGCCAAATAAGGCATTGTCCGCGGACCTCTCACAATTTAAACAAAACACAAAAAGCTAAATTAAGCAATTATCTCAGGAAGTCAGGTCGCAACCTAGTCAAAAATCACATCTCAGAAAGGAAATAGTAGGCGATTTGGAAATAACAGACACCGAAAGAGCCAATTCAAACTCAGTACGATCATGTCCAAGCCCAGACGATACTAGAATGTGGTTGAATGTAAGAATTGCTCCTCAACTACAGGCTGAAAGCGTATCTGCAAAGCAGAAATGTCGCTAGGATATGGCCCCTGCGCCTACACAGGGCACGACTGGGATGCAAGTTGCGAATTCCCTGGGTGTGGGATGAGTGTGCAGACCGAGAATTCAGTAATCTGAAGGCGGCACTCGTCAGTGCTCCTGTTTTATCGCGTCCTGACTTGTCGCAGGATTTTTGTATGGCCACTGACAGCCCGAAGACCGGTCTGGAAGTTATGTTGTTTCAGGAGTTGAACAAGACAGCAAATTAGCACACAGCATAGTCGCCTTTGGTAGCAGGATACTATCCAAAAGTGAAGGGAATTACTCTGTTGCTGAACTTGAAGCCCTTGCAGTAGTATGGGGATATGAAAAGATTAGATACTTTCTGTTCGGTAGGAAAACAGAAGTCTATATAGACCACAGGGCCCTAGAATTTCTCCTAACCACCGAACGTCCACATGGAAAACTAGCGAGATGGCTAGCAGTACTGCAAGAATACCAGTTTTCAACAGCGTATGTGCCTGGCCCGACAAACGTCATTGCTGACGCCCTGTACCGCTCACCTATCGGTATAACAGAAGAGATGGCTGCAGCATTAGATCAAGAGCACTTTACGTTGTTCTGCCTCAAAAGTATTTCAAAACTCCGTCACTCTAACAATGCAAAATATCCAGAATGAGCAGGACAAGGACCCAGATTTAGTCAAAATAAAGGAAAATGGAAGGACCGGACGCAGGCCTGCGTAAGACAGAACTATCTCTTGAGGAAAGGGGTTGTGTTTTATAGGGCAAACGTTAATAATTCGTTGTGGGTGGTGTGTATACCAAATGAGTTAATAAATAAGCTTATATAGTATACATACCTAAGTTACGCACATTTCGGTCCACGAATATGTATTATGAAAATGAGGAGTGTCTGCTATTTTAAAAACATGGAGAAACGTATTAGTACTAGCCATCTGTAAAAACCGCCAAAAGGCGAAATCCATTACTGGTGGGACCCAGACTCCTGTATACTCAATTATTTCTGAGAAACTAAGGCACATGGCAGCGACTGATTTAATGGGACCATTACCTAACTCACCGTGGGGCATCAATATATATTGGTGGTATTGGAGCTGACATCCAAATTTGTGGCATTGAAACGACTAAAAAGAGCGACTGGTGCAACTGTGAGTAGAGTCATGTGCAGAGACTTCAAATGGGAACTATAGATTGTATTATCCCAGATAATGGACCTCAATATAAATCTGAGGTGTGGAAAAGAACACTAAGAAGGTATAAAATAAAGCTCATATTTATTAATAGATTTCATCCGAGCTCGGACCCTGCGGCGAGAACGATGAAAGATTTGGGTAATTTATGTGGACTATACTGTGGAAAGAATCATGCTAGCTGGGATTTATTTCTTAAAGATGTTCAGGGTGTGATAAACGAGTTCCCCCACAGCATTACATTGATGGTTCTGAAGAATAGGGACCCTCCACATAAAATTCGAGGACTGATTGATTTTCCACAAAGGACGCGCCAACAACATAAAGTCATAGTGGAGGAGGCTTTGCGCAGTATTCGTGTCACAGGAGAGAAGTACAAGGCATGTGGTCCAAAAGGTGCACGTAAGGAAATTTGTAGTTGGACAAAAAGTCTTAGTTAAGTCTTATAGGTAGTCCAATAAACAAATGAAGCTATTTCAAAAGTTCTTCAAGAGATACAGCAGCCCTGAACGTATAAGAAGACTAGCGCACGCAAATGCGGTTGAAATTCAGTCTGTGACATGAGGAAAATCTTGGGACTGCATCATGTGAGCCATCTCAAGCCATTTATAGAATACGTAGGAAGAATTAAAAGTGAACTTGTATGGCAAGAGTAAAGTATATTGTACATAGTTAGCAATTAAGTTAAGTTATTGCACTGAAGGGCTATGTAGATTTATCAATATTTACTGTGCTATTATCATGTTAAAAGAGGTACCTCAGTGCATAAAAAGGGCAGGATGTTGAGGATGACAAAATTAGGGCATGTTTCTTTGTGTAGGCTATAACCCTGTGCACAGCAAGCTGAGCGTACAATTTAAAAGGTGTTTGGAGTTTAAGATGCTCTATCTGTCCATGAAGAAATAAAGTAAAAATGAGAAACGTGTGGTACTGCAAAAATGTTGTAAAGATGTGTGAATAGGTAAGTTTGTTACCCAGTTGATGAGGAACGTATTAGCAGAGGACGTCAGCATTTTGAAAAAAAATTTAGAACTACTTCATGAAATTAGTGTCTATTTTCCATATTTAGCAAATGTGAAATGAGTGACTTGCTAGTAGTGGTTTGCACTGACACACAGGTGTGTCGTAAAAGTATGATTTGTCTCCATTCAGAGAATCGAGAGTTCACTAGGTGGCCTGCTCCACGTGGCTACGTGAGAGCGCACCGTTATTTATATGTAGAAGTGTTGTATTTATGTCTGTTCAGGGAACTGGAAGAATTGTGTACGTGGTGGCCAGTTCTGCGGAATACCGTATGAGCACACCGAAATATTGTTTGAGTGTCATAGCGACGTGAAATGGATGTAATAAGGGGATATAGACACGTAAAAATTAATAAAAGAAACACTAAAATCTTCATATTTGCAGGTACCACTAGTAAAATAAAAAAGGAAGAGTTCACAACAGATGAAGGTAATAGCAGCAGCTCCGGAAAAAGGACAGTGACAGAGAAGCTATTACTGAGTAAATACATGAAAGAAGGTACGTAACAGTATGATTAAAGAAACTATTAGTAATTTTGAGCTAAACTTGCTTCCACAGGAAGCACACCGAAGCATGAAATGGAGAAGAGGCCCGCCTAATCATTCATTCGTGTATGTATCGTGCAGACGGGCACTTCATTGTTCACAGATGTTCACAACGACATCCACGATGAAACCAAGAGCCATGAGATCGGACGATCTGTGATACCCAACGACAGTGTAGTACTTTGAATAGGGTTGTAGTTAGACTAGTATAAACATTCTACTGGCCAGCAGCTTAACAAGTAGTTTAACAAGTATTATTTGCAGTTATTAACACTGGGATCTGGTGATGACCGTAACTCTACTCTTATGTGTATTTTTTCATAAGTTTATAGGTGCTGTCAGATATTTAATAATTAAATTACATAGATTGAGGAATATGTTCATTTATAATTAGTATTAACTTTGTGCATGAAATTTTGATCAGAATAATAAGAGTAAATAAGTGAGCCTTTTGGCTGATTGTACAACTAGAACAATAATAAATGTAAAGATAAATGATCTCACTGGTGAGTGCATCTTTTAAAAAAAAATTATATTTCATAACAGAAACATATCAATGATTTTGTGTCATGTATAGCATTTGTGTAAATTGGAAACTAATTGTATGTAATAGTGGATACAGGTTTCACATAAAGAAACTTTCGCAAGACACACTGGAAGCATCAACGTAATGTGCGGATGGAACTGGAGGCTAACGGCACAGCTGCAGAGAAAAGCGAAAGCCAAACCCATGTTGTGGACATGGGCACACAGCACGCCTATTCAAATGTGGCTACCGGAAGACCTCGGGTGGCAGGCAATGATTGAGCAAGCAAGTAGTATGTGGCAATCTGCGGCAGATGTGATGGGTTGGGTCAAGATGGGTGTTTAAACGGCCACTATACGATGCAGACGAGATAAACAAAATCACACATGATACAGTCAGTTAATCCTACAGCGCAACTAATAGCTGTACGGAACTGTGAACTCTATTTGCTTTTCCTTCTGCTGTTCTCCACCAGACAGAGTCTGATAAACATCATAATAGCTAGCAGTCAGTCACCAGGCACAGAATTCTGAGGAATCTGAGTCACATACAAAGACTCAAGTTCGATGTATAATGTCATCAAACAGATAACCTACCTGTTCACAATTACCAATATCATTTTCCAAAATACAATATTTGTATCAAGAAAAAGAAGCGACGTGAAGAACAGAAGAGTAGGAACACAAACATAGTAAAAGGAAGAAACACAAAGAACTGAAGACTAGATACCATTACACTTCTCTTAGCCATTGCAGAAGAATTTTAGGTGACCTATAAAGATCCTACCCGACTGTACCTCTCTCACACTGTGTGAAAATTCGACAAAAACTTGGCTGTTTCAAAACATACACCCACTTACTTTGCTGTATATTCCGAGGATCCTTCCACATCATGAACTCTGCGAGAGACTTGTAACCTGACAGGATGAATAATGGGCTGAGGATCCAAAGACTGACTTACAAAGCCACCATGACCGATCTCAAACAAGTGTTGAACCAATCTTCTCTTACTAAACTTCACAAAAACTGTAGCTCCATCCCCATACACAAATTAAGATGAAAGCGTGTTGTGAAATTCGATTGAACAGTTACACCCACTAACTAACAGTTTCTAATATATTTATCATTTTTGTAAATATCTTATACTTATTCTTCAGGGTAGTCTTAAGAAAATATTTATGTATATATTCATGTAAAATTATTTTTTGTCATTCTCTTTGATGATGATGCTATGTGATTCAACGATTTTAAATATTTGTGTATTTATTTATGTAAAATTATTGTTTGACATTTTCTTTGATAATGATGCTATGGGTTTTAATGTTTTAATGTATTACATTTTCACACACTGTGAACAAGAACATTAGTTAAAATTGGTGGTCGATCCTAAGTCTAATTACAAATATCGGTTGTCACAGTAAATGTAAATGCAGTTTGTCAAATAACGCATTAGAAGATTTTTGAAATGTTTAAAGAGTATCACATTAGGGGAAGACTAGACTTGGACAATCGGTTTGTGAAAAGATTTTTTTTTTAATGCAAGCCAAAAGCATAAATAAGACCACCTAAAATTTATCCAGGATGTTTCACAGAATTTTATATAATTGTGTAATGACCAATAGATAACCTCTAGAATAACTGATGTAACTACTTGTTTTGCATATTACTAGCTAAACGAAGCACACATAATTGATTGGACGACCACCTTGAAAAGATTAGGATACTTTAATATTTCTTGCCTATATCTTAGGGATGGATGAATGACAGAGAATATGAGCCTTAAGTCTAAAGAATGATGGGAACTGTCATTTTTGAAAGAGCATAAAAAAAGGTTTGTAATGTTAGTTAAATTTCTTTTGATAACATGGGTTATTTTGCGTGTTATACTATATTCCAATTGCCATGTCCCGAAAAATTGTTCCAAACATAAGGAGCAGACAGATTACATAACAAACATGTAGTAAATAAATTTATGGCAGTAAGCCCACGAATGAACGCAGAATGACTGTAGAAGAACATATCATGATTCAATTGTCCCTCTGCCCTCGTATTCTTATTAGTTTGCTTGTACAGACAATTGATGGTTATATTGTTTTGTACGGGATGAGATAATACTATAAAAATTACCCTATCCTAGTACAAAAGAGTTCATTATGTGGGGATATTGTAAGCACCCATCTACATATATTACCGTGATTTAGAACGAGAATTAGGTATCATATCATAGATTGAACATCGTATATATGAATATTTAAAGAAGACTGACATTGTCACGTACACCTTGTAAATAGTTGCTAACGCTTACAGCATGAAAGGTGATGGAGTGTCTTTATTATCAAAACGACATAATCAATGATTGCCTATAGTAGTAGAGGCTGGAGCGCCAGTGGAAATGAAACAGCAGGCGTAACGCAGGCCCTGGGTGGAAATGCCTGCACAGGTGTGTTGGTCCCGCTTAACACCCCTAGCCACACGGTGGGGGCACCTGAGTGCTGAAGCACACCAGAGTGGTGGCTGGCCGGATTGTAGCTAGGCTGGAAGGATAACCTGAAACTCTGAAAATCTTGGACGCAACTGAGAGGAACGAGGAAGTGTTACTTCAGAAATCACGCAGACTAGGTTATTTCCGAGGATTTTTACTCTGAGAAGCGGGCCACGAATTCCTAATTAACGGAGATGGGTATTTCCTCACAAACTATCCGCGCTGGAAGACAAATAGACTAAAATATGTTCAGAAGAATCTGTAGGGGGAATATTCCATGCTTTCGAGAATATGATTCACCTTCTGCTGTTACGAGGGAGGGGAGCCGAGCTTCGCTGGGAAGCCAGCGGCCGAGAGAAAGAGTTCTTCCGAATTGAGCGCCCGTGTTTGACAGTTCCGCACTGTCGCCTGATAAACAAAGTAAGAGCCTACGGAATATCAGACCAGCTGTGTGGCTGGATTGAAGAGTTTTTAGCAAACAGAACACAGCATGTTGTTATCAATGGAGAGACGTCTACAGACGTTAAAGTAACCTCTGGCGTGCCACAGGGGAGTGTTATGGGACCATTGCTTTTCACAATATATATAAATGACTTAGTAGATAGTGTCGGAAGTTCCATGCGGCTTTTCGCGGATGATGCTGTAGTATACAGAGAAGTTGCAGCATTAGAAAATTGTAGCGAAATGCAGGAAGATCTGCAGCGGATAGGCACTTGGTGCAGGGAGTGGCAACTGACCCTTAACATAGACAAATGTAATGTATTGCGAATACATAGAAAGAAGGATCCTTTATTGTATGATTATATGATAGCGGAACAAACACTGGTAGCAGTTACGTCTGTAAAATATCTGGGAGTATGCGTGCGGAACGATTTGAAGTGGAATGATCATATAAAATTAATTGTTGGTAAGGCGGGTACGTTGAGATTCATTGGGAGAGTGCTTAGAAAATGTAGTCCATCAACAAAGGAGGTGGCTTACAAAACACTCGTTCGACCTATACTTGAGTATTGCTCATCAGTGTGGGATCCGTACCAGATCGGTCTGACGGAGGAGATAGAGAAGATCCAAAGAAGAGCGGCGCGTTTCGTCACAGGGTTATTTGGTAACCGTGATAGCGTTACGGAGATGTTTAATAAACTCAAGTGGCAGACTCTGCAAGAGAGGCGCTCTGCATCGCGGTGTAGCTTGCTCGCCAGGTTTCGAGAGGGTGCGTTTCTGGATGAGGTATCGAATATATTGCTTCCCCCTACTTATACCTCCCGAGGAGATCACGAATGTAAAATTACAGAGATTAGAACGCGCACGGAGGCTTTCAGACAGTCGTTCTTCCCGCGAACCATACGCGACTGGAACAGGAAAGGGAGGTAATGACAGTGGCACGTAAAGTGCCCTCCGCCACACACCGTTGGGTGGCTTGCGGAGTATCAATGTAGATGTAGATGTAGATCGCTTAGTATCAGACGGACTTGCTGCCTTTGCTCTCAGTTTATAGTTAGAACAGTTAGGCACTGTACTTTGCGTACACGATTCTGGACTTCGCCAATGGGTAGGGAGTCGTAGTTGAGTACGCAGCGTTCAGTGATTGAGAGCACTTTCTCTGTCTATACTCACGTAGAGACGTTATCTGAATTCCGTCCTTGTGGCTGGGAGCTCGCGTTTCTTGTCTGTAGAACACAGAGAGGAGAAGACAGTATCAGATCATACTAGTCAGAGGACCACCCTCTGCCATCTTAGTGTTTGAAAAAGTTTTCATTTTGTGGCTCGAGTTCTTCCATCGTCGCAGACGTGTACGAGAACCATCACTCCAACGCACCGGACGCATTACATACGGTGATATTGCTAATTGCTTCGGCTAATTAGGGCTGTAAAGCTAAACTGCTATGATCACATAAGTTTTATTTCCACTTAGGTTGCACACCACTATAGATCATCTTTGGAAGTATTGCTTTCTAGTGTTTGGTATGTAGATGATGTCAGTCATCTAGCGTTATTTATATTAGATCGAGTAGCCATAAAAAGGGGCAGATCTGGGCAATTGTTCAGTAATATTTGTTAGTAAATTCATTTGTGTCTCTCTATGTCCATTGGACATTGATATACAAACATTTTTAATATTTAAAAGACTCAAAATGGCTCTGAGCACTATGGGACTTAACATCTGAGGTCGTCAGTCCCCTAGAACTTAGAACTACTTAAACCTAACTAACCTAAGGACATCACACACATCCATGCCCGAGGATGGATTCGAACCTGCGACGGTAGCAGCAGCGCGGTTCCGGACTGCAGCGCCTAGAACCGTGTGGCCACCGAGGTCGGCTATATAAAATGGGTTTTAATCTATAATGCATGTATAAGCAGAATCGATATTTATCATTTAGTACTTACTAGTTTCCTTAATCATTCGTGTACATAATTTATAAGTTAAAGAGCAACAAGGAGGAAATAATATCAGCATTAAAAAATCCTTAGATCTGCTTCAGAGGGTTGTTAGACAGGGCCAAATCTTCATTTTCATGTTTAGTATTTTCCGTTAGGCACATTCATTTTTACACCCTCCTGGAGTAGCATCTTGGAATGTGTAAAGTATACTTGCGGCAAGAGGCAACAATACCTTTACTGCAGAGCAGCAATGACGACAATGGTGATGTCACTGATGACAATTCCACTAATATCGATTTACTGCACAGGGCTTTCCGAAACTTCTTCACCAAATAAGACGAAGTAAATATTCCAGAATACGATCTTAGAACAACTATCAATATGAGTCACTTAGAAGTAGATACACTCAGTGTAGCGAAGCAATTTAAACCGTTTAATAAAGGCAAGGCCTCCAACCGACATTGTATATCAATCGGGTTCCTTTCAGAGTACGCTGATACAATGGCTCCATACTTAGCAATCATATACAATGGCTAGCTCTTCGAAAAATCCGCACCTAAAGACTGGAAAGCTGCATAAATCATACCAATAGTCTAGAAAGGAAACGTGAGTAAAACACTGAATTACAGACCCATGTCACTAATGTCGATTTCCAGTAGGATCTTGGAATATACACTGTTTGCAAATATTATGAATTACCTCGGAGAAAACTATTTATTGACAAACTGTCAACACGGATCGAGAAAATATCGTTCTTGTGGAACACAACTAGCTCTTTATTCTCACAAAGAAGTGACAGGGGATGTCAAATTTATTCCATATCTTTAGATTTCCAGAAGGCTTTCGACACCGTTCCTCACAAGCGTTTCCTAATCAAACTACGTACCTATTGAGCATCGCGTCAGCTGTCAGACTGGAATCGTGGTTTCCAGTCAGAAAGGTCCCAGTTTGTTGTAACTGATGCAAATTCATCGAGTAAAAGAGAAGTAATGTCTGGAATTCCCGAAGGAAGTGTTATATAGCCCCTCTGCTACTCCTGATACAATCTCAGCTGCCCTCTTATATTTCTTGCAATGGTGCAGTCATTTGCCGTGTTGTAAAGTCATCAGATTATCAAAACCAATTTGCAAATCGATTTGAACAAGATATCTGTATGCTGTGAAAAGTGGCAATTGACTCCATATAATGAAAAGTGTCAGGTCATCCACATGACTGCTAAAAGAATTCCGCTAAATTTCAGTTACACGATAAATCAGACAAATATAAATGTTGTAAATTCGACAAAATACTTATTGATTACAATTGTGAATAACTTAAACTGGAGCGATTACCTAAATAATGTTGTGGGTAAAACAAAGCAAAGACTGCAATTTATTGGCAAAACACTCAGAAAGTGCACCAGGTCTACTAAAGAGACTGCTTACAGCCCGCGTGTCCGACCTCTTCTGGAGTTTTCGTGTGCGGTATGGGATCCGCATCAAGTGGGTTTGACAGTCGATATCAAAAAAGTTCAAACAAGGGCATGTCCTTTTGTATGGTGGCAATCATTAAAATAATGGAGTTTTTCTTTGTGGAAGGGTCTTATCGTAAATTTCGATCACCAGCTTTCTTCTCTGATATTATGAAAATATGCAATTGGCGCCCACCTACATAGGGAGAAATGATTATCATATCACACCGAAAAATTTAAGTGCTAGTTTTTCCCGTGTACCGTTCGAGTGTGGAACGGTAGAAAAATAGAGTGAAAGTGGTTCAATGAACCTCCTGTCAGGAACTTAGTGTTGTAGATGTAGATTTAGACGGAGTGACGGGAAGGATAGAGGTCCTGGTCAGGTCGCTATAGATATATGAATTCAAAATGAAACAGGGGTAATGTTGAAGTAGAACTAAAAATAAATACGTATATGGGTAAGATACTATGAACCAATGCCTACCTATATGCCAACAAAGTCCGCAGAAGATGTAGATGTTGAAAGAATATATTGTAAGGTAACAGAAACTATTCAGATAGTTAAGGGAGACAAAAATTTAACTGTGATGGAGGAAGGAGATTTTGCAATAGAGAAAGAAAGATGGAAAAAAATAGCAGGGAATGAGGACTGGGAGAATGGAATGAAGGGGAAAGCAACGACAAAGAGTTTGAACCAGGTTTGACATTGTAAACCATTTTCAGAAGCAGATGTTGACTTTGACTATAATTTATAGGTTATGAACTGCATATTAAAACTGAAGAACCTGCAGTAAGGTAGGGATTAAGCAGATGAACGTGATACAAACTGAAGGAGCCGTAAGTTCTCAAAAGTTTCATTGTTGTTGCCGCCTTCAGTCCGAAGACTAGTTTGATGCAGCACTCCATGTTAGTCTATTTCTGCAAGCCTCTTCATCTCTGCCTTAATACAGTTAACTTCATCGATTTGAGCTCGCTTTCTGTATTCAAATTTTCGCCTTCTTCGGCAGCTTTTACCTCTCATACTTTCTTCACCTCACACTACCTTTTACCCCACACATTTCAGTAACGCTTCGCTAGATGTCTGAGCTATCCATTTGGTCTGCAAAATTCTTGTGTAGCACCACATTTAAAAAGTTTCTATTCTGTTCTTGTCAGAACTTTATGGTCCACTTTTCATTTCCGTACAAAGCTATCCTCAAAACATATGTATTAGGCATTAGCAAATTCCACTGTCACTAAGTTTTTATTCGTCTCACAGAACTTTGATCTCCACCTAACATTTTTCCTCGGTTTCTTTCAGTACTTTCTCAGTGTGCAGATAGATAACAATGGGAATTTGTTACATTCTGTCTCTCTGTCGTCTCAGCTACAGCTTTCTTTAACGTCTCTCTCGTGGAACAAGTCTGGTATCTGTAACCAGTTGAAATAACCTTTCTCTCCTTGTATTTTGTGTCAGCTTCAAACAAAATATCAAAGTGGGTAGGCCAGTCAAAGTTGTGAAAATCTTACTCTAAATCTACATATTCTATAGACGTAGGCTGCCCTTTCTTCAGCATATCTTCTAGGATAAAACGTAGGGTGAATATTATCTTGTGGATTCCTACATTTCTCTAGAACCCAACCTGAACTCCCCCCAAGGTCGGCTTCTAGCACCTTCTCTACTCTTCTGCAAATAATTCGAGTTAACGTTATGCAACTATTAATTATTCACACCTGTCAGTAATTCCCGGAACTGGAATTATTTCACCCTTCCTGAGAGTATTTCACGTCTCGTATACTGCCGAAAAAAATTTAGTACGCCCTTTAAGAGGTTTCCAACTAACTCAAGATTTATTTTCAGAACACGTTGAGATTCACGGGCGTTGCGTGGGTGAGCATTATCCTGTTGGAACAATAAATCACTTTTGTGTTTCAAGAACGGCAAGAAAACGGGCCACCAACATTCTGAATGTACCGAGCGCTGTTTAGTGCCTCCTCCAAAAACACCAAAGCTGAACGAGAGTTGTAGCTTATCGCACCCCATACAATAAGGCCTGGGGTGGCTCACTGATTCTGAGAAAGTGTCGTCTACTAAATAGTCCTTGTTCGATTTTAGGTCTTTCAGTGCTCCTTCAAATTGTTCTCGCAGTATCAAATCTCCCATCTCATCATCACCTGGTTCTTCGTCTCTTTCTACAATATTGTCCCTAAGTTTGTTTCCCTTATAGAGGCCCTTTGCGTATTACTTAAAATTTACAGGTTTCCCTCTTTGCTCTGTTCTTGCTTGCCGTCTGAGCTATTGACATAATACAGTAGCTTCTCGTTTCTCCAAAGGTCTCTCATGTCCCTATATAAAGGCATCTATCTCACCCCTAGTTATGCCTTCTCTACAACCTTGCAGTTATCGTCTAGTCGTTTTTGCTTAACAATTTTTTAATTTCCATCACTGTCATTTTCAATTTAAAAGGGTCTGGTGCAGTTATTAGGCCGGCCGAAGTGTCCGAGCAGTTCTAGGCGCTACAGTCCGGAACCGCACGACCGCTACGGTCGCAGGTTCGAACCCTGCCTCGGGCATATATGTGTGTGATGTCCTTAGGTTAGTTAGGTTTAAGTAGTTCAAAGTTCTAGGGGACTGATGACCTCAGAAGTTAAGTCCCATAGTGCTCAGAGCCATTTTGCAGTTGTTAGATCGGTGACTGCTGCTACAGTGGTAGGTTATCAAGATTTAAATGAGTTTGAACGTGGTTCTATAGTCGGCGCACAAGCGATGGAACACAGAATCTCTGAGGTAGCGATGAAGTGGGGATTTTCCCATAAAACCATTTCATGAGTGTATCGTGAATATCAGGAATCCGGTAAAAAATCAAATCCCCGACATCGCTGCGGTCGGAGAAAGATCCTGCAAGAATGGGACCAACTACGACTGAAGAGAATCGTTCATCGTGACAGAAGTGCAAGCCTTCCGAAAATTAGCGCAGATTTCAGTACTGGGCCATCAATGAGTGTCAGCGCGTGAACCACTCAACAAAATATCATCGAATTGACCTTTCGGCGCTGCAGTCTGGAACCGCAAGACCGCTACGGTCGCAGGTTCGAATCCTGCCTCGGGCATCGATGTTTGTGATGTCCTTAGGTTAGTTAGGTTTAACTAGTTCTAAGTTCTAGGGGACTAATGACCGCAGCAGTTGAGTCCCATAGTGCTCAGAGCCATTTGAACCATTTTTTTTTTTTTTTTGACCTTTCGGAGCCGAAGGTCAGCTCGTGTTCACTTGATGACAGCACGACGCAAGGCCTGCGCCCGTCAAAGTCGACATTGGACTTTTGATGATCGGAAACATGTTGCCTCGTCGGACGAGCCTCGTTTCAAATTGTATCGAGCAGATGGACGTGTACGAGTATGGAGACAACCTTATGAATCCACGAACCCTGCATGTCAGCAGGGGATTGTTCACGCTGGTGCAGGCTCTGTAATGGTGTAGGACGTGTCCCGCTGGAGTCATACGGGACCCCTGGGACGTCTAGATACGTCATGTCGATTGTGTATTCCGACGGACTTGGGCAATTCAAGCAGGACAATGCGGCAACCCACACTTCCAGAATTGCTATAGAATGGCTCCAGAAACACTCTTCCGAGTTTAAACACTTCCGCTGGCCACCAAACGCCCCAGATATGAATATTATTGAGTATATCTGGGATGCCTTGCCACATGCTGTTCAGAAGAGATCTCCAACCCCTCGTACTCTTACGGATCTATGGACAGCCCTGCAGGACTCACTGTGTCAATGCCCTCCAGCACTACTTCAGAGCCGGTCGGAGTGGCCGTGCGGTTCTAGGCGCTACAAGTCTGGAACCGAACGACCGCTACGGTCGCAGGTTCGAATCCTGCCTCGGGCATGGATGTATGTGATGTCCTTAGGTTAGTTGGTTTAAGTAGTTCGAAGACTTAGGCGACTGATTCCCTCAGAAGTTAAGTCGCATAGTGCTCAGAGCCATTTGAACCATTTTTGAACTACTTCAGATATTCGTCGACTCCACGCTACATCGTGTTGTTCGCGGGGAGCCCTACACGATATTAGGCAGGTGTAGAAATTTCTTTGGCTCTTCAGTGTATACAGGCATGGAAAGAGATTAGTACATTAGTACATGCGTCACCATGGATAAATATGCGTGCATGCCGGGAGCTCAGTCTGACAGGATGAGTATGTATAGACAAAACATTCGCTAGTGCATGGAAGCGGAAATTCAAACACTCGAACGTAAGGAACAAGAATAGCTGTTACTGATAAGGGGGGCAGCATAAGGAGAAGAAGTGCGAATATATAAAACTTCACGCTGCACCGAAGTCAGATTAGTACACAACAAACTGTCGACTAAGCATAAAGTCATCGAGGCACCGAAGGCAGTTCGAGAGAAGTTACTGTTGTTGAGGTTAGCACAGTTACTGAATCTCTCGATGAATTCTAAGCGAAATTCCGAAACGATGACCATGACGTTATTCCGGATTTCATTAACCGTCACAGCCAAAACATTCGCTCTTAGTGGTGAGAAATCATACATGTTGGGCACACAGCCAATAAATTTAAATGAAAAAACGTTACAGATTGGCGATAAACTATTTCAAAGAACACCCGGTCTACTGGACCTTATTTTCCTAAGACCCACAAAAACTGTAAATTACTCTCCTAAAGATGTGGAAACGTATCGTGAAATATTGCTTTTATCTGATCTGCATAAGAATGCAAAAAGTCGAAGCAATGTGAAATACCATTATAAGACCCATTTTGAATGGTGAAAAAAACAGCAGTGGTGATGGTATTGATATCCAGCATAAAAGAGTGAGCAAACGACTCCCGCAGTATATATATTACGGTGACCCCAATGAGCTAATAGACCGGCTACGACTGCTCATGGCATCAGCTGCCTCTGGTAATACAGCTCATTCGAATTGAGTTGTTTTAATCATTTCTGGGCTTAGAGAGAGAGACATCATCAAATAAGTATGGAGACTGTCGTTTGAGAACTGCACAAACCAGCACGCAAAACATATCCTCGAAGGTATGTTATGATTAAAGTCTGGACGATCAGTATCAGGCTGATCTTGCCGACATGAGGGAATATTCACCTGTGAGGGACGGATTGAAATACATTTTAATGATCATTCATATTTATTCTAAATTTGCCTGGGCATTATCCGTGAAAGCGAAAATGGGGAAGGATGTCACGCATGTGTTTGAGCGATTGCTGCAGACGGGGCGAATCGATGCCCAGACAACCTTCAAAGAGATCACGGCGGCGTGTTTTACGGTAGATATGTCAATACTGTGATGGAGCAGTAGGGGATACTTTACTATTCGACATTCGCACGCCTGAAGGCGAGTGTCGTGGAAAGTCTGAACAGAATAGTGGAAACGCAAATGTGGATGCTATTCAATCTTCGTGGCTGACACAAATGGACCGATATCCTCCCGCAAATAATTGCGCAGTATAAACGAACCAAACATCCTACAATAAAAATGGGACCATCGATGTTCAAGGAAATAGACTTCTAGATACAGAATGCAATGGTATTAAAATGCCAGATCACGCAAGTAGCAATTTAATATAGGCGGTTTAGTACGTATTCAAAACACAAGACAGCATTTGAGAAGTCAGACATGTCAGACTGGTCATCCGATATATTCACAGTTTCCAAAGTGGAGAGAACGAATCCTAGAACCCACCTATTAAAGGATAGCAGTGTTTCTGAAATTGTAGGATGCTTTTACACAGAAGAATTAGAGAAGAATTCGGAACTAGATGTGTGTCTCATACGCCGTCGAGGGAGTAGGGAATTAGTTAAATAGCTTGGTTTTCCCACGTCACAAAACAGCTTGATCGATGCTGATGATTTTATATATTACAGAGTGCGCATACCAAAAATGTTCAAATGTGTGTGAAATCTTATGGGACTTAACTGCTAAGGTCATCAGTCCCTAAGCTTACACACTACTTAACCTAAATTATCCTAAGGACAAACACACCCACCCATGTCCGAGGGAGGACTCGAACCTCCGTCGGGATCAGCAGCACAGTCCATGACTGTAGCGCCTGAGACCGCTCGCCTAATCCCGCGCGGCTGTGCGCAGACCACAACCACCTTAGGCGCATATCATGCATAATAGAAGACACATTAGAGGAGCCGGTATTCCCGACAAACTACCAGTCTAATTCTACATTCGTGGGATGTGAGGACAGTGGCCCGAAAACAAAACTTCAAAAGTACGTGGTGATAAGGAGATAAAGCTAAGACCATAAGTGCGAGAAGGGATATCCATGGATTCGTTGCTGGGGTATAGTTAGACAGTCATGCGAAATACATTTGGGTACGTTTTTTGAGAATTACGTTGAGCAGCTATCTCGGCGACCCACACGCAGTGAAAATATTTTAGTCCTTGCAGCTACAAATAGGCGTGCCCTTATCTGCAGTGTCACTATAGAAACGGGGATTAGCGATCAGGATGACATTCTAACAGCTATGGTTACGAAAGGTAATAAATCAGTTACGAAGGCTAGGAGAGTGTTCCTGCTACATAGAGCAGATAAGCAGTTATTAATATCTCACTTAGACAGCGAAATGACATTACTTAGTTCGAGTAAGATGGATGTAGAGGAATTATGGACAAAGTTTAAGCAGGCTGTAAATCATAGTATGGAGAGTTGTGTGCCTAGTAAGTGGATAAAAGATGGAAAAGACCCACCATGGTTTAATTCGGCGAACGATGAGGAAGCGTTCAAAAGGGAACGTACAACTGACGACAAGCGAAAATTAGTACAGATTCGTGCGGCTGTGAAAAAATCTGTGCGCGAAGTAGGCAGCTACCACCGTCACACGTTGGCAAAAGACCTGGCAGAGAACTCGAGAAAATTTTGATCGTATGTAAATTCGCTAAAAGGGTCTAAGGCTTCCACTGAGTCCCTTGTTGACCAGTCTGGTGTGGCAGTTGAAGACAGCAAAACGAAAGTTGAAGTTTTAAATTTCACGTTCAAGAAATCATTCACCCAGGAGAATCATACAAACATATCGTCGTTTGACCGTCGGACAGACTCCCGTATGGACAACATAGCAATAGGCATACCTGGCGTAGCTGAAAGATTTGAAAGCAAATAAATCAGCAGGTCCTGGGGAATCTCAATTCGGTTTTACAAAGGGTATTCTACGGTATTGGCCCCTTACCTAGTTTGCATTTGTCTTTAATTTCTCCCCCAGCATAAAGCCCCAAGCGACTGGAAAAAATCGCAGATGACTCTAGTATATAACAAAGGTAAAAGAACGGACCCACAAAATTACAGAACAACACAGCTAACTTCTGTTTGCCGCAGAGTCGCTGAACGTAATCTCAGTTCGAATATAATAAACTTTCTTGAGATTGAGAAGCTTATGTCCACCAATCAGCATGGTTTTAGAAAACATCGCTCGCGCGAAACTCAGCTTGCCCTTTTTCTCACGTGTTATGAGAACTATGGATGAAGGGGAACAAGCAAATTTCATATTTCTAGGTTTCCGGAGAGCATTTGACACTGCAGACTGATAACAGAGGTACGGGCATATGGTATAAATTCACAGATATGTGAGTGGTTCGAAGACTTCTGAAGTACTAGAACACTGTATGTTGTCCTCGACGGCTAGTGTTCATCAGAGACAAGGGGATCGTCAGGAATGCCCCAGGGAAGTGTGGTAGGTCCGCTGTGGTTCTCTGTATACATAAATGATTTAGCTACAGGGTGGGCAGCAATCTGCGGTTGTTTACTGATGATGCCGTGTTGTACGTCGAAGTTGAGTGACAGCAGAAAGATACAAGATGATTTAGACAAAATTTCCAGTTGGTGTAACGAATGGCAGCTGGCCCTAAATGTGGAAAAATGTAAGTTAATACTGATGAGTAGGAAGATCAAACCTGTAATGTCCGGCTACAGTATTACTAGTGTCCTGGTTCACACAGTCTAGTCGTTCAAATATCTGAACGTAACGTTGCAAAGCGATATGAGGTGAAACACGCCTGTGAGAACTGTGTTAGGAAAGACGAATGGTCAACTTCAGTTTATCGGGAGAATTTTAGGAAAGAGTGGTTCACCTGTAAAGGAGACCGCATAAACTACTCGAATGTTTGGGATCCGTACCAAGTCGGATTGAAGGACATCGAAGAAGTTCAGATGCGGTCTGCTAGATTTGTTGCACTAGGTTCGAACAACGCGAAAGTGTTATGGAGATACTTGGTGAACTCAAATGGGAATCCCTGGAGGAAAGGCGACGTTCATTCCGAGAAACACTATTGAGGAAATATAGACAACCGGCGTTTCAAGCTGATTGCCGAACGATTCCATTGCCTCCAACATACATTGCTCGTACTTACCACGAAGATACAAGAAATTAGGACTCATGCGGAGGCATACAGACAGTCACTTTTCCCTCGCTCTGTTTGCGAGTGGAACAGGAAAGGACATGACAGGTAGTGGTACAGGGTACCCTCCGCCACGCATCGTATGGTGGTTTACGGAATATCTATGCAGATACAGATGTAAGTCAAAACACTGCAGCAGTTGAAAAGACTATGCGTGGAAAAGTTAAATTGAAAAACTATCGTTTAAACCACCCAGGGTTCTACAAACACCAAATACGTCGTGTGGAATTATTCCCTTCCTCATTCCTACCCTAGCCGGTCTCTCAGCAGTAGGGTCACTAGCTGTGGGTGCTGCAGCTATTGCCAGGACAGTCAGAAACACACAAAACGCTCAGGAGCAGCTAAAGGAAGCACGAAAACATCACTGCATGATGGAGGCAGCAGCCATAGGAAAAGGACTATACTCGAAACCATACAAGTAAGGACTAGGTATCTTCATAAATAAAAGAAAGCCCCCTAGCAGTCCTAACAGACAGAGCGCTTAAAACTACAGATCTGCTTAAGTTTGTTAAGAAGAAATTCAAAATTCCGAGATTCCGAGGTGTGATCATGCGGAATACATTAACGAAGACTAACGTGTACTGTTTCGACTCATTCGGCGACCTGCAACCCACGGAAGAATTACAACGATACTTCACAGACAGAAGATATGTGCTGTATAATTTTCGACGCTACCAAGCATTTAATACATTCCAGTGTGGTCATCTATGCATCATGTTCCTCCTGACGTTCACGAATGATGTATAAAGGTATTAATCATCCATTCACCAGTTGATGTTTACATGCAATGTCGTACTCCCTGACTTTAAAATAACGATCGTCTGTATTACGTGCGAATTACTTCCCATCTATTGATTTGAGCATTGGAGATTGAAGTATCGCGCTGACTGGACTGAAGATTTACAACACCATCCCAAATACAACAAAGGCTAATAATAAACTGCATCTGGAAATTAATGGTAAAAACGAAATTGTGGAAATTGTATCTGATGCATATGATGCAGACAGTTTCAACGAGGATTTAAAACAGTCTGGGAAAAGGACTGAGACCCGTGCAAACATCAGCGCACTTAAATCTGAAATAAAGACGGTGAATGCATCGATTTACTTTAAGTAGAAAGGTTCAATAGGTTCACTACTGGTTTCACAAAGAGACAGGTTTTGAAGATGGATCCCAGTAAATTTTACAAATCTGATCAGACAGTGGATATTTCCCTGTCAGCATGACCAGTGTTTAGTGTAACATTACAACGAAGTTGTATCTCAAAGATTGATTCATTCAATTTACAGATTCTTCCCATCATTTGTAACAGAGTATACGATTGTTGAGATTGCTACCAACGGTATATAACTTCCAGTGACAGTTCAGACATTGGACTACCTGTTGTTGCGTATTGTGGACCAGAATAACCAACCTGTTCACTTTCGTGGTGAAGAAACTATTGTATGACTACATCTAAGATCGGCTGGGGTTAAGGTATAAAACCAGCGAACACAGCACACCACTTCTCAGCAGAACCGCAAGGTGATAACACAAACAAACTACAAGTTTCTTAAATCAATAGGCTTGAAACCTCGCAATGTCTCTCACCCAGTTGAACATGATGTGCAAATCACACGACAAGAATACTTCTCGCATAAATCTTATGCTTAAACGACATTCAACAAGAACGATGAAATTAGGTTTGTCATCCGGCAGCAAGACACTTTAACTCATTTGTGCAGAAGTTTCATATACACTCCTGGAAATGGAAAAAAGAACACATTGACACCAGTGTGTCAGACCCACCATACTTGCTCCGGACACTGCGAGAGGGCTGTACAAGCAATGATCACACGCACGGCACAGCGGACACACCAGGAACCGCGGTGTTGGCCGTCGAATGGCGCTAGCTGCGCAGCATTTGTGCACCGCCGCCGTCAGTGTCAGCCAGTTTGCCGTGGCATACGGAGCTACATCGCAGTCTTTAACACTGGTAGCATGCCGCGACAGCGTGGACGTGAACCGTATGTGCAGTTGACGGACTTTGAGCGAGGGCGTATAGTGGGCATGCGGGAGGCCGGGTGGACGTACCGTCGAATTGCTCAACACGTGGGGCGTGAGGTCTCCACAGTACATCGATGTTGTCGCCAGTGGTCGGCGGAAGGTGCACGTGCCCGTCGACCTGGGACCGGACCGCAGCGACGCACGCATGCACGCCAAGACCGTAGGATCCTACGCAGTGCCGTAGGGGACCGCACCGCCACTTCCCAGCAAATTAGGGACACTGTTGCTCCTGGGGTATCGGCGAGGACCATTCGCAACCGTCTCCATGAAGCTGGGCTACGGTCCCGCACACCGTTAGGCCGTCTTCCGCTCACGCCCCAACATCGTGCAGCCCGCCTCCAGTGGTGTCGCGACAGGCGTGAATGGAGGGACGAATGGAGACGTGTCGTCTTCAGCGATGAGAGTCGCTTCTGCCTTGGTGCCAATGATGGTCGTATGCGTGTTTGGCGCCGTGCAGGTGAGCGCCACAATCAGGACTGCATACGACCGAGGCACTCAGGGCCAACAGCCGGCATCATGGTGTGGGGAGCGATCTCCTACACTGGCCGTACACCACTGGTGATCGTCGAGGGGACACTGAATAGTGCACAGTACATCCAAACCGTCATCGAACCCATCGTTCTACCATTCCTAGACCGGCAAGGGAACTTGCTGTTCCAACAGGACAATGCACGTCCGCATGTATCCCGTGCCACCCAACGTGCTCTAGAAGGTGTAAGTCAACTACCCTGGCCAGCAAGATCTCCGGATCTGTCCCCCATTGAGCATGTTTGGGACTGGATGAAGCGTCGTCTCACGCGGTCTGCACGTCCAGCACGAACGCTGGTCCAACTGAGGCGCCAGGTGGAAATGGCATGGCAAGCCGTTCCACAGGACTACATCCAGCATCTCTACGATCGTCTCCATGGGAGAATAGCAGCCTGCATTGCTGCGAAAGGTGGATATACACTGTACTAGTGCCGACATTGTGCATGGTCTGTTGCCTGTGTCTATGTGCCTGTGGTTCTGTCAGTGTGATCATGTGATGTATCTGAGCCCAGGAATGTGTCAATAAAGTTTCCCCTTCCTGGGACAATGAATTCACGGTGTTCTTATTTCAATTTCCGGGAGTGTATTTTGATGGATCCTTTAAGAAAAAGCATGGGAGTCATACAGTGGGGTCAAGTCGCGCCCGCCCTCTTTCCGGTATTTAGTCCAATATCCTCCTTCAACCATCGGGACTGATTGAGTGAGATAGTCCAGGTGATTCTACCTAGCTCCATCCCAAAGTTGAGATACTGCAGATTACGATAATGAATTACGTACCTCTTCTTGTGTCCAAAAGTGGTCATCAGTTTAGGGACAGTGCTTCCTCGCGGAACTGGTTGCTCTGGATATAATGGCAAGTCGCTTGTCATTTCGTGCATACAAACAGGGTATATGAGGTCTGCCTCCACCACATACCCTACATCAGAATCAGCAGCCAGATCCAATATTTTTCAACCTGATCCTTCTAATTCATTTGCGGGCACCCATTGAAACCCATCAACCAACAGTGGCTGTATCATGGAGTTCCCATATAAATTATTCACATTCAAATACAGAATATAACTTGAAGAGGTATGCATTGAGCCCCACATCCACACGTCGATTATTTGGTTTGGTGTGTCTATGGTCACATTGGCAAAGTCCTCCATGGACTCAAAGGAAAGAAGCATTTCAGCACCAATCAAAAGTTTGATGCAGCGCCTCCTATTCTTGAGCGTTGCATCCCAGGACAACCCAGGTGCCATGTAACAAAAGGTGGGCTCCAGAGAGTACGTGGCTATGCATACACTCCGGAACTTTTCAAAAACATCTGCAAGCAAGTGCATGTGTCCTTGTATACTCTTGGGTATTCAGCCGGCTTGTGAATGTTTAATTCCCGCCAGACATTCATGGTATGCTCATAATCTGCACATGCTACGGCATCACCTGTGAGGGTACTGGTAAATGCAGATATGTCAGGTAGCCTGACAGGTATCCAGATACTCATAAGGGAAAACTCCTTTCCTAGTCACAAGTTGAAACTTTTCCTCGTCAGGGTATGCAGATCGAGTGATATGCATATCTACCTTAGGTAGAGTTTCAATGAGTTTCTGGAGTAGCGCCTGCTTAAAGCGTAGCGTGTTAAGGAAGTAGAGCGTAATTTTTGGCATTATTCCTTTGGAGAATGAAATATACTTTTCAACACGCTCAGGCAGGACACTGACATGAGTTTTCTTCCAGCCGAAATCAACCAATTACTCAACTAGAAAGTGAGCATCAAATCCATTTAAATTATGGAAGAAAACGGGCATGTGTCATGCTAACTGCTACTTCAAATTGCGTGCGTTGTGAGCTGCATTGCGCAACTTACCCGCAAGATGACAGTGGTCACTATGGGGAGTTTTAGCTTTTCTATCTAATGGCAGCCCACAATACATGTTTTTCAAGACTTACGGTGAAATGAGATTCCATGTTGGTTAAGATGATACTTACTTCCATTAATGAACCCTAATTCCTACAACATCTCCCATACTCAGGCGAAAAACAAAGTGTTGTTTGAATGTGATGGTGTTTCCATTGTGTGCATTGACCATATGTTGCATAACATGCAAAGCTGTTTATTGTGGTGACGAGGAGGTAACGCTGAAAGGCTTTTATTCCAGAGCTCAATCCGTTACTAATGCAGATTAGTTTCATATCAGAGAACAGTTAGCGACAACATCTAGTATCATTACATTAATGACGAAACAGAAAGAAATGTCTGAGTCCTAACAAAAGAAACAACCATGTGAAAATAGCTACACATTCGCAGAAGACGATGTTATGATTCATTTAGAATAAATAAGGCATTAATTACTACTAATAGCTTTCAACAAATGTAATCACAACTGTTGATATTCTGTTACCAACAACGTAGATGCCTTGTGGGTGAAACTGTACGTAAACTAAGGGCGAGACTGCATCAACAGGTGCTTTAATATGAGAACGAACACACATACAGCTAAATTAGGTATCTGTGGGCTTCGTTGCAAGGTGATTCCAACCCCGAAAGAAGATTCCCACTGCTATTGCCTAATTATTCCATACCTGTTTTGACTCCCTGCTGATAATCACATACCTGTGAGATTCCTCTTCCTGATGGAAAGATGTCCGACATTAAACGCAGGAAAATCGTTTTTGTGCATCCCAGTCCTTTTGATATCACTTGCAGTAAGTATAGCAAGTAACTGTAAGTAACTATCACAGGAAGCTCGACTGATAGTTGTCACATTATAATTCGTTACTACTTAGGGAACACAAGAGTACTTAACCAAAGTCAATCGGCCCTCTAGGCTGCTGCATCAGAATTTGTGAAGACGACGATGCTGGCCTAGCTGTGCCACCAGGAGGTACCGGCGTTGCCGTCAGTACTGGTGACAAAGAATCCACTGGCGAGTGCCACAGAATGGTAAGGCTCGTAGTCGGTTCACAATTGCGTAGAACAGTAGCATGACGCCGAACCCCAGGACGTCGAAATGTTCTACGTGTTCAAAATGATTCAAATGTCTCTGAGCACTATGGGACAACATCTGTGGTCATCAGTCCCCTAGAACGTAGAACTGCTTAAACCTAACTAACCGAACGACATCAGACACATCTACGTCCGAGGCAGGATTCGAACCTGCGACCGCAGCAGTCGCGCGGTTCCGGACTGAAGCGCCTAGAACCGCTCGGCCACCAAGGCCGGCGTTCTGCGTGTTTCCTCACGTTGGGGAACTAGGTCGTGTCGAACGTCAAGTTGACGTAACAGGTTTCCCACACGTCATCTATCTCGGTCTGGCTGTTGCTGAAGCCATTTACGACTATTTACGTGTCCACATCCCTCACCGTAGAATAATCAGTCTCCTTCTCGTAGCGCGCCCACGTCGACCAAACGGGAAGCGTGGTCATGCGCTGGTATGCCAGAAGGCTTGCCCAGAAACCTCTCGATGGCGTCCTCGTGGGCCTGCCGCACGTCTTCAAACTTGCACGTCGCCTTTTTCACGAAGATGGCGACTCGCTTCATCGACTAATGAGGCGCCTTCTTAGTGGCAAAACGCAGCCAGTCGTTCCACTCGATGACATGCTGCCTGATGAAAAGGGCCTCATTTTCATCCACGTGCACGTATCTGCCGTCGGAGAAGAGAAGATATCGCTCGGCAATGCAGACATTGTCCACCTGTTTACTGACTTACTAATAGTTGTTGAACATGATGGTCTCTATGGGCCACTCTTGCGTATATTGCTATGGCTCGCTGTAGATGTGGCTACCATTTGGGAGACTACAGATTGATATTATAATACCTAGGATATCTTACGGCACACAGTATGTGGCCACAAAACTCCATCCATTTGAGAATGCTCAGCAACAATACTCGATTGCTGGAACTGAAAACAGTCGTCATTGAGACCAGCATTGTCACACGGACTAGGAGCCCCATCGTATGCCGAGACGACGACGGAGTCGACGTTAACATTGTCACCATCTGGAAAAACCAAAATATGATTATCTTACACCGGATAAGTTTAATTATTTATTCCTAACGAAAACCTACAGTCAACAGTACATCAAGTGACAGATATGTATGGTTAATTGAAAGACATGTAATGGATAATATTTGATGGAAATAAGAGAGGAATGAAATGAGGATCTGACTTGTGAGGAAACAGGACGTCGATCACCATAAGTAGTTACGGAGGGATTCTTCGGAAACGTCGTGACCGATGAAAATACTGAGCCACACTGGTACTCTAGCCCGGTTGTCCACGTTTTACGATCTACGCCATTACCAACAGAGCTAGCCAGGTACGAGTCACAACCCGCTGTCACAGCTCAAATCTGTCAAGACCTCTCATCTAATGTATTCCAGCGTTGCTTGCAAAACGAGGTTAGCAGCAGCTCTTCTTTGAAATCTGAGAAGCAGGACAGAGGCATTGGCAGAACTGGAGCTGTCAGGGTGGGTCGTGTGTCTTGCCTGGCCAGCCGAGTTGGTAAGAGTACTGACGGAGAGAGGAAAACATTTGGCTTCGAAGTTTCAAAACAATGCACGTTTTGTTTCATACTAAAACATTCATTCTTCTTACCATTATGTCTGCCAGACAGAGACATTTATACATCTGCGTTCCTCACTCGCATGGAATAGATATGCTTTTGTTGTCGTGGTGTTCTTCTCAGTGACCAAATGTTGCCGTTTCTTGGTCATTTTCGTTATTAGTAGGCGGTATACAAACCGTCCTCCAAAATGACAATGACTATGATCACAGAGTGATGGACATTCACATACAACGACCGGTCTGCTAACTCACCTGCTCTCAGTCCCATATAATATGTAACTCTTAAGGCTTTCCCAGCGATCTAATGACATCTTGGGTTGTCAGATGTTATGCCGGATATCAGCGTCGTACTTGGCTCGTAGCCTTCATCAGGTGAGACACGAGACTGGTCCTCGATTGGATCTGGTCCAATGTTTATGTCTGTGCCCTTGCTCCTCCACCGGCGGTTGCAGGCGTTCCTCCTGCATTCTGCGCCCACTCACTGCAACCTGCTGGAGCGTTACCGTTTCGTTTTCGGTAGGTTGCGGTTCTGCGTGTTCCCTCTGCGGTCCGCGCCCGTCGGACCCGCTCCTGGACGTTCCATCTTTGGCCCGCTGTGCCTAGCACTCTGTCTGACAATCGTTTTCTATATCCATACCTCCCGTTCTTCTATTCTTGGAGTGCTGCAGCTGTCCCCACTGCTCCTTTAACAGTTCCAGAGCAGGATCCCAATCTCTACTTAGCTGGTACCCAACGTCGCGGTTCATGAGATTGTCAGTCACTTTTATCTCAGTCGATTCCCTTATAACACTGTCCCAAAACCTGGGTGTCTGTGCTAGAATCTTGGTTTCATCATAATTCATATGATCTAGTTCTAGAAAGTGTTCAGTAATGGCTGAGTCCCTCACCTGTCTTAATCGGGTGTGCCTCTGACGTTCTTTGCACCAGATATCCATCGTTCTTGTCGTCTGGCCTATGTAGGATATGCCACGTTGACAAGATATATTACACATCCCTGGTTTCCGTAACCTCAGGTGGTCTTTAACACTGCCCACCAGTCCCCCCCCTGCCCCCCCTTCCCCCCCCCCCCCCCCCACCCCGCCCATCTTGCTGGATGGACAGAAAACAGACTCGATATTGTGTTTATGGAGGATTCTACTGAGTCTGGCAGAAACAGAAGACAGAAGCACCTTCTTTGCTTCATCTTGTTCTCCTTCTGGAACGTGTGGTGTAGTGGCTGGTTGGAGTGCCATCTCAATTTGTATGGTCGTGTATCCATTTTTGCAGAACGCAGTTTTAAGATGCTCCCTGTCGGCAGACTCTCTTGGTCTGACAGGCATTTGCTCTGTGGACCAATGTGTACGAGGGTAATCACAGAAGTAAGGTCTCATATTTTTTTATAAGTACAGAACTCTATTATGAAGAGTGCTTCACGCGCTGTGTCTAAACATGCGCACGCCGCACTGAGGCACTCAGTCTTGGCTTGGCAGCCGTTGAGAATGTAGCTCCAGTTGGATGTTAGCGCCAAGCGCGAACTGCGCGCAGTTATTCGCTTTTTGAACGCAAATGGCACTGCGCCGATTGAAATCCATTGCTAATTGACGGAAGTGTATGGTGAGTCGTACATGGATGTCGAAAATGTTCGTAAGTGGCGTAGAGAGATTGAAGCTGGTCGGATCGAAATTCACGACGAACAAAGGAGCGGGATACCGTCAATTTCTAAGGAGACAGTGTTGAAGGTTGAGTAAAGCATGCGTGGAGATAGGAGGATCACCCTGCATTATCTCTGCACGTTGGTCCATGAGGTTTCCCGAAGCACCGCTCACAGAATTTTAACGGAAACATTGTCAAGGTCATGACAGCCGTTTTTTGGGACTGGAAAGGGGTATTGTTGGTCGACCTTGTGCCCACTGGGACTACAATTAACGCTGACAGGTACTGTGAGACTCTGAAAAAACTCAGACGGGCAATTCAGAACCGGAGAAGAGGAATGTTGAGCAAGGGCGTACACATTCTCCATGACAACGCTTGCCCACACATCGCTCGGCAAACCGTTGCTCTCCTGCAACAGTTTCAGTGGAACGTAATCACCCACCCACCTTATAGTCCTGACTTGGCGCCCAATGACTATCACCTGTTCCCTAAGTTGAAAGAACATTTGGCCGGATAGCGATTCAGCTCCGACGACAAGGTGAAAGGAGAGGTTCATAACTTTCTGAACAGCATGGCAGCGAGCTGGTATGACATAGGCATACAAAAACTGCCACAGCGTCTACGAAAATGCATCGACAGAAATAGTGATTATGTCTAAAAATAGCTAAACGTTCAAGCTGTAAACTTATGTAAACCATTGTAGAAATAAACAGGTCTACGTACTTATAAAAAATGGGATACCTTACTTTTTGGATTACCCTCGTACACAGATCTGTGCAGGATGGTGACAGCTGTTGGCCTACGGCCGTGTGTGTATGGGTTTTCAATACACACTGTGGCCAATTGATCGATCTGCCGTATTTTGACTAGTACATACAGGAACCGCAGTTGACCATTCCTCTCCATTTCTATTGTAAACTCGATATTTGGGTGGCATGAGTTAAGATGTTCAAGGAACTCATTGAGCCTGACCTTCCCATGAGGCCAGATCACGAATGTGTCATCCATGAACCTGAAGAAGCATGTGGGTTTATCTCTCGCTAATGTCCTCTCCTCAAATGTCTCCATAAATATGTTGACAGCCACAGGAGACAGTGGCTACTCATACCTACACCTTCAGTTTGTTGTGGACCAATGTGTTAAGTTCACCGTTCTTCTGAGCAGGGCGGTGACAGTTAATGCAAAACTAATACGAATAAATGATGATTATGTGCCAATAATACAGTTCAGCTTAACGAATGTCGTGTTGAACTGTTTTCTGAATGCAGTGACACGGTAGTGGACAAGGAAACAAACAGGTTTGTGTTTCTGAGGTACCTCAGACTTCATAAAGCAGCTAGGCACAGATTAATGAGGTCATGCAAATTCAGCCGCAGGATCATTGTTTGTATAGACTTTAATGTTAATTCTCAGTCGCACATTACTGGTCTAGAGCAGTCACAGCTGTTGATGTCCGGCTTCAGATTACTTTCCACTTTAAAGTTCCCTAAGAGGGTTGAAGGAAAAAATGCAGTAGCTTTTGACAGTTTGTATTTCGACTCAAAAATCTGCTGTGATTTAGCTGTAGTTAGTTATTTATCTTACCATAATGGTCAAGTTTTAACAACCTGACCAGCTGGCTGCAGATCACAGAAGTATTTTATCGAAAATCGTAAACATTGAGCTGATCAGAGTAGTTAGAGAAAAGTTACAGGTGATACTTATAAAATAAATTTATAAAGTGGCTATGGCTCTCGGTGATACTTTAAAGTAAGAGAGAGAGCCCCAAGATGGTGGCTACGTAAATGCTCGTCAGCAGCTCCTGGTTGTTGAACGATAAGAGGGGAAAAAATATCTCCGTGGACCAGAAAGGCCGGAGAGAAAACTCCGATAGCAAATTGAACTACGACAGATCCAGCAAACCAGTATACATATTTTTATAAATGGAACAAGCCTGAGGGTGAATGGCTATAATATAAGACGACTTAACTATTTCCGAGGACTGGGACACTGAATACACAGACGCTGACAGGGACGGTGGAAGAAATTGCGTGCCTGAGGAATACGGATATTCTAGAATTGTCAGAAATCAGATGTAATGAAAGCAGGGAACTGAGAAGTGAACATAGGTTGCATTGACGTGGGAATAAGGAAGACATGGGCTGTGCAAATTGTGTGAGAAATGTTGAAACAGGAGCTGAAGGGAATAAGTGACAGAGTGATGTAGTTCAAATTGAAAGTGAAAGGGCAAGATGAGGAAATTCGGTAAGCATGTGTATCACAAATTGCGTGTTCTGCTAAATACAAGGAGGAAGGAAGGAAGTACAGAAACGTCCAGGGTTGGTTGGTTGGTTGGTTGGTTTGGGGAAGGAGACCAGACAGCGTGGTCATCGGTCTCATCGGATTAGGGAAGGATGGGGAAGGAAGTCGGCCGTGCCCTTTTAGAGGAACCATCCCGGCATTTGCCTGGAGTGATTTAGGGAAATCACGGAAAACCTAAATCAGGATGGGCGGACGCGGGATTGAACCGCCGTCCTTCCGAATGCGAGTCCAGTGTCTAACCACTGCGCCACCTCGCTCGGTACAAGGAGGACTTAGAAGACGAAGTGCTGAGACAATTACGACAGTGGCAGCTAAATACATGCGTAGATAAGGAAACAGAAGGGTATTAATAAATTTGGTGTGGAAGGATGGGGAAGGGCAACTGAGGAAGGACTAATATTGTTAGACTTTTGTGAAAGGAATGGGCTAGCACTCGGTAAAGCCTGGTTTACGAAGAAGGAAAGTCATAAAGTAACGCTGTACAGCCATGATTTGTCGAGTACATAAATCGACTATATATGAGATCAAGACAAAAAGAGAACAGTCATATACGTCAAGATAATACCTTCCAAAAGTCGAAGATAGCGATCACTATTTTTTGACTGTGAAGCTCAGAGGAATTAAAGAGAAAATGGAGGCAGAAAGACAAGAAACAATGGTAAGAGTCTGGACGAAGAAGAAAGCGAAACTGGAAGAAGAGATGATAGTCACATGGAGCCAGCTCAGGACTGTAAGGCATGTGTTTCAGTGTTGTTCATCCGAGTTTTGTGATCGCTTCCATGGTTTTTTGACTGACATGTGGACGTGCATTGTCGTGCAACAGCGAAACATCCTGCTTTTGCCGATGTTGTCGAACACGACTCAGTCTAGATTGAAGTTTCTTCAGTGTCGCCACATATGCATCAGAATTTATGGTGGTTCCACTTGGCATGATGTCCACAAGCAAGAGTCCTACAGAATCGAAAAACCGCCGTAGCCATAACTTTTCCAGCAGAAGGTGTAGTTTTGAATTCCTTTTTCTTGGGTGAATTTGCACGATGTCACTCCATTGATTGCCTCTTCGTCTCTGGTGAAAAATGATGGAGCCATGTTTCATCCCCTGTCACAATTCTTCCAAGAAATTCATCTCCACCATTCTCGTACTGTTCTAAAAGTTCGCTGCATACCGTTTATCTTGTTTCTTTGTGAGTCACTGTCAACATCCTGGAACACACTTGGCACAAACCTTTTTTAATGCCAACACTTTCAGTATTCTACAAATACTTCTTTCCCCTATCCCAACGTAGCGTGACAATTCGTTCACTGTGATGCGTCTGTCAGCAGTCACCAATTCGTTAACTCTCTGCACATTGTCTGCAGTGTGTGCAGTACGAGGCCTGCCGCTACCAAGGACATTCTTCAATATTGCCGTGCCCGCTTTCATCACGTAACCTGCTTGCCCACCGACTAACTGTACTGCGATCGATAGCAGCATCTCCATACATCTTTTTCAACCTCTTGTGGACGTTTCCCACTGTCCCGTTTTCACAGCACGTTGCTTCTGACGAACGTCAAGTGTAGCAGCCACCTTGAAGACATGCTGTGACGGTGCCACTCACTGGAACAGGTTGAACTAAGTTTGAAAACAAGCGGAAAGTATGTATCTACACACTGTAAAACTTTCATGCATGCAGAATGAAAACTGTATTTTTACAAAAATAGTGTGCATTTCTTTTGGAGTGACCCTCGTAGTAATGGTGTTCCTGGACAATGAGAAGTCTATGATAGTCTGAAAAAAGTAAAATCTTGAAAATTTTTCAGAAGAAGGGAATTGGAAGACTGACTATGAGAAGAATGAAGGAAGTGTCAGTTATGTGAAAGTAGAAGGAGAAGAAACGGACTGCTTAGAACAAAAAAATACCCTGAAGGAAGAGAGTACACTTTTCGTCACCGTCATGGGTAATGACAGGAGTGGCAACGCAAACAGGTGATGAAAATATGAAAGCAATGGAGTCCTCAGATATTTTAATTGTGTGGGAAAATGGAGAAGGAGAGGTGCAAGGAATGCTAAATATATGGGAGAAAGTGGTTAATTGGGTAGCGTGGATTGTAATTTAATGCAAAGAGGCATGAAATGATAATGACAACGAGGAATAACATGAGAACAGCAACGGATATAAGTATTAGAGAGCCTATACTTAAATAAGTGGGAAGTTACAGATACCTGTGGAGCCCAATAGTAATTTCATTTGGAGGAACGGTAAGGAGATTAGTGAAGAGTGAAGTCATCACAAGGATTCGTGCAGAGTGTAGGAAGTCTGTTCAGGAGTATGACTGTAACAGCAGGAGGCGAATAAGTGTTCTACCGAAGATATGACGCTCCAGTACTCCCGTGTGCACTGGAAACGAATCTCCATTACGACACGTATTGTCAAATTCTCCAGTCTGCCATTAAAAAAGCGTTATGCTCCAAAAGAACTTACTTGAAGTATAAGGAAAAAACAAACAAGTATGGTGATGTAAATTAAACTGAGCCCTCGTGGTACAGCTCTTTCAGAAATGAGGACAGTTTCAAATCACTGGGGATGAAAGTCAGTGGCCACTTCCTGATAGTATCAGGAAGCACTGCACTCAGTAATAAACAACAAAATGCAGACGCCTTAGACTTCCTTGTGCAGACACTGCACATACCACCAACGGATGTTAGTTTCGAAAAGGGGATTACAGAAATTATCAGAACATAAAAAAGGAGTGTAAGGGGAGATCAAAAAGGTTCTGTTTGAGGGCGTTGCTGCAGCGTATGCAACGTAGCACCACTCCGATGCGGGTGCATAAGTACAGACGAGGGATTAGTGTGGCATTCGAGTTTTTCCGACATGCGTGCGGTAAATGCGGAATTGTGACCAATGGTGACGTTCAATGCTCACAGCCATTTTGCCTGTTTGGTGTACCGATTCTGGACTGTACGGCCTTCGAACAGGAACTTTTTGGCGGCCTCTTATAAATCTCTGGATATAACGTTTCTAGAAGAATATTAAACTTCTGTGTTGGCCGAATTACCCTTAAACTATTTTTGTAATCGATCAGTGACTTGAGGCATGTTTCCTGGTGAAGTTAACTACACTCTGCTAACACCCATTCTCAGGAAACCATCTCTAAATAAGAAAAACCACTACGTTTTTTTTCATAAGTGTTTGAAAAAGTGGTATGTGATAGAATTCTGATTCATTTAACTGAGCAGAACGTCTTAACTGCATCTCAGTTTTTTTTCTTTTTTTCGTGAGGGGTTCTCCGCAGAGAGAGCAGTACAAAACCTCATGCATCAAGTGCTGGTAGAATTTGACAAGAAAAATTGCGCTGTTGGTTTGAGTGTATGGATAACAAAGTTCTACTTGACAAATGTTATGCCTTTCACGGCGTCCCTTTTAGATTGATGGAATATTCCCTTAAAAACACGCAGCAGAGGATGCCATTAGCAGCCAGCCAGTGTGGCCGAGCGGTTCTAGGCGCTTCAGTCTGAAACCGCTCTACCGCTACGGTCGCAGGTTCGAATCCTGCCTCGGGCATGGATGCGTGTGATGTCCTTAGGTTAGTTAGGTTTAAGTAGTTCTAAGTTCTAGGGGACCGATGACCTCAGATGTTAAGTACCATTGTGCTCAGAGCCATTTGAAACATGCCATTAGCAGACTTTGCCTCAAAGATGAATGACGTCCGTATGGGGGAACAATACATTTGGAGTGCCACAGGGATCCTTTATGTGCCCACTGTTGTTACTAATCCACATAAATGATCTTCCAGTGGTTCTGAAAGGTAACTGAAAATTTCTGATGTTTGCTGATGATAGAAACATGCCAATCAAGGGTCGAAGCTCAACCACATCAGACACATCTCAGTCGATATCTGAAGGGGCCTACAAACGGTTCATAGCTGTCAATTTTATGTTGTAGCTTTACAAAGACCCATATTAGGTAGTTTCGAATAAACAAAAATGAGCTCTAAGCAATAGAGGTACAAAAAACCTAACCAAGAAGCTCAGTTCAGCGTGTTATGCCCCTAGATGCATCTCTCATTTTGTTGACCTCAATATAAGGATGTTGGTTTATTTTACACAATTTCACTCTCTGTTGTCCTACTGGATTATATTCTTCTGAAGAGTACCTAAAGTAAATAAAGTGTATTTCAGCAGCGGCGAAGAGTAATAATATTGTCTGAAGTTCAAAACCACACACGTTGCCGAAACCTTTTCTATAAGGATCTTGAAATTTTCACAGTCACTTTCCTATAAATTTACTCCGTAATAGCTTTTTATTGTTGGTAAGAAAAACCTGTCTCAACTGGACTACGATATACACAGTCACAATACAAAAAACGAAAATAGTTTTCATGTTGACGTTGCCTCCTCCTCCAGGGTTCAAAATGCAGTTATGTACTCTGGTGCGAATATATTCAAAAACCTTCCGTCAAACAAAAAGAAACAATTTAACTGCGTTGGCTTTCACAGCCTGAGTCGGTTGACATAAAAGTTTTCTTAACACCGTACAGTGTCATAAAAATAAGATAAAAGCAGTTATGTTGGAGAAACCATCATTTCGGCCACTGTTACAGTGCCCTGCTCCTGGGTCTACTGATGTGCTGTAGATGTGTACAGTCGCTTATATTTTCTCACTGTCGCTCACTGAGCATGACGTTACTTTATAATTTTAGGAGGTCGTTATTATGATTGGTTGCTTGAGGCGGAAGGAGCAGGAACTTTATTATTATAGGTTGCTACGACGGAGGAAGTGGGGATTGCTATTATTGTTGCTTCTTGCATTGTTTGCTAGGACTGGTGCTCATCGGCGAGTTAGGCGTTGGCTCCGGTTTTCCCCCCGCTGGACGCGGGCCGCCGAAGCAGTTACTCGCATCACGTGTTGTTGGTGGCTTCTCTTGTCTTGCGTTTCGTCGAATCCCGCTGCCTAGCCAGTAAATTTTATTTCCTTACCGCAGACTTGTCGGTGTTCAGCCATTGCAGACTTGCTGTGCTATCCCAACGAACGTAACGCTCATGTCTCATATGCTCATTGCTATCGGTCTGCTGGTCTCACTGATATCCACACTTCACCAGACTGGCATTCCATCTTGTACACACCAGCAGTGTATAAAGCCTCCGTCTTATCCGTCGTGGAGCCTAGCACATCCTGGTTCCTGCGGCTGCTGTGGTAGACAAGTTGCACGCCAACCCGGAAATGCAGTCTACCGATTCGATCGGTGACACTTTTCACGTTATAGAAGTGCGCAGATGGCTGTGGTTCTTCGATTTCTTGCCTGTCTCGCCTCCTCTTGTTTGTTGTCATGTCTGTTTCGATCGATTTATAGTTCTGGTCACGAACGTTGGACACAGCCTTTCGAGCTCTTGTGCTATGTTTTGTACATCCTTTAGCCGCTGCACACATATGGCCAGAGAACGGATAACTGAGTTCTTCTGCGCTGGGTGGTGGTTGCATTGGGCGTGCAGATACCTGTCCGTATGTGCAGGCTTCCAGGATACTCTGTGTCCGACAAGTGCCGAATCATAACAACGACCTTTTACAATTATGACGTAACGTCATGTTCAGAGAGGAGCCATGACAAAATGTAAGTGACTCTTACAGCTAAAGCACACCAATAGATTCAGAAGAAGGCCAATGTAGCCGTTGCCGAAACGTTGGTTTCTCCAGAACAGTTTGAAATCTGAAACTTCCTGGCAGATTAAAACTGTGTGCCGGACCGAGGCTCGAACTCGGGACCTTTGCCTTTCGCGGGCAAGTGCTGTGAGTACGGGGCGTGAGTCGAGCTTGGGTACCTCAGATGGTAGAGCGCTTGCCCGCGAAAGGCAAAGATCCCGAGTTGGAGGCTCGGTCCGGCACACAGTTTCGGTCTGCCAGGAAGTTTCATATCAGCGCACACTCCGCTACAGAGTGAAAATCTCATTCTGAGTTTGAAATCTGATGGTTTTGCAGGACAGCGGATCAGGTTATGGTTGTGGAAAGGGACCAAAATCAGCTACTGTCAGTTGCAAAAAACACACAATCTTTATTTTCCTAAAAACACTTAATCACACATGCTCTTAAAAGGGTTCAAAACAATACGGCTGAAAGTTCGAACACAAGTTATTACAGTTGTTTTGAGGAATACACGTGGCTGAAGGCCTTACTTAAAAAAGAAAATCTTACGCAAATATTTGACATAAAATCTCGGCTGAAGGCCACATAATGAACATAGAACAACTCACGGCTTACGGTCAAGATAACAAGGATCTATAATAGAGAAAAATTCCCCTTTTTTCTTTTAAAAAAAATTTAGTTAAAACAAGAATATTGAAAGTTTTAAGATGGCTGAAGGCCTTGTTTTAAAATTTAAAAAAAATACTAAATTAATAGGCAGCTGAAGGCCTCGCACCGTAATTGAGACAAAAATCACAGTCTAAAAACAACAGAACAATGGTGCTCGTAAGTGTTCCAAGGGTCGGCCTAAGGAGGTACATGTAACATAAGGTTAGGTGAGATAGGCAGGCAAGAATAGGATTAAGTAATCATGATGGCAAACCGACTCAGGGCCGGCTGAAGGACTGACCAACTACTTAATCAATTCCGCTGCACCGACCAACGGCACGACAATGGAAAATATCAGCCGAGGACGAAGATAGCAGCAGCACTACATCTTCAAAATTGGCGTCTAAAAACAGCCAAGGCACAATAACCACTCAAAAATCTGAACAACACCAACGGCTATCAAACTACATGCGGTACGGACTGCATCAACACAGCAAGGAAAAACATACTGCGGAACATTATGCTAATGCCCTCGCAGCACCGCGCAGGATTAGCCAAGTGATTTGGGGCGCTGCAGTCACGGACTGTGCGGCTGGTCCCGGCGGAGGTTCGAGTCGTCCCTCGGGCATGGGTGTGTGTGTTTGTCCTTAGGATAATTTAGGTTAAGTAGTGTGTAAGCTTAGGGACTGATGACCTTAGCAGTTACGTCCCATAACATTTCACACACATTTGTACATTTGAATACCACTTCAACCACATGCGAGCTGTGTGCCAGACATCCATCATGTTGGAAGTATGTCGCCATTCTGTCATGCAGTGAAACATCTTGTAGTAACATCGATAGAACATTACGTAGGAAATCAGCATACATTGCACCATTTACATTGCCATCGATAAAATGGGGGCCAATTATCCTTCCTCCCAGAATGCTGCACCATACATTAAACGCCAAGGTCGCTGATGTTCCACTTGTCGCAGCCATCGTGGATTTTCCGTTGCCCAATAGTGCATCTTATGCCAGTTTACGTTACCGATGTTGGTGAATGACGCTTCGTCGCTAAATAGAACACGTGCAAAACATCTGTCATCGTCCTGTAATTTCTCTTGTGCCCAGTGGCAGAACTGTACACGACGTTCCAAGTCGTCGCAATGCAATTCCTATATAGTAATATATCTTTCAGTAGTGAACCTGCACACAGCAGACGAGTCGTGGCCAAGAGTTCCGTTAGGACGGCTCGAGGGAAGACCAGATCTCTGCTCCGGGAGCTCCCCACGTCCCAGGCTTTTGTGTGGTCGTAGCTGAGCGCCATTTCGTCCTGCTCATTCGGGTGGGCAGGCAGCTACAGCATTTGGAGAGAATTTATATTTCTGCACACTGGGGATGTCTGGTCGGTGTGGCCCCACTTGCAGTTGTGACACACCCATAATGCAGCTACATTTTTCTACAACATGTTCCCCGACTGCCAGTAGATTGTTTTTGTATGTTCTGGGACACTAGAACAAATTTATAAAAAATAAAAAAACCTCTTGTGACTCCATCACTCACGATTTTCAAATTTTTCACAAAATTGTCCTAATCTCCCAGAACACAAAAAAATCTATTATCCCTTTTACCTAATAATAATATAATATAATTAAATAATATAATAATAACTATAATAGAAAATCATTTATTTTGCACATATTCCCCATAGGTGAATGTAATGTAATTAAATAACTTAGAGAATTAATTATTATTTAAAAAATGATTTTTAAAAAAAGCTTTTTTATAACTTTCTCTTCGCTCCAAAAATGTCCTCTTTTTGACTTGTGTGAAAAACGTGTTTTTTAAAATTATATTAAAGAATAAGTACATAAAAATATTTACTTTCTGCTTTAGCAGCCATAAGATTATTATGAGTTGTTGTCTGTAAATGTTTTTTAAGATAACACTTATTTACAGTTTTACCACATTCACAAGTAACTTTAATTTTCTTATATTCTTTACACACATAAAAATGTCCACCTGTTCGATATTTATCTTTATGAAATTCATCAATACTTCTTCTTATCATACATTTACTACATTGTCTTAATTGTGGCTTAGTGTTGTCCATTTACATAAAATAAAATTAATGAGAAAAATAATTTTACATTGTGAACATAAGTAAATTAATTAAAATAGTTAACAAAAGTAAATTATATTAAAATTTTTCGTTTTTATTTTTTCTATCTTTCTTAAAATGTTTTAGAAATGTATATAAACATGAAGTTAACACTTTTATAAATTTTTTAAGTTTTTCATTCATTTATATAGAAGCAAATGTTAATAACTAAAAATTTCAGTAAGTATTCTATGTTGTGCAGTATATGTAAGATTCTTTTATCATACATAATTACATAAACAAGTGTATCATTTGGAATTTTAACATTAAAAGTTGCACAAAGTTACATAGTTCTGAAATGATAATTAAATAGACACGCTAGCTGCAAGCAGGCGTTGATACACTTCATTGGGGACATGTTGAAATGTGTGCCCCGACTGGGACTCGAACCCGGGATCTCCTGCTTGCAGCTAGGGTGTCTATTTAATTATCATTTCATTTCTAGCAAAGCTGCATGGTCATCCACGGTAATTGTTCATTCGGCAAGAGATACTACTGTCACATATATAGTTAAAAATATGGGTTCCCGGCCTTTGACCTTCTTGTGCTAACGCACACGCTATGCCCAAACTCATACGGGACTTGGTAGATTAATCTGCCACGAGTAATGAGTATGATGGGCAAACATCTATTAGGCGCAGTACGAATGTAGTGTTGTGGACATGTTGCGAATGTGGATCTCACAGGGAGAATGCAAGGGATAAGTCCCTGCAGATGCACTATCCTCTGTGCCCACGGTGGCTCAGATGGATAGAGCATCTGCCACGTAAGCGGGTTCGAGTCCCGGTCGGGGCACACATTTTCAACATGTCCCCAATGAAGTGTATCAATGCCTGCTTGCAGCTAGAGTGTCTATTTAATTATCCTTTCATTTCTAGCAAAGCTGCATGGTCATCCACGGTAACTGTTCTTTCGGGAACAGATACTATCGTCACATATATAGTTACATAGTTCTATTCTGTGTAGTTTCAACATTCTTTCTACACGTCATATTAATTACATAAATTGGCTAATTATTTACAAAATTAAATGGACTAATATCAATATCTGATTTTAGTAAAGTAATTCTTTTAAAATCAAATAATGCATAATATGCTTTAAGAAAATTATTTGGCGGATTAGTATTCCACATTTCTTGAGGAAAAACTTCATTTCTACCATTTTTTAAATATATATTCTGTAGTCTGACATGATCAAATAATGACGAATCCACAAATTGATTAGTTTTACGATTTGTCTGAAATACAACAAATACAAAATATGGCATATCAAATTCCGTAAGAGTTATAGTAATATGTAATATCTAGTTCAAAATTATTTTTACCAGATAATCCAACCACTTCTTCTGTTTGATGTTCATAAAAAGAAATAGGAATTTTAGGATTTTTAAGAATATTTTCTCGTTGTTCAAGTTCGTAATTTGGTTCATATTTAACAACAGGTACACGAATTTCCATAGATTCTATAATAATTCTACCTTCTTTAGGTAATGTAACTTTTATTTCATTTCCAGCATCGTTTTTATCAGACCAACATAATTACAGCTCCAGAAGATGAACTACATGAAAAATTACAGTTAAATCTCCTTCCCACATAATTTCTTTATAATCTCTAAAAAATCCACCAAGTAATGATAATGGATAAAGAACTTCATTTCTTCACTATTTATTTTTCCTGTATTAATTATATGTCCTTCTAAACTTATTTTGTTAGTTACAGATGAAATTAGAAGCAGAAAAACAGATGAATAAATAAATGGATGTTCAATTGTAGATAAAATATTATTTCCCTTTTTTATTGATACAAAGTCAAACAATTTAAGTACATAACTATCAATTAATTTTTTATTTGATTTTCTATTATAAGTTGGATAATCTGTTCCATCATTTCCAATAATACTAAAATTCATATACAGTTGTGCATGATTTCGATGAAGCCAACCATCACCAGTATTTATTTCAAATTGTTGGAACATTTAAATTGTTTTTGGTTTTCTCATTCGCAGGGTATGAGTAAAACTGATAACTTTCAATTTTATTCATGATGCAGTCTAAGATTGTTCTAGCCATCGCTGATTTGTTCAGGAATTAATTTATTAAGATATTTCTAAAACAAATGTTACAGTAGCACCATTAAAGTCAATTAAATTATCATTTTCATCAGTTACAGTTACTTCTAAATCTTGAATTGTATCAAAAATAGGAACATTTACAAGATATATGGTACATGATTTATTACTCTCTTTATGAAAATGATCATTATGTTTTACATACATACCATCATCAAGATTAAAATTCATATTTATTAATTCAAAAGGAATTATTTATGAACATCTTTAGCTACAGGTTTTTCATCAGGTAAAACAACTTGATTATTAAAACCAAGTAAACTTCCAATACTATCTTCTATCTCCATGTACAATTTAACATCACTTTCAATAGTTACTCAGTTTAAAATTTCATCTGCTTTAATGAGTACATTAGGTTTTTTAGAATGAATATTTTTTTTATTTATAAAACTATATTGACCTTCAGGAATTTCTACCATTTTTTGTTGCAATATTTGGTGTTAAAGAAGTTCAATAAAAAGTAATTAATGAAACATTAGTATCACTATCACATATTGGAACAGTTAATCTTTTTCTAAGTATACTAGATTTATCACTAAGTCGAAAAGGCGGTTCATTTATTACTGAAAAAATTATTAATAAATGAATAAAATAGATTGGCAACCTAAAGTAAGAATTCCAGAGAAGATTTCAAAAAACAAACATGTTAACACTCTAAGCGCCAAGCCCGTAAAATTTACGGGCCTGGGATCGCGCGAAAATCACCAAGCCCGTAAAATTTACGGGCCGCTACATTTAATTTCATTCAAAACACTGCAACGTTATTTCTACGGGTTTGGCCAGCGCTATACGTTTTTCAGATGTTTATTAACAAAATGCGTCCATAGATGTCACGGCAGCGCTGTAATTCATGTTAAAACTTATCTTTGCGTTCTCAGTCTGTATATCATTCAGTTGTTTGTCATCATGTTTCGGCGCGGTTTATCAGACGCAGAAATTGCGGATTTGATCAATCATAGCGACACTCTGGATAATGTAGAGAGTGATTCAGACGATTCTGAATGCAATGGTGTGTTTGAAGGTACGTATTTCCGAATTTTCCACGTAATTGTGCAGTACGCACATATCTGTTGAACATGTGTAAACGATGTATGTAGTTACACATAATGTGATATTCTTTTTAGAAGACGAGATTGATGACAGTTTGTCTTCAGATGAAGACGAGAATGATGTTGAAGGTGTTGCTTCAAATCCAGCAGCTGTGCCGTATCCGAAAGACAGTGAGTGGACTGCAGTTGACACCTACCGACCTCTGCCTGTCAACACGACACCCAGGCAGATACTAGTGGATATTGATGAGTCGAGTTCTGTACTGGATTGCAGTAAAGTGTTCCTTACTGACAGTGACGTAAATGAACTCAAGAGACAGACAAATTTGTATGCATCACAGACAATACAGAAGAAAAGAAGAGGAAATAATCTGAAGCCCCATTCAGTTTTGAGTTCGTGGAAGCCAGTGACTATAAGTGAGATGAGGCGTTTCTTGGGTATTATTTTCCACATGTGTGTTTCGAAAAAGCCCAAAATTGCGGACCATTGGAGCACTAATCCTGTTCTTAGTTGTAACTTTTGTCCCCATGTCATGAGCCGTTTGCGTTTCACTCAGATACTGTCATGCTTGCATCTTGTTGACAATTCAAATCAGAAAAAACCAGGCGAAGATGGATTTCATCCACTTTACAAAGTTTTGCCATATTATAATAATTTGAAGGAGCGATGTATCCAGGCATATCGTCCCTCAGAAAAAGTGACAATTGATGAAGGAATTTGCCCATTTCGAGGTCGTGTGAGTTTCCGTGTTTACATGCAAAATAAGCCTCATAAGTATGGACTGAAAGTATATGCTGTTGCTGAAGCCAGTAGTGGCTATGTTGTAAATTTTGAAGTTTATGCTGGTAAGCATATTGTTGACAATTCTTCGTCTGCGGTTATTTTGCGATTGTTGTCTGACAGCAGCTTGCTGAACAAAGGCCACACTGTGTATTTAGATCGATTTTATTCCAGTCCAGAGCTATTTCAGCAACTGGCAGAGAAAGGCACTGGAGCTGTTGGTACTGTGAACAAATCCAGGAAAGGATTGCCTAAAGATTTAGTATCTGCTAAGCTGAAAAAGGGCGAAATGTCTTTTCGGCGTAAAGATAATGTATTGGCAATGAAGTGGAAAGATAAGAGAGATGTGTATACATTGTCTACAAGGCATCAAGCAACATTTGGTACGCATACTAAGAGAAATGGGTCTGTAGTATTGAAACCACTTCAGGTACTTGATTACAACCTCAATAAAATTGGAGTGGATATTGGAGACCAACGCCTGCAGTACAATCCGTTCCAGCACAGAACTGTGAAATGGTGGCGAAAATTATATTTCCATTTGCTGCTTATGGGAGTATCAAATGCATTTTGGCTGTACAATGCAGTGCACAGGAAGAAAATTACAATAACAGACTTTATAACAGTGCTTGCAGTTCAGCTTGTTGAAGACGACACACTTGAATTCATTCCAAGAAATGAAGGAACTGTAGGTCGGCTAACAAAGAGACATTTTTTGCAGCACATACCTGCAACTACTAAGAAGTATGCTGCTCGTGTGTGTCACGTGTGCAGTTCCAGGAGCAAGAAACAGAGTGGCAAGGCTTCTCGCAAAGAGACACGATACGAATGTGAACAGTGTGGCGTTGCACTCTGCCTGGAACCTTGCTTTAAAATTTTCCACACTAAAAAACAATATGATTCTGTGTGAAATTTATATGTAATACTGTATACTATCAGAAACATGTAATGTAGTGCCACAATTTTGGTTAAAAATAAATCACAATTGTATTCCCTTATTCGTATGACTTTTTCTAAATTCTTAAAACATCTAAGTGATTTCTATAACTGTACCTTAAAGCTGTGCATTGTAAAGTAGTTTCTTTCACTCAGAATTAAAGTAGAAATGTGCAGCTTCAAGATGGTACCAAATTTGCCACAATCCAAACAGTAGATTTGATGCAGTAATTTTTTTAATATTGGTAAAATTGCCCGGTTTCTAGGGACGGGTGCATAAAATAGGCCTGGTACAGAGAGTGTTAATATTTTACCAAATTCTATCAGATGTGCAATAATTGGACCAAGTGGTTGTGGTAAAACAACATTAATGATTGATAATTATATTTTTAGCTCCAGGTTGGTTAAATGGGAATAAAATTAAACTTTTAAATATACATGGTGTTACAAAAAGCTACAGCCAAACTTTCAGGAAACAATCCTTACACACAAAGAAAGAAAATATGTTATGTGGACATGTGTCCGGAAATGCCTACTTTCCATGTTAGAGCTCATTTTATTACTTCTCTTCAAATCACATTAATCATGGAATGGAAACACACAGCAACAGAACATACCAGCATGATTTCAAACACTTTGTTACAGGAAATGTTCAAAATGTCCTCCATTAGCGAGGATACATGCATCCACCCTTAATCACATGGATTCCCTGATGCGCTGATGCAGCCCTGGAGAATGATGTATTGTATCACAGCCGTCCACAATACGAGCACAAAGAGTCTCTATATCTGGTACCGGGGTTGCGTAAGCTTTCAAATGCCCCCATAAATGAAAGTCAGGAGGGTTGAGGTCAGGAGAGCGTGAAGGCCATGGAATTGGTCCACCTCTACCAATCCATTGGTCACCGAATCTGTTGTTGAGAAGTGTACAAACACTTCGACAGAAATGTGCAGGAGCTCCACTGTGCATGAACCACATGTTGTGTCGTACTTGTAAAGGCACATGTTCTAGCAGCACAGGTAGAGTATCCCATATGAAATCATGATAACATGCCCCATTGAGCGTAGGTGGAAGAACATGGGGCCCAATCAAGACATCACCAACAATGCCTGCCCAAACGTTCACAGAAAATCTGTGTTGACGTGACTGCACAATTGCGTGCGGATTCTCGTCAGCCCACACATGTTGATTGTGAAAATTTACAATTTGATCATGTTGGAATGAAGCCTCATCCGTAAAGAGAACATTTGAACTGAAATGAGGATTGATACATTGTTGGATGAACCATTTGCAGAAGTGTACCCAAGGAGGCCAATCAGCTGCTGATAGTGCCTGCACACACTGTACGTGGTACGGAAACAACTGGTTCTCCCGTAGCACTCTCCATACAGTGATGTGGTCAACGTTACCTTGTACACCAGAAAATTATCTGACGCTGATATTAGGGTTATCGTCAACTGCACGAAGAATTGCCTCGTCCATTGCAGGTGTCCTTGTCATTCTAGGTCTTCCCCAGTCGCGAGTCATAGGCTGGAATTTTCCGTGCTCTCTAAGACGCCGATCAATTGCTTCGAACGTCTTCCTGTTGGGACACCTTCGTTCTGGAAATCTGTCTCGATACAAACGTACCGCACCACGGCTATTGCCCCGTGCTAATCCATACATCAAATGGGCATCTCCCAACTCCGCATTTCTAAACATTGCACTGACTTCATAACTACGTTTGTGATGAACACTAACCTGTTGATGCTATGTACTGATGTGCTTGATGCTAGTACTGTAGAGCACTGAGTCGCATGTCAACACAAGCACTGAAGTCAACATTACCTTCCTTCAATTGGGCCAACTGGCGGTGAATCGAGGAAGTACAGTACATACTGACAAAACTAAAATGAGCTCTAACATGGAAATTAAGCGTTTCCAGACACATGTCCACATAACATCTTTTCTTTATTTGTGTGACGAATGTTTCCTGAAAGTTTGGCCACACCTTTTTGTAACACCCTGTATATATATTCAAAACGTTTATTTCAGCCAAAATATCAAGGATTTATAAAACAATGTAAAAAAATTTAAGATAAAATTGATAAACAAATTGTTAGTTTCATTGAAAATAATGAAGAAATTTTTCCATCAGATGAATGCAAAAATATTTCAGTCGTGGTATTCGATGATTTCCTTTTAGAAAATCAAGATATTGTAAGAGAATGTTCTACTAGAGGAAGACACAAAGGTATAGATTGCTTTTAATTAGCTCAAACTTATTCAAAAATACCAAAACAGTTAGTTAGAGATAATTTAAATTTTTTAAATAAATTTAGACACAATGATACAAATTTAAATCATATTTTAGATGAGTTTGAAGGTACAGATTTGAAGTTTGATAATTTTAAAGAAATGTGTAGTAAATGTTGGAATGATGAATTTGGATTTTTCACAATAGGTATGACTAGAAAACCAAATGAAGGTAAGTTTAGAAATAAAATATAACATTTGTTAAAACATAAACATTAAACATAAATATAAATTTTAACATAGACATAAACATAAATGTAAACATAAACATAAACGATAAACATAAACATAAAAGTTAATGTAACTAATGTTTTTTCTTCCTTAATAAATGTTTGCAAAGTGTGATGAATAAGTTGTTAAAAAATCTAATCAAAATAGAAAGTAAGCTGAAGAATTGAAAGAACAATTGAAGCTTTGGTAAAAGCAACCAATAACAGAATACGAGAAATATAAAAAGGAAGATTAACCTGTTACTGATGCAATTGAACAAGTTAAAGAAGGAATCGAAGGATTAGGTGATAATGTTTTAAAAGTAATTGAAGAAAACAGAGAAGTTGAAAAACAAATGATTTCATATCGTCATCATTTCGAAGATTTTGAAGACTTATCACCAATTAAACCATTAATAGATTGGTCTGATGATGTTCCTGGGATATGTGATTATACATTAAGTGAATCACAAGTTCAAGATATACTGAATAAATACGAAGAAGAAACAGAATCAAGTAGTCACCAAAATGAAACTATACAGATAAATGTTAGTGATAGAATTTTAAAGTATATTAATCATAGCGAAGATAAAGCTTTTGGTTTAAGACCTGTTGGTATGTTCAAAGATGTTGGGAATTAACTTGTTGAATTCAGTGGAGATAAATTAAAAATTGAAGAAAAAACATGTGAGGGTAGAGATCGATTAATGAGACTTTTAACTGACAAATTCGATGGTGTAGATTTGTCAAAATATGCAGATATATTATATAATTCAGGGGCATTGTATTCTGATAATAATCCAAACAAAATAAGGTCAAGTAAAGGTAATAAACATAAATATTTGATAAAACCAATTGTTGATGATTATTTTCCAAACTTAAGAAGACATACTAAAGATGATTCAGAACCAAGTTCTCCTAAAAAAATGGGTGAACGTTTAATTAAAAAATTTGCAGAAAAACCAGTTGAATATGTCTAGTTAAAAGATGTTAGAAAATTAAATGATAGATTATCAGTTATTCATGGTGAAGAATGAGATCGAAATAGGAATTATTATAATGAAAAAGTTAGTATTGTGCAAATGTTAACAAAAAAATTTAGTGATTTCATAGTTGATAATCGAAAAGGAATTCCATATTTAATTAGATTTTTAAATAATTTCCCACATACATTTTGGAAAAGTGATAAATATGGAGAAGGATTAGTAAATGCTTTAATTAACAAATTACCATTTGAAATGCATCTGCCAGGTTATAACTATTGTGGTCCAGGTACAAAATTAGAAGAAAGATTAGCTAAAGGTGATAAAGGTATAAATCCATTAGATGAATGCTTCAAAAAGATGATATTGCTTATAGAGATAATAAAGATTTAGAAAAACTATATATAGCTGATAAATATCTTCAATTAGCTGCAAAAGAAAGAATGTGTACAGATGATGCTTCACTTGGTGGAAAAGTTGCAGCAACAGCAGTTAGAACGATAATGTATGGAAAACGAAAATTAGGTATGGGAATTAATGTTGATGCAAATGGTTGGGGACTATAAATTTCAAAAAATCTTTATTAAATTTTTAACTATATAAATGAATAACTTAACAATTGATTATACTTTACTACCTAGTGGCAAAACTAGACCAAAGTCAATTAAATTAAAGTTAAATAAGGAACCATTAAATGCAATTGAACCATTTTTAACCAATGTTCAGAAATGGAAAAAGGAAAAGAAAGTTGGTTGAAATTTACTTGTTACATTAGTTATTCCTGTTGTTAAAAAATTATTGAATATTTAACAAAAAGGTAAGATGGTAAAGGACTAACACAACATGAAGGAGAATTTTTACCACTATTATTAGCTGCATTACCTTATTTAGCAACAATTGGTTCTTTAGCTAGTGGATATGCAGCAATTGGAAATGCAGTTATAAATTAGATGAAAGCTGATAAAGAATTAGAAGAACAAAAAAGACATAAAAATGGAAAAGAAAGCTGGAACTGGAATAAAGAAAACAAAAAAAATTTCGAAAGAGTAATTAATAAATATCCTAATGCATTAAGTAATTTTGAAATAGAAGAACTTATTAAACAATTAAAAATTAAATACTTTAGTGGGGTATACATGATTTATGAATTACCAAATAAGCCATCAAAAATTGAATGTGGTACAGTAAATTTTGGTAAGTCTGATAATCCCGGTACACATTAGTTTTGTTATTATAAAAATAATTCTAAAAAAGTTGTTTTTGATGCATTTGGTGGTAATATACCAAAACAATTAGATAATTATTTAAGGAAAGTTTAATTATATTACAATATAGAAAGAATACAGGATTTTGATTAAATAAAATGTGGCCATTAATGTTCATTCATTTTAAAATTACTATATGATAATTACAATTTTAATTATAGTTTAGATTTAATAAACAGACATTTTTGGAAACAAGATTCATTTATTTCAACAAAATCAACATGTAGTTAATTAAGCGAAATTAAATTTAGAAAACATTTAATATTGTATTAAACAACTACAATCATCTATAGATCCAAAGATAACAAATGCAACTAAACAATTTCAAAAAGGATTTAATGCTATTTTTAAAATAAGTAAAGGTTATATTGCTTTTAATAGTAATGTAAAAGATCCGATTGATCCAAAAGATGTAGTTAACAAACAATTCTTAGAAAAAGATTATGTTACAGATCCTGAATACACAAGCATTCTAACACAATTTAATAACTATGTCACCAATACACAACTTAATGAAAAATTAATCAGATTCATCAAGATAACTACAACGCTTTCAAGAATTTCTTTACAAAAAAGGAAGAAGAAAGAACTTTTTCAGATTATTTCTCAAAAACAGATTTAACACCATACTTAGAGCAGTGAAGTAATCTTAAATATAAAGTATATGATAAACAAATAATTGTATTTACTTTTATAACAGGTGGTGAACAAAAAAGGTATAATTTTGAATATGATTTCATACTTCAAAGGATTATTATTGTTGGTAAAAATATAAAGAGAGACCCAAACTTCGATGATTTTGATATAGCAGTCAGTGTAGCTGATAAGCTATATAAAATAAATAATAATATTCAATAAATAATAGTACATAAATCAAATTTTATAACTGTAATATTCAAAGATTCTGTTAAAACTGTTCCTGTAGATGTAAATATAATTGCATTTGTTGAAATAATTTATAATTTAAAATTGAATAAATTTATTATCTATATAAATGGAAAATCATGCTTCATATGATTATCATATTTATTGTTTAAAGTGTGAAAAGTTTACTGATACGCATATTCCACATAGAGTGAAACATCCCCTCAGAAAAATTTATGAATTACTGTGCCGATAAACCCCTTACGTTATTTGATTTTCAAACAGCTGAGCAAAACTGAACATTCTCAGACATTTCTCTCTTTACTTATTCTGATCATCACTAAACTGACACACAATAGTTTTAGCACAATGCAATCTGACTTTCAATAATCCCTACAAAAGAATGGCCCTGACTAACAATAACCTATACCTTTCATGAACCACTTACATCACAAAAGTTTTTGTTACTCGAACTACTGCAATACAGTGAGCGCCAATACTACCAGCTAAATAAAAGATTCTAACTACTGTAGGCACTAACTACTGATATGCATAGTTAGCAAATGAAAGATTATGATAGAGAACAAACAATGTATTTACCTTAATAGTGTTCAAAAGTCATAATATATAAATCAGTTCATGACTTCCAGTATTACAAATTTAGTGTCTCTGATGGACACATGTCCAGATCATCCACTCTCAAAACTCTGCCATATCACTCCCCACATCCACCACTGCTGGTGGCTCACCTCCAACTGCGCAATGCTATGCACTGTTGGCATCAAACGGCCAACACTACAATAACAATATTCCAACAACGCAAATCAGCCACAGACTGCACACAGCACAGCCAGTGATTTTCATACAGAGTGCTACATGGCGTTACCAACATAAAAACCCAATAACTAAACACGAAAGACAAGGAATTGAAGGTCTTTGTACAATTTTTAATCTGAGAAGAGTAAATTTGTTAACAAAATTTTGTAAGTGCTTATGAAGGTTAAAATAATATTCGTCAAAATATAAAAATGAACTATATAAATGAATGAGAAAGGAATTTGAAAGAAGAAAAGTTGTTTCTTTTAGTATAGATGATTTATTACAAGCTGATTTAGTTGAAATGGATTCTGGAAATTTAAAAAGAATTTCTAAAATAAACAAAGGATATAAATATTTATTGACTGTTATTGATGTCTTTTCAAAACATGCATTTGCTGTTCCTATTAAAGATAAAACACCTAAAAATGTAATTTATGCATTCAAAAAAATTTTATACATAGAAAGCCGCATAATTTACAAACAGATAATGGTAAAGAATTTTATAAAAAAGAATTTATAGGATTATTTTAAAAATATAACATTAATCATTATTAACCTTTTTCAGAATTAAAAGCATCCCTTGCTGAACAATTTAACAGAACTTTTAAAGAAACATGTGGAAGAAATTTGCTTTACAAGGAAATTATAGATAGATAAATTTAGTGAAAGAACTAATTGATAAATATTGCAACACAAAACATTCAACAATAAAAATGAAACCAATAGAAGTATAAATTAAAACTAAGTAACATTGTATCTAGCCGCAGATTAACGTCTGCTTCAGCTGACGCTAATGAGATAACTAAATTTAAAAAAGGTGATAAAGTTTGAATTAATTAACTTAAAGGTCTTTTTGAAAAAGGATATACCGCAAATCGGTCAAAAGAAATATTTGAAATTGAAGATGTTACTTTTTCTAATCCAATTACATATAAATTAAAAGATATAAAAGGAAATTTTTATGAACAACTCTAGAAAGCGAAATATCCAGATGTATACTTAGTTAAAACAGTTTTAAAAAAGGAAGATAATAAAGTTTATGTTAAATGGTTAGGTTTTGATACTTCACATAACAGTTGGCTAAGTAAAGGTAAAGTAATTTTATATTAGTTCAGTTTGAATTTAGACAATTTATATCATTAATCAATTGTTCTTGTGAATAGTTATCAAAAAATTGAAATAGTTCATATGACAGACAAACCTCAAATTTTCTTTCTTTATTTAATACAGATTTATTGAATTAGGATTATAGTTCAATCTTAACATTTCTTCACAATTTGGAAGTGAATATTCGGTTTTATATAGTTGTTTCTGTAAATGTTTTCGTTGTGTTCTAATGACGTAATAGTTATATTCACATTCTTCATCAAGTAATTTTAAATGAATGAATGTTGGTCTTAAACTATCATCAATTGTTTTAGGAACTAAAAGTGGCAATAAAATATTTATTTGTTCTTTTGTTATACCATTTTTTTCTAAAGCAATACTAACTGATCTCTCAAATTTTGAATATGATCATCTTTCATTTTAATTCTGTCATATTTTAATTGAATTATTTCTGTGTTTAACTTATTCAATTCTTGTAGTTGTTGTATACAGTTATCTTAGTGTTTTATTTGATAATTATAAACATCAATCATTTTTTTCTTATATTATATACACAATCTTTTCTAATTGATGATAAAATATCATGAGCAACCCATTTTTAAATTGTTTAGATTCTTCTTTTTGATTTTAAAATTAAAGAATATAATCCAGATTCATTAATAAGTATTGAAGATTTTTCATTAGCTTTAAACCCAAGTAATTTACCGGGTTTAGATAAATGTTCTTATTTTTACTTTATGATCCATATCAACATTTATTCTATGTGCATTGTCAGTATCTTTATACTCTCATATCAGTGCAACATCTTTTCCTTTTAACCATGCATTGCTTTCCTCATCAATAATCATGAGAAATTGTTGATTGTTGTAAGTAAGCTTTTTGTTAAACAGATCTACAATCAATTCCATTTAACAGAAATATTTTTATTAGTTTTGCAAAAATAAATATTATGTGAAATTTGTAGTTTGTATTAATGATTAAATTAAATTGGAGAATTTAACGTATTTATAAATCTAATAAAAATTATTTTCTTGTAAATGTAGAACCAAAACGAAATGCAAACTAAACTATAAGAAACTTACGTACTTATTGAGGTTGCGAAAAAGATACTGATTGCCCTATTTGTTTAAGTGAAGAAAATAATAATCAATTTGTTAAAACAAATTGCAAACATTATTTTCATAAAGAATGTATTGATGAATGGTCGAAGGAAAAAGAAAATTGTCCACTTTGCAGAAGTATTATTAAAAATAAAGAACCAACATCAGTTGAAATAATGACAAAACTTGAATTTTCACCAGTAAATGCAATTAGAAAGTATGATAAATCTTTTGATTCATTAGCAATAACTATAAGCTCTTTTGATCCTTTATTTGATAGAAATACACAATGTAGAAATTGTTGGTTCTTATGAGTCTGATGATTCTTATTTTTAAAATAATTTATATTAATTACTTAAAATAAAAAATTATAAAAATTATTAAAATTTACCTTTTTATAATTCTAACAAATTTTTTTCACGTTAAATGGAGCACATTTAAGTTCAACAAGATTGTTCTATGAAAACTAAATTTTGTAATACAAAAATCCATTGATAATTTCACTTTACAAAAGCATATGAAAGACGGTTATTGAACTATATGCGGACAGTGTTTAAATAAACATCATGTAGATAATTACAATAAAAATCGATTTCATTGTGTATGTGGAAAAAGTGTTGCTAAATATTATTTTAAAGAACATTTAAGACGAAATACAAGTGAAGAACAAACGAAAATGGAAAATGAATCTACAATGAATAATGAAGAAGTTATAAGTGAAGAAAAAAAGAAATACAATATTTGTCAAGAAATTAAATTTTTAAATTGTTTTTATGTAAATCCATCGCATAAAGCTAAACATAATAATAAATTAGTGAAATGTACCTTAGAATATATTAAGAATAAGAAAGCTTTAACCATCAATAATAATCCTTTACGATTAATTATCTATCCACCTATTAAATAATCATTTTTATTTAATAAAAGTAATTGATACAAATCTAACGAAATTTTGTAATAACTAGAGGACCAAACTGCTTGTTAAACTACTTAATTGTTAAACTAATAGTTTTAAAAACTAATTGATTGTTAAACTAATTCTCTAAAAACTAATTGATAGTTAAACTATCTTTTTGACTAATTATTTATTAAATAATAGTTCTTTTCTATCTATTAAATAATTATAATTTTCTTAAATTTAATTTTTTTATAAATCTAATAAACTTTATTGTAATACATAGAAGTGCAAAATGAAAGAAACACTGCTGTTCAACTAGAACAAATTGCTAATCAATTACAACGTCTTCCTGTTGTAAAACTTCATGAATTTTGTAGAATAAATAAATGACAAGGATATTCAAATTTACGGAAAGTTGATTTAATTTGATTTATTATTGGTATTCGTTCAATTATTATTAGTAATAATCAAAATATTGTTAGAAATCGTACACATGTAGTAAGTGAAAAGAACACATCTGAAAATAATACAAATATTGTTAAAAATACTACAACTAAAACAAGTAAAAGTCATAAAAACTATTTAACTGAAATAAGTAAAAAATATTGAAATATTGTTAATATTTATATACCTGAAGCAGTAAGTGATAATTACACAAATATTGTTAATAATATTCAAGTCTCGGTCAGGCACCCAGTCTTAATCTGCCAGGAAGTTTCAAAAATAATAAAGCTGAACCTCATGAAAATCTTTGGAAGAAGTTAGCAATTTATGATGTTTATGATGTTTTTCTAACCAAAGAAGGTAAACCATTAAAGGAATATTTCCATATATTTGTAAAACCAAAGGATACAAAATCTACTAAAGATTACTTAGTTGAAAAAGCATTTGCAGACAGATTACAAACTATTAATTTAGGGAAATAATATGGATATACTTGATGCTAATCATTTCAAAACTGCAGTAAGAACAAAAATTTTAAGATTGTTAAAGACTATTTCAAAGTACATCATGGTGTAAAGATAAATTTTCATTTATATTGTGAACATAAACTACAAACAGTTGAAACAAATGAAAAAGCTCAAGAATTTGAACAACAAACACCCAACTGTACCATTTTAACTGAAAAAGATTTTAATAAAAAATTTCTAATATGGTAAAGGACATATTTTAGAAAAAAATATCTAATTTTCAAGCACAAGGATCAGGATGGTCATTAAATAGAATAATTGATTTACAACTAGAACGTAACAAATATGTTCCACAGAGAGGATTATCTTACATTGATTTACCAGATAATATTAAAAAGCATGTGTTAAACTGAAAAATAATGATCAACAGTGTTTTTATGTTCTATAAAAGTAGCTTTTTTCCTGTAGATGAACACCCAGAAAGAATATCAAAATGTAAAAATGTTAGTCTTGATCTTGATAAAAAACTTGAAAATATTGAATTTCCCATATTAGTTGATCTTATTCCAAAAACAGAAAAATAATGAATGTATCTACTAATGTTTATTCATTTGATGATGGAGATGAAACTTATCAAGTGTATCCATTAAAAACAACAAATGCTTAAAAGGAAAAACATGTAAATCTACTTTATTTCAAGAAAGATAATAATTCACTTTATTGTTGTATAAAAAATTTATCTAGACTTGCATCAAGTCAATTGACTAAACATACTGAAGTAAAATCTATTTGTGATTTATGTTCACTACATTTCAATAACAAAGAAAAATTAGATGAAATTGTTTAACTAATAAACCATTAACAGGTGAAGGAGAATTTTATATTTTCAAAATTATCGATTTAGACAAAAAGTTTCATTTGTTATTTATGCTGATTTTGAAAGTTTACTTTTATAAATAGATAATTGTGAACAAAATCCCAAAACACCATATACAATGAAATATCAAAAACATGAACCAAGTGGATTTTGTTATTATGTTAAATATATATACATGTATCATGTAGTTTATAGAGCACCAAATCGTCATAAAAAATTTGTAGAATTTATAAAACAGGAAGTTGAGAAAATGGAAGAAAATACTCTCTAATTAAAGAAATGAAACCACTTGATCTTGATGAATACAGATTGTATCTTAAATGTACAGTTTGTACACTATGTAAATGTCCTTATACAAAATAGAATAAAAAAGTACATCATCATGATCATTTAACTGGAAAATATATTGCACCATTATGTAATATGTGTAATTTAAAACTACAACAACCTGGTTTTGTACCTATTTATCTACATAATTTAACTGGTTATGATTCACATCTTTTTGTACAACTGCTTGGTTATGATAATAAAGAGATAGAATTAATACTGATCAATGAAAATTAATATATTACTTTTGGTAAAAATACAAAATGTTTAAAAACGAGATTTATTGATACATTTACATTTATGGCTTCTTCACTTGATAAACTTTCATCAAATTTAAGGAAAAAGCAATTAAAAAATATTAAAAAGTATTTTTCTCCAAAATTATTTAACTTACTATTTAGAAAAGATGTTCATCCATATAATTACATGGATTCTTGGAAAAAATTTGAAGAAGTACAATTACCAACAAAAGATAAATTTTATAGTAAATTCAATGATTGTGACATAAGTGATGAAGATTATGACCATGCAAAATTAGTTTGGGAAAAATTCAATATTAAAAACCTTGGTGAATATCATGACTTATATCTTAAGACTGATGTATTATTGTTAAGTGATATATTTGAAAATTTTTGAAAAAGATGTGTAAATACATATAATTTAGGTCCTTCTTGGTATTTTACAGCACTAGGTGCAATATTAAAAATTACTAATCAAAATGTTGAATTATTATATGATTATGATATGCTTCTAATGGTTGAAAAAGGAATAAGAGGTGGAATTTCACAATGTTCTAAAAGATATCCAGAATGAGATTTTCACTCTGCAGCGTAGTGTGCGCTGATATGAAACTTCCTGGCAGATTAAAACTGTGTGCCCGACCGAGACTCGAACTCGGGACCTTTGCCTTTTGCGGGTAAGTGCTCTACCACTGAGCTGCCGAAGCACGACTCACGCCCGGTACTCACAGCTTTACTTCTGCCAGTACCTCGTCTCCTACCTTCCAAACTTTACAGAAGCTCTCCTGCGAACCTTGCAGAACTAGCACTCCTGAAAGAAAGGATATTGCGGAGACATGGCTTAGCCACAGCCTGGGGGATGTTTCCAGAATGAGATTTTCACTCTGCAGCGGAGTGTGCGCTGATATGAAACTTCGTTTGTAAAAGATATGTAAGAGCAAATAGCAAATATTTAAAAGATTATAATAATACAGAAATATCAAATTATATAATGTATCTAGATGCACATAATTTATATGGTTAAGCTATGAATCAATATTTATCATATGGCGGATTTAAATGGGAAGAACCAAATAATTTTAATTGTCCAAAACAAGAAAAATGTCAAACAGTAGTCAAGATGGATATATATTTGCAGTAGATCTAGAATATCAAAAAGAATTACATGATTTACATAAAGATTTACCACTAGCTCCTGAATCGAAATTTGTCCCAGGTACAAATGAAAGTAAATTAATAATTACTTTAGATAAAAAGTGTAATTATGTAGTACAATATAGAAACCTTAAACAATATTTATCTTTAGGAATGAAACTTACAAAAATAAGTAAAATTTTAAAATTTAAACCATCTGATTGGTTAAAGAAGTATATAGATCTGAACACACAGTTAAGAACTAAAGCTACAAACGATTTTGAAAAAGATTTCTATAAATTAATGAATAATTCTGTGTTTGGTAAAGCAGCGGAAAATATAACAAACAGACAAGATATAAAATTAGTTTCAAATAGTAAAATACCTGATAAACTTGTAGCTAAACCAAACTTTAAACATAGAACTACATTTCAAGAAAATCTTGCTGCTATTCACGTGAATGAAACTAAAATAATATTTAATAAACCTATTTTTGTCGGATTAAGTATACTTGAATTATCTATAGAATTAATACATGATTTTCACTACGAAGTTATGAAAAATAGATATGGAGAAAATATTGAATTATGTTAACAAGATACAGACAGTTATATTTATAATATTAAAACAGAAGATTACCATGAAGATATGAAATCAGTGATTGATTATTTTGATACAAGTGATTAGCCAACAGATAACATATATAATATTCCACAAGTAAACAAAAAAGTTGTTGGAAAACTGAAAGATGAATGTAATGGAAAAATAATCGAAGAATTTTGTGGTTTAAGAGCAAAGATGTATGCTTATAAAGTTGGTGACAAAATAGAAAAGAAATCTAAAATTAAAAAAGTGTTGTTAAAAACAAAATAAGTTTAGAAGCTTATAAAGATTGATTATTTAACAATGTAGAACAACACAGAAAATTTAATTTAATCAAAACTGAGAAATATGAAATCTATACAATTCAAGTAAACAAGAAAGCACTAAGTCCTCAAGATAATAAAAGATATGTTTTAGAAAATAGAATAGATACATTACCATATGGTCATTACTCATTATTGAAAATCTAATAAAAATTATTGTATATAAACCTGATAAAATTTATTCCTTATAAATGGAGACTATAATCAAGAAGCTTAATGATGTTAGTGTCTCAAAAGAGATTAAAAAAATAACTGAACTAGTGATTAACGTTTTATATAATGTTACTGACTGTGAATATTTAAATACTATATTTGGAGAAAAAATTTATATGGAACTTAATAGTGATTTTAAAGTTATTTTACCAAACAGATATTATAAATTAATTGATCCTTGGGAACATGAAGTAATTAAAAAAGGACAATAGAAACTGAAATATAAAGAGATGGAGAAACTTAAAATTAGAATTCATGATACAGGGTTCACAATGTGAAATTTTTTAAAAAAATAATTTTTCTAATTAATTTACTAACATTCAAAAAGTAGCTAAAAGTAAAGTAATTTTCTTACCTCTGTGTTTTAGATTTTTTATAAACCAGAGACTAAAAATGTAGGTCCTGAAATCATATTTACTTCATCTACATAATCTTATGGCTGCTTAAGCAGAAAGTAAATAATTTTATGTGATTATTAATTAATATAATTTTAAAAACTTGTTTTTCACAGATCAAAAATAGGACATTTTTTTTGGGGCTAAGAAAAAGTTATAAAGTGCTTTTTTAAAAATCGTTTTTAAAATAATAGTTTATTCTCTCATTTGTTTAATTACATTACATTCGTCTATTGGGAATGTACATAAAATAAATGATTTTTATTATATTATTTTATTATATCATATTATTATTAGGTAAGAGGGATAGTAGATGGTTTTTGTATGTTCTGGGAGATTAGGACAATTTTGTGAAAAATAGGAAAATCGTAAGTGACGCAGTCACAAGAGACTTTTTTTTATTTTTTAAGCATCAGTCTGTGAACAGTAAGTCACTCCGGCTGACATGGCTACTTATGATCAGTTCATAAAGTGGAATTTGTGCGACACCATCCGCCTGCTTACTCCATGGTAACGTGCTTTCCTCCCATGCAGGGGGTCCAGGTACGTATCCTGGCCAGGTTGAAAATTTTCTCCACTCGTGGACTGGGTGTTGTGTTGTCTTCATCATTTCATCCTCATCACCAGCACGCAAGTCCCCCAATATGGCATTGACTGCAATAAGACTTGCACTCGGCTGCCGAACTTCCCAGGATGGGGCCTCCCAGCCAACAATGCCGTACCCTCATTTCATTTTGCGCAGTAGCATCGCCAAGGACCAACTTTATAGTATGCCGACGCGTTCTGGTGATGCTATTCATTTGAGTTCTGTGGAGAAAACCCGGACGAGATACGGTTGGTTGTCGTCTGCAAACTGTAGGAACTGTGTCTTACCATTCGTTGGAACTCGCAACTTTGCGAAAGTGATCATGAAATTCTAAGTAACAAGCTCGTCGCCGTTAGAGACGAGGGTTTCCAATGGCTGAGGTTGAGTCAGTCCTTCAGACTGGCGACATTCTGATGGCAGAAGAGGCATAGTGAAAGCTTATAGAGTCATTCGATGCTGATTCGCCGCCTTATTCTTTACTTTCAGTAACACTCTGGATCATGGATTCAGTTTCATTCTGACTGTGATTCTGATTACCTTCCATCTCTGATTCGGAGTGAGTCAATCGTTTGCCATTCAAGAGAGACAAGGCAGCACTTGGCAGCCCATCACCTGCAGCAGTGCCAACACAAGTGTTAAGTTCACACACCAATGAAGCGAGTCAGTATTACTGATAAGGGGATAGGCAGGTTTTGCTGTTTTATGTAAGGTTGATCAATCACACTTTGTACAATTATCTCTTGGCAATGACTTTATTGTTGGCTTTTCATGCATGCTTTCCCCCTTACCTAAAAAATTGGTGCCGTCATAATGATCGATGCTACCCTGACTTTCAGTTCAGTTAGATACTTGTATACGAGATTATTTACCAGACTAAGCTTCATCCTTTCATGAGCTACATATCGCAGTCTAACATTACATGCATAACTATTTCCATGGGTTCATCTTCCATATAGCACTCATCTCCTGCATGAGAGATAATTCGATTAAGTTGCTTGTGTCTTATTCTAATTTGTATTCAGTTAACTTTGTAAATAATTTATGATCAATTCCTGTTTAATTTCAGTAGACAGCCTTGCCCACTCACGTTGTCATGATTACTAATTTTATACAAGAGCCGCACCTATGGTTAATGTGTCAGGCACACCCATCTGTTCTATTTCCTTGTGCACACCTGATTTCCATTTATCTGAATCGTAGTACTGTGATCTGCATATTGTGAGGAGTACTCACTGCAGGTCACTGCCTTGTTCCACGAAGGCATCTTTCACTGCTCCTTAAATTTTTTATGAATTCTCTTCTCCTCGTTTGGTTATCATTTGCCTAGTTTCCTAACTGCATCCATTTTTCCACGTTTCGCCGGTTCTTTAACATCCATATTACTAAATGAAATACTACTCATTGATTTTCGCAGTGAAATTTTCCAAATTTATGTAGTCAGATAATTATACTGTATTGACTGTTACAACATTCAATAGGCCACTAGCTTTCGATTAATTCAGTTGCAATAGAAATCATTGCATTGAGGTCTTTAGAAGAAATTTATGTTAGTGTAAGAATTTTATGTATGTATAAACAATAGTGGAAGACAATTTCAATGTCATCAGACTACTGACTTGAATTTTTATCTTATTTACAAAACGTAGCATCTGCTCATTCTTCCATTAGTTTAGTTACTTATCGACACCTACATATCTTCCAACTCATCTCTCTCATATACGAAACACGTATGTATAAAAAAACATGTAATCGCTAAATAAGTTCGAGAGTTCTACTGTGATGTTCATCAGTATAGCATATTGTTTGAAAACGGGCAATTAATAATTAAGAGTTCCAGAAACATCACATGTTGGCATCACAGTAACAATGTGACATCCACCTACACCATTCAGTTGGTGGGAACATTCCACATTGAGGAACGCGCTATGTATTGGTTGAGAAGGTTTTTTATAGAGATACACAATGTTGAAGGGAAAGAAAAACAGATGGAGATCACTAGTGAAGAAGTTCTGTTACCCATTGTGGCAGAAATTTGAAAACACATAATGTCAACCAAGTGAGGCTAGGATGTTGTCCCTCAGCAGATTCGCTATCCTTTACTACCAGCTATAAAGTGATCAGCGCGTGTTCTCCTGGAAAACGACAAAATAGGTCGCAGCATCCCCACACCTACACATTTAGAAGTAAGACACCTATGCGTGCGGCATGTGGCCAGTTGCATCGCCATACGAAGCGTCGTGAGCATCACATCAGCACCTGCAAAGCAAACGAGCCTCTGAAGGCAGTGCGAGGAACCTCTGTATTGACTAAAAGCAAAAAAGATTATCTGACTCCAGCTGAAATTTTCAGTATTTCATATACTTAAATAATTTAAAAATTTTAATAATTCACTAGTTTAAAAATTTTAAATGATGTCATAATCTGGACATTAAAGGTTTAAAATAATAAGTTAAGTATTAAAGTTAGAAACTACGTACATGTCTTGAGTCAAGAAGGCACACTGCTTACCAATTACTCAGACTGTATTCACATAGCATTGGAGAATGGAAACACTTAATGACTTCCAACAAAGTTCACATATAATTTCAAACCATTTCGGAACTTTTTCTCGCTGATATCATCGACAAAATAAAGAGAGAAAAAAGACCTGTCGCTTACTGAATTTTCACTTTTCATGCTGAAACAATTTAGCATCATGCATGGCGTTTTAATTTAATGCTTCTGTTGCGTAGCAAAAATGGGCAAATGTAAAATTTTCTGAGAGTTGTCTCCAAGCAACACCAATCAAAGACAAGCCAGGCCAATACCCGATGTCGGAATCAAAACTACAAACAGGCAGAAGGCTGACATTGTGGAGAGCAGAGCGAACCCAGGAGATATTTCCTTTCCTCGTGGAAGTGAGAGGCTTGAATCGTAAACACAGCAACATGATCCAGAGAAGAGAAGACATAACATCATTTTAACGCCACAGCTCGATTTCGTAACAGAGAGTAAAAGGTTCACAGTAACGTCTATTAGCCTTGTGATACCATAGAAAGTCAGCAGGCTGAAGCGCTGAGAGCCATTCTTGCGAAATAGAGGGGTGGGGAAGACCGCTGATGAATCCGAAAAAGTAGGTCACGTTCCGTCGCCGCCGACCACACACAGTGTCATTGCCTCGGACAAAAATTAATAAATATTCAGGCATCCGAACTTTGTGGTTTCCATCCTTACTTTTCAGTACACCAATTGCGAGAAAAAACTGAGATGTGGTGCTACCGTTCGCCAAGATGACTTCCACCATACAGACTCCCACTCGTCCGGTAAGCTGTACTCACTGTGAGGTACCGACTTCGCAGCTAGTCATGAGAAGACTTGGAGACTTCTACCTCCGACCTGCTGAACCGAACTGAAAATGGTGTTTGGCGCGCTCTCCGTCTGTCATAGGATTCGGGAGGTGCCCCTCACTGGTAGGAAGGACTATGCTGTTGCTCATCTCCACACCATGCAGAACTGCTGACAGACCTCGTATCTCTGCTTCAAGTGCGGCTGTCACCTGCCCACAGCCCAGTGCTCACAGTGCAAGGCGTCCTTGCCATGTTGTTTAGTGGTGTTCTCTTCGTGTACCTCTCTCTTTTTCTTCCTTTCATCGCCGACTCACCTTAAGTTATTTTGCGGCTATCTGGTGCACCACCCTTGTTTTCATTCTGTCCTACATGACCGTATCGATCTCATACACTACTGGCCATTAAAATTGCTACACCAAGACGAAATGCAGATGATAAATGGGTATTCATTGGAGGAATATATTATACTAGAACTGAGATGTGCCTATATTTTCATGCAGTTTGGGTGCATAGATCCTGAGAAATCAGTACCCCGACCACTCAACATAGCTGCCAAGTTTCATCAAGATCGTTTATTTACACCTGGGAATGTTCTCTTGTTAGTGGACTTGTTCTGTGTGTTCACATTCCTCATTCGTTATGATGTCATAAATGAAAGTCGATTCATTGTGAACATACTGATAGTAAAATGGCCCCAAAGCATGTGCATTGTGCTGAGAAACTACTGCTGGAACGTCCTTCCATAAGTACTCCAGAAACAAAATCTTATCTCCACAACTGGCTGATCGTTCTTACAATGATAAAGTTATAGATGGGAGATATTTCTAGTCTTGAACAATAAGCATTAAGAAAATATTTGTTGTCGCCTATTCATGTTGTTCCTGTTTTTCATTGTGTTCACAGAATTAAAAAAATAAACTCATGCCTCTTTCAAATGCAGTTGTGGCAAACAACGTTGGAGTGTTCGTTCTGTTACACTAACCATCGCACCAGTATGGAAGGTAAACCTTTACGTGCATGTTAATTCCTGTTTATCATTGGTGAGACCAGTGGACACCACATGTTCCTGATGTCTGTGTGACAGACGTTAGTTCTGTATCTGGCTGGCAAATTACCTAAAATTAATACAGTTGTATAACTGCTCAACCCAGCATACTTAAGATAAGAACATTTTGTTGTATTTACAATATAGGATAAGCTTCACTGTGTGTATTTTGCTTAACTGCCTCTAACGTACTTGAACAAATTGAGTAATAGTCACATATTAGAAACTCTGTTGCATACTGTTTATGCTTAAGATGATGTTCTGTACGATTTAGATTGTACTAAAGCCTATGATATTATTAAGGAGTGGCGAGAAGCTGGTGTTTTATATACTGGAATGATAATAAAATATTGTCTGTAGCTGATTACATTTTAAGTAAACTTAAGTTTTAAATCACAATAGACCTCACTTGTCGTTACACTAAATCCTAACCATTTCACTTTGTTCCCTTTTCCCGCAACACTTACATACATTTGGATATTTTAATGTTTCAGATTCTTATCACTACTATTACATACAAAATCTGCTTGTGGTAATGCATTATAACATTATAGTCGTGCAGCAGATCATATCTTTCAAAAAAGTTATCATAAGTGATGTATTACCCATGTTTCGGCAATACTGAAACAATTCATTGAGTACTCCTACGTGAGCTTAGAATATTACATCATACTTATTATAATCATATCAAAGAACTTAAAATTCCTAGTGTACAGTGAAAGGTAAGACGAAAAATGACATAAATGCAAGGATGAATATTGGCTTACATAATGTTATAAATCTATCTGTAGGATATGATGATCTCATCTTTACTAAAATATTTATTTTATAAACCACTTATGATCATCTTTGTTTTACTTATTGTCACCTGCAAGATGTGTGGCAATCCACAGTACTTAGAGAACCATCTCAAAAGCCATAGACTTTCATCATACACATATAAGAAATAAGATATTAGAAATGATATAGAATTGAGTCATATTGATACTGATAGACGAATTCCATAAGTGACAATTTTAAATATTTATAAGATTACCAGAACTGATGTTGAACAGATGTTACGTGCCATTTCTACATGGAAATAGATAGAGCACTGTGCTAGTATGGGTAGTAGTATACTCTATGTAGTTCACTGCTAGAAAAAAAAGTAACTTAATGCATGATGATCATAACGTTTTAAATAAAATCTATTATTAACTTATAGTAATGTAACTACAGATCTTGTCTTCAAAAAACATACTGCCACATCAACTTTCTGATCACAAATATATGTCTACAATGAGACATGAAAAATAAATCTAGCTCAAGTATATTTGAAGTCGACAAATATGGAAGTTCCAACCTTATGGCACATTCACTGGAAATTTATGTATCGTATCCTAACTGCTCGCCTGGTTGTATGCGTCTAATGCAATTCACAGCCCAGTCATGTGCTTTCAGGGTGAGACAGAAAAGACAGCCCATCTCAGATATATCCAGAACCAATAAATACTTCAAAGTTGAGATTTCGCCAAGTTATGCGTAAATTACGGCAAATGTTTTGAAATACTCAAGGCCTTTCAACGGTTATAGCTGCCGAGCTATGATGCCAACATTGTTTTCCTTCTTCTTCAAATTGGTATATATATGCTGTTTTCAGTGGCATTTAAAAGAGTCTTCAATTCAAAGGGAACTACAACGACAGAACACGTGGTTCACTTGATGAAACAGTGCCAAGACGACATTGCAGGTCCCATGAATGTCTGCCCTATTGTATCAAATTAAACACACGACTCTGGTACGGTTTGTATTATTATTTTAGTTAGTTAGTTAGTCAATGTTCCATAGATGATCTGAGCGATTAAATAATAGGGAACGAGTAATTCTACAGGACAAGTATACCCCCAGTGATGGGATAGCGAGATGGACACATACAGATAGCGGTAGTATTGCGGTAGTATTGCAGTGCATTGGCTGAGCTGTAATTTGTACTCAGATGATACATGTGAAAAGGTTCCCGATGTGATTATGGGCGCACGATGGGAATCAACAGGCTTTGAACGCGGAATGGTAGCTCGAGCTAGACCCATGGGACATTCCGTTTCGGAAACGTTAGGGAACTCAGTATTCTGAGATCCGCACTGTAAACAGTGTGTGGAGAATACCAGATTCCAAGCATTACCCCTCGCCACAAAAGACGCAGTGTCCGATGACCGTCACTTAACAACCGAGAGTAGCGGTGTCTTCGTTCAGTTGGCAGTGCTAACAGATGTGCAGCACTGCGCGAACCAGCCTGAGAAATCAGTATCGGACGTACGACGAACGGATCCGATAGGAAAGTGTGGCTGTGGGGAAATGTGGTGTTAATGGGTTATGGCAGTAGACGACCGAAGCGAGTGCCTTTTCTAATAGCACATCGACTATAGTGCCTCTCCTGGGCTCGTAACCGCATATTTGGACTCTAGACGACTGGAAAGAAGTTGTAATGTCCCCACAGAAAATACCCTCTACCACGCACCAATTAATCATTGTCAATCAAACCATCCACATTCATTCACTTTGGAAAAGTATCTGATCTGATTTTCTCGTAACATATGAGGCGACAGCTCGACGACGCCAAAGTATTTTCTAGTGCGTTTATTCTTTGAAATAACAGACATGCATATATGCATTCTCCATGGTTGTTGGACTGGTAACTAGGACAGCTTCTGGAGTATCGGTTGAGGGATTGACGAGTTTCTGAGAGATACATATTTTGCTTTTCTTCTCGCTAAAGCGAGCCGATTAACATTTGTGCCGCTAGCGGTTTGTTTGAAGAGAAAGAGACTGTAAACGGAAAATAATTAATACGTGGAATCACGGGAGATCTGGACATGTAATGGAGATGGATTGAATACACAATTTCCTTCATAAATAAGGTTTGTGACTTGTTTGTTCTGGAGTGAATGAACGAATGAGTTTTTTCTGAATCATTTGATGATCACGTTGGCCCTGTAATTAGTGGGAAAGTTTCAGTTGTGTCGAAGAGAGCCTGCAATCACTGAGTCTGTGTTAAATCGTCCAAAAAGGCTACATACACATCTGGAATTCGCAATCTTTCGTAAAGGAAACAAATTGTCCACACGATTGATTCTCCTGACTGAATGCAGTGTTTAACAGTAATAATAAGTGTTAAAAAGTGACTGGTACCTCTGGTCCAACTGAAACGACCAATGATTGGAAATGTTTATGTTCGGCCACATGGAGACCATTTATAACCATTCATGGACTTCATGTTCCCAAACAACGATATAATTAACAATGCGCCATGTCATTGGGCCACAATTGTTCACGATCGATTTGAAGAAAAGTCTGGAAAATCCGAGCGAATGATATGGCCACCCAGATATCCCGACGTGAATGCAATCGAGAGGTCAGTTTGAGCACAAAATCCTGAACTGTCAAAACTTTCGCAGGAATTGACGGCTGTAGAGCCAACATGACTCAGTATTTCTGCAGGGACGTCCAGCTAATTGTTGAGTCCATGCCTCGCCAAGATGCTGCCTTCCGCCATGCAGTAGGAGGTCTGACACGATCTTAGGATGTGTCCGATGACTTTTGTCAATTCAGAATTCATGATTGAAGTAAATTTAATGAAGACATTATTTTTTAGTTCTATTTATGTAACTAAACTTCTTCTTATGTGCTGTCAGTGTTTTAATAAAAATGTGTCTTTAGTATAGAGGAAATTACGCAGAAGAAGTTATTTTACGTCAGATTTAAAACTTGCTTTTCTACCTGTTGCACATTTTGTGTTATTAGGAAAATGATGAAAAATGTTTGTTGCTTCATATTGAATTCCGGTCTAAGCTACTGAGAGCGTTAATAGTGGGTACTAAGGATCATATCTATCTTTAGTGTTTCAAGTAGTCCACCATTATTCTCCTCAAATAGTTATGGATTATTTATAACTCATTTAATTTGCGAATATGAGTATTTTGAATGGTGCAGTTAAAACGCCCAACTCTTTCAAGAGCTACGAGATGGCTGCGGTGAACATTATTTGTTATTCTTACTGCTCGCTTTCGTCCAATCAGTAATTTGTAAGTGATAAGTAACCCCATAAGATATTATTGATTAGAAATTTGAAAAATATGACTGCAAGCTGATACGTTGCTTTCAATGTCCAAAGAGCAAAAGTAGCTGAAGTTAACTGTTTGAGCAGCCTCCCATTCAAGTTTTCATAAATATGTACACCAAAACATTTGGAGCATTCTACCCTGTTTAGCGACTCCTGTGCATGTGATACGTCAGTTGTTAGTATTACTGTTCTTGTTGTTATTATTATTACACATTTTGCCCTTAGGACAGAGTTAACTTGAATGTTACCTGATTTTTCGTTTCTTTCTTGTTTCTTTCTCCTTTTCCTCTTCCCAGGATTCTTCATTCTTCGACTGCATTCCTTTTACCTTTGCTCTGTCCGTATTTTCCCCGTTTTCGTCCTTTCTATTACTTGACATTTCGGGTGCGTTATTTGGCTTCTCAGTTTCTCTCTTTCATGTATGATTTTCCTACTGATTACTGTTTACTTTAGTTCTTCTGTTTCTTGAAACCAATACTTGTTTTTTTTTTTAGTCCGTATATGTGTATATAGATTTTTACTTATCATGTTTGTGTGTTTGTACAATTATTTGATTGAGTTCTTCATGAATATGCCATCTCTGTGTACTGTTCTAAAACCATTCTGAGGACATTGCGTTCAATGTTTTCTGTGTGTGTAGCGTCTGATTCCTCTATCATGTTTGTTTCTGATACACAAAGTGCTTCTGTGTATTAGAGTGCTTCTCGTAATGCAGCATTATTATAGTGCCTGAGTTTGGCCTGTCTTACTGTAGTTCATCAGTGTCTGTTTACAATTTTTATGAAGTTTTTCTGTTCTTTCTGTGTTGTATGCTTTGTTTGCTCTTGCAAATCGTATTTATGCTCCTAAATACTTAGTTTTTCCAGTCTGTTAACCTTTTCATACTTTGCGTGGATGGCTAGTATGTTGTTCTTCTTTCTTTCCATCTACTGCGCTTTCTCATGCCAGTTATTTTTTGGTTGTCTTATTTTCATATGTTCTTCATAACTGGGTACCTTTTACTTTTTCTTCCCATTGCTTGATAATTTTGTCTAAGACCATGTTGAATAAAATGGGTGAGAGACCATCTTCTTGTCTAATCCCTTCTTGCTTTCGCCCATATATTTTATTTTAGAACTAGTACCTATGACTGTCTGCCATATGAGTGCTCTGGTTTTCTATTTATTCCATATTGTTGTAGTGTGTCAAAATAATACAGAGTCTACTTGATGTAAAAATAAGTTTTCTAAAGTCTTATGTCTTTGCATGCAGTGTCATATGCTGTTAAGTTGCTCCGTAATTTGCGTCTGTGCATCTCAACACAGAAAATTTTTTATAACTGTACACCATCTCAAAATAATGAGAAGTTTGTGCAATTAGCTTTTAATACAGTGGTCGGTCACAGGGAATTCTCAATATTGTCTCAGAAGGATCCTTCGTCATTTTATTCAACATGTCAACGTCTCACCTCCACCTACACCTCACCCCCGGTGATCACGCCACAGGATGGCTGAAAAAGTGTGGTGCTTCAGAAACGATCCCTAATATCTTTGAACGATCCTCAGTAGTTCCTCCATGTACACCATAGCAAAAATTGCAGTCACACTCACACTGCAAAGGGGTCAGACCACGTTCAATGGGGTTGCAGAACCACGATGTCCTTAGAAAAGGGTTGAATCGTCTGCGGGACGTCAGTAGTACCAAAGTTTGTCAAGAACGTCTTTCTGTTGCATATTGCTGCTGTCGTTTCCGACCGCGAATTGTGTGTAAATGAACGCCTGAAGGGAAGGGATAGTTTCATTGATGACTTTTTTGGCGCTACCTGTGGCCTTTACGAGTCAATTCTGAGTAGCCGTGTGTCTGAAATGTTTTCCTCGGTCACCCATTAGAAAACTGCTCAATTAACGCTGGGCGTCGAGGTTCGGACCGCCGTCGTAGAGGCATCAAGAGAAGGGATGATATGTGAGTAAGGATGTATGTGACGACATTTCGCCGTATGTCATGTCCACGATGGCGTTGGGAATAACTGTGGTGAAATTTGGTGCCATTGTTTCAACATTAACCCACCTCACACTTAGCGTGAACTTGTAGGGTTTTCCCTTTTCTTTTCGTACGTGCCTGCATCTTACTCTCCTAAACGTCATCGAGCCTAGGGTGACGTTACAGAGCGTCGTCATTATGGAGGAAGGTTGCTGGCACTTTTGAGCCAAATTACACACTTCTGGGTCGCTATGGGAGAAAATAGTGGACTTTCAGAGAAGTGACGCATTAATCTTCTTGCGCTCTGTACATAGGGAAACGTTCTTTCAGGTGCTTCGAATTTGATTTTTCCCTCTTATGCGTGCAAGGTTACTAACAATTTCGATAGATGGCGGAGTCGTAGTGAACCGTCAAAACGACGTCTACGCAGTACATTCAACGTGCTGTAATGGAATTCTTGCTTGCGGGAAAAGATATCGTGGTGAACGTTCACACATGTTTACGTGCAATGTATGGTAATGACTCAGTTGATAGGAGTACTGTTGGGCGATGATTAAAGAGAGTTAAGACGTCAGAATGTGAAGGAAGTGTGTTCCATTATCGCTCACGTTCACAGCCACTCCTCCCGAGATGGTGAATCGCGTGGATGCCATTACTCGCGCAGAGCCGCGCATCATAACTCGACAGTTGGCTCTACAGCTGTCGATGAGCATTGAAAGTGGGTATGCAATGACAAGCTCTTAGACAGTCAAAAGTATGGTCAAGGCGGGCTCCACATATCTTCACTACAGACGGCAAGATTCAAACAGAAAACATTTCAGCTGAACAGCTGCAGCAGTTTGACATCAGAGGAGAAGAATTTCTGTCACGGATCGTGACCGGTGACGATAACTGGATCGATTACTTTGAACTGGAAACAAAGAACCAGTCATTGGAGTGGCACCACCGGCAATCACCATGAAAGAAGTAATTCAAGTATGCTCCATCTGCTGGCAAAGTTATCATGACACTGTTTTGGGACAGTGATAGTGTCATCCTCTGGATGTGTTACCAAATAGGTGAACAATAGTTCAGAGGCATGTGTGAAGAATCTGAATAAAGTCAATAACCATTTCAGTTGGGTTCAGTCTAACGAAAATCTGAAAAAAATCTTGCTCCATCACGACAATACTCGCCACGCCACAGACAAGCCTGCAAGGACGCCTCTAAATTGAGTTGGATATCGTTACATGATCCACCCTATAGTCCTGACGTGGCTCCCTTAGAGTTCCATTCCTTTGAGCAATTTAAGATACTTCTACGTGAAACACACTTTGAAGATGATGACAGCGTAATTCTTGTGGTGAAAACATGGCTACGAACTCTTACACAACGCTGGTGCAAAGCCATAGACTGTGATGAAGATTATATAGAAAAAAAGGACATGCAAAAGAAATTCTGAATGATACTCCCGCCAAATTCGGCCTCCTAAGACTACATTTGTTCAAATTGTTCGAATGGCTCTGAGCACTTTGGGACTTAACATCTGAGGTCATCATCCCCTAGAACTTAGAACTACTTAAGTCTAACTAACCTAAGGACATCACACACATCCATGCCCGAGGCAGGAGTCGAACCTGCGACCGTAGCGGTCGCGCGGTTCCAGACTGAAGCGCCTAGAACTGCTAAGCCACACCGGCCGACATAAAATACACTCCTGGAAATGGAAAAAAGAACACATTGACACCGGTGTGTCAGACCCACCATACTCACTCCGGACACTGCGAGAGGGCTGTACAAGCAATGATCACACGCACGGCACAGCGGACACACCAGGAACCGCGGTGTTGGCCGTCGAATGGCGCTAGCTGCGCAGCATTTGTGCACCGCCGCCGTCAGTGTCAGCCAGTTTGCCGTGGCATACGGAGCTCCATCGCAGTCTTTAACACTGGTAGCATGCCGCGACAGCGTGGACGTGAACCGTATGTGCAGTTGACGGACTTTGAGCGAGGGCGTATAGTGGGCATGCGGGAGGCCGGGTGGACGTACCGCCGAATTGCTCAACACGTGGGGCGTGAGCTCTCCACAGTACATCGATGTTGTCGCCAGTGGTCGGCGGAAGGTGCACGTGCCCGTCGACCTGGGACCGGACCGCAGCGACGCACGGATGCACGCCAAGACCGTAGGATCCTACGCAGTGCCGTAGGGGACCGCACCGCCACTTCCCAGCAAATTAGGAACACTGTTGCTCCTGGGGTATCGGCGAGGACCATTCGCAACCGTCTCCATGAAGCTGGGCTACGGTCCCGCACACCGTTAGGCCGTCTTCCGCTCACGCCCCAACATCGTGCAGCCCGCCTCCAGTGGTGTCGCGACAGGCGTGAATGGAGGGACGAATGGAGACGTGTCGTCTTCAGCGATGAGAGTCGCTTCTGCCTTGGTGCCAATGATGGTCGTATGCGTGTTTGGCGCCGTGCAGGTGAGCGCCACAATCAGGACTGCATACGACCGAGGCACACAGGGCCAACACCCGGCATCATGGTGTGGGGAGCGATCTCCTACACTGGCCGTACACCAATGGTGATCGTCGAGGGGACACTGAATAGTGCACGGTACATCCAATCCGTCATCGAACCCATCGTTCTACCATTCCTAGACCGGCAAGGGAACTTGCTGTTCCAACAGGACAATGCACGTCCGCATGTATCCCGTGCCACCCAACGTGCTCTAGAAGGTGTAAGTCAACTACCCTGGCCAGCAAGATCTCCGGATCTGTCCCCCATTGAGCATGTTTGGGACTGGATGAAGCGTCGTCTCACGCGGTCTGCAGGTCCAGCACGAACGCTGGTCCAACTGAGGCGCCAGGTGGAAATGGCATGGCAAGCCGTTCCACAGGACTACGTCCAGCATCTCTACGATCGTCTCCATGGGAGAATAGCAGCCTGCATTGCTGCGAAAGGTGGATATACACTGTACTAGTGCCGACATTGTGCATGCTCTGTTGCCTGTGTCTATGTGCCTGTGGTTCTGTCAGTGTGATCATGTGATGTATCTGACCCCAGGAATGTGTCAATAAAGTTTCCCCTTCCTGGGACAATGAATTCACGGTGTTCTTATTTCAATTTCCAGGAGTGTATGTTGTTCTGCGAAAAGAATTGTGGAGTACTTTTTTTTTTTAACTGAACGAGCCTCAAAGAACTCAGTAACAGGACTTTTGGAGCAGAGGTACATACGATTCTATATTCAGGTTACCAAATATATGATAAACTAATGGTGTTTAATGATTCTTAACCGAACACTCTGGTATTGAAGAGTTTAAAACCGTAGATTATAAAATAATCCGCGACGTAGATCTGACTTCCTTAATCTTTGAACTAATGAGTAGCGCTGTATGACAATGTGACTCTGCGCAGAATATCAAAATGGTGACTTTTCAACTGATGTTTTCGAGCAACTGAACAGAAATTTTCAATATAACAGCTTTGTTGGGAGAACTTAACTCAGAAAGAATTAGTTGTTAAATATGATCTGAAAATGTTACCATTATGAACAATATATGAAACTTAATTCTGTTGACTCTTAGAAAACTGTGTTTTGTGGAAACTATCAACTTTTTCGAAATCGTTTTAAAAACGAGATATTTAAACTTCATTATGTTGGATGCTTCTGTCACCGTATTCCATCGTCATATATACAACTTAGTACAATTCTTAGAAAGGATTTCAAACATCAGTCAGAGAAATCAGGGCATTTTGGACAATGGAGGGGTGAAGGGAATAACTGACCCTACAGTGTCTCGTAGTCAATCATGCCATACGGTTTTACTTTTCACTGCTGAACTGAAAGCGTTGAGAGTCGTAGGAATACAATTGGTCGTTCATATTTCTTGCAGTCTATGTGATGTTCTTTGTTTTCCGTATTTATCTGGTGCTGCACGTGTGAGCAGCGTCTTTTATATTTGGTGTAATTTGCGTTGCTGCTTTCTCTCTTTAAATCTTTTGTCCTGTCGGCACAATATTTTAACATAGTTACATGTGGCTTTGTGATACACAAATGTGCAATTTAACACAAGTTGTAAGTTCACTGTTCCCGCACAAGAACATATTTAATTATAATTATTGATACGTAATTTGCTCATGTCGTTAGTGCAAACCTTCAATGATGTCCTTCGTATCAGTGGTCAGAAGAGCTCGTGAGAGATAATTTAAAAATGATAGTACATTCAGGATACATTCGGAAAGAAAACTGTGATTTTCTCTCCCACCCGCTCAGAATATCTGATTTGAGTTTGAACTTTACTTTACCGACTTGTTTGACGTGGCCCACCACGAATTCCTCTCCTGTGCCAGTCTCTTCGTCTTAGAGTAACTCTTGCAACCTCTGTAATCAGTTATCTGCTGCATGTATTACACGCTCTGTCTTCCTATACAGTTTTTGCCCTCTACAGCTCCCTCTAGTACCAGGGAAATCATTCCCTGATGCCTTAACAGATGGATATCTCTACAAAAGACAATCACAGAAGTGGGGAAGAAAAATACAGGTACAAGGAAGTTAACTGCGACGAAACCATGGGTAACAGAAGAAATATTTCAGTTGATCGATGAAAGAAGGAAGTACAAAAATGTTCAGACAGGAACATGGAAATACAAGTCGCTGAGGAATGACATAAATAGAAAGTGCAGGGAAGCTAAGACAAAATGGCTGCATGAAAAATGTGAAGAAATCAAAGAAGAAATGATTGTCGGAGGGACTGACTCAGAACATAGACAAATCAAAACAACCTTCGGTGAAATCAAAAGCAAGTGGGGAAACGGATAGGTGGATAGAGTACATTGAAGGCCTCTATGATGGGGAAGATTCCCCTGACGTGATGGAACAAACAGGAGTCGGTTTAGAAGAGAGAAGGGCTCCAGAATTAGAATCAGAATTTAAGAGAGCTTTGGAGGACTTAAGACCAAATAAGACAGACGGGATAGATAACATTCCATCAGAATCTCTAAAATCATTGGGGAACTGGCAACAAAACTACTTTTCACGTTGGTGTGTAAAATGTATGAGCCTGGCGACGTACCACCTGACTTTTGGAAAAATATCATCCACACAATTCCGAAGACCAAATGTCATCCACACAATTCCGAAGACTGCAAGAGCTGACAAGTGCGAGAATTATTGCACAATCAGCTTGACAAGAATGGTGTGCAGAAGAATGGCAAAGAAAATTGAAGATGTGTAAGATGATGATCAGTTTGGCTTTAGGAAAGATAAAGGCACTAGGGAGGCAATTGTGACGTTTCGGGTGATAATGGAGGGAAGACTAAAGAAAAATCAAGACACAGTCATAGGATTTATGGACCTGGAGAATGTGTTCGACATTGTAAAATGGTGCAATGTGTCCGAAATTCTGAGAAATATAGGGTAAAGTATAGGGAGAGACGGGTAATGTATAACACACTACTGGCCATTAAAATTGCTACACCACGAAGATGACGGGCTACAGAAGCGAAATTTAACCGACAGGAAGAAGATGCTGTGATATGCGAATAATTAGCTTTTCAGAGCATTCACTCAAGGCTGGCGCCGGTGGCGACACCTACAACGTGCTGACATGAGGAAAGTTTCCAACAGATTTCTCATACACAGACAGCAGTTGACTGGCGTTGCGTGGTGAAACGTTGTTGTGATGCTCGCATTGGTCGAGATCCAATGATTGTTAGCAGAATATGGAATCGGTGGGTTCAGGAGGGTATTACGGAACGCCGTGCTGGATCCCAACGGCCTGGTATCACTAGCAGTCGAGATGGCAGGCATCTTATCCGCATGGTTGTAACGGATCGTGCAGCCACGTGTCGATCCCTGAGTCAACAGATGGGGACGTTTGCAAGACAATAACCATCTGCACGAACAGTTCGACGACGTTTGCAGTAGCATGGACTATCAGCTCGGAGACCATGGCTGCGGTTACCCTTGACGCTGCATCACAGATAGGAGCGCCTGCGATAGTGTACTCAATGACGAACCTGGGTGCACGAATGGCACAACGTCATTTTTTCGGATGAATCCAGGTTCTGTTTGGAGCATCATGATGGTCGCATCCTTGTTTGGCGACATCGCGATGAACGCACATTGGAAGCGTGTATTCGTCATCGTCATACTGGCGTGTCACTGGGCGTGATGGTATGGGGTGCCATTGATTACGCGTCTCGGTCACCTCTTGTTCTCATTGATGGCACTTTGAACAGTGGACATTACATTTCAGATGTGTCACGACCTTCGGCTCTACCCTTCATTCGATCCCTACATTTCAGCAGGATAATGCACGACCGTATGTTGCAGGTCCTGTACGGGCCTTTCTGGATACAGAAAATGTTCGACTGCTGCCCTGGCCAGCACATTCTCCAGATCTCTCACCAACTGAAAACGTCTGGTCAATGGTGGCCGAGCAACTGGCTCGTCACAATACGCCAGTCACTACTCTTGATGAACTGCGGTATCGTGTTGAAGCTGCATGGGCAGCTGTATCTGTACACACCATCCAAGCTCTGTTTGACTCAATACCCAGGCGTATCAAGGCCGTTATTACGGCCAGAGGTGGTTGTTCTGGGTACTGATTTCTCAGCATCTTTGCACCCAAATGACGTGAAAAGGCAATCACATGTTAGTTCTAGTATAATATAGTTGTCCCGTTTATAATCTGCATTTCTTCTTGGTGTAGCAATTTTAATGGCCAATAGTGTATGTACAAGACCCAAAAGGGAATAATAAGAGTGGACGATTGCTCGGATTAAAAAGGGTGTAAGACAAGAATGTAGTCTTTCGCCCCCGCTGTTCAGTCCGTACATGGAAGAGGCAGTAATGGGAATGGTTACATCACCAGTCAAAGACTCCACAGCTTAGCAGGGTCCCCGACGGCAGAGTAGGAAGAGGCGAGCACGAATATTCCATGCAAGTGTACTTCTTTTCCGGTTTGCAGATTAGGCTTACAGTGACGAACGGATTTGGTGTGAACGAGAAAGAAATCATAGACACAATATATCCCCCATTTTTATTCGAGTTCATGTTAAGTCGGCATAGCAGTTTATTTCCGGAACACAGCACACATCTGCGCCCGGTGTAGCCTACGCGCTGTCGACCCTGGTGAAGTAGGGCAGGACGCTGAGCGGAGCCGAGTAGTTGGCGAGCCAGGCGGGGCCGTCTACGGTGGGGTGTTCGGGGTCCGCCTCGTCCCTCCAGCTGCCCCTGGGCAGGTAGATGTCGCGGCTGACTGCGCCCTCCTCCAGTACCGGCGCCACCAGCAGGTCTTCTCCGAGCAGGAACTCTGTGTACAAAATACAACTTACACAGTCACGTGCCGTTAACCTCAGCCGAAACAAAGCCATTTCTTGCGGGACTGCGGGGTTAAGTGGCCGCAGCACCTGTTAAACTTGACCTTCTATGAAAGAAAACATAAAGGCTTTTATTTTCACTTTTATAGACTACTTGTTCCTAACGAACTGATGTTGGCATTCAACGCCATAGTAAAGCTACACAAACAGCGATTTTTTGAGCCTGAAATTATGTCACATAGCTACGCTGCAAAATTGATTTCTCTTTCTCTTTTTTCGCTTTCATTGCAACTGCATTTTTACCTAGTAAGTCCATATCACTAGAAATGTTTCGGGTTAGCATTATTTACTGGCAAGAAACCTGCTTACCGGCATTTTATTCTATAAAATTCTCTTGCAAAAACTATAGGTATTATGAAACATGAAATCCTTCAGCTTTGATCTTGGGTATTAATAACCGCTTCAGCTGTATTTAGTCCTTTATTATTGGATCATTACTGGTTTCGTGGAACTAAAAGCCACATCTTCAGGTGAACGCCGCGTGGGATTAGCCGTGCGCCGGCCGGTGTGGCCGTACGGTTAAAGGCGCTTCAGTCTGGAACCGCGTGACCGCTACGGTCGCAGGTTCGAATCCTGCCTCGGGCATGGATGTGTGTGATGTCCTTAGGTTAGTTAGGTTTAATTAGTTCTAAGTTCTAGGCGACTGATGACCTCAGAAGTTGAGTCGCATAGTGCTCAGAGCCATTTGAACCATTTTTTGATTAGCCGTGCGGTCTAGGGGCTGCAGTCATGGACTGTGCGGCTGGTCCCGGCGGAGGTTCGAGTCCTTCCTCGGGCATGAGTGTCTGTGTGTGTGTGTGTGTGTGTGTGTGTGTGTGTGTGTGTTTGACCTTAGGATAATTTAGGTTAAATAGTGTGTAAGCTTTGGGACTGATGACCTTAGCAGTTAAGTCCCATAAGATTTCACACACATTTGAACATTTTTTTTCAGGTGAATCTTTGTATAACAATAAACCCAGAAGGGATAACAACCCTGAGATATACACTGGTACGATAAATGATCAAGATTTTAAAACTTTTAAAAATATATTAAAACTTTTGCATGAGAACATCAAAATGTTAGTACTCAAATGACTGAAACATTAGAGCGGAAAAGCTAGGAACCTTTTTACCCAACATTCATTGTTCCTCAGAACGAAAGACCGCTAAAAGGTAGTACGTCATCGAATAAAACAACCTGATTCCAATATAGGGAATGGGTCCTAAAAAAATGGTGCCATACTGATCCATTGGTAAGGATAAAATAAATGAAAACTATTGAGACCTAATATTGGGCCACAATGAAAAACCAAGAAGTGGTTGCCACAAAATGTAGGTATGTTCTGCCTGGGCAAAGTCATCAGGTAAATAGCTATTGGCGGAAAAACAGAACCTAGAAACCACATTTACCGCTTCTCCGATCTATACGGAATCGCGACCAGCGGACGCGGCCGCGTGCTCTGTCATACTGAAGGCAAGAAAGTAAATAGCTTGCCTGTGGACGGCTCGCGCATGCAATCGATCTGAAGTACAACGAATGTTGCGTAAAAAGATTCCGGGCTTTTCGGCTCTAATGTTTCAGTCATCTGAGTACTAACATTTTTATAATCTCATGTAAAAGTTTTTAATATTTTTTTAAAAACTTAAAATTTTAATAATTTACGCTTCCAGTGAATATCTCTGGGTTGTTATTCCTTCTGGATTTATTGTTATGCAGAGAAACCTGATGATGTGTCTTTACGTGCCACGAAAGAGGTAGTGACCTAATAATAAAGGACTAAATACAGCCGAAGCGGTTATTAATACCCAAGATGACTACTCGCAGCTGTGGTTGCCCTACAAACAAGGTTGTCTGCAGAAGCATAATCTTTGAACCCAATTTCTCTAAACTAGGATACAGGCTCACACTTCCACTCAGTGATTATCTTTAACATTAAATAATGAATTAAAATCTTTGGTTAACTTCACTTGAAATAGATGAGGGTTCAGATGGCTCTGAGCACTATGGGACTTAACATCGGAGGTAATCAGTTCCCTAGAACTTAGAACTACTTAAACCTATCTAACATAAGGACATCACACACATCCATGCCCGAGGCAGGATTCGAACCTGCGACCGTAGCAGTCGCGCGGTTCCGGATTGAAGCGCTTAGAACCACTCGGCCACAACGGCCGGCTACTCCATCACCATACAGTCGCAAGCGTTAAGTACACTGCCTGATAAAAAAAGTGAAACTCGCAGAGGGGAGTATGACACGAAAAGAAACTTCCCAAGTTGAAAAAGTATGTGATTTAGGTACAAGGGTATCCAAAGCTGTTTTATGCTCTCCTGGGGCACGCTGACTTACCACTGTTATAACTTGTCCTTGCTATCTGGAATAGTGACTCTGGCATGCAGTTGACGCCCGAGCTGGCCCCATATATGTTCCATTGTGGACGGGTATGGATACTTTACTCGCCACAGGAGCCTCGGCAACATACAAGCTACTCATTGAGACACACTGCTTGTGTGAACGAGCATGTCATGATGAAAAATGGCACCACGAAACCGTCTATTGCGAAAGACATGAGAGCGAAGTATGTCCATGATGTATCACTGTACCGTCAGAGTTCCTTCAATCACTAGCAGCCGTGGCTTTTAAGTCATACTCGATGTCTCCCAACCCCACAACATGAGGCTTGAAGTAACACTACAGCACCTCTCTGAAATGTAGGAATGATGGCTCCTCTCCCGAGGTCGTCACCATACTCGCCGACGATGGTCATGCAGACAATTCTGCTCCAGTCAATGAGATTCCAGGCCGAAGACGTCTCCGGAGGCGCACCAGACAGTGGTCGCCCATCACACAGCTCGACAACCAGGAAAGGCAGGTGCAAAAAAATGGCTCTGAGCAATATGGGACTCAACTGCTGAGGTCATTAGTCCCCTAGAACTTAGAACTAGTTAAACCTAACTAACCTAAGGACATCACAAACATCCATGCCCGAGGCAGGATTCGAACCTGCGACCGTAGCGGTCTTGCGGTTCCAGACTGCAGCGCCTTTAACCGCACGGCCACTTCGGCCGGCCAAGGCAGGTGCAGATGTGGTGGGGTTACGATATAGTTGGTGCACAGTACGGCCATCCAGCCTTTTGGTGGTGAAAACGTGTTCGACCAGAAACTTGAGAAAGAGTACCATGTCCTGAAGTTACCATGAAGTCCAACGTTGGGACGCTGTCACATGTGAATGTCCATTGCACGATTCGGCCATCAGGCCAACCGTAGACCCACAATGAGGCGCCTTTGAAACGCTGTCAGGCGCCAGTAACGGTGTCACAAGAGTATGCTGTATGTCTGTGTCCATTAGTGGTTACTCAACATCTGACGTTCACTCCCTTATACATCCCACCAGAATTGGTAACACCACTAAACACGAACAGCATAATGCCCTCAAACAGTCATTCTACTTGTCACAGAAAATCGTAATTCTAATCATTTACATACCCGCCGATCGTGTATACCTGTTCGACGTTACATTGACATCCGATTATTTCTTCTGTATGCTTCACTTTCTCTTCAGGCATTTTATCCAATTGTATGACGCCGGGGTAGAACAACGTCGTAAAACTTGAAACTTCCTGACTGATTAAAACTAGGTACCGGAAAGAGACTCGAACTCGGGATCTTTACCTTTCGCGCACAAGTGAGCTACCCAAGCACAACTCACGACTCCTCCTCATAATTATACTTCCGCTAGTGCCTCGTCTCCTAGATTTCAAACTCCACATAAGTGTCCTGTGAATCTTGTAGGATTAGCACTCCTGGAAGAAAGGATATTGCAGAAACATCGCTTATTCACAGCATGTGGGATGTTTCCAGAATGAGATTTTTATTCTGCAGCAAAGTTTGTGCGCTGAGATGAATCTTCCTGATAGATTAAAACTGTGTGCCGGACCGAGACTCACAGTTCTACTTCTATGGAGCTTGGAAGGTAGGAGACGAAGTACCGGAGGAAGTTAAATTTTCGTAACTAGTCGTGAGTCGTGCTTGGGTAACTCAGGTGGTAGTGAACTTATCCGCGAAAATCAAATTCCGGAGTTCGATGCTCTGTCTGGCACACAGTTTTCATCTGACATGAAGTTACACCTTAGGTGACACTCTACTGCCGTATGAAAATTTTATTCTGGATAGTACTGCCTGTTGTGTGAACCGTAGCGGCCTTATTGATATTATTTGGAATAATTGTAGGGAAATTTAGTTCGTCTGTGAACGATGTAGCATTCAATATCCATTTAGACGTATTCATAAGAACTTCTCATCTGTCAGCCAGCATCAAAACAATAAGGAGACAGGTGACACGAAAGAGAGGACGTCGTTCCTCTGAAGAAGCATTTACGAACTGAGTAGGTGGGGAGACAGATGAGAGGGGGTAGAGAAATGAGAGTCAAGAACTGTCCCCTTCCGTCATCAATGACCTACTGAATGCCGGTATGCATGCATATCTCATACATTCCAAAACGTCTTGCATAAAAACGGGATTTTCTGCTGCTCAGACCTTTGGTTGTAGTGGTGATAAAAAGGTAGGATGAAGTGCTTTGGCCACGCGGGGAAGCCGAGCGGTCGGGGGCGCCTTGTCACGGTCCGTGCGGCTCCCTCCAACGGAGGTACGAGTCCTCCCTCGTGCATGAGTGAGTGTCTGTGTGTCCGTAGCGTAAGTTAGTTCAAGTTAGATTAAGTAGTGTGTAGGCTTAGGGACCAATGACCTCAGCAGTTTGGTCCCATAAGACCTTACCACAAATTTCCAAGTGTTTTGGGTAGCCCCTGTTCTTGGAACCATTTAGAGGCCCAACAGAAGGATCGTCTTAGTGTCACTACCCTACAGTACAGGGCCAAAATACAAATATTACACACTTCCTCCTGCATAGACAAATGGAGCAATTGGTTGGTTCCTTTTTCATTTGATGTGGTCTATGGTGCGCTTGATGGGACTTGGAGGCACCAATAGTTCTAGGCTTTTCCTCTGGAAACCCCCATAAAAGGGGTTTTTACTATATTTTCGCTGGTACCAGCAACCAAAACGCTGCCAGGGTTCCAAAACGGCTATGCACAGAAAATGCGCGAAATTTTTAGGATATATAAAATATAACCTTGAAATTTTCTTCATATCTTCACACATTTCCGAGATGCAGAGTTTTAAAGTTAACCTACTTATACACGTAAAATACGCACGTAAAACCAGGTGTAAAGCGAAAACGTCGTTTATAAAGTGACGTAGCATGGAGAAATGCTGTAAAGTGTCTACATTATGATCTGTGAAACCCATGTTGTAGTAATGAAGCACAATTTTCTTGCACGTATAATTCTGTCTGAGGTGTAAAATTACTTTTGAATTACTTCAATTTCGCATCATCAAACTATCGAAATTTCGCGGACCAATAGATTTCTTTTCATATGAGTTGCATGTGCTGCTGCAGCATGGAAAAGAGGAGAACCAGCGGTAAAATGGTTCTATCGGAGCGAAATGCGAATATGTTCCTGTTAATTCAAAAGACTCTGACTGAAAAGTAGGGTACCAGCTTCCTCATTCTACCTTTCGCAGTCCCTTTAAAATTTTTCCGAAAAATTTTGGCATGTGAACAAATTCGCGCTTTCTTGTGCTGAGAGAGGAGACAGTGGCAGTGGTAAAGAGACGGAAAAGTAATAAACATCGGAAGATGGTTGCGTTATAGAAAGAGCGAAGGAGACATTGGCAGTTCAGACAAAGCGAGGGCACAGTGGCAATGAAATATAGTTGACAGTAGCAGAAAAGTGCTGGGCGAAGACGAAAAGAGACAGTGCCAGAGAAGGAGAAATAAAACGAAAGAGAAAGTGGAATTGGGTGAGAGCCAGTGATAATGAGAGATAGAGTATATGACAATGATAACGAGGGAGAGAGAAAGATAGTGGTAGGGAGAATAGACAGCAGCAGTAGGAAGGAAGGAATGACACATTACCAGTAAGAAAGAGCAAGATGGTTGGTGAGAGGAGACTGTAGTAGTAGGACAGAACGAAGGTGGTGTGGCCGTGATACAGGAGACAACAACATACACAAAGAGATAATAACAATGAGTCAGGCTGAATGAGTGAGAGAGAGAAAGGGCAACTGAGAGTGAATGGATATGAGCGACTTACAGCGATGGACTATTAGGTGTGAGTGAGTTACAGTTAGGGGAGCTGGTGGGACTGAGTTGCATGTCAAAAAATGCGCTAATATGTACAGACGTCAAAATTTTTTGGAAAAATTGTAAAAGTTCTGAGGAAGGTAGAATGAGGCGGCTGGTACCCCCACTTTTCAGTTAAAGTCTCCGATAGCAGTATTTTTCCGCTGGTAACTACGGATTTACCTGTGAGAAAGAGGGATGTGTGATACACTAAATTAAGCCTGTACTGGCTGTAGGGAGGCAAGACACAACAACCTGTCAGTTCATACCCAATCTACCAACTAGATAATCCAAATAGAAGCAGCCGGTATGTCTATTCTCATACGTGCTTCTGACATGCTAATTTCCACATATCACGGCATTTGGACTGGCAAGTGAACTTAAACTTTTTACACTGAAAGAAAATTTTTCCTCACCTATGATTGACATGCATTATGAGAAGTTATACGTTAAGAGAATGAGTACAAGAACAGGTAGAGATACGGAGCGGAGCCAGAAGTAAAACTACGGATTAGTCTAAAAGATCTGCTTCAAACAGTAATCACAGAGGAGTGTCGTTAGGGAGCTCGGCGACATACCTGAGTTGATAGCGAGAGCTGTTTCGTCTGTGGGGTCGAGCCACCAGAGGGGCAGGTTGACCGGCGTGCCGTCCTCCACCGCCTTCTGCATCAGCTCCAGGATTCGCGGCGCGTACTGTGTGTGCAGATCGGTCAGGTTGCGGCAGATCTCCAGCGCCTGAAACACGGTCGCCGCACTCATGCTGGGCAAGTAAGGACTCAGGTGCAGCCGAAACAGCCACGCTCATCGTATTCATGAACAGGTTTTAGTCCTCTTGCCCTACGAAAAGCTTACAATAGGACACCAATGAAGAAAGGAGCATGAATCAGTGCGAATGACAGTGGTGTAATATTGCACAATATTTATTACCCTACGAACCGGTTTTCGGCTGTTACACCATGTTAACATACAAAGATAAATGCATGTGGCTGCGAAATTTTTGTGGGATCGGCCATTTTAAAATAGCGCAACTATAATCTCAGCTGGTTTCGAAAGACGACATCTGTTAAAGTTAATTAATGATTGAAACTTCAGGGATTAATTGATTAAAAGTACGATATAAAATATTTAGGTTAGGTTAGACAAAGTACCTGAAACATTGCTTAATGTGTCAGGTATTTTATTTTGTCTAAGCTAAATATTCTTCCGTCACATTCTTAATGACGTAGTCCATCTGATTTTCGCCCTAAATTGACACTAGCAGTTATCTTTAAAACCCAGCTGGCATATCCTGCAGTTGCACTATTTTAAAATATTTGATTCCACAAAAATTTCGCAACTTCACATATTTATCTTTATAGTAGACGATGGCATACCGGCTGAAAACAAGTTTGTAAGATAGTAAATATTGTAGAACACACACTGGTGTCATATACCTTTTCATTCATAATGTACAAAATCGTGTACCAAGAACTGACGGAAATAGAGAAGATCCAAAGAAGAGCAGTGCGTTTCATTATGGGCTCACTGAAGCATCACAGAGGTTACCAACGAACTCTAGTAGCAGACGGTGCAACGGAGACGTTCCCGTCATGGACTGAGTTATTGTTAGTTCCGAATGCTTCAAATGGCTCTGAGCACTATGTGACTTAACTTGAGGTCATCAGTCCCCTAGAACTTAGAAGTACTTAAACCCAAGTAACCTAAGGACATCACACACATCCATGTCCGAGGCAGGATTCGAACCTGCGACCGTAGCGGTCGCGCGGTTCCAGACTGTGGCGCCTAGAACCGCTCGGCCACTTCGGCTGGCTAAAGTTCCGAGACCGTACGCTCATAGAAGACGTAAAAAATATATGTCCTCGTCCTGTGTACACCTCACGAAGAGCTCACGAAGAGAAAATTAAAGAGATTCGAGCCGACAGGGCGGCTTACCAGCAATCGTTCTTGCCGCGAACTATTCACGACTGAAATAGGAAAGAGGCGTAGTGACAGTGGTACACCGTATAGCGGCTCGCGGAGTATACATGTAGGTGCATACACAGATTAATATAAAAACGAGAATTACACATTAACGTTGAATGTTACATTAGAAAAGAGGAAGTGCTTTTGCGAGAAGTAAACAATGTATTTCCATCAAAGAACAGAACCAAAAATGATGGTAACAAAAGCGTTTTCCTTTATTTTTTTGACTGCTATTGTAACCTACAACTCCTGTACTGCGTTCTAAAAAGTATAAGTCCAAGACTCGATTCCAAACTATATAGTGCGTTGCCCTCTCCTTCCAATCAATGTAGCTAGTAAATCAATTTACAAGTTTCAGAGATAAGGAAGACGCCATCTCCATACCAAACAAAGCGCTATTGAGTAGAACTCATGCTTTATGATCACTTTGAATTTTACGATTTTTATGATGTAAATATTGAATCAGCTCTTGAAAGTTGTTTCTGACAGTCGCAACTTTCCGAACTGATTTTTCTTGTGGGTATTCTAAACTACAGACACTCTCCAAAGATGTTTTTGAACGGTACTGAAAGTATAACTGTCTTTGAGAAAAGTCAGTGGGGATATATGATCCAATTAGGGGAGATTGCGGTTTAACTGGGCAAAGCGAGGTCTCGTCACCGGGCGGTGTGGCCGAGCGGTTCTAGGCGCGTCAGTCTGGAACCGCGCGACCGCTACGGTCGCAGGTTCGAATCCTGCCTCGGGCATGGATGTGTGTGATGTCCTTAGGTTAGTTCGGTTTAAGTAGTTCTAAGTTCTAGGGGACTGATTACCTCAGATGTTAAGTCCCATAGTGCTCAGAGCCATTTTTGAGGTCTCGTCTTGCTTGGGGTTCCAGTAGACGTATTTCGTAGTGCAGAGGCGCTGCTATCATTGAGTACTGTACTGAGTGGACCTGAAGTCACCATTTATTGACCATTCTCAGATCTCTGCCGCGCGGGATTAGCCGAGCGGTCTGAGGCGCTGCAGTCATGGACTGTGCGGCTGGTCCTGGCGGAGGTTCGAGTCCTCCGGCGGGCATGGGTGTGTGTGTTTGTCCTTAGGATAATTTAGGTTAAGTAGTGTGTAAGCTTAGGGACTGATGACCTTAGCAGTTAAGTCCCATAAGATTTCACACACACATTTCAGATCTCCGTTTGCCGAGATTCCAGCTTGCATCGCGCGGCTTGGGGTATTAATATTTCCAGCTGTAGAGTTGGTGACAGAATTCACGAGACCCCTCGTCTTATCTTTATGCTCAACAGTACAATATTACTGTCTCCTCCACAGCATAACAGGAAACGAAACGAAGAGCTATCAGCATATCGGGGTGTTGTCAGACTGCTTTAGATAATGTAGGAGATTATATTGGTGCTAACTAATTTCTCTCTTATGTCTATGTACTTTGCTCAATAAACTAACGGAAAAACCATATTTAGGACGCAACGTCTTCGATCGATGTCTGAACCAGCCTACGTCAGAAACATTCAGAACAGACATGGCCTTCCTTGCCACAACCGAAACAAGCGCGCGGCTGGCCATCATACACGGTGACAGCCCTGCAGCTGGCAATAGCCAAGTAATCAGGCACGTGTTTCTTCAGTTCAGTTTTTATCTGACGGACTCCACTGAGAACGTGGTACGTTTCTAACGTCTTCCACTTTTAAGCAACATGACTGATGACGTTGCTGTAAGGTTTAAAGGTGGCCACCACAACGTCTGACGGTATCTCAAACGGGAGTTCGGAAACCCTCAACGTTCAGAGACCAAAACTAGTGTGATCAACCACGGTAGTCTCTATAGGGCTGTCAGAGTAGCGGAACTTGAGTTCGGTACCATGGCTCCATACAATGTCTGCGCACAGATCATCATTCGTTAGCTTTATGTACACAGTGGTACAAAGGATAGAAAAATGGATTCCGATATCTTGTGGCGGGAGACGCATTTCGTCCGGTAAAAACTTCATACACTTTTGGTATGATCCGATGGAAAAGTTAATTTAATCGTGGCTTGACGATCGGAAAATGCCCTGATAGTCAATGAATTAGGGCACGAAGACAAGGCGCTGCGCGGAAGTAAACACACGCGCGTTCGTTCGCAAGTAGCACACCGGACGAGACACAAACAAGAAGTAATTAGAATTATATTAATATCGTCAGCTGCGCGCGGGCGTTGATATAGACCAACGGGGGCAGGTGAAAATGTGTGCCCCGACCGGAACTCAAACCCGGGATCTCCTGCTTGTATGACAGACGCTCTATCCATCTGAGCCACCGAGGGCACAGATGATAGTGCTACTTCAGGGACTATCTCGTGCACGCCTTCCGCGAGAATCACATTCTCACCACAGAAGAAGAAGGTCATGGCCGGTATCGCCAGAACTTTATACTTATATGGATATGGTGTCTGTTCTTTCGGACATGTCCGAAAGAACAGACACCATATCCATATAAGTATACAAACAAGAGGTGGTCGCCTCACCATTACCGAAGGCAGACTACCACACTGCTACAAAGGCGTAAGACACATTCAGAAGCAAGGAGTCAATTGAAACTCATATTTTCATTAATTAAAAAGAAAATATTAACTCAAAGTATCAATTTTAGAGTCTCTGTCAGTAACGTTACGTCATAAATTTTGAATAAAATGATCTGCACTGTGGCCGGAGTAGCCGTGCGGTTCTAGGTGCTACAGTCTGGAGTCGAGCGACCGCTACGGTCGCAGCTTCGAATCCTGCCTCGGGCATGGATGTATGTGATGTCCTTAGGTTGGTTAGGTTTAATTAGTTCTAAGTTCTAGGCGACTGATGACCTCAGAAGTTAAGTCGCATGGTGCTCAGAGCCATTTGATCTGCACTGTCTGTAGAGTACCTTTTATTAAAAGTCAGCCGGCCGCGGTGGTCTCGCAGTTAAGGCGCTCAGTCCGGAACCGCGCGACTGCTACGGTCGCAGGTTCAAATCCTGCCTCGGGTATGGATGTGTGTGATGTCCTTAGGTTAGTTAGGTTTAAGTAGTTCTAAGTTCTAGGGGGACTGATGACCTCAGATGTTAAGTCCCATAGTGCTCAGAGCCATTTGAACCAGCCATTAAAAGTCACGACCGGTTTCGCGTCAGTTGGAGACTCATAGTCAGGTGATAAAGACTCTTTTTTAACAAATCATCGCCGAAAAGTAACTGCCTTAGAGCCACTGTCCATCGCTCATATCAAGTTGTAAACATACTGCGCGCTAAAAGCGGAAGTCCGTATTTGAAATGAATGGTGTAGTAGAACCATGCCACAAGGAGGAAGTAGACTGAGCTGCAGCAAGTAGGCTGTTCTTGCCCGCAGTTTAAAATAACATACGTCAGAAATATTGCAAAATAAAAGCACAATTTGTTCTACAAAGCGTGATTCGTAGAAGTGCTAGTCGGATCAATGCTAATGAGACGCGGAAGATGTAATGTTATGTGCGCCTCACTGTTTTTTTTCTGTAACTAATTTGAGCCTGATTTTATTCTGAGAAGCTCAGTAATGTATGTAAATACCGTAAATCCAAACTTGATTCAAAAAGTACTTGAAGTGAGGTGAAGCCCAGCTGGACAGCAAGAAACTCTTTAGCGCGCAATCCCGGCAACGATAGTAGCAGTGAATCTTTGAGTATGGACTCTAAAAAAAAACATATTGATTTATTAAGAAAAAGAGGACTTTTAATCTGTATCTTGTGGAAAGAGGACGTGTTGCCGGACCGTCGCTCAGAACGTATTCTTACAGTTAATGAAAATTGATATTTTAGTGATAAAACCGAGTAAAGTATGTGTAAGAGTTGCCAAACATTTATGTATACAAATTTTCTGGAAGTGAAGAATAGAAATATCTTGTTTTTGGAAAAGGAGGTAAACTTCATTGTCGTTGCCGTCTATCAAATGGCTCTGAGCACTATGCGACTTAACTTCTGAGGTCATCAGTCGCCTAGAACTTAGAACTAATTAAACCTAACTAACCTAAGGACATCACACACATCAATGCCCGAGGCAGGATTCGAACCTGCGATGGTAGCGGTCGCTCGGTTCCAGACTGTAGCGCCTAGAACCACGCGGCCACTCCGGCCGGCTGCCGTCTATCAATCGAGAGAATTGTAAGTGTAGAAAGTTCACAAAAATACAGGAAAAGAAATGAATTCTCTATAGTTTTCATTCAACAAGTAACAATCTCTTATAATTTCTTAAATACAGTAATTGGATTACGTTCTTGTACGATAGTATGGTGCTGAACTCCACTGACCAATTTTGATGTGGCTGGACGAGTAGTTTGAAGGAAGTTTGTGTGCCAAGCAATCTCCTTTTCTCACGAAGAGCAGATTCCTGTTTGATCTTATTTATATACAACAGTGGTCCCTTAGGTATGAAAAGCTACGAAAACTTGGGCTCAAAGCTGTCCGCAATACGGCCAAGTAACTAACAGAGTCGTATTTTAAACCTTAAAGAACAATAACTTCCTCCAAATTGCAATACGTCACCAACTGGTGCAGAAGCTGATCATTCAAGGAGGCAGCAACCAAAATTCAGGTACCAGTCACGACTTAAAGTAAAAATCTCAGTCAAAAATCAATGTCTCTCTCTCTCCAAACACATGTATAAGTCTTCATATTATTGAAAAGAAAAAGTCATTTTTATAAAGTGATAAACAGGAAATGAAATGGAAATGCAGAATGCATAATAACAATCTTGAGCAATTGGGATCTAATCACAATTTGGCTGTTAGCCATTTTTCCACAATCCTGTACAAGAATGTCACCAGGTTTTACTGAGTACACTCTCTATACGAACGCTCGTAAAAAGCTTTACTTAATTTAACAGACATTTAATGACTCATAAATAAACAGATTCAAAACATCGAAGCTCATTAAGGTAATCAGTGCACTACATCTTTTCTATGTGCAAGAGTCAAATCCTAAAAAGATCTACTTTTAACTGGTTGGAAACGAGTGAGTAAAAGAGGACAAGAGGAAAGCTTATCTTACACAGCAGGCGACGTACCTCGTCATCAAAGTCCCACGGCACGTAGGAGAACTGAATGGCCGGCATGAAGACGGTGGCCTGCAGCCAGCGTATGAAGAGCTCCTTGGTGGGCGCCTCGCTGCCGTAGCCGTTGCCGCCCACCATGTCTGGCAGGACGAAGGGGTAGCCCACCATGTTCATCTGCAGCAGCGTCGTCACCAGCGAAGCCAGGCCGTTGTCGAAGCCCCACCTGCTGTCCTTGTCGAGCATGCGGACGAACGCGGGCAGGTACTGGCTCTGCTGTCCGACGCGCACCTCTATCATGGAGCCGAACTGCGAGGCCGTCTGCAGGTATTCCGCCGAGAACTGCACCGGGTTCAGCCTCCTGGGCTCGATGTCCGGTAGCTGGGGCAGCCAGCTGGTCTCGCCAGCGTCGAACTTGAACGAGTCGATACCCGTCTCATTGCGAAGTGCCTGCAAGCAATTGTAAACAGCTTAACGAATCTGTGAACTGAAGGGCGGCTAACTTAGGAAATATGGCTATGTACACTACTGGCCACTAAAATTGCTACACCACGAAGATGACGTGCTACAGACGCGAAACTTAACTGACAGGAAGACGATGCTGTGATATGCAAATGATTAGCTTTTCAGAGCATTCACACAAAGTTGGCGCCGGTGGCGACACCTATAACGTGCTGACATGAGGAAAGTTTCCAACCGATTTCTGATACACAAACAGCAGTTGCCTGGTGAAACGTTTTTGTGATGCTTCGTGTAAGGTGGAGAAATGCGTACCATCACGTTTAGGACTTTCATAAAGGTCGGATTGTAGCCTATCGCGATTGCGGTTTATCGTATCGCGACATTGCTGCTCGCGTTGGTAGAGATCTAATGACTGTTAGCAGAATATGGAATCGGTGGGTTCAGGAGGGTAATACGGAACACCGTGCTGCATCCCAACGGCCTGGTATCACTAGCAGTCGAGATGGCAGGCATCTTATCCGCATTGCTGTAACGGATCGTGCAGCCACGTGTCGATCCCTGAGTCAACAGATGGGGACGTTTGCAAGACAACGACCATCTGAACCAACCGTTCGACGACGTTTGCAGCAGCATGGAGTATCAGCTCGGAGACCATGGCTGCATTACCCTTGACACTGCGTCACAGACAGGAGCGCCTGCAATGGTGTACTGAACGAGGAACCTGGGTACACGAATGGCGAAACGTCATTTTTTCGGATGAATCCGGGTTCTGTTTACTGCATCATGATGGTCACATCCGTGTTTGGCGACATCGCGATGAACGCACATTGGAAGCGTGTATTCGTCATCGCCATACTAGCGTATCACCCGGCGTGATGGTATGGGGTGCCATCGGTTACACGTCTCGGTCACCTCTTGTTCGCATTGACGGCACTTTGAACAGTGGACGTTACATTTCAGATGTGTTACGACCCGTGGCTCTATCCTTCATTCGATCCCTGCGAAACCCTACATTTCAGCAGGATAATGCTCTATCGCATGTTGCAGATCCTGTACGGGCCTTTCTGGATACAGAAAATGTTCGACTGCCGCCCTGGCCAGCACACTGTCCAGATCTCTGACCAACTGAAAACGTCCGGTCAATGGTGGCCGAGCAACTGGCTCGTCACAATACGTCAGTCACTACTCTTGATGAACTGTGGTATCGTGATGAAGCTGCATGGGCAGCTGTACCTATACACGCCATCCAAGCTCTGTTTGACTACATGCCCAGGCTTATCACGGCCGTTATAACGGCCAGAGGATGTTCTTCTGGGTACTGATTTCTCAGGCTCTATGCACCCAAATTGCGTGAAAATATAATCACGTGTAAGTTCTAGTATAGTATATTTGTCCAATGAATACCCGTTTATCATCTGCATTTCTTGTTGGTGTAATAATTTTAATGCCTAGTAGTGTAATAATGCTTCATAACACGTCGAAATCGTCCGATAGCCATTACACTGAAGTTTAGTCACCTCTTCCGTACAGGATGCGCAAAATAATACTTTCCCATAAAATACCAGCCAAGAAATAATACCACTGAGGCAAAAAAAATGCGAATACCTTCCTGTTTGTTTAAAAGACTCTCACCCATAAGTGGGGTACCAACTGCCTCCTTCTACCTTCCTCAGCACCTTTAAAAAGTTTCGCAAAAGTTTTGGCTTCCGCACATATTCGCTCTCTTTTTAACATACAACGCAGTGTTAACTGCCACAGTCTTGTCGGTGGTGTCTAACACACGTAAAAACACACACAAATAAGAACTCAAAACTCCTTTATTATAACGTTTTATAAGACGTGAATCGGCGTGTTGCTTAGGCAACGATACATTTTACGACTCTCACAAACAGTACAATCGTCTTTTGTCTCTTGTGATATCACAGAACATATAGCTCTGAAGCCACCCTTATCGACGTCAAAACACTCACTAACACACCAAAACACTATATGGAAGAGCAACCTGCTCCCACATCACCCCCTTCTCAGTAAGACGGTCACAATTCACCGTACCACGGTAGCAGGTTCGAATCCTGCCTCGGGCAAGAATGCGTGTGATGTCCTTAGGTTAGTTAGGTTTAAGTAGTTCTAAGTTCTAGGGGACTGATGAGCTCAGATGTTAAGTCCCATAGTGCTCAGAGCCACTGGAGCCACTGTACCACGTCCACTAGCCTTGCGATCTTGATGTTAGTGGTTTTTTATCTTCAGGTTGTTTGTCCTGCGGTGGTGGTGAAATTGGAGTATCATCCGGCAATCTAACGTCTTCGTTCAGCAAATACGCAGGTTTCAATCGGTCGATAGAAATGTTTTTTACTTGGTCTTCAATTTTGAGTCCAAAAAACAAAAAAATTTGTGTGAAATCTTACTGGACTTAACTGCTAAGGTCATCAGTCCCTAAGCTTACACACTACTTAACCTAAATTATCCTAAGGACAAACACACACATCCATGCCCGAGGAAGGACCCGAACCTTCGCCGGGATCAGCCGCACAGTCTATGACTCCAGCGCCCTAGACCGCTCGGCTAATCCCGCGCGGCTCGAGTCCAAAAAATTTTGGTGTTCTTTCCATGACTTCTTATGGGCCTTCATATGGATGTTCTAACGACTTTTTAACACTGTCAACCCTTACAAATACGTGTGTTAAAGTACTGAGGTCGTAGTATACAAATGGTGTCTCTTTTACTTTGTGAGCTTTTTGTACATGTTTCAGCCGGTTCATATATTGTTTTAGTTATGAAACAAATTGGGATAAGTCTGAATTCCTTTCTGTCCCGACTTTTTGAAAAATTATAAATATCCTGATGGGTGAAACATAAACCATTTCTGCTATTGTAGCATTCGTGTTTTCCCTGATTGGGAAACGAAGACCAAGAAGGATTAAAGGTATCGTTTGAGTTCATTTTGTAGCTGAATATGAACGGATTGCAGCTTTAAATGTGCGATGGAATCTTTCTATTTTTCCATTGGATTAAGGATGATATGCAGTAGTTTGAGTTTGATTACAACCACTTATTTTTAATAGTACTTGAAATCAGAATTAAATTCTCTTTCGCGATCAGTTACTGTTTGATGAGATGTGCCAAATCTAGTAATCCAACAATTGAAGAAAGCTTGAGCTACAGCTTCTGCTTGTATATCCTGAAGTGGTGTTATCTCTGTCCAATTCGTAACTGTATCAATGCATGTTAAGCAATACGTATATTCATCAGAACGAGGCATTGGCCCTATCAAATCCAGATGAATTACTTTAAAACGTTCATCAGTGTCGGGAAAGTGTCCGTTTTGGCTCGCCGATCGTTCATGAGTCGGTTGTGTACGTGTGCATCGACTCCCGATTTGTATTCGTGCGTGTTTAGTTACTGTTGGGTAACGTTCAGGTCTTCGTGCAAGTGATTCTCAGGCTGTGTGTGTAGTTGGCGTTATTTCCACTGACGACTATTTTAGATGTTGTCGGCATTCTGCGGCTAGTCGGTCGGTTGGTTCGGACCAGCGAGGATATCTCCGTGCGGGCAGTTGGCTGGGTCCGCTGGAGGTCCCTGCGCAGTGTCGGAGCGTGTGTGGAGCTGTCCGATCGCTGCGAGCTTCGTGGTTCACCGACCCAGGACGTCAAAGTTGAGGAGTGGTTTCAAGTAACCAAGCCACCCACGTCCATTCATATTGTGTGGTTCGTTTCGGTGGTTCGCTGTTGGGGAGGTTTTCCTGTGAGCAACATTGAGTGTTTGTATTGTTGAAATTTAGCCCCCATGATGTGGAATTAACTATATTGGTTGACTAAAAAAAGTGCACCAGCGGAATTTTTTGCCCTGTGGCCGTTGGTGTTCCGGTTACCTGACCTGGCCACTAACATAATTTCAGGCAGTGTCCTTTCCTCACCTGTTGTCGCTGTCCAACACGGTGTGTTGTTTTGACAGCTTAATACATATACATATTTGATTGTGGATAATCACGCTTGTAACATTTTGTGTTTGAATTCTCATGTACCGACTGATGGCAAGCAAGTCGTTTTGTCGGTCGGTCCGTGGCTGTTCCATGGTTGGGTTCCGACGGATCAAGTGTCGTTGGGCTCACCACCTGTCTCACCTAAGTGAACGAGGGCAGACCGACACCCTGGAGGCTTCTGAGTGCTGTTGTCTTTATTGTCTTCCTCACCGGTGTTTAAATGTCTGTTTATAATCTATCATAGCCAATGATTGAAAAAAACGTTCTAGGTTTTACTGTGTTTTATGTAAGTAGGTTTGAATTTAGGCAAGTGGATATTTGCTGAAAGGTTATTGCCGTTGTGTTGTCTTTTCTTTGAGAGCCGTTTCAGTTACTTAAGACCTATATTTTTTTTTAATTTGAAAAATTAATTGTGGGCCTTCAGACTTGGAACCTTATTCTTAAAATTACCTTTCAAGCTTAAACATTGCGGCCTTCTGCCTTTGAAAGGCTATGGTAATTTATTTTAAAATCTTGAAAATAAGACAATAATTCTACTGAAGTCAACGCGACTCATGTTGGTACAATAGACATTACGAAAGGCGGGACATGATTCTTAATAGAGCGTGTGATCATCAAGCCTTGCAGTGCATAGTATGTAACATGCCCCCAGGCTAGCCAAAATGCTCGTAAAGAGTTCCTGTAGTAGGGTCTTCCGTTTCTCCAGCAGCGCGGATGACAACTGCTGGATGTTGGTTTATGCAGTTGGATGTCCGGCAATACATCTCCTCGATGCATTCCACACATGACGTGCTCGATTGCATTTAAGTCGGGGAGACGGGCAGCCTGGTATATTCGCTGAGTATCCTTTCGTTCCAAAACCTCCTACATCTGCACAGTTTTATGCGGTGGTCGCACGTTGTCATCCATAAAAATGAAGGCAGGGCCGATTGCACCCCTGAAAGGACAACTGTGAAAAAGTAGCACAGTGTCAAAATAACGTTGACCAGTGAGTGTATTCTGCTGAAAGATTTGGACGTCAGAACGTCCATGCAACATTACGCCACCACACACCAAAATACATGGACCATCAATCATGTTCGACAATTTTCCTGGGCGCGTTTAAGTGTTGTTATCTCTCTCCGTATGAGGATACGTCCAGCGTAATTGAATATGATCATTTTGGTGGCCCAGGTATCGTGTGGGGAGTACTGTACTATCCCCCCACGTGTGTCCTTTCAAGGATACATTCGGACCTGCCTTCATTTTTATGGATGACAATACGCTACCGCATCGAAAGACGTCAGTAGAGAAGCTCCTGGACAGAGAGGGTATTCGGCGAATGGACTGACCTGTCACATCGAGCACGGGAGGGAGGGGCAGGGGGCGGGGATATTGGGAAGACGTATGGCAGCACTTACACATACGCCAACTAACATCCAGATATTGTCAAGTGCATTGGTGGAGAAATGAAACACCCAACACACCCTACCACAAGAACTCCTTACCTACCTTGGAACCAACAAGAGAGCACGTTGAAGAGCATGCACTGCTATCCTTGATGAGATGGTCTATTAAAAAAGTCCAAGGGACCATAATGAATAGCAATGACTTCAATGTGACTGTTGCCCTTGAACAAAAGGGTCATTTTTGTGCGTCTCACTGCGCATTTCTTTGTTATCTTCTGTATTACACTGTAGCAGTTGTTTCTATTATCCAATTTTCCATCGAGTCATGTTATTTGGCAATGATACGTCACGCGAAAGTTACTTTCGTTCTTAACTTTTGCAGTCCAGTGTATTTAGGGACCAGTTGTAGTTTACTAACTCTGTAGAAGGTCTATAAGAAGCTATAGTAAATTCCTCCCTCCTGCCCTAATTAGGGCAGCGACGTGTCGCGGCCTGCAAAAAAGGATGGTAAAGCGTTCTGAGTAACGACTGCTGAACCTTTGCCCAGAACTCTCACAGTCTGTCAGCAACTGGGTTCAAGACCACTTGATGTTCCATATAAGCTTTAAGTGATGCATCCAATAGCAACGAAAATCGACACAAAGTATGACAAGGCTTGTGTAGGCTGCTGGAGGCATGACAGGGCTTTGCAAGACATGACATGGCTCCGCAGTTGGCACACTACCTACAAGGGAAGCTCCCATCGCACCCCCCTCATATTTAATGGTAAAATGACCCAGTGGATAGCCCGTCAAAAACTGAAAACGGATCAAGCATGAAAACAGAAAAGTGTACTGAACTATGAAATCAGAAGCAACATATAAACAGTGAACGGTCTAAGCTCCAGAGTGCAAAGTCGAGCGAATTGAAGAACGGCGGCGTCGTGGTTATGTTGTCACCGTGTTTCACTACAAAGTGAGAGAGCGATCTTAAAATCTTTCTCTTGCCCATTTTTTTTTCCATTATTATGAACTTTTCGTCCGCTCATTGACGTTCGCTTTCTGTAGCCTTGGCAATTGTCATATTATACATTGGTTATAGAATATGAGTCATGTGGTAAGAATATATTAGCAAGTAAATTTCGTGAGTAGTGAGAGCAGGCGAGATGCCGCATAGACCTCTCACAGAAACGAAAGTAATAAACATACGGTTGTGAACTATGTTACAACAAAGGAATTCAAGAGTCAGAACTTCCAAAATGGGACGCAAGAGTCATAACATGTGGTAATTGTGTAGAACAAATAGGAGGTACGTACGTCTGGAGGTTTTACAGCTCGCTGCTGCAGACGAATGTTACACTGCACCACGGACAGAAACCTGAATACAGCGAACAGACACGTCAATGACCGGACGGACAGTTCATAATTTTTTTTAAAATTGGGGGAATTGGGGAGGGGGGGTGGGAGCACGAGGGAGATCTGAACACGAATCTTCCCTTTCGCAGTCCAACACCGTGAGCACACAATCACGAAGCCTTGACTATTGACCAATTGTGTGATTGGATTGAAGAGTTCCTAGATAACAGAACGCAGCATGTCATTCTCAATGGAGAGAAGTCTTCCGAAATAAGAGTGATTTCAGGTGTGCCGCAGGGGAGTGTCGTAGGACCGTTGCTATTCACAATATACATAAATGACCTTGTGGATGACATCGGAAGTACACTGAGGCTTTTTGCGGATGATGCTGTGGTATATCGAGAGGTTGTAACATTGAAAAATTGTACTGAAATGCAGGAGGATCTGCAGCGAATTGACGTATGGTGCAGGGAATGGCAACTGAATCTCAATGTAGACAAGTGTAATGTGCTTCGAATACATAGAAAGAGAAGATCCCTTATCATTCAGCTACAATATAGCAGGTCAGCAACTGGAAGCAGTTAATTCCATAAATTATCTGGGAGTAGGCATTAGGAGTGATGATCATATAAAGTTGATCGTCGGTAAAGCAGATGCCAGACTGAGATTGATTGGAAGAATAGTAAGGAAATGCAATCCGAAAACAAAGGAAGTAGGTTACAGTACGCTTGTTCGCCCACTGCGTGAATACTGCTCCGCAGTGTGGGATCCGTACCAGATAGGGTTGATAGAAGAGATAGAGAAGATCTTCGTTACAGGATCATTTAGTAATCACGAAAGCGTTACGGAGATGATAGATAAACTCCAGTGGAAGACTCTGCAGGAGAGACGCTCATTAGCTCGGCACGGGCTTTTGTTGAAGTTACGAGAACATACCTTCACCGAGGAGTCAAGCAGTATATTGCTCCCTCCTACATATATCTCGCGAAGAGAGGATAAAATCAGAGAGATTAGAGCCCACACAGAGGCATACCGACAATCCTTCTTTCCACGAACAATACGAGACTGGAATAGAAGGGAGAACCGATAGAGGTACTCAAGGTACTCTCCGCCACACACCGTCAGGTGGCTTGCGGAGTATGGATGTAGCTGTAGATAGATACTAATTTGCTCGATATTGCTCCTCTTGAGCTTGAACCGTACAGTTTTTATTTTGCTTCTTTTTTCAAAATTCAGCACACTTCTTCCTCACAGTTCTTCCTCTTTTCGGGCATGATGTCTGTTCAATTTTGACGGGCTGTCCACTAGGCCATCTTACCACTAAATCTGGTTGGGGGGGGGGGGATGATGGGGAATTCCCCATGTTAGTCACTTGTCCTTGCATTGCTAATCCATCTGTAGTGTAGTTTCAGTTTCTGATGAGCGCTGAACAGCTTCTTACATTATCATTTTGGTAACTCATATGCAAAAAAGGAAACAAAAATAAACCCAACCATGTTGCAGAACCGTGACAGAAAGTATATTTTGTTGTACTATATGTTAGATTTCCTTCCTGTTCTATTAAATAATTGTGCTAGTAACAATGTTTGTCCCTCTATATGCTGTTATCTGTCTAATATTATCTATAGAGTACAGATGTGCAACTGAATGACTAACAAACTTGTTTCCAGTTCTTGAAGTTTGCTAGGCTGATTGTCGCATGTCGCACAGTACCTTTTTTAGAATGTCTCCCAGCTAAGCTTTTTCAGAATTTTTGTTATATTCTTTCGCTGATTAAACAATCCTTTAACGATTCACGTCTCCATTCCTTCTATGATCCTGATATCATAATATTAATGTCTCCATTTTTTTCCAGATACACTGCAGTTTTTCAGTAGCCTGTCCCCTGTTTTACCTAGAAACACGCCTGTGTCGTCGGTCGTTCCTCTCTACACTTTGTTTCTCTCGAAAATCTGTGTTCTATGACTGATTCTGGTTGTGATTCTTCAGTTCAGCAGCAAAAGGACATTTCTGTAAACTTGGAGACAGTTGCCAGACACTGCAACAGGCTGACTTATGATTGACATCGAACCAGATTTAACTGCAATTTTTACCGGACATGACACCATCATTGAGAGGAACTACATTATTTGCAAAATGCATCAGACAGCAACTAATACAAGCCGGTATATCATTAATGTCTTCATGAAGTACTACGGTCACATTACATTCCCCCTGCAGCACAGCAGATAAAACTTCAATGTCTGTAGATGGCTCACCTTTCAGGGTGCATCATGCTATTCGGGAAATCTTCGATTCAGTCGCAAATCTAGTCAGATATCTCTTAGAAATGTATGCTCCTTGGAAGACATCAAAAAATTTCGGAAATCTAGAAACATCGGATCAACCTGGTTTCCTACATCCACGGTAGCCATGGCACAAAAGATATCACGTGTGACGAGCGCGACTGAGTTTCGTAAGATACATTTTTTCAGATACATTACTGATTCCCATGGGTGAGGATATTTCATTCATGTTTGAACTAAAAACATGTTGTAGAATTCTGTTACAAATAGATCTTAGTGATAATGAGATGGTTCTGTGAACCGCGACAATTTCCTTTTTTTATAAACGCAGATATTTGGAACGGAAGTCTTATAGTCACTTCAATGTGTTGGATTAGCTGTGTTTAAAAGATTTCATCTCAAGCTTGTGGTTGTAAAATACATGTTACAGGGGCAGTGGTCACCGAAGGTAAAAAGGTTACGAAATAATCTAGGGGAACATGTTTGGTCGAAGGATGGACATTCATCAAGAATCTACTCAGAACACTTAGTTCACGTCCTGCAAACACAGAACAGTTGTGTTTTTAAGTTCCAAGTAAAATAATGGAAGACAATACTCACCTTGATTTACAGTAAATTTCGGAGAACTTTGTGAAAAAGAGTTTGCTACCCTATCGCTGCCAAAGAGAGTTGAGGATAACTGATAGAGAAAATTCAATGGCATCCATACGTTGAATCATATATGAAGTCTACAATAATTTTCACTGTCAGATTCTGGAGAAAGATCAACTACAAACCCAGGAAGTCTTGGTTCTTTGTTCAAGCAATAAACTATTCCGAACCTTCCATTAAATTACTCGTGGGCCAGCCAAATGTTGAAACTTAAGGCATTAACAGTAAACTGAATATTAATTTCCGCATTTGAAAATTTATTCATCAAGAGTGTAGTATCATATCAATGTAAAACCACTGGGCACAGTAAAAAATAAGCACCCTGTCATTGTAAAACGATTAAGGTTACTTAAAGCAAACAATGCATCAGGCCAAGACGCGATTCCTATTAAGTTTTACAACCAACATACAGCTCAGTTAGCTCCTTTCCTAGTTCATATTACCTAAAAGTCTTATCCATGACACGAAAAGAGTGCAGATCACTCCTCTTTAACACAAGTATTATAGATCGGATTCACAGAATTACTGATAAATTTTGATAACATCCTCTTGTTGCGGGATAACGTAGTTTATTTTATGCTCGAGCATTATATCGCTCTCGTAAAGGACTTTTCCCTCAAAGAAAGGTTGCGGGCTCAGGGAGGCCTGGCTGCTTTATCAACACACGATACCCCCCAAACAGTACACGCAGGTGAACAGGTCGATTGTCTTCCACGATTTCCAAAAGGCATTGCATTCGCTACATTCTCGACTAATAACAAAGAGACAATTATACTCTGTATCTTTGCAAGTATATGATTCATTCTAAGAAATTTTAGAGTTTTTGACGGGCGGAGTCGAGTACATCTACGTGTACATTTACACACTCAGTCCATATACCACTGCGATCTACATGACAAGGGGAAAATAGCATGTTGCGGTTTCTTACCGTTCCAGTCGTGTACTGAAAGGGAAAGATGGCTTAAATACTATAGTTAGTCCGTACTTGTCTTCAAGATCCGTACTGGTGCAAATTGTAGGAGACTAAAGAATGTCTCTAGATCATTCACTTAAACAGGTTCGTCAAATTTTATAAGTAGGCTTTCGCGGTATAATTTGCGTCACTCTTCTAGAGTCTGCCAATTTGAGTTTTCCATTGGCGTAACGCTCTTCCATGAGTCGAACTAACCAGTGACCATTCTGGCATCCTTCTCTCAGCGTATCCTGTTAATCCTATATGGTACGGGTCCCACACACTCGAGCAATATTCTGAAATGGGACACCCATATGATTTATAAACGATCTCCTCTGTCGATTAAATCCACTTTCCTGCTATCCCGCCATTAATGAGCCGAAGTGAGTCATCTGTTCTGCCTACGACTGGATCCCTGTGTTTATTTCAATCAATATGCACGCAAACTGTTACACCCAGCTATTTCTTCGGCTTGATGGATTCTAATTGTGAATGCATGATATTGCAGGTATGGTTTACTAGATAGTTTTCGTTTTCTGAAGGACGTAATTTTAAATTTCTGTATATTTAAAGCAAGTTGCCAATTTTTCCACCACTTATCATCTGGGAAAAAGCTGAGATTACTTCTGATATTGTCGTAATGTCATTAATATACAACACGAGCAGTAGGGGCCCCATTACACTTCCCTTTTACACTCCTGAAATTACTTCTACATTTGTCGATGACTCTACATCCAAGATAAATTTATCGATGACCCTGTATCCAGGATAACAAGGTGTGTCCTCCCTGCAAGTAAATCCTAAATCTAGTCACTAATTTTGCTTGATACCCCTAAGTCTGTACTTTCGATAATAAATGTACGTGTGTCATCTAGTCAAATTTTTTCGGTACTCGGTAGCTGCCGCATCAAACCAACGCGCAGAGGCAGGTTATCAGATAGAGTTAGCAGGGTTATCAGGTTATCAGCTGATGAGGCAGCTGGCTACATGGAAGTACACTCGCTGAGCGATAGTAAGGCAATGCTGAAGGACTTGGACAAGTAGAACGAACACAGAAATGCACTCCTACATTTATGTATACCAACATCTACGTCTGCTGATAATTCCGTTTTAACTGCCTAAAGTGTTTCAAGTCCAAAAATGACTTTCTGAGAAAATGAAAACCTAAATTTTGAAGAAATATGACAAATCAATTTATTAAGATAAAGTGCTTTCATACAGTAAAGTTATTACTCCATATTATCTCTTACGACGCTGCTTGGTTTCATATTAGCTTTTGTTTAGCATAAATACGAGAGATATAGAATATATCTCCGCTTGACTTACTTAACACTCACGACAACATAAATTTTTGCTTGTTTTATAGACTACACATTATTAATTCTATACACCGAGGTGACAAAAGTCGTGGGATACCGATATACACATACAAAGATGGCAGTAGTATCGCATACGCAATGTATAAAAGGGCAGTGCGTTGGCAGAGCTGTCTTTTGTACTCATGGAGTCATATGAAAAAGTTTCCAACGTGATTATGGCACCACGACGGGTGTTAACAGACTTAGAACACGGAGTGATAGTTAGACGCGTGGGTCACTCCATTTCAGAAATCGGTAGGGAATTCAGTACTCCGAGATCCACAGAGTCAACAGTGTACCGAGAATATACCTCTCACCATAGACAACGCAGTGGCCGATGGCCTCCATTTAACTACCGGGAGCAGCGGCATTTGTGTAGAGTTGTCAGTGCTAGAAGGCAAGTAAGACTGCGTGACATAGCTGCCGAACTAATGTGGGACGTACAACAAACATATTGGTAGGATAGAGCGGCGAAATTTGGCGTTGATGGGCTTTGGCAGAAGGTGACCGACACGAGTGCCTTCGCAAACAGCACGACATTGATTGCAGCGCCTTCCCTGGGCTCGTGATCTTCTCGGTTGGACCCTAGATGGCTGGAAAACGGTGGCCTGGTCAAATTAGTCCAGATTTCAGTTGGTAAGAGTTGATGGTAGGTTTCGAGTGTGGTGCAGCCTCGACGAAGACACGGACTCAGATCAACGAGGCACTGGGCAAGCTGTCGGAGGCTCCATAATAGTGAGGTCTGTGTTTGGATGGATCCAACTGGGTAGATCATTGGCTGGAAATGGTTATGCTCGCCTACCCTTCATTTGCAGCATTTGCGGATTGGTCTGAAAAACATTCTGGACAATTTGAGCGAAGCTTTTGGTCGCCCAGATCGCCCGACATGAATTGCATCGAAAATTTATGGGACATAATTGAGAGGTCAGTTCATTCACAAAATCCTGCACCAACAACACTTTCGCAATTATGGACGACTCTAGAGGCACCAAGGCTCAATATTTCTGCAGGGAACTTCCAACTACTTTTTGAGACAATGCCGCATCGATCTGCTGCACTACTCCGAGCAAAAGGGGATCTGACACGATATTAGGAGGTAATCCACACCTGTTGTCATCTCAATGTATTATTTACTCTTTTTCTTAACATAAATTATAGAAAAATATAAAAAAGTAAAAAGAACTATTAACGTCATCTATTGTTAACGTCAGGTTACCGTCCATTCAGGAGGCTGTTGCACTCAGTGACTGTTATATTGACTTGAAAATAATAGATTTCAGCTATCAGTCGTCCTTTTTAAATTTTGTTGGCAGATCTAGATTTCAGCTAGAAACTAGCCATTCTCAATGCTAAGAATACAAGAAGTACATAGTTAGATGTCATAAAAAGCTGCAATTAATGGCTTAACTCATATGGTTTGTATATTACATACCACTAACATTTTTGATCAATGCATGTAATGCCTGTTGGTCGGGCTTCATCCACAGTTCATTTAATACTACTGTTTGTTGAAGGCGGGCTGTATGGAGAACACATCGGTTGGTTACATGGCGCCATTTACGTGAACTACGTATAAACCTCAAGGGAAGTAAACCACTTCAAATTTAATTACATAAAATGAAACATAAGTAAAATTCTTGAATTGTCGTCCGACTTATTTCATATTTATCGTCAAGTAATAAAATTTCCATGTTCACTCCTTGTGAGTCACTTATTATTATTAAAACAGTTAAATTACGTCAAGTGGGTAAAACTTTTTTAATTTTTTAAACATATTTAAATGATGTTTGGCTCCATCCATGAACTATTTCGTAAATATGATGAACAATATACTTATTATGTTTTAATAAAGGGAGATATAAAAATAAATATATTTAAGAGATATCAACTAATAGGGTTATACAACAAGTGTCTTCTAGTGTTTTATAAATTTTAAAAAATGTTTTATAAAATTTTAAAAAATTAAAAAAAAACTGTTTTACCCACCTGACGTAATTTAAATGTTTTAATAACAATAACCGACTCACAAGGAGTGAACATGGAAAACTTATTACTTGATGATAAATAAGAAATAAGTCGGACAATTCAAGACTTTTACTTATGTTTCATTTTATGTAATTAAATTTGAAGTGTTTTACTTCCCTTGAGGTTTATATGTAGTTCACACAGATGGCGCCATGTAACCAACTGATGTGTTCTCCATAGAGTCCGCCTTCCGCAAACAGTAGTATTCAATGAACTGTGGATGAAGCCCGACCAACAGGCATTACCTACATTGATCACAAATGTTAGTGGTATGTAATATACGAACCATATGAGTTAAGCCATTAATTGCAACTTTTTATGGCACCATCTAACGATGTACCTCTTGTATTCTTAGCATTGAGAATGGCTAGTTTCTAGCTGAAATCTAGATTTGCCAATAAAATTTAAAAAGGGCGACTGATAGCTGAAATCTATTATTTACAAGTATTATTAATGTAATTTTATGTCTAATGACAGAACATTTACCAAGAAACAGTTAGTTGCTTGCAACTTATTTGAATGTAAGCAGGACGAGAAAACTGGAATTCATACGTAAAAGAAGAGATACTTTTCAAACATGTGCCCTTCCTATATCGGCATTGTGTTGATGATACTCTTCGAAAATATCAACACTTTCACGCATATTACACACTGACCTAAATAATAGTTTGGTTGCCACATCCATGAAGATTTTAGGAATTCTGCGCGAATCTTATCGAGCTCTTTCGCCTTTCTTGACTGCAGCCCTTCCAAAATTCTGTCGAATTCTGACTCTGACTCTCAAAATCACTGTCCTATAAATTGACATCTACTTCGTCTTCCTTTTGTAGTGATCCTCAATATACTCCTTCCATATCTGCTCCCTCTTCCGCTTTGGGCAGAGCAATATTTGTTGACGTGTGTGTTTTAAGTTCTCCGAGAGTTATTGTGACTTTTCTAAATACAAATATGCCTTAGCGACCACTTTCTTTTTATAATCTGCACTTTTTTCCCTTATATGCATCACTTTATTTATGCCATCTGTAATTGACATGTCGCTTTATATCTTTCTTTCCCTAAACGTTTTTAAACAAGTAGAAACATTTCTCCATTATCTTCAATTTCTTCCCAGTTACATTTCTCAAACATGTTTTCTCTGTCCAACTTCTGAATTTATTCTTTTTAGCGTTGCTCCACTGAACGTCTTACTTTCATTGCCCCAGAAAAGATCGCAGCCAAGTTAGCATAAAAGGAGAAAATAACGTATTAAGTACTATCGAGCAGGCTAAGCAGTCAGATACAGGACGAAAGCCGGTGAGTTACTTGATGTAGAACCGAATATCAACGTTATGTACCAGATGCTCTCTCTGCACTGGTGGAAAGAATGGAAGTGCATGACTGATATCGATGTATGAGACCATATGAAGTAATTTTACTAGAAGTATAGATCACCAAAACAAAACTCAAGGGATATGTTCAAATATGAGATCATATCTAAGTGCGTTATTTTCTACAACTACCACGTGTCCTCAGCATGTGGTGTAATTACAGGTATACTATTTTATCCGCAATAGCTTCTTTCTCTTACGGGACACCTCGAGTTACTCTCACTTCCTACTTTAAAAAATTGTTTTAATGATTAAGTTTAAATACTCTACAGTTAACTAGGTCTGTTTCTATGGGCACTGTAGTACAATATTGTCAAAAAATACACTCACCCGTAGGCGTCCCGCCCACCAGGCCGCTGCTTCGGGATTGGTGAAGTCGATGATACCAGCTTCTCCATTCCACCAGGTCGTGTTGGCGTAGCCATCAGTGTTATTCACAAAGTAACCACTGTCGAGAGCCTCGGTGTGGTAAGGTTCGCAGTCCAAGTTCACAAACGGATGCACCCAAAGCGTGACCCGGAATCCCAGCGCGTGTAGGTCGTCGACGAGATCCGTGATGTTTGGGAATTTTTCAGAGTCGAATGTCAGACTACCGTAACATATCTCCCACATGTCGTCGATCTCTATCTGGCTGTTGTTAAAACCGTGGGAGAGTATCTCTGACGCAAACTCCCTCACTGTCGCCTCATCAATGTCCCTCTTGTACCGCGCCCAAGTCGACCAAATGGGATATGTGACCATTCGCTCGTCTGGGATGCCGGAAGGCTTACCTAGGAAGTTTTCCGCAGCATCCTCGTGGGCTTCTTCGGCATCGTCAAAATCACACACGTACAGCTCCATTACCATGTCCTTCCGGTCCACGGGATAAGGAGGTTTGTTCTCCGCGATTAGGCACAGCGAATCCTCTGACTCGTTTGTATTTTGATCGATAAAAAGCGGGACGTACGGCGGCACGTAGATGTAGGTGCCATCAGAGAACAACCAGTACCTCTCGGCAATGCCGACGTTGTCTTCCTGTTTAGTAACATACGAGTAGTGGTCGTACACGTCGTACTCTATGGGCCACGACTGGTTGTACTGTCCAGGACCGCCGTAGAGGTGACTGTCACAGTAACAGGTGCAGTACATCACCATGCCGGATGTCGAGTTGCTGGTGATATTCAAATGAAAGCAGTCACTGGCCCTGCCTCCATGCAGAACTGAGGTTATCGATTCGTAGATCTCGTAACAGTTTTCGTCAGAAGCGCTCAGGTGGCAGGGCCTAAGCAAGTCCTCCTCATCACGGACTGAAACGTAACCAATGTCGTTGCTCTGCCCACCTGTAAAATGAAGGAAGACAGTTTTTTCTTTTGCTATAAATCAGAATTGATGTAGCAGCACAGGGGCAAATGATTATCAAAATACACTCCTGGAAATTGAAATAAGAACACCGTGAATTCATTGTCCCAGGAAGGGGAAACTTTATTGACACATTCCTGGGGTCAGATACATCACATGATCACACTGACAGAACCACAGGCACATAGACACAGGCAACAGAGCATGCACAATGTCGGCACTAGTACAGTGTATATCCACCTTTCGCAGCAATGCAGGCTGCTATTCTCCCATCGAGACGATCGTAGAGATGCTGGATGTAGTCCTGTGGAACGGCTTGCCATCCCATTTCCACCTGGCGCCTCAGTTGGACCAGCGTTCGTGCTGGACGTGCAGACCGCGTGAGACGACGCTTCATCCAGTCCCAAACATGCTCAATGGGGGACAGATCCGGAGATCTTGCTGGCCAGGGTAGTTGACTTACACCTTCTAGAGCACGTTGGGTGGCACGGGATACATGCGGACGTGCATTGTCCTGTTGGAACAGCAAGTTCCCTTGCCGGTCTAGGAATGGTAGAACGATGGGTTCGATGACGGTTTGGATGTACCGTGCACTATTCAGTGTCCCCTCGACGATCACCAGTGGTGTACGGCCAGTGTAGGAGATCGCTCCCCACATCATGATGCCGGGTGTTGGCCCTGTGTGCCTCGGTCGTATGCAGTCCTGATTGTGGCGCTCACCTGCACGGCGCCAAACACGCATACGACCATCATTGGCACCAAGGCAGAAGCGACTCTCATCGCTGAAGACGACACGTCTCCATTCGTCCCTCCATTCACGGCTGTCGCGACACCACTAGAGGCGGGCTGCACGATGTTGGGGCGTGAGCGGAAGACGGCCTAACGGTGTGCGGGACCGTAGCCCAGCTTCATGGAGACGGTTGCGAATGGTCCTCGCCGATACCCCAGGAGCAACAGTGTCCCTAATTTGCTGGGAAGTGGCGGTGCGGTCCCCTACGGCACTGCGTAGGATCCTACGGTCTTGGCGTGCATCCGTGCGTCGCTGCGGTCCGGTCCCAGGTCGACGGGCACGTGCACCTTCCGCCGACCACTGGCGACAACATCGATGTACTGTGGAGACCTCACGCCCCACGTGTTGAGCAATTCGGCGGTACGTCCACCCGGCCTCCCGCATGCCCACTATACGCCCTCGCTCAAAGTCCGTCAACTGCACATACGGTTCACGTCCACGCTGTCGCGGCATGCTACCAGTGTTGAAGACTGCGATGGAGCTCCGTATGCCACGGCAAACTGGCTGACACTGACGGCGGCGGTGCACAAATGCTGCGCAGCTAGCGCCATTCGACGGCCAACACCGCGGTTCCTGGTGTGTCCGCTGTGCCGTGCGTGTGATCATTGCTTGTACAGCACTCTCGCAGTGTCCGGAGCAAGTATGGTGGGTCTGACACACCGGTGTCAATGTGTTCTTTTTTCCATTTCCAGGAGTGTAATTTAGATGCTCGAGCGCAAAATTCTTAGCGCAGCAGAACTGTGTCTGCAAGAAACCAGGAACATGCGCTACCTTTTAACTACGCGTCATTGTTGCTGCGCAATTATCTTAGCGTAGAAAGACATGGTTAACTCAATTTCTGAAGTCTCCCCGCAACACCTCAGTACGCTGGTCACCGTGAGAAACATAGGCTAGTAACGTAAGCGATATACACGTCTTTGAAGCTGGTGGAAACCCTTCGGTCTAGCTGTATTATCATCATTATTAAGATATAACACGTAGTGATGCTTTTTATTATTATGGTTCAAATGGCTCCAAGCACTATGGGACTCAACTGCTGAGGTCATTAGTCCCCTAGAACTTAGAACTAGTTAAACCTAACTAACCTAAGGACATCACAAACATCCATGCCCCAGGCAGGATTCGAACCTGCGACCGTAGCGGTCTTGCGGTTCCAGACTGCAGCGCCTTTAACCGCACGGCCACTTCGGCCGGCTTTTTATTATTATGAACCACCGCAGAAGCTCAATTAGGATTACTCATGTACTAGAATTCCCTCACGTGCAGTATCCCGATTTACAGCGAGCAGCCTTGTGCGTTTCTGGAATTTAATTTTTTTTTCGGTTAAATAGTGTTCCCTAGACTGTCGTAATACTCTGATCGATAATTATACGAGCATGTTTCCAAGTCTTTGCGATGCTGTGACACATTTTACAGAGTCGAGTGTCGAAGAAACACATGCTAGATCCAACATGCAGAATCAATATCATCACGAAGAGCAACATTTATAGCAGTCAGTATGAAACTGCTATTGACTTTTCATCAAGAAACGATACAGCGTGGGACGTAAGATACTCTTAAGCTGTTGATAAAGTTTGGAAACTCGAAAACCTTTCATTCTTTTTCATAATGACAATTTTCAGACACATACATTGATGTAAAAAAAATACACTTCCGGCCATTAAAATTACTACACCACGAAGATGACGTGCTACAGACGCGAAATTTAACCGACAGGAAGAAGATGCTGTGATAAGCACATAATTACCTTTTCAGAGCATTCACACAAGGTTGGCGCCGGTGGCGACACCTACAACGTGCTGACATGAGGAAATTTTCTAACCGATTTCTCATACACAAACAGCAGTTGAACGGCGTTGTCTGGTGAAACGTTGTTGTGATGCATCGTGTAAGGAGGAGAAATGCGTACCATCACGTTTTCGACTTTGATAAAGGTCGGATTGTAGCCTATCGCGATTGCGGTTTATCGTATCGCGACATTGCCTCTCGCGTTGGTTGAGATCCAATGACTGTTAGCAGAATATGGAATCGGTGGGTTCAGGAGGGTAATACGGAACGCTGTGCTGGATCCCAAAGCCCTCGTATCACTAGCAGTCGAGATGACCGGCATCTTATCCGCATGGCTGTAACGGATAGTGCAGCCACGTCTCGATGCCTGAGTCAGCAGATGGGGACGTTTGCAAGACAATAACCATCTGCACGAACAGTTCGACGACGTTTGCAGCAGCATGGACTATCAGCTCGGAGACCAAGGCTGCGGTTACCCATGACGCTGCATCACGGACAGCAGCGCCTGCGATGGTGTACTCAACGGCGAACCTGGATGCACGAATGGCAAAACGTAATTTTTTCGGGATAATCCAGGTTCTGTTTACAGCGTCATGATGGTCGCATCCGTGTTTGGCGACATCGCGGTGAACGCACATTGGAAGCGTGTATTCGTCATCGCCATACTGGCGTATCACCCGGCGTGATGGTATGGGGTGCCGACGGCACTTTGAACAGTGGACGTTACATTTCAGATGTGTTACGACCCGTGGCTCTACCCTTCATTCGATCCCTGCGAAACCCTACATTTCAGCAGGATAATGCACGACCGCATGTTGCAGGTCCTGTACGGGCCTTTCTGGATACAGAAAATGTTCGACTGCTGCCCTGGCCAGCACATTCTCCAGATCTCTCACCAATTGAAAACGTCTGGTCAATGGTGGCCGAGCAACTGGCTCGTCACAATACGCCAGTCACTACTCTTGATGAACTGTGGTATTGTGTTGAAGCTGCATGGGCAGCTGTACCTGTACACGCCATCCAAGCTCTGTTTGACTCAATGCCCAGGCGTGTTAAGGCAGTTATTACGGCCAGAGGTGGTTGTTCTGGCTACTGATTTCTCAGGATCTATACACCCAAATTGCGTGAAAATGTAATCACATGTCAGTTCTTGTATAATATATTTGTCCAATGAATACCCGTTTATCATCTGCATTTCTTCTTCGTGAAGCAATTTTAATGGCCAGTAGTGTAGTTCTCCCTTTTAGAGGTTGCCAGTCCACTCAAGATTTATTGTCGCAATAGTGAAAATGGAGTAGATTAAACGAGTACATTAACAGGTCAATAGCAGAAGCGATTCTGAAGTACCAGGTATAAGCCCATGCTGAAACAATCATATTAGAACATGGTATAACCAGTGCAGGCGCTGACTCTGGCATGCAGTCGATCGTACAGATGGTGGATACTGCCGTGTGATACTTTATTCCACCCCTGCTCGATCTGTTCACAAAGTTCTGTAAGAATAATTAGTTGAGGAGTTGCAAGTGTCGCATCTCGTCCCACCATATCCCACACGTGCTAAATGGAGACAATTTCAGAGATCGTGTTGGCCAGGAAAGTTTTTTGCACGTCGTGCAGATCACATTGAGTTTTAAGGTCTGTGTGTGGGCGATCGTTATCCTGTTGGAACAACACATCACCTTCCAGTTGCAAGAATGGCAGAAAAATGGTTCTAACCACATTCTCCACGTACCGAGCGCTGGTTAGCGTCCCCTCCAGAAACACCAAAGTTGAACGATAGTTGTCACTTAGCGCACCCCAGACAATAAATCCTGGAGCGTGGCCAGTGTGTCTTGGACGGATACACTCTACGAGGTCTCACCAAGTCTACGTCGTAGGCGCAAACGACCATCGCGTGTGTCAGGCAAAATCTGATTTCATCTCTAAAGGCCATGGCGTGCCATTCTATCTTCCAAGTGATCTTCTGCCGACACCAGTCGAGCCGTGCACTTTGATGCTTTGGCGTCAGTGGAAGACAGGCTACAGATGTGCGTGCCTTTAGTCCCACTGCTAATAGCTGGTTCGCAACAGTTCACGTTGACACATGTAGGCCTTCTCATCCATGCTATGGTAGCTATACGATCTGCCACTGCTCCCCTAATAGTACAACTATCTTGGCAGGTGTCTGAGCTGCGTGGACGTCCAGAACCTCGTCTACAGGAGTGAGAATGTTCAGGTGACCACTGATAGCAGCATCATTACACAGCTGATGCAGCACGTCCGTCTTGAGTGGCAGTTCTCCAAAGGTCACATCCCGCCACTCGGAAAGCCACAATTTGGCCACTTTCAAACTCGCTCCGTTGGCTGTAGGAAGCACGTGTGGGTCTCCGTGGATGGTTCCCCACTTTCTTTACAATTACGAACCACACTGAGCCTCCTGGTTGTGAGCATTCCCTATTTAAGGGTAGGGACAGTTAGCGCTACGGTCGTTATGCCACTACGTCCTCTATTGGTGGATGACGTTGAAACCATTATCAGTACATCTACTTTCTCCCAAGTGGCATAAGCCGTCACCAGATAAAAATCGACGTCGTCTTTCAATGAGTACTATTTTTCGACAATGTATTTTGCAGCTCAGGCGTCTTCATGGAAAGTGAAACGGTATTTTCATGAGTATTTGAGTATTTTACGAATAGGCGTTCTCGTCACTATCCTGAAACGAAATGGTGAACGTCTTCGAAAAAAGAGAAATCAAGCACAATACATTCTGCTGAGAACGTATAGTCTCCACCTTTGGAGATACTGAAGGGTAAACTGTTTCATGACAAGTAACGGACGTAAAGTTATTTTTCGACTGAGATACAAAATTAGCAAAAATTATATCGAAGATCAATTTGCAATGGGATAACGTGTCACTTTCGAGCTGACTGCCTTAATTTTGTTTCTGATTCGGAGTTTTTTTTTTTATACATAAAGCTTATTCTTTCATTTCCTGCCCCCTACCACATAAGCTCACACACGTCCTCAAACGTGTAGGTTTCGGCAAACATTTTTTTCCAGCAATTTATACACAGAGCACATTCTAGCCAATAACAGGTCTTCCTATAACATCACGGTAACATGCAGCAAGTACAATTATTTTACATTATTGATCGAAGTGGGTAAAAAAGTATAGATACACAACGAAGTTTTTGTTACTTGCCTTTCAAAAGGCAAATGTTAAGAAATACTTGGTTATAGCAAATAGCCTGAGAGTCCATAATACGATACACAAATTTTCCGTGAACATAGACAGTTCATGTGCAGATTACAAGCTCTTCCAAGGTTCATGATGATGCTGTAAGCCGCTGCAGTTTCTATTGCAAGAATAGTAGCAGTGCTAGTGAGAAATATGTGCATACTCTCCTGCACAGATTTACTTGTTGATCACTGAGGTACAAAAAATTTGTGATTAATTTAATCTTCTAATGTTGACTAATGCGAACAATTTTGGAACTCGCTGATGCGTACCCTATATAGCATTAGTATAAAGGAAGTTAGGTATCACTTGCTGCATGTCCATTCTGCAAATCAAGTAAGTGTGTGTTGTGCTTTGTGTCCTTTCACGAACTCTCTTTGTTGGAGGCCTTGTTCAGAGTGTACACCTACGTTCCACACAGCTATCCCCCGGTCACCTTCTGCATTATGTTTAGAAGATGGACGCTGTTGTCCCTCCACATTACACTGATGTTGGCAGCTGGTATTACACTTAATGAATCATCCCTCCAGGGGGTCGACAACTCTTTTTGTGGATACGTGCATGGCGAGCACGGGGCCCCGAGCTAGTGCAGTCCTCCTTCCTTTCCGGGCTGTCCTACGCCCCTTCCCCATCCCTCCTCGTCCCCAATCCTCCCCCGCCCCACCCCCTTACCACCCTTCAAACTCCCTCTTCTTGGGAGTAAAGTATCGAGCCTTCGTCCGGAGATGCACGTTTGAAAACTCCAGGATCCTCTTTCCTTTGTTTCTCTCCTTCCTCAAGCTTTCTGTCTCAATTGGTCTTTTCCTACATTCACTCTTCTCCTTGCTTTCATGCCCTTACTTCTATCTCTGCCTCATTCTCCTTGCCCTATTCTCCTTGTCTTCTTTTTCATGTCTTATTCTCCGCTTCGGCGTTTGAGATTCTCTCTTCTATCCCTCTCTCTCTCTCTCTCTCTCTCGCTCTCTTCTTTCCTCCCCGTGCGTGTCTGAAGGCCGACTCACGCGTTCGCACGAGTAGCCGGTGACGGGGTAACGCGTAATTCCCCGCCCTGGGTAGGCAAGTAAGGCACGCACGTACCCCCTGGTAAAGGCCAGGCCCAGGAGGGGTGATTGCCTGAACTGTTACCTTCTGAACGTGCCGATTGGTCCCTCCATCGGGAGGTGTGACCTGAGGTGTGGACAATCACCTAAGACGGGAATGCCCTCTGACTGGGCCCACACAAGGAAGGAGCGCCCCATCGGAGACGCTGGCAATCATGGGGGATTCATCTGCAATGTATTTCTCTTCTTCTTCCCTGTCTTCTGCCCAAAAAAGAAAGCTAGATGAAACTCTTGTTCCGAACATTCTACCACCAGCACCGAAGTTTCTCGTTGTCACAAGATCTGATGGTCACGATTTCTCAACAGTCAACCCTTTCGTCATTCAGAAGGGTGTAGATGCGATTGCAGGACCAGTGAAATCTTGAACTCGGTTGCGCAACGGTACCTTGCTGTTGGAGACAGAGAGCGCCTTCCAGGCCCAAAAATTACTTCGAGCGACTCTCTTACACACATTTCCTGTACAGGTAGAGGCCCACTGCACCTTGAATTCGTCGCGTGGCGTGGTGTATACCAGGTCACTCAACGGACTAACTGATGAGGAGATTCTGCCTTTCCTCTCTGATCAGGGAGTGACGGCCGTCCACCAGGTTATGAAAAGGGTCGACAAGGACCTCATACCGACCCGAACCATATTCCTGACATTGGACAATGTGCAATTGCCTTCACGAATTAAAGCGGGTTATGAGATCATTTCTGTTCGGCCGTATGTACCCAGCCCTACAAGGTGTTACCAATGTCAGCGGTTTAACCATACACGGCAGTCTTGTTCAAGTGCGGCTAAATGCGTTACCTGTGGCAGGTACGCCCATGAGGGTGATTGTCCACCTCTGTTCCCTCGTTGCATTAATTGTATGGGCGACCATGCTGCCTCCTCTCGCGACTGCCCCGTCTACAAAGATGAGAAAAGTATACAGGAAATTCGAGTGAAAGAGAAGGTGTCGACCTTGGCTGCTCGCAAGTTATTCAACAGCAGAAAGCCCACTGTGCTTCCGGTAGGTCAATACAGTACCGTTCTCGCCTCTCCTCGGCCTACCAGGGAGGTCGCTACACAGACATGCGATCTAACATTTAGCGACTCGGTCGTCAGTTCGGCCAGTCCTAAGATCGCCCGATCAACGTCTCTTCTTCCTCCCACCAACCCTAAGGCTCAAACATTATCTGCTACTGCTAAGACGAGGACCTCTAAATCAGATGCTCGAACCTTCAAAAAAGAACCGACACGCGAATATTTGTAGCGTACACAAACTTCACAGCCATCAACTGATCTTTCGACAAAACGTAATTCTTCAAAGAAGGCTCATAGAAAAAAGAGTTCTCCATCTCCGCCGAGGCGCGTTTCCTCCTGCGCCACCCAGCGGTTGCCGTCCACGGCCATCTTCAGTTTCGCCAGGCCGCACCGCTGGTAGCCGATCATCTGGCCTTTCACCGGCGGAGGAAGCTGCCCCTCCTGACCAGCTCAGGAAGGTGGCAGACGCGCTGAGTTGATGGACCATGACACACCATCTATCGAAGCCAGGTCTTCATTGGCCATCGAGGTGACCCTTTCTTGTTTCTTCTTTTTCTTTTAGTTTTCCTAATGGCACTTCTTCAATGGAATATTCGTGGTATTCAGTCCAACCGAGAGGAACTCAAATTGCTCCTTAGAATGCATTGACCACTTGTCGTAGGTCTCCAAGAAACGAAGTTACGCCCATGCGATCGTATTGACCTGGCACACTATCCCCTGTGGCAGGTCTCCTGGCTCATGGAGGGGTCATGTTGCTGGTTTGGGATGATGTCTACTACGATCCAATCACATTGCATACAGATCTGCAGGCAGTTGCCGTCCGAATTACTCTCCCCACTTTCACATTTTCCATTCGTACTGTTTACACTGCATCATCGTCTGTCTTTACTAGGGCAGACAAGATACAACTGATTGCTCAGCTTCCTACAACATTTTTGTTAATTGGAAACTTTAATGCCCACCATCCCCTTTGGGGCTCTCCTTCATCCTGCCCGAGAGGCTCCCTCTTGGCAGACCTTTTCAACCACCTCAATCTAGTCTGCTTAAATACCGGTGCACCTACCTTCCTTTCAGACGCAACGCATACCTATTCCACTTGGACCTCTCTATATCCACTATCCAACTTGCACGTCGGTCCGAGTGGTCCGGTCTGACACATACTCGAGCGACCATTTCCCCTGCGTAATCCATCTCCTGCATCACACCCCTTCTCCACGTGCCACTATCTGGAACATCTCCAAAGCCGACTGGAGGCTTTTCACCTCCCTGGCGACCTTCCATGATCAAAATTTCTCCAGCTGCGATAGTCAGGTGGCATACCTCACGGACGTTATTCTCGCTGCTGCTGAATACTCCATCCCTCGTACTTCCTCTTCTCCACGTCGAGTCCCAGTCCCCTGGTGGACTACAGCATGCAGCGACGCTATTCGTGCTCGGCGACATGCTTTACGCACCTTCCAACGCCACCCTACGATGGCGAAGTGTATTAGTTACAAACGACTCCGTGCATAATGTCGTCGTGTTATCAAAGAAAGCAAGAAGGCTTGCTGGGTGGCTTTCACCAGCTCATTAAACAGTTTTACTCCTTTTTCGGACGTCTGGGGTGGCCTGCGCCGGCTATATGGCACCAAGGTCCACTCCCCGATTTCTGGCCTGACTGCAGCGAATGAAGTCCTTGTGGATCCTGAGGATGTCTCAAATACCTTCGGCCGCTTTTTTTGCGGATGTCTCGAGCTCTGCCCATTACCACCCTGCCTTCCTCCCCCGAAAACAAGCAGAGGAGGAACAGCCACCTTCTTTCCAGTCTTTGAATCGTGAAAGTTACAATGCAACCTTCACCGTGCGTGAACTCGAAAGTGCACTCGCTCGGTCCCGATCCTCTGCTCCGGGTCACTATGGTATCCATATCCAGATGCTGAAGAACCTTTCTCCTGCAGGTAAAGGTTTTCTGCTTCGCGCCCATAATCGCATCTGGACTGAAGGTCATGTCTCCACACGCTGGCACGAAGCGATTATTGTTCCCATACCGAAACCAGGAAAGGACAAACACCTTCCTTCCAGTTATCGCCTCATCTCCCTTACCAGCTGCGTCTGCAAGGTGTTGGAGTGCATGGTAGATTCTCGATTCGTTTGGCTCCTTGAATATCTCGACGCCTCCTTACCGATGTCCAATGTGGCTTGCGTAGGCGCCGCTCTGCTGTTGACCACCTAGTTACCTAGTCGACCTTCAGTATGAACAACTTCTTGCGTAAGCGCCAGATGGTGGCAGTGTTCTTCGATTTGGAGAAGGCTTACGACACCTGTTGGAGGGCGGGAATTCTCCGCACCATGCACACTTGGGGCCTTTGCGGTCGCCTCCCTCTTTTTATTAATGCATTTTCAATGGATCGAATGTTCAGGGTACGTGTGGGTTCTGTTTTGTCAGATGCGTTTCACCAGGAGAATGGGGTGCCCTATTTGCCATAGTTATCAATCCAATAATGGATTGCCTTCCAGCTGACGTTTCAGGCTCCCTTTTCATGGAGGACTTTACGATCTACTGCAGCGCTCAGAGGACATGTCTCCTGGAGCGCTGTCTTCAGCGTTGTCTAGACCATCTATATTCCTGGAGTGTCGCTAACGATTTCCGTTTTTCTGGTGAGAAAACGGTCTGTATGAACTTCTGGCGTTACAAACAGTTTCTTCCACCATCCTTACATCTCGGTCCCGTTGCTCTCCGATTCGTGGAGACAGCAAAATTTTTAGGTCTTACATTTGACAGGAAACTTTGCTGGTCTCCACATGTGTCTTACTTGGCTGCTCGTTGTACCCGTTCCCTAAATGTACTCCGTGTTCTCAGCGGTACGTCATGGGGAGCAGATCGAATGGTCCTGTTTCGCTTCTAACGTCCTATCAAAGCTGGATTATGGGAGCTTTGTCTACTCTTCTGCCCGGCCGTCCGTCTTACGCCGTCTAAACTCTATCCACCATCGGGGGTTACGTCTGGCGACTGGAGCATTCTACACCAGCCCTGTTGAGAGTCTGTATGCCGAAACTGCCGCATTACCTCTAAACTACCGGCGTGATATGTTGCTTTGTCGGTACGCCTGCCGACTGATGTCAATGCCCGACCACCCGTCATATTTCTCCTTCTTTGACTATCTCGACCGCCAATACGGGTTCGCTTTCGTCGCCTGCTTCAGCAACTTGATTTTACGCTCCCTACGACTGTTAGAGTGGGTGAGAGCCCGACGCCACCTTGGCTCCAGGTTCGCGTTCACCTTGAACTCAGCTCGCTCCCAAAGGAGAGGACCGCGGATTCGATATGCCGCCCGAGGTGTGTCGAACTTTGTTCGAGGCTCGCTAGTAACTTTATTTACACAGATGGCTCCAAGACTGCTGCTGGCGTCGGATGTGCCTTTGTCGTTGGAGATGATACCTTTCAATACCAGCTCCTTGGCCAGTGTTCAAGCTTTACAGCTGAGCTTTTTGCTCTCTATCAGGCTGTTCAGTATATCCGCCGCCATCGTCATTCTCCCTATGCCATCTGCTCTGATTCTTTGAGCGCCATTCAGAGTCTCCGTCACCCATATTCGGACCACCCTCTCGTGCAACGAATTCAACGGTCCCTTCAGTCGCTAGCTGATATCGGCGCTCGTGTCCCTTTTTTGTGGATTTCTGGCCACGTTGGTGTGCCTGGGAACGAAGCTGCTGATGTTGCGGCCAAGGCTGCTGTCCTCCTGCCTCGGACAGCTTCCTTTTGCGTCCCATCAACTGATGTTAGTGGGGTTCTTCGTCGGCACGTTTCATCATTGTGGCATGAGGCTTGGTCCTCTCTCCATGAAAATAAGCATAGGGCCATCAAACCCATCCCGACGGCTTGGACGACCTCCACACGCCCTTCCCGGCGAGAGGAGGTCATTTTGGCCCGGTTGCGGATTGGGCATTGCCGAATTAGCCACCGCTACCTGTTGTCCGGTGACCCCACCCCGCAGTGCCCCTGTGATCATCCATTGACGGTGCGCCATGTTTTATTGTCCTGGCCCCTTTTTATTCACTCTCGTGTTGTCCTGTGTCTGCCGTCTACCTTACAGGAACTTTTAGCTGATGACGCTCGAGCAGCTGCTCGAGTCCTTAGATCTAACTCTATTATTTTGTTTATCTGCGTCTTTGTAAGTACTTTCTGGTGTTGCCCCCTTGCGTTTTTCTACGCTGTTAGTGCAACAACGTTTGTGACTGGGCGCTAATAACCTTAGTAGTTGAGTGCCCTAAACACAAAAAAAAAGTTAATGAATCATATATGACCAAGATCAAGTTCATCGCTAGCGACTGACCAACCGGAAAGCTTATGTGATGTCTCTGCAGCACATAAAGGTATACTTTGACAGAGCCAGTATCATCCTCCTCCTTGAAGAAGAAAACGAAAGATGGCCCTTTGTTAGTTGTTTTCTACCCGTCTGTGAATACTTTAATCACATGCGGCGCGACCTCTGCAATTTCAAGGCTGTTGTGGATACGTCACTAATGTTATGCTTTTCATATTTGGGGGGACGGTCAATGATGCTGGAAGTGAAAAAATGAAATAGAAAATTTTGAATACATCAGTTTATAACAGCAGAGGAATTACAATGTCACGTACCACTTTTCCATTTCAATAGTGCACGGCAGTATCTGTACCGCTTTATCATTCAGCAGTATTGAAGGTATAGAAGCCATCAGCATGCAAAAGTATCTGCACTGATGATTCTGTTAGAAGTAGAAATTTATGGTTGTGGCACAGGTTAGTGTCAATACGAATGCTATGAGATGCTACCCGAAGGTTGTCGGGATATTGCAATAAATAAAATTGCGCTTTACCTGGGCCTTATTGACCACCAGCAATTTCAAAGCAGTCATCTTGGGACTCTATACACCGCTTATGACGATTGTTCCGTCAACTGAAACTACCCGGCAATGCATTTTTCGTGAGACACTTTAGTACCACTTGCGAGTTTGATTGGGTTCCATCTACTGTGTGGAAACTTCTGCCGTTTAACTTGAGGACTAAAAAGAAAGTCACTCGGTGCCAGGTCGGGGGACGACGAACGGTCATTTTGTTTTTCGCTAAAAACTCCTTTAAATCAACGCAGCGCGTGACTTCGCATTTTCATGTTGGAGCAACAAGTCACCCGCGCACGTCTCTTCTGGACGTTTTCTTCTTAGGTTTTCCCTGAATAGCCTAGCACAATGAGTTGACGCACTGACGAGGAGGGACAAACTCCTTTCGAACAATTCCTTGCATGTCGAAGAAACAGGTGAGAATGGATTTCACATAAATCTTCACTTTCTGGGCTCTCTTGGTACGGGGTGACGGTGGACTCTTCCACTGCGGCTATTACTGTCTGGTTTCGGGGTCGTATCCACACACCCAGCTTTCGCAACCAGTAATAATCCTCGAATGAAAGTCTGGCTCACTTTCAGGCCTTTCTTGCAGTTCTCTGCAGATTTGTCCGCAGTTGTGTTCTGCTGCTCACTGCGACCAAATGACACAAACTTTGTGCCAAACGTGACATGTAGTAAAGAAGAAATAAATTGAAACGTCATGCTTCATGCGGCATTTTTAATGTCTGGATAGCGAAAATGTAGTAAGCGACAAACTTTTTTTTCTTTCATTTTTTGGAGGTTGTCGGTGAGAAAATTTTCGTCAGGGTTTAAAATTATGTGTAAAGTTTGTTGCAAGTGATTGAGTGCTCTAGTTCTCAAATTCTGAATGTCTGAAGTACGGGCATTCGCAAGTTGTGGTCTACATTGGTTTTTCACCCCCAAGCCCAAACCCTTTGATGGGTAGACGGTTCTTACCGCCACAGCGATTCTTTCCGGGCAATACGTGATCTGTGTACCTAATTTGGTTCAAATCAGTCAAGTGGTTTAGAAGGAAACGAGGAATGGGATGCCTACATACATATATACACACATATATACACACAATGAAAGCCAAAGAAACTGGTACACCTTCCTAATATCGTGTAGGACCCCCGTGAGCACGCAGATGTGCTGCATCACGACGTGACATGGACTGGACTAATGTCTGAAGCAGTGCTGGAGGGAACTGGCATCATGAATCCTGTAGGGCTCTCCATAAATCCGTAAGAGCACAAGGGGGTGGAGATCTCTTCTGAACAGGGCGTTGAAAGGCATCCCAGACATGCTCAATAATGTTCTATGTTTGAGGAGTCTGGTGGACAGCGGAAGTGTTTAAACGCAGAAGAGTGTTCCTGAAGCCACTCTGTAGCGATTCTGGACGTATGGGGTGTCGCATTGTCTTGCTGGAAATGCCCAAGTGCGTCGGAATGCACAATGGACATGAATGGATGCAGGTGATCAGGCAGGATGCTTACGTACGTGACACCTATCAAGTCGTATCTAAACGTATGAGGGTCCCATATCACTCCAATTGCACACGCCCCACAACATTACAGAGCCTCCGCCAGCTTCAACAGTCCCTTGCTGTCAAGCAGGGTCCATGGATTCATGAGGTTGTCTCCATACCCGCACACGTCCATCCGCTCGATAGAATTTGAAACGAGACTCGTCCATCCAACAACGTGTTTCCAGTCATCAACAGTCCAATGACGGGCCCAGGCGAGGCGTAAGGCTTTGTGCTGTGCTGTCATCAAGAGTACACGAGTGGACCTTCGGTTCAGAAAGCCCATATCGATGATGTTTCATTAAATGTTTCGCACGGTGACACTTGCTGATGGCACACCTGCAGCAATTTGTGGAAGGGTTGCCCTTCTGTGACTTTGAACAATTCTCCTCATTCGTCGTTGGTCTCTTTCTTGCGGGATCTTTTGCCGCCCGCAGCGATGTCGGGGGTTTGATGTTTTAGCTTATTTTTAATATTGACGGGAAACACTCGTAGGGAAACCCCGACTTCATCGCTATCTCGGAGATGCTGTGTCCCATCACTCGTGCGCTGACTGTAACACCACGTTCAGATTCACTTAAATCTTGATAACCTGTCATTGTAGCAGCACTAACCGATCTAACAATTGCGCCATACACTTATTTTCTTGTATAGGCGTTGCCGACCGCAGCACCGTATATACCTTTATACGCATGGCTATACCAGTTTCTTTGGCCATTCAGTGTACATACATACACATGTATATGAACCTGTTTTTATAATATGTATTGATTGTTTCTATGGCTTTCATGTATTTCTGAAACTTTATGCCACAGACTTGCGAAAGTCTAATATTCCGTATCTTTAGTAGGTGATACTAGTCATGTGGACTGATAAGGCAAGGAATGAAGAGATTCTGCACAGAATCGGAGAGGAACGGAATATGTGGAAAACACTGACAAGGAGATGGGACAGGATGATAGGACATCCGTGAAGACATCAGGGAATGATTTGAATTTTAAAATTTTCCCGGCGAATTGACTGTTCAAACAAATTTAGGGCTTGCAGCCGGTCGTCGTTCAATACTTCGCACGATATTTCAACTGGGCACCTGCCAGTCATCTTCAATTGAGCCGTCGCAGACTGGCGAAAACGTCCTCCGTTCCGTAATATATAGCGTACTGTAACTATTGTGCGCATGCGTCGAAAACTTGATAAATGAACAACACTGCCCGCCGGCAGGACCCTCGCTGGTGGAATAGCGAAACTCAGTCGCCCTCTGCGTTGCTGTTTGCCGCGGCCGTCGACGCACTCTGTCCTCTTCGATTTGAGCAAATCGTGGAGATGATGGGATTCCATGCACTGTCCAGCTGGTAGCCGCTGCCACGGTTTAACAGATTTCCCGCCAGTCGTATTCCTGCGGATTCTTTAATAATGGAGTCCCAGAAAGACATTGCTGTGGACAAAATCATTGTTTTCTCATACTCCATTGAATGTCCAGTAGAAATACAATGTTCAGCAGTAGCGGACTTGCTTGGCTGCAAAAGGCGGGTGTAACGTTGATGTTCAGCGCAGCGTTCTTTCACGGTGCGTGTGGTTTGACCTATGTAAGCCATAGCACATTGGCACGGTATCTTGTAAATTCCGGTCTTTCGTAGTAGCAGATTGTCCTTAACTGGTCCCACAAGGTCCGCAGTCTTCGATGGTGGCCGGAAAGCCAGTTTTACCTGAAATTTTCGGAGGATTCTTGCTATTTTAAAGGAAGTGTTTCCAACAAAACGAAGAAAAGCTAAAGATTGTTCAAGCATGTTCTCCTCTTTGTTCACTTCCTGCTTCTTAGTTTTAACTGTTAGTGCCCTGTTAATCTGCCAGATGGAATACCCATTTTCACTGAATACTGTCTTTACATGGGCGAGTTCTTGAGGTAAGCTATCTAGATGTGAGACAGTATGAGCTCTATGAACAAGTGTTTTAAGCAAACTCATGGTTTGCGATGGGTGATGGCAACTCGATGCTTGCAGGTACAAATCAGTATGAGTGGGTTTCCGGTAAACTGAATGCCCTAGAGAACAATCAGAGGGCGACTGAGCTCCAATATTCCACCAGCATGGGCGCTGTCGGCGGGCAGTGTGGTTCATCTATCAAGTTTTCGACGCATGCGCACAATAGTTACAGTACGCTATATATTGCGGAGCGGAGGACGTTTTCGCAACTCCGGCGATACTTTGGTATGAATACCGCCCTTCGATGTGTTTTCTATCCCTGATGATCCCCAGTTCAATTACTCCCTCTTCCCAGATGTCCGAACTGACACCTCTGTCCCTCCCCTCGCACCTGGTTTCCAGTACTTGGACAACATTGCACACACCGAACTCAATGCCCCTATCACTACACAGGATCTCATCGTTACACTCCGCATGAAACACTCCTGGTCACGATCGTGTCACCTATCACCACCTTCGTGAAGCTCCTGCCCGTTTCCTCTCCACCCTGGCCAAGCTCTACAATGTAGTCCTGTCCACCGGCTACTACCCCGACATGCGGAAAATCTCCCGTATCCTGATGTTCCTTAAACCTGGTAAACCGCTGTCCGCTGTCTCCTCCTACTGTCCCATCAGCCTTACCTCAGTCTTCAGCAAGGTCCTGGAATCAACCCTAACCCGACGCATCCACCAGCATCTTCGCCAGCACCGCCTCCCTCCAGTTACCTAGTGTGGCTTTTGGCCGTCCTTCTCTACCAATGACCTTCTCCTTCACCTCACTCATCTCCTCTCCGAACAGCTTAATTCCCGTCACTCAGCTATCTTCCTCTCCCTTGACCTTGAATGAGCCTATGACACCGTGTGGCATTCTGGTCTCCTCTTCAAGCTCCAAACCTTCGCCCTTCCTATTAACTACGTCCATCTGATAGGCTCCTTTCTTTCCCAATGTCCTTCCTACGTCACCATCCACAACACGGATTCCTACAACTTTTTCCCCTCCACCGGTGTGCCCCAAGGTTCCATCCTCTCCCCTCTTCTGTACCTTTTGTATATGGCGGACATACCGCCGCCTTCACCCCCCATCCACCTTCTCCAGTACACCAATGACACTGCCTTCCTTGCCCTTGCCCCCACCCTGCAGCACTCCCAACACCATCTCCAATCCCATCTTGACCGGTTCACCACTTGGTGCAACCAGTGGTTGCTTAAGGTCAATCCTTCCAAAACCCAGGCGATCATTGTAGGCAAAACCACCCCTTCCTTCCACCTCCTCGATTTCTATATCACCATCTATGACCATCCTATCGCCCTCACCCCCACTCTTAAGTACCTTGGTGTCACCCTTGACCGTCACCTCTCCTGGAAACCCTACCTCCGGACGATCCAAGCCAAGGCACGCTCCCGACTCTGTCTCTTCAAGCTCCTTTCCCACCGTACATGGGGTCTGGACCCCTCCACCATCATCCATACCTATAAATCCCTCATTCGTCCTATCCTATGCTACGCCCACCCTGCCTGGATCTCTGCTCCCCCTACCTTTTACAAATCCCTTCAGATCCTAGAACGCCATGCTCTTTGCCTCGCCTATCACATCCATCTCCCCTCCCCCACACGGATCCTGTACGACCTTATTCCGTTCCCCCACCTCCTCCTTTTCCTCAAATGGATACGGATCCTCTACACCTCTTGTAAACTCGATCCTCCTCACCCGCTGGTCTCTCCCATCCTCTCCCGCCCCCGTCCGCTGCACCGCCTGTATTTCCACATCCCACCTGCTCTCCATCTCTCCACTCTCCATACCCTCTCCCAAGGTGGCTTCCGTCAGCTCCCCATCCCTGATGATGCCTCCCTCCCCTCCATCTACCCCTCCTATCCACTGTGATCCTCCCCTCCCACTTCCTGTGTCCTTTCCTTATGGCACCTTCTCTCCCTTCTCTCCCCCTTCCCTCCCTCCTCCCTTCCTCCCCCCTCCTTCCCTGGGCTTCCCCTACCCCCTCCTACCTTCATTCCTCCCCCCAACTCCCCTGCCACTGGCATCTCTGCTCTCCTCTCTCCCTCCTCCACCACCTTCCCCCCCTCTTGGCAGGTCCCCGGACTCGCACACGCTAAGTGGACATTTGCGCGGTGGCGATCATCGCCACCAGTTTAGTGTCCGTCCCGTCGTGATTGTGATATAGTGTTTTTCGCCGCCACGCTCCTCGGTCACTTGTACCGTCTCGTTCGTCAGTGTTTGTGTGCAGTGCCCACAGTGTTTTTCTGTATTTTCGTCGAGTGTGAATGGCTTCATGTTTTTTATTTATTGTATCTCCTGTTTTTTAACCTCCGATTTGTAACTTTTCTGTCTCCTTTTTTTCAATTATTGTAGTTCTTGTGGCTGAAGAGCGGAGTAGATGTAATCCACTGCCAGCCCGCCTTTGTATAAGGTGTACAAATCACAATAAAGAAAAAAAGACGTTTTCACCAGTCTGCGACGGCTCAACTGAAGATGACTGGCAGGTGCCCAGCTGAAATATCGTGCGAAGTATTGAATGACGACCAGCTGCAAGCCCGAAATTTGTTTGAACAATCAGGGAATGACTTCCATCGTACTAGAGGGAATCATAGAGGGCAAAAACTGTTGAGGGAGACAGAGACCGGAATACATCCAGCAAATAACTGACGGCGTAGGTTGCAAGTGCTACTCTGAGATGAAGAGGCTGGCACAGGAGAAGTATATCTGGCGGGCTGCAGCAAACCAGTCAGAAGACTGATGACTCAAAAAATCCTAATAGTGTATGTAAGTTGTTTCTTGAATTTCTCAGAATGTCGATCTTTGGTCATTTTGTGGATGAACCTGTAAGTAGCGTACTGGTGCAAACAGTAAGACAGATTCAGGTTTAGGGACGTATATGACAATGGCCACATAAAATGCAGATGGTCGTTGTGAGACGAACGTAGAGTGAATCTAGTTGAATATGGTTGGAAAGACAATGTAGGACCTTATTTGTGAACCACTGTGACGTAAATTCAACAAATTTAGGTGCTGTTAAAATTTGCAGCATTTAAGATGGGAGTTGTGTAATGTACCTGACGACAGGGCCTGTCCACGCCACTCCCAGCCACTGGTCTCCTCTGTGGGAGGAAAGGAGGCGCGAACTGACCATAGAGAGATGAATGATGGATATTTATGCGATGCTGTTCCTTTGGACATGTCTGAAAGAAAAGGCACCGCACATAGACGGCTATCAGAAACAGCATGGAAAGTTTGTAAGGATATTGCAGGATAAGTTGTGCTGAGAAATAAAAGGTAAGAAAAAAAATTCGATACGTTGCACCGTTTCCGAGTTAATTACTGTAGCCAATCAGGCAGTTTCGCGCGTGAATTTAAGCTGGTCACCAGATACGATTAGTGTCGGTTGTTCTCTCAGAGTAGACGATAGTGAACGAGGCTGCTCAGCGTTTGGCTCGGGTTTCATCGTTACTACAGCCCCATGTCCAGTTTTTGTGCCGCCCTGTTGTTCGGCTTTACGAAACAAGACGACAAAGCCTTAGGCGACACTGTCACTGGTGCACCGCCTGAATTTGCACGTGCAACGGCCTGATTGGCTAACTTCAACGCTAATTGGAAACGGCGCAGCTTACCGAACATTTTTCTGAACAGTTATTTCTCAGCACAACGTACCCTGCAACACTCTTACAAGCCCTTTAGACTGTTTCTCACCACCCCGTATATAACAAGGGCGGGACAGCCCAGTGACCCCTTCAGTACAGGTGCACCAACACGATCGAACTCTAACAGAAATCAGCAAACTGCTGCGAGTAACGAGGATACGAGGCAGCAGCGCTACATCAAGTAGTACGTGGACAACTTACAATTTTGAATCGGTCAGAGACCTTGTCCGGAGGGACGAACTGCTCAAGGCGACAGTTCTCGCGAAACGGAAAAATCCGGGTTCGAGTCCTGGTCCAGCACAAATTTTCAACTTTTCCCTTTAACATGTTTCAGTGGCCCTTAGAAGTTGACGTCATTATTTCCTCTGGATCATAAAATCATGGACGATTACAATCCACAAATGGCTATATGATATACTCTTAAGGAAATGGATGACGTCTGCATTACATATCTGATCTCGTGTGGCACTTGGCTGTGAGAGTTAGGTAAGTGGTATGGGATGTTAATACGAGGGTGAGTCAAATGAAAACCTTAAATATTTTTTAAATATTATTTATTGCGCAGAAGTGGTACAAAACTGTATCACTTTTCAACATAATCTCCCCCACGCTCAATGCAAGCCCTCCAGCGCTTACAAAGTTCATAAATTCCTTTAGAAAAAAATTCTTTTGGTAGTCCGCACAACCACTCATGCACCGCGTGGCGTACCTCTTCATCAGAACGGAACTTCTTTCCTCTCATTGCGTCCTTGAGCGGTCGAAACATATGGAAATCATTTGGGCCTAGGTCTGGTGAGTATGGTGGTTGAGGAAGACACTCAAAATGCAGGTCTCCGGTTGTTGCAGCTGTTGTACGTGCAGTGTGGGGCCTTGCAATGTCATGTTGCAAAAGGACACCTGCTGACAGCAACCCACGTCGCTTTGATTTGATTGCAGGCCGCAGGTGATTTTTTAGGAGATCTGTGTATGATGCACTGGTGACAGTGGTCCCTCTAAGCATGTAATGCTCCAAAATGAAGCCTTTTTCGTCCCAAAAGAGAGTCAGCATAACCTCCCCTGTTGATGGTTCTGTTCGAAACTCCTTTGGTTTTGGTGATGAGGAGTGGCGCCATTCCTTGCTGGCTCTCTTCGTTTCTGATTGGTGGAAGTGAACCAAGGTTTCGTCCCCAGTAACGATTCTTGCAAGGAAGCCATCACCTTCTCGTTCAAATCGCCGAACTAGTTCTTCACAAGCATCAACACGTCATTCTCTCACTTCAGGAGTCAACTGCCGTTGCACTCATCTCGCAGACACTTTGTGAAACTGGAGCACATCATGCACAGTGTGGTATGCTGACCCGACTAATCTGTAAACATGCTGCAATGTCATTCAGTGTCACTATGGCTTCAAATGCTGCAATGTTCTGTGGAGTCACAACTCGTTGTGTCTGACCTGGACAAGGAGCATCTTCCACTGAAGTCACACAATTTGCGAACTTCCTACCCCATTCGTAGACTTGCTGCTGTGATAAACATGCATCACCGTACTGAACCTTCACTCGTCGATGAATTTCAATAGGTTTCACACCTTCACTACGCAAAAACCGAATAACAGAACGCTGTTCTTCCCTGGTGCAAGTCGCAAGTCGGGTAGCCATCTTCATATTGATACTGCGACGGTATGTGCGCATCTGCACTATGCTGCCACCTACAGGCCATTCTGCACGCTGTTTGTAGCACGCTTACCAACTTACAAGATAACGGCGCGAAATTTCGATTTGTTATTACAAATTTAAGGTTTTCATTTGACTGACCCTCGTATCTCAGCTTGTGTGGTAACTTCTGCACACTATCCCATGTATTAAATAAAATGTAAATTACGGGTTTCCATTTTCATTTTTCCTAACCACTATAGAGCGTGCTGTCGTTAGACAAAGAGTTGGGATTGTCTTTCGTGACAACTCTGGAGTTGAGGGAAAATTTGAGTGTTGGCAGCGTGGCAATTTTTCTCCTTTATTGTTATTTCATCCCCCCCCTTGTTCCTTGTGGGCGTGGGGGTGCGGTGGCAGCTGTACAAATAACATTCTCTTCAGCGAGTAGAACGTAACCCCATCTTAGATGCTAACACACAAAAAAACAAGGAGACATATGTACTATGAATGTACAGTAATTTGGAAAGGTGAGATGAGTGGGAGCGATATGAATAATGTAATGCTACCTTCATGAATTGTTGAAAAACAGTGATAAAATGTGGGCAGAAAGCATAATTAAAAACACTTGAGAAACACTTGACGAACCAACACATGAAAAACACTTGAAAAACGTGAACTGGTGTAAGATACAATGACCACTGAAAACGGAACACCGTGCGCTTTTCCTAAAATTGGGAAAGGACCTTTGACCTGTGACATTGGATTGTACATGAAAAACAAGTGTGAGTATGGAGGGAGATAGGTGAGTGGTGGTGATGAGGATGGACAAACGGTAAGACGTGGTGACAAGACAGATGTGTCTGTGGGGAACAAGGAGAGAGGGGATAAGATGTGGTAGGAGCGAAGAGGAGGACGGAGTCCTTCGGGGAAGGGTGGGAGGGAAGGGGGGGATAGGATGTATGCAGAGTTGGTAGGACGGGTAAATGTGGTAACTGAATCGTACAATCGTATATTTTCCACGCAATATATTGAATTAAGACCTGTTCCATTGAATCTTTTTATCACTGATGCTAGTGGAGTGTGAGTTGTTGTGTACAGGTTGGCTTTTTCAGATAGGCTTTATCATTCCAACATTTCATGTTTGTTTAGCCTCCATGCAAGCTCTCAAAAGTGCCTCTGCAATGTGCTGCCATCTCACGGGAGAAAGTTGTATGTATCACATGGTATGCCTACTCATCTGAACAGGAGTGGGGGCCCGCAGTTGCCGTCTGGCTGCGAGGGGTCACAAGGCCAGACAGCTGAGCAATGTGGTGCTCGGTAGAGGCTGCGATTGGTGCATCAGTCAGCTGCAGCAGCCCGTACATCACGACTGTGTGATGTACCGATCTTTTGGTAGCGAATGCTGGTGACAACGTTGGCGGGTAGCGCTCGCTGGTTGCAGTGAATGTTTATAATAAAGATCTCATATCTGTTCCATTCCTTCCCAAAGTTCAGGCCGTACGACGTGACTGCATATATAAACGCCTGTAGCAATTGTTAAAAGAGAGCCATGGGATGTCAGTCTAATTTGTTTACAAAATGAAACCCGCGATTCCATACGAATTACATAGCAAGAGTGAACTTTGTTTAAAAAATCATTCCCAACACCTGCATAGTATAATTACTACATGGCAAGAGTATAGGGGAAGAACAAGCAAAATGGCCACTCTATGTTTTTGCAGTTTTTTTTTAGCGAAGTTGCAGTGGATCTAGGAATTCCAAAACGCTGGGGTTGTAGTCACACTATGCTACTACCTGCTTGACTTTTTTTTCATTCACACTTACAGTTATTAACCAATAATCTGAAAAACATTCAAGAGTCTACTGTTGCCACACCGCTGAAAAACGCTAAATAAATTGAGAAACACAGTTTTAAATCTGAAAAATGTGTGAAAGAAAAAACAATTTGTTTATAGTACAATTACATAATGAGAGGAAAATATTTATTACATAAGATTATTGCCATTTTATGTCAAGAAAATATGTTATTTCTATTGAGAGAAAGCAAAGTAACCCGATTTCAGACATTTTTGGCACAGTTTTCATAAAATAGCAACCAGTAGCAGCGCACTAAGGGTGGGCCCAAACTGCGAATGCTGGGCATTTGCACACAACCTAAATGTTGGAAACTTTATCCGGAAACCAGCAACCTACCCCTTTCCACTCATTCTGGTCTCTTTACTAAAACTGTGCTTGAGGTTATCCTCTCGCACTGTTCACATACTGCACAATGCACATTCTTAACTGGTACTCCGAAAAAAGTATATTCCATCAACAGAAGATGGTGGTAAATTTCCTTTCCTTGTTTTGATGTAAAAATATCCGAAACCCTCCACATACCTTCTTGTTGCCATTTTTCAGGAATTATTAATGTGGTGTCACCGCCAGACACCACACTTGCTAGGTGGTAGCCTTTAAATTGGCCGCGGTCCGTTAGTATACGTCGGACCCGCGTGTCGCCACTGTCAGTGATAGCACACCGAGCGCCACCACACGGCAGGTCTAGAGAGACGTACTGGCACTCGCCCCAGTTGTACGGCCGACGTTCATAGCAATGGTTCACTGACAAATACGCTCTCATTTGCCGAGACGATAGTTAGCATAGCCTTCAGCTACATTTGCTTCGACCTAGCAAGGCGCCGTATTCAGTTGATAATTAATATTATGAAGCATGTACCGTAACGAGAGATGTTCTACAATTGTGGATTAAAGTTAAGTATTCTACCAGTTACCTCCTGTTTTGCTAGTCTTATTTCTCTGACCTGTTCCAGACCTAACGCCAGTCAGCGTGTAATTAAATGCGTGCATTTCAGCCTCCTCTAGAAAAACAGTGTTGGCCCTTCAGCCAACACTTCATATTGGTGACGAGGAGGGGATCCAAATTGGCGTGACCACTCCGTCCAGCTTTCCAGTACGGCCGGTCAAACTAATCGGGAGTGGGTTGCAACTTTGCATGGCCTTACTAGGGATTGTGCTTTTGAGTGTGAATGTGGACTCCCTTATTCAGATACTATGGTGCATGATGCAATTGCACAGAACGTTTCTGATGTTCGTATCAGGGAACAGATTTTGAAACTCGTCAATCCCTCCCTTCAACAAGTGATGGACATATTGGATAGGCAAGATCCACTTGACTTTGCTCAGGAATCATTTGAAACTTCGCCAGCCGTGTGTCACATTAACCGGCCCGCCGGGCGAGCTGCACGGAACTGTAAACAGCCCTCGCGCCCGTCCGTGCAGCACGTGTGCCGCGCAAGCACGCAAATGCAGTCAAATCGTGCCCGCGGTGTGCTACTAGACATTCGCGTGAAAATTTCCCGTCACGCCAAGCTATTTGCTTTTTCTGTAATAGAAAAGGACATGTTCAGAGTGTTTGCCAGAAAAAGCTCAGATCGGACACTCACAACGATTCCAGGCTCTTTGCTTCGCGCCGGAATCGGAATCGAACCAAGGATACTCAGGCTCGTGAACCTTCGCCCATGGACATTCATGTAGTTAATTCCACTCCGCCCAGTGCCAATCTCTCTAACAGTGACTGTGTTCTTCGTTCCAATAAAAAAGTGTGCATCGACGTCGCCGGAAATCACGTCAATTAGCAAGTGATTTTGTACCAGTGTCTGTTCAAATTGCACGAGACAGTCGCTCTTGTCGTCAGCAGGACAATAAACTTTTTGTAGACTTGGACATTCATGGCAACGTGATCCCATTCCAGCTCGATACCGGAGCTGCAGTTTCACTAATCAATCACGACACGTACAAACAACTGGGCACACCTCCGTTGTGTGCTGCAAATGTTAAGTTAAATAGTTATTCCGGTCAGAATATCCCTGTGTTAGGACAGTGCAGCCTTCTTGCAACATACAAGGGACAAACAAAACTTGTGTCATTTTACGTACTTCGTTCTTCTTCTGCAGTGAACTTGTTTGGTTTAGATTTATTTCAGTTGTTCAACTTGTCTATAGTAAATCAGGTCCTATCAGTGAACCAGACTGTGCCTTCCGCCAGTGTTTCTCGTCTATGTGAAGAATTTGCAGACATTTTTGCACCGGGCCTTGGTTGCGCTAAGAACTATAAAGCACATTTGGAACTGAAAGTAAACGTGCAACCGAAATTTTTCAGAGCGCGCAATGTTCCCCACGCATTGCGTGATGAGGTCGCAAGAACATTACACGAATTGGAATCACAAGGTGTGATTGAATGTGTGCAGGCTTCTCTCTGGGCATCACCCTTAGTAATTTTGCCGAAACCTTCCGGAAAACTGAGACTTTGTGTGGACTTCAAAGCTACAGTGAATCCACAACTAGTGATTGCAACTTTTCCTTTACCCCGCCCGGAAGATCTTTTTGACAAACTGTGCCCGGGTAAATATTTTTCGAAGTTGGACCGAGCAGATGCGTACTTGCAAATACCAGTGGACGAAGAATCCCAGAGAGTTTTGGTGGTTAACACACATCTTGGTTTGTATCGATTCAAAAGACTGCCATTCGGGTGTGCATCCGCCCCTGCATTGTTTCAGCAATATCTGCAAACTGTTTGTGCGTCGGTCCCTACTGCAGCAAACTATCTGGACGATATTCTGATCTCCGGAAAGACTGAAGAAGAACATTTAGCCAATCTCAGGACATTATTTCAGGTCTTGCGCCTAAATGGTCTTCGCTTGCGGAAGGACAAATGTGTGTTTTTTGCTCGTGACTTACCATATTTGGGACATACATCCCAGTCCCGAGCATCTTCGTGCCATACAAGACTTGCCTTCGCCGCAGAATTTGAAGCAGCTACAGAGTGTGCTGGGTAAAATTAATTATTACAACCGATATATTCCCCATGCCTCTTCCATTTCAGCTCCGCTTCATCGCTTACGCCGTAAAGGTGTTCCGTTCCTCTGGACGACGGAATGCGAACGCGCCTTTCGCCAGTTGAAATCGGCGTTGCTTTCAAATACTTGCCTTACGCCATTCGATCCCCAGAAACCCCTTTTGTTGATGGTAGATGCATCGGATTTCGGGATCGGTGCTGTGCTTGCGCACAAAGATGGCTCGCGTGATCGCCCTATTGCCTTTGCGTCTAAATTGCTCTCGTCTGCGCAAAGAAATTATTCACAGATAGAGAAAGAAGCCTTGGCTCTCGTATTTGGTGCTACAAAGTTTCATGATTTCTTGTATGGTCGTCACTTTACCATCATCACAGACCACAAACCTTTGACATCGCTTTTTCATCCGAACAAGCCTGTACCTCCACGTACAGCGCAGAAATTCATTCGCTGGTCTATTTTCCTCTCGCAGTACCGCTACGATATCTTGTATCGGTCCACTGCTAAGCACGGAAACGCCGATGCGTTGTCCCGTTTGCCTGTTGCTGAGGATAGAGCATTCGATTCTTCCGAACTTGCTTGCATGTTCATTGATGCGGGAACCGATGACGTGGTCGAATCGTTTCCGATTGATTTTCGTCGTGTAGCTACAGCCACAGCTGCTGACGCTGTCCTTGCTACCGTTTTGCGTTTTGTTGCTACGCAATGGCCCTTGTCAAAGTCACGGATCCAGGATCCGTTAGTTCGCCGATTTTTTGCTCACAAGGAGAGACTTTTTGTACGACGTGGTGTTTTGCTGTTGCGTTCTGATAATGATCAGTCTCGGGTCGTGGTCCCACGTTCGTTACAGTCCTCTGTCTTACGGCTTCAAGGACATTGGGGTATAGTGCGAACGAAACAACTTGCTCATCAGCACTGTACTTGGTTCGGAATCGATGCTGCGATTACGAAAATGTGCTCTTCTTGCATGGCGTGTGCCGAACAACAATCCGCACCACCGCGGAAATTCTTTGCATGGCCGAAAGCCACTTCCCCTTGGCAACGCTTACACATCGATTTTGCTGGTCCATTCTGGAATGCTCGATGGTTGGTTGTGGTCGATTCTTTCAGTAATTTTCCTTTTGTTGTCCGGATGTCTTCCACGACGTCATCTGCCACCATCCAAGCGTTATCCGCTATCTTTTGCATTGAAGGTCTTCCACAGACTATTGTTTCCGACAATGGCCCACAATTCATGTCCGCAGAATTTCAGTCATTCTGCAAGCCCAATGGTATTCAACATCTGACATCCGCGCCGTTTTCGCCTCAGTCAAACGGTGCCGCTGAACGATTGGTCCGGACTTCAAGTCACAGATGTTGAAGTTGAAAGAGTCGCATTGTCGGGAGGCCGCGTTATTGCTCCTCTTGTCCTCGTATCGCTCTCAGCCCCGAGATGGTCGCTCGCCAGCTGAGTTGCTCCACAGTCGTCCTCATCGAACCTTGATGTCTTTGCTGCACCCGCCGCATCAGGTTCCTGTGCAGCGGCAGACTTCTGCTTTTGCTCCAGGCGACGTTGTATATTATCGCAACTATCGAGGTTCACGGCGTTGGCTCGCAGGGCGCATTCTTCGCTGCCTCGGCCGCGCTATGTATCTGGTTTTGGGGGCCACTAGTGAGGTGCGTTGGCATCTCAATCAGCTGCGCCTCTGTCGTCGCACGGGGTCTGCCGTTCCCCGTCTGCTTTCAGCGACGGTGCCGTCCGGTCAGCGCCCTGGGGACCCATCTACTGGCTCGCCTCATCCCCAGGTGTTACCGACGCTGCCTTCCATTTTGCCCCATGGCGACGCGCCGTCGCCGCCGCCGCCAGCTGTTCTCCCGCCGGCGACGCCCGCAGTGGACGCTTCGCTGCAACCGCCAGGCGCCTCCCTGGGTCACGCGCTGCCGATCGCTTCCCGTGACCAGCTGTCCTCCGACATGGAACTCTTGCCCGCTCCGGACCACATGTCGTCTACGCCCGTCGGGTACCCCCACGCGATGGAGGTCGACCCTTCGGCCCCTCCTGTCTCTCTACGGGCGCATACACCGCATGTTGACGTGCACCCTGGACTAGGTTTTCGGGCGTTTCCTAGCTCCCCTCGACCCGAATGGCCGGGTGCGGGTGGCACAGCCTCGCCTGTTGTTAGGCTCCCCACCTCGTCGCATACGTCAACATGGGGTCCTCCCCACGGCGGGCGGAAGCCTTATAACACAACCGTACGCCGATTTGGGGGGGAGGAACGTGGTGTCACCGCCAGACACCACACTTGCTAGGTGGTAGCCTTTAAATCGGCCGCGGTCCGTTAGTATACGTCGGACCCGCGTGTCGCCACTATCAGTGATAGCAGACCGAGCGCCACCACACGGCAGGTCTAGAGAGATGTACTGGCACTCGCCCCAGTTGTACAGCCGACGTTCATAGCAATGGTTCACTGACAAATACGCTCTCATTTGCCGAGACGATAGTTAGCATAGCCTTCAGCTACATTTGCTACGACCTAGCAAGGCGCCGTATTCAATTGATAATTAATATTATGAAGCATGTACCGTAACGAGAGATGTTCTACAATTGTGGATTAAAGTTAAGTATTCTACCAGTTACCTCCTGTTTTGCTAGTCTTATTTCTCTGACCTGTTCCAGACCTAACGCCAGTCAGCGTGTAATTAAACGCGTGCATTTCAGCCTCCTCTAGAAAAACAGTGTTGGCTCTTCAGCCAACACTTCAATTAACATAAGAGAAACTAAAAGTGGATAAAAAAGTTAATTCAGGGCGAGTATACTGGCTACTTGCTGTTTGCTGTGCCCACCTTGACGCCCTTCCACAAAAGCTGTTTATAGCTGGCGACTGTCTGAAGTGAAGCAATCGTCGAGACTGCCGATACGTAACCACTATTTCAACGCAACAGTGTCACAAAAATCTAATTTGTTATGTAAATTTGCAATAAGTTTTTGAATAAAGAACTTACTTTTGATCAGAGCGTCTCAAAAACATTCGAAATATCGCCACAAGACAGTGCCATATCCTGGATCCTTCAAATGACCAAACGTATCTGAGTAGGATTCGAACGAACCTTTGTGCAATTTCTCTAAGATTGCAGCTCTATACACACTGACAAACAAAAATGGCAACTATGACCAGACTGGCTATTATGCTTCCCTTCCCCTACATTATTTAAATTGTGCACTAAAAGAATGCAGTATTTGTTTTTAACAAGTAAACTAGCATCCATTTATTTTAATTTCATTTAAATTTATAGCTAGCACAGCGCTGGATACATAGACGATGCAATATGCAAGCTATCTCACCCGGACCTTTCTAAATTTCCCACAGTTTTTACGCTGGGCTAAGTCCACTGCAACGTGATGGTGTTGGACTTATCTTGAGCAAGCACAACTGATTAAGGCAGCCATATTTGGTCCTATATTGTACTACTCAAGATAAATGTAACGTAAATTTAGAGGCAGCCATCTTGTGTAAAAAAATTGCAGCGTCTAAGATAACAGTGGCACAAATATGTACAAGCAGGTATCTTTGACTGTAATAATTACATAATAAATTTGATCATCTACAGTCAGAGATCTGGATTGTCCTAATTTAGCATGAAAAAGTGTTATTATTGAGGTTCCTACTATTCCAATTCATATTCTAAATTAAATGCATAAAGTACCAGTGTCCTTATGGTTTGTTGAGAGTAATCGTTTTTGATGTAAGAAGCAGAAGTTAAAAGTGCTAAACTGTAAATTTGCTTTTGAGAATTTCTCTCTTACCAGGAAATTAGATATTATACTCAGTTAAAAATCCAGAGTGCAATACTACAGATGCAAAATTTTACTAAGGCATAAAAGATTATTCTTTTAATAACAGCTTTTAAGATTATTCGTTTATTTAACTTAAGTTTAGAACAAGGAACTTAGGGTTGATTTAGACATTAATCCTAACATTAAGATTATAGCTGCTGTAAATAAATCTTGATTGCTGAGATTTAATTCTTCTCGATCATGAATTTTTTGTAGAAGGTACGGTGAGATGCAAAATTCTAATTCGTATATAGTAGTATAATGTAATAGTTGTTAGTAGTACTACAATTTTTGTTAAAATCAGTTATATTTCATTCTGTAAGTTGTTGTATAACTATACATTTTAGTAAAAATTCAAGGAAAGGATGTACTGCACCTAATGTAATAGTGACAAGAATATTATGAATTTAATTACTGTTTTTATATTGCTTGCTGGGTGAAGATGGCTTATAAAAACTTTATTCGTTGGGTTATGTAATAGTGACAAGAATTTTATGAATTTAATTACTGATTTTATATTGCTTGCTGGGTGAAGATAGCTTATAAAAACTTTATTCGTTGGAATAATATAACTATAATTAGTCTGGATAACTAATAAATAATGAAATATAGTTATATGTGTTTCTCTGTTAGCAGTCTTTCAGCAATGAACGTTGAGCATTTGAGTATGACGGCAACTGATGTTGTGTACATTCATTGATTTAAAAAACAAACAGAAAATTTAAAGCAATGTAATGCTGTGATAGAAATTTTGTTATGTTACATCTACTTTTATACATAGAAATTTAGGTTTAAGAACCAGTTATGGCTATAGATCGTCGAATTTGAGAGCGATTAATTCGTGAGAATCATATCACGTGGCCACGTAGCCACGTAGCAACAGCTCGTGGGACATCAGGACAAAACGAAATGTCGAACGTTACTGGGGTCGGAGCCAGTTCCCAAGTAACGTTCAACATTTCAGATTCCCTTTTGGCCCATATTTGAGTGTAGCAAGAAGAAGTCGGTAGAACCAAACAGTAACAAGCTATTCGACGTTTTGTCTTTTCTGAATGTGTTAAGCCACTTATGAAACTTACTTGCAGCTGTTGTTGTGCTCTCCAGTCCTGAGACTGGTTTGATGCAGCTCTCCGTGCTACTCTATTCTGTGCAAGCTGCTTCGTCTGCCAGTACGTACTGCAACCTACATCCTTCTGAATCTGCTTAGTATATTCATCTCTTGGTCTCCCTCTACGATTTTTAGCCTCCACGCTGCCCTCCAATATTAAATTGGTGATGCCTTGATGCCTCAGAACATGCCCTACCAACCGATCCCTTCTTCTAGTCAAGTTATGCCACAAACTTCTCTTCTCCCCAATTCTATTCAATACCTCCTCATTAGTTATGTGATCTAACTATCTGATCTTCAGCATTCTTCTGTAGCACCACATTTCGAAAGCTTCTATTCTCTTCTTGTCCAAACTATTTATCATCCATGTTTCACTTTCACACATGGCTACACTCCATACAAATACTTTCAGAAACGACTTCCTGACACTTAAATCTATACTCGATGTTAACAAATTTCTCTTCTTCAGAAACGCTTTCTTGGCCATTGCCAGTTTACATTTTATATCCTCTCTACTTCGACCATCATCAGTTATTTTGCTCCCCAAACAGTAAAACTCCTTTACTACTTTAAGTGTCTCATTTCCTAACATAATTCCGTCAGCATCACCCGACTTAATTCGACTACATTCCATTATCCTCGTTTTGCTTTTGTTGATGTTCATCTTATATCCTGCTTTCAAGACACTGTCCATTCCGTTCAGCTGCTCTTCCAGGTGCTTTGCTGTCTCTGACAGAATTACAATGTCATCGGCGAACCTCATTTTTTTTATTTCTTCTCCATAGATTTTAATTCCTATTAATTTTTCTTTTGTTTCCTTTACTGCTTGCTCAATATACAAATTGAACAACATCGGGGAGAGGCTACAATCCTGTCTGACTCCCTTCCCAACCACTGTTTACCTTTCATGTCCCTCGACTGTTATAACTGCCATCAGGTTTCTGTACAAAATGTAAATAGCCTTTCGCTCCCAGTATTTTACTCCTGCCACCTTCAGAATTTGAAAGAGAGTATTCCAGTCAACATTGTCAAAAGCTTTCTCTAAGTCTACAAATGCTAGAAACGTAGATTACCCTTTTCGTAATCTAGCTTCTAAGATAAGTCGTAGTTCAGTATTGCCTCACGTGTTCCGATATTTCTACGGAATCCAAACTGATCTTTTCCGAAGTCGGCTTCTACCAGTTTTTCCATTCGTCTGTAAAGAATTCGCGTTAGTATTTTGCAGCCGTGACTTATTAAACTGATAGTTCGGTAATTTTCACATCTGTCAACACCTGCTTTCTTTAGGATTGGAATTATTATATTCTTCTTGAAGTCTGAGGGTATTTCGTGTAGTTAGTGTCATGTAATTCTATTTAGAGTTGGTCTTTAATGTAAGGTCTGGTTTACAATTTTTCGTTTCAAGCGTGTTTTAAATAAGCGTACAGAATCCCAGTGTCACTGAAACTGTTGAGAGACTCACTCCTGTTGGACGACAACAGCAGCAGATGACCGCTGTCACTGTAGTGGGTGCTGAGGTCGGCAGCGGCGACTCGCAACAGCAGCACCAATAATAGCAGAGGTGCCATCCAGCCACCTGGAAAACAGCAGTTTGCAATGATGGAATGTTATCGCTGCCTCTCTCTTCACTCCTATTTTACGTTTTAAGATAAACCTGCACTGTTCTTATACTTACTATGTACCAAAAGTTTTATCATGCAAGAATGACTAAAATATTTGTGTCTTTGTTGCACGAGACATGAGAACGTGGTATCTCAATCGTAGAAAACTACACCTGTTGTCATCTCTGCACTTCATGTGTGAAGAATGCTGTATACATTAATTAAGACTTTTTACATTTCCAGTTCCTCTACGTTTTGTTTCGTTTAATGTGAATCAATAAAAAACTCGTGTACTACTTAAGCTCACACCTGGATTAGTCCCAAATCGTGGCCTACAAAACAGAGTTTCCATATGTAATATGTTTTTGAAATATAAATACAGTTTAATTTATTAAAAATGACCTTATTTGTGCACGTTTTAGAAATGTAATCAATGTGAAAATTGTCACCAACCTAAGAGTGTTCAGACAATTTACAGAAATGCAACCAGGTGACATCTTCGACAGCCACCAATATTTCGACAGTTTCTCGCACTGTCATTTTCAATGCACAAATGTAACGAGACAGTGCTTTGCAAAGAAAATTAAAATGCCAGTATGAGGCCGTAAGATCAAAGACAACGCGCGCAGACACGTACACACATGCACGCACACACACAAACGTTTGTGCCACTACACAACCGCAGACGGCCAACACCAGAAGTTATCGATAATGAACATTAATTAGCAACATGAGACGTAGCCTTAACTTTGTCCTTCTGTTATTTGACCAGAGAGAGAACGGAAGCCCTGTCAGAATTTATAACGTTCCTTGCTAATTTAATCTCAACCACTTCCTAACTGTCCCAAGAATCTCCGTGTCATTATATTTCTTAGGATGACCGGTGTCCGGGCAATGTTCTGCAGTAACCGATTTGCTCACGTTGTGTAACAGTGTGTGACACACACTCACTAATGGCTCTGAGCACTATGGGACTTAACATCTGAGGTCATCAGTCCCCTAGAACTTAGAACTACTTAAACCTAACTAACCTAAGGACAGCACACAACACCCAGCCATCACGAGGCAGAGAAAATCCCTGACCCCGCCGGGAATCGAACCCGGGAACCCGGGCGTGGGAGGCGAGAACGCTACCGCACGACCACGAGATGCGGGCACACACTCACTACACAGGTGCTTCACGGTCCTGGTAATCTGACCAAAGTATGACATGTCACAATTTCAAGGGATAAGGTAAACACCTGCCTTACACAAACCCAGATTATTCTCTAGAGACTCTAAAAGGGCCATAATCTTAAATGGTGGTCCGAAAACACATTCCTGTCCACAAATCCTGTTGAAAAAGCTACCTGCGTAGGACACAACGGCCATAGACTTCATCACTCACCCAATTCACCGTTGGCCGATAGTGCAAAGTGCGTCTGATCTGCCTTCCACTATAACGTTTCTTAGTATAGGCGGCTGAGGTGGCTAACTCAGTTGACAAACTTTCAGGGCCTGTGATAACATGGGCGGTATAAAGCAAGGTACAAAGTACCCCTTGTACCCCTTGATGCTTTGCCGGATGGTAACAACTGGCTTGCGTTGGCTTCCAATGAACGGCATGTCCCAACTTACCATCAGGCTTCCTCCTGTCCAACCCTTCACAAAAGGGAAGGCAGCCATCCTCTCCAGTTCCATCGTGGAGGGTGGCTCCAGTTCAGACGTTCTAAAAAGTCTTTTAAATTCTCACCTCCTCGAAGTCAAATAAAAGTATAGCATTCATATCGAAAAAAAAAACATGCAGGCTTCATGACGCCGACTCCAGGGCCTCGAAATCTTCATGCACAAATGGCTCCCCATCACAACTCAATCTGAACTGATCACTGAATAAAATGCAAGTGGAAGTCAACACATGTCGAAGTACCTTCCTTAATTCGATGCCAAATTTAACCGCAACCATTCACTCAGAGGTATGCGTGTAAAGAGTGAGACCTCATCGAGACTTACTAAACTATAGTGGTCATTCAACCCTTCTAATCGACGTAAGAAATACGCCACATTCTTAATGTGACATACACCCACTTATTAGTGAGTTCATTAGAGTAGCAAGGTGTTTTTCTACGCCGTATGCTAAAGCACCAACGCTACTGACAGACCAAATACTCTAGGAGGGACAGCTCAATTAGTTCTCTTGAAAGTCTCTTGCGACAAGGATCTTTTGTTCAGGAGCCTGTTACTCTTCCTCTTAACCTTTTTTGTCAGGTTAGCACAGAGCCTTCGATACACTGGATCAGATGGTAAACACTTCATCTTTTTAATATAATCCTGCTTCTCCAGTCAGATTGTAGCGTTGCACTTGTCCACGGGTAAGACAACTTTAAGATGCACCCTGAGAAAACTCTTCAGCTCTCTCAGCTGCTCCTATATTACTCTTGGGTGAACGTGCCTTAGTCAACGACTACATCCCTCTCTCCTAACTCCTAGACAGCATCAGGATGTAGTTGAAAAATAGCCTGTTTAGCACAAGGTGATTTTTTCCACCGTGTCCAAACGCTAGGAATTGATCGATGAGAGGATACGAAACAGAAAAGGTCTAACGAACTGATGTCCGGAAATGCTTAGTTTCCATGGTAGAAACCATTTATTCAATCATACATTGTTGCAGAGACGGCGCACTCGCAGTCGAGCAGCCGACCCGAGCGGAACGCTGCTCTCTGCACCTGGCGTAGCTGCCCGTCTGTTAGCTCCTCGGAGTGGTCTCAAATAAGCAACAATTGGCGTAGCTGCCGGTGACGCTCTTCTGAGCTCCACGAACCAGCACAAGCCGCTTAACGCTTCCAGCCGCAAAGCGGCAAGAGTTTCGGCTCAACTTCCCGCAACTCCGGTTGCAAACCTCCCCAGCGGGGCTCTCCCGTTCTTTGGTAGGCTAATCTCGGTGTCAGGGGCCCGTTCACGTTGGATAACCCCGCTCACTGTAGGCCGCTCTCTTCTATCCGCACTCTCTTGCGCCGCGCATTGCACATCGGGCAGATAGGTCGTAGGGACTCCCGTAGGGACACAATACACTGCACTTTCGCCGAAAAAAGCAATAATTGTCGTTTCGCAAATTGTCGTACATCCTTCCCTATCCGAATAAAATTTCTCCAAGCAGCAAAGATGGCCGATCTTTCCTGCGCTTCCCCACAATTAACCCGCAGCAAAGCTGCCGCCCAAGAGGAGGGAATGCCGGCTACTCCCGCCAGCATTGCCGTCCCACTGTCTACCTTCCAAGAGGCAGTCGCTTTAAAGGACAAGCAGATTGCAGATCAGCAAGAGCTGATCGCACTGCTGATGGGCAGTGAACACACGCAGACAGCAACACCCACATCACACACACAAGCGCCTGCTGAAAACTCGAAAGATACGCGCCCTCTTTCACCTCCGGCGGCCCAAGCACCGACGGAACTGGAGCCAGAGCCGACGGAGGACACAACTAACACGGAAGACGGACCGTGGCAGCAGGTCGGTCCCCGATGCAGACAGCAGCCAAACACACAAAGAAGTGAGCCCGCAAACTCACGTGGCAACCGCCGAGTGCTGTTGGCAACGCCAACTACACCGCAAATTAACAACAACGGCAACGCAGGGACCAACACGAACAACCCTGCGACTGCAGCACTCACAAATTCACAAGCAGCTACGCAGAACCCAAACAAATCCGCGACTGGCTTCCCACCAGTCATCATACATCTCCTAAACAAAGAATTTAGTAAGAAACACAACCCCCCAACATACTACTCAAAATTCACTGGGGAACACGCCGCACTGTACGTGGCAATCAAAACAGACTACTCGAATCTGCTGGACTTTCTTAAAGAAAGGAAGGTAGAGCATTTCACGTGCAGAACAGTCCTTGAAAAGACACAGCAATACGTGATCAAGGGGATAGATTCACGAACTGCTCTCGGATTGGAGTGCATTCGGGTAAACCGAATGACAGATTTCGGCACAGCAAGACCATCGCACAACTACATGGCGGAATTGGCCAACACGGCCAAGTCCCGCGACCTGTTGAAGTTAAAATGTTTCTTCATATGGTCCTCAATGTAGAGATTTACAATACGCTGCGCAGCCCCCAATAATGCCACAACAGCCAGCGCTTTGCGCACGCGGGTATCCGATGCGGTCCGCTCCCCGCTGTCGCGTTTGCGCTGGCGGTCACACGACCCAACAGTGCAAACTCCCCAACACAGCACCTTGCAAGTGCGCTAACTGTGGTGCTGCCCGTCCGGCAAACTACAGAGGGTGCATTGCATACAAAGCAGCTCTGAGGCGCAAAATAGATAAACACGGCAAACCTACCGCCATCACAGTTCCGAAACCGCTCCCGAGCCCAGTAAGAAGTGGAATATCCTTCGCTGGAGTGGTCGCTGGCAGCCCCAGCAGCTAGGGAGCCCCAGAGCTCAGGACACTCACAACAAACACCCCCAGCAACAGACACACAACAAACACAACACCTAACACCACACCAGCACCGGGTACACCATACGAAACCAGTAACAACACCACTCTACCCCCTGAGATCGCGGACTACAGCCCACCACAGGCTACAGAAGACGCACCAATACAGGGACGACCACAGCGTCAGAGGAGGAGAAGGAGAAACAATCGAAACAGGAGGAACACGACCACACCACAACAAGTACACAGGCAACAGGACACCAATCCTCACGAACACAATTCGGACACCAACTCGACAATCCAGACAACACACCCATTCACCACAGTGAATACACAGGCACCCACAACTGTCACACGAGCAGCTGACACACAAGCCAGCTCTCACCAGACGCCAACACAGGCACAAGCGGCCGCTAACGTGACCAACAACACACAGGCCGACACGCCCAACATTACGTCAACATTCCGGAGAATAATGGAAACATTATTCCTCGGACTCACGACCACCAAAATAGTCGAGAAGATTATGGGCTCTGTTTCACAACTCTTCACGCAGTTCATGTCGAGTACGCTCAACTGGACTAGCTTCCAAGCCACTGTCACACCACTTTTTACACTACTACATGGATAATACGCCACACCAGCACCGAAACGCAGACGCTAACTCACAGATCCTGTTTTGGAATGCCAACGGGATCGCAAACAAAAAAGCCGAAATGGCCGCGTTCATGGAGCGAAAGGGTATCCGAATCGCTCTTGTGAACGAAACACTGCTTACGCCTCACAAACAACTGAACATCCCAGGGTATTGCGTCTATCGTACCGACCGTGCGGATGGCAGGAGGGGAGGCGGCACAGCAATCATAATACACAGAGACATAGAACACACAAACATCGAGCTCCCTGCACTTGAAAGACTAGAGGCCACGGCCGTCAGTGTCAAGCTCAATGGGAGCCAACACCGCACTGGTATCGATGTACAATCCTCCTAAAAACATAATAACACGCGATATCAGCACAGTACTCAACGTAGCACTGCGGGTAATCGCCGCTGGAGACCTAAACGCAAAACACCCCGATTGGAACTCACGAATACGAACCTCCAACGGCAAGAAACTATACGAACACACATTAGGCCGAAACTACATTATATTTGGGCTGGACTTCCCACGTTCGTGCCTACACAGGTTCGACACAGGCCAGACGTGTTAGACACAGCCCTCATGCACACTCAACACTACGGTTGAAAACGATCTGGACTCAGACCACATGCCTGTAATACGGCACACGGAAGAAACATTGCAGGACATCGAACCACGCAGGACACTTGACAAACAAGCGCGAATTGGACGCTGTTCAAGGAAACGCTTGATAGCCGTATTCCTGACACCCACGAAATTAACAAGCCGCAGCAAATCGATGGGGCTGTGGAGGCTCTCACAACTGCCGTCCAAGACGCAATGACTGACGCCATTCCATACACAACACCAAGACAACACCCGACGGCCCTGCCCCAGGAGATCCTGGGCCTTATCTCAATGAGGAACCGCCTCAGGAGATACTGGCAGCGTACCAGGCGCCCGTTCTATAAACAGCACGTCAACAGACTCCAGGGCATAATACGGTATAAAATACAAACATTCAAAAAACATTTAGCCGTACTTCTCCTTATATCTGGTAATCTGGGAAGACCATGAGGGAATGTATTAAAGAGCGGATTAACGATTTGAAATATATAGCTAAACCAGTCAGTAGATAATGAGGACATAACTAATATAATGATGGACTAGTTGGCTCCAAATAAGGAGAACTACACAGTATATGGAAACTGCAGGTACACCTGAAAAAGGTAGGAGTAGTTGGCTGCAGCGTCCTCACATTAGATCACTCGTAAACAAAATAACATACAACAAGCGGGACATAGCACGACAGGTTAATTTTTAGACTATTCTAGCCAGGTACTACAGGAGTGGTGAGTGGAGGAGATTGGGGGGGGGGGGGGGGGGGGTCGGTGTGAGCATGAGAATGCAACTTTATGAAACACATATAATAATTTTAGGTGTTTCACGCTATTTCCAAGAACGGAAAATCTGCGAATGAAGAGTTGATCGTTTTTCCACGGAAACTAGTAACAACTGATTGGAAAGTTCTTAGGAGTCACTGAAAGTTTCAAGTTGTGTGCACGAACTTCTGGCAGCTGTTGTGTATTTTTTGTACGTACGTGACTGGCAAACGCACATGGTGTGGGTGGCTGATTTCTTAGAGCTGCTAGTGATGGTTCCCCTCTGGCGAAACATTGCTGGGATTCCCGTACATAGCACGTACGCGAATTCCACCGACAAACTTTCTAAGGTTTTTCAGGGATACATTCTGAGTGTTTTGGTATAAGGGACCCACAGTCTCCAGCGGTTCGTTGCAGAGTTACTACAGTCACACCAATTAGCTTTGTACACTCCTGGAAATTGAAATAAGAACACCGTGAATTCATTGTCCCAGGAAGGTGAAACTTTATTGACACATTCCTGGGGTCAGATACATCACATGATCACACTGACAGAACCACAGGCACATAGACACAGGCAACAGAGCATGCACAATATCGGCACTAGTACAGTGTATATCCACCTTTCGCAGTAATGCAGGCTGCTATTCTCCCATGGAGACGATCGTAGAGATGCTGGATGTAGTCCTGTGAAACGGCTTGCCATGCCATTTCCACCTGGCGCCTCAGTTGGACCAGCGTTCGTGCTGGACGTGCAGACCGCGTGAGACGACGCTTCATCCAGTCCCAAACATGCTCAATGGGGGACAGATCCGGAGATCTTGCTGGCCAGGGTAGTTGACTTACACCTTCTAGAGCACGTTGGGTGGCATGGGACACATGCGGACGTGCATTGTCCTGTTGGAACAGCAAGTTCCCTTGCCGGTCTAGGATTGGTAGAACGATGGGTTCGATGACGGTTTGGATGTACCGTGCACTATTCAGTGTCCCCTCGACGATCACCAGTGGTGTACGGCCAGTGTAGGAGATCGCTCCCCACACCATGATGCCGGGTGTTGGTCCTGTGTGCCTCGGTCGTATGCAGTCCTGATTGTGGCGCTCACTTGCACGGCGCCAAACACGCATACGACCATCATTGGCACCAAGGCAGAAGCGACTCTCATCGCTGAAGACGACACGTCTCCATTCGTCCCTCCATTCACGCCTGTCGCGACACCACTGGAGGCGGGCTGCACGATGTTGGGGCGTGAGCGTAAGACGGCCTAACGGTGTGCGGGACCGTAGCCCAGCTTCATGGAGACGGTTGCGAATGGTCCTCGCCGATACCCCAGGAGCGACAGTGTCCCTAATTTGCTGGGAAATGGCGGTGCGGTCCCCTACGGCACTGCGTAGGATCCTACGGTCTTGGCGTGCATCCGTGCGTCGCTACGGTCCGGTCCCAGGTCGACGGGCACGTACACCTTCCGCCGACCACTGGCGACAACATCGATGTACTGTGGAGACCTAACGCCCCACGTGTTGAGCAATTCGGCGGTACGTCCACCCGGCCTCCCGCATGCCCACTATACGCCCTCGCTCAAAGTCCGTCAACTGCACATACGGTTCACGTCCACGCTGTCGCGGCATGCTACCAGTGTTAAAGACTGCGATGGAGCTCCGTATGCCACGGCAAACTGGCTGACACTGACGGCGGCGGTGCACAAATGCTGCGCAGCTAGCGCCATTCGACGGCCAACACCGCGGTTCCTGGTGTGTCCGCTGTGCCGTGCGTGTGATCATTGCTTGTACAGCCCTCTCGCAGTGTCCGGAGCAAGTATGGTGGGTCTGACACACCGGTGTCAATGTGTTCTTTTTTCCATTTCCAGGAGTGTATTTCTGTCGTACTGGAAAAGTGCAGAACGGTGCAGATGTTGACGGTATGCTTTTTGTGTCTTGTTTCCACTGGCTCACGGTAGCTGCTGCTAACAATAGTGATGCCCTTTTCAATTCGTTGCCCTCCTGTTTGGCTTAAGTACTGCTCTGTTCTGTCTAGGCTTTTGTTTTCCGGCACTGTTATTTATGCGTCAGCAATGTTACACAGTAGTATTGTGGATAGATTTGCAGATGAACAGTTGACTGTTACGAACCTCGTGTATGGGTTCACTGAATGCAGTGGAATAGCGGCACAACGACACGCTGTGCTGTGCTGTTACCGCAGGGAAGGTAACCACACCACAGTGGTGTTGTGTGTCTGTGGAGTTTGCTATGTTAGTTAGTGATGTGTGGTGTATGTTTTTTCAATTTTTTTCACTGTTGTGAAGGTATTCACACAGAAAGGTGGCAACTGTAACAAATCGAATAAATGAAAATTACGTTATGATTCTGTAACGATTCGCCACAGACCGTGGGTCCCTGAAGCCAAAATACTCAGCAGGTATCCCTGTACATCCTCTGGAAGTTAAATGAAAATTACGTTATGATTCTATAACGATTCGCCACAGACCGTGGGTCCCTGAAGCCAAAATACTCAGCAGGTACCCTGTACATCCTCTGGAAGTTTGTCGGTGGAATTGTGGTTCACCCTGCATAATTGGGAGTATGGGAACGGTAGCAGGGCAACGAAGACGTGTATTCAAATGTTTCTGTGATAGTTCAGCACCAGTTCGACACAGTTGCAAAACTGCCAACTTTTTCATTTAACTTTTTGGGGCGGTGTAGTAGCTCGTCTTAATCACATGACTGACAGCATCAACGTCTACACTTTATTTCGGGTCAACAGCACTCACGTTAACCTGTCACCCACGTTGCCATCTATTTCTCTCTTTCTTGCAAGCAGAAATCTGAAATTTTTCTTCGCCTGCAGACACGAATCCACGAAACTACCAGGCATGTCTTTCTAATAACCTTTGATTTTCGCAAAAATATAAAGGTACGTTGTTTATTTCCATGTGAAGGAAATGTATCGTTGCTTGCCGAAGTTGGATAAACTTTGCAGTAGGACAGTGAGATTGTAATGTGCACTTTTGTTTTCGTAATGGTGTCGACGCCATACAGTTGTTCCAGCGATTGGCAAAGTTGTGTGTCTTATTAATTCTCCTACCGTTAATGTATCAAACAATGGGTCGGTCTATTATACTCTCCGACAATTGTATTTTGTTCCAAGCAATTATTTCGGCTTCATTTAAAGATTGCTTTGAAAATTTCGGCACGTTCTTGAGATTCACTCTGGTGGTGCTTCTTAGTCGCAGTCACACTGGGAATTTCATTCTGTAAGGCACTCAGCTGAGTTTGAATATTTCTGTGGCTTGAAGTGACCAATACCACATTGAAAGCTTGTAGGATAGTGTTGAAGATATAATGATGTTTTGTTTGTAACTTGGCGACAAAATCAGAGATTTATTGAAATATCTTATAGTAACAAGTCACTAAATACCTCACATTCTTTGGACATGAAGCAGCAGATTAATTTATTTGAGATTGATAGGAAGCAACATTATCATTTCCGCTCGTTTTCGTGACCGCGATGCAGTAATACCCGGATCAACAATAAGGGACCAAAAGATTTACTAACTTTAAAAGAAATCAACAGACAATTGAAAAGGATTGTTTCAGAAATGACAGTACAACGATAATGCTCCTCCTGCCACAATGCTGCGTTCGCTCCATCAGCGTGATCGTAATTTCTGGAGATAAACTGGTACAAAATGATTAACATTCAAGTAATGAGGAGATGGAGATACTTAAGGATAATTTGTCTAAATAAGCACAGTTCCTATAAACATAAGTTTTTTAATGCTACGTACCTTTTTATATTACAGTTACAATAGCTGGTGCGTATTAACAGAAGCTTTGCACATCACAGGCAATACTTGAGATTAATGGCCTCTTGATGGTGCCTGCTCATAATTAATTACATAAAACTTTATGTTTCCTGATTGAGAAGACTATTTTGCACAAATTATAAAATACAGATTGCGGAACGCAGCAAGTCCGCGTCCGCCTGTCATGGAATAGAAACAGTAAAATGTGAAGCTCTCAAGACCTCATTTGTCTTGAAAAAACAGAATTCTGTTTATATCATTAATCGATACGTGTGCACAGAGATTCACAACCGCCACGCAGGAGCGGCAAAGATAAAGAACAATAGATTCTGTGGCTGCTATGCGACGATTCATTTCTTTTACAGTACAATTGTTTGATAACTTCAGGCCATCAGGCGTTTACTATTGAGCGTATATTAATGTTTGTGAGGCGAAAATTACCAATATTAAAAGCTTTTGAAAACGTAGCTCTGTTCGTGCTATGGAAAGATTTAAACGTTGCCGGACGCCCAAGCGCCTACCAATTATAAGGTACATATTATATTTTTAATTATGCAGTGTGATTTTTTCCACGGTGTACAAACTCTAGGGTTTGAACGATGAGAGGATACGGAACAAAACGTGTCTTATGAACCTATGTCCTGAAATGCATGGTTTCCGTGCTAGAGACCATTTATTCAGTCATAAATTGTTATAGAAGCTGCGGTCTAAAAAGGTTCAAATGGCTCTGAGCACTATGGGACTTAATATCTGATGTCATCAGTCCTCTAGACTTAGAACTACTTAAATCTACCTAACCTAAGGACGTCACACACATCAATGCTCGAGGCAGGATTCGAAGCCGCGACCCGAGCAGCAGCGCGGTTCCGGACTGAAGCGCCTAGAATCGATCGGCCACAAAGGCTGGCAGCTGCGGTCTAATACGCGCTATACCACGCAGCCGCAGTTACAGTATGCATGGTTTCCTCCTAGAGGGTGGTACTGTTCCTCATACGTCATGCCCTAGCGCCCTCTTCTGCCGTAGTAATTGGTAATGTTGTGTCCGATTCACCTCCCTTGCTGACTCACCTTGTAGTGGACGTGGTACAGCGTTGTACACAATGGTTCCGTATTGAAATTGAGAGCTTGCCGACGTGGTGTTTACTTACGTTATGGCAAATGGTAACTGGCGGCGGGCAGCGAGGTTGTATTAGGAGACCCATCCCCGCCGACAACAACCACAACATTCAGTGTTTACAACAATGTTTCGCCGTTTCTCTGAGAAAGGGTCGTTTCAGGAAGCAGGAAATCATGAAGAACATACCTGAAATGTCCGGACACCAGACTTGGATTAAAATGTGATTAACACTGTGGAAAGCGAGCGCCGTGTCAGTACCAGACAGTTGACCCGCCCTTACAGAATAAGCCAGACGACCGTGTGGAACGTTCTCCATGACAATTGTACTACCCTTATCACATCATATGCAGGGCTTACTAGCGACAGACTTTCCACATCGGAGGCAGTTTTTTCACTAGCTTTTTCACCAGGCAATGACGATTCAGGGATTTGTGTCATCCATCCTATTCACAATGAGGCCACCTATACGCAAAGTGGTATCTTCAACTTTCACAACAGTCGTCTGTGGGATAGTAAGCAGAACTCCCACACTATGGTGATAGCGAATCATCAGCATCGGTGCAGCCGGAATGTGTTGGCCGGGTTTATTGACGATCATATTTTGGGTCCAGTATTCCTTCCATCACGCCAAAACACGCCGGAAGTATTGGCGTTTTTTGAAGTGGACTTTGCCTCCGCTGCTGGAAGAAGTGCCATTGATGATTCGAAGGGTTATGTGGCTGTTAAATGATGGTACCCCAGGCCACTTCGCCTTTAATGTCCGGATGCATCTCAGTCGAGTCTTCCATGGTCTATGGATCGAGCGAGGGGTCTAGTTGCCTGGCGTGCTCGTTCACCGGATCTCAACCCGTGCGATTTCTGGTTATGGGGCCATCTCAAAAGTATCGTGTATGCAGATCCCACTTCAGATGTGGCGATACTGGAGCAGTGCATTTATGCTGCCTTTGACACTGTTTGGATACTGCCTGGCGAATGTGAATGTATGAGACAGAACATGCTACAGCGCGTACATGTATGTGCGTTGCGGCCCATGGAAACCATTTTCCACACATACTGTAACTTTTACTGCATGCGCGGATTAGATCCCAGTCTCTGCAACATTTTTTTAATATAGAAGTGGAGCCCCTCTAACACAATAGGTCGACTGCCATCTCTGCATAAGGGTTAGTATTCACTAAAGTGAGGTGTCGCAGGATGTGGGTACTGTGATGTTTGCGTACGTCTGGTTATGGTTAACCTTAACGCTAGGAAGGCCCCTGTGCCTGATGGCATTCAAAACCGTGTCCTCCAGGAGTTCACGGATAAAGCCGTAGAATACCTCACACACTTAACGAATCCTGAAACACCAACGCTTTGGAAGGCGGCCAAGGTCCTGATGTTCACGAAGCCAGGGAAAGACCACTCCCTCCCACAAAATTACCGACCCATCAGTCTGCTGTGTTCGCTCAAGTATCCTGACAAAGTGGCAAGCTACGAAAGTGTGGAAATGTAGCAGAGACTTTCCTTCATTTACCATTGTAGGGCGTCTATTACATTGTATGGACATAAATATATAACTTCCTTCAAACATGAATAAGGCCCAAATTAACACAATGTAATCTGACTGATCTCAGTGACGGTTCCACAAACACCTGTACATACAAAGTGCAACATAACCACAAAAAAAATGAGTAAATTAGACTGGCAGTGATTGTTTGTTGCAGGATTCTAGTACTATTCGTTTACGAGATATATTCTGAAAAGTCTCCACACCGATACTTGTACAGTATCTGTGGTAACACACACTAAAGAACAACACAAGTGCATACACTAGTTACGTGGATTCTGACCAATAACGAGACAACTTACCATCGCAGGTTGTGTTCAAAATGAATGTCGTTGCATATCATCGGGTGCAATTGTTGTGCCCTTGTAGACAGCGTCCTTCAGCTTTCCCAACTACAGGCGTCAAATCCGGGGGACGGTACAGACCCTCTGCACCCAATCGAACGATTTCAAAACAATTCAAGAAGATATGCTGTAGTGGTCTGTGCACTATGGATGGACAGTAATCATGTTGGTACCATAGGTTCCTCCTATTCTACAGAGGAACGTCTTCTAGCATCCGTGGAAGATGATGTGTTACGAGTCTGTGATTCTTGTGCTCGTTCAGTGTTCGGTCTATGGAAAACGGATCTATGCGCTGAAGTTCACTATCCCAAACCACACGTTAACCTCCATTGACGCTGGCGTTCCACCTGAAGAAGCCAACGAAGATTGTCAATAGACCATCCGTGCATGTTTCGGCGGTGTACCTACAGATGATTGGTAAATGTGGTTTCACCACTAGAAAAGGTACATATCTGGAGTATCCATTTTGAATGCCCATGTACTGAAGTTAACACGATTCTCGTAATTGTTTCCATATAGCTCTCGATGGAGAGAGATGTGATAGGTATGGAACCTATGTCGATGGAGAATGCGTAGGGCACTTTCCGGACTCGTACCATTTCCTCGTACGAAGGCGCGGGAGCTAAGGGTGCGGATCAACTGCAACAGGAGCAATAATAGCCGAGATGCTTGACGTCTGTTTGGCTATCTTGCCGTATACCCGTACAGGAACGAACTGCATTCTCCCTACACTCTCCATACAACACGAGCGTGTCGCCGTTTTCTGCATTGGTAAATCCCATCGTCCACTCACGACCTACTGCTTGGAAGGTCACACACTAACTGCCAAGCAAGTTCACTCAAGGAACACACGAGCACACTGTAAACAAACCACAAACAATTACGCTGGTTGAACGGCAGAAACAATTGTCGGTGTGGAAACTTTGCACGACATAATATCTGGCAAATGACTAGCACTAGACTCCTGCAACAAACACTACTGACATTCTGATTTACCCTACTTTTAGTCTGTTACTGTCAATAGACATTGTTCCGTTTAAAGTGTGTATATATCCACAAAAAATACAGTTTCAACTCTGTTGATTGGCTAACAATTCGAGGCCCCCACCATCAATACATTCTGCAAAAACTGTACATCCATAACACTTTCCATTTCAGCAATATCTGCGGTGCAAATTTTAGGTGATTCAACCTATATATTACATATACTGATGAGCCGAAACATTATGGCCACTGCCTAACGTGAGGTTGTGTGCTGTCTGGTGGAGCTGTGAGCACGTGACGCAGTAAGAGAAGTACAACTATATGGGTGGAGTACAGATGAATGAGGAATCATTCTAGCTACGATATGTGGCGCAATTGCGGAAATCCGCTGACTTAAGCGACTTTGACAAAAGCCAAATTGTTGTGGCCCAGCGTCTGGGAGCGAGCATCTCGGAAACGGCGAAGCTGGTCGGCTGTTCGCGTGCTGTTGTCGTGAGCGTCTGTGGAAAGTGGCTGAAGAGTGCTGGAGCCACGGGTAAGCGACAAGAAGCTGGATGTCAGTACCTCATCATAGAACATAGGGATCGGAGGCCTGCCCGCTCTCTAAAGCAGGACAGGTGGCGGTCTGTGGCAGATCTGACGACACAGTACATTGCAGGCGCAGGCACAGGTGGTTTGGAGCACACGTTCCGCGCACAGTGTTGAACATGACGTTCCGCAGCAGAGGACCACGCCGTGTTCCATGTCGATTGAACAACATCATCAGTTAACATTATAGTGGGCACAAACACATATAGATTGGGCCGTGGATCAATGGAATCGTGTCGTCTGGTCGGACGAAACCCTTTTATTGTTAAACCAGGTCGTTAGTCGTGACAGATGCCGTCAACCAGCTCTAACAAGCAGCGCGCTACGGCAGGGGACGGTGGGGGCAGTACTGTGTTATGCGGGACATTCGCTTGGGCTGCCATAGGACATGAATATTATTAGGGACCGCCTGTAACCCCTCATGCTCGATGTTTTCCTCAACAGCGATGGCATCTTCCAGCAGGATAACCGTGTCAGAAGGCTGGAAACTTGCTGCAATGGATTTAGGAGTAAGATAGTGGATTCACGTCAATGTCTTGTCCATCATATTCGGCTTCTCTGAATACTATGAAACCCAACTGGGACGCTGCCGTGCGCAAGCCACGCGCCCAAAAACCAGCCACACGTAAACTGCGGGAAGTTTGTGACCTGTGTGCAGGCATCCGCTGCCACAAACCTCTGGTAACCTATCGAGTGCTTCCCGAACCCACGGCACGCAGAATCACTGCTAAATTGCGTTCCATAAGTGGACTAACACTCTTTTATGTAGGTGGCCATAATGATTTTTCTCAACATTGTGTATATACAAAGCCTGAAGAAAAATTCTCCCACTCGGACTTCGCAGCGTGATTTCTCACATACAATACAAAAAGGTGTCACACAAAATATGGTCCTGCACGTGCTTCCGGCAGTAAGTGGACGTTAAAGACTGGCTATCCGTCAACACTGTATCTACATGTAAAGTAACTATAGCACTTTTAGTAGGTGCAATTCTAAGTTCACTGTGTGTTAACGTACCGCTGCAAAGCCTCATCGACGTTATTATCGCCGTCAACTTCGGCGGTATGTTCCTGTCTGTAGGTCATTGAAAGCTATCTACATAGACTTTACTGGGAAATTTAATAAGCAGCAGCTTATTGGTGGTCCCAGTGTTTTTCGTGGACTTAAAAATGCAGTTCACGTGTGACGTATCAGTATGGAGGCAGTACATGGTTGACCTCAGCTGTTGTATGGGGCAGTCACGCAGACTATGGCGGCCTTGAAGGTTTTCCTCATGCAAGCATTTTGATTACCTTTGAATACATCGTGGGATGAACAGTTATCAATGTTGTTACAAATATTTACAATCAAAAACAGTCTTGATCACAATTGATTTATTACGGTGACCGGTTTCGACCACTACTGTGGTCATCTTCAGACCAATGAGTAAGAACATCCTTCTGGTGGTAAATCACTACGCTATTTACCACCAGAAGGCGGTTCTTACTCAATGGTCTGAAGATGACCACAGTAGTGGTCGAAACCGGTCGCTGTAAAATATAAATTGTGATCAAGGCTGGTTTTGATAGTAAATATTTGCAAACTTTTTGGCTTGAAAGACTTGGAGTATAACAGAGAGTGACGGACTGCTACAGAAGATTCCTTATCGTACCTTGGTTCCATATAAGCCGTTTTCCATAACTAGAAGAAAGAAGCTCCTTAATTCTGACGAGTATTTGTTTATTTGGGCCAAAGTAGGCAATAACAATTGTAAGATAAACAATTTAGGATACTGTATGTTGTATTATAGGCAATAAATGATCTTTAATGTATACAGTGTTTTACTTATATGACCTTGAACCCCAAAAATACTACACATGATCTTGTCAAAAGCCGAGAAGCGATTCTTCTTCGTTTTGTAGCTCTCAGGGACACTCTGGGATGCACATAGTGTCTCTGAGTGCCTCTGGAAGTCGCTGTGACCTTGAACACAGTGTTGGAAACGTGCTTTTTTGCTTCTTTATTGGTCGCGCCTATCAGGCAGATCGCGATTCTGGGTCGAGGCGCTTTTTTTTTTGCGAATTTCCTCCTACCATAAAACTGTATTATACAGGGTGAGTCACCTAACATTAACGTTGGATATATTTCGTAAACCACATCAAATACTGACGAATCGATTCCACAGACCGAACGTGTGGAGAGGGGCTAGTGTAATTGGTTAATACAAACCATAAAAAATGCACGGAAGTATGTTTTTTAACACAAACCTACGTTTTTTTTAAATGGAACCCCGTTAGTTTTGTTAGCACATATGAACATATAAACAAATACATTATCAGTGCCGATTGTTGCATTGTAAAATGTTAATTACATCCGGAGATATTGTAACCTAAAGTTGACGCTTGAGTACCACTCCTCCGCTGTTCGATCGTGTGTATCGGAGAGCACCGAATTACGTAGGGATCCAAAGGGAACGGTGATGGACCTTAGGTACAGAAGAGACGGGAACAGCACATTACGTCCACATGCTAACACCTTTTTATTGGTCTTTTTCACTGACGCACATGTACATTACCATGAGGGCTGAGGTACACGTAGACGCGTGGTTTCCGTTTTCAATTACGGAGTGGAATAGAGTGTGTCCCGACATGTCAGGCCAATAGATGTTCAATGTGGTGGCCATCATTTGCTGCACACATTTGCAATCTCTGGCGTAATGAATGTCGTACACGCCGCAGTACATCTGGTGTAATGTCGCCGCAGGCTGCCACAATACATTGTTTCATATCCTTTGGGGTTGTAGGCACATCACGGTACACATTCTCCTTTAACTTACCCCACAGAAAGAAGTCCAGAGGTGTAAGATTAGGAGAACGGGCTGGCCAACTTATGCGTCCTCCACGTCCTATGAAACGCCCGTCGATCATCCTGTCAAGGATCAGCCAAGTGTTAATTGCGTAATGTGCAGGTGCACCATCATGCTGATACCACATACGTCGACGCGTTTCCAGTGGGACATCTTCGAGCAACGTTGGCAGATCATTCTGTAGAAACGCGATGTATGTTGCAGCTGTTTGGGCCCCTGCAATGAAGTGAGGATCAACGAGGTGGTCGCCAATGATTCCGCACCGTACATTTACATTCCACGGTCGCTGTCGCTCTACCTGGCTGAGCCACCGAGGATTGTCCACGGACCAGTAATGCATGTTCCGTAGATTCACTGCACCGTGGTTTGTGAAACCCGCTTCATCGGTAAACAGGTAGAACTGCAACGCATTCTCTGTTAATGCCCATTGACAGAATTTCACTCGATGATTAAAGTCATCACCATGTAATTGCTGATGTAGCGACACATGAAACGGGTTCCTGCAGATGCTGCTCGCCGACTGTGGCCCGTGTTTGTTACAACACGCAACTGAACGTCGGAGGTTTCAAGCGTCAACTTTAGGTTACAATATCTCCGGATGTAATTAACATTTTACAATGCAGCGAACGGCACTGATTACGTATTTGTTTATATGTTCAGATGTGCTAACAAAACTAACGTGGTTCCATTTAAAAAAAACTTAGGTTTATGTTACAAAACGCACTTCCGTGCATTTTTGTATGGTTTGTATTAAACAATTACACTAGCCCCTCTACTCACGTTCGGTCTATGGAATCGGTTCATCAGTATTTGATGTGGTTTACGAAATATATCCAGCGGTAACGTTAGGTGACTCACCCTGTATACTGTTTCTTAAACCACCCATATCCGACATTTACATTATACAGTGCTTTGATACGGTGAACGTAACAAAGACGTCGTCAGACAAGTCAGAAATAGACAGCTGAAACAAATGGCCTGTCGTAGGACAGAAGAACTACAAAAACAACAGAAACTTCAATGTGCTAAAGATGACTGCACAGTTAAACAACTCAACATCTACTAGTCATTTATACCACAGGCAGTACATCCGCTCAGACGTAATAAATTAGCAACCAGTTATAATAATAATCTCCATATCAGTGACCTCACAACGTTTACAAAGGAAAACGTTGTCCTCAGAGCAGATGCTCAAAGCGACCTCCCAGCATGTCCAAACTTTGCGCGACCAACTGGATCAAACAGCTCTGCACTCTTCGCAACGTGGATGCATCTACAGATACAAGAGCAGCATCAACACGCGCTATCAGTTCTTCCACATATTGTGTCGGAGGTGTAGAACACACGTGCTTCTTCAAGTGTCCCCAGAGGATGCAATCCTAGGGATTTAGGTCAGGTGAACGCCGAGGCATTACAAACTGATCCATCCCGCCGGAGCTATTTCCCTGAAAATGTTCTGTCTAAATATTGCCGCACATTAATTCCAAAGTATGGAGGTGCACCATCACATTGGAACAGTAAAGTTCTGAGGAACCTGAAGTGGAACATCTTCTAGTGCATCAAGAAAATAGTTTGAGAGGAATGCATGATACCTTCGACAGTCAACCGGTTATTCAACAAGCAGGAACTGAAACTCCTGTCTCCCAATTTCCGGCCCAGACACTGATGCCAACTTGATATCCACGGTCGCAGGTGAAGTGCGGGCTAATGTCACACTCATGGTGGGCATTGTGCGTGCACATTGAAGACACCCTCACCAGTGCACGCTGCTTCATTCGGCCTTGCGAGACACACAGCTGCCTTGCTACGCTACGTGTACTTTGCTGGGGCTCTTGGAGTGTGACCTCTGGAATACGTTCCTCAGTAGCTGGAATACGGCGGGTCCGTTGGCGACTTCTGTAACGCTATGATGGAGGGAGAGAATATGTCAGCGGTGGCGAAGCTCCAGACGTCGAAACTCATTTTTCAATCTCTCTTGATCAATTGCAAATAAAGGAAAGCAACCGGTCAAATAATTACCGAGGAAATCGTTTCAGCATCTCAGTTCAAATGGTTCAAATGGCTCTGAGCACTATGCGACTTAACTTCTTAGGTCATCAGTCGTCTAGAACTTAGAACTACTTAAACCTAACTAACCTAAGGACAGCACACACATTCATGCCCGAGGCAGGATTCGAACCTGCGACCGTAGAGGTCACGCGGTTCCAGACTGAAGCGCCTAGAACCGCTCGGCCACTCCGGCCGGCAGCATCTCAGTAATGCCATCTTCAGGCCCCTGTGACCTCCAACTGTGTACAATCAGGTACATCGATACTTGCATAAATGGAGCCATCAGTATCTGGATTCCGTGAGTTCGTTTCAAGTGTTTGCTTCGAAGATTTGTCCAGAACGCAATAATTGGATTTGTATTCCATATTTCTTAACGTACATTGGTATAATATGTGGAAGATAAAGATTAACATGAAGGATTGTAGCATGATGGAACATATACATCTGCATCTACATCCATACTCCGCAAGCCACCTGACGGTGTGTGGCGGAGGGTACTTTAAGTACCTCTATCGGTTCTCCCTTCTATTCCAGTCTCGTATTGTTCGTGGAAAGAAAGATTGTCGGTATGCCTCTGTGTGAGCTCTAATCTCTCTGATTTTATCCTCATGGTCTCTTCGCGAGATATACGTAGGAGGGTGTAATATACTACTTGACTCCTCGGTGAAGGTATGTTCTCGAAACGTCAACAAAAGCCCGTACCGAGCTACTGAGCGTCTCTCCTGCAGAGTCTTCCACTGGAGTTTATCTATCATCTCAGTAACGCTTTCGCGATTACTAAATGATCCTGTAACGAAGCGCGCTGCTCTCTGTTGGATCTTCTCTATCTCTTCTATCAACCCCATCTGGTACGGATCCCACACCGGTGAGCAGTATTCAAGCAGTGGGCGAACAGATGTACTGTAACCTACTTCCTTTGTTTTCGGATTGCATTTCCTTAGGATTCTTCCAATGAATCTCAGTCTGGCATCTGCTTTACCGACGTTCAACTTTATGTGGTCATTCCATTTTAAATCACTCCTAATGCCTACTCCCAGATGATTCATGGGATTAACTGCTTCCAATTGCTGACCTGCTGTATTGTAGATAAATGATAAAGGATCTTTCTTTCTATGTATTCGCAGCACATTACACTTGTCTACATTGAGATTGAATTGCCATTCCCTGCACCGGGCTTCAATTCGTTGCAGATCCTACTGCATTTCAGTACAATTTTCCATTGTTACAACCTCTCGATATACTACAGCATCATCCGCAAAAAGCCTCAGTGAACTTCCGTTGTTATCCACAAGGTCATTTATGTATACTGTGAGGAGAAACGGTCCTACGACACTCCCCTGCGGCACACCTGAAATCACTCTTACTTCGGAAGACTTCTCTCCATTGAGAATGACATGCTGCGTTCTGTTATCTAGGAACTCTTCAATCCAATCACACAATTGGTCTGATAGTCCATATGCTCTTATTTTGTTCATTAAACGACTGTGGGGAACTGTATCAAACGCCTTGCGGAAGTAAAGAAACACGGCATCTACTTGGGAACCCGCGTCTATGGCCCTCTGAGTCTCGTGGACGAATAGCGCGAGCTGGGTTTCACACGATCGTATTTTTCGAAACCCATGCTGATTCCTACAGAGTAGATTCCTAGTCTCCAGAAAAGTCATTATACTCGAACATAATACGTGTTCCAAAATTCTACAACTGATCGACGTTAGAGATATAGGTCTATAGTTCTGCACATCTGTTCGACGTCCCTTCTTGAAAACGGAGATGACCTGTGCCCTTTTCCAATCCTTTGGAACTCTACGCTCTTCTAGAGACCTACGGTACACCACTGCAAGAAGGGGGCAAGTTCCTTCGCGTACTCTGTGTGAAAACGAACTGATATCCCATCAGGTCCAACGGCCTTTCCTCTTTTGAGCGATTTTAATTATTTTTCTATCCCTCTGTCATCTATTTCGATATCTAACATTTTGTCATCTGAGCTACAATGTAAAGAACGAACTACAGTGCAGTCTTCCTCTGTGAAACAGCTTTGGAAAAAGACATTTGGAATTCAGCCTTTAGTCTGTTATCCTCTGTTTCAGTACCATTTTGGTCACAGAGTGTCTGGACATGACACTCTCGTAAGCAAAGTAAGCAAAGTGAAAATATTTGGTACGATCTATTGTTATACGATCTGTTGTTATACTCATGTATCGTTGCAGATATGATATACTTTACCTGTGTAGTATATAACTATTCTGTGAAGACCTTACTCTAGAATTTGCTACGTGTTGAACTCAAGTAACGCTAAAAACATTAACAATCTTCGTTTAAAATTACGTATCCAAAAATTTTAATATATGTCACAGATAATAGCCCACCTTTTCCCATTCTCTTAAGCACTGACTGATGTCCTTTCTTTTCTTGTCTCCTTTTCCTCTTCTTTCCTTCTTCCTGTTCTACGTACACAGACGTTGCCAGGAACACTTACCGTCTTGCTACACATATATCGAAATAATTACGGCGGCCGCAGGCACGGCAACTGCCGCTATCAGACAGCCGCCTGATAAGCAAAGTCAAGATATTGTATCATTAAATCACATACGAGCTATAAATTTCGAAACAGTTTAATTCGAGAATTTTCTTCTTGTGCAATAAACATACTTTCAGTATCGTTACTTGCCGAAGTTATGTGTCTTATAACAAACAACGTTATGCAAGAAATAACTTTAATGCTTTATTCGTTTATAGTTACAAAGTAACGTAGGAGACTCAGCAACATAGAAAACACTATCAAATAGTGGTAGAATAATGACTACACTGAAACTGAATCATGTAAAAAAATGACAAACTGACATCGTAGGAAGGGCTTCCACCTGATAACTCCAGATGTGTTAGTTTCCAGAAGCCTCTCGTTATCTGCTAGTCTCAGACAACGAATATTAGATAACACATTTGGTGTGATAAATATAAATGCGTTCCTCCGACCTGATCGAACGGCTGGCTCGTTGGCCCTAATCTCTGCTATCTAGCGTCACCCTCGGTGTGCATAGCTGAACGTTGGCCCACGTCGCGCATTAGCTACCGCCAGGTAGCACTGGGGTCGGACTGGCCGTATAGTCGAGGTAGTGTTTGCCAGCCGGGTCCTACCCTGCGGTGCACCCCTACTTTACATACCCCTGGTTTACGAAAAAATGGTTCAAATGGCTCTGAGCACTATGGGACTTAACATCTGAGGTCATCAGTCCCCTAGAATTACTTAAACCTAACTAACCTAAAGACATCACACACGTCCATGCCCGAGGCAGGATTAGAACCTGCGACTGTAGCGGTCGCGTGGTTCCAGACTGAAGCGCCTGGTTTACGAGCAACGTGGAAAGTAGTTCACACATACATAGAGAGAAATGAAACAGAAGAATTTTAAAAATGGTTGACTCTGAGGTCAATTCTGTTCGCAATTATTGAACTCTTCGAGCTCAAAAATAGGACTAGTTTTCTCATTTTCGAGCTCCTTGAGCTCGGAAAGTAATAATGGCGTTTTTATATGTTTTTGAGCAATAATATTTACCGAGCGATTAACTGAACTGTGGCATTCGATGCTCGTTTTTATAACAAGAAATAATGTCTCTTCAAACATATTGCTCCCTCAATATATTTGAAAGTTATTTTGAAAAAGCTCTTTTTTGAAAACTTCTTGTAGCAATATCTTCTAAATGAATTGAGCGATTTTGAGGGCACTCTACGTGGTGTTTTAACTACCAGAAACTATGTTGGTTTTTTTAAAGAAATCCTTTTTGTAAATATTTTATTGGCGGTAATTTTTGACCGAATCAACCGATTTCAATCAAATACGCGTCATTTGACCTCGCTTCTTGAGAAAAAGTGCTGATTGGGTTTTGGAGGCATTCAGTTGAGTATTTAAAAGGTATTAAAATCATGTATATTTTTTAAGAAACTTCATATTTCTATTTTCTCAAAATTTACTCTATACGTTTCAAACTTTCAAGAAATCTAAGCTTACCGAATAGCTTCCAAACGCCACGGGTCAGTCCATACAAAACATGTTTAGGGGTTTCACTCTCTCTCTCTCTCTCTCTCTCTCTCTCTCTCACACACACACACACACACACACACACACACACACACATACGCACACAAGGACATGAACGGACTTTATCGTAAATATGTTAGGACCTTAAAACGTCGATATCTGACGAAAACTCGATTTTTGAAAATCGGACTGAAGTCAATAACTTCCCTATTTTTGAAAATTTTCATTTTTCAGAGAGGGAAGTTGAAAATTATACATTAATTATAATTAAACTGTTGTTATTGGGGTTGCCAGTTTTCACTAAAAATATCATTATACGAAACTATCAACAACTTTCATAAATTAACGTATTTATTGTCTTTCATTAGTGGAGAAACGAAACGCAACTTAGCATCGCAAGTCGGGAAATTCCCTGATTTTAAAAGTTTGGTCTCTCGCATCCCCAGCGTCGCATCCCACTGCTTATTCCTGGGAATACGCCAGTTCGTGCAGTCTTTGTAATATCACGTGTTTTTGTGATTTATTGATGTTTTTCATAGTTGTAGTGTCGTAAAGTTGGTTTTAATTCTCGTTATATATGTTAAGGACATAGGAAACCTAAATCGTCCATTACAATTGGAAACGTAAGTTATAATTTAATTGCCTTTCAAAGAAAAAGTTACTAATTTGAACACTTTGTATGTAATAATTACCTAATTTAATACGTTTTTAAACACAGTCAGTCATATATAAACGCAAATCTCGTTCCTATAAACGTAAAAATAAAAGAAAGATAGAATTACAAACAGCGACTTAGAATCCAAAGCAGTCCAGGCTTTCTTTCACGTCTACACCTCATGTGCCTGAAGATCATCAAAATCGAAAGGAATTAAAATATTAATACTGTTGCTTTTTGTGGAGTGCATACTGTAAGACTTTCAGTACACACACCATCCGATTAGTTGACTTGTCGCTCTAACGAAGTAGGCGAGTGTCAGCAATATGTCTCGTGGTCTTATTGTGGCGTGTTTATCTTCTGCCGTTAGGTCAGACGATAGAAATGCCACTTGCACGCTTAGAGTAGCAGGTTGACGATGACCAACTTTAAACAGAATTTGATTAATTTTCACACACATTTATTAAAATAATAAAAAACATTGATATTACGTAACTTGATTCTGGATGCTGTTTACAATTGACAATCTGAAGTTCCTTTGGTTTTGGTATGTTAATCTTATTCTCACATATCTCTGATACTTGACAAAGTGTCTATACATTTCTCTTCATGGCTATGTACAGGAATATGATAATCTTATTAGGCGCAGACTGAAACTTGACGACAGACTAATGCAGACTCATGCAGACTAATGCAAACTGACTAATTGGAGGTCTGTACACTCATTATAATACTCGCGCATTCAGATATCACTGCGCTAGTGTGATCCGCGAGGAGAAAAGGTTCTATGTAAGCAGCAATCTCATTGGCTGCGTTACATAATAATACGCGGATCGGCGGAAGCAGAATTTGGTCCGTCTCTAAGACAGCGCCATCTCGTAGTGCGGGACGGACAAGCGCTGCGCCTGCGCTGTTGTGCTCAGCGGGGCACGCTCTAGTGGGATAGTTGTGTATGTGCTGACTACGCGGAACTATGTACACAACACTTTTCTTTAATTTAACCTGTTCAGTATATAGTCTACTAGCAACAAATTGTAAGCATTGTTTCACCTTTTGATTCCTTTCTATCTTCGAAATTAAAGCGATTGGCTACTGTTAAAATTATCTGTTTTAGACGAAAGTTATGTCAATCTAAAAGTAAACAATTCAGGAATTGGAATTTATGTTATGTTATTCCCATAAACTGTACATACACAAAAATTTTGTAAATGTCGATTTATACTGTTTTTTAAGCTGATGCAACAAACATAAAAATTTGTTTCGTATTAAATCCACCAGCTTACAAACAACAATATGCAACAACATGAATCTGCATTTTGAATATTTGTTGTGTGTATACAGTTTATGGGACATAACATAACACAAAGTCTGATTCCTGAAGATCATCAGCATAACAAAAGATGGATGGTTGGATGGTTCTTTTCCTTTTTTTTTTCTCTCTGAATCCTGAGGTGCTTCCTATTTTTTCTCTCGGTATCATACTGAAAAATATTGTGTGATGTTACTAAGATTATATATATATATATATATATATATATATATATATATATATATATATATATATATATATATACAGGGTGTTTCAAAAATGACCGGTATATTTGAAACGGCAATAAAAACTAAACGAGCAGCGATAGAAATACACCGTTTGTTGCAATATGCTTGGGACAACAGTACATTTTCAGGTGGACAAACTTTCGAAATTACAGTAGTTACAATTTTCAACAACAGATGGCGCTGCAGTCTGGGAAACTCTATAGTACGATATTTTCCACATATCCACCATGCGTAGCAATAATATGGTGTAGTCTCTGAATGAAATTACCTGAATCCTTTGACAACGTGTCTGGCGGAATGGCTTCACATGCAGATGAAATGTACTGCTTCAGCTGTTCAATTGTTTCTGGATTCTGGCGGTACACCTGGTCTTTCAAGTGTCCCCACAGAAAGAAGTCACAGGGGTTCATGTCTGGCAAATAGGGAGGCCAATCCACGCCGCCTCCTGTATGTTTCGGATAGCCCAAAGCAATCACACGATCATCGAAATATTCATTCAGGAAATTAAAGACGTCAGCCGTGCGATGTGGCCGGGCACCATCTTGCATAAACCACAAGGTGCTCGCAGTGTCGTCTAAGGCAGTTTGTACCGCCACAAATTCACGAAGAATGTCCAGATTACGTGATGCAGTAATCGTTTCGGATCTGAAAAATGGGCCAATGATTCCCTTGGAAGAAATGGCGGCCCAGACCAGTACTTTCTGAGGATGCAGGGACGATGGGACTGCAACATGGGGCTTTTCGGTTCCCCATATGCGCCAGTTCTATTTATTGACGAAGCCGTCCAGGTAAAAATGAGCTTCGTCAGTAAACCAAATGCTGCCCACATGCATATCGCCGTCATCAATCCTGTGCACTATATCGTTAGCGAATGTCTCTCATGCAGCAATGGTAGCGGCGCTGAGGGGTTGTTGCGTTTGAATTTTGTATGGATAGAGGTGTAAACTCTGGCGCATGAGACGATACGTGGACGTTGGCGTCATTTGGACCGCAGCTGCAACACGGCGAACGGAAACCCGAGGCCGCTGTTGGATCACCTGCTGCACTAGCTGCGCGTTGCCCTCTGTGGTTGCCGTACGCGGTCACCCTACCTTTCCAGCACGTTCATCCGTCACGTTCCCAGTCCGTTGAAATTTTTCAAACAGATCCTTTACTGTATCGCTTTTCGGTCCTTTGGTTACATTAAACCTCCGTTGAAAACTTCGTCTTGTTGCAACAACACTGTGTTCTAGACAGTGGAATTCCAACACCAGAAAAATCCTCTGTTCTAAGGAATAAACCATGTTGTCTACAGCACACTTGCACGTTGTGAACAGCACACGCTTACAGCAGAAAGACGACGTACAGAATGGCGCACCCACAGACTGCGTTGTCTTCTATATCTTTCACATCACTTGCAGCGCCATCTGTTGTTGAAAATTGTAACTACTGTAATTTCGAAAGTTTGTCCGCCTGAAAATGTACTGTTGTCCCAAGCATACTGCAACAAACGGTGTATTTCTATCGCTGCTCGTTTAGTTTTTATTGCCGTTTCAAATATACCGGTCATTTTTGAAACACCCTGTATATATATATATATATATATATATATATATATATATATATATATATATATATACAGGTTGAGTCACCTAAAATTACCGCTGCATATATTCCGTAAACCACAACAAATACTGACGAACCGATTCCACAGACCGAACGTGAGGAGAGGGGCTAGTGTAATTGGTTAATACAAACCATAAAAAATTGCACAGAAGTATGTTTTTTAACACAATCTTACGTTTTTTAAATGGAACCCCGTTAGTTTTGTTAGCACATATGAACATATAAACAAGTACGTAATCAGTGCCGATTGTTGCATTGTAAAATGTTAATTACATCCGGAGATATTGCAACCTAAAGTTGACGATTGAGTACCACTCCTCCGCTGTTCGATCGTGTGTATCGGAGAGCACCGCATTACGTAGGGATCCAAAGGGAACGGTGATGGACCTTAGGTACAGAAGAGACTGGAACAGCACATTACGTGCACATGCTAACACCTTTTTATTGGTCTTTTTCACTGACGCACATGTACATTACCATGAGGGGTGAGGTACACGTACACACGTGGTTTCCGTTTTCAATTACGGAGTGGAAATGAGTGTGTCCCGACATGTCAGGCCAATAGATGTTCAATGTGATGGCCATCATTTGCTGCACATAATTGCAATCTCTGGAGTAATGAATGTCGTACACGCCGCAGTACATCTGGTGTAATGTCGCCGCAGGCTGCCACAATACATTGTTTCATATCCTCTGGGGTTGTAGGCACATCACGGTACACATTCTCCTTTAACGTACCCCACAGAAAGAAATCCAGAGGTGTAAGATCAGGAGAACGGGCTGGCCAATTTATGCGTCCTCCACATCCTATGAAACGCCCGTCGAACATCCTGTCAAGGGTCAGCCTAGTGTTAGTTGCGGAATGTGCAGGTGCACCATCATGCTGATACCACATACGTCGACGCGTTTCCAGTGGGACATTTTCGAGCAACGTTGGCAGATCATTCTGTAGAAACGCGATGTATGTTGCAGCTGTTTGGGCCCCTGCAATGAAGTGAGGACCAATGAGGTGGTCGCCAATGTTTCCGCACCATACATTTACAGTCCACGGTCGCTGTCGCTCTACCTGTCAGAGCCAGCGAGGATTGTCCACGGACCAGTAATGCATGTTCCGTAGATTCACTGCCCCGTGGTTTGTGAAGCCCGCTTCATCGGTAAACAGGTAGAACTGCAACGCATTCTCTGTTAATGCCCATTGACAGAATTGCACTCGATGATTAAAGTCATCACCATGTAATTGCTGATGTAGCGACACATGAAACGGGTGAAAGCAGTGATGATGCAGTATGCGCATGACACTACTTTGACTCAGTCCACCGGCTCTCGCAATGTCCCGTGTACTCATGTGTGGGTTCATGGCAACAGCAGCTAACACATCAACTGCACCCGCATCTCCTGTGACGGGCCTGTGACGGACCCGTTTGCGTGCTACGACCATACCTGTTGCATACAGTTGGCGGTAGATGTTTTGCAATGTGCGGCACATTGGATGCTCTCTGTCCGGGTATCGTTCTGCATACACCCTGCAGGCTTCAGCTGCATTTCGTCGACTCTCGCCATAGATGAGTATCATCTCCGCATTTTCAGAGTTCGAATACACCATGGTCACAGTTCCTACAACACTACACTATCACAGACGTCTGGTAACACGGTGTACTACAGTTGGTCTGCGTGCGGAGACGAATGCAGAATAACAATAGCAGCAAGCACTACCTGCGGACACTGCGACAGCTAGACCAAACCACAACAGTGTACTACAGCCACACTCGTAAACACGGTCGTCATCGTAAACATGTCGCTGCAGATGCTGCTCGCCGACCGTGACCCGTGTTTTTACAACACGCAACTGAACGTCGGAGGTTTCAAGCGTCAACTTTAGGTTACAATATCTCCGGATGTAATTAACATTTTACAATGCAACAAACGGCACTGATTACGTATTTGTTTATATGTTCAGATGTGCTAACAAAACTAACGTGGTTCCATTTAAAAAACGTAGGTTTGTGTTAAAAAACATACTTCGGTGCAGTTTGGTGTGGTTTGTATTAAACAATTACACTAGCCCTCTCCTCACGTTCGGTCTGTGGAATCGGTTCGTCAGTATTTGATGTGGTTTACGAAATATATCCAGTGGTAACGTTAGGTGACTCACCCTGTATATCTTTATTATAGGACCATTATCATCAATATTGGCGACAAACTAAAAACTGGATAATTGTAAAGAAGCAATTCTACCAGCGCCACTTTCATTAAGAGACGATGGTTACTGTGAAAGCCAAAAGCTTTCTAATTTTGATCCACCAAGAAAAAGTACCACCACTGCAGAGAAATTAATTTTCTCCTCTGTCCACCCTATCCAGCCCTCGGGTGATAAAAACAGTTTGCCTTTTGTTGGAAATCTAGTTTACTACTGTAAGTTACCAACCAGAGATGTAATTCGACGAGAATCTGTCTCTTATTCTCTAGAATTATATAACATATTTTATATCTGCCCGTCTCACGAGATGAAGAAAGAAGGAGTAAAAAGTCCGTTTACTGAGGCTGTTGCTCCGTGAAAAAACATATTTACAAATAACTCGTCAAACATGAAGAAAGCCACACTCATCGGTTAGCAGTGGTCGACTTGCTAACAGCAAAGAAAAAAATAAAAAAATAAAAAAACGGAGAGAGAGAGAGAGAAAAAACGTTGAACAACATCTAAGACAAAAATATGTGCAAGAGATTTCCAATGGGCGTCTGTTTCTGAAAAGAATCACTGCTGTAATAATACCTATATCTAAACAAGGTACCGCTTATCGTGGAAAAAGTGAGGCCTTGTACTCCTTGACGGATATCGTCGGACGCTTAAACCTGGATCACGGAAATTTTCTAAATTTAGCTGTCCTGTTATCGAAGTATAATCGAGTTCTTAAAAGCTAAGCAAGAGATCGTCGAAGAAATTCAGGCGGGGAAATCTTTCAGCCTCAGTGCGAATCCTTATCGGGATGTTGGCGTTGTTGATCAGGCTGTAATTTGTGCACGCTGTGTTAAGGATGGAATTCCACAAGAACTGACGATCAGCATGGTTCCTGTTCGGAAATCAATAGGAAAATCTAACAGAGGTCTTCTAACTCATGAATTAGCCCATTTAGGCTTAAAATTGCAAGATCTTATTAGCGTATCTTCAGAATGCACAGGAAATACGGCAGGCAGGTATATTAGTGTTCAGCCGATAGTAAACGAAATGTGGCAAAATTAATTTTCACGCACTGTTACGTGCATGTTTAAATTTAGTGTTGGGAGGTACGACGTTAAGTTGTACTGAGGCAAAAGAACTCTTCTGGACTCTTGGAGTCTACCAGTGTATTTACCCAGGAATCATTTAAGCGCACATCATTATGAGTGGAGAAAATTTCGGGAATAACAGCTGTTCAAAACAAATTGAGACGATTACATAACAAAGGATTATGAGGAAAATTCGATACGTCGCGTTGATAAAACTTTAAGAGTCATATCTTCGAGCATGGAGTGCAAGCCAAAAGTTTCGTTACAATCGAAGCCGTTGATGGTTCCCTTATTGAAATTCGAAACTGTCCTGACAGCGTTCGCATTCAAGAAAATGTTTGATCTATCAACCCTGGTAAGCCAATATCTACAAACTCCTACATTAGAATATTATACCATTAAGAAGAATATCTAAAAAAAACGCTATGAGCTATCCTAGACGAGCTAAAGTTACTGTATGCAGACCCACAGAGATTCTGTTTTACTTCTATCTATAAAGTCATTGTTAACGCAGCCGTAGTTAAAAATAGACGCAAAATTCCATTGCAACGAATACTTAATGAAGGATACCATTTGTTTGGGCCCGAAAAACTTCAGTGAAATTAACAAAATGGGGTTCCTAATGACAAATTAAAGTATCTCTCATCAGTTGCAAATGTCGATCAAGAACTGCTGTCAAAAGAATTAGAACATTATCCAAAACGTTTTAATGTACTGCCTAAAACTCTTTGACATGAACATGTGTAACCCGCGCACCAAGACGTGAATGACTCATACTGTCAGAGTGAGGAAGAAGACGACCAACATAACGAATATTTCTAAGACCAGACTGCAAAGGATGCCACTTGTTTGTCCCGAAGTGGTTCGGACACCTGTCAGAGTTGCAGACCATGTGCGTGTAAACTTTTGTCACAACATAACATGCATATCAGTACGTGCTTCAGTCTATATGATGCTTATTACATAATCCTCACAATCTCGTTCACGCAAGTGACTTGCGAGGGATGATTTTCTGCGCTGAAGCACAATAAGACGAGACTTCGGTCTTTAAACGCTTACAACGGCAGCTTTGAAAATGACCTCCATTATTCACTACTTAATGTTATGCGTCACAAAGAAGAGGAAATTCTGTGGCCATGAAAAAGTTGCTCGCGTGGGTGAGGAACCTTCAGTCAGCAGTAGATTACTTACTCGCGACACGAATGTCGTGCATAGTAGTATGTAGAATGTAATATGGCAACAGCTTCAACATCCGTAACACTCATAGAAAGTGCAAGCTGTAGCTTTCTGCCCCCGCTTTTCATTTAGTCAGTAGCTGCAACGGCGCTGTATTGTTGATTCTTACCGTCTTGTCTGTCGTATGAAGTCCGTTCCACCAGAGACGGAGAGTTCAGTAGTGGTGAATAGTCACGTATGGACCTCTGAGACCTACCACGCTACAGTTAGGAAGAGCATCACAGATTCCCAGTGAAAGATCGCACGGGAATAGTCAGGTTGACGTTAACAGGCTCGTATCTGATCTCTCTCCGCTTCACTGTACCGTCGTACACGGTGTTCCTAAGAGACACATTCCCGACTTGGAGAAATCCCTCTTGCCCTTGGTGCACATATAAAGTTCAAACACAGCGTGGCCCCAACTCACTTTGCCTGTAGACGAATGTTTATTAAGAAACAAGTTAGCATATGGGCTATGAAAGACAATGATTCAACCTCAATCTTGTTGCATCCAGCTTGTAACGTTTCCGTAAATAGGAGAATGGGAAAACAAAATTTTCTTTGATTAAAGTTTGAATTTGTATTTAAGATATGGGAGAGCGGGAACATTATAATTAGCAGTCACTTTACATAAGTTCAAAGTACCTAATTTGGCTTCAGTTAGACACAGAACCGCTAACGTTTAAACTGATTCCTCAACTGCTTATTTTTCACTGAAACTTAGAACGAAAATTCTTTATAATTTTTACCCAGCTGTTCCTTCCTGGACATTAAATACTCGCATATAGTTTACAGTACGTCAGTAGTTGAGTACATATGAGAATTTTAAACTGCAGCGCTGAATGAACATTGGCTTAGAAAAGATCTGATTACTACTCGTATTTGCTGCATAAAAATTAAATTTACTTTTAGAATAAAATTTATACTTTAAGGAGATTCGATCTGTGGCTGTTGTCGTCTGATCGAATGTTCTAGTCAATGTAGGCTACAAGATTGTGCTGACAAACAGAGAGATTTATCAATAGGATACAGTGTCAAACGCCTTGAAATAAAACAAGTTATTATCTGAATTAATTGTTATTCAACTAGTGAAATTAAACTAGAGGATGAAAGCAGATGCTTACAAGCTTGGCTCAAGATACCTAAGGGAGTAGAACAATAATTAGTAGCTGTTTATCGTCCATCAAAAATATTGTAGAGTTCACTGATAGTAGATCTGTCGCATTATTTCGCGATACGCAATCGTATTATAATCCTTCCGTTGATTTTCATAGAATTGCAATTCATGTTTGTGAAAAAATAACTAAACTACTAATTATCATTGTCTACTGCAGTATTCATAAACCATGGTTTTGTAGAGAAATTTCTGAATCCATTTGGAGGTGTTACAAGCTGTCCATGCAAGTCAGCCCCGTAGATGCCTCCTCGTATCTACATAACTACTGCAGCCTACATCCATTTGACCTGTGTACCGTATTCAAGCCTTTGTCTAACACCAAAATTTTCACGCACCACACTTTTTTCCATAGGTAAACTGATAATTCCTTCATGCATCAAGATGCATCAACCGATACATTCTTTTAGTCAAGTTACGCCATATTTTCCCCCCGTTCGAGTCATTATCTCTTATTAACAGAATCTTCCGTCGGTTCTTGGTAGAACAACATCATAATAATAAATGAAAAGCACCAGTTTGCTTTTGTTCTATCTCTTCATTAGTTACCTGATCTTCCCATCTAATCTTCAGCATTCTTCTGTAGTACTTTTCAAAAGCTTCTGTTGACATCCAGTCTGAACCGCTTATCGTTCACAATTCAATTCCGCATGAGGCACCCTCCAGAGAAACACTTTCAGAAAAGACTTCCTAGCATTTAAATTTCTCTTGTTCAGAAACTCATTTCTTGCTATCACCAGCCTGTGTTTTATTTCCACTCTACTCCGCCATCGGCAATTATTTTGCTGCGCAAACAGCAAACTCACCTACTACTTCCGGTGTACCATTTACAAATCTAACTTCCACAAAATAGCCTGATTTAATTCTACTATGATCTATTACCTTTGTCTCATTTTCGTCGATATTCATCTTATAATCTCTTTTGAGGACACGATCCATTTCGTCTTCTCTGAACATCAATTCCGTTTCTAGATATCTCCTTAAGTTCCTTTATGCTTGGCCAAATTACAGACTGAATGACCTTCCCTGCTACTTCGAATTTCAAAGAGAGTATTCAAGTGAACATTCTCTAAAACTGTCACTAAATCATCTATTGCTACAAATTTAAGTTTGTCTTTCTTCACTCTACCTTCTAAGACAAGTCGTAAGGTCAGTGTTGCTTCGCATGTTCCTTCATTTCACCGGAATCCAAACTGAAATTCCCTGAGGTCGGTTTCCATCAGTCTTCTCATTCTTCTATAAATAACTCGTAATTCCTGCCAGTATTTGGTAATTATGACTTATTAAACGGATAGTTCGGTTATATTCATACCTGTCAGCAGCTAACTACTACAGAATTGGATCTACTGCATTCAGTACCTCGTTTCAGCTTAGGTCTTTTAATGGTTCTCGCAGTATCACATTTTCCATACCATCCTTTTCTACTACCATAATATTGTCTCTAAGTTCGTTTGCTTTTGAATAGCTCTTCTATAGATTTCACCCACGTTTCAGTTTCCACTTCTTTACTTAGTATTGGCTTGCCACCTGAGCTCCTGATATTTATTCAGCTACTACTCTTTCTTTCAGTTTCTTTTAATCTGTCGTACCATAACACAGATTGGAGGGAAGACAGGGGGTTACAGGTCAATCTGCAACTCTTTCAGAATACAAAAACATGCGTTTTTAAAATTGTCTCGGCGCACTATGTCTCCCTTGCTATAGTCAGCCTGCCAGTCCACCAACACTTGACAGGCTTCCGTCAATCTGTTGAGTGGCCCTGCACCTATACGGCGCCTTCAGCCAGTCACACCCAGAGTCCTCCCCTTCTCCAACTTGGTAAGTGGAGTTGTTTCTGGATTACGTTAACAAACTGCAAGATTTCTAGCAGCAGAGCTCAGCTGAAACCTAAACGTCACTGCCCTTTCTCTTATGCCTGCTGGCAACAGTGGTCTACGTCACTTGGCCCTGACCAGAGGCCTCTCATGACTGAGACCGCTGTTGCTGCACTGTAACCCGGGTAAAGCCCATAGACATTGCGGGTCTCAGTGGCAAATATCAAGCTTCCTGCGTCTACTAAGACGTGCCTTTTTGTGACCATTTTCTTCTGTGAAGTACTGCAACAACATCTAGGCGGCGGATGGAGAAGTTGATATTCTCCCGTGGAACAGCTGCCCAGAGTGTCTGCAATTCTCAGACCTCTACCGTTACTGTTTACATCTGGAAACCTAAATGATACCACTTTTACCTCCTTTTTGCGTTATGTCTCTGATGTGTCTTGGAGTGCCCTTGCTGGTTTCCAACAGCCTTAAACTTAACAATGTGCAAGTCATTACACGGTCAGTATATGACGAATTATCCTCTGGCTCTTTATTTCTCCTCTAGCTGTCACTACTTACCTATTTTGCACTTCCTGTCAATTTCATTCTTATACATATGATGAGATAAAAGAAATTATTCAGGTAGTGAAGGGAGACGAAAATTTAATAGTCATGGTTGACTGGAACTCAACAGTATGAAAAGGAAGAGAAGGAAACGTAGTAGGTGAACGTGGATTAGGGCTAAGAAATGAAAGAGGAAGCCGTCTGGTAGAATTTTGCACAGAGCATAACTTAATCATAGCTAACACTTGGTTCAAGAGTCATGAAAAAAGGTTGTGTACATGGAAGAATCCTGGAGATACTAGAAGGTTTCAGATAGATTATATCACGGTAAGACAGAGATTTAGGAACCAGGTTTTAAACTCTAAGACATTTCCAGGGGCAGATGTGGACTCTGACCACAATCTATTTGTTATGAACTGTAGATTGAAACTGAAGAAACTGCAAAAAGGTGGGAATTTAAGGAGATGGGACTTGGATAAACTGAAAGAACCAGAGGTTGTACAGAGTTTCAGGGAGGGCATAAGGGAACAATTGACACGAATGGAGGAAAGAAATACAGTAGAAGAAGAATGGGTAGCTTTGAGGGATGAAGTAGTGAAGGCAGCAGAGGATCAAGTAGGTAAAAAGACGAGGGCTAGTAGAAATCCTTGGGTAACAGAAGAGATACTGAATTTAATTGATGAAAGAAGAAAATATAAAAATGCAGTAAATGAAGCAGGCAAAAAGGAATACAAACGTCTCAAAACTGATATCGACAGAAAGTGCAAAATGGCTAAGCAGGGATGGCTAGAGGACAAATGTAAGGATATAGAGGCTTATCTCACGAGGGGTAAGATAGATACTGCCTACAGGAAAATTAAAGAGTCCTTTGGAGAAAAGAGAACCACTTGCATGAATATCAAGAGCTCAGATGGAAACCCAGTTGTAAGCAAAGATTGGAAAGCAGAAAGGTGAAAGGAGTATATGGAGGGTCTATACAGGGGCGATGTTCTTGAGGACAATATTATGGAAATGGAAGAGGATGTAGATGAGGATGAAATTGGAGACATGATACTGCTTGAAGAGTTTGACAGAGCACTGAAAGACCTGAGTCGAAACAAAGCCCCGGGAGTAGACAACATTCTTTTAGAACTACTGATAGCCTTGGGAGAGCCAGTCCTGACAGAACTCTACCATCTGGTGAGCAAGATGTATGAGACGCGAAATTCCCTCAGACTTCAAGAATATAATAATTCCAATCCCAAAGATAGCAGGTGTTGACAGATGTGAAAATTACCTAACTATCAGTTTAATAAGTCACAGCTGCAAAATACTAACGCGAATTCTTTGCAGACGAATGGAAAAACTGGTAGAAGCCGACCTCGGGGAAGATCAGTTTGGATTCCGTAGAAATGTTGGAACACGTGAGGCAATACTGACCCTACGACTTATCTTAGACGAAAGATTAAGGAAAGGCAAACCTACGTTTCTAGCATTTGTAGACTTAGAGAAAGCTTTTGACAATGTTGACTGGAATACTCTCTTTCAGATTCTGAAGGTGACAGGGGTAAAATACAGGGAGCGAAAGGCTATTTACAATTTTCACAGAAAGCAGATTTTAGTTATAAGAGTCGAGGGGCATGAAAGGGAAGCAGTGGTGGGAAGGGAGTGTGACAGGGTTGTAGCCTCTCCCCGATGCTATTCAATCCGTATATTGAGCAAGCAGTAAAGGAAACAAAAGAAAAGTTCGGAGTAGGTATTAAAATCCATGGAGAAGAAATAAAAACTTTGACCTTCGCCGATGACATTGTAATTCTGTCAGAGACAGCAAAGGGCTTGGAAGAGCAGTTGAACGGAATGGACAGTGTCTTGAAAGGAGGATATAGGATAAACTTCAACAAAAGCAAAACGAGGATACTGGAATGTAGTCGAATTAAGTCTGATGATGTTGAGGGAATTAGATTAGGAAATGAGACACTTAAAGTAGTAAAAGACATTTGCTATTTGGGGAGCAAAGTAACTGATGATGGTCGAAGTAGAGAGGATATAAAATGTAGACTGGTAATGGCAAGGAAAACGTTTCTGAAGAAGAGAAATTTGTTAACATCGAGTGTAGATTTATGTGTCAGGAAGTCGTTTCTGAAAGTATTTGTATGGAGTGTAGCCATGTATGGAAGTGAAACATGGACGATAAATAGTTTAGAAACGAAGAAAATAGAAGCTTTCGAAATGTGGGGCTACAGAAGAGTGCTGAAGATTAGATGGGTAGAGCACATAACTAATGAGGACGTATTGAATAGAATTGGGGAGAAGAGGAGTTTGTAGCACAACTCGACTAGAAGAAGGGATCGGTTGGTAGGGCATATTCTGAGGCATCAAGGGATCACCAATTTAGTATTGGAGGGCAGCGTGGAGGCTAAAAATCGTAGAGGAAATCCAAGAGATGAATACACTAAGCAGATTCAGAAGGAATTAGGCTGCAGTAGGCACTGGGAGATGAAGAAGCTTGCATAGGATAGAGTAGCATGGAGAGCTGCCTCAAACCGGTCTCAGTAGTGAAGACCACAACAACAACATATGTAGCTAATTTTCCCTAATTCGGTTTCTGCTGGTTTTATATTTTCTTGTTTCGTCGATTCAGTCAATATATCTTGTGTTATCCAAGGAATTCTACTGGGTGTTTTCTGTTCTGCATATTTGATCCTCTGCTACCTTTAGCGTTTTATCTCTGAAATTTACTCATTAGCATCCTCTTATATTCTCTTCTCTTACGCAGTCAAACATTGGCCAATGGTCTCTTGAATCTCTTAATCATCATTTGCTTCTCTTCTGTTATCCAGATACCATCTTCTTAATTCCTTATATTTCTGCAGTTTCTTCAACTGGACTCATTACCATAGCCATGAGAAAAGATTCAAAGCCAATTCCCCCACAGTAGTAGAACTCTATATTCTTACGAACTTTTCAGATGACAAAGAGAGTCAAAAATTTTGTTTGTTGAGCTACAAGGGTTGCCCAGAAAGTAATGCGCCGCGTTTTTTTCCTCAACAATTCTTTATTGAACACAATGAGAATTACACACGAAAGAATGGTGTTTTATCCACACACCCTGTTTTTTGATGTAATCTCCATCCCGTTCCATGGCCTTCCTCCAGCGCGAAACAAGGGCGTGTATGACCCGTCAGTACTAGTTCGTGTCCTGGTGGCGGAGCCAGTGCTTCACTGTGTGAACTTGCTTTGCTGATTGACAGATGCAGTACCAAGTGCCGAGTCTTAATACGCCTGTCCTCGCGAATGACATCAGCTCGCTGCAACATGGTAGGTGTGACAGCCGTGGATGGTCTTCCCGACCGCTGCAAATCGTGGAGCTCCGCCGAACCGCCTTCTGATGTCTTCACCCTCCGTGCCCAACGACTAACTGTACTTCTGTCGACATCAGATGCTGCACAGACTTTCCACAAGCGTTTGTGAATATTCCCCTCAGTTTCTTTCTGTAGAGCGAGAAATTCAATGACGGCACGTTGCTTGTAACGTGCATCCCCTACAGACACTATTTTGAAACTCTCCTGCAGCTACGTTATCTGTCAGAAGAGGCGGAAACTTTGCGCGCTCACTCAGGAGACTTCAAATAATACATACGCAACTTTTCGCATTCGTAGGACTGTTTTCAGCTGAGAAAAAAAAATGTGGTGCATTACTTTCTGGGCAACCCTCGTAAAAGAAATTCTACAGATCGCTAACGAAAATGAAAATTTAATTGTAGGGAAAAGAAGAGTAGGAAAAATAGTAGGGAAACATGGAATGGGTGAAAGCAATAAAAGGGTAAGCCGCCGGGCAGAACTTCGTGCAGATCACAATTTAATCATTGTAAACTCTTGCTTTCGTAGTCATGAGAGACGTTTGCATAACTTGCAGACACCTGGAGAATCCAAGACGTTTCAGAAAAATTATACAATGGTAAGGCGGAGATTTCGAAACGGAATTTTAAACAGCAAAACATTCACAAGAGCAGATGTGGGCTCTGACCATACTTTATTGGTTGTGAACTGCATATTAATGAATGGAAAAATAATACACTCTAAGACAAAAAAAAAACTATGCACTACGAAGGAATTATCCAAGCAGGACGGAGATCGATAGCTGTGATGTGCATGTGCAGACAAACAAATAATTACAGGTCCTGCCCATAATGCTCCAAACATTCTCAACTGCAAAGAGATCCGGCGACCTTACTGGCCAAGTCAGCATTTGGCAAGCAGGAAGACAAGCTGTAGAAACTCTCGCTGTGTGTGAGTGGGCATTGTCTTGCTGAAATATAAGCCCACGATGGCTTGCCGCAAAGGGCTCCAAAACGGGGCGTAGAATATCGTCCACGAACCGCTATGTCCTAAGAGTGCCTCGTGAAACAACCAAAGTGGTCCTACTATGAAAAGAAAAGCCACCCTACTCTTGGTTGTTGGGCCGTATGGCGGGCGATGTCAGGTTGGTATCCCACTGCTGTCTGTGGCGTCTCCAGACACATCTTCGGACTGAGTGATAACGAGCAGCGAAGACGTTTCTGGAGACGCCCTGGACAACGCTCCAGCCCTAGCTTTGCCAGCAATGCTTAGAGCCTTACGGGAAGGGTCCTCCAACCAACTCATGATTTTGTTGATCTAATGCGCCTACTGGAGAAGAGTTGGTACGATATCCCTCAGCAGGACATCCAACAACTCTGTCAAACAATGCCAAGCCGAACAATAACCACAGGCAGACTAACGCATTATTAACTTGCTCAGAATGTGAAGCTCTTTCTCTTGAATAAGTTATCCAGTTTTCTTTCTTTTTTTTTTGGAATTGCAATCATTTATTTGTCTGTATGTATACATCAAATCTACCGATTTCGGTCCCATTACAGCAATTCCTTTTTGATGCCTCTATTTTTAAGTGTATAAGCACAGGTATTTTTTTGTGTATTTTATTTTTAACTGTTGCAGAGATTAACCTGCAATATGAATGCTCGTGGTAATTATGTGCTACGAGGGCTATTCAGAAAGTAGGGAACGTTTCCGTCTGACGCCGCTAGGCGCGCGCCGATCGCGTATATTTTGGTTTGTGCGTGCTCGGCAGCTCAGTCGGCATCCATCCGTGACAGTGGGAACGTCTCTGCGCGTCTGGTTTTTTCGATATTAGAATCTGAAATGTGCGCTGCAACTGAAAATTCCGCCAGATGTGAGGTGCGGTCTGTGATACGGTTTTTGTTGGCAAAAAACCTAAAACCCATAGAAATTTATCGTGAACTATGCGAAGTGTACGGAAACAACGTAATGAGTGAATGTTCCGTCCGGAAATGGTGCACTCGGTTTAAAAAGCGCTAAACCGACGTTCATGATGAAGAGAAGAGTGGACGCCCGAGCATTGTAACTGACGATCATGTCGCTAAAGTTGATGAAACGATTCGTGAAAAGCGTCGCTTCACAATAACGGAGCTTTCGCTTTCTTTTCCACAAGTTTCACGGACTTTCTTGTTTGAAATTGTCACTCAAAAGCTAGGCTACCACAAATTTTGTGCGTGATGGGTGCCAAAAATGCTTAGAGCACCATAAAGAACAGTGAATGGGGACAACGTTGACTTTTCTGGGGGCCTATCACAATCATGGTGATTTATTACTGGATCGAATCGTAACCGCTGACAAGACTAGGGTGAAACACGTCAATTGCGAGACAAAATTACAGTCCATGGAGGGGGGGGCACACAAGGTCCCCCAAAAAATCAACAAAATGTTTGCAAACCTTGTCAGCAAGGAAGTTGATGGCGACAGTATTTCGGTATAGATAAGGTGTGCCTCTTATTGATCTTCTCGAACGTGGAGCAACTATAAATTCTGCCCCGTACTGTCAAACTTTGCACAGCCATAGACGAGCGGTTCAAAACAAACGCCGAGGTAAGCTGACGTCCAAAATTTTGTTTCTACACGACAGTGCCCGATCTCACACGGTAAACCGCACTAAAGAACTCCTTGATTCATTCAAATGGGAAATTTTCCCTCAGCCGCCCTACAGCCCCGATCTTGCACCTAGCGACTTTTATTTGTTTCCCAAAATGAAGAACTGGTTTGCAACGCAGCGCTTTGATGACGACGCGAAACTCTAGGCGGGCGTGACTCACTGGCTGAAATCTAAGGCGGCATAATTTTACGACGAAGGTATTTCAAATCTTGTCCACCACTATGATAAGTGCCTCAATGTGTTTGGTGACTATGTGGGAAAGTTGTATGTCAGTCGCTCTTTCAGATGTGTATAATACCATGTATTTCTTGTACTTAGCTTTTTTAATGCCAAAATGTTCCCTACTTTCTGGATAGCCCTCGTATACTAAGGATAGCATCTAGAAGATGGTATTATGGAAAGTGAAGAGGAAGTAGATGACGGTAAATGGGAGCTGTGATGCTGAAAGTAGAATTTAAATTTTACAGCGAGTATTCTTCAGCATTGGCCCGTTTCTCACTTTGCACTTATCGTGAACCTCTTGCCCAGCTAATTCCCAAGTGACTGGAGAAAAGCACAATTGGCTCTCGTATACAAGACGACTGAAAGAACGTATCCATAGAATTACAGACAAATTTGCCTAATGTCAGCCTACTGTAAAATTCTTGAGCTTATTCTAATAAATTGCCTTGACAGATAAAAGCTTTTATCAAAACGGGTTTGGAAAACATTGCTCATGCGAAGCTCAACCTACCGTTTTCTTGCACTATATCCTGCTAACTATGTATGAAAGACGACAGGCAGGTTCTTTATTCGCAGACTGCCAGGAAGCGTTTGACACGGCGTCACTCTCCTGGCTGTTAACGAAGGTCAGAACATACAGGGCAGGTCATCATGTGCGTGACAGAACACAGTACGTTGTTCAGGACGACAAGAACTCATCTGAGACGAAGGTGTCGTCAGGAGTGCCCCAAGGCAGTGTGACAGGACAGGTACCTTTTCCCACAGCGGGCATGTGTAGCATTTTGAATAGTGGCAATGACACTAAACACAACGTCAAATGAAAAAATGGCGGACATCCATTTCATGTACTGGCGTGTTAATGACAATGAAAGGAAGGCAACACGATTTGTTCACGAAGCACATCCTCAGTGAAGATAGTCAGACACAAGAGCATTCACTGTCACCAGCACATGCATGAGACAGGTTCATTTAAACCCGACATGCAATGTGCAGGTAGCCCAAGAACAGTGTCGATACCACAAAAGGAGGAGTGGTTGTTGCAAAAAGTGGATTCAATGCCGGGTACTGGAAGCGATTCGGTCTCTACCATATGGCTGATTTAAGGGGCGTTCAAAAAGAAACGAGCCAGAGGCATAATCACAGAAACCAGTACTCGGCATTATGAAAGTATTCACCCTGACTGTTGAGACACTTATCTCAATGCGACACAACACGGTGAATGGCTGTCTCACAAAATTCCCGGGCTGCAATGTTAACCAGTTCCGCACGTACAGCTGGATGTCGTCGTCTGAGATGAACAAGATGGCCCCCTTCTGATTCACTTCCTGCACCACTGGACAACAGTGAATGCCCAGCGTTATTCGCAAAGCTTGACCACCCTTCGCCAAGCGATCAAATCGATACGACCAGGCACTCTCACCCGTGAGGTCATTCTGCTCCACGACAGTTCGAAACCTCATACGGCCAACACAGTCGCGGCACTCCTGCTGAAATTCAAATGGTAGGTTCTCGGCCACCCTCCATACAGTCAGGACCTCTCTACCTGCGATTACGGCAGTTTTGGTCCCCTTAAAAAGGCTCCGAGGGCAAACGATTCACCTCGGACGACGACGTCCACATGTACGTGCGGAACTGACTATCATCGCAGCCCCGGGAATTTTATGAGACAGCCATTCACCGCCTTGCGTCACAGTGGGACAAGTGTCTCAACAGTCAGGGTCAATACTAACACACAGCCTCGGGGTTGTTTCTTTTTGAACGCCCCTTATACATTACAAGAGGCAACGGCCTCGCCACAGTGGGTACACCGGCTCCCGTGAGATCACCGAAGTGCTATCGGGCGTGGCCGGCACTTGGATGGGTGACCATACAGGCCGCCATATGCTGTTGCCATTTTTCGGGGTGCACTCAGCCTCGTGATGCCAATTGAGGAGCTACTCGACCGAATGGTAGCGGCTCCGGTCAAAGAAAACCGTCATAGCGACCGGGAGAGCGGTGTGCTGACCACATGCCCCTCCTATCCGCATCCTCATCTGAAGATGACACGGCGGTCGGATGGTCCCGATGGGCCACTTGTGGCCTGACGACGGAGTTCTTTTATATTACAAGAGGGACAGCTATACTCACATCACGTACAAAGCGTGCAAACGCTGGTCGCACCTGATTTTCCAGTGCAAGTTACCTTCTGTTAGACAACCCTTGCACAATGTGGGAATGATCCATAGTTTCTCACGCACGTGTTATTTACAGCAGAAACATGCTTCACCCAAGGTAGTATAATGAACACCCACAACATACACACTTGCTCATATGAAAACTCACATGCTGCATTCAGACAGACATCAGCGGAGATTTTCTGTGAACGTTTGAGTACATGTCGCTGATGGTCAATCGATAGTGGTTCAAATGGCTCTGAGCACTATGGGACTTAACTGCTGTTGTCATCAGTCCCCTAGAACTTAGAACTACTTAAACCTAACTAACCTAAGGACATCACACACATCCATGCCCGAGGCAGGATTCGAACCTGCGACCGTATCGGTCGCGCGATTCCAAACTGAAGCGCCTAGAACCGCTCGGCCACTCCGGCCAGCTCAGATAAAACCGAGAACGGATCAAGAATCAAGAGACACTTGCCGACTGGCCGAGATCGTCGACTATGAGCCGCCAGACAGTAGTAGGTGGACAAAAAAAAAAAAAAAAAAATAAATAAATAAACAGCAGAGACGGCACGGCGGAATGACAAGTCCAACAAGTAAACTTGGATCGATAACTAAGACGTAGCGAGTTCAGAACCAAGAGAGCGTTGTGTAGCGATATCGGTACTGTGGCACAGAGAACTCAAAACTGACTGACAAACCGCTGCGTTGCCGCTTTTAAAGGGAAACCGCCGGAGCTGGTAGGCCGGCACAGTAGGAGTCTTTGAGGCGGCGCTAGCAGCGGTGACAGCGACGCTTTCACACGCAGCAGCGCCGCCGAGAGACCGTCATCGATTTCCATACAGTCCGACGGACCTTCAAACTCGCCGGTCTGGGATACCAGATGACCGGTATTGGTACAGACTGTACATGGTGGTGCACTGGTGCACTGGCTGTTAAGGGTTAAGTAGCACAAATCTTCCATAGCAACTGTATTGGTCGTGGATCTGTAGTAGCGTGACGTCTCAGGTCTAAGGCGTATCAGAAGAACTCTCATAGTCTTCAAGAACTGCAGAAGAACATTTCGAATGAGACTGCAGCAATGCCAGCTTCGATTCAGTGTCAGAAACTTGATGACCAGGGCCCAAACGTGGCAAGGGATGAATGGTGGTCACTTTCAACATCTGCTATAGTCATGTTAATAACGTAGTTCCTTCCCTCTGCTGTGTTTCTTTATACCCTAGAAGAGTGTTCTCCGGGACAATTTTATTTGCCCCACCCTGCATATCGAGCGAGAAAGCTGACTTTACTCTCTGCATAGACGCAACTGTTTACAACGTATTTCTAACTCGCGGGTTTTAACAAGTTTCAGATAGCGAATAAATGGAAGTACTTGTTGGGAGGAACTCGTCAATTATTTCATTCAAAATAATGTGGTCAGTATTACACAATTTCCCATTTTCTTAGTGAAAATGTTTTATAAAAATGCGTTTAATTCACATGTCTGTGGTTTGATGTAACACATATATCGCTGCGTGTGGCATCTGACAATAATCTACTTCCACTTACAGATATCTCAGATATGTTGTGTACCTGGGCGTTTCAGCACTAGAGTACCGTTAAGGAAACAGGTTATGCAGAAGTATTCAGTTTCCTTCTAACGAGGGAAAAGTAGAAATTACTTATAACACCAAGTCGAGAAATTATTGAAGACTTCACACTGCTCAGTTTTTTGCGTCAAACGTTCTGAAGAAGGTGATTCTAGTAACGTAGATGTTTACGGAAAGAAATATTCTAGGATCAAATACCTATTAAAATCTAGTGCCCTGTCACGAGCATTTAAATTTACCTGAAACTATTGATAATCATGTCATAATACTACCATAAAAAAAAGCAGTTCAACTTAAGAAATTGGAAGAAAAATCGAACTAGTGAGAAAGAAAGTATAGAATTAAGTCGTTAAATGGTTCTTTGAGTAAACATGAAGACCAGTAACAGTACTATGGTTGGTAGTTACGTAGGGAAAAGAATTTTGTTTCTTCGCATGTTTTGCAGTGTTTAGTCCTACTTAAAATAAGCACGTGATGACACAAGAGGATCGAATTCTTAGTACATCACGACTGACATAGGTAGTTTCCGTTAAACAACTGGTCTTCCTGCTCGTACAAAAAGTGCTTCTCCTCAAAAAGAAAAAGTGTTAAATTTGTGGTATATGACAGTACATTCACTTTGGATTATGTAGATACGTACCTGAAAAATTATAAATCATGTTTTTTACGCCAGCTTTCACAATCCAGTAGTAAACGTGCGTGTATATCTACAAAGTTTTCTGTTGTTACGGACATGTGCAACAAGTAATTGCAAACAGTACCAAAGTTAAACCACTTGTATCGCATGGATCTTGAGATGTTCAAAGCTATTTAATAGATAACATTTTTCATGAAACAGCTATCTCTGTGCTGAAATTTACTAATAGCGATTTACTTGAAACAGTTCACAAATAGTGAAAATTTGTTTACTTCAACATTCCAATTAAATTGACATTAAAAGAAACTATTCAATTCCATCGCAAGTATTCTAAAGAGCTTACAATCTTTTAACGAAACGAAGGTTGCAAAGAATGGAGGAATTTTATTAACGAAATATGCATTTCCATCAAAGTGTTATTTAACTAAAATGGCAAAATAACTGTATACTCGTTAATTGAAGAGGGCACATGTTTCACCTGGAAAATTTGACACAACATGTTTCAGTTCAATACGACAGTTGTTACTGTGAATTCCATTGCTTCGATAGAGGAAAGTTTGGTCTTTGAAAAGAAAAATTCATGTCCAAGAGAATTTGGGGACTAACTTTACAATGTCGAAACTAACTTTTTATGTCACATCACTGGATGTTGTAAATTTGATGGAACATACGGGCATTGTGGCTACAGAACAAGGGTTTTTGGAATCAGTCATAACTGCAGATTTCACAAACAAAAAATTTTAATGTTGATAAATCTGCTGCTGTTTATATAATTTGCTATGTTGCACGTCAAGTCTCCATAATAATCTGAATGTACGATTAGTTGTGACATTACAATTAGGACTATGCGTATTTAAAGTATTTCAAATAGTTATTAGCCAACGATTTCAGAAATCATTTTACAATACAGTGTGCTTAACAGAACGCTGCTGTAATGTTCCATGGTTCTTCTTAAGAATTACATAAAGTTTAGAAGTGACAAAGGCAGAAATAAAAGGTTGAGAAAGAAAAAGAGAACTGCCACTCTCATAGTGCAATTTTTTGCTAAATAACATCTTTTAAAAATGAACTATCAAGCATTTTATTGTTAAAATATGACATTAATTCTCACTGTAACAAAAGTAACCTATCTTTTGTCGTTGCCAACCTGTGCCTAAGTTGTCATTTTTCGTACCAAATCTCATTATTTTATCTCACAAGTGCAATAATTTTCAGAGCTATAGATGTATTCTAATTGTAATCTGACTATGGTTTCACCATATGGCTATACCAAACCTGTAAATTCCATTTAGCAGCTTTCATTAGCTCTCTGTATTATCTGGAATTGCTTTTGTAATAAAACTATCTAACAGAATTTACAAAAGTGCAATCATTACAAAAATTGTGCAATTATCGCCAGTAACCATATCCTGCCTTTAATATCTAAACTCTTTACATATTTTCATACAAGCAGCTGTTTACCACAGCTGCATTTGAATTTCAGTAGTTTTGTTATGATGAGTGATGATGAGTAAGTAAGCTACTGTAAGCACAGAAACATCAGCTGCCCTCATTTGTCTACCCGTTTCGGTAAGCGTAGCTCATGGTGTGCTCCCAGCTTTCTCTGCTATGTACAGAGGGTCATGAGCATCATGATTTTGAACTAGTGTGGAAGAATGGACTAAACACATTGAAGACTGTATAAACATGGTACTCATTACTTTGAATCGTATCACGTAGACATATCAACCTAGAAAACAGTTCTTACAAATACGATAAAGTTAGAAAGTCATAAAGTTAATAGCTTTTTTCAAAGAGTTAACATTTTTCCATAATTCGCATAATAAACATCAGATCAATACGTATTGTGCACTAGATACTTTCTAAAGTATCCTATATTCTACCTCAGAATTCCAGCTATCTCCTTACCAAATTTTATCGAAATCGGTTCAGCGGGTTAGTAATAATAAATTTAAACATCATTCATGAGGTGGCAGTTTTTCAAGCATCTCACTGTTTATGACATCATAATCCTGAACTATGTAAAGTACAGTGATTTGATTTTGCAGGTACAATCAGAGTGGTACATGTGTGCACTGTTACAAAAATGTTTCTAGTTAAGAAATAATAATGAATAGCAAAATTGTAGCAAGCGATAAACTTTTTATCCTTTCATCATTCTGTGGAGGGTTTCAGCGAGAAAAAGTTTCTTAAAGGTTTAACGTTACGTGTTAAGTTTGTTGCAAGTCACTAAGTGCTCTCGTCCTCAAATATTGGATGAATAAAGTGTGAGTATTCGCGCCTCGTAGCCTGCACACCTTTTTCACCCATACCAGCACCTCTTTGATAGGCAGGTGGCTCTTACACAGAGCTTCTTTCCATTCAGTAAGTAATATGTGTACCACGTTTGGTTGAAATCGGGCCAGCGGTTTCGAAGGAGATGTGGAACATACATTCCTAAGTACATTTCTTGTAAATATGTGAATATCTCATTTATCGTGATTCCATTTTGATAAACTAAAGCCTATAAAGTGCCCCAGACTATACTGAAATCGCCTGGGGAAACACAACGAAAATTCGTCTAGTAGTTTTGAAGATCAACGTGTTCAAAGACAGACAGACAGAAACAACGGTTTTACAGATTTATTGCTAGTATCGATAACAGCTTTCCCTTTGACCGGTATGCTAACAAAGTATCAATAATTGTGATACTTGAATTCATGCGACCAACACCAGTGAATAATATGTGTGAACTGTAAGAATATGGATACTTGTATGCATTAACGAACAGATATTATTTTCTGCTTTACTATAAGAGTATGCACTAAGTAAGCGAAAACTAGGTTGGGTTTTGATTTGGTACAAATTCGCGAGTTGAAGCCGTCTGGATCTCCTGAGGAGACCAGTGATATTTTTATTGGATTATATTATGGTAGTATGTGTTTTGCTCATATGTTACCTTATTGAAATTGAGCACCAGTTTCGATTTTCCATCCACAGTCAGATATAATCTGAGAAACTATAAACAGACACTTATCGACAGTCTCTAGAATGAAATTTTCACTCTACAGCGGAGTGTGCGCTGATATGAAACTTACTGGCAGATTAAAACTGTGTGCCGGACCGAGACTCGAATTCGGGACCTTTGCCTTTCGCAGGCAAGTGCCCTACCAACTGAGCTACCCAATCACGATTCACGCCCCGTCCTCACAGCTTTAATTTCGCCAGTACCTCGTCTCCTACCTTCCAAACTTCACAGAAGCTCTCCTGCGAACCTTGCAGAACTAGCACTCCTGAAAGAAAGGATATTGCGGAAACATGGCTTAGCCACAGCCTGGGGGATGTTTCTAGAATCAGCGCACACTCCGCTGTAGAGCGAAAATTTCATTCTAGAAACATCCCCCAGGCTGTGGCTAAGCCATGTTTCCGCAAGGAAAAGGAAAGTAGTTACTGAATATATAAAATAATTTTTGTTTATACTTGGGTCGCTATAACTTTTTGTCCTAGCTAGCGAAAATTAACTTCCATTTACGTACGATGGTGGTAGAGTATTGAAAAATATGTAGTTAGTCAACCTTAACGTATGAAATCTTTCCAATTACATGAGTTCGATACATATTTGTCTGAAGAGACTTCGTGAATAGGTAGAGACAAACGCTGCAATGCTGCAAGTCTCTCCATGTAAATCATGCAAAAGCACTATCTTTACAAGACCCTATAGCCACCTGTCCGCAAGAAACCGTCGAACGAAAAGCTGTGGATACAGTGTTGCCAAAATTATCTTTCCATCTAGCTAACTGAAGCAGACAATAGAATGGTCCTTTGCTCCTAGTTTTTCTAATTACTTTTTATATCTCTAGCGTTCACAGATTTTAGCCATCATTTCTCTTGAGTATTATACATGCAGTGAAATGAAAGATATCAATAATAGCAATTATAAGTATTTCGCCTTGTTACTGTATTATCCTCATAGGTCATTGTGGCCTAGTGGCAGTTCAAGTGATTCAGGAAATGCCTTTAATTTACGAAAGATAATAAAGTGCGTATCTAATTAACTTCAAGTACAGTAATTTTTGTATTTTTTTTTCGTTTTAGAAAGTGCATTGGTGAAAAATTAGTTATAGATTCGAACAAAAATATCCTACATCTTGAGAGTCCACATCCTAGAAAAATTAATCGAAGCAATAGGAGATGGTTACGAGAGCCGATGAGCAGCCCTGGTTCAGTTGTCATGTGTTCAGTGCATACACTATCAGATCAAGGTATCGGGACACCCCTATGTAGTTTGGCATTGGCCACCAGGTGTCACGAGAGGTGCATCTATGGTGCAAAGAACAGGACTTTTTGTATATAAGCTGATGATGTCGAGTGACGATAAACGAAACAGGACAGAAATTTTAATTTTCCTGATCAAGTCGGCAAAGCCTTGACTGCGTTTTTATATTGTAGAACTGTTGAAAGGTGTAAAATGTGCTTATTTATTCAATTCCTTGAATAAGTAATATGTCAGAGAATTAACGCAGTTAAAATCAGGAAGAAGATTAATACCTCTTCGTGGACTTTAATTTGAGCTTTTAAAGTGGAGAGTGTATGGATTCATGACTATGAGCTATCTCTTTACCTCGTCGGTGCGTAGAAAACTGTACGTATTGGTTGAATTTTTTAATATCAGAGAGATATTTCTGCATGGGATCTCTGGAAATATCTGCAATATCATCTGTCTATATAAAGCTTTATCTTTTGGAAATGTAATTAGCGCCAATTCCAGACACAATCCTGTTTCTTTTAGCGGCTTTATTTACAATAGTTTTTTGGCCTAGTAGTATCTTATCTACGGTTTTTGGGGCTTTGGCTTCGTAATTAATGCTTCGTTTGATTTTCAATTGTTGCATAAATGTACTTAAGTTTTTCTCCTACTCTGTTCTGTGCACCTGTGCTTGGTGATAGAGCTGATTTCAGCAATGATTTTCTTAATAATACTGGGACACAGAGAAGCAAGCATGTTGCATTTTAGGCATTTTCAGAGCAAATTTTGTTTCTGAGCTATAAAACAAACGTTTAATGAGTTAAACATTATATCATATAAGTTGTGGGGTAAGAGAGCACCTGTTGTGTGTACACGACAATAAAAGAAAGAGAGAGAGAGAACGACGCATCACGAATGAATTATCCGAATGGGACGGAAATCGGTAGATATAACCTACATGTACAGACAAACAAATGACTACAATTCCAGAAAAACTGACGAGTTATGGCCGGCCGCTGTGGCCGATCGGTTCTAGGCCCTTCAGTCCGGAACCACGTGACTGCTACGGTCGCAGGTTCGAATCCTGCCTCGGGCATGGATGTGTAGGAGTCCTTAGGTTAGTTAGGTTTAAGTAGTTGTAGGGGACTGATGACCTCAGATGTTAAGTGACACAGTGCTTAGAGCCATTTGAACCATTTGACGAGCTATACAACAGAAAGGGCTTCACAAAGTCTGCAAGTCAATAACGCATTGGTCCACCTCTGGCCCTTACCCATGTAATTATTCGTTTTGGTATTTATTGATAATGATGTTGGATGTTCTCCTGAGAAATATCGTGCCAAAGTCCGTCCAAGTGGCCCGTTAGATCATCAAAATCCCGAGCTGGTTGGAGGGCCCTGCCTGGAATGCTCCGAACGATCTCAGCAAGGAAGAACTTGCTGGCCGATGTAGGATATAGCAAGCACGAAGACAAGCAGTAGAAATTCTCGCCGTGTGAGGGCCGGCGTTATCTTGCTGAAATGTAAGCCAAGGATGGATTAACATGAAGGGAAACAAATTATGGCGTAGGATGTGTGGCTGCAAGGGTGACGCGGATGGCAATCAGAGTGGCTCTAATAAGAAAAAATTGGCACCTCGGCCGTCAATCCTGGTTTTCGAACTGTATGGTGGCCAGCACTGAGGCTGATATCCCACTGCTGTCTGGGACACTTCCAAACGTCTTCGCTGGTCGTCAGGGCTCAGATCAAAGTGACTCATCACTGAAGATAATTCTACTCCAGTTAGTGAGATTCCAGGCCGCAGATGTGTCCTAAGACGCCAAGGACAGCGCTGAGATACCAACCTGAATGCCAACCACCATACGGTCCAAGAATCAGGAGTGATGATCTGGCATGCCATGTCCTTCCGTAGGAGGACCCCTTTGGTTGTCATCCGCTGCACACTTGCACCATAACGTTACGTCAACCATTTTCTGCTCCCCGTTTTGTTGCCCTCCATAATTAGGCAACCCGGGCTTACATTTCAGGAAGATAATGAACCTGCACACTGGGAGAGTTTCTAACGCTCGTCTTCGTGCTTGCCAAACCCCACCTTGGCCAAAAAGATCACCGGATCCCTCTTCAGGTGAGAACATTTGCAGCTTTATAAGCAGGGCCCTCCAACCAGCTCTGGATTTTGACAATCTAACCCACCAATTGGACAAAATTTTGCACGATATTCTACATGAGGATATGCAACAGCTCTATCAACCAGTGCCAAGCCGAATAACAGCTTGCGCAAGGATCAGAGGTGGACCAACACGTTACTGACTTCCTCAATTTGTGAAGCTCCATCTCTTGACAAAAATCGTCCATTCATTTTTTTTACATGTACATTACATCTGCTGTTTCCGTCGGATTCGGGTAGCTCTTTGGTGGTGCGTCGTTTCTTTCTTTTTTCCGCAGAGTGCCTGAACAAATCAGTTTTTTTTTAACATGTCTGAAGTGAATGATCTCTTGTTCTAGCATATTCCTCCTACTTATCTCTTCGACAATCGAATCAAGCTACATTACAGCTGGGTTCTGAGCCTCGAGATTGCTCTATGAGACACATGGCTTAGTTTCTCTGTATTATTGTAGGCTTCCCTGATTTCAGCTTTCCAATGCTATCTTACATTTTCACTTAGCTATAAGCGTGGAAAATGAGGTACTTTTAATTGATATGTGAGTATAATGTTTTGGAGTAGTCTTCTCTAGCCACGTATTGTTCAAACAGATTTAGGAATTGATTTTCATAATTTTATTTTTAATTTTAAAGTGATTACTCATAGATGCATCTCCTAAAGTTTTATTTGGTACAAATTCGCGAGTTGATGCCGTCTGAATCTCCTGAGGAGACCGGTGACATTTGTATTGCATTATATTATAGTAGTATATGTTCTGCTCATGTGTTACCTCATTAAAACTGAGCACCAGTTTCGATTTTCCAGCCACAGTCAGATCTAAACTGAAAAACTACAGGGTGTTACAAAAAGGTACGGCCAAACTTTCAGGAAACATTCCTCACACACAAATAAAGAAAAGATGTTATGTGGACATGTGTCCGGAAACGCTTAATTTCCATGTTAGAGCTCATTTTAGTTTCGTCCACCTACGCTCAATGGAGCACGTTATCATGATTTCATACGGGACACTTTACCTGTGCTGCTAGAAGATGTGCCTTTACAAGTACGACACAACATGTGGTTCATGCACGATGGAGCTCCTGCACATTTCAGTCGAAGTGTTCGTACGCTTCTCAACAGATTCGGTGACCGATGGATTGGTAGAGGCGGACCAATTCCATGGCCTCCACGCTCTCCTGACCTCAACCCTCTTGACTTTCATTTATGGGGGCATTTGAAAGCTCTCGTCTACGCAAACCCGGTACCAAATGCAGAGACTCTTCGTGCTCGTATTGTGGATGGCTGTGATACAATACGCCATTATCCAAGACTGCATCAGGGATTCCATGCGACGGAGGGTGGATGCATGTATCCTCGCTAACGGAGGACATTTTGAACATTTCCTGTAACAAAGTGTTTGAAGTCACGCTGGTACGTTCTGCTGCTGTGTGTTTCCATTCCACGATTAATGTGATTTGAAGAGAAGTAATAAAATGAGATCTAACGTGGAAAGTAAGCGTTACCGGACACATGTCCACATAACATATTTTCTTTCTTTGTGTGTGAGGAATGTTTCCTGAAAGTTTGGCCGTACCTTTTTGTAACACCCTGTATAAACAAACACTTATCGACTGATTTATAAAACAAGACAATGGACATTAAACGGACGAATTAAAATAATAAGTTGCCTAAAAATAACAGCAGCGACTTGTAGGAGTGTAGTTAATAGATAAGAAGAAACAGCAGGGATTATATATTTACAGAGTAAATAAAGTTTGTAAGGTGATAGCACTATTAAGAATTCGATTACTAGCCCATAAAAAGGTAACATGCTCTGATTTTGGAAAATGATGCTCTATTATAAATAAAATTGTCACCCATGTTTTTAAGCAACGAATGCAGTTTCACTACAGGCTGAGAAACGAATCTGAGTAGTTCAGACTTGTGTAATAGCGCAACGGTAATTCGTAGTAATTGCAGCAAAAATATAAACACAAGTTTCCAGTAGTTGTATACGTGCTTTAGCAACTCGATTTGTAGTCGGTCACATTGTAATGGAAATATGACCCCGATTTATAACAGCCAAATATTATACATGGGATACATATCCTTCGGTAGAACCAAGTAGACGCTACACCGTCTCTGTTGTAACAGCGTCACACTAACATTATTTTCTGTAAATCCATGTGCAAATCGGGATACGTAATGTTCAGAATAGGGGATGCTAACTCCGATGTGGAAGTACCATATGATAATCGTTGAATGAATTAATCATTACAACCAAATATCACATACTGCATTGTATGACTGTGTATTAATCTCGTCAATGCAGCTGAGGAGTAAAAAAATGAGGGGCTGAGAGTACAAGTGGTACAAGTGGCATTTCACGATAAATTAATCTCTGCGCGCATTTGTTCCTCTAAAGAGTCGAGCTCTTTAGAGTAGAAGGAGAGGCGATTTCCTGCATAACTCTGCAGTCTGGGAAGATAAAGTTTAGGTTCTAAGCCAATGCCCGGACTCCATTTAGAACACAAGTGAAATGGTGAACGAAAGGGAAATTTCTGCTATCTTTAATCAAGCCTAAGGTATGCATTTTTCTAAAAGTAGAAAAATAACCTAATGTGTATACTTTTAAAATTACTTATAACTCTATTTAATGCATGTTTGAATAGGCCCTATTCTGAAATAGTCGTTATACATCTTCAGGCAAAATCAGCATACTGACACATCTAGGTCACAAGTTCATCGAACTTGGCAATACGTACATAGAATGTGATAATGCAAAGAAACGCTTGAAATATGTATTTGTTCCCCAAGACCGGATGGAAGCATTGAAGATCAACCTGAAATTTTCCGTAGTGGGATTGGTAACAGAATACGTTCTTTGAATTACAGTAAAATATGCCATCGCAAAGGGCGAAGTTGCTCAAGTTACTCTAGAAAACCAAATACAATGGAGGAATATTAGTAGCATCACAATGGGCAAGAAAACCTCTAACAACGCAGTTCAAGAATTCACTAAAACGTGATACAGAGGTTATTGAAGCGAATTTTACGTGACACAATATTGGTGGTCGATAATGAAGACCGAAAAATGCACAGTACAATGATACAGCACCACGAGTATTGTCCAGGAACGACATTCTTCAGGACATACAGCAGAAAGGAGTGATTATATTTAGTCGCTGACTATGAGTGAATTATATAAAGTGAAAATGAATAATCGCTCGCACGCATTGGAACCACACCAATATAAATTCTTTTTGGTCTTTTTATATTGTTATTTAACTGTTTTTGGCTTGTTATAGAAATTCAAATTAATCAGACATAAAATCTTGTTTTATAACGAGAAGGTATTGTGCTGTGAGTATCATGTGTGTTGTACCAAAAAGATTTTCAGAATAAAGCAAAGAAAACGTTTTTGTACTTGTACCTGTTTTATTCTGAAAAGTTTTAAGATGCAAGCAGTATAAGTACTTTTAAAATATTATTAAAAATGCAGAAGTACTACAGTCTCGAAACATACCTACAACCTTATACGGACTAACTGGTCATTAGAAGAAAATATATGATGTTTTTATACCAAGTCACATACTTTATGAAGAGCCACTTCACTCTGGCAGCCATTTACTCAGTTTGCTCCAGCGAGCACTTGCACCTCTTTTACTATCAGCCCCTAAAATGAACAGGAAAAGCAAAGTAAAGATAGAATGTTTGCAGACGACCAAGTGAACAGAATAACAGATGCTCCATGAGACCACAAACGACATGTGTTACTTAAATTCAAGTGCATATTCATCATCTGAACAGATTAACCCATTTGTAAAGCTATCAGAAATTTGAAGCTCTTTTATATATGGGAGGTCGTTTCTTTAAAGACTATGGGTTTAGACACCATGTGCTCTGAGACCGGTAAGACGTCTGTCTGACTCGCACTACCACGTGCCCCAAAGCAGGCTTCGTTAAAACTTCGGAGACTAAACCTCCAAAGATACCGTGTTTGTAGTCGCCACTGACTACTGAATCATCTCTGCACTAACGCTACGATAACTGTTTCTCGAAATAATGAAAATACAGAAAACAAAAAATTGAGCACTGAAAGTGGCGATTTTTCAGGTAACTTTCAAATTTATAATGATCGGCGGTAGTGGCATTAGGGGCCATAGTAAACCCAAATGACAGGATATGTATACTGCACAAAAAATTTAAAAAATGTAGCGTGTGCTAGCAGGTTTAGAATGGAATATCTCCTTTATATTTCTAAAATATGGCGTAACCTGTATATTTACAGAAAATTACCAGATTTAATATACTTAAAATAACAGCTCGTTTCATGGGTAATAAAAAAAACGTAATATATGATATAAGCTAAAAGTTAGAAGTACAAAAGTAATTCAAAATGTGCTGTCAGGCTGTACCTGTACAGTTGGGTCACATATGCATTACATGAAAAACGGCAGATTGGCCAAACGCGCAGAAACTTTTTTCATCATACAACCAACACAGTTGAAAACAAAATAACAACACAGCATATGGTGAGCATGTAAGTGCCGCTATATACGCCATGCACGGCATCCTATACAATTTAAAAATTATACATCGAGATTAAAAAGATGCTCTACTCAATGCACTGAAAGAAACTAAAATGTTTGCCGACCAAAAAAGTAACCATGTGAACTGCCTAAACAAACAATGCAAGTTCTGGCGCAACATCCATTTTGACATCTTTAGAGATTTGTTGTGATGGAGCACTTTGTATGTTGTCTAGGCACACGATAGCTTACAGTGACAGCGACCAAGACAGATTTTTATAGGAATCCGAGGGTTAGCTTACGTCAACCCCGGTGCCTGTAGACTAGATTGGACTGGGCACTCCCTGATGCTAGATCGCTAGTTCGCCATTCACCCACCTCTCGTCCTGCGTGGACTGGTAGGGGAACTCTCCTACACTTAGCAAAACACTATCTACTGCATGTGTGTAGTTCGTTTCTATATTCAAGAATTCCTCTGTCTTCATGTGTGTTCCTCATCATCCTGCTCATCTTGCCCTGTGGATCGACGTCAATGTCGTCGCAGTCCTCTCGTCGCCTCCACTGCACTCATCCCACTGCCTCTGCTGCAGTCATTCTTGACAACTCCGCCTCCGCCTCCGTCGCCTCCGCCGCTGCCATCATCTGTTGTCGTCACCACTACATCATCCTGGATGTCGCTGCTGTCATACCTCACGACCTCAGCAACACTTCGTCGCCGGTAATCATCGTTTACTAACCGTTCCTTGTCCACCTACCATGCTGTGGACATCCCTACACCTCCCTCATGTATACAATCTAATCCCATGTACCCACTGTCACTATGTGGAGCATTTACCTCCATTCGACTACCCTATGTCCATTCTCCCCGTCCTACATTCTCGTTCCTATTAGAAAATACTCCCTTCAGCTACCCTACCCTTCTCATGACCTCTACCCCACATTCGACCACTTCCTTTACCTAGCTCTCACTTCCATCTTGCTCTACACCAACCACTTCCCCTTCTCCACAAATAGCAAGGATAACGTCTCGCTGTGCTATTGTAATACCGCCAAAATCCACAATACCTGTCATCCAGTCAACAAATTGCCACGCCAACTCGAGATAAATGGAAGCACCTGCACCACAACATATTTCACCCTCTCCAATTCCCCAATACCCACCACATCTGACTATTTCGAAGGAGCCACAGAAGTGTCCCAAAACATACACGACCACCAGCACTGTTCTCAAGAGTACTGAAATGAACCCTGATCCCATCTCGCCCTGATCCCAGATTTCTTAATGTCAAATCCCTAACTCTTGAAATCGAGACGTACATGCCACGCATTAAAGATTATTTTCTTATTAAATCCATATAGACCTCCTCGTCAAAATCCCATGCATCACCTTCAGCTCTCATGCCTCCCTCCCCCCTTCAACACCATTCACTGAAACAAACAGCCACATCTTCCTTGCTGTTCCCCACCCTCACTGTGATGATACCAAAGTTTGGTCCTAAGACCTCAGCAGAGGAGTTGGTCTGCAAATTCAATTCTCATCCTGCCACAGAAATCCACAAAGCCTTCCACATCTACACTAGCCACAATGACCCATGCTCCATCTTTCACTTGCGTGTTTTCATCAAGTTTGCTCCCGCCATCGATCACCTCCTGACAAAGGATGCCTCTATTTACAATAGCTGCCACAAAGCCAAACCCTCAAAATTCACAGTCCACAAGTTCTACCAGTTCCAAAAATGATTTCTTTTCAATGACCATCTCACTTTCAACTGCAAAAATTCGCCCAACTGTCCTTACTGTAAAGCCTCCAAATTCCTCAGTGTCCCTATCTCGGCTCTCCTCCTCCTTGTAACAGCTGCAATGATACCCATCCTACCTACTTCACCAAACGCAAAGCCAAGCCTCCACCCCTCAAATCAGAATTAACCATGCCTGTCTGCCTATTGATAACAGTATCCACGCCACCAAATCCTTTCAACAACCTGCCACTGCTAACTATATCATCAGATTCCACACCATTATGCTCCAAACTATTCACCACTTCCAACTATTTCTTACCCTAAAACAAATTTCCCTTGCCACGTGCTCTGTATTCCACTCACTGCTCATGCTGCCTACGCCCAAGTCCAAGACCACTTCGTACTCACTTATCTTGACACCCTAGTTTAAACACTCTCCACCTCTTATCCATAAAACCTGCTCATTAGCCTCTCACCATGCCGTGGCAGCAATACAGCATCATGTGCCACAACACCTGCTCCCTACCAACCAACAATCCCCTTTTAAGGGGAGTTGGAACGCCCTATCCCGACAATGTCAAATTTAGTGACTTGGCTTCCCTGTATTTCAGGAACCACTGTAGCCATTGACATGAAACTGTATGTTCTGAGACTACTGAACTATAATAATTGCATTTTAGTCACTGCTTTCCGAAATACGATTTTTTAATTACTTCGTTAAAATTTGGTGTACTTTTTTGTATGTTATTCTAAATAATTTTAATTATTCATAATATTATGTTCTTCTTTTAGTTCAGTAGACTCAGGATATGTATGTTATTACTCCCTGAAAATTTGAATACTCTATTAGAAGTAGTTTTTGAGATTTAAGGAAAAAGGCAATAGAAAATGTAAATTTTCAGGAACGGCTTCTAAAGTTTCAAAAGACTGTAACTCAATACATGCTTAATTTTTTATTTTTAGTCACTCAGAAGTACCCTGCACCATGCTGTATATCATCCTCTTGAGCTTTTTCCAAGTTTGTTCTTCTTTTCTTCTTTCTGGACTCCTTAGTGTCCAACTGTGCTGCATACTATGCTTTATCAATGCGAACCTTGTCCATCTGTTCAAGTTCTCTGATGCAGTTTGCTCCAGGATTAATACCCATATGCAATAGCACTTTCACCCTACCAATTTTGCCATCATTAAAAGCGCTAACAGCACCAATGGCCGCCCACTTTAGTGTCTTCATTACAACAAAAACATTTTTTAGTAAGCGAATCCATATAAGATTATTGAACGACTCATTGGGATTTTGAGTCTGATCGTGCAGACACTTCTTCAGTAATTCAGGATTTGCCAGGTCTCTGTAAATGGGTTTTATAATATCCATGACTGCTGCTGGGATGGAATGTTTATGGCTGTATGAACTGTCTGAGTACTGGGCATTGCAGTAATTGAACCATGATCATGTCCAGGAGGGCAAAGGCGGTGTATTGGTTTTCCATCAGTTGTCAGTCTCTGCAAGAAGGTAGCCCATACTGCCTGCTTCATTTTCAACAAATCCTCAGTATTATTTCTCATGGTCATCCCATAATTCTGCTGAAGTCCATCAATCATTTTGTCTGTCAGCCTGCCTCTTATGGTTTTACCATCAGAAAGATTCTTGTCTCTCAAACTTTGTTTCAACTTCCTCAACCTGGAGCCCATCCTCTTCTGGACATGACCAACACGTTCCAGTTTTGTGATAATCTTCTCATCATAAGGCTGAGCGGCTACTACCCTGTTATATGCTTTTGAGTCTCCTTCACCTAAGAAATTAGTGTAACACACTCCTCTGTTATTCACAGATCCACTAAAAATTTCAGTAGCTGCAGAGGTCTCCATACCACCACTTGTTCCTTCATAATTTATGTCACATAAACGCCCTTCTTCATTCCCTGATTCGCACTTATAGCAATGTTTGGTTAAAATCTGGAAATCTATTACCTTTCCAGTATCCACACTGGTCACCGTAGCAACAGAATTCTTAGAACGGTAGCCGCACTTTTGCCGAGTGCCATCAAAAGCTACTGGTATGTCAGTCATACCATCATTTATTTCAACAGCTTCGTTTGAAGCACCATTCATTGACTCACTTGCAAAAGATTCATCAGCGTCTCCAATAAATCCTGCATACTTGTCGATTTTACAAGGTAGGTTTGGCATTTTATCACGGCACACATTGTTTCTGCTGCTGTGTGTCCTTTGCCAATAGCTTTCAATCCATAAAACCACCTAACATTTACTTCAAAATAATTATCTTTACACTTATCAGAATTCCAAAAGGAATGAGTGTATTTACAAAATTGGTACAATTAATGATAAGTTTCCTGGAGTCCATTTGATACCTCACTGTCTTCATGTAAAGTAATTGACCCTCCGCATATTTTACAACACACACATTCACCTAACAGCCTTCTTAGGATGTGTAAATCTAGCCGAGTACAACCTAACCTAGCATTTACATCACTTTCGTTTTGAGAAAATTGTGTATCACGACGTTTTATTTTAATCTAACGGGTGTTTCTCTAGAAACAGATGAGTTTGCTTGTGCTTCATTGTCTGCTATTTTACACGTCACATGTTGAACACAGTGTTTCCCTTCATTCGGGCAGGCCGAAGTGGCCGTGCGGTTAAAGGCGCTGCAGTCTGAAACCGCAAGACCGCTACGGTCGCAGGTTCGAATCCTGCCTCGGGCATGGATGTTTGTGATGTCCTTAGGTTAGTTAGGTTTAACTAGTTCTAAGTTCTAGGGGACTAATGACCTCAGCAGTTGAGTCCCATAGTGCTCAGAGCCATTTTGAACCTTTATTCGAAAATCTATTACCACGAAACCCAAGTTTCTTAAAAACACTTCGTTTTGGCGTCATTATTTACGTTTTGAGAGATTTACCAATCTATTCGTCACTTTTCCGCGGAAAAATGTTAGCACTTCGACATACAACGCGTGTTTATACTATGAATTGATACGAAGATTTTTTGGCCGTGTTACCAATACAAACACGTAATTTAACGATTATAACATAGCAATCCGCAGCCAATATATAAAATTACCAATTTTATTAGACCCTGAACTAATACATGTAAAAAATTTTAGCATTTCCAACCAGTGTAGATTATATTTTTAAAAAAAATAAAATAAAATACTGTGAGTTTATATATCGGAAAATTGCAAATTTTATAATGAGATAAAGCCCGAAAACGTGAAAAAAACATTCTGTTCTAACTCCGTTTAAGGCATACCTGTCCCAATACAATGTCTATACCTTCATCAACAAAACATTCCTCCAACCCTATTGTACCAGCCGAACCTCTCCCTATATCCTCCATTATACAGATAATCTGTCTGCTCTAGCCAGAGGTGGAGTTGCATTTGGTCACCACAAGAGAATCCCTGTACAGCCACAACTTCTATACAGTGCTCCAACTGAACGCTTTATCCTTACCCGTTTCTTCAAAATTTTATTTGTACTACCTTCATCCGGCCTAATCACCTAATCCCATGTGACATCGCCACCCAGATCAACACACATTTTCCACAGTAGATCACAGCAGAAGTCCACATACTCTCACAGGCAGCATTGTCCCCATCCCACAGCGCACCATCTTGAATATAACATCACTCTAGATGTCATCTTAGCATCTCCCAATCTCCTTGAATGGCTCACTGCAGAAGTACTTAAACCAATCGGAAGTGACCACCTATGTGTTCACCTTACCATCTATTACACACTACCTCATCCCCATGCTCCCTGCCCTAATTTCCATCCAAAATTGCTATAAAAGCATTAATTTCTAAAAATAATAAGTTGTACTACAAAAACACCATTGCAGAAAGACGGTCGACATGTGCTAGTGTGAGATACAATGTTATTAATAATGCAATCAAGGACCATATCTTTTAATTTTTGTTAGTGAGCTGAGATAATGAATAGACTTTTATTCTGTTGCGCCCCAGAAAGAATTCGGTGCGGAAGCTTAAATTTTTTAGTGTTTTACCCATCAAGTTCGCGGCCAACGAGGACAGCTCAGGGCCAGTTAACACAGTGTACTGCCGATGTAGTAGAAGACACATCGCCATGCGAGCATTGCGACATAACCACCAAACGAGAAAAGCAGAAGAGCAAACTCTGCAATACAACGTAACAGGACAGTATAAAGTAACACCATATCTTCAAGCACCAGAGCGCCACTACAATAGTCACACGTTGCAGAATGATTTGAGCTCAGCAACCCAGAATAATTATTGAGCCACTACTGTAAGGCAAGAAGTGTTGACGAGAACAAAAAGCAAGGGCAAATTCGCTCATGCATTCAAAGTCACCACACCACAGGAGTGGGCACAGCTCTTTCAATAACAAAGCTTTCAGAGCTCAAAGTCACATTCAACCATGCCGCCATTTTATCGCCAGATCCATAGAGAATGATGGTCTACTGAGCTTCACTGAAACGCCAAGAAGCCGATCGATGACGGTCTGCCTGCTATGTGCCACTTCAGTGCTGAGACGCAGTCAACATGGTGCAAACTACCACAGTGGTCTGCCACTGAAGCTTATTGGGACATGGCAGATGAGGAGAATACTGCAGTGCTGCAACACTCCTCCCACTGAGAGATATTTGCGGATGACCTTTGAGTTGTCATCTGCACACCATCCTAGCCTGGCACGTTCGCACAAACCCCCCTGGCTACAGTCTTAGTGGGTGACCAACACCTAATCTTCACCTCAACCAAACATCCTGAACTAGACAGTCGGCTGTCCTGACCTAAGCGTAGGACAGACTCTCTACAAGACAGCCGACGTGAAAGGCCGCACTGTACCGCAGAACCAGAGCGGACACGCCGCCTGCACAACAACACGCAGGTCACGATATACTGACCTGCTGCTCTGACGTCAGGACTCACTGGCAAGGTGTGTCAGCGCATCTTCACAGCATGTGCTGAGGCCTGGCCCCTGTAACATGCAGAGATGCAGCTTATTACTCCGTATACTCATCCTGACGAATAAATATTATCGCAGATACTGCTGTGTCTCTAAAGCCTGTGAGAATTACACCGGACCACCCTCCTGCACACCGTGCTCGGCCTCCTGCATCCAAAGCGACTACAGCTCACTGAGTCGAATCAGTTCTAACACGTGCAGCAGCACAGGATCATAACAACCACACCATAACACAGCAGCAGGTCGGCCAGACAAATCTGCGCTGCAAGACACACCTAGACGCATTCTGTTAACAGACATTTCACATGCTCTTCGTTGGTTGGCGGTCGTAACCGCAGCTCCACAAAGGTGCACCTCCGACGTCTGGTTACCTGGAAAATTTTGCTCGACATCCTCTGTCCTGCTCTTGTCTTTGTGTCAGCTCATTTTTGCGCACCCTGTATACTGTGTAATAGCTCCCCCAGTGAATGACTCACCTTGCAATGGAGTTAGCATTATTGTGAAACTTTCTGGTAGATTTAGACGATATGCCGAGTCTGGACTCAAACGAGGAGCTCAACCCATTGTTGAGACTGCTCTTACGCATTGATTTACGAATTCGACTAACAGACTTGAGCCTGGTAAAATCTGCTGTTTTGTAGAGCGCGCCGCAGCACGTAGTTTGAAGCAGTCGCTCTCCGTTTCTGGTGGTGGCGCCGCTGTGGCAATCGCAGCTTTGGTGTCTCCCCCTGGTCGGAAAGGGGAAAGGTTGCCTTCTCACGTGCATTTATGGGGCGCTATGAGCTCGCCACGGGGTCAGTTAGTGAGTCGGGCCGAGTCTGGTCAGCCGCGGCAGGTTGGGGCGAGTCAGTTCGGTTGTTCAGTCGGAGTGAGGCTGGGTCAGCCTCGTGTCACCAGTTGCAGGTCTGTCTCTCGTTCGCATTTGTGCGGCAGTTAGTGTCTGTCTGCCGTCGAGTGCTAGTATGTCTGTCGTTTGGATACAACCTTAAAGCCAGAAAATGAGAGTCTTGCCACTCCGCCAGTAACAGAACTCAGCTAGTGGTCGCCCGGTCGGGGCTGAGTGCCAGCATCTGAGCCTGCGCGTTAGGCCGCCAGTCTGCTCGAGTTGCTCGAGCAACGGTCATTGGCGGTTGGATCGGTCGGTTGGTCGGTCGCGCACTGAGACACGAGATGACTTGTCCGCCTTGAGCGTCGGCGCATGTGAGGTCCCCACGTGAGTCCAGTGGGCAGCGCCGTATAGAAGGGGGTAGTGGCTTCGCGGTTCACACGAGAGCAACAGGAGTGAAACCACGACATCGAGCTGGCCGGGGCGAACTGCGACGCCATGAGACGGGAGATCGGCGCGCCTTCCTGCGTCCGTTGAAGCGGCTGTCAGCGGACGGCTCGGGAGAGCGTTGGGGGTGCTGCGCCAGGTCTTCGCCAGAAATCGCAGTTTATTAGAAGTTAAGTGATTGGAGACATGTTGTTTCATTTACTTGTTAAAGTCTACTTGTTTTCTTGGTGAGGTCACCAGCCGCTTTGTTTTGGGGTCGTCCCACCATTCGTCTCCGTTTGCCCACCAGCGGGAAGGTGGTTATTTACGAATTGGGTGGTCCGTTTTTCCCCTGTGGAGTAGGGGCGGGTTAGAGCAATCTGCGGTTCGGGTTGTTCAGTAATGCCCCTGTCGGTCTGCCGTACGTTAATAGCTGCCTCTGTCATATTTGTCGGATTCGGTGTTAACGAATTTATTGCTTAAGGTGTAAAGGCCGAATTCCTGAAATATGTTTTTATCTTGCCTATGATCTTGAGAGGCGGTATATGTGTAATCTAGAGCATGTTTGTACATTTTATGTAATACTGCATTTCATGGGTTTTTATTTAAATGGTCATTTTAGTATATAAAGTTGCCACCCTTCCACCGTAAGAGTTTTCTTTTAAAAACAAGTTGCACTTTCGCTAGCAAGTAATTTTGTTTTTTAAATGTGAGTGTTTTGTAGTATTTCCATCTCCCCTACGGGGTGCATAGTTTGTGTTTGTGTGAGTTGTTAAAATCTTTAGTTTAAAGCAATCTGATGTGTTGCAGATTTGCACCAGTGTAGTCTTTCAGAGGTTGTTGTGAGCGGTCGTGACTACGGCCGTGTTAAAAGGGAGCGGCAAGCTTCTCAACCCGAAAGCTAATACTGTCAACAACAAGAAAGTTATTTCTGCCTCTGAAGAAATTGTAACTTGATATTTAGAGGGTGCCTTCTGATTATAATTTTTAAATCTGTTTTTTTTTTTTTAAGGAAAGGGTTTTTAGGAATAAAATTTCTATTTGTTGAAAGAAATTTGTTTTCATCAGTTACCTACTGGCAACTACTTCCACGCTCACATAGTGTGATTAAATGTGTTAATGTTCTTGATGAATCGCCAGTAACTAAAGTAAGTTCTTTAAGAAAAGATTATGAAAGTAAATCCAAGGTTCAAGACTCTGTCTTCACACCTTTATTCTGGCAGTCATCCGTTTGAGACGTCTGCAATGTATGATACACAGGACCAGGATACTGCAATTGATTCTAAGATGGCACATACAAATACTTACGGAACCATTTCTCTCTCCTTGTGATAGGTATCCTCTGAACCTAGTACTGAAAGATTCCAGATGTGAAAAATAAATGTTTCCGAAGGAATTATTCAGATGTTACGATATTTTTGTAGACTTTTTGAAGTATTATATTTCATAGTGACTACTCAGTACACATTGACGTTGCGCGAGTCCTATGAAGAGTCTACCCTGGTGAAGTAGGGCAGAGTGTCCAGTGGCGCCGGGTAGCTGTAGAGCCAGGTGGGGCCCTGTATGACGGGGTGATCCGGGTCCGCCTCGTCCCTCCAGCTGCCCCTGGGCAGGTAGATGTCACGGTTGACGGCGCCCTCCCTCAGCACTGGCGCCACCAGAGTATCCTCACCCAGCAGGTACTCTGCACACACACCAAGCACCCAAGTCACTTTCGTCCACAATATTATAACTACCATACTACAGTATTTGAAGATTATAGCCTCGTTGAATTTTTTTACACTACTGGCCATTAAAATTGCTACACCAAGAAGAAATGCAGATGATAAAAGGGTATTCATTGGGCAAATATATTATACTAGAACTGACATGTGATTACATTTTCACGCAATTTGGGTGCATAGATCCTGAGAAATCAGTACCCAGAACAACCACCTCTAGCCGGAATAACGGCCTTTATACGCCTGGGCATTGAGTCAAACACAGCTTGGATGGTGTGTACAGTTACAGCTGCCCATGCAGCTTCAACACGATATCACAGTTCATCAAGAGTAGTGACTGGCGTATTGTGACGAGCCAGTTGCTCGGCTACCATTGACCAGACGTTTTCAGTTGGTGAGAGATCTGGAGAATGTGCTGGCCAGGGCAGCAGTCGAACATTTTCTGTATCCACAAAGGCCCGTACAGAACCTACAAAATGCGGTCGTGCATTATCCTGCTGTGGGGTTTCGCAGGGATCAAATGAAGGTTAGAGCCACGGGTCGCAACACATCTGAAATGTAACGTCCACTGTTCAAAGTGCCGTCAATACGAACAAGAGGTGACTGAGACGTGTAACCAATGGCACCCCATACCATCACGCCGAGTGATACACCAGTATAGCGATGACGAACACACGCTTCCAATGTGCGTTCACCGCGATGTCGCCACACACCGATGCGACCATCATGATACTGTAAATCGAACCTGGATACATCCGAAAAAATGATGTTTCGCCATTCGTGCACCCAGGTTCGTCGTTGAGTACACCATCGCAGGCGCTCCTGTCTGTGATGCAGCGTCAAGGGTAACTGCTGTCATGGTCTCCGAGCTGATAGTCCTTGGTGCTGCAAACGTCGTCGAACTGTTCGTGCAGATTGTTGTTGTCTTGCAAACGTCCCCATCTGTTGACTCAGGGATCGAGACGTGGCTGCACGATCCGTTACAGCCATGCGGATAAGATGCCTGTCATCTCGACTGCTAGTGATACGAGGCCGTTGGGATCCAGCACGGCGTTCCGTATTACCCTCCTGAACCCACCGATTCCATATTCTGCTAACAGTCATTGGATCTCGACCAACGCGAGCAGCAATGTACGCATTTCTCCTCCTTACACGAGGCATCACAAGAACGTTTCACCATGCAACGCCGGTCAACTGCTGTTTGTGTATGAGAAATCAGTTGGAAACTTTCCCCATGTCAGCACGTTGTAGGTGTCGCCACCGGCGCCAACCTTGTTTGAATGCTCTGAAAAGCTAATCATTTGCGTATCACAGCATCTTCTTCTCGTCGGTTAAATTTCGCGTCTGTAGCACGTCATCTTCGTGGTGTAGCAATTTTAGTGGCCAGTAGTGTACATGACATCATGTTCCCCATCCACTGTACTGTTTATTACAATTTCCACGACTGCAGTGTCAGCCTTGAGTTGTTTTCAGTTGTCACCTGCAAATCACTATATACACTACAGTCAGATATTCTACTGGCAAAATGCATAGGCATTTCACACTACATCCTTGAGAGGTATGGTTTGTGAATAAACAAACTTTTCGGACATGCTGAAGAAAACAGCTGTTGTCAGCATTAATAGAATGGGTAAAATGAATGTAAGCGTCCATGGCTCACGACAAAACTATTCATCTTGGTGCGTAAGATATATAAGATAGGCGAAATACACTCAGATTTCAGGAAAAATGTAATAATTTCAATTTCAGAAAAGGTAGATGATGTGAATATTGTCAAACCATCAGCTTAATAAGTCATTCTTAGAAAATACAGGCACGACGTATGTACAGAGGAATATAAAAGTTGGTAAAATCCGATATCAGGAAAGACCACTTTCGGTTCTGAAGAAATGTGGAAATACGCAAGGCGATACTGACCCAAAGATTTATCTTAGACATTTTCTATTATTCAGAGTCAGTTGCCGCTTTTCGAGCCATACAGATATCTTGTCTGAATCAGTTTATAAATACTATTTATCTTCTGATGAGATTTATAAGACGGTAAACGACAGCATCATCTGCACACAGTCTAAGAGGGTTGTACTGAATCTAATTAGGGAAAAAGACCAGCCATTAAAACTGACAACCTTCGATAGATGAGTCTTGAAGCACCCAGATTTTATAAATTTCCCACATTAGGAATATAACGCATACAATAATTGTCATAGTTAGGTATTTCATTCAGAAATTTGTTGGAAAGTTATAATTTGAACGAAACTAAATTGCAACTTTGGTATAAGTGCTTAATTATTTTCTAATTAAAATAAGAAATGTACACGTCTGTTCCAGAAATGTGTTGGTGTTGTGGTTATAACTTTCCAACAAATTTCTGAATGAAATACCTAACTATGACAACTACTGTATGCGTTGTATACCTAATGTGGGAAACTTATAAAATCTGGGTGCTTCAAGACTCATCTATCGCAGGTTATCGGTTTTAATGGGGGGTCTTGGTGTTCATTTTAATACTGTACTTTAATCTATAGCCATTCTCGATATGTTCAAAGCACCTTTCCTGTATAGTCACTTCCAATCAGTACTCTCGCGTTTTTGGTAATTAGCCACTGATAGGTTTGGATGTTCACACGCCTACGATATCTCTGGCACCTTAAACACCATTATCGCAAATTCGACAGTTATCAAAATCACTCAATGAAGTGCGTCGGTGAAAATTGGTATACAATAAAAGTTATTTCATGCGGCATTGTATGTATTTGCACGTTTTGAATTAAATAATTATTGTCTTTTAGAATGCACAGATGCAGAAACGAACTTTCCTCACAACATTGTAATGGCGACATCTGAGTGTATGAGGTCAATGTTGTGCAGTGCGCGAAATAGTATTTACAGTCTTTCAGATGTAGTGGGAAGATGGAAACTAAGAAATTAATAAAAGTTCTTCAGACATAACTTCTGTCTAACGAAAGACACTGCCTGACTACAAAACTGAAACTCGCTGAAGACATGGTCACATGTCGATGTAACGTAAGCGTGGGTTTTGTAGATGATTAGAGTCGCAATTATCTGTGATCAGTAGAATGGCCACCAGAGGGCATCAATGTCGTTCGTGTTTAGTGCTGCTACCGTGTGTGGTAGGGATTGGATTGTTTGAGGGAAGAGACCAAACAGCAAGGTCATCGGTCTCATCGGATTAGGGAAGGACGCGGAAGGAACTCGGCCGTGCCCTTTCAAAGGAACCATCCCACCATTTGCCTGGAGCGATTTGGGGAAATCACGGAAAACCTAAATCAGGATGGCCGGACGCGGGATTGAACCGTCGTCCTCCCGAATGCGAGTCCAGTGTGCTAACCACTGCGCCACCTCGTTCGGTGTGTGGTTGGATATATACAGTAATGGCGTGAACAGCGCCTGATGTTGAGCGGTCATTGCGAAGGAGATTAGATGCCTCCTACCTGTGAGGCAGCGTTATGAGGACCTCACAGTATTTGAAAGGGGCATCATCGTGGATCTCCATTTGCCAAGCTGGTAGAATCGTGCAATATCCAGCTTTGCAGGGCAATTGGATGTGGCAGTGGTCCGGTGTTGGAGTTCATGGAAACGTGAGGGCAAGCATACTCCTCGCCAACGTTCCGGTCGACCACATCTGACCACCACAAGGCAGAATCACCGTATCGTGTTCCAAGCACATCGAAACCACATCACATATGCGCCTGCCATCTGAGGATATGTACTGGACCCCACGTAATACTCTGTGTTATCGCGCACCTTTCGCTGGAGACTAGCAGTTGCCAGACTAAGGAATTACCGACCCATGCGTAGGTTGCCGTAACACCACAACACCGAACGGCTGCTTTAGGAGTGGTTCTGTGACTGGGAAGCATGGACTGCTGGTGAACGGCGTCGAGTTGTGTTCAGCGATGCATTGTGGCTCTACACCACCCTGGATGACCATCGACGGCGAGCATGGCGGGAAAGTGGTACCATTTTGCAGTGTTTTGGGGAGGCACAGTGGTGTTAGCTCCTTCCGATAGGGAGGTATCGGGTATGTGAAGGTAATGATTAAGAGAAATACGATGACATAACGGTAAGTCGCTTACATCCTGCGTCCTCATGTGTTGACTCTCATGCGACTGTATTCTGTGCCTTGTTTTAGTAGGACATTGCTCGTCCAGACATACCATGTCTCTCAACGAACTGTCCGCACGATGTTGAAGTACTCCCGTGGCCAAGAAGACCCCCAGATTTGTTCCCAACGGAACGTGTATGGGACCAGCTCGCACATCACTCCATCCCACGCCAGTGTCCACATTGTCGAGGACCATTTATAACAGTTATGGGCCGCCTTGCCTACGGAGAGGATTCGACAGCTTCACAGCGTTCGTCTCCATTGGATCAGCGCATGCATCCGGATCAGAGGGGATGCTATCTCATACTGGTAAGTATGCCCCTGCTGCCACGTTCTCTGTGAATTTCATTCGATTTTTTTAATCGCCGAAATAACATCACATACCCTCTCAGTCCGTGAAGCTTCATTTTGGTTCCTCCTCCCCTTCTAAATGGTGCACTTTTTTTATCAAGTAACATATCGCACTATCTGAAGTGGCAGCAGGAATTTTGACTCGAATGTGGATTTCCTATTCTCTGTGAGCAATTATCTTACTGTCCTGCTCTTCAATCACAACTGCTCTCCTGATTATAGTTTAAATGCAGTCGAAGTACCCTTTCACACGGTGCTCCCCAGCGTTACTTAAAATTTTTCGGAGGTTTCTCAGAGACAATTTCTGAGGATTTTGGTCTCAAGAGGGCGTGGTCTCTGGGCGCTCGTTACAGACTAATGATGTACCTACGATTTATGCAGTTTGTTACAGCGATTACCGTTGTTTCCGTGAAAATTCTTTCACGACAGTGAAAACGCCAGTTGTATGCAGTCACCGAAACGCATTACGTCAAACACAGAGTAAAGCAACAACCCTCAGATGCAAAAGTCATCTGACGTTAGGGTGGTCACAGCGGGAACAGCTCGGCATTCCATTGTCGCGCCACTCTTCCATTGCATTCAGTGAACTCTTACACGTGGTGCACATCTACCAACTCTCTATAACTAAAGCTACCCGTACTACTGAATATTACTGTTAACGTACAACTATCACTGGATCACTGGCGGGAAAAAAGCCGTGACAGAACCGAGCAATACTGAACATAAGCCTGAGGACAGAGAGTGAAGTGGGCGCTACTACTGTTCTTAACAGCGGTGACCTTGAGTGAATCGAACAAGTTTTTTTGCAAACAAGCCACACAGCATATGTCGTCGACATCTCCACTGTTGTGCAGGAAAGTAGAAACTATTTTTTCTTACTTTTGCTAAAACTGTATACTCATTACATATTAAGATGGTATCTGTTCTTTCGGACATGTCCAAAAGAACAGATACCATCGGTGACCACGCAGCTCGTTAGAATGAAATTACAATGAAATGAACACCCTTAGCTGCTAACAGATGAAAATGTGTGTCCCGACCGGGACTCGAACCCGGGATCTCCTTCTTACGTGGCAGACGCTCTATCCATCTGAGCCCTCGAGGACACTGAGGATAGCGCGACTGCAGGGATTTATCTCTGGCACGCCTCCCGCGAAACCCACATTCTCAACGTATTGTCCCGCACTACACTAGTATGCACATAGTTAAGGCTCACCGGCCACTTGACCATCTTCTTCTTCTGTGCGAATGCACAAACAGTGCCCGAACTCTTACGGGAATCGGCAACGCACCGCGAGTAATGAGTATAGTGAGCGGGGGCACTACGAATGTAGTGCGGGACAATACGTTGAGAATGTGGGTTTCGCGGGAGGCATGCCAGAGATAAATCCCTGCAGTCGCGCTACCCTCTGTGTCCTCGGTGGCTCAGATTGATAGTGTGTCTGCCATGTAAGCAGGAGATCCCGGGTTCGAGTCCCCGTCGGAGCACACATTTTCATCTGTCCCCGTTGACGTATATCAACGCCTGTAAGCAGCTAAGGGTGTTCATTTCATTGTAATTGTATACTCATTATTGTGGTTTCGGCCGCCATCCTGTCGACCGCACTTTCAAACACGCGCGCCTCCAATTACACCGCCGTGTTTTATACAGTCGCCGCCGAGGCACCAGGGCGCTGCCACGAAGGATTACGCTGCTGCCAATGAGATGCAAGCATCCCATGCAGCAATTCAAGCCATCCTTGGCCTGCCTAGTGTCAAAGTCACGCCTATCGGGGTTAGCTCAGCGAGCAAGGCTGCACAGTAGGTTTATACAATCACTGACCTACCTGTGACGTTGCAGGCAGTAAAGCGTTTTAGCCATGAGTAGCCATTAGAACTAAGTAGAGCACCAATAGAATAGAAATTGCCCATTGTTAAACTGTACTGTAGCTCACTTGTAATAACTGTAGTTAGCTGCTAGCAATAATGACATTGCAACATCCTAGGACCCACTAATCACTTAAGGTGGTGGGTTGCATATGTATATTATAAAGATGATGAATAAGGAATTTTTTATTAAAAAAAATCCCCTCTCCGGAGCTCCAGCGGCGGGTGTATTTAATGTCGAACATTCATGCACTGAGCCCATTTTGTGCCAGCTGAATAATACACTCCTGGAAATGGAAAAAAGAACACATTGACACCGGTGTGTCAGACCCACCATACTTGCTCCGGACACTGCGAGAGGGCTGTACAAGCAATGATCACACGCACGGCACAGCGGACACACCAGGAACCGCGGTGTTGGCCGTCGAATGGCGCTAGCTGCGCAGCATTTGTGCACCGCCGCCGTCAGTGTCAGCCAGTTTGCCGTGGCATACGGAGCTCCATCGCAGTCTTTAACACTGGTAGCATGCCACGACAGCGTGGACGTGAACCGTATGTGCAGTTGACGGACTTTGAGCGAGGGCGTATAGTGGGCATGCGGGAGGCCGGGTGGACGTACCGCCGAATTGCTCAACACGTGGGGCGTGAGGTCTCCACAGCACATCGATGTTGTCGCCAGTGGTCGGCGGAAGGTGCACGTGCCCGTCGACCTGGGACCGGACCGCAGCGACGCACGGATGCACGCCAAGGCCGTAGGATCCTACGCAGTGCCGTAGGGGACCGCACCGCCACTTCCCAGCAAATTAGGGACACTGTTGCTCCTGGGGTATCGGCGAGGACCATTCGCAACCGTCTCCATGGAGCTGGGCTACGGTCCCGCACACCGTTAGGCCGTCTTCCGCTCACGCCCCAACATCGTGCAGCCCGCCTCCAGTGGTGTCGCGACAGACGTGAATGGAGGGACGAATGGAGACGTGTCGTCTTCAGCAATGAGAGTCGCTTCTGCCTTGGTGCCAATGATGGTCGTATGCGTGTTTGGCGCCGTGCAGGTGAGCGCCACAATCAGGACTGCGTACGACCGAGGCACACAGGGCCAACACCCGGCATCACGGTGTGGGGAGCGATCTCCTACACTGGCCGTACACCACTGGTGATCGTCGAGGGGACACTGAATAGTGCACGGTACATCCAAACCGTCATCGAACCCATCGTTCTACCATTCCTAGACCGGCAAGGGAACTTGCTGTTCCAACAGGACAATGCACGTCCGCATGTATCCCGTGCCACCCAACGTGCTCTAGAAGGTGTAAGTCAACTACCCTGGCCAGCAAGATCTCCGGATCTGTCCCCCATTGAGCATGTTTGGGACTGGATGAAGCGTCGTCTCACGCGGTCTGCACGTCCAGCACGAACGCTGGTCCAACTGAGGCGCCAGGTGGAAATCGCATGGCAAGCCGTTCCACAGGACTACATCCAGCATCTCTACGATCGTCTCCATGGGAGAATAGCAGCCTGCATTGCTGCGAAAGGTGGATATACACTGTACTAGTGCCGACATTGTGCATGCTCTGTTGCCTAAGTCTATGTGCCTGTGGTACTGTCAGTGTGATCATGTGATGTATCTGACCCCAGGAATGTGTCAATAAAGTTTCCCCTTCCTGGGACAATGAATTCACGGTGTTCTTAATTCAATTTCCAGGAGTGTATTTATAGACATTCATAGTGGCCAGGGCACGACACCTTCTGAAGAGACATTGTGTTGAAGAGTGACAGATTTATAAATCTTTTGTAACTGTATATATTTCTACATTTAAATCTACTGTTAGCAACTGACGCAGCTAATACCGCAGCAAAGTTGTGTATTATTTTTACCAATTGATACTAGATGTAGAATAAAATGATATCTAAATTTTCTTTTTTTAAAAGTCGTCTAGATCGCAGCCGATGTTAACTTCTCATCGATTTCGGGCTTTTAATTACGGGCCATCATCAGAGACAGCATTGTAATAACCAAAGCAACAGTGCTGTATTACAGAGAGAAGTGAGTGTTGTAACAGTATATTCTAAATAACTTTGACAAGTGACAGACATACCAACCTGGATGTCTGCATGTAAACGAGGTCTTAATACGTTATTACAGGCACCAAGAGATGAAACACGTATACAACGATGTATGTAGACCTTCCTAGTGTTTATTGAAAACTTTAAGTTAGTGACTACTTATATAAATAAGTGAATATGTATAATCTTCGTATTAATACGCCAAACATTTGGTTTCATTACCAATAAATGGCAGTAGCTATAGAACTAACGATCTTATAGTGCTAATTATTTCATCCAGTTGGACCTCAGTTAGGGAATTACACTAGACTGTCATGCTTTTTATGAGACTGGCAGTAACATAGACTATGAACCATAATTCGATTCTTGATTACTTAAATTTAAAATATAAATACTTAAGCATGAAGATTCAAATGATATTAAATCGTTCCCCATTGGCTGATGGCGATGCCTTGAGCTCTGGAGTGCGCTCTCTCTACTCTGTACAACTCGTGGCTGCTTAGCCATGAGCATCAGTTACAGTGATTGAGGCCTCCATAGCGGGTCAGTCGCCATCGCCGTCATCCACATGGGTAATGATACATCGCTCTAGAATATACTTTTACAACATTGACTTCTCTATGTAATATTGCACTGTTACTTTGGTTATTACAGTGCAATCTCTGATGGTGGCCCGTAATTAAAAGGCCGAGACCGGTCAGAAGTGAACATCGACTGCGATCTAGACTGCTTTTAAATAATTTTATCACTATAAGATCAGTGTTCTCCCACAATGTCATATAAAATTCTAAATTTTCTGTTCATGAACGGCATCTGTTCCTCGCTCCTGCGCCCACTAAAGAACCACACGGCGTGGAAAGGAAGATATAACAATTATGAAATGGAAATGTTAATTAACAAATATTGAATCATCTTCTTATTTTTAACTAGCAGAGCTCCCAGAGACGCCCAGATATGCATTTATTCGAGTCTTTTATTAGCCCATTCTTCGTTCTCTCTCTCCTGTACATGTCTTCCTTCACCCCTTCTCCTCACCCTTTCCCTGTTGATCTTGTGGTGCCACCGCCAGACACCACACTTGCTAGGTGGTAGCTTTAAATCGGCCGCGGTCCATTAGTACATGTCGGACCCGCGTGTCGCCACTGCCAGTGATCGCAGACCGAGCGCCACCACAAGGCAGGTCTCGAGATACGGACTAGCACTCGCCCAGTTGTACGGACGACTTTGCTAGCGACTACACGGACGAAGCATTGCTCATTAGCCGAGCAGCTAGTTAGCATAGCCTTCAGCTAAGTCAATGGCTACGACCTAGCAAGGCGCCATTAGCATTACATTGCATGAATCTACAGAGTCTCACATGTATCATCAAGAACGCTATATACAAATGATGGATTAAAGTTAAGTATTCCAGCAGCTACGTACTTTTCTTTATAGCATTCATTACGTATCCTGTTTCAGACCTCACGCCACCCTGCGTGAGTTAGCGCGTGCATCTTGGCCGCCTCTTTCTATTAGTGTACGTAGTGTTGGCAAGTCTGCCGACACAACACATATATGGCGACGAGGATGGGATGGGAACCCACGCGTGCAAAGCACATATATGTGTAGTGTCGGCAGACTTGCCAACACTACGTACACTAACAGAAAGAGGCGGCCAAGATGCACGCGCTAACTCACGCAGGGTGGCGTGAGGTCTGAAACAGGATACGTAATGAATGCTATAAAGAAAAGTACGTAGCTGCTGGAATACTTAACTTTAATCCATCATTTGTATACAGCGTTCTTGATAATACAAGTGAGACTCTGTAGATTCATGCAATGTAATGCTAATGGCGCCTTGCTAGGTCGTAGCCATTGACTTAGCTGAAGGCTATGCTAACTAGCTGCTCGGCTAATGAGCGATGCTTCGTCCGTGTAGTCGCTAGCAAAGTCGTCCGTACAACTGGGCGAGTGCTAGTCCGTATCTCGAGACCTGCCTTGTGGTGGCGCTCGGTCTGCGATCACTGACAGTGGCGACACGCGGGTCCGACATGTACTAATGGACCGCGGCCGATTTAAAGCTACCACCTAGCAAGTGTGGTGTCTGGCGGTGACACCACAGATCTACTCCTCTTTCTTCCATCCATCATCTCCTCTCTTCTCTCTCTAGCCACCTCCACCTCTTCCCTTTCTCTGTTCGTTTCCTCTTTCCCCTCTATTCATTTCCTTCTCCTCGTCTGTCTATCTCTTCCTCACTCTGTCTCAGTCCGCCACCTCGTCTTTCCTTTCTCAATCCATCTCCTCCTCCCTCCCCTTCACTCTCAACGTAATCACGTTCACGACAGTAGGATGCTGGTGGTTCTTTACAACCACAGTATTTCTTCCCAGATTTTAACTAATATGTGTACTGAATTTGGTTGAAATCGTTTCACAGGTTTCGGATGAGCTTGTTACCCGTGACTTTGCCCACATACGCACATGTCACATGCATCTAAAGTAAATTTAACATATTTCACACATATTAGTACACATGTCTAGTAGCGACGAGGTAATAAATTTACATGTTTTGCATGATGTGGCAGTTTTTGACGCATGCCAGCGTTTATGACGTCACATCTTCTGAACTTCATGTTGTAAAATAATATAATTTTTCTGAAAAATTTAGTTGTATATGTGAGTAGTGTCTACAAAATGTGTCTCTCGTGCAGTTGGTAGTCAAGAAGTAATAAATTTAAAAGGCAAGCTTCATGTGGCAGTTTTACAGCATGATCAGCCAAAATGTGGTATGCGATATACGTTTCTCGTTTCATCATTTTGTGGGGGTAGTCAGGGAGAAAAAGTGTTATAAAGGGTTGAAATTATGTGCAGAGGCTGTTGCAAGTCTCTAAGTGCTATCTTTCTCAAATATTGGAAGACTGACATTCACACTAGGTGGGCTGAACTGTTTCTTCAGCCCCATTCGCACCCTTTTGACACGAAGGTGGTTCTTACCCACATAGCGATTCTTTCCAGACAGTGAGTGATATGTGAAGTTTGGTTGAATTCGGCCCAGAGGTTTAAGAGGAGATGCGGAAGATACATACATACATTCCATGCCAAGTTGCTTACTGATAGATGAAGAAAAAATTATGTATATCAGTAATACTGTAAAATCTCAAGTAATAAAAAGTATGTTATTTCCTAATTCATGTGTCATGTTTTTATACAAAATTTTAATTCACTATGAATAGTCACACTTTTGATGTGATTAATAATTAAGACCATAACGATGTTATATTTGTTAAGGAAATATTAAATACTATATCAATTAACATTTCCATTTATTAATAAGTGCGAAAACTAAATTAAGTAGAAGAGTTGCTACTAGCGATTTACTAGTGTTTTAAGCTGCGCACTTACCTACTGTGATGATAAACTAAAAATGTTTAGTGTTTAACAGAGCTCGAAAATATTCTAATATTCGAAGCCGACGTTTTTTTTCATTGCGTTGTACTGATTTAGGAAATTCAGCTTTAAATGCTGTAATTGTGAAGAAAATCGAAGAAGGGCAGTCGGTGAGATCGCGCTTGTAAGACAAGACCTGCGAGCGCGCTGGACATGACGTTACCTGAGTCGATGGTCTGCGCGACGGTGTCGGCGGGGTCGACCCACCAGATCGGGGGATTCACCGGCGCCCCCTCGCTGACCGCGCGCCGCATGGCGGCCAAGATGGCGTCCGCGTACTGTGCGTGCAGCGCCGTGTAGCGCCGGCTGATCTCCACCGTCTGCAACGTAGCCGCACCAAAACGTGACGTCAGCAGCCTCGCAATAGAGACCGAGGGACGTATAAGACAAGAGGGCTAAAAATACATCCACAAGCTGCATAACCTCCAATATACATAGCTAACGAGTCCAGATTACTCGACCAAAATAACATAAATGTTACTTAAAATCCGTCTTGATCGCAAATTTTTTATTCATATGACCGGTTTCGGTTCATTCAGAACCATCTTCATATCTGATATTTCAGTTACAGGAGTAACCCGTCCAGATCCAGCAACTTTCACATGCTACGTCACCGGGTTACTCCTGTAACTGAAATATCAGATATGAAGATGGTTCTGAATGAACCGAAACCGTTCATATGAATAAAAAATTTGCAATCAAGACGGATTTTAAGTAACATTATAAAATCACTGATTGCTGTTATCCCATAAGACATTATGTCTGTTTTTGCAAAATAACATTATCATAGCTCCAGCGTGTAAACCCATTTTCATCCTGTTCACTGGATGAGTCTATGCTTTTTTATGCCGAATGGACAGTAACCTTAGTTGACCGTCGCACCTCATTACTACGAGGGTTGCCCTGAAGGAAATTCAACGCATTTTTTTTTCCTTAGCCGAAAACAATGCTACGAATGCGAAACGCTACGTATCTATTATCCGAAGTCTCCTGAATGAGTTTCCGTTACTGCCGACAGTGTTGCTACACGACAGTTTCAAAATGGCCTCTGTAGGTGATGTACGTCACAAGCAATGTACCGTCAATGAATTTCTCACTGCAGAGAAAGAAACGCTTATGCAAAGTCTATGGAGCATCTGCTATCGACAGAAGTACAGTTAGTAGCTGGGCACATAGGATGAGGTCATCAGAAGGCGGTTCGACCGAACTCCAAGATTTGCAGCGGTCGGGAAGACCATCCACGGCTGTCACACCTGACATGTTGCAGCGAGCTGGTGTTATTCGCGAGGACAGACGCATTACAACTCGGCAGTTGGTGCTGCATCTGTCAATCAGAAAAGGAAGTTCACACAGTGAAGCACTGGCTCCGCCACCAGGACAAGGACTGGTACCGACAGGGCATACACGCCCTTGTTTCACGCTGGAGGAAGGCCACAGAACAGGATGGAGATTACGTGGAATAATGGGGTGTGTAGATAAAACACCATTCTTTCATGTTTGTAATTCTCATTATGTTAAAAAAGAATTGTTGAAGAAAACAATGCACTGCGTTACTTTCTGGGCAACCCTCGTACAATCATTGTCGTGAGCCCTGAGCTCCGTATTTGCAGTGGAAGTCTTTCATAATCTCGCACAAGTTATTATATGCAGGCTGCGCGGGATTAGCCGAGCGGTCTAACGCGCTGCAATCATTGACTATGCGGCTAGTACCGGCAGAGGTTCGAGTCCTCCCTCGGGCATGGGTGTGTGTGTTTGTCCTTAGGATAATTTGGGTTAAGTAGTGTGTAAGTTTAGGGACTAATGACCTAAGCAGTTAAGTCCCATAAGATTTCACATGCATTTGAACATTTATTATATGCGGTGCCCCTAAATTTATCTCAGAAGAGGCAAACGAGGAGCACAAATCTCATTCAATCTGTCTATGAGAGAGTTGTAATCACCACTAACTACACTCATGCTCGTAAATTAAGGATAATTGCAGAATGTGGTGCCACACAACGTGGCACTACACAAAACTGGATTTAACGGCATAGGCACATAGTGAACACAGATGACACGGATATGTAAGTCCACGGTACTGGTGATAAGTTGAATAAAACCGTCCCGAAACACATGTGCTACAAAACGCCACTGTTTCCTGCGCATTTACCCCAACATCAGTATTGGATATGATCACCATGTACAGGTACAAAGGCCGCACAAACGGTTTGGCATATTCTGGATCAGGTGGTCGAGCAGCTGCTGGGGTATAGTCTCTCATTCTTGCACCAGTGCTTGTCGGAGCTCCTGCAGTTTCCTAGGGGTGTGAAGATGTGAAGCGATTCGTCAACTGAGAGCATCCCAGACAAGCTCGATGGGGTTCAGGTCTGAAGAATAGGTAGGCCACTCCATTCGCCCAATACCTTGTGTTTCAAGGTACCCCTCCACTATGGCAGCTCAGAGGGGCTGTGCGTTATCATCCATCAGGAGGAAGGTGGGACCCACTGCACCCCTGAAAAGGTGGACATACTGGTGCAAAGTGACATCCTGATACACCTGACCTGTTACAGTTCCTCTGTCAAAGACACCCAGGGGTGTACATGGACCAATCATAATCCCATCCCACACCATCGAACCATGACCTCCATACAGGACATTAAGGGGTTGGTATCTGGTTTATGGTTCACTCCAGATGAAAACCCAGCTAGAATCACTGTTCAGACTATACATGGACTCATCTGTAAATGTAACCTGAGACCACCGTTCCAATGACCATGTACTATGTTCTTGACACCAGGCTTTATGGACTCTCCTGTGACCAGGGGTCAGCGGAATGCACCTTGCAGGTCTCCAGGCGAATTAACTATGTCTGTTCAGTCGTCTGTAGACTGTGTGTCTGGACACAACTGTTCCAGTGGCCATGGTAAGGTCCCAGGGAAGGCTACCTGCAGTACTCCATGGCTGTCTGTGGGCACTGATGGCGAGATATCGGTCTTCTTGTGGATGTCCCATACTGTATGGCCTGGACACGTTTCCGGTCTGCTGGAATTGTTGCCATAATCTTGAGATCACACTCTGTGGCACATGGAGAGCCCGTGCTACGACCTGCTGTGTGACCAGTCGCCCTAGTATTCTACCACTCATAACGTCATCAATATGTGTTCTTTGAAATATTTTCAACACACTGTCAGCATCAGCACGTCTGAAAACGTCTGCACACTTACTCGCTGCACCGTACTCTGACATACACCAACACACCTCTGCATATGTGGACTGCTGCAAGCATCACCATGCGACGACTGCAGGTCAAATGCACCGCATGGTCATACTCTGAGGTGATTTAAACCCGCAAACTGCCCACCAGAGCGTTGTTTCACCATTTATCAGCATTATCCTTAATTTATGAGCATGAGTGTATTTTGATCACTCGATAAAGAAATTACAGCATAGGTACAAATACTCCACATGGGTTCACTGCTTCAGAAAAATGAGGACAGAGGGGAAGAAAACTTTATTTTTACACAGATTCTCAGGGGACTAACCTACTCGGACAGCTGCAAATGTTAGCACGCCACTTCCGAATTCATGGAAGTGCGCCCGCCCTGTATAGAATTGGCTCAACACACTAACGATGCCAGTGTTCTGGCTAGCCTGCATGTGGTCTCTAGCTGGTGAATAAATGAATAACGGGCTGATACCTACGTCCCCGCCTCAGTTACATGAATCACACTTTCACATGGGATAAGACGAGATGCAGACAGTTGGAGTGCATATAATCCACTTGGGGGGGGGGGCGGTGTAGGAAGAAGGGTGGCGATAAGAATAGCGGCTAGTCACCATGTTGTAGTCGTGTAAATGCAATGGAACCGTTCTTAGCGTAAAATTATAAACCCAAATGTTGAGCTTAGAGCAAATTAAAAATTTTTAAGTTTATTTGTGAATGACACATTCCTCCATTTCTACAGTTGCCGATTTTCTTCTTGTGAATTTAATTACAAATCGTCTTGTCTAAGTAATTTTCGTTGACTTCATCAGTTAACGTTTCAACTAATTCTTCTAAACACCATCAATGAAGCCTATGATTCAGTAATATTCAAAACGAATTTCTTGCATACACAAAAATTATTGTTCATGTATATTTAAAGATGTATGTTACATGTTAATATAGTATTCATAATCTCTTTACTGCTTATAAACCACAATAAATGATTAAATATTTGCATGCACAAAAGAAATAAGAAAGCAAAGTATTTTCTACATCTCTTCGATAACATGTGAGGCATATATAACAGTCATAATATACATGGATAATTCAAACAGGTAATTCACTAGCGTAATCGTTAATATTGGCATGAAGGAAGATATATTCATGGTACCTGTTCTTTCAAACGTGTCTGACAGGCAAGGGGTGCTACACCAGTAGTGTGTCGATAAGTTGAGAATTTTGGTATGACAGGAGGTGTGATAGGATAGTCCGAGCACATGCGATGACCACTGTGTTCAGATGGCGCAGGGGTTAGCGCATGTGCATAGTATATAGGAAACCTGGCTTTGAATCTCAATGTGGCACAAATTTTCAACTTTCCCACTTGATTTAAAGTGATGCTCACTCTCAGCCAATGTCTGTCATTCCTTTGTGTCTCAATAAAGGAATATATTTTCTCAGTTACAAATTCTGATACATGCATTATATTTTCATTTTTCAGATGTTATTAATATTGTATTCAATTCTTATCTAAATAAACTGCAGTATTCCGTTTCATTTTCACCATAATAATCGCAAGAGCTCATGACAATCCAGAATAATGTACTTTCCTACCACATTCATTGCAAACATTTCTATAATGTTTCCAGCGTTACTACCTAGTTTATTATGAAGAGAACAATCACGGTTAAAGAGGATTCAAGGTATACACGGATGCACCTAAGCAAAAAAATGAACTGGAAAATCCACATATTAAAATAGCTAAGAGAGTCAAAAGCAGGCTGATCATCATTAAGAGGTTAGCTTGGAAAAATGAAGCTGTTCACTCCCAATCTTAAATTACATCTATCAGATACATTACAAATTTCAAATGTTAAATAAAACTATGCTTATGATTACAGGAGTACGAAAAACAACGTCAAGTTTTTTCCTGTAGATCAATACAAATAACGTCTCCGTATTTTGATAGTTTCTTTTACAATATGAAAACTTAATCAAAATGTTACTAGTAGGGTTGTACAAGGCATGTGAATTACAAAAGAGCTACAAATTTTACTGTATATATGGTGGTATGAGTGTGTGTGTGTGTGTATGTGTGTGTGTGTGTGTGTGTGTGTGTGTGTACTCATTGCCACTGGTTAGGAGCATTGCTCATTTTCAAGCTGTACCTAAATATATTCAAGCTATTATCAGTGCCAGTACATTTATATATAAATGCGTACGTAATATTTGGTTGCATTACAATTTTTTTACTTACACAATAAAATTATATTAGACCAGCTGCAAATAATGTAAATATTCCAGCACACTTACGTAATAAAAAATTTATTAAACTGTTTAACCCAAATTCAACATATACCAAGAAATACACTATTAAAAATTATATGGATTCAAATTACTTAGATAAAAGACTCACACATAGCAGTAAATAGAAAATAACATTAATGAAAGGAGAAAGAAAATTCGTTACATTATCATATGTGGGAAATACTTCTCAAAAAATAAGTAGTACATTTCGTACTAATAATGTTAAACTTAGCTTCTGCACAGAGAATAAGCTAGGAATGAAGATAATGCAAGAATTGACAATCCCCCACAGAATCAGGAATATTAATTAAGTGCAGTGACTGTGACACTTTCTACATTGGACGAAAATTTACAATAAGATACAAAGAACTTATAAACAAAAGTGAAAGCAGCCTGTCCACATTTAGTATGCATCTTCAAGCAAACCAACACCCTATACTAAATAGAAGCATTAACCTTTCATTTCTTCATGCAGCTGAAAAAGAAAGCTGGATGAGCATCGTGCAGGAAATGCAAGTCTACTCATATTTAATAAAATGAGAGAGCCAACAAATGTCCTAAATGAACAAACAGAACTCAGAGATAAAAACTGTTTTGGGAACTTCGACAGAACTCTTATGAGAGAAAGATAATTCAGAACAAAAGATATCCCAAATTTTAATCAAAGGTAAAAATTTAAAACATGTCCTGTCTGTGACGAGTTGATCAGTAATGTTATAACCATGCACAAATATAACAAAACAAACGTACATCATATTTGAAAAATAGCCTTTGTGATCTTATTGCTTAGACATAAATAAAATGTTATAATACAGGGTGATTCAAAAAGAATACCACAACTTTAGGAATTTAAAACTCTGCAACGACAAAAGGCAGAGCTAAGCACTATCTGTCGGCGAATTAAGGGAGCTATAAAGTTTCATTTAGTTGTACATTTGTTCGCTTGAGGCGCTGTTGACTAGGCGTCAGCGTCAGTTGATGCTAAGATGGCGACCGCTCAACAGAAAGCTTTTTGTGTTATTAAGTACGGCAGAAGTGAATCGACGACAGTTGTTCAGCGTGCATTTCGAACAAAGTATGGTGTTAAACCTCCTGATAGGTGGTGTATTAAACGTTGGTATAAACAGTTTACAGAGGATCGGTGTTTGTGCAAAGGGAAAAGTTCTGGACGGCCGAGAACGAGTGATGAAAATGTAGCACGCATCCAGCAAGCATTTGTTTGCAGCCCAGGAAAATCGACTCGCAGAGCTAGCAGAGAGCTGCAAATTCCACAATCAACTGTATGGAGAGTCCTACGAAAAAGGTTAGTTATGAAACCTTATAGTCTGAAATTGGTTCAAGCACTGTCTGCAGCTGATAAGATTAAAAGAATCGATTTCTGTGATTTTATCCTTGCTCAAATGGAAACAGATGAATCTTTCGTTTCAAAGATTGTGTTTAGTGATGAAGCAACTTTCTACACTAACGGGAAAGTCAACCGTCACAATGTCTGTATATGGGGCACTGAGAATCCGCGGGAAATAACTCGGTATGAACGTGACTCGCCTAAGGTGAACGTTTTCTGTGCCATTTCAGCCAATAAAGTTTTTGGTCCCTTTTTCTTCGAAGGTGCTACTGTAACTGGACTACAGTATCTGGAGATGTTAGAGAATTGGCTGTTCCCTCAGCTCGAACAAGAAGCACATCAATTCATATTTCAGCAGGATGGAGCGCCACCACATTGACACTTATCTGTCCGTAACTACCTGAACGTCAACTACCCGAGGCGATGGATCGGCCGCCAGGCAGCCCGTGACAGAGCACTTCATCACTGGCCTCCAAGAAGCCCTGATCTTACCCCCTGCGATTTTTTCTTATTGGGGTATGTTAAGGATATGGTGTTTCGGCCACCTCTCCCAGCCACCATTGATGATTTCAAACGAGAAATAACAGCAGCTATCCAAACTGTTATGCCTGATATGCTACAGAGAGTGTGGAACGAGTTGGAGTATCGGGTTGATATTGCTCGAGTGTCTGGAGGGGGCCATATTGAACATCTCTGAACTTGTTTTTGAGTGAAAAAAAACCTTTTTAAATACTCTTTGTAATGATGTTTAACAGAAGGCTATATTATGTTTCTTTCATTAAATACACATTTTTAAAGTTGTGGTGTTCTTTTTGAATCACCCTGTACAACCAAATAATACACACACACACACACACACACACACATATATATATATATATATATATATATATATATATATATATATATATATTGCGGCGCGGCACGTTTCTTTTTACCGCCCTGCCAATGTCCAGAAATGTTCATTTGTCTAGGTAAAAGCTGTAGTAGAAAATACTAGACCACTACTGTCTATTGCGGGTCGCAACATACATAGAACTGCCCAGTAAACGGGATGTGGCTAGTACTGAAATAAAAGTTTTAACTTGGCAATGTAAATTTTCAGGTGTATTTTTACGATAAAATACTGCAAGTCCGTACTAAGCGTCTACACAATGTAAAGCTCCCACACACACCACAATCACACACGTAGCCAGTTTATGGCATTTACACCCGTTACCGAAGTTAATAGAGTTCACTAGATCGTTTAGTTATGAAAATGCTCGCTCAAATGTTGTGCACTCTGCTCTACACGTAATACCTATTCCAGTCTTAGACCGCACAACACGCCACGCGGTTTTAACTAACAGTCAAAAGCAATAATTTTGATATTCCGTCCGAAATTCCACACGACTTCCACTATACCGTGCACTTAAATACACTTTCTTCTACTTCGCGAACTCGTAATTAGCATTTTTCCGCGATTTTACGGTACTTTCGTCGGAGCTGCTTTCAGTGAGATGTTACTAGTTCCAACCCTCAGATCCGACCTCCTTAGATCACATTAAAGGCCTTGTTCCCAGCATAGATTGGCGCGAGCCTGCATTTTTCTGATTGGCTGATATCACAAACAGCAAATCAGGTTGCAGTATTATGCCGCGCTAACCCGCGATTTACTTCAATGACCAATCATAGTAAAACATTTCTTTCTATGGCAATTGCTAAATAAATCAATTTAGAAAAGTATCAAATATAAAATTACTCCTTCCGAAATTACCGATTAATTTGTGTTCTACTCACGATTTATTAGTGCCATAAACTGATTGCACATTTAATTATAGTAAATCCCCTGTATAGTTTAACTGGTACTGCGTGAATAAACAAAACAATTTTCATTTACTTCTGTTCTTCTTCACTCATACAACACTCACACTGCTAATTACTACACATATAAAACAATTATAATTATGCAAATACATTAAATATTAGTCAAACATAACTTTACAACATTGTTTTGACTACGACTGCTGGCACTGTCCGTCAACTGCTGACCTCTGCCGCCTACTAGTACAACTACGTGCAGCTCTGTAACTCAGGTCCATGTCAGCTGGTGACATCTGTCGATGACTCATGCCTATAACGATATCGTCCTAACAAGTTACAAGAGCGATGCAAAGGCGCTACGCCTTATATATTCCAACGTCGTCCGCCAAGAGACAGCGGAGTGGTATATCTACCACAACATAAACTGTGTCTACTCTTTAATAGGTAATGCTCCCAGCCAGAAGGCTCGGTGCAGTGCAGACGTGTGAAACAACCACGCAACCGTGCCACAGACCCCCACTCGTGCCTCCTACAGCCAACTTAGCGAGTTTGAAAGGGGTAAAATTTTAGCCTTCCAAGTGGCGGTATGGTCCGTTCTGAGAATTGCCACACACGTTGGGTGTGCTGCTTCAGTTTGGCAACGATGCTGTTATCAGTCTTCAACCAACGGGTCTTTCAGAACTACATGAACAGGTCAAGCACGCATAGCATAACGTATTCCAGGACAGTATTCGTCATCTGTACGACCGACGAGATGCTAGAGTCAACACGTGCATTGCCGCCTGTGGAGGCTACACCAAGTACTAATATCGGTATTTCAGCTTGGTTCGATATCTGGTACCTCAAAACCGCTTGTGCTATCGATCTGTGAAAGTAATCATTCCATGTACTCCTTAAGCACTTTTGCAACAATAAATCTTGAGTGACATTATTTTCAGCCATAATGTCTATGTTTGTGAACAGTGACTGTGTGGGATAATTATTTATTTCAAGTTTCTGCTACCCGTCGCTTTTTATTTTATGCTTAATCTAACATAATGCAACGCGTTTCGAAAATGTTCTGTTCATCTTCAAGCATTTATACGTACATACATACATAGAGAAATGTTACTTAAAAATAAACAGTCTTGAACTAGATTAATCTAGAACACTTTGTCCATTGTTTTTACTGTAGCTGCTGGTGTGGCATTTGGGGGGAAGGAGGGGGGCAGTGTACATCTAGAAATCGAAATCAGTGATGTCTTCTGATGGTTTTCTTCTTTGTTGTTGACTATGTATATCACAGCCCGTATCGGATGCAAATAGATTTGCATCAGTTATGTGCTACGAAAATAGTATGAAAGGCTTTTGTATGACAGTTCATCACTTACAATATCATCTTCTTGCTGCTTCACTTGCATCACTCGTGTAATGGTGGAGCTGTTGATTGACATTACACTATTGCATATTATATTTTGTCACTGATTACCACTGCACAAATTGCTTCGATGTTATACACACAACACAAGATGGCGGACTGTAGCATGTGAGTCTGTATCGATTATCGAGGTTTTGTATCGATATTCTTGGTTCTAGTCAATTATTTACATTGACATTTATTGAATCTATTGAGTTAGAACTGGCTTAAGACTTGTGAAGAATTTTTAGTTTTTGAATACAGTTATTTTGGTAAGAATGTTATCTCCATGCTTTGTGTCATGTATGAAAATTTCCATTTCTAATGGAAATTTTCCTGTGACCAGGGGTCAGTGGAATGCACCTTGCAGGTCTCCGGGCGAATAAACCATGGCTGTTCAGTCGTCTGTTGACTGTGTGTCTGGACACAAATTTTCCTGTGGCTGCGTTAAGGTCGCGAGCGAGGCTACTTGCAGTACTCCGTGGCCATCTGCAGGCACTGATGGTGAGATATCGGTCTTCTTGTAGTGTTGTACACTGTGGACATCCTGTACTGTAGCGCCTGGACACATTTCCTGTCTGCTGGAATCGTTTCCATAATCTTGAGATCACACCCTGTGGCAAACGGAGGGCCCGTGCTACGACCTGCTGTGTTTGACCAACCTCCAGTCGCCCTAGTATTCTACCCCTCATAACGTCATCAATAATTTCACCATGTATCAGCATCATCCTTAATTTATGAGCATGAGTGTGTATTCTGAATAGGAACCCACATCTGGAAACGTCAAACAGAGAAGCTACAGAGCGTAAACTTACGGGCTTTTTATAAAACACATTTTAACCATTAGCTGCTTATTTGTCTCATTATTCATCTACCGGTTTCGGTTATTAAGCATCATCCAGGATGTCTCTCAACATCAATGTTTAAAGAAAATATGAAAGTGCAGTACAAAAGCACCAAAACTCAGCAAATATATGGGTGCAAAATTCCATATGTATACTTACAAGGTGCAACAGATTAGTTAAAAGCGTCCCATATTCCTTTTAAGCTGAAGCATATCGAAATTATCCAGTGAAACTGTACAAACACCTGACACAGTTTGTCATATAATACTGACAGTCATCTCTAAGTCAAATGGACAGACACCACAAGAAAAACAAAACGAACAATTACTGGAAGAATCCAGCAGCAGCCTAGTTATACCAAAGATAATACAATTGTACTGCATAGGTAACATCACAACATATTTGTTAAGGAATAGAACATCTTTATCAACGCCTTTGACTGAAGGTAAACAAAATGAGAGAAACATTAATACTGAAGTTACAGTAAAAACATTCGCAAGATAAAACTGGAAACACATGTCAGTGAAACCGGATATGTTTACAACAACAAAGATGTACACCTGGTTCAGGGTACAAAACAACTTGAGTAATAAAAGCAATAATGTTAATCTAAAATGCAACGTCGAATTTCCCATAGTACTTCACTTGCAGCAACACCCTTTATGCTACAATACATGTCAGACAAAGCATAAGTTCAGAAAGATCTAGTCTCATTTTTTAACTAAATGATATATTTCAAAAGAGGCTGTATCCAAGGTATTAAATTAAAACAATAGTGGTATACAATTATGAATTTCGTTTCAAAATGATCAGTTATATCGTTCCAGGTAACGTAATAACAGATTACAATATGTAATTACTAGTGACAACCCTAAAATCACATGTAACTCATATTGTAACCAAAACCGGTAGATGAGTAATGAGACAAATAAACAGTTCATGGTTAAAATGCAGTTTATAAAATACTTTACGGTGGTTGAATCTCACCTTATGGAAACTTTAAAAAGTTATAGACATCGGCTCCTGTAAATTTATGTATACAGGGTGTTAAAAAACTGTCCAATAGTTCAGGGGATGAATATTAACAACAAAATAAGAAAAAAATGTCTTACAACAATGGGTCCTACAAAGCATACAGCCTGATATATGACCACTTGTTCAGAGAAGGTGCTCAACATGATGTCCATTCAATGCACCTCTGCTCTACGGTGTACACACTCTTTGAAATCGCCCTAGTTTGTTCTGAATGTGCTGAGATGCATGAAAGACACGATTATTTAGTGGGACGAGCAAGCTATGGTATGAGACCTCCCTGGACAATCCACCGGTTTTTAAATGACCTCGTCGGGTGCCGATTCACAACGCAGAGAAAGTGCTGGTGCGCCATCATGCATGAATCAAATCTGTAGTCTGTACTGACATGGCACGTCCTCGAGCAAGATAGGCAGTATGTCCTTCAGAAAGCGGTAACGATGAGCCCCAGTTAATCTCTGTGGTAGGACGTATAGCCCTGTTAATCTACGGCCAAGAACGCCTATCCCTACACTGATTGAGAATCGATCCTGATGTCTTGCTTCTTGAATGGGGAATGGGGATTTTCATCGGCCTACACAAGCTGATTATGGAAATTTACAACACCTCCTCGTGTAAATCGTGCTCATCAGTAATCAAAATCTCGGAGGCAAATTGTGGATCTGTACCACATTACCGCAAGAACAATTAGCAGAACTGCACTCTGGCAGGATGGTACGGATGCAACAATTGTTCATGAAGTATCATCCAGACCAGTTAATGACTACCACCTACTGCTGCTGATATTCGTCGCACACTGGTTCCAGCTCGTCCACTGCACCTAGAACACGCTCCTCCATTTCAGGCGTGCGAACTGAACGAGGTTTTCCACTGTCTACTTTGTTGGGTGCTATGGAACCTGTTTGCCCAAGACGCTGGAACAACTGGCTGAACAGCTTAACAAATGATACCCTACGTGTTAGAAATCTTTCAGTTTACAGGTACAGATTAACTCTATCTGCTAAACCATAGCAGTAAGTCATGTCTGCCATTTCCCTTGTGGAATAAAAGGCCTCCATTGCTAGATTGTGTCAGAGTATCTGCAAGAGGGAAAACATGTTGTACTGCACCACAAACGTCACAATTACATGTACTTTAAACATTACCTGTAAGTAGACAAAAATCACGATACGCCATAGGAATTAGGAGAAATGTTTGCAAACGTAAACAGATGTAAAAAGACTACAGTACAGTCACACATCGTTAACGGAACAACTCACTGCAGACCACTGAGTCAATTAATGTTTTCATCGGTACTGGACGGCAGTTTCCCAGCACGCTGTTGACCCTGATATGACACGGAACACCAATGCAACGGTGCAGCCCATATCCGCAGCCACATGTTCGTGATGCCTTTCTATCTCGCAGTATTCCATGCCACGGGTTTTGGTTCAAATGGCTCTGAGCACTATGCGACTTAACTTCTGAGGTCATTAGTCGCCTAGAACTTAGAACTAATTAAACCTAACTAACCTAAGAACATCACACACATCCATGCCGGAGGCAGAATTCGAACCTGCGACCGTAGCGGTCGCTCGGTTCCAGACTCTAGCGCCTAGAACCACACGGCCACTCCGGCCGGCTGCCACGGGTTTTAATTAACGTTAATTAGCGAGTAGTCATCTGCAGTAAGACAAGTAATGCATTTCCACGTATGACATCACAAGAGCACCTCTTATGAACACATGTTAATATGTCATATGTCAGAACGTGTGCCTTGTAGGACCCATGATCATCAGACATTTTTGTCTTCTTTTGATGCATACTACCATCCCCTGTGAGCCGTGGTGGCACTAAATTAGTAGACTGTTCTGTCTGACGCCACTGGCTCAGGTGTGGTATCGACTGTCCCTCTTGCGGCCCCATTGCCAATATCTCTGAGGAAGATAACTCTGAGCACTATGGGAGTTAACATCTGTGGTCATCAGTCCCCTAGAACTTAGAACTACCTAAACCTAACCAACCTAAGGACATCACACACATCCATGCCCGAGGGAGGATTCGAACCTGCGACCGTAGCGGTCACGCGGTTCCAGACTGAAGCGCCTAGAACCGCACGGCCACACCGGCCGGCTCTGAGGAAGAGTTGGTATCTCTGGGTTGTGCCCTTAGAAGGTCTTTGCTTGTCGATATATATAGTGGGTTCGCAGGCGCGAGAGGGAGGCTCGAAGTTTGGAGATTGGCGGTAGCGTCGTGATAAGAGATGGTTACGAGGTCCGAGCGGCTGAAGCCACGAGCGGCGCAAGGAGAGCCAGCTCAGAGAGAAGACAATAATAATACCGTCGTGTGACTATGGCCTCCCGTCGGGTAGACTATTTGCCTGGTGCAAGTCTTTCGATTTGACGCCACTTCGGCGACTTACGCGTAGATGGGGATGAAGTGATGATGATTAGAACAACACAACACCCAGTCCCTGAGCGGAGAAAATCTCTGACCCAGCCGGGAATCGAACCCGGGCCCTTAGGATTGACATTCTGTCGCGCTGACCACACAGCTACCGGGGGCGGACAGAGCGAAGATACCGGAGGACTTCACAGGGGTCAGCGTCGACTACAAGCAGCAGGCCGACATCCCGCCGGTTGGATGGCAACATTGGTGTCGGACGACCGCTTGTGGGCAGGCTCCCCTCTTCTACGTGGCTTTCATCGGCACTACTCAGTAACCGCTGCGACGCACCGTGTATCCATGCTGACAAAGGGGAGTAACATTATGTAATCCTCGTGGTGATTTGTTTCATTGTCTACCTGCCCTCCTTATTATTGCCGGCCGAAGTGGCCGCGCGGTTCTGGCGCTGCCGTCTGGAACCGCGAGACCGCTACGGTCGCAGGTTCGAATCCTGCCTCGGGCATGGATGTGTGTGATGTCCTTAGGTTAGTTAGGTTTCACTAGTTCTAAGTTCTAGGGGACTAATGACCTCAGCAGTTGAGTCCCATAGTGCTCAGAGCCAGAGCCTCCTTATTATTTTCTGGCTTGTACCCGACCCTCAGAATTTTACCCAGTCGGGTCTTTGGTCGTAAATATAGGGGTAGTATTGTACTAAGACACTAGTTGTCATTTGAAAATTTGTCCCGCTATTATATTGCCTTTCGTTTCTGGTTCGTACCCTATCATTAATGTTATAATTAATTAGCTCTTGGTCGTAAATATAGCTGGGACAATTGTACTAAGGCACACGTTGCTGTTAAACAAAAGAAGGACCTTGTGGTTAGATTTAGCTATTAACAGGTTCAATTCTTTGATTGTAATTGCATTTCTCAGTCATTAGTTGTAATCTGAACAGCCCGTTGTACTAAGCTGTTCGTTTCCGTGTTTTAAAGACCGGGTCATTATTGGTGTATTTTAGGTGGATCTTTTGGTTCCGTCGAGTGAGTTCTCTTGTAATAAGTGTTCACAAGTGATGTTTTAAGTCGTTCCTTCAGAGCTGTCTTAATAACTGACAATCAGTTTAACTTTGAAAATATTAAAAGCCAACTGTCACCAGGGTTTTAGTCAAAATAAAATTTTCAGGAGGGACGAGTTGGGATCCAGTTGCCGATTGAAATTAAGAGATTAGTTGCTTTGAAGTAAGCGTTAACATTGTCATATTGTTTGCTAATCTGTTTAACCTTTAAGCACAGGTGCGTATCTCAACCCCGAACCTTTCGACATACAGCTTTCAAATTAAAAGTTAAGTCATCTGTTTTGAGTAACTGAATCACTCTTGTCATCAATGGTGCTCATATAGTTTTCATGTGTTGCAGAAGGGCTGTGTCCAGCGCGGTAGTAAACACCGCTGTTTCACCCGATAACGGGCGGGCTGCAGGTCCGGCCGTCTTGTAATCTTTGTCATATTGTTTGCAGTTTTCCAATACAGCACTTCAGATTTCCTTTGCAAAGATTCAAAGCCTATTTAAGGTCAAAAGAATTTTGCAAGTTTGGTCATTTTGTTACAGAAAATTTTATGGTTAAATGCTTCGATTACTTGTAAAACACAGTTTATATATTATTAAATAAACGGGCTGTGTTAAAAGAAAGTTATATTGTTGGGTCCGACCTTCCACGTTTTCCCTCAATCCCAGTAAGCACCGAGTAACACCCTGAAATATTGGATAGCTTTTTTGTGATTCCCTGCATACAGGGCGCTTCCGTTACGAAGTTACAAACTTTCTAGGATGATGGAGAAGGATAAATGTATCAATTTGAGGAAAGGGTCCTTGCACCGGAATCGAACGAGTCGGAAGTTATAAGCGAAAATCGTTCTCATACCTCTGACAGTGGAATACATGTACTGGTACTGCCGTTGCCAATATTGTATGGTAGGTAACTTTCAGAGGTGGTCGTATGAGGAAAAATAAGAAAAAATGGCCAGTAAACATGGGATCTAAAATGCGTACCTGAAGAGCTATGAGCGCTTTTTCATTTTCGCTACTGTGAAATGCAACCTCTATTGAACTAGTGCCCAACGCTCCTCAGGTATGCATTTTAGAGCCATTGTTTACTGAACATTTTTTCTTGTTTCAGTTCATATTACCACCTGTGAAAGTTACCTACCCTACAATCTTAACTCGTAAGTGTTGAGCAGCGAAGAAGATAATAGTTACATGTGTTATGATTCCAAAAAGGGAAGAAATATGGCACTTTCGACGTAATGAAAGAACTGAATGTGTATCCTACACTTTTACAGCATTTTTACACAATGTCTCAAAAGTATTTCTCTATTGTATTAGACAAAGTGAAGGAGAGCATTCAGAGAAAAGCGATGAAACATAGTCATATGATTTTCTTTCTAACATTTTGTGAGAGATATTCAAAATATTACGACACTTTTCCAAAATCTGATTATCCGTAAATGTTTCACTGCTGTAGACCAGTAACTCTTTGCCCTTATCGAGAGAAACAAATCATACTTTCACCCTGAAAACTAGATTCCAGTCATTGCCAGCTCCAGGGGTAATGGGTCGTTCTTTGCAAAACAAGGGTTCTCAGAGAACTAGACTAAGGGCTGCAGCAGAGTTGTTTTAAAATAACAGAGTGTATCTGACTACATATTCCGTCTGACAGCCGTACTTTACCAAGGGTAGGGAAGCGTCATAACATCCATCAGGCGTGCACTTGTCAAAGCATTGCAAAGAATCCGAGAGGTACTGGGAAAAGAAATGTGCTGCTAGCTAAAGCTACAGTTTCCCCTTTATTATGTTATAAAATTCTGTCAGTAGAAATTGCGAAGAATAAAGCCTTATTTGACATGTGGCATTAAATCCCAGCTGAAAAACGGAATTTTTGTGGACAAGTACCAAGCGAATAGTGAATTTGCACGTATGTCTCGGAAAACTCATTCACTGAGGACAGAGAGTATAATGCTGACTGTACATGTTTAGTGTAATTGCAACAGGAATAGTATTAAATTTTTCCGTCTCTTCTGTTGCTCCTTTTACAGATTTGTATTGCAGTAAACATTCCATGTTTTGACCTTCGTTGTTGTTGTTTCTGCAAAAAGTAATACAGAAAAAACAGACGGTTTCAGCAGCACAGGTTCAACATTGCCGACTAGGAAAATAAAGAAATAGTGTTCTTTTTTGAAATATAAGTAATATATATTATACAGTATATGTAACAACTGTTACAAAAATATGCAAGACGTCGTTTTGCCCCATATAGAGTGCTTTCATCAAGAAAGCCCAAATAGGTAAACACAAAAATTGGTAAGCATAAAATATTCAGAACAGAGAATACTCCAGTTATCTTTATATCAATAACAAAGTCACATATCTCATTCACTGCTCGCACGCCATTTGTTCGACAATATGTGAACGAAAATACTCAACGTTTCTTGAATGAAACTGTTAGTGGAGAGAAGAAAAACTTACTTGTATAGCTAACTCTGCCACTGGATCTGCGATTGCCTACCTCTAGTTATAAAATTAAACTAACTCTTAATGCAATACTAACTTAAAATGTGATGACTTCATATGAAAGAGAAACACGAATCCCAAAGCCTCATAGGACGCTGACAAAAAGTCGAGTGTTGTGTGTCGCAGCTCGTGGCGGCCAAATATCAAAATATATCATTTATTTACTCAGGACTGGAGACATGTACCTCCTTCCGTCGTTAAAAGCAATTTTCAAATGTTAGCTACACTGCACACGCTGCAAACTATGTCCTAAGCCCCAACAAACGTCAACTGGTCCGCAACTACACTCTTCACCGCAGGTTTCTCAAAATAGGCCCGGTGGTTTAGTTATTTTGGAAGCATCACAATAATAACGGACAATAACGAAAATAAAATCAGTTAGACTACAAGATGCCGAATTTTTTTCATAAAAGTTTCCTCAAAATCGAATGAGAAAGACTACACAGTATAGTGCAGAAAGCTGCACTTAGTAATTCAAGCAATATAGTCCAGGGACATAATCGTGACTGGAAAGAAATCATGTATGGGGTTCCCCAAGGTTCAGTCTTAGGACCACTATTGTTTCTTGTACATGTAAACGATCTTCTGTCTAGTATAAAACAAGCAGAAATAGTTCTTTTTGCAGATGACCCTAGTATTGTAATTAGTCCAAGCTAACATACAGAAACAGAACAAATGGTAAACAAAGTTCTTAAAAGAATCGTTGACTGGTTTACTGCGAATGGTCTCACCCTCAGTTTTAAAAGACACAACATATTCAGTTCTGCACATCTAGAGGTACAAGACCAATGATAAGTACAACACATGGTAAGGAAATAATAAACGCGGTAGAAACTTTAAAATTCTTAGAGGTCCATACTGATGAGAATTTAAATCGGAAAAAAGACACTTTTGACCTCCCAAGACAACTTACTTCCGCCACACTTGCGCTTAGAATTATTGCAAATCTTGTGGAGAGACAAATCAGTAAGTTTATTTATTTTGAATATTTTCATTCAATAATGTCATATGGAATAATGTTCTGGGGTAATTCGTCTTTAAGAAAGAAGGTATTCATTGTGCAAAAACGTGCTGTAAGACTAATACGTGGTGCTCACCCACGATCATCTTGTAGACATCTGTTTAAAGAGTTTGGCATTCTGACTACTGCTTCAGAGTATATTTATTCCCTCGTGCAGTTTGTTCTCAACAATCCACTCCAATTCAAAAGAAACAATGGGGTACATAATTACAATACCAGAACGAGAAAAGACATTCATTACTCCACGTTGAAGTTGTCTTTAGCACAAAGAAGAGTGCACAATGCTGCAGCAAAAATTTTTGATCCCTTACCCAGTGATAAAGAATGTCTGACAGACAGCAAAGTAAAATTTGATGAGAAAGTTTCTCCTTGACAACTCCTTCTATACTGTAGGAGAATTACCGTTACTGAAATGTGTGAAAGGTGGTGGGCAGTAATTACTAAGTTACATACTGCATGTCTTTTCTCTTTTTAAAAAAAAGCATCAATTTGCAATGTGAATATAAAATGACTCGTTGCACGTCATTACTATCTATCGTGCAAAATTATCTATGGAGCATCTAACTAACTAGGAAACCTGGAAACTAATGGTTGTGTACCAATGTTAAGAATATTAAATAAATAATTTAAATTATATCAATGCATTCATCTCGGCCACATTCAACATTGATTCAACGTATGTACGGTTTGAAAACAGCGTTGCATTATGCAGGAAAGACACCTACCTCATTGTCGAAATCCCATGGGACGAAGGAGAACTGTATGGCGGGCATGAAGACGTTGGCCTGCAGCCATCGTATGAAGAGCTCCTTGGTGAGGACGTCATCGTTATAGCCGTTGCCACCTACCATGTCGGGCAGTACGAAAGGGTAGCCGACCATGTTCATCTGCAGCAGTGTCGTTACCAGCGTGGGCAGGCCGTTCTGGAAGCTCCACTTTGAGTCTTTGTCCAGCATCCGCACAAACACCGGCACGTTCTGCGTGCGATATCCGACGCGGACCTCCACCATGTCTCTGAACTCCTCGTACGCCCATTCGGCGTACATGCTGGTGAACTGGTTGGGGTTGACGTCCTCTTTCACGGACAGGACCGGCAGCTGTGGCAGCCAGCTGGTTTCGCCGGCGTCGAACTTGAAGGAGTCGATGCCGGCAGCGGCCTGCAGCGCGTGGAGACGGTCGAACCACGCTCTGAAGGCCTCGCTCTTGGTGAAGTCCACATGGCCGCCGTCGCCGTTCCACCAGTGCGTGGAAGGGTCGCCGTCCGTATTGAGCACCAGGTGACCTGCCGCCAGCGCCTCGGAGAAGTAGGGTTCGCAGTCGAAATTTACGAACGGATGCACCCACATCGTCACTCGGAAACCCTTCTGTTTCAGCGAATCGGTGAGGTTCTTCATGTCGGGGAACTTGGTCGTGTTGATCGAGAGGCTTCCGTAACAGGTTTCCCAGAAGTCGTCAATCTCCAACTGGCTGTTGTTGAAGCCGTTCTGGAGGATCTCTTCCGCAAACGTGCTCACGATGTTCTCGTCGATGTCGCGCTTGTATCGGGCCCACGTCGACCAGATCGGGTGGCGGACCATGCGTTCGTCGGGAACCGCCGAGGGCTTCCAGAGGAACTTCTGCACCGCCTGGAGGTGTGCTTGCTTGGCGTCTTCGCCTCTGCACACGTAATATCCTAAGTGCAGCGTCTGTCTTGTGGGTGGGTACGGGTCGGCGTTCTCCGCTACAAGACAAAAAGATCCGTTTCCCTGATTCAGAAACAGTGGCACGTTGATATCGACGTATATGTACATCCCGTTGGAGAGGAGCCAGTAAGACTCGACGACCGCCATGGAGTCCTTCTCCTTGGTAACATACGAATACTCGGTGAAGTTTAGCTTTTCGAACGGCCAGTGCTGCACCTTCTGCTCCGGACCGCCGTACCAGTGGAGATCGCCCTGGTCGAAGCAAGTCTCCCAGCGCCCTGTTGTCGAGTATGGGGGCCACGTGTAGTGGTCGCACGTGTCGTCGGTGAAGAGCAGCGTCAGCTTCTGCTCCTGCCCCCACTGTACACACAGCGCCGAGTCCTGCGCGTCGCAAAGCTCGACTTCAGACCCAAGAGCTGCGTCGGTCCAGCTGTGCAGCGCCACAGATCCGTCTGTAACAGTTCGCACCAGCTCAAACTGAAAATGTGGTACTTGTATGCAGCTTCTTATTACTCCTAGAGATACGCAAATTTAACAAAATTCTTTACTATTTTCTTCGAAATTTTATTAATTTGTGGATCCACAGCTTCCAAAAGAATTTAAGAAATATTATAACATTGTCCATAGTAGGCTGACCAACTATATCCTTTACTCGTTGGCGATTGGTCAATTTCGACATTAAGTCGTTTCGTAACCCCTACAGAAGAATACATCAACATACAAGAGTAAAGCAGTAATAACAGGGTGACAATTACTGAACTATACGAAATAAAATCGTCGTAACTTCTGAACTGGCTTCAGTCTGGCTTCAGTCTGGCGCTTCAGTCTGGAACCGCACGACCGCTACGGTCGCAGGTTCGAATCCTGTCTCGGGCATGGACGTGTGTGATGTCCTTAGGTTAGTTACGTTTAAGTAGTTCTAAGTTCTAGGGGACTCATGACCTCAGATGTTAAGTCCCATAGCGCTCAGAGCCATTTGAACCATTTTTTTAACTTCTGAACGGTTTGCGATAGGACGTTCAAACTGCACGGTTGGCTGCAGGGCATGATGGGAATTACTATCCGCATGCGCATTGTTTGGTTTAGCAACAAAGCCCACTTTCATATGAATGGGTTCGTCAATGAGAAAAATTGATGTATTTGGGGAACTGAGAATCCACATTTCGCGATCGAGAAGTCTCTTCACCCCCATTCTGTGACTGGGTGGCGTGTAATGTCCAGTCATGGAATAATCGGTGAGATGTTCCTAGGTGGCATGATGACTATGGAACGGTACTTGAAAGTTTTGGAAGATGATTTCATTCCCATTATCCAAAGTGACACTGATATCGACAAGATTTGATTCCTGGAAAACGGAGGTCAACCCCATCGAAGCAGGAGAGCGTTTGATGTCTTGGTTGAGCACTTTAGGTACTGCATTCTGGCTCTGGGGTCCCGGAGGCCACTGGCAAAGGCCTCAATTGGCCGCCATATTCTCCTGACCTGAACAAATGCGACTCTTTTTGGTGAGGCTATATTAAATAAAAGGTGTACAGCAATAATCCCAGAACCATTTCTGAGCCGAAAACAGCCACTGAGGAGGTCATCGACAGAATTGATTTTTCGACACTTCGGCGGGTCATGAAGAATTTTGCTATTAGTCTGCTCCGCATCATCACCAATGATGGCAGGCATATCGAACGTGCCATAACCCAAATCCGAATATCTGTAGTGATGGTTACATGTCCAATAAAGTCTGTGCCGGCCGTAATTTGTGGCTAATTTATGTTTTCTTTCATATAGTTCAATACTTGTCACCCTGTTTACACACTGCGGAAAACTTTAAACATAACCACAGCCGCGTTTAAATTCAACAGAAGCACTCTTACTTATACATCAGCTTTATACAATATGTCGTACGTGATACGTGAAGCCATACGTGTAATAATTCATCTACAGTACAATCTAGGAACGAAAACATCGTGCTACAACCGTAAAATCACGTCATATCATGCGTGAACCACAACAGTTGCACCTACAGGCTGAAGCTGAAATCCGATTTCTAGTGTCTAGCAAAGATACAACCAAAGATAATACAGTTGACTATTGATAACATTCAACTTTGTATATTACATGCTTTGCTGACACCCCAATAAGTGCAAGTTAATCTTACATGCTAAAACAGAATATATTAACTGTATCTCACAGCAAAAGAATTTCGTAACACTGAAGTGAAAATAGGCTTACAAACTCACAGTGAGTTGCATAGAATACACCAACATTATACACAAACAGTTCAATTATAAAACAATTAGGCAGTTACAAAAATAAATGTGATGTTTTTAATGAATTTCACTTAGTGCAAACGGGTAGTAATTTTGGTATGAAGTTCAGGGAGCACTTGAATGCTAGTACAAATGGGAGTAATAAATGTTCTTTCAACAGTCACTTACGTAACGGCAAACATACAGCTAAACAAATTATGCATTTGACGTGTCACACATTATTAATAAGGGAATGCTTATGAATACTTACGAAGAAATTGAAACCTACACTGTGTTTAACAAACAACCAGAATGTGTGTTCAATAAAGAAACCGATTTAAAAAATAAATATTGCTTTGAAAACATCAAGCAGATAATACAGGATGAGCGTTAATAAGTCAAGCTGCAGGGACGGATTCCTGACTGGCAATGGAGGAAAAATGTTTCTGTGCACATGTGTCCGGAAATGGACGGTGTGCATGCGAGTACAATAAATCGATCCGGAACACAGTACAGAACTTCATCACACCACGTCATAACAGGTGTTCGAAGTGGCCTCCATGGAGCTGCAGGTGACAGGGATAGTAACAGTTGACATGCAGGGTACACATAATCATACTTTGGTTTCACCATGTTGGCGGGCCACTTGCCCGGATCTTGTACTAGGGTTGATCTCAATAGGTGTAGAACCCACTCCTCCAGATTGATGTACGCACAGTCTGCCTCCTCGATGCTCGTTCGTCAGTCTGAAAGAACCCATGATCACACAAAAGCCCAGAAAGAGATAACAATATTCTGTGGTGTCTGCGAGGGTACTTGTTTTTATATAGCCGTGCTGCCTCGCGACCGCTTCTGTCTGCTTGACCGTACACAAACACCATCTCGGCTTGTTCCCTACATCAATACCACTCAATTCTGCTGCTTTCACTACGTTACATCAATCACACAGGCTGCAGCTCTCAAGGAACACACGGCACGAGGTCAGAGGGAGTGTCATTTCACAGAGGCATCTTCCGTGGCAGCGGTGTGTTTTTGGACGCATGTTCATGGGACCTTTTTTCCCCCATTTTCCAGTCATGAATCCGTCCCTGTAATTTCTTATTAATGTTCACCCTGTATGTTGAAAACTAAAACGTAGGTAATGGGATTCTTCTTAATGTTTTTGACCCCTACCCCATTTGTTCTCCTCACCCTTATTTCTCATGTTTCCTCTTCAGATACAAATGCGAGTAAATACACTTCTGGTCATTAAAATTGCTACACCCCGAAGATGATGTGCTACAGACGCGAAATTTAACCGACAGGAAGAAGACGCTGTGATACCCAAATGAGCAGCTTTTCAGAGCATTCACACAAGGTTGGCACCGGTGGCGACACCTACAACCTGCTGACATGAGGAAAATTTCCAACCGATTTCTCATACCCAAACAGCAGTTGACCGGCGTTACCTGGTGAAATATTGCTGTGATGCCTTGTGTAAGCAGGATAAATGCGTACCATCACGTTTCCGACTTTGATAAAGGTCGGATTGTAGCCTATCGCGATTGCGGTTTATCGTATCGCGACATTGCTGCTCGCCTTGGTCGAGATCCAATGACTGTTTGGTCGAGATCCAATGACTGTTAGCAGAATATGGAATCGGTGGGTTCAGGAGGGTAATACGGAACGCCGTGCTGGATCCCAACGGCCTCGTATCACTAGCGGTCGAGATGACAGGCTTCTTATCGGCATGGCTGTAACGGATAGTGCAGCCACTTCTGGATCCCTGAGTCAACAGATGGGGACGTTTGCAAGACAACAACAATCTGCACGAACAGTTCGACGAACTTTGCAGCACCAAGGACTATCAGCTCGGAGACCATGACAGCAGTTACCCTTGACGCTGCATCACAGACAGGAGTGCCTGCGATGGTGTACTCAACGACGAGAAAACGTCTTTTTTTCGGATGAATCCAGGTTCTGTTTACAGCATCATGAAGGTCGCATACGTGACTGGTGACATCGCGGTGAACGCACATTGGGACCGTGTATTCTTCGTCGCCATACTTGCGTATCACCCGCCTTGATGGTATGGGGTGCCATTGGTTACACATCTCGGTCACCTCTCGTTCGCATTGACGGCGCTTCGAACAGTGGACGTTACATTTCAGATGTGTTACGACTCGTGGCTCTACCCTTCATTCGGTCCCTGCGAAACCCATTTCAGCAGGATAATGCACGACCGCATGTTGCAGGTCCTGTACGGGCCTTTCTGGATACAGAAAATATTCGACTGCTGCCCTGGCCAGCACGTTCTCCAGATCTCTCACCAACTGAAAACGTCTGGTCAATGGTGGCCGAGCAACTTGCTCGTCACAATACGCCAGTCACTACTCTTGATGAACTGTGGCATCGTGTTGAAGCTGCATGGGCAGCTGTACCTGTACACGCTATCCAAGCTCTGTTTGACTCAACGCCCCGGCGTATCAAGGCCGTTATTACGGCCAGAGGTGGTTGTTCTGGGTACTGATTTCTCAGGATCTATGCACCCAAATTGCGTGAAAATGTAATCACATGTCATTTCTAGTATAATATATGTGTCCAATGAATACCCGTTTATCATCTGCATTTCTTCTTGGTGTAGCAATTGTAATGGCCGGTAGTGTAGTTTAGTTTTGTACTGCACTCTTGTGACATTAATGTAATACGTAATATATGAACAGAGAGAAGATGTAATGATTACAGTGCGGAGTCACAGATACTGAATGTTTCATTGATGAGGAAATACAGTTAATAAGTCTTCACATGTGACATCATGAGTGAGGGATAGTCACTGGAAAGTGACTCAGTTTGGAAATAACCGAGTGAATGTCGAATTAAGCTCGTAATGGGGCTCAAAATTTGTTATTCCATAAAATTCCAAGTACATTTTTCCGAGGACAGCAGCCTAGTGCAACAGACTCACCTGTGTTCGTGTAGTTAAAGCTGAGACGCCCACCGGAGTCCGTGCTGACAGTGAGTCGTTCGTTCTGGAAGAGCACCTCAGCCGAACAGGCAGCAGACAGCAACAACAGACACAGGACTGCGAAAAATGTTCACAGTAAGGTAACGTACGTATTATGTGCTACGACATTTAATTATATCGTAACATGATTCCACTTGCTTCAATTGAGATCTAACTTATTATAATCTGCAGACTTCTTCAGGTCATTTCTTAATTATTTACTATTGTAATTATTTGAAATTTGTTACAACTACAATGCATTAAGACTCTAATCATGTATAAATTTTCTCTTCTCGTTTAGCATCAAAACTCATTGCACTGTTACAAGGAAAACCATTAATTTTCTCATGTACGAGATAGCAAGACGGTTTCGAGTACAATCATGCGTGTAAAAATAAATGCGGGTTTCAACGGCGACGGATTTATCTGCTGCTTAAAGATAGCAGATGTAAGAAAACGCAATAAAATTATCGAGACATCATAAATAACTTAGTGACGCATTTATCCATTACAAAACAACATAGTAATCGAAAGAAATATAGGACAAAAGTTCCGAAGCACCACTGCCAGTTTCAGTGTGTTTTTCAGCTTTCTTTATAACGGTATACGTAGATCTTCTGAGGCTGTCACAGATTCCTTTTATTTATCTGTTCTTCTGACTATCACTCACTCAGCGTCACCTACAAAACTCGACTGTGAGAGTCAGAATTTGGTCAATGAACACGACTCGTCTATTGCTCCGGAAAAGCAACATTTAAATGGCTGGACGTTCTCGGGCTTCAGAAAGCTGAAAGAGCATGCATAATCTAACAAACGAAGAAACTTGCACACCAACAGTGGAAATCTATTTTGTAGTAAGATTACACATTTTTTATTTTGCGATAGGTTAGAGAAACAACTGTTCACGTTAAGCGACGTTCTATTAGCGTCTAAACAGAAGTTAGTACTCACATTTCGAGTACACGAGCTGCCTAAGATTTTGAGGACTCTGCAAGTGGCAGATCTCTTTGCTTATTCGATTTGGCCTTAATTTCGATGGGTGCAAGTCCTTCGAACCCAAGGCAGGAGAGGAAGTCTCACACATCATCAACCCGTGAGTCATAAATTCTCTGTTTTCTATGGTTACCAGTTTCCATCTCTAGTATATTTTGTAACTGAAGTATAAATGCACATGTCTAAAAGCATTTGCAAACCATCTAAAATCTACAGTGACGTTGACAAGTGTGCGAGACCATCGATGCTGTCCACAGCATGCGGCTGCCATACGTGGTGGTTCATATGACTGCTCCACCATCGTTCTAAACACAGTGCACTATGTTCGGGACCGAAAAATCCAAAAAAGATTCGCATCTTTTTTCTCACGTGAATATCCCTGTCGCTTTCCCCACTATTCATCATTCTTCCCTAACACTATACTGAAAATAGCAAAAAGAATTACGATTCAGGCAGAAATTCGTTAATTTGTAAATATTTTTAATATCTGTAGTAGACCGAACGTCTGTCTGGAGGTCGTAAAATACAGTAATTTTTGAAAACATATCTCGTGCAGGAATGGACGGTGTAATTAGTATAAGTGCATATATTTCTGGTGGCAGCTGACGACGGTATACTGAATAACATCACATCAGTATTTCTGTAATTTTCAGACTAATAATTATAGCCGTTACGAGACGCATGTTTCTACAGAAGCTGCATGGTCATCATTGGTATCTGTTCTTTCGGAACAGTTACTATCTTCATATCCGAGTTAAAGGCTACAGGGCCATTGACCTTCTTCTGTGCGAATGCGCACACTTTGCCCGAACTCTTACGAGAATCGTCACCTCAGTTGGCGCGAGTGATGAGTGAATGGGCAAATATCCTTTAGGAACATTACGAATGTAGGTTGTGGACATTTGGGAATGTGGGTCTCACGGGAAGCGTGCAAGGGAAAAGTCCCTGCAATCGCGCTATCCTCTGTGCCCTCGGTAGCTCAGATGGGGAGAGCGTCTGCCAGGTAGGCAGAAGATCCCGGGTTGGAGTCCCGGTCGGAGAACACATTTGCAGCTGCCCCCATTAAGGTATGTCAACAACACCTGTTGGCAGCTGAGGGTTTCGATTAATTATCATTTGTTTTTGGGTTGGTTAATACTTTCAAGTACGCGTGGGGAGAGCAAGCCGTTAATGTCTATTTTCTCCTGGGCAGCAGATCATAAATGTGGACTCGCGGACCCAAATCAGGTAGTCTATACTGAAAGGCGTAGTCTACTTAGTGGTGCAGTACGACCATGCAGAAAACGTCAGTTCGTAAAGTTTCTGACGTGTTTGTGTGAATGTTCGACATAGCGAAAAAACAACCAATACAATGACGTGTCTACATATTAAGGTACCACACGTGAAAATTCCTGTACTTATACCCATCACCCTGTTCCTTAACATACCGATGGGCCATAGCATTCTGAGACTGAATGCCACATGGTTTCGTTGAGGGCACGTGACGAGGTAAGGAAAGTATGTAAGCGAAGCACAAACGAATGCTGAATCATTCTAGCGGCGATACAGAACAGAACTGGTAAATCCACTGCCATAAACGAGCTGCACCAAGGGTAGATTCTTACAGCCTGGCCTTGAGAACGAGCGAATCTTTTGCCACTGCTCGCGTGCTACTGTCGTGGACAGGACGTGGAGGTTGAAGGCCTGGCAGCTCTCTAAAGGAGGAGGGCGGGAGGAGATCTGTGGAAGACGTGACACCAGAGTGCAGAGTTGCTGCAGGCATAAGCGTTTCAGAGTACATGGTTCAACGCTCCAGCGGACATCGATGGCCGTAGGGGTCCACAGATAACTGCCCCTACGTGTAAAAAGACATGTTTATCCAACGGTATCGTCAATTAAGATTGAAGTGGACATATTACATCACGTGATCAAAAGTATCCGGACACCTGGCTGAAAATGACTCACAAGTTCGTTGCGCTCTCTATCGGTAATGCTGGAATTCAGTATGATGTTGGCCCACCCTTAGCCTTGATGACAGCCTCCACTCTCGCAGGCATACGTTCAATCAGGTGTTGGAAGGTTCAAATGGCTCTGAGCACTATGGGACTTAACTTCTAAGGTCATTAGTCCCCTAGAACTTAGAACTACTTAAACCTAACTAACCTAAGGACATCACACACATCCACGCCAGAGGCAGGATTCGAACCTGCTACCGTAGCAATCGCGGGGTTCCAGACTGTAGCGCCTAGAACCGCTCGACCACCACGGCCGGCGTGCTGGAAGGTTTCTTGGGGATTGGCAGACCATTCTTCACGTAGTGCTGCAGTGAGGAGACGTATTGCTGTCGGTCGGTGAGGCCTGGCACGAACTCAGCGTTCCAAAACATCCCAAAGGTATTCTACAGGATTCAGGTCAGGACTCTGTGCAGGCCAGTCCATTACAGGGATGTTACTGTTGTATAACCACTCCGCCACAGGCCGTGCGTTATGAACAGGTGCTCGATCGTGTTGAAAGATGCAATCGCCACATACGAATTGCTCTTCAAAAGTGGTAAGAAAGAAGTGGTAACTTAAAACATCAATGTAGGCCTATGCAGTGATAGCGCCACGACAAAACAACAAGGGGCGCAAGCCCCCTCAATGAAAAACACCATCGCATCCGCATTTTACTGTTGGCACTGTACACGCTGGCAGATGACGTTCACCGGGCATTCACCATACCCACACCCTGCCATCGGATCGTCACATTGTCTACCATGATTCGTCACTCCACAGAACGTTTTTTCACTTTTCAGTCGTCGAATGTTTACGCTCCTTACACCAAGCGAGGCGTCGTTTGGCATTTACCGGCCTGATGTATGGCTTATGAGCAGCCGCTCGACCATGAAATCCAAGTTTCTCACCTCCCGCCTACCTGTCTAGTACTTGCAGTGGATCCTGATGCAGTCTGGAATTCCTGTGTGATGGTATGGATAGATGTCTGGCTATTACACATTACGACCCTCATCAACCGTCGGCGGTCTCTGTCAGTCAACAGACGAGGGCGGCCTGTACGATTTCGTGCTGTACGTGTCCCTTCAAGTTTCCACCTCACTATCACGTCTGAAACAGTGGACCTATGAAAGTTCAGAAGTGTGGAAATCTCGCGTACAGACGAATGACACAAGTGACCCCCAATCACCTGGCCACGTTCGAAGTCCGTGAGTTCCGCGGAGCGCCCCATTCTGCTCTCTCATGATGTCTATACCGAGGACGCTGAAATGGAGTACCTGGCGGTTTTTAGGGGTGTCCGAATAATTTTGATCACATGGAGAACGGACCGCAGGTCAATGTAAACATGCCGTCTGGCAGGATGAATCCGTTTTTTGTTAAATCATGCCGATGGTTGTGTCCGAATAGGCAGTCATCCACGCAAATGGCTGCTGGAAACGTGTACACGTGAAGTTGGGGGCTGTACAGTGATGTAGAAAACACCCACCCGGGCTTCCATGGCGACGGCTGTGCCATCTACCTGAAGAATAACTGTCCGTCTCACAAGGCCTGAAACGTACTGCAGCGGTTTGAGGAGCATGATAGGGAACTCACTTCGTGTCTTGCTCGCCGAAGTCCTCTGATCGGAACCCGATGGAACACATAAGGGACGGTTTAGGGCGTCGCACCGCAGCCGTAAACCATCGATCTGCAGGTTCACGGGAACTGCGTGACCTGTGTGTGGCCACATACCTACGAAGGCCTACTAAGAACTTTTCTAATCAATTTCATGCCAAAATCGTTGCTGTATTACGTTGCCAACACACTACTAAATATTGGGTCATAGTGCTTTGCATCATAAGTGTACGTTCTGTATGTTGCGCCTTATTCAGTCCTCTTTTATGTAGCCAAGTTCGCTGTAATTCAACTTAAAAAGGTTGGGCAGAAACTGAAAACACCGTGAGAAACGAATACCTGAATATTAATGCATGTTCTTCTCAAGCCTTCAGGTTGCGCTGTTGTGTTTTGACCACGAACGCCACTTGCGCAATGTCGTCAATACGGCGCAAGGGTCATTTGCTATCAGAACAGTGTTCTGTGTAGTTGCGAGTGCATCATGTCGGAGCTAAGTGAATTCGAAAGTGGACAAGTCGATAGCGCTCATACGGTGCGTGCTTCCGTAACCAAGGTAGTTAGTGTCAGGTGTTTCAAAGGGCACTCACAAATCTGGAGGCGCTGAAGAGCATCTGATGGTTTTAATGCATGAGTGACAGACACTCGCTAGGGATGCATGTGTTGTCCAGGTGGATTATTAGTCTGCATGATCGAGGTGATATGCTGGTCTCTTGCGACAGGCCTCGTTTCGATTTGATAGGACTCGAACCATTTTTTGGTGAAGTGCAGTCACATTTTCTGGTGTGCGGACACGTTTCGGAATGTCTTTGACTTGTTCAAAACACATCCTATGAGACGCCATTTTGGGACTAAGCGTTGCATGGAAATCTTTTGCTGGCACTTTGGCACCTTTAAACGTCTCTGGCAAACAACTGACCACACCATTTCCATGATTTTGCTGTCACGTAACTTCCCACAACGAACACCCGCTGCTCCACTATGAGTACCATCGTACCCTTTGCAAACAAAAGATAACAATGAATCCCTTGGACATGGATCTGTTCTTTATATTTAATGGAGCCTAGTTCCACTTGAGTGGTTATGTCAACTCACAGAATCACAGGTTCCTGGTCAGCGGAGAATCAACATAGCTTCTGAGAAACACCATTGCATGATCAGAAGCTCCAGGTTTATTGCGCAGTATGTGCACGCCAGACACTGACTTCGGCGCGTTAAATTGGAAATATTTTGAAACCATTTGTGGCAGCATTAATGGAGGCGGAAAAGACTAGCAGTTACTTCCAGCAGGATGGAGCAACTACCCATACAGACAGCCGAACCTTGGAACACATTTACACGATCTTCACGCCTGAAAGAATTGTTAGCAGCGGTCAGTCTGATCGCTGCCCTAGCTGGCCACCCGGGTCACCTGATCTCTTAATGTGCGATTATTTTGTGAGGGGAGCCCTCAAGTCTAAGATTTATCACAACAACTCTCATAGTCTTAAAGAAATGGAGCAGATCATTTCAGATGAGACTGCAGCAATTCCAGGAATCCGGCTTCGATCCACCTTCAGCACCTTCCTGGACAGGGCCCAAAAATGTCAAGGGATGAATGGTGGTCATTTTCAACATGTGCTGTAGTCGGGTTAGTGCTGTATTTCCTCTGCTGTGTTTCTTTGCACCTCAGAACTTTGCTCCCCGAGCCACTTTTATTTGCCCCACCTGGTACAAAACTTTGAAACACAGCATGAAGTGTGATACCGAGTCTGAAGACAGTAATGAGTTGTTCTATGTGTGAATGGAAATATTAAGCATGGAACTGCTACATACTGTACTACCTTGTTTGCAATTATTTTCAGAAGACTACTGAAGCTAGTCCATGTTTTCCATTTCAGACATTGTTGCAGGTCTCCGATGTTTGTTCTATGCCCTCCATTTTGCATGGAACAAGCGAAGTACAATTGTCTGTTTTAAAATAAATTTATGTTTTCAAAGTTTATGCTGATTTCTTTATTACCATATATTTTCATCTTGAGATATCTCAGAAACAGTTTCTCTGGACTTGTACCACTCGTACTCTCAGTGCCTCATATATATTTTTTAGAAACGTTGGACATTCATTCCGTTGATGCCGACATTTTGTTAGAAATTCTGGAAACACCAGAAGAAACAGAAAACAGCTCGCACGATACCGTGAACTGCGCTTAAAACGATGATTGTTGTGGTAATTAATGGTCAGAACAAAAATGGAGTACTTTTCAAGCCAAAAAAAAAACGTGCACAATAATAACTTTCATTGAGAAAGGAAAATCTTCAATATTTTTGGTTAAACAAAGGAGGGAAAAAGTACTTCAATTTAAGCAGCGTGCAAAGCCAGTTTTGTTTTCTAAAATCGGAATACGAATTGTACAAATGGGAGAAAGATTTACACGAAGTTCGAAATATGTTCCAAAACGAAACTCGCAAAAGTGTGAAAGGAAAACTATTCGAAAGATTTAGAACTGCCCATGAGAGTCAACCCACCATTACGAGGAAGATCAATGAGACTGGGCCCTCTGAATTGCAAGAGAGATGAACATTATTGATTTCCAGGCTACTTCGACCTGCTTAAACGTTTTCAGGAAATTATACAGGAAAGATAGTAGCAAAATTACGAAGTTTATATCAGGTAAACGTGTAGAGGAGATGTCATTAATAGGTAGTACTGTATAGAAATTCGTAGCTGACGTATCCCCTACAAGCCGCGTATAAAGCCAATAAGTCAGATTTCGTGCAAACCACATTTTATTGTTTAGAGCGAAAGACAGATATAGTTGCTTGTGCACTCGATGGATGCTGGGATGTATTCGTATACAACAACGCAAATGGCTGATATGTGTTTCGGCAGTTTTATCTCTGTTTTCAGGAACATCGAGGCAAATTAGGACCAAAAATTCAGAAAAAGGACTGTTTACTTGCAAATGTCTGGAAAAATGGGAGAGAATAATTTTCATTGTTGTATCCGATATGTCTTCCTACCATTTGCAGAAAACAATTCATTGCTTTTATTGGACTCTTCAACTGTACACAATACCCGTGTCTTTAGGAAGACGACGAAATGTAATTTGTATTCCACCCGGAGCTAATACTGTGTCTCAGCCTCTCGATAAAAAATGTTTTCTACAGTGCAAAGCATTTTTCAGAATACCGTGGGGCAGTTTAATTTCCGATAGCTCATTGCCATTTCAGATTTATCAAGTGGAACAGAATTGTTAAATACCAGTTATTTCTGCATTGTCAGTCTGCATCATGACATTTTACGAATTTGATCAAATATATCTTGTATGTACCCTAATATGCCGAACAATGACCGCGACCACGTCATACACCATTCCAATTCTATCTACACAAAACACTAGTAATTTCTCTGAAGTGCTTGAATTGATTAATTTTTCTTTTATCAGGAGTGCTTTGTGCAGTAAAAATGTTTGTTTTGGTCACCGAATAGCCACTTCGCATTTTTGAGACGACCACAGGGAATAAACAAGGAACTGTTTGTTAAAAAATGTTCAAATGTGTGTGAATTCCTAAGGGACAAAACTGCTGAGGTCATTGGTCGCTACACTTACACAATACTTAAACTAACTTATGCTAAGAACAACACACACACCCATGCCCGAGGGAGGACTCGAACCTCCGGCGGGAGGGGCCTCGCAATCCGTGACATGGCGCCTTGTCGCGCTGCCAAGGAACTGTTTGATCATTATCGAAATACACAATATTCATACATTTTTATTTGAAGCATTTTACATGAACTGTTATAAAATATATAATGTCAACGTATTCAAGTCCTGACTGATGGAAGTCGTCTCTAATGTAACATCAAACACGGCATTTATTTTCTTTCCTCTGCTAATCACTTGCGTAACAATTGTATCTACAGCAGTTTATTTGTCGATATGAACTGCAACTTATTCAATGATTAATTAATGATCTGAGACATCTTTGCAGTGGGTCAAGTGCTTAAAATCCACGTGTGTGCGCTCTGGACTTCCGTTACGCGGCGCTACTTTCTTATGGCAAAGCGGCGTCTGCTTATTCGCCGATTCGCGCGCTATGGTTGTACAAACAGCTGGTAACAAGCTGTTCTTCGTGTGGTAAAAATGACTGACTATAAAATTTCTTAAAATACTTTCAATGTGCCTTAGTAGCTAAAACTTTAACAATGCATTTTGTTGTGTCCTGCCTACTCGTGCCTAGGAAACCTGCTGTCTCGGATCGCTACACAAAAATTCAAGCAAATCGTATTAATGAATTTTTATTACAATAAGATTGAGCCGTGCGTGCCTCGTGTTCCCGCCATCACGAATTTTACACCCTGTTATTAACGTACTTCCACCTCTCTACATTAATTTAAATTACTGGTGTCACTGAGTTGCTGCTTTGCCTGAACGTGAGCGGCGCTAGCAACACGTATCGATACATCCCCTCCCGCAGTATCTTTGCTCAACTGCTATTACTTCCCGGTCGTCGTCTGTCGTAAGGGAGTTCGGATCGCGAGTTCGGGTCTGCCAGTCAGTTGGAACGCGTCTGGAGCGCAGTCCGGACCTGCCTGTCGGGGAGTTGTAATGCGGCACTAGTGCAGTCGGGTTCGTGCAGTGAGGTCTGCGTCGACATGGCCGCCACGCATCACTTGAGCCGGGCCACGGTCTTGGTGGATCGCCGGTCGGTCGTCCTAACGGACGACGCGTTTTGGCTCGCCAATCGTTCATGAGTCGGCTGTGTGTGTATGCGCATCGACTCCCGATTTGTCTTCATGCGTGCATAGTGACTGTTGGGTATCGTTCAGGTCTTCGTGGAAGTGTTTGTCAGGTTGTGTGTGTAGTTGGCGTTATTTCCACTGACGGCTATTTTAGATGTTGTCGGCATTCTGAGAGGAGTCGGTCGGTTGCTGCGGACCAGGGAAGTTATCTCCGCGCTGTGCAGTCGGCTGGGTCCGCTGGCGGTCCTTGCGCAGTGTCGGAGCATGTGTGGAGCTATCCGATCGCTACGAGCTTCGTGGTTCACCGACCCAGGACGTCAAAGTTGAGTAGTGGTTTCAACTACGCAAGCCACGTCCATTCATGTTGTGGTGGTTCGTTTCGGTGGTTCTCTGTTGGGGAGGTTTTCCTGTGATCAACACCGAGTATTTCGATTGCTGAAACTTAGCCGCCATGCGGTGCAATTAACTATATTGGTTGACTACAATTTGAGTGCACCAGCGCAATTTTCTGCCTTGTGGCCGTTAGTGTTCTGGTTACCTGCTCTGGCCGCTAACATAGTTTTTAGGCAGTGTCTTTTCCTCACCTGTTGTTGCTGCTGAACATGGTGTGTAGTTTTGGCAGCTCAGTTAGCATACGGGTTTGTTTAGAGACAGTGATACTTGTAATTTTTTGAGGACCTTGAATTCTCGTGTGCATCGTCATGGCAAGCAAGCCGGTGGTCGGTCGGTCTGTGACTGTCCCTTGGTTGGGTTCGCACGAATTAAGTGTAGTTGGACTCGCCACCTGTCTCGCTGAGTGAACGAGGGCAGACCGATCCACTGGAGATGCCTGAGTGCCGTTCTCTTAATTATCCTTTCGGCAGTGTTAATCTTGTTGTAATTTAACTGTATTTTATATTTTTAATTTGGCTAGGTTAGTTGTGGGCCTTCAGTCCTGGAAACATGTTCTCAGAATCTCCTTCAAGTCCAAACATTATCGCCTTCCGCCCTTGAAACGTTATTGTAATTTTCTCTGAATGATTTTACAAGTTATTGTGGGCCTTCCGCCGTTGGTATTGCAAAAAGGAAATTTTTAAACTTCATGTATTGTTTTACCGTTTGTTGCAATATATATTTCCTTAATTTGCAGAATTTAACTTTGCGGCCTTCAGCCATCTTATTGCGTTTGTTTATCTCTTTCTGTGCACTTTGTGGGCCATCAGCCCTGTTAGCATCTTAAAACATTGTGGTCTTCTCCCTTCAGTAATCATCATAGTGTATTTGGAATTTTGAAGGTTTAATCCGGCGCCCTTCAGCCACTCCGCATGCTGATCTCATGTACGAATACGATTTACCTTATCGTAAGTTTAACCCTGTGTCATGTTTTTTCGAGATTGAACTTATTCTAAAGCATCTGTTTGGAGGCGTTCAGCCTCGAAGCAAATTTAATTCTTTCAAAAGTGTATTTGTGAACCAAATGATAATAAATTACAATAGCGAAATGAATCCAATCGCAACTTCCTTGGCCCTTTCCACAATCCCAATTACCTGCTAGGCCTGCGCGATTTAGCGGGCGTTTCAAAGATAAATGACAATATTCAACTTTGAGAATTTGCAATGTTGTGTCACAAACAAATGGTGACAGATAAATAAGGAGTCTCCTCAGTATAGACAATGCATAAAACAAGTGAAACAATACAGTTCCTAAGTGACTGCTGTAGAGCTCGTAGAACGGCTAGTGTTCAAGTGGGCCGCGGCGAGGCGCTTATGTCCTCTTCCTGTAGAGGCCGCTGCTGTCTCGGTGTCGTCCTAGAGAGGGGTCTGTCAGCGAACTATTGGCTGACGTCTTTTTCACAGCCCTCTCTGCTCCACCATTCCTGACCGTCGTGCCGGCGCTTGACTTTTACGCCGGAACACGTTTCTTTCGGTGTATTCTTCCTATGTGAGAAGTTTCAGAGTGGGTTTCGGCATGTCGGATTGGACCACTCCCTTGTGAATGTCGCACTTGTGAACCTTGTCAGCACCAAAACAACACGGAGGGAGACCCATAAGCAGAGAACTGCGGGGAGAGGTGGAATTAGAAAACCACTTGTCAATGATGCAGATGCCTGTAACAGAGTAACGGAAGAAAGTCATTCTTTGGTGGTACGAGTCTTTTACCCTGTTTCCAACTTAAGATCGTGTTTATGTCGCAAGAATCAAACATGGCAGGGATTCGGTGGTGATTTGGGCTGCCATATCGAGAAGTTTCATAGACCCCACGGTCGCTCTGCAAGATCGCATTGCTGCATTATGCGACCATTTTGGCTGATAGGATCACCTCATGCTACAATTTTTGTTTCCCAATGGTGATGCTGTGTTCCAAGACCTTGCATTGTCCAGTACTGGTTTTGTGAGCACAAGGATGAATTGAAGGGCTTATTTCAATAGTGGAACAAGTACATTTTTGTTCATTCTGAGATATAGAGTCCTAAAGTTAAATGAGCGCTGAAAAATCTGCAGTTGAGATACCAGAAATATTCAAGTCTATATACTCGAAATCTGCTGTTCACATACCAGAAATATGCAAGTATATATACTTGAATATTTCTGGTATCTCAACTGCAGATTTTTCGGCGCTCATTTAACTTTAGGACTCCATATCTCAGAATGAACAGAAATGGACTTGTAGCACTATTGAAATAAGCCCTTCAATTGTCGTATCTCCCCTGGCCACACCGAGAGAGGTGGCGCTGTGGTTAGCACACTGGACTCGCGTTCGGGAGGACTACGGTTCAAACCCATCTCCGGCCATCCTGATTTAGGTTTTCTGTGATTTCCCTAAACCGTTTCAGGAAAATGCCGGGATGGTTCCCCTGAAGGTGCACGGCCGATATCCTTCCCAATCCTTCCCTAATCCGAGCTTGTGCTCCGTCTCTAATGACCTCGTTGCTGATGGGGCGTTAAACACTAATCTCCTCCTCCTCCCCTGGCCACCAGAGTCACCAGATCTCAACATTACTGAGCCATAGAGGTTTACTTTGGGGAGACAGGTGTGTGATACCTGTCAACCACCATCGTGCGTACCTGAATCTTCCGTTATTTTGTAGTAAGATAAACATTCCCTGTACTTCTCCATTCCGACTGCAAACTGTTCTGAATGATAATGATTTTCCTACGCCGTATTAGGGATGGTAATGTACGGTGTTTTCGGTGTTTCCGTATTTTATTTCACCCCTGTACATTTACTGTAAACGACGCCGTGTAGGTACTCATACTTCTTTTTTGAACTAACGTGCAATTTTCAGAAAGACTCAATGTATAATGTTTCCATTCTTCTCGAATTATAATGAATACTTTGAAACATGGGCTTAGGGAAGGCAGGATTCTGTGTGGGCGGGCCCTTACTCAGTTACCGTTGGTTGCTCAGTTTTTTTTTTTTTTTAATCACGTGCGCTTTATTTGGAACCAATTGCAAATGAGGTTGACAATAAGGAACAATTATCAGATTTGACTGTTAAGTCACGATGTCTAATAGAAAATTCTTAACAACTTGCACGCATGGGTGAAGGCCTTATTGACCAGAAATTCAAATTATTTGTCGGTTGAAGGCCCCAATAGTAATAACTGAAAATTAAAATACTTTTAAAAAATCATGACAAGCTGATCAAACTAAGAGAGAAGGGGGCCTCAGACAGTGCTCCAAGGATCGGCTTGGGAAAAGTCGCTCAACTTCGTAACCGACGAGACAGGCAGCCGAGAGTTGCATTCACTTAACCCAATGGCAACTCAAACTAGTGACAGTTTAAACGTAGACCAACACACTTGCAAAACCTACCTAACATATGGTAACCAACACAATGATGGAATAACCCAGTCAAGGCGCAACCAGCGGACAGCACTACATCTTCAGAATCCGGTGTTTAGAACATCCAGAAGCAGAAGGAAGGACCACGACCAAGACAGACCAAAAGAACGAAATATCGGAACCACAATCAAGGAGGATGTCGAACTACATGCCTTACCCGAGAGCAGTGGCAAGGCAGGGAAAAGTACACTGCCGCGAACATACGCCGACCTCCATAGAAGGTAACTGTGGCGTTAGCGGCCACTAGGCAGAAAAATACCGTTGGTTGAACTCCATCAATAAACACAAGGAATTCAATGATTAATAATAAGAAGTGGAGGACGGCTAGTTAATTTCTCCAACTCCAAACACTCCACTCGTTGCTCTTCGTCTCAGCTATCCTGCGAGCAGCAACGCGCTGACAAACGGCGTGATCTCAAAATAGTGGAGGTTTCTCTACTGGGTTAATGTTCACCCAACTCGAACATCCTGGGTCCGGTGTACAACGAGGTTGTGGCCCTCGCAACTACAGCCTATCGATCCAGCAATGCCTGCATGCCGCCAGCAGTCCCGGCATGTCCTGGAACTGCCGGACCTCCCTCCAGCTCCGTCCCAACCGAACATCCGACACGCCCGATACATCGGTAAACGCTGCTGCTGCCACTTGGGGACAGACAACGCTAGCAAACATAGTGGCGCCAGTAAACACAAGAAGAAAACGAAATTCCACTATCCATGTTACACGATGCCAACCTACCAACGGCACCAACGTGAGCCGCACATGGCTCATACTTGTTGCTGGATTTCGGTGTGAATTGATGTGACATTTAACCTATGTTCTAGTTGACATACACGGTGCTTCCGGAAGAACGAGCAGAAATGTAACTGAACACAGAGAATGGTCCACTGAACAATTTGAGGTAGGGAACCTGGGGTCGCAGAAACCAGCTTAAGGAGATGTGGAAGTAAACTGTCGACCACTTTGCCTACCATTGTCGTTTTCCAGCTTATTTACAACTAACATGCATACAATTTTATACATGATGTGTTGTTTATTTATATGTACATCCTTTATTTCCTGCAAGCAAACAAGAAGGTTCAAAATGGTTCAAATGGCTCTGAGCACTATGGGACTTAACATCTAAGGTCATCAGTCCCCTAGAACTTATACCTACTTAAACCTAACTAATCTAAGAACATCACACACATCTATGCCCGAGGCAGGATTCGAACCTGCGACCGTGGCCATCGCGCGGTTCCAGGCTGTAGCGCCTAGAACCGCTCGGCCACATCGACCGGCAAACAAGAAGGAAGAGCCTGATTACTAGGAAGTCATGATGCAGGTTTTGTTTACTTTACTTGTCCAAGGTGGCTCTGTTTTATCGTATTTACATTGCCGCATGAAAGAACGTGGTATGAAACAACGACAGACCCATTCATTACTAGGTCGTATTCAGAGACGTACAGTACAATACGATGGAGCACTACCGGTACAGTTTCGTAAAACTCACTGACATGCACCTTGTATATATGGCTGTGCTCTCGCTGCTGAAAGGCTCATCCGTCACGATGAGTGTTTAATCTCTGGATCGTCGAATGCGGGAGAATGGTTCATTGGAAAAAAGAAACAAGGAACCTGGCAGCATGAGGACCACTCGCACACCCGACTTTGAAGAGGAGATGCTGGAGCCTGTTGCAGCGGACCCCACTTCAAGTACTCGTCGTATTGCACGTTGGATGGGTGCTGCACGTACTAGCGTGTGGCGAGTACTCCACGAACAACAATTACACCCATATCTCCCACAACGAGTCCATGCAATGCTTGTGACTGACCAAGGGTCGCATTTTGTGTGTGGTTGCTCCAACTGTGGACTGATCGACCAGATTTCCTCCAAATCGTGCTGTTTACTGTTGAGGTCTCATTTGATCTTGGTGGCATTTCGAACAGCAGGTATGAGGAAACCCTCACGCTGTAGTAGAGTCACACCATAAATTACGTTTGCTGTGAATGCCTGGACAGGTATTGTAGGCGACAATCTCACTGGGCCATATTTCAACCTGGCCGTCTAAGTAGCTAGGTTCGTGCGAATAGTTGCACCTGAGTTGAAGAACGTACCCTTGGCTGCTCGTGAGAGGATATGGATACGACATAACGGTGCACTGCCGGATGCCCGCAGTCATCCCATTGCTGTATCTCCTGGTCGCTGGACTGGAAGGAGAGGTCCTATTCCATGGCCTCCGAGGTCATCTGAGTGAATCCCCTTGATTATTTCCTATGGGTATACCCAAAGTCACTTGTGTATGAGACCCCAGTGAGTGTGGAGATGGAATTAGTTACCAGAATTGTAGCTGCCTGTGATGCGATCACTGATATTTGTCAGGGTGCGTTAGAAATATTGTTCGCCGACGTCATGCTTGCATTGATGCTGATGGTAATCAGTTTCAGCACATTTAGAAAGATGGTACGTTCATTGTGTCATTAATAGTACACTAATGGCCATTAAAATTGATACACCACGAAATTGACGTGCTACAGACGCGAAATTTAACCGACAGGAAGAAGGTGCTGTGATATGCAAATGATTAACTTTTCAGAGCATCAACAAAAGGTTGCGACACCTACAACGTGCTGACATGAGGAAAGTTTCCAACCCATTTCTCATACACAAGCAGCAGTTGACCGGCGTTGCCTGGTGAAACGTTGCTGTGATGCCTCGTGTAAGGAGGAAAAATGCGTACCATCACGTTTTCGACTTTGATAAAGGTCGGATTGTAGCCTATCGTGATTGATGTTTATCGTATCGCGACATTGCTGCTCGCGTTGGTCGAGATCCAATGACTATTAGCAGAATATGGAATCGGTGGGTTCAGGAGGCTAATACGGTACGCCGTGCTGTACTCCAACGGCCTCGTATCACTAGCAGTCGGGATGACAGGCATTTTATCCGCATGGCTGTAACGGATCGTGCAGCCACGTCTCGATCGCTGAGTCAACAGATGGGGACGTTTGCAAGACAACAACTATCTGCACGAACAGTTCGACGACGTTTGCAGCAACACAGACTATCAGCTCGGAGACCATGGCTGCGGTTACCTTTGACGCTGCATCACAGACAGGAGCGCCTGCGATGGTGTACTCAACTACGAACCTGGGTGCACGAATGGCAAAACGTCATTTTTTCGGATGAATCTAGATTTCTTTTACAGCATCATGATGATCGCATCCGTGATTGGCGACATCGCGGTGAACGCACATTGGAGGCATGTATTCGTCATCGCCATACTGGCGCATCACCCGGCGTGATGGTATGGGGTGCCATTGGTTACACGTCTCGGTCACCTCTTTTCGCATTGACGGCACTTTGAACAGTGGAGTGGACGTTACATTTCAGATGTGGCACAACCCGTGGCTCTAACCTTCATTCGATCCCTGCGAAACCCTACATGTCAGCAGGATAATGCACGACCGTATGTTGCAGGACCTGAACGGTCCTTTCTGGATACAGAAAATGTTCGACTGCTGCCTGGCCAGCGCATTCTCCATATCTCTCTCCAATTTAAACCGTCTGGTCTATGGTGGCCGAGCAACTGGCTCGTCACAATACGCCAGTCACTACTCTTGATGAACTGTGGTATCGTGTTGAAGCTGCATGGGCAGCTGTACCTGTACACGCCATCCAAGCTCTGTTTGACTCAATGCCCAGGCGTATCAAGGCCGTTATTACGGCCAGAGCTGGTTGTTCTGGGTACTGATTTCTCGGGATCTATGCACCCAAACTGCGTCAAAATGTAATCACATGTCATTTCTAGTATAACTTACTTGTCCAATGAATACCCGTTTATCATCTGCATTTCTGCTTGGCGTAGCAATTTTAATGGCCAGTAGTGTACTTGCAATTAGTTAACTGTAACTAACGTAAATAAGAAAGAACACACCAATGCGATTTTATTCTTATCTCCTTTAGCTGACGTCTCCGACTCTAGTTTCCCTGTCTTAAGTTGTTCAGTGAAGCATCCTCTATGTCCTGTTAAATTTTTGCATGCTCTTACGGGAACACCCTGTAGATATGTTCTCTGGATTCAGATCACAATGTTTAGCAACCTGGTCCAGGATTGTAACCTAATATTCTTCGAACTACATTACAATTACCCTTATTTTGTATTCTGCATCTTTACCATGCTGGCACAGCAAGTCTTCGATTACCAGCTGTGAGGATGTTTGAAATGTAAAATATTTTTTGCACATTGCGTTCACTTAGCCACCGACCAAAAACAGTAACCCGAGCTCAAGCCGTGAATCATAGTCATCGATCATCAAACCACCTCAGTTGATTTCCACCTTTCCTCTTCCTTGTAAGGTAAAAGATGTTCGCCAAACCCCTTGTCCGTAGGTGTCTATCACTCATCGTTAATCACCAATTCACATAATCTTATTTCACTTTCCTGGACTTAAAACGAGGGCATATAAAGTAGGATGTAACACGGTAGCAGAAAGTCCAGTTCTACAGTAATCTGCAACCCGCAGCCCCCAGAAATGTTGTGGCTGAACGACGAGACACGCGGCAGGCAATACGTGACATCCACCACCGGGACTTGTCTGTGACCCAGAAATCTCCGCGGACTCCTCCACATACAAAAGTCGCAGAATCCCCAGTTTGGCCACGCGACTTATCATCAGAAGGCGATTTAATTCAAATATTCTTCTCCTATGAGTGATCTCGAAGTAACTTCGTTTAACAACTAAGTAAAGTGAAACATCGAATCCTGCCTCGGGCATGGATGTGTGTGAGGTCCTTACGTTAGTTAGGTTTAGGTAGTTCTAAGTTCTAGGGGACTGATGACCACAGCAGTTGAGTCCCATAGTGCTCAGAGCCATTTGAACCAAAGTGAAACATCATATTCCCTCTAGCACTGTCGCCCGCAGCTCGTGGTCTAGTGGCTAGCGTTGCTGCCTCTGGATCACGGGGTGCCAGGTTCGATTCCCGACCGGTTTGGGTGTTTTCTCTGCCCGGGGACTGGGTGTTTGTGTTGTCCCCATTATTTCATCATCATCATCGTTCGTGAACGCGGCTAAAATAGGACTGTGTAAAGATTGGGACATTTTGCAGGCGCTGATGACCGCGCAGTTGAGCGCCCCACAAACAAAACGTCATCATCATCATCATCCTCTAGCACTGTGACTATTTTCACACATGTAAACAAACCACAAACCTTACAGCTTACATAATCATCACAGGGTTATTAACAGATCGCGACCTGCACATTGAACTGTTCAGACGCATGGAACGTTTCGCTACCATGCCAGGAACTGTTTATTTAGGCGACAGTACACTGTCCATTCACATTAATAGCACCACTTGTCAAAAGCCGGAATAACCACGTTTTGCAGCACGGAACGTTGCGAGACATGCAGAAAGAGTGTCAATGAGGTTCTGAAAGGTACCGTCAAGAATGTTGAGCCATGCCCAGTTTCACTAAGTTTTTCAGTTGAGATTCCATGGCGTGAACAGCCCGACCGAAGTGGTCCCACAGAGTCTCGCTTCGGTTGAAACAAGGGCAGTTTGGTCGGCACAGGAGTACGATAAAGTCATCCTGATTCTCTTTGAACCACGGACGTACACTGCGAGTTGTGTGACACGTTGTGTTGTCCTGCTGTAAGATACCATTGTTCTGCGGAAAAACAAACTGCATTATGGATGGGCATGGTCCCCAAGAATAGATGCATACTTTCGTTGATCCGTTATGCGTTCTAGAATGACGGGGAATCCCAGGGAATGCCATAAAAGCATTCTCCACACCATAAAGCTACCTCCTGCTGCAGGGTATTTCCTTTCAGACATTTCACGCCGTACATGACAATATCCATCTGCCCGACTGAGCATAAAACGTTATTCATCTGCAAAGGCCACCTATCGCCACTCAGTAGACGTCCCGTTACGATACTGTCATGCAAATTGCAGCCTTCGTGCCACTGAACGGCAGTAGGCATGGGTACAGGAAACAGATACCTGCTGCGGAGCCCCATACGGAGCGACGTTTGCTGAATGGTCATTGAGGAGACATTGTTCGTAATCTCTCGGTTCATCTGGGCAGTCAGTTACTCAACAGCGGCAAGTCGTTTACAAACCTAGCCATTTAGAAAATGCTTCCACCCTTGGTCCCAAAGCCAATGATCATGTCCTTTTGGGTTTTCGGATAAATGGCTTCGTTTTCGCATTACGACAATGACTGTACTTTTTTCCGAATGCCCTGACGTGCATTATATTCTGCTCATTCTGCCACCTGCCGTCTGTGAATGGTTACTTACGTCGAACATAGGCAGTGCTTACATTAATGTGACTGGACCTTCTATCATATCTACGTCTTCTTTAATATTCACATTGCTGAAGCTTTGTGGCCAGACGAAACTACTTTCATCCCGCCACAATTGTGAGTTCTTTGATTGCTGTGGGAGAAGAATCTTCAAACTAGAACACATGTATTATTAGTTCACTTTATTATAAAAACGAATAAGATATTTACCTAAATTTTACACACTTGTTTGCCATAGGACTACTGGATAATTTATACTGCCATTGACTACCAAAGCATCACTTGATACACTAATTAACGAACTGTTCTCTTGAGATACTATGTTGAATCTTCACTAAGGTACAAGTTGATCAGAAACTTTAACAACTCTTTGGTCGTACACTATGATGTTGACTCCTTCAAATGAGGTCAGGAACTGGGCTAGCTCTTATCATGCTCGATACTATGTTGGTCTCAGTGTGAGGGCGCTGCAGTGTCAGGTAAGAGGCGTGGTCTTCAGGAGCATTTCCTACACATCGTTGCAGATTGCAGGGAGCCCTCGCTAATAAGTGTAGTACCACCTGTGGACTAGAGGTAGGGTTTTTTATTAGCAATCAAATCGTCATCAGTCCCAGTTTCGAAACCACTTAAATTTTGATCAATGATCAACATTGGCGTCCGAAGACTTCCGGCATAAGGAGTCATCATCATTCTGCCAATGCCTTATCAAATAGTGCGGAGGAGTAGACAGAGCTTCAGGGCACTCTCTCGCCTTTGGAGTGGACAACTGCCCCTAAAGGCGGAAGAATCAGCAATGATCAACGACATGAGGATGCAAAAGGTAAAGGAAACCACTGCATTAAAGACACGTAACGTGTATCCACAGGACATGTGGCCTGTAATGGAAAAAAGTGTCACGATGAACTCTCCATTGGCAAAAGATTCTGGAATAGTTCCCCAATCGGATCTTCAGGAAGGAACTGCCAAGGGGGAGGTGAGCATGAGAAAAGGATTGAACAATCAACGAAAAGATAAAGTTCTATGAATCAGGGATGGAATGTTAGAAGCTTGAACGTGGCAGGGAAGCTAGAAGATCTGAAAGGGAAATGCAAAGACTCAATCTAGATACAGTAGTGGTCAGAGACGTGAAATGGAAAGAAGACAAGGATTTCTGGACAGACGACTATAGGGTAATATGAACAGCAGCGGAAAATGGTATAACGGGAGTAGGATTCGTTATGAATACGAAGGTAGGGCAGATGGTGAGTTACTGTGAACAGTTCAGTAACAGTAATAGCACCGTTATACATACCGACGTCGCAAGCTGAAGATGAAGAGATAGAGCAAGGACACGAGGATGAGATGGAGATGAAAATTTAATAGTCATGGAGGACTGGAATGCAGTTGTAGGGGATGGAGTGGAAGAAAAGGATACAGGGGAATATGGGCATGGGAAACGGACTGTGGGAGGAGAAAGACGAATTGAGTTCTGTTATAAATTTCAGCTAATAATACTCTGTTCAAGAATCACAAGAGGAAGAGGTATACTTGGAAAAAGCCAGGTGATACAAGAAGATTTCAGTTCGATTAAATCATGGTCAGACAGATATTCCGAAATGAGATGATTGTAAGGCGTACCCAGGAGCAGATACAGACTCAGATCACAAAGTATCAGTGATGAAGAGTAGGCTGAAGTTTAAGTGATTAGTCAGGAAGAGTCAATACGCAAAGAAATGGGATACTGATGTGCTACGGAATGACGAGATATGGTTGAAGTTATCTAAGGCTGTAGATACAGTAGACAGTATAGTTGAAGAGAAATGAACATCACTAAAAAGGGCAACTACAGAAGTTGGAAGAAAAACATAGGTACAAAGAAGGTAACTGCGAAGAAGCCATGGGTAACAGAAGAAATACATCAGTTGATCGATTAAAAAAGGAAGTACAAAAATGTTCAGGAAAATTCACGAATACAGAAATACAAGTCGCTGAGGAGTAAATAAGAAGGGAAGCTAAGAAGAAATGGCTGCATGAAAAATGTGAAGAAATTTAAAAATAAATGATTGTAAGAAGGACTGATTCACTATATGGGAAAGTCAAAAGAACCTTCGATGAAAATAAAAGCAAGGGCGGTAACATTAAGAGTGCAGCAGGATTTCCACTGCTAAATGTAGAGGAGAGAGAGGAGAGAGTGGATATGTGAAAAGAGTACATTGAAGGCCTCTGTGAGGGGGAAGATTTGTCTGATGTGATAGAAGAAGAAACACGAGAGGATTTAGAACAGATAGGCGATCCAGTATTAGAATCACAACTTAAGAGGGGTTTAGAGGACTTCAGGTCAAATCAGGCAGAAGGGATAGATAACATTCCACCAGAATTTCTAAAATCATTGGAGGAAGCGGCTCCAGGAAAGGTGAAGGCGCCAGAGAGGCAATTCTGACGTTGTAGTTGATAACTGAAGCAAGATTAAAGAAAAATCAAGACACTTTCATAGGCTTTGACGACCTGGAAAAAGCGTTCGACATTGTAAATAGGTGCAAGACTTTCGAAATTCTGAGAAAAATAGGGATAAGCTATAGGGAGAAAAGGGTAATACACAATATTTATAAGAGCCAAGAGGGAGTACTAATAGTGGACGACCAAGAACGAAGTGTTCGGATGAAATAGGGTGTAAGACAGGGATGTAGTCTTTCGCCCCTACTGTTCAATATGTACAATTATGGAAATAAAAGAAAGATTCAGGAGTGGAATCAAAATTCAAGGTGAAAGGATATCAATGATAAGATTCGCTGATCTCATTGCTGTCCTGAGTGAAAGTGAAGAAGAATTACATGGTCTGCTGCATCGAATGAACAGTCGAATGACTACAGAATATGGATTGAAAGTAAATCGAAGAAGTAGCAGAAACGAGAACAGGAAGAAACTTAACGTCGGGATTGACAGTCACGACGTAGATGAAGTTAAGAATCTACTACCAAGGCAGCAAAATAAAGGATTACGGACGGAGCAAGGAGGACATCAAAAGCAGACTAGCACCAGCAAACGGGGCGTTCCTGGACAAGAGAAGTTTGCTTGTGAAACTTTCCTGGCAGATTAAAACTGACCGAGTCTCGAATTCGGGACCTTTGCCTTTCGCGGGCAAGTGCTCTACCATCTGAGCTACCCAAGCACGACTCAGACCCCCTCCTCACAGCCTCACTTCCGCCAGTACCTTGCCTCCTACCTTCAAACTTCACAAAAGCTCTCCTGCGAACCTCGCAGAACTAGCACTCCTGGAAGAAAGGATACCGCGGAGGTATGGCTTAGCCACAGCCTGGGGGATGTTTCCAGAATGAGAATTTCACTCTGCAGCGGAGAGAAAATCTCATTCTTCAAGTCTACTTGTATCTAACACAGGCCTCAATCTGAGGAATAAATTTCTGAGAATGTACGTTTGGACACAGCATTTTGTGGTAGTGAAACATGGGCTGTTGGAAAGCCCGGACAGAAGAAAATCGAGGCATTTGAGATTTGGTGCTACAGAGCAATGCTGAAAATTACGTGGACTGATAAGGTAAGGAATGAGGAGGTTCCGCGCAGACTCGGAAAGGAAAGGAAATGTAGAAAACACACAAGGAGAAGGGACAGGATGATAGGACATCTGTTTAGAGAAGAGGGAATGACTTCCATGGTACTAGAGGGAGCTGCGGAGGGAGAAAACTGTAGAGGAAGAGAGAGAGAGTGGAATACATCCAGTAAATAATTGAGAACATAGGTTGAAAGTGCTACTGAGATGAAGAGGTTGGCACAGGAAAGGAATTCGTAGTGGGTCGCATCAGACAATCAGAAGACTGGTGGCTCAAAGAAAAAAATGATTTCTGAGGATACCACTGAAGTTATCATTCGACTGGAGTATAACATCGGAATAAAATGTACGAATGAACTACTGTATTTGTACAATAGTGCTTTACATTGTTCCTCAATAATGGAAAAAAATGCTTCTGTTGTCTGTTACCATGATACGTTACTATGGTCTGTTGTTAGGTACTAAGTGTTGTGCACATTCTTGCACAAAGTTGTTACAATCTTCAGATGTACTAACTGTAATATACCTACAGTTTTCATTCGTACCTTCCAACCGACAGAAACGCAAAACGAGAACTATCGCCTCTGTACAGTTCGTGTTGGCATTGTCACTTAACTGGAACAATGATTAGCAACTGAGTTTCACTGAAGTTTCCAGTTCACAAGTCCACTAACAGCGGTCCTTTGGAACCTACATCTGTTGTGAAATCTGTATTGTGGAACACCATAAACTGTGAACCACAATTGAAGTGCACATAATGAAGCTCCCTCAAGTGTATAAGCATTCGTGTGATGTTGAGTTAGAGCTATCTGCTGTGTCGCAGAGAGGGCTGCCCCGACACCACGGCGAAAGGAATGGTTGGACTGCCACGTGAGTGGAACACCATCAGAGCTTGAGCTGGTCCTCACAGTGAGAGGTGAGTGCAGGTGGTCCAGTTAAGCTGCGGTCAGCCGGCGAGTGTGCAAGCGTGCGACACACCATGTCCAGAGCCTTGCAGGCACTGTTCTGCAATCCTGACTAGGCCGTAACGTCAGTATCTCGATTCGGGACAAACGCCGCCGACAGAATGAGGCGACAAGAGCAAAACCTTGTTGAAGATAAGAGTGGTTGTCAACTCTAATGGATTTTAACAGCGTGAAAGCGGGATCTACTGCGACCAGTATGTGGCCAGTCCAGTGACATGGAATGGGAATCTCTGAGAGGCCGCACAGTCTAGAACCTGTTCCCTCGCTGTCGGGTACATTTAGAGGCCGCCGGTCCACACATCCGCCTCTGTTCTGCGCGTCTCACAGCGCAACAGGCCGCTCGGAGCAGGAGTGAAGCTCGCCTCCGCGTTGGTACTCGCTGATGGCTGAGTGCGAGTACGTCGGAAACCACATGGAGCGACGCGTGTCACTTACCAAAAGGTAGCTGTCCAGCTTGGGGTGGAGGTGCTCTCGTGTGAGGACGAGATGCAGTGGGGCGCCTTGTAGTCCGCCCTTGCCTCTCGTGCTCCAGACATACTTCAAGAGTTTCTGGTTGTCGCGAAACAAGGCGGCTTGGCTTCTCATACCTCAGATATCTCTCTCGTGGAAGTGTCAATATATCGAGTGTGCAAGTGACCCATCCAGAAAAGTGCGTGAAGCATTACTTTTCTATCTGCCCATGCATCGCAGGTTGATGTTTCCCACAACAGTATTCCTGTACCTCCCTTCCCGCCTGAGATGTTGTATTTTCACACCGCCACATCTCGTCACATTTGAGTAATGAAAGAGGCCAAGAGCCATTTATTTCCCAATGTATAATATTTAACTAGACATTGTAATGAAGTATTTTGACGATTTACAAGGAGAAATGAATCCAGCGGCACTGACGCACCTAAGAAGCTATAGACTAATTTAGCGCACATGTAAAAACATCGATATTAAACACAGACTCTGAAGACATTTGAATATTACAAAAAAAAACAAGCGTGCAACCCATCGTCCACTGCCAGACGATATCACTCTCTTTTTATCTCCGGCATAATACGGACGCACCATTACATAGGCGTCATTATAAGATTTGTAATTTGTTTAAATCTATTGATAAATACTCTTATTTTGTTGCGTGTGAGGGTGGTATGTGTGAAAAACACAGAGTGGTTAATGAATGGACATTTATACGTGAATTATAAACTATTATGGACATAAGAAACCACTCATGCTCCGACATTGTTATTGACGTAAGTGTCAACATGTTATGTGTGTTTCAAATCCAAGCTCGTAATTATAGTGTCAGTTACTCTAAATTTGTGTTTCGTTTAGTTGTTGGACAACCTTAATCACTTACTTTCTATGTGCCAAGGTTTTTTCACAGAGTCAACCATGTCCGACGTGTCATTGTGTGGACAGAACAGACGAGGCCGACGTTAACATACTACTTTTGTTCCCCCCCCCCCCCCCCACCCTCTTGAAATATTCTTCAAACTCTGTTGTAAACTGGCCCTTAGGTACATTTTCAGTGCGAGTGACGTCCGGGAATTTCTCAGCTAAATTCACTTTCTAAACGTGAAAGGGAGCCACGCAAGTATTTGTTGCTTCCCCTTCCCAATATGATGCTTAATAATACAGGGTGATTCAAAAAGAATACCACAACTTTAGGAATTTAAAACTCTGCAACGACAAAAGGCAGAGCTAGGCACTATCTGTCGGCGAATTAAGGGAGCTATAAAGTTTCATTTAGTTGTACATTTGTTCGCTTGAGGCGCTGTTGACTAGGCGTCAGCGTCAGTTGATGCTAAGATGGCGACCGCTCAACAGAAAGCTTTTTGTGTTATTGAGTACGGCAGAAGTGAATCGACGACAGTTGTTCAGCGTGCATTTCGAACGAAGTATGGTGTTAAACCTCCTGATAGGTGGTGTATTAAACGTTGGTATAAACAGTTTACAGAGAATGGGTGTTTTGCAAAGGGAAAAGTTCTGGACGACCGAGAACGAGTGATGAAAATGTAGCACGCATCCAGCAAGCATTTGTTCGCAGCCCAGGAAAATCGACTCGCAGAGCTAGCAGAGAGCTGCAAATTCCACAATCAACTGTACGGAGAGTCCTACGAAAAAGGTTAGTTATGAAACCTTATCGTCTGAAATTGGTTCAAGCACTGTCTGCAGCTGATAGCCAGGCAGCACTTCATCACTGGCCTCCAAGAAGCCCTGATCTTACCCCCTGTGATTTTTTCTTACGGGGGTATGTTAAGGATATGGTGTTTCGGCCACCTCTCCCAGCCACCATTGATGATTTGAAACGAGCAATAACAGCAGCTATCCAAACTGCTTACGCCTGATATGCTACAGAGAGTGTGGAACGAGTTGGAGTATCGGGTTGATATTGCTCGAGTGTCTGGAGGGGGTCATATTGAACACCTCTGAACTTGTTTTTGAGTGAAAAAAAACTTTTTAAATACTCTTTGTAATGATGTATAACAGAAGGTTATATTATGTTTCTTTCATTAAATACACATTTTTAAAGTTGTGGTATTCTTTTTGAATCACCCTGTATTACCTTACACCAGACGCCCCCTGCTCCTCTGCGTAACTCATCGTTTCCTGCAATAATGTTAGAGAACTCTCCTCTTACAGCAAGTGCTGCAGAAATCGATAGTACTAACTCTGTCTCTGATTCAGATGCGGTCGTCACAGTGGATAAACTACGTTCACGCTTGTACATCCATAGATATATTGATTTAAAGTGCATCAGAGGTTAATTACGTATGTCTACTGTATATTAGTGCAGCTATGGATGTAGATGTGAGATAAATGCATTTCAGTTCTGTTTGTAATCCACGCGGAACATTTACTTGCTGGGAAGCGATTAGACCCGCAGGGTGTAGATTTCAGTAAAACATTGCGATAGCTCCCTCTGGCTGGTGAGAGATTTGGTGATATTCCAAGACATTTCCTCTGTACAAATCAACATGGGTCCCAGAACAACATCTCGCTGTGTTCGTCCACGAAACCCAGAAGGCTGTAGAAACCGGTACCCAAATAGCTGCCGTGCTCCTAGACTCCCCTAAGACATTCCGTAAAGTTCCGCACTGCCGCTTAACGAACAAAATACGGGCGTACAAAATATCAGACCAAATGTGTGAATGGACTGAAGAGTTTCTAGCAAACAGAATGCAGCATGTTGTTCTCAACGGAGAATTCAGACGTAAAAGTAACTTCTGGCATACCCCAAGGGAGTGTTACAATTCCATTATATTTCATAGAATTTATTAATGACATAATAAACAACGTCGAAAGTGCCATCAATCTTTTCATGGATGATGCTCTTGCACACAGAGAAATCGCAAAGCTAGAAAATTGTAGCGAAATGGAGGAAGACCTGCAGAGCATCGACGCTTGGTGGATGGACTGGCAATTGACTCTCAACATAAACAACTGTCACTTATCGCATATACGTAAGGAGAAAGATCCATTAATGTATGACCAGAGTTTAGCAATTACAGCTAGAAGCAAGTACAGCTAGGAGCACGCTTTCGAAGCGATTTAAAGAAGAACGGTTACATAAAAGCAACCACAGGAAAGTCACATTCGAGACTGAGATTCAGTGGAAGAATTCTCAGGAAATGTAGTCCAATAACAAATAAGCACTCCGTCTTCAGGCCACAAGTGGCCCATCGGTACCATCCGACAGCCGTATCATCATCAGCTGAGGATGCGGATATGTGCGACGTGTGGTCAGCACACCACTCTCCCGGTCGTTATGATGGTTTTCTTTGACCGGAGCCGCTACTATTCTGTCGAGTAGCTCCTCAATTGGCATCACGAGGCTGAGTGCACCCCGAAAAATTGCAACAGAGCATGGCGGTCCGGTTGGTCACCCATCCAAATGCCGGCCACGCCCGACAGCGCTTAACTTCGGTGATCTCACGGGAACCGGAGCATCCACTACTGCAAGACCGATGGCATCAATAAACAAGATAGCTTACAAAACCCTCGTTCGAGCTGTACTGCACAACGGTATGGAATCCTTGTCAAATAGGGTTGGTAGAGGAAACAGATAAGATCTGCATAAGAATAATGCGTTTCGTTACAGAATTATTTAAGGAATCTCGCAAGTATCATAGAGATGATAAACAATCTCCAGTGACAGACGCAGCCATAAGAGGCGTTGTGCGTCACGACTGTGGTGTAACGTTGGAGATCCGAGAGTGTACGTTCCTAGAATAGTCAACAAAAGTATTGCTTCCTCCCACGCGTATCTCGCGAAAAGACCATGAAGGTAAAATTAGAGAGATTCGACGCGACACGGATACTTATCGACAATAGTTCCTCCCAAGAACTATTTGCGGCTGGAACAGGAAAAGGGGCAGGTGAAGATCGTACACAAAATACCCTCCGCCACACACCAGGTGGTGGCATGTGGAGTGTAGATATAGGCGTAGACATTAATTGCACCATCGAATTCCTCACACTCGTAGACTTTTATCCTCACGGATTTCTTTGATTTATTATTTTTGTCAATAGTAATAGTAGTACTAATGAAAGTAAGAGTATTTTATAATTGAGAAGTAATTTACTTTATATGCAACAATACATTTGTTACTTTTGAATACATTATGGGAGATGCAGTGATGAATGTCTTACAAATATTTACTATTAAAAACAGTCTTGATCACGATTTATTTATCAAGGTGACCGGTTTCGAACATTACTGTGGTCATCTTCAGACCATTGAGTAGGAACCTCTTTCTGTTGTTCTCCAACAGAAGGGGATTCCTACTCAATGGTCTGAAGATGACCATAGTAGTAGTCGAAACCGGTCACCTTGATAAATAAATCGTGATCAAGACTGTTTTTAATAGTAAATACATTTGTTGTTTTTGTTGTTGTTGATGCTGCTGTTCTATTCGTATTTAGTTCAGTAGTTATTTATTATATTACACTGCATTAAGTAGTTCAAAATGGTTCAAATGGCTTTGAGCACTGTGGGACTTAACATCTGAGGTCATCAGTCCCCTAGAACTTAGAACTACTTAAACCTGTCTAACCTAAGGATATCATACACATCCAAGCCCGAGGCAGGATTCGAAGCTGCGACCTTAGCGGTCGCTCGGTTCCAGGCTGAAGTGCCTAGAACCGCTCGGCCACATCGGCCGGCTAATTAGTGATTATCACGTGTTATTACCCTGATACTGCATACACGGTAGCACACTACGACGCAATATAGGAAAGAGATGGTCATTCTAGACAACACCCCGCAACAGAATACAATTACATATTCAAATTCATTACACATGATAGTCGAAGTCGTTTCGTACGCACTTAGTTACTGAAACGTTTTACACTCAAACAACGCCTTCCCCGACGAATGTTACACGAGCTCTTCGCTAATATCAAAGTATGTAGTGGTCTCAGCAGGAACAGGCCCTTTTCCACGCTTCATAGTTCGCATGCAGCTCCCACTGTTCCGCTGCTTAGGAAATGTGAATTGCCTTTAATTCAGTTGTTGTGAAAACCTAACGTCACTTCCTGGCGTAGCTCTGGACAACATTTTAAGGTTATTAAAATCGACGTGTATTCCCGTTGGCTGTTTCACCGTTGGAATTCAAGAGGCGCTGACTGCACTGCCGTCACCTACACACCCGGTTTTGCATTCGACTTCTGATCTTCAGATTCTTTACAGTCTGAACACATGGGACAATGGATTCGCTAAGTATTTTGTGTGCGGTATTTTCTACGTGATATAAGCTCAACAGAAAAATACAGAAAGAAAGGAATCGAAAGCATGGATGTTTTCACAATGGAATTAAACGTGTTAGAAAATGGTTAATAATTTTTTAGTTTCATAAATGTGTTCTGCTACTATCATTAGTGCAGGACCAATCACGAAAGTACAAGACTTTCTTCCAAAGCATTACAGCACATCAGACAGAGAGAAAGAAATAAAATCAAATAAAAATCAAACAAATATAATTACATTTTATGGCTATACTACAATAATAAACGTCTAAGAATACAGCACATTCTGTTTCAGCTCTTTATTTGTCTTCTAGATTTATTGTATTGGTTTACTAAGGCCCTTTGCAGTAGAATATGTTTAGACCCATTAACCGCGGACATTAGTGAGTGAAAATAGAAAAGTTAGTCAACTTTTGACATTTCCATCTCCATTATGTGACATTATCGGTAATGGAAAAGCTCCATATCTTAGATGTTTAAGATGATATATAACATGGACTTCCATTTCAGTTTCTTATAAACATAAACGCTTAAAGATTCATAATATTCTGTTTCATTTATTCATTTACCATCTTGCAGTGGTTTTAATGGCCCTGAAACGCCTTGTGCAACCCTGAATCACATATATTGTGTTTTATCTAACTTCAGTGACGGACAAACGTTGGCCGAAGAACTCGAGACAAAAAGCCAACAGCCAATATTTCAACAAGATGCCGCGAAAGTCTCAACAGTTTTTTACGTCTTTGTTGTTCTGAAGATGGTTCTCCGGTTTGAGTTGGCAGCATTTCTTCTTCTTCTCTTCTTCTTATTGTTCTCCAGTCATCTCTTTTCCCTGTTGGTCTCTCCATTTCTTCACATGAGCTGGACCCCGGTTTCGGATCATATCTGACCCCCCTGGAGTACTCGTATTTCAGTCTGCATCGTCTTCTTTCACTCTGCCCTGAATCATTCCTTCCATTACGTTCCGTAGGGCTGATCTTTCTTCTTTCTTTTGTTTTACCCATTTTCGAGCACAATGAATCAGTAATTTCTTTCTGTGTTATTCCGTCCTTTGTGCCCAGTATTTCTTCATTCTCTCCGACCTTCTTCTTGTCTCCTCTTCCGAGATGGTGGATTTCGACTTTATTTTAAATTTGTCTTATAACCTTATTTTCCTGTCTTTATTACTCATCTGAGCTGTTCTGCCGAGTAATCATTTTACTGTAATTTTCAGTTTTCTGTAATACCCAACGTTAGATGTAAATTATCAAGTTCTCCTGTGGCTAAGGATTGTATCAAGTTAAGTAAATCTTTGATTCATTCATGTAATTACGTTAACTAATATTTAATATGCTGTAGTTATGATTAGCCACCTCCCAGAATAATTAAAGAACCCACAGCTACGGCGGACGATTCTAGTTTCATAGCCGGCCGGAGTGGAAGAGCGGTTCTAGGCGCTACAGTCTGCAACCGTGCGACCGCTACGGTCGCAGGTTCGAATCCTGCGTCGTGCATGGATGTGTGTGATGTCCTTATGTTAGTTAGGTTTAAGTAGCTCTAAGTTCTAGGGGACCGATGACCTCAGAAGTTAAGTCCCATAGTGCTCAGAACCATTTGAACCATTTTCTAGTTTCATAACATTCTATTAGAGTTCATTCTGAGAAGATGACCATAAAAAATAGTCTCATTTTTAGCACAGTACCTCAGAGTTTCTCTTTTTTTTTTTTTTTTTTTTTTTTTTTTTTTTTTTTTTTTTGTAGAGTTTGATTCTTGATGTATACTATTTTACGTATACCAGATCGATTGACTGATCCCTTTTTTCTGTACTGCTGGTGGCAGAGATCTTTTATTCGACTACTTTTCTAAGACTTTCTTCGTTTGTGAGGTTTTCTGTTAACGGAGATCTTGTCCAACCTTATCCAGCGCCATATTTCGATTCCCTCCAGACGGCTCCCGTCGTACGCATCAGCAGTCTCCGTTGCGAGCCGTCCATTCAGGTTTCTCGATGTAAGCAGCAGCTTTTTCTTCTAATAGACTGCCTTTGCTCTTTATACTGGCAAAACGTATTCCTTTGTGAGGTGATTTTCCTTCCTAAATAGTTGAAGGTATTTACTTGTCTGCGTGTTACATCATTAACTGCGATATATTGCTGGCTGCGTACTATAACTTCGATCTTCTTTGTATTAATTTTTATTTCACAATTCTCTTTCAAGTTATTGTTCATTCTTTCTGCCTTTTCTTGAAATTCTCTTAGTTCCTTTCAATGACAACTATACCGTCATGGAATCTTACTATTTTGGTTTCCAAACATTAATTTCCACCCCTTCCATTACACTTTATATTTTTCAATGCCTTTCTCAGCATGCAGGTTTAATGAATTTGGTGACAAGGTACATTCCTGACGTATTCCTTTTTTATCTAAACCTCTCTTATTTTCATTTTCCTGTATGATGTCTCTTTTGTTTTTATACAGTTCATATACCATTCGCTTGTGTTTGAAATTTAAGGTCAGTACATCCAAACAGGTCTTCGGCTAAATCTGCTTCAGTTCTTTTGACTATCCAGTTATTTGTTATTCTTGTCCATGTTTTAGACTTGCGTGGCAACAGACTGAAGGAGCGATGTTCTCACATTTTAGAGTTTTATATTTCTTTGTTACTGGATTATGAAACGCATTTTAAACGTATTCTCTAATTTCTCCAGTCATCTGTGGTCGGTTTAAAAATATAGACGCATATATCGCCACCAAATTTCTGTAATCATTTCTCCAGTCCCTTTATCGCATCGTGGTGCTTTGTAAATTTTAATTTCTTCTACAGCATTAATATAATCTTCCATTGTTAAAGAGGACTGCAGCTGATCACTAGCTATGCTATTTTCATTTTCTATACCCTTTATCACTGGTGAATTTTTGTATAATTTTTATGTGTATCGCTTACTTCTCACTCGCTCGCTCGCTCTCTCTCTCTCTCTCTCTCTCTCTCTCTCTCTCTCTCTCTCTCTCACACACTCACTTCTTTGCTTTCCAATATCAGTTTACATCTCTGTGCAATATACTGCTACTACGTGCATCGTTTCCTCTGATCTGTTTCGTAATTGGTTCGTAAGCTGTTTCCATGTTTCTTTCCTCCATCTTTTATTTTCATTGCACTGTCCCTTGACCTTCTTGTCTGTTAACTATATTTGTGCGTCTCTTACAATTTCTAAACCCTTTTCCGCTCTTTCAGTTTTTGAATTTCCTTTATTCTTCCAGGCGTTCAAAGTACGTGTTTCGTAATCCATAGGTCTTGTTTCTGCTCGCCGTTTTCTATTTTTCTTATTCCTTGATCCATGACTTTTAAAACAGACTCTTTAAAATGCATACATATATTGGTGTCAGAAATGGATATTTCTCTAAACTTCTGTTGTATCAATATTTCATGATTTTTTTTTTCTTTTCTCTTTATAGTTTTCTGACATTACATCAGCAACGTTTTTCAATGTTCTCCCTAAACCTTCTTAGTCTTAAGTTAGATTTTTAACAGTCCTTCATTGTGCTCACTCGCTACATCTGCCGCTGGTAACGTTTGCATTTCCTGACTCGGGGTATGTGCCCCTTACCACAGGAAGTTTAATCTATATGGTATAACTACTAGACCCGTTACATTCTCTCCAATGCTTTTTTTACTCTATTGGTTGTAGTCGTCATCCATTTATGACACCAAGACCATAATGACCGAATGTGCACCCAGCTTTACTTCACCTACAGAAACGTTCCAACTTTCGAGGATAATGTGGTTACCGTTGGCCTCAGTCATTACTATCACTTTTCATATCTGATCATACACTGACGAGACAAAAGTCACGAATGCCTCCTAATATCGTGTCGGACCCCGTTTTCTTAGTCGTAATGCAGCAACTTGACGTGTCATGGATTCAACAAGTCGTTTGAAGTCCCCTTGAGAAATATTAAGCCATGCTGTCTCTATAACCGTCCATAACTGCGCAAGTGCTGCCGTTGCAGGATTTTGTGCACGAACTGACTTCTTAACCATGTCTCATAAATATGCTATGGTATTCATGTCAGGCCACACTATTGTGGAGCCACCACCTTGGTTCTATGGCTTTGTGGGGTCACTCGATTCCATCTTTGCTACTTTGAAACACAACTCTTCCAATTATCAAGTGCTCGTAACTTTTAAGGTATGCGTTTTAGAGCACATGTTTGCTGGACATTTTTTTCTTATTGTGGTCCATACTACCACTTCCCAAAATATGGAAAGCAAAGAACTTGCAGTAGAAGAGATTTGCTTCACAGTATCGAAGATGAAAAATTGCTCGTAGCTCTTTAGATATGCGTTTTCGACCCTTTGTTTACTGAGACTTTTTTGCTTCTAGTATGGTGTACTTTCAACTGTATGCGTTTACGCCATTAATTATGATATACCCTGTATACATATTTCTATCCCATGACTTTTGTCACTTCTGTGTACACATGGTCCTTCATCTGCGTGACTAGTTACTGAAATGTACATCCGTATTATTACTGTGTTAACTGGTTCATTCTCTGTTCTCACCATAACTACTCCATCACTGTGTTGCACATAGTTCTTGGCTTATATAGCTAGGATTTGACTTAGTACTTAACTCGTGCGCCAACTTCCCCTATATCTCCATAACTTCTCTTTTCTTTGCTCCGAAAGTACCATTTATCAGCCCATTTTATTTCACTTCTCTGGTATGTTTATGTCATGTTTAACCATCTCTTTTTTTTTACATTGTGTAGTTTTCCAAAAATGTCGAGAGTTTTTACGTTCCAAGTTAGTATCTTAACATGCCTTATACATGCTCCCACACCAGCTGAAGATACACATTTGGGTGTGTTTTATCCCCGGATTGTTTATTTAAATAAGCCCTCATTACTGATACGAAAAGCGTAGTGACCGTAAGTAATTAACAATCTCGTCGCCTAACATTTGTAACCTTTTCAGAGAACAAGAGCGAGAGGCATCAAATTCATAAATGGAGCGCGTCAGGTCACGCCAGTCTAATGATTTAGAATACGTTGCCAGCTGTCAAACGGAAGATGATACGTGCGGGGAAAACAAGGGCAAATATCTGATAAAGGTCGTCTTAAGTGTAAAAAACACTCATGAGAATCTCATCCATAACTACATGTCAGGTGATAGAAGTATGGTATCAGCCAGCGGAGATACCGAGTGTTATGTAAGATAACGTAATCAATTTACTCCCTAGACGAGCACGGATGGAAAATTACAATAAAACATCCAGTCAGCAAGGAGCACACTGATAATTCCTTGTCTCAAACACCAGTCCTGTGTAAATGATATATTTCTTCATATATTTCATCTTCTTTTGATCTTTTAAATTAGGCCTTTTTACGAACAATAACATCAAAAGTAATGTTAAACACTGAAATATTGTTTCTGCATCGGGAGAGTAGCGTACTTCTATAATGATGAATAAGTACATTGTGCTATACATTTATTGAAGGTTTTTGGGGACGGGGGGAGGGGTAGGGGGGCAGGGCAATGAGGGAAAGTGCTAATAGGGCCAGGACACTTTTATATATGAAGCATGGAAATAATTCGTTGGAAAAAATGGCTCTGCTTTGTGCGAATTCATAGATGGCCGAATTAAGAGTTATGGTTGCTGCACGGTTAGTGTTCAACTGTAAGTACAGCGCACCGCTCCAGCTGGATGTGGAAGGCAGTGCCGTACTGCTGCTAACCTCAGGTGTTACGCCAGAGTCCCGAGTAAAGCCGCAGACTCATCTGCAATGTACTGTGGACTCGTCCATAATACACTTCCGGTGGTTACTCGTCGCCAGTGGTGGAAAGCTGCTCTGGGAATGCTCATTCACAGAGGCAGGGAACAGACTGACTGAATTATTTCTTAGCTTCCCATTATCATGTCTCGGCGTCATACTGTCCCACGCTGGCAACTATGTTACACAATGTGCTTGTTCGTAGATGAAGAAATACAAGTATCACGGTTGCCCATTCTTCTGGATAGCAACCAACAATTGATACCAATAATGATTTCAATACCATATTTACACAGATTAGAAGAAAATAGGGTGACTTTAAGGACTTATGCACCAAATGGTCAATAAAAATAATAAAAACTAATATAATTCAACTGCGCCGGCCTACAGGACACCTAGACATCTTCGAGAAGAAATGTGACAATTTTGTGTTTGAAAGCCATCCACACTAGCATGACAAAGCAAATGTTAGGCTGCTGTTTCACTACGAGATTATTTTCTTTAGTTGCGAAATGGAAGCAGTCTGAGGAACAGAAAGTATAAGAGACGCAAACAAAACCTCTGTAAAAAACAACTTGAAGAAAGCATTGAAACTCAAGAAACATTTTTGAGCAGACAGAACAAGTGGCATAGTATTTTAAAACATAGAAAAGCCATATGATTGTGCACACCTACAATTCCCTCGCATTCCAGTTCTTTTTTTTCTGAGTTGTGAATGAAGGATCGTCTGCGAACATCATTCATCGCCCTAATTTTCTGTAACCGAATGCAGAATTGCAAATACAAGCTGTGAGGTGATCATTGGAGCTTTCAAATGGTTCAAATGGCTCTGAGCACTATGGGACTTAACATCTGGGGTCATCAGTTCCCTAGAACTTAGAACTACTTAAACTTAACTAACCTAAGGATATGACTCACACCCATGCCCAAGGCAGGATTCGAACCTGCCCCATAGCTGTCGCTAGAACCGCTAGGCCACACTGGCCGGGGCATTGCAGCTTTGCAGGCAAGACAAACGATCCGTGTAGAAATAATCACACTATTTCGTATCATTCCTTCGTGAAGATATAACTTTGTTCAACCGAATGACATTATGCCAATCAGCACATTCTTAAAGCTCTCTAGAGACTTCCTTTATTTCAACAATAACCGTGATGTTACACTATGTCATCAAAAGTATCCGGACACCCCCAAAACATACGTTTTTCATATCAGGTGCATTGTGCTGCCACCTACTGCCATGTACTCCATATCAACGACCTCAGTAGTCATTAGACATCGTGAGAGAGGAGAATGGGTCAGGTGCTTGGGTGTCACTTGTGTCATACGTCTGTACGCGAGATTTCCACACTCCTAAACATCAATAGGTCCGCTGTTTCCGATGTTATAGTAAAGTGGAAACGTGAAGGGCAGGTACATCACAAAAGCGTACAGGCCGACCTCGTCTGTTGACTGACAGAGACCGCTGACATTGAAGAGGATCGTAATGTGTGATAGGCAGACATCTATCCAGACCATCAAACAGGAATTTAAAACTGCATCAGTATCCACTGCAAGTACTATGACAGTTAGGCGTGAGGTGAGAAAACTTGGATTTCATGGTCGAGCGGCTGCTCATAAGCCACACATCACACCGGTTAATGCCAAACAACATCTCGCTAGGTGTAAGGAGCGTAAACTCTGGACGATTGAACAGTGGAAAAACGTTGTGTGGGGTGACGAATCAAGTACGAAATGTGACGATCCGATGGCAGGGTGTGGGTATGGCGAATGCCGGTGAATGTCATCTGCCAGCATCTCTAGTGCCAACAGTAAAATTCGGAAGGCGGTGGTGTTATGGTGTGGGCGTGTTTTTCATGGAGGGCGCTTGTACACCTTGTTGTTTCTCGTGGCACGACAACAGCACAGGCCTACATTGATGTTTTAAGCACCTTCTTGCTTCCCACTGTTGAAGAGCAATTCGGGGATGGCGATCGCTTCTTTCAACACTATCGAGCACCTGTTCATAACGCACGGCCTGTGGCAGAATGGTTACACGACAATAACATCCCTGTAATGGGCTGGCCTGCACAGAGTCCTGACCTGAATCCTATAGAATACCTTTGGGATGTTTTGGAACACCGACTTTGTGCCAAGACTGACCGATCGACATCGATATAGTCTCCTCGGTGCAGCACTCCGTGAAGAATGGGCTGCCATTCCCCAAGAAACCTTCCAGCACCTGATAGAACGTATCTGCGAGAGTGGAAGCTGTCATCAAGGCTAAGGGTGGGCCAACAGCATATTGAATTCCAGTATTACCGATGGAGGGCACCACGAACTTGTAAGTCATTTTCAGCCATGTGTCTGTATACTTCTGATCACATAGTGTATGAATGTCCACAGCATCCGCGCTGTCTATGACCCAAGTAACGCGAAGTGGCAAGTAATGAATACCACTCAGTACAATGAAAGTCCTAAACCAGTCGAGTGTTTCTTAAAGAGCACAAAAAAGTCCAAGTTTTCCCGCATGCCACTGACATAAATATGCAGGCTTCCGCAGTCAGCGTCAGTTGCGTTAAATTCGTACCGAGTGTACTGCCACGCCATCTTATAAAATACATAAAATAACAAAATAAACCTACGTTTCAGGTAAGTTGCAACGGTCTTCCTCAGGAAAAAGACTGCCCTAAGGAAGGTTTCTGCAACTCGGCCAAGACTTCGGTTTGTTTTAATATTTTATAAGACGACCCAGCTGTATATACCAAGAAGGATTTTAATGAGATGAATCGGTGCTCTATGATGTGAAAACTGCCCTCGATAGATCCTAATTTTATCTAGATAACGCCAAAGATGTTCGAACACATCAGGTGAGTGGAGTAAAACTGAGTCCCCGTCAGAAATCACGTGATTTACCAAACGGCAACCCTTCCAACCTCCATCTTTTTAGTGGAAGGCAAAATATTTGCGATGGCGAGCTCTTCTGATTAGCAAAGACTAAAATTCGACTTCTAGAACGGTACACTAGTGTGAGACTGTGCCGCCTTATACTTTTTGTGGCATGTTCTCCATGTAGTGGTATTTGGGAATCATTGTACTCGGCACTGTACCTAGAAATGTGACCATTTCTGGCGATCCACCTTCTGGGGAATTTTAGCTTTGGATTATGTCACGTGACGCCTATAATGTATAGGGTCGCCTTCAAGGTGGCAGAATATACTTCTTGTAGGCAGAGGAACCTCTTCTAATAATGCTGGAAATTCATTTTAGAGAAGTGGGGAGATCTGGAAACACCCCCCAGGCTGTGGCTAAGCCATGTCTCCGCAGGTCACACGGTTTTAATCTGCCAGGAAGTTTCAACTCCATAAATGATCACCAAACCAGATGCAGTGGTTGCTTGTTCCGGAATAAAAAGAATAAAGTTAAGATCTCAGCCATTACGTTTTACCTATAAGTCAAGCTATAAAGTAAACTACTAGATGATATCAAAAATATAAACGAACTCTGTTAATACACGTTTTAAAGTGTACTTACTAAGGAATAGTTTTCACTTCGATAAAGATTTCGACCAATAAAAATTATTTCAAATAAATAATCACGTTCTCCAGTAACAAAGTAGCCAACAAGAAAGGAGTATATCCATAAGCAACACAACGCATTTCTAGTTTGAATTTTCCACCATGAAATCTAAAATCAATGTATATGGTAGGAGGAGTCTTACTATTCGTTTCTGCTGTATGAATCGGATTTATCTGTTCGTTTAGCCTTACCGCATGTAATTAGCGGAAAACAGCGTATGTCTATTTGTATCATGAATTTCTTCTGTGTGTCCTGTTTCTTCCCGTTATTCTTACCTGATGTACCTCGGATATAAATAATGCGTATGTGTATGTGCAATGACAACATCCATACAGCGAATTTTGTCTACAGATAAATGAATAAATAAATTATAGCGATGGAAAATTATGGGGACAATACACAAATATCTTTAGACTCCATCATTAAAATCGCCCATCCACAGTACAGTCAGCTACAGCACGCTGAGTACATCTGCATTTAAATTTACATCTACGTCCATACTCTGCAAAACATTGTGAAGTATGAAACAGGGAATACTTCTGGGTGAATCGGTCAAGCAGGCTTCTTCCCGCTCCACTGACATATGGAGCGCGAGAACAATGATTGCTTAAACACCTCTTTGCGCTCTGTCATTAATCTAGCATTGTTTTATCGATCCCTACTGGAATGATACGTACGGGATTGTATTATATTCTAGGATTCCTCACTTAAAGTTCGTAGCTGAAACGTTCTGAGCAGACATTCACGGGTCAGTTTCCTTCTTTCTCCAAGTGTTTGCCAATTCAGTTCTTAAAACATCTCTGTGATGCTGTCCCATGGTCAAGCTATTCGTGCCGCCCAACTTTATACACGTTCAATATCACCTGCTAGTGCTATCTGGTACGGGTTCCCCACACACTTGATCAGAATTCTAGAGTGAGTCACAGAATGATTTATGAGCAATCCTCTCTGCAGACTGATTGAATTTTATTTCTGTTCCATCAATCAAGTCCGCCACGTACTCTACCCTCGGCTGAGCCTATTTGACAGTGCCAGTTCGTATTCCTACAAACTGTTACACCCTTATACTTTTATGACTTGATCGATTCCCACCGCGACACTCATGTAGGATACTACGAATATTTAGTTTCGTGAAGCGTACTGTTTTACATTTCTCAACATTTAAAGCAGTTGTCAATATTTGCATTACTTTAAAATCTGATCAAAATGTAACTGAATAGACGTGCAGCTTTCTTCAGGACCGAGAAAGGTGGCGCAGTGGTTAGCGCACTGGACTCGCATTTGGGAAGACAAAGGTTCAAGTCGAGTCATACCATCCTAATTTAGGTTTTCCGTTATTTCCCTAAATCGATTGAGGCAAATGTCGGGATGGTTCTTTTGAAAGGACACGGCCGACTTCCTCCCCATACTTTCCTAATCCGATGGGACCGATGACCTCGCTGTTTGGTCCCTTCCCCCAAAACCAACCAACCAACCTTCCTTTAGACAGTACTTCATCACGGATAATGGCATCGTCCGCGAAAAGTCTGAGGCTACTATTTATATTGTTGTAAAGTCATTAGTATACAATAAGAACAGCAACAGTCCCAATACACTTTCTTGTGGTAAACCTAAAGTTACTTCCGCATACTTCCAAAGCTGTTTCACAGAGGAAGACTGCACTGTAGTTAATTTATCTAGATTGTCGCACAGATGACAAAATGGTAGACATCGAAATAGATGGCAGAGGGATAGAAATACAATTAAAATCGCTCAAAAGAAGAAAGGACGCTGGACCTGATGGCATACCAGTTCGATTTTCACAGAGTACGGGAAGAAACGTGCCCCCTTCCTGCAGCGGTGTACCGTAGGAAGCGTTCCAAAAGATTGGAAAAGGGCACAGGCCATCCCCGTTTTCAAGAAGGGACGTCAACAGATGTGCAGAACTATAGACCTATATCTCTAACGTCGATCAGTTGTAGAATTTTGGAACACGTATTATGTTCGAGTATAATGACTTTTCTGGAGGCTAGAAATCAACTCTGTAGGAATCAGCATGGGATTCGAAAAAGACGATCGTCTGAAACCCAGCTCGCGCTATTCGTCCACGAGACTCAGAGGGCCATAGACACGGGTTCCCAGGTAGATGCCGTGTTTCTTGACTTCCGCATGGCATTTGATACAGTTCCCCACAGTCTTTTAATGAACAAAGTAAGAGCATATGGACTATCAGACCATTTGTGTGATTGAATTGAAGAGTTCCTAGATAACAGAACGCAGCATGTCATTCTCTATGTCTTCCGAAGTAAGAGAGATTTCAGGTGTGCCGCAGGGGAGTGTCGTAGGACCGTTGCTATTCACAATATACATAAATGACCTTGTGGATAACATCGGAAGTTCACTGAGGCTTTTTTGCAGATGATGCTGTAGTATATCGAGAGGTTGTAACAATGGAAAATTACACTGAAATGCATGAGGATCTGCAACGAATTGACGCATGGTGCAGGGAATGGCAACTGAGTCTCAATGTAGACAAGTGTAATGTGCTGCGAATACATAGAAAGAAAGATCCTTTATTATTTAGCTACAATATAGCAGGTCAGCAACTGGAAGCAGTTAATTCCATAAACTATCTGGAAGTGGGCATTAGGAGTGATTTAAAATTTAATGATCGTATAAAGTTGATCGTAGGTAAAGCAGATGCCAGACTGAGATTCATTGGAAGAATCCTAAGGAAATGCAATCCGAAAACAAAGGAAGTAGGTTACAGTACACTTGTTCGCCCACTGCTTGAATACTGCTCACCGGTGTGGTATCCGTACCAGATAGGGTTGATAGAAGAGACAGAGAAGATCCAACGGAGAGCAGCGCACTTCGTTACAGGATCATTTAGTAATCGCGAAAGCGTTACGGAGACGACAGATCAGTGGAATACTGTGCAAGAGAGACGCTCAGTAGCTCGGTACGGGCTTTTGTTGAAGTTTCGAGAACATACCTTCACCGAGAAGGCAAGCAGTATATTGCTTCCTCCTACGTACATCTTGCGAAGAGACCATGGGGATAAAATCAGAGAGATTAGAGGCCACACAGAGGCATACCGACAATCTTTCTTTCCACGAACAATACGAGACTGGAATGGAAGGGAGAAGCGATAGAGCTACTTAAGGTACCCTCCGCCACACGCCGTCAGGTGGCTTGCGATGTATGGATGTAAATGCAGATGTAGACTCTTCATCCAAGATAACATTTTCTTCCTCCCTACCAACAAATATTCAATCCAGTCATAATCATTGGCCTTAAACAGCTTTTCAGATCATACTGTAAAAGTACACGGCAAGAAGGGTAGTGTCTGAAGACGACATGGGTAACGGATGTGATTTGATCATCTTTTAAGTAAATTACTTTGTGACAGTGACACGAATGGAGAGAGCAATCTTATCTCGAAGGAGCTGATAGTGGCGTAGCGAGCGGTGCGCTCGACTAGAAGGCTGCGGTCGGTACTCACCTGCTGGCTCCATCATGGCGGCCACCGCACAGTAGCTCCCGCAGCGCTCACCGTCCGCCTTTATACCGAGCGACAGACGCGCGCTGGCGCTGGCGGTGACGCGACAACACAAGCCTGGTTGCGCCGTGGCGACGCTCGCTGCTTCAACACAGCGGCCGTGTGCATGTTGTTGTAACAAACTGAGACATGGGGGCGATCCGGAATGTAACCTCCTTCAGGCTGCAATTTTAGTACTGCAGCACTGTGGGCAAATTCACTGAGGTCACAAAAGTCATTGGATACCTCCTAATGTCGCGTCGGACCTCCTTCTGCCTGGCGTAGTGTAGCAACTCGACGTGGCATGGACTCAACAAGTCGCTGGAAGTACCCCGACAGAAACATTGAGCCATACTGCCCACGTAGCCGTCCATAATTGCGAAAGTGACGCCGGTGTAACATTCCGTGCACAGATTGATCTCTCGGTTACGTCTCATAAATGTTAGATGAGACACATGTCGGGCGATCTGGTGGGCCAAATCATTCGTTCGAACTGTCCGGAATGTTCTTCAAACCAGTCGCGAACAATTGCGGCCTGATGACTTGGTGCATGGTTATCCATAAAGATTCCGTCATTGATCGGAAACTCATGTCCATGAATGGCTGCAAATGGTCTCCAGGTAGCCGAACATAACCTTTTCCAGTGAATGGTCAGCTCATTTGGACCAGAGGACCCAGCCCATTCCATGTAAACACAGACCACACCACTCTCCACACTACAATGGAGCCACAACCAGCTTGCACGGTGCCTTGTTGACAACTAGGCTCCGTAGTGCCACACTCGAACCCTACCATCAGCTCTTACCAACTGAAACCATGACTCAGTTAAATAATAATGAGCGTAGGGTATTGGTGACCGGGAGACCCCTCGCGGGGCGGTTCGACCGCCGCTCCACAAGTTCTTTAACGCCACTACGGCGACTTGCGAGTGAATGAGGATGAAATGATGATGAAAGACACACAACACCCAGTCATCTCGAGGCAGAGAAAATCCCTAACCCCGCCGGGAATCGAACCCGGGACCCCGTGCGCGAGAACGCTACCGCAAGACTGGCGTATCACCCGGCGTAATGGTATGGGACACGTCTCGGTCACCTCTTGTTCGCATTGACGGCACTTTGAACTGTGGACGTTACATTTCAGATGTGTTACGACCCGTGGCTCTACCCTTCATTCGATCCCTGCGAAACCCTACATTTCAGCAGGATAATGCACGACTATATGTTTCAGGTCCTGTACGGGCCTTTCTGGATACATAAAATGTTCGACTGCTGCCCTGGCCAGCACATTCTCTAGATCTCTCACCAACTAAAAACGTCAGGTCAATGGTCACAATACACCAGTCACTACTCTTGATGAACTGCGGTATCGCGTTGAAGCTGCATGGTCAGCTGTACCTGTACACGCCATGCAAGCTATGACTCAATGCCCAGGCGTATCAAGGCCGTTATTACGGCCAGAGGTGGTTGTTCTGGATACTGATTTATTAGGATCTATGCACCCAAATTGCGTGAAAATGTAATCACTTGTCAGTCCTAGTATAATGTATTTGTCCAATGAATACCCGTTTATCATCTGCATTTCTTGTTGGTGTAGCAATTTTAATGGCCAATAGTGTATGACGACAGTACAACAGTACTGACAGTGTACTGAATGACACAATGTGACCACACCTTGTGATGATCACCATCTAGTCTGAAACTTCCTGTCAGATTAAAACTGTGTGCCCGGCCGAGACTCGAACTCGGGACCTTTGCCTTTCGCGGGCAAAGGTCCCGAGTTCGAGTCTCGGCCGGGCACACAGTTTTAATCTGCCAGGAAGTTTCATATCAGCGCACACTCCGCTGCAGAGTGAAAATCTCACTCTGGAAACATCCCCCAGGCTGTGGCTAAGCCATGTCTCCGCAATATCCTTTCTTTCAGGAGTGCTAGTTCTGCAAGGTTCGCAGGAGAGCTTCTGTAAAGTTTGCAAGGTAGGAGACGAGGTACTGGCAGAAGTAAAGCTGTGAGTACCGGGCGTGAGTCGTGCTTCGGTAGCTCAGCTGGTAGAGCACTTGCCCGCGAAAGGCAAAGGTCCCGAGTTCGAGTCTCGGCCGGGCACACCGTTTTAATCTGCCAGGAAATTTCATATCAGCGCACACTCCGCTGCAGAGTGAAAATCTCATTCTGGACCATCTAGTCTGTTTGGCTGAAACGAACAGAAAAGCTTCATCCAGAGTGTTGGTGTGACGTTGGAGCACTGCAGTCGGTGTGGATATGTCTGTGCCGACAGCTCGACACAGTCTTCTGTGGATAGGACTGGTGGCATGCAGGCCACTGCATCGGCTCCATTCACTGGAACCCATCAACGTCCCAGTGGGCACGTGAATGCTGACACTGGTGCTCTGAGTGCCAAAATACAATGGTTCTGGACGAATTCCAACTTGTCCTATAGTGACGGCGACATCAGCGTTCGACGCCACCATGGTGAATCGGGCGACGTGTATCGTTGAGCAGCATAGCAGACAAACGTCAAGTGTGATGGACACATGCAATCTCGTCTCCTATGTCTCGAGGGCAATCTGAACAGCTACCGCTACGCCAGGGAGATTTTACAGCCCAAGCCATGGTCCCTCTTGCACGATGTTCCACGTGCCATATTCCAACAGAACAACGCCTGGCCGCATGTGTCGAGGAATGTGCAAGCCTTCTTCGAAGAACGACAGGTATCAGTCAGCAGCTTGTTCATTCAGATCTTCTGCAGCCGCAATTTATGGTTTTTGGATGCGCCTAAACACTGCAGAGTAATACCCAGCAGCATATTCAGGCACTCTTTCATTCCATACTCCAACGTCTAGTGGCTCTGACTGCAGCAAGTAGTGGCATTAATCCGTACTGAATTTCCACTGTCACTGTGCATATGCAGGTCTGTGATGATAATCATTTGTCCGTAATCGGTGGAATAAATTTCGTCGTGATTACATCTTTCAGCTTGGTGTTACATTTTTTTCAAACAGTGGTGTACAATGAATATACAAATGAATAGTTAAAAATCGACATCTGCTTATGCAGTATAATTAATGAATTAGTAACACATAGTTATTGAACATGACTGTTACTTTAAATACTATTCCGCTAAACATCGAAGTGTAGGAAATATAATCAACTGCTGCTTTTATGCTCATGTTGTTTGTCTTCATCAACAGATGGCTGCACTGGTAAAATGTTCAAAGGTCGGTAGGTATACTGTAGTATAAGACACAACAGAGCCTCAAATTAATTATTTGCCACGTCTATGATGCCTGTCACATTTCACTCTTTTCTTTTCAAGTCTGCAACACTGTATCACTAAGGCAAAACAGTACAATGTTTGCGTCAAACTGCTGCCGAAAACATGATTACAAACTCTATATAAATTATCCCAAAGATTAAACGCAAGTGGCGTGCTAAACAGGCAGGTAAACTTCTAATGTTACATGAAAACAAATATAAAATATACTCTTCATAAGTAGTTAAAAACCAACGTTTGCTTATGCAGTGAGGTATGAGACTGAGTGTAAAACATAAAAAGTTAAGAACCAAACTTTGCTTATATGTACAATTAAACTAACAAATTAGTAATATGTAGTTGTCAAAGATGAGTCTTGCTTTAATACTATTCTGCAAATCTTCAAAAACGCACAATAAATAAGTTATTGTAATCGAGCATTTTAAAAAATCTGTGTGAAATAAATATGCCAAGTAGCGGCAAAGATTAATTTATTTACATGAAACAGGCGTAGGAGATACTATCTTAAACAATTTTTGTTTCTATAACAAAGAACAAAAACTGTAGTAATTATTATTCTTCTGTTAAAGTTTGGAGAGGAAGGTATTACCTACCGTAATGTAACAGACGGTGTACATTTTTTTTAGATGATAAAGTAGGCCACCAAAAACATGGCTGTATTCCGGCTCTATATTCTTCTGTCATGACGTTGTGTTTGTATATTAATATTTTCCAGCAATCAGCCAAGATCATTGATCTAGCATTATGGCGCTTAAGTGACATTTCATCTGCGGTCTCGTATTGCAGTATGTGCCCTTTCAGATCAGCAACCTGTATGTTCTAAATGTCGAAGTCTGATGTTTCTTCCGGCGACCGCAGAAATTCTAATTTGTGACACCGCAACATAAAACTGTAATAAGTACTCGTATAATCATGTCATCTTATCAACAAGCCAACCTTTACTATGGCTTTAAGCTTGTCATCACCAACATTGTTCGATCTGAGTGACATGCTTGGTTTAAGACACAACAGAGGATCAAATTAATTAGTATTCCACGTCCATGATACTTGTCAAATACCACCATGTTCTTTCCAAGTTTAAAATGACAGTAAAAATACGTCTACAATAAATCCAAATTCCAATGTTTACGCAAAGTATCTCAGTATTATATTTTACATATTCACACATTCGTCAAATTAGCGCCTAAGACATGATTGTTAAGTCTAAAGTAAGTGCTCCAATATTATTTCCATGGCTAAGTGGTTACAAGTAACATGATAAACTAACAGTTAAAAGCAGGAATTAGGCCTAAGGGAAAGATGTCGTAAAACGAACATGATCAAGGTTACAACTGGAAAAAAAGAAGTTAGCTAAAGTATTAAGCTAAGCAAATAAGCACGCAAACAAGAAGACAGTCTGACTTACTGGAAGAAATTAATTAATTAGGCCTACTCTTGGTGTAAATCACAATACATTCCCATTAAATTTGAATTTAAATTAATTAAAGTTGTTCCCAAGTATCATTTCAGGAGGAACATAGATAATATATGATGTTATACCACACGCTAGAAAAATGTAATCGATGATACTGATTGGCAGTTATTGCTCTTATTACATATTACTTAGGTCTACTAGAGATTATGTGTAACAGCAACTTTCGACGAAGTTTGTAGTATTTACCAACCGGAACTACGGTCCCAAAGCTCTTTAAACTTTTATAGACTTTATTTTCTATAAACATCTATTAAATAACATCGAAACCTAGTAGAAATATGTGATGGGATAACGTACACTCACACACACAACATAGCCAAAAGACAAATAAACTTACTAAACACAATGTTAGGGAGGAAGGAAGAAGGAAATTTGACATTTTTATTGTGATGTAGCACGTAAACTACATTTTTTTTTCGTAATATGATAGGGATCCGCTCCCAGACTCCCACAGTCATCAAGAGAAAGCTGGTCAGGATGTGGTGATAAGGCCCTAATCACTCTCGAAAGCGCCAAAAAAAATATTGTTGTCAATAAAACACTTATTGAGCAGTAACGCAGGATTGTTTCCAAAGTGCCTCACCATGGCTGCGTCAGTGGAACAGTGCCTCATCACAGAAGGAAAGCCGATGTGCACTCGACTCGCAGCAATATGGACTGCTCAGCAAAGCACTGGGCAGCAACTGCTATGTCACAGGCAGCTGTTGACTGCTGAATACAGCGGCCTCGAGCTCTGCGTATCGATCTGGAAAGTGCTCTCATGAACATCGAAGATTTGCACTCCAGAGTCTCAACACAGCTTCACCTGAAGCATTCACTGGCTCACAGCGGCCGCCTCTCAGCCCCATTTTGGAGACAGGAGCAAGCAGCATAGGATCGGAGTGAGCAGCAGAGGCGTCCATCCGCTCGAAGACAGATGTTGGAGAGTGTCCAGGTCACAAAGGTCAAGCCTCCAGCAGATCTGTAGGATGATGGTGAGCTCTGTGACCCATCAGAGTGGCCTCAGAAGTTGGCGGTGGAACTGGCAGCAGCAGCGTCCTTCCAGCCAGACTTATGGTTCCATAGATGATCAGAGACACCTAGGTGTGCTGAGGATCAACCTCCATAGCCTCATCTCTCACTGGATAGCTGGTACTGGCACAACGGCTGAGACTACGCACAGGGCCTGTAGATCAGCACACATCAACACTACGCTTATTGAAAGGGTGGGGTATTTATGTTCACGATTCCTGTGTGCTCTATGAGGATGGGGATGGCTATGACATCATGTGTCCCGGTTTTCTGTCACTGTCAACTCTCTTAGTGACTTCAGACTTCCGCAACTTCTCCTTTCAGAAAGCCTTTCCTGCTGGCTCGACACCTCAATACTTGAAGCTGAATAGTAGCTGGCCTTTCTTACTAAATTCTGCTTTACCACTAGTATGACGGTATCTTTCGACTTCCATGATGCTATAAAGCTTCTCTTGCAGAATTGGGCACTCGGTGTTACCCCATGTTGCGACGGCTTCCGTATTTACCGCAACTCGCTCAGCATTTCCTCCTAACTGGCAGTCTCCTGTTCGTTGACTCAGGCGGTGATTTACATGGTTTTCAACGGTTGATACATCAAACCGATAATTCAGGTCTCTGAAGAAGCCTTTTCTTACACACTAACATAATTATTCATTTACTTATAGATTCATCTATGAGATTACACGTAATTCCCTTACTGTGTCTGAGCTTTATTTACAAATCAATCAACTGATATTTGGTGCACAGGTAAATCTGAGAGGTGCACTGACTTTCGTTTAAAACAGAAGTAGATTACACAACTCTCACGCAGAACCACTACAGTACTGGCAGATGTCACGCTTGTAGTCGTGATACTATGATGTTGTCTATCGCGGCATTCCCGTATGTCCGAGAACATTTGTTTGGCTGTATTTCTCCCTTTTCGCATTACTACTAGTTCGTCTAGTGAGCATGAAATATGTTGATTCAAGGTATTATTTAGGATGGGTATGTTTTGGGTCGGCAGTATCTCTATTGGCTTTTCGAGTCAGTATAACATTCATTGTTTCCACTAAAGTGTGGTTACACCAGTGATCGTAGCTGGTAGACGAAACGTCGCACCTGCTAAGACACAAGTCGTATCCTTTATTGTTATTCCGCTATCCCGTAATTCCACCTGTTGGTTGACTGTGTTCGTAACAGTTTACTATGACTGCTTCTGGTGAAAAAAATTAGTAGACCCAGTGGATGCCTACTCTCTGGAAATGTGGATACTATGTTAACACTTCCCTTTGACACTCACTTGCTTGTGCCTTTTCCAGAAACAACTGGACCTCGCCAGTCTGTATCATCCTATTTGGGCAAATCGTAAGACTTTCCCTCTGGTATCTCTGTAGGACTCCCAACGACATTAGAGCGTAGCCACCTCTTTCCTCTGAAACTATTAATACATCTTTGGTTCACACCTGTACCCATTTCCGTATGTGACTTAAGAGAAGGAACCTTTATCACTATCTCCCCCTGCGAGATTACCCGGATGAAACTATACAACACCCATATACAAAAACAAGATTGTATCGGTTCTAGACAATGAAAAATTAAAAAAACTTTAAAACGTATTGTAAATAGAACAAAATAAAACTGGATGACTTTCTTATTATCTACACAAGGACAAACTAAGTGCAATATAGGCAAAGGGCGTAAGGCACTTTAAACCTACTCTGGCCATCAGTCTGTTTCTTCTTTGTTTCACGAGGCTTCTTATTCTGTACTGCAGATGCTGCTGGTATCTGTGGTAATGCATCGATAGCTTCCTTAAAAAGTTTAATAAGTCCTACGTGAATAATAGAAGTCTTCGCAGCCATCTGTATTTTAACATTGACAGTTGACTACTTGGTTGGTCCATGGTGTTTCTTTTTTTGCCTTTTGGTGTATATGGGTTCATTACTAATACCCATTGGCCAGTCCTGTATTACGGTAACTTCCCTAAGCGTTTTCCAATCTGCTCTTGTCGTCATAAGGCATTTGTATTTGCGTGTTTTACTCGTTATAAAATGTCTTGTAATCTCTTATCAAACTTTTTCACTGATTGGACGTCGGGCCCGAGCTACGGCTTAATCACTTTCTCCCATATATTATCTCGTAAAGCGAGAGACGATTAGCCGTAGGGACTTTAGAACTGTACGCATCAGTTACAAAATTTAAATATACGTCCTCATTTTCAAAATTATTGCTAACTTAATAGCTCAACATCTTCGAAATTCTTCCATGGGCTCGAGGGTGGAAAGGGCTTCTTCGCAGCTCGCGAATTCGGAGCAATCGCCACAACTGCTTCATAAGATCGGACGTGAAATCGGTACCCTGGTCTGTGATTAACGTGTTCGGAATACCAAATGTGAGCAACCAATTATTTACTAACGCTTGAGCAAGTGTACTCGCTTTTTGGTGAGGAATTAAAACCACTAGTATATAAGGCGAGAAATGGCCAATTATAGTCAATATACATTTATTTCCTGCTGTTGTTTTATTAAATGAGCATAAAATGTCTCATTAAGTATTTCGGGAGGTTTTGATGCTTCCGGTAGACGTTGTAACAGAATCGGAGGGTGGCTAAGATCATCTCGTTGCGTATAAAGCACGCAGTTTCTGACGTATTGCTCAACGTCTCGTATTCTATTCCCCCATCAAAATTTTTCGGCAATTCCTCCATCAGTTGCTCTTCACCCACCATGGTCCGACAACTTACAGTCACGTGGTTGTGCCAAGACTTCGTGTCAGAAAGCTGCACGTACCACCACTCGTAATCCTCACTTTGTTGTTCTGCGCGGCAAGACGTCGTGCGTCACGAGGTGATGTTGCGACGTGAATCGTTCACAGTCGCCATAGCAGTCTGAGCCTTTCGCCATACAGCAACGCTCCAGCCCAGTGTTTCCAGAACTAAAATTTTTCTGCTACAACTTTTGGCACTCGCATGCCATTTTCCTGGCTTATATATTAACTCAGAGTGCCCACTTGTTAATCTACTGGAAGGATCCTTCAATCCTAATGACAATCTGAGAGCAGCGTGATCCGCCGCTACCTTAAACTTTTGACTATATAAATAACAGCAGAAGTACGTAACACCATAGATTACTGCTAATATCTCCTTATCAGTCCTAGAATAATTTTCCTCCGCTTTGTTCAGCTGTCGGGATGCGTTCGCTACAGGACGCTCTTTCCCATCTATAGTTTGTCCTAGCCGTATTACTTTCAGCACAAAACAGAATAAATTCTTTTTCAAAGTCAGGGAATTCCAGAACTGGTCCGATATCAGTACTCGCTTTAAAGAACAGGAGCCCGTTTCACATTCGGTAGCTCATTCAAATATTGCTCCTTTCCGTCACAAACGGTTCAAACGTCCGGCAATATGAGCAAAGTCCTTTACGAATCGATGATAATAATTACACAGATCGGGGGTCTCCAAACACTTTAGCCTAAGGGCCACAATGACTCTTCCATTAAGTCCCAAGAGCCAAGACCTGGCTATAGTCTGCCTAAGTTTTCTTGAGGTCTGTACTTCTCGGATCATCTCCTCGGTAAAATTCAGATGTTTCCGTGGCGCATACCACTGCTGATAGTTTTTATGAGCTGACAGTGACTGGCACTGCAGTTGTCATTACGCAGTGAACTGCTTATTTTTTTACCCTGAGCTGGTGGTCTTAACAAATATATACGACTCGTGAAGGTTGCTGTAGCGCTCTTTCACGAAACCTTGTTATTTCTGTGCGTCATTAACATTACAGCAAGTGGGCAAAACATAGCGCGAACTGCACGTGGTATCAGCACTGTGGGATATCTTCCTACCGCATCATCTCTCGCCACGCAGCGGCAACAGTGGTGACGGCTTCGTTTCCTGTGATCACCGCTGACATAGCCCAAGAAAAGTTGGACAGACTACAGTTCGCCATACCAACATACTGCAGTGTTGAATTATGCACAAATTTTCGTTTCAGAAGGAGGTGGTAATTGAGAGATTTTTGGTACAGTATTCGGGAATGAATTCCAGTCGCAGTTTTTGTTGACACTTTCAGGCAAGCGCCCATGTCATTTCATTGCCGCGGTGAAAGCCGACGCGCGTGCTGCGCTTTACATATTGTTACGACTACTTGCGACAACGCTAAATGTACGGTAGTATCATCTTCCGGAGAGTAGAAAGATAAGTGCTGTATTACAGCACCTTCTTGTGAGAAGTGGCAACATGGGCGAGCTGAAAAGCAAAATACGGGGTGTTTCAGAAGTGATGGTCAATGTTCAAGGTTATGACAGGAATGATCACTCGATAACAAAAAGGTCAAGTAAACACTCGCTCTAAAACTGATACCTTAAGAGCTATGAGCAATTCTTGATCTTCGATACTGTGAAACAGATCTCTTCTACTGCAAGCTCTTTGCTTTCCATATTTCGGAAAGTGGTAGTTTGGACCAAAACAAGAAAAAAATGTCCAGTAAACATGTGATCTAAAATGCATTTCTTAACAGCTACATGCACTTATTCATTAGAAGAGTTGTGTTTCAAAGTAGCGAAGATGAACCAGTGCACGTAGCTCTTAAGGTATGATTTTGATAGTCCATGTTTACTTGACTTTTTTGTTTCGAATGACTATACCTGTCACATCCCCGAATATTGACCGTCACTTCCCAAAATCCATATACAGGAGGACTAGTGTTTTAGACTACAGTTTCTTAGTGAAGATACAGTGAGTTTAACAGTATTTAATTTAATCGAAATTGCCTTAAAAATAAATCCAGTGCAACTGTTTACTCAGAAACCTTGCTTTTAATACTATTAATTACCATCACTTTGATTCACAGCTACATCCATTTTCTGTGGCTTTGTGTCAATATGGAAAGGAAACGGAAAATAGCGAGTGCAGAAATTTTAAAGAGCAATGAGGACATCAATATTTCGTGATTGAGTCAAGTATTAAGGCCACGTGTATAATATGCAATGAAACAATATTATTTCGCAAGGAATACAATGTAAAACGTAATTATGAGACTACACATTCTTAGAGACATTTCAAATGTATTGAGAGCCTACGGTTAGAAATATATGCGTCATTAAAACGCGGTATGAAAACTCAGCAAATGCTCTTTAAGAAACTACTCGTAAATATTGAACAAGAAGCAGGAACTGGTGATAGTTTCTGCGCGACTCACTCAATAGGAAAACGTGAGAAATCATTTACTGACGGCGAATTAACAAAGGGTTATATGATTCCAGCAGTTAAAGAAATGTCCAGGAAAGGCTTATTTTTTTAAAAAAAAGTTTCTCAGCATTAACTGTGACTTGAAGAGTAAATGATATTGCCGAAAGTATTTTAATTCCATTGTCTGAGAAAACTCGGCACTTAGAGTCGTTCTCCTTTAGCGTTAAATGAATCAGCAGATGTTTCTGATCTCGCACAGATGGTGGTAAAAACATGAGTCGAAAAAATAAAGATGTAGCTGATCTTGTGTCAAAGACGGTAGAAAATGAGGGTAGGTCGAAAACCATTTTACGTACATTGCTGCATACATCAACAGTCATTGTGTGGAAAATGCTTGGATATGTTAGAAATTTTAAACCCAGTCATGTCAGCTGTTAATTTCAATTCCGTGGGTTTACTAAAGCCTCTGAAGAAATGACTTAGCATATTAGTCAACAGTATAGTGGCTTAGAAATGGAAAAGCTCTGATGCGATTTTTTGAGCTACAAACAACAATCCAAAACAAGAAAATCAGCTGATGCCTGATTTGTATGATTTGTACGCTCATAATACATCCTTTCGACAAAAAATTTTTTCAGTCTCAAACGAACAAAAAATGTTTCACGCATTTTAATAAATACCACACATTCAATCAGAAATCAAAACTGAATTTCAGGTAGATTTTGTAATTGAAACTTTGAGTGCTTTCAAAATTAATTTTGAGTCTCGTTTTTCATATTTTGATGCAATTGCAAACGTTTTCATTTTTTTAATCATTTTCACGTAGAAACTCTTGCCGCAGAACTTCAAACAGAAAGGTTGATCTGCAATGTAGCGATCAAAAAATAAAGATGAAGATAAGATTAACGATAAATATTTTAATTCTTCATTGCTGGAATTTTATAAATCTCTTGCACTTACACAGTTTGATCAGTTGCATAAGTTCGCTCGTGGCTTTTTTTTTCTCTTTTGCCGCTTCTTATTTCTGTGAAAAAAACAATATCCAAAATGGAATATAGAAAAAATAATCACAGATGTAAACTAACAGATGGGTATTTGAAGCCGCTGCTGATAATTTACACTAGTAAACTTAATTCACAACTGCAAACAACTGTGAGATGTTACAGCTACATAAATCTCATTAATCATAATTACAAAGCTTCATTTCATTATGTGAATTGTCTATGTACATATGTCACTTAGGTACGATAAGTTTTCGGGAAATCCCTATAATTAATTACAGTTAAAATGTTCAATTACATTATACATGTATGTTCGTTAATGTGCATCTTAATTGGCCATAAAACAGAAACTGGTTATTATACGTACTTTGATTTATTTGCGTTGTAAATTTTACACTGTACAGTTACCATGCGCTAACGAGGAAAAAATCTTGCTACATCATTCCAGAGAATTTGTAACATCGGCTCGAGGTGTATTTCGATCAGTAACACAGCTGACTGGATACAGCATTGCCGGAGCTTCTAGTTTACAGAGCAGTAAGTTACAGGATAATGCATGACTTAGTCTCCATTTATTGTGGCCAAAGAGCCCAGCCCAGGTCACAATGTGATTTCTGAAATGGTTATTAAAGACTGAAAAAATAACACTAAACAGGCTCTTTAAGTGAAACATCGTTCGTTATGGGAGTCACTTCCTTACACTTTTTTTTCTACTCGTCCAAATCACTCGTTATTGGAGGTGTTCGATAAACAAGGTTCGACTGTAATAAAATAATTGCAGTGTGCTAGGTACGGTGAATGTCTCACCCAGACCGATGAAATTCTGCAGCTGTTCAACTGTCTATGGTGGCGAAAACTCCTGAACTGCTGAGACCAAGCGCGAACCTGTTCTCACACTTTCATTGCCAATTATGTCACCAAGATAATTTACTTCCGCTGCTGCAAAATGTATTGCAAATACACAAATATCAGTAAACCTATAATATTTATGGGTGTCACTGCAAGCCACAACAAACAAGTAAAATAATATTTAGGAGGTAGGTCGGTACCAATTATTTGGAATTAGGAAAGGAAAACACACGAAACACACTCACTCATCTTTCATCCACATATTAAATACTATTTTGTAATTGAATAGTGTTAACTGTGTAAATGCAATTCTGTCAAAATTTGATGTTCAACATGTGCATCAAATAGTAGTGGCAGCAGTGTATAATAGTCAATAATAGTTAGTCAACGTCATAGTCATCATGTCAAGACCAATATTTGCCAAGCCAAATCAAAATGTATGGTTGCTGAACAACTGTCAGTGTGCCAAGATATGCAAATACTCCGTCTCTCCAAAATTATATGTACTGCTTATTGATTTAACGAAGTGTGTGTTTAGAGAATCTTCCTTCCACTGGAGTGTTCTAGTCTGCCATCTTCATCCTTCGTGTTCCATATAAACCAACAAAAAAAATATGCTCCTCACTTACTTTACCTCTTATCCACAAAAATTCCAATAATCATCAGCATCACATAATCCTTCAATAATACCTCTTACGTCGATACATATAAACCTTATCACCAATATCATTTACCTTACCTCTTGTCCACCAAAACTCCAATAATCATCAACTCAATCTCAATACCTCAATAATACCTCTTCAATACGTCGATACATATAAACCTGATCACCAATATCATTTCACTTCCACAACAACTCTTTCCTCTAGTCAGTCTCCTCGAACAAGAACGGATAAAATCCTAGTGCAAACTTCAATTCATCATCCCATACAATCCGAAGACACAGTGTCCACACACAACCTCTGTGTAATCCACCTAAGCCAAATCTTCTACTCATTATGAATTATAAAATACATTTTGGTTACCTTGTCCATACTAAAATAAAAGAAATGCATACATGACCTCTAACAGCCTTCAGTTTGAATAACTTTCAGTAAGTAGCTGCGAGTACACAGTATTAATGATCACATAAGAATTTGAATGAACAACCGTAATATTTCACAGTGTGTAAACCACTTCAAGAATCATGGTAAAACAGAAGCAAACATGTTGAGTATTTCTTGTGTCAAGTGTCACTTGCTATTTCAATTGCTCACAAAGAATGCAGTGTAATAACTGTCAATGGTCTAAAGCTAGTGTTGGTATTTCATGTCGTCAGCTTCCTTTCTAATATAATGAATTAATACAGCTTCCATAAAACCTCCAGTTCATGTGACTTCAATGAAGTTTCTTGTACCCATGTAGTTCGTAGAATTATAGCAGTTCATTTTCTTATCTTAAAATGTAAAGCACTGAGCGTAAGCAAAACATGCAATAGCGAGTAAATATACCAGTTGAGAACAGAATGTCAACAAGTGGATGCAGCACAATCCCTACAACGAGGTTCTGCCAAGCGAACAATCCATAATTAATACCATAGTGTAACCTAAACTCTATGTTTGTACACAGTATATAAGCATTTCTATACGCCAAATTAAAGTGTAGTTATCACAACAAAACAGAAATGTGTAAGTATGCAATCCATACGCAAAGCAGCAAGGATTAGTCTTACATAATAAATAGGTCATTAGCATCATATCAGCATAAGCAAATAAATGTTCATATGTAATCTTAATAAGTAAACATGAAGGCGCAAGCAGATAAATCACAAAGCATAACTTACATACATAACCATATCAGAACAACTAAGCAGGTGACAATTATAATTTGAATAAATAGGCACAGGAGGCACATAATAAAAAATATGACATCAGTGAAAAAGCATAGCAGCCAAGCGATGCATAATATACACACGTAACAACCTGCTCATTAATAAAACATTGTCAAAATCAGAAAATGTATGCAAGCATGTTGCTTCACAAGTAAATTCATAGAACATAAAATTTAGCACAAAGTATAAATCACGTAATCGCGAGCAGCAAGTTATGTATAAAGTACATACCTATATAGAAATATGTTACCTGAAAAATAAACTCAATTAATAGTTACCTTTGTAGTTTATTGCTTTCTTCTTCGAAATTACATTCTTCCTGAAATCTTCTCGATAGCAAGTCCTCTTAACGTCGGACACGCACAGAATTTACCTGAAGTTCTTAAATATTTTATACAACTGTATCCAGGAAAAACTGAACGTTAATAACGTAAGTTATCAAGCCACTAAAGCTTTCTGCGGAATTTAATCGGAGAAATTAGACTGTGTATTTGTCTACGGCTGTCAGTGCATTCGCACTGAGCGCTCGAACAGCTGTAGGTAAGCGTGACGTAGGAAGTAATTGTTTGCGGTCAACGGCTACCTTGTGCGGCGCGCGGACTGACTGTCGCTTAGTGTTTGTGCCGCCGCCAGAATACGGCGTGGTATCCTTGTATTCTCTGCGTGTTTACGTGTAACTGTTAATTTCTCAAATGTATGTCATTCCACAAAAAGTTTAACGTTCGATATATGATGTATTCCCTTAGAGCGCCGTGATTTAAGAGTTTTTACTTCAACAGTGTTATCATGAATAATTTTGTGAACTTTATATGGACCGTTATAAAGCAGAAAAAATTTCCGACACAAGCATTTTCCTTTGTGAGACAAACGATGAGACTTAATTAACACCTTCTGACCAACTGACAAAGTTTTTAAACGACCAGGACCTTTAGCTGATTTCTCTCTTCTAGCAGCCGTAGATGCAATATTTTGCAGAGCCAGGTTGACAACTTCAGAATGCCGCTGTGTAGGCGGAAAAGGAACGATTTCAGAAATGCGATTTGTCGGTGCCTTATTTTTTAATATCAATATAGGCGGTAAAGAAGTTGAATCATTAGAGAGTTCATTCAGAATGCTTTGAAAAATATGAAGATACTGATCCCCGTTCTGTGATTATGATGACAATAAAGACGACACAATTTATTGATTTCCTTCATCCATCTCTCTGAAGCGTTAGATTAAGGTGAAAAAGTGAAATGAAAATTGGTTTAATCTTACGACGCCGTAGAGTACGAAGCCAAATTTTAGAGCGAAACTGTGATCCATTATCTGATATAACTTTATCAACATGACCCACTTCTTTAAGAAAATGTTTGATGAAAGCATTAGATACTGAACGAGCTGTTGCTTTGCGTAACGGTGTAAAACACACATATTTTGATGTCAATTCCACTGCTACCAAAATGTACGCAAAACCATTGGTGGAACGAACCACTGGACCGAACAAATCGACTGCAGCCATCTCCTTTAATTTTGTTGGAATGATAGGAAACAACGGTGCTCTGTGAGAAATTGTTGGCGGCTTAGCCTTTTGACATAATTTGCATGTGGCAAGAACAAATCGAATACGTTTTTCCATATTACTGAAGTAGCAATTTTCTCGTAATTTATGAAGGCATTTTCTGGGACCAAAGTGTGCATGTGTATACCAAATCAATTTATTAATCCACTCATCAGGAATGCAAACTATCCAAACAGAATTGTCAACCGATTTTCGTTTAAAAAGAATATCATTGCGAACTAAATAATACTGTCTAATCGCTACGCTTTCATTTCTCCTCCACTTCTCCTTAATGTCCTTCCAGATTGTTTTGCTCCTTAGCGATGTCCTGGAGCGGACGAAATAAAATTTTCAAACGCAACACCTTGAATATACATCAAACAATAATTGTTTTCTTTGCAGTCCTTCTCAGCACTTTGTTTCAAACCCATAGGTGCACGTGATAAAGCTTCAGCAATAATATTTGAAGAACCCTGGGTGTGAAGAATACTAAAATCAAATTCCTGTAGATACAGCGCCCATCGTGACACTCCTCCATGTGTTAATTTTGTTGACATAAGAAATTCCAGAGCTCGATGATCGATGTAAACGTTAGTATGTCTGCCATACAAAAAGATGCGAAATTTTTTGAAAGCCCAAGCAACAGCCAAAGCTTCAAGTTCCGTAATCGAATAATTCTTTTCTCATTTAGAAAGAAGACGACTTCAAAATGCAATAGTTTTCTGTACTACAACGCCGTTTTCTTCAGTCTCTTGAAATAAGTGTGCACCTAGGCCTTTGTATGATGAGTCCGTCGCCAAACAAAAATCTTTAGATAAATCCGGATGTGAAAGAAGTGGAGCAGCATCTAAAGCATCACGAAGTTGTTGAAATTCTAATTAAGCTTCCTCATCCCAAAACCAATTAGAATTCTTTCCAGAAAGTTCACATAAACGAGGTGTGGCCAAATTGTCCAATCTAACAAAGCGTCTAAGAAAATTACAGACACCAAGGAAACTACAAACATCACGTTTTGTAGTAGGAACAGCATAATTAAGAATAGTGTCTAGTTTCTCTTGATCAGGTAGAATACCTTCTGTAGAAATAATATGACCAAGAAATTTCACCTGAGAACGACCAAATTCAGATTTTTCCAGGTTCACTGTAATGCCAACTCTTGCAAAAATACGTAATAATGAATCCAAAATTTTATTATGCTCACTCCAAGAATGTTTAGCAATAAGAATATCGTCAACATATGAAGTAATATTGTTACGAAGATAAACAGGTAAAATTTCGTTTAAACCACGAATGAATGCTGCTGAAGATACAGTAAGTCCAAACGGTAATTTCCGAAATTGATAACAGTTACCAAAGGCTAAAAAGGCAGTATATTTTCTACAATCAGGGTGGAGTTCTATTTGCCAAAAACTTGCGCGCATATCAATTGTGGATAAAACCTTAATTTTATGGAAATGTTGAAGAAGTTCATCTAGATTTTGTGGACGGTCAGTTTCAGTAATGATGATATTATTTATCTGTCTGGAATCCAGAACCGAACGAATTGACCCATCCTTTTTAAGAACGACATGTAATGGGCTGGTATAGGGACTGACTGCTGGCTCAATAATGCTCTAATATGTATTGAAGTTCACTCTTAACTTTGTCTCTGTAAGCCAAAGGAATAGCGTACTTTTTTCCCCGAAATGGTGTGCGTTCTTTTACTTTAAATAAATATTGTAAGCCTTGTATAGTTCCTGTGTGATGACTAAACACTGTAGCATGTGAAGTCAAAATTTGGTGCAATTCTTCTCTTGCAACGTCATCTGTCACTTCAGCTTTGTTAAACTTTTCATTAATTAATTCTTCACTATTAATTATATCATCCATCGCGTCTCTGTATCTATTGTCGTTGTCATGAATGAACACATCGTCGTCATAATACTCAGCGAAAACATCAGAAGTAAGAAACCTTAAACATTTTGTGTCTGATTCAGATTTCGTTACACACTCGAAAAATTTCAAACATCTCGGCATTCCGGCAACCGTCAAGTACACACTTCCTTCCTTAAAGTTTAAAATTTCCTCATATGTGTTAAGAAACTCCATACCTAATATATTTTGTGTACTGAGTAATGGAACAATAATAAAATTGGCAGAAAATTTATATCCTTGACAAATGAAATTTAAGTTGGTCTGTTGTTTGACTTCCACACTTTTTCCAGAAATAGCTCCTCGAAATGTAGTTTTAGAAACAGGTAACACAGGACAAGCAATAGTTCCTACACATATGCGAAAAACTGATTCACTAATAACATTCAATGGGCTCCCAGAATCTAAAACCGCAGTGAACTTATTCTTACTCACGCATACTTCAATAACGGGATGTAAAAATGCGTCTACATTATTTTCCTTTTCGTCTATAAAAATATCTCTCATGTCATCCATGCGTACGTAGTATAAAGTCGTAGTGTCATTACTTTCTGAACCGTCTATATTGCTGCCAGAATCCGAAGCTACAAGTCATTGTCGATTGTTTGCGTCACGTCTTTGATTATTCGCGTCATTTCGCGGATCAATTTCTACGATTTGCACTTGTCTCTCTGAATTTCTGTCACGTGAAGGATGCCAATTAGGTCCCTCCTGTCTGTTACATGTAAATTCTTGGTTGTGTCTGTTATTAAAATTTCTATTTTCCTGGCTATCTGCATGACTACTTCTTGTGTAGTTTCGACTGTCACTTCTAAAATTATTGTTAGGTCTACTACCCTTGTTATTTCTGTAGTAAGAATTCCTACTATTGTATGAATAATTTCTGTCTTAATGATACCGATTACTGTTTCCGTATGATTGATCATTCCGGTAAGAATTTCTGTTATTATACTTGTCTGTGTAATTTATGTTACAACGTCTGTTATTGTCATAAGGCTGGTATCTATTGTCCTGTCTGTTTCGTCTGTAATTTTCAAAATTACCGCTATAACGTCCGTTCCGATCATTGTCCGTTTTCTCTGAAAATCTATTATGATTACCGTTACTGAAAAAATTACAAGAAGTCCCGTCGTCGTTGTCATACTCAAATTCTTGTAGCAAAGTCTTAAAAGTTTCAATGTCGTCTTTACATCTTCCGGCTAAAGCAATGTGTCTTATCGATTGTGGCAGCTTAGTTAAACAAATGCGAATTAATTCAGTCGGGCTATAAGGATTGGAAAGGAATTGATTCTTTCGAATCATGTCTTCAAAGTATTCCGCCGGCGTGCGGAACTCAGACTGTTTAAAATTACGCTGCATAATAAGACTATGTTTGACTCTGTCTTGCGTGTTTTCGGACCAATATGCCGATGGAAATTCATGATAAAAATCATTTAAATTATTACAATATCTAATAAGTGCGCGCATGCGCGTCGCCGGTTCTTTTTTCATCAATATCCTAAAAACTGTCACTTTTGGGTAAAATAGTCATATCCGGTTATTCTTTACTGACTCCTTTTCTAGATAGATTGATAGTTGAAGAGTTGTTTTGATAGATACAAAGAATAGTAAAAGAATAGACAGCAGCGCAGAAAACTAAGAGGAAAATTGCACCACTACAGCGCCGGCCGCGGTGGTCTAGCGGTTCTAGGCGCTCAGACCGAAACCGCGCGCTGCTACGGTCGCAGGTTCGAATCCTGCCTCGGGAATGGTTGTGTGTGATGTCCTTGGGATAGTTAGGTTTAAGTAGTTCTAAGTTCTAGGGGACTGATGACCACAGTGATCAGAGTCATTTGAACCGTTTTTTGAACGACTACAGCTTGGGGCCCTGTGCACGCTACGGCACATATTCACTCAGTGTATTGAATCCCCTGAGGACCTAAATATCCACACATAAATTCCAGTTTGTGACTTAGTGGCCAATTTGGCGGAAGTGCGTACATAAATTGATCTAACCATGAACATGGATGTATGACATTATTAGAATTGCGAAAGATCTTAAATTTCCGAACAGTCAAGAAGTGTTTATAGTCAAAGTTTTCTCCTCGTGGCGACAAAGACCTACCGCGTCTGTCCCAGTCCAAATGTCGATTATTGTCAAGTTCGCGCGCCTGGCGCTCTCTTGTTGCATCTCGTATATGAAATAAATTATTTTCTTCAAAATCTTCCATCTTAGTATTAGCACGCAATCTGTCTGCATAAAATACAAATAAAGAATGACAAGAAATTTCCATTAACACAACTGATTAATTAAGTCCCCTGCAACTATAAAAGTTACGAAACAACAAAGTACAAGTGTTCTGTGTGTGCTAGTGTGACTCAACGTACATGTATCTGGCTCGGTTCTTCCTCAATACGACAAGGTATTTTAAACACCATTTACAACGAACTAATTGAAAAACCACAAATACTATAATTGCACATAGAAACCAGAATTACAAGTCTAATACATGAACACGAGCAGATGCTTTGTTGACTGTACCTGTGACCAAGAGGCATTGTCATTAAAGAAATTTGTAATACTTCTTTTCAAAAAAAATGGCTCTGAGCACTATGGGACTCAACTGCTGAGGTCATTAGTCCCCTAGAACTTAGAACTAGTTAAACCTAACTAACCTAAGGACATCACAAACATCCACGCCCGAGGCAGGATTCGAACCTGCGACCGTAGCGGTCCTGCGGTTCCAGACTGCAGCGAATTTAACCGCACGGCCACTTCGGCCGGCAATACTTCTTTTTTTTACCTCAATATACACTCCTGGAAATTGAAATAAGAACACCGTGAATTCATTGTCCCAGGAAGGGGAAACTTTATTGACACATTCCTGGGGTCAGATACATCACATGATCACACTGACAGAACCACAGGCACATAGACACAGGCAACAGAGCATGCAGAATGTCGTCACTAGTACAGTGTATATCCACCTTCCGCAGCAATGCAGGCTGCTATTCTCCCATGGAGACGATCGTAGAGATGCTGGATGTAGTCCTGTGGAACGGCTTGCCATGCCATTTCCACCTGGCGCCTCAGTTGGACCAGCGTTCGAGCTGGACGAGCAGACCGCGTGAGACGACGCTTCATCCAGTCCCAAACATGCTCAATGGGGGACAGATCCGGAGATCTTGCTGGCCAGGGTAGTTGACTTACACCTTCTAGAGCACGTTGGGTGGCACGGGATACATGCGGACGTGCATTGTCCTGTTGGAACAGCAAGTTCCCTTGCCGGTCTAGGAATGGTAGAACGAGGGGTTCGATGACGGTTTGGATGTACCGTGCACTATTCAGTGTCCCCTCGACGATCACCAGTGGTGTACGGCCAGTGTAGGAGATCGCTCCCCACACCATGATGCCGGGTGTTGGCCCTGTGTGCCACGGTCGTATGCAGTCCTGATTGTGGCGCTCACCTGCACGGGGCCAAACACGCATACGACCATCATTGGCACCAAGGCAGAAGCGACTCTCATCGCTGAAGACGACACGTCTCCATTCGTCCCTCCATTCACGCCTGTCGCGACACCACTGGAGGCGGGCTGCACGATGTTGGGGCGTGAGCGGAAGACGGCCTAACGGTGTGCGGGACCGTAGCCCAGCTTCATGGAGACGGTTGCGAATGGTCCTCGCCGATACCCCAGGAGCAACAGTGTCCCTAATTTGCTGGGAAGTGGCGGTGCGGTCCCCTACGGCACTGCGTAGGATCCTACGGTCTTGGCGTGCATCCGTGCGTCGCTGCGGTTCGATCCCAGGTCGACGGGCACGTGCACCTTCCGCCGACCACTGGCGACAACATCGATGTACTGTGGAGACCTCACGCCCCACGTGTTGAGCAATTCGGCGGTACGTCCACCCGGCCTCCCGCATGCCCACTATACGCCCTCGCTCAAAGTCCGTTAACTGCACATACGGTTCACGTCCACGCTGTCGCGGCATGCTACCAGTGTTAAAGACGGCGATGGAGCTCCGTATGCCACGGCAAACTGGCTGACACTGACGGCGGCGGTGCACAAATGCTGCGCAGCTAGCGCCATTCGACGGCCAACACCGCGGTTCCTGGTGTGTCCGCTGTGCCGTGCGTGTGATCATTGCTTGTACAGCCCTCTCGCAGTGTCCGGAGCAAGTATGGTGGGTCTGACACACCGGTGTCAATGTGTTCTTTTTTCCATTTCCAGGAGTGTATATTGACGAAAAATACACTAATAATTGCAACATCTTCCATCTATACATTACACCAACTGAACAGCATCTACTCTCTCGCCCAACAGAACTACTACTGCACTCGACATCCTCTGAACTACTACTGCACCAGTGGAGGCGGCGGAATAATAATCTTTGGCGCAATCTCTGGCGCTGTGACTCAGTGTAGCCACCTTTCAACTTGTCTATTCTCTCTTAGTTTCCAATGCCTCTACAACATATAATAAATCCTTATATATGTACCCCCAGATCAACTTCCCTGTAGCTCGTAGTGTCGTATCACGCAGACTGATCTTTAGTGATTGTGTCTTCGTTTTATTTGGTACACGTTCATGACTGTAATACTTGTAGCTGTTGCCCCTAAAGGAAACCATGTCCCACCAAGTTCAATTGTACTCTGCAAAAGGTCAGTTTTTGCGTGATGTTTAGCAAGAAAGTCGAATACCAAAATCGCACAATACCCCTATCAACATGCGGCAGTGCTTCTAAATGCTCCCAAATACACTTATTTCCCACGATAAAACTGAACAGCGTTATCCCACGTCATTATCACACACTCCACATAACATACATTGTGGCGTCCGCTCTAAGGCACTCCCATTCCTGTTTGTCCCGTTTAACGACCGATTACTAGGACGCTGCTTGTCCCGTGCTTTCTTCAGACAATCACACGCTTTATGGCCCATATTCCCAACATTCGGACTGACGACACTGTTTCTTGATGTGGACCGCGTGCCCAAATCTAAAACACGTCACTTCAGAAGAAAAAGTACTGCGATAACTCTGCCTTCGTATAGCAATGTTGATCTCCTCCAACTGCATAGCAATCCTAATGTCAGCAGATCAGTTGCTTCAGTTCTCTATTCTAACCCTCCTTGACATATCAGCAGAAACCTCTTCAAAACATATCCAGAACTCTTTTCTCTGACTCGCGCAGAGTCACCCTATGACCTCTGCATTCTGCGTTAATTCATACGTGTACGAGTTCATTTTTCAAAACCTGCCAGAGAAGGATTCAACTGATTCGCAGTGCTTCTGCGGTAACCCATTGAGTTTTCCCTAAAGAAGCTTACACTGTTCTGCTTCTGATAGCGCTGTGTTACACCATTAGCCAGTTCATCAACGGTTAGGCCTCACTGAGGGCGTTGTGGTACATTACGTGCGTTTTCAAAAAATGGTTCAAATGGCTCTGAGCACTATGGGACTTAACATCTGTGGTCATCAATCCCCTAGAACTTAGAACTACTTAAACCTAACTAACCTAAGGACATCACACACATCCATGCCCGAGGCAGGATTCGAACCTGCGACCGTAGAGGTCACGCGGTTCCAGACTGAAGCGACCAGAATCGCACAACCACGTGCGTTTTCCCTTCACCCACTAATCGTAATCTAGCCATATTCAAGGACGTTTCTTCCAATCATTTTCCAAGTTTGGCAGCAGCCTTTACATCACTAATAAAAATAGATACAGCCTCACCTGCTTTTACAGAAAATGGCGCTATGAGGTTATCTGCTGAAGGATCGATGGAATAGGCAGGCACACTCAACATGGTTCTATTTTCTCCTGAATCAAGGAGTCTTTGGTCTCCAACGACTTCCCATTGCTCTACACTCCTACACAATGCTTCATTGTCTGGCCCCTGTTGCGACGTAGTTTGTAACAACGCGGCTATCTGCCCCTTAAAAGTTTTCACCATTTCATCCAGAGTCGCTGCTCGTGTGTCTGTCATTCATGTAAACTCCATCTCCCATTGTACCAGAAAAGAAGGAAACTGCACACACAATAGGCAAAAACAGGTATTGAACCACACTTACTCTTTATGCCGAATCATAGCGCTTCGTGACCACGTACTACAGATAGCCGACACAGCTTGAACACATGGCAAGTGAATTTCAGATAAATTACAGTACAGACACCTTACTAGCTGCAGTTAAACTTTTCTGGTATTCACACGGAACTGAGACAAGTCTGTAGGTTCCTGCAGTCTAACAAACGACACTTTAACGTACTGTGAAGGGTCTACGACTCAACATGACCGTACGAAAACATACAACAAGAAAAACAAACAAATATCAGTCACTTACGACACCACATTGTTCCGAACTTCAAGTCGTAACTGTTAACCTCTCGTCGGTCGTTATGGCCTAGCGGTTCTAGGCGCTTCAGTCTGGAACCGCGCTGCTCCTACGGTCGCAGGTTCGAATCCTGCCTCGGGCATGGCTGTGTGTGATGTCCTTAGGTTAGTTAGGTTTAAATAGTTCTAAATTATAGGGGACTGATGACCACAGCAGTTGAGTCCCATAGTGCTCAGAGCCGTTTGAACCATTTTTTGTTTACCTCTCACTGGAGCCACTGTTGTTCTAGATATGTGGGTGTGACAACATGTATTGACGTCTTTACCACTGGCAAACACTTGCTGACACCAGTCCGGTACCAGACTCCCACAGTCTTCAGGGAGAGCCAGGCAAGATGCGATGGTGAGGTTCAAATTAGGGTCAAAAACGCCAAAAAACATCATTGTCAATAAAACATTTACTGAACAGTAACACGGGATTGTCTTCCAAACTGCCGCGCCACGGATGGACCAGCAGAGTAGTGCGTCATCAGACGAAAAAAGCCAGCGTGCGCTCGACTCTCAGCAATACGGTCAATGCAGAAAAGTGTCAGGTAGCAGCTGCTACACCACAGGCAGCCGCCGACCGAGGAATCCAGCGGCCTCGACCTCCGCGTATTGGTTCCCAAAATGCCCTCGTGGACATCAAAGATTTGCCCTCCGGATTCTCGACCCAAGTCCTCCTGAAGTATTCACCGTCTCACAGGGGTTAGCTCTCAGGCCTTGTCTTGGGTACGGGAGCCAGCAGCATCAGTGTCTACCACAGGAACGGAATGAGCAGCAGAGTCGGCCACGCACTGGCAGGCAGATGACAGACAGCACCAAGGTCACACAGGTCAAGCCTCCAGCAGAGCTGAAGGATGGTGATGGTCTCCGTGCCCCATCAGTGTGGCCTTGGATGTTGGCAGTGCAGCTGGCAGCAGCAGCGTCTTTCCAGCCAGACTCGTGGTTCGACAGACAGTCTGCTAGGCGCGCTTAGGGTCGACCTCTGTAGCCTCTCTTCTCACTGGACATCAGCAACTGACACAAGGCCGCTGGGCAGTCGGCAATCAGCACTCAGCAATCAGACGCTTGTTAAGGAGGCTGGGATATTTATGTTGGCTCTTCCTGTGTGCTCAGGGGCGGGAAGGATGGCTAACACATCATGTCTCTTGGTTTTCTGTTGCTGTCCTCTCTCCTAGTGACTTCAGACTTTCGCAGCTTTACCTTTAAGGAATTCCTCTCTGCTGGCACGACACCTGAATAGTTAAAGTTGCATTATACCTAGCCTTTCTTTCGAAACTCTGATCTGCCGTTAGTATGACGCACGTCTCAGCCTCCATGTCATTATGCTTTGCTTGCAGACTTGGGGGCTTGGTCACTCCCTGGTGTAGCGATAGCTTCCGTATTTGCCACAACTTGCTCAGCATTGCCTCCTGAGCTGGCAGCCTGCTAGTCATTGACAACAGGTGGTTCCCCTTCTCTGAGCTTCCAAAGTGGACTTGGACGAATTTTCAGTGTCAACTGGGGATATTATCCTGTGACACTAACTTCCCTTATGTTTACACACATATCACAACCAAAAATGATGACAGAGCCGAATCATCTCTAAACAAGATGACGCAGCAAGATATATTCGATATCTTGAAAGTAAATGCTTTGATAAAATTGTTTATCACTAATCAAACGCGCCTCCTCCCGCTCCCCCCCCCCCCCCCCCCCCACAAACTCGTATGCAGTCTCATTGTAATTTGCATGTGTAATTATACCCCTCTGCAAACTTTCAAGCAAAATACATTTACGTAATTTCTCAAAAATGTAAAATTTTGCACATTTTTCAAGCTCTATGGAACCTCAAATTAAATATTTCCATATCTAAATTATCTGTATTATTTATTAAAATGATCCGTCACCGATTACTTAAATACATTGTAGGTTAGTAGCCAACTGTGGTGCAATATTTGTACCACACATAAAATTCATTTTAGACATCAAAATGCTAGCAAAGACAAACACAGATCTCTGTAGATATAACTTAGAGCTTAAAATACACCAAGAATTATAGGTGTCTAAAACCGAAAGTTCAATATTGCTACCAAATTTGCAAGCACAATGGACCTTCAAATTAAACATTTCTGCTCCTAATCATATAACTTATTAAAATACTCACAGTTCACTTACTGACAGCATTACATCCATCCAGAGCACTGTTTCGGATCAAATTTACAGCCTAAAGTACACCAAGAATTAGCAAAGAAAACAATGCCAACATTGTAAGAAGTTATTCAGCACACATTTTGGAATGCGTTTAGCATAGCCACATGATCAGAATCCCTACTACTAGCATAGTACCAAGTGTTGTCATTTTCTGCTGTTACACGGGGGAAACTCTACTCCCTCTATAATAAAAATTGTAATGTTGTTACATTATTGTAGTACGCATTACAGAGAGAGGTAATAATGTATAACTTTTGAAATTATTGTGTGTCTACAGTGGGTGGCAGCTGCTAGGTGTGTCATCTATGGGAGAGGGGGGGGGGGGGGGGAAGGGGAGAGGATGTTAGCTACTGGTGGTGTTAGCTATTGGGAGTGTCAGCTTCTGGTGATTCCCTGTGACCCATAATATGTAACACATAAGCACATAATCTGTGACATGTAACAGACAAACTGTAGCCGGCGCTCAGTCCGGAGCCGCGCGACTGCTACGGTCGCAGGTTCGAATCCTGCCTGGGGCATGGATGTGTGTGATGTCCTTAGGTTAGTCAGGTTTAAGTCGTTCTAAGTTCTAGGGGACTGATGACCACAGAAGTTAAGTCCCATAGTGCTCAGAGCCATTTGAACAAACTGTATCCCATTACCTGCAACATATAAGCTACAATCTTTAAGCCATAACCCAAAACATATAACCTAAAACTTGTAACCTACAACCTGTTACCCATAATTTGTAAACCATAACCTGTAATCCATAGTATGTAACACATAATCTGTAATCTGTGACCTGTAATCATAACCTGTAACCCATAACCTGTAATCTACGATCCATAACATGTATCCTGTATCCTGTAACCCATATCCCACAACCACACAACATGAAACACCTAATCCATAACCTGTAACATGTACCCAGAACCCATAGTCTGCAACATACAGCCATGTGGTGTGAGTACTGTAAGACTTTCGGTACACACACCATCAGATAATTTGACTTGTCGCTCTAACGAAGTAGGCGAGTGTCAGCAATATGTCTCATAGTCTTATCGTGGGGTGTTTATCTTCTGCCGTTAGGTCAGACGATAGAAAGGCCACTTGCACGCTTAGAGTAGCAGATTGACTGTGACCAACTTTAAACAGAACTTGATTAATTTTCACACACATTTATTAAAATAATAAAAAGCATAGACATTACATAACTTGATTCTGGATGCTGTTTACAATTGACAATCTGAAGTTCCTTTGGTCTTGGTACGTTAATCTTATTCTCATATATCTCTGATACTTGACAAAGTGTCTATTCATTTACTTCATGGCTATGTACAGGAATATGGTAATATTATTAGGCGCAGACTGAAACTTGACTATAGACTGGTACAGACTAATGTAGACTGGTACAGACAGGTCCAGATAAATGTAGACTCATACAGCCTAATGCAGACTGACTAATTGGAGGTCTGTACACTCGTTATAATACCTCGCACATTCAGGTATCACTGCGCAAGTGTGATCTGTGAGGAGAAAAGGTTCTGCGTTAGCAGCAACCTCATTGGCTGCATTACATATTAATACACGGATCGGCAGAAGCAGAATTTGGTCCGTCTCTAAAGCAGCACCATCTCGTAGTGCGGAGATGGACGAGTGCTGCGCCTGCGTTGTTGTGCTTAGTAGGGCGCGCTCTAGTGGGAAAGTTGTGTACGCACTGACTATGCGGAACCATGTACACAACAAGCCACTAACCCATATCTGTTACTCATAGCCTGTAACCCATTACCTGTGACTTATAACCTGTAACCTGTCGTCCATAATCCATAACACCGAGCGAGGTGGCGCAGTGGTTAGACACTGGACTCGCATTCGGGAGGACGACGGTTCAATCCCGCGTCCGGCCATCCTGATTTAGGTTTTCCGTGATTTCCCTAAATCGCTCTAGGCAAATGCCGGGATGGTTCCTTTCAAAGGGCACGGCCGACTTCCTTCCCCGTCCTTCCCTAATCCGATGAGACCGATGACCTCGCTGTCTGGTCTCCTTCCCTGAAACAACCAACCAATCCATAACCTGTAACCTTTATGCATTAGACACTACTGGTATGCATTATGTGTCATGTGTTGTGCATTACACATGTTAAAGTTATAAGTTAAGGGTTAAAGGTTATGAGTTACAGGTTATGCATTACAGGTTATGGGTTGCATGTTATGGGCTACAAGTTACTGGTTGCAAGTTACAGGTTGCAGGTTATGGATTATGTGTTATGGTTTACAGATTATGGGTTACAGGATATGGGTTACAGGTTATGGATCCTGGTTACAGGTTGCAAGTCACAAGTTATGGGCTACAGGTTAACCCTTGTCCCCAGCTTCTATTACTCAAATTATAAGCCATAGGCATACCTACACACAACCAAAGTTTGAGATATTAAAAAGATACTCACAAAGAAATACGACACAGCCTCTGTGGAAGATTGTGTGAGTTGCTACCAACTAAAAGAATGTCCTCTGTCCTACTTGCAGGGCCTTGTCACATTATACAAGACTACCTTCTACAATGCTTTCTGTCCTGCGTTATTGGAAACTAAAATCCTTTTATCCCTCTAGTAAAATATCTTCCAACCATTGCATCATTCTAACATCTATATTATCGAATCTGTCCTCACCAATTAACAGCTTGAGCGACCCCGAATATAGTTTCTTCCATAAATATTTCTCCAATGACCGAACCTCAGTATTGTCCTTCTCTCATATTCCCAGCAAAAGACACGTCGCTACTTTCCCTTAAAACCAAGAAAATTCCTTTAACCATGAATGACCATCCAGTTTTCTGTTTCAACTTAAGATCAATGCACTTCTGATCAGGTCGCAGCCCAGTTCCCTCTTCCAGTCTCATTGTCCTCTAGTGGAAACAGTGAAAAGTATCCAATCCTATATGTTCAAACCATCCGCAGTAATGCCACAGAGATCCGCCCTAACTCCAGTCACATAGCTTCTTTTCACAGCACAATCCTTCCACTCCACAGCATCGACGACGCTGCATTTGTTCCCTCGTTATCTGCCTTCCCATGTGATGGGGTGGCTGGCAGCGGTACCGTCAACTCGCTCTTTTGCCAGTAGACAGTATTCACTGACTTAGATGATGAACACAAAAGGAGGAGACATATTTGCTATGAATTTTTAAAAAATTAAAATGTGATGTTCCTGGGAGAATGCAAGAAACAATCTGTGTTCACGAACAGTTCAAAAACAGTGATAAAAATGTGGACAGACAGTGCAGTTAAAAACATTTGAAAAACACTTGAAGAACAGTAAACCTTAAAAAAAACACTTGAAAATACTTTACATGACATATCTGACTCTGACCAGTAAAAACAGAGCATTGTATGCTTTCCTTAATACTTGAAAAGGACTTGCCCTGGGACGACAGATTGTTGATGGTAAGAAAGATGGGTATGGAGGGAGATAGGAGAGTAGTAGTGATGAGGGCTGAGATGTGGTAAACGGTGATGATGTAGAGGTGGCTGTGGGGGACAAGGAGAAATTGGTAGCTGGTATTAGAATCTATATATTTGAAAGGAAAAGGGAACAGGGAGCGACAGGGGAGGAGGAAAGGAGGAGCCGTGATATGGGGAGAGGACGAGGAAGGAGCCCTCAGGGAGTGGATAGAGTGGGTGTGATTCAGAGTTGATAGGATGGGTATACATCAGGGCAGAGTTTGTGCTCTGGGAGTGGGAGATTGCTGAAATTTTTTTGGAAGACGGTGTGGGGGCTACGCAAGTGGAGCATTGATGGAATGGCAGCACACTAGGATTGAAAAGGAGAAGGAACATAGTAGGATTGTTGCAGTCGAGCTTGCAGAAGGTGTAGGTTTTTCATAGATGTTCAGTGTGCGTGGGAAGAGGGGGGAATTTGAAGAGTTGAAAAGGATCCTTGTGGGGGAAGATAAGCCGAGAATCTGAAGGCTTATTAAATTTGGGTGAGATGCATATCTATGCAACATTTGCATAGCAAAGGGTAGGGCAGATCAGTAACTTGTATGTGTGAAGGACAATGGAGTGGTTTAGTCCCCATGTTCAGCCAGTTAGTAATTTTAGTAGTTTTAGTCTAATGTGGGCTTTCTGTTGGATGGTTTAGCAGGTGAGGTTTCCACATTAGTTGCTGCTCAATAGTGTTAGTTAGCTGGACAGGGTAGTTATAAATGGTGTGGAACGAGATATGGAGAAAGAAGGTGTGGGTGATGTGCCCTATAATTACTGTCTTGGTTTTGGAGAGATTATCCTTAAGCAGCCATTTGTTACATCAAGAGGTAAAGTGAATGAGATGGATTTGGAGCGATCACTGGGATTTATGGAGCATAGGACAGAAGGTGAGGAGTCATCAGCATACTGAATGAGGTAGATGGGGGGAGGTGGTTTGAGCATATCGGTAGTGTATAAGACGTGAAAGAGAGAAGAGAGAATGGAACCTTGGGGCACTCCAGCAGAGGGGTGAAAGATACAGGAATTGGTTTTGTTTACAATGACATAATATGGGCGACTGGATAGCAAGAACGCAATAAGACAGACATAGATGAATGGAAGTACATAAATCTCGATTTTGAAAAAGAGACTGGAATGCCATATGCGGTGATATGCTTTCTCTACATCAAGGGAAACAATGATGGCGGATTTACGGTTGTTGAATTGTTGGGACAGGAGACAGATGAGATTCAGGAGTTGGCCATCAGCAGATATGGAGGGATGAAACCCACACTGAGTGATAGGAAGCAGTTGGTGTTGGTGCAGATGTCAGCGAATGCATTGGGAGAGGATGAGTTCAAGGACCTTGTTAAACAGTGAGGTGAGGCAGATGGTGTAGTATGTCAGTAAGTGGGGTTATTCGATTTGAGAAAAAGTAGGCTTTTAGAGGTTTTCAACAGTTCAGAATAGAAGCCTGTGGAGAGAATAGTGGTATATAGGATTGCAAGGGTGATAATAAAGGAGGTAAGACTCTTTCATGGGGAATACAGTCGTTACAAGGTAATGTGTTGCATTTTCTGTGAAGTGCTTCTTTCAGGTCCTGTGATGTGATTAGACTGTTTAATTCTGTTTGTGACAAGCTGTTCAAGTGTCATAGGCTGCGATCCAGGGGTGGGACTGCAGTATCTGTGTATTTTTGGACAGTAGGGGATTGAGTGTAGTCCAAATGAGGATCGTCAGGGATAGAGAACACGTCAGAGATATATGAGGTGAAGTGATTGGCTTTGCTCAAGTCGTTAGGTAAGGGATGGTTGTGAGGGATGGGATGGGCGCAAGTAAGTCGGTGGAATGCTTTCCAGTACTTGGATGAGTTAACAGGGAGTGTACTATAAGGCCTGGTGCATGTCTGACGGCAGTTCTGGCGTTTTTTGGCTTTGAGTAAATTTCTAATGTGTAGTTGTATTTGCAGGTGGCGTGTGAGTGTATCCCAGTCATGAGCCCATAAGAAGGAGAAATTTGAGTGAAAGGATTCACAGAAAAAGAAGTACAACTTGTAATGGGAGAGTCAAGTGATGAGAATATATAGTCTTAGTAGGTATGTGGGCAGAGATAGCATCTCACAAGGACTGCTGCAAGAAGGGCATCTGGCAAGGACTGCTGCAGGAAGACTGTGGCATGAAGGATATCGGGTTGATGCAAGGTTGCAGGATGGCTTCCTGCGTGGATATGGATTCCCAGGGCATTTCTGATGACATGGACAACTGTTGGATGGAGATTCAGATGGGGTGCATGGGATGGTGTGTAGGATATGGTGACGAGAACAGGTAGGTGGTCACTTCCAATTGCATCTACAGTAAGGCAACCAAGGAGGTTAGATGGTGCTACAAAGACATCGTGGGGTGGTGCTACTTTCTTTACATGTGTGCTATGGTAAGGAGAGAATTTCACCTTGCAGAGAGTTCCTAAACTGATGCCAGCACTGGAGTTTTGTAGGACATCTACTGTAGATATCAAGGTTGGCGGCAAAAATTAAGGTGGAGTTGGAAGTCATAGGGTATGGGACTGGTGGACTGGGTGTAAACTATAGCACAGGTGGTGGTTAGGGGTTTGAAGACATGACAGTATAAGATGTTCTGCGGGATTATTGACTAAAGATTCCTGTGATGGCTACTCCACCTCTAGTGAGGGGAAGGGGGTTATCAGTGCAGTGGAGGATATAGGGAGAGGTGCTGATAATGTAGTGTCGTTGGTGGAACATTTCATTGAGAATGAAGGTATCGATGTTGTGCTGGGACAGGGTATTCATGAAAAGAGGTTTGTTGGTGGGGAGGGAGCAGATATTGCTATATAGGACGCAGTAGTGTTAGTGTTATCACGTCTGGATGAGGGGCTAGGAAGCAAGTTGAGCAACCTTAGGAGTGGAGACATTTATATGAGGATGTTGAGATGTTTGAAGACAAAGTGGAAACTGTTTTGGGAGTATGTGGCTTGGGTGTTGAGGTTAAATATGGAGTGAACTGCAAGGGATGTTTGCTGAAGGGTTTATGGTCTCTGGACGGGGTATATATTTTAAAGGACAATGGTAAGGAAACAGTTGATGCCCTCAGCAATGGGGATCGACAGAAGGAGTTATTCGGATGATTCATAGGATGGACAGGCACAGTTACTTCAGGTTTGATGGATAGTGGTTTCGCCTTGCTCTTGGCAGAATAGGTAGGATCAGCGTCATTCCAGTGTTACAGGTGGGTGGAAGGGTGACCAAGGATGGGGCATCGCTTATGGAAGTGGGACTGCTTAAGTGGAGGGGGGGGGGAGGCAGGTGGGACGACTCTTACAACCAGTAATGAGGTTGTTATATAGGAGGCATTTTTGGCATCTGTAGGATTGAGGCAGGGATTTGGAGGGTTCGCCTTTGTGATGGTGGTTGCAGATGTGGGCTCATTGCTTGAGGAACCAATCAGTAATGGTGGTATGCTCTGTGAATAAGTGCATGAGCAGAGTGAGACTGGACTCATTGAAGATACGGTGGGCAGTGCAGATTTCTAAGGAAGAAATGGAATTCAGTTCACCAACCACCTTCACTGTGATGATCTCAGGGCCAAATGTCATTATCACATCAGTGAGAGTGGGAGAATAGCAAGGAGGCTGGGGCTGTTTCGAATGGGATGGGGGGCTTGTGTTCAAGGGAGTAAGAGAGGCATGAGGACCAAAGATATTGTGGGGTCGTTTGTGGTGAAGGCCTTTGTGGAAGTTGCAATTGGTTGACCTGATGAGGACATATTCTTTGCAAGGGACAATTTGGGTGATAACGGTATGGGAGAAGTACTCTGTGATTTCGAGGGTGAAGGGTTTGGCGCTTAGAAATTGAGTGTCAGGGCAGGGTAGGATGAAGGTGTGCAGAGCTGGGGGAGAAGGTGCAAGGGTGGGAGCAGTGTCCATGTGTTCAGAGGAGTCTAGATTGGTTTGTGGTCTTTTGGTGGTAGTGCTGGCTGGCTATGTTGGGTCACTTCTGAGGTTTTTTGGTGGCTTTGGGATGGGGTGGGAATTGAAGAATTGGAGAAGTTGGGACATGGTATTGAGCAGGTCCTTCCATTGGGCTGGAGTCAGGTTGGCTGCTAGTTGATGGTACTGTGGCTTTTGGTGTAGTGATGGTGACATAGTGGGATGAATTTCAAGCAAGTATTGCAGTGGCTGTGATGGGTGTGGGAAAGACTGGGAGTGGAGGATAGGCTTATGAAAATATGGCGGGTGGGGAAGGTGTTGAGAGAAGGAGAGGGTAGGTGGCCAATGTGAATGTGGATGGAGAAGAAATTGTGGGAAAGGGGAGAGTGGCAAGGGCCAGAGTCGGAATCATGGGAGCAGGGCAGGGGGTGGGGTAAATGATGGAGGTGGTTGGGGTGCCATCATGCGATGAGGAGTCGGTTATAGGGGTTGATATGTACTGGCGACAGAGCATCGCCAAGATGGCGGAGGATGGCCGATCAGTGTCCGAGATGATGTGATGACCGCAGCGGCGACGGTGGCGACGTAGATGAAGGCAGTGAGTAGGCGGCGGCGGTGACGACGCGGCGCTGAAGACGAACACTAGGACGGAAACGGATGCCGGAAGGCAGTGGTTGGTGGCAACGGCAGCGGCAGGGGCTGGCAACGATGACAGCGACGGCAACGGCAGTTTTGCAGCATGATGGAGGCGGGGACAATAAAACAATGATACGCAAAGAGATGATGAATACACACACAGAAGAAAGTCAAGACGACACAAGCAAAACTATACAGACGAACAGATACCGACGCAAAACATCTGGGAGTGGCTCCTACCTGTTGCGAAACCAAGAGTAGCAACAAACAAACTAGTTCAGGAGACAGACATCTAGTCGATTCCAACCTCTGGTGGACGTCGCCGCCAGGGGCTGACACGGTTTACCGCTTATACAGGGTGTTACAAAAACGTACGGCCAAACTTTCAGGAAACATTCCTCACACACAAATAAAGAAAAGATGTTATGTGGACATGTGTCCGGAAACGCTTAATTTCCATGTTAGAACTCGTTTTAGTTTCGTCAGTATGTACTGTTCTACCCCGATTCACCGCCAGTTGGCCCAATTGAAGGAAGGTAATGTTGACTTCGGTGCTTGTGTTGACATGCGACTCATTGCTCTAAAGTACTAGCATCAAGCACATCAGTACGTAGCATCAACAGGTTAGTGTTCATCACGAACGTGGTTTTGCAGTCAGTGCAATGTTTACAGATGCGGAGTTGGCAGATGCCCATTTGATGTATGGATTAGCACGGGGCAATAGCCGTGGCGCGGTACGTTTGTATCGAGACAGATTTGCAGGACGAAGGTGTCCCGACAGGAAGACGTTCGAAGCAATTGATCGGCGTCTTAGGGAGCACGGAACATTCCAGCCTATGACTCGCGACTGGGGAAGACCTAGAACGACGAGGACACCTGCAATGGACGAGGCAATTCTTCGTGCAGTTGACGACAATACTTATCTCAGCGTCAGATAATTTGCTGCTGTACAAGGTAACGTTGACCACGTCACTGTATACGGAAGAACCAGTTGTTTCCGTACCATGTACAGCGTGTGCAGGCACTATCAGCAGCTGATTGGCCTCCACGGGTACACTTCTGCGAATGATTCATCCAACAATGTGTCAATCCTCATTTCAGTGCAAATGTTCTCTTTACGGATGAGGCTTCATTCCATCGTGATCAAATTGTAAATTTTCACAATCAACATGTGTGGGCTGACGAGAATCCGCACGCAATTGTGCAATCACGTCATGAACACAGATTTTATGTGAACGTTTGGGCAGGTACTGTTGGTGATGTCTTGATTGTGCCCATGTTCTTCCACCTACGCTCAATGGAGCAAAAAAAATGGTTCAAATGGCTCTGAGCACTATGGGACTTAACAGCTATGGTCATCAGTCCCCTAGAATGTAGAACTACTTAAACCAAACCAACCTAAGGACATCACACAACACCCAGTCATCACGAGGCAGAGAAAATCCCTGACCCCGCCGGGAATCGAACCCGGGCGCGGGAAGCGAGAACGTTACCGCGCGACCACGAGCTGCGGACCCAATGGAGCACGTTATCATGATTTCATACGGGTTACTCTACCTGTGAGGGCTGCATCAGCGCATCAGGGATTCCATGCGACGGAGGGTGGATGCATGTATCCTCGCTAACGGAGGACATTTTGAACATTTCCTGTAACAAAGTGTTTGAAGTCACCATGGTGCGTTCTGTTGCTGTGTGTTTCCATTCCATGATTAATGTGATATGAAGAAAAGTAATAAAATGAGCTCTAACATGGAAAGTAAGCGTTTCCGGACACATGTCCACAAAACATATTTTCTTTCTTTGTGTGTGAGGAATGTTTCCTGAAAGTTTGGCCGCACCTTTTTGTAACACCCTGTATACACACGATTGCAGCCCCCAGCATCAGAGAGGGCCGTAACGGCGCGTGCGCAGAAGGTGAGTTGGACAGCTCATAGCAGCTCCGGTTTTGCAGCGGGACCATGTGACGTCAAGCGGCGCGAGGGCCCAGCGTCACGTTTGAAACTGCAGCTCCAGCCATCCTACAAGCGTGGCGACGGTCCCTCACGCGACTTGGCGTCACACGGTCCCGCTGCAGATCTGGAGCTGCTATGAGCTGTCCAACACTTCGGCCCTCTCTGACTGCTGTAATCGTGCCTCTACAAGTGTAAAACCGTGCCAGCCACGGATCGCCTAGCATAACCGTTACACCAAGGCATCATTCATTTTCATCAGTTACTATATTTCAAATGTAATATAAAATAGCCAACCGAGTTTTAAAAACCATCAGTATTTTCCATCTGTGTGCATTTTACAAAATCTTCGTGTATTGTCACTTGTTTGCTGGCTGGAGTGGCCGAGCGGTTCTAGGCGCTACAGTCTGGAACCGCGCGACCGCTACGATCGCAGGTTTGAATCCTGCCGCGGGCATGGATGTGTGTGATGTTCTTAGGTTAGTTAGGTTTAACTAGTTCTAAGTTCTAGGGGACTGATGACCTCAGAAGTAAAGTCCCATAGTACTCAGAGCCATTTGAACCATTTTTTGTCACTTGTTTTATAAAATCGTACATATCGTCCACCAGTGTAGTCTTTCTTTCGCAAAATCGTGTTATTATAATCTTTTTATACATTTTAACCATCTTTTAAATACAGTTTATGTAACCTTTGGCTGAAGAGCATTTTTATCCGTTGCCACCCCGTCCCCTTTGTGGAGAATTGATAAAAAAAAACAGCCCTGATAGTTAATGGTTTTTACTCCTGATAACAACTGCGAAGATGGCGATCGAAAACTCGAGAATTTTATTCGAAACGACGGAGTCTGAAGACTGAGATTTTATTCAGACATGCTGCCGCAAAACGACTTGCAAGACAAAAATATTAGTTACCCCCTAAAAAAACACACTGGTCGTTTAGGAGCAATGTAGTTATGCAGACCTAATATCATGAAATCATATGACATCCACCTCTGACATAAGTCATTGCAGTGAAGATTGGTGGTTGTGCCAGTTGATTGTATGGAATGACCACGGTAAGAATGGTCAACGTGAAGTGACAGCATCGTATTTGGTTAGGCCCTTGACCACTTCATTTTTCCAGATGTGTTACTGGTACTGTATCAATGCGGACTGCCTGGTGTGTCTACAAGGAATGGCGTATCAATTTTAGCCATGTAAAACGATGTAAGAACACTCGTCCTAAAAAGATACTACTATACGAAAGGAACGAGTGACGCGTGTCACGCATTGTCAACAACAATTGGTTACCGATCGAACGAGCAATTGCTGCGGACAATGAACACAGGTCCCTCTCAAACACATAACAAAATATCGTTACTCACAGTGGCACATAAAGGTGCCCGTCTTAAATCGACCGAAAGACACAGAAACTCGACAGCAGCTGAATGTAAGCGTGTAGCAGGGTCCGGCGAATCGAGTTGTTGCCACTTTTCAAACGATGCGAGGCGTTGAACGCACCCACAGCCCAATAGGTGTTTAACCCGGCGTTAGTGGGTGCAGTATTGCACATCAGAGGTAGTTCCGTGATGTTTTGGGCGTGATATGCTTGGTCGTAGGAACGAGAAAGGAGAAAGACTAATTGAGCTCTGCAATAAATTTCAGCTAATAATAGCGAATACTCTGTTCAAGAATCTTAAGAGCACGAGGTATACTTGGAAAGGGCCGGGAGATATGGGTAGATTTCAGTTAAATTGTATCATCGTTTGGCAGAGATTCTGAAATCAGATATTGGATTGTCAGAAGGACTGACTCAGCATACTGAAAAGTCAAAACAGCCATTGGTGAAATCAAAGGTAAGGGCGGTAGCGTTAAGAGTTCAATTACAATTCTTTTGTTAAATGCAGAGGAGGGAGCGGATGTGTGGAAACAGTACAGTGAAGGCCTATGTACAGGAGAATAGAAAAGAAAGTTGAGGATTTGTTAGATGACGGTTAGTTTGGCTTTACGAAAGGTAAAGACACCAGAAAGACGGTTCTGACGTTGCAATTGACAATGAAAGCAATACTGAAAAAAATCAAGATATAGTCATAGGATTTCTCGATCTGTAAAAAGTGTTCGACAATGTCAAATGACCCAAGATGTTCGAAATTCTGAGAAACATAGGGCTAAGCCATAGGGAAAGACGGGTAATGTACAAGATGTACCATAACCAGGAAACAATAAGCCCGAAAGACCAAGAACGAAGTGCTCGGATGAAAAATGATGTAAGATAGGAAAATCGTCTTCGCCACTATTGTGCAATCTATAAATTGAAGAAGCAATGACGGAAATAAAGGCACGGTTCAAGAGTGGGATTAAAAATTAAGGTGAAAGAATACCAGCGTTAAGATTCGCTGATGATATTGCTATGCCTCAGTGGAAGTGAAGAAGAATAACGGGAGCTACTGAATGGAATGTGCAGTCTAATGAGTACAAAATGTTGATTGAAAGTAAATCGAAGAAAGATAAAAATAATGAGAAGTAGCAGAAATGAGAACAGCGAGAGAAATGGGGATCGCGAAGTAGACGGAGTTGGAATTTCGCTATACAGGCAACAAAATGAGCCATGATGGAGGGAGCAAGGACATAAAAAGCAGACTATCACTAGCAAAAAGAGCAGTCATGGCCTAGAGAAGCCTATTAGTATCAAACATAAGCCTTAATTTGAAGAAAAAATTTCTAAGAATGTGCGTTTGGAGCACAGTATTGTATGGTAGCGAGGCATGGACAGTAGTAAAACTGCCACAGAGGAAAATCGAAGCATTTGAGATGTGGTGCTACAGACGAATGTTGAAAATTAGGTGAACTGATAAGGAATGAGGAGGTTCTCCGCAGGATCGGCGAGGAAAGAAATATAAATTACAGCGATAGGATGCTGTTAAGACGCCAGGAATTAACTTCCATGGTACTAGATGGAGCTATAGAGGCTAAAATCTATTAAGGAAGACAGATAATTAAGGACATGGGTTGCAATTGCTACTCTGACATGAAAAGGTTGGCACAGGAGAGGAATTCGTGTCTAGCAGCATCAAACCGCTCAGAAGACTGGTGATTCAAAAAAAAAAATGAACTAGTATGTTTATTCCAACATTCTCGATGACGTTCTTTCTATACCTTCATGATGAAGCTGCTGTGGACACTCCTGTCTTCCAAGATGACGACAGCCGTGTTTACAGAATAGCACGCATACGTTTCTGGTATGACGGGCGCACAGGCACGATATTAAGCCACGACTGCTCGTTAAATTACACGATCTTAATCCCACAGAAAAAGTCTGGAACTATTAGGATCATTTGTTGAAACGTAAGAATAAACATTCCTCTCATATGATAGCTCCACAGGTTCTAATTATCAGTTAGTTTCTTCAGATGAATATGTCACACCTGAAGAATCTTGTGCACTCTCTTGCTCAGCGAATTGAGACTTTTGTCAAACCTAGAGGTGGTGTTACACGATATTAGCTTGATGGCTCTATGGGATGACAAAGTTTTTACCCACTGTGTTTATTTCGTCCAACGTACTAGAACACTAAGAATTAGGCTAGTTTCGACTCCTAACTAACCAGAAAATCCCATTTCCTAACTGTCCAAGAAGAACTTTACAACAGACTCAAATTACAAACAGGCCAAACGTGGACATTATACTCTTCACCTGTCAATGACAGGTATGAAAACTTTACCTGTCCAATCCATACATTTTCCAACGTTGTTTGAAGTTTTAGTCCACCCAAATTTTGTTATTGCTTGCCAGTCCTCGTATGACGTGCTTTCTGCCCCACATTCTGTATTCTCCTGGTCTCTCGTAAGCGCATCCTCAACCAACTAATTAATTTCGATGTCTCCTCAGATTCCTAGATCTTGCAAATCCTCGAACAATATGCACACCAGACTCTTGTTATCTGTGTTACCTCCCTTCTCACTACCTACTCATCGACCAAGTCCCATTTACCAGCAGTGCATTTTCATTGAATTGTGGCCATTCCCATATTCACCAACACATATATTTGAGCTTTTTTTTTCAATGTTTTGAAATTGTTCTGTAAGCTACAAAAATGCATATAGACGAAGAGCAAAAGACTACAACAATAAAAATACACAAATCTAGAGACGAGCAAACATAATCATTATTTTCTCCTGACTCTGCATTTGAGAGCAATAGGAAAGTACCTAACTGGTATATTATGCAGTAGACACTCTCTTTTCATCATAATTTGATAGCTCGTTAAGCGTCATAGTACAGATGGTTGCATCATCAAGGAAATAAGACGTTCTCCGAATGTAACTTTCTCTAATGACTCAAGTTATCGGACAAATCACTTTGACAATCGAAACACGGTTACTTTGATACACTGACAAGAGCATAATAAATTCTCTCGATGTTACATCCACTTAAGCCAAATAATCCCACCACCGAATGTGATATCGATGATAAAGATTCATCAGTTAAGTAATCTATTTTGGGTTAATTTCTGTGTCAAAATGTCGAGATAAGCGCTCACTTTCTCATGTGTCATTTTATCTCCGTATCTGCTACTACTATTACTATAGCGCTGTAGACGGCTCTCACTTCGACAGCTTGCTCTGATTAAATGTAATCCACGTTCGGTGTCAGGTTGTTGCACCGTTTAATAGCACAGATATATCAAGTGGCGCACTTAAATACAAAAGTAAATTTTTGTGTAAAAAAACCTTTCGCACGTACGATGAAGTACTGTCACCGCATTTCACGTCTTCCGATGTGCTGAAGAAAGTTCTTACACGTAGCTGATAATGTGAGAGAGTTCCGGTTGGTGCAGTGCGAAAAGCTGACGCTGTGTAACACCACCTGCGTTCCAGAGTGAAAGAGGTTGAAGATTTAGTGTCAGGCTGTACTCATTTGATCACCTGTCTGCACTACTTGAGTTTCCGTAAATATGTATCCCACAGTCAGTTCTTTTTATTTATAGATCTTTCAGTCTCTGTCTGGGCTGGCAGACAGCTCCTAAATGACTGTTCTTCAACCATACAGGTATTACATAAAACTAAGTGGAAAATACAAATACAAAATGATGAAAATGCAGGTTTCATTAATAAAAATTGATGATTCAGTTGCTCTGGTTAGATTGGAGGTGATCTATTCGTGGTTTGGTAACGAGTCCCAGGTAAACAAAGGGATGGAATAGGATAGTGGGAAGGAAAATGGTAAGTGGGATATGCGCTCACAAATACTTGGCATCTAGCAACATGGTCACAATCACTTTATTCAGCTATCCTGATTTTGAAAAACGTACGTGTTTTTCCCTCAGATACATCATGGTGTGGGTTCCTGTTGTCATGTCTTAGTTCATGAACCACGGGCAACGTATGAGTGGCCAAGTAAGTGGCCCTGACAGTCGGGATACCAGTTACTTTGGAATAAGGCTGGGCATCTGCCACTTACACAGTTTGTTAAGTATAAACACCGGAGACGTCGACGATATGCCAAATGGTTCAAATGGCTCTGAGCGCTATGGGACTTAACATCTGAGGTCATCAGTCCCCTAGAACTTAGAACTAATTAAACCTAACTAACCTAAGGACACCACACACATCCATGCCCGAGGCAGGATTCGAACCTGCGACCGTAGCGGTAACGCGGTTCCAGACTGAAGCGCCTAGAGCCGCTCGGCCACTCCGGCCGGCGACGAGATGCTGTACAGCGCCAGATTTGCACATGGTGGCCAACACTGCAACTTACTTTTTGCAGCGTAAATTGGTTCCGCGTTAACGCATTAGCTTATCCACCAAGTTTTGCTGCCATACGGTAATTACAGCTCACACTAGACTTCCATGGGTAGCTACACCTTAATTATAACCGCTTAGTAATTACGCGACTATCCTGTTTGGATTTTCCGTGGGTCTTCGAAACCTTCAGGCGAATTGGTGAATGGTGCCTACAAAAAGGCTACAACCAAGTTTCCTATGCTGAGTGACCGAAAGTTTGCGCTATTTCAGACCATTCCTAGTACATTCTGTAATCTGATGGACAGTAGAACAAAACTGCGAACTGTGAAGGCAGTCTGTAAAGGCTACGAACTGCCTCGTGTCTGTGTCTTTATTCATCAAACTGACCCTGGTATATAATTAATGCCCTATTTCAGATCATTCCTAGTACATTTTGTAATCTGATGGACAGTAGAACAAAACTGCGAACTGGGTAGGCAGTCTGTAAAGGCTACGAACTGCCTCGTGTCTGTGTCTTTATTCATTAAACCGACCCTGGTATATAATTAATGCCTTTCTTTCTTTCATAATAAGCTGTAGCTGTATGATCACGCGATAACTAAACCTACGTCTCTGGTACAGTAAATTATACTGCCACGTGTGAAAAGCCACTGAAATTCAAATGGCTCTAAGCACTAGGGGACTTAACATCTGAGGTCATCAGTCCCCTAGACTTAGAACTACTTAAACCTAACTAACCTAAGGACATCACACACATCCATGCCCGAGCCACGATTCGAACCTGCGACCGTAGCAGCAGCGCGGTTCCGGACTGAAGCGCCTAGAACCGTTCGGCCACAGCGGCCGGCAAAAGCCACTGAATTCATGCACTGCCCAGAGGTCACGGCCGGCAGCCGCTAACCCATCTGCCACGCCACATTTCTGTTTGGCATGCCCAGGTAAGTGGGACTGCGTTTGGAGCGCACATCCTTTGCGTAGTTTCACATGAGAACGTATCGGCTACCATTATTTTAAGTCAGTCAACTGCCAGCGGCATGAGTAGACTGCTGATGGATTCTAAGATCTAGTTCACAAAGAGACTTTCAGTAAATGTACCTCTTGACGTAAGTTAAGAATAGCACAGTTTGAAAGTAGTTACACAGTAATGCCATCGATTGATAATGTGTCCTTAATCTTGAAGAGAGTGAAAGACATATTTAAAAGAGTTTAATATTCAAAGAGTTCTGCGGAGACTTCCTAACTCAATTAAAAGGCTATACAGGGATACTATGATGATAAAAATAAAGGTGTCCCGTTAAATTCCAAAGAAAACTTCTCGGAGATCAGTCAGTTACCGTTCAACTGCACAACATATTCAACTAGAGTGAAACTGTTGTGTCAAGCAATGACCTAAGACCCAAACATAGCTCGGTGAGGTTTGACCTCTTATTCAGTCTTACAAGAGAAAACCAACTTGTGAGAAAAGTGAGGTGGATTCTCAGCAGTCGACTCACCCTGCGCATAACTGCATTTGGAGTCAACTGTTCAAATCAACATTCGAAAGAAAACAAGTACTGCCCGGCCTACTTAGACTCAGGAGCTGCGAATCAAGAGAAGAATATCTTGCCCGAGTGCAAGCAAGTCTTTTAAGCCAAGTTACCGCTAACAACCTCGGCGTCATTCTTTTCTTCCCAACGACGTAAGTCTCCAAGTCTCAATACAGATGTGCCATTCTTTTCTTCGCAAGACATCAGTCTCCAAGTCGCAATACAAATTCCGGCCATGGATGCCTTGATTTATACGAGCAACCGTGTTTGGTAATGGAAGACAGGAAGTCGTTATATAGGTCTGCGACTGGCGATTACAAAAATTGTAGGCCCAGATCGCAGTTTATATCTTCAAATGGATAAGGCGTTTCGGCCGACTGCCATCATCACATCGAAAACTTCTTTCTCCAATTTATCACCCCCACCCCAATAGCAAGCCAGTGGTTCTTACCCCACAGCATTTCTTTTCAGATGGTAAGTAACAACTTCACCAAATACGGCTGAAACCGATCCAGTGGTTTAGGACGAGCTTTTTGTACGCTGCCTTAACAAAGTATGCACAACTGGCATATATTTCACATATATTTAGCGCATTTCACTCATATTTCATCTGTATCTGTAGCGAATTTCACCCTGCAGTTTTGTTTTCACACACCTTAGAATTTATGACACTATATCTTCTGAAACATGTCTCATATAAAAATAGAATTTTGCAGGGACATTCAGAAATATACGTGGATACTGCCCGCAGTATTTGTTGCGAATAGTGTCAGTGTAAAGACGTAATAAATTAAAATGCAGTGAGTGATGCATCTTTTTTTCGCGTATCTCACTGTTTGTGGCGTCATATCTCTTGACCTATGTGTCGTACCATTATATGTGTGTGTGTGTGTGTGTGTCTCCATATTCACCTGATACTATTGGAGAAATATGTTGTGAAAAGAGTTAGTTACTAATACGTAATAAATTTCAACGTCATGCATGATGCGGCAGTTCTTTACGCATCTCAGTGTTTATTACGTTATATGTCCTGAACTATGTGTGATACCATGATATAATTTCGTAAGTGCATTTAGCAGCATATGTGGACACTGTCTACGAAATTTATTGCGAATAGTGTCATTAGCACAGAAGTAATAGATTTAAACGTCATGCATGATGAAGCAGTTTTTTACGCATCTCATTCTTTTTGATGCCATATTTCCTGAACTGTGATAGGTGAGTGGTTCCTTCCCTGACAGCGATTGTTGCCTAACAGTAAGTGATATGCGTACAAAATTTGGTTGATATCGGTTCAGGGTTTTAGTAGGAGACGAAGAACATACACTATTTGATCAAAAGTACCCGGACACCTGGCTGAAAACAACTTACAAGTTCGTGGCGCCCTCATGGGTAATGCTGGAATTCAATATGGTGTTGGCCCACCCTTAGACTTGATGACAGCTTCCATTCTCGCAGGCATACGTCCAATCAGGTGTTGGAAGGTTTCTTGGGGAATGGCGGCCCATTCTTCACCGAGTGCTGCACTGAGGAGAGGTATCGATGTCGGTCGCTGAGGCATGGCACGAAGTCGGCGTTGCCAAAACATCCCAAAGGTTTTCTATAGGATTCAGGTCAGGACTCTGCGCAGGCCAGTCCATTACAGGGATGTTATTGTCGTGTAACCACTCCGCCACAGGCCGTACATTATGAACAGATGCTCGATCGTGCTGAAAGAAGCGATCGACATCCCCGAATTGCTCTTCAACAGTGGGAAGCAAGAAGGTGCATAAAACAACAATGTAGGCTTGTGCTGTGATAGTGCCACCCAAAACAACAAGGGGTGCAAGCCCCCTCCATGAAAAACACGACCACGCCATAACACCACCACCTCCAAATTTTACTGTTGGCCCTACTCATGCTAGCAGATGACGTTCACCGGGCATTCGCCATACCCACACCCTGCCATCGGATCGCATTGTGTACCGTGATTCGTCACTCCACACAACGTTTTTCCACAGTTTAATCGTCCAATGTTTACGCTCGTTACACCAAGCGAGGCGTTGTTTGGCGTTTGCCGGCGTGGTGTGTGGCTAATGAGCAGCCACTCGACCATGAAATCCAAGTTTTCTCACCTCCCGCCTTACTGTCATAGTACTTTCAGTAGATCCTAATGCCGTATGGAATTTCTGTGTGATTGTCTGGATAGATGTCTGCCTATTACACATTACGACCTTCTTCAACTGTCGGCGGTCTCTGTCAGTCAATAGAGGAGGTCGGCCTGAACGCTTTTGTGCTGTACGTGTCCCTTTACGTTTCCTCTTCACTATCACATCGGAAACAGTGGACCTAGGGATGTTTAGGGCTGTGGAAATCTCGCGTACAGACGTCTGACACGTGACACCCAACCATCTGACCAACTTGGAAGTCCGTGAGTTTCGCGGAGCATCCCATTCTGCTCTCTCACGATGTCTAATGACTACTGAGTTCGCTGATATGGAGTGCGTGGCAGTACGTGGCAGCACAGTGCACCTAATACGAAAAACGTATGTTTTTTTTTTGGGGGGGGGGGGGGGGGGGGTCCGATTACTTTCGATCATATGGTGTATACACATGTATAAATCCATTTTTATAGTATGTACGGATATCACAACAGTAGAATCGCGCAGAATGAGGTCGCTTTAAGCTCTGCAGCAAACTGATGACGCTCATAAGCACGAGGCACAAAAATTAGTAATCCCCGAGAGACATGACGCTAATGCTGTATGACACCGCCTTTAGTCTCGAAAATGACCTCAATTCGGAAGCAAGAGAGTACATAGTCTTCAGGTACGGCATATATAGCTGAAGCCTCTCGTTGATGATCCGACCCCATAGAGCAACCAGACTGGGAGGATGCTGACTGCTGCGTTTTACCCGCTGTACTGAGCTGTTTCAGTGACTGAGATCAGCTGACTGTTCTAAGGATCGTCGTCTGAAGATGGCCTAAGACCAGGCCGAAAAGGGTCATTTTAATAAAATAACCATCCCTACATAGACTGTTTTTTCACTGATTTTATATAGCTTAAAAGATCACTGTTCCCCAAAAACGTTACCAAAAATTTTGAATCGAGTTGCGGCTGGATACCTGAGTGTTCTCGAAACCAGGAATGTATGACAGTTGCTTTGTGAACTTAGTCACGCCATACTCATTATGGAGATTTAGAAGAAAGTCACTGAGGAGGTTATTTAAAATAAATATCCTGGTTCATGGTAATCTGAATTAGTGGTGGCTCAAATGGCTCTGAGCACTATGGGACTTAACATCTATGGTCATCAGTCCCCTAGAACTTAGAACTACTTAAACCTAACTAACCTAAGGACAGCACACAACACCCAGCCATCACGAGGCAGAGAAAATGTTGTGACTTAGCACGACAGCCAAGTCACAACGAGAGGAAGCCGAAAGGCACGCGTTAAGCTCACGCAGATTGGCGTGAGGTCTGGAACAGTTAAAAGGAAATGAGAACTTAGAAAATGGACGCAGTTGCTGTAATACTTAACTTTAATCCACAATTGTAGAACATCGCTCTTGATGATACATGTTATAACCACAATATATATAGCAAAGGATTATGGCGCCTTGCTAGGTCGTAGCAATTGTAGCTGAAGGCTATGCTAACTATCGTCTCGGCAAATGAGAGCGTATTTGTCAGTGAACCATTGCTATGAGCGTCGGCTGTACAACTGGGGCGAGTGCTAGTAAGTCTCTCTAGACCTGCCGTATGGTGGCGCTCGGTCTGCTATCACTGACAGTGGCGACACGCGGGTCCGACGTATACTAATGGACCGCGGCCGATTTAAAGGCTACCACCTAGCAAGTGTGGTGTCTGGTGGTGACACCACAGAAAATCCCTGACCCCGCCGGGAGTCGAACCCGGGAACACGGTGAACAGTGTTCTTTTGCAAGTACGCGACTGCAAATGTCCGCTGCAGACAGTTTCCCTAGCCATTTTCGCACGGAAACTGGTTGAGATGGACCTGAATTCACTGTCAGCAACAATTCCTGACCGGTGTCAAACCGATTGTCGTTGAGGAGGTGTGACACTCGTCTCCGATCCCTATCGTATCTTCCTACGACCAGTGCTCGTGTGCTTTGTTACACGAGCATCATTTCTTGTAGAAACGTTGGAGAGTCCCCGTTGACACACCAACAAATTGGTCAGCTACATTCACAGTGTGGACACGGGCACGTCCGTACATGACTGCTCTTTCCTGGCTTTCTGTCATCTCTCTACACAGATCCATCTTACTGCACTGATTCCATAAGTCCCACTGGTACATGTACACGACTTCACTGCCGTGTTTTACGACAGCTTGCAGGGTCACATGACCACGCGTTGCCAGTTGTAAACAGTCCATAGCGACCAGTGTGCTCTTTTAAGAATGTTGCTAATATTTTGTCTAGTGAGCACACCTAATTAAACTGTAGAATTCCCAGTCGTGATTGCATCATTTATTTTGACAGACAAACAGTTTCGGCAGTACACCCGTCATCAGACCTTCAAAAAAGCTGTGGGCAAAAGTGAGTATTCCGATTGGTGACAGTGGAATCACGTCGCTATTTGCTAGTTGTGCCATACGGTACCCTTACCAGATTAATCGATACAGTCTGTATGCGCTGCCAGTAAGGCTGTGTCACAGTGGCTCCGATAATGGTGGATTCGGCCGACGACCGACTTCTGCCGGAAACGGCCGATCTTTTCAAATCAATATGTCACTACGTATGCGGTCACACTATAGCCGACCTTATCAGCCGAACGTGCAGACTTTGGATGACAATCTGTGAAATTCAAATCAGTTTGTTTGCTTCCGTCAAATCGGCCGACGTTCTAGCACACAATATATGAAGCATGAGAAACTAATAATTTCAGTCCAAGAAATAGTGTGTTTCTGGCACCCTAAGGATGAAAATACCATAACTGCGATATAGTTCGGAATCTATGGACTGAAATCGCAGGTTATTGTGAAACCTCAAATAGCCAAAATCTTTATTGGAAATTTTAGGCATAGATTATAACATCAGAAATTAATTTGTTCGGGTGAAAAGGATGGCGTATCTGCTTATACTAGACCTTTTTTGTGGTAGGTTGTCATTAGTTGTCTACAAACTACTATTATTACTGTTTACTGGTATTTTATGCCAGTAGTGTAGCGATTCTGTTAATATGAAGTGGTTTGCAAATGTGGTGTACTGCATGGATTTCCACTTCCAAGTGCTTTAGGTTTTCAGAGGATCTTACGCTAGTCCGCAGCCCGTGGTTGTGGGATAGCGTTCTCACTTCTCACGCCCGGGTTCCCGGGTTCGATTCCCGGCGGGGTCAGGGAATTTCTCTGCCTCGTGATGACTGGATGTTGTGTGCTGTCCTTAGGTTATTTAGGTTTAAGTAGTTCTAAGTTCTAGGGGACTGATGAACATAGATATTAAGTCCCATAGTGCTCAGAGCCATTTGAACCATTTTTGATTTTACGCTACATTTTATGCCTGCCTTTCACTCATACGCTAAATAACAGTCATTGAAGGTTAGCTGACGTACTTCTGCACAACTTTAAATAAGTGATTATAACTTACTTTTCTAGGTCACCACGAATTATCTCTGCCGGCCGCGGTGGTATCGCGGTTCTAGACGCCCAGTCCGGAACCGCGCGACTGCTACGGTCGCAGGTTCGAATCCTGCCTGGGGCATGGATGGGTGTGATGTTCTTAGGTTAGTTAGGTTTAAGTCGTTCTAAGTTCTAGGGGACTGATGACCACGGATGTTAAGTCCCATAGTACTCAGAGCCATTTGAATCAATTATCTCTAGTGTGTAACAAATGGTTCAAATGGCTCTAAGCACTATGAGACTTAACACCTGAGGTCATCAGTCCCTTAGACTTAGAACTACTTAAACCTAACTAACCTACCGAGCGAGGTGGCTCAGTGGTTAGCACACTGGACTCGCATTCGGGAGCACGACGGTTCAATCCTGCGTCCGGCCATTCTGATTTAGGTTTTCCGTGATTTCCCTAAATCATTCCAGGCAAATGCCGGGATGGTTCCTTTGAAAGGGCACGGCCGACTTCCTTCCCTCTCCTTCCCTAATCCGATGAGACCGATGACCTCGCCGTTTGGTCTCTTCCCCCAAACAATCCAATCCAATCCTAACTAACCTAAGTACATCACACACATCCATGCCCGAGGCAGGATTCGAACCTGCGACCGTAGCAGTAGCGCGGTTCCGGACTGATGTGCCTAGAACCGCTCGGCCACGGCGGGCGGCTGAGTGTCTCCCGTCATCTCATATATTCGTAAAACCTGTCTGGTAATTCCTATAACAATGTCTATAGAATTCACCATGTTCTTTACGAGAGGAAAGCTCATTCGCATGCAGTCGGCGACTCTTTAATAGCAGAAGCCACTATGCAGCACTCGCATCCAATCACAGAGGCGTCGTGGAATCTACACCACGCTAAGAGGTTAAAATCTAACCTACTTCATGCATAGAATAGATTCTAACCCAATCTCTACGACCCTGTAAAAACTGCCAAGGAGATCGGACGCACTATGACCATACTATCGCCCGATGTCGGTGCCGCTGTGAACGCAGCCTAGGAGAACAGAAATACAGAGGCGCTGATATGCGGACGCGCCGCCAACGTCACAGGCAGTCCGATATAAAAAGGCTGCCGCGCTCGGCGACGAAGACAGCTAGCTGCTACAGGCGTCGACATGGCGCGCGCGGGTGAGTAGACGGGCGGCCTGCCGCGCATGGTTCCTCGCTTGCATTACTCCACAATCGGCCGCCAGGGTGTACGCATTTGCACTAAACAGGAGAACACGGCAAGCGCCATAACCTGATCTCCCAGAAACTTCGCTCAGTGGGAGAGGGGTCAAAGCGAAACCGTTTCTCGGCTCATCGGTAGATAAGTTTCTGAAAAAAAAATATGGCTAAAGTTCTCGAGGTATTTTGGAGGCACTTAACGTGCCTTTTACGGCATGATTTCGTGAGATGAAATGATGGCACAGTGGTTAGCGTCGCGGCCTTTTTTTTTAATTTTGCACCCCATGTTCGAAACATGATTATTACTTTTTTTAATTTTCATTTGTATACCAACGTTTGTAGACGATTACTACACGAATATTTTCCAGTGGATATTGATATAACGTTGTCCTTAACAGTCTACAACTTATATAAGAACGTAGGCTTCCGTGGCCAGTGTCATAGTGATTAAAATTCTTCTGGGTATTATGCCGCGTCATTGCTAAAAACTAACAGCAATAATAAACTAAAACCGACGTTACGGCCGAATTTCCCCGGCCTTCCTCAGGGCACGACTGGTTTTGCATGGGGATAGTGCTTCTATTTATTACAGACTATCGATGTCCGACGTCACGGTTGCCAATTAATAGTTTTACAACCGTGACGTCAGAAATCGATAGTTTGTAATAAATAGAAGCACCTATCCTCATGCAAAATCAGTCTTGCCCTGAGGAGGGCCATTGCAATTCGGCCGAAACGTCGGTTTTAGTTTATTACTGTTGTTAGTTTTTAGCGATGACGCGGCATAATACCCAGAAGAAAGTCTACAACTTGTATGCCAAACGAATGAATTAAAAAATTTAAAAAAAGCACGAGAAAATCATTTGAAAATATTTTTGGTGAAATTCCCCGACCACATAATGATTCATAATCACTTGCAAGCGCCAGTTATATGAAAAGACATCCGTTATGCATGGTTTGTCGCGAAATTATTGCCAACACACGAGATCTTCAGCAGTGTTAACGAAGTTTCTTTCCCAAGTGAGATTCATATGAAGAAATGTCACTGTGGCAAACCTGCCTTCGCGTAATGCTCGTGATATTCGTAACATCTGTGTTTCGAGTGTTTCTGTGATAGGTATTATCCAAGGGAATGCACCAAATCTTCCTAAAGAATGAAGATGTGAAAGAAATACAAGAATTGATTTGAAAATGAAATTTGAGGATATGAAAAGATTTTAACCCCTCAGCACACCATACACACATATATTATAGGCATGTAATAAATGTATGATACTTATAGTGAAATTCAGTTGTACTTTTACAACTAGAATAACGCACTTGTATCCCTAATTTGATAAGAAACATTCTTGTCAGTAACCTTCTACGGTCATGGATACGTAAATGAAAAATATAAATAAAATAAAAACAATAATCATGTTTCGAACACGGTGCGCAAAATTACGGACTCCCGACGCAAACCACTGAGACACTTCTCCGTCTGAAAATATCGCTCGGTAAAAGGCACAATAAGTATCTCAAAACTACCTCAAAAACTCGTTTTACAGAAACGGTCAGATGTCTACCGATAATCCGAGACACGTGTCCGCTTAATTTGACTCCTCTTCCACTGAGCGAAGTTTCTGGGAACCTGCTGTGTTCCCTCGTAAGGGTAAAAATTAGCGTTACTGTTGATTTATCCTCTCTTTATTAATCGACATCCAGAAGCAAATGCACAACTGCCAACAGATGCATTATGCTTTCCTTTGTGTCACTGTTCGAAGCTCCAGTGACAGCCAGTTACCACCCGCTCTTTCCGATCTTTCACTTTGGGTGTAACTGTGCGTTGTAGGTGACAACTACAAAAATGTACTGGCTGCACACCATTTGTAAAAGCAACAGTGAAGGTGAAACCTCGTCATTGTTGCATCAAGGTTGGCACACGATGTTACCTGCGCAACGCGACAGGTATCTCTGGCGTTGGGCCGGAACCACTATGGGTAAGCAGGCTCCGATCTCCGGGTACGCTGTGGCTCCCTGATGCAGATTCCGGCAAGCGGCGTATCGGTTTTTGCAGGCTCGTCAGACGAAGCTGTTACAGGAACATCAAATCTTGGACCAAGTGCAGCTAGACGCTAGAGTGCTACTGCTGGCGGAAATAATGGAAATTTAGTTAGGGTAACGAAATAGTTTCGAAACCAAAAGTTCGTTACTTTATTGGGTACTTTCATTACATTGCCTTGTGATATAGTTGCCATAATTTGTCTGTTGATCGTGTCGTTGGTTGCTAATATTTTCGTCTCCTCTCATTGTTCCACATATCATATTCCTGTGGTATTTTCGACTCGTTTTTCATAGTGAAGGGTGGATATCGAACGAGGATTAATATAACTTTGTTAATAAACTTTGTGTTTTAGTAACGAAACATATGACTTCAAGAGTATCCAACTAGCACAGAGTCAAAACTGCAGAATCGAAGCATACAGCAGAGCAAAAACTGCACTGTGCCTCCTTGTACTGTTATGCATATAGGATGTAATGAAAATGTACGGCACAAATTGCAGGATATATTCCTCACACGTAGAATTAATCACAGGCTTGACTCGTGCAATGGCAGTGTACAGAAATGCAGAGATGGCGGATGCCCAATCGATGTATGGATTAGCTGACGCCAATGGCACTCGCGTTCGACGTTAGTACAGTGAGATACTTCTAGGACGAAGATACTTCGACAGAAATGCGTTTGAAGCCATTGATTGTCGTCTTAGGGAACGTGGGGCCTTTAAGCCTGATACTCACGACCTGGGGAGGCCTAGAAGGATGCGACTGGAGGCGACAACTCTTCATGCAGTTGACGACGACCCTAGTGTCAGTGCAAGACGTGTAGTTGCAACACTGAATGTTGGCCACATGGCTGGCTGGCGAGCATTACACAGCTGTACCCATACCCTTTACAGGGTATGCAGACACTATCAGCAGCTGATTTTCCAGCACAGTCACTCTCCTGCAAATAGTTTATTCAACAAAGTGTCAACCCTAATTTTAGTGCGACTGTACTCTTCACAGATGAGGCATCGTTTCAACGAGATAGGACTGTCAATGTTCACAATCGCCATGTACGGACAGACGTCAATCCTCGCGCAACTGTTCAAGGAAATCGTCAACAAAGAAACTCTGTCCATGTTTGGGCTGACATTGTTGGTGACTGTTTGGTAGGGCCTCAGTTTCTTCCACCCAAGCTCAACGAACAAAAATATCATAATTTTGTAGAGAATTTTCACCTGATCTGTTAGCAGATGTGCCTTTAGCTGTGCCACGAAGCATGTGCTCCATGCACTATAACGCACTTCCTCATTTTGGTGTTAATGTACGTCATCTTCTAAATAATAGATTCGGTGACAGATAGATAGGTAGAGATGAACCAATTGCCTGCTCTCCACACTACCTATCTAAACCAAATTGACTTTTATTTTTGAGGGCATTTGAAATCTCTTGTGTGTGTAACCCCAGTACGAGATGTCCACACCCTCCGTACCCATATTATGGAAAGGTGGGAAACCATACACAGTACTCCAGGGATACATCAGTGCATCCAAGATTCACTATGAGGGTAACTGAGGCATGTATCAATGCCGACGGAGGCCATACTGAACATCTCCCGTGAGAAGGAGTTGCATTTGGCATACTGGTGCGTTCTGTTCGTGTGTGTTTCCCGTGATAATGAGTTGTGGAAAATGAGTTATAACATGGAAACAAAGCGTTTCCATTCTTGTGTTCAAATAACATAATTTATCTGTCTACGTGTGAGGAAGCGTTGCAATTTGTGCAGTACTTTTTTGTTCTAACCTGTATACACAGTATGAATAACCTAAACTTGCACAGCAAATATTGCAGAAATGGAAAATGGAGTTGACGCGTGATTTTCACAGAATGGATTGGTAGTCAGGGGCTTCTATTGTTAGCCAGCAAACAGACTTTGATAGACTTAGAAAGTGTATTTCTTTGCAAATTTACACTTTTTAAATGGAATAATGCCTACTGACATCAACAAATCAAAATTAGGGTAAATTACAACGTCAATGGTGTCTGTTGCAGGGTTCTGGTGTGAGTCGTTTCCAAGATATAGTGTTCTGAAGAGTGTCCACACCAACACTTGTTTGTGCCATTCAAACTGCGTAGTTGCTATGTACAATGTTGTTATCTTTGCTTATAGCGCACTTCTGTATTTCTTGAGTGCATTGCGATTTGCTAGGCAGTTAGTGTGTGACAGTCCTAGCAGTAGGTCGGGAGTGGACAATGGTTTTTATCAAGGCAGCAAAAGCTGACGTACTCGTAGTGTATAGAGAGTGTAGGAAGAATACAGTTAGTCCTAGAACTTGTATGTGGAAATATGTCGAAATACACATCAACCATCTCGACAGTTATTTATCATCTTCCTCAACCAGTTATGTAAAAGAGATAGCATAACACCTGGACAACGTGACAGAAGGAAACAAGTGGCCGCAGAAGAGGGAGAAATTAATGTTCTTGCTGTTGTTGCAGCTGATTCGCTCGTTAGATCCCATGCAATTGCACGAGGAATTGACATGAGTCAGGCAAATGTCCTATGCGTTCTTCATCGACACCCATCCCTCCAACATCTCTCTCATCAAGAGCTGCGTGGAAGCGATCATGGGAATTTGTGAGAATCGTATTAACTTCTGCACATAGGCATTAAGACACGATAGTCTGCTCCAGATGTGTCATATATCTTGTTTAGTCATGAAGCCACATTTACAAATCATGGCCAGGTAAACAGTCGTCAGGTGGAACGTCGGCGACCAGTGTAAACATGTGGTGTGGGATGTGAACCATCAGCTCACAAGCCCGTTTTCCGTAGATGGAACACAGAATGGCACGTAACTATCACGGGATCCTAACAGATCACCTTCCACGAATACTAGAAGACGTTCCTCTGCAGAATAGAAGGAACCTGTGGTAACAACATGATTGCTGTCCGTGCCATAGTGTACAAAGTAATACAACATATCTTCACGAATTGTTTCCAAATCGTTGTATTGGACACAGAGGACATGTACCATGGACAGCACATTCTCCAGGTTTGACACCTGTAGACTTTTTGCTGAGGGAAAAGTTGAAAAACGCTGTCTGCAAGGACATACAAACTACACGCTATGATCAGCAACGACGTATTACTGCAGCCTGCTCGGACCTCTCTGCTGATATGCCACCACATATGCAGCAGTCATTCCATACCAGACCGGAAGGGTGTATTGCCACTGCCGGGGGTCATTTTGAATACAACCTGTGATGCTCAGTTGTCTCATTACTTGTCAGAATCCGCATAACTAGTGTATGTAAAAGTGTTGGTTTGGGACTTTTCCAAAATACGATATCTCATAAACGGCTTGCTCTAGAACCCTGAAAGAAACACCACTGGCATTCTACCAGTAATATACCCTACTTCTGGTTTTTTAAATGTCAATAGGCACTGTTCTATTTAAAAATGTGTATTTTTGGACAGAAATACACTTTCTAATTATTATTACACTCTCTTTATTGGATAACAATTCAGCCCCCTGCCTACCAACACCGTTCTGTGAAAACTGCACATCAATACAATTTCCATTACTGCAGTATTTGCGGCGCAAGTTCTAGGTGATTCACCGTGTATATATAATTCCTTTTGCATGGAGGCCTGTAGCTTTCGCAGTTTTTCAGATGAAATGTTGGTGGCAGCTGCCATTTCCCAAGCTCGGACACAGTTGAACAACCAAGCTTCAATGAATGTTTCATATAGATTTCCATTGCCAAATGTGTGTACATCTATATCTGCAGTGGAAAGGTTGAGTAGAATAAGCATGTTATTAACAAATTAAATAAAATTTTTAAACCTTACAAATTTGCCAAGAAGGGCGTAAAATACAAATGTGTGGGTTTTTGGGACAATGGTGTGTGATAGACAAAAAATAATTACAGATTCGTTATTTTCCGTCAGATATATAAAAGAAACATATATTTTCATCTAAAGAAGATTTTTCGTATTGTACAGTGCAATTATAGCAGTTATAGACATGCAAATCAGCTTTTTTCAGAAAATATTATATTAGTTTGCTAGCAAACCAAGGCAAGTACATCTACATCTTCATCAGTAACCACTGTGACATACATGGCAGAAGGACTTCATATTACATTACATATTAGGTTTCTTTCCATTCTATTCATGTTTGGAACACAGGATGAATGACATGCTAAATACTTTTGCAGTGTTAAATTTACATTTTGGCTTGGGAATTTCCTTTTTGCTTTATTTCTTTCAGTCATCTTCATACCTATCTTCTTACCAGCTGTAGCCTCGATGATTATTCTGCCATCCCAGTTCTCCATGTTGTGAAAGCCAGAACAGTATATGGTATTATTTAAAACCTTTAATGTGTCGCATCTCGTGTTATCATTAAATATATCTTTGTTAATTTATCTTCTGGTTAAAATTCTCTATCTTTTTTTCAATATGACACAAACTTTATAATTTTAAGTAAATCAGGTTTGACTGATGGATTTAAAGTGATAAATAAATAGGAATATTTACATTTATTGTTAATGGCATTTGCAGAGCAACAATACAATTATAATGCCAGGGCCAATTTGACTGGGCATATATATGACTCAAGATGAAGAGTCCGCTTTATCTCACTATAAACGAAATCTGTAGGATGCAGCATGTTATCTTGCATGGAGAATCATCATCAGATGTAGAAGTAATTTCAGGAGTACTCAAGGGAATTGCTCATGTTGTATATTAACGACCTTGCAGTCAATATTAATAGTACCCTCAGACTTTTTGCATATGATACAGTTATCTATAGTGAAGTACTATCTGGAAGAAACACCATAAACATTCAGCCAGATCCTGATAAGATTTCAAAGTAGCGCAGAGATTGGCTACTTGCTTTAAATTCTAAGAAATATAAAACTGTGCACTTCACAGAACGAAAATACGTAGTATTCTATGATTATAACATCAAAGAGTCATAGTTGGAATCAGCTAACTCCTAAAAATACCTAGGTGTAACACTTTTTGGGATATGAAATGGAATGAGCACATAGGCTCATTTGTGGGTAAAGCAGATGGTATATTTCGGCTTATTGGTAGAGTACTGGGAAAATGAAAGCAATCTACAAAGGAGATCGCTTAAAAATTACTCATGTGACCCATTCTGGAAAACTGCTGAAGTGTGTGGGTCCTGTACCAGATAGGACTAACAGGTGATATTAAACACACAGAGAATGGTACCAAGAATGATCACAATTTTTTTTGTCCCATGGGAGAGTGTGACAGGGTTGCTCAAGAAACTGAACTGGTAGACTCTTGAAAACTGGCATAAGCTGTCCCAAGAAAGCCAATGTACAAAGTTTCAGGAACCATCTTTAAATGATGATTCCAGGAATGTGTTACAACCTGCTACCTATTGCTCCCACGGGGATTATGAGGACATGATTAGATTGATTACAGCACACACAGAGACATTTAAAATATCATTCTTCCTTTGCTAAATGTGGGAATGGAATGGGAAGAAACCATAATAACTGGCACAATGGAATGTGCCCTCTGCCACACATTTCGCAGTTGTTTGTAGAAAATATATGTAGATGTGTGCAACCAATGCCATGTCAGCATGGCGAGTTGATCACCTCTGTTTGTATGTTCAGCTGTGGGTTGACAACTTGCAGCATTCATCCCCCACGTCTCCCAACTGTGAACCAGAAAACCAGGCAGCTCCACTCTGCATCCCTTTTGTGCTCCCAGCCTAACACTTTTTCAGCTAAAGGTCTGCCTGGCAGCCAACGTGGCGTCATTGCCATTGCATATGGCGTCTGTTGTCTGCAATGATTATCTCATAGATGAGGCATCAGTGTAATATTAGCATTTTGCAGTTATACAAGGAGTACACTGTCATATGCTTAAATACTGAGGTATCAGACTGTCTGAAACTCCATCCAACATTGAATGGAAAATCAATATATCACAGACTAAAGAAAGACATCAGAATGAAGAAAACTGTGTGTAGAGTAGTCCGACGTGCCCCTGAAGACGAAGTTGGAACGCTTTATGTGAAGTGACATGTAAAATTACTTGTTCTCAGGCATCTCCTGCTCCTTGTTGCACTAATCGATCATTCATTACCCTCACTCTCACACTGTTTCATCTTCTCTTTCTTACCATCCATCCAGGGGCTGCACATGTTTAGCAGTTTTGTTCCTTTTTCTCCCACCCTCGAGGGTATTGAATTTCCTTTCATGTCATCCTTGTCACTGGTGGGCTCAGTTTGCAGTCTCACCCAATGAAATGTCAACACAGCGTAACCAAGCCTCCTAGTCGTCACATGAAGTGACAAAATTTCCGCCCTTGTGAATCATGAACCCCTCAGTGACGGCTTGTAGCATGGGTGGGAACTCCTGCTTTACTCCCACGTTGTCTATTTACTGGGACACCTCACAGCATTGGCTGCAGGGTCCCAAGGGATTGCACACTGGATTTTTCTCATGGAGACCATTAGAGTTTGCTCAAGATTGATGGAGAAAAGTAAGTAAACTATTTTTTATGTGAAAGGTAATTGCCTAACTGTTAATATGTCTATCCCACTGAGAGACCAGATGCCTAGATGGCTAGTGCCTTCATGGAAAATTTTTTGTGTTTGCCTATGCAACTATTACTGTACCCAGGTGTTCAACTCATCATCTGAAGCAAATTGATGGGCATGAATGTCCTCATCAAGGCATCAAAAATACAGAAATTGTACAAGGAGAGATTGGTGCTGTATTGAGGATGTCTAAAGTCTTCCTAGCGAAACTTCTGCTGCACAGTCGAAACAAACTTGGCAACAGGTGGTCGAGCATTATCCTGCAACAGAATGCTGCCATCTGTCAGCATTCTTGGCCATTTGGTCTTGATGGCACACTTCCAGTTTTACAAAGTGTTCAGATGGCCATCACATCACATCATGTCATGGCACCGTCGCATCAGGGTATATTCACACTGTCCATCACATGTCATGTCAGTTCACTCAGCCCTCTACTGAATGGGGAAAGTGAGATGATGAGTGATACATAAAGTTTGAGTATACAAGTAGTATTAGAATTGAGTAACTAACAAGATAAGATTTATTAATGTATATTCTTGATCAATATAACGTGATAAAGTGCTGAGAAGGAAACAACATTTCAAAACATCGACATTTATTTGCTAGTGAACATATATACTTAAAAAACATAAAACAATATTTACATTGAGATAAACAGAACCTCTTTACCTTATACATTGTTTTCTTGTCTTAAATTACTAAGAATATCATAAATAATTGTATTTTTCTCCTTCATTAGAAACTACTACTTGAAATGTTATTTGATGAAAATTGCTTCATCAGCTCTATTCTATTATTTTCCGCCTTCAGATGTCTGACATCGCTTGTGGAAGAACACTCAATGAAAACACATTTAAGTCGTCAAAGAAGTTGGCAATTTACCACAGGAACAAAGCACAACAGAATAAAGATTAAGAACAAACAAAAGCACGAAATCCACTGCTATGAGGGAGCACGGCGAAAATAAGTTAACTTCTAATGTCAGCAGGCGACACCGACGTGAAAAATTTCTTCCTATCTTACAAACTTCAGATAATCTCTTCTGCAAACCTTGCAGAACTAGCACTCCTGGAAGAAAGGATATTGCAGAGACATCGCTTAGCCAAAGCCTGGGGGATGTTTGCAGAATAAGATTTTCACTCTTCATAGGAGTGTGCGCTGATATAAAACTTCTACATCTACATCTAGATCCATACTCCGCAAGCCACTTGACGGTGTGTGGCGGAGGGTACCTTGAGTACCTCAATCGGTTCTCCCCTCTATTCCAGTCTTGTATTGTTTGTGGAAAGAAAGATAGTCAGTATGCTTCTGTGTGGGCTCTAATCTCTCTTATTTTATCCTCATGGTGTCTTCGCGAGATATACATAAGAGGAAGCAATATACTCGGTGGAGGTATGTACTCGAAACTTCAACAAAAGCCCGTACCGAGCGTCTCTCTTGCACAGTCTTTCATTGGAGTTTACCTATCGTCTCTGTAACGCTTTCGCAATTACTAAATGATCCTGTAATGAAGCGCGCTGCTCTCCGTTGGATCTCCTCTATCTCTTCTATCAACTCTATCTGGTACAGATCCCACACTGGTGAGCAGTATTCAAGCAGTGGGCGAACAAGTTTACTGTAACCTACTTCCTTTGTTTTCGGACTTTATTTCCTTAGGATTCTTCCAATAAGTCTCAGTCTGGCATCTGCTTTACTGACGATTAATTTTATATGGTCATTCCATCTTAAATCACTCCTAATGCCTACACCCAGATAATTTATGGAATTAACTGTTTCCAGTTTTTGGCCTGATATATTGTAGCTAAATGATAAAGGATCTTTCTTTCTACATATTCGCAGCACATTACACTTGTCTACATTGAGATTCAATTGCTATTCCCTGCACCAGGCGTCAAATCGTTGCAGATCCTCCTGCATTTCAGTACAATTTTCCATTGTTACAACCTTTGGACATACTAGAGCATCATCCGCAAAAAGCCTCATAGAACTTCCAATGTTATCCACAAGGTCATTTATATATATTGTGAATTGCAACAGACCTACGACACTCCACTGCGGCACACCTGAAATCACTCTTAATTCGGAAGACTTCTCTCCATTGAGAATGACATGCTACGTTCTGTTAACTCTTCAATCCAATCACACAATTGGTCTGATAGTCCATATGCTCGTACTTTGTTCATTAAAAGACTGTGGGGAACCGTATCAAATGTCTTTGAGGAAGTCAAGAAACACAGTATCTACCTGGGAACCTGTGTCTATGGCCCTCTGAGTTTCATGGATGTATAGCACGAGCTGGGTTTCACACGATCGTCTTTTACGAAACCCATGCTGAATCCTACAGATTAGATTTGTAGCCTCCAGAAAAGTCACTATACTCGAACATAATAGGTGTTCAAAAATTCTACAACTGATCGACGTTAGAGATATAGGTCTATAGTTCGGCACATCTGTTTGACGTCCCTTCTTGAAAACAGGGATGACCTGTGCCCTTTTCCAATTCTTTGGAATGCAGCCCTCTTCTAGAGACCTACGGTACACCACTGGTCATCTATTTCGATATCTACCATTTTGTCATCTGTGCGACAATCTAGAGAAAGAGCTACAGTGCAGTCTTCCTCAGTGAAACACCTTTGGAAAAAGACATTTAGCATTTCGGCTTTTAGTCTGTCATCCTCTGTTTCAGTACCATTTTGGTCACAGAGTGTCTAGACATTTTGTTTTGATCCACCTACCACTTTGACATAAGACCAAAATTTCTTAGGATTTTCTGCCAAGACAGTACATAGAACTTTACTTTTGAATTCGTTGAACGCATCTCGCATAGCCCTCCTCGCACTAGTTTTCGCTTCGTGTCATTTTTGTTTGTCTGCAAGGCTTGGCTATGTTTATGTTTGCTGTGAAGTTCCCTTTGCTTTCGTAGCAGTTTTCTAACTCGGTTGTTGTACCATGGTGGCTCTTTTCCATCTCTTACGATCTTGCTTGGCACATACTCATTTAATGCATATGGTTTTGAACTTTGTCCACTGATCATCAACACTATATGTACTTCAGGTAAAACTTTTGAGTTGAGCCGTCAAGTACACTGAAATCTGCTTTTTGTCACTTTTGCTAAACAGAAAAATGTTCCCACCTTTTTTAATATTTCTATTTACAGCTAAAATCACCAATGCTGTAACCGCTTTATGATCTCTGATTCCCTGTTCTGCGTTAACTGTTTCAAACAGTTCTGGTCTATTTGTCACCAGAAGGTCTAATATGTTATCGCCACGAGTCGGTTCTCTGCTTAACTGGCAGATTAAAAGTGCGTGCTGAACTTGGGACCTTTGCCTTTCATGGGCAAGTGCTCTGCCATCTGAGCTACCCAAGAACGACTCACGACGTGTCCTCACAGCTTCAGTTCTGCCAGTACCTCGTTTCCTACCTTACAAACTTCACAGAAGCTCTTCTGTGAACTTTGCAGAACTAGCACTCCTAAGCCATGTCTCCGCAATATCCTTTCTTCCAGGAGTGCAAGTTCTTCAAGGTTCACAGAAGAGCTTCTGTGAAGTCTGGAAGGTAGGAGGTGAGGTACTGGCAGAATTGAAGCTGTGAGGGTGGGTCATGAGTCATGCTTGGGTAGCTCAGATAGTAGAGTACTTGCCTGCGAAAGGCAAAGGTTTGGAGTTCGAGTCTCGGACAAGCAGGAAATTTCATATCAGCGCACACACTGCTGCAGAGTGAAAATCTCATTCTGAAAACATCCCCAAGGCTGTGGCTAAGCCATGCCTTCGCAATATCCTTTCTTCCAGTAGTGCTAGTTCTGCAAGGTTCGCAGAAGAGCCTCTCTGAAGTTTGGAAGGTAGGAGATGAGGTACTGGCAGAATTGAAGCTATGTGGATGGGTCGTGAGTCGTGCTTGGGTAGCTCAGATGGGTGAGCACTTGCCAGCGAAAGGCAAAGATCCCGAGCTCGAGTCTCGATCCGGCACACAGTTTTAATCTGCCAGGAAGTTTCATAGCGCACACACCGCTGCAGAGTGAAGATCTCATTGTGGTTTTATATGTTTGTGTATATGTATTGTCGCTACCAAATGAATGTAGATGTTTAAGACGTTTGGACCACACATTTCCTATTATTTCACCTCTTAGCATTTTACCAGACAAATTTTATTAAAAACATCCAATATGAAGCTTATTCTGGCCAGTAATAAACTTCATCATTGTCATTTCCTGAAATCCGATCCTATATTCCGATTTTTGTATCAGAGATGGTATCCAATAACCTCACTTGCACCATTTAGTACTGCATTAAGCAAAGTGACAATGTATTGACGTTCCGTTTAGTGCGAACCACCACCAGCTGGTGGTGCTGTAGCCTGCTGTTCCATTCCATTGACATGCCCCACTTACTATCGACTACTCCGCTTTTCCTGCAGTTGAAGAATCTGTAACAACTTATTATAATCAATTATACGAAACTGCTGGAAAAATGATTATATGAGAGTGTGGGTTCTAGTAAAATTAATGCACGCATGCATGCATAATATAGGTATCATTCTAATAACGGTTTCAGTGACAATTATAAACAAATAAACAAAAGATTTCTTAAACAAATACCTATAGTTGTACAGAGTCTGTATTTCACTGAGTCCTGAACAATCACATATTAGTCCCTCCTCAGTGGTACTGATAAGGTATTTCTCTGTGAAATGCAATGTACATTCAGAATGTGTAGCTCATTGGGTTGGTTGATGACAGAGGAGTTTTATTGACTGGAACTGGTTGTATATGTGGAGTTTACACGAGTTATCTGGAATCCATACTCTTCAGCAGGAAAGATAGCTTGAGTCTGCCAATGGAGATGGTCTTCTGACCACCACTTGTTTCAATAGCAAAACGTTTTTTAGAGTGTGAATGTAGCAGGTATGATCCATCATATGTAATCTGTAAAGGTTTTCTTTATGTGAAGAGGTCATGCAATCAGGTTGGATGCAGACAGACCTTGTAGCACGATGTCGAACTTTAATTGGTTTAAGCGACGCTATCTGCTGTTTAAAGTTGAAAATGAAAGTTCTAATGTCACACACCACTGGTTTCAGATCAAAAAAGTTGACTCGAAAATCTGTTTGTTATGCCATAAGTCATTTCTGCAGTGGTGTTCTACTCAAGAATCACTTCAGTGCAGAAATCCATTTAAATTTGTGGAAAGACATTGGAAAGTCAGGCTCTTAACCTTCGAGTATACGCGCTGTTTCTGGTAACGTACAGTCACGTGTGGGGTCTAGAAGTTCCCCAATAGTGTTTAGGTGTGCTTACAAGTAATTACTGGAAATAACTTGGAAATTTTTATATTTACATAATAAAAGACAACACATTTATTATTTAAACCGTTTATTGTGCTTATATTAATCAGTCTTATCAGAAACTTTAAGCCATTTACAAAAACATGTCATTTTGGTTTTCTGTTTGTATAGCTCAGTTAAAATTACGTAAAAATCAACAAATACTAACTTCTAAGTAAACTTTTTTTTATTTTGTACAGAATTGGAGCATAAAATCAAATGAAAATTATAAAACAGAAAAAAGTAACAAGACAAAAAAATGACACCACGTTACGTGCCTACAAAATCATTCATTTCCTTTGGCTTCACAGAACAAACAAAAATTGATTGCCTTTGAATTAGGCTTACAAACACATTGTTTGCAAGTGTTACATGTTAGAGAGCTCTTTTTATCTTTCGACCTTCAGCAAATATAACACCTTTGCTTTTTAGAAGCACTAGGACCAGGCTCATCTGCATTACGCTTTGAAAACATTTGTTCTCTGCCAACCGATTTGCATTTAATTTCCTGTACATATTTGGCCAGCTTTGAGTTATTTTCTAATCTCCTGCAAATGTATGGCTTTACAAGACTCATTGCAGTGGACTTCATGTATTCTCCTCTGCTGACTTTTTTATTTGGATTAGAACCGACCCAAAGAACATATTTGTTAGCAAGAGAAATATTCATCATTGCAGCAAAGATTGCATTCGGCCATCTTCTTGTTCTACGTGAGCAAGAGTAATTTGAGCATTTCAAATCCAAGGCATCAACTCCTCCCTTAGTTGCATTGTAAAAGTCTATAATTGCAGGTTTCTTCAATTGTTGATTTACAGACACTTTGTGATGCATGGGAGACAGTAAAACTACACTTTTATACTTCTTTGGAACGAATGATACCAAGGTCTTTTCCCGAACAAGTCCAAATAATGATGATTCAGTGGGTCTTCTTTTATCAGGCAAAAACTGACGAGGAATTTCTCGTTTGTTTTTTAGTACAGTACCCACGTATGTTAGTCCTCATTTCAATAATTCATCTACTAACTCAACAGATGTAAACCAACTGTCTCCAGTGATATTCCTATGAGTTCCATAAAATGGCTCTGCAGGTTTTAGCACATCTTGTGTTGGCACTGCGAAAGAGATATTTCTTTGGGTAAGCGGTTTTCCAGAGTATATAAACGCATTACATAAGTAATGAGTTTTCGCATCGCAAATACACTTTATTTTCGGGTCATATTTTCCGGGTTTACTTTTGATAAACATTCTGAATGAGCACCTTCCTCAAAATTTTGCCAACATTTCATCAAATGTCTCTTCCAGTAAAATTAGTCGCCCATAGCAATCTAACATTTTCATGATTTGACTTGAATATCGACGTAAACAGAAGTAATCCAAGGTAGGCTCGTAACTCACAGCAATCAATGTTGTTCACATAATGCGGTCTTAATAATGGAGGTGAATACTTTTTTGTTGGAACAGTGCACGATAGTCTCAATCACATCATCGGTAAATAATAGTTCCCAACTCTCTACAAGCAGCAGGTCCTTTCAGTCCCGCACGTTCTCATACAATATTGTGCTGTCGTACACAAGATGAATGTGGGGCAGATTTACTCCATTTGAATCTGTTCTTACTGTAAAAATAGTTCCCTGAACTTTCTTCGTCTTCTTCACTAGAAGAAGAGCTTTCAATTAGCTCCATCTCTGAACCAGAAAGGTGTTCACTGTGTATCGAATCATGATCACTGATGTGATCAACATCTTCGTCTGGGTCATTTAGTTCTGTGTCTTCACCTTCCGAGTCAGTGCCTTCTTCCAACAGTCGTGCAATATCCTCATCACGAAAAAAGCGAGTCATTGTTGTAACTGTACTGAAATAAGAGGAAATTACTGTATTAGCATATTGTAAATAAATACTATGTAAAAGCCTGTGTGGGGTCTACAGGTACCCCAACAATGAAAAACAGGCACTTACTGTTGCGAGAGTGCCGCGCACGTCCACCTATTGCAAGAGTCAGTGGCACACTGAAAATACCTACAATGACGAGTCTGTAGCGCGCCAACAATGGAAATTATAAACCAAAAATGTAGCGTGGGGTCTGCTGAGACCCCACCTTTGTAGTTAAAGGTTAATGTTGTCTTGATGTTGTGATGCCACCTTTCAACTTTGCCATTTGATACTGGATAGTAAGCAGTGGTTTTGATGTGGTTTATAACTAGGATCTTTGTGAGATGAGTGACCAATTGATACTCAAACTGCCATTCTCTGTCAGTTGCGATGTTTGGGACTCCAAGCTGTGCAACATTTTCTCCAAAGACGTTTTTCAGTGGAACTACCTTTACACAGCATGTAAAACCGCCAATTATTGAAACTTCCTGGCATATTAAAACTGTGTGCAGACCGAAACTCGAACTCGGGACATGGGCACATGCTCCCCTTTCTTCCAGAAGTGCTAGTTCTGCAAGTTTCGTGGAAGAGCTTCCGTGAGGTTTGGAAGGTAGAAGACGAGTTAATGCTGGAAATAAAGCTTTGAGGAGCGGTCCTGTGTCGTGCTTGGGTAGCTCAGCTGGTAGAGCAGTTGCTGTAGAAGACAAAGGTACCGAGTTCGAGTCTCTGTCTGGCATAAAATTTTAATCCGCCAGGAAGTTTCATATCACTGTACACTCCACTGCAGAGTGAACATTTCTTCCTGTCGATTATTCTTAAGAGACAGGTGAAGCATTGAGGCAAGGTAGTGGTCGAAATAGAACTAGATCAAGATGTGTATGTGAGAAGTGGCCGTCAGCTTCACTGAAAGCTCCACAAACACTGGTTGTATGTTTATAAATTTTTGTTCATTGATAGCGAACACATGTTTTCACCGGCAGTTTTGTAAGTTGATTCGCCAATAGGCTTGCATAGTGGTAACATTGGTTCCCATCAGATCACTGAAGTTAAGAACTGTTGGGCTTGACTAGCTCTTGGATGGATGACCATTCAGGTCTGCCAAGCACTGTTGGTAAATTGGGTGCACTCAGCCCTTCTGAAGCCAGTTGAAAAGCTACTTGACTGAGAAGTGGCAGCACCAGTCACGAAAATTGATAGTGGCACGAAGAGCAGTATGCTGACCACATGCCCTCGATATCCACATCCAGTGATGCCTATTGGCTGAAGATGACGTGGCGTTCAGACAGAACCATCAGACCTTTCAAGGCTTGTCGGTCAGAGAGTTTTATACCACTTTTCAATGAAGACCAGATGAAATGTTACCAAATCGAGATTACTGTGTCTTTGATATCACTGTGAAAAAATCATGTAGTGCGAGAAAGACTTGTTGTCGATAGGATGAAGGAATGTATGGCCTGACTTTACCTGCAGAATTATCACAAAGTAGCTTTGATTCATCAGATAACAATATTGTTACAAACACTAATGGTAAATAAAGCAGCATTTAGTTTCTGAACAAGATCCTGGACATGAGCTTTCCACAACAGCTTACTATCTATCTGAACACCTAGGATCTTGAACTGTTCCGTCTCACTTATAATATGCCCATTCTGTCTGATCAAAATATCGATTCGTGTTGAATTGTGAGTTAGAAACTGTAAAAATTGAGTCTTACTGTGATTTAGCATCAAATTATTTTCCACAAGCCACGAACTTATTTCATGAACTACATTATTTGATACTGTTTCAATATTCCACACATGATCCTTCACTACCTAGCTGGTGTCATCAGCAAACAGAAATATTTTTGAATCACCTGTAATACTAGAAGGCATATCATTTATATAAATAAGAAACAGCAATGGCCCTAGCACCGACCCTTGGGGAACGCCCCACTTAACAGTCCCCATTGAGACTGAACATCACTACCACTCTCAATATTGCGGAAAATTACCTTCTGCTTTCTGTTCTTAAAGTAAGAGGCGAACCAATTGTAAGCTACTCTCCTTACCCCGTAATGGTCCAACTTCTGCAGTAATATTTTGTGGTCAACACAGTCAAAAGCCTTCGTTAAATCAAAGAAAACACCTAGCGTTCGCAACCTTTTATTTAATCCGTCCAAAACCTCACAGAGAAAAGAGTATATAGCATTTTCATTTGTTAAACCATTTCTAAAACCAAACTGAACATTTGACAGCAAATTATGTGAATTTAAATGCTCCAGTAACCTTGTATATACAACCTTCTGGATAACTTAAGCAAACACCAAAGGCATAGAAACAGGTCTAAAATTGTCAACAATATCCCTGTCTCCCTTTTTATAAAGTGGCTTCACTACCGAGTATTTTAATCGGTCAGGAAACCGACCACTCCTAAAGGAAAAGTTACAGATGTGGCTAAGTACTGGGCTAACATACATAGAACAATACTTCAGTATTCTGCTAGATACCCCGTCATATCCAGGAGAGTTCTTGGTCTTTAGTGATTTAATTATTAACTCAATCTCGCCCTTGTCAGTATCATGGAGGAGCATTTCAGTTAACAGTCTCGGAACACTTTTTTCTAAGAGCGCTATATGATTCCCTGTTGGGACTAGGTTTCTATTTAGTTCACCTGCTATTTTCAGAAAGTGATTATTAAATACTGTACATATATGCAACTTATCAGTAACACGGACATTCCCACTACGCACTGATTCTATATCCTTGACCTGTCTCTGCAGACCAGCCACCTCCTTTACGACTGACCATATGGTTTTAATTTTATCCTGAGACTTATCTGCATACCACATACTTTTTGCCTTCCTAATAACATTTTTAAGCACCTTACAATACTGTTTGTTATGGGCTGCTGCATTTAGATTTTGACTAACGTTTTGATATAATTGCCACTTTGTTCTACAAGATATTCTTATCTCTCTAGTCAACCACCCAGGCTGCCTGTTTGTGCTACTATCCTGTTTTGAACGTTCTAACGGAAAGGAACTTTCAAAGAGCACGAGAAAAGTTTTGAGAAAAGCATTATATTTATCGTCTAGTGTATCAGCGCTATAAACATCTTGCCACTCTTGTTCCTTGATAAGGTTTACAAAGGTCTCTATAGCAACTGGATCAGCTTTCCTAAACAGTTGATGACTATATTTAACACGTGTTGCAGCACAAAAATCTTTTAGAGTTAAAATTTGTGCACCATGATCTGAAAGGCCATTCACCTTTTTGCTAACAGAATGCCCTTCTAGTAATGAGGAATGAACAAAAATGTTGTCTATGGTTGTTCTATTGTTCCCTTGCACTCTCGTTAGAAAGAATACGATTTGCATAAGATTATATGAATTAAGGAGGTCTACCAACATCCTTTTCCTTGCACAATCACTTATACAATTAATATTGAAGTCACCACATATAACTAGCTTTTTGTATTTCCTATAAAGTGAACCAAGTACCTCCTCTAACTTTAGCAAAAATGTTGTGAAATCGGAGTCTGGGATCTATAAATAACAACAGTTAGAAGTTTAGCCCCATTAAATTTAACCACACCTGCACAGCATTCAAACACCTTTTCAGTGCAGTACTTTGAAACATCAATTGAGCCAAATGGGATGCCGTTTTTCACATACATGGCTACTCCCTCACACCGCAAAGAGCTCCTCAAAAAGCTGCCAACCAACCTGTATGCTGGTAAAGGAAGCCTCTGAATTATCTCCTTATTTAAGAAGTGATCAGATATACCAATAATTTCAGAGTCAACATCTATAAGCAGTTCACTAACTTTATCTCTAATACCGCTTATATTTTGATGAAATATACTAATTCCCTCATTACTCGGATGCGTAAGCTTTGTCGAAAGTGGTTCCTTTGTTAGAGAGACTTCCCTTAAGCAGGAATACCTATCAGCTGACTTCAGTCTAAAAAAGGTGCAACTCTAACACCCACTACTGCAGGAATTTTCCCATGAGTGATCCCACCACCCCCTCCTATGCTGTCACCTAAATGTTAATGGCTTGAGGTCTGTGAATATTGTGAATTCCCTGGTTTCCAAAGATAACAAAAATGTTTGACGGCTGAATACATAGCGAACAATTCATGGTCATAAGTATTATAGTTACATTGTGTGTTGGTGATAGATCTGGAGAAAAATACAAGTGGTTTACATGTTCCTTTTCTCATCTGGTGTAAAGAAGCACCTGTAGCACAGATAGAAGTATCATCCATAAAAATTAAGAGAATATCTGTTGCAGGATGAGCAAGCTGAGATGCATTAGTCAGTTGTTCTTTTAACTTCTTGAACGATCTGTCTGCTTCTCTGGTCTATGTAACATGGCGATTGTCATTCCTCATAGCGTTTTTGCACAAGTTAAGCAAAGGTTGTTGGCTTTCTGCAGTATATTCTAGTATACACCTGTAGCAATTCATCAGTCCTAAAAAACTACTAGTTCTGCTACTGTTTCAGGACGAGAGAAGTCCTTGATTATTTCACTTTTTCTTCTAATGATGAAATTCTTTGATGTGGCACATGATAACTCAAGAATGATATGTCTCTCTCCCCAAAATACATGTTCGCACGTTAATGTTAAGATAATATTTATCCAGCTGTTGAAGAAGCTCTTGCAGATGTATTACATGTTCTTCATCTTCTTAAAATCAAGCAACAGACCATAATGAGTCAAGAAATCGGCACCAGTCGCTGGCTGGCAAACACCTGCAAGAAGAAATGGCTATGAAAATCTTTGGTGAAGGCCTGTTTAGAGGATCAGTAATCTTTTACTACACTATTTTCGTAATAGAGTTGTGGTTTCAGAACGTTTTTGTTATCTAATACTGTTGCTGGCAATACCGAAACGTGTGTTCTGGGGTCGACCAAAAACGGAAGATGTTTGTTGCGATACATTATGAACTGCCGGCGATATGATCCAGTTTCCTCACTCTGTGATGCACCAAGTGAGTAGCGTACTAGTTTTCCGTCTGAGCTTTAGCGGACTGTTGAGAAATAAATAGACATGGCGGTTGTTTTTTCTTCGTATACTGTTTCAGTGTGTAATGATATCAGCGCACGGAATGTTTCTGTGCACGCCGCGGTGATAACGAACTGCTTCTCGATCGTGACCCACTTCGTAATTTCTGAATCTGGATCGTTAATTCCGAAGGCTGTCTTTCCAGATGGGAAAGTCTATCATCTTGAGACACAGACGAAACATTTTCCGTAGTATATACGAACTGACTGGGCGTTGTAACACCCAAGATTTTGTCGGTCACAGAAACCATTGCTTCGAGATTTACGTCTTGACTAGCTGCTAGTAAAGAACGTGCATTGATTGGTAGTCGATTGAAGAAATATAGTTCTTAAAAAGTCATCGGTTACTCGCGTTTCGACAAGAGCATGCATATCTCAGAGCAAAGTAGATGATTTCTTATCTCCTGGTTCTACTTCGGTTAGCAATTTTTTGATTTTATTTAACTCTGATATTTCAAATTCTGTAATAAGACGTGTAGGATTTGGGGAAGCTGATAATGGTCGCGATATAAAACCTGAAATTAGCGCAGCAGTTTCGCTAGCAAGTGATCTCAAATTCTATGATCGCGTTGCTAATATTCAGGTAACAAATTGACTCCATTTGCAACAACCATATCTTTATATCTTTCGTCAGAAAAGTCGTATTTTCAATGCCATTGCGATATTTCCATACCGGTGTCGTTCTATAATGAGTATGCAACAACCATATCTTTACATCTTTCGTCAGAAAAGTAGTATTTTCAATGCCACCTGCGATATTTCCATACCGGTGTCGTTCTATAATGAGTATGCTATACCAAACGTATTAAAATTGCCGCAGTAAAATTGAAATAATATTTTTATTGACAGTCACAATGGGTAAGATAAACAGATAAACAAAAGACTAACTGCTCAAATGCATATACACAATTTTTACAGAGTTTATATCACAGTCTAACATGTTGGACTGTGGTTTATATATTGCAAATTCGGCTTACGAAATCAACTTTGAGGGCCCCAAAACGGGGTGATTGTCCCATATAGCCACAATGGCATTTGGAAAATAACAAAAAAAAACGAAATCCAATACCCACCTGTTGAAGTTACGTGGTGTAGGTTGATCGTATGAGAGACTTTATTAACGTAATGCGTATTACTTAACAAAAGAATCGTTTACTTATTGAAGTCAAAATCTAGTAGTCTAATATATTTGTCTGGGAACTTTTCATTCAATCAAATTGAAAACAAAATCCACTGAAAATATTATATTTGTATCGATAGTCGAGCAGCGTTGACAAGTGACATATCTTCACGTAAAGGACCTATGTTTGTTGTGTTACGTTTTTTTCGTTATCTGTCATAACTTGAATATTAGAAATTTCATTAAGCGAAAGTACTCAATGGACAGCAAATATGAAGCACTGCCAACAGTGCCTTCTGCAGCTGTTTTCCACGACAATGGAAGCCTATTTAGGCATAAAAACGCTGGGGCCGTTAGAAAGCAGAAATTGTTGAAATGGATTGGTGGGTCACGAGGAATTTACTTTTTACACTGATTGTTAGCGTTATTTAGCCCTGTCGTCTTAAACGTAAAATGTGAAGCTTAATGGCTAACGCACCTGCGTAGTAAGCAGGAGGCCTGCCTTTGATTCCCGGCCTTGGTACAAAATTTAACTCACCACTTGTCTGTGTGCGTAAAATCTTATCTGTAAGAGACTAGTAAAGTCTCTGAAATTGTATCTTTTCATTGATTATTTTATTAACCATACCGTTTTTTTTTTTTTGTTTGTTTTTTTTCACACTTATCGTCGGGGGATACCGACGGTATAGGAAGACTGCTCACACCACACATTTGATACAGTAGAATTCCTAGCTCTTAGGAAAGTCTGCCGAACTCATTTTATGTATCTCGGTTTAACGCTGTACATAGTTGCTGCTAATATGTTTTACGTGTTACCAGAGAATTTCCGTTATTCGGCTTCTTTACATCCTTACTTTTGTTGATAATCAGTTCTGACCATATCAGGTACTTGACTACACCGTGATCCATGCCAGTCCAAATTGTTCATATGGAATCGGGAGCCGTTTTGTGTATTCTGCCAATAACTAATCCATGTAACTGGTTCAATGGAAATTGCTATGTGTGGAAGTAAGCCCAGTGGTACAGTTTTTAGTGAAAGTATTTATAGTTGAGATTAATAGAGAAAGTTCCTAGCGTTTTTATTGACAGATAAAGGGGAAGTAATAATAGCCAATATATTATTTGTGACAAACTAAAATTCAGCGGATGACAAATGTACCTTTGTACACATTCTACAGGATATTGTAAATGAAGTGGAAACAGCCTAGTTTTGTAAAAAATACAAAGTACATTTTTCAGGTGTTCACTGACTACCAACACTCTGTGCCAGTAAAGAAGTGTAAATAACAAGTTGCTCTTAAAATTTTCGATTTAGGCTTGAATAATCTACAGTGATGCTATAAAAAGTAACATTTATTAGCTTAGGCAGGAACTGTTCAGTGAAATGTGCTACTTACGGTGAGATGCTAGTACATTGTCAGTTTCATGTAAGTTCATTCTTATGTACTGTGGTAATTACCCAAAATTTTTAATGAGAGGTGTAGTATAGTGTATGACATACTGTTCAGGTACAGTATCAGTACTAGAAAGAAGCAACATCAGAACCATGTTCACCTGAGCAATGTCCTTTGTTTCCATAAAGTGTTTCAGGTAAATCCCACCCTTGTTATTTTCACAAGTCTATAGATGATTTCTTCACTCTACATTTCTCTTCAAAACTATTGTTCAGTAAGTGACCAGACATTCCTACCTACCTCACAACCAGTGAATATCTGAATTTTTCCTTCTGCAAGAACTTGTCGAGTTAAGCTTATGCTCCGTGTTTGATAATTTAAATGTCAGCAGCAACTGATTAGGGAAAGATCTAAGCAGTTTCACGAATGCAAAAAGTCATCACTGTAAAAGATTTTAGGTATGTTGTAGCAGACAGTTAAAATATCACCAGTCTCAATACTTCCTTATAATTTGCTTTTGTACATTTTATTCATTAAGATGGGCTATTTCTCAACTTTCGTTGGTAGACTGTCAGTAATAACACCAGTCAACATGCACATGCATCACAATTATCTTCTGAGAAAGAGTTGGTTTTTGCATCTAAACATCATGTGCTTATTCTTTGCCGAAGCAAAGATTTTGTTTGAGATAGTGGAGGAAGGGCTACTTCTAGTAGCACAGTGTTCATTCTTTTATTTATTTATTTATTGTTCCATGGGACCAAATTAAGGAGAAGTCTCCATGGTCATGGAACAAGTCAATGGCCTACATGAAATTATAACACGATATTAGAAACAGATAAAATGAAATATAAAAAAACATATTCAGGTGACAAGTCGTAAGTTTAAATAAAGAAAATCAACAATGTAACACTGGAATTTGCTTAATTTTTTAGCTCTTCCAGGAGCTCCTCGATAGAATAGAAGGAGTGAGCCATGAGGAAACTCTTCAGTTTAGACTTAAAAGAGTTTGGGCTACTGCTAAGATTTTTGAGTTCTTGTGGTAGCTTATTGAAAATGGATGCAGCAGAATACTGCACTCCTTTCTGCACAAGAGTCAAGGAAGTGCGTTCCACACGCAGATTGGATTTCTGCCTAGTATTAACTGAGTGAAAGCTGCTAACTCTTGGGAATAGGCTAATATTGCTAACAACAAACGACATTAAAGAAAATATATACTGTGAAGGCAATGTCGGAATTCCCAGACTATTGAATAGGGATCGACAAGAGGTTCTCGAACTTACACCACATATAGCTCGAACAGCCCGTTTTCGAGCCAAAAATACCCTTTTTGATCAGAATTATTACCCCAAAAAATAATACCATACGACATAAGCGTATGAAAATATGCGAAGTACACTACTTTTCTTGTTGAAGTGTCACTTATTTCAGATACTGTTCTAATGGTAAATAAAGCAGCATTTAGTTTCTGAACAAGATCCTGGACATGGGCTTTCCACAACAGCTTACTATCTATCCGAACGCCTAGGAACTTGAACTGTTCCCTCTCGCTTCTAATATGCCCATTCTGTCTGATCAAAATAACGGTTCTTGTTGAATTGTGAGTTAGAAACTGTAAAAACTGAGTCTTACTGTGATTTAGCATCAAATTGTTTTCCACAAGCCACGAACTTATTTCATGAACTACATTATTTGATACTGTTTCAATATTACACAATGTCTTAAAACTTTTAAATACTTCTCAGACACAGTATGTCACTTCTTTATTAAAACACTTCCAGTTTAGACCATTTTTGGGCATTAGGAGTGACATAAATTACAGGTCATGTATCTGGACACAGTCATTTGTATCAAAATCACTGTTACCCATTAGCTGTATCAAAACTATGAAATATGGGAAAGCAACAAAGTTAAACATGAGGCAACATGGAGTGATTTTGGTAAGGAGGGTTATGCTATGACACTGAGTGGGACAGGAAACGGTATTGAAAGGGGTCAGGGCTATAGTGTGGAAAGTGAACTGGTAGAGACAATTTCAATACATTAATAGCTAATGATGATTTTAATACAAATGATTATGTATGGCCTTTAATTAGTGTCATTCTTAGTGTCTGATGATGGTCTGTTGTTGGACATTTCAATAAAGGAGTGATGTATGGCTATAATACAGTATCATAGTTTTTAAACAATGCGCATTGTTCTAGGGGGCCGCATAGTAACAGCTGCATGTGAGAAACTTATGGAGAAGTGCACATACTATTTCAAATATTATTCTTGCACTTTTCTTCCATACTTCCCAGTGTGTAGTGTTTAACAGCTGCTGGTACAGGTCCATACACTCTACTTTCGGAAGTCAAATCACTGAATATTTACTGTATCATCCTTTATGTTTCTGCTTGCCAGTGCTGCATTGGAGTTGAAGGGGACATAATGTGGTTTGATACAATAACATTCTAGTTAACACAGTGCAAGCCAATGGCACATTCTTGAAATGTTTCATCATATGTTATGCAAAATGTGTCTGCAATGTTTTGTCTCCGTCTTTCATGTGTTTTGTTAAGAATTTTCCATTTAGTTCTTGTGGGTGGCTTGGTTCGTATTATTTACTAGACATACACTACCTTACAAAAAAATGAAACACCCAAAAAGGGAAGAAGAAATGAAACTTCATGGACTGTGATGTTATTTCAGTGATTAAAAAATCGAGACAGATTTACAAAAACTTTGGCTGTATCAGCCCACTTATTAATATAACATTGCAGCTTCCTCTGGCCTGAATGCGTGCCCTGGTTCAGTCGGAAAGGGTGGCATAAAGCCATTCTATCCTTTCCTGAGGCAAACTGGAGAACAACTATTGTAACTGGTGCTACATAATGCCACTGGGAAGGAGTTTATGTCCAAACTGGTCCCACATATGTTCTGCCAGGGAGAGATGTGGGTATCTTGCTGGCCATTGTAGTACTTCAACATCATGCAGACAGTTCACAGAGACACATGACGTATGGGTGAGCATTGTCCTGTTGAAAAATGTCACTATGGTACTGATTCATGAGAGGTAGGACATGAGGATGCTGGATTTATGTTACGTACTCATTGTGCCACTATTTGAGTAACACCACTTTGTCTCTCCACAACACTGTAATAATCAGACCTCTCCCTATGTCTCCTCTATATTTGCCGACAGTGATCATCCAAGGTAATGCAGAAATGTGATTCATAAAGACAATGCAACACCCTCCATCAGCAGTGCATGCTTTCCGGTCATGGCACTATTCCAGACATAGCCATTTGTGTTGTGGTTTTAACGACCGTCTATGCATTTTGCGATAGTTCTGTAGTCTTGCTGCTGCTAGTCACCCACCAGTGGTGTGGGAAGACATGAACTGTTGCAGTGAGTGTGTTACCTGTTCTCAGATGTCAAGCACAGATGTGAAGGAGTGCTTCTGCTTCCTACACAGTATGTCAGTACTCCCACTGGTGGTCAGATGTGGTCAATTGAAACCTTGACGACACGTATGCCTCCCCTCAAGTTCCCATGCAGTTTGTCCGGCCACTATCGCATTTGAATGCCCCACAGATCTGGGTACTGCATATTTCAACTGGACAGGCAAATGAAGTTCCACAGTGATGCTCCTTTTGAACTCTTTTTCAGGTACTGATAACACTGTCTCACATTAGTATGCAGCATCTCCACATACTTCACTGTGATCACTCAACATCTGGCACTGTTTGCACCTCTCACCTCTTATATATCCTACCTGGCAACAAAGCTAAACATGAACAGCACAAGCTTCCTGGTGGCAATTCTACCTGTCACAGAGAATTGCAACTATAATAATTTTCACACCTGCCGGTGGTGTGTGCGTGTACAGGTTTACATCGACCTCTGACCATGTGTTTCGAGTGCCTCACTTTTTTGTGAGGCAGGGTATATAGGTCTAGTGAAGATGGCGGATGTATGGAAGAGCGTGATACTGTTGTCCTTCAATGACTCTTTTTTTTTCCGCATGTACTGTCCATTGTTACCTTACATCCCAGATGAGAATCCCTAATTTCCAACTTAGTCTGATATTTTCAACTTTTTAATGTGTCTGAAGGCTTGAAAACAAGAACAACCCCAATCAAAACCCTATTCTAATGGATATGCCATTCGTGTGTGTGTTTATGTTTTGCTAACATTTTGTCTTATTAGTGATGTCACCCATTGGTCATTTCTTGAGGTTTTAATTTCCACCATGTTAATTATGTTATTGGTCCATCAGTGCAGTATCACATTATTTACTAATTCCATGTTGATGAAGTAATGAAATTATTATTCAGATATTGGTGATGTTTATAGGTACTGAATCACTTTCCTGCAAGATTCTTGTAGTTTAGATGTAATGTAATGTATCCACAGTCATGTATTGTAGTGTCTAGATTCTTACACATACAAAGAGGTATATATTTGTTAGTTTCCAATTGCTGGTGTTATCTGACTGCTGTTGAGAATATGCAATGTGTGTAATGTCAAAAGCTTACTTTCTATGTACAACACATTGTTGATAAGGGATTCTAAAACTGTGACAAGAGAAGGAAATTAAAAGAGGATAGATTGAGTGGCAGTCGGAATTCTAGAATGAATGAAGGTAAAAAAAATGATGATAATAAATTTGAAAAACAGTCTTAACTCCAAGAAAAAAATGGATGTACTGCAATCAAAGATTGCATATTTAGGGTTCAACCTACAGACAGTGACAGATGGCTCACTACTTTAAAAGGAATAGTATAATTAGATATGAATAGTAGGGATGCTCACAGATGAGCACTTAGATCATAGAGCTCTAAAAGAATAAGGAAAATTTTGTGCAGAAACAGAGAAGTGGATGTACAACAGTAAGAGTATGGGTTAAGAAATCTCTCAAATTCCAGAAGTTAAGGAGCTTCTTTTCCATTCCCCTTATCAAACCATTCATCCCTTTATCAAAGCAGTCTCATGTCTTGTTTTTATTTTTGTCCTCTCCACAAGACTGAACCTGTAGGTCTCAAACCGTTTAGTATTATGTGCTTTGATCATGCTAACATCTCTATTCTGCTACATCCATATATGTAGCCGTCTTATGAGATATTCTTGTTGATAAAACATTACTGCAGTGCAGCTTCTTTTTTTTTTTACAATGCCATTACATACTGAATACATTTCTCTCCCACCACGTAGTAACTATCCGGTTGTAAATATAGTCATGGAGGCAATAAAGAGCTATCACAGAGAAATTGTTTCAGCTTGTTTTTAAAGTTGTTTGTGCTATCTGTAATACTTTTCATTTGGTGCTGAGATTATCAGATATTTTTATGAGAGTGTAATTTCTTATTTTGTGAGCTGCAGTTACATTTATCCATGTATGATCAAGGTCACATTTTTTATTTCTAGTGTTCCACTTTTGAATGCTAACATTTTCAGATTGTGACCAGTGGTTATGACAAACTTCCTAACCAAGTAAGTCAAACTCAGACATTTGCAAATGTTCGTATTTAATTTGCCACTTGATGCTCAGTTTCATCTCTCAGAAAGTTTCAATGCGAGATACAGTATTTTAGAATAATAGAAGAGACATATTGGTAGGGTAAGTTAATGAGTTGGAGAACGACCACACATGATATCTTGAAAATAATTGGCGTAGGTGGCAATTAAGGTATGTTTTCGTACATTTCCAAAGATACTCACCACTTCATCAAATTGTCAACTAATAGTCAACAAAGAAACATATGATGTTCCTTCACAAATGTGTGATCGGCTCAACAAATATTTGGCTGTGATATGGCTTAGTATATGTGATAGATCTGGGATTTATCTGCAGGATAGTGAATTTTTTAGGCTCCTTTGTGTGCCTGTTGACGATGACTAACGCCTATATTATTTGGTGAGTCGTTACTATTACTCCTAATTTATTTACATTGTGCAAGAACTTTCCATACCATATTTAAACTTTCAGCTACTGTCACTAGCATCCATGCAGTATTCGGAAGGAAGGGTGTGGCAACAGACTGATCTAATCTGTAACAGAGCCCACTGTCTAGATTAGCTTGGATGGTAATAGTTCTGTTCTGGATTGGTAAAGCCAATAAATATGATCAAAAGCAGCATTCCTACAGTCTTGTACAGTTTAGGTAATGATAAAGTGACAATCAATGCTTAACAAATGAGCTATGCATGTTTCACAGAAAGTTGCTTTGTTAATGATTTCAGCAATCAAAGTAGATGGATGGCCTATGCCAGTAACTCCTCTTTTCCAAAGATTATCTATTATTTCCTGTGCTCACATTATGTATTTCGTATAGTTACAGTAAGTAAGATATGGGAGATTAGAGTGCATACTAAAGCATAAAACTATTTACCCTTCACTTGATGTGAAAATGAATATGAATGTAAATGGCTGATATTCAAACAAATTGCCACCCTTCATGCACTGCACGTTGGCTTGTAAAGTACACACATAGGTCTACATGTAAACATTTATTTTGTATTTACTCATTGTTGAGCTATTTCTTTGAAGCTAAATATGAAATTAAGTCATCATCCATTGTTCAGTGAGCCATATTTTTCTGTGCAAATTGGTAAATGTTATAATTATTAGTTTTCCATGTTGTTGTTGTTATTGTGGTCCTCAGTCTTGAGACTGGTTTGATGCAGCTCTCCATGCTACTCTATCCTGTGCAAGCTGCTTCATCTCCCAGTAACTACTGCAACCTAAATCCTTCTGAATCTGCTTAGTGTATTCATCTCTTGGTCTCCCTCTACGATTTTTACCCTCCACGCTGCCCTCCAATACCAAATTGGTGATCCCTTGATGCCTCAGAACATGTCCTACCAACCGATCCCTTCTACTAGTCAAGTTGTGCCACAAATTTCTCTTCTCCCCAATCCTATTCAATACCTCATCATTAGTTATGTGATCTACCCATCTAATCTTCACCATTCTTCTGTAGGACCACATTTCGAAAGCTTCTATTCTCTTCTTGTCCAAACTATTTATCGCCCATGTTTCACTTCCATACATGGCTACACTCCATACAAATACTTTCAGAAAAGACTTCCTGACATTTAAATCTATACTCGATGTTAACAAATTTCTCTTCATCAGAAACGCGTTCCTTCCCATTGCCAGTCTACATTTTATATCCTCTCTACTTTGACCATCATCAGTTATTTTGCTCCCCAAATAGCAAAACTCCTTTACTACTTTAAGTGTCTCATTTCCTAATCTAATTCTCTCAGCATCACCCGACTTCATTCGACTATGTTCCATTATCCTCGTTTTGCTTCTGTTGACGTTAATCTTATATCCTCCTTTCAAGACACTATCCATTCTGTTCGACTGCTCTTCCAAGTCCTTTGCTGTCTCTGACAGAATTACAATGTCACCGGCAAACCTCAAAGTTTTTATTTCTTCTCCATGGATTTTAATACCTACTCCAAATTTTTCTTTTGTTTCCTTCACTGCTTGCTCAATACACAGATTGAATAACATCGGGGAGAGGCTACAACCCTGTCTCACTCCCTTCCCAATCACAGCTTCCCTTTCATGTCCCTCGACTCTTATAACTGCCATCTGGTTTCTGTACAAGTTGTAAATAGCCTTTCGCTCCCTGTATTTTACCCCTGCCACCTTCAGAATTTTAAAGAGAGTATTCCAGTCAACATTGTCAAAAGCTTTCTCTAAGTCTACAAATGCTAGAAACGGAGGTTTGCCTTTCATTAATCTAGCTTCTAAGGTAAGTCGTAGGGTCAATATTGCCTCATGTGTTCCTATATTTTTATGGAATCCAAACTGATCTTCCCCGAGGTCGGCTTCTACTAGTTTTTCCATTTATCTGTAAAGAATTTGTGTTAGTATTTTGCAGCCGTGACTTATTAAACTGATAGTTCGGTAATTTTCCCATCTGTCAACACCTGCTTTTTTGGGATTGGAATTATTATATTCTTCTTGAAGTCTGAGGGTATTTCGCCTGTCTCATATATCTTGCTCACCAGATGGTAGAGTTTTGTCAGGACTGGCTCTCCCAAGGCTGTCAGTAGTTCTAATGGAATGTTGTCTACTCCCGGGGCCTTGTTTCGACTCACATCTCTCAGTGCTCTGTCAAACTCTTCACGCAGTATCATATCTCCCATTTCATCTTCATCTACATCCTCTTCCATTTCCATAATATTGTCCTCAAGTACATCGTCCTTGTATAGACCCTCTATATACTCCTTCCACTTTTCTGCTTTCCCTTCTTTGCTTACAACTGGGTTTTCCATCTGAGCTCTTGATATTCATACAAGTGGTTCTCTTTTCTCTAAAGGTCTCTTTAATTTTCCTGTAGGCAGTATCTATCTTACCCCTGGTGAGACAAGCCTCTACATCCTTACATTTGTCCTCTAGCCATCCCTGCTTAGCCATTTTGCACTTCCTGTCGATCTCATTTTTGAGACGTTTGTATTCCTTTTTGCCTGCTTCATTTACTGAATTTTTATATTTTCTCCTTTCATCAATTAAGTTCAATATTTCTTCTGTTACCCAAGGATTTCTAGTAGCCCTCGTCTTTTTACCTACTTTATCCTCTGCTGCCTTCACTACTTCATCCCTCAAAGCTACCCATTCTTCTTCTACTGTATTTCTTTCCCTCATTCCTGTCAATTGTTCCCTTATGCTCTCCTTGAAACTCTGTACAATCTCTGGTTCTTTCAGTTTATCTAGGTCCCATCTCCTTAAATTCCCACCTTTTTGCAGTTTCTTCAGTTTTAATCCACAGTTCATAACCAATAGATTGTGGTCAGAGTCCACATCTGCCCCTGGAAACATCTTACAATTTAAAACCTGGTTCCTAAATCTCTGTCTTACCATTATATAATCTATCTGAAACCTGTCAGTTTCTCCAGGCTTCTTCCATGTATACAACCTTCTTTTATGATTCTTGAACCAAGTGTTAGCTATCATTAAGTTGTGCTCTGTGCAAAATTCTACCAGACGGCTTCCTCTTTCATTTCTTCCCCCCAATCCATATTCACCTACTACGTTTCCTTCTCTTCCTTTTCCTACTACCGAATTCCAGTCACCCATGACTATTAAATTTTCGTCTCCCTTCACTATCTGAATAATTTCTTTTATTTCATCATACATTTCTTCAGTTTCTTCGTCATCTGTAGAGCTAGTTGGCATATAAACTTGTACTACTGTGGTAGGCGTGGGCTTCGTGTCTATCTTGGCCACAATAATGCGTTCACTATACTGTTTGTAGTAGCTTACCCGCACTCCTATTTTTTTATTCATTATTAAACCTACTCCTGCATTCCTCCGTTTTGATTTTGTATTTATAACCCTGTACTCGCCTGACCAAAAATCTTGTTCCTCCTGCCACTGAACTTCACTAATTCCTACTATATCTAACTTTAACCTATCCATTTTCCTTTTTAAATTTTCTAACCTACCTGCCCGATTAAGTGATCTGACATTCCACGCTCCGATCCGTAGAACGCCAGTTTTCTTTCTCCTGATAACGACGTCGTCCTGAGTAGTCCCCGCCCAGAGATCCAAATGGGGGACTATTTTACCTCCGGAATATTTTACCCAAGAGGATGCCATCATCATTTAACCATACAGTAAAGCTGCATGCCCTCGGGAAAAATTACGGCTGTAGTTTCCCCTTGCTTTCAGCCGTTCGCAGTACCAGCACAGCAAGGCCGTTTTGGTTAGTGTTACAAGGCCAGATCAGTCAATCATCCAGACTGTTGCCCCTGCAACTACTGAAAAGGCTGTTGCCCCTCTTCAGGAACCACACGTTTGTCTGGCCCCTCAACAGATACCCCTCCGTTGTGGTTGCACCTACGGTACGGCTATCTGTATCTCTGAGGCACGCAAGCCTCCCCACCAATGGCAAGGTCCATGGTTCATGGAGGGGTTTTCCGTGTTACTTAATAGAAATGTGAAACTGTACTGCCATATCTGTAAAATGATCAGGTTTATAGATTGTCTCTGTCATATATTATCTCTGTTTTTTAATTGTATGTTTTTTTTCTTTGCAGGCATTCTCTTTATTGTGCTGACAGTCTTTGGATGCGCATTTTATCGGATTGTTGCAGAAACCAAGCATTCAGCTAATTTACTACAACAGAATGTCTTCCATCTTTTGTCTACAAGAAATTCTGCAAAAATCTATATGTGGGATGTCTCTGGTGGTAAAAAATTGTTTTGTTTCACTCATTTTCTTTCTCCAATTTTCATCTTTTTTTCCTATCTTCAGGCTTTGTGTCTGATCAAAGTTACTGCCTATATTGAATAAAGTGGTGTCTGTACCATTATTTGTGCATATTAGTAAATTGGCTCTATGTGGTGATGTGGGTTATGTGAAAGATAAATAATTCAGAACAACAGTATAAAATGGAGCATTATATGCAGTTTTAGGTTGGACATTGTGACATTCAATATAATGATGTTTTCAGGAGCCACTAAATTTTGAGAGCATATTTGATGCTGCACTTGTGTTGGCAGTTCTTGCATTGCGTGCCGATGTTGGCAATTCATTGACACTAGTCATAGCCCGTCAGATGATAGTATACCAAAGTCAATGAGAAGTGCTGAATCTAATTCTTTCTTTTGGCAGAATATATGAATTTATCACATTTGTTTTTGATATAAAGAGCACCAGAATAACATTTACTGGTGTGGTTATTCTGAACTTTAAGGTTAGATACTGATTCTTGTATTTATTTGGTGAATGTAGAAACACATTTATTATTTTGTGACTGTCCTATTTCTTATGTTACTGTACACTTGATAGCACAAAAAGTTTCTGTGGAAAACTGCACCAGAGTGGAAGTCCATTTCAGACTGGTGCCAATGAAATGCAACATGCCTTGTCCCAGATAGCAGCGAAATCACACAAAAGATGAGTTATTACTTAAAATATTACACAAAAATGATCCTGTCTGTATTCTGTATCTATTCCAAGAACACACAAAAGCTCTTTTTCAAATAAAAGACACTGTCATTAGCTATAAATACACTACCCTTAATAGGGAAGTATTTGTAGGCCGTTGCTTTAGCTGAATGGTTAAGGTAGGCTTTCTGTGCAAAGAGGCAGAGATTTGATTCCATTATAAGCTGCAACAGATCTTTTCCCCCCTGTCATAGGGTACATGAACTATATTGAGAAGATATCTGTCAGTGTACTCTTTCCAACTATATGCTATATCCTTTGCTTTTAAGGGTGTTGAACTCCTGACCACCAGTCTTCCAATGTTGGTATCCCACGAAGGGATATAGGGATATCACATTTTAGGATTTGATGTGTTAAAGTCATAAGTTTGGTGGAGTAATATTGTGAGGCATTCAAGGGCCACATGGTATTTGCTATAACTTTATCAAGCCAAACCCCGAAATGAGACCCCCTCTCACTGATATCCTCCACACACCATCCATTGTCACCTCCTGTCACCCTTCTAACTTCACAAACATTCAATAATCAGTCTGTATGACAGTCTGAAACCATTATACGTATCCCAAAGTTTGTACTCCCACAAGTGTTCCCACTGTAAGACCTGTCCCATGCACCCACCCATTACCACCTATTGTAGCTTACCATTGGTAAATCCTACAATATTAAAGGCAGAGCAACTTACAAAATGACACATACTGTTCATGAAATATATTGTGTCCACTAAAAGGCTTTCTATATAGAGATGGCCACCAGTTACCCTGGCTGAGCACAGGAATGGGCCACAGAACTGTCTGTATCTGGGACAGGGTGTCCTAATACTAGCTTCCCAGAACTCTGAAAATGGAACTTGGCCTCCAACATATCCTTGCACTCTGACATCATCCTGGACTTAACCTGTGTTAACACATTTATTGCTCTCTTTTTTCCCCATTATCACTTTTTCATTCTCTCTCTCCCTCCCTCCCTCTCCCTCCCTCCCTCCCTCTCCCTCCCCCCCCCCTCCCCTCCCCTCCCCTCCCCTCCCTCCCTCTCTCTTTCTCTAGGTGTTTCTTCTATTATTTCTTTCTCTTTAGTGTAATCCATTTTTTACTTCTCACTCTGACCACATCATCCTTTGATTCCAGCTGGCAGAGTGTTTGCCAAGATACTACCTGTGTCCTTTCTCTCTGACATCCTGTCTCCCCTCATCCTTAGAATAGGTGAGTCTAAGTGATCTGGCCTTCTTCTTTTAACCCTCTTGATCTTATCCCTCTCCTCTTCTTGAGTCAAGAACTATTATTTGTGAAAGCTAGGATAGTGCCGTGTATGTTAATATGTGTCTATTGGCAGTACTGGAATTTTGTATCCTGAAGGTAAATTCTGGCCAGAAATTCTGCCCCATAATTTTATAACTTGTTTTTAAAGGTGAATTTTCTTTTTGATACAATTCACTCCATTATAGGATCACCTTATCTGAAGTGAACCATTATTTTGGAGTAGTTCATCATATTAGACATATGTGCCAGTAGCAGTCTTCAGCATTTATTGGCAGTCTGACATGGTGCATTATGTCTGTCACTGCACCTTTTGTTAAACACGGTGCACTTGAAACATACTACTGCATTTCCCGGTTCGAGTGATGGGGCTTGATACTGACTGCATAAGGCTGGATTGTAAAGAAAATGTGTGACTGCCAGGGAGGATCTCTGTAATAATTACTGACTCTATCAGCTAACATTTATTCAGCAAAATATTTATTCTGAACGGAAGAATGTAATATTTTTCAATGAATCGGTACTTTTCACAGTGAATGATAGTCCAGTATGGATACATAGGCTGCCTGATCTCTGTTCTGACCCAAAATATATCCAGTAGTCATCTCTCAATGGTTGTACTCGTATGTCTAACAGTTTGGGGCTGGATGTGTTCCCGAATATTTGGGATTCTTCAAAGGATATATAGCCTACTTGATGGTATCCAGTATGCTCATATTATGGATAATGTTAAAATCCTATTAGGGTGACAACTATATACTAAATCTGTTTCTGGCAGGATAAATCAGCAATATGCATGTCAGCTGCAGTGCAGGAATGGTTTGCAGAACAGGATGAGATTTCTCATTTTGACTGATATCCTTCTGCAGTCCCATTGAAAACGTGTGTGGAGATGATATGGGCTATGCCAGAAAATTGGCCTGACTCAGTGCTAAGAAGTGACAATGATCTTTAGAATGTTGTCCTCGGTGCTTTGGGCAAGGTGACAGCAACTAAGAGATTTATTACTTGCATGAGGCTCGCTCAATCTCAGGATGTCAGATGCTCATTGACATCAAAGGCCTTTGGAGAGGATATGAAATGGTAAAGAAACCATGTGCTGTGATCTGAATCCCACCATTGTGCAGTTGCATGTCAGTCACCAAACTACAAAATCACTATGAGGTATGGTCAGAAAGTAACAGAAAAGTTTTTTTTTCTTAAAGAATCTTTATTTATTCATCAAAATAATATCCCTGAAATATAACACACTTGTGCCAACGTTTTTCCCAATCTTAGAAGTGCTTCTGGAACTCACTTTTTGTTATGGTGTTTAGTTCCTTCAACAATTCTGTTTTTAGCTCATCAATGCTAGAAAACAATGTCCTTTCATTGTTCTCTTCAGCCACGGAAAGAAGTCATAGGGGGCCATGTTCAATGATTACGGTGGCAGAGGCAACATAACGGATTTCTTTGTTGCCAAAAAATCATGAATGAGGAGTGAAGTGTGAGCGGGAGCATTATTGTGATACAATTTCAGTGAGTGGTTTTGCCAAAATTCTGGTTCTTTTCTTCAGATTGCTTCACGCAGATGGCGCATAACTTCCAGATAGTATTGCATTTTGCCATATGACCATAAAGCGGGAACTCGTGATACACCATCCGATCGTAATCAAAGAAAACAGTGAGATGAACCTTCACAAGTGATCAAACTTATCAAATTTTTTTTCGGTCTTAGCTGTTCAGGCATTTTCTATTGGGACAATTCGGCCTTGATTTGAATGTCATACCGTTATATCCAGTACCTGTTACAACATTCTTTAGAAGTTCTAGATCACTGTTGACTTCATTCAGCAATTCCTGAGTGATGTGACATTGTTTGTAGTCAAAAGTAATTAATTTTGAAACAAATTTTGCTGTTAAAAGTTTCATGCTTTTAATAAAAATAAATAAATTAAAATAAAATTAAAAAAAGCATTGCTTGCCATTAGGTAAAGGATAAGCTGACATCATCAGCAAACTCTCTGATGGTGATTTGGTAATTTTCCAGAACAAGTTTCTTTACGTCTTCCACATTGTCGTCGGTAATTGATGTCCAGGGCGGTCGTCGTCATTAATGTCTTCTCAATCCTCTTTGAAATGTTTATACCACTCGTAAAGTCTTGTTTCATTCACAGCAGATACACCAAAAGCCGTAGTCAGCATTTTGAATGTGATATTGCACTTTATTCCATTTTTCAAGCAAAATTTAATGCAGATTCTTTGATCCATCTTTTTCAAAAGTAAAAATTAGTCGTGCACTAGAAAACACTTATAAAGTTTTTAACTGTCAACATTATACTAAATACTCAAAACAGCTTAAAATACATACATACATCAGGAACATTTAAGATAAAAAAAAATTGGATGTATATATCCCTTGAAATTAAAAAATTCCCTTTACTTTTTTTATCATACTTCGTACACTAAGTACTGTGATATTCCAGCATTCCTTACTGTTGTTTCACTGGTCATTCCACCTCACAACTTCAAATGCCTTTTCCACATCTGAAATCCTAGGAATGAGATGGAGCAGATTTGATTATGCATTTTTAGAGGCTTCGTGCTGAATGTCAATAAAGCATAACTTCCTCATTTACACTCACCAATTACAAGTCTCCTCTATTTTTATGAACAGTAATGTGTAGTCTGTAACATGATTGGCTGCTATGTAACATGGTGGGCAACCTCCAGTTTTTTGTGCTGTCAAATGTACTGAGAGTTTAAACTTCCTCCCTCCATCCCTCCTCCTCCTCCCCCTCCTCCCTCTCTCTCTCTCTCTCTCTCTTTCTCTCTCTCTCTCTCTCTCTCTTTCTTTCTCTCTCTCTTTCTCCTACAGTCCTTAATTATATGTTTTCACTCATCTACATATATTTCATTTTCAGCAAATGTAACACTGCTCCTGCAGAATCAAGTGACTTTCTCTGAAGATGTTGGAAACCCAGTTTCATGTGACAACAGTTCTTTTGATCTGTGTCTGAAATGGGAAAAAGAAGGCAGCAAGCTTCCAAATGCAAAATTAACTTTAAGGCAGTTTCAGATAAGTGAGGGTGTTGAATGCCATAAATTAAATGTGTCTGCTGCTTGGAATGCAGATATAACATCTTGTGTGTCCATAACAGGAGAGCATCTGTATGGTGGTCCAGTTTTGAAACCATCTCAGTACTGGCCCAGTGAGAAAAATGAAATGCAGAATGTGCCACGTGCCACTGGACAGGGCACAATTAGTGGAGTTGCAGAATCATTCTGGATAACATCTGGAGGAAAAGTTTTTTATGTTCCTCGTGATGTTCCATTGTTTATCTCCCAAGACAGTCGCCAACTTTGTTTTCAAAGCAAACTTGCGTCACCCTACCTCCGAGATACTGAAACCACTGTTAATATGAAACTTTATTACTGCCAGAGCAATGATGCACAGAAGCTGTACAGGGCAACAGTTAAACGTTTCTTGGGGCTTCCATCAGGCATTCCAGACAAAGAAATGATACAAAACCCAGTGTGGTCTACTTGGGCCAGATACAAGAGAGAAATAAATGCCACAGTTGTAACAGACTTTGCTGCTCAGATAGCAGAGTATGGGTTTAACAGGAGCCATTTAGAAGTTGATGATCGGTGGGAAAGTTGCTATGGTGATTTTAAATTTAATGAAGGATTCCCAGATCCTGGACAGTTTATTCAAGACCTCAACAATAAAGGTTTTAGAGTTACCTTATGGGCTCATCCATTTGTCAGTACTGTATGTTCAGCATATTCTGAAGCAAAGTCAAGGAACTATCTTGTGAAAAATCTGGATCAAAGTTGGGACAAAACTGTATGGTGGAATGGAATTGCTGGTCTTGTAGATTTCACAAATCGTAATGCAACATCTTGGTGGAATGGGAAACTAACAGCTTTAAGAGACAACTATGGAATTGATGGTTTCAAATTTGATGCTGGTGAAACTTCTTACATGCCTGGATCTCCAGAAGTTGGACACCTTCAGTCTCCTATAAGACTGCAGCCAAATATTTTCACTTCACAGTATGTGGAAAATGCAGCATCACTTAGTAGAAATGAATTGATGACTGAATTCAGAGTAATGTACATGAATCAAGGTCTGCCAGTGTTCTTGCGAATGCCAGATAAAGAATCTACCTGGGGTTATGAAGATGGCTTGAAGTCTTTAATACCAACCTTATTATCACTCAATATTGTTGGGTATTCATTTGTTCTGCCTGATATGATTGGAGGAAATGGATATAGTACTAAACCAAGCAAAGAACTTTTCATACGCTGGTTGCAGGCCTCTACCTTCATGCCTTCTCTTCAGTTTTCGTACACTCCTTGGGATTACGATGACGAAGTAAGTAAAACTCATTTTTGTGGCATATCTAGCTGATGATTGTCTTCCAAAGCCCAATTCCTTGTTTACCCCATTTTTATATTAGATAGGAAAAGCAATGAAGTCTTTGTGTAGGGTAACAACAAACTTAGGTTTTTAATAGTGTACAGTAAATACAGTGTACTATTTGTAAAGTAAGATGTTTTATAAATAAATTGTAATCTAAAGTTACATAAAACTATGAATTGGGTACTAATAGTGGTTGTTTCCAATTACTTTTACACTTCATCTCTTTCTTGATTCCCTAGCAGTGTGCCAGGAGTGTCTTATCCCCACTAGCTAATATAACTGTTGTGTCTAGACAAGACAGCCTAGACACAATGAGAGGAAGCCGAAAGGCACGCGCTAAGCTAAAGCAGGATGGCGTGAGGTCTGAAACAGGATACGTAATGAATGCTATAAAGAAAAGTACGTAGCTGCTGGAATACTTAACTTTAATCCATCCTTGTGGTACATCTGGAGATTGTGGCGATACAAGTGAGACTCTTTAGATACATGCAATGTTACTAATGGCGCCTTGCTAGGTCGTAGCCATTGACTTAGCTGAAGGCTATTCTAACTATCTGCTCGGCAAAGGAGCGAGGCTTCGTCAGTGTAGTCGCTAGCTACGTCGTCCGTACAACTGGGGCGAGTGCTAGTCAGTCTCTCGAGACCTGCCTTGTGGTGGCGCTCGGTCTGCGATCACACAGTGGCGACACGCGGGTCCGACATGTACTAATGGACCGCGGCCGATTTGAAACTACCACCTAGCAAGTGTGGTGTCTGGCGGTGACACCACAATAACAACAAAAATAATCAATTTTTGAAAATGTAATGTTATTGGATAGATAAAGAAATGTGTTCACCAAGTGGCACCAGGAGAAAACATCTATGAAGGTATTGAAATCCGCTAGCTTTCAAAGCCAGGGGCTCCTTCTTCTGGCAGAAGGGTTGAAGAGGAAGGGAGGAAAAGGAGTGGTGAGGTTGTGCATGGCAAAAGGGAACTTGGATTGAAGGGGGAAGCATGCTTGGGAAGTCCATGAAGTTGTGTCTAACACCTATGCCAAGGTGGCATACATGGTTAACCCACTTGTCTAGTAAGCAAGAGACCCGGGTTCAACTTCGTACAAATTTTCATTTGTCACCAATCAAGTCTTTCATTGCCCAAATGTGACAAAGATTGGAATTTCTCCGTTCTGAATGCCTCATTTCTGTCCCTCATCAAATCCTCTGATGCTTTAAATAATTGGCTGAAGTGCTCAAGCTGATAACTGTGATTTATTCAGCATTTAAATGTGTCTTGTGATAATCAGCAACACAGGTGGCCAGATGTGATCCCTTTCCCCACCCCCTTCCTCCTTCAGTCAGTTTCTGATTTCCTTATTGCTGCCTTCTGTAGTGCCAAATAGTACCACAAGGTCCAAACTACTCAGAAACTCCAAAAAACCAAATACATTGACCAGCCCTAGTCCATTATCATTCAACACTGCTTCTGAGGCTAATGGTAGAACTGTGTTTTATGTTCCCTTTGCTGATATATGTATGATACTAAAGTGGGTATCCAATCAGCGAGTTAAAAAAGAAAATAATGTCTTTGCTACGGTGGATTGATCAGTATGTACTATTTGATTAATGACTGCACTTAAAATCGTTCAATGCGTTCGTCTGACAATACAAAAGATGGGTTCTTAACATTGAAAATAATGTCTCATACTGATAAGAACTCACATGGTGTTAAGGTTAATAGAGCATAGTGAACTAAGATTGCCTTTACTGATGACACAGCTGTAACATGTAGAAAAGGATCAACACACTGACAATTGATCCAAGCGGTCAACATTAAACATTCATATCTGGAGAGATGGTTGGTGGGGTATTTATGAATAAAATTCAAGAGTATTTTGCTATAAGTCTAACCAAGATATGTCCCAAGCAAGGTTGTCAGGGCTATGAAAGATCACCCATCCAAAGAAAACTTCATCACAGATTTAAATGAAATCAAATCCTTGTTGAGAAACTGAAGCTGCCCGAGACCAAAACAAACAGGTGAGAAATGCAAACAGCATTCATTTAGTTTAGAATATAAAATTTTGCATGCCAGTCATCAAAAAAATAAGTTTGAACTTCTGTAGCAAGTAAATTGATCAAAATTATCTATACAGTCACTCAGTTGTCATACTGACACCAAAATTGGAAATAATACAGAAAAAGATTTCAACGACAAATTTAGTCTTGTGAAGTTCTTTCCCTGCATAATTTTTTAATATCATCCTTTCTTTTAGTTATTACAAGAATGTGGAAATGACAGATATTGAGGTAAGTGCTTTTGGAATAGAAAAAAAAATTGCCTATTATCACTCAGCAAAGGAAATAGATATGGAGCTAATAAAGTATCTGTAGATTATGTGAAGGAACTTACTTTCCTCATAGTTGTAATTACCATGCACAGTGGTTAGCACACTGGACTCGCATTCAGAAGGATGATGGCTCAAACCCAGATCTGCCCATCCTGATTTAGGTTTTCCGTGATTTCCCTAAATCACTTCAGGCAAATGCCAGGATGTGTCCTTTCAAACGGCATGGCCAACTCCCTTCCCTAACCTGACAGGACCAACGACCTTGCTGTTTGGTCCCCACCCACAAATTAAATAACCAACCATAGTTGTAATGTGTGCTAGGTCACTGGAGCAATGAAGAGCTTCAAAAGTGAAATGAATAAAACTAACTTATGACGCACAGCCATAGATATAATTCAAATAGAGCTTTGTTTGTTTAAACCTAATTCTAATAAAGGGCTATACAGGTTTGTTTTGTTTCAGATATTCTGGTAGATTTCAGTACAATTTAGTGGTCATAACAAGTGCCAACAAATTGATCAACATAAAAACATATTGGGGCAATTATTCACATTGATCACAGAACTTCTGTCTATAATTCTGGATACAATATCTTTCAGTTATAACTTCTTTACTGTTCAGTCTGTTAAAAATCAGAGGAGAATAACTGAATATTTTTTAAATGTATTGCGTTGTTTGATTTGCTGTGCTGTATGTTATGTATTTATCTCTTTAACAGACAGTAGAAATTGCAAAGAAGTTTACTAGCCTTCATGCAGAGTATGGAAATATGATCATTGATTTAGCAGAACAGAAGGTTACGAATGGAACACCTATTAATTTGCCAATCTGGTGGCTTAATCCTGCTGACACAACTGCACTTGGAATAGACTCAGGTCAGAAAAATGTTTTATCTTAAGTTAATTGATAACCATAAGTTATTGAGTAACCTGTTAAATTGTGTGTAATTCATGTAGGGCACATGAGTACTTGAGGAATTTTGAAAAAAATGCATGTTAAGTTGTGACATTGATGCCCATCACTGTTGAATAGTCAATACTTTCATGAAATAACTGATTATCCTATAGCTGCCTCTTCTTTCATTTTTTGATATTTTCCATTATTCTTTTGAGTGTAAATTTACAATGAAACTAATAGCAGTGAGTACTCTTAAATGAAATGAAACCAAGCAAAGTGGGAAAGAAGTCTACCTACTGGGGGACAGTAGCAGATTGAAAGAGCCAATTGGATGTAGAGAGACAGATAAATTTTTCTTGTGGAGATTTCTTTAATCAGTGAAATTGGAGGGGGAAGGACAAGATAGTTATGTATGGCTTTGGTTCAGTGGAAATATGGGGCAAAGAACAAAAATGGATTTAATGTTTGATTTTCATCTTTTCCTGTAGTATCTCCCATGTCCATGTTGGACTTCGCTGTATAATGTTGAAAAAGTGTCATTTCCTCCAACATTTTACGCTCTGCTTCTTACTCACTGCTTCCCATCAGCCTTCCTTTCTCCTCTCCCCTGTCACTATTTCCTTGTCCTCCTCCTCCTCCTCTTAATTAGTCATCACTGTCATCATCATCATTAATAACACTCTTTTAAAATTTATGTGATGAAAATTCATTGGTTCTGATTTATCTGAAACCTTCTTATAGACATGTTTATTGATCTGTTGCTAGGTAAATATTTTTTATATCTTTATGTAGTTTTTCAACCACTACCTGTGACATTTTCCATAATTTATTTTGATTTTCTCTCTTTTTATGCCTTTCTCATAACATCTTATAATGTTAATATTTTGAACAGTACATGAGGAATAAATGGAACATACATTTGCTTTTGAAGGTATTGCAATATCCCTTGTATATGTTTACAGATATTTGAAAAGTGTGTTACCCATTTCAGAATATCTATTGGGTGAGAATTTGCTTGTGGCACCAATACTAGAAGAAGGAGCAACAAGCAGAGACATATATTTACCTGTTGGAACGTGGGAACAGAAAGTGAGAAGTGATGCAACAACTGTTATTAGTGGCCCTGCATGGATCAAAGGTTATAGAGTTGAACTTGATGAGTTGGCGTATTTTGTACGCGTGTCATGAATAAGTTCATACAGTTGTAAAAATATTTAAATTCGTATGCAATGTATTAATCGTTCATGTATTTGGAGAGTTATGAGCCATAGTAGCGCAAACAGCCACATGAAATGTGTAACACTTATTGTCAGGCATTCATGAAGTTGTATGTTCTGAAGATAAGTAAGAAGAGATGAAGATCTTTTCTCTAAAGTGAATTCTCTGGTTCAGTTATATGAACCTATGATGTCGTTTAGCCTGTCTGTAGCCCAGAATTTTGGTCACATTGTCTCTCTTTAATGTAACTTTTTAGTTTCATATTTTTAATTTTCAGAGTATAATTTTATAAATTGCTGATTCTCATCAAAAGTTGAAGTGTTTGTCATGCATTGTGTTAAATATTTCATGGTGTTACACTTTCAGTGCTCTCTTATATGCTTTTATTTTGTGAGTTGAAACTTGTGTGCATATTTATACACTGTGGAATGCAAAGGCTGTGAAACTTTGTGTTATACTGTATACATAGTTATTATGTTACTAAGTTTGTATACTGATATTAATATCTGAATTATTAAACCTGCGTTTCAAGTTTGCTTGTTGCTATCTTGAATTGTAGTTTTTATTTTTATTGCACAGTCATATTTTTTACAAATTTTGGATTGTTCTTATGTCATTAGCAGATCAAATTACAGCAGTGGAGTTGCTGTAATTAGATAAATGAAATTTTTATCAACTCTTGGAAAGGATAGAAGAAAAACATTGTTCTGCTTGTTGTTTTCACAATGTAGAGCTTGTTGCAAATTATAACTTCCTTAAAGTTTTCTAGTTTGCATAATTATAATTTATTTACACATACAGTATATTCCAAATGAGGTTCACAGTTGTTAAGTGCTGGACTCGCATCAAGGACGACGGTACTTCAAGCCCCCCATTTGGGCAACCAAACTCACGATTTTCAATATTTCCCTAAAACGAATAAATCAAATGTTAGGATGTTTTCTGCAAAAAGGAAGTGGCCAATTTCCTTCCCCATCATACCAAAATCGAAGCTTGTGGTCCATCTCTAATGCGCTCATTATCAGTGAGACATTAAACCCAACACCTCCATACCTTCATTGACAGTATATAAGTAAATGGATCAATATATTCATTGGCACTAAAAAGTGTACATATAGATAGATTGTTTGTAGAGCATCAAGTTCTACAATGCACCCATCAAATCACTGTACATTGGAATGCCAATTTTTCTGTTTTGATTTATTTATACAAATAATGTGTAATGTAAGTACATATGCCCTGCAGCATAATACAATTACTGTAGGAGCATGTTCAAATCATTTAACCATATGATTTATAATTTATTTCCAATAAAACACATTTGTCTTGATTGTATTTTACTGAATGACACACAAGTTCAGCAATAGTCTGTGAATTTGCCATAGATTGAGAAAATTTGAGTGCTAAATAGTAAGAATGATTATAGTTTTCCATAAAAATACGTTGTCATTTCTAGATGCTCCTTTACAGTCAGAATTGTTTCTCTTTCTTGAGTAAATATGTGGATTTCAGATTCCATAGCCTATTAATGAATTTGTTGGGACCATTTAATGCAAAAGGATGGTGTTGACATGTGCAGTGATCAGAAAATAGCAATCATTAAAATCTAAATACTATACAAAGAACAGTCAGCAGATTTAAATTATGGGGAGCAAATATGTGAAGCCATGTATAAGCAGTAGTAATGGGGTTAAAGACATTGAAGAAATAATTTGGTTTGAAAGGCATGCTTGTTAAATCAAGTTTGTTTAAAATAGGAATCATATTGAAAGGAGGACTGTGTCTTGTGAATAGGAAGGTCATTAGAGACAGCTTATTTTCTCAGTTAGGTGAGCGCAAATGAAGGATTTGATCATGTGGGTATTGAAGAGAGAATCCTTACATTTGAATGAAATTGTTTCAAACAATCAGAAACATAAATTAGTATTACCAGGCTGGAATGTGAATCGTGATACATCAAAGATCCATTGTTTTAATCAACTGTGTCATTTGTAGTTATAATTGCGTACATTTATTTCTTTGGCTGTTTGATTGATCCATGTTTTTGTTCTCTATATTCCTTGCAAATGCCAGATTTTAGTAGATCTTATGTGGTGATGATATGAAGGTAATTAGAGATTGGGTCTGGAAATGCCTATGGTGTTTTATTGTGCTGATAATTTATGTTGTCTCAACTGTGGTAGGAATAAATGGACTAGACAGGTGCTTTCTGACAAGTTCATTTTTTTTCATCATAGTATGAGTGTAACATTTGACATCTAAGACTGATCCTTAGGAGTACACAAAAACAAAGAGCTTCTGGTACGTTAACATTACAGTATTCTGCAGTTTCTTTTGGAAATACACTTGTATTTTGCAATCTAGTATTGTTTCTGAAGTTCATTTCTGTCCGATTGATACATGATTTATACAGTTCATAAATATATATTGTAAACAGGAGTCCAAATATCAATTAGTATCAACTCTGAAACAATTTTGTTAGTATAAAATGGCAGGTATATTTATGAATATTGGTTAGCAGAAAGGTAACAGATACTTTCACAATTGTTCAATAACATTGTGACATAAATACAATTTGTTACTGGCGTAGATGATGAGAGAAAATCTGATACAGATTAAAAACAAAGAATCAATTCTGTGATGATTTCCAGAGGATATGATGATAGAAAATGACTGTAATTAATACAAACAGATAGTTGCTAAACAGTGTAGATTAACAGTAACTATTAACCTGACAAGAATGAGTGGAAAGTGCTTACAGTGACCATATATCTGCAGACGTGTTGTATTTTATTTTACATTCCCATGGATTGTGGTGTATGAAACATAACTCGATATTGTTATTTTTGCACTAAACCCAGTCTTTCACTGGCCATCATCAAATCCACTAACGTTAAATATTAACAACTAATAGAGAGAATTGTCATAAAATGTTGCTGTTAAATGTGTACTTTTTTATGTAATTGTATTTCATTGCAGCAACTGATGATTGATTGCTTTCCTGCCACTCCTTTCTCTTTGTAATTACATTGGTATGTCATTCCAGAAGAGTAAAAATGTGTGGGAACTGTCAGCTGTGTAACTTGTAAATCCATTTTTAAGATCATTTCTGCCATGCATTGGCAGTGTTTGCATGTACTGGATTTGAGTAAGCTATTTATAATACGTTTAAGGAGAAATATTATCTTGAATATAAATAAAGAATACATATATTTTTACATATAAGTTATTCAAACGAAGAAATAAATGTTACTTAAATACTGTGTACTATATTATTTTCGATTTCCCCTTTCTGTTGTGTATCAAAGTCTCCTTTTGGCTTGTGATAAGCCCTGTGACTTGTTTGTTGAATAGTAAATATAACTATAAATGCAAACAAGAAATTCTGTAAACATCTAATCAGAAAAATGGCTGTGTATTGTAGATATTGTGATAAAAGTTGCATAGTACATCATCATATTAGATTTGTGTTGCTGCAGCAGATAAAGAACGTTCACATTCATCATTTCAATGAACCCAACTGCTAAGTAAAGTAGGGAAAAATAGTGTCAGATTTTATGCATACACTTAACAAATGTGTATGAAGTAATGTGAATTACATAGGGCCTACATAGTGATATTACAAATTAAGATGATTTTCTCAGAAAAAGGAACAAAGTGAAATGCACAGGCAGTGAAACAGCATAGGTGCCAAATTTTGTAGAAAGCACTCTACATTTATTTTGATAATAACTTCAGCACAAAACATCTAACAAGTGTGGCATTAAAACCAGAAAATTGGTATGTGCATAATAAACTACACTACTGGCCATTAAAATTGCTACACCAAGAAGAAATGCAGATGATAAACAGGTATTTATTGGACAAATATATTATACTAGAACTGACATGTGATTACATTTTCACGCAATTTGGGTGCATAGATCCTGAGAAATCAGTACCCAGAACAACCACCTCTGGCTGTAATAACAGCCGTGATACGCCTGGCCATTGAGTCAAACAGATCTTGGATGGCATGTACAGGTACAGCTGCCCATGCAGCTTCAACACAAAACCACACTTCATCAAGAGTAGTGACTGGCGTATTGTGACGAGCCAGTTGCTCAGCCACCATTAATCAGTTGTTTTCAATTGGTGAGAGATCGGGAGAATCTGCTGGCCAGGGCAGCAGTCGAACATTTTATGTATCAAGAAAGGCCCGTACAGGACCTGCAACATGCGGTCATGCATTATCCTGCTGAAATGTAGGGTTCCCCAGGGATCGAATGAAGGGTAGAGCCACAGGTCGTAACACATCTGAAATGTAACGTCCACTGTTCAAAGTGCCGTCAATGCGAACAAGAGGTGACCGAGACACGTAACCAATGGCACCCCATACCATCACGCCAGGTGATACACCAGTTTGGCGATGACGAATACACACTTCCAATGTGCGTTAACCGCAATGTCGCCAAACACGGATGCGACCATCATGATGCTGTGAACAGAAACTGGATTCATGCGAAAAAATGACGTTTTGCCATTTGTGCACCCAGGTGTGTCGTTGAGAACACCATCGCAGGCGCTCCTGTCTGTGAGGCAGCGTCAAGGGTAACCGCAGCCATGGTCTCTGAGCTGATAGTCCCTGCTGCTGCAAATATTGTCGAACTGTTGGTGCAGATGGTTGTTGTCTTGCAAACGTCCTGATCTGTTGACTCAGGGATCGAGACGTGGCTGCACGATCCATTACAGCAATGCGGATAAGATGCCTGTCATCTCGACTGCTAGTGATACGAGGCTGTCGGGATCCAGCACGGCGTTCCATATTCCCCTCCTGAACCCACCAATTACATATTCTGCTAACAGTCATTGGCTCTTGACCAATATGAGCAGCAATGTCGCGATATGATAAACCGCAATCGCGATAGGGTACAATCGGACCTTTATCAAAGTCAGATACATGATGGTACGCATTTCTCCTCCTTACACGAGGCATCACAACAACATTTCACCAGGCAACGCAGTCAACTGCTGTTTTTGTATGAGAAATCGGTTGGAAACTTTCCACATGTTAGCACGTTGTAGGTGTCGCCACCGGCGCCAACCTTGTGTGAATGCTCTGAAAAGCTAATCATTTGCGTACCACAGCATCTTCTTACTGTCGGTTAAATTTTGCGTCTGTAGCTCGTCATCTTCATTGTGCAGCAATTTTAATGGCCAGTAGTGTAAGACAGACAAGAGATGATAAGAAAACCTGCCACAGACGAAAATATTGAAGTCCAAATAGCAAACCAAATACGATACAAGGAATAGCAAAGTTGACAGAGATCTCTGTGGAATGCTGTGATAGCAAAGTGCTGAAGCAGCTTTTATTGTATTGGCGGCTAGTAATGAGGCATACTGCAAGGGACCATACACCGGGTGGCTAACAGTCTCCAAGAGATGCTGTAGCTGTTACACACCAGTTATGTGTTTTCCAGTTTGGTTGTGGGCTGCAAAATACCTCTCCTCTTGTACCATCCCAAAGGGCCCAAAATGGCATAGCCAAATGAGGGACAGGATGCCTGGCATGTGATCGTGCAGTGCTGATGTTTCTATTTGGTGTAAGTAGTGTGCCAGTAATGGTTCTTTGGCTGTCCTTTGCCTCAGGGCACCCCTTGAAGGGGAAGACAGTGGGCATGTTGGTACATCCACTTCCAGTGATGTTGTCTGTGATTGGAACATAGGGAGAGCGAATCAGAAGTGGCTGTGATGAAAGGGCAGATGCTGGTTGTCTTACGGCTTTGGAGACTGTGATTGTCTTAAGGATGGAATGAAAAGACTTGGTAGTCCATGGTCTAGTTGTCACATCTGATTTTAGTGTGCCTGTGATTGTCCCAGGAGTGTTGCAAACCATCACAAACTGACAGTCACAACAAGAGACAATGGATCAGTCCTGGTGTATCTGGAGTGCTGACTTGGAACAGTGTGGTGATGTCCTCCTCTCACCACTTTGGCTGGAACAGCAGACTAAACTTGCAATGAGGGCAGCTACGAAACAGCATAGCTGGACTGCAGCTGTTTGTTTATTTATTTATCCATCAGGTTCTGTAGAACCATGTGAGCCACAGCTACTTGGCCAAGAAATGGATCAATACAGAATTTTCAGAAACTATTTAAAATTTACAAACAAAATAATTGCTAAAGCCTGAAAATTTGCAAGAGAATATACAAATAAATAACACAGGTAACTGAATACAGAACTACTGTATTGTACACTGATCATAATTCCACCTGAAATTTTATTATACCATTGGGAGTCTGTACTCTTTAGTGATGTAGTAATTGATTTAGTTTCTTCTGCGGTTGTTTCCTGTAGCTCCATGTGATACAGCTGTCCAGGAACAACAGCTTTCAAAAGTAGTTCTTATTTATCTGTAACAACAAAATTTTGATTTAACTTGTTGATTATTAACAAGAAGAGATAATTAAATTTTTGTACAGCTCTGGTAGATCACTAACAGTTTCATTCTCATACAAGAAATGTAATATGTTGAGCACCCACATTCTGCTTTGATACCTCTTTCTTAATTCACTGCATAGTTTTAATTCTGTTCTGAAAGCTATTAATTCTCTTGGTCCAATGCATTGTATTTACCTGTTTGATGACATTTCTCAGCACTTTGCAGTAATTGAAAATCCGTTACCAGGCTCTCTGACTGTCCTTCAGATAATGATATAGCTCCCATTCCCACCTTCATGATTTTCTAATGCTGTTATAACAGTAATGAAAATTCCTGGATGGAACAATACGTAAAGTAAGACAAAGGCACTCACTCACTGGTAGCAGACTGATGTGGAGAATATAGACACACATAACAGAGAACACTATTCACTACTACTTTTTTTTTTTTTTAAAGTTGATGTACACACGTACAACCAGACACTTACACACTCCAAATTATCCACATCAGTTGCTTATTAGAAATGCAAGTCTGCCTGCAATTTTTTTAATGGGAAAGTGGTATAAAGGAATTTGATAAAGATTTATCATATATTTATTGTTATTTTATATATACAGGGTGGTCCATTGATAGTGACCGGTCCAAATATCTCACCAAATAAGCATCAAATGAAAAAACTACAAAGAACGGAACTTGTCTAGCTTGAAGGGGGAAACCAGATGGCGCTATGGTTGGCCCGCTAGATGCCAGTGAGGATGGTATTTACTTCGTGATACATTACCCGTGTTAAAATGGAGCGTTTACCAATTGCGGAAAAAGTCGATATTGTGTTGATGTAAGGCTATTGTGATCAAAATGCCCATTGGGTGTGTGCTATGTATGCTGCTCAATATCCTGGACGACATCATCCAAGTGTTCGGACCGTTCGCCGGATAGTTACGTTATTTAAGGAAACAGGAAGTGTTCAGCAACATGTTAAACGTCAACCACGCCCTGCAACAAATGATGATGCCCAAGTAGGTGTTTTAGTTGCTGTCGCGGCTAATCCGCACATCAGTAGCAGACAAATTGCGTGAGAATCGGGAATCTCAAAACTGTCGGTGTTGAGAATGCTACATCAACATCGACTGCACCCGTACCATATTTCTATGCACCAGGAATTGCATGGCAACGACTTTGAACGTCATGTACAATTCTGCCACTGGGCACAAGAGAAATTACGGGACGATGACAGATTTTGTGCACATGTTCTATTTATCGACGAAGCGTCATTAACCAACAGCGGTAACGTAAACCGACACAATATGCACTACTGGGCAACGGAAAATCCACAATGGCTGCGACAAGTGGAACATCAGTGACCTTGGTGGGTTAATGTATGGTACGGCATTATGGGAGGAAGGGTAATTGGCCCCCATTTTATCGATGGCAATCTAAATGGTGCAATGTGTGCTGATTTCCTACATAATGTTCTGCTGATGTTACTACAAGATGTTTCACTGCATGATAGAATGGCGATGTACTTCCAACATGATGGATGCCCGGCACATAGCTCGCGTGCGGTTTAAGCGGTATTGAATAGCATATTTCATGACAGGTGGATTGGTCGTCAAAGCACCATACATTCACCGGATCTGACGTCCCCGGATTTCTTTCTGTGGGGGAAGTTGAAGGATATTTGCTATCGTGATCCACCGACAATGCATGACAACATGCGTCAGCACATTGTCAGTGCATGTGAACTACTCGCTGTTGAGAGGAATGTCGTTACATGTATTGCCAAATGCATTGAGGTTGACAGACATCATTTTGAGCATTTATTGCATTAATATTGTATTTACAGATAACCATGCTGTAACAGCATGCATTCTCAGAATTGGTAAGTTCACAAAGGTACATGTATCACATTGGAACAACCAAAATAAAATGTTCAAATGTATCTACGTTCTGTATTTTAATTTAAAAACCCTACATGTTACCAACTGTTTGTCAAAAAATTGTGAGCTATATGTTTGTGACTATTACAGCGCCATCTATCACAAAACGAAAAAAGTGGTCCAACTAAAACATTCATATTTCTTTACGTACTACACGAATATGTAATAAAAATGGGGATTCCTATTTTTTTTAAAAAATGCAGTTGATATCCGTTTGACCTATGGCAGCGCCATCTAGCGGGCGAACCATAGCGCCATCTGGTTTCTCCCTTCAAGCTAGACAAGTTTCGCTCTTTGTAGTTTTTTCGTTTGACACTTATTTTGTGAGATATTTGGCCCAGTCACGATCAGTGGACTGCCCTGTATATTGTTCTGTATTGTAGACCTTCATGCCAAGTTTCCTCTTAAAAAGAAAGGAGATTAGAGTTTATGTCTCATTGGCAGTGAGGTCAGTAGAGACTGTTTCCCTTTTCAGGTTGATTTTAAACTTCTGAATTGCAAGTGTTGTTGTATCTCTAAATCTTTTGTTCACTACTTTCCGATATAACGCTACCTAATTACCTTCAATATTACTATCTGTCCATCATGATCTGACAGTCCATTATTATTTCTTCCCACACTATGTCTTTCAAATGGCAAACAATTTATGAAGATATTGTCTATGATCATGCCGCTGCTTCCCTGAACTATAGTTGGAAAGTATTGTGTCTGTACCAAATTGAAAGCTACAAGTAAATCCATTAACATTCTTTTCTTTGGAGAATTAATTAGAAAGTTTGTTTTAAAATCCCCAAACAAAATCTTTCTTAAGAAGTGAGGTTAACGCACAAGTCTGGAGAGGAATAGCCTGTAGTCTGAACTGTAGAGGCCTATAATGAAAAGTTTTTTCTTGGTAATCCAAACTCCTGCACAACCTCAAAAGATTTGATCTTTAGAAAGTTTTGGTATCTCAACTCTATATAATGTAACATCATTCTTGTCATAAATCCTCCCTTCTGCTGAGAACTTCTTGAATAGAAATGAAATAACTGTACCTCTTCAAAGGAAGCATTAGTATTTCTTCACTACATAGATGTTCCTGTGAGATACAACTAATGACAGTGTCAAGCTCCTTAGCAATTCAGCTATTTTAATTCTCCTAATATTTTAATAAGTGTACTATGGCCAACGGCCTTGCCGCAGTGGTAACACTGGTTCCCATCATCAGATCACTGAAGTTAAGTGCTGTCAGGCTGGGCTACCACGTGGATGGGTGACCATCTGGTCTGCCGAGCACTGTTGGCAAGCAGGTGCGCTCAGCTCTTGTGAGGCAAACTGAAGAGCTACTTGATTGAGAAGTAGTGGCTCCTGTCTTGTAAACTGGCATATGGCTGGGAGAGTGATGTGCTGGCCACATGCCCCTCCATATCCGCATCCAATGACGCCTTCGGGCTGAGGATGACATGGCAGCCGGTTGGTACCATGGGGCCTTCATGGCCTGTTCAGGCAGAGTTTAGTTTTAAGTGTACTATGACTTCTGACATGCTTTTCCCACTTATTGAAGTAACTTTCAGCATCAACCCTCAAGTGGACATGGCAATTTCCGTAACATGAGTGAGTGCACATGTAAAAAATAACTGTCTAACATATATAAAAACATGTATGAGCAAAATCACAGTTTAATCTTAGCTTAATTAAGTCATGTTAAAATAAAGTTATATTACATGAGATAAATCACCGTTTAATAAAACAAACTTTCATTGTATCACTCTGTCGCCGCATACAAGTGTTACCCCACTGTAATGACCGTCTTGGAGCATTAACCAGCATAGTTGCATCATATCCCTGCCAAATACTTACTTGACTACTAATTATCTCACAGACAATTGCCTCATTGTGGGACTGTGCTGCTAGCTCAGAGTCTGGGTCATTTTCTTGCACGGACCTTAAATTTTTTCTCACATAGCTTTATTTTACATAACTCCTGCTCACTTGGACATATAACAACGCAACTTTTCACTGTGTTGGTTGAAGCAATGATGAAGGAACAAGTACAGGATCACAACTGTAAAACATCAATGGAATGTTACAAGACAGTGTTATTTGTGGTTGGTGCACTTTATACATAGGCGTGCCCAGTTGAGAGCTAAAGGAACCCTTGCTAAAGAAGTGATACTATTATCCGACTTCATACTAAGAAAGGTCTAGCCCTTCTACATGTTATCACCGGAATTTGGCCTTGAGCAAGAACAGATCCACCTACTATACTGTCGCTTCACCAACTAACCTTTCACTCTCCTAATCTGGTGTAGGCTGTGTATAGTATAACCACCTTTTGAATACTGTTGTAACTCACAACATAAAAACATGAGACGACACTTGCGGAACACGTATATTTAATGATGTCACAGGACAGTAGATCACAATGGATATAACTGATGGCATAGCTATGTGGCAAGAGAAGTACAGTACAGTTCTATCTAGCATAGTAAATAGCACAATAAGAGAGAGCAGACTGAGGGCAGTCACTGGACAGCAATCGCATGTATATATTTCACGTTGCAGGTAGTACTGTGATGCATCTGGGCTGCCATTGCGTATGGTCTCTTTGCCTGGTGGTCACGTTTCACAATAATGGATGCAGAGTGACTGTCATGCAGTATGTGTCAGTCATGTGATTACAGCAGACATCAAAGACATTGGCTGGTGCCCGACGTCCAGGTGGTACCTCAGTGGGTTACCAACCCCATCCTCCAAGGTGAACCAGTGAGCTGCATCTTGGTGAGTTACCCCCACTCAGGTGGGCACCTGGGCAGCACTCTGTACCATGGCAATGTTCGTGGAAGAGTTGGATGGCTCCTCTAGTTTTACCAGCTCCCAGCCGGCATATGAGGCCAAAAGGTCCTGCCTGGTGGTGAATCCGGAGTCTTGATGGTTCCAATGCTGGTAGCAGAGGCCACTCCATGTCCATGTTGGTTCCTGACATAAAAGGGTGCTGTTGTGCCAGAGGTGCCGGTACTGCAGCCAGATCTTCCTCCAACACCCAGATGATGTCAGGTGGCCTATAAACGGAGGGAAATGAGGGTGTGGCCATGGTTGGTGAACAGTGCTGATAACCAGAGGGCAGGAACAGCTTAAAAGCAGGACAGGAGATAGCAGAGGGTCCGACAGGAGAGTGGAAAGGTATGATGAGAACATTTGGTGGGGATTCAGTTGCTGTTGCTCGCACTGATGACAGTTGTGCACAAGATGTTCAATGGGTGGGTCTATGCCCGGGCAGTACACATGGTGCCAGGTGAGCAGTTTAGTCTGCGAAGTGCCCCAGTGACCTTAGTGCAAGAGCTGTAAGACCGTCCGGTGCAGAGGTTCCGGTGGGCGACCTGGGGAAAGCACTTATCCGTGTTTAGTAGATAACTCTATAACTCTGCCCATCAGGATCAGCTGGTGGTGGAGGCGGAAGTAATGCCACATTGAGCTGAACCTGTTGGAAGATAGTGTTGTCAGGCATGGCCACAGCCACATGCCCCCCCCCCCCCCTCCATGACAGGAAAAATGTCCACCAGCTATTCATCTGTCCAGAAGCACAGTATCTCCACTGCAAAGATAATCACAAGTGCCTCTTTTTCAATTTGCAAATATCTCTTCTGTGCAGCACTGAGCATCTTTGATGCAAATGCAGTCGTGTGTTCAGAGCTGTTCACACCACTATGTGCACAATGGCCTCCTGGCCCTGTTCAGTGGCATCTACCACCACCACTAGCTGTTTGCTCAGTTGAAATGTGGTGAGATGCAGTGCCAATAGGAGGCCCTGCTTCAAGATTTTGAATGCTTGTCCATGTGCCTCCGACCATACAAAAGACTTGTCCTCCTCCTGCAGATAGCTGAGTGGGTGCACAATTGACACCACACCCAGGGTAAATTTTCAGTAATATGTTATTTTTCCGAAGGACTGGAGCTCCACTAGACGAGGAGGTGCAGTGGCAGCTTTGACCAACTTCTATGTGAACCTAATACCTATGTGAGAGATGATATGTCCTAGGTATTCCACCAAAAAAAGAGAGATTTCTCAAGATTGAAATTGAGGCCTGTGGAGTGGAAAGTGTGGAACAGCCACCACCAGTTTGCTAAGTGTTCCTTCCATTGTGATCCCTGTCCCAACAATGTCATCTAGATCATTTATGCAGACTGGTATATCCTGCAGTAGTTGCTCGATGAACCTGTGAAAGATTGCTGGGATTCTGGCCATCCTGAAAACTAAACATTTGAAATGATATAATTCATGCTGCATGTTTATTACCAAGACTTTCTGCAATTCCTCATCCAGGGGTAGATGTAAGTAAGCTTAGAGAGATTGACCTTCAAAAAATAGTGGCCTCCCTTGAGTGCAGAAAAAATCTTGTCTGGTTTTGGAATATCGATCTCTGACTGGGAACTGAGTGTAACCTTAAAGTATACACACAGGTGCAGTTTCCTTAACCTTTTTTTCACAATAACTGAAGGCACTGACTATTCACTTGCAAACACAAATTCAGTGACGTCCAAGGCTGTTAGTCTATTTAACTCATTCATGATGCCATCCGCCACTGCAAGGGGCACAGGTTGTGCATGGAAGAAGCAAGGATGCACTGATTTTTTGTAATGTAGTGTACACTGTAAGGTTCTTCACTTTCTCTAGACCCCAAGAGAAAAAGTCTGGGTACTCCTTACTGGGTCTTTCCAGTTTCCAAACTGCACTTGTTCTGAGACTAGTTGGACCAAGTCATGGATGGCAAATCTGAAAGTGGAAAAAGCAGGAATACTGAATAGATTCTCTGTATTCAATCTGTGAACCACAATGCAGGTGAGATGTCACATGACATTTTTGTATGTCACCACAATTATGTGTTGTCATTTGAGCGGAAAGTGTTGTTTGTTGTATGCCACCAAGCAGTGAGCTGTGGATTAAAGGGTCGGGGTTCTCAGCTGGAGATATGTTTGAAAGTTTAGCAGGGATTCAAAAGCACAGCTGTCAAACTTTAGTTGAACTTGTTTATTATGTTAAGTGAGCATGATGAACAGTTTCTTAGGTGATACTGCTGTGGCGTGAGACTCCGACAAAATCACATTAATGTCCATTACTTCCTGATGAGACAGCTGTTCTTTATCCAGAGCATAGCAGATAGATGCAAGATGTCCTTGCTTGCAGCATTCCTTGCACTGTGACCACATGTCAGGGCTCATTCCTCTGGTATGGGTTTGAAAATAGTTATGGCATGACTGAAATGAGTGCCAGTCGGAGGGACAAGACTTCTTTCCTTGTTTATGAGATGGAGATGGAGTGTAACCATGTTTGAGCTCTACTGTTCCTGCATTTGCTGTGTTGCCAAAGTTGGACTCCTCTCCCAGGTTTTATGTGTCAGCACCACCTTGCTATAAAATTCTAATCAATGGCCCACAGCCTGGGGAACTCTGGAGCCATTTTTGAAACATCCTCCTCCAAAACGAGATCCTCAGATTGTAGAGCTTTCTGATGCACCTCCTTATATGGAGCCACCCAGATGATTGCATCCCTAATCATTACCTCTGCAGCAATTCCTTAGTTACTGGAGTCACAAAATGGCATTTCCTTCTGAGGCTCTACAGTTCAGCCACCCTCATGCGATAAGACTGATTAGGCTGTTTGCAACACTGATAAAATTTCACCCAGGATGCAATGACATGATGGCAGTATCAGTGAAATAATGAACATATACAGCACACATTTTGTCAAAAGTCAGGTTTGTGATTCATTCAGAGGGGCCAGTTGCACAAAAGCCGGTATGTACTGGGTGACACCCAAGACAGAAAAAAAGATTTTATCATGACTGGATCCATTATCTGGAATGTGGGAAAGTGCTGCCATAGGTGCTTCTCATATGCTGCTCACTCTTCTGTCATCTCATCATAAGGCAGCAATGGTGGTGAATTTGTAGCTGACAGGTGGGAGAGCAACATGGACAACAAGACTTGCTTATATTTCTGTCCCTGTAACTGCTGTTGCAGGGATTGATGTAACATGATTTCCATCGACACATCCAGTAAGGAAGCCTAGTGCACAGAGTCCATGGTCACATAACGAACATGAAACATGCCCACTATCATCACCAGTTATGTCATAACTAACATAAAAAACATTACATGACACACACAGAACAAGTATATTTAAAGATCTCACGAGATAATGGTTCACAAGAGATACAATGAATGGTATAGCCATGTAGCAAATTAGGTACACTACAGTTCTAACTGGTGTGGTAAATAGTATGATGAGTGAGAGAAGACTAAGGGTGATATCCAAGCAGTGATCACGGAGGTATACGATGTGTCACAGGAGGTCCTCGAAGGTGACTGTGCAGTTGCTGTGCATGGTTGCCCAGCTGTGGCCTCTCCCCCTGGTGGTCACACTTTGCAGTAGTGGATGCTGTGTGACTGTCATGTCATAGGTGCCATTCCTGCAATGTTGAAAACATTGGTGTGTGTCCGATGTCTAGGTGGTAGCCCAGTGGTTTACCACCTATATTCCTGACTGGTACCACTGAAATCTGTGCCTTGTTGGCAGTTATAATCATCATCTCAAGTCCCATTTTAACATGCCTCTCACTGCTGTCAAAATGAGGTTGCTAGTAACACTGAATAGCTGTACAAACCTACTATTAGTAGACCAATTATGTTCTTGTTAGGTCTACAGCCAGATCATGCAGATATCTAGCTACAGTGTTTCTATGGTCCATCTGCCGACCATCTTTAGGTGAGAATGCTTGCAGAATCTGATTCATACCATGAATGGCAGCACTTTTGTACACCTCAGAAGACTAACAACACACGCCCCAGAAATTCACACTGATGCCACCTAAAACAAGTGAAGGCACAGTGCCCCTTTGATGAAAATTGGCAAAAATGATGAATCGCTATCAAGTACTAATGTACATTCTGCTTGCTGACTCAATGACCATTGTTTTTCAATATCAGATACACTGCCCAATGGAAGCGTCCGATCCCACCTGTCTGCTTTGACCTGTGACATAAGGGTGTTGTGGTGTGTGACGTCATTATGGCATGGTGTTTATGAGTTGGTTGTGTTTGTAGATGTCATCTTGTGCTTCATGCTACCCTCTGGTGGTGTGTGTGTGTGTGTGTGTGTATGTGCTGAGTATAATGTGTTGTATTGGGTTCATTTGAGCCTTGGTGTTGGATGTGTGAAAAGTTTGTAATTCGAAACTTAAGGTTTGAAAGCTTTTCCAATTATCAATTTTTTTGTTTATGTGTTTGGTGCATTTTGGTTACATGTTATTGGTTTCTTGTTTGTAGTGTGGTAAGACATTTAATTTGTGCGTGTGTGTGGGAGGGGGGGGGGGGGGGACTTGCTGACCTAGTTTGCAGTGCCGGAATTTGTTGGTGGTAAGTAATCTATTCTTCTCGAGTTGTGATATTTTGTGTATTTGTGGTGTACTGAATGTGTTTTAATTTATGTAGGGGTGTTTGATTTGTCGATTTTTGAGGTTGTGGCTTCGGTTTTATTTTTCATAGGTGTAGGTGTTGGTGTTTTGGTATTGTCATCTGTGGTTGAGCTATATAAGTCCAGGGAAATGTCCAATTTCAATTTTCATAGTTTTAGTTGTAGGTGTTGGTGTTTCAGTATCATCACCAGTGGTTGACCTATATAGGTTAAGGGAAGTGTCTGATTCCTGCAGATTATTATTATTATTATTATTATTATTATTATTATTATTATTTCCTTCACTTTCTCAGACGTTAGGTCCGATTAAAAATGGAGTGACACGGACCTTGATCAAGCGTCACTTCCTTTTAACTGTATGGTATGTGTTATATTGCATTTAGGAACTTTCAGGTAATTGAACATGTATCAATAATTACGGATTTCTGTAGTTGTATATATATGTTTGGATGTAGCTGTATTGCATTGATGTACTGGTGGATATTGTGTGGTATGACTCCTGTAGTTGATAGTATAATTGGTATGATGTCAACTTTATCCTGATGCCACACGTCTTTGACTTCCTCAGCCAGTTGGATGTATTTTTCAATTTTTTCTCCTGTTTTCTTTTGTATATTTGTTGTATTGGGTATGGATATTTCGATTAGTTGTGTTAATTTCTTCTTTTTATTGGTGAGTATGATGTCAGGTTTGTTATGTGGCGTTGTTTTATCTGTTATAATGGTTCTGTTCCAGTATAATTTGTATTCATCATTCTCCAGTACATTTTGTGGTGTATACTTGTATGTAGGAACGTGTTGTTTTAAAAGTTTATGTTGTAAGGCAAGCTGTTGATGTATTATTTTTGCGACATTGTCATGTCTTCTGGGGTATTCTGTATTTGCTAGTATTTTACATTCGCTTGTGATGTGATCTACTGTTTCTATTTGTTGTTTACAAAGTCTGCATTTATCCGTTGTGGTATAGGGATCTTTAATAATATGCTTGCTGTAATACCTGGTGTTTATTGTTTGATCCTGTATTTCAATCATGAATCCTTCTGTCTCACTGTATATATTGCCTTTTCTTAGCCATGTGTTGGATGCGTCTTGATCGATGTGTGGCTGTGTTAGATGATACGGGTGCTTGCCATGAAGTGTTTTCTTTTTCCAATTTACTTTCTTCATATCTGTTGATGTTATGTGATCTAAAGGGTTGTAGAAGTGGTTATGAAATTGCAGTGGTGTAGCCGATGTATTTATATGAGTGATTGCCTTGTGTATTTTGCTAGTTTCTGCTCGTTCTAGAAAGAATTTTCTTAAATTGTCTACCTGTCCATAATGTAGGTTTTTTATGTCGATAAATCCCCTTCCTCCTTCCTTTCTGCTTAATGTGAATCTTTCTGTTGCTGAATGTATGTGATGTATTCTATATTTGTGGCATTGTGATCGTGTAAGTGTATTTGGTGCTTCTAGGTCTGTGTTACTCCATTTCACTACTCCAAATGAGTAGGTCAATATTGGTATAGCATAAGTATTTATAGCTTTTGTCTTGTTTCTTGCTGTCAATTCTGTTTTCAGTATTTTTGTTAGTCTTTGTCTATATTTTTCTTTTAGTTCTTCTTTAATATTTGTATTATCTATTCCTATTTTTTGTCTGTATCCTAGATTTTTATAGGCATCCGTTTTTTCCATCGCTTCTATGCAGTCGCTGTGGTTATCCAATATGTAATCTTCTTGTTTAGTGTGTTTTCCCTTGACTATGCTATTTTTCTTACATTTGTCTGTTCCAAAAGCCATACTTATATCATTGCTGAATCCTTCTGTTATCTTTAGTAATTGGTTGAGTTGTTGATTTGTTGCTGCCAGTAGTTTTAGATCATCCATGTATAGCAAATGTGTGATTTTGTGTGGGTATGTTCCAGTAATATTGTATCCATAATTTGTATTATTTAGCATGTTGGATAGTGGGTCCAGAGCAAGGCAGAACCAGAAAGGACTTAATGAGTCTCCTTGGTATATTCCACGCTTAATCTGTATTGGCTGTGATGTGATATTATTTGAATTTGTTTGGATATTAAGTGTAGTTTTCCAATTTTTCATTACTATGTTTAGGAACTGTATCAATTTAGGATCTACTTTATATATTTCCAATATTTGTAGTAACCATGAGTGGGGTACACTATCAAAAGCTTTTTGGTAATCAATGTATGCGTAGTGTAGCGACCTTTGTTTAGTTTTAGCTTGATATGTCACCTCTGCATCTATTATCAGTTGCTCTTTACATCCTCGTGCTCCTTTGCAACAGCCTTTTTGTTCTTCATTTATAATTTTGTTCTGTGTTGTATGTGACATTAATTTCTGTTTAATGACTGAAGTTAATTTTTGTATATTGTTGGTAGGCATGTTATGGGGCGATATTTAGCTGGGTTCGCTGTGTCTGCTTGATCTTTAGGTTTCAGATATGTTATTCCGTGTGTAAGTGTATGAGAGAATGTGTATGGGTCTGCAATGTAACTGTTAAATAATTTAGTTAGATGTGAATGTGTTGAGGTGAACTTCTTTAACCAGAAATTTGCTATTTTATCATTCCCAAGGGCTTTCCAATTGTGAGTAGAATTAATTGCTTGGGTGACTTCATGTTGCAAAATTATCACTTCAGGCATTTGTGGTATCATCTTGTATGTGTCTGTTTCTGCTTGTATCCACCGTGCATGCCTGTTATGTTGTACCGGGTTTGACCATATGTTGCTCCAGAAGTGTTCCATGTCTGTTATGTTTGGTGGATTGTTTATTTTAATGTGTGTGTTATCTATTGTCTGGTAAAATTTCTTTTGGTTTGTGTTGAATGTTTGGTTTTGTTTCCTTCTATTTTCACTTTTTTTGTATCTTCTGAGTCGTTTGGCTAATGCTTGTAATTTCTGCTTCTTTTCGTCTAATTGCTCTGTCGCTTCTTGTTGTGAGATTTTACCTAACCTTTTTCGTTTTTTTTCCGAGATTTCATTTCTTATAAATTGTGTTAGCTGTCCGATGTCTTTTCTCAGTTTTTCTATTTTGATCTGTAGCCTGTGTTGCCATGCTGGTTTTGTGGGTTTCTGCCTAGAGTGTATATTTAGTGTAGTGAGTGCTCCTATATAAACCAGTAGTTGTAACTCTTCCATAGTTGTGTTTTCATTTATTTTGTTGTGTATGATTGTGTTGATAGTTTTTATTGTTGTTTCGACTTGTGGGTTATTTGGTGGTCTATGCAAGAATGGTCTAATGTCTGTATTTGTGTCTTTGTATTCTATATATGTTAGCTGAAATCTTTCTTCTATATCTAACATCTGTGTCACTTCGTGTTCTATTTGTGCTTGTTCTGGTGGCTGTCTTAAGATTTCGTTTTCCTCTGATTGTTTAATTGGTGCGTGTTGTTCTTTGTTTGTTTGCCCTGGGATGTTTGAGTCCATTACTGTATTTTCTTCTTCTTCTGATTGCACATTATTTTGTTCCAGTATTTGTTGTACTTGTTGTTTGATGTTTTCTAATTCTGACTGGGGTATCCTGTTATTTTTTATTATTACACGGATCTGATCAGCTAGTCGTTGTTCTGTTAAAAATTTTAATTCTGGGTTGTTGTTGTTGTTGTGGTCTTCAGTCCTGAGACTGGTTTGATGCAGCTCTCCATGCTACTCTATCCTGTGCAAGCTTTTTCATCTCCCAGTACCTACTGCAACCTACATCCCTCTGAATCTGCTTAGTGTATTCATCTCTTGGTCTCCCTCTACGATTTTTACCCTCCACGGTGCCCTCCAATACTAAATTGGTGATCCCTTGATGCCTCAGAACATGTCCTACCAACCGATCCCTTCTTCTGGTCAAGTTGTGCCACAAACTTCTCTTCTCCCCAATCCTATTCAATACTTCCTCATTAGTTATGTGATCTACCCATCTAATCTTCAGCATTCTTCTGTAGCACCACATTTCGAAAGCTTCTATTCTAATCATACAGTAAAGCTGCATGCCCTCGGGAAAAATTACGGCTGTAGTTTCCCCTTGCTTTCAGCCGTTCGCAGTACCAGCACAGCAAGGCCGTTTTGGTTATTGTTACAAGGCCAGATCAGTCAATCATCCAGACTGTTGCCCTTGCAACTACTGAAAAGGCTGCTGCCCCTCTTCAGGAACCACACGTTTGTCTGGCCTCTCAACAGATACCCCTCCATTGTGGTTGCACCTACGGTACGGCTATCTGTATCGCTGAGGCACGCAAGCCTCCCCACCAACGGCAAGGTCCATGGTTCACTGGTAATAAATGTTGTGTATACTTGTGATCTGTATCCATTTGTGTTGGTTCCTAGGTTTGTTGCTTGGTAATAACAGAACATGAGGTGACGATTAACTTCATCTGACCATCTCATCCTCTGTCTTTGTTTTCCTTCTAGAGTGGTTGCAGGAAGCATATCCTGCAAAACACCTCTATTTGGATTTAAATCATTTTCCAGTTGGCTAGCAGTGTCGTTACCATTGTGGGTGGGCATAGGGTTCAAGCGTCGTCCCCGACCATGACGGCGCTTGTCCGAGGCTTCTTTAGTTCTGTCCTGAACCAACTAATCACACTAAAAGGGGGGTTAGCCCTATTAGTGGTCTGTTCTTTTCGTCGCCTTTTACGACTGGCAGAACATACCGGAGGCCTATTCTTTTCCCGGGCCTCCGCGGGGATTATTATTATTATTATTATTATTATTATATTATTATTTTTTAGCAGAATGTTGTAATTTTGTTTTTTTTTCCTTTTTGTTCATCATTTTGTGTTTTGGGATTGGGCGGGGAGGTGTGTGCTGTGGGGTCCTGCCCACTCATCTCGTACAGGTATAGAGGTTTCTAGTGGGTGACTTTGCGTCCTCTGCTGGAAAAAGTGCCAAACCCTGGTCAACTGACAGGATGAGAGGGTCCAGTAGCATGACCTGCTTGTTCACTGGATCCTAACACATGTGATTTATGGGGCTATCTCAAAAGTATCATGTATGCTGGGCCCATTCCAGATACGGAGACATTAGAGCAGCATATTCATGCCGCCTTTGACACTGTTCGGATGCAGCCTGGCTGATGTGAACATATGAGACAGAACATGCTACAGCAAGTACATGCTGTTGAGGGACATGGAAACCATTTTCAACACATACTCTTAACTCTGGCTGCATGATGCAGCAAGTATTAGACTGCAGTCCCTGTAACAACGTATGACTGAGTAAGTGATCTCTAGCAAAGAAACCATGCATTTCCAGATATAAGTTCATTAGATTGTTTTTGTTCCATATCCTCTCATCAGTCGCTCTTAGTTTGTACATGAGGGAAAGAACCGCCCTGTAGAAAAGTAAAAGGGAGTATAGAAAGGAATAGTTACTGAGAAGAAATGCTGAGACTGAATGATTTTTTTTTAATCATGCCCTAAAAAGAGGTCCATTCTGTCCAACATTTTGCCCACCCAACCTAGAATATATTCGATATTGCAGTTCCTGTGTTATACTGATTATGATGCAAAGTTCCTTTGGACATGCATGCATGTCCAAAGGAACAGGCACTGTGACAAAAGCATCAGTTATGAAATACATTAAATTAATTCACAATTGTGAATAAGGACTACTATCAGCTGTAGAATGGAATGACAACAATGAAAATTTGTGCCAGACTAGGACTCAAACCCAGATTTACCACTTATCATGAGTGGTTGCCTTACCATCGTGCACAACTCAAGGTTTGATGCAATCTGTGCTGAGGAGTGTGTGGCACATGGGAAGATGTGTGTCAAATTGAGCCTCAGGGATACCGGGTGACCTCCCTGAGTAAGTAGCCTTACACCGCACAGGGTATTCGTGGTGTGGACCACAGATCCCCAAACCTCGTGGGACCAATATGGACAAGACTAAAGAAAACAAACTGATGGGCAAATTGAGACCTCAGATACCCAAACATCGGGGTCAGAACTGATGGAAGGCATTCCCACTACTGAAGTCAGAAGTGGGAACTGTAACCAAGAAGCTAGACCAGATTAAGATCAAAGGCTTTTCTGGGGCCCAGAGGAGGAAACAACTCAGGGAACAGAGGTAAAAGGAAGGGAAAGAATGACTTTCTAAAGACAAGTGGAGAGAATTAAAGGGACTTGAACCTAAGACCCCTAGGGAGAAACTGTCTAGGGTTGGAGGGGATATGCAGACCCCCACAACATCAAAGACAGGTAGCAAGCGGATAATGGAGGAATCAAAGACTCCCCCCTTCCTGGATAAGTCCAGAAAAAACTGAGGTAAGAAGTAGGGAAACAGACCTATAGTACTACAGTCTCAGCTTTTAGGATGACAGTTATCCAGGAAGGCTATCCACTGGTGGCCATCACCTGGCAGCGGCAGCAGGAGGAATTGGTACAGATGGCCCTCTTTGAAAAGATTGGGGGGGGGGGGGGGGGGGGGGAGGGGGTGCTGGCCCAGGACCCAACTTCATGAGGGTCTATCTAGATCGTGGTGCCCCCATTTCTGTCTGTGAGGGGGTGCACACAGTGGAATGCCTCAAGGACAAGGTGCCCATGATATCCCCATGGGAAGATGCGAAGCTGCTGGTTAAGATGGTAGCGGAGCTTCTTAAGACCGCAAATATATCAATATGGGTACCAAAGATCCTTAAGGAAGTCTCTCCTAAGATTCTGTTTGGGAAAATAGGGGCCCAGAACCCAAAAGTCTCTACAGAAGACTGGAGAGTGATCAACGAGAAGGTTGCACTGGAAGTATGAACCCTGATGGTGGAGGTCAGAGAGAAGTCCCCGAAGGTGATATGGTAGCAGGACCTGGAATTGTTTTTAGGGGTCTCTCAGGTCACCGTCAGGGTTCTTAAAGACCTTAAAGATGACAGCAAGATGGAGACTGGAGGTGCTTCAGGTTAATCTGCAGCACAGTAAAGGGGCCTCTGCTGCCCTGAGTCGCTGCCTTGGAATATGTGGCCCTGATACAAGAACCCTATTTATATAAAGGTAGTGTATCGAGCCTTGGTGGCACTGGAGGCAAGCTGATTTATGCTAGAAATCTAAGAAACTCCAGAACATGCATCTATGTAAGAAATGGAATTTCTTTCATGCCAATGATGGATTTCTGCTCCAAGGACACAGTGACCATTAAAATGCAGCAATGTGAGGATGGTATCATGAGGGAAACTGTTTCGGCCTCAGCATACTTTCCTTACGAAGACAGCTCTCCTCCTCCCTTGGAGGTGAGGAGACTGGTAGAGACTTGTGTTAGGCAAGGTGAACAACTGCTGGTAGGATGTGACACCAATGAACACAACCTAGTGTGGGGCAGCAAAGACACCAATAATAGAGGTGAGTACCTTCTTGAATTTCTTTTAGCTAACAACTTAGAGGTCCTAAATAGGGGCAATGAACCTACGTTCAGAAATAGCCGAAGGGAAGAAGTACTTGACACAACCTTTGGTTCCATGATGATGGGCAGCTATGTCAAACAATGGCATGTGGTGATGGAGCCATCCTCATTGGACCACATGTACATTAAATTCAAGGTTGAAATGGGAATCAGATGGACCATGACCTATAGGAATCCCAGGAAAACAGACTGGGAGACATATATGAAGGACCTTGATTTAGGCTTATCGAAAATTAAAACCTTGATAAGGAATCCAGTAGAATTTGAGGAAGTAAAGAGGCTGTTACCTCTGCCATAGTAACTCATATCAGGACAACTGCACAATCACCAAGAAGTGCACAAATAGGAGTGTGCCTTGGTGGAATAACAATTTGGTAATGCAAAGAAAACAGGTACAGAGACTGTTTAATATTGTGAGATGTAAAGGACAATGGGCTAAATATCAGGAGGCTCTTGTCAATTACAACCTTGCAATCAGACAAGCAAAGAATGCATCCTGGAAGGCATTCTGTGAGAAAGTGGAGAGCACAGCTGCACAAGCCAGACTTCACAAGATTCTCACTAGAGCACCAACCAATCCAGTAGGTACGTTGAGGAAGGAGGATGGGAAATACACAAAGACAGCACATGAGACACTGGAACTGCTCCTCAGAACTCACTTTCCTGAATATGCTCTGCCGGACAACACAGACCAGAATGTGCTCCCAGAGAGACAATAGTTCTCAGGCACTTGAAGAGAGGACTGGGAATCGCCCAAGGAGTGTGTGAACTTTAATAAAATCCAATGGATAGTGGGAACTTCCAACCATTCAAGTCACGTGACCCAGATGAATTTTTTCCAGCTCTCCTGCAACAGGCAGGAGAGAAGCTCATAAGAGTCCTATGCAAGCTATTCAAGGTTAGCCTAGCAATAGGAAGCATTCCCAATGCTTGGAGGGCAGTGAAGGTCGTCTTCATTCCAAAGCCAGGAAGAATTGATCATACCAAGGCCAAGGAAATGAGACCAATCAGTATGTCCTCCTTCAATCTCAAAACATTTGAAAAACTGGTTAATGTATAAGTTGGGGAGAGACAGCTAAGTAGGGCCCCTCTGCATTCAAACCAACATGCATATCAACCAAGTAAATCATGTGAGACAGCTCTCCACCAACTCGTTGGTGAGGTGGAGAAATCACTTCACTTCCAAGAAATAGCCCTCTGCATCTTCTTGGATATCAAGGGGGCCTTTAGTAACACAACCTTTGATTCCATGGTAAGGGGTCTAAGCCCCAGGGATATGCGTTGGATATACACCACAGTGGTTAGACCTAGGATTTCCTAAGGGGCTGTAGTGTGGTGGAAGATGGTGGAATAGTGGGTTGCAGCTAAGGAGCTTGCTAAGGTGCAGAGATTGGCCTGCTTAGCCATAACAGGTGGAATTAGCAGCACACCAACTGCTGGAATGGAAGCCATTTTGGACATGCCTCCACTACACCTGTGGGTCAAGATGGAGGCAGCAGCGGGGGCACACAGACTTAAAACTGGCAAAAACTGGGTCTCATTCAGATATCCAGAATCACACACTAACATAGTGAGTGAGGTAAATATAGGAATGGCTGGGGAAATGCCTGCCGACTGTATAATAACTCCCAACTGCTTCGACAAGCCTTACAATATAATAACTGGAAGCAGGGAGCAGTGGGAAAAAACAGCTCGACACCGTGTGGGGGATATAGTTTGGTTCACCAATGGGTTGAAAATAGACCAAGGCATTGGGGCAGGGGTGTACGGGCTTCAGCCAAGACTGAAGGGCATCATCTCTCTAGGAAAACTGGCCTCGGTATTCCAAGCTAAAATTACTGCAGTCAGGACATGTGTGGAGGAAAATATGTGAAGGTGCTACAAAGACCGTAGCTCCTGCAACAAGATCTAAGATTGCTGCAAAATGCCACAGGACTCTGGTGGAGCTAAAGGGAAGCAATAGGGTAAACCTAGTGTGGGTCCCTGGCCACTCAGGGATCTGTGGTAATGAACAAGCTGACAGATTGGCTAGGATGGTGGCAACAGCTCCATTTATTGGACCAGAACCTGTCCTGACAATCACCAAGGCTATGATCAAATTAGAACTACAGAACTGGCTTAGGAAATAGCACGTAGGATATTGGACCAAGATCCATAAACAAATACATGGTAAGGTAATGATTCTCAAGCCATGTTTTAAAAGAAGCTCCGTAATCCTGGGATGGAACAGGAAAGAGATCAAACTCATGACTGGACTGATGGTTGGCAATGGGAATTCCAAAAAACACATACGCACAATGGGTATAATGGAAGAGGACTCCAAAAGTAGGATCTGTGAAGAGGGTGAAGAAACTGCATCACACATAATCTTCAAATTCATGGCATTGGAGAGTAAAAGACACAGAATCTTTGGGACATCGGAATCTGAAGAAATTGTGTCTAACAAAAAACTGGTAGAGAGACTCCTCGCACTATTTAAGGGCATTAGTTGGCTTTACTAGATATACAGGGAGTGATACCACACAATTAACTTAGTTTCATTGTGGGCAGTGGCGGGTTAGACTTAAACTGTTTTAGCTTCCCTGTTAAAATCAAATCAAAAACACAAAAGTAGGCATCGCTCCCCATTTCTGACCCCTGACACCCCTTAGGACTACCATGCCAATTTCAAAGGAAACATTCATTCATGCAAACACCCACAGAGTGCAACCAGTTGCACCATGTGTGAAGATGTTCACAAAAAATTTGTTGCAACAGCCGCCCACCTATGCTCAAGTTATCACATTGGAGTTACAGCTACTACATCAGCCACAAAACTGCAGACAGCAACACATCAAAGCAAGCCAGTTTCATGCAAGTAGCAGAGGGTGGCTCACACTGACTTTTTGTGACAGATATATCAGGAACCACATTCCTGGTGGGCACAGCATCAGATCTCAGTGTATTTCTTCTACACTATTTTAAGGTGGAGAATACAATAACAGCACAGATACTGACAGCAGCTAACAACTCATCTATCTACTTGTGTGGAAGGAGGTACATGGAACTGGATCTCAGCACCCACAAGATATTTCATTGGTGCTTCATTGTAGCTGACATTATGGACCTAATTCTAGGTACCAACTTCATCCACATGTATGCCTCTCAGCTGATGTCAACAGCAGGCAGTTCCTAATGGAGACGGCTCTACTGCAGGGAAGCCTATCTTTTCACAGCATTTTACAAGACTTCCTGGAACTAACACCACCATCATCAATGGTAATGAGGATGTACAGACACAGCACCATGCCTTATATTAGGACGTTGTCTGGATCTCCAGTGGCAGCAAAGTGTCACTAACTAACACCCATAAAAATTTGTGGCAGCTCAAAATGACCTAAACTATCAGATACAGGCTGGTATAATGGTACCTTTTGACAGTCAGTGGACATTGCTGCTCCATAGGGTCTTAAAGAAAACAACACGTGGCACTTGTGCGGTAACTACAGGGCATTGAATACAGGGACTGTGCCAGACAGATATCTGATTCTGCAAATGTTTTACTTAAACAATACAACTGAAAATTCCCAGATATTTAGCTTCATTGACTATGAGAAAGCTTACTCAAAAATACCAGATGTTAAGAAAACAGCCATTATAATACTGTCTGGCTTATTCAAGTACAAATTCACATTGTAAAGAATTAAGAATGCGTCAAAAACGTGCAAACAGTTCATCCATCATGTTCTAAGAGGTTTGGACTTTGTATTCTGTTGTATGGATGACATATTGGTATTCTGTCTCAACAGAATAGCACGCAAAGCAACTCAGACAGTTTTTCCAGCAAATAAAACAGTACAGCACAGTCATAAAGCACTCATACAATCAAAGACAAAAATATGTTAGCAACAACTGCACCCATTTAGTTTGAGTAATTGAGCTCCTTAGTTAAAATATCATTATTGGAATAGAATACCTTATTTAGGCAAACTAACCAGCATAATTCAATAGAAGTTTTTGTTGTATCTAAAAGTTCTTGTTAAAATGAATATCCCCCACTATTCAGTTACTCAGGAATGTAAATCTTTAGTTGTAATTTATGAAAATCCTGTCCACTTACTTAGCTATGTGGTAACATGCTAGCCTCCCATGTAAGCAGGCCCGGGTTCAATTCCCGGCCAGGTAGGAGATTTTCTCCGCTCGGGGACTGGGTGCTTTTTTTTCCTCATTATCATTTCATCCTCATCACTGATGGACAAGTCACCCAATGTGGTATTGACTGAAATAAGACTTGCACTTGGCGGCCGAACTGCCCTGGATAGGGGCCACCCAGCCAATGATGCCATACACTCACTTCATTTTTTATGAAAATCCAGCAAACAACAATATGTTAATTCAGTTTTAGTTATTGTGAACTTATAAAAGAGGCAAGTTGGAAGCAATTTTAGATCAATCTGTGGTGAATTTGAAAGAAGTAAGACCCCTGTCCACTGATATGGGGAAATGTGCCCCAGATGATGTAGCATAAATTATATCAGAAAGTGTACCAGAATTTAACTAAATTTCATGTCTAGGAGTTTACTCAATAATCCAGTGACTGTTTTAAATGAGTAATTGGACAATGTTTGTATAATTAATGTTAATCTTCCAATAATAATTAGTGCAAAACTGCGACAATAGGGTCAGACTGTGAACTGCGATGTTTCCAAATGATTTCCTGATATTTCCAGTGATAATTCCTGTTCCTCTGGTATTCTGGCTGGCATCTACCATTAGTGCCAATGGTGTATCATAACACACTGTAGCCTAGCTGTTACCTGCACACATATACCTTTGGTAGATATTACTTCATCAAATCTGGCTGAACAGTGGTTGTCAAAAGTAGGCTATTGTCAATGATTTAATCTACAGCAAGATTACAGTTCAAACACTTTAATTGCATCATGATGTTGAATAAACTGCTGCTTACGGCCAGTTCGAGTCTCATTGACTTAAATTATCCACAGATAAGTGTATAGCCACATATTACACTCTGTTGATGACCTGTAATATTATTTGAGTGCTCTAACCTAACAGTCTATTCACAAAAGTTCAATGTGGTGAACAAATATTTAACACAGACACAGAATTATGTTTTTAAAACAGTGTCCTTGATCTTCTGAGGAGGCTTAGGGGAGGACAGATTCTCCACAGTGACTTCCTCATTGAGATCAGCTATCGGCACTGGTGGCATAAGCTGGGATGTTGGAGACAAGGAACACACAGAACCCAGCAATGGACACAGCTACAGCTGCGGCCTCAGGTACAGTGGGAGCTGCATTGGTGATGGCAGTCTGGTGGTGGGGGTGGAGACAGGGATCTCAGATAGCAATCTGCCAGGCAGCTATCCCCACTGTGGTGTGAAACAGACCATCTGCAACACAGGAACAGGTATTGGCAGCAGCGGGGGTGGGGGAGGCAGTCGGCCCTCTGGAACAGGCCCCACCATTCACAGCCACAGCTTGTGATGAAGCAACCTGGGATAATTTTACTTCCCCTCTTGTTTTGCCATCTGCCTACTTAAATTCGTTTTTTTATTTCATTTTTTAACTAATTACCATTAACATATGTGAGTATAATCTGCATTTTCATAATAGAGAAAGGTTGGCCCTCAGTTTGAAAGAATTTAACGCCAGATCTAATTTTGTGCTTAGTTTTATGTATGTAATTGATTTTCTAATTTATTTTGACTATTGCTAGTTAGTATCTTTTGTTATAGAGTGATATTAGTAATTGTTTCGTAACTTAAATTCTATTGTTGACTTATAAACAAATATAAATTCTGTACTAATTATAAACATTTGAAAGACAAAATACTAGTAATCTTAAAGTATTTATTTGGCTCTATTTGAAAACATGTTAGCAAAGCCAGCACTTAATTAATTCCAAAATAATTAAGAGTTTTGTCAAAAGTATTGTTTGCATAACTATATTTGTTAATTTCATGATTTAAACAAATAATTTGGCCTAACTCTTGCAGTAGAAGAAACTGTTAAAAAGAACCAATTTTTCGATGTATTCAGTTAATTGAATGAGTTAGGTTTTAATTGTAATTTCTGTAAATTAAACTTCAAACAATGTGTAGTTTCAGCACCTATTATTGTGATGATATGTAAGGGCCCAATTTTTGGTCACAAGACAGTCTGTCCACGGCTGAGTTTCAGACGAGGAACCTTCTGTTGGTTAGAATGACAACAATGAACCAACTTAACAGTGAAATAAGTGTTACACCAATAGGCCGTATGTTAAACCATATGTACCTGATTATTCTTCAAGAAATGTGAACTCTATGGTTATGTTTTACTGCTCATAGATGGTCAACAGGAAACTATCATAGCAGTACGTGGGTGTTCACCTGCAACCTATTAATGAGGCTTATCAAAAGTTAAACAATAGTGCACTGGCCATATAAATGTGTATATGAGGGGTTGTGAAAAGTGAAAGTAAAAGACTGTGAAACGCAACTGTGCATCTGTCGGCTACATCAGTTACAGTAGACAGTAGTTGTACTTCCACAACCTATTTTTCAGCCAGTGTAGCAGCCAGTACATTTAAGCCAAGGACAACAAACAAGCGAAGAAATAAATAAAGCAGGCAGAACAGCTACAAGTTGATGAAAGTGATGGGATGTCTGCACGTCAGGAGTGTGGAGACACACAGATGCTGGCCCCAGCAAAGCCCAATGACGGCTGTTCAGCCAACACCCAAAACCACAAGCCCAGACAGGCATACCTGGCCAGAACTGTCATAGTGCCGGCGACCCTGGTGGACACAGTCTCAGCTGCAGCAGGTGAAGGAGGGCTCATGGTTGGTGCCCATGTAGGAGCTCCAATGAGCTCTTGTCCACCAGCGGATGAACCAGATACATTTTTCCACATCTGTCCAATGTGCTTGGCCTCGCCATTAGATTGAGGATGAAATGGAGGAGCTGTGAGAGGTTGAACACCACTAGCCTGACAAAAAGATGCAAATTCTTGAGAAACAAACTGGGGGCCATTATTGGTAATCAACATGTAGACTCTCCCATAGGCACTGCAATGTCATCCAGGGTGAAAAAGATGCCTGTGGGGCTGCCTGTTGTTGAACACAGTGAGCGCAAGCAGCATAATGCCCCATCTAAGCCCAGGCAATACACGTGCCAACAGGCCAAAGCTTTGGTGCGAGAGGTCCCCCAATGACTGGCACGCAGAAGCCACAGTACATTACGGCACAAGGAATTAAGAATCACAACCCGGAAAGCATTGTTCTACTTAGCTAACAAAAGAAATCCGTCAAACACTAAAAGGAAGTGCTGGAGGGAGAAGTAATTACACAAGTGATCTAAGGCATGGCCTGGGAGCTTTTCCGGCCCCTGTGCTGCACAAAAGAGAGGACCAAACTAAGTACAGGATCCGCGGCAATGGCAGGTGCTATCATAGTACTAGTGATGGGAAAACCACTGACTGTGTTCTCATTCTCAATATCTAAATAGAAACAAAGCAATTCATCCTGATCAAATGCTGGGTCCAGCCCAGTCGGAAGGCGAGATAAGGCATCAGCGTCGGTGTGCTGAGCTGTCCCTGTAATGGATCTGATAATGATAACAGGAGAAGAAGAGAACCCACCAATGCATATGATGTGCTGCCTTTTCCAGCATGGAAGCTGAAGGGTTAAAAAGCGTGTGATCTGTGATTAACTGGAACTTACAACCTTACAAGAAGATGTGAAATTTCTTTAGAGCAAACACAAAGCCTACTTTTCAATATGGAATACTGCTACTAAGCAGGAGCTAACGTCTTAGAAGCATAAGCAATGGGATATTCAGACTGGTCCATGTATTTGTATACCAATACCATGCTGAGAGGCATCTGTAGCCAAGACGAGGTGCTGACCTGGCTGAGAAGTGGCCAGACACGGTGAAGATTGCAGCTCAGATTTAAGCAAAGCAAAAGCTTGGTCACAAGCTGGGGACCAGAAAAATGCACATTTTTGTGCAGAAGTGTGGGCAGGGGCTCAGCAACAGTGGATGCATCTAGCAAAAACTTATGATAGTATGCGACTTTACCTAGAAACGTATGCAGTTCCTTAATGGAAGTTGGCCACAGCAAAGCTGCAATTGAGTCAACATGGTGACGCAACAGTTTGACCCCAGTGCAAGAAAATCCAGAACCTAGGTACTGAATCGATGGCTGAAAAAATTGAGTTTTGGCAAGATTGTACTTGACCTCAGACCGCAAAACAGAAAACAACGATCAGATATTGCTATGCTGGTCTTCAGTGGAAGAATCCGACACAACAGTATTGTTCAGGTAATTGATGCACAGGGGCTGTCACTTGTCCTAAAAATGCTGAAAAATTGTGGGCGCATTAGCAATGCTAAAAATCTACATCTACGTGATTACTCTGCTATTCACAATAAAGTGCCTAGCAGAGGGTTCAGTGAACCACCTTCAAGCTGTCTCTCTACCATTCCACTCTTGAACAGAACGCAGGAAAAACGAGCACTTAATTTTTCTGTGTGAGCCCTGATTTCTCTTATTTTATCATGATGATCTTTTCTCCCTATGTAAGTGGGTGCCAACAGAATTTTTTCATAATCAGAGGAGAAAACAGGTGATTGAAATTTAATGAGAAGATCCCATCGCAATGAAAAACGCCTTTGTTTTAATGATTGCCACTCCAATTCATGTATTGTGTTTGTGGCACTATCTCCCCTACTTCGCGATAATACAAAACAAGCTGCCCTTCTTTGTACTTTATCGATGTCACCTGTCAGTCCCATCTGATACAGATCCCACACCGCACAGCAATACTCCAGAATAGGACAGACAAGTGTGGTGTAAGCAGTCTCTTTAGTAGACCTGTTGCATTTTCTAAGTGTTCTGCCAGAGAACCACAGTCTTTGGTTGGCTCTAACCACAACATTATCCATGTGATCATTCCAATTTAGGGTTTTTGTAATTGTAATCCCTAAGTATTTAATTGAATTTACAGCCTTCTGATTTGTGTGACTTATCACGTAATCAAAATTTAGTGGATTTCTTTTAGTATTCATGTGAATAACTTCACAATTTTCTTTATTCAGGGTCAATTGCTACATTTTTACCATACAGATATCTTATCTAAATCATTTTGCAATTCGTTTCGGTCATCTGATGACTTTACAAGACAGTAAATGACAGCGTCATCTGCAAACAATCTAAGATGGCTACTAAGATTGTCTCCTATGTCGTTAATATAGATCAGGAACAATAGAGGGCCTATAACACTTCCTTGTGGAATGCCAGATATTATTTCTGTTTTACTCGATGACTTTCCATCTATTACTATGAACTGTGATATTTCTGGCAGGAAATCACTAATCCAGTCACACAACTGAGGTGATATTCCATAGGCATGCAGTTTGGTTAGAAGACACTTGTGAGGAATGGTGTCAAAAGCCTTCTGAAATGTTGATACTGGGATAGGCCGAAAGGTGTATTGACAATGAGAAGCTGCCTCATGGCCTCATCCAAGGGGAGCTGGAGGTACACTTCCAACAAATAAATCTTGAAAAAGCAGTGGCTACCTAATAATTTTGCGAGCATCTAATCATGGTGTGGCAAAGGGTACATACCTATCATGGACTGTGCATTAATCGTGACACGGAAATCACCACAGAGGTGAAGCTTATACATCAGTTTCTTAATGATGACTGGTGGTGTAGCCCATTCACTGAAAGAAATGGGTCGAATGACATCGAGTGATGTCAAATGGTCCAATTTGGCCTTGACAAAGTCATGTAATGCGACAGGCACCTGTTGTGCCTGCAAAAAACGAGGGCAGGTGGACTCTTTCATGGTAATGTGGGTGTGGAAGCCAATAGCACAGCTGAGCCCAGGGGAAACAGAGATAAAAATTCAGAGCAGAGGGACTCCATTTACTCATATGGAATTTGATCTGACACTAAATTTAGGAGAAACTAAAAGTATTAAATGGATCTAACCCAAACATGGGAATGATTCACAACAAGGAAGGTGAGATAGTGAACAACAAATTTGTAAGAGACAGGAGCAGAGAACTGACCTGGGATCAGAATCTCCTGTCTGTTGTAACTAACCAACTTCTGTGAAGCACTTATAAGGGGAACAGAGCCCAAGTCCACCTACGTTTGTGTGTTTACTTAAGTTACTGCAACTGCTGTGTACACTTCCATTTTTGGTGGTTTAATAAATACATACAAGTCAATAAACAATCTGTTCTGTGAAACAGCCACTGTAGAGATACAGTTTATGTCCATTGGTACTACTGTGTCTGCCACATTTGAAGAGGAATTACACACTGATGCAATGTGACCTTTCTTTTCAACAGTTGTTGCTAACTGCCCAACACTTGGGGCATGCAGCACACTCTGTTGTATGAAGCAGTGTGGGCAAGACAAAAGGGGTTGACTCAGCTGCTTTGTGATGCAGCCTGTTACTGTTGTGCCCATAACTGACGCTGCTCCGTGTGATGCTGAGTCAAAGATTGTATAGCTGCAATGGCTTCCCCATCATCCTGAACACTTGTAGTGGGCCTAAAAGAGGTTGACTGAGCAAATTTCAATACCTTCCCCCACCCACCCCCCACCCACCCCCCCACCCTCCCCCACCCTCCATGCAGCAATCTGATTGCCTGAAGCCCATGACACATCAGAGGAGTGTTGTGCTATATTGCGCACATCCGTAATCTTCGGATTCTCACTTTGAAGTGCTTTTTCATGAACTTCCCTATCTGGGACCAGATGAATAATACCATAATGCACCATGTGATCACATCAGGATTTGTGATGTTTACTAGTGACAAATTTACAATGACAACTCAACCCATGTAATTCTGCAGTACAGACTTTGTAAGATTAGTTTGGGCATTTATGACAATGCTAAAATTCCACATGTGTTGCCATTATATGTGTTCTGTCACAGTAGTAGGTTGAGAGGAGCTTGCACATTTCATCAAATGATAAGCTGGCCAGTTCTTGCAAAGACACAAGTTGGCACAACAACTGATAACAGCGTGTTGAAAGCTAGGAAAGGAAGAAAGCCCTGCACAGGTTTGCATCACCACGTGAAAAACCTGGAAATGTTGGTGTATCTGTATCTTGTAGGAGTTCCAGTCATCAGCAAATTCATCATATGCTGGAAAGGGTGATGGTTGCAATGATGAGAGAGTAACCTGACATGAATACGCAGATGCTATTTGATTAAGAGCAGTGGTGAGAGCTTGCTGCTGTTTTGGAAAAGCTTGCTGCTGGGTAGTGATACATTGGAGTATTCCTTCCATCAAGATATTTGGTGAGTGACTGAGCTCTGACACTAACATTTAGAGAAAAGGTAACCCTCACTAGTCACCACGTTTGCATAGCAAGAACAACACAATTTAGGGAACACGGTACTTTACAGAGCAACACTAAAGATTCAGTGAAGTACAGATTGTGGATAGCACTGAACACATTGACTGGACAACAGTGATACAGGTTACAGCATGCCAGGGGGTGACCCAGATGGCCTCTATAAGCAGACATGTGAACTGTATGGATGTGTGATTTCTGAAATTGCCCACACATAAGAATAATGATGTGTTGTGATAGCACTCAACTCATCTTTCATGAATGGCATGGATGGTTTGGCCAATATAGGTTTTCATACAGCTGCAAGGGAATTTGTAAATGCTGACTGCCTCAATCTTAGGTCATCTTTTACTGAGCCATGGAGTGCTCTAATATTGGCTGGTTGATGAGATATACTTTTGATTATTTTTTTTTTTAATCCTTCATATGTTTGAAGATGTACCCCAATCATATGGTAGGAAATCCAGTGATCTATGCGTATCTTCTACTGATTGTGGCAAAGATCCAAACTCAAAGACACAGCAGATCTGTTTGTATGTGTAGCTTTTCTGCTTGAACATAATCCTAAGGTGTTACAGCTCTTGTGTCAAATTTTCTGCATTTGAGATAACATAAGCCCTTTTTGCCAATGTCCGCAGGGCCCCCATGCATCAATACTGTGGATGACAGCTTGCTGCTTATGGATAACAGTATGTGTGCATTGGTTTTTCAATAAACACTGTGTCTGTCATCCTTTCTGTAGGGCAGTATGTCTAGAAACAAATGGAAACTGATGGAATGGCTATGGGATGTCGATTGTCCCCCATAGTTAGTAATTTATTAATAGAAGATTTGGAAGTCAGGGCTCTGAGGACAGGGTTTTTAAAACCTACCTGTTTTTAGAGGTGCACTGATACTTTTATGGTGTGGACACATGGAACAGACCCTCTGAACTGTTTCCTAGGTTGTTTTAACACAGCGGCGGTGGTTCCAAATTTTATTAATGTTTTACACACCATCTGTTGTGGATGGATCATGAGATAACTTGCGTTTACTACACACCACCTGTAGACTTCATTTAGTTAGATGTTTACACCCATAGCCAACATAGCAAATGCAGTTACCTTGATGTAACTCTTGCTTATTTAGCACTGTGAGTGTATTTCAGTATTTCAAATAGCATAGCCAACATAGCAAATGCAGTTACCTTCCTGTAACTCTTGCTTAGTTAGCACTCTGAGTTATCATTTCCACCCTGAAGTTCCTCCTCCTTTCAGAGGTGGTCCTATTCAGAAAACAGAAGGAAATGAACAATTCTGAAATGCTTTAGGAGGTTTTTGCTGAGTATTCAGATATTCTCAGTAGAATGAGGATGCAGATAACTGTGTGTAGGAATGTATTTATGATTCTGAGGGCAATTACAGAGACAGTGACATTTTTAGGCCTGTGAAGGAGCAGGTGGTGGCAGTGTTATCAAGTAATTCTGGCAATAATGATGAAGGTGATTCTGTTCATGTGAATGACTCATTGTGTCATAACGATATCAATAATTGGTGTGAAACTGACACTCCATCACTCTTTTGGCTGTTCAAAGATCGTACTGCAGCTGTTACCGTACATTTCTAAAGCAATGTCACTCTGTAGCCTCTATGACTAATCTGATGTTTGGTGATGACTTGTTTGAACCGTTTCATGAGGAGTTGTGCTCCTATCATGAGCAAACCTCAGTGAAATGTAAAACATTGCTTTAAACATTCAAGTGACCTCCTGTTGCACAAAGAGGCATGAAGAAACTCCTTAGCCTAATTCTTCTAATAGGACCAACAAGAAAGGTTAGAAGGAAAGATTATTGATCAACATACCCTCTGATAGCAACCATAGTATTTTCACAGATTATGAGTTGCAATAGATTTGAACAGAACAGAATATTGTGTCATTTTAATGACAACACAAAATTGAACATTATGTCTGGGAGGCTCTTCAGAGTAATGAATTATTTCCCCAATAAATTCAGGAGACTTTACAAACAAGAGCAACAATTGTCTCTGGATGAATGGATGATTCTTTGGAGAGAAAACCTGAAGTTTTGAACATACAATGCTGCAAAGACTACAAAGTGCGGGCTACTTATTAGGATGGTGTGTGAGAATGACACAGGCTGTATCTGCAATACCTCTCAGTTCTTGGCCCTTATCTTGATATGTGGCACCATATCTACCAGAATAATTGTTGTACTGCTCTAATGCAGAATTACAACTGTAAAACAGTGCCAGAGTCTGTGGTACTATCAGCGTGAACAGAGCTTTACAGCAAATTCTGAAAGCTAGAGCATCAAGAATAAAGTGACATAGTCTTCTTTAGAAAAGGTGAATTCATGATGCTTCCATCTTAATACAGGAAAGAAAAATACAAAAACTGAAGAGGATATATTGAAAGCTGTGTATGTAAATCAATACAGGGCCCATATGAAATGATTTTATCATGTGGATCTGTACCTTTCATACTATTTTATCCTTGAATTGAAATGAACAAATAAAGTCATCCTTTATATAATAAGCTGTGGACTTTTCAATTTGTTTATAATTTACAATGCTTTGAATACAGAGAAAGAAAAAAGTATAAGGAGCCTCGCCTATTGGTGGTCAAATACTACATTGTTGATGATGATAATGAAGGTTGTCCTCACCCAGAAGAGAGATATGCCCAGCCCATCCTCTAATGAAACACGGAGAGCACCATATAAAGATCCACTTAGTAGTCTGTCAGCTCACTTGAAGCAGCATGAACCTGTTCCACTTCAAACAATGGAAAAATGAAATTTCCTACCAGAGCCAGTTTGGGTTCCCCGCAGATAAATGTGAAACAACTTAGATTTGCAAATTTTGTATGGTTCTGCTTCAAAGAGAGAAATATTTAACAGTGTACCATCCATATAGGTTCTAAGCTAAATACAATATAAGAAATAACAGTAACTATGAAGGACAATCAAATCAAAGGGGTAATTGATAATACTTGCAAATTGTCTATGTGTCTCAATGCAGCACTACACATAAAGAAACAGCAGCAATTTTTACAACAAAGGAATACATCAACAAATGGACACCGCAAAAATAGATGTATTTTTTTGTTTGTGTGATGTGCTGTAATGCATTTATTGCTATGCACACTAATATGGTGAACTAAGATGATTATTTTTATATGTAGTTTAGAATTAAATCATGATTATAAACTATAAAAAGTGGTATTTTTCTGCATGCATTAAGAATTATTGTTTTGTGATGTGGAGAAATGTTTTATGTTCAAACACTGAAAGTTTGAAACAAACATGATGCAAAGTTGATGAGATGTACGTATGTTTATACTTACATGCAGAAATAAAACAGCTAGCTGAAAAAATACCCTTTTGTATGGTCAAATGACTATACTGAAAGATGATCAAAGGACCTGACAAATAGTTACATTGTGTGGACTGCTTGCAAATCAGGCAACAAGCAATACTCAGCCATCGTGGTAAGTTGGAACAAAAATATACAGTCCATAATGTTTTAACTGCCTTCATCCCAGCATCAAGTTCACAGTGGAGGTCAAAAGTGTTGGAAAGCTTCCATTTCTGGATGTGCTAATCTACAGAAAGAATGAAGGCTGTAATTTTTACCAAAAACAGCAAATGGGCTGCTATCTACATGCAACCAGTTGTCATTCACTGTACCAACATGCTTGGGTCCTGCAGATATTGGCAAAGAGAGGTTGTGCTATCTCAGAGGCAGAAAACGACACAAGAGTTGAACATCTTAAGTTCATGCTGAAGCAGAATTGCTACACTGACAAACAGATCAGATATCATGCATGGCAAAACCATCACTGGGCACCCACAACAGGCTTCTGGTTCATGCACCCATTACCAATGTTGACTGCTGTTCATCAACAATGAAAGCTGGAATTTGTATGCGCATACCACAACTGGACAGCCACTGAATGGTGAAAAGTGGCCGTTTCAGATGAATCATGCTTTGTGATCCATGTCTTTGAGTTTGGACCATCACCAGAACCATATGCTGGGGACATACCTTCAAAGATAGGATATATTTTAAAAAGATATAATATCAAAAGCATGTTCTGTCCACCAGACAAGATTAGAGCACTCCCTGGTTCAGTAACTGATGACCTAGGATGGAGGAAGTCCAGTGTTTACAAAACCCTTCCTATTGTGGGAAAATCTGTGTTGGAAAGACTGTAAACACCATTCATGACAGATGCAATGAGCACCCTCACCACACAAAATCATGACATACTCAGAAATTGGCAGTGATGGAGCACTGTCTTATTGAGGGACAAAGAATGTTATATGATAAGACACAAATGTTTGACACTACATCTTGTCATTGAAATTGTGTTTTAAAGGAATTAACTGAAATTAGACTGGCAGACAACTTAATAAAAAAAAACAAGGCTTACTCTGTCAGTAAAATTTGGAACACTGTATTATATGGTCCAGTTACATTAACATGACCACTGCCTATGTCTGATGTCAGTGTGCAAATAACCACTAACAGATGGTAGGTGGCAACACTATCAGTGGAGGGTATATAAAGTGTGTCTAGTGGACAGGGAAAACAGTGCAGTCATTGTCATAATGCAGTAACAGAGGGATTTATCTGACATCCAAAAGGTCATGATCATTGAAGTCAGGCCAAGGGTGGAAGCATTTCCAAAGTGGCTAAGTTTGTAAATTGTCTGCATGCCACCATGGTTAAAGTATACCATGCATGGCAAAATGGTGCTATCCAAAACCATCACTGGGCACCCGCAACAGGCTTCTGGTTCATGCACCCATTACCAATGTTGACTGCTGTTCATCAACAATGAAAGCTGGAATTTGTATGCCCATACTGCAACTGGACAGCCACTGAATGGTGAAAAGTGGCCATCTCAGATGAATCATGCTTTGTGTTCCATCGGACAGATGACCATTAGCATGAAACACCTGAAAGCAAACACCCTGCAACAATCATCAATGTGTTATGGTGTGGGGAATGTTTTTGTGGAATTCCCTAAGTATGCATCTATCCTTGGGGACCATGTCAACCCCTACATGCAGTTCATTTTTCCTTGGCACAATGCCATCTAGGACCAGGACAATGCAACATGTCACGTAACTCACAGTGTGTATGCATGGTTCAAAGAACACCAGGAGGAATTTATCATACTCCCCTTGCCATCAAACTTCCTGGATTTAAAACCAATCAAGAACCTGTGAAACCACCTCAATTGCGATGTTCATGCCACGAATTCTCAAAATCGAGAAACCTAGTGCAGCGGGCCACAGCTCTGGAGTTGGTATGACTCCAGACGCCAGTCGGTACCTTCCAAAACCCCATTAATTCTCTTCCTGCATGTTTCACAGCAGTTTGCACTGCAAAAGGCGGTGATTCAGACTTGTGACAGATGACTAAAAAAAAAACCGGCCAAGATCCCAAAATGATGAGCAAAAATAAAAAAAAGAAAAGTTACAACATTCTGCTACACACACACAAAATCAATCAATCATCTGCTAGAATCGGACACTTCCCTTGACCTATATAGGTCAACCACAGGTGACAATACCAAAACACCAATACCTACAAATGAAACTACAAAAATTGGAATCAGACATTTCCCACATATGACAATACCAAAACACCATCACATACAACTAAAACTACGAAAATTCGAATTGGACATTTCCCTTGACCTACGTAGCAGGTCAACCTCAGATGAAAATACCAAAACACCAACACCTACAACTACAAAAAATAAAAGCAAAACCACAACCTCAAATATCCACAAATTCATACATAAACTAAAACACATTCAGTACACCATAAATACACAAAACATCACAGCTTGAGAAGAATAGAGCAAAACCACAGTTACTTACCACCAACAAATTCCAGCACTGCAAACTAGGTGGGTTGCCCCCCCCCCCCCCCCCCCCCCCCCTCTTCCCACACACATACATGCACACGCACACAAATTAAACGCCTTACCACACTACAAACAACAAACCAATAACACCTAACAAAAACACCAAACACATAAACAAAAATAATTGATAACTCATTGAAAAAAAAAACTTCCAAACCTTGCATTTTGAATTACAAACACTGCCAATGACTTCACGCATCCAACACCAAGGTTCAGTTGAACCCAATACAACACATATTATACTCAGCACATACACACACACTGCTAGAGGACAGCATTAAACCCAACAAGGTGACATCTATAAACACAACCAACTCATAAACACCGTGCCGTAATGACGTCACACAGCACAACACCCTTATGTCTCGGTTCAAAGCAGATGGGTGGAATTGGATGCTTCCATTGACCTGAGTATTGTTAGCCATATACAACACTAAAAAAAAAAAATTCATATGCGGCTCAAGGCCAGGGTTTTTACAGATCTGTGCAGACCACAAACCTTTAACATTTGCATTCTGGCAAAATAACGATAAGTGTTCTCCAGCTAGAGTTTATCTCAGAGTTTTCTAGGAACATGTGGTACATTTTGGTCACAGTCTGTTTATCCTGCATAAGAGTTGTAACACATATTTTTGACTTGGTGCATTAGGCAAAAGCTTAAGAATCTGACATGGATCTTTGTAATTGCCCATGTGACACTGCAATGGACTTACAGTTCAAGCTTGCTGAAGTTATAGCCTCAGATACTGGAGTTTATGGCAAAACTAGGCTGTTCATGCTGGCACCACTCCATAGACAAGTATTTCAAACTCTGCATAGTCTGCCATGTGGGAGGTAAGGCAGCAGTGAAACTAGATTTCAGCCATTACGTCTGGCCAGGAGTGGAGAAGGATTGCCAGCAGTGGTCCCATGTGTGTACACAACGTCAGTGTGGTAAAACAGAATGGCATGTGCACTCAGCAGTAGGCAGCTTCCCTGATACAATAGGAAGATTTTGCGCATATACACAGCGATGTTGTCAGGCCCCTGCCCCCTCTGAAGAACAAAGTTATTTACTAACTGTCTCGGACACATTTACACATTACTTAGAGGCAGTTCCAGTTGATAATATCTCCACACCACCATTATGTCATAGTGGGTTGCACATTCTGGATGCCTGCTCCATATAACTATGGAACAAAGGGTGAAAATTCCACAATACCTACACACTGAGCAACTTCTGTGGAGCAGTTCACTATTCTACTAAGAGCTACCAGCCCACCAGCAATGGCATGGTAGGACAGTGGTACTCTTCCCTTAAGGTGGCCGTAATGTGCCATGGGAAAAACTGGATGTCAGCCTTATCACTAGTTCTACTGGGGTTGGGACAATACGCAAGCCAGACTTGGATGCATCACTAGTTGAATTACGAGGGCTATCCACAAAGTACATTACGTTTTGGAATTAAAAATAAATAATGTATTGCAAATTTTTTTTATTATATACAGATGAAATCCACACTTAAATACTACTTTTCTATATAGTTGCCATTTAAATTAAGGCACTTATCATAGTGATGGACGAGCTTGGAAATTCCTTCATCATAAAATTCGGCCGCCTGCGCCTTCAACCACGTGGTTACCTCTTCTTGAAGCTGTGCGTCGTCATCAAAACGCTGCATAGCCAACCACTTCTTCATTGCTGGGAATAAGTGGAAGTCGCTTGGTGCCAGGTCAGGACTGTACGGCCGATGAGGAAACAACTCCCACTTAAAAGATTCGAGAACTTCACGAGTGGCATTTGCCATGTGCACCCGGGTGTTGTTGTGAATCAGCAAGATCTTTGAGCCGAACTTTCCCCTGCGCTTGTTTTGTATTGCTCTTCTGAGGTTGTGCAGAGTTTGGCAATACCTTTGAGAGTTTATTGTAGTGCCTCTTTCCTGGAAATCCACAAAAATCACACCTTTTCTGTCCCAAAAGACAGTCGCCATCACCTTCCTTGCCGACATTGTCTGCGTGCATTTCTTGGGTTTTTTGGGGGGAATTTGTGTGCCCCCACTGCATTGACTGCAATTTTGTCTTGCAGTTCACATGCTTAACCCATGTTTCATCACCAGTAACGATGCGATCGAGTAATGAGTCACCATCTTTCTCGTAAGCGTCCAAAAACGTTAACGCTGCAGCCATTCGCTGATTTTTGTGAATCTCTGTCAAGATTTTTGGTATCCATCTTGCACAAAACTTGTGGTAACTAAGCTTTTCGGTAATGATTTCGTGCAACAAACTTCGTGAAATTTGTGGAAAACTCATAGAGAGTTCCGTTATTGTGAAATTACGGTTTTCACGGACCATGGCATCGACTTTTTCGACAAGTTCGGCAGTCACTATGCTGGGTCTTTCACTTCGCTCTTCGTCGTGAACGTTAGTTCGGCCATTTTTAAATTTTATGACCCATTGACGCACTCCACCTTCAGTGATTATGTTATCCCCATACACTTCACAAAACTGCCAATAGATTTCTATCGGTGTACAGTTTTTTGCAGTCAGAAACCTTATTACAGCACACACTTCACACTTCGCAGTATTTTCAATTAACGCTGACATTTCAAACTGTCACAGTAACTCAACGGAGTACAGCACGAACCTCTCACTAGCACGGCAGGATGCCGACTGAGCAGTAGAATGCCATGACACCAAGATGGCCGCGCTAGCCCTGCCCCTAACGGACACAAATGAAAACGTAATGTACTTTGTGGGTAGCCCTCGTATTAGTGTACAGTGAAACCTTACACCTGTCAGGTGGGTTTTTTGATTTGGTCACCATACCAAAAGACAGCACAGACTGTCCAAATTTCACTGACGGCCTAAGAGAGAGAATCTCACATATCTGTGCAAGAACAGCATCCTGACAATGTGGGCCCCAAACTTTTGTACATAAGGAATTAAGCGAATGTATACGTGTGATGCTATGCAGGGAAGGAATTCAGCCACACTGTGTACAACCCCACACTGAGCTGTGACCATAGATGACAAAACATTCAAGATCATAGTCAATGGAAAATGAAATACCATCTCTATAAAACATGTCAGACCCGTGTTTGTCATAGAAGAGCCTGCCAGTATCCATCCCCCTCCTACCAAGCCCACTCTGCAACTGTTGCAGAGCAGCCAGCTCCATGACCCTCAACAATGATGCCTGCTCATAAGATGCACTCTGGTCACAATGTGGGCTTCCCAGCAAATTACATAAATGATGCCTAGGGCAATGCAGAGGACAACACTCTGCTCTCCCGTGGGGAGGGAGGGGGGGGGGGCTGTTTAGAAAGGAGCACTGGCAGTTGACTGCTATTTGCTGAGCATTGAACTTTTCTTTACTTGTTACTTTTTTGCTTGGTTGTTGATGGAGACACTGATTGTGCTTAACTGAATATTATTTTTTTCTTTTAAGGTATTATATGTACATCACTCTATGCGACGTTAGAAATAAAGTGTTGAGTTTAGCTGTGCATGCATTCTTCTTCCTTATATGGACATGGTATTGGTTCATTGTTCTCACACTTTAAACTGATGCCAGCTACATCCATGTTACATTTTTTGTATGAAAATTTAGTGTTGTGCTTGCAGTTTGGTAAGTATGCAGACAGTAACTGCCTGCATGAGTTCATGATGTTATCTGCAGTTTCTTCATAATTTGCCCATCTTAACTGGGGCAAAGGCTTTAGGAAGATTTACAGATTCACCTTCTGTTATTATGGTTTCACCTAGGAGACTATAAACTTAATGAAGAAATTCAGTAACTGCAGTAGTTGTTCTCAATTCTTTCCTAACGCCCTACTGTGTTTCTCTTAACAGTCTGCTTTTCTTCTTCTTCTTCTTCGTTTCACCCAACTTTGGGGTACGTTGAATCAATCACTTCTGTGTGTTCTGTGCCTTTCTTTTCACCCAGTACTGCTTCATTCTTTCTGATCTTGCTTTTCTTTCCTCATCAGAGATGACAATCGTTCTTTTCTTTCTATTTTGGAGCTGGAATCCCTCTTTTCTGTCTTTGCTTATCATTTTTGCGGCGTCCGCCCCAGTAGCTGAGTGGTCAGCGTGACGGATTGCCGTCCTCTGGGCCCGGGTTCGATTCCCGGCTGGGTCGGAGATTTTCTCCGCTCAGGGACTGGGTGTTGTGTTGTGTTCATCATCATTTCATCCCCATCCGGCGTGCAGGTCGCCCAATGTGGCGCCGAATGTAATAAGACCTGCGATATGGCGGCCGGACCTGCCCCGCGAGGGGCCTCCCGGCCGATGACGCCAAACGCTCATTTCCATTTCCATTTTTGCGGTCCTGTCTGTGAGCATTTTTTCTGTGATGTGTAGTTCTCTTAAGTCTTTCTCTGTTTGGATAAACCAATTTGGTTTGGATATTTATTCCTGAAGTAGTCAAACATTCTTTTTGTAAGTCTATTTGGGTTCATTCTGAGAATGTGCCCATAAAACTCAATTCTTCTTTTCCTCATTGTATCCGAAAGTTTTTCTATGGTTTTGTAGAGTGTTTCATTTTTGGTATGAATTAGTTTGTCGTTATGAAATTTGGGGCCTAAAATTTTTCTCAATATTTTTCTTTCTTTGATCTCTAGCCTTTCAATTGGGCCATGGTTAGTGGTAGATAATGTCTCAGCTGCATATAGTGCTTCTGGTTTAATGACAGTGTTGTAATGTTTTATTTTTGAATTCCATGAGAGGGACTTTTTATTATAAGTATTTTTAGTAAGCTGAAAGGCTAGTTCAACTTTGTTTCTTCTTAATTCTATTGCTTTTTTCTCAAGGGCGTTCCAGCTAATCCATTCACCAAGATATTTGAATTCTTTAACAATTTCGATCTTTTGGTCTCTTACTTTAAGATATTTCATTGGCTTTTTTATATTTGTGATTATTTTGGTTTTTTCAAAAGAAATTTTAAGGCCTATTTTCTCTGCTTGTTTCTGTAATTCGAGGATCTGTTCTTTGGCTTCTTCCCATGTTTCAGCTAGTAGGGCCATATCATCTGCAAATGCTAGGCAATTAACCTTGATGCCTTTGTTTTTTGTTCCTAGTCTGCTTTTATTTATTTATTATTTTTTTTAATGACATCGAAGAACTAAGAAAGGATAACCATTTCAGAAACCTTACTAAAGGTAGGGATCAATGATATTGGGTGACAATTAAGCCTTTTTTTCAATATTTCCCTTCTTATGCGTGCAAGGCCCATTTTAAGAGTCCTTCGATAAGTGTTTGTTACAGCAATTGACATATCACTCCATCTAGCTGAGAATTTGTTCATTGATGTGAGGATTATATTTCTTATTGCATGTTCATTAAACTCTTCAGATTCAAAATCTGCTGCTTGAGTTATGAGATTTAATATCTGTTAGTGCATGTCTACAGTCTATGTTGGGTTACCTGTTGCTCATATGAAGTGTTTATTAAAAAGGTTAAAAACTGCATTTGGGTCTTTATGATATTAACATTACTTGCAATGCATTTTATTTTGTTGTCGCTAGTTGAGAGGATTGTTCTATACTTATTTATTGCCCAGGAGGGCTTGCTTACTTTCGTAGACTGATATTACATTACTGTGGACCTATTGTCTAAGGTTTGAAAGTTCTGCTTTAAAGGCATATTTTTAGCTGCATTACTTTTGTTTGAAAATATCCAGTCTTCTTGATCATTACAGGATATCTAGGCCATTAACATTGTGCCATTTGACAAGACTGACAGGAATCCTGAGTTTGTTATTTCTTCCATTTGTTAGTGTGTGTTAGCCTTGTCTTCATTTCTCTAATGGGGCAGCAGGAACCAAAGTACCTCAGAAAAACGTTGTAAATCTTGTGCCATTTGTTATCTGATCCTTCCACACAGGAGACTATATCTCATCTCTTCCAGCTAATTCAGTTCTAAGACAGTTGATGTTTCTTATATTTTGTTCCTCCTTCAAATGCCTTGAACAAATCATACTGCCATCTGGGTTCAACAGTATTGCAAACACAGAAAGAGCCATGAAACTTCAAAAGGCACCAGAATGACTTGAAACCACTATAAAGAAAAATAATATCTCATAATACAAAATTACAAGACACTGCAAAGCAGGTGTGTGTGTGTGTGTGTGTGTGTGTGTGTGTGTGTGTGTGTGCGTACTCTAGTTCAAGAAAGGATTCATTTCGAAAGCTCTCTTTCTTTTTTGCTTGTGCCTTTTGGTGAATGGTCTCCCTTACTCTAAAGTTTTACATCCTAGGAGAACTTTCCTACTGAAATTACAAGACAGTTCTTTTACCAGAAACGCTACATGAATCAGAGAAAATAATTATAGGAGGACATTCTAAAGTTACAAAAATTGGAAAACATGAATAAAAAATTCTCAGGAAAATATGTAGCTCCATATAAGAATATGGAATCTGGATGAAGGGGAGAATATCTGACTTTGACAGCAAACAGATAAGTTCAATAAAGCTGTACACAAGATACACTTGAAATTCTATGATCATATTTATAGAATCAACAACAATTGTCTCATCAAAAGATACTGCTCATTATTTATTCAGGGTAGGTCAAAATCAGCCAAGTCAAAACTAGGTAAGATTTACAAAACATGAACATCACAGAGGAAAATATAATAAATTGTCCAGCATTTGGAACATTTCACAAATGATCAAAAGAATAAGTAAAAGGGCATAGTGAAATGATGATGGGTTTTTGAGGGGATTAGAAGACAGAAATCATCAAGCCATCTACAAGTCTCAAACACATTTATTAAGTGTGCAAAATGAAAAAAGAAAGAAGAAGAAGAAGAATAGAACAATAGTCCTCAGATATCAAAGGCAAAAGAAGTAAATCAAGAAGGAAATCTCTGGTTTCTCTCTAGAGTAGTTTGCACTACTTTTTTCTCCGGCAGCAGTAGTTTTACACATTATGACATGGTACCATACCCAGAAAACTTTTATGTCAACTGACTCTGGCTGTGGAAGCCTACGCAATTATATTACGAGGGTGAGTCAAATGAAAACCTTAAATTTGTAATAACAAATCGAAATTTTGCTTCGTTATCCTTTAAGTTGGTAAGCGTACTACAAACAGCTTGCAGAATGGCCTGTAAGTGGCAGCACACATACCGTCACAGTATCAGTATAAAGATGGCCGCCCTTCTTGCGGCTTGCACCAGGGAAGAACAGCGTTCTGTTATTCGGTTTTTGCATAGTGAAGGTGTGAAACCTATTGAAATTCATCGACGAATGAAGGTTCAGTACGGTTATGCATGTTTGTCACAGCAACAAGTCTACAAATGGAGTAGGAAGTTCGCAAATGGTGTGAATTCAGTGGAAGATGCTCCTCGTCCAGGTCAGGCATGAGTTGTGACTCCACAGAACATTGCAGCAGTTGAAGCCATAGTGAAAGAAAACCGCCAAGTGACACTGAATGACATTGGAGCATGTTTACAGATTAGTCATGCACACCACATTGTGCATGATGTGCTCCGGTTTCACAAAGTGTCTGCAAGATGAGTGCCACAGCAGTTGACTCCTGAAGTGAGAGAATGACGTGTTGATGCTTGTGAAGAACTTGTTCGGCGATTTGGATGAGAAGGTGATGGCTTCCTTGCAAGAATCGTTACTGGGGACAAAACCTGGGTTCACTTCCACCAACTGCAAATGAAGAGAGCGAGCAAGGAATGGTGCCATTCCTCATCATCAAAAACAAAGAAGTTTCAACCAGAACCATCAGCAGGGAAGGTTATGCTGACTCTCTTTTGGGATGAAAAAGGCGTCATTTTGGAGCATTACATGCCTAGAGGGACCACTGTCACCAGTGCATCATACGCAGATCTCCTAAAAAATCATCTGCGGCCTGCAATCAAATAAAAGCGATGTGGATTGCTGTCAGCAGGTGTCCTTTTGCAACATGACAATGCAAGGCCCGACACTGCCCGTACAACAGTTGCAACAATCACAGACCTGCATTTTGAGTGTCTACCTCATCCACCATACTCACCAGACCTTGCCCCAAGTGATTTCCATATGTTTGGCCCATTCAAAGATGCAATGGGAGGAAAGAAGTTCCATTCTGATGAAGAGGTAGACCACGCTGTGCATGAGTGGTTGTGTGGACTACCAAAAAAAATTTTTTTCTAAAGTAATTTATGCACTTTGTAAGTGCTGGAGGACTTGCATTGAGCATGGGGGAGATTATGTTGAAAAGTGATACAGCTTTGTACCACTTCTGCACAATAAATAATATTTTAAAAAATATTTAAGGTTTTCATTTGACTCACCCTAGTAGTTTGCACTACATAAAAAAGACTAAAGTGGCACAATGCAACTGGGAGAAACAGTGCACAGTGAATAGGAGCATTAACTTCTAGCTGGTGACAAGAAAGAGATTTTTTCACTCTTTTAGGTGACATTTATAAGGTGATTTAATTCAGAGTGTAAATTTTTTTCATAATCTGTTATTTGTAACTCAGGTGGAGACATTAGTGACTACTTTAAGCAGCATTATACATTATTACCGATCAGTAATATTATGAAATGGATAGATTGCAACTCACTCTAAAGATGACACATTTGAGTTGCAGACAGGCACAATTTTTTTTTTTCACAATCTGGTATTTGTAACTCAGGTGGAGACATTAGTGACCACTTTAAGTAGCATTATATATTATTACTGACCAGTAATATTATGAAGCCATAGGCTTCTTAATTAAAAAAAAAAAAAAAAAAAAAAAAAAAAGAGGGAGAAAGAAAGAAAAACACACGCACACACATTCACACAAGGAAGCATACATCACGCACACATGACTGCTATCTGCGGCCTCTACAGCCAGAATACAATGGTGTCATGTGCAGTATCAAATCTTACAGGATCAAATAAAATTCAATTCAAGTATCAGGAGGCTGTGGGGGAGGGAGGGAGCAGGGAATGGGAAGCGGAAAAGGAGACGGGCAGAGAAGGGGATAAAGACTGGTGGGTACACTGGTAGAAGGTGGTGCACAGTGAGGATGAGGGGACGTGAAGTTGGAGTAGGGGAAGGACAGAAGGGTGGGAACTGTTATATGGAGGGTGTGGTGACAGTAGGTTACTGTAGGTTGAGGTCGGGATAATTTAATGCACAAAGAATGTGTTATACGGATAGCTCCCATCTGTGCAGTTCAGAAGAGCTGGTGGTGGAGGGAAGGAATCAGACAGCGTGGGTTGTGAATCATCCATTTAAATTAAGCATATTATGTGCAGCAGCATGTTCTGCCACAGTGTGGTCCATCTTGCCCTCAGACACATTTTGGTGGTGACCATTCATCCCAGTGGACAGCTGGTTGGTAGCCATACCAATATAAAATGCTGTGCAATGATTGCAACAAAGCTGGTATATGATATGGCTGCTTTCACAGGTAGCTTGGCCTCTGGTGGGGCAGGACAAGTCTATTACAGGACTGGAATAGGAAATAGGGATGAGAGGTTTGGACAGGTCTTGCACCTGTGTCTTCCATAGCGATGTGATTGACAGATAATCAAAGCCCTGGCGAAGGATGTATTTCAGTTGTTCTAGTCTAGGGTGGTGTTGGGGGACAAAGGAGGTTCGCATTTATGCCTGGTGCTTGGGGGTGGTGAGAGGATTGGGAGTATGTGGGAACATGGCAGGGAAACCTGTTTATAGACTAGTTTTGGGGGATAGTGCCTGTCTGTGAAGGCCTCTGTGAGACCTTCAGCATACTGGGCAAGGGAGTCCTTGTCACTGCATATATGCTGTCCCTGGGTGGCCAGACTATATAGGAGAGGTTTTTTGGTGTGGACGGGATGGCAGGTGTTGAAAAGAAGGTACTGTTGGTGGTTTTAATGTGGACATAAGTGTGGATGGAGCCATTAGAGAGGGGGAGGTCAGTATCCAGGAAGCAGATGGAAGAAGTGTTGTGATTGTGAAGGAATGAGGATAGTATGTCTTGGCCCTGAGTCCAGATCATGATGATATTATCAATGAACCTGAACCAGACCAGGGGTTTTGGAGGCTGGGAAGGTTTCTTCTAGATGGCCCATAAACAGGTTGGCACAGGAGGGCACCATGCAGACGCCCATGGATGTGTTGTGGATTTGTTTGTACATCTTCACTTTAAAGGAGAAGTAGATGCGAGTTAGGATATAGTAAGATGTATGAGAAATGAGTTAGTTGAGTTGCAGTCTGCAAGACACTGGGAGAGGCATTGTTGAATAGTGGCAAGACCTTGGGCATGAGGGATGTTGATGTGTATGGATGTGGTGTCAATAGTGATGAGTGGGGATCCAGGAAGTAATGAGGTGGGGATGGTGGAGAAACAGTGAAGGAAGTGGTTGTAATCTTTGACATGGGAGCAATTTTCAGGCAATAGGTTGGAGGTGTTTGTCAGTGATGGCTCAAATTCTTTCAGTGGGAGTGGCTATATAGTGGCATACAGGACTGTTGAGTTCATGGATTTTGGGGAACATGTAGGTGTATGTGGGGGGCATCATAAGGGCGAGGATGGAAATGGATTCAGGAGAGAGGTTCTGGAAAGTACTTAAGGCTTTAAGCAAGGATTGGAAGTTTGTTGGGCTGCTGGGATGGGACAACTCCGGCAGAGTTTATAGGTGGGGGAGTCAGACAATTGGCAGAGGCCTTCTGCCAGGTAGTCACTGTAATTCACAATGACAGTGATGGAACCTTTGTTGGCAGGAAAGATGATTTGGTCAGGATTTGTTTTGAGGCTGTGTATGGCTGTCCTTTCTTCTACTGAAAGTTTCATGTTTTTAAGAAGGGACATGGGGAAGAATGATGAGATCAAGTTGGAGGTAAAGATTTCCTGGAAGATGACCAGGTGGCAGGGGGCAGGATCACAGTTGGATGGTGACATGAACTGGAAGAGCCACATTCCAGTGTTGGGATAAGGTTGGCTTTGGTTAGAGGTATAAGCAGCAAAGAAGTGTTTTCATTGCAGGAAATGGGAGAAGGAGATAGTTCTCTGAGAAGTCCGACATAGTTAAATTTGGATGTAGAGCTGAAGATGAGGAGTTTGGACAGCACTGAAACTACCACAGGGCTGAAGATTTTGGTGGAAAGGCTAACAACGGTGTTCTGGAATTGTTTTGGCTCCTGAGTATTAGTAGGGAGTGGAGTATTGTTAGAGAGTTTTGAGGATGTGGCAAGCTGAAAATGTTAGCTAGGCAGTGCCTGGATGCTACAAAGGGTTGATGGGAGCAACACTGTGGGTAGGATAGGGGTTGGATAGTGGTACACTAATGTGACAGTCAGTAGGATGTACTTATTGAGGTGTTGTCTGCCAACCAATTAGGTCACATTCTTTGTTGCCTGGAGTCTTCAATTTCTTCCTCGCCACTTGTCGTCTGTTTTTCTTCTCTTGCGAAAGATTTGAATGTATCAGTGGGGTATCTACACTCTGTTCTCTTTAATTATTCTCATTCTGATCTATCCTTACCACAGTTAGAATACCTTTCTGAACTGATTGCTTGAACTTTGTGTGTCTATTTTTCATATTTTAAAAGTAAATGTTATTTGTTGGATGTCTTCTCTCATACATTGCGTAATAGTGTACACAGAACATAAACCTATGTTTTCTTTAATTAACATAATCCACATTAAGTATGGTATTATTGCAATCGTTGGAAAAATTGCGAGTTTCTGCATTTGACAGACATCATTATTCTCAAAATTTGTGAATTGGAAAATTCACACAGTAGAACAGTGCACATTCACAAAATCTTCATTAACTGAATTCTCTGAAGGTGTTTGGCATACTATAAGGCCAAAAGAGAAGCACTTTCTTGTTGCAAAACATTAAGAATGTGTTTTATTGTTATTTAAATGGCTTGTTCTCCTCTACACTCAGTTGAGCAAAGTGAAACACAAAATTTGTAATTTATTTGTGTGAAATGATGTTTTTTAAATGACTCTCCAGTTATTACCTTCAATTCATTTGGCAATACATTGAAGTATTTTGCTCCATTAATATATGGACTGTTTGCTGTTTTTTCAGTCTTCTGTTTATCATATGGAAATTTTGTACTTGTCTAGAATTGTGATCATGAATTCCTGCATTATGACAGGTATATTTCTTATCTTCTACAGTTAATACTACTGTTTCAAACATATACATAGAATAGATAGTCAGAATTTTAAAATCTATAAACAATCTTACATGATGTTTGAGCTTCTTTTTTGCCTAATATTCTCAAGGCTCTTTTCTGGAGTTTACTAACTCAGTCTACATGAGTTTTGGAACTCAGATTGGAATGTCTACCACAGAGACAGGCTGGACAGTGAAGGGGGAGGCATGTTTAGCAATAAGAAGTGCAATAGTATCGAAGGAAATTGACGGAGACCCGAAATGTGAAATAATTTGGGTGAAGGTCACAGTTGAAGCAGGCTCAGACAAGGTAACTGGATGTCTCTATAGGCCCCCTGGCTCAGCAGCTGTTGTGGATGAGCACCTGAAGGATAATTTGGAAAATATTTCGAGTAGATTTCCCCACCATGTTATAGTTCTGGGTGGAGATTTTAATTTGCCAGATATAGACCGGGAGACTCAAACGTTCATAACGGGTGGCAGGGACAAAGAATCCAGTGAAATTTTTTTAAGTGCTTTATCTGAAAACTACTTTGAGCAGTTAAACAGAGAACCGACTCATGACGATAACATATTAGACTTTCTGGTGACAAACAGACCTGAACTATTTGAAACAGTTAATGCAGAACAGGGACTCAGTGATCATAAAGAAGTTACTGCATCGATGTTTCAGCCATAAATAGAAATATTAAAAAACGTAGGAAGATTTTTCTGTTTAGCAAAAGTGACAAAATGCAGATTACAGAGTACCTGACGGCTCAACACAAAAGTTTTGTCTCAAGTACAGACAGTGTTGAGGATCAGTGGACAAAGTTCAAAACCATCGTACAATATGCGTTAGATGAGTATGTGCCAAGCAAGATCATAAGAGATGGAAAAGAGCCACCGTGGTACAACAACCGAGTTAGAAAACTGCTGCAGAAGCAAAGGAAACTTCACAGCAAACATAGACATAGCCAAAGCCTTGCAGACAAACAAAAATTACGCAGAGCGAAATGTAGTGTGAGGAGGGCTATGCGAGAGGCGTTCAATAAATTCGAAAATAAAGTTCTATGTACTGACTTGGCAGAAAATCCTAAGAAATTTTGGTCTTATGTCAGAGCGGTAGATGGATCAAAACAAAATGTCCAGACACTCTGTGACCAAAATGGTACTGAAACAGAGCATGACAGACTAAAGGCCGAAATACTAAATGTCTTTTTCCAAAGCTGTTTCACAGAGGAAGAATGCACTGTAGTTCCTTCTCTAGATTGTCGCACAGAACACAAACTGGTAGACATCGAAATAGTTGACAGAGGAATAGAGAAACAATTAAAATCGCTCAAAAGAGGAAAGGCCGCTGGACCTGATGGGATACCAGTTCGATTTTACACAGAGTACGCGAAGGAACTTGCCGTCCTTCTTGCAGTGGTGTACCGTAGGTCTCTAGAAGAACATAGCGTTCCAAAGGATTGGAAAAGGGCACAGGTCATCCCCGTTTTCAAGAAGGGACGTCGAACAAATGTGCAGAACTATAGACCTATATCTCTAACGTTGATCAGTTGTAGAATTTTGGAACACATATTGTGTTCGAGTATAATGACTTTTCTGGAGACTAGAAATCTACTCTGTAGGAATCAGCATGGGTTTCGAAAAAAACGGTCGTGTGAAACCCAGCTCGCGCTTTCGTCCACGAGACTCAGAGGGTCATAGACATGGGGTCACAGGTAGATGCCGTGTTTCTTGACTTCTGAAAGGCGTTCGATACAGTTCCCCACAGTCGTTTAATGAACAAAGTAAGAGCATATGGACTATCAGACCAATTGTGTTATTGGATTGAAGAGTTCCTAGATAACAGAATGCAGCATGTCATTCTCAACGGAGAAAAGTCTTCCAAAGTGATTTCAGGTGTGCCGCAGGGGAGTGTTGTAGGACCATTGCCATTCACAATATACATAAATGACCTTGTGGATGACATCGGAAGTTCACTGAGGCTTTTTGCGGATTATGCTGTGGTATATCGAGAGGTTGTAACATTGGAAAATTGTACTGAAATGCAAGAGGATCTGCAGCAAATTGACGCATGGTGCAGGGAATGGCAATTGAATCTCAATGTAGACAAGTGTAATGTGCTGTGAATACATAGAAAGATAGATCCCTTATCATTTAGCTACAATATAGCAGGTCAGCAACTGGAAGCAGCTACTTCCACAAATTATCTGGGAGTACGCATTAGGAGTGATTTAAAATGGAATGATCATATAAAGTTGATCGTTGGTAAAGCAGATGGCAGACTGAAATTCATTGGAAGAATCCTAAGGAAATGCAATCCAAAAACAAAAGAAGTAGGTTACAGTACACTTGTTCGCCCACTGCTTGAATACCGCTCAGCAGTGTGGGATCCATTCCTGATAGGGTTGATAGAAGAGAGAGAGAAGATCCAACGGAGAGCAGTGCGCTTCGTTACAGGATCATTTAGTAATCGCGAAAGCGTTACGGAGATGATAGATAAACTCCAGTGGAAGACTCTGCAGGAGAGACGCTCAGTAGCTCGGTACGGGCTTTTGTTGAAGTTTCGAGAACATACCTTCACCGAAGAGTCAAGCAGTATGTTGCTCCCTCCTATGTATATCTTGTGAAGAGTCCATGAGGATAAAATCAGAGAGATTAGAGCCCACACAGAAGCATACTGACAATCCTTCGTTCCACGAACAATACGAGACTGGAATAGAAGGGAGAACCGATAGAGGTTCTCAAGATACCCTCCGTCACACACTGTTGGGTGGCTTGCAGAGTATGGATGTAGATAGATGTAGAAGCCCTGCCCCACAATGAAAGACCATATGCTAGAAATTGATGTATCAAACCAAAATACATCATCCTCATTGTTTGGGTATTGACGTATGGAGCTATTCTTCTTAAAACATACAGGCTAGATGATAGCCTTGCACATACATTGTCAATTTGTTGTGTCCATAGTAGTTTGCTATCTATGCATATACCTAGGAATTTACACTCACTGCAGATTTTCCTTAAAATATTACTATCTTGAGAATCAATACAAGTTTGCAGAACACCAACATTGAAGGGGATTATATTTGTTTTTTTCTAAGTTGACTTTTAGATTGTCATTTTCAAACTTTCTCTTTGCAATATCTATAAATATTTTTACCTCTATGCCGAGATTAAGAATATCATTTCCCCATCAAAGGCCCGAAATGTCATCTGCATACATTGTAATGAAGGTATCATTTTTTACTATCTTTGGGAAGTCATTAACGTAACATATAAAAAAGGAATGGATCAATTATCGATCCCTGAGGCACACCAAATTTAATACTCCTGGCCCTTGATGTATAACTTTTTAATGTTTCTCCATTATTGTGTAAGATTGAGGTACACTGTCCTCTGTTTTTTAAATATGGTGTGATGAGGTGTAATAGTTGTCCACTTATGCCATCTCTGGCCAGTTTTGACAGAAGTACTTATGATCAACCCTATCAAAAGCCTTTGATAAGGCTAGGAAAACTCCAACTACTTGCATGCCTTCATCAATTTTGTGAAGAGCTTTCTGCATAAATTGAAGTGTTGCAGTCATGGTGCTACAACCACTTCTGAAGCCTTGCTGAAAATCTCCCAGGATGTTGTGCTTATTATAATGCTCTAACATATATTCCAGAATTATTTTTTCAATTAACTTGCTAAAAACGGAAGTTAAAGCAAGTTGTTTATCACCTTTTTTGTAGAGAGATTTAACAATGGCTAATTTTAGTATGTCAGGGAACACTCCTTCTTTTAAGACACTATTTATTAGATGCACCAAAGGATATGGTAGATTATTTCTGCACTGTTTAAGTAAAAATGGAGAAATTTCATCCCAGACAGCATATTTTTGGTTTTAAATTCTCTGATAAGCTGCAAAATATCCTCGATTTCAAGTTCATGCAGTTGATTAGGTTCAGAATTGTCCTCAGCAGGACCAGGGTGTATACATGGACAAGGAAAAAAAATTCCCGGATTTCTCGGTTGAAAATACGCTTTCTCCCGGGTGAAAATATAATTTTCCCCTTGTCATGTGAGAGTATACTTTTCCTCGCCACTGTAAAACTTATCAGTCTTTTGAATGTTTGTGGTTTTATACGCTAACGTAGACTTTCCCGGCACTATAGAAAACGAAACTCAGGGGGGGAAAACACGTTTTGGAAAGATCTGTGATGTGCAGCAGCAACATGTACACTACACATTTTCGTGTTACGAAGATATAAATTCGAATTCCACCAAACACCGCATGTTACTTTCCAAGGCATTGAAATCGAGATTGCTACGCGCTTTTGTAAGCCAGTCATAGTTCATGTCATGTGATCTCGCCAGCTGATGACACATAGGACACGTGATGTAGTCAACCAATAGCAAGATCACTCTTAGTAGCGCGAACACACAAAGAAGAAAAGTTGATGGTTTAAATTAATATACATAGTGTTTCTACAAGAAAAACAGAGGTTTCACATATATCGTAGTCTGGAAGATTAATAAGCTGCAAGAGAAGCTAAGTTTCCACATATAATGTTGATCTTTTTTGCGCGTGTTACACTTTAAGATACATCACACAAAAGTGCCAGTAAAATTTTTAACAACGACGTAAAATGTCTGTTGTTCTGGGCTCGAAATTCTTCTAGATGGTCGTCCTCAAAGAGTTGATTTTTAATTGAGAGTCAAACGCCCTGTGATTTAAGAAATTCATCCTACATTCTCGCATATAGTTCATCTTGTGTAAAAGGAAATTTACCTTGAGAGTAACGCGTTCCAAACCACCATGCGCAATGTTTTCCCGTGACCTGTTAGACAGTGATTCGTTTCAGCAGTTACCAGAGAGCGCCAGATAACAGGTGCGACCGCTCTTGCGCAGCTACGATGACACAGGAAGCCCGTATGTTCGTACGTGTAAAACATTAAAAGATCTTGCACTATGTCACAAAAGAAACAAGACATCAAAAATAGTTCAAATGGCTCTGAGCACTATGGAACTTAACTTATGAGGTCATCAGTCCCCTACAACTTAGAACTACTTAAACCTAACTAACCTAAGGACATCACATACATCCATGCCCGAGGCAGGATTCGAACCTGCGACCGTAGCTGTCACGCGGTTCCAGACTAGCGCCTAGAACCGCACGGCCACCCCGGCCGGCAACAAGACATCGGAGGACACTTCAAGTTCATCGCAATTTCTTGAACCATACGAAAATGCATAATTGCGCTTAAAGCGCACATTCGTATGTCCAGATTCGGATGTAAATTTTCTTGAGTACCAGTACTGTATTTTCTCATGTTTGGTTCTTTATTATGGTATAATACCATGCGAGCTAGAAGATGGAAAACGTGCACTTGAAATGCAGCGAACAGTTGAAACTAGCCAACAGTGTGAAATTAAACACTTAGTTTCAAATAAATTGACTGCCTCAGCGCAAAAGATTAATAAAAGCCAAATCTCTTCAGCAAAGCGACAAAAATAACTTCATTGTTCTGCAAGGTGATTAATGCTTGACTGTCAGAAAGGTAGAAATAAAACATGAAAATAATAACATATTTTGTTAGTCTTCCGTTATTATGCGAACGTATTTTAATTCATCTGATAGCTTCCAGCCACAGAAATCCGTTTTGTTTTCATTTGATGTGAGAGTAATAAACGAAGAGGAAACAGCAAAATCACTAAACGTAAACACAGTTCACGTGGAGGCGACCCACCTCCCCACTACAATTCAGACTGCTCTGTGCATCAGCCCCAGGTGTACGATATTTCCGAACCGGAGCAATACTATATAGTGGCGCCCAGCCACACATCCGTAGCGAAGCGGGAGAAGGTTCTCACTCATACGCGACTCAACCGCGCACGAACGATAGCCCGCCCGCAACTGCTCAAACGAATCTAATGTCAACAGCTGTCACGTCACGCTCATCGGATGCAATTTGTCGTTATGAATCATTGCATAGTCTTTCTAAAGCCTTTTACACACTTAACTGTTGGCAAACGCTTGTATGAGCACCTTGTTTTGTTGTTGTGTATGGCGGATTTCCTTTGCGACTTAAGTTTTATTTTCGTTTTTTTCTTCCTCTTGTTAACGTTTTGTTGCTGCAGTATTATCCTGCATACGCGTATACAGTAATATCCTTTGTTGGAGTAATGGTTCTTACCAGTCAGTCACAAAAATTTAACTGAAAACTAAAACAATGAAACATTCCCGGGATTCTAAAAAATTCCCGGGTTTTGCCCGGTTTTCTCCCGGATGAAAAAATTCCCGGGTTTTTCCCGGATCTCCCGGTTGTCCTGGGTCGTATACACCCTGAAGACTTCCAACAGGTACTTTATCTGTGGTACAAAAGTCAGATTCTAAGATAACTATGAAATAGTCATTAAAATGTTACTGATCACCTGTGGATTGGTGACATCAATATTGTTATTAGATATCTGTATGTTGATGTTACCTTATAGTTTTGTTTTATTGTCTCTTATTTCATTTACTATTGACCAGCAGGTCTTGGAGATACGATCTGAGTTTTGTATTTATGAGTTAATCTTTTCAGCCGTCAATCTTTTGACTTGCTTGCGAAACTGGTATTTATATTGTTCATATTTATACCTAAGCTCATTGTTTTTGGTCTCTCTTTGTATCAAATACATTTCTACCATTTTTTTCTTTCAGTTCTTTGGAAGAATTATCAAATTCCATGGGTCTTTACTGTCTTGTCTTATTCTTATTAATATTTATCTTTCTGATGGGAATAGTATTATTTAGATGAAAAAATAATTTATCTAGGAAGGCACCCCATTTATTGTTCACTCCTTCAGCTTGAAATACTAGATGCCAAGATTCATGACCAAGGCTCTCTCTCAGTTTGGCAATGTTGATAATAGATTTCTTTTGTATTCATAAATTTTCTTTGGTTTTCTACAAGGATCACCCTTTGGCGTTGCCTAGATGGTCAGAGATGTGACCATTTACAACAGCAGCTGTGGCAATATTTTCACAGTTAGTAATAACATGGTCTATAGAGCTTTACTAGTTGGAGTTTTCTAGAGGATATGTCTCCCAACAGAATGCATGGTCTATAGAGCTTTACTAGTTGGAGTTTTCTAGAGGATATGTCTCCCAACAGAATGGATACAGTCTTTGAAGCGTTTGCTTTCTTGGGAATCTTGTAACGTGTTGACATTAATATCCCCTAATAATATAACATTTATATGTTCTTGCTTCTTATTAATTTACATAATACTGTATCAAGGGAATTAAGAAATCATTCAAAATTTCCATTTGGAGATCTATACAATGCTAAGATAAAGTATAAAACAGACAAGAATTATAACTTAATTGCTACAAGTTCACAGTGCAAAAGAAACAGAGTATCGTGATATGTCACAAATTAAGGTTTCACATATTCAATTTTTTTTTTCAATATTGTTTATTGGTTGTTTCTGATACATTGAGCAAAGTCACCCGTAGAATGTAAATGTGTTTCCTTTCATGAGTTTTAGTGACATTATGTCTGATGGATAGATACCCTGCCACTATTGAAATGATTGGAAAAAATGAATAATTACGTGACAACCTGTGCCGTTATTAGTCTGTAATGAATGAAATCCTATAAATTCGAGTAACTTTGTGTAATTTTATTTGTTCACTGATGATTTTTCACTCGTGATGTAGATTATTTATTTTCGAGATATTTATATTCTTTCAGTGAGAAAAATTTTTAGTAGTCGGCTATTAATCGATTTGTTCGACATTATACAGCCCGCCAATATCTGCCTCTGTAGAGTCTGACATGTACACACTTTCAATGAGAATATTGTTTAGTAGTAGGCTAGAACCACATTTGTTCAGTGTTTATTTTACCCGCCAATTGCTGCCTCTGATGTCTGCCGGGTGCCATGAATGTTAAATGCTTTGTACTCGCAGTAGAAACACTCGGAGTTGTGGGGAAGTGTTTCGTGCTGTCCCTGTTAAACGGTAGACCATATATGCTATAAATGTGTCCCAGAATGCAGTGTCTTGGACAAGAAAATAATGTAGTTAACTACTGTGCGTCTCGACTATAGACCTACTAAAAATAACGGTCTAGAATTAGCAGCAATATTAATTTAGAATTGTGTGAAATAACTTTCACACACTGCTTAACTTCTTTGCAATTTTAAAACTCTCTGAGGTGGGCGTTCTTTCAGAATATTGTTTGTTGTGTTTACAATGTGGAATACAGTTGTGTGAGGACTGTAATATGTCATCCAATGTTACCTTCTTTGAATTAGTACAATTTGTATCAATATATTCCAGGAGCGGAAAAGTCTTAGAACTTTGTCATAGCAGTTATAGTAGTGATTTGTACTGCTAGCAATTCGATGACATTGCCACATGTCAAAATGGCTCATTTGTCACTTTCGCTGCCGTGTGTCAGCTATAGTACAGCATAATACAACGGCCGGGAACACACTAACACCATGGATCGCATGGGGAAAAAAGATTTAGTGAGCATTGTGGAGAAACAAAAGCAACAGATAGCAAGATATGAGACTAAATTAAGAGGTATGTGACACGAAGGCCTACAGGAGAGATGAAATTATGCTAGAGACAATATTCTGATATTTTATAACGGGAAAACCTCAGACTAAGCAGTGCATAAATAAAACACTTTGTAACACTACTTCTTTTGCAGACCTTGTTATTGCATATAAGGGGCTGTCAAAAGAAAAGGAGGCCCTGGAAGCCAGTCTGAAAGCAATAAGTGGGTCAAAGTCATCAACTCATCCTCCAACTGACGAAAATTCCATACCTGAGAAAGATGATGCCAGTACATCTGGTGCATCAGAGAAGGTAAGATACCTTAACTTTCTTACCAGTGGGAGGGGTCCAGAAAACTGCCCAGGATTTTTTTTGTAACTTCATTCAATTTTTCCATGTCGAATACCTGCACTGTGTTTAGAATTTGATATGTATGAGTTAAAACTCCAAGCATCTATGAAAGTAGAGTGACATGCAATTCTCTGCACTTTATCACCAACCTTCTCTAAGGTGTTGATGCACTAGCTCATTACAAGACATTATGTAAAATATTAAGATTCAGCTTTCTAAGCAACCGAATTGTGAGAAAAAGATGGTTACATAAGGTAACAAATATAGTATGTAATGTAGTGAAGCAGGAGACTGGTAGAACCACAGATAGTAAGCAGATGGCATTAGGAGTGAGACATTGCTAGTAGATGTGTGCAGTGATCCAAAACTTTTGAACAAGCAGTTATTCCATGTCAGTATCTACTAACTGTAACAGTGATTATCATACGATCAATTGCAAATAACTTCATTAATTTGAATATGAACCTCTCCGTACCAGGAGAACTACTGTGTACTATAAAAACTTTAAAATAAAAATTATAGTGGTTGTGATAAAATATCAGAAAAGTTAATTAAAATGTGTTCATTTGAATTTAGTGCTTATCTGTGTAACCAGACATTTGTTGCTGGAACATTTTCCCACTGGCTGAAACATGCTGAAGTTAAACATCCATATAAGAAAGAATATTTCACAAAAATTTTAGATGAAGTCCTTGGTAAAAGTCACATAGCAGATCATCCTTGCATTTTGCATTATGTATTTCAGTATATGTGCATAATATGCACCAAAATACTCATTGGAGACTTGTTCATTCTCTAATATATGTTTAATTTCATTTTTTAGATGTGCATTGATTCACCCACTCCACAAAAAGGGTGACAAGACAGACCCTAATAACTACAGAGGTATCTCATTATTTCTGGTCACCTACAAAATTCGGAAATACGGAAGCGTCCGATCCCACCCGTCTGCTTTGACCCGTGACGTCACAAATGTGGCGGAAACAAAAACAAACACACACACTTTCCACAAGAAGCCTAATGACACTAACGGGACAAGTGCGGGAAATGGGGTGTTTTGGGTGGGGGGCAAACTAAATATAAACAAATTTAGACGCCTTGCGTAGCTACAACGTGTAAGTGAAGACAGCCATGCATGAATACCCACCCACCTCCCCAGGGGTCGTAACCCCTGCAACACATAGAAGATAAAGATGCTTCAGTAGCTGATTAGTGTTTTTTGTCTTTTTTTAAAAAAAATCTCATGGGATAGAACGAACAGATCAGAAAGATAAAAATAATAAACTAAAACAGAAATTCGAGGAAACAGATAATTAAAATAAGTAATAAGTGTTTTTAAATTAAAAAAAAAAATCTCACGAGATAGAACGAACAGATCAGAAAAGTAAATAAAATAAGTTAAAATGGAACTGGAGACAGCCACACTCAAACCAAACTCCGCACCGTCATGACGTCACACACAACACCCTTACGTCACGGGTCAAAGCCGACGCGTTGGATCGGACGCTTCTGTCGACCCCAAAATTCTCTGCAAGGTGTTACTCAACAGACTCGAACCACAAGCTGATACAAAGATAAGGGAATACCAAGTAGACTTCAGAAAAGGGGGGGTTCTGTATTGAACAATTGCTCCTGAAGGTCAAACGGACAAACAATGCTGTAGTCACATTTATGGACTTTTAAGAAGTCCTAGGACTCCATAGACAGGCAGATTCTCTTTGATACATTAGAAGAATATAGAATAGAGAGAAAAACTGGGACACTCATTCAACAGACACGTAGGGACACTAAACCAAAAATAAAATTTATGGGAGAAATCTCAGACCCATTCGAGAGACCCCTGGGGACAGACAAGGTGATAGTCTCTCATCATTTTTATTCAACATTGTCTTGGACAAAATTATCAAACAATAGGATGCAAAAGTGAAAGGAATACAGTGAGGAAGAATGTGTGTAAACAAGATGATCATAAAATGCCAGGAATTTGCAAGTGACCTGGCAGTACCCAGGAACAAAATACAAGCAGCACTGGAATATTTGCATGAAATCTCTGTGAAAACAGGTCTACAAATATCATATCATAAACCATAATACATGGACAGAAAGAATGACCACCACCAAGCCATGTACACAAAATACTGAAAGATTAAGAGTGGAAAAATTCAAATATCTTGGGGAATATATACAAAAAGGAGGATCAGACAAGGCATCCAACAGAACAGAGAAACTTCAGAGAGTGTACAAAGTTACATGGATGCACCACAATAAAAGAAATATTTCATGACATGCTAAACTCAGGCACTTCGGTGCAGTTGTACTACCAGAAGCACTCCGTGCTTCAGAAATGACCACACCTGGAACATCAGGCACCACAAGACAGAAAAAAATAGAAGATAAAATCATCAGAAAATTTTTAGAGCAGTTCACAGAGATGGTATATGTATTAAGAGACCAACCAAGGAATTATATGAAAACACAGACATGAACAGAAAATGCCAGCTAATATTCCATGGACACATATATGGAATTAACAACAACAGACTCATAAAGAGGATTTGTTATGTAATAAACAGTTCAATTTTTAAAAAAAATGGTGTCAAGAAATAAAGACCTAAAGAAATAAGGAATCAGTATTGAAATAATAAATGAAAGAGAGAAATTATGAACACAAAATTTAAATTAAAAGAAAGGAATAAAAGAGGCAAAATGTGGACAGAACAAAGGAAAAAAATAACACAACGAAAGAATGAAGAGGTTTTGGGAAGAAAAGGAGGAGGAAACAAATGAATAATCATGTAACATTCAAGTTAGTCACTGTCCTGGAGGCAAGAATGTGTAATATGAATAATAGTATATAAAGTAGCATAGGATTAGGTGGCAAGGGGAGGGCAGGAAGTTGGCCATGGCCGTAAATCAGAAGAAACATTCACCTTCGCAACTTGGGAAAACCCAGGATGCTGGGTGGGCTACAAACACTGCTCCTCCTAAATTCCAGTCCAGTGCATTAACACTGCCTTAACTATCTTTTTTTGTTTTAGAAAGTAAATCACAGGTACCTAGTCTGCAGAATATCGTGTATAAGATGAAAAATATACTTAGGCATATGAACAGCTGCCAACGCTATATCCATCATAACTTTTCTTCCATATGATTCACCAGAGAAAACCAAAAACCAATAGTAGAAACATTTTTATACAAAGAGACACAGAGAATAGGTGGTACATTTGATAACAGATGAAAAAGTACTCAACAGTAAATGAGGATCTAGTATTTATGCAAGCATAACATATTCACTTGTGCTGTAAGTAATCCTCTCAACAAGAAATGTTTTAACTTTGTACTAAAATCTGTTTCTTTACTAGACCTATTTATTTATGTTGGAATTGCATTATAAAGAGTAACACCAAAGTGGTTCACATGTGTTTGACTATGAGTTGAATTATCACTGTTGCAGTCACTATAGTTTGCATGTCTTAAAGTTCAGCTCTTGTAATCAATACACATTTTTATATGTATTGGGGGGAGGGGGGGGGGGGGGTACTGCAAGCACACACAACTTTTTAAATAGGGGCTTTCAGTTAACCTCTATAGAACTACGTGACATGATTCAGACAGCCCTTGTCTGTCACGTAAAAATTCCATTTGTCTGTTAATTTTAAATCGAAAACTGTTCCATAAACTCCAAGGGACTGAAAGTAATAAAAGTAAGCCATTCTATCGCATTGTGCATTTACCTAATAATTTTAGTTTTTGTGATGAAAAATGTGTTAAATATGGTAAAATGCATTTAATTATGGTGTGAATGTAAACATTGGGCTATGTTACTGGTCACTCTTTTACTGCTGCCTTTATATAACATTCACATTCAACAAAGTTGTCACCTTTCCATCTGATGTAGACCTTAGGCTATGCTGTAGCTCAGCCTGTCGCCACAACCAAGATTTGGAGGGTGGGGGATGGGAGAGGGGAGGGTCCAATATCACACTAACCATGTGTTATAAAAGCAAATTTTTAAGCATGTGGCTACAAATGATATATTTTCAAAGTTACAGTTTGAATTTCTTAAAGGTTCCAATAGTGAGAAGGATATTTACAAGCTCTGTTTTATTCTTTACATTTTCTTTGTATACAACAAGAATGTAATTCCATTATTAGACAAATTATGGGGTACTGGTATATTCTGTGATTTGTCAGAGGCATTTCAATGTGTAAATCATATCCCTTGAAGTGAACTAGCATACTATGGAGTAGCAGGAAATACTGCAAAATGTTTCAAATTGTACCGGTATCTCTGACAGGAAACAGTCTCAATGGGAAAAAGTCTGTATTGAGCCATCAGCCATTATCCAACTGGGACCTGTTTACATGTGGCGCCCTTGAAGATTCTATCGCAGAGCTTTTAATTTTCGTGTGTGGTAACGATCTTTCATCAATAATATAACCAAATCCCAAGTTTATTTTGTTTGCAGATGGTACAAACATTGCAGTAAATAGTGCATCAAGCATAGTTTGGAGAATATTTGTTAATGAAATTTTTGTAGTCATTATTAAATGGTTCACAGATATTTCTCGGTCACTAAGTTTCAAAAAGACAAACCATATGCAGTTCAGAAAATGCAACAGAGATTCCCCTCTCCACACTTGGCCCATGCATACGTGTAAAATTTGATGACAAGCAGTTAGCGGAGGGTGACTGTGTTAAGTTATTGGGTTAACATTCAATTAGGAGAAGCATGCCATAGAACTGCTAAGATACCTAAATGAACCTTTATTTGCAATGCTGATATTGTGAAACATAGGTAATACAAAAGTGAGAAAACTATCATACTTGGTATACATTAAAGTTCAGGGAGAAGAAAGAAAAACTTCAAAGTTTTCTGATAACATTGTAATTCTGTCAGAGACAGCAGAGGACTTAGAAGAGCTGTGGAATTGAATGGACAGTGTCTTGAAAGGAGGATGTAAGAGGACCAACAACAAAAGCAAAACATGGATAATGGAATTAGGTGACGCTGAGGGAATTAGATTCGAAAACAAGATGCTTAAAAGTAGATGAGTTTTGTTATTTGGGCAGCAAAATAACTATTGATGGCCAGAGTAGAGAGTTGCATTGTCAGAGTAGAGTGTCGCATTGCTTTTGCATAATTTTTCATTGATTGTATCAATACCCATTTGTATTGTGATATATTGTGAAATTCTGAACATTCGCGAGTGCCATAGTAAATTAGACTGTCTTTTGAAATTTTAGAGAATGACAGGGCTATCCTCATTCAGAACAATCATTCTCTAATTTCATTGTGCAATCACACTATTTTTGTAAGTTACCGCTATGAATGTTTTGGATATGTAATTTATTTCATAGCAAGTCAGCATTTGTGGGTCACAGTTCAGCCAAAGAATGCATCACCTCTGAATTTCATTGTATACCAGAGCAAATAAATGTGTGTTTTTGAGAATTTTCAGAAGCTGCCATTGTCCTTTACATAATACTAGCAGTTTGTAGAAAATCAGCATTTGTGATTAGATACTGTACAGATTTTCTAGCTAACATGTTGTGTTAAATCTAGTTTTTCCCTTGAAGAGGGAATCATAAATTAACTCTACTTTTGAGTTATCTAACAACTAATTAACATCAAAATGTTTTAAGATACTAGGAATTTGTACCACAGGTTTTTGTGTTGCCTTAATAGGAACCTCATTTTGTTTATCTGCTTCAATTCTTATAGGGAATTAGCAACTTTTTATCTCAACGGGTTAAAAGATAATCAGCCAGCTTAAGTGAAAGTTATTTGTTCACTGCCATATAATACGTTGCACCAGCAAAGTTGCAGACCCACTGCGAATGCTGTTCTCAAACACAGAATGAGTTGGTTGACATTCATAAGCAGCTGGAAATCACCCTGGCTACTGTCAGTTGGCAACTCCTGTGAATCAGTGTGTTGGGAGAGCTCCGGAAAGTCGTGTACCTGTGATACATGTACCAGAGGTAACTCAGGTACTACTCTCTCCTGTGGAACCTGTCTCCTCTGCAGAAAGTACAATACCTGTCATTACCCGTCCACTTGACTGTGAGTGGCGTATCAATGGTAGATCGAAGTATCCTGTACAGGGTGGATGGAGACCAGGGAAGAGTCAGGGTGTTGCACTGATCCTCCTAACCAACAAGGTGCTGTCTTTCACTAAAATTGAAACTGAGCCAGTGGGACTCACTTCACATGTTTTGGGGAAACATGTTTTGTCTGGTGTCAGGAGGAGGCAAATGCAAAAGGGTATGGGGTCTATTAATTGAAGGCATTCAAACATACGACAAATGATTGTAGCCTTTAGAGAAATAACAGCAAGGGACAGGAAAGGACACCAGGAGCTTTTAGTGTGTGTCCCTGGGGGCCTCATTCATCATGTTGTAGATGCTATTCTGGCAGCCATTGAGGAAATAGCGTGCAACCAACTACAGATTGTGGCACATGTTGGAACAAATTATGCATGTCTGGGCTCAGAGGTCATTGTTGGGTCATTGTTGGGTCATTCCAATGACTGGCAGAGGTTAAGATGATCAGCCTTGCTCACGAGGTTTCAACAAAGCTCACAATTTGCAGCATTGTTCACAGAATTAATTGTGGTTCTGAGTTGTGTGGAAGGACTGAACCAGAGACTTTGAAGGTTCTGTGACAAGCTAGTCTGCGACATCCTGGACTAGCGCCATGGGGTTGAGGAATGTAGGGTCCCCCTAAATAGGTCAGGTGTGCACCAAACATCAGAGGCTCGCCACTCTTTGGCGGTTCGTGCTGGGCTACTACAGGACCCTAGTCCTTGCAATATCTTTTCCCTTCTGTGCTGAATGTCTATTCTCTTGTTATTCTTTTTTCCCCTCACTTGCGGAATGTAACTTGAGTGTTTTTGGAAACATTCCGCATTGTCCGTAGCTAACGTAAGAACAGTGTCTCCACTGTTGTTCATTTTTCATTTCTTCGTTTACCTACTCCTATCCTTCCTCCGCTTCACCATTCGAGACTCCTCTTTTTCTTCTTCCTCCCTGTGTGCTCCTGAAGGCTGGTCCATGCATCTTGACGCATACAAGTGACTGGGTAACAGGTAATTCCCAGCCCTGGGTCGACAGGTAGGGTTTGCGTGTACCCCCTAGTACAGCCCAGGCCCGGGGAGGGGTGATTGCCTGAGCTGCTACCTTCCCAAATTTCTGATTGGTCTTTCTGTCAGGGCTTCGGGAGGTGTGAACAATCACCTAAGGCAGGTGCGCCCCTTTGTGAAGGGGGCCCCCAGTTGGAAGGAGCGCACCATCGGAGATGGTGGCAATCATGGGCAATTTTCTCGCAATGAGGCAATCATCATCTTTGCAGCCCATGTTTACCAAACACAAATGGACCGAAGTTCCCGATTCAAAGACCCTCCCAACTGCACCACAGTTCCTTGTGGTTTCATGTACTGAAGACGGTCAGTCCTTTGCAATGGTAAATCAGTTTCTAATTCAGAAAGGTGTTGATGCAATTCCTGGCTCTGTGAAAAAAGCCCTGTGAAATCGTGCTCTCATTTCCGCGCTGGCTGTTTACTTTTTGAGACTACTTCTGATTCTCGAGCACAACGGCTTACTGCTTTCCTTCACCATGACTATCACATTCATGTCAAAGCCCATAGAACTCTGAAGTCTTCCCGTGGTGTTATTTACCCTAGGCTCCTCGACGGTCTGACTGAAGCCAAAATCCAAATGTACCTCTCTGATCGGAGTGTCATCCATCGGGTGATGAAAAAGGTAGGTGCCTCCTTAGTGCCCATGTGCTCTCTTTTTCTCGCCTTTGATTGAGTGGTGCTTTCATCCAAGATCAAAGCAGGGTATGATGTTATCACAGTCTGACCATACATTCTGAACCCAATGCGCTTCTTCCAGTGTCATCATTTCAACGACACTCGAATGTCTTCTCGATATCCAGCAAAATGTGTAACCTGTGGTAGGGATGTGCACAAGGACGATTGTCCGCCTGCTTCTCCCCACTGTATCAACTGCAATGGCAACCATGCCGCCACCTCTTGAGATTGTTCCATGTATCTCAATGAGCGGGCTGTCCAGGAGATCTGGGTAAAGGAAAAAGTGCCTTAACTGGTCACTCGCAAGTTATCGGCTAGTCGCAAACCCTGCGTTCTACCGTCAGGCACTCACAATATTGTTCTTGCTACATCTCACTCCATGTAGAACATGGCCATGCAGACATGTAACATCAGATTCAGCACTGAGATTGTGAAATCGCCCAGTGTTACGGTAGCATTGCCATCTGCTCATCCAGCTATGCAACAAGCCATCAACCTCTTGCCTCAGAGGTGAAGTCACCAGCTACACAACTGGAATGCTGGAAAACACAGAAGTAATACTCCCGTGAAGACCTCCTACGTTTCCTCCACCCAACTAACACCTGAGTCTTCCTCTGCTAACCGGAAAGGCTTGAAGAAGTCAAACTAAGGAAAACAGTTTTTCCCTTCACTGACTCAAAGATCCTCTTTGACTGTGTCGCCACATGATACCATCACCTGGCCGGCTTCCATATCACCGGTGCATACCACTAACCATTTTTCTGTGCTAGACTCCACAGACTGCCAGCAGAAGAAAGCTGACACTTCCATAGACCTCATGGAGCAGAATCATCCTGCCTCCATGCCCTGTAGCAGTGAGTCTTTGCAGGCTGGCACTCAGCAACCGCCAAGGCGACACCCCTTCATTTTTTCCTGGTCATGAGTTTCCTCCAATGGAACATTCACAGCCTTAGATCCAGGAGAGAGGATTTATGGCTGGTCTTAGACTCGGGCAGTATCCACCATCCGCTTGTTCTCTGCCTTCAGGAAACAAAATTGCTTCCTCACGACGGCATTGATCTTTCGCATTTCTTCTCGGTCCATTTTGACCTCCTCCCTGAGGTTGGTATTCCATCTCATTGGGGAGTCATGCTGCTCATATGGGATGATACTCATAGCCAACCCATCTCCCTGCCTTCAAGTTGTTGTAGTTTGCCTTTTCCTTCTTCATTTGATCTTTTCACATCCTTCCTTGACTGTTCACGTCCCTCCGTCATTTGATGTCACCATGGCAGACTTCCTCCAGCTTATTGGGTAGCTGCTTCACCCTTTTCTGTTGCTTGGTGACTTTAATGCGCATTATACCCTTTGGGGTTCTCCCAGACCTGTCGGAGAGGTGTCCTCTTGGCTGGCCTTCTTAATCAACTTAAGGTCTTCTGCCTTAACACAGGAGCACCCTTGTTTTCAGACTCCTCGCACACCTGTTGTCATCAGCTGCAGAACGTTCCATTCCTTACACTTCCTCTTTACAACGCTGTGTCCCTTTGGTGGACTGAGATGTGCTGTGACGCAATTCGCGTGCGGAGATGTGCTCTCTGTCTTTTTAACCATGATCCTATTTTGGCAAACTGCATTCATTATAAAGATGTGCATGCACAGTGTTGTCGCGTTCTTCGGGATAGCAAAAACGCTAGTTGGATTCCATTCACGAGTTCTTTTAACAGTTCCACTCCCTCTTCTGTAGCGTGGGCCAACCCTCGATGGCTCTCTGGGACCGAGATCCATTCCCCAATTTCTGGCCTGACATTAGCAGACGGTGTCATTGTGCACTCTATTGCTATCTCTAACACCTTGGCTCACCATTTTGCAGATATTTCAAGCTCCTCCCCTGTCACCCTGCGTTCCTCCACCAGAAACGAGTAGAGGCAGATCAGGTGATACCCTTCTCTTCTCAGAATCGAGAATGCTATAATGTCGCCTTTACTTTGAGGAAGCTAGATCATTCTCTCACTTCATCCCGATCCTCCGCCCCAGGGCCAGAAGCTGTTCACATTCGGATGTTGCAGCTCCTTTCTCTTGCGGGCAAGCAGTTTCTGCTTGATATGTACAACCGCATCTGGGCAGAGGACACGTTTCCCATATGCTGGCCTGAAGACACTTTCATACCCATACCTAAGCCCGGTGAGGACAAACATCTTCCTTCCAGCTACTGGCCCATTTCTCTCACCAGCTGTGTTTGCAAGGTGATGGGACGTATGATTCATGCCCGACTGGTATGGTGGCTCGAGTCTCACAATTTACTAATCGCTGCACAATGTGGATTTGAATCCCTTTACCAGTTCTATGTTGGATACAGTTTCTTCAGGTCTAGTTGTCCCAAAAATTCTGTCTCTCTTGCTCTCCAATGTGAAGACTTTGTGTGATAGTTTCTTCACTCTCATAACAGATCCTACATTTAGGGTCTTCTTCCATTATACCCATTGTATGTAGGTCTGTTTTGAAATTGCTGGGGTCAGTCATCAGTCCAACCATGAATTCAGTATCTTTCCTGTTTAAGCCCAGGATTATAGAGCTTCTTTTAAAACACGGCTTTGGCATCATTACCTTACCATGTTTTTGTTTATAGACCATGGTCCAGTATTCTATGTGCAGTCTTCTAAGCCAGTTCCGTAGTTGTAGTCTGATCATAGCCTTGGTGATTATCTGGCAGCTTCCGGTTGAATGAATCGAGTCTTTGCCCCCATCCTGGCCTATCTGTCAACTAGTTCCTTGCCACTGATCCCTGGGTGGACAGGGACCCACACTAGGTATCCTATTGCTTCCCCCTAGCTCCACCAGAGCCCTGTGACAGTCTGTAACAATCTTAGATCTTGTTGCAGGAGCTGCCAATGATTTCAGGGCTGCCTGGCTGTCTGAATAGATGTAGCTGGTATGGTCCTTGTAGCACCTACACATATGCTCCTCCACACACGCCCTGATTGCAGTAATTTCAGCTTGGAATACCGAGGCCAGTTTTCCTAGAGAGATGATGCACTCCAGTCTTGGCTGAATGCCGTACACCCCGGCCCCAGTGCGTTGAAGCAGTTGGGAGTTGTTATATAGTCGGCTGGCATTCCCTGACCATTCCTATATTTACCTTACTCACTATTTTAGTGTGTGATTCTGGATATCCCAGTGAGATCAAGTTTTTACCAGGTTTGAGTCTGTATGCACCAGCTGCTGCCGTCATCTTGACCCAAAGGTGTAGTGGAGGCACATCCAACATGGCTTCCATCCCAGTGGTTGGTGTGCTGCTAATTCCATCTGTTATGGCTAAGAGCCTCTGTACCCCAGCAAGCTCCTTAGCTGCACCCTGTTGTTCTACCTTCTTCCAGCACACTACGGCCCCATAGGAGATCCTAGGTCTAATCACAGTGGTGTATATCCAGTGCATACCTCTGGGGCTTAGGCCCCAGTTTTAGCCACAAGCCCTTCTGGTACTCACTGGAGTGCCTTTTGCCTTGGGGCAGATGCTCTTAATGTGTGGGGTCCATGTTAGTTTCTCATCTAGATATTTGACTGTCCCCTTCACAGGTAGAGTTTCATCGAAAAGCTTTAGATTCCAACTTGAGTGTTCGATATGCTTCTTCGTGAATGTTTCCACAACATTCTTCTTAGGATTAACCCTGAGATCCTGTTTGATGGACCAGTCTTGCACACAATGTCCAAGAATTCCCAACTGTGTCAGTAAATTTGCCAAGTGTTACTATGACAAGGTCATCTGCGTGTCCTTGGCAGAAGCATTGTCTGGAATTCAGTTCCTCAATGAGTTTGTTCGCCACTAGATCCCACAATAAAGGGGACAAAAGTTCTCCTTGTGGACAACTTCTAGTGGTATTAATTACCATCTTTTCATTCATCATGGTAGCCTCTACCTTCCTTCCACTAAGTGTGGGCCTTGTCCACTACATATAGTGGTCCTAGATCATAAACGTTGGTATGTGTGTTGGTTTGAATGTAGAGCAGCCCTAGTTAGCCTCTCTCCCCAACATGTATATTAACCAGTTTTTCCAACGTTGTAAGAATGGAGGAGGACAGACTGATTGGTCTCATATCCATAGCCTTGGTGTGATCAATTTTCCCTGCTTTGGAATAAAGACAACCTTCACTGCCCCTCCAGGCATTGGGAATGATTCCTGCTGCTAGTATAACCCTGAATAATCTGCATAGGACTCTAAGATTCTCTCCTGCCTGTTGCAGGAGAGCTGGAAAGGTTCCATCTGGGCCATGTGACTTGAACAGTTGGAATGATCCCACCACCCATTGGATTTTACTGAAGTTGACACTCTCCTTGGCCATTCCCAGTCCTCTCTTTGAATGCCTGAGAACCAGTGTCTCCCAGGAATCACATTCTGGTGTGTTATCCGCCAGAGCATATTGAAGAAAGTGAGATTTGAGGAGCAGTTCCAGCGTCTAATGTGCTGTCTTTGTATATTCCGCATCCTCCTTCCTCAACGTACCTCCTGGAGTAGTTGGTACTCTATTGACGATTTTGTGAAGTCTTGCTTGAGCAGCCGTGCCCTCCACTTCCTCACAGAATTCCTTCCAGAATGCCTTCTTTGATTATCTAATTGCAAGGTTGTAGTTGACAAGAGCCTCACAATATTTTGCCCATTGTCCTTTACATCTCGAGAGGTTAAACAGTCTTCATACCTGTTTTCTTTGTATTTCCAAGTTAGTGTTCTACCAAGGCATACTCCTATTTGTGCACTTCGTGGTATGAGGTCACTTTCGCCTTTGCTACTTCCTCAAACTCTACTGGATTCCTTATCGAGGTTTTAATTTCCAATAAGTCTAAATCAAGGTCCCTCCTATATGTCTCCCAGTCCATTTTTCTGGGATTATTATAGGCCGTGGTCTGTCTGATTCCCATTTCAACCATGAATTTAATATGCACATGGTCCAATGAGGATGGCTCTAATGCCACAGGCCGTTGTTTGACATAGCTGCCCATCATCATGGAACCAAAGGTTATGTCAATTACTTCTTCCCCTCTGCTATTCCTGTAGGTAGGTTTGTCACCCCTATTCAGGACCATCAAGTTGTTAGACAAGAGAAATTGAAGAAGGTACTCACCTCTACTGTTAGTGTCCTTGCTGCCCCACACTAGGTTGTGGGCATTGGCATCACATCTAACCACCAGGTGGTTGCCTTGCTGATGGCAAGCATCTGTCAGTCTCCTCACCTCCAAGGGAGGAGGAGAGCTGTGTTCGTAAGGGAGGTATGCTGAGACCAAAACAATTTTCCTCGTGATACCTTCTTCATGTTGCTGCATCCTGATGGTCACCAGGTCCCTGGAGTAGAAATCCATCATTGGCATGAAAGAAATTCCATGTCTCACATAGATGCATGTTCTGGAGTTTCTTGGATTTCTAGCATAAGTCAGCTTACCTCCAGTGCCACCGAGGCTGATACACCCCCTTTATATAAGTAAGGTTCTTGTATCAGGGCCACGTCAACTTCCTGTCTCCCCAGGAGATGACTCAGGGCAGCAGTGGCCTCTTTACTGTGTTGCAGATTAATCTATAGCACTTCGAGTCTCCGTCTTGCTGCCATCATTGCCTTTGAGGTCTTTGATTATCCTGACGGCAACCTGCGAGAACCCTAAAAACAATTTCAGGTCTTGCTTTCGCATCGCCTTCAGGGACTTCCTTATGACCCCCCCACCATCAAGGTTTGTCCTTCCGGCATAGCCTTCTGGTTGATTATCCTCCAATCCTCTGTCGAGACTTTTGGGTTCTGAACCACTATCTTCTTGAACAGAGTTTTTAGAGAGACATCTTTAAGGATCTATGGTACCCATGTCGATACCTTTGTGATCTTAAGCAGCTCAGCTGCGGTCCTGACCAGCAGCTTCGTATCCTCCCACAGGGATATCATGGGCACTGTATTCACCCCCTCGCAGACAAAAATGAGGGCACTGCGATCTAGATAGACCCTCCTGAAATTGGATCCTGGACCAGTATCCCCCCCACCCAATCTTATCAAAGAGGGCCATCTGTACGAGCTGCTCCTGCTGCGAGGTGATGCCTACCAGTGGATAGCGTTCCTGGATAACTGCCATCTTAAAAACTGAGGCTGCAGTACTGTAGGTCTGTCTCCCTATTTCCTGCCCCAACTTTTTCTGGGCTTGCTTATCCTGAGAGGAGGGAGTCCTAGATTCATCCCTTTTCCTCTTGGTACCTGTCTTTGACTTTGTGATGGTCTGTGTATCCCCTTCAACCTGAGACAGTTTTTTCTTAGGCTCAAGCCCTTTTAATTCCCTCCACATTTGTTTTGGAAGCCATTCTTTTCCTTGCTTTTGTTTCTGTTCCCTTGAGAAGTTTCCTCCTCTGGGCCCCAGACAAGGCTTTAATCTTGTGATCTGGTCAAACTTGTCAGTTACAATTCCCACTTCTTGCTCAGGTCTGATTCAGTAGTGGGAATGCATTCCATCGGTCCTGACCCTGGTGTTTGGGTGTCTGAGGTCTCAGTTTGCCCCTCTGTTTGTTTTAATTTATTTTTGTCAGTCCTGTCCATCTTGGTCCCATGAGATTTGGGGATCTACTCAGCCCAGACCACAGAAACCCCATGCGGGGTAAGGCTATTTACTCAGCAAGGTCGCCCGGTATCCCTAAGGCTCCATTTGCAACACATCTTCTCATGTGCCATACACCCCTTGGCATGGATCGCATCACACCTTGGTTTGGGGAAGGAAATTGGTTAAGGACCGGGTGTGGATAAGGAAGACGTTGTGGTACACTCTTAGTCTGATCCATCGGCAAGGTCTTTCCGGCAGTAGATCCTGTATCTTTGGCATAGCCCTCAGCTTCAAGCGGATAGGCATGCCTCTCCACCAACACGGACAGTGCTTTGTCAAGGTGGTGTCCCCCGGAGAGGCGGAATTCCCAGACTGTGGCCTTGTTTTTCAGTCTGGAAAAAGCCTACAACACCTGGTGGAGGACTGGTATCTTCCATACTCTCTACACATGGGGCTTCTTTGGCCACCTGCCCCATTTAATACTCTTCAGGAATTTTCAAAAGAGCAAGTTTTCAAAGTACATGTGGGTTCTGCCTTGTCGGACACCTGTATCCAGGAAAATGGTGTGCTTCAGGGTTCCGTCTTGAGTGTCATCCCCCTTTGCTGTCACCATTAACCCTATAATGGCCTGTCTCTCGCCAGGCATCTCCGGCTCCCTATTCATTGATGATTTTGCCATGTATTGCAGTTCGCCACAGAATTGTCCCATTTAGCGGCACATTCAGTGATGTCTTGATCGTCTTTACTCATGTAGCACTGACAGTGGCTTTTGTTTTTCCACTGACAAAATCGTTTGTATGCATTTCTGGTGGCGCAATTGGTTTCTTCCACTGTCTTTACGTCTTAGGCCTGTTGCTCATCTGTTTGTTGAAACTATGAAATTCCTGGGGCTCATTTTCGATAGGAAACTTTCTTGGTCCTCCCATGTGTATTACTTACCTGGCAGCCTGCTGTATGCAGTCCCTCAATGTCCCACGTGTCCTCAGTGGTGCTTCCTGGGGTGCAGACCAAACTACCCTCGGTTTGTACCAGTCCCTTTTCTGGTCCAAACTGAACTATGGGTGTTTCATTTATGCATCTGCATGTCCGTCCCTCTTACGCCATCTCAGTACTATCCACCATTGTGGCATCCTTTTGGCCACTGACACCTTTTACATAGCCTGGTTGAGAGTCTGTACGCAGATGCTGCCTTCAAAGTCTCTGTGTGCTGCACACCATCCATCTGTTAGCGCAAGGGGTCCAGGAAAGCTGTCACTTGCTCACCCTTAATGGAGCCACTGTGATATTTATGTGGGTTCCTGGTCACATCGGTCTGACAGGAAACGAGACTGCTGCTGCTGCTGCCAAGGCTGCAGTCTTCGTACCTCAGTCTGCTACTTCTTACATTCCCTCTGATGATCTCTGTGTTGCCATCTGTCTGCAGGTGGTATCACCTTGGCATCACCAGTGGTCTTCCCTTCATGGGAACAAGCTTCGTGCTATTAAGCCTATCCCAGTGGCTTGGATGACCTTGGATGACCTTATCTCGGCCCTCTCGCTGCGAGGATATCATTTTAACTAGGCTGCGTATTGGTTACTGTGTTTGTTAAGTGGTGCTCCCCCACCACTTTGTGCATGTTGCATCCAACTTTTAACTGTCTGCCATTTTCTGATGGAATGCCCTTGTTTTATCTGCTTACATTTCCGTCTGAGTTATCAGCCATTTTAGACAACAATGTACTGACTGTTGACCCCGTTTTACTTTTTATCCATCTTAGCAATATGGTGAAGGCCATTTAAGTTTTTGCTCTGGACCGCCATTTCTTTATGGCATATTTCACAGACCTTTCTCCACATCCCTTTTCATAGCTGTGTTCTCTTTTGTTGATTAGTATTGATATGTAGTTGTTTTTAACTCTTCTCTTTGTCTTCATGTTGTACAGTTTTGAATGGGGGGCTCCATATGGTTCCCAAGCTGTGCAGCGACCGTAAACCTTAAAATTACCAAATGTGCAGCAACCAGTTGCAAGATCATGTTTTCTTTATTTACTTTTGCAAATCGATTTCAACTGATTAACAGCCATCATCTGTGCTTTCAACATGTCCCTGAGTATTAACACTGTCTTAAACAGACGTCAACTTTATGTTTGATGTCTGTTTAAGACAGTGTTATTACTCAGGGTCACATTGAAAGCACCAATGATGGCTGTTAATCAGTTGAAATCGATTTGCAAAAATAAATAAAGAAAACATGATCTTGCAACTGGTTGCTGCTCATTTGATAATTGTACAATTTTGACATGGGCGCATATGACCCTAGTTGTTTTGGTGCCCTAAAAACAAAATTAATAAAAAAAAAAATAAAAAAAAAAAAACCGAGGCTGCTACTCGAGTAGCTGACTGTGTGTGAGGTGCACACTTTTTTTTTTAGATTGGGCGACTCTCCATCCAATCCAGATAACAGTAGCTGTAGGAAATCCACAAGTAACAATGTAAGATTGAAAGAAATTCCACCCCCAGCTGCAAGAGTCTGAAGTGCTCGTGAAAAGCAGTTTAGCTCACATACTGAACACTGGTTGAAATTTGAAATTGATAGCAGTGAGATTTTTGGGGAAAATTTGTGTGTGTATCAAAAGGACAGGCAAATGGGAAATGGAGGTGGTGTATTTTTTGCAGTAGACAAGAAATTCAAATCCACAGAGGCAGAAACGGTTCGGGCAAGACTAAGTATAAGGGCTGCGCATAAAATGATAATTGGACCCTTCTATTGCCCACCAGACTCATCTCCTGATGTAACCGAAAACTTTACAGAAAACCTCAGCTCACTTGTAGGTAAGATCCCCATTCATATAATGTAATCACCAATGAAGGCTTTAATCATCCAACAATTAATTGGGAAAATTACCAATTTGTTAGTGGAGGGCATGATGAGACATGGTGTGAAACTTTACTGAATGCCTTCTTTGAAAACTGCCTATGATAGGTAGTTAGGAACCCCTCATGATGGAAATACATTGGATCTAGTGGCAGCAAATAGACACCTGACCTCTTTGAGGATGTTCACATTGAAATTGGTAACAGGGACCATCACATGGTTGTGGCAACAATTGTTACCAAAGTACAAAGGACAACCAAGAGAAGTAGAAAGATACATATCTTCAATAAACTAGATAAAAAATCAGTAGTGTCATATCTCAATGAGCAACTTGAAACTTTCACCATGGGGCAGAAGCATGTAGAGGAACTCTGACTCAAGTTTAAGAGAACAGTTGACCATGCACTAGATAGATGTGAACCCAGTAGAACAATTCTTAAGGGGAGGGAAACTCTTCTGTATACAGTCACTGTAAAGAAACTTCTAAAGAAACAGATTACTGCATAGTAAGAGTAAAACAAAGCGTTGGGCTATAGATAGAGAGATGCTGAGTGAAACTGCATTTAGCTGTCAAGAGAGCAATGCATGATGACTTTAATGACTACCATAGCAGAATATTGTCAAGTGCTCTTTCTCAGGGCCCAATGATATTCTCGTCTTATGTAAATGCTGTTAGTGACACCGAAGTTAGTATCCAGACCCTAGTGAATGAGATGAACTCAAATTGAGGGTAGCAAAGCAGAAGCTGGAATCTTAACTCCATTTTCAAATGTTCTTTTGCAAAGTAAAACCATGGAGAATTGCTCCAATGTAATCCTCATATCAGTAAAAAGATGAATGAAGTAAGTATTAGTGTCAGTGGTGTTGAGAAACAGCTGAAATCATTAAAACTGAACAAAGCTCCAGGCCCTGATGGAATTCCTGTCAGATTCTACACTATTAGCAGCTGAGTTAGCCCCTCTTCCACGTATAATCTACTGTAGATCTCTTGAACAGAAAACTGCAAAGTTTTTGGAAAAAGCCACAGGTCACATCTGTCTACAAGAAGGGTAGTAGAAGTTATCCAAAAAAGTACCGTCCAATATCCCTGATATCGATTTGTTGTAGAATCTTAGAACATATTCTGAGTTCAAACACAATGAGGTCTCTTGAACAAAATGACCCCCTCAGTGTCAGCTAGCATGGATTTCGAAGACATCAATCATGTGAAACCCAACTCACACTTTTCTCACATGACATACTGAAAGCTTGAATCAAGGTACAGGGTGTTTCAAAAATGACTGGTATATTTGAAACGGCAATAAAAACTAAACGAGCAGCGATAGAAATACACCGTTTGTTGCAATATGCTTGGGACAACAGTACATTTTCAGGCGGACAAACTTTCGAAATTACAGTAGTTACAATTTTCAACAACAGATGGCACTGCAAGTGATGTGAAAGATATAGAAGACAACGCAGTCTGTGGGTGCGCCATTCTGTACGTCGTCTTTCTGCTGTAAGCGTGTGCTGTTCACAACGTGCAAGTGTGCTGTAGACAACATGGTTTATTCCTTAGAACAGAGGATTTTTCTGGTGTTGGAATTCCACTGTCTAGAACACAGTGTTGTTGCAACAAGACGAAGTTTTCAACGGAGGTTTAATGTAACCAAAGGACCGAAAAGCGATACAGTAAAGGATCTGTTTGAAAAATTTCAACTGACTGGGAATGTGACGGATGAACGTGCTGGAAAGGTAGGGTGACCGCGTACGGCAACCACAGAGGGCAACGCGCAGCTAGTGCAGCAGGTGATCCAACAGCGGCCTCGGGTTTCCGTTCGCCGTGTTGCAGCTGCGGTCCAAATGACGCCAACGTCCACGTATCGTCTCATGCGCCAGAGTTTACACCTCTAGCCATACAAAATTCAAACGCGGCAACCCCTCAGCGCCGCTACCATTGCTGCACGAGAGACATTCGCTAACGATATAGTGCACAGGATTGATGACGGCGATATGCATGTGAGCAGCATTTGGTTTACTGACGAAGCTTATTTTTACCTGGATGGCTTCGTCAATAAACAGAACTGGCGCATATGGGGAACCAAAAAGCCCCATGTTGCAGTCCCATCGTCCCTGCATCCTCAAAAAGTACTGGTCTGGGCCGCCATTTCTTCCAAAGGAATCATTGGCCCATTTTTCAGATCCGAAACGATTACTGCATCACACTATCTGGACATTCTTCGTGAATTTGTGGCGGTACAAACTGCCTTAGACGACACTGCGAACACCTCGTGGTTTATGCAAGATGGTGCCCGGCCACATCGCACGGCCGACGTCTTTAATTTCCTGAATGAATATTTCGATGATCATGTGATTGCTTTGGGCTATCCGAAACATACAGGAGGCGGCGTGGATTGGCCTCCCTATTCGCCAGACATGAACCCCTGTGACTTCTTTCTGTGGGGACACTTGAAAGACCAGGTGTACCGCCAGAATCCAGAAACAATTGAACAGCTGAAGCAGTACATCTCATCTGCATGTGAAGCCATTCCGCCAGACACGTTGTCAAAGGTTTCGGGTAATTTCATTCAGAGACTACGCCATATTATTGCTATGCATGGTGGATATGTGGAAAATATCGTACTATAGAGTTTCCCAGACCGCAGCGCCATCTGTTGTTGAAAATTGTAACTACTGTAATTTCGAAAGTTTGTCTGCCTGGAAATGTACTGTTGTCCCAAGCATATTGCAACAAACGGTGTATTTCTATCGCTGCTCGTTTAGTTTTTATTGCCGTTTCAAATATACCGGTCATTTTTGAAACACCCTATAACTAGGCAGAGGCAATATTTCTTGATTTACAAAAAGCATTTGACTCAGTACTGCACCAGGGCACAGCATATTATCTTGAATGGAGAGTCATTGTCAGATGTAGAAGTAACTTTAGATGTACCCCAGAGAAGTGTGTTGGGACCCTTGCTGCTCATGTTGTATATTAATGACATTGCAAACAATATTAACAGTAAAATCAGGCTTTTTGCAGTTGATGAAGTTATCTATAATGAAGTACCATCTGAAATAAGCTGCATAAATATGCATTCAGATCTAGATAACATTTCAACATGGTGCAGAGATTGGCAACTTGCTCTAAATGTTCAGAAGTATAACATTTTGCACTTCACAAAACGAAAAAAACGTAGTATTCTATGGCTATAGTATCACTAAGTCACTGTTGGAATCGGCCAACTCATGCAAATACCTGTCTGTAACACTTTGTAGGGATATGAAATGGAGTGATCACATAGGTTTAGTCATGAGAAAAGCAGGTGGTAGACATCAGTTGATTGGCAGAATACTGGGGAAATGGAAAATCAGTCTACAAAGGAGATTACTTACAAATCTCTTCTGCGACTGGTTCTAGAATATTGCTCAAGTGTGTGGGAACAATACCAGACAGGACTAACAGTGAATATTGAACATTACGCAGAGAAGGACAACACAAAATAATAACAGGTTTTTTTAATCTGTTGGAGAGTGTCTCAGAGATACTGAAAGAACTGAACTGGAAGACTCCTGAAGGTAGGCATAAACTATTCCGAGAAGATCTGTTAACAAAGTTTAAGGAACTATCTTTAAAATATTCCTCTAGGAATATATTACAACCCCTGTGTATTGCTCGTATAGGGATCATGAGGATAAGATTAGAATAATTACTGCACCCGCAGAGGCATTCAAACAATCATTCTTTCATGCTCCATGCTTTTGAATGGTTTAGGAAGAAATGTTAATAACTGGTACAATCGTATGTACCCTCTGCCATGCACCTCATGGTGGTTTGCAGAGAGTAGATGCAGACTGGCAATAGCAAGAAAAGAATTTCTGAAGATGAGAAATTTGTTAACATCGAATATAGATTTAAGTATTAGACAGTCTTCAGAAATTATTTGTGTGGAATGTAGCCATGTATGGAAATAAGATGTGGATGAGGAACAGCTTAGGCAAAAAGAGAATAGAAGCTTTGGAAATGTGGTGCTGCAGAAGAATGAAGAAGATTAGATAAATAGACCATATAACTCATGAGGAGGAACTAAATAGAATTCTAGAGAGAAGAAATTTTGTGGCTCAAGCTGACTGGAAGAAGGAATCTGTTAGTAGGGCACATTCTATGGCAACTTAGTGTTCCAGGGAAATATTTGGGTGGGGGGGAGTAAAATTGTGGAGAGAGACCAAGAGATGAACAGAGTAAGTAGAGTCAGAAGGATGTAGGTTGCTGTTGTTATTCAGACATGAAGGTGTGCACAGGATAGTGCAGCACAAAGAGTTGCATCAAACCGGTCTTCAGACTGGAAGCAATGACAACAACAACAAGAACAACTACTACTTAGCTCCTACTTTCATTCAATAATGTCATAGGGATCATTTTGTGTGGTAACTCATCAAGCCAAGGTAAAGTTTTCGGAGTCCAAAAGCACGTAATATATGATGTAAACTCAAGAACATCCTGCATAGGTGCTTAAGATGACACTGCCAACCACTGACATCAAGATGATGGACATCTCTATTTCAAGCCTATACAATATACTGATAATTACCTCTGTCACTACACATGCATACAAACACAAATAATATGAAAAATATTTAATCGCAGAAATACCATTAAACTAACGGGACAGCTGCGTGGTTTTGGATAGGGACAAACTAATTATACAATAGTGCTAATGTTGAAGACATACCAAAACAAATACTGATGCAGAAATCCAGCATACAAAATCCACAGCAATCAACAAAACTACAATAAAAAACCAGAAAAAAAATTGTAGGGAGTTTCAGTTGACCTGTATAGCCCAGACGAAGTCCATGCTCCCACAGAAACCACACACAAGTTTACAAATCTGATATCTACACTTTACGTGAGATAAAACGAAGTTTGCTGTACCACAAAAGCAAAAATTGCGCACATAACTAATATCAAAAGCCTAACCTCACAAATGTAGGTACAATAAGCTCCACAAGGTCTAGTGAATTTTATCCGTAGTGGATGCTGGCAAAGTTCATGACTGTTCCTTTATAGGGTGTAGAAAAATTACCGTTACCAGTCACGAATAAATAATCCTTTATTGTGACTGGTAGGGGAAATGTTTCTGCAGTTTCTGCCAGTCACAATCCAACACCATTATCAATAACTTACAACACAAACTAAAAACTCTACAATCTTGCATCATCAGTAATTTCAGTATACAGGAAACACACTATTGCAAACACACACACAAACATCGTACAATCACAATGAAAATAAGTATTTGTCAACCAAAGTCCAATGACAGACAAAACTACACTGGACATAGCCTCCCGTCCCCCCCCCCCCCCAAACACACAAAAACCTAGAAACAATCATAAATGTCACCCCTGCCTCTCAAACCCTACCACCACCACCACCATCACCACCAACCTCTGCCCACCAACTAATACCTATCCTACATGCAATACTCAGACATAAGACATAAATATAACTAATTATATATTATTTCTTAAACAACAAAAATCCATCAAACCTTCACATTCCCCCTCCCCCCAAACCTCACCAAGAAAAGCCTCCTGCCCCAAAAACATATTCAGTTAACAACCTTCATCCTGTACATTTAACTACCTTCATCTTGTACATTTTCTCAGTAACCTTCGGCAAACTTTGAAACAAACAAAAATTATTCGGGACTCTGTTCCTCCAGCAGCATTCTTCTAAATGTGACTTCAAGGTGGAAGAGCAGCTACCAATTGTGTCCATCTCCCAACCACCCTAAAAACAAAATCAGAAAACCCAGGCCCTGAAACAACAGCCCCCCACACCCACATACCCGTGGGATGATTACCCCTCCAAAACTTTTGTTTCCCAAATGCAGACACATCAGCTTGAGCCAAACTCCTGGCTATCCACCCAACCAACCACCTATGTATATAAATAAAAATGTTAATGTTCAGACAATGGAAATTCCAGGTAATAATATCAATAATGCAGGAAAAGAAAGATTTCTACTTATTGTAAAGAAGACATGTTAAGTTGCAGACAGGCACAATTAAAAGACACTCACATATTGCTTTCGGCCACAGCCTTTGTCAGTGGAAAAAAAAAAAAAAAAAAAAAAAAAAACACACACACACACACACACACACACACACACACACACACACACACGACCACCAACTCAAGGGGAAGGGGAAGGGGAAGGGATAGTGGTCTACGGGTGTGGAGAGAGACATACGCTATCTGGCAGAGTGTGCTAGGACTCGACTGCCAACAGGCACAGCATCAGGAGGTTGTGGGGCAGTGAGGTGGGGAAAATAGGAACAAAAATTTAAAGGAGCAGAGAAAGGCAGGTCGGTGCATTGGCAGAGGGCTGCAGGTAAACAGGGTGGTAGACAAGAATGGGGAGGAGAAGATAGGACAGAGGGGGTGGAAACTGTAGGGTGGAGGGTGTGGGAATGGTATGTAACAGTAGGTTGAGGTCAGGATAATTATGGGAGTGGAGAATGTGTTGTAAGGATAACTCCCATCTGCACTGTTCAGAAAAGCTAGTAGTGGAGGGAAGGTTCCAGATGTTTCGGGTAGTAAAGCAGTCAATGAAATAAAGTGTGTTATGATCGGCTGCATGCTGTTCCACAGGGCGGTCTACTTTGGTCTTGGCCACAGTTTGGTGGTGGCTGTTCACCCTGGTGGACAGCTGGTTGGTAGTTATGTTGTTGTTCTTGTGTTCACAGTCTAGAGACCATACCACACTGGTAGTCATATGTATATAAAAAGCTGTACAATGATTGCATCAGATATGGTAAATGACATGGTTGCTTTCACAGGTGGCCTGGCCCATAATATAGGAATTGCTGGGTAGATGGATTGGGCAGGTTTGGCACCTGGATGTTCCACAGGGATATGATCCTTGTGGCAAGGTGCTGGGGGTGGGAGTGGCATAGGGATGGACTAGGATGTTGTGGAGATTGGGTAGGCGACAGAGCACTGCTTCAGGAGGGGTGGAAAGTACCTCGGACAGGAGGGACCTGCAACCTACTCTCCTATACAAAATATACCAACCACTTCCTCCACCTACTCTCCACAGTTCCTGTGCCTTTACCACATTGTGCCCTGGTCATCACTGTTAATGCCACCTCCCTTTATGCTAACATCCTTAATGCCCATGGCCTTACCACTACTGAGCAGTACCTTTCCCAATGCCTGACGGATTTCAAACCAACAACCTCCTTCCTAGTCACCACATACTAACTATATCCTTACCCACAATTAGTTCTCCATTGAAGTCATTACCTACAAACAAATCCGCGGTACAGCTATGGGCACCCACATGGTACCATACTTTGCCAACCTATTCATGGACCTTCCAGAGAATCGTTTCTAAATGCCAAGAAACCCAAACCCCTCACCTGATTAAGATTCATTGACGACTTCTTAGTGATGTGGATTGAGGGTGAAAACACCCTATCCACATTCCTCCAGAACCTCAACACCTTCTCCCTCATTCACTTCAACTGGTCCTACTCAACCCAGCAAGCCACTTTCCTCTATGTTGACCTCCACATCACTACCTCTGTCCATATCAAACTCACCAGCCACCAGCAATACCTCCATACCAAGAAATCCCTTCCATACTACACAGCCCTCAATTCCATCAATGCACCCTCATTTTTTACTTATCTTCTTCTTTCCCTCCTTTCCTCCTCCTCCTTCATTCTCCGTCTAACCTCCCGACTGCATATAGCTGCCCTACTACCATCTCTCCCTGTATGCTCCCACAAGCAATGCTTTACCACTTTACCATCCCCTACCCCTCCCCCTATCCTGCTATACCTCCCCCTCCCAGCCTCCTCCTTGCCACCACCACCCGGTTGCCTCTCCCATCATGTGCTCTTGCTCGCACATTGGATTCAGCTGCCAGAGACTGTGGTCACATATGTGTCAGTTTGTGTGTGTGTGTGTGTGTGTGTGTGTGTGTGTGTGTGTGTGTGTGTGTGTGTGTGAGTTGTCGATTTTCGACAAGGACTTGTTGGTGAAAAGCTCACTTTCCTACAGTATTTTTATTGTGCCTATTGCGACTCAGCATCTCTGCTATATGGTGAGTAGCAACTAGCCTTTTCATAATATTGTTTCTTTTGTTTTTGGCTTGTGTTCAGAAAAAGTTACCTAAGGTGAGACATATTTGGTTAGGTACACAGATTTTACATCTTAGAAATATTATGTTTGTAAAATTGAATCAATCCAGAACACACATAGAACCATACTGCAGAACATATTCTACATGACAGCTAACAGGCAATTATATTTTTCTACATTACAGTCACTTGTACATCAGAGAACAATGTGATGCAGTTATTTACACAATTTACTTGCACTCAGGAAGATGTGCTTTCAAATGCACACCACTCATTTCGATTTAAGATTCCTTTGTTTCTGTAAATCACTTAATACTGGGTTGCTTACTTGAACAGGACAACTGTTGGTTTCTTTCTCTGTCCTCACTGGGTGGTTAGCACAATGGACTCGTATTCGGGAGAATGACTGTTCAAACTGTATCTGCCATAGTGATTTATGTTTTGTGTGATTTCCCTAAATCACTCTTGGCAGTTGCTGGGAAGGTTCCATTGAAAGGGCACAGCCGATTTCCTTCCCCATCATTTCAACAATCTAAGCTTGTGTTCCATCTCTAATGACCTTCCTGTGTGTGGGGTATTATCGCTAATCTTTTTTCGCCCTTCTTTTTCCAACACAGGAATGCGCCCTTAACCCCAAATTTTGGCCAATCCTTCATTTTGTTGTTTCTTCCTTTGTGTAATTCATTACTCGTCACCAAGGAGCTGCAGTGGCCTGGTGTAATGTTAAGCTCTCTCTATACGGCTTAAGTGTTTTCGTGGACTTACTTGTTGAAGAATGCTGGTTCTGCTTTCTTGCAGCACCGATGTCTTCTGCTAGCACCGGATGCTTCTCTGAAGATTTCACTGCTAGGAAGGGGAAATTTTCACTCTCTCTCTCTTCTTACTTAAAAAATATGCTGCTCTTGGAATATCATTCAATGCACCAGAACATATTTATTTCCACTTTGCACAAAAAAACAACTAGACTTTATGACGTAAACCCACACATTACTGGGCACCCAGAATCAGTTAATTACACATTTTTGAACACAATTAATACATAAGCTTTTATCGTGGCTGACTATCCACGTCCAGTCCACGTTCTCTCAACAACAGTTCAACGTCTCATAAACAGTCACTATTTCGAGTCTCTCCATTTCTTTTTTAACAGTACAATGTTACATTACTCTTTGCAGCCAGCCACGGAGCTTCCGGGCCGCATTTGGTTATTCTTGGCAGGTCACGCTGAACACTTGCCAGCGCCGACTAATTATCTCCCTTCCAGTTTCAACTGCACAAGCAGTAAATGGGTGCAGTATCCTATGCTCATCCTTACGCCTTGCTTTAAAATAACGCATGTCGAAACGGCTGGAACACAAGTGTCTCCAGACTTTCGTAAAATTCTGGGGGCACTACAGAGCTAAATTTGGTTTGCCTTGTCTTATTCTTTTACTGTCATTTCCATTATTTTCAGTCTACAATACTGTGATTGTGTTCTCCATGCTATACATCATTGTGTCCACAAATATAATTTTCATGTCTATACTATTCCCTTTACATACTTCCCTGAAGATTCTCATTTATCATTGGGAATGGAATTTTATTCTTATCGTGTCAAATGATTTCATTCTTACTGGTTGGATTTTGGAAATATCTAGTTGTTGTTATTTTCTTAACACAACTTTAATGTAAGCTGCATATTGCTTGCCTGGAAGTCACTAAAATCAGACTTGTCAGTACCCCAAGCTTTCACTTAGGTGTGTCAACCAGGTAAGTTTAAATGTGAAGGTCAGAAATCTTACTGATTTCTTACAACTACAAATGGAATTCTCCAATCACAAATCTGTTAAATGAGAGCCTTGCCCATGAGCCACTATTGCATTTTTATCTCGTGTAGTCAACTATCTTCTGTACAGTGCTGTTTTCATTTAACCTTACAAGAAAACATCTAAATGTATTAAGTGTGGAGATAATGGTTGGCAATTTAAAGTTACTAGCAGACCAATCACCCAATTACAGGTGGTGTGGTTGAGATATTGCTGACTGCTGGAAATAAATTGCATTCCATGGTGTTTCAGAAGCTAAGTGAACACCACTATGGAGAAAAAATGAAGAAAAAAATAGATTAAATTTGTTACAACTCAAAGATGATTTGCAATAGAGCATTTATCAGCAAGAAGTCTGTTACTTTCAATAATCATTTTTGTCATTTTTGGTGAATATTTTCTTACCCAAATGTGGCACCTTGTGTATAACACTGAGGATTTTTTCCTTTAGGGTAATTCCATGCCAAATGGTCTAGAGCTTCACGTGTGGCCAGCATGTATTTTGGTGAAATTTTGTGTGAACATTCACACATGTTCCCAGTGAACATTGGTGAAGTCTCACAATCATTAGTTCAGTACTTGCAGAGATGTAAGCAACTTTGAGACATGATATGTCCAACAATATTTTCTTGTAAGAAACAAAACTAGGCCATCTTGAACAACTTTTGTGTTCTCTTAAGTGGAATAATAAAAAAAAAGATTTTATTAGCAACTTTCATATCGATAATTTGAGGCAAAGGCAGACAAAAAAAAAAAGCTGGAAAAAATATTAAGTTTAGATTTTCAAGTCTCTGGGAGTAACCTGAAATGTCACATGCGATGGCTTACCAACACAAGGTCTTCAAGTATAAAATTACATTCCCCTCTTGCTTTCTAGTAGTTCACAAATTTAGGGAAAAATGGATGATTTTTGTAAAAAATACAAGAAATTCATATTTTCAGCTCACTTCTAGAAAAGATTATACTCAGCAAACTCTTATAAACCATTTTCATTAGAAAGCCGTGTTATAAAAACCTAAAAATGAGATTTGGTTTTGCAATTCGAGCATATAAGCCTCTAAAAAGTAATGACAAGGTATAGGTGCAGTGAAAATATGTCCATATGCTGCTGGTGCTTAAATTTAATCCAACATTTTTCATTGCTGTTTAGGGATGGTTTGTAATCTTTTGGATATGCATGTCCAACAGAATAGACACCATTGATTCGATTGGCAGCTGTATTCAATATATGATGAAAGAAATATCTGACATTTAGCTGTAATGGGGCACTAAGCGAACTCGATGGTGACAGATGAAAATCTGTGCCGGAACCCAGATTTTCTGCTTTACATGAGCGGTCATGTTAACCACCTTGGCTGTCTGAGCACATCCTATGTCCAACCCAAATCTCTGTATGACATATGCTACAGAGTAGTGCCACGTTCCCACTAATCCACTTGCACATAGCCTAACTGTATTCCCACAAGAGTTTAGATACTGTTGTGCACCCACATGATATTTCAGAGCAAAAGCACAACAATATTTTTTAGAGGTTTCATTAATTCTGTGTAGTACACAAGGAAAACTCTACTGCCAGCCAGATGCTGTCACTGATAGAGATGTTATAACTACAATAATGTGCTGTTCAGCACCCTGCACTTTTCACTTCTTGACAGCCAGTAAAATGAATCTGCTGGGCCAAGCTTATTTAAGTGTCTTTATGCCCAGTGGAAGTCTTATAGAATTTTCCAGTCCACCCCTCTTTTTCATAAATGCATGCAGCATATTGTCCTGGCTGGAGCCCCAATGTTAATATATTTCCTTCTCTGTCACTAATTTTGTTTGGAAAATAGGATGCTTCACTTCAAACACAGCTGACCTGAACTGTTACTCCATCAGTTGGCAAAACATGACAAATTTCTCTAGTTCCTGCTAGAATATGCCCAAGTTTAAAATCTCTCTTCGTGTGACACTTTATTTTCTTCAATTTCTTCTTTGCTGAGGAAATCTAATTTAATGCAATTAATGCTTTCAGTGAAGAAGCTAAACAGATCTATGGGACTAAGAATCTGCTTATTAACTGGCTGTTGCAAGCTTGCTCTTGCTGCTAATCACTTTGTTGAACCTCCAGTCCCATTGCAAAGGGACCTTCATGACTTGGAGCTAAAAAATTCCATTCTGTCATTCCAAGTCATTTTGAAAGTTACGTATTGGGCATTGTAGCCATCACTGAAGTAATGGATGTGGAAAATGTGAGCAAACTGTGTTTTTACATATTTGATCAGCACCTCGATAAAGACATGAACAGTAATTATGCCGTGTCACAGGCACTGACAATGCAGAAACTCAAAGACTCCACCTTCCGATTTTGTGGCTGCTTGACTATTTTCCTCATGGAAACATTGCAGTGTATCCTGAACCATAAATGGATAATCTTCACCAAAATCAATTGGTGATGTAATGACAGCATGACAGACTAAATTTTTATTCTTACTTCTTCAATAAAATCATCCAATTCCATTTGCTTCATGTCCAGACTGTCCTGATTGGTATGGATACATTACTTATAGACAGTAATTTCCTGTGGATCATGCTATATGAAATAGCTAGCAAATGTAGATGCTATAGCTGTTGGTCCAGGACATTTTTCACAGCAAAGTAGCATGCACTCTTTACGTAGCAGATTACAAACTGCCACACTGAGAAGCTCAAGTGATAACCAGAGATTATTAGAGATATACACAAAGAGAACACTATCCTTATTATTGGATTCTTTATGCCCTTCAATTTTTAATAAAAAGAATTTTATAGAGCTGAACACTTTACAGATGTTAAAAAACAAAACAAAAAAAACACCTTTTTGTGTCATTTCAAGTTTTGTGATTCAAATTCACTTCCTGTTCAGTAGGACTTCCAGTTTTACTTTATCCAGATACTACTAAACAATTGTAAAATGTAATGAAAAATGTCATATTTGAGTACCAGCGGAATATGGGTGTACTTTTGCAGCACCTTTGCATTGTCAGTATTTTTTAGAGCCTTATATGGTCACATTACAAAACCAGATCTAGTTTTTTAGGGGGGCTTAGAACACAGCCTTTCTAATAAAAATTGTACAAAATTGTTTGCAGGAAATACTTTTTTCATCATAGTGGGCTGAACAAACCCAGGTTTATCACACACTTACTTCCAGAGATAAAATAGCCAAAACTTCACATTTCCTTCAGCCAGCTGTTGTTTGGGTGACTGCTTCAAATTATCTATATGAAAATTGCTCATGACATTTTTTTATTATTCCATGTAAAAGAGAGCAAAAAGTTGATAAGATGGCTTAGTTTTGTTTATTTCAAGCTAATGCTGCTGGGGATAATGATATGTTTCAAAGTTGCCAAAAACTCAGGTGCACTGTTGAAAGCTGTGCTACGGGGTCAAACAAATGACTGTATCTCTGCAAGTATTGAATTGGTGAAAGTAGAACTGTAGCAGTTGTTCATTGGGAACATGGATGAGCGTTCACACAATATTTTGTCCCACTCTGTGATGGTCACGCAGAAACTTTTTCCAAAATTAGACCACTTGGCGTGGAATGGCCCCTCAGTGAAATAATTCAAATTGGAAGGTGTTTATATCTCTCACTAGCATGTACTCACTTTACTGGGAGGCATTCTTTGTTTTAGTTACAAATTTGAAGAGTGTGATAAGTATTTCAACAGATTTCATAGTAATTGGCTGTTCAATGTTTTTAAATAATCAAACTGCCACAAATTAGAATGTTTTCCATTGCAGTTCTCTTTCAGAACAAAATATTTAGTATAATATGGCGGGTGCTACATAGCCTTTCCAGTAACTTCTATCACATATTTGGACAAACTCTGGAACACCAAACCTTGTGATGATCTTTATGTATGCGCATGAGAGAGAGAGAGAGAGAGAGAGAGAGAGAGAGAGAGCAATAGTGAAAGAGCTCTTATTGATTGTATTATTGATATTTCCATTTTTCTGCAACTGATATTTACTTTTATATGTTTTCTAGGCTGAGAACAGTAAGAGTGCGGAAGATGTGGAATCTGTGGAGCAACTTAAAGTACAACTCCAGACTCTGACAGACTCATTAGCTACTTTGTCAGCTGAAAAATCTCGCATGGAAGCAAGATTTCAAGCGGACAAGAAGCAACTCCGCCATGAGAGAGATGAGGTCACTTTTGTGATATTAAATTACTTTTTCACGATAGTACAGTTTTCTGTATTTGTTTTTTTTTGTAAAAAATGAATTAGGTTTATTGTATAAAAGAATTCACTTACTAAATACTAATGTAGTTAGTAATCCAATCAAGTAGCAATCAAGTAGAAATATGTTATATAGTATGTTACATATTGGAAATAAATATCTCATTTTTCAGTATTCAGTTACTCAGTGTGGAATGGAGTGATTCAAACATCACTAATATAAGTTAAGCTCCAGGTCATTTCAGCCCTGACTCATGCATATCTACATCTACATCGATATAGATACCCCACAAGCCACCATAGGTGCATGGCGGAGTGTACCCTGTACCACTGCTTGTCATTTCCCCTCCTGTTCCACTTACAGATTGAGCGAGTTTACGCCTCTGTATGAGCCCTAATTTTTCATATCTTATCTTTGTTGTCCTTATCAAGCGATGTATGTTGGCAGCAGTAGAATCGTTCAGCAGTCAGCTTCAAATGCCAGTTCTCTAAATTTTCTCAATAGTGTTTTTTGAAAAGAACATCGCCTTCCCTCCAGGGATTCCCATTTGAGTTCCCAAAGCATCTCTGTGTTATTTGAACCTACCGGTACAAATCTAGCAGCTTGCCTCTGAGTTGCTTTGATGTCTTCCTTCAATCTGATTTGGTCGGATCCCAAACAATCGAGCAGCACTCAAGAATAGATCACACTGGTGTCCTATATGTGGTCTCCTATATAGGTGAACCACTCTTTCCTAAAATTCTCTAAAAAAACCGAAGTCAACCATTTGCCTTCCCTACCACAGCTCTCTCATGCACATTTCACCTCATATTGCTTTGCAAAATTATGCCCAGGTATTTAGACAACTTGACTTGTCAAACAGGACACGAGTAATAATCTGAACGTTGCAGGTTTGATCTCCTATTCATCTGCATTTACTTACATTTTTCCACATATAGGGCTAGCCACCATGCATCACACCAATTAGAAATGTCGTCTTGTATCTTCCTGTAGTCCCTCAATTTCGACACCTTACCATACACCACAGCATCATCAGCAAACAACTGCAGATTGTTGCCCATCCTGTCAGCCAAATCATGGGTTCTAATATTTGAGAAGTTTTTGAGCCACTCACATATCTTTGAACTTATTCTACATGCTTATGTCTTCGTTAATAGCCTGTGATGGGGCACCGTGTCAAATGCTTTCTGGAAATCTAAAAATATGGAGTCTGCATGTTGCCCTTCATCCATGGTTCTTAGTATATCACGTGAGAAAAGGGCAAGCTGAGTTTTGCACTAATGATGCTTTCTAAAACCATGCTGATTTGTGGACATAAATCTCTTAGCCTCAAGAAAGTTTATTATTATCGTACTGAGAATGTGTTCAAGGATTCTGCAGCAAATAAAAGTTAGGGATATTGGTCTATAATTTTGAAGGTCTGTTCTTTTACCTTTCTTATATACTGGAGTCACCTGCACTTTTTTCCAGTCACTTGGGACTCTGTGCTGGGCGAGAGATTAATGATAAATGCAAGCTAGGTAAGTGGCCGATGCCATAGAGTACTCTTTGTAAAACCGTATTGTGATTACATCCAAACCTGCTGATTTATTTGTTTTCAAATCTATCAGTTTCTCTATGCCAGGTATACTTATTTCTGTATCATCCATACAGAAGTCTGTCTGATGGTCAAATAATGGCAAGTTTGTACAGTTCTCCTGTGTGAACGATTTCTTGGAAGTGGAATTATAACGTTGCCTTTCATTTTGATCTCTTCAAGTGCCACGCCAGACTGGTCAACAAGGGACTAAATGGAAGCCTTAGATCCGCTTAGCCATCTGACATGCAACCAGAATTTTCTTGGGTTCTCTGCCAAATCTTTTCCTAAGGTGTGATGGTGGTAGTTGTTGCTTTGCGCATAGATCTTTCCACAGGCACACACTACTAACCTTCACTTGTCATCATTTGTGCGTCCCCTTTTGATCCTAGAGTGCAAGAGCCTCTGCTTCCTGACCATCTGCTGAATTTCGTTATTAAACCATGATGTGTCTTTTCCATCATTTATCCACTTACTAGGCACGTACCTCTCCAGACAACGATTTACAACCTGTCTCAAATTTGCTCACAATTCCTCTACATCCATCTTAATGGAACTAAGTGATGCCAGTTCACTGTCTAAGTGAGATGTAAATAACTGCTTATCTGATCTAGCAATCAGAAACATTCCTAGCCTTCTTGACTGATCTATTAACTTTCATAATCATAATTGCTATGATGACATCATGTATGTTAATCCCTGTTTCTATACTGATGTTGATATTGTCCTGCCTATTTGTAACTACAAGGTCTAAGATATTTCCATTGCGTGTGGGCTGCTGATTTAGGTGCACAAGACAATTTTTAGAAAACATATTCAAAAGTATTTGGCATGACTGTCTGTCTGTACCTGCTCCAGTGAATCCATAGACATCCCAGTCTATACCTGGCAGGTTTATGTTGTCTCCAACTAGTTTGGCATGATCCATGTATTTACACACTGTTGACCATATACTTTCTTTGAATGACTTTAGAACTGTCACAGTTGGATGGGGTGCCCAGAAAAACGTCCAACAATTAACTTAGTTTCACCTACACCTGTTATACTTGATCAGATGACTTCACTGTCACACTCAACTTTGAAGTCACTAGAAGCAATATGTTTGTCAACTGCAATGAACACTCCCCGTCCTTTGACCCCTAATCTGTCTTTCTGAGCCAGCCGAGCGGTTCTAGGTGCTACAGTCTGGAACCGCGCGACCGCTACGGTCGCAGGTTCGAATCCTGCCTCGGGCATTGATGTGTGTGTTGTCCTTAGGTTAGTTAGGTTTAAGTAGTTCTTAAGTTCTAGGGGACTGATGACCTCAGAAGTTAAGTCCCATAGTGCTCAGAGCCATTTGAACCATTGTCTTTCCGATGTACGTTCCATGACTCGCTAAATACCTCGGAGCTTTCGACTTTGGATTTCAGCCAACTCTTGGTCCCTAGAATAATGTGAGCTTGAAAACTTTCTTAGAGGACAGTAAATTCGGGAACTTTATTATGACTATTTCTACAATTTATTGATAAAATTGACAGTTTAATTGGCTTTATTCTGAATGTTATTTTATTTGACTTCCCTTACTGTGAATTGACTGGCAAGTATTCATCACAGCACTTCAAACTACTGCTAGGACTATAAAACTCGATCATTTACTAACAGAAAATTGAATTATTATTAGCTGAAATAGGTAAACCAGAGTAGGTAGCTAGTTATAATTGTATAAAGAAACCATGCAATACAAATGAAATATAGGTAGCTTTAATACAATTAGAAAGGCATTAACACTTGCTAACATTTAATATTGCCACTTCTGGATGCATAATACTTCTGACAGTTATTTCAACATTTGGTGCACTTAAAGGTGGATATGTGTGCCACTTCTGATGTTTTGATACACAAAGTTCTCGGTGTCACCAGAATTGCCGCAAGTAGTAGAATCGGGGTAAGTAGATTGATTGGGTCCCTGATCGGCCTCTTCTTCCAACAGTGAGTCAGCCTCTTCCTGTTTATTGTTTGCAACATATGTATCCTCAATAATTGCCATAAAATCTATTTCTTCACTTTCTTTATATAAAAGTTCTGCCATGTTTTTGCAGCTAACTCCTCTGCAGTTATTGCAAATAGAAGAATATTTCAAATTAGCTTTCATGCAGGAGCATGCTTTGCCACAGCCCAACTTGCATGGACACAAAACAGCTTGAAGAAAAACCCAATTTCTAGGTCTTGGCTCATTACAACAGGCCTTGGATCATGGTTACTGAGAGTCCAGCCCCCTTTGTCAGGAGATTTCCAGTTTCCCATCCAACTCTGAACTTACTGCTAACTCCGTAATTAATGATGCACACCATCCTTTGTGGGTTGCACCATCCTTTGTGGGTTGCAACCTTGCAATATTCAATTCGTTTTTCATGGCAGACCTGGTCAATAGGTGGTAATGCAGGTAATCTAGTTTCTGGTAACTGCTGATGCCAACACTATACAATGTGATGATAAACTGTTCTATAGCTGTTATTATTTGTTCATGGATAGCATCTTGTTTCTTGACGGTGCTAAGTGCTGAGCTTAGGTGTTCATGTTTCTTAATAATGTTGCAAAACTTCATTTTTCCTTGACTGAAAAAAGCAGACGTTGTATCATTTCCACTAACAATGAGAGTGTACAGACCATGTTCAGAAATAAGTTTTTGCTGCCTTCTTCCAAACCAGTCTTCAGCACAATGACATCAACATCTTCTTCCACCCTGACCACACTTACAAAATCATCGGTCCTTGAAATAGCAGATGTTACAATCATAATCCCAGCATCTTAGCATCTTCTTGTGCCTGGTCCACCTCAGTGATGCACTCAGGAAATTCTTTTTTAAGAAGTGTGATTGAGTGGTTCGTGTTTTGTTCATCATACAAAAACATTTGCACAGGAACTTGGTTTACCATCTCTGATTCAACAACTACTTCAACTGAAGAACGTTTTCTAGGTCTCCGAATTCTCTCGGCACTCTTTGTGCTACATTACTCTCTCTTGCATGAGTACCCATAAAATACAATAGAAAATCGTGATCCAGAATGACACCACGGTTAAGAAATGTTACTTTGGGCTACTGATTCAAAGGAAACATTTTGAGACCAAGTTACTTTGTGTATAAGGTACCCTCCATCAATGGCAAAAAATTTGTTCGGTCCAGTTGAGTTCACGTGCTTCGCTGGAACAAAAGCAATGTAGAATGAGAACATTGTTCCTTTTCATGTACCTTTTTATGAGAATAGACACACTGGATAAGGAAAAAGTTCATATTTCAGAAAGGCAAAACAACATGAGCACCCAAATTAATTATTTAAGACAGGAAGTTTGTTATAAAGCTTAACTCCCATGTAAAAAGTACTTTTTTGGCACAGAGCTGTGCTGATTTGAGTTATATGTAACTTTGTTTTGTCTGGTAAAATGATCATGTATATCACAGTATTTTTGCAGTCTGCAGTCCTTACCTATTACATTTATTTTAAAGAATAAAAGGGTTTCCTTCATGTATATACATGGTAATGGAGGAATACGAGATTTCTTCACTTTGTTTTATTGAAAAAAGCCTTTAGAAAAGAGTTCAGGATTATCAAAAGCAACTTTGGCACTCCCAGTGTTCATAATATTGACCGCAGAAAGAAGAGTTACAGCCTTATCTTTTCTATGGAACTTGACATTCTGGAAATTGTCACCAACTATTCTTTTTATATCTTTTCTTCCTCTTCACCACATGTATCACAGTTAGCACTATCCAATCTGACACCACCATGTATGACACCTATTGCATTTAGTTAGTTTATATGCCATAACAAAACTTAATGGAATCTGACGTGACTCTTTTAGTAAGTGCTGGATGTAATGTCAGTTATGCTACATATGCTGGTTGTGCTGCAAAATGTGATGTTTATTTTCAGTGTAGAACAGTGCACAAAGTTTGAAAAATCATTGTTTTTTGACAAACTATAGTGGCCTTGGTATTGGGTGCAGCAAAAAAGTAGGAATCCAGTTTGTAGATAATTTTGTGCTCTTTTAAAAAGGAGGTAGATGTCACATTGCTATGAGCATGAGAGAGATGTTTTGATAAAACTGAATATAGTCCGAAATTTTCAAAGGTTTTTTTGACTACAGAAGGTTAGTGAGCATAAATTTTGTTGGAGAAACTTGGTTTTCCAATCTTTCCAACAATATGAACAAGTTGAAAAAATCTTCTGTACCACCTTCTGCAAGGTACACGAAAAAAACTCTTCTGTGCCACCTTTTGCAAGGTACATTATTTTCTGGCAATTTGACTGGACTATAAAGGATATGTGAAGAAACATGGTGTTGTAGGAAAATGTATGTTGTAGTTGTGAACAAAAAGTTAGATTTAGGTAATAGGTGCCCTGACAATAGAATGCACAGTGTAAAGTTAGCATAACGACAGGTGGGAGAATTTTTAGGTTCCAGATCCTTAGCTCTTGAGCAGTGTGTACCAATGAAAATACATGCCGCAGAAACTCTTACGAGCAACTATCCACCAACAAGATCTATGTTTGAATATTTTGACTTAGGCCATTGATACGATTTTCAAACAATATTGTCACTTTAACATGGGTTTGAAAGTTTTATTAATTGCAGCACTTCTTGCTGTAACACGGCTAAACATTATACTGGTTGACAAAGATTTCTGTATAATGTATCAGTTGTTTGTATGTTTCTTTATTTCCTTAAAACAGTTAATAATGGTAGTCAAATGTGTGCATCCAAACACACACACACAAGTTAAGTTGAGGAAAAAGCACCCCTATCTTGCTGTTCCTCCCCCTTCCTCTCCCCGCCCCAGCCTCCTACTTACCCCCCCACCCAGACTGTTTCTCCTATCATGCGCTGTTACTCACAGTGTGGCCTCGGCAGCCAGAATCAGTGTTGTTTTGTGTGTGTGTGTGTGTGTGTGTGTGTGTACTTCAGGAGAAGCTCTTTTGGCCACAAGCTTAGTTGCTTAGCAGTCTCCTTTTAAGCCTATCTGTGAATCAGCATGCCCCTTATATGGGCGTAGCAGTTTATCCTTTTCGTGATTATTTGATCCTGGTTTTTCCCTTTTTTTGTTGTTACACAAATAATAATAACAATAACAATGATCTGTCACAGAAAAATTAGGGACAAAGTAGTCAAACAATTGGCAATAACTCAAAAGCAAATTGGGCAAAACAACATGAGCACCCAAATTAATTATTTAAAACAGGAAGTTTGTTATAAAGCTTAACTCCCATGTAAAAAGTACTTTTTTGGCACAGAGCTGTGCTGATTTGAGTTATATGTAACTTTCTGTTTTGTCTGGTAAAATGATCATGTATATCACAGTATTTTTGCAGTCTGCAGTCCTTACCTATTACATTTATTTTAAAGAATAAAAGGGTTTCCTTCATGTATATACATGGTAATGGAGGAATACGAGATTTCTTAGACAGAGATTTACAAGTCTCTCTAGGCTTGCACCCATACAAGATTTTAATGGCCCTTTTTTGTAGTTTAAATGTGCTATTAGCTGTTTTACAGTTTCCCCAGAAGGTGACCCCATATCTGAGACGAGAATGAAAGTAGGCATGATATACAGTCATTACTGTTGTCTCACTACAGCATGATTTTAATGAGCAAAGAAGGTAACATGTTTTGCTCAGTTCTGCATTGAGATACTCAATAGGCTTAGTCCATCTGACATTGCTCTGCAGCCAAAGTCCTAAGAATTTGATTTCAGTACTGTTACCAACTAGTTCGTCATGGGTTTCAAAAAGCCTGTGACTCAGATGACCTTGAACCACTCTTCTGAGTATTAAAAGAACAAGGCCGGGATTTGAAAACACTTGCTATTATAAAACACACGCTGACAGACTTGGAGTCCAAGGTTAAATTTGTGAGGGAAATCACTGATTCTTTTGAAATCAAAATGGAGGTAAAACAGAAAGCTTGACTGTCTCCACTACTTTTCAATTTCTCCATTACTTTTCATCTAAATCCTTGAGAAAGTGATATCGAATGGTGGAAACAGAAATCCATCCTCAAATTTGACCACACAATCACCATAGGCAGAGGCAAGTTACCTACAGATTGCATTGCATAGCATTTGCAGACCCTTTAGAAATCTTAACTTTATAACAGCCCAAAAACAGAATAAAAGAAACTGCAGAAAAAGTTTGCACCCAGATGTCTTTTAAAAAGACAGAATACATGACCTGAAAAAAAGTATCAGAATTCATGGAGATGAAAAATGTCAAAATTTAACAGGTTCCACAATTTTAATGTATCTGTGAAACTATTCAGGAAATGGATAAAAGCAAATGAAATTAGATGCAAATAAATGGAACCGTGTATCGATTTACCCAAAATATCTACAACAAGAAATGTATCTCCAAGTGCAACAGTGATGAGTACGGTACCATGTGGCAAAGGAAGATGCATGCCACCTCTACATTGACATACCCGATGTTCATTGACTTGCTGCTATTGAACACCACCTTTCACAGTGTTCAACTGACTGCAAGTCTGCAGCCCAGCCTTCTTACTGGTCACCATGATGAACTACACTCCTGGAAATTGAAATAAGAACACAGTGAATTCATTGTCCCAGGAAGGGGAAACTTTATTGACACATTCCTAGGGTCAGATACATCACATGATCACACTGACAGAACCACAGGCACATAGACACAGGCAACAGAGCATGCACAATGTCGGCACTAGTACAGTGTATATCCACCTTTCGCAGCAATGCAGGCTGCTATTCTCCCATGGAGACGATCGTAGAGATGCTGGATGTAGTCCTGTGGAACGGCTTGCCATGCCATTTCCACCTGGCGCCTCAGTTGGACCAGTGTTCGTGCTGGACGTGCAGACCGCGTGAGACGACGCTTCATCCAGTCCCAAACATGCTCAATGGGGGACAGATCCGGAGATCCTGCTGGCCAGGGTAGTTGACTTACACCTTCTAGAGCACGTTGGGTGGCACGGGATACATGCGGACGTGCATTGTCCTGTTGGAACAGCAAGTTCCCTTGCCGGTCTAGGAATGGTAGAACGATGGGTTCGATGACGGTTTGGATGTACCGTGCACTATTCAGTGTCCCCTCGACGATCACCAGTGGTGTACGGCCAGTGTAGGAGATCGCTCCCCACACCATGATGCCGGGTGTTGGCCCTGTGTGCCTCGGTCGTATGCAGTCCTGATTGTGGCGCTCACCTGCACGGCGCCAAACACGCATACGACCATCATTGGCACCAAGGCAGAAGCGACTCTCATCGCTGAAGACGACACGTCTCCATTCGTCCCTCCATTCACGCCTGTTGCGACACCACTGGAGGCGGGCTGCACGATGTTGGGGCGTGAGCGGAAGACGGCCTAACGGTGTGCGGGACCGTAGCCCAGCTCCATGGAGACGGTTGCGAATGGTCCTCGCCGATACCCCAGGAGCAACAGTGTCCCTAATTTGCTGGGAAGTGGCGGTGCGGTCCCCTACGGCACTGCGTAGGATCCTACGGTCTTGGCGTGCATCCGTGCGTCGCTGTGGTCCGGTCCCAGGTCGACGGGCACGTGCACCTTCCGCCGACCACTGGCGACAACATCGATGTACTGTGGAGACCTCACGCCCCACGTGTTGAGCAATTCGGCGGTACGTCCACCCGGCCTCCCGCATGCCCACTATACGCCCTCGCTCAAAGTCCGTCAACTGCACATACGGTTCACGTCCACGCTGTCGCGGCATGCTACCAGTGTTAAAGACTGCGATGGAGCTCCGTATGCCACGGCAAACTGGCTGACACTGACGGCGGCGGTGCACAAATGCTGCGCAGCTAGCGCCATTCGACGGCCAACACCGCGGTTCCTGGTGTGTCCGCTGTGCCGTGCGTGTGATCATTGCTTGTACAGCCCTCTCGCAGTGTCCGGAGCAAGTATGGTGGGTCTGACACACCGGTGTCAATGTGTTCTTTTTTCCATTTCCAGGAGTGTATTAAGGATCTGAGTACACTGTCCCTTACGGCTTTAAGTATTTTAAAATGTCTTAGCCACAGTACATGGGGAGCAGACAGGACTTGTCTGCTCCAATTTTACAAAGCCTTTGTGCGCTCTCAGCTAGATCATGGTGCACAGTGTATGGATCTGCAAGACCCTCTTATTTGAAGATGTTTGATGTGGTGCATCATGAAGGGATTCGGATGGCCACTGGGGTGTTCAGAACAAGCCCCATACCAAGCCTTTGTGTGGAGGCTGCTGAACGACCACTTCACATCAGGCAATGGCTACTTATGGTGTGCCAGGCATATAAAACGCTGTCCATACCATACAAACCTGCATACCATACCATTGCTTGGCCTCCAATGAAAGGCTTTTTATGGGATTTGTGCAAAGAATTACCTTTTATATATGGGTGTGACGGGTCTAAAAGTCTTGCATCGAGTTGGAGCAGATTTCCACCTTGGCTCCTCCAGAGGCCCTTGGTAACATAAATCCAGCTATTCTTTAGATGTGCACAAAGTGCACCATGCACCCCCTCATGTTAGGAAAAATGGTGCTCGTACTCGAGGTTTGAAGAGTACAGGCAGTAAATTATTATTGGGTACCTATCCGTATAGACTGTGGGGACTCGATCCCAGACATCAACCCCCTATTGCAAATGCAAATGAATTAATCCATTGTGCATTTGTTAAAGGACAGGTGGAATTAGTATAAATATGAGACATGACCCTCAGATATGACCCTCAGGCATGACCCTCAGACTTCAAGAAGAATATAATAATTCCAATCCCAAAGAAAGCAGGTGTTGACAGATGTGAAAATTACCGAACAATCAGTTTAATAAGCCACAGCTGCAAAATATTAAGGCGAATTCTTTACAGACGAATGGAAAAACTAGTAGAAACTGACCTCAGGGAAGATCAGTTTGGATTCCGTAGAAATATTGGAACACGTGAGGCAATACTGACCCTACAACTTATCTTAGAAGCTAGATTAAGGAAAGGCAAACCTACATTTCTAGTATTTGTAGACGTAGAGAAAGTGTTTGACAATGTTGACTGGAATATTCTCTTTCAAATTCTGAAGGTGGCAGGGGTAAAAAACAGGGAGCGAAAGGCTATTTACAATTTGTGCAGAAACCAGATGGCAGTTATAAGAGTAGCCTATCCCCGATGTTATTCAATCTTTATATTGAGCAAGCAGTGAGGGAAACAAAAGAAAAATTCGGAGTAGGTATTAAAATCCATGGAGAAGTAATAAAAACTTTGAGGTTCACCGATGACATTGTAATTCTGTCAGAGACAGCAAAGGACTTGGAAGAGCAGTTGAACAGAATGGATAGTGTCTTGAAAGGAGGATATAAGATGAATGTCAACAGAAGCAAAACGAGGATAATGGAATGTAGTCGAATGAAGTCGGGTGATGCTGAGAGAATTAGATTAGGAAATGAGACACTTAAAGTAGTAAAGGAGTTTTGCTATTTGGGGAGCAAAATAACTGATGATGGTCGAAGTAGAGAGGATATAAAATGTAGACTGGCAATGGCAAGGAAAGCGTTTCTGAAGAAGAGAAATTTGTTAACATCGAATATAGATTTAAGTGTCAGGAAGTCATTTCTAAAAGTATTTGTATGGAGTGTGGCCATGTATGGAATTGAAACATGGGCGATAAATAGTTAAGACAAGAAGAGAATATAAGATTTCGAAATGTGGTGCTACAGAAGAATGCTGAAGATTAGATTGGTAGATCACATAACTAATGAGGAGGTGTTGAATAGGATTGGGGAGAAGAGAAGTTTGTGGCACAACTTGGCTAGAAGAAGGGATCGGTTGGTAGGACATGTGCTGAGGCATCAAGGGATCACCAATTTAGTATTGGAGGGCAGCGTGGAGGCTAAAATTCGTAGAGGGAGACCAAGAGATGAATACACTAAACAGATTCAAAAGGATGTAGATTGCTGTAGGTACTGGGAGATGAAGCAGTTTGCACGGGATAGAGTAGCATGGAGACCTGCATCAAACGTCTCAGGACTGAAGACCACAACAACAACATCAGACATTTTAGCAAATAAACCTTGGACTTAAACTTTTTACAAATGTAGCTGATAATGCTCATTCCGTGTAAGATGTCCATCAGTCACTGTGGCTAAAAATGTAAATTTATCATATGTTTCAAATGTAGACAATGATTTAGTATTTATGTCCACTTGAGATGGGTTATGATTTAACAAGAACTTCATTACAATGGTCTTGTCCTTATTCTGTGAAAGTTTATTCATGATTAATGATTAGATATTCCGTGCTCAAATCAAAGTTCTCTTTATTGTTTTGCAATGCTTGCTTTAAGTATGGCCCTAGAAATAAGTGATGTATTGTCTGGATAGTTCACTAGCTTGGAGTATTGTGGCATTGAGTTGTGACTCCCCGATCTTTCAAAGTGCTGCCGAGCAGTTACGCGGGCCCTTTACATGCGGCGCTGTCTGCCAGCCATACAGCAGCAGCGCTACCTAAGCGGCCAGCCAGCCAGCGGCCACTAAACTTCGACTCAGTTATGATTTGACTGTTAAAGTGTACACATGTCTTACTCTGTTTACTTGATCTGTGACTTTCATGTATTGCATCTTCCTTGAAATATATTTGTTCAACTTGAAGTTATAACAATTGGCGACGAGGTAGTGATTTTTCTTTTCCATCGTTGACCCACATTTCCATGGCTACTTTAGAGCAACTATTGCAAGGTCTCATAGAACAGCAAACACTTTTCACAAATGTGATTTGTGATTTTGTCGCGACATCTCTTGTCGTTGTCTCTACCTACTTTTCTCCTTACGGAGAGACGGTGGAAGACTAGTCTGATTACGAAAAGCGTCTTCGACAGCGCTTCTTGGCATTTCACGTCACGGACAAACAAACCTGTAAGTCTCTGTTCCTTTCATGGATTTCACCTCAAATGTATCGGTTGTTGTCGCAATTGGCTCTTTTGAAAGATCCTGCGTCTTTGTCCTTTGCTGAAATGTGCTCACTTCTGTCCGTCTATTTTCAAAAGCAAACGTATGTGGTAGCCCCTCGTGTTGCCTTTTATCGTTGTCAAAAACAACCAAATCAATCCTGTCACACTTGGGCTGCTGAACTTCACGGCCTCAGTAGAAAGTGTCAATTTGCTACTGAAGTTCACAAAGAATCCTACGCCGATTCCATGATACGGGATGCTATTATCCGATCGGTGCCCGACAAAGAAGTTAAGCAATGTGCCCTTCAGTTGGCAAATCCGACTCTAGATGAAGTCCTATCCATCGCTCAGTCTTTTTAAATTTCTCGTGCCGCTGGAGCGCAAATAGAGGCGTGGGGCAACATCGGGGAAATACAACCCCTGCGCGATGTTGACGAAGCGTGTGGCATGTCACCGCCAGCCGACGTGGCCACAGTACACTCCCAAGCGCAGCCTCAGCCTACCCATAAACAAAACTCTAAGAAACTGCAGCAAAACCCACGGCAACTTCCTTCATGTCCGTGGTGTTTGGCAACTTCCTTCATGTCTGCGGTGTTTTATGAAACATTCACGAGAAGATTGTCCACAATGTTGGGCCGTGTGTCACAAATGCAAAGAAAAAGGGTCATGTGTCATCCGTTTGCAAATCCGACCACATACATGATGTTCATGAACATGACGCTGATTCTGATCCCTGTGTTGTATGTCAATTGTACTTCTTCCCTTTCAGGGAAGTTATTCCTCACTGTCCAAATACTTGGTTGAGATGTTAGCATGCAGGTGGATACTGGTTCTGCTGCCACTATCATCAATTCTCAGTTGGGTTCTCCAATCCTGTCACTTGGATCGTCTCACTGCTTCAGGGGTCTTGCTTCCTGTCACTTCCAGTGAGTGGTCCTCTCCTGTCATTGTCATTGCTAAGCCAAGTGGTAACATTTCTCTCTGTGGCGATTTCAAAGCCACTGTAAATGCTCAATGCCTTATCGACACTTACCCTATGCCTCGACCTGAAGAATTGTTCACTAAACTTGCTGGAGGCCAGTATTTTTCTAAACTTGACCTGTCAGAAGCTTATCATCAACTTCCTCTCGACACTGCTTCCTGGCAGTTTCCGGTCCTCAACACACCTTTCGGCCTCTATCAATACCAACGATTGCCATTCGGGGTTGCCAGTGCCCCTGCTCTCTTTCAGCGATTCTTGGAACAATTATTGCTCACTGTCCGTGGGTGTATAAATTATCTGGACGACATTGTTGTCACTGGCTCCACCACTGACGAACATCTTCAAAATCTCCGCACACTTTTTCATGTCTTACAGACTGCCGGTTAATCCTCAGAAATCACAATTTTTTCAGGCATCTATCATGTACTTGGGGTTTAAACTCTCTCGGGATGGTATTCGTCCACTTCAGCAAACTGTCGCTGCGATCGATGCCCTTCGTCGCCCTACATCCGTTAAGTAACTGCAGGCTTTCTTGGGGAAAATAGCATACTATCACAAGTTTTTACTTTCTGCTGCTTTGGTGCCTCAGCTGTTGCATCGCCTGTTGCATAAAAAAGTGCCTTTTCACTGGTCCACGTCATGCGATGCGGCTTTCCAGAAATTGAAGACTATGCTGAAACAGGCTCCGTGCCTGGCTACTTATCGTCCTGGCCAACATCTTGTTCTTGCCACAGGCGCCTCTCAATACGGGGTCGTTGCAGTCCTTGCGCACCGTTTTTCTGACAGTTCCGAACAACTCATTGCTTATGCCTCCAAAACGCTCATGGATGCCCAACGAAAGTATTCTCAAATTGAAAAAGAAGCTTTGGCCATTATTTATGATCTTCATAAGTTTGGTGTTTTTCTATATGGTTCCAAATTTCATCTTGTTACGGGTCACAAACCACTTTTTTCCTTGTTTCATCCATCGTCACTTCCCAACAAGGCTGCACACCGCCTCCAGCGTTGGGCTCTTTACTTGTCTCGTTTTAATTATGAGGTTCATTTCCGGCCGACGGCTCAACATGCGAATGCTGATGCACTGTCTCGCCTTCCCATGGGTCCTGATCTGGCATTCGATAGGGACGAACTTTTGTGTTTCCATCTGGATGTTGTCGAGCAGTGGGTTGTGGATGGGTTCCCCATCACTGGGGACCGGCTGGCAGCTGCTACGGGTTCTGACCCTACCCTCTCCCGGGTTTTACGCTGTATTAAGAAAGGTTGGCCAGATCGTTCGTCCGCTAAGACTTCTGATCTGTTGCTGAACTACTACACTTTGCATTACCGCCTCACGGCTAGGGATGGTGTTATCCTCCTTTCCACCGAAAAAGCTTCGCCGTGTGTTGTGGTACCTGCGTCTTTGCGTGCTTCGGTCTTGCGCCTCCTTCACCAAGTGCACTGGGGTGTCTCTCACACAAAATCTCTGGCGCGCTGTCATGTGTACTGGCCTGGCATCGACTCTGAAATCGCACACATGGTTGCTGCCTGTGGCCCTTGTGCGTCACAGGCTGTCGCCCCGAAGTCATCTTTGTCATCGTGGCCTTCGCCTGAGAAGCCCTGGGAGCGAATTCATGCTGACTTTGCGGGACCTTTTTTAGGTACTTATTGGCTTCTCGTTATTGACGCCTACTCCAACTTTCCTTTTATTGTCCGTTGCACGTCGCCTACCACTGCGGCAACCACCAATGCTCTAGCTTGCATTTTCTCTTTGGAAGGCTTTCCCTCTACTCTTGTTACTGATAATGGTCTGCAATTTGCCTCTTCTGATATTGCGGATTTTTGTGCCCTTCACGGTGTCATGCACGTCACGGCCCCTCCGTTCCAACCACAGTCAAACGGGGAGGCTGAACAACTGGTCCGCACATTTAAGGCTCAGATGAGGAAACTCCTGACTTCTTCTGCTGATGATGCATTTCTCCAATTTCTGGCTTCTTACCGTTTCACCCCCATGGGCGACCACAGCTCGGCTGAGCTCTTACATGGCCGACAGCCCCGCACGCTACTTCATCTTCTGCGGCCTTCCACCTTACGGCCATGGGTGCCTTCGCTTGGCCGGTTCACCGCAGACGACCTTGTGTGGGTATGGGGGTATGGCAGGCAGCCAAAATGGAGTCCTGGCCACATCTTACGACACCGTGGCCGAAGCCTGTATGAAATCCAGACGGACACGGGTGTTGCAGTGTGTCATTCGGACCAGCTTTGGCCTCGTGTGCCGGCAACGCCTGTTCCGGATGCCGCTACACCACATTCGGCTCTACCTGATGCTCGGGATACTGGAATCTCTCATTACTCACACCGCAGTCCTCTCACCATCATAACGGTGCCTGCACAAGAACTTACGTCACCAGGAGACGTGCTCATGCAGGAACCAGATGACCATCATCTGTCGGAGCAACTCTTCTCGCCTCCTTCTCCTACGGACGTGGACACATTGCCCATGTCTCCTGTTATAACAACCGGACTTGCCGCAACGGGCAGGTTGGTGCACGGGGCCCCAGTAGATTGGACCCCCACGTCTCCTGTCATCTCGACCTGTTATCATCGGGGACACTTCCATCCGTACGGGAAGCCGCCTCCTCGAGACTTCACGGCCAGTCAAACAACACCTATGGATGTTAGCAATCTACAGGCCACCTCCATCGAGACCTGTGCAAAAAATTAAAAGGGGGGAAATGTGTTGTGACTCGCTGATCTTTCAAAGTGCCGCCGCGCAGTTATGCGCGTCCTCTACATGTGGCGCTGTCTGCCAGCCACACAGCAGCAGCGCTACATAAGCGGCCAGCCGGCCAGCGGCCGCTGACTTGGACTCAGTTATGATTTGACTGTTAAAGTGTGCACATGTCTTACTCTGTTTACTTGATCTGTGACTTTCATGTATTGCGTCTTCCTTGAAATATATTTGTTCAACTTGAAGTTATAACACAGTGTTTTGTTATTAATACATGCAAGAATAATTCCCTGGGGCACCCCACAATTCAGAGTCTTATCTGTCTATTTTCATTATAACTTCATTCATATAATATAAAAGACAGCTCAGTTGAGCTGTTTATTAAATGTGTTTGTGGCTTTGTTAGTTAATTTCTGCATACTCCAAGTGATGTAGGTGATATACCATCCCAGCCATGAGATGTTTTTATTTTGAAATTATTGTCATTACTTTGTGTTCTGTTACACTCCTTTGGAAAAATGAATTACTAATTTTAGCTGAGTTAATTGCTTTCTTTTAAGTATTCTGTGAAGGCTTCACATACTGTCTTTGGTTTACTCACTAATATTTCAAATTCTCCTAGGGCTATATCACTTGATGAAAGAGTTGATTTCATTCTACTTCAGTCCTGTTCCAGACAGCATTACAGATGTTAACAATACTGTACATAAATGAGGACTTCGATTGGTAGATTCCTGATAATTGTTGCAGGAACTTTCCCTATGTTCTTATCCTTTTCTTCTATGAAAGCCATAAGTGACCCTGTGTCTGTGATTCCCTATATACGCTTAGAAAGTATCATAATTATTGGGTAAGATATTGCCGAGAAAGCGCGGCGGCCCTCGAACAAACAAACAAACAAACAGAAAGGACGGACACGAAACAATGACGGATGATTGAGAGAGACCTTACGACAACAACATGCAAGAAGCAACGGGGTGACAGAGACAACCAAACGAACCCAAGACATCCACTAATAATGAAAACATAGAACGGTAAATACACTGTCTGTTGTCGAGGCAATATGTCAAGATGCACGCAGTGATTAGACTCACTTGCTGAGTGAGAGGCAGGCACTTAAATACATGATCGAGGGCGCCGCTATTGGCCGCTGGGACCACTTGTTCCACTGTGGTGCCCTCACATTAAACGTGGGCCAGGAGGCACGTGCCGCCATGGCTTACGGCGCGATGGTGTAGAGACCTGTAGGGGTCTTCGAAGTCCATGCCATTTGGTGCGTATTCCAAATCCGGCGGCGCATGGTACCACATAATGGAAACACAACAAATATTACATGAACAACAAAAATCATAATCCACGTATATCAGTTGTTTGGTAACAGAAACAGGATCTTGTAATGGAGAATGTAACTGCATTGTCAGTCGTCAGGAGATTTTTCAGCTGCAACATAGGGTGTGGGAGAGAACTCGCGAGCATGCACGTGTTTCGCCCCCTGCCCTTCTGTGCACACAGGCCAGACAGGTGTACTGATGGTCTCTCTCTCTCTCTCTCTCTCTCACACACACACACACACACACACACACACACACACACACACACACACACCACTCTGAGTGAGCAGTATACAATTGTTAGAAAGTGAACAGTTACGTATATTGTGCAACAAGTGACCAGTTTTTGACTTCACATGTAGTTTTATCAGAGCTAGTCCTTACTACAGTTGACAGGAGGACAATTTTTCAGCATAAAATGCTACATTGATAGAATCAATAGATCTAAAGAATAGTTGCAGGTAGGAGTGCATCTTTATTTGATCAAGGATTTGTTATCACTGGTGACACTTAAATATTAGAATGTTATCTGAAATTTTATCTTGTCAAAATTAATGGTTTTGTGTACTGCTTTGGAGATAACTGATCTGCTTGTTGAAATCTTAAGCACTTTTAAGTTTTATAAGTTTCTCCATAGTGCATAAACATCAAATAACTGACTCCATTTATTTTCAGCGAGACAAGGTTATCAAAGGCCTGGAAGAAAAGGTGCAGAACCTAACAAAACAACACCTATTTGAGATGGAGTGTGTGAAATCCAGACTAATTGTTGAAAGACATGAGAGAGACAAAGAAAGAAATGACCACGCTGTTATGATGAGGTATGAACTTACTGCCTTGGTCTGCTTATCCCAAAAGTTCAGTGCTTTAAACATTTTGAAGGAAACAGATATTTTCTAGTTTTAATAGCCTCATTGTATGTAAGAGCAATAAATATGTTTAGGCCATTTCCTTCATATTAACCAACGGAGGTGTATTAACAAGCAAATTGATGATGGACCAAAATGATGTTCCATCTGCTGTTTTTACTAAGCAAGGTGGTGCAGTGTTAAATCACCATTCTCTCATTTGAGTGGACAGTAGTACAAATAACTGTCCAACCATCGAGGTTTAGGTTTTCTGTGGCCTTTTTCCCCCCTTGTGGTTGGTACACCAGACTTGCTTTTGGGATGATGACTTTACAAACCTGCATCCTGCCATCCAGATTTAGATTTCCCATAATTTCCCTAAATCAACCCAGACCTTGAGACAGTCAGAGCTTGTGCTCCATCTGTAATGACCTTGATGTCAAATGTCAATGGGATGTTAAACCCAATCTTCCTTTCTTCCTTCTGTGGTTTCCTTGAAATTCTTATGGGAGTTCCACAATGGTTTCCTTCCACAGCCTTCTGCAATCTGAGCATATGCACAAGTGATATGACTTAGAACTGTAATCTTCCTTCTACTGTTTTCATTTGTTGCATGTATTCTTGTGTAGACAGTGGTGTACCAACTATTTCTTGAGGGGGGCCAGTAAACCCATTTACCTTTAAGAATACAGGCATAGCAATAGTGTTGGAAGGTGTGTTACGCAATCAGCGCTGTGTTGTTCTACAGGGAGAAACAACTCATTAATACTAATATAGACCCAATTTTATAGGTCATGCTCTTGAAAACAATTTTGTTGCTTTAATTTTTAAAAAGACATCATTTATCTGGGAAGACACTGGTCCTACTTTGTTTTGAGACCATTTACGAAAAGTAGTTCATATTTATTTAGACTGCAATATCTTATTATTACTATTTTACAGATATTTAATGAAAAAACATAATTTGTTTGAAAAAGAAGACATTTATTTAGTGTTTATTTAGACTAAAAAATGTAATTTTCCTTTTGAACAGTTTGGGGAACGAATTCTTTCATGACATTCATAAGATTAATTTTTCTAGCCTTGTTTTGATGAGCATGGAGGAGGATTAGATGGGTGAGTCTCAACTGAGTCATTGTTGATGTGGCACAAGTTTTAAGTCACCTCAAGGCACTGAAGGACCTCTCAGAGGATGCTGACCATATGGGAACTGTCAGAATCAGATTGATGAGGCGAATAACTTCGTAAAGGAGGTCTTTAACCCTACCAGGTTCAGAAATAAGTTTTCTTCCACTAGAGAATACATTACATGGTTATATACCAGTCGTGATAGTTTGCAGCATTTTGAGCTGTGCATGAAGCCTGTCCTGGTTAAAGTCTGTTTTATGTACGCCAAGCAATTCCTCCAAACATCTTGTGGATGGGGGATGTGTTTGGGAGGATGTAATAAGTATCTCTTCAAGATGGGATAGTCACTTTAGATCCTTTTGGTTGAACCTTTGTTCAGTCCCATTCAAAAGGAGATCAAGAATTTCAAAAATCTTTCCTAAATTTATGTTCTTGAGACAGTTCTCTGGGAACAGACGTGTTTTTGTGTGGTGCAGTTTTGCTGGTATTTTTCTTGGCCATCAGATATTTGGGTTTTCATATTTAGGTTTTTAGAAAATTTTGGATTTCTCTAACAGCATATCAAATGTGTCCATAGTTCTAAGACTTGCAAGAGCTACTTTCAGAACATCTACAGAATGTTTCACTCCAGCTGCATTGAAATTTCGATTCTGTAGGGATCTGGCCAGTCCCTGACACAGTCCAAGCACTTCAGTTGCTACTGGTATATAAAAAATAGTTTCAAACTTTTTGAGCCACTTCGCATAGGTCCGAAGGACTGACCTTCTTTTGTCTCTAACTGAGCTGCATACATTCACTATCTGTGTCACCATTTTCTGGACCTGCTCATAGTTGTCCCTGAAACGTGTCAAAGATTTTACTCTTAAAGACGCATTGGAATCAGTCATTGAGCTTTTGGGCTTGGATTTGTTTGATTGACACCACATTGACCACCACATCTGCATGCATGTCTTTTCTTTTTGCAGATTGTAGAATTATATATGAGATGTCTTTCACAGTTACCAGTACATCACACAATGGATCACAGCTTCTTGTAATTTCCTATAGTGCCAGATCCAAACAATGATTGCTGTGGTGGATGTAACAACTCCTTGGCTGATCTTGAATAAGGATTTCCTTCACACCTCTGTTCCGCCCAGACATGTTAGCTGCGTCATCGAAACAGTGGACGTGTAGAAACCCAATATCTGGTGACAGTCTTAGAAGGATGTCTTTAATGATAGTTGCCAGTGTTTGCACCTTGGAGTCCGGCAGACTAGAAAAAAAACAGGAAAAGTTCTTTTATTTTGAGTGTCTCAGGGTCAACACAACGTACACAAAGAGTGAACTGCACCTGGCCAGCCACATCCTTCAACGAATCTGCCATAATTCTATGAAGTGGGGAATTTTTTATTTGCTGCACAATTTCTTGCTGGATCGTGGGAGCCATAATTTCCAGTACTTAATTTTGTATTGCTGGCACCACCCAAATAACATGGTCACGGTGTATCAGCCATATCTTCAGTTCTGGCACAGCGTTCTTCTTCTCATCAAGAAGTATCAAGGGGTTCCCAGAGACCGTTTCATGACCTCTCAGTGTGTTTCCTATTCAACATAGGAACCTGAGTGAACTGGTAATTACTAGTAAAGCAGTTCTAGCTTTCTCCTGATCGCGACCTGGACAATCACAGGTTTGCTGTTTTCGCGTTGCTGAATAATTATGAGAGGCCTTCGATGAAAAAGACTCTTCATGTGTATCTTGAGCTTTTCCGTGTCTTCTTCTTCTTCTTCTTCTTCTTCTTCTTCTGTTCCCTTCTTTTCTTTTTCTTCATAAACCTTTTTTAAGAAAAGTCATCTCTTTCTGTGGTCTTCTATTGTTCACTAAGTGGATGGGCCAAATGCTCTTTTCTTCATAACGTAGCCCTGGATAAGCCACAAACCATTCTGATTTACAAGGTCTTCGATTTCTTATGCTTCTGTGATGGGTGGATTTTTTTTTTTTCAAAAACAGGTATACTTGAAGTAGAGCCCATTGTGTTTTCATGTGAGACTGGGGTGTCTGCATGCTTTGACAGTCCTATGGCCACAACTTTTTTGTCCATTGCCTCGACCTGAAATTGTTAAGGATAAAATCGTGCAACATGATGTATCTTGATCACATCACACTAGCATAGAAATAGCTTTCATCAAGCAATGTATGTTAATGTTGAGCACATAATACACTGAAGTGCCAAAGAAACTGGTATAGGCATGCATATTCAAATACAGAGAGATGTAAACAGGCAGAATACGGTGCTGTGGTTGGCAACGCCTATGTAAGACGACAAGTGTATTCCACAGTTGTTACATTGGTTACTTCTTTTACAATGGCAGATAATAAAGATTTAAGTGAGTTTGAATGTGGTGCTACAGTTGACACATGAGTGATGGGACACAGCATCTCTGAGGTGGCTATGAAGTGGGGATTTTCCTGTGTGACTATTTCACGAGTCTACTGTCGATATCAGGAACCCAGTAAAACATCAGATCTCTGACATTGCTGTGGCCAGAAAAAGATCCTGCAAGAACTGAACCAATGATGATTGAAGAGAATTATTCAACATGGCAGAAGTGCAACTCTTCCACAAAGAGCTGCAGATTTCAGTGTTGGACCACCAACATCATTGATATAGGCTTTTGGAGCCGAAGGCCCACTCGTGTATGCTTGATGACTGCATGACACTAAGCCTTACGCCTTGCCTGGGCCCGCCAACACCAACATTGGAGCTAGTTGTAAACGTGTTGTCTGGTCGGACGAGTCTCATTTCAAATTGTATTGAGTGGATGAACGTGTATGGGTATGGAGACAACCTCATGAATCCATGGACCCTGCATGTCAGTAGGTGACTGTTCATGCTGGTGGAGGCTCTGTAATGGTGTTGGGTGTGTAAGCATCCTGTCTGATCACATGCCTCCATTAATGTCCATTGTGTAATCTGACGGACTTGGGCAATTCCAGCAGGACAATGCGACACCCCACACATCCAGAATTTTACAGACTGGCTCCAGGAACACTCTTCTGAGTTTAAGCACTTCCACTGGCCACCAAACTCCTCAGACATGAACATTATCAAGCATATCTGGGATGCATTGCAACGTACTGTTCAGAAGAGATCTCCACCCCCTCATACTATTACAGATTTATGAACAGCCCTGCAGGATTCATGGTGTCAGTTCCCTCCGGCACTACTCCAGACATTAGTTGAGTTCATGCTTCATTGTGTTGTGGCACTTCTGTGTGCTTGTGGGGGTCCTACATGATATTAGGCGGGTGTACCAGTTTATTTGGCTCTTCTGTGTATAACAACACAAGCATAAGAAGAAACATTCATATGAAATATTTAGCCTACCAGTATCAGTGCTTGTGCTTTCTCGAAGTATCTTTGACTAATATTACTACTATCAGATAGAGACTGGCCACTGTCATTAGTAATGCTAATACAAATGATCTGAGATATTTTAGCACTAGTACCACCTCCAAAAATTCCTTTATAGATTTTTGTGACATTGTGCAGTTCCACACCTAAAATAACAAAATAGTAATAGTCATATATAAATATCAGCCACGACCCATGAAATGATGTACACATAAAAAGGGAATAAAAAGTTAAATACTGAGATTTAAGAATGATTCTCCAACTCACTAATTGTATGTGTCGCAAGTAAGAGGAATCACTGTAAACATTTTTGAACATCTATATAGTAAATTACAAAAGAGGGTACAAATCAGACCTTAAAGCAATACTGCAGTGTAAATGGAAGAACACTGTCGGACCTAACAAACAAACTAGCAAAATTCATACCAAGTCGATTGTGATTTATGATTTATTGGAAGGAAACTCACATGGTACACAAAATATTTTCAGCTGTAAAGATGATGTGTACTACTATATTTGTTCAGTGGTGAGCTGTCGTGTAAAGCACTGTGTTTTAGTGTTTATTTGACATTCAATTTTCAGTTGTTAAATCAATTTAAGTAAATTGAACTGTATTTGTACCATTACATGTAACATTTGTGATGAAACTGGTATAGAATGCTTTTCTCAATATGTTAAAACTTCTTACCAGATACGACTTTGTACTTTTACTTGCTGCTGATTTGCACTATATTCCTTTCATAAGCTAACAAATGGCATTAATGTACTTCCACATTATGAGAGGTAAAAACATCTCAGTATTTATTGTACAGAGAACTACTTATCTCTTTGCGTACATTATGTGCTGAAAACATCGTTTCAGTATCTTGAACTGTTTATGTGTAGTGACTTGTCATGCTGCACTCTGTGTGGCATGCAGAAACTTATCATGTGTGGCGTACCACCAAGACATACAATCCATTTACTCTTCACTGGGAAGATACAGCTTTCCTACCATCATAAGAAATTACTTCAGTACGTTAGCTTTAGTTGGTATGCTGCAATACATGACCAAAAGTGCACAATATGTGAAATATGCAGTGAGGTTATTCTTCACTGCAAATTCTCCAAATTACGTTCAATGAGTTTTGGTACTTCATTTATAAACGTCATAAAAACTGTGACTAATAACAAAAAGGTAGCCACTTCACCGCTAAATATGAATGTTCAGCTATAACATATAAATTTTTTATGAAATCACATGAGAAACGTTGCATAGCAAAAAGAAAAACCACACGCAAATCCAAAACAGTATTTTCGTAGTTTTTGTGTGCAAATAGTAAAATGTTTCCTGAACAAGCTACAAGGATGTAGCTCTGCCGCATTTATATAAAAGAATGGCCCAAGTGACTGAAAATCGGTTTCTGATGTGGTTCTTATGTGTTGTAGGGTGAGAACAGGGTGACAGTGAAGTTTTCCACAAACAGTCCACAATAATAATACTGTGTATATGAGCCAGGGATAAAGAATTGCGATGCTGCTACTACTACTACTACTACTACTACTACTACCACCACCACTACCACTACTACCACCACCACCACCACCACCACTACTACTCCTTGGCACTACAGCCCTTGTAGAGCCTTGGCCTCCCGGACAACCTCCACCCACTCTTCTCTGCTCACTGCCTTGCCTCTCCATCTTCTCACTCCTATCCTTCTCAAGTCCTCCTCCACGTTGTCTAGCCATCTGGTCCTTGGTCTGCCCCTTATACGACGTCCACCGGGTTTTCCTTTGGAACCTTTCTTGACTGCACTGTTCTCCACCATTCTTTCTACATGTCCCAACCAACGTAGTGTATTACTCTTTATTCCAGTCATGATATCTGGTTTGTTGTACAACTCTCTGAGCTCCTTATTATTTCTGATTCTCCAAAAACCCCTATCATTCACTGGCCTGTAGATTCTCCTAAGTATTTTCCTTTCTCATCTCAGCAACAACTCCTCATCATTTTGTGTCATAGTCCAGGTTCCTGAACCATAAATCACCACAGGTCTAACTGCTGTATGATACACAGCTTCAGGTTCCTACTAAGGCTCCTTGCTTTAAATACTTTACCAGCTGCAATCCTTGCATGTTTTTTTCTCTCATATCATTATTCTCAGTTACCAGTGACTCAAAATATTTAAAGCTTTCACAGCGTTCATATTCTTTTCTGTTCGAAGTCATGCTTCTTTCTCCTTCACTATATCTTTTCCTAGATGTTAACATATGCTTAGTCTTTGAGTGATTAATGGTCACCCCCATCTCCGCACCATTTCTTTCTACTTTTTCAAGCTTTTTTTCCAGGTCCTGTTTTTTCCTGGATAAGAAATCAGTATCATTAACATATGTAAGCTCCTGAGTCATTCTATTAAACTGTCTCTCCCCAGGGTTGTTGCTTTGTGTCTTTCGCATTACACTTTCCAATCTCCAAGGCGACATTAAACAGAATAGTGGAGAGCACATCACCCTGTCGCAGTCCTTGGTTAACTTCAAATGGCTTTGATAAAGTGCCCTAAGTCTTCACTTTACATACTGTTCTTCTCAAAGCCATTTGAACCAATCGTATCAGTTTGTTAGGGACTCCTGCTTCTTGCATCGCCTTCCAAAGTTGATCCCTTTGTATACTATCATAAACTTGTTTGCAGTCACTGAACAGCTGGTGGACATCAATGTTGTACTCATAACATTTTTCAAGGATCTGTCTGATAGTGAAAATCTGGTCTGTAGTGGATCTATCAGTTCTGAAACCACACTGGTAGTCTCCTAGATACTCTTCTATGTATGTTCTTAACTTCCCAGCCACGATTTATCCTAATACTTTATATACTATACAGAGTAGTGCAATTCCTCTATAATTCCCGCAGTCAGCTTAGTCATGTTTCTTGTGTATAGGGCAGAGTATTGCTGTACCCCACTGTTTTGGCATATTTTCTTTCCGCTATATTTCCACGAAAATATCATGCAAAAGCCTTGCTAGTTTTTCTCCACCATATTTTATCATTTTTGCTGTAATATTGCCCAGAGCCTTATTGTTTTTAAAAGTCTTGATACTAACTTTAACTTCTTCCAGTGTGGGTTCTGCTACTGATCCCTGGTGCTCTTCATCTCTGTTTACTTCCTGCTCCACCTGCTCCACCTCTTCTGCCATACTAGCATCAACCTCACCTTCGTTTTCTGATTCTGCATTCAATAGTTCACTGAACTACTCCACCCATCTGTCTAAAATCTGCTCTTTTGCTCCAATCAGATTTCTCTCCTTATCTCTACAGAAAACTGCTCTGGGTTGGAATCCTTTCCTTTTATCTTTAACCCTCATATAGAATATCCTTGTTTCTTGAGCAGTATTTCTCTCCTCTAACTCATCAATCCACTATATTTCAGATTCTCTCTTTTTCCTCCTGTATTCCTTATCTGCTTCCCTCCTCCTGGTATTCTTCTAACATTCTTTTTCTTGCCTCAATTCTTTCTTCTATATTCCTCGTACAGTCTTCATTAAACCAGCGCGAGGTTCTCGATTGCTTCTTTCCGCCCAGTACAGTTTCAGCTGTCTCATGTTATTCCTTTAACCATTTCCCATCTTTCTTCAATATCCTCTCCCGCCTGCTCTTCGGCTTCATTAAGTCTATCTGTCGAGATAGTTTTATACTGTTGTACTGTATTTTATTATTTTTTTAACTTGGTATCATCAAACCTCGGTGTGATAGCTTTCTTGATCTGTCTATAATTGGCTATCCTCTGTCTGTATTGGATTCTTACCAAATGATGATCACTATCTCCGTCTGCACCATGACAGCTACCCACCTCCAATACATCTGAAGCATGTTGTCTATCAATGAGTACGTGATCAATCTGATTTCTTGTGATCCCATCTGGGGAGCTCCATGTAACTTTCCTTATATCCTTCCTTTGCATCCTTGTGCTTTTAATAATACTGTGTATATTAGCCAGTTAGTCTGATACTTCATGCAGACTCCCCTTACCAGCTGTTTTCCTATATGCGATTTCTTTTCCTAATTGAGCATTGAAGTCCCCCATAATCACCTTAACATCATGCTTTGCCACCCTTGCTATTTCCTGGTCCAGTTACTCATAGAACACATCTTTTTCCACCAACTCTGCATCTTCTGTTGGTGCATATGTACATATAAAGAATAAATTTAAGAAACGGGCTTTCATTTGTGATACAGAGATTCTTTCACTAACAGCGTTAAAGTTCAATGTGGCAGCCTTTTGAGCATTATCAACCAGAAAACCTGTGCCTCCATATAGTCTGCTTCCACAGCTGTAAAACAGTGTGCGTGTCCCAGATGCTAATATTCCACTTCCTTTCCATTTCACTTCTTGTACTGCCGCCATCGCCACATTATATTTCTTCATTTCCTTTTTCAGGTTCTGTACTCCTCCAGGCCTGTTCAGTGTTCTCACATTCCATGTCGCTAAATACCAGTTTGTATGCCGTTTCCGTTGCCAAGGCCGTTTATCCATTACATCCATCCGGCTTTCTTTGTCCTTTGGTTCCGTAACAAGCTCTTTTTTCTGGGCTGAGGTTGTTAGCCTCACACCCAACCCCCATCTTGGAGGACCTGGATTTTTTTAGGGTTCACTCCCCTAGGAGGATTGGCTTCCCTACACCTATAGAGCCCCCCCCCCCCTGCCCCCTCCCCCCTCCCTATGTTGCAGGACTCACTTTGTCTGTCTCCTCCATCGAGACTTGGGTGACACTGTAGCTACGCTACCGCTGGCACAGCTCTCGGCTTCATCGGAGTACGCAAACCCTCCTGCCCGGCAATGAAGGTGCCTACGATAAGGCGGTGTCCCCTTGGAGGGATTGTGATAATGAGTCTGGATAATAAATCAGTGCGTACTAGACTTCTTAATAAAATTGTCTATAAAGCCTTAGTAAACTGAGGGCTGTTTTCAGTACGAAAAACATTATCCAAGCAATAATTGTCACAACAGATTGAGTGCATTACTTAACTAGTATCACAGGGCTGACTATGAGAAATGTGGCCGCTAAACAAAGCAGTGAGTGTCAAATCATGAATGTATTACGTATTCTGATGAGACATAAATGGAGGATATTTGTAAATAGTCGTGCGTGTCATGGACTATGAACTTTATAACAACTTGCTATATGGTAGTATTTTGGAACATACGTCTCACTTTTCTGATCCTGCAACAGGAGTGGACTTTTTCTTGCTGTGGAATAAAAGGATGATCCACGTACACTGTCATGGATGCCTAATTTCAGGACAAGCTGCTGTGGGCTATGGAGGGATTTTCTTGCAATTCTACACCTAGCTCAAATGCTTGCGTCCAGATACTGGTTTTCATGCAACTAAGAAGAATTATTCCATCTTAGTTCTCGATACGATGTTTCATGTACGTTGTTTGAGCCTTTCTGTACAAGTTTAACTAATATTGTTACATAGTGATTATTGATACCTTTACTGATTGAACCTCTGATTGCCTTGTCATAGTGGTAGGGAATGTTTATTCACTGACTGTTGTTAATTATTTCTGGAACATTTCTTCCCTTTTTCCTGCTTAAGTCCTTGGAGCTGATCTGTTTGCCACTGATACGGATGGTCAAGCAAGTTCTGAGTATTCCAGTATAGATCCAGGCACCATTTGTTGCTTTTGTATTGAGATGTGGTGCTCCCTGTAACTCAAAAGCATTTCCACTGTGTGTATGGCGTAGCATTGTTGGCCGGTGTTTGTCATTTTTGATAGGACTGCACTTGGCTCGCGTCTATGTGACCTCGCAACTAAACTGATCAAAAAAAGTTTTTATCAACTACAGATCTGCAAACGTATGTGGACTTAGATTCAAGGGGATCTGAACAGTAAGTCATGAGAGTGGTGGCAATGTGTGTTTTGAATGGTATTTTATTATGAAGGTGCAGAAGACAACAGTTACCAATGTAAAGGGACAGAAAAACAAATTTTTTACAGTCAAGATTTCTGCCTTACGTCTGACGCTCCTCCCCCAAATTCAGTGCACTGGCCTCACTGTAGTTCATCTATATGACATAGCCGGCCCTGAGGGACTGATCAGTCTCGACTACTGTTCGAAACTGCATCGCAGAATTTGTTACATATGCATACAGAGGCTGTGCTTCATTAGGAGTCACAGAATGAAAAATGAGATGAAGGGAGAGCAAAAGCAAAAATCACTGCCAACAAAAATACTGATTGCATTTTTCTTGATGGGAGCATGGTTTATTCACTGGTTCTGCCTATAGATGAAATAAAACTCCAAGTGAATTGGGGGGTGAGGGGGCAGGCGGCGCAGAAACCATATCTTGGCCCCCCCCCCCTCTCCAACTCCCCTCCCCCCCCCCCCCCCCCCCCCCCCCCCGCCCCCCAGGATTTGAAGTGCGCGGGGGGGAAGCAGGGCGGGGTGCACTGCACCACCTGCATCACCCATCACCCCCTTCCCCCAGTTGATTCGCTATTGTGTGTAAGTGCAAGCTACTGGGACAACTCAAAAAATATATCACAGAAAATGTCTTACTCAGGTCTTCTAAAGGCTTCCATTCAGTGGACAATGCATGAACACTGTAGCCATGCACAAGTCATTGAAGCCACTCTTGTTCACATTCATCCAAAGGTTGCAATTTCTGCAACAATAAAGGTGACTTCCAATTTAAAAGAAACTAGACTGAAACGTTGGAAGATTAAATCTCTGACTTAGAGCTTGAGTCGTATTTAAGTAAATACATTAATATAATGACAGAGAATGGTTTAAATAAAATAACAGTGGAAACTTTTCTGACTATAACACAAATAATAGTAACAAGAAGTGCTAAAAGAGGGGAGTTCCATACAGAAGATTGCAAGTAATGATAGAGGAAACAAAATTACTACGAATGCTCAGTACTGAGGAGAAAACTAAGTAGTGGGTTATCAAAATGTAAGCTAAAATGGTTAATGTTCAATAATTTTGTGAAGTTGCTCTGGATTCGATTGGGCATAGTCAATTGTGGATCTGCATATGTTACTGAATACAAGCTGTAGCATTGTGTGAAACACATAAAGACAATGATATATTTCCAGCATTTGAGATTTTCTTAAGATGCAAGCTGGGGCAAAGTTATGTCTCAAGTTTCTTTTTGTGATCAGATGCTGTGGAATAGTCGTCTGGAGTGACCTGATTCTTTATCAGACAAAATGGGCAGGACTTTTTGGAGGCACCTCTACCTTAATATATGGCGCTAACAGCTTGTTGGAGAAGGCTCTGATTAAAGGGAGGAATGTGGTTAGGTTTTTCAAAATGTCTGCAAAGCATATATAGTACATGTAATATTGGTTACGTACTGTCTTCTGCAACAGTAATGAAAGTCTTATTAAGACCGAACGTGTTTTACGTAATTCTAAAGCATCTTCAATGGTCACTTTCTGGAGCTGCAGAAATAGAGCTCAAAAAACAAAGACGAAAATGTCCACATATAGCAGTTTCAGTGGAAACTAATGTTTGATTTCATTTGGATGACTCGCATACTTCCTATTATCTTTTCCTAAGGCTTTGATGGTGCTGAAAGGAGCCAGTTAAGAGGTTAAAGGGAGGCTGTTGGTACTTTGATTTGTAAACCTGAGGTTGTCTGAGTTGCCACGAAGTAGAGATTTAATGGTGTTATACTTTGAGCTATTTAATATTGTTTCGTGGATCAGTGAAACTGGCCAATGTTATCAAAATGATTCCACTACTATTAGAAGTGTGGTAAGGTGATTTGGATCTGTCTATTAAATATAGTTATTCTTGCATTCATTCCTTTTGGCTGCTAAAATGCAGTTTGCATCACTTGCACAGAGACATTGAAAATGTTAGTGCCAAAGTACACACACATCTGTTTTCAAATTTTCCAAATATAAAGTGTTGTGAAGCTGACTGTAAAATCTTTTGCTTACTAATTCTTATTGTTAATATAAAAAATATAGATTAAAGTTAAGCAGGCCCAGCAAGTTTGTATAATGCAAAGAAATTTCTTCTGAAGTCAAGATGACTAAATGTGATTTATTTTACTATGACTGATTTTGACAGAAGCTTGCTCTCATCATCTGATTTGTGGAAATAAGTAAATAAATAAATGGGTGTAACCTGTATAAGTTTGTATGGTTGTCACACAATAGATCATGGGCAAGTTTTTAACAGTTTAACAATTTAAAAAATTATATTCAGGTAGAGCAACTTTTGTAGGCAGGCAAGTTGTCATTACATATAACTTGGCATGTGATGCAGGGTAAAAAACCAATACATATCAGTTATACGGTTTCACAAGTGAGATCTTCAGAAAGTTTTGTAATATCTGGCAATACAGTACCATAGCAAGTTAAATAATGTTGTTGGCAGTGACAGCTGGGTACAGAGTTACCATTATAAATGTAAATTAGGATTAAAGTGAGAGTGAGTAGTCTCCTCTACTCCTAAATTATATACATTCTGCCAGAAATTCCTTACTATTTTGTCAGCATTGTAGTTATAGCTGTGTGCAGCGGTCAAGACAAAGAGGGTGGCTGATACATTTGTAGTTCTTCTAAACTCTTGATGATGGTCTTCTACAGGACTTTTTATGGGGAGTAAGAGAGACATAGTTCACAGTAACTGTATATTCAGCTGTTTCATATTAGTATCCATGTAGGCAAAAATTTGTCAGTTTGTATGTGCTGAGTTAACTGCTGAAGAAGTTGTGTAATGTTTGGGTGTTACCAGTTAAATATCAAAATTTGTGTCTGTTGCACTTTTAAGTATTTAGTTTCAATTTTCATTTGTCTTTGCAATAAATTTACTCATTTGTAGCTGATGCAACACGAAGGAGAGCTTACAGTTCCACTGTTTGGCAGTTCTTGAATAGAGAAGCTTATGTTTAACATTGTTGATGCTCTGTATGTACTAAACAAATAATTTATCTTGTAAGGTTTTTGTGTGAAATTAGTGAATTGTGACTAGATAACAAAAAAATTAATAATATATGGAAAAATTAATACATTAGTGACATTTTGAATATTAGTGTTACTGAGGATTGGGACTCTTTTAAGCATAGCATTCACTAAGTTCTGACATGGGGAAGTCCAGTGCAGCATTTGAATTTTGGCATTAGTCTTGCGTTTTTATAGTGTATGTGAGTGCCATGTTTGTTGCAGATTTTTCTTTCTATATAACACCTAAAAAGAAATGACTAGTAGAAAAGATACATGTATCCAAAACACCTTCTATCGATAATGCTCAATAGTTCTTAAGACATTTTAAAACCACCAAAAGCTGCTTTATGAACAATCTGTGTTATTTTTGACTAGTTTTGATCCAAAGCATCATCAGGTCAATAAATATTACTGATGTAAGCAAGGAAAGACGGTGCATTGATATCAGAAGTTCAGACAGAACACAGGTCCATTGCATCAAACAACAAGGTTTTCCTCGCTTTAAACATTTACAAATGTAAAACTGCACGTTTTACAAAAGTACATAAATGTAACAACCCATGATTACAGTATCTCAAAGCATCACTCAGTTGGAATCAGCCAACTCCTACAAAGACGTGGGTGTAACTATTTGTTGGGTTATGAAAAGGGATAATTACATAGATTCAATCACACTTAAAGTAAGTGGTAGACTAGACTCATTTGTAACATACTAGAAAAATGCAATCTTCAAAGAATATTGGTTTCAAAACACTTTTGCAATCCATCCTAGAATGTTGCTCAAATGTGTGGAGTACAGCAGGGAATGTTGAAGGTGTACAAAAAAGAGCAGAATGTATTGTCACAGGCTTGTTTGACTCATTGGAGAATATCACAGAAAAGTTGAAAAATCCAAATTTACGGATGCTTGAAGAAGTGACGCATTGTACCTTGGCAAAGTTTTAAGAATCAGTATAAGTGAGGAATCTGTGAATATACTACAGTGCCTACACAGCACACCCACCGAGTCTACAAAGACAAGGTTCGTAGATGTGTTTAAGCAGTCATTTGTCACAGGTGGCATACATGAATAGAAACCCTAACATTTTGTACAGTGTGAAGTGACATCTGCTATGCACTTCAAACTTGTTTAGCTGAGTGTAGGTGTAGATGTAGAGTGTGTATAAATAGCTAAAAAGATCCATTATGGTTCAGTTGCACTACTGGATACCAGTCACTGGAAACTGTAAAATACATTGATACATGTATTAGGAGAAGTTTATTGTGCAACAGCCACATAAAATTATTAATGGAATATGCCAGACTGAAATTCGTTATAGGAATTACAATAAAATATAATTCATCCAAAGGAGATTATTGTTTAACAGTTTAGGATTTTTGTTAGTTAAGATTAATACGAAAGATTCAGAGAAAAACTGTGTGTTTTTTTTTTCTGTGTTTGCTTAGTGAATGGGAAAGCAGTTGGGGGAAATTCATTCCACTTCAGTGGCAAACTCAACAAGAGCAGAATTATGCTTCATGAAGATGATCAAATTCTGAGTGTGTATGTTTCAAAAAATTTATTGTTTTCTCTCTTGCACATCTCTCACAAAATAACTGTAACAATGATGCACAAGCAATTTGTGCTTATGCAGAGGGCTACCCTCAGTCATTGTACCTATGCAACATTCACAAACGGGAGGGAACCAGTGATACACAAAGGCTGGTGGATAGAGATGGTACGCAATGCACCATCTCCAGCACACCATAAAATGGTCTGCATACCGGTAGTACAAATTTAGATGTAAATGTTTTTATTCCCTCAAATCTTTTGCTCTATTTTGTTGGGTAGGTGACTTCTCATTTCAATAGCTATGGTGTTTTTTACCTTCTGTTTGTTTGCTACATTTTCTGGCATTTTGCCAATAGAAATAATGAATGAATGGGAAGAAAGGAAAAACAGAAAAGATATTAGTATGTACTAAGGCTTTCACAGCCAGCGCCACTTCTATTGACAGATCATACCACGCCAATAGGCCAGGTGCAGCAAGTGTGTCACATTTCTGATGTTTCATTTAGATCAGTGCCACGCATATTGAGGGGTCGAAATACCAAACATTGAAGGTGAAATGCAGAACTGCTGGACCGTGCTCCATCATTCTTGTAAGCCCTTTATATATCACAAAAGATAGAAATGGGATAACGTAGGATTTTGCTACTGGACTGCCTTGTTGATAATGTTTATATTTCAACATCTGCTCCTGGTTCAAAATATATGACAGGGTACCAGTGAAGAAATTTATAATAATTTCGTGGGTACTCTTTTAGGGAGTTGCAGATGTTGTTATCTGAAGAAAGAAGAACGAAAGAACAGCTGGAAAATCAAGTCGAAGAACTAAAAAGTAAATCAGTTGTTTCAGAACTAAATGTAAATCAAAAGGAACTATTCGAAAAAAGAATTAGAGAACTACAGAATGAACTTGAGTCAGTAAGGAAAAAACTGAAAAAGGCAGAAGGTAAAGCCAAAGAAACTCCACCTGCATTGCTGGAATTACAGGAAGAAATGGCAAACATGAAAACTCAACACCAGATTGCAATTTTACAGGTACGTGAACAATTAATCTGTGCTAAGCTAGATAGTAATACTTTTTGCTGCTATGAGCTATGCAGTGTTATTGACAGACCTTATTGCACAAACTGTAATTCTATCAGATATTTTTAATGTGAAATTAAATTTTCAATCCCAGTCTTCGCACTGTATTGAGAGAGAGAGAGAGAGAGAGAGAGAGAGAGAGAGAGAGAGAGAATGTGTGTGTGTGTGTGTGTGTGTGTGTGTGTGTGTGTGTGTGTGTGTGCGCGTGTGTTCACATGCTGCTAGTATTGTGAATGTTGAAGTAGTTACTTAAAATACGAGGGCTGTTCAGAAAGTAAGGAACGATAGATCGCGAAATGGAAACCACAGTGAAAATCAAAACTTTTATTTGCAACAGTTAGCTACAACTTCCAGCTACTTATGTACATAGTCACCTGTCGGACTTAGTATTCTACCAACTTCCTGATATCTTCGTCATTGAAGGCAGCTGCCTATGCTTTCTGCCTATTCTCTACGCTGGCGTACAGCTCATTGTCTGCGCCAAAATGTTGTCTCCTTAGCCAGCAGTTCATTTGAGTAGAAACAAAACTCAGAGGGAGACAATTACGGGCTGCATTGTCGGTAATCAAATATATCCGATTGAAAACGATGCAGGAGCATCTTCATTGCCCCTGCAGAATGCGGCTGAGAATTGTCTTGAAAAAGAAAACACACGACAGTTACGTAATGTTGGCTGCATAGCTTCAGGTGAAATTTCTCACCAGGCCCCTGTACTTGGCAGGAGATACTATTGTTCTAGGTATCTTTAGGTGCTCCCTGTGTGCTCAGAACTAAAAAGAATGATGTAACGCGATCGGCAAACATACTAGACATAGCCCAACACACCTGTGCAAAACTTCATTGGATTTTCACTGTATTTTCCATTTCGTGACCGATTGTTCCTTATTTTCCGAATAACCCTTGCACATAGAAATACATTAAAAGATGAGATTTATCTATGACAAGGAATGCAAAAATTCTACCTTGGAAATCTTTACATAGTCTTCCAGAAGGTAACAGAGCTTGAAGTTGAGGTTTTAACTTTTCATGAAAGGTGATTCGTAAGTAAGGTTGTGTTGAGTTTACGATTTTTTTATTGCCTATATGTAACACTGATGGTGTTGTACTTGAAGAAAAAAAGAAAAGAAATACAGTCAAAAGATGATTTTAACTGGTGAAAGTTATCTTGTTTCCATGGTGGAAAACTTTATACATTATAAATAGATTCCCTAGACTCCTTTTTTACCATAATAAACTGGCTTTGACAGATAAAACTTATAGTATATCATCTTACACAATATTACTGTTTGATAGTAATAATTTTGTTGAGAAGGAAGTTGATTAGTTAGTAGTATCATTCGTAGAACTTAATGTACTGTTTCTAGTTAATTTCAAAGCATCCATATTAGTGAATTTGTAAATAAACATGTTGCATCGTGAAACAGGAGTTATTTAATAACACCATTTGGACTGTAAACACTGTGCTGTACTGAAGACAGTCCAGGATGGAATTAAAATAGCGCATTACTTTTCAGCATATAAAGAAGCATTGAGTCGGAGAAAGGCACAATGAAAGTGACTGCCAAAATATTAAAGCTTTTGGACAAGTTCTTGAGGCCTTCTGCAGTAGCAAAACAAACACACACACACACACACACACACACACACAAACACAAACACACACACACACACACGTGTGGCCACTGTCTCAGGGTACTAGAGCCCGACTGCGTCTGCTGGAGCAGCAATCTGCTGGGATGGGTGGTGAGGGTAAAAAGGAGGCACAAGGTGGGGAGAGGGGATAACATAGTAGACCTGGGGGAGGATGCTAGTGCTTTCCTGGTGGGGCTGTTAGTTGTAGGGAGAAGTAGAGATGCTACAAGTCCCGTCCTCTCCCCTCCAGTCAGAATGCGCACACACTCTCTCTCTCTCTCTCTCTCTCTCTCTCTCTCTCTCTCTCTCTCTCTCTCTCTCTCTCTGTGTGTGTGTGTGTGTGTGTGTGTGTGTGTGTGTGTGTGTTTTGGTGACAGCCTTTAAACATCCACAAGTATAAGCATCCGTGTCTTTATTTATTTTTACCTGGAGTTTCTTTTGTAAAAATATTTAATATGGAAGATGGGTATATGGATATCAGATTATATGTTATCTGTTAAAATAAATCAAAATGAGACCAAGATGTGAATTCTTCAGTACAATTAGATATGAAGGCCTTTCATTTCCTCCACCTAAGTGACTTGACTTGATGAGAAGGTATAGCTCTACAGCAAACAGCAGCTAAGAGGGAGACAGGTAGGTAGATTAGAAGGATTAGGAAATGAGAGATAAGAGGTTAAAACGGTGTCAGGGATGCATTTTGGTATTTGGTGCAAAGCATTGAATGATAAACAGGTAATGTAAGGAATAGCGCTATAGCGCTTAACTGTGTTATTGTGTGTATGTAATTCTATTTTTGCTTTTCCTCGTTTACTAAAATTTGCTTCCATTTCTGCCCGACATTTCTGAATGCAGCCATTATTCTGTATTTCTTCTTAGACCCATAGCATTTCAGATTCTGAAAGTTGGTCGATACCAACTCTTTAGCATTATTGTAATCACTGCAAAAGAACTATAGTTTCAGCAGCAGCACTCATATTTGTAAAATTGCAACATAGTAAAAGTGCTGCCAAAAAGTAACTCATATTTACTATAGATTAATTAATAATAAATGTAAACAAATTATTAAGATCATTGTTTAGTTCCTGGAAACAAAATCAGGGCCATTGAAATCTGCTATGAACTGTGCTAAAATGTTATTGATGGTTGTGCCACAGGTATATTTGTGGCTATCTGAGAATCATCTCATTGGGTCTAACAGCCAGGCTATATTGTTGGGTCATTTTATGCTGTCTTTTTCAGGGGAAAAACCTAAAATTTATTTAATTACAATTACATTGGAAGAACAAATCACCTTACAGTGTCTATATTTTCCTCCACACGTGCCAGTGTGTGCATGTGTACCTGTGCCCCTACTCTAATTTTCTGCAGTATGTAACAACTAATTGGGGAAGCAGACATTACCATATGTGTGGCAGGGCTCCTGTATTGTGCTGACAGAAGCTGGTAGGTACATCATTGCTTTGTCACATCATTTATGGTTGGTTTCCATTTTTTCCCAATTTCACTGCTTTTATGTTGCCTCAAATTGTGATACATTGTATTGTGAAAACACTACTTGCAGGCTACCTGCTCAATATGGTTTAAACTCTGATATTTACTTACATGACACTGTTTAAAATATTAAAGGTGTAATGACTTCTCTAATACTGATACACCACTTTTACACAACCCCTGAAAACATTCCAATAAAGGGTCTTTAAAAAAGTGCGCCAGCTTTGAATTACGTAGTATATTTTTGTTTATTCATCAATTTCCATAAATATTCTAATTGTTGTTCCAGTCTGAATTTCTCACCTTTCTTTATTGTGTGCCTAACCATGGAGCAGTTTACTAAAGCACATCATATGCTAATAATGAAAATATTTTATCGGAATGGAATAAGTTGTGCGGCTACTGCGTTATGCGTACTCTTGTTCCTTGCAAAACATTGCAATGATTAATGACACTGTGGCTGCTTGTCCAGTGAAGTCAGTTGTTTGTCATTCTGAAAAATTGGCTAGTGGATATTCTTTAGTATAGCAAATTCTCCAGGATGTTCCACTTTCTTATTTTTACAGAATTCAGTTATTGCAGTAGCTGAATGAATGGAGATGATCACAAAAATAAGTTAGATTTTGTTGAATGATTTTGAAGTAGATGAGAAGAAGGTAGTTTTCTGAGCAACATCATGTGACAAGGCACACTTACACTTCAATGAGTTTGCAGTTGCGGGATGTTGGAAAATCCTTGCATGATGCAAAAGAGGGAATTGCATCCAATGGATCTTATACAATTATTCACAAGGTTTTACGGAGCCTATGAATGTGCAGTCACACTGTGTACAAATCATATGCACACCTTATTTCATCATAAGATTTTCTGTAAGTGTCACTCCTTTAATGATTCTTAAAATGTTGCATTGTCTAAAAATAGACACTATTCATCTGTTGGCAATGGTATTGAGAAACATATTTCTCTGTGCTTCCAAAATAATATCAGATTTTTACAGTGAGTTATTGCTGTGAAATTATTTTAATTTTTCAGGAACAGAAAAAGGCTGCTGATGCTGAGGAACAAGCAAAGCATATGGCTGCTATGCACGAAGAACGTGTGGCTAGCTTAGAAGCTCGGCTTGCTGAGTTGTCATCAGCAGTTGGCATGTATGACCGCCAGCTTCAGCAGGACCAAGTTGCTATACAAAAACTCAAGGTATCTATAATTGTAATTTGCGTTCCTCTGTGTTAACACTTAATTTTGCTTTTGTTTTCAGTTTTGTTGCTCTTGGATCCTGATAATTCTGAAGTAGAAGAAACTAAAAAAGAGAGAGAGAAAGACTGAAGTTAACAATTCATTGTGTAGGTTATACAGTGAGTTGCCAGAAGGCACATAAATATGACTGAATTTGTTTCTAAGCTATGTGACAGTTTACTTCTTCAGAACTAACTACAGAACTGGGATAAAGAGGCAGAAAATGCTCAGGACAAGGATGTGGCATCCGTAAGCTTGCTCTTGTGCAGCTAGGGGGTGTTATGTTTGGTACGCAATGATGTATAGGAATAGACTGGAAGGAAAAGATAGAAAAGAGGAAGAGAGAGGCTGCGGAGAGTAGGATGTGAGTGTAGAATGAGTGAAGCAAGGATGGGGTGACATGAGGAGACATGGTACTAGGCGCAGGTATGGGGCAGGGACTAAGGAGGATTGTGGGATGAAAGGATGTGTTGTGAGGATAGTTCCCATCTATGTGGTTTGAGAGAAGCCGGTGTTTTTGATGGTGAGGGAATTTTTGTACAGTGTAGAATGTGAAGCAGCTACTGAAATTGAGCATGTTGTGCTCAGTGTAGTGATACATTCTAGTTTGCAATTAGGCCCTGCTGCAGTGCAGTAGCAGTAAGCAGACAGATATAGTGGAAGTGGACAGGAACCCTCGTTATGTTCTGTACGTTGGTTCAGTGTGTTTGCTATTTTCCATTTTTTTTCATCCCTTCATCATAGTAATATTTATGGTATATTGTTTTCATCCATCATTATAGGTTGGTTCTTAGATTCTCACAGAGTAAAGCTAATGGGAGCAGAAAATTTATTATTAAAATATCTTTTTTTGTCAAGTTAATTTTTCTATAGGTATGATAAATGTACAGTGACACTCTGTTGCTTCAAAGATAATTACATAAATCATACATTGCAGCCAACATGTTACTTCTGAATTTTGGCTGCTACAAAGTTCATTATTGATTGTAGATTTTTCCTGTATCATGATTAAAATAAATAGGTAATAATGTACCTTGGCAAAAATAAATAGGTAATACCAGATCACTAGGACTATTCACTCCCTAGTTTTGGTTAAAATTGTTTTAATCACTGTCAAATTATAACACTGCCCATGTCAATTTATTTAAAATCAATTCAACACAGATGTACATTTATAGTCTTCAACCTTTTTTCTGATAGATTTTTAAAGTTTTCAACACATTTTCCACTAATAATGTGTAGTCAAAGACTCATGAATAAACTTTATTATATTCTTTATAAATAATCACACACAATATACAACACAACATTCTGTCATAATCAAATGTATTACTTTCAATACTGTTAACAGCTTCGTAGATAAAACAGGCTCCACAGTGTGGCAATTGGACACTGAGTAACTGATTTGTGTTATCAGAACATTTCATCTGTCTTCAACAATGTGCAATAATTAAATATCAGTGATGTAGTATACCAGTGAGTGGCCTATTCTCTTATGGCCACTGGCTGGTAGGTTTTTCACGATGGTGCTAATCAGACCCAACACAAAAGAGGCCTGTGGCACTGGTCTCGCTCAGTAACATAAGTATTCATGTTAACCTACTTTGATCCTAATACATTGAAGCCATTACTTAAAAATAATGCACATTCACCTTACATAACTCATCTCTTGAGAAACGTAGTGTGTGGAATAGTTTGACACATTGCAACACCATGTTGTATCACTGCATGGTCATTGACAGTTGGTTAATGGTCATTCCCACATAAAGGCTCAGCAGAATTTACAGCACAAATGGTATATGATGTGACTTCTTTGACAGTTGGTTGGCCTCATATAGGACAGGATATGCCTGTGATAGGTCTCGAATAGGATATACTGGGAGGGTGCATAGTACAAGTGTTGCACCTGGCTCTGCCACACGGGTATAACCCGTGTGGCAAGGTGTTGGGAATGAGGTGTAACGTAAGAACGGATCAGGCTATTCTGTAAATTGCATGAGCAGTGGAATACCACTTTGTAAGGTGTCAGAAGAATCGCTGACTGTTCCTCATTTATGGGCTTCTTTTGTGGGGGTGGGGGAGTAGTAGTGTATCCTATTTCAGTTAGTTGATGGAGGTGGTCGAAGGATTAGGAATATGTGTGGGTGTGATATTGGAGATGTGTTTATGGACTGTATCTGGACAGTGATGGCTCGCTATGAAGCCCTCAGTGACACCTTCAGCATACAGCCAAATTGTTGCTTGATGGCCAGTGGGTTTGATATGGGAAGTGCTTTTAATAGAGCAGTTGGAGAGTTGAAGGTCAACATTAGGAAGGTTACACACAGGGCTGAGGAGGACCAGGTGAAGCAGATGGGAGAGAAACCGTTCAGGCTGTGGAGGAGTAAGGATAGAATATATTGACCCTCAGTCTAGATCATCAAGATATCAGTGGACATGAATCAGACAAAGAGTTCTGGATGGTGGGTGGCTAGGAAAATTTCCTCTAGATCACACATAAGGAGTTTGACATAGGACGGTGTTCAAGGATGTGATCCAGATTTGTTTGTTCATCTTTCCTTGAAACCATGTATCAGTTTTCTGCATTGTAGTTAGTTGAAGTATTAGACTTGTATCTGGGAAGATGACAGATCCCCGACGAGCATTCAGATATAAACTGTGTGATCAAAAGTATCCAGACACCTGGCTGAAAATGACTTAAAAGTTCATGGCACTCTCCATCGGTAATGCTGGAATTCAATATGGTGTTGGCCCACCTTGCCTTGACTCTCACAGGCGTATGTTCACTCAGGTGCTAGAAGGATTCTTGGGGAAAGGCAGCCCATTCTTCATGAAGTACTGCACTGAGGAGAGGTATCTATGTTGGTGGGTGAGGCCTGGCATGAAGTCGGTGTTCCAAAACATCCCAAAGGTGTTCTATAGGATTCAGGTCAGGACTCTGTGCAGGTCAGTCCATTACAGGGATGTTATTGGCATGCAACCACTCCGCCACAGGCTGTGCATTAGGAACAGGTGCTCGATCATGTTGAAAGATGCAATCGCCATCCCCGAATTGCTCTTCATCAGTGGGAAGCAAGGTGCTTAAAACATCAATGTAGGCTTGTGCTGTGATAGTGCCACACAAAACAACAAGGAGTGCGTACCCCTTCCTCATAACATGACCACACCATACCACCGCCGCCTCCAAATTTTACTGTTGGCAGATAATGTTCACCGGGCATTCGCCGTACCCACATCCTGCCATCGGCTTGCCACATTGTGTACCGTGATTCGTCACTCCACACAATGTATTTCCACTGTTCAATTGTCCAATGTTTATGCTCCTTACACCAAGTGAGGTGTTGTTTGGCATTTACCGGTGTGGTGTGTGGCTTATGAGCAGCCACTCGATCATGAAATCCAAGTTTTCTCACCTCCCGCCTAACTGTCATAGTACTTTCAGTGGATCCTAATGCAGTATGGAATTTATGTGTGATTATCTGGATAGATGTGTGCCTATTACACATTACAACCTTCTTCAACTGTTGGCGGTTTCTGTCAGTCAACATGTGAGGTCGGCCTGTACGTTTTTGTGCTGTACGTGTCCCTTCACGTTTCCACTTCACTATCACATCGGAAACAGTGGACCTAGGGATGTTCAGGAGAGTGGAAATCTCATGTACAGACATGTGACACAAGTTAAACCCAGTCACCTGACCACGTTTGAAGTCCGTGAGTTCCGCGGAGCGCCCCATTCTGCTCTCTCACGATGTCTAATAACTACTGAGGTCGCTGCTATGAAGTACCTGGCAGTAGGTGGCAGCATAACGCACCTAATGTGGAAAACATATTGTAATAGTGTGCCCTGCCAGCGACACAATAACATACTATCTTCCTCTCCTATTGATATGTCAGAAGTTAAAGATATAATTTAATCTTTGTGCCAATTAACTGCACTGCAAGCCAGTGAATATATACACCCAGGATAATGAGAGCGGCATAGCATTATTATCTGTATTTTGTCCTATATAAGAATGTGCGCTCGTCTTTTCTTTCTCTCTACAGTCGCACGCCTTTCTGACAGTGTCTTACGCTATCAGACTCCTATTTTCTTCCATGTTTGTTCAAATGAACTGAAATTGTATTCCTGTTAGGAATTTGTTTAATTGTGCCATTACTATTGCCAATGGCGATTACCAATATGACTTTACTATAAACACTTTTTTCTTCCACTCCATAGCCGAGCTAAGATTATTATAAATAATTCTTTATTATGTCCAAAACTGTGAGATTAGAACGTGAGATGTCAGATGTCTGTATAAAAAACCTTACTTTGTGAAATAATAATTGTTTAATTTGGTATTTCTGTTTTCATTTCATAGGAACAATCATTTATACCCAATTTATAAAATATTACTGATTTTGCTTTACTACATTTTTTCTCATGTTGCCAACACGATACCCACGAAATTAAATTAAAACTGTTCTGAATTTCCTCATGAGGCGAGGAGGCAGCTAATCATACCCCTGAGATCATAGGAAAGTAAATTAAACATTTTTCAGCATGTGAAGAGTCTGTTGACCTTCACTTCAAACAGCAAAAAAAGTTAAAATAGATTAAGAAAGTGATTTTTGTGTGTGCGAGTGAAATATTTAAATTTATTTTACTTTTCATTTACTACATTTCCTCTTAATTAATTAATTATTTATTTGATTTATTATTTATTTAATTTAATTATTATTAAACATCGGAAACAGTGGACCTAGGGATGTTCAGGAGAGTGGAAATCTCACGTATAGACGAATGGCACAAGTGACACCCAGTCACCTGACCACATTTGAAGTCCATGAGTTCCGCGGAGCACCCCATTCTGCTCTCTCACGATGTCTAATAACTACCAAGGTCACTGCTGTGAAGTACCTGGCAGTAGGTGCAGCACAACACACCTAATATGAAAAACATATGTTTGAGGTGTCCGGATACTTTTGATCAGAGTGTAGAAGAGAGGCAAATGCCGAAATTTTTCATTTGAAAAGGACAATGCTGATTTCATTACCTACTCTGAGGATCTACTCCATTTCTAATGAACGCATCGTTGTTCGGACACACTAAATTCCTTTTTTCTTCCATTGCAAGAATAATGATACAGGGCAGGTTAATTCATTTTTAACTATTTCTCAGGAAGCTGCTTAAAAGTAAACACAGCATTGTGTTGTTTTCTGTATCGTCTAACTTTACTTGTAGGACCACTGACTAGTAATGTATTTCAGGATCAGTTATTGCAACTTAACTTAGATCCAACAATAAGTACAGTGCCCGAAGATAACAAAAGTGTTGCAAACCCAACAGAGATGAAAATGAAGATGGAAATGGGAGGAACAGATGATATTCAGTCAATTATAGATAAAATATTTTATCTGAAAGGCTTGTTGGAAGAAGCCAGCAAACATGCAGAGAAAACAGTTGATTTTCCAGGTCAGTGTAGGAATTATTTTTAATTATTTCAAATTGTGAACTGTTAAAATAGGACAAAATCAAGAACTACTGAAAAACTCTGCTTTTCTTTCAGTGCTGTGGAACCATGTCTCTGGCTTTCCTATTGATACTGTAGCTCAGCACAGAGCCTGCAAAGATGAATACAACTTACTGAAGCAAGAATTTGAGTTATATAAACAACAGAATCAACGACAGGTGCCAGCTAATCTGCGGTAGTAGTTATTATGTGAAACATTTATGCTTATGTACAGTTTAACACACAGTATTTAAATGTGTTGTCAGCACTATGTTGTTAATATTTTTGTTTTGTAAGAAATTTAAAATTCGAGTAGGAAAGAAAATGAAAGCTCCAAACAGTAAAACTGTGATGGCAGCTGTAGTTATTATAAGCTTAAATCACAGTAAGAGTCATGACAAAGACAGTACTCTTCAGGCAAAAACTCCTGTGTAGGATCATAACTTGTAAAGTTTAAATGAGTGTCACAGTCTTATCCTCCATGACCTGAAATAAGTCTCTAAACCTAAAATAATGTGGGTGTAAAAGAGACCACTCACTGAAGAGCAGACATTTTGAGTCATTGACAGGCATACAAAAAAGAATGAAAACTTCGGTAACTTTTGGAAGACATCCTTTGATGATTGAGTGTGTGCCCCCCCCCCCCTCCACACACACACACACACACACACACACACACACACACACACACACACACCTGTGGCAAAGTTGTAAGAATGCAGAAGGGAAGGGTGGCAGGTACACAGGCTAGGCATGTGACACATGGACACCATTGTGCGGTGCACAGTGATGATGATTCAGATGTATAGATTGATAGTGGGCGACAGTACAGATAAAGGAGAAATTTTTGGGTGGAGAATGGGGGGATAGTGCCTTAGCAAAAGTTGGGCCCCCGAGGATTATGTGAGCGAAGAGTGTGTTGTAAGGGTAATGCCCATCTAGGTAGTACAGATAAACTTGTGCTGGAGGGAGGAACCAAATGGCACAGGTTGTGAAATAGCTGTTGAACTTGGTGAGTGTGTCATGCTCAGCAACAAGCTGCTGAGCAAGTTGCCCGATTTAATTCAGTTGCATCTCATTACCATCATTTTGCTTTTGTTGATTTTCATCTTATAATTTCTTTTCAAGACTTTATCCATTCATTTCAACTGATTTTCTAGTTCTTCATTGTTTGTGTCAGAATTATAATGTCATTGGCAAACCTAAAAAGTTTTTCGGTAAAGTTTAATTTCCTTCACAGATTTCTCCTTGGTTTCCTTTACTGCTTACTCGTTGTACAGATAAATAACATAGGGCATAGACTGCAGTCCTGTCTCACTTCCTTCTCAACTACTGCTTTTCTTTCGCATTCTTCAACCCTTACAATTACATTCTTACTTCTGTACGTCAAAAGCTCTCTCTAAATCTACAAATATTATAAATGCAGGTTTTCCATTAATCTTCTCAGATAAGTTCTGCATCAGTATGGTCTTGTGTGTTGCTACATTTCTGTAGAACCCAAACTGTTTTTCTCTGATGTCACCTGCCTATCAATTTTTACATTCTTCAGTGCATAATTCATCAGTATTTTGCAGCTATGACTTGTTAAACTAGTGTTTCAGTAATAATTGCACCTGTGAGCGACTGCATTCTTTGGAATATGAATTATTACATTCTAATGTAACTCTTCAGGCTTTCCCGGCGAGATCTTGACATGCGGAATAATCGGGTCTACTGCCGTAAGTTTGTGTTGCTCTGGCACAATATTTCAGCCACATAATTTGTTGCCTTCTTCAGGTGCTACCTGAGACTGCCGTATTGGAGGATCTTGTCCAGTATTTATGCCCAGAGGGTGCTGGGTGCTCTCTTTGCCATCCGCGCCCGCCTGGTGCTACTTGTAAGGTGTTGTCTCATCCCTGGTGCTCCCTTGGACATCCGTGCCCGACTTGGTCGCTATCTGTGGCAGCTCTCTGAGGCGCATCCTGTGTCGGGCGTTCCGTTCACGGTCCGTGCTCCCCTGGTGCTGCTCCTGAGGTTTTGGCCCTTCCCTGGTGCTCCCACGGACGTCTGTGCCCGACTCGTTCACCATCTGTGGTCGTGGCAGCTGTCTGGGGCCGGACCCACGTTTGGCGTTCTGTTCGTGGTCCGCGCACGCTTGGTGCTGGTCCTGAGTCTGCGCCTGTCTTGTCCACCACCCTCTGGGCATAAATACTGGACAAGATCCTCCAATACGGCAGTCTCAGGTAGCACCTGAAGAAGGCAACGAGTTACGTGGCCGAAATATTGTGCCAAAGCGACACAAACTTCCGGCAGTAGACCTGATTATTCCACATATTACATTCGAATTGAAATCTGAGGGTATTTTACCTGTCTCTTATATATTACATGGCAGGTAACACAGTTTATCACAGCTGTTCCTTCTAAGGATCTCAATAATTCTGAGGAAATGTCATCTACCCCTGGGGCCTTGTTTCACTCTCATATGTTCCATTGCATCTTCATTTACTTCATATTCTGTCTCTCCCGGTCTCATCATCCTGCTGAATAATCCCCACATGGAGATCCAAATGGGGAACTATTTTACCTCTGTCCACAGCTCGTGGTCTAGTGGCTAGCGTTGCTGCTTCTCAGTCATGGGGTCCTGGGTTCGATTACCGGCCGGGTTGGGAATTTTTCTCTGCCCGGGGCTGAGTGTTTGTCTTATCATCATCATCATCATCATCATCATTTGTGACAGTGGCTTGCTTGAACTGTTTAAAAAATTGGACTGTGTCGAACCTGGGACATGGTACGGGCACTGATGTCCGCACAGTTGAGCGCCCCACAAACCAAATCTCATCATCATCATTATTTTATCTCTGGAATAATTTAGCGAGGTAGATGCCATAATTATCAAGTCATATAGTAGATATGCATGGCCTTGGGAAATATAACAGTTATACATTTCCCCTTTGCTTCAAGCATTCACAGTACCAAAATAGCAAGGGCATGTTGGCTGACGTTACAAGACCAGATCATTCAGTCATCTAGACTGTTATCCCTGAAACTATTGGAAAGGCTGTTGCCCGCTTGAGGAACGATATGTTTGTCAGGCCTCTCAACAGATAAAGTTTCAGTGCAGTTCCAGCTATGATTCAGCAATCTTTATAGCTGAAACGGGCAAGCTATCACACCTGAGCAAGGTCCAGGGTTCATGGCTTTTCTGGAGCTAGTGATGACCACTTTTTTTTCACATATTTTTTTGCTATTGGCAATGCTGTAATTAAATTTTTGTTTGTTTATAGGTACACATCTGCAGTCCTGGTACACTTTGAAATTCTGACACTATAGTATTGTAACACACTGCTAAGGAGCCAAAAGAGAATGGCATAGCCAGTTAATAAAATGGATATGGGCTGCACAATTTGGTTTTGGCTTCTATGATGGTGTGCTTATGGTATGGTGGCATGGAGGCTACAGTGTGTACCAGGATTGCAGTCATGTACCTAAAGGGGGGGAAAAAAAACAAGAAATTAATTATGTAATTTGAATATAATAGAGGGAAACATTCCACGTGGGGAAAAATATATCTAAAAACAAAGATGATGTGACTCACCAAACGAAACCGCTGGCAGGTTGATAGACACACAAACAAACACAAACATACACACAAAATTCAAGCTTTCGCAACCAACGGTTGCTACATCAGGAAAGAGGGAAGGAGAGGGAAAGGCGAAAGGATGTGGGTTTTAAGGGAGAGGGTAAGGAGTCATTCCAATCCCGGGAGCGGAAAGACTTACCTTAGGCGGAAAAAAGGACAGGTATACACTCGCGCACACACACACATATCCATCCGCACATACACAGACACAAGCAGACTTTTGTAAAGGCAAAGAGTTTGGGCAGAACTGTCAGTCGAGGTGGAAGTACAGAGGCAAAGATGTTGTTGAAAGACAGGTGAGGTATGAGCGGCGGCAACTTCTCGTTATCCGCCAGGCCAAACTCCGCTAATTTCAAGTTGCTGCCGCTCATACCTCACCTGTCTTTCAACATCATCTTTGCCTCTGTACTTCCACCTCGACTGACATCTCTGCCCAAACTCTTTGCCTTTACAAAAGTCTGCTTGTGTCTGTGTATGTGCGGATGGATGTGTGTGTGTGTGTGTGTGTGTGTGTGTGTGTGTGTGTGTGTATACCTGCCCTTTTTCCCCCTAAGGTAAGTCTTTCCGCTCCCGGGATTGGAATGACTCCTTACCCTCTCCCTTAAAACCCACATCCTTTCGTCTTTCCCTCTCCTTCCCTCTTTCCTGATGAAGCAACCGTTGGTTGCGAAAGCTTGACTTTTGTGTGTATGTTTGTGTTTGATTGTGTGTCTATCAACCTGCCAGCACTTTCGTTTGGTAAGTCACATCATCTTCGTTTTTAGATATAATTACACTCCTGGAAATGGAAAAAAGAACACATTGACACCGGTGTGTCAGACCCACCATACTTGCTACGGACACTGCAAGAGGGCTGTACAAGCAATGATCACACGCACGGCACAGCGGACACACCAGGAACCGCGGTGTTGGCCGTCGAATGGCGCTAGCTGCGCAGCATTTGTACACCGCCGCCGTCAGTGTCAGCCAGTTTGCTGTGGCATACGAAGCTCCATCGCAGTCTTTAACACTGGTAGCATGCCGCGACAGCGTGGACGTGAACCGTATGTGCAGTTGACGGACTTTGAGCGAGGGCATATAGTGGGCATGCGGGAGGCCGGGTGGACGTACTGCCGAATTGCTCAACACGTGGGGCGTGAGGTCTCCACAGTACATCGATGTTGTCGCCAGTGGTCGGCGGAAGGTGCACGTGCCCGTCGACCTGGGACCGGACCGCAGCGACGCACGGATGCACGCCAAGACCGTAGGATCCTACGCAGTGCCGTAGGGGACCGCACCGCCACTTCCCAGCAAATTAGGGACACTGTTGCTCCTGGGGTATCGGCGAGGACCATTCGCAACCGTCTCCATGAAGCTGGGCTACGGTCCCGCACACCGTTAGGCCGTCTTCCGCTCACGCCCCAACATCGTGCAGCCCGCCTCCAGTGGTGTCGCGACAGGCGTGAATGGAGGGACGAATGGAGACGTGTCGTCTTCAGCGATGAGAGTCGCTTCTGCCTTGGTGCCAATGATGGTCGTATGCGTGTTTGGCGCCGTGCAGGTGAGCGCCACAATCAGGACTGCATACGACCGAGGCACACAGGGCCAACACCCGGCATCATGGTGTGGGGAGTGATCTCCTACACTGGCCGTACACCACTGGTGATCGTCGAGGGGACACTGAATAGTGCACGGTACATCCAAACTGTCATCGAACCCATCGTTCTACCATTCCTAGACCGGCAAGGGAACTTGCTGTTCCAACAGGACAATGCACGTCCGCATGTATCCCGTGCCACCCAACGTGCTCTAGAAGGTGTAAGTCAACTACCCTGGCCAGCAGGATCTCCGGATCTGTCCCCCATTGAGCATGTTTGGGACTTGATGAAGCGTCGTCTCACGCGGTCTGCACGTCCAGCACGAACGCTGGTCCAACTGAGGCGCCAGGTGGAAATGGCATGGCAAGCCGTTCCACAGGACTACATCCAGCATCTCTATGATTGTCTCCATGGGAGAATAGCAGCCTGCATTGCTGCGAAAGGTGGATATACACTGTACTAGTGCCGACATTGTGCATGCTCTGTTGCCTGTGTCTATGTGCCTGTGGTTCTGTCAGTGTGATCATGTGATGTATCTGACCCCAGGAATGTGTCAATAAAGTTTCCCCTTCCTGGGACAATGAATTCACGGTGTTCTTATTTCAATTTCCAGGAGTGTATGTAATTTAATTTTTTTGAAGTTGTATTTAAAACTTCATAAACATTCCTCATACAAATTTTGAAATTGTCTGCAGTTGTACGATGGTGTGCATCAGTGTATCAGAGGCTAGTCCAAAAATGGGAAAAAACAGACTCAAAAATTCTTTAAACAATTCTTTTACATATTCCAGAAAGATGCATTGTGCAGACAGGAGGTTAAGTGGTTCATCAATTAATAAAAAGTATCAATTTATGTATGGATATGCCCACAGCCATTGTTCACTTTTTGAATACAAAAATCATTTTGCGAATTTCTGCTGTTTAATATTTTTAAAATAAATTTTTCTTTTCTTCATCATTCATTGGACATGTCACCATTTTCAAGTGCTAAAAAGTTGAAGTTCTGTCTATGCATCGCTGCCATTGGTGTAATAAGGGCATGCAAACGAAATTCAGCATTTCATGTGCTGCATTACTCGCTATATAAGCAATGAGTACAAGCGCACCCTGTGCTAATAGCGAAGAAATTGACAGAACAGTTCACTTGTTTATATAAATATATATCATATCATGCATAACATATGCATGAAATAAGCACTGCAAATTCTTGCCCCCACATTGCAAATCTCATGCTGATTGCACCCCTCCTCACCTGTAATTCAAAGAATCTGCATCATTATTACACAAAAAGTGACTATTTCTACTGAAACCTTTTATATTAGTAACCCATCCTGCTTAGAATGGAGTAATATTGACTAAATTCTAAACATATGGACACTGCATACATTTTGCAGCTGTAATGCCCCAAAGATATAAGGAAAGGCTATTTCATGTGCATTAGCAGTGGGTATAAGTATTCGATAAAAGTTTTTCAAAAACTGACAGAAACAAGAGAAAAATTGAATAGTAGGGCCTTGTGCCTGGGATCCAGCAGAGTTTTATATTAAGACAACAAATACATGTTACACTTATCTATTCCTTCAGTGAACATGGTGGAAGCTGAGAGAATAAATGCTGCCTCTTGCTGGGTAGGCAACACTTGTCTTTTGCTATTTCAGAGTGTCCAGGTGCTTCTCCTGCTGCTGTTGCTGCTGCAACATTTTCAGCAGAGCATGCTTTCATAAACCATTATTCTAGTTTCTGGAACTCTCATAATGTTGAAACAAGAAATAGTTGCTATTTGTTTTCTTAATGAGTACAGAAACCAGTTTTGTGACAGCTACAATGAAATGTGCAGACAGTCCCTGTGTGGCTTGGTTGGGATCCAAATATTGCACCAGTCTGGTCACTTGAGTCTGTTGCATATGAACTGACCTGATTATTTCACTGAGCATTATCACTAAACTGCAGGTGGTGTCCAGTGCATCAGCAACATACGAGGGCCGTTCAGAAAGTAACCTCCGGTTGATTTAAAAAAATACACCAAGTTAAATAAAAATATTTTAATATATACATCTTACAACTACATCTTTGCACTATTTTTCTACATAGTCTCCATAATGATTGAGGCACTTATTGTATCTCTTCACAAGCTTTGAACTTCCTTCTGCATAAAAATCACCTGCTTGTGCCTGGAGCCAGCCTGTGACCGCATCTTTGAGCTCTTCGTCGTCATCAAACCGCTGTGACCCGAGCCATTTCTTCAAATGCATGAAGAGGTGATAATCACTTGGCGCCAGGCCTGGGCTGTAAGGTGGATGGTTGATAACGTCTCACTTGAAGGACTCAAGAAGGGCCGTTGTTCTGCGAGTAGAGTGAGGACGGGCGTTATCGTGCAAAAAAACGATACCGTAAGTCAGCATACCACGGCGTTTGTTCTGTATAGCCCGTCGTAATTTTTTTATTGTTTCACAGTACAAGTCTTGATTAATGCTTGTACCACGTTCCATGAATTCAACCATCAACACCCCTTTGGCATCCCAAAACACCATTGCCATCAGTTTTCTGGCAGAAAAATCTTGCGAGGCTTTTCTGGGTTTGGTAGGCGAATTTGAATGTGCCCACATCTTTGATTGTTCTTTTGTCTCAGGGTTCACGTACTTAATCCAGGTTTCGTCACCGGTCACGATTCTGTTTAACAATGGTTCTCCTTCGTCCTCATAACGTGACAGAAAGTCTAATGCAGAGGCCATTCTTTGAGTTTTGTGGTGGTCGGTAAGAATTTTGGGCACCCATCGTGCACAGAACTTACGGTAACCCAATCTTGCTGTCACTATCTCGTACAAGAGAGTCTTAGAAATCTGTGGAAAACCAGTAGACAACTCCGACATTGAGAAACGTCGATTTTCACGAACTTTTGCATCAACTATCTGAACGAGTTCGTCAGTCACCAATGATGGTCTACCACTCCTCTCTTCATCATGAACGTTTTCTCGTCCACTTTTAAATAAACGTACCCATTCACGGACAACTCCTTCACTCATAACTCTTGGTCCGTACACGGCACAAAGCTCACGATGAATAGCTGCTGCAGAATATCCTTTGGCTGTAAAAAACCTTATGACAGCACGCACTTCACATTTGGCGGGGTTTTCTATTGCAGCACACATTTCAAACTGCCACAAAAACTAAACTAGCGCAGGTACGACGTTCACTCGACCACGGCTTGATGCCGACTGACCTGTTGAGTGCGTGAACGCACAGATGGCGTCGCTACTCCCCCCACAACCCGCACTGTGACCAATCGGAGGTTACTTTCTGAACCGCCCTCGTACATAAGTATTGATTTGACGTCACAGTCTGCAGGTGCATAGTCAGTCACCTGCCATCTATTGTGGAAGATGGCAGACACTCTTGGTGGGCTTACCAACTAATTCAGAGGTTGATATAGCCATTGAAAGCTGGGCATTGAGATAATGTGAACTATACTAACTCAGATTTACCCATACGATTGCCTCCTCCACTTTTTAACATTCATAAAAAAAATCTTGTTTATTGTTGATTGAAGAGATAACGCTATTTGCTCCAGTACAATACGCTTCTGAAGATCTGACTGGATAAAAATATTGATTGCATGATGAGAAAATGCACGACATGCAGATTTTACTGTACAAAGACATGTGAAAAATTTAATTTTCACTGTACTTACTTCTCTTTTATATTTATGTTGTCATTTATTTTCTAATTTTTGCAGAAATGAAGATACAGAACTGGAGATAAGCAGTCTTAAAGGTCAAATAAAAAGTTTAAAGGAGAGGATTCGTATATTGACTACACAGCTTGAAGATGTGGAAAAAGAATACAAAGAAGAAATTGACCATCTTGAAAAGGTAAATCATTACTAAGCTTGTTGTTTTTGTTAATTATTATTATTATTATTATTATTATTATTATTATTATTATAGAATTTTTTATATTATTGACAAACGGCCCCCCCTTCTTCTCTCTCTCTCTCTCTCTCTCTCTCTCTCTCTCTCTCTCTCTTCCCCAACTTGCAGCAAGTTGCAATTTTGCTGTGCTCTTCTCTGGCTGACAGTAGCTTCTCTTCCCTCTACTTGCCCATTCTCTCCACACAATCTCTTTCTACGTCCACACCTATACTCTGCAAACCACTGTGAAGTGCATGGCAGAGGGGTGCCATACATCCCATTGCACCATCATCCTCCCACCCACTTCACCTAACACAGCTAGTTGTTGACCGAAAGCTCAACAGCATTTGTTTGTGTTGATATCTTATTGCCACAATACCTTCAATTTTTTACATTACAAAGGTTATTATAGAAGGGAAAACAAACATTTTGGGAAAAAATGGCATGCTTTCCATCAAAGTTAAGTTATTGACACTGATGTTGTTTTATTTTTGGTAATTTATGTGAAACAGTTACATGTTCATTACACAATGCAGTAGCTTTTTCTGACCTTCGTTGGTCAACCTCAAAGTGTCAATAGAAAGAGACACAGGACCATTACCGAATCTATAAATTTACCAAGTAACTCTATAGATAATGATACAAAATACAAAACTATAATTTTATTCCTTTTCATCATTATATACACATTTATTACCAATAAATGAACCATAGGTGCAGCAGCAATTAAAGTCGCTCTCATGAGTAGGTAGAATCACACTCTGTTACAGAATTTAGTGTGTTATCGGATGGTGGCAGCATGTTGTTAATAAAATAAAATTTATTGGTGACAAGAAGAAAAAAAAAAAAACAGTACCATTGCAGACATAAAAGGTAGTTGAATGTACAAGCAAAATGTTACAACTGAGCAAGTTGAAGCTGTTCAGATTACAACAGGTTGGACAAGGTTTTGCAGCAAAATGCACACAATAAATACAAGGTTTCTCACAAAGGGACGTACACCGTTTGTACTTTAATAACTCGAAAATGTATAACAAAAACTATGGATTTTTAAGTGATATAGATAGTCACGACATTACTGATGATCTCTTACTGTTAGATCTGTTCAGAATGTCCTCCATCAGCACCAATACAGTATCTGAAACATTTCAGAACTAATCAACATACATGTGTTATGGTTGCCATTGAAATGGATTGTAATCCAGTGTATGTGACTTTCTGATGCAGACAATATCCTTCGGTTCCTCTCAGAAAGAAGTCTAATGGAATTAGATTGGGAGATCCGGGTGGAAACTCAACACTTCCTCATTGACCTACCCACTTCTCAACAAATGTTTCATCCAGGAATTGCCACATCATGATGGTTATTTGACGGTGCATCATCATCCTTTTTTTAGAAGGAGGGGGGGGGGGGGTGTCATTACCTCCTAATGATTGCTTTCTTTTTGTATGCATTCAGCATCTTACTAGATTCCTCTAAACACTGGAAGCGGTGAATGGCCAAGAAGCTAAGTGAGGATGTATAAGGGGTCAGGTAACTTATGGAAAAATTTTGTACTTAATATTTAGTGTACTGTTTGTTACTTAAGAATAGGCAGTATGTAGAGCAAAACTGAAATTGTCAATGTTTAATTCAGATTTTATTTGAAAGTTGTTAATTTGTAACATTAAACAGAGGAATGTTGATAAAAAAATACAGATTTATCATACAGTGTTAGAAATTGCAATTTATTCAACAGAAAATTTAATTAATAACACAAAACAGAAAATATATCAAAAAACACAGATGATGTGACTTACCGAACGAAAGTGCTGGCAGGTCGATAGACACACAAACAAACACAAACATATACACGAAATTCAAGCTTTCGTAACAAACTGTTGCCTCATCAGGAAAGAGGGAAGGAGAGGGAAAGACGAAAGGATGTGGGTTTTAAGGGAGAGGGTAAGGAGTCATTCCAATCCCGGGAGCGGAAAGACTTACCTTAGGCAGAAAAAAGGACAGGTATACACTCGCGCACACACACACATATCCATCCGCACATACACAGACACAAGCAGACTTTTGTAAAGGCAAAGAGTTTGGGCAGAACTGTCAGTCGAGGCGGAAGTACAGAGGCAAAGATGTTTTTGAAAGACAGGTGAGGTATGAGCGGCGGCAAATTGAAATTAGTGGAGATTGAGGCCTGGTGGATAATGAGAAGAGAGGATATACTGAAGGGCAAGTTCCCATCTCCGGAGTTCTGACGGGTTGGTGTTAGTGGGAAGTATCCAGATAACCCAGACGGTGTAACACTGTGCCAAGATGTGCTGGCCGTGCACCAAGGCATGTTTAGCCACAGGGTGATCCTCATTACCAACAAACACTGTCTGCCTGTGTCCATTCATGCGAATGGACGGTTTGTTGCTGGTAATTCCCACATAGAAAGCTTCACAGTGTAGGCAGGTCAGTTGGTAAATCACATGGGTGCTCTCACACGTGGCTCTGCCTTTGATCGTGTACACCTTCCGGGTTACAGGACTGGAGTAGGTGTTGGCGGGAGGGTGCATGGGACAGGTTTTACATCGGGGGCGGTTACAAGGGTAGGAGCCAGAGGGTAGGGAAGGTGGTTTGGGGATTTCATAGGGATGAACTAAGAGGTTACGCAGGTTAGGTGGACGGCGGAAAGACACTCTTGGTGGAGTGGGGAGGATTTCATGAAGGATGGATCTCATTTCAGGGCAGGATTTGAGGAAGTCGTATCCCTGCTGGAGAGCCACATTCAGAGTCTGATCCAGTCCCGGAAAGTATCCTGTCACAAGTGGAGCACTTTTGGGGTTCTTCTGTGTGAGGTTCTGGGTTTGAGGAGATGAGGGAGTGGCTCTGGTTATTTGCTTCTGTACCAGGTCGGGAGGGTAGTTGCGAGATGCGAAAGCTGTTTTCAGGTTGTTGATGTGATGGTTCAGGGATTCCGGACTGGAGCAGATTCGTTTGCCACGAAGACCTAGGCTGTAGGGAAGGGACCGTTTGATGTGGAATGGGTGGCAGCTGTCATAATGGAGGTACTGTTGCTTATTGGTGGGTTTGATGTGGACGGACGTGTGAAGCTGGCCATTGGACAGGTGGAGGTCAACGTCAAGGAAAGTGGCATGGGATTTTGAGTAGGACCAGGCGAATCTGATGGAACCAAAGGAGTTGAGGTTGGAGAGGAAATTCTGGAGTTCTTCTTCACTGTGAGTCCAGATCATGAAGATGTCATCAATAAATCTGTACCAAACTTTGGGTTGGCAGGCCTGGGTAACCAAGGCGGCTTCCTCTAAACGACCCATGAATAGGTTGGCGTACGAGGGGGCCATCCTGGTGCCCATGGCTGTTCCCTTTAATTGTTGGTATGTCTGGCCTTCGAAAGTGAAGAAGTTGTGGGTCAGGATTAAGCTGGCTAAGGTAATGAGGAAAGAGGTTTTTGGTAGGGTGGCAGGTGATCGGCGTGAAAGGAAGTGCTCCATCGCAGCGAGGCCCTGGACGTGCGGAATATTTGTGTATAAGGAAGTGGCATCAATGGTTACAAGGATGGTTTCCGGGGGTAACAGACTGGGTAGGGATTCCAGGTGTTCGAGAAAGTGGTTGGTGTCTTTGATGAAGGATGGGAGACTGCATGTGATGGGTTGAAGGTGTTGATCTACGTAGGCAGAGATACGTTCTGTGGGGGCTTGGTAACCAGCTACAATGGGACGGCCGGGATGATTGGGTTTGTGAATTTTAGGAAGATGGTAGAAGGTAGGGGTGCGGGGTGTAGGTGGGGTCAGGAGGTTGATGGAGTCAGGTGAAAGGTTTTGTAGGGGGCCTAAGGTTCTGAGGATTCCTTGAAGCTCCGCCTGGACATCAGGAATGCGATTATCTTGGCAAACTTTGTATGTAGTGTTATCTGAAAGCTGACACAGTCCCTCAGCCACATACTCCCGACGATCAAGTACCACGGTTGTGGAACCCTCGTCCGCCGGAAGAATGATGATGGATCGGTCAGCCTTCAGATCACGGATAGCCTGGGCTTCAGCAGCGGTGATGTTGGGAGTAGGATTAAGGTTTTTTAAGGATTGAGAGGCAAGGCTGGAAATCAGAAATTCCTGGAAAGTTTGGAGAGGGTGATTTTGAGGAAGAGGAGGTGGGTCCCGCTGTGACGGAGGACGGAACTGTTCCAGGCAGGGCTCAATTTGGATAGTGTCTTGGGGAGTTGGACCATTAGGAGTAGGATTAGGATCATTGTTCTTCATGGCAAAGTGATATTTCCAGCAGAGAGTACGGGTGTAGGACAGTAAATCTTTGACAAGGGCTGTTTGGTTGAATCTGGGAGTGGGGCTGAAGGTGAGGCCTTTGGATAGGACAGAGGTTTCGGATTGGGAGAGAGGTTTGGAGGTAAGGTTAACTACTGAATTAGGGTGTTGTGGTTCCAGATTGTGTTGATTGGAATTTTGAGGTTTTGGGGGGAGTGGAGCTGGAAGTGGGAGATTGAGTAGATGGGAGAGACTAGGTCTGTGTGCAATGAGAGGAGGTTGAGGTTTGCTGGAAAGGTTGTGAAGGGTGAGTGAGTTGCCTTTCCGGAGGTGGGAAACCAGGAGCTTGGATAGTTTTTTGAGATGGAGGGTGGCATGCTGTTCTAATTTGCGATTGGCCTGTAGGAGGATGCTCTGAACAGCCGGTGTGGACGTGGGAGAGGAAAGATTGAGGACTTAAAGCATCCTCCTACAGGCCAATCGCAAATTAGAACAGCATGCCACCCTCCACCTCAAAAAACTATCCAATCTCCTGGTTTCCCACCTCCGGAAAGGCAAGAGAGGAAAGATTGAGGACTTGTGTTGTCTTATTCTATTTCTGTTTTCGTCTCTTGAATCCAACCGAACATAAAAGTGGAATAAATCAAATACACTCTTGTGAGCTAGTATTTCTTCTGCCAGCCACTTTACTTAATATGTTACAAGAGCATACATATTTTTTATTGTGTTAAGATCTATAACTTTTAGAGTGGTAGTCACATAGAAACACTTGTAACATAAACTGTTCTCACACCATGAACATTGTGTGAAGGACACCTTGCTACTGTGGCATTTGATTATAGATTTAAAGGGAAACCTATGTCATTAACATTCTGCGATACTGGTTCCTCATTTAGTTTTGCAGCCATATACCAGCATCTAACATGAATTCGATGGTTTCTACCGTAATTTTGGTCATATAAACCAATACATTTTGATCCCAACAGAAATATGAAAAAAATGTCATATTACTAGCTTTGAACCCAAGACCTGTAGTGTGCCAGTCCAATGGTATATTTACTCATCTGTCTCACCATTCTAACTGTTGTTGCTTTGGTGATAGATGATAGATAAATATATTTCATCTGGTTACTGAGGATATTATTTTTTTAGAAAGGCCCATCAGTGTGAATGGCTTTGCTAAGAGATAGGTGGCACACTAAACTACATCACCATTCAGTTTCCTGGCACACTAAACTACATCACCGTTCAATGTCCTCACTAACCGCTGTTCCCAGCTAATGTCCTCCACTTATGAGAAAAATCATTCTCTCTCTGAAATTTGTTTTAAAATGTGCCCAAATAAATGAGTTATCATGTATGAATGAGACAACATAGTTCCAAAAATAGCAAACTACATTTGATTTTCACGAACATATGAGGCATAAGAATTAAAGTTGCCAGTGGTTTGTTTAGACAAAATGTGTTTTCATCCTGTGAATAAGTACTTGCAAAGTGATAGTGTCTGAGGGGTATTGTGAAACAGAAGCATCAGTCTACGTGTAGTTGTTATGCTACAAACATGCAGCATGTGCCAGTGGGAGATTTGTATATGGTCAGAGCCTCCCCACCCTGTTTCTTGAGTCTAAATATGACACTTCTACCATCCTGGACACATCTATAGTTTGGTATGCTGGGTAATAATTGGCAAATTTATAAATTCTGCAGGGATTCTCTGTCTCCTCCTATTACTTGTTGACATTCTGAAGTGACTACTGGCTATTCAAAACTGTTACATCATTGTGAAATACTCATTTGATAATAATGCGAGTGGAAACATGTGAGAGTTTTGTGCACTGGGAAATACTGAATTGAAATCATAAAAGTTTACCAGTTGACAGCTGGAATTGGATTTAGAACTTTTGTTTCGACTGACAGTTATATTGTATCACTTAGCCGAAAAATGGAAAGTTCAGGGGAGTGGTATTGCTTACTTTCAGTGTATTGCTTACTTCCAGATGGGTCTTCCACTGTTACCCAAAAGTAATATGGTTTAGGGAGTTGTTTCTACATTGTTGCCATGTCAGTCAGCATTCAGTCCGAGCATTTCAATGGCATGTGCAAGTAAACTGGTGGCTGAAGTACACAGTCCCGAACAGGATGAGGCATTACTGGTCCAAATATTCTGACCAGCAAAAATACTAAATTTCACTGAAATATTTAATTTGTGTTTATGGATTTTTTAAAATTTATAACAATTTGGATTTTCCAGCTTTTGAAAGCTGAAAGGGCAAACTGCAAGGCAGCAGTTGCATCTTGTGAAGCAGAATTTCGAGCTCGTCTGTCCTTATTAGAGCAACAATTACAGAAACAGAGAGAAAGGACTTTAGCTTTGTTGGAAGAGAAGGACCAAGAGATACAAGTTTTGAAATCCAGTTTTCAATCATTGTTGCCTAGGAAGACATCATCACGTGATGATAGAAGTTGGACTCTGCCTCATAGTGATCAGGTGAGTAGTAATTCTTAACAGACCTAAGAAATTTCTTTGGTGCAAAGCTGTCCATTTAAGAAAAAGATTAACCATTATACATATGTACTTTCAAGTTAGACAAAATTGTTGTGGATTGGCTATCAGCTGTATTTTAGGCAGTTATATTCAGTAAATCAAATATGCACAAATTATGGGTATACTATTTAATGGAGCAGTGACGATATACATCGTGAGTAACCAAAAAGAAAGCTATATTAGCAACCGGCCTGAGAAAATTGCTAGTCTTACTAGAGGTATTAAAGGCAACATGAAAGTCAATACATTGAAAAATCAACAGACATTCATATGCATCTACATCTACATTTACATCTACATACATACTCCGCAAGCCACCACAAATTGTAAAAGATAGGTTAGTATGGTGCCACATATAACAAAAGAATTTGACATACAACTTAGTGCAGAAAAGAAAAAGGCTTTCAAATTTTATTAAAATTCAACCAAAGTTGCTGCCAGTACAAGATGACACACTTTTTGCTGGCTGTTACAGATGCTGTTGTCAGGTAATTGAATCATTATTCACATTGCAGATAACAAGCTAGTGAAAACATTTATTTGGTGCATGCAATAGGACAGTAATTCATTTGATTGTGAGGAGTTGGTTTTACATGCAATTTAGTACTACTCTTAGTGCTTAGGAGAAGATTGTTGCTTATATTATCATTTGTTAGTTACAAGTTATATGGGCATTTGTGGCTAATAGAAATTATGAAAAACAGTTTCTTTTACCTACAGGCTTTTTGCTGTCAAAGCTAATGTTCTGTTGTTCGTATGGAAATAATTTTAAGCTTCACATCAGGGTTGTGAATTTACATGAGCAAATAGGTTTTTCTAGATGTTCCTGATTTAAGTTTCACTACGATCCTCGAGGATTTCTTTGGCAGTACAAAATCCCTTTTCATATTAAATTGGTAAGTCGTACCTCACAGAGATGAGAAAGACGAGAAAGGATATGGTAATCCAAAATACACTCTCCATTTTTTGGAATTAAGGTGTGGAGATAATCTCTTTAATACATATAGAGTGGATATAATTTTTGACATACATGGTCAAGCTTATGACTCCATAAAATACGATCATCTGAGTGTGAAACTCAAAATTTACAGCCCAAACAATATATTTGGCAGAGTCTAGTCTTTCACAACATTTTGTCTATTTGGATGACATAATCTAAAGCGAGTGATATATACAATGTGACATTGTGACATTCTTTATCTAATCAGTGTATCATAGTCTCCCACAAAGTTAAATCATAGTTAATTAACAACAATTGTGTTTCAATACACTCTGTCTTTGTGTATTCGTGGGGCATACATAATGATCCGAAAGCTTTTCTGGAAACCGCACGTAACATTTTTGGTGTGTGCTGTTGGAGTTGTTCTTACATTTCATTTCTTAAGGAAGCAAAGCACTAGCTGTTAAGTTTGAGTGTCGATATCAGATTCATTGATTTCCAATATTTGGGATTAATTTTAAGGTCCAGGATGCAGAAACCGTTCTGGCAAATTTGGGGAACACCAGTGACAGCCCACATGTACTACACTATGCCCACGAATTGGCTCGGCGCGATGTGGAGATTTCATCACTGCGGAGGGAACGCCATCAGTTGGAAGCGGCACTCCGTGAACTCAGGAGACTCTCTGCCACTGATCGTGAAAAACATGCAGATGAGGTACAGAGCCTACAGGAGGAAATTGATAGGTCAGTAGGTAACAATGCACTAACAGTAGAGTTTTGTTTTTAGGTTAATGTTTGTTGACTTACATAATTCATTTGTACTATCCTACTCTCTCTCCTTTGAATAAAGATTCTGGGAGCCTTTCTTACCTAATCTCTGGGTCGGTTACAGTGGAATAAGTAAAGATAATATCACATTGATGAAGTCATTGAATATTGGAGCAGCACATACATTGCATGACCAAAAGTGAAACATCCAGAAGGGGAGGAGGAAATGAAATGGTATGTCATGGGCTGATGGGTTGTGTGACGTTATGTCAGTCTTTACAAAATCGAATCAGATTTACAAAGAACTTGACAGTAGGAGCCCATTTAGCAGTATGTCACTGCACCACCTCCGATCTGGATGCATGCCCTGATTCAGTTAAGAAGGGTGTCATAAAGCCATTGGATCCTCTCCTGAGGCAAGCTGGACCACAGTTTGGTAACTGATCCTTAACATGCCTCTCCGAAACACTGGAAGATTTGTATCCTCCCCATGTTGCTACCATAATCACCAGTAATGGTCATCAGAGGTCATGCAGAATTAAGATTCATTGCTGAACACAATGTGACACCAATTGTCAGTTGTTCATCCTTCCCGGTCACGGCACCAATCCAAACGCAGCTGTTTGCATTGTGGCAGTTCCCTGTCTGGCTACTGCTAATCTCCGACTAGCATTGTGGGATGGCACAGAATGTTGCAGGTTATCCATTACTTACTTTTGGATGGCAGGTGGAGATGTGAAGGATTTTTGATGTGCTTTATGTATAATATGGCAGTCCTCCCTTGTGGCAATCAGATGTGAGGTCAACCAAAACTCTGACGACGGGTATACCTGCCTGCATGTTCTCCTGCAGTCCAGCACCAGGCCATTGTCACAAGCAACACTAATGCACTCTGATGGGTGATTTACCTGTTACAGAGAATTGCAAGTCTAATCAGTTACAAATCCGATGACTGTGTATGCACACAGGCACATGTATATCCAACCATCATGTCTTCTGGACTTCATCTTCCCCCTCCTCCTCCTCCTCCTCCTTCTTCTTCTTCTTCTTCTTTTTTAAAAAAAGAGCAGTGTAAATAAGACCTGACTATTGTAGGTCAGCCCAAAAACTTGTGTTCTTTTTCAGCGCGCGCACACACACACACACACACACACACACACACACACAAAAAAAAAACCAACCTACGTAACTGCACTGTGAAGATTTCCATTATAACAAACAAATGCCTCTGAAAACTGCTTGCAGCCTAACGTGCTGTATCACAGACACCAACAGCTTCTTCCATTATGTCCTGATATTTACAGCAGCTTGTCACTGCTAACAACACTTCTCTGTGTACTTCTCATGGTCAGGGTTCACAGTCATGTAGAATTTTTAAAGGATGTCATATTTGCTATTGACTGCAGAAGTTATTTATTTCACATTTGCAATTTCGTGCCTTTGAGTCATATTCATGTCGTGCTGCAAAAGCTAAAAGAATACAAAAATGAGAACTGCTGAAACATGTCATGTAGACAGCAGTGCATTATAAAAATGGTGAAAGTAATAAGTCACTTACATTTTCCTTCAGCACACGTCAGCCTTCAAAATCCTGGGTCAAGTATACATGTCATTGTCAAAAGTAAGGCTTTTCAAGGTAGAAATACAGTAACATCAAATAAGTGTGAAGCTCTGTACATTGTGAAATGGTGTAAATTACATGAAATAATTTCATGTAATTTACATTATTCCATGATGTACAGAGCTGCACACTCATCTGATATGTATTTCTACAGTGAAAAGGCTCACTTTCAACAATAACATGTACACTTGAAGGAGGATTTTAAAGTCGGGCATGTGCTGAAGCAAAATGTAAGTGATTTATTATTTTCACCACTTTAGTAATGTAATGCTGTCTACATGATATATTTCAACAGTTCAATATATATATATGTTCTGTGCCTTGTTTTTGTATTCTTTTAGCTTTTGCAGTACCACTTGAAAATTACACAAAGGCTGAAACTGCAATTGTGAGTTAAATAGCTGCTACATTCAACAGCGATTATGATGTCATTTAAAATCTCACATACTGTGTTATTCCTCTTATAGATGACACACTGCATCTTCACACATAACTCTCTATGTCTTCTTTGAAAGTAATATCAACAATATGAAAAAGATAGACTACTACTCACCATAAAGACGACACATTGAGTTACTGTGAAAGAAAGACATACAAACAGATGTACAACACAATTATGAACATGTGCACACCAAACCTTTGAGGGCCATGAAGAGGATACCTCCCTTAAAATTGTAAACTCCTTTCTTGTTTCAACTTTGTTGATGATATCTTCTTGATCTTGACCCAAGACTAGGCACTTTGTACTTATTCCTCTACAGTGTAACGTCTTGTCTCCTGTGTGTTACACCTGGTCGTCGTCGTCCCGACAAGCTGCTTTTGCGCAGACAAGCTGCTTTCCTGCAAGGCAACTTTCACTTTTTTAATAACCCTGTGAGGACTTATTACTCCTAACAACTTCCAGTAATGTTCTGTTTTGACAAATGCCATCTCTTCCACACCAAAAAGTTTCACCCTTGTAATCTTTCCACTTGCAGAAGGCACATCGACACTAATGAGCAGGCCTCCTCCCAATGTGCCGAAGAGCTTGCCAAGGCCTAAACAGCCAGTACCATGTCTAGACATGATGCACAGATAACCCAAATCGTATCCTCCAGTACTTCCAAGGCTCCAAAGAAGCATATCTGGTTTTCTATGGCTGTGATTGCCTTTCATTGTGCTCGGAAAGAATTCATTTTCTCAAAATCCTTTCCTTCTCCCTTGAAGTGATATTTCCCTATGCAACCAGCTTACAAAATATTCTCATCTAAATTGTCATTTCTGTGTCCATCCCTTCCATATGGCTTGCATCCATATGAAATTGTACACACACTGTATACATTAACACAGTCTGGCATGGATATGCTACCCCTCTGAGGCCCACATTGAAAGGCTGATGTCAAAATACCCAGACTCGTGAACAGGGGTCAACAAGAGGTTCGTGAACTTACACCACTTATTGCCCGAACTGTCAGTTTCTGAGCCAAAAATATCCTTTTAGAATGGGAAGAGTTACCCCAAAATATAATATCATACAACATAAGCGAATGAAAATAAGCAAAGTAGGCTAGTTTTCATGTCGAACAATCACTCACTTCAGATACCGTTCGAATAGTAAAAATTGCAGCATTAAGTCTTTGAACAAGACCCTGAACGTGGGCTTTCCATGACAGCTTACTATGTGAGCACCTAGAAATTTGAACTGTTCAGTTTCACTAATCATATGCCCATTCTGTGAAATTAAAACGTCAGGTTTTGTGAAATTGTGTGTTAGAAACTGTAAAAACTGAGTCTTACTGTGATTTAGCGTTAGTTTATTTTCTACAAGCCATGAACTTGGGTCATGAACTGCACTATTTGAAACCGAGCCAGTGTTGCACACAACATCCTCTACTACCAAGCAAGCAGAAATATTTTAGAGTTATCCGTAATACTAGAGGGCATAGCATTTATATAAATAAGAAACAGGAGTGGCCCCAACACTGATCCCTGGGGCACACCCCCTCCCCCCCCCCCCCCCCCCCCCACTTGACTGTACCCCACTCAGACCCCACATCACAACCATTCTCAACATTGCGAATAATGACCTTTTGCTGTTTGTTGCTAAAGTAAGAAGTGAACCAATTGTGAGCTACTCCCCATATTCCATAATGGTCCAACTTCTGGAGCAATATTTTGTGATCAACGTAACCAAATGCCTTAGTTAAATGAAAAAAACATGCCTTGCATTCGAAACCTTTTATTTAACACATCCAGTACCTCGTAGACAAAAGTGAATACAGCATTTTCAGTGGTTATCCCACTAGTCAGCCACCCGGGCTGCCTATTTCTGCTAGTACCATGTTTAGAACGTTCTAATGGAAAACAACTCTCAAAGGGCATGAGAAATGTGTTAAGGAAAGCATTATATTTATCATCTATGTTATCGGCATTATGAACATCCTGCCACTCTTGTTCCTTGATGAGATTTAAAAAACTCTCTATTGCTGTTGGATTAACTTTCCTACATAGTTTTTAATTAAATGTGACATTTCAGTACTAAAGCCTTTTAGTGTTAAAATTTGTGCATCATGGTCTGAAAGGCCATTCACCCTTTTATTAACAGAATGCCCATCTAGTAATGAAGAATGAATAAAAATATTGTCTGTGGCTGTGCTACTGTTGCCCTGCACCCTAGTTAGAAAAAACACTGTCTACATCAGATCATAAGCATTTATGAGATATGCCAACATCCTTTTTCTTGCACCATCATGTACCAAATTTATATTGAAGTCACCACATATAACTAATTTTTGGTACTTCCTACAAAGTGAATCAAGAACCCTCTCTAGCTTGAACAGAAATACTCTGAAGTCAGAGTTAGGGGACCTACAAGAAACAACAATTATAAGTCTAGTTTTATTAAATTCAACTGCCCCTGCACAATATTCAAATATCTGTTCAGTGCAGTGCCGTGATAAGTCTATGGACTCAAATGGAATACTGTTTGTTACATTCATAGCCGCTCCCCCCACCCTGCAAGGTACTCCTTGAAAAACAGGCAGCTAATCTGTATCCTGGTAAAGGAAGCCTCTGAATTGTCAAATTATTTAAGTGGTGCTCTGATATACCAATAATTTCAGTGTCAACATCTGTAAGCAGTTCACTAACTTTCTCTAATACCTCTTATATTTTCATGAAATATTCTAATTCCATCTCTTCTTGGAAACATTACATCCTCTGAAGGTGAGCCATTAGTTAGAGGGACTTCCTTTAAGCAGGTATACCTATCAGCTGTCTTCAGTCTAAAAAAGGTGCAGCTCTAACACTACAAGAATTTTTGCATGAGTGATCCCACCACCACCATCCACTGTACTGTCCTCTATAAGCTTTGCCAGACTCTCCTTCCCATACCAATTGAGGTGCAGGCCATGCCTTGTGAAATCCGATCTACTGATAGACCCAACCAGCACCACCGAGATGTGACCTGTGCCCTCTGCCATCAACGCCTTCCCCAGCCCAATGTTGCACCTAACAGCTGCATTAAGATGAGCCCAATCATGATGCTGAAACAGTTGCATGAAATGCACATTAGTGCTAACAGTTTGAGTAGCTATCTTTACCAGGTCACCACCTACATCATATTCCCCGTCCCTATCAAGACTGTTCCCTGCTCCACCCACTATCACTACCTGATCCTCCTCTGTAAAATTCCTGCATAACTCCCTTATGCTGTCAGTTACTTGAGCCAACCCTGTACTAGGCTTCACAATTCTGGTGACCTGGTACTCACTCACCTGCAACTGCTGGCCGCACCTTTACCGTGTGAACTACCTAGCAGCAGAACCTTCTTCTTTCTGTTAGGCTTTGCAACTGACCTAGGTCTCCTGAGTGCTGAGGACTGCTGCATGTTCCCTACATCTACGGCTACACGAGGCTCCTCTCCACTCAACTCTGGCAATTGGTCAATTCTATTGCATATATGCAAAGTATAACAGTCTGAATACCTCCTCTTCCTAGCTGCCTTCTTGCCAACTGCCAGTTCCCATTCCCCACCACTCTTCACCCTCCTCAACTTATCTAGTTCCTCCTTTGTGCGTTGTGACAGCACCTGAAGGGCACAGATCGTACGCTCCTGCTGCTCTATCAACTTATTTCTACTACAGATTCTGCATTTCCTGGAGATGATCTTGCTAGAATGCCCACTGGCTTCCCCATTGCATTCCCCCCAATGAAAATACTTTGAACAAATCCCACACTGTAACCCACTACTCTCAAACCTATGACAGAGCCCACACTTCTCACTCATGGTAAAATTTTCAGTTACTGAAAAAAAAACTGTACATCTACGTTACCAAAGTTCAGTTACTCCAGTAGAACTATTTATAGAACTAACAGTACCGGTCTCAAAATTCTCTGTCTACCAAGAAAGCAACTATTTGTATTACTACTGCTGCACCACAGCTAATACCAGTACCAACAGAAATTCACAAAATTATTAGCTAAAACCAAAAATTCAAATGAAGTTAAAACACTGAATGAAAATTTTACTGAGAAAATGTTTCCAAAAGTTTATTAAATCATTATTTTACCACAAACAACATGAAACACCACTGAAAACTATTAAATTTAATAACTGTAACAATGCACAAATAACTCTGTCAGTACTTAGCTTTATAACCACTACAGCTGCAACTGCATGCCGCAAAATGTAAATATCTATTTACCCTATCCCTTGCCTTCTCACACCTTTTTGAGGTAAATCAGTTCTACCTCTGCCTGTACGAAGGAGAGCTACCTCAAATGCCATATTCTTATCCTCTTTCCTTTCTGCCCTTTCTCATGCCTCCCATCTCTTCATTTTTCCTTCCTTGTTTATCTCATCTACTTATCTCACCATAACCTCTCCCCAAAATGTGATAACCCATTGTGTTTGTGTACTGTTTGGCCACAATACTTTTTACTGGTTGCCTGTAACAGAGAAAACTGGCACTAGTTCATATATAATGATTTGTTTCCAAGCACTGCCAATATTTCTGCATTTGTTACCTCTGCTTTCATGTAAGCACAAGATACAAGTAATGGTTCCAACTTTGTGGGAAGGAGTTCATGCTGTCTTCTCTCATTGCTCCTTTCCTCTCAGTAGTGCTAATGTGGGGCAGATTATCATGGCCAAACAGTATGCCTGTGTACTTGAACAACACAGAAATGACGTTGCATTCTTCTGGTACTTGTTTATATTCCTATACACTGTCCTACAATCTCAATGTTTGCTTTGTGGTTATCTTTACTCATTCAGTTGTTTTCCATTCAGAACTTTCAAATACATTAATCTTAGATTATTCATAATATCTAAACATTGTAGCAATGCAAACTAAATTAATATTCTGTCATTAGCCACTCCTTGCACGCTACTGACACTGAATTGATCTTTCCCCTATTTTTTTTGACTTGGTTAATTGAGTTTATGATACTATAATTAACAGATAATTTATTTTATCATGTGATGTACTATATCTGAAGAGAAATTTGTGTAGTGTTTGACCACAAACCACTTGTATTTTCACTTCTATTATTTTTATGGAAAACTATTTTGTAAATATAAATATTTTGAATGTTAATTTGTAAACTATTTATTGTTTATTAATAGACTATTTCTTTTGTTTGCATTGTTATCACTATTATTATTATTATTATTATTATTATTATTATTGTAAATGACATCAATATGTTGTGTTATTTCAGATTAAATCGTTGTCAGTCCAGAGAAGGAGCAAACTTGGAGTATCTGAAGAATGTTGTTCTCTGTTTTCTTACGACGAATGAGTCCAATTCCAAGAAACACATGCTAAATGCTATTGCAGCAGTGCTCAAATTTAGCGATTTAGAACAAGAGAAACTTAACCGAATCCATAAACATCTATGACTCATGTGGGGCATGTTAAAGTACACAACGAAGCCTCTACTAACATCGTAGTTGGTGAAGTAATAGAAACACTGTCTGTAGTGGTTGACTTTTGAGGTAACTTAGTGAATCGACTGTGTCTGTGATCCTGAAGTATTATGAAATTAGAGTTTATCTGGACATATAGTATTTCCTATGTGTGTTGATTCCAGTGGATATATTATGCATGGTACCAGTAAGATATTTTATCCCTGTACGCCCCCCCCCCCCTCTCTCTCTCTCTCTCTCTCTCTCTCTCTCTCTCTCTCTCTCTCTCTCTCTCTCTCTCTCTCTCTCTCTCCCCCCCCCCCCTCCACTCTCCCCTGCGCCGGCCGAAGTGGCCGTGCGGTTAAAGGCGCTGCAGTCTGGAACCGCAAGACCGCTACGGTCGCAGGTTCGAATCCTGCCTCGCGCATGGATGTTTGTGATGTCCTTAGGTTAGTTAGGTTTAACTAGTTCTAAGTTCTAGGGGACTAATGACCTCAGCAGTTGAGTCCCATAGTGCTCAGAGCCATTTGAACCATTTGAACCCCTCTCCCCCTACACACACACACACACACACACACACACACACACACACACACACAGAGAGAGAGAGAGAGAGAGAGAGAGAGAGAGAGAGAGAGAGAGAGAGAGGGGGGGGGGGGGCTCTCTTCCCCCTATCCTTGAAAAATCCCATTTCATTTAATGATGAAGTTACTTTTCACTTATCTTTCTGAGGGTTCAGCGGACCAAATCATAAAACTTGCACTTGTAGTGTATGAGATAATAAATACTTTATTTGATTTCGCAGTGTTTTTGGCCTACTTATTTCATTTTTGTAAAACACATTTCAAAATAGTCATTTCATTTTTGAAAAGTGGCATTTCAGTTTCTCATGTTTCATTGTATATTTTTCAACAGTGCAGTTGGCATATACACATCCTGTGACATTTATTAGGCTGCAAGCAGAAATGTTGGTTCCATCTTGTGAGTGCAATTCAGAATAGCGGAAATGTATAAACAATTTAGCAGCTTGCCTAAAAGTTGCCCACTCCTCCGCAAGTTGAAATTGTTGATACTGAGAAAACAAGTAAATATAATAGTAAACTATATTCTATCAAGATACAATTGACAGTTTCACATTTTGTCCAGTACGTTTAACTAACGAAAGATCTGTAAAAACTCACTCTGTACTTTCAATAGGTCATACATTGAAACGTTCTGGATGGTTAAAACTGTGTGCTGGACTGGGATTCAAACCTGGAACCATTCTTCTTAGTGAGCAAGTGTTGTAGCAGTAGACTATTCAGGTATGACTCACAACCTGCCATCACTTCTTTACTTGCTCTAGTACCTTTCCTCCTATCTTCTAAACTTGACAAAAATTCTTTCAAATTCCTTGCGAGACTACCGTATTTACTCAAATCTAAGCCGCACTTTTTTTCCGGTTTTTGTGATCCAAAAAAACGCCTGTGGCTTAGAATCGAGTGCAAAGTAAGCGGAAGTTCTGAAATATGTTGGTAGGTGCCGCCACAACTAACTTCTGCCGTCGAATATATGTAGCGCTACACAGGCATGCTTTGCAGGCACAAAGATAAATACTGGCGCCAAAACGTCTGCGTCAGTAAATAAATTAAAAAGAAAAAAAAAGTGGAAGACGAGCTTTTTTCTCCGCCCCGAGTTTCGATCACTGCATTTTCATACATTATCCAACGAAGTAAATACAAATTCCGTATTGTTCATCTTCGAATGTAACAGCATTTCAATGTACTACGAATATCTGACTGGCAAGACTGTTTGGGATGTTTGTCAATGTGGCCAACTATACGTTCTGAATTCTTTCCTACCTGTGAGAAGAGATGGTTGCTAATAGGAGCTTTTATGAATTGTGAATCACATACAGTATTCTCTTCACCATAAGGATAATATGAATATAAACATTTTACCATGTATTCTTTCGTGTTTGCTGCTATCTCATTTAAATCCTGTCTGCCTAATAAACTACGAAACTAGAGTGAGACAACAGCAAACGCGGAGGAATATATATATCATGTCATGTTTATATTCATATTATTCTTATGCCTAATAGTGATACAGTCAGAAAGGAAGCACGGCAATTGACTAGATTTAAAATCTAAGATGACTCTAATTTCTGTGCGGAATGTAATGAACTAAAGAGGCGCCTGCAAAGATTTTCAAATGGAGAAAAATTTTCGCTAAACTCTCGTTCAGAACATCTTCTATCATTCGCAGTCTATTATTTGGTTCTTGTTGATCATTATCAAAGAAAGCAGCAGTGTAAGTAACAACAAATAGCAGTCTCTTGCCATTGTTTCACTAATGAGATGATTCCTCTCTTTTTGTTTTTATTGTAAGCAGCAGTAGCACGCACAAAAGCAAGCCATGCTGCAAGCGGAGACAGGCCGCAAACACTCGTTATCAGAATGCGACAAACACTCGTTATCAGAATGCGACAAACACTCGTTATCAGAATGCGACAAACAATGCATGACACAGTACAGTACTGCATTTTCAGCTTAACACCTATAACAAAGAGAACGGCACTTATCATATCAAAGCAAAATAAGCAGTCAATTCAAACCAGACAAAGCACATGAAAAAGGAAGGAAACCCGTATAAATACGGACGGAGCGCCTGATGCATAGCAATGGCTACCTGGTAAAGCTTAACTGCTAAGCTTATGACTCGAACCAAACTACTGTAGCTGTATCGTCATTCATTCGACCTAATTGTGTCTCATATTACAATGGACCAACTTTGTTTCGATTTGGAGGTGCGGCCTAAAACTTTTCTCTCCCCTTGAATTTCGAGTCTCAAATTTCAGGTGCGGCTTAGATTCGGGAAATTTTTTTTTCCTTGATTTCGAGTCTCATTTTTGATGTGCGGCTTAGATTCGAGTGCGGCTCAGATTCGAGTAAATACGGTAGTACTCCTGGAACAAAGGACAATGCGGTTTAATGGCATAATGACAGCCTAGGAGATTGTCTCCTGAATGAATTTTCATGCTGCTGTGGAGAAGTTTGAAAAGTAGGAGAAGAGGGACTGACAGAAGTAAAGTTGTGAGGATGGATTGTGAGCCATTATTTGGTAGCTCAGAAGGGAACCCTCCATAGGTTACTCTCTGACACTGTCAAAGCCTTGAAGAATGAAAGCAGTGGGTCACATATTTTGGCTTGTGTACTGAGAATAATTTCCAATAAAATGATTGTTCAAGTTTTGATATCACTTTATCACTCTGCTCATGCAGCATAAAACGAAATGAATTGGTGCTACAGTGGCTAAGAGCATAATTTCAAGTTTTTCTGTACTGTGTTCAAATCCATCCCATTATGGGTTTAGAATTTCAAGAAAAACTGTTACCAACAAATTTTGTTTGATTTCCACAAATCGGTGGCAAATTTGCTCCTAGAGTCCAACAAGACATAACCAACCTGAAAAACTCACAACATAAACCTAACATAAGTTTTTGGACAAAGTATTTTGAGCAACATAAAAACGGAGTTGTTTATGTATATTATTGAGCAATGGTGTGACAAAGCAATCCATTTTTATACAATGGGGTTTTTGTCAATGAAATTGGAGTACCATTTTGTGACTGTCATTGACAGGTTAACTACGTATTTATCCCATCCAATTAGAATTACATACTTTATATTCTAATATACACATAAATGAATAATAAACATAAATAATTAATAGCTGTAATGGGTTGACAACCATTGAGACATCATTACTAATATGTAACATGTTAATATAATGTTGCTTGTGCAGAACTGTCACCTTTTACAGATTGTCCATAATCATTATTGGTCTATCACCTTAATTGCAGAACTATGAGAGGTTGCTAAAAAATTACGAAAATTTGATATACAAAAATTGGGAAAGGTACTGTTTATATTTCACCAATCATATGCTACTAAAATGTTTTATGGATTGTAATGATTTTGTTCCTGTGTACGTAGTAAGCCTGTCTGCATGATTTTGTCACCACAGCTTACTAAGGTAGCATATGCTGAGTGGCAAAATTTTTCATTCTGTCCATGTCAGGCTAAAAGAGTAGGAATAAAACGACTTCGGAACTGAACAACATCACAAAGTTCCAGGCATTCGCCTGTGAGCTGTTGCGGTATTTTTAACTACATGACTTCCGTATCGAGAGTGCACCTATTTATCCATTCTTAATAATACACATTAAATTTTTAAGGTACTTTATATTTTATAGACAAGATAAGCATGTATTCTTGGTTTTCAAATAGTGTATCGAAATGTTCATTGAAACTAAGCTCATGTTGTATGTGTTTTGTCATGTGATAATATGTTGGTAAAGAGCTGTATCTCCTCAGCGTCTCTGCTACTCCAAATCGATGCAGTGTAGCTGAAACTTCCTTGTAGCAATTAGAATGAGGAGGAAAGAGTAATATTTACGTTCAAGTCTCACTTAATTATTTGTCAGAGGTGAACACTCATTTCTTTCTATCTTGAATACAACTTTTACTAATGAGTCATAATATTCTCAATTACAAGTTCTCTTCATCTTTATCAGAGCAAGAAGAAAGTCAGAATCATTAACATTACCTTCAACAACAGACATAAGGAAAATTAGGTATAGTGCAATAATAACGTTTGCTTTTCTTATGCAAGGAGCAACGTCTTTGGTTGTTACACACAGCACAGTATCTGATACAGTTATTCACTTAATAAAACTTTCAGTAATTTTGTGACATTATCTGTATTCGGTGGTATTATTGATCTTTTTAGAAGAGAAAAGTTGTTTATATGATGTTAGTTGATAAGGATTTTTTAGTTGTTTTGTCAAAAATTCAAGGAAATTAGACTTTCTTGTGCCTTTGGCAACTGTTTACAGTTTCCATAAAGACAAGTGTGATACAAATGAAGATTTGAAATTAAACAGTGCAAATGACACCAGGAGTGAAAGTGAAAAAAATAAAAAAGGTGGAAGCATCTGTAGATGTTCCAAGTAACAGCAGTCATGGATTTACTTCTTACATTGATTGTAATAAGAAGGAAAGAAAACACGAAAGTGAAGTCTGACAACTTTTGAAGAGTAGAAAAAGAGAGCAGATATTGCTTGATGCAAAAAATCTACTATGTGATACATCACACATTAAGAAGTATCTGTCACTGAGCAAACTTATGCTTTCATTACTGTAATACTGCCTGTGATGGAGTTTTTAGTGTCAGAGCATGTTACAAAAATAGTTTCACAAATTCTGTGAAGAATGCAACAAGATTATCGCCTAAGAAAAAATTATCTTCGGTCACCAGTGGAAATCATTGTTCTGTATTACAAAAGTATTGGAAGATGCAGAAAGAAGAAGAGACAGTGGACGAGGAAGGGTTGTGAATATTTTTGTGTAAAACACTGAAGATAGGCCTCTCATTTACTAATGTAAGTGGATTTTGTTTCCATGTTTACTTTTATTTTCATTACTAATTTGTGAGATATATGTGTATTAATATTGCAGTATTTGAAAATTACAGAAATGTTTCTAAAGCACCCTTGATGTTTACTAAACTGATTTATAGAATTTTCCACTTAACTTGATTTTTTTCCATTTACAGTTCTTTTTATCCCTGGAAGATCTTTGTTATTTAGGGTCCAAAAGTATCAGAAATATAGTGTTTAAAGGTCTAAATGAGGTTTCTATTTTTTAAAATATTCCAAGGAACGGCCCGAGACACCTATCCATGTTTGTTACGTAATTACTGACTGCCTCTTCTCAAGGTTGACAGCTATGTTTGTGTGTTTTGAATGGGTTTTCACTCTTCGGCAGTTGTAATGGACGATCAAAATTAGCATTATCTTCTGTAGAAAAATCACTGACATATGACACCTAGCATTGCAGAAGCAAAAACAATAATGTTCCACTTGCAAAAAGCATGTTTTAATGTGAAAGTGAATTTTCATTAACATTTCTTAGCTTAGAATTAATACTTGCATGATTGTGCAGGTGAATGATAAAATCTAAATAAAATACTAATGATAATGATGTTTGTCATCTGCTCCACAATAAACATCATAATTTGAAAATCAATACAAAGTTTGGGGTACAGTTGTAGTTATTCCACATTATTTGATAAGAAAACAGGTGTTGGAGGTTGTGGAGGAATGAGAATAGTATGTGTTGGCTCTGTGTCCGGATGGAGAAGATATCATCAATGAACCTGAACTAGGCTGCGGTTTTGTGAGGCTAAGAAGACTTTCTCTCTAGATGGCCCTTAAACAAAGTAGCGTAGGAGAGTGCCATGCAGATGTCCAAGGCCATACTGCAGGTTTGTTTTTACATATTTGTGCCAAAGAAGTAGTAATTGTGTGTGAGGATATAACTGGTGAGTGCATAAGAAATAAAGTAGTGGGTTTAGAGTTGGAAAGATGTTGTGAAAGATAGTATTCAATACAGAACTCACCGGCTATGATGCCTGTGTGTCGTGTGCCTAGCCCATGTGCTGTCTTCCTCTGAACTGCCAGCTACCTATCCCCAATCACTCATCCTTCTTCCAGCCTCTTTGTTGATCCACACCATCTGACACACCCCTGTTCCCAGTTCAGTTCACCTGCCAAACTGCAATTCTAGGATTATGTATTCAGCCGACATAATATAGCTGCACCTCTCTCTCTCTCTCTCTCTCTCTCTCTCTCTCTCTCTGTCTGTGTGTGTGTGTGTGTGTGTGTGTGTGTGTGTGTGTGTGTGTGTGTGTGTGTGGGCGCGCACGCATGCATGCGGTTATTTTTTCTGCTACACTTGAATCTAAATTTGTAACTGTAATAACTACTACATAAATGGCAGCTTTATACATGTAAGTGTGATGCAGTGCATTCAACAAAAGAGATGATGTAAATGTGGTAAAAGAAGAGAATATGACAGGTGCAGAACTGAAGAGGTGCAAGTCCAAAAACATGATATTGCGAAAATGAGAGTTTTGTGGAAATGTGAAACCAAAACTATATGTAAGGTGAAGAGAGATTTTATTTAAATTGTCACATATACAATGAACCAACTCACCTGTTGGTAAAGAAATTATTGTGCTGGTAAGTAAACATTACTTTGTAAGCCGAGAAACTTTAAATAAACTGGACTTACAATGGCCTTGCTCTGAAGATGAAGGCCTTAGACTACAGGCTGGAATAAAGAAACTAAACTGCAACTATCATAACAAGTTACATATTGGGAACTGGTTCATCATAATGTCGGTTTGTTTCTTCCTGTGCACTTACAATGTCTACATGCTTTTTTTTTTCCTGATTTGCGTTTACAATTAGTGGGAAATTTTTTAAGAAAGCATTGTCATTCATTTCCTGAACTGACACTAGCCTTCTGTTGGTATACTGTTTGTCCTTATCAACAAGGGCAACAGAACTTGATTGATGACTCTGCTCAATCTTCAGATTCATACATTCATATTTATTTATTTATTTATTTTTTTGAGTCATCAGTCTTCTGACTGGTTTGACACGGCTTGTCATGAATTCCTCTCCTGTGCCAACCTCTTCATCTCACAGTAACACTTGCAGCCTACGTCCTCAATTATTTGGTGGCTGCATTCCAATCTCTGTCTTCCTCTACAGTTTTTGCCTTCTACAGCTCCCTCTAGTACCATGGCAGTTATTCCCTGATGTCTTAACAGATGTCCTATCATCCTGTCCCTTCTCCTTGTCAGTGTATTCTACATATTCCTTTCCTCTCCAATTCTGTGCAGAACCACCTCATTCCTCACGTTATCAGAGCGCCTAATTTTCAACATTCATCTATAGCTCCACATCTCAAATGCTTTGATTCTCTTCTGTTCCGGTTTTCCTACAGTCCATGTTTCACTACCATACAATGCTGTGCTCTGAATGTACATTCTCAGAAATTTCTTCCTCAAATTAAGGCCTATGTTTGATACTAGTAGACTCCTCTTGGCCAGGAATGCCTTTTATGCCAGTGCAAGTTTGCTTTTGGTGTCATCCTTTCTTCGTCCATCACTGCTTATTTTGCTTCCTAGATAGTAGAATTCCTTAACTTCATCTACTTCGTGAACATCAGGCTTCATCTACTTCATGATCACCAATCCTGATGTTAAGTTTCTAGATGTTCTCATTTTTGCTACTTCTCGTTACTCTCGTCTTTCTTTGATTTACTCTCAGTCCATATTCTGTATTCATTATACCGTTCATTCTGTTCAGGATCATTGATATCCTCTCACCTTCAATTTTAATTCCAGTCCTGAACCTTTTTCTTAATACCATCATTGCATCTTCGATGTGCAGATTGAACAGTAGGAGCGAAAGACTACATCCCCGTCTTACAACCTTTTTAATTCGAAGACTTCGTTCTTGGTGGTCCACTCTTATTATTTCTTCTTGGCTCCTGTACATACTGTATATTACCTTTTTCGTCCTATAGCTTACATAATTTTGAACATCTTGCAACATTTTACATTATTGAATGCTTTTTCCAGGTCAACAGATGTATCAACATGTCTTGATTTTTCTTTAGTCTTGCTTCCATTATCAACCACATTGTCTGAATTGCCTCTCTGGTGCCTTTACCTTTGCTAAAGCCAAACTGATCATCATTGAACACACCCTCAGTTTTCTTTTCCATTTTTCTGTATATTATTCTTGTATGCATGAGCTGTTAGGCTGATAGTGCGATAATTCTTGCACTTGTCAGCTCTTGCAGCCTTTGGAATTGTGTGGATGACACTTTTCTGGAAGTCAGACGGTATGTAGCCAGACACTCACCTTCTACACACCAACATGGATAGTCGTTTTGTTGCCACTACTCCTAATGATGATAAAAATTCTGATGGAATGTTAACTATCCCTTCTGCCTTAGTTGGTCTTAATTCCTCCAAAGCTTTCTTAAACTCATTCTAATACTGGATCTTCTTCTTCTATCACATCAGATAAATCTTCCCCTCATAGAGGCCTTCAATGTACTCTTTCCACCTAGCCGCTCTCTCCTCTGCATTTAATGCTGGAATTCCCATTGCACTCCTTGGGTTGGGTTAGGTTAAGACATTGTTACCAACCCTTGCTTTTAATTTCATCGAAGGTTGTTTTGACTTTCGTATATGGTGAGTCAGTCCTTGCGATAATCATTTCTTTTACAGTTTCTTCATATTTTTCATGCAGCCATTTCATCTTAGCTTCCCTGCACTTCTTATTCGTTTCACTCCTCAGGAACTTGTATTTCTGCATTCCTGAATTTCCCTGAACACTTTTGTACCTCATTCTTTCATCGATCAACTGAAATATTTCTTCTACTACCCACGACTTCTTAGCAGTTACCTACTTTGTACCTATGTTTTTCCTTCCAACTTCTGTGATTGCTCTTTTTAGAGATGTCCATTCCTCTTCAACTGTACAGCCTACTGGGCTATTCTTAACTGCTGTATCTATAGCCACAGACAACTTCTAGTGTATCTTGTCATTCTGTAGTACTTTCATATCCCACTTCTTTGCATATTGATTCATCCTGACTAATCTCTTAAACTTCAGTCAAGGTGTCTACGTAGACAAGAAAAAAAAATTCCCGGATTTCCCGGTTAAAAACACAATTTCTCCCGGATGAAATTACGTATAAAGCGGGTGAAAATACATCCGTGTTAAGCAACAGTATACTTTCCCTCGGAGCTGTAAAACCTATCAGTCCTTTGAATGGTGAAGGTCTTATACCGGCGGAGGACGTCCCAGCACTTTAGGAAACAGGAAAAACAATGCGTTTGGAAATATGTTTGATGCGATACAATATGGACAGAGTTTATTTTCGTATTGCGAAAGTATATACACAAATTCCACAAGATCCGAAGCCTTAAAATAGAGATTGCGTTGAGCGACGCACTTTTGTCAGCCAGTCATAGCTCATGTGACGTGATCTCGCTAGCGAATGACGGCAGTTATTCAGAGCACGAGACCTACGAGAAAGACAGGCCACGGCGCGTACGTTACGAACGTAGGCCGAGCTCGCTCAGCTCAGCAAAGTGCGTTTCTACACCGGTTAACTCATAAGTAAATGTGTATGTACGAACGAGAGTTGCATCGTCTATTGGAATCCACTATTATTAGTCCTACAATGATAGGAAGTCCGTAGGCCTACTAACAGGCTCTAATTTGGCAATTAAAATCATGCCAAAATGATTATCAGTTGCGCAAGGCACCACATCTTCTATGAAAGGAGAACTGTTACGAAGAAGAGACTAAATGCTATAAACGAGCGGTTATACCATTTCTATCGAGAATTGATTTTAAATTTTGTTGTAAAAACAGTAATCAGTAAGACTTCATAATAACGGATTCCAGTACAAGATGCAATTCTCGTTAGTATGCACGCACCCGGTTGCGAGTTAACTGATTTAAAAACGCATTTTGCCCGCTGAGTTACGGGAACAAGCGAGCTCAGGCCGCGTTTTTCGTGACGTACGCGCCGCGGCCTGTCTTTCTCGTGGGCCTCGTTCAGTGCATAAGACATCTTAAGTACTCAACCACTAGCAGCATCATTGTTACGTAGCACGACCATACAAAGACGAAAGGTTAATAGGTTAAAGTAATGTAAGTACACTATATCTTCACGAAAAGCTGAACTTTCACGTATAATATTGGGCATTAACAATGTTTTGCTGTTTTTTCTCGGAGGGCATGGTTAGGCAGGAACCTAGGAATGCTTCGGAAACTAAACTGCTGTATTTGATGTATTTCATACATATACTTTCGTATTATGCAAACATGCAGTCCAAATTCCGATGCGAATCAAAGATCTTTCCAAAACGCGTTGTCTTTTTCTGGATTTCGTTTCTTAAAATGCTCGGGAGTATAAAACCCCTAACCTTTCCATAAGCCGTTTTCCAATAACACAATTTATTTAGTTTTTATTTCGTGTAGCGATTGTACTTAGCTGTAGTCGGTGTCATGGTTTCTCGAAGAGTGATGCAACCAATTTTACATTGTGTTTATTCGAAACTCCGAATATACTGTACAACATTTAAACACCCACTGACGTAAGGCTGCGAGCGCTCACAGCAAGGTCTAAGGATCTTTGAGAGCATTCTGCGTTCTGCCTGACTGGGACTGGAGTGTAAATGAAGGATGGGACAGAATAGGAGCAGTCACCACGGCGTCAGCTGGTCAATGCAAAGCGATCCAGTGACTGGATGAAGTGGGAAGAGACATCGCTGCGAGCTGAGATGGTGAGGTGAGGCGACCAAGCCAGCAATCGATCACTCGAAAGACGAGCCATCGCTTTCAGCAGCTAACATAGTTACATGCCTGCACAAAATCCCAATACCGTGAAACGCCATAATAATACAGCCGCTGTTACCGTGATTAAATGCAAATAAAACAATTGCCGTTTATACATCCACTGCCAAAAAATATAACTTGGTGTATGTAAAGAGAGAAAAAAAAACGTCGAGACAGTATTACAGGAAAATACTAGGTGGCAGATAAGTGGTAAACAAAAACATTACGTAAGTTGGTCAATAATTAAAGAAGAAAAGTCTGGAGCAAGAGTCTTGAAATACGAGTTTATTGAGCCGAGTAGCATGTTCTTCAGATGATCATAGACTACCGTGTAGCTAGCTCGTTTCGGGTTGTTTTTGTGCTCTATCTTTGCAACAAACATTCGCAAATACAGAAACAGTTACTAGAGCGCACTCCGCAACATCTAAGTTCTCCAGCCATCGGATCACGCAAAACTTCAAGGGCAAACGTTCCAATTCCGTGGTCCAATTATACAGAGTTAGTCTGGAATGGAAATCCTTAAATAGGTTTTACAAGGCATGCACAAACTGAATTATCATTCAGAGTGTTTCCTTTACTGCGGACTTGATTAGCAGAAAAAATATGGAGAGGGGGGGCTTGCAAGTACGTCAAAGAACAGCAAAAAAACATAACATGAAGACAACAATAACAGCTGAACAGCGTTTATTACGTTTCTAGGTACGGAGGGATGCAAAAAAAGCGACGTTATCGATGTACTGGATGTCAAGTAAAACCATATTTTAAAATTAAGCGAGTAAATCATTCCTCTACAAGTAAATCATCATGTACGCTGCTACAGAATCTAGACTTCAAATTAAAGTCGGTATATGTACAACAGAAGGTCTGCCAAGTCCTAAAGCACTTCGGAAATTTTACATACAGTAGAGCGCCTCAGCTGTAAAGTAACTGGGAGGCCAAGTCGTTCGTAACCGGCAGACTTCATAACTTAGAAATCGTGGATGGGAGACGAGAACAAGCAACCAATAGCAGCCGAGAGAAGCCTCATGGTAAGGAATAAGCTAGAACGAAAAAGTGGCAAAGCCTTCAGAACTTTGGTCGATTAGCGCGTGGCCTTAATATCTTTAGTCTTTATAATTGAGGTCCGTACTGTGCATGTAAAATTAGCTAGATACTTGCAACAGATTATTGGAGTAAGACTCGTTGATAAATCTTGTGATTCATAGTTTCTTAAAGGGTCAACAAACGAAGCGCTACTAATAATATCATAATTAACGCTGATGTTGCTTGGCAGAGACAGCTTTGTCAAACCTGCCTCGCTCGCTTTTCAAATCACACAGTCTGTCAGTAGTCAGTGTGCTCGGCTCACCTGTTGAATTCAGTTCTGCGTACGTGCGGGGCAAAGTTTTGTAAACTGACCAGGTAGGTAACACTCATTGTGTCATATTTCATTATGCGTAATAACGAGGCGCAGCCTTATTTACATCCATCGTTCCTCTTTCTCCAATAAAGGTTGCCCACCAACAATCACTGCGACTGCGCCATGTCGATTGGTTTTCAAGATAGCTGGCTTTCAGATCCAGCATTCAAGGACTGGTTGGTGAAAGTACCCACAGTCCTTTATAGTGCTAAATGAGGATTATGTCCAGGGACCCTCATTAACATTCGTATTAAGGCAAGATTGGCTCTTACAAGTCACATGACAAAATCCAAGAAGCACGTAGCAAAAGCAGCTGCCATGAGAAGCACAGCAAGTTCGCACGTCTACATCCGGCCGGCAGCGACCACTTCAACCCAGCAGACTGACTTTACTCCCACCACCAGAACTGCGGATTCAGCTGCGTCAACAACAGCGGCTTTGGCGGCTGGAATTTTTGCGCCTCCGCAGAAGGATGTCACTGCAGTGTCAAAACCTGGGGATAAACTGAGAGGAATTCATTGGATGACAATAAAGGACGAAGTAACAAAGGCGGAAATGCTGTGGTGTTCGGAGTGCATCATTTCACACAAGTCACTGCGTCGTTCTGCGAACGACGTGTTGCTTTGTCCCGCAATGTTCCCCGGCAGTGAAGTGGCCAAGAGCATGCTTTTGCAAAAGGACAAAATCGGTTATATCGTGCAGTATGGACTAGCTCCCTTCTTTGAGTCTGAAATTAAATCTGACCTCGTAAACGCATCAAGGATTGTTGTTTGTTTTGACGAATCCTTGAACAAGGTGTGCAAAAGAATCCAGGTGGACATTTTAGTGCGTTATTGGGACGTTAAAAAAAAATCTACTGTGCACCCGTTACTACGCATCGGCTTCTCTACGCAGTTCGACGGCAGCTAAGTTACTCGAGTCCTTGAAGAAAAAAATTCCCGGCGAAGCAATGAAAAAACTTTCACGAGTATCGATGGACGGCCCTAACGTCAACTTCGCGTTCTTAAGGGAACTTAAAAAATTTTTGAAAGAAATTGGAGGAGTAGACACCGTTTTACTGGAAATTGAAACGTGTGGGCTTCACGCTGTTCACGGCGCCTTCATGTCCGCAATTCAAGAAACACAGTGGATGATAATTCAGTTTTTACGTGCCTTGTACAATGTTTCTAAGGATGTCCCTGCCAGAAGAGCTCTGTATATTTCGACAACGGAATCGGAACTGTTTCCCTTAAAGTTTTGCGCGATCCGATGGCTGGAGAATGTGGAAGTTGCTGAGCGAGCTCTAGTAATGCTTCCGTTTCTGCGAATATTTGTTGGAAAACTGGAAAAAAAAAACCAAAATGTTCTAGCTACAGAGTGGTGGAGCATCACCTCAAGGACAAGCTACTCGGTCCGAAAATTGCCTTTTTCAAGACTTTTGCTGGAGACTTGACACCTTTCCTAAAGGATTTCGAATCCGATTGGCTGCTAGCACCGTTCCTCCACTCTGCTTTGACAGAGATAATGGAAACAACGGTGACACCATTTGTCCAGCCGACGAAAATCTCGCCGTCAGTTAATTTGGACAAAGAATCCAATATTTTGGGTGTGAACCACGTCAAGATTGGGTTCACCGTCAAGAATGAGTTCAGAAAGTGCAGGTGTCTCACAGCCCTTGAAATCGCTAAGTTCCGGAACGAATGCAGAAGAGGAATGATCAGACTTGCGTCAAAGTTGATGGAGAAATCTCCCCTACGCTTCAGGTTGACAAAAGCTGTAAGCTGCTTTGATCCCACAATAGCGTGCAGGGAAGCTGGTCCCAAACGATATCATTCCTTTCTACAGATTATGGTGGAGAGCAATTGGATGGACGGTGTATGTGCCGATAAAGCAGAAGCGCAATACGCTTCTGTTGTAAAGAAGAACTGCAAAACAAAATTCGAAACATTCAACAAAAAGGAGCAACGACTGGATGAGTTCTGGATGAAATGTCTCAAGAACCAGAATGCAACGTGACACGAGCTGCAGAAGGCAATGGAAATCGCGCTCACTTTGTCGCAAGGTCAAGCAGTTGCGGAGCGAGGATTCTCGGTGAACAAAGAGTGCCTCTTCGAGAAAATGAGGGAACAATCTGTAGTGAGCAGAAGACTGGTGTACGACGCGGTCAAGACCCACGGCGGAGTCGAAGGAGTGCCTGTAACAAAGTCCTTTATACACCCTGTAAGAAACTTACGAGATCAATACGCTGAAGACCTCAAAAATCGAAACGACGAATCATCCAGGAAAAAAGATCGATCATCTGACTAAAAGGAAGATTGTTGACGCAGAAATAAGACAGCTTAAAGAGAAGAAGGCAAAACTTGAGGGGACCCTTCAAAACGCTCAGATAGAGCGAGAATCTATTTCAGAACTATTCAATGCTCTCGTGCACATCTCCAAGTGAGTTATTCTCCAAAGTCAATTTCTAAATTGCAGTATTTGTTGTTAAACATGGTACTTCCTTCTAAATTATTTGTTGTATTGCCTAATAATAATTAAAATGTTTTTAAAACAAATGAATATTATAGCGTTATTTATTTTAAACTGCTAACTCCCACAGATGTTTAAATATACATTTCAAACAATAACTTTCGTGATTAAAAAATATTTGAAAAATAAACCAAATTTAAGAAATTAAGTATTAAAATAAAGACCAGAGGTAAAATTTAGCAACACGAATATCCGAAAAGAAAGGACTGTAAAAATGCACAAAATATTTTAAGGAAAATATCTCTTATTATTCTAAAACGAAAGAAAGTAATTAAACGTCTGTAACAACGATTAGACCGCAAACTTTTGTATTTAAATAAAAAAATATCAGAAAAATTGAGGAATGGAAGAGGTAAAAGACATACTTGTCCTTACTGAAAGCAAATTTTAGAGCGGGGAATATAATAGCTGCGCTTGACACAGGTTTTCGCTCTAAAACTGGACTAATTTCGTACGAGAGCAAGGTACGGATGTCCCGCTACCTGTCGCTTGACTGGTGCTGCTTTCTGTTGTCCATTTATAGGATTAGTTAGAAGTAGTAGCGAACGTTAGAGCTGTTCGGAGACGAAGATGGACAAATCACCGGCAAAAAAAGTGGAAAAGAAGCGAACTGGTATTGCTCTGCATGCCAGAACACTTCGTCTTTTTATAGTATAGTATAGAAAAGACGAAGTGTTCTGGCATGAAGAGACTTGTGACATTGTTCAGTAACACATTATGCACCTTTTTTGAAGGTCAATTATACTTTTTGCCATTGATTGCATAATTTTTTTATCTATGAATGAGCAACATTAAATATGAAAACCAACTTGAAGCTCGGTCTTTTTTTAACGTTTGTTACACGTTAAGTCATATCAAATACAATGTGCCGGTAAAATTTTAAATAGTGACATAAATGACATCTTTTTCAAATGGCTGATCCTCAAGTGTTACGTTATGAATAAGAGTTATAACGCCCTGTGATTTAAGGAATTCACTGCACATTCTCACACGTAACGTAAATCATCTTGCGTGGAAATTTACTTTGAAAGTAACGCTTCTCAAGCCACTATTCGTAATATTTTCCAGTGATCTGTTAGAAATGTAAACAATTGTGACGTCACGCACATTGAATGCACGTTAGTTGTTACGGACGTACTGCATAATCTTCGACCTAAAGCCTTTGGCACTTTTCGGTGTCGGCATACTGGTCTGTGCATTGTGTAAATTACCCATTTTCTATGTAACTAAACTTTTATTTTGGTGTTATTCTCTGATTTATGTTTCATTGCTGCAGTAGGCCTATTATTCAGCAGTAGTGGGCTAAAGTTCTTTGTCAGCGTATCAGATCTTACACGTCAAACCTACAAAAATTTAACTGAAATCTAAAACAATGAAAAATCCCGGAATTCTAAAAAATTCCCGGGTTTTTCCCGGATTTGTCCCGGATGAAAAAAATCCTGGTTTTTTCCCGGATTTGTCCCGGATGTCCCAGGCCGTATACACCCTGTCAGTCTACTCTTCATCACTAATACATTGTGATCTGAGTCTATATCTGCTTCTGGATATGCCTTACAATCCAGCATCTGATTTCGGAATCTGTGACTGACCATGATGTAATAGAACTGAAATCTTCCCTTATCACTTGGATTTTTCCAAGTATACTTCCTCTTCTTATGATTCTTGAACAGAGTATTCGCTATTACTAGCTGAAATCTGTATCTGAACTCAGTCTTCCTCCTCTCTCATCCATTGTCCCAAGCCCTTATTCTCGTGTAACCTTTTCTCGTACTCCTTCCCCTACAACTACAATCTAGCCCCCCCCCCCCCCCCTCTCCAATGACTATTAGATTTTGATCTCCCTTTATGTACTGTATTACCATTTCAATATCCTCATATACTTTCTCTATCTTTTCATCTTTAGCTTTCGACGTCGGCTTGTATATCTGAACTATTGTTGTCGATGTTGGTTTGCTGTCGATTCGGATAAGAATAATCCTATCACTGAACTGTCCACAGTAAAACACTCTCTGCCCTACCTTCCTATTCATAATGAATCCTACTCCCATTATTCCATTTTCTGCTGCTGCTGCTGCTATTGCCCTATACTCGTCTGACCACAAATTCTTGTTGTCTACCGAGCGAGGTGGCGCAGTGGTTAGCACACTGGACTCGCATTCGGAAGGACGACGGTTCAATCCCGCGTCCGGCCATCCTGATTTAGGTTTTCCGTTATTTCCCTATATCACTTCAGGCAAATGCCGGGATGGTTCCTTTGAAAGGGCACGGCCGATTTCCTTCCCCATCCTTCCCTAACCCGAGCTTGTGCTCCGTCTCTAATGACCTCGTTGTCGATGGGACGTTAAACACTAATCTCCTCCTCCTCCTCTTGTTGTCTTTCCATTTGACTTCACTGACCCCAACTATATCTATACTGAGCCTTTGCATTTCTCTTTTTAGACTTTCTAGCTTCCCCATCACATTCAAGCTTCTGACGTTCAGCGTCACGACTCGTAAAATGTTATTCTTTCATTGGTTATTCGATCTTTTTCTCATGGTTACCTCCCTCTTGGCAGTCCCTTCCCAGAGATGTGAATGGGGGACTATTCCGGATTCTTTTGCCAATGGAGAGATCATCAAACGCTTTTTCAATTACAGGTCACATATACTGTGGATAGACGTTATGTGTCTTTAATGCAGTGGTTTTCATTGCCTTCTGCATCCTCATGTCGTGATCATTGCTGAGTCTTCCGCCTTTCAGGGGCAGTTTCTTACCTCAAAGGCAAGAGAGTGCCCTGAACGTCTGTTCGCTCCTACGCGCTCTTTGACGAGACTGTTGGCAGAATGAGGGTGATTTCTTATGCTGGAAGTCTATTAATCAAAATCTAAGCAGTGGTGGGCTTCGAACTCAGGACCAATGACGTTTTGATTATTAATCAAAGACGCTACCCCTATACCACGGGTGCTTCCCATCTTCAGATTTACCAAGTAGAATTCAGAGTCAGAGTTGTGTGTTTTTTCAAACTTAGTGGTAAATTGCACCCATCTCAAATTGCAACTACATAATTTTGAACTAGTTCACATCCTTTCCAGCAACAGTGATTTATTTCATTCTGTTACACAATTTCGAGGGCTTCAGTTGACACGAAATCTGTGTGTTGAAATGGATTCTTTTAGCTGCCATCAGTATGTCTAGCAACCACTGAATTAACAAATTTCACATTGAAGGTTTGCTTTCTTGTTGATTAAACCAAAATCGATGTCATCGGGAAGGTACGAATGCCTAGATTGAAGAAATTTATGATCAGTAATTTCTGCTTTGTTTTGAAGACTGTTAACATAGGTAAAGAGTGTTAGAGCCTTTTTATGTTTCTTTTTTGCCCTTCACAGCAATTGGAGCTACCTCCTTCAGTTTTGACCCTCATAAACATACAAATATAAACATATACATTTTTCTTACAGTGTGTATACGACCCGGGAGATCCGGGAAAAACACGTGAATTTTTTCATCCGGGAGAAAAACGGAAAAATCCGGGAATTTTTTAAATTCCGGGAATTTTTCGTTGTGTTAGTTTTCAGTTAAATTTTTGTAATTTTGACTGGTAAGAACCGATACTCTAACAAAGGATACCACTGTATACCGCTACTGTAGGATAATACTATAGCATTAAAACAACAACGAGAGGAAAAAAGAAAATAAAACTTAAATTGCAAAGGAAATGCGCCATATAAAGTAACACAGTGCGCGTACAAGCGTCTGCCAACAGCAAAATGTGTCAAAGGCTTTAGAATACTATGCAATGCATCGTAACAACAAATTGCCTCCGATGAGCGTGACGTCACAATTGTTTACATTAGATTCAATTAAACTGTTACGAGCGGGCTCATGCAAACGCGCAGTTGAGTCGCGTATGAGTAATACCTTCTCCCGCTTCTGGCTTCAGAAATGTGGCTGTTGGCTGTGTAAGCAGCAACCAGCGACATGGGGTACACGGAAAAAATTTTACTGGTGCGACCAAGCTGCCAGATTCACGCGTGCGCAGTGGGCTCGGATCTAGACGGGGGACTGGCAAATCGGGGTATCTGATCCGGACGGCAATTTCGGGAAAGGGGGAGGGGGGGTGGTCAAATTCATATTCTTGAGAGGAAAAAACCCTGTTTCACTAAGCACCTAGCATCAAACGCACCCCTGCTGGTTTTTGGACATTTTTGAACGCATCCTAAGTTGATTTCTGAATGAATTGTAAGTTGATTTTTGATTACGTGCATAATGTACGTGATGTCTCTGCCAGGGGAATCCTTGTCGCAGCTGGAAATGAACTTTCCTGCAGACAAAACGGGACCGGGCTATACGGGTTGAGTAGAATAAAGCCGAACCGGTGAATGCCAACTGCTGCTTGTTTATGAGGTTGATTCGGTTTACAAATGTTCAGCGTTGTCATAATTCCTAGCGAAATCCATAGATTCAGACTACCAGGATGGAAATAAACGACTAACAGGAATAACAGGTAAGAGAGATTATGTATTATCTTCTCCGTGTATCCAAGAAAGTGAAATTTTGACAGAAAATTTTTGGCCAGATCGCTACACTAGACACGGCCAGTTGTAGTCCCCGACTAGCAGCCGCTAAGTTCCATTCTGGGAGCAGCGCGGAAAACGCATTCTCCGAACACGTAATAACACCTAACCGGAGAATAATCACTGGATAACTAAACCGGTGATTGTGGCGGGGTTAGTAAAGGTAACTGGGGAATGAGTTTTGACAGTGGTAGGAATAGTTACAGAATTAGTGATGACAAGAATGTTTGTTAGAACGAGCTTCAAATGACTCTATGGGATTTAACATCTGATGTCATCAGTCCCCTAGACTTAGAACTACTTAAACCTAACATAAGGACATCATACGCATCCGTGCCCGAGGCAGGATTCGAACCTGCGACACTAACAGCAACACGGTTCCGGACAAAAGCGCGTAGAACCGTTCGGCCACATCGGGCGGCTGTTAGAACGAGGAAGGAGAAGAAACGGGGACATCACACAAACTATAGAAGAATATGACTATTCCAAATTTATACAAAAATTTCGTTCTACCACTTTTTGGTCTCGCGCATGAGAGACTGGAGCGTATGAATGAAATGTGAAACTATTTCTTAACATAAAGCTTTTTGATTGTAGTAGGCCAAATAGGTATTTCGTATTAGTACTTAGTGAATTATATTGTCGTACTATAAAAATGATGATTACTGGCAAAACAGTCGTGTGTGTTACAACTGTTGCAATATTATAAAGGGCTATTTTGTTTTATCCAGCACAGAGTGACAAGTAGACGTAATCAGACTGAGAAGCCACACCAGTCTTGGGTGCTATTTGTATTAACAGCTTTTTCAGTATTAGACGACGACATTTCGATTTTTCATGTAGCAAAACGTTTGACGAACTTTGATGAAGTAATAGTACTTTCGAAGAAAGGAAATCACGCCATGTTAAGCCGTAGCAAGATTAGAGAGAAAAATCGCTAGGACCTAAGGATTGAAGAAATGTGTACTGTCGCGCTTGTCTCTTGTCTTTACTTGTTTTAGGTATCTTATATTTAATTTTATGTCACACAGAAAGCAGGTTATTAGCTAATAGGCATAAAGAGTCAGATTTTTCTGAAGAGTTCTTGTTCTCCCAGTTACAAATAATCCCATCCAGTATTAATTGCGATTTTTTTAATTTTTAAGAGGGACAAGATGTCAAATCAGCCGACTGGGAGCAGGAGAGGAACTACATGACATTTTAATTTCCACTGCCCTGAAATAATTTGATGGCATCCATTACGAAATATACATGTTTGAGTTCCACAGAGCGATGCGCAGAGCAGTCTGAGTTATAGTGGTGGAGAGAGGGGGGGGGGGGGGCGAGAGAGTCCCCACGTGACTCGTATTTACATTTAGTGATTTTTCTATTTCCTCTTCGTTTACTGCTCACACGTCAAATGAAAACCAGACGGATTTCTGTGGCTGGCAGCGATCGAGTGGACTAAAACACATTCACATGATTACGGAAGGCTAATATATGTTACTAGTTTCAGATTTTATTTTCTTTCCACCTTTCTGACAATCAAGCATTAATCGCCTTGCAGAACAATGAAGTTATATTTGTCGGTTTGCTAAAGAAATTTGGGTTTTATTAAGCTTTCCTGCTGAGGCAGTTAATTTATTTCAAACGAAGTGTTTAATTCCACACTATTGGCTAGTTTCAACTGTTCGCTGCATTTCAGGTGCACGTTTTCATATTCTAGCACGTATGGCATTATGCCATAATAAAGAACCAAACATGAGATGATACAGTACTGGTACTGCAAGAAAATTTACATCCCGAAAAACACACCGAAACGCTCAATATTAGGTCGAGGCCTAAGTCATTGGAATCTGGACATAACGAATGTGCGCTTTAAGGCGAACTATGCATTTTAGTATGGTTCACAAAATTCCGACGCTCTTGGAGTGTCCTCTGATGTCTTGTTTCTTTTATAACATAATGTAGGAAAGATTTTTCAATGTTTTTACGAACGTACGGGCTTCCTACGTCACCGTAGCTGCGCAAGTACGGCGACGTCTCTTATCTGGCGCTTTCTGGCAACTGCTGAAATGAATCTATTTTTAACAGGTCGCGGGAAAATATTGCGGTTCGAAAAGAGTTAGTTTCAAAGTAAATTTCCTTTTACGCAAGATGAACTATGTGCGAGAATGTACGATGAATTTCTTAAATCTCAGAGCGTTTACTCTCATTAAAAAATAAACTCTTCGATGACGAGCCATTTTGAAGAATTTCGAGACCAGAAGATCAGAGATTTGTCAGTATTAAAAATTTTACTGGCGTATTTGTGTGATGTATCTTAAAGTGTAACATGCGCTAAACAGATCAACATTATATGTGGAAGCTTAGCTTTTGTAGCTTATTAATCTTAGAAACAAATATTACATGCGAAAGCTTTGCATTTCTTGTAGCGACACTATGTATATTAACTTAAACCATTAACTTTTCCTGTTGATGGAATTCGAATACGAAAATAAATAGCGTACATGTTGCTGCACTTCAAAGATCTTTCCCCTGAGTTTCGTTTTCTAAAGTACCGAAAAATTCTACGCTGCTGTATAAAACCATATTCACTCAAAGGATTAATTAAATTTTACAGTTCCGACGGAAAGTATAGTGTCACTTACTACGGAGAAAACGTATTTTTAACTGGGAGATCCGGAAAAAATCCGGGAATTTTTTTCCTTGTCCGCGTATACACTCTGTCTTATAATATCCTACATATTTTGGAAATTGCAGTGCTTTTTCCAGATAAAATCTCGTCACATAACCTGTCCTAGCAGGTAATTTTACCTTTGACACATATCAGAATGCTGACAGACAACAAAAATTCTGACGTTTCAAGTGACTTAGTGGTGGTCTGTTCTAGGGCTCCCTAAAGAGCACTGTTGAAAAGTCCAGTCAAAACATTGGCATTATAGTGGTTTTAGTACTTCATAATTACGCTGCTTAATACCACATACAGCATAATTGGAAATTCATAAGCTAAACTGTGTATCAGTAAGTATGAAGAATTAGACATTACAGCAAAGGAGACCTACATTGACATATACATCTGTACTCTGTGAGGTGCATGGCAGAGGATACGTCCCATTGTACCAGTTATTAGGGTTTCTTCTTGTTTCATTCACATATGGAGGGCAGTAAGAATGCCTCTGTGCGTGCAGTGATTATTCCAATCTTATCTTCATGATCCCTACGTGAGTGGTATGTGGGGGGTTGTAGTATATCCCCAGAGTAATCATTTAAAGCCAGTTCTTGAAACTTTGTTAATAGACTTTCTTGGGACAGTACTCAAGAGCCTGCCAGTTCAATTCCTGTAGTATCTCTGTGTCACTCTCTCAGGTTTAAACAAACCTGTGACCATCTATTCTGCCCTTCTCGGTATATGTTCAGTATCCCCTGTTAGTCCTATCGGCCACACATACTTCAGCAATATTCTAGGACTGGTTGCATGAGTGATTTGTATGTATCTCCTTTGCTGACTGATTGCACTTCCCCAGTATTCTACCCATAAATCAAAGTCTACCACCTGCTTTACCCATGACTGAACCTATGTGATGATTCCATTTCATAACCATACAAAGTGCTACATTCAAATACTTGTATGAGATGGCCAGTTCCAACAGTGACTCGTTGACATTATATTCACTGATTTTGTAATGTGCAAAATTTTACATTTCTGAACATTTAGAGCAAGTTGCCAGTCTCTATACTGAGTCAAAATCTTATCAAGATCTGCCTGAGTATTTATGCAGCTTCTCTCAGATAATACTTCAGTATAGAGAGCTGCATCACCTGCAAAATTCCTGATTTTACTATTGTCTGCAAGGTCATTACTACACAATGTGAACAGCAAATGTCCCAACACACTTTTTGGGGCACACCCAAAGTTACAATGTAATTATCATTGTCAAAGAAACAAAGTACTTAGTGGACTGTGTGTCAATTTGCTGCATAAATGCGTAAGCAGCCACATCACATTGTTTTAGCTGTATCTCTCCATGTTAGGAAGCAGTTCCTTAGTGAAGGCTTCAGTTGACAGAAATAGACAATATTTCACAAGGCAATCTATTCACCAAGAAAGAAAGCGTTGCTCACTTGAAGGCAATATTTGAAAATGGAAATTTCTTTTCGATAATAATTGACAGGTTTAGTTGCTGCACCGATTATTAATCCTCCACAGATGTTCCTGCAGTCTGCTTCAGTCTTTTACCATTGCAACATCCTTCTAGACAGCAGCAGTTTTTGTGAACAGCCAAAATGAATTAATATGAGGCCAAATGAATGAATAGAATGGAACAGAGACTGTGGGAAAAATTGAAGGGGTTGGTGAAAGGAAGTGCTAACCCAAGAGAGCATAGTTTTGAGTTCTGTGTTGTGTGTTTGGTTAAATCTGTAAGTGGTAAATCACAATGGACTTGTTTGTAACTTTTCCACAAATTATTACATTATTTTTTTCTATGTAATCTGTTAGATGGGTAAAAAAGTTGTTCCTCAAAAAACACCCGGAAGAGTTATTAGAGCAAGAGTGTGATTTTATTGTCTTGCTTCAGAGAGTAGTATACCAGAGTCACGTAAGATAAGAAAGAAAGGAAAAAAGAATTACTATTACAGTAAGGGCCTTAATATAATCACAAAGTAATGACATCAGTTTGTCTGTAATGGCTAAATTAATACACAAAGCTTTTCTGAACTTTTGCAACCATCCTCTTTTACATGAGAAAACGGAATACTTGAAAGTCAAAACTTCTCACATTTACATATATGGAGATTCCACACATGCAATAAAACTGACAGCCAGATAGTATTTCTAGATCTCCTGTCTATTCGAGAAGTACTGAACATGAAAGTATGCAAAATAATAGTTATGTATAGGTGGTATGTATGCAAACAGCTGTTTTATATCACACAATTACTTTTTGATTGACGGGATGTACTCTGTTACATTTTCTTGGTAACTCTAAGGTGCTCCCTACCTCTTTTTTGTAATGAAACATTTAAAAAATCTGCATTCAAGTGATGTTGACCTTCATTGACATGCAGTTTGTATGTTCAAATTTATCGCAAACAATGCATTTGAACTTGATGTTTTTCCATCAATACACTTTTTCTTTGTTGCGTGCAGTTTTGTTTTCTATCTGAAATGCTCAAAACCATCTTCATTGGTTAAAACTGCAACTATAAATTTCATTTTATACCCTCGACTGGTCTGTTTTGTCGATAATAGCTAGCTATTTCCTTCAGCATTTCTCAATTTCTGTAAAATTTCAGTTGAATGAAATGAAAGAGTGGCTTGGAGTCAGAAAACAAGGTTAAATTTTTTTCTAGGTCCCATATAGGTATACAATAGTTGTACAAGGCAACCGTATTGCAATTTTTATTCTGCTGATTACAGCTGTCCAGAAATATGATCCTCTTCCTTTGTGTCTTAATATTATGGATGTACTTCAATAAACGGCTACCCATCTTGTTACTGCCCATAGCAGCTAAACTCCTTTCCCACATTAGGATAATTCTGGCATCTGTGGCACAGTTTTGAGTGTTCACATTATTTGTTAAAGTCTTGCTCAAATGAAAATTAGGCCCACAAGATACTTTTGGTGTGGTTAGTGTTTGCTGCTGATCAATATAAATTGTGTGTATGTTTTCAGGGCATTGTTTAGCTGTGGCACTTGGTTATTCATGTTTCACCATCAAGTCTTCAGCTCTTCTGAAATACAGCCCTTTTTGTTTAAGGACCTCATTCTTCCCATCGTTTGGACTCCACTGATTGGTAAGTACGTTGTACAGCCTATTACAAGTCTTGCAGGTATCTGATTCTGATAGTTGAAGTCCAATATTATACAACTAGTAAAATATCTGCCAGTATTTGTCTTCACCAATTGTGCTTGATGTATACTATGAAGGTTACAACTATGCTTACTATGTGTCTCATCATTCCTAGCTCAGTCATTGCCTTACCTCACTGTGTCATTAGACTTGGCCTGCATTGGTGTGGCTGGGAGCTGTGAATGACCGAGTGATTTCCAAAAGCCGTGGAAAAATGAAATGAGCACATAGCATCATTGGCCGGGATGCCCCATCTGCCTTGTATCTGCGTGACTGGTATCTGAATGCCATGGAACTTGTTCAGATCCTTCATGGTGAGCTTGTAGCCCATTCTACAGCTCTCTCAGAAATCTGCAGCTTACTGATACTCGGCACAGCATGGTCTAGAACTGTTTAAACATTTGTATTGTAGTCCACATGGTGGTAATTGTTTATAATAAAACATAGTAGATCAAGTGGTGGCGTGGGAACTCTGAGGTGTGGTTAAACATTATATATGAGCCATTCAATTTTTTGATTATTAACTATCATTTTTACACACAGCACAAGTAGGCTAATTCTGCCATTTTGGTTTGTGATGTTCGAGAAGTGGGAGGAGGTGGTGCTGGGTATTACAACTGCAATGTCATGAAGACTGCATGCTTGCCTTTGGAGTACAGTTGCTCCTTAGCCAGGCGAACAACAAGTCTCTGTGCCAATCTCCACAATTCCCCCTACTGGAGTTTATAACTCAGTGTGCAGCTTGGTGGGATAGAATGGTCAATTTGACCAACAGATTTGTCTAACAGTAAATTGAAGATGTGCTCCCCATAGCAGACTCCCCCACAGGGAGGCACAACATTGCCAACAGGGCTCAAGTCATAAATCACAACAGACTTCATCAGGAAACAGTACAAGATTTCTACAAGTGCTCAAGTGAAGAGTACCTCATGTTCTTGCACAATTTCCATGAAGCAAAATGCCCAAATGAAAGATTGCAAAGGAACGAGTAGATAAAATCATCCTTCTGCAGGAAGTACTGCCATGGCACAAGCAGAAGAAGGAATAGTAGAGGAGCTGAAAGAAAGCAGAGATGGTGTCCCACACACAGCCATCCTGGTCATTACCAGTGGAAGAACATCACCAGGTCTTTTCAGCTGGTCATGCCTGTGGAGGTAGACCAGGGTGAAGAGGATAAGAGGGATTCACTAAATGGCAACTCTGACTTATATCTGTAGCACAACATTTGTAACTAAAGGCATTATGTGACTTCCATGATCTGTACATTATGTGTAAATAAAGTTGTATGTAGACATGTTCAATCACACTCTTAACTGTTCCCAAAGGTAGCGAGTGTTGTATGTGGCAAGGTCATGATTTTGTTACTAACTCATTCAGTATGTCTGATGTAGGTTCTCTGAGCACGTGTCTGATCAGGCCAAAACGTTTTGAGACTGGATTAATAAAAATTATAGAAATGTTGAGATTGTGGTTTTAATGCTTTAGGTGTTCTACATAGTTTTCCTCTACATGAGTATAACACACAATATGATCTTACAACAATGTGAAACTTTTAGAGAAGTGCTTTCTTGGGATGTTGCTCAACTCGGGCATCACATTGTTTTGGATGTTGTTTGTGTTGTCAAACAGTTAAACCTGAACTTTGTCATTTTGTGGTAAGTTTCTACTGATAATACCGAAGTCTTGTCACCCATGATTTTATGAGAAAAGAATTGTCTGTTTCGTGTATCTTGATCAAGTAGCAGCACACGTCCATGCATCGTTTCTGTTTGGGAATCAAGATATACAGAACAAGCTTTGCACACACTTTACTGTTCTGCAAAACTTTCTGCAGAATGTCTTAAACAATTGATTTAGAAATGTTGATCCATTGTGATTTGTGACACGATATAACTGACATACTAAGGCAGTACATCCACTACTTGATACTGCTTGTTTACAAATGACTGGTCAAATGTACATCTGCTTACAGTTGTTAGTTCAAGCCACCACTATAGGTACTACACTGATGTCACTTACACAACAGGAATAAAATCAGTCTCGGAACTTTTTGGGTGAATGGTGTAAAAAAATATAAAACCATTTGTTTTATGAATGCATCTTTGTATAGTTGTATGAAACAGTCTGCCTGTTACCAAGTTGCACGATGTGCATCTCAGGCACACACAGCGTTCAGAATTTCAGGTTGGAATGCAACTATCATGCGGGATGCAAGCAGCAATCTGGAGGGGGTGGAGAAGGGGAAGGGATAGTAATGTACGGATGGGGAGAGAGTTGAACACTGTCTGATGGAGTGTGCAGTGACTATACAGCCAACAGGTGCAGCATCAGGAGGTTGTGGGACAGGAAGGTGGAGATAAAAAGGAGAGGAGCAGGGAAAGAGAGGTGGCTGTGTTGGCACAGGGCTACAAATAAACAGAGTGGGAGGTGAGGAATGGGAGATGATGATAGGACAGAGGGGGTGGAAACTGTTGGGTGAAGGATGTGGGGATAGTATGTTACCATAGGCTGAGGCCGGGATAATTACGGGTGCGGAGAATGTGTTGTAAGGAGAACTCCCATCTCTGCTATTCAGAAAAGCTGATGGTGGAGGGAAGGCTCCAGATGGCTCAGGTAGTGAGCCCTTTAAATCAAGTATATTATGTTCAACTGTATGTTGTGCTGCAGGGTGGTCCACTTTGCTATTGGCACAGTCCCCTCAATCCGATGGACAGCTGTTTGGTAGTCATACCAATATAAAAAAACTGCACAATGATTGCAGCAGAGGTGGTAAATGACATGGCTGCTTTCCCAGGTGGCCCAGCCCATGATGGGATGGGATAAATCTGTGACAGGACTGGAATATGAAGTTCTGGGTGGGCTGATTGGGCAGGTTTTGCATGTGGGTCTTCCACAGGGGTATGATCCTTGTGGCAAGTTACAAAGGGATGGAGCAGGACGTTGTGGAGGTTAGCACACTTTAAGAGGGGTGTGAAGTATCTCGGGTAGGATGTCCCTCTTTTCACGGCATAAGATAGGTAATTAAAGCCCTGGCAAAGGTTGTGGTTAAGTTGTTCCAGCCCAGGGTGGTACTGGGTGATGAAGGGGACACTCCTTTGTGGCTGGTTCTTGTTCACTTCTGTTTAATTGTAGTTGTTAAGGCTGGCCAGTTTTATAAATTTATGTTATGTGGCAGGGCATGATGACAAAATAGAATGGTGGAAGAAGCACAGAGGCAATCAGTCAGTAGCAGATAGTCCAAAGGGATGGAAATGATATTGAAAGCTTAACTGAGAATGGAAGTGGAGATGTAAGGGAACTAGGGTTGGAGACTAGAGATAGTACAGCCATTTTCATGTTGGACCGAGCTGTGACTCTTGGTTTTGTGGATCGGAGACTCCTGTATGCAACTTCGAAGAATCAAGATGTTTCAGTTCTAGCATGACTGCATTTGAGTTGTGGACTCAAAAGGGTCTAGACGTATTTGCCTCAGGAGCTATGTTTCCTGTACTGAATAAATTTTGTACTTAGCTGTGATTTAGAAGATTTGTATGTGATTGAACTGTAAGAGCTTTGAGCATTGAGTGGGTTTATTGTAGTTTGGAATACCTGTGCCATCAGACTCGGAAACAATTAGAACAGTTAGTTGCAAATTGTAAGAGAGATTTTAATTTGTCTGGTAAATTGTCTGCTGTTGAGGTTACATACATAACTGCTGCTATTAAATAAACAAGAGCAATCCAAACAAGTATGTTGTGATGCCTAGTTTCATTTATAAAATCTAGCTGCAGCTACATAAATTTAATTAGAAGATGTCTAGCAGGTGTGCTAGGACATTATGAACTTGAGATCATCAATAAAGGGAACTATTTTGCAGCAATGTACAACTGGCCCTAGACAAAATCTGACCAGCAAAAATTCAGACTAAATCCAATTGTATAATTACATTCCTGTCCACAGGAAGAGCTTGTAATGCCTCCTTGGTATTGTATGAAAATGGTAAAGATAACTGAATATGCTCAACAGTACGCCATGCATAAGTAAAGATTTGTCATGTGAAGGACATCTTACAAATCCAGTGGCATGATGTATTGAATTTAAATCCACACACAAAATTATTAATTACTCTGTTAATTACTGACTTGTTTTCCTGAAAATTAAGATAGTCACAACTTTGCTGACAGATGAGTGTCTCAGACTGTGGGTGTTGCTGAACATACCATAGCTCAATAAGAGCGAAAAGAGTTAATTTTAAGTTCCACCTTAAGTGGTGATTCGGACTCCGTATTAAAAGGTGAAGGTTCTATTTGAAATGGAATGCTTAAACAGCAAGACGCGATCGGTCTGATGGCTTTCGAGTGATGTACTTCCTGAAGCATTGTTTCTGTAACACAAACTATACAACATAAAAACAAATCTGAAAAAATCCATAGGTGACTACATTATAGACATGGGTGCAAATAATTAATTATTACTCTGTCTAAATCAAATTACAAGTTTGCCACACGTGCTTATGAATACCTCAGCAGAAGCACCAAGTGAAAAGTTGAACAGAAGCAAGAAAGATCCTCTTCCCTACGAAATCTCCCTGCTGCTTTAACAACTGATAGTAGCTTCTCCTTAAATATCAGTACTATTATCTAAAATTATTTAATTGTACGAGTTGTCATAGTTTTTACTTATTCACATATACTTTTAAGTTGTAGTTTATAACGGTAAATCATTGCTCAGAACTCTTAAAAATTCTATAGGAGAGGGAAGAGCACCAAATAACGAGCTTAGTCAGTGAAATGCAGTTAGGCAATCTAAAACCCACTCAGAGGCTGTTAAAAATGAAAGTTATGTAGGAAAAAAGTGAATGAAAAGATTCTAAAAAACTTTGTGGTTCAGACATATTTTCTGTCTGTATTCAAAGCATTTTAACTATTTCTGAAGAAATTATAGATAAACTGACTCAATGTGAGATCAAATGATAGAAATACAATCAGTTAATGAACTACAATCAGTTCCATCACAGGATGCTGCCATCAGCTGTAGATCTTACATCTAAATCTATACTCTGCAAACCACTGTGAAGTACATGGCAGAGGACCAGTCACTAAGACTTTTTCCTATTTCATTCAAATATGCAACACTGGAAGAATGACTGTTTAAATGCCTCCAGATGTGCTTAATTAATCTAATCTAGCCCTCATGGTCCATATTGCTATGGAAATAGTGTGAGGGAGGTTGTACTACATTCCAAGGATCATAATTTAAACCTGGTTCTTGGAACTTTATAAGTAGGCATTCTTGGGATAACTCTTGCCAATCTTCAAGCATCTGCCAGTTCACTTTCTGCAATATCTCTGTGTCACTCTCTCATGGATGAAACAAATCTGTGTCCATGTGTCCATTCATATTGCCCTTCTTTGTATATTTTTAATATTGCTTGTTAGTCCTATTTGATATGAATTGCAGACACTAGAGCAATTCTTTAGGATGTGTCACCTGAGTATTTTGCAAGCAGTCTCTTTTGCAGAACGATTGCATTTCCTAGTATTTCACCAATAAACTGAATTCTGCCACATGTGTTACCTATGCCTGAGCCTATGTGTTTGTTCTATTTCATATGGTATAGATCCCGATCTTTGCCTCGTTTTGAAATCTTATCAAGATCTGACTTAATACTACTGCAGTTTCTTTCAGACAGTACTTCAGTATATATAACTGCCTCTTCTGTGAAAAATCTGAGGTTACTATTAATATTTTCCACATCATCAAGATGCAACACCAACAGCAATGGTCCCAGCACACATCCGTCGGCCACAAGTGATGTTACTTCTACATGTGTTGATGACTCTCCATCCAAAATAACTTGCTGCACCCTCCCTACCAAAAAAAAAATCCTTAGTCCAGTCACAAACTACTCTTGATACCCATTACAACTGTACTTTTGATCAGGGTAAATATGGTAATGAATCAAATGCGTTTTAGAAATTGAAAAAATACTGTATTTACCTGACTGCCTTATTCCAAGGCTATCAGTATGTCATGTCAAAGAAGTGTGAAGTCCATCCTTGTTGGCATGGAGAAGGTCATTCTGTTCAAGATACCTCATTACTCCTGAGCTTAGAATGTATTCTAAGATTCTACACCAGATGGATATCAAGGATACTGGTCAGTAGTTTTGTGGATCATTTCTGTAACCTTCTTGTGGACAGGTGTGACTTATGCTTCCTTCCAATCACTGGGCACAGTGTTTTGTTTGAGGAGTCTATAGTCGACTGTAGTTAAAAAAAAAAAAATGGCTTACTCAGCTGCAAATTCAGTACAGTACCTGATAGGGATTCCACTGGGCCCAAGAGCTCTGTTCAGTTTTGACAATTTCAACTATTTCACTGATCTTTTCAATATACAAGGATAAATCTAGGGCACTTCTCCTGAATTTTATTTTCTAAAGGGACATTTGAAAATGGATTTAAGCATTTCTGTTGTTGGTTTGCTAACCTCAATTTCCGTTGCTGTCTCATCAGTGAGTGACTGGACATGTCACTAAGAACGATTTTCAGCTTTCCCTTGGTTTTGTGAAACATTATTTAACAGTTTATGCTATGGTAATTGTTGAAGGCTTCATACACTGCCGTCTTTACAGCCACTTGTGTCTCATTCAGCATCTCTCTAGCCTACCTATAGTACTAAGGTTTGTTTTACACCCGTTACACATCACTCCCTGTTTCTTCAGAAGCTATTTATTTCTGTGACTTTGTACCATGGTGGACCTCTCCGATCATGAACTGTCGTTAATAATAAAAAAAAACCGCCTTCAGTCACAAATTGTAATTTTATTAAAATGCTCATCTTCAAGTGCCTTAACAGTCTACATCAAATTTAGATTTCGTTTAATTCTGGGCCTGACAAGACCGCATTGTTACATTACAAAATGCCGCATTATGAAATCTAAGTTTATAAAACTATGATAAATCGAAAAGTAACTAACCGTTTCTAGTAGTAGATGTATGGCTGTGGTGAACGTTTATGTACAAATACACACTTTCAATTAAACAGCACCAGGGCCGGTGCAAGCCCAAGTGCCGCCCCGTGCGAGCTGCTAAATTGCAGCCCACCCCCCGTTTTTTTTTTTTTTTTTTTTTTTTTTTACAAAAACATTTGTACACTTTTATTTAAACAAATCCGTAGGAAATGTCAGCAATCAATCGCAATTTTTGTTTTTACTTTTCAGGTTTCGGCCACTGGGTGGCCAGTCTCAAAGCTTTTAATATGTGCTTACATCTAAACTGTCTTATTGACAGTTACGTTCAGCATGACGGTGTAGATGTAAACATAACTCAAAGCATTGAGAATAGCCACAGTGTCCCTAAATCTATGTAGATCTGGAAAATTAAAACAAAAATTGCGACTGATTGGTGATGTTCTCTACAAATTTCTACAAAACAGTCGCTGGGCACCAGCTCAAAAATGGAGTAAAACCCGATTGAATCAATCTAGCTAACTTTAATAAGCCTTGTGAATTTACAAAAATGTTCAAATGTGTGTGAAATCTTATGGGACTTAGCTGCTAAGGTCATCAGTCCCTAAGTTTACACGCTACTTAACCTAAATTATCATAAGGTCAAACACACACACACCCATGCCCGAGGGAGGACTCGAACCTCCGCCGGGATCAGCCACACAGTCCATGACTTGCTGCGCCCAAGACCGCTCGGCTAATCCCGCGCGGCATGAACTTACGGTTAACGTAAATAAACATTTTTCAATGGCTGTGAACAGATAATGTATTCAACGGAAAACAATATATATACAATTTAACTTTAATTTGGTTTGAACAATAATATTTACAATAACTATTTAATGTTGAACAAAATAAGAAACGACACAGTAAATAACCAAGACACTGATCATAATATAAAAATTTAAAAAAATACTAGACAAATCGAACCTTCATGGCTTTTGCTTGTGCAAACTCTTTCACGCGATCTGTGTAATTAAAGTCCTCTGCAAGCTCGTGCTCAATCGATATTGTTGCAAGATCATTCAAACGAGTTTGGCTCATCGTTGATCGGAGGTATGTCTTTATCAATTTCAGTTTTGAGAAACTCCTCTCTCCACTCGCAACTGTCACTGGGAGTGTTAGGAGAATTCTCAGAGCAATGTTAACATTAGGAACAAAATTATGCCTCCCTATAAACTCCAGAGTCTGTTTTGGACCAATTCCAGGTTTCAACAATCTACATCTACATTGATACTCCGCAAGCCACCCAACGGTGTGTGGCGGAGGGCACTTTACGTGCCACTGTCATTACCTCCCTTTCCTGTTCCAGTCGCGTATGGTTCGCGGGAAGAACGACTGTCTGAAAGCCTCCGTGCGCGCTCTAATCTCTCTAATTTTACATTCGTGATCTCCTCGGGAAGTATAAGTAGGGGGAAGCAATATATTCGATACCTCATCCAGAAACGCACCCTCTCGAAACCTGGCGAGCAAGCTACACCGCGATGCAGAGCGCCTCTCTTGCAGAGTCTGCCACTTGAGTTTATTAAACATCTCCGTAACGCTATCACGGTTACCAAATAACCCAGTGACGAAACGCGCCGCTCTTCTTTGGATCTTCTCTATCTCCTCCGTCAACCCGACCTGGTACGGATCCCACACTGATGAGCAATACTCAAGTATAGGTCGAACGAGTGTTTTGTAAGCCACCTCCTTTGTTGATGGACTACATTTTCTAAGCACTCTCCCAATGAATCTCAACCTGGTACCCGCCTTACCAACAATTAATTTTATGTGATCATTCCACTTCAAATCGTTCCGTACGCATACTCCCAGATATTTTACAGAAGTAACTGCTACCAGTGTTTGTTCCGCTATCATATAATCATACAATAAAGGATCCTTCTTTCTATGTATTCGCAATACATTACATTTGTCTATGTTAAGGGTCAATTGCCACTCCCTGCACCAAGTGCCTATCCGCTGCAGATCTTCCTGTATTTCGCTACAATTTTCTAATGCAGCAACTTCTCTGTATACTACAGCATCATCCGCGAAAAGCCGCATGGAACTTCCGACACTATCTACTAAGTCATTTATATATATTGTGAAAAGCAATGGTCCCATAACACTCCCCTGTGGCACGCCAGAGGTTACTTTAACGTCTGTAGACGTCTCTCCATTGATAACAACATGCTGTGTTCTGTTTGCTAAAAACTCTTCAATCCAGCCACACAGCTGGTCTGATATTCCGTAGGCTCTTACTTTGTTTATCAGGCGACAGTGCGGAACTGTATCGAACGCCTTCCGGAAGTCAAGAAAAATAGCATCTACCTGGGAGCCTGTATCTAATATTTTCTGGGTCTCATGAACAAATAAGGCGAGTTGGGTCTCACACGATCGCTGTTTCCGGAATCCATGTTGATTCCTACATAGTAGATTCTGGGTTTCCATAAATGACATGATACGCGAGCAAAAAACATGTTCTAAAATTCTACAAGAGATCGACGTAAGAGATATAGGTCTATAGTTTTGCGCATCTGCTCGACGACCCTTCTTGAAGACTGGGACTATCTGTGCTCTTTTCCAATCATTTGGAACCCTCCGTTCCTCTAGAGACTTGCGGTACACGGCTGTTAGAAGGGGGGCAAGTTCTTTCGCGTACTCTGTGTAGAATCGAATTGGTATCCCGTCAGGTCCAGTGGACTTTCCTCTATTGAGTGATTCCAGTTGCTTTTCTATTCCTTGGACACTTATTTCGATGTTGAAAGCACCTCCATTTCTTCCCTCAACTCCAGTGCATCAATGTCGCTTGACTCATGATCTTGCAAAATCGCTGCGAGGTTTCTACACTTTGTGTCCAGGCTGTCTGGAGGTGCATTCTTCAGCTCGCCGATGTCGTAGAGACAATCAAAATAATCACAATGAGATTTCAGTTGATTGAATCTATCATCCAAAGATGTGGTTACTATATCTAAAAATAATAGCAGAATTCAATCTTGTACCATTTTGGTGGGTCATCTATTGTCTCATCCCTTCCTTTATAGGTAAAGTGTATTGGCTTCTTACTTCGTCGCCGGGAAACGCTTATCCGTGGTAACGTTAAATCTTCTAGCTCTAATTCTGTAGCCAATTCTTTGGAGTCCGTCAAGAAAGACACAAACTTTTCTTCTGTTCTGCAGGTCTCAAAATATGCTTTCGTTTTTTCAAGCATTTCCACGGCCTCAGAAACATTTATGTCAATGGTTTTGGAGGGTCTTACTGACTACACTGATGTGAAGTAGAACGTCGTACCAGATTACCAGAGAAGTGAGAAAGGTGTAATTTTTTATTGGATTCGCAAGTGACGTTGCTTCGTGAGCGCTCATGGCGTCGAATTCTTCTGATATCTGAACCAGTGCATCATAAACGCCTCCAATTTGGAACCTCATGGACGTAAGTGCATCGATGCGACTTTCCCACCTAGTATCGCTCAGTGGCTTCAGCGACAGGTTAGGCAGATACTTCTTCAAGACATCCCAACGTCGAACGGAGGACGAGAAGAAGTCATGCAAGCTTTTCACGTGGAAATAGCGTATTTAGAAGACATAGCGGCATCGTTTACAACAAGGTTCAATGAGTGACTGCTGCATGGCACATAAAATGCTCTCTTGTTCACATCTGAAATTCTTTTCTGGAGACCAGACTTCTTTCCTTTCATATTTGCCCCATTTTCGTATCCTTGCCCTCTCATATTACACAATAGGATTTTTTTATCTTCCAAGAACTAGAGTAGGACCTGCGTCAAAGTGGATCTTCAAGAATCAGGCACTGGAAGAAATCCCAGGAAATGCTCCCGAATTCGGTCATCGTATACCCCGTCGAGTCTTGTCTCCTGGACGAAACGTACCACAACTGTCATCTGCTCAACTTTTGAAGTATCTGGTGTGCAGTCCAGAATTATACTGTAATACTTTGCTGATTTCATCATTAATAGAATGTTGTTGGTTATAGATGATCCAATAAGATGAATAATTTCATTCTGTGTTTCTTTTCCAAGATAATGATGACCATTGTTCTCACCTTGCTTTGTTCTGTGCAGGTGTTCCATCATCACAGTGTCGAACATTCCGAATAATTCAACGCGTTTCAAGAAGTTTACGTTGTCAGGCTGAAAGAGTGTATCTGTACTTCCTCTCAAAGGCAGTCATTGCCGACCCAGGAAATGAATTATTCCTATTAAGCACTTAAGAACATTTTTCCAATGTTCGCTTTCAATATTCAGAAGCCTTTGATTATGGGCGTTGACAGTTCGTGACTTTTTCTGTCCCTCGGAAAACACGATCCACTTTTTATGTGAATTCAAATGCTCGGTAGACTTCCCATGACTTTCGAGATACGAAGCAACCTGCCGCCAGTCGCTTATACCGTTCTTTACAATTTTTACTGTAGATGACGAAAAAAGTTTGCAAGAAAATCAGAACACAGCATCCTTGCTCTTTGAGTACACCAACCAATGTCTATCTGCTTCGTGTAAATTCTTCAAAGAATAGCTGTAGTAGGGCCTACACAGGGCTGAAACGCCGGTTGTCCGCGTTTTTATGACATTCTTCAGCTTCCTTAATGCACTCGGGAGGACCTCGCATGACCAAAGTCGTTTGAATGCAGTCGGTAATAATTTCCGGCCATCTTCCGGGATCGGAGTCAATTCTGTCTTCCAATTTAGCCTCGCCTTCAATCCCTTCTCCGGTGGTGAGTACCTCGGCTGATATTCATCCGGTATTTTCCGAATCGTGTCGCCTAATTTCAGTTCCTCCTGATGTTTCAATCTCGTAGCTTTTCGTCACAAAGCAGGTATTGACTCCAGACGAGGTCTGTTGAACATGTTGTGGATGGCCCACCGTCAGCATTGCTACTGTATACGGTGGTCGCGGTACTGTGTTCGTCATCTCTCTGGTCATGTCCTGAAGATAAAGATGTAGCTGCAGTAGCTCCACTAGCTTCTGTACTTTCAGGATCTATTATTCCTCCCTCGCCACTGCTAGGTCGTTCTCTCTTTAGCTTGAAATATCGTTGTAGTGCATCCTTTTGCTGCTTATCGTCATCTTCGTTCAGCGCCCGTCTTTTCCTATATTCACTGCTAGACAGTCTTTTTCTACCGTCGGACATGCTTCGATCCAGCCTTTAAAGAGCGATTACGTGAAACTAACTGTTGATGTCAGTGTACTAACTTCATTTGCAACACACTTCACAAACAATTTTCTGATATTCCACTGCACGTAAACTGAAAATTATATTACTGTAGGATACACTGTTCAGGAGATGAAGTCATAAGAATTAAGCCGCGAGAAATTAAATTTCAGCCCGAATTTCACTACAGACGCAGGTGAAACGGTCAAAGAGTGGGGCGGAAGACAATAGAGAGAGGAAGAATAAGGAGATGGAGTAACACAATAATGCAATAAAAACACTCCCGGGCATCGCAGGTACTAATGCTAGTCGAAATACATTAGTCCACAGCACTGCGGTTGTTAATTTCAAAGAACTGAAACTCGTCATCTGTCGTAATTTCCGTGTGTCACGTCTTTCGTGTCTAATTATGGAATATGGGGGTAGCAAATTAGTCATCGCCGTATCACTTCACTTTTCTTCACTTTATTTTCATTCTAGCTATTGGGACGACGCGTGCTTATTTGCCGACTTGCCGATTTTTGAAGTAACAGATCATAAGAAAAATAAATTTTCCTATTCTGCAATCTTGAAATAGAAAAATTCTAACTTATGAGTAACATGCATGCGCAACACTAATTGTACGTTATATGAAAAGCACTTACCTATTACACCCCAAGTTGCAAGAAATTCGGACGCACCAATTCTTCTGTTCTTACGAAACGCAATGAAAGTGCTTCTGACCAATCTTGACTCCCTCGGCCAACTACCGAAACGAATTCTGTAGTTTTCGTTGTAGAGAATGCAACAATACCTATTGCCTGGAAAGGCGAAGTGGTGACGAGGCAGTGCCAGGAGTTGGGTCACGTCACGAGGTACAGCGGGGCTACGGTTAAACTAACGCCCAAGAAGAAGAAGCAAGAAGCTCACAATAAGTATGTGACCCATGATATGGATAAATGTATTATCAGGCAGCAATTTCTATGGCATTACGAACAATAGAAAGAAATACGAACTTTGCGAAAACTGCACATCTTTTGTCAAACAGAAATGAGCTTCAAAGCTAGCAAGGAAACCCTTAGAAGCAATGTTCTGTCAATGGATTTTCGTTTTAGAAGGTGTCAAAATTAACGTTGTGTTTTGTGGGCCGGTCGTTGTGGCCGAGCGGTTCTAGGCGCTTCAGTCTGGAATCGCGCGACCACTACGGTCTCAGGTTCGAATTCTGCCTCTGGCATGGATGTGTGTGATGTCCTTAGGTTAGTTAGGATTAAGTAGTCCTAGGGGACTGATGATCTCAGATGTTAGGTCCCCTAGTGCTCAGAGCCATTTGAACCATTTTGTTTTGTGCGGACGAGAGGGCATTGTTGCTAAAAGACCATACTTTCTGAGGTTTTCATCAGAATCAAAGCGACCAGTAGTTTACTAAGATGAAACATGGATTCACACGCATTACGCAGTAAATAAATCTTGGCAAAGTGATAGTGTGCGAGTAGTATTGCCAAACAAAAGTGCCGGTCAGAGTTTAATTATTGTTCCTGCGGGCGGAGACAGGTGTTTCATGGCTCAAAAACCAAAACGTCCGACCCTCAGAAACGGATAGCAAAAATTTTCAGAAGTACGTCGAAACCCAACTTATGGCAGGCTTATTAGCAATGTCTTTATCCCTTGTAATTACTCGCAGTGTATTTATCCATTCGGAATACTTCTAGCCATTGTAGTGTTGGACATGTTTGACTGTAGTAATGTTCAACCATTTTTTTCCATAACGCTGGAAGAATGAAACACTCGGAAGATGCCATTGAAGGGCTTAGCAAAATTGGTTCAGGCTTAACATGTAACTGCCGATCGCACATTGCATTCGAATTTCCAAATTATATTTCGTCTTCTGCAAAATTAGTTGTGAGTAAACGCACGGCGCCTAACAGGCTGGCAGCGCTCCACTCATAAGAATACTGGCGTGTACGCCAGACTGCTTCTCACTGTTCCTCCGGCGTAAACACGACCGGTGCTGCCACAGTGGCGAGGAAGATATTAGTCCTCCTCCCTCCCCTTGTTCAAGGGGGGCGGCCGGCAGGTAGTCGAGGCGCCATGCCACAATTCCCGAAGCCGCTCCCTCCGAGGTTTGATTTCGAATCCCCTCGTGGGCATGAATGTTGAGTTTGTCCTTAAAAAAAAAAAAGGGTGGCAGATTTGCCGCCCCTCGGAAAGTGCAGCCTCGTGTGGTCGCACGTTTCGCACGTGCCTTGCGCCGGCCCTGAACAGCACATTTGCGGAAACATTTTGACACATTTTCAAACATAATACAAAACAAGTTCAAGATATCGAGCGTGTAGATGCTGCATTTTTACAAATACACAGATAATATTTGCAGAATTAAACGAAATTCAATCTTGATGTAGACTGTCAAAGCAGCTGAAGATGAGCGCCCAGTGCTCAAAATGCAACGCGCATTCTAATAAAATCACGATTTGTGGCTGAGGGCAGTTGTTCTTTATTATTACGAAACTAATACAATCACGGAAGAAACACTGCAAACAATGGATAAAATTAAGACAAACCGTTCCATTGGGTATGTATCCATCCATTGCATGGTCAACTATTCTTTCAAGCTTGAGGCATAATTCCATTATACGCTCCTATCCTAAGTTTTAAATTCCTCATTGGGTTATAACACTACTGCTTGCTTATCTAGTATTCTGAACATACAAATCTATTTGTTTTAGTTGCTCTTCAGACTTCGGTAATCATTGTTGGTACAACTGCCCTTGGTCACTAATAAGAGTTTAGATGTGGACGACCTTAAAGAGGTCAGGTCTTTTTGTTGCAATTAGATCTAAAATATTTACATCATGAATGGGATGTTAAACTATCCGTTGTAGGTAAGTAATTTTCAAAGAAGTAATGCTTCAAAGTGTGTTTTGTCATGTCCACCACTAACAAACTGTAATAGCCTTTTCTAATTATAATGGTATTATTGGGGGAACTTGCACACAAGCACATTGATATTTTCTCTAAAGTTTTTGGTTACACCAGGTGGTAAGTCTGGTGGTTGATAGAAGAATCTAGCTATAATTTTATGCCCACCATTGATAATGAGTCTTGTCTAATCAATCTCCCATGCAGCTTCAGTTTCTGTCTCAGTGGATTTGAATTTCTTGTCAGTTACATGAACTGCATGCTTGAATAGATGAACTAGAAAGGCAACTGAGAGAAAACAGGAATAAAAGACAATGTCGTTTTCGTACTCGGATCAGATACACTAATGGGGAAGATGTTCTGCAGTTAACTAAGAACATTGTTAACATAAAGACTTCATTGAATTATTGATCACATACGTGTTACGCCGGCCGGAGTGGCCGAGCGGTTCTAGGCGCTACAGTCTGGAACCGCGAGACCGCTACGGTCGCAGGTTCGAATCCTGCCTCGGGCATGGATGTGTGTGATGTCCTTAGGTTAGTTAGGTTTAAGTAGTTCTAAGTTCTAGGTGGCTGATGACCTTAGAAGTTAAGTCCCATAGTGCTCAGAGTCATTTGAACCAACGTGCTACACACAAAAGCGTACACTTTACTCGTGTTAAGTGCAAGACAAAACAGGAAAAAGAAAGCGCACATAACTAAAGGTGCGTCCACACAATGCCTTTATTCTGTTCATCTTTGCTCATGCGCCTAAGCTTCCAACAGCGCAACTACGCAATGTGTAATTTCCTGAAGATGGAGCCCGTGCTTTTAGCGCATCGCTTTCCGCCTTCTGTGAGAAACTTTGCGCTTCTTAGAGGAAGACAGGCAGTTGGGACTGATGTGTGTTCCGCTGTGTAATGTGTTGAGGTTATGCAGTGAAGCGAATTATGTGCAGAAATGTCTGTTGATTCCAAAGAAAGCACACTTAAATTTATCGATGATTTCAGACGAAGAAAAGTCGTATGGAATGCAGCTTCTAAAGATTATTTGAATGAAAAATTGAGATGTGATGCCCTAAGTCAGATAAAGCCGTCAACCGAGAAGAGTTACGACAAATTAGGGCCGACTTGAAGCTCTGATGCCAATGTTCCTCGACGCTGTTACTAGATGGGTGGTAACTGGTGGTACGATGTTGTATGCAACCACATAAATATGCCAGTTCATGAAACAAGGGTGACTCAGACTGGCAGCCCTAGTTCTTCGTCACGGCCGTAGGGCAGCCAAATAGCGAGATCCGTGTGGTTAGAACTGTGTGTGTGACCATCTCTGCCAAATGTCCGTGATGAGTACACTATCTACCCTTCGGGTGGACCTATCTGTTGCGGCGAATACATATTTGAAGCCTTTCACAGTGAGGAGCTGTCATGCAAGGTCTATGTGGACATGAGAAAAATGTTGTGTAGGCTCCTTGAATGTGCCAATTGGTTTGTGCACAAGGCGGTCGACTGTAGGTGATTCACAAGCTAAACAAGTTGTAAATTATACGACAGTCACGCTGCACACCTAGCCACATGAATCTGTCTCTCATCACTCGTATAGTGGCGTTGGCTCCAGAATGAGCGAGTCAGTGGACGGCGTTAAAAACCTGTTTCCGAGAACGTGATGGAACGAAAGGTCGCGATCAGCTTTGAGAAATGTCACAACACACAAGGAAGATGGCCGTTGATAACTTCTGTACATACAATCCCATGTTTAATTTCTTGATAAACTCCTGTAGCTCCGCGTCCGTGTTTTGTGCCCCAGCCAGTGCTTGTAGTTGATGCCTGTGGAAACTACATTTACTTGAGAGAAATAATCAGCCACATTATCAGCACTTCGGAAGTGACGAATATCAGTAGTAAACTGGCTGATGAATACTGTATGGCAGAAATGACATGGTGAGAAAGAGTCATGGTAGTCTTGAACGCCAAGGAAATTGGTTCGTGATCGGTGCCACTACATTCAGTCGAAAATACCTATTGGTTTTGTAGACCGCCGGAAATTTCCTTTCGTAGGCACTCCAGTTTGTCTCTGTCTCCGTCACTTTATGGGAAATGAACCGAGTGGCTGCCACATACCATTCACTTGCTGTTCTAGGTCCGTTCCTTTCGCAGTCTGGCTAGCATTCACAACAATAGTTAGGGGTGCAGAAGGAAGAGGTTGCGCTAGTAACACTCCATCTGTTGAGCTGGATTTGACGTCTTCGAATGCAGACAACACAGCTGGATTCCACGTTACGGAGCGTTGCCCTTGTGAAGTTGGGTCGCACAGTGTGGCAGTGAGTGGTGCTTGCATAATGTAAAGTGCGATAGTCCCCACAAACGCTCCAGAAACCTTTTTTTCTTCTTTACTAAGTGGAGAGATGACGCCTACGGACTATCTAAATATCTAATAACGCCTCCATCTATTAATTCTTCAAATTCTTTCTTCACCGTGGCGCCAATCAGCCGGCTTTGGAAGCAGCCGACAGTCCCCGCATAATAGTGATGTGGTATGTATTGTTACGCTATACTCCAAGCAGTGACCCTGACTGCTGTTTCGCGTCATCCGAAGTCGCCGTAGGAGCGGTCGTTATAATCTTCTTATTTGAACCAAAGCCATCTCGAGTCCAGCAGTGCAACCAGTTATCCGAGCACACAACACATCGCCCGCACTAACGCATGCTTCCTCGTCTTCCACAGTTGTCATTTCACAATGAGTTCACTAACAGTGTTCATTATAGTAAGAACGCTGTGCTCCACAGACTTAATAATGGCGATTTCACGTTTACAGAGAAACACACAGATGCTGCGATGTACGAAATTGCATTGTTTGTCCCTTTGTGAACATCACGTGAACATGTACAATTGCTGTAAATAGTCTGTTCATTCAGTCTGAGCAGGGGTGCAGATAATTTTTTCCTCTGGAAGATGGGGTTTTAAGTTTTTATCAAGTACAGGATGTTCACTCCCTCCCCCCCCCCCCCCCCTAACTTCACAGTTAACCATACAATACAATACACAGGTTGTAGGAAGTCAAAACACGGTCATTAAAAGAAGACACAGAACAAAAGTACTTATGCAGCTGTCAAACTGAATTCTCACACTAGCCAGTTGTTAATGCCACAGTTAAAATACTCGAGAAATCTCAGATCTGTGGTACCATTTACATTTGCATTTTTGAAACAGTTACACAATGTGCATTATTATTTAAAATCCAGTTAAATGGTTAAAAAAATCAGGCTCTTACAGTAATACCAGAGACATTAAGAGACAGAGTATATTCAAAATAAGGCCACTCAAAATACTCAGTACTTAAAACTCAAACATTAGGAATAAGGATGGCTACCAATTAAGAATGGCTTAGGAAAAATCGCAACTTCTGCCATTCAAACAACAACGTAAGTTAACATGGAATTCTCATCATGTCAGTAATGCACAGGAAACATTTGAACAAATAAAGAACACAATCACCTTTCAACTCAGTAGTAGCAGAGTTTATTGAACGTCGGTAACCGAGTGCCTCTGCCATCCAATAATTTCCTAGGGAGCCAAAAACACAATACAATTGGGCGTCGTTTTATACAAGACAAAGTGAGCTGACACCGACCCAAGGTAATATGCCGGTAGCAAATCATGTTGGTAAGTGCAACTCTTCGGCAGTTCGAAGTACATGGGCTATTCCCTTTCAGACTGGCCGAAACACGACAAAATTAGCCTTGTATTTTTTAAATCATTAATAATTTCTACATGTTGAATGACATTTTTACTCTTCAGCGAAGTCCGCGCTGATATGAAACTTGCTGGCGCGGCTGAACCGAGTCTAGAACTCAGGACCTTTGCTTTTTACAGTCAAGTCCTCTACCGACTGAGCTACCCAAGCACGACTCACAATTTTCCCTCACAGCTGTACTTCCTCCAGTACCTCGTCACCCGCCCTCCAAAGTTCACAGACGTTCTCTTGCTGTGGCTAAGCCATGTCTCCGCAATATCCTTTCTTCCAGGAGTGCTAGTCTTGCAAGCTTCACAGGAGAACTTCTGTCCGCCCCGGTAGCTGAGTGGTCAGCGTGACAGACTGTCAATCCCAAGGGCCCGGGTTCGATTCCCGGCTGTCCGCCCCGGTAGCTGAGTGGTCAGCTTGGCAGACTGTCAATCCCAAGGGCCCGGGTTCGATTCCCGGCTGGGTCGGAAATTTTCTCCGCTCAGGGACTGGGTGTTGTGTTGTCCTAATCATCATCATTTCATCCCCATCGACACGCAGGTCGCCGAAGTGGCGTCAAATCGAAAGACCTGCTCCAGGCGAACGGTCTACCCGACGGGAGGCCCTAGCCACACGACATTTCCATTTTTACAGGACAACTTCTGTGAAGTTTATAAGGTAGCAGACGAGCTGCTGGCGGAAGTGAAACTATGAGGACAGATCATGAATCGTGTTTGGGTAGCTCAATCGGATGTCAGAGGTTTAGCTGCCCTCCGTAATAATAACAAAAAAAAACTGAGTGAATATCCAATGATGAAGCTGAATAGGTTTCATGGGACGTCCGCCCCGAATAAAGGCAACGAACAATAACGAACAAAATGAGATTTAAAAAATCGGTAAAGCACTTGCCCGTAAAAGGCAAAGGTCCTGAGCTCGAGTCACAGCCCAGCAGACATTTTTAATCCGCCAGTAAGTTCCAGTTTCTACATATGTCAATTACTGTAAAAGAAAACAATTTGTTAAAGATATCTCTTAAATGTTTACTACTTTTTGGGTTAAAATTAGGTACAGTTTTTGTTATTTTCTGAATGTGACAATTTGTGCACTGTGTAACTCAAGACCCTTACACTGGATATCAGTGAACGACGATTCATTTTGAAGCCGAATGTCTGTTAGATATTAATAATATCACAATAATTAGTACAATTTTAAAAACCTTTGTGTCATATATTAAGCATAAACACAATTTTCATGAAGATTAAATATCACTCACTCATCATCGCCCGGCCCAACTGGCTAAGGACAGAAACTTGATATTTGGAGAGGGTGTGGCTCTTACAATGTATGCGTCGTTGAAGAAGGGATTTTTCGAAATTCCAACCGTAAGGAGATGCAACAGTGGATTAAGGTTTTTTTGGAAAACTTTCAGTATTAAGGCAATTTTGAAGCTAGACCTACGAAAATTGGTATTTGGTTTCTCGATCAGAAATAAAGAAACAGTATTTCAGCACTTTTGGAAATTTAACCCTGTGGAGTGAAATAGTGGGTGAAAGCTTTTTTTGCAAAGATGTCATTATTAAAGAGCAACTGAAGTATTTTTAAAGTTACATCTATGAACTTTGATATTTGACTTCTCGGTTGGAAACAAAAACATACATGTTTCACTGATTTTGGAAATTCAGCTTCTACAGGGGTGAAATGGGAGAAGAAAGTTTCTATGGAAATATTTCAATGTTCCTTTTTGAAGGTAAATCTATGAAAATTTGTACTTGGCTTCTCTGTCAGAAAAAAAAAAAAAACATGCATGTCAGTGTTAATGGAATTCAGTCTCTAAGGGGGTGAAACGGTGTGAAAAGTTTTGTGAAAAGATTTCATTGTGAAATCAGTTTTTTCGCTAAATCTTTGAAAATTGGTGTTTGGCTTCTCGGTTAGATATGGAAAAATATGTATTTCACTGTTTTTGGAAATTAAATGCTTAAGGAAGTGAAATAGTCAGATTGATTCACTGACTCATCATGGCCCAGCACAAACCGCTAAGGATAGAAACTTGAAATTTGGAGAGGGTGTGGATCTTAAACTGCAGACATTGTTTAAAAACTGATTGTCCGAAATTCCACTCATAAGGGGATGAAAGACTTTTTGAAAGCATGTCGCTATTAAGGGAATTTTGAAGCTAGAATTTCGAAAACAGGTATTTGGTTTCTGCCAGAAAACAAAAAATAAGTATTTTTGAAAGTTCAACCACTAAGGGAGTAAAATAGTGGGTGACACTTTTTTTGAATATAAATGATTACTAAGGAACTACTAAAGGATTTTTAAGGCTACACCATGACAGCTGGTATTTGACTTCTCGGTTGGAAATAAAACAATGCGTGTTTCAGTGTTTTTGGAAATTCAAGCCCTGAGGGACTGCAAAGCGAATGAAAATCTAAGGAACTGTTTCGTTACATTAACAAATTTTAAAGATAAATTTATGAAAGTTGGTATTTCACTTCTCAGTTAAATATAAAGAAATATTCGTTAGGGGATGGAAGCTGCTATGAAACATCGCCACAAGAACGGAAAAGACGTGATTAACAAAAACTTTGGACTTCAGCTACCAGACTTACTTCTGGGTCAGAAGTACAATCGGAAAAGACCGTGCTTGTATGGCCTTAATTAGAATGCAAAACTTAGGTGTTTCACTTTGCGAACAACATAAAAATTCGATTAAATAAAAACAAAAACAAATCTCTGTACGCCAGCGAAGCAGCGTGGGCTAAGCTAGTCACAATTATTAACTAAATTCAACTGATACACCTGCATACATTATTTACTTTTAGAACCTGTAAATAATAATAAATGATAATCTAATAATTGTTGTATGACTCAATGCGAGACAATATTGCCTGTACCGTTGGGTTTCGTAGCTATGTCTTGATTTTCTGTTAAGTGGAGAGTGATCTCTCTGCTGAGGGTGTAGTAGCAGGACGTGTGGCCAATATCTTCAGTAGGTTGTTAACATTTGGATACAGGTCTTTGTTGTATAACTGGAGTGCTTCCATGGTAGATGAAACTGTGGAGTCGTCTTTCATATATTTCCTTCTTCGCAAATGCAGTTGAGCAAGAACATCTTCAGCTGCGTATTCCACATCTTCTTCTCGTTCTTCGCTATTTAATATAAATGAGAAAATCACCGTGAAATATCATTTCAGATGAACTGAACAAACGACACATTTTCAGTCACGCTGAGTATTGCAACTTCGTTCTTATTATCAGAGTGACGAAACATTTTGATACTGCCACAGATTGTGTTCGTCGTTTAACCACCATGTAAACAACCACAAGCTCAGCGAGTGCTCAGTGACACTAACACACAGCCATCGGGTTTTATACCACTGGAAATAGGTCTAACTTGTTTATTAGGTATATAACTGTTACGTCACTATGAATACAAATCAGACACTCTGAAGTCTAAAACATTAAAAGCATTCAAGTTTTTGTAGCCAGTTTATTGTTTAAGCTATTTTTCTTTTGTTTCGAATTTTAGTATTGTCAGAGGCAATAGTTCCGCTATATAAATATCGATAAAAGTTGATGTAAGTTGATAGAGGTAACTAAGTTACGCTTCAGCTTCAGCGGAGTGTAAGACAGGCCGGCCGAAGTGGCCGCGCGGTTCTGGCGCTGCAGTCTGGAACCGCGAGACCGCTACGGTCGCAGGTTCGAATCCTGCCTCGGGCATGGATGTGTGTGATGTCCTTAGGTTAGTTAGGTTTAACTAGTTCTAAGTTCTAGGGGACTAATGACCTCAGCAGTTGAGTCCCATAGTGCTCAGAGCCACTTGAACCATTTTTGAGTGTAAGACAGCAGGAAGGAAAACATTGTCGCCACGTTGAGGAGTGACGTAAGAAAGGGAATGCTGTCTGTCTTTTACAAAATGATGCAACTTCAGGCATGCGTGCGCGTAGATAATCAGCGGCTTTGGTATAAATTACACACGGAAATAAAGTTATGTGAAAGCATATCATAGACTTGCTCACCATCAAACACACTCGTTACGATACTTATTTTTCAGCAGACACACGGCACGAGTTCAATGCACTATTGTAGTACTACAGCTGTTATATCCCTGAATTTGAAGTTGGCAGAAGTCGACACAAATGTACCCATGCTCAGCTTAATATCGACAACTTATAGACATTGTGCCACCTCGCTGCTGGCAAACGTTGCACTCTTACATTCTAATAGTCATTGTAAATGTTCGCCAGTCAAAATTTGGTCGCATACTCATTATAACAGGTAATTTCCATGTTTTAACGTGAGAATAGGCTTGGTGACATCCACAATAAGGAAGGTCCACCAGAACTTTTTCGTGAAACCCGAACTCATCATCTTACTGAGTTGTCCGAAAGTAGCTATCGACACTTTTTTGCGGTCATGAGCCAAGATGCAACAAAAGATCGCCCTTCAAACTTCGCTGGTAGGACATTAACGTCCGATTCCGAGACGATTATATAATTTTATGCGTTGCAGGCGTCCGAACGTGCGAAGTGGGAAAGGTGTGGACTAAGAATCCTATAACCTGAGCTGAACTGTGCACCATGTTTTCCCCAAAGTACAGGATATTCATACTTGTTTACATACGAGTCACCATGCGAGTGGAGATTTCTCATTAAATGTATTGAAGAATTCGTCGTAAATATGGGTGGCTGCTCAGCTGTGTACAGCACTAACTTTTGAAAGAATGGATGTCTAGATTTCCTAGTGATCAGGAATGAAGAAAAAGGTGGGCCATAGACAGCTGGAGGGATAACTGGGAACCACCTGACGCTCAGATGTGCATTCTAAACATACCTTAAGAAAACTAGTTACAAACATGAAACCTGTTGCGCACAGCTACATTTCTTCCCAGTCAAAAATTGTACTGCAGCAGTTCGTCACAATATTTTTCGATTCCTAAGATATTTTCGTAATTGGGAAAGTGAAGGGGAATATTTTTGATGTATTTATACGTCTTATCATAAACATACATTCACAAACTGAATAATGTTTAACCACATTTCTTATGTAGGAACGGTAGAATGAGTGGAACTTTGTGTTAAGTTCCTATGGGACCAAACTGCTGAGGTCATCGGTCCCTAGGCTTACAACGACTTAATCTAACTTAAACTAACTTATGCTAAGGGCAAAACACACAACCATGTCCGAGGGACGACTCGAACCTCTGACGGGAGGATCCGCGCGAACCGTGACGAGGCGCCGCAGACCGAGAACTAGTGATGATTCAGATATTTGTATAGCAGATTGATCATTGTGAGGGTACTTGCAGAAGTAACAGCCTGCAAAGAAGAAAGCTTTTACCATAATTCAACAACAACAAATCTGTCATGAAGTACATAAAATGAATACTGGTTAAATGATAGACGAAATTATTAATAAAAATTCGTTTCACTGCAAGGTGAACCTACACTCTCCCCCACTTCTCTACAATAAATATACGGCATTTCTTAAAGCACGTAAACATCTTTTTTACAAGTGGCTATAGGCAGGCAAAGCTAATAAATAGCCACAGATTGTTACTGAATAACACCCATATTTGAAGACATTGGTACCGAGTTCTTAACTCATTACATATAATATTTGCAAATTTTCATGCAAGTTCGAAGTGTACGTCTCTATATGAATACGGCGTTCTAAATACCTCTATTAAGACTAATTGCTATTTGGTTCACTTCATACGTGCAATGTCAAATATTTTATGAGAAATATTGTAATAAGTTGCGTGAATACGTTAACCACCCACAAGGTAAACACTGCTGAATCCTCAGAGACAGGGAAAGCATGGTAGACGATTCAGCCTGTTTTATGGGAGCTAGCAGCGCTCGTCATGACGTCACCCAGCACCCCAGGTGGTGTTGGTATCTCTCCCGTTTTGGACAACTGGCTCGAAGGATTAAGCATGACCGACTGCTCCACAGTAAAGTGTCTGCACACCACTGCGAAAAGTTTCTCATCATACAGCCCGTTGTCTGCAGTGAGCTTTCAGTCGCAAAAGGCAGATCTCATACATGCATCAGAAATGTGATTGTACCTGGCATGACTGACTAACGCTTTGCTGTCCTGACAAGTCACAAATCTTATATTTTTCAGGAGACGAAATTTAAAGTTTCAATACTCATAAAATTTTAGTTTTCAAGTTATATTCTTCATTTGTGTTTTAGACCTTAATTTAACTTTCAGAGAACGAATACTGCTGAAATTATACACATCTGAATAGCATTTAAATAATAAGATGCATCTTTATTACGAAGGCAGGTGGTACAGAGGAAAAATATGACAAGTCGATAACATATTGCAGGTAACTACAAGATTTCAAATTCATGTTACAACAAATGATCTCATATAATCATTTAATAATCTTCTATAAAAGGTCCTATGCTTTTTCGATGGTGGGTTATTGCAAAGCACAATCAAAATACACTTGCACTTCACTACAGCAAAATCTTTTCAAGTCTTGTAAATCTCTGTATTTCTGAGCAGATATTTTAAGACAACCTGCAAAAATTCATAATCCCTTAATTTAAATAGCTATATGCCTATTACTAAAAAATACTTATTTCAATAAATAAAAAACTTTCAAATCACATTGCTGTAAAAGAATTACTATACCTTCATATTTAGCAGAGTGTAGGCTGAATTCGCCTTCTTTCAGACTGGAATCTTGCCCTGTCTTCCCACGAAGAAGTAATGGAGCTTGCTCATATGCTCCATTGTAGCTTCCGAACCAGTGCTGCATGGTGTCCTGTGACTTCCAATTCTCTTATTGGCCTGGACTGGAAAGAGAGTTTCTTCTTGTATATTGTATTATCCAGATGCTCTGTCCAGTATTTGATTATCTCTGGTTGCTCCTCAACATCAATGATAACAAAAGGCGAAGGGTGTGTGCGTGAATTCTGAGAAACCTGACACCAATCCTTTCTCATCATACAGCCAGTTGTCTGCAGACCTGAGTTTGGCCTATCATACCAATATTTTTATCACATTCGAGGTACGAATGACCTGTTATGGGGAATGTCATCTTTACATAGTGCAATCGTTTTTCTATATGGACCAGATGGTGAAGGAATCTGAACACAGTGGCATTCTTGTTTTGCCCTCCGGTGGAGTCACAGAAGATCTCCAGATGTCTGACTTCTGGATTTAGAAAATTGTGCACAAAATGATGAAGGAACGATGAAACTTCGTGTGCTCCTTTTCGGCCTGTGCTCTCTCGATACAGGTAAAAATAGCTGTCCTGTGTTGCCAAAACATGAACATTGAATATAAATACAGAAAGCTGTCGTTTATAATAAACTTAATTTGTCTTTATATTTGGACAAGGAATGTTTTTGCTATAGTCCATCGTAATTGCAACCTTCGATGGATTTTTTTGACATTCCATCTTTGCCTTTTTTTCCTGTCATAGAACACTTTTTGTTTTCAGATATGCAATTCATGGGCTATTTCATTAGATCGAAGTTCGTAATGAAGCCTTAATTTATTTTCAACAGATGATGTTAAAGTCAGTTCCTTCTCCAAATTTTTCTTCTTGGCTAGATACTCATCGCAGGAGCCACAAGTATCAGATCGTGGATATCCAAAACTTATATTGAAATCCGAGTTGAATATAGTGTGGGATGTTTCATACGACACGTTCTGATTCTGAAACTTCTCCTTGAACGTATGGCACATCTTTTTTTTTTTTTTTTTATTCAAAGACTCTGGTAGGTAAATTTTTTCTGACTTCGTCAAACTGTAGTGACTGTTGCGACCTTTAAATGATTTAATGTGCCCTCTTATTATTGCACGTGTTTCATCTTTCAAAACCTGTGGGCGGTTTCCCTCGGCCGTCTCGTAGAGTTTGGTCTCCAGAGTTAAGTTTCTTCAGTAAATGATCTACCTTGCCCTTCTTTATTGCATGTAACGACATAAATGCTTGCTTGCACACATGTACTTCTTGGACACTTCCATTAATGGTAATACAAACACTGAATTTATATGATGCATCACAAAACTTTGCTTCCTGCTCTTCTCTTCTAGGACGCCTGCGTTGTACAGGGACCACTGTGATTAAACCAATTAAATAGAGGTTTATTTCATCATGATTTTGAAAGTGGTTCATGTTATTAATAATATTCATTTTATTTTCTTCACCGACAACATCAAAACATTTGTTTTTGCACTTACATGGTTCTCCTGTTTCGTGTGACTGCGAGCTTAAACGTTTGGAGGCATGTCTAACGCGACCATACTTCTTCCTTTTCTTTGTCAGCTTCTTTGATGACATTCTATAGCGTTCTTCGCATTTAGATGAGTCACTGTCTTCTTTATTCATTTTACACTGACAGAATACAATGCTAGATCTAATTTCCTTCACAAACTACACAAAGATAACAACAATGGTCAACTTATGAACAACAGTGACTGTGGCAACAATGATAAAACAATGATAACATTAGTGAAAACAGGCCTGCGCGGGCTGGAAATCATTAAGTCATAAAATTTTATCGTTGCATTCTCTGGACTTGTCAGGATATTCCCCTGTTTTGTGTGGACTTATAATGTTTTTCACCTGCACATGCTTACAAGATATCAGAATATCTCTTGAATCATTGGGTTTTTGACCAGTTCTGTAAAACCAGCTAAAACTACACTGGCTGGTCTATTAAATTATGAAAAAAACAGAAATTTTGGAATTTTGGACTTTTCCGGTTTTACCCCTGGGCTCTTCACATACGAGAGTGAGTCAAATTAAAACCTTAAATTTGTAATAACAAATCGAAATTTCGCGCCGTTATCCTGTAAGTTGGTAAGTGTGCTACAAACAGCTTGCAGAATGGCCTGTTGGTGGCAGCATAGTGCAGATGCACACATACCGTCGCAGTATCAGTATAAAGATGCCCGCCCCACTTGCGACTTGCACCAGTGAAGAACAGCGTTCTATTATTCGGTTTTTGCGTAGTGAAGGTGTGAAACCTAATGAAATTCATCGATGAATGAAAGTTCAGTACGGTGATGCATGTTTGTCACAGCAGCAAGTCTTCAAATGGAGTAGGAAGTTCGCAAATGGTGAGACTTCAGTGGAAGGTGCTCCTCGTCCAGGTCAGGCACGAGTTGTGAATCCACAGAACATTGCAGCAGTTGAAGTCATAGTGAGGGAAAACCGCCGAGTGACAGTGAATGACATTGCAGCATGTTTGCAGATTACTTATGGGTCAGCACACCACATTGTGCATGATGTGCTCCAGTTTCACAAAGTGCCTGCAAGATGGGTGCCACGGCACTGAAATGAGAGAATGAAGTGTTGATGCTTGTGAAGCACTTCTTGGGTGTTTTGAACGAGAAAGTGATGGCTTCCTTGCAAGCATCGTTACTGGGGACGGAACCTGGGTTCACTTCCACCAACCGGAAACGAAGGGAGCGAGCAAGGAATGGTGCCATTCCTCATCACCAAAACCAAAGAAGTTTCGAACAAAACCATCAGCAGGGAAGGTTATGCTGACTCTCTTTCGGGACGAAAAAGGTGTCATTTTGGAGCATTACATGCCTAGATGGACCACTGTCACCAGTGCATCATACACAGATCTCCTAAGAAATCATCTGTGGCCTGCAGTCAAATCAAAGTGACGTGGACTGCTGTCAGCAGGTGTCATTTTGCAACATGACAGTGCAAGGCCTCACACTGCCCGTACAACAGCTGCAACAATCACAGACCTGCATTTTGAGTGTCTTCCTCATCCACCATACTCACCAGACCTTGCCCCAAGTGATTTCCATCTGTTTGGGCCACTCAAAGACGCAATGGGTGGAAAGAAGTTCCATTCTGATGAAGAGGTAAGCCACGCGGTGCATGAGTGGTTGTGAGGACTACCAAAATAATTTTTTCTAAAGGAATTTATGCACTTTGTAAGCGCTGGAGGACTTGCATTGATCGTGGGGGAAATTATGTTGAAAAGTGATACACCTTTTACCACTTCTGCACAATAAATTATATTTAAAAAAATATTTAAGGTTTTCATTTGACTCACCCTCGTAACAATCTGAATCATCCGCCATGTTTTCCCCATTTCTGAGGGTTCAGCAGTGTTTACCTTGTGGGTGTTACAGTATTTTTCATAAAATACAGTATTTTTCATAAAATATTTGAGATTGCACGTATGAAGTGAACCAAATAGCAATTAATGTTAATAGAGATATTTAGAACGCTGTCTTCATAGAGAAATTTACACTCAGAACTTGCACGATAATTTGCAAATATTACATGTAATGAGTTAAGAAATCGGTACCAATGTCTTCAAATATGGGCGTTATTTAGTAACAATCTGTGGCTATTTATTAGCTTTGCCTGCCTATAGCCACTTGTAAAAAGGATGTTTACATTTTATTCACAAGTACGTGCTTTAAGAAATGCCGCATATTTATTGTACAGAAGTGGGGGAAAGTGTAGTTTCATCTCACAGTAAAACGAATTTTTATTAATAATTTCATCTATCATGTAACCAGTATTCATTTTATGTACTTCATGACAGATTTGTTGCTTGTTGAGTTGTGGTAAAAACTTTATTCTTTGAAGGGTATTTATTTGTGCGGGTACCCTGACAATGACCAATCCGTTATAAAAATATCTGAATTATCACTCGTTCTGCCGTGCTTATATAAGAAATGGACTTAAGTATTACTGAGTTTGTGGATGTATGTTTATGATAAGACATATAAATACAGCAAAAATATTCCTCTCCACTTCCCCAGTTGGGAAAGTATCTCAGGAATCGAAAAATTTTGACAGGAACTGCTGCAGTACAGTTTTCGACTGGGAAGAAATGCAACTGCATACAACTGATTTTATGTGTATAGCTACTTTTATTAACGTGTATTTACAATACACATCTGAGCGCCGAGTGGTTCAAACTTGTCTTCTGGCAATCTATGCCCCATTTTTTTCTGCGTTCGGGGTTGCTAGGAAACCTAAACATACGAAAACCATTTTTCAAGAGTTTTGCAGTTCACAGCTGAGAAGCTACCCATATTTACGACGAATTCTTCGATACATTTGATTAGAAATCTCCACTCGCATGGTGACTCGTATGTAAAGAAGTATGAATATCCTGTAGTTTGGGGAAAACATGGCGAAAGTTCAGCTCAGCTTGTAGGGGTCTTAGCTTGCCAGGAGTCTCAGGAACTTGATAGAGCCGCTTGAGAGCGCTGAAGCTGCACTGCAGCCAAGTAACTGTACTTCGCCCATCATAAGAGTAAACCTGATATAAACAAACACAAACGTGCTGAATGGTCAGCATGTACACTGGTGTTGTTCCATTCTTGGAAATAGGTTCTACTTATGTATTAGAGACCTTACTGCCGCGTTACCGTAGTGTAAATGAAACTTTCAGACGTTCTAATGTATCAAAGTTATTCTCAATTATACTTCAGCTATGAAGTTTTTATTTCAAAAATCGTGTGCAGTCGATCTGTAATCGCTTTGGGCTTTGTCGCGCTCTTAATAGGTTCCCTGTACTGGGAAAATGGCTGCCGCTACTTCCCGCTCCGAAATTAAACAAGCGCGTAGAAAACCGTTAAAAATAGCGAGAAGCAAGTCCTTCTTGACATTGTTCGCAAGTTTACCGAGAAAATCGGCTTTGAAGTTTTTCTGAGCAACTGCAGTTACTGTAGTTAAGGCATTTTTTATCAGTGAGATGCTTGGCGTCATCGGTAGCGTTGTAGAATAGTAATCAGCTGTTCTGTGGAACTGCCTGAGTCGATTATTGTTTTTCAATTTCTTTCTTCGTTCAGTTAGAATACCTAAATCATTTACATAAAATTCATCAGACATATGCTTATTAATACATTTCAATTTTTCTTATGAAAAAATGCATGTCTTCTCATATCTAATTTTATATTGCATGCAAAATTCCATTTTTCATTGCGGGTGTATATTCTTAATTATCGATATTTTGTATAGGACTGTTATTTAACCTAAGAAACTACTACAAATGTAATTTTTGGACAAAAATGAAAAATTAAATACTCGTTATATGTGTTATGTCCATCGTTTTATACAACTGGTGCGGTCTGACACGAAAGAGAGTGATAAGCGTCGTCGAAATATGGAAAATAATATAACTGGTCAACAGCATTTTTGTTGCAAAGAATGTGAATGGTGTTCACAGCTAAGTCGTGGTTACTGGATTTGAAAATAAAAAGCCGTTTTTGTCTGTCGGGCTCAGTTTTTGTTTACAGTACCTTCTATCTGCAAAAAAAAAAAAAAAAAAAAAAAAAAACTTGAAACAGATGCATTTAGTATAGCTTAATTAATTTACTTTTATATAGTTTTTGAGGATGTAATTGTTCGTAAACAATCAAAACATATACAAGGCATTACATAGATGACCCTCAGTTTCGGCATTCACGGCCAGGATACAGAGACAATTCAAACTCCGCGTCCGACCGTCCTGAGATAGGTTTCCCGCGATTTCGCTAAATCGTTTAAGGCAAATGCCGGGTGGCTCCTTTGAAAGGGCATGCTCGATTTCCTTCTCCATACTTCCCTGAAGCGAGCTTGTGCTCTGTCGCCAGTGACCTCATTGTCGACGATACGTTAAACACTAATCTCCTCCTCCCCCTCCTCCAGAAGGAGGCCGATGAGTCATCCTCACGCATCACGTCGCATTGTGGTTGCTGTTTCATTCTCAGTAGTGAAAGACCTCTTACCTGCGAAGTGCACTGCTGTATGTTCATGGTTTTTGTTTCGTGTGATTTCAGAGGAAGAAATGCCTCGTATCTGTAAAAATAACTCAAATCCATTTTGTCATATATTTTGAGAGTTACCACTGAAATCACAAACACGTAAACTAATCGTTTTGTAATAATAATAATAATAATAATAATAGTACATGTCCTTTGGTGACCCCATGATGTGAAGAGAACCAACGGATCATACTACTGATTGTTATTTGTGGGTGACAAAAGTAGCTGGCATCACTTCTAAAACAAGGAAAACAGTGCAATATCCTAATTTACCACCTGCTTTAAGACCTACGAGTCACAGTGAAGAATTTCTGGTACCAGTGCCTCCTGAGAACGTGACAATGAGTGACAATCAATGTGGAGGCTGATATCTAGATGACAGAGATGGACATATGGATGCTGACCCAACACTTCACGCCTCACGTGAAATCAAATGAGCCACATTTTTTTGTCAAGGGTACCTCAACAATCTTATTCTTGATTTAAATTTGTCGAAGCAACAGGCAGAGCCTCTAACTTCACGATAAGAGAAAGCAATTATCTTCTTTCCGACACAAAAGTGAGTGTTTATCGTAACTGCCATGCTCCTTTTTCTGAATATTTCTCCAAGGAAGGTGAAATGGTTTTTTGTAAGGGTGTCGAATCAGTTATGGAGGCTCCTGGGCATGATTTCAACGTGTTTGGGGCTTGCACACAGATTCTAGCGAACTTAGTCTCAAAGCAGCACTTCTCCACATTGGGAACAAATTTCCTTCTCTTCCGATTGCTCATGCAGTTAACATGTAGGAGACTTATGAGAACTTCTAACTGCTATTTACACATATCCCATATGAGGAATACAAATGGCATGTTTGTGGAGATCTCAGGGTTATTGCAATTCTGCTTGCTTTGCAGCTAGGGTAGTCAAAGTTCTGCTGCTTTATATGCGAGTGGGACAACAGGGCCAGAAAAACCCACTACTTCTGGGTGAAATCACCTGCTGCCTGTAGAGAAGAATGTGCTGAAGACTCCTGTTGTTGACCTGAAAAGTGCATGTCTACCTCCACTGCATATTAAATCGAGACATATGAAAAACTTCACGAAAGCCATGAACAAAACTTCACATGGATTAATATATTTGGGAAATAACTTCCCAAAGATCAGCGAAGCAAAAATTAAGAAAGGAATATTTCTAGGGCCACAAATAAGGGAATAAATAGCTGATGAACATTTCCATGATTTGTTGAGTGATGCTGAAAACAAGACACGGCTTTCTTTCATAAATATTTATAACAGCGTTTTTGCAAATATAAGGTAGAAAGCTATCGCGATATTGTACAAGAACTAGTGAGACCACTCCACGAAATGAGCCATAACATGTCACTTAAGATATATTTATTGAACGACCATTTGGACTTTTTCCAGATGATCTTGATGTCGTTAGTGACGAACATGAATAACGGTTCCAGGTGAATATTTCTCAAATGGAAAAGTGTCATCAAGGCAACTGGAATACTGCAATGTTGCCCACCTAATGTTGGACCTTACGAAGAGCAAAATATCGCAGAAAATCAAGACAAAAACATTATTAGATATGTTTATTCACTTTTCTTTACTCTTACGTTGCTTATGTCTTTGAATAACTACTGATGAAGATCTGTTGTTTTCCTTTGGTCAGAAACATATGACGCTATCAATCTGAATGCAACAAAACTGATCTGGAGCCAAGTTAAGGGGAGCCGGAGGTGGTCAAATCCAAAAAATTACGATTTTTTTCGCTACCGAAAATTAATTGGAACATTCCTCTTTAATTTAAAGTTTGAATTATTGTTCTACTCGCCCTAGAAGTGGAGTTATTACCATTTTCCCCCACGCCTGCAGAGGAAATTGGCGGCCGCTGAATGCATCTAACACCCTCTCGTGACTTCCTGGCGAACTGCTTGGGATTTTCTCGGCCTGTTACGCATACAGCGCCTTATGTTACGCATACAGCGAGTGTGCAAGGGTTGGCTACATTGTTTTCTGTGACAAATATTACCCGTATTTCCTTACAGCTTACTCCTATTTTCCTCAGAATTTCGAACATCTAGCTCTATTTAATATTGTCGTACACTTTTGTTCTGGTTACGATGCCACGTTTTAGTAACCGTGTATATAAGAAGAGAAAGAATGTTGGGAAAAGAAAATTAACACTAATACCAAGTTGCGATACTACAATGAATAAGAGCGCGGAACTTCGTCTCTTTGCTGTTTACCGTTTCGAATTAGTTCAGTGTTGCGTCTGTTGTTGGTAGTATTATACTTCTTGTGTAAAGCGGGTAATATGCAGTATGTACAAGAATCAGGAGGGAACAATAAAACCAATTTTTCATGACTTAGCACAGCCAGATTTGTTACACAAATGTCTACACGGAAAGACGCGGAATCCTAATGAGAGCGTAACAATTTGATTTGGAAAGTGATTCCTAAAAGGGTATTTGTAACCATAAAAACACTGCACTTTAGCATTTATGATGCAGTAGCAACCTACAACCAAGGGAACAGTGTGAAGTGTGAAGTTCTGAAGGCATTAGGATTTACAGCTGGGTTGAACACTGTACGAGCACTAAGAAATATTGACAGAGAAAGGATAAGAGGAGCAGAAAGAAGAGAAAGGCATATGAAGTATGATGGAACAACAGGCCAGAAAAGAAGACAGAAGAGGAAGCTTTTGGAGGATGAAGAAGAAGACCCTGATAACCCATCCTATTGTGCAGGAATGTATTGAGAAACTTTGATAGCCATTTCCCGTAAATTAGAATTTTTCGAATATAAGGAACATTTTCTCAAAATCCACTCAAGCTAGAGAGATGAAATTTTTATACAGTACTCCTAGTGGTCAAACTTACATTGTAACACAGCCATTTGGCAATATGTTCAGTAGTTTCATTTCAGTTTAATTATAAAGCAATTATTTGTAGAAAAATTTGGGTCATTAATAAAAAAAAAATAATTGGAAGGAAAGTAGAAAAGATACTCCAAAATCCCTCTGTCATAACTGCAATACTAAACCACTCTATATGTAAAAAAAAATTCAAATTTTTCTATTTGGTAGTTTATTCATAAATGTTCCTCAAACTTAGTGATTTTAACATGGGCAGCATAGGCACCTCCGGCTCCCCTTAAGGGATTTGTCGCAAGAAATAATAAGAAATTGAAGCTGCCAGGCGTACTGCAACCAATGCTCGAAGCTCTTTCACATGTCACTCATGAACACTGGTTGGATGCAGAACAGCATATCAGTATATCACGAAAGAAGAGGAAAAAATGTGGCGCTTGGATGACTTTGTGGAGTCTGTTGTCGATCGCATCGTTATTAACAAAAATGGTTCAAATGGCTCTGAGCACTATGGGACTCAACTGCTGAGGTCATTAGTCCCCTAGAACTTAGAACTAGTTAAACCTAACTAACCTAAGGACATCACAAACATCCATGCCCGAGGCAGGATTCGAACCTGCGACCGTAGCGGTCTTGCGGTTCCAGACTGCAGTGCCTTTAACCGCACGGCCACTTCGGCCGGCGTTATTAACATAGCAGATGACAGTTTCAGTAGTGAAATGTATTCCTTGCAGCTCAGAGATTACTAGACGACTGACTTACCTTCAAAGGCTTCATTATTGTATCTATATGGTGAAATCCCTTCAATATGCTTTTGCATCACACATAGCTCACGCAGAAAAATTACGCTGTCTTTCATTTAGACACATTCATTAATATTATTTTAAATTACAAGACCAAGTTAGCTAAGAACGAGAGCATATTATTTCTTCCATCTTGTCCTGCACAATCGTACTGTCAAAGTTTCGCCGTATGTTAGTTCATTCTGTTAAAAATTAAGTGAGATTCGAAATTATATTGTGTCTTTGATCGTCTCTTTTATAAATTAAGTACAGTGTGTAAACTTTTAGTTGGCAGACCTCTCCCTAGTCCTGAATCGCTAGAAGTCGGTAAACGTCGGGAGGCTTCGGTAGGCACGCAGTTTCGACTGCTGCCAACATTAAGTAGCTGTGTTGTACAAGGTAGCCATTGTCGTCTGCTTCGTTATTGTTTTGCGCTGTACTGTTCTGCGTGTTTTTATAGTGCAGTTGTGCTAAACATTATCAAAATGAGTGAAGAGGCAGTTGCTGGTTCATCTCGGGAGTCGCCAGCAACCCCTACTGGTAGGACTACTGTTAGAAGGAAACCAGTATTACAAAGCGATGCTCGCAAAATTATATTGCGTGTGGTTGAATGCTGCAAAAGGGAAAGGGAGCATAAAAAATTGCTTCACCCCATTCACAAATCTTCAGTGACTGCTGCTACATACACAGGACAAAGCATGCGTAGCACTGGAAGATTCAAACAGTTTTCCACGAATCATCCTGGCATATCACCACGAACGCCTGGCAAGAAAAGGTGAGTTTCCATTTCAGATATTTTGTTCGCGATCGCTTTGAAGGAGCCCCCTATTTCGTCCGAATTACCTTATATTTCAGTTTTCCTTTCTACTGTATTGCTTTGTATGGAAACACCACTGGTTACTGTATTATTTCGAAACACGTTCATATTACAGTACATTTCCAAATTCAAAAAAAGTACATGCGGTGCAGAAGGCATTTTCTTATAAATCTTTCTTTTAACTTAGGAAAAGAAGTGGAGAAATCGAAGTAATGATCGATGATTTCAAACAGCGAATCATTGAAACATTGTCCATTACTCTTTTCGGGCGTTCTGAGAACAACTCACCAAAGTTTCATTGCAATCGGATGAATGGTTTGTGAGCGCATAGTAGACCAACATACATACATTCATTTTTATATATATAGATTTTAATGTACATGACGATTTCAGTTTCGTTTACGAACAACATTTAAAGCGAGTTTTACTTCCAAGCCTTTCATCTGCTTTCGTGTAAGCACGACGCACAATTTGTAGTGCCAGCACTGCAACTGGTAGGCGTGCCTTGTCCCCCTTCCCCCCTCGCCGGCCAATGCTTGCTTCCTCCTCTCCCCGCACTCCCCTGACATCTCGGCCGTCTTACAGTTAACACACTGTACAACTGTTGACGTCACAGAAGGTTGGGTGGATCAGCGGGTTGACCAATGCGGGCCCGTATTATCACTGAGTCAATGTGTGTGTTAACACCTAGCATAAAATGTGTCCTTATTATCGTTCTTGACTGTACTCAAGACAGCTTGGCTTCAGCTCTACATGAAAAGAAATCCAATGATTTTCCAGCAAACAAGGAAGAATATATGGTGTAATGCTTACATAAGATTTATTCTTATGATGAATGGAGTATAGTTCTGCTAGTGGAAGCTGCTCGCCTGAAGCGGCGTTTTCTGTAGCTATGCTTGTGACACCACGTCCAGTTGGTGGTGCCCCACTTGCATTACATAACAAAAATTGGTCAGCAACGAGTAACTGCAAGTCAAAATTCGATGTGAACATGCAACCATAGCACTCTTGAGCGCCAAAAGTAACTGATGGGAGTCCACACTTGCTTCAGGATATCCTCCAACGCTTCTGAAGCTTGAGACTGGAGATGACTCCAGAATACAAAAGCCGAGTTGTCACTAGTAACTCCACTTTGTAAAACTGATTGTATGCAACGGACTGTTAGTTTCACACATGGTGAAGCACATTGTACGTACGACGCATATATTTGTCCACTTGCAGCATGTTGTGCATGTCAGACAGTAATAACAAGGTTTGAGAGTCTAACTGCCAAGATGATTTTCAGATTGTCATCCATCATATTGTAGATTCCAAAATAAATATCTGGTTGTTGCTTCACGTAAGACAGGACGACGAATTTTCCACGCAGCAGGGAAGACGCAATGCAGCTTGTTAGTGAACTGTCCGCGAGCTGCATGTTACGTGAAGTCGCCGGCGTGCCCACATTTTAAGACTGCCTGTGGAATGGTAAAAGAAGCAGCCTGTGATGTGCACAGAAACTGTCCTGAAGAGGCGTCGTCCACAGTAATCGGTGAGGTAACCTTTTATATATTTATCATCTATATTGTGCACATCTGGGTCACTATATGTGAGAATGTCGATCCACAACTAAGACCAGTGTTAGCACTGAACACTTTATTCTATTATTGGTGACATACATACAACACAAAAGTATACACACAACGCAAGTGAAATACACAAAGGCAGTGTGTGAAACGGAAAACACACCGATGTAAGTTAAAGCAAAGACTTTCCAAACTTTTTGTCTTAATGGTCGATTGTTTGCGCTCACATAGTAAAAAGGGAGCTACTACTAATTTCGTCTTGTGGCAGACTGTAGGCCAGAAAATTTGTTCAGCCTGGTGAACGGTGAAATTGGGGAAACACGAACGAGCACACACAAGAACGGAAAAGGAGTCTACTACTGAGACTTTTATACGACCCCTACATCGCGTGTTTATCAAAGATTACCGCTGAGAGCAACTGTTTTCGGTCCTACAAGGAATAAAAAAATTACAAAATAAAAGTTGTTGACAGTAAACTGCAGTGAATGTTTCTCAGATTCCAACCTGTGGCTGAAAGTTGCTGAATATTGACCTTGTATTAACAGGCATAATTTTCAGTGGTCATTTATTGTCACAGGCATTTTAAAAGGCATTTAATGCACCGATTTTATTCTTCAGCCTCATCTTCTGGTTAAGGTCAAGAACAAAAGATTAATTGATAACAACACTCACTTGAAACTGAAACGGAATGAGGTTGTTAATTCCTTTCATATCTCCAGTAGTTACATTCACCGAAATTTTAAAGAAATTTCCTGAGATAACAAAACCCTGTGTCCTGCTAAATGGAGGTAAACATGATGTTTAAGCATTACATCTCAACACCTGGTTGTCTCCAGTCTTCTGCAGCCTCATAGATTAGACCCATACAAATTCTATATTGAGACGCAGCAACTCCAGTACATGTTACATGAGAACATTATTCAACTGTCTAAATCACATCATGCCAATCCCTGCACATTCTGTTGTAAAACCAGATAGTTCCTGTCGTGTCTGCAGAGATTATCGCTGGGCAAATTACTGCACCCTCCCAGACCACTCGCTATCCAATGACATGAGTAAATGGTGTCAACTTAATCCTTCATGGTTACAAAAAAGTTTTCAAATATAGATCTCTTGGCAGCTTATTAGCATATCCCACTCTCAGAAGAAGATAGAACAGAAAACCATAATTATCAGTGCAGCTTTTATGAATTAAATTTCCTGTCATTCAGTTTACGGAATGCAGTTGGCACTTTCCAAATAGTTGTAAATGAAGTACTACAAGGATTATTTTTCCGTTTTGCTTACAGAGATGATGTAGAAACACTGCATCTAATTTGGAAGACGAATGCTTGCAACATCGATCACTAGTATATAAATGAGAGTTCTGGCACAGAGACCATATTTGATTAAATATTCCAGGCTTTAAACCAAAATTTCAGTTTCACCATATCCCCCAACCAAAATTATATCTGTATCTGTAAAAACGAAATTTAAATTTTAATAAAAAAAGCAAATTATGCAATTAAAACTTAATCAAAAATTAAATTAAAAAATCTAAAATTTATTCCAGTTAATAACATGAATCGAATGAGCTTTATTTTGTTTTTTATCTTGATATATAAAATCTAATCTAATTATTTTCTCTAACTGTTCATTGTCTTCTGAAAAGATTTTAGTATAATGATCCGGAACAGTAATTTTAAATTTATCATCTAAAAGTAATAAATCTTTTTCACCATATTTTGTTGACAAAATTTCAGCCTTTGAAATATTGTAAGATTCATGTTCTTTCAGCTCAGATAATTTAGTGACCACTTCTGCACAACCATTACTATAACTATTAAGTTCACTTACTAGATTTTCAGAAAAAAATGTAACTTGTCAAGAGATTTTGAGTTTTAAAAATTTAAATTTTTCACTTTTAACTTTTGTAGTTTTCTGAAAATATTTAAAAGGGGAATGAAAACAAGAAGTTAAAACTTCTTTAATTTTTTCTAATTTCTTCTTCATTTACGTAATTAAAAATTTTCAGTTAGCATTCTAAGTTGTGAATCGTAAGTCAGATTCTTTTTACCATACTAATAACATATGCAATTTTATCATTAGGTATATTTTCATTAAAGAATGCACATAATTTCAAGGACTTTTTTGTGTAGTTATAAAATTCATTCTTCTACACATTTTTATTACATAGACAGGATAATTTTGAGTCAGATTGAATGGACTTACATTTACATCATTATTTACTTGAGTTATTCTTTCAAAATTTCTAAAACCACTATAAGCTTTTAAAAAGCTATTCTGTGGATCAAGATTCTATAATTCTTAAGGAAACATTTCATTAGTTCCATTTTTCACATAGATGTTCTGTAATTTAACATGATCAAATTAAGAAGAGGCATTTAACTGATTATTTTTCGATTGGTTTGGAAAACGACGATAATAAAGTAGGGCATATCAAATTTGGTAGAATTATAATAATTTGTAGTATCTAGTTCAGAATTTCGTTTTCCATATAATCCTGCAAATTCACTTGTTTGTAGTTCAAAGGAAGAAATTGGAATTTCTGGGTTTTTCAGTCATCCTTGTTCCAGATCAAGCGAATACTCTGGTTCGTGTTTAACGACAGAAACACGAATTTTCTTACTTTTTACAACACTTTTACCTTCTTCTTGAAGTGTATTATTCTCATTATCAGTAGTTCAATGAAGGATAGCATCTTCTTGATCTTTTCTAGAACTTCAAGTAAAAATTACAGTTAAGTCACTCTCCCTCATAATTTATTTATAATCTTTAAAAAATCCACCAAATAATCGTAATGAATAAAGTTTTCCATGTTGCTTGGTTTTAATTTTACCGTTATGAAGAATATGACCTTCCATATTTCATTCATTTGATAGAAATAAAGTTAATTGAATAAGAGTTGATGAAGAAATAAAAGAATGTTCTATTCTAGACAAAATATTGTTTCATTTTTAGTTGTAATCACATCATATAATCTTAATACATAATTATCAATTAGTTTAATATTCGATTTTCCATCATATGCTGAAAAATCTGTTCCATCTGTGTGAATAACACCAAATCTCATATACATTTGTGAGCAGGTAGGATGAATACTACCATCACCAATATTAATATTAATATGTGTTTCCTTGTTAGGAAAATTTAAGTTATTTTTCGTTATCTCATTAATGGGAAGTGAGTAAAATTGATAACTCTCACTATTGTTCATTATTTATTAATGTAAAAATTTATTAGTTCATTTCTAAAATAACTGTTGCATAAGCACCATTGAAGTCAATCAAATTATCATTTTCATCAGTTTTAGTTTCTAAATTTTGAATAGTATCAAAAATTGGAACAATCGATCAGCTAGTTGAAAACTGCTATTTATTAATTCAAATGGAATACTTCTAGGAACATCATTAGCAACAGTATTTTCATAAGCTTGAGTAATTTCGTTATTAAATCGTAAAACTTGACCAATACTATCGTTTTTATCCATAAATAATTTAACATCACTTTCAGCAACAACTGTATTTAAAATTTTATCTTCTTTAATGCTAATATTAGGTTTCTTCGATTGAATAATTTTTTAAAAGTTTTTCAAACTATACTGAGTTACAGGAATTTCTATCATTTCTATTTTAATATATAATTTATCGGTTTTTGATAAATTTTATATTTCTTCTTCACAGTAAAGTTTATTTTTTGATGTAATATTTGGAGTTAAAGAACTGAATAAAAACCAACTAGTGAAACATTTATAAGTTTCTCTGTTTCAAAGCAGATGAATTATCACTCAGCTGAATTAATCTACTGGTTTATATTAACAAAAATTATATAAATAAATCACAGATTGGGAACCAAATTCAAGAATTCCAGATAAGGAATAAAAAACTATACATGGTAAACTTTTACCAAAATCTATTGAATGTGCAATCATAGGAAAAGTGGTTGTGGAAAAACAACATTAAATATTGATTCTTATATTATAGATGAAGGATGGTCAAACTGAATACAAATACATTTGTATTGAACAGTTACCTTCTCTGTTGTTATCTTTTTTCCTCACTCTCAATCTATGTTAGAGCATGTCACTTGCATGTGCACCAAGGCATTGCATATACACACTGCTTATCTGCTTGGCTCGATGATCGGAAGGATTCATTGAAAAGGGACTGTCCCAAAGTTAGCATCAGATTGATTAGCTGATTATTATATTAATATTTCGCAGCAGATAATGCAGAGGATGGCTCAAGCAACAAGTTGGGCAAGTAATTAAATTCCATGCTTTAACATGATCCAATTCGCTAGCCTTGTTAACCTTCATTCCAGCCAGATTATCATGACTTCAATTTAGCACCAACATTGTTCTCTACACAGGATGGGGGTGTTATGATCAGTCACTGAATCCCTGAAATTAAATACATATGCCAAATTATTATTATTTACCCAGATACTTTATAAATGTTTTAATCATCTCTTTTACTTGTTACCTAAGTGATCTCATAATGGCAATTGACAAAGCTAATATGAATAAATTTTATCTTATTTAGCACTGAAGCTGCTTATACTGTCAGAAATATGGACTCGTTCCTGTTTAACATTGTGCACTGGGAAAGGGGAGGGATATACACTGCATATGTAGTCCATATGCTTGGACAGTGATTGGAATTCGCACCCCATGTTATTATTTGGACTGAATTGTTATGAAAGAATGGGCTGCACTTTGGTTCCTTAATGGTCATTCTCTCCATTACTTCTCAGCACTGTTCTCTTAGTCAAAATTAAAGCAAACTTTCTTGGCGGCAAAATGGGGGAATGAAGCGGACACAAACATTTATGATATATACTAAAAAACACTTTCTTAAAAATAAAACCTCCTATAAAAGTTTGCACACAGAAATTAACAGTGTACAGAACAAACGATCTTCCTCATCTTATCTGTTTTCAAGAACAAACTGGTAGCTCACTGGTGGTGCAGTTCAACATCACATGGGTGATCAATATGAGTGGCTAATTTTTTGTACTCACCCCACTGTTCATTCTCGTTTTCAATGTATACAATTGTTCACATGCACAACCTATTATTTACCAATTGCTAAGGACGTCGAGCATTGTCTAGGTTGCTGCTTGCAAATGGGGGTTAGTTATAAATCAAGAGATCCGTGCATAAAATTTATGATTTTGTTAAAAAATTATGTCACACGCTTAGAGCCTGCAGTAACTCACACAACACATGCACATCTTAGTAGGCTTTACATGGAATAATCGTCTAAATTTCTCGTCTGCAGTTACGACCACATGTTAAGCTAACTAGGTGGGGTGAGGCCCCAAGTTACTTTGGCAAGACCAGTCAGAAATTTAAAATTGCAAAACGCTACTTCTAAAGGTGGAGCTATATGATTTCTGATACGACTGATGCTGTTGTGTGCTGAAGGCACTAACTCACCTATGGAAAAGAAACCCTAACTGAAAATTCTAATTTTTTCAGGCAAAAATTTCTCAAAAAACATGAATTATCGTAACGAAATGCTAACTACTTCCATCCTGAAAGAGAGCGGATTAATATAAATATAATAAACTATACCTCATGCTATAAAGAAATTGGCGGCAAAAACGGAGATTGCCCTCGATTCCGACCACTCAGTTCTACAGCTTCCCCCAGAGAGTCCCAGTCATGGCGGCCCCCTCCAGCTGTTCTCTTCTGCCCTGGAGGGGAGGGGAACCTGTTACCAAACCCTAACTACCCCTGTCAAACAGGTGCATCATCACTGCTTTTACCCTAAATTTATGTTGGCACTAATGAACCTACAGAGTGATCACATCTCTGCCTTACCACTACTAGCAGACGAACTCTTAATACAAGCTCAAAGTTAATTGAGCCAATGCAATGTAGAGGGATTAAGAAAAGGAAGTGCTTTTATGTAATTATGAATTAAATAAATAGGCAGTCCACTTCTTCACTCGAGTTTTAACACTTCTTAAATTTGGAAAAAATGATGAAAGTATCTCAGACATCTACACTATGCAATATAATGCCACGGAACAAGCTAATTATAATGAGATGGAGCAAGCTGTTTCCTCTCAGTATGTTTATTCTAAAAGTGTAGGTCAACCAAAACATCAAAAATTTATAAAAACGACTGCTACTTTTATTGAAAATAAATATGAAATTAACCTGTTAAATGAATGTGAAGATAATTCAGTTGTTGTTTTTGAAGTTTGGAAGAATGCATTAGGAGAAACAATGACTTCAACTATAGTAGAGGAATAATGGATAGAAAACGAAAGTTTTCATTTAGCTATGCATTGAGCCTACTCAATGTAGCCTCCATCAGCTGTGACACATCTGGCGTAATGTTCTTTCCATGATTTAAATGCACTTTGGTAAAATTCTGGGGATTGACTTTAAAGATTGACTTTAACACCATTCCTTGACACAGAAAATAATGTCTTTCTCACTATCAAATGTTTTACTGCCTAGGTTGGCCTTCAGACGACCTAAGGGGTAAAAATCAGATGGAGCCAAGTCTGGACTGTAGGGAGAATGAGGAACAATTTTTCAACCCATTTTCCTGATTTTCTCTTGCATCATAAGGGATGTGTGGGGTTTGGCGTTGTCATGGTGTAGTCTGATGAGCTGACCCTGAACTTGTGGTCTGTGGGCCTTGATGGCATGCCGCAGCTTTTCCAATGGCAAACAGTAATGATCCCAGTTAATTGTGGAGCCAAGTTGCAAGAAGTCAATGAAAATGACATCACTCTGATTTCAGAAGAAGGCCATCACCTTATGCCTGCTGTTTGTGAAAGTCTTAGTTTCTTCTTCTGACCAGAACCCAGACGACGTCACTCCATGAATTGAGTTTTGATCTCAGGTTCAGACAAAAAAAACCATGTTTCATGCTGGGTAATGATGCTGACAAAACACTGTTTCCACTCTTCAGTAAAGGTCTTCATGAGTACCTCACACATTCTTCCTCATCATTTTCATTTTTCTTGTCAATAGCCTAAGCACCCAAGGTGCAGAGATTTTTTTGTACCATAGTGACTGCACCAGTGATACCACATTAACCAATGACAAACGAGTTGTTTCAGCAAGCTGTCATGTTGTCACACATCTGTTGTTTTGGATGATTTGATCAATGGTCTCCTTATTCACATCACTCACTGCCATCAATGGTTACCGCATCATGGACTGTCTAGTAGAGGGAAATCACCTTCTTTAAACCACTGCAACCACTCTCCCCATAAACAGGGAGCAACGTCCTGTGAACCAGTGTGGCAGAGTCATCACCAGTCTTGAAGAGGAACTCCATCACTGATCATTGTCGCAACCTGACATCTACTTCACAGTTCACTCAGGCTCACCTGTCAATAAAAAAAATATTTTCATATAGCAACTTCTAGCTAAACATTCCAAATATATTCACAAAATATTTCATTCTCCTCCAGCAAAAAATAAAAAAGTTAGAGACAACTGTGAAAAACATTTTGAATGCAATTTGTATTTTTGGATTACAGCCTGTTGGTACTTTTAAATATATTGGTAAATTACCAGTGGAGTTCAATGGTGATAAATTAGAAATTGTTGAAAAAGAATATGAAGTAACCGATGGATTAATGAATCTTTTAACTAAAAAACAAGTTACTGTGGATGATTTAGATAAAGAATTTAATTCTCATGATTTACAAAATTATGCTACAATTTTATTCGATTCAAATTCAGTATATAATGAAAATAATCCATTTGAAATTAAATCAAGTAAGGGAAATAAATATAATGATTTGATAGAAACAATTGTTGAAGAATATTTTCGTAGTTTTTCAGAAAGATACCTCAGTCATTCATTTGAAAAAGGTTGAGTAAAAAAAAATTTAGAAAAACTAGTTGAGTGCATTTGGATGGATGATGTCCATCAATTAATTGATAAATTGTCAGTAACCCATGGGGAACAATTGGCTAACAACAAAAATTATAATAATGAAATAGTTGGAATAACTCAAATGTTAACTAATAAATTTAGCTATTTTATTATTAATGATCCAAAAGGAATTCCTTATTTAATTAGATTATTGAATAACTTTCCACACACTGTTTGGAAAGGTTAAATTATGCAAAAGGATTAGCTAATAATTTAATTAAAAAATTACCATTTGAAATGGATCTTCCAACCTATCGACTTTGTGGTTCAAAACAAGAAGGATTAGATAGAGGAGATCAAGGAATTAATCTTTTAGGTGAAGTTTGTAAAAACATGAAGCTGAGAAAGAACATCAGTTCCTTGCAAAAGAAAAAAAATGAATGCTACTGATGCTTCATGAGGAGAAAAAATAACTTCAACTGCAGTTAGAGGTATAATGTATAGAAACCGAAAGTTAAGACTGAATATTGAAAACTGGGATTTATAAAAAAATTCTTTATTAATTTTTAATCTATTTAAATGAATACCTTTAAAATTGATTATATTTTGCTACCTAGTGGCAAAATCGAAACAAAATCAATTAAACTTGAACTCAATAATGAACAATTACATAGTATTGAGCCGTTTTTCGCTAATGCTCAATAAAGAAAGGTGGAGAAAGGACTAGTGGAAATTTTCTTGTTACATTAGTTTTTCCTGTTGTGAAAAAGATTATTGAGCATCTTATGAAAAAGAAAGAAACAAAACATGAAGGTGGATTTTTACGATTACTGTTGGCAGTTTGACGATATCTATCTGCTATTGTGTCACTAGCTGCTGGTTCTGCAGCAACTGTTAACACAGTTACAAAGAAGAAAACAGCTGATAAAGAATTAGAAATACAAAATACATAATTTAGCAATGGAAAAGAAAGGAAGTGGGTGTGGAAAAATTCTCAAACAAATAATGAAAACATTTAATATTCCTTTATCTAATTTTTACACATAAAAATTAATTAAAAATTACAAATTAAACATTGTCATGACAGTTTCATGATTGATTAGTTAGCCAATGAACCAAAAGTTTAGAATGTGGAATGGCAGATCTAGATAATCTAATCATGTTATTATTGATTGGGTTTGTGATTATAAATCTAAAAACTTGAAATTTATTTTTGATTCATATGGAGGAAATATATCATCTGTTTATTAACTATTTGGGAAAGAAGATCTATACTGCAATATCGAGAGAATACAAAACTTTGATAAAGTAATTTGTGGGCATTTGTGTCTATTTGTTTTCAAACTATTATGTATGAATTATACATTTAATGATATTTTAAATTTCATAAATGGACATTTATGGAAATAAGTCATACCCTGAACTCAATAATGATTTAGGAAAGTAATTATTTTCAAACATTAGAATTGTAAATTAATAACGAATCAATATCAAAATCTGAAGATTTTCAATCAAAAATCAAAAACGGATTTGAGTCCTCTTAAAGACAAAGTAAATAATAAACAAATAATTGAATATACTTTTATGACAAGAGATGAGGAAAAAAGCACAATTTCAAAGAATATAATTTTATTCTTAAAAACAGCATTGTTGTTGGTGAAAACATAAACAGAGATTTAACAATTAATGATTTTGATATTTCGGAAAGCGTTTTTCTCAAACTTTACAAAATAATTCCTGAAATCCAGTTAGTTAAAATAATGCAGAGATCAGGTTTTCTGACTATAACATTAAAAGATTCTGTTGAAACTGTTCCAGTTGATGTAAAGCTAATTATATTTGGGGAGATAATTTAACCATTTTTATTCTATATAAATGAAGAATGATAATCACATTTACTGCTTGAAATGTAAAACGTTTACTGAAACACATAATTCTCATAAATTAACAACTTAAAGTCGAAGTTGAGGAACTGAATATGTTCAAGTAAAAAAAATTATTGTGTTAAAAATTTTTGTAGGTGATGGATTAAGTATTCGTGAACAAATTATTAATGAATTATATGAGGGCTATCCACAAAGTACATTACGTTTTGGAATTAAAAATAAATAAAGTATTGGAATTTTTTTATTATATACAGATGAAAGCCACACTTAAATACTACTTTTCTACATAGTTGCCATTTAAATTCAGGCACTTATTGTAGCGATGGAGGAGCTTGGAAATTCCTTCATCGTAAAATTCGGCCACCTGCTCCATCAACCACGTGGTTACCTCTTCTTGAAGCCGTGCGTCGTCATCAAAACGCTGCATAGCCAACCACTTCTTCATTGCTGGGAATAAATGGAAGTCGCTCGGTGCCAGGTCGGGACTGTACGGCGGATGAGGAAACAACTCCCACTTTAAAGATTCGAGAACTTCACGAGTGGCATTTGCCGTGTAGGCCCGGGCATTGTCGTGAATCGGCAAGATCTTTGAGCCCAACTTTCCCCTGCGCTTGTTTTTTACTGCTCTTCTGAGGTTGTGGAGAGTTTGGCAATACCTTTGAGAGTTTATTGTAGTGCCTCTTTCCAGGAAATCCACAAAAATCACACCTTTTCTGTCCCAAAAGACAGTCGCCACGTGGTTGAAGGCGCAGGCGGCCGAATTTTACGACGAAGGAAGTTCCAAGCTCGTCCATCGCTGCGATAAGTGCCCTAATGTAAATGGCAACTATGTAGAAAAGTAGTATTTAAGTGTGGCTTTCATCTGTATATAATAAAAAAAATTTCCAATGCTTTATTTATTTTTAATTCCAAAATGTAATGTACTTTATGGATAGCCCTCGTATAAACCAATGAGAAGAAATTGTAAAAGAAAAAGTGTAATTCCTTTTGGAATAGATGGTTTAGTCAAAATGTATTCAGGTAATCTGAAAGGAATTTAAAAAATAAATTAAGGATATAAATATTTAGTAATTGTTACAAATTTAAAAAATAAAACAGGTACGATTTTAATTGATTTTCTCGAAAATAGATTTGAGTTGAGAAAACCAAAATATTTATAAACAGGTAATGGTAAGGAATTTTATAATAAAGATTTTAAGGAGTTGATGTAAAAATATAATATTAATCATTACTCAACTTTTAGTAAATTAAATGCTTCTGTTACTGATTAATTTAATAAAACATTGAAAGAAAAGATGTCAAAGAAATTTGCTCCTCAATGAAATAATAAATGAGTAGACTTATATAATAACACAAAAAATTCAATAATAAAAATGAAGCTGAAAGACATAAAAAAAAAAAATGAAAACTCTAATTGGAAACTATTTACATACTGAATTCGTTAGATCATAATCTTAAATATAAAAATGTAGATAAAGTAAGAATAAAATAATTGAAAGGAATTTTTGAAAAGGGATATACTTACCTCTCTCCAACAGAAGTTTTTGAAATGTAAGCTGTTATGCATTCTCATCAAATCACATATAAATTGAAATATTTAAATAATGAACAAATGAAAGGAAATTTGTATGAACAAGAACCACTGAAAACGAATTTTACAGTTGTTTATGTTGTTTAAAATATTTTAAATAAGACAAGTAATAAAGTATATGATAAATACTTAGGATTTGATAATTTGCAGAGTAGTTGGTTAAATATAACTAATGTACTAAATAAAACTATTGTAATTTTTTAAAAGAAAAAGCACTTCATATATAGTTAGAGCTAGTTATTGAAAATTTAATGTTTGGTATTGAATTTCATTTTTATTATGCTTATCGTTTCATTAAAGTAGATGGCATATATACTGATATTCAAATAAAGGTTATGAATGTTACTTAAAAAGTAATTACGAAAAGGTACTTGGAAATTTAGTTGTATACTGTTTCCTCAGTTACATCTTCGCAAACCTGTTTGAATAACTGGAAGTTATGTTGACTAATGTTACCTTTATGTAATATTACTTGCTTAGCTGTTCAATAACAAGAGACAAGGACGCAGTCAAAGGGTGCGTCAGAGGGTTCCGGTTCCCCAGCGTCACCCAAATGAAATTACACATGACCTAGTTACCTTGTAGTGAAATTGAAAGATATTTTAATTTTCCACCATACCACGAAAATGGAATATGCTCTATCGGTAGTCAACAAGGCCATGAATCAATTCAGTTCTTACCTGGAGTCGAATTTAATGTAACATGTGCTGTGTTTAAAGTTTTTTGTTCTGTGTGCTGTTGTGATAATTTCGAATTTTCGATAAGGAGACAGATAACAAGAAAGATGATCAATCTCGACTGTGATTCGTCCACCAGAGTTAAGGTAGTTGGAAATATGTCTGCACTAGTATAATAGCCTAATTAACTACACATAGCAGTTTAATGTTAAGACTGTAGTTTTTATTTGGAGACTGGTAGAACTTTCAGGTTGCAATATTTCAGTATTTCACAAGGTGTAAGTAGCCTGTTTGTTTGTTGGCACCACTATAGACGGTGTTAATACTGCTGACAGCGGTCTGTGCCTTTGGTGAGAGATTCTGTCTTTGGATGGACTAACAATTAGTGAGTGGATGGGGAAGTGTATGCACATGGTTTAGTGGAGAATGCATGTTGGTAGGACATACATTGTAAAGTGAGATGAAATCATGTGTTTATAAGAAAATACGAATGAAAATGTGTGATGATGGATGTTTGGTTTATAGTGTTTCCGTAGTGGAATTACTCACATCTATATAGTTTTTGAAATTGGATGTCACATGGATAAGGTAAAATTTTCTAAATACATTGTTTGCTCTTCAACAAAATCTTTATTTCGCTAATCATATGCCTCCTAGTTAGAGTCTATAGTAGTTAGAATCTTTTTATTTAGCTGGGTGTAGTTGCTACTTGCTGTAATTGCTGTAGTTCATGTTCTGTGAGGTATGTGACTTATGAAAAAGAATGAGGTTTGCAATTTTGGGATTCGTGATTGAAATGAGTTTAGACAAGTAACAGAATTGGAGGTAGTTTCATATTTCTTTGATTTCATATTTTTTGAATTTATATTTGTGTTAGGATTTCTCACAATTCAGGGCCATTCTTTTGTGATAATTTATGGAAGTCATGTTGTCTGTGTATAGCAGTCAGATGGCGTTGCACTTGTATATTGTGGGTAATAAATGAATAGGTTAAGTTTCAGTTACGTTTGAGCGTTAAACATAATTATAAATAATATTAAATTAAAATCACTGCATCAAACTAGACTCGGATTTGTCTGTGTCGCCCAAATATCGCGTCAATCAACAAATTTATCGACCAAATGGCAATGGTAGCATTTCTTTACAAATTTGCTCAAAATTCTATCATTAGTAGTGCAAATAGTAAGATTTCGCCGAATGTTGTCAGATGGGTAGTATTCTTTTATGAAAACCAGTTCTAATATGGAGCAATTGGGAGAGGTTTGTGGTGACAGCACGTTCTATAGTTTATTCGTTTCTAAAAGATTTTTTTTTCAGTGGGCAGCTTGAATTCATCCGAGGCGACTGCGCCCTGTATCCTGTATATCTCCGCCACCTGCCCCTCCCCACTTTCGTCCTAAAATTACGAACGTGTCATACTATAATAGCTTAGGCTGGAATTACATGCACTATTAAATCATAAAATATGCATGGGTTCATGCACAATCAAATGACCGAACGTGCAAACTTAAAAGAAAAACATGGAATATCAGAATTTCGTCTTTCGTTGTGATGCATTTTATTTTACTTTAAAACAATGTACGACAACCAGTTTCTATATTAACTGTAGTAGCTCGTTGAGGCTCTGAGCTGAGAAGAATCCGTGGCTTCGAGGGCAGTGGTAGTTCGAAATCCTCCGCTGACAACTTTGAAACTGGTTTTTTGTGGTTTCTTTCCCATTTTCAATTTAGGGAAATGCTGGGATTGGTCTCTCTTACTGTGAGCCACAGCTGATTCCTTCCGAATTCCTTTCTTCCCTGACAGTGTCTAATTTCCCTAAAGATGAAGACTCTCTGTCTAAATGAAAAGAGCTCCATCAAAGGCGAGCCGGACGTCTCTGGGACTTACGACACTAAAAGCCATACGATCAATAAATAATAATCCAAATTGCCCTTGTTTAGCCTCATCAGTTTATCTGCTGCAGCAAATGACCTTTCTACATTGCAAGAAGTGACAGATGCATACTTAAATGAGGAAATTTAGGAAAGTGTGAGACTAAATAATTCCAGATTCTTTGCATTGTTCTATCTTCTCTGTCGAATAGAACAATATCAAATCTGTTTATTTCAACCACCCTGTCAATAATAATGATGGTATCCCAAAAATTCACGCTCGTCTACTCTTGATCACTTCCTTGCTCAACTCCAGGTTGAGAGAAGAAGATTGTAAAACGGTTTTCGAAGATGATGGGAGACTACCAAGAAGCATGACTGCTTTTTATTGGTTTGTCAAAATACAGCAGTACTAAGTAACGAGATTATATGTCTGCTTGATAAAAACTCCTAGGTCATTGTCGAATAAAATGGTTTACTCTTCTTTATGAAAATTCTCTATTTTGTGGAGCAAAACTCAGAAAACGCACGGTTTTTGCATTATGCACTAAATGCAGAAAAAGGTGATTTATATGGAGGATTAAAGTGTAACATTGTCTGAGGTGACAAAAAGTCATGAGTAGAGACCGGATTGTATGCATTTGCATGTTGCATATGCATTAGCATGTTTGGCTCCTAGCCACTGGTTATTGCATATTTCAACTAAAAACGAGTGATGATGTAGTATATTTTCGCCCTTTGTTTACGATATTTTAAAAAAATTAGACTCATGGTCTCAAGCTCGATCTAGTTTTGAAGTCTCACAGAACTGCATGCAATCGCTAACCGAGAGGCCGCCGCCTAGCGAAATCATTACGGAAGAGGAACAGGAACAGACAGACAGAGTCAATGCTCCTGCGCCCGCGCCCTCGGTTAATCCCGTCCGTTATCATACCGTACACGTCGGCAACTATTAAAGTAAACTATGCAAGCTTTAAGTCGCACGTCCATTGTTTCAGTTTAGCTTTCTATTTAATTGTACACAGTTGACCTTGCTTACTATATTTAGTGTGTAACGTGTTGTGAGCCATGCCGCCCGAAAAAAGACACGTCGTTTCGTGGATGACTGACCATCCTGAACATTTACATATGACGGAATTGTTTTACATTATCAAGTTTATGAGAAAAACGTTTCATTCAAAAAAAAAAAAAATCAAGTAGACCAGCATTTCAAGACAAGCCTTCATATCACAGGAATGCAGAAGAAAGGACTACGACAACTTGTGACAATAGCAAGTTGCAGTAGCAGGGATTTGTCCAAAGGTAACCAAAAAACTTGGTTTATCATGGATTTATGTGAAGCATTCATTGCAAGCAATATTCCTCTTCACAAATTTACAAACCCTATCGTCAAAGGCTTCCTGAGCAAATATTGCGTAAATCAGAATGTACCAGATGAATCAACACTGCGTAAAAATGACATACTGATAATTTACGTAAATGTTCTGGGAGAAATACCCAATGAACTCAAGGATAGCATTATCTGGATTTCAACTGACGAAACTAAAGACACTTGTGGCCATTACATTGCAAATACAATTGTTGTTGCTTTAAAAGAAGAGCCTTCTTCTTGCTATTTAGCGGTCTGCAAGGAACTTGAAAAACTAAATCATTCTACTATCGCAAGATTTGTAATGAGGGTATTAGAAAAATATTACCAGAATCTTCTGCAGATGAAGGGGTGTTTATTTCAGATGCTGCTCCCTATATGATCAAAGCAGGAAAAGCCCTCCAAGTATTTTATTCCAATTTGATTCACATGACGTGCTTTGCTCATGGAGTACATCGCCTTGCTGAAGAAGTATGTTCCACGTTTGTAAATGTAAATAAACTGATTTCATCCACAAAGAAATTGTTTCTAATAGCTCCTGCTCGCATCAAGACCTACAAAGAAAACCTATCAAATGTGCCTTTACCACCTGAACCAGTGGATGGTCGTTGGGGTACGTGGGTCGAAGCTGTGTTGTTTTACAATGAACATTTCGAGGCCATTGGAGGGGTAGTAAACGACCTCGATAGTTCAGAGACTTTGGCAGTTTGCCAGTGCAAGGAAGCTTTCTATGATTCCAGTATTAAAAAAGACATTGCTGTGGTTAGCACTCATTTTTCCCATATAACCTGCAAGTATTAAAAAGCTTAAAACTCAAGGTTTCTGTTGAATTAATGAATAAAATCATTCTAGTGAACTCCTCACTGCCGGAGATATCCCCCAAGAAAACTTAAATAAAAGTCTAAAAACACTTTAAACAATAACCCTGGCTTTGAACCCTTGTGCCAAATTGATAGTTTTCTTAATGGGATGGGTGAACTTTTACCAGAAACATTAAGTGTCAACATAGCACCCAAATTAAGATACTGCCCAGTTATCTCAGTTGATGTAGAATGGTCCTTTTCTGCTTATAAAAATGTTTTGAGTGATCGAGACACTATCTTACTACCAAACATTTGGAACAATACTTGGTCATTTATGTTTACAGTAGTAGAAAAATGTAAAATAAATTTAAATGATGCTTTGGCCCAATAGTATTAATAAAATGTTAACGCTCTTCAAAAAAAATTCATGATTGTATGTTTTTTTAAAAATAAAATGTTGCAGAGTTTTTGAGCATGCCCCTCTGTATGCAATATATCTCAAAGTTTGTTTAGCTGTGACACACACATCGCATCTGCTTCTTACCAACAACAATAGCAAAGAAGGAACACTTCTTGAAACACGGTATTGGCCCCATTTTGCAGTTTTTATAAAGTAATCCCTTCCTAACATCTACCAGAAAGTATTCAGAAAATGATATCAGTCTTCTAAATGTACCGATGGCTGGCGTGGCCAGCACTCTTCCTCGTAACTGATATGCACGCATTCGACTCTGAGATATAATGCAAGCAGTAACTACAACGTTCTTTTATTATTTGATCTTGCATATTTTGACACTTTTCATGGATTTTAAGCATTTTTCCTGCATATTTTAAAGTTCTTATGATGCACGTAATACAGACTCTAGTTATGAGACAATGGCATGCACATACGAGTTCAGATGGCGATAGTATCACGTACACCAGTTATAACAGGGCAGTGACGTGGCTGTTATTTGTACTCAGGTGATTCATGTGGAAAGGTTTGCGACACACGACGAGAATTAACAGATTACAAACACGAAGTGGTAGTTGGAGCTAGATGTATGGGACATTCCATTTCGGAATTCCCTAGGGAGTTCAACATTCCGCGATCCATAGTGTCAATATTGTGACAGGAATACCAAATTTTAGGCATTATCTCTCACTATGGACAACGCAATGGGCGACGGCCTTCACTGAACAACCAAGAGCAGCGGCGTTTGCGTCAGTGCTGACAGACAAGCAACACTGCGTGAAATAGCCGCAGAAGTCAGTGTAGGACATACGACGAACGTATCCCCTAGGACAATGTGGCGAAATTTGGCGTTAATGGGCTATGGGAGCAGAGGACTGAAGTGAGTTCTTTTGCTAATGACACTACATCGCCTCCATCGCCTCTCCTGGGCTTGTGACCATGTCGGTTGGACCCTAGACAATTGAAAAACCATGGTCTGGTCATATGAGTCCCAATTCCAGTTGTAAGAGCTGATGGCAGCAGACCTCACGAAGCCATGGCCCAAGTTGACAACAAGGCACTGTGCAAGCTCATGGTGGCTCCATAATGGTGTAATGTTTACTTGTTCTAATCGATTCGATCATTGATTGGAAACGGTTATGTTCGGCTACTTGGAGACCACTTGCAGCTATTCAGAGACTTCATGTTCCCAAATAACGATGGAATTTTTATGGATGACAATGTGCCATGTCACTGGGACATCCAGATCGCTCGACATGAATCTTATCGAACATTTATGGGATGTAACAGGAGTTCAGATCGTGCACAAAATTATACACTGGCAACACTGTCGCAATTATGGATGGCTGTAGAGGCAGCATGATTCAATATTTCTTCGTGGGACTTAAAATGACTTTTCTGAGTAGATGCAACATCGAGTTGCTGCACTACGTTGGTTGAAAGGAGATCCGACTTGGTATTACGAACTACCCCACGACTTTTGTCGCCTCAGTGTATGTTATGTTAAGTATAAAGAATCAAAATATGTAATATGGATGAATTTATTTCCTGTGAGGTCAATATATGTAAACATCTATGGAGAAACTACGGTTATAATGACATGAAATGAATAATGCCAGAGTTTGAGAAGTGTAACCAACATATATAAAAACATGCCTTTCCATGGAGATCTTGACTGTAATAATAACTATAACCAAAGAGAGTTTGATTGCAGGATACACTGTAAATATGTCAACTTCTGAAATTTATTTGCAGTCATCTGTCACTCATGAATTAAATTACTATTTCTGCAAATCAAAAAGTGAATGATAAAATCAACACTTTACTCAATGACAAAAGTGAGAAAGCAAAATCGATTATGCAAGATATTTGAAGAAATCATCAACCTTCGCTAAAGAATTGTTTGAATCTGTTATCAATGTACCTAAGCAGGCAAATAAACAAACTGAAAGAGACAAGCATCCACATGTCCTCTCCTGAAGCGTATTATAGAAGAACTAGAACAGTACTTTTATCAGCAATAGATGGTCCCATTTAAAATGTGGAGAAGAAATTTTATTGAAATAAGGATTTCTTATCTTCAATCGAAATAATGTTACCCATTAAATGCCATTAGGAGAATTTCAATTAGCTATCTGAACTGAAAATTCGTTTGAGAATAGAGTATCGCAGACTGAAGTTGAACCAGAATAAACAGTATAGTGTGAGAAATGGTGTTATCAAGAAAAGTCTATCCTCCCTGCTAAACTTACAATGGTTTTTGATGCTTCTGACAATAACTTCTATCCAAATATACAATATGTTTTATCCTTTGCATATGCTTGCATCCCAACGAGTATCAACGTGCCAACCTCAGAGGTCATTTTCCACAATGAAACGAGTGAAGGCTTACTTGCGGAACACTTTGGGCAATGAAAAGGTTGACTGGACTAGCCTTAATGTTGACATACTGTCCTCTTGTTATACAGCAAAAGATGTCTTATATGTCATGGCAAGAGAAGGGATGCTAAGATTTTTACTATAGTTACCAGATCAAGTTCTTTAGTATTTGCACAAAAACAAGTTTAATGTAATTTAAGAAAATTAGTGACAAATTTAAATTTCATCAAACATATTTAAATAATTAATTATCTAAGAAGTCCACTTTTCATGTAAAATAAATGATTGTTGCGTTAATATACGTATCTAATCTTCAATGAATACTTGAAAGGTGGCTACACTGAGCCACAGCGCCAGAGATTGCTCCAAAGAGTATTATTCAGCCGCCTCCAGTGGCAGTGCTTGTCGAGAACTCGTAGTAGTTAGTGCTTGTCGAGAACTCGTAGTAGAGAGTGCTTGCTGAGATGTTGTAGTGAAAAGTTCTTGTCGAGATGTGGCAGTAGTCAGTTCTTGCCAAGAGGTCATAGTAGGGAGTGCTTGTGGAGATGTTTTAGTAGTGAAGGAATTGTGCTGCATCCACTTGTTAACATTCTGTTCTCTACTGGTATATTTACTTACTATTGCATGTTTTGCTTACGCTCAGTGCCTTATATTTTTAAGATAAGAAAATGAACTGCTATAATTCGACGAATGACATTAGTACAAGAAACTTCATAGAAGTTACATGAGCTGGAGGTTTTATGAAAGCTGTATAAATTTATGCTAATAGGAAGGAAGCTAACGACATGACATACCAACACTAGGTTAGACCATTGACAGTTATTACACTGCATTCTTCGTGAGCAATTGAAACAGGAAGTGACACTCGACACAAAAAATACTCCACATGTTTGCTTCTGCCATGATTCTTGAAGTGGTGTACACACTGTGAAATATTATGATCATTCACACTCCGTAATCGTACTTAATTACTGAGAGTTATTCGAGCTAAAGGCTGTTAGAGGTCATGTATGCATTTCTTTTGTTTAATGATGGACAAGGTAACCAAAATGTATCTTATAATTCATAATGAGTAGAAGATTTGGGTCAGATGGATTACATAGAGGTTGTGTGTGGACACTGTGTCTTCGGATTGTATGGGATGATGAACTGAAGTTTGCACTAGGATTTTATGTGTACTTGTTCGAGGAGACTGACTAGAGGAAAGAGTTGTTATGGAAGTGAAATGATATTGTTGCTAAGGTTTATATGTATTGACGTATTGAAGAGGTATTATTGAGGTACTGAGATTGTGTGAAATTGATGATTCTTGGAGTTTTGGTAGACAAGAGGTAAGGTAAATGATATTGATGATAAGGTTTATATGTATCGACGTAAGAGGTATTATTGAAGGATTAAGATTATGTGATGCTAATGATTATTGGAGTTTTGGTGGATAAGAGGTAAAGTAAGTGAGGAGCATATTTTTTTTGTTGGTTTTATGGAACAAGGAGGATGAAGATGGCAGACTAGAACACTCAAGTGGAAAGAAGATTGAATACACACACACTTTGTTAAATCACTAAGCAGTATATACTTTTTTTTGGAGAGAGAAAGCATTTGCATATCTTGGCACACTGACAGTTGTTCAGCAACCGTACATTTTGATCTGGCTTGGCAAACATTGGTCTTGACATGATGACTATGACGTTGACTAACTATTATTGACTGTAATACATTGCTGCCACTACTACTTGATACACATGTCGAACATCAAACCTTTGACAGAATTGCATTTACACAGATAAAACTATTCAATTACACAGTAGCACTAATGTGGATGAAAGATGAGTGAGTGTGTTTTGTGTGTTTTCCTTTCCTAATCCCAGATAATTGGTCCCAACCTATCTCCTAAATATTATTTTACTTGTTTGTTGTGGCTTGCACTGACACCCATAAATATTATAGGTTTACTGATATTTGTGTATTTGGAATAATTAATATGACAATTATCTGACATCATTTGTGTGTTTATTAGAATTTGTATGTTTAGTGTAAGAGCCCTGAGAATAATTTTGTAAAAGCAATTGTGTGTGCATTCAAACTGTTGTTCATACCTGCACTTGTTCAATAAATAATGGGTGCCACTTAGAAATGTTTAATTTGTGCTAATGAACTCTGATGAACTGTCTGATTAGTGATGGTGAATATTATGGACTGTTACTTGCACTTGTTATTACTGGGTGCCACTAATGGAACTGCTTCTGCTGAAAGATGTCACTTGTTGGTGTCTGCACCTGTTCAACATTGCTGGGTGCCACTAATGGAACTGCTTCTTCTGAAATGATGTCACTTGTTGGTGTCTGCACCTGCTCAACGTTGCTGGGTGCCACAGATGGAACTGCTTCTACTGAAATGAAGTCACTTGTTGGTGTCTGCACCTGTTCAACATTGCCGGGTGCCACTGATGGACTGCATCTACTGAATTGTTGTCACTTGTTGCTGTCTGCACCTGTTCAACATTGCTGGGTGCAACTGATGGAACTGCTTCTACTGAATTAATGTCTCTTGTTGGTGTCTGCACCTGTTCAACATTGCTGGGTTCCACAGATGGAACTGCTTCTACTGAAATGAAGTCACTTGTTGGTGTCTGCACCTGTCAACATTGCTGGGTGCTACTGCTGGAACTATCAACTACTTTTTTTTTTTAATAATTAAAAGTATTTTATGTGAACATTTGTATAAACTGATTTTTTGTGTATTGTGTAAACTATTATGTAAAGTCACATGTATGAAAGAATTTGTATTGCTTACTGTATTTTATATATTAGGTTATTGAAAGGTCAGTGCAAAGCGAAAATTTTATCTAATTATGTTATATTTACGTATTAATATTATCTTTTATTTTTGTCTGTATTTTTGTGGACGAATTTGGTGGTATTGTCACCACCAATGCTGGCAAAAATACCATCAAATTCTGGCCCGTGGAGGAGGGGCATATGAAAGGTGGCTACACTGAGCCACAGCGCCAGAGATTGCTCCAAAGAGTATTATTCAGCTGCCTCCAGTGGCAGTGCTTGTCGAGAACTCGTAGTAGTCAGTGCTTGTCGAGAACTCATAGTAGAGAGTGCTTGCTGAGATGTCGTAGTGAAAAGTTCTTGTCGAGATGTGGCAGTAGTCAGTTCTTGTCGAGAGGTCATAGTAGGGAGTGCTTGTGGAGATGTTGTAGTAGTGAGTGCTTGTTCCATGTTTTATGCAGTTGTTTGATGGGCTAGACAGCAGATGTTGTTCTAATGGAGATATTGTAATGATTAGAGTGCTTTTCATCAATATATATGAAGGTAACAAAACTCGCTTTATTTCTCATTATTTCAATGTCTTGAATAATGCGTCATTACAGGTTCAGTCAACAAAGCATCTGGCTTGTGTTCTTGTATTAGAGTGTAATTCTGGTTTTCTTGCGCAATTATAGTATTTCTATTTTTTTTAATTACTTCAGTATAAATGATATTTAAAATTTCTTGTCTTATTGACGAAGAGCCGTGCCAGATGTGTACGTTAAATCACACTTCCACACACAGAACAGCTACACTTGTGCTTTGTTGGCTTCGTAGGTTTTATAGTTGCTGGGGACTTAATTAATTAATTGTATTAACGGAAATTTTCATTTTATTCTTTGTTGTTGTTCTATGCAGTTAGATTGCGTACTAAAACTAGTCAGGGCCAACCGTTTACGAGACTGCGTAATCGGACAACTACAGCGCTAAAATTTTAAAAATTATTTGGATTATATTTAATTAAGCCCCCATGCATACTCTGATTTTAATGACATGTATTGTGCTAGGCAATAATATTTTGATTTCGTTGCACAACAGCAGAATAGACAATAACACAAAAGAAACGACGCACCATGAATGAATTGTCCCAATGGGATGGAAATTGGTAGATGTGACGTGTAAAGACAAAGAAATGATTAGAATTTTAGAAAAATTAGACGATTTATTCAAGAGAAATAGCTTTTCAATTTGATCAAGTCAATAACACCTTGATCCACCGCTGTCAGCTCCGTCTCCTGGCACGACTTTGGTCTGGAATATCATTAACTGGAGTAGTATTGTCTTCAGTGATGAGTCTCGCTTCCAATTGAGCTCCAGTGACCAGCGAAGATGTGTCTGGAGACACCTCAGACAGGCGGTCGGATACAACCTGACATCCATCCGCCATTCGGTCCGACAAACAGGAGTGATGGCCGTGGTGCCGGTTCTTTTCACAGCAGAACCCTTCTGGTTGTCTTTTGCGGCACCCTTACTGCACAGCGGTACGTCGACGATATTCTACACTCTGTTTTGCTGCCCTTCGTGGCAAGCCGTCCTGGGCTTACATTTCAGCAAGATAATGTCCGCCTGCACACAACGAGAGTTTCTACTGCTTGTCTTCATGGTTGCCAAACCCTACCTGGGCCAGCAAGGTCGCCAGATCTCTCCCCAACTGAGAACATTTGGAGCATTATAGGATGGGCTCTCCAAGCAGATGGAGATTCTAATGATAACGCGCCAGTGGCACAGAATGTGGCACACTTTCTCGCAACAGGACATCCAACAGCTCTATCACTCAATGCCAAGTCCAATGACTGTTTGCATAAGGGACAGAGATAGGTCAACATGCAGTTGACTTGCTCAAGTTTTGAAGTTCTTTCTTTGGATAAATCATCCAATTCTTCTGAAATTATAATCATTTGTTTGTCTGTACATGTACATCACATCTACCGATTTCCGTCCTATTTGGATAATTCCTTTGTGGTGCACCGTTCTTTCTTTTTGTGTTAGAGTGTATTTTTAATTAGATTGGTTAACTCAGTTTATAGTGCGCCAGTTGCTGTCATGTACAGATAAATGATACATAAAACGTTAACATAAATGAACTATGTGTTAAATATTTGTTTAATCTATTTAAAAATATTCAAAATAATTATTTTTCCTCATAGTCTTTTGTTTAGTAGCTTTTCATCGTTTTCAGATGTGTCATCATCTTCAAAGACTAATGGTTTTCAGTTATAGAAACAATAATACAAAATTATTTTGTTGTTACTTTTGTGACAATACTTACTTTGATTAAGGGAATAGTTATTTATTTCTCAGGCAGACTCTGTTTAATTTTATTGCTGTTTTGCGTAAGATTTCGATAATAGGTTTGATTGAGCGAGATTTAAAGCGGAAGGCGGCTACCGATCGTCATTTTGTACTATGTATCTGTGCATAAAGACGGTTCTCTTGCGAAAAGGTGATATACCATGTCTTCAGATTTCGTTACAAGAACGATGTTCTTCTGTGAAAAGTGTTATTCGTAATATCCTTGGTATGGTCAGTCCAACCAACACAGCTCTAATGTATTTGTAAATAAACGTTATGCAGTACAACTTACATTGTATGTTGCAAGGGGCTTATTAGCATCAAAGACTGTAGTTTAATTCGTTTGGTATTAGAACGAAGCTATCTTATTGAAAAATAAAGAAATATTCAACTGTGGATTTGAGTATCATATATATATATATATATATGAGAATAAATGAAAAGATGAGCGTTTTTAAGGTTCTCTTAAAGAAATTGGACCCCCTTTTCACAAAATCCTTTCTACCATCATTGCTAGAGATTAATGTTTTTTTTTGATTGAGTATTAGTTATAAATCTACCCAAATAACTAAAGAATTAATGTTTATTAAATAATTACTGGGTCTTTAATACTTCTTTATAGTGGTCTGTGAGTATAAGTCGAATTGAATTTTATTCTGTTGGATAATGTTCATGTAAATTTTATTAAAGATTTCAATGAACATGATTATATAAAATATGAAACCACAACTCAGTCAATACCTCCATCCTTCTATCCTAGTGGTCCAGTATCCTGCTACAAGATGATACTTTGCATTTAATAAATCTATTAATTTACTGCAATGGCGGGATAGTACATTCATAAAGTAACTTCACACATTTGTGCCAAAATATTTCATGATGATGAATTGCAAAAAATAGTGAATAAAGAACCAAATCGTATGCACTGTATTTAATTGTTGAATTGCAAAACGTGAGCAAAGAGAGTTACTGAGAAACTGGACCTTGCAAATAAATATGACTTAGCTCAATCGTTTTGATATTTCTACCCTATGACTGTTGTCAGGACTATATTTTGATTTTTTATGAACAAAGACTGTAAGAATTGGAAGCAAACTGTAAAATTAAAAGTGTCACAGTTGAAAACGGTCTTTGGTTTAAACAAACTTACATATTAAGAGGTGAACGTAAGGAATGAGGTACCCCAGTTCTGTTGTTGACATGGCACTCCCCCACCGGTGCAAGTTGCAGCAGCCATATTTCTGTTGTATCAAATTCCTTTACATTTAACTTTTCGGAAATTAAATAATAGTTAACTTTTTTATTGTCATTCCATCTGCGGTGTCGCAGTGCAATAATGTTACCCTGATTGTAATGTAATAAGTAAATCTTACTCTGCAGCTGTCTTAATATCGTTCGTGTCTGAATACTCCGTGACGATGGCACCTTTCGCTGAGCTGGGAGAAACGCCTGCTTCGTGCGGAGCAGAGGGTCTCGAGACAAAAGCACTGCTGTAGAGTGTTTTGTCTGCGAAAGAGCTCGCCTAATAGCCGGGCACAAATTAGCAGGCGGCGCCATTAGCGCGCTGCGCTGCAGCCGCCGTCCGCCAGGGCTGGCCGACCGCGAACAAAACTTCCCCGTGGAAGCGGCGCGTTCGAGTGCTGGGACGTGAGTGTGCTGGGGCGGCGTGTCCCTGCAGTGTTGTCCTCGAACTACGTGCGATCCGGGACAAAGGAGAGTGCAAAAATAAAACGGTATTTCACAACGTCGGGTGGCTTGGAAAATATATCCTAAGAAATTCACTTACTTGCTTTACGAATAGCTGAATGGCCCCTGTATCTACATCAACATATAAATCCAAAATGTACGATTCACTTTGAAGTGAAACTTCCTGGCAGATTAAAACTGTGTGCTGTACCGAGACTCGAACTCGGAACCTTTGCCTTTCGCGCGCAAGTGCTCTACTAACTGAGCTACCCAAGCAGGACTCACGCCCCCTCCTCACAGCTTTACTTCTCCCAGTACCTCGTCTCTCACCTTCCAAACTTAACAGAAGCTCTCCTGCGAACTCAGTTGGTAGAGCACATGCCCGCGAAAGGCAAAGGTCCCGAGTTCGAGTCTCGGTCCGGCACACAGTTTTAATCTGCCAGGAAGTTTCATATCAGCGCACACTCCGCTGCAGAGAAAAAATCTCATTTCTGGAAACATCCCCCAGGCTGTGGCTAAGCCATGTCTCCGCAATATCCTTTCTTCCAGGAGTGCTAGTTCTGCTAGGTTCGCAGGAGAGTTTCTGTTAAGTTTGGAAGGTAGGAGACGAGGTACTGGCAGAAGTAAAGCTGTGAGGAGGGGCCGTGAGTCGTGCTTGAGTACCTCAGTTGGCGCCGGCACGGTAGCTCAGCGTGTTCGGTCAGAGGGCCAGCTGCCCTCTGTCACAAAAAACTGAGTTAATGGATCAACAACGAGCTGAAACGGGTGCCTTTCGACGTCCGCCTAGAGCAGATACAACGAATGAAAACGAACAAAATGAGATTCAAATTAAAAAAAAAGTTGGTAGAGCACTTGCCCGTGAAGGCAAAGGTCCCGAGTTCGAGTTTTGGTCCGGCATACAGTTTTAATCTGCCAGGAAGTTTCATATCAGCGCACACTTCGCTGCAGAGTGAAAATCTCATTCTGGGCACTTTGAAGTGAGTGGCAGAGGTACTACAAATAGAACTACTTACCAGAGCGTTTTTCTCTTCCGTTCGCGTACGACAGCTTGAACGACTTTCTGCGCAAATCTCGTCTACGTAATCCCTTAAGGAGCAACATAAAGGATGTTTATTTTAATTTGACACAACTAATTATCTCGAAAACGACGTATCATACGAAAGTAAGCTAATATTAGTAAAGGAGACTCTCTCTGTGCTACGACTGGCCATCTCCTAACCAGCCCTCCACGTGGGTGGGGTCGACTGTGTATATTCAAATGGGCACCCTCATTTTCATTGAACGAGGCGTGTTTTTTAAAGTAAGTACCGTTTTGAAATTAAAAAAAGACGTGCTAAGATATCTCAATAATTTTATTTTTACATGAAAGCCTGTACCTTAAACTACGCACAGACACCATTACAGTCTGATTCTTCCTTGTTTCCGTTGTGTACTGAGTGTTTAAGATGCCTCCGATAATCATGAGTCCCGCCGACTGTGAAGTACGGGCTGGTATAAGATTTCTTAGTGCTAAAGGCCTAAAAGCGATCGATATTCATCGTGAGATCTGTGCAGCTTACGGAGAAAACATTATGAGTGATGGAATGGTAAGAAAGTGGGTGAAAGCATTTAAAGATGGCCGCACAAATGTGCATGATGAACAACCGAGTGGGCGTCCTTCGGTTGTTAATGAATGTTTGGTGCAGGAAATGGACAATAAGGTGAGAGAAAACAGACGCTTTACGATTTCCTACTTGCGGGATGACTTTCCTCGTGTTTGTCGTAGTGTTCAGTATGGCATTGTGACCGAGCACTTGAATTGCCGAAAATTGTGCGCACGTTGGATACCGAAAATGTTGACAGATGTGCACGAAACCAAACGTTTAGACAGTGCATTGACTTTCCATGAGCGGTACCAGAACGACGGTGATGATTTCTTAAGCCAAATTGTTACGGGCGATGAAACATGGGAGGCCTACGTCACACCAGAATCAAAGCAACAGCCCATGGGCCGCGCGGGATTAGCCGAGCGCTCTCAGGCGCTGCAGTCATAGACTGTACGGCTGGTCCCGGTGGAGGTTCGAGTCCTCTCTCGGGCATGGGTGTGTGTGTCTGTTCTTAGGATAATTTAGGTTAAGTAGTGTGTAATCTTAGGGACTGATGACCTTAGCAGTTAAGTCCCATAAGATTTCACACACATTTGAACATTTTTTTAACAGTCCATGGAAATTGAGCAAGGGCTTCGTTTTGTTGCAAGATAATGCCCGTCTGCATGTGGCCAATCAGACCAAAGATCTCATCACATCTTTTCGATGGGAAACTCTAGATCATCCTCCGTACAGCCCCGATCTTGCGCTCAGTGACTACCATGTGTCCCTGCACTTGCGGAAACACCTGCGCGGTCAGCGTCTTCAAGACGATGACGAAGGCAAAACAGTGGTGATGCAGTGGTTAACAAGTCAGGCGGCAGGCTTCTATGAGGAGAGTATTCAAAAACTGGTACAACATTATGACAAGTGCCTCAATGTTGACGGAAATTACGTGGAAAAGTAGATTAAGGTACAGGCTTTCATGTAAAGATAAAATTATTATGATACCCTAGCACGTCTTTTTTTAAATTTCAAAACGGTACTTACTTAAAAAACACGCCTCGTATATTCGGATTCGACTCCAAAAAATACGTACAGTTTAACTTGAACCATTTTTCCCATTCTCGGTAGATGGCGCTGTAACTGACAAATATCAGATTCGTCTGTTTTGCAATTAAGAGCCGACGTAAAAGTAAACTTTCGTGTTATAACGTTTGATACTCATGTTGAAATTGTACTTGAATGATGCAAATGTGATCGTACAGTACAAATATGACTAGACACTGATATTTATGACAAGTAAGCTAGATGCATGGTAACGTAGTTTTCTGATCCCTACAAGGTTGATTGTGGTGAGTTTCTGTACCATCCGAATGCTTGATTTTGTTGCCCACACTCGAACCGCGCCTTCAGTATAGAATCATAGAGCCACCCCGCCAGCGTCTCACAGTTGACAACAGAAACGCACGCTCCCGACAGACGCCGATAGCGGTCGCGCATGGAACCAGCGGATCCAATGATGGGCACCCGCTAAGCCATGCCTTCTTCGGATCCGACAACGGGCGCCACCTGCTGCTGTGATGTAGGATGGCCGGCAGCAACTACAGGGCCCAGTCTCAGTCGTAGTCTTCGACAGTTTGATCGTGCGTTAGTAGTACCAGACTCGCACTGCTCGACACTCTTTTGCTTCTTGTAATAGCTGGACTTTATTCCTGTTTGTTATTTTGTAAAGTTTCTTCGCAACGCTTTAAAAAAGCTATAAGTTAACTAAAACTCCTGTTTACTGCACTGACATGTTAGCTCATCATTTCTGCTCCTGTTCAGCTTCCCCATGACTACAGCTGTTGCACCACTCTGCACCTACTTCTCCTTACCGTTGTGTACGAAGTAGCACACAGTGATTGGAGTGTCTGATTTCGGTGTGTGTTTCCATCCAACCGCCGTAGCTCTGGCGTTGGCCGCTACGCGGCTATCGGCGGAATGCAAACCACGACTGTTGTAATAAGCCAATATGTTCGAGAAGTGACAGTGACAGGCCTACCGTCATGGGTACATACGTATTGCGTAAACACTCACACATCGCCGAAATCTAACACCCCAATGATGAGAAGCAAGGGGGTTCATCAATATCAAGCATCCAGATGGGAAGAGAAAACTTTTACATCCACGTCGTTGTTCCTGGACCACGCTAAGCGTAGTTTCAAACCAGACACTGAAATGGATAGCCACTTTGTACTCTACTATCAAATTAGAAATACTAAAATGAATTTCGAACGTAAATATCAAGTGTTAGAACACAAATGTTTACATTTATATTGTAGACTCAAATGCTTCGGTTGCTTAATTGCAAAAACAGGCGCTGCTGATATTTGTCGAACACAATGGTTCGAATAAACCGTGCTTTTTTTGCGTAGAATCCGAGCACGCAATAAAAATGGGGGGGTTCCCATTCGAAAATACAAAGTTGACCCCGCTCGTGCCGGAGGGGTGTTTAGCAGATGGCCAGCTGTAGCGCAGACAGGTGTCTCCTTTACTAATACACAGATCAAAAAAGGTTTTGCATCAACCCTGCTCCCAGAACTCCTGAAGATAGAATGTTGACTGTATCACAGACACAGCCCCTTTGACTGTTCAGAGATGTCACTAAGCCAGCCCAACAATGGAAACAACCATGTATGAGCAGCGCCTATTAGACGGAGAGGGTCCGACAGCCAATAACTTCCAGTCATTCCACCATGAAGGAGGTAGACATGTCGTGTTGTCAGTAATTCAACTATTCTCAGACGGGCAATACCGCGGTTCGAAAGGGTCAAAATGGTTCAAATGGTTCAAATGGCTCTGAGCACTATGGGACTTAACATCTGAGGTCACCAGTCCCCTAGAACTTAGAACTGCTTGAACCTAACTAACCTAAGGACATCACACACATCCAAGCCTGAGGTAGGATTCGAACCTCCGACCGTAGCAGTAGCGCGGTTCCGGACTGAAGCGCCTAGAACCGCTCCGCCACTGCGGCCGGCTCGATAGCGTCCGCATTGTTACTTTGTGCCAGGAAGGGCTCTCAACAAGGGAAGTGTCCAGGCGTCTCGAAGTGAACCAAAGCGATATTGTTAGGGCATGGAGGAGAGACAGGAACTGTTCATGACATACCTCGCTCAGGCCGCCCAAGGGCTACTATTGTAGTGGATGACCGCTACCTACGGATTATGGTTCGGAGGAACCCTGACGGCAACGCCACCATTTTGAATAACGCTTTTCGTGCAGCCATAGGACGTCGTGTTACGACTCAAACTGCATGATGCTTAACTTCACTCTCGACGTTAATGGCGAGGTCCATCTTTGCAACCAAGACTCCATGCAGCGCGATACAGATGGGCCCAGCGACATGCCCAATGGATCACACAGGATTGGCATCACTTTCTCTTCACCGATGGGTGTCGCATATGCCTTCAACCAGACACTCGTTGGAGACCTGTTTGGAGGCAACCCGTTAGGATGAACGCCTTAGACACACTGTCCAGCGAGTGCAGCAAGGTGGAGGTTCCCTGATGTTTTGGAGTGGCATTATGTGGGGTCGACGTACGCCGCTGGTGGTCATGGAAGGCGCCGTTACGGCTGTACGATACGTGAATGCCATCCTCCAGCCTATAGTGCAACCATATCGGCAGCATATTGGAGAGGCATTCGTGTTCGTGGACGACAATTTGCGCCCCCATCGTGCACATATTGAGAATGACTTGCTCCAGGATAACGACATCGCTCGACTAGAGTGGTCAGCATGTTCTCCAGATATGAACCCTATCGAACATGCTTGGGATAAATTGAAAAAGGATGTTTATGGACGACGTGACCCATCAACCACTCCGAGGGATCTACGCTGAATCGCCGTTGAGCAGTGAGACAATCTGGACCAACCGTGCCTTGATGAACTTGTGGATAGTACGCCACGACGAATACAGGCACGCATCAATGCAAGAGGACATGCTACTGGGTATTAGAATTACCAGTGTGCACAGCAATGTGGACCACCACCTCTGAAGGTCACGCTTTATGGTGGTACAACATGCAATGTGTGGTTTTCATGAGCAATAAAAAGGGCGGAAATTATGTTTATGTTGATCTCTGTTCCAATTTTCTGTACATGTTCCGGAACTCTCGGAACCGAGGTGATGCAAAACAGTTTTTCACGTGTGTATTAACTTTTCAGCTAGAACATTTTTTTCGTACAATGCGTTGTTTTCGAGATATTTGGTTGTCTCAAGTTAAAACAAACACTCTGTATACGGGAACTGTAGCATGTTCCTAGATTCATCACTTAAAATTCGTTCTTGATGCTAAGTAAGCTGTCAGGGGATAGTCTGCGTCTATTCTCAAGCGTCTGCAAATGCAGTTCTTTCAGGCCAAACAAACCTGTGACCAATCAGGCTGCCTTTCTCTGTATGTGTTCAACACTGAGTCTTATTCCATCTGGTACGGTTCCACACACTTGAGCAATTATCTAGGATGGGTTGTTCGAGTGTTTCGTATAGAGTCTCTTTTTGTAAACTGATTGGGTTTCCCTTGCGTTCTGCCAATAAACAGAAGTCTGCCACAAGTTTTACTTACGAATGAGCCAATTTTATATCTCTACAAAGTGTTACGGCCACGTATTTGTATGAGTTGATCGAATCTAACTGTGAATCATTGACATTATAGACGTGTGACATAACGTTTATTCATTTTGTGAAGTGCTCAATTTTATATTCCTAAATATTTGAAGCATCTTGCCGTTCTTTCCACCACTTTGAAATCTTATCAAGGTCTGACTTAATATTTGTACAGATTGTTTAAGAAAGTCCTTCATTACAGATAACTGCACAATCTGCGAAAAGTTTGAGATAAGTATTAATATTGTCCAAAAGGTCATTAATATACAAAATAAAGAGCAAGGGACTTAAAACACTCCCTAGGACACACATGTTACTTCTATATCTGTTGATGACTTTCCATCCAAGATAGTCTGCTGCACCCTCCGTATCAAGAAACCTTCAATCAAATTTCTCGATACCCTGTACGCTCATAATTTTGATATTAAGTGTAGATGTAGTACCAAGTCAAACGCTCAAAAAAATTGAGAAATACTACATTTACCTAAGAGCCTTCATCCGAGGCTTTCAGTACGTCATATGTGAAAAGTGCGAGTTGTGTTTCACATGATCGATGTTTCGGAATCCATGCAGATTGGCATGAAGCAAGTCGTTATGTTCAAGGTATCTCATTAAGTTTGAGCTCAGAATGAGTTCTGAAACTCTACAACAGATAGATATCAAGGATTTTGGACGGTAGTGCGGTAGATCAAGTCCACTGACCTTCTTATTGATGGGTGTGACTTGTGCTTTCTTTTAACTACTGGGAAATGTTTTTTGTTCGAGGGATCTATGATTTATTAGTTAAATGCAGAGCCAACCCAGCCGCAAATTCAGTATAGTTTGTAACAGCCATTAAGCACAAGAGCATCGTTAAATTTTTATGATTTAAGCTGTTTCTCAACGCTGTAACACTAATACCATTTGCACTTATGTTTTCAGAGTTACGAGAATTAATCTAAGACAATATTATTTTGTAAAGGAACTTGTGAAAGTGGAGTAAGCACTTCTGCTTTTGCTTCGCTGTTATCAGTTTCAGTTCCTGTCTCGAGCATAGGTGTGTGGACACTAGCTTTGGTGTTACTAACAGCATTTAATTACAACCAGAATAGTACACACGAAAGGAGAGTTGCAGACAGTATGCATTGTTGCCAGATACCCGATGACATCACTCAATTACATCATGCTATGTTGCCAGATTTCGTCCGCGCTCTTTTGCTATCTCAGTGTCATAATTCAAGATGGCGGACCTAGGCCATTTGCACTAAGTATAATATGCCAGGAAATAAAAATACCCAAATGGTTCAAATGGCTCTGAGCACTATGGGACTTAACTTCTGACGTCATCAGTCCCCTAGAACTTAGAACTACTTAAGCCTAACTAGCCTAAGGACATCACACACAACCATGCCCGAGGCAGGATTCGAACCTGCGACCGTAGCGGTCGCGCGGTTCCAGACTGTAGCGCCTAGAACCGCTCGGCCACCCTGGCCGGCAAAAATAGCCAAGACAGCAGTAGTTTAAATTAGTGGGAAATTCAAAAAGATCCAAGATAGCTGAAGCTGTCCACTTGTTCTAAGTATAAAATTGTGGGAAATCCAAAAGTCCAGTTTAAACTCACCCACTAATGTAAGAGGAAGCCGAAAGGCACGCGTTTTAGCTCACGCAGGCTGGCGTGAGGTCTGGAACAGGACAAGGAAGTTAGACTAGAAAAAAAAAAGGTGGTACTTGGTGGAATACTTAACTTTAATCCATTAATGTTGAACGTAGCTCTTGTCTGTACATTATTTACAGTATCAATAGTAACTGAATAATGGCGCCTTGCTAGGTCGTAGCAAATGACGTAGCTGAAGGCTATGCTAACTATCGTCTCGGCAAATGAGAGCGTATTTTGTCAGTGAACCATCGCTAGCAAAGTCGGCTGTCTAACTGGGGCGAGTGCTAGGAAGTCTCTCTAGACCTGCCGTGTGGCGGCGCTCGGTCTGCAATCACTGATAGTGGCTACACGCGGGTCCGACGTATACTAACGGACCGCGGCCGATTTAAAGGCTACCACCTAGCAAGTGTGGTGTCTGGCGGTGACACCACATAAACAACTGCTGCTCATACCAGGAAAGCCATCTGCAGTCAGGCAACTACACCACACGTCTAGAGATCGCTAGCTGGAAGGTCACAAGACTCTGCATCATGCAGTATCTCATGTGAGTCTGCTACGACAGTGGGGGAGACACAGAATACCCCCAATCACTACTGTTAAAATGCGATGTCACATTTATGGGAGTTATTTATAGCTGACTTACTTACCCTATGCAACGCTGCCAGAAAATAGGTGTTCCAATCTTTGTGGCACTGCACCAGCCAGCCTCCCTCCTCCTACCCTCACTCCCCCACTGCAACGTTCGGCCATCTGGTGGGTTCCACATACACTATCAAGACACCCAAATGAGAGACTGATGATCATCATGTAGCGCCATCAGAGATCTGCAGCCCTCAGACCAAATAAAAACTGACCCACATACTCGAATGTAAGTATTAGCCTCTATCATCTCTAAAGTTTTCTCAGCACTTTTGATTAGTTGCGAGAGGCAAGGAACGTAAAGGATACACCTGACAAAAACAACCAAGCAAATCAGCTGTCAGCGAGTGCTGCCTTGAATATAATCATGAAATGAAATAAGATGTCATGGTTCAAATGGCAAGTTCCTGGGATAGCATTATTAAGAAGTCTACCCAAAAACAGAAATTCTAATAAACAGGGATGGCGTTTCAGTATTAATATGGGGACCTCAGCATCATAAACGAAAAATATTACATAAATAAGACTCTCTGGCAGCAATATGTGTAGTCCTCCAACAGGGAGAAATACCTTTGACACTCTCGCCTGCTCATTTCGCTATGAAAAATTGTATTGTGCATGTACATTTCTGTTGTACATCCGTTGTCAGTAAAAGAAAGTATGTGTTAACTGAAATTATTGGCATTTTGCTTCATTGCTTCATTCTGTGAGCATTTCCCGTTGAATTCACTTAGGTGGTGAGCAAGAACATCTACTTCAACGTTTACTTCATCATACTGAGTTCGCTTGGACACTGGTGCTTTTCCACGATAGCCATCTTTTCGAACAATTTGGACAAAGCAATGTCTTTCAAAGTGACCTGCATAATGTTTTTTACCACCCCGATCAGTCTGCAATATGTGTGAAACCCGAAAGTGACATTCTGCCTTGTCTTACGGTCGACAATAACAAAGCTGAACGTGCGCACGAACAACGTGTAAGGCGTTTCGATCTCCTTGGCAATTTCTGTGTCAAAGCCAATCTTCTTTCAAGCCAAGAAGACAATATTCCACCAAATAATTCATGTGTATGTGACAAGGCCTCGTATGATTTTACCGGTTGGTCTGGATCTGTAACGATTCATCCAAATCGGTTTGCAACCCCATGCAGGGATCAGCCAGCTGGTTCATGAGAGCACTTCCTTGCTTTGTCATCCGTGCCATGCTTCATCCAAAGAATCTCTTCTCCTGTCGTCCTTAGACGACACATTCCAGCTGATCAACAACAGGATTTCTATGGAGCACATGTATGACTGAGATTCCACGCTAGACTATCAACCTTCTAACTGATTCACCTCTCAACATGGTTCACGATAGTCGAATTTATGCGATACAGTTACAGAATCTTCGATAATACTTTTAAGTTCGTGATCATAGTAAGCCACACCGGGGATCACATCAACATCATTAGCGACGTCACACAAGCATATCTGGCCGTAGACAAATACTGCACTGCAAAGGCAATGTTGCTGCACCAATTCGTCAAGATACCAGAGCAACAACTGCGAGGAAACATTGGGCAGCAGCGAACCATCTCAGCATTGGAGACGCTCCGTGCATCAATCAACTGGACTCTAATGCCAGAAGGCACGCACTGGTCTGGATGGACCTCAGATAAAGTCAGCGACGATTTCGCATGGAAATAATATGAGGGAACACAGATTGTTTCTGTGCGTCTGGTCCTGGCGGAGGTTAGAGTCCTCCTTCGGGCATGGGTGTGTGTGTGTTTGTCCTTAGGATAATATAGGTTAAGTAGTGTGTAAGCTTAGGGACTGATGACCTTAGCAGTTAAGTCCCATAAGATTTCACACACATTTGAACATTTTGATCACATTGTTCCTGGTTGACAGACTTTTCACAGTTCTTGGGTGCGATGGACAACAATGAGTGCCGCCATAACATTCCTCGCGCGAAACTACACCCACGACTACGAGGGACCGACGAGATCAGAGCGATTATGTACTCTCACGAGAGTGACATCACTAGTGCCCGCTGTGAGGGTAGTGACCTATGACTCTCAGCGACTGCCGCACCCATTGCCGACAGTAACATTCCTCGCAGCAGTAACTGCTATGTTGGCTTCATGCCTGCTCCACATCAAACAACCACCAAAATACAAGACGTGACCTGCAGCAGGCACTCCAGGTTGCTACGCTCAAGTATGTGGGCTAAACTAGTTTTTTCCTGTTTACAAGTGACAGAAGTGCAATGTACCTGTCAGTTCAGCACTTTCTTATTGGCACTGGCTATGAAGTGAGCACGTTATCTGGAGAACGGTCACAAACGGTGTTTATAACGTCTGCCTCCCAACATCGCCCCACAGACGATACTCTTGTCAGGGTACGTTCGTCAACTGATCTTGGGCGCGGATTTTCACCATCTATTTCACCTCTTCGCTTGCCTAACACGAGGCATCCACAGGAAAACCAGCAGTGGAAAGTTGGTACTCAGTATCACTGGCACTCCGCCATCACATTCACATGCAACTTCGGATGGGACTACTGCAGTACAGCGTCTGAACTACAACAGCAGTGGCTATACGTAAGTTACACCACTAGAGAATTCGCCATCATCTGTATAATTTTCAACCCAAAGGTTTTGGACACATTATATTAACATTTTATTAACGACAGCCGCCTGCAACTGCTTTATGACCATCAGACTCTGGGAGCTTAATTACAAAAAAGTAGAAGCTCAAGCAACATAGCAAGAATTTAGAATGGAAAATTCGAGCACTTTCGTTAGGAAAGGAATAGATGCCACGCAATCTTACTCACGTGATTTACACCAGGAACACAACCGCCGTCTGGAGATACTCTGCATTAACGATACAGTTCCCATCGCGATATCTGTGGACGACACACAGTCAGAACATATTGCTCCGCAGGGCCCACCCCAGGTGCAGATCAGTATGGTGAACATTTCTAACATGTGGCCCCCTATGTTACTCACGCACACGATGTGTGCAACGTGTAAACAAAGAGGCGTTAGTACCTATACTGTGCTGGACTACCACTAAGGAGACAAACAGGCAACAGACAGACTACGGGCAAATAAAACTGCTGTTGACGGATTACTGCAAGCAGGCACAGTCGGGCCGTCAGACAACCTATAGACATTGCCCACACCCTTACTTCCCAAGAAAGATAGAACAAACAGTTTATGTGGTGACTACTGGGTCCTGACGGCCCACACAGCACCCAAAAGTTACACAATACTGAACATCCAAGATTTCACCCACATCTTAGCAGGCGCTTCCGTGTCCAGCAGTCTAGACTGTAAAACTGCTTACCTGCAAATTCTCATGGCTACTGAGGACTTACCCAACACTGCAATAACCACGCCATTCAGGCTATATGAATTCTTGTTCATGCTTTACGATCTGAAAGTGCAACCCAAACACGGCTACACTTCATCGACAAATTTTTCCTCAAATTTCCGTTCGGTTTCTCATACTTGGACGATATTTTAGTTTATTCGGTATCTTTTCAAGACTATAAGGAAAATCGTACGCTTATTTTTGAGGCACTTGAGCATTTCGGTCGCAGGTTTGAATCCTGCCTCGGGGATGGATGTGTGTGTTGTCCTCAAGTTAGTTAGGTTTATGTAGTTCTAAGTTCTAGGGGTCTCATGACCACAGAAGTTAAGTCCCATAGTGCTCAGAGCCATTTGAACCATTTTGTGTTAACATCAAAGAGCCATCACTTCCTTAAGTCAGTGAGCTCTAAACCAAGCAACAGCAGCGACATCACCCAGTACAACCGCCCCAGTCGAATATGATGACTGAATCATAAGTCGGAAACACTCCTCGCACAAACCTTTTACATCAGCAACATTCAATAACAACGATGGTAACATGATTATTATCCAACACTAAGGTATTTTAACCATTCGAAGCAACAGTTTCCTATACTTGGACAGAAAATTTCTGAAAAAAGCGGATACAAGAGCTACAGTAACATCTCATCTTGCACGCAATGCATTCGAAATTCTGATTTAGGGAATAAAATACGAGCTGAATAGGACTAAAGTTGACTGGACATAGAATGTAGGCATCACATCGACCTAAAAACATTCGTTTCTGCATCAAAATCGGATTTAATCAGTTCACAAAATACATGCTGCTTTATGGAGAATCCGACATTAGCAGGCGAATACAAATGATTTAGTGGAAGCGTATCTCTCAAGATGTTTATGGGATATCTTTAAGACTGAAACACGTATGCAGCGATGGCAAGCCAAGACAATCTCTGACCAGAGAGTAGTAGCGCGTGCGAGATGATTCAGTTGCGAGAGAGCGGTTGCAAGCAGTCTGTCGGCAGTAGTAGTCTAGTACAGTTGTGTGAAGAGTCGCGACGGGACGCTGTCCGCGGGCGTCGACATGGGTCTCTGGTCAAGATGCTGAATGAGGTATATTGTTAAACAAGGTAATGCAGCTGCATTGCGCACATCAGATAATGTAATGTATATTTATTGTAATTAATTTTCAAGAAGTGCCCCAATAATAATTTTGTTATCAAAGCATTTTTAACAAAAGAGCTATTTAATTGAAAAAAAATTTCCTTAAACAAAAGTTTCAGTTAAATTCAAAGAATATGTGCGATGCATTTCCTCCAAGCTATGGCGAAGAATAAGAGCAGAATTTAGACCTGCAGTTTTACTGAGGTAAGAATTCGGATTATTGCACAGGGCCAAATGATCGACATTTCGGTCAATTTGCGTTTTCATTGTCACTGAGATTTCATTATCATTGAATTATCTTACATTTTGTGGGGAACTGACTTTGCAACATTTTGTATGTTTTTCATTATTTTTGTGGGGAGCTCACATTTGGGTCAGATTGCGATTCTTACATTTAATTGTCATTATCAATAGATTTCATTGCGGGAAGGTTACACTTGGCTCCAAAATGTATTATTTTTTATTTAAATATTGCTGTGGGGACGATATTGCGTCGTGGCTCCATTTTTAGGAAAATTGTTTGTAATAAACAATTTTCGGTGAGGAGGTTACACTTGGCGACATCCGGCCAGGATCGTATTTCTTTTGGAATCTTCTAAGAAAACAGTCAGATATCTGCTCTTATTTGCTTAAATATAATTAGCATTTGGCGCAACGCTTTTACTAATTTTGTGACTTTCTTTCCTCAGATAATCGGCAATTCGTTGCTCTGTTGTATTTGTGTTTGTTGCTTTTTGCATTGTGCTTATTTCTTTTGTGAATAATTGTGACTATAGTAAAAATGCCGCGAAAGACTGTGAATAGTGTATCGCGAGGTATTATGAACGAAATTACCGACTTAAACAACTTTACTGATAGTACTTGTGACACGCAGTGTAATGGAGGTGGTGGAGGTTAGTGTTTAACGTCCCGTCGACAACGAGGTCATTAGAGACGGAGCGCAAGCTCGGGTTAGGGAAGGATTGGGAAGGAAATTGGCCGTGCCCTTTCAAAGGAACCATCCCGGCATTTGCCTGAAACGATTTAGGAAAATCACGGAAAACCTAAATCAGGATGGCTGGAGATGGGATTGAACCGTCGTCCTCCCGAATGCGAGTCCAGTGTGCTAACCACTGCGCCACCTCGCTCGGTCGCAGTGTAATGATGACAATCCAGCGTTCACTGACAATCAGTGCGTTCCAACCACTAATGATGATTTTTGTCTTAATGATGAACACACGAACTCGGTTATGTCCTCTGTTGATTTGACGACAATCGATGACGCGGGGCGCCCTATTGTAATGAGCGCTGCCCAGCTTAACACACCCGGTTTAAAAAATTCAAGTAACGTACAAATAAATTGTTCTAATGAAAATGGACAGTGTACTGAAAATACGAGGGATATATTTAATTCCGAAATAGCGACGCATAGTGGACATTCGATAAGCAGACCTTTTTGTGAGTCACAGAATATCCAAATGGATACACAAAACGTGACAATTGCAGATACTCCATCAAACAGCACAGATAATAGAAATGCTAATTTTGGGTCGAATCCAATTATGGCATTGTTGCTACAAATGACAAAACTGTTTAAAGAAAAATTAGACAATAATAATAAAAACAAGACAAACTTAGTGAAAAATTAGACAACAGTTCCAGACAGCTAAATGATAAATTAGACAACAGTTCCAGACAGCTTAATGATAAATTAGACAACAGTTCCAGACAGCTTAGTGAACAAATTAGAGACGTTGCCGCACAATGTCATGACACTAAGGAACAGTTACGCGAGGAAATTGAGGCTTGTTCAAGAAAAAGTAGCGAAGAAATTAAATCTGTTGCTCAAGAATTAAGGGACACGCAAACAGCTACAACAGAAACACTTAGAGAGGAAATTAGCGCAGTCGGTAGACAATGCTCTGAAAAAGCTACACAATTACGCTACGAGTTTAAAGCAATGACAGCAGAACTTTCGCGCACAATGGATGAAAAGATTGACGCGAAATTCGAACAACAGAACACTCAAATTAACGAACGTCTTAGTCTTCACATACAAAACAGTGATACGCGTTTCCGCAAATTTATTCAGGATCAAAATAAAGTCAAACGTCAAGTCATGGAAACAATCACTGCACAGAGACAAGAAGATAAACGTAAAATGTTTGCGAAGGCAAAAACATATGTAGATAACAATATTGCCACAGTATCGGACAAAATTAATACCATCGAACAGTTGAACACCGAATTACGTGACGAAATTTCCGATCGTAAATCGAAAACAGACACATACACAACCGATTTTCAAACAGTGGCCGACAGACTCGAACAATTAGAACTAACACAGGATTCCGATGTCGTCAAAGCTGACGTTAAAAAACTAAACGAAACTACACGTAAATTGAAAAACCAGATTAATGCCTCAGACACTAAAACCGATGATCAGGTAAAAATACTGACTGAAAAATGTGATGAATTGGCCAGTCGTATTGATGTTATCGAAAGTACTAATGACAATAAATCAGACGATACTTCACCGGTTTCAGTTAATCAAACACCTGAATTTCTAAATCTACAACAGACAATCAATGAGATCGATTCGTCTAATAACACCTTGCGTAGAAAATTGTCAAATTTACAGCAAGAGGTAACAGAGATAAAAAATGTTCCAGCGTTTAACACATCACAGCAGGCGCCACTTAGTGAACATTTGTTAGACTCACGCAGCGCGTATAATTCGGGTAATCTACAGAGAGTACGGGACTTAGATTCCGAACAACCACAGTTCAATAGATTCTCCTACAATACAGAACCTGTTCCGTCATACAGAGATGATAATTTCGATTATAAACATTTTCTATCAGTGAGGAAATTTAAAGTGTTTAGGAATGACAGAACACAGATTCACCCACTGGACTGGATACAACAATTTAGCTATGCTTTTCCACCGACTTGGCCCGTAACACACAAACTAGAATTTATTTGCAGTTTTTTGGAAGGCGAACCGGCAACTCGTATGAGACCGATCGCGAGGCAATGCTATTCAGTAGAAGAGTTTCAGAATGCTTTTCTGTCAGCGTATTGGTCGAAGACGACACAGCGCGGAATTAAAGATCAACTAATTAGCTTACCGAATTATGAGAACACAAATTTTCCCACTGTCACGCAATTTTTGAGCACATGGTCCAACAAAAACAGTACCTAAATGAACCATATAGTGAATCTGCACTGATACAATTATGCATTTCTAAATTACCACGGTCATTAAGGGTGTCATTTCTAACGGGTCAGCAAAAAGAAAATATTTCGGCATTCAGGGATCTGTTGCAGCTTTTAGAAGTGCAGCAATCAGACTATTCTTTCCTAAACAAAAACTTTTCGTACAATAACGAAAGTCAACAAACGTACAGTAATTATGATCAGGGACGTAATTTCAATAGTAAAAGTAATAGACGCTTTAGGAATGACAACCAACAGAACTTTAATAACAGGCAAAATTCCAATTACCAATACCGTCAAAATTTTCAGCAAGAAGAATCACATTTTAGTAACAATAGACGTTTTTCTCCGCAACAGCATGAAAATCAGCCGGTTAGCATACGTAACCAACAATGTTACGCACAAGGTCAGTCAAGCTTTAATGTTTCGCCGCGTGCACGTATAGTCACTGATACAACAAACAGTAACGCACGGCAACAAAGAAACAACTACGTACAGAAAACACAGTATTTCAATTCCTACCGCAATGCACCGTATAGGAATGACTATCACGACAGACGTAAAAATGATGAGCACAATTATCAGCGTACATATAATAACAGTCGGTCTTACCAACAGCAAAATCATCCGCAAGAACATATTCTCATGAATGAACCCGACAGTAGGTATCATCCAGAGCGTAATACGTCTGGAAGAAGTAATAGAACAGTTCAAATAGTAGAAATGCCACAACATCCTCCTGGTAATAATAACACGTCAGATAGAATCTGACTAGATACTGTACAGGTCGCATCTTCCAGTAACACAAGCACTACTTTTGACACGCAGAATGTTGTTCACGAAAATGTAATTACTTTTGACGATATCAGAGACACTCTTTTGCAGGAAAGACCAGTTGTTCAGAAAACTATTTCACATCCTGTCATCGAAATTAAAATTGGTTCATCGAAATTTTCAGCAGTAATCGATTCTGGATCACCTATGTCAGTTATAAATGAGGAGACTTTCAACGAATGTAACAAAGAGAATACGTATCCTACATTACCATTAGGCAAAACGAAAGTGAAAGGAGCAGTATCGAGTAAAGGAGTAGACGTTAAATTACAGACGCATTTATCATTTTGTATTGCAGGTCACACATTTCACTCAAATTTTTGGATTGTTCCTTTATTGACAACAGACGTCATTTTAGGTACGAATTTTCTCGTACAACACGACGCAGTGGTTGATTTTCAAAATTCCTATTTAATGTTGAAGGATGAAAATGTGCAACTGGCTTTAGAGCTTCAGCATTCATTATCTGCGGAAGAACAAACAATTAACCGCACAGAGGTCATTTCCGCAACACGTAACATAGACTGTAATTCCACATTGTTCACGGATACGTATGTACATAACTATAACACTCCAGACGAAGCTGACTACGACGTAATGCAGACGATTTCTGACAAAGTTAAACAAAGCAGTGCAAATACAGACGACGAACGCACGCAACTACGCAAAATTCTTTTACAGCAAGCTCCAGTTTTTGACAACATTCCTGGTACTATGTCCGGATTTATGTATGAATTTCAAGTCAAACAGCACGATTCATTTAAAGCAAAGCATAATCCCATTCCACATATCCATAGAGAACAAGTTAAAAAAGAATTGCAGGATATGCTCGATCAAGGAATCATAGAACCAGCAGTTAGTCCGTACATAAACCCGCTACATATTGTTAAGAAAAAAGATGGCTCACTTCGCCTCGTACTTGATTCACGTCACATTAATGAAATTATTATTAATGAAACAGATCGACCACAGACACTAGAGGAACTTCTACAGAAATTTCATGGTACGGCTATTTATTCCACACTAGATTTGAAATCGGGATTTTGGCAAATTCAACTTCATCCGAATTGCAGAAAATACACAACATTTCTCTGTTTTGGCGACTGTTATCAATTTTGCAAATTACCATTCGGCTAACTATTTCTTCTGCAGCTTTTATTCGCGGTTTGAACACAATACTTCCGACAGAACTTAAAGACAGAATCACGACGTACGTAGACGACATTCTTATTGCAGAAGCTAACTGGACTGAACACAATCTGATTCTAGAACGACTGTTACAAACGTTTCATGCTCAAGAGCTCACAGTTAATCTCAGTAAATCGCACATTGGCAAAACTTCTATAAAATTTCTTGGACATGTAATTTCAGCAGAAGGCATTGCGCCTGATCCGGAAAAACTTCAAGCTCTACGTGACATTACTGTTCCTACGACGAAGAAACAATTACGTAGTTTTTTGGGCTTAATTAACTTTTTTCGTAAATTTATTCATCATTCTGCTTTAGACACACCTAGATTATGCCAATTAACAGGTAAAAATGCTATTTGGTCGTGGGATAAGCAAGCACATTCTGAATTTATGAACCTGAAAGAAGCCTTGTTGAATGCTGCACTTTTATCGCACCCAGATCTTACCAGAAATTTTTCCATTGCCACCGACAGTTCCAACACAGCTTTAGGAGTACATATTTTTCAGGAAATTGAAGAAGATGGCTCTACAGTAATTAAAAACATCGCATTTGCAAGTCGCATTCTGTCGCCTGCTGAACGAAATTATTCCGTTACAGAACTGGAAACGTTATGTGTTGTTTGGGCTTTTACGAGATTTCGGCACTTTCTTTATGGCAGACATACCACCGTCTACACAGATCACAGAGCGATACAATTTTTACTTTCAGCTAAATTCACTCACGACAGATTAAGCAGATCGAAACTTTATTTACAGGAATTTAATTTTACGATTGTTCACATTCCCGGCACACAAAATGTTATAGCAGACGCACTTTCTCGTTCTCTCAGCAACAATCAGCAAGACATCGCAACCAACTTCTGCAAAGCAAATTTCAGTGTTATGTACATTCAGCAAGTTGCATTTGAAAATTTTATTTCGTCGTCATTACAGGACATAGCAAAAGAGCAAAGTAAAGACAATGTGTGGAAAGAAATTAAACACGTTTGGCAAGATAAAAATAATGTTACAATTAGAAACCATTACACTGTACGCAATGACATTCTGTTTCGCCGCTCTCACCCTGACAGCAATAATTGGTTACTATGCATTCCTGACGAACTGGTTAACAAATTAATATGGTATACTCATTTAAGTTATGCACATTACGGAGCCAGAAAATGTTTTCTTATACTGAGACAGAACTGTTATTTTACTAACATGGAAAAACGTATACGACGAGTTTTAGCGTCATGTAAAATTTGCCTGAAAGCTAAGTCAGACACCACTTCACATATTCCTCCATTATATCCCATTGTACCTGTTAAATTGAGACATATGGCCGCAGTAAACATTTTTGGTCCGATTCCGAGAACTAACAGAGGTTTTTGCTACATCTTTGTCGCTGTTGAACTCACTTCAAAATTTGTTACTTTCACTCCGTTACGGAAAGCTACTGCTAAAACTGTTTCGAAAGCATTTGTAAAACATTTTCTATTTCATGTAGGGCATGTGTTGAAAGTAATTTCTGACAATGGATCACAATTTCGTTCTGCTATATGGACACGCATGTTACAAGCTAGAAACATTTCTCCGATCTATATATCCAAGTACCATGCTTCTTCGAACCTCTGTGAACGATTAATGAAAGAAATTGGTAAACTGTGCAGAATATACTGCCACAAAAGACATATTGATTGGGACACACACATATTCTCATTCCAAGATGTAATTAATTCCATTCCAAATGAATCCACTATGCTATCTCCGTCTGTTATACTGAAAAACGTTGAACCACCAAACAAAATCACAGAATTAGTAAATTTTCCTACATCTCGTCGATTACGACACCACGAAACAATTGACATTGCGCTGAACAACATCAAACGTGCCGCAGAGCGCCGGAGAAGACAGCAAAAACAGGTTTGTACACGCCGAGACTTTCACGTGGGACAGAAGATATTAGTACGTACACACTATTTATCCAGCAGAATAAAAGGTAAGTGCAGTAAATTTGAACTTCTATACGCAGGTCCATATCGGATTCGCAGCATTCCTCACCCCAATGTTGTACACGTCGAAACTTTGAGAACCAGAAAAAGTAAGGGGAACCACCATGTATACAATGTTAAACCCTTTATTGAATGAAACCACTTTATGATATAACATGCTATGATGCGATTGACTAATCTTTATGACCACTTATGCAATTATATTCACATGACTAATTACTGTTGATTATCGCATTTCTTCTTGGCAAGTGCCCAGCAAGGTAAGGTTAGCAGGTCGCTCTTCTTGTCGTTACACATCAGACCGTGCACATTTTTCATTTTTTCCTATGTATGTACGATTGTTTTCATGTTTTGTTTGTATGCACTGTGAAATAGTTAAGGTATAACACACACCAGTTGACTTTGACATTTTTTGTCCCATGATATCTCAACATCGTGACTGTTTTACATTTTTCTTTTTTTGCTGCTGCATTGTGATATTCAATGTACATTTTTGCCTTTGAACACTGTCTATGCTTTTGACATATTACGTTTTCTGTCATGTTATGCTGTATGCTTAATTATGTCACCATAAACCAGTCATTATTTAGTGGGTATATGATTTAAATGCAAGACATTAATCTTTGTTCATCAATTTCAGAAAGAAATGATGCGTAAAGGAAATAAATTAAACAGAAATGGGAATTTCACCTTCGAAGTGATCGAAAGAAGATGCAAACCTAGTGAGGAAGAGTAAATGGATCAGGATTAACAAGCATTAACAAGAATATACTATTCACATCGTAAAATAGCAGTCTTAACTAATTTTTTCTTTCAGAATACAAGGCGATTGATGCAAGCTGTCAGACAGAACTACACATCTTAGTTTTAGTGATGAAATATGCTAGAGATAAGGAATAGTTGTGTAATGAGTAATGAAGTGATTTTTTGCAGATGATAATGAATGCTGATGAAGAGTAATGATGAAGAATATGCTACTATGAATAATGAAGTTTTTCTTTACAGGTGATGATAATAATGGAGTTATGATAATATAAGTAATGAAGTGATGGATAATGAAGTTTTTTCTTTACAGATGAGGATGATGTTGAAGTTTATGTATTTATGCTATGTAGTTATTTAAGTATTTGTTGCAGTTTGTTTTGACAGTATGTTTTATATCGTATGGTATGATGACTGAAAGTTTTGGAAAGGACAGCTATGGAACACATTTTTTATACACATTTCGCTACCTGTTAATTCGAAGTTCACCACTTTTCAGCATAGTATGCGTTTCTTATTTCAGCTTAATAATCCATTTTGTATTTTTTCCAGGAGAAGCCTTTCATGATACTTACTAAACTTGTTACTTATTAAACCTATACTAGTACTTGCATTTTTTTTTTTTTACCCAGTTGTGTCACAACCTTGCTCCAGCTGACTCATGATGAATGACGTTACACATTTTTCATTTACAGGAACAACCCAGAAGCAATTCTTTTTTCTTTTTATCTTCTTGCTTTCCCTTATAATTACCCAAAGCAATGCATTGCTAACAAAAAAAAAAATGTATTACCAGTCCCAAATAATGATACCAGTTTAAGAAAGTTCTGAGTAATGCTGATCAGCTATGAATAATACGTCACCTGAAACATGACTACTGATTATTACTGTATTGAAATGACAAATGATTAATTAATTATGCTTTGTAACTGGAAAATGAATACTCATAATGCTTTGTAACTAGGAAAAGAATGCTACTACTTATGCTTTGTAATTAGAAACTGAATGCTATTCATTATGCTTTGTAACTGGGAAAAGAATGCGATTATTTAATAATGCTTTGTAATTAGAGAATGAGTGCAAATATTCTATGTCAAACAATTTATGAACATTATTCTGTAATACTAAATACATGGTACAGAAATGTTCAATAACTGGGCTATAAATGCCACAAACTACGAATGTAGTTCTCAATGAAGACTAGTATGTGACTTAATGTCCTTCAACTACTGACCTAACTACCCTGAATTACAGCAATGTCCATTTGTCCTGTCTATCCTCATGATCATGGAGCACTATAATTGGTTTTGCACTAATTCTACGTTGGTGTGCCTTGTAAGAGCGTGGTGTTGACACGACATGCTGTCCACCGCCATGAGTGATGGAGACGTTATTATGGTCCCACTGTTTGGTGTACCTGATGTACTGCCAAAATGAAAACATGGAATATTACTACGACATTTCAGTGTCTTGGCTACGCTGATAAATACTTCTGGGAAAAGAACTGCAAATTGTCTCACTTGGTGTTGTATTTCTGTGGAAAGATATGGACTTTCAGTGCAGCTGCGTGCAACCTAAGTGCTACAACCATGACGCAATCCTTCCTATTCCTTCCCTAATTCTTGTAAAATGAAAAAGTCATATACAGTACGTGTGCACTTCCTTTCATTTGTTAATAAGATCAGTTATCCTGAAATTACTAAAGACTTCTATAGTGCATGTGCACTTTATTACACTCCTTGATTTGTTTGTTTGTTGTAGAAAAATACTAGAGAGTACTACAGTGCATGTGCACTTCTGTCATTTGTCAATATGATTTGTACTCAGGAGGTTTATTTCTCGTAAAAATATTAGAGAGTTTTTCAGTGCGTGTGCACTTTATGCCATTTGTACTCATTACGTATATATTTTGTGGTTTTCTGATATGTTCTGTACTACAGTGCATGTGCACTTTTGTCATTATGATTTATACTCATTAGGTTTATTTGTCGTAAAAATATTAGAGAGTTTTTCAGTGCGTGTGCACTTTATGCCATTTGTACTCATTACGTATATATATTTTGTGGTTTTCTGATATGTTCTGTACTACAGTGCATGTGCACTTTTGTCATTATGATTTGTACTCATTAGGTTTATTTGTCGTAAAAATATTAGAGAGTTTTTCAGTGCGTGTGCACTTTATGCCATTTGTACTCATTATGTATATATTTTATGGTTTTCTGATATGTTCTGTACTACAGTGCGTGTGCACTTTTGCCATTTATTAATACATTTTTTGATTTGATGATACGTTCTAAACTACAGTGCATGTACACTTATGTCATGTGTTAATATGTTTTGTGCTGAACGTTAGTAACTGTGCACTTATGTCATATGTTCTGTACTCATTGTCATTGTCTGAAATGTTTTGTACTCAGTGCATGTGCACCACATTTAATTCATGTACTACATCTGAATATTCTGTAAATTGTAAAAGTTAATTAATTAAGAAAAAATTTGTTGCTCATGGCAAGTCCAAATGACTCACCATCGCTGCCAAATTTTTGCCCCCCCAGTGGAGGGTTATGAAACACGTATGCAGCGATGGCGAGCCATGACAAACTCTGACCAGAGAGTAGCAGCGCGTGCGAGATGATTCAGTTGCGAGAGAGCGGTTGCAAGCAGTCTGTCGGCAGTAAAAGTCTGGTACAGTTGTGTGAAGAGTCGCGAGTGGGACGCTGTCCGCGGGCGTCGACATGGGTCTCTGGTCAAGATGCTGAATAAGGTATATTGTTAAACAAGGTAATGAAGCTGCATTGCGCACATCAGATAATGTAATGTATATTTATTGTAATTAATTTTCAAGAAGTGCCCCAATAATAATTTTGTTATCAAAGCATTTTTAACAAAAGAGCTATTTAATTGAAAAAAAATATTTCCTTTCCATTTCCTTAAACAAAAGTTTCAGTTAAATTCAAAGAATATGTGCGATGCATTTCCTCCGAGCTATGGCGAAGAATAAGAGCAGAATTTAGACATACAGTTTTACTGAGGTAAGAATTCGGATTATTGCACAGGGCCAAAAGATCGACATTTCGGTCAATTTGCGGTTTCATTGTCACTGAGATTTCATTATCATTGAATTATCTTACATTTTGTGGGGAACTGACTTTGCAACATTTTGTATGTCTTTCATTATTTTTGTGGGGAGCTCACATTTGGGTCAGATTGCGATTCTTACATTTAATTGTCATTATCAATAGATTTCATTGCGGGAAGGTTACACTTGGCTCCAACATTTATTATTTTTTATTTAAATATTTCTGTGGGGACGATATTGCGTCGTGGTTCCATTTTTAGGAAAATTGTTTGTCATAAACAATTTTCGGTGGGGAGGTTACAATACGTGAATCATGTTATAGTTATCATAAAAAAATACATGTCTTATTATGAAGTGGAATGGACAGTAATTCATACATCCAGGGAGATGTCAATCCTGAAGAGAATGAGGCTGTGCTGGAAAAATTAATTTGGAAAATTTCTCATATCTCTGTAACTAATGAGGAACACTTAAAACTTCTAAAAATAGTAGATGTAGGTAATCAGTTATCTTTAAATTTCGGGTCATGGGAAATGTTTAAATGTAATCTACTTTAGAATGCATCCAGACAGCCGTGGTATTAAAAAGTCGGTTGAATTAGAAAGTTCTCGGTTTATCATACTTTTATTTCTAACAAGTAGGAAACGGTACCTGAAATATAACTGAAGAGAATTCGACAGTCGCTGTTTAAGTAACACTAAAGTTTACCTTAATTCACAGTTCTATCCATTTGACAGTTTACAGCTCTATTGGACGAATAACGCCTACAGCTGTAGACACTCCAGGACGTCACTAAATTTGTAAGACAGATAATTCATATATACAGCCTGGATACATGCAAGACTGATGAAGATGAAGGTGATGAAGTGCAGAACGTTTAGCATAAAGTTGTTGGGTCCTAATTTTCCCAATTCACTCAGCGCGAAAAACACGCAGGTTAGTTGCTAATACCCTGAGGACAAAGCAATATTACTGCTTGGTCCAAAACATGTTCTCCCTTATCTCGTGCCAGAGAACTGTTAACAAAGATGTATGACAGTACGTATGTCCTAGGTGCCTAAGAGCGTTTTATTCCAGCGATAAATTAACAGAGCAGCAGCAGGATTGTTCTATACAGAGCTTGGTACGTATAGGGATGCCTACCAAGTCGAATAAATTCTTGTAGTTTAAGGGCTGTTTTCCACAAGGACCGAGTACCACATGTAGTTTATGTGGACTTCGAACGCCTTCTCACTCCTTTGGGGGTCTATGATGGGGACCCCAATGCCTCACCTACAACCCTCATCGGACAACATGCACAATTTCTTGCAGAGTACCAGGTTGCCTTTTCATAATAATCGAGTCGTAATTATTTTGGATCACATTACGTAGAAAATCGTATGAGGTGGTTGCTCTGTGAGTTTCAAGAACTCGCAGAAGAAGATGATGCAACTTATCACAATAATATACCGGCAACTATCACATGGGAAATTCAGTCACTGTCTGAAAAAAAATGGCTCTGAGCACTATGGGACTTAACATCTATGGTCATCAGTCCCCTAGAACTTAGAACTACTTAAACCTAACTAACCTAAGGACAGCACACAACACCCAGCCATCACGAGGCAGAGAAAATCCCTGACCCCGCCGGGAATCGAACCCGGGAACCCGGGCGTGGGAAGCAAGAACGCTACCGCACGACCACGAGATGCGGGCTGTCTGAAAAAGCAGCTGACCACTATAATTATGGACTACCATTAGCTAATATATTCGAAAAACCGTACAGGGACACTGCTATATAATCGGCAAATTCCGCGATGTGGCACACAATCCATGCTACCTGAATTACAATCTGAACGTGTATGATGCTCATTTTCTTACTGAGCACTTGGCTGATTTTGGGTTGTGCAACGATTAAGTTAGTGTCCTCGTTCAGAGCACAGAAAAATATATTTCATTTTCCAAGAAAGCCGCCAGGAATATTACGCTGCACTTCCTGGGATCAAGATTCATGCAGGCGCAGCTTCAGAAAGTCGGTGGAGGATATGCATCTCACTTGAGTTGCGCATCCCTCTGATGCTAAGTTTCAGCTCGAAAGGAAGAAGTGGTTCTTTCCATTTGAAAGCTGGACTCGATGGGGAAACACAACACCACATTACCGGCCTTAACTGCATTCACCAGAAAACTTCTACAGTCAATGCCATAACAGTTGTGGATTATGAGCACATAGTGCGCTTTTGGCAGGAGTTTAATACCTCTACCTTAGGGTAGTATACAAGACTTTACGTGGACAGCAATTTACACTTACTTGCAGACATTTTGGAGCAATTCCAGAGAATATGCATGGAAACCTACACATTGGATTCTGCCACTACTACACTGCCACAAGTCTTTCGTGAGATGCTCTGTTCAAATACACAAGCGCCGCAATTGAATATTTAACTCATATTAACATGCCTCTGTTTTTTGAGCACAGGATTCGTGGGGGCATTTTCACAATATTTCCATTGGCATGCCAAGGCAAGTAGGGTGAATTCTTCGATAAAACATCTGGCGATGCAAGCTATACCCTCTACTTGAATGTTAACAGTTCATACGCGCATCTCATGTGACAATCTCTACCTACTGCAGGATGGATGCCTTGTCATAAAATCGACAGAATAGGTATTTTCTCAACTGTGGTAGCTGATTCTGAAGTAGGACACGTTTTGGAGGTAGACATGACATTAGTAGTTAACATGATGTACACAGTGATTTGCAAGTATGTCCAGAGCATCGAGTGCTGCGAAACAGTTCCAAACTCAAGCTGTTGACAACGCCAACGGGGAAAACTAGGTATATACTACATTATCAAGCACTGTGTCAAGTTGAGACCGCCACTGATTACTCACTTGTATTATTGCATTTGACCAGTATCCCTGGCTGAAGACATACGTTGACAAAAATCCTGAAAATAGGGCTTCATTTCCCAAAGAATTTCACGAGTTAATCAGTACAATGAGGTGAAAAAAATCATGGGACAGCAATACGCACATATACACATGGCTGTAGTATCTCGTACAAAATTTATAAAAGGAAAATGCATTGGCAGAGCTGTCATTTGTATTCAGGTGATTCATGTGGGTAGGTTTCCGACGTGGTTATGGCCTCAAGAGGAGAATTAACAGACTTTGAACGTTGAATGGAATCTAGATATATGGGACATTCCATTTCGGAAAACGTTAGGAAATTCAACATTCCAAGATCCACCGTGTCAAGAGCGTTCCGAGAATACCATATTTCAGGCATTACCTCTCACCACGGACAACCGTTTCTGACGGACTTCACATAACGATCGAGAGCAGCGGCATTTCCACAGAGTTATCAGTGCTAACAGACAAGCTACACTGCATAAAATAACCGCAGAGATCAATGGGGCTCGTACGCCGAACGTATCCGTTAGGACAGTGCTGCTATATTTGACGTTAATGGACTGTGGCAGCAAACGACCGAAGCGAGTGCCTTTGCTAACACCACAACATCGTATCCGGCGCCTCTCCTGAGCTCGTGGCCATATCAGTTGGACCCTAGACGACTGGGAAACTGCGGCGTCGTCGGATGAGTCCCGATTGCAGTTGATAAGAGCTGATGGTAGAATTCGAGTGTGGCACAGACCCCACTAAGCCATGGACCCAAGTTGTCAACAAGGCACTGTGCAAACTGGTGGTGTCGCCATAATGGTGTGGGCTGTGTTTACATGGAATATAATGGATCCACTGGTCTAGCTGAACCGATCATTGACTGGGAACGGCTACGTTCGGCCACTTGGAGACCATCTGCAGTCATTTATGTTCCGAAATAAAGGTAGAATTTTTATGGATGACTATGTGCCATATTACTGGGCCACAATTGTTCGCGATTGGTTTGAAGAACATTCGTGCGACTGGTTTCGACGCCCAGATCACCCGACATGAATCCCATTCGATATTTATGGGACAAAATCGAGAGGTCAGATCGCGTACAAGATCCTGCACCGGCAACACTTTCGCAAATATGGATGATTATAAAGGCAGCATGGTTCATTAATTCTGCTGGGGACTTCCAGCAAGTTGTTGAGTCCATATCGCGTTTAGTTCTGCACTACGCCGGGCAAAAGGAGGACCAAGACGATATTAAGAGGTATCCCATGACTTTTTTCACCTCAGTATAACTCAGTTATTGGAAAGTAATGCAAAATATTATAAACCATTACAATAGTTATTTAGTCAACCGTTAGGAGACACCTCGCGTTAGAAGGCAGTTGACTACTAAGCCAAATTTTAAATTCAACAAAGAATTGGTGCTCTGGAGGTCGCGATGGTTTCAACACAGTTTACAAAGCCTGTCTATGTAGGTATGTGTGTACTGGACCTATCTAAAATCCACATCTACAAGTTTCGTTATGACTTTGCCAAAGCTCATTCTTAAGACACAAAGGTACTTTATATGGGATCTGACAACTTCATTTATTGTGTGAAAAGTTGTGATCCGCATGAAGGAATAAGTTGCCACCCCAACGCATCTACATGATAATCCTTATGGCACAAAGCCACAGTAAGATTATCAGCTTTGTTCCTCCTATGTTGTTTTAACGTGCTTCTGGCATGAAGTGAATTTTATCAGTGTATTTTTCTTTGTTGACTGCTGTGCACTAAATTACGTGAATCTGCATTGTGTGAACTGACTTTAGAGTAGTCAAAAAACAGAAGCAGCATAGCAGCAGACCTTAGTTCGTATTCAGCGACTTCTTGGGTTAGAGTTGCATCATTTGTGGTAAGGACGAAATCTGATTAAAGATAGGTAGGGGCTGTGGCTGTCGTGTACAGACACAAGGGAATTGGCCACTGTCCATAAGCAGGCGGAAGCTATATTGGCCGTGGATGACAAACTTTAGGCTGCTGCCCTGGGCTGTGGTGACATTGGGGTGCCTGAGACGAATGCTTTGGCATCTCTGGAGCCTACAGTGTCGCCTGGAATTCCTAATGTCTCAGCGTCTTTCGATATGTATGTCCCAGCCAGTTGACACCTCGAAAACAGTTTTGATGTATGCCCACTGCTGAGCCAGCACGGGCAGATTCATCTGCTCGGACTGGGACCGATCTCCCCAAAAGATGCGAACAAGTCCAAAGTGTAAGACTGGTTATCATTGGGAGCTGCGATGTTGGGCTGATGATGGAGCCTCTTAAGGCAATAGCGGACAGGTCGGGAAACAAAGCCAGTGTCCACTATGTTTTCTTGCCGGAGGTCGCGTCCGAAATGTGGGGGAGGCTCTGCTGGCAGAAACTGAGTTGACTGGATGGACCTGGCTGCAAATCCTGGCTGATGTCAGCACAGATGCCGCCAGTTGCCTGGGTTAAGAAGCTATCCTCGGGTCCTACAGGCGGCTGCCTGGTTGGCTGGCACGTAGTACTATTAAATCAGGCGATTTTGAGTGGACTGCATTAGGAAACGAGAAAATAACAGCAGTAGATGAGGTTTTCTATCTGGGTGGCAAAATAACTGACAGTGTCCGGAGTAGAGGGGACGTATACACAAGATAACATTAAGAGGAAAAGTGTTTCTAAAAAAAGAGAAATTTGGCAAGATCAGATATAAATTTAAGAGTGTTTGAATCTTTTCCAAAGGAAGTTGTCTAAAGTGTAGCCTTGTGTTGTTGTTGTTGTTGTGTTCTTCAGTCCTGAGACTGGTGTGGTGCAGCTCTCCATGCTACTCTACCCTGTGCAAGCTTCTCCATCTCCCAGTACCTACTGGAGCCTACATACTTCTGAATCTGCTTACTGTATTCATCTCTTGATCACCCTCTACGATTTTTACCCTCTACGCTGCCCTCCAATACTAAATTAGTGATCCCTTGATATCTCAGAACATGTCCTACCAACCGATCCCTTCTTCTAGTCAGGTTGCGCCACAAACTTCTCTTCTCCCCAATCCTATTCAATACCTCCTCATTAGTTATGTGATCTAATCTTCAGCATTCTTCTGTGGCACCACATTTCTAAAGCTTCTATTCTCTTCTTGTCCAAAATATTTATCGTCCATGTTTCACTTCCATACATGGCTACACTCCATACAAATACTTTCAGAAACGACTTCCTGACCCTTAAATCTATACTCGATGTTAACAAACTTCTCTTCTTCAGAAACGCTTTCCTTGCCATTGCTAGTCTACATTTTATGTCCTCTCTACTTCGACCATCATCAGTTATTTTGCTCCCCAATTAGCAAAACTCTTTTACTACTTTAAGTGTCTCATTTTCTAATCTAATTCCCTCAGCATCACCCGACATAATTCGACTACATTCCATTATCCTCGTTTTGCTTTTGTTGATGTTCATCTTATATCCTCCTTTCAAGACACTATCCATTCCGTTCAACTGCCAAGTCCTTTGCTGTCTCTGACAGAATTACAATGTCATCAGCGAACCTCAAAGTTTTTATTTCTTCTCCATGGATTTTAATACCTACTCCGAATTTTTCTTTTGTTTCCTTCACTGCTTGCTCAATATACAGATTGAATAACATTGGGGAGAGGCTACAACCCTGTCTCACTCCCTTCCCAACCACTGCTTCCATTTAATGTCCCTCAACCCTTGTAACTGCCATCTGGTTTCTGTACAAATTGTAAATAGCCTTTCGCTCCCTGTATTTTACCCCTGCCACCTTCAGAATTTGAAAGAGAGTATTCCAGTCAACATTGTCAAAACCTTTCTCTAAGTCTCCAAATGCTAGAAACGTGGGTTTGCCTATCCTTAATCTAGCTTCTAAGATAAGTCGTAGGGTCAGTATTGGCTCACGTGTTCCGATACTTCTACGGAATCCAAACTGATCTTCACCGAGGTCGGCAACTATTAGTTTTCCATTCGTCTGTAAAGAATTCGCGTTAGTATTTTGCAGCTGTGATTTATTAAACTGATAGTTCGGTAATTTTCACATCTGTCTACACCTGCTTTCTTTGGGATTGGAATTATTGTATTCTTCTTGAACTCTGAGGGTATTTCGCCTGTCTCGTACATCTGTTCACCAGATGATAGAGTTTTGTCAGGACTGGCTCTCCCAAGGCTGTCAGTAGTTCTAAGGGAGTGTTGTCTGTTCCCGGCGCCTTGTTTCGACTTAGGTCTTTCAGTGCTCTGTCAAACTCTTCACGTAGTATCATATCTCCCTTTTCATCTTCATCTACATCCTCTTCCATTTCCATAATATCGTGCTCAAGTACATATTCAAGTAAGTGGTTCTCTTTTCTCCGAAGGTCTCTTTAATTTTCCTGTAGGCAATACCTATCTTACCCCTCGTGAGATAAGCCTATACATCCTTACATTTGTCCTCTAGCCATACCTGCTTAGCCATTTTGCACTTCCTGTCGATCTCATTTTTGAGCCGTTTGTATTCCTTTCTGCCTGCATCATTTACTGCATTTTTATATTTTCTCCTTTCATCAATTAAATTCAATATTTCTTCTGTTACCCAAGGATTTCTACTAGCCCTCGTGTTTTTACCTACTTGATCCTCTGCTGCCTTCACTACTTCATCCCTCAAAGGTACCCATTCTTCTTCTACTGTATTTCTTTCCCCCATTCCTGTCAATTGTTCCCTTATGCTCTCCCTGAAACTATGTACAGCTTCTGGTTCATTCAGTTTATCCAGGTCCCATCTCCTTAAATTCCTATCTTTTTGCGGTTTCTTCAGTTTTAATCTACAGTTCATAACCAATAGATTGTGGTCAGAGTCCACATCTGCCCCTGGAAATGTCTTACAATTTAAAACCTGGTTCCTAAATCTCTGTCTTACCATTATATAATCTATCTGAAACCTGTCAGTATCTCTAGGCTTCTTCCATGGATACAACCTTCTTTCATGATTCTAAAGCCAAGTGTTAGCTATGATTAAGTTGTGCTCCACTGCAAAATTCTACCAGACGGCTTCCTATTTCATTTCTTATTCCCAATCCATATTCACCTACTACGTTTCCTTCTCTCCCTTTTCCTTCTGCCGAATTCCAGTCACCCATGACTATTAAATTTTCGTCTCCCTTCACTATCTGAATGATTTCTTTTATTTCATCATACATTTCTTCAATTTATTCGTTATCTGCAGAGCTAGTAGGCACATAAACTTGTACTACTGTAGTAGGCGTGGGCTTCGTGTCTATCTTGGCCACAATAATGCGTTCACTATGCTGTTTGTAGTAGCTTACCCGCATTCCTATTTTTTATTCATTATTAAACCTACTCCAGCATTACCTCTATTTGATTTTGTATTTATAACCCTGTATTCACCTGACCATAAGTCTTGTTCCTCCTGCCACCGAACTTCACTAATTCCCACCACATCTCACTTTAACCTACCCAGTTCCCTTTTTAAATTTTCTAACCTACCTGGCCGATTAAGTGGTCTGAAATTCCATGTTCCGATCCGTAGAACGTCAGTTTTCTTTCTCCTAATAACGACGTCCTCCTGAGTAGTCCCCGCCCGGAGATCCGAATGGGGGACTATTTTACCTCCGGAATATTTTATCCAAGAGGACGCCATCATCATTTAACCATACAGTAAAGATGCATGCCCTCGAGAAAAATTACGGCTGTAGTTTCCCCTTGCTTTCAGCCGTTCGCAGTACCAGCACAGCAAGGCCGTTTTGGTTAGTGTTACAAGGCCACATCAATCAATCATCCAGACCGTTGCCTCTGCAACTACTGAAAAGGCTGCTGCCACTCTTCAGGAACCACACGTTTGTCTGACCTCTCAACAGATACCCCTCCGTTGTGGTTGCACCTACGGTACGGCTATCTGTATCGCTGAGGCACGCAAGCCTCCCCACCAACGGCAAGGTCCATGGTTCATGGGCGGGGGGTAGTGGAGAGTAGTGAGACGAAAAAAAATCGCAACGCCAAGAACGAGTTGTGCGACATAATCGAAAGTATGTAGATGCGTTTCCACATCTAAAGAATGACGTCTATTGAAATTTCACGCCAGTGACATAAGAGTGGTACTAACAGCGGCACTATAAGGATGCGTGAGCGTCTGAGATTGATTGTGGTGCGTTGATGTTAGTCAAGAATGACTTTAAGGCGACAAAGACGCCATTATCAGCACGTCACTGAGTTTGAACGAGGTCGTGTAATAGGCTACGAGAAGCTGGATGTTCCTTCTGCGACACTGCAGAAAAACTTGACAAGAATGTAGCTACTGTACATGATTACTGGCAGCGGTGGTCACGAGAATATGCGATGAAAGAAGACCGGTCTCTGAAAAGACACGTGGCACTACCAAGAGGGACGACTATCGTGTTCGGCGTAGGGTTCTAGCGCATCGTACTACATCTGCAGCAGCAATTTGAGCAGCAGCTGGCACCGCAATGGCACTTCAAGGACAGCTCCGAACCGCCGCTACGGCCGCAGGTTCGAATCCTGCCTCGGGCATGGATGTGTGTGATGTCCTTAGGTTAGTTAGGTTTAAGTAGTTCTAAGTTCTACTGGACTGGACCTCAGATGTTAAGTCCCATAGTGCTCAGAGCCAATAGAACCAGAGCTCCGAGCCAGACACCTTGTAGCGCACATTCCACTGACCCCAAACCACCGCCATTTGCGACTTCAGTGGAGCCAAAAGAAAGATCATTGGAGGAGGGTGGAGGTCTGTTTTTGTTGTTTTTTTTATGAAAGCTGATTCTGCCTCGGTACCAGTGATGACCGTGTGTTGCTTACAAGGGAGCCATTTGAGGGCCTGTAACTAACCTGTCTGTGCGCTAGGCACACTGGACCTACATCTGAAGTTATGGTCTAGGGTGCGATTTAGTATGACAGCAGAAGCACTCTCGTGCTTGTCCCACACCCTGACTGCACACTTGCACGTCAGTCTATTGATTCGACCTGTTGTGCTGCCATTCATTAACAGCATTCGAGGGCGTGTTTTCCAGCAGGACAACGCTCGGCCACATACTACTGTTGTAGTCCAACGTGCTGTACAGAGTGTCGACATGTTGCCTTGTCTTTGACATCCGGCAGCTGCGTAACATAATGCGTGCATTCAACATTCTGGCTGTTACACCGGTTATTAACATACCAGCATTTCACGTTTTCAATGACCTATCTCACACGTACATTAAACTGTGATCTTGCAATGTTTCTCACTTAAACACGTTACATAGACAAATGTATTCCCTATATTTATTTACTCTACATTAGGGGAAGGCGGGGCAAGATGGGGAAGCAAACTTTAAACCCTTACAAAAGGGACAAAAATAAACAAATTCACGTAGGTTTGATTATCATTTGTTTACTTAACCATTGAATTACAATAGCATGCAAAGAAACCTGTAAACTTGTTACATTTCGTTAGAAATATCTCGATTTGAAACATAAACTACCAATTCCCCGTCTTGCCCCATATGCGGGGTAAGATGGGGAACTAGCATGAATTCATCTCTAAAGCTTAAATAAGGACTGGAATAACGAAATCATGTGACGATAAGGTTTAGAAACATGGTTCTGCGAATTGTAGAATCAGGTATTACGTTTTATTTAGGCCTCTTACTTTCACATAGTACACAAGTGTGGACAGCCTCGTCATCATCACTTTCTATCCCTGCACAAGTGTCGTGGGCCCAGCGTCCGCAGCTAATATAGCGTATCCAGCCTCCTTCAGAGAAGTCATAGCAGTATAAACATTCTTCACTCTCTTCCTCTCAGTTTATTATCCCTTGAGCATGAAGGGGTGGTTAAGACGTCAGTAACGATCGTCACCTTTTCGTTGTCATTATGTCCTTTTGGTTTTATCCCAGGTTTATTAAACGTCTTTGAGAAGAGTTTTCGTTTACATGCAGCACGTTTGGGAACTCCTTTTCGTCTAATTTCTTCAGATAGTTCACTCCCATAAGGAGATTCGGTTAAAACAACGGGTTTTCCACGCCTGTTAGATGGTTTCCTTTTCGTTTTTTTATCCACTTTTGGAATAGCTAACACCATTTCAGGGCTGGTAACCTGAAAGTTAGATGAAACAGAAGCTTGATCGTCAGTTGTTAATTGTTCAGGTGTTTTACGTCTTGACAACATCTCTGGTATTTGGTCTTCCGTTTCTGTAACTTCAGATGTGTGAGCTTAATGAATGTCTGTAGTTCAACAGGGAAGGTAATAACTTTCTTGAAACACATTTCTGTTTACAGGCCAAATGCCTGTTTTCCGAAACCCGTTCACTGCTGTGGACATTGTAGCTGAATGAATGAAGGCTTTGCCGAATAAACTTGCGATCTGATGCAGCGTAACAATTTTTCCAGGATGGGTGAGAAGCCGCTATCTTACTTCGTATTCGTAAAATTTACTGAGGGGTTTTATAAATGTCACGTCCAATGGCTGAAGACGGTTTGAGCAGTGTGGTGGCAAACACAGCAAGACAACCCCATTTTCGCGGGCCACATCTATCAGTTCTAAATTTTTGGTGTGCGTTTTGTGGCCGTCCAATATGAGAAGTATTGGTCTTTCCTTTGACGCTCCAGTAAATGCAATAAACTTCTTAAACCAAGTTAAAAATAGTCTTTTCGTCATCCAACCGGTTTCTTGGACTTCCACCCAGGCACCAGGGGGCAGGCCAGTCTCAAACGCTTGTTGCACTCGTTTTCGAGAATAAATTAACATAGGTGGTACGTAGCACCCCGACGCTGCAAAACAGATTTCTGCAGTCACAGTCTGGCCTCTTTCTGCTGAAGTAACTGCTCCCACCTATCTGCGCCCTTTCCAAGGAACCATCATTGTGTGACCTTTTGGAATGACTGTTAAACCAGTCTCATTGCAATTGAAAATTCTGTATCCCGTAAACCTGAATGTGTCTCATTGACTTTCTAACAGATCGAAGTTTTGCCTCTTGTTCTGGGGTAAACGCATTAGTGATTGGTCCTAACTTTTTCACAACTGTATAGCCAGGATTAGCACGTTTCTTTGCCACACGTCGATCGATCATTGTCTGTGGCACGTTGAACTGTCGAGCAGCCCAGAAAAAACCCATATGACCTTCTATAACAGCATTTACAGCGCCTTCCATTGACTCCAATGACCAATCTTGCCTAGACGTTTGTCGCCGATACTTGCGAACCATCTGAAATAAAACACGTGGAACGTACTAGTGAGTCATATCATTCCTGGTAATCTATATTATATAGTAAATACCATATTTCCAATAGTCAGTCGTTAAAGCATAGCAAGAATTCTGACTTTGCACGTTTTGTGTATTTTTATTCACCATATAGCCTAAGGCATACTTTGTAATTAATTAGGAAACGTTGGAATAACGAATACCATTCTATTTACTATTTTATTCAACGTATAATGTACGTGTTGAAAACCCGCAGCGAGGTAAACACATGAGACGATAAGAACGTAATGATTGGACAAATAGTAGGGGCAAGACAGAGAAGCTACCCATCTTGCCCCATCCCGTCTTGCCCCCTACCATGCTGTCAGGTTACGTTACGCCTACATGAACACTATTTAGTGAACATTGACTACTGACACAGCAGTTTACTGTTAATAAGTGCTATATATACAGTCTGGACAAATGTTCACGAAACACATGTTTTAGGACCTCGAAAGGTGTAAAACATTGCAAATCAGTATAACAATTGTACATACCTTGCAAAGCTTACAGAAACCGCCGCGAAACTAAGGTTCAGCAATGTCAACACACTGGGACTGCAACGTCCCCTGAGAAAAATTAATGAATGACTGTGCTGATAAACCTCTTGCATTATTTGCTTTTCAAACAGCTGAGCAAAACTGAACGCACTCAGACATTACTCTCTTTACTTATTCTGATCAACACTAAACTGACACACAATATTTTTAGCGCAACGCAATCTGATTTTTAATAATCCCTACAAAAGAATGGCCCTGACTAACAATAACCTATACCTTTCATGAATCACTTACCTCACAAAAATCTTCGTTATTCCAACTACTGCAATACAGCGAACGCCAATACTGCCAGCTAAATAAAAGATTCTAACTACTGAAGTCACTAACTACTGATAGGCATAGTTAGCAAATGAAAGATTTTGATAAAGAACAAACAATGTATTTACCTTAATAGTGTTCAAAAGTCATTATATATATATATATATATATATATATATATATATATATATATATATATATATATATCAGTTAATGACATCCAGTCTTACAAATTTACTGTCTCTGATGGACACACGTCCAGATCATCCGCTCTCAAAACTCCGCCATCTCTCTCCCCACATCCACCACTGCTGGCGGCTCACCTCCAACTGCACAACGCTACGCGCTGTTCGCATCCAACTGCCCAACACTACAATAGCAAATTCCAACAATGCAAACCTGCCACAGACTGCACACAGCACACTCAGTGATTTTCATATAGAGCGCTACATGGCGTTACCAACATAAAAACCTAAACAGCCTACTTACAGGACCTGTGTATTGACGATGCTGACGTAGCTATCCACAGATGGAAGCACTCTAACTGTAGCTTATAGCCCTTCGCCATCTTACCCCACCTCCCCGTCTTGCCCCGCCTTCCCCTAACTAGTTTTTGGAGCTGCGAATTTTTTTCAGTCAGTATGTTGTAGCGGACGACCAAGGCTTAAACACAGTAAGCATGCTGAGATGGACTACATGACAGTAGTTTTGGAGAGGTGAAGAGGTTTGCACAGGACGCAGCAGCACGGAGAGCGGCATGAGACCAGTCTCTGAACTGAACAACTACCGCAACAATGACGTAAGAGGTAACTTAGGCGAGAGTGTAGCTGGGGAGCCTGCCACTGTTGGAGTGCGGAGCCCTGCCGGACGGCCTAAGGTGGAGAGTGGGCGGGTCAGCGCAGAGGGCGCCAGAGGGGGCCCTGCGGGCAGGCGGGCGCTTTAGGGCCGGTGCTGACTGCGCGCCATCCATCGCCCCGCCCGCTGCCTCGGCTGATGTACGACCTCGGCCGCCGCGCGCCACCAACCGCCACCTCCACGTTTGGCCACAGTCGCCGCCTGCCGCACATCCTTTCTCAACCAGGCGGTGCGTTAAGAGGGCACGTAAGCGAAAGCGACCAACATTGTGAAAAACTTTTTATTGGTCCTTCATTTACTACATGGTATTGAAATTTAAATTCCCGAGTAATACGTTCCAGTTCCACTCGTGTTGTTGTTGTGGTCTTCAGTCCTGAGACTGGTGTGGTGCAGCTCTCCATGCTACTCTATCCTGTGCAAGCTTCTCCATCTCCCAGTACCTACTTCAACCTACATCCTTCTGAATCTGCTTAGTGTATTCATCTCGTGGTCTCCCTCTACGATTTTTACGCTCCACGCTGCCCTCCAATGCTAAATTTGTGATCCCTTCATGCCTCAGAACATGTCCTACCAACCGGTCCCTTCTTCTCGTCAAGTTGTGCGACAAACTCCTCTTCTCCCCAATTCTATTCAATACCTCCTCATTAGTTATGTGATCTACCCATCTAATCTTCACCATTCTTCTGTAGCACCACATTTCGAAAGCTTCTATTCCCTTCCTGACCAAACTACTTATCGTCCATGTTTCACTTCCATTCATGGCTACACTCCATATAAATACTTTCAGAAACGACTTCCTGACACTTAAATCTATACTCTATGTTAACAAATTTCTCTTCTTCAGAAACGCTTTCCTTGCCATTGCCAGTCTACATTTTATATCTTCTCTACTTCGAGCATCATCAGTTACTTTGCTCCCCAAATAGCAAAACGCATTTACTACTTTAAGTGTCTCATTTTCTAATCTAATTCCCTCAGCATCACCCGACTTAATTCGACTACATTCCATTATCTTCGTTTTGCTTTTGTTGATGTTCATCTTATACCCTCCTTTCAAGACACTGTCCATTCCGTTCAACTGCTCTTCCAAGTCCTTTGCTGTCTCTGACAGAATTACAATGTCATCGGCGAACCTCAAAGTTTTTATTTGTTATCCATGAATTTTAATACCTATTCCGAATTTTTCTTTTGTTTCCTTTACTGCTTGCTCAATATACAGATTGAATAACATCGGGGAGAGGCTACAACCCTGTCTCACTCCCTTCCCAACCACTGCTTCCCTTTCATGCCCCTCGACTCTTATAACTGCCATCTGGATTCTGTACAAATTGTAAATAGCCTTTCGCTCCCTGTATTTTACTCCTGCCACCTTTAGAATTTGAAAGAGAGTATTCCAGTGAACATTGTCAAAAACTTTCTCTAAGTCTCCAAATGCTAGAAACGTAGGTTTGCCTTTCCTTAATCTATTTTCTAAGATAAGTCGTAAAGTCAGTATTGCCTCACGTGTTCCAATACTTCTACGGAATCCAAACCGATCTTCCCCGAGGTCGGCTTCTACCAGTTTTTCCATTCGTCTGCAAATAATTCGTGTTAATGTTTTGCAGCTGTGACTTATTAAACTAATACTTCGGTAATTTTCACATCTGTCAACACCTGCTTTCTTTGGGATTGGAATTATTATATTCTTCTTGAAGTCTGAGGGTATTTCGCCTGTCTCATACATCTTGTTCCACTCGTAAGTGTGATAAAAATAATAATTAACGAAAGCTGGCATGGAGCCGCGCCCCTTTGGTGTTCTGTATTTCCTCTCATCATTTATTCCTACAGTGTTTTGTTCCAGTTTTATGTAGTCACAATTTGGGGAATATTTCGTTTCCAGAATGAGATTTTTCACTCTGCAGCGGAGTGTTCGCTGATATGAAACAACCTGGTAGATTGAAACTGTGTGCCGGACCGAGCATCGAACTCGGGGCCTTTGCCTTTCGCGGGCAAGTACTCCACCGACTTAGCTACGCAAGCACGACTCACGACCACTTTTCACAGCTTTAATTCCGCCAGTACCTCGTCTCCTACCTTTCAAACTCCACATAAGCTCTCCTGCGAACCTTGCAGAACTAGCACTCCTTAAGAAAGGATGCTGCGGAGACATGGCTTAGCCACAAAGTAGGAGATGTTTCCAGAATGAGATTTTCACTCTGCAGCGGAAGGCAAAGGTCCCGACTTGGAGTCTCGGTCCGGCACACAGTTTTAATCTGCCAGGAAGTTTCAATATTTCGTTGTTTAGCAGATCCAGAACTTGCATAAAAGTGCGTCAGGTAAAAACTCAAAATCCTGATGTACGTTACAGTTCTCTGATAGAAAAACCACGCTCCAAGACACCATTTCCACAATTGCTGATAAAGTTGGGCTGTATGATGCTTGTTTAGTTTTTAAGTGCGCTAATCTTGGCAGGCTACAGACACTACAGAGGTAGAATTTGATCCAGGAGCTTCCGCACTGTCGATATTGAAGGAAATCGAAGTTGATACAGCTGATAGTACTCTTACTCTGTTTAAAAATCAGGTCAGCCTATGAGGACAAGCAAAGAAAAGACAACTTGAGGATGAAGGGAAGAATCCATATGGTGTTCACTTGTTCATCCACATAAGGTAAGGCATAATACAAACACTTTAAAATCTTTGTTTCAGGCTTCCCGTCACTTACATTTTGGCAACTTTATGTATCTTTTCCTCACAGACCACTGATATTACAGCGCTTAAACCTGACATTAAATCAGGCAACACGATAGTGAAACATTCTGTGGAAGGAATTTTGACTTACCATAATAATAAGTCATTTATGTAAGGGAAAAGATTCAAGGTTTGGTATATTTTTCACATAAATTTTCACAGACCTCTAAAAATCTAGCAAAAGAGGATATCAGTATTCTCTTCCATAGATATTCGTAATAATGTTATATCTAACTTTGTACAAAATATATTAAATTCGTTCCGACAGATTTTTCGAAAAAGAGACATTTGCACTCAACTTGTCGAAAAATGTTCAATTGTTAATAATTAAAAACGAATAACTTCATTACGCATCAAAACTTTGGACTTTTTTTTTTCAAAGTATTTCAACTTCGCATACGTCCCTACTTAAGTCATCTTCACACTTGGTGTGAAAACAAAGGTGGTCGCGGGGCTCAGCGAGTTTTGCGACGTCTAGGGGCGTTTCTACCATTAGACAAGATTAGGCAGGCGCCTAGGGCGGCAAAGGGCAGAAAAAATTAATTTCAAATCAAACAGCGAAAAAATTGAGCCTGAATTGTTTTCAAGCATACTGAATAGTTACTTAATATGTCTTTACTTACTTTGAAGAAAGTAAACACATTGCTTCTAGCTACCTCGAAAGCTAAGCAACAGCCACTGAGTACAAAACAGAAACAAACACGACTGTGATTAATCTATGTCACATGCTGGGCTGGGGAGTAGTAGGGCAAAGCTCACATCAGACCATTCTGCATTGTTGCCAAATTTATTCAAGATTGTGGGAATCGGTGTGGCAACATCTCACTGACGTCATCGTGGGAAACTCAAATTTTGATGGGTAAATAGGTCAATTCAGCAACCTCCACTAATCTAACTCCACCCACCTCCATCCCAGTGAGTGACGAGAAAATAAAAAAAATGGCGGGATGTTCAAATTGATGGCTGAGAATATCAGATTTTGTATGTTCACCTTGAGGTCTGGAGACCAACTAACCTAGTTCACAACATCACCACCAGAAGGAGCTGTTAGCACTCCCATACTCCCTCATCCCCTCCCCTCCCCTCCCCTCTCAGACCTGTAAATTGGCGAGAAATTAGCTCAGTCTGTGTAGGGCTGCCAAACTGGAGGACCTCTCGACAACAGGGTAATATAGTGTGCACAAGGCATTGGTTAAACAATTTGTTTAAAAATATTGTTTATTTATTACTGAAATCGCGATACATCTCGAAACTGACGCTAGCATGTGTTCAAATGTTAATCAACTGCAGTACTTTTCTTTTTATTCTGATAGCGGAAGGAACCACATAATTACACTGTCACAAATCACTCTAAACATATGAAAAACTTTCTCACGTGTGCTCTGTGCATCAGAATCACAGCTGCTGGAAGAAGCCATGTACTGGGCCACTCCACACTGGCCACTGGCAAATGCACAGCTGTGTTACGCATTTCCTGTTGCACTGGAAATACCTCGGCCTTCTTTCTTTCTTTGTTGCACATGAATACCCTTTGTCGCTCAATACTACCTGCTTCAGGAGTTGTTAAATCGGGTGTTTAAGCAATGTGCAGAATATTTTCACATATGTATGTTGAAGATGTATCGAGAACTAAATGTACCACGGTAGAAAGAGAGCTTTGCAGATGACGCAAGAATATTTAAACAATTTGCGATGTAATTACACATTTTATTCCAAGGAATACCACCACACTTGAACACAGACTCTAAAAAGACGGGTTCTGGCACACTTGTGAAACCTCCCAACCTTCCCCCCTGAGACACTTCGCGGCGCTTTTGTCGGAAATAGATCTCGATACTGATATCAACTACAGTATACGATTTTACACAAAAAAATGACGATATCTGAAAGTAGAAATAAAGATCTCTCTAACTCTAATTAGGACGCCCACCACTTTTCGAGTTTTAGTTCTTTGTTTGAAGACACTCCCAGAGAGAGAAAAATTCTGAGTTCTGCAGCTGCTGTGGTGTTCATCACTTCTCTGAAACGCTGAGTGGGCTTATTTTATATTTGCTGCTAGATTTAGGGGTGTTAAGGCTCTTATTTTTGTTTTCCTCACTTTTCGAAGCACTCTAGTGTCTAAGCACAGATGGGAAAAATAGAAAAATTGCACATCAAAAAGTTTAAGATACATTTCTAACTCCACATAGCGGAAAAAACCACACAAACAGAATTCTAATCACTATCTTACAGACGAGAAAAATGGCTGGAATTTTCGGTGAATTCTCTATGTTCTACAACTGTCGGTCTGGAGATGCTTTAAAGCCACAATGGCGGCTGGGGGACAGCATCCCACCTGTCCGAGCCAGAGGAGGATAGTCTCTTTTGGCTTGACTCTGTACACTCGGACAAATAAGACGTCACGTGATTCTTAAACATCACGGAATTTTCCGTCGATGCCTTTCCCCTGTCTTGTTTGAACCAGTCCGTAGAGGCTTCTACACCATGCACAAAGAATGTCTTTTGACTTTCTGACGTCATGGAACTTCCTCTGAATGGAGCATTCTGATTGGTTCTTACTGAATTTACCCACCAAATGGCTGCCGCCAGTGCGGGAGCACTGACGATCACTTTCTGCAGACGGACGAATGACTAGACTCTCAGTGGCCAACAATTTTGTACAGATCGAAGAATATACTGCAGTCATATTGCACTGACAGTTAAACTCTGAAAAAGTGGCCTTCAGATGGAAACCACCGCCAAAGACACTTTCTCAATTACACTGCTCTGCTACTACCTATCTATCTGCGACCTAAAACTTTTTACTGTGTGAATCACCAGTATTCTCCTTGATAAAGTAAAGTTTTATATGATGGATAGTACAGCCAATCAATGGATAATTTCATATCTAATCAACAGAATGCGGAAAGCTGTGCTTAGTAATTCAGTTAATATGGTCTGGGAATGTTATTCTCACTGTGGAGAAATCACGTATGGCCTTCCTCAGGGGTCAATTATACGTCCACTGTCGTTTCTCATATACGGGAACGATCTCCCATCTCGTAAAAAGGAGAATCTGTTCTTTTTGCAGAGGAGTTTTGTAATCAGTTCAGTCATACATACAGAAACAGAAGGAATGGTAAACCATATTCTAAAAAGTATTATTGATTGGTTTTCTGCGAGTGATCTCACTCTCAATTGTAAAAAGACACAGCATATTCTGCACAAAAAAAATGGTTCAAATGGCTCTGAGCACTATGGGACTTAACGTCTATGGTCATCAGTCCCCTAGAACTTAGGACTACTTAAACCTGACTAACCTAAGGACAGCACACAACACCCAGTCATCCCGAGGCAGAGAAAATCCCTGACCCCGCCGCGTATCGAGCCCGGGAACCAGGGCGTGGGAAGCGAGAACGTTATCACACGACCATGAGCTGCGGACTATTCTGCACATCTAGTGGTACTACGTCAATGATAAATGTAACACTTGGTGACGAAATTGTAAATAGGGTGGAAACTTCAAAATTCTTATGTGTCCATATTGATGAGAACTTAAACTGGAAAAAGCACTTTTTGGAACTGCGAAAACAACTTAGTTGAGGCACATTTGCGCTTAGAATCATTCCAAATCTTGGGGAGAGACAAGGCAATAACATGACACATTTCGCACTTTTCGTTCAGTAATGTCATGTGGAATAACGTCCTGGGGTAATTCATCTTTAAGAAAGTAAGTCATTGCTAAAAACATGCTGTAAGGGTAATATGTGGTGCTAACAAACGATCATCTTGTAGACATCTGCTTGAGATGGGCATTCTTACTACTGCTTCGCAGTGTATTTACTATGTTTGTTTTAAATAATCGACTACAGTTCGAAAGGAACAATGATATAAAAAATAAGCACAGTGCTGCAATAAAAATTTTTGGTCAATTACCTAGTGATTGTATATGTCTGACAGACAGCAAAATAAGATATGAAAAGAAACTGAAAAAGTTTCTGTTTGATAATTCTTTCTGTTTCATAAAAGAACTTCTATTATTGTAGGGAGTAAAAAGGTAGTGGGTAGGAATTACTAGCTCACATTGTATACTAAAAAGACGCTTATAAATGTTCAGCACATAGCCCTGTTTAGAAATTAATTTGCGATGTAAATTTATCGTGAAAAATGATCCGTGGAACATGAAATTAAGAACTAACTATCTGATTTAAAACAAAAATTAGTTACCTGAAAGAAATATAGCTCAAAGTTGAAAATAGTCTAAGCTCGTTAGAAATTTTTATATAAATATGTAATATGTCTTATGATATGAGCATGGAAAACATGTGTTTCAAGACACCTTCGTGAGACACTAGATTTGTCGAATAACGCCGCCGCGAGTGAATACAAAGATATACAATTGATAGTATTCCTGCTCTCCGGCAGTAACAAGATTTATGAAATTCGTGTTTTTCCAACACAGAGTGCCTCAGACAGACCTTGATAAATTGTCTGGATGACTGGTTTGCGAAATGAAATTACCCTGAATGTAAATGCAGTGTCGAAGATATTGATATTCATTAAATATACATGCCTATGAGATTATATGCAATGCGCCAGCAGAAAGATGCAGTCGATCTGGAAGCTGTATTTTAGGACTGGCGGAACTAGGGTGTCTGATGATTACTTATCTTCTGACTGCTACCGTCGCTCCTTGCTATCCCTGCACTTCACTGGTTTCTTAGGATTCTGCCGACGGAGGGCGCTCCTCGCCAGTCGCCACATCTCTAACTGATGCTAAGCAACGGCACGGTCGCTGTTAGGGACTCTGCATTGTTGGAAGCTGCGCCATGTCGCTATACGCTGTTTACTGTAAGAGGATATGTGGAAAATAATCGCTGTACAATTAAGGAAACTATCCAGTGATAATAGCAGGAACGTAACTAGGTTGAGACGACTGCGAAGTGCCTCTGAACACAAAGTCGCTCTGCTATTGAAAAGCTATGAATAAATGAGGAAAAATTAAAATGTGAAGTAGAAGTAGATAATTTAGTAAAATCGATCAGGTAAGAGAAGTTCCTCACTTTGTGAAAATAATGATGTCGTGTGACGAGGGCCTCCCGTCGGGTAGACCGTTCGCCTGTTGCAAGTCTTTCGATCTGACGCCACTTCGGCGACTTGCGCGTCGATGAGGATGAAATGATGATGATTAGGACAACACCCTGTCCCTGAGTGGAGAAAATCTCCGACCCAGCCGGGAATCGAACCCGGGCCCTTAGGATTAACATTCTGTCGCGCTGACCACATTTTTTTTTTTTTTTTTTTTTTTACTCAGTTTGTTCGATATAGTTCGTTGCGTTTGGTCGGGGCGGACCTCACAAGACATCCGTTCAAATTGATCGTTGGTTCCTTGACTCAGTTTTTTTTATTATATAGAGCACGCAGCCCTCTGACCGAACACGCCGAGCTACCGTGCCGGCATAAGTTTAAAATGCACGAAAATTACCACTAGAGCACTGGCTCACACAACACGACCGTGACAGGATTCGAACCTGCAGCTACGGCCACTCAGCTACCGGGGACGGACGGTGAAAATAATGAAATACCGTTTGTTTTTCGCCATACGCGTTCTGCTTCTTTTAATTATGGAGCATCTTCAGTGGCCTGCAATACATGTTTGTTTCTATAGAGGATGAAAATTAATAAAAACCGACAAACTACAGGGACGGATTACTGCTTGGAAATCGAGGATAAAGGGTCCTATGAACATGTGCCTGGAAATGCATTGTTGCATCGGTAGATGACGCTCACAAATGACAGTTGCTCTGGCCACATGCCGTGTGTTCGTTGTGTGCTGCAGGCTGTGTGATTGACGCAGCGTACTGTAAACAGCAGAATGGTCCGGTATTCATGTCGGGGACAAGTTAAGATGGTGTTTGTGTACGGCCAAGCACACGGAAACGGCCGAGAGGCAGCACAACTATGCCTCACAGACAATAACCACATCAAGCAACATTTCAAACCATTTTTGGGGGTTTGTGCACACCGGTTATTTCTGGACACATGTTTTTCCTACATTTCCTGTCAGGAAACCGTCCCTGCAGTTTTTCGGTTTTATTAATGTTCACCCTGTATATATAATAAATGCATTTTGTAGTAGCTACAAGTATGTTACTATGTTACGTTTTCTCATGTGTTCCTGGTTAGAAACAACTTTGCAGCACATACTTCGAGAGGTCATATTATAGTTTGGTGTTACTTATTATACTTAAGCTGCAAAAGTTGTTTGTAATCTGAAAAATAAGAGAAGAATATGAGGAAACGCAGCGTAGTGGGATACTTGTAGCTGATGGAATTAAATTTTCCTGCAGACGTATGAGTCTCAATTTTATTTTTGATAAGGATAGAAACTGAAGCAATAAATTAAAATTTATGGCACTGACAGGACTTGAATTCGGGTCTCCTGCTATTTTTTTCATTTTGTTCGTTATTGTTCATTGTATTTGGTCATCACGTGACATCCACTGAAGTTCGTTGTCGATCCTTTTATTCAGTTTTTTTTTTTTTTTTTTTAATTACAGAGAACAACCAGCTCTCTGACCGAACATGCTGTTGCCGTGCCGGCATGCTTAGGATGCAGATGCGCCTACCACTACACCACCATGGCACTGTGGTGTACTGATTGGCATATCTGTCTACTACACAGGAGTCCTGCGTTAAAGTCCTGGCTGTGGTAGAAATTTTGATTCATTGCTTCAGCTCCTATCATTATCGAGTACTTATAATTACTACAGAATGTATTTATTATATACATATATAAAAACAAAAGTATTAAAGGGCACTGAAGATGCTTCATAAATAAAAGAAACGAAAAGCGTGGGGCTAAAACAAATCCCCTTTCGTTTATTAAAAGAACGGAACATACCCGCATGAATTTTGGAGCAACTATCGAACAAAAGGAAAACGGAAAAACTGACAATAAAAGATTCTTTTATGTACAGATATCCGAATAATTTGTCTCCTTTACCGCGTCAAAGATCAGCCGGCATTAGGGTATGAACATCAGTTAATTGAATATATGAAACGAAAGAGACCATATGGCACTTTCAACGTCTGTTAAAGATAGACATTCAGTGTGGATTGGCTACGAAATGAATTAAACCAGTAGAGTACCTCTTCGACAAACTTTGCGAGGGAGAGAGGCTCACATATGTCATAACTAGGCTTAAAGCAACAATTTTTTGTTCTATGATTGACGATATTTACTTGCAAACAATTTAACGTGTTCATTTTTTCCTGAAACTTCCCGGAAACGGTATTTCAGGGGATGATATGCAAATTCCCTTGACCAAGTAGTCGTTACACTGCTCTTGTAATTGCAGGTCTGAATTAGCCAGAGGGAGAACACTTTGCTTTAGATCTTTGTAAACTAATGATTTCTCTTCAGTCTTTGGTAAAGTAAAGACTTCAGATTAGGACAGGAGAGATGATTGATGAGCCGAGCCCTGTTGCAGCTGGAAGGATGTCTGTACTTAAGCGCTGAGTACAAAGAGAGGGCGCAAGTCATTTTCTGCAGCCACTGCTTTTGCTGGCTACTTTACTCACGCTCCGAGTGCTTGGGTAAGACGGGCTATCATCAGATGCGCCAACATCATTCAGACACAAAATTAATCTGCTCCCTTCAGGAGCCGAGCAAGCGATTTTACAGTCGCGTATTCAGCTTCTTGCTCTCAATTGTGTACTTACTACTTTTAACTAACAACTTATGCAGTCGCTGGTCGCTTCCATGAATTGCGAACGTAACTGTGTTTTATCCTCCCCACTCACGTGTACCAAGGCTATACTTTAGCATTGTAATCTCTTATCTGCTTGTCAGTGGTTTTTGTAAATATCAGAGAGCAATTCTCATATTTATAGCTAATAAACCTATTATAGTGACTATTTGTTTCCATTCATATGTCTAAGCTTCCTCCTCCCATTAATGTCTATCTGAGCGGTGTGGTACCCATTTGTTTCATGCTTAATTGGACCATACCTTTTAATATTCATTAAAATAAGACTTTCTTTTTTGTGTGCCAGTATCCTTGTTTTAAATTAATTATCATGAACAAATGGGATGGTTCCTCAGTCTGTCGGTTACGAGAGTTTGGTCCTGTTCATCGTAGGAGTATGTTTCAACCACAGCCTACACCCAACCAAGTGACTGGTTTTAAGACACTTACGTAGCAATATAACCTTTTTTCATACCTACTGCCGGTGACAAAGATCTGGAAATGAAGCACTTAAGGTTTCTGATGACATTTCTTTTCTGCTTCCATTGGAGCTAATATAGATAAGAACTTAGTTTAAAGCCGTCCTAATGTATCTAACAGACTCCACTGCTGTTGCTAAACCTAAACACTAAAAATATTAAGACTTCTGATGTACTACAATGAGCTACAAAAGGTTATCCGATTTGGAGATACTATCAATATAAGGAAAGTGACGCGAAAGGTCACAGGTTTGTTTCACTGGCGTGAGAGTGTGATACAAATGTTAAAAAACCTAACCTGCATTACTCGTAGCAATACGCCGCACATCAGTGAAGAACGTGCTTGAAAAACTCAAAGAATCATCTTGCAACAAAGAAACCACGAATGTTCGTCAGCCTACTGCGTGTGTACCCAGTAGAGATCCTACAGGTGAGATTGTGGTAACAACAGCTCGCACAGAGGCGCAGAAGTATTCATTATTCCCACGCTCTATCCGTGAATGGAAAAGAGACTTCAGTGAACTGTCCCATAAAATGCATCCTATGCTATACATTTTACAGTGATTCGTTGAGTGTAGATGAAAACCTAGATCCATCACTTACGTAGAAAATCAAAGAGTACGAAACATTGGTTCATGTAAAGTAATGGACCATTGTCACATACGAGAAAGAGGAGAAAATCATTTAAGGAAGACAAAATTTTACGTCACCAAATAAATATCTTTCAGTAGATGTTCACATTTTTACATGAATATTCAACCTAATGTACGTACTTTAAAATTATCTGTTCATTCTTGTTTTGCCTTCGAATACAGTACTGCGTATGTTTTAACTTCTCTAATAATATTAACTTCTTTACTTAATGATTTCTTATGCTTTTATTCAGAAAGTAAGGAGATTGCTTCACTCGTTAAATGTTTTGTATTTAATTAAAATGAATCTTGGTTTACTGTTGTTTTTGTTGTCGTCAGTCCAAAGACTGGTTTTATGTAACAATACCCAGTAGAAGCCTCTTCGTTTCCGAATAACAGCTGCAACCTACATCCATCTAAACGTTTTAACGTGCTTACCGTATTCATCTGTTGGTCTCCTTCTACTGACTTTTCCCATTACACTTCCCACCAACATTACGTTGGTGATTCCTTGATGTCTCAGAATTTGTCCTATCAACCAATACATTCTTTCAGTCGAGTTGTGCCGTAAATTTCTTTTCCCCTCCAGTTCCGTTAAGTCCTCCTCATGCCTCTACCCATTTAATCTTCATTATTCTTCTGTAGCACAAAATTTCAGAGGCTTCTATTCTCCTCTTTTTTAACTGCTAATCGGTCACGATTCACTTTCATTCGGCTACACTCTAGAAAACTATCTTCAGAAATGGCTGCCTAAGACTTAAATTTACATTAGATGTTAACAAATTTCTCTACTTCAGAAACTCTTTCCTTGTCATTGCCAGTTTACATGTTATATCCGCTCCACTTCGGCCGTCATCAGTTATTTTACTGCCCAAACAGCCCAATGTATCTATAATTTTTAATGTCTCATTTCCTAATCTGACTCACTCAGCATCACCTCATTTAGTTCGGCTAAATTTCGTTGCCCTTTTTTCGCTTTTTTTAAATGTCCCTCTTATGTCATCCGTCCAAGACTGCTCTTCCAAGTCCTTTCCCGACTCGGACAGAATTAAAACATCATCGGTAAATCCCAAAGTACTTATTATTTCTCCTTGAACGTCAACTTCCTGCCCAAATTTTTCTTTGGTGTCCTTTACTGCCTGCTAACTCTACAGATAGAATAACATCAGAGATAAGTTACAACCCAGTCTCACTCCATTCTCAACCACTGCTTCCCTATCATGACCTTCGACTCTTATAACTGCCGTCTGGTTTTTGAAAATTTGTGTATAACTTATCGCTTCCTGTGTTTTATCCGTGCTGTCTTCAAAATTCCAGCCGGCCGAAGTGGCCATGCGGTTAAAGGCGCTGCAGTCTGGAACCGCAAGACCGCTACGGTCGCAGGTTCGAATCCTGCCTCGGGCATGGATGTTTGTGATGTCCTTAGGTTAGTTAGGTTTAACTAGTTCTAAGTTCTAGGGGACTAATGACCTCAGCAGTTGAGTCCCATAGTGCTCAGAGCCATTTGAACCATTTTCAAAATTCCAGTCAGCACTGTCAAAAGCTTTCTTAAAGTGAACAAATGCTATAAACGTAGTTTTTCCTTTCCTTAACCTATGTTTTAAAAGATGTCGTACAGTCAGTGCTACCTCGCGTGTTCGTACCTTTCTCCTGAACCGAAACTGATTTCTGCGAGATCGGCTTCTACAATTTCTTCCGTTCTTCTGTAAATAATTCGTGTCCATTTTTTGAAACCTTGACTTATTAAACTGTTAGTTCAGTAATATTCACACGTGTCAGCTCCAGCTTACTTTGGAATTGGTATTATTAAATTGTTTATGAAGTCTGAGGTTCTTTCGACTTTCTCAAACATCTTGCACACCTTTGAATAATTTTGTTTTGGGTAGATTTCACAAGGACATCAATAGTTCTGAGGCAATGTCATCTGTTGTAGGGGCCTTGTTTCGAATTAGGTCTTTCACTACCCTGTCGAATTCTTCTCGCAGTACCAACGATAAACAAGTGAGCAACGACAATAACATGACACATTTGACTGAGTGTATTGTCAGAAGTGTCTGCTCAGATCTCATTTCGCCACATTTTTTGTAAGTGCATGTGAGGTGAAGTACTGAGCGGAAATTTATGAAAAACTGGGTGAAACCATTGCGCTAAATAGTAGCTGATTGAGACACCAACCAGGGACACGAAACAGGACGGAAGATGTAAGCACAGAAACGTACACTACCTCTACCCGCGAAACAACTCTCCACAAATACGCGATAATTTTCTTCATAGCTAGTTTGTAGATGACATGCTGTCAAAAAAACGACGAAAACGACCACTAAAATCGATGTGCAATGATACAGTTCAATTAGCGATGTAATTTTAAGGTGAGAGTCCAAACAAAACGAAGCAAATTGCAAATATTGTATTTCTTAGGCCTAAATTTAGCCCACAAAAGATGACACATTGGTGTCGAAACATGTCTGGGGAAATACAAAAATGAACTAATTGTGTATGCATAAGGCTTATTTCCAAAGCAACCCATTTTTCATTGGTATTATAGTTCACTGCCCTGATCCGCAAATGTATTAATTGCTCATGAGGTAAATGGTATGAGTGGGGGTAGCATTGAATTAAGTGATTGAAAAATTACTTTCGTGAACAACAGGGTTTCTGTTTCGGTTACAAACTTCATTTACTTTCTTAAAGCCAAGACTTCGGGAGAAACAAATTGAAACACAATAAATACAGTTACAGTGTAACTATGCGTCTTAAAAATCATACTAGAATACCGGTCACGTATTGACTTGGTTAGGCGCACAGGATACTATCTGAAAAGGACATTACGACAGTGGCTGGTTAGAGTATGTAACACTCACTCATACTCCATGCAGGTAAGTGCACACCATGTAACTAAGTATCAAGGGCAAGCTGAGCAAGCGTCGAGTATGCCAGATAACGGGTGAGGCCCACGTCGAAGGTATTTTTACACTAGCAGAGCTCCAAGAGAAATAACAAAGCGGATGCTAAAAATGCATTGTGAAAAGCGTGAGAGCTAACAGTTGCGTACCAGAGGGATAGCGTGGTAGTTGCCTAAGCGTGTGTACGGCACAGATAATAAAAAATGGCACACAAATAAAGAAACAAGAGAAAAATCTCTGTTACTCTCAAAATTTCACCTCTATCTTTCCGGTGATTTAATTTAGATTGGGTGGCTCGAGTGAAGCCCACACTAAACACCTACGGTCATGGTTCAAATGGTTCATACGGCTCTGAGCACTATGGCACTTAACATCTGAGGTCATCAGTCCCCTAGAACTTAGAACTACTTAAACCTAACTAACCTAAGGACTTCACACACATCCATGCCCGAGGCAGGATTCGAACCTGCGACCGTAGCAGTCTCGCGGTTCCGGACTGAGCGCCTAGAACCGCTCGGCCACCGCGGCCGGCGCCTACGGTCATGAACAAGAATCTCACCCACTACAGAAAATAAAAATAGACACTGCTTAATACTGCACACGAAATTTAATTACTCGTTAAACTCAGAATGTAATAGCCAACATACTATAGATTGTTAGCAGTGAAATCAAGAGCACGTGGGTATTGGCGAACTGAGATGGATTTACTACACACAAAAATCATCACTGATATTCATTTAAACCGACTCAAAAACATACGCGGAATTCAATGTGAAACAGGATGGAAAACGCTATTGCTTGGTAGTGATGAAACTGAAATCACATGGGGTGCTGGCAGGCAAAAGTGCATTCGCTACCCACAAAGAAACCATCTTAGAAATTTATTTAAACCAAGTCTAAAACATACATGAACCAGCTATGACTGAATAACCCCTGTATCTGACGGCTTGCACATACATCGATGACTCATAGTTCTCACAAATGGTCAGCAGCTCCTTCCACAGAACTCACAGGAGTATAATCAAAATTAAGGGAAATCGAAACACTTCTCTAACGTAGATAACACGGAAGAAAACGTATTAGTTGATTCTGCAATAAGGTATCTCTTTGTAAATACATAAAACTGCAACCAGTAACTTTTTTGAATAGTTATGTATTACTCCATGAACCGGTTTTCAAACCTTTTCATGTTCATCTCCAGATGGTTTTCTGGAAGTTACATCACTATTTCTAGCGTAATGCGGGCTCTATGACAAAGATGGAATATACTTAAATGTATCGCCATGAGCATTGTTTATCTGTCGATTGTTGTTGTTGTTGTGGTCTTCAGTCCTGAGGCTGGTTTGATGCAGCTCTCCATGCTACTCTATCCTGTGCAAGCTTCTTCATCTCCCAGTACCTACTGCAATCTACATCCTTCTGAATCTGCTTAGTGTATTCATCTCTTGGTCTCCCTCTATGATTTTTACCCTCCACGCTGCCCTCCAACACTAAATTGGTGATCCCTTGATGCCTCAGAACATGTCCTACCAACCGATCCCGTTTTCTGGTCAAGTTGTGCCACAAACTTCTCTTCTCCCCAATCCTGTTCAATACTTCTTCATTAGTTATGTGATCTACCCATCTAATCTTCAGCATTCTTCTCTAGCACCACATTTCGAATGCTTCTATTCTCTTCTTGTCCAAACTATTTATCGTCCATGTTTCACTTCCATACATGGCTACACTCCAGGAAAATTAAAGAGACCTCTGGAGATAAGAGAACGACTTGTATGAATATCAAGAGCTCAGATGGAAACCCAGTTCTAAGCAAAGAAGGGGAAGCAGAAAGGTGGAAGGAGTATATAGAGGATCTATACAAGGGCGATGTGCTTGAGGACAATATTATGGAAATGGAAGAGGATGTAGATGAAGATGAAAAGGAAGATACGATACTGCGTGAAGAGTTTGACAGAGCACTGAAAGACCTGAGTCGAAACAAGGCCCCCGGAGTAGACAACATTCCATTGGAACTACTGACGGCCTTGGGAGAGCCAGTCCTGACAAAACTCTACCATCTGGTGAGCAAGATGAATGAATCGGGCGAAATACCCTCAGACTTCAAAAAGAATATAATAATTCCAATCCCAAAGAAAGCAGGTGTTGACAGATGTGAAAATTACCGAAGTTTAATAAGTCACAGCTGCAAAATACTAACACACATTCTTTACAGACGCATGCAAAAACTAGGAGAAGCCAACCTCGGGGAAGATCAGTTTGGATTCCGTAGAAACACTGGAACACGTGAGGCAATACTGACCTTACGACTTATCTTAGAAGAAAGATTAAGGAAAGGCAAACCTACGTTTCTAGCATTTGTAGACTTAGAGAAAGCTTTTGACAATGTTGACTGGAATACTCTTTTTCAAATTCCAAAGGTGGTAGGGGTAAAATACAGGGAGCGAAAGGCTATTTACAATTTGTACAGAAACCAGATGGCAGTTATAAGGGTCGAGGGACATGAAAGGGAAGCAGTGGTTGGGAAGGGAGTAAGACAGGGTTGTAGCCTCTCCCCGATGTTGTTCAATCTGTATATTGAGCAAGCAGTAAAGGAAACAAAAGAAAAATTCGGAGTAGGTATTAAAATCCATGGAGAAGAAATAAAAACTTTGAGGTTCGCCGATGACATTGTAATTCTGTCAGAGACAGCAAAAGACTTGGAAGAGCAGTTGAATGGAATGGACAGTGTCTGGAAAGGAGGATATAAGATGAACATCAAGAAAAGCAAAACGGGGATAATGGAATGTAGTCGAATTAAGTCGGGTGATGCTGAGGGAAATAGATTAGGAAATGAAACACTTAAAGTAGTAAAGGAGTTTTGCTATTTGGGGAACAAAATAACTGATGATGGTCGAAGTAGAGAGGATATAAAATGTAGACTGGCAATGGCAAGGAAAGCTTTTCTGAAGAAGATCTGTCGATATGGATACAAAATTTTCCAGACACCCAAAAGACACCCTAACAGAGCGACTGCTCACTTATCACTCCGGAGCTAGAATGCCTATCATAACGGACGCCGAGAAAACGGCTCCGTGTTCAAACATGTCGAGAGAGAGGGGAGGGGAGTGGTGGAGGGAGACCTGGTAGTATCTTTGACTCATTCTCTAGTCTTTGCTCTTCACTAAACTTGCAATGACACTGGGCTCGCATTCGGGAGAATGACGGTTCAAACCCGCGTCCGGCCATCCTGATTTAGGTTTTCCGTGGTTTCCTTAAATCGCCTCAGGCAAATGCCAGGATGTTCCTTTGAAAGGGCACGGCCGACTTCCCTAATCCGATGGGACCGTTGACCTCGATGTATGTTCTCCTTGCCCCAAATCAACCAACCAATCAAACAAACTTTCCATGAAAGTAGGTTGGCAATGGTTCTGGCCTTCTCATGCACCTGTGGTTACCGCGCACAAACATTCGAACTTACGATCCACTCACAGTCATTCATATAGGAACACAGAAGAGAGATACAAGGATCAGCATGGATTTGGACCAATAAATGAGTGAAACAACTGTTCCCATTCCTTCTCCACTGCCTGCTGGTTCGCCGAACAGTTACATGCACAACAAGAAAGTCGCATAGAATGTATGTAAATAGGATCAGATGAGATGAAGAATGAAGTGGTACATATGATACCGTTTCAGTACCGAAAATAGCGTGCTTCGTTCCTAGTCCTGGATGGTAGATATAAGTTTCCAACAAAAAAAGTTATTTTTTTGACTGTAGGCTTCTGTAGCTGTTGTGCGCTTTAGTAAAATACTGGAAGGTGTGCGGGCATGTGATGTTGTGTAAAGCAACCTTTCGGCCGTTACTGCACGTGGACTTCATACGAGTTGCGCACTCCCATTTCCGTACATAATTTCCGTGTGCATAATTAACGTCACCATACTGATGAAAATCGCTTGTGAGAGTGTTCGCTCCGTTGGTTTATATCACAACGGAACACTGTTGTGAACCCAGATGAATTTTTATGGACACTTTAGTAAATGACAATTAATTGAAACCCTCAGGTGCCGACAGGTGTTTTTGATGTACGTCGATGGGGACAGCTGAAAATGTGTGTTCCGACCGGGACTCGAACACGGGATCTCCTGCCTACATGGCAGACGCTCTATCCATCCAAGCCACCGAGGACACAAATGAATAGCGCGACTGAGGGACCTATCCTTTGCATGCTTCCCGTGAGACTCACATTCCCATCTGTCCACAATCTACATATGTAATGTTCCTAATTATTGGAACGAGTCCAGTGCAGCCTTCAACTATTAATTTCTATTTTACTTTCATCAAATTGTACAATAGTACGACAACTTGCTAAAATCTAACATTTGCAGGTAGCACTGAATCATTAATATATATGTAAGCATTCTGGACCCAGGTTCAAAGTTATTATCTACAACACTTCTAATCAAGAAGAGATACAGAAAGAGCTGCGATAATTATAACCAAATCAGTGTTGACTGCTCAATTGGAAGGCTGTAAGACTGCGTTATAAACACTAAAACAGACAGTGATTACCAAGCCGTAAAGATCAACTTACCTTCAGAGCTGGCATCTCTTGAATTGATGGCATGTTTTGCTTAAGAAGCTAGACAGAATACTAGCTTGTTAGGAATATGAATATCCGTCTTACGAAATGGACTTAATGGCAGGCTTCTTATAATGTACTAAGGAGACAAATAGCGGAGGTATGTAACGAGTCCAGAATCAGTATCTAGGCGCTTCAGTCAGGAACCGCGCGACCGCTACGGTCGCAGGTTCGAATCCTGCCTCGGGCATGGATGTGTTTGATGTTCTTAGGATAGTTAGATTTAAGTAGTTCTAAGTTCTAGGCGACTGATAACCTCAGACGTTAAGTCTCATAGTGCTCAGAGCCATTTGAACCATTTGAACCAGAATCAGTGACTTTTGTGTAAAATCCGTAAAAGGTTTGGTTGGTTCTGAGCACTATGGGACTTAACTTCTGAGGTCATCAGTCCCTTAGAACTTGGAACTACTTAAGCCTAACTAACCTAAGGACATCACACACATCCATGCCCGAGGCAGGATTCGAACCTGCGACCGTAGCGGTCACGCGTTTCCAGACTGTAGCGCCTAGAACCGCTCGGCCACAACGGCCGGCCGTAAAAGGTTTCTATGCTAACTATAGACAGTTGGAGGTTGACCTCTACAAGTGGCAGCATGGCGTGGAGTGCAATGATAACGCCTGCAGTAGGCTCTAGTAAGAATTTGTTAACAAAATACATATTTATTATTCATAGATGCACATATGTCTTTTTTCATTGCTGACAGTAACTCAAATGGCCCTGAGCACTATGCGACTCAACATCTGAGGTCATCAGTCGCCTAGGACTTAGAACTACTTAAACCTAACTCACCTAAGGACATCACACACATCCATGCCCAAGGCAGGATTCGAACCTGCGACCGAGGAGGTCTCGCAGTTCCAGACTGAAACGCCTAGAACCGCTCGGCCACACCGGCCGGCTGACAGTAACTGGGTGACCAGAAAGGTGCTGGCCACGTCAATATGCACTGACAACCGTGTGTGTAGCAGGCTCGGCAGCCGCTTTGATGGAGCTGCACCCGCAGCGGGCAGCTACGTCACAGGAGGGTGGTGGTCGGATACACTGCGGATGTTGCGTGCGTGTTCCGGTGGCCAGCAACACAGCTAGCAGGTTACCAGGACGAGGTCATTGACTTCGTAGATGACGCCCCAGAAAGGCGCCCAGCAGCTCCACAAGAGGTAGCCGTATTCTTGAAGAATTACGTCAAGGACTGTTAGCAAGAGAATATACGAGGACGCCGGGATCTGCTCGTAGATGCAGGACGGCAGACGGTAGCTACTGAACCCCACCGGGATGATAAATAAAATGTCGTGTGACGAGGGCTTCCCGTCGGGTAGACCGTTCGCCTGGTGCAAGTCTTTCGATTTGACGCCACTTCGCCGACTTGTACGTCGATAGGGATGAAATGACGATGGTGATTAGGACAACACAACACCCAGTCCCTGAGCGAAAAAAAATCTCCGACCCAGCCGGCAATCGAAGCCGGGCTCTTTGGATTGACATTCTGTCGCGCTGACCACTTTTTTTATACTGTTTTTCTTTTTTTTTAAAGCCTCATTTTGTTCGTTATAGCTCGTTACATCTGCTCGGGGCGGACGTCGCAAGAAACCCGTTTCAGTTCGTCGTTGACCCATTAACTCAGTTTTTTTATTACAGAAGGCAGCTAACCCTCTGACCGAACACGCTGAGCTACCGTGTCGGCTACCACTCAGCTACCGGGGGCGGACACCGGGATGATGGTAGCTGGTATGAGATTTTCACTCTGCAGCGGAGTGTGCACCGATATGAAACTTCCTGGCAGATTAAAACTGTGTGCCGCACCGGTCGTGGTTGGGTAGGTCAGTTGGTAGAGTACTTGCTCGCGTAAGGCAAAGGTCCCGAGTTCGAGTCTCGCTCCGGCACACAGTTTTAATCTGCCAGGAAGTTTCATATCAGCGTACACTCCGCTGCAGAGTGAAAATCTCATTCTGGAAACATCCCTCAGGCTGTGGCTAAGCAATGTCTCCGCAATATCCTTTCTTTCAGGAATGCTGGTTCTGCAAGGTTCGCAGGAGAGCTTCTGTAAAGTTTGGAAGGTAGGAGACGAGGTACTGGCAGAAGTAAAGCTGTGAGGACGGGGCGTGAGTCGTGCTTGGGTAGCTCAGTTGGTAGAGCACTTGCCCGTGCAAGGCAAAGGTCCCGAGTTCGAGTCTCGGTCCGGCACACAGTTTTAATCTGCCAGGATGTTTCATGGTAGCTGGTAACTCATTAGGTACCATCAGGTAGGCCTAAAGGGAGCCTGATCGTACGAGGCATCTAAGTCTTATCATCAGGATAAGCATGCGACATCACAGGTAACACATACATAAATATTTTTAACCAAATAACATTTATCCAACAAACACATCATCCCTGTGTCCCAAACGTAAAAAAAAAACATGTAAACATACAGCACCTACGGATTCCAAATGTCAGATAGCTGTCAAACAATAATCATGAAAAATTTCTTATTAGAAAATTACTTGATTATAATAATATTATTTCGCAACAGACAGCTCACAATTGGCTCGTGGATGCCATATAATCGTGAACTTCATGCAGACGTAAGCAAAAAAGTAATTTATAGAAACAGCGTTATTGGTCATAAGTAAGACGTAAATAAGAATCGCTATTCACAATACCCACATGTGCACTTGAAAACGGCATTGTAAACCGAAACGGGCAAAGTTGGTCTGCAGAAAACTCTAAATACACTACTGCCCATTACAATTGCTACACCAAGAAGAAATGCAGATGATAAACGGGTATTAATTGGACAAATTTAATATAAAACTGACATGTGATTACGTTTTCACGCAATTTGCGTGCACAGATCCTGAGAAATCAGTACCCAGAACAACCACCTCTGGCCGTAATAACTGTCTTGATACGCCTTGGCATTGAGTCAAACAGAGCTTGGATGGCGTGTACAGGTACAGCTGCTCATGCAGCTTCAACACGATACCACAGTTCATCAAGGGTAGTGGCTGGCGTATTGTGACGAGCCAGTTACTCGGCCACTATTGACCAGACGCTTTCATTTGGTGAGAGATCTGGAGAATGTGCTGGCCAGGGCAGCAGTCGAAGACTTTCTGTATCCAGAAAGGCCCTTACAGGACCTGCAACATACGGTCGAGGATTATCCTGCTGAAATGTAGGGTTCCGCAAGGATCGAAGGGTAGAGCCACGGGTCGTAACACATCTGAAATGTAACGTCCACAGTTCAAACTGCCGTCAATGCGAACAAGACGTGACCGAGACGTGTAACCAACGGCACCCCATACCATCGCGCCCGGTGATAACGCCAGTATGGCGAATACCCGCTTCCCATGAGCGTTCACCGCGATGTCACCAAACACAGATGTGACCATCATGATGCTGTAAACAGAACCTGGATTCATCCGAAAAAATGACGTTTTACTATACGTACACCCAGGTTCGTCGTTGAGTACACCATCGCAGGCGCTGCTGTCTGTGATGGAGCGTCTAAGGTAACCGCAGCCATGTTCTCCGAGCTGATAGACCATGCTGCTGCAAACGTCGTCGAATTGTTCGTGCAGATGGTTGTTGTCTTGCAAACGTCCCCATCTGTTCACTCAGGGATCGGGACGTGGCTGCACGATCCGTTACAGCCGTGCGGATCAGATGCCTGTCATCTCGACTGCTAGTGACACGAGGCCGTTGGGATAGAGCACGGTGTTCCGTATTACCCTCCTGAAACCACCCATTCCATGTTCTGCTAACAGTCATTCGATCTCGACCAACGCGAACAGCAATGTCGCGATACGATAAACAGCAATCGCGATAGGCTACAATCCAACCTTTATCACAGTTGGAAACGTGATGGTACGCATTTCTCCTCCTTACACGAGGCATCAAAACAACGTTTCACCAGGCAACGCCGGTCATCTGCTGTTTGTGTATGCGAAATTGGTTGGAAACTTTCGTCATGTCAGCACGTTGTAGGTGTTGCCACCGGCGCCAACCTTGTGTGAATGCTCTGAAATGCATCTTCTTCCTGTCGGTTAAATTTCGCGTCTGTATCACGTCGTCTTCGTGGTGTAGCAATTTTAATGGCCATTAGGGTAAAAGCGAATTAAGACTACATTGCAGATACTGGTATTCAAATGGCTCTGAGCACTATGGGACTTAACTGCTGAGGTCATCAGTCCCCTAGAACTTAGAACTACTTAAACCTAACTAACCTAAGAACATCACACACATAGAAAAAGTGGAAACAGTGCGGGAATTGCCGCCCTGTGATGACTAGCGCTTTACCTCACACTTATAGTGGGGATTTGGCGACACTCACTTCTAGCAGAGACCTGGTGACATTCACTTTCGGTAGATACGTAACAAAGCTTACTTTTGACGCAGGCTTGGTGGTGTTCGCTTCTAACAGAAATTTGGTGAACTGCAGATAGGATGAACAGGCGAACGGATATGCCTTCTTTGGAACTCGTTTCTGCCCGCAAAGGTTAAGCTCAACCTATATTTCAGCTTCAGTTGCTAGGTGCTTTTGCGTAGGCTTACTATGAGGCGCATAATATGTGGCTACTAGCAACGTATTAAACGTGCCGAACTTTGTGCGTAATAGTGTTCACTGCTAAAGCCATTAATAACTTTGACTTAATAAACATAAACGTATCTAATTGCATGTTTTATTAGAATGTTCACACCCCTAATGGGTACCCAGTCATAATTATATGAATATTATGTACTTTTACTATTTTTACCTATCTTCGTCTCGCTGAATATAGACCGTTGCATACAGGGACTAGCTCAGGTATAAGGGTCTGTGCTCAGGCAGCTAACCTCATCACCATAGCTGCGACGGTTTATGGGGGGTCCCGTTCTATACTGCTCCTAGGTTCTTGCCGGAGCAGTCTAGGTCCAATGACTAGTTGCCTATTATGAAGTCAAACATAAGCAAGACTTTTCATCTATTTAAAAATAGTGGATGTGTCTATGTGAGCAGCTCAGAAATAAACGTAAACAAATTTAGACTCGAGTGATTATTCACAAGCTAAATGTGGCTAGTATGAGGAGCTTGTTGACAATATCGAGTAAGTCAAAAATGAGTATTTTGAAATGCAGACGAAACGGAGTGAAAGTAAACCAAGAATTAAACAGGAACAGAGCTGTAAAGATCACCAGGGGAGCGCATTCAAGAATTTAAACAGTTTGAGAAAGAACTTAATCCTGCGGCAGTGTAGCACTATCGGCCAACGCAGTGAAAATGACTATGTAAATTCGGAAGTTCAGAAAGTAAATGGTGTTATAAATTCAGCCCAGAGCACATAACATGTGTTGTGGAGTGATGGGACGTAAATACCCAAAAAATCGGAACTGAAATAGAAAACAAGAACGTTGAGAATTTTATGGTCGTCATATGCCCACAATTCGCACGAAAGTCTCAAGTGGTTCAGAGGTGAACACACGTCGAAGTCAGGGTGTAAACGACGATGAAAATGATTGTCAAAGTCGATTATAATTTGAAAATAACGACAGGACCTCGGGAGCCAATTATTAGATCTGCGAAAACCAATAGACTAACGGGCATAAACCACTTTCCAAAATGTGGAAGGTACGAAAAAAATCCATGTAAACAAGATGTGTAGATCACAACAAAGAGGAGAAAATGAAAATTCACCGTATGATAAGATACGAACTGTGTTTGAGATAATTACAACCTTTTCAACTATTAGTCAAGGTACAAGTCTGTGACAATTGCATCCATTTTATCCATCAGACAATGTACACCTAGAAACTCATTTAGGAAATTTTGGAACGAAAGAATGGAAGACGACTTTTTTATCAGACATTTTAAAGAACTGGCGTTACTGGATTCAAAATTGCATCAATTCATCATATTTAAGAAAAAAAAGTGCGAAGTGAGTTAGTAGAAGAGCACACACCGAAGAACTAATACAAAAGTAAACTGTAGTTCAACCAGTTTCGTATTTTAGACGTTATTGTACCCTGAAAAACAAAATTCCTAGAGGATGCGTGAACAAATATGAGCGTTCGCAACAATCGTAACAGGAAGTAGAAGCAGCGTAAAGATTGTTGAACAAAATCAGTATCATGCAACTTTAAATTCAAAGATGTGTCTTGGTGAGAACTGATTTATTGAATGTCGAAGTAAGTGTGTTGTTAAGATGATTATTCCAATAACTATGTGGGGTCCATGATATTCTAAGGCAACGAAACTGCATCAACCCTAAGAAACAGAAAATCGAGAAACACAAAAAGAAGAAACAGGTGTAAAGCTAAAAATTTCTGTATTCCGTCACCACTCCATTACCGAGCCGCCATTCAAGAAGAGGAAGGAAAAAACAGTCAAGACATTTGGAGAGAAGGACGTTAAGAAGAACGCGGATAAAGGAGATGGAGAGCTACGCAAGTCAATAACAGCAAACCGCTGTCGCGATTACTGGCAATAATTCAAGGGCGTGATACAGTAGAAACTAATCTGGAACAGACCGTGGCACGTCAACGTAGCGGATGCAGCGTCCTTCAGAATTTCCGTGCGGGAAAAATTTACATGGATGACGGCGGAGGATTGGGGGGGGGGGGGGGGGAGGCGACAGAAGAGCAATATGTCATCAGGCAGCTGCAGCGATGCAGCGGGAAAGGCAACAGCTGTGGAACAACGCCAGCCTGCGGCACACTGGCAACAAGCTGGACAGCTTATGCGTGATGGACGATCACGCGAGGTGGACGTCAATACGCCACAAATTCGTACTGTGTTTGTAGAGCGCCATTTGTTGTGCAAGCTCAGCGGCAGCAGCAAAACCCAGACAGGAATACCGTAACGCTGATTTACAGTAATGTAAGTACTGATAATACCTATTTCAGCATTGCGTCAGTACGCTGACTGGACGTTACTCGTGTATACACAGTACTTTTGTGTGTTAAACTTCTAGAAGGGACAGCGGTAACACAGTGCAAGCTAGCACACTTTAATGTCAAGAGGTCCTCTCATCTTAGTCTCAAGAACGCCATGAACAGGGTGAATTTATAAGGCAAACATCAGTGTCGGCTGTCCGTTGGCTACCCTCCACATAATAAACGCCGTCGAAGCACACCTCGGAAGGCCCAAGAGTACTGACCGACCGCCATGTCATCCTCAGTCGATAGGCATCACTGGATGAAGATATGGTCAGTACAACACTCTGCTGGTTGTTGTCAGTTTTTGTGACCGGAGCCGCTACTTCTCAATCAAGTAGCTCCTCAATTAGTTTCACAATTGCTGAGTTCACCCCGCTTGGTAACAGTGTTCGGCAGACCCAGAGCGACACTAATTCAGGTGCTAGCCAAACTTGACAATGCTGAACTTCCTCGTGATCTGACAGGATTTGATGTTACCACTATGGCAAAGCAGTTGGCACTCTCCACAAAGTGAATGAAAAAATGAAAGAAGATTAGTGTTTAACATCCTGTCGACGTCGAGGTCATTAGAGACGGAGCACGAACTCGGATTGTTTCAAGGATGAGGAAGGAATCACCTGGCATATGCCTGGAGCGATATAGGAAATCATGGAGAACCTAAATCTGAAAGGCCGGACACCGTCCGAATGAGAACCCAGTGTGCTAACCAGTGCACCACCTTGCTCATTTGCAGCGAATGAGGCCGATGATTATGAAATAAACCCGTCAGTCTGCGTGAAGGAGGTCCTTATACACTAAACCGAGTAAATTGGTTTAGTGTTTAATATCCTAAACTCACCACACTAGGGAAGGAAGAGTTTCAAATCCCATGCTGGCCACCCTAAGAGTCTCCAAGCTTCCCCTAAAGCACTTAAGGCAAATGCCGAGATGTATTTTTTGAAAACAACACGATTTCGTGAATGAGTATTGTTCAGCCTAATCTGTTGCTTCCTTTAATAATATCACAACTTAAGAAATTATGACCTAATCTCTTTTATTTTTGATCTATGAAAAGATCGCAAGCAGTTAAAGTGAAAGTGCTGCACTTCAAGACACCTGTATTATCTGTTACGCGAAAAAGGACAGGGTTACAACAGGAGTGGTTTAGTGAGCATTCTGGGACAGTATCCACTCATCTGTCACAAGTTACGTAATTTACAATGACAAAGTAGTCGTCCCCCTTCTCCAAAACTCATGCCAAAATTTCTCAAAATGGCTGAAATAGATCACACTTGTTCTATATAAAAAGCAATATAGGTACTCAAATTTCGGCGCCAAAACTAGAAGCTACAATCATATCAAGTCAAAATGGTACGAAGTTGAAAAAAAATTTCCATGAAAATGTAGTCGGATACTTTCTAAAGTGTAGTGTAGCCTACTTTTTCTAACTAAAGAAAGGGCATGAACTAAAAAATAAACTACTTGTAGTATATGGAAGTGACTGTGTGGTGATACTCCAACTGGATTGGATTGGATTGCGGTTGTTCTCTTTTTCCCATCACATTACAAAATCTTCACGTTATCATACTGCAAACCTATTCTGCAGATTTGAAGAAGTTCCTCTAAAGCAACCTGGTTGGTCTCCAAATTTGAACAACCTTCCAGCCTCCAACTCGTTACACCACTGTCATTCCTCCTTGCTGCAAAGCATTCAATATGCTCCTTATCGGTAACAATGCACACGTACACACACACATTGTGGCACACACATATTGCTGAGAGTACATCCTGCCATGTGTAAACTCACATGCTTGTGTAGGCTATCACACACACACACACACACACACACACACACACACACACACACACACACACATGCTTAGTCATACATTCTCAGACGCGCTCATCAGTGAATGTACAATCACAACTATACTCTCTTGCGTGTGTGTGGATGCACCTAAAATACTTTCTGGAATGGAAGTGAGTAGTGCCATCACAGTACAGTGATTCTATAGACGCAAATGAACAGTTTGGAGAAGTCTAATAATTTTCCAGCACAGACAAGTTTCATGTACTGTAATTCTACCTTCGCCATTTTCAGAGTCACTGATTCTCCATGAAAATTAAAGAGTACCTTTAAAAGTTGGCTTTGGGATTGATCTGCTAGTTCAATGATTTTTTCCAGTAATTTCTATTTCCTCCAAAATATACATTTTTCAACTCCATGTTTCTTTTATTATTTCATATCTTTTACAACTGCACTTCCTAAATGATCTTTCCATGGTAATTACTATCACTTCTCACCCTAGTGCACTGGTTAAAATTCATTACACAGTGGATTACAGTAAAACTATATTCCTAAATAGAGGTACTGCTGGATATTCTTGATGTGGGTAATATACACTCATTCACAGCATATAACTATAGCAATTTAGGAAGACTGCTGTTTCATTGACTTGGAGCCAATGCTGGGATAGTTTCTTTGAAAAGGGCAAAATCAGATGCACTTCAAACCAATGTTGTATTGACATCACAAGCATGTTGTATCGACACTGCTTGTACATCACCTCATGACATTTCAAACTGATGTGTAAATGCACCTATTCCTTTAGAAAAAAATGCATGTTGTGCACATTGTAAATAATTAGCTGCCTGATGTTAAGGCAAAAAATTAATTCCAACTCCTCCTTTTGAGCAACTGCATTTATAGTCTGTAAAGAAGTCACCAGGTTCCTTTGTAAGATGTAACAAAATAACACGAGGAAGACAGTTTACAAAATGGTGATGTATATTAATATACAACTCACTGACAATGTCATGATAAAAAAGTTTGTCGATCCACTGCTTTAGATGAAATATTTGAATGGCTGCATTCAACACAGTTAGCAGCAAATTATCGGACATTGGCAATAACTGTAGCTGATTTTTTAATACAAATTCTCACTCTAAGCATGACAAATAAATGCGTTGCACTGCCTCCAGAATTTTGGAATTGTAATGTGCTCTAGGAAGTATATTTGGTAATGGAATGGCACTGAGGCATTAAAACAATAGACAGAGGTAAAGAGAAACACACTATTATTACTTACGAGAAAACTGGTGCTCGCATACCCACGGCCACTGCAGTCGTCAATGTATTGTGTAGCCTCAAATGCAGATGTACCTACCTAAGAATTTAACACTCTGTGCTGCCTACTGCGAGCTCTCAAAGGGTATGCGACACTCCCTGATGCAAGACAGCTACCATGTGAATATTAGCGTCAATGAATGAGAAAAATACCTAACTAATATTTTTTCTTTTGGCTGCCACACATTGGAGTTGGGATGGTAGCTGCTGTCAGCCTAGTTCTATGGATTTCCGTAGTCAGTCTATTTGGATAGCTGCTGGGTGTAATGAAGAGAAAATCTGCTAATAAAGTAGCACCAGATAATGCTCTGACTAGGGTCCTGATGTTGCTTTATTTTTTGTACATAAAGGGGCATGCATAATCATAATTTAACCCCAGGGATGTCAACAAAATTTATCGACATCATACAGACTCTATACACGAGGAATGCGGATACTGTGTAGATACCACATGCATCGTGTTCTTACGTCGCCCACTACCCTGCCTCTGAGGCATACTGTGAGTTGGTTCTGTGACTGCACTGCCTTGGCTGAGGGACATCAAATTCATGTAAATGGCAACTCTCTTCAAACAGCTGTACAGCTATGTGCCAGTGTGGAAGAAAATGAATGGAGTGATTTTTTTTTTCACACTGATGCACAACATTGTAGCTGCTGCAAGAGAGTTGTCATCTCCACGAATCAGATATCTCTTGGCCTGTGGCAACATAGCCACTGGGCCAGACCATGGTTTGCCTAAGAGATAAAGCAGCTGGCAACACAAGAAAATAGTGCAGGTGGCATCTGTGCAGTGTCCACATTACTTGTGTGTGGCATTAAACAGATTGGCAAGACATTCCATAGTGCTACCTCAGTCGCAGCTACCCACCCAATTCCTATGCTTCGCAGACAAAAAAATATTAGTTAGGTATATATTTTTTTCGAAGTACATTCTTACTCATTGTTGCTAATACTCCCATGCAGCTATCTGTCTTGCATCACAGATTGTTGTTTGCTTTTTGAGAGCTCATAGTGGACATGACAGTGTGTTAATTTCTTAGGCAGGTACATCTGCATTTGGTACTGAGAGGTCCCTGTTTGGGCCCTCTCATAGAAATAAACTCAGTCAGAACAGAAAATGCAATAGCAAACTCAAGGAAGGCAAAACCAATGGTCATCTATTAATGTTACACCTTGTAAAGCCAACATTTCTTGTGTAATTCCCTTAATCAATATCCCATGTTGTGTGTGTGTGAGTGTGTGTGTGTGTGTGAGAGAGAGAGAGAGAGAGAGAGAAAGATATTTGCACAATTTCAGTATTGCAGAAATCGATAGTGTCTGCTGGACAGAGATGTAAGAGTGCCCCAAAGAGAGCAACAGCTAGTCGAAACTTCAGGTCTTGGTCAAGCAGAGATGAGTAAGGTTGGCAGTAAGAGGGGAGCTTCTTTTAAGATACTTTGGAGGACTTTCGGGGGGAACAAAGAAAGCTGGGTGATCTGCTGTTCTAAAGCACTCTGGCAGCGGATTTCATGGTGAGTGGACGTGTTGGGTAGCTCCGCTAAGAAAGCGTGGTATGGTTGGTGAGTTCACCTTAAGCGAGCCACAACGAACTCTTTTATTTCAGCGTTAGGAAATCAGGACAGGTTTTAAATTACGATGCGTGCGTGAGATACCATTTGTGTTTTGAGATTGAATAGAATAACAATTGTGTTTTATAGATTCACTGTGTACGAGTGCCCCAGTGGCGAGAACAATGTATGTGTAATGTGTTTCCATGTTTTGTGAAATTGCTATATGTTCTGGGAATTCGTGTATCGTGAAAGAAGGGAATAGTAATCACGAATTCAAGATTTAATTGGAATAGTAGGCCAACACGTGGACTTGGTGGCCATGTGGTAGGCAAAATATTGTAGGGCGATTTTAATAATTATCATGTGGATAATGTTTATGAAGGTTCCAAGTAACACGTGGGTTCGATCTTATAGTCCAGGGAATGTCATGTGCCTTACGTGAATTAGCCTGTCTTATTAGCGCTGTGAGTAGCGAGAGCAATCAATATTCCATTCTTGGACAGTTTCTCGTAGTTAAGCTACACGCGCGGTTTCACCGCAGGAACAGACCCCAGTGGGCAGTTTGCTTAAGGAACGCTCTTAGCGTTAGAGTGTGAAAGGAGTTGGACTGCGAGGTAAGGTACCGCATTGTGCAGAAGGGACAGAGGCTGCACTGGACCGAATTCTGGTGGCTCTGGGGAAATCCGCCGTCTTGGAGGCGAGCATAAAAGGGGCCCTCTAAGCAATGTGTAGCGGCTAATTAGTGTGCGGAGCTTTCGGCCAGACCTCTGCTAATTTACAATCTCGAAATGCACCTTAGCTCGGAATTTCGTAACCAAGTCCAGGTAGCATTCGGCTGTGCTGCATTGCTTGTAACTTGTTGCACCGTACTAATCGTGATGCACGAAATAAAATCCGGTGTGCAGTATATGTATGACTCTAGCACACAAGTACTAGACCCAATTCTGTATCAACACCTATTTTGATTCTTTGGACACCCAGAAGTTTACATTTTAATTTTACCAGGATTTGGTATTATTTCACACATTGTATGCCAAGAAAGAGGGAAAACTGAATCCAGTACTCACCCATTACCCGAGTAAATTATGCGTTGGCTTATAATTGTCAAGGCACCCATGAGACTGACATTATTATCGAGGTGTTGAATGTCACAATCAGTAAAATAAATTAATGTATAACTCATTGGTTTGCTATTATTCCAAACAATTAAAATAAATCCCGTATTTATAATGAGAATGAAAATGAGAGAAGTAATTATTAGAGAAAGAGAGAATGATAAATAAGCTAGAAGCGTTAGAAGGAGAACCCTTTATTAACCCTACATATGACCAGCAATCTTTCTACTTGTTCCATTCACAAAGATATTTCCGCGAAAGGAACCTTCCACGTAACAGGAGCCTTTCAAATATGTACAGGAATCTTTCAGTGCTACACAATATATTGACGACTGCAATGGCGATGGGAGCCTAAGCACCAACTCTTTGTATGAGGTTACAGCTTTAATGCCTTGATCCCATTCCATTACCAATTACACTTCCTAGAGCACATTATAGTTCCGAAATTATGGAGGCAGTACAAATTATGTGCCAATGGTTTTATTTGCTGTGGTACACAACGTGATCAAAAGTATCCGGACACCCCCAAAAACATGTTGTTGTTGTTGTGGTCTTCAGTCCTGAGACTGGTTTGATGCAGCTCTCCATGCTACTCTATCCTGTGCAAGCTTCTTCATCTCCCAGTACCTACTGCAATCTACATCCTTCTGAATCTGCTTAGTGTATTCATCTCTTGGTCTCCCTCTACGATTTTTACCCTCCACGCTGCCCTCCAATGCTAAATTTGTGATCCCTTGATGCCTCAAAACATGTCCTACCAACCGATCCCTTCCTCTAGTCAAGTTATGCCACAAACTTCTCTTCTCCCCAATCCTATTCAATACCTCCTCATTAGTTACGTGATCTACCCACCTTATCTTCAGCATTCTTCTGTAGCACCACATTTCGAAAGCTTCTATTCTCTTCTTGTCCAAACTAGTTATCGTCCATGTTTCACTTCCATACATGGCTACATTCCATATAAATACTTTCAGAAACGACTTCCTGACACTTAAATCTATACTCGATGTTAACAAATTTCTCTTCTTCAGAAACGCTTTCCTTGCCATTGCCAGTCTACATTTTATATCCTCTCTACTTCGACCATCATCGGTTATTTTACTCCCTAAATAGCAAAACTCCTTTACTACTTTAAGTGTCTCATTTCCTAATGTAATTCCCTCAGCATCACCCGACTGAATTTGACTACATTCCATTATCCTCGTTTTGCTTTTGTTGATGTTCATCTTCTATCCTCCTTTCAAGACACTGTCCATTCCGTTCAACTGCTCTTCCAAGTCCTTTGCTGTCTCTGACAGAATTACAATGTCATCGGCGAACCTCAAAGTTTTTACTTCTTCTCCATGAATTTTAATACCTACTCCGAATTTTTCTTTTGTTTCCTTCACTGCTTGCTCAATATACAGATTGAATAACATCGGGGAGAGGCTACAACCCTGTCTCACTCCTTTCCCAACCACTGCTTCCCTTTCATGCCCCTCGACTCTTATAACTGCCATCTGGTTTCTGTACAAATTGTAAATAGCCTTTCGCTCCCTGTATTTTACCCCTGCCACCTTCAGAATTTGAAAGAGAGTATTCCAGTTAACATTGTCAAAAGCTTTCTCTAGGTCTACAAATGCTAGAAACGTAGGTTTGCCTTTTCTTAATCTTTCTTCTAAGATAAGTCGTAAGGTCAGTATTGCCTCACGTGTTCCAACATTTCTACGGAATCCAAACTGATCTTCCCCGAGGTCGGCTTCTACCAGTTTTTCCATTCATCTGTAAAGAATTCGCGTTAGTATTTTGCAGCTGTGACTTATTAAACTGATAGTTCGGTAATTTTCACATCTGTCAACACCCGCTTTCTTTGGGATTGGAATTATTATATTCTTCTTGAAGTCTGAGGGTATTTCGCCAGTCTCATACATCGTGCTCACCAGATGGTAGAGTTTTGTCAGGTCTGGCTCTCCCGAGGCCATCAGTAGTTCTAATGGAATGTTGTCTACTCCCGGGGCCTTGTTTCGACTCAGGTCTTTCAGTGTTCTGTCAAACTCTTCACGCAGTATCTTATCTCCCATTTCGTCTTCATCTACATCCTCTTCCATTTCCATAATATTGTCCTCAAGTACATCGCCCTTGTATAAACCCTCTATATACTCCTTCCACCTTTCTGCCTTCCCTTCTTTGCTTAGAACTGGGTTTCCATCTGAGCTCTTGATATTCATGCAAGTGGTTCTCTTCTCTCCAAAGGTCTCTTTAATTTTCCTGTAGGCAGTATCTATCTTAGCCCTAGTGAGACAAGCCTCTACATCCTTACATTTGTCCTCTAGCCATCCCTGCTTAGCCATTTTGCACTTCCTGTCGATCTCATTTTTGAGACGTTTGTATTCCTTTTTGCCTGCTTCATTTACTGCATTTTTATATTTTCTCCTTTCATCAATTAAATTCAATATTTCTTCTGTTACCCAAGGATTTCTATTGGCCCTCGTCTTTTTACCTACTTGATCGTCTGCTGCCTTCACTACTTCATCCCTCAGAGCTGCCCATTCCTCTTCTACTGTATTTCTTTCCCCCATTCCTGTCAATTGTTCCCTTATGCTCTCCCTCAAACTCTGTACAACCTCTGGTTCTTTCAGTTTATCCAGGTCCCATCTGCTTAAATTCCCACCTTTTTGCAGTTTCTTCAGTTTCAATCTGCAGTTCATAACCAAAAGATTGTGGTCAGAATCCACATCTGCCCCAGGAAATGTCTTACAATTTAAAACCTGGTTCCTAAATCTCTGTCTTACCATTATATAATCTATCTGATACCTTTTAGTATCTCCAGGATTCTTCCAGGTATACAACCTTCTTTTATGATTCTTGAACCAAGTGTTAGCTATGATTAAGTTATGCTCTGTGCAAAATTCTACAAGGCGGCTTCCTCTTTCATTCCTTTCCCCCAATCCATATTCACCTACTATGTTTCCTTCTCTCCCTTTTCCTACTGACGAATTCCAGTCACCCATGACTATTAAATTTTCGTGTCCCTTCACTACCTGAATAATTTCTTTTATCTCGTCATACATTTCATCTATTTCCTCATCATCTGCAGAGCTAGTTGGCATATAAACTTGTACTACTGTAGTAGGCATGTGCTTAATTTTTCGTATTAGGTGCATTGTGCTGCCGCCTACTGCCAGGTGCTCAATATTAGCGACCTCAGTATCATCAGACATCGTGAGAGAGCAGAATGAGGCGCTTTGCGAAACTCATGGACTTCGAACGTGGTCAGGTGATTGGATGTCACTTGTGTCCTAAGTCTGTACGCGAGGTTTTCACACTGCTAAACATCCCTAGGTCCACTGTGAAGGGACACATACAGCACAAAAGCGTACGGGCCGACTTTGTCTGTTGACTGACCGCCGATCGTTGAAGAGGGTCGTAGTGTGTAATAGGCAGACATCTATCCAGAGCATCACACAGGAATTCCAAACGGCATCAGGATCCACTGCAGGTACTATGACAATTAGGCGGGAGGTGAGAAAACTTGGATTTCATGGTCGAGCGGCTGCTCATAAGCCACACATCAAGCCAGTAAATGCCAAACGACGGCTCGCTTGCTGTAAGGAGCGTAAACATAGGCCAATTGAATAGTGGAAAAACGTCGTGTGGAGTGACGAAACACGGTACACAATGTGGCGATCCGATGACAGGGTGTGGGTATGGCGAATGCCCGGTCAACGTCATCTGCCAGAGTGTGTAGTGCCAACAGTAAAATTCGGAGGCAGTGATGTTATGGTAAGGTCGTGTTTTTCGTGTAGGGGGCTTGCTCCCCTTGTAGTTTTGCGTGGCACTATCACAGCACAGGCCTACATTGATGTTTTAAGCACCTTCTTGCGCCCCACTGTTGAAGAGCAATTTGGGGATGGCGACTGCATCTTTCAGTACGGTCGAGCACCTGTTCATAATGCACGGCTTGTGGTTGAGTGGTTACACGACAATAGCATCCCTCTAATGGACTGGCCTACACAGAGTCGTGACCTGAATCCTATAGAACGCCTTTGGGATGTTTTGGAACGCCGACTCCGTACCAGGCTTCACCGACCGACATCGATACCTCTCCTCAATGCAGCACTCCGTGAAGAATGGGCTGCTATTACACAAGAAACCTTTCAGCACCTGATTGAACGTATGCATGCGAAAGTGGAAGCTGTAATGAAGGCTAAGGGAGGGCCAACACCATATTGTTCCAGTATTACCGATGGAGGGCGCCACAAACTTATGTCATGTTCAGCCAGGTGTCCTGATACTTAGGATCCCATAGTGTATTTGCGTAAAAAAAAGGCTACCATTACAGTGAATGCCTAGTACTTTCCTGCCAATTGTGTTAATGGCGGCTATTTTCACAATTTGCGTAGAGCACCGAATCGATTAACTTCTTTTTTACCGTGGTGAGATCAAAGTCTCGTATGATAACATTCTATGCTATTTTGGATGATATGCTATGATGTCACTAATTAGTAATGACAAAGTGTCTTACCTTGCATAATTTTGTTATATATCATTCTTATTATTTATGATGGAACTCAGTCCATTCACTACAGAGTACAAATGCAATTGCTCAAAAGGAGCAGTTGGAATTAATTTTTTATTTTACTGTCATTCAGCTAAATATTTACAAATGAGCATAACATACATATTTTCTACAGGAATGGATGCATGTACACATCGGCATAAAATATTGTGAGGTGACTACATGTGACGTTGATACAATGTGGATGCGTACGATGTACGTATCGTATCAGGTGATATGGTGTGACTTACAGGAAAAGGAGGTGTTGGCATTAATTTGTTATCTTAATATGAGACAGCTTATTATTATATATTACAGACATCTTTTCTACAAGAATGGATGCATTTACATATCAAGAAAGTACATCTGTATTCCAATTGACCAAACTGTTTATTCTCGTTGAACAGTCTCTGTTACCTCTCCTGACCATTTCTCTACAGTGAGTAGACTCACACGTTTGCTCTGAAGGAATAAAGACTGAGAAATTATTGCAAGTCGACTCCCTACCCAGGGGTAACCTTGAATATAGCAAGCACAACTGCATCAGCTGTAGTATGTCACTGGGAAAATGTGCTAATGGATGATGAATCAGAATTTTAGCATTTAGTCACTTCATCCTTTTTGCCTATTATTTGACTCATAAGAAATAATAAGCCTTTGAGAGTAATAAACTTTTGAGAATGTGTAAACATGCTATGAGGTTGGTGTAACTATCATTGTGGTGTAAGGTAATATGCACTTAGTTGTAGTCCATAGTTTGCAATATTCATATCTGTTAATGAATTGGTTAAATAAATAGTAACAATAGTAGAATAATAGAAGTAGTAGTAATAGTAGTAGTAATAATAATAATAATAATAATAATAATAATAATAATAATAAATAAACGGTTAAATAAATACAATATTACTTTGAGTTCTCTGGTATTTCTTCACTACACATAACATAAATAGTCCCCCTTTGATCACTAAGGAAGAGCTGAAAGAGGTCGGCACAAATGCAAGGTCACTACAACAATTGTAAACATCTTCTCACTTTCTTACACAATTTTTCAGTTAAGTTCTGGCAGAACAGAACAAAACAGTTAAATTGAAGTACTTCAGATGTTTTGGCAAACACTTTTCAATGTGCTACTACAGCACACATGTCGAATATTTCACTTAGCTCTTTTCACAAGCGGCTAAATACACCCTTTCCATCGGTTTTTATGGATAATATCTTGAGGTGTGGTGTAGACTCTCTTCTTAGCGTCCTGTCCACTTCATTCTGACCACAATGCATGTTCATAAGCCTATATAATTAGAAGCCACACTTTCAGCATTAATATATATTATGACATGCATAGATACAAAAAAACTTCGTATTTCTCACGCTGGCAATTCTCTTTTCACTAGCTGTCGATGACTTTTAAGAAGTTACACTACTGACTTGAAAAAATAAAAAATACAATAAAAACTTCTGTCATATCGGCGTAGATAAATTTCCGTATGTTAACCATATGGTAAAATGCTCTTTTCTTTGTGTGCTATCATTTGCCAACGTGCCGGTTCGATATATTGAATGGTTTACGAAATGTGAGATATTAGGAATTTTTCATTCCCGAGTGCATGCGATCGGCAATTAATATGCTACGTAAAATCCATTTTCTCGATGCTGGAGCGGAAACCCCTTCCAAGTTTAAAGAAACGTTGAAAACGTTAGCTACATTTCATACGTAACGACAGATGGTCTAATATGCACCAAACGCACATTCATAGCGCCCCCTATTTTTCATTTCAGCCGCGCAGTGGCCGCGCTGTTAGAGGCGCCATGTTACGGATTCCGCGGCCCCTCCTGCCTCCTCCCTCAGGCATGTGTGTGTGTGTGTGTGTGTGTGTGTGTGTGTGTGTGTATGTGTGTGTGTTGTTCTTAGCATACGTTAGTTTAAGTTAGTTTAAGTAGTGTGTAACTCTAGGGACTGATGACCTCAGCAGTTTGGTCCCTTAGGAATTCACACACACACACACACTTTTTCATTTCAACGTTTTCGATTTTGTTAATTGTATGTGAAATACCTCAATAATTAAGACCAATAACGAAATGATGGGCACTTCACCATCGAGCTGACATATGAAGCTACAAATCATTTTTTTTACCGAATAGATTCTGTAAAATCGTTTCCGAAAGAGTGCAGGGCGTGTGCGTCAATTATGTGAGTGCAGCGCCTTGCCACACCTGGCGCGCTCTGTACGACGTCAAATCGAGGGGAAAAAAAAAACAAAAACATTGCTTTATAAGATACCTAGCCCGCGAGACAAATTATTAGTTACCCGCTCATAAGAGCATACTCGTCGCTTTTGAGCTCTGAAGCTGGTGTGGAACCGAAACCAAGCGCTCGACTGGAGCCTCCAACGCTCGATTAAAGTAATGGCAGTGAAGTTGTGTGTATGTGCCAGTCAGTTGTAACGAATCAGTACAATAAGATGGGTCTACGAGAGGACATGACATAATGCTAAGAATGAGCTTGTCCGTAGCCACAATGTTGCCTGGTTTGTTGGACTACCAACAAGGATTGTCCAACGTGCCTACAGGAAACGATGTACTACTCGCAGCGATGTAACGCGGCGTGGGAATAGTGGTTGTGAAAACCTCCTAATACCAACTGTCAATGACAGTCAGTTTCGAAGCCACTGCTGCTGCCAGTGAATGCGGGACAATCTGAACCTGTTTCCGAGCGAATGCTGAGAAGGAAACTTCATGGAGTTGAGTACCTGAGAAAAGATCATTGCTGACTGCGGAACATGCAGCTGTGCGTCTTCTGCGTGTCAAACAACACAGAAACTGCACAGTAGCTGACTGGCTGCGTGTAGTGTGGACCAACGAGTCGCAACTTTACCTCTGTTCAGATGAGTGCATCGACAATGCTGTAAGGCGTCTAACTTGCCGTTGTGCGAAGAGAGTTGAGTTCTGGGGGTGTTTTCTGTACCATAGCTTTGGCCCAATCATTTCAATTACCGCAGATGTCTATTCCAACATTCTCGTGACCAAGTGGCGTTTTTTCTCCTTCATCCTCATGAAGAATGTGATGTGTTCACCCCGTGTTCACGGGGCTGCACACACACACACATTTCTCGTTTGAGAAACAATTAGTTACTACCGGTCCACTAAGTTATCCTATTGCAGTCCCATATAAAATGTGTGGCACAATTTAAAACATCGTGTGAAGCGTATCAATCAACAGCAGCACAATTTGGTAGCTCTACGAGATCTAATCGTCGAAGAATGGCTGCAGCTGAATACGGTAAACTGAAGAAATTTAGGTCTCTACTCTTCGCCGAATTTAGATCGTTTTCAGGGCTAGAGACGCCGTTACATGGTACGACGCGATGTTTCCAGTTTTTTGTCTTCTGTGCTTGTAATTACATTGCGGACGGTGTCTCATAGCTACTAAACCATTAACCCACCCACAGCTGATATAATCCAAGTACTATCTGCAAGACAGTTTCTAACGTCCGATTACTTTATAAATGAGGTAATGGTTAAGTATTGTTACAAGTCACAAAGTATTCTTATTATCAAACACAGCGTGAGCAGAGGCAGGGTAATTTGCTCTCCGTTTTAAGAAAAGCTAGTTTTTCACGCATCTAATGTTTATGACGTTATATCTCTTGAACTACGTGTCGTTCAATGATACAGTTTTTCAGGTACATTCAGTGGTATATGAGGATACTGTCTGCAAAGTGTATGACGAATAAGAGTTAGTAGTAGGGAAGAAATAAATTAAAGCGGTATCCGTGATACTGAAGTTTTACTCCGTGATCACCGAAAATACAGTAAGCGATGAACACCTTTCCTTTCATTATTTTGTGGGGATCTCAGGATGGGGAAATTTCAAAGAGTTTTGAAATTGTGTGTGAAGTTTGTTGCAAGTCTTCAAGTACTTGCATTCCCAGATACTGGATGAATGAGGTGTGAGTAATTTGACCGCTGTGAGTTAGATTGAGTCAAGACATACACAGTTTCTGACTTTAATACTTTACTTATTTCGTTGAATCTTTTATTTAAGTTTATACCATTTAATATATTATATTTATATATTAATATATTATATTAATTATAATATAATTATATTATATTATATATAATATAAATAATTATAATATAATAATATATTGATAAAAGTTACAACAGCATTTTAAATTCTGTAATTCATTCGATGATTGTATGAAATACTGAAAATAAAATTTTTGTTGCTCCTGAAAGCCGTTAGATAAACAAGTTGCTACTAGGAGTAGGTAATTTCGGCCATACAATACAGATTTCGGTTAAACGTCTCATTCACACACACAATTGCTGTGTATGATTCTTCACTTGTACCAGTTTCAGGCATATAAGGTCACAGGCTCAGACAATTTAAAATTTCAGTGTTTGTGCATTTCATTCTTCACTTTGAAGTAATTTTTTTCTAAATCTCTTGTAAATTGCTGCCTAACTGACATCAAAATGTCCAATTTGACAGATTAATACTGTAAAGTAGTAATTGTAAATGTTGTACGAAACTGATTCAGTACGTGTTGCAATCTTAGTAGATACTTCGACAGACGTTGCTCACTCAACAGTTTGTCGTAATGGGAAGTTAACGGGCAGTGATACTGCTCATTTTTAGCAACGTTATTAACTGCTGATGTTTAGCATGAATACTATTCATTTTCGTAAGTTGTAGATAAATTTCGCTAGGCAACTTAAACTACCTCTGTTCCTTTCATATTAACTGTTTTTTATACCGTGAAAATTAAAAAGAGGCGGAACAGATCACCCGTGGGATACAAAACAAGTTAGGACGCTGTTGCACCCAGGAAAAATAGCAAGTCACATTAAAAAAAAAACAGTAAACATCGATGTCTCCAAGATTGGAAACGATTTATAAAATCTGTATATTTTGTGTGAATTTCAATGCGACATGATTTTAACAATTTGTGCAACGAAAATCAGTCTACAAATGCAGCAGAAAATCCAAACAAGTCCTTGTTCTGTACAAAGAGTGTGACTGGCAAGAGAAAATCGGTACCTTCACTGCGTGTTAGCAGACTCAGTAACGACATTAGCAGTAGTGCAGAGTTACTGAACACAGTTTTCGAAATCGCTCCACCAAACTAGATGCAGTAAATATTACAGAATTTTAATCAAGGACAACTGTGAAGAGGAGTAATTTAAGAGCAGATCTCGTTGGCCTGGGCAAGTAACGCGAACCACGTTAACACTAGGGAAGGTCGTCTCGTCGAAGCTGTGTGCCAGTTATATTCCTTTCGGAATATGCTGACTAAATAGCTCCATTGTAGCAATTATCTACAACCGCTCGGTCGGCGAAAGATCTGTGCAGAAAGGGTGGAAAGTTTCACAGGTCACAACACACAAGGTAGATGTAATCAGTACAAAAATCACTGACCCGTTTCGTTAATGTCGTTTTGTAGCAGGTTTTGGAATACTGTGTTCAAAAATTATGACGTCCTCGAAGAAAACGCTTTTGTGATACTTAATCAGTACGAATTCCGAAAGTACAGTTCAACTGGATCTCTGTTCTTATAATGTATCGACAGGAAGCCTGAACCTGATTCCATACGGCTGCACATACAGAATTTCTCACAAGCGACTTCAAATTAAACTGTGTGCCTACATCTACATGTACATATACATTCCACAAGTCAGGTTACGGTGTATGGCGGAGGGTACTTCTAGCGCTACAATCCTAATATCTCTGACTTCATCTTCGTAATCATTTTACGAGACGTGTGTGCGACGAAGTAATATGTGGCCCATCTCTTCCTGGAATTTACGTTCCCCAAGGACGTTTAATAGGTCATTTACTGTTTTTGGTCTATAAAAATTATTTATGAAACATTCTGGGCAACATTCGTATATTGTTTGCTGAATCCAACTGAAGATAAAAACGAATTAATAGTGCTTTAGATAAGATACCTGATTGGTGCGAAAAATGACAATTAGGTCTAAACCATAAAAAATGCCCTCCGTAAGTGTACTAAAAGAATGCCACTGGATCTCAATCTTACGCTTATTGTCTAAAACTGGGATGAACTAAATGGCTAGAGATTTCACTTAGGAGCAACTGTAAACGGAACGATCAGACAGGAAACATTCTAACGAAGACGAATGAACGACTGCGCTTTAATCGCAGAATACTTATAAGATGCTAAAGATTTACAGAAGAAACTGTTTACTTTAGTCTTGTTTGTTCTCTTCTAGATTACTACTACGAAGTATGGAATCCTTAACAGATGGAAGTGAGAGAAGGTATCGAAAAAGTTGAGGGAGAAGGGCTGGTTTTGTGTTATCACAGAAGAAGAGAGAGAGTGTCACCGATATGATAAGAGTGTTAAGATGAAAATCATTACTATAAATGTGTTTTGCATTGCGGTAAAATCTTTTCACCAAATTTTAATCAAAAACTTTCCCTTTCGAGTGTTGAAATGTTTCGTTGTCTCCCACTTACATAGGCAGGAATAAGCATCGCGATCGAATAAGAAATGTAAAAGTTCCCACAAAAAGATTTAGGTGATGATTTTTTTTCCAGACACTATTTGAGAGTGTAGCGGTAGAGGCGTAATTCGAAAATAGTGAGTAGCATCCTTTGTAAAATACTTAACTAAGGATTTCAGACAAATCATGTAGATACACATAAAGACTACAAGCAGTAAGTTCGACACGTCGTCCCACGCTAAGACCACTGTGCAGCAAGAGCGGCGGGTTGTCAGAAGAGGGTGCGTGTTGTTCTGGCCGTCCTGCAGGCGCAGTTCAGCCGGGATAGGGGTAACAGGTGCATCACGGTGTGAGAGTGAGATGGCAGCGCAACTGGAAACGTACTCCACAACCGAAGCACTTAGGACAGTGCGATTCTTGTGGAGAAAACGTCTAAATTAGTCAGAGCTTCACTGTGGGTGGTGTTTGGGCAAATGCAGTGTCCCATCCAACCGTGGTGAAATGGCGTTAACAATTTGCCCAAGGCTCCTTTTAGACTCATACACTTCGTCCAACGTTGTTCTAATTGGTTGGTCGCTTCCGAATAATAGTAATTGTGCAAGTCTGCAAGATAGCTATTAGTTGCCTCAACAACCTCCTCATTTGAATAAAATCTTTGTCCCGCCAGCCATTTCTTCAAATTGGGGAACAAATAGTGGTCCAAGGGAGCCAAGTCTGGAGAATAAGGGGGATGTGAAAAGAGTTGGAATCCTGTTTCCATTGATTTTGCGACCACAACTGCTGAGGTGTGTGCTGGTGCATTGTCGTGATGGAAAATGACTTTTTTGCGGTCCAATCACCGGCGTTTTTCTTGCGGCTCGGTTTTCAAACTGTCAATAACGATGAATAATATGCACCTGTAATAGTTTTACCATTCTGCAGATAGTCGATGAGTATTATCCCTTGCGAGTCCCAAAAGACAGTCGCAATAACCTTTCCGGCCGAAGGAATGGTCTTCGCCTTTTTTGGTGCAGATTCTCACCCATTGTTTAGATTGTTGTTTGGTCTCGGGAGTATAATAATGTATCCATGTTTCATCCACAGTGACGAAATGACGCTTAAAGTCCTGCGGATTCTTCCTAAACAGCTGCAAACCATACTTGCAACATTTCATACGATTCCGTTTTTGGTCAAGCGTTAGCAGTCGCGGAACCCATCTTGCGGATAACTTTCTCATGTCCAAATGCTTATGCAAAATATTATGTACCCATTCAATCGAGATGCCCACAGCACTAGCAATCTCACGCACCTTAACTCTTCTGTCATCCATCACCATATCATGGATTTTATCAATGATTTCTGGAGTCGTAACCTCCACAGTGCATCTAGAACATACAGCATCACTTGTGCCCATATGGCCACTCCGAAAATTTTGAAACCACTTATAAACTGTTCTAATCGAATGTGCAGAGTCACAGTAATGTTTATCAAGCTTCTCTTTGTTCTCCTGAGGCATTCTGCCTTTCATAAAGTAATGTTTGATCACCACACGAAATTCTTTCTCGTCCATTTTTTGACAATCACTCGGCTTCCTTGATTAACACGAATGCCAAACACAACGAACTAGACCAATATGGCTGAAACTTGGTATGCGTTCTTTCCAAAGATGCTACTAACCAAACATGACCTCGATACGCGCCGGTGGTGCCATCTCTCGTAATTTGCACGGACTTTTCAAATGCCTCTCGTATGTTAAAAATAGTGTGATACATCTGTGTCACTTATAAGTGCAGTGCAGCATTCTATAAAAGTTACTTGGCCTACCGTAATAATATGTAACTTACTTTTTGAAGTCACTTCGTGAGCTTATACATGAGGTGACAAGAAGTCATGCTTGAAGATATGCACACATACAGGTGGTGGTAGTATCGCAAATATAGGGTATCAACGAGTCTGTTTGCGGAGCCATCCTCCGCAGCAAGCACAGAAATATTTGTGTTGAAAACAAAAAAGGCCTTCTCTTGCTGCACACTATTTTATTTCTCCCAGACACGTTTTACGTTTTTTCACTTTAAGGTATCATCAGCGGGGTCTAGATTGATACAGTTTTGTTTTGATTTGCGTTGTTTGTATTGAAGCGCAGTGCTTTGGCGGAACTGTCAATTGTACACAGGTGACTCATGTGACCTGGTTTTCGACGTGATTATAGCAGCACGACAGGAATTAACAGGCTTTCAACGCGGAATGGTAGTTGGAGCTAGACGCATGGGACGTTCCACTTCGGAAGTCGTTAGGGAATTCAGAATTCTCAGATCCACAGTGTCAAGAGTGTGCCGAGAACAGCAAATTTCAGGACTTACTTCTCATCAGGGAAAACGCATAGGCCGACGGACTTCACTTAACGATCGAGAGTAGCGGCGTTTGCGTAGAGTTGCCATTGCTAACAGACAAGCCATAACGCGTGAAGTAACTGCAGAAATCGACGTGGGACGTACAGCGAACGTGTCCGTTAGGAGAGTGTGGCAAAATTCGGCGTTAATGGGCTACGATAGCACAAGACCGAAGCTAGTGCCTTTGTTAACAGCGCGACACCGCCTGCAGCGCCTCCCCTGGGCTCGTGACCATGTCGGTTGGACCCTAGACGACTGGAAAACTGCAGCCTGGTTAGGTGAGTCCCGAACTCAGTTCGTAAGAGCTGATGTCCGAGTTCGACTGTCGCACAGGCCCACTAAGTCATGGACCCAAGTTGTCAACAGGGCACCGTGCTAGCTGGTGGGAGCTCCATAATGATGTGAGCTATCGTTACGTGGAAATGAGTGGAGTGGATCCTCAAGTCCGACTAAGCAACTAAGACCATTTGCAGCCATTCATGGACTTCATGTTTCCAAACAACTACATACACTACTGACCATTAAAATTGCTACACCACGAAGATGACGTGCTACAGACGTGAAATTTAACCGACAAGTAAAAGATGCTGTTATATGCAAATGATTAGCTTTTCAGATCATTTACACAAGGTTGGCGCCAGTGGCGACACCTACAACGTGCTGACATGAGGAAAGTTTCCAACCGATTCCTCATACACAAAGAGCAGTTGACTGGCTTTGACTGGTGAAAAGTTGTTGTCATGCCTCGTGTAAAGAGGAGAAATGCGTACCATCACGTTTTCGACCTTGATAAAGGTCGGATTGTAGCCTATCACCATAGCGACTTATCGTATCGCGACATTGGCGCTCGCGTTAGTCAAGATCCAATGACTGTTAGCAGAATATGGAATCGCTGGGTTCAGGAGTGTAATACAGAACGCCGTGCTGGATGCCAACGGCCTCGTAAATCACTAGCAGTCTAGATGACAGACATCTTATCCGCATGGCTGTAACGGATCGTGCAGCCACGTCTCGATCCCTGAGTAGACAGATGGGGATGTTTGCAAGACAACAACCATCTGCACGAACAGTTCGACGACGTTTGCAGCAGCATGGACTATCAGCTCGGAGACCGTGGCTGCAGTTACCCCTGACGCTGCATCACAGACAGGAGCGCTGCCGGTGGTGTACTCAACGACGAACCTGGGTGCACAAATGGCTAAACGTCATTTTTTTGGATGAATACAGGTTCTGTTTACAGCATCATGATGGTCACATCCGTGTTTGGCGACATCATGGTGAACGCACATTGGAAGCGTGTATTCGGCATCGCCATACTGGCGTATCACCCGGCATGATGATATGGGGTGCCATTGGTTACACGTCTCGGTCACCTCTTGTTCGCATTGACGGCACTTTCAACAATGGAAGTTACATTTCAGATGTGTTACAACCCGTGGCTCTACCATTCATTCGATCCCTTCGAAACCTTAAATTTCAGCAGGATAATGCACGACCGCATATTGCAGGTCCTGTAGGGGTCTTTCTGGATACAGAAAATGTTCGACTGCTGCCCTGGCCAACACATTCTCCTGATCTGTCACCAATTGAAAACGTCTGGTCAATGGTGGGCGAACAACTGGCTCGTCACAATAGGCCAGTCACTACTCTTGATGAACTGTGGTATCGTGTTGAAGCTGCATGGGGAGCTGTACCTGTAGACGCCATCCAATCTCTGTTTGACTCAATGCCCAGGCGTATCAAGGCCGTTATTACGGCCAGAGGTGGTTGTTCTGGGTACTGATTTCTCAGGATCAATGCACCCAAATTGCGTGAAAATGTAATCACATGTCAGTTCTAGTATTATATATTTGTCCAATGAATACCTGTTTATCATCTGCATTTCTTCTTGGTGTAGCAATTTTAATGGCTAGTAATGCAACTTTTGTGGAGGGAAATACGCCTTGTTGCACACAGAAGTTCGCGATTGGAGTGAAGAACGTTGTGGACAGTCGAGCGAATCATTTAGCCACCCAATTCGCCCATTGAACATTTATGGGACATAATCGAGAGATCAGTTCGTGCACAAAATCCTGCATCAACATTTTCGCAATTATGGACGGCCATAAAGACAGCATGGCTCAATATTTCTGCAGGTGACTTCCGACTGCTTGTTAGTTCCATGCCACGTGCATCTGCTGCAGTACGCCGGGTAAAAGGAGGTCCGGCACGATATTAAGAGGTATCCCTTGCCTTCTGTGGCCTCAATGTACTGCAGATTCGACTGGTACGAGGGTAATCCCAAAAGTAAGGTCTCCTATTTTTTTATAAGTACATAGACCTCTTTATTTCTACAATGGTTTACATCAGTTTACAGCTTGAACATTTAGCTATTTTTCGACATAATCACCATTTCTGTCGATGTATTTTTGTAGACGCTGTGGCAGTTTTTGTATGCCCATGTCATACCAGCTCGCCGCCATGCTGTTCAGAAAGATATGAACCTCTTTTTTCACCTCGTCGTCGGAGCTGAATCGCTTTCCAGCCAAATGTTCTTTTAACCTAGGGAACAGGAGATAGTCGCCGGGCGCCAAGTCAGGACTATCGGGTGAGTGGGTGATTGTGTTCCACTGAAACTGTTGCAGGAGAGCAACGGTTTGCCGAACGATGTGTGGGCGAGCGTTGTCATGGAGAATGTGTACGCCCTTGTTCAACATTCCTCTTCTCCGGTTTTGAATTGCCCATTTGAATTTCTTCAGCGTCTCACAGTACCTGTCAGCGTTAATTGTGGTCCCAGTGTGCATAAAGTCGACCAACAATACCCCTTTCCGATCCCAAAAAACGGTTGTCATGACTTTACCGGCAGACTGATTGAATTTCCGCGGCTTTGGCGAAGAAGGATGCCGCCACTGGAGTGATTGTTGCTTGGTCTCGAATGCAAAGTGGTATTCCCAGGCTTCACTACCCGTGACAGTTGAGGCCAGAAAGTTGTCCTGTTCGGCTGCAAGGCGGTGAAGAAATGCGCGGGAAGCATCAACTCGTTGCCGCATGTGGTCCTCAGTCAGCATGCGTGGCACCCATCTTGCGCACACTTTCCGGTAGTTCAATGTTTCCGTTAAAATACTGTGAGCGGTGCTTCGGGAAACCTCAGGAACCAACGTGCATCCAGGGTGATCCGCCGATCTTCAAGCATGCTTTGCTCAGCCTTCAACACAGTCTCCTCAGAAACTGACGGTCTCCCGCTCCTTTGTTCGTCGTGAATTTCGGTCCGAACAGCTGCAAGCTCTCTACACCACTTACGAACATCTCTGACATCCATGCACGACTCACCATACACTTCCGTCAATTGGCGATGGATTTCAATCGGCGCAGTGCCCTTTGCGTTTTAAAAACCGAATAACTGCGCGCAATTCGCACTTGGCGGTAACATCCAACGGGAGCTCCATTCTCAACGGATGCCAAGCCAAGACTGAGCGCCTCATCGCGGTGTGCGCATGTTTATACACAGCACGTGAAGTGTGACCAACTGCCACACAAACAGAGTTCTGTACTTATAAAAAAATAGGCGACCTTACTTTCGGAATTACCCTTGTATTCAACCATTTCTTTTCTTTCCTGAAATGCAGGTACATATCTAGCGCAGTGCGTGTATAATAGCGACCACATTTAATAATTTCCGTTAATCGCAGTTCGTTACTTTGCCTCGAAGTAGCACCACACTAAGAAATAAGTCTCTTAATTTGACAACATGGACTGTGGAATGTCATAGTGAAAAACGTATCTTTAAAAAGATTTAACGTGTAAGAAGAGATACGAGAAAGCTAGCAGGCTTCGTCCCGAAGTTTACTGAGCGACAAGGGAAAGAGCGAAATTCTGCACGCAGATGTTGCGCTAGAATGCAACGATTTCTCCGCCTCGCCGCTTCGACCATCGCCATGTTAATTTCTCGGCTTGTGATTTCGAACGCTCTGTTCTCACAAAAAGACGGAAAGTCGTTGTGAACTGCAGTGCCGCCTGGGCAGTCCGCCTGCAAGTCAGTTACTTCCGTTGCTCCGGATCCGCTTCCTAGTTGACAGCTGAAACATTGAAACTTCCTGGCAGATTAAAACTGTGTGCCCGACCGAGACTCGAACTCGGGACCTTGCCTTTCGCGGGCAAGTGCTCTACCAACTGAGCTACCGAAGCACGACTCACGCCCGGTACTCACAGCTTTACTTCTGCCAGTATCTCGTCTCCTACCTTCCAAACTTTACAGAAGCTCTCCAGAAGGTCCCGAGTTCGAGTCTCGATCGGGTACACAGTTTTAATCTGCCAGGAAGTTTCATATCAGCGCACACTCCGCTGCAGAGTGAAAATCTCAAGTTGAAACATTGTTGCAATGTGGATAAAGCACTTCGAGAGAACTTTGATGCGGTGTCTACAAATGATGTACTGGTCCATCAGTGACAATGTCGCCGACACTGACTTGATACTACTGACAACAACGTCACGCCAAAGTGATACGCAGTCTAGTCCATTATTCCATTATTGTGACCACCGCATATGGTCGACGTCAACTTGCAGTAGCCAGCCACAGGCAGCAAATAGCAACACTAGCAGTGCAAGGTATATAAAGCGTGTCGGGGGGGAAATGGAAAAGAGTGCAGGCGTTGTCGTAATGCGGAAACGGAGCTTTATGCCCTCCTCGAAGAACTCTCTCGACAGCTCGTTCCTCCACTTTAGAACTTTCAAAATTTAATTCCACTCACGTGTGCCTTCAGTGAGACGAAAAGATTATAACATGAAGGCGCCAAGTCAAGGCAATACGGGGGTGGTTCGGAACATCCCAACCAATTAAGTCGTGGCTAAGGCTGTGTGAGGAAGGGTGTTGTGTACTCCTCTCGTCGGCATTTCCCGTCTGTTCTGAATGTGAATGCTCCTTTTGATTTTTTTCACAGCTCCCTGAGCCAGAAACTCGATGATACATTTTCGGTTCCAGAACACTGATGCCACGATTTCTGTCGCTCGAAATTGTGATTTTAAATTTTTTGGCAGATGGTGGAATTGGTGTAATGCCAATGTGACAACTGGCGTCTTGTCTCACGCTTGTCATGAGCCACCCCCCTTACATCTCCAGTCACAATACAGCTCAGAAAATCCTCACCTTTCCAACCCAAGTCGTCCAAGCAAATCGCGAGTGATGCTGACTCGATTTGTCTTGTGCTTCTCTGGCAGCTGTTTGGCACCCATCTTGCATGCATAACGCGTTTCTGTTATTGTCTCGTATAAGAAAGTTGTGGAAACATCACTGACCTTTCACCGACTGTCAATTGGCGGTCTTCGCCAACAGTTTCCTCTATTTTTTGCACCAACTTGTCAGTAACAATGGAAGGTCTTCCACTTGTCATGAACGTACGTTCTGCGACCATTAAACTCTCTGCAAAACTTAAACGCACTCTTTCAAAAATGGTTCAAAGGGCTCTGAGCACTATGGGACTTTACATCTGAGGTCATCAGTCCCCTAGAACTTAGAACTACTTAAACCTAACTAACGTAAGGACATCACAAACATCCATGCCCGAGGCAGGATTCGAACCTGTTCCAGATTGAAGCGCCTAGAACCACTCGGCCACACCAGCCGGCAAACGCAATCTTTCTCCTCATCACAGCTTCGCCGTTAATCGTTTTGATTCGCGAAAAGATTTCGGTAGGATTTATTCCTTCCGCGAGTAGGAAGGGGATCAGAGTACTTTTCTCGCACATGGCGGCATTTATTGCCGACATCTCTCACGCAAATGGACACTACAACATGAGTTTACATACTACATGATCATTGCCTTTCGGGCCAGGGGTGGAAGCCTTACGGAAACGGCTAAGTTTGTGAACTGTTCGCCTGCTGCCGTGGAGAAAGTACACCGTGCATGGAATACGAATTCGGCCCTGGGGAACTGTGGTCCACAACAGGCTATATATTGACGGGTGAACTACGGCTGCGGAGATGTGGAAGGGGGAATGGACGTGCAAGCGTTGAGCAAATGACCATCCAGGTGAACTAAGGACCTACCATAATTGTCTCTTCAACGAGATTTCAGCGAATGTTGCTGCATACGGACCTCTGCAGCAGTCGGCTGGTTCAATCACCCATGTTGAGTGCTTTTCATCAACGGCGAAGATTCGAATTTGCACGGGAATACCGAAAGTGGACGTCCACCAAATGGTGACGGGTGGCCTTTTCAGATGAATCACGTTTTATGTCCATCGGACAGATGGCAGTTTGTGTGTACGGCGTGGAACGTCTGAAAGCAAACACCCTTTAAAGGTCTTAAGGGTCCAAGCCACGGGAAAGAGCATTATTCTCTGGGTACTGTTTTCGTGGCATTACCTTGGTGATCTTATCATACTGGAAGTCGTTTTCGTGGCCACTCGTGCGTCCAGTTTGTTTTCCCTCAGCACGGTGGCATCTACCAGCAGGACAATGCAACGTGTCACACAGCTGGCAGTACGCGCGCGTGGATCGAAGAGCACCACGAAGAGTTTGCCGTACTCCCCTCGCCACCAAACTCACCAGATTTAAATCCTATCGGGAATGTGTGGGACCACCTTCTACATCTACATCTACATGGATACTCTGCCTGGCAGAGGGTTCATCGAACCACCTTCACAATTCTCTGTTATTCCAATCTCGTATAGCCCGCAGAAAGATGAACACCTATCTCTTTCCGTACGAGCTCTGATTTCCCTTATTTAATCTTGGCAATCGTTTCCCCCTATGTAGGAGGAGAAAGTTGGTGATTGGAACTTCGTGAGAAGATTTTGTCGCAAAGAAAAACGCCTTCCTTTTAACGATGTCCAGCCCAAATCCTCTATCATTTCTGTGACTCTCTCTCCCCTATTTAGCGATAATACAAAACGTGCTGTCCTTTTTTGACCTTTTTCGATGTACTGTGGCAGTCCAATCTGGTAAGGATCCCACACCGAGCAGTAGCATTCTAAAAGAGGACGGACAAGCGTAGTGTAGTCTACTTAGTAGATCCGTTACATTTTCTAAGTGTCCTGCCAATAAAACGCAGTCTTTGGTTAGCCCTCACCACAGCATTTTCTGTGTTCCTTCAAAAATGGCTCTAAGCACTATGAGGCTTAACATTTGAAGTCATCAGTCATCTAGATTTAGAACTACTTAAACCTAACTAACCTAAGGACATCACACACATCTGTGCCCGAGGCAGGATTTGAACCTGCGACCGCAGCAGCAGCGCGGCTCTGGAATGAGGCGCTTAGATCCACTCGGCCACAGCGGCCGGCTGTGTTCCTTCCAATTTAAGTTGTTCGTAATTGTAATACCTAGGTATTTACCTGAATTTACGTCTTTTAGATTAGACTGACTTATCATGTAACCGAAGTTTAACGAGTTTCTTGTACCACTCTTATGGATGACCTCACACTTTTCGTTATTTAGGGTCAACTGACACTTTTCGCACCATTCAGATATTTTTTTCTAAATCGTTTTGCAATTTGTTTTGATCTTCTGATGACTTTATTAGTCGATAAACGACAGCGTCATCTGCAAACAACCGAAGACGGCTGCTCAGACTGTCTCCCAAATCGTTTATATAGATAAGGTACAGCAAAGTGCCTATAATACTATCTTGGGGAACGCCTGAAATCACTTCTGTTTTACTCGATGACTTCCCGTCAATTAGTGCGAACTGTGACCTCTCTGACAGAAAATCACAAATCCAGTCATATGACTGAGACGATATTCCATAAGCACGCAATTTTACTACGAGCCGCTTGTGTGGTACAGTGTCAAAAGCCTTCCGGAAATCCAAAAATACGGAATTGATATGAAATCCCTTGTCAATAGCACTCAACACCTCATATGAATTAAGAGCTAGTTGTACTTCACAGGAACGATGTTTTCTAAACCCCTGTTTGTGTCAATAGACCGTTTTTTTTCGATGTAATTCATAATATTCGAACAGAATATGTGTTCTAAAATCCTGCTGCATATCGACGTTAACGATATGGGTGTGTAATTTAGGCGATTACTCCTACTAACATTCTTGAATATTGGCGTGACCTGTGCAACTTTCCAGTCTTAGGGTACGGATCTTTCGTCGACCGAACGGTTGTATGTGATTGTTAAGTATGGAGCTAATGCATCAGCATACTCTGAAAGGAACCTAATTGGTATAAGGTCTGGACCAGAAGAAGTTGCTTCACTACTCCGAGGATATTTACTTCTACGTTACTCATGTTGGCAGCTGTTCTCGATTCGAATTCTGGAATATTTACTTCATCTTCTTTTGTGAAGGCATTTCGGAAGGCTGTGTTTAGTAACTCTGCTTTGGCAGCACTGTTTTCGTTAGTATCTCCATTGTTATCGTGCAGAGAAGGCATTAATTGTTTCTTGCCGCTACATACTTCACTTACGACCAGAATCTCCTTGGATTTATTTGGATTTTCTTGATCAGGCTGTTTGCGCCGTGGATCCTTAACCGAAATATCTAGAGCAGCTGGGGACGGCACTGGAGTGGGTATGACTCCAGCCCCGTCAGTAACTTCCAAAACCTGGTTGACTCTCTTCCTTCACGTCTCGCAGCAGTCTGCGCTGCGAAAGGTGGTCATTCAGACCTTTGGTAGTTGACTGGACGATGTATAAGAGGCGATCAGAAAGTTTTCGTTCGAAGGCCATAGTCGGTGTCTCAATGAGGCAAAATCGCCGTCAGCATTGAGTCAATCATCGCATCGTCGAACCATGTTGAAGATAGCCATCTGATGAAACATCGTGTCCTGCTGCGCGAAGAAGTCCGTAGCTGCCTCCTCCACATCCTCGTCCGACAGGGATCTTTGAGATTTAAAGGCCTTTTTTAAGGGACAGAACTTGTGATAATCGCATAGGGAGGGATCAGATCAATTGGGTGGATGCTCTATTGTCTCGCACTTGAATTGGCATAACTTCTGCGTTACAACATTTGAGATAAGAGGACGTCCATTATCATATAGAAGCAGCACCCATTGCCGCAGTTTTCATTCCAAAATGGTGGTTTTCGACAGACATGCTGTCCTGTACACATTCTTCACTCTTTGGTGGATGACACATTGGACTCGCATTTGGTAGGACGACGGTTCAAATCCCAGTCTGGCCATCCAGATTTAGGTTTTTGTTTTCCCTCAATCGCTCCAGCCTATTGCCGGGATGGTTCCTTTGAAAAAGAGCACAGGTGATTTTCTTCCTCATCCTGCCGTAATCCGAGCACCTGCTAGAGACCTCGCTGTCAACGGGACGTTAAACTATAATTTCCTACTCCTCTCCTCCGATGGATATCCACACTGTCCTTCGGCAACAAAGAAACTGTTTGCACGAGTTAAAGACATCTGCATAGTTCACGTTTCCGCATTTACGCCGGAAAGACACGAATTGCACACTAACCCTTTGTCTACATGCCAGTGTTTATATATCCGTGTCGGAGTCGCGATGCATTGCATATGCCGTGCAGCAACTCCCTGAAGCTTTTTGAACGTCTCTTATATTTTCGAAAATGAAAGCAGGACATCGGGTTTCTTCATGGGATAAAATTAAATTTGAATCAATGTACTCTTCTCTCTTTTCATTACATTTTATTAGCCTCACGTCGTTGATAATTTGGCCACTCACACATAATTACACAGAGCTTCATTTTCAAGTTTTTTATTATTAACACTTAGTTCGCAGGGTTTTCAATCAAGTGGTCATTAGAACTGCAACATGAGGAAGGATTTAAAAAAACGAATTTTTGCTGGTTGTGCGTATATAGTATAGTAGGAAGAATACATAAATAAATTTCTTGCTGTAAGCAGTGTGGAATTTAGTGGACAGAGCTGCCAGCTAAAGCAAGAATAATGACAGATTCAGGTACGTCATTCAGTGAGAACTTCGTTTACTAGTATAATTTCATCACCCTCTATTCCATTCCCTGGCAGTATGACAATTCTCCGAATCAGCTAGAATTTATCTGGTTTTGCATCGACGTCGTTTCACCTGACATATAATATATGTTGTATATATGTAGTACATAATATGTTGTTGAAATCAACTTGGAAGTTTCACCATTGCACATTGACAGTAAACCTCCCTCTAGCGCCGAAGGCCTCTGCTGCCCACATGGTCAGTGGGAAAGGAAGGAGGGAAGACCGAAAATTTGGAAATTTGTGCTATGGGACCAAACTGCTGAGGTCATAAAACAAATGGTTCAAATGGCTCTGAGCACTATAGGACTTAACTGCTGAGGTCATCAGTCCCCTAGAACTTAGAACTACTTAAACCTAACTAACCTAAGGTCATCACACACATCCATGCCCGAGGCAGGATTCGAACCTGCGACCATAGCGGTCGTGCGGCTCCAGACTGTTGAGGTCATCGATCCCTAGGCTTATACACGACTTAATCTAAAACTGACTTGCGCTAAGGACAACACACACACACCCATGCCCGAGGGAGGACTCGAACCTCCGACGGGGGGAGCCGCGCGAACCGTGGCAAGACGCCCAAGACCGCGCGGCTACCCCGCGCGGACAGATTGGAGTTTAAGATCCCGTCAACGGTGCGCTCATTTGAGATAGAGCATAAGCCCGAATTTGCGAGACGATGGGGAAGGTAACCGGCCATGCCCTTTTCAAAGGATCCGTCTCAGCGTTATCCTGGCCCGATTTAAAGAAATCATGCAAAATCCAAGCCTAGTTGGCCAGACGGGAACGGAAAATCAAAGTCTGGTTGGCCAAACGGTGATTTTAACAGTTGTCCTCCCTGATCCGTGTCCACTTTGCTAACCACAGTGCCAAGTCAGTCGGTGTTAGCCTCAGGCTTTAGTCAGCAGCTCTGCAGAGTCCTTGCACTAACTATCTGAGCCCCACAATGAAATGCACGACTCTCCTTTTATCTTCCCTGTCTCGTCTATTAATCCTCCTACCTCGTAAAACTCTCTAACTGGCTAGAGCCTGCAAGGAAATGCGCCACTCTTCCCTATCTCCTCTATCAATTCTGTTTCGTAAAATTCTCTGTCTGGCTACAACCCGCGAGGAAACGCGCCTCCCTCCTTCGGATCATCCCTGTCACCTCTACGAATCCTGCCTCATAAAATTCCATGACTGACTAAAACTCGTGAGAAAACGCACCTCTCTTCTTCGGATCATACCAGTCTCCTCTATCAATCTTACCTCGTAAAATTCCCTGACTGGCTGTAACCTGCGAGGAAACACATCTCTCTCCTTCGGTTTATCTCTGTCTCCTCTATCGATACTGCCTCGTAAAATTCCCTGATTGGCTAGAACACGCGAGGAAATGCGCCACTCTCTTTTGCATCTTCCCTATCTTCTCTATTGAATCTACCTTGTAAAGTACCCTGACTGGCTAGAACATGTAAGGAATTGCGCCACTCTCTTTTGGATCTTCCCTCTCCTCTATCAATCCTGCTTCGTAAAATTCCCTGACTTGCTGTAACCCGCGAGGAAACGACCTTCTCTCATTTGGATCATCTCTATCAGTCCTGCTTCGTTATATTCCCTTATGGCTGCAATCCACGAGGAAACGTGCCACTCTCTTTTGGATCTTAGCAATTTCCTGTATCAACACTCCCTCATAATATTCCCTGGCTGCTTAGAGCAAGCGAGGAAATGAAGTATACCTCAGCGAATAATAATAATAATAACAATAAAAATAATAATACCCTGAATGTACACACACAGAATTGTATAGCAATCGACTGCAAGAGACATTATAATATATGTGCACAACTGCAGTTACGCTGGAACCAATAACTGGAAACTCTTTTAACGTTTCTGCACTGGAAGTGCAAATTAATTTTTATTATTTAATCTCCCACTGTTAAATAACATTAATGATTAAGTAACTTAATAAATTTCACAGATTTAGTCATTGCATGTCTTCAAGAGTATTTTCTTCTTATTGTCAAGGATGCTGTCAAAGATGTAAGACCGGTTACTCGCTGCAGAGCCAAGATGGCTGCAAGATTTTTGTTTTACGAAATGCAGCTCCAAGAAGCGATCTCAGCGTAAAAACGTGTGGTAATACACTCCTGGAAATGGAAAAAAGAACACATTGACACCGGTGTGTCAGACCCACCATACTTGCTCCGGACACTGCGAGAGGGCTGTACAAGCAATGATCACACGCACGGCCCAGCGGACACACCAGGAACCGCGGTGTTGGCCGTCGAATGGTGCTAGCTGCGCAGCATTTGTGCACCGCCGCCGTCAGTGTCAGCCAGTTTGCCGTGGCATACGGAGCTCCATCGCAGTCTTTAACACTGGTAGCATGCCGCGACAGCGTGGACGTGAACCGTATGTGCAGTTGACGGACTTTGAGCGAGGGCGTATAGTGGGCATGCGGGAGGCCGGGTGGACGTACCGCCGAATTGCTCAACACGTGGGGCGTGAGGTCTCCACAGTACATCGATGTTGTTGCCAGTGGTCGGCGGAAGGTGCACGTGGCCGTCGACCTGGGATCGGACCGCAGCGACGCATGGATGCACGCCAAGACCGTAGGATCCTACGCAGTGCCGTAGGGGACCGCACCGCCACTTCCCAGCAAATTAGGGACACTGTTGCTCCTGGGGTATCGGCGAGGACCATTCGCAACCGTCTCCATGAAGCTGGGCTACGGTCCCGCACACCGTTAGGCCGTCTTCCGCTCACGCCCCAACATCGTGCAGCCCGCCTCCAGTGGTGTCGCGACTGGCGTGAATGGAGGGACGAATGGAGACGTGTCGTCTTCAGCGATGAGAGTCGCTTCTGCCTTGGTGCTAATGATGGTCGTATGCGTGTTTGGCGCCGTGCAGGTGAGCGCCACAATCAGGACTGCATACGACTGAGGCACACAGGGCCAACACCCGGCATCATGGTGTGGGGAGCGATCTCCTACACTGGCCGTACACCACTGGTGATCGTCGAGGGGACACTGAATAGTGCACGGTACATCGAAACCGTCATCGAACCCATCGTTCTACCATTCCTAGACCGGCAAGGGAACTTGCTGTTCCAACAGGACAATGCACGTCCACATGTATCCCGTGCCACCCAACGTGCTCTAGAAGGTGTAAGTCAACTACCCTGGCCAGCAAGATCTCCGGATCTGTCCCCCATTGAGCATGTTTGGGACTGGATGAAGCGTCGTCTCACGCGGTCTGCACGTCCAGCACGAACGCTGGTCCAACTGAGGCGCCAGGTGGAAATGGCATGGCAAGCCGTTCCACAGGACTACATCCAGCATCTCTACGATCGTCTCCATGGGAGAATAGCAGCCTGCATTGCTGCGAAAGGTGGATATACACTGTACTAGTGCCGACATTGTGCATGCTCTGTTGCCTGTGTCTATGTGCCTGTGGTTCTGTCAGTGTGATCATGTGATGTATCTGACCCCAGGAAAGTGTCAATAAAGTTTCCCCTTCCTGGGACAATGAATTCACGGTGTTCTTATTTCAATTCCCAGGAGTGTATATTCTGGAATAATTATGGACGGGATTTAGATAAGTTGATAAGTTATTTGTGAAAAGCACAACTATTTATGGCAACAACGCACTCACACAATCGATGTATTTGACTGACGAATTGCACAGCATTGCCCGGGTATTTATACACACTTCAAAAAAAGTTTTGCATCACCTCGGTTCCGAGAGTTCCAGAACCTGTACAGAAAATTGGAATAGAGATACATAAACATCATTTCCGCCCTTTTTATTGCTCATGAAGACCACACATTGCATGTTGTACCACCATACAAAGAGACCTTCATAGGTGGTGGACTGGATCGCTGTACACAGCGGTACCTCTAATACCCAGTAGCACGTCCTCCTGCATTGATGCATGCATGGATTCGTTGTGGCATACTATCCATAAGTTCATCAAAGCACTGTTGGACCAGATTTTCCCACTCCTCAACGGCGATTCGTCGTAGATCTCTCAGAGTGGTTGGTGGGTCACGTCGTCCATAAACAGCCCTTTTCAATCTATCCTAGACACGTTCGATGGGGTTCATGCCTGGAGAACATGTTGGCCACTCTAGTCGAGCGATGTCGTTGTCATGAAGGGTGTCATTCACAAGATGTGCACAATGGGCGCGCAAATTGTCGTCCATGAAGACGAATACCTCGCCAGTATGCCACAGATATGGTTGCACTATCGATCGGAGAATGCCATTCACGTATCGAACAGCCGTTACGGCGCCTTCCATGACCACCAGTGGCGTACGTCGGAACCACATAATGCCACCCCAAAACAGCAGGGAACCTCCACCTCGCTGCACTTGCTGGACAGTGTGTCTAAGGTTCAGCCTGACCGGCTTGCCTCCAAACACGTCTCCGACGATTGTCTGGTTGAAGGCATATGCGACACTCATCAGTGAAGAGAAAGTGATGCCAATCCTGACCGGTCCATTCGGTATGTAGCTGGGCCCGTCTGTACCGCGCTGCATGGTGTCGTGGTTACAAAGATGGACCTCGCCATGGACGTCTTGAGTGAAGTTGCACATCATGCAGCCTATTGTGCACAGTTTGAGTTGTAACACGACGTCCTGTGGCTTCACGAAAAGCATTATTCAACATGGTGGCGTTGCTGTCATGGTTCCCCCGAGCCATAATCCGTAGGTAGCGGTCATCCACTGCAGTAGTAGCCCTTGGGCGGCCTGAGCAATGCGTGTCATCGACAGTTCCTGTCTCTCTGTATCTCCTCCATGTCCGAACAACACCGCTTTGGTTTACTCCGAGACGCCTGGACACTTCCCTTGTTGAGAGTCCTTCCTAGCACAAAGTAACAATGCAGACGCGATAGAACTGCGGTACTGACCGCCTAAGGCATGGTTGAACTACAGACAACACGAGCCGTGTACCTCCTTCCTGGTGGAATGATTGGAACTGATCGGCTGTTGGACCCCCTCCGTCTAATAGGCGCCGCTTATGCATGGTTGTTTACATCTTTGGGCGGGTTTAGTGACGTCTCTGAACAGTCAAAAAGGGACTGTGCCTATGATACAACATCCACAGTCAATGTCTATCTTCAGGAGTTCTGGGAACTGGGGTGATACAAAACTTTTCTTGATGTGTGTATATAACTGTGTCTGAGACTTCGTATACGTTGAATTTATTTTTGACTTCTTTTTATACAGCTTTGAAGCAGTATGATTGGGGACATGAAAGAAGAGCTTGTTTGCTTCGCTAACACTGGAGAGAGCCACGTGGAGATGGCTGCGCGAAAAACAACTGACCCTAAGGTGCACACCCGGAACACGCAGAAGCTGGACTCGTGCTATATTTATGGTCATGGCATAACATGTACGCGTTTCAAACGAAATAATAAAGTGTTAAGAAGTAGCAGTATTCAAGGTATAAAAACTCGGTCGTCTGCGCCACTGCCCGTCAAAATTTCCGCTTCTATAATATTACGTTAGAGAAAAGAAACATTATGCCTCGTTCAGTTATATATTTCAGTGGGTTTAAATTTCATAACAGAATAATCGGGGCGCAGTTTTTGAAATTAATTTTTATGCCCCAGGTGCACTAAAAATTCGACTGTTTAGTTGGTGGAGTCATCTATCTCCGTAAGTCACTTAACAGAGGCATACTCCACATTTTCTCCCTCAACATGAGAAAATATGTCCAAGTTAGTTCTTGTAGCTTGATCGTTTCGAGGTGTCAGTATAGGTATTTCACAAATCCAAGGGTTTTCATGAGCTGTTGTTTGCGTTTGATCACCATGCACGGATGAAATGAGGTCTTGAAATGAAAATACAGTACATCATAAATTACCGGGCAAAACGATTTCGTCACCTTTTCCGAATATTCGCCCTCGCCAGTTTTTAACAATAAGTCAGAAAACTCCTTTGCATTTGTGTTGCCTCTTCTTCGCAGCCGCACGTTCACTGTTAAGTGCATCCACCGATGTGTCGCCACAGCCTTGAGCTGATCAGACAGACACGAGCTGAAACTTTAAATTAGGATATCGCTTTCTTCCGTGATCCGATTTCGGCGAACTAAAGCCTATATGTTGCCGCAAGCTACGCCCAAGTTATCTGTGAAAGGCCCATGAAAATTCGTTTAATAGTTTTGGAGATTAGCGTTATAAAGGTAAATGGTGTGAGCTGATTTGGGTAATAGGGGATACCACCCTACGTCACAGAGTCGCTCTTAAGGAATACCACCGCAAAACTTCATGAAAAGCTTTCTTTGCCCTAACGGTGAAGCTGAAGTGGACGTAACGGTAGACCCTCCTCTACTTCAACTATCTCCCACATAAATTAATCCAGAAGGGGTTGAAAGCTCTAATTTCCACTGAAATTAAACATACTGAGTGTTGTTGGATTTATTACCACAAAGACACAAGAGTGAAATACGAAGAACCAACACAACAAGATGTAATTAGAAAGAATATGAAAATTAAGCAGTTTGTGATGTTGCTGAGCAACAGTCAGATAATAATTTTTAGATGAATACACCGCCATTTGATTGTATTATTGTTTATTTAATGACGATCTAGGTTTTAGCCTTTTATGCCATTTTCAAGTGATTGAGTTGATGTCATTAACATATATTGCAGGACATCAAGCTCAAAGTGGTCATAAATTAAGAAAAATATTCTCTCGCCACGAAATGCGAGATCATCTTGTAAAAAGATCATTAAATAATAGTGGGAGCACGTCATGTTTTCACTAAATATGACGGGCTCCCACTCTAATTACTGATTTTTTTTACAAAATGATTATTTTACATCTGGCATCTCGTGAGGAGGCAATATGTTTCTTAATTTACGGCCAATTTTGTGCTTGATGTCCTGCAGTATATGTGAATGGCGTAAACTCAATCACTTGAAAATGGCATAAAAGGACGAAACCTAGGTCATAATTAAATACACTACTGGCCATTAAAACTGCTACACCACGAAGATGACATGCTACAGACGCGAAATTTAACCGACAGGAAGAAGATGCTGTGATATGCAAATGACTAGCTTTTCAGAACATTCACACAAGGTTGTCGCCGGTGGCGAAACCTACAACGAGCTGACATGAGGAAAGTTTCCAGCCGATTTCTCATACACAAACAGCAGTTGACCGGCGTTGCCTGTTGAAACGTTGTTGTGATGACTCGTTTAAGGAGGAGAAATGCGTACCATCACGTTTCCGACTTTGATAAAGGTCAGATTGTAGGCTATCGCGATTGCGGTTTATCGTATCGCGACGTTGCTGCTCGCGTTGGTCGAGATCCAATGACTTTTGGCAGAATATGGAATCGGTGGGTTCAGGAGGATAATACGGAGCGTCGTTCTGGATCCCAACGGCCTCGTATCACTAGCAGTCGAGATGACAGGCATCTTATCTGCATGGCTGTAACGGATCGTGCAGCCACGTCTCGATCCCTGAGTCAACAGATGGGGACTTTTGCAAGACAACAACCATCTGCACGAACAGTTCGATGACGTTTGCAGCAGCATGGACTATCAGCTCGGAGACCATTTCTGCGGTTACCCATCACGTTGCATCACAGACAGGAGCGCCTGCGATGGTGTACTCAACGACGAACCTGGGTGCATGGATGGCAAAACGTCATTTTTTCGGATGAATCCAGGTTCTGTTTACAGCATCATGATGGTCACATCCGTGTTTGGCGACATCACGGTGAACGCAAAATTGCAAGCGTGTATTCGTCATTGCCATACTGGAGTATCACCAGGTGTGATGGTATGGGTGTGCCATTGGTTACACGTCTCGGTCACCTCTTGTTCGCATTGACGGCTCTTTGAACAGTGGACGTTACATTTCAGATGTGTTACGACCCGTGGCTCTACCCTTAATTCGATCCCTGGGAAACCCTACATTTCAGCAGGATAATGCACGACGGCATGTTGCAGGTCCTGTACGGGTCTTTCTGGATACAGAAAATGTGCGACTGCTGCCCTGGCCAGCACATTCTCCAGATCTTCCACCAACTGAAAACGTCTGGTGAATGGTGGCCGAGCAACTGGCTCGCCACAATACGCCAGTCACTACTCCTGATGAAGTGTGGTATCGTGTTGAAGCTCCATGGGCAGCTGTACCTGTACACGCCATGCTCTCTTTGACTCAATGCCCATGCGTATCAAGGCCAGGATCTATGCACCCAAATTGCTTGAGAATGTAATCACATGTCAGTTCCAGTATAATATATTTGTCGAATGAATACCCGTTTATCATCTGCATTTCTTCTTGGTGTAGCAATTTTAATAGCCAGTAGTGTAAATAATATTACTATCACATGGCGGTGCGTTCATTTAAAAGATGAAAACTGCTGCAGTGCAGTTCACAAAGTCGGGAGTAAGTGGAGTTCTACATTACGGTTCATGCTTGCAATGTGGATAAAGCAATCTGACTATCCTTCGCTGGATTGACAGAGACTGTAAACGGCAAACTACATGCTGATGTACCATACATATGTCGAGCTATGACTGCTGTTGTTTGCGGGGGCGAACGCCGTGCGCGGTGAGCAACTGACCTGCGATATTCCTACGAAGCCGGAGCGGCGTACTACTTGCCATGGACTGTCGGGAGTCTGCAGTGTGGTGGACAGCGTGCCATAGTGATGACTCGACCGGCGTACCCCAGCCTCTGCTGCTGGATGCTGAGGGCGGAGCTACTTCTCAAAACCAGGCACGAATTTGAAGTGTTTCGTGAACTAAGGCTCTCGGTCAGAAAAACCGCTCACATTTGGCTTGCACCAAACGAAAATCGACCTGACTTGCCTCGCACCTAACCTCGAGTGTATGGTGAGCCTTGCGGCTGCAACACAACTCTTACGATTTCGCCAATCTGATGAAGACTGCTCTCCAGCAGTCCTCTCCTCATCACATTCAAAACATGAACACTCGTCTCCTCCTCACAACTTCCAAAACGTGACTTCCGTGTTACACCCACAATTCCAAGACGCAACACCTCTAGTCTGCTCTGTTAAATGTCTTCCATGACCGTGTGCTCCATATGGAGCTGCTTCAAAAAACCCAATGCACCGATAGCGAGCCGTGAACAGTTTCCGCCAATCACATATTTTTGTACTGCACAGTACTGCCTCCCTCCAATAAACGGGCAGATCCTCTTTGACTAACGGTCCGTTTATCGCAGCACTGAACACGCACGCCATGGTATGTGCCTCGATGTCGCAGTCAGCACGCCAGTCAAAACATCGCTTCTCGGTTTGCACGGTGGCACCATTCTGGGAGCCAGCGCATCCCTCAACGAAAGCATGCATAAATGTTGGCCGATTGACATCAACCGTGCCGACCCATTACGGCGACCAGAGCGAAAAGATTTTCTTTCACAAGCCGAAAGGGCATTCTCCAGAGCGCTCACCGAAAAAAAAGCATCGTTGAAGCTGTCTGCGAACGCAGAGGTCCACTCTCTCCTTTTCAGGGATCAATTAGTAGCACCCTGTGCCGACATGATTCAGCGAAGGTGCCATGAAAACTCTGACGCCGGCGTGGTGTCCCACCAACAAATTAACCTGCCCAAGGGATACACACTTTGATTTTGAGCGGTTCTGAATATGTTTTAGTGTGGAACAAAATAAGAAACATATATATAGTTTTATATGTCCCCATTCGGCCGTTAAAAAAAAAAGGAGTTTAATATTTTTGAATGAGTACTGTTGGAATGGTAAGAGATATAAGAAAACTTAAAATAAAAGTTCTATGGTTCTTAATGTATGTTAAAACAGTGCATCCATATTTGTTTCAAAAATCATTTTATCGAAATTCCCTCCCATTCAGCATTTTTTGGATCGAACAATCCTGTACACATTTACAATAATGTACAAACAATGTCAAGTACAACATAATTAAATATCAAAAGGATGCGACTGGAAAACAAAACAAAAGTGCACAATACATAAAAAGAAAACAGAATATGACACAAGATATTTATATTTTTAAAATCGAAAGAAAATACATATATAGAACAATATATGTGAATTATTTATTTAGAATATATTTATCTAGGAAAGTCTTATTAAACAACTTAACATGACAATTGGCATTGACGCGGACATAAATTCGGGCACGCTTAAAGTGATACTGAGATATTTCTAGCTTACGTCTGACAAACGGAACTTTAATAGCACTTCATCATGTATGACTGAATTTGGTATTAGCGGTGCTAATCATTTTGCTAATAGTCAAATGCTGAAACGAAAAACAAAATAGTATGGCGGAGAGGTTTTTGAAAAACAAAATACTTTTTCGACAAATGTGGGTGCACCGTTGAAACGTACATTAAAAACCATAGTAATTTTATTTGATGTTTTCTTAAATATATGTTACGGTTTCAACGGTACTCATACAGAAACACTACACTCAAATTTTTTTCAAGAGTGTGTTTCATCTCCTTTAACTGCCGTATGGGTACGTATAAAAAAAGACGTCCCTCCTATTTTGCTCTGCACTACAACATATTCAAAGCCGATCAAAATCCAAGTGTATTGCTTGGGAAGGTTTATTTGTTAGTGTGACACGAGGCTTTTACTTGTAAGTGCGTGTGCCTATGGGGCGTTGGTCTATGCCCCATTGATAGGCTCCGTATGCCACCGTTCCACCTGCAGGGGAAGCAGTGACGGGGACTCTTCACCTGTCACCCAGCATACCTGAGCGGAGCGCTTCGCATTTCCTAAACTCGCATACGCGCGACACGACTGCCCTAACTTGCATACGGACCATGACCGTGATCGTTTAGGTGAAAGAGAGGTGAACCCAAAGCGCTAGCCACCTTTCAGCCTGTTCAGACAAACAACTGTTTTAGATGAAATATTAAATTACGATATCTTCCTTGTCGTAATCCTATTTTTATGAAATAAAGCCTGTATGCTTTCAAAACCTACGCTCCATTTACCTGTGCCCAATGAAAATTCGTCCAATAGTTTAAGAGATTACCGTGCTCATAGAGGCAAACAGACGTCTTTACAGTTTTATTATTAGTACAGATTTCATATTATGGCCTCACAAATAAATAAACCTTCTTAAGCCTTCCGATGCGTATGAAAGCCCATGCATTAGTCACATCATTTGCTGTAGACTTTCTGCACGACAGAGTCCACATAAACTTTCTACGTTGCAGACAAATAAAATTCTATTTGTGTCTATACTTGCTTTTACAGTCTTCTTTTCTCTTCTTATGCTCAACAGTTTTGAAGAGACAGGAGAATAACAGGAAAGAATAGGAATCGGTTAATTGCAGACAGCAGCTACGTCATGTTCAGGGAGTTTTTAATGGCTGTTTGGACAACAGCCATTAAAAACTCCCAGAACATGACGTAGCTGCTGTCTGCAATTAACCGATTCCTATTCTTTCCTGTTATTCTCCTGTCTCTTGAAAGGTGGCTACACTGAGCCACAGCGCCAGAGATTGCGTGAAAGAGTATTATTCAGCCGCCTCTACTGGCAGTGCTTGGGGAGAGCTCGTAGTAGTCAGTGCTTGTTGAGAACTTATGCTCAACAGTTTTGAAGAGACAGGAGAATAACAGGAAAGAATAGGAATCGGTTAATTGCAGACAGCAGCTACGTCATGTTCAGGGAGTTTTTAATGGCTGTTTGGACAACAGCCATTAAAAACTCCCTGAACATGACGTAGCTGCTGTCTGCAATTAACCGATTCCTATTCTTTCCTGTTATTCTCCTGTCTCTTGAAAGGTGGCTACACTGAGCCACAGCGCCAGAGATTGCGCCAAAGAGTATTATTCAGCCGCCTCCACTGGCAGTGCTTGGGGAGAGCTCGTAGTAGTCAGTGCTTGTTGAGAACTCGTAGCAGAGAGTGCTTGCTGAGATGTCGTAGTGAAGAGTGCTTGTCGAGATGTGGCAGTACTCAGTTCTTGTTGAGATGTGGTAGTAGCGACTCGGTATGGTGATATATTGTAATGATTAGAGTGCTTTTCATCAATATAAATGAAGGTAAAAAAAAATTTTTCTTTTTTCTCTCATTATTTCAGTGACCTAAATAATGCGTCATTACAGGTTCAGTCAACAAAGCATCTGGCGTGTGTTCTTGTATTAGAGTGTAATTCTGGGTTTCTTGCACAATTATAGTAGTTCTAATTTTTTTCTATCAAATGGTATTTGAAATTTCTTGTCTTGTTGAAGAAGAACCGTGCCAGATGTGTACGTTGAGTCACACTCCCACACACAGAACAATTACACTTGTGCTTTGGTTTCGTAGGTTTTATAGTTGCTGGGGACTTAATTAATTAATTGTGTTAACAGGAAATTTTCATCTCATTCTTTGTTGTTGTTCTATGCAGTCAGATTGCGTACTAAGACTAGTCAGGGCCAACCGTTTACGAAACAGCGTAATCGGACTTACAGCCACCAAAAATAAAAATGATTTTCAAATTTAATAATAATTAAGCCCCCATGCACTCTTCAAAACTCATTCAGAACATTTATTCCGCTCCTTTCAAATAATTTTAGCAGATGTGATGTTTTAGCTTACAGCTCATTGGCCCATGCTAACATGATACCATCATCGATGGTGGCTACACTATTCATTAGGGTGATAAATCCTCCAAACCAGCTTCACTAACTACTTTTCATCAGATGAATTTTATCCATAGTGGATGCTGTTGAACTCCGTGACTGTTCCTTTATAGGGTGTAGAAATATTTCCGCTACCAGTCACAATAAAAGGTTATTTATTTGTCACACGACCGATTTCGGGCTTGCGCCCATCCTCAGGTGTTTATACATTCATGTCCATGTTTATATTGCTGGAGATCACTTTAGAAGTACAAAAAACATTATTTGCTGGTGACTAAACAGATACGAGTGGGACAATTGTAAGTAGAAATGCAGCATTTGTCGAAAATATATCTTTACTTACATAAAGATGAAGCATCATCATTATAGTTATGCTATGGTGACAGTTTTTCCACTTAGTTTCACACTTATTATCATTTTCAAGTCCATATTTCAGTTTTATAAAGTGAAATACACAGTGTATTTCACGAGTGCACATCGTGCACAGTGAAATACGCAGCTAAACTTTATAAAACTGAAATATGGACGTGAAAATGATAATAAGTGTGAAACTAAGTGGAAAAACTGTCACCATAGCATAACTATAATGATGATGCTTCATCTTTATGTAAGTAAAGATATATTTTCGACAAATGCTGCCTTGCCACTTACAGTTGTCCCACTTGTATCTGTTTAGTAACCAGCAAATAATTTTTTTTGTATTTATACAGTGATCTCCAGCAATATAAACATGGACATGAATGTATAAATACTTGAGGGTGGGCTCAAGCCCGAAACTGGTCGTGTGACAAATAATAACCTTTTATTGTGACTGGTGGCGGAAAGTTTTCTACACTCTTCATCAGCACACTTCTTTCTCTTCACTTCTCTGCATGCCTCAGTCTAAATACTCTTTCGAAATACTTCTTATTTCACCACTAACTGTTCCTACACTAGAACACTGGCATTATCTTACTCCGTCCTTGCACTCTCAACGTCTTTTCTCTCATTTACAGAACAACAAATAACTGCGATGTAATGGGTATCGTAGGGGAGACTGGGGCTAGTTGGCATATGGGGTAAGTTGGCACACTGCTTTTTTCTACCGCTATAAGGACTGAGCGCTAGGATCGCAACAGTCAAACTCACAAATGACGTTCTACTCTCTGTTGTAGTTTCAGTCTGATGAGAACTCCCGGAGAGGAAGGACTTCATGTGTCTTGTTTTTCAGACGGGTGAGTATTTTTTTCACTCTAAGTTTTTGTTATTCCGTGAAGCTCTAGAATAACTCTGGGAATTTTAAGCAGCTATGATGGGTAGAGGAGACAATAATAATTGTATTCAAGTACTGAACTGCTTCGTAAATCTTTTTGTGTAGCAGTAAGGCATCCATCTTATCTAAAATGTGTCGTGGGGGCAAGTTAGCATCTTGGATTAGGGGCATGGTGGCACAGACCACGTGGCTTATGCCAACTTACCCCTCACTCACATTTTTTTCACATAGGCATCTGATGGTGTTTTTTAATTACTTTCTGATACATTTCGTTGAAGGTTTGCCATGAGGAACTACAGGAGAAAGACGGAACGAGCAAAACATACTGCTCAGAACGTAATGAATGCTATATGTGCTCATATTATCGACAAAAGAAGACTAGCCGCCAGTGCAGAATAATTGAACACCCCTGTACGGTATTGCCAAAAAGCGAGAGAATATGATGCTTCCACTGATGAAATCCCTGATGTTTTAAGTGGATATAAAACACTTTCGAGGGTACGTATCAGCCAAGTGATATAACTTAAAAAAAAAAAGTTATGTAAGCTTTTCCCTGTGGGCCTATTGAACTCCAAGAACATTTATCTAGCTACTATACATGCTTGTCATAATAACAGGTTCGCAACTGATGACATACTTCATAACGTGTGTTACAGGTTTTCTCTCTTGACCAGGGGTGTCTGTTAAGTGAATGTCTTAAACCTTCCGATATTTATTTCGGCTTAAGCCAGAAGGAGGTTAGAAATTTGCTTTTCAATATGCCACCAAAAATAAACTTAGCGTACCACTCTTTTGGGAGGAAAAGAAAATGGCGGGAGCTGACTGGTATACGTATTTTATAAAGAGGCACAACAGTTTATTTATTTTATGTCGTGTGACTAGGGCCTCCCGCCGGGTAGACCGTTCGCCTGGTGCAAGTCTTTCGATCTGACGCCACTTCGGCGACTTGCGCGTCGTTGGGGATGAAATGATGATGATTAGGACAGCACAACACCCATTCCCTGAGCGGAAAAAGTCTCCGACCCTGCCGGGAATCGAGCCCGGGGCCTTAGGATTGACATTCTGTCGCGCTGACCACTCAGCTACCGGGGCCGGACAGTTTATCCGTCCGAACACCTGAAGCCATAGGCCTATCCACGGCCACCAGTTTTAATGACGTAAATGTGAACAATTTCTTCAGTTTGCTTAAAAATATTTAGGATAGACTGAAGTTGCAAGCTCAAGATGTATGGAATATGGATGAAACGGGGATCACAACTGAACAGAAACCAGACAGAGTGGTAGCACGGAAAGGTTTGAAAAGAATTCGAAGGAAAACTGCTGAAAGAGGCAGTCTCGTAACCCTAGCAACATGTGTATCAGCTGGAGATAATGCTATCCCTCCATTCTTCATATTTCCTAGAGCAAAATACAAACCACATTTTGTTCGTGACGCTCCAACTGGCTCTGACGGTGATGCCAACAACTCAGGTGGATGGTAGAAAGAAATTTTATTAAGTTCTCCAAGCACTTCATTCGCTATTCTAGGAGTTCGAAGGATCTCTCAACACTTCTACTGCTTGACAACCACGACTCTCATTTTTCTATTGAAGTGATTTATTGAAAGAAAGTGGAGTGGTTGCCTGTTATTTCCCCCACACTGCAGTCATAAATTGCAGCCTCTGGACCACAGTGTGTTTGGGCCACTTAAAAAATATATCAGTACTGCTTGTGATACTTGGATGAATAAACATAGTGGCCAATCGATTTCAATTTATGATATACCTAGTATCGTGAACAAAGCTTTTCCGCTTGCAACAACTCCATCCAATATCACCGCAGGGATTAGAGTAATGGGGATTTGTCCCTTCAGTCCTGACATCTCTCGTGAATTCGGCTTTCTGCCATTGCCCTCCTCCTGATGGTATCCAGGCTGTGAATGCCAGTGTTGTAATTGATCCGCCTCCTCAGTATAGTCCTTCCATCTCGTTTTCCACTGATGCTCTTACTCCAAGCACACCATCATCGTACCGAATTGTAATCCCAGAAGAAATTCGCTCTTTTCCAAAAGCCGGCCCGCGAAAACTGTCTAACCGTGGCAGGAAAAGGAGACACACTGCTATCTTGACAGACACTCCTACCAAAAATGTACTGGCAAAAAGTAAGCTAGTGTCAATTAGTAGGCCTATTTTAGAGAAGACAGGCAAAGGGGCTGCAACTCAAGAAAAGAGAAAGGGAAAACGTTCTCCGGGAAATGATTCAGAAATGAAGGAATCTGAAAACGAAACGTCAGATATAATAAGGTATGCTGATTCTGAGGATAGCCTCGAATTCCCACTAGGTACACAGAAGAATATGAGCAAAAGTCTCCACCATCTCGCCGGCCAGGGTGGCCGAGCTGTTCTAGGCGCTACAGTCTGGAACCGCGCGATCGCTACGGTCGCAGGTTCGAATCCTGCCTCGGGCATGGATGTGTGTGATGTCCTTAGGTTAGTTAGGTTTAAGTAATTCTAAGTTGTAGGGAACTGATGACCTCAGAAGTTAAGTCCCATAGTGCTCAGAGCCATTTGAATCATTTTTTTCTCCACCATCTCGAGAATGCCCACCAATACCGATTACTAAAGAGAACAGCGTGAATGTAGTACAGGAAGACAATTCGGAGCAGTATCACGTGTAAGACTTCGTGATGGTGAAGTATAAAGCACGTCTGTATCCTGGAAAGATACTGGAAATTGATGGTGATGAAATATTTGTTTCCACAATGGTGAAAGAAAAGAAATTTTGGAGATGGCCTGACGTATCTGAGTCGATTTGGTATAACAGAAGCAAAATTGTGGGAAAACTGAAACCACCAGTTCAAGTGACAATGGAGCTACATTCTTGGAGGACATGAAGTTGTGATTCTATAATTTCGTTGCTATTTTTTATTTTATTATCATGTAACTTTTCTACGCTCATGTACTGACTTAATAATATTTTGATGTTGTTGCCATTTTGACAGAAACTAATACAAAATGTACTAGCAATTGAAAGATTAAGAAAGTGTCAACATAATTTGTCCTTCATATTATGTTGAAATAAAAGTCTCTTAGTTACTAACTTGTGCTTATTCCTCAGGACCTGTTAACCACATATAGGGTAAATTGGCATAGATGTAACGTTTTAGTAAATATTTATTTTTAAGAATTAGAAATACACATACTGTTTAATCATGTCAGCAGTAAAAATGAAGTAATGTAACACTGAAAGAAAACAAAGTACAAAATACCGTCGAGTGAATGCATAATAGTTACACAGGACGAAAATCTCCGTCAAACCACCACAAGCAGTATCACGCTAAGGCTGTTCGCTCTTTCAAGCAACCAACACCGATGAGGCTGCTTCTGCAGTTCCGCTCAAATGATTCGAATGGCTCTGAGCACTATGGGACTTACCATCTGAGGTCTTCAGTCCCCTAGACTTAGAACTAGTTAAACCTAACTAACCTAAGGACATCACACACATCCATGCCCGAGGCAGAATTCTAACCTGCGACCGTAGTAGCAGCGCGGTTCCGGCCTGAAGCGCCTAGAACCGCTCAGCCACAACGGCCGGCTGCAGTTCCGCTGTGACGCTGTAGCGTGCATGGTGCTACTCACCTGGAATCGCGTGTTGTTTCGAAGTTGCTACTGTCAGACTGGGACCAAGTGATTTGCGCCCACGTGGCAGAAGCATTGAAGAGGTCACACAGCTTGGTGACGAGTTATCTAACGAACATATTTTGTTGTCTTCGTTCTGTGCGACTTGCATCACTTTATACACTCCTGGAAATTGAAATAAGAACACCGTGAATTCATTGTCCCAGGAAGGGGAAACTTTATTGACACATTCCTGGGGTCAGATACATCACATGATCACACTGACAGAACCACAGGCACATAGACACAGGCAACAGAGCATGCACAATGTCGGCACTAGTACAGTGTATATCCACCTTTCGCAGCAATGCAGGCTGCTATTCTCCCATGGAGACGATCGTAGAGATGCTGGATGTAGTCCTGTGGAACGGCTTGTCATGCCATTTCCACCTGGCGCCTCAGTTGGACCAGCGTTCGTGCTGGACGTGCAAACCGCGTGAGACGACGCTTCATCCAGTCCCAAACACGCTCAATGGGGGACAGATCCGGAGATCTTGCTGGCCAGGGTAGTTGACTTACACCTTCTAGAGCACGTTGGGTGGCACGGGATACATGCGGACGTGCATTGTCCTGTTGGAACAGCAAGTTCCCTTGCCGGTCTAGGAATGGTAGAACGATGGGTTCGATGACGGTTTCGATGTACCGTGCACTATTCAGTGTCCCCTCGACGATCACCAGAGGTGTACGGCCAGTGTAGGAGATCGCTCCCCACACCATGATGCCGGGTGTTGGCCCTGTGTGCCTCGGTCGTATGCAGTCCTGATTGTGGCGCTCACCTGCACGGCGCTAAACACGCATACGACCATCATTGGCACCAAGGCAGAAGCGACTCTCATCGCTGAAGACGACACGTCTCCATTCGTCCCTCCATTCACGCCTGTCGCGACACCACTGGAGGCGGGCTGCACGATGTTGGGGCGTGAGCGGAAGACGGTCTAACGGTGTGTGGGACCGTAGCCCAGCTTCATGGAGACGGTTGCGAATGGTCCTCGTCGATACCCCAGAAGCAACAGTGTCCCTAATTTGCTGGGAAGTGGCGGTGCGGTCCCCTACGGCACTGCGTAGGATCCTACGGTCTTGGTGTGCATCCGTGCGTCGCTGCGGTCCGGTCCCAGGTCGACGGGCACGTGCACCTTCCGCCGACCACTGGCGACAACATCGATGTACTGTGGAGACCTCACGCCCCACGTGTTGAGCAATTCGGCGGTACATCCACCCGGCCTCCCGCATGCCCACTATACGCCCTCGCTCAAAGTCCGTCAACTGCACATACGGTTCACGTCCACGCTGTCGCGGCATGCTACCAGTGTTAAAGACTGCGATGGAGCTCCGTATGCCACGGTAAACTGGCTGACACTGACGGCGGCGGTGCACAAATGCTGCGCAGCTAGCGCCATTCGACGGCCAACACCGCGGTTCCTGGTGTGTCCGCTGCGCCGTGCGTGTGATCATTGCTTGTACAGCCCTCTCGCAGTGTCCGGAGCAAGTATGGTGGGTCTGACACACAGGTGTCAATGCGTTCTTTTTTCCATTTCCAGGAGTGTAACTATCATTCAGCCAATGGCCTCGCCACAGTGGTAGCGCCGGTTTCAGTCAAATGGCGAAACGTGAACGCTGTCGGGATTGGCTAGCACGTGAACACGTGACTGTCCGGATCTGCTGGAGGCTTTTGTCAAGTGGGATGCCCTCAGCCCTTGTGATGCCAGTTGAGGAACTGCTGTATTGAGAAGCAGTGGCACCAGTCACGACAACTGACGACGGCCGAGAGATCAGTGTGCTGACCACATGACCCTCCAAATCCGCGTCCAGTGACGCCTATGTTTTTACGGTGGTACCGCGGTCGAACAGTACCGTTTTGGCCTTCAAGGACTGTTCAGACGGTGCTTGTTTTGTGATATCATTGAACATTTACGTAAGAAGAAGGTAGAGAACATTATTCGTAGAAGAAACCTATATACTTTCCCCGCTTATCGGTTATTATTTCGGAAATAATTGCCTTCATTTCCTGATCTGATTAGGCTTACGCTATTCTGGTGATTTGCATAACCAACCGAGGAGAGTGGAAGTTTTCATTCATCTATGCGACAAAAAAAGAAGAGGAGAGGTATGACTGTCCAGCTGTTCGTCTACTAGCACACCAAAAAAGTGATGAAACGAATTACATGGATCTGCTTGATTCTGTGAAATGACAGCAGCTATTACGGAACGCGGGCATCTGTGGAATTGGCAATGTCTGAATCGCCATGTCCCGTGCTCCATCTCCCACAAAGTACAGAGACTTAACAGCCTTCCAAAACAAGTCCTGCATAGATCTGCCATGGCGACAGGCCATTGTACAAATTGTGATGAGATGAAAATCTTGGCTTCCCCGTCACCCTTATGCATCTAAGCCTTTGAAACGGATCATACCGTTTCATACAAAAAGAGTCACTGCGAGCATTATCAGCGGTTTCGTATCTCAAGAGTTACCTCCATATAATGGTATTATGACTCTGGAAAAGAGAGAAGCTTCTATGCCCATAATACCGTTTCATACAGAAAGAGTCACTGCGAACATTATCAGCGGTTTCGTATGTGAAGAGCTACCTCCATATAATGGAATTATGCCTCCGGAAAAGAGAGAAGCTTCTATGCCCATCTCACATGTGTATATTTTTGTACCTGTACCACTGCTATGCATGGAAGCGAGGCTGCGTGATTACGTGGTTGGCAGTGTAACCCGTAGTAGTCTCGTAGTTCTGCCAACTTGATCCCGTGAGACATGAAAGCAGTAGAGATTTGTCTACGTCCGTAGGGAACGCCAAGGAGATTTTTTCGCGCTGGAAACGTTATGTTGGCTAAAGGCTGCAAGAGGCCTCTTTGACTGCCCCCTCCACCTTATATTCGAGAAGTACACTGGCACGACAACTGATGACGTCACTCTGCCGTCGGTGGTGAGTGTTGGCAGACACTCCGTATAGGTTCTGGATACAGGTATTGGAATGTTTAGGTTTTTAGGAATAGCAGTGCTGTCCGATTTTCTTTAACCTATGTAATTTCAGGGGGAATTTATTGTGGATTCTTTTTTTTCTTTTCCTTGCTAAAAATTGCGCAAGTCTAGACAATGGGATATCCACGTGGGCGTTTGTTCTGGTCTGAACTGCCGACACGAAAATCATTAGATCAGTGCGCTAATGCTTAACGAAACTGATCCACGAAAAAAATGGGATCGTGCAATATTAGTTTACCTTTGTGTAATTTAGTTTGAGTTGTGGACGTTAGGGACTTCAGTGACTCCTGTAACGTAATTGTTATACTGACGGCCCAGATCAAACGTTAAATGAAAAACACGAAACAGAATTATTCTGCAAAGGTAAATTTTAAATATTTCAAGCGTCCCAATCTTCCTCCCATTGGACATCGGACTTTGTGATAAAAAAAAACAGATTTTACATAATTACTGCAGTTAGTGGTTATCTCAAAGAGATAGCCGTAACGGCAGATGAACAGATTACGTCTAAGCCGACTTGTAGTCATGATACAAACAAATTCACCGACACTTACAAAAGAAGGGCTGTTAAAAAAGTATACCATTGGAATTAGAAAATGAATACCGGTAAGTACAATACATTTGTTATTATTATCCAAAACAGTATCTTGCTAATTACATACGGCGGTACAGATGGAGGCTAGGACGAGAAGAGGTAATGACTGATTGATAGCTCTGGAAATACACACACACACACACACACACATATATATATATATATATATATATATATATATATATATATATATGTATTACAATCTGGTAACTCATTTAGAGATTTCTTTTTTGGTGATATGATGTAAGCTATACAGATATTTGTAATGAGCAATAACTATTATTATGTCTCATTATTTACTTTATTCTGCCATAAATCAGCTCTGTGAGATGGATCTTAGTCATTATGATGACTGAAAACGTTCTGCTCTCCAACCATTACAGGCAGACAGTAAGGAGTAGTAGAACATTATTTTTGATGTGCTCAAAACATTGCGTTAGCTGGAATTTTTGGAACTTATGTGATGAAATTATCATAATATACCGATCCAGAAACGCAGAAAAAGTGTAAAATTAGAGATACTCAGGACATTTAAATTAGTGTAGAGACTCATTTATTTTTGTAACCTATTTTTAAGTGGACAACTAATATATTCTCTTATGATAAGAAAGGGACTTGCGTATGTGTTAGTTCAGAAATTGATAACTCTGGAAATACACACAAACACACACACACACACACACACACACACACACACACACAATGTTGCCATTTCCTGATTAAGAGTAATGAATCAAATTCTTATCAACTATTATTTACAAGTTTACATAATAGATCAGTCTGTCTGAGTAAATGTTGTTCTGTCAAATCATTACAGAGCTATGATTTTCCACTATTATACTGTATTCTCAATTCACTTTTCTACTAACTCCTTACTGTCTGCCTGTAATGGTTGGAGAGCAGAACGTTTTCAGTCATCATAATGACTAAGATCCTTCTCACAGAGCTGATTTATGGCAGAATAAAGTAAATAATGAGACATAATATTAGTTATTGCTCATTACAAATATCTGAATAGCTTACATCATATCACCAAAAAAGAAATCTCTAAATGAGTTACCAGATTGTAGTTCATCAGTTATATCACTTCCATTAGAAATAGTTCATTAACTTTGCAAGAACGTAGTTGGAAGAATACTTCCGATTGTATCGTATAAGAAGAATGCTTTCATGTTACAGCTCTGGAGGAAATGTACTTGAAGTTCTACACTCAAGGCTTCAGGCCAAAGTATACAAACTTTTCCCATTGTTACGCATAGTTAAGCTTCTTCTTTCATGAGTGTTTGCCATAATATTATTTATCTGTCTAGTTCTCCGAGAACGATAATTTTAGGCTTTAGTTCATGTGAACGAATTCGACATGAATTGCTTCTTTTATCACTCACATATTTTACAAAAAAATCTTAAACATCTGTTACTGATGCATCATTTAAATTCTATAACTGGTGGAAGGTCGATTCATTTGTCCCTTCTTAGACTCCATCATACCTACCAAACTGCAATTAACCACTTATTAGGGCCTTGTCGACCGGCTCCGATTCCCTTTAATAAACCTAACCTAATATGACAGTGATTAATAAACATTTCTTCACTCACCATAACAAGTTTATTCCCGTCGATGCGCAGCAACTAGTTACTACTGTGTCCTAGTTACCTATTAATAATAATAGCATTCACACAGGAAATCAGAACTAAATCTATATAGAAATAGGATGTTAGTTATCCCTTGAAAGCAGAGTAATAGCTGATAGCTTTTATTTCATCGCAGTTATGGTCTGAAAGTATTCAGTGTTACCTGACTATAAATAATAATTATCACATCACATGAATAGTTACGGTTCCTGAGAATTGGGTGGAATTTACACCTTCATTAATTACTTGCGAGGCCTAGTGGAAGTATTTCTTTACATCCCTGTGGGAATATAATCACTTAACTTTCTCACCGCAGCAGCAGGGTCATCGGTTGTGTCACTGGATTGCGGTTTTCGTTTTGTGACGTAGCGTGGCAACAAAACTTCACATGCATGCTGCGAGAAGTGACCCACGCCGCAACTGTTCTTGTAATTTTGTCATTCTTATTACTATTTGACGTAGATATGAAGACCAGAAACTGCGTGCGTTTAACTACATAGATGTTGTTGTTATCTGTGGTAAGACTTATGTTTCACTCCTATTATTCATGTGAACAGATGTATAAATAATTTTTACTTAAACTGAGATAACTAAGAAGGTGAAACTTCTACGCTTTTATTTAAATTGTTTAATGCAACTGAACCTTCTAAAACAGCTGAGTTAAACTGATGTACTGTCACTTTGCTTGTCTTTATCGTTTGAGCACTGACCTACAGAATTTTCCCTTACAAATACAGCTCAAACTTATTCTATCCATTAACGACCCACAATATACAAGGATAACGCAATCTGACTATTAATTAACACAAAAGATTGGCCCTGAATTAGAAGAAAACCTAACAGTAGCCCATAAATTTCATAAGTCACTTACCTCACAGAAAATCTTCATGATACGAACTACAGCAAATGTAGCAAGGATACAGCCAGCTAAATAAAAAGATTGTAACTACTGTAGGCTCAACCTACTAATAGGCATGTGGGCAAAGGAAAGATTTTGTTGCAGACCAAACAAAGCATTTAGCAGATATTACCTTAATCATGTGTCATCTAGTTCCAAAAATTATATAATCGTCTGTGACATCCAGTTCCAAAAATTATATAATCGTCAATAATTTAATTAGCCACGTTTTACAATCCATGTCCAACCAGTATTAAATCTCTAGACCGACCGACCGCGCTAACACTGCATCTAACCTCCATCACTGCTAACTGTTAACTCCTAACTGCGAGTCCCACCAGCCACATAGTCTCTTACAGAGGGTGCAAAGCGCTGTCAGTGATATTAATGCAGAGCGATGAAACATATAAACAGACTACTTACAAATTGTTCTTTGTTTATCCGCTCATTGTCTCTGGCGTCGTCCCCACCTGTCCTGCATCACGTGATGTTGCTCTCAGTCGTGTGTGCGTAAGTAAAACATTATCTCTTTCTTCTACTGGTAGATTGCATATGTTATCCACCATCACCAGTAAGCACCACCTGGATTTTCATACTGTTGTTAATGGACTGTCTTTCTTATTGAAATTAACTGCTCTGTGCGTTATAGAAATATTAAAACTGTGGTTCAACAAAACTTCTTTAAGTTACGATGCCATACAAGACCGTATCGTTTTCCCCGCGATTTCTGTTCTCTTATTAATAATAACAATTTAGGACGAGGTATTTGTAGTTAACTGGACGATCGCAGTATTGACATCTTCACGTGTGGCAGTTAGGTAAACCTAGATGTCATCCATAGCAATGATATTTACGGAAGAACACAACCGGCCAAATCTCATTGACATACAACTGAAACAAAAGTGGACCTAGAACTGACCCCTGCGGCACTCCTGAGAGAACGTGCTTCCACTTCTGTGAAAATGTGTCCATCGATAACACTCCTGTGTACTACGAAGTCCATTACAAATATTTGGATCGAGGCCGCTGGATCTTTTGTAAGATAATGCCTCCATTTAAATACTTTTGACATTAACTATTAACTGTACTTAGGTTAAATATCTGTGGTTGCATACTATTTCTCGCTGACTTTGAATATAATAAATGAATAGCATCTTTGCCACGGTGATAGTCTGTGACTTTTTAAAATGGTAAATACTGACGGAAATTGGAAGTGTACATCATGAACGCTGTCAAACTGATACTCCAGTATTTCTATGGATATGGGACTGTTGATCAAAATTTCATCCTTAAGAGAAGTTATTTCCAGTATTTCCAATACTGGTGCACAAAAAGTGTCATTCTTACAGAGAAGAAAGGTGTGAGAGTATGATGGCTATTAGGAGTTTCTGACCTCACTGTAACTTCTGATGTAGAGACCGCAACAGGGCACTCCCACATGGATACGTACAGCTTATCACCATCTTTCGGGCGTTCGGAGACGTCTCCCAGGCTATGGCTAAGCCATGTCTCCGTAATATCCTTTCTTTCAGGAGTGCTAGTTCTGCAAGGTTCGTTGGAGAGCTTCTGTTAAGTTTGGAAGGTAGGAGACGAGGTACTGGCAGAAGTAAAGCTGTGAGGACGAGGCGTGAGTCGTGCTTGGGTAGCTCAGATGGCAGAGCACTTGTCCGCGAAAGGCAAAGGTCCCGAGTTCGAGTCTCGGTCCGGAACACAGTTTTAATCTGCCAGGAAGTGTCTAACCTTACTGGAACTTCTGATGTAGAGACCGCAACAGGGCATGCCCAGATGGATACTTACAGCTTATCACCATCTTTCTGAAATCGGGAAGGTCGAATCATTGGCATGAGGGACATGGGAAGACCATACCGACAGTATGGTGAGTGCAGGACGAGAAGTAAAAAGAGAGGGTAGCCGCCCTGCCTGGGGCGCCTTGTCACAGTTCGCGCAGCAGCCCCCCGTCGGAGGTTCGAGACCTCCCTCGGGCATGTTTGTGTGTGTGTGTGTGTGTGTGTGTGTGTGTGTGTGTGTGTGTGTGTGTGTGTCCGTAGCGTAAGTTAGTTTAAGTTAGATTAAGAAGTGTGTAAGCTTAGGGACCGATGACCTCAGCAGTTTGGTCCCATAGGATCTTACCAAAAATTTCTAAATTTTCAAATGGTGACAGGAAACCACTACAGGAAGTGAAACAGACCTAGCTAGGATTTTATCAAAACAGAAAAGCTAACAAACGAAATTCCGCAGTCGTTGTCTGAAGTCTTGCAACTCGCTAATTATGTAGCTATAGAGGATTCTGTGAAAGGTTGTACAGACGTCATTCGGTGAACCTCTAGTGTAGTCGTCGGTCATGCGAGGGCGAAATGTGTAAATTAATTCTTGGAAGACATTCTATTCTGTCTTTCCAAGCAGCCTGAGTCACAACGTTTATGAGCGGCGCCCGTCCTGGTGTGGCGCCATGTTTCGTTTTTTTAGCTCTTTTCCTCGTTGACAACGACGTCGGGAATGCTGATGAGACGCGGGAACGGACGGCCGACAGCGGCGCAGTGGTGTGTGTGTCGCTTCGACACTGTGGCCACACATGGCGACCGCTGCGCTCTCTGATTACTGAGTCCGACATGAAATATGACGTGTCAGCCCACTGTGCGCTCTGCGGACGGAACGGCGGATACACAATTCAGACAGTGGTGTGAGGAATAAAACTCCGTGCCTTCCCTCTGCACAATGACGAAGTAATTCAGTATCGTGCCCAACATGTAGGAGAAAATAAAACCAATACGCTGTAATTGTGTATGTGTGTGTGTGTCAGAAATCATGATCACCTTCAAGAAATATTTCGGTACTGAGGAAGCTGCCTGTTTGGTGTTGTACTGCGTCGTCTCACTTTGAAAACTGCTTCTGCAGCCTTGCTATCACTCGGAAAATGTAATGAATTTTTCCAAAAACACCTTCATCTATGATACCTACATCTTCATACCTTTTACCGTTTCACTGTTCGTGTGATCGTATGGCGACTTGAGCTCAAGCCATACGATTGCCTAAGCAGGTTAAAAACACTATTTCCCTCTAGTATCGCCATAATCACGGCGTCGGAAAATACATCACCTTAGAGAAGGGTAATCGTACAATGTAGACGTTAATGGCCGGCTTCTTCTTCAGTTAAAACTTCCGGGATGAGAGGTTGTTGTCGATGATTCGGAAAATACCAGAGATCCATAAACGCCATAAAAATATTAATAGAAAATAAGGTTTGAAGCTAGATAAAATATAAATGTCGACTTTGCGCCAACGGAATGACAGCCGCGTGGAGTAGCCGCGAGGTCTAGGGCTTCTTGTCATGATCCGTGCGGCTTCCCCCGTCGGAGCCCGCATCTCGTGGTCGTGCGGTAGCGTTCTTGCTTCCCACGCCCGGGTTCCCGGGTTCGATTCCCGGCGGGGTCAGGGATTTTCTCTGCCTCGTGATGGCTGGGTGTTGTGTGCTGTCCTTAGGTTAGTTAGGTTTACATAGTTCTAAGTTCTAGGGGACTGATGACCTAAGATGTTAAGTCCCATAGTGCTCAGAGCCATTTGAACCATTTCCCCCGTCGGAGGTTCGAGTCCTCCCTCGGGCATGGGTGTGTGTGTCGTCCTTAGCGTAAGTTAGTTTAAGTAAGGTTAACACTAGAACCGTTGATATTTGGACATACCTAGAACCGCGGCTGGGTCACTAATGACCCGCGCCCGCCGGGATGGCCCACTAATGACCCGCGCCGGCCGGGATGGCCGAGCGGTTCTAGGCGCTACAGTCTGGAAACGCGCGACCGGTACGGTCGCAGCTTCGAATCCTGCCTCGGGCATGGATGTGTGTGATGTCCTTTGGTTAGTTAGGTTTAAGTAGTTCTAAGTTCTAGAGGACTGATGACCACAGCAGTTAAGCCCCATAGTGCTCAGAGCCATTTGAACTAATGACCCGCGATCTTTTCCTTCATTTCCCCTATGTCAATGGGTTACCGTTACTGCCAATGAATTTATTGCTAGAAGCACTAGGAAATTTAGAATGAAATTAACAAAAATAAACGTTTACACAAATTATAATTTTATATTTTAAAACTTACATGTATTTGCTGAGTGTTTTTACTGGCTACCGTTACACAATGAACACAAATAATAGTCTTTTGATGTACATTTGTTGCACACAGTTTTCTTGCAGATGTGACACTTTACAAATGATTTGTTTCTTTCACAGTTAGACTTTACAAGGCAACGTGTTCGCTTTTTTTGTCTGTCAGGAATATCTTCAGGTCTGACAGGGACGCTTGTCTTTCTAGTCGCTACGTACTTCTCAGTAAGCTCCTCCCCCAGCTGCAGGATGAAATCCTTGCGTTTCAATTTTTTTATCATTTAGAGAAGTGACCAATACCCACGCATTTATCCCAGCTAAATCCAGCAAGTAGTAAAATGTGTGAAGAGGCCAACGTCTCGATGGTACTTGGACAGAGTATTTGCGAGCCATTTGGTCGCCCACGTCCACTCTATATTTAGAGCAGTTATAAAACGTAACTGTATGTGGCTTCTTTTTTATACCATCCTCAATCGTCACATAAGGGTGCATAGTGCTCAGAATGAGGACATTCTTGTTGCTCTTACCCTGATAAACAGTCAGTGTGGTATCATCTTTTTTCAACAATACTATGCTGTACTCTTGCCTTCTTGATACAGACTGGTATTTCCCTGGGAGATCGATTTATTGTGCCCACAAGACTCGTAGAATTAGCTTTCAGGAGGTGAAAAAATTGTCACATGTTACATTTATTCCTTATTTAAGGTAAGGTTGCATACATTTTTTTTACAACAAAGTCACCAAGACGCTCATCACTCCACCTAGTGTCGTCCTTTCCTAGATAAGGGATAGGATTCACAATATATTTTATCTACCGCCATCCAATACTTTTGCCCGTATTTGTCCGGTTTTGAGGCCATAAACTGCGTGAATCTGCAACGGCACTTTGAAGGAAAAAGCTGTTCGTCGATTGTTATATATGGACCCGGTATGTAGCTAGACTGTGCATTCGCAATGAACTCATTCCAGATTTCTGATACCAAAACAAACTTGTCTTCTCTGAGTCGTTCTGATCTTGTGGACCTAATGCCAAATCTGAGCTAACGCATTATCTCTCTGAATCTGTCACGAGCCATTGTTGATTTCACGAAATTATTTCCCCACTTCACTGATCACAATGTGTCTAGCTCTAAGCTTTTATCTCCAATAGCACCACGGACGGCCAATATAGCTATAAAAGCTTCCAGTTCTTCAATTTTTATAGTCCACTCATCTGAGCTCAGTACACGACGTGCTTCAGTTTCTGTACATTTTACAATATGTTTCAAAATTTTGTCTGTTATCATTAGATGCCATGCACTGTAACGTATACATGAACAAAAATTATTACAAAACAAACACATAAACAAGCATACCTTTCTCATCACCATTCAGTAGAACCTTCTCAGGAGTAACATCGTCTTCTGATGAAGAATCCGGAACTATTGGCGATGGAAATTCTTCCTCAGATAAAGACTCCAGCGGTTCGCCCTCAGATTCATTATCTAAAATCTCATTTAGAGCATTTATAATGTCCTCTTCTGTGCGTAGAGATTTGGCCATAATATATTCGTAAGTTACAAGCACTATCTACACAGACAGAATGCACTAGTAAACCCGTTTTCGTGGTACAAAACTCTGGGTGCGCAATATCTGCATACAAGGTCAGACTTGCTTGAACCTCTCTCCCTCTTGTCCCCTGCTGAAAACTGGAACGTCAGCCGGAACTGAAGTAAAAACGAGTTTTGCGATTGTTGACCAAACACACACTAACAATAGGCATGAAGCTACGGGCGGGCCAGAACTGATCCTTCCACAGTTCTAGGTGAATCTTCATATTTCTCTTTTACGTTTTCGCCATAAAATGTGAAATGAAGTATAATCACTAATTACCTTATTTCATAAAAAGTCACGGAAATGTAACACTCTAGGCAATAATACAAAAGAGTGACAAACAAAAGAATTATCAAGTGGGTTCTAGTGTTAAGTAGTGTGTAAGCTTTGGGAGCGATGGTCTCAGCAGTTTGGTCCCATAAGACCTTACCGCAAATTTCCAATTTCCAACTAAATAATAAACGATTATAATTGAGAATGATGATGCAATCCAGAAATAGTCACATAGTCGGCATCACGTGACATATTGCGGTACCCTTTAAGCGCTCTATGAATGCGAGAGCCCCTCAAAATACAATGGCAGTAGCCTTTTTACCTCGGAATTTGTTTCCCGTGGCTGGAGACGAAACGATAGGAAGCAGTTTCATACAGCAACCACAGACTCTGAGCCCGGAAGCTTAACCTTTGAAAAGGTTGTTTGTTGCACTTATAACTGAGTAACAGTGTAGAACTATAGTAACGTCCCTACGAAACGTCAGGCAGCATCATATAACCAAAGGATAGTTTAACAATGTTTGACTACTGTTTACATTTTCCACTGAATAATCAGGAAGAAGTGTATTTGTTGCCTGTTAGCATCATGTGATATTATGATGTATTATGAGCTTCTGTGCGTTTTGCATGTCCCTCAGCAAAGTTATTGGAATCATCAGATGTACTACTAGCGTAATATCGTGCTGGCTGCAATCTAAAGAATAAATGCATTGCATTGTCTAATTGGTTCTTTAAGCTGTTGAAAACAGTTTTTCGAGATGAACGTTTTTATTGCTGAGCTTCCCATTTAAGATACTGGAGTGTCTTCACAGCCGTGCCTACGGTGACGACCTGTTATAAATTTAGCTGTACGCAACTGAGTGTGAATTAGTGAGGATACAAAAGGTGCGTGTCCCCAATAAATTCTTGTACTAGTATCTTCTGTGTGTTCTGTAATGAAACTGGATTACACTTTTTGGTGTGACTTCCACTGCGATCTCTTGCTTTGTACTGCTGGTAATATGGTATTTGCTTCACACTGGCGAGCATTCAGATTCTCTTCAATAACTAGCAAATCAGTCTCGTTGTCATATCCAATAGCACACAATGATTCCAGCTGATGGACATGTATGGTCTCGACAATGACTGTTTCCTGCTGAATTTCAGTAGATCGCCTTCGGACACATTGGTGTCACTTTGACCACCACGAACAGAACCCCACAGAATGCCACTCAGTGTCCCATTTCACTCTGGCCACTACACCGCGCAAATCTCTGTTATCCTTGGTGTGGTGCTGGCGCTAAATGACGCGTCGCATATCGATATCTCAACCCAGCTTCTACTAATTTGTTATAGGCGGTTCGTACTGACAGTCTCTCCGTACCTCCTGCGCGGATTTCAGCTGTTGTCATCTGTTTATACGTTCTTGTGGAATGAGTGGTGTTCTTGTCACACTGCTGTCCCGAATCTATCTTTTTACTACTCGTCCTGCAGTCACGTACTGTCGGTATGGTCTTCCCACGTCCCTCATGCCAATGATTAGACCTTTCCCGACGTCCGAAAGATGGTGATCAGCTGTACGTATCCATCTGGGCATGCCCTGTTGCTGTCTCTACATCAGAAGTTCCAGTAGCCACTATACTCTCACAACTTTTTCATCTGTAGGAATGACACTTTTGTGCACCAGTATTGTAAATACCAAAAATAAGCTCGCTTAAGGATGAAATTTTGATCAACAGTCCCATATCCATGGAAATACTGGAGTATCTCTTTGACAGCGTTCACGGTGTAACACTTCCCATTTTCGTCAGTATTCACGGGGTGAGGCAGATACGACACGCCACTCCACACACATCCGGAGTGAATAAATATGTGTAGGTGCGGTTTTCGCCAAGTTACAGTGGACAATATGGTGAATTACGACACCGACTTGGTTTTTTTTCTAATGGAGTTAATTTTTTTGTGTGTAATTTAAACAAGCTTCTAAAAGAACTTCAACCACAGAACATGCATTGTGCTTGATCAGATGGTATCAAGATATCAGCGCCGCAAACCACTGTCCCAGAGTCAGGAGAAGAGGCTGCACAAACTTCTGACCAGTTAAATCAAATGCAAACTAATGTGTAACTCAGGTATGGTTCTTGGATTTATCTGTGTACTTGAAGCCCATCAGTCTTTCTGCTGCTGTAGCTACCAGATAACGTGCTCTTAAGGCTATTGAGACATTCATAATGTATACGACAGTCGAAAAAGTGAATATAGTTTATGGCGAATACTGCCAGACTACTAAAACAGCGGTGCTGTTGTATGCTGAAGAGTGTCCAGATCGTGATAGTCTTTCTTTGCAAAAATGAAAACAAAGTTCCAAAAACTGGAAGTGAGAAGAATGTAATATACCAAGAAAAAGAAGAGCAACTGATGAAAGAAATGAAACTAACATTTTAGCAGCGAACATAACGCAAAAGTCATTAAGAGGCATCTCGGAAGTAGGAAAGCGATTAAGTAAACGTTCTGTGATCACTACATTCCACAGCATTTCACCATTTTACATTTCTCTGCGTCTACAACTTCACACCAATGACGATAAATTGGTTGCGATTCTCCGAATGTTGTCTACGAAAAGTGAAAAGTGATGCGGAATGTTATGGAAAGTTTTGTTTGAGGGGGAAGAATCGTTTTCAAACCACGGATAAGTCAATTTTCGCAGTATGTACTAATCGTAAGTTGTGCTGCTACTATAGTGTTTGGAAGACATCCCATTGGACATAAGCCAATCAGTGTGGTTCGAAAATGACGGAACCGCGCGACCGCTACGGTCGCAGGTTCGAATCCTGCCTCGGGCATGGATGTGTGTGATGTCCTTAGGTTAGTTAGATTTAAGTAGTTCTAAGTTCTAGGGGACTGATGACCTCACAAGTTAAGTCCCATAGTGCTCAGAGCCATTTGAACCATTTTTTTTGAAAATGACGGATCTCTCTCTTATTCCGTGCATATGATGACAGATCCTCTTGAGACGACATTTGGAGAGCTTTGAAATGGTAGTTCAGTAAACGCACACTCGCCAAACTTAACGTTTCTATACCTTCATCTGTTACGAAACACTAACGACCTCCGGAAGCATGAAATGCCTTTTACCAGGGGCCTGTGCTGCCGTAACTTCATATGAACATAAACCTGTCGTATTGTTCTCCAGAATCACTTTTAGCGTGCGCTCAAGGTCAACATTTTGAGCATTTTATATGACAGACGCTATAATAAACACTCGAACCTACCTGAGTTACGTGCTTGCGTGCATTTTGTATAACAGGGCAAACATTTGTACAGCATCTTCTCCTGACTGCTGGGCAGTGGTTTGAAGCGCTGTTACCTTGGTGCAATTTGATTAAGTCCTGTACACGTTATGTCGTTGAAGTTCTTTTACGAGCTTCTTTCAAATTCCACAGAAAGAAGTATATGGTTCCATTTGCAAAACACGAAGTAGGTGTCATAATTCGGTCTCTACGAACGATAAAATCTACTAACGAAATCAGGAAATTCGCCATATTGCCCTCTATAACGAAAACAGCACATCGATTTATTTATTCATTCTGGATATATGTGGGGTGGCAGGCTTTAGGTGCCCCACTTAGAATAATTATCTGTAACACTCCGTATATTATACGCTGAGGAGCCAAAGAAACTGGTACACCTGCCTAACACCGTGTCGGTCCCGCGAGTACACAGAAGCGCCGCAACACGACGTGGCATGGACTCGACTAATGTCTGAAGTAGTACTGGAGGGAACTGACACCGTGAATGGAGTTCTGCTGTGAACAGCACGTTGCAAGGCATCCCAGTTATGTTCAATAATGTTCATGTCTGGGGAGTTTGGTGGCAATCGGAAGAGTTTAAACTCAGAAGAGTGTTCCCGGTGCTACTCTGTAGCAATTCTGGAAGTGTGGGATGTCGCACTGTCCTGCTGGAATTGCCCAAGCCCGTCGGAATGTGTGCCATCGCTCGTGTGCCGACTATAATACCACGTTCAGACTCACTTAAATCTTCATAACCTGCCATTGGAGCAACAGTAACCGATCTAACAACTGCTTCAAACACTTATAGTCTTCTATAGGCATTGCCGACCGCAATGTATTTGAATACGCATGCCTGTACCAGTTTCTTTGACGCTTCAGTGTTTGTATAGTGTTCCAGTTAAGGTGCTTTTCTCTGTACCTCACAAAGCGATGAGTGAAAGGAATATTTATTTAGACAGGTAAACGTAAGAAACGTTACTCTTTATACAGAGCTATCAACAGAGATTATTTCGTTATTTTCCACAGAGTTAAGGCAAACAGTCGTGATTTTAACGTATAATATCGTTTTTTTCCAATGACGTACATAATATATTTAAACCAAATCTTTACATGTAAAGATAAAATCTGTGACGCAATTCCGTGACCAGACTATCGATTTGGCAGAGGGTACTGGGTGATCACAATGAAAGTGAAGCTACTCACAGAGGACCCAGTGTGGCTGTAATTATTCTATGGCAGCGAAACATGGTAGATATTCTAATGCATAAACACGGAACAGATTTACGCGATAAATATTAGTTCCAATTTAATGAATGTAACTCCGTCTTCTGGTGCAGTATGGGACTACGGCTGTTCAATGTTCAATAAAAACAATACCAATCGCCGTTATATAGGTTTATTTCTAGGCAACCAATTGCTGACTATTGTCCAACGAGAACGTCTGCCTGTAATAGCTATTACGAGACCAGTTAAGGCGCTGCAACATTTTTAACACGAAGGTTACTGGATTGGAGCAGTTTTGGTCTGAAGATGACGTAGTGTAACGTCGAAACTGGTGGCCTAGAAATAAACCTATATAACGGCGATTGGTATTGCTTTTATTGAGTTGTTCCGATTTTGTCCACCAGATGCATGTCTGGCGCTCTAAATGTTAGAAAGGCATATAGAAATGTTTCCGCATGTAATCGATTAGGTACAAAATGGCTCTGAGCACTATGGGACTTAACTTATGAGGTCATCAGCCCCCTAGAACTTAGAACCACTTAAACCTAACTAACCTACGGACATCACACACAGCTACGCCCGAGGCAGGATTCGAACCCGCGACCGTATCGGTCGCGCGGTTCCTGACTGTAGCGCCTAGAACCGCTCGGCCACCCCGGCCGCCTGTAATCGATTAGGAACAGGACGTGGACAAGAAGAGGTCAAACAAGTCAGAAAGGTGTAATGATGATTTTATTATTAACTACTGTGTAACAATTTGTTCAATATGAGCAAAGGAGAACTCGACGACATATCTGTAACACGATGTGGAAAACAGTTGCTCGCAGCAGTTCCAGTGAAATCTGAGCAGTGTTACTTTATACTCGCCTTCAGATCAGGTAGAGATAGAATGTGTTCCAGGTAAAGGCGTTCTTTTCGATGTCCCCAGAGCCAGACGTCACTTGGATCCAGATCAGGTGATCTTGCAGACCATGTATCTTGAAAATCTCTGGAGATAACACGTTCGTGGAAGATTGCAATAAGCCGGCCTTTCACTTGGCGAGCAACATGAGGTATTGCACCATCTTGCATGATGACAGTGGTTTCCACTAAGTTCCACCCTCCTACGGCAGATATCACATGCTGTACAAAGAGGTCTCAGTAACGCTGACAGCACTGTACACCTGACAGGCTCTCTGGGCGTATTCTCTTCAAATGATACGGGACCGACAATGACGGTGCCTGTGAATACAGACCACATAGTTATACAGGGTGTTCCCGTAAGGATGTGCAAAAATCTAGGAGGGCATTCAGAATGCTCCACTGAACAATTTGCGGTAGGGACTCGGGTCGGAGAAGCCAGCTTAAGGGATATGGAAGTAAACGTATCTATCGCTTTGTCTAGCATTACTGTGTTCCAGTTTATTTACAACTGACAAGCATATAAGTTTACATATATTGTGCTGTTTATTTACATGTACACTACTGGCCATTACAATTGCTACACCGCGAAGATGACCAACAGGAAGAAGATGCTCTGATATGCAAATGATTAGCTTTTCAGAGCATTCACACAAGGTTGGCGCCAGTGGCGGCACCTACAACGTGCTGACATAAGGAAAGTTTCCAACCGATTTCTCATACACAAACAGCAGTTGACCGGCGTTGCCTGGCGAAACGTTGTTGTGATGCCCCGTGTAAGGAGGAGAAATGCGTACCATCTCGTTTCCGACTTTGATAAAGGTCGGATTGTAGCCTATCGCGATTGCGGTTTATCGTATCGTGACATTGCTGCTCGCGTTGGTCGAGATACAATGACTGTTAGCAGAATATGGAATCGGTGGGTTCAGGAGGGTAATACGGAACGCCGTGCTGGATCCCAACGGCCTGGTATCACTAGCAGTCGAGATGACAGGCATCTTATCTGCATGCCTGTAACCGATCGTGCAGCTACGTCTCGGTCCCTGAGTCAACGGATGGGGACGTTTGCAAGACAACAACCATCTGCACGAACAGTTCGACGACGTTTGCAGCAGCATGGACTATCAGCTCGGAGAACATGGCTGCTGTTACCCTTGACGCTGCATCACAGCCAGGAGCGCAGCGATAGTGTACTTACCGACGAACCTGCGTGCACGAATGGCAAAAGTAATTTTTTCGGATGAATCCAGGTTCTGTTTACAGCATCATGATGGTCGCATCCGTGTTTGGCGACATCGCGGTAAACGCGTGTATTCGTCATCGCCAAACTGGCGTATTTCCTGATGTGATGGTATGGGGTGCCATTGGTTACACGTCGCGGTCACCTCTTGTTCACACTGACGGCACTTTGAACAGTGGACGTCACATTTCAGATGTGTTACGACCCGTGGCTCTACCCTTCATTCGATCCCTGTGAAACCCTTTATTTCAGCAGGATAATGCACGACCGCATGTTGCAGGTCCTGTACGGGCCTTTCTGGATACAAAAAATGTTCGACTGCTGCCCTGGCCAGCACATTCTCCAGATCTGTCACCAATTGAAAACGTCTGGTCAATGGTGGCCGAGCAACTGGCTCGTCACAATACGCCAGTCACTACTCCTGATGAACTGTGGTATCGTGTTGAAGCTGCATGGGCAGCTGTACCTGTACACGCCATCCAAGCTCTGTTTGACTCAATGCTCAGGCGTATCAATGCCGTTATTACGGCCAGAGGTGGTTGTCCTAGGTATTGATTTCTCAGGATCTTCGCACGCAAATTGCGTGAAAACGTAATCACATGTCAGTTCTAGTATAATATATTTGTCCAATGAATACCCGTTTATCATCTGCATTTCTTCTTGGTGTAGCAATTTTAATGGCCAGTAGTGTACATTCTTTATTTCCTGCAAGAAAACAAGGAGGACGAAACTGATTACTAGGAAGTCATGATGCAGGTTTTGTTAATTGTACTGTTATATCGTATTTACAGAGTCCCATGACAGAACGTGCTATGAATCAACGACAGATCCATTCATTACTCAGTGCTATTCAGAGACGTACAGTACAATACGATGGAGCAGTACTTGTACAGTTCCGCAGAATTCACTGACATGCACCTTGTGTATGGGGACGTACGTTGCAATGCTCTCGCTGTTGAAAGGCTGCACGGAAAACGATCTCCTAACAGGCGATATCGTCCGTCATTTCTCTCGATCGACGAATGCCTGAGAGTGGTTCATTGGAAAGAAGGAACGAGGGACCTGGCAATATGAGGGCCACTCGCACCCCCGATTTTGAAGAGGAGATGCTGGAGCGTGTTGCAGCGGACACCACTACGAGTACTCGTCGTATTGCACGTGAAATGGGCGCTGCACGTACTAGCACGTGGCGAGTACCTTACGAACAACAATTACACCCGTATTTACAGTTTCCTGCACATATTTGAAAGGAGAAGGTTCGGCTCATGGAAACATCTTTGTTAATGGAGCTTCTTAAGTAACAGAACCCAGTACGTTGTCCTTGATGGTGAGTGTTCATCGGAGGTGAGGGTATCATCTGGAGTGAAAGAAGGGAATAGTAATCACGATTCCGAGATTTGATTTGAATAGTAGGCCAACACCTGGACTTGGTGGCCACGTGGTAGGCAATGTGTAGATCCAGCGTTTGCTTAATACAGTGAATCTGCTAGGATGCTAGAGGGTTTCTTCTTGTCATTTAATTTGTGTATTAATTTATTGTAGAGCGGTTTTAATGATCATCATGTGGATAATGTTTATGAAGGTTCCAAGTAACACGTGGGTTCGATCTTATAGTCCAGGGAATGTCACGTGCCTTACGTGAATTAGCCTGTCTCATTAGCGTTGTGAGTAGCGAGAGCAATATTCCATTCTTGGACAGTTTATATTCCATTCTTGGACGGTTTCTCTTAGTTAAGCTACACGCGCGGCTTCACCGCAGGAACAGACCCTAGTTCCTTTCGGCCAGACCTCAGCTAATTTAGAATCACGAAATGCACCTTAGCTCGGAATTTCGTAACCAAGTGCAGGTAGCGTTAGACTATGCTGCATTACTTGTAACTTGTTGCACCCTACTAATCGTGATGCATGAAATAAAATCCGGTGTGCAGTAAATGTATGACTCTAGTACACAAGTACTAGCATTAATGTGAATACACAGTCCTCATCCACTATCCGAGCAAATTATTCGTTGGCTTATAATTATAAAGGCACCCATGAGATTGACATTATCATCGAGATGTTAAATGTTGCAGCAGTAAAATAAATTAATGTATAACTCATCGGTTTGCTATTATTCCAAACAATTAAAATAGAATGCCGTATTTATAATGAGAATGAAAATCAGAGAAGTAATTATCAGAGAAAGAGAGAATGATAAATAAGTTAGAAGCGTTATTAACCCTATACATGACCAGGAATCTTTCTGCTTCTACATCTACATACATACTCCGCAATCCACCATTCGGTGCGAGGCGGAGGATACCTCGTACCAAAACTAGCATCTTCTCTCCCTGTTCCACTCCCAAACAGAACGAGGGAAAAATTACTGCCTATATGCCTCTGTACAAGCCCTAATCTCTCTTATTTTTGTAATATTTCCACGAAATATAAGTTGGCTGCAGTAAAATTGTACTGCAGTCAGCCTCAAATGCTGGTTCTCTAAATTTCCTCAGTAGCGATCCGCGAAAAGAACGCCTCCTTTCCTCCAGAGACTCCCACCCGAGTCCCTGAACCATTTCCGTAACACTCGCGTGATGATCAAACCTACCAGTAACAAATCTAGCAGCCCGCCTCTGAATTGCTTCTATTTCCTCCCTCAATCCGACCTAATAGGGATCCCAAAAGCTCGAGCAGTACTCAAGAATAGGTCGTATTAGTATTTTATAAGCGGTCTCCTTTACAGATGAACCACATCTTCCCAAAATTCTACCAATGAACCGAAGACGACTATCCGCCTTCCCCACAACTGCCATTACATGCTTGTCCCACTTCATATCGCTCTTCAATGTTACGCCCAAATATTTAATCTACGTGACTGTGTCAAGCGCTACATTACTAATGGAGTATTCAAACATTACAGGATTCGTTTTCCTATTCATCTGCATTAATTTACATTTATCCACATTCAGTGGTAGCTGCCATTCTTTACACCAATCACAAATCCTGTCCAAGTCATCTTGTATCCTCCTACAGTCACTCAACGACGACACCTTCCCGTACACCACAGCATCATCAGCAAACAGCCGCACATTGCTATCCACCCTATCCAAAAGATCATTTATGTAGATAGAAAACAACAGCGAACTTCCCACACTTCCCTGGGGCACTCTAGATGATACCCTCACCTCCGATGAACACACACAATCGAGGACAACGTACTGGGTTCTATTACTTAAGAAGTCTTCGAGCCACTCACATATTTGGGAACCAATCCCATATGCTCGTACCTTAGTTAGGAGTCTGCAGTGGGGCACCGAGTCAAACGCTTTCCTGAAGTCAAGGAATATGGCATCCGTCTGATACCGTTCATCCATGTTTCGCAAGATATCATGTGAAAAAAGGGCGAGTTGCGTTTCGCAGGAGCGATGCTTTCTAAAGCCGTGCTGATGCATGGACAGCAACTTCTCTGTCTCAAGGAAATTCATTGTATTCGAACTGAGAAAATGTTCGAAAATCCTGCAACAAACCGATGTTAAGGATATTGGTCCGTAATTTTGGGGATCTGTCCTTCTACCCTTCTTATATACAGGCGTCACCTGCGCTTTTTTCCAGTCGCTCGGGATTTTACGTTGGTCGAGAGATTCGCGATAAAGGCAAGCTAAGTAAGGAGCCAATGCAGTAGAGCACTCTCTGTAAAACCGAATTGGAATCCCATCAGGACCTGCGATTTATTTATTTTCAACCCATTCAGCTGCTTCACAACCCCAGCTCCTTCCCCTCCTAGTGCCACGGTGAATACAAAGGCTGCACTTACAGATGCAATTAAAGTATAGCTACTTACGGAAGCCCAGTGTTAGCTATAATTATCGTGTGGAAGGAAAATTAGTAGATATGCTAATGAGTCAATGTGGAACCGATTCGCGCTGGAAAACAAATTAGTTCCAATTGTGACCAGGTGCAAATCTGGCGCTGTACACTGTTTGTATGACGGTATGATGTATGCTATCATTTTATAACCCATAACATGGGTGAACGGTATGCTTGTCGAAAAGCTAGACCATTCGCTGTTAGCGAAACTGTTTTTATGTGAATGAAAGCTATTACAGTACGGCAGTGAGAGAGTATCGCCTAGTGAAAGATTTGAGGAGAGGTCCAATGTCAGTAAATGGTTTCAAGAAGACGATAATGAAATAAGGAAACAAGGGTGGGTTTGGTGTGGCACCTAGAAGATTCCTGCGGAAGTTAGTGACGAGGTTGCTGTTGCTGTAACGGAACATTCAGCTCGTGTCCTCGGTAGTGCTAGTGCTCATGCTGCGTCACGGGAATTGTCCATCTCATGGTTAACAGTACGGAAAGTTCTCCGGTCTGTTTTACACTGGTATCCGTACAAGATCCAGACGATACATAATCTGAAACCACAACAACATTCTCAATTTGCTTTTCCGTTTCTGACACGAATCGAAAAAAAAAAAAAAATGGCTCTGAGCACTATGGGACTTAACTTTTAAGGTCATCAGTCCCCTTTAACCCAACTAACCTAAGGACATCACACACATCCATGTCCGAGGCAGGATTAGAACCTGCGACCATAGCGGTCGCGCGGTTCCAGACTGTAGCGCCTAGAACCGCTCGGCCACCCCAGCCGGCACACGCATCGAAGTTGATGATATGTGGCTGGGCAATAGCCTATAGAGTGATGAGGCACATTTTACGCTACCAGTTGCAGTGAATACGCAGGACAGCCGAATTTGGGATACTGCACGAAGAGCCATTCCACTTGCCGTATACGAGCTGTTGCCTTAAGGTGTAACGTGTCATGCAAATCCAACACCGTCCATGAAAACCCTGACATGAGAAGCAAATCCAGTAGTATGTCACATAGCTCCAAATAAATCGTGACATTAAATTAACCAAAGTAATACGAGTAACGAGTGAGCAAATGGAATACCACAGACTAACACAAGAATGCCTAAATGCATGTCATAGCTTCCCACCGTGAGACAGACGCAGTTCCGAGGGGAGAAACGAGAACAGAAGCCGAGAGCAGAACCATGTTAAGCTGGAAGGCCCTACGCCAGGGCTTCACAACATACGTGCTCGCGGAGCAAGCTGTGAGCAGCAAGGCGCGAGCACGGAGCAGTGCGAGCACGCTACCCCCACTACCGGACCAGAGTGGGGAGAGTCACGTGGGGCACACAACAGCTGCCGCCAGTCAGTGTAAATCCGCGGCCACCTGCAGGGATATCACTCACGAATTATTACTGCGACTGATGAAACAAATAAAGGAGAATGTACACGCGCCACATAATTTTATTAACTTAGTGTATGCATCTACATTCGTATTATTTTGTGAACTGTTACACAATAAAAGGTGTCACTGAAGTGTGGGATTCTCGGTTATCTTGTACTTTTTGCCCTTTACAATTGCGTCTATGTTCGGAGTAATTGTTCTTGTGCATTGTAGACGCAGCGTGCAGTTTAAATTTCGATCAGACAATGCGTTTCTCAGGTGCGTCTTGTTACATTTCATTGCAGAGAACAGTTGTTCACAAACATACGTGGAACCGAACATTGATATTATTGTAGCCACCAGTTTGTGCAAACGAGGAAATCTATCCTGAGGGAAGTGTCTGTAGAATTCCAAAATGTTTTTCTTGTTCTGAAAGTTGTCTCTGTATTCTCTGTCACACTGCAGGTCAATAATTTCTAGTTGCAGCTCAGGACGAATCTCTTCAATATTCGCTGAATATGGAGAGGAGAACAGATCAAAATCACTGTCTAGTGCTGTCAGATCTTGAAAGCGTTGATCAAATTCTTCCTTAAGGGCAACTAAACTATGTGAATAACGTTCACAGTCTTTGTGAACATCTTGCATGGATGATAATTTAGGAAAATGAGCTAGATTTCCTGTTTCCAGCTGACTCACCCAAAGTGTCAATTTCATTTTAAAAGCTCGTATTCGATCTATGAAATGAGTAATTAGCAGATCTTTACCTTGTAGTGAAATGTTCAAAGCATTCAGATGACTAGTTAAATCTGCTAACAACGCGAGATCACATTTCCATGAAGGCTCTTTCAATTCAGGAACACACATGTTTATTTCCACGAACACATTTATCTCATCTAATAGGCAAAAAAATCGATTTAATAATTCGCCACGACTAAGCCAGCGGACCTCGCTGTAATAAGGCAGGCTACCATGCCGGCTTTCTACATCCTCAAGAAAGCTTTTAAATTGCCTGTGTTGTAGCCCATGCTTCCTTATATAACTGGTTGTACGAACAACAACACTCATCACATTTTTTAGAGTGATACTCTTTGCACATAAGTTTTCCTGGTGGATCACACAATGAACGCCCCTTATTTCATTCGGCACGGTCAGTTTTTGCATTTTCTCCTTCAACAGCGCAACGAAACCTGATTTTTTCCCTGTCTTCGCTGGTGCACCGTCTGTAGACACTGAGACTAAAGAATTCCACGACAATCCTATATTTTCAACACTTTCTTCAACACTACTTAAAATATCACCGCCGGTTGTAGTGTCCTTCATAGCTACTACATCGAGGAGCTCTTCCCTCACCTGAAGATCTCTGTTAACACCTCTAATAAATATGGCAAGCTGCGCTGTTCCAGTGATATCAACACTTTCGTCCAGAGCTAGAGAATACGCTATAAAATCTTTACAGATATTTGCAAGCTGGCTCTGGACGTCGTCTGCCATGTCCTGTATGCGACGCATAATGGTCATGTTAGATAATGGCACAATCCGAAACTGTTCAACTTGAGATTGGCACAAATGTTCCGCTGCAACTACCAAACATTCTTTTATTAAATCGCCATCAGTGAAGGAGCGCAGGGATTTTGCTAAAAGCAAAGCTATTTTGTAACTCACTCTGAGAGCTGCTTCAGTTGATTTTTCTTCGTCGTCCAGATCTTCTTCGGATAGCTCCATTTTAAGTTTAATAACTTCCTGTGCACGATCTGGTCCATCACATTTTCCACTTCCGTAGTCTTTCGCGTGGTACGACATATAATGTCGCTGCAAATTAAATTTCCTAAAAGAATTCAGCGTTTAGTGACATACTAAACATTTTGCAACACGATCTTTTTCTGTAAACAGATACAATTCCCCCCAATGGGGGTTGAACTGCGAAAGCATGGTTGGGGTTACACAACGGCGACTTGACATGATTCTTAACCAGCGAAGTGACTGTTAGAGCTGATCGTAGTACTTTAAACGTTACACAGTCGGCGCGAATTCAATAGGCACGCTGCGGCCCTATTCAAACGTGCGCGCGCATTTCCCCTCCCTCCCTTCTCCTCCATCTTGCACTTGCTCGCGAGCACGTGCCTGAGCAGACGCGAGTACTCGCGCTCAAAACCGGCCAGTTGTTAAGCCCTGCCCTACGATAAGGGACGGACGGACACACCACCCGCAAGTTTTAGCGTGAGACTTTTCCACGTCTCTGTTACGTCAGGACCACCCCCCCAGCCAATGTTAAAAGCTAGAGCCCTCCAGAAGAACGGTATAGATCTTACGACAACACAAAAAGGGCTACACCACTCGCAAGTTTTAGCATGAGACTTTTTCGCGTCTCTCTTACGTCAGGACCACCCCCCAGCCTATGTTAAAAGATAGAGCCCTCCAGAAGAACAGTATAGATCTTACGATAACGCTAAAAGGACCACACCAGCTGCAAGTTTTAGCGTGAGACTTTTTCGCGTCTCTGTTACGTTGCAAACTTTAAAAAACATTACCCCACCACGAAAAGTATAACGTTTCTCATTGGATAGACAGAATTTTTGTAGGCGGAGCTTAAGGTTAACATTGAGACCCTGATTGGTCAGATGAAAACACAGCCAGATAGTTTTTTTTAAACCAACTTCGGTAAATTGTAGTAAGGAGAAGTTAGGAGAGAGTTGCTGCCAAGACGGCGAGGTGAGCGGAGCTGTGCTGCCCGCCGCCCCCTGACGAACACCGACAAGGTAATGAACGCACGCGATGCCGCATAACAGCGCATAAAGCTTCACTCAGAACTGCAGAAGTCTCATCTGTTACACCCCCATTTTGCGTAATACTAGTGTCGATCGTCAATTAAAGCTCATGGTGTTCACATTTGCCACTTGAAGTAAAAATCTGAAACGCGATGATTTTTCTGTTATATAGTTATTGAGAAGCCACGTCAGCCACTGTAATTTACGACAAGTTAGGTAAGTAATTAAAGATAATTGTGGGTCACTGTAGACCATTTTAATAGTTTTCTCTCTTGTGAAACTTAATTTAAACCTAGATTATAGATGTGATATGGCATAGGTCATCCTTCGATCCATTGTAGAACTTGGAAATCCACTCAGGGAATATTCGTTCACATTTTTGTTGAACGCAGTTGGTTTTTATCATCCTGTATTAAAACATTTCCTTTTATCAATAGTGCAATTTATAAACAATGTTTTGTGAGTAGAATAAAATTTCCAATGGTAAACTTAACTGCTTTTTCGACCTTATTTTACCAGCTAACTAAAAATAGGAAAGCCTTGAACCCCTTCCACTACATTTAGTTAGTATTAAGATTCTTTTACAGGGAGTGCAGTGGAGCTGACGCTGAAATCATTAAGTATTTGGTTATATCATCTTTAGTCTCACTGAACTCTTCTGAATTCTACATGTCATGTGTGGTCTGGCGTCTCCTTACCAGCAACAGGTCCCAGGTTCAAACTAGTTAATTCCCTAAAAAACATGCTCAGAGCGTCATTGCGCGAAAGTAGTAGGGATACACGATATAGAACAAACAGACACCACGCAGAATGTTAGAAAAGGCGTGCATAAGTTTAACAGCACATAGAGGATGCTTCACTGAACAATTTGAGGTAGGGAATCTGAGGTCGGAGAAGCCAGTTTAAGGATATAGTAGGAATAAAATCACATTACTGTGTGCCTTTTTATTTAAGTTTGTTATTCTTACCTGCTGTGCCATTTCTCTGGCGCGTTGCGTATCCGGCACTATCGATATCGACTTGTATCTCTGTTTCCGCCTGGTTTGGCCTGCGCAGGCACTGAGGCTGCTGGTGCCCTCTGGAGCATTTTTCGCATGGTGCCGCGCTCGCTCGGCTCGGCAGTTGGATTCGCACCGAGCTGGTGGTATTTTGTCCTCCGCTCCGGCACGGAGGTGTGGTCTCGTTGTTGGCGGGCCTCGTTGATTTGGCCGTTGGGTGGTGTGATGTGTTGGTGACGTACTGTAGTGGACAACTGATGGATCCCCGCACGCGGTCGCTCCAGGTTCTCCTCCTCTGAAAAGGGTGCCACGATATCGCTTATGTTTCCGCACCCAGGAGTTGTAAGGACTGCAGGGCAGGCTTTCTGGGTGTTTGCTCTGTCCGGTCTGCGTGGCGGGGTTCGTTTCACCTTACTTCAGCTGTTGTTTATATTTTCTGCGTGATTCCGTTTTGGCCGGAATCTAGATGTCGATTTTTCTGCTGGTGTGTACCCAGTCGTCGCCCCCGGGGGGGGGGGGGGCAGCCATAAATGTTGATGGGAATTATTTGGCAGTGTGTGTTTTGCGTGGATCCGGTGTGCTCACGCGCCCTGATTCTGAGTGGAAATTACTGTGGCCAGGCTGGCTCGGTTGCTGGAGTGTGTGTTATTGGTTTTCGGGCTTGCTGGGGATTGCCCGCGTGCCTGTTCTGTTTCGTGATGCGGCAGCAGTCTGATATTTTTATGTGCGCTTGTTAAGTTGCTAGCAATTGCTTTTAGCCTTGTGCTTACTTATTTTTATTTAAATTGCTGGGCGTTGTCATTTGCCTGTTCTTTTAACTTTATTTATTTGTAGTGTCAATTAAGCCTAAGACGATGTCCAAGGTGCTAGGAATTGATTTCAGCCTCATGTTTACTTAATCCTATTTAAATTCTTGGGCATTGCCATTTGCTTGTTCTTTTACTCTTATTTATTTTTTGTGCCAGTTATCACTAAGATGATGTCAGACCTTGGTATCTGTCAACCTTATTTTGGCTACTAGCGCTCAGGTGCAATATTGCCGGGCCTATCCAGGATTTTGTCATTAATTGAGATCCTTTTATACTGTATTTTTAGTAGTAGGTTTGGCAAGTGCACTTGCGTATGGTATTTAATATGTTCCCCCGCCCCCCCTCCCCCTCTTCCTTCTTCGTGTAAACTGATTTTGGTAAGATTCCTAGGTGGCCTGTGTTCTTTTATTACCTGGGTAAGTTTGCCTGCTGCCGTAACATGTTTTGACCGGCAAGTGGCCCATGTTGGCTAGAGTTTGAATGTGGTCTGCGCTGTTGAAATCAGCAAACTTTCTGTAAGGAAGCAAATGTTGGACTTTGCCGTACTTTTATTTATTATTTGAGCTAGTCATGTACGTGTTGTTGTATTAAGGGTTTTAGGGCATTTTTAATTGAGATACCTTTTGGAAATTTTATCACTCTTTTAATGAAGGCATAGGAAGGAGTAACTTCGACTGAAAATGTAATTGTAAATTATACATTTGTGCTTCACATTATAAAATTTAACTGTATTAGGTAAAGTATGTAGTTTAACGCACAACGATTATTTGTTAATGTATCAAATTGTAAACAGTTTTGTTTGGCAGTGATTCAAACGACACAAATAAGTTTCTCTGTTCTTCTGTGGCATGTAATATTTTTATTACCTCATATTGAAAGCAGCTTGATTTGTTTGTGTCACTATAGTTTGTAAGCCACAATGTAAAGTATTACATTAATTAATTGTTTTGGGGAAATAAAACTTGAATTGTATGTCCCCTTTTCATTAACCGAATCCCATCCAAATCGTCCGCTCACCTGCAAATACCTCACTGACACAATGAACGTATCATTTTTACTGTATCTTACAAAATGTGCTGGAACTGACGGCCACAACCTCGATGCAAGCATGAAATCGCCGAACAAAATTCTTACGCACCCTGACAGACATCCCTGACGTTTTTTGACTCACATCAGAGGTAGCTACAATTTTGGCCACTAATTCCACTTCCGTATCAACTAGGGTCTCAGACACAAGTAACTTTAGATATCCCCATAGGGAATAACAAAGGAGATTCATATCAGGTGACTTCGCAGGCCATCGAATAGGACCACCCTTCAGATCCAGCGATCAGGAAATACAGCATTGAGATGGCTGCACACATCCACACTGAAGCGAGGCGGTGCACCGTCATGTTGTACCCACACCCTCTCACAAACAGCCAAACAGTATGTTCTCCAACAACTTAGGTAGAACTCTTTGCACGAACCTCAAGTATAGGTGGCCATTCAGACAGCCCAGTGAGATTGTCGCCTACACTGCCGGCCCAGATATTCACAGCAAAACATACTTGATGGTGTAAATCTACCAGTGCGTGAGAGGTTTCCTCCTCCCACGCATGGCTTTCCTACTGTTCCAAATATCATCACAATCAAATGAGGTCTCGTTAGTAAACAGCACGATTTGGTGGAAATCTGGTCGATCAGTCCATTGTTGGAGCAACTACTGACACGATGCGACCTGTGGTGCAAAGTCAGTCACAAGTATCGCATGGACTCGTTGTTGGTGATATTGAGATGTCCCTGCTTGGACCCTCTCATAGAAGTAAGCTCAGTTTGAGTAGAAAATGTAATGACAATCATAAAAGTAAACTCAGAACAGAAAATGTAATAGCAAACTTATGGAAGGCAAAACCAATTGTCGTTTATTAATGTTATACCTTGAAAACCCAACATTTCCTGCGTAATTCCCTTTAAAAACGTGTGTGTGTGAGAGAGAAAAAGATATTTGTTCAGTTTCAGTACTGCAGCAATCGATAGCGTCTGCTGGACATACATGTACGGAAGCCCCAAAGAGAGCAAAGACTAGTCGAAACTTCAGGTCTTGGTCAAGCAGAGATGTGTAAGGTTGGCAGTAAGAGGGGAGCTTCTTTTAAGATACTTTGGAGGACTTCCAGGGGGAACAAAGAATGCTGGGTGATGTGCTGCTCTAAGCACTCTGGCAGCGGACTTCATGGTGGGTGGACGTGTTGGGTAGCTCGGCTAAGAAAGCTTGGCATGGTTGGTGAGTTCACATTAAGTGAGCCACAACGATACTAACTCTTTTATTTCAGCGTTAGGAAATCAGGATAGGTTTTAAATAAACATGCGAGTGTGAAATATTTAAGAATCTTTTGAACATTTTAAAATATCGTGTGAAGCTGTGTAATGGTAAATCTCTGAGTCGTGTTGCACAAGAGCGCGATGAAATGGTAAGACACAGCTGGTAAAGCTTAAGATCAGGATATATCTTAAATTAAGATGAGTGTGTGGGAAACCATTCGTGTTTTGACATTGAATAGAATAGCACGTGTGACATATAGATTCACTGTGCACGAGCGTCCCAGTGGCGAGAACAAGGTATGTGTAATGTGTTTCCATGTTTTGTGAAATTCCTATATGTTCTGGGAAAAGTGGAAGGATACACGATGACTTGGACAGGATTTGTGATTGGTGTAAAGAATGGCAGCTAACTCTAAATATAGGTAAATGTAAATTAATGCAGATGAATAGGAAAAAGAATCCCATAATGTTTGAATGCTCCATTAGTAGTGCAGCGCTTGACACAGTCACGTAGATTAAATATTTGGGCGTAACATTGCAGAGCGATATGAAGTGGGACAAGCATGTAATGGCAGTTGTGGGGAAGGCGGATAGTCGTCTTCGGTTCATTGATAGAATTTTGGGAAGATGTGGTTCATCTGTAAAGGAGACCGCTTATAAAACACTAATACGACCTATTCTTGAGTATTACTCGAGATTTTGGGATCCCTATCAGGTCGGATTGAGGGAGGACATAGAAGCAATTCAGAGACGGGCTGTTAGATTTGTTGCTGGTAGGTTTGATCATCACGCGAGTGTTACGGAAATGGTTCAGGAACTCGGGTGGGAGTCTCTGGAGGAAAGGAGGCGTTCTTTTCGTGAATCGCTACTGAGGAAATTTAGAGAACCAGCATTTGAGGCTGACTGCAGTACAATTTTACTGCAGCCAACTTATATTTCGTGGAAAGACCACAAATATAAGAGAGATTAGGGCTCGTACAGAGGCATATAGGCAGTAATTTTTCCCTCGTTCTGTTTGGGAGTGGAACAGGGAGAGAAGATGCTAGTTTATGTACGAGGTGCCCTCCGCCACGCACCGTATGGTGGGTTGCGGAGTATGTATGTAGATGTAGATGTAGAAATGGCGGGCCCCTCGTCCCGGGCGCTTTTACTTCGATACTCATTTTGACAACAGTGAACCTGGGACCGTCAGGCAGGGAACGGAACGAGAAAAATCGCCGTACCTCTCCAGCACTGAACCCCTGGCCCCCTGAGACAGACAACAGTGTTCATCCGTTGAACCACCAGGACCACTCGAACTGTTCACAGATCAGTTTAAACTACATTTGGATCAATCTCAGACAGGGAGCTAGAGACGTTAAAAGCTTAAGGTTCAAATGGCTCTGAGCACTATGGGACTCAACTGCTGTGGTCATCAGTCCCCTAGAACTTAGAACTACTTAAACCTAACTAACCTAAGGACAGCACACAACACCCAGCCATCACGAGGCAGAGAAAATCCCTGACCCCGCCGGGAATCGAACCCGGGAACCCGGGCGTCGGAAGCGAGAACGCTACCGCACGACCACGAGATGCGGGCAAAAAAGCTTAAGGAAGTGCACAAGATGCTGTACGTAACTGGTGGTGTTCAGGCAGGTATTATTCCAGCGGAATATTCATTTAAGTGAAGTTTTCAGATGAGTGCCCCAGTTTCTGAATGCACAACACAGTGCGCCGTCTAGACAATTTGCAGACGAGATGTAAACTAGCTGGTACCACGGAGCAACGAGGTATCTCGATGACCGTCTAAAGTCATGTGCGTTTATATTGTGGAATGCATCCTTTCACTAATGCATACGAAGCAGGTCGTAATGCACAAACAAGGTTCGGTCAGCCACGGATACTGATGTCGAATACACGTGGCATACACATTAAACGAGTAAGATGACACGGTACTGATGCTCGGCGAATGCCGACATGATGCCCAATGAAACTGTCAAATTAGCCGCTCCGTGATACCAGCAATTTTATAGCTTGTTCGGAGGTCGTTTGCAAGACGTACTGAGTTGTGCACTCAGGAAAACGGGCATTCATTACAACGTCTCAGTTAACTGAACATCCTGCTACGAAAATATCCGTTTCAGCACAGCCCATTATGTACACCATGTTCCCTAAAACTTTTAACTTCTCTGGGTCCCTAATTAAAATTGGTAGAAATTTGATTTAATTTGTTATGTACACATTTGGCATAATGAGGTACCTAACAGTATTATGGGCCCGGTTGGTGCTATGGGCGAATTTTTATTGTGAGGTTAGTAAGCATAGCTTCCGGTAAATGTTTGTGAAATGCGTTCCAGAAAGTTCCTAAGAGTCGATGACATCTGTTGGAGGAGTAGGGGGCAATGTGACCTTGACTGGAAGCTGTCATTTGCTAGAGGAAAATGAAGGGGAGTGTTCTTTATTACTTTTGCTCCAGGTTCGTAGCATCTACTTTCTTAATTAATAACCATATTCTATTGTTTTGATTTCTGATGTTTTATGTGGTGTCACCGCCAGACACCACACCTGTATACGTCGGACCCGCGTGTCGCCACTATCAGTGATTGCAGACCGAGCGCCGCCACAGGGCAGGTCTAGTCTAGAGAGACTTCCTAGCACTCGCCCCAGTCGTACAGCCGACTTCGCTAGCGATGGTTCACTGCCTACATACGCTCTCATTTGCAGAGACGATAGTTTAGCATAGCCTTCAGCTACGTCACTTGCTACGACCTAGCAAGGCACCCTATTGAGTTACTGAATGTATTCTGAACAGAGAATATTGTGAATCATGTACCGCCAAGAGCGACGATCATCATTAATGGATTAATGTTAAGGCGTTGGCTGTTCTGCTAACACAAAATTTTGTCACTCAGATATTTAGAGTGTAGTAATAGTAGATGAAGTGATAACTGTGTTATGATGCATTGTTTGTAAAAAATACCCTGAGTGTTGATAGGGCTGTGCATTGCCAAGGAGGTATATCACCAACACTCTTGTAGTCAATAGGCCATATGACAACCACCTTAATAACAGTTCGGAGTGAGCCCAATAGTGTGGTTTCTTCCTCGAAAATATTCAGTGATGGCAAATATAAAGAGTGACTTCATAGCCAGGGGTATAGGCTACATCCTTTCAACTCTTAAGCTATTCCAAAAGAGATATGTGCGCCTAGTGTCCCAGTGGATCAACCTTGTGGCCAAGGGACTCCGCAACTTAACATAGGTTGGACCGACCACAGACAGGGTTTTCGGTTCCTTCAGGCACCTCTCACAAACCGATTACAAACAAGAAGGTTTCCAAACGTCATCGGCGAGTTTCAGCCTCTTCAACAGACTCCGGAAGTAGCTGCAACGTTTCATTTGAGAACAATGTTCAAAAATGTTCAAATGTGTGTGAAATCTTATGGGACTTAACTGCTAACGTCATCAGTCCCTAAGCTTACACACTACTTAATCGAAATTACCCTAAGGACAAACACACGCACCCATGCCCGAGGGAGGACTCGAACCTCCGCCGGGACCAGCCGCACAGTCCATGACTGCAGCGACCAAGACCGCTCGGCTAATTCCGCGCGGCAACAATGTTTCAAATGGAGAACGTATCAGTGCGATTACTGAATGAGCCCACAACGCCCTCTACAAATAAAACACAAGTAGATTGGAAAGCCGTCAAGTCAAAGCTCATTTATTGACTTCTTCCCCACGCCTAAGCGAGTGAAAAACATAACCAGCAACGGAAAACGAGCTGTCGACTCCAAAGGAGTGCACTTGAAGAAACAACTGTTTCTACAGGTCCACACCAACAAAATGGCAGCTAAGTCGACAAATATTAGCAATAAAAATGATATATTTACTAAGATGGTATCTGTTCTTTCGGACATGTCCGAAAGAACAGATACCATCTTAGTAAATATATAGGTTAGGCTCACCGGCCACTTGACCATCTTCTTCTTCTGTGCGAATGCACAAACAATGCCCGAACTCTTACGGGAATCGGCAACGCTCCGCGACTAATGAGTATAATGGGCGGGGACACTACGAATGTAGTGTGGGACAATACGTTGAGAATGTGGGTTTCGCGGGAGGCGTGCCAGAGATAAATCCCTGCAGTCGCGCTAACCTCTGTGTCCTCGGTGGCTCAGATGGATAGAGCGTCTGCCATGTGAGCAGGAGAGCCCGGGTTCGAGTCCCGGGCGCGGCACACATTTTCATTTATCCTCTATCCTCGTTGACGTACGTCAACGCCTGTAAGCAGCTAAGGGTGTTCATTTCATTGCAATAAAAATAATCATGAAAGTATAGAGGGTGAAAGAAAGCAGAAAAAACTACCAACTCAAACTGGTTGGTCTTCTCTGTTTGTAATCAAGATAACATCTACATCTATACTCCGCAAGCCATCTGACGGTGTGTGGCGGAGGGTACCTTGAGTACCTCTATCGGTTCTCCCTTCTATTTCGGTCCCGTATTGTTCGTGGAAAGAAAGATTGTCGGTATGCCTCTGTACGGGCTCTAATCTCTCTGATTTTATTCTCATAAAGTACAGGGTGTCCAGAAAAGGACTCCCTGATTTCAAAATTAAATATCTCGAAAACAAAGATCGATAGAGGAATGCAGTAAACGGTATGTTTATTGTGAAAGCTGTAAGAAGTTTATACAGCAGTTTGAAATAATAGCTACAAAAGCTGCTAACAGATGGCGCTGTAATCGCCATACGTAATGCCTAGTATAAATAGTGATCCGAAGCCCAGATCGATCAGTTCCACTATTGAAACGTGAAAGGAGGTTAGCGTACCGAAGGAAGAGATTAAAACCATGTACTCCATTGAACAACACGTTTTTCTGGTGCTAGAGTACCACAGGTTAGAAGAGAGTCCTACGGCAACAAGGCGAAGTTTTCAATCACGATTTAATGTTCCAAAAGGACCTAATGCGAAAACCATTCGTACGGTCTTCGCAAAATTTCAACGAACAGGCAGCGTAACTGATGATCTAGTGTGGCATATTGGCCGCAAGCAAACCGCAGTTACACCTGAAAATATCGCCACAGTTTCTGGAATTATTCAGCGAAATCCAATGTCATCCGTCCTTAGAATTGCATCTGAAACTGGTTTGAAGCGTTCCAGCACGCAGGAAATACTGAGAAGGAGCCTACACATGTTTCCATTCAAAATTCAAACGTACCAGGCCATACCCGTACGAGCTGTGCAACAAAGGGTTGCCTTTGCTAATCAGATGCTCACAATGATTGATAGTGAAGGATTTGATGTTGGCTGCATCTGGTTTACAGATGAAGCACACTTCCACCTGAATGGATACGTGAATAAGCAGAACTGGCGATTTTGGGGTTCCGAAAAGCCATATTGGTGTGAAGCGAAACCCCTGTATTCTCCTAAAGTTACTGTGTGGGCTGCAGTATGCAGCAGAGGCATTATTGGCCCTTTTTTCATTCGAGAAACGGTCACTGGTGCACGTTACGTTGCAATTTTGGAACAATTTGTCGCCACACAGCAAGCGTTAGAGGATCGACCAGGTACTGAATGGTTTATGCAAGATGGAGCCCGACCACATCGGACCGAACAAGTGTTTCGCTTTCTTGAGGAATACTTCGGGGATCGAGTCATTGCTTTGGAATATCCCAAATTTACTGGTGCAGGGATGGATTGGCCTCCATATTCGCCGAATTTGACTCCCTGTGACTTTTTTTGTGCGGCACAGTGAAAGACATGGTCTACCCGAAGCATCCCGCCACGCTGGACGAGCTTGAATCGGCGATATCTGTGGCATGTGAATCTATTTCGGTTGAGACACTACGAAATGTGATGGCGAATTTCTTCGTTTGCGCCACCTCTGTAGTGCCAATGGTGAACATTTTGAAAACATTGTGATGTGATTGTTTGCAAAGATTGTTTTCATTCGATTATTTCACTTATATATGCTGATATGAGCTGTACAGCGTACAGCGCCATTTGTTAGCAGATTTTGTAACTATTATTTCGAACTGCTGTATAAACTTCTTACAGCTTTCACAATAAACATACCGTTTACTGCATTCCTCTATCGATCTTGTTTTCGATATATGTAATTTGGAAATCAGGGAGCCCTTTCCCGTACACCCTGTATATGACTGTGCATAACGTGTGCTAATAATGTTCCCAAGAAATGTGTGGGTTCGTCTAAAGAAGATCACGAACGTTTTGTTTAGCCCTTCCTATGAAAATTAATATTTGATTTGTAACCTCAATTTTAAATTATTAATAATGTGAATCGACATGTGAAAATTAAAATTAATTTTTCTATCACAGTTTGAAATTGATAATTCTGTGGTGTCAACTATTTCGTGCTGCTGGTGGGGAAAAAAGTGCACCGGCTGCAGATGTTCCCCCGCCGGAATATTTTGCAAGAACATTCCGAGCCGGGCCAGCGCTGCGGTACTGAGGAGCATTTTCTCGCTGCCCTTCCGGGGCGGTTTCTTCCAGGTTAATAACGGCGACAGGAGGAACGGCAGGGAGAAGCGTTTATTGCGCGGCGCGCAGCCTCGCTCGCGGTGATACTCTAATTAAAACACTCGCGCCGGGGCGGTGTGTCCCTTCTCGCTAGCGCTATTCCTCCCTGCCGCCCTCTTTTTCCGACGCAGGCAACACCGAGTATTGGAAGAGACACCAACTTCTCCTAATAACAGCAGATAGCCCGGAAAAACAAAGGAGCGGTTTGTCGGTGTCGGTTAGAAAATAGAGGAAAAAGGGCTCCAGGGCTTCGCTTATTGCAGAACAGAAGCGGGAGACCGCGGCGCCGCTGCAGCCTAGAGTTCGCGGAAAGGCGAGCCGCTGCCACGAAATATTTATGTACGTAACGGAGATAAATTCGGTACCCTCGACAGCTGGAAAAATTGCGCCATAACTCGCGCGCTCGCCGGCAGACAGCGCCGGCGCTGGCCAGCCGCGGCAATTAAGCCTTCTGCGCATGCGCCGGTAGCCATCTTACCGCAGATATTTTTCTTTCTGCTCGCGACGCTATTTTATCCGGGTATTACTTCGCACCGCTTCTTGTTCACAGTTCTCCGGCTGGTGGAAGCGAATCAACGGCTCGTTAACTTGCATTTCAATTACAGGGAGAGAGAACTCGGTTCTGAATAAGGCACGGTGAGGGGACGGAGCAAACGGCGGCAAAAGTATGAATAATGGCGACTGCCCCCGATTCCAACCGCGCAGTTAACTCCCAAGCTGGTCTCCTCCGCCTGGAGGGACAGCCCGCCCGTGGAAATAATACCCTTCCCTAAGCTGTCCCAAATGAAAGCCGCGGTGGCCCCCCAACTCATACGAACACCCTGCAAGAGTGACCTTTTCTTTCTGTAACATATAAAAAACTATTTCCAATAATTTTGGTTTTTAAATACAAATATAAGGCTTAAAATGACTCAACACGTACGTATTTTGAATTATAAAGCAGTTTGTTTTACTAAATAATGAAAAATACTCCGAATAAACAACTTTTTATCTCAAATGTAGAACCAACCGATCCCTTCTTCAGGTCAAGTTGAGCCACAAATTCCTCTTCTCCCCATTTCTATTCAGTACCTCCTCGTTAGTTACGCACTCTTGTGTAGCACCACATTTCGAAAACTTCTATTCCCTTCTTGTCTACATTGTTTATTGTCCATGTTTCGCTTCCATACATGGCTACACTCCATACAAATATTTTCAGAAATGATTTCCTAACACTTAAATCTATACTCGATGTTAACAAATATCTCTTCTTCAGAAACGCTTTCCTTGTCATAGCCATAGTCGACAATCACTAGTTATTTTGCTCCCCAAATAGCAAAACTCATGTACCACTTCAAGTGTCTCATTTCCTAATCTAATTCCCTCAGCGTCACCTGATTTAATTCGACTACATTCCATTATCCTCGTTTGGCTTTTATTGATGTTAATCTTATATCCTCCTTTCAAGATACTCTCCATTCCATTCAGCTGCTCTTCCAGGACCTTTGCTGTCTCTGACAGAATTACAATGTCGTCGGCAAACCTCAATGTTTTTATTTCTTCTCCGTGGATCTTAATTCCTATCCACATTTTTCTTTTGTTTCCTTTACTGCTTGCTCGACATACAGATTGAATAACATTGGCGATTGGCTACAGCCCTGTCTCACTCCCTTCTCAACCGCTGCTTCCCCTCGACTCTTATAACTGCCATCTGGTTTCTGTACAAATTGTAAATAGCCTTTCGCTCCCTGTATTTGACCCCTGCCACCTTCAGAATTTGAAAGAGAGTATTCCAGTCAACACAATCAAAAGCCTTTTCTAAGTCTACTAATGCTATAAACGTAGGTTTGCCTTTCCTTAACCTATCATGTAAGTTAAGTATTAGGATCAGTATTGCCTCACGTGTGACAACATTTCTACGGAATCCGAAATGACCTTCTCCCGAGGACTACTTCTACTGATTTTTCCGTTTGTTTGTAAAGAATTCCTGTTAGTATTTTGCACCGATTACTTATTAAACTGAGAATTCGGTAACATTTCCACCTGACACCACCTGCTTTATTTGGATTTGGAATTATTATATTCTTCTTGAAGTCTGAAAGTATTTCGCCTGTCTCATACATCTTGCTCACTAAATGGAAGAGTTTTGTCAAAAATGGTTCAAATGGCTCTGAGCACTATGGGACTTAACATCTGTGGTCATCAGTCCCCTAGAACTTAGAACTACTTAAACCTAACTAACCTTAGGACATCACACACATCCATGCCCGAGGCAGGATTCGAACCTTCGACCGTAGCAGTCGCGCGGTTCCGGACTGCGCGCCTAGAACCGCTAGACCACCGCGGCCGGCGAAGAGTTTTGTCAAGGCTGGCTCTAGCTGCACATCGATGCATGTACGTCCCTGTTCTTCGGGCTTCAGTCACATTTTTTTGAAGAAAAAAAAAAGGTTCGTTGGATAGATTATCTTCATCTTGTGCAAACTCCTCCTCCAACTTCCTCTTTGTCCTCCTCCTGTCTAATCTGGCTTGTATTTCTAAGCTATTCACAGCCCTGTCAGCAGTCCGATGACGTTCGTTGCCTAAAGCGAGCATCGTTCGTACCATGTGGAAACCCACCTTCATTCGCATATTTGGAAATACTTTGAACCGTACAACGTTGCCATCATTGAAAGTGGCAGCAGTATTATACGCACTGATGTGAAGTGTTTCTATTCCAACAACATGGTCTTAGGGATTCTTGACCATATAACATTACTTACACTTTCATTGCGGTTTGAGCTTGTCCATGAACACATTTCTTCAAGATTTTAGGTGCTGCTAACTCTTTCAGAATAGGTCCTATCGTCTCCATTACCGCATCAGGCAAATTATGTTTATGAGTGTACACTTCACCAGTTAGCAATCTCTTGTTGTAAATGTTCAAATGTGTGTGAAATCTTATGGGACTTAACTGCTAAGGTTATCAGTCCCTAAGTTTACACGCTACTTAACCTAAATAATCCTAAGGACAAACACACACACCCATGCCCGAGGGAGGACTCGAAAATCCGTCGGGATTAGCCGCACAGTCCAGGACTTCAGCGCCATAGACCGCTCGGCTAATCCCGCGCGGCCCCTTGTTGTACTTACACTGTTTTCTCCTTCGGGACACAAATAATGATGAAGACTTTCATAGGTTGAAAAAGTATGGAAAAAAAAGAGCCTAAACAGATTTCTTCATTTCATCGACATTGTGTGTGTTTTACCTAATAGCGATTCCGTAATGGTTCCGTATTTCGTCAATTACACTGTCAGTTAACCTTCCCTTCCCATCCTACCCTTTACCACTGAATTTTTGTTTTTTTTTGTACGAATCTTTCAGTCGCCGGAGTCCTGATCCCATTCGTTCCTGTGCGTGTCCAGTACACTCAAATTTCTGCACTACAACATCTTCACCAAGGGCTTCAGTTCTTGAATATGTTTGAAACATTTAGAATCACCATTAACAAGGTAATACACATATCGCACTTTATCACACGCAACAGAACGTTGAAATACACTAGCAACACCAGCCGCTACTATTCCTTCACTACTGTCACTATACTTGGCTGTGCAATTATTTTCATGTGTGCCTTTATTATTTGTGGACACCTACTATATGCAGATATTCCTGTTACATCTAAAACTTTCCTTGTATACATACTGGTGGCAGATACTACACCATGAAGAGATATGTGTGCCCGTTTATGCCAGGTACCTTCGAATGCTGCAGTCAAGTCTCTATTATCACTGTGTTCTAGTAATGCCTCTTCCACAGCTATCTTCTTAGATTCTATACATCTTCTACTTTAGAACCTATAAATCTCCTATAGTTCGTAAACTTGGTTGGGGGGGGGGATGTGGAAGGTTCATCATGCTACAGAAAACTGCACCTGCGGTAGCACCCTTACCAACTGTACACAACGAATAAGCAAACCTAATGTTGTGTACATAGATTTTGCTACCATTTTCTTCATTTGGAGTTATTGCAACACTGTTCCAAAAGGTGGTCATATATGAACACTTACCATACTTTAGTTCCATTTCACTGGCATATCCTACCTGATTTTTTTATAGAGAGTTCCAGAGCGACTTCACTACACTGAACACATCTTACACAGTTTGCAAAAAATTCCGTTGAGAACTGACATATCAAGTATTTCATCCACATCCAGTTCGTCCGTAAAACATTCATATTTTTCTCTAACTGAAGCAAGCTTCCTCTGCGAAGTACTTTCTGTCTCACTTTCATTGCAGTAGGCAGGTGTGCCAGCGAGGTTAGTTTCACACACTTGGTTATCGTCTTTATTGTTTACGGTAACAATTTTTTGGCTTTCCAACATCCCTCCTTTTCTTAAAAGCCTTCTGAGGCTTTCTAGTTACATTACGTTTACCCACGATTATACTTCGGTAAAACAGAGACTTCAGTGAACAGAATTTACTACGAATATTTCCAGGAGTACGAAATAGTAAATAAACATGAAACACACGATACTCGAGCGAGCGATATACAGGGCGTTTCAAAATGAATGTACGGGTTTTGAGGCTTTGTAGCATTTATTACATTCAAATTACAGTTATAAATAACACATCAGATGAAAGAGCAGCTGAAACAGTTTTACTCAAAAGTGTTTAGTTAGGTGAAATGTCAAGTCATCACCGAAGACAACACGATCCAGAATATCTTCATCGTCATGCAACAACGTTTCGTTTGCAAAGTTGACGCGCAAACCGTACGCTGTACGCTTTTTACAGCTTGTAACAATTGCAGACAATAAGGACGTAGTTGTCAGCGGCTCGTTAAAGGTCTCCACAGAGACATCACTGGAAATGCTAAATCACGACTAGCCATCCGAACTTATTTCTTGGTGCTGCGGGTGAAAGGCTCTTACTTGTTCAGCACGTTCTTCAGTCACTCTTTGTATTTCCAATCTCTTCCCTTTGGGTACAGGCATACAAACAAAACTGTTTGAGTTGCTCTTTCATTTGATATATTATTTATATTTGTAAGGTGAACGTAATAAATGCTACAAAGCCTTAAAACCCGTACACTCATTTTGAAACACCCTGTATATCAAGCTGTATAGCGATATATATCGAACTATCGCAGGTTAGCCACACTACTTATTTTGTAACACTTATTTTTTCTCACATCATTAAAATGTACATGATGAGCATGTTGATTCATGAGTACAACATTTGACAGCAGTTTAACTGCGCCACAGTGTGTCACGCCCATGCAGAGCATATTTCAAAAATATTTTAAAAACAGTTGTAGTCTTCTGAACTGAATAAATTATATATATACTCTGAAAGGGGAAGGTCTTTAGGTTTTTCAAATGAGGAAAAGTAAAAATTGAGCATTTCGTGATTTTGAACCGCTGGCCGTGGTGGCCGAGCGGTTCTAGGCGCTTCAGTCTGGAACCATTCGACGGCTACGGTCGCAGGTTAGAATACTGCCTCGGGCATGGTTGTGTGTGATGTCCTTAGGCTAGTTGGGTTTAAGTACACTACTGGCCATTAAAATTGCTGCACCAAGAAGAAATGCAGATGATAAACGGGTATTCATTGGACAAATATACACTCCTGGAAATGGAAAAAAGAACACATTGACACCGGTGTGTCAGACCCACCATACTTGCTCCGGACACTTCGAGAGGGCAGTACAAGCAATGATCACACGCACGGCACAGCGGACACACCAGGAACCGCGGTGTTGGCCGTCGAATGGCGCTAGCTGCGCAGCATTTGTGCACCGCCACCGTCAGTGTCAGCCAGTTTGCCATGGCATACGGAGCTCCATCGCAGTCTGGTAGCATGCCGCGACAGCGTGGACGTGAACCGTATGTGCAGTTGACGGACTTTGAGCGAGGGCGTATAGTGGGCATGCGGGAGGCCGGGTGGACGCTCGCCGAATTGCCCAAACACGTGAGGCGTGAGGTCTCCACAGTACATCGATGTTGTCGCCAGTGGTCGGCGGAAGGTGCACGTGCCCGTCGACCTGGGACCGGACCGCAGCGACGCACGGATGCACGCCAAGACCGTAGGATCCTACGCAGTGCCGTAGGGGACCGCACCGCCACTTCCCAGCAAATTAGGGACACTGTTGCTCCTGGGGTATCGGCGAGGACCATTCACAACCGTCTCCATGAAGCTGGGCTACGGTCCCACACACCGTTAGGCCGTCTTCCGCTCACGCCCCAACATCGTGCAGCCCGCCTCCAGTGGTGTCGCGACAGGCGTGAATGGAGGGACGAATGGAGACGTGTCGTCTTCAGCGATGAGAGTCGCTTCTGCCTTGGTGCCAATGATGGTCGTATGCGTGTTTGGCGCCGTGCAGGTGAGCGCCACAATCAGGACTGCATACGACCGAGGCACACAGGGCCAACACCCGGCATCATGGTGTGGGGAGCGATCTCCTACACTGGCCGTACACCACTGGTGATCGTCGAGGGGACACTGAATAGTGCACGGTACATCCAAACCGTCATCGAACCCATCGTTCTACCATTCCTAGACCGGCAAGGGAACTTGCTGTTCCAACAGGACAATGCACGTCCGCATGTATCCCGTGCCACTCAACGTGCTCTAGAAGGTGTAAGTCAACTACCCTGGCCAGCAAGATCTCCGGATCTGTCCCCCATTGAGCATGTTTGGGACTGGATGAAGCGTCGTCTCACGCGGTCTGCACGTCCAGCACGAACGCTGGTCCAACTGAGGCGCCAGGTGGAAATGGCATGGCAAGCCGTTCCACAGGACTACGTCCAGCATCTCTACGATCGTCTCCATGGGAGAATAGCAGCCTGCATTGCTGCGAAAGGTGGATATACACTGTACTAGTGCCGACATTGTGCATGCTCTGTTGCCTGTGTCTATGTGCCTGTGGTTCTGTCAGTGTGATCATGTGATGTATCTGACCCCAGGAATGTGTCAATAAAGTTTCCCCTTCCTGGGACAATGAATTCACGGTGTTCTTATTTCAATTTCCAGGGGTGTATTATACTAGAACTGACATGTGATCACATTTTCACGCAGTTTGGGTGCATAGATCCTGAGAAATCAGTACCCAGAACAACCACCTCTTGCCGTAATAACGGCCTTGATACGCCTGGGCATTGAGTCAAACAGAGCTTGGATGGCGTGTACAGGTACAGCTGCCCATGCAACTTCAACACGATAGCACAGTTCATCAACAGTAGTGACTGGCATATTGTGACGAGCCAGTTGCTCGGCCACCATTGACCAGCCGTTTTCAATTGGTGAGAGATCTGGAGAATGTGCTGGCCAGGGCAGCAGTCGAACAGCTTCTGTATCCAGAAAGGCCCGTACAGGACCTGCAAAATGCGGTCGTGCATTATCCTTCTGAAACGTAGGCTTTCGCAGGGATCGAATGAAGGGTAGAGCCACGGGTCATAACACATCTGAAACGTAACGTGCACTGTTCAAAGTGCCGTCAATGCGAACAAGAGGTAACCGAGGCGTGTAACCAATGGCACCCCATACGCCAGTATGGCGATGACGAATACACGCTTCCAATGTGCGTTCATCGCGATGTCGCCAAAGATGGATGCGACGATCATGATGCTGTAAACAGAACCTGAATTCATCCGGAAAAATGACGTTTTGCCATTCGTGCACCCAGAATCGTCGTTGAGTACAGCATCGCAGGCGCTCCTGTCTGTGATGCAGCGTCAAGGGTAACCGCAGCCATGGTCTCCGAGGTGATAGTCCATGCTGCTGCATACGTCGTCGAACTGTTCGTGTAGATCGTTGTTGTCTTGCAAACGTCCCCATCTGCTGACTCTGGGATCGGGACGTGGCTGCACGATCCGTTACCGCCATGCGGATAAGATGCCTGTCATCTCGACTGCTAGTGATACGAGGCCGTTGGGATCCTGCACGGCGTTCCGTATTACCCTCCTGAACCCACCGATTCCATATTCTTCTAACAGTCATTGGATCTCGACCAGCGCGAGCAGCAATGTCGCGATACGATAAACCGCAATCGCGATAGGCTACAATTCGACCTTTATCAAAGTCGGGAACGTGATGGTACGCATTTCACCTCCTTACACGAGGCATCACAACAACGTTTCATCAGGCAACGCCGGTCAACTGCTGTTTGTGTATGAGAAATCGGTTGTAAACTTTCCTCATGTCAGCACGTTGTAGGTGTCACCCACGGCGCCAACCTTGTGTAAATGCTCTGAAAAGCTAATGATTTGCATATCGCAGCATCTTCTTCCTGTCGGTTAAATTTCGCGTCTGTAGCACATCCTCTTTGTGGCGTAGCAATTTTAATCGCCAGTAGTGTAGTTCTAAGTTCTAGGGGGATTGATGACTTCAGATGTTATGTCCCATAGTGCACAGAGGCATTTGAACCATTTTTTTTATTCTGAACCTCTCCGGTGCCTCTTAAGTGGAAGGAGGGGGGAATGAATCGTCTCACCGTTCTTCATAGACATTTGTCGCCTCGGAGCTATGCGGCACGAGTCCGCCGTTCAGCTTGGTGGCCCGTGTTGACAGGTCGCTGCGTGGTGCCGGAGGTGAAGCAGCGTTATCATGAAGGCTGAAGCTGGCGGTGGATGAAAGAGCCCCCATGTCATCTTGCATCTGCACTGACTCATCGAGTGAATTCTTCACTCCTCATCCATCTCCTAGCTCAGCGACTCCTCAAACATTTTCCTCCTTTCGAAATTGCCTTTAGAATTACCCACGTTTGGAATGCCGACCAACTGCCGTTTGAAGACCACGCCTCCTAGTACAGGTTGCAAATTTTCCATGTTACATGCGCTGGTGTGTGACTAAGGAATCTGAGCAATTTTCATGATTACACTTTCGACGCTGTTCCGAGTGTTGGTCGTACAGTGTTTCGATGTTTTTCCGCGTGCTTAGGTTGTTGTGAAAGCAGCCACACAACACTTGTTTGTAACGGTTCTCTCTGCGTGAGGACTGGACAGTCTCAGGTTTGTGTTTCGCCACGAACCTGCTGACGTTCGTGACTTATAAGGAATGTTCTCGTTGTCCAGAATACTTTTTTTTATGCAGCTCTTTAGTTTCACATGCCTCCCTCTGCGAATTCTTGGCGTTTTTTTATACATTCCTCCCAATGCCTGTGAGCTGCTGAAATTGTTGACACCTTCTTACTTTCTACGGCAAAGGCTGCTGCGAGTCAGAAGGTTCAGACGTCGTCAGCTGTGCGTTCTACATCTACACCTACATCTGCATGGATACTTCGCAAACCACATTTAAGTGCCTGGAAGAGGGTTCATCGAACCACCTTCACAATTCTCTATTATTCGAATCTCGTATAGCACGCGGAAAGAACGAACACCTATATCTTCCCGTACGAGCTCTGATTTCCCTTATTTTATCGTGGTGATCGTTTCCCCCTATGTAGGTCGGTGTCAACAAAATATTTTCGCATTCGGAGGAGAAAGTTGGTGATTGGAACTTCGTGAGAAGATTCCGTCGCAAAGAAAAACGCCTTTCTTTTAATGATGTCCAGCCCAAATCCTGTATCATTTTTGTGACACTCTCTCCCGTATTTTACGATAATACAAAACGTGCTGCCCTTCTTTGAAGTTTTTCGATGTATTCCGTCTGTCCTATCTGGTAAGGATCCCACACCTCGAGGCAGTATTCTGAAAGAGGACAGACAAGCGTAGTGTAGTCTGCTTAGTAGATCTGTTACATTTTCTAAGTGTCCTGCCAATAAAACGCAGTCTTTGGTTAGCCTTCCCCACAACTATTTCTGTGTTCCTTTAAAAATGGCTCTAAGCACTATGGGACTTAACATCTGAGTTCATCAGTCCACTAGACTTAGAACTACGTAAACCTAACTATCCTAAGGACATCACACACCTCCATGCCCGAGACAGGATTCGAACCCGCGACCGCAGCGGCAGCGCTGTTCCGGACTGAGGAGCCTAGATCCGCTCGGCCACAGCAGCCGGCTGTGTTTCTTCGAATACAAGTTGTTCGTAATTGTAATACCTAGGTATTTAGTTGAATTTACGACTTTTGGATTAGACTGATTTATGGTGTAATCTAAGTTTAGCGAATTCCTTTTACCACTCATGTGGATGACCTCACACTTTTCGTTATTTAGCGTGAACTGCCAGTTTTTGCACCATTCAGATATCTTTTTTAAATCGTTTTGCAATTTGTTTTGATCTTCCGATGACTTTATTAGTCGATAAACGACAGAGTCATCTGCAGACAGCCTAAGACGGCTGCTCAAATTGTGTCCCAAGTCGTTTATATAGATAAGGAACAGCAAAGGGGCTATAACACTACCTTGGGGAACGCCACAAATCACTTCCGTTTTACTCGATGACTTTCCGTCAATTACTACGAACTGTGACAGGAAATCACAAATCCAGTCACATAACTGAGACGATATTCCATAAGAACGCAATTTCACTACAAGCCGCTTGTGTGGTACAGTGTCAAAAGCCTTCCGGAAATCCAGAAATACGGACTCGATCTGAAATCCCTTGTCAATAGCACTCAACACTTCATGGTAGTAAAGAGCTAGTTGTGTTTCACAGGAACGATGTTTTCTAAAACCATGTTGACTGTGTGTCAATAGACAGTTTTCTTCGAGTTAATTCATAATATTTGAACACAATATATGTTCCAAAATGCTACTGCATTTCGACGTTAACGATATGGGCCTGTAATTTAGTGGATTACCCCTACTACCTTTCTTGAATATTGGTGTGACCTGTGCCACTTTCCAGTCTTTGGGTACGGATCTTTCGTCGAGCGAACGGTTGTATATGATTGTTAAGTATGGAGCTAATGCATCGGCATACTCCGAAATGAACCTAATTGGTATAGAGTCTGGACCAGAAGATTTGCTTTTATTAAGTGATTTAAGCTGCTTCAATATTCCGAGGATATTTACTTCCACGTTACTCATGTTGGCAGCTGTTCTAGATTCGAATCTAGATTCGAATTCTGGAATATTTACTTCGTCTCCTTTTGTGAAGGCATTTCGGAAGGCTGTGTTTAGTATGCTTTGGCAGCACTGTCTTCGACAGTATCTCCATTGCTATCGCGCAGAGAAGGCATCGATTGTTTCTTGCGCTAACATACTTCACATACTGGACTGTGCGGCTCTTGCCGGCGGAGGTTCGAGCTCCCCCCCCCCCCCCCCCCCCCCACCCGGGTCAGGGTGTGTGTGTTTGTCTTTAGGATAGTTTAGGTTAAGTAGTGTGTAAGCTTAGGGACTGATGAACTTAGCAGTTGGGTCCCATAAGATTTCACACACATTTTGAACACATAATTCACATACGACGAGAATCTCTTTGGATTTTCTGCCAGGTTACGCAACAAAGTTTCGTTGAGGAAACTGTTATAAGCATTCTTGACGTCCTGTTCTAGTGGGTCCAGGAACCCATCAGCTTTTGACATTCCTCCCATTGTCCGCCAGTCTTTTTGCAAGGTGTCAATTCTTAATGGAGGTGAGGCCATCCGTTCGGCAACCCCATGTATGTTTGCAGAATGGTTCCAATGTTCTGCCGCATCTCGGGCACTGGCTGCATGCGGCCTGGTTTTCTCGTGGGCCACTGGCGCCGTGAGATGGCAAACGTGGTGCCGCGGCAGAGGTATCACAGTATCGTAAAGGGAACTAGTAAGAACCTCTAAACATCCTTCAAAGTTTCGTCATGTCCTTATTGGTCAATAATGTAACAAGGCTACTGCACTGACTGCATCAGTAATCGATCATATGGCCACAGATACGGACAGGGAAAGATGCAATATAGCTGTAAAAAGATCTTGGACTCTCAGACTATTTGTGCCAAAGAACAACAGTAAAATCTGGCACGGGAAAAAATTCCTAACCTGCAGGTCTATAAAAGACGTCCATCATAAATCAAATAAAAGATTATTCAAGGCAATTAGGAAAACAAACCTGGGTTGAAGTGTACAGAGAAACCAACCCAGATCCAAAATTCTCTAAATTTTCCATAATATTTGATTGTTTAAATTGATGTTTTGAACATGGCTGTGATCAGCAACCGTAATTAATTACGACGTCACAAATTTACAGCCAACTGGTTGCAAATAGAATTTAAAAATCTTTAACTAGTTTTCAACGCCAACTAGGGGCGCCTTCTTCAGAATATACTGTTACCTTACATGTGGTTAAAAGGAAATTTGAGCGACATCACTCTAGTCGAAACATTAAAACCAAAATAAAACATTTTCCACGTGAACACATAACAGGCATAGTCAAAATTTTAAAACAAAATATAAATATGCAACTAACGCCCGCCAGGGTAACCGAGTTCGCTAACACGCTGCTTCCTGGACTCGGGTAGCCGCGCCGGCCCCAGATCGAATCCGCCCGGCGTATTGACGACGAGAGCCGATGTGCCGGACAGCCTGGATGTGCTTTTTAGCCGGTTTTCCACATCCCGCATGTGATGCAGCGTTAACTGTAACCTCAGCCATGGTCTCTGAGCTGATAGTCTGTGCTGCTGCAAACGTCGTCGAACTGTTCGTGCAGATGGTTGTTGTCTTGCAAACGTCCCCATCTGTTGACTTAGGGATCGAGACGTGGCTGCACGATCCGTTACAGCCATGCGGATAAGATGACTGTCATCTCGACTGCTACTGATACGAGCCCGTTGGGATCCAGTACGGCGTTCCGTATTACCCTCCTGAACCCACAGATTCCATATTCTGCTAACAGTCATTGGATCTCGACCAACGCGAGCAGCAATGTCGCGATACAATAAACCGCAATCGCGATAGGCTATAATCCGACCTTTATCAAAATCGGAAACGTGGCGGTACGCATTTCTCCTCCTTACACGAGGCATCACAGCTAAGTTTCACCAGGCAACACCGGTCAACTGCTGTTTGTGTATGAGAAATCGGTTGGAAACTTCCCTCATGTTAGCACGTTGTAGGTGTCTCCACCGGCACTAACCTTGTGTAAATGCTGTTAAAAGCTAATCTTTGCATGTCACAGCATCTTCTTTCTGTCGCTTAAATTTCGCGTCTGTAGCACGTCATCTTCGAGGTGTAGCAATTTTAATGGCTAGTAGTGTATTATACTTGAGGTCCCTCTGCTTCGCCGTTGCATATGGTACTCGCTTTAGTGCCTCAGAGACAGTACTTACCATATTAGCAGGTAGCCCCTGAGGTAACTTCGCAGTCCATGTTTCAGTTTCACACAAGATCACAATTAAGACAAGTAAAGACATCCTAACACTTACATTCGACCCTAATAAAATCTTTTTCAAGACAGCTTTTCTTGCTCTTACTAGTCTCCATATTATACTAACTCCATTTTGGCCGTAGTCAATTACTTTGCTGCCAAAGTAGTGGAACTTCTCCACCGATTTTAGCGTCCCATTTCTTAACATAATTTCTCCAAAATTACCTAAGTAGATTCGATTATAGTCTATTATCCTTAATTTACTTTTGTAATTTCGTGTTTCCGATCTCATCACAACTTTTCAAGACACTATCCATTCCGTCAATCTGTTGTTCAACGTCCCTTACTGTCTGTGACATAATTACTACGTCATAGACAAACTACAAAGCTTTAATTTCTTCATCCCGAAATTGAATTTCCTTTCAGTTTTTCTCGTTGGTTTTCTTTGCAGATTGAACAGCATCGGGAATATGCTACAACACCCTTTCACTCCATTCTCAGCTGCTGCTTCCCTTTCATTCCTTCGACTCTTGTGGCTGGCATCTGATTTCTGTACAAGTTATAAATAACTTTTCGCTCCCTGAATTTCGCCCCTGCTACGATCAGAATTTCTAAGAGTGTATTGCAGTCAACATTATCAATGAAACTTCGCTGGTAGATTAAATCTGTGCGCAGGACCGAGACTCGAACTCGGGCCATTTGTCTTTCACTGGCAAGTTTGGAAGGTAGGAGACGAGGTGACGGCGAAAGTAAGGCTGTGAGACGGCTCCTGAGTCGTACTTGTGTAACTCAGTCGGCAGAGCACTTGCCCGCGAAAGGCAAAGGTCCGAATTCGAGTCTCGGTCCGGCACACAGTTTTAATTTGGGAGGAAAGTTTCGTATTAGCGCACACTCCGCTGTAGAGTTAAATATTTCATTCTGGAAACATTGACAAAGGCATTCTCTAGCTCTACAAATGATAATAAAGTAGGGTTGCCTTTCTTCAACCGATCTTCTGAGATAGGCTGTAGAGTGAGTATTTCCTCCCTTCTTGGTTATTTCTCCGTAAACCAAACTGATCTTTCCCAGTGTCGGCTTCTGCCAGATTTCCATTCGTGTCATTATTTTGCAAACATGATTCAGTAATGTTCTTGTCGGCACCAAGCCTCTTTGGAATTGAAGTCTGAGCGTATTTCGCCTGTCTCGTGTATCTCGCACACCAGGTGGAGTAGTTCAGTCATGGCTGATTCTCCCGAGGGTTGCAATCTCCAGATGGAATGTCTGCTTCAGTGACCTTGTTTGGACTTCGGTCTTTCACTGCTCTGTTAAATTCTTCTCGCGGTTTCATATGTCTCATTTCATTTTCATCTACTTTCTCTTCACTTGCATAATTTAGCTTACAAGTTCATTTCCTTTGTTTAGTCCTCCTGTATATTCCTTCCACCTCTCGGCTCTCCCATATCTGCTTGGTGTTGGTTTCCAATATGAGCTCTTGATATTGTCACAACTGCTTCTCACATATTGGAAGATCTCTTGCATACTAAAGAATGAATGGTTGCTGATATAACCATGGTATTTACAACTATAGCTAGTTTCCGTTTTGTATCCTGTCTGCCTTGGACATCATCAGTTATTTTACTGCTGAGATAGCAAATGACATGTTAAATATGTGGTAACAAATTTATTGTACTCTTTACGGTATGCGATTAATTAAGAATCTCGCATTAATATTAGCTTGCTGCATAAGTCCGTAGCGTTTTTGTTTTGGATGTTGGTATTCCGGTTACTATACATTTCCGACATACTCCTCTGTTTGAGTGCTATAGACGGTTGAGAGCAGTGGAGGCAACCAGAAACGTTTGCGCCGCATATGGGGATAATGCCACTGGAAACAGTACGCCAAGAAAATGGTTTTGTCGTTTTAAGGAGGATATTTTTGACATTAATGATTCTCCATGTTCAGGAACTTTCGGGGTTTGATGAAGATCGTTCAAATGCATTAACTCACTATGATCCATGTGAGTGTACTCGGTAACTGGCAAATGTGATGAATTGTGATCATTCCGCCATCGTGCCACAATTGCATGCAATGGGGAAGATTAAAGGATCGGGTGTATGGCTACCGCATGCTCTTTGCCAAAATAACAAAAATCAGCAGATTGCCATACGTGCATCTCTGCTTGTTCGTCATCAAATGGCTCGGGAACAACATCAACTCCCTATGCTGTATCGTGTCTTTATGGTGTCTTTATGCTAACATTAGGAAAAGAAAGGAATTGTTAAACCCAGGCAAAGTAGCAACTCCCTGTGCAATGGCCTAGGCGCATCCACAACACGTACTGTTATGCATCTGGTGGAACAGCGACGATGCCGTGTGCCACGAATTGTTTCCTCGAGGTGTAACCATTGCCGTTGGCATTTATTGTCAACAACTGAAACGTCTTGCACACACAATCCAAGAACAACGACAAGCAAAACAGAGTGAAGTGATACTACTCCACGAAAAAGCTCAACAGCATTCTGATAGTCAAAAAACACTAAATAGGATTTGGGTTTGTAAGTTATCCATCAATCACCTTATTCAAATAATCTTGCGCTCTCTGCTTGCCAACTTTTCCAATCTCTGTCGAACAGTCTTGGAACTTCCAGACGAGAATGTGCTCCGAACATGGATAGACGAGTTCTTCGCCTCGAAATCATGTAATTGCTACAGTCGCGGAGTCGAAAAGCTACCGCAGCGGTGACAGATTGTTTTAAAAGGTGAAGGAGAATATGTTATTGATGACTAACGTCTCTGTTATGTGTATCTGTCGTGAATATCAAACTTATGAAAAATCGTTACGAACTTATGCACCAGCCTAGTATGAAAATGTAAGTAAATTACGAGAGTTACAGTAACTGACAAGCCACATATACACAGTAGTATTATGTGTCTGAGAAAATCCTGATGGTATTGGCAGTTTGTTTAACCTTAGCTTAGCAAAAATTGAAAATGAAAGTGCTCGTCATAAATACTTCCGTGTCATAGCGCGTTTTTCACGATAAACGAAGTTAAAATATTAGGACAATATCTTCGTTTCCTAATAAATCAGATGACAGCGTTCCCCATCGCCCCACTGACGATGCCATGTTTAAATGAATATTTTCGTAACTTTCCTGCGGGCCGTCACGACTTAACCGGCTACCTTCTTATAACAGTAACTCCACTTGTGCCACATCTTTTAAACGCAGACACGTCTTCTCTCCTGTCAAATAATCCGTATTTTATTCTATGCCTCTTCCCAATCAAGATTTTCCCTTGTATTTTCATCTCATCAGTGAGGCATTAAATGTGCTGTACCAAAGTTGCCCCTCAAAATCGTTGCAGGTAGCGGCAGATTTTTCAGTTTAGATGAACGATGTTATTAGCTGGCCTTTTCCACTCGACTTTGCTCGCACATGCCTCCGACACATATATCGAATACAACTTAATGTGTCTGTTACCTCCCCCCCCCCCCCCCCCCCAATCTCTCTGTCTTTTCATCTCATCCTCCTCGATCTTTGTTTATTTCCTCCATTCCCTGTCTCTGTCCATATCTCCCCCGCCGCCCTTTGACAACACTCTCCTCTCTCCCTCTCTCTCTTTCCATTGCTGCCACCTCCTCTCCTTTTCCACCTGCCTACTACTCTTCTACGCCTTAAACCTGCCTCATGCATATCCTCCCTTTTCTTTGCCCATTTTCTCGTCTCTCTTACTCTGTCCATTCCCTCCTCTATCCGTCTCAACCTGTTCCCAGCGATGTTCATTATCACCTATAGCGCCTGCAGTACAGCGTAGTAAAGCAGGTCAATACCACACCCAAAACACATCTGGCATGCATGGTAGGCTACATATCAGAGGCCTCAAAATCATTTATTTGCCTCTGGCGTAAAGGTTACCTACATCTACATACATACTCAGCTAGCCACCAAGCAGTGTGTGGCGGAGGGCACAATTCGCGCCAAAGTCATATTTCCCCCCTCTGTTCCTCTCGCGGATCGAGCGAGGGAAAAACGACCATCTGAACGCGTCAGTACCAGCTTTAATTTCCCTTATCTTTGAATGGTGATCACTGCGCGATTTGAAAGTTGGTGGTAATAATATATGCTCTACATCCTAGGCGAAGATCGGATTTCGGAATTTAGTGAGCAGCCCCTTCCGTTTAGCGCGTCGTCTATCTGCAAGTGTGTCCCACTTCGAACTTTCTATGAGATTTGTAATGCTCTCGCGATGGCTAAATGTATCAGTCACGAATCTTGCCGCTCTTCTTTGGACCTTCTCAATCTTTTGAATCAGACCCAATTGGTAAGGGCCCCGTACAGACGAACAATACTCTAAGACTGGACGAACTAACGTATTGTAAGTAATTTCCTTTGTTGAGGGACTGCATCGCTTCAGGATTCTACCAATAAACCGCAATCTAGAGTTCGCCTTGCCCGTTACTTGTGTAATCTGATCATTCCAATTGAGATCATTTCGAATAGGCACACCCAGATACTTGATGGGTGTTACCGCTTCCAAAGAATGGGCATTTATTTTGTACTCGTACATTAATGGGAATTTTCGCCTTGTCATACGCAGTAGGTCACACTTACCAATATTGAGAGATAACTGCCAGTCATTACACCACGCATTTATTTTCTGCAAATCCTCATCGATTTGTTCACAACTTTCGTGTGATACTACTTTCCTGTATATGTGACTGTAGGCTTTCCCGGCGTAAACTATTGATGAAGGTTTCTCGGGTCTCTGGCGAAGATGGGTAGTATGACACTTCCCGAAACGTCGCGAGATACCAACGCTACCACCCGGCTGGCGACCCGAGAAACCTTCATCAATACTTTCCTGTAGACTACAGCGTCATCGGCAAACAGTCTAATGCCACTGTCAATACCATCAACCACATCGTTTATGTAAATCGTAATAAGCAGCGGACCTATTACGCTGCCCTGGGGCACACCTGAAGTTACGCTTGTTTCTGACGAAGTCATCCCATTCAGGACGACATACTGCTCTCTGTCTCTTAGAAAACTTTCTACCCAAACGCACATGTCACTGGATAGACCGTAAGCGCGCACTTTTTGGAGAAAGTGACAGGGCAGAACTGAGTCGAACGCCTTTCGAAAGACGAGAAACATGGCATCAACCTGGGAGCCGGTATCTAGTGCCTGTTGTATATCATGCACAAAGAGGGCCAACTGTGTCTCGCATGACCGCTGTTTCCTAAAACCGTGCTGGTTTCTGGAGATGAGCTTCTCAGAATCTAGAAAGGTCATTATATCTGAACATAAAATATGTTCCATGATTCTACAACAAATCGATGTCAGTGAAATTGGCCGGTAATTATGTGCATTCGATTATCTACCCTTTTTATAGATTACTATGACCGGGGCCTTCTTCCAGTCCCGTGAAACTTCCCGCTCTTCCAATAATCTCTGCTAGATGATGGATAAGAATGGTGCCATATTTGTACCATAGTCAACATATAATCTTAGGGGGGATACCGTCTGGGCCACATGCCTTCCTGGCGCCTAAGCATCTTAACGTTTCACAATCCCAGATACACTAAACACTATGTCAGCCATCCTTGCTTTTGTTCGATAATTGAAAGGGGGAATGGTGCAGTCCTCTACCGTAAACGAGTTTTTGAAAGCTAGGTTTAGAATTTCGGTCTTCTGTTTGTCATCATCCGTTACATTACCCGTACTGTCATCAAGAGAAGGTATTGAATTATTTGTAGCGTTCATAGATTTTACATACGACCAAAATTTTTTGGGGTTATTTTTAGAATTTGCAGATAAAATATTGCTTTCAAATTCGTTAAAAGAATCTCTCATTGACCTTTGGACAGCTGCTTTCATTTCGCATTGTTTCTGTTCGTCAGCAGGGCAGTGACTACGTTTAAAACGATTGTGCAAAATCCTCTGCTTTCTCGGCAACTTCGTAATATGTTTGTTGTACCAACGTGGATGCTTTCCTTCCCCTACATTTTTGCTAGGAACATACTTCTCTAGCACGTGGTGGACAATACCTTTAAATACCGACCAAAGATGGTCAATATCTTTGTGTTCCACGGAGAATACTTGGAGCTGACTGTGAAGATATTCATTAATGACACTTTTATTTACTTTCCCAAACAAGAAAACTCTACGCTGTTTCTTTCTTTCTTTATTTATTTTTGCAACTTCCACTTACATAGAAGCCACAACGACATTATGGTCGCTAATACCTACTTCCAGATTAACTTCCTGTTTGTCGCCAGGATATCTAATATGTTCCCATATCGAGTTGGTTTTCTAACCAATTGCTCAAGGTTGTATGTTGAGAGCGCTCCTAGAATAACTTCACACGAGTCTTTGCTTCTGCCTCTTGTGATAAACGTATAATTTTCCCAGTCAATGGATGCCAGGTTAAAGTCTCCGCCTATAACTAACGGATAATTTGGATATTTATTTCCTATGTACTCAAGACATTCCCTGAAACGTTCTGCGACGTTTGTTGCGGATGCTGGTGGTCTATAAAAAAATCTTAATACAACGGTCAATCATTGTCTGATTGACAGCTTTAACCAGACTATTTACAGTCCGACCCAGTATCGATCTCAACTACGTTTAAACAACTTTTAACTGCAATGAACACACCACCTCCCATAGCATCAGTCCTATCCTTCCTAAACATTGTCCAATTCGAGTTCAAAATTTCACTGGTATTTATGTCTAGTTTCAACTAGCTTTCGGTACCTAATACAATATTAGCATTGCTACTGCTTATTTCGGGGAGTAACTCGGGGATCTTCCTACAGACACTTCGACAATTTACTAACATGAGATTTAGCACATTTAAATCCTTTGGAATTACATGTTTAGGCGAACTAACAATTTTTAGAATTGGCACATCCTCATCAGTGTCATGAACTGTTAATTTTTCAGGCCAAAGGTTTGTTTCCCGTGGGGAGGAACATAATCTAAAAACCCCCATGTGCACACCGCAAGTACTTTGCTACTCGTGCAGCTGCTTCCTGTGTGTAGTGTACCCCTGATCTATCTAGAGGCATCCTAAAACCTTCCACCCCATAGCGTAGGTCGAGGAATCTACAACCATTTTCGTCACAGAGTCGACGTAGCCTCTGGTTTAGAGGATCCCGGTCCACCTTGGGTACGATGCTGCAGATCGTCAGTTTGGCTTCCACTCCTAGAGAGATGGAGACCGCCTTCGCCAATTTAGCCAGCCGTCGAAAGGTCCCAAGGATTTCCTCGGAATCCCGACGACAGGCATCGTTGGTGCCGACATGTGCAACAATCTGCAGTTGGCTGCACCTATCACTCTCAATAGCCGCCGGAAGAACCTCTTCCACATCCCAGACAAGGGTCCCTGGCAAGCACACCGAGTGAATGTTGGACTACTGCCCCGCCCTAGCCGCTGTGTTCCTGAGGGGCTCCATGACCTGCCTAAAATTGGAGCTCCCAATAACTAAAAAACTCCTACCCACACATGCCTGCCCGGACCTTGCTGAAGGAACCACCACTATCCTGGCAGAAGATGCATCCTGATCCAGCTCAGCCCCCCCCCCCCCCCCCCCCAGCACATCAGATAGCACAGTGAATCTATTAGCAAAGTGCATGGGATTTGGCGGGAGCCTGCGACCCCCATGCAGCCTTCGCCTTCAGGCTCGAGACCTCGACACAGTCCGCCACCCACACTGAAGTGGGAGTGGGCCAGCTGGCTCGGTCGTACCTGAGGTCGGCTCAGTGACAGAGAGCTGTGACACCCCCCCCCCCCCCCCCCTGCACATCTAGTACAGCAGAGGCTGCTCCAGGCACCCCATCCCCACCAAAACTCTAGGTGTTACTCTGGAGCTTGTTGACTGTGCCCAACAAAGCTTCCAGCTACGTTTGGACTGTGGCCAACTCCTCTTGCATCCACACACAACAGACACAGTCCCTATCCATCTAGCTAATAACTGATTTACTATAAGAAACGTAAGGAAACCTACTGCCACACAAGGTTAACAGCTACACTAGTTGGCAGAAAGGACACACAACAACGAAAAACAATGAAAACATACGGTAGAAGCTAGGTCTGATGCTTATTTTCTTGGTAGGGGCTATCTAGTGAATACTAAAGAATAAACGTCTAGGGGCTATCTAGTGAATATTATTAACGAATTAAACAGCAACCTACGGTAAGCTACACCTACTGATTATCCCTCGTATTTATAACGAAAACAAGCGTTTACGTACATGCAGAAATGACCTAATAAAACCATAAAAACTGCTACCGTAAATGTACCGAGTCTAAATGACACTAATAAACGTAAATACTGAGTATTGTAGACTGACAGATGCAGGTACAAAACAAAACCTTTAGCTAACAATAATGAGAGATTTAAATTTTCATATTTCTGGCGCTAACGTTACAAATCTGTTTTACCACCATGCAAAACAGCTCGATAAAGGAGGCTGATACTACTCCAACACATCACGCCTGTCATACAGGGCACCCTACACGTCGGGACCCAGAAAAGAGATTTCTTTTTACTGACATGTAGGCTGCTTGCAGAGCAGGTTGATTTGAGGGGCTGGTCTGTTCCCATACAACATGCCTGTTGTGCAGGACAGATTATACCCCCTGGGTGGGAATAATACGTTTTCTCCTGTATCTCTGCTCCTATTAGAGCTTGGAGGTTATAAACCGCACGGTGTTGATACCTGTTAGGCCTACTGTTGCTATCCCAGATCTGGTTTAAATCGATCCAGGAGTTTTGAAGGAGGTGCCAGACATACATACATGTACACATACACACTGCTCTATGTATATGACAGATTAGCGTTGTCTTAATATTGACACTGTACATGAAAGAGAAGAAAATTGCGTTTTTACTATTTGGAAAAATCTAAATTTGTGCATGAATGTGACAGGTTTATGAAGGAGCTTTTGTTGTTGTTGAGGGATTTAGATTTTCATATTTCCGGCGCTATCGTTACAAATCTGTTTTCCCCGTGCTTAACCCTTCCTTGCTGTTCTACACAACGATATTTCATCTGGCGGCTACCTCCTACAGCATTATATTTCTCGAGAGACGCAATTTCCCCTTTTCGTAGCAAATTAACGGCTCGTTAACTCCCGTTTCAATTACTCCGAGAGAAGCGTGATTCTGAATAAAATGTGAGGGTGTGGGGAGAGCGTTCTGGATATGAATGGATGAGGTGAATGGCCGCCACATCGCGCAGACAATGCAGTCCGGAGTTGATCTCGCTTTCGGCCATAATTGCCTACCATTTCGTTTGGCGAACGAAACAGTTATTTCTCACAGCGTTGTCGGAGACTGGTCTACTTTATTATCTGCAAGAGGATTATACGTCGCTGCCCGTTCTGTTTATAGAGAGCCGGCTGTTCTGCTTCCTCCGTCAAGTAATCCGAACAAATGAAAAGCATTGCCGAATCACTTGCCGTGAGAATTCGAAGTGAGACAATACCGAGGATAATTCGTCTCCCTGAATCTGAAGTCACCTTGTCTCGACATAAAATCTGAGAGTGACATAACAGTCCATAGCATAATCCTCTGTCCAGTTTAGAACACTGAGGCCGATCTTTTACAAATATAGTATAATTTTCCCCTAAGGCTATTGGTAATATAAAGTGAGGAAGGATAAGAAAACAGGATTTTCTCAACGACAATACTCTCTCTGAGATAAATCAAAACAAACAAACACGTCGGTTGTCAGTTGCCATATAACAAAGTTTCCGTAGACCTTCTTCTGAGCCTAGACCACGTCATGGTGCAAAATACTGGATCGTTTGGGCCTTATTGCAGGTGAGTTCTATACTGATGGTACTGATATGTGTGTTTCCGTGAAAAGAAAAGGATATAATGCCACAGACTTCAAGAAGAATATAATAATTCCAATAACAAAGAAAGCAGGTGTCGACAGATGTGAAAATTACCGAACTATCAGTTTAATCAGTCACAACTGCAAAATACTAACGCTAATCCTTTACAGACGAACGGAAAAACTGGTAGAAGCCGACATCGGGGAAGATCAGTTTGGATTCCGTAGAAATGTTGGAACACGTGAGGCAATACTGACCCTACGACTTATCTTAGAAGAAAGATTAAGGAAGAGCAAACCTACGTTTCTAGCATTTGTAGACTTACAAGGGGAGGCCGCCAATTGTGAAATTCAGATTCGATTCATACTGCGCATAATAAAAGCTCATGGCCAGAGGTGTAATGTGGCAAAGCACCAAGATGCACGTCTCAACCGCTGTCGAGAAAATCGACAGTTAAAATAAACCGTTGCGGTGAAATGCTCTCTACGGTTAATAGTTTTATACAGCGTCGTGGCGCAGTGGTAAGCGCTCGGGTTTGTAATTGGAAGGTCGCCGGATCGAATCTCGTGCCATGCAACATTTTTTTTTATTATTAGGTTTTTGTAATTCAAATATATATATATATATATATATATATATATATATATATATATATATATATATATATATATATAAACTATTAATGAATTGCTTATGCATTTTGGTGAAGGCGGATCGCTCTCCAATTGTACCGCCTCCATTTTTCCGTTTGTTTAACAGGGTGTACCAAAGCTCTCACGTCCGCACTGATTTTCGACGATGTCATAAGTTGCGCTAGGGACCGCATCTACCTTCTTTCGAAGTTAGCAGGCAACTACGCTTTTATGCGGCGGCTCGTTTCGGCCCATTCAACATCTGTCCTTCAAGTGTAACGAGCGAGTAACGGAGCTTATATTTCATACCTGCCACAGGAAATTTGTGTTCGTGGGGTCTCTATTCTAATTCGAACGTTTGACTTACGCTATACGTATTCGTTTCGGAATATCGTTTCTACGTCTTCCGTTAACTATACGTGGTTAACATTGTGAAGACAATTAATAACATTTGTGAAATAGAACTTTGTTTGCGGAAAACATAATGATGTTCGAAGTCGCCAGTTTTTCCACGACAAACGACCTTCAACAACATATTATATGCATAATTGTTGCAACTGATTGCCGGGAATTATATATATATGTGTGTGTGTGTATAGACACATTTGAATAACAAAAACATATACTATAAAAAAAAAATTGCATGGCGCGAGATTCGATCCGGCGACCTTCGGATTACGAACTCAAGCGCTTACTGCTGCACTACGACGCTGTCGACAAATATTAATCGTTGAGAGTATTTCACCGCAACGGTTTATTTTAACTGTCGATTTTCTCGACAACGGCTGGGAAGTGCATCTTGGTGCTTTGCCACATTACACCTCTGGCCATGAGCTTTTATCATGCGCAGTATGAATTGAATCTGAATTTCACAATTGGCGGCCTGCCCTTGTTAGAGACAGCTTTTGACAATGTTGACTTGAATACTCTCTTTTAAATTCTGAAGGTGGCAGGGGTAAAACACAGGGAGCGAAAGGCTATTTACAATGTGTAGAGAAAGCAGATGGCAGTTATAAGAGTCGAGGGACATGAAAGGGAAGCAGTGGTTGGGAAGCGAGTGATACAGGGTTGTAGCCTCTCCCCGATGCTATTCAGTCTGTATATTGAGCAAGCAGTAAAGGAAACGAAAGAAAAGTTCGGAGTAGGTATTAAAATCCATGGAGAAGAAATAAAAACTTTGAGGTTCACCGATGACATTGTAATTCTGTCAGAGACAGTAAAGGACTTGGAAGAGCAGTTCAACGGAATGGACAGTGTCTTGAAAGGAGGGTATAAGATGAACATCAACAAAAGCAAAACGAGGATAATGGAATGTAGTCGAATTAAGTCGAGTGATGCTAATGGAATTAGATTAGGAAGTGAAACACTTAAAGTAGTAAAGGAGTTTTGCTATTTGGGGAGCAAAATAACTGATGATGATCGAAGTAGGGAGGATACAAAATGTAGACTGGCAATGGCAAGGAAAGCGCTTCTGAAGAAGAGAAATTTGTTAACATCGAGTATTGATTTAAGTGTCAGGAAGTCGTTTCTGAAAGTATTTGTATGGCGTGTAGCCATGTATGGAAGTGAAACATGGACGATAAAGAGTTTAGACAGGAAGAGAACAGAAGCTTTCGAAATGCGGTGCTACAGAAGAATGCTGAAGATTAGATGGGTAGATAACATAACTAACGAGGATGTATTGAATAGAATTGGGGGGAAGAAGAGTTTGTGGCCCAACTTGACCAGAAGAAGGGATCGGTTGGTAGGAGTTGGCCGCGGTGGTCTAGCAGTTCTAGGCGCTCAGTCAGGAAACGCGCGACTGCTACGGTCGCAGGTTCGAATCCTGCCTCGGGCATGGATGTGTGTGATGTCCTTGGGTTAGTTAGGTTTAAGTAGTTCTAAGTTCTAGGGGACTTATGACCACAGATGTTAAGTCCCATAGGTCTCAGAGCCATTTGAACCATTTTTTGGTTGGTAGGACATGTTCTGAGGCATCAAGGGATCACCAATTTAGTACTGGAGGGTAGCGTGGAGGGTAAAAATCGTAGAGGGAAACCAAGAGATGAATGCACTAAGCAGATTCAGAAGGATGTAGGCTGCAGTAGGTACTGGGAGATGAAGAGGCTTGCACAGGATAGAGTAGCATGGAGAGCTGCATCAAACCAGTCTCAGAACTGAAGACCACAACAACAACAACATAATGCCACGTTCTCCCCAATGACTAGCCACTATCACATCGGAAATAGTTTACACAGAGATCAAGAAACCTATTAGGCTACCGATGATATTCCCATGTAAAGTAATAATTTTGAATTTAATTTGAACCGTGATTTTATATGTGTTTCGAGGACACGCAAGAGGTAGGAAACAGACAATAATGAAGCATTAGAATAATAATATTGTCCATAATGTTTGCTAGTCGTATTGGAATTAGTTGAAATGACGGGAATTTTCGAGAAGATGACGTTTTCCACTGTAATGCAACCGTTTCTGCTAAATCTGGATGGTCGTTGGCACACAAATGGACCAGAAAAGCGCCAGACTAGCAGTTCTGGCTGTCAGGAGGAGTCACTGCCTAGCAAACTACCATAACCGATAAGCCCGCCCAGAACAGTACAAACCAAACACTGTTAAGATGGCTACGAAACACAGAGGCTTCTGAGCAGTCGGCCGATTTCTTCAAACAGAATTTTCTTCTTAAAAACGATTTCAATAACCATCAGAACAACAGGTCTATCTCACAGCGACCTGAAGGTCAAGATGTGTTGCCATGGCTAGTATAGTCATTGTACAGACTATACGGTACACCATTTAGGTGCCATGTTGAGACAGCTTAACTCGATGTTACAGGCACCAGGAGGTCGATAAAGGACTTCTGATTAGTAGAAAAACAGTAAATGATAACGCTGCTCGCCAACTGTGACAATAAGATCATCCGGAATTACGACAGTTACTCGTAACTGCGATTGCATCTACATCTACATGCTCCGCAAGCCGCCGAGTGATGCATGGTGGAGGGTAGCTTGCACCACTACTAGTTATTTTCTTTCCCGTTCCACTCACAAATAGAGCGAGGGGAAAACGACTGTGTCTATATCTCTGTAAGAACCCTGATTTTTCTTACCTTTTTGGTCGTTATGCGAAATTTATGTTGGCCGCAGTAGAATCGATCCGCAGTAAGCTTCAAATGCCGGTTTTCTAAATTTTCTCAACAGTATTTCCCGCAAAGAAAGCCCCTTTCTCTCCAGGAATTCCCACTGGAGTTCCCAAAGCATTTCCGTAATACTTCCGTTTTGATCGAAACTAAAGGGAACAACTATAGCAGTCTGTCTCTGAATTGCTTCGACCTCTTCTCTTAAATTGACCTGGTGAGGATCCAAAACACGCGAGCAGTATTCAAGAATGGGTCGCACTAGTGTTCCGGAATTATGTTGTCTTCTTTACATATGAGCCGCACGTTTCTAAAATTCTTCCAATAAACCGAAGTCGACCATTCACCTTCCCTACTTAAGTCCTTACATGATCGTTCTATTTCGTATAACTTTCCAGCGTTACACCCAGATATTTAATCGAAGTGACTGTCACAAGTAGTACATTACTAATATTTTATTCGAACACGAGCTGGGCTACACGGTTTCGCTTAGGGTGTTTATATAAGATGGTGTGGTAACTGGAATAAATAGATAAACTTTAAAGTATAAGAGGTAAAAAAATTTAATGAAAACATATTCTATCTATTTACAATAATTGTTAAACTACAAGAGCTAAAATTTTTTTTTATTGAAAACGCATTCTATTTAGAATACTTGTTTATAAACAGCATTTTTTAATTTTATTATCCGCACTATAGATGTAAAATTTTTTATACTTTCCTAATCGAGAGCAAGCTACGTAGAGTTGACTGTGAGAGAAGCAGGAGTCTTTGAGGTTGATGCTGCAATATTTTAAAGTTTGTCATTGCGCTTTGTTAACTGTAAAACTGTAGGCTAATTTGATTGGAAATTGCAGTCTTTTAAATTGGAATGGTAGGTCAATAGAGATCAGTGGTATTCTGGGGATAAACGGTGTGTCCTTTGTACTTCCCAGTCATAAGTAAGGCTTCAATGATGTTATTCGATAGCTGTTTGATGACCATCCCTTTTCCATTGCATAGTTTTGGTGAGTTGAGATTTCTGAGTACTTTGATCGGAGATACGATTTTAAGTCGAAGGCAGTGTAATGACATTCCTGGTATGCAATGAGTTTAAAAATTCTGTAGGGAAGTTCGTATGTTCTTCAACGTTTACCATCTTGTCGATCGATTTGTATATTCTCTCTTCACCGGGAATTTCATTTTGCATATCAAAGTTGATATCGTCGACAATACTACTTTCAGTCACCAAAATTTCCATTTCAAATATGCAGTCCGCATTGGTATAGTTGTGAACAATATCTGGATAAAGTTGGTCGACGAGTTCGTTTTCAACAGTGACTATGTTGCAGAAATCGCTGTTCAGTTTAATGAGGCCGTTCGTCTGGTCAGTAGGATATGTACTTTCGCCTATAAGTAAAAGTTGTTGCGCAAAATGTGCTGTTGTTTCGTCTGTCGATGATTTATCTCTCATATTTTCTGTTAGTTCAGTATTTGTATGTATGGCCAGAGATGTGCTTTTTTTAAGCATGCTCTGAGCTCGTCTGATGGTGTTGACTTGGGGATAACTGGAAGTGTCTGTCGAAAACCTACTAAGACTACGAGTAGAGCTCCTCCCATCACTTCACAGTTTCCTCGAAAGTCTTGTAATGGTCTGTCCACAACTTCAAGTGATTTCTTATGTGCCATTGTCTGTTCGCCCAGAAGATAATTTTAGCTTGCTTCAGAAGTTCACACTGTCCAGATGATCTTGAGATTTTTCGTAGCGAAATTGTTCTTCGGCTATATTCAACGATGGTTGTAGGCGGAATTGGCAGTTCGTTCTCCTTCCATAAGTGTGGCTACATTGCCGTATGATGCCAGTGTAAGTGTGATGTGGTGTTTAACACGTATTTCCGCCAGCAATAGATTTATTAGAAACGTTTTCCCGGTGCCACTTGGTTCGTCCAAGTAAATAATACCGCTAGTGTTGTTGTCGATCCGGTCCGTGATGTTGTAAATTTCCTTTTGATTCGCACTGAGAACTGGTTTGTTGTAAGCAATGTACTGAAATGGTGCGTTGATGTTGCAGCTTTTTCCCTTTGAAATTTCGAAGTTTACCACACTGATAGCATCTTTTATATCTTCTAGGCGAATGAGCGTTTCGTTGAACATGTCATCGTTGAATTCGGTGATCAGTTCACGATGAACTTGTCGGATTTGGTACAATATGTCATCACTCACACTCTCTTTGAAGGGGCCCCATAGCTGTTTTGGATTCGATGGGTTACGTGTTGTTAGAATTAGGGCAAATAAGTCTCTCATTTGTTTATCTGAGGCTGTGAGTGAGGTTTCTTGTAACGTTAACTTCCAGTGGTTGTCGTTATCTAGTAGTCCTACGCGTTGGCTTGCTTCTCTGTGCGTCTGGCATAGGTAACCGTCAATAGTCTTGAGATCTGTGAAACTTGTTGGTCCCCATAATTGGCGAAGCAACACCGCGAGAAGGAAACATTCGGTGTTGTTCGGATGTTCGACTTAATGTGCCAGTTTTCATTATTCCTGGATGATCTACTGGACTTCCTTGTTTTTCTCATTGAAAGATTTTTCTTGTTGTGTTCCATTTATAATAGGCCGGGACGTCGACATATAGTAACGTTTTCTAGAATGGATCCGTATGGCACAGTTGGTAAAAAGCTCTTAGTGTTGTGTTCTGAGGTGGTTCGCTTGCAATTTGTCTGGCGGTGTCTCCAAATGTACTACTAGATGTTGCACAGTTGGTTCGCTTCGTGTATGGGAATACCGAAAATCTGCCACTCTGCTTCGTTACTGTTATTGTGTTTTTCCATTTGGTACAAGAGGTCCCGACGTTTCTGTTTTGTTTTTCTCTGTCTTTGGCTATTTTAAATGCCGTCATATCACTGCCTTTGTTCAGTTACAAATATAATTGATAGATTTCACTGGATTGCTGTATTCTACATTTGTGTGTGCTTGGAACATTCTGGAAAGTAGTGTGTTGTATGGCATTACCCACTGATTATCTATTTCCAGTTCGTCGCTGCCTTGTGTTCGTATTTTTACTGTGAAGCCACCGTCTTTCGGTGATCGTCTTCTGTATTTGGGATAACCATCAACTCCGGTTTGTGTGTCGTCCGAGTATGGTTTTGGGTATTCTTTTGTACATTTTCCATCACTCATACATAGCGAATTGCGGTTTAGTCGCCGGCATGCTCTTTACTGCTATGTCGTAGAGTTGCGGATTAAAAAATTCAGCTGAGATGATTTTGTCGATATCCGTGGGATGAATTCTGTCGTGGAGCCATATGAGTGTGCGTTAGTGAGGCAGTTCTCGTTTTCGCCATTTCATTGTGTAAATCCAGCATCTAACGTTTCCAAAGATGTGGTATTTTGTGATGACTTCAATAAACCTCATTTGTTTTTGACAGAAAACTAGGGCTATTGCGTTGTGTCGATGCATGGGAGCTTGTCCGTATCTTACACTCCTGGAAATTGAAATAAGAACACCGTGAATTCATTGTCCCAGGAAGGGGAAACTTTATTGACACATTCCTGGGGTCAGATACATCACGTGATCACACTGACAGAACCACAGGCACATAGACACAGGCAACAGAGCATGCACAATGTCGGCACTAGTACAGTGTATATCCACCTTTCGCAGCAATGCAGGCTGCTATTCTCCGATGGAGACGATCGTACAGATGCTGGATGCAGTCCTGTGGAACGGCTTGCCATGCCATTTCCACCTGGCGCCTCAGTTGGACCAGCGTTCGTGCTGGACGTGCAGACCGCGTGAGACGACGCTTCATCCAGTCCCAAACATGCTCAATGGGGGACAGATCCGGAGATCTTGCTGGCCAGGGTAGTTGACTTACACCTTCTAGAGCACGTTGGGTGGCACGGGATACATGCGGACGTGCATTGTCCTGTTGGAACAGCAAGTTCCCTTGCCGGTCTAGGAATGGTAGAACGATGGGTTCGATGACGGTTTGGATGTACCGTGCACTATTCAGTGTCACCTCGTCGATCACCAGTGGTGTACGGCCAGTGTAGGAGATCGCTCCCCACACCAAGATGCCGGGTGTTGGCCCTGTGTGCCTCGGTCGTATGCAGTCCTGATCGTGGCGCTCACCTGCACGGCGCCAAACACGCATAAGACCATCACTGGCACCAAGGCAGAAGCGACTCTCATTGCTGAAGACGACACGTCTCCATTCGTCCCTCCATTCACGCCTGTCGCGACACCACTGGAGGCGGGCTGCACGATGTTGGGGCGTGAGCGTAAGACGGCCTAACGGTGTGCGGGACCGTAGCCCAGCTTCATGGAGACGGTTGCGAATGGTCCTCGCCGATACCCCAGGAGCAACAGTGTCCCTAATTTGCTGGGAAGTGGCGGTGCGGTCCCCTACGGCACTGCGTAGGATCCTACGGTCTTGGCGTGCATCCGTGCGTCGCTGCGGTCCGGTCCCAGGTCGACGGGCACGTGCACCTTCCGCCGACCACTGGCGACAACATCGATGTACTGTGGAGACCTCACGCCCCACGTGTTGAGCAATTCGGTGGTACGTCCACCCGGCCTCCCGCATGCCCACTATACGCCCTCGCTCAAAGTCCGTCAACTGCACATACGGTTCACGTCCACGCTGTCGTGGCATGCTACCAGTGTTAAAGACTGCGATGGAGCTCCGTATGCCACGGCAAACTGGCTGACACTGACGGCGGCGGTGCACAAATGCTGCGCAGCTAGCGCCATTCGACGGCCAACACCGCGGTTCCTGGTGTGTCCGCTGTGCCGTGCGTGTGATCATTGCTTGTACAGCTCTCTCGCAGCGTCCGGAGCAAGTATGGTGGGTCTGACACACCGGTGTCAATGTGTTCTTTTTTCCATTTCCAGGAGTGTATTTGTACTTTCATTTCTGGCCACGACGAGTTGCTTGTAAATGTTATGAAGAGGTCAGATCATATTTTCTTATGTAGGTCATGGCATCTTGAGTGTATCCGTGCATGTGTCTCGAACTTCCTATGTATGATGGGGCAAGATTGCCATTGTTCCGGTGTCGCCAGTGTTTCCTTCATTTATGCTTGCGTATCGAAGGTAGATGTAGTCTTCCATTAGTAGTTTCTTCTGATTCAGCCTTATGTAAAGCATCCGTTCCGCTTCTATTTTTGCATACATACGCTATGTGATCAAAAGGATCCTGACATCTGGCTGCAAATGACGTAAGTGGCCCCCTCCATCGGTAATGCTGGAATTCAATATTGTGTTGGCCCATCCTTAGCCTTGATAACAGCTTTCACTCTCGCAAGCATACGTTCAATCAGGTGCTGGAAGGTTTCATGGGGAATGGCAGCCCATTCTTCATAGAGTGCTGTACTGAGGAGAGGTATCGATGTCGCTCGGTGAGGCCTGGCACGAAGTCGGCGTTCCAAAACATCCCAGAGGTGTTGTATAGGATTCAGGTCACGACTCTGTGCAGGCCAGTCCATTACAGGGATGTTATTGTCGTGTACTACTCCGCCACAGGCCGTGCATTGTGAACAGGTGCTTGATCGTGTTGAAAGCTCTTCAGCAGTGAGAAGCAAGAACGTGCATAAAACATCAAAGTAGGCCTGTGCTGTGATAGTGCCACGCAGAACAACAAGGGGTTCAAGCCCCCTCCATGAAAACCACGACCACACCATAACACCACCGCCTCCGAATTTTGGCACTACACACGCTGGCAGATGACGTTCACCGCCCATTGCCATACCCACACCCTGCCATCGAATCGTCACATTGTGTACCGTGATTCGTCACTCCACACAACGTTTTCCCACTGCTCAATCGTTTGCGCTCCTTACACCAAACGAGGCGTCGTTTGGCATTTACCGGAGTAATGTGTGGCTTATGAGCAGCCGCTCGACCATGATATCCAAGTTTTCTCACCCCCCGCCTACCCATCCTGGTACTTGCAATGAATCCTGATGCAGTTTGGAATTCCTGTGTGATGGTCTGGATAGATGTCTGCCTATTATACATTATGACCCTCTTCAACTGCCGACGGTCTCTGTCAGTCAATAGACGAGGTCAGCCTGTATGCTTTTGTGCTGTACGTGTCCCCTCACGTTTCCACTTCAGTATCACATGGGAAACAGTGGACCCAGGCATGTTTAGACGTGCGGAAATCTCGCATGCAGACGTATGACGCAAGTGACACCCAATCATCTGACCACGTTCGAAGTCTGTGAATTCCGCGGAGCGCCCCATTCTGCTCTCTCACGATGTCTACTGACTATCTGACGTGTATTAAATCGACGTTTGTATTCACCAGATCGTCTTTTGTCAGCTCGAATTTTAATTTTATAGTCATCAGAAATCGTTTTGTGTAGTGCTGTTTTCAATATGTGAATCACTTGATTGTAATTCTGTGCATCTTGGACTACTTCTCCTGTCAGTCCACTGATATTTGCACGTCGTTGATCAGTTCTCTGTTTCTTCATTTCCGATGAAGTATACTTGCAAAAATTTATAGTCCTCGTTGGCTAGTAGTAGTAACGATCTCATGTTGTGGTAGATTGGTCCTTGGATGGAAAAAAACATAATCGATTTCATCTCTGTTAGTGTTGATCAAAGTGACACCGAAAGAAGTCATTTGGAAGTACGCGTTCTACGCTTTTATACTTCGAAGAAAGTGTTTTAATTCTAGAGTTTCTCCGGTCATGTAATGGAAAAATTCCTACGGAGGTGCGTCCAGTGGTCGTAATCGAATTTTTCCATTCATACAACAGAATGTTGGTGTTTCTGTTCTGAATTTTTTCGCATTGCAAACTGGCGGATGTTATCCATTCTGATTACGACGCGTTTGTGTCTGTTACATTCTTTCGTCGGTCCGTAGTGGAATGCTTCATTTATCAGGTTGTACTGTTTACTTGTCCTCGTCTGCGCTTCTCGTAGGGTGATATTTTTATGGGTGGCTTGAGTTCGCAGTCTTTTATTATAAGAATGTGTCGCAGTTCTTGATTCCTCAATCGGTTCATTTCGTTGTTATTCGGTTTTTCTGCTTCTAACGGGTTCTCGGTGTCTTTCGTTGGGAACTTAAACGTGCTTCGCGCTCTTCGTCTGTTTCATTTTTTCGCTGTTCTTTTTTTTTTCGCCGTTTCGCTTCAGAACTGGGAAGATCTCCACCTCCTTCACGTTTGGGAGTTGTCTAAAATATAAATGAAATCTACTTTTTACTGACAAATATACCATGTACACTTCACACACTTTTCACACTTTATTTTCGATCTATAGTCAGTCACTCTCTCACTCTGACTCCTCATACTTCACTATTTGTTTTATTCAGACACTGGATTACTTTTTCGTTCCTCCCTTCGTCGCTGATAAGAAACTAACATTCGAATCCATGATGGGTCTTGCAGTATATAGCCCTACAAATGGGTAACCTCGTCAGTGGCCAATTCCAGAACATACGAAAAAGGTTTCGAATGGTCCATAATGTTCCAGAACATTTCACAACGTTCTGGATGTTGCACAATGATCTGGGATGTTCCTGAACTTTCTAGAATCTTCCCGAATGTTCCAGACTATCTCTGAACATTCCAGAATATCCCGGACCATTGTAGAAGATTGAAGAACACCGTGGAATATTATGGAATGCTCTCGAATACTATACAAAGTTCTCGAATACTCCGCAACGGGCTGGAAAGTTCTTGAATTTTCTTGGGGGCGAAACTTCGCAGCTGTTTATATCTCCAAAAAGACGCCCTTCAGATTACCTTCTTCATGGCTGGAGGACAGACTCCCTTGATAGTACCGGATCTCGTTTCTGAATACATACTGATTGCGGATTGTTTTTTCTACTCATTTGCATTAACTCACATGTTTATACATTTAGATGTAGTTGCCGCTCATCACACGAATTATAAATTTTTTCTAAGTCAAACTGTCCTGGCGAAATAAGTTGGCTGGTAGAAAATTCAAAAATCAGCTTGAGTTTTACCTGGACCTTTTGTACGGCACCAGATGGCTTCTCAGTCACACTCAGCTTCGACCTCTACAGAGAAAATATTGTTATCGACTCCGGTGAACACTCCCCTCCTACGGCGTCTCATCTGTCTTTTCGATTTACGTTCCACGACTATCTGGATGTTTCAGAGGCCTCTCTTCAGGTATCAGCCAGCTCTCGGTCCCGAGAATAGCTTCAGCGTGGCAAATTTGTTGGACCATCGTCGTTTCCACGCCGCCACTTCGGAAATCTGCCACATTCTATGGCCATCTTGCAACTTTGTTATGACGCCATCTTTATTGCTCGCCGTCAGTTAGATGTTTTATTCCTTCATTTTGAACAAGTGCTGTGATTACTTCCCTAAGGTAAAAAAAACCACGTACGATGAAGAAATTGTCTGAATGGAAAGGAAATCGGTAGATGCTACGTACATCTACAAACAAAAATTAGATGATTTATTCAATAGAAAGAGCTTCATAAACTGAGCAAGTCAATAACATGTTGGTCCATCTCTGTCCTTTATGCGAGCAGTTACTCGGCTTGGCATTGCTTGATAGAGTTGTTGGATGTCCACCTGAGGGATGTCGTGCCAAATTCTGTCCAACAGGTGCATAGATGGAAAAACTCCGAGCTGGTTGGAGAGCCCTGCGTTGGCTTTGGTGGCCAAGGCTGGATTTGGGAAGCAGGAGGACAAGCAGTAGAAAACTCTTAACTTGTGCTGGCGGGTGTTATCTTGCTGAAACATGAGCACAGGAAGGCTTGCCATGGAGGGCAACGCAGCGGGGAGTAGAACATCGTCGACGTACAGCTGTGCTGTGAGGGTGCGGCGATTGACAACCAAAGAAATCCTGCTATGGAATGAAATGGCACCCCAGACCATTGCTCCTGGTTGTTCAGCCGTATGGCGGGCGACAATCAGATTGCTATCCCATAGCTGCCCCAGAAGTCACCAGGTACGATTTCACTGGTCACTGGGGCTCAGTTCGAAGCGGGACTCATTACCGAAGACACTTCTACTCCAGTGATTGTCATTTCAGGACGAAGACGTGTCTGGAGATGCCCAGAACAGCAACTGTGGGTACCAAACTGACTGTCGCCAGCCGTACGGCCCGACAACCAGGACTGATTGTCTGTGGTGGCATTTATTTTCATAGAAGAACCCTTTAGTTTGTCATCCGTGCCACCCTTGCAGCACAACGGTTTGTCTACAACATTCTACAGGGTGTCTGAAAAGTCTTTCCCTGATTACATAAATTGATAACTCAGGTTAGAAGTAAGATACAAATATGAAACTGGTGTCTAATTGTTTACAAACTATCAAAGTTTTTTTCACACATCAGTAAACTTCCACATGAGCACCCTTGGTAGCACGTAGCACATTTAGGCGATATTTAATTTCCGTCCACACATTAGCCAACTTCACTGGAGGGATCGATTCAATGACTGTGGTTATCCGTTGCCGCAGGGTTTCAAGATCTGGTACACGTGTTTGGTAGACCTCGTCCTTGACATAACCTTATAAAAAGAAGTCTAATGGGGTTATGTCAGGAGAGCGTGGAGGCCAAACCTTTGGCCCTTCACGACCAATCCATCGTCCAGGAAAGGTCATATCGAGACAGGCACAGACGTCCAAACCCCAATGAGGCGCTGCACTGTCTTGCTGAAACAAGACATCGGGGTGATACTGAAGCAGCTGAGGAACAGCTTACAGTTGCAACATGTCCAGATACACTGCGGATGTGATGGTAGCCTCAGCTAAGAAGAATGGCCCGATAATTCGATCATGCAATAGCGCGCACCAAACATTCACCTTTGGACTGCCTCTGGTGCACTCCATGACCTCGCCAGGGGGTTGTGAACCCCAAATGCGCACATTATGGCGATTCACTACTCCACTGACAAAAAAGGTCGCTTCGTCGGAAAAGGCAATTCGTCTGAGATAACCATCATCGTCCTCAATACGTGATAGCATTTCGGACGCAAAGTCATATCGACGTGTACTGTCATTGGGCAACAAGGCCTGAACGATTTGCACTTTGTATGCACGAAACAATAAACGTTTGTGTAAAATGCCATGGAGAGAGCTTTTTGGCATCTGTAATTCACGTGAGGCCCTGCGCACCGATTTCTTCGGACTTCGCAGAAAAGACTGCCTTACAGCTTCCACCCTTGTCTACTGAGGTTCTTGGTCGACCAGACTTCGGAAGGTCAGCAACCGATCCTGTGTTCTTGAACTTCTCATACTAGGCTTTAAAGCTCTTGACATCAGGTGGATTCCTTCCAAATGTTGTCTGGAAGTGTCTCTGCACTGTGGTTGGTGATCGTGTCTCATGGTACCACAGGACACACTGTGCCTTCTCCTGATTGGTTAACATGGCTTCTTGGGCACTGCACCTCATCCACTACTTACGCACTGCGAACCTAAAACAGAAAAAAAACTTTGGTAGTTGTAAACAATTCGACACAAGTTTCAAATTTGTATCTTACGTCTAGCCTGAATTATCAATTTATGTAATCAGGCAAAGTCTTTTCGGACACCCTCTATATCTCGTTATGTTACCCTTCTTGGCAAGCCATCCTGGGCTTACATTTCAGCAATATTCGCCTGTACACGGAGTGTGTGTCTGCTGCTTTTCTTTATGCTCAACAGACCCGACCTTTGCCAGCAAGGACGCCGGATCTCTCCTCAATTTAGAAAATTTAGAGCATTATGGACAGGGCCCTCCAACTAGCTAGGGATTTTCACGATCGAGCGTGCCAATTACACAGAATCTAGCACGATGTCCCTCAGAAGGAAATCCAACAAATGAGGCAGTCAATGCAAAGCCGAATAACTGCACACGTAAGGGCCAGAGATGGACCAACGCGTTATTGACTTGCTCAATTTGCGAAACACTTTGTTTTGACTAAATTATCCAGTTTTTCTTAATTTGTAATCATTTATTTGTCTGTATATGTACATCACACCTACCTAGTTTCGTCCCATTCAGATTATTCCTTTATTAAGCGTCGCTTTCTTTTGTCTTATGGTCTATTATCTCGTATCCAGGCACTTTCGCAATCTATTTCCGTGCCTTTCTAGCTTGTGCAGTCGTCTGAGCTTTATGGACTTCATTATTATTGAATCTGTGGGCATTTTATCAAAATATACATAACTTGATTGAGTGTATAGTCGACAGTTACTTAAGCAGTGTTGTGTGTCCACTTCCACCTGAATCTACCATCGTTCCTGATCTATTCCACTAAGATTGTGGTGGTAAAATAGAATCGTGACATTTTTAGAAGATCAGTTGAATGCTTTAGGCATGGTCAGGGCTGTGAGAAGGATAATGGCTACTCTGTTCCAAGACACACATTTGGAAATGTGGTTTCACCTGGAAATGCGGCAATCAACCTACCTTTCATGACGTCGTGGTTTTATCGAGTTCTGGAGGTGTTCCTTTCTCTCCCTGTGCTTCCTCATTACTGTACCTTGTAAGGGATGACGATCACTCTGGGAACAAGTTGAATGAGGTTTATTTCCATATTTATTATGTTCGATATTCAGATCCCACCTACCATCTTTGCTAAACGTGAATGATTCTTCGATAGAATCAAACTGGGTGTAATGACAAACGCGTGAATTCAGGTAGACTTTCTTGGTTCAGTCGTCTAGCAGAGCCTTGGAACGGCACTTAGTTTGATTTTCGACGCTCGCTTGAGGCACGACTCAACTGTGGCATTCACCTGACTGGGTTTTCTTAATATGGCAAGCTCGCTATTTCTCCCTCAGATCCACGCACGAGCTTCGTCAGATTTCAGGCGTTGAACCGACGGCAGATTTTGTGCAGAGGAACTAGGCTTTGTTTCTCCTACCCTCTTAACGCAGGAGACGCCTTGTCTCCTCGAAGTTTTTTCTGACTCTGTCCATTTGGTGGAGGCAGGTTGGATTTTGTACAGAGTAACAGTAGCTGTGCTGGGTTCTGGTGAGTATGACTTGCCGATTTTGTGCTCACTTACAAGGTGATTTTGAATAGAAGTTAGTCCGGGTCCTCATGCTAGGAAATTTCTGTAATTTGCAAAGTCATTTCACAGAAGCGTTATGGGGTTCGTGGGAGTAATAATTTCGCTGTCGTTTATTCAGATGGTCATGATTTACGTAATTCATCGGGATCCCCATTGCATTGCGTGTTCCGTTTCGCTGTGAATTACAAGTCAATTTTAACGGCTCAATCTTTACCAGAAAATTGTGAATTTTGCCCTAAGTTATTTTGCTAATATTTGAATTTTTGTGTGTGAGTGCATGAGTGTCCACGTTGCGTTCCTTAGTCAGCCTAATACTTGCTGAATAGTGGTAATCAGTACATTGCCAAACAGCTTCCCCATTATGGAACCATTGTGTTAGGATATTATTCATGTTGAATGATAACTGAAGTCCATGTGTGCGTTTGTGAATAAAAGTTAACTTGAATCAACTCCTTCGTTAATCTTCTCCCCAGCATCGTTTATCTGTGACAGGACATAGGACTAAATTGAATAACTCAGATGGCTTGGCATTCAGCGGAGTCTCCCGGTTCAATAGGAAGCTCGCGACCACGAAAAGTCTATGTTATTCGCAAAAGTACGTCCTACCAAAGTATCGATAATCAGTATTGAACGTTTTCATTATTTTATAAACAGTGTGTGGCTTTTAACCTTTTCACAGCAACTGAGCAGAAGATGAAACACCGTAAGGATGAGACGGAATATGGAATGTAGCTTCTCAAATGAACAATTCCAAAATGACTACGTGAAACCACGCGTGTCCGCGTGGGAAACTGATTCTCACTCCTCCAGAATACTGGCCCATCTTCTTAACTAATGCCCTATCTTGCCGTGCAAGGAACACTCGATTCGTATGCAGTGCCATTTTTCGTCTCGTATAGAAATGCGACACATGAACGCCAGCCAGCCGCTGTGGCCGAGCGGTTCTAGGCGCTTCAGTCCGGAACCGCGCGACTGCTACGGTTGCAGGTTCGAATCCTGCCTCGGGCATGGATTGTGATGTCCTTAGGTTAGTTAGGTTTAATTAGTTCTAAGTTCTAGGGGACTGATGACCTCAGATGTGAAGTCCCATAGTGCTCAGAGCCATTTGAACCATTTTTGAACCATGAACGCCACTACTTCCTTGCTGAAGCTATGATAAGTGAATGGAGCACTTGACCATAATAGCTGCTTTGTGACTCGTCAGTTCTACCCAACGCGAATCTGTCTTTGTACCTCAGTATCTAATGAAAGATAGTGTCCAAAGAAAGTATGGAGTTGTTAGTCCTTTAGGAATACTGCTAAGCCAAATGAATTTATCGTTTTGAATGACATCGTCAACATTGGCATATATATGTGGTGTACCTGTTCGACCTACCTCGTCATCACTCCACATGACAATGTCATGTTGTCGCATTGATGTATGTACCAAACACAGTTCCGCTCCTGAGACTTGACTTTAGCAATGCACACTGTATCAACGATTGTGTTAGACTAGTTAAACACATTGCTTGACAAAAACAGTGAAGCACCCAGAAGAGATGTAACTTCGTACACGAACACACCATTGGCGGGTATGTAAACGATGAGAACTTAAATTCTCTGTGACAGGTGGAATGAGCACCAGAGTGTATTAATGTTGCTCGTGTTTAGTCTTGTTATCAGGCCTGGTAGGATGCATATGGGGCGTGAACAGGATCAGATGCTGACTGATAACTTTGAAGGACACGGAGATGTCGCAACTCGTGTGCTACACCGTTATCAGTATTTGAAAGAGTTTGAAACGGGTCTCATTGTGGGTGTCCAATGGTGCGATATCTGACCGCTACAAGAGTGGATCACCATATTATGAACGAGCGAGATGGTGCGATAGTCAGCACACTGGATTCTAGTTCGAGAGGAGACGATTCTGCCCCACTTCCGGCCATCCGTATTTGGATCTTCCGTCATCTCCATACATCGTTTCAGGTAGGATGGTTTCTTCAACAAACGCATGGCCGATCTCCTTCCCCGTCCTCCAAATATTGAAAGTGCGTGCTGTGTCTCTAATGACCTCGATATCGACGGTACGTTAAACCCTAATTTGCCGGCCGGAGTGGCCGAGCGGTTCTAGGCGCTTCAGTCTAGAACCGCGAGACCGCTACGGTCGCAGGTTCGAATTCTGCATGGATGTGTGTTAGTTAGGTTTAAGTAGTTCTAAGTCTAGGGGACTAATGATCTCAGATGTTAAGTCCCATAGTGCTCAGAGACATTTGAGCATTTTTGAAACCCTAATTTTCCATTTTTCCTTTCCGTGTTGTGTAGCGTAACCCCTTCGCATCTGCCCCTGCTATCGGAGGACAGATAACGAATTCCTCACCACACTGTGTGTCATACCGCACCACTGGTCGGTGACCATCAGCTGCGGGTCCAGTCCCGTGCGTAAACTGCCACAACTAGACAAACAGCTGCGGTTGGAGCGGTATCGTTGCCGGGAATCCTGAACTGCTGATGAATGGCCTAGCATTGGGTTGAATCGGGGTTCTCCACTACCCGAGATGACCATCGTCCGCTAGTATGGCGGCGACTGGCTGAAAATCCCCATTCTTCGAATGTTTTGGATGGGCGCAGCGTGTTACTTCTGACATCAGGTGGTTGGGAGCTCTGTTACCTCTCGTGCGACAGTATAGTCTTGCCATTTTCAACATGACAGTGCTCATCCATAGACAACACGCTTACCAATGGACAGGCTGCATGGTGTTGAGGTACTCCCGTGGTCCGAAAGATCTCCAATAGAACACGTGCGGGATCAGTTCAGACGTCAACTCCGTCCCAGTGCCCTTAACCAGGACATCGACAACAGCTGTGGGCCGGCTTGGCTCAAAAGGGATACAGCTGCCTTATGGCACACCTCTCATCCGAAAGAGTGCAAGCATCCAGGTACGAGGGCGTGCAATGTCGTGCTGACAAGTAGTCTTATACTGCCAAGTTCTTTGTAAACTTGACTCGAAGTTTTAATCTACATTTACGAGGGTCACTCCAAAAGAAATGCAGACATCTTTTTAAAAATCCATCTCTTATCCTACATGTATGAAAGTTTTGCAGTGTGTAGATACATCCTTCAGAAACAATATTTTCATTTCTCCACATAATTTCCATCCCTCTCAATTGCCTTATGCCATCTTGGAACCAGCGCCCTTATACCCGCACGGTAAAATTGTGGACCAACCTGTTGGAGCCACTGTTTGGCAGCGTGCACAAGGGAGTCATAATCTTCAAACCTTGTTCCACGAAGAGAGTCTTTCAGTTTCCCAAAGAGATGATAGTCACGTGGACCCAGGCCAGGACTGTAAGGCGGGTGTTTCAGGGTTGTCCATCCGAGTTTTGTGATCGCTTCCATGGTTTTTTGACTGACATGTGACCGTGCATTGTCGTGCAACAGCAAAACATCCTGCTCTTGCGGATGTGGTCGAACACGACTGAGTCTAGCTTGAAGTTTCTTCAGTGTCGTCATATATACATCAGAATTTATGGTGGTTCCACTTCGCATGATGTCCACAAGCAAGAGTCCTTCGGAATCGAAAAGCACTGTAGCCATAACTTTTCCAGCAGAAGGTGCGGTTTTGAATTTTTTTTTCCTTGGGTGAATTTGCATGATGCCACCACTCCATTGATTGCCTCTTCGTCTCTGGTGAAAAATGATGGAGCCATGTTTCATCACCTGTCACAATTCTTCCAAGAAATTCATCTCCACCATTCTCGTACTGTTCCAAAAGTTCGCTGCATACCGTTTTCCTTGTTTCTTCGTGAGCCACTGTCAACACCCTGGGAACCCACCTGGCACAAACCTTTTTTTAACGCCAAGACATTCAGTATTCTGCAAACACTTCCTTCCCCTATCCCAACGTAGCGTGACAATTTGTTCACTATGATGCGTCTATCAGCAGTCACCAATTCGTTAACTCTCTGTACATTGACTGGAGTGTGTGCAGTACGAGGCCTGCCGCTGCGAGGACAGTCCTCAATACTGCCGTACCCACTTTTATCACGTAACCTGCTTGCCCATCGACTAACTGTACTCCGATCGACAGCAGCATCTCCATACACCTTTTTCAACCTCTAGTGGATGTTTCCCACTGTCTCGTCTTCATAGCACAGGAATTGTATGACAGCACGTTGCTTCTGACGAACGTCAAGTGTAGCAGCCATCTTGAAGACATGCTGTGACGGCACCACTCACGGGAACAGGTCGAACAAGCTTAAAAACAAGCGGGAAGGATGTATCTACACAGTGTAAAACTTTCACACATGCAGAATAAAAACTGTATTTTTAGAAAAATAGTGTGCATTTCTTTTGTAGTGACCCTCGTGCTTCTACACAGATACCCTGCAAGCCACTGTGCGGTGCGTGGCGGAGGATGCCCTGTACCACTACTTGTAATTCCCCTCCTGTTCCACTCGCAAATCGAGGGAAAAACGACTGTCTGTATGCCCCCGTACGAGCCCTAATTTCTAGTATCTTATCTTCGTTGTCCTGAAGCGTAGTGAATGTTGGGGGCAGTAGAATCGTTGAGCAGTCAGCTTAAGATACCATTTCTGTAAATTTTCTCAGTAGTGTTTCTCGAAAAGAACGTAGCGCTCCCTCCAACGATTGGCATTTGGGTTCCCGAAGCATCTCTATAATATTTACGTGTTGTTCAAACCTCTCAGTAACAAATCTAGTAACCCGCTTCTGAATTGCTTCTATACCTTCCGTCCGTCCGACGTGGTACGGATCCCAAACATTCGTCCAACATTCAAGAATAGGTCGCACCCGCATCCTATATGCGGTTTCCTTTACAAGTGAACCACTCTTCCCTAAAATTCTCCCAATAAACCGAAGTCGACCATTCGCCTTCCCTACCACAGTTATTAACTGCTCGTTCCACCTCATACCGCTTTGCAACGTTATGCCCAGGTATTTAAACGACATGACTGTGTCGCGCAGGACAGCAGTAATACTGTATCCTAACATTACAGGTTTGTTCTTCCTACTTATACACATTAACTTACATTTTTCCACTTTTAGGATTAGCTACCATTCGTCACACCAACTGGAAATTTTGTCTAAGTCGTCTGCTATCTTCCTTCAGTCACTCAACTTCGACACCTTACCGTACCCCACGGCATCATCAGCAAACAATTGCAGATTTCTTCCCACCCTCAGCCAAATCATTTATGTACATAAGGAACAACAGTGGTCCTATCGCACTTCACTTGTCTCCAATGAACCATCGCCGCCGAGGACAACACACCGAGTCCTATTATTTAAGAGGTCTTCGAGCCACTTAGATATCTGTGAACTTATTCCATGTGATCGTACGTTCGCCATGGAACACCGTGTCAAATGCTTTCCGGAAATCTAGAAATATGGAAGCTGCCTGTTGCCCTTCATCCATAGTTCTCAGTAAGTGATAAAAGGGTAACCTGAAGATCGCACGAGCAATGCCTTCTAAAACCATTCTGATTGTGGACATAAACTTCTCAGTGTCAACAAATGTTATTGTATTCGAACTGAGAATATGTTCAAGTATTCTGCTGCAAACAGAAGTTAGGGATATTGGTCTGTAATTTTGCGGCTCGTTCTTTTACTGTTCTTATATACTGGGGTCACATGCGTTTGGGACTTCGCGCTGGGCGAGAGATTCACGATAAGTGCAAGCTAGATAAGGGGTCAATGTCGTACCCTTTGTAAAATCGAACTGGCACCACCGAAATAACATGACGTACCCCTTCAACCAGTTTAATTTCGTTTCCTCCTCCCCCTCTGTGTGCTTTACTTTTTTGTCAGGCAGCTAAATTTTCTCGGAGTACCCTCCTTCCGGGAGCAGTGCCCCACCGGTCATACTACCAGAGGACACGCCAAGTCTCCTTCGCAAGAATCCACTTGCCGTAGGATTGACCCACACTCCTGGAGGTGTCAATCCGATATCGTGGTGATAAACATTCCGCCGAGTTTGGCATGAGTGTTGGGGAGATTGTGTTAAATCGAAGTTATCAGTCCTCTGACAATGCAGCTGATAGCACGTTGTCGGCGGGAGGCGAATATTCTGTTTCGATTTCTCCCCTAGCACACAGATTTTTCTTGTCGCATGAAGTTAAGCAAGCATAGAAGGAGTTAAAGAGTTAAACAATTACAAGCTGATGATCGTGGTACTTTGGAAAAAACTGTGAGCACATTAGTTATTTCTACATGTTACTATATTACAAGCGAGTGTAGTCATCTTACAATTGGTTATTCGAACTACCGATGCATCATATGCTCTTATTCGGAATTTTGTTCCTACGCTCTGATTGACACGAAATAATCTTGCTACATGACGAGACTATTGAAACTGTCCCCAGAAGTGTAACAATTCTTTAACTACTGTACTTGATGATAAAACAAGCTGACAAGTCATAAAACGAACAGACCTGTCAGTCTCAGTAAAGCAAAAGAAATTCACTAAAATAATCCCCTAGCACATATAATGAAACAATGGGTTTTAGAAATGAATACAACGTGAAGGACCACTTGCTTTTTTTTAAGTTCTGAACGTAAACATAGAACGCTGCAAGAATCTGAACTAGCATTTTGTCTAGAGGCCATAGTTTTCGAAGAAGTTTCATCAAAATGCATACTATCAGCCACTGAGATACGAGACTCTCATTCAGTCTGAGTGCATATATTGAAGGATATTGACATCAATTATATACCCTGCTTGACAAAAAAGGGGGAAGCACCCAGAAGAAGAGGAAACAAAATAAAACTTCACAAGTTGAGAGGATATGTGATATTACTGCAGTGATTACGAAATCGAGAGAAATTTACAAATTACTTGACTGTTCAATATTCTCTTGAAAATAATTATGGATAGTGTAATACAGATTCTCTTTACAACTCATAATTACTGTTAGAGAATTGAGACTTTTACATTTCGCATGTAGGCATGACCTTTAGATGCTCCACAGTAAGATAATCGAAATGGACCAGCAATCTAATGAACCATTGCCCTCTTAAGGGGATTCGAATATTAGGCCCCTAAATGAGGTAGTTCTCAACTGAGGAAAGAACTTACATAGTTTCAGAAGGGATCAGAAGCAGGAGTGTGAGCCAGATAGCCAATTGAAATTTCAAATGAAACTATACGGTTCCAGAAACCTTTTCAAGCCTCAGACATTTGTGATGTATGTATACGCAAACTGAAGCGACGAATGAAAGCTTGTAACAGGGTTGAGATTCGAGCCCAGGACTCCCGCTCACTGGGAAGATGCACCGTTTTGAACTGATTTCTCTCATACAGAGAGAAATCCGTTCAAAACGGTACACTATGGACATCATGCATTCTCACATGTTACTTCTCATTGGACAGTATCATGCTGCCTTTTTTACAGGAAAATGGTAGCCTACGGGTGGCACATGTCACCATGAACAGTTTGCGCGATGCTGAGGCATTCCTGTGGCCAGCAAGATCTCCAGATCTGTCTCTGATAGAATATTTGTGGAGCCAACTAGGATGAGAACTCCATCAAAGTGGCAGCATCCTTTATGTCAACGACCAGTTACATGTGTGGGCTAGCTTGCTTCAGAAGGGGATACAACGTCCTTATGATTTCCCTTCCAACCGAACCAGTGCATGAAACAAGGCCATACTGATAATGGAGCAATAATCTTTGGTGGTAGTAAGAATCCCTTGCATGAGCAGGCCCATCCGTGCTGGCGTTGAGAAGACTGCTCCAATGTTCCAAAAAAATTTATTTGCTCAGAGGTAGAAGTATAGATAAACCTGTTCTGCACCGTTGCGTAGTATACAGCCTTTTCTCTCTATTTTACACCTGTGTGCATCCTTGTTCTTATACGGTTTGTTACATTCATTACAGAAGTATGATGATCCCAAGAAAGCAGTCATACTGTTAATTCCATCGAAATGGCTCTGATCGTCATACAGATAAATCTGTATGTCTTTCTCAGGACCACTAAAGATAACTGAATTGAAATTCTCTGCACATACAACAATTATTTGGATATCCAACAATTCTTCAACATTTTTAATGTCACCCAGAGTGAATCCTTCTTCACTCTAGTCAAATTGATTAAATAATATGTCAGTTAACTCTTTTTGTAATTTATATTTATCTCCTTCTCTAATTTTCTTAATCTCACCTGTAGTTAGTTCTCTGCCAAAAATATTATTTGTGTGGTAAGTTAATGGAACTACTGCTCTTCTAGGACAGCACACATATCATCATTTTTAATTCTTGTGATGCATCTCTTAGTCTTTTTGTCTTCACTTAGAATTATTATTTTTCTGCCTTTACCGCCACTACCTCTAGGAACTGCTAACATTTGAATATTAAATGATGTATCTGCTATATCAACAGTCTCATCAGATGTTAACGTATATCTCATTTTATTGCACAAAATTTGAACAGTTTCTCAAGTATTATTTGATGCTCTATATCCAGTGGAAATTCGATAAAACATTTTTGTGTTGTTGAGAAAGGCAAAGGTCCCGAGTTCGAGTCTCGATCCGGCACACAGTTTTAACCTGCCAGGAAGTTTCATATCAGTGCACACTCCGCTGTAGAGTGAAAATTTCATTCTAAATCTGATCTAGTCTCACTATTTTTTCCTCTCTAGGTGGTTGAGATTTTTCAATAATGTCATCATCAAATCTGTAAAAATAATTTGCATTAGGTGCACGTTTTGGTCTTGATCTAGTCTTTTGGAATAATTCTGGATGAAATTGAAACTCCTGGAACTCAATTAAAATAATTAATTCTGATTTCTCTAATGTTGTTTATCCTCTAATACAAGATTCTTTGCTTTGGCTTTTAGTTCATTTACTTTCAAATTATAGAGAGTCCTTGTAGGAAGTGGCAAATTATTTGAAACGATTAAATTAATTATATCAGCTTTTCTGAATCTGTTATATACATGTAAATTATTCTTTCTGCAATAATCACAAAATTGGGCGACTGTTAACCCCCCCAATGAGATTTCAAGTTATTAAGGACAGAACATATTAGTTTTGCAAAAAAGTTTCAATATGTTGTAATTTCATTTTAAGTTAGTTTTATGTGTCTTCTTGTCAGCAAATGTTTTTTGAGATGACTTTTAACTATATCATGTACACAGAATTTTTCTTTTCTGTCTTTCTTGTGGTTTACAAGGCTTGCATCTACTTGAGTGCTTGTCCTTGCTTTTGTTGAAATCTTTAACTTCTTGACAACCAATACATTTTTACTACTTATTTGTTCTTTATTTATAGAATGTTCTTCGACACTTGAAACTCTATCAACTTTATTTAGCGTCCACCATTACTTATTATAATCTTGAAGACATCCCTTACTTCTACTTGAGTGTTTATCTGTTGATGGAAGATTTCAGGAAAAAACTAAAGTCTTTAACTTCTTGACAACCAATACATTTTTTAGAATTAGCATCAGTTTCTACTTGTTGCTTTTCCAATAATATTTTAAAGTGCTCATCACTCGAAATTTGCTTCTAATGTTTCTTATAATATCTAGTCACAATATATTTTTTATATGCATAAAGAACTCGATTATTGTTATATGCATCTTTGTGATAGCTTTTTTCACATTATTTACATGTGTCTGAATACTTATCCTTTGTATTCATGTGTGGATAAAAATTATCCATTGGATTTTCAATTTCGCATTTTCTGTGCTTCTTGAGCACTTCCATTTATTGAGATATTTATTTATTAGTTTATTTACATCAATATTATGGATGTCAGTGCAAATGATGTCTAAAAGATCTCAGTCTGATGAAGATTAATAATATCATTAATCAATTGTTCTTGTGAGTTGTTATTGAAATATTAAAATAGTTAAGCTGACAAACAATTCTCAAATTTTCTTTCATTATTTGGTATAATTTTAGTGAGTTAGGATCATGTCCAAGTCTCAACATTTTTTCACAATTTGTATGTATATCTATAATTCCATATAACTGTCTTTGTAAATTTATTCTTTGTATCCTAATGACACAATAATCATATTCACATTCATCATCAAATAATTTTAAAACGACAAACATATGTCTGAAATTAATATCTGTAGTTGATATAACTACATGTGGTTGTATTTCTCTAATTGTTTAATCTTTCTCATTAAGTTCTGAATGTGCTCTCTTCTTTTCCTCAGAACACACATAGCCATTGCCTTATCAATTTGTAAATCTTCAGTTTGTTCTTGTAAATTTTCAGTTGTAGTTTATATTCACCAGATTTTCTTATTGATGGTATAACATCATGTGCAACCCATTTTCTAAATTGTTTGGCTGCTTCTTTTTAGACTTTAGAATCAATTAAATTAAAACAGATTCATTGATAAATATTGTCTGTTTTTCATTGTAAGTTAGATCCCCCTGGGAGTTGGACCCACAATATCTGCAGATTCTGTCTGGAACAGCTACATTATTTTTAATTGATTTATCAGTGTCTATATATTCTAAAATTTCTGCAATGTGTTTTCCTTCAAACCATGGATTATTCTCTGTATTAATTATCACAAAAACTTCTTTATTGTTATAAACAACCCTGTTGTTATTCTGAATAAATTCAAAAAAGTTCATTGTAGATGGTTCAGCCTTAGATGTACTTGTAAGGCTGAAATTTATTACTAATAATTTTTATTAGTTTTGCAGAAAATAGAAATAGTTGATTTTTCATTATCTCTTAAGGTGAACGATTTGTTCATGATAAAATTTTGTAATGTTTTACGAATTTACAAGAACAAGTTAAAGATTTACAGAATGATAAAAAAGGTGATGTTTGATGATCTTGAATTCACTGAAATAAAATATGATAATCCATTGGCTTTCGAATAAGAATTGCAACTGCTAAACATCGCTTTACACTCTCCATCTGTTATCATCGACACTGAAGCCCTTCTTAATTTTCTCTTTCCATACATTATCCCTCTAACTACAGTTGCAGCAATTTTTTCGCCTAAAGAAGCATCACTTGCATGCATTCTTTCTTTTGCAGTTAGTTGAGGTTCTTTATCAACTTTGTGTTTTTTTTCTGTGTCTTTATTATCTCTATACACGATATCATGTTGTTTGCAATCTTCATCTAATTTATTTAAATTTTCTGGAAGTAGCAACAAGCCAAATCTTTCATTGGTTGGTTTCAGTTTATTTCAAAGTAGTTCTGTTATAGAATATTTTGTTTTGCTTGTAACAGACATTTTATTTTCAGCTCCCATTTATAGAGGAAATAATTTATTAGTTTTGCAAAAAGTAGCTAGTATTTAAAAATTTAAAAATTAAGTAGCTGTAAGTAAAGTGAAGTGATTTTTTTAACTATATGAAATTGTGTGCCACTTTTAATGAGAAAATTCCTAATGATACAATTGCCTATACAGTAATGCTCAGCATGAAAAATTTGATATATGATGCATGACACAGAATATTAACTGAGAATTTCTAATAGCTTTTTTATATAGATTATTGATAGCTAAAGCAGTCTTAGACTGCATCATGTTTGCACTTCTTTCTAATTTTCGGTATAATACCAAACAGCTGAAGCTGTCAGTACAACCAGATAACAAGAGATGCAGATAGTAAACATCTGGTTAACAAACAAATTAAGGAAGCATTCTCATTGTAGTATGATAAAAGAGTTGTTCTAGAAAATTTCGATACAGTGCCATATGGTTATTAGCGTTTAATGAATAATTATTAAAATAATTTATTTTTCTTGTGGGCACGTTTGCTCAGCTGTTAAAATTATTTTTTTCATCTTGAGGGTTTGTTTGTTCAGTAAATTATCCCCTAGTGTGCTCAAGTGATTTATTTATAAAAGTAATTTTTAAAAGTGATCTATTTATAAAAAATGTAAAATGTCTGTAAATTATTTGTGAGTGCGCTTAATCCTCCCAGCTACTACTTTCAGGCCAGTGGGGATTGTTTAGGTCTTGTATCTCTCTCATTTCTATTCTTGCATCGGTTGGTTGATGATAATTTTATTTGTGGGGTGCTCAACTGCGCGGTCATCAGCGCCCAACATCGGTTGGAGCGACTGCAAGGTGTTGTTTGTATTCATAAAGCCATCCTCGAACTCAGTGTCTATACTTTTATCATAGGATGGGTGGTTAGCTTTGGCGATCACATTAGTTTTTGTCACACTGAAAGCAACCTCATGGCGAATATATGGGGAAGCATTGCCTGTCAGAAGATAGGCTGAAACTGTCCAACAAGAAATCTTCACTTTCATTAGCGCCTTGTGGACCTGTTAGGTTTGGGCAGACATGCACCAAAAATGAATGCATATTCTATCAGGAACTATAAGACTGATAAATGTAGTTGTTCTTAAAGTTCAGATCCAGACGTACGGAATAGGTTCTCACATATGTTAGGGGCCTTAAGACTTCTTAAGTAACAGAACCAAGTACGTTGTTCTCGACGGTGAGTGCTCATCAGACACAAAAGTTTCGTCAACACTGCCTCAGGGAAGTATGATAGGACTTGTCTTGTACTCTATATACATAAACGAGGTGAAGGCCAGGGATAGCAGCAACCTGCTACTTTTGCTGGAGACGGTGTAGTTCATGGAAAAGTCTCTTCTTCGTAGAAACAGAGAGGATGAGATTTATAGAATTTTTGTTCATGTGATGAATGGCAGATAGCTCTAAATGTGGAAAAATATAAGTTAGTGCAGATTGTACGATAAACAATCCTGTAATGTTTAAACAGAATATTAGTGGCGTGTTGCTTGAGACAGTGCAGTCACTTAAGTATCTAGGCATAACGTTGCAAAGCAAAATGGAATCCAAGTGACATGTATGGTCTGTTGTGGGGAAGGCAAATGGTCGACTTCGGTTTATTGAAAGAATTCTAAGTAAGTGTAGCTCTTCTATAAAGGAGACAGCATGGACAACACTTGTGGAAACCATTTTGAACTACTGCTCTAGTGTTTCAGATCCCAACCATGCTTGATGCAAAAATGACATCCGCCATGCTGGATGCAAAAAAGACATCGAAGCAATTCAGAGGCTTGCTGCTACATTTGTTACTGGTAGGTTCGATCAATATCGGAGGATTATGGATAGTCTTCGTGAACTCAAATGGAAGTTCTTCGAGGAAAGAAGCATTTCTCTTAACGAAACACTGTTGGAAAGCTTAGAGAACTGGCATTTGCGAGAGCGTGCAGAACGATCTTATTGTTACCAAAACACAACTCGCATAATGAGCGCGAAGACAAGGTAAGAGAAATTAGGGCTAGTGTAGCAGCACATGGATAATCGTTCTTCCTGAGCTCCGTCGTCGAGTGGAAGAGGAAAGGCAATGACTAGCAGTGATACAAGGTACCCTCCGCCATGTACCGTCTCATGGCTTGTGGTGTTATGTATGTACATGTAGATGTAGGCAGAGAGCTCGATGTAGGCAACAACAAATTATCTTCCTGTGGACGATATTTCTGGCTTATACTATATGCTTATATTAAACTACTCTACTACACGGTCCAGTCACATTAACGTGAACACCGCCTATGTTCGACGTCAACTTGCAATAACCGCTCACAGTGGCAGGACTAGCAATGGAGAGTATATAAAGAGTGTCAGGGGGACACGGGAAACAGTGCAGTCACTGTAGTAATGCGGAAACGGAGTGATTTATATGTCCTAAAGGGCATGATCATTGGTTTCCAGGTCAACCGTGGAAGCATTTTCGAAAAGGCCATGTTTGTAAACTGTTCGCGAGTCACCTTGGTGATTATAATTAAAGTTAAACTTTCAAAACGCTGTAGAAATAACACCATCGATCAGAATTACGTCAAACGTACGGCAGAAGAAAAAAATAGTATGAAAATTGATCAATAGATTGCGCTGTATGTGTCAGAATACGTAATTGAAAACATCTGTCATGCGCACGACCCATAGAAGTTGGTATAAACACGCCACGTACACTGCTTTACCTCCTTTCACGACTGCGACGTTCGCCATGACTGTCTCAATGCAGGATCACACTCTGCTTGTAAAACTGTATTACAAGAATGATGACTGTGCACACGTCACTCTGAGGAAGTTCTGGACAATGAAGGATTTGAGAAAAAGGCGTTGGTTCGATGACTGCCGCGGGTCTGGATAAAATGATTCGGGAATTCGAAAAGACGGGTTCTTTTGGTGTGCAACCTGGTAGAGGGATGAAACGCATTGATTTGACGTCAGTGGAAGCAGTGGCCACAACAGTGCAAGAGGAGACGGGTGGTGGTGTGCAAACGTGTAGTGCATGGAGAATTGCCCGAACATTGGACATACCCGTGAGCACGGTGCGTAAAATCCTACGAAACGTCCTTCTTTGCTGTCCATTCAAAATTACCCATGTGCACAAGTTGCTTCCTGTTGACCTGCCAGAAATAGTGACCTTTACTTTGTAATTTCTTGCCCACATGGAAGTGGACAATGATTGGCCGTGGAAGATTTTGCGGACAGACGAAGCCCACTTCCATCTGACAGGATGTGTCAACACAGAATTGTCGAATATGGGCAACGGAAAATCCACACGCAAATCAACTAGTACCACTTCATCCTGAGAGGGTAACTGTGTGGTGCGGGTTGACGGCATCGTTTAACAGAGGGCCATATTTTTTCGAAGAGACAGGTGCTTCCGATCCTGTTACCTGAACCGTCAGTGGTAAGCGCTGTGAGTCTCTTTCGCGGAACCACGTCATTCCAGCTCTCCAACAGCGTGGATGTGTGGATGGGATCATTTTTGTGCAAGATGGCGCACCTCCGCACATTGCAAATCCAGTTAAGCAGCTGCTGAAGCGCCATTTCGGAAATGCTTGAATTATCAGCCGCCATTTCCCTACAGCCCGGCCGTCCCGATCACCTGATCTTACTCCGTGTGATCTCTGGCAGTAGGGCTATCTGAAAGATGTTATTTTCAGTGTTTCGATTGCAAACTTAGCTGGATTGAAGGCACGCATTGCGCAACACATTCTGAACGTGACCCCAGAAACACTACCATCAGTTCTGGAACGTGCTGTTTCTCGATTTCAGCTTGTTGGAGGAAACGGTGAACATGTTTTGCACGAGTCACACGGAAATTAATAATCGGATTTGATTTTTGTTGGTGCTTTTTATGCGGTTTTTGGCTTCAGGACAATTAAAAACCGATGTGATTGATGCTCTTTATGCAGTTGTTGACCTCAGGACAATTAAAAACCGATGTGAGTGATGCTTTTCATGCGGTTTTTGGCCTCAGGACAATTAAACACCGATTTTTCCCATCTGATGTCATATGACCTTGCCGTGGTGGATGGGCTTATGTAACTAACAGTATCACACCTGTACACCCAAGCACACTGAGTACTACAGTTTGTTTAACGTCATACGTACACCTTAAAGGCATTGTTGCATGATTCATTTGTCATTTGTAGTCGATCACTATTAAGTTATGATGCTTACGGCGCCATCTACTGCTACATTTTGTAACTATTTGCCGCTCGCGATTAGCCGAGCGGTCTAAGGCACTGCAGTCATGGACTGTGCGGCTGATCCCGGCGGAGGTTCGAGTCCTCCCTAGGGCATGGGTGTGTGTGTTTGTCCTTAGGGTGCTTTAGGTTAAGTAGTGTGTAAGCTTAGGGACTGATGACCTTAGGAGTTAAGTCCCATAAGATTTCACACACTTTTTGTATCTATTTATTTTTCTTCTACCATATGTTTTCCCTCTTCTCCGATAATATTCGTTGCAAGTTGACGTCTTTCTGACCAGTGGTGTTATTTCTACAGCGGTTTGACAGTTTACCCTTAATTATAATCACCCTGTATATCACTCACGTCAAAATGGCGCTATCTAAAATCGGCGCCGAGGCAACTGCGATGCAAGTGGGTCGTAGATGAGAGGGGTGAGCGCGACTGTAGAGATGATTGTGGACGAACAGGCGTGCAACTGTTGAGCAACTGACCGTCCAGATGAACCAAGGCGCTACCAACATTGTCTCTGTTAGCGAACGTTTAGCGAACGTCGCTGCATATAGGCTTCTGCAGTAGGCACCTGGTTCATGCACCCATGCACCCATGCTGACTGCTGTTCATCGGCGTCGAAGGCTGAACTTTGGACGACGGTAATGCAACTATACGATCGCTGAGCGGCGACATTTGGTCTTTTCAGATGAATCACCTTTTGTGGTCCGCGTGGCCGCTACGGTCGCAGGTTCGAATCCTGCCTCGGGCATGGATGTGTGTGATGTCCTTAGGTTAGTTAGGTTTAAGTAGTTCTAAGTTCTAGGGGACTGATGACCTTAGAAGTTAAGTCCCATAGTGCTCAGAGCCATTTGAACCATTTTTGAACCTTTTGTGGTCCATCGTACTGGTGGCCTTTAGCGTACACAGTATCAAACGTCTTAAAGCAAATACCCTGCAACAATCTTCTGGAGTGTCCAGACCAGAGGAGGGAGCATTATTATCTGGGAAATTTTTTCGAGCCATTCCATGGTTTGTCAGGTCATTCTGGAAGGCACCATGTATCACCACATGTAAGCATCCATCCTTGGGGACTATATCCACCCCCCACATGGAAATTGTTTTCGTTGTCAGAAAGATGGCAACTACAAGCAAGACAATGCAACATGTCACTGAGCTCGCAGTACACGTATGTGGTTTGACGAGCACAAGGATGAGTTTACATATAGTCCCCTAGCCACCAAACTCCCCACTTTACAACCCAATTGAGAATCTGTAGAGCCACCTCGATGCGGCTGGTCGGCCCATGGATCCTAACCTGGGAAACCTAGCGCAGCTGGCTGCTGCGCTGGAGTCAGCAAGGCTCCACATCCCTGTCGGTATGATCCGGAGCCTCACTGAAACTCTTTCAGCACATCCACACTGCAGAATGTGGTTACTCGGGGTTTTTCAGATGGTCAGATTAAAGTGAATGGACTGTGTAAGAGAAAGTGTGATCATTCTTGAGACCTAAAATGATTTTCATATGGCTTAGGACATTGTGTTCGAACATTATGAATTACCTAGAAGGATACGGTCTATTGACTCAGTCGACATGGGTTTAGAAAACATCGTTCCTGTGAAACACAACTAGCTCGTTATTCACATGACGTGCTGAGTGCCATTGACAAGGGATTTCAGATCGAGTCCGTATTCCTGGATTTCCAGAAGGCCAGCATGAGTAACGTAGAAGTAAATGTCCTCGGAGTAGCGAAGCAACTTAAATCACTTAATAAAAGGAAATCTTCTGGTCCAGACTGTATACCAATTAGGTTCCTTCCGGAGTATGCCGATGCATTAGCTCCATACTTAACAATCACATACAACCGTTCGCTCGACGAAAGATCCGTACCGAAAGGCTGGAAAGTGACACAGGTCACACCATTATTCAAGAAAGGTAGTAGGGTAATCCACTAAATTACAGGCCCATATCGTTAACATCGAAATGCAGCAGCATTTTGGAACATAAATTGTGTTCAAATATTATGAATTACCTCGAAGAAAACTGTCTATTGACACACAGTCAGCATGGGTTTAGAAAACATTGTTCCTGTGAAAGACAACTAGCTCTTTACCAACATGAAATGCTGAGTGCCATTGACAAGGGATCTGAGATCGATTCCGTATTCCTGGATTTCCGGAAGGCTTTTGACACTGTACCACACAAGCGGCTCCTAGTGAAACTGCGTGCTTATGGAATATCGTCTCAGTTATGCGACTGGATTTGCGATTTCCTGTCAGAGAGGTTACAGTTCGTAGTTATTGACGGAAAGTCATAGAGTAAAACAGAAGTGATTTCAGGTGTTCCTCCAGGTAGTGTTATAGGCCCTTTGCTGTTCCTTATCTATATCAACGATTTGGGAGACAATCTGAGCAGCGATCTTCGGTTATTTGCAGATGACGCTGTCGTTTATCGACTAATAAAGTCATCAGAAGATCAAAACGAACTGTAAAACGATTTAGAAAAAATATCTGAATGGTGCGGGAAGTGGCAGTTGACCCTAAATAACGAAAAGTGTGAGGTCATCCACATGAGTGCTAAAAGAAACTCGTTAAACTTCGGTTACACGATAAATCAGTCTAATCTAAAAGCCGTAGATTCAACTAAATACCTAGGTATTACAATTACGAACAACTTAAATTCGAAAGAACACATAAAATGTTGTGGGGAAGGCTAACCAAAAGCTGCGTCTTATTGGCAGGACACTTAGAAAATGTAACAGACCTACTAAGAAGACTGCCTACACTACGCTTGTCCGTCCTCTTTTAGAATACTGCTGCGTGGTGTGGGATCCTTACCAGACACGACGGAGTACGTCGAAAAAGTTCAAAGAAAGGCAGCACGTTTTGTATTATCGCGAAATATGGGAGAGAGTGTCACAGAAATGATACAGGATTTGGGTTGGACATCATAAAAAGAAAGACGTTTTTCTTTGCGACGGAATCTTCTCACGAAATTTCAATCGCCAACTTTCTCCTCCGAATGCGAAAATATTTTTTGACACCGACATACATAGGGAGGAACGATCACCACGATAAAGTAAGGGAAATCGGAGCTCGTACGGAAATATATAGGTGTTCATTCTGAAAGGTGGCTACACTGAGTCACAGCGCCAGAGATTGCGCCAAAGATTATTATTCCGCCGCCTCCACTGGTGCAGTAGTAGTTTAGAGGATGTCGAGGGCAGTTGTTGTTCTGTTGGACGAGAGAGTACACGCTATTCGGTTGGTGTAATGTATAGATGGAAGAAGTTGCAGTTGTCAGAATATGTTTGAGAAAGGAGATGGGCTTTTGATTTATGATGCTGGTGTAACGGAATATTTTCGTCAATATATAACGAGGTAAAAAGGTATTACAGCTTTCTTTAATGACAATCCCTCTTGCTCACAGGTAGAGTCAACAAAGCATCTGGCTCGTGTTCATTTATTAGACTTGTAATTCTGGTTTCTATGTGCAATTATAGTGTTTCTGGTTTTTCAATTAGTTCGTTGTAAATGGTGTTTGAAATATTTCGTCGTTTTGACTAAGAACCGAGCCAGATACATGTACGTTGAGTCACACTATCACACACAGAACAGTTACACTTGTGCTTTGTTGTTTCGTAGCTTTTATAGTTGCAGGGGACTCAATTAATCAATTGTGTTAATGGAAATTCCTTGTCATTCTTTATTTTTATTTTATGCAGTCAGATTGCGTGCTAATACTAATAGTCAGGGCCAACGAAGTCTCGTAACCGGTCACACAGTTACTAAAATTATTGCATTTATTCATTAATATTAGTCAGTGATATCAGGTGTTCCCCAGGGAAGCGTCCTGGGATCTCTGCTGTTCCTGATTTATATAAATGACCTGGGTGACAATCTGAGCAGTTCTCTTAGGTTGTTCTTAGATGGTGCTGTAATTTACCATCTATTAAGGTCATCCGAAGATCAGTATCAGTTGCAAAGCGATTTAGAAAAGATTGTTGTATGGTGTGGCAGGTGGCAGTTGACGCTAAATAACGAAAAGTGTGAGGTGATCCACATGAGTTCCAAAAGAAATCCGTTGGAATTTGATTGCTCGATAAATAGTACAATTCTCAAGGCTGTCAATTCAACTAAGTACCTGGGTGTTACAATTACGAACAACTTCAGTTGGAAAGATCACATAGATAATATTGTGGGGAAGCCGAGCCAGAGGTTGCGTTTCATTGGCAGGAGACTTAGAAGATGTAACAAGTCCACTAAAGAGACAGCTTACACTACACTCGTTCGTCCTCTGTTAGAATATTGCTGCGCGGTGTGGAATCCTTACCAGGTGGGATTGACGGAGGACATCGAAAGGGTGCAAAAAAAGGGCAGCTGATTTTGTATTATCACGTAATAGGGGAGAGAGTGTGGCAGATATGATACACGAGTTGGGATGGAAGTCATTAAAGCAAAGACGTTTTTCGTCACGGCGAGATCTATTTACGAAATTTCAGTCACCAACTTTCTCTTCCGAATGCGAAAATATTTTGTTGAGCCCAAGCTACATAGGTAGGAATGATCATCAAAATAAAATAAGAGAAATCAGAGCTCGAACAGAAAGGTTTAGGTGTTGGTTTTTCCCGCGCCCTGGTAGAGAGATAGTATGATTGTGGTTCGATGAACCCTCTGCCAAGCGCTTAAATGTGAATTGCAGAGTAACCATGTAGATGTAGATGTAGATGTAGATTAGTCCTTTCTTTTTAATTGAGCCCCCTTGCAGTTCTTTTCGCGCGGTATACGAGACTGGAATAATAGAGAATTGTGAAGGTGGTTCGATGGACCCTCTGCCAGGCACTTGAATGTGATTTGCAGCGTATCCATGTTGATGTACGTGTAGATTTAGGAAATAATTTGACTCCTTGCCGTGAGGCATTGAGTAAGTGGAGGGCCTTTCTGACTTTAAGATGAAAAGCCCTTAATGTAGATGGGTTTTTAGCTAGGTAGCGCCAAGTAAGTGGAAGTGGCCGGGGGGGGGGGGGGGGGATAGGCGAGGCGTGCAGTGACCGTTCACAGATCGCTAGCTTCCTGATGACTTTGATATTCGGCAAAGACGCAAAACAAAGACCATGGAAGTGAAATTCATTTCGTGATGAGTGAAAGGAAAAAATGAGTGAATCCTCCACTGGCCGTGGCAGGGAAGCAGGCCGCTGTACGCCGTGCTCCCGCGCTGCGCTGGCTCTCAGCCACCGCTGCGACGCTTTCCACCGCGGCGGCCTCCCGTTTCGCGCGCGGCGGAGCGTCAAATTAAAAGAAGTTGTCGCGTAGGCGGGCTGCGGCGGCCGGACTGGAGGCGGAGTCACCGCCGGCTCTGGCTAGGAAGCACCTGCTTCCTCCCGCGCCGCACTACAGCAGTTTCCACTCCGCGAGCGACGGCCAGCCGCGACGGAACCGACGCGCCGGACGGCGAGCGAGACAATCCGGAAGTGCTGAGCCACTTTCCAGTCCTAACTACTCTCCCGTAAAACACCCCGCGAATCGGGGACAGTTTGTTGCGAAACTGCTGCAGTCCGAGTAGAGATGCAGCTAAATACCCTAACGACGCCACCAACAATGCCCTTTACCTGCCAGAATAAATCACACGTGACACTCTGTTCTCACCTCATGCATGAAGCGTGAAACATCCTTTTTGTCTTTCTTTTTTTAACTTCTCACATCCACCACTGCTGCCGGGTCACCTCCAACAGCGCAACGCAACGAGGTGTTCACATCCAACTGCCCAACACTACAATAGCAAATATTCCAACAATGCCAACCAGCCACAGACTGCACACAGCACAGCCAGTGATTTTCATACAGAGCGCTACGCTACGCTACCTAAACAGCCTACTTGCATATCCCACATACTTCCCACAAAAAATTTTACAAATTGTATTGCGCAGTGCCCAGCACTGATCTGAAAACTTTTCATAATTACTATAACAAAGATATAAAATGCACACACTTATTGATACAATGTTGGTCTTAAGCAAAGATTCTTATCACATTCTTGATCACTCATCACATTTGTAATTGCAGTTTTTTTTTTCTTCAAAGTCTGAGAAGTAAAAGAAAATGCACACGGAGGTAGTGGATTTCAAAAATGGTTCAAATGGCTCTGAGCACTATGGGACTTAACATCTGAGGTCATCAGTCCCCTAGAACTTAGAACTACTTAAACCTAACTAACCTAAGGACATCACACACATCCATGCCCGAGGCAGGATTCGAACCTGCGACCGTAGCGGTCGCGTGGTTCCAGACTGAAGCGCCTAGAAACGCTCGGCCACACTGACCGGCAGGTAGTGGATTTCCATGCAGTCTTGAAGAAGTAGTGTCGTCCTTCCAACGGAAAGACAGTGCTGACTCTTGACATGCAGACAGGTAATGGGCCACAACAGAGCAAACCCACAGAGAGTCAGTCGAAGGTTTGAAGAATATTGGTAGGTCATCACAAACCAGACCCACTGTAGTCCTGGTAGAGGTTATGGTATTGGTGGGCCATCTGTTCCTACTGTGCGACTGCACAATCACCATCGAAGAGTCTTGCGGACAATATAGCAAGTCCATAAACCACCACCTGCGCACTCACAAACTTTTTGGAATTGTCCTTGGAACCAACAATGCTGTTAACCAGTCCTTTGCTGAATTATTAACACACATGAAAACACTAACAGTCCCCCCTTTTTTTTTTAAACTTCTCACATCCACCACTGCTGGCGGCTCACCTCCAACTGCGCAACGCTACGCGCTGTTCACATCCAACTGCCCAACACTACAATAGCAAATATTCCAACAATGCCAACCAGCCACAGACTGCACACAGCACAGCCAGTGATTTTCATACAGAGCGTTACGTGACGTTAGCAACACAAAAACCTAAACAGCCTACTTACAAGCGTTTCGCTTCGTTACTTCGGTCACACTGTTTTCTCACGCTCTGTTTCAAGCACTTACATGGATTTCATTTCCGCTGAACGTTTTCCTAGAATTATTACTAGCTGATAAACTCGACACTGCCCGGATGTCCATTTTGTCTATTTTCTATTAGAAACGAAACCAAAAAATGAACTGTGTTTGTAATGTAACATCGACAACTCTTGAGGTGCTGAGAAACATAAGGGCCCAAACCGCAGTTTTGACAAAAATTGATGTTTATGAAATTCAGATTTGTAGTCAAACCACCAGTCTCATGGGTCTGACTTCTTTTTTGACCAAGTTCCAACAGCGTATAATTCCTGTAAAACATAGTGTACCCACTTTATGTCATCAAACTGAAATTAATATTGAGACATTATTATTAATTTTAAACAATAAAATGTTCATATATATAGGCTCGTAACAATACTGTCTTTTTCAGTGTTGTAAAATTTGTAATAAATGTGCAACTAGAATCAGAACATAAGGAGCAGATACTAAAAGCAACACACACAATTATGACCTTCCCAACACTTCACCGTCGTCGTTATCATAATTTCATTAAGCACATTCTCGTTCAGATAAAACTGTCTGTTCATTCCGTGCATGAAATCTAGTAGTTTTATGAAGTCTTCGTGTTTCAAGTTTGATCCAGTAGTTTTGTAAAGTCTTTGTGTTTCAAGCTTCTGCCACCTATGTATCTGGACACTATATTTCCCAGGGCTTCTACAAACTGTGTGAAAACACACGAAGAATGTGCTACTTTAAACTACATTCCATGGCAACTTGTTGAAAACTTCATGTGTGTAAAATTTCTCAAATATCTGTCGCCATGTACATTTTTTTTTTTTTTTTTTTTTTTTTTTTTTTTTTTTTTTTTTGTATTTCGGTCGGTGGCATCCATTTTACAGACTAGATGCTGAAACAATGGAACGGAAGGTTATAGTAGGGCGTTCTATAGAGAGTCCAGCTTTTAAGAAGAAATGGGCGCCAATGTACACTACTGGCCATTAAAATTGCTACAACAAGAAGAAATCCAGATGATAAACGGGTATTCATTGGACAAATATATTATACTAGAACTGACATGTGATTACATTTTCACACAATTTGGGTGCATACTTCCTGAGAAATCAGTACACAGAGCAACCATCTCTGGCCGTAATTATGGCCTTGATACTCCTGCGTATTGAGTCAAACAGAGCGTGGATGGTATGCACAACTACATCTGCCCATGCAGCTTCAACACGATACCACAGTTCATCAAGAGTAGTGATTGGCGAATTGTGACGAGCCAGTTGCTCGGCCACCATTGACCAGACATTTTCAGTTGGTGGAAGATCTGGAGAATGTGGTGGCCAGGGCAGCAGTCGAACTTTTTCTGTATCCAGAAAGACCCGTACAGGACCTGCAACATGCGGTCGTGCATTATACTGCTGAAATGTAAGGTTTCGCAGGTATCGAATGAACGGTAGAGCCACCGGTCGTAACGAATCTGAAATGTAACGTCCACTGTTCAAAGTGCCATCAATGCGAACAAGAGGTGACCGAGACGTGTAACCAATGGCACCCCATACCATTACGCCGGGTGATACGCCAGTATGGCGATGACGAAAACACGCTTCCATTGTGCGTTCACCGCGATGTCGCCAAACACGGATGCGTCCATCACGATGCTGTAAACAAAACTTGGATTCATCTGAAAAAATGCCGTTTTGCCATTCGTGCACCCAGGTTCATCGTTGAGTACAGCATGCAGCGTCAAGGGTAACCGCAGCCAGGGTCTCCGAGCTGATAGTCCATGCTGCTGCAAACGTCGTCGAACTGTTCGTGCAGATGGTTGTTGTCTTGCAAACGTCCCCATCTGTTGACTCAGGGATCGGGACGTGGGTCCACGATCCGTTACAGCCGTGCGGGTAAGATGCCTGTCATCTCGACTGCTAGTGATACGAGACCGTTGGGATCCAGCATGGCGTTCCGTATTACCCTCCTGAATCCACCGATTCCATATTCTGCTAACGGTCATTAGATCTAGACCAGCGCGAGCACCAATGTCGCGATTCGATAAACCGCAATCGCGATGGGCAACATACAATCCGATCTTTATCAAAGTCGGAAACGTGATGGTACGCATTTCTCCTCCTTACACGAGGCATCACAACAACGTTTCAACAGGCAACGCTGGTCAACTGCTGTTTGTGTATGAGAAATCGGTTGAAAACTTTCCTCATGTCAGGACGTTGTAAGTGTCGCCACCGGGTCCAGCCTTGTGTGAATGCTCTGAGAAGCTAATAATTTGCATATCACAGCATCTTCTTCCTGTTGGTTAAATTTCGCGTCTGTAGCACGTCATCTTCGTGGTGTAGCAATTTTAATGGCCGGTAGTGTAGCTAGTGAGAGTTCTTACAGCTTATGCTTTGGGGCCATATGGAAGTAAGTATCAGTGAAATGCGTGAGACACCTTTTCGTGATTAGATTAGATTAGATTAGATTAGGTCATGAATACGATATTTCGTAATGATGTGGAACGAGTCGAATTTTCTAATACATGACATAATTAGGTTAATTTAACAATATACTTAAGTTAATATAACAACTTTATTTTTTTTGTGTTTTTGGTTTTTCTTTATTTTTTATTTTTATTCTTTTTATTTTTTTTATATATTTTTTATTTTTTTAATATTTTTTTCTTTTTTTTCTTAATTTATATCTAAAAATTCCTCTATGGAGTAGAAGGAGTTGTCATTCAGAAATTCTTTTAATTTCTTCTTAAATACTTGTTGGTTATCTGTCAGACTTTTGATACTATTTGGTAAGTGACCAAAGACTTTAGTGCCAGTATAATTCACCCCTTTCTGTGCCAAAGTTAGAATTAATCTTGAATAGTGAAGATCATCCTTTCTCCTAGTATTGTAGTTATGCACACTGCTATTACTTTTGAATTGGGTTTGGTTGTTAATAACAAATTTCATAAGAGAGTATATATACTGAGAAGCTACTGTGAATATCCCTAGATCCTTAAATAAATGTCTGCAGGATGATCTTGGGTGGACTCCAGCTATTATTCCGATTACACGCTTTTGTGCAATAAATACTTTATTCCTCAGTGATGAATTCCCCCAAAATATGATGCCATATGAAAGCAACGAGTGAAAATAGGCGTAGTAAGCTAATTTACTAAGATGTTTATCACCAAAATTTGCAATGTCCCTTATTGCATAAGTAGCTGAACTCAAACGTTTCAGCAGATCATCAATGTGTTTCTTCCAATTTAATCTCTCATCAATGGACACACCTAAAAATTTGGAATATTCTACCTTAGCTATATGCTTCTGATTAAGGTCTATATTTATTAATGGCGTCATACCATTCCCTGTACGGAACTGTATGTACTGTGTCTTATCAAAATTAAAATTCAGTGAGAGTCCATTTACAAGGAACCACTTAGTAATTTTCTGAAAGACAGTATTGACGATTTCATCAGTTAATTCTTGTTTGTCAGGTGTGATTACTATACTTGTATCATCAGCAAAGAGAACTAACTTTACCTCTTCATGAATATAGAATGGCAAGTCATTAATATATATAATAAGAACAACAAAGGACCCAAGACTGACCCTTGTGGAACCCCATTCTTGATAGTTCCCCAGTCTGAGGAATGTGCTGATCTTTGCATGTTACGAGAACTACTTATTTCAACTTTCTGCACTCTTCCAGTTAGGTACGAATTAAACCATTTGTGCACTGTCCCACTCATGCCACAATACTTGAGCTTGTCTAGCAGAATATCATGATTTACACAATCAAAAGCCTTTGAGAGATCACAAAAAATCCCAATGGGTGGTGTTCGGTTATTCAGACCATTCAAAATTTGACTGGTGAAAGCATATATGGCATTTTCTGTTGAAAAACCTTTCTGGAAACCAAACTGACATTTTGTTAGTACTTCATTTTTACAGATATGTGAAGCTACTCTTGAATACATTACTTTCTCAAAAATTTTGGATAAAGCTGTTAGAAGGGAGATTGGACGGTAATTGTTGACATCAGATCCATCCCCCTTTTTATGCAAAGGTATAACAATAGCATATTTCAGTCTATCAGGGAAAATGCCCTGTTCCAGAGAGCTATTACACAGGTGGCTGAGAATCTTACTTATCTGTTGAGAACAAGCTTTTAGTATTTTGCTGGAAATGCCATCAATTCCATGTGAGTTTTTGCTTTTAAGCAAGTTTATTATTTTCCTAATTTCAGAGGGAGAAGTGGGTGAGATTTCAATTGTATCAAATTGCATAGGTATGGGCTCTTCCAATTACAGCCTAGCATCTTCTAATGAACACCTGGATCCTACTATATCCACAACATTTAGAAAATGATTATTAAAAATATTTTCAACTTCTGACTTTTTGTTCGTAAAGTTTTCATTCAATTTGATGGTAATACTGTCTTCCTCTGCTCTTGGTTGACCTGTTTCTCTTTTAATAATATTCCAAATTGTTTTAATTTTATTATCAGAGTTGCTGATTTCAGACATGATACACATACTCCTGGATTTTTTAATAACTTTTCTTAATATAACACAGTAGTTTTTATAATTTTTGATAGTTTCTGGGTCACTACTCTTTCTTGCTGTCAGATACATTTCCCTTTTCCGGGTGTGGGTGTACATCACGGATATGGCTGGTTCACCTTAAGACAAACAGGTATCAAGACATCCTACAATCTCAAAATTGACGATGGTGTGCTTTAGACACTCTTGGTTCTCAGCATCTCATTTCATTCGCACGTACTCGCGGGAACACCTATGAAGTTATGAAAGACTGGTACATAGAAATATACATTACTTGCAAATGTGTAAGTACAGTATCCAAATTAAGAAACATAGTGTGCAATATACAAATTCTTTGTATTGTTTCCTTAACTCAGAACTTGATTATAAACAACTTTTCTAGTTACATGTCTACAACGCGATTTTGTTGACCTCACCATGGCAACACTTCTTCGTAGCTCTATAGACGGCCATTGTATTCGCTTAAAGCCGTTTGCACTCCACATTTAAAAGGTGTCAAAAGTGCTGCCAGGTGTCAAAGATTTCCTTAAGTTGACTCGACTGTGGGAGCGTCGTAGTAGTAAAGCATAAATGTGTTAACACTTCATGCATGATGCCGAGCTTTTTCACACATCTCAATGTTTATGGCGTCGTATCTCTTAAACTACGAGTCACACGATGTTATACTTGCGTGGGTACGTTAAACGGCATATGTAGATAATTTCTGGGAAATATGTTGTGAGTAAATTTAGTAATAAAGAAGTAATACATTTAAACGTCATGCACAATGCGAAAAGTTTTCACGCACCTCACTCTTGAACAATGTGTGTTACTATGATATAATTTTGCCGGTTCATTTAGCGTCATATGTAGATACTGTCTCCGAAACTTATTGCGATTGGAGTTAGCAGCACAGAAGTAATAAATTTAAACATCATGCATGATGCATTAGTTTTTCACGCTTCTCTTTGTTTATGACGTCATATCTCTTGGTAGGTAGCTCTTACCCCCACAGTGATAGTTACCTGACACCCAGTAATATGTTTACCAAGTTTGGTTGAAATCGGTTAAGTGATTTAGGAGGTGATATATATATATATATATATATATATATATATATATCACCTCCTAAATCACTTAACCGATTTCAACCAAACTTGGCTCTATAGTCGCCCAGGATAAGTTAGGTCAAATCGGAATAAGGGCACGCAGCAGGAGTACCGTTGGGGGGATTCCATCCTTATGTGTCAGCTTAAAAAAGCTTTGCACGAACCCGATAGAAACGAAGGTCCAATGGAACTATTACGGGCATGAGACTAAAGGATGGAGCGATAACTAGACAAGCTCGTGAATGAAATTTATAAAACTTGGGCAGTTGCTTTAAAATTTCAAAACCTTATAATTGTGGCACTTCTGAAAAAAGTAAGAGCGGATAGAAGGAAAATTTCACCGCACAATCTCACTAGTATCACAAGAAATGTTTGAAAGAAAAAGGAGGATAAGACTGAAAGCGGGCTAGGATAACATTTTTTGTTTCAGAAGACATTGTTCTCCGGCGAATAACAGAGGGCAGAATTAGAAAACAAATATAAGGAATCATACATTATATTCGGAAATTTGGCCGCACATTTAAGAATGTAATATGGAAAAACGTTTTCCATTCTTAGGCAATACGGTTTCAACTACAGAGATTCTTTTTATACGAAGCAGAGAGATTTAGTTTGTAAGGCGTAAGAAAAATAAAGGATTTCATCGATCTGGGGAGTGTTTGCCACACATAGAATATCAACGTTAAATCGCTCACTGGTGATAGTGTACCGCGGGGAATTGAGTCGGGTATCCAAGAAAATGTTGCTCGTGCTAGTTCTAGTTATAAAATGCACACATAAAAGAAAACTACGCTAATACGGTGAGTAGTGGTTGGACATGCTGAGTGCCTCGATGTCCAACTCGGACAAGAGGGTCTGTAAGTGTAGATGAATTTTGGTACATCGGAAGGACAATAGACATATAAGGAAAATACAAGAAGAAACATTGACAAGAAGAGGCATAAGGGCTTTCTATAAAGTGAAACAGCTACTAATGTCTATATAAAAAAAAGAGTATTGAGAAAATGAAATTAAAATGCAAAACTGTTTCGAGCACTTTTTGTCTTCACTAGACCTCCTTCTAAATTAATGCTCATTCTTGCACCTATTCTCACGTGCATACTGTGGCACCGATGTTGAACCTTTTACTCCACTATTTCTTTGCCATTTGCCTAACTCGACGGTACATTTTGTTAACACAAACACAAAAGTTTCTAGTACCCGTTCAATTATGAACAACATCATTTAAAAAACTTTTACAAGTGCGAGTGAGTGCGAGTAATTGCGAGGTCGCAAGTTCACTGTTTAGTAGGGGCCACTTGAAAGGGTTGGGTTAACAATTATGAGAGGGAAAACATTACTGCTAATTACTCACCTTGTGTATCAGAAGGACGCCAGAAAACGAGTGTTTGGAAGCTGCGGAGATCAACCTTCCGCGGGATTTATGTATTTCGCTACACAAAATAGAAATCGTCGACATTCGGGTAATGTTCGAAACAAACCATTAACTTGCACCAGGAACACCGAATGAAAAATAGCGGCCCACGGTGACCACAAAGGTTCGTACCGTCAACATCGTAGGAGAGCTTTTGGGAGTTACAAACTGTGCCATACGTTCAGCTAGGTATCCACTCTTAAGGAATGCGTGTAGAATCGTATTGGTATAAAGGGGTGATGAGAAATGATGGTGTGTGACGGCATGTAACAGAATGCGAAACAGTCAGTCGTATAGTTTACCGTGAAACTAGAAATCCTTTAAAGTGTTGCTACAGATAGTGCGACAATATGCTTTATAGACACGGAAAAAACGAACGTCCAGCGGTTGAGTTTGTCCAGTGGTTCCAGATGGTATGAATTGCACTGTCAGACACTTTTCATTAGTGATATTTTGCTCTAAAGGAGTATGATTCTAAAACGCAGATCAGAAATTAAGCAAAAGCAAGTTATTTTGGCCAGCTACTAGCCAAAAGCAGTGCTCATTCCATAGTTGTAGTTCTCTTACGCCCATTTTCCGACTCTTGCTTATTGTGAAGTAAATATCCACTACCGCCCTTGCAAGATCACACACATGAGAAAAAATCATAGGTGGCACATCCAAATTCTCGCAGCACAAAAAAAAACTTTCCAGCCGAATTACCATCCAGATTAAAAGTTGACGTAATTGTATATGAACGCGTTAAGGGACTGATGTTAGTTGATCTTGATCCAACTCTCTTGGTACCCCTGATTTCCAAGGATCCTGTCCCATCCATTTTCTTTCAGATCCCGACTGGTCAGAGTTGAAAACAAATTCTTTACTGAACGATGGGATAAGGATGTTTATCTCATAAACAAGTCTTCTGGCCGATTGCCTGTGTATCGTCAAGTTGACGCTTTGTTTGAACTTCAAGTTCTGTAACACTGTTTGAAGTTTTGCAACCATTCACTACTTCCCTCGAGAACTCTGTAATCTACGTCGCCTGCAGTTTAATGTGCATAACGAAGTGGGTCATTATCACGCACATGCTGTTAATTTTATCGAGCATCTTTGAAACGCGCAAACACCAGTTTTCGTAACAAGTGTGACTGGTCTCCCTTGAATATCCGCAGTTTTTGTTATGCACTACGTGGTCATATTGCTGCGGACTTAATCGAAATCTGTTCATAATTGCTTTTTCCTATACTGCGAATGATTTTCCATGTTCGCAATTATGTTTAGTACCCACTCCTTAGACAACCATTTTTCTTTACTACGTTTCACTGGAGACGGTACTTGTGGCTCCCTGTCTAACAAGAATGATGAACTACATGGCCAGACACCTGGTTCAGTATCACTTTCACTTGTTAAGCACGTATCGACCTCATTGTACTCCTCAAGTATATTGTCACACAGTAGTGCGTGTACGAAGTCACACACTCCACTCACTAATCTTGTGGAAACGCTAATATTTCATCTGCTACTTCTTTCTCACTCTGAGAAATTCTTTGGGTTCCTTTCTGACGAAATATCAACTTCGGCAATTGTTAGTGTAGATACGCTACTGGCCATTAAAGTTGCTACACCACGAAGATGATGTGCTACAGACGCGAAATTTAAGCGACAGGAAGATGCTGTGATATACAAATGATTAGCTTTTCAGAGCATTCACACAAGGTTGGCGCCGATGGCGACACCTACAACCTGCTGACATGAGGAAAGTTTCCAACCGATTTCTCATACACAAACAGCAGTTGACCGGCGTTGCCTGGTGAAACGTTGTTGTGATGCCTCGTGTAAGGAGGAGAAATGCGTACCATCATGTTTCCGACTTTGATAAAGGTCGGATTCTAGTCTATCGCGATTGCGGTTTATCGTGACATTGCAGCTCGCGTTGGTCGAGATCCAATGACTGTTAGCAGAATATGGAATCGGTGGGTTCAGGACGGTAATACGGAACGCCGTGCTGGATCCCAACGGCCTCGTATCACTAGCAGTCGAGATGAAAAGCATCTTATCCGCACGCCTGTAACGGATCGTGCAGCCACGTCTCGGTCCATGAGTCAACAGATGGGGACGTTTGCAGGACAACAACCACCTACACGAACAGTTCGAGACAGTTGCAGCAGCATGGACCATCAGCTCGGAGTCCATGGCTGCGGTTACCCTTGACGCTGCATCACAGACAGGAGCGCCTGCGATGGTGTACTCAACGACGAACCTGTGTGCACGAATGGAAAAACGTCATCTTTTCGGATGAATCCAGGTTTTGTTTACAGCATCACGATGGTCGCATCCGTGTTTGGCGACATCGCGGTGAACGCACATTGGAAGCGTGTTTTCGTCATCGCCATACTGGCGTATCACCCGGCGTGATGGTATGGGGTGCCATTGGTTACACGTCTCGGTCACCTCTTGTTCGCATTGACGGCACTTTGATCAGTGGACGTTACATTTCAAATGTGTTACGACCCGTGGCTGTACCCTTCATTCGATCCCTGCGAAACCCTACATTTCAGCAGGATAGTGCACGACTGCATGTTGCTGGTCCTGTAAGGGCCTTTCTGGATACAGAATGAAGTGTTGGCAGAAGAGCCAACACCGTGTTGCTAGAGGAGGCCGAAATGCACGCTTTTAAGCTCACGCAGATTGGCGTGAGGTCTGGAACAAGGTAAAGAAATTATCCTATAAAGAAAAGAACGTAGTTCTTGGAATACTTCTTTAATCCACAATTGGAGAACATCGCTCTTGTTTAGACATTATTACAATCTCAATATAAACTGGTAATGGCGCCTTGCTAGGTCGTAGGAAATGACGTAGCTGAAGGCTATGCTAACTATCGTCTCGGCAAATGAGAGCGCATTTGCCAGTGAACCTTTCCTAGCAAAGTCGGCTGTACAACTGGGGTGAGTGCTAGGAAGTCTCTCTAGACCTGCCGTGTGGCGGCGCTCGGGCGCTGACAGTGGCGACACGCGGGTCCGGCGTATACTAATGGACCGCGGCCGATTTAAAGGCTACCACCTAGCAAGTGTGGTGTCTGGCGGTGACACCACACAGAAAATGTTCGACTGCTGCCCTGGCCAGCACATTCTACAGATCTCTCACCAATTGGAAACGTCTGGCCAATGGTGGCCGAGTAACTGGCTCGTCACAATACGTCGCCCACTACTCTTGATGAACTGTGGTATCGTGTTGAAACTGCATGTGCAGCTGTACCTGTACACGCCATCCATGCTCTGTATCAATGCCCAGGCGTATCAAGGCCGTTATTACGGCCAGAGGTGGTTGTTCTGGGTACTGATTTCTGAGGACCTATGCACCCAAACTGCGTGAAAATGTAATCACTTGTCAGTTCTAGTACAACATATTTGTTCAATGAATACCGGTTTATCATCTGCATTTCTTCTTGGTGTTGCAATTTTAATGGCCAGTAGTGTATAATGAAATATTTTCTTTGTTTATCGTTGCCATTGTTCTGCTTTGTATCAACACAACTAGCACTGCAGCAGAGTTGTGAGTTACTCGTCGACCAAGCAGTTCAACTACACTCCGTAGCCTCACGCTGTGCTCATGATTGGGTACCTCCAGTTCCGCTCCCTGTTGCCACTAGCAGCCAATATCGTGGTCACATGATAGACAAAACGTAGGGCGTCGAATGAACGATCAGGTAGAGACGCCTTTTGTTTTCTTCTCGACTCGATCGACATCGAATGATATATTTTGCTCTATATCACTCCTGTGAGTTACTGTACATTTCAGTACTCTGATGTACAGGATTTTAAATAGATCACTGCGGGGTTTGAAATAGGCTCGTGTTTCCTTTTTATACCGTTTTTGGCTCTTTGGAACCCTGTAGTTGATGACCTCTCGTGTTCTTCGTGTGTAACGATCCATCGATCGCTACAAATGTGTTTTGCGACTTCGCGCCATCTCGAGCTGCCCACCATCTGATCCAAAATGTCCGGTCACCTATTGGTAAGCATTAGTATGAGGTGCCTTCATCTTTCGCCTTTGTGACGGCCTGGACACTTCTAGGGACATAACGATGTGTCGGGATGTGTATGGAAAAATGGCTGCTCTTACTCTTCCAAGAGCAGAAACCAGGGAAGGTAGTGATGCTGGGTCTGGGCCGAAGTTGACGTCCTAGCTCATCCCAAAGGCATTCCATTGGTTTCAGTTCGGGTCTCTGTGCGGGCTGGTCATTTCAGAAATGTTATTGCCCCCAAACCAATATCTCACGACGCTTTATGACAGAGTACAGTGTCCAACTGACAATAATTGTCTACGAACTGTTCCTCAACTGCTGATTGTACACATAGTGTTTCCTTAAGTACAGTAAGAGGCCACCATCCCAAACCACAAATAACACATACCATAACACCACTTCCTCTGTGCTTCACTATTGGCGCTGTATGTTGTGGCAGGTAAGGTTCTTCAGGCATTCGCCGAACCCAAACGCTTCCATTGGATTGCCGCAGGGCATAGCATGATCTGTCACCTCAAATCATTCATCTCTAGTCATCCACTGTCCAATGGCTTTGCTCTTTAACTCAAGTGTTGCTTAGCTCTGATCAGAAATATTTTTGGCTTATGAGGAGTTGCTCGATCATAGCACTCCATTCTTTTTAATACCCTAAGCTTAGTGATTGTGCTAGCTGGACAGCATGTAGCACTTTGGAACTTCCGTCCGCTGGTTTCATGCCATTTTCTGCATTCACAGTCCGAGTCTGTCGGTACACATGGTCAGCCTGGTCTTGGGTTTGGTTGTAGTTGTCCCTTCCCCGCGCTTTTCCACCTCACATTCACAACACCAACAGCCAGCTTGGTATAGGAAATGCACGCATGAATGAAGGTTTTTCTTTTTTTTTTTTAAGCTTAAAATTTTTGTTACCTACCCCATTTCCTTAAATGGCACACAATGCATAATTATATCTATAGATTTATTTATTTCTATTCAGGAATTCATCTGTGACGTAGAAGGAGTTGTCAAGGAGATAAGATTTCAATTTATTTTTAGAACTATTAATGCTGTCTGTCAGACATTTTATTTCCTCTGCTAATTTATCGAAAAGTTTTACAGCAGCGTGTGTTACCCCTTTCTGTGCCAAAGATAGCTTAAACAGAGGGTAGCATAAGTCTGTCTTTCTTCTGGTATTATAATCATGAATGTCACTGTTGTTTTTAAACCGGTCCATGTTGTTGAGAACAAATTTCATTACTGAGTAAATGTACTGTGAGGCTGTTGTAAGTATGCCTAACCTTTTAAAGAGATGCCTACAAGATGTGGGACTGTGAGCCCCACACAGTATTCTAACCATTTTCTTTTTCCCTACGTGTTGAGTTACCCTAAAATATTGTTCCTCATGACATCAGAGAATGAAACTACGCAAAGTATGTTAGCTTGCTAATTTCTACATCATCAAAATTAGCAATCACTCTAATTCAAAAGTTGCTGAACTTAGTCGCTTTAGGAGATCCAAAATATGCATCTATATGTGCAGCCAGAAACTTAGTATGCTCTATCCTGTTTAATTTAGCTCGTTCGTATCTGGATGGCGACAATATAATGAATTATAGTAATGAATATTAAACAGATATTATTAAACAGAAATCAATTAAGTTTACGGATTGGTAAAATATCTTATATACAAACTTTCGGCGCTTGAGAATGGCTTTTTCTGTTAAAGGTCCGTTCATGCATTTTAACCGTGTTTCTTCTCTCTGCGTTTTTACTAAAATTGGATTTCGTAATAAGACAGCAACCGAAGGCGACGGTGGATCGAGCTGGACGACGTTTTGCTTAGAAGTGCGGAACATTTTGCCATGCCAAGTCACCCAAAAATCTTACACTGACTAAAGATACAAAATAATACACTCATAGGTTAGTAATAACAGTATATTCTGAAATAAAACACAATTAAATTACGTCACTTACATCGAGACTTGCATTATGCAATTACTAGTGCCGATTGGTTGCATCTCGTGAATGTATTAATAAAATAATGTAGTATTAATGGCGGTGTGGCGAAATACGTCCTATCTGGACAAGACCCAGAAAACTAAAGGCGACTCTTTTTCCGCCAGTAATCTGACCATCAAAAATTTTTAAATGTTTCCAACGGCTGCATACAATATTTATACAGCCGTGGACTATATCCATGGTTCAAATCATTTCTTTATTTCATTACCTGTAATTACGTTTTCTGTTAATAAAAACTCAGCATGCAAATGTGCCTTTCAACTGCCCCTGAGTTGCGAGGCGAAAGGAAACATCTGCAAGCGAGAAACTCACTCTAATGCACATTGCATACATAAGTCTACTAATACACATACATAACATACGTAACTCAACATAATATTTACACAAAACAGATTTTCAATGTTTGAATGTGGCGCGTGCGCCTATAGCAGCTTTATGTTGGTACTGCGCCTACCGCGCGTGCACAGTCGCGTAAAGTTCAGTACTAGCACGACCTTTCCGAAGCGAGTTCATCACACGACACAGTGGTACACAGTTTATACTCCGTGTGTTCATGTGCACAAGGCGTCGCAGAGATAAGATTTATCATCATGGACTTCACAAATGTGCATTAACATTTAAAACAGGTAGAAAATCCTGAAGTTACAACATTCGTTAACATAAAATTACAAATTCTTATGGTTGATAGTATCTTTCGCACAGTATTGCACTTGAAATGTCCTTTTATTTCAGATATAACGTCTTTTCACGACGTTTCGTCGTTCACAGTTTCATGAATCGAATACATACGATAACATTATAAAGGTGAGCATTGTTTATGGCAGTTAAATGTTGCGTAAATTCCGTTGGAATTACGTTGTCACAGTTCGCAGTTTTGATACAGATGCGGGTGCGCGATCACTTGTAGCCCAGTTTGTATTTTTATACTAGTTAACACTGTTTATTTAGACTGATGTCACTGTTCTTTGCCCTAGCTTGTACATCGCCTGATGGAGGACTGGTGGATTCCCTTTCCACAGGGTATGTTCTTGAAGGCATGGAAGCACGACCTCGGTCGGCAATATGCTGGCGTCGATCTTCGTATAGACCAGGTAAGAGTGTCCGTCATTTCCGAGAACATTTTGCTCCCTGAGGACCCGTCCAAAATTCCTCCACCCGTCGAGTGGTCTTCATCGTTTTGGAGCAAAGCGACCGTAGGTGCAGTAGTGAACCAGTTCTTACTGTTGAGACTTGCAGAGATGCAGGTATACAGAGATGCAGCGCAATAAATGTCAATTTGCGATGCGCTCAAAAGTGTCGGTGCACTTCACTATGACAGTTTTTTCACGTACTCAGTTCGTCAGGCGATATACAAATATTCATACACCAATAGCTGCGACGTAGAACAAATGTCCGTTGACAAGTCTTTACGCAAACAATTCGTAGCACGACTTTCCATTAACAGTTTGTAAACAAATTTCAGACGTAAATAGTTCATCACGTCTATACACATAGCAATATATCATGAATAGTGTTTCTCAATTGTGTGGTTTTGCACACCAGTTTCCCTGTAGTTAAAAGTTCAGCGACGTATAGTATACGTCCACAAATAGTTTCAGGTTATGCAAGTCTCATAACTTTTCACATACGGGCACATGTGACAAGTTCAGATCACATATACAAGTGAGTATATATTATTTAGCTTTATCTAAATACAGGTAAATATATAGAAACATGTTACATATAGGTTTTTACATAAGTACAAATACATACAAACATATTACATATTGGCTTTATATAAAATATGAACGTATTTCTCTTATCTTTACACAAATATGATTGGTCAGATAGAAGTATTTTTCATATAGCTTTACATAAGTTTACAATATTTACAGTATTTACAATCATTACCAGTTTAGATCTATGTTTTACTTTTGCAAATGGTGTTACTTGAAATAGAGGAGGATTAGACACGACATCCTACACCAGCAATAAGACCAAGCGCACAACTAAAAATAAGCAAATAACAAAAGCAATGAACTAACATCAAACACAAAAAATACTCGCGACGCGAGTGTAAGTGTGCAGCGTAAGTATGGCCTTAGGTACTCGTAAGTGTGTGTGTTCAATGGTGAGAAGCGTATCCAATCAGTTTCAAGAGGAAAGTGTAAGAATGTAGAATGATTAAGTATTCACGTCAATCAGTCGTTAATAGTCGAAGACTGACGGTGCAGATAGTCAATCTCATAGGCTGAAAATATACCTTCTTCATACCTGTATAAAAGTTAATATAAAATTTGCTTTCAAATTTTAAGTAGCTGCTGTAAGTATTCGGCGAAGAGGAATCTCTTCCTTCTCCTTCTACTGCTGACAGGAACAGTAGAAGTAAAACTTTTCTACTACGTAGTTTCTCTGTAGAAGTACTGTGAGGTACGTGTGTTTAATAATTGTGTATAACTTACGCATGATCCATAGATTTTACTGTTGAGCATGGTATACTCTAAGATCATGGTGAGTATATAGTCCAATAATTCTGCTTGTTTTAGGATGCTGTAGCAGATATAATCCAGGATGCGGAATGCTGACAATAACGTAAGGACCGTCGTACAGCTGACGCCAATTCACGTTGCGCCTTTGAAGAGCGGATGACTTATGGTGAGTACGCAAAAGCACTAACATACCAGCTTTAAATTCCTGCTTCCTCTTGACAGTGCACGCATAAGTTTTGTTCCTAATTTAGGCTTCCGCAGACAGCGTCGCATAGACTCCCCCTACCTTTTCGTCGTGTGTTGTTTGCTGAAAAGAAAGTTGTTTTAACGGCGTTGTCCAATCGCTGTTTTCTTTGCGATCGAACATGAGCTCATTAGGAGTGTATGGAGTTTCATAAATATTAAGGTTGTTGTGTATCTGTTCCAATAAAGACAAATGTGTTCCACAACTGGTATGTTTGGTGGAAATGTGGGTTCTCATCAATCTGTTAATTTCACGGAACACACGTTCAGTGGGACTACACTGGGGACTATACCTTGAGATAAAAATACTCTTAATACCATTGTCTTTGAGAAATTTACGCCACTTCTACCCAGTATGGTATGCAGCATTGTCGGATAAAATAGTTTTTGGTTTTCGCATGTGAGGAGTCACATGAGAAACGACGAATAATGGCAGTGGCAGTAGCAAATCTTATAGCATGCAGTTTATCATGCTTGGAGTATAAATCGTAAAATGCAAGAACATATTTCACACCATCACTGCTTCTGAGATGTGGACCACTTATGTCAGAACTAGCAATTTCTAGATGGGGTAGAACAGAACGCAAATCAGTCTTCTTAGACAAGTTCAGCGGTTTAGATTTTTGACAAATCGCACATGTTTTGAGTACACTGTGGAACTTACGTCCCATATTGCTAAAGTAACAGTAGGTTCTAAGCTTTGCTAGGCACTTCTTGTTATCATAATGACCCCAAACAGAATGTGTGTGCCAAATTAGCTTGCGTTCAGAATCCTTAGGAATACAAACACACCAAGTAGTGTCTTCAGGATGACATCGACAAAATAACACATCATTATGTATCAAATATCGGTTAGACAGAGGATGGTCAGGTTGATTTCTGAGTAAAACTCTTACCTTACTCCAGTTAGGATCAGATTCCTGCAACGTTGAAATATTTCTGCATATGTCGATATAATACCAGTGATATAGCTTGAGGCAGACGAGAGAAAGCTTCCTCAATGATGTTGTCTTCACCCTTAATATATACATTTTCAAAGGAATAGTTTTGCAAAGATAAAGCCCAGCGTTATAATCTGAGATCAACAAGTTTACGTTGACCGGAGTGGCCGTGAGGTTCTAGGCTCTACCGTCTAGAACCGAGCGACCGCTACGGTCGCAGGTTCGAATCCTGCCTCGGGCATGGATGTATGTGATGTCCTTAGGTTAGTTAGGTTTAATTAGTTCTAAGTTCTAGGCGACTAATGACCTCAGAAGTTAAGTCGCATAGTGCTCGGAGCCATTTGAACCATTTTTTTGAACAAGTTTACAAGTTAAAAGGAATGTGAGAGCTTGGTGCTCAGTATAAATTTTAGTGTACTTACCATACATAACAATTGAAGTTCATAAAGGTCCACGCAATAAAGAGTGTTTCAAGTTCTATGGTTGAGTAAGTGCGTTTACATTCACTAAGTGTGCGGCTCGCAACACCAATAATTTTCACATGTTTTTATTCTCCATTCTTTGCAACTTGAAACAAACAACAGCCTAAGTCATAGGATGAGGCCTCACATGTCGTACAAAAATCTAAATTAAAATCAGGATGATCCAAAATGTTTGCATTAACCAGAGTATGCTTAATACTATCAAAGTTTTTCTGACACTGGTCAGACCATATCCGTATCTGATTCCATTTGATTAGTTTCCATAGATATTTGCTGTTTAAAAGTTGGTGTAAAACTATTCGAAAGAAAGGACAAAGTCCAAGAAAAGATTTCAATTGCTTTCTAGTCCGTGGACTAGGATAATTCCTGATTGCGTCTAACTTACGTGGATCAGGTGGTATACCTTGGCATTACTAATATGTCGAAGATGCATAATTTTACTGCAAGCTAATTTCGACTTTTTGAGAGCTTGTGCGAATTTATGCAGAATCTTTTGCAAAGTATCAGTGTGCTCAGACCAAGTCTTACTAGCTATGAGCAGGTCATCAATGTGGTGAGTACCCGATCAGCCAATTCATCACCAAGTACAGTATCCAATGTGGTGATAAACACGCCTAAACTGACGTTCAGACCGAAGGGAAGGACACAATGTAAATGCAGTATACTTTCTAGAATCTGGCGTGATTGCGACTTGCCAGAACGAATTGGTCAGATCTATCGTAGAAAAATACTTAGAATCTAAAAATTTGTGGAGTTGATCCTCTAAATTCTCAGGTTTCGTGCGAACAGGTAAAATAACCTCATTAATTGCGCGCGTATCCAAAATAATGCTGATATTCCCATTGGGTTGCTATACAACAAGTAAAGGGCTGCAGTAAGCTGACGTGGAAGGTTCGATGACTTTCCACTCTAAAATTTGTTGGGATAGTGACACCTTATAGATTTTGTGGAAGAAAATCTGTTGAGGCTTAACTTCTATTTTATTTTCTGAATACTTGTATATACTTGTACAACACATCATGAAGTTCATTATGTTCATCAGGTATGACAGCTGTGGTTTCTGATTATTACTAATTAAAGTTTTCAAGTCCTCAAACTCGTATGAGGTCCACGTGTCTGGTGCCAACATCATCAGTGTCCTGTAGTAACTAAATCTTGTACCCTGCACAATATTTATCGTGCTTCAGAGTCCGGTATCCAGGTCAATTGAAATTTCACTGCCATTATCTCTAAGTATAGATTTACGTTGGCGGAAGTTAATAGCGCTGTCCTTTTCGCACAATATGTCTAAACCTAAAATACAATTAGTGGACAGGTTTTAGACGACGAGGAATGGCCATTGAACGATTCCATTACCTACCTTGACTGTCACAAATACCTGTTTCTTAACCCTAGAAGACTTTTTGCCTATGGCAGTTAAAATTTTACAGTTCTGGACAGAATACTTTGGTAAGGGTTCAAACTCACACATTATCTTGTAAAAGTTATTGGACAAGATACTAACAGCCGCTCCTGTGTGAAAAAAAAAATAGTGGGAATACCACCCACAACACCAGTAATTGAAGCCAAAACAATTTCATTGGATGATGAACGACACTGTGCGTTCTCCTGTAACAGTTCATCAGAGAAGTTTTCGTCATGATTATGCCTTATGAATAATAATGGTCAGGTACATGATCATTGTGCTGTTGCAGAGTTGGTGTGTCAAATAATAAATTTAAATTGAAGTCGCCCCCCAAATCTTCCACAGCCACGACCTGTGGCACAGCAGTGACTGTTTTAGTTTGACGTCATCACATTTTTAGTGGATGCAGGCACAGACGGAGGTGGAGTGTCATTAGTTACTTCGATAATATTTACATTAGGGTATTGTTTATTCCAGTCTCCAAACTGTGGCGGTCGTTGCGTTAGCATGTTTTGACTCACCTGCGGGTTCGTAGATGCATTCCAGTTTTGAGTTCGCATTTGCGGCGGCGGCGACAATTGCCACTGGTCTGTGTTATTGTTTTGCTGCGGTGGTGTCGCAGTGTTTTGATACTGAGCAACATGGTTGTCGTTACTCCAGGTTCGTTGCTGGTTTGGTGAGGACTGATAGTTATTTTTGCTTCTCTTAAAATTTTTGTTACTATTCTGATAAGTATTGCCACCGTTGCAACTGTTGTCGTTTTTGTTGTTGTAGTTGCTGTTGCGCTGTCTCTTATTTGCATTGCTGCCAGTAGAATAAGAAGTGTTATAATTGCTGTTTGTTCTGTGTTGAGCATTTTGGTTCTGTTGTATATATACATTTGCCATTTGAAGCGGTAGATTCTGTTGGCTTGCGTGTCTGACAGCAGCTGCCGCGCCGGAACTGGGTTGGCTAGCCTGCGTATTTTACATGGCGCTGGTGTAAACATTGTAGCAATTGTTTTGCCGTACGGAACTCTGGTCCTCGTAAAACATATCAGGAGAATCGAGCACTGTGAGAAAATACTCTGCGTCGTTGTCTGGGATGTGCGGAAGTTTTTCTTTGATATTAAACGGCAGTCTTGGCTTCAATGCGCGGACGACGCCGCACGTTGCAACCGGTTCATCAAGGAAATGTCCCATATTTAAATATTTCTCAAAATTCCTGCGCAAACTGCCGTGCTTAGGATTGAATGGTTCAGGATCCACAATATGCCTACGTAGTCGTTCCTGCACAGATTGTGACCAAAATTTAGATAAAAAGACTCTCTCAAATTGATCGTACGTGACGCATCTGTCGGCTTCATTATACGCCCACACAGCTGCGTTGCTTTGGATATAAGCGACAACATAAGATATCCTCTTATGGTCACTCCACGTACGAGGTAATGCATTTCTGAAGGCTTTAAGACAGATGACAGGATGTACAGTCCTTTTTTCAGGTATAAATGGCTGAAATTGTCTGTTTTTTAGGAGGCTCTCCTCTTCCTTGGCATTATAGTAATGTTTGGTTTCAGAATGACTACTGTAAGGTTCAACTGGCGAATGGCAAGGAAAACGTTATTGATAATTATCACGACTGCAATGCAGTGTGTCATGTCGTGGTGTGTACTGTTGTTGTTGTCAGTATGTAGGGTGCGGTGTGTATGAATCATAAATCTACTTGTACTCATTGCCAAACTATGTGTTTTGGTTGATATTACCGCCATTGCACACTGGTTGCACGTAATTGTCAAACTGTTTCGACAGCGCAGCGGCAGATTGTGCTGCTTGACTGATTTTGTGTTTGTTGTCATTCACAAATTCCGCGACAGTGTCGTGGACAATAGCAGCCAATTATTCTTGTAAGCAATATTTGTCTTTTTGCTCTATCCAACTGTGAACTTCTCTATTGATGTATGAGAAATGGTTTCGGTGCGTAGTCTCACTTTATCAGAAAGCTGTTTGTCAATTATGTTTTCGACATCGGCAATACGCGTTTTTGTATCATCATGCACTGGCGGATAAGATTTAATCTGAGTAATTACAGACTCGCTTGTTTTACTGAGATTGTTTGCTTCTGCTTGGTTGTCTATTACGTCTTTATTTGTGTTTTACTGTTGTAATGTAAGCTCTGATAATTTCTCGTTGAGGTAGGACACTTGTCCAGTAAGTCTACTATTTATCTCTTCAACACGGCTGCACAAAGTGTCGTTTGACCTTTAAAGTGCAGCTAAATCTGATTTAATTTCATCATGTCGTATTTTCATCTCGTCATGAGCTGATTTCAAAGTGGCGCGTATAGACGTCATCTGTTGGTCATACGTGCGTCATTGTCCCGTTTATGTTGTGTCATTTGATTCTGAATGTATTCCATCTAATTTTTGTTGTCAGCCATCATGTGATTTTGTTCGTTCATCTGTTTCATAATAAAATCGAACATACCGGCAATACCAGTGATGCGCAACTGTTCCGCCCCCGCCACGTCGTTAGGCATGACGTCAGACACAAAAATGGTCTCGGAACTAGATTTAGGCATATTACCGGTGGACGGTCTATTCTCTAAATTTACGTCACCAAAATAGTCAATAATATGTCGCTCGTTAGCATTCGAATCAACCTTAACGTCATTTGGCATGTAAGAGTCGGATTGCGTCTGTGTTTGAAGTCTGGTTGTCCATATTTGCTAATTGCTTTCTGGTCAATACCATGCCACACGTAATGTAGACACAATAAAAAATTAAACTCATATGTGTAATCAGAATAACTGTAAAAATTTATCTCGCCATGCTACAAGGTCTGAATAAGAAAATAATTGTCGTAATGGTGGAATTTTTAACACTAATGGCTGCACGCCATATTACATTGCACGAAACTAAAGTCGGCCATATTGTGAACCGACAAAACTGTATTGTTGGACTGTATGAATAATGAAATTAATTTTGGAAATCGCGATGTAGCTTAAAATCACTTCTACGGAAACGGAATATTGTGATAGATCTACCAGGCAAGCTACGATAATACGAAGCGCTTAGGCAAGATTGCTGATGTAAAGATGCGGTGCTTTATCTTGTATCCGTGATTGCAGCGTAATTTCAGGTGTCGACATACAATCCAGTAATTCGTCTTACTTCAGTGTATTCCAATGGTCAATAATAGGGTCTCATATCCAGTTTTTAGTAGCCAATAAACATTTAACGAAAGGAAGACAGTATATTACACACATTAAAAAAAATTTCCATCACCTCGGTTCCGAGAGTTGCGGAACCTGACCTTCAGAGGTGGTGGTCCACATTGCTGCACACACCGGTACCTCTGATACCCAGTAGCACGTCCTCTTGCATTTATGTATGCCTGTATTCGTTGTGGCATACTATCCACAAGTTCATCAAAACCATGTTGGTCCACATTGTCCCACTTCTCAACGACGAAACGGCATAGATCCCTCAGAGTGATTGGTGGGTCACGTCGTCCATAAACAGCCTTTTTCAATCTATCCGAGGCATGGTCGATAGGGTTCATGTCTGGACAAACATGCTGGCCACTCTAGTCGAGCGATGTCGTTATCCTGAAGGAAGTCATTCACAAAATGTGCATGTTGAGGTGCGAATTGTTGTCCATGGAGACGAATGCCTCGCCAATATGCTGCACTATCGGTCGGAGGATGGCATTCACGTATCGTACAGCTGTTACGGGGCCTTCCATGACCACCAGCGCCGTATGTTGGAACTACATAATGCCACCCCAAAACAGCAGGGAACCTCCACCTTGCAGCACTCGTTGGACAGTCCGTCTAAGGCGTTCAGCCTGACCGGGTTGCCTCCAAACACGTCTCCGTCGATTGTTTGGTTGAAGGCATATGCGACACTCATTGGTGAAGAGAACGTGATGCCAATCCTGAACGGTCCATTCGGCATGTTGTTGGGACAATCTGTACCGCGCTGCATGGTGTCGTGGTTGCAAAGATGGACCTCGCCATGGACGTCGGGAGTGAAGTTGCGCATCATGCAGCCTATTGAGCACAGTTTGAGTTGTAACACGACGTCCTGTGGCTGCACGAAAAGTATTATTCAACATGGTGGCGTTGCTGTCAGGGTTCATCCGAGCCATAATCCGTAGGCAGCGGTCATCCACTGCAGTAGTAGCCCTTGGGCGGCCTGAGCGGGGCATGTCATCGACAATTCCTATCTCTCTGTAATTCCTCCATATCCGAACAACATCGCTTTGGTTCACTCCGAGACGCCTGGACACTTCCCTTGTTAGGAGTCCTTCCTGGCACAAAGTAACAGTGGTATTGAGCGTCTAGGCATGGTTGAACCACGGACAACACGAGCCGTGTACCTCCTTCCTGGTGGAATGACTGGAAATGATCGGCTGTCGGACCCCTTCCGTCTAATAGAATCTGTTCATGCATGGGTGTTTACATCTTTGGGCGGTTTTAGTGACATCTCTGAACAGTCAAAAGGTCTGTATCTGTGATACAATATCCACAGTCAACGTCTATCTTCAGGAGTTCTGGGAACCGGGGTGATGCAAAAATTTTTTTGATGTGTGTACATATAACAATGCGTCCAGAAAAGAAGTCGCCAATTTAATTTTAGGCTCGTTCGTATCTGAATCGAGACAATACATTGAATTATAGTAATGAATATTAAATAGAGATCAATTAAGTTTTCGGATTGGTAAAGTATGTTTCGCTTGAGCATGGAGTTTTCTGTTCATGTATTTTTAACCGTGTTTCTTCTCTCTGTGTTCACTAAAATTTGATTTCGTAATAAGACAGCATCCGAAGACGACGGCGGATCGATCTGGACGACTTTTTACTTAGAGGTACGGAACTTTTTGCCATGCCAAGTCACCCAACAGTCTTACAATGACTAAAGATACAAAATAAAACATACATATGTTAGTAATAACAGTATATTCTGAAATAAAACACCATTAAATTACGACACTTACATTGAGACTTGCATTATGCAGTTACGAGTACCGAATCGTTGCAGCTCGTGAATACATTGATAAAATAATGTCGTATTAATGGCGGTGTGGCAAAATAGTCCGATCTGGACAAGACATAGAAAACTAAATGTGCCTCTTATTCCGCCAATAATCTGACCATCAAAAATCTTCGAATGTTTCCAGCGGCTGCATACAATATTTATACACCCCTGGACTATATCTATGGCTTCAATTATTTCCATATTTCATTACTTGAAATTACGTTTTCTGCTATTAAAACCTTAGTAGGCGAATGTGCCTTTAAACCTGGCTACTGACTTCTGCTGATGTGTCATATTTATTGAAGGAACTGTACTTGCAGTATAAAATTGGATGTACTTGTTTTTTCAATGTTCAGAGCAAACCCATTCGCAGAAAACTTTTCCAAAGACATTATTTGTATCATTTTTTATTGGAGTTTCTTTTACTGGATTAGAAATGATTCTTGCAACATCAGCAAACAATGTCAGTTTAGCTACTTGTTTCAGTTAAGAAGGGAGGTCATTCACATATATTAAGAACAGAAGGGGACCCATGATCGAACCCTGTGAATAACCTAATGTAATTTCACCCCAGTTGGATGAAGTGGGAAACATCCTTAAAGCATTTAAAGCATATGAAGAAACTTCTTGCTTCCAGTCCTACACGTATGCTGTTCCATTTCTACTGTAGAATTGTAATATCTGTAACATAATGCCATGGTTCACACAATCAAACGCTTTGGATAAGGCCCAGAAAATTCCTATTGGTGACATTTTGCTATTTGAAGTCTCTATTATGTGGGCAGTCTCAGTGGAACAGCATTTTTGAAATCCAAACTGTGATATGCTAAGTATCCCATTACTGTTGAGATGGCTAACCACTCTTGAGTACATTACTTTCTCGGCCATTTTTGAAAATGCTGTGAGCAAGGACACTGGCCGGTAATTATTGGCATCTGTGGTGTCCTCTTTTTTGTACAGGGGCTTGACAATGGCTTATTTTAGCGTGTCTGGGAAAATACCTTGATGCATTACAGATATGACTCAGAACATCACCTGTAATTGCTCCATATTGTTTTAACATCTTTTTAGAGGTGTCGTCTACTCCAACAGAACATTTACGTTTCAAAGATTTAGTGATTTTCCTTATTTCACAGGAAGTTGTTAGATGAAACTAATCCGTCTAGGATTTCTCAAAACTGACTCTGCCATGTACTGCTTGGCTTTTTCTTTTGAACTACTCTCACTTATTTCTTCACTTACACTTAAGAAATGTCTTTGTTAAATACATTAGCTACTTGTGTACTGTTGGTTCAAAAAAATGGTTCAAATGGCTCTGAGCACTATGGGACTTAACATCTATGGTCATCAGTCCCCTAGAACTTAGAACTACTTAAACCTAACTCACCTAAGGATATCACACAACACTCAGCCATCACGAGGCAGAGAAAATCCCTGACCCCGCCGGGAATCGAACCCGGGAACCCGGGCGTGGGAAGCGAGAACGCTACCGCACGACCACGAGATGCGGGCGAGTGTTGGTTAAGATGGTCTCATTCTCTGTAAAAGTAATTCTACCTACGCCAGTGGTTACTTTTCTCGTCTCTCTTCGAACAACATTCCATACTGATTTGATTTTATTGCCCGATCTCAGTGTGAACATGCCTTACAGTAATGTTAGCCAGGGCCGATCATGGCCCTGAAAGACCTCCGAAAACCCCATATTTGTGTACCCAGTTTCTGCTCCTATTTTGTCCAGGTCACTCCTAATACCATATCTTGGATTCATATCCAGGCTGTTTCCTGCTCCCCCAACTGTTATTACCCAATCTTCCTTCTCAGAGCCCCAGCGTAACTAACCTAAGTTTTCTGCCACCTGGCTAAGGTTAGCACTTGGTTTCACAAAATTTGTGATCTGGTACCCCTCACCTAATTTCTCCCAAAGCTGCTGGCCTACAGCCCTCCCATGGCTGCTACCTGGAAGCAGAATTCTTCTTTTCCTATTCTGATTTGATCCCGATCTGTCTTTTTTCTTTAAGCTAATATTCTGCTTCAGTCTACATTCAGCTACATCTGCAAGAGGCCCTTCCTCCACTACTTCAGATAGCAAGTCAAACTGATTTACTAACGGAATTTCTAAAGTTTTTTTTTCACTGTTTCCCTTTTTCGCCCTTTGTTTGCTGCCTTTCCCAGCACCCCGTCTTTTTTCCTCCCTTCGACTTCATAATTCCAAATTCGTGTTTTCTAATTCAACCTTAAGTGCACTAATCTTTGCCTGTTAGCGATTTTTCTGTCCTTTCTAAATAACTTACATTGCCATGGAAGAGTCTCATTATCTACCCTAATTTAATCGTCGCTACGTTCGCTCCAACGAAACCATAACCTACAGTTTTCACAGAACAGGCCCTCCTTCAGATGTCTACGGCAACCACCACATTTGTCACACATGGTTTGACAAAAAAATTTACAAAAAAAAATTTTCAAAAAATTTACACAAAAGCAGAGAATAACTTGGCGTAAGACCATTGAAGTTTCGTAGTCTATACTAATACATAATTAAGCGCTAATGTAAATAAACTTTTAAACTTACTTTCGAAAGTTCTAATTAACAACCTATACTCTGTATGACAGACTTGAATTAATTTAACTTTGAACCGCTAAGTCTAGTCAAAAAAATAATGATCCACACTAGCACCAAATTTACGCCTAAAACGTAATCAAAACTAACGACTATTGGCCTATGTGAAATACTTTCTTTTCGATATAAATACGCTTAGAAAAGCAAAACATTCAATAGATAGCCTAGCGAATAAGTAAATGCACTAGTCTAAAATGAAATATTAACTACATTAGCTCTTACTTCAATATTTATTACTTAACTTAGCGAGAGCTTCGCGGACGTGCATATGCCAGAGATATAACATTGTAAAGTCATTGACATTCGAAGGCACTGAGCTCTCATGATGACCCATTCTGCTCTGTCATGCTTCTCTACTGACAACACATTACTCTCCATTTCCTTTTATACTGGTGGATCCGCCTCTTGTGACTTCTGGTGGTCAATTACGCATTATATATCACTGTCCCGTTACTTTTGATGAGATAGCGTATCTGCGTTGGAATATGTGACCTAATGGCGTGAAATTATTCTAGGTCTGCCGTCGGTTATCAGATAGCTGGTGTTCAGCCTGCAGTCCTTTATTCATTGGCATAGATGCTACTCACAACGTTCAGAGATTCTCCTTGAGACCACAATGTCTTCCTGCAGTATCTTTACTACATTCTTGTAATGACCTTGGAAATTTTCTTAAGCCTGTGTTTCTAACCTGAGATAATTAAATCACAACAGCTACAAAATAAATCATATATATACATACAAATACATACAACAAATTAACATCCATTCGATAGAACTAGTACTTAAACAATGAAGTTAACTTTGAAGTATAACTGGACAGCATCTATAGAGCGGTTAATCATCATGTAACATGGTATACTACGTTTCAAATCTATTACTTCCTAAACTCATATTCAAAATCATGATCTGTTTAGATAACAACTTTTAAATTAACCAACCGTGGCCTCAGTAACTACTTTTACCACTATGAAGGCTACTGAAATTCCAAATAACTCATTAGTCATCTACATGTCCATTTCTGATACACTGCTAAGCTGTGTAATGATTTCATAAAATATATCCCTGTCAGAACTGCCATTCCAGTACTTACAATTGACACAAGGGCCAGCACAATCCATCTTTAGCAATTCCACTTCTAAATATCACACGTTTGAAATCTGTCGTTAGCCCCAATAGAACAATGTTTTCCTTCAGGGTGTTGTCATGCTTCTACATGCGCTTGAGAAAGCACCATGCTCAAAACTAGTAATGTTTAGTGTCATACAGTTTTAAAATGGAATGTAATTGAACGATGTCTTTTTTGGACAACTATTTATTTTATGCTTTAACCAATTTGTTGCCATTATTCTTATTTAGTGCAACTCCTCTACTTCAGTAGAAATCAACATGATGAAACAAGAAGTAGTTTCTTTCCTTTACAGAAAATAATGGAAAGCCATCCAATTGTAATGTGCTACTGGTATTAAAAGTATTTTGGTATATAAGTATTTTTCTATACAAATACTTTGTGATGTGATAAAAGAAAGAAGCACTCGTTTTACTAAATAACTCGCGAAAATATTAGTGTAGTTTTGTAGCTGTCATATTTTTATACACTTTGAGATTCTGAATAGATGCAGTCTTATAGATTTTGTGCGACCACAGCATCTTATCATGGCCTTTGATATAAACGACGGAGTCTGTGTGGTAAAAGTTTTGAAGTGATGTTGCCATATCTTTGTATTCCATTCCAGCATCATCCAGCGTTTCTCATGATGGAAGCATGTTAATCATACTGCAGTTTCTTGAGTCTCATAACACTTCATTGTTCTAAATGGCAGGGACAAAGTGATAGACAAAATCATCAGTACACGTCCAGCTTTCGTGAACGTTACAAACGCAATATCCTTAAACACAAATTGTTCACACTCATCCTAGAAGCCCTGTGTATTCACTGTGATGTTTGTGCTTTCAAGCTTCATCTCTACATTTATAAAAGTTAGTGACAATCCCAGTGAGAAGTGCATTATTAGTCTTATGATTGTGTAACAATAATGTGTATGTGGTGGTGCTTGGAGAGAAATTCTTTGTTGATTCAAATTCAGCATGGATGTCTGTTGGCACTGACTGTATACTTGCAGTTCGCTTTGAGAAATGTATCATGACAATTGGCACTAAGTCATTAATTTTCTGTGGACTGAGCAGGCATCCAAAGTTATCAGTCTCGTTGTAAGAATACTGAAATCTCACGTACATACAGTAGGTCAAAATGTTTATTGTCCTAGTAAAGTTTTAGATTGTCATAAGGGTAAAATTCGGAATTCAAGTAGACTCTGGCATTGATTGTATTACAGTAATTAAATATGCTGGAATCCTTTTGGGATTTCACCTCCTTTGTATTTGCAGTGTCAAAATAATGAATCAAGGTGTTTATTGTCAAACTACTGTTTTAACACTCCATCTGTGTCTGTATTTCGTCGTTTGAATAAGATATTCATATAATTCTTATGAATGGCAATCAATGAATTCAATACATTTAAAATTTAAGACACTCCTCAAGTGTTACAGAACTTTGAGGCATTTCCCACACGAATTTATCTAACACAATTTTGTTCCTTTCTTGCTCTCCTTGAGTAAATGAGTTATTATCTGTTGCACTTCGAACCAGAATCAGTTCCTGTTTAGTTTTCATTATGATACGTCTGCTAACTTCAAAGAACCCCTCAAACATGTTGAGCATCTTACACACACTAAAGCGATTACTTATCGATCAATTTATAGATCGTTCTGCATTTTGTAGACCTTTCATATCCGATAATGAAGTGGAGGCATATAATTTGCGGGTCGATGCCATTTCGACACTTCTTGTGCAGTCGACCTCGACTGTATTACATTCATATTTTACTTCTTGAAATAGAAAGGTGAATGCATTATGTGCAGGTTGCAGTGCAGCTGCTGTAGTGCTTCCATCCTTCTTCATGTATGTTGCTACAACGTAAAGGAAACTGCTGCTCGGAGCTGTTAAATCATCTTGGTGTCGAATGAGAATCCTTGTCTCGCCATTATTATTAAACTTCATCGAAGCAAAACAAATGATTCACTCATTGCGTTGGTGCTGTTATACTGCATGACGTCACTGCATAGTCTCTGTCCTGTGCGTTTAACGAATTTGCAATTTCTCTGTGTTATCACAGTATGCTTATACTATGAAGTGGTGTACCAACGTTTGTGAGCTTCGGTTTCGTGCAGCCTTAAAGGATCGACTGCACACCGACCGGCGCAGCGCCTCGAAACGGCGTCGAGAAGGCGCTGATCCGCGCTCCAATGGGAAGAGAGGGCAGCGCCTCACTTCCAGAAAGACAGAGTTCAGCGTCCTGTGTCATAGCTAACTTAACCAGCTGACATCGCCCCAGTTCTGTGGCAGACTTCGAGAGCATCAGTAGTAGGAAGACGATACTTAGCCTGTGCCCTGCCAGTAGTAATAGGGAGCAAACGTAATTGCGTCTAGGAGGCACAGGAAGCTCATCCAGCCACCCCATAAAAATAAGTTATGTTATGTTTCTTTTCTTTTTAGAAATAAATTGTTCTCATAATTTGAAAGTGTTATGTACAGTTCATTTCGGATTCCTGGCACCAGCCATCCCAACTAATCGCCTTCCTTTTTTGTGGTAGGGCTGACTCCCACAGCAGCCAACACAACAGGTTTTATACCTTATACTCATGCAGCTGCTTCAAATGAAGTTGTCCTGAAAATCGACCAGTTTCCCATCCTGGTCCACATTGTTCAACTAAAGGCGGTCTGCTGTAGCAACAGTCAATGGGAATATAGGGTTGCTTGGCACATCAGTGAGTTTATATCCTGGTCCCACTGCAGGGAAGAACATGTAGATGGTATGACTTGGTCCACCGTAGAGGAACGATTCTTTTGCGATATTGCAATTGACAGGGATTGTGCTATTTGGTAGTATATCCACTGGCAGATCACACTTGTAAATTTTTTCAGTATTACTCTCCGAATCTTGACTCTGTCATAAACACAGTAGTGGACCTATCGAACCTTCCTGGCTAAAGTCAGTTGTCTATTTTCTCATTTTTATTTCTCTTTCAAACCAATTGACGTTTGCTCATGGCTCAAACCATTCTAAAGATCTTTTTATAATTGCATTTAAATCGTTAATGTCGTTTGAGCCAGGGCCTTTTCCACAACTTTGTCACTTCTTAAATGTACGTTGTTGTTGACCTCATCGATGTTAGGAATGTTGTTGTGTATCCAGACTGATCCATACAGCATTCTGTTCCCCCTTGCTTAAATCTATTGGTAGAAAGTAATTTGCACTTAATACTGACAGACTGTTCTTTTAATGTTAGAGTGTACAACATCAGACATATATCTCGACTGATGCAATGATGTCCATGATGCTTGTTTCTATGCAATTGCTGGGAAGAACATTGGGCAGAAATGTCCACAGGGATATGAATCAAGGCCTTCATAACATCCGAGATCGTAGAAGACATGGTTGTTTGCAAGGCAATGCCGTAATACTGCAGGCAGATGTGAATTCCATTATAAGTAAAAGTATTAGATGCTATACTGTTTTTTTTAAACATATGCAACGCTGTGGTTTCCAAATCCTCCTGAAACAACCCCACACTCTTTGGATTTCCACATCGTATTTGGCGTCATATTACACTTAAACACTTCATAAAACCTGGGGATTTTCAGGTTTTTGACAAATTGTATTTGTAAGTGGTCTGTCCTGTAGTATAACTAGGAGAACTTTTTTTTTAAAAACAGATTTAGTCCTTTCTTGTATGGTTTTAAATATAATTCTTTCCCGATATCAATGCCTATATCATTCGATTGTGGGTTTTATCTTCATGTAGTATCTCCTCTGCATTTTCTCCATTCTTCATTGTACAAGCTATGGCAACAACCTCTCTTGCTAAAGAGCCAGTTGCTGATAGTCCTATAAGTTCTGGAATTACCAGTGGGATAATTCCCTCAAATGTCTTGGGTTTGGGCGGAATCCTAGGTATTTTAAAACGAGTTCTTCTTCTAATTCCTTTATGCTTTGAGACACTTTTAGCCATAGATACCATTGATTGGATGCAATTTCTTAAGCATTGCACAGGTTTTATCTTCTACTTCCTTAGTATACTATGAGCGATAGTACAAATTGTCAGAGATTTAGCGCAGCAACCAATTTAAGTTTGGCATGCATTGCTTAATCATGAAGCACTGAATGCCATATGTGTGTGCCCCTTTGTCGACGTATTTCCTTGGCTTTATCAGCTAAAATTCGATCAGCAGCGTGACGTTCTGCCAAACCTTGATTTGCAGTGTAAGTCAAATCGTGAATGAGATTTTCACTCTGCAACGGAGTGTACGCTGATATGAAACTTCCTGTTAGATTAAAACTGTGTGTCGCACCAAGACTCGAACTCGGGACCTTTGCTTTTAGCTGGCAAGTGCTTTACCATCTAACTTAAATCATGTTCCTTGTTGGCCTCATCTAGTGGATTAATCCATTTATCACCATGAGTTAGACGCTTTTTCAGTTTCGTTCCAGTTCCACAGTAGTTATATCCAGACATATGCAACTGGACTGCTCATTTGTCTAGAATACCGTCGCCATCTCTAATGCACTTTCTAGCACTCATGTGATGCTACTGCACTGGTGGAGGTTCGCACACTCTTTTACACAGGGTGCCCCACAAATTTTGTGACAAACCTCTAGGGCAGGTTTGGCATAGAATACGGCTTGAGAACTGTGTAGCAACCCAGGGCCACAAACATCAGGGATAAATGATAGCAGAGGTCAAAGATCGAAAAGGAAAGAAGAGAGTGATTCATTTGTAACATTTATTGGACAAATGAGAAGACATTTTGTATGATATGAATACAGCTCTAATGTTACAACATACTCTCAAAGTCTGCACCATCAGACGCCATGCATGGCTGACACACATGGAGTATTGAGTGCCATACTATCTGAACACACGTTTCTTTGATTGTATCAGCTGCACAGAAAATGTTCTTGCGTTGAGATCCGGCCCACACCAGTGCCTCGTCCTTCACACTCAACTATTCCATACATTAAGTGCATATCTGCAAGCTCACCATTTGTATACTATCTCATGGTAGCACTCGAATCATGAAATCCTCATGTTCCCTTCCAATATTCTCATGTATTGCACCATCTAGCAAAGACCCTTCAGTACTCTCATGTACAGCACCACCTAGTGGTATGTGATGAAATTTGCGGTCATGGGTTGCTATGCAATTCTCAGTCCTTATCAAGCGCACCATGAGTTTCTCAAAAATTTCTTGGACACACTATACACCATATTGTGAGTGTTCACCAACTATTACATGATGAAGGATGGTCAAGCCATTTGTAACGACGCTTTGAAATACTTCCAGGCCCAGAGCTTCTCCATAATTCTTCTGTATAAAACTCCTGGCAATTTCTTCACCTTCACTATCGTTTAAGATATAAGTATTTGGGTTTGTTCATTGGACTTTGGAAACTGTAAATAATATTGGCAATTTCAGCAGTTAAGGTTTGTTAAAAGCAATTCTTTATTTTAAAATACACACCAAATCGCCTACGCTGAATTTCTACATGTGCGGTTCCGCCATTTTAACACTACAGTAATTTATATTTTGAAGCTCATTCCCATGAACATCGATAGGTCTCAGTTTTATTGTAAGATGTTTAGTTTGGTTATAGTGTATATACGAATCATGGGGATTAAATTGCATCCACATACATTTTCTTTTATAGTTATGTTCAAGCGTTCCACTTTCAGTTGGGAGAATGTCGAGTAGTGGATTGTTCTGTATCGCTCTATTACTGTCTTGAAACACCTATTATAAAATTCTTCTCCGTGGTCGGACTGAAAGTTGTCAGGGCAACCATTCATTCTCCTCTGCAGCATTTGTTCTAAGACCTGCACAACTTGCTTCCCAGTATTTTCTTTTACAGTTAAGCCCCAGTGAGTTTGGAATACATATATCTACCCATTAACAATATTTGAGACCTTTATTCGATCTTGAATATTGTATCTATGAGATCTGCCTGTTATAAATTATACAAACCTCATAATACAACAAATCTATGTGGAAATGTTTCACATACTGGCTTGTGGAGCCTCCATAATTATTATTCAAGAATGCATGTTTCTCAAAAATCTAAAGGTTTGTATTATTTCATTCACGTGAACTATGTTCCTGATGGTAGATAATGTTGTGAGCAGTCGTAATCGTCCTATTATTTTGTTGGTGTCATTGTAGTATATGTACTCCAGAGTTAGATTGCTTAGTCTTTTATTTAATGTTAGTGCCTGTGCTATGTACACCAGCTCTTGCCGGTCCACATATATTGGACTTTTTATTCATCCATTTGGTGTTTTGTTTCGCCCATATATGTGAGTCATATGTAATACTTCATCATATGTTTGTTTCTCTTTTGTCAAATACTTGTCATGGTCCAAAGTTTTTAAGAATACTGGTTCCGCTAAACCGGGTTTTCATTCAGATTCCCTATCTTCAATTTATATTGTACGCTTGGTTAAACCTATATGATGCTTTCCCAACACATAAGGTGGATTCCGCATTTTGCATCTGTTTCGCTAATACTATGATGCTTAACATAATGTGTAATACTACATCTTTCTTTTTCTTCTTCTTCTACTCCTCCTTTCTGCTTTCATGTGTTGTGTTTGAGAACTGTTTAATACTTTCTGTCATTGGTTTCAACATTTCTGAAAGAGAATCACCTTGCATCGATTGACCTGATTTCAGCACTCGCAATTTCTGACGAATATCCTTATGCACCTCCATCACTTTTCGTTTTGTTGACATGCTGTTGCACACTAAACCGACTTCAAGAAAATACACATCTTATATAGTTGTACGCAGTGTTTCCTCTTTGTATGTCTAAAACTCTTTCAGTCTCATAAAGCTTTGCATTTACTATTACACTGATTAATGTCAGAAATGTTCCATGGCTTTCTCCCCGAGTTTTCTTCCCCGCAATATTTACAGTATGTGTTTCTTTCTATTTTGAAATGTTGTCTCAGTTTCCTATACCTTTACAGTTACCGCTTTCATAGCATCTCCCAACGTTTCCATCTCTGGAGAATGATGTTTGATATTCTAAATTTTGTGACTTCTATTTATTGCTTCGATTTTTCTCTCGACATATAAATGTATGTTTGGCCTGCACTTCACTCACTTGAAATGAGTGGATGATAACTGTGTAAATTTACTCATAGTCTCCAATATACTGGCACAGTTATGTAATGCAGCACTGTCTTTTAAACAGGAACTCCTGGAAGCTGCACCTGTATTGTCCATCATGCAACTTTCTCACGTAATCAATTACCTCATAGCTGTATTGCATTTGAGTACAGCAATCCAAGCACCTGAGAAATATGTTTTAAATTTGTATTGTCCTGTTTGAAAGTGATAATATGGTTCGCATTATCCCTTAACAACTGCTTCAGAATCCTGGAATATGTCAGCACAAGTAAAGAAACTTCAACCTTCATACGGCTGCTGAAACAAAAATATTTCCGCATCTGATCCTGTTTTTCCAGTGCAACGTAGTCGATTGCGAAGACACTGTTAGGCTTTACTTTTTCAGACGGTGGGATATCTCTGATTGCGTTCAATCTTAGGAAGGTTACTCCGTCGATGCAATACAACATGTCGTGTTATAACTGGAATATGGACTGAAACAACCTTTTTGAAAATTTATATGCAAGCCTGAAGCAGATTCATTCAGAATGTGTTGACAATGACACAACACTCGTCTTCACTTGCACTTACGTTCCGAAGTTGCGCGCCAAAATGATAGACTTCAGTTATTAATATTAGTAAAACTGAACAGCTTATTTACTTGTATTTCATATTAAAGCATCTCTCAATAGCGTGTTACCATTCCATTATTTTACAAATATTAATAACCAACAGAATAATAAAGACTTCTACACGAAAGGGCAGACGAAGCACTTCGTTGATCTTCGGATCGCGCCGAACTTGCTTGGTGGGCGAAGTGATTCGGCTGTAATATGAGTGGTGGTTAGGCAGCCTCGTAGGACAGACATGTTGTCTGTTGTTAACAATTTCTGGTTATGTGGACATGTGATTGAGAACAATTTGATAGTAGTTAGACAAATACGCAGTTCATTGTTTTGTTTTTATGAAAGGGTGAAGATTATAGAATATGATTGTACAGTTTCTCATATTCTGCTAACAAAAAGCGAGCGGCATCCAGTATAAACAAACTAATTGGAAATTTAATCGTTTATGTAATATGTTCCTCGCTAAGAGTTTATTACAGCCTCAAGAAAACGGATTGACGACCTACGTGCTGCTTTTTTTTGCGCAGGGGACAACTATAGAAGACTGCAGGTTAGTGAACATTGATTAGAACTTTGCATTCCAGTCAGGGCAGTGAAGCAAATAAGCACCTCACGTGTATTGCAATGTTAGTATAAGTGAGATCAGTGACACATCATCTGTAGTAACACAGAGCTGATATGAAGGAGGGAAATTTTCAAGGGAAGGGGTTTATCATACACACGTATATATCACCCTCTATCTCTAATTCTCTTTTTTCAACTTGCCGCAACACGCACATGTAACTCTTACACATTTCGAATTTTATTCATAAAATCGTACATTTAGCAGGGTACATGAGCATACTTAAATGAGCTCGTAGTTTTGTTCCTAAATTTGGAACAGATGGATCATACATTACTATATGTATTATTGCACAACATGAATTTTGAAGCTGTGTGATATTGTCTTCCGATAGATGAAAAGTTTCGCATTCTAACTCCAACATACAAGTATTGCTCCACACGCTTTCAAAGAAGCAGTACAGATATGGCTGCAGATTAGTCAACAGTCTAAAGCATGCTTGATGCACAACTGCACACATCACATTTCCAAATGTGTGCTGTTGTAAATGAGTTTACTCTTTCTTGTTAAATAGTTTAACTGTTAGCAGAAAGTCCTCTGAAATTATCATATGATCAGCTGGTACAACTGATAGAGAGTGAGCATTTTTGTAGAACAAATCGAAAATCTACATTGATATGTCAAATAGACACACAAACTCATCCAGGGATATTATGACTTTGGAAACACTACGCCAAGGATTTTCTAAAACCACCACCGCATAGAAATCGTGATCCGAAATCATTCCCACACTAACACGCTTACTGAGACTGTTATTTAAATTGTAAGTAAGATTAAAAAACATTATCTTCACATTGGGCAGCTACTGTGGTAACTTCTCCTCACCTGCAAGAGAAAAGAAGAAAAATATTTTTTCGACTACATTCTACTCGTCATCATTGGCATTAATACTGTCATGATGGCTGTCTTGCAGCAGGCAGTGTTCTATGCATTTCAACATATTTATCCTTTGAGAGCTCTCACTTCACAGGATAAATTATCAATGAACTATTGGTCAGAAATAGTCTGAAGAACTTGTATTGGTATCACAGAATACGTTTTCCCTGAGAGATAATTTTTAAGAAAAAATTCGATACATTGCGCCATTTCTTAGTTGATTAATGTTGAAGTTAGCCAATCAGGCCATTGTACACGTAAATTAAAGTGGCACACCAGAATCCACTTAATGTCAGTTGTTTCCTGGGGTAGATAATGCTGCATAAGACTACTAAATCCTTATCTTGGGTTCTATCCTGATCACCAACTGATGTAAAATTTCTGTATCGCTCTCTTGTTTGCTTTTTGGAAACCTAACGAAGGACATGTTTTGTGAAACCATCTCTGGTAGGATGCGGCAATTTGTACCTGATAGGGTAACATCAATGCTGATTAACTTGTAAATGGGGCAACGAATCTTTTTTTTCCTTCATAGTTATTTCCCAGCACACCATAGTTTGCAGTACTCTTACAAGCTTTTCAGACTGTTTGTGACTGCCCTGTATAAAATTAGCGGCTGTGTATGGAGCTTTAAAATATAAGAAACGTAATTTCTATAATCTTTTATGCGGTTAAAAGATGAACATGTAGAGCTTTACTGTCTGTTCATTGCTATGTCTCCCACATAATGAAGAAGGCTTTAACGCTAAACCCAATATACGCAGAGTGATGGTACTCATTGTATAACATATTTGATGATAAACCCGACAAATGCAGGGTAATGGTGCAAGTTAACGTGTGTCAGGACAGTAAGCATGCAGCGCATTTTACAACCAAAGAAGCTTCTACCTGTACTTTGAATACACTTATTAACTTGCTCTTAAAGTAGAATTATGTCTGCATGACATTGGTATATTCAAGAAATCTGCCTGGCCCAGGAGTCCTAAATGTCTTGAAACTAATTATCCACAAATATGTCACGACATTTTAACTGGAGGGCTATGGTTTTTAATGAGAAAGAAGAAGAGCTTGTTACTCTATATTAAATGATCAAGAGGCTGAAATATAAAAATGTGTGTAAAATGCTTTTAAACATTTATGGGAAACTTATAGAAAGATGTTGTAGTTCGAAAGCATTTGACTATTATTAGATTGATAGATAACTTATAACACTGTTATGTGATATTTCACACAGTTTTCAATGGCTACCTTGAGTGTTTAAGAGTGATGCACTTATTTCTAAGTATGAGTGTAGCTTTAGGCATTATGATATGAATTCACGATGCCAAATTGATTGTACGCCTCCTATTGAACAAGGTTTTCCACTTTCTGGGAATTAATTTATTTTTTACACTCATTAAAATTTATTCTATATAAATGAAGGCTCTACTGAAGAGACTTAATAACGCTGGCGGTAGTAATCTGTTAAAAAAAATCAGTGAACTACAGGTAAATGTTTTGTATCACATTAATGAATGTGAATATTTCAATATTAGATAGAGGGATAAAATTTTTATGGAACTCAATAACGATTTTAAAAGTATTTTACAAAACAAACATAATAAATTAATTAGTGGTTGGGATTTTCAATTTTTTGAAGATGTACATATTAAACTGAAATGATTAAACTTAAATAATGAAATATTAAACTTAAATGCAAAGAATTTCATGATATAGAATCTTGGTCCAAATTTTTCAAATTTTTTCACATACATATGTTTTGGTTTTTTAGTTTGTGGGTGCGTGAGAAGGATGCTAACGAAATAACTCCCAAGTGCGCTCAAGCGACGCATAAAGTAGTGAGAGAGGACGTGTAGTTGGACTCAAAGAAGTCAGTTGGAGTATTTGGCGAATCGGTCGACTTTTGAATAGGACAGATGCCACTGTTCAATGATGTTGGCAGGAGAGGGTGAACCATGCCCGAACAAAGTGTCAAGAAGGAACCGATTGACCTAGAGGGACGATAATACGTGACCCGAAGGGCAAATGGTGCTTCAGTGACAACAAGGGCCATTAATAAGCGGCTCACCGAAGGGAGGCTGAACTCAAGGCGCCCCTTGCAGCGACTACCATTGACCTCTGTACTCCAATAAACCCTTTCGCAGTTGTGAAGGGCACATTCGACCTGGAATCTCATTGGCTGGAGTAATTTGTCCTCAGTGATGATTCCTGCTTCTAATTGAGGCCCGACTACCAGCGAAGACTTGTACAGAGAGGCCCTGGACAGCATGAGTTACCAGCCTGACTGTCGCCCTCCAAACGACCCGATTATCAGGACCGATGACGTAGGGCGCCGCTTTATTTCATAGTCGTACCCTTTTGGTTGCCATCCGCCGCAGCCAAACAGCACAGTGGTACGTCGACGATATTCTGTGTCCCGTTTTGTTGCTTTTCGAGGCAAGCCACCTTGGGCCTACACTTCAGCAAGATAATCCCCGCCTGCACACTACGATTGTTTCTAGTACTTGTCTGGGTGCTTACCAAACCCTACTTTGGCCAGAGAGGTCGCTGGAATTCTCCCCAATTGAGGATGTTTCATGACAAGTTATTTATTACCTTTCACTTGATAATATGCTCACGATTTTTTGACTTATTCCACATCTACTAGGACCACTTCACTTGCCAACTGTAGAATGTACATTAGCGTGTTTTGTTTTATTTGTAAATATTTGTAGTAAAGTCTTCTTTTTCTGAATGGTTTACGTCCTGGAGGACCTCCCACTATAGATCTACTGGAACGAAAAGTACATCTAATCTAATTTAACCTACATGGTCATTCCACTCTATACCTCTAGGTATCTTTCTGCCATTACTATTTACAGAGATTTACGACCAATAGTGTAATCGAACAGAGATTGACTTCTTCGCCTGATTAAACGCAGTACGTTACATTTATTTGTGTTTAGGGTGAACTGCATGTTGTTCATCAGTCATCGAGCCTTCTCGGGTCTTCCTGAGCTCTTATGGCGTTGCTGCCTTGCTACAGGGAAGAGGACCTTCTGTAAACAGCCTCACAGAACAACCGACGTTATTCAAGTAGCTACATTGGTTTTTTGGGTACTTCCGGAGATTCTTCTTGATATCTGTCGATCTTGTTTCGTGACGAACGACATGTTCAGCTCCATCTGCAACGATGTACTGAATCTAAACAGAATTCTGGTCCGATAGTAGGTTAGCTCGTATTTTGTTGATGATCCCCAAAGAACCCAAAATTAGGAAGAAAAATATTGATGTAGAAAGTATCCCGGAGTGTTTGCACGAGCCTGATTTTCTACATCTACATCTACATTTATACTCCGCAAGCCACCCAATGGTGTGTGGCGGAGGGCACTTTACGTGCCACTGTCATTACCTCCTTTACCTGTTCCAGTCGCGTATGGTTCGCGGGAAGAACGACTGTCTGAAAGCCTCCGTGCGCGCTCTAATCTCTCTAATTTTACATTCGTGATCTCCTCGGGAGGTATAAGTAGGGGGAAGCAATATATTCGATACCTCATCCAGAAACGCACCCTCTTGAAACCTGGCGAGCAAGCTACACCGCGATGCAGAGCGCCTCTCTTGCAGAGTCTGCCACTTGAGTTTGTTAAACATCTCCGTAACGCTATCACGGTTACCAAATAACCCTGTGACGAAACGCGCCGCTCTTCTTTGGATCTTCTCTATCTCCTCCGTCAGACCGATCTGGTACGGATCCCACACTGATGAGCAATACTCAAGCATAGGTCGAACGAGTGTTTTGTAAGCCACCTCCTTTGTTGATGGACTACATTTTCTAAGGACTCTCCCAATGAATCTCAACCTGGTACCCGCCTTACCAACAATTAATTTTATATGATCGTTCCACTTCAAATCGTTCCGCACGCATACTCCCAGATATTTTACAGAAGTAACTGCTACCAGTGTTTGTTCCGCTATCACATAATCATACAATAAAGGATCCTTCTTTCTATGTATTCGCAATACATTACATTTGTCTATGTTAAGGGTCTGTAGACGTGTCTCCATTGATAACAACATGTTGTGTTCTGTTTGCTAAAAACTCTTCAATCCAGCCACACAGCTGGTCTGATATTCCGTAGGCCCTTACTTTGTTTATCAGGCGACAGTGCGGAACTGTATCGAACGCCTTCCGGAAGTCAAGAAAAATAGCATCTACCTGGGAGCCTGTATCTAATATTTTCTGGGTCTCATGAACAAATAAAGCGAGTTGGGTCTCACACGATCGCTGTTTCCGGATTCCATGTTGATTCCTACATAGTAGATTCTGGGTTTCCAAAAACGACATGATACTCGAGCAAAAAACATGTTCTAAAATCCTACAACAGATCGACGTCAGAGATATAGGTCTATAGTTTTGCGCATCTGCTCGACGACCCTTCTTGAAGACTGGGACTACCTGTGCTCTTTTCCTATCATTTGGAACCTTCCGTTCCTCTAGAGACTTGCGGTACACGGCTGTTAGAAGGGGGGCAAGTTCTTTCGCGTACTCTGTGTAGAATCGAATTGGTATCCCGTCAGGTCCAGTGGACTTTCCTCTGTTGAGTGATTCCAGTTGCTTTTCGATTCCTTGGACACTTATTTCGATGTCAGCCATTTTTTCGTTTATGCGAGGATTTAGAGAAGGAACTGCAGTGCGGTCTTCCTCTGTGAAACAGCTTTGGAAAAAGGTGTTTAGTATTTCAGCTTTACGCGTGTCATCCTCTGTTTCAATGCCATCATCATCCCTGAGTGTCTGGATATGCTGTTTCGAGCCACTTACTGATTTAACGTAAGACCAGAACTTCCTAGGATTTTCTGTCAAGTCGGTACATAGAATTTTACTTTCGAATTCACTGAACGCTTCACGCATAGCCCTCCTTACGCTAACTTTGACATCGTTTAGCTTCTGTTTGTCTGAGAGGTTTTGGCTGCGTTTAAACTTGGAGTGAAGCTCTCTTTGCTTTCGCAGTAGTTTCCTAATTTTGTTGTTGTACCACGGTGGGTTTTTCCCGTCCCTCACAGTTTTACTCGGCACGTACCTGTCTAAAACGCATTTTATGATTGCCTTGAACTTTTTCCATAAACACTCAACATTGTCAGTGTCGGAACAGAAATTTTCGTTTTGATCTGTTAGGTAGTCTGAAATCTGCCTTCTATTACTCTTGCTACACAGATAAACCTTCCTCCCTTTTTTTATATTCCTACTAACTTCCATATTCAGGGATGTTGCAACGGCCTTATGATCACTGATTCCCTGTTCTGTACATACAGAGTCGAAAAGTTCGGGTCTGTTTGTTATCAGTAGGTCCAAGATGTTATCTCCACGAGTCGGTTCTCTGTTTAATTGCTCGAGGTAATTTTCGGATAGTGCACTCAGTATAATGTCGCTCGATGCTCTGTCCATACCACCCGTCCTAAACATCTGAGTGTCCCAGTCTATATCTGGTAAATTGAAATCTCCACCTAAGACTATAACATGCTGAGAAAATTTATGTGAAATGTATTCCAAATTTTCTCTCAGTTGTTCTGCCACTAATGCTGCTGAGTCGGGAGGTCGGTAAAAGGAGCCAATTATTAACCTAGCTCGGTTGTTGAGTGAAACCTCCACCCATAATAATTTACAGGAACTATCCACTTCTATTTCACTGCAGGATAAACTACTACTAACATCATCATCATTAACGTGATGCTCATTTGACCTTTTTCAAATCACGTCCCTATTCCCTTTTCGTCATCATCATCATCGCCTTCACCTCTGGTCCGACTTCATGGATCAGTCTTATTCCTACCATCTTTTCTGGTGCCCACCAAAACGTCTTTTTCATGTGGTACATATTTCGTAGCGTGTAGTGGTAATTACCACTCTGAAGTTCTTTCCGTATGGTTTTTATGTTTATCTAAATATTAATCTTTTACACCGTTTATCCAAAATGCTTTTTAATATTTTATGGAATTTAGCAGTCTCCTTCGCTTTTCTTTTAAATTGCTTCTTGCAATATTCGTAAATACTATGAAAGTTTACAAGTTGGTTTATCTACGTCTTGATTTTCTAAACAACTTATATAATTTGTGACACACGAAAAAGTTCGATCTATGTTCGACTCCACCAACCGTCATTCGTATTATATTCTTGGCAGCACTTTGCAGTTTACCTTCATTATCATATATTATTAATCAGTCACTAGAAAATAAATGTTTGTGTCTCGTGTGCTATTTTTAAACCAGAGTTAACGAACAGTTTCTATGTTTTCAAGAGATCGTCAATATATGTACTGAAACGTTCTACAGCTATCCCTGCGGATGGACTACTCTGCTTGTATATTTTGCTTAATTTTTCATAGTTCCACAGAACTTCTTCCTGTTTTCTCGATTGATCTGTGTTCAGTTTTTCAAGGCCTATCCACAGTGCCAACTTATATCTACATCTGAAGGGGGTGCGATGGGGAGGTTCCCTTGTGAGACTGGTTTGATGCAGCTCTCCATGCAACTCTATAGCCTTTCGCTCCCAGTATTTTACCCCTGCCGCCTTCAGAATTTGAAAGAGAGTATTCCAGTCAACATTGTCAAAAGCTTTCTGTAAGTCGAAAAATGCTAGAAACGTAGGTTTGCCTTTTCTTAATCTAGCTTCTAAAATAAGTCGTAGGGTCAGTACTGCCTCACGTGCTCCCATATTTCTACGGAATCCAAACTGATCTTCCCCGAGGTCAGCTTCTACCAGTTTTTCCATTCGTCTGTAAAGAATTGGCGTTAGTATTTTGCAGCCGTGACTTATTAAACTGATAGTTCGGTAATTTTCACATCTGTCAACGCCTGCTTTCTTTGGGATTGGAATTATTATATTCTTCTTGAAGTCTGAGGGTATTTCGCCTGTCTCATACATTTTTCTCACCAGATGGTACAGTTTTGTCAGGACTGGCTCTCCCAAGGCTGTCAGTAGTTCTAATGGAAGCGGTATTGAATGGCATATTTCATGACAGGTGGATTGGTCGTCGAAGCACCATACCATGGCCCGCACGTTCACCGGATCTGACGTCCCCGAATTTCTTTCTGTGGGGAAAGATGAAGAATATTTGCTATCGTGATCCACTGCCAACGCCTGACAACATGCGTCAGCGCATTGTCAATGCATGTGCGAACATTATGGAAGGCGAACTATTCGCTGTTGAGAGGAATGTCGTTACACCTATTGCCAAATGCATTGAGGTTGACGGACATCATTGTGAGCATTTGTTGCATTAATGTGATATTTACAGGTAATCACGCTGTAACAGGATGCGTTCTCAGAAATGATAAGTTCACAAAGGTACATGTATCACATTAGAACAACCGAAATAAAATGTTCAAACGTACCTACGTTCTGTATTTTAGTTTAAAAAACCTAGCTGTTAACAATTGTTCGTCTAAAATTGTGAGCCATACGTTTGTGAAAAAGTGGTCCAACTAAAAAATTCATATTTCTTTAAGTACTACATGCATATGTAATAAAAAATGGGGGTTCCTATTTTAAAAGACGCAGTGGATATCCGTTTAACTTATGGCAGCGCCATCTAGCGGGCCAACCATAGCGCCATCTGGTTTCCCTCTTCAAACTGACAAGCTTCGTTCTTTGTAGTTTTTTCGTTTGACGCTTATTTTGTGAGATATTTGGCCCAGTCACGATCAATTGACTACCCTATAGATGTGGTACGTGGGTTTCATTACTATACTCTCTTCTTTTGTCTATTATTTTACAACGAACGTGTCGTTGGTGCAAGATCTGCCTTTTCTTAAGCCAGTCTGTTGCTCTGAAACAAGTTCGAAAATGGTTCAAATGGCTCTGAGCACTATGGGACTCAACTGCTGTGGTCATAAGTCCCCTAGAACTTAGAACTACTTAAACCTAACTAACCTAAGGACAGCACACAACACCCAGCCATCACGAGGCAGAGAAAATCTCTGACCCCGCCGGGAATCGAACCCGGGAACCCGGGCGTGGGAAGCGAGAACGCTACCGCACGACCACGAGATGCGGGCTCTGAAACAAGTGCTTCAGCAAAAAACGACATTGCGCCTAATGAGTTCCGCTGAACTGAGGTACTGTGATCTTGCGTTTACTTCCAGTTTTCACCTACAATGGTGTCCGCCCCCGGTAGCTGAGTGGTCAGCGTGACAGAATGTCAATCCTAAGGGCCCGTGTTCGGTTCCCGGTTGGGTCGGAGATTTTCTCCGCTCAGGGACTGGGTGTTGTGATGTCTAATCATCATCATTTCATCCTCATCGACGTACAAGTCGCCGAAGTGGCAACAAATCGAAAGACTTGCACCCGGCGAACGGTCTACACGACGGGAGGCCCTAGTCACACGACCTACGATGGTCATTTTGAGATACTGTTGGACATGGGCGGCAGGTGGTGATCGAAACATTCCTTAGATCCCTTGCGAAAATCATTTGAAGAGGCAAGCAATGAACGTTTTATTCATCAAATTACGACTATGAGCAACAGCATCTGAAGATGGGCATTGTAGGCGGAAAACGGCTATGACTGCGTTGTAGGATGCGATTGCGCCATAAAAAAAAAAGAGGTTCACAATTGTCTCATTTATTGTTAGTGTTGGATCGTGCCAACTCGTCGCTTATAGAGTGCCTAAAGGATTCTGCGTTCTCGGAATGCTATACAACAATTCAAATAACTAACATTAGTAGCTTTATTTCTATAAAGCAATTGACAATACTTAACTTTGGAGATACATTGGTGACACAAGTAACATGCAAACACTAATACTCCTCGCTATAGAAAAGGTCCACACAAGTAACTGATAAGGGTCACAACTAGTAGTTCTTGTAGTACTCTCCGCAAATACGTTCCACTAATGTCAGCACACTGAGATTGGCAGGAGCGGCGCTTGTATTCACTTCTCGTAGGGGGCTCTCCTGGCGCGGCGCGGTCCAATTCCGCGCACCATTGGCCAACATTCCCTCACCGCCTTCTCTGGTCTTGCGTTCGTCAACTTCGTTCCGGCACTTGTGGTTACACCAGAACAATTATTACTCTTTTACGGATCATTGTGCTGTATATATTGTATACCATACCTAACAAATTTGTAGTAGCTTTGTAATTTCTGTATTCATTCGGACAATGTTCCTCTACACTCAGTACATATCACAGCTTCACTAAACATTATTAACATTCGCAGAATGCAATAAATTCTTGTCGCATGTTCGTTATAGTCATTTACATTTCTGTCTGTATTTGGGCACTTGATGACGCCAGTGATCTAGGGGAAAGTACTATGCTATCAAACATTCTAAATTATATTTTCTGGAGGTTTTACTGGAACATTCTTCACATTAAGCAACAGTATGATACATTTGTTAGCAGAATTATAAAACCTGATGTCAACTCGAATGCCACTCTTGGTACCTACACAAATATGTCATTGTACGACAAAGAGTTCAAGAGATACCACGTCACAAACAACGAGATTCATGGAAAAATACTGCATCATGCATGAAGTTTTAATGATTTACTCTTTGCTACTAAGACCCAGTCGAGTCAAGGAAATCCCTGACACCTGCCAGCGTTTTTGACAGCTATCAACTGCGAGGCGCAAGCGGCTTTAAGCGAAAACAGTACCCGTCTATGGATCTATGAAGAGGCGATGCCATACAGACGTTTACAAAAGTGCGTTTTATACAGGCGAAGAAGCTGCGCCCAGCTATCAAAAACTGTCGGGGTTAATCTCACACATAGTCTACTGCAGGAGCATATATAAGATTTCGTTTCTAACAGAAAATTGACGTAATGAATACCTATCAATCCCGGGTTTGTAAGGCAGTTTCCTATAAAATAGGTTTCATGGCCTCCTCTTCGTTTTTCTGTAAAGCTATAAGATTGTCAGCTATTGCACATTACTCCTTGGAAGTGAATATTTCTCGCTCAATCCCTAATCGTTATATTACGAAGTCTGACTTTTTCTGTGGCTTCCTTAATGTTATTTTCGTCCCATATCTGTCCAACCGATCGAGATGGCACAGTGGTTACAGCACACTGCATCGCATTCGGAAGGACGACGGTTCAAACCCACATACTGCCATCCAGATTTAGGTTTTGCCTGATTTCCCTAAATCGATCAAGGCAAATGACGGGATGATTCTTTTGACAAAGCATGGCCGTTTTCCTTCCCCATCCTTGACACAGTCCGAGCTTGTGCTCCATCTCTAATGACCTCGATTATCGACGGGACGTCAAACTAATTTTCTTTCCCTTTTGCTGCCTTATGCCCTGACTACTAAATATTTTCCTGTTAAAGAGAAAACCTTAAAAAAGTAAATTTATATACTATCTATTTCGTCTTGTATGGCCCGTAATTACTTTGTCTGTTGGAACCCGAAGGTAACACTATGATAGGTTCATATCCCACTCGTCATTTCTTGGGTTCGACACATAGTCTACAATATAGAATACATCAGTTGTATGTAAAGACAGAATAAAAATTCTGTATTACTTATTAGCAAACAAAACAGCGCAGCGAGAGTGGCCGTCACAAAATTACATACCTCAAGGTTACACCCGTACCCACAGTCCACAGCCGCTATGCTCTGTGATTCGCCTACCTCATGGCTTTGTTCCACAAGTACACTGTTAACAGTGCAATAGGTCAGGTCCAGCTCCATTTTCAGTGTTCCCTTGCGACATCGTTTTTCACGTGTGATTTCAGTCTTCCATGGAATGGTGTATTGACTTATGTTTTGTTGTGAGCGAAATGTAGAACAAAGAGCCTACATATAGTGCTACTCCGGTCGGTCTGCATAACATCAAAAGACATTTGAAAACAAGATGAAATCCTCATATTGAATGTAGTGAAGTTTTTTACTGATCTGGCTAACAGCAGTGAAAAAACCAATAATAACATGTATATAATTTCATAAAACGACAATAAAACCTTCTGCAGTTGCGGAAACGAATGCCTATTCCATATTAGCAGTGCGGTAACATTGTCAGAATTTCTCGATATGGGAATGTGTTTTTGTTCTACAAAAAGGAGTGTAAATGAAAACAGAAGTCTACGGATTTTAGCGATTTTTAAAAAAGGCGGTGTGCAGAAATGTACTTAGATACTACGACAGAGGAGACAGAAAGCTAGAAAAATACAGGCTGATCTCGGGGAAAAAATTAACGAAACTGGATAACATACTTCCATTCATTTTTTCTCTGCTCAATTGGTTTTTGTTACAGAAATTCTAATGGTGGACGAAAACTGTTGTGGGTTGGCAGGAGAGCCAACACCGGGTACTAGAGGTAGCCGAAAGGCACGCGTTTTAATTCACGCAGGCTGCCGTGAGGTATGACGCAGTATCAATAGTAACTGGTAATGGCGCCTTGCTAGGTCGTAGCAAATGACGTAGCTGAAGGCTATGCTAACTATCGTCTCGGCAAATGAGAGCGTATTTTGTCAGTGAACCATCGCTAGCAAAGTCGGTTGTGCAACTGGGGCGAGTGCTAGGAAGTCTCTCTAGACCTGCCGTGTGGCGGCGCTTGGTCTGCAGTCACTCATAGTGGCAACACGCGGGTCCGACGTATACTAACGGACCGCGGCCGATTTAAAGGCTACCACCTAGCAAGTGTGGTGTCTGGCGGTGAAACCACATTCCTCCCCCGCAAATCGGCGGACGGTTGTGGCATAAGGCTTCCGCCCGCCGTGGGGAGGACCCCATGTTGACGTATGCGACGAGGTGGAGAGCCTAGCAACAGGCGAGGCTGTGCCGCCCGCTTCCTGCCAGTCGGACCGCCGGGAGCTAGGAAATGCCTGAAAACCTGATCCAGGGTGCACGCCAACATGCGGTGTATGCGCCCGCAGAGAGGAGGGGCCGAAAGGTCGACCTCCATCGGGCCAGGGCACCCGACGGGCGAAGACGACATAGGGTCCGGAGCAGGTAAGAGTTCCATGTCGGAGGACAACTGGTCACGCGAAGCGATCGGCAGCGCGTGACCCAGGGAGGCGCCCGGCGGTTGCAGCGACGCGTCCACTGCGGGCGTCGCCGGCGGGAGAACAGGCGGCGGCGGCGGCGGCGGCGGCGGCGGCGTGTCGCCATGGGGCAAAATGGAAGGCAGCATCGGTAGCACCTGGGGCTGAGGCGAGCCAGTAGATGGGTCCCCAGGGCGCTGACTGGACGGCACCGTCGCTGAAAGCAGACGGGGAGCAGCAGATCCTGTGCGACGACAGAGGCGCAGCTGATTGAGATGCCGACGCAGCTCGCCAGAGGCCCCCAAAACCAGATACATAGCGCGACCGAGGCAGCGAAGAATACGCCCTTCGAGCCAACGCCGTGAACCTCGATAGTGGCGGTAGGAGACAACGTCGCCTGGGGCAAAAGCAGGTGTCTGCCGCTGCACAGGAACCTGACGCGGCGGATGTAGCAAAGACATCAAGGTTCGATGAGGGCGACCATGAAGCAACTCAGCCGGCGAGCGACCATCTCGAGGCTGAGAGCGATACGAGGACAAAAAAAGCAATAACGTGTCCTCCCGAGAGTGCGACTCTTTCAACTTCAACATCTGTGACTTGAAAGTCCTGACCAATCGTTCAGCGGCACCGTTTGACTGTGGCGAAAACGGCGCGGACGTCAGATGTCGAATACCATTCGCCTTGCAGAATGACTGAAATTCTGCGGACATGAATTGTGGGCCATTGTCGGAAACAATAGTCTGTGGAAGACCTTCAATGAAAAAGATAGCAGATAACGCTTGGATAGTGGCAGATGACGTCGTGCAAGACATCCGGACAACAAAAGGAAAATTACTGAATGAATCTACCACAACCAACCATCGAGCATTCCAGAATGGACCAGCAAAATCGATGTGTAAGCGTTGCCAAGGGGAAGTGGCTTTTGGCCATGCAAAGAATTTCCGTGGTGGTGCTGACTGTTGTTCGCCACACACCATGCAAGAAGAGCACATATTCGTAATCGCGGCATCGATTCCGAACCAAGTACAGTGCCGACGAGCAAGTTGTTTCGTTCTCACTATACCCCAATGTCCTTGGTGGAGCTGTAAGACAGAGGACTGTAACGAACGTGGGACCACGACCCTGGACTGATCATTATCAGAACGCAACAGCAAAACACCACGTCGTACAAAAAGTCTCTCCCGGTGAGCAAAAAATCGGCGACCAACGGGTCCCCGATCCGTGACTTTGACAAGGGCAATTGCGTAGCAACGAAACGCAGAACGATAGCAAGGACAGGGTCGGCAACTGTGGCTGTAGCTACACGACGAAAATCAATCGGAAACGACTCGACCAAAACGTGATGGGATTTTTCGTCCACCGGTATTTGCAAGTACGCATCTGCTAGGTCCAACTTCGAAAAATATTTACCCTGGTACAGATTGTCAAAAAGATCTTCCAGGTGGGGTAAAGGAAAAGTTGCAATCAGTAGTTGTGGATTCACTGTTGCCTTGAAGTCCACACATAGTCTCAATTTTCCGGAAGGTTATAGCAAAATTACTAAGGGTGATGCCCAGAGAGAAGCCTGCACACGTTCAAGTACAGCTTGTGATTCCAAATCGTGTAATGTTTTTGCGACCTCACCACGCAATGTGTGGGGAACACTCTGAAAAATTTCGGTTGCACGTTTACTTTCAGTTCCAAATGTGCTTTATAGTTCTTAGCGCAACCAAGGCCCGGTGCAAAAATGTCTGCAAACTCTTCACATAGACGAGAAACGCTGTCTGAAGGCACAGTCTGGTTCACTGATAGGACCTGGTATACTACAGACAAGTTAAACAACTGAAATAAATCTAAACCAAACAAGTTCACTGCAGAAGAAGAACGAAGGATGTAAAATGACACAAATTTTGTTTTTCCTTTGTATGTTGCAAGAAAGCTGCACTGTCCTAACACAGGGATCTCTTGACCTGAATAGCTAGTTAACTTAACATTTGCGGCACGCAATAGAGGTGTGCCCAGCAGTTTGTAAGTGTCTTGATTGATCAGTGAAACTGCAGCCCCGGTATCGAGCTGGAATGGTATCACTTTGCCGTTAATGTCCAAGTCCACAAAAAGTTTATTGTCCTGCTGACGGCAAGAGCGACTGTCTCGTGCAACGTGAACTGACACTGGTACAAAATCACTTGCGACTTGATGGGAGTTCCTGCGATGTCGACGCACACTATTTGTGGGACGAACACAGTCACTGTTAGAGAGAGTGGCACTGGGCGGAGTGGCATGAACTATATGAATTTCTATGGGCGAAGTTTCGCGAGCCTGAGTATCCTTGGTTCGATTCCAATTCCGGCGCGAAGCAAAGGGCCTGGAATGATTTTGAGTTGCCGATCGGAGCTTTTTCTGGCAAACACTTTGAACATGTCATTTTTTTATTACAGAAAAAGCAAATAGCTTGGCGTGATGGGCAATTCTCATGCGAATGTCTAGTAGTACACCGCGGGCATGATTTTAGCACTGCATTTGCTTGCCGGCGCGGTACACGTGGCTGAGAGCCTGGCAGCAGCAGTGCGGTCTGGCGCGTGGACTATTTACTGTTCCGTGCAGCTCGCCCGGCGGGCTGGTTAATCTGACACACGGGTGGCGAAGTTTCAAATGATTCCTGAGCAAAGACAAGTGTGTCCTGCCGATCCAATATGTCCATCACTTGTTGAAGAGAGGGATTGACTAGTTTCAAAATCTGTTCCCGTATACAAACATCAGAAACGTTCTGTGCAATTCCATCACGTACCATAGAATCTGAATAAGGGAGTCCACATTGACACTCAAAAGCACAATCCCTAGTAAGGCCTTGCAAGGTTGCAATCCACTCCCGATTAGTCTGACCTGCCGTACGTTTTGTACAAAAGAATGTATACTGTTTGGGAACTACATTCACTGATTCTTTGAAATATGCATCTAATGTAGACAAAATTTCTTCGTAGGACAGAGTTGGTCCATCGCGTCTGGGAAATAATTTGATTATCATACGGTACGCGTGCACCCCGACGGAGGGCAATAAAAAAGGCTGCCACTCGTTACCTTGAATTCTGTAGGCGGCGAGATGGAATCCAAATTGACGTGACTACTCCGTCCAACTTTCCAGTGCCGCATCAAAAGGACGAAAAGGTGGTGCAATTGCGTTTTGTGGCTGCGTTAGGGTGGAGAGGCGGCTGCCGCATCGTTTTGCATTGCACGTTGACCCTGGACGAGCTGTCCCAGGGCATCCAGTAAGGCGTCTGCTGGTTCTGTAAGGGATAAAATTCGGACAGTACATCTGGAGATGGTGGCGAAGCCATTACACAAGTAAATCAGGGCAGTATAGTTACGAACGCGGTATTGTCTCGTCGCCAATGTTGTGGGTTGGCAGGAGAGTCAACACCGGGTACTAGAGGAAGCCAAAAGGCACGCGTTTTAGCTCACGCAGGCTGGCGTGAGGTATGACGCAGTATCAATAGTAACTGGTAATGGCGCCTTGCTAGGTCGTTGCAAATGACGTCGCTGAAGGCTATGCTAACTATCATCTCGGCAAATGAGAGCGTATTTTGTCAGTGAACCATCGCTAGCAAAATCGGTTGTACAACTGGGGCGAGTGCTAGGAAGTCTCTCTAGACCTAACGTGTGGCGGCGCTCGGTCTGCAATCACTGATAGTGGCGACACGCGGGTCCGATGTATACTAACAGACTGCAGCCGATTTAAAAGCTACCACCTAGCAAGTGTGGTGTCTGGCGGGGACACCACAAAAACATTTAATGGAATGCAAAGACAATGCAACAGCAAGAAAGAAGCTTTGTGCACAATGTGCTTATTGCGTGCTGAGGACAATAGCCTTGTAGCATACTTCGGCAAAGCTTGGATTTCACGAAATCATTCTCACAAATATGTTCTGGTCGACTTCAACGGAATTAATGGCCTGAAAATATGTACAGTTACTTTTGTATAACGTATATCAATGATTTGGATGATGAGTGCAGTGTCAAAGGGTCAGTAAGAGCTACAAACAACATTTTTGAGAGGTAGGGAATATTCTCTGCTAAGACAAGCCACTGGAAAAAAAAAAGGAAAAGAATCCGGCGGCTGTACACAAATATTCGTGTGTCGCCGTACAAAGTTTCTCGCAAATAAAATGCGTTCGTAGGTGACATGATACAATAATGATGTCTCGGGTGACACTGAAATTAATTTTATAGTTTTCTTAACAACTCTCTAGCTGGAAGTTTCTACAAGGTGCAACAGAACCCAAATTCGTCAGCGACGTCACTTTCAGTTACACAGGCGGAACAGTTTCGCTCCTCTTACTGTGCTGGCGTAAGCTGTCACCGGTCGGCAAAGATGTAGCGTGAAGATCGATAGTAGGCTCTGGATCAAGTAGGCCTATCAGAACAGAGGCCAAAGACAGACTTGCTAGCAGCACGCCGCCAACGCCCTCTCGACCGCAAGTATTTAGATCACCATCGCGGGCCGGTGGGCTCAGTCTCAATTACTAACTCACCGTCTCAGTCGCTAGCACAGTCGCTCAGTCACTGGCTCAGGCACTGGCGCACTATCTCACATCCTAGTTTGGCGTCTGTCATTCATCACTTAGCAGGACTTGTATTTCACCAGCATTGAGGCTAATGTGAATTATTAGCGAAGAGCATGTAATACAACGCATGGACTGTTAAAGTTAAGTAGCTTCCTTTTTATGTAAATAAAGAACCGTGTTGCCTCGTGATGACTGGGTGTTGTGTGCTGTCCTTAGGTTAGTTAGGTTTAAGTAGTTCTAAGTTTTAGGGGACTGATGACCATAGATGTTAAGTCCCATAGTGCTCAGAGCCATTTGAACCAAAGAGCCGTGTTAATACATGTGTGCAGTTGTGTTGTGGAAAGAGGATACCGTCCACCAAACAACATCCTCTCCCTTGATTCCTACCATACAAGACAGTGGCAATGAGGACACAACACTTACGGTGTCTTATTTTTTGTCTTGGAACACTTTATGTTTTCATGGTAATATATGTACCACATGCATCTGTAAGCTTTTGAATGTACATAGAAATTTTTCAGTCCAAATACGCTAGTGGTTCTATTTTAACAACAAGTTGAAGTAAAAAAATTATTTTTATTCAACATTTCTTGTAACGTTAGTTTTTTTATGGAGCAAATGACAAGAATTTTCTTTCAGAAAGCGCTGCATCACATTCTAGACTGAAAGTAGAGATGTCTAACATTTTTTTCGGAATTTTTACTAACACCTGAAATTGTGCCAAACTGGCAATATTAACGACATAGGAGACAATCTGAGTAGCCGTCTTAGATTGTTTGCAGATGATGCTGTTATTTATCGTCTTGTAAAGTCATCAGATTATCAAAACGACTTGCAGAATGATTTAGATAAGATATCTGTATGGTGCGAAAAGAGGCAATTGACCCTGAACATAAAAAGTGTGAAGTTATTCACATAAGGACTAAAAGAAATCAGCTAAATTTCGATTACGCGATAAGTCACACAAACTTGAAGGCTGTAAATTCAACTAAATTCGTAGGTATTACAATTACAAATAACCTAAACTGGAACTATCACATCAATAATATTGTAGGTAGATCAAACCAAAGACTACGATTCATTGGTAGAGCACTTACAAGGTGCAACAGGTCTATTGCAGAGACTGCTTACACCACGCTTGTCCGCCCTATTCTGGAGTATTGCTGTGCAGTGTGGAATCCGCATCAGGTGGGACTGACGGATGACATCGAAAAAGTACAAAGAAGGGCAGCTCGTTTTGTATTATCGCGAAATAGGGGAGATAGTGTCACAGACATGATACGTGAACTGGAGTGGCAATCGTTAAACAAAGGCGTTTTTCGTTGCAACGGGATCTTCTCATGAAATTTCAATCACCAGTTTTCTCCTCCGATTGCGAAAACATTCTGCTGGCACCCACCTACATAGGGAGAAATGATCATCAGGATAAAATAAGAGAAATCAGGGCTCGCACGGAAAAATTTAAGTGCTCGTTTGTCCCGCGTGCCGTTCGAGAGTGGAACGCTAGAGAGACAGCATGAGGGTGGTCCATTGAACCGTCTGCCAGACACTTTACTGTGAATAGCAGAGTAATCATGTAGATGTAGACGTAGATGTACGTGCCTAATTTCGTGACGGCCACTGTAGTCACAGACAACTTGTGGCTGTTCCGAAACGCATTGTTGTCTTGGTGGAAAACTGCGGTTTTGGTCTTGTTCCTCCAGTGTCCAAACTGCAGTGACGCGACACGTCCTGTTACTAAGCTCTCGTCCGATGCAACAGGCTGTCCAATACCACCCGCCCTCGTCCTATGTCGGTATCGCAGAGGTTATAACCTCTCATCCCCACCTGTGTGGCAGGAGCGTCCACAGCGGGCAGAGCACAGCTGCTGCACACAGTATGGCAGACGACCCCCGGCTGCGCCTGTAGCGGTCCCTGCAGACCGCATTAGCGGAGGTGACCCGCCAAGCGAAATGGGGGCACCGCGCGGACTGCGAACTGCGGGCTGCAGGGCTGCAGCAGCACAGCGCGGTGGCAGCAGAGGCGGCTGCAGCCATGCTCTGGCCGGCGACACACCCCAACGTCTTCACGAGGCTCTCGTCGTCACTTCCGGAGTAAGTACTTTCAATAAAATGTAAATTTTTAGGCAACGCCATTTCGACAACTGCATCAAGAGCTCGAGGGGTCCCTCAGATTAATAGAGCTGTAAACGGGGCACCACCTAAATCTTGACTGTTCTGTGTCGCATTGTCGTTCTCGATTAAAAGTACTCGATCGTTATTCCATTGGTGGAAAGCTGACATGCGTATTGTATTTAACTTAAGCGTACCAGTATGTGAATGTTGTTGTTGTGGTCTTCAGGCCAGAGACTGGTTTGATGCAGCTTTCCATGCTACTCGATCCTGTGCAACCTTCTTCATCTCCAAGTACCTACTGCAACCTACATCCTTTTGGCTCTGCTTAGTGTATTCGTCTCATTGTCTTCCTCTACGATTTTTACCCTCCACGCTGCCCTCCAATACTAAACTGGTGATTCCTTGATGCCTCAGAACATGTTCTACCTATTGGTCCCTTCTTCTAGTCAAGTTGTGAGACAAATTTCTCTTCTCCCCAATTCTGTTCAGTACCTCCTCATTAGTTTCATGATCTACCCATCTAATCTTCAGCATTCTTCTGTAGCACCACATTTCGAAAGCTTCTATTCTCTTTTTGTCCAAACTATTTATCGTCCATGTTTCACTTCCATACATGGCCACACTCCATACAAATACTTTCAGAAACGACTTCCTCACACTTAAATCTATACTCGATGTTAACAAATTTCTCTTCTTCAGAAACGCTTTCCTTGCCATTGCCAGTCTACATTTTATCCTCTCTACTTCGACCATCATCACTGATTTCGCTACCCAAATGGCAAACCTCATCTACTACTTTAAGTTTCTCATCTCCTAACCTAATTCCATCAGCATCACCCGACTTAATTCAACTAAATTCCATTATCCTCGTTTTGCTTTTGTTGATGTTCATCTTAGAACCTCCTTTCAGGACACTGTCCATTCCGTTCAACTGCTCTACCAAGTCCTTTGATGTCTCTGACAGAATTACAATGTCATCGGTGAACCTCAAAGTTTTTATTTCTTCTCCATGGATTTTAATACCTACTCCGAATTTTTCTTTTGTTTCCTTTAGTGCTTGCTCAATGTACAGATTGAATAACATCGGGGATAGACTACAACCCTGTTTCACTCCCTTCCCAACCACTGCTTCCCTTTCATGCCCCTCGTCTCTTATAAGTATCATCTGGTTTCTGTACATATTATAAATAGCCTTTCGCTCCCTGTATTTCACCCCTACCACCTTCACAATATGAAAGAATTCCAGTCAACATTGGCAAAAGCTTTCTCTAAGTCTTCAAATGCCAGACACGTAGGTTTGCCTTTTCTTACTCTAAGATAAGTCGTGTTGCCAGTATTGCCTCACGTGTTCCAATATTTCTACGGAATCCAAACTGATCTTCCCCGAGGTCGGCTTCTATCAATTTTTCCATTCTCCTGTAAAGAATTTGCGTTAGTATTTTGCAGCCGTGACTTATTAAACTGATAGTTCGGTAATTTTCACATCTGTCAACACCTGCTTGCTTTGGATGGGAATTATTATGTTCTTCTTGAAGCCTGAGGGTATTTCGCCTGTCTCATACATCTTGCTCACGAGATGGTAGATTTTGTCATGGCTGGCTCTCCCAAGGCTGTCAGTAGTTCTAATGCAATGTTTCGACTTATGTCTTTCAGTGCTATGTCAAACTCTTCACACAGTATCATATCTCCCATTTCATCTTCATCCACATTCTCTTACATATCCATAATATTATCCTCAAGTACTTCGCCGTATAGACCCTCTATATACTCCTTCCATATTTCTCCTTTCCCGTCTTTGCTTAATATTGGTTTTCCATCTGAGCTCTTGATAGTCATACAAGTGGTTCTCTTTTCTCCAAAGGTCTCTTTAATTTTCCTGTAGGCAGTATGTACACTTGACTGCAAAAAAAAAAGTTGGTCACTGCCACATACAACCAACATAACGTAGCTGTGTTACAGCTCCTCTAAACACCAAAACCCCGTGGGGTACAGTCGTTTGACTACACACAATGGATACCGCGAGAGACTATTAGAGACCAAAAGTCCTTATGGCAGTCAGTCTAAGTGTCAACTAATATCGCAGTCAAAATTAAATACTTGAGACAATATATGAAGTTACAAAGCTGTACGGCAATTGGGAAAAAGTTTTTCGCTCTCGACAAGGTTTTCCATGCATGTGCTGAACGTCGCTCAACGGCGAGTGGCTCTGGAAACTGGATATTGGACGAACCAGTAAAAAAAGAGCGATTAACGGCAACAAGCACTCTACGGAAATCTCAACATTAGCAGCGAGTAACCAGTAATATCATTGTTCTCGTAACACATCAACAGCTACGTGTACACAAATTTGAACTTTAAATGACATCACCAATGTCTTCGTTCTGGACCTGGATTCAAACCCAGCACCTATAGCCATTGCTAAATAAGATAAACTTTGTTTGTGCTTTATTGAGACCCGATCACTAGGCATAAATAGACGTGAAGTATAGACGTTTGCACCAGTATCAGTTATCAATTGAGATCCCGAAAATAAATGACGAAAATGTTTGTACTGAAATGGGAATCCTGTCATAACAGTTACCTTCCTGGGAACTACCCCCAACGACGTATAATATGGTGTCATTCATAAGGAACAAGGTATGCTCATGTTTAAAATTGAAATGCCATCATGTAAAGCTTGTGACAGAGGTGCGAACCCAGCACCTAATCGGATTGTTAACGAAGTACGTAAAATCAGAAGTTAAATACCAAATGTTTTCACCAATAGCAAGATGTTGGAACCTTAAATGACGATGGAATTGTTTTTGCCTGACTGGGATTCGAACCCAGTATCTAGCGCCGTCGTTTTCTAGCCAGGAACAGACGATAAATAGCTATTGTTAGTTCACCAGTATCGAGATGTGCGCATGTTTAGCTAGACATCAGGCGACGAAAAGTTCTGTGCTGTATGGAATTCAAACCCCGCACACGTTCTCATGAAGACACTTAAGCTATCAAATTCTTTTCCAATAATAGCTAGGAGTGGCATGTTTGTACTTTCAATGATGTGATGGAAAATACTCTGATGGCTAGAAGTTGAATCCACAACATATTGTCGTTGATGATAACAACGAACACAACGTTAGACCCAAATCCGTTTTCGCTAGTAGGATGGAGAAGAATGTTTGAACTTGAAAAGATCTAAGGAAACGTTTGATCTTGTAATGTTGTGATAAAAAACTCATCATGTGGCTGTGAGTTGAAACGAACACGTTGCAGCTGACAACGCACCTAGCCAAGTCTATAGTATAAACTAACGCAGCTCCAACTATTATGCTATAACACGTGCAGGCACCCCTGCAGTTGACGATTCATTCAAATATTTGACGAACAATACATTCAAAAATACATTCATTTTAAACATAGCTACCACAAAATACACTCCTGGAAATGGAAAAAAGAACACATTGACACCGGTGTGTCAGACCCACCATACTTGCTCCGGACACTGCGAGAGGGCTGTACAAGCAATGATCACACGCACGGCACAGCGGACACACCAGGTGTTGGCCGTCGAATGGCGCTAGCTGCGCAGCATTTGTGCACCGCCGCCGTCAGTGTCAGCCAGTTTGCCGTGGCATACGGAGCTCCATCGCAGTCTTTAACACTGGTAGCATGCCGCGACAGCGTGGACGTGAACCGTATGTGCAGTTGACGGACTTTGAGCGAGGGCGTATAGCGGGCATGCCGGAGGCCGGGTGGACGTACCGCCGAATTGCTCAACACGTGGGGCGTGAGGTCTCCACAGTACATCGATGTTGTCGCCAGTGGTCGGCGGAAGGTGCACGTGCCCATCGACCTGGGACCGGACCGCAGCGACGCACGGATGCACGCCAAGACCGTAGGATCCTACGCAGTGCCGTAGGGGACCGCACCGCCACTTCCCAGCAAATTAGGGACACTGTTGCTCCTGGGGTATCGGCGAGGACCATTCGCAACCGTCTCCATGAAGCTGGGCTACGGTCCCGCACACCGTTAGGCCGTCTTCCGCTCACGCCCCAACATCGTGCAGCCCGCCTCCAGTGGTGTCGCGACAGGCGTGAATGGAGGAACGAATGGAGACGTGTCGTCTTCAGCGATGAGAGTCGCTTCTGCCTTGGTGCCAATGATGGTCGTATGCGTGTTTGGCGCCGTGCAGGTGAGCGCCACAATCAGGACTGCATACGACCGAGGCACACAGGGCCAACACCCGGCATCATGGTGTGGGGAGCGATCTCCTACACTGGCCGTACACCACTGGTAATCGTCGAGGGGACGCTGAATAGTGCACGGTACATCCAAACCGTCATCGAACCCATCGTTCTACCATTCCTAGACCGGCAAGGGAACTTGCTGTTGCAACAGGACAATGCACGTCCGCATGTATCCCGTGCCACCCAACGTGCTCTAGAAGGTGTAAGTCAACTACCCTGGCCAGCAAGATCTCCGGATCTGTCCCCCATTGAGCATGTTTGGGACTGGATGAAGCGTCGTCTCACGCGGTCTGCACGTCCGGCACGAACGCTGGTCCAACTGAGGCGCCAGGTGGAAATGGCATGGCAAGCCGTTCCACAGGACTACATCCAGCATCTCTATGATCGTCTCCATGGGAGAATAGCAGCCTGCATTGCTGCGAAAGGTGGATATACACTGTACTAGTGCCGACATTGTGCATGCTCTGTTGCCTGTGTCTATGTGCCTGTGGTTCTGTCAGTGTGATCATGTGATGTATCTGACCCCAGGAATGTGTCAATAAAGTTTCCCCTTCCTGGGACAATGAATTCACGGTGTTCTTATTTCAATTTCCAGGAGTGTGTTTCACCTAGCTAGCAACAGCATGAAGCGGAAACTATTCTTTCTTGTAAGCGCTCTGCATTAGATGTAGCCTTAAGAAAACGTGAATTCAACCACGACAACTAAGCGGAACGTAAAAGTAAACATGTTTGGCAGCAGCTTCTCCGAATAATAGTATATACATAGTATATAATACACGTTTTGTGCACTTATAACATGTACTCAGTGTCTTTGAAACAATACGTGCTGCACGATGGAAATTACTTTCTGCTGAGGCACTTCATTTCCATCTCAATGATACACAACTACTAGAGAACATTGCTCTTTACGGCAGTCAGTCCACTTGTAAGTTAACACCATGATATCGCAGATACTAGGCAACACGTTACTAGGGATGAGAAAGGCCTTAAGGTTTGCAACTAAACATGCTACTCCTAGCTACTACTGAATAAGAATTTGATTATTAACATGTCTTCATAACCATGTGTGCGGCGTTCGCCTCACAATCAGCATAGATGTTATCGTCGTCTTATTTCTAGTTAAACGTGCGTACATCTCGCTAATGGTGGACCAACGGTGGACATTTCTCGTCTGCTCCTGGTTAGACAACGACGATGGGTAGGTGTCGGGTTCGAATCCCATTAAGGCAATAGAACTTCAGTTGTCATTAAGGTTCCAAGGTGACAAACTGTGCTATCTACATTCTGATTTTACGTACTAATTCAACAATTCGATTAGGTGCTGGGTTCGCATCCTTGTCACCAGTATTACATGATGGCATTTCGATTTTAAACATGTGCATCCTTTGTTCCTTGACAATACAACAGTATATATCTTTCGGGGTTAATTACCAATTGTCACGTTAGGGTTCCTGGTTTCGTACAAACATTATCGTCATTTACGTTCAAGTTGGGACTTGATAACTGATACTGGTGCAAATATCAATATTTGACGTCTCTTTCTGCCTAGTGATCGAGTCTCGATAAGGCACAAAGCTTTGCTTGGTTAACAATGGCTTTACGTTCTGTGTTTGCTTCCGGATCCAGAACGAAGACGTTGGTCATGTCATTTAAAGTACAACTTTGTGTACAAGTAACTGTTGATGAGTAATGTGAACAATGATATTACTTGTAATTTGCTGTTAATGTTGGGATTTCCGTAGAGTGCTTGCCGCCGTTAATCACGTTTTATTTTAACTGCTTAGTTACATAAAGTTGATGCGAAACCATTCCCTGTTGAACGTTGAACGACGTCCAGCATGTGTTGGGTAAACATTTTAGACAGCAAAGAACTTGTTTCCAATTGCCATACAAGTTTATAAATCCATATACTGTCTCAAATATTTAATTGTGCCTAAGGATTACTGAACGATTTATGTGACAAAATTAGTTATCCCATAACGTTTGAAATGTCACTTATTGTAATTTAGTTTACAAACGTTAAGGATTGCCTGATCTCTTCTGTACTATACTGGTGTTACTTTACATCTGGACGGAGTGTCATAAAGACCGGTGTTCTCTAGTAGTCTCTAGCGGTACCCATTGTGTATCTTACAACGACTGTACTATGGAGGGTTGCGACGATGTGCAACACAGATATGCTATGTTGGTTGCATACATTCAGGTGCAACCTACACGTTGGAATTCAGGCGTGACCCACTTCTTTTGTTGTCGAGTGTACCTTACCCCTAGTGACATATGCCTCTACATCCTTACATTTGTCCTCTAGCCATCCCTGCTTAACTATTTTGCACTTCCTGTCGATCTCATTTATGAGACGTTTGTATTCCTTTTTGACTGCTTCGTTTACTGCATTTTTATATTTTCTCCTTTCATCAATTAAATTCAATATCTCTTCTGTTACCCAAGGATGTCAACTAGCCCTCGTCTTTTTACCTTCTTGATCTTCTGCAACCTTCACTATTACATCTCTCAAAGCTACCCATTCTTCTTCTACTGTATCCCCCCCCCCCCCCCCCCCATTCTTGTCATCGGTTCGCTAATGCTCTCTCTGAAACTCTCTACAACCTCAGGTTCTTTCAGTTTATCCATGTCCCATCTCCTTAAATTCCCACTTTTTTGCAGTTTCTTCAGTTTTAATCTACAGGTCATAACTAACAGATTGTGGTCAGAGTCTACATCTGCCCCTGGAAATGTCTTACAGTTTAAAACCTGGTTTCTAAATCTCTGTCTTACTGTTATACAATCTACCTGAAACCTTCCAGTATCTCCAGGCCTCTTCCATGTATACAACCTTCTTTCATGATTCTTGAACCAAGTGTTAGCTATTACTAAGTTATGCTCTGTGCAAAATTCTACCAGACGGCTTCCTCTTTCATTTCTTCACCCCAATCGATATTCACCTATTACGTTTCCTTCTCTTCCTTTTCCTACTATCGAATTCCAGTCACCCACGAATATTAAATTTTCGCCTCCCTTCACTATCTGAATAAATTCTTTTATCTCATCATACATTTTATCAATCTCTTCGTCATCTGCAGAGCTAGTTATATAAACTTGTACTACCGTGGTAGGCGTGGGCTTTGTGTCTGTCTTGGCCACAATAATGCGTTCACTATGCTGTTTGTAGTAGCTTACCCGCACTCCTATTTTTTTATTCATTATTAAACCTACTCCAGCATTACCCCTATTTGATTTTGTATTTATAACCCTGTATTCACCTGACCATAAGTCTTGTTCCTCCTGACACCGAACTTGACTAATTCCTACTATATCTAACTTTAACCTACCCATTTCCCTTTTTAAATTTTCTAACCTATCTGGTCGATTAAGGGATCTGAAAATCCACGCTCCAATCCGTAGAACGCCAGTTTTCTTTCTCCTGATAACGACGTCCTCCTGAGTAGTCCCCGCCCGGAGATCCGAATGGAGGACTATTTTACCTCCGGAATATTTTATACAAGAGGACGCCATTATTATTCAACCACACAGTAGAGCTGCATGCCCTCGGGAAAAATTACGGCTTTAGTTTCCCCTTGCTTTCAGCCGTTCGCCGTACCAGCACAGCAAGGCCGTTTTGGTTATTGTTACAAGGCCAGATCAGTCAATCATCCAGACTGTTGCCCCTGCACTAACTGAAAATGCTGCTCCCCCCTTCAGGAGCCACACGTTTGTCTGACCAGTCAACAGATACCCTTCCGTTGTTGTTGCACCTACGGCACGGCTATCTGTCTCGCTGAGGCACGCAAGCATCCTGGAGAGGTGTGTGGGCGGTGTGTGTGTGTGTGGTGGTGGGGGGGGGGGGGGGGGGGAGGGATGTAGGTGAATAAGTATAAAAAAAAACGATTGTTTAAATTTTTGTGTTAAAAGTGCTCTGTACTTTTCTAAAAAAGAATATACTTTGGGCAAGTTGTTCCGGCGAAAGCCCCAAAATTAGAGGAATTTAAAATTGTCTGAACGCATGACGAGGCGCCCATGTCATGCTGAAAGCTGTGTTAAAGACAGAATTTTTTTCGCTCTTGTTTCTTTTTTTTTTACTTTTTAGTCTACAATATATTACCCACAAGATTAGTAGAGAAGTAATTGTAGGATAGGACGCAGCCGGCCGGGGTGGCCGTGCGGTTTTAGGCGCTACAGTCTTGGACCGAGGAACCGCTACGGTCGCTGGTTCGAATCCTGCCTCGGGCATGGATGTGTGTGATGTCCTTAGGTTAGTTAGGTTTAAGTAGTTTTAAGTTCTAGGCGACTGATGACCTTAGAAGTTAATTCGCATAGTGCTCAGAGCTATTTGATAGGCCGCAAAACCCAAATGAGAGTTTTTAAAAACTCTGTACGGGAACGGCCACCAAAAACTGTTCTGGTTGGAATAAATACTTTCGAAATACGTGTGTGGATGATCTGCTATTTTTCAATGATGGTGCGGTGTCAAGTTTTAAGGTTGTTGAATTGACGGGAGTGCCTGTTGGATTAAATATGCAAAAAACTTTAATTGCAATTTACCGCAGCAGACTTATAGAAGCAGAGAAATCGGTGTTCGAAGCCTCCAAAGAAGCAAGAATAAGAAGAAGTCTGGGAAAGAAAAGGAAGGGACAACAACAGAGCCGGCCGGAGTGGCCGTGCGGTTCTAGGCGCTACAGTCTGGAACCGAGCGACCGCTACGGTCGCAGGTTCGCATCCTGCCTCGGGCATGGATGTGTGTGATGTCCTTAGGTTAGTTAGGTTTAATTAGTTCTAAGTTCTAGGCGACTGATGACCTCAGAAGTTAACTCGCATAGTGCTGAGAACCATTTTTTAACAACAACAGAAACAATATGAATATGGACCTGTGATGCCTTCGTTTTATACAGGATAGGCAGATAAGTAAGCTTTAAATTTAAATTGGACTTCCTAGAAGTTGACTTATTTGATATTCTGATATAAATTGGTTAAAAGCTATTAAAGAGGGATGGAATTTCGTTTGCTGTCTTAAAACAAACTTAATTATAAAGTAGTCTATTTTTATGACTTAAATTTGAAAATTAAAGACCTTTTTAACAAAACAGTGAGTTAAATAATGAAATTTTCGGCAATCATTATTAAAGATTTTTTGGATCGTAATTCATGACAGCAACACCTTTTTAAGGCTCTACTTTAAACATAAGAGTGTAAAGAACTTCCAGAAAAAAATCAAGTTTCTACTTTGTTTTTATTTCGAGATACGAGTGCCTGTGCTGTACATAAATAGTTAACGTGCTTTACTTAACTTGCAACACAAAATACAATTAAAAATAATTGTGAGAGCAAAAGCTGTGGATCGTACATCAAATGGTTTCCAAAGGTTTTTTTAAACGGTGGTAAGCATTACATGAGATAGCAACTCTTATTTTTTGAGCTACAACATACAGAAAACTGAAACTTCCTGGCTGATTAAAACTGTATGGCGGACCGAGACTCGAAACCGGGAGTTCGAGTCCCTGTCTGGCACACAGTTTTAATGTGCCAGGAAGTTTCATATCAGCGCACACTCCGCTGCAGAGTGAAAATCTCATTCTGGATCTAGAAAACTGCTAAAGTTTTCAAAATTTTCCCTTGTGTTCGCGAACCAGTCCCCTTAACTCCCACTCATTTTCTATTAAAATTGTTATGGTGTTTATAAATCTCGATGACCTCTAAACATACGCACTTGACAATGCTTTGTCTTTGCTAAAACGATGGTGGCTAGGCTCACAATTTTAGTTCGTGCTGCCTTCTGCGAAAGCATGTTCCGCTACAGCCAATGTCCCAGCGACTAGCGTTATAGCAAAGACAATGCATTGCCATGTGCTCATGTATAGAGAAGCCATACAGATTTACAAACAATATAATGGTTTTAATAGGAAAGAAGTAGGAGTTCAGTTAAAGGAAATATGAATCCCGACTTCGCACCAGCAGATGATCGATTACTTTTAATCGAGAACGATGACGCCAGCTAGAGATAAATGAGCATTCTGCATCACAGAAGGGACCCCTTGATCCCTTGATGCTGTTATTGTTTTATAACCGAAGATGTTTACCTCAGTAGAAGGCGAAATGTCAGGGAACTGCATTATACATTCACCACGGCCTCATAACCTGGAAGACGTTTAACTGAAGTAAACACTGGCTGTATTGTACATGACGACCCAAACGGCCATTAACATTTGGAAATCGTCAGAGTGACGGGTGGCGGTTACGCCGATATGTTACAGAATCACATCAGCCCTAGCCTGGCTAGGAAGTACAACTTTTATGCAGGATGGCGCTCCATCATATACTGCTTGCTACACGTGTGAAAAAACCTTTGCTCACATCGTTTGGTGAGGACTGCGTATTGAGCCGCCACGTCTGTCATGCGAAAAGACAACATTCGACAGCAGTTCCTCGCCGCTACTGATATTTAGTACAAGGCTGTTCACGACATTGTCCCTTGACTGAAGGTATTGTTGATTCATGACAGCACAAGTTCAACATTTTTTATAATGAACATCATCTTTGCTAAAAACCAGTTGTTATACTAATTACTGCTTTTTGTTATGTGGAGTGACGCATGTGCATCATTTTGTGCACTTTTTTAGTTTCAGAGAAACCCCATATCATTTCTAGCACGTGAGTCAGTTTTAAAATCACTGCCTAGCTTACTCCGCGAAGTACTGAATTTTCACATGTTAACTGACTTTTGGGTCACCGTGTACAATGTCAAAAGTGTTACAGGAAGTTTTCCCGGCGTAATGACTTTCCACCAGGCTTCGGGCTTGCAGGCGGATGACGTTGACATCTTGTCACGATATTTATGCTTACAACCATTCAGTCATCCTCGGGCGAGTTTTATACTGTAAAAGACCTCTGTTGGTGCCTGAATGGTTGTAAGCCGAAAGATCGTGACAAGATGTCGACGTCATCCGGCTGCAGCCCTGAAAACTGTGCTGTGGAATGTTGAAGTATTCTTTGTGATCATGGCCTCATCTCATATAAAGCAGTATTTTAACATAAACTGTGAATTCCTGCGCTGTATTATGTTCATCTTGAGTTAAATACGGAAGTTAAACATTCCAGAATGTGAACCTCCACGTTTGTTGTCACCTCACTGCAGTCACCGCCCCGCGAAACGTGAATCACACCTTGTCGCGTACCGTCGCGTACGTACTGTCATGACTGTTCATCTGTTCTGTGGGACGAGGAAGTTCGCACATCGCCTTTTTAGAGAATCTGCAAACTGCAGCTGCACAAAGCTGTCCTCCCCGTCGATGAGATCAGCGTCAGGAGGCGATTAGGCGCCAGCGTTAACGTGGCGTAACAGAGGAACAGCAAAACAGTAAGTTCACTGTATATGAAGATTGCTAATAACGACGAACATCGGACAACCAAAATTAACTTCAGATTAAAGCAAATGCAATTTGTAACAACAGTGAAATTATATGAGGTAAAACTCTGTACTAAACTCACAGTGGAACAGGCAGAGAGAGAAATTTACTAGAAAAAAAAAAAAAAAAAAAAACGTGTCGCAACTGTAGGATGTTTAATCTGTATGAGTACGTATAATGTGGAAGCGATTTGTCCAGATTTCACCACATAAAAAAATATTGAAGCCACGTTGGTGACACTTGCTGTCGGTCATCGGACAATCTGTCAACTCTTTCCATATCAGAATATCAGAATTCGAGGAGTCCACACCTGGAGTTGTCTTCTGCAATCAACAATAGCATTCATGAAGCCAAGCAAAGTGTGTTCGCTTTTTCTTTCCACGTGTGTCATACAACTGATATTATTTCGAAAGCTACCTTATCAGTAGTAACGACTATTTATTCAATGATACGAATTAGTACTCCCTGCATCCGTAAGAAGAACGATGCATTCTTTTCAGAGATGATGAATCACTCTCTCACTATTCTCCGTATTCAAGGGTACAGTTTAATGTTGATTTTACACCCAAGACATCGTTTTTGTGAGATAACAGGAGGTTATATGCACTGATGGGAGCGTGTACATTGTTAATGCGAGTCGGGTCTTTATGGTGAGTCTCCTTCGAGTAGTACTTTTCTGGAGTTGAGAATAAACAGCCAGTTTGGTCATTTAACAGTAAATCTTGCGGTGGACGTTTGGGGTTTACCGCGTGCAGCTATTAGGGAAACGAACATCTCAAAGCACTTACCGGCGACAGAATGCTGGGTTCAAAATGGTTCAAATGGCTCTGAGCACTATGGGACTTAACTTCTGAGGTCATCAGTCCCCTAGAACTTAGAACTACTTAAACCTAACTAACCAAAGGACATCACACACATCCACGCCCGAGGCAGGATTCGAACCTGCGACCGTAGCGGTCGCGCAGTTCCAGACTGTAGCGCCTAGAACCGCTCGGCCACCTCGGCCGGCCAGAATACTGGGCCCAAGAATTTCTCGTGCCAGTGTTCAGACAATGCATTCAGTCAAAGAGGGGGGAAAACGGACTATCTGGGCCTACCTGTTAGATGCCTCTTGACACGGCAGGGGGCGCGAGAGAACTCTTGGTGGCCCAGCCAATGCGCTACAGGCCTTCAAAACAATTGTAGAAGGAACGCAAAACTTATGGTGGCTCTCAAATGATCTATGTTGGGACACAAAAGCACTTCTCGTAGTTTAACCAGGGCACCTGGTCAGACATGTGGTAACGTTTGGGCTGTCCAGATAATGATCTTCATGACAAATGTATTGTTCACTTTAGAGCTATACGGAAACTGAAAAAATACGCTGCTTATACGAGGTGCATTCAAGTTCTAAGGCCTCCGATTTCTTTCCTCCAGACTGGAAATAGATAGAAACATGCGCATTGTTTTAAAATGAGGCCGCGTTCATTGTCAATACGTCCCAGAGATGGTAGCACCATACGGCAGATGGAATTTTACCGCCAGTGGCGAGAATGAGAACTGTTTTAAATACTTAAAATGGCAACGTTTTCCTTACTTGAACAGCCTGCAATCATTCGTTTTCTGAATTTGCATGGTGTGAAACCAATTGAAATTCATTGACAGTTGAAGGAGACATGTCGTGATGGAGTTATGGATGTGTCGAAAGTGCGTTCGTGGGTGCGACAGTTTAATGAAGGCAGAACAACGTGTCACAACAAACTGAAAGAACCTCGGGCTCGCACAAGCCGGTCTGATGACATGATCGAGAAAGTGGAGAGAATTGTTTTGGGGGATTGCCGAATGACTGTTGAACAGATCGCCTCCAGAGTTGGCATTTCTGTGAGTTCTGTGCACACAATCCTGCATGACGACCTGAAAATGCGAAAAGTGTCATCCAGGTGGGTGCCACGAATGCTGACGGGCGACCACATGGCTGCCCGTGTGGCATGTTGCCAGGCAATGTTGACATGCAACGACAGCACGAATGGGACTTTCTTTTCATCGGTTGTGACAATGGATGAGACGTGGATGCCATTTTTCAATCCAGAAACAAAGCGCCAGTCAGCTCAATGGAAGCACACAGATTCACCGCCACTAAAAAAATTTCGGGTAACCGCCAGTGCTGAAAAAACAATGGTGTCCATGTTCTGGGACAGCGAGGGCATAATCATTCCCCATTGCGTTCCAAAGGGCACTACAGTAACAGGTCCACCCAACGAAAATGTTTTAAAGAACAAATTCCTTCCTGCACTGCAACAAAAACGTCCGGGAAGGGCTGTGCGTGTGCTGTTTCACCAAGACAACGCACCTGCACATCGAGCTAACGTTACGCAACAGTTTCTTCGTGATAACAACTTTGAAGTGATTCCTCATGCTCCCTACTCACCTGACCTGGCTCCTAGTGACTTTTGGCTTTTTCCAACAATGAAAGACACTCTCCGTGGCCGCACATTCGCCAGCCGAGCTGCTATTGCCTCAGCGATTTTCCAGTGGTCAAAACAGACTCCTAAAGAAGCCTTCGCCACTGCCATGAAATCATGGCGTCAGCGTTGTGAAAAACGTGTACGTCTGCAGGGCGATTACGTCGAGAAGTAACGCCAGTTTCATCGATTTCGGGTGAGTAGTTAATTAGAAAAAAAATCGGAGGCCTTAGAACTTGAATGCACCTCGTAGTGGCCATGGCAATTTACAAGTCGGGGATTGGTTGCTTCTCCTGGGAAGAGAAGAATATTGCTAACTTTGATTAGGATAAACTGATGAGTGGAACAGACGAGTTAGGCGGTGGATGGGGGGGGGGGGGGGGAGACATGAATTTGTGCATCTTGTGATTGGTACAAAACCCTTATGGGAGTGGTTGCAGGAGTGCTTTGCTGGAGTTCACCGAGGTTTGATGGGAAGTGGAGGAGAAACTTGGTCTTCCTACTCAGACTCCAGTCTGGAGTTGGTCTGGTCTTCACTTTTGTTATGAGTGGACTGTACTTGGTACTCTTGTCCTGAGCATGACTTCTCACTAGCACTGGTCTTGACTGGGTAACCTGTGATGAGGACTTACCTGTACCAACAGTTTAGACCTCAGTCATCTTGGACATCTTACCATGTCTTATTAGTGACAGGTCTGCCGCATTGACGTTTGACCCCCTTGTGCGCACTGCTGTATAAGTGAGTCAGATTGGTCTGTGGCATGACCAGCAAACAGGAGTGTCACACGCTGGAATCTGCCGACATTTCAGGGCACCATTAGATACAGACTGCGATCCGTCTAACATATCGCCAGCAGCGACTTCGCATATTTCATGGCTGCCATAGATAATTACAGGCGTCTCACGTCACTGCTCTGCAAACGCTTGAACCACATCCGTCCCCTGAGATTAGATTAGATTAGATTAGCACTTGTTCCATAGATCATGAATACGACACTTCGTAATGATGTGGAACGTGTCAGGTTAATTAAAGGTGTCTATACAAGATATTGCATTACACAAAATATTACATAACACTTACTATTTTTTTATGGGGGTTGGGGAAATTGCCCACTTACTACACCCAAAAATCCATCTAATGAGTAGAAGGAGTTGCCATTAAGAAATTCTTTTAATTTGCTTTTAAATGCTAGACGTCTATCTGTCAGACTTTTGATGCTATTAGGTAAGTGACCAAAGATTTTTGTGGCTGCATAATTTACCCCCTTCTGAGCCAAAGTTAGATTTAACCCTGAGTAGTGAAGATCATCCTTTCTCCTAGTGTTGTAGCCATGTACACTGCTACTACTTTTGAATTCTTTCGGATTGTTAACAACAAATTTCATAAGTGAATATCTATATTGTGAGGCTACAGTGAAGATCTCTAGCTCTTAAAATAAGTGTCTGCAGGATGATCTTGGATGAGCTCCAGCAATTATTCTGATTGCACGCTTTTGTGCAATGAACAATCTTTTACTCAGTGATAATTTACCCCAGAATACGATGCCATACGAAAGCAGAGAATGAAAATAGGCGTCATAAGCTAATTTACTCAGATGTATCTCACCAAAATTTGCAATGACCGTAATAGCATAAGTAGCTGAACTCAAACGTTTCAGCAGACCCTCAGTGTGTTTTTTTTCAGTTCAACCCCTCATCAGTGCATACACCTAGAAATTTTGAATATTGTTCCTTAGCTACCGATTTCTGATTGAAGTATATATTTATCAATGGTGCCATTCCACTTACTGTGTGGAACTGGGAACTGTATATGCTGAGACTGTGCTACACATTGAGAAAGGTGTATAGTATTACTTCTCTGGCTTGTTAGGACAAACAGAATCAGTCTCGCCACTTGTTCTCAGCTGCACCAGCGTAGTATAACCTCTGTGTAGAATAAATACATCAAAGTCTATTCAGTGTTAGATAATTTCGGATTGCGTTACTCATGTTTTGAGCCAGAGTACAATCAGACGGACCTTAGTCTTTGCCAACCAGCCACCACCCAGGTGAGTGTTAACCATGTGTTACATGTTTGTGCTGCCATCAAATCACATTTTATTTTTGTCATCATGCTTAACATATACTTTTGTCCAATTTTTAATCAATAAAGTTGTGCCATAACTGTTATAAAAGGTCAGTCCCATTTTGATATATTAACCACCCATCAACAATCGACTAAACTAATGACAGGGTCACCATTTCATTAATATTATTTCAGCATTAGAGTTCATTTAGATTCTGATAAATGAGATAACCTCTAATCCAGGTTATCATCAACAAACACAGTCAAAGGGAAAAATCAGTTTAGCAGATGCGTGGGGAACCTAGTCAGATGGCAAGTTTACTAGTTAAAGCGATTGCTGTTTTTGTATCCCTCCTGGACAGGCGGTGCGTTGGTCTGCTCCTGTAAACTGAAGGGTAGGCCGAATGTAGGAAGCGAGTAGGAGCAGGAAACGTAAAGTACTGCGGTACAGCCGGCTGCGGTGGTCTAGCGGTTCAGGCGCTCAGTCCGGAACCGCACGACTGCAACGGTCGCAGGTTCGAATCCTGCCTCGGGCATGGATGTGTGTGATGTCCTTAGGTTGGTTAGGTTTAAGTAGTTCTAAGTTCTAGGGGACTGATAACCAGAGATGTTAAGTCCCATAGTGCTCAGAGCCATTTGAACCATTTTGAACTGCGGTACATCGTACAAGTTAAAACTCTTTTACTGGTGTATGAACGTGTACAAATTATAATATTACTTAACCTTGGCTGAGATGAACACGTAGGTGCGAAGCCGTACAGGTATCAACGCTAGTAGCTACTCGTAGTTGGGCAAACTGCATTGAAGTAACTGAAGTAACAAAGTCTGTAATGGCTAGCCCCCTATGAAGTAGAAACAATGTTCCTAGATCGTCTCCTCGGAATCAAATGGGCTGAATCTTCAGCGGCGCTCGTAGAGCTGTACAGCGCCGGCTAGAGGGTGCTGTTGTCAGTGTCGGTGTCATACTGCCAACCTACGAACTCGCACCTACGCCGTGGTATCTTAGCTATCGATACCACAGCTGTCAGGGAGGTAGCTCATAGTCTCCTGTGACCTTCCAAAACATACCAAAAGTGCAGTGTAGTCTTGGATATGCATGCATGCCCAAAGAAACTTTGCATCGTAATTCAGAATAACAAAGACACTGCAGTATCATATTTCTTGAGAGTCGGGGGTCTGGTATTCGTAAATAAATATCTAACGGCAGTCCCTGTGTTTTTAAGAAGACCGATGTAATGTTCCTTCATGTACACATGAATACATTTGCTGTACTTCTTGTAGGCTCTAGTCGTTGCAGTGTCTGTTCGCTCTTCTTAACAGGCTAGGCTCTGCAATATCGCATTTATCCGCAGACACGGGCAGCAACTTCCAGTTACAACGTCCTCCTCTGTACGGGAATTGCATAATGTATGTACAAGTGCGGGCTGTGACGTAGGAAAGACGATGTGTGGAAGTTTGCATCTGGCTGTAATCGTTGCATTGCTTCGTTCATCTGAACAACACAGACACTGTAGTCCCGTATTTATCTGCAGACATTGGCTGCAACTTTCTATTACAATCTCTTCCCCTGTACAGAAATGACAGAACATGTGTACGAGTGTAGGTTGTGACGCTGGGAATACGACATATGGAAATCCGTGTCTGACCGTGATTCGTGCTCGGATGGCCGAAGCGGTTAAGGCGAACGATCGCGCAAAGCGGGAAATCCAGGTGGCAGTCCCAGCCCGGCACAAATTTTCGTTTTCGTCATTCCAATATACAGTCGAATGTGGTTCATATTCGCCACTGTGAATACATTTCTTATATTTTTTCTAAAGACACTAAGCACAATTTGTTCTTTTAACGCTTTTTCGCGCCTACGTTTCAGTACAGAACATTGAACACTTCACACATTTTCACAATGCATATGAACAATAAGAACCACATGAGCATGATTGGCGGGTCAGAGAAAACGACTGTCCAGTGGGACTGGAAAACATTTTACACGGTGACTGGTAAAAATAGTGCAGACTCTCATTGCGTTGATGTGCCTCAATGTGTCAATGACGCTAGCATAGCAACGAAACAACTGATGCACGAGTCAGAACATTTTCCAGTACGTTCACACTTAGTGTAGGTGCATTGTGTCGGGCAGCTAATCGTGAGCGTTTGTTTACATTTTGATTTAATTTAGCCTGTACAAAGAATAATATGTTTACTGAGTATTGTCGCAGGAGTTTGCCTTGTTGCCAGCATGAAAGTGCACCAAACAGTCAGGACAAAGTTGCGATATCCCTTCCAGTGTGAGATGCTATTTTTCTTTCAAGGTCCGAGCGGTCGCGAAGTTGAGGCCACGGTGAACATCCTGTGATGTTTTGCGCAGATGTGATGCGATTTGTCTCGCATCACATTACTCTTTTCAGTTGTGAGTGAACATTGCGTAAGTAAAAAAAGTTTCCCACCGAGTGTGAAGGCGTGCTGTCATTCGATTTCTTGATGGTGAGGAGTTCCGCCAGATTTCACGCAGCCACGTAACGGAACTGTCATGCACAAGAACAAAGTCCTTCTTCATGACAATGACCGGAAGCATGCTGCAGCTGCAACAGTGACGCTACTTCAGGCATTTCGATGGGAAGTGTTTGGTTAGCATAAAGTCTGCGAGGACAACATTTTGGTATACACAAAGAGCAGCAGATCAGCATAGAGAATAGACGAAAAGCACAGGCGGCTGTCTTTTATGACGAGAGTATTGGAAAGTTGGTACAATACTACGACAAATATCTACGTTGGAGCGGCGACTGTGTAGAGAAGTAGTTGAACGGTGTAGCCTAATGTTCCAAATAAAACGTTTTTAATTTTCGCTGTGGTTTCCGTTTCTGGACCGATTCTCCTTGAAAAATATCGCTCTCGTATTTTGTTGCTGTGTAAAACAAATGCAATGAAGAGTCGTGTGAAAATACTTCATACAGAAGTGAGCTGGATCCGTTAATAACTGCAAAGTACTGCAGCGTGCAGTGATAATATGTACAGACGTGCTCAAAAGTATCCGAACGACCTGAATTGCATTTCGCCTGATTCGCATACAAACCTCATAACGCAGGTGTCTAACAGGTCCTCTAACCGCTCCTCGGTACAGTCGTTTGACTATTGAAAATGGTTCCAACAAATCACCACTAGAAAACACTGCTCTTTATCGCAATAACTCAACATGTAAAGTAATACCACGATACTACAAATATCAGGGAACACCTTATCACAGATAAAACTGACCTTAAGACTTGTAAGCTCACATTTATTACAATAAATGACATACCTGAAATGTTACCACTCTCATTATTACGTCAGATAGATAATGCCCGCAGTAAGTTCGTATTATTCATGCTTTCCTCTTCGAAGTAACATACCACACTTAGTATTTAACACAAAATGACATTAAAAATTTAAGTTTTTCACCTGCTGCTAATTGAGAATATGTATGAACTTCAAATGACATGACGACGCTCTCGTTCTGCATGTGGATTAAAACCCAGGTAATCCAGACTAAGCAAAGACTTCGTGACTGACGGAAACTAACAGTCATTCCCCACTAGGCATACAGAGAGTGATATACCTCGATTTTAGACAGTATCAGTTAGGAAATATCAACTTTAAATTACGTAACGGTTACATTTCTAACGGACGCGAGTTCCTACCCAGCATCTATTGTCCCTGTTAACGAACTACGAGAGATGTTAAATATTGCTTCTTCACAAGTAACTTACTTGAATTGCCCTGAGGTAAAGCTTTGTGTTAGACAGGGATTCGAACCCAGAACCTAATCGGATTGTTATCGAAGCACAATCAACTCTGACATATCGGATTTTCTCGGCAGTAGCAAGGTTGTTTTAACTGAGATGACGAGACGAAACATTACTTTTTTCCTTCCCAGGACTCCAACCCTGCACCTATCGTTGTTATGTTCTAGGGAAAACGAACGTTAAATATGGGTTTGCTACACCAGAAGCGACATGTGAGCATGTTTGAACTAGAAATAACATGACGAAGAGTTCAGTGCTGACTGGTAATCGAACCCCACACATCGTTGAAGACTATATACAGAGAGACGTCGGCTACCGCATTTTGCTCCACCAGCAGCTCGGAATAACATCCTTGAACTTACAATGATCTCGCAAATAGTTCTGTGTTTCTCTTGGAGTCAAAAACGTCAGATATCGTTAGTGTTGACAACGAATTAAAATACATTAAAAATCAAAATTATTACCCACCAGCAGATAGGTGTTCTCATGCTAGAGCTTGATAATACATAATGAAAACTTTAGTACCAGGCTAGGATTCGAACCCATTCACGCGCAATATGCGGAGATGTTGAGGAATCTGCAGTTTTGAACAAACAACAAATTGTAGTCGAGCTGTATTGTCACGAAGGGATCAAATTCCGCGTTAAGGGCGGTCTGAGTTGCATTACCAGTTCAGAACCAATTTTATCGACATACAGAAGCTCAAATAAAAGATGGAATAAGTGTCCTGTGACCCTACATAGCGTCTGTTTCGTCACTAGAAATAAATAACTAGTATAAGAGAGGTTACTGGTGATAAAGTTTCTACATGTCGCCACTTCTGACTTTATTGTGGTTCAGCCTAATGTATACTTGGTAGAGAAGGAATATCATGTTGAATGTGAATTTCAGACCACAATGCCATTATACCTTCTTCACTTGGCGTAGCCAGAAGAGAATAGAATCTGTCTCTCCCTATCAAAAACCATCGGTAGAAGTTGGAATCGAACCCAGACCATGAGTGTATGAATCTATCAGCAATGAAACGGACCACCAAATCCTCTTCACTGTGGCTCATTTTTCTATTGTAACACCGGTGCGCCACTCTGGATGAGAATTCTGACATACAGGGTCCCTTAGTGGTTTGCAACATGTTCAGTACATTCATTTACTTGGTTGAACGAATCGCCATGATCTAGCTGCCTCAGCTACCCAGTGCATACATTCGACTCTATTTTGTAATCACTGAAATAAAATCAGGTAACTGCCACCTACACAGAACTGCCAACAGAGTAGGATGCAGAAATTTAAATAGGAAGTCTTCCTTTCCACTTGAGCTACTCTATTGCGCTACCTGTTTGTTGAAAACGTCGTGTAGTGTAAAAGAAAAGCTGTAACTGTCTGTCTCTCAGAAGTCTAGATCTGGCCATATGCATTATCTCACAACACTGTGGAATGCGGAATTTCTGAAGGAACTGTTGTAGACTTCTTGAGATGTCACAACTACATGACAGCTAGTGGCGTAACAGTAAGCTTCGCCCACCGTAGATAAGACGTCGCCAGTTCTAATACATTCGCTGCTAAATTTTTTTTAAACGCAATTCTGCTGTCTGCTGAAGTTATCAATGTAATTGAACTTTGAACATAATTCCCTTCACTTCTCAACCCAAAATAGTCGCATTTGGAAAAAGGGCCAACTACTGTGACATTTTGTTGTTTTTATGTTTAATAGACGGCCAGTCAGCAGATACATCTCGAAACTTTTGTATTATGTATGGGGAGAGCGCACCGTGCCAAAATACGTCAGAAAAGTATTTTCTACATTAGTTGTCGTAGGGTAGTGTCATTTTATTCTTCTTCAAACCTCGTTTGACAGCTTTAACTCAGAAAAAGTTTTCTACATGCATGTAATCGATAAACTGCATGTGCATTGTCAAACTGTTATAGATAACATCAGAGAATTCACATATATCGTTGATGATTAATTTCTCTCTCATGTTTACTATTGTTTAAACAACACTAAAAGAAACCCTACGAATATTGTGCACTGTATTATAAGAAATGAAATAAAACTACCCACGATAACCTTACGACGAAAGTCTGTTTTAATAAAGCTGAGTATCTGTACACAAGCGAGCTTCTATCGAACTGAATTAGTAAAATACTACTCACTTAGATTTCGATTGGGTCTGTGTTTAATTCATATGCTGTGTCATCCTCAAGAGGTACGCAAATGCAGCATTTCATAAATAAAGTTATGTATTCCTAGAAACCCAAAAACTGTTTGTCAGCAACGGAAAGAGACATTACCTGTTGTACAGCATTATAAGTTTTTCACCATTGCACTATGAGCCGAAAGTATTTTCTTGCGTTTTCCTTATCGATGTTTGATCTGACTGCTTGTAGCTCTTTCACAGAAGGGATAAAAACGGCGCAGTCAGCGAGGCTGGAACCGCGAACATGAAGAGACGCTTTTTATACAGCTCAGCATGTTACCACAGAGCTAACGTAGAAGTATGTGTCTGAGATTCCTATTACGAGGCCAATAGTGACTAGAACTCGTAAATAGCTATTTAAAGGACAAGATTACTTTCGATTTCCACGTGCAACGACTTTCCTGGGCTGAAAACCGTGAATTTACAATCTTTTGTTACACCTCAAGCGATAATAACCCAGATTATTCAATGGAAATGACAGGAAAAATCAAGTGAACTTTGAGGCTTAATTCCGTGCACACCAGGAAGTAACTCGTCGATCACAGAGTTGCCAAACCTACCTTCCCTTGTTGCCAGATTTCAGTTACAGTACCAGCAGGAAGAAGCGAACCGATGTGTTCCTACAAGGGCTGGGAAGTGACCAAAGACGCGGCTGGCACGGAATACGTAATGTGTCCGATTCGCATTTCTGTAACTAGGTTTAGGGACTGTAGTCTAGTTACTAATAATACTCAGAACTGACTGTAAACTAAGCAGCATAAATCAGTAACACTCATAGTTGTTTTTATATTTCATTCGTAAGTGTACCCAAAACTAAGAAATCCATTCACGGACGTTTTTGTGCCATACTGATAGTCGAGCACAACAAACAAATAAAAATGAAAATCAATGTTTGTGTGTGTGTGTTGAAACACGTATGTAACGTAGCAGCGATGGTGAGGCACGTAAAAATCTTTGACCAGAGAGCCTATTATCGTGGTTAGTCTGCGCTTGACCGCGCGAGTGTTGCGAGCAGTTCGCTAGTAGTCGTCATGTAGAGCAGTACGCGAGTAGCAGTAGGCCAGTGGTCTCTGTCGATAGCAGTAGCTCAGTTCAGTTGCGTCCAGTAGTACGCTAGTAGTCGTCATGCAGAGCAGTCGGCCAGTAGTAGCAGCCCAGTGCGGTTGTGTGATGTAGTCTGTCGGCTATACTGGTCAAGATGCTGAATGAGGTATATTGTTAATTAAGGTAATCATCAGATAATGTAAAGTTTATTTATTGTAATTAATTTCCAACAAGTGCCCCAATAATAATTTGATTTCAAAGCAATTTTTACAAAAAAAATTCATTTAATTACGATTTCCTTCATTTCCCTTAAAGAAAAGTTTCAGTTAAATTTAAAAATAAAAAATATTATTTGCAATGCAGTTCCTCCAAGCCGCGCGCAATAATAAGAGCAGAAATTTGACAAGCAGTTTCAATGAGGTAAGAAATTAATTCTGTTTTTTGCACAAGGGCCAAAGACCGATATTTCGGTTTAATTGAATTTTCATTGTCACTGAAGTTTCATTAGCACTGAATTGTTTTTCATCATTTTCGTGACAGCTAATACTTTCAGTCAGATTGCGATTCTCACTTTTATTGTCATTAAATTTAATTGCTAGGGAGGTTACGTTTGGCTCCTGTTCATTTTTTATAAAATTTTTGTGGGGAGGCTACACTTAGCGCAATGTCCATTAGCATTCATAATTAAATATTGTCATATTTAAAATTTTTGTGGGGAGGTTACACTTGGCGACACCCAGTCCAGGATCGAATTTCGTTGAGAATCTCTTGAACAACAGTCAGATATCTGCTCTTATTTGCTTAGATATAATTAGGATTTGGCGCAACGCTTTTACTAATCTTGTGACTTTCTTTCTACAGGTCAACGGCAATTCGTTGCTCTGTTGTATTTGTTTGTTGCCTTTCTGTATTTGTGCTTATTTCTTTTGTGAATAATTGTGACTATTGTGAAAATGCCGCGAAAGACTATGAATAGTGTATGGCGAGGTATTTTGAATGAAATTACCGACTTCAACAGCGTGACCGATAGTAATTGTGACACGCAGTGTAATGATCACAATCCTGCGTTCACTAACAATCAGTGCATTCCAACCACTAGTGATGACTTTTACCTTGATAATGAACAAACGAACTCAATTGTCTCGTCTGTTAATTTGACGACAATTGATGACGCAGAACGCTCTATTGTAATGAGCGCTGCCGAGCTTAACACACCCGATTTGGAAAATTCAAGTAACGTACAGACAAATTTGTCTCATGAAAATGAACAGGATGCACAAAGTAGGACGGATTTATTTAATTCCGAAATAGTGTCTGACAGTGTACATCCGACTGATAATCCTTTTTGTAAGTTGCAGAATGACCAAATGGTCACACAAAGCGCGACAACTGCAGGTACACCATTAAACAGCACTGAGAATAGAAATGCTAATTTTGGTTCGGATCAAATTATGACACTATTGCTGCAGCGAGTTAACCAACTTATGGAAAAACAAGACAACAGTAGTAAAGATTTCAAACAACAATTTAGTGAACAGGATAAAAAATTTAATAAAATAAATGAGAAACTTGACAATAATGACGAAAATCTCAAACAACTTAGTGAACAGGTCAAACAAGATAATGAAAAACTCAAACAACACTTAAATGAAAAATTAGACGACAATTCCAGACAGTTAAATGAAAAATTAGACGACAATTCCAGACAGTTAAATGAAAAATTAGACGACAATTCCAGACAGCTTAGTGAACAAATAAGAGCCGTTGCCGCGCAGTGTCATGACACTAAGGAACAGTTGCGAGTGGAAATTGAGGCTTGTTCAAAAAAAAGTAGCGAAGAAATTAAGTCTGTTGCGCAAGAATTAAGGGAAATGCAGACAGCCGCAACAGAAACACTCAGAGACGAAATTAGCGGAGTCGCTAAACAATGCTCTGAAAAAGCTACACAATTACGGGATGAGTTTAAAGCAATGACGGTAGAACTTTCGCGCACAGTGGACGCAAAGATAGACGCGAAATTCGAACAGCAGAACACTCAGATTGACGAACGCTTTAATCTTCACATACAAAACAGTGATACGCGTTTCCGCAAATTTATTCAGGATCAAAATAAAGTCAAACGTCAGGTCATGGAAACAATCACTGCACAAAGACAAGAAGACAAACGTAAAATGTTCGCGAAAGCGAAGACGTATGTAGACAATAATATTGCTACAGTGTCCGACGAAATTAATTCCATCAAACAGTCGAACACAGAATTACGTGACGAAATTTCCAATCTTAAATCAAAAACAGATACACACACAGTAAATATTCAAACAGTGACATACAGATTCGAACAATTAGAACTAACACAGGATTGGGATGTCATCAAAGCTGATGTTAAAATACTGAGCGAAACTGCACGTAAGTTGCAAAAACAGATTAATGCGTCCGATTCTAAAACCGATGATCAGGCAAAAATACTGACTGAAAAATATGATGAATTGGCCAGTCGTATTGATGCTATCGAAAGTGCTAATGACAATAAATCAGACGATACTTCACCGGTTTCATTTAATCAAACACCTGAATTTCAAAATTTACAGCAGACAATTAATGAGATCGATTCGTCTAATAACACGTTGCGTAGAAAATTGTCGAGTTTACAACAAGAAGTAACAGAGATGAAAAACATTTCAGTTAATAACATACCACAACAGACGCCACTTTATGAACATTTGTCAGACTCACGCAGCGCGTATAATTTGGGTAATCTGCAGAGAGTACGGGACTTAGATTCCGAACAACCACAGTTCAATAGATTCTCTTACGATCCTGAACCTGTTCCATCACACAGAGATGATAATTTCGACTACAAACATTTTCTGTCAGTGAGAAAGTTTAAAGTTTTTAAAAACGATAGAACGCAGATTCACCCACTGGACTGGATTCAACAATTTAGCTTTGCTCTTCCACCGACTTGGCCCGTAACACACAAACTTGAATTTATTTGCAGTTTTTTGGAAGGCGAACCGGCAACTCGTATGAGACCGATCGCGAGACAGTGTTACTCGGTAGAGGAATTTCAGAATGCTTTTCTGTCAGCGTATTGGTCGAAGACGACACAGCGCGGAATTAAAGATCAGTTAATTAGTTTGCCAAATTACGAGAACTCAAATTTTCCCAGTGTGACGCAATTTTTTGAGCACATGGTGCAACAAAACCAGTACCTAAGTGAACCGTACAGTGAATCCGCACTTATACAATTATGCATCTCTAAATTACCACGGTCATTACGAGTGTCACCTCTAACGGGTCAGCAAAAAGAAAATATTTCAGCATTCAGAGATTTGTTACAGCTCTTGGAAGTACAACAATCTGATTATTCTTTTGTAAACAAAAACTTTTCGTATAATAACCAAGGTCAACAAACTTACAGTAATTATGAACAGGGACATAATTTCAATAGAAAAAGTAACAGACGCTTTAGGAACGGCAACTACCAGAACTTAAATCACAGACAGAATTCTGATTATCAATATCGTCAAAATCATCAGCAACAGGAACCACATTTCGGTAACAATAGAAGTTTTCCACCGCAACAGCATGAAAGTCAACCGGTTAGCATACGTAACCAACAATGTAATGCACAAGGTCAACCAGGCTTTAATGTTCAGCCGCGTGCACGTATAGTCCCAGACCCAATAAATAGTAACGCACGACAGCAAGGAAACAACTACGTACAAAGAAGACAGTATTTCAATTCCTATCGTAATGCACCGTATAGGAATGACTATTACGACAGACGTAAAAATAATGAGGACAATTTTCAGCGTACATCTAACAACAGTCGGTCATACCAACAGCAAAATTATGCACGAGAACCTATTCTCATGAACGAACCCGACAGTAGGTATCATCCAGAGCGTAATACGTCTGGAAGAAGTAATAGGACAGTTCAAATAGTCGAAATGCCACAGAATCCTCCTAATAATAATAACACGTCAGATAGAATCTGACTAGATACTGTACAGGGCGCATCTTCCAATAATACAAGCACTACCTTTGACACGCAAAATGTTGTTCGTGAAAATGTAATTACTTTTGACGACATACGAGACACTCTTTTACAGGAAAGACCAGTTGTTCAGAAAACTATTTCGCATCCTGTTATCGAAATTAAAATTGGTTCATCAAAATTTTCAGCAGTAATTGATTCCGGATTACCTATATCAGTAATAAATGAGGAGACTTTCAACGAATGCAACAAAGAGAATACCTATCCGACATTACCTTTAGGCAAAACAAAAGTGAAAGGAGCAGTACCGAGTAAAGGAGTAGACGTTAAATTACAGACGCATTTGTCATTTTGTATTGGAGGTCATACTTTCCACTCAAATTTTTGGATTGCTCCTTTATTGACGACAGACGTTATTTTAGGTATGAATTTTCTGGTGCAACACGACGCAGTTATCGATTTTCAGAATTCTTATTTAATGTTGAAGGATGAAAATATACAATTTGCTATAGAATTTCAGCACTCACTATCTGCGGAAGAACAAACAATTAACCGCACAGAGGTCATTTCCGCAACACGTAACATAGACTGTAATCCCACATTGTTCACGGATACGTACGTACACAACTATAATACTCCAGACGAAGCTGACTACGACGTTATACAGATGATTTCTGATAAGGTTAAAGAGAGCAGTGCAACTACAGACGACGAACGAACGCAATTACACAAAATTCTTTTACAGCAAGCTCCAGTTTTTGACAACATTCCTGGTACTATGTCCGGATTTATATATGAATTTCAAGTCAAACAGCACGATACATTTAAAGCTAAGCATTATCCTAATCCGTATATTCACAGAGAACAAGTTAAAAAAGAATTGCAGGATATGCTCGACCAAGGAATTATAGAACCAGCAGTTAGTCCGTACATAAACCCGCTACATATTGTTAAGAAAAATGATGGCTCACTTCGCCTTGTACTTGATTCACGTCACATTAATGACATTATTATTAATGAAACAGATCGACCACAGACACTAGAGGAATTTTTACAGAAATTTCACGGTACAGCTATTTATTCTACACTAGATTTGAAATCGGGATTTTGGCAAATTCAACTTCATCCGAATTGCAGAAAATATACAGCTTTTCTCTGTTTTGGCGTCTGTTATCAGTTTTGCAAATTACCGTTCGGGTTAACTATTTCTTCTGCAGCTTTTATTCGCGGTTTGAACACAATACTTCCGACAGAACTTAAGGACAGAATTACGACGTACGTAGACGATATTCTTATTGCAGAAGCTAACTGGTCTGAACACAATATGATTCTTGAACAACTGTTGCAAACTTTTCATGCACAAGGACTCACAGTTAACCTCAGTAAATCGCACTTTGGCTAAACTTCCATAAAATTTCTTGGACACGTAATTTCAGCAGAAGGCATTGCGCCTGATCCGGAAAAACTTCAAGCTCTACGTGACATTTCTATTCCTACAACGAAGAAGCAATTACGCAGTTTTTTGGGCTTAATTAACTTTTTTCGTAAATTTATTCATCATTCTGCTTTAGACACACCCAGATTATGCCAATTAACAGGTAAAAACAGTATTTGGTCATGGGATAAGCAAGCACATTCTGAATTTGTGAACCTGAAACATGCTTTGTTGAATGCTCCACTGTTATCGCACCCAGATCTTACCAGAAATTTCTCCATTGCCACCGACAGTTCCAACACCGCTTTAGGCGTACATATTTTCCAGGAAATTGAAGAAGATGGGTCTACAGTAATCAAAAACATCGCATTTGCAAGCCGCATTTTGTCACCTGCTGAACGAAATTATTCTGTTACAGAACTTGAAACATTTTGTGTTGTATGGGCTTTTACGAGATTTCGGCACTTTCTTTATGGCAGACATACCACCGTTTACACAGACCACAGAGCGATACAGTTTTTACTTTCGGCTAAATTCACTCACGACAGATTAAGCAGATGGAAACTTTATTTACAGGAATTTAATTTTACAATAGTTCACATTCCCGGCACACAAAATGTTATAGCAGACGCACTATCGCGTTCTCTCTGAGCAACAATCAGCAAGACGTAGCAACCAACTTCTGCAAAGCAAATTTCAGTGTCATGTACATTCAGCAAGTTGCATTTGAAAACTTTATTTCGTCGTCATTACAGGACATAGCAAAAGAGCAAAATAAAGACAACGTGTGGATAGAAATTAAACACCTTTGGCAAGATAAGAATAATGTTACGATTAGAAACCACTACACTGTACGCAATGACATTCTGTTTCGCCGCTCTCATCCTGACAGCAACAATTGGTTATTATGCATTCCTGACGAACTGGTTAACAAATTAATCTGGTACACTCATTTAAGTTACGCACATTACGGAGCACGAAAATGTTTTCTTATACTGAGACAGAACTGTTATTTTACCAACATGGAAAAACGTATACGACGAGTTTTAGCGTCTTGTAAAATTTGCCAGAAAGCTAAATCAGACACCACTTCACATATTCCTCCTTTATATCCCATTGTACCCGTTAAATTAAGACACATGGCCGCTGTAGACATTTTTGGTCCGATTCCGAGAACTAACAGAGGTTTTTGCTACATCTTTGTCGCTGTAGAGCTCACTTCAAAATTTGTTACTTTCACTCCATTACGCAAAGCTACTGCTAAAACTGTTTCGAAAGCATTTGTAAAACATTTTCTATTTCATGTAGGGCATGTGATGAGAGTAATTTCTGACAATGGATCTCAATTTCGTAGTAGCGTATGGACACGCATGTTACGAGCCAGAAACATTTCTCCGATCTATATATCCAAGTACCACGCTTCTTCGAAGCCTTGTGAAAGATTAATGAAAGAAATTGGTAAGCTGTGCCGAATATACTGCCACAAAAGACATATTGATTGGGATACACACATACTCTCATTCCAAGATGTAATTAATTCCATTCCAAATGAATCCACTATGCTATCTCCGTCTGTTATACTGAAAAACGTTGAACCACCAAACAAAATTAAGGAATTAGTAAACTTCCCTAAATGTCGTCGACTAAGACACCACGAAATAATTGACATTGTGCTGAACAACATCAAACGTGCCGCAGAGCGCCGGAGAAGACAGCAAAAACAGGTTTGTACACGCCGAGACTTTCACATTGGACAGAAAATATTAGTACGTACACACTATTTATCCAGTAAATTAAAAGGTAAGTGCAGTAAATTTGAACTTCTATACGCAGGTCCATATCGGATTCGCAGCATCCCTCACCCCAATGTTGTACACGTCGAAACTTTGAGAACCAGAAAATCGAAAGGCAATCACCATATCTCAAACATTAAACCCTTTATTGAATGAAGACACTGTATGATTCAACACACTATGATGCCATTTACTAATGCAATTATATTCACCTGACTAATTACTGATGATTATCGTATTTTTTCTTGGCAAGTGCCCGGCAAGGTAAGGTTAGCAGGTCGCTTTTCTTGTCGTTACACATCAGACCGTGCACATTTTCCACTTTTTTTTGTGTATGATTGTATTCCAGTTTTGTTTGTATGTACTGTGAAATAGTTAAGATATAACACACACCAGTTGACTTTGACATTTGTTGCCCTATGACACCTCAAGATCGTGACTGTTTTACGTTTTTTGCTGCTACATTGTGATATTCTCTGTACATTTTGGCTTTGAACACTGTCAATGTCTTTGACATATTACGTTTTCTGTCATGTTATGCTGTATGGTTAATTATGTCACCATAAACTAGTCATTGTTTAGTGGGTATATGATTTAAATGCAGGACATTAATCTTTGTTCATCAATTTCAGAAAGAAATGATGCGTGTAAGAAATAAATTCAACAGAAATGGGAATTTCACCTACGGAATAAACGAAAGAGGATGCAATAACTTTATGAGGAAGAGTAAATGGATCAGGATTAACAAGCATTAACAAGAATATACTATACTCATCGTAGAATAGCAGTCTTAACTAATTTTTTCTTTCAGAATACAAGGTGATTGATGCAGGCTGTCAGACAGAACTACACATCTTAGTTTTAGTGATGAAATATGCTAGAGATAATGAATAGTTGTATAATGAGTAATGAAGCGATATTTTTGCTGATGATAATGAATGCTGATGAATAATGATGAAGAATATGCTGTTATGAAAAATGAAGTTTTTCTTTACAGGTGATGATAATGATGAAGTTATGATAATATGGATAATGAAGTGATTGATAATGAAGTTTTTTATTTACAGATGAGGATAATGTTGAAGTTATGTATTTAGGCTATGTAGTTGTTTAAGTATTTGTTGCAGTTTGTTTTGACAGCAGGTGTTATATTGCATAGTAGGATGACGGAAAATTTTGGAAAGGACAGCTATGGAACACATTTTTATACACATTTCACTACCTGTTAATTCGAAGTTCACTACTTTTCAGCATAGTATGCGTTTCATCTTTCAGCTCAATAATCCATTTTGTGTTTTTTTCCAGGAGAAGCTTTTCATGATACTTACTAAACCTGTTACTTATTATACCTGTTCTAGTACTTGCATTTTTATTTTTTACCCATTTGTGTTTATCATTTATAAATGTGATCACATATACTGCCTTGTTACATAACCTTGCTACAGCTGACTCATGACGAATGACGTTAACTATCCTCATTTGCAGCAATAGGTCAAAGCAAATAATGTTATGCCTCAGCAATCAATTATCGATCCCAACGCAATGCATTGCTAAAAGAGGTATTACCAGTCCCACATATTGTCACTAGTTTATGATAACTCTGAATAATACTGATCAACTCTGAATAGTATGTCACTTCAGTAATGAATTCTTAATGATACAAAAAATACATATATACATATAAAATAATGCTTTGTAACTGGCCAAGGACTGCCACTGTTTATTGTAATGAGACTACTTATAATGCCCATGATTATTAATGCTATGACTGTAATTAACTGATTTTTAATAATGACTTCGTAATGATCTGAATAATACTGAATGATGAACAATGTTTTATTCTATTCAATACTTGCTGGACACTGAGTGCCAATAATTAATGTCACTCAATGAATTATGTTATTAATTATGCCATTAATTAGCTCTTGTTTTCAATGTTGATGCTTTGTAACTGGAAAAGAATGTGATTGTTTAATAATGCTTTGTCATTAGGAAAAAGCTAATGATTCTTACTGTATTGGAATGACAAATGATTAATTAACTATGCCATACTTTGTAACTGGAAAAGAATGCAATTGTTTCATAATGCTTTGTAATTAGGAGAAGGCTAATGATTATTACTATATTGGAATGACACATAATTAATTAACTATGCCATACTTTGTAACTGGAAATGAATGCAATCGTTTCATAATGCTTTGTAATTAGAAGAAGGCTAATGATTCTTACTATATTGGAATGACAAATGATTAATTAACTATGCTATACTTTGTAACTGGAAAAGAATGCGATTATTTAATAATGCTTTGTAACTAGGAAAAGAAGGTTACTGATTCTATGTAAAACAATTAATGAACATTTTTCTGTAATACTACATACTTGGTACAGAAATGTTCAATAACTGGGCTATGAATGCCGCAAACTACTAATGAAGAATGGTATGTGACATAATGTCCTTCACCTTATGAGCTAACTACCCTGAATTACTGCAATGTCCATTTCTCCTGTCTATCCTAGTGATCATGGAGCACTATCTTTGGTTTTGCACTAATTCTACGTTGGTGTGCCTTGTAAGAGCGTGGTGTTGACACGACATGCTGTCCACCACCGTGAGCGATGAAGACGTTGTTATGGTCCCACTGTTTGGTGTACCTAATGTACTGCCAAAATGAAAACATGGAATATTACTACGACAGTTCAGTGTCTTGGCTACGCTGATAAATTCTGATGGGAAAAGAACCTCAAGTTGTGTCACTTGGTGTTGTACTTCTGTGGAAAGATATGGACTTTCAGAACAGCTGTGTGCAATCTAAAGTGCTACAACCATGATGCAATCCTTCCCTTTCCTATCCTAATTCTTGTCACATAGTGAAAATCATTTTTTGCTAACATCATTTATGTTCATGGCTATACATTTTTTTCGATTCGCTGAACTCCAGTGCGAGTACATTTATGTCACTTGTCGATATGATTTTTTTGCCATTATGTTTATTTATTGCGAAAATGCTAAAGACAATTTTTTGATTTGTTCTGAAGTACAGTATATGTATACTCTTGTCTTTTATATTGTATATACATTTTTTTATTTTAATGATATGTTCTGAACTACAGTGCATGTGCGCTTATGTTATGTGTTAATATGTTTTCTTCTGAACTTCAGTGCCTGTGCACTTTTCTCATTTTTCAATATGATTTGTACTCATTCTGTATATTCAATACTTCTGTGCGTATGCACTTATGTCATTTGTTACTAATTGTATATACATTTCATCATTTACTGATTTGTTCTGAACTCCAGTGCGAGTACACTCATGTCACTTATCAACACGATTTTCTGCCATTCTGTTTATTTGTTCTGAAAATGCTAAAGAATTTTTTCAGTGCATGTGCACTTTGTTTTCTGTCAAATAATTTGTATATACAGTTTTCTGATTTGCTACTATGTTTTGTACTCACATTTTGTCTTTGTCTGGTATATTTTGTACTCGGTGCATGTGCACAACATTTAATTTATGTACTAAATTTGAATATTCTGTAAATTGTAAAAATTTCTTGCGATGGCAAGTCCAAATGACTCACCATCGCTGCCAAATTTTTGCCCCGCCAGTGGAGGGTTATGAAACACGTATGTAACGTAGCAGCGATGGTGAGGCACGTAAAAATCTTTGACCAGAGAGCCTATTATCGTGGTTAGTCTGCGCTTGACCGCGCGAGTGTTGCGAGCAGTTCGCTAGTAGTCGTCATGTAGAGCAGTACGCGAGTAGCAGTAGGCCAGTGGACTCTGTCGATAGCAGTAGCTCAGTTCAGTTGCGTCCAGTAGTACGCTAGTAGTCGTCATGCAGAGCAGTCGGTCAGTAGTAGCAGCCCAGTGCGGTTGTGTGATGTAGTCTGTCGGCAATACTGGTCAAGATGCTGAATGAGGTATATTGTTAATTAAGGTAATCATCAGATAATGTGAAGTTTATTTACTGTAATTAATTTCCAACAAGTGCCCCAATAATAATTTGATTTCAAAGCAATTTTTACAAAAAAAATTCATTTAATTACGATTTCCTTCATTTCCCTTAAAGAAAAGTTTCAGTTAAATTTAAAAATAAAAAATATTATTTGCAATGCAGTTCCTCCAAGCCGCGCGCAATAATAAGAGCAGAAATTTGACAAGCAGTTTCAATGAGGTAAGAAATTAATTCTGTTTTTTGCACAAGGGCCAAAGACCGATATTTCGGTTTAATTGAATTTTCATTGTCACTGAAGTTTCATTAGCACTGAATTGTTTTTCATCATTTTCGTGACAGCTAATACTTTCAGTCAGATTGCGATTCTCACTTTTATTGTCATTAAATTTAATTGATAGGGAGGTTACGTTTGGCTCCTATTCATTTTTTATAAAATTTTTGTGGGGAGGTTACAGTGTGTGTGTGTGTGTGTGTGAGAGAGAGAGAGAGAGAGAGAGAGAGAGAGAGAGAGAGAGAGAGAGAGAGAGAGGAGAGAGAGAGAGAGGTAAATATAAAAAATAATGAGAGAGAGAGTAAATGTAAATTGCATCATGGTATGTAAAGAAATATTTTATTAAAATGACACGTTCCACATCATTACGAAATGTCGTATTCATGATCTATGGAAAAAATATTAATCTAATCTAATCACATTGCTGACTAGCCGTGAAGAGTCACGAATTACCGAAATATTTGCTAATATCAGTAACCAAATCTAATCTTCAAAATAAAAGACCACAAGTTTTGTAATATACTGGGAATCCTATCAAGACCCTTTCGTCTCTGTTAACTAACCACGGAAGATGTCTGATATACCTCCATTCAGAAGTAACAAAGTGTGCATGCATTTAAAGATGAAGCGCATATTGTGAAGTTCTATGACGGAAATACGAACCCAACACGTAATCGGATTGTTAGCTAAGTAAAATCAAATGTTATGGATCGGTTTTTCTTACCGGCTGATAGGTGTTTGAATCTAAAAGAAGGATACAAATTTTTGTGCCTGAACGATAATCGAACCGCACACCTACCGTCCTTCTTTATCATCCACGAATATAGCTTAAGTATCAATTGGTTACTCATTAACAGTAAGATGCGTGCTTGTTTGACTAGAAATAACGACACCTATTGCGAATGTTGGCAACACATGAACAGACATTAAAAATGCATGTTAATTTTCACTAGCAGGCCGGTGTGCACGTGATAGGGCTTGAAATGACATTATGAATATTTTTGGACTGGATCAGTATTCAGATCCACTTACTTACTTCTGAAGGAGACCTAGAGAAGACTACAGTCTTGGGAAATGGAACGAAATGGCTGAATTATACTATTCCGAGAGATTCAGATCCTCAAGAGAGGAGATACGAGTTCAAATCACAGTCCAGCACTAAATTTTTCAGCGTCTGTAGTTCAATCAAGTAAAAGTAAAATAAGAGTCCTGTTCCTTTATATGGCTATCGGTTCATCAAATAAAACAAAATTTTCTAATGTAAGTAAGTTTACTGGCGACAGTATTTCTGATTACCATGACTTCCGCCAATGTTATTTCCAAACGTAAAGCGGCTCTGCCCAGTTGATAATGAAGGAACGTGATGTTTAATGCGGATTCTGAACCATAACGTCTTTCTCTTGAGGTTACCAGAGGTAAAGTAAATCTGTTTGTGCCTTTTAAAAGTAAATGCCTGAACCCACGCATTGCACCTGTGATAGTTCGTTCCACCAGACCATTGTGGACACATTTTCCAGCCCCAGGAGTGTGCTGTAACAGATCATATGCTTAGCTTACAAAATTAGTCACGGTGGAAAAAATGCGAGTCTATTAAATGGTTAAGTAGAAGCAAGCTTCTGAAGTGGAGATTATGTTATTCTCATGTCAGCAGGATGTAAAGACTCTTCTGGGCATCATAGCCTCGATGTGAAACCATTTTGAAATTTTCACTAATCCAGCAAATTTCTTAGTTCGAGAAAACCCACTGTGAAGTGTGAAGCTACCGGGTAATTCGATTATTACCGTCATATTACTATCATTTTCTTCATACTGCTGCTGGAACACATGTGCTTCAACATCATTTAATGCCTTTTGGTCATTATAGAAGTAGTTGCCCAAGAACAGGTTCTTTCCCTGTCTACGGAATTCTTTTCATGTTAATATCAAACATAAGCAATTACTCGTAGATTACATTAAAACTGAAGTAATTGATGAAAACGTCACTTGATAACAAAAACGCGCTGTCTTTCTTCATATACCTGCGCCTAGAAATGGCTGTCGAATACTGCCAATCCAAAAGCCATGGGATCTTACTGCCTTCCGATATACGTCACTGTCAGTTCTTCCGTGTGATTTGGTCGTCGTGACCTGTTTCAAGTTGTGTATGACAAAGAATGTTTTAGAAAATCAATTGTTTTCCTTTGCAATAAACAGAAAGATTTTCATTCTAAGCTATCCAAGTTCAAAATTTTCGCAATATTAGTTCAAATTTAATATTCGATTCTGTAATGTGGGAAAGTATTTCAGAGTTACAAAATCCGCACCCGACTCATTGACCTTATACTTAGTCGCTGACCATAAATTCTAGCTCAGAGTGACACCAGTTTAAGTAACCTAATGTAGCGAAGACTGTTTGCCAGTGCTCTTTTTCACTGGAAAATATGCAATTCGCTCATTGGCCTCCAATAGCACACTGTAACAGTAATTTCTGTGTGTATGCAATGCAGGCGGATTGTGGAATTTAGTGGTGCTTTCTCTTCCACTTCTGTATACAATATGCCTGACCTAAACGGGCCCTTTATCATTACAGGCCCTGGGCAGTGCAACATCATTCTGACAACAGTAATGTCCTTATACTGACAGCCTCACTGTTGGTTTTAGCTGATTCTGTAATCATTTAAATAAAACAACATGACCTTCCTGTGGGAGACATTTCGTCCCCCTTTTCCTTGTGTGAAATTTGTCAGTAAGCCTTTTGCCTTCCAACCGGCGAAATGCGGCAGAGTACAGCCAGTAAACGATTCACATAACACGATTTAGTGCCGTTAAGACAATTTCTTTAAACATTGTCGTAGCTGAAGGAAGTTACTTTCTTCTTAAATCGTCTTATGCAGCAACGTTCACAGATATCTCAAATAGGAAAAGCTTTTTATTCAGGTACAAAGGTTGTAAAACAAACAGTTTGTGGTAGGTTGATCTTTTCGTCTGATAACACTGCGTAAGTATTTTGTCTAAGAGGTATAGCGCGTGAATGGGTTCGAATCCTGGCCCGGTACTAAAGTTTTCATTATGTATTATCAAGCTCTAGCATGAGAACACCTATCTGCTGGTGGGCAATAATTTTGATTTTTAATGTATTTTAATTCGTTGTCAACACTAACGATATCTGACCTTTTTTGACTCCAAGAGAAACACAGAACTATTTGCGAGATCATTGTAAGTTCAAGGATGTTATTCCGAGCTGCTGGTGGAGCAAAATGCGGTAGCCGACGTCTCTCTGTGTATAGTCTTCAACGATGTGTGGGGTTCGATTACCAGTCGGCACTGAACTCTTCGTCATATTATTTCTAGTTCAAACATGCTCACATGTCGCTTCTGGTGTAGCAAACCCATATTTAACGTTCGTTTTCCCTAGAACATAACAACGATAGGTGCAGGGTTGGAGTCCTGGGAAGGAAAAAAGTAATGTTTCGTCTCGTCATTTCAGTTAAAACAACCTTGCTACTGCCGAGAAAATCCGATATGTCAGAGTTGATTGTGCTTCGATAACTATCCGATTAGGTTCTGGGTTCGAATCCCTGTCTAACACAAAGCTTTACCTCAGGGCATTTCAAGTAAGTTACTTGTGAAGAAGCAATATTTAACATCTCTCGTAGTTCGTTAACAGGGACAATAGATGCTGGGTAGGAACTCGCGTCCGTTAGAAATGTAACCGTTACGTAATTTAAAGTTGATATTTCGTAACTGATACTGTCTAAAATCGAGGTATATCACTCTCTGTATGCCTAGTCGGGAATGACTGTTAGTTTCCGTCGGTCACGAAGTCTTTGCTTAGTCTGGATGACCTGGGTTTGAATCCACATGCAGAACGAGACGTTTCGTCGTGTCATTTGAAGGTCAAACATATTCTCAACTAGCAGCAGGTGAAAAACTTAAATTTTTAATGTCATTTTGTGTTAAATAATAAGTGTGTTATGTTACTTTGAAGAGGAAAGCATGAATAATACGAACTTACTACGGGCATTACCTATCTGACGTAATAATGAGAGTGGTAACATTTCAGGTATGTCATTTATTGTAATAAATGTGAGCTTACAAGTCTTAAGGACAGTTTTATCTGTGATAAGGTGTTCCCTGATATTTGTAGTATCGTGGTATTACTTTACATGTTGAGTTATTGCGATAAAGAGCAGTGTTTTCTAGTGGTGATTTGTTGGAACCATTTTCAATAGTCAAACGACTGTACCGAGGTGCGATTAGAGGTTCTGTTAGACAGCTGCGTTATGAGGGTTGTATGCGAATCAGGCGAAATGCAATTCAGGTCGTTCGGATTCTTATGAGCACGACTGTACATGGTCATCAATCATTATCTACGTGTGTAACGATTTTATTGATAAGCTTCACTAATTTTATCAAACTGAACTGTAGCTCAGATGTAGAGATGTGTTACGTAACACTGTGCCTCTGGTATTTATAAACTATATTTCGTCAATACATGGAGAAATATTCCTAATTTTCGTGTTCAGTACTGTATGATCAGTAATAAGGCCTGTCCACTCTGCAGTTAACTCTTTGATGGAACCGTAAACTTTTTATGTGAGCAGATCAATTGAGTAATCTAACTGAAGTGTTGTGAGAATGTGCTCGAGTTGATTTCTGATATGGGATGTTGCTCGAAAGCATCCGCTAGCGCAGAGTGGACAATAACTGCAGCACATAAACCACCGAAAGCTTATTGAATGATATCATTGTATTACAGTTGGGCTGTAAAGAACATGTGACCACCTCACATGAATTTCAAATCGTAATGCGTCACGTGTGCGTACAGTTTACATGAGTGGTTAATCTAACGGAATAGCCATTCAAGTGACCATTGAGCTGCTTACGACTTTAACATCGTTCTGCGCCGTAAAAGTCAGTGAGTGATGTAAAGAACCACACAGGTTGAATAAAGATATTAAAACGCAACTACAAAACTAAAAAAAAAAGCTTAACCGCACATTCAAATTGAACAAACTGAACCTAGTCGGAACGCATATATGAACAGAGAGGATACCGGAGGCGTTAAATTAATTCGAATTAAGTGATTATCTGTCGAGTTGTCACAAAACCCTTAGGCTATAAGGTTTAATCCAACGTAATGTCAGTCAGCTGACCAAAGTCATCTGTCTCGATGATCGTTGGCCATGATAGCACAAAAACGGAAAATTATAACAGGAGAAGGCCGAAATACTCAGTCTGAATATATGAAGTTATTGCGGAGCGAAAGACTGATGCAGAGCAAGGGACTCCACGAGTGTGGCACCGAAAGGAGTGGAGGTTTTAATAAATGTATGGCCCAAAGTCAAGGAAAGTTAATTGACGTGGAGTGTAATATTACGTTTAGCAAACACACCGGATAACAAAAAAGGGAGGCACGCAGTATGGGAGGAGGAAACGAAATGAAACTTCACGGATTGAGAGTGCATGTGAGCTGTTTCGGTGATCACAAAATCGAGACAAATTTACCAAGAACTTGGCAGTTTGAGCCCAGTTATCAGTATGGCCCAGCAGCCCCTCTGGGTTGGATACGTGCACTGGTTCGGTTGGGAAAGCCAACGTATTCTCTGGTGAGGAAAGGTGGCGTAAAACTCCTGCAACACGTGCTTGCTATCCATGAAACTGGCACTTGAGTGGAGATGACGTCACAGCTGGTCCGCCGGCCGGAGTGGCCGAGCGGTTCTAGGCGCTTCAGTCTGGAACCGCGTGATCGCTACGGTCACAGGTTCGAATCCTGCTTCGGGCATGGATGTGTGTGATGTCCTTAGGTTAGTTAGGTTTGAGTAGTTCTAAGTTCTAGGGGACTGATGACCTCAGAAGTTAAGTTCCATAGTGCTCAGAGCCATTTGAAATAGAGCTGGTCCAATACACGTTCCACCGGAGACAGATCAGGATACCTTTCTGGCCACTGGACTACTTAAACATTACGCAGACAGTTAATAGAGACACATGAAATGTGTGGAAGAGTGTTGTCCTGTTGAAAAAGGGCACCACGATTCTGTCTCATGCGAGGTACGTCATGAGGACGCAGGATGTCCTTGGCGTACTGTTATGCCCTTAGATTTTCCTCAGCCATTGCCAGTGTGACTTCGAGTCATATCCAATGGTTTCCCACCCCAAGGCGCCAGCTCCGCTTCAGTGTCTTTCCCAAACTTTGGAACAATAGCATCCCTCCCCACGTTGCCTCCATATTCGTCGACGGTTGTGATCCGGCCAACGGCAGAGCCATGGTCTATCATTAAACACATTGTGATGCCATTCGCCAGCAATCCATGCTTTCCGGTCACGATAGCATTCAAAACGCGGCCCTTTGTCTTGTGACGCTAACGACAGCCTAGATATGGGTTGGAAATTTCATAGTCCTAGCCTCTGACCAAACGCTCAGAATGACACAAACTGTTGCAGGGAGTCCTTTACTTATTCTCAAATGGCAGAGGCATAAGTGAAGGGGTTACGACGTGGTTGGTGCACAATATTGCGATCCTACCTTGTGGCGATCAGTCGTGGTCGACCGGCAACTTGACAGCGAGTATGTCTGCCCTCATGTTCCCATGCCGTCCAACATGGGGCCACTGTCACATCCGAATGCCCCAAAAATCTGAACATTACCCGATTCGCCCAGGCAGCCAAATAGATACCCGCAACGAGACCTCTTTCTAACTTTGTCAGGTGCTGATAAAGCTGCCTCAAATAGGTACGCAGCATCTCCATTTCCTACACAGGGATCACTGAACATCTGACTCTTTCGCGCCCATTATATAACCTACCAGCCCTGATAGCAACATTAAACACGAACCACACTAAAGCACTGAGGTGGCAGTACTACCTATGACAGAGGGTTGACATTCCACTGTGTCTTGTGGGTGTGGCACGTTTTTTGTCGGGCAGTGTAACGTTTTATTCGTGTAAAAAATCTGCATAACGGTATTATATACATATTCTCGAGTTGGCGGAGATACTTAAATGATATTGTGCTATTCATTAAATGCTGTAGTCTTTTTGAACTATTCAAATTTTACGATAATGCTGGGAGCTGAAGAAATGAATTGAAATTTGTGCCGCAGCCGGGACTGAAACCCAATATATACACCACATTACTGTTTTAGTATACAAAAAACTCAAAACAGAAGTATTCATCATTTTCTGGCTTTGAGTCCCTTGAAGTCCACGACCTATAAAGTGCGAGCACAAAAGAACGCCACATTTTGAAAATTCATACCAACGAAATCTTTCGACTTGTTTGCCTCAACTGTATCCGATTAATAGAGTATCTCTGTAAGTTTATTTTAGAGGTTACACGAGTTCGATATGTGCTGTTGAAGTCACACAAGAAACCTTATGCGTCGTACTGGTAGGGGTGGACTCTACCACACCTGTGGCTAGAATCGTGAAAAGAGTGGGACAAACATTTCGTCTTTCACACAATCCCATAAAACAAATCACAAGGGGCTTTTCTCTGGTCATTGTGGTGGCCATCTGCATCGCACGTTATCACCAACATCTGCACAACTCACCCATTGTCCAAGCATTTGTGTGTTAGGTCTTCCCTCGCAGACAAATGGAAGTAGAGAATCGCAGCATTTTATTGCAAGATGAAATTGTTGGAATCTTTCTGGAGTTGAGTCAGAAGCGACAAAGAAAATATGTCGTGACAACAAATGCCTGTGATAGTTTTCTCTGTGAGAAAGGACGTGCATGAATCTTCTCTCGCGACATCCCTCGGAACACACTGACCTTTGGCAAATATCGTCCACGTTCGAAAGAGAAGCGATACCTTTCTGTTCCCCTAAAAGGGACATTGTGCCGATTAACTTTAAGATTAGTGGCAGACGCTGCTTTGTGACTGAAATTAACCTCTTTGACTTGTCATAGTCCACCGTTGCATAAACCTCCTTCCACTGCTCAGGTCGTGCAGCTTGGTGTCCTGTAGTGAGTGACCGGACCAGCTACAATCTGTACAGTTTCACGACCAAGGATTTGCCCAGGATTCTGGAAACTGCTGTTTGTGGGATGTGAAGCCTATAGGCTGCTCGTGTTGATTTCTGTGGGCTTTGCTGCAGTGCTGCTTCGGTGCGATCAAGACTTTGCTGTGACACGAGGGACCGACAGGACTTCTGTCTTTCCAAGTGCAGCTCTGTAAACACGCATAAAGGAGACGCTGTTGGGTGATTCCTGGAGAAGTGTGTGCGAAATGTTCGTTGAACAGCGGATACCGACTCCCTTTTAGCTAACTGAAGGGAATACCAGTTCTTTTCTACACAAACATTCTCCAGCCGTGGTAGCCTGCAACGAAAGAATTGGGCTCACCTGAAAAAAAAAAAAAAAAAAATTAAATTGTACCGTTTCTGAAAATGTAAACTTCTTTTGTGCAAACCCTATATTTAGATAGCAGGCACATACTACAGGAGACTAAGTTGCATGATCTGATTGCTGCACAGAGGTTTTGGCAACGATAGACAATAACATCAAGTCAAGCAGATTAATTTTAGTGACAAATCAAACCTGGGCAAAAAACTCTTAAAGGCAACCCAAAGAAAGAACCTACCCGATTCTACTGAGAGACGTGAAGCAAGCGGTCATTTGGTGCAATTATTGATAAGAGTTAATTACGGTGATACAGGTGAACAAGAGAAGCCGTAGAATAATCATAAAAACAAGAAGAGGTCAGACCAGACTGTCATTTCAACATACTGTACACCAGAAATTTACATCTACAAACAAATACTTCCCTCTTAAATCAAAGGAAAAGAGTGCACAAGTACTGGTTCAAATGGCTCTGAGCACTATGGGACTTAACTTCTGAGGTCATCAGTCCCCTAGAACTTAGAGCTACTTAAACCTAACTAACGTAAGGACATCACACACATCCGTGACCGAGGCAGGATTCGAACCTGCGCCGTAGCGGTCGCGCGGCTCCGGACGGTAGCGCCTAGAACCGCACGGCCACACCCGCCGGCACACAAGTAGTGATAAGCAGGTTTCAGTCCTAAAACATCATGAAAAAAAAATGGGTAAAAATTAATATCTCCCGACATTTAGAATGGCGCTATAAGTGATACGCCCTGCTAAACTCGCAGGACAGGACAAGTAGTAGGAATTGTGGAAGGGGGCCAGAATGAGCGGCTGTCAGTTACACTCCAAATGTAACACTTAATTTAGTTGTCCAAACATTACAGTGCAACTTTTAAGTTTCACTATCGACAGAAAACGTCTTTAATCCTAAAATGGCTGAAGGCCTGTCAATAAAATACAACTGCTTTTTTGAGACAGACGTTGCTAGGCTTTAACCTTAAATAGTATTTAAGAACAAGTGATGTAAGACTTGACTAGTCAGATAGATTAAGTTTTTAAAAGCGATTGAAGGCCCATAAATTTAAAACAACAAAACTACAATAACCTTTCAATAGGCAGAAGGTCCAAGCTTTATGACCAATAAGAAACCTTAATTCAAATAGCTGAAGGCCCATGCCTTTTAAAAAGAAAACAGCTACAATAAATTTTCAACAGGCAGAAAGCCCACAGCTTTATGCTCAAATGTGTAATACTTGATAAGCAGGATCGTTAAAGCGGCTGAAGGCCGATGCTTTTAAAAACAATACACTAGAATAAATTTTCAGTGGGTAGAAGGCCCAAGCTTTGTCTTCAGACAACGTAAGACTTGCCCAATTTAGAAAAACTTTCTTTTAAAACGGCTGAAGGCCTTTGTTTTTAGAAACACTATTACAAGCATACAAATTCGAACCATCGGCTATGAACCATTAAAAAATACACAATTAAACGCTAATAGGAAACGGCGCTCAGAAGTTTGCAGGGGGCTCGGTCTGCTCTTGAAATCTTAAAATTCGTTTTGGTGAGACAAGAAGTCGGTTCAATTATACTCTATCCGCAGGCAACACAACCAAGAGACAGTCAGGGCCCCTCCGACGACTTTCTAACCACCGATCAGTATACGAGAGTTCCAAAGCCAAAAAGTTATAGACATAACCGCCCACAACCAAAAATACATTAAGCTGTCAAAAACTACACACCATATTGGACAGCGACAACAGGTGAGAAGAGGACACGGCCTGAATTTGCGTCAGTGACCAGGGCAGGAAACCGGAACATTAACGGCCACAAGGCAGAAAATTCCGCTGGTGCACTTGAATTTCAAACCGACAAATGTAGTTAATTCCATCACACAGCGGCTAAATCTTCACCAACTTGAACACTCGCTGTTGCTCTCAGGAATACCACCAACAGAAAACCATCAACCAACAGGACAACGTGAACAGACGTGGCTTCGGTAATTAATTTACCAGTCAACTTTCATGTCCTGGGTCGGTGAGCCACGAACCTCAAAACACTCAGAACAGCCCCCACACGCACCGACACTGCGTAGAGACTGCGACACTGCGTAGAGACCGCCAGCGAGGCTGGCCGACTGCGCCGCGCTGAGATTTGCTCGCTGGTCCACTCCAACCGACCGACTGACTGCACACCACCAAGCCGGTACTATAAGCACCAGATCAAAGACGGTATGCAGTACAAATATCGATACACACCGCTGCTACCACACTTAGAAAGGGAAGGAACCACAGCATAACCGCAATAACCGCGGGAAACCAAAAACAGAATAACAGACAAGTTTTAAAGCAACGCTTAAGCCGGGATCAGCACGGCTCAATAAGGCTGAGGGGGAGAGAGAGAGAGAGAGAGAGAGACAGACAGACAGACATATGGAACAAAGGGAAGCGACACTGCAACATAGCGGACCCTTTCCTCGCCAGCGGGGACCAGCTGTGGAGTGCGGGCCGGCTGTGTTCCCTACGATAGTGAAAATTGCGGGGGTAGTTTACACCGTGCCTGCAGTAAACGTTGCGGTTTATGCCAGAGCCTCTAAATACTGCTCTGGGTGCTCAAGCTCTCATTAGCAAGCTCTTCGCTCACATGGTGCCGAGCATGAGGTCCGTCGCATCGTACTGGACACAGATTACGCAACTTGGAGTTTAGTGGGATGGGATGAGGAGTTCCGCCTTATGCAAGACACCTTTTTTCTTTTGTTTCACCCATACATGTTTCAGCACTTTTGTGCTATCATCAGTGGGTTCTATTTTTATTTTTGACTGTAAATTTGTTGTTAACATATTAACATTTTCGTCGTTTACAACGTTATGTAAAAGTTGCATTTATAACTTAATTGGCGAAAAGTAACATACCTTACATTATATTATTGTCCTCTTGTTTTGGTAGCTGTTATGCTACACAATATACAACATGTCATCTGCAAACAGCAAAACGTAATTTATTTTCTATTTGTTATGTATTTACGAACGGAAATAAGACTGTATCACGTTTTCTTTCTGTAACTTACAGTTTTGAAGTTGTGGTACGTTTTCCTGTTTTGTTGGCGAAGTAAATGGGCTTACTTCTTTGCCTGTGTTCGTGTGGTAATGCAGTTTTTCGATTACTCAAAACGTAGGTGGAGTTTTCACTGCCATTACGTGTCGTTGTGGCTGTGTGGCGTTCATTTGTTTCGTAGCGTGTTCTGCTGGCTGAGGCGCACGAGTTTGAATTGTATTTGGTGTTAGTTGTGTGTGGTTTGTGTGGGTTTGTCTGTGTGTGATGAGTACTGGGGCAGAGAGAGAGTGTATGTGTATGTGTGTGTGTGTGTGTGTGTGTGTGTGTGTGTGTGTGTGTGTGAGAGAGAGAGAGAGAGAGAGAGAGAGAGAGACTGAAAGAAAAAATAAAGAAAGAAAGAAAAGAGAGAGGATTTGTGAGAGGATTTGTGTGTGTGTGTTTTACTTGTATAGTTCTTCTATTGTGGCGAAGAGAGTTTTGTTGCACAGTGATGTGTATTCATTGAGTACTTTCTTTCCCTGGGCTATTGATTTTTGGATATGGTAGTTTTCTTCTATAGTTAATTTTTGGTATAGGCTGCTGCTAGTTTTTAGGATGTGAAGGTCAGTTTCAATGTTTGATGGGTGGTGGTTGTGTGCTACCAGGTGATCTGCAAATGTTGAGTGTGTGCTATTGCTTTTCAGTGCTCTGAGGTGTTCATTATATCTGGTTCTGAAGGTCCTGCATGTTTGGCCCACATATACAGATTGACAGCAGTTGCAAGTAAGTTGGTAGATGCCAGACTGGCTGTGTTTGTCAGTGTTGGTGGTAATTCTTCCAAGTCTGCCCTGTATTGTGTTGTTGGTTCTGTATGCTATGTTGAGTCCTTGTTTCTTTAGTATATTATCCACCCTGTGTGTGTCTTTGTTGTTGTAAGTCATTATGTGCCATTTGTTGCTTACAGTCTGCCAATTTGTTGTGTGATGAGTTGTGTTTGTATGTGTGTGTGTTTCATGGTTATGTCCTGTTTGTTTTTGTATTTTGTGGTTTATTTTGTCTACTCTCTTTGCATCATATCCATTCTCCTGTGCAATTTGTTTTATTGTGTTCAGTTCTTGTGTGTAGTCATGCTTATTCATGGGTATTTTGTTCAGCCTGTGAAGTAAATATCTGAAGCTGGCTTCTTTGTGGGTTATGGGGTGATTTGATTGGTTATGAATAATGGTGCTGGTGAGTGTGGGTTTTCTGTAGATTGTGAATTCATGTTTGTTGTTTCTCTTGTGTATAGTGAGATCTAAGAAATTAAGTTTTTCATCTGTTTGTGTTTCTATGGTGAATTGTATTTGTGGGTGGATGGAGTTTATGTTATCATGAAGTTCTTTTATGCGGGACAGTGGTTCATCTATTAAGCAAATTATGTCATCTACGTATCTGTACCAATATATTATTTTGTACTGTTTTGGTATTACTATTTTGTCAAATATTTGTTTTTCTATCTGGTTGAGGAAAATGTCAGCTAGGAGGCCACTGATTGGGGATCCCATGGGTAGTCCATCTTGTTGAGAGTAAAATCTGTTGTTGAAAGTGAAGTAGTTCTGTTCTGTGATGAGCCTGAGTAGGGCTAATATTTCTTGTATGTTTGTTGTGGGTGTGTTTCCTTGCAGTTGGAGGTTTCTTTCTATTATGTTGATTATTTCTTCTGTTGGGATGTGTGTGTACATTGAAATTATATCAAATGAAACCAATGTTGCTGTGTTTGGTATGTTTTCATTTTTTATTTTTTCTATTAAGTCACTTGAGTTCTTTAGACTTCTGTTGTCAGTGTATTTGTATATTGTCTGTAGCAGAGCGTGTGTGTGTTTGGCTAAGTGGTGTGTTGGTGCTTTGGTGAAGTTAATTAATGGACGTATGGGTATTCTGGGTTTGTGAACTTTAGGCAATGATTTTAGGGTGGGGGCCTTGGGATTTTTCTGTATCATTTTTTTAATCTGTGCTTCTCTGAAAATTGTATCTATGTTTCTCAGGGTTTTCTGTAACTTACTTTGGTATCGGTTTGTTGGGTCACTTGTTAATTCTGTGATGTTGTTGCTTTGGATGAATTCTAATGTTTTGTGAATGTATTCCTGTTTGTTTATGACTACTATTGAATTACCTTTGTCAGATTTTGTGATGATGGCATTTTCTTGTGTTAATTTATTTTGTAGTTTTATGTAGGTTTTTTCTTGAGGAGTCCTAGTGTTTTCTTTTATGGTGGTTTTGTTCTCTTTGATTATATTTCTTATTTCCTCAGCAACTAGTTCTCTTGTTAGGTTTGCATTAAATTCAGGTGTGTTTAGTGTTTCTTGTTGCTTTATGATGTTTTCAGTTTCTGTTATGATATTTTCTACTGTCCTATGTGACACCATTGTGTTAATGTTATGTTTGGGACCCTTTTCAAGTAGGCTGCTTTCTTGTTCAGATAATTTTATGTCTGTTAGATTAATCACTCTTTTGTGAAAGGTGTGTTGGTTGTATTGGTGGTGGGATTGGTGGGTGTTTGTGTGATTTAACATTTTTGTGAGTTTCTTTTGTTGGATTGTCTGTTTTCTGCCTATTATGGTCTCAGTGTATGTTCTAACCCTGTATATTAGTTCATCAAAAAATGGTGGGTATGTTATGTGATTAGCTAATTCTAAATGCAATCTGTATAATTCAATATTCAGAGTCTGTTTTTTGGAATACAAAGACCGCATTTCTTGCTTTATCCACATGATTTCTGCCTTACGTTTTGTCTGCTGTGCTGCTGGTGACATGTTGTTTACAGTTATTGTTACATAGTTAGGTACAATTTTATATGCCAAACATAGTTTATTGAACTTAACGTTGAGTATGGTTTTATGAAGTCTGATGGTTGTGTTCTGATATTTGTTGAAGAGCTAACTAACACCAAATACAATTCAAACTCGTGCGCCTCAGCCAGCAGAACACATTACGAAACAAATGAAAGCCACACAGCCACAACAACACGTAATGGCAGCGAAAACTCCACCTACGTTTTGAGTAATCGAAAAACTGCATTACCACACGAACACAGGCAAAGAAGTAAGCCCATTTACTTCGCCAACAAAACAGGAAAACGTACCACAACTTCAAAACTGTAAGTTACAGAAAGAAAACGTGATACAGTCTTATTTCCGTTCGTAAATACATAACAAATAGAAAATAAATTACGTTTTGCTGTTTGCAGATGACATGTTGTATATTGTGTAGCATAACAGCTACTAAAACAAGAGGACAATAATATAATGTAAGGTATGTTACTTTTCGCCAATTAAGCTATAAATGCAACTTTTACATAACATTGTAAACGACGAAAATGTTAATGTGTTAACAACAAATTTACAGTTAAAAATAAAAATATAACCCACTGCTGATAGCACAAAAGTGCTGAAACATGTATGGGTGAAACAAAAGAAAAAAAGTGTCTTGCAAAAGGCGGAACTCCTCATCCCATTTCTTAGCAAGCACGGAGACAAGAAGAAGAACTGCACCACAAGATGATTATTGGAGTTTAGTGTCCTTCAGCTTCAGATGAGGCCCATTGACCCTGTTGAGAATTATTTAAAGATTCGGTCTGAAGGCTGAAGGCCCAAAAAATCTGACACCTTAAGAGCAAAACAATTATAATTTAAAAATCGTCTGAAGGCCTATCACTTAAGACTCAAACCAAAATAAATTTTTAAAAGGCCAAGGCCTTACTTTAAAACAGTTCTTTAAATTAGGCTGAAGGCCTAAACAATCTAATGCCTTAAGCGCAAAACAACCTTAATTTAAAAATCGGCTAGAAGCCATAAAATACAAACAACAAGAACAAACAAGAAAAGAATACCCAACGGCGCTCAGAAGTTTCTGAGGGTCGGCCTGGAATTCAAACACTAACGCTCGCTTAGGTGAGACAGGCAACCATTCTCGATCCGACGGCAACCCAAGACAGTCAACGGACCTACCGACAAGATAACTCCGCCCCATCCGACCAGCACACAACAGGGAGTTCAATGGAACAACGTAGGAGGTATTGGCGCCCACCACTTTTACATTGAGCTGTCAAACTACACACCATGGTGGACAGCGACAACACGATGAAGAAAATTTACTGCCTGAATTTACGTCTACGGCCAGGGCAGGTAACCGGAACGTTAACGGCCACAAGACAGAAGATTCCGCTGGTGCACTTCAATTCAAAATAACCAAGTACAGTGAAACACCACTGGAGGGTGGCTAAAATTTACCAGCTTGAAAACACATCTTGTTGCTCGTTGCAATGTCCCAGCAGCCGACAACGAAATCCAAACGACACAATGTGAACAGTCGTGGCTTGCTGGTAGATTAAGTCAAAACTCAACTTTCGTGTCCAGGATCGGTGAACCACGGACCTCGTAGCAATGGGAACAGCACCACACACTCCGACCGCGTGTGGACACCGCCAGCAGCCTCAGCCAAACTACGCGCCGTGGAGATTTCCTCGCTGCTTCACGCCAACCGACGAACTCCCCAAGCCCAGAATCGGTGAAAGGAAGAAACATGCGTCGCCCGATGAGACGACCAACCGAACTACCAACCAACGGTCGTCCCGCTGAAATCTCCCTCCGTCGGACAGTTCATGTGTGTCGCCAGCGGTCGGCGAGCACTGGCTGTCGGCGCCTCACCGGCGCTCCGTCCCCGATTTCACTGCTGCTACGTCCCGACTGCACTGCTTGTCTGTCCCGAACTCACTGCCAGACACACGACGACCCGGAAATGCTATCGGTCGCTCCAGAGATGGTAGGACAGTGCAATTATCGATACGCGCTGCTGCTGCCACTCACGGGCAAGTAAGGAAGGAAGTCAGTGACGCCAGTAAATGGAATAAGAAAATGAGGCAGCAGTACCGTAATAGGAGATAACAAACAATAAATGGGATAAACACGAGCAGTGCACGGCTCAATAGGTTTGTCATAACGCATTCCCTGAAAAAAAAAAAAATCTGTCAATCGAACACCTCCGTAATTTCACTGACAATATATGTGTGTGAAAAATAGCCCCATAGTTGACTAATTTGATCTAGGTGGTAACCATTTCCATTACAGATGACGGTTCTCGAGAATAACCTAACATCTTTGACATGTCCGATTCCATGGAGAGAACCACAAGAAAGGCAGGTAGTAACAATATAAAATGTTTATTTCTCGAACGCAGCTTTAACAAAGTTTTCAGTGTATTAGTTCAGTTTTCCAAAGGCAGCAAAATTAAAGTTCTTGAATAAAAAAAAAATGATTAAGTTTCTCAAGACGTGAAGGTAATCAGTTCATAAGTGAGGACAAAACGCTCTTTAAAGACGAGCAAAATCGTGAAGTCTGAATAACGTTGAACTTCAACATGAAACAAGTTCCTTAATTCTTGGGTTTGAAAACAAACAAACCACATTCCAGATTAAGTCGCAGAAGCAAACAGTTCCAAATATCTTACAATCACACTTCATTGCAGAAGTTCTGACGATCAAATAGCATGGAAAATTTTAAGTCCGGCAAGGATAGAAGCACAAGTAGCGGAAGTAAAAAGTGTACAAATTTTACTAAGTCCCAGCTAGCAGAATGCCAATGACACTTGAAATGCAGAAGGAGATGGGGGCATGCTGGAGGAGTCCATAGTGAGGCATTGCTGAAATCTTCTTGACGGTTGTTCGCTGCGATGCTAAGCTCGTGTGCCAGTCTAAATAGCTGCCTCGTGGCAGGATACATGCGGACCCTATTTTCAGCATGTGACAGAGTGGATGCAGGAAGAGATGCGGTACGTGAACAACCTCTACAGTCGTCGCGCACGCTACCTAGTGATCTGGCCATAACTCTGTTGTCACCACTTGCTAGTCTGGCTGCAGAATTCCGGAACTCAGATTTCACCCGGCGTCCATTCCGCAGGAGCGAAGTTCGCAGCAACACAAACTGCTTAGACAAGGTGCCTGATGCCGTCGGCACCTGATGTTTATGATGCCATGACATTCCTCCTCCCTCTCCACATGTGAAGGAGAAGAGATGGAGATAGACATAAGAAGCTTTGGTGATGTTAGGGTACTCTGTCCCGGAGGTGGGAGGGGGGTGGGGGGCTAGACATGAGTCTATTTGCAATGGCATGTCGTGACATTCTGTCTGATACCTGACATAAGGCTGAAGTGTATCAGCCAGGGGAGGCTCTGGCGATGACTATGGAAGGGCCCATGATGTGTTGTGCTTATGGAACAGAGAGTCGTGTAAGATTTCCCTCTGGAGGCTTGGGGCTCTGACGCAGCTGAATCTGATTTACAAGTTTCCTACACCGGGTGCCATCCTGTAACTTAGCTTCGAGCTTGGTTCTGCCAAGAAGATGTTTGACAGTAGCTAGGAGACGACAGGGACAACCCCAGGAGAAGGTGAGGATTTAGACAGGATTTTGCAAGGGAAAATAGTGCCAGTTAGTCTGCAAAGCGTGTGAAGAGTCCGTTTGAAGGTGTATAATGTGTTGCGAACAATGGGGCTCGCACGTGCAATTTTTCTACAGGCGAGGTTCCTTCTGACGGGGTGGCTCAGAAAGAAGATAGAAAAAGTGTGAGAGCACCATCCACTGAATGCTTGCGGCAGAGTTTGACCATCTGTATTTTAAAAGTTCGATCATATCTCTCAGCTAGGACATCAGAAGCTGGATGAAAAGGGTGTTGTGTTTATTATTGCTACACTGTTGAGGGCACAAAGGGAAGTGAACTCTGTGGACGTAACTTGGAGTCCACTCTCAGTGACCATTGAGCCAGGGAGGACCTCTAAAGCGAAAATGTGTGTGAGAACTTGTTAAGTATGAGCAGATGATGTGGAAGTCATCTTTGTGACAAAGTGGAAACCAGTTACAATCACGGGGTTCCCAAGAAGGACAGACATAATTTATGTGCACTGTGGACTCTGGAGAAGAAGTGGTTGGCCAGGGAAAGTAACGCCTAGCTGGGGCAGCCTACTTTCTCTGACATGTAGAACGGGATGTGACCATATTTTCTACGTCTGAGTCCATACGTCGCCAGCAGATCTGTTGGTGTGGCAGCCTCTTCATATGTTCCATGCCACAATGTCCCTCTTGCAGCATGAGTGATGCTGCAGTGTGTGGGGATGACAACCCATTGCATCCATTGCCTCCTTGTAGTAGGGCGACCACCTGGAAAACTGAGAGCTCCTGCCATCGCGACCAGGAAACCTGGAGATCCAGTTCAGTAAAGGTCTTCTTACTCCAGGGCCAGCTCTGAGCGATACTGGCACTGGGTCTTCCGCTTTATGAGGCCGCACAAGATAAGCATCCATGAGGACTTTAGCGACTGCTTCTTCTGCTTCTGAGTCCATGTGGAAGCATACTTCAGTGTCTGCACCAGAATATGGGTCCTGACCAGGAGGTTCTGGGTGTTATTGCTGGATCAACTGGTAGGCCTATGGTCCTGCATTGGCCAGCAGGTAATCAGATAGCCGCATGTCACCTGCAGTGTCATGGACGGGGAAGTGTGGTTCCATCCTGTGTGCCTATTCTGTATCTTTCCGCCATTGTGCCGATCGTTTCGGTATTCAATAGCACAGAGTCCCTGCGTTATTCAGCATGCATTTCGGCAGCGATACCGTTCGGGTCTAGAGAACCGAAGCGGTGTTGTCGGTTCGTGTCGTGTTCTAACATTCTGCGTGGTGTCTGTTTGTTCTATATCGTGTCTCCCTACCATTTTCGCGCAACGACGCTCTGAGCGTGTTTTTTAGGGTATTGACTAGTTTGAACCTGGGACCTGTTGCTGGTAAGGAGACGCCAGACCACACATGACATGTAGAGTTCAGAAGAGTTCAGTGAGACTAGCGATGATATAACCAAATACTTAATGATTTCAGCGTCAGCTGCACTGCACTCCCTGTAAAAGAATCTTAATACTAACTAAATTTAGTGGAAGGGGTTCAAGGCTTTCCTATTTTTAGTTAGCTGGTAAAATAACGTCGAAAAAGCAGTTAAGTTTACCATTGGAAATTTAATTCTACTCACAAAACATTGTTTATAAATTGCACTATTGATAAAAGGAAATGTTTTAATACCGGATGGTAAAAACCAACTGCATTCAACAAAAATGTGAACGAATATTCCCTGAATGGGTTTCCAAGTTCTACAATGGATCGAAGGATGACCTATGCCATATCACATCTATAATCTAGGTTTAAATTAAGTTTCACAAGAGAGAAAACTATCAAAATGGTCTACAGTGACCCTCAATTATCTTTAATTACTTATCTAACTTGTCGTAAATTACAGTAGCTGATGTGGCTTCTCAATAACTATATAACAGAAAAATCATCGCGTTTCAGATTTTTACTTCAAGTGGCAAATGTGAACACCATGAGCTTTAATTGACGATCAACACTAGTATTACGCAAAAAGGGGATGTAACAGATGAGACTTCTGCAGTTCTGAGTGAAGCTTTATGCGCTGTTATGCGGCATCGCGTGCATTCATTACCTTGTCGGTGTTCGTCAGGGGGCGGCGGACAGCACAGCTCCGCTCACCTCGCCGTCTCCGAAGCAACTCCTCCCTAACTTCTCCTTACTACAATTTACCGAAGTTGGTTTAAAAAAACTATCTGGCTGTGTTTTCATCTGACCAATCAGGGTCTCAATGTTAACCTTAAGCTCCGCCTACAAAAATTCTGTCTATCCAATGAGAAACGTTATACTTTTCGTGGTGGGGCAATGTTTTTAAAGTTTGCAACGTAACAGAGACGCGAAAAAGTCTCACGCTAAAACTTGCAGCTGGTGTGTTCCTTTTAGTGTTATCATAAGATCTATACTGTTCTTCTGGAGGGCTCTATCTTTTAACATGGGCTGGGGGGTGGTCCTGACGTAACAGAGACGCGAAAAAGTCTCGCGCAAAAACTTGCGGCTGGGGTAGCCGTTTTTGTGTCATCGTAAGGTCTATACTGCTGTTCTGGAGGGCTCTAACTTTTAACGTGGGCTGGGGGGGGGGGGGGGGTGGTCCTAGCGGTTAGCTGGCGACGTGGGTGTCCGTCCCTTATCGTAGGGTCTTCCAGCTTAACACGGTTCTGCTCTCGGCTTCTGTTTTCGTTTCTCCCCTCGGAACTGCGTCTGTCTCACGGTGGGAAGGCATGACACGCATTTAGGCATTCTTGTGTTGGTCTGTGGTATTCCATTTGCTCGCTCGTTACTCGTATTACTTTGGTTAATTTAATGTCACGATTTATTCGGAGCTATGTGACATACTACTGGATTAGCTTATCATGTCAGGGTTTTCATGGAAGGTGTTGGATTTGCCTGACACCTTACAGTGTAAGCCAATCAAAAGCAAGCGTCCAAGATCCGCGCATGTTCTCTGCAGTGCGCACAGCGCCACGAACACAAAGCGGCTAGCAGACGACACAGGCGCGCTATTCTTCCAAGTACCGAAAATTGCGTTTACGTTGCCACAACGCATGACGCCGCATTCCATCGAGCTGACGTGCCCGCCTACATCGCGCTTGCCTCCTCCTTAACAGTATCAGGCGCAGTATATCATTTTCCATTACTTTCAGCTGAAATGCATAAAAATTTTTTATAGTTCCTCTGATCGCATGTTTGTATGCATGCATAATAACGATAGCGTATTTGTATCTGAAGATTGTCGTAAATGCCGCATTATGTCATTTTATTCACTCTGACATCGTGTTTTGGATTTTACGTTTCGGATAATAAGTTAGGAATAGTGTGTAGTAACACATTGTACTAATACGTCTATGAAAACACCCGAGAAATTGATTCTGAGAGCTTCAAAGAATAAGAAGATAAACAGAATGTGGTTATAACTCGCTCCTAGAGATCCAAATGATTAAGTAGGCCACTTCCCTATATGATGTATCAACGATTTCGGTTTTAAAAACAAAAATAATATTGAAAAAAAAACTCATTTTCGAGAGCTCCTGCTGTTCGTCGAAGTTTATAACATGAATATCATGAATGAAAATGTTTCGTATATGATGTTACAGTCTAAAAATATTACGGCAGAGATCTTTCATCTCTGTCTACTGTGGTTGAGGATTCGATCGCACATAAATACTTGTGACAAGCAATATTATGAAGATGACTGCTGCTAGATACATTCCCAGTAATTTAAGTTGTCCTCTTAGATTCCTGTCTAACCGCATACTCGGAAATCGCTACATATTCGGAAAAAATGGTGAATTATTCCTGACAAGAAAAAATATAAAGTTCACTGTCGGTTGTTTCACTCGCAACAATCTCATATTTCATATTTTAAACACATGTAAGTAGTAACGAGTATTGCAGAAAAATCTTAACTTACACGAATAACAATCTCTCAGAACGTGTTGCATAAATGATGAGGAAAAAAATAAATTTCCTACCTCCTCATGCGCGAACCCGTGACCTTTCGTATCGCATTTCCGCGCCCTAACCACTTGCCCACGCCAAACAACAGACACGCAATGCTCAAATCTTGTCGTATTGTGTAGATGAACGTAGGCTTACTTCGTTACCAAACGGTGCTGCGTAAGTCGTAAATGCGTGACAGTTTGGAAGGTTTCCAATATCAGGCTTCACATAATTGCTTCCACTGTTACTTAAAAGTTGTAAACACGTTTTGATAATTACTAGCTAACCCATTTGTGGGAAAAAAGTACACAAAGGCGCTAGTAACGTCAGTTCACACTCATGTAATACACGTGTATATTTAATGATGTTTAAACTCTTATTTCCATAAAAATAACACGTATTTTGAGAGAATATTGACCGAAAACGTTTATTTTTTATGTGATCATTCACAGTAACAACCTAACCTAACCATATTTCTTACAAAGGAAAGTAATTTATTACGAATTCACTTTCCAACCGGATGCGTCCTCTGGTGATTCTTTAGTAACACAATCACTAAATCCAAAGTTGAAACCGTTAAATATGTTTAAAATAACAAATTATAGGTGTACATAAACCACAGCTCACCGATCGACAGGGCCAGACCGAAATCCAAAACCTCTCGGTACAATTGTCGTAAAATCGGTGGGAGGACTATTCGGTAACAAGACACAGAAGCTTACTGAATAGGATATTTCGATAAGGAACCGAAAATAACGTCACTACCGAGAGTAACCTACTACACCGATCGGTATGAACGATACAGAATAGGGCCCCTGGCGAGGTATCAGGGCCAGGGTTCCATTCTGCACTTGGGCCATTGAAAGGGCTGTGGTATGGGCTGCTTGTTACACATAAAAGAGTCAATATGTATGAAGTACCCGGCGAACAACAGAGCTGATTGGATGGTAGCCACTAGCCATTCAATGAATTCATTGGTGAGTTGCATGCTCTGCACTGGAACTGGATGGATTAAATCGAATGGCACTCGAGTAGCTGCCATTTTGAAAATTGTCCTTCAATAGGAGGTAGACTACCTGGAAAAAATGCTCAGTGGACATAAATCTATGCAGGTGATCAGACAGGATGCTTATATACGTGTCACCTGTTAGAGTTGTATCTAGACGTATCAGGGGTCGCATGTCACTCCAACTCCACACCATTGCAGAGCCTCCACCAGCTTGAAGAGTCCCCTGCTGACATGCAGGGTCCCTGGATTCGTGAGGTTGTCTCCATACCCGTCCACGACCATTTGCTCGACACAACTTGAAACGAGACTCGTCCGACCAGTCATGTTTCCAGTCATCAATAATTGCTCTCCATTGTTACTTGAAAGTTGTAAACACGCTTTGATAATTACTAACTAACCCATTTGTGGGAAAAAAAGTACACAAAGGCACTAGTAACGTCAGTTCACACTCATGTAATGCACGTAAGCAGAACCGATGTCTTGATATTTAATGATGTTTAAACTCTCATTTGCATAAAAATAACACGTATTTTGAGAGAATATTGTCCGAAAACTTTTTTTTATGTAATAATTCACAGTAACAACCTAACCTAACCATACATGCATGAAAATCAAATGATCTTCTTAAATGCTCGTCAGTATCTGACAAGACCGGTTCCATTAAGATATCCATTATAGAGACAGGTGGTCACCAAATTAACAAGTTTACTTCCTGAACATGACTTTAACAAAGTCTTCAATCTATTATGGAAGTCCAAAGTTAAAAAACGTTCTTCAAAAAGTGACAATAGTTTTCCAATGACAAACAAGACAAAAGTTCTGGAATAAAAAAAAATTCTCAAAAAGTGAAAATAATCACGTGATAAGTGAGAACAAAATACTCTTTAAACGCGAGAAAAATTTTGAAGTATGAATAAAGTTAAATTAAACGTAAAATAAGTTCCGTAATTCTTTGGTTCGAAAATAGTCATCACTCTGCCTTCAGTCGCAGAAGCATGAGCTTTGAAAACATCTTACAGTCGTACTTCACAGCAAAAGTTCCGACGATTGGACAATATAGAAAATTCGTAGGTACAGCAAGGACAGGAACGAAAAGTATAATCTTGGAAACTGGAACTGGATGGAGAAGGGGAAGTAAAAAGAGTAGAAATTTTACCAAGCTGCAACTAGGAAGGAATGCTGACAGGAAACAGAATGACTTGGAGAGACAAGCTAGATGAAGATGATAGTTGCTAAAAGAAGCATAGCTGAAGAGTTGTTTAGTGAGTAGAAAATGCTGCCTATGTTCTGGCACTTCATTAACCAGGTGTCTAAACTTCAAACAGCTTTTCTCACGTATGTGCTGTTTCGCATTATAAGGAAAATTTTTAAATACAAGAAAGTAAGATCTAATAGTTGCAGTGAATGTACAGTATATCGCTCTACAGTCCGTACTGTAGAGGTCGGGATGTGAGTCATGTGGTCGCTGGTGAATAGATTGTTAAAAATTCAAGATGTGGTGCCGTCTTCTGGCCTGGACGGGGGCTGTGGGTATGGTGATGACTGGAATCGTATGGTGAATCGTCAATAGAACATGCCTGATTATAACAGTCCTTTATTCATGTCAGTCACAAGAAAGTAGCTGTGCTCGAGGAAAGGTTGTCAACCTTGGTGCCGTAAGTGAGTGCGAGTGCCGGAGGTTAGTGTTTTGTTCGCCGGCAGACAATGTGTGCAGTGAGTCACAGCTACCATTATTTGCACGGTCGTCAATGTGTGACGCAAGCGCCGTACCACGGCGAGGAATGATGATGGCAGCGTGAACACACCGTGGTAGACGGTGTTTAAATCATGGTGCCCAGTTTGACCATAAATGATGTTGTGCGTCCGCCCAGGGCGGTGGGCATCAACAGTGTAGGCTCACACAAGGTTGGATGACATCGTTAGTGTTGTTGGGCAAGAAACCAGTCCAGGCTTGAACTCACGACCCGAAGGGAGATGACCAAGAAAAGGCAGTATTCAACAGGCAGGTGATCCATCAGAGCAGAGTCAAAAAGTTGACTATGCAGGCCTCAGCTCGGGTTGGAACCTATAACTGCTGGTGGCAACGACCGTGTATAGGGAAGTAAGAGATTTTTACGCCTTCTTTTTGTGTCAGAGGAAATTGTAGACTTTTCTGCCCTTTGCAGCCTGTTTTTGTATACGGCTCGATGAGTATTGGACGCTGTAAACGTGTGACCTGGAGTTGTGCCAAAACCCGGCAAGTTGTTGTTGTTGTGGCCTTCAGTTCTGAGACTGGTTTGATGCAGCTCTCCATGCTACTCTATCCTGTGCAAGCTTCTTCATCTCTCAGTACCTACTGCAACCTACATCCTTTTGAATCTGCTTAGTGTATTCATCTCTTGGTCTCCCTCTACGACTTTTACCCTCCACGCTGTCCTCCAATACTAAACTGGTGATCCCTTGATGCCTCAGAACATGTCCTACCAACCGATCCCTTCTTCTAGTCAAATTGTGCCACAAACTTCTCTTCTCCCCAATCCTATTCAACACTTCCTCATTAGTTACGTGATCCACCCATCTAATCTTCATCATTCTTCTGTAGCACCACATTTCGAAAGCTTCTATTCTCTTCTTGTCCAAAATATTTATCGTCCATGTTTCACTTCCATACATGGCTATACTCCATAGAAATACTTTCAGAAACGACTTCCTGACACTTAAATCCATACTCGATGTTAACAAATTTCTCTTCTTCAGAAATGCTTAGTTGCCACTGCCAGTCTACATTTTATATCCTCTCTACTTCGACCATCATCAATTATTTTGCTCCCCAAATAGCAAAACTCCTTTACTACCTTAAGTGTCTCATTTTCTAATCTAAATCCCTCAGCATCACCTGACTTAATTCGACTACATTCCATTATCCTCGTTTTGCTTTTGTTGATGTTCATCTTATATCCTCCTTTCAAGACACTGTCCATTCCGTTCAACTGCTCTTCCAAGTCTTTTGCTGTCTCTGATACAATTACGATGTCATCGGCGAACCTCAAAGTTTTTATTTCTTCTCCATGGATTTTAATACCTACTCTGAATTTTTCTCTTGTTTCCTTCACTGCTTGCTCAATATACAGATTGAATAACATCGGGGAGAGGCTACAACCCTGTCTCACTCCCTTCCCAACCACTGCTTCCCTTTCATGTCCCTCGACTCTTATAACTGTCACCTGGTTTCTGTACAAATTGTAAATAGCTTTTCGCTCCCTGTATTTTACCCCTGCCACCTTCAGAATTTGAAAGAGAGTATTCCAGTCAACATTGTCAAAAGCTTTCTCTAAGTCTACAAATGCTAGAAACGTAGGTTTGCCTTTCCTTAATCTAGCTTCCAAGATAAGTCGTAGGGTCAGTATTGCCTCACGTGTTCCGATATTTCTACGGAATCCAGACTGATCTTCCCCGAGGTCAGCTTCTACTAGTTTTTCCATTCGTCTGTAAACAATTCGCGTTAGTATTTAGCAGCCGTGACTTGTTAAACTGATAGCTCGGTAATTTTCACATCTGTCAACACCTGCTTTCTTTGGTATTGGAATTATTATATTCTTCTTGAAGTCTGAGGGTATTTCGCCTGTGTCATACATCTTGCTCACCAGATGGTAGAGTTTTGTTAGGACTGGCTCTCCCAAGGCTGTCAGTAGTTCTAATGGAATGTTGTCTTCTCCCGGGGCTTTGTTTCGACTCAGGTCTTTCAGTGCCCTGTCGAACTCTTCACGCAGTATCATATCTCCCATTTCATCTTCATCTACATCCTCTTCCATTTCCATAGTATTGTCCTCAAGTACATCGCCCTTGTATAGACCCTCCATATACTCCTTCCAGCTTTCTGCTTTCCCTTCTTTGCTTAGAACTGGGTTTCCATCTGAGCTCTTAATATTCATACAAGTGGTTCCCTTTTCTCCAAAGGTCTCTTTAATTTTCCTGTAGGCAGTATCTATTTAATCCCTAGTGAGATAAGCCTCTACATCCTTACATTTGTCCTCCAGCCATCCCTGCTTAGCCATTTTGCATTTCCTGTCGATCTCATTTTTGAGACGTTTGCATTCCTTTTTGCCTGCTCCATTTACTGCATTTTTATATTTACCCGGCAAGAATATGAAGAGATTAAGTGCTACTAAACATTCAAGAGGATTCCACATTGGTGGGAAAGATTATGAGCGACTTAAATCTAGAAATATTATTATCACAGCACGGCGTAGCGACTAGTGGGAACGCATGATAAACTCCGCTGATCGGAATCCATGATAGTCTCCGTTGAGCTTTGCTTGAGGAATATATTTGGTCGCTCTCTGGTGGTTGAAGAGAGCCTAAACATAATTTTGACAGAAACAGAAGCCACAGTAAACTCAAGACGCTCAGCTCGGGGAGAGAGTGATACGGCATTAACACCAGCTCACTTCCTAAATAGTGGCAAACTACACTGAAGCGCCAAAGAAACTGGTATAGGCAAGCGTATTCAAATACAGAGATATCTAAACAGGCATAACACGACGCTACGGTCGGAAACGCCTATATAAGACAAGAGTCTGGTGCAGTTGTTAGATCGGTTACTGCTGCTACAAAGGCCGGTTATCAAGATTTAAGTGAGTTTGAACGTGGTGTTATAGTCGGTGCACGAGCGATGGAACACATCATCTCCGAGGTAGTGATGAAGTGGGGATTTTCCCGTACGACCATTTCACGAGTGTACCGTGAATATAAGGAATCCGGTAAAACATCAAATCTCCGACATCGCTGCGCCGGAAAAAGATCCTACAAGAACGGGACCAACGACGACTGAAGAGAATCGATCAACGTGACAGGAGTGCAACCTTTAGGCAAATTGCTGTAGATTTCAATGCTGGGCCATCAACAAATGTCAGGAAACAGCATCGATATGGGCTTCGGAGCCGAAGGCCCACCCGTGTACCCTTGATGACTGTACGACACACACAACTGTACGCCTTACCTGGGCCCGTCAACACCGACATTGGATTATTGATGACTGGAAACATGTTGACTGGTCGGATGAGTCTCGTTTCAAACTGTATCGAGCAAATGGACGAGTACGGGTATGGAGACAACCTCACGAATCCAAGGACCCTGCATGTGAGCAGGGGACTCTTCAAGTTGGTGGAGGCTCTACAATGGGGTGGGGCGTGTGCAGTTGGAGTGACAGACGACCTCTGATACATCTAGATACAACTCTAACAGGTGGCACGTATATAAGCATCCTGGCTGATCACCTGCATACATTTATGTCCATTGAGAATTCTGACGGACTTGTGCAATTCCAGCAGGACAATGAGGCATCCCACACGCCCAGAAGTGCTACAGAGTGGCTACAGGAACACTCTTCTGGACTTAAACGTTTCCGCTGCCACAAAACTTCTCAGACAGGAACATTATTGAGCAAATCTGGGATGCCTTGCAACGTGCTGCTCAGAAGAGATCTCTGCTCCTCCTACTCTTACGGATTTATGGACAGTCCAGCAGGATTCATGGTGTTCCATTCAGTACTATTTCAGACATTAGTCGAGTCCATGCCACGTCGTGTTGAGGCACTTCTGCGAGATCGCAGGAGCTCTATACAATATTAGGTAGATTTGCCAGTTTCTTTGGCTCTTCAGTGTAGTTACCATTTCATGTGGGCCAGAACCAGTAAGTAGGAGGGATCTTAGCAAGGAGTTCCTACTAGGACGTCATCGAGGACATTTGGTGCAGGCGGAAAAATGAATACTTACTGCTGCCAAACCGGTACTAAAAGGTGAAGAATATTCCTGAATAAGAAAACCCAGAAATGGAAAAATCGTTCTGCTTCAAGAGGATATCAAACCACAACATCTTAGGAAGAGATGCGGCACAGCAGAGACAACAGGATAACACGCATAATTCTCCACCATCTGGATGTTACGAAGATCTGTCGACATGTTCCGCTGGTCATCCACCTTGAGGTAGACTAGCGTAGAGAGAAAGTGCGCTAATAAGGAACTTTTATGCCATTTGTTGGTGTTTTCGAGAAAATTGTAAACTTCGCTGACCTCTACAGCACCTCTGTGTATGAACAACTGTAACAGTAATGGATGCTGTGAATAAGTCACTATCCCGAATTCCTTTAAAAACTAGTGAGTAACAACGCTGTGAATGGCAGATGGCTATGTCACCTTGTTCTGCAAGTGGTTCCAGTGTCGTAGTTATCATCCAGCGTAGTCTGCGTCGTATGACGTGCCGTACACACCTGGAGGCTGCTGGATATAACATTCTTCTGACAATAAGGGTCTGATTTGGCGGGATGGGAGCGTGGGTGTACCGCATATGCTAGCTGGCTGGTTACAATTTCCCCAACGGCAGCACTCCTACCATCGGAACAAACAGTGGGCTGGAGCGAAAGGGCCTCACCATTGCGTGGCAATGAATTCATTTGCCCCAGGTTCTCCTATTTAGTTAGATCGTTCAGAAGCGCTGCCGAAGCTGTTAGATTTCACAGCTTTGGCTTCTAGTTGTTTTATTGTTTTCTTCTGATTTGTCAGCGTACTGTGTGAGTGCTCTTGCACTCTGAATGCCACTTATATTTCACTGGTGCCTGTAATTCAGGCTGACGATCGTTTTCCTCTCTATAATGTCATTCTGGTGATTCAGGCAGAATAGAAATATTAAAAAAGGAAGGAAGATTTTTTTGTTTACCAAAAGTGACAAGAAGCAGATTTCAGAGTACCTGATGGCGCTACACAAAAGTTTTGTATCAAGTACAGATAGTGTTGAGGATCAGTGTACAAAGTTCAAAACCATCGTACAATATGCGTTAGATGAGTATGTGCCAAGCAAGATTGTAAGAGAGGAAAAAGAGCCACCGTGGTACAAAAACCGAGTTAGAAAACTGCTGCGGAAGCAAAGGGAACTTCACAGCAAACATAAACATAGCCAAAGCCTTGCAGACAAGCAAAAATTACGCGAAGCGAAATGTAGTGTGAGGAGGGCTATGCGAGAGGCGTTCAATGAATTCGAAAGTAAAGTTCTATGTACTGGCTTGGTAGAAAATCCTAAGAAATTTTGCTCATATGACAAAGCGGTAGGTGGATCAAAACAAAATGTCGAGACACTCTGTGACCAAAATGATACTGAAACGGAGGATGACAGGCTAAAGGCCGAAATACTAAATGTCTTTTTCCAAAGCTGTTTCACAGAGGAAGACTGCAATGTAGTTTCTTCTCTAGATTGTCTCACAGATGACAGAATGTTAGATATCGAAATAGACGACAGAGGGATAGAGAAACAATTAAAATCGCTCAAAAGAGGAAAGGCCGCTGGACCTGATGGGATACCAGTTCGATTTTACACAGAGTACGCGAAGGAAGCTGCCCCCCTTCTTGCAGCGGTATACCGTAGGTCTCTAGAAGAGCGTAGCGTTCCAAAGGATTGAAAAAGGGCACAGGTCATCTCCGTTTTCAAGAAGGGACGTCGAACAGATGTGCAGAACCTTAGACCTATATCTCTAACGTCGATCAGTTGTAGAATTTTGGAACACGTATTATGTTCGAGTATAATGACTTTTCTGGAGACTAGAAATCTACTCTGTAGGAATCAGCATGGGTTTCGAAAAAGACGATCGTGTGAAACCCAGCTCGCGCTATTCGTCCACGAGACTCCGAGGGCCATAGACACGGGTTCCCAGGTAGATGCCGTGTTTCTTGACTTCCGCAAGGCGTTCGATACAGTTCTCCACAGTCATTTAATGAACAAAGTAAGAGCATATGGACTATCAGACCAATCGTGTGATTGGATTGAAGAGTTCCTAGATAACAGAACGCAGCATGTCATTCTCAATGGAGAGAAGTCTTCCGAAGTAAGAGTGATTTCAGGTGTGCCGCAGGGGAATGTCGTAGGACTGTTACTATTCACAGTGTACATAAATGACCTTGTGGATGACATCGGAAGTTCACTGAGGCTTTTTGCGCATGATTCTGTGGTATATCGAGAGGTTGTAACAATGGAAAATTGTACTGAAATGCAGGAGGATCTGCAGCGAATTGACGCATGGTGCAGGGAATGGCAATTGAATCTCAATGTAGACAAGTGTAATGTGCTGCGAATACACAGAAAGAAAGATCCCTTATCATTTAGCTACAATATAGCAGGTCAGCAGCTGGAAGCAATTAATTCCATAAATTATCTGGGAGTAGGCATTAGGAGTGATTTAAAATGGAATGATCATATAAAGTTGATCGTCGGTAAAGCAGATGCCAGACTGAGATTCACTGGAAGAATCCTAAGAAAATGCAATCTGAAAACAAAGGAAGTAGGTTACAGTACGCTTGTTTGCCCACTGCTTGAATATTGCTCAGCAGTGTGGGACCCGCACCAGATAGGGTTGATAGAAGACATAGAGAAGATCCAACGGAGAGCAGTGCGCTTCGTTACAGGATCATTTAGTAATCGCGAAAGCGTTACGGAGATGATAAACTCCAGTGGAAGACTCTGCAGGAGAGACGCTCAGTAGCTCGGTACGGGCTTTTGTTGAAGTTTCGAGAACATACCTTCACCAAGGAATCAAGCAGTATATTGAACCCCCCTACCTATATCTCGCGAAGAAACCATGAGGATAAAATCAGAGAGATTAGAGCCCACACAGAGGCATACCGACAATCCTTCTTTCCACGAACAATACGAGACTGGAATAGAAGGGAGAACCGATAGAGGTACTCAAGGTACCCTCCGCCACACACCGTCAGGTGGCTTGCGGAGTATGGATGTAGATGTAGATGAACAGTGCATTGCCACAGTAGAGCCATAGCGCAACATTCCTCCCTCCTTTGAGAAATCTGGTCTCTGGATCGTGACATGTTTGTATTGTTGGATAAAAGAACCTTCGCACACGTTTCACAGATTGACACAAAAATATAATGTTCTCCACTATACCTTACTCAAATGTAGTGTAACCCACATTGTGCATGGGCTGTCTAAAATAAAAATGGTATTTTGAATCGTCTCGTAAGCAACTAGTAAAAAAAGTATTCTATACTCGCTTTTTAAATAATTTAACAAATTATCAAATTATCCAACATTTGTATCTCATTCCTTCGTTGTACCACTCATAACTTTGTCTGTTTTCATTAGGTTATACCTGAAAGCACATTCTTTCTTAAAATTATGTCTACACAAAAACTCTGTATGCTATTACCACAAATACAATTTATTAGTTAATATTTACGCTTCTTCCCTTCACTTCAAAGTTAATTAAAAACTGAAATATTTTTTCAGTGCTCTGCTTCCATCTACTAGAATCTCACCCAAAACAACTTCCCTGTGGCCAGCAGCATTTTTTTTTTTATTCATCAATCTTGTGACTGGTTTGATGCGGCCCGCCACGATTCCTCTCCTGTGCCAACCTCTACAGCTCAGAGCAGTACCTGCAATCTACATCCTCAATTATTTGCTGGATGTATTCCAATCTCTGTCTTCCTCGACAGTTTTTATCCTCTACGTCTTCCTCTAGTAACATGGAAGTCATTCCCTCGTGTCTTACCAGACGTCCTATCATCCTGTCCCTTCTGCTTATCAGTGTTTTCCACATATTCCATTCCTCTCCGATTCTGTGTAGAACTTCCTCATTCCTTACGTTATCAGTCCGCTTAATTTTCCACATTCGTCTGTAGCACCACATCTCAAATGCTTCGATTCCTTTCTATTCCGGTTTTCCCACAGTCTATGTTTCACTATCATACAATTCTGTGCTCCAAACGTACATTCTCAAAAAATTTTTCCTCAAATTAAGGCCTATGTTTGTTAAGAAATTTCTTCCTCAAATTAAGGCCTCTGTTTCGTGCTAGCAGACTTCTCTTGGACAGGAAGGCCCTTTTTGTCAGTCTAGACTGCTTTTGATGCCCTCCTTGCTCCGTCCATCACTGCTTATGATGCTTCCTAGATAGCAGAATTCCTTAATTTCATCTACTTCGTGACCATCAACCTTGATTTTGAGTTTCTCTCTGTTCTCATATCATCTACTTTTCATTACCTTCGTCTCTCTTGGCTTCACTCTCCGTCCATATTCTGTACTCGTTAGACTGTTCAATCCATTCAGCGGATCATGTAATTGCTCTTAACTTTCACTCAGGACAGAAATGTCATCAGCGAATCGTATCATAGATATCTTTTCACCTTGAATATTAAATCCACTCCTGAATATTTGTTTTACTTCCATCACTGCTTCTTCGACATTCGGATTTAACAGAAGGGGCGAAAGATTACACTCGTGTGTTAGACCCTTTTTTAATCCAAGCACGTCGTTCTTGGCTCTTGTACATATTGTTTATTACCAGTCTCTCTCTATATTGTACAAATATTTTTCTCAGAATTTCGAACATCTTGCACCACTTTCCATTGTCGAACGCTTTTTCCAATGAACGTTTTCATATGAACGTGTCTCGATTTTTCTTTATTCTTCCATTGTCAACAGCAACGTCAGAACATCCTTCTGGTGCCTACCTTTCCTAAAGCCGAACTGATCGTCATCTAACACATACTCAATTTTGTTTTCCATTCTTCTGTGTATTATTCTTGTTAGCAACTTGGATGCATGAGCTGTTAAACTGATTGCACGATAATTCTTGCACTTGTCAATTCTTGCAGTCTTCGGAATGATGTGAGTACTATTTTCCCGAAAAGATGGTATGTCGCCAGACTCATACATTCTACGCACCAATGTGAATAGTCGTTTTGTTCCTACTTCCTCCAATGATTTTAGAAATTCTGATAGCATGTTATCCTTTCTTTCTGCCTTATTTCATCTGAATCCTCCAAAGCTCTCTTAAGTTCTGATTATAATGCTGGATCCCCTGTCTCTTCTAAATCGACTCCTGATTCTTCTTATATCGCACCAGACAAATCTTTCCCCTCATAGAACCTTTCAATGTACCCTTTCCACCTATTCGCTGTCTCATCTGGATTTAGCAGTGGAATACCCATTGCACTCTTAATGTAACAATTCTTGCTTTTAATTTTCCTGGAAGTTGTTCTGATTTTCCTATTTGCTGAGACAGTCCTTACGACGATCATTTCTTTTTCGATTACTTCGCATTTTTCATGAAGCCATTTCGTCTTAGTTTCCCTGAGCTTCCTATTTATTTCATTCCTCTGCGACTTGTATTTCTGTATTCCTGAACTTCACTGAACATTTTTGTACTTCCTTCTTTCATCGATCAACTGAAGTATTTCTTCTGTTACCCATGGTTTCCTCGCAGTTACCCACTTTGTACCTCCGATTTTCTTTCCAACTTCTGTGATTGCCCTCTTTAGAGATTTCCATTCCTCTTCAACTGTACTGTCTACTGAGCTATCCCTTATTGCCGTATGTATAGCCTTAGAGAACTTCCAGGTATCTCGTCATTCCTTAGTACTTCCTTATCCCGCCGGCCGCGGTGGCCATGCGGTTCTAGGCGCTGTAGTCCAGAACCGCGCGACTGCTACGGTCGCAGGTTCGAATCTTGCCTCGGGGATGGATGTGTGTGATGTCCTTAGGTTAGTTAGGTTTAAGTAGTTCTAAGTTCTAGGGGACTGATGACCTCAGATGTTAAGTCCCATAGTGCTCAGAGCCATTTGAGCCATTCTGTATCCCATTTTTTGCGTTTTGATTCTTCCTGACTAATCTCATAAACTTCAGCTACTCTTCTGTGAGTCTACATCTGCTCCTGGGTACGCCATACAATCCAGTATCTATTTTCAAAATCCCTGTCTGACCGTGATGTAATCTAACTAAAATTTTCCCAACTCTCCCGGTCATTTTCCAAGTATACCTCCTCCTCTTGAGTTCCTTGAACAGAATACTCTCTATTAGTAGCTGAAATTTATTACAGAACTCAATTGGTCTTTCTCCTCTCTCATTCCTTGTCGGAAGCCTATATTTTTCTTCTCCTCCTTCCCCTACTACTGCATTGCAATACCCCATGATTATAAGATTTTCATCTCCCTTTACATGCTGCATTAACCTTTCAATATCCTCAGCTTCAGCTTGCAACGTCGGCATGTATACCTGAACTATCGTTGTCGGTGTAGGTTTGCTGTCGATTCTAAGAAGAATAACCCTATCATTGAACTGTTCACACTTTCACGCCCTCTGCCCTACCTTCCTATTCACAACGAATCCTACTCCCGTTATGTCAGTTTCTGCTGCTGTTGATATTACCCTATGTTCTTCTGACCAGAAGTCCTCGTCTTCATTCCATTTCACTTCACTGACCCCTGCTATATCTTGATTGAGCCTTTGCATTTCCATTTTTATATTTTATAGCTTTACTACCACGTTCTGACAATACACGTGCCAACTTGCAGAACCTTTTCCTTTCGTTGGTTATTCAATCTTCTTTATCTCATGGTCACCTCCCCCTTGGCAGTTCCCTCCCAGAGATCGGAATAGGGGACTACTCCGGAATCTTTTGCCAACGGAGAGATCATTATGACACTTTTTCAATTACAGGCTACATGTCTTGTGGATATACGTTTTGTGTCCTTAATGCACCAGTACCCACAGCATCACAAGTATCATCAAATTTACGCGTCTCCTGTTCCTCGGGTGCACATTCCTCAACGGATCCAGCCCTGCCGGCCCGATCATTAACCTTACAAACACATTTCGTCTTCCTTCCCTTTCTCCTTCTCCACTTATGAGGATCTGGCGCCATCACAAGTTACGACAAATATGGCCCCCTCAAAAATAAATGTGTCTGTACTGTTATGCTATCCATAACATTTGTAACACAGTAGCTTCCTGTGCATTCTCTGCAATATCCACAACAAAGTTACTATCTCCAGTCATTACATTCGATAGCAGTTATTACATACATTACCCTTTTATGCAGGTGATGAGAAGTCCTGTTTGTTATGGAAGTAGTGTGTGTGCGTCATATCTGGCGCATCCTGTATTTTTGCCACATTTGTCCCATTCCTCCATCTCTCTGGCAACGGTCCTATATATAAAATAGTGGGAAATACAAAAATTGGCGGTAAACTTAATATAAGCAAGGTCTTACCTCACTCCTATGATGTCACTGAGGAAATACGGTTCTCGAGTAAGAATACATTGACGCAAGATTCGAAAATCCTAGATGGGCACTTATCCTGCTGTTGTGGTCTTCAGCCCAGAGACTGGTTTGCTGCAGCTCTCCGTGTTACTCTTCCTGTGCGAGCTTCTTCATCTGCAAATACCTGCTGCAACCGACATCCTTTTGAATCTGCTTAGTGTATTCATCTCTTGTTCTCCCCCTAAGATTTTTACCCTCCACCTTTCCTCCAATACTAAATTGGTGATCCCTTGATGCCTCAGAACATGTCCTCCCAACCGGTCCCTTCTTGTAGTCAAATTGTGCCACAAACTTCTCTTCTCCCCAATTCTATTCAACACTTCCTCGTTACTTATGTGATCCACCCATCTAATCTTCAGCATTCTTCTGTAGCACCACATTTCTAAAGCTTCTATTCTCTTCTTCTCCAAACTCTTTATCGTCCATTTTCACTTCCATACATGACTACACTCCATACAAATACTTTCAGAAAATACTTCCTGACACTTAAATCTAAACTCGGTGTTAACAAATTTCTCTTCTTGACAAACGCTTTCCCTGCCATTGCCAGTTCACATTTTATATCCTCTCTACTTCGTCCATGATCAGTTATTTTGCTTCCCAAATAGCAAAACTCATCTACTACTTTAAGTGTCTCATTTCCTAATCTAATTCCCTTGGCGTTACCTGATTTAATCCGACTACATTCCATTATCCTAGTTTTGCTTTTATCGATGTTCATCTTATATCCTCCTTTCAAGACACTGTCCATTCCGTTCAGCTGCTCTTCCAGGTCCTTTGCTGTCTCTGACAGAATTATAATGTCATCGGCAAACCTCAAAGTTTCCATTTCTGCTCCTTGGATTTTAATTCCTACTCCAAGTTTTTCTTTTGTTTCCTTTACTGCTTGCTCAATATAGAGATTGAATAGCATCGGGAATAGGCTACAACCCTGTCTCACTCCCTTCCCAACCACTGCTACGCCTTTCATGGCCTTCGACTCTTATAGCTGCCATCCGCTTTCTGTACAAATTGTAAATAGCCTTTCGCTCCCTGTATTTGACCCCTGCCGCCTTCAGAATTTGAAAAAGAGTATTCCAGTCAACATTATCAAAAGCTTTCTCTAAGTCTACAAATGATAGAAACTTAGGTTTGCCTCTCCTTAATCTATCTTCTAAGATAAGTCGTGGGGTCAGTATTATCTCACGTGTTCCAACATTACTACGGAATCCAAACTGATCTTCCCCAAGGTCGGCTTCTGCCAGTTTTTCTATTCGTCTGTAAAGAATTTGTGTCAGTATTTTGTAGCCGTGACTTATTAAACTGATAGTTCAGTAATTTTCACATCTGTCAACACCTGCTTTCTTTGGGATTGGAATTATTATATTCTTCTCGAAGTCTGAGGGTGTTTCGCCTGCCTCATACATCTTGCTCAACAGATGGTAGAGTTTTGTCATGGTTGGAGCTCCCAAGGGTATCAATAGTTCTAATGGAACGTTGTCTACTCCAGGAGTCTTGTTTCGACTTACGTCTTTCAGTGCTCTGTCGACCTCTTCACGCAGTATCATATTTCCCATTTCAGTTTCATCCACTTCCTCTTCCATTTCCATAATATTGCCCTGAAGTACATCCCCCTGTGTATAGACCCTCTATATACTCCTTCCACCTTTCTGCTTTCTCATCTTCGCTTAGTACTGTTTTTCCATCTGCGCTATTGATAGTCGTACAAGTGGTTCTCTTTTCTCCAAAGATCTCTTTAATTTTGCTGGAGGCAATATCTCTCTTACCCCTAGTCATCTACCCCTAGTCTATGCCTCTACATTCTTACATTTATCCTTTAGCCATCCATGCTTAGCCATTTTGCACTTCCTGTCGATCTCATCTTTGAGACGTTTTTATTCCTTTTTGCCTGCTTCATTTACTGCACTTTTATATTTTCTCCTTTCATCAGTTATATTCAATATATCTTCTGTTACCCAAGGATGTCTACCAGCCCTCGTCTTTTCGCCTACTTGATCCTCTGCTGCCTTCACTATTTCATCTCTTAAAGCTACCGATTCTTGTTCTACTGTATTTCTTTCCCCCGTTTTTGTTAACCGTTCCCTAATGCTCTCTCTGAAACTCTCTACAACCTCTGGTTCCTTTATCTATGTCCCATCTCCTCAAATTCCCACCTTGTTTCAGTTTCTTCAGCTTTAATCTACAGGTCATAAGCAATAGATCGTTTTCAGAGTCCACATCTACCTCTGGAAATGTCTTACAGTTTAAAACCTGGTTCCTAAATCTCTGTCTTACCATTATATAATCTATCTGAAACCTTCCAGTGTCTCAGGGCCTCTTCCACGTATGCAACATTCCTTCATGATTCTTAAGCCAAGTGTTAGCTATGATTAAGTTATTCTCTGTGCAAAATTCTACCAGGCGGCTTACTCTTTCATTCCTTACCCCCATTCCGTATTCACCTACTACTTTTCCTTCTCTTCTTTTTCCTACTATCGAGTTCCAGTTCCTCATGACTATTGAATTTTCGTCTCCCTTCACTATCTGAATAATTTCTCTTATGTCATCATTTTCTTCAATCTCTTCGTCCACTGTGGAGCTAGATGGGATATGTACTTGTACTACTGTGGTAGGGGTGGGATTCGTGTCTATCTTGGCTACAATTATGCGTTCACTAGACTGCTCATCGTAGCTTAACCGCGCTCCCACTTTCTTATTCATTATTAAGCCCACTCCGGCACTACACCTTAAAAATCTCAGATGGCAAACCCTTGTACCAGTTGAGTTGTAAGATTTCACATTTCAAAGCGGCAAACTTTTTTTTTATTGTTAGTTCAATACCTTACACAAAAGGTGGGCCAGTAGCGGCAATATTACCCCGCTCTTCGGCCACAGATAGAACAAATAGACACAAGGAAGACACAGAAAAACAAAAAATAATGGTGGACAAAAAAGTAGACACTTGAGTAAAAATCATGGAGCCTTTCACAGGTGGAGCATAATAAAAAAAATAACGTTCAGTACTTGTACACGGACACTGATGACTGAAACGACACACGTGAAAGATGGAGCATGGGCAGTAAAAACACTAAAGCATAACACGACGGCACACACAAAGAACCGATGGCGATGATCTCCGGCGCGCGAATGTTCACTTGACGTGTGTGAGTCCAGGGACCTGCCAAAAGGGGAAAAGGTGGGGGAGGAGGGAGAGGGGAGGGTGTAGATGCCAGTGGCAGATGAGATGGGAGGGGGAGGAAAGAAGGTATGGGGGTAGGGGAAGCCCAGGGGAATTAGGGAGAGAGGAAGGGCGGAGGAAGAGAGGGGAGAGAGGGTGCCCTAAGGAAGCACAGGATGTGGAAGGGGACCATCAAAGTTGATAGGAGGGGTAAATGGAGGGGATGAGGGCTTCATCAGGGAAGGGGAGTTCGTGGAAGCCATCTTGGGCGAGGGTATGGAGAGTGGAGAGATGGAGGCCAGGTGGGACAGGGAAATAGAGTGGACAGGGGTGGGAGAGGATGGGAGAGACAAGTGGTTGTGGGGGATCAAGTTTACGGGAGGTGTAGAAGATCCGTATCCGTTTGAGGAAAGGAGGAGGTGCGGGAACGGAATAAGGTGATATAGGATCCGTGTGGGGGAGGGTAGACAGATGCAATAGGCGAGGGGTAGTGCCTGGCGTTCTAGGATTTGAAGGGATTTGTAAAAGGTAGGAGAGGCGGAGATCCATGCAGGATGGGCGTAGCAGATTTCTATGTGTGGAGGATAGAGGTAGGTTCCAGACCCCATGTACAGTCAGAAGGGAGCTTGAGGAGGCGGAGGTGGGAGCGTGCCTTGGCTTTGATTGTTCAGAGATGGGGGGTCCAGGAGAGGTGATGGCCAAGGGTGACGCCAAGGTACTTGAGGGTGGTGGTGAGGGTAATAGGATGGCCATAAATGGTGATGTAGAAGTCGAGGAGACGGAAGGAAGGGGTGGTTTTGCCTACAATGATCACCTGGGTTCAAAAATGGTTCAAATGGCCCTGAGCACTATGGGACTTAACGTCTGAGGTCATCAGTCCCGTAGAACGTAGAACTACTTAAACCTAACTAACCTAAGGACGTCACACACATCCATGCCCGAGGCAGGATTCGAACCTGCGACCGTAGCGGTGGCGCGGTTCCAGACTGAAGCACCTAGAACCGCTCGGCCACAATGGCCAGCAATCGCCTAGGTCTTTGAAGGATTGACCTTGAGCAACCACTGATTACACCAAGTGGTGAACCGGTCAAGATGGGACAGGAGAAGTTGTTCGGAGTGTTGAATGGTGGGGGCAAGGGCGGTGTCATCGGCATACTGGAGAAGGTGGACGGGGGGTGGAGGCAGTGGCATGTCCACCGTATACAGTAGGTAGACAAGAGGGGAGAGAACGGAACCTTGGGGCACACCGGTTGAGGGGTAGAAGGTGTAGGAATCCGTGTTATGGATGGTAACATAGGAAGGACGTTGGGAAAGAAAGGACCCGATCAAACAAACATAGTTGATTGGACGGGCAAAGATTTGGAGCTTGAAGAGGAGACCAGAATGCCATACACGGTCATAAGCACGTCAAGGTCGAGGGAGAGGAAGATGGCGGACTGATGGGAGTTGAGCTGTTCAGAGAGGAGATGAGCAAGGTGAAGGAGAAGGTCATTGGCAGAGAAGGACACTCGAAAGCCACACTGGGTAGCGGGGAGGAGGTGGTGCTGGCGGAGACGCTGGTGGATGTGTTGGGTAAGGATGGATTCCAGGACCTTGCTGAAGACCGAGGTAAGGCTGATGGGATGGTAGGAGGAGCAGCGGATGGCGGTTTGTCGGGTTTGAGGAACATCAGGATATGGGAGGTTTCCCACAGGTTGGGGTAGTAGCCAGTGGACCACATTATGTAGCCTGGTGAGGGTGGAGAGGAAAGAGGTGGGAGCTTCATGGAGGTGGCAACAGGTAACACAATCGTGACCAGAAGTGGTGTTGCGTTTCATGTGGAGTGTAAGGACAATATCCAGAGCGGTGATGGGGGCACTGAGTTCATTGTGTGTGATGTTGTCCGAGTACTGGAAGCCAGGAGCGAGTGGAGGGACAGAGGTGTCAGTTCGATTGTGGACATCCGGGGAGTAATCGAACTGGGGATCGTCAGGGAGGGTAAAGATATCGGAAAGGTAGGAGGCAAAGTGATTGGCCTTACTAATTTTGTCAGGGAAGGGTTGGTCGTCATGAAGGAGAGGGTGGTAGGTCGGGGGGTTTAGATCTGGTAAGGCGGTGGAAGCCAGATCAGTACTTGGAAGAGTTGATAGGAAGTGTAGCATTAAGCCGTGTGCATGTCTGTCACCAGTCCCGGCTTTTCTTAGCCGTGAGCAAGTTAATGACATGTCGTTGTAGTTGCTGGTGGCATCGTAGTGTGTCTGGGTCACACGTGTGAAGAAAGGCACGGTAGAGACAGTGGGATTCACAGAGGAGGAGGACGGCCTGCGGGGGTAAAGTGGGACAGTGCGGGTGGATGGCGGTGGTAAGGACATGGGCCTCCACGGCCTGAGACAAGGTGTGCTGGAGAAAGGAGGCAGCATGGGTAACATCATTGGGGTGGTGGTAGGTATGGGGGTGGCTATCGACCTGGGTAGAGAGGTTATCCTGGTAGGCATTCCAGTCGACACGGGAATAATCATGGACATCTTTCAGGGGAGGGTCAATGCGGGGATCGGGACGAGTGCGACAACTGTCTGAAATGGTGAGGAGGACAGGGAGATGGTCACTACCAATAGGGTTAAGGACATCCACTGCTATGCGGCCAAGGAAGTTAGGGGAGGAGAGGACAACATCTGGAGTGGTATTGGACTCAGGGCATGTTGGGGAATGGGAAAGAGGTCGCTTTGGAGGGAGGAGAAGAACCGATGCAGTGGAGGAGGTAGGGTGATATGTGTATGGTATGCTGGGGCTGAAGAAAGGTTTTGTTGAGGAGGAAGACATCCATGCTGTGGGTTGTGAGGGTGTGCAGGAGGAGGTTCTTGTTTGCTGGAAGGCAGCAGATGTTACTGAACAAGATACGGTGCTGTTGCGCCGTGACAGGAATTTAGACAAGGGTGTCAAGATGGGAGAAGGTGAAGTGGGCTTGGTTATGGGAATAGGTGGCATAGGTGTTCAGGTGGAAGAGAGACTGGGTGGCGAGGGATATCTCCTGGAGGGTGTGCTGGAATGGGAGGACGTTCTGGAGGACGATGGTGACAAACCTGATGATGTCCTCGGCAGTGGGGAGGGGAGGGGATGAAAGGAGTTGCTGTGAGGGGTGGGGGCATCAAAGGGATGAACAGGGACGGTGAGTTCAGGAGTGGTGGTGGTGGGGGTCGGTCCTTGCACTTCTGGGAGTAGGTAGGGTGCGGGAGGTTGCAGGTATTGCAGGAAGGAGGAGACTCGAGGTTGGGACACTGCCAGAGGAAGTGCACCTGTTGGCAGTGTTGGCAGACGGGCCTCGTGGCGATCAGATGTTGGGTGTGCATTGTAACACAGGCACCTCTGGCAGCAGAGGGATTGAAGAGGAGAACGGGAGGGGTCGACTTTGTACCAGCGATGGAATAGGAGGGCACCCTCCTACAGGAGCTGGTCGATGGAAGGGGTGTGTTCAGAGAACACACAGATAAGGTGGGTGGGGCCGGCTGTGTTGAAAATCCGACATACCGCCCGTATTTCTAGGTATGGGTGTGCCTTAAGCTCTGCCAACACCTCCTCCTTCATGACCATCGGACTAAGCAGAGTGATCACGGCGTCGAGGGTCGGCGGGCGATGTGGGGGTTGTGGTTGGCAGGAGGGGTATGGGGAAGGAGCAGGGGTGAGGGAGGCATTGGGGCCAAAGCGGGTAATGGGTATTCTGGAGAGGATGTCAGAGTGAAGGGTGGGGCTAGGTGAGGTGATAACAACAGAGTCACAGGGGGACTGAGGAGGGAGATAGGGGCTCCGGGAAAGTGCTGGCACAAGAGCAGGGTAAGGTTCCGGGCCTCGAGGAGTGAGGGATCAGGAGGTATTTGTAGGAGGAGGGGGAGGTGGTAGAAGGGACAGGCAGGGAGACATCCATGGCATCCACGGGGGTGGGAGGAGGAAGAGGCTGGGATTTTTTGGGAGTGGAAGAGGCGGGGGTACCGCTGGGACGTTTAACTACTACAGAAGGATGAGAGGGGGCGTGGGGGATGGGAGCAAGAGAGAGATGGTGGGATATGGCAGGTCCCATTGTGGGCGCTGGTGCTGGTGTTGGCGATGGTGACAGTGAAGGTGAGGGCGATGGCGATGGTGACAGTTGCGTGTGGACCGTGGCCCTCCAGGCCACCATCCCCGCAGGTGCTGCAGGGACAGTGGCAACAGGGTAAGTGAGGGGAGGGAAGTGATCAAAGGAGGAGGCAACAGGGGAAGGAGCCGGGGATGGGGTGACGAAGAGTGCAGGAGAGGGGGGGTGAGAAGTAGGGGGATGGAATGAGGGGGGGGGGGGTGACTGGTAACACCACGTAATCGTGGTGGCGGCGGTGGCTGATGGTGAGGTATAGACGACGGCGGTGGTGGTGGTAGTAATGATGGTGGTGGTGATGGTGGTGGGTGTAGTCACGATTACAATGGGAAAAGAAGGAAAAGAAGAGGACAGGACTGGACAAAACGAAAGAGGAAACCAGGGAACTCACGAAGACAGACGAAGACGGACGAAACGCTGACTGCGGCCGAAGCCCCACTCCATCACCGCCGGCGGTAGGCGACCGCAGAGGCTGCTGCTGGGAGCACTGCAGGCTGGCTGGTCCTGGAACACCTAACACTTTGGTAAGTGCATATGCAGTTATCGAAGGATGGTACTCTTTTGAGGTACCGCTGGAGATGAAGTGGCTAACTTTTTTTTCCTTTATTGTAATTTTCATACCTATACAGATACATAGGTAGGCTGGCAGCAGCATCGTACGCTGCTCTTCAGTCTCGATTTTCCAATGAGAAACATTAAGAAGATGCATAATGGATAGAGTGACGGGTAAAAAACAGTAGACACACAAAAATACAAAACACGGAGCCGTTCACACTCGATGAAAATTACAATGAAACACGTTGGCACGGCGCACAAACACTGATGATTCGACGGCACAGGTGAACGTAGGAGTGTGACGGTCATCACTAACACAAACACGACGGCACACACACGAGAAACTGACGGCGATGATCTCCGGCGCGCGAATGTCCACGCCACGAGTCCGGTGACCTGCCAAGAGGGGAAAAGTGGCAAACCTATTGAGAAACCTTACGTACACCAGTGATGTATGAACCACATTGAAAGCAAAACAACTTTAAACTATATCACTGTTAAAACACGGTAACTGCATGTGGTGTAAGAAGAATGTCGTCTTACGACAGCAGAGGTTGGTAGCATTCGTGTGCACAACATTTCACCAAGAAGAACTATCTATAGTGCTTTGGGCAAGACTCCAGCGCCACCTGCTGGATGCTTGCTGAAGGTAGTAGCTCACACTGCTTGTACATGAGGCCTAGCGGAAGGCACAGTCCCTTCGTAAACACATTTTAGAGAAATATTTCACCGGTCTCACTGCAGATGGCATAACGAACTGAGAGCGCCACCGCTGAGTGAGCTGGAACGCAACGTCTGTCACAATATGTGCTGGAAAGCGGCAGCAGCACGTGCGATCTCAGTGGGAGCACACGCGCTGTTGCTATTACTGACGCTAATGTACGCTCCCTGACATGGATGTCTGTGAAATGTATTTGTTGGACAGGTCCTTGCAATACAATAGTTTCCATTCGATTCTAGACAACTCATCCACTACTTTGAAGTAGATATCAGTCTAATGTATACAAAATTCCTGTTATATTTCAGTTCAGTAGATGCGATTTTCCCTCGGATAGACAGTATGCACAGTATCATCAAAACGTGAAAGGATGGGGCCGCGCGGGGTAGCCACGCAGTCTAGGGTGCGTTGCCGACTGACGTTAGCGGTATAGACCTAAAGTTGTGTGTATCAAATCGATGACAGTTACTGAAAATAAAAGTGATTGCTTAATAATATTTTGGTACACAATAAAACACAGATTCAATGTTACACAAATCCTTTGCATGTTTCAGGAGTGTATGACGGTAATATTTTACGAAATTCACGTCAGATTCCAGTTCAGTAATTGCATCGTTAGGTAGTGCCTGGGAAGACCTGCCTAAGTGCCTGTTGGTGTACCTTCCACGCCAAACACAGTGGTTATTCTGTGTGTTCTGTGTGACACAAGCACTTGACAGATCAGATTGTCAAGCTTCCAGACTGCACTATCCAGCTGCCTCCACCTTATACGTATACAGTGTGCAAAGGATATAACTGCGGATAATTCTGGATGTACACACATCAGCCTGTTGGTTGCCTTTTTCTGTGTCTAACAGCCTTCCCACAAACACATCATAAACTTTACCACCTGATGTTTGCTGCATGGGTGTAGCTGCAAGACTAAGTGGACTATGCCTGCCCATATAGACCTACCGTTTTGCGTCCACGCGTCCATCATAAACACCTGAGCTGCCGCCCAGGGAAAAATAAGCAATGATGGCTTGCTCATACCACATGTACATGGAGGTACTAACCAACATAAGAACATTCTGTTTCTAATAGCTATAATTATCAGTGTGCAAATGAGGTGATGTCAGTATCTGCACTTATACCTGTTGCACTCTGAACATGTAACCCCCCCCCCCGCCCCCCCCCGCCCCCCCCCACATATATATATATATATATATATATATATATATATATATATATATATATATATATATATATATGGTTCTACAGACTTCAGAAGGGTGTCAGAATAGTGACACTACAATTTAAGTTTGTGACCAGGTAAGGTACCTCTGTAATGAAAGTCAAATTTGACGTAAGTTATATTGTTTATAACAAAAGCTGGCATAAGCTTGTGCACTAGTCGCACAATAAGTACAACATAAACATGTTTAATGCTATTCATTGACAAATATTTTCACAAGTACGTGAAACAGTTACAAGGAACTATGGTTGGCAGAGATTCAAGATAAGAAACTCGGGTAAAGTTACTGCATTCCTATCACGACTGATACATTTCCGCGATCGGTCGACTGTGATCGCCAAACATCTGAGTTTCTATTTCATACATGCCGGAAGGGCGTATTGCTTCTACTCACGAAAAACTAATGTTCACTGAGCACATCGTGACCCATGCCCGCCTAAGCCGATTGCAGATCACACTATTTCTAATTGCGTCATTTGTAATACGCTCCTGGAAATGGAAAAAAGAACACATTGACACCGGTGTGTCAGACCCACCATACTTGCTCCGGACACTGCGAGAGGGCTGTACAAGCGATGATCACACGCACGGCACAGCGGACACACCAGGAACCGCGGTGTTGGCCGTCGAATGGCGCTAGCTGCGCAGCATTTGTGCACCGCCGCCATCAGTGTCAGCCAGTTTGCCGTGGCATACGGAGCTCCATCGCAGTCTTTAACACTGGTAGCATGCCGCGACAGCGTGGACGTGAACCGTATGTGCAGTTGACGGACTTTGAGCGAGGGCGTATAGTGGGCATGCGGGAGGCCGGGTGGACGTACCGCCGAATTGCTCAACACGTGGGGCGTGAGGTCTCCACAGTACATCGATGTTGTCGCCAGTGGTCGGCGGAAGGTGCACGTGCCCGTCGACCTGGGACCGGACCGCAGCGACGCACGGATGCACGCCAAGACCGTAGGATCCTACGCAGTGCCGTAGGGGACCGCACCGCCACTTCCCAGCAAATTAGGGACACTGTTGCTCCTGTGGTATCGGCGAGGACCATTCGCAACCGTCTCCATGAAGCTGGGCTACGGTCCCGCACACCGTTAGCCCGTCTTCCGCTCACGCCCCAACATCGTGCAGCCCGCCTCCAGTGGTGTCGCGACAGGCGTGAATGGAGGGACGAATGGAGACGTGTCGTCTTCAGCGATGAGAGTCGCTTCTGCCTTGGTGCCAATGATGGTCGTATGCGTGTTTGGCGCCGTGCAGGTGAGCGCCACAATCAGGACTGCATACGACCGAGGCACACAGAGCCAACACCCGGCATCATGGTGTGGGGAGCGATCTCCTACACTGGCCGTACACCACTGGTGATCGTCGAGGGGACACTGAATAGTGCACGGTACATCCAAACCGTCATCGAACCCATCGTTCTACCATTCGTAGACCGGCAAGGGAACTTGCTGTTCCAACAGGACAATGCACGTCCGCATGTATCCCGTGCCACCCAACGTGCTCTAGAAGGTGTAAGTCAACTACCCTGGCCAGCAAGATCTCCGGATCTGTCCCCCATTGAGCATGTTTGGGACTGGATGAAGCGTCGTCTCACGCGGTCTGCACGTCCAGCACGAACGCTGGTCCAACTGAGGCGCCAGGTGGAAATGGCATGGCAAGCCGTTCCACAGGACTACATCCAGCATCTCTACGATCGTCTCCATGGGAGAATAGCAGCCTGCATTGCTGCGAAAGGTGGATATACACTGTACTAGTGCCGACATTGTGCATGCTCTGTTGCCTGTGTCTATGTGCCTGTGGTTCTGTCAGTGTGAACATGTGATGTATCTGACCCCAGGAATGTGTCAATAAAGTTTCCCCTTCCTGGGACAATGAATTCACGGTGTTCTTATTTCAATTTCCAGGAGTGTATTTTTGGATTTACAACCATCGTATTCAGGTACGAGAAACTGTTCTTAGAGTAGTTGAGAAGGCAGCAGTGGGAAGATGGCGTATCGTGACGTGAGGTACAGATGACGGATGATTTGTTCGACATGAGTATCGTGAGAAAGACAGCCTAAATTGTGGTCCATCTCCGCCATTGGCTGCTACGTTCGGAAGTTGCTCGCCAAAATTATAATCTTCTGTTATTAATATTAGACGAACTAAACAGCGTATTTACTTACATTTCAGATTAAAGCATCTCTCTGTAACGTGCTATAATTCCATTAGTTTACAAGTATTAATAAATAGCAGAATATAAAACAACTGCTAAGCGAAAAGGGAGACGAAGCACTTCGGAGATCTTCGGATCGCTCCTGACTTGAACGGTGGCCGAAATGAATCGGCTGTAAGATCAGATCCGGTTGGGTAGTCTGGGAGGATGGAAATTTTGTCTGCCACGGTGTCAGTAAAGACTTAATTTGCAATGTCTAGTTTGTAAATGTGAGAGCTGGTACGGCAGTCTTGGAGGACAGACATGTTGTCTGCTGCGGTCGTTGTCAGTTAATAGTTTATTAGCAATTTCTGGTTAGTTGGACATGTAGCTGAGAACAATGTGATAGTAATTACGGAAATATGCAGTTATTTATTTTGTTGAATAAATGGAATTTACTTGTGACTCTGAGGTGGAATGTAATTCTGCATTTTCTCGTGTTCTGCTAATAAAAAAACGAGTGACATCACGTATAAACAAACTAATTGGAAATTTAATTATGTATAAAATATCAGTTCCTCGCTAAGAGTTTATTACAGTCACAAGACAACGGATTCACGATCTGCATGCTATTTTCTGCGCAGGGGATAACAACTACAGAAGACTGCTGGTTGGTGAACATTTATTAGAACTTTTGCATTCTAGTCAGGGCGGTGGAAGCAAAGGGGCGTCTCGCGTGTACTGCAGTCTTAGTACATACGAAATCAGTGGCACGTCATCTGTGGCAACACAGTGCAAGCTAGCCTATGGTTGCAGCAGTTCACCGTATGCCAAACGACTAAAATGTTGTAACCACCACAACCAAGAGGTGCCACGTTCATCAGTAGCGCAAGGAAATCTGACATTCGTAAATAGTGGCCTCTTTGTGGATCACCTAATGAGATGACTAACTTGACATAAAATTAATTTAATGCCTTCAAACCCACAACAAAATAAATGGCATCGTAGGGACTGGGAATGGGTGTCACTGACAAATTAATAACAAGGACCTATGGTATCACAAAGAATTTCCTAACTAATATCAAGATCAAGAGAGAAGAAATATATAAACAGAAACTTCAATGGTATAACATTTCATTAACACGAACTCTGGTTGGTTGGGGAACCTAACTGGAATTTACGTGTAGATGAGACTGGATACTGTGAGTGGAAGAATGCCAGTCTAAGCAAGCAAACTCTGCTGTATCATTCCACTGATTGGTCTCTCACGTCATAATATAATTAAGCATGCAGTGGACACTGGGAGTGTCTACTGTGAGCATAAGGCTGCTATATAAAAGGAAAGATGACCGTGAAAACGAATGATAAGGTTCTGAATTTGCCCAAGCTGCACAATGTTACCGATATAGCCAGTGAAAGACGATATGCTGTAGTCTGTGTGCGGGCGGTGCCGAACCTGCTAGGTTGGTGACGTATCGTACTGTGGGAGATGACCCCCACGTCCGCAAAAATATACAGTTTTGTCCGGGTGTCCAGACGTCTTTGCAACTAACTGCTCTCTCCTTAGAAACAGAAGAGCTCTAGCGACTGCACTCCGCGATGATCGAGAAGCAAGTCCCTTCTCCTCTCCCAAAGCTCACAACCTTCCGAAAAACAGCCGTTCCCCCCAATGTTCTTGAATGAACCTATGATGGCCCAGCAGTGATCACCGTGTCAATCATGTTTTCTAGCGAGAAGAGCCGATCTTCCTCAACTAATCACTGCAGTGCTGTACACATTCTGCTCTCTAAAAGAACAACACACAATGCCAGGATGTCCTGCAGCCAAACCCCCGACGCATTTCAAACAAGCTCCGTCTCGTCCATAAGAAGGTTCCCTGAACTTACTTGCTGCTCGAGTAAAGTTCTAAAGCTGCCCCTAATGCAATGGTCATCTCCGGTGTCCAAAAATCTGTCTGTGCAGCTTAATTTAATTCTACTATTGCCACTCAATCATGAAAGTACTGCGAGATCAAACAGTGGTTTACCCTAACGCGCGGCGGCATCTAAGGAACGTGACGTGCGGAAAAATTCGTCGTTCCGTCTCACAACGTACGCTGTTCTTGTACTAAACACATTAGCCGGGATCCAGCCCGACGCCGCTTTACCTGGACTCGTACACGGGGTGTGGAGACCAGACGCCCACACCACGTCCACTCGCTAGTGAAGGGGTTAGTCCAGCGCCAGGATGTCTGGCGCCCCCATTTTCTAAAGAAGGGTCATTTCGCATTCAGCCACGGCGTTCCCACCCTCTTGCTTTGGTCGCTGAAAGAAGAAGACCGACCGCTAAAATGGCGGCTCATAAGCCGCTGCCCTGCAAGGCCCACGGCCATTTTTGGTGACTACAAAGGGAGACTAGCAATAAGAAGGTTCCCTGAACTTACTTCCTGCTCGAGCAAAGTTCTAAAGCTGCCCCTAATGCAATGGTCATCTCCGGTGTCCAAAAATCTGTCTGTGCAGCTTAATTTAATTCTACTATTGCCACTCAATCATGAAAGTACTGCGAGATCAATCAGTGGTTTACCCTAACGCTAATAATCCATCAGATTAATATCAGTCAGGGAAAATTTAGATACAACAAAGGCGAATGAAACTGATGTGCATTTTCAACTTCTCGCGGCGTAATGAATAACCCATTAAATTTCAGGCATGCAACCGCGCAAATAAAATTTCTTCTACTGATATTTCGGCCGCGTATCGTCCGGCCATCTTCAGAGCGAGTCACAAGACTGTCTTGTGACTCGCTCTGAAGATGGTCGGACGATACGCGGCTGAAATATCAGTAGAAGAAATTTTATTTGCGCGGTTGCATGCCTGAAATTTAATGGATGCGAATGAAACTGTATGATAATCACCGAAGCAAAATGAAAGGGGAAACGCCTGATGGGTATTACCACATCAGTGGCCTGCCTGGAAACCGGCTGGGGTGGCCGAGAGGTTCTAGGCGCTACAGTCTGGAACCGTGCGGTTTAAGTAGTTCTAAGTTCTAGGGGCTGATGACCTCAGCAGTTAAGTCCCATAGTCCTCAGAGCCTGACTGGAAGGCACCGCCGTCTTTCAACAGAGGAGGAATGAAGGAGAGAAGTTTTCGAGGGAAGGGGTTCATTACACGCATGTATATATATCCCCATCTCTCCTACTTTTTTTTTTGAACTTGCCGTACACTGTGTTGACAGCAAGCACTGCTGTTGGCTGGATAGGTGGGCCTGTATAATCACGGCCGCTGCATCATCGGACGTCTGTTGCGGACTGCGATTCTGTCGAAATACGATGCTTGTGAAATCCGGAAAGCTACTTAGCCCAAACTTTACATCTTACTCCAAAAGGGGCTGCAAATTAAGTAACGGCTGTTCACTCTGAAGCTGGAAACCAAAGTTTGGAAAAAGTGTTCCTCTTGCAAGCAGAGGCTGCAGTATTTGTAACATTCGAGACAATCTTACAAGCAGTTACCTATTTCTCTGAAGCGTCTTCCCATTTAATAGTGAACTGTTACTTGAGAATATCACTATTGCTGAAATCGCGACTGTAAATCAATTAATAATTGAATGGCAGTTGCACCAAAAAGTGCCAACATTTATAAAATACAGCGAAAGTATGATCGCAAGTAATCAGAAAATAAACGGTCCACTTCCTTCCCGTTCCGTATTACTAAACGACTAAAATGGTCACCCAGGCCAAGTTGCAGGTCGCCTGTCTAAGCTTCCAGGAACAACAAAAACTAGATTTTCAGCAGTGAAAATTTCAAAAAACCTTTTTTTTCTTGCTTAAAATGTTTTGTGGGATGTCTGCTTCATCGTACTGTTCATTCCAAGTTCACCAGGAACTTCGTTATCGAGCTGCAAAGCTATTTGCGAAAAAAATGGCTCCGAAAACCATTCAAAACGGAAAAAAATGGTCGGCATGTGATTTCGAGAAAGGCTTACCAGGCGCTATGGAAATTATGGACGTGCTCAACTTGAGATCGTACCAGCCTGTTACAACTTCTGCACAAAAGCGAACGAAAAGCGCATCGAGTGAGCAGAGCAGCGAATGACAGAAGATTGAGGACTGGAAGGATTGCTGTCGATGAGAGAGGTAATTCTAATTTAACTACAAGAAGTGTTACTTAAAGCACGTTTTTCTCGAAAACGAATTTTTCTAATTGGTAGGAAACATAAGTAGAGAAGGTACATACGCTTTTAATTGTAATTAGGTGACGGAATTCTAAATGGAATTACCGTACGTAGTAGTTAGGGATATATTAAATAATCTGTTTTCGGTGCGAAAGAAAGCGAAGAAAATAACATTTATTTCAACACATCGTCATTTTGTTGCAACTTAATATTTTTCAGTTTCCTAGTTAATGTGATGCAAAATATACTGAAAATGACTTTTACAAAATAATTTTGCTGCAGGTCCATTAGGAGGGTTTCGGGATCTTCCGCCGATATCCAATATTTGGGCTGCAAAGTGTCCTTCCTTCTGATGCGGCGGTTACAGGGTGCTTCCGATGTGGACAGAATTAAAGGAATAAAACTAAATCATCGTATTTAGCATTACTTTTAATTTTACTTGATAAAAGAAATCACGGAAGTCGCATATTTTTCATGCGTTCAAAGGGGACTACCGCCTTAATACAATACTGACCGACATTAAAAGTTTAAAATGCTGTCATCTTCTTCTCGTTAAGAGGTATAATGTTACGTTAAACGTTTAACACGATTAAAAAGGTATTTGTCTTGAGGTATCGTGACTCGCGGCATACAAATTACCCTGACTATATTCCTCCAGTATTTGTGAACGAGAGCGATTAGCGACTTCCAGCAAACTTTAAGCAAATTTCAAACCGTATTAAAACTTTTTCCCGGTGACACCCACCACAGAATAATGAATGGAAAACACTGTATAGCTTATTAAATATGCGTTGTTCATGTGACAAGACTTCAATATCAAGCTGTTTTATACAAGGAAGGCAAATTACCCTGACTATATTCCTCCAGTATTTGTGAACGAGAGCGATTAGCGACTTCCAGCAAACTTTAAGCAAATTTCAAACCGTATTAAAACTTTTTCCCGGTGACACCCACCACAGAATAATGAATGGAAAACACTATATAGCTTATTAAATATGCGTTGTTCATGTGACAAGACTTCAATATCAAGCTGTTTTATACAAGGAAGGCAGTGAGTCATACGTAAGCTCGTCGTTGACAGGACGTCAAAGTTTCATCTTTCTCACTTCCTGACTCCTGTATCACCCTTGTGGATTCTCCCATCGAGTGTAGTGTCGCAGTGTTTGAGACAGCGGACTCTTATTCGAGGGTAGGAGTGTTTGAATCCCTGACGCACAATCCAGCATCAAGATTTCGGTTTTACGTGGGTTCCCTAAATCAGTGGTTCCCAAGCGGTAGGTAATTACTCCTCAGGGGGAGAGGGTGGAGTGGAGAGATAGGAAAACTGTAAGATTCTTATTGGTAAAAATAGGGCTGGAAAACAGTTCAGTCACAAAACCCTACACTTTTTTAAAAACTATCTCTGTTATCACTATTTAGTTACACCCAAACACCCCAACATTTACAAGACCATCACATAAATTTGACATCAGCTGCTACACAAAAGCGTTGTTCAGAGTTTTCCACTAATTGCAGTCTTCAGTGACGAGAAACATGCTGCTCACGCGTAACTTCCTGCCATTGCCTAACCACTTTTGGTTAGCATTTTTGTCTTGCTGTCTACTGGAAAATCGCACCATGTATTTATCTGTTCCTCGCTGACAGTCCTCATTTTGTTTTCAATAGTTTTCGCATCCACATCTCATTGCTGTACGTCGTATCTGGTAGTACAGAGTCTTTGTAAACATTATGCTTCACATACATTCACAGTTTTCAGTTTTGAAAACTCCGTTTAGTTCGCCAAAAGTCCCCGGGATGTTTACCCTGATCTGTCTGCTTCTTTTGCTCTCCATCCAGTCGTAAAAGTATTCTGAGATGGAAAATCGACAAGTAAATTCTTTAGCTATAAGAGAATTTCTATTGAATAAGGGTATATTTTCAGATGTTAAAACTCGAACAAAACTTTCATTTCCTAAAGCATCAGTAAACAGACTAGGATAAAACACGAGTGCAACATTTTGGCTTAAAATTGATGCTGAGTAGCAATTAATATCTAAAAGCAGCCTTACGAATACAGATATTATTCACCCCAACTCGGAGGTGTGAGAAGTATACTCTTGACTGTGGTAGCAATCAAAGAAAAAACGGACAGAGTGAACTCTGAACGTGGCTGACGATGTGCATTGACAGACAACACGCCAAAATTTAAAAACAAAAGTTTGTTAGATATAAGCAATATTAACTGTTTCACTAACTTATTGTTTCTAGGTGTAATGAAACAAACAAAAACACGACAACGTTATTTTAATGATATTTACATTTTGTTATTTTGAAAATATCAGATTTGATTTTTTTTCGATCTCAGGTTTATTTAGGTGGCAAAATTGGTTGTTTGTATTGGCTGTCCTCATATCTCTGCATATACTGATGTGGTTTCTCTGAGAAAGACATCCTTGTTCAATCCCTTCTCTAACGACCACTTGCTCAACGAGACGTTAAGCCAGAATCTTAATTTTCTCGTTTTTACGGGCTCTGGATTCCTATCATGCACGAAAACAATCGTTCATTGGTGTAAATTAACTGAAATTTTACCTTTTGCCTCGTTATCGTTGCATTATTCTTTGTGGGAAACATTATCAGGCTCTGCTGTTTACTGGCGTTACAACATTATTACTATATTATTTCATTTAGGTCGTGATCCGTCTTATTTTTGACTAATAAAAACGTTTTATGAGTGACCTTATTCATTTGGAGGACGATAAGTGCATCTCGACAATAACAATGTGTCTCTGTTGATTCATTGTGGACGTGGGCAGCGGCTGGTCAGGTATTTAACTAATGAATTCGCTAAATAGCCGTGCAAACTGAGAAGTTATTTTATTTGATTTTCTCTACCAGTTTCGGCAGTTCAATGTACCATCTTCAGGTCCCTTGTGCACCTCTCAAAAATTATCGATATTCGCATACTGGGGCCATTTGTTTCTGGATATTGTGAATTCTCAGGTGCTTGCAGCTTAGAGTTGCACTCAAGTTTTCTAAGGAAGCACTTGGGAACTCAGGACATCCAGAATCAGATCACCTCATTATGCCCTCATTATGGCAAAATCGATAATTTTTGAGAGGTGCATATGAGGCCAGAAGACGGCATATTGAACTGCCGAAACTGGTAGCGAAATTAAAATAACTTCTTAATTTGCACGGCTGTTTGGCGAGTTTCTATATTAAATAATAATGTAACGTCTACTACAGGAACACACAGATACATCTGTTCAGTATGACAACCAGAATGTCAGAAAGCGATATATTCGTGTGTAAGAATCTTAATTTGTGACAAAAAAAGAAAAGAAAAAAGACAAAGCGAGAAATTTTCAAACAAAGAATTTTTAATTTGTGGAAAAAAGACGAAAGACTAAGCGAGAAATTTTTAAACTTGGTTGAAAATTTCATGAATCTTTTATTAACAAGTGTGTGAGAGTTGCAGTACATGTGTTCGGCGACTAGTTTCGAACAAACTGATTCATTCTCAAGCCTGACCTAATGAGGCTGCACTGAAAGTGCCTGATATTGTTCAAATGGTTCAAATGGCTCTGAGCACTATGTGACTTAACTTCTGAGGTCATCAGTCACCTAGAACTTAGAAGTTATTAAACCTAACTAACCTAAGGACATCACACACATCCATGCCCTAGGCAGGATTCGAACCTGCGACGTTAGCGGTCACAGGGTTCCAGACCAAAGCGCCTAGAACCGCACGGCCACACCTGCCGGCCCTGATATTGTTCTTTTTGTTGTTAAGGTGAGACACTTTCGGTGTTGCCTCAATAGGTCAGGCTTGAGAATGAGTCAGTTTGTTCAAAACTAGTCGCCAAATAGATGTACGAGTACTGCAACTGTGACAAACGTGTTTACAAACGCTTCACGAAATTTTAATAAAGGTTGCTAGTCCTGTCTCAAAAAAACGTCGAAACTGAAAAAAAAGGTTTAAAATTATTAATATCACAGCTGAGGGCTTGCTTTCAAGAGAAACTCCCCATCGCATCCCCCTCAGATTTAGTGGTATGAGGGATCACTGGACTGCCCATCAGAAACTGAGCACAGATCAAGCATGAAAACAGGAAGAAGGTCTACTGAACTGTGAAAAAAAAGCAAAATAGAAACAATGAATGGTCCAAGAACAAGAAGTGCAATACAGAGCAGCTGGGAACAGAAATGGCGTCTTGGTTAAGTGGTTACTGCTGTAAGACGTCGTGGTCTCCTACCTTCATTGCTTGCATATTCCGCCCTCACAATCATATTCCACACATCAAGACGCTTCATTCGAACCCGAACTCGATAAGATAAAGTCAATGTTGTATGAATTCACGTAAACTACGTATATACAAATAACAAGTGCTCACTGGGGTTGAAATACTCAAGGCTGGACTACACACATACATTCCAGACACGATGGTCACAGGAGCAGCAGACCACACACCGGGAGGCCGGTCCCTTCAGAGGACGAGTCAACCTCGGCCGCCCGCGGAGCAGGGATCGTGTTTTTTTTTTTTTTTTTTTGGTCATCAGTCTACTGACTGGTTTGATGTGGTCCGCCACGAATTCCTTTCCTGTGCTAACCTCTTCATCTCAGAGTAGCACTTGCAACCTACGTCCTCAATTATTTGCTTGACGTATTCCAATCTCTGTCTTCCTCTACAGTTTTTGCCCACTACAGCTCCCTCTAGTACCATCGAAGTCATTCCCTCATGTCTTAGCAGATGTCCTATCATCCTGTCCCTTCTCCTTATCAGTGTTTTCCACATATTCCTTTCCTCTCCGATTCTGCGTAGAACCTCCTCATTCCTTACCTTATCAGTCCACCTAATTTTCAACATTCGTCTATAGCACCACATCTCAAATGCTTCGATTCTCTTCTGTTGCGGTTTTCCCGCAGTCCATGTTTCACTACCATACAATGCTGTACTCCAGATGTACATCCTCAGAAATTTCTTCCTCAAATTAAGGCCGGTATTTGATATTAGTAGACTTCTCTTGGCCAGAAATGCCTTTTTTGCCATAGCGAGTCTGCTTTTGATGTCCTCCTTGCTCCGTCCGTCATTGGTTATTTTACTGCATAGGTAGCAGAATTCCTTAACTTCATTGACTTCGTGACCATCAATCCTGACGTTAAGTTTCTCGCTATTCTTATTTCTACTACTTCTCATTACCTTCGTCTTTCTCCGATTTACTCTCAAACCATACTGTGTAATCATTTAATTCTTCTTCACTTTCATTCAGGATAGCAATGTCATCAGCGAATCGTATCATTGATATCCTTTCACCTTGTATTTTAATTCCACTCCTGAACCTTTCTTTTATTTCCATCATTCCTTCCTCGATGTACAGATTGAAGAGTAAGGGCGAAAGGCTACAGCCTTGTCTTACACCCTTCTTAATACGAGCACTTCGTTCTTGATTGTCCACTCTTATTATTCCCTCTTGGTTGTTGTACATATTGTATATGATCCGTCTCTCCCTATAGCTTACCCCTACTTTTTTCAGAATCTCGAACAGCTTGCACCATTTTATATTGTCGAACGCTTTTTCCAGGTCGACAAATCATATGAAAGTGTCTTGATTTTTATTTAGCCTTGCTTCCATTATTAGCCGTAACGTCAGAATTGCCTCTCTCGTCCCTTTACTTTTCCTAACGCCAAACTGATCGTCACCTACCGCACTCTCAATTTTCTTTTCGATTCTTCTGTATATTATTCTTGTAAGCAGCTTCGATGCATGAGCTGTTAAGCTGACTGTGCGATAATTCTCGCACTTGTCAGCTCTTGCCGTCTTCGGAATTGTGTGGATGATGCTTTTCCGGAAGTCAGATGGTATATCGCCAGACTCATATATTCTACACACCAACGTGAATAGTCGTTTTGTTGCCACTTCCCCCAATGATTTTAGAAATTCTGATGGAATATTATCCATCCCTTCTGCCTTATTTGACGGTAAGTCCTCCAAAGCTCTTTTAAATTCCGATTCTAATACTGGATCCCCTATCTCTTCTAAATCGACTCCTGTTTCATCTTCTATCACATCCGCCAAATCTTCACCCTCATAGAGGCTTTCAATGTATTCTTTCCATCTATCTGCTCTCTCCTCTGCATTTAACAGTAGAATTCCCGTTGCACTCTTTATGTACCACCGTTGCTTTTAATGTCACCAAAGGTTGTTTTGACTTTCCTGTATGCTGAGTCTGTCCTTCCGACAATCATATCTTTTTCGATGTCTTCACATTTTTCCTGCAGCCATTTCGTCTTAGCTTCCCTGCACTTCCTATTTATTTCATTCCTCAGCGACTTGTATTTCTGTATTCATGATTTTCCCGGAACATGTTTGTACTTCCTCCTTTCATCAATCAACTGAAGTATTTCTTCTGTTACCCATGGTTTCTTCGCAGCTACCTTCTTTGTACCTATTTTTTCCTTCCCAACTTCTGTGATGGCCCTTTTTAGAGATGTCCATTACTCCTCAACTGTACTGCGTACTGCGCTATTCCTTATTGCTGTATCTATAGCGTTAGAGAACTTCAAACATATTTCGTCATTCCTTAGTACTTCCGTATCCCACTTCTTTGCGTATTGATTCTTCCTGACTAATGTCTTGAACTTCAGCCTACTCTTCATCACTACTATATTGTGATCTGAGTCTATATCTGCTCCTGGGTACGCCTTACACTCCAGTATCTGATTTCGGAATCTCTGTCTGACCATGATGTAATCTAATTGAAATCTTCCCGTATCTCCCGGATTTTTCCAAGTATACCTCCTCCTCTTGTGATTCTTGAACAGTGTATACGCTATTACTAGCTGAAACTTGTTACAGAACTCAATTAGCCCGTATTCTCCTGTAACCTTTTCTTCTACTCCTTCCCCTACAACTGCATTCCAGTCGCCCATGACTATTAGATTTTCGTCCTCCTTTACATACTGCATTACCCTTTCAATATCCTCATACACTTTCTCTATCTGTTCATCTTCAGCTTGCGACATTGGCATGCATGCCTGAACTGTCGTTGTCGGTGTCGGTCTGCTGTCGATTCTGATTAGAACGACCCGGTCACTGAACTGTTCACAGTAACACACCCTCTGCCCTACCTTCCTATTCATAACGAATCCTACACCTGTTATATCATTTTCTGCTGCTGTTGATATTACTTGAGCGTGTACGCGAGTGAAAGGGGGAATGACCCCATGTTTGGCTTAAAAGCAAATTCCGCTACATTGTGTTGGAGCATCCAACCTACGCATTCTTTACACATAGCACACAGTTTCAGAGATTTTCACAGGGAGACAGCAAACGCCAAACGCCAATACTACAGATTTCCGGATTGGCTGCCTTAAACGAAACGTCATTCTCCCATTTTAGAAGAGTAATGCTGATGGGCAGACGATAATTCTGACGCCTTGAGCTGAAGGAGTAATGGTAGAGACCGAAAGATATACCCCTTCACATCTGGCGTGGAGAGGCGCCGTTCCGTCGTCGCTCTTGGAGCAAGGAACAAGTCTCTTCTCAGTACTTCACTGGGAGAGCACCTCTGTCGAGAGCGAATCGAAGTGCTACTCTATATTGAGTCCTTGCGATTAAGCGTTGTTCACTGTGTTGGCCGACACACTTATTGTGCGGTGTGAACGGACAGAGTTATAGTTAAACGCCTGCGAGCGAATTTTTGAATGGAATCGCGGTGGACTGGTTATCTGACCGGTGTACCATGCCAATAGACTAGGGACTAATGGGAATCCTTGTCTTCGTCAAGGCGTAGGGAGAGTTTGATTGACGAAGATCAATCCAGATAGAATGAGAGTTATTTTATTTGTCAGCAGCGAGCGGCGCAGACAGCAGTGATCGCAGCATTGTGCACGACAGCTAATGGGAGCCCCATATTTCCTCCACAACAGTACACTTCACTGCATTTCACACGCAACAGCCTCGACCGTATCTAGCAACGTTCTAAATGATAATTATTCTAGTTGAGTAGGTGCGCCTCTCAGCCATTCTGCCAAGTCAATAACAATCTTAAACATTGTATAGAAATTTCATTAGCGAATCCTATTCTTGAGAGGTAACTTCACATTCCAAAAAGAACCAGGATATAACTTGTTCAATTCATAACTAAAAGTGCCATTGTGATTTCTCAGAATTTTTGCAAAATAAATAATAATGTTCATTAGTTTCATGTTTTTCTTACACTAACTTGCACTACTCCAGTACCTAAGTATCCCACTAGTTACATAAGAAATTTTGTGAATTTTTGTGTCATTTCCTTACAGCGGACGACTCCAGAAGATATTTATTGCTAAAAAAATTTCAGGCATTTCTCTTTAGAACGTTAGGAGCGTTTGTCTGACTTCTGTAGTAGTGTGGGGGTGGAAATTGCATCTTGCAGGAGCCACAGGGGAAAAGGTACATCTCAGATTAATCCGTTGCGCAGAATAACAGAATAACAAATCAACCCCACGCTCACACTGTGTTGGACTGCTAAGTAGGCTATGTTCAAACCTCCCTAGTGCCAATTTTTTTATTTTTTTCGCTGTTCGCCTTATTAAAATTAGTGTCTGTCTCGTGGTGTAACGCCAGTTTGCGACATAGAAGTGTACGGTAGGGACCTATAATGACAATTGATTCGGCGCAACTACTCTATCAGCAGCCGAAAGGAACTGGCTTTCGAATGGGAACAGCAAAAGTTTGATGACAAGGCGACAAGTCAACCGAATCCTCCACCGACAAACACATCTGGTGTGTCATACAAGGCATTAGTGACAGTGCGTGTGTCATATGGTAGGAATCTCTTATCGACGTACCTAATTTGTACGACTGAGTAAGTTAGTGAGATATGCTTCCTTGCCCGATATAGGTGTTCGTATGAATGTGAATGTGATCACTCCCAAGGGAATGATGAAAACGTAATAGTTCGTCACATAAGCTGCAACAAATGAACGCAACAGTTTCACAGTCACACAGTTTCTCTGTGCTATGCCAAAACATAGGTTTTTGATGTTGTGTTCCGTTTCAGAAGTATTGACTCTAGCCGCCATGGGACGTTACGCTTTCTTGTTTGAGGAATTTCACTCGAGATTTGTGGAACACAATGTGGGAATGACTAAGTGAATTCAGATATATTCATAAAGAACGTTCGCATGCACGAAACAGTTTCAGCTACTTTACTCCTCCCTCGCCTGTCCTCATTTTTGCATACGATGTATTCCGCGTTTTGCAACCACGGAATCTCTCTGCCGCAGAATGATGGTAGCATTAGGTTAGAGTAAAGGGGCAGATAAGACGGTATTGCGGTTGGAGTGGCCCCGTCTCTCTCGTCGCGACATCTTTAGGATCGGGACGCTTCTGTACACCCTCTCTAAGAGGATTGTGGACTGAATCGATTTGCCCTTATTTATGTGGCCGCTCAAGTCAGCTTATAGCGCCACTCATCAGACGCTCTTTCTGTTTGTTCGTCTCGAGGGCCTCAGTCTAGCTTGACTCATTCAGCCATTATTTCTGCAGCTCTTCTCGGTGCCGCTCGCTGAGTAGTACAAAAGAACATCCACCGCAAGAAGCTTGCCCTATTTTCTGTGAAACGCAGCGGTAGCAGATTCATTGGTGGAAAACACGGCAGCTACCTAATGCTTTTTGTTGAATACCGCCGTTATGCAATCCCGCTTATTACATTTTATCTGATAATCCTGCTAATAATATAGGATTAAATTATAATTAATTGTTCCTGATTTTTAGGTTTAATATAGGCATCTACACTCTCCCTTATTAGCCATTTACTTACATAGCTAGTCTTATAAGAGTACACCAACGCCCATTTTAATGTATTACAGTAATTTCACATATATTTTCTCCTATAATTGGAGTTGACTACATTGCTACTTTTGTTTCCATTCTACTCCAGGATTGTCGAAATTCATATCAGCATAAAACTCTTATTTACTTATTTATTTCTATTTTATGGCCCAATTGGGCTACTTGATTCAGTTGTATGAAATTATTTCCTATTTCAGTTCGCCGTCATTCTCTAGTATCTTAATATTATTTCTTTGTCAGAAATTACCATTCTCCTTATTGGTTGATCTTGGTTTGTAGTTTCAATTTTTGCAGTTAGTTTCCTGATTTTGTCTGTTTTGTTTTTTGAAACATATATTGTAATTTTATTTCCCTCATATTTTTCTTGATTTCCCAACTCCATCTAAGGTTGTTGTTAATGTTACATAATTTCTCTATTAATCGGTTGATGATTCTGTATCTATATTTACATCTACATCTACTTCAATACTCCGCAAGCCAACTTACTGTATGTGGCGGAGGGTATTTTTGGTAGCACTATTTGATCTCCCCTTCCTGTTCCACTCGCAAATGGCACGTGGGAAGAATGATTATCGAAAGCTTTTCACAATATATACGTATAAATGACCTAGTAGATAGTGTCGGCAGTTCCACGTGGCTTTTCGCAGATGATGCTGTAGTATACAGAGAAGCTGCAGCATTAGAAAATTGCAGCAAAATGCAGGAAGATGGTTCAAATGGCTCTCAGCACTATGGAACTTAACTTCTGAGGTCATCAGTCCCCTAGAACTTAGAACTACTTAAACCTAACTAACCTAAGGACATCACACACATCCATGCCCGAGGCAGGATTCGAACCTGCGACCGTAGCGGCCGCGCGGTTCCAGACTGTAGCGCCTAGAACCGCTCGGCCACCCCGGCCGGCATGCAGGAAGATCTGCAGCGGATAGGCACTTGGTGCAGGGAGTGGCAACTGACCCTTAACATAGACAAATATAATGTATTACGAATACATTGAAAAAAGGATCCTTTATTGTACGATTATATGGTAACGGAACAAACTCTGGTAGCAGTTACTTCTGTAAAATATCTGGGAATATGCGTACGGAACGATTTGAAGTGGAATGATCATATAAAATTAATTGTTGGCAACGTGGGTACCACGTTGAGATTCATTGGGAGAGTCCTTAGAAAATGTAGTCAATCACCAAAGGAGGTGGCTTGCAAAACACTCCTTCGACCTATAAAAAAAATGATTCAAATGGCTCTGAGCACTATGCGACTTAACTTCTGAGGTCATCAGTCGCCTAGAACTTAGAACTAATTAAACCTAACTAACCTAAGGACATCACACACATCCATGCCCGAAGCAGGATTCGAACCTGCGATTGTAGCGGTCGCTCGGTTCCAGACTGTAGCGCCTAGAACCGCACGGCCACTCCGGCCGGCCCTTCGACCTGTACTTGAGTATTGTTCATCAGTGTGGGATCCGTACCAGGTCGGGTTGACAGAGGAGATAGAGAAGATACAAAGAAGAGAGGTTATTTGGTAAGCGTTATAGCGTTACGGAGATGTTTAGCAAACTCAAGTGGCAGACTATGCAAGAGAGGCGCTCTGCATCACGGTGTGGCTTGCTGTCCAGGTTTCGTGAGGTGCATTTCTGGATGAGGTATCGAATATATTGCTTCCCCCTACTTATACCTCTCGAGGAGATCACGTCATGGAAAATTAGAGAGATTCCAGTGCGCACGGAGGCTTTCCGGCGTTGTTCTTCCCGCGAACCATACGCGACTGGAACAGGAAAGGGAGGTAATGACAGTGGTACGTAAAGTGCCCTCCGCCACACACCGTTGGGTGGCTTGCGGAGTATAAATGTAGATGTAGATGTAGAAGCATCAATATTACCTCTAATTTCTCAAAGTTTCTCGTCACGGTCGTTTCGGAATATGTATGTGGTAAGAAGTAATATGTTGTCCGACTCCTCTCGGAATGTACTCCCTCGAAATTTCGATAGTAAGCCTCTCCGTGATGCACAAGGCCTCTCTTGTGACGTCTGCTATTGCAGTTTGTTGAGCATCTCCGTAACGCGCTCGCACCGACCAAACGATCCCATGACGAAACGTGCTGCTGTTCTCGGATCTTCTCAATCTCTTCCATCAGTTCTACCTGGTAAGAGTCCCAGACTGATCAACAGCGCACAAGAGTCGGTTGAACAAACGCCTTATAAACCACTGCCTTCGTGGATGAGTTACATTTACGTAAGATTTTTCCTATGACTTTCAGTGTAGCATCTGAATTTCCTGCTACTTGTTTTATCTGAACGTTCCACTTAAGGTCTCTCTGGATAGTTACTCCTAGATATTTTTACAGTATTTGCTGTTTTCAGAAATCTGTCATCACTAGTGCAATTGTATGGTAGTGGATTTCTTTTCCTATGTGTACGCAATTTATTGACGCTCAGGGTCAACTGCCAGTGGCTGCTCCATTTATCAACCCTCTGTAGGTTATTCGGCAAATCGATATCGTCTTCTGACGTTGCTACTTTCTTAAAGTCGCTGTTGCTAGAAGGGGAGCATCGTTAAAGAAGCTTATTCGTCTCTCATCTGGTCATGATGCCTTCCCGCTACTAAAGGATTGTAATTGTTTTTCTGTTCCGTGATCTGTTATCTCAACGTCTGCCGTTTTCGAGTTAGTATGATGATTGAAAGAAAGGAACGTATTACGATCTTCCGCGGCGAAACAATTTCGGAACACCGAGTTCAGTATTTCGGCCTTTTTTCTGTAACCTTCCGTTTCGGTGCCAGTATGATCACTGAGTGATTGAACAGATGGTTTCAAATCGCTTACTGGTTTTACGTAAGATCCAAACGTCTATCGAGTTTTAATCACATCGGTTGTCAAAACGTTACTTTCAGAGTCATGCAATACTTCTATCATTGCCCTTCTTAGCTTATTTTCGCTTCGTTCACCTTTTGTTTATCAGTTTTGACGGCTTTTGAATCTGTAATGAAGCTCTCTTTGTTAACGTAGCGGTTTTCTAACACGACTATTGAATCGTGGTGGGTTTCTCCCATCCCTTAAGACCTTGCTCGGAAATATTTGTGTAAGGCATGCTGAACGATGCTTTTGAGTTTTTTTTTCAATTGTATTCCACATATTCATCCTCAGCACTGAATATTTGGTGTTAACTTCCATTTTTACTCCACATATTCATCCTCAGTACTGAATATTTGATGTTAACTACTCAGATATTCAGCAATTTGTATCGTGTCGCTCTTGATAAGCATAAATATTTTCCTACCTTTCTTAACAGCGCTTATAATACCCATTGTCATAAATGCTACCGCAGCCTTACGATCACTGATACCTTCCACTACGTTAAATGATTCGACAAGTTCAAGTCTGTTCGTTGCTAGGATATCTAAGACGTTATCTTCACGCGTTGGTTCTCAAATTATCTGCACAAAATAATTTTCGGACAAGACATTCACGATGAAGTCATATAAATCGTTATCTCTGGCACCAATTTTGATAGAATGACTTTCCCAATCGATATTTCTATTACAACGTTACGATCAGGAAAATTACTATAGATATTCTGCAAGTTCTCTCTGCAGCGCTTTGCCGTTACAGCTCTTGACCCAAGCGATCTATAACCGCATCCCATTACCATTTTTGACCGACTTTTGATGCTCAACTTCACCCACATTAATTCACATTCGGCATCCGTCGTAACCTCGCTAGATATTAACGAATTCTTTATCGAAATAAATATGCCAGCACCGTTGGCGACTAACCTCTCCTTGCGATATATATTCTAAATTGAACTTAGGATTTCGTTGCTATTGACTTCTGGTTTCAATCAACATTCTGTTCGTAATAGTATCTTGGCATTATAACCTTGAATAAGCGGTACTAATTCTGGGGCCCTTACTTGTATTCTCCTGCAGTTTGCTGATATCATCTTAACCTTTTCTATGTCAGATTTGCAAGGACGAACCTTCCCTCCGAACGTCGTGGCTGATGGATCATCGACTGGGCAAGCAATTTGTGTCTGATTCCAAGGGAGACGGGTGGGGCTGGCGATGGAGGGGTGGTCTTTTAACCCAAAAAAGAACCACGTCCATATGACACGTACCACAGCGTCCTGATTAGTTGCCCAAATAACTTCATGCGTTTATTTCTCACTTTGGTAACATCCGGTTCTGTTTTCTTGTAGACTATGGCATGAAAAACTAGTCTTAACTGCCTGTTTTCTTGGCAATTTTTTATTTATGCATGTTCTTATTTTCCAAATATCTTGAGTATTCTGTCTATTTCTATAGTGTTAGTTATTCTGAACGTGATTTCATTACATACGGTATTTCATACTTAGGAGATAGTATGGACCAAAAAAGACATAAATGTCCGGTAAACACGGACTTTAAAATGCGTACTTTAAGACTTAAGAGCACTTGTTCATCTAACGCTACTGTGAAAAACATCTCTTCTACTGCAAGTTCTTTGCTATTACGAACGATCTACAGAATGCAGTAAACAAATCAAGATTAATTTCTCCGTTATTACGCACAAAACTTCTTTAGTGTATTAACAGCTGTGGGTAAGTGCAGCACATAATTACACTCCTGGAAATGGAAAAAAGAACACATTGACACCGGTGTGTCAGACCCACCATACTTGCTCCGGACACTGCGAGAGGGCTGTACAAGCGATGATCACACGCACGGCACAGCGGACACACCAGGAACCGCGGTGTTGGCCGTCGAATGGCGCTAGCTGCGCAGCATTTGTGCACCGCCGCCGTCAGTGTCAGCCAGTTTGCCCTGGCATACGGAGCTCCATCGCAGTCTTTAACACTGGTAGCATGCCGCGACAGCGTGGACGTGAACCGTATGTGCAGTTGACGGACTTTGAGCGAGGGCGTATAGTGGGCATGCGGGAGGCCGGGTGGACGTACCGCCGAATTGCTCAACACGTGGGGCGTGAGGTCTCCACAGAACATCGATGTTGTCGCCAGTGGTCGGCGGAAGGTGCACATGCCCGTCGACCTGGGACCGGACCGCAGCGACGCACGGATGCACGCCAAGACCGTAGGACCCTACGCAGTGCCGTAGGGGACCGCACCGCCACTTCCCAGCAAATTAGGGACACTGTTGCTCCTGGGGTATCGGCGAGGACCATTCGCAACCGTCTCCATGAAGCTGGGCTACGGTCCCGAACACCGTTAGGCCGTCTTCCGCTCACGCCCCAACATCGTGCAGCCCGCCTCCAGTGGTGTCGCGACAGGCGTGAATGGAGGGACGAATGGAGACGTGTCGTCTTCAGCGATGAGAGTCGCTTCTGCCTTGGTGCCAATGATGGTCGTATGCGTGTTTGGCGCCGTGCAGGTGAGCGCCACAATCAGGACTGCATACGACCGAGGCACACAGGGCCAACACCCGGCATCATGGTGTGGGGAGCGATCTCCTACACTGGCCGTACACCACTGGTGATCGTCGAGGGGACACTGAATAGTGCACGGTACATCCAAACCGTCATCGAACCCATCGTTCTACCATTCCTAGACCGGCAAGGGAACTTGCTGTTCCAACAGGACAATGCACATCCGCATGTATCCCGTGCCACCCAACGTGCTCTAGAAGGTGTAAGTCAACTACCCTGGCCAGCAAAATCTCCGGATCTGTCCCCCATTGAGCATGTTTGGGACTGGATGAAGCGTCGTCTCACGCGGTCTGCACGTCCAGCACGAACGCTGGTCCAACTGAGGCGCCAGGTGGAAATGGCATGGCAAGCCGTTCCACAGGACTACATCCAGCATCTCTACGATCGTCTCCATGGGAGAATAGCAGCCTGCATTGCTGCGAAAGGTGGATATACACTGTACTAGTGCCGACATTGTGCATGCTCTGTTGCCTGTGTCTATGTGCCTGTGGTTCTGTCAGTGTGATCATGTGATGTATCTGACCCCAGGAATGTGTCAATAAAGTTTCCCCTTCCTGGGACAATGAATTCACGGTGTTCTTATTTCAATTTCCCGGAGTGTATTTCTAATCGAAACAGTTTGTGTTGTGATGAGTCTGTGAGATGCTTGTATGTTGTAGTTTTACCTTTGCACACACGAGCGTAATGGAAGTCTATTTTGCGCACGGGCATTGGGAGATGTGATCTTCTGTTATTATCTGCCAAATGGAAGCAACCGTCGAGCCCGTGTCCTGTGTCCAGAGGGGATGTACGATCTGCTCAATTATTCATCTTTTGCAGCGACTAGCGGACTCTTGCTTCGCAGTCTCCGCAACAGCGGATGGTGGCCGGCCTTGCACCATTTGTTGTATGAAATAGGAAGCAGATTTAGCTGAACGCTCTACTATTTCACAGAATAGAATAATGTGTTCTCATTTGTTTTCATATTTGTTTACTGAATACTGTAGGTCGTTCGTCATGGAGTAGCAAACAGCATGCAGTGAAAGAGATATGTTTCACACTAACGAAGATGAACAAACACTTAAGCTATATATTTTAGGGCCCGTGCTTACTGGACATTTCTGTTTCGTTTTTGTCCCTACTATCACCTATCAAAATATGGTATGGTATGTTTCGACACCCTGTATATTGTTTCTGGTTATGTAAACTCAGAAAAACGCGAGGCAGTATTGACCCTCTAATTTTTCCTAGAAGATAACGTGAAGAAAGGCATAACTGCGTCTATTGCATATTTATATTTAGAGAAAGCGTTTGGTAATATTGACTGCACTATACTCTCTGAAATTTCGAAGATGGCCGCGATTGATATAGGTAGAGAAAGGTTGTACAGAAACCAGACTACAGTTGTAGAAAGCAGTAGCAGTGAAGGGAGTAAGACAGGTTTGTGGCCTACCCACGACGTTATGCAATCTGCATATTGAGCAAACTGTGAAGGAAACCAAATAGAAATTTGGAAACGGATTTAACGTTCATGAAGAAGAAATAAAAACTTTAGAGTTTACCGAGGAGAGAGAAAGACTTGTAAGAACTACTGAATAGAATGAACAGTGTCCTGAAAAGAGATTAAGTGACGAAAACCAATAAAAGTAAACCAAGGACATTGGAATGTAATCGAATTAAATAGGTGATGTTGAGGAAATTAGACAGGGAAATCAGACACTAAAAATAGCAGATGAGTTTTGCTGTTTGGGTAGAAAAATAACTGATGATGGCCGAAGCAGAAAGGATGTAACATTCCGACTGACGGTAGCAAGAAAACATTCCTGCAAAGAGAACTGTTTGATAATAAACATATACACGCTAAAAAGAAAAAGAGAAAGAGACGAGGCCCCACGAAGAGAATTATCCGAATGGCGCGGCAATGGGTGAGTAGATAATCAAACGATTACATTTTCAATTATTCAAGAGAAAGAGATTCACAAATTGAGCAAGTCAGTACAGCGTTGGTCCACCTCTGGCCCACATGCAATCAGTTATTCAGCTTGGCATTGATTGACAGAGTTTTCGGATGTCATCGTGGCGGGAATCGTGCCAGAGTCTGCCCGACTGCCGCGTTAGATCGTAAAAATCCCGTGCTTATTGGAGGGCCATGCGCATAATGCTCAAAACGTCTCTATTGGAGAGAGATACGGCGATATTGCTGGGCAAGATAGGTCTGTCAAGCATTAAGACAAGCAGTAGAAACTCTCGCCGCATGCAGGCGGTCGTTATCTTGCCGAAATGCAAGCCCAGGATGGTTTCCCATGAAGGGCAACAAAACCAGGGTTAGAATATCGTCGACGTACTGCTGTGCTCTAAGGGTGGCACGGATGAAACCAAGATGTGCGTGAATGAAACAGGCAAGTGTCCCCCTAAGACCCCCCTAGTTTGACAACACCCTCAGTGCCACCGAATCACCTTGGTTGACCACTTTTCAAATGTATCTGTCAGAAAACTCGACACACACTCAGCCTCGTGGGTGCTCTAGCGCCTGAGTATTAGGCAACCCTTCACACCACTCAAGTGGTGGTTGCCTGCCTCCAGATGAAAGAGCAGCCGCAAGGCAGAATGAGTGGTTAAGTTTGTGACTGGTACATCTGTAACATGCTCAATTAAGGTGATTCGATGGCACCGAGTGTGTTTTAGAACTGGCGGCTCATAGGAGAACACTTTGCCTTTTTATTCACGCACATTTTAATGTTGGGCCCTCAATCCTTTCACAACGTGATCATGTCATAGTAGGGTGGGAAAAAGGAGGACTGAAAGAGCATACGAATCTTTCGCTACTTCGAATCCCCTTCCGTTTACGTTGAATGATCTGGGGGTAGCGTCTTTGATCATAATCAAAACGTCTTCGGTCCTGGGTTAGAATTCTGCCGCTGCTTAATTTTTGATTAATAATCGGCATTGGCGGCCAAAGACTTCCGGCATAAGTAGTCACGTTCATTCAGCGAACGGGCTTGTCAAAGAAGGCGAAGGAGTGGACGGAGATTCAGGGCACTCTCTTGTCCTAGGGGTGGGAAAATGCCCCTAAAGGCGGAAGAATCAGCAATGATCAACGCCATGAGGATGCAGAAGGCAATGGAAACCACTGCATTAAAGACACGTAACGTGTATCCACAGGACATGTGGCCTGTAATTAAAGAAGTGTCATGATGATCTCTCCATTGGCAAAAGATTCCGGAATAGTCCCCGATTCGGATCTCGGGGAGAGGACTGCCAAGTAGGAGGTTACCATGAGATTGAATAATCGACGAATCGGGACGTGGAATGTCAGAAGCTGGAATGTGGTAGGGAAACTAGAAAATCTGAAAAGCGAAATGCAAAGGCTCAATTTAGATATAATAAAGGTCAGTGAAGTGAAGTGGTAAGAAGACAAGGATTTCTGGTCAGATAAGTACAGGATAATATCAACAGCAGCAGAAAATGGTATAACGTAGGATTCATTACGAATGGGAAGGTAGGGCAGATACTGTGTTTCTGTGAACAATTCGGTGACAGGGTCGTTCTTATCAGAATCGACAGCAAACCAACACCGACAACGATAGTCCAGGTATACATGTCGACATCGCAAGCTGAAGATGAAGAGACAGAAAAAGTTTATGAGGATACAGAAAGGGTAATACAGTATGTAAAGGGGGATGAAAATCTAATAGTCATGGGCGACTGGAATGCAGTTGTAGGGGAAGGAGTAGAAGAAAAGATTACAGGAGAATATGGGCTTGGGACAAGAAATGAAAGAGGAGAAAGACTAATTGAATTCTGTAACAAGTTTCAGCTTGTAACAGCGAATACCCTGTTCAAGAATCACAAGAGGAGGAGCTATACTTGGAAAAGGCCGGGAGATACGGGAAGATTTCAATTAGATTACATCATGGTCAGACAGAGATTCCGAAATCAGAGACTGGATTGTAAGTCGTACCCAGGAGCAGATATATAGTAGCGATGAAGAATCAATACGCAAAGAAGTGGGATACGAAAGTACTAAGGAATGACGAAATACGGTTCTCCAAGCAATAAGGAATAGTTCAGTAGGCAGTGCAGTTGAAGAGAAATGGACATCTCTAAAAAGGGCCATCACAGAAGTTGGGAGGGAAAACATAGTTACAAAGAAGGCAGCTCGAAGATATCATGGGCAACAGCAGAAATACTTCAGTTGATTGAGGAAACGAGGAAGTAAAAAAATGTTTCGGGAAACTCAGGAATACAGAAATACAAGTTGCTGAGGAATGAAATAAATAGAAAGTGTAGGGAAGCTAAGACGAAATGGCTGCAGGAAAAATGTGAAGAAACTGAAAAAGAAATGACTGTCGGAAGTGACATTAAAAGCAAGGGTGGTAAAATTAAGAGTGCTACGGGAATTCCACTTTCAAATGCCGAAGAGAGAGCGGATAGGTGGAAAGAATACATAGAAAGCCTCTATGAAGGGAAGATTTGTCTGATGTGATGTAAGAAGAAACGGGAGTCGATTTAGAAGAAAAAAAATATATGTCAAAAATCCGCCTCAGTTGCGAAACGTTACTGGCCTTTACCCGGGTTTCAGATAGAGTAATCTAGCCTTCTTCAGAAGCATAAAATAAACTAATACATGCTAGAATAAGGCACGGTCAAACATAAATGGTCTGGCATTTATTAGTCTATTTTATGCTTCTGAAGAAGGCTAGATTTCTCTAGCTGAAACCTGGGTAAAGACCAGTAAAATTTCGCAACTGAGGCGGATTTTTGACATATCAGTTGCTGATAGGGCTGCAACATGTTAAAAATTCTTCGATTTAGAAGGGATAGGAGATCCAGTCTTAGAATGACCAAAAAGACATTCCTGGTCAAGAGAAGTCTACTAATATCAATAGCGGCCTTAATTTGAGGGAGAAATTTCTGAGACTGTACATCTAGAGTACAGCATTGTATGGTAGTGAAACATGGACTGTGGAAAAACCGGAACAGAAGAGAATAAAAGCATTTGAGATGTGGTGCTACAGACGAATGTTGAAAATTAGGTGGGCTGATAAGGTAAGGAATGAGGAGGTTCTGCGTGGGATCGGAGAGGAAAGGAATATGTGGAAAACATTGACAAGGAGAAGGTTCAAATGGTTCAAATGGCTCTGAGCACTATGCGACTTAACTTCTGAGGTCATCAGTCGCCTAGAACTTAGAACTAATTAAACCTAACTAACCTAAGGACATCACACACATCCATGCCCGAGGCAGCATTAGAACCTGCGACCGTAGCGGTCGGTTCCAGACTGTAGCGCCTAGAACCGCACGGCCACTCCAAGGAGAAGGGACAGGATGACTGGACATCTATTAAGACATGCGGGAATGACTTCCATGGTACTAGAGGGAGCTGTAGAGGGCATAAACTGTAGAGGGCATAAACTGTAAAGGAAGACAGAGACTGGAATACATCCAGAAAATAATTGAGGACATAGGTTCCAAGTACTGCTCTGAGATGAAGAGGCTGACACAGGATGAGAATTAGCGACGGTCCGCATCAAACCTATCAGAAGACTGATGACCAAAACAAAGGAAGAAAGTGATTGCAAGCTAGACAGCAGAGCAAAACCTGTGATCGCGCTACACTCCAGAGGGGTCAGATGACGTTCAGTAGGGTTGCAGCCCCATTATGTTCTTACAACAGGGTTGAAACGCCCAGGGGGTGACAGCAGTGTCGAGCGTTGTCAAGAACATCGTCCTGTTGCTTATCACACAGCGAAACGCCGTTTTCGACCGCGAAATATGTGGAAAACGATGCCTCAGGGGAAAGGATTGTATGACTGACGCCCTTTATGCCATTCCCTGTGGCGTTTTCGAGTGGACTATGAGCAGCGGTGTGTCTAAAATGTTTTCCGTCGCCACCCGTAAGAAAACTGCTTGATTTCAACGCTTGTTGTCGCAGTTCTAATCTCCTTCGCAGAGAGTCAAGAGAAGAGGTGAACTGTGGGCAAGAGGGGTGTGTCGACCTTCCCATCGTGTGACCTGTGCATGGTGCGAAAGTTCATAATTGGGGTGAAATTTAGTTCCAATGTGACATCCTTAACCTCACATGAACTTCCGAGCTGTGGCCTCCTTTTGCAAGTGGCGACACCTCCCGTTTTGTATCGTCGCCGAGCCCGAGGAAGACGCCCGCGGCCCCACGCTTGTGCACCATTACAGAGGAAAGTTGCGGGCATCTTTGATCCAAATTTCAAACTTATGGGTCGAAATGGGAGGCAATTACGGGGTTTCCCAAAAGTGATCCTTTAATATTTGTTGCGCAATATAATTTTAAAAACACACAAAACTCGCTGTAAAACGCTGTACTTGAAGAATTAACAGTGTCCTCCAAATGGATTTAACCTGTTATATTATCCTTAGGTAAGTACAATTCGTAATATTTACAAACACTGCACAAAACACAGTCTCATGTCTCACGACAACAAAAATAGCAGAAAAGAACGGAGATTGTTTATGGTGTTCTCTACTGCTCATTACTTCATGTGATTCTAAATTGGTCACTATACTGAAACAACGACCACGAAACAGCACGTGTTCCTAGGTACAACAGTCTTACTTACATTAGATGAAATAGATGGACATAGAAAATGGAAAAATGACCATTAAAATGATGGAAAAGCGACGCAAAATGCTTAGTAGTTAAATAAGAAGACTGAGTGATCCGGCTTGAGAGGAATGAATGAAAAATGAGTGCCTTGAGATTGAAGAACTGGAAAAGCAACGTAGAAGCAGTGTACCAAAAAAATTATCCAAGGGAAATGAGCAAACAGTATATACTAAATAAAAGATAAAGCAATATTAGCATGTGTAGAAAAGAACAAATAGGGATGGAAGAAATAAAGCTTAGTTATAACTGAACCATCGCTACTTGGGAGGACCCCCACGAACAAGTGAACGTAGGAGAATGAAACTTTGTGAAAGCATTTGTAAGGCCATGTGGAAGAAAGAAAGCGAATGAACGATTGAAAGAAACATTTTAATTTCCACATGAGAGATTAACATTTTTTTATCGCGTACCATGTTTACGTTCCACGTTACAAGCGTTGCTCAGTGTGACGAGAGTCTGCATCAACGACAGCCTGGAACCGCTCTAGAGTCTGTTCTACTGCTGCACAAAATAACGGTGGACCACGGAATATTCAGCTGTCGTGACACAGCTCATGCACTGATTGAAGATGGCAGTTGCATTCTGAACCCTGGAAACAGTAAGTTCTTCAACAATTCGTGGGGCAGCTGATTCGGACTTCCGAATCACATTCTTTAACCCCGACGTGCAAATAGGACCTCCCGTGTTTCTTTAATGCGTCGATATTCACGAAGAGTAGCAGCACCACTGCTGTTGTTTTGATAAAACAGCTTTACGACTAAAGCCCTGCACACCTTGTCCACAGTCATGGTGGCTGTCTGCGTTTGAAATGCACTCTGATGTCTCTGTTTCAGCCGTGCGTCACCTTACCAGTACCGATACCTAAAAGAAAATCATGACACTAACAGTAATAACAATGCAAATCCTGCAGTGTATAGTCTCAACGTCACTCCTATAAAGTTGGGTAGCCATACAGTAAATAGTTTTCTCTTTACACTGGCTCAAGTAGCGAAAGTTTAATTACTAACCATCCTGTATATGGAGATTTGTATTAAGAAGTAGATTAGGACACGCATTATTCGCATGTGATGAAATACACTGTGGATATCGAGGTAAAAAGCGGAGAAAATATTTTGTGACTAAAGCATCTACAACGCCCATTGTACTTTCATTTATTACATTGGTTTGGCTCCTGTCATTGTCAGATCCGTAATTATGATAAAAGCAACATTCAAATTAGGCGTCACATGTATATGTTAACTACATTCGAGCTGTTAGCTGCAGCTTGGATGTTACTGGGGACATGGGAAGAGGTCCCAGTATTCTAATGTTTTGGAGAGCCAAAACAGATTCAGCTCACATCTGGTAGTAACTGAGGGAACTCTGACGGCGGAATACTACGTCACGGATATCTTGCATCCTTATGTGTTACCTCTGAATGAGACAATATCGTGCCATTTTTCAACACGACAATGGTCATCCACATGTGACACCTGTTTCTATGGACTGTCTGCGTGATGGTGAGATAGTCTCATAGGCAGCAAGATCCCCACACCAGTCCCAGATAGAACAAATGTTCGGACAGCTCAGATGTTGCAATCCTGTCATATCCTTCCTCTCACTAATTCTACGAGTAAAATACCATCCTCCACTCCAACTACCAAGAAGATGAATCAGAAACTCCTCAGCACTGAAACAGCCACAACTCATGATCCAAAAAATATCAACAATAAGATTTACAAAGATGACTATATGGAATCCCTCATTACGTCAGATCAGTCAATACCAATACAATTTCACACTTTCCTTTTATCCCTACCTGATCCAAGATTCATGAAACCAAAATCACTTTCTCTTGAAATCTAAAAGTATGTACCGAAAATATACATACCCTTATCCAAGTTTCATTAGCATCAAATCATCTCTCCCCAACTTACAGTCTATAGTCCCATTAAAATGGCCTCCTCTGTCCTTGGTTCACATGCCTCGTCACATGCCTGTCAAATCCAACTTCCAGACAACTTCGACCACTATAACGTCCCCCACTTCCACTGCTGTTATCAAAGGAGTCGGACAGATCTGGAAAGTAGGAAAGCCCTGCGAATCCGTGGCTTTTGGGTGCTGCTTATCTATTTATGGTTATTACTGAATCATACACCTCTGTAACATCTCACCGCAGACGTAGCATTGAGCCATCTAGATGAATTGGCGTAAAACATCGCTAACGTCAGTGCTTGAAATATAACAAACATCTAAGAGAGTAGTGTTGGATCCCTCACAAATATCGACACTGGAAGAAACCCACTTCCACAGGCGACACACTTTCATCGGTCCCCACCAACCCGTAACTCACGTAATCGCCATCCTTTTCTCATCAAAGCAAGTCAAAACGCCCCATAATAAAACCAGAATTTATCCTACCCATCCGTCTAGTTGATACTCCCCTGCATCCAAATCATCCCCTCTGTCTTCGATCCACAGCTGAACACTACATACGCTTCATAACAACAGTCCTTTAGAACATCAATCCGTTCGAAAGTTCGTTCATCCTATCCAAAATAACCCTTGCTGTTGGCACTACACACGCTGGCAGATGACGTTCACCGGGTATTCGCCATACCCACACCCTGCCATCAGATCGCCACATTGTGAATCGTGTTTCGTCACTTCACTCAACGTTTTTCCACTGTTCAATCGTCTAATGTTTACTCTCCTTGCACCAAGCGAAGCGTCGTTTGGCATTTACCAGTGTGACGTGTGGCTTATGACCAGTCGCTCGACCATGAAACCCAGGTTTTCTCACCTTCCGCCTGTGATAGTACTATCAGTGGATGCTGATGCAGTTTGGAACTCCTGCGTGATAGCCTGAATAGATGTCTGCCTATTACACATTACGACCATTTTCAACCGTTGGTGGCTTCTGTCAGTCAATAGACGAGGTCGGCCTGTACGCCTTTGTGCTGTACGTGTTCCTTCATGTTTCCACTTCACTGTCACATCGAAAACAGTGTTTAGGAGTGTGGAAATCCTGCGTACAGACCTATGACACAAGTGACACCCAATCACCTGACCACGTTAGAAGTCCGTGAGTTCCGCGGTGTCCCAATTCTCCGCGGAGCGCCTCATTCCGCTCTCTCACGATGTCTAATGACTACTGAGGCCGCTGATGTGGAGTACCTGGCAGTAGGTTGCAGCACAATGCACCTAATATGAAAAAAGTATGCTTTTTTGGGTGTACGGATACTTTTGATCATATAGTGCGTATTGTACACTTACCTACCGAGCCCTGCAGCCTTGTGTAGGCTACTCCCTCTTCCTACACTCACTCCAACGCCCTCATCGTAAACCTTGGGTTTACTACTATCGATTATCCTTCATGGTGTCCCGAATTGGCCCCATCCGATTTTCAAGAGTATCGTCTGCGGATCGTATGCGGATAAATGTAGGAGAGATCAATGTGATAAGAATCAGTAAACATCACTGGAAGGCAAGACCTTAAAATAAGCGAATTCTTTCAGATATAAGGATGTTTTGAGACATAAAATGGAAGTTGCGTGGAGAAAATAAGAAGCACAGTATCAATGGGTAAATGAGCTTTTGAAAATGTGAAATGTTTGGTAACAGTAAAAACAATTTCAATCGAATCAAGATGGAGATTCGAGAAGTGGTTTGTCTGGAGGGTACTACTGTAAGGCATCGAATCATGGAAAGTCAAAAACCAAGAGGAAAAATGTTTGGATGGTTACGAAACGCAATAATTGTAGAGAACAATACTAAAAGTGAAATGGACTATAGAATGACTGATGCAGGAGTAGTCCTAAGAACAGGAGAGGAAATAAAACTAGTGGAAATGATAGGTAGTAAACATCTCGGCTGGGACACACACCGTACTGTGAAGAAGCTGTCTGCAATGAAGAGCCTTCAGAGGAGATATTGCATCGAAACAGGGAATGGAAGAAAAAGACTCGCAATGCTGAATGACACGAAATATTTTGAGTAGTTACCAACAGATTGAGAAAGAGGCAACGGATAAAAGTAGGAGGATAATATCTTGTCGATACCTGACAAAATACGAGAGAACGATAAGAGAGTCCTAAATTGGGATCCTTAAGATAGATGACCAATGTTTAGGAATGACATTTAGTTTTTATTCACTTGAGCATCATGTAATAGTAACTTATGACGTTAGCAGTCGTTCAGAGTGATGACTGCCAGCCTCAGTCCACGTGTTACAACATAATCTACTGACGTAGCTGAGCTTTAGGTTCGAAATTATTTGGCCTCACGTACCAGATCTTAGTTTTTAAAAAGCAATGCCTAATGACCCAAACCTGAATGGACACATTTAGAGAGACTAAACTGGTTAATTATCGTACCCGAATTCTCCACTGACTGATAGTTTAACGCTGCTGCTTACATCTACCGTCGCGCAATCTAAACTGCAGCATCCAATACTAGAACACGATTCAAGGTCAGATGCCTGACCCGCCTCGCTTAGAGTCCAGCCACCTGACCGATGAGACACACCTGATCGTCTACAAGTTATTAGGATTGGCGTTGTTGCTCCTGTTTGGGAATGGAATTTGACGGCGTCAGAGACTGGGGCACTGTGTGACTTTCCTGAGCGCACTGCGCAACGATGGATAAAATGATGCCGTCATACGGGAGAAGCAAGTTGGCTTGTGAGTTCAGAACAAAAAAACTCGCAAACACATCACTTCAAAAACTTTTTTTAAACGAGATGCAGCTGAAACGTGCTACTGCATTTCCCGAGTCGGTTAACACGGTCCGTCGCCGGCTTAGGTGGTCGGAATACAGAGGAAACGGGTGGCAGTGAAAGTGAATTTCGATGATAATCATAGATTCTAGCGACTGAAGTTTGCTGAGGAAAATATCTACGATGATGAGCGGAACGTAGTATTCTCCAACGAATATGTGATTTCTACAGCAAACAATGTTCAGTAAGAGTATATCTGACGCATTCTGTCGGTTTCGACAGCAAATACATCCGTGAGTTATGTCGTAGTAGTCGTGTGCGTCTGATTGTTTGGAGATGGATGTGTTGGAGTGGACTTGGACTGCTTCGCAGGATAGATGATCGACTTGATACTACTTACAGCAGACATGTAATGGCTAATGTTATGATGCCATCAGTGAAACAACTGTAACCTGGGGGATTTAACTATTTTCAGCAGGATCACCCACCAACAGACATTTGAAAAACGTCATGATCCACGGCCAACAGTCGCTAATAAAAATTTCTCTATTATACAACCTGTTCCGGCCCACAGACCACCATCAGGCATCTGAAAATAAATACTATTTAAAGCGATACAAAGTCTATGCCCTCAAATAATATAAAAATTGAAATATAACTTTTTGATGCTTTTTATATTGTATCGTTTTATATGCTGTTAAATATTTTATGATACCTCATGGTGGTCTGAGGGCTGAAGCTGATTGCATGATAAAATAATTTTTATCAGTAGCTAGTGTAAATCATGGCGTTTTTCAAATATTTACCGGCTTTAGGTTCAAAATGGCTCTGAGTACTATGGGACTAAACATCTGTGGTCATCAGTGTGGTGTCACAGCCAGACACCACACTTGCTAGGTGGTAGTTTAAATCGGCCGCGGTCCATTAGTACATGTCGGACCCGCGTGTCGCCACTGTGTGATCGCAGACCGAGCGCCACCACAAGGCAGGTCTCGAGATACGGAATAGCACTCGACCCCATTTGTACGACGACATTGCTAGCGACTATACGGACGAAGCCTTTTTTCTCATTTGCCGAGAGACAGTTAGAATAGCCTTCAGCTAAGTCCATAGCTACGACCTATCAAGGCGCCATTAGCCTTACATAGTTTGAGAGTTATCGTATAAATGTCTCAAGAAGAACGTTGTAAACCAAAAAAGAATAAAGTTAAGTATTCGAGGAGCTGCATAATTTTCTTATCAGAACTCAATACTTATCCTGTTCCAGACTTCACGCCAGTCGGCGTGTGTGTACGCGTGCCTTTCTTTCGGCTACCCGTCACTGTGGACTGTCTGCCTTAGCAGTCCACATCAATCAGTCCCCTAGAACTTAGAACTAATTAAATCTAACTAACCTAAGGACATCACACACATCCATGCCCGAGGCAGGATTCGAACCTGCGACCATAGCAGTCGCGCGGTTCCGGACTGAGCGCCTAGAACCGCTAAACCACCGCGGCCGGCTACCGGCTTTAGGGTGCCAGCTTAAAATGTATTCCAATACACGCCTGAGCTATAGTGCCGGAGTGGTTTGTTGAATAGAATAGGATTTCTCTCCTGACTGAATCCCTTCTGCACTATATGTCTCCCCTGCTAGAAACGTATGGACGGAGCTGAAGTGGACCTCGAGAGAGAACTGGCGACACTGCGCCAAAAACCGGCGATAAGCCAGGCGCCTGAGAGGTGAGAGATTTATTGCTCAGCTTCCCTCGTCGAAGGATGCATGTGGTCACTGAAGTGGAAGGCCTTTGCACAGAATGTTAAGTAACAAAGAAACCACACGCTGTGCCCTTTTGTGGGTCGGAAAAATCTTATCAAGAACTTTGAACGTCTCGTTCTGTTAATTTGGTATTTTATGAAGATTATACAAATTAGCAAAGTAAAGCAAAACAAAAAGATTACGTAAAGCGTGATTCGATGCAAATCCTGTTATCGTCCTGCAGTTGTTAACCAGGCTGTTACCACAACTCGGAGGCCGGCCATTGTGGCCGAGCGGTTCTAGGCGCTTCAGTCTGGAACCGCGCGACCGCTACGGTCGCAGGTTCGAATCCTGCCTCGGGCATGGATGTGTGTGTAGGTTGGTTAGGTTTAAGTAGTTCTAAGTTCTAGGGGACTGGTGACCTCAGCTGTTAAGTCCCATAGTGCTCAGAGCCATTTGAACCATTTTTGAACTACAACTCGGACCTGTTAAGTTACTATACTAAGTGCTGAGGTGCTCAGTTATTTATTTCGATTGTCGGAACTGACGATGCCGCTGGGTCATCCTATGAGTATGTAGGGGTCATCTGTTGCAGACCCCATGCTATGACCAGACAAAATTACAATCGTCTGGTCATAACTGTGCGGACTTTCATTCCACTGGGAAAGGACTAATAGAACTAAATCATATGAAATATTAGTTCCCTGTAGGACTTGAATAATAAAAAGATTCACTTAACTTCATACAATTCTTTGCCACAGGAGTGCTTGATAATTTTCAACCGTCCCTGACTATCACTTGAGGCACTAATGAAGTCTTGAAGTACAATGTTCGACATCTACAAAAACATATTTCCATCTGGAGTTGAATAATTCTTTAGTCTTACTCACTGATGTTGGCTGCCTCAGCTGAGGTCACAGTCAGGGGTGGCGCGCTTCCGTGCTCGGCTCTGTACCGCTGTCTGTGCGACGGTGCTGGAGTGCTGAGAGAGAAGGATTGTCTTCTTCAGCCTCTCCCAGCGACTCATCACTAAAGTCTGTGGTATCGTTGTGCGCCGTCCACTTTGTTGTGGCACCACTATCGCTGGACTATATCTTACTTCGTGTTCAATACTGTGCACAGAGAGTTGTCCTCCAATACACTTGTTCCTCCAACCAGCAGTGTATTCTGTTGCCAGAACTGCCACAGATCGTCGTCTGTCGTGTTTTACTCGGTGGGCGAACCTCCAACCTGCACGTTCTGTGGTGAGGCCTGGATATCGAGCACCTTATTGCCTATTAGTGGTTTCATAGTCCTCCAACCACATTCCAAGGATGCTCACGACAATTTGCATCTACATACCGGGTGATCAAAAAGTCAGTATAAATTTGAAAACTTAACCACGGAATAATGTAGATAGGTAAAAATTGACACACATGCTTGGAATGACATGGGGTTTTATTAGAACAAAAATAAAACATTCACAAAATGTCCAACAGATGGCACTGGATAGCAAAACGTCAGTGACTGCGCATGGCAATCGTGTATAAAAGCAGCTGTAATGAGAGAGAGAATCAGATGCGCCTGAAGTCGGAGCATGTTGACGTTACCTGAAAAGGCGCTTTAGTGGAGCTGTATTATCAGAATGTGCTAGTTCAGCGTTACGATCCTATCGCAATAGGAAGGGGATTCGAACGGGTAAAAGTCCGTTGACAAATGCAGCTGTGGCGTGAATGATTTCGAAGTTCGGAGCCACAGGTTGTTTAGACGATAGACCCCGTAGTGGCCAACCGAGCACAAGGCGTAATGCTGCTGAGACAGTTCAGGAAGAAATGGAGACTGCAGCGGGTTCGTCTATGCACGGTGAAGTCAGCGCTCGTGCAGTCGCACGTCGAGCCGGCATTCCATACACTACTGTTTGGTTGGCACTTAGGCGTACCCTCCGATGCTATCTGTACAAAATCCATCGGCGATTTAGTGAAGCGGAGGGCATTTGCGGTGTGGGTGTTTCAAAAGATGGCGGAAGATGACGATTGGTTGAGTAACGTGTTGTGGACCGACGAAGCTCATTTCACGCTCCGAGGGTCTGTCAGCGCCCACAACTGCAGAATTTGGGCTACCGGAAATCCTAGAACTGTCGTGGAAACTCTACTGCGCGACGAGAAAGTCAAGGTATGGGTATGATTTACCACATCTACCGTTATCGGGCCTTTTTTCGTCGAGGAAATGCGTGATTCTGGTTTTGTAACTGCTACCGTGACGGGTGAGAGGTGCGCCGATATGTTACAGAATCGCATCATCCCCAGCCTGGCTGATAAACACCTGCTGGAACGTACCCATGTTTATGCAGGATGGCGCTCCACCCCATATAGCTAGACGCGTGAAAGATCTCTTACGCGCGTCGTTTGGCCATGATCGTGTGCTCAGCCGCCACTTTCGTCAAGCTTGGCCTCCCAGGTCCCCAGACCTCAGTCTGTGCGATAATTAGCTTTGGGGTTACCTGAAGTCGCAAGTGTATCGTGATCGACCGACATCTCTAGGGATGCTGAAAGACAACATCCGACGCCAATGCCTCACCATAACTCCGGACATGCTTCACAGTGCTGTTCACAATATTATTCCTCAACTACAGCTATTGTTGATGAATGATGGTGGACATATTGAGCATTTCCTGTAAAGAACATCATCTTTGCTTTGTCTTACTTTGTTATGCTAATTATTGCTATTCTGATCAGATGAAGCTCCATCTGTCGGACATTTTTTGAACTTTTGTATCTTTTTGGTTCTAATAAAACCCCATGTCATTCCAAGCATGTGTGTCAACTTGTACCTCTCTGTCTACATTATTCCGTGATTTATTCAGTTTTCAAGTTTATACTGACTTTTTGATCACCCGGTATATACTCTGTTCCATCGCAAATGAAGCGTAATTTATCTTATCTTCGTAGCCCTTACTTCAAATGTACATTGGCGGCAGTATACGTTCAGTCAGGTGCTGAAAAGTTTCGTGGGGAGTGGCAGCCCACTCTTCACGGAGTGCTGCTCTGAGGAGAGGTATCGATGTGGATCGGTGAGGCCTGGCACGAAAACGGCGTTCCAAAACATCCCATAGGTGTTCTATAGGATTCAGGTCAGGAGTCTGTGTAGGCCAGTCCGCTAAAGGTATGTTATTGTCGTGTAACCACTCCGCCACAGGCCGTGCATTATGAACAGGTGCTCGATCGTATTGAAATGCAATCGCCATTTCCGAATTGCTCTTCAACAGTCGGAAGGATGAAGGTGCTGAAAACGCCAATGGTCTGTGCCGTTATAGTTTCACGCAAAATCACAAGGGGTGCAAGCCCCCTCGAACAAAAACACGACCACACCATAACACCACCGACTCCGAATTTTACTGTTGGCACTGCACACGCTGGCAGATGACGGACACCGGGCATTCGCCATACCCATACCCTGACATCGGATCGCCACATTGTGTACCGTGATTCGTCACTCAACACAACGTTTTCCCACTGTTGAATCGTCCAATGTTTACGCTCTTTACACCAAGCGAGGCGTCGTTTGGCATTTACCGGCGTGATGTGTGGCTTATGAGCAGCCGCTCGACCATGCAATCCAAGTTTTCTCACCTCCAGCCTAATAGTCATAGTACTTGCAATGGATCCTGATGCAGTTTGGAATTCTTCACGATGATGTCGCTAAACAAGGTAATGTTGCACACAATGTGTACTCAGTTTCTGTAATTCATGTACGCAATACACTGACTTTCAGAGGTACTTGAAGACAGGATTGATCTTCAGAACCATAAGGTATGGCCTGAAAAAAAGACTATTTTAATATACTCTCAAAGTAAGGGTCGTGTATTTCGTTTCTTCTTTAATGGAACATCACAATTTGCAAAATCCAGTGGAGTAACTGCTCATGAAAATTCGGTTGAACACAGGAACGTGCGTTAATTTTAAAGGCTAGAGGACAAATTACGGAGAGAATAGATAAGAAACTAACATCTCAGCTGGACACAGAAGTAAAATATTGGAGGAGAGCGTTAAAACGAGTTATTGCTGCTGTCAAAAAATTTTTTGTACAAGGTCTATCTTTCACGGCTCTGAGCTTTCGGTTTGGGTCAACGCTTTTCGAGATTTGAGACGAAACTACAGCTGCTTGCAGAATTGGATCTTTTTCTAGCTAAACGTGCACTATGTGATCAAAAGTATCCGGACACCTGGCTAAAAGTGACTTTCAAGTTCGTGTCGCCTTCCATCGGTAATGCTGGAATTCAATGCGGTGTTGACGCACCCTAAGCCTTGATGAGAGCTTCCACTCTCGCAGGCATACGTTCAACAACGTGCTGGAAAATTTCTTGGGGAATGGCAGCCCACGGAGTGCTCCACTGAGGAGAGGTATCAATGTCGGGCGGTGAGGCCTGGCACATAGTCGGCGTACCAAAACATCTCAAAGGCGTCCTATACGGTTCAGGTCAGTACACTATGTAGGCCAGTCTGTTATATGGATGTTACTGTCGTGTAACCACTCCGCCACAGGCCGTGCATTACGAACAAGTGCTCGATCTTGTTGAAAGATGCAATCGCCATCCCCGAATTGCTATTCAACAGTGGTAAGCAAGAAGGTGCTTAATCAATATAGGCCTCTGTTGTGATAGTTCCACGTAAAACGACAAGGGGTGCAAGCCCTCTCCATGAAAAACACGACTACAAGTTAGCACCGCCGCTTCCCAATTTTGTTGTTGGCACTATACCCGCTAGCAGATGACGTTCACCGGACATTCGCCATACCCACGCCCTGCCATCAGATCGCCACATTGTGTATCGTGATTCGTCACTCCACACAACGTTTATCCATTGTTCAATCGTCCAATGTTTAGGCTCCTTACACCAAGCGAGGCGTCGTTTGGCATTTACCGGCGTGATGTGTGGCATATGAGTAGCCGCTCGACCATGAAAACCAAGTTCTCTCACCTCCCGCCTGTCATAGCACCTGCAGTGGATTCTGATGCAGTTTGGAGTTCCTGTGTGATGGTCTGGATAGACGTCTGCCTATTACACATTACGACCCTCTTCGACTGTCGGCGGTCTCTGTCGGTCAACAGACGAGGTCTGCCTGTACGCTTTCGTGCTGTAAGTGTCCCTTCACGTTTCCACTTCACTATCACATCGGAAACAGTGTACCTAGGGATGTTTAGGAGAGTGGAAATCTCGTGTACAGACATGTGACCAAGTGACACCCAATCATCTGACCACGTTTGAAGTCCGTGAGTTCCGCGGAGCGCCCCATTCTGCTCTCTCACGATGTGTAATGATTACTGAGGTTATTGATGTGGAGTACGTGGGAGAAGTTGGCAGCACGATGGATCCAATATGAAAAACATATTTTTTTGGAGGTGACCGGATACTTTTGATCACATAGTGTATTTAATATGTCTGCAGTGGGGCGCCGTGTGAAATGCAGGCGAACAGCCAAGCTGCTTCGCCGTTTGCGAGATGCTTGATCCCAGACACCGGACCGTGAAATATCTGTTTTGTCAAAGTCGTTTACGTCACTGCATATCCACATTTGCGACCCGTACTGGTGCTAGAGTGATTCCCCATTCGTCTCTGCTCCGCTTACACGCTTTAGATCTACATATCTACATATATACTCCGCTAGCCACCAAGCGGGATGACGCGGAGAGCACAATTCGCACCAAAGTCATATTCTCTCCCCCCCCGCATCCCCCCTGCCTGTTCCACTCGTGGATCGCGCGAGGGAAAAACGACTGAATTCCTCAGTGCGATCTCTTATTTCCCCTATCTTTGAATGGTAATCATTGCGCGATTTGAAAGTTGGTGGTAATAATATATGCTCTACATCCTCGGTGAAGATCGTATTTCGGAATTTAGTGAGCATCCCCCTCGTTTAGCACGCCGTCTATGTGCAAGTGTATCCCACTTCAGACTTTCTATGAGATTTGTAACGCTCTCACGATGGCTAAATGTACCAGTCACGAATCTTGCCGCTCTTCTTTGGACCTTCTCAATCTCTTAAATCAGACCCAACTGGTAAGGGTATAATACAAACGAATAATACTCCAAGACTGGACGAACTAACGTATTGTAAGCTATTTCCTTTGTTGAAGGACTGCATCGCTTCAGGATTCTGCAAGTGAACCGCAGTCTAGAGTTCGGCTTACCCGTTACTTGTGTAATCTGATCATTCCATTTGAGATCATTTCGAATAGTCACACACAGACACTTGACGGACGTTACCGCTTCCAACGACTGGGCATTTGTTTTGTACTCGTACATTAATGCGGATTTTCGCCTTGTTATGCGCAGTAGGCTACGCTTATTAATATTGAGAGATAACTGTCAGTCGTTACACCACGCATTTATTTTCTGCAAATCGTCATTGATTTGTTCCGAACTTTCGTGTGATACTACTTTCCTGTAGACTACAGCATCATCGGCTAACAGTATAATGCCGCTGTCAATACCATCAATCAGATCGTTTATGTAAATCGTAAAAAGCAGAGGACCTATTACGCTGGCCTGGGGCATACCTGAAGTTACGCTTGTTCCTGTTGAAGTCACTCCGTTCAGGACGACATACTGCTCCCTGTCTGTTAGAAAACTTTCTATCCGACCGCATATGTCGTCGGATATCGGATAGGCCGTAAGCGGGCACTTTTTGTAGCAAGCGACAGTGCGGAACTGCGTCGAATGACTTTCGAAAGTGGAGAAATATGGCATGAGCCTGGGAGCCGGTATCTAGAGCCTGTTGTGTATCACGCACAAAGAGGGCCAGCTGTGTCTCGTATGACCGATGTTTCCTGGTTTCTGCAGATGAGCATCCGGCGCCCGCAGCGCCATCGGGCGACGTTCAGTTTCGATGTGGGCAGTGAACACAATGTTTCGGCCCATCAGCGTACTGTTGTTGATAATTCTTCCGGGTTATATGGCCGTGGTCCGTGGAATACTTCTATTCCTAACGTTTCGTCCAATACTACGTTGGACATCCTCAGAGGTATGGCTGGTCCTGTTGAGTCCTGCCGACTGACGAGTCGGGCGTCGGAGAGCGGCCTCAATACCGAGGGAAGTGGGCGTGGTCTAGCTTGCACATAGTAGCAGAGAGAAAACTAGTCAAAGATAAAATGTAACTATCGATAATAGTCCGTCATAAATAAAATCACTTATCGATTCTGTAACGCCACTGTCCATCCCTCGCTTAATTTCAAGGCCTCTTCTTTTCTATTAAAATTATCTTCATGTTTACAAATTTCAACAGTCTCCCTATACAGTCGTGGATAATAGTTCGTGGTAGCACTTAAAACTGTAGTTTCAGAAAACTTAACCACATGGTCACCGGACTGAAGTGCATGTTCCGCAACGGCCGATTTATCTATTTTACCCAGTCGGCAAAGACTTTTATGCTCATTTACCCTCGTATTCACACTTCTTTTCGTAGTACCAATATAGACCTTGCCACACGGAATTTTATACTCACCGCTAGACGATAATGGTGGCCTTCTATCTTTAACAGAACGAAGTACTTGTCCCATTTTTCTGATATGTTTGAATACCGGGTTCACTTTATGTTTCAGCAAAATTTTGCCGATTCGATCTGTAACCTTACTAATGAAAGGTAAAGACGCCGTGTTCTTCCATTGTTGTGTACCATCCTTAATAGAGTTTTAAAACCTAATTACAGCACGCCAAAGGACAAGGATAATCGATAAGCGATTTTATCTATGATAGACCATTATCGATAGTTACATTTTATCTATGACTAGTTTTCTCTCTGCTACTACGTGCAAACTAGACCACGCCCACTTTCCTCGGTATTGAGGCCGCTCTCCGACGCTCGACTCGTCAGTCGGCAGGACTCAACAGGACCAGCCATACCTCTGAGGATGTCCAGCGTATTATTGGACGAAACGTTAGGAATAGAAGTATTCCATAGACCACGGCCATATCACCCGGAAGAATTATCAACAACAGTACCATCCGGTCGTGAAAGCCTTCATTGCACCGTCAGCGTATAAGCGAAAGTGCAGCCGTGGCAACGACCTCCGCTGGCTAGACCAGGGCCCCCGACGGTCCCGCGACAATAGCCCGCTCTGCCCCTCCCCGCCAAGCCCGCACGGCGTTGTTTTTACAGCGGCCGGCGGGCCAGACAGACGGATGCAGTCGCGGCTGATGACCACAGGTCCCCCGGACACCGTCGCGCTAATAATGGACCGCGCTGCCGTCACTGCCGGCCGCCAGAAGTGGAAGTGGAAATGGGGTGTTATGTTAGAGCGACACCCGAGTCGTGTCCGCGGATCGCTTTACCGCCCGCCGCTGCTCCTCGCAGCCGTCTCGCCTGAGTGCATCCAGCTATGACAGTTGCACAGCCAGCTACCCGTGGACAGCCGCCGCACTAGAATTTCAGTAAACGCTTACATGTACTAATCAACACAACACGCAGTCACCATCATTTGCAATACAGTTAATACTACACTACTGGCCATTAAAATTGCTACACCAAGAATTCACTGGACAAATATATTATACTAGAACTGACATGTGATTACATTTTCATGCAATTTGGGTGCATAGAGGCTGAGAAATCAGTACCCAGAGGTGGTTACCTCTGTCCGTAATAACAGCCTTGATACGCCTGGGTATTGAGTCAAACAGAGCTTGGATGGCGAGTACACGTACAGCTGCCCATGCAGCTTCATCACGATACCACAGTTCATCAAGAGTAGTGACTGGCGTATTGTGACGAGCCAGTTGCTCGGCCACCATTGACCAGACGTTTTCAATTGGTGAGAGATCTGAAAAATGTGCTCGCCAGGGCAGCAGTCGAACATTTTCTGTATCCAGTAAGGCCCGTACAGGACCTGCAACGTGCGGTCATGCATTATCCTGCTGAAAGGTAGGGTTTCACAGGGATCGAATGAAGAATATAGCCACGGGTCGTAACACATCTGAACTGTAACGTCCACTGTTCAAAGTGCCTTCAGTGCGAACAAGAGGTGACCGAGACGTGTAAGCAATGGCACGCTATACCATCACGCCGGCTGTAACGCCAGTATGGCGATGACGAATACACACTTCCAATGTGCGTTCACCGCGATGTCGCCAAACACGGATGCGACCATCATGATGCTGTAAACAGAACCTGGATTCATCCGAAAAAATGACGTTGTGCCATTCGTGCACCCAGGTTCGTCGTTGAGTACAACATCGCAGGCGCTCCTGTCTGTGATGCAGCGTCAAGGGTAACCGCAGCCATGGTCTCCGAGCTGATAGTCCATGCTTCTGCAAACGTCGTCGAACTGTTCGTGAAGATGGTTGTTGTCTTGCAAACGTCCCTATTTGTTGACTCAGGGTTCGAGACGTGGCTGCACGATCCGTTACAGCCATGCGGATAAGATGCCTGTCATCTCGACTGCTTGTGATACGAGGCCGTCGGGATATAACACGGCGTTCCGTATTACCCTCCTGTACCCTCCCATTCCATATTCTGCTAACAGTCATCGGATCTCGACCAACGCGAGCAGCAGTGTCGCAATCGCGATAGGCTAGAATCCGACCTTTATCAAAGTCGGAAACGTGATGGTACGCATTTCTCCCCCTTACACGAGGCATCACAACAGCGTTTCACCAGGCAACGCCGGTCAACTGCTGTTTGTGTATGAGAAATCGGTTGGAAACTTTCCTCATGTCAGCACGTTGTAGGAGTCGCCACCGGCGCCAACCTTGCGTGAGTGCTCTGAAAAGCTAATCATTTGCATATCAGAGCAACTTCTTCCTGTCGGCTAAATTTGGCGTCTGCAGCACGTCATCTTCGTGGTGTAGCAATTATAATGGCCAGCAGTGTATATTCTCTTTTTAGGGTTCCGTACCTCGACTGTTAAACACTTATAGGATAATTTTTTTATCCATCTGTTCGCCTGTGTCTTCGACTTTCCAAACCATTTGTCTCAGGAACGGGTAGACTTGTCAAGTTGAAATTTATGCCTCATACTAAGGACAACAATGCCTCGGCGGTATAATACGAGGGTCACTCCAAAAGAATTGCACACTATTTTTTTAAAAAAAATCCACCTTTTATTCTACACGTTTGAAAGTTTTACAGTGTGTAGATACATCCTTTAGGAACAATATTTTCATTTCTCCACATAATTTCCATCCCTCTCAGCTGCCTTACGCCATCTCGAAACCAGCGCCTGTATACCCGCACGGTAAAATTCTGCACCAACCTGTTGGAGCCACTGTTTGGCAGCGTGCACAAGGGAGTCATCATCTTCAAACGTTCTTCCGCGAAGAGAGTCTTTCAGTTTCCTAAGGAGGTGATAGTCACATGGAGCCAGGTCAGGATTGTAAGGCGGGTGTTTCACTGTTGTCCATCCGAGTTTGGTGATTGCTTCCATGGATTTTTGACTGACATGTGACCGTGCATTGTCGTGCAACAGCAAAACGTCCTGCTTTCGCTGATGTGGTCGAACTCAACTCAAAAATGGCTCTGAGCACTACTGGATTTAACTTCTGGGGTCATTAGTCCCTTAGACTTAGAACTACTTAAACCTAACTAACCTAAGGACGTCACACACATCCAAGCCCGAGGCAGATTTCGAACCTGCGACCGAAGCGATCGCGCGGTTCCAGACTGTACCGCCTAGAACCGCTCGGCCACCCCGGCCGGCAACACGACCCAGTCGAGCTTGAAGTTTCTTCAGTGTCGTCACATATGCATCAGAATTTATGGTGGTTCCACTTGGCATGATGTCTACTAGCAAGAGTCCTTCAGAATTGGGAAAACCGTAGCCATAAGGTTTCCAGCAGAAGATGTGGTTTTGAATTTTTTTTTCTTGGGTGAATTTGCATGATGCCACTCCTTTGATTGCCACTTCGTCTATGGTGAAAAATGATTGAGCCATATTTCATCACCTGTCACAATTCTTCCAAGAAATTCATCTCCACCATTCTCGTACTGTTCTAAAAGTTCCCTGCATACCCTTTCTCTTGTTTCTTTGTGAGCCACTATCAACATCCTGGGAACCCACCTGGCACAATCCTTTTTTAACGCCAACACTTCGAGTATTCTGCAAACACTTCTTTCCCCTATCCCAACGTGGAGTGACAATTCGTTCACTGTGATGCGTCTGTCAGCAGTCACCAATTAGTTAAGTCTCTACACATTGTCTAGAGTGTGTGCAGTACGAGGCCTGCTGCTGCGAGGACAATACTCAATATTGCCGTGCCCGATTTCATCACGTAATCTGCTTGCCCACCGACTAACTGTACTGCGATCGACAGCAGCATCTCCATACACCTATTTCAACCTCTTGTGGATGTTTCCCACTGTCTCGTTTTCACAGCACAGGAATTCTATGGCAGCACGTTGCTTCTGACGAACGTCAAGTGTAGCAGCCATCTTGAAGACATGCTGTGACGGCGCTACTCACGGGAACAGGTTGAACTAAGTTTGAAAGCAAGTGGGAAGGATGTATCTAGACACTGTAAAACTTCCACATATGCAGAATGAAAACTTTATTTTTACAAAAATAGTGTGCATTTCTTTTGGGGTGACACTCGTAAATGTCAGCTTCAAAGTGAATGCTGTCGAAAGATACGGCCATTTATGTCACACATTTTAATACTCGCAAACTTACTCATCAAAACCTACAGATACTCCCCGCTGACTTAGAACCATGAAATTTGCCAAGAAGCAAGGTTTCACATCAAAGTCAACGAAAAGCTCCGAAAGTTGTTAATTTGTAACTCTGTCGCACGAAATTTTTTTTTGTCATTTGTTATCAAACTGCCTGTCCAGCCATCTGTTAAGACCCCTTTTCTCCGAGGACCAGGTGGACGTATCAAGATTAAATCTATGCCACGTATTTATCTCTGCAGGTCTTTGGTGGTGTAATATATGTTAGCTTCTAAGTCAGTGGAGTCAAAAGATACGGCCCTTTGTGCCACATATTTTGATACTCATAAACCCACTAATTGAAACCTATAGCGTATTTCTCCTTCACGTAGAGTCATGAAATTTGGCAAAAAGAAAGGTTTCACAATACAAGTAAAGGTGAAAGAATCACAAATCTGTTAATTTTTAATTATATTAGACGAAAGAAATATTCTTTTGTCATTTGTTATCCCACCACACACTTGAAATGAAAACATACTCGCAAGCCTAACAACTCTAGGACCGATACTTCGCTAGTGTAAGTGACCATAACAGGCAAAAATCGTCAACGTCCTCTATTCCCGGAATGGATGAACTGTCTGTATACATAATTAAGTTTGTACTTAACCCTCAGCACGCCCCTGGTCTTTGTTAAGAGGAAATCACGGTCCGCTTTGACTATAAAACTGTTTATTTCTAAAACCCACAGTTGAAATTTCGGTGTTGCGGCTACTGTCATACGGAATACTGCCAAATTGTGCTTCAGCACATGTCAAAATCCTACAAAATATTTGACATGTAAATACCTCGTTGTCATAGTCACACGTTGCACAGTTAGAGCTGTAATCATTTATTACATAGATGTTATTATCTAAAACTTTCATACATGGGTACGACGACGACATATTTACATGTCAGAAATTTTTTAAAGTTTTTCGCGAGTTCAGTTTCGGAGGATTCTGCATAATAATAGCCACATGGCCGAAATATCAGTAATGGGTTTGATAAATAAATAATTTGGAGTCAAAGATGATCATAACGTTCTTTAAAAACAATACGCATTGTGAATCCAAGCTGCAAGACGCTAATTATATTCTCTCTCATTCCAAATTTATTTAATTTTTTATTTAAGTAAACTACAATACAAACAACAATAACCAGCATAAAAGGTATTAAAATTAATCGTAAACAAATACTGTGTTATTACTGATAACTGGGCTGTCGTAGAAGATTCTGCAAAGGACATGAACTACATATTAAAAATTTTGTCTGCCTCCTTGGTCAATCTCAAACTGAAAATAAAGACAGACCAATCTAAAATAATGGTGAGAAATAAATCGAACAGATAAATAAGGGCAAACAGTATAACTGGAAATAAAATACTAATAAAATTAAAAAAAGTCCTGATTGGGTCAACAGAAGCGTTAAGGATATTAAATGAAGAACTGAAGTTATAAACAAGCCTCCACAAGTAATCATAATTTGTTAACAAAAAAAGAAGCAAGGAAGAAAGTCATCAAGATATCAATCTGGAGCATTTTATGCTACGACTATGAAGAGTGAACTCCGGGGTTCAAAATGGTTCAAATGGCTCTGAGCACTATGGGACTCAACTGCTGAGGTCATTAGTCCCCTAGAACTTAGAACTAGTTAAACCTAACTAACCTAAGGACATCACAAACATCCATGCCCGAGGCAGGATTCGAACCTGCGACCGTAGCGGTCTTGCGGTTCCAGACTGCAGCGCCTTTAACCGCACGGCCACTTCGGCCGGCCTGAACTCCGGGGTAACTAGAAAAGAAAAAATTAGAAGCAGTAGAGATGTCGATATCGAGAAGAGTAACAAAACCATCTTGGACTGAAAGGAAAGTTGTGGAGACGGAGTGAAAGGTGATGTAGAAACCTGTAGAGAAGATGCAGGAAAAACATCAGTGCCTCTGACACGTTAATCCACGGAAAAGCCTAGGGGTGCTAACTGTCTGACGATGATGATACACCAACGTTTGCAAAAATTGCTGTACCCATGAAGATCAATCGCAGTTCGGAGGAAGTCTAGAATAGTTTACCAGCAGTACGTGATTAACACCACATATGGCCCACGCATAGGTCCTCTGTTGTGTGGCCTGAAAGGTTAGTTTTAGGGCAAGGCCGGTCCAGAAACATCCACCATACGAAGTGGAAATGTGAGAGCAATGGCCAGTGTGACTCGCCGGGCGACATGAAAGGCCACGGTATCAGAGTGTGAAGGAGTTGACGTGGCGCACAATGATGGATGTCTGAGGGGTGGTCTGACATACAATGACATTTAAACTTCTATAGGGCTGCTCAGCGACAGTGGTGCGTGCGTGTTACCGACCGACAAGCGGGCACTGGAGCGCGACCGCCATTTTTTGTCTGCGGATGTGAACCACGTGCCGGATATGTTAAGTGACAAACTGTGGTATTACAGAAGACGACGACTCCTTGTTGAAACCGTGCTATTGTGACGGTCACTTATATTTTTAGACGTTGTTGTGATGACAGTAGCCTCTAATAGATAGTGGCATAGCAGACAAACATCTTTCGATATAACAGAAGAGATCGACTCCTACGCACTGAAGGCAACGTGATCAGTAACAGCTACATCAGTGGTTTTTTTTTTTTTTTTTTTTTTTTTTTTTTTTTTTTTTTTTGCAGACAAACGAATCACCGCTACATTTGTTGCATTTCAGTAGGAAAATGTCCGACCATATGTGGCGAGAGACATGCGAGGTTTCTGCGAAGAACCACTGTGCGACTGGTTCGCTGATCTGCACGTTCGTCTGACATGTCACCGGTTTAAAATATCTGGCTTATGTTTGGTTGGTTACGTGTTAGTTACGACCCTGCACTACTCACTGACGCTTTGTGCATTTACATGTAAGCTGCGTAGAGGGTTGTAGCGTATCTTGCCCACTTTCATTGCATACTACGATTTCAAGAGGCTCTGATTTGAAGCGCCTAGGTGCTCTCAGTCCAAATGAGTCCGCCAAGTCAGGGATGATATACAGTCCTGCATGCCCACTCTGCGAGTATCTGACATCCATCTTTGTCACATGTAATCTTTCCGGTGCCTCGGTTCTCTCAAACGGTAATCTACTGTTGCTGTTGTGAACGTCATTCCTCCCGAATACTTTTTTGATGCAGCTTTCAACGCAAAACTACTCCGTGCAAGTCTTTTTATCTATGCTTCAGCTTACATCCATTTGCAAGTCTTGGTCTCCCTCTCTTCATTTTGTATCCCCCGCGCTGCCCTCCATTACCGAATGTACCATCAACCGATCCATTCATTTACTCACGTCCTACTACAAACTTGATTTTCTCCTCGATTCGATTCAGTACCTCTCCAGTCATTATTTGTTCGAAATTTTTCAAAAATTTGATGTATTTTAAATGAATGTTTGTATAAATACCACCTACAGCCACAAAATAGCTTTATTTCAACTACTGTACACAATTGCGTATAGACTACTGTGATTTGTTGAGATGTAGTGGTTATATAGTCCCTGAGTTAATTTTTATGATGTGTCTCTACGTTGCCTACGCTACGTTTCTAACATGATACAAGGCAGAGACGTATTGAAAACGTCGGAAAAAAAGCGCCTGAAGATGGATCCACATGATCCAAGATGGCAAAGGACATTATTTATACGAAGTTATTTTATGACTGAAAATTGTATGTGCATTTACATCTATCTGAATGAACACAGCCTTAGTTATTTACATCTCAGTGTTTAAGTTTTCCGTGCGTTGCATGTCTTGCATCACGACACAACTGACATCGTATTCATACGAAGCAACTGTGTATAGATGGAAATGTCATCTGTAGTCCTGACTTCATGTTCATTGTACCACTATGCTACAGACAGACAGACTGACAGACAATGCTAAACAAACCTACGCACTATCAGATGGTGATAATAGTGGGTCTGGTAAAGTTTAAAAAAATTGTTGCTTCTGTTCCAGATTGTTTTTGAGACCGTCTGCTACATTCACGAGAAGTTCAGTCATATGTACAGCATATACAGTGCGATCCACACAGACCTGAAGTACTTTAATAACATTTGAACCAATTCATCGTGCAGTGGTATTTCGTGGATGATATAGGGGTTTACACCAGCACAGTACCCACTGTTTTGTGTGTTGAAGAAACCTGACACATGTCGCTTATGTAAACCAAGTTATGGAGAGAATGTCTGGATGCTGAATAAGAAACCCCTGAAGCGATCGACAGCAACGCGTTCTTTTCTCGTGATCTAATTATTGCAAAGCGTTCATCACGCGCTCTCTTTGTGGTCGCAGTGTCCGGTTCTATGCAGCTCTCTGACATGAGCTATATAAAATGCCTGTCTCCTGGCTCAATCGACGCAACAATTTATTTGGAGATTTCTCCAGCTTGGTTACGATTGATAAAATTGTAGCCTTTGTTGGAACATCGAACACGTTGAATTCTCTCCGGATTGCCCGTTGTGTTGTAACCAATGAATCTGTCTTCCAGTGTGTTCTGACAGCAAAAACCCGCTGTCGAAGTGTGTGTGTTTACTTCATGTTTCTACCAGCTAGAGACTGAGAATGTATAACTAACATGCACCTTATTGTCGCGCGGTCCAGACTGCACACTCACAGACTTCACAAACCACGACCGACGAAGCTGCGGGTGAACTAACATGAGCTGAGCGAGCGCGGCATCATACTGGACAAAGGTCCTCATGCGCAGAACCAAAAATCAGCTTGCCAACAAAGGGCGGTACCTCTGATTCTCGCAGAGCTACTGAGATAATTAAAACAACAGTTCCGTTTCTATGAGCTTACGGAGGGAAACAAGTAGTTCAGGTTTATATGGATCGCCCTGTACCTAGTAGCACGTAGCAGTCGCATACGACACTCACGAAGAACCGCGCCATGGACTGCAGCCGTTAGGGAGCTGTTATTGTTCAAACACCGTCCACACTTTACACAAGAGGTATTCAAGTCTTGGTCTCCTTCCTTAGCATGTTTCGGAACAACTGATCCCTTATTGTAGTAAAGTTGAGACTCACATTTCTTTCTCCCCAATTTCGATTCAATACCTTCTCATCAGTCCACATCATTTTGTTGCACTAGATTTCAAAAGTTCTTATTCTCTTCTTGTCTGATCGACTTGTCCAAGTTTCATTTTCGTAAAAAATTACACTTAATACAAATACCTTCAGAGGAGGCTTCTTAAAACTTAATTCTGTATTAGATGTTAGCAAATTCATCTCTTTCAGAAAGGCTTTTTCCTGCTAATGCGCCGGCCAGAGTGCCCGAGAGGTTCTAGGCGCTACAGTCTGGAACCGCGCGACCGGTACGATCGCAGGTTCGATTTCTGCCTCTGGCATGGATATGTGTCATGTCCTTAGGTTAGTTATGTTTAAGTAGTTCTAAATTCTATGGGACTGATGACCTCAGAAGTTAAGCCCCATAGTGCTCAGAGCCATTTTTGAACCTGCTAATGCCGTCTACGTTTTATATACTCTATAGTTCGGCCATCGTCGGTTATTTTACGACCCAAACAGCAAAACTCATCGCCTACTTTTAGAGCCTCATTACTTAATTTAATATCATTGGAATCTCCTGATTTAATTCAGTTAATTTCCGTTATCCTCGTTTTGTCGATATTTATATCATAACCTCTTTTCAAGACACTATCCATTCCGTTCAACTGATTTTCCAGTCGCTTGCCGTCTCTGACACAATTACAGTGTCATCGGCAAATAACAAAGCTTTCATTTCTTCTCCTTAATTTTCAATTCCCCTTGCAAATTTCTCCTCTTGTTGCGCTCACTGTTTGTTTAGTCTACAAAAACTACTGATTTGCTTTCATGCCCGTTGACTCTTACACTGCAGCCCGGTTTCTGAACAAGTTGTGCATAATCTTTTGCTTCCCGTATTTTACCAGTGATACCGCCAGAATTTCAAAGATTTTATTACAAACAATATCGTCAAAAGCTTTCTCTAAAGCTACAACATGTATAAATGTAGCTTATCCTTTTTTTAACCTATCTTCTACAGTTAGTTTTAGAGTGTGTATGACCTTGTGTGTTCCTACATTTCTCTGCAATCTTATTTGACCTTCTCCGAGGTCGGCATGTACCAGGTTTTTCAATACTGTTGTAAATAATTCGTGTCAGCACTTTGCAAGAGTGCTTTATCCAACTGATTGTTCGGTAATATTCACACTTGCCAGCATCTGCTTTCGTTGGAATAGGAATTATTACATTCTGTTCCCTCGCTGAGGACATTTCATCTGTCTCATGTATCTTGTGTATTACGTGGAATAGTTTTGCAATAACTGTCTCTCCCAAGGAGTGCAATAATTTTGAGGTAATATCGTCTACTTCAGTGACCTTGTTTCAACTTAGGTCTTTCAGTGTTCTGTACCTGTGACAAAGGGTAAAGGTGCGACTGAACTACAGAGACACAAACATGATGGCAACAGGGAGTCAGACAAGGATGCTGTCTATCGCCGAGTCCCTTCAACCTGTATGTTGAGTGTCTGGGGAGAGAAGCTTTGAAAGGATGCGGGAAATTCGGGACAGCTATACATGAAGAACCGGATGGTGGAAACTGGAAGGAAATGTGGCATGGCAACCAACATCGAGAAACCAAAAGTGATGCTGATATCAAAATAGGAGAAACGTTTGAGGATGTCGACAGTCGAGAATTGGAGAATGTGATGCAGTTCAAATACTTACGAAGCCTCCTAAAGGAAGTGTACTGCACAAATGAAATTCGAGCTAGAATTGCCAAGACCAAAGCCGCATTAAACAAGAAGAGGACTGTGTTGACGAGCAAGCGGAACTTGGTGTTAAGGAAGACACTTGTGAAGTGCTACATCTGGTGCATTGCACTGTACGGAGGAGAGACGTGGACCGTAGGGGAAAGCAGAGGAAAGAATAATTAAGCGGGAGATTTGAAAGTGATGCAATTTTCAAACTACACCACTGGTCATTAAAATTGCCACACCAAGAAAAAATGCAGATAATAAAAGGGTATTCATTGGACAACTATATTATACTAGAACTGTGATTACATTTTCACGCAATTTGGGTGCATAGATCCTGAGAAATCAGTACCCAGAAGAACCACCTCTGGCAGTAATAACGGCCTTGATACGCCTGGGCGTTGAGTCAAACAGAGCTTGGATGGCGTGTACAGGTACAGCTGCCCGTGCAGCTTCAACACGATACCACAGTTCATCAAGAGTAGTGACTGGGGTATTATGACGAGCTAGTTGCTCGGCCACCATTGACCAGACGTTTTCAGTTGGTGAGAGATCTGGAGAATGTGCTGGCCAGGGCAGCAGTCAAACATTTTCTGTATCCAGAAAGACCAGTACAGGACCTGTAACATGCGGTCGTACATTATCCTGCTGAAATGTAGGGTTTCCCAGGGATCGAATGAAGGGTAGAGCCACGGGTCGTAACACATCTGAAATGTAACGTCCACTGTTCAAAGTGCCGTCAATGCGAACAAGAGATGACCGAAACGTGTAAGCAATGGCACCCCATACCATCACGCCAAGTGATACGCCAATATGGCGATGACGAATACACGCTTCCAATGTGCGATCACCGCGAGGTCGCCAAACACAGATGCGACCATCATGATGCTGTAAACAGAACCTGGATTCATCCGAAAAAAATGACGTTTTGCCATTCGTGCATCCAGGTTCGTCGTTGAGTACACCATCGCAGGCGCTCCTGTCTGTGATGCAGCGTAAAGGGTAACCGCAGCCATGGTCTCCGAGCTGACAGTCCATGCTGCTGCAAACGTCGTCGAAATGTTCGCGCAGATGGTTGTTGTCTTGCAAACGTCCCCATCTGTTGACTCAGGGATCGACACGTGGCTGCACGATCCGTTACAGCCATGCGGATAAGATGCCTATTATCTCGACTGCTAGTGATACGAGGCCGTTGAGATCCAGCACGGCGTTCCGTATTACCCTCCTGAACCCACCGATTCCACATTCTGCTAACAGTCATTGGATCTCGACCAAGGCGACCAGCAATGTCGCGATACGATAAACCGCAATCGCGATAGGCTAGAATCCGACCTTTATCAAAGTCGGAAACGTGATGGTACGCATTTCTCCTCCTTACACGAGGCATCACAACAATGTTTCACCAGGCAATGCAGGTCAACTGCTGTTTGTGTATGAGAATTCGGTTGGAAACTTTCCTCATGTCAGCACGTTGTAGGAGTCGCCACCGGCGCCAACCTTGCGTGAATGCTCTGAAAAACTAATCATTTGCACATCACTGCATCTTCTTCCTGCCGGTTAAATTTCGCGTCTGTAGCACGTTATCTTCGTGGTGTAGCAATTTTAATGGCCAGTAGTTGTAATTGAATCGTTGCTGGAATAATGAGAGGTTATGGAAGGGTTTATGCTCACTTCATACTAGTAGGTGAGTCAGTCCGCAGACGTGCTCAACGCCGCTCGACAGCCAGGTTGTCCTTGCTGGGAGTGCCGTGAATCGTCCGCAGCCAGCAGGGACGCTTGTGGTGGGCAGATGTAGCCGCAGTGGCCGCCTCGCAGCACCCATGGAGGCAGGGCCACGCCTGTCGTTCCAGCTCCAAGTCCGACGCGCAGCCCTCATTGGAGAACTGTGCGCCCTCGCCTCAGTGCACTGTCCCAGAGGGCCGGCCGCGGTGGCAGAGCGGTTCTAGGCGCTTCAGTCCGCAACCACGCTGCTGCTACGGTCGCAGGTTCCTGCATCGGGAACGGATGTGTGTGATGTCCTTAGGTTAGTTAGGTTTAAGTAGTTCTGTCTAGGGGACTGATGATCTCAGATGTTAAGTCCCATAGTGCTTAGAGCCATTTGAACCATTTGAACTATCTCAGAGGGGACGACCTGTACGAACAGCGCACAAAAAAGGAAGGATGGAAGGTCATTCGAGGTGGAGCACAGGCTCGTATTGTTTCAAGGACGGGGAAGCAAATGGTCGGACATAGATCTGAGCCAACGTCCTTCTGAATGCGAGTCCAGCGTGCTAACCACTGAGACATCTCGGTCAGAAGATGCACCGCTGCAAGGCCGTCTGGGTGGGGGAAGGGACGGGGGGAAGAGGGGGGGCGAAGGGTGTCATCACGGGCAATAACTGCGACGTCTCTCGGTCGAAATATGTTTCTTAGGCCTGTGGAGACGGTGTAGTCTTCGCAGGAAGCTAGTTCAACGAAAAGCGTGCTGTTTCTGGCATCGGACAAAAAAGGGAAATGATCATATGGCATTGTTGGCCGGGAGGCCCGATTCGGATGAGTTTGGCCGCCATATTGTTAAGTCCTTTTTAAGTGACGCCACATCGGCGACTTGCGACTCAATGATAATGAAAATAATGATGAAGGACACCCAACACCCAATCGGCTGCCGGGAATCGAACCCGGACCCCCTGTGTGGTATGCGGTAACGCTACCACTACGCTACGGAGGGGGATTCTGGCATCGGAGATTCACAAGTAGATAGTTTGAGATGAAGAACTTGCTCTCAAGGTACATACGCCAATAACTAAAGTTCTGACCGTGAGCCTACAGCCGATGTATTCACCCACACTGTCCTTTAATTCATTTCCTTCCAAAATATTGTAATAATAATAAAGAGGTTGTAACACTTGAATATTTTTATACTATGCAGTTACTTATTCCATTTTAAACTGAAGCATCACTTGTCTACTTGTTCTAAAATTACAGTTACTTATCTATTACGAGTTTATATGAATTTACCATTGCCGATCCTTCACTGTGCGATCGCTACTTAATTAACTAATAACTCTCCGATACAAAATTAATCCTGCTCTTCAAAATCCTCACTTTGCTCACACATATACGTGTTGTACTCGCGTGATGGCCTCTGGAACGACTCTGCATAATCTTTCCACAATAACACTTCACTTTAATGCTCTGTCGCGTGATCTGTCCTGCAGGCGCGCTCCGGCTCGATTCACTCTCCTCTGCGCCAGACGTTTTCCATGCGTCAATCTCTCCTTTCTAGAACGACGGAGCATTCCGTCAGGGATGCCGCTGCGCTTAGCAAAAAAGTATAAGGGTAGATTCGATCCTTCATGTATAGCATCGATATCCGTACGCTTACATCCACCAAGTAATTGTTTTCGGAAACCATTTGAAACAAGGATCTTTGAAATTAAAAATATCCCCTCAATTACTGACTGAAAATAAGTGAAAACGGCAGTGGTGTCCCCACAGCATCTCGCCACGCTATCTCTCTGCATCCAACACCACATGACGCTGAGTGAACCACAGCTTCCGTTCGTAAATTCTTTACAGCCGCTCGCACCTGACACGCCATCTAACAAACGTCACCATTGTTGGGCCACACTATCTTTCAAATCACTGAACTTTAACGCAACAGTTTAACTGGCTGTGTTACTGAATGTGTCCCAACCTTAATTAGCATTAACCGAAGTGTGCCGCTATAACACTCCTTTATCGTGGTTCATTAATACAGTTGAGATAAACACATAACATTCTCCTTAAGAGAAACATATCTAAGTCCAATCAACACTGAAAATTCCTGAGACTCACATCTGTTATATCAAATGAAATGATCGTACGGCATTGTTGGTCGGGAGACCCCATCCGGGGTGTTCGGCCGCCGAAATTGCAAGTCTTTTTAGCTGACGCCACTTCGGCGACTTGGGAGTCAATGATGATGAAAAACAAACAACACCCAGTCATCACGAGGCAGAGAAAATCCCTGACCTCGCCGGGAATCGAACCCGGGACCCCGTGCGCGGGAAGCGAGAATGCTACCGCAAGACCACGAGCTACGGACACATGTGTTATAATTAGGCCTTACGTAATTTTTTTCCATACTGCTAGTTTGACAACAGTGTCTTTCATTTTTTTCCAAATTTTTACTGCACAAATATTTTCTATTTCACAATGAGCAGAATTATTCAGATAGGACAGGATGACACTGAAGATTATAATTACATTTAGTTTTAGTCCATTTCGATTTTCGTGTAATATAAAAGTCTATGAGGAAAGAAAAATTACGGAACTATATGGAAAAAAAATTAGTTACAAACTACGGCGTGCACATACTTTATGCAAGATGTAAACCTCACTACAGACATTCGGATTTGTTATGAAATGTTCGAGATGCCTGCCGTCAGTGGCGCAGAAAAATAGCGAAATTCTGCATGACCCGCTGAAGTGTCGGATCATGCTGTCGATGACCTTCTGAACGGCCGTTTTCAGCTCAGCAATGTTTTTGGGATTATTGCCGTGTACCTTGTCTTTAATATAGCGCCACAAAAAGGAGTCGCATGAGTTCAGATCCGGAGAATATGGGGGCCAATCGATGACCATGCCAGTGGCCTCTGGGTACCCGAGAGCCAGAATGCTCCTCCAGGACATCAAACACTTTCCTTCTTCCATGGGGTCAGATCCGTCTTGCATGAACCACATATTGTCGAAAGCAGGGCCACTTTGGATAACGGGAATGAAATCACCTTCCAAAACCTTGACGTGGCCTTTTGGTAGCAACCGTGCTATCAAGGAATATCACACTTATTATTCCGTGACTGGACTTTACACACCACAGTCTTTCGGCAGTCGCTGTGCCATCAAGGAATCTCGCACCGATTATTCCGTGGGCGGACACTGCACATGACACAGTCACCCATTGGGGGTGAAGAGACTTGATCGCGAAATGCGGATTCTAAGTCACGTAACTGCACCAATTTTGCTTATTGACGAACCCATCCAAATGAAAGTGGGCTAAGTCGCTAAAGAGAAACATGCATGCGCATACTAATTCCCATCATGCCCCGCGGCGAAACGTGCAACAGTTATAACGATTTTATTTCGTATAGTTCAATAATTGTCATCCTGTACAAACAAGTTTCTGAAAATTCTTCAGACCACATTTGGTTATTCACTTTAACCAAACAGTCCAAATCAGGTCATTATTTAAGTGAAGAAAGGTGGTCTGGATGATAGCAAATTTAGAAAACAATAAACTTTATTAAATAATCCAAGCTGGCCGGAGTGGCCGAGCGGTTCTAGGCGCTACAGTCTGAAACCGCGCGACAGCTACGGTCGCAGGTTCGAATCCTGCCTCGGGCATGGATGTGTGTGATGTCCTTAGGTTAGTTAGGTTTAAGTAGCTCTAAGTTCTAGGGGACTGCCGGCCGGAGTGGCCGAGCGGTTAAAGGCGCTACAGTCTGGAACCCCACGACCGCTACGGTCGCAGGTTCGAATCCTGCCTCGGGCATGGATGTGTGTGATGTCCTTAGGTTAGTTAGGTTTAAGTAGTTCTAAGTTCTAGGGGACTTATGACCACAGCAGTTGAGTCCCATAGTGCTCAAAGCCATTTGAACCATTTTTTTTTCTAGGGGACTGATGACCTTAGAAGTTAAGTCCCATATTGCTCAGAGCCATTTGAACCATTTTTGAAACAATCCAAGTACGTCATAAAATGCTTCTGAAATCTAATGAGCATGAATAAGACATAGACTGAAAATTTCAGTTTGCTGCAAAGAAAGAAAAACAGTCAATAAGAAAAATATGATTTCGTACATTCATGAACATGTCCTTTAACTGCATAACCAAACACACTGGGAGACCCTACCGGTGTATCTAACAGGATCCGTGCACAAGCGCACGGTTAATAACTCTGATGCACCGCAGACTCGCCCTCCTCTGACGCTGCTCTGGTTTAGCACTGCGTTACATACAGTAAGTCGAAAAAGTATTCGTCTACCTGCATATCTTTAAGAAAACATAGTCTGTGTAACACGAAAAGAAATGTATACAAAATCTAAAGAGCCACTCATGTAAGAAACACCTGGGTAAGTCATTTTTGTTGAAAAGCAAGGAAAGAAATACATCCGAATTGAAAGCCAAGTTAACAAAACAGAAAATGTAATACAAGAGCTAGTTCATAGTGTATTCGTCCACCATCTGAACATGCCGAAATTCTGCGCGCAGAGATCAAACTATAACGCTGACCCACAGCACACACTAGAGTCCACCGTGCGCGGCCCCACTCTATAGCCTGTTGTGGTTCTGAACGGCACCGATACAGTACAATTAGCGCCATGGACGGGCGTAAGGCTCAAATGGCTCTGAGCACTATAGGACTTAACATCTGAGGTCATCAGTTCCCTAGAACTTAGAACTACTTAAACCTAACTAACCTAAGGACATCACACACATCCATGCCCGAGGCAGGATTCGAACCTGCGACTGCAGCGGTCGCGCGGTTCCACACTGAAGCGCCTAGAACCGCTCCGCCACACCGGCCGACTGGGCCGTAAGGGTAGTGATACGACGCTGATCGAAAGGAAACTTATTCTGCGCTTGCATAATGAGTGCAAATCTTCTTACGAGATTGCTAAAGTAGTCGGTAGACCGAGATCGACGATTCAGCTCATAATAGATCGATTTTGCGCAACAAAATCATTATGATACTAACCGCTTACCGGACGCCCTAACACTTTGACTGATGCTGACGTGAGATTTATTATGAGGGAAATGAAGGAGAAACCTAAAATCAGCGTTCTTAAGTTGGCTGGGGAGTTAGTATAGGGAAAGGAAGGTATGTGCCAACACAATCAGAAATACCTTCAAAATGTTTTTACACAGAGTACGCGAAGGAACTTGTCCCCCTTCCTGCAGCGGTGTACCGTAGGTCTCTAGAAGAGCGTACCGTTCCAAAGGATTGGAAAAGGGCACAGGTCATCCCCGTTTTCAAGAAAGGACGTCGAACATTTGTGCAGAACTATAGACCTATATCTCTAGCGTCGATTAGTTGTAGAATTTTGGAACACGTATTACGTTCGAGTATAATGACTTTTCTCGAGACTAGAAATCTACTGTGTAGGGAATCAGAATGGGTTTCGAAAAAGACGATCGTGTGAAACCCAGCTCACGCTATTCGTCCACGAGACTCAGAGAGCCATAGACCCGGGTTCCCAGATAGATGCCCTGTTTCTTGACTTCCGCAAGACGTTTGATACACTTCCCCACAGTCGCTTAATGAACAAAGCAAGAGCATATGGACTATCAGACCAATTGTGTGATTGGATTGAAGAGTTCCTAGATAACAGAACGCAGCATGTCATTCTCAATGGAGAGAAGTCTTCCGAAGTAAGAGTGATTTCAGGTGTGCCGCAGGGGAGTGTCGTAGGACCGTTGCTATTCACAATATACATAAATGACCTTGTGGATAACATCGTAAGTTCACTGAGGCTTTCTGCAGATGATACTGTAATATATCAAGAGGTTGCAACAATGGAAAATTGTACTGAAATTCAGGAGATTCTGCAACGAATTGACGCATGGTGCAGGAAATGGCATTTAAATCTCAATGTAGACAAGTGTAATGTGCTGTGAATACCTAGAAATAAGATCCTTTATCATTTAGTTACAATATAGCAGGTCAGCAACTGGAAGCAGTTAATTCGATAAATTATCTGGGAGTAGGCATTAGGAGTGATTTAAAATGGAATGACCATATAAAATTAATCGTCGGTAAAGCAGATGCCAGACTGAGGTTCATTGGAAGAATCCTAAGGAAATGCAGTCCGAAAACAAAGAAAGTAGGTTACAGTACACTTGTTCTCCCACTGCTTAAATACTGCTCACCGGTGTGGGATCCGTAACATATAGGATTGATAGAAGAGATAGAGAAGATCCAACGGAGAGCAGCGCGCTTCGTTACAGGATCATTTAGTAATCGCGAAAGCGTTACGGAGATGATAAACTCCAGTGGAAGACTCTGCAAGAGAGTTGGTCAGTAGCTCGGTAAGGGCTTTTGTTGAAGTTTCGAGAACATACCTTTACCGAGGAGTCAAGCTGTATATTGCTCCCTCCTACGTATATCTCGCGAAGAGACCATGAGGATAAAATCAGAGAGATTAGAGCCCACACAAAGGCATACCGACAATCTTTCTTTCCGCGAACAATACGAGACTGGACTAGAAGGGAGAACCGACAGAGGTACTCAAGGTACCCTGCGCCACACACCGTCAGGTGGCTTGCGGAGAATGGATGTAGATGTAGATGTAGATGTATGTATATCACGGCCGGGTAACGGGCAAGAAATTTTGGGTCAGTGAACAGAATCGAAAGAAACGTCTTCATTTTGCGATGGAACATAGATTCAATAAGGAAGACTTCTGGAATAGAGTAATATTTTCTGTTGAAAATGAACATAACGTATTCGGATCGGATGGCAGGTGAATGGTGTGGCGTAAGAAGAATGCGGAGATGTTACCACGCAATCTTGTGCCAACGGTTAAACACAGTGGTGGCTCCCTGATGGTGTGGGGCTATATGAGTGCTGCAGGTGATGGAAAATTACATTTCACAGAAGGTAAAATGGATCACCATACGTATATCAACATTTTAAAGGACAATCTGAATCCTACCGCCGAAAAATTAGGTTTGCAAGGAAATTACATTTTTCAGCAAGATAACGACCCAAAGCATACAAGGCTGTGACTCCTGTACAATACCTCAAAGCAACATAACACCCCTCCTCAGAGCCCAGAGTGAATCCTATTGAACACCTTTGGAAAGTACTGGAAGATGGCATCAGGAGAAGACACAAAAGAGACCTAAAGGAAGCACTTCAAGACGAATAGTACAAAATTCCAGTCTCCCTGAAGGCAAACTTGGTCAAGTCATTGCCCAGACGACTACAAGCAGTAATAGCTTATAAGGGAAACCCCACTAAATACCAATTTTTGTAACTGAAATCATATTTTGAAATTGTAAATAAAAAAATGAGTGGACGAATACTTTTTGAAGTAGCCCTTGAATAAATTGTCCATTTTGTCAAATTTGTTATCGCTATGGATGTATTTATTTCCTTGTCCATCAATAAAAATGACTTACCAATGGTTCTCTGCATACGACCGGATGTTCACATCTTAGGTTCCTTTCCTTTCACGTGACGTATACGTAGTTTTTTTTAAAAAAGTTACAACTAGACGAATACTTTTTGGATCCACTCTAGGCAGTGACTAAGCGGGCTTGCGATAGCTGGGCCGCGCCCACTGTTGGCAGCTGATGGTGTCTGCGCTCGCTTCAGCCGTCCGCCGGCTGCTGAATTGTCCCCCTCCCTTTAGCTGCTCCAGGCGTTGCCTGAAGTCTCGCCAGCGGCCTAGCCGCTTTGTGCGGTGCCGCTTTACAGTTAAATGCGCGCCTCGCCGCGTCACCTCTCTCCACGCAACAACGCATTACGCTGTGTGAGCCACGGCTTGTTTTCGTAAATTCCGTGCAGGCGCTCGCACCCGTCACGCCATCTAACAAGTGTCACCAAGGCTGGGCCACTCTTACCATTTTTAAATGGCTGCACTTTTAACGCAACAGTTTAAGTGGCTGTGTTACTGAATGTGTTTTAAGCAACCTTAAGGGGCTCCGAAACGCTCTATACTTGCAATGTTAAAATAACGCTTATAAATTACATCTTTCCTCACAAAGTATTTGAGGTAGCAAGTTGAACTTTTTACAGATTATTTATTGGAATATGGGCTACAACTTAACACAGGGATTTTACAAAATTTTGGTTCAGTTATTAAAGATGATTTTTTTTCAATTGTAATGAAAATTCACAACATTTTTTTGCAATTTTTTATTTATGTATTCAAAAATATACAGTTTTTTGGAAAAAGGCTGTGTTAAATTATGCAGAAGGTACTGTGTAAGATTTACTGAAAGTTTGAAACAAATATGTTTGGAAGATCCTTAGAAAACATGTAATTAGTATGAGAAAATAAAAGTTTTGGGAATCGAGCGACAAAGATTGGATTAACTTTTTAGTGCATTCTAGGTCCATAGGATGGATTATCTTCATCCTCTGCAAACTCCTCCTCCAGCTTCCTCTTGTTCCTCCTCCTGTTTACTCTTGCTTGTATTTCTAGACTCTTTACAACACTGTCTGCAGCCTGAAGGCGTTCCTTGTCTAAAGCAAGCATCGCTCGTTGTTGTGTTCGTAGATTTTGCTACCATTTTCTTCAGTTGCAGTTACTGCAACACTGTTCCAAAAGGTGGTCATGTATGAACACTTATCACATTTCAGTTGTATTTCACTAGCAAGTCCTACGTGCTTTATTATGGAGAGTTCCAGACCAACTTCACTACAATGAATACATCTTACACAGTTTGAAAAAATTCCTTTGAGAACCGACATATCAAATTTTTCATTCACATCCGATTCGCCAATAAAACATTCATAGTTTTCACTCATTGAACCGAGCTTCTTCTGTGAAGTATTTTCTTTCCCACTTTGACTGCTATGGGCAGGTGTACTTGAGAGGTTAGGCTCACTCACTTGGTTATCGTCTTTATTGTTTACAGTAATAACACATACCTTTGGCTTTCCAACATTTCTCCTTTTCTTAAAAGCCTTCAGAGGGTTTCTAATAACTTTACTTTTACTCATTATTATACTTCAAAAAAACAGAGACTCAAGTAACAGAATTAATTACGAATATTTTCGAGATAACGACAGAGTAAATAAACATGAAACAATCGACAATCACACCAGCGATATATATTGAACCATCACAGGTTAGCCACAACACATACTTTATCTCACATCACTAAAATGTACCTGATGAACACGGACGTTAATAATAACACCATTTGACAGCAGTTTAACAGCGCCACAGTGGGTCACGCCCATGTAGAACACATTTCAAAAAAAATTTGAAAATAGTTGTAGTCTTCGGAATTGAATAAATTATATACCTATTAAAAGGTAATAGTCTGCAGATTCAGAAAACGCAAAAAAGTAAAAATTGAACTTTTCATGATTTTGAGCCTTTCCGGAGCCCCTTAATTAGCACTATAAAGAAGTGTGCCCACTTTTTTTAGCGTTGTTCACTAATACAGTTGAGATAAACACATAACATGCTCCTTAAGAGCAGCATATCTAAATCTAACAACGCATTATCAAACCTGATCATTCCAGAGACTCACATCTATTACAGTCAGGCCTTATTTTTTGGATACTGGTAATTTCTTTTTTATTTGTCTCGAAGACTAAAGGGCTGTTGCATTGAGTTCGAGCCACTCTTGTACCTCTGTACTCAACATTTTTTGCAATTTTTTTTCTACCGCTTCTTACCTAAGTGTGGAACCGGATGACACGGCTTAAAACATGGTTTATGGGACTTTATTTTTGTACGGTATGCTGGGCCTTTTATTATCCGCGGTATTATTTCAAAAACTTCTTAGAACCTCTTAATAAATTAGAGAAGCTGTCCAGCTGCTGTTTCCCGTACATTCGAAATCCCATTTACTTTGCTGTTAATTTCTTCACATGTAAGCTCGTTAGACCTTCATCATTAACAAGAGCTATATCATTTCGGATACAATCTACTAAATTTCCCTCTTGTACTTCATCTTCACAAGCGGCCAGTCGGTACATGCGGGAAAAACATTGTATTCTATTTAGTGTCGCCTTGTTATTAAATGTTACTGTTCTCTCCTTTTCTCCATCGTAAACCCTCTTTTCATTTCTGCCATCTCCGCAATGTGCTTCGTCAACCAACGGGAGCCTATAATACTCACATGAAAAAATGTTTACCATCACCCCGGTTCCCAGAAACCCTGAAGATAGACGTTGACTGTGGATATTGTTCCACAGATACAGTTCCTTTGACTGTTCAGAGATTTCATTAAACCCGCCCAAAGATGTAAACAACCATGCATGAGCAGCGCCTATTAGACGGAGGGGGTCCGACAGCCCATAAGTTACAGTCATTCCACCAGACACACGGCTCGTGTTGTCTGTAGTTCAATGATGCCTAGACGGTCAATGCCGCGGTTCGAACGCGTCCGCATTGTTACTTTGTACGGGTTATGGCTAGGAGGAACCCTGACAGCAACGTCACCATGTTGAATAATGCTTTACGTGCAGCCACAGGATGTCGTGTTACGACTCAAATTGTGCGCAATAGGCTGCATGATGCGCAACTTCACTCCCGAATTCCATGGTGAGGCCCATCTTTGCAACCACGACACCATGCAGCGCGGTACACGTGGGCCCAACAACATACCGCATGGACCGCTTAGGATTGGCATCACCTTCTCTTCACTGATGAGTGTCGCATATGGCTTCAACCACACAATCGTCAGAGGCGTGTTTGGAGGCACCCGGTCAGGCTGAACGCCTTAGACACACTGTCCAGCGAGTGCAGTAAGGTGTAGGCTCCCTGATGTTTTGGGATGGCATTATGTGGGGCTGACGTATGCCTCTAGAATTCATGGAAGGCGCAATAACAGCTGTATGAAATGTGAATGCTTTCCTCCGACTGATAGTGCAACCATATCGGCATCATATTGGCGAGGCATTCGTCATCATGGACCACAATTCGCGCCCCCAATGGGCGCATCTTGTGAATGACTTGCTTCAGGTTAACGACAGCATGTTCTGCAGACATGAACCCTATCGAACATGTCTGTGATAGATTGAAAAGGTCTGTTTATGTGCGACATGGTCCACCAGCCTCTCTGAGGAATCTACGCCGAATCGTCGTTTAGGAGTGGGACAATGTGGACCAACAGTGCTTTGATAAACTTGTGGATAGTATGCCACGGCGAATACAGGCGTGCATCAATGCAAGAGGACGTGCTGCTGGGTATTAGAGGTACTGGTGTGTACAGCAATCTGGACCACCACCTCTGAAGGTCTCGCTGTATGGTGGTATAACATGCAATGTGTCGTTTCATGAGCAATAAAAAGGGCGGAAATGATGTTTATATTGATCTCTATACCAATTTTTTGTACAGGTTCCCGAACTCTCGGAACCGTGATGATGCAAAGCTTTTTTTTTATGTGTGTAATTTCCTCCCGTATATTATGCACGACTACAGTGTCCATTCAATATTATTCTCCTTCTATTTCAACTTGCAACATTGCTTGACAGTTAATTGTTTTCCCGTATCCACCAACAGCTCCTCTAACTTCGAATCCACTTACCGGTAAACTCGGTATTTCGTCTCCTGATTTCAGTAACTCGTTATATACATTATTTACTATCGAACAGTTTGGTTTTGCGCATCACACTGCCACATATTTTAATCTCAAGGATAGAGTTCAAAAATGGTTCAAATGGCTCTGAGCACTATGCGACTTAACTTCTGCGGCCATGAGTCGCCTAGAACTTAGAACTAATTAAACCTAACTAACCTAAGGACATCACACACATCCATGCCCGAGGCAGGATTCGAACCTGCGACCGTAGCGGCCGCGCGGTTCCAGACTGTAGCGCCTTTAACCGCTTGGCCACCACGGCCGGCAAGGATAGAGTTGATACCTGCCTTATATTTCAATATGATATCCTCTTCTAACAGGTCTTCTTCTTCGTCAATTAATTTTCTCCGCTTTTATTCCGTAAATATTTGTCTCTTTTCCCCAAGTTGTTCGAGGCCCCTCCATATACGTTTCAGGTCGGACCAGTCCTGAAATCCCTATATGTTTCCCACGTTCTTATTAGCTGCCTGTTTCGACCAATTTCTTGGCCTCCATACTTCGTATCTATGTTCGTGCTTGCTGCGCTCCACTTCCTCTAGCCCACCTGTGTTGATTACCTTAGATTGTGTCTCCGACGGCCTTAACACGTGTATTTGCTGCGTGGCCATCACTCTTCCTTTGTGTCACCGTTCCGTCGTGTTTGTCCACTTGCTAACCACATTCTTTGCTTTCAGAGTACGAACTTCACGTTCGATCAGTATCTATATTATTTGTTTTGCTTCCACTGTTTTCCAATCGGTACAAGCAGCATTCGAACGTTGTATCCGTATCTGATGTTCAAAATCAAGATAGAACATATATTTAATTAGTTTTCTCACACATTTTGTGTCAGAAACACTTTGCCTGCTGATCTCCTTCGCCACATTGCTTACTGGTGTTTTGACTTCTGTAACTTATTTGTTGCAATCTTCCACTGGCTGACTGATCAAGAGTCGGTAGTTGTTTAGCTGATGGAGACGTAATACTGTCTCTCCTAGTTGTTCCTTGAATCAGGGCCGTTTCTACTACTAGGCAAGACAGGGCGGCCGCCTATGGAGAAAAAATTTTAGGGGTGGCAAAGGGCGGAAAAATTAATGTCAAATCAAACAGTGAAAAACTGAGCACACGAGGAGAAAAATGGAAAAAAGGAAAAAATTACCACATCGAATTGTTTCCGTAAGAATATGGCACAGTCCTTAATTCCTTTGACTATCGTAAACTGATTGCCTCTACCTAACGCAAAAGTAAATCACCCACTACTGAGCGTGAAACGGAAATCGCGTGGACCACTGTGCCACCGGAGCGGGTAATAAAAGTTGTAGAGCTCTCGGTATAAATAACAAACAAGGCGTCATTTATTTGTCTAATCACAAGAAAGTGGATACTGCAGAAAACGAGATTTATTCCTTATTCTAAAAATATTTCAGTTAAAACACAAACGAAATAACACCACGATTATCCAGATGACCTAGTCTGATGCTTCGACATGTCTCCCATCAATGCAGCACAATTTCTAAATTCAAGGAAATTTCGTTCTCACCAGAAAATAGCTACTCACCTTTGTTATCCAATTTTCTTGCAATTAAATAAAATAAGTAACTGATGCCAAATTTGGTTGCACTGGTATATTCAGGTAAGTTCTAGTTTAAAATATTCAGCAAATTTTTGCTATTTCAGTTATTTTGGGAAATTTCGAAAACAGAAAAATAGGAAACTAAGGACTTTTTTGACCTCGATCATTTTTAAAAGAACTGAGGACAAAGCAAGAAAACTGAGGACTATCCCCAGGAAATAGGACGTTTGGTCATCTTAGTTTAATGATTAATATTGTAATAGGAGATTTGTATTGTTGTGCCATTGAATTTAGGTGGTAGTGGAGGGCGGGTTAATCATAACGGGGAGAAAAAATGTACCAAAAGAGGGGCGTCATTTTTCACTTTCCGCAAAACACATAGCAACGAATCTACCTTGAATTCCTCATTTACGTTATTAACATGGGTCTTGGTTTCTTCTTGATAAATTTCCTGTAGTCTCTTTCCACGTTGTTGCATCGTCGGTTACACTCCTTCTATTGCTATATTTTCGTTGTCTGTTTCCTTTTTATCCTGAGCTACTTCTTCCCATATGCTTTTCGGACTGTGAGCCGTGCGTGGCTCGTGTTCGTGTCATATCTCGTTTGACATCCTGTTTTTACTGTACTATCACCTCGTAATGTTAATTTCAATTACTGGTGTTACTGAGTTGCCGCCTTGCCTGCCCGTGAGCGGCAGCAGCGGCGCTTATCGATATAAGCCCTGGCTATTGTCTTTGCTGACTGCTATTATTTCCCGGCTGTCGCGTATTCGAGTTAGATCGGATTTGCCATTGAGTTGGGAGGCGCTAGCAGTGCAGTTCGTATCAGGCAGTGAGTTGGAAAGCGCCAGCAGTGGCGTTCTGACCTGGCAGTCGGACGGTTGGGACGCTGCAGGAGTCGGTCGGGTTGGAGCGGCAGAGAGCTTCGAACAGCCATTACTCGCCCGACCGTTGCCGGCACACATGGTTTCAATAGGGGGACGGTCTTGGTTGATCGTCGGTTGGTCGTCTCACCGGACGACGTGACTGCTCGCCGATAGTTTATGGGTTGGCGGTGTGTGTGTCTCAACTCGTGGCTCGTCCTCGTCACTGCACAGTCACTGCTCTTACCATTGGTCGCGTTCTTTGTCCAGGTGTTTGTGATATTGTGTGTAGCTTGTGAAGTTGACTGCCCAGTGATTTTAGTGATGTTTCCGTGCGGATGTGTAGCAGTTGGTCGGTTGTGGCAGTTGCGACGTAGTACCAATGGGGCATGCAGCGTCAGGAAGGTGTGGATAGCCATCACTTGCCCGACGATTGCCGACACACATGTTCTGAGTGGGGACGACTTTGGTCTTCCGTCGGTCGGTCGTCTTGTTAGACGACGTGTATTTGGCCGGCGATTGCCGATGGGTTGGCTGTGTGCGCCGACTCGTGGTTCGTCCTCGTTATTGCACAGTCACTGCCTAGAGCATCGTCTAGTCCTGGTGTAGATGTTCGTGGGGCTGTGTGTAGTTATGTGATTTTGACTGGTTAGTTTATTTAAGTGTTGTCGGCGTACTGCCTCTGAGTTAGTCGGTCGTTGGGTTTTCGTGGCGTCCACCGCCTGTGGGGTCTCTGTGATCCGTTCTTGTCGTTGTTGCAGTCTCCACTGTCAGCATCTTTTGAGTTTTGGTGCAAGTGTGGAGCGGAACTGATCTTGGTCTCTTGACTGTCTGTCGGTTGAGTTCCCAGCGGATTGAAAATGGTAGGGCCGACTGCCTGTCTCACCCAAGCGAGCGTTAGTGTTTGGGTTCCAGGCCGACCCTCGAACATGTGGGCGTCCTGGTGTGTACTGCCTTTTTTCTTTTTAACTTGTTCCTGTTGTTGGTACTTGTATGCCTTCTAGCCGGTTTTGCGTTTTAAATTAGAGTTGTTTTACTCTTAAGGTCTTCAGCCTAGTTTAAAGTACTGTTTCACATAAGCCCTTTGGAATTTTAAAAATTTATTGAATTTTTAAGTCTTCGGCCTTCAGCCGATTTGAATTTAACTTGTTTACTTCAGCCTAACTGAAGAACTGTTTTAAGATAAGGCTTGCCTTTTAAATATCTGATTATGCTTGTGTTTTAAGTTATTGGCCTTCAGCCGTTTTTAAACTGAAGTGGCTGAAAGCCCCAAAGATTAAAGCTGTGTGTTTTGGGCTCTTGTAATGCTTGATCAAATAATAAACTTGTATGTTCGAATGTAACTGACAGACCCTTATTTAGGCCAATTTCCAGCATTTATTCTATCTGTCTTGTCCTGGGTGTTCAGCAGGGTATTTCATACTGTATCCCCGGATTTTCCTTGATTTCCGTTTTTTCCTCCTTACACATATTCTCAGCTTGTTTTCCGATGAGATGGTCCCATCTATGCCATCATCGCATAGCAGTAATTTAAACCTTGCTTTCTTCGTTTACTTTTGTTTATTCTTTCCTTCCTTTCTTTATTTTCTCATCCAGCCTTTCCTCCTATGTTTAAAACATTTCCTTGACATTCTCTTTGTGTTTATCCAATTTGTTATAAATTTTCTCTATTATTGATGCTTTAATTTCCTTTTGTTCCCTTCACATTTCTCCCAACGCTTCCATTAATTGTTCATGGTCGATACTAATTCCTACCTTTGGTTTTGGAGTTTCTACAAACGTGTCAAATCCGTTTTGTTTGTTTACTACTACAGTCTCATAACTTTCTGTTCTTGGAGTATCCACGTTTCGCTGCATTTATCACTCATGGTCTGGCTAAGATTTCCGTGCTGTGCCATTCTTAGAGTTGAATTCAGTCTGGTCACCCCTCAAATACACGCACCAAAGACGTTTTGCATCACCTCGGTTCCAAGAGTTCCGGAACCTGTACGGAAGATTGGAAAAGAGATCAACATAAACATCATTTCCGCCTTTTTTTCCCATGAAAACCACACATTGCATGTTGTAGCACCATACAGTGAGACCTTCAGAGGTTGTGGTTCAGATTGCTGTGCACACCGGTACCTCTGATACCCAGTAACACGTCCTTTTGCATTTATGCATGCCTGTATTCGTCGTGGCAAACTACCTTCAAGTTCATCAAGTCACTGTGGGTCCAGTTTGTCCCACTCCTCAACGGCGATTTGGCGTAGAACCCTCAGAGTGGTTTATGTGTCACTTCGTTTATCAACAGCCCTTTTCAATCTATCCCAGACACGTTCGATAGGGTTCATATCTGGAGAACATGCTGGCCACTCTAGTCGAGGGATGTCGAGCGATGTCATTCATAAGATGCGAATTGTCGTCCATGAAGACGAATACCTCGCCAATATGCTGCCGATATGGTTGCACTATCGGTCGGAGGAAAGCATTCACGCTTCTTACAGCCTATACGGCGCCTTCCATGACCACCAGCGGCATACGTCGTCCCCAAATAATGCCACCCAAAATCAGCAGGGAACCTTCACCTTACTGCACTCGCTGGTCTATGGTGTCTATGGCGTTCGGCCTGACCGAGTTGCCTGCAAACATGTCTCCGACGATTGTGTGGTTGAAGGCATATGCGACCCTCATCGGTGAAGAGAACGTGATGCCAATCCTGAGCGGTCCATTTGGCACGTTCTTGGGCCCATCTGTAACGCGCTGCATGGTGTCGTGGTTGCAAAGATGGACCTCGCCATGGACGTCGGGAGTGAAGTTGCGCATCATGCAGCCTATTGCGCACAGTTTAAGTCGTAACACGAGATCCTGTGGCTGCATGTAAAGCATTATTCAACGAGGTGGCGTTGCTGTCGGGGTTCCTCCGAGCCATAATCCGTAGGTAGCTGTCATCCACTGCAGTTGTAGCTCTTGGGCGGCCTCAGCGAAGCATGTTATCGACAGCTCCTGTCTCTCTGTATCACCTCCATGACCGAACAACATCGCTTTGGTTCACCCCGAGACGGCTGGACGTTTCTCTTGTTGAGAGCTCTTCCTGGCACAAAGTAACGATGTGGACTCAATCGAACCGCGGTATTGACCGTCTAGGCACCGTTGAACTAAAGACAACACGAGCCGTGTACCTCCTTCCTGGCGGAATGAATGGAACTGATCTGCTGTCGGACCCCCTCCGTCTAATAGGCGCTGCTCATGCATGGTTGTTTACATCTTTGGGCATGTTTAGTGACATCTCTGAACAGTCAAAGGGACTCTATCCGTGATACAATATCCACAGTCAACGTCTATCTTCTGGAGTTCTGGGAAACGGGTTTCTGCAAAACTTTTTTCGGGGTGTTTGTTTCTCTCCATGATACTCTTTTTGCTGTTTAATTTCCCTTTATGATTAAATTTGCTCCTCTTCTTCTACATTCCACTGATAATCGTCCTCATCTGATGCACTGATGTTGACTATCGGTCAATTTTGGCTCTATTTTTACAATTCCAAGTGCACTATTATACATCCTACGTATTACGCAATTTCTATCCCTATTTAAAATTTCTGAACTATTACTTTTCGTCACACGCAGAATTAATCATTTCCTAGGCTATACTGCATTGTTAAACTATTTCTATAGCAACAATTTTTGTTAATAACCCCCAGCAACTTGGGACTCCTAGGTTCTATATCTTTTACTGTTGGTGGTTGCTGTACTGCTGGGTGCTTGCTGTTCATTGTGATGGGACATCTGCTTGATCCTTTGTCTTGTTCTGTGGTTCGACTACTTCTTTCTTGTAGCCTTTGTTTTGTCGCATTTTGAAAACTATTCTTACAATCGTTCTACTCTTCCTACGATCGCGTCTGAAGACTGATCAATTCGGTCATGTCACAGGTTGGCAAATGTAAGCCGCCACCCGTACTATTTATTGATTCACAGTTGATTAGGCATCGAACATTCATAAGTAATCTATTCTCGCACACTGTTCTATAATTCATTCCCTTCCAGAATATTTTAGTAATAACGAAATGGTAATATGTAAACACTTTTGTACGACAAAGATAATTTATTCCATTCTAATTGAATCAAATGTGGGTTCTTGACGAAACATTGTAAATTAACTAAACAAACACTGTTTTTTAGCCTAAAAATAGTGTTTGTGTAGTTAATCTTAATATACGACCAAACATTTTCCAACGTATTTACATCCGGAGACACTGTAAGCCAGTCCATCGTGGACGCGCCATTGTCTTGTTTCCACGTTGTACAGAAACGGCTGCGACGTTTCGGATCATTGTCCTATTGTAAAATGCAGTTTGCCTCGTTGGATCATTGTCCTCTTGAAGCACGCAGTTTGCCTCGTTCGAACGAAATAGCTACTTAACGGACCTCAGAAGGCATTTTTGATAAATACACCACATTTTTTCAGCGTTCAAATTGGTTGTAAATGAGTGAAGTCACATTAAACTGCAACCGACAAAACAAAACATTCAACTCTCACATTGTTTACCTGTACACCGTGCAAAAGCGCATTGAGTACAGATTTGAGACCACTACCAGAATGTCGCTGCGGACATTACATTTAAAATTATGGCGTGCACTTTCTTGTGGAACTGGCTGTATGTGGCACAGGGGAAATACTCAAAGACTTCAAGAAGTACGTAGCAATTTCATTTTCAAAGAAAGCACGTGGCGAGAGATGTGAGTATTACCGAAATATCAGTTTAATAAGGCGTGGTTGCAAAGTAATCATTTACAGTAGAATGGAGAAACTGGTAGATGCCGACCTCGAGGAAGCGTTTGCAGACACGAGGCAATACTGACTCTCCGACTTGTAAGAGAGGTTAAAATTTACAACACGTGTAGAAACCATACGGCATTTATAAGGATCCAAGAACATGAAAGAGAAGTAGTTGGGATGATAAGGGTTGTAGACTATAGCAAATGTTGTTCAGACTGTACAGTGAGGAAATTGCGAAGAAAAGCGAGGAGAGAAAGTTAAAGTTCAGGTAGATGAAATAAGAACTTTAAGGTTTGTCGGAGGCAGCAAAGGACTTGGAAGTGCAGCTGAACGGAATGGACAGTGTCTTGAAGCTAGGATATAAGATGGACGTTAACAAAAAGAAAACAGGGGTAACTGAATGTAGTCGAACTGAATGAGGAACTGCTGATGGGATTAGATTACGTAATGAGAAGCTAAAAGTAGTGGACGATTTTGCTGTTAAGGCAGCAAAAAAACCAATGATGGCCGAAACAGAGAGGATATAAAATGTAGAGTAGCAATGTAAAGAAAATAATTTCTTAAGAAGAGAAATTTCTTAATATTAAATTTAAATTAAAGCGTTTGGAAAGATTTTGTCTGGAGTTTAGCCTTTTATGGAAGTGAAACATTGATGGTAAACAGCTTAGGCAAGAAAAAAGAGAGCCGCGCGGGATTAGCCGAGCGTGAGCCGGTCACGCGCTGCGGGCTAGGGGCGCACCGTGTGTTTATGGCTACTTCGGCCGCTGTAAGTGCCGTTTTTCTTCTAGACCACTATGGCGCACAACTATCGGAAGAAGACCTTACGTTTCAACTTTTGTTCCGACTTCGCCCGACCCAAGGCCCTGGAGGTAGAACGATTTATTCGCGGTGAAGTTAAAATACCACCAACGGATCTAACTGGTATCCGCTTGTCCATAGTTAGCAGTACCGTCTACGTCAAAATAATCAACGATGCGGCGTGTGACAAGGTGCTTCAAGAGGCAAAACGTGGACTGCGCTTCTGACATTCCGACGGCAACGTCGGATCCGTTACCGTCGATCACGCAGGTCTCGGCACACGGCCGATAAGGATCTTCGAACTGCCGTTCGAACTACCTGCAGACGTCGTCATCGCGGCGCTCCGTCCCTATGGAAACGTTCTGGAACATGTTGCCGAACGATGGGTACAATTTCAAACCTATCCCGTTTAAACGGTGTTAGACAGGTCCGCATCGAGTTGCAGAAACACGTGCCTTCCTATCTACGTATCGGAAGTTGCCGTGCCATTATAATGTACGACGGCCAACCTCGGACCTGTTCCGGTTGCGGGAAAGAAGTTCATCTACGGTCTGAATGCATTCAACGACGAGTCGCGCAGCTCCCGTTGTCGGAAGCGTCTGTCACACCCATGATGACCGCCCTACCGGTCACTTACGCAGCGGCTCTTGCCACGTCTACAGTTTCGTCCAGTCCGTCGCCCGGTCCTTCCGATCGGCACGTCCCACCGTCCCAGTCACCTATGGACGGTGCGGACAACCTTGCCACCGAACAGGCTCCCGCACCGGACGCTGAGGAGAACAGTACTTCTTCACAACACCTGTTTGACAATTTCATTGTACCCACCGACGCCTTCGAACCAGGTCGACGCTCCTCCTTGCCGTCGTCCGACGCTGAGGAACACGTGCGCAAACAACGCTCGCCACGTAGGCGCAAACGCCGCCGCCGTTCACCCACGGGCTCTCAAAGCGTCGCCACCCGCGACGACGAAGACGACACCCAACCGGCCGACATTTCCACGCAGAGGTCAGCGGACAGCTTTCACGGTGAACAAGACGTTTCGCAGGACGCGACCACCATGGAGGTCGCCACGCACAATGTAACGATCGGTGCGCAGATTGAGACGCCTGTCTCCCCGCCGACAGCTCCAGATCTCTCTCAACACGACGCAATTCCCATGGACATTGGACAGACCCACGGCACAGGAGCATGGGCCGAAGACGTTGAGGAAGGTACGCCCCCTCCTCCGGATGAAATGCCTCTGCCGGATTAGGCTGCCTGTTAACATCAAAAACGAGGCCCTGCAGCAGATGGGACGGGACTTCCTATCGGTGCCCTCCTCACCTTGGTGATCGTAGATGCGCGTCCACCACCACTGAAACAAGCGTACCGGTTCGCCGCACTGAACATAAACATGACTGGCACCACGCCCAAGCTGCAGCTCCTATGTGACACGCTTCGGGCCTCTGACGTCGACGTCGCCCTTCTTCAGGAAGTACGCGTTGCCACACTACCTCCGGTCTACAGCTACGACTCATACTCGTCCACATGTGATCAATTAGGGCGTGGAGTGCCTTTCTACACACGCGAAGGAATCCCACTCAAGGACACGACAATCCTTCCCTCTGGAAGGGGCATGGCTATTACCATCTTCGACACGCGCGTCATCAATATCTACGCTCCGTCTGGCTCCACGAACCGTCGGCAGCGGTCCACTTTTTTCGGACATAACGTGGCGCCCCTGTTTGCTGGGCGCTATGAGCGCCTTATCGTGGGAGGCGATTTCAACTGCGTCTTCCATCCGCAGGACCAAATGCCTGGTTATTCGCCATGCCCGGAGCTGCTCACCTTAATCGAAGATTTTCATCTCGTGGACGTTTGGGAGAAAATTCACGGCAATACCCCCGGTTTTACCCATTATGCAGCACATTCTGCGAGCAGACTGGACCGGTTTTACGTCTCTGCCCACCTTGGCAACGAAGTCGCCCAAGCTGAACCATGGCCCTTTGCATTTTCGGACCACTGCGCTGTCATTTGCTCCCTGGTTTTGCCACCTCAGTCAGTATGGCGCAGCAGAGGTTACTGGAAGCTTAATACCTCCCTCCTTAATGATCCACACTGCCGACAATGTATTGCCACAACATGGGCGTCTTGCGAAAGACGCCTCCCGCAGTACACACCCACGTTCCATTGGTGGCTCAAATGTGCCAAACCTGCGATCAGGAAGGTCTTCATGCAATGTGGCAAGGAAGCAGCAGCATGGCATCGAGAAACCACAAGTTTTTACTACGCCGTCCTCCGTGAGCTCGATGAGCTTCCTCCATCACCTGAAAGCCATAGGGAACGACAGCGTACTAAAGCTCGTCTCCTCTCTCTCCAACGTGCACGATTGTATGGTGTCGCGGTGTGCTCCCGACGGCAGGACCTCCTCCACGACGAAACACAATCCACAATCCATGCCGCATTCGACCATCGTCATCGACGTCGACTTTTCGTCCCCAGCATCACGACCTCAGACGGTGTTCACCACACAACGCAAGCGGCAGTGGTGTCTGCTTTCGCAGAACATTATCACCAATTTTATGATGATGAACCGATGGCAACGCCAATTCTTGATGATCTCCGTCCTTCCCCTGATCGGACCCTCACCCTAGCGGAGTCAACGTCCATGACGTCTGCAGTCACCGCAGAAGAGGTGGTAAATGCGACCAGCAAGGGGCCCAAGAACAAATCACCAGGACCAGACGGTCTCCCCGTGGAGTTTTACCGGGCGTTCACCACGTTAATGCTTCCTCGCTGGACGGAAATGATTCAGGAACTGTCAGGAAGTTTCATATCAGTGCGCGCTCCCCTGCTGAGTGAAAATCTCATTCTGGATTCAGGAACTCTTTACTCCACCCTTCTCAATTCCACCTGAATTCGTCACTGGCGTTCTTCTGCCTGTGCCTAAACCGAAGGGAGGGTCACATGTCTCTGCATATCGCCCCCCCCCCCCTTACATTAATGAATGCAGAGTATAAAATCTATGCACGCCTCTTAGCAGCACACATACGCACCGCCTTACCTACCATCCTTTCACCGGAGAAGACTGCACGTGGTTGTGGGCCACCTTACAAACAGCCCTAGGATAATACCATGAGTAAGGTGACAAAGAGGGCACCACCCCACGCAGCATTGTTGCCAATTTTATTCAAGATGGCGGCGATGACGTCATCCAAGATGGCGGCGATGACGTCATCCAAGATGGCGGCATGTAGACTTGGCAACATCGCATGACGTCATCCAAGATGGCGGCTTTCGGCGGGGAAAATAGTCCACCAACCTGACCTTCAGAAAAAATGGCGGGAAGTTTGAATTTTGGCGGGAAAATAGTCCAATTGTGCTACCTCCACTAACCCAACCTTCAGAAAAATGGCGGGAAGTTTGAATTTTGGCGGGAAAATAGCCCAATTGTGCTACGTCCACTAACCTGACCTTCAGAGAAAATGGCGGGAAGTTTGAATTTTGGTGGGAGAATAGTCCAATTGTGCTACGTCCACTAACCTAACCTTCAGAAAAAATGGCGGGAAGTTTGAATTTTGGCGGGAAAATAGCCCAATTGTGCTACGTCCACTAACCTAAGCGTCTAGAAGAAAAAATGGCGGGAAATTTGAATTCCAACAGGATAATGCGTACAAAGACCGTACTTATCTTTTTATTATTATTATCATTCATTAACATTTATTATCATTTATTATTATTTATAACATGCATGTGTGTGTGCAATACAACTGTGTTAGTTCATGCCCTTGCCACCAGAGAGCACCACCGTGACGTCATTAAAGATGGATGATTTTGGCGGGAAGAAAGCCAATTGTGCTACCTCCACTGAACTACCATTACCGTTCTCCTGCACATTCAGTCTTCGCTGAGCTGTCGTTGCCATGTGTTCTATCATAGAAATGGATGTGAGTGATAGAGCAGCCTTCAATAACTGCATTTCATGTAGACATTCGAGGGAGGACTGTAGCCACAGTTCACTATATGAGGTGTGGAAGCGTATGATAATGGAGGAGTGTCGGAGCAATAAGTACAAGAATTCTGTTCAGCAGATTTCGGCAATGCAGAGGGATGGAGCTAGGATGCACCCCGTAACCAGCATATGCTCATGTGCATGCCCAAACTGCAGGCTTATTTACCATCAAACATTCATGCTTCCAAAACGCAAGAGACGTGCAGTTGTCGCCAATTCGCTTCGGCATAAGCATATTCGTATACAACGCATATACCACTGAAGCCCATCCTCTAGAATGTGTTCAATCGATGAGTTACTGGTGTTCAACCACGATGAGTTTAACAGCAATGTAGTTTGCAAGCATACAGCTAAGGACTGCCCCCATAACCTCCTACATGTTGAATGGAAACGTGCATTAATCCTGGAACATATGAACAAGAACACAGTCCTCCAAATAAATTCCCTCCAACAAAATGCTTTAAAAAGGCATTACCCATCTAATGGAAACACCTGCTACTGTTGGAACTGTCTACCTTTTCTAAAGCCCACATATAAGCTCCCAGCCCACAAGAGACGACTGCCCCCGATCCAGCAGAGCGACGAACTGATCTAGTTCACGAGTTCTCCGCTAGAGGGCACTTCGATAGGTCACATGTTCACCTTATTCAACCAATAGTAGCACAGCATCATGGTGACGTAGTTGGCTTCTATATAAGAAGAACTCAGCAGCTCCTCCATCTCTGTTCCAGTCAGTCAAGATGAAGCGTCAGTCACCGCCATAGCAGAATAGGAGGAGGAGCAAGCAGCACCAGAAAAGTAAGTCCTCAAATTATCATTATTTCTTTACTTTCTCAGACGTTAAGTCTGGTTAAAAATGGAAAGTGACGCCGACCTTGATCAAGCGTCACTTCCTTTTAACTGTACGGTATATGTTATATTGCATTTAGGAACTTTCAGGTAATTGAACATGTATTAATAATTACAGATTTCTGTAGTTGTATATATAAGTTTGGATGTAGCTGTATTGCATTGAAGTACTGGTGGATATTGTGTGGTATGACTCCTGTAGTTGATAGTATAATTGGTATAATGTCAACTTTATCCTGATGCCACATGTCCTTGACTTCCTCAGTCAGTTGGATGTATTTTTCAATTTTTTCTCCTGTTTTCTTCTGTATATTTGTTGTATTGGGTATGGATATTTCGATTAGTTGAGTTAATTTCTTCGTTTTATTGGTGAGTATGATGTCAGGTTTGTTATGTGGTATTGTTTTATCTGTTATAATGGTTCTGTTTCAGTATAATTTGTATTCATCATTCTCCAGTACATTTTGTGGTGCATACTTGTATGTGGGAACGTGTTGTTTTATAAGTTTATGTTGTAAGGCAAGCTGTTGATGTATTATTTTTGCTACATTGTCATGTCTTCTGGGGTATTCTGTATTTGCTAGTATTGTACATCCGCTTGTGATGTGATCTACTGTTTCTATTTGTTGTTTGCAAAGTCTGCATTTATCTGTTGTGGTATTGGGATCTTTAATAATATGCTTGCTGTAATATCTGGTGTTTATTGTTTGATCCTGTATTGCAATCATGAATCCTTCCGTCTCACTGTATATATTGCCATTTCTTAGCCATGTGTTGGATGCGTCTTGATCGATGTGTGGCTGTGTTAGATGATACGGGTGCTTGCCATGTAGTGCCTTCCCCTTCCAATTTACTTTCTTCATATCTGTTGATGTTATGTGATCTAAAGGGTTGTAGAAGTGGTTATGAAATTGCAGTGGTGTAGCCAATGTATTTATATGAGTGATTGCTTTGTGTATTTTGCTAGTTTCTGCTCGTTCTAGAAAGAATTTTCTTAAATTGTCTACCTGTCCATAATGTAGGTTTTTTATGTCGATGAATCCCCTTCCTCCTTCCTTTCTGCTTAATGTGAATCTTTCTGCTGCTGAACGTATGTGATGTATTCTATATTTGTGGCATTGTGAATGTGTAAGTGTATTTAGTGCTTCTAGGTCTGTGTTACTCCATTTCACTACTCCAAATGAGTAGGTCAATATTGGTAAAGCATAAGTATTTATAGCTTTTGTCTTGTTTCTTGCTGTCAATTCTGTTTTCAGTATTTTTGTTAGTCTTTGTCTATATTTTTCTTTTAGTTCTTCTTTAATATTTGTATTATCTATTCCTATTTTTTGTCTGTATCCTAGGTATTTATAGGCATCTGTTTTTTCCATCGCTTCTATGGAGCCACTGTGGTTATTCAATATGTAATCTTCTTGTTTAGTGTGTTTTCCCTTGACTATTTTTCTTACATTTGTCTATTCCAAAAGCCATATTTATATCATTGCTGAATACTTCTGTTATCTTTAGTAATTGGTTGAGTTGTTGATTGGTTGCTGCCAGTAGTTTTAGATCATCCATGTATAGCAAATGTGTGATTTTGTGTGGGTATGTTCCAGTAATATTATATCCATAATTTGTATTATTTAGCATATTGGATAGTGGGTTCAGAGCAAGACAGAACCAGAAAGGACTTAATGAGTCTCCTTGGTATATTCCACGCTTAATCTGTATTGGCTGTGATGTGATGTTATCTGAATTTGTTTGGATATTAAGTGTGGTTTTCCAGTTTTTCATTACTATGTTTAGGAACTGTATCAATTTAGGATCTACTTTGTATATTTCCAATATCTGTAGTAACCATGAGTGAGGTACACTATCAAAATCTTTTTGGTAATCAATGTATGCGTAGTGTAGCGACCTTTGTTTAGTTATAGCTTGATATGTCACCTCTGCATCTATTATCAGTTGCTCTTTACATCCTCGTGCTCCTTTGCAGCAGCCTTTTTGTTCTTCATTTATAATTTTGTTCTGTGTTGTATGTGTCATTGATTTCTGTGTAATGACTGAAGTTAATATTTTGTAGATTGTTGGTAGGCATGTTATGGGGCGATATTTAGCTGGGTTTGCTGTGTCTGCTTGATCTTTAGGTTTCAGATAAGTTATTCCATGTGTAAGTGTATCAGGGAATATGTATGGGTCTGCAATGTAACTGTTAAATAATTTAGTTAGATGTGAATGTGTTGAGGTGAACTTCTTTAGCCAGAAATTTGCTATTTTATCATTTCCAGGGGCTTTCCAATTGTGTGTAGAATTAATTGCTCGGGTGACTTCATGTTGCAAAATTATCACTTCAGGCATTTGTGGTATCATCTTGTATGAGTCTGTTTCTGCTTGTATCCACCGTGCATGCCTGTTATGTGGTACTGGGTTTGACCATATGTTGCTCCAGAAGTGTTCCATGTCTGTTATGTTTGGTGGATTGTCTATTTTTATGTGTGTGTTATCTATTGTTTGGTAAAATTTCTTTTGGTTTGTGTTGAATGTTTGGTTTTGTTTCCTTCTATTTTCACTTTTTTTTGTATCTTCTAAGTCGTTTGGCCAATGCTTGTAATTTCTGCTTCTTTTCACTAATTGCTCTATTGATTCTTGTTGTGAGATTTTACCTAGCCTTTTTCGTTTTTTATCTGATATTTCATTTCTTATAAATTGTGTTAGCTGTCCGGTGTCTTTTCTCAGTTTTTCTATTCTGATCTGTAGCCTGTGTTGCCATGCTGGTTTTGTGGGTTTCTTTTGTGTGAAACTTCCTGGCAGATTAAAACTGTGTGCCCGACCGAGACTCGAACTCGGGACCTTTGCCTTTCGCGGGCAAGTGCTCTGTCAACTGAGCTACCGAAGCACGACTCACGACCGGTACTCACAGCTTTACTTCTGCCGAAAGGCAAAGGTCCCGAGTTCGAGTCTCGGTCGGGCACACAGTTTTAATCTGCCAGGAAGTTTCATATCAGCGCACACTCCGCTGCAGAGTGAAAATCTCATTCTGGAAACATCCCCCAGGCTGTGGCTAAGCCATGTCTCCGCAGTATCCTTTCTTTCAGGAGTGCTAGTTCTGCAAGGTTCGCAGGAGAGCTTCTGTAAAGTTTGGAAGGTAGGAGACGGATACTGGCAGAAGTAAAGCTGTGAGTACCGGTCGTGAGTCGTGCTTCGGTAGCTCAGTTGGTAGAGCACTTGCCCGCGAAAGGCAAAGGTCCCGAGTTCGAGTCTCGGTCGGGCACACAGTTTTAATCTGCCAGGAAGTTTCATATCAGCGCACACTCCGCTGCAGAGTGAAAATCTCATTTATTTTGTGTGTTGGTTGGTTCTGATCTCTGCCTAGTGTGTATATTTAGTGTAGTGAGTGCTCCTACATAAACCAGTAGTTGTAACTCTTCCATAGTTGTGTATTCATTTATTTTGTTGTGTATGATTGTGTTGATAGTTTTTATTGTTGTTTCGACTTGTGGGTTATTTGGTGGTCTATGCAAGAATGGTCTAATGTCTGTGTTTGTGTCTTTGTATTATATAAATGTCAACTGAAATTTTTCTTCTATATCTAACATGTGTGTCACTTCATGTTCTATTTGTGCTTGTGCTGGTGGCTGTCTTAAGATTTCATTTTCCTCTGATTGTTTAATTGATGCGTGTTGTTCTTTGTTTGTTTGCTCTGGGATGTTTGAGACCATTACTGTATTTTCTTCTTCTTCTAATTGCACATTATTTTGTTCCAGTATTTGTTGTACTTGTTGTTTGATGTTTTCTAATTCTGACTGGGGTATCCTGTTATTTTTTATTATTACACGGATCTGATCAGCTAGTCGTTGTTCTGTTAAAAATTTTAATTCCGGGTATCTGGTAATAAATGTTGTGTATACTTGTGATCTGTATCCAGTTGTGTTGGTTCCTAGGTTTGTTGCTTGGTAATAACAGAACATGAGGTGTCGATTAACTTCATCTGACCATCTCATCCTCTTTGTTTTCCTTCTAGGGTGGTTGCAGGAAGCATATCCTGCAAAACACCTCTATTTGGATTTAAATCATTTTCCAGTTGGCTAGCAGTGTCATTACCATTGTGGGCGGGCATAGGGTTCAAGCGTCGTCCCCGACCATGACGGCGCTTGTCCGAGGCTTCTTTAGTTCTGTCCTGAACCAAGTAATCACACTAAAAGGGGGGTTAGCCCTATTAGTGGTTTGTTCTTTTCGTCGCCTTTTACGACTGGCAGAACATACCGAAGGCCTATTCTTATTCTTATTATTATTATTATTTCTATTATTATTATTCCTCTACCAACATCACATCATCTCTTGTGGATATTCGTCTTGGTCCTCAAACACCTCCGCCCGTGACGCCAGCATCAGCAGGTCCCAGCATGTCCCGGTCCACACACGTGAAGGCCTCGGACTCGTCCACGCAGGACCCTGTAGCTCAGCTTCTCAGCATGCTGGAGCAGGATAGCCAGGTGTTAATGTCGGTGCCAGAGGCTGCGCTTGACGGGGCTTCACAGTACTGGGATCCTTCGTACGCGCCGTCCACTGATCATAATCTCACAAGGGACATCCCGCCATCAGTGCAAGAACAGCAGGCTAACAGCGCTGGTGTGGATGTCGTGGATGAGAAGATACCGACCGCCGCTTCACCTCATCCTTTACTGTTCGCCTCAATCTATGTGTTAACAGTTAGTGGTTCAAAACGTATCCATGTAGGACTTGAAGTTTCACAATACGGTAGCCTATCAACTGTGTTAGTGCTGGAAAAAGTGCTCTAAATATTAAAGTGAAATTTTCTGACGGCGTGTGGGATGAACTGTGTCGTTTAAAAACACAAATCAAGAATCATATGACTACCGAATATTATCCATCCCACTCCTACCAGGACATGTACTGTGGCAGTCTAACTGTGAGTATTCTATCAATGTATGATGAAGCTACACTAAAAATTAAAAGTGCTGATGGTTATAGTATGTTCATGCATCACGCCACAGTTGATAACTTGTTCAATTTAGACATGGCTCTAACTAGTACGATAGAGAGACTAAATAGATATGTTCAGGCAGTGTACACCGACGTCATTAAGTCGCTTCACACATGTAGCATCCACATAGATGATATAGAACATTGCTTTAGTATGTGTATAACACCAGTGCCCAAGTCTTGTGCTATTCCTCGAATAAGTGTTGAAAATGTCGAACTCAAATTTACTGATGGAATACCGGACTATTGTAATTCACCCATAACATTAAGAGATATACGTGCTGAATTTCAAGCATACAAGAAGCCGCTATTTTCCAAATGCTGTACTTCTGCTGCACCGCTTAAAAAAGAATGTACTGATTTTTTCTCGTGCTGATCATATTTGTAAATATTTTAATAAATAAATATATTATTTTGTAATACTAAATTTGTCATTGCGTGTTTTTTCTTTGCCAACACAAAATGTCACCTACGTTAATCTATATGACTGCCTTCCCTTTAAATATACCGCCTCGAGTTCATTCTATTGTGTAGCCGCTGTAGCTCAGTTGGTAAGGTGACTGCGCTATAGTGACTACACACATACACATGTTTTCAATCATATAAAAGCGTATTCCACACCTTGACCTACCACAGTAGGTATCGTGGCGGGCTGGGTGAAACACCCTCGCCTCAAGGACTTTGTTGTAGGTGACTGGTCCTGTGATGATGACCAAGACCAGAAGACCAACAAGAATTGACCACTCCTTCCCGACAGCATACGAGCTATAATTGTAGGTCCATCCAGCTGTGGTAAGACAAATGTCCCCATGGCTCTGTTAACGCACATAGACGGAGTCCGCTTCGAGCACCTTTTAGTCTTCTCCAAAACACTCTTTCAGCCCAAGTACCAGTTACTGAAGAAAATATTAGATGGAGTAGACGGTGTAACGTACAGAGCTTTCAGTGAAAGCGACGACGTCCCCCCACCAGAAGAGGTAAAGCCTAACACAGCGTTCATATTTGACGATGTCGCTGTTGAAAAGCAAGATCAAATCCGTAAATATTTCTGCTTTGGTCGTCTTATGGTTGTTGATGTATTTTATCTGAGTCAAACGTATTCCAGGATCCCAAAACAGCTGGTGAGGGACAACGCAAATCTTATTATAGCATTCAAACAAGACAACCTCAGTTTAAAGCACATTTACCATGCTCGCGTAGGGACCGACATGTCGTACAATGAATTTGTGAAGATATGTGCTGATTGCTGGAACCACTCACAATACGGCTTTCTGGTTATTGATAAAACCCGTAAACTAAATGACGGTAGGTATGGCCGGAACTTCCAAGACTTTCTCCATATATAAATGTACGAAAATACCTTATCCCATCAGTTAACATTTCACCATGGACAAATTCGCACGCATGGCGGACGCTCAGTCTGAGAGATTAGGTGTGCAAAGACAGAGTCCCCGAATGTACACCGACATCAAATTTAAAAATCTTGAGTCCAGACTAGTTAAAGTTGTAAGGGAATTAAAGGACACCCAGAAACTTCTTGCCATTAACCAAAACCGGATAGAGAACAGAATTAGCGCAATTGAGGGCTTGATAGAAGCCGAGGCCGTTGTTATTGAAGAAGGTGGCGTAGGAAAAAAGGAGAAGAAGAAGTACAACAAAGCATATATGAAAGCACGTCATATTCAGAGCTCTGATTAGTATCCTTCGAGATGTCGACAAAGCATAAAGTCATTCAGGCTTGCAAAGCAGTTCCAGAGAAATTACGTTTGCTGAAGTTGGGGCATACAGATCGCGAGCAAACACTAAATAAAACTTTTAAACCTGTTACCGAATCTATCACCGAGATAGCTTTGCATAATAATGATCCAATCGCAGAATTCACCAACCAGTATCCGACCGTTAAGATAGAGAGAACATTTGGTGTCAGCAGGGCGAGACCGTACATGCTGGGCTCTCAAACTATAACTTTATCCGATAGCACAATACGCATCGTGGATATAGAGTTTAAAAGAACACCTGGCTTAATTAACCTAATCTTCCTAAAGCCATCAAAAAACTTAAAATATTCAGCCGATGATCTCAAAGTCTATCGGGAAATAATTAACTTGACTGATCTGTACAAAAATCCCGACGGAACACTGAAAAAGGCTGAAAACTCTAAATACACTACCATTATACCTTTACTCAATGAGCAAACTAAAAGTGTCGGTGAGGGTGTAGACTTTCAGCATAAATGAGTGAGCAATCAAGTCCCGCAGTATATATATTACGATGACCCAGATGAACTAATAGATAGACTTCGACTGTTGATGGCTTCGGCTGCTGCGGGCAATACAGCTCATTCGAATGAGGTTGTATACATAATCTCAGAGCTTCGAGAGAGAGGTATCATCGAATAAGTATGGAAACCGTGGTTTGAGAACTGCACAAGCCAGCACGCAAAACATACCCCCGTAGACATGTCATGATTAAAGGGCTGGATGACCTCTGGCAAGCTGATCTTGTAGATATGAATCGATGTCCACTTCATAATAATGGATTGAAATACATTTTAATGGTTATTGGTACATACTCTAAATTCGCCTGGGCATTACCAGTGGAAACGAAAACCGGTAGAGATATTGCCGTGGTGTTTGAGCGTCTGTTGCAGACAGGAACGAATCGATGCCCCATCAATCTTCAAACCGATCACGGTGGGGAGTTTTACAATGACCATTTCAAGACTGTGATGGCGCGGTATGGCATACACCACTACTCCACGTTTACCCACCTTAAAGCTAGTATCGTCGAGCGGTTGAACAGAACAATCAAAGCTCAAATGTGGATGCAGTTTAATCTTCGCGGTTCGTACAAGTGGGTAGATATCCTGCCACAGATAATTGCAAAGTATAATCGAACCAAACATAGTACAATAAAAATGAGACCGATCGATGTACGCGATAATTCACTCATGGACACAGTATATTTAGGGATTAAAATGCTCGACCCTCGCAAACAGAGGTTCAATATAGGTGACTTAGTACGTATTTCAAAACACAAGACCGCGTTCGAGAAATCGTACTTAACAAATTGGTCGACTGAGATATTCACAGTGTCCAAAGTGCAGCGAACCAACCCTAGGACATATATCTTAAAGGACGGCAAGGGCGAAGAAATTGCAGGATGCTTTTACATGGAGGAATTGCAGAAGAGTTCTGAACCAGATGTATTTCTCATCGAGCGCGTGATAAGACGTCGTGGGAATAGAGCACTGGTTAAATGGCTAGGATTTCCATCATCAGAAAACAGTTGGATCGAAGCTGACATGTTAGTATATAACAGGGAGAGTAGATCTCTGTCTCCTCAGTAGCGTACCATGCACGATAGGAGGCACATCATAATAAGAGGTGGAGGTGGTGTTCTCGACAAGTTGCCTGTTCAATTGCACATTCCCGGATATAACTTCTGTGGGCCTGGAACAAAGCTTCAGAAGCGCCTGGCACGAGGCGATAAAGGTATTAAGCTACTAGACGAAGCCTGCCTTGAGCACGACCTCGCATACGCAGCAAATAAGGATCTCCCAGCACGCCACGTCGCCGACCGGATGTTAGCAGATAAAGCCAAGCAAATAAGGCGAAGAAAAGATCTCAGAATAGGTCAACGCGTTGCTGCATTCGTGGTTGATAAAACCATGCGTGGAAAAATTAAGTTGGGCTTGGGTGTGATGAATTTCAAACGAATTATGAAAGCAGCGCGAACAGCTTTGCGATCGAAGGAGAACAGGAAGAAGAACAACAAACCCGGTTGTTTGAAAAACTGTATTCTCGCCTCGATGTCTGCAGCTAAACGTGTGTTCAATGGTGGGAACAAGAAGAAAAACACGACTTCAATTAAACCACCTAGGGTCTTACCACTACCAAAGACTTTGGGCGGAATTATCCCGTTCCTCGTTCCAGCCCTTGCAGCACTGTCCGCTATAGGTTCATTCACAGGCGGTGCTGCAGCTGTAGCCAAAACGGTCAAAAACGCACAGAATGCACAAACCCATCTAGAGGAAGCCAGAAGACATAATCGCGCTATGGAGGCAACAGCTATCGGAAAAGGTCTCTACTTGAAACCATACAGGAAAGGACTAGGTCTCTTCATAAATAAAAAAAAAGTCCGTTAGTTATCCTACCCGACCGAGCGCTCACGAATAGTTAAAATTATTAAACAAAAACTTCACATTCGTGTATTCCGCGGCGTCTTTATGCGGAATACATTACCGAAGACCATGTGGCGGACTAATGAGTGCGGACTTGTAAATTTAGATTTTGCTGGGGTTCCAGGGACCCATTGGGTTGCGTATGTTAAGAAAAGTCCAAATACAGTTCAGTATTTCGATTCATTCGGCGATTTACAGCCGCCTGAAGAATTACAGCGCTACTTCACCAGCAAAAGACGCGTTTTCTACAATGTCCGGCGATATCAGGACTTTAATACATATCTCTGTGGTCATCTCTGCGCTATGTTCCTCATAACAGCGACGGTGAACCCCCTCTAGAATGCGTCATCATCAGTTCATGTGCGCGATGTATAAAAGAGCTGTCACTGAACACGACCATCATTTGATGTTTCGATGCAATGTCGTACACTCTGACTTTAAAAGAGTGAGGATCAGTATTACGTGCAAATTACTTTCCGCCGATTGATTTAAGTGCAGGGGACTGGAGTATTGCACTGATTGGTCTAGAGACGTATAATAGCATTCCAAGTATTACACAGAACAACAATAAACTACATCTTGAAATTGACGGCAGGAAGGAGACTCTACAAATACAACCTGGTACCTACGATATTGATGAATTAAACGAACTCTTAAAACAGTCAGAAAAAGGTATTGAACTACGGGCAAACATTAATACCCTTAAATCTGAAATACGGACAGAGAGTGCTACGATCGACTTTACACAGAGGCATTCAATTGGTCCACTGCTAGGTTTTGCGAAGGATCGTGTTTTGGTGAAGGATGGAAGTAAATATTACCTATCAGATCATGCTGTAGATATACTCCAAGTGCGTACAATCCACGTTGAGTGTAATATTGCCACAAACGATAAATTGATTCACTCAATTTACGGATTCTTTCCTACAGTCGGCACAGGGTATAAAATAGTTCAAGCCCCCACAAACGCTATATATCTCCCGGTGACTGTTCACACACTGGACTACCTTGAACTGCGTATTGTGGATCAGAATAATCAGCTTGTTAACTTTAGAGGAGAAGAGATCACTGTACGCCTGCATCTAAGGCGAGATGGGAATAAGGTACAAAGCTAGCACACCAGACTCACAACCTGTTAGTGCGACGCGGAAGGGCAAGGTGATAACATGCCTTAATTACGATTTCTTCATTTCAGCAGGTTTAAAACCGCAGAATGACGTCGCTCAACGTAACTCAGTCAGTAGAGTATGATGACTGAATTATTCGTCATGAATACCACTCACACAAACCCTACGCTTCAAGCACATTTAACAAAAATGATGAAATTAGGATTGTTATCCAGCATCAGGACGCGGTAACACTGCCTAGCAAGAGCTTCCTCTGTCTGGACTACACATTTAAGAAAGCTGACGGGGCTGCCGTAGCGCTCTCGAAGCTCACTCGAAATGCCGTAGCATTCCTGTTTCAAAGATACGCTATGAACTCAACGGAATTGAAATAGACCGAACTAGAAATGTTGGCATTACATCAGCCCTTAAGACGTACGTTTCAGCCTCACCCTCTGATTCAAATAGTTTGGAAAATGCTGGGTGGTTCATAGATGCAGCGAATGGAGAGGGTGGACAAAGCCGATTTACCCCGTGCGTGCCACTAAAAATGCTTATGGATTATTTTGAGGATATGCAGCAAATAATTATCAACGCTAAACAGGAACTTATTTTGGTGAGAAGTGCAAGTGACGCAAATTCATTCTCTCAAACAGCTGCAGAGAATGTTCAAATCAAGATTAATATCATATCATGGAAAATGCCTCACATCACCGTTGCCGACGAGGAGCGCTTGAAGCTCTTAAAAGTTCTGAATGTAGGCACCTACCTATCACTAACTTTCCGATCATGGGAGCTTTTTGAATACCCAGTCCTACCTAAAGCGTCCACACATACTTGGACTATTAAAACATAAGTGCAGTTGGAAGCACCTCGATTCATCATACTAGCATTTCAAACTCAAAGGCGTGCTAATGTATCAAAGGACTCAACTGATTTTGACCACTGAAAGTTAACTAACGCCAGAGTCTACTTGAATTCAGAATTCTACCCATATGAGAATCTACATCTACAGTGGGACAGCAATGTATACAGTCTGGCATTTGACATGTATGCGAGATTCCGAGCATCTTAGTACGAAGGTGTTGAAAATGAAGGATGCCTACTCAGCCCACAGAGTTTCAAGAAGCTAAAGCCAATAATCGTGATTGACTGTTCAAAACAGAATGAGATAATTAAATCAGGACCTATAGATGTACGGATTGAATTTGAATCTTCAGCAAACTTCCGTGATCATACTTCGGCATATGCTCTCGATTTGCATGATCGTCTCGTTAACTACTGTCCGCTCACTGTAGTAGTGCAACGAGTTGTATAAATTAATACGCACTCTGCTAGCTCTAGCGTAGATCACGATCTTACCTGAAGGTGTGAGGATTGTAGCTGACGTTCAAGGATTTTACTATGATGCGTGCAGGCGTTTCATAATTAAAGACTGTGCATTAATAGCATTCACGCAAAGTGATGGAGTAATAGGAACATTTGTATCAAGAGTTGAATCGCCGAAACCATTTAAAGACGTCAAGTGCAGTAAGACAGTCAGAAGCACGATGTGGCTAACAAGATTCTATCATGGGATTAAGTGGGACGCTCCTGGCATCTCTTATAAACGTTGGTGCAATTGCTGAGAGTATTTGATCAGAAGGAGACAGTAATCTACGTTAAAGGCGATGAGAAGAGTAGCTGGCTGCGTCGAATCTTCAAATACACGGCTATCCAGAACCTGGAATACTACGATTGTCCACCTATCCATCAACGTAGACAGCGAACGTGTGAAGAAGAAAAAAATAGTTTTATGACAGCATCTGAAAATGTAAAATTACTTTTAAAATGGCTCACAAATAAATAAATAATTTTTTTCTCCATAAGAATTCTGGTTGTTTTCTTTCTGTGACACCTACTTCCATAGAAGTAAGTTTATTGGTGATACTGTTCATGAAGCGCATTCCACTGGAGCTGTCTGAGACAGTTTAACTGCTTCCAACTCGCCGGCGCGGCGATGAGTCAACCGTTGAAAGTGACAGGACCTGAAAGAGAGAGTGCTAGGGTCGGTTTCGCAAGATGCCCGCCGTTTAAAGTGACAGGACCACAAAGAGAGTGGCGGGGTCTGTTTGTGGCCGGCGGACGAAGTCCAGCACGCGTCATTCAATTTCATCTCTGTCTTTAAATCAGTAAAAATCTCATAGGTCTCTCTCTGTGGCAGTGCAACGTATATGGATCATGTTTGAGGGTCAAGTAATAACAAACTCGGGCATTTCTTTTACGATAAAATAATTGAATTTATTATTCAATACAGATTTTGTTTGCGACGTATCAGTTTACAGTAAAATGATTCACTTTTTTTTACATTATATGAGTTTACAGATACATTATTTGTCTTCAAGTAAAAATATGAAAGTTCTGATCTTTGCAGATACGTGTTTTTACATTATTCATAAATATATAAGCACTGTTATATATATATATATATATATATATATATATATATAACTAAAGCAGAGGTACTAGAACGTAATTATTTATCTTACAAGGTAAATAATATCTCTAGTGAAGTTCCACCGGAAGCAAATGTATTTTTAGTTCAAGATAGTGGCTCTAAAACATTTTCCACTAGCAATTTAAATTATATTTCATTGAAGTAAGTGGCTCTAGACATTTTCCACTACAACAAGCAGGTGAACACATATTTCTCGATATAAAGATTTTTTTTTTTGCACAGTCAAGTGTATATAAAGAATTTAATTGGTGGAACTCACATTCTTAAAAAACTAGTTCTGACTGGATGGCTAGCGGCAGGTGAAAATTACAACTATTACTAAGATCAAAGCAGATACGAACTGCGAAAATTGTATTTTCGTCTTCTTTTATTTGATTATAACAGGTGTAAAATTTTTATCTGCTTTCAGTCATACAGCCATTGACTAGTAATAGCGGAGAAAAAATATAAAAATAAATATAAAGACTTTTTTATAAATGGGATTATTTTAGTTTTTTCTTTTTTTTATGATTTTTTTTTTTTTTTTTTTTTTTTTGATAGAATGAATAATATTTACACACATGCACACTTAACACAGGCTCACACACATTCACACACACTCAGACATACACGGAAGTACGCAAGCTGATACACACTACAAAACACTCTCATTCAATATTTACACTATGATAAAAGGATCATACTACTACTCTGCAGACACTCTCGCCGTCTCTCTCTCTCTCTCTCTCTCTCTCAATCAGAGTCCCCCACCCCTTCTCTCGCTACAAGTGAGTAGTGTGAGTACGGGCGAGTTTCAATGCCGTCATCACAGATGACCCTTTTATCGTCATGAGGCGACAGACCGATTTTAAGCTGCAGCAGAGTGTACACCTCGTGCGATATTGATCGAATACTAGTTTGCCAGACAATATGCGGCGGCTGCAGATCAGCACCGTGAACACCACCACGTAGGCACTGCAAATAGTCTTCGATAGACAGAGCTCGTGATGCCATCCGTCGTACCCCCTTAGCCCGTCTCTGAGTGGGACCTTCCAATGTGCGATATGCATACATCTTGGACCGAAGACCTACAAACTCCACAATCGGCAATCCATTCGTCTCGTCTTTCATGAGACCGATAACCTTCTTGTTTTGCGGAACAATACCATAAGGATTATCGGCCGCATAAGAAGACGTGTCGAATTCATTGGCGTGGTACCTAATTACTTCATATGGATCGCAGTTCTTCACCCAATAGATGAAACTATCTGTATCCATATAAAGTAATTTAGGATCTGCGAAATGAGTTTTCGCAAACTCATAATGAAAGCGGTACATGTGGACTTTGGATAGGTCTAGTATGCACATCCCCACATAGATAGGTTTAGTAAACTCTACTGCAGTTTTAGCCATCTCCACAGCAACAAAATTCTTATTGAAAACAGTGACCCGTTTAAAATTTGGTCTGGCAATGCATTTTCGTACGCCATAACGCCCATCCCATTGCGTTCTAATAAAAATTTCACGTCGTTCCCTCAAACTCTCCATAGTTTTTCCGAAAATTGAATTATTCATTAATTTATAAAAATATTTCTCAAAGTCACACGACGCGGAAGTTCTCTGTCTCGTATTCAGATCAATATACTCCTTCAACCAGGGGGACTGCTTGAAGGAGATGGCCCGGGTGATTTTAACCAACTCCATACCCAAGCTGAGGCATTGCTGGAGGTTAAGATAGTGAATGATGTACCTCTGCTTGTCCCCCAGCGTTGTCATCAGTTTCGGTGTGGAACCTCCTCGCGGAACTAGTTGCTCTGGACACAGCGGCAAATCGGCATGCTCGTCATGCAAACTATTTGGGTATTTGAGTTCTGCCTCCACAACATACCCTACATCAGAATCGGCGGCCATACCCCCCCTGATTTTTCCACCTAATCCCTTGCATTCATCTTCGGACAGTCAGCGAAACTCGCGAATAGGCAGACGTTCCTTCATAGCATGTCCGTATAAGTTATTCACATCAAGATACAATATGTAACTTCAATCAAGGGATGCGTTAAGCCTGTCACCCATCCGTGGGTTATTTGCTTTCGCCTGTCTATGAACACATTGGCAGAGTCCCCCAAGGATACCCCGCTCAAAGAAAAGAAGCATGTCAGGATCGGTCAATAATTCGATACTGCACTTCGTTTTCTTGAGCATCGCGTCCCAAGACAACCCAGGTGCCGTGTAATAAAAGGCAGGTTCCAAAGAATATGTGGTCATACATAGACTCCGGAACTTCTCGAAAACGTCCGCAAGCAAGCGCACGTCTGTGTCCATGTAAAGACGTGCGTACTCTCCTAAATTAGTAATGTTGAATTCCCGCCAGACATTCACGGCATGCTCATACTCTGCATTCGTTATCGCGTCGCCTGTGAGTTTGCTGGAGATTGCAGTAATGTCGGGTAGCCTGGTTTCGTCGAGTTTGACCATACTATTCACATACTCGTATGGAAAAACCCCTTTCCTAGTCACAAGTTGAAACTTTTCCTCGTCGGGAAACGCAGCTCGAGTGATATGCATATCTGCCGGAGGTAGAGTTTCAACAAGTTTCTGTAGTGGTGCCTGCATAAAACGTAGTGTATCGAGGAAGCGCAGCGTAATTCTTCACGTCATTCTTTTGGAGAATGATATATATTTCTCGACGCTCTCAGGTAGGACACTCATCTGATCTTTCTCCAAACCGAAATCGGCCAACTGCTCAACTAGAAAATGAGCATCATACCCACTTAAATTATGAAAGAAAACTGGTATGTGCCTAGGTAATTGGTACTTCAAATTGCACGCATTGTGAGCAGCTCCACGGAATTTCCCTGTAAGATGACAGTGGTCCCTACGAGGAATTTCCGCTTTTCTGTCCAACGGCAGCCCACAAATATGACACTCGGTGGCTTTATTATACAAATCTTCATTCTCCTTCGATTTGGTCATCGGAACGTTGCCGCTGTACAGCTTATCAAATTCCAGTGAAAATTTTTCGAGCTCAGAGAGCAACCAAATCGATGGGTTATCACCGACGTAAGATTTGTATCGGTTAAGGTTGGTGTCATATGACGATACAATTTGGTACGCTGCGGCATAAGGTACGTGTTTTTCCGTAAAGGTGGTGTGTGAGGTCGTAGGATCGCCTTCACAGCGGGTCACAGGATCGAAGAGGCACTCAAAGTCGGCGTACACAACAAACGGACACCGCTCTTGGTGGTGAGCATACCTAAACTTTATGAATTTGTTTTCCTCCGTGGGCATAATAACACATACCGCATCCTTGAAAGTACAGTCTTCTAGATGCGTAGCTAATAATCGTTCAGAGGAGAAATAATTGAGACACCTTAAACAAATATGTTTTTTTACCGTTATTGCAACTTAACTGGGAATAAAGGAGGCGGGTCATGTCCTTGATCCAAACATAGTGATAATTGTCACTTTCAGAAAAGAGAAACATATTTACATGCAGCTCACGCTCACCGGCAAATTTTGAGAAATGGAGGGGGCCGACTACGACATGCTTGTCTTGCTCGTCTGGCTTGCTTTTCTTCTTCTCCAGGCCATAAACGTGTACCGATATTCCGGTATTTTGTGCCTCGAATTTAGGTATGTCCTTGATCTTGACGGGGAACTCAATACCATGTTATAATATGTGTTATAATATGTGTTAATATCACTGACTTTGCATGTACTGGGACGTTCAGGATGAGCTCTATAATTATACTTTCTTTCGCAAGCCAGGATTGACCATGCAAAACAAGCCTGATCTTTTGTATTTTCGACATTAATGCACGCTTGTTTATTAGCTATATCTTTAGGGAGCTTGATATAGCTAGATTCTCCATTTAATGGATCGTGGACATGTATATGGATGTCCAGGTGTAGAATTCTGCTGAGTGCCTTAGCTGAACCGTTGACTTCCATCTCGGAAAAGCGGCCCAATATGACACTCAAGGTGGGTTTACGAAACCACTCGGCGACTGATGTGCTCCGCGTTATCACGCCATTATCTCCCCAAAGATAATGAATGCTGGTCTCTTCCTGACCAGACTGAACTTTTGGGGGGGGGGGGGGAGGGGAGTGCGATAACTCAATGCATAGCACTGCACTGCACTTAACGGCGGGATAACGCGGATTATCGACTACCCTGAGGAGCTCGGTTTCCAGGACAGGGAGGCATGCGTTTCAAAATCCAACAGTATCGCGGTGCCCCCCTGCCGGGTTTTCGATGCGAGTGACCGAGATTCGCTCCTCGAAGGCGTCGGCAATCGCCGAGTACTGCAACTGAGGTATGGTGTCACCGACCTGATCTACTTCACTAAAGGGGTGGGTTAGAGAACCGCCATTAGCCACAGGATGATCACTAATACTATTAATGCTAATGATACTGGGGGTCCAGCCGGTGGATGACGGTGTTGGCGATGGTGCGTCATCATCATTTAATGGGAGGGGTATGCGTCTTGGTACATGAACCTTGCGCTGGCGGTGTCGTGGACGGTCAGCTTGCGGAGGCGGAGAAGGCGGCGAGGGACCCCTGACAGTGCTGCTCCCCGCTTGTTGGGACGCCCATGGATGCAAGATAGTTTGGGCCGCCGCCGTCGCTGCGGCCTGTCGAGCTGCGGTGACCGGTGCGATGCGAGTTGGGGCGTGTCCTCGCCCACCCTCGAGCGCCGCGCCTGCAACCGCCGCTCGCGGAACACGGGCAATGCCGTGTGACATACCAGTAACATAAATATAAGTTTAATGATCTGGATTTAAAAGAGGGATAAATAATAATAATTATTATAACAGTAAATAATGATAATTATTTTGGACTAATGATGAAAACTATTCACCTTCTCCGATCTCATTCCACGGCTTCAGCAGTTCATTGCCGCATTCAACAAGCCCCTCAAGCCAGTCAGGCATGTCCAGTTCGTCCTCATCTAAAAAAGTTATTACTGTGTTCGGCTCCATCGCTCTGCGTGAAATTAGGATGATCTAGAAACAAAATATATGTTAAGGCTAGATCAATAGACTAGGAAGAAGGGTACATATTAAAAGAACAAGAAGAAAAAATTATTTAATTTTTTAGCGAGTATGATTTTTATTATTATTAGAGATGTACTTACATTCACGACGAGCTCTCTCCATTTCGAGTTGGCGATCAAGCTCTTCTAGTGCTGGGCCGGTGTAATCTAGAAAGATGGAATATAATGAGTATAATGTAAAGTAAAAGATGTTTGTAGAAGAAGTTTGGTGATACAGAAATGAGAGGACGAAGGTAGATATATATTAAAAAAAATTGAAATGTTTATAGAGAGCGAGTATAACACACACACCAAGTGAAAAGTGGATCTTTATATAGAGCTATCCAAAACAGATGTAGCGCTCGTACACGGAGTTAATGGGTAGAGATATCAAAACATTGAAAAAATGTACTTACCAGGTAAAGGAACTTGTTCAGGACAAGGCTGATTGACGCCGCCTGCTCGCTCCTCCGACTCGATGATAAAGTACGCGAGTTCAGCTATAACAGTGAAATATATAATTAATAAGGAGAATATATAAGATATAAAGGAAAAATGATAATTAAAAATAAAAATTATTTACTTACTCGATAATGGCGAATCGTGGAGTCTAAGTCTCTTCGCAGCAGAATCCTGGGTGTTGTTAATTCGCTTCATCTTAATAAAACAGATACAGCACACACACAGACACACACACACACACACACACACACACACACACACACACACGAGAACAAACGCACGATGCGGCTGACAACTGAAGAGTGAGAAATATGACCAGGGAGTGACTCCTTATATAAGTGTGATGACGTAGTATCACATGCTTTTAGGATGAACGAATGGCTATTGAGAATTCTGTGGGGATGGTGAATGAGTTCACTAGCGCCCCTAGTAGCTGAAAGCTGGTCAGATGGTTCCTGGACATGGTGGAGGGCTATTTTATAATTTACAAAACTATACACAAATAATTCATAATATCAGTGAAGATCTTATTTAGATTAGAGAGAGGATGATAGTGAGATCATTATGTGTGTGTTAGGATTAATGATTATTATTATTATTATTATTATTATTATTATTATTTAAAAGTATGTTATATAGGCGTAATTGGAGGTTGATGGTATTAAGAATGGCGCTGAAGGTAATGTTTTTGGAGATGAATATTGTCAGCTATTTTTTTATTGGCGCGGAGTTTATGGTAGGGAGCGAATATATTTTGAATGAATAAAGGGGAGGTTAAGTATTTTGGGAACATATAGAATTTGAGTGAACTGATAGGTATGTGAGTTGAGAAGTTTGCTAGGAGCGTGCAACGGCTCCCACATGTGCGCGTGATATTGACTTGTTATTTTTTTTTATTTGAGCTGAGAGCTTTGTGTTAAATTGACTTGCGGAGGTACGTATCTTGAGGGGAGCGACGGTTCACGCGTATGTGTGTGTTTTCGCGAAGATCCTGGATTAGGTAATCGGGGTATGTGGGGTGAATAATGAGAATCGGGTGATCAGTTAACTTAGTGAGAGCGTTCTTTGACCCACAGAGCCACGTGGTCGATCGCCCATTGTGACGTCAAGGAAGTTTCCAACTCGGAAGCAAACATTCCAGTTCGAGCGTGTCGGTTCCTGTCTATCGGTGAGAGAATTGCAGAGTTTATGGGGCGAGAGTGTAGTTTGTGCTCCATCATCACACGTGCTAGTGGCTCCGCGGAGTCACTGGCATGTGGCGTGAGGATGGTTTGGACAAAGCAAGCATGTTGGTTCCTGTCCGTCCGTGCTGGGAATTTGCGAACTTTAGTACCGATATAGCTTTTAGTGTGTCATGTGATAGAACTTTTCAAACATCTCGGGCAGTTGTGTGAGGTAGGTATCGGCAGGTTGGAACCTCTTCAGAAAAAAAAAAAAGAAATTGGGGTGGAACGTGTCCTTTGTACGGCACGCGGTCGACAGGTTCCATTGTGTCCAGTGTTAAGTGCTCGCGGGCGTGGCCGACCGTTTGTGGCGGGACCCTCAGGCGCCGCTCGCCGCCGCATGGAATTATTTAATATAGCGGGGTGGTGAGAGTGAATTAGCGAGCGTTCTCGCGATGAGCAAACGTGTTGTTATATGGTCATGGTGGATTCCACTGTCGGTCAAACTCTGGCGCCAAACGTATCCTTTGTACGGCATGCGGTCGACAGGAAACATCGTGTCCAGTGTTAAGTGCTCGCGGGCGCGGCTGACCATTTGTGGCGGGACCCTCAGGCGGCGCTCGCCGTCTGCCTGGCGCGCTGGCCGCCTCACGTGGCAGGCGTAGGCAGTGTCTCCGGGCGCTGGCCAGGGGGTGGCGAGAATTTGAACTAATTCAGTTGGAGCGCGGACGTCATGGTGACTGCACTGCGATATCGAAGATGTGTGTGCTGACCTTGTTGGAGAACAAGTGATGACCATACTGCTTGAAATTAAGGCTTCAGTCCCTTCCCCCCTGCAAAATCAAAGGACGTGAATTACATTACTATAAGTGCAGTTTATTATTTGACACGATTATGCTAGGCTACCAGTGAAAAAAAAGATAAATGACGGAGAAAGCTTGTACATGTGATCAATTATGGTGTTGGGGATTTGAACTTGTGATAGATTTTTGTTATGGATGTAAGGAGAATGGCTTTCTCACCGAGAAAATCGGACATCTTGAATAAATAATAAATGATAATAATACATAGAAGTACAGTTTTCGAGAGAATATCGTGTTCGAATTTGAATTTGGCGCAATTTTCTAGTGGAGGTAGGCCTATAATAATAAATGATAATGAATGATAATAACTGATAGTGAATGATAATGAATGATAATGAATGACAATGAATGATAATGAATGTTAATAAATGTTAATAAATGATAATGAATGTTAATGAATGATAATCAATAATAATAATAAAGACAAGTACAGTCTTTGCATGCATTATCCTGTTGGAATTCAAACTTCCCGCCATTTTTTCTGAAGGTTAGGTTAGTGGACCTAGCACAATTGGACTATTTTCCAGCCAAAATTCAAAATGGTCGCCATTTTTTCTTGAGGTTAGGTTAGTGGACGTAGCACAGTTGGACTATTTTCCCGCCAAAAGCCGCCATCTTGGATGACGTCATGCGATGTTGCCAAGTCTACATGCCGCCATCATGGATGACGTCATCGCCGCCATCTTGATTAAATTTGGCAAAAATGCAGCGTGGAGTGGTGCCCCCTTTGTCCCCCTACTACCGTGACCTCATCGCGCCAGCGGCAGTTTGTTGCCGTCGTGCAGCACTGGTATCCATCGATTTCACAGGTGCCTTTGATCGCGTTCGACACCCATTCCTCCTCATGGTGGCGACACGTATGGGGTTCCCATTACTCTTTGTCGATGCCATTCGCCGGTTACTACTTCCCACGGTCTCGATGGTACAAGTCAATGGGAGGCTTGTAGGATCGATTCCTATACGCCGCTCTGTGCGTCAAGGATGCCCTATGTCTACTTTGCTATATGCCATTGTACTTGAGTCCCTTATCCCTGGTCTTACGTCTAAACTGCAGGGTCTCACTTTACATGACTACACCTTTCACTGCAGGGGTTATTCGGATGACATCTTCTTCCTCACCTGCTCCTCCACGGAACTCAATGATGCCATTCAATGGATTCACCAGTATGGACGTCTTTCTGGTAGCATTCTTAATGTCCGTAAATCGACTGTGATGCACATTGTGTGCGGCCTCCCGGTTATGGTGCCGACCCCACTCCCAATCAGTACCACCCTTCGTTACTTGGGTATCGAATTTACGAGCTCCACATACCGCACAGTGGCCCTCGCTTACCGGCGGCTTTTGCAGTCTATTCGGCACCATGTCCGCGGTCAACTGCACCGTAACTTAAACCAACTCCAACATGTGTCCTATGTCAACATGTATGTCGCCCCTGGTACACGTCGCCCAGATCCTCCCAATGCCGTTACTCCTTGGCCGCCGCATCCAATCCTTTGGATATTTCGTGTCAGCGGGAGCACTTTTCAAAGGCCGCTACAACACTCTAACACTGCACCCTGCAAGGTGGCCTCGGACTCGTCAACGTGCGGGCACCGTCTTCTGCACTCTTTGTCCATACTATATTGCGGCACTGGCGGTGGCCGGTCCCGTCCTTAACACGCAGATATCCTCCGACCAGCTTCTCTCGATCCACCGATCAATGTGGCACCTATTTCTCCATTATTGTACCACGTCGCCAATTGTTTCATAGAACTCAGCTCGTTCGGGCCGATCTTCCAGTCACCCGTCCTCCCCGTACAAAAGATTATTATCGTTTGTTTATGTTGTCTAACCCTTGCGACCCCACTGTGCCACAGCACCCTGACATTAACTGGCGAATGGTTTGGGGGTGTGTGCATGCACCTTTTTTACTATCGTCTGTGTCTGCATTCTGGTATGTTTTAGTCTATGGCAAATTCCCGACTAATAGTGGACTTTATCGCATAGGACTGGCCACGTCCCCACTCTGCCCTGATTGTCAGCTCGAAGACACCGACGGGCGTCGTCTTACGTGACCCCCCCCCCCCCCCCCCAACGAAACGTATGGCTCCTCATCCAACGAATCATGGGCTTTTACCTCCGTGCCCTGCCAACGACGGTAACCCCAGATTTCTCGTAGTTGCCCCAGACATTTCACTACCCTCTTGCTAAGCACCATACACTCATCTGGTTTCGAGGATAGGCTTTAGAATACCTCTTTCAGAGTGGTCTGCATACAATGCTTGTCTTCTGGCACAAAGTTGTGACCGCGCATAGCACCTTCACCCGAAAACTTTTGCCGGTTATCTCCGCAGCGTCTTCCTTGACCCCCCTCAAAGTTGGGGTGTGCCGTGCCTACACATCACATGAGGCAACACAATTATCCACGTTTTCATGCATCGAAAAAAAAGGAAGATGACAGAATATGTTATATTTTGTTTTATTTAATGTTATTCTAATATTTTTGTTTAACTAACAATCTTTTGTATATGTTTAAATGGTACCTTGAAGAACTGTTGCATTATATATATATATATATATATATATATATATATATATATATATATACTGTTAGTTTGTTCAATGAAGATTATTGCACAAAAAAAGCAGTCTAAGGCGCTGCAGTCATGGACTGTGCGGCTGGTCCCGGCGGAGGTTCGAGTCCTCCCTCGGGCATGGGTGTGTGTATTTGTCCTTAGGATAATTTAGGTTAAGTAGTGTGTAAGCTTAGGGACTGATGACCTTAGCAGTTAAGTCCCATAAGATTTCACACACATTTGAATTTTTTTTTTTTTTTTTTTTTTGAAGAAGAAGACGAAGATGAACAGAGAAACTTTTGAAATGTGTTGCTACAAAAGAACGCCGAAGATTATTCGGGCAGATGGTGTAACTAATGAAGGTACTGAATATAGTTGGGGAGAAAATAAATCTGTAGCATAACCTGACTAAAAGGAGGGATCAGTTGATAGGATACATTCTGAAAGGAGAAGGAATCGTCAGCTTAGTACTGGAGGAAAATTCGAAATGTAAAAATTACAGGAGGAGACCAAGATAGTTTTTCCGAGAATTGAATTATTCATTAATTTATAAAAATCTTTCTCAAAGTCACACGACGCGGAAGTTCTCTGTCTCGTATTCAGATCAATATACTCCTTCAACCAGGGGGACTGCTTGAAGGAGATAGCCCGGATGATTTTAACCAGCTCCATACCCAAGCTGAGGCATTGCTGGAGGTTAAGATAGTGAATGATGTACCTCTGCTTGTCTCCCAGCGTTGTCATCAGTTTCGGTGTGGAACCTCCTCGCGGAACTAGTTGCTCTGGACACAGCGGCAAATCGGCATGCTCGTCATGCAAACTAATAGGATATTTGAGTTCTGCCTCCACAACATACCCTACATCAGAATCGGCGGCCATACCCCCCCCCCCCCCCTAATTTTTCCACCTAATCCCTTGCGTTCATCTTCGGACAGCCAGCGAAACTCGCGAATAGGCAGACGTTCCTTCATAGCATGTCCGTATAAGTTATGCACATCGAGATACAATATATAACTTCAATCAAGGGATGCGTTAAGCCTGTCACCCATCCGTGGGTTATTTGCTTTCGCGTGTCTATGAATACAATGGCAGAGCCCCCCACGGATACCCCGCTCAAAGAAAAGAAGCATGTCAGGATCGGTCAATAATTCGATACTGCACTTCGTTTTCTTGAGCATCGCGTCCCAAGACAACCCAGGTGCCGTGTAATAAAAGGCAGGTTCCAAAGAATATGTGGTCATACATAGACTCCAGAACTTCTCGAAAATGTCCGCAAGCAAGCGCACGTCTGTGTCTATGTAAAGACGTGCGTACTCTCCTAAATTAGTAATGTTGAATTCCCGCCAGGCATTCACGGCATGTTCATACTCTGCATTCGTTATCGCGTCGCCTGTGAGGTTGCTGGAGAATGCAGTAATGTCGGGTAGCCTGGTTTCGTCGAGTTTGGCCATACTATTCACATACTCGTATGGAAAAACCCCTTTCCTAGTCACAAGTTGAAACTTTTCCTCGTCGGGAAATGCAGCTCGAGTGATATGCATATCCGCCGGAGGTAGAGTTTCGACAAGTTTCTGTAGTGGTGCCTGCATAAAACGTAGTGTATCGAGGAAGCGCAGCGTAATTCTTGACGTCATTCTTTTGGAGAATGATATATATTTCTCGACGCTCTCAGGTAGGACACTCATCTGATCTTTCTCCAAACCGAAATCGGCCAACTGCTCAACTAGAAAAGAACGCCGAAGATTATTCGGGCAGATGGTGTAACTAATGAAGGTACTGAATATAGTTGGGGAGAAAATAAATCTGTAGCATAACCTGACTAAAAGGAGGGATCAGTTGATAGGATACATTCTGAAAGGAGAAGGAATCGTCAGCTTAGTACTGGAGGAAAATTCGAAATGTAAAAATTACAGGAGGAGACCAAGATACGAGCACAGTAGGCTGGTTCAAACCGACATTATTATTTGGTGATGTAGGTGTTTGAACAGGATAAACTAGCGTGGATAGCTGCATCAAACCAGTCTTCGGACTGAAGACCACGACAACGACAAACTTTTCATTCCTCACTGATGTTGAGTTATTCATATCGACACAAGTACTATGGACTTGTAGCTTAAGGGAAGGCGAGACTGATATTTGAGAAACTTTACGTCTGATTGGCAGCATTACACAGTTACCTTATGTGCTACTTCCTATGTTGATGAATCGGTCATGTTGTTCGGTCAGACGTTTTGAGTGTAACACTTACGCACTCTCACTCTTATTTACTGTCGACCTTTTTCCTGTTACAAGTTTGCAAACTAACTATACACAAAACTCAAATTTACCAAAAACTAAAGTTAAATTAGACATGCTAATGTTCGTGTAACATTGCAAACAAAATTTCGTCCAAAAATTCTTTTAAGCTCTTACCTTAACAGAAATGTTTTCTTTTTGGCCTCACTTATGAAATGAACATGAACAGTGTCATTGTCATATATATAATACTCACATACATCCCTAATATCTAATTAGAAAACAAAATTTGCTTGCAAGACCACCTTGTAATCTGAACGCATTATATGTGTTCGAACAACTATTGGTACATCTTGCTGCACTTGCCTAGGTCTACCTTTCTTTCTGTTATTTTCTCCAACCACTTACCTTCCTTCTTCAGAGAGAGTGGCCGGTAATTTATGCAATGCTGTCAGTTCATTCTCAAATGGACGAATTCCTCCTACATCAACAAAAATGCTTGAGTTCGAGAGCTGTAGTTTGACGTTAACTGGAGATATCGTGTCGACTATCTGATAAGGTCCTTAGCAACGGGAAATGCACTTTTTAATTTTTCCTTTCGGCACGTAAAGATTAGATAACATTACCCATTGTCCGATGTAGTACTTTGGCAGTTTCTCTTCCTGCCATTCTGAAGTTTTTGTATTCATCTTTTAACCTGATGCCACGCAATTTTTAATCCTTTAGCAAAATTTCGGACAGAGAATATATCTTTTCCCCATCTACGCTGGCATAATTCGAATGCAGAGGGCATATTCGACGAAGAAACAACCATGTAGGGGAATAGGTCCATGTTTCAATCGGTTTTCGAGTTATACAGTGCCACAGTAAATGGTAATAGCGTGTCCCCAGTATTGTGGCTACTGTTTACGTAATAAATTAACGTTTTCCCCAGAGATTCTTTCAGTTCTGCTCCTCGTTTGTAGATGTAATACACTAGTTCAAAACTATGTTAATGTGTAATAGTTAGCATAATAGCTACAGTAAGTGAGATGTAAAGTTAGTGCCTTGGTCAATTATTACAGCCCATGGTGTTCTAAATACTGATTAACCATAGCCTGTGCCATCATTTCTGCCTGTTGGTTTCGTATGGTGATCAAGGCCAAGAAATGTAAGAAGTGATCTATAAAGTTAATACAAATCGATTTCCCGCTGGTGTTCGTGCAAAGGGCCCAAGGACATCCGTTCCACTCATCCTAAAAATTCTGGCCTGCAACATTTAAATGCAGTCGAGTTAAAACTTTTTGTGTAACCAAATCAAACTTAACTCGAATTATACAAAAATTATGAAGATTGAAAGTTGTTACACAACAGAGATATTAATTAATAAATGTCCGAGAAAGGGGCCATTGAGATGCTGCTACTTGAGCCTAGAGCAGTTGACAACAGATGTTCCGTTCGGTGGTCTGTGCGCCCATACATATAAATACAGCCAGAGAGGCAGTAGGAAGAGACACTTCACACCGAACTGTCAATCTGTCCACGTCAGTCAAACGCCTACAAGCACTGTATGTTGGATGACGACACAGCCTGATAGCTACCAAATGTGTTTTTGGTAAAAGTAGGAAATACATTCACGAGGACTGTACACTGTCCTGGATCACTTAGTTTTCACTGAAGTAACTGTTTGTGTGCCACCCATAATGTCGACAAAACCGCGCAGCAAATGACGACATTATTTTTCACTTTTAAGGTGAGCAATTAACTTTTGGTGATTATATGCCAGATCATTTTACTTGGAACTTACCATAGTGGTCGCCTCTGAACTGCTAAGAGTACTGTTTTCGATAGGGACATTATTCTTAATATCAGGCATATTATTAGGTTCGTGCATGTGAACTTTTACTGAATATATCAATCAGTTATATCTCAAAACTGTTATTTAGAGCCTCAGTTCCTGATCCCACTGTGTAAATAGCAAGTAGAAAGGTTTTCTTTCAATGAATACAATGAGTAATATGGGCTTGCAGACTGGGAGTTATGGTCAGTGTGTTCTGGATGACTGCACAAACAGTTTTCAGGCTCGTGTAAAAGGCGAAGAAGATCTTTGCTAATTTACCCGCTGCCCCACAAATTCTGCATAACTATAAAGTACGCTTGTATTCCAACGACGTAAGTGCAGTTCGCATATACTTTGCTTGGTGCGGTCTCAAAGTATTACTGCTAAAATCGTTGAATGCGTCTATCTCTGAAGCACAAGACAAGTCTCTAAACAACATCCAGTAGATGGGCTGCCAGGGAGGAGTGAGCTTTGTATATAGCTGATAGAGGGTCTAAACCAAAATGTTCCTGATCCCCGAACTGGTGGGCACCGGTCAAAGCTTGTGCATGCCTCCAAGACATACTTGGGGCGTTCTTTTCGTATATGCGCCAATCCACAGACAGAATCGTCCAGCGTCGTCTTCAGTTAACAAATGACGTATGCATGCCGTGCGAGTAGGCGATTTGAGAGACGTTCGTATGAAACCGAACATGTTTCTGGTTTAGTCGCCCGTCCAACGCGGCGCCTGAGTGGTGGCCGTCTTGCACCGAAGGATGATGCTGCCACATACGAGGCAGGTAGTTGTGCAGCAGGCACGACTCGACATGTTGGAATGATGACATAGGTCTTGGCAGCATTGATTAAAAGTCACCATCATTTTAGAGCCCGGTCGGCGAGTTCGGGAGTAACCGTATCAAAATGGTGGCATACTAGCTGGACGGCGCCTCTCTTGGTGAAAATTAGAGTGTCATCGGCGTGCAGCCTTCGTGTGGAGCCCGTGGTAGGTAGAATGTATATAGAACATACAGAATGGGTCCGAATACAAAGCCTTGTGGGACGCAAACCTGGATGCGGTGTCGAGTAGACATGCTGCTCTCAATTGCGACACGAAATATGTGGCCTAAAAAGTAGTTACGAAGTGATCTCACGTGGAACGTGGCAAGAAGAGTTTGTAAAGAAGTCCCTTCAAGACGTCAAGGATAATGGCTCCGAAGTACTCTGAGCGGTCGATAGTTTCCTTGGTTTCCTCCAACAGTCGTAGTAACTGGTGAGTCGCGGAATATCCGCTACGGAAACCATGCTGGTAGTCTGGGAATAAGCCCTCGTCCTCTACTCTCTGGAACAGACGTGCAGGTAAAGGGGTCTCGAAGACTTTGGACAGCGCTGGGAGGAGGCTAATGCGTCTGTAGCTTTTGGGAAACCGCGGAACCTTGGCATACCTACCTGGCTCTAGTTGGTGAGGAGGGCGGTTTTCATCTCATTTGACGGATCAACCGCCCACCCCCCAACTCGCTAGAGGCTGCATTCACCCCCAGGAGATATGGTTCATCCAGCCAAAATAATTAATCGATTGTGTCTATGGTCTGATGATTTTTATCATACGGGGATCTTCTCCTGAGTGAAGTGCAGCGAGAAGTATTAACAAAGTCTGTAAAACGTATGGCAGAAGAATTTCTTAATAACGCAAAAGGGTTGCACGCGAGCTTTGAAAGTATTCATATAAAACTTCATTTCGACTGGAGTATTAACTTTGCATCTCTCGAAAACCACATATCCCTATGAATTTCTACACTGTACGACAAACTGGGCCGGCCGCAGTGGCCGAGCGGTTCTAGGCGCTTCTGTCTGGAACCGCGCGACAGCTACGGTTGCAGGTTCGAATCCTGCCTCTGGCATGGATGTGTGTGATGTCCTTAGGTCAGTTAGGTTTAAGTAGTTCTAAGTTCTAGGGGACTGATGACCTCAGATGTTAGGTACCATTGTGCTCAGAGCCATTTGAACCATTTTTGACAAACTGAAAGATGATATCTGAAGACTTTAAAAGAAGGGTAGATGACCTAAAGAACTTTTTCAAATATGTAATGAGAGACTGTAATTTCAGAATAGCTTCCTCACGTTGAAAGATACTTCTAAATGGGCACGGGGAAACCTTACTGTATAGGAAATACATATTACTGCCGTCTTTGAGGTCATTCCTATGCGGCCACAAGTACATCGAAAAAGTTACAATCTCTCCAAAAGGATTACGATTAATTTTTAACACAGGATTTAGAAATTTGAGTAGATACACCGAGAAAACAAGTCGAACGAAGAATTCTCTACGACAAGCTAGATATCGGATCGGTTAACTTTTGTTCCTCTTGAATACAATAACTACAGTAAATGCATAAATACGTTCAATCCCTCATACGTCTCCCTTAATTTTTGCAACAAAATAGTGTAAAAATAAAATGTAAACCATTACAGTAAATGTAAATAGTAATTTTAATAGCTTACATCGATTACAAGTGACAGTTTAACGTACGAAACAGGTAAAAATGTAATCCACGAAAGTAAAACGACTGTGACTGTTTCCAAACTCTTTGGGAAGCAACGCTGTCGCGATATTTTTATACAATGTTGCAATTTTACGTAAAGCTAACTGTGTGAGTAACGATTTGTGTTTGTGTGAAATACTGCGTAATTAAGGAGTGCATTCCTTGTAAGATAATATGTACAAAAATATTGTTTTGTAACAGTGGCATCTAAAAATTCAATTTAGACTTTGCGATTGGAGTAAAACATCAAAAGGTGTGCTGCTCCTATTCTTTTATAAGTACATAGACCCGTTTGTTTCTACAGTGGTTTACATCAGTTTACAACTTGAACATTTAGCTACTTCTCGTCATAACACTGGGCAACAACCAAAAAAACGTCATGGGTTTCTCAGCTGATTTAGACTAATTTTGGTGTTCTGAGTCCGAATATCACATTGATTTTGCTCTATCAGGTCAACTTTTTGAGATACAGCCATAGGCCTACATGACCATTTTTCCCTGAAATGTAAGCCTTTTTATAGGCTTCAATATGCTAATATTAGGGGTTTTAAGGGGATTATTCAGGACATATGAAAACAAAAGAAGCCTTTAAGATTGTAACAGTTAATCATTCCAATAGATGCCTTTTTTTCTTACTATAGTATAAAATTTATTCTAATTTTTATTGTCTGACAGTCAACTGCATATTTCTATTACTATTTCAGATTGATATGGCTTCTGCGCGACGTTCATGCAAGAATAATCCAGACGTTTTCTGCTACATCTGCGGAGAATACACGCTTTCAGTGGACAGGAAGAACATCACGGGATTTGTGAAGAACGCCTACCAGGCTTACTTTCAAGTCAAGCTGGGTGACCAAGATAAGCCCTGGGCACCGCACACGGTCTGCAAGAAGTGCGTGGAATACCTCCGGCGGTGGACGAAGGGAACGAAAAATTCACTGAAGTTTGGGATTCCGATGGTTTGGAGGGAGCCCTTTGACCATGCATCGGATTGTTACTTCTGCGCCATCAATACTACTGGCATCAACCGGAAGAATCGGCACAGCCTCCAGTACCCCGACCTTCCATCTGCCCGCTGTCCAGTTGCTCACTGCGAAGAAATTCCTGTACCAGCGTTCACAGAGCTTCCTAACATCGACGATGAGGCCACCACTGCAGACGAGGGAGGATATATAGCAGACGAGGAGTATGAAGCACAAGATGGTCGGCAGCTCTTTTCACAATGTGAGCTTAATGATCTTGTTCGGGATCTCAGCTTGTCGAAGACTTCATCCGAGCTGTTGGCCTCCAGACTCAAAGAGAAAAATCTACTTGGCGAGGACGCGCGTATCACTTTCTTTCGTAGAAGGCATGAGGACTACATGGGCTACTTCTGCCAGGAGGAAGACCTAGTGTACTGCCGAGATGTCGCCGGTCTTCTTGTTAAACTCGGGGCTCCTACGCTCCTCCACAACGGGAACGAGTTCGCCTCAATCCCTCTTGCTCACTCCACAACTCTCGTAGAGAAATATGAAGCAGTGAAGTACGTGCTCGACAAAATCCAATATGAGCAGCACCAATGGATCATCTGCGTCGACTTCAAGATGGTGAACTTTCTACTTGGTCAGCAGTCCGGGTTCACGAAATACCCATGCTTTATATGTATGTGGGACAGTCGAGACAGAGCCCAGCACTATGTAAAGAAAGTGTGGACGCCATGAGAGCAGTTAGCACCTGGTGCGAGAAACATCATAAACGAACCTCTTGTTGACTGGGAGAAGATATTGATCCCACCGCTACACATGAAGCTTGGGTTAATGAAACAGTTCACGCGTGCTCTGGACAAGGATGGGAGGTGCTTCCACTACCTGTGCCGAGCCTTTCCGCGACTGACCATTGAGAAGCTGAAGGCCGGCATTTTCGATGGGCCACAGATACGGCAGCTCATAAAGGACACAGAGTTCGAAAACTCCATGAACACGTTAGAGTGCGCCGCGTGGAAATCGTTTGTTGCAGGTGGTGAACAACTTCCTGGGGAACACGAAGGCAGCAAACCACGCCAGACTCATCAGCAGCATGATAGAGGCCTTTCAAAAGCTCGGGTGTTTGATGAGTATAAAGATGCACTTCCTGTACTCACACATGGAGAAGTTTCCTGAAAACCTTGGGGCGATAAGCGACGAGCAGGGAGAAAGGTTCCATCAGGACATGCGCCAAATGGAGGATAGGTACCAGGGGAGGTGGGACGCAGTCATGATGGCGGACTACTGCTGGATGCTGAAGAGAGACAACCCAGCAGCTGCTCACAAACGGGAATCGAAGAAACGCCGATTCATGCCGTGAACTCTGAACTTTTGTGTCACGTAACGCTCATTGTTATACTAATATTATGATAAATATGCTTATTTAATTTGATGGAGTAAATAAAAACTTAATGAATTTGCATACGTTGACGTTTATTTCTTGAGGAAAACGGAAAAAATCTTCCGGGGTTTCTCAGCAGATGATACAAAGAAATTTGTTTTTTTACGAAAAATCGATTTTTAAAAATTTCTGTAGCAAAAAATCCTGACCTGATAGTACAAAACCAAGGTCATTTTCGGACTCAGGGCATCAAAATTAGTCTAATTCAGCGGGAAAACCCTAGACTTTTTAAAAAAAATCTTTTTTTGTTGCCCAGTGTAATCAGCATTTTTGTCCATGCATTTTTGTAGACGCTGTGGCAGTTTTTGTATGCCCAAGTCATATCAACTCGCTGCCATGCTGATCAGAAAGTTATGAACTTCTTTCACGTCGTCGTCGGAGCTGAATCGCTTTCCGGCCAAATGTTCTTTTAACTAAGGGAACAGGTGATAGTCAATGTGCGCCAAGACAGGACTATAGAGTGGGTGGGTGATTATTTTCCACTGAAACTGTTGAGTTTTTTCAGGGTCTCACAGTACCTGTCAGCGTTAATTGTGGCCCCAGTGGGCAAAAGTTGGCCAACAATACCCCTTTCAGATCCCAGACAAACGGTTGTCATGATTTTCCCGGCAGACTGTGTTTGTTTGAATTTCCACGCCGAAGAAGGATGCCGCCACTGGTGTGATTGTTGCTTGGTCTCGGGTGTAAAGTGGTACGCCCAGGTTTCGTCACCCGTGACCGTAGAGTTCAGAAAGTTGTCCTGTTCGGCTGCAAAGCGGTGAAGAAATGCGCAGGAAGCATCAACTCGTTGCCGCATGTGGCCCGCAGTCAGTACGCGTGGCACCCAGCTTGCGCACACCTTCCGGTAGTTCAATGCTTCCGTTAAAATAATGAGAGCGGTGCTTCGGGAAACCTCAGGAACCAATGGGCAGAGATCATCCAGGGTGATCCGCCGATCTTCAAGCATGCTTTGCTCAACCTTCAACACTGTCTCCTCAGAAATTGACGGTGTCTCGATCCTTTGTTCATCGTGAATTTCGGTCGTACCAGCTGCAAACTCTCAACTCCACTTACGAACATTTTTGACATCCATGCACGACTCACCATACACTTCCGTCAATTGGCGATAGATTTCAACCAGCGTAGTGCCCTTTGCGTTCAAAAACCGAATAACTGCGCCCAATTCGCACTTGGCGGTAACATCCAACGGAAGCTCCATTCTCAACGGCTGCTAAGCCAAGACTGAGCGCCTCAGGGCGGCGTGCGCATGCTTACACACAGCGCGTGAAGAACTCTTCATAACAGTGTGACCGACTGCCACACAGAGTTCTGTACGTATAAAAAATATAGGAGATCTTACTTTTGGGATTACCCTCGTACAATACCAATGTAAATCTCCAAATCATGTAAAAATGGTAATAACTTCTTCAGGTGCATCATGCTGTTCATGAACGAAGGTGACGGGCGCACTGTTTTATTATTTAGATCATTATTGCCTCACTTGCAGGCTTGCGCAAAATACCGTTTGTGATGAATGAAATTAATAAATGTGGTATAGTGAAAGAGCAGAGTAGTTTTTGTGAATGGGTTTTGCAGTCGCTGGCAGAGGTTTATGGACGTTGCTATTTCTCGCTCCCACTGCACGTAAATTGCCACACAGAATTCAGTGCCCTCTCGTTAGCCAGAAGTCTGCCATAAGTTAGTTCCCCGCTCACAAAATGCACCGTCCGTGCTCGGTGCGCTGTTAATGCTTTAAAACCAGCGGGAACTGGATCGCGGGGAATGCCACAGGGGATCCATTTGCGAGGAGAGGACGCGGTTCGCAGCCCGACTGCCGGCCGCTAATAGATTGCCGACATGACCCAGTTGCGTGCCCGCGGCTGCCGCGCGTATTTGTTCTCACGTCTGCAGCGCCGCGCCGTTTATCGTAATCGAGCATTTAGAACGCTCACCAAAAGCGTCACAGCTCAATTAATGCGCTATTGGCTGAATTCCGGTGAACGTTGTGAAAAGGACTGGACAATAGGTGGCCAATACGGCATTCAGCAGTATCAACAGCGCACTGAAAGCATTCGGTGAACTTAAGAAAACACGTTGACATTAGGGTACGCGTGTCTTTCAAAATGCTTCTACGTGAATAATGACGGATTTGAATGCTTATGTTCGTCTGAAAGTGGCTGATAAATCCACTTTTTTCAGACAACTTCGGCTGCGTCAATAGCGACTGTTGAACTTACTCCTCTGAAAACGACCAAAGACAGCACAGCACGATAACATAAGCGCATATCGACATTTTATCAAACTGCTGACATGTACAATAATTTTAGTACCGATATTGAACGGCATCAACGATTTGATTGATGCTGTACTTCTTTTCTTTGCATAGCGAGAAACCAAGGAGACTAACGACTTCAGCGTCAATGAGAAAGAAGACATAAATTCCAGAACTGTCTACTTCTTCTTTACTGTTTATTGTTATTATTATTTTATTGTCTTCATTCGTTTCGTCATGTTCGGCACCACGTCATTTTCAGATGTCTTTTTGTTCGAACTCTTTGTCCGTATTCGTTATTTTCTCCCTGACTGTCACGATTTTCATGATTTAAGATTTATTTAACCATTTTACTGGTTGTTGAGCTCCATGATTATGGATTGTATCAATGTCAGAAACACGGCAATCAGCCATTTCGTTATTTATTTTTATTTATCATAATACGTGTTTCGAGTCCCCCTTAAATTTGAGTAATACAAAATTAACACATGGGTTGAGCATTTTGGATCCTGCAGCTGCTGTGCACAAACTAACATTTGTTTAGCTACTACTCACTGCTATACAGATAATTTATTACTGGTTAGGTCCAGTTACTTTCTACTCACTTGTCGCTTCTGTTTTTGGCGTTTATAAGCAAGACACAAACACCTTTTCGTTGTCTGATGCACATAAGCAGCGCAGTATTCAACAAGTTGCCGACTGATACGCTTGTTTGTACCAGAAATTGCGTGTAAAGCCTAAATTAAACTACTTTTGCAGGTTGTAAAAGTACTGATTACGTCAATTTGCTGTATACATGATACACGGTCCAATCACATCAATCTCAGCAACGCCTATGTCGACGTCAATGTGGAATAACCACCCACGGAGGCAGGTGGCGACACGAAGTGGATGGTATACAGGATGGTCAGAAACAGTCTGTAAAGACAGCAAAAGCATTGCAGGGTAGTTCGTGCTGATAAATAAATATTAAGAAAAAAATCTGTGTGTTCTGCAGTTCCCGAGTTAATTAGCTTAAGTTTAGCAAATCAGGCAGTTGTGTGTGCAAATTCAAGCAACGCGTCAGACACGGTGTTCCCAAATGTGTTCTTCGTACGGTTCCTAACAGCGATACAAAAATTGGACATAGGACCGTAGTAGGGCTTTAACACGAGCCAAAGGCTCGCGCGCTATCATCTACGCTATGAGATTAAAATGACACTAATTTATGTGGCAATCCGCTTGAATTTAGGCGCGTAATGGACTGATTGGATATCTTCCATACTAATTAACTCTGAAATGGAGGGACTAATGGAATTTTCTTCTTAACAATTATTTCCCAGCATAACCCACCACTCTACACACCTCTTCATAATGCTTCTGATCACACTGGAAGCGTGCTTGGGGGACGGAGTAAACAGTGCAGTCGTAACGGTGAAACGAAGCGATTTATCTGACGTCCATAAACGCATGATCATTAGCTTTCCGGCCATCGGCGGACTCATCTCCGAAACGACTAAGGTGTAAACGTTTCGCGTGCCGCCGTGGTTAAACTGCACCGCACATGACAACAGGCGCTATCCAAATCCGGCGCGGAGCTAACTGTAATGCACCACGGGCCATAGGTGACAGGAGTGAACGAAGCCTGTGGAGATGTGTATAGGCGAATAGATGTGCAACTGTTGAGCAACTGATCGCCCAGATGAGTCAAGGGGCTACCAACTGTGTCGCCTCAACGTCCGTTCAGCGATCGCTGCTGTGTGTGAGCATCTGGAGAAGGCTCCTGGTTCATGCACACACACTGACTGCTATCCACCGGTGATGAAGACTCGAATTTGCAGGCCAGTAGCGCAACTGGAGGTCCATTGAGTGGCGACAGGAGGCTTTAATAGACGAACGACGCTTTAAGCTCCATCGGACAGATGACATTTCCCGTGAACGGCGTGAAAAGTCTGAATGCAAACAGGCTGAAACAATCGGCGGAAGGATCCAGGTCGGAGGAGGGAGCACTGTGACCTGTGGGAATATTTTCGTGGCATGACCTAGTTAATCTCGTCATTCTGGAAGGCACAATGGATGAACACAAGTATGCATCAATCCTTGGGAACTTGTCCACTTCTACATGCAGTTTGTTTTTCATCGGCACAGTGGCAACTACCATCACGACAATGTAACGTGTCACATAGCCCACAGTGTATGAGCGTGGTTCGAAGAGCATCAGGATGAGTTTACCGTACTCCCTCGTTCACCAAACTCACCGGATTCAAACCCAATCGGCAATCTGTAGGACACCCTCGATTAGGCTGTTCGCACTATGCATCCTCAACCGAGAATTCTTGCGCAGCTGGCCACGGTATTGGGCTGTTCGCACTATGCATCCTCAACCGAGAATCCTTGCGCAGCGGGCCACGGTATTGGACTGTTCGCACTATGCATCCTCAACCGAGAATCCTTGCGCAGCTGGCCACGGTATTGGGCTGTTTGCACTATACATTCTCAACCGAGAATCCTTGCGCAGCTGGCCACGGTATCGGGCTGTTCGCACTATGCATCCTCAACCGAGAATCCTTGCGCAGCTCGCCACGGTATTGGGGTCGCCAAGGCGCTACTTACCTGTCGGGACATTCCAGAACCTCAGTGACCATTTCTGCACGTTCCCCAGAGGTTCGCTCTGCAAAAGACGGCTATGCAGGCTTTTGACAGGTGGTCACATCGATGTCACTAGACAGTATACATTGCCAGTTGCTGGACTTCCCCTGATTTACTGCTGTATTGCTATTTGTGCTCTTTTGTCAACAAGTGCATCAGTCCGAGGTCATGAAGAGCGGCGGAGTTTGTTTCCTTGCACGCTGCCAAGAACGTTAAGTTGCATATGGCGACCCTGCAAGTTGTCATAACGTCAGTGACAAAGGAGACGCTATGGGTGAAGACAGCAGAAAAAAAGGACCAAGTCAGATTGTAAGTAAGCTGGTGAACATTTCCGCTTGGAGAGAAATCCTTATCTACCCTACTCACAGTCATTACAACAATATTCAAGCCACTACTGTAATATTTTCCTTATCATTAACTCTACTCAAAATTCTCCTTCCTGAAAATACTCTAGTATTATCAACAAACTGTGCTCTGTCAAATAATTTAGTTTCAGTGCAACTGGATACCGCTTTGCTCAAATGCATTTACATTTGATCAAGAGACTCTGCTCACGGTGCAATGTAACCAAGAATAGAACATCGTTGATGTAATGCACTGTTTTTTTTTTCATGCAATCGCTTGCTTATCGAAGAATACCAGTTTTGTAAACAGACAACACAATTATACACTACGGGCCATTAAAATTGCTACACCACGAACATGACGTGCTACAGACGCGAAATTTAACCGACAGGAAGAAGATGCTGTGATATGCAAATGATTAGCTTTTCAGAGAATTCACACAAGGTTGGCGCCGATGGCGACACCTACAAAGTGCTGACATGAGGAAAGTTTCCAACCGATTTCTCATACACAAACAGCAATTGACAGGCGTTGCCTGGTGAAATGTTGTTGTGATGCCTCGTGCAAGGAGGAGAAATGCGTACCATCACGTTTCCGACTTTGTTAAAGGTCGGACTGTAGCCTATCCAGATTGCGGTTTATCGTATCTCATTGGTCGAGATCCAATGACTGATAGCAGAATATGGAATCGGTGGGTTCAGGAGGGTAATACGGAACCCGTGCTGGATCCCAACGGCCTCGTATCACTAGCAGTCGAGATGACAGGCATCTTATCCGCATGGCTGTAACGGATCGTGCGGCCACGTCTCGATCCCTGAGTCAACAGATGGGGACGATTGCAAGACAACAACAAGCTGCACGAACAGTTCGACGACGTTTGCAGCAGCATAGACTATTAGCTCGGAGACCAGGGCTGCGGTTACCCTTGATGCTGCATCACAGACAGGAGCGCCTGCGATGGTGTACTCAACGACGAACTTGGGTGCACAAATGGTAAAACGTCGTTTTTCCGGATGCATCCAGGTTCTGTTTACAGCATCATGATGGTCGCATCCGTGTTTGGCGACATCGCGGTGAACGCACATTGGAAACGTGTATTCGTCATCGCTATACTGGCGTATCACCTGGCATGATGGTATGGGGTGACATTGGTTACACGTCTCGGTTACCTCTTGTTCGCATTGACGGCACTTTGAACAGTGGACGTTACATTTCAGATGGCTCTACCCTTCATTCGATCCCTGCGAAACCCTACATTTCAACAGGATAATGCACGACCGCAATTTGCAGGTCCTGTACGGGCCTTTCTGGATACAGAAAATGTTCGACCGCTGCCCTGGCCAGCACATTCTCCAGATCTCTCACCAATTGAAAACGTCTGGTCAATGGTGGCCGAGCAACTGGCGCGTCACAATACGCCAGTCATTACTCGTGATGAACTGTGGCATCGTGCTGAAGCTGCGTGGGCGGCTGTACCTGTACACGCCATCCAAGCTCCGTTTGACTCAATGCCCCGGTGTATCAAGGCCGTTATTACGGCCAAATGGTTCAAATGGCTCTGAGCACTATGGGACTCAACTGCTGAGGTCATTAGTCCCCTAGAACTTAGAACTAGTTAAACCTAACTAACCTAAGGACATCACAAACATCCATGCCCGAGGCAGGATTCGAACCTGCGACCGTAGCGGTCTTGCGGTTCCAGACTGCAGCGCCTTTAACCGCACGGCCACTTCGGCCGGCTATTACGGCCAGAGGTGGTTCTTCTGGGTATTGATTTCTCAGGATCTATGCAGCCAAATTGAGTGAAAACGTAATCACATGTCAGTTCTAGTATAATATATTCGTTCAATGAATACCCTTTAATCATCTGCATTTCTTCTTGGTTTAGCATTTTTAATGTCCAGTAGTGTAGCTTGTGCAGAAATTTTGACTGTTATTTGTTGAGGATTTCGAGTGAATGAGGTGGTGAAAGGCACGGTTTAGCGCCACGAATCGCGGTAAGCTGAGAACGGGAGATGGAGCTCCGGTGTGTCTCGTGGCGACGTAAAGCGCCCCGACGGCGCGTTCTTGGTGGACCTCGTTAGGTCGGCCGCGACAGCCCGGGCCAGGCCGGGTCGTCGCGTTCATTATGCAGGCCGGCGGGCGACGGCAGCGGTGGACAGCTCGTTACCAGCCGCGCCTCGCGACAAAACCAGCTCGTTACGTCACGGCGGCGCAGCCCTGCACCTACTTGTCGTGCACGACGGCGCGCCCCTGGTTCTTCCGCTACCAGCGTATCAGGGATCGCCCGCAAGCTGAGGTCGCCAGATGGAGGCACTGTATTTAACTTCCTCTGCAGCACATGTCAAGTTGCTTGAGAGGTCCTCACTGGAGACGTGAATGTTTTCGTGGACGACGAGCAAGTTGAGTTTTCTGACGTCACAGTGTTTAATTTCACTTCCCACAGCATTCCGAAGCGTGAAAGGCAATAAGACAAGTCAGATTTTGGGTTCCTGGAGAGGAACGTGGCCAATGAGATCAAATATCGCGTTCTTTGCTACAATCACGACTTTGGAGACGCTATATTGGATTACGTCGTTTCCCATAATAGCACGTATTTGCCAGGTTTTATGTTGCAACTTATGTCATTGATGATCTCACCAAAGCGTATCATTTTTGGTACGATTTTTTGTAATAAAATGAAGGAAAAGGTCATGTTTGGTGATATATATATCGATTTCGGTGTTATGGAGGTATGATCTTTTGAGGCAACCACCCATTGATGATTGATCAAAAACGCGCTATTCTTAGTACAATTTGTTATAATTAAATTGTAGTTAATGACATATCGGTGACGGATGCATTTTAGATATGCTAACAATAAAGGCAGAGACATATATAAAACTAATCCGCTTTCGGGTAATGGATATAGGCGTGGAATTGTGAGGTTAGATGTTATTGGCGCACGTGATAGTATATCCAAACATACTTCTACTCACCACCGTGTTTTCTAAAATATCCTGAAACTTCGTTGATATGGCGCGTGCCGCTTTCCTGTGATCTAGTTTAGAGCGCGCTCTATAATCGATTATACAGGGTGTTTCAAAAGTGACCGGTATATTTGAAACGGCAATAAAAACTAAACGAGCAGCGATAGAAATACACCGTTTGTTGCAATATGCTTGGGACAACAGTACATTTTCAGGCGGACAAACTTTCGAAATTACAGTAGTTACAATTTTCAACAACAGACGGCGCTGCGGTCTGGGAAACTCTATAGTACGATATTTTTCACATATCCACCATGCGTAGCAATAATATGGCGTAGTCTCTGAATGAAATTACCCGAAACCTTTGACAACGTGTCTGGCGGAATGGCTTCACATGCAGATGAGATGTACTGCTTCAGCTACAGGAGGCGGCGTGGATTGGCCTCCCTATTCGCCAGACATGAACCCCTGTGACTTCTTTCTGTGGGGACACTTGAAAGACCAGGTGTACCGCCAGAATCCAGAAACAATTGAACAGCTGAAGCAGTACATCTCATCTGCATGTGAAGCCATTCCGCCAGACACGTTGTCAAAGGTTTCGGGTAATTTCATTCAGAGACTACGCCATATTATTGCTACGCATGGTGGATATGTGGAAAATATCGTACTATTGAGTTTCCCAGACCGCAGCGCCGTCTGTTGTTGAAAATTGTAACTACTGTAATTTCGAAAGTTTGTCTGCCTGAAAATGTACCGTTGTCCGAAGCATATTGCAACAAAAGGTGTATTTCTATCGCTGCTCGTTTAGTTTTTATTGCCGTTTCAAATATACCGGTCATTTTTGAAACACCCTGTAGTTCGCTGTTCTGGTGTGGGTGGCGCTCCGGTGGTGATTTGCTGTTACGTTACTTGGGTGTGTTTGCAGTGGCCGGCGGAAAGCGAGAGGGTAGTCGGTTTTCCGGGTATTGCACGGAACGTGAAGTTCGCTCTTCCTGACCTGCTGGTGACTAGCGCTAAGATTGTTGTGCCTCGCAATATGAGCAGAGTGGTCTGGGGCGGCCAGGTTATGGTGTGGGCTCGGTTGGCTCGTCAGATTTTCCGCTGGAATTTCCAGCAGCGGATTCTGAACTTCATTCTGATGTGAGACGGCGCTGTTGGTAGTTTTTGCTGTGTGTGTGTGACACGTTATGATATTTGTTGGTACTAATTTATTTTCTCAACTGGAGTATTTTTTGGTTATCACGCTGAGTGGGTCGTTGCCCACCCGGTCTGCTCAGTGTTACCTTTGGTGGTGCCTGTTTGTTCCTTTTTGACGGAATTCACGTGGGTGGTTCCTGTTACCTGCCCGGAGTTGCGTTCATGTATGGTATATTTGGCATTCGATGTGTTAGGTAAAGTCTGTCTAAGAAAGGCAGTTTTGTACAGTATATGCATAGCGAATTACTGCTGCTTGGTATATGTGGTCTTCTGGGACCTGAACAACACGATCTCGTCAATTTCGTTTGTGTAATAGCATTTAGTGGTATGTTCTGTATTTTTATCTCACTGTGTTATTATTAACTTGGTAGAATAGTCGCGTTTGGTGTCGTTAAGGCATTTCGAAGACTGTGGTTTGACTATTCATTTGCGCTTGGCTTTTATTGTTTTGTTTTAAGAAACGAGAATTGTTTATTAAGATTTGTGTGTGTTGGCTTCCGGCACTTGTTAAGAACGCCCGATTTAACGGCGCCGTGGTTATCATGAGCTGCCGGGACGTTATATTGTTATTTGATTTTTGAATTTTATCTTGTGTTGATATTATCTGTCGTGTGTTACAGAACATAACCAAGGTGCGTAAGTGATGAGCAATTGTGGGAGGCGTGTCGGGGAGCTCTCAGCGGTTTATCCTGGCTGTTTCCGTACGTATTTCCTCTGCCCTTTCACAAGGATACTGCGCCGAGCAAAACCACCAGCTTGCAACCTGAAGAAAGAAGAGGTACAAGCCATTAAGAATCTCAACGCCGACAAGAGTATATTGGCACTGCCTGCCGATAAGGGGAATGCGACCGTCGTAATGAAGACCGAAGATTATGAGCAAAAGATCCGAGACCTATTAGATCCGACGACGTACCGAAAACTAAGCGCAGATCCGACGCAACGTATCACACGGAATACGAATCGATTAATCAAGGCGTCTTCTCTGCCGGCGGACATACAGAGAAACCGGCGCAACACAGAAGCCCTACCACCTCGGCTGTATGGATTACCCAAGATCCATAAGAACAACGTTCCACTGAGACCGATCGTTAGCGCTCCTGGATCACCGACATATAAACTGGTAAAACACTTGGCCTCTCTGCTCCAGCCACACGTGGGGAAGACCGACACATACATTAAGGACTCAGGACATTTCATTGAGAAGCTGAAGAAACTGAAACTTGCACCAAACGACATCTTGGTCAGCTTTGATGTTGTTTCGTCATTTACGAAAGTGCCACTCAGTGACGCTCTGTAGCACATCGGTTCCATTTTCCCGTAGGACATCAGAAAGCTCTTCCATGCATGTCTCACCAAGAGCTATTTCACGTGGAATGGAGATTTCTACGAACAGCTGGAAGGCGTCGCCATGGGTAGTCCTCTCAGTCCAGTGGTGGCCAACTTCTTCATGGAACAATTCGAAGCACAGGCACTGGACTCGGTGACTTGCAAACCTAAGGTGTGGTACAGGTACGTCGATACTTTCGTGGTGTGGAGCCTTGGTGAAGAACAGCTCGGTGACTTCCTAAGACACTTGAACAGCCTCCATGCCAACATAACATTTACCATGGAAGTAGAAAAGGACAAGAAACTGCCATTTCTAGATGTGCTGGTCACAAGGGACGTCGAAAACCTGGAACACAGCGTGTATCGGAAACCGACACACACTGACCGATACCTGCACAAACTGTCAAACCACCACCCGAGCCAGAAAAGAGGCATGATTAGTACGCTCGTAACGAGAGCAGGACGAATATGTGAGCCGCAACACCTCAAACGAGATATGCAACATCTGGAAACTGTCCTGAGGAGCAATGGGTACTCCATATATTATATTAGAAGTGTAACAGAGCCAAACACTCGGCGAAGTAAGGAACCAGAAAAAGAAATGTCGGGTACGGCCTTTCTGCCATACATTCCCAGAGTGACGGACAGAATCGGCCGTATATTGCGCAAACATGGCGTAAAGACGATTTTCAAACCGACAAGGAAGATCAAAGAGTGTCTTAGATCGGCGAAGGAGAAAAGAGACCCACTTGCAATGTCGGGAATATACCGTATACCATGCACATGCGGAAAAGTTTATGTCGGAATGACTGGACGATCCATCAACACCAGGATCAAAGAGCATAAGCGACATTGCAGGTTGGGGCAGGTGGAGAAATCGGCCGTGGCAGAGCACGCACTGAATGAGGCCGACCACGTAATAAAATTCGCCGACACGGAAGTTCTGACCGTAGCGAAGCACTATCACACGCGCTTGTTCAGAGAAGCTGTAGAAATACAAAAACATGCGAACAGTTTGAACAAGAAAGAGGAAAGCCTTAAGGTCAACGGATCCTGGCTTCCCGTACTGCAGCGAACGACCGTCGCAGGTAGCAAGAGGAGAACCGCACCGGAAATGACCGCGGAGAAGCCCTCGGACGTTGACGCGCCAGGTACATATAGTCTGCGCCCGCGAGCTCGGCTCCAGTTCACCACCGGCAATGGAGGGTGAAGCTTTGACAATGCCAGCCACTCGTGCTGGCGAAACGTCAGTAAAATCATTAGATGAACGTCGGCCGAAGAACCCGAGACAGAAGCCAATAGGCAGCTTGTCAACAAGTGGCCACGAAAGCCTTAACAATTTTGTAAGTTAACTTATTATTGGATCTTAGTCTGTGGAGTAAAATCGTTTAAAGCACCATTGTAATTTCTTCTTGCAGAAGAAATTTCTCTTATTTTATGGTGCCAAGTTGCCATTATTATTATTTTTTTAGTATATTACTGCTCTTAATGTTTTCCGATTTTATGGTGCCAAGTGTTGTTATCATTCTTAAAGGTTTTGGTAAACGACTTAAGTTGTATTGCCATGTTAAATTATTATTGAATTTTGTCTTTTGGGTAAACTCTAAAAGCACTATTGTAAAAGGTTCTTTGATTTTATAGTGGCAAGCCGCCGTTATTGTTTTTAAAGCTCATTCTTTTAACCATTTGTTAAGTTCTGTAAGTTATATGAATTTGTTGTTATTTAAAAGAGTTTAGTATTCGCAATTTGAAACTTCCTGGCAGATTAAAACTGTGTGCCGGACCGAGACTCGAACTCGGGACCTTTGCCTTTCGCGGGTAAGTTCTCTACCAACTGAGCTACCCAAGCACGAGTCACGCCCCGTCCTCACAGCTCTACTTCTGGCAGTGCCTCGTCTCTTCCAAACTTAACAGAAGCTCTCCTGCGAACCTTGCAGAACTAGCACCCCTGAAAGAAAGGATATAGGATGGTTCGCAGGAGAGCTTCTGTTAAGTTTGGAAGGTAGGAGACGAGGTACTGGCAGAAGTAGAGCTGTGAGGACGGGGCGTGAGTCGTGCTTGGGTAGCTCAGTTGGTAGAGCACTTGCCCGCGAAAGGCAAAGGTCCCGAGTTCGAGTCTCGGTCCGGCACACAGTTTTAATTTGCCAGGAAGTTTCATATCAGCGCACACTCCGCTGTAGAGTCAAAATTTCATTCTAGAAACATTCGCAATTTAATAAATTGTGTACAGTCTGCTGTTTGTACATTATTGGGTGGAAATCAAAAAATTGCTCTGAGCACTATGCGACTTAACTTCTGAGGTCATCAGTCGCCTAGAACTTAGAACTAAGTAAACCTAACTAACCTAAGGATATCACACGCATCCATGCCCGAGGCTGGATTCGAACCTGCGACCGTAGCGGTCGCTCGGTTCCAGACTGTAGCGCCTAGAACCGCACGGCCACTACGGCCGGCGGGTGGAAATCCTTGGATAGTTGTAGTATAGAAATACACATTCCGTTCGGTATTAATTTAACACAAGTATGTTCTGTAAGATCCTTTGTTGTATGTAAACTAGGACTCTCTCTCTGAGGAGTGAGTTTGTTCGATTTTGTGAACATTGTAGGAAACATGCACCACCAACTGCACACTTGCTTCCTACGAAACTGCCTTATACATACTATTGAAATTCAGTATTTGTTTTCCAGTTAAAACACTTTCCAGATTGTGGGATACATGATTCTTTAAATACTCCGTATAATTGGGAGCACGATCAAGTATGTACTCATCACCACGCATACACATACAACTAGAAGCTAGCGAGCGCGCACACACACACACACACACACACACACACACACACTCTGTAACACACCAATAACGTCTGTGCACTGGTTTGTCATCTGAAAGGACGTTTTCCATTATTCTGGAGGAAGTTTCATTGAAGAGCGTATTCACTTTACTAAAGTATAATTTTAAAGATACCAGCTGCATCGGGACTTTGTGTAGAATCAGCGGCGACGAGTGAAATTGTCTGAAGATGTCCGAAAGAACGGAACCACGCGTTTATGCGATAAATTCGCCTCGATGCGCAGTGAATCCACAACTTCAGTACGAATGTACATTTCGTTCGATCGCTTGCAGCAATCTAAAGTTAGCGAGCATTGAGGACATGGGCGGGGCTCGGGGTGGGTGGTAGAAGGTGGGAATGTGAGTCGGCCGGGGAATGTGCCGAGATACTCCCAGCATTTACGATAATCACTGTGTCCGGATGGCGCAGTGCTTAGTGTGACTTAAGAAGCCAAGCAGTGCGGTCGCGCGCTAGTTTCCGCCTACGACGCGCGCAGCCTGCCTTGTTTACTTTTCGGACTTAACGTCTCCGCTTGATTGTGAGGAGGAACATGGTCAACCGCTTCAGAAGGCAACACTTCGATTCACCTTTGACAATGAATACACACGACCAAAAGCGCTGGAAGTAGAACGCTTTCTCCGTGATGAGGCGAAGACACCACCATCGGACATAATGGGAATACATCTATCCATTCTTAGTAGTGTCACAGATGTCAATGTCGTTGACAATGCAGCATGTTACAGGAACTTGACATCTCCTCAACATGGCCTACAGTTTTGTCACGATGACGGAAACGTCGGGGATGTCACTGTGAGGCGTGTAGGCTTCGGCATGCGTTCCATACGCGTTTTTTAGCTGCCTTCCGAGCTGCCTACGGTGGAAGCCATAGCGGGCTGGTGGGTGTCACGCGGTCGTTATATATACGATGGTCAACTCAAGACCTGCTCTGGGTGTGGCTAGGAGGGTCATCTCTGTTCGGAATGCCTGCAGTGGCGCATCTGTCGTCTGCCGCCCTCTGAGACGCCGATGGAGACTCCACCAATGGTATTGCCTGTCACCTATGCGGCGACCAAGTGTCGCAAATGAAACGCCCTTCTGCAGAGTCCGACAGAATGGATCACTTCCTAACACGTCGACTCGTGCCGGTCGCTTCGATGGAACTTTCAACACTCATCGTTCCTACGACGGCTTTTGCTTCGAAACGTTGGGTCTCCCTCCCGTCTTCCGATATTGAAGACCAGCTGCGCAAGCAGCCGTCAACAAAAAAGCGCATGTGGCGAGTCCGTACGGCCTCTGATCAGGATGCCTCGTCTGCCACCCGTGATTCATTGACCGATCGACCAGGTGAAACCTTGCTGGTTTGTCAGGATGAAGAGCACCACGATGTTACTTTGATAGACGGACCAGCGGTGGCAAGTGCGAAGCCTGCGCAAACCGACGATCTGGAGAAACTCCGCCCCAGTGGCGGCTCGGCTGTTCTGTCGCCGCCATCGGCAGTGCTTGTGTTGGGTCGTATGGACACATCTGAGGCGCCGGCGACATCGGCTTGGAGCGACGACGTCTCGGATGCACGGGACACCGCGCAGGTGCCTGCGGCACCCACGACGTAGCAATAAACGCATGGCAGCACTGGTGGATTCCAGGGACTTCCAGCGAGCGGCGCTACCAACTACCTCCTTCTGTTGTATACCGGCGCAATTCCCCCCCCCCCCTCCTGCCCTCCCTCCACCCCCCCCCCCCCCATTGCGGCGGCCCACAGCTTCAAACTTACCGAGTGGCTACGATTAATATCAAAAACGTTAATGGCCGGGTGAAGCTCCTACTTCTGCTCGAAATGATTGGGGCTTCGGACAATGACGTCGCGCTGTCTCAGGAGGTGCAATTGGCCACCCTGCCGGATGCGGCCGGTTACGGTTCTTACACCTCTCCTGATGGCGACCTCGGACACGGAATAGCCGCACATGTTCGTGAGGGCATATCAATGATGAGCACCGGCATTGTAAATGTTTACACCTCGTCTATTTCTGGCCATAGAAGGGACAGAGCTCGATTTTACTCTGAGGACATCACTCCCTTCTTTCTTTTCCGCTACGGACATTGGTTGCTTGATGGCGATTTCAATTGTGTTTTACATCGGAAGGACCAACAACGGTACATCAACCCTTGCCAGGAACTGTGCTTTGATGTTTGTCACCTTTCCCTCTGTGACACATGGGATGTTATGGCGATGCACAAGACTATACATATCAGATGTACCATCCTGCGAGTCGTCTGGGGGCTCGTTTATCCTATCCATGATGCAGAACGTTGGCCCCTAGCATTCTCAGGCAACTGTATATACGTCAGGTGGTTTAGTGCAGTTATGTGCCGTAGAAATTAAACACCACACGCTTTACCAATTCTGACTGTCAGTTGCGTGTGGCGGAGGTGGGACAACTTGTGGATGGTGGCGTCCAGCTTACATGACGACTGTGCCTTGATGGTTGGAAAGCGTCAAGCCTGAAATATGGCGAGTCTTGATGTAGTTTGGCAGAGAAGCGTCTGCATGGAACCGCCATACAAAGTACTTCCAATTTGCTGTGCTTTGTGACCTTGATGAGCAACCACACTCTCTGGCTGTTCAGATAGGTCGCAACTAGATCAAGGCTCACGTAATTGCGCTGACACGTCGCAGATTAAAGGGAGTAGTTGTGAGGACTCGATGCCAGAATATGGCGTGGCAGGAAGAACCCTCAATGCACGGCATCGTGATCGACAGGAGACACCGCCAGCAGCAATTTGTCTCGGAGATCATCACTCGTGGGGAGCATCGGGCCACCAATTAGGCAAATATTCTGGTTGGGTTTGTGGAACATTTTAGCCACGTCTACCAGTACGAGTAATACGAAATTCATGATTTGGAGCCGGTTTCGTCCCACATCAGTCGCACCATAACACCGAAACGGTCACCCTCATGGAGGACGTCAAGTATGAGATAGTGAGGGGCCTCAAAACAAATCACCTGGCGCGAATCGTCTCCCTGTGTAATGTTAACAGGCTTTCCAGGATTTGGTGGCGCCAAAGCTGACTGCGATGTCCCATGAACTGTTGACGATATCCACCTCTCTTCCGCCGTAATTTGCCGAAGGTTTCATCATCACAATTCACAAGCCATCAAGGGGAACACAGTTGCACACTACCATCCCCTTACCTATTTACACTATTTTGGCAACACGATGATATCGGATCCTTCCGAGTATGCTATCCACAGAACAAACGACTCTAGGTGGATCCGTCAGTGACCAGACAGCCAGTGGTGCATGCCAAGATGTAACTGCTCTAGCAGGTACGTGCAATCTCCAGCTTTAGTGGCCGTCGATTCTGACAGTGCTTTTGATAGAGTGCGACATGTTTACCTCTTTGCTGTCATGGAGCCGATGGGCTTCCTGCCCCCTTCACTGCACCCTACAACGTCTGTATGCCAGCTCCCACTCCCTTGTCCAGGTTAATGTTCGAACTGATCTGCCGTTCCTTAAGTCAGGTATGACCGCTATCCGTGAACCTATGTTCTCGCCCTGGAGTCATTTATTGGGAGTCTTGTGATGCACTTGTCAGGACTCACTCTGCAGCAATACACGTTCTGCTGTTGTGCCTCTGCAGACGACCTGCTGCTGCTGTTATGGTCACGAGAAGAGATCACAGGTGTACTTGATCTGATCTGTGTGTGCGGGGCATGGCAGGCAGTGCTTTGAGTGTTGTCAAATCTACAGTGATGCCAAATGACCGCCGACTCACTCGAGAAGAACTGGTGCCTCTTCCTTGCGTCCAGAGTTTCTGATACCTTGGCATTGTCTTTACATCCACCACCTCTCACATCAGAGCAGTCAACTTCCAGCGCGTCCTCCAAGTCACCCGCACGACCGTTCGGCAACGTCGCCTCCGTTGCCTTGATGCTTTGCAATGTGTGGAATATCTGAATGTGGATGTTATTTTGAAGCTGGTGCCCCTAGCACAGGTCCTTCCGATGTCGCTGGCAACTGGTCGCAGCCTGCAGGCCGCGTTGGGCTGCATCCTAATGGTTGATAACATTTTTCAGGTCAACTATGGACACTCACCTCCCTCCAGAAAGCTGGGGGACTTGGACCTACTAATATTTGGCGTCGTGCGGTGGCCTTATCTCTTTCAAAATGGTTCAAAGTGCTGTGAGCACTATGGGACTTAACATCTGAGGTCATCAGTCCCCTAGACTTAGAACTACTTAAATCTAACTAACCTGAGGACATCACATACATTCATGCCCGAATCTGTGACCCTAACAGCAGCGCGATTCCGGACTGAAGCGCTAGAACCGCTCGGCCACAACGGTCGGCCTCTTATATCTGAAAACCTCAAACAGTGATTGGTCACAGGGAACTCACCCACGCGACAACTCTTGGACATTTACACGCTGGCCATCCTCTCCCCTCCGGTGCCAGTAGATCGTGTTGCGCCTCTATTTGCTCATCTGTGGACCTTAGCTATGTACACACTGGCCTGCCTTGTACACCCCCCCCCCCCCCAACGTCCGAAGGATTTCTAAGTTCAATTACTGCACGGCGTAAATTGCTAAAACGTTGAGATTAAGTATCCATGAATGAGGTGGAGCATGGTGTATCGCAACCTTCATCAGCCGTTTCTCCCATCATCAGTCCGAGCGACATGGTACAACGTCGCTTGTGGAAAACTTGCAACGAACCAACGTTTACATGCTATTGGTTTACAGGACAGTCCTTTACGCTCCACCTGTCACTCTGTGGTCGATGGCGCCCATCGCCTGACCTGCGCTGGTGTTCGTGAATTCTGGACCCTGGGGTGGCAAATGGTCGCCTATTTCCTCCGCATCCCTCCACGTGATCGAACCATACGCTTACATTCGCCCGAAGGACAAGTGTTTTCAGCCGGCCAGAGTGGCCGTGCGGTTCTGGGCGCTACAGTCTGGAACCGAGCGACCGCTACGGTCGCAGGTTCGAATCCTGCCTCGGGCATGGATGTGTGTGATGTCCTTAGGTTAGTTAGGTTTAATTAGTTCTAAGTTCTAGGCGACTGATGACCTCAGAAGTTAAGTCGCATAGTGCTCAGAGCCATTTGACAAGTGTTTTCTTGCAGGCAAGACTAATGCGATTGGCTGGTTCAAAGGATAGACAATAGCCTACCTCCATGGAGTCGGGAACAGATCGTGGCTCGGTCTTTGGACCTGCACACAGAAGGTGCAGGCGCTGACAGAACGACGTCCACGCCACCGCGTCTATTTCGCCAGTTACCTCCGTGGGGTTTTGCGCGACCTCCCGCTCAGCTGGAATGTACCCTGGCATGGTTGTCTCGACTGCTGTCGAGGTGCACTACTAAAACTTCCTTCGTGTTATTTCCATATCCTGGCAGGCGCAGCACCTGATACCATACTGTCCTTGTTTTCCATTCCCATCTCCCCTAAATACCACTGGTGTGTCAGATGATGAAATTTAATGGTTACGGTGAAGTATCTCCTTCCCTGACTGTACCTTCTTCTTCTTCTGGTTGCTTGGTGGTGTTGGGGATGGCGTGGCCAGGCCTCATGTGATCGATACTTGCCCACTCGCTCCTCCCCACCTCCACCCCCCCCCCCCCTGCCACCTGCTATTAAGCCGGAGGTGACCTTCACATACTCATATCCCATCATCCCTACCTTCCGTCTGCTTAACAAGAACAGTCAGTTTTCTCCACTGTATTTTCTGACGTTCCGCTGAATTGGGGTATTGTTTGTTTGGAAATCAAGTTTATATTACTTTCTCATGTTTCAAAATAAATAAATAAAACTAACAAAAAGTGGTCAGAGCAGAAAAAATAGTTGTCCAAATCATTATGGTTTTTCTTTCTTAAACGCGCTGAAGCCTGAAAAAAAAAAAAAAAAGGCAACTGCCTACTAAGCAGGAGATCCCTGGGTCGAGTCCCGATCCGGTACACATTTTTCACTTGTCACCGCTTATTCCGCATAAACCCCCGAAGCAACTGATTGATTAGTTCCCTCCCTTTCCTTTCACCCCCTCTCCACCTTCAATTTACGTAACATGTATCACAGCTGCGGATTTCACGTGGTGAGGGTACTTTTGGACAAACCCGAAAGAATAGACAACATGCATTCATATGTAACTTTTTACGTAGCCGATTGTCTTGAAACTGGCCGAGTTGTCTTCTTTTCAGGGACTGACTTACGCCTCCAGACGTAGCTGATCATAGTTTCGTCGAATTCATGCTTTGTTAAACGTCAGATCTCATTGACTCTTCTATGTTTATAAATTCGTAGACAGCTTGTTCACCAGAATGTCGCACAAAAGGCTCCACAAGCCTCTACTTTCCAGATCTAAATACTACTCTTTTTCATACCATTTTTCCGTCACAAGCAACCACTCTACATGCCTAGAGCATACAGGAAGAAGTACCAAGATAACACATGAGGTAAAGAAATAAAAAAAGGTTTACATCGCGGTCAAAGACATTGTTTCGATCTAATCATACATTATTTAACAAAATGCAGCAAAATTAAATTTACAGATTTTCAAATTGAAACTTCAAAAATATTCTTATTATATTAAAATATAAATGTACCAGACTTGATTGCTGAACAACACACTCACACTTACACGAAGTACAGAAAATTTAACAGAAATACTGCAGTAACTAAACGACCTGTTTGAAGTTACCCACATGAGAGCTTGCACTACATACAGTAAGAGATTTTGCACATTTTCGTTGCAAGTCTGCTGTATTCTACATGTTCATGAGCCGCTTCTGAACAGAAGCAGTGATGTAATAATACTGACCTGAGATAACGGTTTATTAAAAAATGAGAATGATGAAATAATTTTTATTTTAGGTGGAAGACTATTTAAAATTTACGACGTATTTATTTGTAACGGAAGTTTTAAAAATTGATGTCCTTACTGCTTCCAGATGGAACTTCCCTTTCTGTCTTGTATCATCTTCATGGATATAAAAGATTTTATTTATGCATGTTATTGACATGAAAACTTGGGTGGTACGTCGACACAAGGGACGAAATGTGCCTTTTAACAGAGCTAACACAGCAATTTCACATGTGTCCATTTTCGTAAAAAAAAAATGAGAAGACGACTTCTGCTGTTGGAGAGCGCTGTGGTCACAAATCTCGATGAGTACATCCGTGTGACGTACCAGCTTGTTTCTAAGCGTGCGTAAACCGTGATGAGAACCAGATCCATTGTGCTAAACTATGAGGAACACGTCCCAAGTGACGACGGCTTTACTTTCAGCTCTAGTTACACTGCACGAACGGCCATGGTTAAGCTACTGGACACTTTCTTCATATTCACGTAGGTTTCCCTGTTTTCCCCAGATCATATCTGTCGGGTGGTGAGATAGTTCCTTAGAAAATTCCGTAGCCTATCTTCTTCGTTATACTTCTCCAGCTGTATTCCATCCCTAATGATTCCAGTACCCGCGATAGCGGTTATTATTTACCATAGTACTCCCACCAGTGGATGATTTGCCCCTGCGCTGATGCTCGCTACGACTCTAGTGTTGTTGGGAGATAAGTTCTGAAAAGATCTGCGTACATTTGTATCTCTATACAATAAATGAATTTCTTTTAATAAAATGAATTGTCATAGTCACTTAAATGGACATATCCAGTTCATTACAAGCCAAGAAAATAAACTTGAAATTCAGAAAATAAAGGGTCATTTCTTGAAGGAATCCAGACTCCTATTCTTGTCTCAGTGCTCTCATGCAATGGCTTGCTACATCTACATCTATGTCTCGCAGCCACCGTAGATTGTGTAGCGTGGCGATTAGTGTACATGGATCATTATTATCCCAGTAACAGACCGTATACGAGAAGAAAACTGTCGATAGACTTTCGACATCTATCAGTATAAGCAGAACAAGTTTCTTCATTAGTAGTGGATTGCAGTTTCTCTATTTCTTCCGTTCGTACGTGGTACCCTATCGATGAACAATGCTTGAAAATTTGTGGACAAAACGTATTGTAAACGGCTCCTTTCTGGTGTGAAGCATTCATTTGTTGCTCTGGTCTTCAGTCGGAAGAAGCAGCCCTCCAGCATAGCCTACCTTTTGCAAGCCTCTTCATTTCTCCGCAACAACTGTAACCTACGTCCATTTTAACCTGCCTTCTGCAGTTGAGCTTCGGCCTCCTCCTAGACACTTACCCCTCACGCTTCCATCACTAAACTGATGATCCCTTTAATGACTCAAAATGTGTCGTATCATCTGGTCCGTTTTCTTTTTCTTTTACTCAAATTGTGCAATACATTACTTTTCACCCCATTTCGACTCAGTACATCATCATTTGTTATTTCGTTCTTCCCAGTTACTATTCATTGATCTTCTGTAGGGCCACATTCCAAAAGCTTCTATTCTCTTCTTGTTTGTACTATTTGTCACCCAAATTTTACTTACAAGGCCACTCTAGAGACAGACATTTTCAGAAAAGTCTTCCTTACTTATAATAGATGTTAAAATATTTCTGTTTTTATGATACATTATTCTTGCTGTTCCCAGTCTGCATTTTATAGCCTCTCTACTTCTGCCATTTTCCTTTACTTTGTTGTCCAAATAGCCAAACTCGTGTAGTAATCAGTGTTTCAGTTCTTAATCTAATTCCCTTAGCATTGACTGATTTAATAAGGTAATATTCCATCACCGATGTTTTAGTTTTGTTGACTTTAACCTTATAACCTCTTTCAAGAAACTATCCTTTCAGCTGCCCTTTCAAGTCCTGTCCCGTCTCTTACAGAACAGCAATGTCATCGGCAAACATTCTGTTTATCTTCTTTGAACAGTAATTCCCTAACCAAATTTCTCTTTGGCTTTCTTTAACGTTTGCTCACTGTTCAGATTGAATAACATGGGTGAGAGGCACAACCATATCTCAAGCGCTTCTTACCAGTATCGCATTTTCATATCCTTCGGTACTGTCAACAGCATTCTGGTTTTTATGCAAGTTCAAATGGCTCTGAGCACTATGGGACTTAACTTCTGAGGTCATCAATCCCCTAGAACTTAGAACTACTTAAACCTAACTAACCTAAGGACATCACACACATCCATGCCCGAGGCAGGATTCGAACCTGCGACCGTAGCGGTCGCGAGGTTTTAGACTGTAGCGCCTAGAACCGCTCGGCCACTCTGGCCGGCTTTTGTGCAAGTTATAGATAAGTTTTCGCTTCCTGTATTTTAACACTGCCATCAAAAAATTTCGAACTGTGTACTGCAAAGGTCAAAATGTGTCTCTAAATTTACAGATGTTGTAGGTCCGAAGCTCGTGGTCTAGCGGTCGCGTTCTCGCTTCCCGAGCACGGGGTCCCGGGCTCGATTCCCCCTCGAGATGAATGGGTATTTGTGTTTTCCTCATCATTTCATCATCATTGATGCACATGGCAAGATTGGACTGAGAAAAGACTGGGAATTTGTACGGGCGCTGATAACCACGCAGTTGAGCGCTCCACAATTCAAACATCGTCATCATCATCATCATCATCATCATCATCCTCAGATGATGTAGGTTTGTCTTTCTCCCGTTTATATTTGAAGAAAGTTCGTGGAATCAGTATTGCCTCGCGTGTTCCTACAGTTCTGCGGAACTCAGATCTGTCTGGCTGAGGTCTGCTTCTATATGTGTTTCCATTCTCCCATAAATAATTCCTGCTAATATTTAGAATCAAGCCGGCCCTGTGCAGCTCTACGAGCGCCGCTCCGGATTCATCCCATTTGATTCCGAGTAGACGATCAAGCAACATTGTTTCTATTTCATAGTGTGTGAGCCACTACAGATTTTGCCTTTGTAACCACTAGCCGTTGTTAGATTTGAATTGACGTACAGCTTCGCACCTACGTGCTCATCTCAGACAAAGTTAAGTATTATCAGTTGTATTTGTTCATACACAGAGCTGTAACCTAAACGCAGTACCGAAGCATTTCACCTTTTCCTGCTCCTACTCGCTTCCTACATTCGGCCCACTCTTCAGTTTACGGGGGCAGACCACGCGCCGCCTTCCAGGTGGGATGCAAAACTTTTGACGTTAGGTACCATTGTGAAGCTTTTCTTTATGTTCCTTCTACCTCCCAGACTTCCTTTCTTTGCTTTCTAATGGCTTATCAACTCAGTTCTTGATATTGATACAGCTGCCTCCTTTTCCTCCATACGTTCCATATCTATGTTTCCCACAGTTATGCATACTCCTTCAGGGATGCAAAACTTTTGACGTTAGGTACCATTGGGAAGCTTTTCTGTATGTTCCTTCTACCTCCCAGACTTCCTTTCTTTGCTTTGTAATGGCTTATCAACTCAGTTCTTGATATTGATACAGCTGCCTCCTTTTCCTCCATACGTTCCATATCTATGTTTCCCACAGTTATGCATACTCCTTCAGGTTTGTAATTCTCCTGTAGCCATTGGTGCTTCGCCATTTTGCCTGATCTTCTGTCGCCTGTGCTATTTCGTCTCTCAGAGCTACCTATTCGACTTCTGTCATATTATTCTCTCCTCTTATTGTCATTTGATATCTAATGCTCTCCAGGAAACTCTCAAAAAACATTGGTCCTTGCAGCTTATCCAGCGTTTATCTCCTTAGTTTCCATTAGTTTTAGGCATCATATTTGTTGTGATGTGATTCTGCATCTTGTTGTCTGGGGAATTGCACAACATAGCCTGTGGTAGACAGTCCTCATGCAGATAAGTTTCTAATGAGAAGATACATAATATATAGATTGTAAATTATTAATTTGGTAGTGTTATGTCATGTATATTATGTTCTCATGTGCATGGCAAAGATGTCTGATTCACACGATCAACATACTCTAGCATGTCACGATGTATTAAATGAAAACGTGATTGGTAAAACGAGTAATATATTCAAAACACTAGTGCTAGCTATACCCAGCTCCTATGGCTTCTACTGATCATATACTTTTGTTCACTTTAAGGTTGTTGCTAATTACAGCAATTGGTTGCTGATCGTTTAATCAAACGATATCGGGAATTTTCACCTGTGTACATGCAGTACATGGCATCAGTTGATGTAGAGGATCAGCTGATAGACATTTGGACAAGGCATTAATCATCTTCAAGTTGCTCTGGATTTTGCAACGGTTGCTGAACAGCGTAACATCCCCAAACACAATTATGTCTTCTACATTACACAGCACAGTGGTACAGGCATTCTCTACTCTGACAAGTCGTATACCATGAGCAATAGGATTACCACCACAATGACACAGCTACCTTCAGGTATGCCTCATGCTATATCTGCTCCTGATGCCTCTCCACAAAAAACAGCTCTCTGAAATCCATCTACAGGGAGTCCTCAGTCCAGTCACACATCTGTTCATATATTTGGTATAAATGTATTTTAATAATCTGGTGGCAATATGAACCTCTATCTAAAGCATTCTGAAATATAAGACAGAAGACTTCAACCTGAGCTCTGCTGTCAAGAAAGTTTGTGTACAGCATCTCCTCCAAAACCCTTGGTTCAAATGGCGTTAAGCACTATGGGACTTAACATCTGAGGTCATCAGTCCTCTAGACTTAGAACTACTTAAACCTACTTAACCTAAGGACATCACACACATCCATGCCCGAGGCAGGATTCGAACCTGTGACCGTAGCAGCGGCACAGTTCCAGACTGAAGCGCCTAGAACCGCTCAGCCACAATGGCTAGCTCCAAACCCTTGGGTAGATTCCAATCAAATTTGGAAAATAAACAACACACTTCACGAATATCAGCACTGTGGGGGTTATAACCTTCCAGCTCCCATAGGAGTGGAGATATGGACAAAAAATCAGTTTTTCAGCTCCTGCAAAGTAGCCTGGTCTGCACAAGAGTAGTGGTGTGTGGGTATAGTCGACGTGCCTTATCGACATGTTTTGCAGGAGAGCTTCCATGTTATGGGCAAGAAACGGTTTACCAGCGCTTGACATATTGCCTGCCTTGCATGACAGGCATGTTTGTTACAGGAGTATTGACCTACCTTATTGACCTTGATTGGAGTGCAGCCTTCACATCAGGAGCAAAAGAAACAGTTTCCTTACTCCTGATGTGTAGGCTTCCCTGCATGTGGTGGGATTAGTGTTGCTCTGCCTTATTGCTCTGTTTTATGGGGGCTACACATGCAGACTGGCATTGGTGAGCAAAGAGAAGCAGAGGGGAAGAGATGGATAGGGAGGGAGAGGGCAGGATTAGGTGGACAAAGGAGGAGGAGGCAATGGACAGACAAGGAGGGAGAGGAGGTGATGGACAGAGAGGTGGAGGATGAGATGGAGACAGAATGGGGCAAGAAGGAGACGGGCAAGAGGAGGAAGCATGCTGTGTGGGGATGCACATATAGTTGGGCATGGCTGAGCAGAGAGGAGGTTGTGAGAACATGGAATGAGAGTCTGAAGGAGGACGAGATGTACAGAGAGAGAGGGCAGAGGAGGTGGACAGAGAGAGGGGTGAGGATGGGATGGACAGAGAGAGGTGGAGAGAGTGTGAAGATGAGATAGATAAAGGTAGAGGAGGAGACGAGCAAAGAGAGAGGGGAGGAGGACGAGGACAGAGAGAGTCTGGAAGAGAATGGTATGGACACAGAGGAGGAGGGAACAGTCAGAGAGACTTGGGGAGAACGTGACGGACACAGAGAGAGAGCAGGAGGGGGTGTGTACAATACGTGTGTCGAAGGCGTACGCAAGAGAGCAAGAGAACCTACGGGGAACAGTCTCGTATGTTGATAAAACTGGTCCGGGCGGAGTGGCCGTGCGGTTCTAGGAGCTACAGTCTGGAGCCGAGTGACCGCTACGGCTGCAGGTTCAAATCCTGCCTCGGGCATGGATGTGTGTGATGTCGTTAGGTTAGTTAGGTTTAATTAGTTCTAAGTTCTAGGCGACTGATGACCTCAGGAGTTAAGTCGCATAGTGCTCAGAGCCATTTGAACCATTTGATAAAACTGGCTTCGAAGAGACATGTCAGTAGTTTACAAAACGGAAACGACTCGTGTGGAAGACAGATACTGTTATTCTAGTTAGATTCTGAATCAAATGTGTTGCATAATTATCTCCATTGCTATTTTTCTTTTGCACAGTGAACAGTACCACGTGACTGGAAATGAACAGAGGTCACTGTTGTAGACAAAAATGGAAAAAAAATGTACACATAAAATTACAGACCAGTATCACTAAAGTCCGTTTGTTGCAAGAGCGTACAGAATATTTTCAGCTCGAACAGTAGGAGAGTCCTAGAGGAAAGAAACTTGCTCCCTAATAATCAACCTGAATGTAGGAAAAACGACTCGTGTGGAAGACAGCTTGCTTCATTCATACACGACCTCCTGCATGAGAGTGATATAGGTAATCATAATGCGCCGGCCGTTGTGGCCGAGCGGTTCTAGGCGCTTCAGTTCGGAACCGCGCTGCTGCTACAGTCGCATGCCTCGGGCATGGATGTGTGTGATAGGTTAGTTAGGTCTAAGTCGCTCTAAGTCTAGGGGACTGATGACCTCATATGTTAAGTCCCAAAGTGCTGAGAGCCATTTGAACCATTTTAATCAGACTGCGTCAGCCGTGATTCCATACTCTACCACATCGTCCACTAGCAGTTAAAATGCGATCACACGGGGTGTCTTCGCAGATAAGTGACTGGCTCGACGAATATTTTTTTAACAGAACCCAATACGTTATACTGGATGGTGAATGTACGCCGCCAGAAAATGCATAGAATCTCAGTATAAATAAACGACTCATCAGTTAGGATCACACCACTAGACAACAGTTAACTGACGAAGCTGTTGTCTACACGAAAGTACCACCGTAGGAGGATGGCAAGGAATTTCAGAAATACTTTGACAACATTTTCACTTGGTGTGCCGAGTGCCAGCTCTTCTTGAGTGTTGATAAACGTAAGATAACGCTCTATAAGAAACAAAAGTACAAGATTAGTGGTGTACATTTTGGATACGACATCCTATAGGTATTCAGAAATGACACTGAGAAGCGATGAGATATGGGACGACCACGTAAAGTCAGAGTGAGGAAAGGCGATTCGAAGACTTGTATTTGTTGGAATGTTGCAAATATGCAGTGCATTTGCGAAGGAATAGTACTGCGACCAATTGTAGAATATTACTGAGCTGGTAGATGAGTCATTACACAGGGAATGAATTGAGAAACGCTCCGCTAGTGTTGCCACAGGAGCGTCCATATGAAAATAGAACAAAGATGCTCTTTGGATACAGTTAGAGAACCTGCATCTCTGTGCAACTTCCAGTTTTGTGCGGTGGCTCAAGGCAGGAACTGTGCTTCCATCTATTCCAATTAAATCATTTCGACTGCAAGCATTCTTTTTATCATTACCCGTTTCTGCGGCGACACGGCGAATGGGAATCGTGAAAGTCGTCATTGTTTTTCATGAATACATCGAGAATTTAAACAGACTAGCTAATGCCCGTATTAATAAAAGGTCTCTGCATGATTTTCGGTGAAAATTATTGCTTTCAGTAGGTCAGTTCAAATGTTTAAAACTTCGTTCCGCATGCGCTTCCTTGAACTGTTTCAAACAGGGGCGGGTACAATTTATTTATCTGCACTTTTTAGAAGTAAAGCGTCTGTTTTTCACGTGAGCTATTTGATATTCTGGTAGCGCTACAGTTTTCGAGAGTATACAGCTATACAATCCGGGCTCTGCCCAAAATAATTAGCATTGTTAACAGGAGGCAGTTCTTTTCGGTAGGATGGCACAACGCATTTTTAGTTGCGTCATGCTATCCTCTGATAAACCTCGGAAAGATAACGATATTTGTTACACTTATTAGTAAGCCTTCAACAACAGTTGAAATATGTTCGCCATAATAAAATGGTTATTAACTGGCACGTCTGAGTAGTCGTTTCTGTGCTTTTTATTGTGCCGGAGCTCTGCCTCGGCAGAGTCAGGTGTTCAGGTTACAGTACAGACACAATACACAGATCTCATCAGCCACGAATGATCAGCGTTTACTACAGCTTAGTGTTATAAAGACCAGCGAGATGGTACTTTGTTACGAAAAACGGATGTCTACTAAATGGCAACTACTCGGCCATCCAGACCAGTCCCACCCCCCTCCTCCTCTAAGGGAAAGGAAACAAAAATGCAGTGTGGTATGTGTTTTTCTTTGGAGAAAATGGTTTAAAAGTCATAAAAGTCAGCATTGCGCAGGTTTAACAGAGACAGAACTAAAACTCTTTTATAGCTTGTTAAAAGTCACCATTGTCTTCCAAAATATTAAAAATACTCGCTACCCCTAAGTCTTGCCCCCCCCCCCCTTCCTACAAACGATCGTATGGGGGCATTGCATCCAGATTTCGGCTTCCCGCGAATTCTCTACCCGTAATTTATTTCAGCAGTTCCTTGGAAGATTCTATAAGGAAATCTACGGCTGCATCCTTAAACTCTAATTTATTAATTCAGATGGTAATATGTTTACATCCTATACTAATTCAACTGGCTGACTGCATCCATACTTCCTAAACAATAGCATGAAAAACTGTATCTTAATTGGCTTGTATGTATAGTTTATTAGTAATTTGTGCATCAGATTATCTGATCTAAAGCGTTGTTCCACAATTCACCTTTCAGATAAAATTGAATCGTTGACTATTGTACCCATTAATTTGGATATGTCACCAAACAGTCGCCAACTCCATAGTTACAAAGATGAGTATAGCACTCAGAACTGAACAACCTCACAACTACACGTACAGCTGCCAGTAAGTAAAATACAGAAATTTATTGAGTATACTTGCTCATAGTTTCCTAAGAACAGGTATGAGAAAGCAGATGAATGGCAGGCAGGAATACAGATGCGTGCGACGGCTGCGATGCATTCCCCAACTGAGTATATAAGGAGGTTCTGCCTCAGCCCAAGGTCTTACCATAATTACTCCACGCTGCTTTCGCTTTTAAGCGATTTTCCTAAGTATTAAAACGCTCAAATGTCTTAACGTAATTGAAGGTTATACGACATCACAAGAAAACCCAACTGCCAAACACCTGTTTTTGTCAGAAGTTACTTGGTTGAAACCCAATCGTGTTTAATTTTCTCACATTTCATCCAATTTAAATGAAATTCGGTAGTTAGATACCTACATGCACCTAAGTAAAACCCCAATTTCAAATCCAGCCAAATTGCACTAACAGCCTTGTAACTATAAGGCTCAGGTTCGACTGCCATAATGTGTAATTTTGTTAACATATTTTCGACACTCGTATTGTTTGGAGTATTACAACAGTGCTACCACACTTCCAAAATCAGAAAATACCTTACAATCCTGTTGTTATAAGGTCATAAACAACTCAAGGACATATCACATCTTACTAATGGCTACACTTAAAAACCCAACAGTAGATCACATTTCTAGTTCATTTTAGAATGCTGCTGTTTACCAGTACATACATCTTGACAGCATATGGCTTGAAACACGTTAATGTTCTTATAGCGCCTGATACTGACAGAAAAGTAGTAATAATTAATTTCAGTTTACCGACATGGACTGGAATGAGCTTAGTAGGCAAATGAAGTACTTCGATGGTTTGATGACAACAAAGTACGATCCATCTCTTCTTCCTCCGGACATCAACAGTTCTGTCATCAAAGTATCTATCATCGACATAGAGCTCCAACACTGAAGTTAATATCATCACCAAAAGGCCATTCGCAGTTCATTTATTCGCACCATGCAAGTGTAGTGGACGTGTATTGCCTATACAGAGCAATACGGATGGCAGCAGACAGACTAAGTCAATGGCAACCGTGTGTCATGGCACCATTCAATTCCGTTGTGAGTTATGTACGTGAACGTAGTGTACATGAGGATTTAGAGCAGTTGATAAATGTTTGCATGCATACAGTACCAAAGTCTGTTACTACAGCTCCTATACGTTAAATGAAATTTGCCAGATGGACTACCGAAGTATGTTATTGTTCTAATTGACTGAATACCATACATGTCGAATTTATCATATAAAAAATTCGGTTATTTAAGCAATATTGTTGGCTGTAAGAAAATATAAGAAGACCTATAGTAACAATCTAATTATTTGTGCATAAAGCATTAATAAACGAAGTTATTTACGATGTGTGTTTGTTTTTACTGGGGTCAGTTAAGGCGATCGTGATGACTAGAACTTTGTTCCACCACGCCCAGTCGAAGTCGCCAGATTCCTATAGAGATACGCAGCAACTTCACGTTGATCATGTGGAGGCCCACCATCTCGCTATACATTAAATTTCGCGTCCATATCCTGTTGTAATTGAGGCATTACATAACTTTCAAGCATAACCAGGTGACTGTATGAACCTTAACTATTCCAGGAAATGCAGTGTAATACAGTCAATCATCCTCTTTGAAAATGAAAGATATTATTCGATGTTCCCGGCCATCACACTATCTTGATCACTGTGCAAACCAAATTCAATCAAGGATTCAACAAGGAAATCAGCATCCTACCCACTCAAACTACGGAAAAAATGGGTTTGTGCCTTGGAAATTTATAATTCAAATTGCACGAATTATTAGCTGCACTGCAGAAATTACCGGTCAGATGACAATGATCCTACTGTAACATCCACGAGATAAATTTTAGCTACAGTGCGACGAGAGAAAATTATGCTTCTAACAATTATAAACATTATCTAGTCGACATATGAAAAATATAGTGAAAACGATGATAAATATTAATTATTTATATAATATTCTACGATGTAATTGGACATATCGATGTGTATCATACAAAGACAATATAATTGTAAATTCCTTTTATGATCTGCGTTTGTCTTCCTTTGTTTTTACCTTTTGTTGGTTGGCTTTTGTAGGTTGCCGACGCATATCGAACTGAGGTCTGTTAAGAAATTGTAATTATTTGTTAATTATTACTTGAAAATAGAGCTCATTATTATTATAAATATGAGTGAATAATTATTTGTAACTTTAATTCCTCTCTCAGTAAGCATTATCTGTGTTAATTATTTCTTTCCGCTGCAAGGAGCGCAGCCATTGATGATAGCGATTTGTATCGCGTTTTTGTCTGTCTTTTCCTTAGAAACAAATCAAATGTTTGCTTGATGAAGTCTAAATAGTGCAAAATACGAAAGTAGATTTTATAGAGTTTAATAAGCATTTTAAATATTTTCTTATTTGCTCTAACAATAGAAAGTCTCTATCAATTGTCTGCCACCATCTTAACAATTATCTCAGCGGCAAATTCAAATTTAAATTACGCAACTCTGCAGAATAAATGCCGAAGGTAATACAAATGTGTAAAAATAAATGTACAACGGTGGTCCCGAACTCATTTTAACGAAAATGATTCGAATCAGATTGGTTCTTTAAAAACAGTGCTCATAGCACGATCCTTATAAGAAACTTTTCTAGCTGATGTATGGAGCCGAAATTAATTACGCACAAGTTGCGAAGAATATTGTTTCAGGTAACATACGTCAGTGTTGTGCGCGGCTGATATTCGTTGGTTTTAATGATCATTTTGCTGAAGATAACTGCTTCCATCTTAATCCATAATTGTATAGAATCTGTTGTATGAACTGTGATTTAGTGACACTTACACAACTTACAGACAACACTTTAACACGACGTTAACTTGGAGTTCTTTAGCAACTTGATCAAATCTTTAGCCGGGAGAAAAATTATTTAGTAATTACTCAATGTAATAAAATAAGATTATCATTTCCATTTACAAATTAGTTAAATACCAAATCACTGAATAACACAGCAAACGCCACACTACGAGATTTTCAGCAATTTTATCTTATGGCTGACCGCAAATATAGCAATCAACTGCCTCCATACAATGATCGATCTTCCAGCCCTCTGTCATAGCATAACTCGCATTAAAATTACATCACCTTTCTTTGCAAGATCTTCAAGCTGAGAGAGCAGGAATGTCGCCAGATCTTTAGCAGTGTACGAATCAAAATGATAAAGTGTTGAATATATGAACACACAACTTGATATGCAGCCGAAAGTGTTATGTGCCGTTCAGTGATGGTAGTATGCCTGGCAGGGGGATCATCCTCACAGCGCGCCACAGGAGTTAGAAGGCACATGAAGTTGGCTGTACAAGAAATGGTACTCACTCCATCAGAAAAAAATTTAATCTTTAAAAATTCACTATCCACTGTAGGTAAATCTGCATGTACGTGAGCATGTGTAGAGGAATCGCGTTGATGCTCTGTTAATTTATCACTTGAATAAAATGTGTTCAAATACTTACAACAAACATGCGGCACACAGTTTTTACGACTTAATTGGGATGAAATAAGGCACTACATGTTCTTTATCCAGCAGTGATGCTGCTCATCAGCAATGAGCAATAAATCTGCATGTCTCTGCCAGTGACCAGCGAAATTGGAAAAGTGGAGGGCGGCAACGATATTTCGTGTAGCCTTATTATCACTAGTCTTGTGTGCGCTCAAGCCACATATGTCAAATACATATATGTGGATTCTGCTACACAAAATCATTGATGTCCTGGAGATTCATAGGAAACTTTATTGTGTCATGTTTATAATACACTACTGGCCATTAAAATTGCTACACCACGAAGATGACGTGCTACAGACGCGAAATTTAACCGACAGGAAGAAGATGCTGTGATATGCAAATCATCAGCTTTTCAGAGCATTCACACAAGGTTGGCGTCGGTGGCGACACCTACAACGTGCTGACATGAGGAAAGTTTCCAACCGATTTCTCATACACAAACAGCAGTTGACCGGCTTTGCCTGGTGAAACGTTGTTGTGATGCCTCGTGTAAGGAGGAGAAATGTGTACCATCACGTTTCCGACTTTGATAAAGGTCGGATTGTAGCCTATCGCGATTGAGGTTTATCGTATAGCGACATTGCTGCTCGCGTTGGTCGAGATCCAATGACTGTTAGCAGAATATGGAATCGGCGGGTGAATTAGACGATTCATCGCTGCTTGATGGATGATAATTGTCACTTGAGCAGCTATCGGAAGTGCTGCTCGGCAAACTGGCACCCTTTTCAGAACTGATTTTGTTGCACTTGCTCTTTCAACCACATACACATTTGTAACTTTCTGCAATTGTGTTACGTTGGATTTATGTTTTGGATGATGGTCCCTGAGGCTCCACCTTGCTCCCTTGCTTGTCGTTTATTTCACAGTGTGGGCTTGATAGTTGTTGCTCTATACTACTCACCCGTGCTTGTAGTTCGCTTATCATGGAACAGTTTATTTCCTTTGTCCCTTTGTTATCCTACGCTAATCCTTGAAGAGCATGTCGCAAAATCTTCATTGGTCGGTTGCTCATTTTGACCCCTATAGAACGGAGATGAAATTGACCTACATGTATTAAAAATCCATTTTGTTCACATCAGCAATGAAGCGAAGAACAGTCATGACAAAAAAGTTATTTAAAAGTTGAGGAAACAATGACGCTATGAACAATTACGACGCAGAAGTTATTCAAACATCGGGAAAACAATGACACAATGTACACTTACGTCGTTATTGCACCAAGGATTTTAGTAGAAACGATTCTCAGTCCGCAGTATTCATAAATTGTGTCGTTATTTCACTGGATACGTTACTACACTCACCAAACTGAAGCACGCAACTGACAATTACGACAATGTTCTTCCCAACCCAAGTCACAACAATCGATATTTCCATATTTCCGCAAATACGCAACTACCCTCTTGCGGCACCATGTATAACTACAGCTCTAACGTTCTTTCAGTGCATGCGTTACCTTTTTCTGAGAGGACTGGTGCAATAATCTCGAATTTGTGAATTTTGCCGTTGTGTCATTGTTCTTCTGGAGCAGCGTTTTGGTCTTCCTTTGATACATACTACATCCTCTGTAGCCGGCCGCGGTGGTCTCGCGGTTCTAGGCGCGCAGTCCGGAACCGTGCGACTGCTACGGTCGCAGGTTCGAATCCTGCCTCGGGGTTGGATGTGTGTGATATCCTTAAGTTAGTTAGGTTTAAGTAGTTCTAAGTTCTAGGGGACTGATAACCACAGCAGTTGAGTCCCATAGTGCTCAGAGCCATTTGAACCATCCTCTGTAAATACTGAAATCCATTTTTCGGACACCCTGTATACCCACATCCCCTTTTAATTGGGTTGCTCAGCGAGCATGTTTAGTGATGAACTGTATCCCCTCTTTCAAGACTACATCGAGACGTTAACAGCGAATGTGTCTTCTGTGTCTAATGCGCAGCTTATTATTAATGAGCGTAATTAATTTAAAGCTTTCGAAGCGAAATACTGGCCAATTATTTCTTGAGAGAATGAGTGGTTCGGTCTTTAAGCTAACTGAAATTAATGGGCATGTGCTTGACAGATAATATTTGCTTCAGTTGCTAAATATGTATTGGGTCAGTGTTGACTGAGCTATAAAATGTTGGTACAGGCCACAGAAATTCTGCAGCCGATATTTTGATAAAGCATGTTGTCAGTGAATCCCATTACTTACCCTACCTTTCAGTGCATGCTTTCAACGTACGTTAGCAGCCGTCAATGGTGTGGTGTCGTCCGAAGAGCGGGGTGCCAAAGCAAGACTGTCACCGCAAAACGATAGCCGCAGAAGAGTCTAGTCGCTGCACGCTGCACCGACAAATGAGAAACGCCGGCGTGGCCACGCCTCCTAGAACTTCTCCACGCCACCGCAACGGCTCGTATACTTACGGCTGAGTATAGAAATACTCACCCCAGTTCGCAGTCAACGATTAAGACGACAATATCATCTTAGACAGGCCACCAGTGTATATTAGACATCTCATCCACAACATTAATGTGAGCATTATGTCAGTTATTCTTCAACTGAAGAGTGTTTCAAAATTGTCTGTATCAAGTGATACTTTAATGTTCAAGGACATTTGTAAATATTCAGAACAGTGCTGTGGAAATGGATCGTGCAAAGTTAAGCAATTCCGCTCAGTCTCCTCCCGGAGCAAACCAAAGAACCGCCGGCGAGTTTATTTTCGCGTGGAATAACACGCGGTCCTACCATTTTCTTATTTTAATTGTGTAATACGTATGTCACTACAAGAGCGCTGTTACTGACGGGTAGATTGTTTCACGCTTACATGATATATTTCTCTCCGTGTCGATGATTGACGTTCTAATTAACAGACCCTGTTTGATCTTTGTTACTGGAATTAATACTGAATAATCGTTCTGTAAATAATTTTACCTAACAGTGCGTCAATAGTAATCCGTTAAGTAGCCAATTGTCGCTAGTAACATTTAGTGGTACAGGCAAATTGTAAGGTGGTAAAATAATACTTTACGTAACTTTGTGTGAAGATGCTTCCATAATATCACAAACCTCAGGTGGGCGTCATTCAAAAGGCCGTTTTGTGTCCGCTGGGGCCTATGAAAATTATTATTCGGCTCTGGTGTGCAAAACACACCACAAAACTAACGTCGAGCTGAGTTGTTTTTAGTCGTTTTGATGCTTCCTTCAGGTCTTCTAATTTCGTCCATTTTATTCTACCTCCTCCGCTTCTTTCAGCTGTGGCTATGACTTCTATGGTTCGGAGACCACTTCAAACTCGGCTTCCTCTTCTGTAACTACCCGAGTCCGTCAGGTCGTAGGTCGAACTAAAATATGGAATTACCGCCGTCAGTATAACAGTGGCCACTAAGACACCGCGGTGTTCGAATTAACTTTCAAGTCCTAGACAAGTTTTCACAGTTTCGTTCATGGAGGGTTCTATCACGTCCCTCCATTGTTAGAATCAACGTGTGGTACTTGATACAACACAATGACGTGGTAAAAATGGAATCAGTATTAAAGCAATGATATAACTGTAAAAAAGTGTAGTATGGCTGTCTCTCGTTCCTGTACAACTAAAAACAAATTCTCGCTAACCGCACGAGGCTATAAAATTAACATCGATATTTTAAAAGTGCTTAAACTCTACTGGGCACGGACTGTTGGATTTCACCGAATCTTGTTTGTTTTACTGTGTAATTCATGTAGCATTTTACATTCAATGTCGGTGATTCATTAGCTATCGAGTTCTGTGGGCTTTTAGTCCGAGTAATGTATTATGCTTGTAAACTCTGGACGGGCAGGTATATTGGCTGAACACATATTTGCATGATATATGTGTTAATGAAGTTAAACCCTAATGGAAATTAAGCGCTAATCGCGGCAGACAGGAGAACAAGTCGACACAAACGGCTACGAGTAGATTTCACTGCGACAGCCAAGCTGACACTGCCGTGTTCTTCAAATTCGGAAACGGACTCATTACTATTTCGGACAGACAAAGTGTAACAGAGCCAACATATTATTTTTTTTTCTGCAACATTGTAGAGCCTTTGAGTCTTAACTGACAGCTTCCTTTATGTTAACCGCAAGCCTCATACTCTCTGGATAAGCATGTCGACAGTTTTTCAGTTTTGCTTCGTCTTATCAGCGCCTTGCGTTAATAGCATTACGAGCTTGCTTCACGTCGTCAGTAGCTCCTGTGCTGTCCTGAATAATTACAATGAGGTTTACTGGCATCACAAAAATGTCGTATGGTGTACGTAGTTACGTAGTTAGATTACATGCCAAAATTAGCTTCATTCATTACACTCAGTTGTCTTTAACAGCTGGTTTCCAATGCAACCAAATGGAAGATTTTCAATGTGGACATTTTAGTTAGGATTTAACCGTGACCAGTACGAATATCATTTGAACATGCAAATTACTATAACTAGTCAAGTTGAATTGCTGTAATAAATATGCCTGATTACAGGAAATTATATTTTCAATTAACAGTTACTTTCCGTTCAACATTTTTTGCGTATTCCTTAGCGTAATCACTCTTCCCATACAGCGTTATGCAGATTTAGAACTAAAATCTTGAATAACTGCCTGCAACATGTACTCCGTCAGATGTGTAGTGGCACAAAAGAGTACTGCATACGTGCGCTATTTTCTTCGCTTCTCCCTTCGGTTGAGGTGTTGAATGTGCCACCTAGCTGCTACTATCGAGAGACGTAGAGTAGCACAGGATATCGAGGAATCTGATTAAAGTATTTTAGGCCCGTTACGCCACTACTAGGCGTTCCATGGAGTGATCTGAAATAGTTTAAGTGGTAACGCAACAGCCCAGACGACTGAAGAATTCGTATCATGTTGTGGTGTTGTGTATCAGTAATGTAATAAAAAGGATATACGGAACTATGAAAAGATTGGACTCCAGTCAAATTCACTGAAAGGCAAGTGTTACATACTCATTAGAAGCTACATCAGGCGATCCTCTAAACAGCCAAGTATCATCAGAAACGAGAGGCTACACAGAGTTAGAGAAGATATATGTTACCAGAATGCATTGTCAACGCATACTTCATATTGATACGTTTTCCAGATAAGAATGCCATCATCGGAAATACCAAGATTCTCTTTAAAAAAGCAGTTTGCCAAATTAAGTAATCCTCTCCCAGGTGTTGTTTTTAATGTTGTGTCATCATGTTTCAGACTGGTTAGATGCGACCCGTCACGGTTTCCTCTACTAAGCCACCCTCTTCACCTTAGGGTAGCACTTCCACCCAACGCCTCAATCTGTTGGATATATTTCGATCTCTGTCTTCTCCTACAGTTTTTACCATCTGCACCTCCCTCTATAATCACGGAACTTATTTCCTGACATCTTGACACATATCACATCATCCTGCCCTGGCCAACGGTTTGCACCTGTTCCTCTTTGCGGAGAATATTCTCCCGTATTATTTAACCAGTATGTCTAACTTTCAACATCTTTCTACACCATTACATCTGAGGTCCTTCAGCATGGTTCCCTTCCTAACGGTACAACGCTTTGCTACAAACGTACAATCTCCGAAATTTCGTCTTCAAATTAAAGCTGATGTTTGGTACTAGCAGACTTCTTTTCGCCAGATATGCTCTCTTGACCTCCGTAGTCTATCTCTTACGACCTCATAGCTTCGTCCGTCAAGTGGTATTTTGCTTCCAAGGCAGCAGAATTCCCTTACTTCGTGTACTTCGTGGCCTCCTATATTGATATTAAGTACATAGCTAATTTAATTTCTGCTACTCCTCACTAGTTTAGTCCTTCGTCTGTTTACTGTCGATCCACCGTTGGACTGATGAAATGACGTGACCATTTGGCGTTAATGGCCGGAAGAAACCCTCAGGTGTCGTCGGACGCCTGGTGCAAGTCTTTCTACCTGCCGCCACTACGGCAACTTGCGCGACTTCGTGACGAAGACGAGATCAAAAGATGAGGGAAAAAAAACCAGTCCCAGATTGTATTACTAGAACCCTATGTGTTTCATATCGACTTCCACTGCTTCTTCTGTGACGTCATTAGACAGTTCTCCATGCCGTACAGACCTTCAGTGTACCGTTTCCACCTATCTGCTTTCTCCTTGCGACTAACAGTGGAATTCCTCGAGCAATCTTGACACTGATATTTTTGCTATAAAATTCTCCGAAGATTGTTTTGACATTTCTCTATGCTGAATCTGTCCTTCTGACGACCACTCTTTTCTCTATTTCTACACACTTTTCCTTTAGCCATTTCAATTCCACTTAGTCGCACTTCCTATTTATTTTATTCCTAAGTGACTTGACTGTTGTATTCCTATATTGTCCTCAGTATTTTATTTTTTTTTTTGCTTTTTTGTCGATCACTTGAAGTATTTATTCTGTTACTTAAGGTTTCTGGGCAGTTACTACCTATAACTTTTCATATTCAATATAACTTTTGCTCAAATAGACAGGTAAAAGCGGAAGATAGAAAAAAATACAAGCGTGAAAGAAGATAGGAGATTCATTAAAAACCGTTACCAAAAGGATACAACTTCGACATTAAACATCTGTTGAGACATTCGGAATTTTTTAACGTGGCCATTAAAAAAGCGTTTTGTGTGTGTGTGTGTGTGTGTGTGTGTGTGTTTTCTGCTTGTGAGAGAGTGAAGGGGAGGGAGTGGGGATTGAAGAACGGAGAGGGGAGGATGTACAGGCAGACGTTAGAACAAACAAAATAATTTTCCTTTAGATGTTGGCTACAGTACACATGCAGAGATGAAACTAGATGCAAAGAAATGTTGTGGTGGAGAATTGCATCAAAGCTGTCAAAAGACAGTTGACCATTAAAAATAAGTAAATACTTTGTCATTTCACTCATTTATCATGGATTTTTAGTGGAACTCAACTCAGCGACATTATTTTAAAAAATACTTGTTTGACGGCATTAACTGATGTGAGATTTTTCTATCAGTTGTGGATGAAGGAATAAAAGAAGAATTTAGATACGGGTATCTTGTAATGCGTTAAGTATTTGACAATTTATCTGAAAGACTAAAATTTAATTTTACAGGTGGTGTAAAAGCAACTAGTAGTTAGCAGAGGAGTAATCATTATAGACTCACAAACGATACCCACATATACACACGGAAATAGTTTCTTGTTTCCGATTAAGTACTCGAAATTTACATCACTTGCGCGAGTGCAAAAGTTTAACAGGCCATTGGATACTCAAATGTGCTACGTAGTAATGCTGGTGGAGGAGATCCTGAGCTAGCTGCAGGCGTAAAATGACGAGTTCGGTACTTGATGAGTCGAATACACAGAGACTAAAACGACCGCAGCCATGGTTTACCTGAAAATCCTAGAGCCAACGCACTTTTGGGGAGTTCACATTGTAGAACAGGACGTCGGCATCACTAGCTCAGACTTCATAGCCAAAACGCTGTGCTGCCGCGAATTTGGATTTTTAAATCCCGCGTGATAAGCATTTTTCGCTTTTGGGGAACTAGAAAGTGAAAAAAAATGAAGAAAATTCGTGGTGCAATTACATCCGAGTTCTCGTGTTCCCTTTCCAGTTTAGATCAGTGCTCCAAATTTTTGTTTAATTTGCAGCAGAAGAAAATGCAACAGGACTAACACCTTTTAACATGAATGAGTCACAGTCACAACAAATGTATGATTAGGTTTATTTTAACATTTTGTGTATCTTGTAGAACTTATGAAGAATCTCCATTTTTAGCAGAAACGTTTTGGAACTTATTGTAAGAGAACGGACTTTCTCACTTACAGGTTTGTAATGGTTGTGAAAGCCAGCAGAGCAGTTATCGTAATTGTTAAGCTGCCGTCATCACGTACGTCTACAAAGCTACTACGTGTAGCACTCAGCATGGCAGAGAGTCACATAGGTTTTGGGTGGTTAATAATACTCATAACATTAAATTCAATCAAACATTAAATATTTTAGTGGAATGTTCTTTATAAAAGTAATCTTAAGAATTACTAAAATATTAATGTATAATTCTTTCGTTTGTTGAATTTATTCGGCTTTATTCTGCTCGCTGTAACTAATAAATTAAGGTCATAGTCCACAACTGTCCCTGAAAATGTTTCACAGTTTAAAACCTGTCTTACCATTATGTAATCTATCTGAGACGTTTCTGTGGCTTCAGGTCTCTTCCATGTACACAACATTTTTTTCATTCTGATTGAGAAAAATGTGTGAAACGATGAAGCTGTTCTCTGCGCAAAATTCTTTCACATCTCTCTCCCACTCCGTTCACCTGTATTTCTATTTCTTTTTCATTGTTAGATCTACTCCTGCATTACCTTTAGTTGTGTTGATAACCCTGAATAGATGTCCTATTCTGTCTGTCATCGCACTTCACTAATTCCGGCTGTATCTAACTTCAAACTAGGCAGTTCAGTATTGAAGTTCTTTAACATACCTGCGCTATTAACCCTTCGTTTACCGGCATTAAAATATTTATCATAAATATTATTTTCTTAAGATAGTTGCAATCAAATACATTCAGTTTAATGTGAGCACAAGCATTTTTAGGGAAAAGTGTTTTGCAGTATTATTATTTATGGCGTTTCATTCCAATTCATAAACTAGGGAACGTTGACGTCTTGTGGTTCAAACGGTTCAAATGGATCTGAGCACTATGAGACGTAACTGCTGAGAACTTAGAACTACTTAAACCTAACTAGCCCAAGGACATCACACACATCCATGCCCGAGGCAGGATTCGAACCTGCGACCGTAGCGGTCTCGCGGTTCTAGACTGCAGCGCCTAGAATCGCTCGGCCATCCCGGCCGGCTGATGTCTTGTGGTCTTCATCCGTTTTGATTGTGGGGCATACGGTATGTAACACCTAATGCGTGCTGCTACGTTTTCTCTTGTTGTTAGAGAACGGAGTGATGTCACCACAAACCCTCCAACGATATCTATCCTAAATATTAAATATACTCCTTCTTCTGCATGAATTTCGCTGAAGATTATGTTGGCTTTGCCTGCACCCACGTTAAGAAAATACCACATTTTGTGGTCTCATCATTTCACTTGCATTGACCATGTTTGTAAAGACTGGTTTATGATAACTAGCTGGTTCATCCAGTAGCTAATGGATCAAGTCCCTGATAAGGCCAGCAGTTAGCAGATTCCAGGATTACACAGGTGAGAAGAAATAACTCGATTCTTCCTTGCCAATGTTTAAGAGCTGAAAAAACACATGATCGTTTTGTTTAGTAAGAAGGCTGCCTCATAATAATGACTTACGACATACACAACTAATTTTAAAAACACGTCGACACTCGCCACCAACAAAAATTGACGTTTTCTGCACTGTATGATCACGAACAAGGGAGAAATTTCAGACAGCGAAGCACTGAAAAAGCACGAAGAACAGAGGTAATCTCAAAGCAACGGAGCGAGCGAAATGTGTGCTATTGAAAGTCGAGTAGTGGAGGTTTGACTTGAGAACGGTTTTTCTTTCGCACCACTGTTAACCTAGGTAATCGATTAAAATTGTTTGACGCAATGTTCATCACACATACGTTTCTTAGGACGGTTATACTGAGTACTATATTATTAATGCTGTTGTTGTTATTATCACAACAGTATACATAAGAGGTCACTATGCATGATATATCGTCGGATAATTCGTGTAGGCCGCAGTGAAGGGTCTTTTTGTAGGTGGTAGATTTTCTTAGTGCCAATGGTTTTCAAGAGCTCACTAAGATCTTCTGGAACTGGCCCCAGTGGTTCTCTGCAGATTGGGATGGCCAAAGTGATTGCAGTTCGATTTTCAAATCTTCGAAATTGTAAGTTCTTGCAAGTTTTTTTTATCTATTCTGTTAGTACATACTGTGTATTTTTCTACATTGAACTGCAATGTCTGGTGTATTGTTTTTCAGCAGTCGACCTGACTGAAGTAGAGAATCCCATGGTAATTTGGTATGCTGGTTTTAAACAACTTTGTCTGGCTTATGGTTCCATTTCCTTGGCACCAGCAGATGGTAATTTTGCCATATGTACCAGGGTATTATTCGTCGCACATCATTGTGCCTCTGCTTGTAATCAGTTTGAACGACCTTTTACCAAAAGCTAAAGATAAGGCAATTGTTTCCTCAGTTTCTTCGCAGAACCTGGATTTTGTAACTGTGCACAAAAATTAAGTCCTTCAGTTTATTCTGTAGGGTTCCATTGGTTACACAAGAGAACGTCTTATCGAAATCTATTTCGCCTTCGCCTATTATCCAAAGTCCGGCATAGGAGTGCAGGTTTGCGTCATCGGTTCTTGGTTTGCGGTACTTCAAGAAGCTTTCTGTTGTTGATTTCATCCAAAGCTGATTGTTGGCTATATTTCACATAGTCTGTCTTCCACTATCTGCCTCACTTGCAAGAGTCCTCGACCGCCTGCTTTTAAGGGCAAGAACAGTTTGTCGACGTCACTGTGAGGGTGTATTGTATGGTAAACTGTCATGAGCTTTCTTATTATACTGTCCAGAGTATCCAGCTCTACTTATCGCCAGTTCACGACGTCTGCAGTGTATCTGATGACGGTGCCTATCTTACACTCGTGTTCAGAAAAAAGAAAACAGAACACCTTGAACGACTAGAGATAGAATGTCCATATTCACAGGACATGAAAATTAGGATGTTTTGTGGAAATGATTAACGTTTCAGTCCACTCGGTTCGGTGCCTAGTAAGTACAGGTCCGCCATGGGCCCTGATAATTTGTTCAGTGAGTGATGGTATCGACACGTATAAGGCACGAAATGCGTCCTGTGGTATAGGCATCCATGCTGGATTCACGTGGTTCCAAAATTCATCTGTGGTGGTTGGCATTGGGGCACAGCACTGCACCCGTCATTTCACCATTTCCAAACATTTTCGATTGGCGACAGGTCTGTGAACTGGCGGGCCAGGACAAAAGGCTGACATTCTTTGACACCAAGAAAGTACATGTTCATGCAGCAAGAAGTGTACTTGCATTGTCTTGCTGAAAAATGGCGTCGGGGGTGTTTTGGAGAAAGGGTACGGCTACGAGTCGCAGGATGTCCTTCACGTACGTCACACTGGCCACAGCGCTCTGGACACACACCAACTGTGATTTGTTGTACCCAATAGCACTCTACACCATAAGGCCTTGAGTTGGCGCTGTATGTGTTGTGCGAATGCAGTCACTGTGATGCCACTAACCCTGACTGTGTCTAACTAAAGTGTGGCCATCATTTTCAAACAAACTGAACCGGAATTCATCCGAAAACGCTACCTGATGCCATTCCTGACCACAGTGACGTCGTTCCACACACCACTGCCGTCTAGCATGTTTCTCCACATTCGTCAAAGGTAGGCGGACAACTGGACGACGCGCACGGAACCCATGCCGTAATAAACGGTGGCGGACTGTCGTCGCCCGTGATGGTGTACGATGTGTTCCACTGCTTCGCCAGAGCCGAGTAGGACGCAGATCTGTCGTGCAATGGCATTCGGATGAGCTGTCGATCTTTTCACGGAGGGGTCTGGATTGTGCGACCTGACCCATCTCATCGTGTTCTACGGCCTTCCGTGAACCATTCGGCACACTCTCGTTGCAGTGCCGAAGCACTTCGTACCTTTTTTTTTTTTTTTTTTTTTTGGTCATCAGTCTACTGACTGGTTTGTAGCGGCCCGCCACGAATTCCTTTCCTGTGCTAACCTCTTTATCTCAGAGTAGCACCTGCAACCTACGTCCTCAATTATTTGCTTGACGTATCCCAATCTCTGTCTTCCTCTACAGTTTTTGCCTGCTACAGTTCCCTCTAGTACCATGGAAGTCATTCCCTCAAGTCTTAGCAGGTCCTATCATCCTGTCCCTTCTCCTTATCAGTGTTTTCCACATATTCCTTTCCTCTCCGATTCTGCGTAGAACCTCCTCATTCCTTACCTTATCAGTCCACCTAATTTTCAACATTCGTCTATAGCACCACACCTCAAATCGATTCTCTTCTCTTCCGGTTTTCCCGCAGCCCATATTTCACTACCATACAATGCTGTACTCCAGGCGTACACCCTCAGAAATTTCTTCCTCAAATTAAGGCCGGTATTTGATATTAGTAGACTTCTCTTGGCCAGAAATGCCTTTTTTGCCATAGCGAGTCTGCTTTTGATGTCCTCCTTGCTCCGTCCGTCATTGGTTATTTTACTGCCTAGGTAGCAGAATTACTTAACTTCATTGACTTCGTGACCATCAATCCTGATGTTAAGTTTCTCGCTGTTCTCATTTCTACTACTTCTCATTACCTTCGTCTTTCTGCGATTTACTCTCAAACCATACTGTGTACTCATTAGACTGTTCATTCCATTCAGCATATCATTTAATTCTTCTTCACTTTCACTCAGGATAGCAATGTCATCAGCGAATCGTATCATTGATATCCTTTCACCTTGTATTTTAATTCCACTCCTGAACCTTTCTTTTATTTCCATCATTGCTTCCTCGATGTACAGATTGAAGAGTAGGGCGAAAGGCTACAGCCTTGTCTTACACCCTTCTTAATACGAGCACTTCGTTCTTGATCGTCCACTCTTATTATTCCCTCTTGGTTGCTGTACATATTGTATATGACCCGTCTCTCCCTATAGCTTACCCCTACTTTTTTCAGAATCTCGAACAGCTTGCACCATTTTATATTGTCGAACGCTTTTTCCAGGTCGACAAATCCTATGAAAGTGTCTTGATTTTTCTTTAGCCTTGCTTCAATTATTAGCCGTAACGTAAGAATTGCCTCTCTCGTCCCTTTACTTTTCCTAAAGCCGAACTGATCGTCACCTAGCGCATTCTCAATTTTCCATTCTTCTGTATATTATTCTTGTAAGCAGCTTCGATGCATGAGCTGTTAAGCTGATTGTGCGATAATTCTCGCACTTGTCAGCTCTTGCCGTCTTCGGAATTGTGTGGATGATGCTTTTCCGAAAGTCAGATGGTATATCGCCAGACTCATATATTCTACACACCAACGTGAATAGTCGTTTTGTTGCCACTTCCCCCATATGAGCAGAAATTTCCCGGATGGATGCATCACATTCTCTCATGCCTGTTTCAAACGCGCTTATTTGACATACGCCTGCACGTCTGCTCAAATCACACTCGTCCATTATATTCGGTTTATAGCGACAACGAGAGCTGCAGGGACATTTTACCGGCAGGTGGTGTTGCGCCGCGATATCGATGTTGACCTTGAATCCATGGGCCGACATGGTTCAAACGCGAATCATTTTGCAGAACATAGTAAATGTACCTGTCCTGTGAGTAGGTACGTCCTGTCAGTAGTTTTTTTTATGAACATGAGTGTATATATGATTAACAATGTGTAAATCGTTTGGGGCGATCTGAAGTTTACATTACTCTAAAGGATCAAGTCTGCCAAGATCACTAGTAATTCTATTTATTACTATTACCGATTTCGACAGATCTACGCCGTCATCAGCAGATCTGAAAGTAAAAAAAAAAAAAAAAGACAAAACATACCAAGAGAAGGTGGTTCGGACATATACGATTTCATATAACCACTGTGTACAATAGTGCAATATTAGATCCTACATTGTAACGTTATTAGATGTACATTCTTTTTACAACTCTAAAAGTGTTGCATCATATTGTAAGAAAATGTGGCAGGGCACGTCAGCATGTCACAAATAAAATAGCACACAATTATACATACAACATGTGTATGTAAAAAAAATTGCATGTTTTAATTTTATGGTATTTTTTTATCCGCGGATTCTTTCGTTACGTCTTGGTAGAACAATTCCATATTTAAGGTTGAATAACAAAATGGTTCAAATGGCTCTGAGCACTATGGGACTTAACATCTGAGATCATCAGTCTCCTAGAATTTAAAACTACTTAAACCTAACTAACCTAAGGACATCAAACACATCCATACCCGAGGCAGGATTCGAACCTGCGACCGTAGCGGTCGCGCGGTTCCAGGCTGAAGCACCTAGAACCGCTCGACCGCTCCGGCCAGCCGGTTGAATAACATATACAATGTTTTTGTTCTACTGATTTTTGCTTATTTCAAACTAGCTTTCGGCTTATTATGACATCTTCAGGAAATAAGTGACTAGCGTCTGAAAGGGACATTGATTGGTAGCAACCAAGTATGATAGGCAAAGATCAAACCACTTGCGTGCGTGTTGTGCACGACACTTGTTTCTTAACGTTGAAATTACATTTACACAACAGACAATGTTAAACACGACAAATATTTGAACTACACAATAGTGCAAGTTAAATAGTTATAATGCACTACTTTTTTTGAGGTCTCGACATTGACTGAGAAACTGTTAAACTGAACACACTTTATTTATGTTGTGCAAAAAATACGTTTTTTAACATTGTAAACTAAACTTTAACCCATGAACAGTATTACGCTATAAGTAAAATATATAATCTTGTAGTATTACAAGTTACAAGGTTAAAGTGCCATAGTTCGTGAGGTTGTGACATTGCTTGAGAACTATCTACCTGAGCATTAGTAACTTACGTTGAGCAACAAACATGTTTTACTTTGTAAATATCATTTTCATGGAATGGGAAATATTAAACACAGTACATGGTTAAAATATACAATATCAAAGTATTAGAAGCTATACTGTTTAAGTTTTTAGGATAAGCAAGCTAACATGTTTTAATTTTGAGTAGCAGTATGTGTCATTTGGTTGGCTGATTGCATCATGTGAAGCTTAAAAATGGGGATGTGCTCAACTGTGATTGATCATTTAGAAACAGCTGGGGACTTTGAAGTAAATATCTGTTTACCTCAAGTGCTTCTAACAGGATTAGTTCTCTTCCTTTGACGGTTATATGGTGGAGTATGACTTATGTAATCTCCAGCTGTGTTCGTGTTCAGTCAGCCTAGTTGTTATGGCCCTGACTGTCTGACCATCTGAATTAAACAAAAAATTAGTAGAACGAAAATAGTGTCCTTATTATTCAACCTTAAATAAGGTGTTTAGACAGAGAGAAAGAAAACCAGTCTTGGGTGCACGAGATAGGTTTATTTAATCTTCACAGGTGACGCAGTTCACCTGTTCTGAGGAAATTACCAAGTGATATAAGTGTAAAATGCTATTAAAGACGATAATAATGGAATAAATTAAAAATAACAGAAGGAAGACAATCATTGATTGGACTGTGGAGCACAGTGCCAAATTTGTGTTTCAGGTGGTGATGAGGGGCATAAATTTCAACTCATAAAATATTGTACCATAACTGAACTTACCGATCAAATCTCTTGCTAATTGTGACTGAGGCGTCGAACGTAATTAAAGGCCCATAGAATCGGGAGGTAACAGCCTGATATTCACAGTCAATGCTTCATTAAAACCCCGATAAAATTCTTCCTAATCGTAACCGAGGCGTCAAACGTGATTTATAGTCCCAAAAACTGGGAGGAAACAGCCAGATCGCCACTGTCAATGCTTCTTTACGTAACCTAGAAGCAACACGAACAAAGGTAGTGACGCTAGGAAAAAGAGAGCTACTAAGGCGTGCAAGGGGTACCTAACTTAGGCAAACAGACAAATTCAGTGATCAGAAAAAACTCATGAGTACAAAATGCACACCTATAATGGCTAGGCTAATACACTTTTGGAAAATGACTGGTACTAATAAGAATAAAGAAGCAACGAAAAATTTTTAATAAAAATTTGAAGCACAGAAACCATAAGCAACGCTAAACCGGAATCCTATCTGCAACGATGACAACATACCCATGAAGAAACCGCCCCATGAACACAAATATGGGCTGTTAACAACACTTTGAGTTCCCGCTGTCGTGCCGGCAACTAGACTGCCAAGCGAGCGTCAAGGCCCTGTGCAGCCTTACTGGAAAAAGGCTCACAAGGTGGCGCTCTAAAACTTAACTAGCTGATTTCTAAGGTTTACATAAGATATTCAGTAAGTAATATAGGCATCATTTAAAGATATGCATCATTATATCAAAAAATGTTTGATGTTCCGAACAGATTCGTTCGTTTATTAGATTCGGAGATTTGAAAAAGATATGCTTAGAAATTTCAAACTCTTCCAAGAAATTTAGTTTCTTGCCTTTGTTGACCACGTGGAGGATTCTCAGGTTTTCTAAATCTGGGGGCCGATGGTCAGAAGATTTGAGGTGCTGGGCAAAAGGGGGCAGTTTTTTCACATGACCTTCTTTTGTCAGTAGATGCTCGTTACACCTAACAGCGAAAGATCCCTCTGTCTGGCAGATATACTAACTGGAACATCCTGTACACCTAATTTTGTACGCACCTGATTGAAACAGCAAATTCCAGATAGGTTGATCGTTATGGGGGAGCGTGCATTGCGTGGGAGAGACATTCGGAAAGACAACACGAACATTAGTATCCAAGTTGTATGAAGAGGTCCCAAGTCATGGGAAAGCCACATGCGTACTTTCGCACACTGCAGATATAAGCGAGGAATCAATAGTAGAGACTACAGCGTTTTTTCGCTCATTAAAAAAACCGTTTACCAGAAAATGCTGTAACAACGTTTCAAGGCTACAAAGCGCAGATTGTCTAATTCTTTATTGATATCGCAGTCAGAGAGAGGGGTTTCACATATTCGTGACAGCTCTGAAATAGCTGAGTTTATAGCTCTTAGGATGCGTGGAGGAGGAATTCACTGTTGAAACACTAGTAGAAGGCTTTCTGAAAATATCGAAGGTAATTTCACCGACAGTCAGCCTTACAGAGAGGTCAAGATAATTTAAGAATCCATCTTGGTCCATTATTTCATGATTAAAGATTAACTTAGGATGCAATACGTTAAACTCCTCAATCAGTGACGCAATCCCTTCATGAATTCTTTGAAAATAATCAAAATATCATCAACCTATCTCTTGTACAGGGTGATTTTTTCACTAATGGGAGGTTTTCGTTTAAAATAGCGTTTTTCAATCACGTTGAATCTGGCTTTCAGTGCTGTAAAAAGCATGTGCATCTAATAACGTTAACAGCGTACCTTCCAATGTTCCAGTTCTGTAAACAGTGGTTCAATGAAATTGTATATGCTTGAGCCACCTTCATTTGGGATGTTTGTTTTTATAACTTTCAAATCCGATGAGGACAATGTAGAGCTGTAGAAATAGGTAACAGTAACAACAATAATTAACAGCTATCTTGGCAAACTTTATTCTTCTAGAATAATAGGTATTTGTTGTATTTATGAAACTCCACCACTGACTTGGGGTAAACTGTCCATCCTGTACCAGCACCGTTATCTACCAGAGAAGATGTAAGAAGAAGGGTTAATGAGGATGGTAATAATCAAAAACTTATGCTCTATATTCATGGGACGTAAATAACGGTTGAATCATTCGAACTTTACACGCAAATCGAACGTCAATATTTTTTATTTGCATTTACTTACATGTAGGACGAGTCTTTTCGAAATTGTTCAGAATCTCTGGCTGTACTACTTGCTGACCATATTTTTTCATGCCCATTCCTGATGTTGTCCAACTCCAGAATACCTAGCTACTGGAAAACTTCCGGTTGTTACCACTTGATGACTTGTCCATATGGGTATTTCGATGCCTTCATTTTCTGATATTTTTCCCTTATTTAGTGTCAGTGTGGTGCTCTGGTTTAAGCGCAATTCCATGCTGATGTTGTTGATGAATACTTGGTCTGTATTCGTCAGATACTGATTTCAAATTCAGATTTTGTGTAAAGCTTCAGGTCATTCGTGTACAATAGGTGGGATAGTATTTGGAAATTTCTCGCTGTATGATAGCCCTGGTTTATTTTCTGTAAGGCGGTTGACAGTGGGATCAAAACGATGATGCAAAATTCCTCTCTTGATGTTGACTAATCCATAACATTCTTTTCCGGCAAATAGTTCTGCCTGCCAAGGCTCCATCGCATTTTTTGTGAATTCTATGATGTTTTTGTTGAACCCGATGGGTTCTAGATACTTTGGACCCATGACCCAGCAGTGTGGCAAGGAGTCTATGTCTTTTTCGTAGTCAGTTTAGGTCGTGTATACATTTGTTATCTTGCTTTTAGTTCTCCAGAATCATTTCATCATCATTATTATAATCATTATGACAGGAATCCATAAGTTGTCTTCACAACTGAAGATTTAATAACTTTAAAACTATACTAGACTAGCTTTTGCCCACGATTTCATCTGCGTGCGGGTGAATCTCCACGAATTTTGAAAAAATCCTGAAGCTTTTTATCGGTGAGAAAAACGGGCATAAGACACTGAAGGTGAAGCTGTTAATAGGCAGCAATGGTAAGTAATTGATGTGTTTCTAATCACGCAAACAGATGCTTGAAGTATGGAATACCAATAGACCTGGTTAGGGGAACAGTTGACCGTTGTACTTAAGGAAATTACGAAAGACTGTGCTTACAAACACATCAATTCTTTGTCTTTGCGCCCTTCTGACAAATTTATCTTTACTTTTTATGTCCGTTTGTCTTATCGATAATAAGCTTCAGAATTTTTTAAAATTCGTCGGGGTTCGAGATCTACGAGGGCAAAGTGGCGGTCACGACATTATTACTACTCGACAAACTTATCAACGATAATAGTTATACCAATTGAAGAATGAATTCAAGAATGAAAGAAGTTAAACGAAATAAGAGACCAATACGAAATCACAACAGTTGCACCACTTCACCCATATCGATAACACACGATGAAAACCTCTAATGAAATATACAAAACTGCTTTCAGTGTCAACTCGACAACTTATCAACGATAACAGATTCTCCGCGTCAACCCGACGGACTTATTAACGATAATAGTAGCGTCAACTCTATAAACTTATCAACGATAATAGTTGATTCAAGAATGAATTCAAGAGCGTCTATGGATAACTGGATTAAAGTGCGGACGTCATTATTATTATTATTATTATTATTATTATGATAAAACGTTCCAATAGTAATTTTTATGGATTCTGCCGTTTCTGTGCTGCTTTATTAAGTTTAGCTTCATAAAACTTCTGCTGTCCCGGTTTTTATCTTGCAGTCATCCTTACGCGAAGCTGAGTCGACCCACATCGGAAAAAAATTTTGACAATTTTACTCATTTTCACGGACAACTCACGCTTGACAGAAAACTTGATTATGGCAAAACTGTTTTCACAAAAAAACACCTAAAGGTTCCTAAGAAAGTTTCCCTGCGTCTCCTATAGACTCTGATTTTCCCGCACTGACACAGTTACAAACACTCTGTATCTATAGATAACTCGGCTGTTAGGCGACGTATCAAGATGAAACACGTACAAGATTTTATGGTAGATCTCCAACAATACAGCTGTGAAAACCGCATCCACTTTCGTCCTATAATTTTTGCATGATGCACGTGTAAACATACGGACAGACAGACAGACAGACAGACAAACAAACAAAACTTCTAAAAATAATTGTTTTTGCTTCTGTTGCTGTTATAAAGATCCCTCATATTTTCTTAATTATCTCCTCTGTACAAACGTCGGCTAGTTACGATTATGTTACATGTTCAGATATAGCTGTGTATAGCTATGTATAGATAATAACATCGAGTTTTCATCGTGATTCAAGATGACTTGGAAAGGTTTCTTTATTTTTTATTTTACAAGTGACTCAGATCTAACGAACAATTTGAACATCGCAAGTGAGATATCAGTGCGTAGCCTGGTTCATAGAGACTGCACGCCTATGGCTGAGCATTGATCACATCCTTGAGATACTAACGCTATCTGAACACGGTGACCTATACAATGAACAGACTGCTCACCATGATATCATGTGGAATGTTATGACAAAGTCGCGCAACAGGAACTTACGAACAACAGAATTTAAACAGAACTGGCCCAAATAAAACGAAATTTGGGTACCATAGCTCACATAGATAAAATAAGAAAGTAGTTTCATCAAACTAAGAAATGAAAGCAAAGGTCACAATGGTATCCTATTTATTATTAAGCTGCTTAGCTTGATTCACATCAGTGAACGGGCAAAGCATATAATTATACAGTGCACAGAGGTTCAAATGGTTGATAAAAGATACACGGTAGTTCTTTGGCACCGGCGGGGCTTATTGGGAATGAAATTATATAATGAACTATGTTCACGTAAACGGCCAATGATAGCGAAATTAGTTAACAGATTAAAGAAAAAAATCAGAAAAGTAGATGTAAGCACCATCTGCCTTATCTTAGTGCACTTTCAGTTTAACTAGCTGACTGCGAGAATTAATTCAGAAGAGCAAAGGTTAAAAAATGAATTCGTGGTCCCCTCGACATGACGTACGCAAACGCGGCTCATGCTTGCTATCGTTCTAAATCTCAAGTGTAGTGAATGGCTGCCGTGACAGCTGAGCGTTGTAAGTTCAGCCCCGGCATCTACGATCAGCTTGAGGACTAAGTACTACCTCTCTGCTGTTCTAAGATGAAGGCATCTCTCCCTCTGATTGTCCAAGACAAAGAAGCTTCCCTCTGAGAAAGAGTGTCTGTTCTCTCCTACACGAAATCTTTGCTGGTTTCACCAGCAACAGATTTCCATCAGTCAATCGATGTAGCCCTTGTGAGTTCCAACCAATGACAAGTCTATTACAATAGAAACAATCCCACTTCTCCAAAATAATCTACTGTTATCAACCGTAATACACGTTGTTCTCTTATACTGGGGCAGGTAGCAGTTCTTTCCCATTATGAGAGTGGTTTCACATTTCTGTCAATGATAGTAGCTGTATGTGTGCACTCGCGAGTCTTCATCCCTGCTAAGAAAATAATTTCGGTGAAGCAATCTGGAACTCCCTTGCAAAATTTAAACATCAGTTACTATAGGCCTCCTTTGACTCCAACAGACGGTTCTCGTTCTGAGGGCGTCGTGGTAAAAATGAAATGAAATGATCGTATGGCGTTGCTGGCCGGGAGACCCCATGCGGGGAAGTTCGGGCGCCGAGTGCGTGTCTTATTTCAGTCGACGCCACATTGGGCGACTCTTGTGCCGGGATGAGGATGAAATGATGATGACAACACAACACCTAGTCCGCGAGCCGAGAAAATCTTCAACCCGACCGGGAATCGTACCTGGGCCCGCTGTATGGGAAGCAAGCACGTTACATTCAGCTAAGCAGGCGGACTGCGTCGTGGTTTCCCATCGCCTTGCAGATTTTTGTCTTTTTAGAAAGAGCAAATTGCACAGAACTGCTGTGTTTCAAATTAGTATGATCAAAGCAGAAGTCTTACATACCTGTGTCATTTGAAGAGTGCATACTAGCTTAGTTGTGCAAGTTATGTGATACTATACGTGCAAATTGCACAAAAATAACTATGTTTCAGATTATGCTCACAGAAGCAGAATCTGTGCCATTGGTACTACTTTGCAATTCTTGTTATGGTGCATATTTAATTAATTTTCTTTCTGGAAGACTGCTAGAAGTCCATTTTTCGGCTCTCGTGTTTAGGTTCAGTGTTAAATTTGAGGAGAAATTCCCTCTCTTTTCATGCCGCTAAGCAACGACGATGGAGAACTAGTATCAAGAGAGCTTAACTTCTTAAATTTAGGGAACCGAGAGGGCGATGTTACGTAATTGGTTAATCATATGTCGCTAAACAACCATAAATATAGTTATTGCTGTTATATGACGGCCATTCCATATCTCATGGCAACTATGGTATATCGTGCGAACTTGTAGAATCACTGTAATCGCAGTAAATACATTCGAAAGCCCGCGGTATTCGTTGCCGAAATCAGCCGAAAGATTGCGACTGCATCCGAGAATTGTTCAGTCCAGCGCTTGAAACGTTCATTGTGAGCTTGGCCTTACTACAAGATGGATGTAAACAATGTAACCACACTTCATGTGATTTTAGATGCTGTGTACTTTTAACGAGCATTTTCTTTATTTTTTCATTTATAACGACTTTTAGTAATAAAAATAGAGCAATTGCCAAAATGATCAAGTCCAAAACAACCGAATACTGAATATAAAACTCCTTGGAGGACTATTTAAGCTTATGTTAGCGTACTCTTGAGCTACTACTGTTATTACCGTTATTGCTGCTACTGTTTCGGCTACTGGTACGATTACTTATACTGCTCCCTGTCAAATATACGCGATAGTGTGAGCCATTTACGTCTTGTGAAGTGAACTTTGTGCAAATGTATTGCAGAAAACTATTTAAAGGTGTTTTCGTGTTCTGAGTAATTGGAAAACTTAATCCTTCAACACAGCCTGTCAGCCCAAGCAAGCACTTAATTACAAAATGGAACTAATTCAATAAAATCCCAAGTTAAAAGAACTAAAGAAAACGATAAAGACATTTTCAAATCAGGAACTTTTTTTCTGAATAATAATTCACGCGGAGTACCAAGCATTCTTGAGAACTGACTCGCAGCCACTGACTAGACTTTAAATACGAAGTGACTTATTGCAGAACTGTGACTTTAACTAACTCGATAGCGAAGTAACACATGCTCTACCAATACCAACTTCATCAAATTACGTAAATGTGTGCAGCGAACAGGATGGCAAATTATAAACTGAGCCTCACACAGAAGAAAGCATTAATTCTTTAAGAAACTGAGTCACTTTCTGCTATAATAATTAATTTAAATGGCGTCCCAGTGAAGTTGAGTGGAAGAAACAAACATTACGTTCATGCAGCAAAGCAGGGAACTGTTTCATTTGAAACAGCAAGCATACGTAAAACTGACGGAGCGAGGTGGCGCAGTGGTTGACACAATAGACTCGCAGCCCGCATCTCGTGGTCGTGCGGTAGCGTTCTCGCTTCCCACGCCCGGGTTCCCGGGTTCGATTCCCGGCGGGGTCAGGGATTTTCTCTGCCTCGTGATGGCTGGGTGTTGTGTGCTGTCCTTAGGTTAGATAGGTTTAAGTAGTTCTAAGTTCTAGGGGACTTATGACCACAGCAGTTGAGTCCCATAGTGCTCAGAGCCCTTTGAACCATTTTGAATAGACTCGCATTCGAGAGAAGGACGGTTCAAACACGCATCCAGCCTTCCCGATTTAGGTTGCTCTAAATCGCTTCAGACGAACGCCCAGTGAAAGGACACGGCCATCCTTCCCTAATGCGAGCTTGTGCTCCGTCTTTAATGGTCTCATTGACAACTGGACGCTAAACATTAATCTCCTGCTGCTCGCCCATGAAAATTGCATTCTCGCTGGCAGAAATGCTACACGGTGTCATTCTGAGCTACGAGCACCTATGGGTGACGGCGAAAACGTCCGGCACTGCTGGATAATGATGTCTGTGATAAAGATACATCCAATAATGCAGACGTCATCAACAATTATGTGCAACGGTGGAGGTGAGATATCCTACTCATCAGACCCGTCCATGCGACTTGGACTTCATTCCACAACTGAAGAAAACATTGCGTGGGAGGCGGTTTGCAAACAGGGTGGACATCCTCACGTGGGACACGCTGATGGAAATGGCAATGGCATTCAACGCCTTCCCCATAACCGGCGACGCTGTGTGGATCCACTGTGGGCTACTTTGAAGGCCAGTAGTTGATTCTGATTCATTTTTGTTCCATTTGTACTCATGCGCAATAATTTTACAAAGAGTTCCATTGCGTGTATTTATTTTCACCCTCTGACTCGACCTCCTGTACTTAAACGCTATGTTATGTTAGTATTCAGATACACACTGGCTTACCGGTTGAATCGCGGAATTCCCATCTCATCTCGTTATCTTAAGATATCTTGAAATATACCATAGTTGCTATGGCTTGTGGAACGACCCTGGTACTAAAATTAAAAGGAAGGTCAGCGTTGGCCGTAATATTGATGATTTATTGATACCAAAATTGATTTTCAATCACATAGTGATCATCTTCAGTGCTGGAAGTTAAAAATTTCACATAGCGATCAGTGAATAAAAACAAAAAACCACAAATACACCTGAGTATAAACCAACTGTTGGAAAGAATATACCTGTGGTGTACAAATTAAACTCATAGACACTGGTATCAAGTTATCAGTAACCAAAGCTGAGAAGCGATCACAATAACTGAAGCCGCTGTTTACATTCACCTACACAGCAGACCTCGGTGTTCCAGGGTCTTGGAACGCCCTCTATGTGACGTGTGTCACGTGAAGACTTACCAATTCTTTATTTGCCAAGAGATTACCACAAAATACCAAAGTGCACTTGCAAATCATTAACTGAATATTTCAATTTTAAAATTGTACATTAAAAAACGCATAGCAAAAAAGACAGGGTGGAAATGCACATCTTGCCAACATACGCTGACGTTTTATTTCCAAAGATCTTAAAAAACATGTCAGAATAAAAATCTACAGGTGAAGTTATATGGTGTCAGATTACAGGACTAGAAAAGAAGAAAAATATACAAATAACATGACATCAAATATAACAGTAACCGCCATCTGACCCTGCTATTATCCGAAACTTTCTGGACGGAAGAACATGGCTTGTGATGACTGGAGTATTGAACTCATTAAACTGCACGTTGCTGCAATATGGTGAGAAAGGCCAACTGAAAACTTATGACGTCAGGTGGCCTAGGAAGTGGCCGAGGGGCAGATTTTCCGGACGTTTCCCTGAATTCCCCCAAGGACTCTAGAGCTGTATGAGAAGTCAGGTGAAGGTAATGGTGCTCCCAGGCTGTGGTTCCGAAAGGCGCCATCTCAGAGGTGCGAAATACAAGTATTTCCTGGGGGGAAACCAGTAGAAGCTTGAATGGAGAAAGAAACATCGCCATATTACTGTACACAATATGGGAACGGGTTGCATTTTGCGCCTAGATGAATTCTGAGCCAATCGGAGGGAAAGTCCATCCAGTACCAATTTCCACTCAGTTTACAGAAGTATAACAAACGCGTCTGGAGAAAATTCTGTGGGCTCCTCCTGCAATTTTGAATGTGAGGAGAAATTCTCGGCTGTCACTGTGCCAAAGCTCGGGATTGTTCCCACAACCAGTACCCTAGAGGAGCGGTGTGGAAGATAGGAGACGGCAGTGAGACAGTCTGGTCCGCACGACGTCTCGTCACGACGATATCGCTAGGTGTCAAGTGCAGGCTGGGCCTTCTTTCGCTATTCTTTCGCGGTTAGCTTTTGGGCTGCTTTTCTTTTGAGCAACTCACAGTTTTCATGTTTATTTCACGATGAGGGTTTCCTTTTCATAGTGGGTTTCCTGTACTGCGGTCGTGAGTAGATCTTTGTCAGTATTATCGCATTTGCGAGCTGCACAGACTTCGAAAGGCCAGTGACCTGTTGATCAGCAGTCGTTCACAGGGAATTCAGATGCCTTCAGGAACTGTATCTCAATCATTGGGTAATTTCTTGCTGTGTATAATTCCATGTGCAGTAATTTCATTGGTAATGAAATGAAATGAGCGTTTGGCGTCATTGGCCGGGAGGCCCCTCGCGGGGCAGGTCCGGCCGCCATATCGCAGGTCTTATTACATTCGGCGCCACATTGGGCGACCTGCACGCCGGATGGGGATGATGATGAACACAACACAACACCCAGTCCCTGAGCGGAGAAAATCTCCGACCCAGCCGGGAATCGAACCCGGGCCCAGAGGACGGCAATCCGTCATGCTGACCACTCAGCTACTGGGGCGGACATTCCATTGGTCATGACAAGGTGAATTGTTACTATTTTTCCCTTACCGTGTGAGTTATCTAATTCTTTAATCAATAAATTAAAATATAGCTTTAACGAATGTAATAGATTTTTTTCTCTCCTACAGGTATTGATTGAGGCGACCCTTCCCTCTAAATAAATATCGTCATCCGGCTCTGTATGCCTTAATTATGTACTTGGTGTGTCAGTGTAGAACAGGTGCCAAGGTGCCATTATCTGTAATATTTTTTGATTAATCAGGAAAGATAATTGTTTTATTCTCTTCGTTTATGAATTTTTGGGCCTTTATTTACTGCTAATTAAACTTCACCTGCCCCTGCACTAACAAGTGTGAATGCTTATCGCTGACAGTATCGTTCTGTGTGTTGTAAGCCTACAGGGTGTAGAAAAGCAGACAAAATTAGTCGATTTTTGAGTATACAAATATAACAGACAGCTTGCGCTCCCTTCTGCCGAACCACAGGCGGCTCACACGAACCTCGAAGTACTACACAAAAGAAAATCGTAACATTAAATGCTTGAATTCAAATGTAACGGCCATGAAATGTCGCAGAATTTCGCCATCTTGAGCACTTTCAACATGAAACAAATGGAGAGGGTGGAAATTATTTCGACCCCTCCTTTCGACCGCCTTTCACACAGACAATCCATCGGTGGTACCCGTTGGCTGGGGAAGATTAATGTAATTGCGTGGTAGAGAAGACGCAGCATGTCATGTTGGAAGGAGAGTCATCGTCAGATGTGAAAGTAACTGCGGGTGTGCCCCAGGGAAGTGTGTTGGAAGCCTTGCTGTCCATGCTGTGCATTAATGACTTTGCAGACAATATTAAAACCAGGTTTTTTGCAGATGATGCAGTTATCTATAATGAAGTACGAGGGTAAATCAATTATTATCCGAAATTTAGTTATATTTTTCTTTATTTTGGTAGTACTGTCGTTTTACGTTGATGACGCATGCTTTGTTTATTTCTTGTTATATCTTTGCAATTTTCAAGCTACTAGGTTAGTTTCGTTATCGCTTCAGTGCTGTTAATCATGGCTGCTCCGTTGTCTATTTGCGCCAAAGAAGAGCAACGTTCAGTGATCCGTTTTTTTTGTGGTCAGAAGACGTATAAGGGGCCGAAATTCATCGAAGACTTTCGGTGCAGTACGGGAACAGTGTTTTGCCACAACGGAGTGTCTACGAATGGATTGAAAAATTCCGAAATGGTCGCACAAGTGCGGAAGGAGCCGGACGACCGTTTACCGCCACAAATGAAGAAACCATTGAGCGTTCACGTGAAATGATTCTCTTAGACAGACGATTTACTATTGACGAAGTGGCACATCGTCTATAAATTTTGGTCATGGTTCTGCTTACTTGGGTTTGATAAAGTTAATGCAAGATTGGTCCCAAAACAACTCACACAGTTGCATAAACAAACGCACTAGGACTTCTGCAAAAAACATTTATCGCTATGATAACGAAGGGGACAACTTCTTACATAGGATCATTACTGGTGACGCAACATGGATCAATCATTATGAGCCGGAGAGTAAACGGCAGAGTATGGAATCGAAACATCCAAATTCGCCGTGCAAGAAAAAGTTCAAGATCCAACCGTCCGCAGGAAAACTGATACTTAATGTGTTTTGGGACGCACAAGGTCCAGCCAGTACTGGAACATTACGAGGAAAGGGGCACAACAATAAACAGTGTACGTTACAGTGAGATGATTACTGCCAGGCTAAAGCCTGCAATTCGAAGCAAACGCCGAGGATTGCTTTCAAAATGTGTGTGTTGTTGCACGACAATGCCAGTCCGCATACTGTTACCCACAATGCTGAAACGCTCCAGAAACTCAAATTTAAAGTACTGGATCTTTCTCCATATAGTCCCGATCTTGCCCCTTCTATCAATTTTTTGGCCCACTCAAACACTCATTAAGAGGCTATAGATTTGACTCGAATGAAGCAGTGAAAGAAGCGATGCATTCCAGGCTCGCAGATCAACCGAGAACCTTCTTTTATGATGGCATCAGGAAGCTTGTACAACGATGGACGACGTGCGTTGAAACGCAAGGAGACTGTCGAAAAATGATGTTCTTGTAAGTTTCCTATTTGATTACAATAAAATTTTATACCTACTTTGCGGATAATAATTCACTTACCCTTGTACGATCTGAAAGCTTTGTAGGTATTCAGCCAGATCTGAAAACGATTTCAAAGTGGTGCAGAGATTGGCAATTTGCTCAAAGTGTTCAGAAATGTAAAATTTTGCATTTCACTTTCTATGACGGTAACACTAGTGAGTCATTGTTGGAATTGGCCAACTCATACAAACACCTAACACTTTGTAGGGATACGAAATGGAATTATCACATAGGTTCAGTAGTGGGTAGACTTCGGTTTATAGGTAGAATAACGGGGAAGTACAGCCAGTCTACGAAGGAGATTGCTTGCAAATCACTTGTGGGACAGGTTCTAGAATATTGCTGAAATGTATGGGACCCATACGACATAGAACTAACAGGGGATAAGAAATGTATATAGAGAGGGGCAGCGCGATTGCCACAGGTTTATTTAATCCGTGGGAGAGTGTCACAGAGATACTGAATGAAATGAACTGGGAGACTCTTGAAAGTAGACGTAAGCTATCCCGAGAAAGTCTATTAACAAAGTTTCAAATGATGACTCTAGGAATATACTACAATCTCATGCGTATCGCTCACATAATGATCGTGCACAAAGGAATTCAGACAATCATTCTTCCTGCACTCCATACTTGAATGGAGCCGGAAGAAACCCTAATAACTGGTACAGTGGGACGTGCCCTCTGCAATGAATCTCACGGTAATTTGAAGTGTATAGATACAAACGTAGATGTATCTGTAGAAGCAGAAATAGAGAGATTACCTTTCATTACTTTTTCATTAATGATCTCGTCGATCTGAGTTCATTACCAATCGGCTTGAGATTTTGTAGCCTACCAGAATCTGTGGTCGAGATTGTGATAGCAATTCCATCTAGGTCTCTTGCTTTTTGATAGGGACTGGCCTTCACAGCCACGCGTGGTATTTGCCATCGAAAAGTCTCGCGTTGTAGTATATTCGACAAAAGAATTTATAAGGGACAAACGCGTTCAGTGACACAAATTGTCAGAAACAATGGGGCACACGTAATGCACAATCAAATTATAACACAAATAAAAAACAAAAATAGCGCATACAGTACATCCAGAATGCAAGAAAACTTACAGCTCACAAATCCGTAAACACACACAACACAAATATGCAATGACAATTCCACAAAGAAACAAAGAGCATGGTGCGGTATGACTTAACAAATAAAATAACACACAGAATCGCAAATATAGTCTACCAAAGGAAAAAACCTCCACATAAAAATAAAACAGTTTCTGCCTCAGTCATTTATTTTGCCACTGCGTTTCGATAGTTCACACCATTATCTTCAGGCGGAGAATTGTTTATTTGCATGGTTGGTGTTGCTGAAGAGTACAGTCGTCTTTTCACAGTCGCAGACCAAGGGCAGTGCAGACTATTTCGCGTCTTTTGCTGATGGTAAAAGTCGCTGATTTCGAAAAGGCCCTTCAGACGTCAAAACTACGAATTTCTGATAGTGAATTATTGTTACAGGGTCTGCGGTTGTGAAAAGTCTACATACTGAGACCTGATGTATGTCCTAGCCACCGCACATTACATTTTCACTGCCATTTCAAAGAATTTGTACGTGTTGCAGATATGTTTGTTTACATTGGATGCATAGATACAAGAGTAAAGGGTTTCTACAAAAACATGAAGGCTCCACCAGAATACTGAGAGCACAACTCAGTTATTATGTTAGGTAGTATATATTTTTTATGTGATTGTGCTGCAGCGCTGGATATAAAAATAATGATTAAGCATTTACCGGTATGTACATAAATATGTTTTCCTTTTGTTTTTTAAAAACATGTTAATGGTCTGCTCTTGACTAGAGATACTTCAATTATTATATTAATTCTTTATATATAAAAAGATTACAACTGATCAGACATACGTAACAGAAAAGGGAACAGGAAAGGGAGGTAATGACAGTGGCACGTAAAGTGCCCTCCGCCACACACCGTTGGGTGGCTTGCGGAGTATAAATGTAGATGTAGATACGTATCGTAGGAATGAATGGGAATGATTACATTAGTTGCTGTACATTGATACTGTAAACTATGCGAATGCTTTAAGTATTTTGTCAAAGCTTTCGAAAAAGTTGGTTGAGCCTGTTTCACTATTGTCATTGGGTAGATGATCCACAAGTTTTTTTCTTCCTATATGTATAGATTTCTAGTTCTTCATATTGAGACATTTTGTATCCTTTGTTCAGTGTATGTAGTATTTCAAAGTTGCTTTCTACACTGTCAATGAATGTCCTGTATCTTTATGGGAGGCTATGGCAGATTAGTACGGTGTGTTGTATCAGAAGGCGTTAATGTGCTCTTTGTGTATGGTGTGGAAGTTATGGCCTGATTGACCTATGTACTGAGCCGGAAATTTACTCCATATCATTATATATATTACAAAGGATGAAAATTTATCTTGACTGCTTTTTAAGTTATGAAGGTGTCTTTAGCATATTTTATTGTTTGTTTGGAATTCAATTATTATTTTGTTGCGCTTGAAGAAATTGGCAATTTTTTTTTTCGGATGTGTTACTGAGGCTGGGGAGGCATATTGTTAGTGTACTTAGTTGATTGTTGGTTGTTATTTTGATTTTTCCTTTTTTATTTTTTGACTAAATTGTCTATTAATGTGGTTTTATACCCATTAGCTACAGCTCTGTGTTACATGATTTTTATTGCATTCTGGAGGCCCTCATCAGTCAGTGGGATTTTTAGAGCTCTGTCAAGCATTCAGCACTAAGCTGCTAATTTGACTAAAATACATATGTATGATGTGTTGTAATATTTTTATATATGTGAAATAATAATATAATAATTGAAGCATGCAGCCTATTAACACTTTTTTAAAAACAAAAGGTAAACTTATTTAATTATGATTGTTATATCCAGTGCTGCAGTACATTCACATAAAAAATTGTAATATGATAACTGAGTTCTCAGTATTCTGGTGCAACCTATTCATGTATTTAAAAAATAAAAACATATTTTTGTAGAACCCATTTAATCTTGTGTCCCTATACCCAATGTAAACAAATATATTTGTAACATGCACAACTTCTTTGAAACGACAGTGAAAAATGTAATGTGAATTGGAGAGGACGTACATCAGACAACCCAATGTAGAGCTTTTACGACTCTGCCGCCCCTGTGAGAAAGTCGTGTTTTTAATGTCTAAAGTGCCTTTTTTAAATCAACAATTTTTATCATTAGCAAAAGACGCAAAATAACCTACACCGACCTTGGTCTGCGACTGTGGAAAGACGTCTGTACTTTTCAACAACTCCAGCCTTGTAAATAAATAATTCTCCACCTGGAGATGATGGTGTGAACCATTTACAAGCATAGTGGCAAAATAAATAAGTGGCTGACGCAGAATCTGATTTATCTGCATTGATCAAGAGTCGCAGCCCTCATAATGCCCCTTATGGACGAAATATTCATGGCATATAAAACTGTGCAAAATCTCCCGACAACCGAGAGGGACACATTTCAGGGAGCAGGAGGATACGAATTTATGATGCAATGTGCAAAGGAGTGAAATGCAGGAGTTTTAAAACACGCTTCAAAGAACACGTCAGGTGTTGCAACTATGAAACAAACCAGTCCACATTCAAGGAGCACCCAAAGCATCAGAATCATCATCCTATCAACTTAAGATACGAATATCATCAGCATGAATAACCGCAACAACGCACGAAAACTACCGTATTCAGAAGGCCATTCCAGAGAACAATATATATGAGAGTTCCACAATCTGTACAGAAAACTGGAATAGAGATCAACGTAAACATCATTTCTGCACTTTTTATTGCTCATGGAAACCACACATTGCATGTTGTACCACCATACAGCACGACCTTCAGAGGTGGTGGTCCAGATTGCTGTACACACCGGTTCCTCTAATACCCAGTAGCACGACCTTCTGCAATGATGCATGCCAGTATTCGTCGTGGCATACTATCCACAAGTTCATCAAGGCACTGTTGGTCCAGATTGTCCCACTCTTCAACGGCAATTCGGGGTAGATCCCTCAGAGTGGTTGTTGGGTCACGTCGTCCATAAACAGCTCTTTTCAATCTATCCCAGACATGTTTAGAGCGATGTCGTTATCCTGAAGGAAGTCATTCACAAGATGTTCACGATGGGGGCGCGAATTTCGTCAATGAAGACGAATGCTTCGCCAATATGCTGCCGATATGGTTGAACTACCGGTCGAAGGATGGCATTCACGTATCGTTCATCCGTTACGGTGCCTTCCGTGACCACCAGCGGCGTACATCGGCCCCATATAATGCCACCCCAAAACAGCAGGGAACCTCCACCTTGCTATTCTCGCTGGACAGTTCAACCTGACAGGGTTGCCTCAAAACACGTCTCCGACGATTGTATGGTTGAAGGCATATGCAACACTCATCGGTGAAGAGAACATGATGCCAACCAATCCTGGGCGGTCCATTCGGCATGTTGTTGGGACCATCTGTACCGCGCTGCATGGTGTAGGGGTTGCAAAGATGGATCTCGCCATGGACGTCGGGAGTGAAGTTACGCATCATGCAGCCTATTGCGCACAGTTTGAGTCGTAACACGACGTCCTGTGGCTGCACAGAAAGCATTATTCAACATGGTGGCGTTGCTGTCAGTGCTCCTCCGAACCAAAATCCGTAGGTAGTGGTCATCCACTGCACTAGTAGCCCTTGGGCGGCCTGAGTGAGGCATGTCATCGACAGTTCCTGTCTCTCTGTGTCTGCTCCATGTCCGAACAACATGGCTTTGGTTCACTCCGAGACACCTGGACACTTGCCTGATTGAGAGCCCTTCCTGGCACAAAGTAACAATGCGGACGCGATCAAAAAGCGGTACTGACCGTCTAGGCAACAAACAACACGAGCCATGTACCTCCTTCCTGGTGGAATGACTGGAACTGATCGGGTATAGGACCCCATCCGTCTAATAGGCGCTGCTCATGCATGGTTGTTTACATCTTTCGGCGGGCTTAATTACATCTCTGAACAGTCCAAGGGGCTGTATATGTGGTACAATATCCACATTCAACGTCCATCGTCAGGAGTTCTGGGAACTATGGTGATGGAAATTTTTTTGGTGTTACAAAAAGTTACGGCCAAACTTTCAGGAAACATTCCTCACACACAAAGAAGGAAAATATGTTATGTGGACATGTGTCCGGAAACGCTTACTTTCCATGTTAGAGCTCATTTTATTACTTCTCTTCAGATCACATTAATCATGGAATGGAAACACACAGCAACAGAACGTACCAGCGTGACTTCAAACACTTTGTAACAGGAAATGTTCAAAATGTCCTCCGTTAGGGAGGATACATGCATCCACCCTCCGTCGCATGGAATCCCTGATGCGCTGATGCAGCCCTGGAGAATGGCGTATTGTATCACAGCCGTCCACAATACGAGCACGAAGAGTCTCTACATTTGGTACCGGGGTTGCGTAGACAAAAGCTTTTAAATGCCCCCATAAATGAAGGCCAAGAGGGTTGAGGTCAGGAGAGAGTGGAGGCCATGGAATTGGTCCGCCTCTATCAATCCATCGGTCACCGAATCTGTTGTGAGAAGCGTAGGAACACTTCGACTGAATTGTGCAGGAGCTCCATCGTGCATGAACCACATGTTGTGTCGTACTTGTAAAGGCACATGTTCTAGCAGCACAGGTAGAGTATGAAATTATGATAACGTGCTCCATTGAGCGGAGATGGAAGGACATACTGACGAAACTAAAATGAGCTCTAAGCGTTTCCGGACACATGTCCACATAACATCTTTTCTTTATTTGTGTGTGAGGAATGTTTCCTGAAAGTTTGGCCGTACCTTTTTGTAACGCCCTGTATATACTGCAATCATATAGTCAACAGTTGGCAACAATATCCAAAACATAACGTGGTGTAAATGAATGTTTATTTCCTTATTTTCTACTGCTGTGAAAATAAAATTGCGAATGGCAATAAGCAGAAGAACTCACATAAAATTAGAACAAGTTCACATGTAGAGTACCATCTACGAAATTTGTACGTGGAAATTCAAACTATTATTGTCATAAAAATTGAGAAAGTGTCAGAAATGTCGATGGAGTCACTGCTCAGTGTCAAAATGTAAAGAATAAGCATAATATAGACACAAATATTTATATTTTTCCGGACACTGATGCTGTTTTTCAAATAAAAAAGGAGAAAGATGTGTCGTTCAATTGCAATTAGGCGAACTCAAAGTGGTAGAAAATAATAGTGTGCGACTGCGGAAGCAGGATGCATTCTTTTAAAAAGTTTGTGGTGCTGTGTTTCGTGCAGCTGGAAGCTATGGTAGCCAAAGTAGCAGCATGCATTTCTACACACTGTGCAGTATTATCCTGTTTTCAGTCATAAAATATTAATAGCCGTGTTGATCCCACTACCACACTGACATTTGTAAATAATAACGTAATTTGAACAACAGGTAGCGTTTCCGGTGTGTTAGATTGCATTTCCGATACAACAAGGACGCAACAGTTTTATTCTCGCTGTAGTACCGGACAAGTAATGATGTGGTTTCGAGTTTCCCTTCGTGCAGAACGCAATAAAATCTATTGTGACTTCGGTAGCGAGTACCGGGTGATCAAAAAGTCAGTATAAATTTGAAAACTGAATAAATCACGCAATAATGCAGATATAGAGGCACAAATTGGCACACATGCTTGGAATGACATGGGATTTCATTAGAACCAAAAAAATACAAAAGTTCAAAAAATGTCCGACAGATGGCGCTTCATCTGATCAGAATAGCAATAATTAGCATAACAAAGTAAGACAAAGCAAAGATGATGCTCTTTACAGGAAATGCTCAATATGTCCACCATCATTCCTCAACGATAGCTGTAGTCGAGGAATAATGTTGTGAACAGTACCGTAAAGCATGTCCGGAGATATGGTGAGGCATTGGCGTCGGATGTTGTCTTTCAGTATCCCTAGAGATGTCGGTCGATCACGACACAGTTGCGACTTCAGGTAACCCCAAAGCCAGAAATCGCACGGACTGAGGTCTGGGGAGCTGGGAGGCCAAGCATGACGAAAGTGGCGGCTGAGCACACGATCATCACCAAACGACGCGCGCAAGAGATGTTTCACGCGTCTAGCAATGTGGGGTGGAGAGCCATCCTGCATAAACATCGTACGTTCCAGCAGGTGTTTATCAGCCAGGCTGGGGATGATGCGATTCTGTAACATATCGGTGTACCTGTCACCCGTCACGGTAGCAGTTTTGTTGTCCAGCGCCATCTGTCTGACATTTTGTGAACTTTGTTTTCTTTTTTTTTGTTCTAATAAAACCCCACGTCATTCCAAGCATGTGTGTCAATTTTTATCTCTCTATCTACATTATTCCGTGGTTTATTAAGTTTTCAAATTTATCCAGAATTTAAAATGTGTTGCCGCTGGACCTACTAAAGAGCATAAATAGTAATGAGGTTAATAACATGGTACACTCCTCGCATAACTTACATTCATGGTACATACATAAAGATGTCTACATATGTGGTCCTTTTGTGAATAAGCATTTAGTTCTTTTTCACTCCTGGTCGATATTAACTGCACGGAATCTCTTTGGAAACGAGAGTTAACCTCTTTAATAAACGTCAGGAACGAAACTCTGTGAGGGCCTGCAGTGACGTACCAACCCTCGGCCGAAACGTTCACACGGCTGATGTGGTCCTTTTGTGAATAAGCATTTAGTTCTTTTTCACTCCTGGTCGATATTAACTGCACGGAATCTCTTTGGAAACGAGAGTTAACCTCTTTAATAAACGTCAGGAACGAAACTCTGTGAGGGCCTGCAGTGACGTACCAACCCTCGGCCGAAACGTTCACACGGCTGCTGGCACTTGGCACACGGTCCCATTCTCGTCAGCTGCAGGCGCTCCAGAGGACACACTAACGTTTATTGCTGGCCATCTCCGTTCCAAGTGGCGGCTGTATTTCACAGATGCACGTTACCGGTTTGACGGGTATTTCCAGCAATTTCCATAAAACCAACTACATGAGCCCACTACAGTTTTGTTTTCGTTTTCCGCAGAACACATTCTTTCTGAAAGGTCAGTACGTCCCCTTTTCATTACTGGTGAGGACACTGGACACGAATGCTTTCAATGTTGACGTTATTTAGTTAGTTTTCTTTTGTTTCGTATTGCACAGTGACAAAGGAAACAAGTGATACGTTAATTAATTTTCTCCGGATGAAATATTTCCAAGAGTTAAGGGTTCATCATCAGAGGAACACGCTTGCTCTGTTCAGTTTTCTTCTTTAGTAATACAATATCTGAGTACGCGAAGCTTGCTTTATCGTGACAGAGCACCGTTTCAAGCAAAACATTGTGACAAAATACTACACAACTTGACAATTGCTAAGTGTAGGGCGATTTGTAGGTAAATGAATGGGGAGAATGCTTTTAAACTGATGTACAATATAATTTATTCATTAACTGCGTTCAAAAACATTATTACATAAAATCTTGCTATCAAAACATTGAGATGTGCTTGTAATAATACGCAATCTGATCTTAAATAGAATTAATGGATCCTGGCATACAATCTGACATTGAAAGGTTACAGATTCTAAAAGTGCAATTCGAAGTAAATTGGACGATAATAACGCTACCTGATTACAAAGTTAAATGGAGACCTGTGACAGATAGTGAAAGCAGTGGGAAGCAATCAATTGAATTAAATGCATAACTCAGAGATTAATCTGATGAAACTGTAGTTGAAATCAAGTCATTAGCAAACGCAAGTCTGAACCTGGAATAAGTGAAGCTCACTCAGCACTGCTGGTCAAGTAAAATTCCTTACGCCGTTATTAATGTTGGTTGGATCTCAACATGTTATGTGTTGAGATGTTGGAAGAGTGATATGGCTGCAGTTTTTGAAGTATTAGGCCCCTTGTTGTGTACCTATAATCTCGCGAAGGCTACAATGGATCCCGGTTGTAGACAGCTACGGTAGGAGTTGCGGAGCGGCGCTTCTCCGAGCAGGTCAGCCACGATAGCCTTGTTCGACGGCAGCAACAACAGTATCCTTCCTGGAGTTATGACATTTAGCTTTTCGTGGGAGCGAAATGCCTGTCAAGTTAGGTGGGGAGGACTTCAGTGAATCAGAATTGTTATTACTTTTGTGAACTTCTCCTTCATACGCTTTAGTTTATAGTTGTTAACAGGAAGTTTCTCAGGAGGCAGAAAGTCCTCTCGAAGCCCACTTCACTGTCTCCAGCCAGTCGTGGGGTTCTTTTCAAGTTCTGACATTTACTTCCCTTCCTACGACCAATACTTTCGGTATAATTATTTTTCATCTCCCTCTGACTATCTTCATCGTTCTCTACTTGACAGTTTATTGCTGTTAACGAATGGGAAGCTTGCGTTCCAAGAGGGAAATACCTCAGGATTCTGGTTTTCTTTCCACATGGCTTAAAGTGGAAAAGTTCAATGTTTTGCATCTGCTCTCTCAAGAGGCATCCGGTGTATACGTCTGACAGTCCTCCGGCTTGGGCATTTCCTTACGCCGGCCGGTGTGGCCGAGCGGTTCTAGGCGCTTCAGTCTGGAACCGCGCGACCGCTACGGTCGCAGGTTCGAATCCCGTCTCGGGCATCGATGTGTGTGATGTCCTTAGCTTAGTTAGGTTTAAGTAGTTCTAAGTTCTAAGGGACTGATGACCTCAGTGCTGAGAGCCATTTGAACCATTTCCTTACAGTGAACTGAGGAAGTTAGCCTTACTTCGGACCAGAGTGGTACCACTAATCTTTCCGGGCGCGGAAATGTAAGTGTTCACGACCGCACAGCCAAGCTGCGATTCATGACATGAATCCACCGGCTGATATTAATTGGAAATTGGAAATAAATAAATCTTAATACTCTGTACTGTAGCTTTGGATGACTTCCTATCAAGCGAGACTGCATATAATTCATCTCATTTTCGTATGACTTCACAGCAGTGGTGCAGTATAACACTCTGACTGGCGTTGAGGAATTTATACTTGGAGTTACTGTTAAGAAAAATCGTGACACCACGTAAGGAAAAGAGGCATTTTCTTGACACGAGTAATCACAGGCAGTGATGGACGACATGAAACACAGTACATACGTAATAGAGGAGAAGTGAAATATTTGTAACAATAAATGGCAGAGATTTCAGCATATGGGAAAGCATAATAAGACTTATGAAACGTTCATGTTTGACATAGGCCGTACTCCTAATATAAATGTCAATATCGGACTCACTGCAAGGAATATGCCCTCCTCGGGTACCAATGCACATTTTATTCACGCTGACTACCTCACTGTAGTGGAGTCATTGGGGAACATTGGCCCACTAATCTTTCAACGCAGTTTTTAGTTATTGCACCGTTCGGGGATAGGGTATTCGCTGAGAAACACGCCTACCAAGAGCATGTCCGGCACCATGTATAGAGTTTAGGTCCGGGGGGTACGCATGTCATTCCATATCAGTTTCTTCACATTCCAGTGTGTCCGGTACCTTAGCGGTCCTGTGTGGGCGGGCACTGTGGTCCATGAACAGACAGACGGGACCTACAGCACACCTAAACAGACGGACGTGATCTAGAATAATCACCCTGCAATGCCACTGTGCCATAGCAGTGCCTCGCACAAATAAATACAGCGATGTTAAGCCACTGTGCATAATGCCTGCCCACACCATACCCGAGGCTGGCTGTATTATATTCTATCATTGCTACTGGCTGAATAATGAATTAGAGTTTTTGAATTGGAAATGTTCTATGACTTTTAACAATGAAGTCATAAGCGGAATTTAATGAAATGCTTTAACGGCCGGCTGCCGAACAGACACCATAAAACATATCTGAAATAAACTTTGTAGAAAATTTAATAATAAGTGTTATTTATTTTCTTGTCAGTGGGAAACTTTAGCTCTTCTTTCTACTGCGATGGTCGTCTTGAATACAGTCACTAATGGTTGATCGTGTCAGCTAACGAAAAAAACTCATATTTCGATGCGCTGAGGTGACCTGTTTGTCAAATAAATAGACAGGCACTGTATTTTACATGACGTTATTTACGTAAACCCAAAATTCAGTATCATAAAATAAACTGTTACAATAGGAGGAGAGATAAAATACTCGGATCCTCTCTTCATAAAGACAGACGGCAGACTACTCTCTTTTTTGCTGACTTTAAAAAAAAGTGACAGTCACAACTCTCTCATCTAACAGCATCTCTCCTGAACGTATCGCATCGTTTTTTATCTTACGTATACCCCATTGGTACCATCAAGAAAGTGCCACTACACCTGCCTCCTACTGTAGGCTGTGGATTCATATACATAGCACACAGTACAAAATTTCCATTTCTTGTTAATTTATACAAAATTTATACATTTTACGTTTTTTTACCCAGAGTGCCAAGGTGCAGACGTCTGCTTTCATGGCCGAACGGTCAAAAATCTTTATTTTGAGTTCTGAACTGTTTGGATCTTTCTTGTCAATTATTCATTAGTATACTATTTGACTAATGTGTGTCAGCTATGTGGGAGCCTCGTTACTATCAGGTTCTTTATATGTTATATATTTTACCAAAACTTTTCTTACACCATATTAAAATTACAAATAAATCAATATATATATATATATATATATATATATATATATATATATATATATATATATATAAAACCTAAATCAGGATGGCCGGACGCGGGATTGAACCGTCGTCCTCCCGAATGCGAGTCCAGGAGGAGTATATATATATATATATATATATATATATATATATATACTCCTGGAAATGGAAAAAAGAACACATTGACACCGGTGTGTCAGACCCACCATACTTGCTCCGGACACTGCGAGAGGGCTGTACAAGCAATGATCACACGCACGGCACAGCGGACACACCAGGAACCGCGGTGTTGGCCGTCGAATGGCGCTAGCTGCGCAGCATTTGTGCACCGCCGCCGTCAGTGTCAGCCAGTTTGCCGTGGCATACGGAGCTCCATCGCAGTCTTTAACACTGGTAGCATGCCGCGACAGCGTGGACGTGAACCGTATGTGCAGTTGACGGACTTTGAGCGAGGGCGCATAGTGGGCATGCGAGAGGCCGGGTGGACGTACCGCCGAATTGCTCAACACGTGGGGCGTGAGGTCTCCACAGTACATCGATGTTGTCGCCAGTGGTCGGCGGAAGGTGCACGTGCCCGTCGACCTGGGACCGGACCGCAGCGACGCACGGATGCACGCCAAGACCGTAGGATCCTACGCAGTGCCGTAGGGGACCGCACCGCCACTTCCCAGCAAATTAGGGACACTGTTGCTCCTGGGGTATCGGCGAGGACCATTCGCAACCGTCTCCATGAAGCTGGGCTACGGTCCCGCATACCGTTAGGCCGTCTTCCGCTCACGCCCCAACATCGTGCAGCCCGCCTCCAGTGGTGTCGCGACAGGCGTGAATGGAGGGACGAATGGAGACGTGTCGTCTTCAGCGATGAGAGTCGCTTCTGCCTTGGTGCCAATGATGGTCGTATGCGTGTTTGGCGCTGTGTAGGTGAGCGCCACAATCAGGACTGCATACGACCGAGGCACACAGGGCCAACACCCGGCATCATGGTGTGGGGAGCGATCTCCTACACTGGCCGTACACCACTGGTGATCGTCGAGGGGACACTGAATAGTGCACGGTACATCCAAACCGTCATCGAACCCATCGTTCTACCATTCCTAGACCGGCAAGGGAACTTGCTGTTCCAACAGGACCATGTACGTCCGCATGTATCCCGTGCCACCCAACGTGCTCTAGAAGGTGTAAGTCAACTACCCTGGCCAGCAAGATCTCCGGATCTGTTCCCCATTGAGCATGTTTGGGACTGGATGAAGCGTCGTCTCACGCGGTCTGCACGTCCAGCACGAACGCTGGTCCAACTGAGGCGCCAGGTGGAAATGGCATGGCAAGCCGTTCCACAGGACTACATCCAGCATCTCTACGATCGTCTCCATGGGAGAATAGCAGCCTGCATTGCTGCGAAAGGTGGATATACACTGTACTAGTGCCGACATTGTGCCTGCTCTGTTGCCTGTGTCTATGTGCCTGTGGTTCTGTCAGTGTGATCATGTGATGTATCTGACCCCAGGAATGTGTCAATAAAGTTTCCCCTTCCTGGGACAATGAATTCACGGTGTTCTTATTTCAATTTCCAGGAGTGTATATACAAGGAGAATATGACACCGCGCGACTGCTACGGTCGCAGGTTCGAATACTGCCTCGGGCATGGATGTGTGTGATGTCCTTAGGTTAGTTAGGTTTAAGCAGTTCTAAGTTCTAGGGGACTGATGACCTCGGATGTTAAGTCCCATAGTGCTCAGAGCCATTTTTGAGAATATTACAAATTTTGTTTCATATCATGTAGTCCTTTTTTACAGTCGATTAAATATTTATCTTTCTTTATCTACATTTATAACAACTGCGTGTCTTTCCTTTAGTTTGCACCAGAGGTTGCATCTTCTACGTCCTTCGTTTTTCTATTGTGGTTGAATCGTTGGCATGAGCTGGCTCCATTGTTTGAAGTTCTTCGCAGCAGCGATTGTTTCCCGCACCACACAGAGGATGATCCGCGCGCGTCATAGTGTGTGAATAGTCCGTAGTGTCCACACAAGGTAGCCACTTACACCTGCCTAAGAATTCCGTAAGCTATGACGGGCTTCACTACATTGTGAGCGCGAAGGACCCAGCTGTACCAGCTTTATTGGATGAAATATTCGTCGACATTTTGGTGAGTGCCCACCTTTCCATTAGCACACACGTGCCACAGTTCCGCTTATTCAGCTCGGCGCTGTAGGTTCGTCACACTTTCTGCATTGAAGATGAATCACTTGGCGATTGTGAACGTGAATCGTCGCACAGTACCACTTTTTAACCACTAAGTGGAAACTCCACATATTTGAGATACTTTGCACAACTTACGTATTTGCACTTTCTAATATGTCTGGTATCGAGTAAGATTGACCGGTTTTAACAGGTTTACAAAATATACATGAACATGTTTACAAAAACATGAAACAAATAAGAGTCATTCAAGTACAGATACAAGAAAATCTGATCTATATTCTAATTGAAGGTGCCTCGTAATTAGTTTCTGCTGACACTTTTATTTTTAGCTCTAAGAAAACTTTCTCCTTTTTATTTCTTTCAGTGAATGAAGAATTTACTTCTCGAAATCTTTACATATTCTATAAGAAACTGTAAACTGATACTATCATCAACACAATGAAGAGCAATTTGACCACTACACGAGGAAAGGAAAGGCATACGGATTCCATCAAGCAACTTCTGTTTAAGATAAATATCATGCATATATTTGTACGAGTATTTGGTTCCACAAACAATTTACGCTACATGCTACGAGGACAAGTTAAATACTGGTTGTAAATCCAAGTCCTGCTCACGGCATTATGTTTATTATTTTCCTTTCTATGTCTCAAAATCCTGTTTAATATTTATATTTTTCACTCAGTTACTCATTGTTGAAACCGTTCTCGTATGCTACAAGCCAATATATGTGTATATACGTTTTCATTGCAATCATTTATGTTCAGGTTCACTGCTAATTTTGTGTTTGAATATAGTGTTCAAGTGTTTCTACAACGCTAGTTTTGTATTACTCCAAGTATTAATTTACCCTCAGATGTAGCTTGGATAGCCATGTATGTATTTTATTGGACGTAGTATTCGACGATTTACGTAGTCGCTTAACGCACAAGCAAAGTTAATGCGAGATCCACTGTTCTCGTTATCACTTTTTATCAGGCAGATCTACAATCGTGTTTAGCTGTTTCAACGTGCTGAATATAAATGCACCTACTTATTCTCCTTTCCATAAATTCATACAAAGCCACAATTATACGTAACTCATAAACCAATATGGGGGGAAGGGACGCCTTTTATTTGGTACCTTCTATCTCCAGTTCAATCCTTCCTCCAGGCGAGATGTGCAACTGCAAGGAAGTCAGTCGCGTCTTTACTTGTACATACGCACACATCAAGTACAACTCGGTACATTCAATATTTTTGCTAATAACATTTCGTTTTTATGCCTCTCGGAGAATATGTTTATCAATATTTCATACTTCCTTACGCAATCTTTGAAAGTGATTTGTCTCCCGCACTGTTTTTCTTTTAAATAACGCTTTTTTGCCATAATGAACCTTATCTTGTGACTTGTAGTTGCTGAGTATACAAAGTTTTTACCATTTTAGTCACATGACCAAATTTCATTTTCTTCTTAATTTTTTTTATTCCTTCCTATACAATTTTACGTTCACTTTAATGTAGAGATAGTTTTCAACAGAATAGTGTAAAGTATCGTATAATCGGCAAAGCTTAATCGGTTGTAGTTTTATGTAAATAGTGTAGTTCTTTCTTATTCACTGAAGCGCCAAAGAAACTGCTACAGGCACGCGTATTCAAATACGGAGATAAGCAAACAGGCAGAATACTGCGCTACGGTTGGCAACGCCTATATAAGACAACAAGTGTCTGGTGCAGTTGCGGTTACTGCTGCTACAATGGCAGGTTATCAACATTTAAGGGAGTTTGAATGTGGTGTTATAGTCGGCGTACGAGCGATGGGACATGGCATCTTCGAGGTAGCGATGAAGTGTCGATTTTCCCGTAAGGCCATTTCACGAATGTACCGTGAATATCAGTAATCCAGTAATACATCACATCTTTGACATCGCTGGGGCCGGAAAAATATCCTGCAAGAACGGGACCAACAACGACTGAAGAGAATCGTTCAACGTGACAGAAGTGCAACCCTTCTGCAAATTGCTGGAAATTTCAGTGCTGGCTATCAACAAGTGAACCGAGCGAGGCGGCGCAGTGGTTAGACACTGGACTCGCATTCGGGAGGACGACGGTTCAATCCCGCGTCCGTCCATCCTGATTTAGGTTTTCCGTGATTTCCCTAAATCGCTCCAGGCAAATGCCGGGATGGTTCCTTTCATAGGGCACGGCCGACTTCCTTCCCCGTCCTTCCCTAATCCCATGAGACCGATGACCTCGCTGTCTGGTCTCCTTCCCCAAACCAACGAACCTATCAACAAGTGACAGCGTGGGAACCATTCAACGAAACATCAGCGATATGGCATTTCAGAGCCGAAGGTTCTCTCGGGTACCGTAGATGAGTGGACGACACAAATCTTTACGACTCAGCTGGGTCCGTCAACACCGACACTGGACTGTTGCTGACCGGAAACACAATGCCTGGTCGGAAGAGTCTAGTTTCAAATTGTATCGAGCGGATAGACGTGTACGGTTATGGAGACAACCTCATGAATCCATGGATATTGTATGTCAGCAGGGGACTGTTCAAGCCGGTGGAGGCTCTGTAATTTGGTGGGGCGTGTGCAGTTGGAGTGCTATGGGATCCCTGATACGTCTAGACGCGGCTCTGGCAGGTGAGACGTCCGTAAGCATCGTGTCTGATCACCTGCTCCATTCATGTCTATTGTGCATACCGACGAACTCGAGCAATTCCAGAAGAAAATGCGACACCCCACCAGTCCAAAATTGTTACAGAGAGACTTCTGGAACACTCTTCACAGTTTTAACACTTCCGCTGGCCACCAAGGTGCCCAGACATGAACATTGTTGATCATATCTGGGATCCCTTGCAACGTGCTGTTCAGAAGAGACATCCACTCCGTCGTACTCTTACGGATTTATGGACAGCCCTGCAGGATTCATGGTGTCAGTTCCTTCCAACACTACTTGAATTTCAGTACCTCACTATGTTCATCACCCAATTCCTCTTTGTAGCTTACCCTCGTTAACATATGCTATATTTATTAGTTTCGTATAATCATAACCTTTCTGTAAATACACTCCTGGAAATGGAAAAAAGAACACATTGACACCAGTGTGTCAGACCCACCATACTTGCTCCGGACACTGCGAGAGGGCTGTACAAGCAATGATCACACGCACGGCACAGCGGACACACCAGGAACCGCGGTGTTGGCCGTCGAATGGCGCTAGCTGCGCAGCATTTGTGCACCGCCGCCGTCAGTGTCAGCCAGTTTGCCGTGGCATACGGAGCTCCATCGCAGTCTTTAACACTGGTAGCATGCCGCGACAGCGTGGACGTGAACCGTATGTGCAGTTGACGGACTTTGAGCGAGGGCGTATAGTGGGCATGCGGGAGGCCGGGTGGACGTACCGCCGAATTGCTCAACACGTGGGGCGTGAGGTCTCCACAGTACATCGATCTTTTCGCCAGTGGTCGGCGGAAGGTGCACGTGCCCGTCGACCTGGGACCGGACCGCAGCGACGCACGGATGCACGCCAAGACCGTAGGATCCTACGCAGTGCCGTAGGGGACCGCACCGCCACTTCCCAGCAAATTAGGGACACTGTTGCTCCTGGGGTATCGGCGAGGACCATTCGCAACCGTCTCCATGAAGCTGGGCTACGGTCCCGCACACCGTTAGGCCGTCTTCCGCTCACGCCCCAACATCGTGCAGCCCGCCTCCAGTGGTGTCGCGACAGGCGTGAATGGAGGGACGAATGGAGACGTGTCGTCTTCAGCGATGAGAGTCGCTTCTGCCTTGGTGCCAATGATGGTCGTATGCGTGTTTGGCGCCGTGCAGGTGAGCGCCACAATCAGGACTGCATACGACCGAGGCACACAGGGCCAACACCCGGCATCATGGTGTGCGGAGCGATCTCCTACACTGGCCGTACACCACTGGTGATCGTCGAGGGGACACTGAATAGTGCACGGTACATCCAAACCGTCATCGAACCCATTGTTCTACCATTCCTAGACCGGCAAGGGAACTTGCTGTTCCAACAGAACAATGCACGTCCGCATGTATCCCGTGCCACCCAACGTGCTCTAGAAGGTGTAAGTCAACTACCCTGGCCAGCAAGATCTCCGGATCTGTCCCCCATTGAGCATGTTTGGGACTGGATGAAGCGTCGTCTCACGCGGTCTGCACGTCCAGCACGAACGCTGGTCCAACTGAGGCGCCAGGTGGAAATGGCATGGCAAGCCGTTCCACAGGACTACATCCAGCATCTCTACGATCGTCTCCATGGGAGAATAGCAGCCTGCATTGCTGCGAAAGGTGGATATACACTGTACTAGTGCCGACATTGTGCATGCTCTGTTGCCTGTGTCTATGTGCCTGTGGTTCTGTCAGTGTGATCATGTGATGTATCTGACCCCAGGAATGTGTCAATAAAGTTTCCCCTTCCTGGGACAATGAATTCACGGTGTTCTTATTTCAATTTCCAGGAGTGTAGTTCTTTCCTCGGTCGTGGCCGTAGCTCTTTCCGTGTAAATACTTTCTTTTGTATATAGCTTCTCACTCTGATTATCTTTCTTCTTGTACATAGTCCTACGTCTACGTACCGTCATACGTGTGAAGTTGGTTTTGAAGTTTGTCACATAATGACGTGACAAAATGAACATTTCATCATACTATCACCGAGCGAGGTGGCGCAGTGGTTAGCACACTGGACTCGCATTCGGGAGGACGACGGCCTTCCTGATTTAGATTTTCCGTGATTTCTCTAAATCGCTCCAGGCAAATACCGGGATGGTCCCCCTGAAAGGGCACGGTCGACTTCCTTCCCCGTCGTTCCCTAATCCGATGAGACCGATGACCTCGCTGTTTGGTCTCTTCCTTCAAACAACCCAACTCATTCTATCAAAATCTGTGCAGAAAACTCAAAGAATTCAGTAATAATACTCGTTATATATGTTTATTCTTATGGTTAAGTCATCGGCTGGCGAACGTTCTGTTCCTATAACTAGTTCTATACGTGACATGGAAAAATTGCTACTTCACCTATTCAAATTTCGTGTAATTTGGTCGCATGTATGTGTCAGTATTTACTTAATGCTTTTTTATAGTATTTCTTTGTGTACTTAAGTATTATTTTGTCTAGTTAATGTTTGAACGACACGCTGTGTCTCTTACATTGTCATTATTTGTTAGGCGACGCACTAGCACGTTGTCACATTTCTCACTCTACAACCGTCCGGCGCACATCGTTTATTGCAAGATTGTTTACCCTTCGCTAGGCGCCCACATGGACGTGTTTTCACTAAATTATTTGTCATATCAACGATATCAGTGTAAAACTTAGTGCTACGAACTGTACCCGCAAATTACAGGACGTCCATACAATTACGCAACAGCGCGTGTGTGATCCGCTAACAAATGGCAGAAAAGCTATGTAAGGTATCAAAGATAATGACTTCGTAACTTATTCAGCGGACTTTCTCGAAATTATTCATCATCGTAATGCCGGTTCTCGATATCAACAGGTTTGAGGCCCACACGTGTTCCCAGAACAACGTCACGATAACGTACAACCAACTGCACAGCAGCCTCACTTTGCTCAAGACTCAAACAGTGTCAACAGCACTTTCAGCCTCTGCTACTAGGAGGCAAACAACCGTCGCCTACCGACAACATGCACATACACTGCCAACTGTCAGCTTCCCATGACATCCAACTGGTCCAGCAACCACGCTATTGACTACGACAGACGGCAGTTATCCATTCGACAGTTAATCAGCAACAGCGGCATCAAAGGAGTACAGTATAAACTGTCAGTTCAAAATAACTTTGAAGTTACGGCAAATTCTTACGTCAGTGAAAGCAAAGCTCCTGTCAGTACCTTTGCAACCCCCTATAAAAACAAAGCTCCCTCCCGTATTTGTATGCGACACTAAAAAGTGGAAAGATATAGCAAGAGACCTAGAGGGAATCCTTTCTCATCCGTTCTTGGCTAGATCACTACTTTATGCTGTAAGTATTGCAACTTTGACCCCTGGCAATTACAGGAAGTTTATTAGTTTCTTGATAGAGAACCATATCGAATTTCACTCTCATGAAACTGATCAGACTAATAAACCACTGTATTTAGAGGGTTACCTATCACAACATCTGAGGGTAGACATACAGTTGAATTAACTAACAGAGCTTCTGTAGTACAAATGCATTCACCATATAACAAACGACCATATCCCTCATTCTTAGTAATATTAACACGTAATGCTAAAGCGGCATAAATATACGCCCTGCAAAAGTTATTTAGTATCTCAGGTCTAACTGAGGAAAATTACAGATCACATGGACCCAATTTTTGGTACAGGTGTCAGAGATTTGATCATTCAACAGTATATTGCAATGCGGAACTGCATTGTGCAAAGTGCTCTCAGAATCACCTAACGTCAGACTGCAAAAAACCCGGAAACACTCCAGCCTCTCGCGTTAATTGTGGTGAAAGCCATCCCAAGTCGTACAAATGCTGTGTTGTTTACCAGCAACTACGCTCGGGCCAGCACCGCCAAGTACACACGTTTGCGCAGCAGGAGCCAGCCCTGCTGTCACAAACAGCCACCAGTACCAAACCAGACACGACCACTTCAGCTGTCCAGCCACGATACACCTCGTTTTCCAGGAAGAGAGCATCATATGCCGACATAACGAAAGGCACTCTCCCGCAGCGATTGGTTAATCAGCACCTTCTACCGCCAAACTTCCGTTCTCCGTACCTGTTACATTCTTCAATGCCTCCTCTGAGAGATTATCAAGCTGTCATATCTAATGTAATAAATCCTTTACAAATGCTAGCGCAGCCCAGAGTAAAAGATCTCTTAAGCTGGCACTGTTGAAGTCAAGCAATAACCATCATTTCACCACATAACACGTCAATATCAGAAATATCATTACATCTACTGACTAACAATCCTTAAACGGCGAACAATGCAGCAGCGGAAAACCTTAAAGACATATTCTGGAATGCAAACGGCTTAAAAAACAAAGTTGCGTAACTAAATCTATTCATTAGTGAAACTCACTTGCGACCTTCAGGAATTCTTATGATACCACGATTTAAATGCTCCAACGAGGCGGTGGTACTGCTTTACTCGTCCAGCAAAACATATAGCATCGGTAAACCTAGAAGCAACGAACGTCCGGGGTAACGCTACATTTGTCTCCATGTACCAACCATCCCACACACAGAAAACTTCTGCTAGCTGATCTCGATAGTGTCTTGGGTGGCCCTACTGAGCCCGTAATAGTAGCAGGCTGAATTCTAAACATCGTATGTGGCGTTCAACGTTCATCAAGCCTAACGAAAACCCTGCCGAGTCGGCCGGAGTGGCCGTGCGGTTCTAGGCGCTACAGTCTGGAACCGAGCGACCGCTACGATCGCAGGTTCGAATCCTGCCTCGGGCATGGATGTGTGTGATGTCCTTAGGTTAGTTAGGTTTCATTAGTTCTAAGCTCTAGGCGACTGATGATCTCAGAAGTTAAGTCGCATAGTGCTCAGAGCCATTTGAACCATTTGAGCCAAACCCGGCCGACTAGCAACGTGGTCTAGCGCACTGCTTCCCGAGCGGGAAGACGTGCTGGTCCCCGGCACGAATCCGCCCGGCGGATTAGTGTCGAGATCCGGTGTGCTGGTCAGCCTGTGGGTGGTTTTTAAGGCGGTTTTCCATGTGCCTCGGCGAATGCGGGCTGGTTCCCCTTATTCCGGATGTTACACTATATCGCCGATTGCTGCGCAAACACTGTCTCCTCGTACGCGTGCACCATAATTACTCTTTTTTTTTTTTTTTTTTGGTCATCAGTCTACTGACTGGTTTGACGCGGCCCGCCACGAATTTCTTTCCTGTGCTAACCTCTTCATCTCAGAGAAGCACTTGCAACCTACGTTCTCAATTATTTGCTTGACGTATTCCAGTCTCTGTCTTCCTCTGCAGTTTTTGCCCTCTACAGCTCCCTCTAGTACCATGGAAGTCATTCCCTCATGTCTTAGCAGATGTCCTATCATCCTGTCCCTTCTCCTTATCAGTGTTTTCCACATATTCCTTTCCTCTCCGATTCTGCGTAGAACCTCCTCACTCCTTACGTTATCAGTCCACCTAATTTTCAACATTCGTCTATAGCACCACATCTCAAATGCTTCGATTCTCTTCTGTTCCGGTTTTCCCACAGTCCATGTGTCACTACCATACAATGCTGTACTCCAGACGTACATCCTCAGAAATTTCTTCTTCAAATTATGGCCGGTATTTGATATTAGTAGACTTCTCTTGGCCAGAAATGTCTTTTTTGCCATAGCGAGTCTGCTTTTGATGTCCTCCTTGCTCCGTCCGTCATTGGTTATTTTACTGCCTAGGTAGCAGAATTCCTTAACTTCATTGACTTCGTGACCATCAATCCTGATGTTAAGTTTCTCGCTGTTCTCATTTCTACTACTTCTCATTACCTTCGTCTTTCTCCGATTTACTTTCAAACCATACTGTGTACTCATTAGACTGTTCATTCCGTTCAGCATATCATTTAATTCTTCTTCACTTTGACTCAGGATAGCAATGTCATCAGCGAATCGTATCATTGATATCCTTTCACCTTGTGTTTTAACTCCACTCCTGAACCTTTCTTTTATTTCCATCATTGCTTCCTCGATGTACGGATTGAAGAGTAGGGGCGAAAGGCTACAGCCTTGTCTTACACCCTTCTTAATACGAGCACTTCATTCTTGGTCGTCCACTCTTATTATTCCCTCTTGGTTGTTGTACATATTGTATATGACCCGTCTCTCCCTATAGCTTACCCCTACTTTTTTCAGAATCTCGAACAGCTTGCACCATTTTATATTGTCGAACGCTTTTTCCAGGTCGACAAATCCTATGAAAGTGTCTTGATTTTTCTTTAGCCTTGCTTCCATTATTAGCCGTAACGTCAGAATTGCCTCTCTCGTCCCTTTACTTTTCCTAAAGCCAAACTGATCGTCACCTAGCGCATTCTCAATTTTCTTTTCCATTCTTCTGTATATTATTCTTATAAGCAGCTTCGATGCATGAGCTGTTAGGCTGATTGTGCGATAGTTCTTGCACTTGTCAGCTCTTGCCGTCTTCGGAATTGTGTGGATCATGCTTTTCCGAAAGTCAGATGGTATGTCGCCAGACTCATATATTCTACACACCAACGTGAATAATCGTTTTGTTGCCACTTCCCCCAATGATTTTAGAAATTCTGACGGAATGTTATCGATCCCTTCTGCCTTATTTGACCGTAAGTTCTCCAAAGCTCTTTTAAATACCGATTCCAATACTGGATCCCCTATCTCTTCTAAATCGACTCCTGTTTCTTCTTCCATCACATCAGACAAATCTTCACCCTCATAGAGGCTTTCAATGTATTCTTTCCACCTATCTGCTCTCTCCTCTGCATTTAACAGTGGAATTCCTGTTGCACTCTTAACGCTTCCACCGTTGCTTTTAATGTCACCAAAGGTTGTTTTGACATTCCTGTATGCTGAGTCTGTCTTTCCGACAATCATATCTTTTTCGATGTCTTCACATTTTTCCTGCAGCCATTTCTTCTTAGCTTCCCTGCACTTCCTATTTATTTCATTCCTCAGCGACTTGTACTTCTGTATTCCTGATTTTCCCGGAACATGTTTGTACTTCCTATTTCATCAATCAACTGAAGTATTTCTTCTGTTACTCATGGTTTCTTCGCCGATACCTTCTTTGTACCTATGTTTTCCTTCCCAACTTCCGTGATGGCCCTTTTTAGAGATGTCCATTCCACTTCAACTTTACTGCGTACTGCGCTATTCCTTATTGCTGTATCTATAGCGTTAGAGAACTTCAAACATATCTCGTCATTCCTTAGTACTTCCGTATCCCACTTCTTTGCGTATTGATTCTTCCTGACTAATGTCTTGAACTTCAGCCTACTCTTCATCACTACTATATTGTGATCTGAGTCTATATCTGCTCCTGGGTACGCCTTACAATCCAGTATCTGATTTCGGAATCTCTGTCTGACCATGATGTAATCTAATTGAAATCTTCCCGTATCTCCCGGCCTTTTCCAAGTATACCTCCTCCTCTTGTGATTCTTGAACAGGGTATTCGCTATTACTAGCTGAAACTTGTTACAGAACTCAATTAGTCTTTCTCCTCTTTCATCCCTCGTCCCAAGCCCATATTCTCCTGTAACCTTTTCTTCTACTCCTTCCCCTACAACTGCATTCCAGTCGCCCATGACTATTAGATTTTCGTCCCCCTTTACATACTGCATTACCCTTTCAATATCCTCATACACTTTCTCTATCTGTTCATCTTCAGCTTGGGACGTCGGCATGTATACCTGAACTCTCGTTGTCGGTGTTGGTCTGCTGTCGATTCTGATTAGGACAACCCGGTCACTGAACTGTTCACAGTAACACACCCTCTGCCCTACCTTCCTATTCATAACGAATCCTACACCTGTTATACCATTTTCTGCTGTTGTTGATATTACCCGATACTCATCTGACCAGAAATCCTTGTCTTCCTTCCATTTCACTACACTGACCCCTACTATGTCTAGATTGAGCGTTTGCGTATACCTTTTCAGATTTTCTAGTTTCCCTACCACGTTCAAGCTTCTGACATTCCACGCTCCGACTCGTAGAACGTTATCCTTTCGTTGATTATTCAATCTTTTTCTCATGGTTACCTCCCCCTTGGCAGTCCCCTCCCAGAGATCCGAATGGGAGACTATTCCGGAATCTTTTGCCAATGGAGAGCTCATCATGATACTTCTTCAATTACAGGCCACATGTCCTGTGGATACACGTTACGTGTCTTTAATGCAGTGGTTTCCATTGCCTTCTGCATCCTCATGTCGTAGATCATTGCTGATTCTTCCGCCTATAGGGGCAATTTCCCACCCCTAGGACAAGAGAGTGCCCTGAACCTCTATCCGCTCCTCCGCCCTCTTTGACAAGGCCGTTGGCAGAATGAGGCTGACTTCTTATGCCGGAAGTCTTCGGCCGCCAATGCTGATTATTTATCAAAATTTAGGCAGTGGCGGGGATCGGACACGGGACCGAAGACGTTTTGATTATGAATCAAAGACGCTACCCCTAGACTATGGGTACAACTCTACGCCAATATTTGGGGTTACACTCGTCTGGTTTGAAACGTTCCACAGGGGCCCGAACCACACAATAGCCCTGGGTTCGGTGTGGGTCGGCGGTGGGGTAGGTGGACTGCTGTTGCTACGGCGGGACGAAGCCCCTCCGTCGTTTCTAGGTTCCTACTCACACACTAACGAAATATTTTGTGTATCTATTTGCCGAACTTTTTAACTGTTGAAACTCATTGTACTGTAAATTCTGATCATAATCCGTTATTAGTATCCATCGTTATGCAGAGAGAGAATGAAGCAGCAAAGGAATATTAACTGAGAACAATATAAGCAACAGCTTGAAACAATGATTGATGTTGATGTTGTCGCTCGTATACAGACTGTTGAAGAGTTGGAACTACAAGTTGTGTTATTTAACGACCGTTTGATCACAGATAATGAACTCTGCATCTTTCTGCCCTTCCTTCGCACAAATCACGCTTCTGAATTTTCTCCTGAGGTAGTAAGTAGTATGTTAGGTTAGTGAGTTAGCTAGTCAGATGATTTGTTTGATAATTAAAAGTTGTGTGGCCTCATGACCACGAAACAAACAAAACTTGTGCGAATCTTCGGAAAAAATTAATGCAGTATTTGGGTCAACATTTGTAAAACTCTAATTCCTCTCTCTCAAACCCCACCCTATGGGGAGAGAGGGAGAGCTTTAGTTTTACGAATCCAAATATTCGAAGTAAATAAGTATTTTTGTATATCCGTAACCATTTTCTACGCAAAAATGGGAACATGGATTTTCTTGACTTACAGCGCCAACTACCAAGAATCAAAACAAACGTTTAAGACAAAATGTGCTTAGTTTTTTTATGTAGAATCTGATTCTGCAATAAAAACTGGGGGTTCCCATTTGAAATTTTAAGGTTGCCTGTCTTCCCACCCCCAGGGGGCTGGGGTGGCGGGCTAATTTTAGCACCAGCAGATGTCCTCCTCGAAAATAATCAACTTTGTATTCTACACATTTTTCGTGTGAACTTATTTTTCGAGTTATTCTGGTTTGTCAACTTAAAATTTACACCCTGTATAAATAGGAACAGGAGTGGCACCAACACTGAGCCCTGGGGCACCCCCCACTTGACTGTATCCCACTCAGACCCCACATCCCAGCCATTCTCAACTTTGTGAATAATGACCTACTGCTGTCTGTTGCTAAAGTAAGAAGTGAAACAATTGTGAGCTACTCTACGTATTCCGTAATGGTCCAACTTCTTGAGCAATATTTTTTGAACAACACAATCAAACCCCTTAGTTAAATCAAAAAGTATGCCTAGCGTTCGAAACCTTGATACGTTCGTACTCGATTTACAAAGAACTTTGTCCTAATGTCATTAATCCTACGTCTTCGGTGAGTTTTTGTACATCATCCGCTAAAGTTTCGCGCGTAGGCTTCATTTCAGATACGTTTATTTGAATTGTTATTACCACTTTCATGTGCGCTTTAGAAACAACCGTGCGCCGTTGCAAGTTCCTAAACTTGAGGTGCGCTTTGACTTTGATCTTCACTCATATTAGAAAGTTTTTGTCTAGCTGATTGTGTATATTATTAAATTTTGTATCTAATTTATTGGTTGCATCTGTTAACTGTATGTTCAAGTTAGTACGCAACTTTTGTAAATCATTCAAATGTGTCCAGACTTTTTGGTCTAAGGTACTGAGGCTTTGATCTAAATTGCCGGGATCAGTGGACACGTTTTTGATATTTGTACTCAAGTCTGTACGTAACTCAGTATTCATTTGTATTTATTTCTGTGAGTATTGTTCTATGATGATTCTGTGAATGATTGTCTAGTGCGCCTATAGTCTGAGTACGTGTGTGTTCGTTCCGTTCACGCAGTATCGAGCTCGGAAAATTCCCTACGTCTATTGCATTGTTTGTAAGCAAATTAGTTGTTTTGTATTGAGGACTATGAATTAACCTCAACGATTGTTACCCATGCGACATCATTAGGTCTAACATTCCGTCCATTCACTATAGTTGACTTCAGTTGTATATTGTTTTCGACTGTGACATTGCCATCCTTTTGCGATGCATTCTCATTTTCGTTATCTCGTACATTATTCGTGATCACTATCGTTAGTATTAATTTTCTCATTGACACGTGACTCCATTTTTAATGACAATAAACGGTACAGACTATAATTGAATTATAGAGATATAACAGAAAATTTCACTGGTGATATACGTTCGCGACAAGATGGCATCTCATTATTGTCACTGAAAATCGATTTCTATTGCAATGAAAAAAACAACTCCACCATAAATATTGTTGCTGCAAAACGTTTAAAACAGGTTAAGGATCAGGGTATTGTGGCGAAATTGCTTTTGCGTGCTATAATCAGTGGAATATTCTTGATCTTATCTTTTCTTGACGTACTTCTGTTCACTTTCCGTAATGATCAATTACTGGTTGTTGGACAAAATTTTCTCCAGTTCCTGTAATTTTACTCCGTTTTTAGTGGAAAATTCTACTTTTCTCATTGTCGAGTTTGTGGAACAAAGACAGAATACAATTAGTATTTCAACATACATTGTTACTATTACATTACTTTTTACTTGCGATCCGATGATTGGGGGATCTTGTCTCTCTTCTGCCGCCAATGTATTGTATTCTATTTTTACTACTGGCGGAAAATGATTTGAGTTTTAGAACTGGAAATGTTTTATGACTTTTAATTGTGAAGTCATAAATGGAAGTTAATGAAATGTGTTTACGGCTGGCTGCCGAACAGACGCCATCAAACATACCTGAAATAAACTCCCTAAGATATTTAATAGTAAATGTTCTTAGTTGTATTTTATTATCAGTGAGAAACCTTGCCTCTTATTTCTGCTGCGATGGTCTGTAAGGTGTCAGGCAAATCCAACACCTTCCATGAAAACTCTGACATGATAAGCAAATCCAGTAGCATGTCACATAGCTCCGAATAAATCGTGACATTAAATTAACCAAAGTAATACGAGTAACAAGTGAGCGAATGGAATACCACAGACTAACACAAGAATGCCTACATGCATGTCATACCTTCCCAACGTGAGACAGACGCAGTTCCGAGGGGAGAAACGAGAACAGAAGCCGAGAGCAGAACCGTGTTAAGGCTAGAAGGCCCTACGATAAGGGACGGACACCCACGTCGCCAGATAACCGCCAGGACCACCCCCCAGCCCATGTTAAAAGATAGAGCCCTCCAGAAGAACAGTAGAGATCTTACGATAACACTAAAAGGGCCACACCAGCTGCAAGTTTTAGCGTGAGACTTTTTCGCGTCTCTGTTACGTTGCAAACTTTAAAAACATTGCCACACCACGAAAAGTATAACGTTTCTCATTGGATAGACAGAATTTTGTAGGTGGAGCTTAAGGTTAACATTGAGACCCTGATTGGTCAGATGAAAACACAGCCAGATAGTTTTTTTTTTAAACCAACTTCGGTAAATGGTAGTAAGGAGAAGTTAGGAGAGAGTTGCTTCCGAGACGGCAAGCTGTATGGTGCTGCGTCGCCCGCCGCCCTCTGACGCTGCATAACCAACGACAAGGTAATGAACGCACGCGATGCCGAATTTTTGAGTGCATAAGGCTTCACTCAGAACTGCAGAAGTCTCATCTGTTACATCCCCATTTTGCGTAATACTAGTGTCGATCGTCAATTAAAGCTCATGGTATTCACATTTGCTATGTAAGTTAAAATCTGAAATGCGATCATTTTTCTGTTATATAATTATTGAGGAGCCACATCAGCCACTGTAATTTACGACAACTTAGATAAGTAATTAAAGATAATTGAGGGTCACTGTAGACCATTTTGATAGTTTTCTCTTTTGTGAAACTTAATTTAAACCTAGATTATAGATGTGATATGGCATAGGTCATCCTTCGATCCATTGTAGAACTTGGAAACCCATTCAGGGAATATTCGTTCACATTTTTGTTGAACGCAGTTGGTTTTTATCATCCTGTATTAAAACATTTCCTTTTATCAATAGTGCAATTTATAAACAATGTTTTGTGAGTAGAATAAAATTTCCAATGTTAAACTTAACTGCTTTTTCGACGTTATTTTACTAGCTAACTAAAAATAGGAAAGCCTTGAACCCCTTCCACTAAATTCAGTTAGTATTAAGATTCTTTTACAGGGAGTGCAGTGGAGCTGACGCTGAAATCATTAAGTATTTGGTTATATCATCGCTAGTCTCACTGAACTCTTCTGAACTCTACATGTCATGTGTGGTCTGGCGTCTCCTTACCAGCAACAGGTCCCAGGTTCAAACTAGTCAATTCCCTAAAAAAACACGCTCAGAGTGTTGTTGCACAAAAGTGGTAGAGAGACACGACATACAACAAAAGACACTACGCAGGATGTTAGAGGTCGTCTTGAAAACAGCCGGCACAGAAACAGCTAACTGTTGACCGTTTCGCCTACTGAAAGAAACTCATATTTAGATGCTGTGAGATGAACAGTTGGTCCAAAAAATAGACAGGCGCTCTATTTTACTTGACTTTATTTATAATAGCCCAAACTCCAAAATTACTAACAAAACTGTTACAATATGGGGAGCGATAAAATGTTTGCGTCCCTTCTTCATCAAGACTCGCCACATACTTCTCCCTTTCTGCTGTCTTAAAAAAGGTGACAGTCACATGTCTCTCATCTAACAACATCTCTGCCACAACGCATCGCTTTCTTTTTTTATCTCACGTATACCTCTTTGGAAACATCTAGCACGTACCATTACATGGTGTCGGACATTCTGTGGTGTGTAACTTGTTCCCCTATCTCTCTCCACAGAGCTACTCGTCACAGTGAAGCGGGATTCGTCGGAGAATATCACTCTGGACAGTTGCAACCAACAGGCTCCCTACATAGAAACGAACTCTTTCTGGATCATGGTGTTGTTGAAGTGGCTTCTGAGCATACAACCCAGTCCGATTTCATTACTGCGGAATGATTCTGGCATAGACACATGTATCGGTAACGTATGCAACGTCTGCAGCGATCTGACATCATCTTGTGGTGTGGGGATCCATCTAACCACCGATATACTTTCACATAGCATTTCCACCATCGTCGACCTTTTCTAACTGTGATATGACATTTTTGGACACAGTAGTCACACTTTTACGACTTCGAGCCGTCCAGTTGCTTGTCCACGATCGCAAGCCGTCAAGTGATGTCTTGCAGATATGTTGCCAAACCGCAATGAATGTCGCGCTATTGGGTTGCACAATAACCTTCGTCAAACACTGTACTGCATGAACTGTTGAATGCATACAGAGCGATGGCGCATAGGCTTCGCTGCAGTTAGCACGTCCTACCCTTTTGATTTTCTTTTACTGTAATGTCAGTGGTTCCGTAGCAATTGGCAGTTGATCCTTAGCAAGTGTCAGTTGTTCCTAGCAACTGTCAAGCAATGTATAATGTTCCATTTCTTTTAAAATAAGAATTTGACATTGTTGTTGTTGCTGCTTTTGCTGAAGTTGTCTTCAGTCTGAAGTTTGATTTGATGCTGCCCACCACGCCAGTCCATCCGATGATTCATCTCTGCCTAACCACATCACAGTACATTCTATTGAACCTGCATGCCGTATTCATGCCTTGATTTCACCTTACAATTTTACCGTCCCCCCCCCCTCCACATTTCTTTCAATTTCCAAACAGAAAATATCTAGATACCTCGGGATTTTTCATGTCAACGGACGCCTTCTTTTACTCAGGCTGTGTCACATTTTTTTCCTCAGTTCGATCCAGTACCTGCTGCCTAGCTATTCGGTCTACTCTCTAAAGTGGAGAAGTCTTCTGTAGCACTACATTTTAAAGCTTCCATTTACCTTATGTGCAGCCGCGCGGGATTAGCCGAGCGGTCTGAGGCGCTGCAGTCATAGACTGTGCAGCTGGTTCCGGTGGAGGCTCGAGTCCTCCCTCGGGCATGGGTGTGTGTGTTTGTCCTTAGGCTAATTTAGGTTAAGTAGTGTGTAAGCTTAGGGACTGATGAACTTAGCAGTTTAGTCCCATAAGATTTCACACACATTTGAGCATTTTTTTACCTTATGTCCGCACTACTTATCGTCCAACTTTCACTTCCGTCCAGGGATAAACTCCGTATATCTCTGTACGGAAGTGGAAATTGGAGAATCACTGTAACACTGTAATTTATGTACTACGTTAAAAATATTCTGTTTTTCAGAAACGCTTTTTTTGCATTTTATAGCCTTTCCATTTTGGCCATCTTCAGATATTCCGGTGGCGACTGCCTTCAGTGTTTCCTTTCCTAATGTAATTCCCTCAGAGCTCCCTAATTTAATTCGCCTACGATCCATTAACCTTGTTTTGGTGCTGATGAGTTCCTATGGTACCAACTGCTGAGGTCATCGGTCTCTAGGCTTACATACTGCTTAATCTAACTTACGCTAAGGACAACACACACACCCATGCCCGAGGGAGGATTTGAACCTCCGACGGGGGGAGCCGCGCGAACCGTGGCAAGGCACCCTTTACCACGCGTCTACCACGCGCTAACCTTGTTTTACATGCATCTTATAAGTCCTTATCAATATATACATTCCGGTCGGGCAAGTCCTTTGATGTCTCTGACAGAATTAATATGCCACCGCCAACCTTCGAAGTTATTAGTTCTTCTCCCTGAACATTAATTTACTTCACAACTTCTCGTTTGTTTGCTTTACTGCTTGTTCAGTGTAAAGATCGAGTAACATTGGCGAGATACAATCCTTTCTCACTCTCTTTGCAGCTGCAGCTTCACTTTCCTACTCTTCGACTCTAATAACTGCAGTTCTAAATAACTTCCCTGTATTTTGTCCCTGCTACCTTCAGAATCGTAAAGTGTGCCTCCCAACCAATATCGTCCAAAGCTTCCTGTCTAAAGCAACACACGTGGTCTGCAGGAAGTGGTATGCGCTGCAGTGGAGCGAGAATAGATCTGTAGTATTGTGGGAGCAGTCACATGGAGATGTGCTGTTCGTGATTTCGTTCTCTCAGTCATTCTAAGATCAACGAAAGTTCTTTGTAAGATGGTACCTGCTGCAATAGGTTTTGCATGCAATAACTGTGGAATTCAAAGCATACAAAAAAACAGTTATTTACGAAATATTGTCCATAGTTTGCGAAGGTTTGTCATCGATGTTTAAGTAAAGTGATGCTGTGTGTGGTGCACCCTCCCACCATTAAAAAACTACAGTCTTCCATACGAAATACGTACATATAGCTCCCCTTTCGATTTAGAAATGTAATTTGCTTAGGGAGAAAAAAAAATCTGTAATCCATCAGTACCATGGAATGAGATGTATGTCACTTAATCTACAAACGTCTGTCAAGGCTGTTTAAGTAGAGTGATGCTATTTGCGGTACTCCATCCTGCCATTTATAAATGTTCCACGAAAACAAGAGTCTTCCATGTCATATACAGGCATACACTCCATTCTAATATAGAAATGTAATTTGTCTACATACAAAAAATACTCAGTAATTCTATGGTGCTTTTTAATCAGATGCGTGTAAAGTAAGTCCCAAACGACTGACAGGGCTATTTACATACAGTGACATCGTGTAGGGTACTCCTTTCCATAATTAGCAAATGTTCCATTAAAATTACAGTCTTGGGCACCTTGTAAGTCCCATAGTGAATTTTTAAATGTACTTCCATGTCGCCAGCACTTAGACAGGGTCAAACTCGAACAGCCGGCCCGTGTGGTCTCGCGGTTCTAGGCGCGCAGTCTGGAACCGTGCGACTGCTACGGTCGCAGGTTCGAATCCTGCCTCGGGCATGGATGTGTGTGATGTCCTTAGGTTAGTTAGGTTTAAGTAGTTCTAAGTTCAAGGGGACTGATGACCACAGCTGTTAAGTCCCATAGTGCTCAGAGCCAGCCATCAAACTCGAACAGTCCTTTTCCGTAGGTATATATCAGAGCTTAAAAACTAGGTTCTTTTTAGCGGAGGAAGATGTAAACGTTTATTCCAAACGTTATGTAGTCGCACATATCCATTCTGGTTACCCGAATCCTCAAGCTAGTAGTCATCCACAGAAGGTCACTGCAATAGTGCAGGCTGATGGTCCCTTTCAACGTCAACCAGTTCTACTTTAGATGGACTTTTTTGTATTCCCTCTGCACCCGTACCAATTTCTCCTAATATAAACCATGATCATGACCATAAACAGTGGTAAAATGTCTCCAGAGTGAGGCTTCCCCTCATTAAAGTTCTGATGCATGACATCATCCTTACATCCAGTGTATAGTGCGTACATTGAGAAACCAAACACGGTCAACCACCAATTCCGATTACAATTTCTGTGTAATGCTTTATACTAAAATAATGTGACACATTGACATAGGGAGCACTAGGATTTGCTTTTTATCACTGCAATACACAACAATACAAAAACTAGTCATTGCTAGCTTAGTGGGGTGTAGTGACGCATAGCACTTGCTACCGGATCACATGGAACTCGATAGCACAGATCTTAATAACAGAAGTATGCTGGCGAACGAAATGACGTTTTTTAATCCCATGGAAGACTGCATACGTTGACAGAACAGTGGTATTGTATGTCAATTCCATGCTTCGATGCTAATCGAAATCACGATTCTTCATTACAGATCAGGAGGTGTAGATCACAGTATAACCATAGATATCATATTAAGAGCAGACCTAAGTGTGATTGATGCAGGAAAAAAACAAGAAAAGAACGCATTTTACTGATCATGCTTTATTCTTCAAAATGTATGTTAACCAAGTATAAAAAGTACATCGTAAAATAATAGCACCTCTTACAACATCGTTGCGTTCATAAAATGTGATCTTACTATAGCTATAACTATAGCTATAACAGGTTTGTGATGTTCAGCATACGAGGAAAGAATGTGTCCACATATAATGCGAGCAGCAGTACGTCTCCATGGAAAGAATACTGCTCCCACTTCTTTCTGGAAGCAGATCTCACACTGGTGAACGCTGTCAGAAGCTCTCGCATCACATGGTGTTCTGTTGCTGCTTTCAGAATATTTGACGGAGGTTTTATATTAGCTGCAATCTTTGCAGTAACTTTTGCATCTCTCTTGTCACAGATATTATCCAGAAAATCCCTACCTCTCTCAAGAAGGACAAGCAAGCACTCATTTTATCCCAATATTTCAACCCTCCACCACAGTAGAAACACATAGATTCATCTCCATCACTTACATAAAAGAATCCAGCTTCACTTAGTTTGTCATGATTGAATTATCTGTGGAAGTCTGAGGCTGTTGCACCAATGTAAATGCTTCAATGGATAGTGTGTTGGAACCTCTGTGATACTGTTAGAGTCGTATTAAGGAGGTATGCTCCATCTGAAGGTGGTGGTGTGCTTCTCGCGAAACACTATGCTGTCGACGAAAACTGCGAAACCATTACACTATCGCATTTATAGCGTAGTAATAATAGGAATGCGGTAAAAGAGATCAGGAGATTTACAGAGGAATATTTATAGATAATCATTCGTTATCGATGAATTGTATGTGCTATGTTTCTGAATTTCTTTGTGCTGTCCATGTATACTCTGCATGGTTGTGAATTTCGTCCTGTACGTTAGTGTACTACTTTCTTCGTCGTGAAACTCTCTACCTAGTCAATGATGAGAAGAGGACTAGACAGCCTTCTAAGTAATAGAACACTGCTGATGGCAGGTGAACCTCTCACATACGTCTTGCGAAGTGATTGCAATGAGAAAATTGGGTGCTAGTAGGAACGTTTTTACTGAGAGACAATCAGCAGCAGAAGTTCCGTCTTTTGTTTTCTCGATAAATAACAGACAATATTCTTCCATGAGTTTTGTATATCCATAAACGGATGGACTGACATCTTAATAGGTAGACTAAATTTACATCTACACCTACATGCATACCTTGCAAGCCATCATACGTTGTGGTACCCTGTACCAGCACTAGCAATTTCCTTTCCTGTTCCACTCACAAAAAGAGCGAGAGAAAAGAAAGGCTGCCTGTTCATATGCCTGCGTATGAGCGTTGATTTCTTGTACTTTATCTTCATGGTCCTTTTTGTGTTGGCAGAAGAGCCAACACCGTGTTGCTAGTGGAGACCGAAATGCACGCGTTTTAGCTGACGCAGGCTGGCGTGAGGAGGGAAGAACTATACTGACGTGAGGTCTGGAACATGACAAGGAATTAGAATTCAGAAAGCGGACGTAATTAGTTTGATACTTAACTTTAATCCATTAATGATGAACGTTGCTATTGACGGTACATGATTCACAATATTATCCGTTCAGAATACATCCTTGAAGTAATTATAGTAACTGAATAACCTTGAAGTAATTATAGTAACTGAATATGGCGCCTTGCTAGGTCGTAGCAAATGACGTAGCTGAAGGCTATGCTAAACTCTCGTCTCTGCAAATGAGAGCGTATGTAGTCAGTGAACCATCGCTAGCAAAGTCGGCTGTACAACCGGGGCGAGTGCTAGGGAGTCTCTCTAGACTAGACTTGCCGTGTGGCGGCGCTCGGTCTGCAATCACTGATAGTGACGACACGCGCGTCTGACGTATACTAACGGACCGCGGCCGATTTAAAGGCTACCACCTACCAAGTGTGGTTTCTGGCGGTGACACCGCACTCCTTACGCAAAATGTAAGTCGAGCGAGAGAAAAAAAGTCTCTCTGTTCATACGCCAGCTTATGAGCGTTGATTTCTTGTATCTTATCTTCATGGTCCTCAAGCAAAATGTAAGTTGGTGGCAGTATAATCCTTCTACAGTCAGCTTCAAATGTTGGTTTTCAATAGTATTCCTCGAATAGAACGTTGGAGAGTCTATGTCACGGGTGGAAACGCCAAAAAAAAAAAAAAAAAAAAAAAAAAAAAAAAAAAAAAAAAAAAGTGTGTGAAATCTTATGGGACATAACTGCTAAGGTCATCAGTCCCAAAAGCTTACACACTACTTAACCTAAATTATCCTAAGGACAAACACACACACCCATGCCCGAGGGAGGACTCAAACCTCCGCCAGGACCAGCCGCACAGTCCGTAACTGCAGCGCCCCAGACATCTCGGCTAATCCCGCGCGGCGTGGAACTGCAGTTAGAACTATACGTCCAAGCGGCACCTGCTTGTCTGGTAGTGTACCGTGGCCAGCGGCAGGAGTGGTCATGAGACTTCAGCTGACCGGAAGCTGTGACTTACCCTCGCGCGAGCGGCGGGTATAAAGGGAGGCTCTGGCTAGCCGCTCTTGCCCTCAGCCACGGGGACAAGTCCCGACGATGGCGCTTGCGGCCGGCACTCTCTGGATGGCTAAATGGCGAACTAACCATTATTCTGGTTGAACGGTGACAGAAGGGAAAGCGTTGCTACGTGTTTTCTACCATATTTACAAGGAAATTTGAGAAGATTCAATATGACCAGTGATTGGGCAGGATAATTATTTTCCCCATGTAAATTGATCAATTCGTGCTTGGGTGGTGTGAGTGATATTCTCCCCGGCCTCTGAGGGCCTGGTACACCTGGAGTATGGATACCCGTAGACTAGGGCGTAACTAACGGTGTGGCTGCAACCCCCGGCTCTCATGCTGTCAGGGGGACGGCGAGCTCTTTGCGATAGTGAGTATATGCGATTGGAAGGCTATTTTTTTTCGCTTGGTATGTTTAGTGGAAACGCTGTAGTGGGGCAGTGTGCGTGTGTTCTCAAATGTTGCTTCATACAAGACCTCAGATATGTTTAGCGCTACGATCTATCTCTGGCGTAAATTTCATTACTTGATTTGCAAAATGTATGTCTTTGTTTCTCAAACATCAATACCTCATATGTGTGTTATTGTGAAGAAGAATCATTGTAATGTGGTGGTGAGCTTTCTAAGCGATCTATTTAACACCTGTAAATTGTTAAAACAATTAATTTGATAGGGTAGTGCAAATGGACTATTTCCAGCCATTTTTGATACCGTAATTGCTGCAATGGCACAGTCGGTGGCGTGCGGCGATGAGGAGGACAAGTAGCGAGTGGAGGGGCATGCTTGTGTGATCACGTGTACCATCACTCACAGGCTAGAACAATCATGGAAAATCGGTAACTCCTCCTATGGGAGAAAGAGATGGAGGGATGGGGGGAGGTAGGAGGGGAGGTAACACTGGTTCTAAGCTGGTTAGTCTGTATTCGCACACACGTGCAGCTGTCGTCACTCTCTGCTGGTGAGGTCTTTTGGGGTCGGTTTTTGCGGTAGTTGTGTTATTACAATGTTTTTTTTTTTCCTCAATTCCGTGTGTGTGTGTTGCATTGTGCCTAGCTGTTTACGAATGGTGTGTTTTTATCTTTCTTTTTTTCATGACAATTTCGATGTGTAGTTACAGCAGTGAAGCATTTTCCATCAGTTTTGTGTAGTTTGTATTGGCCTTCTTACACTTCAGTGATAGTTTACCTTAGCAGGTATCTGAGTCCAAGTTCCTCAGCAACTATACGCGAGCAGATCGGTAGGAGGCTATTCCTGTGGCAGCGTCTGTGGGACAGTTCCCAGCCAATTTCGAGTGGTATTGTGGCATAGAGGATACAGCAAGGTGAATAAATACACACATGGGATTGTAAAGGGGAGCAAAACCCGTTTCAAGGGTCCTCAGTTGAGCCTCATACACCGAAGTGAGCACTTCTTGTTAATTCTGTCTGGCGTAGTGGAAGAGGACAAAGTTATCTCCTGCACTGTGGCTTGACTTGCTGTTTCAGCAAACAAGAACAGCTCCAGCACAGGAAGTAGTCTCTGTGAGATGCGACATGCATTCTCTGACCACCCTGCTACATCATCATCATTTTCCGAAAAGCGTGCTCCTACACTCATCCATTGTCAACACCTTCCATTCGTCATGTCACACACAGTCCCCAGCTGTATGCCTACAGGTAATACATTTACTAATCTCATCTCTGTCTAAAACCAACAACTCGTCAATTGAATACATTTCCCGTCAAGAATAAACACATTGTCTTCCACTCCAGCCTGCTTCCCACCCATTCACAAGTGGGGGCGGGGGCGGTGGAAACTGGGGGTCGGTGGCTATAGGACAGTTTAGGACCTCCAGTGACAGTATCATGGATAACAGTGCTGGTCTTCAAATTTCGAAGCGGAACATATACACGCGCGATCAGGAAAAGTGGGGATGTGGCCAGCAGAAAGTGGGAGCAAGGGGCGGTGGAGTGTGGAGGAGGATGGAGGATGCAGGATATTGGTGTTTAACGTCCCGTCGACAACGTGGTCATTAGAGACGGAGCACAAGCTCGGATTAGGGAAGGATGGGGAAGGAAGTCGGCCGTGCCCATTCAAAGGAACCATCCCGGAATTTGCCTAGATTGATCTAGGGAAATCACGGAAAACCGAAATCAGGATGGCCGGACGCGGGATTGAACCGTCGTCCTCCCGAATGCGAGTCCAGTGTCCTACCACTGCGCTACCTCGCTCGGTGTGGAGTGTGGAGGTAACTGTAGGACAATTCAGCACACTCAAGGATAAAGCAAATAAGTGAAGACACTACATTACATCCTTCCTCTCTAGTAGCTAAGCATGGACTAAGTCTTTTTCCCGTCACTTTCCAAGTGGGGGAGTGGATGGGAAGTGGGAGAGGGGAGCGAAAGTTTGAGAGGCGGGAGGAGTGAGGGTAACGATAGCATGTGACATTACCATATCTACCTTCCATGGAGAGGTGATTTTGGGACCACCCAGAGAGGGTCGCCATCTAAAATAAATTTGATAACAGTGTAGATTGCATTGAAACGTTGTCTCTCTGCTACTATTGTCATACTGCGTAACAAATAAATTACATGGGCGTCCAAATGTAAGAAATTTTTGCGACGTTGTACATGCTCTTTGTTTCAACTGTCATGACAGATAGCTTGGCTGTACACAACATAAGTGAAGATTTTAAAATAAGAATGCTCTGGACGATGCAGCGATGTTGTACACTGCCAGTTGCACTTATAGTACTATGTGTGGCAAATCTCTGTGCAGTTACTGACAGTAACGAAAATAATTACATAAATATTTCACTGCATAAGATCTATGATACAGTTGCTGTCACAGATAGCTTGACGAAATGTAACAGATTTACCTGAAGAGTTAAAGTATGAATCTTATGGATGATGCAGTGGTGTTGTACGCTGCTGTCTGCATGTAGAGGGTGTTGTGACTTGGCAAGACAGCCAAGCCACTAGGAGGTGAAGCCGAAAGGCACGCGTTTAAGCTCACGCAGGCTGGCATGAGGTCTGGAACAGTTAAAGGATTTGAGTCTAGCAAATAAAGTACGTAGCTGTTGGAACACTTAACTTTAATCCATAATTGGTGAACATCGGTCTGACGGTACATGCATCACAAGATAAATAGCAATTGATAATGGCGCCTTGCTAGGACGTAGCAAATGACGTACCTGAAGGCTATGCTAACTATCGTCTCGGCAAATGAGAGCGCAATTTGTCAGTGAACCATCGCTAGCAAAGTCGGCTGCACAACTGGGGCGAGTGCTAGGACGTCTCTCTAGACCTGCCGTGTGGCGGCGCTCGGTCTGCAATCACTGACAGTGGCGACACGCGGGTCCGACGTATACTAACGGACCGCGGCCGATTTAAAGGCTACCACCTAGCAAGCGTGGTGTCTGGCGGTGACACCACAGAGGATACATAAAAAAATCACCCGGTTTGGCACATCTATATTTCTGCAACTAATAAACACATATGACGAATTTTGTTTTATTGATGAACAGGAAATTCAAAAAGTTTTTTTCATACCTTTCATAGGTATTCAATACGTCCCCTTGAAATGCATGGCATATGTCAATGCGGTTTTCAAATTGTTTCCTAACTGCAGCGAGCATGTCTTGAGTTACAGCTTCCACAGCTGCTGTTACGCGATGTCTCAGTTCATTCATTGTTGTTGGTAACGGAGGTACATAAACAGAGTCTTTCATAAACCCCACAAGAAATAATCACATACAGTCAGGCGGTGACTTGGAGGCCAATAATGTAAGACTGAATCATCTCGTCCAGTGCGACGATCCATAATTCTGCAATCCTTTGATTTAAAAATCCCCGCAGTTTCAGATGGCAGTGTGGCGGTGCCCCATCCCGTTGGTAAATGAATTCGTTCGAATCAGTCTCCAACTGTGGGAAAGGAAAGTTCTCAAGCATATCGAGAAATGTGCTTCCTGTAACAGTGTTCTCGCAGAGAAAAATGGATCATACGCCTTTTCCCGTGAAATTGCACAACACACATTAAATTTTGGAGAGCCCCTTTTACGTTGTACAACTTCATATAATTGTTTCGTATCCCATATTCTCACATTATAACGGTTCATCTTTCCATTTCAATGGAATGTTGCCTCGTCACTAAACACTAAGTGTGGAAGAAAACTATCGTACTTCATCTTGCCAAGAAAGAAATTACAGAACTCCACACGTTGTTGTTTGTTACGTTCACGAGGAGCTTGCAGTAGCTGAATTTTGTGTTGTTTCATGTGTAAGCGTCGACGCAACACACGCCAGATGGACATCGGGGACGTATTGAGTTGTCGAGCTGCACGGTGAACGGATTTCTGCGGCCTCCTTGTGGAACTTACGGCGTATTTGTTCGACGTCTGTGTCAGCCACTTGGGGACGACCCAGCGGTTTGCCTTTACACAAACAACTTGTTTCTCGGAATTGTTCATGCCATCGCCTCATGCTCTGTGCTGTAGGAGGATCCACACAGTACCTAGTACGGAAGTCACGCTGAACAGCTATTACTGACCCGCACTGCACAAAACGCAGAACACAAAACGCTTTCTGTCATACCGACGCCATTTTTACTACAACTGGAGTGGGAGCACAATGCTGCTTCCTAGCGGGAACCATGTAAAACTCGAGAGTTTGCTCTTCTCAACACTACGTTGTTCACCCTCATATCTCATATAACATAATAGTTTTTTTTTTAATCGGATGATTCATTTTGATAGACCCTGTATAACACTACATGTGAAGATGATAGTTAAGCTACGAAAACTGGTCATTACCTTGGAAATTTTTTTTTTAATGTCAACTGCTTTTGAAACAATGTGCAGAAAATTTTAAAAAATTTTGAATGAACTTCTATAAAATTTTTATAATTTTATATTTGATTAAATGTTTAATCAGCTTGCCAAGTCCTTAATATACAGCATTAACATTCAGAGGCACCAGCATCCCTGGGCCGCGCCTAAAGCTACTTAGACATCTACCGCTGTCTCTGCATCCAAAGTAACTGATTCTCCCTCACGAAACTCTCAGTCCAGAAACGAATTCCGTATGATACTCTATATCCTCTCAAATCCGTTAATAAGCGTTTGTGGAGTATTCAGTCAAGTGCTTTCCAAAAATCAAAGATTACTGTAACTACCGAATTGCTTTCTTTCTAGGTTTTCAAATGGCTCTAAGCACTTTGGGACTTAACATCTGAGGTCATCAGTCCCCTAGATCTTCGAACTACTTAAACCTAACTAACCTAAGGACAGCAGCACGATTCCGGACTGAATATTCTAGAAACGCTCGGCCACAGCGGCCGGCTTCAGGGTGACATGTGAGAAAAGCGCGAGTTGGTTATCACATCGCCGATGTTTTTGGAATCTATGTTGGTCGGATTGGAGGAGGTCACTGCGTTCGAGATACCTTATTAGCTTTGAGGTCAATATAGGGTCTGATATTCTATAAGAGATGCACGTCAGTGGTAATGGACGATAGTTCTATGTGTCTATTCTGGTAGCCTTCTTGCAGGTGGGAGTGCCCTATACTTACTTCCGACCAATGAGCACAGTCTACCCCACAGACTGAATTTGGAGGTGCCTTATTGCGAAACATTAATATACGGTGAAAAGACTATTTCCTGAACTAACAGTGCATTATCGGACTTTATCCGTGAAGCGAACGTTTACGAGTGTAAGTAAATAAATGTTGGATTAATAAAGCGGTCGGCACCATAGATCAGCTAATTGATTGTGGTGCAACAAACCGAAAAGAACTAGCTCTCAGTTTTACCTATAAAAATTTACTACTAGCAGTACACTACCAAGAATGCACAAATGTTTTAGTAGTCACAACTTTCAATATAATTATAATTGAATTATTTCCATTCCATAGTTCGTTAAACATATATTAATGCTTTTAACGCTGCACAGAAGCTATTCTAACATTTAATTTAAAATTAATGTTCAACAATAAATATTTCCTTTAGCAGGACGTGCATCTCGTCACCTTATACACAAGGACAACGAAAGATGGTACCTGTTCCTAAATACAATTAATCATAGATAGTCCTGTTACAGGGAAGGCATTAGTTACTTACACGCTATTCCAGCTATGTGTCGTATCGAAACATACGCTAAAAGCATCTGTGACCCTTATCCTTAAGGAGTTCCACCGACGGCGGGTGGACAGCACTTTCGTCGCTCTGCTGCTACGTAAATCAGACGCTAGCCGCCGGAATATGCGTCCGTCACTTTTCCTTTCCACATATTACGGCAAAACTGTGCAAGCATTTAGTTAGTTTTCTTCTAGTATTTCTCACATAATTCCTAAAAGAAACAGGCGTAAACTTTTTCTCATTCTTTAGGTGTGCGAGGCGAGAACATATTGGCGTCTTCTGCAGAAAATGAACGCACTTTTTATAACATTCACATTACATTTTTTTATAATTCAGAAAAAAATCTCACATTAGCTGTAATAGACACATGACTTGACAATATGAAAAGCAGCGCATTGTACACAATAGCCAGGGTTGAAGTTTCCCTGCGAGCGGCGTGTTGTCGTTGCAGGAAGTTTACAATAGAACGACGTGATACCAATTCGATTGTATACAGAGTACGCGAAAGAACTTGCCCCCTTGTAACAGCCGTGTACCGCAGGTCTCTGCAGAATCGGAGGGTTCCAGGTGATTGGAAAAGAGCATAGGTAGTTCCAGTTTTCAAGAACGGTCGTCGAGCAGACGCGCAAAACTATAGGCCTATATCTCTCTCATCGATCAGTTGTAGAATTTTAGAACATGTTTTTTGCTCGCGTATCATGTCATTCTGGAAACCCTGAATCTACTCTATAGGAATCAACATGGATTCCGGAAACAGCGATCGTGTGAGACCCAACTCGCTTTATTTGTTCATGAGACCCAGAAAATATCAGATACAGGCTCCCAGGTAGATGCCATTTTCCTTGACTTCCGGGAGGCGTTCGATACAGTTCCGCACTGTCGCCTGATAAAGTAAGAGCCTACGAACTATCATACCAGCTGTGTGGCTGGATTGAAGAGTTTTTAGCGAACAGAACACAGCATGTTGTTCTCAATAGAGAGACGTCTACAGACGTTAAAGTAACCTCTGGCGTGCCACAGGGGAGTGTTATGGGGCCATTGCTTTTCACAATATACATAAATGACCTAGTAGATAGTGTCGGAAGTTCCATGCGGCATTTCGCGGATGATGCTGTAGTATACAGAGAAGTTGCAGCATTAGAAAATTGCAGCAAAATGCAGAAAGATCTGCAGCGGATATGCACTTGGTGCAGGGAGTGGCAACTGACCCTTAACATACACAAATGTAATGTATTGGGAATAAATAGAAAGAAGGATCCTTTATTGTATTATTATATGATAGCGTAACAAACACTGGTACCAGTTACATCTGTAAAATATCTGGGAGTATGCGTACGGAACGATATGAAGTGGAATGATCATATAAAATTAATTGTTGGTAAGGCGGGTGCCAGGTTGAGATTCATTGGGAGAGTCCTTAGAAAATGTAGTCCTTCAACAAAGGAGGTGGCTTGCAAAACACTCGTTCGACCTATACTTGAGTATTGCTCATCAGTGTGGGATCCGTACCAGGTCGGGTTGACAGAAGAGATAGAGAAGATCCAAAGAAGAGCGACGCGTTCCGTCACAGGGTTATTTGGTAAGCGTGATAGCGTTACGGAGATGTTTAGCAATCTCAAGTGGCAGAGTCTGCAAGAGAGGCGCTCTGCATCGCGGTGTAGCTTGCTGTCCAGATTTCGAGACGGTGCGTTTCTGGATGAGGTGTCGAATATATTGCTTCCCCCTACTTGTACCTCCCGAGGAGATGACGAATGTAAAATTAGAGAGATTCGAGTGCGCACGGAGGCTTTCCGGCAGTCGTTCTTCCCGCGAACCATACGCGACTGGAACAGGAAAGGGAGGTAATGACAGTGGCACGTAAAGTGCCCTCTGCCACATTCCGTTGGTTGATGTAGAAACAAACACACGATCTGGACGCTCTTTTGTATGGTAGATACCTTGAGTGCACTGAACGATATCAGGAGCTAATTTCAACAGCCTTGAAGTTCACGACAATACGACACTTGAAAACTTCGGCGACAGCTGCGAGTAAAGTCAGTATTCGCGCAATGAAACTTCCACTCGGCAGCAGAGCGTGCGCTGGGGTGAAAAAATTCTTGACAGGTTAAAACTGTGTGCTGGAGCGGGACTCGCAAACAGAGACCTTGCCGTCGTGGGCAGCGCCGTTACTGGCTGAGCTATCCAAACACGACTCGCTACTCGCCATTGCAACTTCATTGCTGCCACTGTCTTCCTATCCTTTCCGAACTTCACTTTCTGTCACAATTTCAATCTACTGGTAAATTTTGAAGACTGTGGACGCTCCGCTGGTGAATTAAAAATTGATTTTGATTCTGGAAACAATACCCTATGTTGTGGCTTAATCATTTCTTCGCAATATTCTTTGTTTCAGTGGTGCTTGCCCAGGAAAATATGCAGGATAGTTGCTGTGGAGTTTGGAAAATAGAGAAGACTTACTGCCAGAATTTAAGCCGTGTTTAAACGTCGTTGGTCTTGCTTACGAGGCTCAGACGATAAGAGCGATGCCCTGGAAAGCAACGCTCGAGTGCCACCGCTCGTGGTCACATAGTTTTATTCTGCCAGGAGGTCTCAGAACGGTAAATGTTCATCAATTTGATTAGCAGTACCATTGCACAGTATGATCGCATCTGATTTTAATAGTTCAAGAGGATGTGCAGTTTGTCTGCTAAGGTCACAGTGCAACTCAGGAGCTTCAGTTTCCCGACATACCAAGATTGAAATGCGAAATACAGTTCATTTGGGCTCAATAAGTGATCACCAGCTGTGTGGAAGGAGGGTAACTGTGAGGTGATGGAGTCTTAGCTGAGAAACTGCCATGCTGATGTCACTTCTAGACCTTAGACTTTGTGTCACCATATGTGTCACTTTTCTGTTGCGGAAGCCACAGTACATGAGTTACATTATGCACCAAAGTCATATTCATCATACAGTGTCTTATTTATGCATTTTGCACTGCTATGAGTATTGTCGGTACTGCTCTGTATCAGTCCTAACATCTCTAGTTTTACCATAGAGGCTAATATCCATCTGCAGGATAAAATTAATAAGCGTATTCGAACGCAATGAACCGTGGCTTATTTGCATGTGGAGGGTAATGTTCGTCTTGGTGTGCGACGCATTTCTTGTAGTGCCAAACGGTGCAGTTGGTTTAACACTCATGCTGGTCACAGTGAGTAAACGAACACACACAAGCTCTTCCTAGAATCTTCTTTACCTCTCCCCATAATCTGTCTTGGTGAGGATCCTAGACCAACACACCATACTGAAGAATATGTCGAAACACGTTTTTGTAGGCATCCCCCTTCATGGGTGAAGGATTATTCCTTAGGAGTATTTCGTTAAATTCTGTCATCCCCACAGCTAGCCTGAGCTGGTCGTTCCATCTCAGATCACAACAGCATACCTGAAGGTTGCCACCGATGCTCCTAACCTATCAACAACAATGTGATCAAACTACATATACACCGCCTTTCATTCCCTGTTCAAACACAGTTCAGTACATTTGCTTGTGGTGAAGGTCAGTCGGCAGTGTTTTTACCAATCGCTGATCTCCTTCAAGTCGTCTAGCATTTTGTAGCCTTTTCTGTTACTTCTTTCCCGGCATACAACTTCGCTTGATGTATGTCTCGTAAGTGATATGTGCTGCATGGAATCGTCCGGAAGGTCTCCGGTTCTGAGGATAAAAAACTGAACTTTCTTCAACAACCCGTTTCTGTCCCCCCCCCCCCCCCCCCCCTCCACACACACACACACACACCAGTCACTGTAGCAAATTATAAACAGTAGTAACAGCGTATACAAACAACTGATGTTCTAATTTCTATGCGTCGTTTGCATGAAGGCTAATTCAATGACCGACGTGCTTGAAACTCTGATCCGCAGAATTCTTACATGCGAAGTCTATTTGAGAAAAAATACTTGAAATACACTACCCAAACAATCAAAGAGTCGCTTTCTTGAAATCCCGATGTGTAGAAATAGCACACTAGTTGTGTTAAAAACTGTTTTTTTTAACGCAACTGGTGTGCTAGTTCTTCACATCAGAAATGTTGTTAAACCATTCACACCGCCACCCATAGCGCAATCGGACTTCTTTTGTGCCACTTACACTTGCTCACACAGTCAAAGAAAAAAATTGTACGCGATAAAAGCTCAAACAGTAGTAAGAGTCCTTCGCACAGTGAAAGTAAAATTTTGACCCACTACAATTTCAAAAGAACAATTTCCAATATGTACCGAAAATTACAAAAAAATAAAAATATCGGCACTCTATATTGCCTTCTTGATATCGATATATTGGTGAAAAAATATCGACGATGTGTATCGATACCTTTTTGATAAAATATCTATATGTCATCAGCAGCCCTACCCGGCAGAGGCACCGCTATCACAGCAGGTTGCCGGCGACGGGGGCCAACGGAATAGTGGCTGTGGGGCACTGTTGGCATTCATATCCGGCAGCAACCGAAGTTTGTTGTTGTAGTCTCCAATGGTTCTGTGTTCATTAGAGTGTAATTATATTTGTCATTGCACATGTTTGTCTGGGCAAAGGCCTTGCCACAATGGATACACCGGTTCCAGTCAGATCACCGAAGTTAAGCGCTGTCGGGCGTGGCCGGTACTTGGATGGGTGACCATCCGGGCCGCCATGTGCTGTTGACATTTTTCGGGGTGCACTGAGCCTCGTGATGCCAACTGAGGAGCTACTCGACCGAATAGTAGCGGCTCCGGTCAAAGAAAACCATCGTACCAACCGGGAAAGCAGTGTGCTGGCCACACGCCCTTCCTATTCGCATGTTCAGCTGAGGATGACACGGCGGTCGGATAGACCCGAAGGACCACTTGTGGCCTGAAGATGGAGTGCATGCTGACATGTTTGTCTAGTGATGAACGTTGAAACATTTTAGATCCCCAGTATTGCTTAAAACACAGACATGCAAACCAGAACCAGTTGAAATTTAACTAATTAGTGCCTTGAAGCAAAAGCCAGATCGGCGTGTGCCGTTTCTCCAGTAGGATAATTCCGACGTGTGACGGTTTTGAAGACGGTGAGGTGTGAAAATCCACCTGAGAGAGTTACAAAGCTTTCCTGAAAGCAAAACACCCAAATAAGCCAGTAAAACCAAGCATGTGCTAGGTATCCTAGCACGTACCATGGATACCGTCCAGCACAGAGCAGCCATCACCATACCCTACAGTCCCATTGCCAAGCCTTCACAGGGACATTACGCCCATCCTACGCTGTCACAGACCACTCCAAAACCTCATCACTTAATACGTCCAGTTTCTAAATGAAATGTTTAACATTCTTTCTTAAGCGTCGTTTCACACTTAAGATTTTGTCTATTACAATATCATATTTTAATACGTATTTGTTTGCTTCTTAAATATCTTTTAAATACATAAAACTATATAATCTATTAATGTACTTTGAAACAGGAATGTGAATTGCAATACAATTTAAAATGTTTTATTTTCCCCTAATTGTGACATATGTATAGATTGTGGATATTTTCTCTGAAGGATATGGAGCGACTTTCGACTGAATGCTTTGTTCTTACGTTCATATCGTCAAAAGTTTGATTCTCATCCTAAAATAGGTGAAAAACTTATCACCAAGGTTTCTGCAGTCTACAAAAAGTATAAAGGATTCCCAAATCGTATCTTCTCATGTTGATTAGTTGAAGGCACTGCGTTCTATTTTTTTCTTTTCTTCACACGTCTGTAGAAGAACAGCCTTGCAACTAATTTATTGAGATCCATTTATTTAGTTCTGTGTCAAACTTTGGTAATGTCAGACGTCTGCTGCCACTGCAGCCGGTCAGACATGGTCAGCACAAGCTACGGCGCTGTTTACACAGCAGCCATGTTGATCTGAAAAAGTGTCTACCTGGTAGCTGTGGACATTGCGCCGTTAACACAGAAGCCAGACAAGTGTGAAACGACCCCAAAGACACCCTGTTCAGCAACACCCTTGGTGCCATCCACACGCATTTGTGAGCACTGAAGAGAAATTACCTGTACACAGACAGCCCTTGACTGAGTCCTAGGCGCCTACAGGCAGGCAACCCCATCGACACCCTTCAGCTGAGTGGCACTACGCTCTTAGTTCAGCATCTGCCTGTGGGCATGCAGTATCTTAGTGATGTCGATGTGGTAGCCTGACTCCAGGGGCCTAGGAATCGGTTGAGGGCTGTCTCTGTACTGGTACATCTTTAAGTAGCTCAACAAAAGTGTATGGGTGGCACCAAATGTGTTGTCAAACTGGGGCCTTAGAGGGATGCTTTGCCATTTTGTTCATGCACATTTCACTGTCACATCCTAACTGATCAGGTCACAGGAGGGTGCGAGACAGGAGGGCATAAACACTCTTTCCGCATCATATTCAAATTTCGGGAAACGATTTTGAACGGTCCCGAAAGGATTCACTCTAGGTACGAGAGCAAGAATTGTGCTCGCACTTCACTCTAAAGGGTTCAGATCACATTCACTGTGGTTGCATGCCCACGATGGCCATTAGAGAAGGGGTGGATCGTTCGTCAGGTATCAACAGTGTCAAACTTTGTAAAGAATATCGTGCTGTTGCATATCGCGCTACAAATTGACCTTTTCGAGTACTAAATGTGTGTAAATGAACGCCTCAGGGGAAGGGGTAGCCTGCTTGACGCCCTTTACGATACCTCCCGAGGCCTTTCTGTGTTGATTCAAAGCAGGGGTGTGTCTGAAATGATTTCCTCTGCGGACCTTTGAAAACTGCGTGGTTTCCACGTTAGGCGTAGCGATTCTGACCTCCATTGCAGAGTCTTTGTGAGAAGGGGAGAGAAGTGGGTAAGGGGATAAGCAGCTGACGACCTAACAATCGTGTGACACGTCCATGGTGGCTGTGTATAGTATTCTGATACTGGAGCCATTGTGACCTCGTTAAAAAGATAAAAATCAAATGGACTTCTGACCTCTGGACTCTTTTCCGCGTGTGTCGACGCCTTTATGTTTGAAGCGTTGCCGACCCAGAGTGTGTCGCCCCAGGGTGCCATACTTATGCACCATTACAGAGAAAGGTTGTAGGCACCTTTGAGCCAGATTTCAAAGCTCTGTGTTGTAACAGCGGAAAATAACAGGGTTTCACAGAAGTGGCCCTTTAATTATTTTGCACAGTGCAGATAATTATATCGTTACGTAATTATCATGAAAATAGGGAAATGAAACGATAAAGAGCAACAAACTGAAAGAGGTAGGTAGTAAAAAATACGAAATTAGTTCATACAATTAGAACATACGAAAGCATATTTTACTGGAAATAGGTAATAGGTAAATTTACATGCAAAGCGATAGATGCGACTGCTTATTCAGACACAATAGCTCGAAAAGTTATGGAACGTCCCCTTTTGAAAAATTATACATGACTGTGCTTAAACTGACACACAATATTTTTTAGCGCAACGCAATCTGACTTTCAGAAATCCCTACAAAAGAATGGCCCTGACTAACATTAACCTATACCTTTCACAAATCACTTACCTCACAAAAATCTTCGTTACTCAAGCTACTGCAATACAGCGAGCGCCACTACTGTCAGCTAAATAAAAGATTCAAACTACGGAAGGCACTAACTACTGATAGGGATAGTTAGCAAATGAAAGATATTAATAGAGAACAAACAATGTATTTACCTTAGTATCATCAAAAGTCATAATATATATAACAGTTCATGACAAATTACAAAACTCCGCCATCTCTCTCCCCACATCCACCACTGCTGGCGGCTCACCTCCAACTGCGCAACGCTACGCGCTGTTCACAGCCAACTGCCCAACGCTACAATGGCAGACAACAATGCAAACTAGCCACATATTTCACACAGCACAGCCAGTGATTTTTATACAGAGGTGGCGTTACCAATAAAAAAACCTAAACAGCCTACTTACAAAGTGACTTAATATCCATCGCTGCAGATGTTATGGCACTCGTGCTATTCTGAAGATATCAGCAATATTTGGATTCAACGGCCAACATTGTTGAAAATATGTGGTGCCAAATAACAAAAGAGCTGCCATTGCTATATCCGACGGCACCGGGAATTGCACCTTAAAACCAAGTCAAACAATGTTCAAGGTTTCTTTTCTTTTCGAGATATATGTTTTTAATATGAGTCAAAGGACAGTTTTGCAAATTATTCATAAATTTTGTGGAGAGAAATGGTTCAAATGGCTTTAAGCACTATGGAACTTAACATCTGAGGTCATTAGTCCCCTAGACTTAGAACTACTTAAACCTAACTAACCTAAGGACATCACACACATCCATGCCCGAGGCAGGATTCGAACCTACGACCATAGCAGCAGCGCGGTTCCAGACTGAAGTGCCTAGAACCGCTCGGCCACAGCGGCCGGCATTTTGTGGAGAGATGTTGCATATGCCCGCACATCGCTGTTCTCGGAGTACCACGCTACGCATGCAGCAGCCGGCTGTATCTGTGGTTCCTTTTGCGGGTGAACACCTCCAAGATGCCGCAAATCTTCACCCCACTCTGGATCGCAGCATTTTGTACGTCGACTATGGGCGGATATCGTGTCTGCAGCGTTCAGTATCGTGATCTGCTCTCCTACAGCGAAGAAAGACGTGTTCCTGGGTCCCATTGCCACCACACACCTCTCACGGTTTTTTTTTTAGAATGAAACATACATCAATATGAAGGGTGTACGTCCAGAAATGAAATGGTCGAGACCTCGTGTATGAATTAAGTGTTCCATTCCACTTCGTTCTTTTACATTTAACGTATGCGAACGCACCCTATTGACAGTAAACGCGTCTATAGAAATATTTCGCCACTATTTGCCCATCCGACTCTGTACTGCGGCTTTTCTGTCCGGTACCCCTCCAGTTATTGCCAGCAATATCTCAATGTTCCTCTTCATAGTCAGTGAACGACTTTTCTCTCCGACTATGCAGATATTTGGTCTGCGTTCACAGGATTACTATTGGTTTTGTCCTGTAAACTTCGAAACAGATGAGCACTATGAATGAAACTGAGCAATTTGCTAGATCTCCGAACACAACAGGTCTCAAACTCTTACCAACTCCTCGCACATAGCTAACTTGCGAGGACAAGTGTTGGAACCTGACGTATGTTCCCGCCAGCATTCCACAAAGTAGAAGCAAATCAGTGGCCAAATGCCGCAACAATAAAATTTAAACGTTAATCACCGCAGAAAACTGTGAATGTTTGCAATAAAAAAATTTTAACCGGCGCCTGCGACCTCAGAGTGGGTACAATCATGTGCGCTGACAGACGGAAACTGAGGAAAATTTTTTACCTGTTTAGTCACAGAGGAAGAGATTCTCAAGTTTTCAAGTTTCCTTGTTTTTTTTCTTTTTTTTTTTTTTTTAATTTGTAACTCCAGTCTCACAAGAAATTATGCGTTGTGGACACTGTTCAACATTAAAATCCTTGTGAATATACTTTTTGATTTATGTACTTCTTTCAACTTCCTACCCAGCAAATGCGCTATCACATAGTAGTTATGTCTGACACTGGGACACTAGTGTTTTGTTGATCTATATTATTTAAAGGCTAAAACAATAAACAGTTCACAGTTTTAGGTTGCCTATTTAAAGCTTCAAGAGGCGACAAAAATTTGATTTTCAGTATTTCTTACAATTGTTGATTGAATTAAACTACTTAAAATGTTGTTACTGATTAAACGTAATAAGATAAGCATTAAAGTTAGAAACTCTATATGTGTCTTAAACCAGTGTAAGTTCTTGCTGACGTACTTCGCAAAATTGTGAAAGGAAAAAAGGTTTTGCTTATAACATTTCCGCTGTTCATGTTGTAAAACTTCAGCACCAGGCGTGCCGTTTTAATTTATTACTCCTTTACTACTAATTCTAATCGCAACAAATTTTGCAGACAATATCCATATGCACCACTGAATCTACTTCTAAAATTATATCATTGTACAACACGCAGTGCATAACACAGAACGTCATAAATACTGAGCTGCGTGAAAAACTTGCTTTTCTTAAGACACAGCACAAATTACCTAGAATATACTCATCCAGCGTTTTTCAATAAGAGCACTTACTGCATTCCAAGAAACTTTTAACATAATATGAAGCTGTTTCATATTTAGGAGTTGGATTCTTTAAAGAGTCAGGATTGAAGTGGTTCTTGGTATACAGAGTCCTCGGAAACTGAAGTTGCAAACTTTTAGAACTTGTAGAGGGAACTGAGTAGACAGTACTTTGAACTGGAACCCACGTGCAGGAAACTATCCTTTCTGTGCTAGAGGCGTTTGAAAACATGTTTGCTAAGTAGGTATGGGAGGGGAGAGGGTGCTGATGTCAGATTGGTTGATGTCGTTTTGACGTCTGTCCTACCTTTAGGACCTGGTTCGAGACCCTATCACGTGTCTGTGAGTATTACAGCAACATCAATGAGTACACATTTCCAGATTACACTGATATGATCCTTCAGCATGGCGAAGCTTACGGTAATGGAAGAGCTGCTCGTCGCCTTTATTGGGATCATTACACTTAACGTATGACTCCACCGCATGTCCTTTTCGCAACAATTACACAACGTCTTCTAGAAAGGGGTAACTTGACCATCAACAGGGGGGACTGTGGCGCTCCAAGGAGACGCCGAACATCCGAAGTGAATGGAGCCGTACTGCATCATGTTCAACAAAAATGTGAACGAATATTCCCTGAATGGGTTTCCAAGTTCTATAATGGATCGAAGGATGACCTATTCCATATCACATCTATAATCTAGGTTTAAATTAAGTTTCATCAAGGAGAAAACTATCAAAATGGTCTACAGTGTCCCTCAATTATCTTTAATTACTTATTTAACTTTTCGTACATTACAGTGGCTGATGTGGCTTCTCAATAATTATATAACAGAAAAATCATCGCGTTTCAGATTTTAACTTCCAGTAGCAAATGTAAATACCATGAGCTTTAATTGACGATCGACACTAGTATTACGCAAAAAGGGGATGTAACAGATGAGACTTCTGCAGTTCTGAGTGAAGCCTTATGCACGCTTATGCGGCATCGCGTGCGTTCATTACCTTGTCGTTGGTTAGGCAGCGTCAGGGGGCGGCGGGCGGTGCAGCTCCACACACCTCGCCGTCTCGGAAGCAACTCCCTCTCACTTCTCCTTACTAAAATTTACCGAAGCTGGTTTAAGAAAAGCTATCTGGCTGTGTTTTCAACTGACCAATCAGGGTCTCAATGTTAACCTTAAGCTCCGCCTACAAAAATTCTATCCAATGAGAAACGTTATACTTTTGGTGGTGTGAAACACGTATGTTGTGTGGCGGCGATGGCGAGGCATTACAGAATCTTTGACCAGAGAGCTATTTATCGTGGCTAGTCTGCGCTTGACCGCGCGATAGTTGCGAGCAGTAGTCTGTCGGTAGCAGTAGGCCAGTGTAGTCTGTGGGTAGTCTGTCGGCAGAGCAGTTGTGTGTTGTACTCTGTCAGCAGTAATGGTCTTGTACAGTCGCGAGACAGTCGCGAGCGGGATGCAGTCGCAGGCGTCGACATGGGTCTCTCTGGTCAAGTTGCTGAATGAGGTATATTGTTAATTAAGGTAACCAAGCTGCATTGCGCACATCAGATAATGTAAAGTTTATTTATTGTAATTAATTTTCAACAAGTGGCCCAATAATAATTTTGATTTCAAAGCAATTTTTAACAAAAGAACCATTTAATTGAACCAACGATTTCCTTCCATTTCCTTTAAAGAAAAGTTTCAGTTAAATTTCAAAAATAAAAAAAAATAATACTTGCAATGCATTTCCTCCAAGCCGTGGCCAACAATAAGAGCAGAAATTTGACATGCAGTTTCAATGAGGTAAGAAATTAATTCTGATTTTTTTGCACAGGGCCAAGGACCGATATTTCGGATTCATTGAGTTATCGTTATCGCTGAAGTCTCATTAGCATTGAATTATGTTTCATTATTTTTGTGGGAGCTTACACTTGAGACAGATTGGGATTTTTCACATTTAATTGTCTTTGTCAGTAGATTTAATTGCAGGGAGGTTACGCTTGGCTCCCATTTATTATTTTTTTGTCTTTCAAAATTTCTGTGGGGAGGTTACAGGTGGGGCAATGTTTTTAACGTTTGCAACGTAACAGAGATGCGTATAGTCTCACGCTAAAACTTGCAGCTGGTGTGGCCCTTTTAGTGTTATCGTAAGATCTATACTGTTCTTCTGGAGGGCTCTATCTTTTAATATGGGCTGGAGGGTGGTCTTGGCTGTCGGCCGGCGATGTGGGTGTCCGTCCCTTATCGTAGGGCCTTCTAGCTTAACATGGTTTTGCTCTCGGCTTCTGTTCTCGTTTCTCCCCTCGGAACTGCGTCTGTTTCATGGTGGGAAGGTACGACATGCATTTAGGCGTTCTTGTGTTACTCTGTGGTATTCCATTTGCTCACTCGTTGATCGTATTACTTTGGTTAATTTAATGTCAGGATTTATTCGGAGCTATGTGACATACTGCCGGATTTGCTATAATGTCAGCGTTTTCATGGAAGGTGTTGGATTTGCCTGACACCTGTAACCTTCCCACAAAAATAATAATTAAATTAAAATGAACCAAGTGTAACCTCCCACGGAAATAATAATTAAACGAATTTTAAATATTGTAACCTCTGAACAAAATTGGTTCCCATTCATAATCTCTGTGCAGAAATGCGTTCACATTTAATGTACCCACAAAATTTTTTTCTCATTTAATGTTAAGTTCGAAACAGAAAAATTCCTAAACCCAAAAATAATAAAAAAAATTCAGTAAACTGGTAAATTTTATGACGACAGCAGCGCTGCGCCACCGCCCTGTATTCTGAATAAAAAAAGCAAAAATTCTTACCTCAATAAAAACTGCGAATATATCTGCTCTTACCTAAAAAATTTTCGGCTGGCCTATGCTTTGTGATTCGTGAAAGGAATGATAATGCACTGGATAAAATCTTTAAATTGGAATGAATGCTTTTTTTTAAAAAAATTACTTTATATTATAAAAATTATTATTGGGGCATTTTTTAAAAGAAATGGGATGACAGTTAACATACATTACTAGATATGCACAAGGCTGCTTCTTTACCTTCTACAATAATACCCATCCTCCAGAGTCGCGACCAGAGCAGACTGCACACAAGCGCAGACATGCGCAGACTACTGCATACTACTGCAGACTACAGAAGACTACTGCCGACTAACGCCGACTAGCGACAAGTAACAACTAACTACATACTGCTCTCTGGTCAGAGACTCTCCTATGCTTTGCCTATTGCAGGCAGCGCATACATCGCATACCTCTTACATAACCCTCCACTGGGGGGGGGGGGGGGGGGGCAAAAATTTGGCAGCGATGGTGAGTCAATTGGACTTGCCATGTGCAACAAAGTTTTCTTAATTCACAGAATATATACATATATATAAGTGTAGAACATGAAATAAAATATAGTGTACATGCACTCAGTACAGAACATATCAAGCCATGACAACATGTATACGCAATGAGTACAAAACATATTAACAAATGACAAAAGTGCACACGCACTGTAGTACAGAACATATCAGCAAATCACAAAATGTATACGCAATGAATACAAATCATATTAACAAATGACATAAAGTGCACACGAGCTGTAGTTCAGAACATATCAGCAAATCACAAAATGTATACGCAATGAATACAAATCATATTGACAAATGACATAAAGTGCACACGCACTGTAGTTTTTTTTTTACTATTTTGCAAGAACTAGGATAGGAAAGGGAAGGATTGCATCATGTTTGTAGCTCATTAGGTTGCACGCAGCTGCACCAAAAGTCCATATCTTTCTACAGAAGCACAACACCAAGTGAGACAATCTGAAGTTCTTTTCCCTGAAGTATTAATCAGTGTAGCCAAGACACTGAAATGTCGTAGTAATATTCCATGTTATCATTTTGGTAGTACATTAGGTACACCAAACAGTGGGACCATAATAAGATCTCCATCGCTCAAGGTGGTGGACAGCATGTCGTGTCAACACCAACGTAGAATTAGTGCAAAAACCAAATATAGTGTTCCATGAGCATGAGGATAGACAGGACAAACGGATATTGCAGTAATTTCTGGTAATTAGGTCAGAAGGTGAAGGACATTAAGTCACATGCTAGTCTTCATTGAGAATTACACTAGTCTAACAATTGATTTGAGGAATTCGTGGCACTCATTGCCCAGTTACTGAACATTTCTGTACCATGTATGAAGTATTACAGAATAATGTTCATAAGTAATCTGCTTACAGAGAACATTGGCACTCATTGACCAGTTACAAACCATCAGAAGTCATCAATCAAAGCAGGAGCTAATGAGTGTAGCATCAAGCTACTGGTATTCATATATATAGCATGAAAGTGACATAATATAAATTTAAAATGTATGAAACAGTGGCATTCATTGGCTAGCAAGTATTGAATATTACAAAACATTTTTCATCATTCAAGTGACATATGACATATTTAAAATTAATTATTGGCACTCATTGACCAGTTACAAACCATCAGAAGTCATCAACCAAAATAGGAGCTAATGAGTGTAGCATCAAGCTACTGGAATTCATATATATAGCATGAAAGTGAAATAATATAAATTTAAAATATAAGAACAGTGGCATTCATTGGCTAGCAAGTATTGAATATTACAAAACATTTTTCATCATTCAAGTGACATATGACATATTTAAAATTAATTATTGACACTCATTGGCCAGTTACAAACCATCAGAAGTCATCAATCAAAACAGGAGATAATGAGTGTAGCATCAAGCTACTGGTATTCATATATACAGCATGAAAGTGACATAATATAAATTTAAAATATAAGAACAGTGGCATTCATTGGCTAGCAAGTATTGAATATTACAAAACATTTTTCATCATTCAGGTGACATATGACATATTTAAAAATAATTGGCCAGTCACAAATCATCAGAAGTCATATTACAAAACATTTTCCATCATTCAAGTGACATATGACATATTTAAAAATAATTATTGGCACTCATTGGCCAGTTACAAATCATCTGAAATCATCAGTCAAAACAGGAGTTAATGAGTGTAGAGCATGCATGCATTATTACAAAATATCATTCACTATTACTCAGAACTCATCATTCAAGTGACATACGACATGTTTAAAAATGTAACACTCTGTAACTATTACTCAAAGTCTGTGAATAGAAAACATCATTCAGAATTACTCATAACTCTTTTAAATTGGTAGTATTATTTGGGGCTGGTAATACATTTTTTTGTGCTAGCAATGCATTGCGTTGGGATCGATAATTAATTGCTGGGGCATAACAATATTTGCTTTTGACTTATTGCTGCAAATGAAGATGGGTAACGTCATTCGTCATGAGTCAGCTGTAGCAAGGTTATGAAACGAATAGAGTATATGTGATCACATTCATGAATGACACAGGTTTAATGACCAACTGCTTATAGCACATAAATTTCGTGAATAATTTCTCCTGCAAAAAATACAAAATGGATTATTGAGCTGAAAGAAGAAACGCATATTATGCTGAAAAGTAGTGAACTTCGAATTAACAGGTAATGAAATGTGTATTAAATATATATGTTCTCTAGCTGTCCTTTCGTAAAACCTTCAGTCATCATACCACGCGACATAAGACATACTGTTAAAACGAACTGCAACAAATACTTAAATAACTACATAGCATAAATACATAAACTTCAACATTATCCCCATCTGCAAAGAAAAACTTCATTATCATTACTATCATCACCTGCAAAGAAAAACTTCATTATCCATATCACCATAACTCCATTATTATCACCACCTGTAAACAAAAGTTTCATTATCCATATTAGCATATTCTGCATCACTATTCATCATCATTCATTATGATCTGCAAAAAGACACTTCATCATACAACTATTCATATTATAGAGTTCCTTATTTCTAGCATATTTCATCACTAAAACTAAGATGTGTAGTTCTGTCTGACAGCCTGCATCAATCACCTCGTATTCTGAAAGAAAACATTAGTTAAGACTGCTCTCATACGATGTGTATAGTATATTCTTGTTAATGCTTGTTAATTCTGATCCATTTACTCTTCGTGACGAGGTATTGCATCTTCTTTCATTCATTCCGAAGGTGAAATTCCCATTTCGTAGTAATCCACTGTGGTTTGTTTAATTTACTTCTTTTACACATTATTTCTTTCTGAAAATGATGAATAATGATTAATGTCTTGCATTTAAATCATATACCCATTAAATAAAAACTGGTTTCTAGTAATATAATTAAGCATACAGCATAGCTTGACAGAAAACGTATTATGTCAAAAACATAGACAGTGTTCAGATGCAAAAATGTAGACAGAGTATCACAATGTAGCAGCAACAAAAAAAAAAGAAATGTAAAATAGTCACGATGTTGAGATGTCATAAGGCAAAATGTCAAAGTCAACTGGTGTTTGTTATATCTTAAATGTTTCATAGTGCATACAAACAAAACAGGAAAACAATCACACATACATGAAGAATGGAAAATGTGCACAGTCTGATGCGTAACGACAAGAAAAGCGACCTGTTAACCTTACCTTGCCGGGCACTTGCCAAGAAAAAATACTATAATCGTCAGTAAGTAGTCACATAAATATAATTGCATAAGTGGTCATAAAATGTGTAAGTTCATCTGGAAAAATGTGCATGGTCTGATGTGTAGCGACAAGAAGAGCGACCTGCTAACCTTACCTTGCCTGGCACTTGCCAATAAAAAATACGATAATCATCAGTAAGTGTTCATGTGAATATAATTGCGTAAGTGGTCATAAAAAAAATCAGGAATGGACATTGGGGTGAGGAATGCTGCGAATTCGATATGGACCTGCGTATAAAAGCTCAAATTTACTACATCTACTTTTTCCTCTATTAGATAGATAATGTGTGCGTACTAATATCTTCTGTCCAATGTGAAAGTCACGGCGTGTACAAACCTGTTTTTGCTGTCTTCTCCGGCGCTCTGCGGCACGTTTGATGTTGTTCAGCGCAATGTCAACTATTTCATGGTGTCGTAGTCGACGAGATGTAGGAAAGGTTACTAATTCTTTAATTTTGTTTGGTGGTTCAACATTTTTCAGTATAACAGTCGGAGATAGCATAGTAGATTCATTTGGTATGGAATTAATTACATCCTGGAATGAGAGTATGTGTGTGTCCCAATCAATATGTTTTTTATGGCCGTATATTCTACACAGTTTACCAATTTCTTTCATTAATCGTTCACAAGGGTTCGAAGAAGCATGGTACCTGGATATATAGATCGGAGAAATGTTTCTAGCTCGTAACATACGTGTCCATATAGCAGATCGAAACTGTGATCCATTGTCGGAAGTTACTTTCAATACATGCCCTACATGGAATAGAAAATTTTTTACAAATGCTTTCGAAACAGTTTTAGCAGTAGCTTTGCGTAACAGAGTGAAGGTAACAAATTTTGAAGTGAGTTCAACAGCGACAAAGATGTAGCAAAAACCTCTATTAGTTCTGGGAATCGGACCAAAAATATCTACAGCGGCCATGTGTCTCAATTTTACAGGTACAATGGGATGTAATGGAGGAATATGTGAAGTCGTATCTGACTTAGCTTTCTGGCACATTTTACATGACGCTAAAACTCGTCGAATACGTTTCTCCATGTTGGTAAAATATCAGTTCTGTTTCAGTATAAGAAAACATTTTCTGGCTCCGTAATGTGCGTAACTTAAATGAGTATACCAGATTATTTTGCTAACAAGTTCGTCAGGAATGCATAATAACCAATTGTTGCTGTCAGGGTAAGAGCGGCGAAACAGAATGTTATTGCGTACAGTGTAATGGTTTCTAATGGTAACATTATTCCTATCTTGCCAAAGGTGTTTAATTTCTTTCCATACGTTGTCTTTACTCTGCTCTTTTGCTATGTCTTGTAATGACGACGAAATGAAATTTTCAAATGCAACTTGTTGAATGTACATGACGCTGAAATTTGCTTTGCAGTAGTTGATTGCGATGCCTTGCTGATTGTTGCTAAGAGAACGGGATAGTGCGTCTACTACAATATTTTTTGTACCGGGAATGTGAACAATTGTAAAATTAAATTCAATTCCTGCAAATAAAGTTTCCATCTACTTAATCTGTCGTGTGTAAATTTAGCGGAAAGTAAAAACTGTATCGCTCTATGATCTGTGTAAACGGTCGTATGCCTTCCATAAAGAAAATGCCGAAATCTTGTAAATGGCCATACAACACATAATGGTTCAAGTTCCGTAACAGAATAATTGCGTTCAGCAGGTGACAGAATGCGACTCGCAAGGGCTATGTTTTTAATTACTGTAGTGCCATCTTCTTCAATTTCCTGAAAAATGTGTACGCCTAAAACGCTGTTAGAACTGTCGGTAGCAATGGATAAATTTCTAGTAAGATCTGGATGTGATAAAAGCGGTGCATTCAACAAAGCTTCTTTCAGGTTCACAATTTCAGAATGTGCTTGGCTATCCCAGGACGAAATAGTGTTTTTACCTGTCAATTGACATAATCTAGGGGTGTCTAAAGCAGAGTAATGAATAAATTTACGAAAAAAGTTAATTAAACCCAAAAAGCTGCCTAGTTGTTTCTTCGTCGTAGGAACAGTAATGTCACGTAAAGCTTGAAGTTTTTTCGGGTCAGGCGCAATGCCTTCTGCTGAAATTACATGTCCAAGAAATTTTATAGAAGTTTTGCCAAAGTGCGATTTACTGAGATTAACTGTGAGTCCTTGTGCACGAAAAGTTCGTAACATTTGTTCACGAATCAGATTGTGTTCAGACCAGTTAGCTTCTGCAATAAGAATGTCGTCTACATACCTTGTGGTTCTGTCTTTAAGTTCTGTCGGAAGTATTGTATTCAAACCGCGAATAAATGCTGCTGAAGAAATAGTTAAACCGAACGGTAATTTACAAAATTGACAACAGAGAAAAGCCGTGTACTTTCTGCAGTCCAGATGGAGTTGAATTTGCCAAAATCCCGATTTTAAATCTAATGTGGAATAAATAGCAGTACCATGAAATTTCTGTAGAAGTTCTTCTAGTGTCTGCGGGCGATCTGTTTCATTAATAATAATGTCGTCGATATGAAGCGAATCAAGTACGACGCGAAGTGAACCATCCTTCTTCTTAACAATATGGAGTGGATTTATGTACGGACTAACTGCCGGTTCAATAATTCCTTGGTCAAGCATAGCTTGCAATTCTTTCTTAACTTGTTCTCTGTGAATATACGGAATGGGATAATGTTTAACTTGAAATTCATACATAAAACCGGACATAGTACCAGGCACGTTGTCAAAAACTGGAGCTTGCTGTAAAAGAATTTTGCGTAGTTGCGTGCGTTCGTCGTCTGTATTTGCACTGCTTTGTTTAACTTTATCAGAAATCATCTGTATAACGTCATAGTCGGCTTCGTCTGGAGTATTATAATTGTGTACGTACGTATCTGTGAACAATGTGGAATGACAGTCTATGTTACGTAATGCGGAAATGACCTCTGTACGATTAATTGTTTGTTCTTCTGCAGATAAAGAGTGCTGAAATTCTAAAGCCAGTTGTACATTTTCATCCTTCAACATTAAATAGTAGTTTTGAAAGTCAATAATTGCGTCGTGTTGTACCAGAAAATTCGTACCTAAAATAACGTCTGTCGTCAATAAGGGAACAATCCAAAAATTTGATTGAAATGTATGACCTGCAATACAAAATGATAAATGTGTCTGTAATTTTACATCTACTTCTTTACCAGATACTGCTCCTTTTACTTTAGTTTTGCCTAATGATAACGTAGGACAGGTATTCTCTTTACTACATTCGTTGAAAGTTTCTTCATTTATGACTGACATAGGAGATCCAGAATCGATTACTGCTGAAAATTTGGATGATCCAATTTTTACTTCGATGACAGGGTGTGAAATGGTTTTTTGAATAACTTGTCTTTCCTGCAAAAGAGTGTCTCGGATGTCGTCAAAGTAATAACATTTTCGTGAACAAGATTCTGCGTGTCAAAAGTATTGCTTGCGTTACTGGAAGATGCAACCTGTACTGTATCTAGTCAAATTCTATCTGACGTGCTATTATATGCGGGAGGATGCTGTGGCATTTCGACTATTTGTACTGTTCTGTTATTTCGTCCTGACGTATTACGTTCGGGATGATATCTACTGTCTGGTTCATTCATGATAATATGTTGTTGCAAATGATTTTGCTGCTGATAAGACCGACTGTTATTAAACGTACGCTGAAAATTGTGCTCATTACTTTTACGTTTCTCATTATAGTCATTTCTATACGGTGCATTGCGATAGGAATTGAAATAGTGTGTTTTCTGTACGTACTGCTTCCCTTGTTGCTGTGCGTTACTATTTGTTGGAGCTGACGCCATGCGTGTAGGCGGCAAAACATTAAAACTTGGTTGACCTTGTACATTACATTGTTGGTTAGGTATGCTAACCGGTTGGCTTTCATGCTGCTGTTGTGAAAAACCTCTATTGTCACAAAAATACGTTCGCTGTTGCTGATAATTTTGACGATACTGATAATTAAAATTTTGTCTGTTATTAAAGTTCTGGTGGTTGTCGTTCCTGAAGCGTCTATTAGCTTTGCTATTGAAATTGCGTGGCTGATCGTAATTACTGTATGTTTGTTGACCTTGGTTATTATATGAAAAATTTTTGTTTATAAAGGAATAATCCGATTGCTGCACTTCCAAAAGCTGTAACTGATCTCTCAATGCCGAAATATTTTCTTTCTGTTGACCCGTTAATAGTGACACTCTTAATTATCGTGGTAGTTTAGAAATGCGTAATTGAATAAGTGCAGATTCACTGTATGGTTCACTTAAGTACTGGTTTTGTTGGACCACGTGTTCAAAAAATTGTGTGACAGTGGAAAAATTTGAGTTCTCATAATTCGATAAACTAATTAATTGATTCTTGATTCCGCGCTGTGTCGTCTTCGACCAATTCGCTGATAGAAAAGCATTCTGAAATTCTTCTACCGACTAACATTGTCTCGCGATCGGTCTCATACGAGTTGCCGGTTCGCCTTCCAAAAAACTGCAAACAAATTCAAGTTTATGTGTTACAGGGCAAGTCGGTGGAAAAGCAAAGCTAAATTGTTGTATCCAATCCAAGGGGTGAATCTGTGTTCTGTCGTTTTTAAATACTTTAAATTTTCTCACAGATAGAAAATGCTTGTAATCAAAATTATCGTCTCTGTATGTCTGAACGGGTTCAGGATTGTATGAGAATCTATTTGTCTGTGACTGTTCGGAATCTAACTCACGTACTCTCTGTAAATTACCTAAAATATACTGGCTGTGTGAGTGTGACAAATGTTCAGAATGTGCCGTATGCTGTGACGTGTTATTGACTGAAACATTTTTCATATCTGCCACTTCTTGCTGTAAAGTTGACAATTTTCTACGTAATGTACGAGGGCTATCCACAAAGTATATTACGTTTTGGAATTAAAAATAAATAAAGTATTGGAATTTTTTTAATTATATACAGATGAAAGCCACACTTAAATACTACTTTTCTACATAGTTGCCATTTAAATTAAGGCCCTTACCGTAGCGATGGACGAGCTTGGAAATTCCCTCGTCGTAAAATTCGGCCGCCTGCGCCTTCAACCACGTGGTTACCTCTTTTGGGACAGAAAAGGTGTGATTTTTGTGGATTTCCTGGAAAGAGGCACTACAATAAACTCTCAAAGGTATTGCCAAACTCTGCACAACCTCAGAAGAGCAATACAAAACAAGCGCAGGGGAAAGTTGGGCTCAAAGATCTTGCTGATCCACGACAACGCCCGGCCCCACACGGCAAATGCCACTCGTGAAGTTCTCGAATCTTTTAAGTGGGAGTTGTTTCCTCATCCGCCGTACAGTCCCGACCTGGCACCGAGCGACTTCCACTTATTCCCAGCAATGAAGAAGTGGTTGGCTATGCAGCGTTTTGATGACGGCGCACAGCTTCAAGAAGAGGTAACCACGTGGTTGAAGGCGCAGGCGGCCGAATTTTACGACGAAGGAATTTCCAAGCTCGTCCATCGCTACGATAAGTGCCTTAATTTAAATGGCAACTATGTAGAAAAGTAGTATTTACGTGTGGCTTTCATCTGTATATAATAAAAAAATTTCCAATACTTTATTTATTTTTAATTCCAAAAAGTAATGTACTTTGTGGATAGCCCTCGTATTATTGGACGAATCTATCTCACTGATCGTCTGCTGTAAATTTTGGAATTCAGGTGTTTGATTAAACGAAATCGGTGAAGTATCGTCTGATTTGCTGTCATTATTACTTTGAATAACGTCAATACGACTGGCCAATCCATCATATTTTTCAGTCAGTATTTTTACCTGATCATCGTTTTTAGTGCCACAAGCATTAATCTGTTTTTGTATTTTACGTGTGGTTTCGTTCAATTTTTTTACGTCTGCTTTGATGACATCGGGATCCTGTATTAGTTCTAATTGTTCAAGTCTGTCGGTCACTGTCTGAAAGTCTACTGTGTGTGTATTTGTTTTTGATTTAAGATCGGAAATTTCATCACGCAATTTGGTGTTCAACTGTTTGATAGTATTAATTTCGTCTGATACTGTAGCAATATTGTTATCTACGTATGTTTTCGCTTTCGTAAACAATTTACGCTTATCTTCCTGTCTCTGTGCAGTAATTGTTTCCGTGACTTGTCGCTTTACTTTATTCTATTCCTGTATGAATTTACGGTAACGCATTTCACTGTTTTGTAGGTTGTGATTAAAACGTTCGTCAATTTGGCTGTTCTGTTGTTCAAATTTCGCGTCTACCTTTGCATCTAGTGTGCGCGAAAGTTCTGCTGACATTAATTTAAACTCGTCGCGTAATTGTGTTGCTTTTTCAGAGCATTGTTTACCGACTGCACCAATTTCGTCTCTAAGTAATTTAATTGTAGCTGCTTTTGGTATTATTTAATTCTTGTGCCACAGATCTAATTTCTTCTCTACTGTTCCTAGCACAAGCCTTAATTTCCTCACGTAATTGTTCCTTACTATCATGACATTGCACGGCAACGGGTGTAATCTGTTCACTAAGCTGTTTGGAATTGTTATCTAGTTTCTCGTTAAGTCGTTTGTTCTGTACACTAAGTTGTTTGAAATTTTCATTAAGGTTGTTTTGTTTTTCATTAAGTCGTTTGTTCTGTTCACTAAGTTGTTTGTAATTGTTGTCTTGTCTTTCATTCTGTTGTAGCAATACTGCCATAATTTGATCCAAGCCAATATTACCTACTCTATTCTCTGTGCTGTTTGATGGCATACCTGCAATTGTTACGTTTTCTGTAACCATCTGGGCATTCTGTAATTCTTGAAAAGGTTTCCCAATGGGATGTGCACTGTTGGTCACTAAATCGGAATCAAATAAATCTGTCGTACTTTGAGTACACTGTTCATTTTCGTTAGAAAAATTTATCTGTTCACAATTCAAATTTTGCAAATTGGGTGTGTTAAACTAGGCAGCGTTCATTGTAACAGAATGTCCTGCATCATCAATTGCCCTTAAATTAACAGAGGACACAACTGAATTTATTTGTTCGTCATTAGGATCAAAATCATTACTAGTGGTCGGTACACACTGATTGTCTGTAAATGGAGGATTGTCATCATTACACTGAGTGTCGCAAATATTATCGGTCAAATTATTCGAGTCGGCTATTTCACTCATTGCACATCGCGATGTACTGTTAACAGTTTTTTTGCGGCATTTTTCACTAATCAAAATTAAGCACAAATGAAACAAGGACAATGCAAAAATGCAACAAACACAATTACAAAAAAGAGAAACAAATTGCCGATGATCTGTGAAAGAAGAGTGACAAATTAGTAAATGCGTTGCGGCAGATGCAAACTACGTTTAAGTAAATAAGAGCAGATATATGACTACTTATCAGAAGATTCACAAAGAAATACGATCCTGGCAGGGTCGCTAAGTGTAACCTTCCCACAAAAATAATGATTAAATTAAAATGAACCAAGTGTAACCTCCCACGGAATTAACAATTAAATGAATTTTAAATATTGTAACCCCTGAACAAAATTGGTCCCCATTCATAATCTCTGTGCAGAAGTGCATTCACATTTAATGTACCCACAAAATTCTTTTCTCATTTAATGTTAAGTTCGAAACAGAAAAATTCCTAAACCCAAAAACAATAAAAAATTTCAGTAACCTGGTAAATTTTATGTCGACAGCAGTGCTGTGCCACGGCCCTGTATTCTGAATAAAAAAAGCAAAAATTCTTACCTCAATAAAAACTGGGAATATATCTGCTCTTACCTAAAAAAAATTCTGCACAGCTCCGTGCAATGCTGGCCTATGCTTTGTGATTCGTGAAAGGAATGATAATGCATTGGATAAAATCTTTAAATTGAAATGAATGCTTTTTTTTTAAAAAATTGCTTTATATTATAAAAATTATTATTGGGGCATTTTTTAAAAGAAATGGGATGACAGTTAACATACATTACTAGATATGCGCAAGGCTGCTTCTTTACCTTCTACAATAATACCCATCCTCCAGAGTCGCGACCAGAGCAGACCGCACACAAGCGCAGACACGCGCACACTACTGCATACTACTGCAGACTACAGAAGACTACTGCCGACTAATGCCGACTAGCGACAAGCAACAACTAACTACATACTGCTCTCTGGTCAGAGACTCTCCTATGCTTTGCCTATTGCAGGCAGCGCATACATCTCATACCTCTTACACACCTTACAACTGCATTACATCGAATGGAAGCTGTTAACGAGTACCGAGCAGTTTCTTTGTTTATTATTGAGTGGAACTGTAAGACAAGTAATATACTGTGTCACGCCCAATAAATAACTTATAAAAATGGTCTCGTTACCAACATGTTTGATGTTCTCAAATGGTTGTAGTGTGGAAAAGGTATGTTCCTGGACGTAGGTTGCTTTTTTTTGTGAATCATCTGTCTTTTGGCTCATTTGATGCGGCCCGCCACGAATTTCTATCTTGTGCCTACCTATTCATCTCAGTAGCACTTGAAAACTACGTCCTCAGTTATTTGCTGGATGTATTCCAGTCTGTCTTCCTCTACAGTTCTTGACCTCTACAGCTCCCTGTAGTTCTACGGAAGTCATTCCCTGTTGTCTTAAAAGATATTCTATCATCCTGTCCCTTCTCCTTGTCAGTGTTCTTCACATATTCCTTTCCTCTCCGATTCTGCGCAGAACCTCCTCATTATTTACCTTAACCGTACACCTAATTTTCAACATTTGCCTGTAGCACTACAACTCAAATGCTTCGATTCTCTTCTGTTCAGGTTTTCTCACACTCCATGTTTCGCTATCATACAATGTTGTACTCCGAACGTACATACTCAGAGATTTCTTCCTCAAATTAAGGCCTACGTTTGGTGCCCTTTTTACCAGTGCTAGTCTACTTTAGATGTCCTCCTGGCTCCATCCGTCATTCGTTATTTTGCTGCCTAGGTAGATGAATACCTTAACTTCATCTATTTCGTGACCATTAATCCTAATGGTAAGTTTCTCTCTGTTCTCATATCTGCTACTTCTTATTACTTTCTTCCTTCATCGGTTTACTCTCAATCCATATTCTGTACTCACAACACTGTTCATTCCATTCAGCAGATCACACTGTTCATTCCATTCAGCAGATCATGTAATTCTTCTTCACTCAGGATAGCAATGTCACCAGCGAATCGTATCATTGATATCCTTTCACCTTCAATTTAAATCCTACTCCTCAACCTTTCTTTTATTTCCACCATTGCTTCTTCGATTTACAGACTGAACAGTAGACTACACCCCTGTCTTACAGCCTTCTTAAACCGAGCACTTCCTTCTTGATCGTCCACTTATCATTCCCTCTTGGCTCTTGTACATATTGTATATGACCCGTCTCTCCCTATAGCTTACCCCTATTTTTCTCAGAATTTCGAATATCTTGCACCATTATACACTGTCGAACGCCTTTTCCAGGTCGACAAATAGTGTGAACGTGTCTTGATTTTTCTTTAATCTTGCTTCCATTGTCAACCGCAAGGTCAGAATTGCCTCCCCGATACCTTTACTTTTCCTAAAGCTAAACTGATCATCTAACACCTCCTCAGCTTTCTTTTCCATTCATCTGTATATTATCCGTTCAGTAATTTTGAAGCATGACCTGCTAAGGTGAATGTGCGATGATTCTCTCACTTGTCAACTGTTGCAGTCTTCGGAACTGTATGGACGATATTTTTTCGAAAGTCAGATGGTATGTCGCCAGACTCATACGTTCTACCCAACAACTTGGGTTGCTACTCGAAATCTTATGTGCTCACTCCCCTCTACAAGCCCTAGAAGTCTGTAACAGGAATTTCCGAACAGTCTGTTTAAAGATCGCTACGTATGTTTTTTGCTCTTGCAGAGCGCTGTGGCAATATTCTCCGTTTCTTTCTGTTTCGCGTTTACAGCCAGCTGTCCTTCGTAGGTTCCCTGTTCCCACAAATATTAGTGGTATTTTAGGTGGTTTGTGCTCGGTACGTTAAAATTATCTTCCTTTCAAGTGAATATATTTTAAGAATAGGTCGAAGTTCGTCATTTTGTTGACACCATGGTCCCAAGTTGGAGAACTGCTTATAAAGTGATCTATGCCAAAATTTGTATTTCGTTTGAAAAATACAATGTATTGTAATGACACGCAAACATGCTTGTGGGGCTAACGCAAGATAACAAAAGGCATGTAACAACCAAGAAAATTTTATGTACATTAAATTTAAAAAAAAAAAAAAAACCTCCCCGCAATACCTCATCAACGAGTAAAGTTATCTGAAAGCGGCTTTCCCCAGCTTCAAGAGCTCAAGAATCCGCATCTAGCAACAGAAAGCAGAAAAAACTTAGTGAGTGCTGGTGAAAACAGGTAAGGAATAATCGGCTTTCCGGGAAATCGAATTCACTTCAAACCTCCAAAATTTCGTTAACATTCCGTTAAGAGTCTTAACGATTTTGCATACTGACCGGCCGCAGCCGAGGATACGGAGCGAGGGAGCGCTGGGCTTGACACTTGTCCGCTGACCCAATTCGTAACGGCTTTCTGTTGAAAAGTTCTGTCGAATAAGTCCGTAAAAAATAATTACATTTGCATTTTGTTTGTTCTTAAGAGAGCCCGCACACGAAGTATTAAACACAAAGACATTTTTTTAGTTTAAATATTTGTGGTACAGTCCCGTTTGTGATGCGTGCGCCCTGCTTGCTTCACTCGTTCTCTGCACACTGATTCTTCAGGGCATCACACTTTTCCCAGTGATAAATGACTTAGTGGACACCTTTGCTGCATTTCGGTTCTTCAGGGAAAGTTCCACTTCGAAAATCATATCGTCGCCATCGTGAAAATTCCTGGCACATAATCGTTCTTTCATCAGACGTTCTTTCATCAGAGGAAAACGGAAGGTGTCACTGGCTGCCATGACAAAACAATAGTGGGGAAGGGGGAAGGTGAAATATGATAGCCCAAAGAAGCAGAAATGTAATCGGGTCCCACGCAGAATGTGATGGAGCATGACCATATTCCGTTAGCACCGTTCCCTAGAAAACTCCAAAACCACTCAGTGTCAACTTCTCAGATGACGGTAGAATGTTATCCTTTTTGGGTGACGATGGTTCTAACGTTGTCAGTGCTTCCTTCTTCGTGTCGGGGTCATAGTGATGCATGCAGAACTCATAGACGAGGAGCAGGCTGGAAACCACGTCCTCGAACATTTTCGTTGCTGGTTCGGTTCGGAGGGCTTCCTGAATGGGTGTGAGCGGTCGCAGGACACAGCAGCCGGTGACCTTCGTCACGTTCGAACTGTCATGCAGGATGTAAGATATTGATCTCACTTTTTGTAGCATTGCTTCAACTGTGATGCGCGGCACTTTGAGCGAGCAGCGCTTCCTCGTTCTTGCGATTTCTAGTTCTTGAGAGAGGAATATTTTTCCACCATGTTCTTCTTCACACACACTTGCTGAAACTCACTGGAAGCGTCTGTGTCTGTGTCAACCAACCACAGTGCCATATGACAGTGTATTGTTCAATTACACTGCAACCACTGCAGTATAGATTGCAGGAGCGATGCTCCCCTACAAATTCAGAATCCGAAATACCAGGTGATACTTGACGTCGCCAATGACTACCGTCATTTTTCTGGGCACGCGTTGCAGGATGCTGTGGTAATCTGGCGTGGGAATTCAGTGTTTATCAGCACTTTCGCGAGGCTACGTAATACTTCGTTACTGTCCCTCGCAGATGTTGTTCTCATAATTGCTTTCGGTAGATGTTGTTTCGTTGTGAGTGCTTCCTATTACGAGCAGTTCAGAATGTCACCAACCAGAGTGCTATATTAATATTTTTCACAAGTCCTTAAAGAAAACTGAAGAGTACTTTGTCTTAGCGACAAAGCGCTGTACGATGATATAGCCTCTTTTATTCTGCTCATCATATGAATTTATCTTCGTAGGTTTGTTATTTTTCTCACTTTCAGCTATACATAGTAACATCACTACCAACCGCAATCGTGAAAAATCTTACGCCCACTCTGTGCCACTGTCAACTTCGATCTCTGCTCTGTGGTCAGCGAGCGGCACGCGGAAAGAGTGACAGTCTGCCCCGTCAAGTCGGCTGCCGCAGATAGCTGGGTGAGCAGCGGTGGTGAGCACTATGGGACTTAACATGAGGTCATCATTACCCTACAACATAGAACTACTTACACCTAGCTAACCTAAGGACATCGCACACATCCATGCTCGAGGCAGGATTCGAACCTGCGACCGTAGCAGCAGCGCGGTTCCCGACTGAAGCGCCTAGAACCGCTCGGTCACACCGGTCGGCCCACCTTAACATATTGTAGCATTATCCGTCGGGGCAAAGAGGTCTCCGGGCAGGTTAGCTGCCAAAAGGGTCTCCCAAGCCGGACAGGCTGAAGGAGGGGAGGAAGGGGGGTGGGAGGAATAAGATGAAGTGTATCCCACAACGACCTATTGGTCCCATTCTCCTATCCTAAGCCTGTCTTTCCCAAATCCCTCTTAGTGCTATCTATTGTTATAAGTAAAGGGTAGGGAGGACTCTTAGGTGTAGGGAATTGAACCATTGAAAGAAAATCAGGCGGGTTGGAAGGCTGCAGAGTGGTAGCCCCACTGCCCAACTATACTTGAGTAGCCTTTGTAAGACGCCCAGATGAATTTTCACCATTATTACCAGTACACAAAACAGCCTCGGATAAAGGAGAGATACAACGATGACGCACCCGGAAAAGAGAAAAATTAAGGATAAATGGATTGCTAATACAATGTCAGAGGTTAAGAATACGAAGAAGAAGAGTTTTAAAAAGTGCCAAGATAGACATAGCTTCTACAATAGCAACAAGAAAATACTACAGAGTAATAAATATCTAAGACAGTATTTGATGTTATACAGCTGAACACGAAAACAGGAGACAACAAGCAAAGTGATTGCCGTTTACGTACAAAAGAAAGGAGATTTAAACGCAAACTTAGAGAATAAAACTATCGAAAATACTGTAGGAAAAAGGGGAGAGACGTCATAAATAACAGTGGAAGATTGCTTAGAGTTTGTGTTTCTTTCAACAAACTAAAGATAACTAATAAATTGTTCTGCAGTGGTCAGCTCGAGCATGAAGGTCTCTTATTGACTACATTATTATTAACTAAAAAGTAGAAGGCAAAGTAAGAGACAGAAAAGTGTACAAGGGATATGACATAGGTTCTGACCATTTGTTGGTTATATCTCTATGTACACGAAATGGAGAAATAACAAAAAAGGTGACAGAGCAAAGATGAAGGAAGAAAACTACAAATTGTATCTGCTAAGTGAAGAAAGCAAACGATGTCTGTACCAGAAAAGATTTTATGAAGAACTAGAAAAGAAAGAAGAAGCAGATGATTATTATTATTATTAGTATTCGTATGGCACGCACAGTACGTTTATAATATTAATGAATGTCACTGCATAAAATAAACCAGCTAAATGTTAATATCTAGGAATCTATTCCATTCCACCACTGTGGTATTGGCATTCATAAAATCATTCTACCTTTCTTTATTGTATTATAGGATGCACTCCTCTCTTATATGTCTGATGGATTGTTTCAGTGCACCCCAATCACAACTCAGAGACTCCAAAACAGTCCATTTACCAAGTGAGTCACAGCACCGACCACATCCAGTGCGGCTCTTATTTAATTTGACCCAAAGTTCCGACTCTCACAATATTACAATTATATTTCTTGAACCATTCTCTTTCTTGGCAGTTTCCGATGTGTTGGCAGTTAATGTTTCAGAGTTCAATTACTTTAGTGTTACTTGTACACTACTGGCCATTAAAATTTCTACACCAAGAAGAAACGCAGATGATAAACGGGTAGTCATTGGACAAATATATTATACTATAACTGACATGTGAGTACATTTTCACGCAATTTGGGTGCATAGATCCTGAGAAATCAGCACCCAGAACAACCACCTCTGGCCGTAATAACGGCCTTGATGCGCCTGGGCATTGAGTCAAACAAAGCTTGGATGGCTGCCCATGCAGCTTCAACACGATACCACAGTTCATCAAGAGTAGTGACGGGCGTATTGTGACGAGCCAGTTGCTCGGCCACCATTGACCAGACGTTTTCAGTTGGTGAGAGATCTGGTGAATGTGCTGGTCAGGGCAGCAGTCGAACATTTTCTGTATCAGGAAAGGCCCGTACAGGACCTGCAATATACGGTCGTGCATTGTCCTGCTGAAATGTAGGATTTCGCAGGCATGAAATGAAGGGTAGAGCCACGGGTCGTAACACACCTGAAATGTAACGTCCACTGTTCAAAGTGCCGTCAATGCCAACAAGAGGTGACCGAGACGTGTAACCAATGGCACCCCATACCATCACGCCGGGTGATACGCCAGTATGGCGATGACGAATACACGCTTCCAATGTGCGTTCACCGCGATGTCGCCAAACACGGATGCGACCATCATGATGCTGTAAACAGAACCTGGATTCATCCGAAAGAATGACGTTTTGCCATTCGTGCACCACGGTTCATCGTTGAGTACACCATCACAGGCGCTCCTGTCTGTGATGCAGCGTCAAGGGTAGCCGCAGCCATGGTCTCCGAGCTGATAGTCCATGCTGCTGCAAACGTCAACGAACTGTTCGTGCAGATGGTTGTTGTCTTGCAAACGTCCCCATCTGTTGACTCAGGGATCGAGACGTGGCTGCACGATCCGTTACAGCCATGCGGATAAGATGCCTGTCATCTCGACTGCTAGTGATACGAGGCCGTTGGGATCCAGCATGGCGTTCCGTATTACCCTCCTGAACCCACCGATTCCATATTCTGCTAACAGTCATTGGACCTCGATCAACGCGAGCAGCAATGCCGCGATACGATAAACCGCAATCGCGATAAGCTCCAATCCGACCTTTATCAAAGTTGGAAACGTGATGGTCGCATTTCTCCTCCTTACACGAGGCATCACAACAACGTTTCACCAGGCAACGCCGGTCAACTGCTATTTGTGTATGAGAAATCGGTTGGAACCTTTCCTCATGTCAGCACGTTGTAGGTGTCGCCACCGGCGCCAACGTTGTGTGAATGCTCTGAAAGGCTAATCATTTGCATATCGCAGCATCTTCCTCCTGTCGGTTAAATTTCGCGTCTGTAGCACGTCGTCTGCGTGGTGTAGCAATTTTAATGGCCAGTGATGTAAGTAGCTATACAGCATACGGTAATGGCGGCTGTTTCGAACGAAGCCTATTTTTCGTAAGACAGGTATGTCGTGATAAATGGGTAGTTCCTTATTCTCTTGTGGTAATCTCTAAGCAGTGGTTCAGTTCTGCAAATCTGTGATGGATAGGTTATGTTCAGCAGGACAAGCCGGGAGTTGGTCTGATTGTACCAATAATAATGCGCATCGTGTAGCAGAGCTGCTCATCTATGAGGCTGGTATGACAAATACTACACCACGCTCCAGCATAGTACAATGCGGCCGAAAAAAATCCAGTCCAAGAGCTAATGTATTCACAGTCTCCATTGAAGCCTCCCATGATATGCCACACAGCCCCTGAATGATGTTGCCATTTTTTGTCTTGGCTGATGTCTTTTCCAGATGTTTTTTATAAGAGTGCGGGTGAGTGTGCTGCCAAGATACTTGTTGTACTTTTTGTGTTGGAGAATATTGCCATCAACTTTCACCTTGAGATAAGTGTTAGTCTGTATTTTGCTAAGCTGAACCGGACGAACCTCGCTCTTACCCGTGCTGGACATCGATCTCCATTTTCCAAAATATGAGTTAAGTCCTCTGTTAGTGTTTCCTCTTTTTTTGGAAAGACAGAAATATAAATGATGCTGTCACTTAACGTCTTGTAAATTCATCAGATGACCAAACGAATTGCAAAATGATTTAGAGATCTGTATGGTGCGAAAAGTGGAAATTGACCCTGAATAAATAAAGGTGTGAAGTTATTCACATACTAAAAGAAATGCGCTAAATTTTGATTACGCAATAAGCCACACAAATCTGAAGGCTGTAAATTCAATTAAATACTTAGGGATTACAATTACAAATAACTTAAACTGGAACGATCACATAGATAATGTCGTGGGTGGAGCAAACCAAAGGCTGCGGTTCACTGGCAAGACAGAAGATGCAACAGGTCTACTAAAGAGACTGCTTACACCACGCTTGTCTTCCCTATTCTGGAAAACTGCTGTGCGGTGTGGGATCTGTATCAGGTGAGACTGACGGATGACATAGAAAAAGTACAAAGAAGGGCGGCTCGTTTTGTATTATTGTGAAATATGGGAGATAGAGCCACAGGCATTATACGTGAATTGGAGTGGCAATCATTAACACAAAGGCGTTTCTCATTGCGACGGGCTCTTCTCATGACATTTCAATCACCAGTTTTTTCCTCCGATTACGAAAACATTTTGTTGGCACCAACCTACATAGGGAGAAATGATAATCACGGTAAAATAAGAATTCAGGGCTCACACAGAAAAACTATGTGTTCGTTTTTCCCCCTCTCCGTTCGAGAGTGGAACGGTAGAGAGACAGCTTGAAGGTGGTTCACTGAACCCTCTGCCAGGTTCTTTATTGCAAACAGCAGAGTGATCACGTAGATGTAGATAGATTTAAATGTAAAGGTTGACCAGAAGAGGTGCGAGAACTAAGCCCTGCGGCAGGCCATTACTTAGTTTTCTTTTTGAGCTTCTAATTTCACCCAAGCAAACCTGTAAGTATCGACTACTTATCATGCTATTAACAAGAGAGGCTGATATTCAGCATTTAATTTTTTTCACTAGTTTGTAAAGTCGATAAAGGCCACAAATTCTTTTAGTTTCTCCTAAAACCCACCTCTATGAACTTTCTCAGAGCTGCGACCTGGTCGTTGCAGTATCGTTGAGTCCTGTAACCCACTTGTTCAATTGGAAAGTGTTCTAAAATAAAACCACTAATTCTATTGTAAATAAGTCTCTCCAAGAACTTATACGTGCAACTAAGCAGGAAAATTGACCGAAAGTTGGAGGTCCGGTCATTAGTTTCGTGTTGAGATTATCGTAATTTTTGTATTTTTCAATTCCTTGGGAAATGTTCCAGTCTTCAAAATAACAGAGAAGAAGCGAGACAGCAAGTGTTTGGCATTTTCCCCGACAAAAAAATGGTTCGAATGGCTCTAAGCACTATAGGCCTGAGGTAATCAGTCCCTTTGACTTAGAACTACTTAAACCTAACTAACCTAAGGATATCACACACATCCATGCCCGAGGCAGGATTCGAACCTGCGACCATTGCAGCCGCGTAGTTCCGGGATGAAGCACCTAGAAACGCTCGGTCACAGCGGCCGGCCATTTTCCTCAAGATGAGATAAATATTCTGGATGAGTATTATCAGACCCCAGAGACTTAACACTTTTAATCCCTCCTAAGGATATCTCTGTTTCGTTAGAGTGAATGGGGAAGAAAATGTTGAATCGCTTGGAGACTCCAGTCTATGATTTGTTAGCTCTTTTTTGGTCTGGAAGGTATACTGGACGTCTGGTCTTTTATACATTATGGTTAACAATATGATTGGCTGAAATGCCGGGGTTCTGATCAGATTTATTAAAGGAGCCACCCAATTTACGGATCGAGAACCAAGCCTTCCTACTCGAATGTTTGAAATTCACGTTTCCTACCGTCCCAGACTCGCGCACCTTCCCTGCATTATCAAGAGTATGAAGAAGTTCCTCTGCAATGTCACTGTTAAATTGTTTATGTAGGTGTTCACATCTCTCATCTCACCCTGGGATACTTTCTGTCCTGTATCCAAGAGCAATATCTTTCTTAGCAGATGCAAGAACAGCTCCAACAAAACGGCTGTAGCTCTAGGTTCTGGTGGAATGAAACAAATATATGTTTTCAGGTGCTCCGAGACAGCCTGCCAGTTTGCCTTTGTAATGTTCGTCCACAACGTGATACTGATGTAAACAGTGGAACGGATAAGACAATGCTGACAATAACAGGTCCGTGTTGGCTGTATGGGAAGTCTGACAAAACTTTTCTTGATGTGGGAAGTCGTTGGTCTTTAGGATCACTGGAAACAAAACATGGATTTGGCTTATAACCTCTATGCCATATAGCTGATATAAATGTATCCATATCCTTGGCGTCAAAAGCTAGGTAAAGGTTGTTGTTTTCAGTCCAGTCGACAAGTGCATTACCACAGTCGTCGTTCTGCGCATACTTCCAATGCTCATGATGACTGTTAAATCACCAAAGTTTATTAATGGATCGACAGCAACTGGCAGAACATTTGTCAGCCACTGCACATTAGGTGTTTTGTAGATATCATTGACAGTGAACTCTTCGTGCTTTATTGAAACATTATGAATCTCATCCGCCCTCCCCCCATGAACCATGGACCTTGCCGTTGGTGGGGAGGCTTGCGTGCCTCAGCGATACAGATAGCCGTACCTTAGGTGCAACCACAACGGAGGGGTATCTGTTGAGAGGCCAGAAAAACTCGTGGTTCCTGAAGAGGGGCAGCAGCCTTTTCAGTAGTTGCAGAGGCAACAGTCTGGATGATTGATTGATCTGGCCTTGTAACACTAATCAAAACGGCCTTTCTGTGCTGGTACTGCGAACGGATAAAAGCAAGGGGAAACTACAGCCGTAATTTCTCCCGAGGGCATGCAGCTTTACTGTATGGTTAAATGATGATGACGTCTTCTTGGGTAAAATATTCCGGAGGCAAAATAGTCCCCCATTCGGATCTCCGAGCGGGGACTACCCAGGAGGACATCGTTATCAGGAGAAAGAAAACTGGCTTTCTACGGATCGGGGCATGGAATGTCAGATCCCTTAATCGGGCAGGTAGGTTAGAAAATTTAAAAAGGGAAATGGATAGGTTAAAGTTAGATATAGTGGGAAATAGTGAAGTTCGGTGGCAGGAGGAACAAGACTTTTGGTCAGTTGAATACAGGGTTATAAATACAAAATCAAATAGGGTATAATAATGAATAAAAAAGTAGGAGCGCGGGTAAGCTACAACAAACAGCATAGTCAACGCATTATTATCGCCAAGATAGACACGAAGCCCACGCCTACCACAGTAGTACAAGCTTATATGCCAACTAGCTCTCCGCAGATGACGAAGAAATTGATGAAATGTATGGTGAGATAAAAGAAAATTTTTCGGTTAGTGAAGGGAGAAGAAAATGTAATAGTCATGGATGACTGGAATTCGATAGTAGGACAAGGAAGAGAAGGAAACGTAGTAGGTGAATATGGAGTGGGGATAAGGAATGAAAGAGGAAGCCGCCTGGTAGAATTTTGCACAGAGCATAACTTAATCATAGCTAACATTTAGTTCAAGAATCATAAAAGAAGGTTGTATACACGGAAGAGGCCTGGAGATACTCGAAGGTTTCAAATGGCTCTGAGTACTATGGGACATAACATCTGAGGTCATCAGTCCCCTAGAACGTAGAACTACGTAAACATAACTAACCTAAGGAAACCACACACACCAGTGACCGAGGTGGGACTCGAACCTGCGACCATAGCTCGAGGGTTTCAGATAGATTATATAATGGTAAGACAGATATTTAGGAATCAGGTTTTAAATTGTAAGACATTTCCAGGGGCAGATGCGATCTCTGACCACAATCTATTGGTTATGAACTGTAGATTAAAACTGAAGAAACTGCAAAAAGGTGGGAATTTAAGGAGATGGGATCTGGATAAACTGACAGAACCAGAGGTTGTAGAGAGTTTCAGAAAGAACATTAGGGAACGATTGACAGGAATGGGGGAAAGAAATACGGGTAGCTTTGAGGGATGAAATACTGAAGGCAGCAGAGGATCAAGTAGGTCAATAGACGAGGGCTAGTAGAAACCCTTAAGTAACAGAACATATATTGAATTTAATTGACGAAAGAAGAAAATATAAAACTGCAGTAAATGAAGCAGGCAAAAGGAATACAAACGTCTCAAAAATGAGATCGACAGGAAGTGCAAAATGGCTAAGCAGGGATAGCTAGAGGACAAATGAAAGGATGTAGAGGCGTGTATTACTAGGGGTAAGATAAATACTGCCTGCAGGAAAATTAAAGAGACCTTTGGAGGAAAGAGAACCACTTGCATGAATATCAAGAGCTCAGATGGAAACCCAGTTCTAAGCAAAGAAGGGAAAACAGAAAGGTGGAGGGAGTATATAGAGGGTCTGTACAAGGGTCATGTACTTGAGGACAATATTATGGAAATGGAAGAAGATGTAGATGATGATGAAATGGGAGATATGATTGATACTGCATGATAAGTGTGACAAAACAGTGAAAGACCTAACTCGAAATAAGGCTCTGGGAGTGGACAACATTCCATTAGAACTACTGATAGCCTTGGGAGACCCAGCCCTGTCAAAACTCTACCATCTGGTGAGCAAGATGTACGAGACAGGCGAAACCCTCAGACTTCAAGACGAATATAATAATTCCAATCCCAGAGAAAGCTGGTGTTGACAGATGTGAAAATTACCGAACTATCAGTTTAATAAGACACGGCTGCAAAATTCTAATACGAATTCTTTACAGACGAATGGAAAAACTGGTAGAAGCCTACCTCGGGGAAGATCAGTTTGGATTCCGTAGAAATGTTGGAACACCTGAGGCAATACTCACACTACGACTTATCTTAGAAGCTAGATTAAGGAAAGGCAAACCCACGTTTCTAGCATTTATAGACTTAGAGAGAGCTTTTGACAATGTTGACTGGAATTCTCTCTTTCAAATTCTGAAGGTGGCAGGGGTAAAATACAGGAAGCGAAAGGCTATTTACAATTTGTACCGAAACCAGATGACAGTTAGAAGATGAAAGAGAAGCAGTGGTTGAGAAGGCAGTTAGACAGGGTTGTAACTTATCCCCGATGTTACTCAGTCTGTATATTGAGCAAGCAGTAAAGGAAACAAAAGAAAAATTCGGAGTAGGAATTAAAATCCATGTAGAAGAAATAAAATCTTTGAGGTTCGCCGATGACATTGTAATTCTATCAGAGACAGCAAAGGACTTGGAAGAGCAGTTGAATGGAATGGACTGTGTCTTGAAAGGAGGATATAAGATGAACATCAACAAAAGCAAAAGGAGGATAATGGAATGTAGTCAAATTAAATCGGGTGATGCTCAGGGTATTAGATTAGGAAATGAGGCGCTTAAAGTAGTAAATGAGATTTGGTATTTGGGGAGCAAAATCACTGCTGATGGTAAAAGTAGAGAGTATATAATAGGTATACTGGCAATGGCAAGGAAAGCGTTTCTGCAGAAGAGAAATTTGTTAACATCGAGTATAGATTTAATTAGCAGGAAGTCGTTTCTGAAAGTATTTGTATGGAGTGTGGCCATGTATGGAAGTGAAATGTGGACGATAAATAGTTTGGACAAGAAGATAATAGAAGCTTTTCGAAATATGGTGCTACAGTAGAATGCTGAAGGTTAGATGGGTAGATCACATAACTAATGAGGAGGTATTGAATAGAATTAGGGAAAAGAGAAATTTTGGCACACCTTGACTAGAAGAAGCGATCGGTTGGCACGACATGTTCTGAGGCATCAAGGTATCACCACTTTAGCATTGGAGGGCAGCGTGGAGGGTAAAAACCGTAGAGGGAGACCAATAGATGAATACACTAAGCAGATTCAGAAGGATGTAGGTTGCAGTATGTACTGGGAGATGAAAAAGCTTGCACAGGATAGAGTAGCATGGAGAGCTGCATCAAACCAGTCTCAGGACTGAAGACCACAACAACAACATATGTATAAACAGAACAATAAATAACAGTTTGTATATAAGGACACCACCAATTGTAAATTTACACTCACAGAAGAGTAATCACAAGCAGACGTCCAGCTTAGATAACATATAGTCGATTGCCTCTTGGGTCGCCATTAGGAAATCCTGTGGGTCACCCTCATATGCCCTTCCTGCACGATGTTCAAAAATTGGTTCAAATGGCTCTGAGCACTATGGGACTTAACTTTTGTGGTCATCAGTCCCCTAGAACTTAGAACTACTTAAACCTAACCAACCTAAGGACATCACACACATCCATGCCCGAGCCAGGATTCGAACCTGCGACCGCAGCGGTCGCGCGGTTCCAGGCTATAGTGCCTAGAAATACACTTAAGTATCTCAGTGAGCCAACAGAGGAGAATCATCAAATTTACAAACAGAGAAACGCAGGAATACTAGCAGAGAAACGACTTCGCCAAGTATTTTGGTATAGTTTTATAAGCGTAATAGAAGACGATATCTACGAAAGGCAAATGATTGCTTATAAAACAATGAAAGTGCTTAATCAAACAGAAAATAAGTTGATCAAATTAACAACATCGAAAAAGCAAAATGGGTAGAACATTACAGGAACTAGCGGTATGAAGAAACATACTCCACAGATCATATAGAGGATGATACTGAAACTAGATGTGTAGACGATTTATGTGTGAATGAATTAAGGGACACCCTCAACTCCACAAACAACAGAAAAACAACTGTTATCAATGGTACAAACGCTCAATTGCTAAAATATGAAGGCGCTCTACTACAAAAGAGATTACTACGTTTATTTGCCATGTGCTGGAGAAATGGAGCTGTTCTAGATGCATGGTGACAAGAAAAGGTGGTATCATTTTTCGGAAAAGGAGATCACAGTAGCTACGAGAGCTATAATGGGACCAGCTTCTTTGTCACCGCATACAAAATTAATTCAAGAATAATGAACACACAGAGTTATATCTGAGAGTTTAGAAGGTGAAGAATAAGTGGGAGTTCGGAGGGGCAGAACGACAATAGATTCCGTATTTATAATGACAAAATAATAAAAAAACAGAGAGATTAGGAAAATATTTAGCTTTCATTGGATTCAATAAGTCATTCGATAATGTTAATAGAAAGAAACTGTGGAGAATTATTGGGAAAACAGGATATCCACAACACGTGATAAACGTTTTAAAAAATCTCTACAAGCACACAACTGTAATTTTATATATTTTTGGCGCTATTACATAACCTATATCCACTAACATAGCAGTGAGACAAGGGTGCACTATTTCACCCACGCTTTTTAACTTTTGTTTAGGTGACGCAGTTCGTAAATGGAAGATCTTTTAAATTAGGAATAAAGACTAACAGTAATTCTCACCTGAATTGTCTTTTACATGCAGACGACGCAGGGGACTATATTTATTAGGTAAGGTTTGTGAAGAGTACCATTTGACTATTTCAGAAAACAAGACAAAACCAATGGCTTTAAAAGAGATATATACTCTGCAGACAAAAATTTGCGATCAACAATAGAACAATAAAGCAGGTCAAATAGCTTAAAGATTTTGGACATAGAGAAGAAATTAGTAAAGATTGGGAATATATGTGGAACAATAAACAGATGTCTAACAGATAAAGAGAGTGTGAAGACATCGCTAGTTGCGACCCATATAACAGGTTTTCTTTCTGTTTTCTTTCTTGCTTTCTTTTCTTTATTCGTGGTTCTACATGAATTTCTGGTGATATACAAGCAGAGTGTTTATTTTGTTGTATAACGTTATGAGTAACTGTTTGTTGAAAATAATAATATGCAACTAATATTATTTGCCTTTTGGACATTAGTAAGTAAGTTGTCTTGTCTGTTGAATGTGTAAAATATTTTGATTCTTCGTTTATCATGTGTTGCATTAATTTTGGTTGGAATGACTTTGTAAAGTTAAATTTATAGTGAGGTACTGTACAAGCAGAGCAAGAGTAATCAGAATCTCGAATTTGAGGGTCGAACAAGGTGATGAGAGTGGGTTGCACTCATGTTTCTACCGAAAAGGCGGAAGGAGTTTAAAAATGTGCTCACTGCGTCGTGTCGTAAAATAGTTGGTGCGAACGAAAATGGATTAAATGTGATCCATTTATGCTTCCTCCTGTAATTAAATTTAAAAAAAGTTTAAAGTGGACAGAGAAGTTTATGAAACCGCCAAACGAACTGCGTCGTACAACTACGACAATATAGCTATGAACAGACGACAATGCAGTTACGGTGTTTTGGACAGAACTATGTTTACTGTGACGGTGCCAGGTACATTTGAAATACAGTATAATTTCGATGCATATTCGCGCCGTTGCTGACTACCGTGTGCATGAACTGTTAATTGTGGCACAGGAGTATAGAAACCGTTTATCATGAGTGTGCATGTTACCGCCAACAGTGGCGCGTTCGCCGTCGCGTTATTCGTGTGGTAAACGGCACACTGTAATACTGCGATCGGAATATTTTTTAAACCCTCTACTGAACTGTGTCACTTCAGCGTTGTGCGTGAGAAACATAATAAATCGTTCGTGCAAAGCTGAATGTTGGCAGCAACTGTAACAATGTCCAACTATCCAGTGGCCTATAATACTCCACTGACGGAATCGTCGCTGAGTGGAAAGTAAAATTCCACATGAGATAATTCATCTGCAGCATCTACACACAACGGAGCTGATTTCAACACGCCGTTGGAAATGATAATCTGCAGACGACATTGCACCTCACCGACTGCATCGTAACAGCAGCTGCTTTAGCTCTTGTCAAAGATTAAAACAAGTATTAAAACTGTAAACCTTCTATTTGGAACTTCTTCAAAGAAACTAATCTTTCGTCTGTTTCTTCTTTAAAATAAAAGCAATGTAATCGAAATTTTGTTATTAATGTAGTCATTATTGACCTCCGTTAGTGTAGTTGTTTCCAATTCTATGCCTATTTCCACCACTGATAAATTTATCGTCACTGTCACTGCCTACTATTTTAAGTATCTTTTGGTGAGTGTGAAACGTGTGCACCGCAATTTATGTGAGTGAATTTAATGTGCTGTTATTTAGGCATTGTATTTGTTACAATTGTGGCGTCTGCCATTAAGCTGAATGCAACAACCAATGATAGCAGAGCTGCTTGCACCCGATTGGTGCAACATACGCAGATGCGAGTAAACATAATAACAAGTGTGAGACTGAGCACTGAGTGCTCACTTAGAAGTCCTACCGCCATATCATCATAACCATATATATATGCAGATGTATCGTACTTAACTGTGTATGCAGAGATAAATGTTAGGCAAAACGGTCATACTTTGGTTAGTAGAAATGAGAGTGTGAATTTTTTTTCCATGCCTCATCAGATTTGCAACGAGCAGAATTGACTCAGTGTTTTATGGTAGTTTGGTCAAAATTTAGTGGTAAAGCTGAGTCACGATCAAACATATAACTTGATTCATAACTGAAGTAGATAACATAGCAGGTTAGCTCTCAATTTTGCTAGCTATGTGTAGCTGGATCAGTACAAGAGGAAAGAAACAAGGCTGAAATTGTATAAGACAATGACAGTCCCATAGCCTGTGTACGAAACTGAATCACGGTTACAAGTAACCATCAAGAATGTCGCATAAAAGCAACCGGGATGAAGTTTCTAAGAGCAGCAAAGAGATGCTCAAGAGGCGACAAATTTCAAAATTAGGAACTGAGGGAAGAACTGAATATATTTAGCATCCTATATAAAATCCGAGGAAATAAGAGAAATTGGAATAAACATCGCGATGGAGTAAGTGGAGAATCATTAACTCTTCAGGTAAGATTTAAGACAGTTGAGAGAAGAAGTCACGGAAGACCGAGGAAAAGATGGGTACCGTAACAGGAGAAAAAGGGCATACTGCTTGAAGTGAAGATGACGATGATGAATAATTCAGATTCTTGATCGCGTATTCTTATGGGATACGTGCTAGCTATTTGTACAGATATGAAAATGTTTCCTTTGCTATATGCCTCAGAATTACATGTGGTGTGCCTGAAAGTACTTTGCGGTGCTTTGACTTGTAGTGTTACGTTCTAGTTTGTGATCACCTCTATCTGCAGTGCAGTGACATTAAATCGGCGAGAGCAGTGGAAGTGATAGGAAACTCTAGTCATCTTCTTCACAAAACATTGGTGTTCACTTCTTTCGCGCGCAATGGTCACTATTTAGAGGCATTTTTTCCTTAACATTTCCTTATTACTGTATTTGTGACCTATTCTCTTCAAAAATCATCACAGGTTATAGGCTTTCCTAGAATTAATCCATTTAGAGAAGAAAACTTCTTGACATTAAACGCCTTACTTTCCCTGTATTGAGGTTTTTTGTAGTTACACGAAGGTAGAGCGGTTCTCTGACTTTTCTGTTAAAAGGTATTCCATGTAACGCATGTGTCAGCACATGTTTTATTTGTGAACTTGTAAGCATATTGTCATATCGCTGGCTTAGTTGTGGAGTATCTTTGCGGACAGCCGCGTCTGCAGAGTCGAGCGCGGGACACGGAACTGTTGTGTTGTTTTGTGGGTAGCTCTGCATGTGAGAGGCATTGTTAGTATGGAAGTTGAAGTGTTGCTACAAGTGCTATTACAATAAAGTGATGAAATATGGAAATGATTCAGAGGAAAGTGTGCCAAGAAGAAATTACAAAATGAGCAGTGCCGCCGATAACGTATTTGTGTATCCTCTCGTTGCGTGTCGTACCGTACAGTATCATCAATCATCCGCGCCGTGTTCGGTCTCCAAGAATGAACTAATGTGAATCAGTAATACTATTTACCACAAAAGAGAGTATTTAAGTGCCAGTGTTTTGTAGGGAGCGTGAGGACGTGCGTTCGATTATCGCGTTTCCGCATTATCAACCATCAGCCGCGCCGCGACGGTTACGCGCACGCTCGTACAAGTGAGAACTGAGAACTGAATAATTATCTTTATAATCAGTGTTATATTATTACTAGTCTCAAAGAGGACTGGTAGCAAAAGAAATCTGTGTATACGTGACGCGCGTAACAACTTTAGTGCGATCATTCGGCTTCCGCATGGTCAACAGTCATCCGCGCCGTGTTCGGTACGCGTACGCTCGTCCAAGTGATACTGTAGACAGATAATCATCAATATTGTTAATTGAAATAAACAGTTACGACTTTGAGTGTAAACAGTGCAACCCGTGATTTCCACATCGTCTCAGAATATACACTCCTGGAAATTGAAATAAGAACACATTGACACCGGTGTGTCAGACCCACCATACTTGCTCCGGACACTGCGAGAGGGCTGTACAAGCAATGATCACACGCACGGCACAGCGGACACACCAGGAACCGCGGTGTTGGCCGTCGAATGGCGCTAGCTGCGCAGCATTTGTGCACCGCCGCCGTCAGTGTCAGCCAGTTTGCCGTGGCATACGGAGCTCCATCGCAGTCTTTAACACTGGTAGCATGCCGCGACAGCGTGGACGTGAACCGTATGTGCAGTTGACGGACTTTGAGCGAGGGCGTATAGTGGGCATGCGGGAGGCCGGGTGGACGTACCGCCGAATTGCTCAACACGTGGGGCGCGAGGTCTCCACAGTACATCGATGTTGTCGCCAGTGGTCGGCGGAAGGTGCACGTGCCCGCCGACCTGGGACCGGACCGCAGCGACGCACGGATGCACGCCAAGACCGTAGGATCCTACGCAGTGCCGTAGGGGACCGCACCGCCACTTCCCAGCAAATTAGGGACACTGTTGCTCCTGGGGTATCGGCGAGGACCATTCGCAACCGTCTCCATGAAGCTGGGCTACGGTCCCGCACACCGTTAGGCCGTCTTCCGCTCACGCCCCAACATCGTGCAGCCCGCCTCCAGTGGTGTCGCGACAGGCGTGAATGGAGGGACGAATGGAGACGTGTCGTCTTCAGCGATGAGAGTCGCTTCTGCCTTGGTGCCAATGATGGTCGTATGCGTGTTTGGCGCCGTGCAGGTGAGCGCCACAATCAGGACTGCATACGACCGAGGCACACAGGGCCAACACCCGGCATCATGGTGTGGGGAGCGATCTCCTACACTGGCCGTACACCACTGGTGATCGTCGAGGGGACACTGAATAGTGCACGGTACATCCAAACCGTCATCGAACCCATCGTTCTACCATTCCTAGACCGGCAAGGGAACTTGCTGTTCCAACAGGACAATGCACGTCCGCATGTATCCCGTGCCACCCAACGTGCTCTAGAAGGTGTAAGTCAACTACCCTGGCCAGCAAGATCTCCGGATCTGTCCCCCATTGAGCATGTTTGGGACTGGATGAAGCGTCGTCTCACGCGGTCTGCACGTCCAGCACGAACGCTGGTCCAACTGAGGCGCCAGGTGGAAATGGCATGGCAAGCCGTACCACAGGACTACATCCAGCATTTCTACGATCGTCTCCATGGGAGAATAGCAGCCTGCATTGCTGCGAAAGGTGGATATACACTGTACTAGTGCCGACATTGTGCATGCTCTGTTGCCTGTGTCTATGTGCCTGTGGGTCTGTCAGTGTGATCATGTGATGTATCTGACCCCAGGAATGTGTCAATAAAGTTTCCCCTTCCTGGGACAATGAATTCACGGTGTTCTTATTTCAATTTCCAGGAGTGTAGATGTTCATACCAGACGTAAAACAGTGCTGTGCTTAACGTTGAGTGGCTCCCCTTAATCGCCTGCATATTTCGATGGATAATTTCAGGCCAACTAGCAGCAGTGTGGAGCAGGACAGTACGACTGCCGCGGAATTATCAGGTACGTGGTGCGGACAGGACGCACGTCACGAAACGACAACCAGTTTAAGGTACCCCCACGCATTTGTACCCCCTGGCGTGTTACAAATTTTGTCTTATACATATTTTTTTGTTAATTATAGACATCCCCTGTATTTTATTAAAATTAATAGCTGATAATGTATAACTTAGACTTTTCACTATTATCTTTGGTTAAAATTACCTTAATCGCTGCAAAATTATTTGTATTATTACAGTATAGAAGTTTACGTAAAGTCAGTTCTTTAGAAATGTTTGTTAATAGAGCTCCAACCATTTGTTCACAATTTTTTAAATTTTAAAGCACCCCTATCGTTCGACCAATTCAGTGAAAATCGTAAGAATCAGCTTTATTACATTCTTCTCAAGTAATCAACACAATGTATAAAAATTTTCTGGCGGACTGAAATATACCACTTTCAATGCCTTTAACTGAAGGACAGATGAAACAGACGTTCCAGTACGGCAGATGGACATAGAGTCACTGATTGACAAACTTAAGACATTTCATCCAGAAAGTATAGTACATTTACTTTTTCTTTCAACAGTACATTAGTTAAACATCAGCGATGCAGGCGACTGCAGTCGCAGCTCCTCTGGGCTGATCGTCCGTTACCTCGTGGGTTTGCTGTGACCGGCCCTTATCAAGTCATTACACCCATTACAAAGGGCAGTCCGAGATGCCGGTCTGCTCTGCTTTCACTCGTTGACGAGCACAAAAAGGTTTATACAGTTTCACTCATTACTTTAACGCTAATACATTAAAAGCATCACACCTACTTAGAAATAACACAAACACGGCTAACGTCAGTCATCTGCCATGAAGCCTACACTACAGCCTTTTGGCAAATATGTTCCAAGCACCCACACAGTAGAAACTGTAGGCAAAGTATTGGAAATTAATCAGTTGTAGAGAAAGATTAATAAATGTAGCGCAAAGCGAACCACAGAACGGTTCCTTTCAAAAGGACACAGTCGATATCTTTGCCCGTCCTTCTTCACTCTGAGATTATGTTGCGTCTCTAGTGACACTGCAGCCAGTGGTCGCTATGTCGTGGACTTCTTCGCTTCATTGAAACGAAAAACTGAGTCGTAACGTAACGTGAAGTTTAATGGGATTGTTTGGGGGAAGAGAACAAACAGCGAGGTCATCGGTCTCATCGGATTAGGGGAGGAAGTCGGCCGTGCCCTTTCAGAGGAACCATCGCGGCATTTGCCTGGAGCGATTTAGGGAAATCACGGAAAACCTGTATCAGGATGGCCGGACGCGGGATTGAACCGTCGTCCTCCCGAATGCGAGCCCAGTGTGCTAACCACTGCGCCACCTCGCTCGGTAACTTGAAGTACAACTGAGAATAAGAAGACTGTCTGAGTTGTCTGTACATACTGACTGCTTCTCGAAGAGAAGCATTTTCTGTGGCGTTTCCGCAGATATTTACAACTCCAATTTTGAAGTGTTGTTGGAGTCAACGCAAACAAAATTTTGCAATTCATGCAATGACCAGCGTCAATGGAGAATGTCGGTTTGTATCTACTTATAACTAGTCTAGTGCGATATTCGGTTTAATGAAAATCTTTAACACACACACCAACATCACGAAGAATAACTGGAACTCCATCAGCGCCTGAGTACCGCTGTTGTGGGTGGTCTCTAGCAGGCCCACGGCGCGACGAGGCCGGTAAGGAAGACGCGGCGGGCAAAGTTTTAATAACCTTCCGGCATCTCGAGTAGTTTATATTAGAGGCTGATCTGCAACAAAAAACATATACAGAGCACTTATACAGATCAGGGCTGTAGCTCTTTCAAGACGTTTCCGTAGAACGACCTTGGGTTCCAGCTTCCACACCACGATCACTACAGTACTTTCTGTATTTTAGTGTGCTTGAGATTAACAAACAGTAGGCATCTGCATTATTCTCTTGTCATACACTTATTCACCACACCTTGCTCGCCTAATTCGACCCACCCGTTCACTTGTCGTCTTGTATTCTGTGGTGCAACACTGTTATCCGTCCGCCTGCTATGTATACGGATGTGACAGAAGTCATGGGTTACCTCTTAATAGCGTGTCGGAAATCCTTTTGCCCGGGGTATGCACTAACTCGACGTGAAATGGACTCAACAAGTCGTCGGAAGTCCCCTGCAGAATTACTGAGCCATGGTGACTTTATATACAACCATAATTCGGAAGCTCAATTGCCGTTGCAGGATTCTGTGCAAGAACTGACCTCTCGTTTATGTGCCATAAATTCTATGGGATTCATGCCTGGCGGTCTGGGTGGCCAAGTCATTCGCACCAGTTGTTCAGAAAGTTCTTCAAACCGATCGCGAACAGTTGTGGCCCAGTGACGTAGCGCATTGTCGCCCATAAGACTTCGGTCTTTGTTTGGGAAGATAAAGTCCATGAATGGCTGCAGATGGTCTCAGTTGGTTCAGCTGGACCTGAGGAACCAGTCCATTTCATGTAGTCCGCCCTGGTAGCTGAGTGGTCAGCGTGACAGACTGTCAATCCTAAGGGCCCGGGTTCGATTCCCGGCTGGGTCGGAAATTTTCTCCGCTCAGGGACTGGGTGTTGTGTTGTCCTAATCATCATCATTTCATCCCCATCGACGCGCAGGTCGCCGAAGTGGCGTCAAATCGAAAGACCTGCACCAGGCGAACGGTCTACCCGACGGGAGGCCCTAGCCACACGACATTTCCATTTCCATGTAAATGGAGCCACACGTGAGGCAATACTGACCTTACGACTTATCTTAGAAAATAGATTAAGGAAAGGCAAACCTACGTTTCTAGCATTTGTAGACTTAGAGAAAGCTTTTGACAATGTTGACTGGAATACTCTCTTTCGAATTCTAAAGGTGGCAGGGGTAAAATACAGGGAGCGAGAGGCTATTTACAATTTGTACAGAAACCAGATGGCAGTTATAAGAGTCGGGGGACATGAAAGGGAAGCAATGGTTGGGAAGGGAGTGAGACAGGGTTGTAGCCTCTCCCCGATGTTATTCAATCTGTATATTGAGCAAGCAGTAAAGGAAACAAAAGAAAAATTTGGAGTAGGTATTAAAATCCAGGGAGAAGAAATAAAAACTTTGAGGTTCGCCGATGACATTGTAATTCTGTCAGAGACAGCAAAGGACATGGAAGAGCAGTTGAACGGAATGCACTGTGTCTTGAAAGGAGGATATAAGATGAACATCAACAAAAGCAAAACGAGGATAATGGAATGTAGTCTAATTAAGTCGGGTCATGCTGAGGGAATTAGATTAGGAAATGAGACACTTACAGTAGTAAAGGAGTTTTGCTATTTGGGGGGCAAAATAACTGATGATGGTCGAAGTAGAGAGGATATAAAATGTAGACTGGCAATGGCAAGGAAAGCGTTTCTGACGAAGAGAAATTTGTTAACATCGAGTATAGATTTAAGTGTCAGGAAGTCGTTTCTGAAAGTTTTTGTATGGAGTGTAGCCATGTATGGAAGTGAAACATGGACGATAAATAGTTTGGACAAGAAGAGAATAGAACCTTTTGAAATGTGGTGCTACAGAAGAATGTTGAGGATTAGGTGGGTAGATCACGTAACTAATGAGGAGGTATTGAATAGGACTGGGGAGAAGAGAAGTTTGTGGCACAACTTGACCAGAAGAAGGGATCGGTTGGTAGGACATGTTCCGAGGCATCAAGGGATCACAAATTTAGCATTGGAGGGCAGTGTGGAGGGTGAAATCGTAGAGGGAGACCAAGAGATGAATATGATAAGCAGATTCAGAAGGATGTAGGTTGCAGTAGGTACTGGGAGATGAAGGAGCTTGCACAGGATAGATTAGCATGGAGAGCTGCATCAAACCAGTCTTAGTACTGAAGACCACAACAACAACAACCAGCTTGCACGGTGGCCTGTTGACAACTTGGGGGCATGGCTTCGAGGGGTGTGCCACACTCGAATCCTACAAAAAGCTCTTACCAACTGAACTCGGGACTCATCTGACCACGCCACAGTGTTCCTGTCATCTAAGGGTCCAATATGCATGGTCACTAGCGCAGAAGAGGCGCTGCAAGTGATGTCGCACAGCTAGCAAAGGCACCAGCTTCGGCCGCCGTAGCCCATGAACGACAAATTTCGGCGCACTATCCTAACGGATACGTTCGTTGTACGTCCCACATTGATTTCTTTTTATTTGGCGCATTGTTCCTTTTCTGTTAGCGCTGAAAACTCTACGCAAATGCCGCTGCTGTCAGTCATTAAGTAAAGGAGTGTATTCTTCGTGGTGAGAGTTAATGTCTGAAACTTGATGTTCTCGACACACTCTTGAAACTGTGGATCACGAAATATTGAATTTCCTAACGATTTCTGAAATGTAGTGTCTCATGTGTCTAGCTCCAACTGCCATTCCGCGTTCAAAGTCAGCTAATTGCCGTCGTGTGGCTATAATTACGTCAGAAACCTTTTTCACGTAAATCACCTAAGTACGAGGTGCATTCAAGTTCTAAGGCCTTCGATTTTTTTTCTCCGGACTGGAAAGAGATAGAGACATGTGCATTGTTTTAAAATGAGGCCGCGTTCATTGTCAATACGTCCCAGAGATGGCAGCACCGTACGGCAGATGGAATTTTACCGCCAGCGGCGAGAATGAGAACTGTTTTAAATACTTAAAATGGCGAAGTTTTCCTTACTTGAACAGCGTGCAATCATTCGTTTTCTGAATTTGCGTGGTGTGAAACCATTTGAAATTCATCGACAGTTGAAGGAGACATGTGGTGATGGAGTCATGGATGTGTCGAAAGTGCGTTCGTGGGTGCGACAGTTTAATTAAGGCAGAACATCGTGTGACAACAAACCGAAACAACCTCGAGCTCGCACAAGCCGGTCTGACGACATGATCGAGAAAGTGGAGAGAATTGTTTTGGGGGGTCGCCGAAAGACTGTTGAACAGATCGCCTCCAGAGTTGGCATTTCTGTAGGTTCTGTGCACACAATCCTGCATGACGACCTGAAAATGCGAGAAGTGTCATCCAGGTGGGCGCCACGAATGCTGACGGACGACCACATGGCTGTCCGTGTGGCATGTTGCCAAGCAATGTTGACACGCAACGACAGCATGAATGGGACTTTCTTTTCGTTGGTTGTGACAATGGATGAGACATGGATGCCATTTTTCAATGCAGAAACAAAGCACCAGTCAGCTCAATGGAAGCACACAGATTCACCGCCACCAAAAATATTTCGGGTAACCGCCAGTGCTGAAAAAATGATGGTGTCCATGTTATGGGACAGCGAGGGCGTAATCCTTACCCATTGCGTTCAAATGGTTCAAATGGCTCTGAGCACTATGGGACTCAACTGCTGTGGTCATAAGTCCCCTAGAACTTAGAACTACTTAAACCTAACTAACCTAAGGACAGCACACAACACCCAGCCATCACGAGGCAGAGAAAATCCCTGACCCCGCCGGGAATCGAACCCGGGAACACGGGCGTGGGAAGCGAGAACGCTACCGCACGACCACGAGATGCGGGCCCATTGCGTTCCAAAGGGCCCTACGGTAACAGGTGCATCCTACGAAAATGTTTTGAAGAACAAATTCCTTCCTGCACTACAACAAAAACGTCCGGGAAGGGCTGCGCGTATGCTGTTTCACCAAGACAACGCACCTGCACATCGAGCTAACGTTACACAACAGTTTCTTCGTGATAACAACTTTGAAGTGATTCCTCATGTTCCCTACTCACCTGACCTGGCTCCTAGTGACTTTTGGTTTTTTCCAACAATGAAAGACACTCTCCGTGGCCGCACATTCACCAGCCGTGCTGCTATTGGCTCAGCGATTTTCCAGTGGTCAAAACAGACTCCTAAAGAAGCCTTCGCCGCTGCCATGGAATCATGGCGTCAGCGTTGTGAAAAATGTGTACGTCAGCAGGGCGATTACGTCGAGAAGTAACGCCAGTTTCATCGATTTCGGGTGAGTAGTTAATAAGAAAAAAAAATCGGAGGCCTTAGAACTTGAATGCACCTTGTACAATGAGAGCCCCGCCAACGCACTGCCCTTTTATACCTTATGTACGCGACGCTACCGCCATCTGTACATGTGCATTCTTTTGTCACCTCAGTGTGTATACCGTCCGTTGCTTGTAAGAACCATCAAGTGCATTTTCTCCGATGTTTCCGCAGATATTTGCAACTTCAGTTTTGAAATGAGTTGTCGGAGTCATCACAAGGAGAATGGCTCAACATGCATATCATGTAACACCCAGTGTCAGTGGAGAAATTCGGTTGGTTTCTAGTTACAAAAGAAATTATTTTTTTAAGGGGAGATTTACTATCCTTGGCCCGAAAAAAGCATGTTCTTATGTTCTTTGAGCATATTTTTCTCGGTATGTGTTGTAGATATCAATGTCAAATTTGGTCAAAATCTTTCGTGATATTTGTTCTACAAACTGGAATATTTTCGATCGTAAATATCGAAGAGCAAAGGCGGAAGTGCCGTCGGAACGAAACAAAATTTCGATGTAGACCTCCGCGCGCCGTATGTCACACGTCAGCCGGCTCGTCTGAAATCAAAATTGAGTTGACGTTAGATAAGTATATAAGATTCTTTAGGAGTCGTACCTCGCTTAAGTTATTTGGACTAAAGGAAACAAGATGTCGGTCATTTGAAAAAAAAAAAGAATTGGGTTTTCTTCATCGATGTTTCGACTTCGTCGGCGAAATAAAAATATTTATAATTGATGGATCGGAATAAAAGTGGTACAACTCCTGGAAAATTTAGTTACCTTCGTCGGAAACAAAGAATCATGCCAATCGGTTCACTAGATTTTAAGTTATCATACCGCGAGATAGAAAAACGTCATTTCGATAAAAACGCGTTTGAAGTTTTGACTACATTTAAATGCAATATTATGCAACTTCCCCCCCATTAACCATTGACCTTGCCGTTGGTGGGGAGGCTTCCGTGCCTCAGCGATACAGATAGCCGTACCGTAGGTGCAATCACAACGGAGGGGTATCTGTTGAGAGGCCAGACAAACGTGTGGTTCCTGAAGAGGGGCAGCAGCCTTTTCAGTAGTTGCAAGGGCAACAGTCTGGATGATTGACTGATCTGGCCTTGTAACATTAACCAAAACGGCCTTGCTGTGCTGGTACTGCGAACGGCTGAAAGCAAGGGGAAACGACAGACGTAATTTTTCCCGAGGGCATGCAGCTTTACTGTATGATTACATGATGATGGCGTCCCCTTGGGTAAAATATTCTGGAGGTAAAATAGTCCCCAATTCGGATCTCCGGGCGGGGACTACTCAAGAGGATGTCGTTATCAGGAGAGAGAAAACTGGCGTTCTACTGATCGGAGCGTGGAATGTCAGGTCCCTTAATCGGGCAGGTAGGTTAGAAAATTTAAAAAGGGAAATGGATAGGTTGAAGTTAGATATAGTGGGAATTAGTGAAGTTCGGTGGCAGGAGGAACAAGACTTCTGGTCAGGTGACTACAGGGTTATAAACACAAAATCAAATAGGGGTAATGCAGGAGTAGGTTTAATAATGAATAGGAAAATAGGAATGCGGGTAAGCTACTACAAACAGCATAGTGAACGCATTATTGTGGCCAAGATAGATACAAAGCCCACACCTACTACAGTAGTACAAGTTTATATGCCAACTAGCTCTGCAGATGACGAAGAAATTGAAGAAATGTATGATGAAATAAAAGAAATTATTCAGATTGTGAAGGGAGACGAAAATTGAATAGTCATGGGTGACTGGAATTCGAGTGTGGGAAAAGGGTGAGAAGGAAACATAGTCGGTGAATATGGATTGGGGCTAAGAAATGAAAGAGGAAGCCGCCTGGTAGAATTTTGGACAGAGCACAACGTAATCATAACTAACACTTGGTTTAAGAATCATGAAAGAAGGTTGTATACATGGAAGAACCCTGGAGATACTAAAAGGTATCAGATAGATTATATAATGGTAAGACAGAGATTTAGGAACCAGGTTTTAAATTGTAAGACATTTCCAGGGGCAGATGTGGACTCTGACCACAATCTATTGGTTGTGACCTGTAGATTAAAACTGAAGAAACTGCAAAAAGGTGGGAATTTAAGGAGATGGGACCTGGATAAACTAAAAGAACTAGAGGTTGTACAGAGATTCAGGGAGAGCATAAGGGAGCAATTCACAGGAATGGGGGAAATAAGTACAGTAGAAGAAGAATGGGTAGCTTTGTGGGATGAAGTAGTGAAGGCAGCAAAGGATCAAGTAGGTCAAAAGACGAGGGCTAGTAGAAATCCTTGGGTAACAGAAGAAATATTGAATTTAATTGATGAAAGGAGAAAATATAAAAATGCAGTAAGTGAAACAGGCAAAAAGGAATACAAACGTCTCAAAAATGAGATCGACAGGAAATGCAAAATGGCTAAGCAGGGATGGCTAGAGGACAAATGTAAGGATGTAGAGGCCTATCTCACTAGTGGTAAGATAGATACCGCCTACAGGAAAATTAAAGAGACCTTTGGAGATAAGAGAACGACTTGTATGAATATCAAGAGCTCAGATGGAAACCCAGTTCTAAGTAAAGAAGAGAAAGCAGAAAGGTGGAAGGAGTATATAGAGGGTCTTTACAAGGGCGATGTACTTGAGGACAATATTATGGAAATGGAAGAGGATATAGATGAAGATGAAATGGGAGATATGATACTGCGTGAAGAGTTTGACAGAGCACTGAAAGACCTGAGTCGAAACAAGGCCCCCGGAGTAGACAATATTCCATTGGAACTACTGACGGCCGTGGGGGAGCCAGTCCTGACAAAACTCTACCATCTGGTGAGCAAGATGTATGAAACAGGCGAAATACCCTCACACTTCAAGAATAATATAATAATTCCAATCCCAAACAAAACAGGTGTTGACAGATGTGAAAATTACCGAACTATCAATTTAATAGGTCACAGCTGCAAAATACTAACACGAATTCTTTACAGAGGAATGGAAAAACTAGTAGAAGCCAACCTTGGGGAAATATCAGTTTGGATGCCGTAGAAACACTGGAACACGTGGGGCACTACTGACCTTACGACTTATCTTAGAAGGAAGATTAAGGAAAGGCAAACCTACGTTTCTAGCATTTGTAGACTTAGAGAAAGCTTTTGACAATGTTGACTGGAATACTCTCTTTCAAATTCTAAAGGTGGCAGGGGTAAAATACAGGGAGCGAAAGGCTATTTACAATTTGTACAGAAACCAGATGGCAGTTATAAGAGTCGAAGGGACATGAAAGGGAAGCAGTGGTTGTGAAGGGAGTAACACAGGGTTGTAGCCTCTCCCCGATGTTGTTCAATCTGTATATTGAGCAAGCAGTAAAGGACACAAAAGAAAAATTAGGAGTAGGTACTAAAATTCATGGAGAAGAAATAAGAACTTTGAGGTTCGCCGATGACATTGTAATTCTGTCAGAGACAGCAAAGGACTTGGAAGAGCAGTTGAACGGAATGGACTGTGTCTTGAAAGGAGGATATAAGATGAACATCAACAAAAGCAAAACGAGGATAATGGAATGTAGTCGAATTAAGTCGGGTGATGCTGAGGAAATGAGGCACTTAAAGTAGTAAAGGAGTTTTGCTATTTGGGGAGCAAAATAACTGATGATGGTCGAAGTAGAGAGGATATAAAATGTAGGCTGGCAATGGCAAGGAAAACGTTTCTGAAGAAGAGAAATTTGTTAACATCGAGTATAGATTTAAGTGTCAGGAAGTCGTTTCTGAAAGTATTTGTATGGAGTGTAGCCATGTATGGAAGTGAAACATGGACGATAAATAGTTTGGACAAGAAGAGAATAGAAGCTTTCGAAATGTGGTGCTACAGAAGAATGCTGAAGATTAGATGGGTAGATCACATAACTAATGAGGAAGTATTGAATAGGATTGGGGAGAAGAGAAGTTTGTGGCACAACTTGACCAGAAGAAGGGATTGGTTGGTAGGACATGTTCTGAGGCATCAAGGGATCACCAATTTAGTATGGGAGGGCAGCGTGGAGGGTAAAAATCGTAGAGGGAGACCAAGAGATGAATACACTAAGCAGATTCAGAAGGATGTAGGTTGCAGTAGGTACTGGGAGATGAAAAAGCTTGCACAGGATAGAGTAGCATGGAGAGCTGCATCAAACCAGTCTCAGGACTGAAGACCACAAGAACAACAACATTATGCAACTTACGTTCAATCTACTATTTTGGGTCCGTAAACTAGTCCTACCTCTTCCTCATATACGGCGTTCTGCTCGATCTGGGCCATCCTGTGCTGCTCCAGAGCCGCTCGTACGGCCGGTGACAAACGGTTTTCGGCCTCTTGAATCCGGTGGTCTTCCGAATGTTTGGCGAACTGCGTCGAATACAGTCCCGGGTGACGTCCTTCGTTGTCATGGTCTTCAGAATTGCTGAATACCCTTAGTTGAAGCTGTTCGCTGCCAGGAAAGTCGCAGTCTCCACAGTCTTCGCTCCAGAATGTAAGTGCTTGGGGGCTACTTCCCAAAAACACGCGTTCAAACTTTCATTTGAATTTTGCGTGTTTCCTCCCAAGCACCGGTACAATAACTCGTCCTCCGAAAGAAAAAAACCTGGTGCATGAAAAAGGCTGATTTCAGGCAGGTGCATTTTTTAGTTCAACCGCGAATAACAAACATTTCCGTACCGTATTCGGAAAAACCTTTTCAGGGGTGGATTCTAAACACTTTTTATGGATCCAAAAATGCAATTTTAAAAAAATCGATTTTTTTAACCAAAAGATAGTAAACCTCCCCTTAAGTGATATTTTGTTCTCCGAAGTAGTCTACTGCGATGTTCGGTTTAATGATAAGCGTTGATACGTATACCAACATCACGAAGAACAGCCAGACTTCCAGCAGCAACTGACTAAACGCTTTTGTGGATGGTAGCAGGCGGCGCACAGCTTGACTGGGCCGGTAAGGAAGATGTGGCGAACAAATCTGTATTAATGTTCCGACATGTGGTGTCGTTACTGACTGTGTTAGAGGCTGACTGAGAGCAAGAAACGTATACAGAGTACTAACACAGCCCAGAGCAGTACGACTTTCAAGACATTTTCGTAGAACGGCGTCGTGTTTCAGGTTACACATCACTAGTAGGACGTCATATATTGTATTTTAGAGTGTTTTGAGATTCAAAAACAGCACCTTTCTGCGGTGTCCTCTAGCGGTTGTCACACCGGCTACCACTTATTCACCACACCTTTGCAACTTAACTCCCCCGCAATTCTGAGCAATTTTATGAATTGTAAGCGAGATATTGCCTTAGTGTACAGAAGCAATGTTATTGCTAATAGTGTGTTCCACACGTCTATACCTCTAAATTTATGTTTTGACATATCACGAAATTACCTACCAACATTGTTGCAGGTCATGTACAAGATGCCATGGGAATGTTCAATATATGTATTCTATTCAGCAACTTCTAGCTGCTACTGAATTAGTGAAAGTTCTGGCTTCTCACGCATCACATATTAACTCTGATGTCACAGCAGTGGCTAATGCCGATCAAATTTTCTTGTTGACATTCCTTGCCCACATATTGCATCTGCTGCAGCCACTTGATGTGAGTGTGTATAAATCACTGAAGGCTCACTGGGCCGAAACACTGGACCAATACATGAAAGAGAATCCGGCTGATAAGCCGAAGCAACTTTCATACAATTTTAAAACCAGCATTTATTCAGAGTTTTTGTGCGGAATTTATTCCTTCAACCGAAATGCTATTTCTATAGAGGCTGTTGCTCCATCACAGCTAACAAATAAGCCCGTTCAACCTACACAAAATAGGCCTATGGCACAAGCCGTGGAAAACGATTTGTTGACATCGCCAACAGCAACGATAAAATGCAATAGGCCTACCGTGAATCAAAAAAGAATAAAAAAAGATTCAAGAGCCAAGTGTCTCCATGAAGAACTGCAACTAAAAGCCTCTACAGAGAAATCAGAGATCGCAAAAACCACACGCAAAAAGACAAGACAGAAGATGATTGGCTTTGTGGTACATGCCATAATTCTTACTGAAGTGATGTTCGCAAAAAGAATTGAGCTAAATGGATCCAGTGCTCGTTTTGCTTAACCCCATACCATGTGCTCTGCCAGCATTCCGGTGCAGAGGAGGAAGTTTATGTGTGACAACTGTTCGAGGATTCAAATATCGTTAGCAACAATGCCTAGCAGTATGTTATAACAATAATGAAGACTATTTTCACCTACATGACCATTTGTATTGTTAGTTTGTGAAAAAAAGAAGTAATCCAATAAATTTGTTGTGACATTATCGTAATTACGCTTTGTCATGAAATTCGATTACTATTATCACAAAATTACCTGTCTATGTCACGAAACTACCTACTTTTTATCGTTTGGAAGAGACCCCTTTATTTATTCAGTAGAACTATTTAAATAAGAAATCAGTCTAAAACAGTTGTATTACGTCCGAACCCAAACGGGAAAGTATTCATAAAAGATTAATTTCATAAACATCAGAAGTAATTAGTAAAACAACAAATTTATTACGAATATATCCCCCTTTACGCTATACTGCCTCGCTACTCAGTCGCTGGCCCTGTTAAGACGTATCGCTAAACAGAACATGAGACTAGACTGATCTGGTGCTGCTGCATCGAAGAGACGCTATAAAGTCCATAGTTTCTGTTGCTCTCGAAAGTCCGCCTGAGTGCATTTTTTGCGAAACACGATACATTGTTGAAACTTCCTGGCAGATTAAAACTGTGTGCCCGACCGAGACTCGAAGTCGGGACCTTTGCCTTTCGCGGGCAAGTGCTCTACCAACTGAGCTACCGAAGCACGACTCACGCCCGGTACTCACAGCTTTACTTCTGCCAGTACCTCGTCTCCTACCTTCCAAACTTTACATTGTTATTAGTATACAACCGGCTGAACATCCGAGAGCAGTACAGACAGATGATTCTCCGAGAAAACTTAAAAGATAGTAACACAGTTTTTTTTATATTTGCAACGAGAAACGAACTGCCATTTTCACACGAAACATGTGCTGCGTAGTATTCGTTTTGGATTGCTCCATCTAGAAACTGCAAAGACGAAAAGTATCTGCTGTGACGCCGGACAAGGTTCTCCTGACGATGTAGCGTATGAGGGAGACGGACGGTAGAGGCAAGAAGAGCAGGAATAAGTCGATTTCAGGAGGCGAGATGCCACGGTGACTCGCCTCTGTCAGAAGCGAAGCCACCCCCCTTTCACGCTGCTTCTCCTCGGCCTCCGCCTGAGAGCATCGAAATGTCAGCGCCCGCAGCAGCCCCCGCCCGGTCGACGTAGCCCTCAGCGCCTGCTGCCCCCCCCCCCCCCCCCTTCTGACTCCCTGAGGAATAAGCTAAGCCGTCAGGGGAGTCGCTGATCCGTGGCGGGGCTGCCTCCAAAGAAAAACCCTAAATAATTCAATAAGAGGATTACAGCTCACTCCAACCAGGAAAAAGAGAATTCTATAGATGTTCAAACAAGTAAAAATGTATGTTTTCGAAGAACAGTAAACAAATTTCTGAGTAGCATCACTAACTATTAAACAGCCTGGAAGAATGAATGTGAAAGTTTAGACTAACAGATCAGAGAACAGTGTTAGAACTGTGTACGCTGGTTTCCATAAATAAAAGGTCAGTCTATAAACAATTTTATCTAAAAAAGCTATAATTTTTACTATGATAAAACGAAGTTAACGTTCTCAAAACAGGGTACAACTTAAACATGAAGACGCAATTCGAGACAGGTAATGTACTCTCGAATACAGAACAAGCTTGAAGTGGGAAAACAGCGTCTTAATGCGAATGTGGCCTTACACAGGGAATTCCGCTGATCAATTCTACAATTTACACTTCGCCTGCGATGGCCGAGCGGTTCTAGGCGCTTCAGTCTGGAACCGCACGACTGCTACGGTCACAGGTTCGAATCCTGCATCGGGCATGGGTGTGTGTGATGTCCTTGGGTTAGTTAGGTTTAAGTAGTTCTGTGTTGTAGGGAAGTGATGACCTCAGATCTTCAGTCCCATAGAGCTTCTCCTTGGCTTCCCGGCACTTAATAATTATTTCATTTCTGACTTGTCTTTCTGCATTGTCAAATTACATTCGTCAGTCAACTGATGTACATCTGCTGTTAGCCATGGTTTCATCTCAGTTACCTTCCTTCCACCTACGTTTTTCTTCCCAACTTCTGTGACTGCCGTTTCTAGAGACGTCCATTCCTTTGGAACACCCCACCCGTCAATTATCTCGTTTTGGCATGTGTTCACCCAGCTAATTGACTAACAGATCAACAGAGAGTGCAAGACTGCCGCAATATTGGATAACACAAAGAAAGTAATAAGGCCCTGTGCCTCCTGATTGAACTGTAGTGGCAGTGTTGACATTAATTGATTCGAAATTGATCTCTTTTAATTAAAAAGGGTGCACATTGATGTAATATTCAGTTATTGAACACCAGTTGCAAATGTTGAACATTAAATTAATTAAGAAAGTGACTTGGGATTTTAACTACTTGATTGAAAACATATGCAGTCGATTAGCACAAATTTATTGTAACTCACGACCTTCAATCATCACATTACATGACTCTCCTAACAGGCAGTGGGAATAAATTGCGTTTACGTGGAGTAAAACGTGATAAATCGAAACTTTTTCCTATTGACTCACCCAGGCATAATGCAAAGTGTGAGAAGAATTCTACAATACACAGCCATGAAACCCTAGTGGAAACTTTGCTGGCGTGATCCAACAAATTAATCAGTAGCCTAACTCAAGCCAGAGCGGGCGCAATATCATGCTTCCCAGCTTTCCAGTGCCAACCAATGCCTGCTCTGGGAAGTGAACAGATTCCCACAAAATTTCCCTTCCTCTCAACTCCTGCTATTTAGCTCCTCCCAGGCCACCCATCAAGGTTAGCATCTGCATAAAACACCAATTTTTTCGAAATTCCGACTCCCAGGAGAGTACTTCAAATTCCTTGGTCCTACATTCCCATCAGAGGCTGGCGTATTTCATTCTGTCGCTCTTCACCTGATTCACTTCAGGCTCTGCGGACTGTGAATTCACCGTGAAGTTGCTATAGTCACTAACATGCATATTTTGGCCTCTGTTGACTGCTCCACTGTAGCTTTGCATGGCTTTCTCACATGTTTCACTGAAAACGGGATGATGGACATTTATCAACAGGCATATCGTTTTCCGTCTGTTTCCCGGTACACCAACATGGGGTTAACCCCCACCTCACTGTCACTCATCTTAAGCCAGCTGGAGGCCGCGCCCCGTTACCGCTTTCTCAGAGTTTGAGCCGCCCTAAGCTGCCTATTGTCGCATCCCTTCGCGCGCCGCCACCCAGCTGCGATCAACTCTGACTATTTCCCTGGGATAAACTAGCCTCCAGTAAATCGACGCATTTAAACAAAGTTTTCATGTCGTATGAATTACTTTAAAACCATCACCCAACATTAATTATTCCAATACGTCCATACTATACCCTCTACAAGAAGCATTGTGCCTTGTCAGTCATTTTTATTCAGCCCTACTGTTCGCTCAACGTGAGCTCGGTGATCTTTAATGACTTCATGTAAGGGGCATAGATCTTGCCATCTTACATAGTTGTAGATGTATTTATCACGTTCATGGATTTCTCGTCGGTTGTCTCGTTTGCCTAATTTCATATACCTGCAGGTGCTTGTGTATTCTTGGAGCAGTGGTTCGTGTAATTCATTAGATGAATCTAATCTCGAAGAACGAAATAATGTTGTTTCACGTGACTTGACACAGCAGCACTGTCGGCTGAGGAAGAAGAATCGAAACTGATAGTGAAAGGCAAACATATACTGACAAGAACGGAGACGGATGCAGCCTGGGCATTGAAGCGTTGCAACAATGTTGCTAGCAACACTATTGCGGCCACAGATTGCCGTAAAATAAGGCCTTCGCCTCTCCTCGTTGCCGAGCGGCGATTCTACCTGCTGGGTGGAGATCGGACGGAGAGATTAGAGGACGTTTCCTCGACCTTTTCTGGGTGCGAATTTCACTGGGTGCGAATTCCAGGACACTGAATCAACTTCTGTACTTCCTTTTGTACTCAATCTGTAGATCGCTTAACAGCCATCGGGTTGGCAGCAGATCTTTTGTCTTCACTCCTTTTGCTCTTCTCGTTAGCTCTGTGTACGGCTTACAGACATCTTTCATCATTTGATCTTTGTACAGGGTGACCCAAAAGTACATTAACGTTTGAAAATGAAGTAATTCACAGAATAATCTAGGTAAAACTGACATACTGCCTAAAATGACATGGGCTGTTACTGAAACCAAAAGTGCAAAAAGTGTCCAACAGATGGCGCTGGACAGTAACACTTCAGTGACGCCCCGTGATTGGTTGCTTCATGACTTGGGGGGAGGAGACCTAACAGTGAGGTCATCGGTCCCTTCGGATTAGGGAAGGGCGGGGAAGGAAGTCAGCTGTGCCCTTTCAAAGGAACCATTTCGACATTTGCCTGAAGTGATTTCGGGAAATCGCGGAAAACCTAAATCAGTATGTTGATGGTGTTGAGACAGCAACCAGCCACAAATTTATTTTCAGTTCCTTTATTCAAAAGGTACCGTTACCGGTTTAGAATCATTACTATTCATCTTCAGACGGTTTTCATGCTTTCATTATAACATGTGACGCGTAATGAAAGCATGTAAGCCATGAAGACCGCCTGAAGATGAATCGTAATGATTCGAAAACGGTAACGGTACCTTTTGAATAAAGGAAGTGAAAATAAATTTTTGGCTGATTGCTGTCTCAACACCATCAAAATTTGTCTTCAAATAACAGCCACAGTTTCCAGCCATGTCATCATATGACAAAATTGCATAAATCAGTATGGCCGGAAGCTGGTTTGAACCGCCGTCTTCCCGAATGACACCGCATGAGCGTCGTGTATAAAACCAGAGTTAGGCAGAGAGTGAGTCAGGTCATCCCTGGCCTGATTCACGAACACTTTCTCTAAGGTATGACTTTTATGCTGGATGGCGCGCCAGCCCATATTGTTACTCGTGAGGAATGTCTCTTGCAGACATCGTTTATCGTTTGGTGAGGATCGCATGTTGAGCCGTCACGTACGTCATTGGCCTCTGAGATCTCCAGACATCAGTCCATGTCGTTATTAGTCGTGGAGTTATCTGCAGTCGCAAGTGTACCGTGATCGTAGGACCTCATTAGGTATGCTAAAAGATGACATCCGAGGATAATGGAATGTAGTCGAATTAAGTCGGGAGATGCTGAGGATATTAGATTAGGAAACTGATGATGGTCGAAGTGGAGAGGATATAAAATGTAGACTGGCAATGGCAAGGAAAGCGTTTCTGAAGAAGAGAAATTTGTTAACATCGAGTATAGATTTAAGTGTCAGGAAGTCGTTTCTGAAAGTATTTGTATGGAGTGTAGCCATGTATGGAAGTGAAACATGGACGATAAATAGTTTGGACAAGAAGAGAAAAGAAGCATTCGAAATGTGGTGCTACAGAAGAATGCTGAAGATTAGATGGGTAGATCACATAACTAATGAGGAGGTATTGAATAGAATTGGGGAAAAGAGAAGTTTGTGGCACAACTTGACAAGAAGAAGGGACCGGTTGGTAGGTCATGTTCTGAGGCATTAAGGGATCACAAATTAAGCATTGGAGGGCAGCGTGGAGGGTAAAAATCTTAGAGGGAGACCAAGAGATGAATACACTAAGCAGATTCAGAAGGATGTAGGTTGCAGCAAGTACTGGGAGACGAAGAAGCTTGCACAGGATAGAGTAGCATGGAGAGCTGCATCAAACCAGTCTCAGGACTGAAGACAACAACAACAACAACATTTTCCCGCGACCGCAGGTACCGTTGATGAATGACGGTCGACATGTTGAGCACTTGTTATAAAGTACATCGTCTTTGCTAAAAGGTAGTTACGCTAATTATTGCTGATGTATCATATGGTTGGAAATTTTGTGCACTTTTCTGTTTCAATAAAACTATCGCGGCCTCCTTATAGTTCCTTTTCCGTTGACATTGTGAGGGGTCCACTTGTACATGGAGCCTGATTTTGTAATATATTTCATGAGAAATAAAATGAAATGGTTATCACATGCAGAAGAGATTGTATCTTTCACACCACTGAACCAAAGACTTCGCCTGAGTGGCAGAATCGATTGTAAGTAGAGAAGCGCGTAGCGCTGTAGCAGTTGCCGTTGCACTCTGTTAAAGTAGGATGTAAGACTTGAAGCTAGTGGCTAGCTGTCAGAATTTAGCTGTTGGCATATGGACGCAGCATAATAAAGTTTTTTAAGCTAATGAAATTTTTACGCACAGTTTGACTCGTAACACGACGTCCTGAGGCTGTGCGAAAAGCATTATTCAACATGGTGGCGTTGCTGTCAGGGTTCCTGCGAGCAATAACCCGTAGGTACGTATCATCCACTGCAGTAGTAGCTCTTGGGCGGCCTGAGGGAGGCATGTCATCGACATTCCTGGCTCTCTGTATCTCCTCCACGTCCGAACAACATGGCTTTGGTGCAGTCTGAGACTCATGGACACTTTCCTTGTTGAGAGTCCTTCCTGGCACAAAGTAACAATGCGGATGCGATCAAACCGCGGTATTGACCATCTAGGCATGGTTGAACCATAGGCAACACGAGCCACGTACCTCCTTCCTGGTGGAATGACTGGAACTGATCGGGTGTCGGACCCCCTCCGTCTAATAGGCGCCGCTCATGCATGGTTGTTTACATCTTTGGGCTGGTTTAGTGACATCTCTGAACAGTCAAAGGGACTGTGTCTGTGATACAATATCCACAGTCAAGTCTATCTTCAGGAGTTCTGGGAAACGGGGTGATGAAAAAAATTTTTGATGTGTGTACAACACACATGTTGTTATTTTGTTGTGGTCTTCAATCCGGAGATCGGTTTGATGCATTTCTGCATGCTACTGTATCCTGTACACGCCTCTTCCTTTCCGAATGACTGGTACAACCTACATCCATTTGAGGCTGCTTGCTGTATTCATTTCTTGGCCTCCGTTTTTCTATTTATGCCTCCCACACTTCCCTTCAGTATAAATTGGTGAATCCTAGCTGTCTAAGAATGTGCCCTGTCAAACGATCCTTTTATTTAGACAAGTTGTACCACAAATTTCTTTTCCCCCTTATTCTATTCAGTGCCTCCTCAATGTTACCCAGCTAATCTTCGACATTCTTCTGTAGCACAATATTTTAAAATCTTTTTTTGTCTACTTGTCTGATCAACATATCGTCCGCCTTTACTTCCATACAAGACCACACTCCCGACAAATAACGTCAAAAAAAGACTTCCTAAAACTTAAATTTATGTTCGATGTTAAGAAGTTCTCTTCTTCAGGAACGCTTTGCTTACAATTGCCAGTCTACATTACATACCCCCTCTACTTCTGCCCAAATAATAAAACTCTTCTACTATTTTTAGTGTCTTTCTTAGCACCACCTGATTTAGCTCGACTACATTCCATTATTCTTGTTTTTCTTTTGTTGGTTTTCATCTTATATCCTCTTTTCATTCCGTTTAACTGCTCTTGCTAGTGCTATGCTTTGTCTGAGTGATTACAATGTCATCGAGAAACCTCAAACTTTTCTTTTCTTCGCTCTGAAGTTTAATTCAATCTCCAGATTTTTCTTTGGTTTCTTTTACTGTTCGCTCAATCCTCAGATTGGAACTCATGTAGGACATACTGCAATCCTGTCTCACTCCCTTCTTAACCACTGCCTCCATTTCATGTCCTTCAACCCTTAGAACTACAGTCTGGTCTCTGTAAAAAATGTAAATAACGTTTCACTCCCTGTATTTTACCCTGCTACCTCGAGAATTTAAGAGAGGGTGTTGTAATGAACATATTCAAAAGCCTTTCTTTAACCTAGACTGCTGGGGAAGAAATGCAACATCCTAAGGACTGTGGTCAATGGCACGAGGGTATAGTATGTGCGTAATGGTGAGAGGTAATGTTAGTGATTAATTTCTGACGGTGAGCGGCTATCAGATGCTGCTCAGAAGGTCCGACTGTGCGTCCTCTGTTATGAACCTGTAAGCAGTAACTGTACTGAGTTTACAGGTGAACAACGTCGGCAACACTCAGTCCAGGGTACAAACAAGCCCTGACGACGAGTACGTACTCCTGTTGAACGACGTCAGCCAATTTTAATGGGGTCGTATTATGTGCTTGCGAGAAGCCTGAGGGACGTACCGATGGATTGCTGCACATGTTGGGTGCAATGTACTGGTGGCTTGTCGCTGCCTTCAGCAATGGTCTGTGGAACATTAACGTACCCGTACACATGGTATTACAGATGTTACAATTGACGTATTGTGCGAGAATCGTTGAACTTCCGAACGCCATCCAGGGAAGAAATTTGGGCACGTGTTGCACCTGCAGTGTCACCAAGGACCACTGGGGTCTGGTTGCAGCAGGACTAAGAACACGTGTGAATGCGGCCAGGCTATCACTGACGCCATAATACCACCAACCGCGGCTTCGGTGATGTCTTGAAAGAGTCGCCTGGAGAACAGAATTCCACTCTGCTGTCTTCAGTGATGAGAGCAAGTTCTTTCTGTTTGCAACCGATGGCCGTTCACGTGTATTGCGTAAGCCTGGTGAGTAGCCTACTCTGCAGCTCATTGGACCACGACACGCAGGTCCCAACCCAGCTTCAAGGTGCGGAGGGCCACAGTTACAGGTCACGATCGCATTTGATGTTTCTGCAGGGTAAAGTAAACTATTGCCGACACATGGCGCAGATTGTTATCATCGTGCAACAGCCATTTCCTCGTCATAAAAGTGATGTGCTTTTTTAGTAGGACAGTGCACGTCCGCTTACAACTGCTGCGATGCAACTTGCTCTTCGTTGCGTGCAACAACTGCTCTGGCCATCAAGATCACCACATCTTTTCCCAGTCCAACATGTATGGGACATCATGATGAGGTGGTGACTTGGTCGTTTTCCAGAGCCTGCAGTAACCATTGCTGAATTGCGACAAAAGGTGCAAGATGCTTAGGACAATCTATCGCAGGGTGCCATTCTGCATCTTTACGATCGGTTGCGTGAGAGAATACACGTCACAGACGGGGCTACATTGTGTACTGATGCAACTGTTTGGACACCCTTTAGGTGTGACACGTGTGTATCAGTTGGTCTGAATTTGTTATCATACACTGGTACAATGGTGAGCTACCTGCCACATCACTTCTCAATAAAATGTCCTTGAGGGTGCTGCATTCTTTTCAGCTTCTAAGAGAAGCCTTAGCGTCAGTGTTGCCTCACGTCTTTCAACATTTCTCCACTACCCAAACTGATCGTCCCCGAGATCGGCTTCTCTCAATTTTTCCATTCTTTAGTAATAATTCGCAGCAGTGTTTCACAAACATGATTTATGAAACTCATAGGCGCGTAACGTTCACATCTGCAGGCACATGCCTTCTTTGTAAGTCGAATTATTATATTCTTCTTGAAGTATGAAGTATTTCGCCTGTCTCACACATCTTCTACACCTGGTTGATTGTAATGACAGGCTCTCGAAAGCTATGATGGAACGTCATCTGAAATGATCTTTCATTGGTGGAGGCAGGAATTCATGGAAGGGGCATCCCCTGGTTCTACATCACTTGTTGTTGACAAAATGTGGATTTATTTCGTGAAAACATTTAAAATATTTCTTTACAGTGGAATGAAGCGAAAGGCAGTTATCAACAACCAGCTACCACAGAGCGCCAGAGGGAGTTAAAAATTTGTTTTGAAATCTGTCCCCCCTTCCTTAATCCAAGGTAATTACACGTTGCCTCCACAAATCCAGTACTCGAACAGCGTTGGGATTGACTGCTGATTCAAAAATTTCCGCTACATGACATCCGTCTTCCCGCACAGCTAGAGCTAATGGACATCGCAGTGGACGGCCAATGTAATTCTAAAACAGAATTAAGAAAAAAAAGAGTTTAATAACTCGGTGCAATGAATGTCCTGTGTGCTCCAGTAGGACTTCTATTAGCTGAAGCCCTTCACAGATCCGCCAAAAAACAATACCACAAGCAACTCAAACAGTGCAGTCCCTCCGCAGCAACAGGCTCGAATTGTAAGTAATCAGATGCACGCAGAACCCAGAAGCGGCCAAAAGACACAGTACACATCGTACGCAGAGACGACCGACCGAACGACGAACCAACTGTCGTTCCCAATGAAATCACAATCGAGGGAAAAGGTTGCAAGTGAATTGCTAACTGACAAGCAGTTGCCAAGAGGTCACTTCGACGGACGGCAACACAATGGGCGGCGTCGGCGACACACTTTCGATGGAAATTCAATAGCCATCAGCCTGTCCCGGAACGGTTTCTTCGCTCACTTCCACACAATCTACCAATCGTCGTCCCAACCACTCCAGCTCAGAGTCCCAACTTCCTGCCAGCGTTGTCCAACAGAGACTTGCACGTCTCGAAAATTCGGCCCACTGGCCACCGGACGACCAGAAGAGAAACCAAGCGGAGGAAGTTGCCCAGAAATTGATACGAGGCCACATGGCTCATTATCTGCTCCTGGGACCTTTTTTCAGCTTAAGCCTTTTAGTGCTCTGTCAAATTCTTCTCGCAGTATCATACCTCCCACCTCACATTTATCTGCTTTCTCTTCTCCTATAATATTGCCTTCAAATTCATTTTCCCTGTATAGCTCTCCTATGTATTTCTTCCACCTTTCATCTTTCCCTTCTTTGCTTAGTACTGATTTTCCATCGTAGATACTGATAGTCAGACAGCAGCGTCTCTTCCCTCCAGCGGCCGTCTTTAATTTTCCTGTAGGCTGTATCTATGTTTCCCCTAGTTGTGCGTATTTCTATAGCCTTACACTTATCCTTCAGCCATTCCTGCTTAGCCAATTTGCATTTTCTGTCCTGCATTGCCTTTTACCTGCTTCATTTGTTGCACTTAATATTTTCTCCTTTCATCAGTTAAATCCAATATCTCCTCTGATATCCAAGGATTTCTACTAGACCTTTTACCTATGTGATCCTCAGCTGCTCTCATTTGTTTATCTCTCCAAGCTACCCATTCGTCTTCTACAGTACTTCTTTCCCCTTTTTCAATCAATCGTTGCCTAACGCCCCCTCTGAAACGCTCAATATCGTCTGGTTGTTTCAGCTTATCCTTGTCCCATATCCTCAATTTTGTACCTTTCCGCAATTTCTTCAGTATTAATCTGAAGTTCATAATCAAGAAATTGTAAGCAGAGTCCATATCTGCCTGTGGAAATGTTTTACAAGCTGGTTCCGAAATCTCTGGTTGCTTCCACGTCTACGATTTCCTTTCATGATTCTTTACGGTGTGAGATGGCGAAGTGGTTAGCACACTGGACTCGCATTCGGGAGGTCGACGATTCAAACCAGCGTCCAGCCATCCAGATTTAGGTTTTTCGTGGTTTCCATAAATCGCTTCAGGCAAATGCGGGGATGGTTCCTTTGAATGAACACGGCCGACTTTCCTCCGCATCCTTCCCTAATCCGACGGGACCTGTAACCTCGCTGTTTCGTCCTCTCTCCAAATCAGCCAACCAACCATGATTCTCAAACCAAGTGTTAACGATGATTAAGTTATGCTCTATACCTAAATATACCAGGTAGCTTCCCCATTATTTCCTTTTCCCATTCCATATCCTCTTGCTCTTTTCCCTTATCTTCTTACCTATCGAATTCCAGTCCCACATCGCGAAGTTCCCTCTCCCTTAACTACCTGAACAATTCCTTTTTCCTCACCATACAGTGTGTTACGGGTCTGCAGATATTCTTGGTAACAGAGGACTGTGTACTGAACAACATTACATCAGTATTTACTTCATTTGCAGACAAATAATTATAGCTGTTAATAGTTTTTGGGGTAATTAGAACCTTCAGGTATATGTGGCAAGAGAAAGCCATTAATGCTTACTTTCCCCTGGGTAGCAGGTCGGGTGCTGAAGTGCGTCAGTCTTTGGGTGGACTAATACGTCTCATGGTTTTATCACGATTAATTTGATCAACAACTGAACCTCTTTTTCTGCCTTGAATCAACTTTTAATACTTACTATAAGTGATAGAAGTGATGGCAGAGATCGAGCCATCCTTCCTTCACGTAAGTTTCTTTACTGCGGATAGCAATTTTTCATGTCCGTGGTTGCATGAGCTAAATCTTAGAGAGCTGTTGTGGGAAGAAGGCGATGGCGGAGACTGTTAAGTCGAGGTGGCAAGTCGCTGGCGGGACAGACCCTGACGTCTCAAGACAAGTGACAGGAGGTGGGGGTGAGGCATCCGTCATACTCCACGTGCATTATCCAGGCAGCTTGTGGATGGCACAGCATAAGGCACGGCTGCAAATAAAATGTGCGGATAATGGACAGTGGGAAAGCCTTGGGCTGCGTGGATGTTGAATCTTTTACGAGCTGAACTGTTTAGTCAAGATACGGTTTGGCCAAATCTGTTTGTTCCCTAGGCGGGCGCCCTCCCTGGAAGGTGACAGTGTGATGGGGCAATCACCATTTAGCCATCTTTGCTTGACACTTGCGAGTGTCGCAGTTGCAGTACAATCTCTTTCCCCTCTGTACAAGTGTAAAAAAATAAAGGGAAGGGATATCACTCATTGTTTGTAAAAAATAGGAAGGAATGGGAGTTTGGTCGCCAGCTGCTGAGTACTACGGAAGCGAGAAGCAGGCGAATAGCGAGCTAACAAAAGTACAGTTTAGGAGGCGAGCTGAACAGTTTGTATCAAGTAATTTTATTGGGTGACCTCCGACTGGCGAACGAGAGTTTTGCCCGGGTGTGTGTGTGTGTGGGGGGGGGGGGGGGGGGCTTGCGGAGCACAGGCTTGGAGGGAATTCTTCCGTCATGGGAGAGAGAACAAGAAAGAGTCTTGCATGGTAGCGAACACACCACCCGCAGCTGCCATCCTCCGAATGATGAGTTGTGATAAGATTTCACAGCACAAATGAGTGCTATGAGAATCGATAGAAGTGTGTACGTGCGTCATGTTAAGCTGTCAGGACCGCGGTTCGCATGCACTAAATGTAGTATTCCTGTGTCCCACTGGCCAGATACATGTAATCATTGTACACCCGCAATGACCAGGCATCTTCAAGCATAATTTGTGAGTTGGCAGCATTTTCCCTCATATCTAAACCTCCTCTGAGCTTTGTCAAGCCCATTGATCATTAATTTAATTCCGTTCAATGATCATGAGTCTTGTATTTCACTTGTTATTGCGTTTATTGACCATGGTATTATTTTGTGTTTTCAACTCGTGTTCGTTTTGTTGCTCATGCAGATAATAATAAAAAATGGTTCAAATGGCTCTGAGCACTATGGGACTTAACTGCGGTGGTCATCAGTCCCCTAGAACTTAGAACTACTTAAACCTAACTAACCTAAGGACATCACACACATCCATGCCCGAGGCAGGATTCGAACCTGCGACCGTAGCGGACGTGCGGTTCCAGACTGTAGCGCCTTTAACCGCTCGGCCACTCCGGCCGGCCAGATAATAATAATAATAATAATAATAATAATAACTGTCATATTCAGTGGAAAGTAGTTCATTCTTCGTTCTCCCCCAACGTTGATTCCACCGTTTCCCCACATCCTCTGCAATTACCGTGGCTATTACGAATCCTGCCTGAAAGATGTATAGGAAGTTCACATTTCTCGTTCCCTTGCTAGTAGTGTGAAATTTCTACAGTAAATACCGTTGTGCTTTGAATAAAACTTAAATAGGCCATATTTTCTCAAAACATATCGCATGACGTTGCACGCCATTTGTGTTAATTTATGGAGACGCACTACCTACTCCCAATAAATAGTATCGTAGCTGCTAACAAGTCCATGGAATATGGAAAAAGCGACCGATAAAGGTCCTATAAATGGCACAGGCTCAGAATTCAGATATGACAGGAGCGGACACCTACATCTACATCGATAGTCCGCAAGCCACCGTACGGTGCGTGGCGGAGGGTACACTGTACCACCACTAGTCACTTCCTTTCCTGTTCCACTCGTACATAGAGCGAGTGAAAAGCGGCTGCCTATGTGCTTCCGTATGAGCTCTAATTTATTGTATCTTACCTTAGTCGGTGATGACTTCAATCTACGCTCGACATGCTGGAAAAATTATACATTTAAAGCCGGCGGCAGGCATAAAACGTCATCCGAAATTATACTGAATGCTTTTCAGAAAATTATTTTTGAACAATTAGTTCCATTCGAAGCGTAAATGGTTGCGGAAGAAAACTTTACCTCTTAGCAGTAAATAATCCTGGACAAATAGTGAGTATCGTGATGAATACAGGGATTAGCGACCACGAGGCAGTTGCTGCTAGGCTGAATGCCGTAACACCTACAACCATCAAAAAGAAGCGCAAAGTATATCTATTTAAAAAAGCTGATAAAAATACTCTTAACGCCGTTTTAAGAGACAGTCTTCACTCCTTCCTATCTGGTCATGTAAGCGTAGAAAAGTTGTGGAATATTTTCATAGAGATAGTATAGACAGCAATTGAGAGATACATACCACATAAATTAATAAGTGATGTTACCGATCCCCCATGGTACACAAAACGGGTCAGATCGCTGTTGCAGGAGTAGCGAAAAAATCATGCCAAATTTAAAAGAATGCAAAATCCCCAAGACTGGCAAAGTTTTACTGAAGTTCCAAATATGGGGTGTACTTCAGTGCGAAATGCTTTTAATAATTTCCGTAACGAAACTATGTCTCGAAATCTGGCATAAAACTCAATTACACTCAAACATAAAGCACCCTAGTACCAAGACACAATTAATACGTTCACTGCGCGATAACAACGGTGAAGTCACTGATGACAGTGCCACTAAAGCAGAGTTATTAAATACGGTTTTCCGAAAATCCTTCACCAAAGAAGACGAAGTAAATATTCCTGAATTTCAATGAAGAACAACTGCGAAGATGAGAAACATCGAAGTAGATATCCTCGGTGTAACAAAGCAGCTTAAATCACTTAATAAAGGCAAGGCTTCTGGTCCAGATTATATACCAGTCAGGTTCCTCTCACAGTATGCGGCTACAATAGCTCCATATCTAGCAATTATGTACAACCGCTCGCTCACAGAAAGGTCCGCACCTAAAGACTGGAAAATTGCTCAAGTCACACCAATACCCAAAAACCGAAGTAGGAGTAATCCACTGAACTAAAGATCCATATCACTAACGTCGATTTGCAGTAGGGTTTTGGAACATTTACTGTATTCGAACATTATGAAGTACCTCGAAGAAAACGATTTATTAACACATAGTCAGCACGGATTCAGAAAATATCGTTCTTGCGAAACAGAAATAGCTTTTATACTAATGAAGTAAAGAGTGCTATCGACAGGGGATGTCAAATTGATCCCACATTTTTAAATTTCCAGAGGGCTTTTGACACCGTTCTTCACAAGCGTTTTCTAACCAAACTGCGTGCCTATGGAATATCGCTTCAGTTGTGCGACTGGATTCGTGATTTCCCGTAAGAAAAGTCGCAGTTCGTAGTAACAGGCGGAAAGTCATCGAATAAAACAGAAGTAATATCAGGCGTTCCCCAAGATAGTGTTATAGGCTCTCTATTGTTCCTGATCTATATTAACGATATAGGAGACAATCTTAGTAGTCATTGTAGATTGTTTGCAGATGATGCTGTCATTTACCGTTTTGTAAAGTCATCAGATGACCGAAACGAATTGCAAAATGCTGTAGTTATCTGTATGGGGCGAAAAGTGGCAACTGACCCTGAATAATGAAAAGTGTGAAGTTATTCGCATGAGTACTAAAAGAAATCCGCTAAATTTCGATTACGCGGAAAGTCACACAAATCTGAAGGCTGTAAATACTTAGGGATTACAATTACAAATAAGCTGAACTCGAACGATCACATAGATAATGTTGTGGGTAGAGCAAACCAAAGACTACGATTCATTGGCAGAACACTTAGATGGTGCAACAGGTCTGCTAATGAGACTGCTTACACCACGCTTGTCCGCCCTATACTGGAGTATTGCTGTGCGATGTGGGATCCGCTTCAGATGGGACTGACGGATGACATCGAAGAAGTACAAACAAGGGCGGCTCGTTTTGTATTATCGCGAAATAGGGGAGATAGTGCAGCAGACATGACACGTGAATTGGAGTGGCAATCATTAAAACAAAGGCGTTTTTCGTTTCGATGGGATCTTCTCATAAAATTTCAATGACCACTTTTCTCCTTCGATTGCGAAACATTCTGTTGGCACCCACCTACATAGGGAGAAATGATCATCACGATAAAATAAGAGAAATCAGGGATCGCTCAGAAAAATTTAAGTGCTCTTTTTTCCCGCGCGCCGTTCGAGAGTGGAACTGTAGAGAGATAGCTTGAAAGTGGCTCATTGAACCCTCTACCAGGCACTTTATTGTGAATGACACAGCAATCATGTAGATGTAGATGGAGATGTTCGTGATCCTTACGCGCACTGTATGTCGGCGGCAGCAGAATCGTTTGGCAGTCAGCTTCTAATTCCGGTTCTCTAAATTTTCTCAATAGTGTTTCACGAAAAGAACGTCGCCTTTCCACCAGGGATTCGCAGTTGTGGCCTGAAGCAGCATCTCCGTAACACTTATACGTTGTTCGATCCTACCGGTAACAAATCTAGCATCCCGACCCTGAATTGCTTCCATGTCTTCCTTCAATCCGACCTGGTGCGGATCCCAAACACTTGAGCACTATTCAAGAATAGGTGGCACTAGCGTCCTATAGCGACATCCTTTACAGCTGAACCACTCTTTCCTAAAATTCTCGCAATAAACCGAAGCCCACCATTCGCCTTCTTTACCACAGTTGTCACACGCTCGTTCCATCTCATATCACTTTGCAGTGTTACGCCCAGATATTAAAATGACTTGACTGTGTCAAGCAGGACACTAGTAATATTGTATCCGAATGTTACCGGTTTGGTCTTCCTACTCATCCGCTTTAACTTACATTTGTCACATTCAGCGCTAGCTGTCACTAATCCCTCTAACTGGAAATTTTGTCTAAGTCTTTTTTGTATCTTCCTACAGACACTCAACTTCCACACCTTACCGTACACCACGGCATCACCAGCAAACAACTGCAGACTGCTGCCCACCCTGTCCACCAAATCATTTATGTATATAGTGAATAACAGCCATCCTATCACACTTCCCTGAGGAACTCTAGTCGATACCCTCGTCTCCGATGAACACTCGCCGTCGAGCACATATACTGTGTTCTACTATTTAAGAAGTCTTCAGGCCACTCACACACCTGTGAACTTAATCCATATATATTCCCAATTATTCTTTTACCCTGCTACAAAATTTGCTTTATTTAATCAAATGAGATAAGTACAAGCCAAAAGTTTTACCTGTGTGCCTTTTGTTATCTTTCCTACTCTTTGATTTCTGGATATTTAACAAAACTAAATTTTCTTATGGATTTCCTATTTGTTCTTTTGTTTACCCTTTATACAATTTCAAATGCCTCACTCATCTTATGGCTTTGGTGTTTTTTCCTGCTAGAGAGATGGTGGGTTTTTACTAGTACCTTTTATCCTAGTGAAAATACTCGCGAATTTGCGGTTTTTTCCACTCGGTTCTTTCTCTTTAACGCTGTAGTTTTCAAATTGCCCAGTGCTAATTTTACCAGATAATGATGTTGTACTCAGGGTACTGGTGGGAATTTAATTATTTCTCGGATTTTATCTGGTGTTGATTTATTTTTCAGAACAGTGATTGGAGATAGTAATATACTGTCATGTGGCATTTCGTTTATAACATCATGGAAGCCACGCAAATGTCTGTCCAATACAAATGACAGAGGGTTCCCAAGTCTTTCATCATTCAAGCAGCTGGGTTGGCGCTTGGCTTGTATTTGGAAATATAAATTGGTTTGATTTTATGTCGCCACAGCTTGTTTTGCCATTGTGCTGAATGATATACAGTTCCATTGTCTGACAGCATTTTATCGACCCAACCAACTTGTCGAAGAAAATCCTGTGTCAGCACTTTGCTTCTGCTTCTCCCCATTGCTTTCTTCAAAGGGCTTAAATGTCACGTATTTTGACGTTAATTCTAGGACTATGAAAATGAATACATGACCTCTCTGTGTACAAGGTAATGGACCCATGAGATCCGTTGCTGCTAAGTGTCTCAATTTCTCCGGAATGTTGGGGAACATTGGTGGTCTCATTTGAAAGGTTACATGTTTAGCTCTCTGGCATCTCTTACACTTAGCTAGAACCTTTCTGATTATTTGCTTCATATTTGCGAAGTGACAAGACATCTTTAATTTTAAAAAACATATGTTAGGACCAAAATGGCTGTTACTAAAATGAGTGTACCAAATGTACTTATTTATCAGTTCCCGTGGTATACATGCGACCCATAAACTTATATTTGTATTACATCTGTAGAATAAGACATTGCCCTTGATTCCCGGTTTTTGCACTTAATTTTAATCCTGGTGAGGTTTGGGTCTTTGTCTTGTTTCCTGCCTAACTGTTTTGAGACATTGGTGACATAATTTTCAAATGGCACTTTTTTCACGTTTGCTCTTCTTCCGTATTGCTCACTCCACTTTTGTTAACTCCTTCCGGCAATCAGGAGAGGATATCAGCTATGATATTTGATAGTCCAGGCACATAAGTGATTCGAAAATCATATTCCTGCAGCGTTAATACCCACCACCTAATCTTCCTGGCAACAGTTTTGCACTTAACATAAATTCTAGTGCCTTATGATCTGTAAACACATTGATTTTTTGACCAAACAAAAAGTATCTGAATCTATGAAACCCCCATACTGCTGCCAAGGCTTCTAACTCCGTGATCGAATAATTTTTTTCACATTTAGTTAGGACTCGACTAGTGAAAGCTATTGTCTTTCTCATCCGCTGTCCGTCTTCCTCATATTGTCGAAATAGTACCACACCCAAGCCTGTTTCCGCACTGTCGGTTGCCTTGCAGAATTCCTTCGTTAAATCGGGATGTGCTAAAAGTGGTGCCTTTAACAGTGACCTTTCTAGTTGTTGGAACTCGTTCTGGGGTTCTGCTCGGGCATCCCACACTCAGGGCATCTTTTTGCTAGTTAACGCACATTCATCTATCCTAATGAATCTTTTGTAGAAGTTAATGAGTCCCAAGAAGCCACGCAACGGCTTTCTATTATATGGAGTGTTTATGCTCTGTATGGACTGCAGTTTGTTAAGATTAGGTTCAGTTCCCTGTTCAGTGATAATATGACCTAAAAACTCAACCTTTTTATTCCCAAAACTGGATTTCATTATGTTTATGGTTACTCCATATTCTTTTAATGTCCTTAGCAATTTATCAAGCTCCTCTTTATGAAGTTTGCATGTTGGCTCAGCTACTAATATATCATCGACATAACAGGTGAGATGCTGTTGGAGTTCTTTATCCAACACAGTACCTAAACCTCTTATAAAAGCAGCAGAGGATATATTCAGTCCGAAAGGGAGCCTTTTGAATTGATAACTTCATCCAAATACGTTAAAGCCGTATGCTTTCTATATTGAGGTCTTAGTTCTATTTGCCAAAAACTTGCTCTCAAATCAAGGGAAGAGAAAATCTTAACCCCAAAGAACTTTTGTAACAGCTCTTCCAATTTTTCTGGGCGATCGTTCTCAGAAATGATAATGGAACATCCTGCTTATCTACAATTTGCAAGGGACTATTGTATGTTGAGGTTGAAGTTTCAGTAATGTCATCTTCTAGCATCTTATGTAATTCTAAAAATACTTGTCTTCGGTAACATAGTGGAATATTGTAAGGCGGTACTCCAAATGAGTTGTGTTCTTTAACCTGTAATTCGTATTGAAAATTCTTAATAGCACCGGGTTTTGGTAGAAACACCTCGGCATTTTGTTTTAATACTCTAACTTTGGTTTGTCAGTATCTGAAATATCCCTTACTTGTCGCAACTTATTATCTATATCTTGATGAATTTCCACCATTGCCTAGTCATCTGCAGTTATTGTTTCTTTCGCCCACCTATACCGTGGATGTCCCTTCTCCGATTGATACAGTTCCAGTTGCATAGTCATTTTTTTGTAAGCCCCTGATATCTCTTCATGTCTGAGTTTCTCTTCAAAATTAAGATGTACTTTCCTGAGCATCATATACCCTTTGTCCATATTGAGTGTGACACGATTTTGACACATGAAATCGAGATGGAACCTATGAAGAAGTAATAGAGGCGTTTAATAAAGATTGTGGGGAACTAATGTCCGTGACATGAAAAAGTTACACGCGTTTGTCTAGTAATCACCGCTGTTCCACCCATGATTGGTCCTTTGACTTTAACACGTTTTGTCCATAACACTGGTAGCGCCTGTTCAGCATTACATTTCTCAAAAAATTCTTCCGAAATCGCCGTCATTTCGCTTCCCGTATCCAGTATGGCGTCCACAAGCGTGCCTCCTATCTCAACCCGAACGATCGGTTGCACCTCATGAGGAGCTTTAGTTTCATTTTCACGCATTATTGCCTCCTCTATTGAGTTAGTTGTTAACCTGTCAATGTGTTGGACCTGCCTTCCCCACTGGTTTGCTACCGTAACTTTATTCTCCTCATTACTCTTAACCTCTGTCATCTGAGTGCTTTGGGCTGAAGTTATTTCCCCACAATCTTTATTAAACGCCTCTATTACTTCTTCATACGTTCCTGTCCTATATACGTCATCTACCTTGACTATTACTATTGGTGTTATCCACGGTGCTTTAACCTGCTGGCATACTATTTCTCACTTAGTTTGGTATAAATGAACTACATCCTTCACTATTACGTCATCATCAGTCTTTGTGCTACTGTCGATATTAACAGTTAACAACTTCTGTTCCTCATCACCGGTCGATTCCCAGTCAATTGAATCCCAGCATGCTGGTGTTTGTAACCGATTACCCCCTAAACCTACTTCAGAATCTTTCTGATCAGAACTAGGTCTATTTACATGTTAAATTATAAAATTAACTTCATTTGGCGATTGAATCACTTGTGACTGGTCTTCGTACCTTTCATCTCGTCGATTCTGTCTTTTACCTGAGTTTGGTGGCCTCAACTCGACTTCCTGTACCGCTTCATTTCACGAGATTTGTCCTGCTGAAGTCTGATTTTCTCAACCTTTATGTGTTCTAACCATTCCAGTTCCATCTGAATAACTTGGATTTTGTTGTTGAAAACCTCTAAACCTGCCTGCCTTTTATACATGGTGGTTATATCTCGGATCATAGTTACCACCGTAGTTTCTGGGACCAAATCCACTATTGTAATTCCGCGGTCAGCCAGAACGATAACCTCTGTGAGTTTCAAAAACATAGTTATTGTTGTGTTGGCAGAAGAGCCAACACCGTGTTGCTAGAGGAGGCCGAAATGCACGCGTTTTAGCTCACGCAGGCTGGCGTGAGGAGGGAAGAACTATACTGACGTGAGGTCTGGAACATGACAAGGAATGAGTATTCAGAAAGCGGACGTAATTAGTTTCATACTTAACTTTAATCCATTAATGATGAATGTCGCTCTTGACGGTACACGAGTCACAATATTATCTGTTCAGAAGACATAGTAACTGAATATGGCGCCTTGCTAGGTCGTAGCAAATGACGTAGCTGAAGGCTATGCTACGCTGTCGTCTCTGCAAATGAGAGCGTCTGCAGTCAGTGAACCATCGCTAGCAAAATCGGCTGTACAACTGGGGCGAGTGCTAGGGAGTCTCTCTAGACTAGACCTGCCGTGTGACGGCGCTCGGTCTGCAATCACTGATAGTGGCGACACGCGGGCCGATAGGCTACCGCGGCCGATTTAAGGGCTACCACCTAGCAAGTGTGGTGTCTGGCGGTGACGCCACAGTTATTCTTGTTATCCCACGGGTGATTACCACTCTTTCCAAAACGATTACCTTTTCCTACATTATTATTCCCATTGTAAGCATTATTAAAGCCCAGTCGGTTGCTATTATTCCCCCCCCCCTCCCTTACCATTGTTTTCTCTCACTGCGCTTCGTTTCTTCGCGTCATCTTCACTGAAGATGAATCAAGTTCTCTTACCATCCCTTTAAATGCTTGTATATTATCACCTGCTCTGACAACTAACGATTGCTGATAAAGCAACGGCAACTTCATTGTGCACATACGTATCAGTTCCCCATCACTATATGGATTATCTAATCACTGATTCTTGAAAGGTGGCTACACTGAGCCACAGCGCCAGAGATTGCGCCAAACGGTATTATTCAGCCGCCTCCACTGGCAGTGCTTGGGGAGAACTCGTAGTAGTAAGTGTTTGTTGAGATGTGCTAGTGAAAAGTGCTTGTCGAGAACTCGTAGTAGTGAGTGCTTGGGGAGAGCTCGTAGTAGTAAGTGCTTGTTGAGATGTGCTAGTGAAAAGTGCTGGTCGAGAACTCGTAGTAGGCAGTGCTTGCTGAGATGTGATACTGAAAAGTTCTTGTTGAGATGTGACAGTAACGAGTCGGTGTGGAAATATTGTAAAGATTAGAGTGCTTTTCGTCAATATGTGAAGGTAAAAAAAAAAAAAAAAAAAATTCCTTTTCTTTTTATTATCTCAATGTCTTAAATAATACACCATTACAGGTTCAGTCAACAAAGCATCTGGCTTGTGTTCTTGTATTAGAGTGTAATTCTGCTTTCCTTACGCAATTATAGTATTTCTATTTTTTAGTTACTTCAGTATAAATGGTATTTAAAACTTCTTGTCTTGTTGAAGAAGAACCGTGCCAGATGTGTACGTTGAGTCACACTCCCACACACAGAACAATTACACTTGTGCTTTGGTTTCGTAGGTTTTATAGTTGCTGGGGACTTAATTAATTAATTGTGTTAACGAAAATTTTCATTTCATTCTTTGTTGTTGTTCTATGCAGTCAGATTGCGTAATAATACTAGTCAGGGCCAACCGTTAACGAGACACAGCGTAATCGGACATACAGCTACCAAAAATATTTGCACTGTAATTAATTAAGCCCCCACGCACGTGGCGACCGCTGCTTCGGATCGTCCCTTGGAATTCTTCTGATTGTAAAAATAGTAGACAGTACTATTGTTGTAGTAATTTGTAGTTTAGTAATTGTAGTCTATATTGCATGTGTGAATTTGGTAATTGGCATTCTTCTAATGGTATTTTTCAAAATTTAATTTTTATTGCCTTGTATACGCGTTTGACAATTTAGTGCAATTATTTCAATTGTTCGATTAATCGTGTTTGAGGGAGACATTACATGTAAATGGTATTGTTGGAGATAAAGAGTCATTGTGTGTAATTTTCGTACTGTGAGGAGTTTTGTATGTTTTGTAAATGATTACGCGATCGATGAAAAAGGCAAAAATGATGGATAGTGAGAATGACGAAATTGTTAACATGGCGAACTCGCCAACAGAGGAAAACAGTATCATGAATAATGAAGTGGAAAACAATTTAATAAGTCGGGAAGATAGTCCGGAACCATTTCAAAATTTTTCTCAATCAGAAAATTCACAGAATACGAGATTAACGATAGAAGATTCTGGAATAGTATCGAACACAGATAGCTTTACAGCTATGACGAAGGAAACTGGTTTTGCGGGAAATGTTAGGGGCGAAAAGAATTTCGAACAAGTTAATATGGAGCAGCTGATGAGTGCAATATTAAATTTGGGATCTCGGTTAGACTCACAAATGGAAACACGGTTAAGCTCACTTGGATCACAGTTACGATCTGAATTAAAAACAGATAGGGGAACAATGGAAACACGGTTAGACTCACTTGGATCACAGTTAGGATCTGAAATAAAAACAGAGATAGGGACAATTAGAACTGAGATGGGAACAATGGAAACACGGTTAGGACCTGAATTAAAAACAGTGGCAACACGTTTAGAAACAGAGATGGAAACAATGGAAACACGGTTAGACTCACGAATAGGGACATGTTTCAAAAATATGAAAGATGAATTAAAGAAAGAAATCAGAGAAGTACAACCGATTTTGAATGCTCACAATAATAGATTAATTGCAGTAGAGATTAGACAAAAGGAACAGGATAGAGAACAGGAAGAAAGAGATCGCGTGATAGTACAAAAATTTTCAGAGTTAAATTTACAACGTGCACACGATAAGGAGGAAATATTTGAGAGAATCGAGGAATCCGTACCAAATGACAGAATAAATAACCTAACACAACAATATGAACAGTTAACTACCAAATGTGTTAATACTGAAACCCGAGTCGCGACACTTACGGAAGACGTAAATAAACAGAATGAACAAATAGGTGATTTATCGGAAAGAGTGGAGGAGATTTCAGATAAATTGACAAGTCTTAGTTTAAATGGGGACAGAGATTCAGATGATACAGCACCATTGCCATTTGCAGAAACCGAAGAGTACCAGAACATAAATAAGCATGTTGAAAATCAAGGAAAATTTAATGAACGCGTTAAAAGGGAAGTTGAGGCATTACGAAAGCAAGTCAAACAAATCGAAGGCGAAATTGTAGGAAAAGACAGTAGAAGAAATTTAGAATCACAGATAGCAGAGGGGTTTGAAGAAAATAATTTGTTTCATTTACGGGATGCAACAAGAGAGCGCCAGGCGCGCGAACTTGACAATAATCAACATTGGGACTGGGACAGACGCGGTAGGTCTTTGTCGCCACGAGGCGAAAACTTTGACTATAAACACTTTTTGACTGTTCGGAAATTTAAGATCTTCCGCAATTCTAAGAATGACATACATCCATGTTCATGGTTAGATCAATTTATGTACGCACTTCCGCCAAATTTGCCACTAAGTCACAAACTGGAAATTATGTGCGGCTATTAAAGTCCTCAGGGGATTCACTACTCTAAGTGAATATGTGCCGTAGCGTGCATAGGGCCCCGAGCTGTAGTGGTGCTATTTCTCTTTTAGTTTTCTGCACCGCTGCCTACTCTTTTACTATTCTTTGCATCTGTCAAAACAACTCTTCGACTATCAATCTATCTAGAGAGTAAGTAAACAATAACCGGATATGACTATTTTACCCAAAAGTGATTTCGTAAATTACCGTTTGGACTTACTGTATCTTCAGCAGCATTCATTCGTAGTTTAAAGGAAATTTTACCTGTTTATCTTCGTAACAATATCACTTCATATGTTGCCGATATTCTTACTGCTAAACGTTCTTGGAGTGAACACAACAAAATTTTGGATTCATTATTACGTATTTTTGCAGGAGTTGGCATCACTGTGAACTTAGAAAAATCTGAATTTGGTCGTTCTCAGGTGAAATTTCTCGGTCACATTATTTCCACAGAAGGTATTCTTCCTGATCCAGAGAAACTAGACGCTATTCGTAATTATGCTGTTCCTACCACAAAACGTGATGTTCGTAGTTTCCTTGGTGTCTGTAATTTTCTTAGACGCTTTGTTACATTGGACAATTTGGCCACACCTCGTTTATGTGAACTATCCGGAAAGAATTCTAATTGGTGTTGGGATGAGGAAGCTCAATCAGAATTTGAACAACTTCGTGATGCTTTAGTTGCTGCTCCACTTCTTTCACATCCGGATATATCTAAAGATTTTTGTTTGGCGACGGACTCATCATACAAAGGCCTAGGTGCACATTTATTTCAAGAGATAGAAGAAAACGGCGTTGTAGTACAAAAGACTATTGCATTTGGAAGTCGTGTTCTCTCTAAATCAGAAAAGAATTATTCGATTACGGAACTTGAAGCTTTGGCAGTTGTATGGGCTTTCACAAAATTTCGCACATTTTTGTTTGGCAAACATACTAAGGTTTACACCGATCATCGAGCTCTGGAATTTCTTATGTCGACAAAATTAACTCATGGCAGATTGTCACGATGGGCGTTGTACCTACAGGAATTTGATTTTAGTATTGTTTACATACAGGGTTCTTCAAATATTGTTGCTGATGCTTTATCACGTGCACCTATGGGTTTGAAACAAAGTGCTGAAGAGGACTGCAAGGAAAACAATTATTGTTTGATGTATATTCAAGGTGTTGCGTTTGAGAACTTTATTTCGTCTTCGCTCCAGGACATCGCTAAGGAGCAAAATAAGGATCCAATCTGGAAGGACATAAAGGAGAAGTGGAGGAGAAAGGAAAGCGTAGCGATTAGACAGCATTATTTAGTTCGCAATGACATTCTTTTTAAACGAAAATCGGTCGACAACTCTGTTTGGTTAGTTTGTATTCCTGATGAGTGGGTTAATAAGCTGATTTGGTATACGCATTTCAGTTATGAGCACTTTGGTCCCAGAAAATGCTTTCATAAATTACGGGAAAATTGCTACTTCAGTAATATGGAAAAACGTATTCGATCTGTTCTGGCCAAATGCAAATTATGTCAAAAGGCCAAGCCGCCAACAATTTCTCACAGATCACCGTTGTTTCCTATCATTCCAGCGAAATTAAAGGAGATGGCTGCAGTTAATTTGTTCGGTCCAGCGGTTCATTCTACTAATGGTTTTGCGTACATTTTCGTAGCAGTGGAACTGACATCAAAATATGTGTGTTTTACACCTTTACGCAAAGCAACAGCTCGTTCAGTATCTAATGCTTTCATCAAACATTTTCTTAAAGAAGTGGGTCATGTTGATAAGGTTATATCAGATAATGGATCACAGTTTCGTTCTAAAATTTGGCTTCGTACTCTACGGCGTCGTAAAATTAAACCAATTTTCATTTCACTTTTTCACCCTCAATCTAACGCTTCAGAGAGATGGATGAAGGAAATCAATAAATTGTGTCGTCTTTATTGTCATCAGAATCACAGAACGTGGGATCGGTATCTTCATATTTTTCAAAAGTTTCTGAATGAACTCCCTAATGATTCAACTTCTTTACCACCTATACTGATATTAAAAAACAAAGCACCGACAAATCGCATATCTGAAATCGTTCCTTTTCCGCCTTCACGGAAACTGCGACATTCTGAAGTTGTCAACCTGGCTCTACAAAATATTGCATCTGCGGCTGCTAGAAGAGAGAAATCAGCTAAACATCCTGGTCGTTTAAAAAATCTTGTCAGTTGGTCAGAAGGTGTTAATTAAGTCTCATCGTTTGTCTCACAAAGGAAAAGGCTTGTGTCGCAAATTTTTTCTGCTTTATAACGGTCCATATAGAATTCGCAAAATTACACATGATAACACTGTTGAAGTAGAAACTCTTAAATCACGACGCTCTAAGGGAATACATCATATATCAAACGTTAAATTTTTTGTGGAATGACATACTTGTGAGAAACTAACAGCTACATGTAAACACGCAGAGAGTACAAGGATACCGCGCTGTGTTTTGGCGCCGACATATACTCATAGCAACAGTCAAGTCTGCGCGCCGCACAAGGCAGTCGTTGACCGCAAACAATTGCTTCCTATGTCACGCACCTACAGCTGATCGAGCGCTCAGTGCGAATGCACTGACAGCCGCAAACAAATACACAGTTTAATTTCTCCGATTAAATTCAGTATAAAGCTATAGTGACTTGATGAATTATGTTATTAACGTTCAGTATTTTTCAGGATACGGTTGTATAAAATATTTAAGAACTTCAGGTAAATTCTGTGTGTCTCCGACGTTAAGAGGACTTGCTATCGAGAAAATTTCAGAAAGAATGTAATTTCCAAGAAGAAACTAATAAACTAAAAAGGTAACTATTAATTGAGTTTATTTTTTCAGGTAACATATTTCCACTTAGGTACGTACTTTAGACGTAATTTGCTGCTCGTAATTACGTGATGCATACTTTGTGCTAATTTCATGTTCTATGAATTTACTTGTGAAGTGACGTGCTTGCGTACATTTGCTGATTTTTGTCAATGTTTTATTAATGAACAGGGTTGTTATTTGTATATATTATGCATCGCTTGGCTGCAATGCTTTTTCACTGATGTCATATTTTTCTATTATGTGCATGCTGTGCTTATTTATTTAAATTATAATTGTAACCTGATTAATTGTGCTGACTGTGATTATGTATGTAAGTTATACTTTGTGATTTATCTGCTTGCGCCTTCATGTTTACTTATTAAGATTACATATGAACATTTATTTGCTTATGCTGATATGATGCTAATGACCTGTTTATTATGTTAGATAACATATTTGCTGCCTTGATTATGGATTGCATATTTACACATTTCTGTTTTGTTGTCATAACTACTCTTTAATTTGGTATATAGTAATGCTGATATACTGTGTATGAACATAGAGTGTAGGTCACACTATTGTATTAATTATAGATTGTTCGCTTGGCAGAGCCTCGTTGTAAGAATTGTGCTGCATCCACTTGTTGACATTCTGTTCTCTACTGCTATATTTACTCGCTATTGCATGTTTTGCTTACGCTCAGTGCCTTATATTTTTAAGATAAGAAAATGAACTGCTATAATCCGACGAACGACATTAGTACAAGAAACTTCATAGAAGTCACATGAGCTGAGGTTTTATGGAAGCTGTATAAATTTATGCTAATAGGAAGGAAGCTAACGACATGACATACCAATAGTAGGTTTAGACCATTAACAATTATTACACTGCATTCTTCGTGAGCAATTGAAATAGCAAGTGACACTTGACAGAAAAAATACTCCACATGTTTGCTTCTGCCATGATTCTTGAAGTGGTGTACACACTGTGAAATATTGTGATCATTCACACTCCGTAATCGTACTTAATTACTGAGAGTTATTCGAACTAAGTCAGTTAGAGGTCATGTATGCATTTCTTTTGCTTATAATTCATAATGAGTGGAAGATTTGGGTCAGATGGATTACACAGAGGTTGTGTGTTGACAATGTGTCTTCGGATTGTATGGGATGATGAGGTTTGCATTAGGATTTTATCTGTACTTGTTCGAGGAGACTGACTAGAGGAAAGAGTTGTTATGGAAGTGAAATGATGTTGGTAATAAGGTTTATATGTATCGACGTATTGAAGAGGTATTATTGAGATTATGTGAAGTTGATGATTATTGGAGTTTTGGTGGACAAGAGGTAAGGTAAATGCTATTAATGATAAGGTTTATATGTATCGACGTAAGAGGTATTATTGAAGTATTGAGATTATGTGATGCTGATGATTATTGGAGTTTTGGTGTATAAGAGGTAAAGTAAGAGAGGAGCATATTTTTTTTTGTTGGTCTATATGGAACAAGGAGGATGAAGATAGCATTCTAGAACACTAAAGTGGAAGGAAGATTGTCTACACAGACTTTGTTAAATCAATAAGCAGCACTTTTTTTTTTTTTTGGAGAGAGGAAGTATTTGCATATCTTGGCACACTGACAGTTGTTCAGCAACCGTACATTTTGATCTGGCTTGGCAAACATTGGTCTTGACATGATGACTATGACGTTGACTTAACTATTATTGACTGTTATACATTGCTGCCACTACTACTTGATATACAAGATGAACATCAAATTTTGACAGAATTGCATTTACACAGTTAACACTATTCAATTACACAGTAGTACTTAATGTGGATGAAAGATGAGTGAGTGTGTTTTGTGTGTTTTCCTTTCCTAATCCCAAATAATTAGTCCCAACCTATCTCCTAAATATTATTTTACTTGTTTGTTGTGGCTTGTACTGACACCCATAAATATTATAGGTTTACTGATATTTGAGTATTTGTAATAGTTAATATGACAATTATCTGATATCATTTGTGTGTTTATTAGCATTTGTATGTGGATTCAAACTATTGTTCATGCCTGAACTGTCTGATTAGTGATAGTGAATATTATGAACTGTTACCTGCACTTGTTCAACATTGATGTGTGACACTTAGAAATGTTTAATTTCTGCTGGTGAACTGTGTGATTAGTGATAGTGAGTATTATGGACTGTTACCTGCACTTTTTCAACATAATGGGTGCCACTTAGAAATGATTAATTTCTGCTGATGAACTGTATGATTAGGATAGTGAATATTATGGACTGTTACTTGTACTTTTTCTACGTGATTGGTGCCACTAGGACATGTTTAATTTCTGCTTATAAACTCTGATGAGCAGTGTGATCAGTGATAGTGAATATTATGGACTGTTACTTGTACTTTTTCTACAGGATTGGTGCCACTAGGACATGTTTAATTTCTGCTTATAAACTCTGATAAACAGTGTGATCAGTGATAGTGAATATTATGGACTGCTCTCTGGACCTGCTCATCATTGCTAGGTGCAACTGATGGACTGCTTCTACTGAAACAATGTCACTTCTTGCTGTCTGCACCTGTTCAACATTACTGGGTGCCACTGATGCACTGCTTCTACTGAAATAATGTCACTTGTTGGTGTCTGCACCTGTCAACATTACTGGGTGCCACTGATGAACTGCTTCTACTGAAATAATGTCACTTGTTGGTGTCTGCACCTGTTCAACATTACTGGGTGCCGCTAATGGACTGATTCTACTGAAATAATGTCACTTGTTGGTGTCTGCACCTGTTCAACATTGCTAGGTGCCAAAGATGGAACTGCTTCTACTGAAATAATGTCACTTGTTGGTGTCTGCACCTACTCAACATTGCTGGGTGCCACTGATGGAACTGTTTCTGCTGAGTGATGTCACTTGTTGGTGTCTGCACCTGCTCAACATTACTGGGTGCCACTGATGGACTGTTTTTTTGTACTGAAATGATGTCACTTGTTGCTGTCTGCACCTGCTCAACATTGCTGGGTGCCACTGATGGACTGCTTGTACTGAAATGATGTCACTCGTTGCTGTCTGCACCTGTTCAACACTGCTGGGTGCCACTGATGGACTGCTTGTACTGAAATAATGTCACTTGTTGGTGTCTGCACCTGTTCAACATTACTGGGTGCCACTGATGAACTGCTTCTACTGAAATAATGTCACTTGTTGGTGTCTGCACCTGTTCAACATTGTTGGGTGCCACTGATGGAATTGCTTCAACTGAGAAGATGTCACTTGTTGGTGTCTGCACCTGCTCAACATTACTGGGTGCCACTGATGAACTGCTTCTACTAAAATGAATTTGGTGGTATTTTCACCACCAATGCTGGCAAAAATACCATCAAATTCTGGCACGTGGAGGAGGGGCATATGAAAGGTGGCTACACTGAGCCACAGCGCCAGAGATTGCGCCAAAGAGTATTATTCAGCCGCCTCCACTGGCAGTGCTTGGGGAGAACTCGTAGTAGTAAGTGCTTGTTGAGATGTGCTAGTGAATAGTGCTTGTCGAGAACTCTTAGTAGTGAGTGCTTGGGGAGAACTCGTAGTAGTAAGTGCTTGTTGAGATGTGCTAGTGAAAAGTGCTGGTCGAGAACTCGTAGTAGGCAGTGCTTGCTGAGATGTGATACTGAAAAGTTCTTGTTGAGATGTGATAGTAACGAGTCGGTGTGGAAATATTGTAAAGATTAGAGTGCTTTTCGTCAATATATGAAGGTAAAAAAAAAATTTCCTTTTCTTTTTATTATCTCAATGTCTTAAATAATGCACCATTACAGGTTCAGTCAACAAAGCATCTGGCTTGTGTTCTTGTATTAGAGTGTAATTCTGCTTTCCTTACGCAATTATAGTATTTCTATTTTTTAGTTACTTCAGTATAAATGGTATTTAAAACTTCTTGTCTTGTTGAAGAAGAACCGTGCCAGATGTGTACGTTGAGTCACACTCCCACACACAGAACAATTACACTTGTGCTTTGGTTTCGTAGGTTTTATAGTTGCTGGGGACTTAATTAATTAATTGTGTTAACGAAAATTTTCATTTCATTCTTTGTTGTTGTTCTATGCAGTCAGATTGCGTAATAATACTAGTCAGGGCCAACCGTTTACGAGCCACAGCGTAATCGGACATACAGCTACCAAAAATATTTGCATTGTAATTAATTAAGCCCCCATGCATTCTTTTTCGTCATTTCTTCAAAAAATTTAACTGGTTTCTTTTCACCTGAATTTTCGAATGACTCCTTCTGTAACAATTTATATTTTATTCTATTTTGGGTTTCCAAGGACCAGTATCGCTCCAAGAATGCAGATTTAAATTGCCCATACGACTGACAGTTTGCAGCTACTCTCTGCATGCTTTCCGATATTGCGCCGTCCATATGCCCACAAATGAAGGCAAGTTTATAGCTAAGTGGCCAATGCTCTGGTAAACCTATCTGGAATTGATGTATAAACGTGCGGGGGCGTAAGCCGTTACCGCTTTCTTTGTAATGTTGGAATTTTCTGACTGTCAAAAAGTGATCAATTTCAAATTTTTCTATTCCACCGTATGGCGTTTGTGTTTTGGCATCATTATCCGTCCCCTTCAACTGCGTCATGTTTTACTTTATTCGTTCTACCACATTTGGATCCTGAGATGAAATATTTGAGTTCCAACTAGCATCACATCCACGCAGTGGTGTTCAGTTATCTAAATAGTACCGTTCCTCATGTATCGGACTGAAAGATACGTTTACATTTCCCATTACTGGATCAGTGTTTTGTCTTTGTATTTGATTCATATTGACTTGCGGTATACAACCTGTTGTACTGTAACTTGGAAATTGAGAATTTGCTCTGTTCTTGAGTCACTGGCGTACGTTCGGGGAGTCGGTTGGCGTTCTGCTGGAAAGCGCGCATTTACCGTTTCTCGCACCATTGTCTACTGTGAACGCACATCGCCTCGAAAAATCAGCAGCAGTATGAACAGCTTAGTACAGAACTGAAACAGTGCACCCAGCACCGTACAGAAAGCAGTAGTGAGGCAACGGAATCAGTAGTATCATCCGACATAGTGGTGGAAAGAAATCCAAAAGTAAACAAGTCAGTTATGCAAGCTTCCGTGGCAGTAGCGGAAACACAGAAAAGTCATGAGATTCCACTTGTATATCCACAAGAGACTGCGTCAGTAATTTCGTTTTGGGATCTAAGAGTAAACACCCCAAAGATGAGAAATAGCCACTTTTCTCTTTTTTTTTTTTTTTTTTTTTTTAAATTGAAGTTTTCCCTTTAAAATGGGGAGTATTCATTTTGAAAAGGGATGAAAAGTAACGCAATGGTTGGGTTTAGGAACTTCAAAGCGGTCAGGTGCATCACATCAACGTATCAGTGCACGATACCTAGTCTATATGTTGATTTGTGTGATGGTGATTCGATACGCCTAGCGTTTTATTAATGTGCTTCAAAACTTTGAGCACAACGAAAAAATTCAGTTTACAACGTCTTTGCAATGGATTCCACGCAGAAAATTATAGACACTTGAAAGGAGAACAGCGAGAATCCGAAGCGCAAAAATTAGAAAGAAGAAGAAGAAAAAAAAACGCTTTTAAGCGATACGACTGAAGAAAGTATTCATCATGTGGGATGTTAAGAGAAATAAACGTCTCAGTAATTTTCCCAACAATTTTGTTATGAAATTTTTTTGTTTTGAATAGGAGCACTCAGTGAGTGACTCTGCAGTTAGATCAAGGTACCATACTGCTTTCCAGCTTCCAAACGGATGCGCAGTTTCACTGTTGACAGTACGAAAACTCGACTACAGGTAGCACTTGTACACCCACAGTGTGACGTCTGCGTGATTACTTTCATAGCAAAATTAGTCTCGAAGACTCCTCTTACCTCAGTGTAAATTTTCACGACTTTACAAGTCTGCAGCTACGATTATGTCGATGTTTAGCCTTACATGTAAATGCTGCCTTTTTTTACGCAATGAAGAGCTCACTGGCAGACTTTAGCTTAAGAGCTTGTCTTCGAGTCACCATTACTCGAAAAGTGGTACCAGACATTGACCCTTTAGTGAAAAGCAAAATAAGTAATATGGATTGACGTTCTGTGTTTTTATGTTTAACGTTTAAATAAAACGGTAATGAAATATAAATTTATCAGTTTAAAACCGCATTCATCATAAGACTGCTAACAGTCGTAAAAAATACCATGTTTCGTACTTAACTGTCCCCCCCCCCCTTCTTTGCATCATCAAACTATTAAAAAAGATGTTGAATTTAATTGTCAGCCGGCCGAAGTGGCCGTGCGGTTAAAGGCGCTGCCGTCTGGAACCGCAAGTCCGCTACGGTCGCAGGTTCGAATCCCGCCTCGGGTGTGGATGTTTGTGACGTCCTTAGGTTAGTTAGGTTTAACTCGTTCTAAGTTCTAGGGGACAAATGACCTCAGCAGTTGAGTCCCATAGTGCTCAGAGCCATTTAAAATTTAATTGTCAGTTCTCATTATGTTGAATTTCATTGTCATTTATCATTAATACAACAGTCTTAAAGATACATTTTTCACGAAACTCGTTAATGAGCCACTTAGTCGCCCTAAAGCGATACGCGGTTACTAAGTGCTGTGGTGCGAGCGCAAGCCAGCCCGCGCGGGCAGCTGTGCTGAACTGCTAGACTTCTTACAAGGGAACCTCCCTATCGCACCCCCCTCAGATTTAGTTATAAATTGGCACAGTGGATAGGCCTTGGAAAACTGAACACAGATCAATCGAGAAAACAGGAAGAAGTTGTGTGGAACTACAAAAAAAATAAGCAAAATATAAAAACTGAGTAGTCCATGTGCAGGATAGGCAACATCAAGTATTGCCGGCACGGTAGCTCAACGTGCTCGGTCAGAGGATTACGTGCTCTCTGTAATAAAAAAACTGAGTCAATCGATCAACAACGAACATAAATGGATGTCTTACGACGTCCGCGCCGAGCAGATGCAACGAACAAAATGAAATTGAAAAAAAAAAAAAAAAGAGGAATATGAGAGCTCAGGAGCGCCGTGGTCCCGTGGTTAGCGTGAGCACTTGCGGAACGAGAGGTCCTTGGTTCGAGTCTACCCTCGAGTGAAAAGTTTAATTTTTTATTTTCACACAATTATCAAAGTTCAGGCACTCACACATAATCAACTTCGCTCTCCAAAATTCCAGGACATGTTCAGAGTTGCTTGGACATATGCAGGATTTGACGGTCTACCCACGGAAAAATTTGAAAACGTTAAAAACATATGTTTTGACAGAGCACAGGGAAAACTGTGCGACTGTGAAACTGTTGCATTCATTTGTTGCAGTTTATGTGACAAACACTTACTCGTATGTTTTCATCACTTTTTTTGGGTGTGATTATCACATCCACAAGAAAACCTAAATCTGGAAAAGTAGAAGAATCTTTTTACCCATTCACCAAGTGTAAAAGTTAGGTGGGTCGACAACATATTCCTGTCATACGGCGCACATGCCGTCACCAGTGTCGTATAGAATGTATCAGACGTATTTTCCTGTGGAGGAATCGGTTGACCTATGACCTTGCGATCAAATGTTTTCGGTTCCCATTGGAGAGGCACGTCCTTTCGTCTACTAATCGCACGGTTTTGCGGTGCGGTCGCAAAACACAGATACTAAACTTATTACAGTGAACAGAGACGTCGGTGAATGAACGGACAGATCATAACTTTGTGAAAATAAGGAAATTAAAATTTTCACTTGAGGGAAGACTTGAACCAAGGACCTCTCATTCCGCAGGTGCTCACGCTAACCACGGGACCACGGCGCTCCTAAAACGATAGTAACCTTGATGTTGCCTATGCTACGCATGGACTACTCAGTTTGTATATTTTGCTTATTTTTTCATAGTTCCACACAACTTCTTCCTGTTTTCTCGATTGATCTGTGTTTTCAAGGCCTATCCACTGTGCCAACTTATAACTAAATCTGAGGGGGATGCGATGGGGAGGTTCCCTTGTTAGTGTGCCTGTACCTGTGAAAAGACGGTTAGCACGGGAAGAGCCCCAGGCTCCGTGAAAGTGTCATTCCATGCAAGTGTTCACTCCATCCAAGTGTACCAATCCCGTCGAAACGCGCAGTTCTTCGTTGTATCTTCTCTATCTTTCTATCAGTCCTAAATGCTAAGAATCCCAGATCGATGAACAATACTAAAGAACCAAGTCGAAAAAGTGCCTTGTAAGCCACTTGGTTCGTGGATGAGTCACATTTCCATAACTTTCTTCCTATGAATCTCAGTCTGGCGTCTGCTTTTCCTACTAAATGTTTTAAGTGGTCATTCCACTTAAGGCCGCTCTGGATAGTTAGTCCTCGATATTTTACCCTATGTATTGTGCCCAGCAATTTGTCATCAATAGTGTAGTCTTACAGTAGTGGATTTCTTTTCCTAGGTATGTGCAGTATGCTACACCTATTTACGTTCAGGGTCAACTGCCAGAGCCTGAACTATTCATCAGTGCTCTGCAGCTAAATCTCCAAATCAGTGCTGTCTTCTGACTCTGCTGCTCTATTGTAGACAAACGTGGTCCGACACTCGATACGCTCGTATTCTTTCGACTAACCGGCATTGCTGGACAGTGCCAAACGCCTTCCTTTCGTCGAGGAAAACGGCATCAACCCGAGCGTCGTTGTCCACAGCGCTATGGATCTCGTAAGTGGAAGGAGTTTCGCAACATCTCTATTTGCGGAATCCATGTTAATTTTTATAGAGCAGATTTTCGTCCTCCGAAAACGTCTTAATACATGAGCTTAAAATATGTTCCCTAATTCTATAACAGACATCAACGACATACGCGTATAATTATGTCCGTCTATCATACGGTTCTTCTTGGAAACACGAATCACCTGGGCTTTTATCCAATCGCTAGTTACCGCTCCTTGCTCCAACAACCTACGATAAACTGCTGCTAGAAAGGGAACGAGTTCTTCGCATAATGTTTGTAGAAACTTGAAGATATCTCATCTGGTCCTCATGCCTTTCCACTATTCCGCGATTAGTTATTTAAATATCTGCCATTTCGAAGTTCGTACGATGTTTGAAAGGAGAGACCGTATTACGACCTTCCGCAATGAAACTATTTCGGAAAAACAAAGTAAGTATTTCGACTTTCTTTCCGTCATTATCGGTTTCGGTGCCAGTATGGTCACTGAAGGACTCAGTAGATGATCCCGCACCGCGTACTGATTTTACGTAAGATTAAAAGCTGTTAGCGTTTTTACTCAGGCCTTCTGACAAAATTTAATTTTCCCAGTCAATGAGCGCTTCTGTCATTGCTCTCGGTACGGTAACTTTCGCTTCAGTGCTGATGGAGGTGCAAGTGTTACGAAGCACACAGCTGAGCGTACATTGTTGACCATCGATTCCATCAGCAATCGACACCTGCGTGTTCCCATGTCGCCCCAATGACATCATCAGTTGTGATTGCAGTGGGCACGGGATCATCTATGCGAACATGCGCCACGCGACGGACGTAGGCTGGCGACGAAAGTATTATGCTGAGCAAATGGTTCAAATGGCTCTGAGCACTATGGGACTTAACATCTGAGGTCATCAGTCAATATTTTGCTGTTGGGCACAGTCAGTTGCTGTTCGGTGGAGCGTGTGGTAGTAGTCGAAGACAGCGCCACAGCTGAGGCGTGCGTGAACGTTACTGCCGATCACTTGCATCGCTTCGTGCTTTGTTTCTTCCCCGAAGCCGATGGCATCTTCCAACAGAAAAGCAGTCCGCCTCAAAAGGCCAGAATTGTGCTTCACTAAGTTGAGGAAGGCGACAGTGAAGTCGCCGCGCGGGATTAGCCGAGCGGTCGCGGGCGCTGCAGTCATGGACTGTGCGGCTGGTCCCGGCGGAGGTTCGAGTCCTCCCTCGGGCATGGATTGTGTCTTTGTCCTTAGGGTGATTTAGGTCAAGTAGTGTGTAAGCTTAGGGACTGATGACCTTAGCAGTTAAGTCCCATAAGATTTCACACACATTTGAACAGTGAAGTCATTTTGAGTTATTGGCGGCCAAATTAAAATGGTTCAAATGGATCTGAGCACTATGGGACTTAACTTCTGAGGTCATCAATCCCCTAGAACCACTTAAACTTAACTAACCTAAGGACATCACACACATCCATGCCCGAGGCAGGATTCGAACCTGCGACCGTAGCGGTCGCGCTGTTCCAGACTGTAGCGCCTAGAACCGCTCGGCCACTCTGGCCGGCCGGCCAAATTCGGCACATCAGAATCTGACTGAAAATACCTGGACATTACTGGGCGCCACCCCAGCGCTCAGAAACCACTGGTCTGTAATTTACGGGAATTCGTCAATTACGAGTACTTGACCAGTGCACTGACATTAGTGCCACAACAGACCTTTCGAAAACTACGAGGGACTTGTCAAATCCATGTCACAAAGATCGCAGCTATATACCATTCAAAACTGGACCAACATGTCATTAAGCATGGAGCCATAGCGATTTGGCTCGTCAGTGTGTACTATACGATTGCAGTTAACTTATATGAACGGTGCAACGGGTATAAGAGCAAGTATTTCTGTTAGTGCCTGAGGCCGGTGTAGTGAACAACATTACATCCGTGGTTTCAAACAACAACTTGTACAACCATAGAATGAAGGCTTTCACGGCAGGTGTTGTCATCACTTAACACTTCCGGACTGAGATGCCGTGATCCATACATAAGACTCTCGCACCCAGGAATTAGCCGGACACCTTGCCTCGCTGCTGAAACCTCATGTTGGTGCAACTGACAGTCATGTTAAAAATTCACATCACTTCATCGATATTATTAAGGAAATTAGTGTTCGCCCTAATGATATCCTGGTCAGTTTTGATGTGGTGTCGTTGTTTACCATGATTCCGGCGAATGAAACCATCGCATGTATAGCGGACATTGTTCCTAGTGATATTTTGGCACTATTCAGGCATTGCCTTACAACAACTTATTTTGAATACAATAATGTTTTTTATGAATAAATTGACGGGGTGGTTATGGGAAGCCCTCTTAGTCCAGCTGTGGCTAATTTTGAACAACGGGCGCTGCAAACAGCTAGAAAAAGACGAGTTCGATGGTATCGTTATGTAGACGATACATTTGTTATATGGACCCATGGGGAGAGGAACTGGATGCCTTCCTGTTAGATCTGAATAGTATTAATCCAAGAATTCAGTTCACTATGGAAAAGGAAATCGATGGTCACCTGAACTTCTTAGATGAGACTGTAATCAAATGAGAGGACGAATCACTGGGTCATAAGGTTTTCAGAACAGATACACACACCGATCGTTATCTGCAGAAAGATTCTAACCACCGCCCAAGACATAAAAGAGGAGTGATTAAAACATTAATAGACAGGGCGCACAAAATATGTGAACCAGTTCACTTAGATGATGAGATTGAACACCGTGGAGCGACCTTCAAGAAGAGTGGGTATTCCAACAGAGAGATAGATCGTGCACTACGCCCTAGACTGACAACCAGGACGGACGAGGATCGACGCCAGCCGAAGGGGAAAGTGTTCTTACCATTCTTCAGTAAGGTCACTGATCGCATTAGAAAAAATTTAAGCAAGTACGTTGTGGAAACTGTTTTCAGACCCACCACGAAAATAAAAGAATGTTTAAGATCTGCAAAAGATAAGAGACATCCTCTGGCTACACCAGATGTCAATAAAATTCCGTGCAGTTGTGGAAAGGTCTACATAGGCACAACAAAAAGAAGCGTCAACACCCGTTTGGGTGAACATAAAAGGAACTGCCGCCTCGGACATATTGATAAATCGGCTGTAACGGAACATGTGTTTCAGGAAGGTGATCATGAAACAAAGTTTAGTGAGACGACCATCATAGCAAAGACGTCGCATTATTATGCGCGAATGTACAGAGAAGCCATTGCGATTGCCAAACACTGCAATAATTTTAATGGAAAAGATGAAGGCATTAAGCTGGATAAGATATGGATGTCAATATTGCAGCAACAACGTGACAACCGATTAATTTCAATTGAGAAAGTTGGCAATATCAGAGATCATAGCACAGCCGACGTCACGTGATTGACAGCGGCTCCCTCTGGATGGCTTATATATACGGCGCTCACTCACGCTCTCATTTCGCCATGCTACTATTTAAGTCTCTGATTTTATCGCCTATTTTTATTATTTATTCTCTTCATCTTTTTAAGCCAAAGTCTGTAGGCTGAAGAGCGGCATACTAAGCTGCTGCCAGCCCGCCCCCTTCGGGGGGAATCGAAACCCAATAAAAAATTAAAAAAAGAAAATTAAAAAAAACTCTCTCGTCGCAGTTCGCCGATTGTCCTCGGAAAATGCCTTCCGCAGTCGAAGTCAAAACGTCAGGGGAGAGTCTTATGTATGGACCACGGCATCTCAGCCCGGAATTATTAAGTGATAACTGGAACAGCTCACTCTCCCCTCCAAGAGGACCTCCGTGCCGTATATTTCAATGATGGGCTTCAGCGGTGCCAAAGACAAATGGAAATTGTTTAGTTTTACGTAGTTGGCGCTCGGGACAAGGAGGAGCTGGAGGGGAGACGGGGACGTAGAGGGTGAACTCGTCCCATAGGTAGCAAAATTCACACGCTCCATATTCAGTAACTGGGACGAAAAGAACCTAATTGTAGTTTGCTGTTTATTACAGAAACGTTTCAACCGTTTAAGTCGTCACTCGCAGTCATCACTACGCTTAGAATACTTGTCTATTTCCCCTCTGCTGAGTGTCACTCTGGAATATTGCCTACGAAAATTTTGATTAAATATCGTATAGAACAATCAGTGATTCTCATCACAGAGGTGCAATTTTTAACGTTAAGCAGTTTAGCCACTTAAACTTGAAACGGTACTTCCTTAACAACAGGGTATTTGCCAGTTCTTCCTCCTTATTGCTAATTAATATTTTTCTTCTCGTCAGTTTTTTCCTGCTTAGGTATTGTCGACATTAATTTGACATTTCATATTCGTTAATATTGCAAGTAAGTCTGATATTCAAAATTAAGATTGCGTGGCGGGTAAGACTGCGCAAGGCTTGTATCTCAGTTTTAGTAATGCAGCAGTTGGCTACTCTGCAGGGCACGAAATAGCCTCTGTGGCTGACCCTTTATTGCCGTAGTTTGATTGTTGTCCTGGTGTTAACGGCTGCGCAATGCGGTAAGATCTGTTTTACATTATTTTCATACAACATTCCATGTTCCGGAAATAAGCTGTAACTCAGGCAATAATGAGATTATCAATTTTAATTTTATCCCATTGTGTACTACGATGCATTGTTAGTCTTGTGGTATATTAACACATCTATATTCTTACAAAGCGTTTCCATGTGCAGTCAAAAGCTACAGTGTCGTAGTGAGGGGCAAGTTTACGCGTTGCAGGTGGGGCAAAACTACGCAGTGCGTAATCTTAACCTATGCGTTATAATTATCAGCTTTTTCATAGACCTAGAAATATTTATGAACGTTGAGCTGGATATTATACATCGACAGTAGTCCTCTAAGAACCCTTTTTTATATTTTAGCGTCTACAAAAGGATAATCGAACGGAAACCATGCACCCCAGAAATGCTGGAAGCTGCAAAAGAGGGCTTGAAAAATCGCAAGTCTAAACGCCAAACAGCGAGGGAGCTTGGAATAAGTGAAGCTGCCCTCATAAATCGCCTTAAATAGGTACGAGGGCCTTGCAAGTATACTTTTATCTCTATATTTTTTTTATTTTGGAAACTTTTGCCCACGTAGGGATAAGCTTAAAATTAATACTCCCACCCCCACTTTTTCAGGGTTTTGGGCTAAACAAACTGGGAAGATTCGGAAGAACTTTTAATGATGAACAAGAACTGGAACTCGCCGAACACTGCAAATCTTTGGACAAATGTTATTATGGTATGACTCCGAAAGATTTCAGAAGACTAGTTCATGACTACTCTGAGAGGAATAACATAAAAACAAAATTTGACAAGAACACTAAGATGGCCGGCAAGGACTGGGCTTATGATTTCCTGCAGAGACGAAATCTTAGCCTTCGGATCCCATAGAAAACTAGTCTCGGACGTGTGATGGGGTTCAACAAACAGCAAACAAGCATCTTCTTTGATAATCTATCGTCGCCGATGGACACAGATATAAATTTGAACCTCATCGCATATATAACATGGATCAGTCAGGAATTACAACTGTTCCTAACAAAGTTCCGAAAGTGATTGCAACATGCGGCAAGAAGGACATGGGCAAAATAGCATCTGCAGAAAGAGGTCAGCTGATAACGGTTGTATGTTGTTTGGAAAATGGGGGGAGTTACATCTCCAGGAATAATATTTCCACAGAAAAGGATGAAGGAGAGTTTGAAGAACGGTGCCCCTCCTAGGGCACTAATGATGTGTTCGGACACTGGATACATCAACTCAGATTTGTAGCTCACATGGCTACAACAGTTTGAAAAACAACACAGCCAACAGAAGATAATCCAGTCTTGTCAATTTTGGACAATCACTCGTCACATTTGAGTCTGAACGCCGTTCTTTACTGCAGGGACCATAACATTCACGTGCTTACCATTCCTCCATACAGCAGCCACAAAATGCAACCACTGGATCGCTGCTTTTTCAAGCCACTGAAGGACTTTTATTCACAGGAATGCGACCAGTGGCTCATTAACCACCTTGGATATGTAATTACGCAAGAATGTATCGGTGAATTGTTTGGGAACGCTTATCAAAGGACGGCCACAATGACGAAGGCAACAAAGACGTTCAAGATATGTGGCATTTATCCAGTCGATCGTCATATATTAACCCAGGAAGATTTCCTGCCTTCGACTGTTACAGACCAAAGTGACACATTTAATGATGCATCCACAGTTGAAACTGTATCTCTAGCGAGCCAAAGTTCAGATACATCTACAAATGAACCACAACCAGGACCAAGTACCTACGTTTCACCAAAGGAAATAATTCCTTTGCCAAGAAGAAAAGATTGCCAAAAAAGACAGAAGAAAGGAAAGAAGTCAGTATCTGGGACCCCATTCAAGAAGCAACTCGAATCCCAATCAACAGAACGAGAAATAAAGAAACCAAAGAGGAAATTGTTTGATTCTGATCAAGCAAACAAAAAGAAAGCAAAGCAAAACTTAAATACGTCTAGGGCAAATACACAAACTTTTCACTGTTCAGGCTGTACTGAAAAATACAATAATCCGCCAACAGAAGACTGGATTCATTGTCTCGAGTGCGAGGAGTGGTGGAATGAATCCTGCTCTTGTTATGAAGGTTCTGGACACTTCATTTGTGATCTATGTTAAAAAGATTTTCGTCCGACAGGAATATTTTTGCATGTTTTTGGTGACAGGCCCAGATTTGTTCATTAGGTCAAATATTGTATCAACAGTGACTGTTATATGCTGAGAAACAAGGTATATTACATTTATGTACCCAATAAATTAAATAAAAGACGAAGAACTAAATTACACGTATGTTTTTCTCATTTGATAATAATGCGCAAATTTACCCCACTAGGTACGCACTCTTAGCCCACGGTCGGGTAAGACTGCGCATTTGAATTACTTTTTTTACTAAGTGCGAATTACAGTTTAAATTGTTTCTATGACTTTCGGACTCTGTCATATAACAGGCACAATTCAGATGAAATGCCAGTTAAAATATAATTGTAATTTGTGACGTTTCCTTCAGTATATCGCTATTTAAACCTTAAGTGCGCAATCTTGCCTCACTTTGCTGTACGAAAACACGCACTGACACGACTGAAGACCTTGGCATTGTTAGAACTCCACAGGCCAACGAACAACTGTCTCCTACAGAAATAAGCGCCTAGTAGATACGTTTCGATTGCAACAGCATTGTTCGACATGCATGGAGCTGCAGCTTGATCGTTAATTGAAAAATGATTGCTATTTGTCATATTTCTTTGAAGTTCCCTATCAGAACTGGGTGTGAGAAACCAACAGAAAAAGTGTGAAATAATGGTACGTAGATCACGTCTCTTGCTCTTAAAGAAGCGGAGCGAGAGTAAACACCTACGTACAAATCGTGTTTCCAATTCTTCCGAGCGATTCCTTGCCTTCCTCCCTGACTGCAAGCCAGCTATAGGGGCGTACCTGTGTGGGGAGAGATGGCAGCAATTTTGGATGCTCCGGCGGGCGCGCCGTCTGTTATTTGGCTGGCCGGCAGCCCGCTCGCCACCTTGGCAGGTAGGTAGCTGTCCAGCGCGCAGTGTCATTATGTGCTAACCAGAGGCCAGGAACAAAGGTCAGACGGCACCGCGCCGCTGCCCGCAGGCCTCACTTCCCGGAACCGGACTGCAAAAAACAAACACCACTTGTGACCTGTTTCCACACTGCGCCGGCGCCCGCGAGCACAAAGGAAAGCTGATAATTTGCGCTGTGTCTGCGTGATGCTGCTTCCCCGAAAACGCGGGCGACGGCGATAGGTAGCCTCTGCCTCTTTGCTGTGTTTCATAAGCCTACTGTTTGTGCGGCGAGGGTGTACACAATTATACACCAGACTTGCGAAGTTAGTTAAGTAACCTGTGAGGGTAAACTTTCACCCATCTGAAATGGTTTCTCTCCTCTTATTACAGCGGACTATACAATGATTAAACACACATAAGGAAAAAGAAAATGAACGACACACCACGAAACAATTATCCGATTGAGCCGGAGATAGGTAGATGGATGTACATGTCCAGAAATACAAGTGAAACAAACGGTCACAATTTCAGAAAACTATATGATTTATTTAAGACAAAAAGCTTGAGCATGTCAAGCGTTGGTTCACCTCTGGCCCTTATAAAAGCAATTATTCTGCTTGGCATAGAGTTGTGAGATATGCTCCTGGGGGATATAGTACTAAATTCTGTCCAATTGTCGTGTTAGATCGTCAAAATCCCGAAATGTATGTATGTATTAAACTGGGGACCTAGAAACGACGGAGAGGCTTCGTCCTGTCGTAGCCCTCAGTGGTTCACAACCCCACAAAGGCCGCAGCAGTCCACCCATCCCACCGCCGCCCCATACTGAAAAAAGTAGTCCAACTAAAACATTCATATTTCTTTACGTACTACACAAATATGTGATAAAAATGGGGGTTCCTATTTAAAAAAAAAAACGCAGTTGATATCCGTTTGACCTATGGCAGCGCCATCTAGCGCGCCAACCATAGCGCCATCTGGTTTCCGCCCTCAAGCTACACAAGTTTTGTTCTTTGTAGTTTTGCCGTTTGTCGCTTATTTCGTGAGATATTTGGCGTGGTCACGATCAATGGACCACCCTGAATATACGGAATTTTTTTTGGGTTTGGGCGACGAAATAAAAATTACAAGTCTTTCATGCTGTGCTGAAGTGAAGAACAAATGTAACCTCCAGCTTCTGTGTTGTCGTTGCAAATATGCAATGTCCAGTCACATGAATGAGATCACCTGTCATGCATACATGTCCAAAGAAACTTTGCATAGTGTAATGTTGTTGCCTTAATTTGTTCTGAAAGCGGTGCTGATATTCAAGACCATAAAAGTGGGTTTAAAGCTGTGAGCTATCTGAGGAAGTTAACCTTGCATTACTGTGCAACTGTTTCACCAGGTATCCAGTCTAGCTTACCAAATTCCCAACCAGACTAACATTAATTATAGTCTTTTAGTACTCATCTTACGATAACCGGTGATATATATATATATATATATATATATATAAAGACAATTTAAATAAAAAGAAATAAATCAGTTTGTATTTGGACATTTATTTTAACATTGATCATTGTTCCGTTAAAACTTCGGCATATCAAACTTGATTCATAACTAAACTGGTGCCTTATTTAGGATTGTGAAAATGTGAGTTTGTAATCTTACGGAACACATCAAATAGGGAGCCAAGATTGGGAGACAACATACAACACTGCATTCATAAAATAACACACGAAGAACATTGAAACATATGCAAGAGGAAATTAACCACAACCAACCGATTCAATTTTCACCCAAAGAAGTTACGTTCGTAGCGCAACCCTGTCCGTCATGAAATTACCACACACTGGTATAGTAAATTCATACTAACTCTCTGTGAAATCTTCCCGAAAAGAATAGCTGAGGGCTACTTTGATGCTTACACCACATGCTTCACGTGGTCAACTTGGTTTACACAAAGAGTATAACTCCACAATAATTTTGATAATTAAAATAAATTACATCAAATCGCAATTTACTAAAGAAAAACCTCGAACTGGTTACTATCGTCTTACTATTAACCTGAAGGGTCAAAAAATTGTATAAGCACGTGGTACTGGCCTCACAAAGTACACCCCACGTGGGCTGAACATAAAGAAAAGTTGCTGTATTGAAAAATATTGTCAAGACAAGACGTTATAATCTCACGCACATTCGCATTTAAGATTGATGATCTTAGTTGGAGTTACTGATCAACACGTGGTTCCACTTTACTCACAAAGTAGTGACAAAGCAACTACCGGAAGATATTCTGAACTTTACACTCGAATCACACTGCGTTGCAATTTAAGATAACATTAGATATTTTAGAGCTAAACCTGAAATAAAGGTGATTAAATTTTCAGTTAGGCTGAACTTAAGAAATCCATTGTCCTACAGACTTAGCAGACACGCGCTTAGCCGGAGATCTTACCACTTCAGACGCTCGCCACGGACAGACTGCCGTGGTCCCTTCCTGAGGGTGCCTCACAGATACAAACGGAAATAACCAGAGAGGCAGCTTCCTATAGCAACATGATAAAGGACAGACAAGACCATACTAAGAATAGAAACCTCTTTGCTCTTAGAAAGCGTAGCTACCTGTTCCGACGTTGGTCCTACTGTTCTCTAGCAGACAGGCTTGTCTGCTACCATCAAGCATGCAACTAGAAATACATTTGCTCATTCATCCTTTCACACAGAAGGGAAGGGGGATGACAGTATCTTATCATATACAGTATATAAAAGAAAGCGGATGTAGGTTCCGTATGAGACTGTGTGACGTGAATTACATATAAACTGTGTTTTAAAGTGTAGTAGTGTGACAGATCGTTCTTGTTTATGTGTAAAAGTAACACGTTCCACTGCCCAGTCTCCTCCCAGATAGTCAGAAACACCACAGTAAATTTAGAAGAGGAATTTATGCCGTAAATGACAACAGATTTAAGAAATTAACATGAAAGGAATCCAACAGAGACCTTTCAATAGTAATTCGGAATAACACAGACACTACAATATCGTATTTGTCCGCCGACACTGGGCAAACGACTTTCAAGTAAAATGTCTCGCCTGTACGGGAATATACATATTGGATGAACGACTACAGGTCGTAGACGCATGGTTGACGACATACACAAGTTTGGGTCTCGCCCTGAGTCGCGTAAGGATAGCAAAATGTAAGGCGGCACGATAGCTCAGTGTGTTCAGTTAGACATCTGGCTGGTCTCTGTGATAAAGAGTGAAGGGATCAATAACGAACTTCAACGGATGTCCTGTGACATCCACTATGACTAAAAAAATAAAACGTTAAGGCAACTGCTCGCGATATGCGGGAAATCCGGTTCGAGTCCCGATCCTGCGCAAATATTCATTTTCGTCATTCCGTTCTACAGCTGATGATTCTCCATATTCGCAATTGTGAATACATTTGATGTGTTTCGTAACGGCTGCAGCCACCGCAGTGCCTGTTCCTTTGGACACGCATCCATCTTCAAAGGAACGTAGCATCGTAATTCGAAATAACACAGCCACTGCAATATGGAGTTGCTGCAGGATGTCTGCTTTCAGACTTTTAACGCCGATGGAGCATAAAACGGGATTAATTTTGAAAACGTCAGCTGTCGCCACTCAGCGAACATCCAGCTGCGATACTGGCGTGCTGATCCGACCCTCGTCACCGATGAAGAGCAGTCAGCATGGCTGCACGAATCAGTTACCTGCTGCGGAGGCCAAAACGCAGCAGTGTTCGCAATGTTCACTGAACAGTCGATGATGAGACCGTGTCGGTAACCACTTGGTTAATCTGGGCAGTCAGTTGCTCAACAGTTGCACATCTATTTGCCCCTACATATCTCCACAGACGTCGTCCACTCCTGTAGTCTACGCCTGTGGTGAGTTACCTCGGCGCCGATTTTGGGTGGTGTCATTTCGTCAGGCACGGTATATACCGATAAGCCAAAATATTATGACCACTCCACACCGCGACGTTGGCTGCCACCTGCTGACGTTGTGGGCACTTGATGTGGTGACAAAAGTATTAAAGCGAAGAAATGGGCTGCAAATCCATTGATATAAGCCACTTTGGTGAGGAGAGATTATTATTATCATGCAGAGCCAATGAATGAGTATCTCGAAAACGGGGCAGCTCGTCGAATGTTTATGTGCTACTGTCTTGAGCATCTACGGATAGAAGGACAGTGAAACTACCATTAAGCGCTAAATGGTTGGACGTCCACGACTCTTCACAGAACTTGGTGTGCGGAGGCTAGTCTGCTCTGTAAAGTAGGGTAGATGGTGATCTATGGCATCTCTGCTGAAAAAGCACAGTGCTGTTGCACGGACAAGTGTTTCGGAGCCCACAGTTCATCGTAAATTGTTGAACACCCCTACGTGTTCACAGGTTGACCCAACGACACCGTCAATTACAATTGCAGAGGGCACAGGACCATTGGGATTCGACCGTCGATCAGTAGAAACATGTGAGCTCTTTGGGTGACCCACATTTTTGCTACGCTAGGTTGACGGTCGTCTCCACAAACGCTGTCATAGAGGCGAACGTCAGTTCGAAGTGTGCAGCGCGCCACGGACGCAGGCTGGTGGGTACAGTATTAAGCTATGGGAGACGTTCTCCAGGAGTTGCATGGGACATGTGGTAGTAATCGAAGACACGCTGACAGCTGTGGACCACCTGCATCAGTTCATGCTTGAAGTCTTCCCCAACGGCTATCTTTCAGCAGTATAACTGGCCGTGTCTCAGAGCCAGGATCGAGCTATAGTTCTTTGAGTAGCGATGAAGTGAACTCACGTTGATGGCTCGGCGATCAAATTCTCCTGACGTTAATCCTATGGATGCCATCTGGGACGCTAACGGGCACCATCTCCGCGTACGCAGATCAGTGGCCCGTTATTTACACGAATTACATGGCTCTGAGCACTATGGGACTCAACATCTATGGTCATCAGTCCCCTAGAACTTAGAACTACTTAAACCTAACTAACCTAAGGACAGCACACAACACCCAGCCATCACGAGGCAGAGAAAATCCCTGACCCCGCCGGGAATCGAACCCGGGAACCCGGGCGTGGGAAGCGAGAACGCTACCGCACGACCACGAGATGCGGGCACGAATTACATGACCTATGCGTAATCATCTAATACCACATACCTCCACAAACTTACCAACAACCTGTCGAATCCCTGGTTAATGATATATTTCGTTCCAAAGACGGACAAACAAGTTATTAAGCAGCTGGCCATAATGTTTTGGCTCATCAGTGTACTTTAACCATGACAGCACGTAAACAGCCAATTCACTTATCCATTTTGGAAATGCTTCCATCCCTTGGCTTGAAAGCCAATCTGCAAGCCCTCTTGGGTATCAGATAAATCGCTCCGTTTCCTCATTACGACAACGAATGCACTGTTTTCCGCGTCCGCCGGCACACTTTGTAAGACCTCCACTGATAGTGCTGTCATCTGCATTATGTTAATGGTTACTGTACACTGACGGCGAAAATAGGCTGTGGTCGCATTATCGTGACTGGATCGTGTATTTTATTGTACTTCTGCCTTGGATAGATTCCTTTTGGCAGAACTAGATTTTAAAGTGGTCTTTATGTGATATTCAAACTGCACATCAAAAATTAATACTTCAGTCATCCAAACGGCGACTTTCTGATGTGATGAATAATGATCTTGTGATGGGACGAAAGATTTCGGGTGCCGTCACGGATTGTTTATCGTTTCAACATATTAATTTAGAGGTTGGATAGGTGATACAACCTTGGAGACTGTTGTAACTTTATTATTGTTATGTAACTACTATCACTGTACGTTAACAGTTTGTAGAAATGGCAGATAACGTCCGCGCTTGAATGTACGAGCAAGTTGCGACAAAGATTGTCCATGCGCCAGCAGCAGAAGCCAACAGGTGACAGAACCAGAGGACCCATTTCATCTAGCTGGTAACTACACGACGCAGAGAGGGTTGCAGGAAAAGAAATATATAATTGTTAACAGAATTTGAATCGTAATATGATAGTAAAAAAATTGGTTCTCTTATGGTTAATGTGGTTTATATAGTCCGTTCTGTTTTAGGTGGTTTAGAGGAAAGTCACCATTGAGATATCATGTATTAGAGTCTCCTAGGAAATACAGATGATCGGTGTCTAGCTGTGATCCCGAACACTTAATTTGTTGGGAATATCGTCGATGAGCTGGTTTGCTTTTAGATATCGAATTAGATGGTGGGAATTTTGATGACTTAGTCGATATGATCGGTTGCCGAATACGAGTTTTGTAGAGTGCCTATAAGACTTCGTGTCGTAAGAGTATCGGGATACGTTGACGGCAGTCAGTTTTAGATTTTCGGTCGTAAATTTTTGAAAAGTTTAGCTACTACAGTTTATAAGGTAGATGTGATAGTTCTCTCTGTGAAGGCGTGAATATTAATTATTAGTGGTCACGAAGCAATAAGTGACGGGATATCTTGATGACGAAAAGTTGGCGCACTGATTGTAGAAGTTCTGTTGTGTTTCGAATAGTTAGATGTTTATAGGGGTTGTAGTCAGTTACGGAAGTGGGCTATTAGTAGCAGTTCGTGACTATCCTGGCGCGCACGAGACAATGAGAGTTATTGTGGCTCTATTTGGTGATTTCTGGGATACGTACGCTCTAATGTTGTTGAGTGTTGACCTTAATGTTGTGGTTGGTGTAGGACGCACACTGTAATGTACCTAGGTGTTTTGCGTCTGTTATTGCTGAGGTGTTAATACGCACTACTGGGTTAGTGGCCTAACATATATGGTGTACGGTGTACCGTTGAGCAAGAGTCTCCGTCGGTGATTGATGATAGGCAGGAACCAGAATTTGCAGAGTGCATATGTTGAGAGAATACAGCTACTGTTGTCCACGAATGTGCGACAGCAAATACTGTGGACAGAGAAGTACCCTAGCCCGAAACAATAAACGCAAAAGCCGACGATATTCCATTGTTTGTTAGGGTGATGTGTCACATTCAGATACGGACTGTTAGTGGGAACGCGTGAGCCAACACCTGAAGAGGCTGAGTTTTGCCTAATAATTTAATTTAATTCAGCATGCAAGTGGTGGTGGTACCTAGGTTTTTTGTTTTCAGTTTTTTGTCTTTCCTATTTCCTTTCGTGTGGGATTAGTTCTGAGTCACTCGTTCTCTATACAATTTCAAACTAGTATTGAATTTATTGAACTAAATGTAAAAAAAGAAAGAAGTAAAGAAAAATTTGAATTGCCAGCATTCATTTACTGGGAAGGATAGAATCCCTGTTAAAGTAATTTCTTTTGTAAGGAAAAGATATTATTATGATTTGTAAAACATTCAGAAGCGACAGTCGCAAAGATAAGTCATTTTTCGGGAAAACTTAATTAAGTTGGAAAAGGCTTTAGTAAGAACTTCAATTGAGCGAAATAAGAAAAATAATAACCACCCTAAGTAAAACGTTATATCAAAGATATAAAGAAATAGAGATAATAAGCGTGAAAATATAGAAGAGATCAGAAATAATAGCTAAGAGGTATCTGACACTGTTTCGGTGGACCACTGTAAAACCGTAACTGTGCTTCGATCGGAATTCACGTAATGAGATGCGAGTTTTGAAATTAATCTCTGGGAATTCTATTTAAATTATAGTAAGCTCAAGTAATATTAGCAGAAATTAGGATTAAAGTTTATAAAGTGTGTTAATGTGTGTAGAGTTTCATGAAGTAATTTGACGGGTTCTGTTGGAGAGTTTCTCACCGATCGATAGCATTTATTTGTGATAAAATGGCAGCAACAGCTGAAGTTACCTCGCGCAGAGACGTTAAGAAATACATTAGCGTATTGGAAACTTCAGTTGTCCTATTCGATAGTGTCATAACTTGCATAATATTACGTGAAAATAATTCGAATACGATTTATTGATATGACGATTACAATAGCAACGTCCTGCATAAAGGAATTAGAGTCCGTGATAAAGGCTAATTTAACAAGTTCCAGGGGCACAAGGGTTATTTAATATTTATTATCAGAGAATATACTAGTTTCGACGCATAATACCTGTTTACGACTTCGAGCGTCCCTTAGTTATAATGACAAAAAAAAAATGGCTCTGAGCACTATGGGACTTAACATCTGAGGTCATCAGTCCCCTAGAACTTAGAACTACTTAAACCTAACTAACCTAAGGACATCACACACATCCATGCCCAAGGCCGGATTCGAACCTGCGACCGTAGCGGTCGCGCGGTTCCAGACTGAAGCGCCTAGAACCGCTTGGCCACACCAGCCAGCAGTTATAATGACAGGAATATTCATAATAGTTTGTCAATTTTTGCACATACTTGTAGCTCAGATCTGTATTGCTATAGCAGATACGTTAATTACGCGCAGCCACGAGGATGTAAAAGTAATAAACAATCCTTGAGTAAAATTTAACTTTCTATTCGTACAGGGGACGAGGTATTGCTAATCGTAAAGGAAGGGGTGGAGTGTTATTGACAGGTCGGCGTAGCATCTCGCCAATACACAGTGCAACCTCCGTACCCTAGGACATCCATTTCATTAATTATGTAAGCTGTTTTTAGATACGATATCGCACCGATGACACTTTATACCCTTGGATCAAATGTTGATACTTTTAAGTCTAATCGAAATCTTGTCCAGCTCTTTCCGAAGTTATCATAGGCACATTACATCACCAAAACGGAAAGATAATACAATAAAAGAAAACGAACTGAACAAAAACTGATCGTCATTAGCATGTGAAGTGATGTAGTGATGTTCAGACTGTAGGGATGTATTTGTCTAGACAATATTTACAAAAATTAAAAAAGAACATGTCAAACTTCGAGGCGCTGTGCGGTAGAGTTCTTCAGTTTCGACAGGGAGCATGAAAGGCTGCGTCAACAATTTTGTTCTTGGACCTTTTTCTTGCCACCGAATTTGCAAGCATTTTCAAATGTTGTCATGTATACTTCTATTGTGCATGTGTGTGAGTCGCAGCCGTTAGTGAAAGCTGCTTGTCACGTTCGTGAACACATCAAACAAAAGACCAAATAACCGATTCTAAACTGCTAAACTGATAATTGTTTATACTACTAAGTGATAATGCACTGAAATTTTATGATCAATGAAATAAAAATTCGAGTAAATTGATATAATTAAAAATGACCCAGCTAATTTTCAAGACTAAAAGAAAACAACATGTTTCTCCTGATGGCACCTGCATAACGTTGGAAACACCATCACAACCAGCCCGCAGTTCTATGAGCAAGAATCCACTGACGGTAATTTTCATATTGCTCTGTCACTATGATTTAAATTGATGTTGTATTGATTAACAAGTAATTTCATCAACAACATAAATACGACTATGCTTACAAGATCGAGGCTTCTTTGGATCATTACCATGATAATATTGAAATGTATGAAAACTGTATATGTGCAGAAGGCCGTTGGATGCTCTCTGGATCCGCAGCTCGTGGTCGTGCGGTAGCGTTCTCGCTTCCCGCGCCCGGGTTCCCGGGTTCGATTCCCGGTGGGGTCAGGGATTATCTCTGCCTCGTGATGACTGGGTGTTGTGTGATATCCTTAGGTTAGTTAGGTTTAAGTAGTTCTAAGTTCTAGAGGACTGATGACCATAGATGTTAAGTCCCATAGTGCTCAGAGCCATTTGAACCATTTGATACTCTCTGGAAGACTGTAGATTTAGATGCAGATCACTTTCCAAAGTCTGTGCAATTAACGAACCTCACGTATACTGGGTAGCATCAACTCTAGATCCCAGTATGATACAGAAATAACGATAAACTGCATTAACAAGCTGCGAGTGAGCTATGGATCCAAAGACAAACGGAAACGCAAAATGCGACACTTACTCCAAAACTGCTTAAAGGCACGCCAAGCTGGAAGACACGGGCAGCCACCGTGTCATCGTCCCGGAAACGACTCCTCTACTGTCCAAGCGAATCCCGACTGGCTGTATCTCTCAAACTCCTCAAAATTACGGTGGAAGGGGAGTAAATACACTACTGGCCATTAAAATGGCTACACCAAGAAGAAATGCAGATGATAAACGGGTATTCATTGGACAGATATATTATACTAGAACTGACCTGTGATTACATTTTCACGCAATTTGGGTGCATAGATCCTGAGAAATCACTACCCAGAAGACCCACCTCTGGCCGTAATGACGGCCTTGTACGCCTGGGCATTGAGTCAAACAGAGCTTGGATGGCGTGTACAGGCACAGCTGCCCATGCAGCTTCAACACCTTACCACAGTTCATCAAGAGTAGTGACTGGCGTATTGTGACGAGCCAGTTGCTCGGCCGCCATTGACCAGACGTTTTCAATTGCTGAGAGATCTGGAGAATGTTCTGGCCAGGGCAGCAGTCGAATATTTTCTGTATCCAGAAAGGCCCGTACAGGACCTGCAACATGCGGTCGTGCATTATCTTGCTTAAATGTAGGGTTTCGCAGGGAGGGTACAGCCACGGGTCGTAACACATGTGAAATGTAACGTCCACTGTTCAAAGTGCCGTGAATGCGAGCAAGAGGTGACCGAAACGTGTAACCAAAGGCACCCCATACCATCACGCCGGGCGATACGCCAGTATGGCGATGACGAATACACGCTTCCAATGTGCGTTCATCGTGATGTCGCCCAACACGGATGCGAGCATCATGATGCTGTAAACAGAACCTGGATTCATCCGAAAAAATGACGTTTTGCCATTCGTGCACCCAGGTTCCGCGTTGAGTAGACCATCGCAGGCGCTCCTGTCTGTGATGCAGCTGATAGTCCATGCTGCTGCAAACGTCGTCAAACTGTTCGTGCAAGTGGTTGTTGTTTTGCAAACGTCCCCATCTGTTGACTCAGGGATCGAGACGCGGCTGCACGATCCATTACAGTCATATGGATAAGATGCCTGTCATCTCGACTGCTAGTGATACGAGGCCGTTGGGATCCAGCACGGCGTTCCGTATTACCCTCCTGAACCCACGGATTCCATATTCTGTTAACAGTCTGCTAACAGCAATGTAGCGATAAGATAAACCGCAATCGCGATATGCTACAATCCGACCTTTATCGAAGTCGGAAACGTGATGGTACGCATTTCTCCTCCTTAGACGAGGCAACACAACAACGTTTCACCAGGCAATGCCGGTCAACTGCTGCTTGTGTATGAGAAATCGGTTGGAAACTTTTCTCATGTCAGCACGTTGTAGATGTAGCCACCGGCGCCAACCTAGTGTGAATGCTCTGAAAAGCTAATCATTTGTATATCACAGCATCTTCTTCCTGGCGGTTAAATTTCGCGTCTGTAGCACTCCATCTTCGTGGTGTAGCAATTTTAATGGCCAGTGGTGTAGAAGGGTTTACCACTATGACAAAAACTCCCTCCTCTCTTGCAGCGTACAGAGCGAGCCTGTAGAATTTTCTAGTCCAGCATATATTGAATTGTCTGTTAACGAACTAACAATTGTCAGAATACTGGCCCTCGTCTTATAATTGGCGGAAAGATATCTGGGTGCGTAAATACAGGAACGTAGAGATGCCCTCGCTTTTCTACTATTTTCTTCAGGACGACGTATGGGATTTATTCGCATCTCTCAAGACCTCAGGTGGCTCACATAGCTTTGAAAGGCTCTTTTATATCACTCTGGCTTAAGAGATATTCGAAGCGGCTTCCTCGCACAACCACTGCCCATAAGAATTTCTGGTGGGCGACCTCTCGAATTTCGACTTTTGTCAATCCACTGCCGAAGACTTGCAAGTGCCACGCCTTGCCATATTCCATGTATAGAGGAAAACATGAGCTAGTATTCCAGAATTCACAGGTCTCGCTTTTTTATTCAGGAAGTTTACGAGACTAAAATATAAAATGATTATATTTATTGTCGCTTAGCAACATGTGACGAACCAGTATCGTCATAGTTTTTAATGACAGTAGTTGCGCGGATGATAATACTCATAATGACGTTCTCTGTCTTACGCCAGAAAATTCTGCTCAGTATGAGGAGCGTAATACTTTCAGTTCCTAAAAAGGCAGGATGTGCTGGGTGGAAATATTACAGAAGTTACGGTTCTAAATTACTGATAGGAATTATTTACAGAAGCATGAAAACACTGGTAGGATGTGAGTTCAAGAAAGATCAGTTTGAATTCCGGAGAAACGTATGAACACGTGGGGCAGTACTGAGTTACTTATCTTTGAAGACTGGATAAAGGCAAACCTATATTTAAAAATTTTGCAGATTTAGAGGAAGATTTTGACGATGTTTACAGCAATACACACTCTGAAACATGGAAGCAGCACAAATAAAATATGGAGAGTGAAAATTTGCTTACAACTTGTACAGAAATCTGGCTAATGTCACAGGTCATGTAAGAGTTGAGAAGGGAGTAAGACAGAGTCGCAGTCTGTCTCCAAAACCATTCAGTCTATATACTGACGAAGCAAACAAATTCAAGGAAAAATCGCATGAAGGTTCAGGGCGAAGAGATGAATACTTTGAGGTTCTTCGATGACATTGTAACTTTATAAGACACGGCAAAGGAGGGCAGCTGAACGGAATGGATAGTGCCCCTAAATGAGTTTAGTAGGCGAATGTTAGCTAAAGTAAAACAAGTGTAATGGATGCGATGATGAGGGGCTTAGATTAGGAAACGATGCACTAAAAGCGGCAGACGAGGTTCGTTCGTCGGGCAGCAAAATAACTGACGCTGGCCAAGTTGAGAAGGTACAAAATGGGAAATAGGCACATCCAAACGCGACAGCTCCTCTCCAACCTTGTGATAGGTCGACCCATCTGACTGCACTGACTCCAAACAGCCGCCTGGTGCATAGACACCAAATCACTGCCACGACTTACGTCAATGGTGGAAGGCCAACTGACCGCCTTTCTTGCACCATCTACAGACCTCCAATGCTACCAGTGTGAGCTATTAAGGGAGTGACTATCATTCTGGTCAGTGATCTTAGCGTGTGCGCTAAACTACAGGAGCTGCGTTGAGAACAATGTCTGCCGAACGTAGAATCCATCGAACCTAGAATCACGAGTTCATCATGACAGACAGATTTGAGCTAACACAGCTTAACTTTACAACAATTTCTTTTAACCTAGCTCTCTCAGACGGCACTGTTAGAGATCCTAAAGGTAGCTCAAAAATATTAGTTGCGCATGTCAGTTGTTTCCAACAGAAATTCTGAGCTATTAGGCACATTGGGCGTGATTGTATCCATGCGTCACACATTTTGGAAAGTTTTACCCTATGAACAGTATAGAAAATTTTTGCGTCATACTGAAGAACTAAATTTAGTAATGAACAATATCACAGAACGCCAAAATGAGTGAAAATTTGTGGCGCAAAAGTGTGGGTATGGAGAGGACCAAGCACATCAGATACTGCTCGTGATCTTTCCATTGGGAGCAGTCGTTGAGTGCAGTCGTGGTGACAATAAAGAGAAATATTGTATTCAACAAAACGTTTTCCCTCCATCCTACAGCTACATGCCTTTAAGGGGCAACGATAGGGTGGCGGTAGAAAAAATTCGAAAATTTTTTCGTTACGAAATTCGAATGTATATACACTGAAGAATTATTCCCCAAAATAATACGCTCGAACTCCAAAAGATAACGATTCTGTGTACGTTTAAAGCCGGGAATAGTCTCATTCGGAGATACGCTCTAAAAATAATATCCAGCCGATGCGAAATTGTCAACATTGCTTCGAATTTGGCCGTATGTCTATTCGAAGTAGGCCCTACTGCATTGATGCACGTGGTAAATGCCCTTCAAATCAAAATGGGCGATGAAATGCGCCGATTCTGTCAAGATAAAGATGCCAGCGGCGATGCGCCTCAGTGACGAAAAGGGCTTTGAGGACGAAAATAAGGGATTATCAGGTCAAAGTGGCAGAAAGCCGCCATCCACTATCCGGGACGATAGTTGTTATGGACGAGGCGTCGATGATATTCTTTAAGTTTCGAGCTCTGCTCCTTTTTTTTATATGATAAATACTTGTCAATGTTAAAACGCACTTTTCTCAAAATCATGCTTATCGCCGTGGTTGTAGTTGTCCACGCTACAATTTTCATCCGATTTTAATAATTTCAAGTCTCCCTTGAAGCAAACTGAGTTCTCTTCAGTTCCTCATAGCCAATATTTTTAAGGTTTATATTTAGTATTTTTTTCGGTCAAAAAGGAAGATCCAAAAATGGCCATTATATAAACACCTATAGACCCGTGGTCTAGGGGTAGCGTCTTTGATTCATAATCAAAACGTCTTCGGTCCCGGGTCCGATCCCCGCCACTGCCTAAATTTTGATAAATAATCAGCATTGGCGGCCGAAGGCTTCCGGCATAAGAAGTCAGCCTCATTTTGCCAACGGCCGTGTCAAAGAGGGCGGAGGAGCGGATAGAGGTTCAGGGCACTCTCTTGTCCTAGGGGTGGGAAATTGCCCCTAAAGGAGGAAGAATCAGCAATGATCAACGACATGAGGATGCAGAAGGCAATGGAAACCACTGCATTAAAGACACGTAACGTGTATCCACAGGACATGTGGCCTGAATTGAAGAAGTGTCATGATGATCTCTCCATTGGCAAAAGATTCCGGAATAGTCCCCTATTCGGATCTCCGGGAGGGGACTGCCAAGGGGGAGGTTACCATGACAAAAAGATTGAATAATCTACGAAAGGATAACGTTCTACGAGTCGGGGCGTGGAATGTCAGAAGCTTGAACGAGGTAGAGAAACTGGAAAATCTCAAAAGGGAAATGCAAAGGCTCAATCTAGATATAGTAGGGGTCAGTGAAGTGAAGTGGAAGGAAGACAAGGATTTCTGGTCAGATGAGTATCGGGTAATATCAACAGCAGCAGAAAATGGTATAACAGGTGTAGGATTCGTTATGAATAGGATGGCAGGGCAGAGGGTGTGTTACTGTGAACAGTTCAGTGACCAGGTTGTTCTAATCAGAATCGACTGCAGACCAACACCGATAACGATAGTCCAGGTATACATGCCGACGTCGCAAGCTGAAGATGAACAGATAGAGAAAGTTTATGAGGATATTGAAAGGGTAATGCAGTAAGTAAAGGGGGACGAAAATCTAATAGTCATGGGCGACTGGAATGCAGTTGTAGGGGAAGGAGTAGAAGAAAAGGTTACAGGAGAATATGGGCTTGGGACAAGAAATGAAAGAGGAGAAAGACTAACTGAATTCTGTAACAAGTTTCAGCTAGTAATAGCCAATACCCTGTTCAAGAATCACAAGAGGAGGAGGTATACTTGGAAAAGGCCGGGAGATACGGGAAGATTTCAATTAGATTACACCATGGTCAGACAGAGATTCCGAAATCAGATACTGGATTGTAAGGCGTACCCAGGAGCAGATATACAGATCACAATATAGTAGTGATGAAGAGTAGGCTGAAGCTCAAGACATTATCAGGAAGAATCAATGCGCAAAGAAGTGGGATACGGAAGTACTAAGGAATGACGAGATACGTTTGAAGTTCTCTAACGCTATCGATACAGCATTAAGGAATAGCGCAGTAGGCAGTACAGTTGAAGAGGAATGGACATCTCTAAAAAGGGCGATCACAGAAGTTGGGAAGAAAAACATAGGTACAAAGAAGGTAGCTGCGATGAAACCATGGGTAACAGAAGAAATACTTCAGTTGAGTGATGAAAGGAGGAAGTACAAACATGTTCCGGGAAAATCAGGAATACAGAAATACAAGTCACTGAGGGATGAAATAAATAGGAAGTGCAGGGAAGCTAAGACGAAATGGCTGCAGGAAAAATGTGAAGACATCGAAAAACATATGATTGTCGGAAGGACAGACTCAGCATACAGGTAAGTCAAAACAACCTATGGTGACATTAAAAGCAACGGTGGTAACATTAAGAGTGCAACGGGAATTCCACTATTAAATGCAGAGTAGAGAGCAGATAGGTGGAAAGAATACATTGAAAGCCTCTATGAGGGTGAAGATTTGACTGATGTGATAGAAGAAGAGACAGCAGTCGATTTAGAAGAGATTGGGGATCCAGTATTAGAATCGGAATTTCAAAGAGCTTTGGAGGACTTACTCTCAAATAAGGCAGAAGGGATAGATAACATTACATCAGAATTTCTAAAATCATTGGGGGAAGTGGCAACAAAACGACTATTCACGTTGGTGTGTAGAATAAATGAGACTGGCGATATACCATCTGACTTTCGGAAAAGCATCATCCACACAATTCCGAAGACGGCAAGAGCTGACAAGTGCAAGAATTATCGCACAATCAGCTTAACAGCTCATGCATCGAAGCTGCTTACAAGAATAATATACAGAAGAGTGGAAAAGAAAATTGGGAATGCGCTAGGTGACGATCAGTTTGGCTTTAGGAAAAGTAAAGGGACGAGAGAGGCAATTCTGACGTTACGGCTAATAATGGAAGCAAGGCTAAAGAAAAATCAAGACACTTTCATAGGATTTGTCGACCTGGAAAAAGCGTTCGACGATATAAAATGGTGCAAGCTGTTCGAGATTCTGAGAAAGTAGGGGTAAGCTATAGGGAGAAACGGGCCATATACAATATGTACAACAACCAAGAGGGAATAATAAGAGTGGACGATCAAGGACGAAGTGCTCGTATAAAGAAGGGTGTAAGACAAGGCTGTAGCCTTTCGCCCCTACTCTTCAATCTGTACATCGAGGAAGCAATGATGGAAATAAAAGAAAGGTTCAGGAGTGGAATTAAAATACAAGGTGAAAGGATATCAATGATACGATTCGCTGATGACATTGCTATCCTGAGTGAAAGTGAAGAAGAATTAAATGATCTGCTGAACGGAATGAATAGTCTAATGAGTACACAGTATGGCTTGAGAGTAAATCGGAGAAAGACGAAGATAATGAGAAGTAGTAGAAAGGAGAACAGCGAGAAACTTAATATCAGGATTGATGGTCACGAAGTCAATGAAGTTAAGGAATTCTGCTACCTAGGCAGTAAAATAACCAATGACGGACGGAGCAAGGAGGACATCAAAAGCAGTCTCGCTATGGCAAAAAAGGCATTTATGGCCAAGAGAAGTCTACTAATATCAAATACCGGCCTTAATTTGAGGAAGACATTTTGAGGATGTACGTCTGGAGTACAGCATTGTAAGGTAGTGAAACATGGACTGTGGGAAAACCGGAACAGAAAAGAATCGAAGCATTTGAGATGTGGTGCTATAGACGAATGTTGGAAATTAGGTGGACTGATAAGGTAAGGAATGAGGAGGTTCTACGCAGAATCGGAGAGGAAAGGAATATGTGGAAAACACTGACAAGGAGAGGGGACAGGATGATAGGACATCTGCTAAGACATGAGGGAATGACTTCCATGGTACTAGAGGGAGCTGTAGAGGGTAAAAACTTTAGAGGAAGACAGAGATTGGAATACGTCAAGCAAATAATTGAGGACGTAGGTTGCAAGTGCTACTCTGAGATGAAGAGGTTAGCACAGGAAAGGAATTCGTGGCGGGCCGCATCAAACCAGTCAGTAGACTGATGACAAAAAAAAAAAAAACGCGAAAAGAATTTTGTTTTGCAAATCCCTGTGACGAACTAAAATTACATCTGTAAGGATCAGGGTTATATGTTCATTTCATGTTTCAGATAACCACAGCCGGAGTTACAGCGACAACCGTCGATCTACCTCCTTTCAGAGCTACCTCGGGAAAATGCCAATTACACAGTGAAGATATTCATGTTTTTCAATAAGAATAACAATAAAAACTTTAATGTATGCTTTATTCATTGCAGCAAACCCCATTTGTCTACTAAATTCCAGTATGGAGAAAAAAAATCCTGAATTTGAGCAATATTTTCGTCCGTCATCCTGTCGTTCCCCCTTAACAAGCGTGAAGTAATCCGATAATTGATCCTGCCAAGTGACAGAGCACCGAACATTAGAACATCCCCTAGCAAAAATGAGTCAGCCAGTGAACCGTGACATTTTTACTTGTGTGAATTTGCGCAGCTAACACGCCCCAGGTAGCGTGTTTAATAACTGAGAGCGAACGGCGCGCCGGTAACTCGTTTGCGAAAAAGGACCGTAAACACGATGCCATTCTCGGAAGAGTTCTTCACAGAACGCGGGGCAATTATACAAGCTTCCTCCCAGAATAAGCGAGGACTTCAAAACGAGTGTCACAGTAATGAAGCAAATTTTTCTCGAATTAATTAACAGCAAAGCCAGTCATATGTCATACAAATGTTTCAAAATTTTTGACCGACCCTGATACTACGACGTCAAACGGCGGCGGTGTTAACGCCCTCCTATCGGGTTGTACTCTACTCTCACATATTGGCAGAATGAACGTCAGTTTTCGAGAAACCTTTGGAGATAACTTACGAAATGTTTTTTGAATGCTGCAGAAAATCGTAATCTCCATTGTAGCTATGTCTTTAAAACGCGATTAAAGGCGATGTTTCTCATCTCCGGCGCGTAGCGGCCACACACCTTGCACATTCCTCCTCGACTGTGGAAATGGAAATGAGCGTACGGCATTGTGGGCTGGGAATCCCCCATTCGGGGAAGTTCGACCGCCGAGGGCAAGTATTTCTTGCATTCGACGCCACATTGGGTGACTTGCGCGTCAGAGATGGGGATGAAATAATGGTGAGGTCAATACAACACCCACACCTTGAGCGGAGAAAATATCCTGCCCCAACCGGGAATCGAGCCCGTGCCCCTTTGCGTGGAATGCCGCAGCGCTGACCACTCAGCTGACGGGTCCTCGACCGTGTTTCAACAACACCGAGCTAAGCACGCGTCTCGTGACGTCCTTCATTCTTACGAGACTGGGTCACGGATGTCACCCGCGAATTTGCATCGAACAAAGGTTTTAGCTTTTGGACATTATGATCAGGATCACGCTGATGAGGCTGATCAGAATCGCGTAATACTGGCATGCACTAAGTACAAGGAAGCACAAGAAGTACTGTAGTACTGTATAGGAAACTGGTTACAAAGGGTTTTTCCCTACCTACAACGGTTAATCCCCTTACTCTACAGACTCGCTTTAAATAAGTAGTACAGTTTGATAGCAGAATACTTCAAAGAGGCTGATATACAGATTTAATCCTGGTACTATAATTCGACGTGGACAATGTAATCATATGGAGACTATCTGGTTAGAATAATTCGCCGTACATTTTGCGTACATATTTAAAATTAAGAACTTATATTTGAAGAGTTCTTAAATTAAGGACTTGTCTGTGTATATGTAGGCCTTACCTATTTTGAATAAAGTACTCCATATGAAACAATTGTAAGAGTAGACTTTAAATCGTTTATGGCAAATTGGTATCAATTCAAGTGCAGCATTGTGCACTATATAGGCAAGCACCACTCTTAGGGAGAATTTTACGGGTGCAGGTGTCACTGAGGCGAGTTATGGCGTGACAGTGCGCCTGGTGGCAGCATAGTCGCCTCCTATTGGCTGAGACAAGCACACCCTTATTTGATAACAAATAAGTACCGCGCTCATACAATTGTAGTCGGTGGTGACTTCAATCTACGCTCGATATGCTAGAAAAATTATACGTTTAAAGCCGGCGGCAGGCTTAAAACGTCATCCGAAATTGTACTGAATGCTTTCTCACAAAATTATTTTGAACAATTAGTTAATGAGCCCACTCGAAGCGCAAATGGTTGCGAAAGCATACTTGACCTTTTAGCAACAAATAATCCTGGACAAATAGTGAGTACTGTGACGAATACAGGGATTAGCGACCACAAGGCAGTTGTTGTTAGGCTGGACATCGTAACATCTACAACCATAAAAAAGAAACGCGAAGTATATCTGAAGCAGAGTTATTAAACACAGTTTTCCGAGATTCCTTTATTAAGGAAGACGAAGTAAATATTCCTGAATTCCAATCAAGAACAACTGCCAATACAAGAAACATAGAAGTAGATATCCTCGGTGTACCAAAGCAGCTTAAATCACTTAATAAAGGCAAGACCTCCGGTCCAGATTGTATACCAGTCAGGTTCCTCTCAGAGTATGCTGATAAAATACCTCCATATTTAGCAATTATATCCAACCACTCGGTCACAGAAACGTCCGTACCTAAAGACTGGAAAATTGCTCAAGTCACACCAATACCCAAAAAGGAAAGTAGGAGTAATCCGCTGAATTACAGGCCATATCACTAACGTCGATTTGCAGTAGGATTTTGGAACATATACTGTATTCGAACATTATGAAGTACCTCGAAGGAAACGATTTATTGACACATAGTGAGCACGGATTCAGAAAATATCGTTCTTGTGAAACACAACTAGCTCTTCATACTCACGAAGTAATAAGTGCTATTGACAGGGGATGTCAAATTGATTCCATATTTTTAGATTTCCAGAAGGCTTTCGACACAGTTCCTCACAAGCGTCTTCTAACCAAACTGCGTGCCTATGGAGTATCGCCTCAGGTGTGCGACTGGATTCGTGATTTCCTGTCATAAAGGTCACAGTTCTTAGTAATAGACCGAAAGTCATCGAGTGAAACAGAAGTAATATCCGGCGCTCCCCAAGGAAGTGTTATAGGCCCTATATTGTTCCTGATCTATATTAACGACATAGGAGACAATCTTAGTAGCCGTCTTGGATTGTTTTCTGATGATGCTGTCATTTACCGTCTTGTAAAGTCATCAGATCATCAAAACGAATTGCAAAATGATTTAGATATCTGTATGGTGCGAAAAGTGGCAGTTGACCATGAATAAGGAAAAGTGTGGTTATCCACTTGAGTACTAAAAGAAATCAGCTAAATTTCGATTACGCGATAAGTCACACAAATATAAAGGCTATAAATTCAACTAAATACTTAGGGATTACAATTACAAACAACGTAAATTGGAACGATCACATAGATAATATTGTGGGTAGAGCAAACCAAAGACTGCGATTCGTTGGCAGAACGCTTAGAAGGTGCAACAGGTGTACTAAAGAGACTGTTTACACCACACTTGTCCGCCCTATTCTGGAGTATTGCTGTGCGGTGTGGGATCCGCTTCAGGTGGGACTGACGGATGACATCAAAGACAAGTACAAAGAAGGGCAGCTCGTTTTGTATTATCGCGAAATAGGGGAGATAGTATCACAGACATGATACGTGAATTGGAGTGACAATCATTAAAACAAAGGCGTTTTCGTTGTGACGCGATCTTCTCATGAAAATTCAATCACCAGTTTTCTCCTCCGACTGCGAATACATTCTGTTGGCACCCACCTACATAGAGAGAAATGACCATCACGATAAAATTAGAGAAATCAGGGCTCACACAGAAAAATTTAAGAGCTCGTTTTTCCCGCATGCTGTTCGAGAGTGGAACGGTAGACAGACAGCTTGAATATTCACTTTACTATGAAACGAAGTGAAAACTGAATTCTTCTATCTTTAGATTTAGGTATAAAGATTAAAGGTAACTCCGTTGAATATGATATTTATAGAAACCCACCACTTCTGATGTGGTTATACATAGCATATCTAATCACGCAAATACAACATAAGAGGGTGACATTTGGAGCACGTCTGCATATGCTGCACAGAGTCCCGTTATCTACCGAAGCTTTCGAACATCAGTTTCGGACACCACAATTTATAGCAGCCTCCAATGGTTACGACAACTTTCTTATACGTAATATTAACAAGGGCATAGTACGAAGGCTAAATATGAATCAAAATGTGACCCAACTTTGAAGCCAACCAAAGACTGTCAGCTCTCTTATCGCAGTAGACCGTACAGCTTTCACTAAAAAAATGTACGATAGGATTTCTTTCTTTGGAGTTATTCTGATAGCACAGGTTAAAAAGAAATACCTTATTATACTCCTAAGAAAACGGCCAAAATTTTAGACACATGTGAAGTATGCTTCATGATAAGTTCAAGTTATCGGGTGTCTATTGCATCTCTTATCAGCAGTGTGACGCGAAATACATAGGCCGAACCAGAAGAAGTTTTTCAAATCAGTTTAAAGAGCATACCAACTGCGCGAATTCAGAATTACGATTAAGTGCGCATTTACGCCGCGACACACATGAGAGTATGCAAATCACACATCTGGAGAATAAGAGTAACAACCTTAATGTTTTAGAACAGATAACGAGTTTTCGAGCCTTACAAAAAACTCCTGAGCTGAGCTTAAACACCCGAACAGAACTGAGACATAGAAATTTTTCAGGAAATTTTGACTACATAACCGGCAACGTACTTTGATATATGTAAAAACATTTACTATTTATGTATTAAACATTGCTTTTCAAATTGTATGGAATGGTATTCATTATAAATATTAAGTAGTCTACATCATTAAGGATTTGCAGTATTAGTTTTCTATGCACACATCGTCCGTGTTTTATGTCACTTGCTGATTTATATTGTAATTTTTTTTTTTATGTACAACGCCACTCCCCTATTTCACGCTTCGCTATTCGGTGCACAAGCCACACTTTCTCTAGAGCCATATCGCAGGGCTTTCGGAAGCCAAGGCCAAGACAGTTTTCCTGGTGGCTGCTTGCATAGGGCTCTGTATACTTCAGTGTTGTTATGGCCGTGCTCGAATTGCCTCCAACTGATAATATGGTATGTTTTTATTGATGCTTATTCAAATTTTCGTACGCTTCACAGTAATTATTGTATTCTCTCCGCACCAAACACTCGTTTTATTCCGTTTTAGCAACACCCCATTGTTTGTCGATATGACAAACGCTTCCAGCGGATTTTGATCTATCAGTGAGGTGAGTGACGTGGACAGGCTTCAGAACAGCATAAAACAATGTTGTAGGCAAAATATGTGTAAGTACCTAATGTACAGGGCAATTCTACTATATAACAATATTTAATTAGCCAGTATAAAAAGGAAAAAAATGGGAACTTACTTCCTTTCTAATTCCTGTTAGATCACCTGAGTCTGCGCCTAAGTTGGCGTGAAACCGGTCGTGGTTTTAATAAAACCTTTCTACAACCGGTGTGGTCTTTTTGCCTTGGTATAAAAATCAAACAGAGGCATTTAAACTCGTGTGTGATGTAATCTCCTTAGTACACTGAACTATCCACAAAGCTGAGCATACTGTGACGTTTTTCTTTCATTAAAAATGGTCATGCCACTCTGCACATCTATAACTATTGCTGGCTGTGTGATCTACGTTACATAAACAAATAAATAAATAAGTAAAAACCTTGGTGAAACTTCCTGGGAGATTAAAACTGTGGGCCAGACCGAGACTCGAACTCGGGACCTTTGCCTTTCGCGGGCAAGTGCTCTACCAACTGAGCTACCCAAGCAAGACTCACGCCCGGTCCTCACAGCTTTACTTCTGCCAGTACCTCGTCTCCTACCTTCCAAACTTACAGAAGCTCTCCTGCGAACCCTGCAGAACGAGCACTCCTGAAAGAAAGGATATTGCGGAGACGTAGCTTGGCCACAGCCTAAAGGACGGTTCCGGAATGAGATTTTCACTCTGCAGCGGAGAGTGCGCCAATATGAATCTTCCTGGGAGATTAAAACTGTGTGCCGGACCGAGACTCGTACTCGGGACCCTTTTGTCTTTCGCGGGCAAGTGCTCTACCAACTGAGCTACCCAAGCACGACTCACGCCCGGTCCTCACAGCTTTACTTCTGCCAGTACCTCGTCTCCTACCTTCCAAACTTTACAGAAGCTCTCCTGCGAACCTCGCAGAACTAGCACTCCTGAAAGAAAGGATATTGCGGAGACATGGCTTAGCCACAGCCTAAAGGACGGTTCCGGAATGAGATTTTCACTCTGCAGCGGAGTGTGCGCCAATATGAAACTTCCTGGCAGATTAAAACTGTGTGCCGGACCGAGACTCTTACTCGAGACCTTTTTGTCTTTCGCGGGCAAGTGCTCTACCAACTGAGCTACCCAAGCCCGACTCACGCCCCGTCCTCGCAGCTTTGCTTCTGCCAGTCCCTCGTCTCCTACCTTCCAAACGTTACAGAAGCTCTCCTGCGAACCTCGCAGAACTAGCACTCCTGAAAGAAAGGATATTGCGGAGACATAGCTTGGCCACAGCCTAGGGGATGTTTCCAGAATAATATTTTCACTCTGCAGCGGAGTGTGCGCTGATATGAAGCTTCCTGGCAGATTAAAACTGAGTGCCGGACCGAGACTCGAACTCGGGACCTCGCCCAAGAAAGGCAAAGGTCCCGAATTCGAGTCTCGGTCCGGCACACAGTTTTAATCTGCCAGGAAGATTCATATCAGCGCACACTCCGCTGCAGAGTGAAAATCTCATTCTGAAAAACCTTACTGTATTTCATAATGCACAATTGTTGTGTGTTATCACTAAACAGTCGCAGCAAAGTTAATATCTTTTGCTTACAGACGACTCACAACTCGTAATTGTGTTGTGTACTGCAAGACTTGTTAGGTAACAACACACAGCGCTTTAGTGGCAGAACTGAGCATTGCTTAGACAGGACAGAGCGCAGGCTCTCTAGCACGTTTCCACGTCGATAGGAATAAGCGTACCTGTACGCGCGTCAAACGTATCAGATGTAAAAGGAAATTAAATGGCTGAGGCCACTGGAGTTATTGCTCATGTGTATGTTCTTTGTTTTACATAAATCTGCAAAAGTTTGTGAAACAAGATGTAAATCAGTTCAAATGGTTCAAATGCCTCTGAGCACTATGGGACGTAACTTCTGAGGTCATCAGTCACCGAGAACTTAGAACTACTTAAACCTAACTAACCTAAGGACATCACGCACATCCATGCCCGAGGCAGGATTCGAACCTGCGACCGTAGCGGTCGCGCGGTTCCAGACTGTAGCGCCTAGAACCGCTCGGCCACCCCAGCCGACCTGCAAATCAGTCACGCTGATCAATGTCAGTGGCAACAATACTCGACAGTCACTGGTGACCATCCTCTTACTTCACAAGATTCCTTTCTGACCTGAAATCTATCAGTTCTTAAATATCCAGCCACAAGGAATAAACGACAAAAATGTCACACTATGTAAAATAAAATTGTATTAGTTTTGGAAATATGGTAGACTTTGAGCACAAATCTATAAGATTACGAAAGTGTACATAGCTTGCATATTGAACCTACTGACCAAATTTATAGTTGAAACAGCACTTTTTGGCAACGAAAGTTCGATATCCATATCACACTTCAAATTAAATATTTCCACATGTAAATTATCTGTATTATTTACTGAAACAAATGTGGCTCACTTATTAGCATTACTGAAATAGACTATAGGTTTATAGATTAGTGTACTTCGATGTTTGCAAGAGGCATTAAATTCATCAAAATTCATACAAATTGGTTCCTTAACATATCAAAATAAACGTGAACACTATTGCTGAACTAACTTTCATACTTAAACTGCACTTGACGACGGTAATTACCATAATGAGCAATGTTATTCTCATGTGCAAATTCATAAAAAATGCATACGTCTAAAACGTGTGTCCAAGTCAGCCCAACATTTTAGTGATCTCAATCTGATTAACTTCATCTTACCATTCAAAACGTTGTCATTTGCTGCTGTCAAACAGTGGAAATTAGATGACTCTTCGGTGAAATAGCGTAGTGAACAGTTGTAAAACACATTCACATAGGCAAGAAACGAGGGTTACTGCACTTAAAGAGTTACCCAAACATTATAGCGACTCCATGACAGTACAAAACTTTTGCCAGCTTCTGCTGATAATGCTAACCATTACAGCAACCCTCATGTTGAGGTATTATTTTGCATTAAATTGGTTTGTCTTTTTCTGCTGCTAATGCAAAATCATACTGTGACACAGTGCAAACTTAGATAAGATAGCATAGTGAACAGTAGCTGGTGACTGGAATTACCCAACACATGCAGTGTGAGGGCTACTGTTACCCTGAGATACTACTGGGTGGGGCACTGATGGTCAGGTTGTATGATGATCCTCATTGCCTCAATACACTGCTTGGTTGGACATTGATGGTCAGTTAACCTGATCATTATTACTCCACTTGTACAATATGGTAACTCCCATTACTGCCCATATACTACTAGTTGGCCAATGATGGTCAGTTGACATGGAGACTGTCATTACCTTGCACCTGTTATATGTTGACCCCCATTGGTCCAAGATTCTATTGGACGGGGCAATGGCGCACAGTTGATGTGGTGACTGTCAATACTCCACATGTGAAATATGGAGACTGCCATTGCCTCCAGATGTTTCTGGATGGTGCAGTGATGGAGAGTTGACTTTTGGTGGCTGTCATTATTCCACATGTGCGATACAGCGACTGCCATTATCTGCTGATACTGTTTTGTGGGATAACGATGCCCGTTTGACATGATGACTGTCATTACCCCAGATGCTACTAAGTGAACCAGTCATGGTTAGTTGACCTAATGACTGTCATTAGCCGCATGTCAAATATGGTGACTGAAAGTAGGTAGCCAAAAACCTTGCAACCCTTGTTTATTACTTAAATGAAGGTTACTTGCCTACTTAGCATGTTTAGCCACATGTATTTAGGCAAGAAAACAGCACTGAGTCACTTATTTTGAGAGTAGACAGACATGTTTTAGGCATAAAATTTGATCAGTATATCGCAGCTTCACCCTCCTAGAACATTCCATAGTTCCTCATGACAACACCACGCGATTATCTGGTCAGCATCACCATTTCTGTTCTTTATCAAAGTTGCTTATGTCATCCGCCCCACTCCCCCCCCCCCCCCTCCCCATTTGCGACTTTGACAGAATTTCAGTGATGAAGATAAAGATGAGACTCGATACATCTCAGGAACATCAACTGCGTATGCTTGATGCATTTTCTACGCCTGAGGTATTGGCAGTATTAACTACATTACGCTCATTGTTAATGTGCTATACCAGTACTGGACAGACTTTGCAATACTGTTGCGAGTTTAGAAGGGGAACAGCAATTGGTTGAGGCGTGAACCGAATTTGCATCAGGAGGGAGGTGCGCTAGCGTAGTCCATACAGCTGGAGCAGCTGGAGTGCCGGTGTGGCACAACAGATAGCACATCTAACTAGAAAACAGAAGACCTGGGTTCGAATCCTGGTCAGGCAGCAGCAAAAAAAGATTATATATATATATATATATATATATATATATATATATATATAGAGAGAGAGAGAGAGAGAGAGAGAGAGAAGGTCTGCCCTGGCACAAATTTTAATTCATAGCTTCAGCCTACATCATTATAGTCATTTTGCAAATGAAGTTATTCCTTGATGTCATAATATATGTCCTGTTGTCTTGTACTATTTTCTTGTCAGTGTTTTCTACGTTTTCCTTTCCTCGCCGATTATATGGAGAACTACCTCAATTGCTCTGTTATCAGTCCACCTAATTTTTAACATCCTTCCCTACCATCACAACTAAAAACAGCGATTCTATTACTTTTCGTTTTTTTCACAGTGCACGATTCGCTGCCAGGCAATACTGTTCTCCAGAAGTAAATTGTCAGAAATTTCTTCCTCAAATTAAGGTCTATATTTGTTACTAGTAGACTTCTTTAAGCAAAAAACGTCTTCTTTGTCTGTGATAACTTACTCTATATGTCCTGCTTGTTTCGTCCAGCATGTGTTTTTTGCTGCCAAAGTAGCAAGATCCCCTATTTTGTCCCAATTTTGATCTTAGACTCATCATTAATCTCGTTTCTGATACCTTTCATTATTTTCTTCATCCTCCGATTTTCTCTCAGTCCATACCCCGTGCTCGTTCGACTGTTCACTCCATTCAACATTTCCTATAATTCTTCCCCAATTTCACAGAGGATAGCACTGCCATCATCGAATCTTATCGTTGGTATCTTTTCACCTGAACCTTTCTTTTATTTCCATCATTGCTTCTCTGAGATATACACTGAACAGCAGGGACGAAAAATTGCATCTTTATTTCATGCCCTTTCTAACCCGAGCGATTCATTCTTGCATATCCATTCCTATTTTCCCTTCTAGGTTCTGGTACATATTGTTTACTACTGTCTTTCCCTGGAACTTATACGTATTTTCCTGTGAATTTAGATCATTTGGTACCTACTTACATCGTCAAACGCTGTATATATGTCGAAAATACTATGAATGTGCCTTAATTTTCCAAAACTCTTGTTTCTATTATCAAACGCTCTTCCTTAAGCATGTGGTTACACGACAATAACATCCCTGTAACGGACTGTCCTGCACAGTCCTGACCTGAATCCTATAGAACACCTTTGGGATGTTTTGGAACGCCGACTTCGTGCCAGGCCTCACCGAGCGACATCGATACTTCTCCCAAGTGCAGCACTCCGTGAAGAATGGGCTGCCATTCCCTAAGAAACCTTCTAGCACTTGATTGAACGTATGCCTGCGAGAGTGGAAGCTGTCATCATGGCTAAGGGTGGGCCAACACCACATTGAATTCAAGCATTACCGATGGAGGGCGCCACGAACTTGTAAGTCATTTTCAGCCAGGTGTCTGGATACTTTTGATCACATAGTGCATGTTTAGGTAGAAAAGGATCGAAGTTTGTCAGTAGCTGTAGTTCCGTATCAAAATTTCCAAAGGTGTTGACCCAAACCGAAAGTTGAGAGCCGTGAAAGATAGGCCTTGTATAAAAATTTTTTTGACAACAGCAATAACTCGTTTTAATACACTCCTCCAATATTTTACTTCTGTGTCCAGCTGAGATGTTAGTTTCTTATCTATTCTGTCCGTAATTTGTCCCCTAGCCTTTAAAGTTGCCACACGTTCCTATGTTCAACCAAATTTTCATGAGCAGTTATTCGAGACAGACCGTTATTCCAGTCATTAAATAAATCCCTCATTGGATTTTGCAAATTGCGATGCTCCATTAAACAATAAACGAAATATACTACCCTTACTTTGAGAATATATTAAAAATAATCTTTTTTTTTTTTTTCAGGCCATACCTTATGGTTCTGAAGAGCAATGCTGTCTTCAGGTACCTCGGAAAGTCTATACATTACCTACGTGAATTACAGAAACTCAATACACATTGTGTGCAACATGACCTTGTTTAGCGACATCATTGCTAAGAAAGCTCGGAGGATCGTAAGAAACTGAATCAGTATCATATTCACCTCGTATGCGTTATTTGGGCCAACTGAAGTGACTGTTTCCGCGCAATTACTATTGTTTCTAATATAGAAATTGGGATAAAACGGATAAGATAAAACATAAATTGCACTATTTTCTATACTGTTCACCACTTTGTTACACTCTGATATTTCTAGACTCGAACCCGAGCACGAATGATCTGTCTGTGTTTCAGTTTTAAGTAGCACATCGATTTTTGCACTCTTTCTTACAGTTCCCCCTTTGTTTATTGCCCTATCTTTCGTGAGTATCCGGTACCGAGAACCACTTACTCCTCTCCGACTGTCACCAATTTTAATTAATACTACCATATAAATCCCAAACTATAAGCAAGTACACTCTTTACAGTTTCAAAGTGAACTGAACTGCCAGCCAAGCGACAAGCTGTTAGATTGACTGGTGGTATTTTCTTTGAACTGGAAGTACGAATGGGCGTTCTTGAGTGTCGACACTGGTTACTCCTATGGCAGTATTAGCGGCATCTCTCATCACAAAGCTTCATTGCGAGCAACGTAATTTGCCTTCCTAACTTATACCACATGAAAAGACACGATGCTGAATAAAGTGATTAACTGTCATGACGTAAAGTCATTACTAAAACAAAACTTGCTGTTTTTCTGTTTCCTGACCAGACCATTCGTGACATTTGAACTGACAGTTTTCAATGTTATTCATATCCATTCCATTGTGAGTTAAGTTCGCAGACTCTCTTCAAGAGTTATAAATAAAATGTTTTACCGAAAACAGTAACAGCTTATAAGCAACCGATTAAAATCCGCCGCCCCTTAAAGTCCACAACCCTTTTCAACTGCCTCGCCTGCCTAGGCCTGAATACATATTTGTGTGTAAGGAAACGTTATCAGCTCTTGACAAGTGTTTGCGAGGTGCATCATTCTGAATCTCCATTTGGCTGGACGAATCGTGCATCATCTATATTTGTGGGTCATTCGGGTATGACAATGGCCAGGCATTGTACTGCCTGGGAACGTGAGGACAGACATAGTTCTCGTCAAGGTTCGACACGATCACGTCTGACCACCACGATGTTGCGCAAGAAGCACACGGCGATCTGTAATACCTATACATGTGCGCCTGCCATCTGAGAGTGAGTAACGGACTCACTGCAACATTCTATGTCAACCCTCACTATTGGTCGGAGATCACAAGACGGACTACGGAATTACTACCTTACGCATACTCTGCTTTAACACAACACAAACGACTGAATCTGGAGTGGTGTCATGACCGGGAAGCATGGGCCTCTGATGGCTGGCTTCGTATTCCGTTGTGCGATGAGTCACGGTTCTGCACTACCCCAGATGACCATCGGCAACCAGTACAGCAGCGACCTTGAGAGAGGTCCAATTCATCCAAATGTTTTGGAGAGGCGCAGCGATGTTACTTCTGATGTCACGGTTTCGGAGCCATCATATATTACTTCAGGTTACAACTGGTAGTGATTGAAGGAACGCTGAAGGCATAGTGGTATATCACGGGCATCCTGCATCCTCATGGGTTACCTCTGGTGCGAAAATCTCGTGATGTCATTTTTCAACAGGACAATGCTCCTCCACACATGGCACGTGTCTTTATAAACTGTGTGCTTGATGCTGAGGGACTCCTGTGGAGAGAAATGTTCCCAGATCTGTGCCCGACAGAAACACCTCTGACGTCAGATCCATCCCAGTGCCAGTGTCCAGGATATTAAGGGCCAGTTACAGCAGTTGTGGATCAGACTGCCTCAGGAGAGGGTACAGAGACTTCGCGTCAACCTTCCCAAACTAGAATCGTCAGATCATGACGTTTCATTTCATTTCCTCCTCTCTTCCTGTCTTTCCACTTTCATTACAGGCAGAAGATATACAAGTGTTTACATACTTATAGGACTTGTTTAAGAAGGCGGGGTGATATGATAGGAATCTCTGACATTTGCCTGATATAGTTTGATAACACCGCGAAAAAAGTTAATCAGAACCGCCGGACGGTAATTAGAGCGTCCGTCCTTCGAAATGCAAATTATGCATACTAAAACAGCATAACTCTGCTCAGAGAAAAGTATCTCACAATATAAGTGAAATCCTTAAAATATGTTTGCCATACGTGGTATATATCAATAGCTTTCGACTACATAGTTCTGAATTACAACTAGAGTTACCCATCAGTTACCCATCTCACACAAATTACTGTAAGTAACAAACGGAGCAGACATGAAGAGGAACTATCTCGTAATCTGTGCAGCAAAAACAACAAATAGAAAGTATCGATTTATTGGTAGAGCATACGGATTATCTACGTGTGGTGTGCATACCGTAACACCTTCGGTACACACACCATCAAATTATTTGACATGTCGCTCTAACGAAGTAGGCGAGTGTCAGCAATATGTCTCGTGGTCTTATCGTGGCATGTTTATCTTCTGCTGTTAGGTCAGACGATAGAAATGCCACTTGCACGCTTAGAGTAGCAGATTGACGGTGACCAGCTTTAAACAGAACTTGATTAATTTTCACACTCATTTATTAAAATAATAACAAGCATAAAATTACTTAACTTGATTCTGGATGCTATTTACAACTGACAATCTGAAGTTCCTTTGGTCTTGGTTCGTTAATCTTATTCTCACATATCTCTGATACTTGACAAAGTGTCTATACATTTATCTTCATGGGTATGTACAGGAATATGATAATCTTCTTAAGTGCAGACTGAAACTTGACTATAGACTGGTGCAGACAAATGCAGACTAGTGCAGACAAATGCAGACTGACTAATCGGAGGTCTGTAAAATCGTTATAATACCTCGCACGTTCAGGTATCATTGCGCGAGTGTGATCCGCGAGGAGAAAAGGTTCTACGTAGCAGCAATCTCATTGGCTGCGTTACATATTAATACGCCGATCGGTGGAAGGAGAATTTGGTCCGCCTCTAAGGCAGCACCATCTCGTAGTGCAGAGATGGACCGAGCGCTGCGCCTGCGCTGTTGTGCTTAGCGGGGCACGCTCTACTGGGAAAGTTGTGTACGGGCTGACTACGCGGAACTACATATATACACAATACTACGGAAATACACTACTTGCCAAACACCTGCATGGCCAGTGCTGATGTAATGTTCAAGTGAGGCGATTAGTATTAGGTTACACTAACACACGTCGTGAAATATACAAAATGGGGTGACAAAAATCATGGGTTAGCGGTATGCATGCGTACAGATGGCGGTAGTATCTCATACACAAAGTATAAAAGGGCAGTGAATGGCGGAACTGTGATTTGTACTCAGGTGAATCGTGTGCAAAGTTTTCCGAAGTGATTATGGCCACACTGTGGGAACTAAACTTTGGTCGCGGGATGGTGGTTGGAGCTAGACGCATGGGACATTCCATTTCGGAAATCGTTACGGAATTTAGTATTCCGAGATCCACAGTGAGGATACCACGTTTCAGGCATCACCCCTTGCCACGTACAGTGCAGTGGCCGAAGGCCTTAACTTAATGGCCGAGTGTAGTGGCGTTTGCGTAGAGTTGTCATTGATAACAGACAAGCAACACTGCATGAAATAACCGCAGGAATCAATATGGAATGTAAGACGAACGTACTCGTAAGGACAGCGTGGCAGAATTTGGCGTTTATGGGCTATAGCAGCACACGATTGACGCCAGGGCCTTTGCTAACAGCACGACCTCTCCTGCAGCACCTCTCATGGGCTCATGACCATGTCAGTTGATCATCGACTACTGAAAAACTGTGGTCTGGTCAGATGAGCCCTGATTTCAGTTAAAAGAGCTGATGGTAGGGATCGAGTGTGACGCAGACCTAATGAAGCTAGTAGTAGTGGAGCAAACTATGTATGAGCGCATTTTGTTAATGCAGGTTGCCTTCATCATGGGCAGGTATGCACTCAGGGGGCAAATCTATTGTTCTCCTTTCACTGACAGGTACTTAACCTATTGTTCTCCTATGATTGACAGGTCCTTAACCTATTGTTCTGTTAAGTGGTTATCCATGTCACTGTACTTAACCTATTGCCCCCTCCACCCTCTCCCACTCCCCTCTCCCCTCAGGAAACCTACCCTCGCTGCTACAGGTGTACACTTTGAGTTATTGGAATACCCCCTGTCACTACTATCAATTTGATTGACTGCTTAATTAGGTTGATCAATTAATTAACCTCTCCCCCACTGTTAAACCCCAGCCCTCCCATACCCTCCTCCCTCCTGGAAAATGGCGGGAAAAAGACTCACTTGATTGGTCATTTCGAGGGAAATCAATTGCTCTGTACAGAATATTGTTTAAAAAATTTAAACAATGTATGGTATGTTTTTTATACAAAAAATTCCGTTTGTGGGGGTTCGATTTCTCTTGCTCATCATTCTCTGGTGTTTGGAAACATCTAGCTCTTACAAGAAGCAATTACATGGAGCAAACATGTTGCGTAACCTAATGTTCGGCACTGTACTTTGGATGTCTTAACCTAATGTTTGGGCCTTTGTCAGCACTTAACCTTTTGTTCTGTTAAGTGGTTTTCCATGTCACCTCCATTTCCCTAAACCATTGTATCGCCTTTGATACCAAATTAAGTAATTAGTTATCTCCTTCCACCATTTTCTGGTACACTTTTCGAATTTCACATGCTTTTGAACGCCATTTCTCGCGCATTCTGCTCTGTCATCCACCCCCTTAAACTATTGTACTCCATTTTACATAAAAATTATTCAAATTAATTTACTGTTCTGTACTTAACCTGCTGTTCTGCTCCATGTTACCCACTCACACACAGCCTCCCCTTAACTATTGTACCACTAACACCATGTTGATATAAAGAATTATGCAAATTAATTAATTCGATATTCTTCACATGTATGGGGTAGTTTCTTTTTTAATTTGTAGCATCCTATTTGTGTTACAGTATTGTTCGTCTGTAAGGGGCCTTACCAGTTGGGTCTGACTCAAGAGATTGAGAAGGTTCAAAGAAGAATGACAAGATTCGTTACTGGTACATTTAGCCATCACGAGTGCATTACAAATCTCATTGAAACTTAGAAGTGAGACACACTTGCAGATAGATGACATGCTAAATACCAAAACACTAAATACCAAATTCCTATCTTCACTGGGGATGTAGAGCATATATTATTACCACCAACTTTTATATTGTGCAATGATCACCATTCAAAGATAAGGGAAATTAGAGCTTGTACTGAAGTGTTCAGACAGTCGTTTTTCCCTCGCGTGATCAGCAGGTGGAACAGAAGGGGGGAAATATGACTTTGCTGCGAATACTGCCCTCCATCACACACCGCTTGGTGGATATCGGAGTATATATGTAGATGTATAGATGGAATATAGTTTAAATGAAGGATCACTAGTAAAAAACTCCCCCACCACCTGACGCCCAACGCCAACGCCGGAGTTGGGGTGCACCAGCACTCCCCGCGAAGCTATGATGCGACCATTCGGGTCCTGCAAGGATGAGGTGGCGACATCCATTTCATACTTGACACCTGAGAAATTCCTGTCAAAATACGTGTTCACCTAGGTACTGTTGCTGGCGTGATGACGCATAGCTGCAGTCTGGGTCCAGCGCCAAGATAGATGTTGCAGTGCTTCCCAAAATAGCACAGGGTGCATTCCTAATGGGACAACCCATAAAACTGCTGATGCTGCCAGTGTGGGAGCACCATCTGCCATTGTTTTCTGCAGACGAGAGTTTCAGCGGCAAAGTTATTTTGCACAGTTTGCTACATTGCACTGATAGTTAAGCCCGGCAAAAGTTGTCTACAGATCATCAAATGCATACAAGACTCACAAGAATATTGGAAGCCAGGAACATTTTTACCAGTATAACTACAATTAAATATTACGATTGCTACTACAGCAAGAGAGCACCACATAGCTCCAAGCGAGATAAGGACAACTTTTTCAATGGAGATAATCGTGTTTTGGAGATTAATAATTTGACACATGTGATTCAGTGATGATTAGTTGATCGTACATATATACAACCGCCGTAGGCCTTCTCTGAAGCGTCGCAGAATCCGTGCAGTTGAATGTTGACAAGTTTCCCTTCTGTAACGACTCTACGATCAACACGAATATTATCTATCACATGAACCTCTGTGTACGGTGTCTGACACATGCAATTCAAATTTTGAGGCAAGGGCTCGTCCCGTGTTAACTGAAGCTCCCACAGAAGTTGGGAAAAGATTTTTAATGTGGTAACAGTGGAACTGATTAATCCCAGAGGATCAAAAGTCGATGACGTGACAGCCAGTACGATGCGTTTTGTGAAGCTGTAGCCCTTAAGTGCTGGCTTGACACATTATTCACAATTTGGAACTGATTATCAGCTCGATGCCAGAGTAAACCTAAAGTTTTAATATCCTCGCCGTTATCAAGCCGTAAGGGTATTTGTGTCTCTCTTAACTCTGAGGGGATATTTTCGAAGAATTCCACAGTGTTACTGGATCTCTTCCGTAATGAGGAACCACCTTTCTTCAAAAGCTTCGTGAGATCTTGCTGGGCTACGATTGCAACCTCTACTGCATCGCAACCTGAGATACAATCGTCCACATAGAAGTCATTAGGAAAACTGTTTGCTGCCTTGTTACGTCCGCCCTCTTCATGAGCTAATTGTAACAGACATCGTACCTCAAGAAAAGGAGCACAGATCATTCCGTATGTGACTGTCCTTAACTGATATTCCTTCAGTGGTGCAGATCCGTCACTTCTCCACAGTATTCGTTGGTAGACGTGATCTTCATCCGTCACCAGAACTTGTCGATACGTCTTCACTATGTCAGCTGTGAAGGCAATGCGATGCATGCGAAAGTTTATGGAGCACAAATCCTGCGGAATTGTTGGTCCGACCATCAACAAACTTTTTGCGACAAATTAGAGCTAGTTTTGGCCGAACAATCAAAAACTACTCGTGTTTTGGTAGTCGAGCTGGCTGCCTTAAGAACTGTATGGTGTGGCATGTAGTATGAAATGGCAGCAGGTGTAGCTACTGGTTCCATATGTCTAAGTCATCATATTCCCTCACAAAATGTGTGTAGCTTTCTTTAAGCTTTGAGTGTCTCGCCAGTTTCTGTTCAGTCTGAGAGAAGCGACAGTGTTGAAAGATTCGCCTAATTTACCTGGCTCTTCGTAAAACGCAGGATGGACACCGAATCTGCCTGTGGAATCTTTCTTTGTGTGTTGCACGAAGTGTGCTTCTCTCGTCTTTACATCATGATTTAATTCTTCTATTTCCCAGAATTTCTTCAAGAGTGTTTGAACATTAATGGTCGTTTTTGCAAGGCACGACACGACTAGCCGCCGTGATGATATGTTGTGGTCTACCGTTTGATACTGACCAGATATGACCCTACCTAGTTCTGTCTCTTGAAGCACAGGATGATCAGTTGCTATGGAGAGAGTCCATGTGTTCGTAGATTTTCCCGGCGAATGAGATGCTTGAAGCTCTGTCGGGCATGCAGCCGGGTTGACTGGTCTTTGTAGAACGAATTTTCGACGGCGTAACGTGCCATCATCATCAGGTTAGTCCTGTTGACTAACGTCCTAGGCGTGTGGGATGTCGGATGGGTTCTGGACCCCTTATTTGTTTCGAAGGACCGGGACTGATTGAAGCCCATACCTTCTGTCTGAGATGTGGGGATTGGAATGATGGGTTTGGAGTGCGTCATGAGTGATGTTGCTTGATAAAGTGGTAGGATGGTAAGGGATGTGTTTGATAATGAATTGAGTAGTGTTTCATGATTGAATGTTAGTCGGATTGTTTGATTTTTTAGACGTGAAATTGGCGCGTGAGCGTCATTTTCGGGTATTTTGCTGTGGGGTTGTCGGGAATGATTCCTAAGTTTCTGATGGTTGGATGATTAGAAATGGAGGCTGAGGCAAAGAATTTTTCTGATTTTGTTTTGATTTGTTGGGAGATGGGCTCGATGTTTGCCAAGAGGTACAGGTGTCTGTTTGGCAAATAGCGGGACGCATTTAGTGCCAAGCGCAAGAATCTATTTTGCACTGCTTGAACTTTTTTGATGTTCTTGTTTGAAGCCAGTGACCAGAGTTCTGAACCGTATAGTATGGATGGTAGCACTACTGACTTGTATAGTTTTAACTTGGTATTTACTGATAGTCCTTCTCCTTTGAGGAGGGGGTATAATGTACATATGTGCTGTGACCCTCTGTTACAGATTTGGGTGACATGTTCGCTGAATGTCAGTCTTTTGTCAAATGTTATGCCTAAGTATTTTACATGATCATTCCATTCTAAGTTTACGTTGTTAAATCTAATGGCTATGTTTGGGCTCATTCTCCTGTGGGTGAATATAATAGCCTGTGTTTTGGCACTATTTATGGTTATCTTCCACAGGTTAGCCCAGTTCTGGATTAATTGTAGGTGATCCTGGAGTTTCCTGGCGATGAACAGTAAGTTTTTACTGCTCCTGTACACCGCAGTGTCGTCAGCAAACAGTGACAGGTGGCCCCCTGGTTGCTTTGGTACGTCATTTGTATAGTGACAGTAGAGAGCTGGGCCCAATACTGAACCTTGGGGCACTCCAGCTTCTATTTGTCTGATGTTACTTTGGGCACCTGATAGTCTTACATAAAAAGTTCTGTTCCTAAGGAAGGATGCCAGGATTTGAATGATGTGTTTGGGACAGCCTTGTAGGTTGAGCTTGTAGATAAGGCCCTGGTGCCAGACCTTATCAAAGGCCTTCTCTATGTCAAGGAAGACTGCCCCTGTGCTGTGCCTGATACTTCGAGCTCTGCATAGTTCGTCAGTCAGTCTCATCGATTGGTGAATGGTGCTGTGTTCACCCCTGAAGCCGAACTGTTCCTGTATGATGATGTTGTTTTCTGTGCTGAATTTCTGGAGCTCCTTGTAGATGAACCTTTCTAGGACTTTCCCCAAGAAACTCAGTAAGGAAATTGGTCTGTGGTTCTGGGGGAAAAGGTGGTCCTTATTTGGCTTTGGTATGGTTATCACCTTAGCTTGTTTCCAAGCCATGGGAAAATACTGCAAGGTTAGGCAAGCGTTGTAGATTGCTGTTAGAAACTCTAGTGCGTTTTGAGGTAGATGTTTCAGTTGAAGAGGTAGGATGTTGTCTGGTCCAGGCGCCTTTTTGTTTCCTATGTTTCTGAAGCATGTTCTGACTGTTTCAGAGTCCACTGGTGGAAATGTGGTGTCGCTTGGGGTTCTGAGTATTCTGTTGACATGTCTTATGACGTGTTCCTCGTGATCGTCGCTCTCGTCATCCACAGCTGCTGGCGTGGTGAATTGTAGTTCGAGAGTGTCGGCCATTGTTTCAGCCTTATCCTCCGGTTCGTAAACGATTCCGTTCCTGCCGTGGAGTGGCTTATTGTCAACTGGTTTCCCCTTTCTGGTTTTGACAAGTTTCCAGAACTTTTCGGTGTTGTTGTCTGCATCGCGTAGAACATCTCCCCAGGTGGATTCTCTAAAGGCCTGAAGTTCTCGTCTGACTCTTCTGGCGAGTCTGTCGGTTCTGGCTCGGTCTGCTGGGTCCCTAAGGGTTTGCCATCTCTGGCGGTGGTATTTCTTTTCTTGTAGTAAGTCTTGGATGTGCTGAGGGAGAGCATTTCTGGAGGTGGTGTGGATTATAGCAGTAGTGGCTTTCTTCCCGCTTTCTACTATGATTTTGCTGATGTTTTCTACTGCTGTGTTGATTTCTCTCCTTGTGTGGAGCTGAGGAATCTCCGGTGTTTTTTCCTGAACAATGTTGTTGAACGTTTCCCAGTTTGTGTGAAACGATTTAATAGTTCTGGTGTCGAACTGCCTTGCCGGGTTGTCATCTAATGTCATTAAAACTGGATTATGATCTGAGTCCAGATCATTTACCACGGTAATGGTGGCCTGGTGTCTCAGGTTTTTGCATATAAATATGTCCAGTATGTCTGGTCTGTGTGTCGAGTAGTATGGGAAATGAGTAGGGGTGTCTGGCGCTAGGACTGTTAGGCTCCTATGGTTGTCCAGGTATTTTCGTAGTATTCTTCCATTGGTGTTGGTGGCCCTGCAGTTCCATGTGCCATGTTTGGAATTTAAGTCCCCACCTATAATGATATATTCGGCCATGTTTGTCAGGTCAGTTAGGTCTTCAGGTTGTATATTCGGTTTGCATGGAGGGTTGTAAACAGCGATTAGGGTGGCTGTTCTCCCCTCTATTGTCGTTTCTACTGCTGTGGCTTCTGCTCTTCTGAGTCTTGGCGTGTTTAGTCTTCTGTGCGGCAATCTGTTTTTGACTAACACGGCTGTACCGCCCCCTTGCCGGTTTGGCCTGTCAGTTCTGTACATTGTGTAGTTCCGTACTTTAAATTTATCATCTGGTGTTAGGTGCGTTTCTGTAATTAGTGCCACACCAACGTTGTATGAGTCAAGGAATTCTTGGAGGGTATTCCTTTGAAATAGAATGCCATTGGCATTCCAAGTCATGATTGTGCTTCTTTGATTAAGGCCCGAGAAGACTGACAACTGCATGGCATATAATCGTGAATTTTGAGATCGGATCAGCAGCTTGCCTTAGCTGGGCTGCTGTGTTCTGAATTGTTCCCAGTATTTTTGGGACGTTGAACTGATTGATGAGGCCGAGAATTTCTTTTACATCTGTTCCCAGGCTTGCGATTCCAGGGAAGGGGGTGTTGGCTCCTCCGTCTTGCGCGGTTGGTGCCTCGTTCTGGGCCGCTGAAGTCGGTGCGTTTGCCAGATTTTGATTTGTCATGGTTTGTCGGCGCCATAGATTTGGCCAGCTTTTCCCGGTCATCGCAGGTACTGGTGGTTGTTTAGTTTGATTCATGGCTGTGGTGGAGGCGTTTTTTCTCTCCTCCCGTTTCTTAAGAATTTCTAGGTAAACTGGGCATTTTTTGAAATTTGCAGTATGCTCTCCCTGGCAGTTGTAGCATTTTGGTTTTTCTACCCGTTTCTTGGTGCAGGTAGCGGTCGCATGCTGTTTGCCGCATTTTACGCAGTTTGGTTTTAGATGGCAGTTCCTGGCGCCATGATTGAAACCTTGGCAGTTGTGACATTGAGTTGGACCTTTGGGGGCCCTGTATGACTCTACAGTCACTCCGAGGTGAAGGAGTGACTTAAGTTTGTATACTTTTCTGCCTTCATCTGAGTTTTCCAGTTCTACTATGAAGTTTGGTCGTAACTTCCTCTCCGTGGCGCCTGCGTCCAGGATGGACATTTGGGTGACCTTTTGTACTGGGAATCCAAGAAGGGAGAGCTCTTCATGTACTAGTTGTGGTTCCATGGTGACTAATAGTTTCTTTATCACCACCTTTAGGGGTCGTTTCTGGTTTATTTCGTGAGTGTAGAACGGTATGTTTTCGTTCTTCAGTAGCGTGCATAGGGCATTGAAGTCCTTCGCTTCGCTGAATTGATATGTTATTCTTCCTCCCCTGGAGTGAGACTTTAGCGTTCCACTGAGGGTCGGTTTGATCACCTGAAGGATTTTGGTGTAGCTTTTCGTGTCAAAAACTACTATTGCTGGCACATTGAACTTTGTCCTTTCCTTGTTTGGAGGGACTGCATTGTGGCCTGGGTCATTGTCAGGAAGTTCGCTAAAGCGGTTTTGGGTTGGTACTTGTGGTTGTACTGATTCCGCTTCCATGGTTTCGTCTACAGTGGGTGCCTGTTCAGAGTCAGAAGCCTCGATCTTCCGCTTTGAGTCAGATGAACCCTCTGCCTGGCTTGTGTCGCTTTTGCGCTTAATTTTTTTTTTTTGGGTTTTTGATCGTTCCCCGACATATTGCCTAGTGAAAGTGATGCATTGTCTGTATGTAAGTCAGTGTGGTTTGTGTGTGTAGTCGGATGATTTTCGGCCGCGGGAGCCCCAGGGGGGACCACGGCGGGCTGGGGTGGGTGATAGGATGATTCTAGAATCTCAGACAGTCGGATATGATGCTTTGTAATCTGCCTTTGCCTCTGTGAGCGCGGGCTGGTCCCACGTGAAGGGGGCCCTGACTCACAATTTCCCTCACTAACCAGCCTAGAGTCCTGCTAGCCTGGAATCACGACGAGCATCATGAACAGAAAATAAAACAACGACAAGATTGCTACTGCACGCTCGTAAACGAGCCTGCAGTCGACGGAGCTACCAAGGACGGCGACAGGCGCACGAGTCCCAAGCAGCGAGGAGGCCACTCCGTGGCGGGAGCGGCAGTCGGAAATCCCCAGCCGTGACAACACAAAGGCGGCGGAGCGCAGTAAGAACAGCGTCCGCACGCTTCGGAAGCACAGCTCGGAATGGCCGGCGGGTGGTATGGTATATATACCTGTCGCCTGTCCCCTCCACTGACTCCGCGTATGGATCGAGGGATGTGCAGGCCGCGGTGGTGGGGGTAGCTCGTGCTGACGAGATGACTGATGGGCGTCAGTACGCATGCCGCCTTCGGCGGGTGTGGTGCCCAGGTTCCGCTGCTCCTGCAGAACTTTTATTGCTGGATTCCACGCTTGGCTGAGTTGAAATCCGTTGTCCTTGTTAATAAGGTGCTCGTGCAGCCGGATTTCAATTGCTTCCTTGTATACACAGTCCCAAAAGCGCGATGTGTTATGCAGGACTTCTGTGTTATCGTATTTCATACGATGATTTGTCTGGGGGCAATGTTCTGCGATTGCAGATTTTGTAGGCTGTTGGAGATCGGTGTGCCGTTTGTGTTCAGTACACCTTTCCTCGATCGTGCGAATGGTTTGCCCCACATATGCTTTTCCACACTCGCACGGTATGAAATAAACTCCAGGTTTCCGGAGTCCTAAATCGTCCTTAACTGTCTCTACAAGGGACTTGATCTTTGGCGGCGGGCGGTAGACGCATTTGATGTTATGACGTCCTAGAATCCTGCCTACTTTTCCGGATACGTTGCCCGCGTATGGTATGTAGGCTGTCGCTTTCGGTGGATCATCATCAGGTGTCGGCTGTAGTGTGGTCTTCTGCTTGAAGGCGCGTCGAATTTGGCGGTCACTATAGCCGTTCTTCTGGAACACATCCTTAAGGTGGTCTAGTTCCAGCTTTAAGCTTTCTTCGTCGGAGATCACACGAGCTCTGTGAACCAATGTATTTAGTACTCCTTCCCTTTGTGACGGGTGATGACAGCTGGTGGCGTGAAGGTACAGATCCGTGTGGGTTGTCTTCCAGTAGACGCTGTGTCCCAGTGTTCCATCAGGCTTTTTCCGTACCAGAACATCCAAAAATGGTAGCTGCCCGTTTTTCTCCACCTCCATGGTGAACTGAATTTGGGGGTGGATAGAGTTCAGACGTTGTAAGAACAATTGGAGCTTCTCTTCCCCGTGAGGCCAAATGTGTCGTCAACATATCTGTAGAAGACTGTTAGTTTTAGTGGTGCTGATTCTAACGTTTTCTCCTCAAATTCTTGCATGTACATGTTGCCCACCACAGGTGACAGAGGGCTACCCATAGGTACGTCGTCTTTCTGTTAGTAGTAATGCCCATCAAAAAGAAAATATGTTGATGTGAGCACAAAGTATGTGTCGTCTCGACGCTGCGGGCTGCGTCTCCGTGTTGCTCCGTCAACACTCGTCGCTGCACGTTACGTCGTCGAATCCATCACAATCCGGCCCGGAGGACCAAAATTTTAGCGTCCGCAGACGAAAACATAAATGTACCGGAGGACCATGAATTGAAGAGGACTGTATAATTGTTCGAATCCATGCAGACTTAATACTCATAGGTAAGTTAATAATCAAAATATACATCTTTGCCGTTTACAAGGCGCATGTGGCGATGAGCTAAGGTCAGCCGCCCGACCGTCAGACCATCCACCACTGCCAAAACTATCCCTCGCCGAGTGTACATACCGTTAGCTATCCTTGTAGGGGTGGCCCACTGACCACTGTCCCTCATGTACAAATACCTCCAGAGAGAGCAGCACTGTCCAGAGACTCGGTTATTTATTTACTTAGCATCCTTGTCTCATAAAAATGATTTAGGATTTGTCGCACATTGTCTTACATAAAAAATAGGACATGAAAATATTTACAATTATATGCCCATAAATAAAATATTGTTACATATAGCATGAAACCATACACATAACAACATTCATAATATGCTAAATTAGAATAATAAATAGTTTTCAATGAGCATTTTGGGTCATAATGATGAAGGAAATAAGCTACCGTATATTGAATGCTGTTGATTTAAGTATTCCTTGACACTATAAAAACTCTTGCTCATTGTTGTTGTTGTGGTCTTCAGTCCTGAGACTGGTTTGATGCAGCTCTCCATGCTACTCTATCCTGTGCAAGCTTTTTCATCTCCCAGTACCTACTGCAACCTACATCCTTCTGAATCTGCTTAGTGTATTCATCTCTTGGTCTCCCTCTACGATGTTTACCCTCCACGCTGCCCTCCAACACTAAATTGGTGATCCCTTGATGCCTCAGAACATGTCCTACCAACCGATCCCTTCTTCTGGTCAAGTTGTGCCACAAACTTCTCTTCTCCCCAATCCTATTCAATACTTCCTCATTAGTTATGTGATCTACCCATCTAATCTTCAGCATTCTTCTGTAGCACCACATTTCGAAAGCTTCTATTCTCTTCTTGTCCAAACTATTTATCGTCCATGTTTCACTTCCATACATGGCTACACTCCATACGAATACTTTCAGAAATGACTTCCTGACACTTAAATCAATACTGGATGTTAACAAATTTCTCTTCTTCAGAAACGCTTTCCTTGCCATTGCCAGCCTACATTTTATATCCTCTCTACTCCGACCATCATCAGTTATTTTGCTCCCCAAATAGCAAAACTCCTTTACTACTTTAAGTGCCTCATTTCCTAATCTAATTCCCTCAGCATCACCTGACTTAATTAGACTACATTCCATTATCCTTGTTTTGCTTTTGTTGATGTTCATCTTATATCCTCCTTTCAAGACACTGTCCATTCCATTCAACTGCTCTTCCAAGTCCTTTGCTGTCTCTGACAGAATTACAATGTCATCGGCGAACCTCAAAGTTTTTATTTCTTCTCCATGAATTTTAATACCTACTCCGAATTTTTCTTTTGTTTCCTTTACTGCTTGCTCAATATACAGATTGAACAACATCGGGGAGAGGCTACAACCCTGTCTTACTCCCTTCCCAACCACTGCTTCCCTTTCATGTCCCTCGACTCTTATAACTGCCATCTGGTTTCTGTACAAATTGTAAATAGCCTTTCGCTCCCTGTATTTTACCCCTGCCACCTTTAGAATTTGAAAGAGAGTATTCCAGTCAACATTGTCAAAAGCTTTCTCTAAGTCTACAAATGCTAGAAACGTAGGTTTGCCTTTCCTTAATCTTTCTTCTAAGATAAGTCGTAAGGTCAGTATTGCCTCACGTGTTCCAGTGTTTCTACGGAATCCAAACTCATCTTCCCCGAGGTTGGCTTCTACTAGTTTTTCCATTCGTCTGTAAAGAATTCGTGTTAGTATTTTGCAGCTGTGACTTATTAAGCTGATAGTTCGGTAATTTTCACATCTGTCAACACCTGCTTTCTTTGGGATTGGAATTATTATATTCTTCTTGAAGTCTGAGGGTATTTCGCCTGTTTCATACATCTTGCTCACCAGATGGTAGAGTTTTGTCAGGACTGGCTCTCCCACGGCCGTCAGTAGTTCCAATGGAATATTGTCTACTCCGGGGGCCTTGTTTCGACTCAGGTCTTTCAGTGCTCTGTCAAACTCTTCACGCAGTATCATATCTCCCATTTCATCTTCATCTACATCCTCTTCCATTTCCATAATATTGTCCTCAAGTACATCGCCCTTGTATAGACCCTCTATATACTCCTTCCACCTTTCTGCTTTCCCATCTTTGCTTAGAACTGGGTTTCCATCTGAGCTCTTGATATTCATACAAGTCGTTCGCTTATCTCCAAAGGTCTCTTTAATTTTCCTGTAGGCGGTATCTATCTTACCCCTAGTGAGATAGGCCTCTACATCCTTACATTTGTCCTCTAGCCATCCCTGCATAGCCATTTTGCACTTCCTGTCGATCTCATTTTTGAGACTTTTGTATTCCTTTTTGCCTGTTTCACTTACTGCATTTTTGTATTTTCTCCTCTCATCAATTAAATTCAATATTTCTTCTGTTACCCAAGGATTTCTACTAGCCCTCGTCTTTTTACCTACTTGATCCTCTGCTGCCTTCACTACTTCATCCCTCAAAGCTACCCATTCTTCTTCTACTGTATTTATTTCCCCCATTCCTGTCAATTGCTCCCTTATGCTCTCCCTGAATCTCTGTACAACCTCTGGTTCTTTTAGTTTATCCAGGTCCCATCTCCTTAAATTCCCACCTTTTTGCAGTTTCTTCAGTTTTAATCTACAGGTCATAACCAATAGGTTGTGGTCAGAGTCCACATCCGCCCCTGGAAATGTCTTACAATTTAAAACCTGGTTCCTAAATCTCTGTCTTACCATTATATAATCTATCTGATACCTTTTAGTATCTCCAGGGTTCTTCCATGTATACAACCTTCTTTCATGATTCTTAAACCAAGTGTTAGTTATGATTATGTTGTGCTCTGTGCAAAATTCGACCAGGCGGCTTCCTCTTTCATTTCTGTCCCCCAATCCATATTCACCTACTATGTTTCCTTCTCTCCCTTTTCCTACACTCGAATTCCAGTCACCCATGACTATTAAATTTTCGTCTCCCTTCACAATCTGAATAATTTCTTTTATTTCATCATACATTTCTTCAATTTCTTCGTCATCTGCAGAGCTAGTTGGCATATAAACTTGTACTACTGTAGTAGGCGTGGGCTTCGTATCTATCTTGGCCACAATAATGCGTTCACTATGCTGTTTGTAGTAGCTTACCCGCATTCCTATTTTCCTATTCATTATTAAACCTACTCCTGCATTACCCCTATTTGATTTTGTGTTTATAACCCTGTAGTCACCTGACCAGAAGTCTTGTTCCTCCTGCCACCGAACTTCACTAATTCCCACTATATCTAACTTCAACCTATCCATTTCCCTTTTTAAATTTTCTAACCTACCTGCCCGATTAAGGGATCTGACATTCCACGCTCCGATCCGTAGAACGCCAGTTTTCTTTCTCCTGATAACGACATCCTCTTGAGTAGTCCCCGCCCGGAGATCCGAATGGGGGACTATTTTACCTCCGGAATATTTTACCCAAGAGGACGCCATCATCATGTAATCATACAGTAAAGCTGCATGCCCTCGGGAAAAATTACGGCCGTAGTTTCCCCTTGCTTTCAGCCGTTCGCAGTACCAGCACAGCAAGGCCGTTTTGGTTATTGTTACAAGGCCAGATCAGTCAATCATCCAGACTGTTGCCCTTGCAACTACTGAAAAGGCTGCTGCCCCTCTTCAGGAACCACACGTTTGTCTGGCCTCTCAACAGATACCCCTCCGTTGTGGTTGCACCTACGGTACGGCTATCTGTATCGCTGAGGCACGCAAGCCTCCCCACCAACGGCAAGGTCCATGGTTCTTGCTCATTAACATTTTTTAAAGTTCTTTTTTGAATATCTGGAATTTTGGTATACTTTTAATTTCCTTTGCTAGTGCACTACATAAAATTTTTGTCTGATAAAGAACACTTATTTGACAAATAGCTTTTGTGTGACTTTCTCTATGAAAGTCGTCTTTATTTCTCGTTTTGTAGTTATGAACTTGACTGTTTAACAAATAATGTTCCTGTGTGCCTTCATAAAACTTATACTTTCATTAATATAGATACATGGTAGTGTCATGATTGGTAGTTCCTTGAAAACATTTTTACATGATTCTCTGTATGTCATACCGCAGATTATCCTTATTGCCCTCTTTTGAAGCACAAACGAGTGTTTGGCCAAACTGGCATTCCCGAAAGTAAGATACCATAGCTTAGTGTGCTATGTTTGAGTGCAAAATATGAACATAACACTGCATTACTACAGGAATTTTTTAGTATTCTAAGAACATAACAATACTGAATTTTTTGTTTAACATTTATGTGTGTTTCTCTCACATTAAATATTGATCTAGCCATAATCCTAAAAATTTTGTTTGGGGGTAACGACCGAACAGCAGTTGTGGACGGCTATAGGGGCAGCACGGCTCAATATTTCTGCAGGGGGGACTTCCAGCGACGCGTTGAGTCCATGCCATGCTGCACTACCCCGGGCAAAAGGAGGTCCGACACGATATTAGGAGGCATCCCATGACTTTTGTCACCGCAGTGCACAAAAGAAGACGAAGCGAATGCTCGATGGCGAGAGACAGTGGCACAAAAATTCTTGAAATCATAAGTGACACGTAGGCAAAGAAAGACGTAGCAAATCTAACGGAAACGTAGTTACTAAATTCAAAGATAACACTTTCAGCTTTGAAATTCCGGTGTTCTTCGGCGCGCTACGTATAGATACCGTAGGGATCGGGAAAATAACAGTATGGCCTGTGAACAGCTCGCACTGAGACATACAAACAGGCATTGTTCTCACACTCCGTCCGTGAATTGAATGTGCAGAAATGATAGCACAATCATGAAATACTCCCTCTGCCGCTCATTTTGTTGCAAACCGCGGAACATAGATATCGGTACGATGGCAATAAAACTCATGCTTCAACCTTGGGACATTTTTTCTTTCTAATTGCTAAATTACATTAAAATGTGCGTTAATCTCAAACAATAACTTCGCAATGTGTTTGCAAGACAGTTTTGTTTCACATTGTGAGAAGCACTTATTCGTTCTACAGTAAAATTGTCGTTGCGTTTGTTTCTATGTCAGTTTGTGACTACTTGTATTGATTCAGTAACTACAATGGCGTTTGCTAAAAATTGTAGGCTTATATGGTTGAGCAGGGTGTGCACGCTCTCGACTGCCTGAAGACTGGACATAGTTCGATCCCCGAGAGCAGCAAAAAACGATGGTAGAGAGGAATATTACCGGCGAGTTGGTGTTACTTGGTCTACTGGACCCATTTACGTCTTTTCGTTTCATTGGTCACAGGTACAACAAACTTTTTCATGTGTAAGCACATGTGTGTGTGTGTGTGTGTGTGTGTGTGTGTGTGTGTGTGTGTGTGTGTGTGTGTGTGTGCGTGTGTGTATATGTTTTCGGGTCGAAAGTTGGAAGCCGTACTGTTAGAACGGTAAGTGACATTTTTTTATGAAGGTGTACATATTATTGAATTTACCCGAGAAGAATGAGACCGCATGTCCTTTCACTTCCAAACGCAGCCACCGGTGCCGACTGAGTATTATGCAGATGCCAGCAAAGTTTGCGTTCACGAACCGACAGACACACAGAGGCTCCCCCTGGCTGTCTCTGCGCGACCAAAGCTTGCTGATAGGCTTAGAACCCAGCCAGGGCGCGCTTCCTGGAGATTAGGCCAAGGAAGATGCGCGGCTGGAGTTCTTTGAAGGATTACATCTTTGGCGTTCAGAAATGTAGCAGATCTCTTCTGTGTTATGCTTCACATGGAAAAAATTTGTTTTGCAGCTTTCGATACAAACGGTATTATCGCAAACAGGGTGCTGTTTCCTGCAAAAATTCGCCTACCCTCTCATTCTTTCTGATTACTAACATTATCTTTGTTGTTTATGCCTAGTTAACAGGGCTGTAGCATCATAGAATTATCATGGCACTTGCATTATCACATTCTACGTCATTATTCTGGACTTATTGTAAACTGAATTTACTGGCCTTTAGCTTACTCAATACTGCCAGCTCTTGCTTACATAAAATACACAACTACTGATAGAAAATTAGTGTTAGTGTTAGAATATCAGTTCGCTTACTAAAGCGCGCGCGCGCACGTACACACACACACATACACACATTACAGGTAGAACTTATAGACCGATGCATACAGCCAAATGTTTAGATCACTTTTGTGCGGCCTACTGTCTGTGATATAGTGGGTTTAGATCCGAATACCTGCAGTTAATTTGTACATCACGAAGAAAAATCTTTGATCCTGTGTTGCTAACAAAGCCGTCACACAAGTTGGCAACGGATAACCAAACTTCTCAAATTCTTATAAAAGGATTGCAGTACGTTCATGTAGTAGGGGGAATCCATAGAAATGGTGAACTTCTTCACATGAGCAGGAATGTATTCCTACATAAGCCGGCCGGGGCGGCCGAGCGTTTCTAGGCGCTACAGTCTGGAACCGCACGTCCGCTACGGTCGCAGGTTAGAATCCTGCCACGGGCACGGATGTATGTGATGTTCTTAGGTTAGTTAGGTTTAAGTAGTTCTAAGTTCTAGGGGACTGACGACCTCAGAAGTTAAATCCCATAGCGCTCAGAGCCATTTGAACCACTTTTTATCCCTACGATCTGCAAGCTGTAACGATGTTCAAATGGTTCAAATGGCTCTGAGCACTATGGGACTTAACATCTATGGTCATCAGTCCCCTAGAACTTAGAACTACTTAAACCTAACTAACCTAAGGACAGCACACAACACCCAGCCATCACGAGGCAGAGAAAATCTCTGACCCCGCCGGGAATCGAACCCGGGAACCCGAGGTGACGATGTTTACATAAGTGCTTAAATTCAAGTCGGGCTATTAGAAAAGGCTATGTAGCTAGGCGCTGAATTTGTATGTGATTTTGTATAACAGGGAACTGTTGGGTGAATTGTTGCATGCTTCTTGCCTTTACGTCTTCCTGTTTGATTCTATTGCGTTTGGCAGTCTACTGCCATGCATCTGTGTAGCACACGTCATTAATCCGAACTTGGGTTGCAACCCAGGAAGTATTCTCTGTCACAACAGCGGTCGCCAGCTTCATTACCATTGATTCCACAATATCATTCCACGCAAGCATTCTGCACGCATTGGTTCCAGCACTTCGGCAACTCAGTATGCAGTGGGGATTTCAGTCAAACAGGTGCTACAATTTTTACGTACAGTTAGAGGAGATGAAGCGCCATTGATTACGAAATATACAGATGCTGAAATCCGATAGGCTGAAACGAAGTGCTTCTAGTATCGCAACAAATTCCGCAGTCGTGATACTTGTATCTGTTGGCATTTTGAATATCCCAGAACTGTAGATATGGTAAGTCACGGAGTCACTGGAGTTTGAGCCCTCAATATATGCTGATCAGCCAGAATATTGTGACCACCTACCAAATAGCCGATCGTCCACCTTTTGCACGGACAACAGCATCATGGCTGGAAGCAATGAGTACTTGGTAGGTCGCTGGAGGGAGTTTGCACCACATCTGCACACACATGTGACGTAATTCCCTTAAATTCCAGAGAGGAGAGCAATGAGCTCCGACGACATGTTCAATCACATCCCAGATGTGTGCCATCGGGTTTAGATCTGGCGAGTGAGAGGGCCAGCACATTAATTGGAGCTCGCCACATTGTTCCTCGAAGCACTCCATCACACTCCTGGCATTGTGACATGGCGCATTATCTTGCTGAAAAATGCCACTGCTGCGGGAAACATGAAGGGGTGTACGTCGTCATCAACCAGTATACGATACTACTTTACCATCATGGTGCCTCGCACGAGCTCCACTGGACCCGTGGATGCCTACATGAATGTTCCCTAAAGCAAAATGGAGCCGCCGCCAGCTTGTCTCTGTCCCACAGTACAGGTGTCAAGGAGCTGTTTACCTGGAAGACGACGGATTCGCACCATTCCATCGGTACGGTGGAGAAGGTATTGGGATTCATCAGACCATGCAACGTTCTGCCAGTGTCCAGTGCCCATTTCAATCGTAGTTGCCGATGTCGTGGTGTTCAGACGCACTTGTACTGTGCCTAGCATTAAAGTCTGATGTTAGCTCCAGCATAGTTCGCCGCCTTTCCTGTTTTGCCAGTCTGCTCAGCCTACGACGTCCGAAATCTGTAATGTGGGTTGGCCTCGCTCTCACTCATTCTATATGCATCGTGCATGTGTCTGACTATCACTCATTCCTAGCCAGGTAACGACGCTATCGGCTGGACGGGTTTGTATGGCTAGTTGGTTGGTGGTCATCTTGTTCTGGCTGGTGAACATAGACGCACATATATTGCCTCAGGTACAAATAATGGACTTGTTTGTATAGCAAAATTAGACTATATATCCTTTATTGTAAATGCTCAATTTCTTATCTTCCGAGTGACTTACAAATACTAATACTCATATAGTCTTTTTGCGTTGCACGCATCTGAAGCTATAGGTTTAGGACGGAATCCGATTCTAGTAATTTTGGTGTCGACAGAGAACATTTCTTAATCTTAAACGTGAACATTTTATACGCAAATAAACCACCACATCCCGACACTGCTAAACATCTTTTTAATTTTTTAGGTGCGTTTCGAAGATAAATCAGGTTATTACACTTCAGATTGATTCATTTTTTGTGTGCTCTGCCACGTCATGAAGAAATAGATTCTGGAATGCGGAATCGCGTCGACCCATCCAGTAGCTACATAGGAAAACTGTATTTTAATTTTCCTACTTGTGATTGTTGTGGAATTCTTGACCCGTGTTGACACTTTTTAAGCACATGTCGTGACAAGTCTGGTATCTGCTGTAAGTGCAGAGACGTTGATCTGTACGGTAGTTACAAATACTTATCTTTGATTGTATTCGTATTTGTGATCCTCGTTTCCTACAGGTTCACTATTTGGTTCGATTTGATAGGCGACAACTCATTGTTAGAAGGAAACATGCGCGGATTCTGCTTGTTTACTTTATAAGCAATGAAATCCACGTCACTTCTGGCATACATCTCAACTGAACAAACTGACAGGCACGTTGCCGATCTAAAATCACTTCGCAATAACCCTCGGTGAGAACATGAACAGATCTTTGCTTTATGTGTTTTAATTATAAATACCAATAACAACGAAACAGTTCAGAATGTCGTTTCAGTAATTTTCTTGTGGACTGAATTTAAGATTCATAGATCAGTGATGTTAACAAAATGACCCTAGACCCAGGAATTAGCAGCCACAAGACTATTTCATCGTCATTGATCAGTGCTATACAACAAATAGCTTGAAAGATGGAAAACATATTTCTACGAAAAAATCGCGAATGAGAGTGATCACTAGCTGTCCGAGCAATCAACAGTAAAGCTCGGTAACATCACTGTTACAGTGATGGGACCGCTGTTATAAATAGCCAGGCGGATACCACCTGTAGCTCTGTGAGGCTGAGGGAGTTGAAAATGGTCAGCGCTGGGTACAAGGGGTGACAGCTGCACCTGTCCTACAGTAAACATAAAGTGAATGCACGGCAACACAAGGAAATGTATCGTTTGAAGAGACGATCGGCAGTTCGACACCAGTTACTGGAAACATTCTCAGAGGCCCAGAACGTGTGTGTATGCTTGGAGGAATTTAAAGCAGAACGACTTTATAAATAGAGACCGAGGAATATGGATAACGTACGGAGAATTATTGTATTTGTTAGAATCCTAGGTAAGTTTAATCCAAAACCGAAAGAAGTCCCTCACAAAATTCTCTATCGCCCAATTTGTGATTAATGTTATCGATTTGAGACCCGTAACAAGCTGTATTAACAGAATAAATAAAGAGTATTCGAAGAAGAGCTGCACTTTTCGTCTCCGGTTCAAATCGTCGGCGCGAATAAAAAGAGCTGTGGTTACAGTCGCCGACTTTCCTGCTGGGTGCTACTTACTGTCCATTTTAACGCCGTTATTTAGATGTTAGCCGCGCGGGATTAGCCGAGTGGTCTTGGGCGCTGAAGTCATGGACTGTGCGGCTGGTCCCGGCGGAGGTTCGAGTCCTCCCTCGGGCATGGGTGTGTGTGTTTGTCCTTAGGATAATTTAGGTTAAGTAGTGTGTCAGCTTAGGAACTGATGAACTTAGCAGTTAAATCCCATAAGATTTCACACATACACTCCTGGAAATGGAAAAAGAACACATTGACACCGGTGTGTCAGACCCACCATACTTGCTCCGGACACTGCGAGAGGGCTGTACAAGCAATGATCACACGCACGGCACAGCGGACACACCAGGAACCGCGGTGTTGGCCGTCGAATGGCGCTAGCTGCGCAGCATTTTTGCACCGCCGCCGTCAGTGTCAGCCAGTTTGCCGTGGCATACGGAGCTCCATCGCAGTCTTTAACACTGGTAGCATGCCGCGACAGCGTGGACGTGAACCGTATGTGCAGTTGACGGACTTTGAGCGAGGGCGTATAGTGGGCATGCGGGAGGCCGGGTGGACGTACCGCCGAATTGCTCAACACGTGGGGCGTGAGGTCTCCACAGTACATCGATGTTGTCGCCAGTGGTCGGCGGAATGTGCACGTGCCCGTCGACCTGGGACCAGACCGCAGCGACGCACGGATGCACGCCAAGACCGTAGGATCCTACGCAGTGCCGTAGGGGACCGCACCGCCACTTCCCAGCAAATTAGGGACACTGTTGCTCCTGGGGTATCGGCGAGGACCATTCGCAACCGTCTCCATGAAGCTGGGCTACGGTCCCGCACACCGTTAGGCCGTCTTCCGCTCACGCCCCAACATCGTGCAGCCCGCCTCCAGTGGTGTCGCGACAGGCGTGAATGGAGGGACGAATGGAGACGTGTCGTCTTCAGCGATGAGAGTCGCTTCTGCCTTGGTGCCAATGATGGTCGTATGCGTGTTTGGCGCCGTGCAGGTGAGCGCCACAATCAGGACTGTATACCACCGAGGCACACAGGGCCAACACCTGGCATCATGGTGTGGGGAGCGATCTCCTACACTGGCCGTACACCACTGGTGATCGTCGAGGGGACACTGAATAGTGCACGGTACATCCAAACCGTCATCGAACCCATCGTTCTACCATTCCTAGACCGGCAAGGGAACTTGCTGTTCCAACAGGACAATGCACGTCCGCATGTATCCCGTGCCACCCATCGTGCTCTAGAAGGTGTAAGTCAACTACCCTGGCCAGCAAGATCTCCGGATCTGTCCCCCATTGAGCATGTTTGGGACTGGATGAAGCGTCGTCTCACGCGGTCTGCACGTCCAGCGCGAACGCTGGTCCAACTGAGGCGCCAGGTGGAAATGGCATGGCAAGCCGTTCCACAGGACTACATCCAGCATCTCTACGATCGTCTCCATGGGAGAATAGCAGCCTGCATTGCTGCGAAAGGTGGATATACACTGTACTAGTGCCGACATTGTGCATGCTCTGTTGCCTGTGTCTATGTGCCTGTGGTTCTGTCAGTGTGATCATGTGATGTATCTGACCCCAGGAATGTGTCAATAAAGTTTCCCCTTCCTGGGACAATGAATTCTCGGTGTTCTTATTTCAATTTCCAGGAGTGTATTTGAACATTTGATTTAGATGTTAAGAGTGCTTGCTGTGTATCTTAGGTGTGTATTTCACTTATTTACACGTTTATTAACGTTTGTTGTATTTACTTGTTCGGCAGTCAGAGTATTCTGTTTACATGTGCGCCTATCTATATGTGCTGTCACTGCAGTGAAACGAAACCTCACTGGCAGTAGTATAGCTTGTTGGGTACAAAAAGAGGGCAAGAGGCGGAATGCACACTACGCTGGATACTGAACTGCGGTCGGAACATCAAAACGAATTCCGAAATTCTGTGAAAATTTACTAGAAGAAACTTTCACACATTCGGGCAGTACTCTCTGGCTGCAACTGACTCGCTCTGTTCATTCGCCTGTATGTTTCTTCTTCAGCACGTCGTTTGCAAAATTTTCTTTGCTCTTTTTGGTGATTACTGCCTGCGAAGCTTACGCCTCATTCTTCATCACTTTCTTCTACGTCTCTTTCATTGCGTGGTAGATAGTGCAGGGTGTTTCAACGCCACATCTTTACACATTTATGCGTATGTTCGCATCTATCCGTAAAGTAAACACTGCAAAGAATATTAAAGATTTTCAAAAGTTACCTTACTGCGATACGCGACTTGCTACATATCCACCACCACATTCTCAGCCTGATATGCACCGATCAGCGCGGCTATGCCACTTTCTCCATATAGTTTCAATACAATGCGACAATTATAAAATGTGAATCGTTATACGAGAGCGTACTGAAAAGTAATTTCGCCGAATTTTTAATGTGAAAACTCTTAAATCTGTTTAAATAAAACAAATGTTATATTCTACATGGTTATTCGTCATGCCTACATATTAACAGCCCTATGCCGCTAGAGTCCACGGAATGGAGCCTGTGACGTGGAGATATACAACGTAACTAAGTTGGGAGGTGAGAAACAGCATGCTTCTGAATGACAATGTCAGAAAACGCCCTGGCAGCGACGTCTACGACAATCCGAAGCCTTGGATCATCCTCCATAGAGGCCTGAATTTGCACGATCCGATTTTCTCCTGTTCCCGAAACTTGAAGCACAGCTTGCAGCTTGCAGCAAGTATCCGTTCTGACTCTTATCCAACGGGACACTGGTTAATCCGTCTTGCGAGCGTTCAGCATGAGAACGTTTGACTTTAGGTGTGTCATGTTTTAAAGCTCAGTGGGAAGATTCGTATTTGTTTGTAAAATCTGACGGGAAAGCACTGTGCGTAATATACCAGTCCATCGTAAATGTCAAAACAGCGACAGTGCGCCGCCACTACGAAAATAAACATTCCCCAACACACGAAGGAATTGTTGGACCTCACAGAGGTGAACTGATTACAAAATTAAAATCAGAGTTGCCACAAGCCTTGTTTATACTGTCCCATTATAAAAGAAAAAGAAATATATACCTTTTGTAATTTTACTCATATATATAGAGACTTGCGCTATTTCTCTTTAGATATTGTTGTTAAACTAAATTATGAGACTGCTTTGTTTTGTAAGATTTTGAAGTTGATCATTGGCGTTGTTGTTCCGCAGTTAGTTCGTAAAAAAGTGTTCTGTGTTTGTGTTCGGAGATAATATGAAGGGCTTATTTCAATAGTGGTACAACTTCATTACCTCCACTTTTCTGTCTATAATGCTTCTGAAATTAATGAGCCAAACAAACAGAAATAAAGGTTCATCTCTAGCAAGAAGCCATATGCTTGAATATTTCTGGTATCTCAACTGCAGATTTTTCAGCGCTGATTTAACTTTAGGACTCTGTATCTCAATAGGAACAAAAATGGACTTGTACCACTATTGAAATAAGCCCTTCATATTCCCGTCTCTGGTGGCCCAATTTGAGGCGTTAAGCTTGGATACAATTTCTCGAAGACTGCAAGAAATTGGGGCGGAATTAAATGAGCTGTTTCGCAATAAATATCGGAACTTCGTAGAGCACTCGATTGCCCTCAGTAAGAGCACTGACAATGGCAGCGTAGCTCAACTTTCAACTTTCGTGAGGGATGTCGAAAAAGATTTCACCGTTAGCGAGCCGGCCGGTGTGGCCGTGCGGTTCTAAGCGCGTCAGTTTGGATCCGCGTGACCGCTACGGTCGCAGGTTCGAATCCTGCCTCGGGCATGGATGTGTGTGATGTCGTTAGGTTTAAGTAGTTCTAAGTTCTAGGGGACTGATGACCTCAGTAGTTAAGTCCCATAGTGCTCAGAGCCATTTGAACCATCACCGTTAGCGAGGAACTGTTGGATGTTATTTTTGAACCATATGCAGTTGTTAGTCGAGCGCCTGTACGACTTTGAAACTGCTGGGGCTCCTGCATTGTTGTCAGAAGGGTTGGTTTTGTAGAGTGTACGAAAGAAATATTCGCGAAGCTGGGCTTCCCCTAATTTTCACAATGTTTACATCAAGAACAAGTATGTGCCAAAGTTTTCCATAAAGTTAGGTCCATAATGGATAATGTCAAAAAAAATTAAATTTTTGTAGAAACCAAGGCCTGAATCGTCGCGAATTTGAAGGATTTTTGGAGGATTTCAAATCAATTCTCAAAAATATTGTGGCGCACAATGGTTAAATTGTTCAAAAGTAGTCTCCGTTTTTTTCGATTTCAGACAAGAAATAGCTCTGTTCACGTGTATAAAACATTATTCACAGTCAGACTCAGTGATGAGTAATGGATCGCTGACCTCGCTTTCATGAAAGACATCGTGGCGTATTTACATGATTTAAATACCTCGTTGCAAGGTAAAAATAAATTGATCGGTTGTACATATGACCGAACTGAAAGTTTCAAATTGCAGATTTTGCTTTTTAAAACTCAGCTTTGTGGAGGAAATTTGGACAATTTTTCCATCTCTAAATTCCTTGAATTTAGGTATTTATGAAAACACGAGCGAGTACACAGAAGCGTTACACTCATTGCATAAAGAATTTGATAATAGGTTAGAAGAAATAAGACAAGTAAAACCTGCACTCAACGTCTTTATGACTCCTTTTTCGGTGCGCCCAGATGATGGCCTATCAAGTCTCCACGTTGAGCTAATAAAACTACAATGTGATTTAGTTTTGACAGACCACTATTACCATTACAATGGTGATTTTATTTTATTTTACAAAGGAGTTGATCAACAAGAATTCCCAGGGATTCATACTCTTACCCTGAAATGTGTTGCTATGTTCGGAACAACGATCGTTTGTGAATGAACGTTGTAGATTATGAATATATATACAAAATAAAAGTAAATAAGGTCTAGTTTGTATGATGCAAGTTATACTTTGAATTGCAGCTGCCAAAATGATTGTTCCAAATATTGGAAAATTAGTGCCTTCAAAACGATGCCAAAGATAAACAAATAATGGTAAATTTTGGCCAGCCCATTCACCAGACAACACGACTCTCGGCTCGTGAAGCGCTGCCACAACACGTCGTTCCCCTACCACTGCCACAACACCACTGTGCCTGCCTCCCTCGCCTTCCCCCACCCCTCCGCCGCTACAGCAGAGCGCCATGCTTGTGCCGTTGCCCGGCCGTGCTCGCGAAGCACACGAGCTGGCGTAGCCTGGCTTAGAGGTCATCAGTTTGGTAGTGATGAAGCGCTACACGCAGAGGTGAGGTTGTGGCTCCGTTAATAAAGTCAAACATTCTGCGTGGCTATACCAACAAACTGATGTCTCGTTGGGAGAAATGTGTTCATTGCCAGGGAGAGTAGGTTGAGAAACAAATATCCAGACATTAAGAATAAAGCTGTAGAGTGTTAATAACGTTTGTTTTATTTAAAAAGCCTTAAGGGTTTTCGCGTAAAAAATTCACAAGCATTACTTTACAGCACGGCCTCATAAATCAATAGTAATTGTACCAATAAGGTGACCAATTCAAAAAGCAGCAACACGACCGTGGCTTCTGCCGGTGAGCACATCGTCGAATGGAGAAAAAAAATCATATGGCGTAGCTTGGGTAACGCTGTTTCATTTCTGCGCATACCTCGACTCCTCGCATTCGCTGGCCTTTATAAGCGCACAGGCATCAAATTACTTGATCACTGATCTATATTAACGACATAGGAGACAATCTGAGTAGCCGTCCTAGATTGTTTGCAGATGATGCTGTCATTTACCGTCTTGTAAAGTCATCAGGTGATCAAAACAACTTGCAAAATGATTTAGATAAGATTTCTCTATGGTGCTAAAAGAGGCAAATGACCCTCAATAAGGAAAAGTGTGAAGTTATTCACATGAGTACTAAAAGTAATCAGCTAAATTTGGATTACGCGGTAAGTCACACAAATCTGAAGGCTGTAAATTCAATTAAATACTTATGGATTACAATTACAAATAATCTAACTTGGAACGATCAAATAGATAATATTGTTGGTAGAGCGAACCAGAGACTGCGCTTCATTGGCAGAACACTTAGAAGGTGCAACAGGTCTACTAAAGAGTCTGCTTAGACCACGCTTGTCCACCCTATTCTGGAATATTTCTGTGCGGTGTGGGATCCCATCAAGTACAAAGAAGGGCAGCTCGTTTTGTATTATCGCGAAATAGGGGAGATAGTGTCACAGACATGATACGTGAATTGCAGTGGCAATCATTAAAAGAAAGGCGTTTTTCGTCGCGACGGTATCTTCTCATGAAATTTCAGTCACCAGGTTTCTCCTCCGATTGCGAAAACATTCTGTTGGCACCCACCTACATAGGCAGAAATGATCATCAGGATAAAATAAGAGAAATCAGGGCTCGCACAGAAAAACGTAAGTGCTCGTTTTTCCCGCGAGCCGTTCGAGAGTGGAACGGTAGAGAGCTTGAAGGTGGTTCATTGAACCCTGTGCCATGCACTTTATTGTGAATAGCAGAGTAATCACGTAGATGTAGATGTAGATTTGGATGTAGACTGGTCGCTGATGTATACACTGGCATGTCAAGCGCGCTTACACGATTAATTACACTGTCCACTCACATTAATGTTGCCACCCATCAAAAGCCTATATAACCACCTTTCGCAGTCCGAGATGTGCAAGAAGTATCAGTGAGGCTCTGGAAGGTACCGGCAGGGAGTATGGAGCCGTTCAACCCAATGCCATTGCCAGCTGCCCTAAGTTTCTCGGCTGACTATACAAGGTGCGAACAACCCGATCAACATAGTCCCACAGATTCTCGACTGGGTTTAAATCCGGGGAGTTTGGTTCAAGTGGTTCTGAGCACTATGGGACTTAACATCCGTGGTCATCAGTCCCTAGAACTTAGAACTACTTAAACCTAACTAACCTAAGGACATCACACACATCCATGCCCGAGGCATAATTCGAACCTGCGACCGTAGCAGTTGCGCGGTTCCGGACTGAGCGCCTAGAACCGCTAGACCACCGCGGCCGGTGGGAGTTTGGTGGCCGTGGGAGTACGGCAAACTTATACTGGTGCTCTTTGAACCACGTACATAGACTGTGAGCTGTGTGACACGTTGCGTTGTCCGCTTGACAGGTACCGAGCGAGGTGGCGCAGTGGTTAGGACACTGGACTCGCATTCGGGAGGACGACGGTTCAATCCCGCGTCTGGCCATCCTGATTTAGGTGTCCTTGGTGATTTCCCTAAATCGCTCCAGGCAAATCCCGAGATGGTTCCTTTGAAAGGGCACGTCCGGCTTCCTTCCCCGTCCTTCCCTAATCCGATGAGACAGATGACCTCGCACTTTGGTCTCTTCCCCCAAACAACCCAACCCAACCACTGATAAGTACCATCGTGCCGAGGAAAAACATGTAGGGGTGGACATAGTCCCCAAGGATAGATAGATACATACTTGTGTTGATCTATTGTGGTTCGGGAATGCAACGAAACGTCACGAAAACGTTCCCCAGACCGTAACACTTCCTTCTGGTTGCAGGCTGTTAACTTTCAGACTTTTCACGCTGTACACGCCAACGGCCATCTGTACGATGGAGAACAAAACGTGATTCACTTCTAAAGGCCACCTGTCACCCCGCAGGGAACGTCCAGTTGTGGTGATGGCTTGCAAATTCCATCATTCGCCTTCGATGAACAGCAGTCAGCATGGATACATGAAACGGGTGCAAGTTGCGGAGGTCCATAAGCAGTTCGTTGAACGGTCGTTGAGGAGGTTCTGTTGGTAGCTCTTTGGTTCATCTGTGTGGTCAGTGGTCCTACAGTTGCACCTCTATTCGCCCGTACACTTTTCCGCAGCCACTGTTCACCCCTGCCATCTACGGCGCATAGTCTATCACAGTTGCTTCAGCGTCCCGGTGTTGGAAAGCGCCATTTCCCCATGCACAGTATACTTTAACCATGGCAGCGCGCAAACAGTTTGAAAACTTAGCCGACTCGGAAGTGCTCCTACCCATGGCCCAAAAGTCACTGATCATGCCCATTTGGGCTTCAGATAAATCGGACACCTGCACTGTTTGTACACCATACAGTATGAGTGCTGCTGCCTCTCCGTCTGTAAGTGATTAACGCACGTTGACATCTAACGTAGGCGGTGTTCACATTAATGTGATGGGACTATGCAACTTGGACACCCGACAGTGTCCTGCGTGGAAGCTAAGAAAGGCGGTGTATATTACAGGAAGTGAAGTTTTCAAAGCTCCCGCTGTAAAATGAGGCAAGAAAATCTCACTCTCGATACCTTCCTCTAGTTCTTCCTATATTGTACTACCCCTTTCAGCTCTACGTACTTACTACACATCAAATTTGCTGTGGTATGCTACTTTTTGCGTGGGCATCTCTCCTTCTCCCAGAGCCAATATAATTATTCGTGCACGTCATTGCTAATTTTCACCATTGTTCCTTCTTTTGGAAAAAGTATTCCATAGCCTTATTCCCCCAACTATTACTTTTAGTACTTCTTCATTTTGTACTTCACTTGCCCATATAATTTTTGTCATAATTTTGCGGAAATCACTTTCAAATTTAATCAGTTTCTTTATCGCTGGTGATGGAGCATCTTCCACATTCATTCATTCAATAATGTTTTCTTTCCTCTTGAGAATCTGCTTCTTCCTCGTAGTCTCGTCTCCGAAGCAGGTGATTTGTTTCGATTCTTCCACTAATACGTAGTTCCAGATTTTGATGTTAATCAATCCGTTATTCTCTTGTCTGCTTTTGTGCTATCCTTACGCTATAGTCTGTGCTAAATACGCTATTCATTTCTTTTAACAGGTCTCGTAAAGTTCCTTACGTCCAGATAGAAGAGCTGTCTCATCTACAACCACTAGCACTGACGCTCGTTCCTCTTCAACTTTTATTACCTCCCCGAAATGCCCCTATATTCCTCCAGTGCTCCTTCGACGTCCGAGTAGAAGGGTGCTCGTGATAAGCTTGCAAGGCTATACTAGACATGCAGTATGTTTTGAAGTGCTACAGGGCGACTATAACTTTACGCCGTCACAGCAATCACGTTAACTAATAAACCTTCCCTTCGATTACCTGCCACATACAGCTGCTGCATTGATTTGGCACTTTGATTGTGTTTGTTGTTGATAGCCTGGATCAGACGTTATCACATTTATCAGAATCTAAATAAATTTGAATTCTGAAATGATGTTAAAGAAATGGTGGCGTCGTCTTTATTTTAGTCAATTCCTCATGGGTGATTGATATATAACACAAGATTGATCTTTTTATAAAGTTATGGCACAGGTTTGTTGATTAAAAATAGGACTGAAAAATATATTTCAAGCGGGTTGACAAACTAAGACGTGGACTGGTGGCAGCACAAATATGCAACAAAGAGTTAACACTCCCCTAGGTGGCAGCTGGTTGGCAAAGACTAAGGTTGGTCTGATCGAACTACTTACTCTGGCCGAAAAATTGGATAACGCAATCTGAAATTGTCTAACACTGAATAGACTTCAACGGATTAATTCTACAGGAAATTTATACTGCCTTGGAACAGCTGAAAACAAGTGGCGAGATTGTGGTTCTGTTTGCACTAACAAGCCGGAGCAGCAAAACGATACCCCTTTTCTCTAAGTGTGGCGCAGTCTCATGTGGCGGTCGTGGTTCAAGCGTCTGCAGAGCAACCATGTGCGGCGCCAGTAGTTCCCTACCGTGAGCACGAAAAAACGCAAAGTCGCCGGTGGTGATATGCTATACGGATGGCAAGAATTCTCTACCATTTTGATTCACTTTCTCGACAGTGCGAACAAGGAGGTGGCAGACCTGTCACAAACAAGACTGCCCTCGGCACAGCGAGTTGTCATAGATTACTGAGTTCTAAACTGTCAGTGCTGCTGTCCTCACCACAGGCTGTCCAGTCAGGACCAGTGCTAGCGCAAAGTAGCGCTCAGGACAAGTGTCTCAAGTGCTTTCTATTCACAATAAAAGTCAATACCAAAATCCCCTCCAGACTGGAGTATGAATCAGAAGACCCACTATAGACTGGAGTCTGAATCGGAAGAACAAGTTTCTCTTCTCCTTAGTTTCCATCAAATCCCAGTAAACTCTACAACAGCACTCCCGCAAGTGCCCCCACAGATGCCTCTTGCCAATCTCAAGACTACATGAGTCCCATATTTCCCATCTAATTCATCTGCTCTAATCAAGGACCAATACTAATCAAAGTTGACAATATTCTTCTCTTTTCAGGAGAAGCAGCCAATCCCTGACTCCCAAATTCCCAGGAGACATAGTGCTCCCAACCTTTTTTTTTTCCTACGGCCAATTTAGGCAGCGTGTTTTGAGTTGCCGTATAGCTCTAAAGTCAACAACAACTGTATCATGGAAGTTATCATCTGGACGGTTCGAACGGCATGTCCGACCAGGGGTCACACCTAAGGTAACAGAAGTGCTTTTGTATCCCAAAATATATCATTTCAGAGCCGCAATAGATGTTGTGCTCCTTCTGAAATTTTGAAGGCTTGAGGCTTCCCAAAAAAAAACTCTGAAGGTGGAGGGATGACACCACCTGATGGCTCCCTCTGGTCCACGAATTTTTATGGCTGACATACCTGTCCACAAAGGGTGTCTATGACACTGTCATAACGCATTGGCCGGGTGACCTAGATTACTCTCGCGCCCCCTGCCCCCACATGGGACAAGACGTACCTAACAGGCAGGTCCAGGTAGGCCGTTTTTTGTCTCTCAGACTGAACACATTGTCTACACAGCAATGCGAGAAATTCTTGGGCTCGACATTGCCTCCTCAGTGAGTGCTTCGAGATGCTCCTTTCCTCAATAGCTGCAGATGACTTGAAAGATCCAATCCTCCAGTGCCAGATTTACTGTTAAATGAACAAACTGCCTTCTTTTCTTAACTCCAGTAAATTGCAATTCAAAGGAGAGCCGCCGTAAAGATCCCACATGCAGTAACAACTTACACGCTCCCGCCAATGTCTGCTCGTGCTGATAACTTCCTGTCGTCTTCGACATCATTTGTCTTGTACATCATGCATTTGCATTTATACTTCAGCTTTAACATACTACCAAAGGGATATCGACAGTGACTTGGAAAATGTAGCCAGTCTACGCAGAAGATTGCTTACCAAATATTCGAGCAGCTTTCTCGAATACTGCTGAAGAGTGTGGGACTAACATGGAAAATCGAAAGTATACAAAAAAAAGGATTGCAAGAATGGTCAAAGGGTTGTCTGACCCAAGGGTGAGCTTCACGGAGTTACTGAAAAGAATGAACTCACACACGCTTGAGGATGGACGAAAACTCTCTCGAGAAAGTCCACTTAGAAAGTTTCAAGAAGCATTTGTTAGAAACCAAGGAATATACTACACTTCCCTACACATAGCTTCCATAGAGATCGCGAAGACATGATTACACTAATTATTATGTGCACAGGAACAGTTAAGCAGCCATTCTTATCGTGCTCCATATTTGAAAGGAACACTAAGGTCCCAATAACTGGTAGGTTGGGGAGTACCAACGGTCAGTCTAGAAACAGATTTCTTGTGCCTTGAAATAAGAACCAAGCAGAAGGAGTCTGCCACAGCATCCACTCTCCGACACACACCGTGCTGTGGCTTGCAGAACAGCCTACTGATGATGGTGCGAAGTGATGGAAAGCACTAAAAGATCAATAGGAAATGCTTCAATACACTCATGGTTAAATTAAATACGGTCTCTTGTCTCAAAGCTGGACGTGAAGAAGAAAAGACAATCCTTAAAAGTTTTTTCCATTTCCCTGTAAGAAAAATATTTGTGTGTCCACGAAATGATGTATTTATTTTACGTATAATGCTGCGTAAGTTTTTACAAATAAATTGTTCCAAGTGAATATTTTAAAAATTTGTTAGTGTCTGTAAACGGCCCTCAGTTATATCACAGTCTTTGTTTGCGCTAATCAAATAGCTTCTGAACTTTAACAATTTGGTTTTGAATAAGTACGACTTTGAAAGCGTCGTGTTTCTGTAAGACACATTTTGTGCAGCTACTAATAGTATGTCATACAACCTATTGTTTATCAAACAGCTGAAAATTCTTTAGCTTTGTGATACGTTTACTCAGGATAGGACTGAAAATGAGCTACAGTGGTGGAAACTGTTAGTTAAGAGGTAATAAAACATCGAATAAGGGACTAGAAATAATTGTCTCTTTCTAGAAATATGGGCCGTCCATCAGAGGGTTCCATTACTGTAATACTGTATTTACATGAAACAGAAATTCTTTGGCTGGTGCTGTGTTAGAACATAGTCTGTGATCACTTAAACTGACGATAACGCAGAGATAAATGGAACAACAGGTAGTTCCGGAGGTCGATGACAGAATTCAAGGACCGAACGGCAAAGTCGTCTTAAGCATATGCAACACTCCGGCGAACAATCCAAATCGCAAAAGTACCACAGCCAAGGTCAGAACTTTAGTGTTCAACGGCGCGTAACTTAAGGCTTCAAAGATTATCAAGAGAATGATTGGCAAGTGTGGGGGCGCTGTATTAAGAGGCAGTTTCGCTTCAGTGGGCCGCTTCACGTGACATGCTTTCTGCGGCTGGAGTATACATATCGAGTATCCCTGACCTGTTCTCCATAGCGATACTCGAGCTGAGGGAGAAAATCCGAATCACTGTCGAATACTAAACTCTGTTTCCGTATTTCAGTCACGTCGCATGGAGAGTTTTAAACGTTGATTAACGAGGAACATTACCAACTGGTCCTCATGTTTTAAGGATAAAAAGGGCAAAGTTGGAATTTATAAGTCCCAGCAATCAACGCCGAGCAAAAATTTGGGCCACAGTTAGGACCTTCTGAACGTAGAGCTTTTACTTTCGCGCATACCGTTTGTTTGCCACTCGCTCCGCGCCACTGCAGCCGCCCAATCCTCAAGCGCCAAGTACTGTTGACAGAGGTGTACAAATTCTCCTTCAAGCCTGCTTGCCCCCGTCTGGGTCGCAACCATTAAAGCAGTTCAACCTGCCGCAACCGGAGACGCAAAGAGTGCACGTGTACCGAAGCACAGCCGATGAAGCACGGTAGCTAGAGCGTCACCAGACCCTTCCTGCACCTGACAACTGGTTGCGTTAACGTGACAAGCAGGTAAATGTTGGCGAAGGTAGTTTCGCTATAACTCATTTATCATAACGGTCGGAGCAACAGAATGATCAAACCAGACTTAAAGAAGATTGACGAGAAATTAAGAATTGGGGAATATAGACCAGTCACGAAACAGAGAACCCAAGTCGAGCAGGGGAAACGTTTTCGTATAATAAATGGGCAGGTGCCTCGCAATGTAAATTGTATAAAAAGCTACTAAACACTCATTCGGGAACTTCGAGTACGTTACGACATATTTGTAAATTTGACCAGCAGTTTTCTCAGTCCATACATTAGTGGCTGACAAGTGAGTATAAATGTGTGCTAAGGACTTAACACCATTTAGCAGTATATAGGCTTTCTGAATTTAGGGTAAACATTGATTGAGGTAGGAAAAAAATATGGCTCAGTGGATATTAAAAACTAAAATCTGGTGGTATGTAACCCAGTGCGAAGAAAGCTTAATATGAAAGAAAACGTTCTTCTTTGAGACATGTACTTCTTACATTAACATAATGTAAAAAACAAGCTTCGTGTTTGCTTTAGATTGAACTATTTTGGTAATATACAATTAATTCAGTGAACCCACAATACACATCCTGAAGAAGTAATTAAGACTGGCATAACTGGGGTCATATGTGGCTGAAGCATACTAAGATTATAGAAATTAGACTTCCAAAACATTACTTTAGTTGCCGTTGCAGTATGCTACACATATTCAGGTTATTAGGTGCAAAGGATCTCGAATTTCAGAGATGGTTATAGTTGGTTCAGAAACATGTTTTAGAGGTGACCTGATAATGGCTTGATTTGAGAATAGCCAGTGCTAGTCGAAAAGGGTAGAGTTTCAGAGAAATTCGTTTGTATCGAAATTAAGGATAGTTGAAAAGGAAAAAAAGGAAAAATAAAAGTCACCATTTTCTGGCCTACAGTGATCCAAAATGTATATATATTCCACTGAACTTCGCCGGCCGGTGTGGCCGAGCGGTTCTAGGCGCTGCAGTCTGGAACCGCGCGACCGCTACTGTCGCAGGTTCGAATCCTGCCTCGGGCATGGATGTGTGTGATGTCCTTAGGTTTAAGTAGTCCTAAGTTCTAGGGGACTGATGACCTCAGATGTTAAGTCCCATAGAGCTCAGAGCCATTTGAACCATTTTGAACCACTGAACTTCGTCTTGTGATTCTCGTGTGAAAAAAGACTCTTCATCAACTTCCGAACCCTACTCAAAACGAAACTAAACTAAACTCCGTCCGAACAGGCCCTGGATGGCCCAACGATACCGACCGGCCCACAGGTCCACAGGCCCACAGGCGTCACTGGATGGGGATATGGAGGGGCATGTGGGCAGCACACCGGTCTCACGGCCGTGTGCCGGTTTACGAGACCGGAACCGCTACTTATCAACCAAGTAGCTCCTCAGTTTGCCTCACAAGGGCTGAGTGCATTCCGCTTACCTGCAGCGCTCGGCAGACCCGATGGTCACCCATCCAAGTGCTACCCCAGCCCGACATCGCTTAACTTCGGTGATCTGACGGGAACCGGTGTGACCACTGCGGTTAGGCCGTTGCCCTCACAAAACACTACAATGGGAACGTGTGCTGCTACGTAACGTAGTACTGCGGGAAGACGGGCATGCGGACAGGAAAGCAAGACACTTTTAGCGTGCTTGGATTGGGCATAACTTGACTTGGATGGGAGTGAAGTGCCTTCCTGTTCGATTGATAACGTGCGGCAGTTTGCCTGCCTGGCCAACAGGCAAACCTGGGCAGCTTAAAAGCGGAATGTGTACACCTCCGCTGGCCAGAGTGGCCGAGCGGTTTTAGGCGCTTCAGTCTGGAACCGCGAGACCGCTACGATCGCAGGTTCGAATCCTGCCTCGGGCATGGATGTGTGTGATGTCCTTAGGTTAGTTAGGTTTAAGTAGTTCTCAGTTCTAGGGGACTGATGACCTCAGATGTTAAGTCACATAGTGCTCAGAGCCATTTGAACCATCTGTACACCCCTAACTGTACAGAAAGAGATGTGTGAGTAATGTCTCGACGTTGGTAACAGGCTTTGTTCATTATATGAAAGTGAGTGTTTTCTAACTTGTAATTGATGCTGAGATGTCTCTGCTTTTAACATATTTACGTTGCGATTCACAGATGGCATGTGAATGAATAAACGAATGCGTGTCCCATTGAAGAAGAAATGTAGCGCTATTTAATAACTAGCATCGCTGTTGTGAACTATTTTCTTTCGGTTTTAAAGCTGGCACTGTTAAATTGAAATACATTTGCAGGAGATACTCTATCCTTCACCGTGATTGGCATGATTAAATTTTAAATCGAAAATTATTGACTTCGTTTCTCAATTATTCATCAGTTACTTATGTTTATTAATTCTGATTTTAGCTGCAGAATATTAGTACGAGAATGATTATTTATTTAATCGTATGGCTAGGGCCCCCAGTCGGGCAGACCATTCGCCGGGTGCCGGTATTTCAATTTGACGCCACTTCGCCGACCTGCAATCGATGAGGATGATAGGATGATGATGAGGACAACACAACACGCAGTCCCTGGGCGGAGAAAATTCCCCAACCCAGCCGGGAATCGAACCCGGACCCAGAGGATTGGCAGTCCGCCTCTCTGACCATTGAGCTACCTAGGGTGGAGAGAATAATACTAAAAGCATATTAAACGTACATGTTGGTGAATTCGATGTCTTGTGACTCACATTACCTATTATTTTTCGCTTAAAATAACGTTTTCTCCAACCAGGTATCGAAACACGTTAGGCAGATGTGTCTACCATCCTGCTGCTCTTCCGTATCCTTCGAAGTCGAGCAAATAGGAGAGTAAAACTTTGAACATAGCTGCTAAGGTTCAGTGACCGTGTCAGAATTATATTGGAACAAATAAGCCCTCGGTCACAGCTATTAAGTCAAAATTGACCTGGTTTCGACGCTACTACGAGCGTCGTCTTCAGAATTAGACTAACTGTTCTAAAACATTATAGGTATATAGTACATTAATAAAATTTAAGTTTGTACTGACTGGAAAAGATGCAGTACTTACAAGTCACATATTAAAAAAGATCTAAGCCGGAAAGGCGACCTCGTGAAGAGTTGTGAGATGGCTAGCCGCTAAGGGCTGCTCGTACTGTGAGCAAGGGTTGCAACGAGACTGAGGTGCCCACTTTAGAAAGTGTGGGCAAGTAAACATGGTGTTGCTACGAGCGCCATCTAGTAGCCGCAGAAACAACTAGGCTACTGTACATTCAAAATTAGACACATGAAATTGTGATGCAGCTGATTCAGGCATAACGTAAACAGGATGAAGTTACATATTTATCTGCTTTAAATAGAAATACATTTTGTAATGTAAAAAACGTTAGTTATATACAAGAAAACAGCAAAGATGTGACAGGCAAACAACATTTCCGTAAACTTCATGAGGAAATCTGAATCAAAGATCAAGCAATGGCTTTATACAGTCAAAAAAGTTTTTATTTCGCAGCTGCAGCTGTTCGTTGAGAATGAGGCCATCATGACGAGTGAGATGTTTGAAAATCTCCAATTCCTCTAAGACATCTAACCTACGCCCCTTCTTTTCGGTATGCAGAATATTGTTATCGCCTATGGCTTTAGGCACGTGTCCAGTAATTAAGAGATGATCGGCAAAGGATGAATTTAGGGGACTGGTGCCGTTCTTTCTCAAAAGATGTTCTTTACATCTGATGGTGAAAGCACGTCCTGTTTGCCCTATATAATAGGAGGAGCAGGTATCCCAGATGATCTTATAAACGCCAGAACTTTCTGCAGGGGAGCGAATGGATTTCAAATTATGAATGAAGTTTCTCTTTACATTATTATGAAAGGAATAGAAAAACGTTTTTTTGTGTTAATTTCAGTGCGTGAGGTGTTGAGCGTGGTAGTTCTTGCAGTTTTCTTTTTTAGGATATCGTCCACTATATTAGGCGTATATTCATTATTGACTGCTATGGTTTCAAGTAAATTAATCTCCTCATTAAACCTTTCTGTTGAAAGTCGTATGGAGGTGGCTCGGTGGACGGCAGAGTGAAAAAAGGCCATTTTTTGAGACTGTGGATGAAAAGAGGAAGCGGGCACGATTTGGTCAGTATACGTTTCTTTTCGAAAAATATTGAAAGTGATGTTATTGTCTTCTATTGTAAGCGTCAAGTCTAAATAATGTAATTGGCGGTTATAGTTTTCGAGTTCAATAGTGAAAGAAATTTTTTCATGGAGGTCGTTAAAAAGTTTAAATATATGATCAATTCTATCGGCGGGTCCGTTATAGATGACTAGAATATCATCAACCTGTCTTGTGTAAGAAAGGATACCTAGTGAAGCGGCTGAGACACGGTTAAACACCTTTTTTTCCAAGGAGTTGATAAAGATGTCGGCTAGGATGCCGGCTAAAGGGTTGCCCATAGCGAGCCCATCAGACTGCTGGTACAGTTGTCCATTGAATTCAAAGTAGTTGCACTTGACAACGACATTAATGAGATTCACAAAATCAGTAATCTGTTCATCTGATAGATCTTTTTTAAATTGACTTAAGTTTTGTTCCATAATGATGAGAATGATGAGCGTCTCATGTACCGGGACATTGGTATAAAGATTTTTAATATCTAAGGAAAAAAGCTTTGTGTCTGGACTGCATACTAAGTTTTTAATATTTTGGACCGAAACGTGGCTGTTAGGAACGGAATAATTAGTTTCGAAATCGGGCCAAGTCGTGATATGCGCTATTCATGCTATTGGAGATTGGACGTATTGGATGATTAGGTTTATGAATTTTGAACTATGACCGAAGTTTAGGGGCCTGGGGGTTCATATTGATGAGTAGTTTCTTTTGGAAAGGTTTTATAAGAAATTTTGCATTGTTAATGGCTGACCTTACTTCTTTCTGTAATTTAGGAGTCGGATCATCATGCAGCTCCGATATGTTGTTTTCACTGAAGAAATTTTCAGTTTTAGAAATATACTCAGAAATATAAGCAATGACTAGACAACAACCTTTATCAGATTTAGTTATTAAAGCATTTGCTGTTTTAAATTTATTATTAATGGAAGTTACTAAAATTCTATCGTTATGCGAAGCATTAGACAAAGTAGCTGCATTTTTCTCTATCATGCGGATTACATCATACGCAATTCTGGCTTGAGAAGCATTACCTATCTTATTATAATCGAGACCGATTTTTAAATCAACAAGCGTATTTTCTCTTACATTTCTGTCTGACAGGTTAGGCCTGACATTGTATTTTAGTCCTTTTCCTAACAGGACTTTTTCATTCTCAGTAAAGACGATGTTGGTTTTATTTAAAATTCTTTCATGAAAGACGTGACTGCTTTTTTGAAATGTATTCTGAGGGCATTTTTCATTAGAAAGCAGACAAAAAAGACTGCTGAGCTTCTTCTCGTGTTTCTGCATTATACCTATTTTACAAATCTCTAGATGTTCGTTAATTTGCGTCCACATGTCGTCAATATTAAAATTATAGTTAACACGATAAGTGTTTGTGATATTTAAATACAAATGGTATGCTTCTTCGTTAAGACGGTCTTTTTTAGCGTACAGCTCTTTTACCCTATTACAAATAATATTCTTAATGACAGGTCTAAAGGGCTTTGGATTTTTCTTACATACATACTTGACGTCGCCTTTCCGGCTTAGATCTTTTTTAATATGTGACTTGTAAGTACTGCATCTTTTCCAGTCAGTACAAACTTTAATTTTATTAATGTACTATATACCTAATATGTTTTAGAACAGTTAGTCTAATTCTGAAGACGACGCTCGTAGTAGCGTCGAAACGAGGTCAATTTTGACTTAATATTTGTGACCGACGGCTTATTTGCTCCAATATAAATAGGAGAGTTCTGCTTCCCACTCCAACGTAACAGTGAAGCGAGCCCGGGCATTAGGCGGTTGCAGTGAGACGATAGAGTTAAAAACAACCGGTGTGCACGAAAGTTTAAAAGTCGCACAGTTAGGCGGTGATAACTGTGTACTATCGGAACTATAGCCCAAATTTTCGCGAGGGATCGATTGTCGGAAACCCCTATTTTCCATGTGTTATTTTCTTTTCGTAAAATACGTCAAGCTGGTGATGTTGCCTTCAAAGTTTCTTTGGATGAATGTATAACGTTTACTTGACTCGTAGAAAACAGTATAATTACCTAATTAAAATGGATCTTGTCCGAAATCTGATGGAAGTACCCGTTGCCAAACGCCATAACTCTTCAGCGGATAATCGATGGCAGAGTCGAGGAAGCGGCGTTATAGTTAGTGAGAGCGGCGTGGCGCGCTATGCCAGTTTGCTGGCGGCGGCAGGCGGCAGATGTGATTGATAAGGAGGGGGTCGGTGGGGGTCCGCCTTGTGCGTCCGTTTCTTTGTAGCCCACATCCCTCCCCCCCCCCCCTTCCCCGCTACACCGGCTGATCAATCACGCCGCAGGCTTTGTCTCTGGCTGGCAGCGCCTGTCCGCTGCCCCCTATCTTCCCTCTCAACCAGCCACTCCCTCACTGGCTGTCGCCACTGACAGCCTACGTCCCTGCTCATGTGACACAGACCCTGCGGCGGCTACTGGCCCATTCCAAAGCTCCCATGTATGTATGTGTTGATCTGTTTCCTGCAGGTCACAAATGAAGTGAATGGAAGGTATGTAATGATCTGGTCTATTCTGGGCCGCTAAGCATCAGGATGGGCGAGAGAAATGGTGAAGGAGGGAACAGAGTCACGCCAGGATGTATAGTGAAACAGTTGTAGCAATGACAGGTGTTTATTTCCAGTAGCCTTGTACAGCGCGACGGCAGTCTTCGGGACTCTGTAGTGTGTGTGCAAATGCAGCCAGCTGCAGAAACCGTTGACGCCCAAATGGCGTATGGGACGTTTGTTGTCCTGTGTCGTGGGCCGCTACTGTTGTGATCTACATCTACATCGACATTTATACTCCGCAAGCCAACCAATGGTGTGTGGCGGAGGGCACTTTACGTGCCACTGTCATTACATCCCTTTCCTGTTCCACTCGCGTATGGTTCGCGGGAAGAACGACTGCCGGTAATTCTCCGCACGCGCTCGAATCTTTTTGATTTTACATTCGTGATCTCCTCGGGAGGTATAAGTAGAAGGAAGCAATATATTCGATACCTCATCCAGAAACGCACCCTCTCGAAACCAGGACAGCAAGCTACACAGCGATGCAGAGCGCCTCTCTTGAAGAGTCTGCCACTTGAGTTTGCTAAACATCTCCGTAACGCTATCACGCTTACCAAATAACCCTGTGACGAAACGTGCCGCTCTTCTTTGGATCTTCTCTATCTCCTCTGTCAACCCGACCTGGTACGGATCCCACACTGATGAGCAATTCTCAAGTGTAGGCCGAACGAATGTTTTGTAAGCCACCTCCTTTGTTGATGGCATACATTTTCTAAGGACTCTCCCAATGAATCTCAACCTGGCACCCGCCTTACCGACAATTAATTTTATATGATCATTCCGCTTCAAATCGTTCCGTACGCATACTCCCAGATATTTTAGAGAAGTAACTGCTACCAGTGTTTGTTCCGCTATCATGTAATCATACAATAAAAGATCCTTCTTTCTATGTATTCGCAATACATTACATTTGTCTACGTTAAGGGTCAGTTGCCACTCCCTGCACCAAGTGCCTATCCACTGCAGATCTTCCTGCATTTCGCTGCAATTTTCTAACGCTGCAACTTCTCTGTATACTACAACATCATGGAACTTCCGACTCTATCATCACGCAGTGATGCCGCGTGGGGCGCCAGTGGGTGAAGAACAAGCGCGAGCCGCACATATGCTTTCTGGAGTTTTGCTGGCTGTGCACCACTGCGCGCACTAACAGTCCTCCTGTCCTGTGCTTGGTGCCACAGCAGACACTAGATGTTCTATGCTGAGCAGTAGTGCCCTAATAACCAACGAGTGGTCAGCTAGGATGGTGGCCGCATGGATGTGCCTGCCCCGGCCGGAACGTGGCTTGCAGCCCATCGACAGACGTCACTCAGAGCGTGGAGGCTGGCCGCACACCATCTCCTGCACCGGTGTATCGATGTAGCTTCCCAACTCCCGCAGGCATTACGCCACAATTGTGGTGTACCTCATGCCGAAACTTGACGAATGAATCAGTAGGCAGAGCTCCATCACCAAGCGATAGATATGCTTTCTCTGAAACTCAAAACCTCATCATTTTCTCGAATACCTGGAGCCTCTAAGCTCGATTATGTCTTACTCGTACTGTCAGTTTTTCCTTGCCCGCTACACACTGAGCATGGGTTGCTAGGCACAGCTAAATTTGCAACCTGCAAGTTTCTCGGTAGTTCGCAAATGCTCTGAGTTATAAAATGTCACTTCACTCTTCGTCACAATGTGTTGCAGCATTAGCTGTTCTAAACATTTCGGTCATGACCGCTGTAGCCACTCCTGTACCGCTGGAATTTTGTGATATAATGTCAACAGTACTGCCCTGTAGCTTACTTGATTACCACACGCCTCGCTAGTATCCCTTGCCTGGCCGCAGCTGGAATAAAGCTTTAAAAATTTATAATCTGCGAGACAAATATTTTCGGAACAGAGTAAGCCTCCCCTATTTCGAAAGATTTGTCCCAAATCCTCCAAGACCAGTCTTCCAATACTCTTAAGCGAGAAAAACTCTGTACCGTGCTCACGGCAACATCTAGCTTTGTCCCATATTGGTTTTCCCCTGGTTCGTAACTACCATGAGCCTCCAAAACCGTATTACAATACAATTCTCTATTTAACGCTTATAATACTTAGATACAGCTATAAGTTTTGCAACGAAATTCGTATCCTGATCCGTGACTAAAGGCATCAGGCACTCCAAACATCAGTATCCAGCTATTAAATAATGCCCGTGCCACAGTACTGGCCTGTTGTTTTGAAACTGCTACCGTTACTGGAAATCCTGAAACAAAGTCGAATGATTAGTATGGCTACAGAAGGATGAAAAGCTGAAGAAAAGATTGACAACTCTCGCTCATTTTCAACTGACTTAAACTATGACTGAACCGGAATGGTTTCAAAGCCTCAAGTCTACGAAGGAGATCCTCACGCTCCTGCTTTTGGCGAAAATTTTCCTCTGTCAACACCCATACTTGCTCTGTTAGAGCAGCAACAGTCGCTATAGTAATAACAATGCACGTTTCTACCATTTAGCGTACTTCACTCCTCGTGTAATTAATACCAAAAACACAAAAACTAAAATATGCACTCAATTCTCGAAGGACCTTATACATTACTTTTTTTTCATCGTATCATCACCCATCTACATTCCGAGCAATTGGAACCCAAGTGAGCAACACACACGTAAAACATGTAGCTGCTACAGCCTTAGTGCTGGCAATTCGTGACCTACAAGACTGCAAAATCGACACATTACTGATACTAGAGTATTGGTTCTACAGTTACCTTTAAACATTAACAAGTAAACAGGTTCACATGATCTGTCCAGGAACCACATAAATTATATCTAACAAAAGAGAGCAGATACTGAATCATACGTAAACAAAATGAGAGTCACCGCATCCCTTTGTGCTGAGCCGATACTTCGGAACTGGATATTAGCCAAGTACCGCTTCTCGCACGTAATTACTGAAGTACTCAGTCTCAGCATTCGACACACCACAGCGTTTATGTGTCTAGAATTACCCAAGTATCACTTCTCTCACCAAACCGAGGCGTTGAACGTTGGACGAACACTTCTCGGTACAATACGTCGTGTCAGAAAATGTAACGACTATTTACTGACACCAATTACAGTGCCCCAGAGTGTTCTGGGTCACTACGTGTCAGGATGGATGAGAGAACGAGGGAGAGGGCAGACCCACGCCAAGGCATATAGTCAAACAGTGATAACATTGGCAGATGTTTATTTGCCGTCCTTGGATCCGCCCAATATGCGTGGAAATGCAGCCAGATGCTGAATGCGCTGACGCCCCGATAACGGCCGTGATTTGCATTCCATTGGTTCGCAGGCGGCTGCTACCATGGTGCTGTTTGGGCCGTCATAATGCGAAGAACAAGCGCGGCCCATCAAGCCCTCTTACGTTTTGCTGGCTGCGCACCTCCGGGCGTACTCGCGGTCTCCATGTACACCGCACTTGGGTGCAATAGCGGACAATAGATGATATATGTCGAGCACTAGTGCATCGGAAACCCCACCGATGGTCGGCAAGAAAGGTGACCGATGACGTCTGCGTGACTAGGAGGCCACGTAAGCGAGTCTGCCCCAACCAGAACGTAGAAAGCTTGCAGTCTAAAGTCAAAGTCTTGTGGGTTGTTTTTATAATAATCGATGTTTCGACCCCTCTGCTGGGATCCTCTTCAGGTGTCCACAATTGCTAGGTCTAGCAATAGTGAATTATTTTAGAAGGAATTATGACGCGGCCTAAAAAGCCAGAAGATTTTAATTTTAGTGACAGATTCAGAGGTATAATGGCCTGGTGCATAGCCCGTCAAAAACTGAGCACAGATCAAGTATGAAAACAAAAAGAAGGTGTACAGAGTTGTGAAGAATGAAGCGAAATAGAAACAGTGAATGGTTGAAGCTCAAGATATGCAATATAGAGCGATATGCAAGAACCTACCCATCGTGGGTGTGTGGTCATGGTGTTGAACTGCAAAGCGGGAGATCTGTGTGCAAATCTCACTTGTCCCCCCCCCCCTTTTTTTCCACAGATTTATGAATTGTTCGCCCGTCCGAAATTGACGTGTCTGTTGTCCTTCTATAGTCTTGGCAATTGTCATACTATACATTGTTATAGAAATGAACCATATGGTAAGAATATATTACCGTCGCAAGCAAATCTGATGAATAATGAGAGCAGAAATGAAAAAGATACACCACGATATAGGCACAAATCTGAATACAGCGAACAGAAAAGTCAGTGACCAGTCGTACAATTCATAATTTTGTTGTCACTGAGGGAGATTCGAATCCGAATTTCCCCAATCGCAGTCCAATTGCGTACCCACATGACCGCGACGCCGTCGTTATCAAAAACTCACTCAACGTTACACATATTGATGTTGGGCCGTTCACTGTTCCTATTTGCTTCTGTTTTCCACAGTTCAGTACAACTTCTACCTGTTTTCATGCTTGCTCTGTGTTCAGTTTTTGACGGGCCATCCAATGAGTCATCTTACCACTAAAGCTGAGGGTGGTGAGATGGGGATTTTCTCTTGTCAGAGGATGGAGGCTGGCCGCACAAAAACTCCCTAAGTCGGTGAAATTTCCCAAGTTCTGCAGCTGTCACGTCCCAGGTACGGCACACACCGCACCGGAACATAACGAGTTAATCAGTGTGCACGCAGTCAGCAGATCTTCATCAGCAAGGAATAATTGTGGTTTCTCTGAAAATCAAAAGCCCTTCAGTCTCTCGGGGTCGAGATGCAGATAAAATTGCGGCACGATTGAATACCTTGAGTCTCTAAGCTCGTTTACGTATATCCTTATAGCTAGGATTCTGACGTAGTCCTACTGTGGTGGGGGCGGCGTGAGGAGGAGGGGATCGAGTGGGTTTGCTTCATATCACTCATCTTGTCAGATTTTCCTAGCTTGCAATGGTCCGAGTATGGGTTGATAGGCATGGCTAAATATTTACAACCTGTGAGTTCACGGTAGCTCACAAGTACTCTTGAGTTACAAAACGTTACTTCGCAAGACACATATGCTGTGCCGTGGGACGATTGGTATGGTTGAGAATGAACACACTCTGTACACAGCAGTAGCGGTGTATACAATTCTATCGTCCCAAAAAGGCTGGTTTCAATAGTCTTATCCTCCCATCATCGGATATTACTGAACTTGTTATAAAATTTCATGTTACATTACATGAAGCGCCTTTTATACATTGTGTCATGTAATGTAACGTGAAATTTTATAACAAGTTCCATAACGCCAGATGATGGTAGCATAAGACTGTTGAAACCTGTCATCTTGCACAAGGAAAGTATCTATACAGCGATCACGGCGTACGAAGTTCGTTCGTTTTGAAATGTTGCTTCAGTCTTAATCACATTGTGTTGCGGCATTAGCTAGTTCTGCGCGCTTTGGCCTAGGAGTCGTCACACGCATTTTCTCTGATATTTGCAGCTTCGTTTTCTTAGTACGTAGCAGGACTTAGCCCTAACAAGAATAGACATCATGTCTTCCCTGTAAAGCAGAGCGTCATCGGAAACCTTCGGTTTGTTTCCGATTACAAGGAAAATTATTTTCAAAGCGGTATTTTACGTGCTCATTCGATACTAAGACGAAAAAGATCGACCATGAAGAAATTGTCGAATGGGACGAAAATTAGTGGAAAAATTTGGAAATTTGTGGTAAGTTCCTATCGGACCAAACTGCTGAGGTCATCGATCCCTAGGCTTACACACTAACTTAAACTACCTTACGCTAAGGATAACACACACACCCATGCCCGAGGGAGGACTCGAACCTCCGACAGGGGATCCCGCGCGAACCGTGGCAAGGCGTCCAAGACGGCGCGGCTACCCCGCGCGGCTAAATTAGTGGATGTGATGTACATGAACAGACAAAGAAATGATTAGTTTCAGAAAAAAGTTGATGATTTATTCAGGACAAAAAGAGCTTCACAAATAGAGCAAATCAGTATCGTGCCAAATTCTGGCAACTGGTGCATTATAGCGTCAAAATCCCGAGATGGTTGGGAATCCTGCACATAAAGCTTAATACGTTCTCATTTGGGCAGATATCCCGCGAAACTGCTACTCATGGTAGATGTTGGCAAGCAGTAGAAACTCTTACCGTATGCAGGCGGGAATTATCTTGCTGAAATGTAAATGATGGCTTGCCATTAAAGGCAAGAAAACAGGGTGTAGAGTGTTGTTGACGTACCTCTGTGTTGTAACGGTGCCGCAGATGACAACCAAAGGGGTCCTGCTATAGAAAGAATTGACAGCCCTGTTTGGCGGACCATGTGGCAGGCATTGGCCTGGAAGCCCACGCTGTCCGAGGCATCTCCAGCCACGTCTTCGCTGTTCATCGGCTCTCATTTCGAAGCGGGACCCATCACTGAAGAAGATAATTTTTCTTCAGTCAATGAGATTCCAGGCTGAAGATGTGTCTGGACTGGCCCCGGAGAGCTGTGGGATACGAAACAGATCGTCTCCATCCACACGGCCCGAAACCAGGAGTTATGGTCTGGGGTGCCATTTCTTTTCATACCAGGATCCTTTAGTTGTCATGCGCGGCACCTTGAAGCACAGAAGCGCGTCGACGACATTCTACGTCCCATTTTGTTGCCCTTCATAGCAAGCCATACTGGGCTTGTATTTCAGTAATGCCCGCCCGCATACGGCGAGAGTTTTTACTGCATGTCTTCGTACTTGCCAAACCCCACCTTGGCCAGGAAGGCCACCGGCTCTCTCCACAGGTGAGAATATATGGAGCATTCCCGATGGACCCCGGTAATCATCTGGGGAATTTGACTGTCGAATGCACCAGTTGGACAGAATTTGGCATAATATCACTCAGGGGAATCCAACAACATTTCAATCAATGAAAATCCGGATTACTCCTTGCACAAGAGCCAGAGTTGGACCAACGTGTTATTGTCTTGCTCATTTTGTCTACATCTACGTCTACGTGATTACTCAGCTATTCACAGTAAAGCGCCTGGCAGAGGGTTCAATGAACCACCTTCAAGCTGTCTCTCTACCGTTTCACTCTCGAACGGCAGGCGGGAAAAACGAGCACTTAAATTTTTCCGTCCGAGCCCTGATTTCTCTTATTTTATCGTGATGATCATTTCTCCCTATGTAGGTGGGTGTACAACAGAATGTTTTCGCAATCTGGGGAGAAAACTGGTGACTGAAATTTCAGGAGAAGATCCAGTCGCACCGAAAAACGCCTTTGTTTTAATGATTGCCACTCCAATTCCACAATATTATCTATGTGATCGTTCCAATTTACGTTGTTTGTAATTGTAATCCCTAAGTATTTAGTTGAATTTATAGCCTTTAGATTTGTGTGACTTATCGCGTAATCGAAATTTAGCTGATTTCTTTTAGTACTCATGTGGATAACTTCACACTTTTCCTTATTCAGGGTCAATTGCCACTTTTCGCACCATAGAGATATTTAAATTAGTTTGCAAGTCGTTTTGATCATCTGATGACTTTACAAGACGGTAAATGACAGCATCATCAGCAAACAATCGGTTGCTCAGATTGTCTCCTATGTCGTTAATATAGAACGGGAACAATAGAGGGCCTATAACACTTTCTTGGGGAACGCCGGATATTACTTCTGTTGTACTCGATGACTTTGCGTCTATTACTATGAACTGTGACCTTTCTGACAGGAAATCACGAATCCAGTCGCACAAGTGAGACGATACTCCGTAGGCACGCAGTTTGGTTATGAGGAACGGTGTCGAAAGCCTTCTGGAAATCTAAAAATATGGAATCAATTTGACATCCCCCGTCGATAGCACTTGTTACTTCATGAGCATAAAGAGCTATTTGTGTTTCACAAGGACGATACTTTCTGAAACCGTGCTGACTATGTGTCAATAAATCGTTTTCTTTGAGGTACTTCACAATGTTCGAATACAGTATATGTTTCAAAACCCTACTGCAAATCGACGTTAGTGATATACGCCTGTAATTCAGCGGATTATTCCTACTTCCTTTTTTGGGTATTGATGTGACTTGAGGAATTTTCCAGTCTAGGTACGATCTTTCTGTGAGCGAGTGGTTGTATATAATTGATAAGTATGGAGATATTTTATCAGCATACTCTGATATGCAACGATATACAATGTGGACCGAGGACCTTTCTCTTGAATAAATTGTCAAATATTTCTGAAATGATAATCATCTGTTTGTCTGTACATGTACCGATTTTTGTCCCATTCACATGATTCTTTCGTGGTTCTTTTTCTATTTCTTTTCTTTTTGTTTGTTTGACTTAGAGTATATTATTTATGTTGTTTGTGATATGTAAATTTTAAATGTTGTATGTCTCTACAGGGTGATATAGTAATTATGTAAAAGACTTTCATGGATGATGGAGAAGGATAAGTCTATCAATCTGATAATTAATTGAAACGCTCAGCTGCCGAGAGGTGTTGTTGATATAACTCGATAGGGACAGCTGAAAATGTGTGCCCCGACCAGGACTCGAAGCCAGGATCTCCTGCTTACAGGGCAGAAGCTCTATCCATCTGTGCCACCGAGGACACAAATACGAGTAAATAGCGCGACTGCAGGGACTTATCCCTTGCACGCTTCCAGTCAGACCCACATGCCCAACTCTCCACAATCTACATAAGTAATGTACCTAATAGATATTTGCCCATCCACTCATTACTCGCGCCAACTAAGGTGACGATTCCCGTAAGAGATCGGGCAACCTGTGCGCATTCGGACAGACGAAAGTCAATAGCTGGGTAGCCTTTAACTATATATATGAAGATAGTAATTGTTCTCGAAAGAACAGATACCATTAATGACCGTGCAGTTTCTCTAGAATAAATGATAAGTAATTGAAACCCTCAGCTGCCGACAGGTGTTGTTGACGTACCTCAAGATCCCGTGTTCGAGTCCCGGTCGGGGCACACATTATCTGCTGTCCCTATCGAGGTATGTCAACAACACCTGTCGGCAGCTGAGGGTTTCAATTAATTACCATTTATTCTAGAGAAGCTGCACGGTCATCAATAGTATCTGTTCTTTCGAGAGCAGTTGCTATTTTCATATCTATCAATCTGAGATAAGGGACCCTGGTCGGGAAACGACCAAGCCGAAAGGTATAAGCGAAAATCATTTTGATTCGTATGGAGGAGAGCCTCTTCTATTGCAAGTTCTTTGCTTTCCATACGGACCAAAAAATGAGGAACAGTCCGGTAAACATGATTTCTGAAGAACATCCCTTAGAGTAATAAGCACTTGTTCATCTACTGTAAAACACGCCTCCTCTACTGAACAAACGTTGATAGCCCTTAAGGTATGCATTTTAGAGCCCATGTTTATTAGAAAAGTTGTTCTTGTTTTGGTCCTCTCAAAATATGGAAGCAAAGAGTTTGCTGTAGAAGATATTCACTGGCAGAGACAACAGTAAGATTTTTACTTATAACTCTCGACACGGTGGTCTCCAGACTAGGATCACTTGCCTTAAATAGATGGTTTACTCTTCTCCATCGTCTTTGGAAGCTTATAACATCATCACGGAATCACTCTGAATGCTTTGTGATTTCCAAGAGAAACAAATATCAATGTAAAATAAAAGGAACTTGGAGATGGAGACAGTTAAAGACAGTTGTGTCATGACGTTTGTAGAACTGGTTGGTGGCACGACTCACGAAATGCATGAAAAGTTACCGTAAAAGACATTAATAAGTAACTGTCGTTGTGGAATGTAAAGTGAGCGTAGATATTTAATGGACAACATAGTAGAGTGGAGGTAAGAGAGAGAGAGAGATGGTAATGGCGTGTTCGGACACAGATTGGTGACTTGTCGCGTATACGAAAAGTTTCCTTAGAAGACGTTAAATATTAATCGTCAGTGTGGAAGATGTTTTATCGTGAGTACAAAGCGTTCGAGTTCGAAGAATAACCCTTAAGAGGGACTGCTAAGAAACGTGTCCGTATACTTAAAGAAGGGCTCCATTTGAAAGGTCAAAAAAAAAAAAAAAAAAGGTTCAAATGGCTCTGAGCGCTATGGGACTTAACAGCTGTGGTCATCAGTCCCCTAGAACTTAGAACTACTTAAACCTAACTAACCTAAGGACATCACACACATCCATGCCCGAGGCAGGATTCGAACCTGCGACCGTAGCAGTCGCGCGGTTCAGGACTGCGCGCCTAGAACCGCGAGACCACCGCGGCCGGCCTTTGAAAGGTCATTCATACGTATACAGACAGCGTTATGGAAGGTACAATACCTGCAATTGATTAAAATGTGAGGTTTGAATTCAGTGTGACTCAAAATCAATAGGCGATCGCCCATTTCATTCCAATAAAAATGAATATGCGATATATATCAGTTAAACTTTTGTTTATGCAAATTTTATATCCAGATCGACTGAAAATTCTGTCATACACTGTTATACACATATTTTAGAAACTGATCAGTTACAGCGATCCATCATTCATTTGACAACCATCAATAATTTTCGCAGCAAACTTTAGTGGAATTAAGTGAAAAGTCGCCTCACTGGTTGTAGTGACGTGAAAGCAGTGATTGCGGGGGGAAACCATCACAACACTCATCGTCGGCTAGAAGATTCTTGCTGTCTTGCATACTTTGCTAGCGTTAACCTTCTTTGGGCTTGATGTGACACATTTGTTTGCGTTAATCCCTCACACTCTGGATCCCGTGATGCCGGGGCCCCCATGAACTTGAAGGACACAAAACTTCTATACATAATGAAACGCTAGGAAGTTGTTAATTGACAATTAATTAGTAATTCATAGTGGTTGCAAAAACCAACTTGTAGTGGGTAGGTACGTAATAGGTATGATTATCTAAGGGACCCCATAAATTACTAGAGGAAAAACTGTAATCCAGAAACATCAATTTATTGATAAAATGACATATTATCAGCGTTGTCACAAGCATTCCATATCCTTGAAAGAAAATCTATCTTGAAAGTAAGAGAAGAAATAAATTTAATAACGAAGGATAAAAACATAAACTGGCAGTTGCTCATAGTCACTGGAGGAAAGACCGGGATTGAATTAAGGAAGAAACCAGTGCAGTTAATTTTCTCTCGATCTTACAAATTTAACCGATCAAATGAGTGACCACTTGGCTCAAATAAAACAAGGAAATGAATATCACATCTACCTGCCTAGGCCCTGTTCTCCAGCGTGCAAAAATCACTCTTCATTCAATCACCACGTTATCTAACTTGAATCTTATGCCTCCTCCCTCCAGTATCCTTACCATAGCTGGTTCGGTGGTTACGGTAACAAGCGGCACGACACTATTGCAGAACTTGCAGCCACCGCGTCCGCCAGTAGCAGATGCAGATAGGCTGCAACTGTGGTCTGCGCCAGAAGCCATCGATGCCACCGGATGATATCTGCAGTGCTACTCGGTGCAAAATGGCAAACGGTTCACTCTAATCGAGGCACGCTACAGCTTACTGAAATTTTCTAACTTCAAGAAAATTAGCAATTGATCTTTGGGAGCCAGATTACTCACAACGTTTTCTCCCTACGACGTCCAAACGCAGGGAGTTCCCAAAGTGATCATATTCTGCTCTCCGTGGCTTTCCACTTGAATTCAGAGCAGTGCACTCTTTCCACCCCCATGGCCAGTCGTTGGACAGATACAATAAGCACCTGCTAATGAAAGCAATTTACAATCATGTTTAACCGCCCACCACCGTTTCCAGCGTAGAGGAATCAATCGAACTCTGCCTTTCCCATACCACAGTGTGGCCCAAAGTCACCCCTCCAGCCCTATGCCCCTCCATTTCAATGTGCCCCCATCGATTTCCTGTGCCACAAAAATTGAGCCAAAAACCAAACACGTACACACATCAAAAAAAGTTTTGCATCACCTCAGTTCCGAGAGTTTTGGAACCTGTACAGAAAATTGGAATAGAGATCAACATAAACATCATTTCCGCCTTTTCTATTATTCATGAAAACCACACATTGCATGATGTGCCACCATACAGCGAGTTCAGAGGTAGTAGTCCAGATTGCTGTATAACCAGTACCTCTCATACCCAGTAACACGTCTTCTTGCACTGATGCATGCCTGAATTCGTCGTGGTATACTAACCACAAGTTCATCGAGGTACTGTTGGTCCAGATTGTCCCACTCCTCAACGGCAGTTCGGCGTAGATCTCTGAGAGTAGTTGGTGGGTCACGTCGTCCAGAGACGGCCCTTTTCCATCCATCCCAGGCGTGTTCGTTAGGGTTCATGTCTGGAGAATGTGTTCGCCCTCTAGTCGAGCGATGTCGTTACCCTGAAGGAAACTCACAAGATGTTCACGATGGGGGCGCGAATTGCGGTCTATGAAGACCAATGCCTCGCCAATAAGCTGGCGATATAGTTGCAATATCGGTCAAAGGATGACTTTCACGTATCATACAGCTGCTACGGCGCCTTCCACGACCACTAGCGGCGTACTTCGGCCCCACATAATGCCACCAGGTTGCCTCCAAACCCAACTATTGTCCGGTTGAAGGCATATACAACACTCATCGGTGAAGAAAACGCGATGCCCATCCTGAGCGGTCCATTCTGTATGTTGTTGGGGCCATTTGTACCGCGCTGCATGGTGTTGTGGTTGCCATGGACGTCGAGAATGAAGTTGCGCATCATGCAACCTATTGCGCACAGTTTGAGTCGTAACACGATGTCCTGTGGCTGCACGAAAGGCATTGTTCAACATGGTGGCGTTGCTGTCAGGGTTCCGAGCCATAATCAGTAGGTAGCGGTTATACACTGCAGTAGTAGCTCTTGGGCGGCCTGAGAGAGGCATATGATCGACAGTTCCTGTCTCTCTGTATCTCATATCCGAACAACATCGGTTTGGTTCACTCCGAGATTCCTGGACACTTGCCTTGTTGAGAGCCCTTCCTGGCACAAAGTAACAATGCAGACGCGATCGAACCGCGGTATTGATCGTGTAGGCATGGTTGAACTACAGACAACACGAGCCGTGTACCTCCTATCTGGTTAAATGACTGGAACTGATTGGCTGTTGGACCCCCTCCGTCTAATAGGCGCTGCTTATGCATGGTTTATTACATCTTTGGGGGGGTTAGTGAACAGTCAAAGGGACTGTGCAGTGATACAACATCCACAGTCAACGTCTGTCTTCAGGAGTTCTGGGAACCGGGGTGATGCTAAACTTGTTTTGATGTGTGTATCTTTAAATGCTTCTCTGATTGCATGAACCGTGAAAAGTTGTTATCAGGTCTGTAAGCCCCGCTGTCCATATTCCTTAGCCTCATGCCTTTCTAGCAAACAGCGTTATCTTGCTGCGTACATCCACACGTATCCCGCCGCTGAAGGCGTAGTTTCGTAACGTCCCGTCCCTCTCTGCATTGGCCGTTCCGTGTTCCTAATGAGAAGGTGACTCCCTCGTCTCGGCAGAACACGGCTGGTGAGACACACCCGTAGTTTGCACGTACTGGCTGGCACCCACCCTTCCATGAAGACGTCCGGTCCCACTGCCGCCAGTCTGCCTGTCAGCCCCGGCGAGGGGCCAGACAGGAACTCAGCTATCAGTTCCTCTTGCACATCAGTAGCAATTGACCACAGCTTTTACCAAGAACCTACTGCCAAGAAAATCACAAACACTACTGTAATTCTAAATACAAGGGAAACTGTGGAATGAAATTAAGAAATCATTTCATCGGAGTATATTAATCACTCATTGACTTTCTTTCTTTCTTTTGCTATTGCCTTTATCCTGCAGTGTGCGCAGGGTCGGCAGGGCTAAGGACGGATTTGGCATGGTTAATTCCATGGGGTGACCGGATGCCCTTTCTGCCGCCACCCCATACCCCCCAGGACGGAAATAGTATACCCCAGCTGTCTGCATCTAGTGTAATTCGTGAAATAGTGTGAAGTGTTGCAAATGTCTGCAAGTGCGAGTCGCGGGGACCATCCCAGTATTCACCCAGTAGGATGCGGAAAACCTCCTAAAAACCACATCCAGGCTGGCCGGCACACCAGCCGTCGTCGTTAATCCGCAGACATCACACACATCCATGCACGAGGTAGGATTCGAACCTGCGACCGTAGCGGTCTCGCGGTTCCAGATTGTAGCCCCTAGAACCGCTTGGCCACTCCGGCCGGCTGACAAAGAGAAAACGTGATACTAAAATATAAAGAAATCGCGTAAACTCGCATATTCCATATATAAACCTAGACTTAAAACGGGAGGGGGAGGTCCTAATCAAGCCAACACCCCACAATTTGTCACATTAACAGGAAGCCAACGACATTATTTTACTGTCATCTGTGCATTCAAACTGTAGCAAGTATTTGTATTTATAACCAATATACAGCTTAAAGACTTCCTTCTGTTATTTACCAAAATGAGATTATTTCTTTAGGAGACTTTTTGCAAACGAAATTGCATGATTGTTTCTATTACTTGGTAGGTCGATGTGTCGTCTTATTGCCAGTCCCAGACTGCTTGGAATCAGCGTAGCTCTACAACATCCAGTCTGTCCTCAAGGTTAGCAAATGAAAAGGACGGTGGATTATGATTTTCCTACCTGTAAGGTTAAGGCCGGGAATATGTTATACCCTTCGCAAAACCTAAAGCAAATCAGAATCAAAATCGAAACCAGAAAAAAATAGAAAGTAAAATCTCACATTTACAGATAAATCTAGTCAAAACAGAGTAACTAAGCCAATGGCTGAAAGGAGCATAAACTCTTTCGTTAGGCCATTCTCTGTCATCATGAGAGAGAATGAGAGATTTAAGAAAAAAAATTTCTGAATCCGTGTTGGTTGTCTATCAATAAGTCATTTTCTTCATGGTGATTCATAATGTTCGAGTACAGTATATGCTCCAAAATCCTACTGCAAATTGACGTCAGTGATATGGGTCTGTAATTCAATGGGTTACTATTTTCTTTCTTGAATATTGGTGTGACCTGTGCTACTTTCCAGTCTTTAGGAACAGACCTTTCGTCAAGTGAGCGGTTACATATGATTGCTAAGATATGCGCTATTGTGTCTGCATACTCTGAGAGGAATCTGATTGGTATACCATCTGGACCGGAAGACTTGAGTTTCTTAAGTGATCTGAGTTGTTTCGCAACACCTAAGATATCTGCCCGCATCTCGTGGTCGTGCGGTAGCGTTCTCGCTTCCCGCGCCCGGGTTCCCGGGTTCGATTCCCGGCGGGGTCAGGGATTTTCTCTGCCTCGTGATGGCTGGATGTTGTGTGCTGTCCTTAGGTTATTTAGGTTTAAGTAGTTCTAAGTTCTAGGGAACTGATGACCATAGATGTTACGTCCCATAGTGCTCAGAGCCATTTGAACCATTTGAACCTAAGATATCTACTTTTATGTCACTCATGCTAACAGCTGTTCTGGTTTCGAATTCTGGAATATTTACTTCGTCTTCTTTAGTGACGGAATTACGGAAAACTGTATTTAATAACTCCGCTTTAGTGGCACCATCATCGGTAACATTTCCATCGCTATCGCGCAGTGACGGTATTGACTGTTTTTTGCCACTGGTGTACTTTACATACGACCAGAATCTCTTTGGGTTTTCTACCATATTTTGAGACAATATTTCATTGTGGAAACTATTAAAAGCATCTCGCATTTACGTTCCGCACTAAATTTCGAGCTTCCGTGAAACTTAGCCAGTCTTGGGGATTTTGCGTTCTTCTGAATTTGGGATGCTTTTTTCGTTGCTTCTCCAACAGTGTTCTGACGTGTTTTGTGTACCGTGGTGGATCAGTCCCGTCTCTTATTATACGGTATGGCTCAAAATGGCTCTGAGCACTATGAGACTTAACATCTGAGGTCATCAGTCCCCTAGACTTAGAACTACTTAAACCTAACCTAAGTACATCACGCTCATCCATGCCCGAGGCAGGATTCGAACCTGCGACCGTAGCAGTAGCGCGGTTCCGGACTGAAGCGCCTAGAACCGCTCGGCCACAACGGCCGGCTAATCCGGTTGTTGAAAATGAAGATTTATGCGATCTTGGGTTTAGGAAGATTTTTACCTAGCTCAACGGAGACAGGATAACATTGCCTTGCATAAAATTGTACTGCCACCATCCTAGTCGATCTTTTTTCAGGTAAGACGGTAAAGAATATTTTGGCGTTTATAGATAACCTGTTGACAGCTACAAACCTGGGATTTTGAAAAGATAAGCAGAAGCAGCAAATGACCAATTTACGCTTGGCAGGAGACGTGAAAACTTTTGTAATGTACCCAAGGAACGCTCAATCATTCCATGAATTAAGGAGAGGCCTGGTACAGCGATATAGAAGGTAGTGTAGCTGCAGATATTATTATGAGCAGTTAGTGGAGTGACAAAGAGTCAGAACGAATCTGACCAAAGTTCGTGAATAGGATACAGAGAATTATTGTTATACTTAACGAAGAGTAACATAATAAATAGGGTTCTTCTGAAGGAAGAAATGTAGAGGGTGTCTGTCGCATTATCACGCAATTAGTTATAATGCTGCAAAAATGTATGCAGAGGCAGAACGTTGCTTGATTGGCGTGGCAGACGATAGGAAACATTGATTTTTTGTCAGACAGAGATGCTCACATGTCTGTGGCAAGTCTGGAGTTCACACGCCAGAGACGGTTAAGCTCTCCGCGATAGGCTTATAGGTTACGCGGAGTTGACAAAGACGTGTGGTCGCTAGGATGAGCGATGTTAAATTTCCAAGTGAAAATATGTAAGTTTTGCTCCATGTAGATGAAGGCTACTGTGTAATCTTAGAACTAGCTTTCCTGTATAAGTATCACGCTAAAATAGAACTTGGGTAACACGCTGTGGAACTTGAGATAATGTCGTTCCATCTGGTGAAACATGTTGTCAGTGACATACTGCCGCCAAGATCGTCTTCCCTCAAAGATGAATCGGATAAACTGCGCTAATCAGGGCCGGCACGCCCCATTGGGACTCTGATTAGAGCGATGCGACGCCTTCGACTGTGATAATAATTCCGATAAATAAACCTGTTGTCACACGCTCACTACCTCTGTGAGTCCACGACGGACGACCATCTGGTTTTATGTTCCTATTGCCCTGCGACGTCATCGTGACTTGCTATGAGGTCAGTAAACCCACGAGCTCTCGTGATCCTACTACACTCCTGGAAATGGAAAAAAGAACACATTGACACCGGTGTGTCAGACCCACCATACTTGCTCCGGACACTGCGAGAGGGCTGTACAAGCAATGATCACACGCACGGCACAGCGGACACACCAGGAACGGTGGTGTTGGCCGTCGAATGGCGCTAGCTGCGCAGCATTTGTGCACCGCCGCCGTCAGTGTCAGCCAGTTTGCCGTGGCATACGGAGCTCCATCGCAGTCTTTAACACTGGTAGCATGCCGTGACAGCGTGGACGTGAACCGTATGTGCAGTTGACGGACTTTGAGCGAGGGCGTATGGTGGGCATGTGGGAGGCCGGGTGGACGTACCGCCGAATTGCTCAACACGTGGGGCGTGAGGTCTCCACAGTACATCGATGTTGTCGCCAGTGGTCGGCGGAAGGTGCACGTGCCCGTCGACCTGGGACCGGACCGCAGCGACGCACGGATGCACGCCAAGACCGTAGGATCCTACGCAGTGCCGTAGGGGACCGCCCCGCCACTTCCCAGCAAATTAGGGACACTGTTGCTCCTGGGGTATCGGCGAGGACCATTCGCAACCGTCTCCATGAAGCTGGGCTACGGTCCCGCACACCGTTGGGCCGTCTTCCGCTCACGCCCCAACATCGTGCAGCCCGCCTCCAGTGGTGTCGCGACAGGCGTGAATGGAGGGACGAATGGAGACGTGTCGTCTTCAGCGATGAGAGTCGCTTCTGCCTTGGTGCCAATGATGGTCGTATGCGTGTTTGGCGCCGTGCAGGTGAGCGCCACAATCAGGACTGCATACGACCGAGGCACACAGGGCCAACACCCGGCATCATGGTGTGGGGAGCAATCTCCTACACTGGCCGTACACCACTGGTGATCGTCGAGGGGACACTGAATAGTGCACGGTACATCCAAACCGTCATCGAACCCATCGTTCTACCATTCCTAGACCGGCAAGGGAACTTGCTGTTCCAACAGGACAATGCACGTCCGCATGTATCCCGAGCCACCCAACGTGCTCTAGAAGGTGTAAGTCAACTACCCTGGCCAGCAAGATCTCCGGATCTGTCCCCCATTGAGCATGTTTGGGACTGGATGAAGCGTCGTCTCACGCGGTCTGCACGTCCAGCACGAACGCTGGTCCAACTGAGGCGCCAGGTGGAAATGGCATGGCAAGCGGTTCCACAGGACTACATCCAGCATCTCTACGATCGTCTCCATGGGAGAATAGCAGCCTGCATTGCTGCGAAAGGTGGATATACACTGTACTAGTGCCGACATTGTGCATGCTCTGTTGCCTGTGTCTATGTGCCTGTGGTTCTGTCAGTGTGATCATGTGATGTATCTGACCCCAGGAATGTGTCAATAAAGTTTCCCCTTCCTGGGACAATGAATTCACGGTGTTCTTATTTCAATTTCCAGGAGTGTATAATACGTCGGCTAAAGTACAGGAGTTGTCTGCTGAACAGAACGACGTTTCCCTTACCAAACTGATCTCCTTCCGCATTGTATCTCAGGCACATACCCAATCCAGGAGTGGTCTATTCAGTTAAGGATCGCTCCTTACCTACTCAGTTAAAGTGAAAGTGAGAAAAGGAGGCTAGACGCACAGTCTCTTGTCCAGAAAGCTGATCAGTGGCTGGCGAATTAGGTGTGAACTGTCAGTGGATTCCTCAATGTGAAAGACGTAGTGACTGTTGTGAAGTGACTTTTTCTTCTTCGTTCCATCTTAATGCTACTATTGACAAGTGTGCTCTACTCACGTGAAAAGATACTTGGAAAGTTACGCAATGAAATATATTACTAATCCATGAGGTAATCTCGAAACAAGTGGAGAAGGATGCATGTAACTGGGGGGTTCTGTTTGTATAAACAAATTCTCAAAAATTAATATGAAATGCAAAGTAAACATCACTGTCATATGAAAACTGTTGATACACAAAAATTTGTGGACCTCATTATGATGGAATACGGAGGGCAATATGTTAACGGTAAACACGAGCGCTTTCCATCAACAAACATTGCCATGTATGTTGGTGTACGAACGCATAAAAAAATTAATATAGGGCTCGGGTAGTGCAGCGAATATTGTAAATGGATGGCGTCTTCTGAACGATGTTTTACAAGACTTCCTCTGTGTGACGACGATTTTATTAATTAAGTTTATCATTAAGATCTCACAAATACCATCCTTTGATAGTAAAATTACTCTTTTAGACTCTCCCACCTTTTTTAAATCATTTGCAGTTATATATTTTTAAATTAACCTTTACATACTCACTTATTTGGTCACTGCAATTAAAATGTATAAATAACGATTATTTGGTACTGATTCTTGCGGGCCGCCCTGTCTTAATCCACAGGACTGGGTTGAATGTAATTTTCACAGGGCGCCAGAGGAGGAGAAGATATTCCCGTATACTCATCAAACGGGACACACTATGATGTCGTTTCATGCAATCCGTAATGTTACATATGGCATTGATAAAACACGCCCCAGGTTTTCGCATTAGTCCTATAGATAAAACGAACAGGACCTTTTCGTAGGGAATATAATACAGTTACATTATTTACTTGATACGTTTTCGCTAAAGGCCGTAGTTTTCGTGTTCTTCAAGAAAAACGTACAAAAGTGATCTTCGAACACCTCCACTCCCACAGTCAGCCCCTAGCCATGTTGTTCATGACACTCCCTCATGTTACTATACAAACATTTGCGACTGCGCGAATTATTCCCCACATTTGACCTCTTTTGGTCTTCACTGACATTATTATTACGCCACCGGCATAATGGAGCTCTTACAAATTGTAAAATTGACGTTCGAGCAAATTTTACCTGACGATTTTGTGAATGTTAACAGCATAAAAAAACAATTACATCGTTGTATTCGACAGACCTTCTGACTATGAAACTATGCTTGTAAGAGTTAAGTTTGGATCGAATTGTCAACGTAGTTACTTTTAGCGTAAGATTTAGAAAAGTCGTTTTTCTTCTATTACCGTCACGGGCATGGTTAAATTAATAACGGTAACGCTATAGCCGACTATGCTGGTGGTGTAATAGCCAAATCAATAAAGAGCCGAGCGGAGTGGCCGTGCGGTTTGAGGTGTCATGTCATGGACCGACCGGCGTCTCCCGCCGGAGGTTCGAGTCCTCCCTCGGGCATGAGTGTGTGTGTGTGTTGTTCTTAGCATAAGCTAGCTTAAGTGGTGTGTAAGTCTAGGGACCGATGACATAAGCAGTTTGGTCCCTTAGGAATTCACATACATTTGAACATTTTTGAATAGAGACCAAGAAAGGTCGAACATTGGGAATAGTTCGCGTAGTCGGAAATTTTTATACGGTGGTAGGAGGGAGTGCCACCCACAACATACCAGAAATCCTGACTGCTGAGGGATGAGTGCTGGCGTGGATGTCCGTTTTAAGGTCATCTTTGTACGTTAAGTTCCTGCAAAAAGGTCCTCTTCTTTTTTTCTGTAAAACTAACAGTTCGCAAGTACCGAGCGAGATAATATGAAAACCTCTTGTGTGAGTTTTGAAGGGCAGGTATAACACTGGGGACTGCATTAAACTACATCAGTACAGGTAGCTGAGTCACCCAGCATCAGTGTTTCTCAAACTTGGTTTGTGACGAATTATTTACTCCTGCTCTCGAAGAGAAAGGTATAAATTTTCTAAAGAGCAACTGCAATCAGTTTTAGACAACCTCTTATGGAAACAAAATCAACGATGTGGTACCGTCGTAATATTTCTGAACCTGGTACAGATAGTCCTTTAATTTCTGATGGGTGAAAGTACCACACACACGTACATTAATTTAACAAACTACCTCCTTGCAGTTTTCGATACTTATGTGCCTTTTTTCCAGTTAATAAAAATCAAATAAGTATATTCTTTGCCTTTTTGCAAGAATGGCTTGCAAATAGTCGTCTTAGCAAGCAGATCACGAAGTGCTCGAGATACTACAAATGTTAATTTTAAACACTAATTATCGTTTTTCTTCTGCCTCCGCAATTATAATTCACCAGCCACCTTCCAATACGTGGCGGAGAATTCAACTGACACCTCTATCATTTTCATCGTCTCGTATTTCATTGTTGGATGTGATGTAGGAACAACAACAATTTTCTTGTCCAGGTCATTACGCGATATGTACTTGGGAAGGAGTAAAATGTTGTCTTACTCTTTTTGGGTCGTACGCTCGTGGAGCAGAAAAACTTTCAGTGGTGCACAAAGCCTCTCTTACAGCGGAGCTGTACGAACACTTCCGTAACGCGGCAGAGATTCCTACTTGAGTCAGTGACGAAACGTGTCGCCCTTTGTTGGATCTCTACCTGTGGCCCAGACTGACGAACAGTACGCAAGATCTGCCTAAGGATGTGTGAAGAAAGCAGACTGCAGTCATACGAGCAGAAGGAATTGATAGGGAACCAGTAATTGAGAAGGTAGTGAGACATATGCCGTGGCGCGCGCAGCCAAACAAACGCAACGGTCGGCTACGGCGGCAGAGTTAAGCGGCGCCTGCTACTTAGTGCCGGTGCGTTCTGCCACCCGTAATATAGCAAATAGACGATATGAAGCCTTAGACGCTACGCCGTGTGAGGTACTGGGGCGATCTAAGAGGAAAGGGGAACAAAATGCTAGGAATGGGGGTAAGAAGCAGACAGCTTCAGTAGAGATAGATGCTTGTGAGAAGCGGTCTCTGGTAGACGCAGAGTGTTAGGTTGAAGTTTCTGGGCTGCAAGGCTCTGTTGATTTTATATTCAGACGTGGGTCTCAGTTGGTAGACCGAAGAACGACAGATAGTCATCGTCTTTTGTGCAAGGACTTTAACAAGGAGGTACATCAGCTGGGAAGATAAATTTGTGCTAAGATTCGGAATGAAATTTAGTGTTAATGATTACCTCCGAATGCATATTCACCTTCTCCTCCTCACATCTCCTACACCTATAACAGCGAATTTACGTCAGACAAACAAGTCTCGCTCTCAGTTCGGTGAACAGACTGAATTGCCTGTAGCACGAACCACTGTCAAATGGTTCAAATGGCTCTGAGCACTATGGGACTCAACATCTTAGGTCATAAGTCCCCTAGAACTTGGAACTACTTAAACCTAACTAATCTAAGGACATCACACACACCCATGCCCGAGGCAGGATTCGAACCTGCGACCGTAGCAGTCCCGCGGTTCCGTACTGCAGCGCCAGAACCGCACGGCCACCGCGGCCGGCGAAGCACTGTCAATCAATCCCAGACAAAACCCACGCACGATACGGAACAGAGCTTACGTAACCAAGGGGGATGAAATGTTTGCTATTTCAAGAGGCACCGTATCGAAGAGCTACGCCGCGTACAGGGAAAGTGGATAAACATCATGTGCTGGCTGGCTGATCAAGTACACCTCATGGTATAATGTTTGTTCCCCAGGGGTGATGCTGCATTCCAAGAAGACAGGGCCGCTGTCGGCAGAAACTGCGTCGTCCATGCCTGTTTCTGCAAGCACGAGCACGAGAATGAGTTGTTGCCTCTGCTCTGGGTCAAAAAATGGTTCAAATGGCTCTGAGCACTATGGGACTTAACAGCTGAGGTCATCAGTCCCCTAGAACTTAGAACTACTTAAAACTAACTAACTTAAGGACATCACACACGTCCATGCCCGAGGCAGAATTCGAACATGCGACCGTAACAGTCGCGCAGTTCCAGAATGAAGCGCCTAGAACCGCTCGGCCACCGACGCCGGCCCTCTGCCCTTGCCACCAGTCACCAGATTATATTGTTACTGAGCCTGTGTGGTCTACTTGGCAGAGAAAGCTTGGTATCTCGTATCGATACCACTTCGTGGCGTATCAAGGTTGTTAATGGAATGGCAAGTTTCTGTCTGATGCTGACAATGTTGACACGGGAAGTGGGGACCCAGTACTGCATGCCTGTTGAGCCATAAATCCAGTGGCTCTGTACTATGAGCGTCCTCTACCGCAACATTATAGGACAGCTGGCGTCAGCCGCTCAGCCCACTTGCGCTTGGAACCTCATCGCATTGACACCACCGTTTGTGCTAGTACAGTGAGTCTTTTCTTATTGACGTTCTAGTAACTGGAATCTGTTTCTTGCTGCTTATTTGTAGTGTTTCTTCATATGTCTGGAGTAATAAAAGCACTCCGTCTTCAGGCCACAAGTGGCCCATCGGGACCATCCGACCGCCGTGTCATCCTCAGATGAGGATGCGGATAGGAGGGGCGTGTGGTCAGCACACCGCTCTCCCGGTCGTTATGATGGTTTTCAAATGGTTCAAATGGCTCTGAGCACTATGGGACTCAACTTCTCAGGTCATTAGTCCCCTAGAACTTAGACCTAGTTAAACCTAACTAACCTAAGGACATCACACACATCCATGCTCGAGGCAGGATTCGAACCTGCGACCGTAGCGGTCTCGCGGTTCCAGACTGCAGCGCCTAGAACCGCACAGCCACTTCGGCCGGCTATGATGGTTTTCGTTGACCGGAGCCGCTACTATTCGGTCGAGTAGCTCCTCAATTGGCATCACGAGGCTGAGTACAGCCCGAAAAATGGCAATAGCTCATGGCGGCCCGGATGGTCACCCATCCAAGTGCCGACCACGCCCGACAGCGCTTAACTTCGGTGATCTGATGGGAACCGGTGTTTCCACTGCGGCAAGGCCGTTGCCTGTGGAGTAATACCATCAATTAAATCTTCTGTTTAGTATGTGAACTTGTTCGCTAATCATTTCTGCTGCTGTCTAGCTTTCTTACGACGACAGCTGCCACACCACTCTGTAACCCAGCTCTCCTCACTTTTGTGTATGACGTATACAAAGTCATATACAACAACCTGGCGACAAGTATTAGAACCTACATGTGGCTGTCATCTTGTTTCCTTCTTCTTGTTCTGTCGTCTTTGATTGGTTTTGCTATTATTGCTTACCCAGTGTATGCCTTGCTTGTGCTCTTTATGTTCTAGTTTTCGCAGTTGCTGCTTTTGCACTCCTTCTCGATTTCTACGAGCTGTTTTTGCTTTCTCTGTACTTTTCATTGTTTGTCTTTTGCATTACTTCATAGATTGTGGCTAGTCCACCACATGTGCCTTATGCGCTGCCTGCATTTGATCTAACAGCAACTACTCTGTTTCAGAGTCAACAAATAGTGTAATTACTTGAAGTGATGAATCGCAGATGACTTAGCGCAAAACACCAGACACAGCTGCAGCTCCACTGCGTGTACAACCTGCACTGCCTGCATATGTGCCGCCATTTCGTGAGTTTGACGAGCTGAAAGAAAACTGGACACAGTGAGACGCCCACTAAACCCGCTGGGCAGAACAGGTAATTAGGATCGTGGAAAGGGTCAAATAAGGTTGTGATCAGTTTCACCTTCTAATTGTAATTTAATAACACGTTTACAACCAAAGCGGCACATAGCCGAAACTTAACCAAATGCAACTCTTTCACGACTAAAGGCCTCCAACCAAGAAATCTTAAAAATCAACAAGGTAAAAATGCAGTATAAATAGCAATAAAATAATTTAAAAAACGTATAACACATCTAGGTGGAAAGCCTCAAGGCAAAGTAGATAGAACAAACATATGCAAGGTGCAATACAAATGGCTGGAGCCACAATTAAGTTTCAAAATTTTTAAAAAATTTTAGTATAATCTTTTAAAGGAAGAAGGCCGCAATGTTTAAGCTTGAAGGAAAATTTTAAGAATAAGTCGCAAGGCTTAGAGCCCACAGTTAATTTACCAAAACCTTTTTAAAAAATATAACCATAAGCCTTAAATTTTAAGTCGCTGAAAACAGATAATTAAACACCGGTGGGAAAGACAATAAAGACAACGGCACTCAGAAGCCTCCAGGGAGGTCGATCTACTTAGGTGAGCCCAACTACACTTGATCCATCGGAACCCAACCAGGGGAGAGCCACGGACCGACTGACACAACGACTTGTTTGCCATCAATCAGTACACGAGAACTCAAACACAAAATGTTACTAACGTGATAATCCACAATGAAGTATGTATCAGCTGTCAAAATTACACACCATGTTGGACAGCGACAACTGGTGAGGAAAGGACACTGCCTGAAATTACGTTAGTGGCCAGGGCAGGTAACCGGAACACTAACGGCCACAAGGCAGAAAATTACTCTGGTGCAGTCGAATTGTAGTCAACCAGTATAGTTAATTGCACAGCATGCCTGCTAAATTTCAGCAATAGAAACACTCGGAATTGCTCACAGGAAAACCTCTCCAATAGCGAACCACCGAAACGAAACACCACAACATGAATGGATGTGGCTTGTGTTGTAACGGCGACCGGAACGGTCGCGTGGTTGAGGTGACGGAAAGCGCGGCCGGACCCGCGGAGCGGCCCACGAACAACAACACAACGGGAGAGGACGGACACGACCAACGAAGGACGGAACGGACAACTACGAGATCGAAACAATGGATTCACACGAAAACATAACAACCACGTCCACTCGTACACAAAACAAGAAAGTAAATAAGCTGTCTAAGGCGAGGCGATGTGTCCGGAAACGTACGCAAGGTTAGACTGGCTGGCTGAGCTTTTTCTTTTTTTTTTTCCTTTATTAAGTTTCGATTCCCCCAAAAAGGGGGCGGGCTGGCAGCAGCTTATTATGCCGCTCTTCAGCCTACAGAATTTGTTTTAAAAAGATGAAGATAATAAAAAATAATAACAGTTGGCGATAAAATCGGTGACTTAAAGGTAAAATTGCAGAAAATTCTGGAGCTTAAAACATAAAACACAGGGTTGATGATGCTAATAAAATACACAGGAAGCAGAAAAATAATAGACAGACAATTAAAAAACACGGCGACAGTCTGGGTTCTGTTCGCAAGAGATATAAAATACACACCCAGCGACAGCATGATTTCTGTTCGCAACACTGTGGAAAGACGCACAACACTGAACACTGCACTAAAAAGTTGGCACAAATATGACATACCACACCCGAGAGCAGGGGGGGGGGGGGGAACTGGTCAGATGACGGGAAAAAAGGGGGGGAAGGAGAGGAAAAGTGAAGGGGGAGGGGGAAAGGAGCCAATGGAAGATGAGGATCCATAAGAGGGGTGAGGGGTACTGAGCAGACGTGCCAGGGAGTGGGGAAGGCAGAGGAGGGGAGTACAAAAGGACTCGGGGGGTGGGGGGGGGGAGGATGGCTGAGCGAGAGCCAGGCGCTTAAATACTCTAACGGGGGCGCCGCTATTGGCCGCAAGAACCACGTGTTCTACTGTGGCACCCTCACACCAGATGCGGGCCTAGAGGCGCGCGCCGCCACAGCTTACGGCGCGATGGTGCAGAGACCTCTAGCGGTCTTCGACGTCCATGACGTCTGGTGGGGATTCAAATTCCGCGGCACATGGTACCAGAGCTTGGGTAGTTGAATCCACTACTCAACTTTTACGTCCTGGGTCGGTGAACCACAAAGCTCATAGTGATCGGACAGCCCCCACACATACTCTGACTCTGTGCAAGGACCGCCAGCACCGCGCGGAGATAACTCCCCTGGTCCGTAGCAACCGACCGACTCACTGTAGACCCCCTGGCCAGAAACCATATCCCCGAAACCGAAGTTGGTACATGGTGCAAATATCGATACATATCACTGCTGCCACACGTAGAAGGAAGAAGAACCATGACATAACCACAACAAGGGAGGGAAACCAAACACAGATATACAGTGAAGTTCATGAAAAGGCATAGCTGAGAGTGAGCACGGCTCACACAGTATCTCGTACAGTTCAATGCACGCATCGCAGTGCATCATATACAAGGAACTGATAAACATTCTTATTTCTTGGCTAGGGTAGGAGTAACTTTATATCACTTATCCAGCAAACTTCTTGTGCTGGCATAAGCTGGCGCCAGCACAATGATCGGCAAAGATGTAGCGCGAAGATCGATGATAGGCGCTGGATCAAGAGCGCCTGTCACAAGAGAGGCCAGAGACACACCGACAAGCAGCACGCCGCCAACGCCCTCTTGACAGCGTGTACGAGCCTGTAGGCCGCAGCCGCTGACCGGAGGGCGCCAGCACTGACTCACAGACTACGATAGTAAAAAATGGTTCAAATGGCTCTGAGCACTATGGGACTTAACATCTGAGGTCATCAGCCCCCTAGAACTGAGAACTACTTAAACCTAACTACGCTAAGGACATCACACACATCCATGCCTGAGGCAGGATTCGAACCTGCGACTGTAGCAGTCTCACGGTTCCAGACTGAAGCGCCTAGAACCGCTCGGCCACTCTGTCCGGCGGCTACGATAGTACATAGCGACCAGAATTGCGACAATAGCAAGAGGACTATTACTGAGGAGCTTGTACCACAACTCGTGCACTCTATTCAACTTAAGTAGCAGCTATCTGTTCATGTAAATAAAGAACCGTGTTAATCCATGTGTGCATTTGTGTTGTAGAAAGAGGGTATCAGCCACCAATAATAACATTCTCTCCCCTGCTTCCTATGATACAAGACAAGATGAGGATACTACGTTTTCGTTTTTCTGCCACTTCGCTCAATGTCTTGGTAGAATATGAGGTCCTGTCGCACACTCTTGCAAAGTGTTGTGAGGGCTGGGTTCATGTGGTGGCTGCCTGTTACAAACTTTTTTGTTGCGTAAGCAACAAGGACAGACATATTGCCAGTGGCTGACTGAGCTGCAAAGCCATACTAGACAGCATAGATTCAAAAGCGACTGTGACAAATATTAGAGTGATACAATGGTTCGTGATGCCATCACACACGAAGTAGCTGACTCTCTATTCTGGAACAGATTCTTATACACCTGGACCCTTCCACGCTACAGGTTCTGGAAATTCCAGACTATCAGGATTCCTGCGAAAGTGCAGCAGACAGTTTTGATGTAACATCTTTTTCTCCCGTCGACAGCTGCGTCAAGCAGAACTTGCGACAGGCTCGCAAACAGCAGCCCAGTCCACCACCCACAACGCTAACGTCAACACGTGTCGCATCCAGCACAAGGTATGAAGTCGTGCCCTAATTGTGATACGCACATGATCGCCGATCTTGCCCCTCGCCTGAAATGACTTTTTTTTTTTTTTTTTTTTTGCGGCAAATGGGGACCTGTACAGCCTGTGTACTTATGGAAGCTTAACGCAACCCCTTCTGTTACTCCATCATGCCAATATAACTCACAGAGACGGTGTGTAGTGTGTTTTCAGAGACCCATACTGTCGTTAGTGAAAAAAAAAAAAAACAAAAACCGGAGCAATAGCATCTCAGGAAAAGCTCCCACTTTATACGCAGTGCTGTGTGAGGACGACAAACTTTTTGTGTCTCTTAATATTGCAGGACAATCCGTCCAATTGCAACTTTATACTGGCGCTTCAACGACTTTCCTCAGTTGTACAATTTGCTAATTGCTTGGCAAAACGAAGTTGTGCACATCGCACCATACGCTGACGGAGTATAATGGCCAAGACATTCCTGTCTTATTCACTTTTACCTTTCCTCAAACTTCACGAAATGTGACAAAGACAGCGACGTCCAACGTGCTTTCCTCTCGAGACAGTGCTAATATTTATGGTCTAGATTTCTCTGGTTGTCTGCAGCTCGTGGTCGTGCGGTAGCGTTCTCGCTTCCCGCGCCCGGCGGTTGGTTGCTTGGGGAAGGAGACCAGACAGCGGGGTCATCGGTCTCATCGGAGTAGGGAAGGATGGGGAAGGAAGTCGGCCGTGCCCTTTCAGAGGAACCATCCCGGCATTTGCCTGGAGTGATTTAGGGAAATCACGGAAAACCTAAATCAGGATGGCCGGACGCGGGATTGAACCATCGTCCTCCCGAATGCGATTCCAGTGTCTAACCACTGCGCCACCTCGCTCGGTCCCGCGCCCGGGTTCCCGGGTTTGATTCCCGGTGGGTCAGGGATTTTCTCTGCCTCGTGATGACTGGGTGTTGTGTGATGTCCTTAGGTTAGTTAGGTTTAAGTAGTTCGAAGTTCTAGGGAGCTGATGACCATAGCTGTTAAGTCCCATAGTGCTCAGAGTCATTTGAACCATTTCTCTGGTTTGTTAGGGTTAAGCTCTCAGGACAATGTGCCTTCTGTTTCTTCCTTTGATCCTCGGGACACTGTTGCTAAAATTCGTGCAGAATTTCAGGATATGTTATCTGAGGGTTGAGGCAAAGTTAATAATTTTGTTGCCCATGTCACAATGAAGGACAATGCATAGCCAAGTTTTGTTAGAGCTCGTTCTGTTCCTCAGGCGGTTCGAGAATAGGTAGGTGGCTCTGCAACCATATATCTTGCAAGATTTTGGGGTTGTAGCACTGACTACCAGTCACTGGACGTCCCCTCTTGTTATTCTGAAGAAGCCTTTCGACAGACTCTGGTTGTGCATTCATTTTAAGAAAATCACTCACATTTGTCCTCTGCCACGCTCTGAAGAATTGATGGATAAATTGGGTGCCGGTCTTTACTTTTTCAAAAGTGATCTGCGCGAAATTTACTTTCAGATACCTCTGCATGAGCAGTCACAACAAGTCTTTGTCATTAATTCTGATCTTGGTCTCTTCAAATTTTTGAGACCACCGTTTGGCAGTACTTTCGCACCCGCCGTATTTTAGCGATTTCTGCAGCAGTTGATTGCAAAAGTTCCTATTTACTCGAATTATTTAGATGAAATTGTCGTCTCAGGTCGCACTCCTAAAGAACACATAAGCAAGCTTCGCATTCTGTTTCAAGTGTTGTCTGCAGCTCGTCTCAATTGTAACAGAAAAAAATGTGTGTCTTTTCACACTGAACTTGAGTGCTTGGGACACGTCATTAATAGCCAGAGTGTTCACCCACTGCAGTCACATTTGCTTGCTATCCGTGACCTTTCACTACCGCGCAGTGCGTGGGAGTTGAAGTCTGTGTTAGGGAGGTTCATGTATGACATCAAATTCATTCCTAATGCTACTCAAATAGAGGTTTCCTTGCACCACCTGTGCCAGAAGAATGTTGGCATTGTTTGCTTGCAAAATTATACCCACTACTTTCCAGAAGATGAAAGCTGCTTTGCTTAGTAATCGATGCCTTTTCTTATTTTGATCCAGCAGCTGTCGATGCTTCCTCTTTTGGCATTGGTGCAGTTCTGACACATAAATTTGATACTGTTCAAAGGCTGATTGCCTTTGCTTCAAACCTGTTAAACAAAGCTCAATGTAATTATTCACAAACAGAAAAAGAGCCTTGTCTATGATCTCACTAAGTTTCACCAGTATCTTTTTGGAAAAAATTCTACTTGTTCACTAACCATAAACCTCTGAAATCTTTATTTAGTCCTTTCCAGCCAGTCTCAATACCCCATGGCGCAGAAGATCCAACGGTGGGATATTTTTTTTGTTAAATTAGCAGTATGAGGTAGTATATCAAACCATTTCTAAGCGTGGCAGTTCAGATGCTCTCTCTCACCTCTTTGTTGCCCAGGTTCAACATTCGACGAGTCCTCTGCTTCTTGTTGCTACATTGATGCACAAGACACATTTGCTTTGCATAGCTTTCTGCTTAACCATCAGAAAATTGCCCAGGCCACAGGAGGGGATCCTCATATGCAAATTCTGTTACTCTGCATCCGCACCGGTTGGCCGCGTTTCACCTGACATATTTGTAGCTCTGTGATTCGCCGATATTTTGCCCATTGGCACGTCTTTGCAGTTCACCAAGATGTCAAATGTTCAAATGTGTGTGAAATCTTATGGGACTTAACTCCTAAGGTCATCAGTCCCTAAGCTTACACACTACTTAACCTAAATTATCCTAAAGACAAACACACACACCCATGCCCGAGGGAGGACTCGAACCTCCGCCGGGAGCAGCCGCACATTCCATGACTGCAGCGCCCTAGACCGTTCGGCTAATCCCGCGCGGCACCAGGATGTCATTTTGCTTCACATCGATAATGACAAGTCACATATAGCGGTTCCTCAAGCTTTCCAGCCTGACGTGCATCATTTGCTACACCAAGGTCACAGGGCCATCATTTTCGCCAAGTAGTTGGCATGATGTCAGTGCACTTGGGGAGATCTGGATGTTTTAAACTGAACAGGTGGCTTCTCAGTGCCAAGCCTGTACTGAACATCAGTCAGCTCCACCTCAGCAGTTCTTTGCATGGACAAACCTCAAGCACTTTGACAAAATTTGCACTTGGACTGCATGAGTTCTTACTGAAATGCACATTGACTCTTCATCGTTGACACTTTCAGCAAATTTCCCATTCTGGTTCCTACGCACTCTGCTCTGGCTCGTTGAACAGTCCACTGCTTGTCGTCGAACTTTTGGCTTGAGGGATTGCCTGAAGTCACAGTCAATGGACATCAATTTGTTGCCACCGGGTTTGAACAGTTTTGCACCGCCTCTGGCATCTCCCACATCATGAGTACACAATTCCACATGGAATCTAACTTGCGAAGCTGGACGCTTTGTACGAACATTTAAGCTACAGATGGACAAACTTCATGCCTCGCACACATGACATTAAGCTCTGTTGCTCTTCTTGTCTCTCTACCTCTCCCTGCCTCACGACGGACCATCGCCGGCAGATCTGTTACATGAACAGTGTCACCGTGCCTTGTATCAGTTGCTGCACCCGCTGCAGCAGGTGGCACCCACTCTGCCCAGAAAGGCAAAGCATCAACTAACAATTCACTCTTTTACAGACTGTTCGGTGGACAGAGGTGCTGGAAGCAAGGCACCATTGTACGTTTACTAGGACGTTCTTCGTTTCTCCCGTAGCGATTGAGAGGATTCTTGAGGCGCCCCCAGAATCAAATGCATCCCTGTCAATTGTGTGATCCTGCCATAGGCTTTGTGCTTTCAGATTCTGTGCCTATCTGGACGCAGCTGCCGTTGCTGCATCTGGCTCCCGTGGGCCCCCCACCCTCAACAATGATCCCAGAGGCGACAGAAGTCGACGTCCTTTTACAGTTGTCGCCAGCCCGACAGACTTCCCAGAGGCTGTCACAAAGGACTCGTCAGGTCCCTCTGGTGTCATGAAGAAGCCTCTGTCTTCGTTTACTCTTCTGTCTCTGGATGTACGTGCGTCCCTCTACCCCGTGTTTCAGCTTGTGCTTTGGGCAGACTCAATGCATATGTCGGGGCGTTGGCGGGAGCTCAGCATCGGTCTCAGTTTCGGCTCCCGTCTCCTCATTACCACATGCGCCGAGCCCTGTCCCCGTTGTCGTTGGCTCATCTACACTACACGTCTATGGTGAGGAGGTTTGGTGAGGAGGGATGTGGTACCATGTATGTATACCGAAAGGTTTGTAATGGAATGGCAAGTTTCCATCTGACGCCAATAGCAGTCGCGCGGGATCTGGCGGACCCAATAGGGCAGTGGTTCCCAACAAAATTTTCTCGAGGACACCCTCATCGAGCATGATTGGTACCTTGTCACATCACAGCATCAGCTACCTAAAAAAGCCAAATTAAGAGTCTTTATACGTTTTCTATTTTTGGTACTTAGAAAAACATTGACATATTCATTATTGAAAAAATATTGAGCTTAAATCTTAGTTCAATTTAGCCATCATTGTTATTATTAAATTTTTGATTATTGCTCACAAGCTTTGTCTTCAAATCTGTGTGTTTAGTATAATAAACTCCTTAAAAAAATAAAAATTGAATATGAAGTGAAAATGACAGGGAAAAATTAAATCTGATGGTATTGGTCTTTCAAGAGTACTACACTTGAGACTGCATTGAGTAGATATGTGTGAAAAATAAGAAAACGCTAATTTCATACAAGGTATTATTTATTTAAAAAAATACAGTTACAACAGAGTACTCCATCAGTATACAGTTAGTTTTCAGTTCTTAATGAGATGAGTTTTATCTGACCTTTGAGTCCGTTATTTCTGAAATATTAGGTTCCAAACTTGAAACTTTCACTGAAATCCGACCGCATGTCAAGCCGATTCCTATCCTTTACAAACACTACTGTTTTAATACAGAATATTTAATATGTAAACAACACGGTCTCTGAATCCACTGGCAATAAGTTAACAATGGCCGATTGTCGCCTGAAATGAGAGTTTCTGTGTAAAGTGACTGTCAGTTGTCAGCTGCAAAGAGGCAGCGCGTGCAGTCTAACCGCATACAGAAGAACTATTTGCCTCTATCTAAATCTAGTTTTGCGATAGAGTGTGCTAGTGTCAGTTGGCTCTAGGAAGACGCTAGACGCAGAAGTTAGCGTTCGCTAAGACTCTGCTCATGCAGGAAGCGGCCAAAACAAAAAATCTGTTATCATACGTCTGGTACCGCGCGCCGCGGAATTTGAATCCCCGCCAGACACCATGGACGTCGAAGACCTCTAGACGTCTCTGGACCACCGCGCCGTAAGCTGTGGCGGCGCGCGCCTCCTGGTCTGCTTTTAGTGTGAGGGCGCCACCATGGAACACGTGGTTCCATCGGCCAATAGCGGCGCCCCCGATAGACTACTTAAGCGCCTGCCTCTCGCTCAGCCAGTTCCCCCCTTCCGTGCTGTATTCTCCCCACTAAACCTCTCCCTACCTCCCTTCTGCCCCCCCCCCTGAGTCCTTTTGTATTCCCCTCCTCTGCCTACCCCACTCCCTGTCGCGTCTGCCCAGCGCCCCCCACCCCTCTTATGGGTCCTCATCCTCCATCAGCTCCTTTCCCGGCTCCCCTCCCCTTTTTTTTATTTTCCCATCATCTGTCCAGTTTCCCCCCCCCCCCCACCTGCTCTCGGCTGTGGTATGTCACATTTGCCAGCTTTTTAGTGCAGTGTTCCAGTAACTGTTCAGTGTTGTTCGTCTTTCTCATGTTGCGAACAGAAACCATGCTGTCGCTGGGTGTGAATTTTATGTCTTTTGCGAACAGAAACCAGACTGTCACCATGTTTTTTTAATTGTCTGTCTATTGTTTTACCTGTCTGCTTTGTATGTATTTTCTTAGCGTCATCATCCCCCTGTTCTTTGTTTTAAGTTCCACGATTTCTTTTCGCCATGTTACTCTCTAAGTCTCCGATTTTATCGCCAGTTTTTATTATTTATTCTCTTCATCTTTCTAACAAAGTCTGTAGGCTGAAGAGCGGCATACTAAGCTGCTGCCAGCTCGCCCCCTTTGGAGGGGGGTGGGTGGGGGGGGGTGGGGTGGGAAGGAAAAAAGAAAGCTCAGCCAGCCAGTCTAACCTCGAGTTCGTGTTTGTTAGGTTTCCATCTGACTCCGTTATTCAATCTTGCTGTTCGTTCTGTCCTTAGTTGGTCGTGTCCGTCCTCTCCTGCTGTGTTGTTCTTCGTGGGCCTCTCCGCGGGTCCCGCAGTGCTTTCCGTCATTTCAACCCCGCGACCGTCCCGGTCGCAGTTATAACAATACGAAACATATTTAATATATTTTTTATTCTAATAGCATCTTCCTGACCGCTCTGCCATAGCTCGCGGACTCCTGGGGGTCCGCGGACCACCTGTTGGGAACCACTGCATAGGGCGAATCCACCAAGCCACACGTCCAGCAGCTCTGTACTGCGAGCGCGCTCTGCCACCACAATATAGGGCGACCGGTGGCAACTGTACACCCCACTTGCACTTGGAGCCTCATTGTGACGACACCATCATTCACGCTAACACAGCGAGTGTCTTCCTCGTTGACGTGAAGCTGGAGTCCGTTTCTTGCAGCTTATTTTTGATGAGACTCCATATGCTTCGAGAAATACCAGTTAAGTAAATCTTCTGTATATTAACTTGCTACCAAATCGTTTCCGCTTGTGTCCAGCTTTCCTGCAACTACAGTTGTCGCGCCACACAGTGGCCCACCTGTCCTTACTATTGTATACAACGAGTATGAAGTTGTACACTACAGAAGTGCGCATGATTGCTATGCAAGTCCACAACCGTTACCTGCGCTTGCCACTATTTGGCAGGACGAATGGTCGCTCTGTAGTGAATTAGAGATAGGGATACTGAGTATGTAAATAATATTAACAACGTGAACATAGCTTTGTGCAAGGTGAAGCAAGGCGGCTACAACCTAATGAGAAAAATCAAATTGAAATCGGCAATTTCGCTACGGTTTTGATGAAGAGGAGAAGTTAAAGATGTAGTGGATTGTTATACGCGTAAAAAAAGAGTATTATCACTTTGGAACCAAAAGTGCGACTTCGAATTTGTTGAACCAAATGTGTAAGGCTTAAAGGGTATACGGAATGCCCTATGCTTACAATGTTAAATTGAGCTAAAAGTTAGGAACATTTTCTCATTTGTTATTTGGACGATACTATTGATTTTTTCACTGAACACAGAGATATGTTCTGCTTTTATGCTGAATTATTAATGTTGAAAAAATAATGTATAGTTTTTCAGATATTTTATTTTTTGTAAATGTTAAAAAAAGTTATACATTTTAACAAGTATTTTAAAATTTACATCCATTAATACAAAATAATTCCACATATCTTTTAATTCAGGTATATTAGAAGGTCTTGAGGAACAACTACAGAAAATTTCATCTTTCTACTATAAATAGGCCCTGAGAAAATGTAACTTATACACAAAAAAACTAAAGTTACGGGAAATTAGCTTCAAACTTTTTACTTCAGTACAAGCCTGCTCCGTAGCTTGTATCATCAGAATCGTCCAATAGCTTCCTCTTGATGGCTCTGCTATGCTGTCTAGCCATCTTTGAATATTCTTTTATGGCATTATCTGAAGACATGAGCCGTTCCTTGTGCAAACAACGCATAGCTGCGGCAGTTCGTAGTCCTACACAGAGCCCCAACTTCTGCAGAACTTTGCACTTTGTTATATTGCCCTGATTGAATGATGAAACAGCATCATAAACGCCAAAGTGAAGTGTGTTTATACCCACAAACACAGTTTTAGGTAGTCTATTCCATATCACATGGTTCACACACTCATTTGGATTTTGAGTCCGGCCATGAAGACATTTCTTTAGTAGACTAATATCTGCGAGGTCTCGGAATATTGGTTTTATTTCATCCATTATGGCAGGTGGCAGGTGATGAGGGTGATTGTATTGTTTCTCAGTTACCTTGCCTCTGTTGTACTTGCACCAACTATCGTCTCCTTTTGGACATAGCCCATGTTGGGGATTCTCGTTGTTTGAAGCTGTATGAAAAAACAGAGCCCAGACTGCTCTTCTCATTAATTCTGTATGTGCTGTATTCTGTCTTATTGCTGGACCATAGCACTTCTGAATATGATCTATTGTAGCATCTGTCAGTCTATTTTTCCCATCTAAAGTTTTTCCATCGCTCAATTTCTTGCCTTTCATGCTAGCCTTGAGCCGTCGAAGTCTTGATCCCATCCATTTCTGAACATGGGCAACACACTCCAGTTTGGAAATTTTCACATCGTTACCATAGGGTCTCAGTTCCTCAATTTCTTTGAAAGCCTTTGAGTCACCATCTCCAAGATAATTTATGTATCTAACGTTGTACCATTTTACTGAGCGTTGATAAATACTTCTTACACCAGCAACTTCCATACCACCACTTGACCCATAGTAATTTGCCATGCACTCCTCTTCATGTTTATTTTTCATTTTCTCCTTGCATCTGCAATGCTTGGAAAGTATTGCCACATCAACTACCTTACCAGTGTCCACACTTGTAGCTGTTACCACACCATTCAGAGATGTGTGGCCTCTCTTCTGCCAGCTTCCATCAAAAGTTATGGACAAGTCTCTGCTATTATTATTTTCAACAACTGCTTCCTCAACAGCATCTTTTATGTTTTCCTGTGCCACATCTTCTACAGCAGAGCCTATTGCAATTATGTGTTTGTTAAATTTTGAAGGTGGAGGAGGGAGGTCCATCACACCACACAACATGGCACCTGCAGCCCTGCCCTTTCCTATACACCGTAATCCATAAACCAGTCTAATGTTTATAGTTTACCTGTATCTGCAGTAACATGTGAGGAATTGAAGAAAGTAACACTGTGTTTGCAATAACTGCACATCAACTCTAATTCACAAGCAAGTCCTACATGTGTTTCAATGAAACAGCACATTTTCCACATTGTTTGCAGCACACATTGTTCTCCAAAACGTCTGATAATAAAGAGACGTTAATTACCTCATATTTTGTAGTCCCAGCATTTAGTTTCTTGTATTCTTCTTCAATTCCAGCTAGTTTTCTTCTTGAAGCACTTTCCGGAGTAGTGGCAGCAGCATCACTCAATGTATCACTACCAGTGTTGAGGTTAGTCGCTACTGGGACATCAGATACTGATGAAGATGAAGCAGACGAATTTTTAGTACACTTTACTTTCTTGCGCCAATGTACACGCATTCCAAATACCTTCAGATTTGGTCTTGGCATGTTGAAGGAAAGAAAACTCAATGACTTCCCCACATACGTCTTTCACAACAATGACATGGATGTACTCACAAAGGAAACAATACAAATGGTGCAGAAACTATTGTCAACTGTCTAGCAGTGTAGCCAACAGAAAAGCTAACTCTCTTGCGCTCAATTATATCTCTGGCTAGGCTGTCTATATCAGGTATATTTCGCGTCTCATATACAAGGTGCGGAACATCGTGTGTCGAAATTATTTAAAAAAATTATTTAAAATAGTTCTATTCACGTCATCCAAATATTTTATACACGGTATTAAACGGGAGAGTCGAAATTTTTCGAAAATGCATTTACCCAAAAATCGATTTTTTCATCGAAAAACTCATTCCGTATACCCTTAACGAAATAGAAATTTTTCGAAAATGCATTTACCCAAAAATCGATTTTTTCATCGAAAAACTCATTCCGTATACCCTTAACGAAATAGTGCTACATTTTTTTAACACTAACAGAGAAGTTCTTGAAGTTCCCCCGAGTATGAAGGCATTGCATCGAAAAAGAAACTCATCAGTCTTGTCAATAAAGTCATTTTGACCTCTCAAAGTTTCACGTGCAGATGGTTTTGTTGTAATGGTAAGTTCCCTATTCATGTGGGGGACAAGTACCATGCTGTAATCTAAGAACTGCTCCTTCGCAGAACTATTTCGAATCACTGGAAGGAATTCGCCGTTATTCTGTGGGAATCTCTTTATGGAACGTGTAAAGAATAGACTGGCTAAGTTATATAACAGTTTGGTTATGATAGGCATCTATTTTCACAGTCATAGTTGCAGAATGTAAATTAGAGATTCGAACTCCAGCAGTCGGAAATACAGGCCACGCGCTAAAGTGCAGAACCGTACCGAACATCTGAAAATGATTTAGAAAATTACAGTGTTGGGTTGGTGCAAAAGTTCGTACCGTTTTTACGTAAGTTTAATAAACACGAAAGATACACGTAGGACAATCTTAAGTCATCAATAACATATTTACAAACTGTCTGGCAACACTGGAGTAACTTTCCGGTTGCGCGATTGTAGAAATCACGTGGTTCCGAGGCGAAGAACTCATCGAGCAATGTTCGGGCGCACTTTCATCCGAAGAGGAAGTTTCTCGAAGGCTGTTCCATAGACAGCGTGTAAGGTGAAAACCTGAGGGCGGAAGTTCAGGTGAATAAGGTGGGTGCGGAATGTCTTTCAATCCAACTACTGTATAGTGATTTTGTCAGTTTACCAGAAAGCCGGCGGACGTTATTGTAGAGTAGCATCGCTTCACGCAGTCTTCCTTGTCGTTGTTCTTGCATTGCATCTGCATGCGTCTCAGTCGCTGACAGTAAATGTCAGCAATGACTGTTACACCTCAGGGAGGCAATTCGTAGTACATCACACCGTAACTGTTCCACCAGATGCGTATCATTCTTTCCTGTACGCGCGCAGGTCTAGTTGCTGCTTTGCTTTGGGCTCGGTCGTTCCTTTCTTTTCCGCATGTAAGCATAAAGACATTGTACATCAGGAGTGCTCATGCCGGCATAAAGTAAGCCATCTATACTGGACTAGTTTAGTTACTATCCCAACCTCTACACTAACAAGCGGACCGCGCCTACTCTTGATCGTCAAAATTTTTAATGTGTGCAGGGCTTAGCCAGAAATTAAAGTGACCGAAGTTGGAGCTCTAGGTGGCCAAGAAATCAGTAAAAAAAAAAAAAATTAAAAAATAAAAAAATTCTGGCGCGGATAGAGTGAGGCGTGAGGCTTTTGTGGTAACCCAATTTCCAGGCAACGGTTGGTGTGGCGGGAAGGCTACAGAACGATAATCTGAGGATCGTGGATTCGAGTGTTTCTGTGAGAACATTTTTTACTTTTGTTTTCAGTGTTTAAGTTCCTTACACTGCAAATAAACCGAAATAATGCTAAATACATTGCATTTATTAATATTTTAATAAAAGGCATGACAAGGAAACCCAAAGGAAAATTTGGTGGGGGTTAGGCGTCATTACTTCATCAAAATCTTGGAACCTTACAACAACCTTATACAAAAAAAATATTCATGTGATGAAGTTTTACGTGAAGGAAACCAAATTTCTTCTTTTAACTGACTCGCGGAGAGGACAAAAAACTCCACGGCGAGTTTTTCAAGCTGATGGATTGGGATCATGCGCTATTAAAGTGATTCCTCCATCCACCCCCAAATGCACTCGCTAATGCTACCCTTTGATGTAAAAAGTTTGATAGAAACACTTTGAAATAGCTCTTTTTCTCATCGAGAATGGGAAAGAAATCGCGTTCCGAGAAAGTAATCAATACATATCAAAATATACCCTATTGCCGATCACATCAAAATACATCGCCTTACCGACGATTGATCAAATGATGTGCTACGAGTGGTTAGCTGGAACACAATGCGTCAAGAGGGAACGTTTTATGAATGTAAACCAAACACGTACTTATAAACCACCATGTAACTGTAAAAATGCAATGTTTGTAATATGTGCAAGATGCCAAGAAAAATACTGGTTCTCGTATTTTTGCGATGAATATAACTCCAGCACGTGTAAATCATCGACTGTTAAAATAATGAGAGTATCTAATTTTCTGTACGAAATACTAAATTCTCTTGTGTGCCTTACAATTCCTCTCTGAAAATTTGTTCGCAGTCCCGATTTATCATTGACCCTCCCTTTAAATGCATTTTACTAAAATATTAATGAATACACACACAGAGCATTGCCTAGGTTTACTTGCGATGTAAGGAAGTTAAACACCGAAAACAATAAAAAATTAAATAGCAATTTCCACAGAAGGATTCGACCCTAGGACCCTCGGATTGTATTCTTGCCACTGCGCCAACCGCTTGCTGTACGTAATGTTAACGAAAGAGACTCATCTCTCTCTCTCTCTCTCTCTCGATCTGCTCCAAAAATGCTATTTTGTTCTAAACGCTTGGTCGTCTGGAGCTTAAACTTCCGTTATTTCCATTTGTGGCCAAGCGCTGCGTACGTCATAAATCTGGACGAAATCGGCGATGACGGGTAGGCATGGCTCACTTGTAAGTGCTCGTCGGCACACCGGAAAGTATATTCCACTGTGTGAGGTATCAGAAAGATATTTGCTTACAACTAACAGTAGCCGTTGTAGATCTCTTTTACGACGATATAGGACATGTCTTAGTATTACAATTTCAGAACAACAAAAATAAAGTAATTCATGTATACAGGTATTTACAGGTCTAGTACGATGAGCACAGGACATGTAGTCGAACATAACCTTATAATAGGAACCATCACGGCATTAACCCGACAGCCGGCCGGTGTGGCCGTGCGGTTCTAGGCGCTTCAGTCTGGAACCGCGTGACCGCTCTGCCTCGGGCATAGATGTGTGTGATGTCCTTAGGTTGGTTAGGTTTAAGTAGTTCTAAGTTCTAGGGGACTGATGACCTCAGATGTTAAGTCCCATAGTGCTCAGAGCCATTAACCCGAAATACTTTAGGGAAAACACAGAAAACGTAAATCAGGATTGCTGTAAGAGGACTGAAACCTCTCACCCCCCACCAATCCCGAATAGTAACTCATTCGCTTTACCTTTATCACCAAATACTATTTTACAAATAAATTATTTAATAAAGAAAATGTCTAATGTTACAGTGTTCATTTTTCAGTCCCAGTCACTGCATAAACTATACACTTACATTGTTTGATAACACTGCACACACTATCAGCTGATGTCAGAATTATTTTGTGCACACCAACTTCCCATTTGTTAGCCTGAAAAACTGAGTCAGCATCCCCGTATAACGACTGAGATGTTGAGCTCAGAAAGAGGATAACCTATCAGCATTATACAACACATAACATTGGGAGTACGCTTTTCAAGAAAAGGAAAAAATAGAGAAAAATACGGGTTAACAAGTTCCTTTTAACCACCTTTTTAAATAAGTCTGTTTAGCAATTACCTTTGGTAATGTATTCTTGAATTTTATTCCTCGGTAGAAAAAACTGTTTCCAGTTTTATGTTTATTCTTTCTTGGCACATACAAGTTTATATTTTGTTCCACGCTCATGGACAGAGCTCTTTTTACAGTGTTTATCAATGTTATTTTGTTATGTGTGTAACTTCGGAACCCAAACTGTGAAGCTTATTCAAGTAACTCATTGATCTGTCTTGATCTGTCTTTCATGACTGATTCTATTATTTTTGGCGATAATGACCGCAGAGAAAGGAGCCGGTGATTTTTATGTGTTCTGCATTACCTTTTCTTAGCAGAGATACAATTTCCCTTGTTTGAGGTTTGTTATGTTTTTTAAGGGAGCTTGTATATTCTCTATGCATTGTTTCAGCGCTTTGTAACATCATCACGGAATCATGGTACACAGACTGTATGGCGGCTAATAAAGAAATATCAGACATTACATGTAATGTAATGTATGGATGTGCATATCTGCTAGCGACTGCAGACATGTGCTGCAAAAATTTTCAATTTCTTCATAAGTATATTGCCCAAAGTAAGTAAGATGATCACCCTTCCTGAAACTCTGAGGATCCACTGAGCGCAGCAGGGTGAGAAGTTCGTCATTCACACGGTCTACACCATTAGTACACTACTGGCCATTAAAGCTGCTACACCACGAAGATGACGTGCTACAGACGAGAAATTTAAGCGACTGGAAGAAGATGCTGTGATATGCAAATGACTAGCTTTTCAGAGCATTCACACAAGGCTGGCGCCGGTGGTGACACCTACAACGTACTGACATGAGGAACGTTCACGATTTCTCATACACAAACAGCAGTTGACCGGAGTTGCCTGGTGAAACGTTATTGTGATGCCTCGTGTAAGGAGGAGAAATGCGTACCATCACGTTTCCGACTTTGATAAAGGTCCGATTGTAGCCTATCGCGATTGCGGTTTATCGTATCGTGACATTGCTGCTCGCGTTGGTCGAGATCCAATGACTGTTAGCAGAATATGGAATCGGTGGGTTCAGGTGGGTAATACGGAACGCCGCGCTGGATCTCAACGGCCTTGTAACACTAGCAGTCGAGATGACAGGCATCTTATCCGCATGGCTGTAACGGATCGTGCAGCCACGTCTCGATCCCTGAGTCAACAGATCGGGACGTTTGTAAGACAACAACCATCTGCACGAACAGTTCGATGACGTTTTCAGCAGCATGGACTATCAGTTCGGAGACCATGGCTGCGGTTACCCTTGACGCTGCATCACAGACAGGAGCGCCTGCGATGATGTACTCAACGACGAACCTGGGTGCACAAATGGCAAAACGTCATTTTTTCGGATGAATCCCGGTTCTGTTTACAGCATCGTGATGGTCGCATCTGTGTTTTGCGACATCGCGGTGAACGCACAATGGAAGCGTATATTCGTCATCGCCATAGTGGCGTATCACCCAGCGGGATGATATGGGGTGCCACTGGTTACACGTCTCGGTCACCTCTTGTTCGCATTGACGGCACTTCAAACAGTGGACGTTACATGTTACATTTCAGTTCTGTTACCGAGCGAGGTGACGCAGTGGTTAGCACACTGGACTCGCATTCGGGAGGACGACGGTTCAATCCCGTCTCCGGCCATCCTGATTTAGGTTTTCCGTGATTTCCCTAAATCGCTTCAGGTAAATGCCGGGATGGTTCCCTTGAAAGGGCACGGCCGATTTCCTTCCCCATCCTTCCCTCACCCGAGCTTGCGCTCCGTCTCTAATGACCTCGTTGTCGACGGGACGTTAAACACTAATCTCCTCCTCCTCCTCAGATGTGTTACGACCCGTGGCTCTACGCTTCATTCGATCCCTGCGAAACCCTACATTTCAGCAGGATAATGCACGACCGCATGTTGCAGGTCCTGTACGGGCCTTTCTGGATGCAGAAAATGTTCGACTGCTGCCCTGGCCAGCACAGTCTCCAGACCTCTCACCAATTGAAAACGTCTGGTAATGGTGGCCGAGCAACTGGCTCGTCACAATACGCCAGTCACTACTCTTGATGAACTGTGCTATCGTGTTGCAGCTGCGTGGGCAGCTGTACCTGTACACGCCATCCAAGCTCTGTTTGATTCAATGTATCAAGGCCGTTATTACGGCCAGAGGTGGTTGTTCTGAGTACTGATTTCTCAGAATCTATGCACCCAAGTTGGGTGAAAATGTAATCGCTTGTCAGTTCTAGTATAATATATTTGTCCAATGAATACCCGTTTATCATCTGCAGTTCTTCTTGGTGTAGCAGTTTTAATGGCCAGTAGTGTAACTTGTGTTTTTCATTTCTGACCGCCCCCAGAATTGTTACCGGTGTGTTTCGCCGTATCTTTTACGAAAGTGAATCTGGAACAATTGGCGTCTTCATATGGGGTCCTACTCCCTTGCTCTTGCCTATCTACTACGTTGAACCACTGATAGCGAGGAAAAGTATAAAACACGGAGACACTATACCAATGACGACAACTTTAGCTCTGACACTTCGAATTCTTGCTACTGATCATAATTACTTCAGTTTGAAGTTGCAGTGCAAGGGTTCTTCTACACTGGTATGTAGCATCGATCCGTAAGTTTGGCAAGCTATGGTGAAATCTCAGGAAAGCTGCAGTAAGGTAAGTTGATGACTACTTATCGTTTCCATCTTCGGGAAACGAGACACCTATTTTATTCTTAAAATTTACACTAAAAAAATAGACGCACCATGAAGCAATTACCCGAATTACCAAGTTGGTATCCGCACCGCTGTGTGATTCTTTGGAGTGTCATTACTTTTCGTAGGCGGACCCCTTTGGCTGTCACCCCCAGCACCCTTACAGCACAATGGTACGACGATAATCTACACCCCGTTTGGTTGCTCTTCATGGGAAGCCTTCCTGTGTAAGTAGGCTGTTTAGGTTTTCTTATTGGTAACGCCACGTAGCGCTCTGTATGACAATCACTGGCTGTGCTGTGTGCAGTCTGTGGCTAGTTTGCATTGTTGTCAGCCATTGTGTTGGGCAGCTGGATGTTAACAGCGCATAGCGTTGGGCACAGTGTTGCCAATTTAGCGACTTTGTCGCTAGAAATGGCGACTTTTGCCTTCGTCTTAGCGACAAAAAATACTTTTTAGCGACAAAAATTATTTAGCGACTTATCTGGCGACTTTTGGAGTACTGACGACTCAAAACTATTTTGGCCCAGTATTTTCATTAACAAAACTAAGATTTTAACTATAGAAATTGTCTGAGTCAAGTTTGTCTGAAGAAAATAAAGTTTATTTGAAGAAGAGATGCATTCAGTTTAGCCTGAAACTCATCAAAGAAATTCAACAAAGACTGCCAAGTAAAGTTTCGACCCTGAAAAAAATGTCAATGCTGAGTGTTGAAGAAACACTAAAAGTGAATAAAAATAAGGCTGTACCGGATGTAGCCAAAGAACTGGGTTTTAGTAGCGACTTCATAGACTGTATGTTGCAAGAATGGCATAATATCAACTTCACTAGGTGGAATAACACTACTAACACTGTTTTATTTTGGAGTGAGGTTTTGCAGTATGAAAATACCGCAGGGGAGAATCCTTTTGCTTTGATTTCACAGATAGCAATGACGGTTCTATGCCTACCGCATTCAAATGCAGAAGTGGAAAGAGTATTCAGTTCTATGAACATTATACAAACTAAACGACGTAACAGATTATCGTTAAAGACAATTAATGCTTTGATCATACTGAGAGACCAGCTGAAGAAACAAAATATAGATTGTGCATCTTTTGACATACCGTCAGACGTATTGTAGCTTTTTGGAACGAACAAAAGTTACTCTTTTGCGACAAAACCACTCGATCCGCAACATCATCTTTTGAGCGACGTTCAACCCTCTACATCAACTACAGTTCTGTCAGAGCATGAAACAGAAGAGTTATTCGATCTTCTGAGTGACGACGATGAATAGCTGACATACCGGTATGTATATATTTTGTAACTTAATTTGTTTTCTTGCTTTCTTTTGTTACAAATATAGTTGAATATTTCTAGTATATTTGACTACTGTGATTGAAACAACAATTTATGTGTTGCGTCAATTATGATAACTAATTTAATTAAACGTTAGTGTATTTTATATATATGTTGTTGCAAGCGATGCATCATTTAATTAAGACAATATAGCAACTACGTATGAGAGTTTTTATTAATATTTTATTCCCCCCACCCAACTAGCTTATTGCACCATTCACAGCACGAAATTTTCAGTACACCCCTAGTAAAATCAGTTTTAGCGACTTTATAGCGGCTTTTTATATTGAATCTAGCGACTCGGGTTTTTTAGAGTTGGCAACACTGGTTGGGCAGTTGGAGGTGAGCCGCCAGCAGTGGTGGATGTGGGGAGAGAGATGGCGGAGTTTTGAAATTTGTAAGACTGGATGTCATGAACTGCTATATATATAATATGACTATTAAGGTAAATACATTGTTTGTTCTCTATTAAAATCTTTCATTTGCTAACTATGCCTAACAGTAGTTAGTGCCTTCCGTAGTTTGAATCTTTTATTTAGCTGGCAGTAGTGGCGCTCGCTGTATTGCGGTAGGTAGAGTAACGAAGATTTTTGTGAGGTAAGTGATTTGTGAAAGGTATAGGTTAATGTTAGTCAGGGCCATTCTTTTGTAGGGATTATTGAAAGTCAGATTGCGTTGCGCTAAAAAATATTGTGTGTCAGTTTAAGCACAGTCTTGTATAACTGTTCTAAGGGGACGTTTCACGTGGGCTTACATTTCAGCAAGATCGTGTACGCTCGCACATTGCCTGTCTACGTGCTTGCCAGACCGTACCTAGGCCAGCAAGGTCGTCGGATCTCTCGCCTGATGCGAACGCTAGCAGCGTTATGGACAGGGCCCTCCAACCATATGGGCATTTTAACGATTTAATTCTCCAGTTGGTCAGAATTTGGCAAGACGTCCCTCAGGAAGACATACAACAAGTCTATCAGTTATTCCCAATCCGAATAACTGCTTACGTAATGGCCAGAAGTGGACCAACGCGTTATTGACTTGCTCAATTTGTCAAGGGCTTTCTCTTGAGTAAATCACCCAATTTTTCTGACATTATGTTCATTTGTTTGTTTGAAAAAGAACAATACCGATTTTCGTCTCATTCGGATAATTTCATCGTGGAGCGGCGTCCTTTTTTTGTCTTACAGTCTGTTTGAATGAGTACGAAAACTTAATCTTCTAGCAGTGGGACGTAGCAAAAAAAAAAAAAAAAAAGCACCGAACGAACAATCAGAGGCATGCGTGACTTCGCACCGGTGCTTGCTGCCTCTTGCCCCTCTGTGCACCAGCGCTTGCATCTAGGTGTAAGAGTACATTAATAAGCCATTAACATTTTCCCTTACTGACCAACAAAGAAGAAAGCCGGCCGCGGTTGGCCGAGCGGTTCTAGGCGCTTCAGTCCGGAACCGCGCGACTGCTACGGTGCAGGTTCGACTCCTGCCTCGGGTATGGATGTGTGTGATGTCCTTAGTTAGGTTTAAGTAGTTCTACGTTCGAGGAGACTGATGACCTCAAATGTTGAGTCCCATAGTGCTCAGAGCCATTTCAATCATTTGAATTTGAACAAAGAAGAAATTTCTTTTCCATGAGTAAACCAGCTGTTCCTTTGCTCGTTATGGTATCTATTTTCAAATATATGAGAGCTGTGAAGCACCACCAAACAAGAAACATAATACCATGACACCATTTTTTTTTTGTGTGTGCTTCGGAATACTTTTCGTTCACTCGAATTATGCAGTGCTTTCGTATGAGGTGTGACACGGGATTGCCTAGGCTACCTATATATTTAAGACAGTGCAAAAACTAGCAGCCACAATGTTCAAAAATGTTCAAATGTGTGTGAAATATTATGGGAGTTAACTGCTAAGGTCATCAGTCCCTAAGCTTACACACTACTTAACCTAAATTATACTAAGGACAAACACACACACCCATGCTCGAGGGAGGACTCGAACGTCCGCCGGTACCAGCCGGACAGTCCATGACTGCAGCAGCCATGATGCCTCCAGTGACAAAAATGCTTTTTGTAAGCGTAAGAAAACATTTCCGCCTTCTGACCGAACAATCCTTCCATAGAAAACCCCAGAAAACTAAAATTTGTAGGGTCTGTACATGTTTTGCAAGTGCAAAAATTAATTTTAGCGCTCCATATATGTGGAGCATTTTCCTAATCGTTGCGTGTGTGGTGCGTTTTTCTGTTCCTTTGAATTACTTTGGAGCAACGGCCGTAACGTCTGAAATTTCGTGTCTGTCTTTCTAGCACTACATCTGGTTCAGGGAACCTCGTTTGTTTAGGACATATTTTAAAGAAACAAAGATTTAAAGCCATACTTCACAGCATTTCTGACATGTGAAACGCTCCCGAGAGTCTGTATTTACGGCGGACGCCAGCAGCGGGCGAATGAAGTTGTTCATTAATTCCATCAAGGAGCGCTCGCCGCCCATCTGCGCGGTACACATCGTTCTCTCGAGCACATGCGCCCGGCGCGGCCCCGCGCCCTGTTTACGTTTCTTGGAAGTAAACGGCGCAGCGTACAAGGGCCTAAGCGCCTGCCCGGCTGTCGCACTCGTATCTGATGGAACCAGGCCGCGGCCGACTTGTCTGGCGCAAACTTCTCTGGCTGTTGCACGGTGTCGCTGTAGCAGCGGGGATGCTAAATTTGCTGGCAAAGCGGCATCTGTCATTTCGTCATCACAGCAATGGTCATGACTGATTATTAAATACATGCCAAATAAATTAGCCGCTCAAAGGAAACATCACTCTAACGGCCGGCCGCGGTGGTCTAGCGGTTCTAGGCGCGCAGTCCGGAACCGCGCGACTGCTACGGTCGCAGGTTCGAATCCTGCCTCGGGCATGGATGTGTGTGATGTTCTTAGGTTAGTTAGGTTTAAGTGGTTCTAACAAGGGAACCTCCCCATCGCACCCCCCTCAGATTTAGTTATAAGTTGGCACAGTGGATAGGCCTTGAAAAACTGAACACAGATCAATCGAGAAAACAGGAAGAAGTTGCGTGGAACTATGAAAAAAATAAGCAAAATATACAAACTGAGTAGTCCATGCTGAAGATAGGCAACATTAAGAAGAGAATCAGCTCAGTAGCGCCGTGGTCCTGTGGTTAACGTGAGCAGCTGCGGAAGGATAGGTCCTTGGTTCCAAGTCTTCCCTAGAGTGAAAATTTTAATTTTTTATTTTCAGACAAGTATCAAAGTTCAGGCACTCACACACAATGAACTTCGCTCTCCAAAATTCCAGGACATGTTCAGATTGGCTTGGACATATGCAGGATTTGACGGTCTACACTCGGAAAAATTTGAAAAAGTTAAAAACATATGGTTTGACAGAGTACAGGGAAAATTGTGCGACTGTGAAACTGTTGCATTCATTTGTTGCAGTTTATGTGACAAACTCTTATGTTTTCATCACTTTTTTGGGAGTGATTATCACATCCACAAGAAAACCTAAATCGGGCAAGGTAGAAGAATCTTTTTACCCATTCGCCAAGTGTACAAGTTAGGTGGGTCGAGAACATATTCCTGTCATGTGACGCACATGCCGTCACCAGTGTCGTATAGGATATATCAGACGTGTTTTCCTGTGGAGGAATCGGTTGACCTATGACCTTGCGATCAAATGTTTTCGGTTCCCATTGGAGAGGCACGTCCTTTCGTCTACTAATCGCACGGTTTTGGGGTGCGGTCGCAAAACACAGACACTAAACTTATTACAATGAACAGAGACGTCAATGAACGAACGGACAGATCATAACTGCGAAAATAAATAAATTAAACTTTTCACTCGATGGAAGACTTGAACCAAGGACCTCTCAATCCGCAACTGTTCACGCTAACCACGTGACCACGGCACTCCTGAGGTCACATTGTCCTTGATGTTGCCTATCTTGCACATGGTCTACTCAGTTTGTATATTTTGCTTATTTTTTTCATAGTTCCACACAACTTCTTCCTGTTTTCTCCATTGATCTGTGTTCAGTTTATCAAGGCCTATAAACTGTGCCAGCTTATAACTAAATCTGAGGGGGGTGCGCTGGAGAGGTTCCCTTGTAAGTTCTAGGGGACTGATGACCACAGTAGTTAATTCCCATAGTGCTCAGATCCATTTGAACCATCACTCTAACGCTGTAACATAGACAATGGGCTCGATTCGTCTAGGAGGAGAGTCCACAACATTTCTTCGGGAATGGCATGTCCAGCTGAAACCACTCAGTGATAAGTACCAACCGTAGAGCTGTCAGACTTCGGGTGTGTCGATTGCTACTTATTATCCGTTCTTCCTGTCATGTCCAATTTCTTGGACATTGAGTTGGGTAGTAATAATACCAGTTTTTTAGATCACCTTGTGTAAGTAATACTTTATTAATTACAACAAAACTTCTCTTTGCTCGCCAGGCTAGGCTGTAGCTACGAAACTGCACACGTGGACTTGGGGGTTCAGAACGCATTAAACGAGACACGATTACTGAGCGACGAAGTGAAACAAGTTCAGAATGGTCGTACTGGGACTTCCCCCAGTCACTAGAAAACACAAGTTCGTAGACACTTGTTGACGTAGTCCCGATAGCGATGGCACGTAGGCAGTTCAAGAGAGACGGATGTCTCTTCACTCCCCGACGGCTGACAGGGGCTGTGTCACGGCAAGTAGGCAGCAGAGCGACGTTATTCCGACAGCAACTTCCTGCAAGTGGGCAGGATCCGACTTCGAACTGAACTGTCCACTTGGCCTCTGGCAGTGCTATTTCAGGGCAGAGGCGGTGGTTCCTCGGAACAAAGAGAGAAACGGCTTCTTCCTGGAATCTCACTGGCGCTTCGTGATACCGCACTGCTGTACAGAATCTCTATGGTGATCGACACTTCTATATCTAGATCTACATCCATACTCCGCAAGCCACCTGACGGTGTGTGGCGGAGGGTACCTTGAGCACCTCTATCGGTTCTCCCTTCTACTCCAGTCTCGTGTCGTTCGTGGAAATAAAGATTGTCGGTATGCCTCTGTGTGGGCTCTAATCTCTCTGATTTTATCCTCATGGTCTCTTCGCGAGGTATACGTAGGAGGGAGCAATATACTGCTTGACTCTTCGGTGAAGGTATGTTCTCGAAACTTTAACAAAAGCCCGTACCGAGCTACTGAGCGTCTCTCTTGCAGAGTCTTCCACTGGAGTTCATCTATCATCTCTGTAACGCTTTCGCGATTACTAAATGATCCTGTAACGAAGCGCGCTGCTCTCCGTTGGATCTTCTCTATCTCTTCTATCAACCCTATCTGGTACGGATCCCACACTGCTGAGCAGTATTCACGCAGTGGGCGAACAAGCGTACTGTAACCTACTTCCTGCTTTACCGACGATCATCTTTATATGATCATTCCATTTTAAATCACTCCTAATGCGTACTCCCAAATAATTTATGGAATTAACTGCTTCCAATTGCTGACCTGCTATTTTGTAGCTAAATGATAATGGATCTATCTTTCTATGTATTCGCAGCACATTACACTTGTCTACATTGAGATACAATTGCCATTCCCTGCACCATGCGTCAATTCGCTGCGGATCCTCCTGCATTTCAGTACAATTTTCCATTGTTACAACCTCTCGATACACCACAGCATCACCTGCAAAAAGCCTCAGTGAACTTGCAATGTCGTCCACCAGGTCATTTATGTATACTGTGAATAGCAACGGTCCTATGACACTCCCCTGCGGCACACCTGAAATCACTCTTACTTCGGAAGACTTCTCTCCATTGAGAATGACATGCTGCGTTCTGTTATCTAGGTCATGACCCCCGATACTCAGCGACACCGCTGTTCCAAATAGTCCGAACTGTACTGCGACTATCGCAGTAAGTAGAGTTGGGACTATTTGGAAGAGCGGTGTATTCGAGTTTCGAGAGTTGCGCAAGAAGTGTCGATCACCGCAGAGTTACTGACAACTGTCGCAGTAAGTCAAAATTAAATTTTGCATCGAAATCGGCATGACAAACAATACCCATCGCGATGCATTAAAGCGTGTTCCATCTTCCTGTCACTGAGCCAGCAACCAGCTTTTTGTTGAAAAAACTATGTTATTTCTTGTACACAATCTGAAGATGAGCCTGAAAAGGTTCAGAAACCGGAATGAATAAATAACTATTTCAAAAAAGTGACTGGCTGCAGTTTTATGTATTTGCTTTGGAGTATGTTTACAGTTGCTTCACTCGCACACTGTGATGTACCTGTTACGCGTACCGCAACAGAATTGTGTCTGCGGGAGGCCCAGGACATGTGCAATCCCTTGGCAATGCGCAACTCTTGTTCCGCCTTGCTATTAGTGCGGAGCGCCTTGTGTGGCTTACACTACTGCCCATTAAAATTGCTACCCCACGAAGATGACGTGCTACAGACGAGAAATTTAACCGACAATAAGAAGATGCTGTGATATGCAAATGATTAGCTTTTCAGAGCATTCACACAAGGCTGGCGCCGGTGGCGACACCTACAACGTGTTGACATGAGGAAAGTTTCCAACCGATTTCTCATACACAAACTGCAGTTGACCGGCGTTGCCTTGTGAAACGTTCGGTTTATCGCATCGCGTCATTGCTGCTCGGGTTGGTCGAGATCCAATGACTGATAGCAGAATATGGATTCGGTGGGTTCAGGAGGGTAATACGGAACTCCGTGCTGGATCTCAACGGCCTCGTATCACTAGTAGTCGAGATGACAGGCATCTTATCCGTATGGCTGTAACGGATCGCGCAGCCACGTCTCGATCCCTGAGTCAACATATGGGGGCGTTTGCAAGACAACAACCATCTGCACAAACAGTTCGACGACGTTTGCAGCAGCATGGACTATCAGCTCTGAGAACATGGCTGTAGTTACCCTTGACGCTGCATCACAGACAGGAGCGCCTGCGATGGTGCACTCAACGACGAACCTGGGTGAACGAATGGCAAAACGTCATTTTTTCGGATGAATCCAGGTTCTGTTTACAGCATCATGATGGTCGCATCCGTGTTTGGCGACATCGCGGTGGACGCACATTGGAAGCGTGTATTTGTCATCGCCGTACTGGCGTATCACCTGGCGTGATGGTATGGGCATTGGTTAAACGTCTCGGTCACCCCTTGTTAGCATTGACGGCACTTTGTACAGTAGACGCCACATTTCAGATGTGTTACTACCCGTAGCTCTACCCTTCATTCAATCCCTGCGAAACCCTATATTTCAGGAGGATAACGCACGACCGCATGTTGCAGGTCCTGTATGGGCCTTTCTGAATACAGAAAATATTCGATTGCTGCCCTGGCCAGCACATTCTCCACATCTCTCACCAATTGAAAACGTCTGGTCAATGGTGGCCGAGCAATTGTCTCGTCACAATACGCCAGTCACTACTCTTGGTGAACTGTGGTATCGTGTTGAAGCTGCATGGGCAGCTGTACCTATACACGCCATCCAAGCTCTGTTTGACTCAATGTCCAGGCGTATCAAGGCCGTTATTACGGCCAGAGGTGGTTGTTCTGCGTACTGATTTTTGAGGATTTATGCACACAAATTCCGTGAAAATGTAATCAGATGTCTGTTCTAGTATAATATATTTGTCCAATGAATACCTGTTTATCATCTGCATTTCTTCTTGGTGTAGCAATTTTAATGGCCAGTAGTGTACTATTTGTAGTCCGATCGTATATAGTTGGAAGAGAAACGATGAAGGTTAACTGAAGGTAAGTTCGTCTGTGAGAAAGACAATAAGCGAAATCTTCGCTAACTGCTGCAGCAGAAACCTATCACAAGATCTGTTTTAGAATGACGATGAAATTTTTCTGCCATTTTGAACAATTATTTTCGCGAAAACCAGTGTTAAAGTATAATATTATATGAAAGATCTAAGTGCCTCTCATGCAACCTGGCCTACGATGCCACATCGAAAATATCACCATATGGAAGTCTGAATACCTCTCTCCATCTGAGTAGCATTATTTCTCTTTTCATAAATGTTTCTCGAAGACTTCACATGACCACGCGACTTGTGGGACACACACGGAAGAGAGCTCACTAGTAAATTGATCAGTGCACTTCATTAAAACAGACAGAGGTGACGTAATAGTAAATTGCTGGACTCGCATTTAGCCGGGATCTGGTTCAAATTCCCCTTCAGCTGTTCATTTATCGGTTTCCATACACAGCTTCCTTTGAAAAGGACACTGGCGATTTCCTTTGCCGTCCTGCGAGAACATGAGTATGGCCTTTGTCCGTTTTGAATTCGTCTTCGAATGCACGTAACACCCTGGTCTTCCTTCTCTATCTCGTTCGATTTTAGATACGGTACCGGTACTCTCTATTCTTTAAAGGAAAATATTCGAGCTACACTATGTGATCAAAAGTATCCGGACACCCCCAAAAACATACGCTTTTCATATTAGTTGCCTTGTGCTGCCACCTACTGTCAGGTATTCCACAACAGCGACCTTAGTAATCATTAGATAACGCGAGAGAGCAGAATGGGGCGTTCCGCGGAACTCACGGACTTCGAACATGATCAGGTGATTGGGTGTCACATGTGTTGTACGTCTGTACTCGAGATTTTCACACTCCTAAACATCCCTAGGTCCACTGTTTCCGATGTCATAGTGAAGTGGAAACGTGAAGGGACACGTACAACAAAAAAGCGTACAGGCCGACCTCGTCTGTTGACTGAGAGAGAGCGCCACCAGTTGAAGAGGGTCCTAAAGTGTAATAGGCAGACATCTGTCCAGTCCATCACACAGGAATTCCAAACTACATCAGGATCCACTGCAAGTACTATGATAGTTAGGCGGAAGGTGAAAAAAAAATAGATTTCATGGTCGAGCAGCTGCTCATAAGCCACACATCACGCCGGTAAATGCCAAACGACGCCTCGCTTGGTGTAAGGAGCGTAAACATTGGACGATTGAACAGTGGGAAAACGTTGTGTGGAGTGACGAAACACGGAAGACAATGTGGCGATCCGATGGCAGGGTGTGGGTATGGCTAATGCCTAGTGAACGTCATCTGCCATCTTGTGTAGGGCCAACAGCAAAATTCGTAGGCGGTGGTGTTATGGTGTGCTCGCGTTTTTCTTCGAGGGGGCTTGCACCCATTGTGATTTTGCGTGGCACTATCACAGCACAGGCTTCCCACTGTTCAAGACCAATTGGGTGATGGCGATTGTATCTTTCAACATGATCGAGCACCTGTTTATAATGCACGGCCTGTGGCGGAGTGTTTACACGACAATAACGTCCCTGTAATGGATTGACCTGCACAGAGTCCTGACCTGAATCTTATAGAACACTTTTGGGATGTTTTGGAACACCGACTTCGTGCCAGGCCTCACCTACAGACATCGATACCTCTCCTCAGTGCAGCACTCCGTGAAGAATGGGCTGCCATTCCCCAACAAACCCTCCAGCACCCGATTGAACCTATGCCTGCGAGAAGTGGAAGCTGTCATCGAGGATATGGGTGTGCCAACACAGTACTGAATTCCAACATTACCGATGGATGGCGCTACGAACTTGTAATTGTCAGCCAGGTGTTCGAATACTTTTGATCACACAGTGTATCGTATTCATGCTAGTCATTACAATCGACAGATGTTTCACAAAAAGTACAAAAGCCCATCCAATATTGTCTCATTTTCCTGGAAGATACAGGAGTACAAGAGACACTGAACTATTCCTCCAGCACAATGAAAAGGTTTATGGTGCTTACACAGCCGGTGAGATTGTGTTACCTGATGTTCATAGTCACCATATTAATGTTGCGTGTTTCCTGCCATGTGAACGTCATCGTTTTGAATATCCTGCACGTAACGACGGGGTATGTGGTGCCATTAATCCCTTAATAACGAAATATATTTGTGTGTCAAAGAAGAAAAATAGAATTCATATTTTGCAACCATTACTCAAGTGCTATAGGGTACATAAGATCATACAAGATAAGTTATAAATGTTTACGTCGCATATTTGCAACAACACGCGTTTGAGAAACTGAACACTTACAATACTTCATTTAATAAAAAGTTCTTAGTTACGTTTTTGGTGCTATATTCTACATCTACATCTACATGGATACTCTGCAAATCACATTTAAGTGCCTGGCAGAGGGTTCATCGAACCACCTTCACGATTCTCTATTGTTCCAATCTCGTATAGCGTGCGGAAAGAGTGAACACCTATATCATTCCGTACGAGCTCTGATTTCCCTTATTTTATCGTGGTGATCGTTCCACTCTATATATCAACAAAATATTTTCGCGTTCAGAGGAGAAAGCTGGTGATTGGAATTTCGTGAGAAGATTCCGTCGCAACGAAAAACGCCTTTCTTTCAATGATGCCCAGCCCAAATCCTGTATCATTTCTATGACACTCTCACCCATATTTCGCGATAATACAAAACGTGCTGCCTTTCTTTGAACTTTTTCGATGTATTCCGTCAGTCCTACCTGGTAAGGATCCCACACCGCGCAGCAGTATTCTAGAAGAGGACGGACAAGCGTAGTGTAGGCAGTCTCCTTAGTAGGTCTGTTACATTTTCCAAGTGTCCTGCCAAAAAAAATGCAGTCTTTGGATAGCCTTCCCAACAACATTTTCTATGCGTTCTTTCGAATTTAAGTTGTTCGTAATTGTAATACCTAGCTATTTAGTTGAATTTACGGCTTTTAGATTAGACTGATTTATCGTGTAGCGGAAGTTTAACGAGTTCCATTTAGCACTCATGTTGATGACCTCACACTTTTCGTTATTTAGGGTCAACTGCAAGCTTTCGCACAGTTCAGATATTTTTTATAAATCGTTTTGCAGTTTGTTTATATCTTCTGATGACTTTACTAGTCGTTAAACGACAGCGTCATCTGCAAACAACCGAAGACGGCTGCTCAGATTGTCTCCCAAATCGTTTATATAGATAAGGAACAGCAAAGGGCCTATAACACTACCTTTGGGAACGCCTGAAATCACTTCTGTTTTACTCGATGACTTTCCGTCAATTACTACGAACTGTGACGTCTCTGACAGGAAATCGAAAATCGGGTCACATATCTGAGACGATATTCCATAATCACGCAATTTTACTACGAGCCGCTTGTGTGTTAACAGTTTCAAAAGCCTTCCGGAAATCCAGGAATACGGAATCGATCTGAAATCCCTTGTCAATAGCACTCAGCACTTCATGTGAATAAAGAACTAGTTGTGTTTTACAGAAACGATGTTTTCTAAACCCATGTTGAATATGTGTCAATAGACCGTTTCCTTCGAGGTAATTCATAATGTTCGAACACAATATATGTTCTAAAATCCTGCTGCATATCGACGCTAACGATACGGGCCTGTAATTTAGTGGATTACTCCTACTACCTTTCTTGAATATTGGTGTGACCTGTGCAACTTTCCAGTCTTTGGGCACGGATCTTCCGTCGAGCGAGCGGTTGTATATGATTGTTAATTATGGAGCTAATTCATCAGCATACTCCGAAAGGAACCTAATTGGTATACAGTCTGGACCAGAAGACTTGCTTTTATTAAGACTTGATTTGAGTTGCTTCACTACTCCGAGGATATTGACTTCTACGTTACTCATGTTGGCAACTGTTCTCGACTCGAATTCTGGAATTTTTCCTCTGTCTTCTTTTGTGAAGGCATTTCGGAAGGCTTTGTTTAGTAAATCTGCTTTGGTAGCACTATCTTTGATAGTATCTCCATTGTTATCGCGCAGAGAAGGCATTGATTGTTTCTTACCGCTAACATACTTCACATACGACCAGAATCTCTTTGGATTTTCTGCCAGGTTTCGAGACAAAGTTTCGTTGTGGGAACTGTTATAGGCGTCTCACATTGAACTCCGCGCTAAGTTTCGAGCTTCTGTAAAGTATCGCCAATCTTGAGGATTTTGCGTCTGTTTAAATTTGGCATGTTTGTTTCGTTGTTTCTGCAACACTGTTCTAACCCGTTTGTGTACCAAGGAGGTTCAGCTCTGTCGTTTGTTAGTTTATTTGGCATAAACCTCTTATTGCTGCCGATACTATTTCTTTGAATTTAAGCCACATCTGGTCTACACTTATATTATTAATTTGGAATGAGTGGAGATTGTCTCTCAGGAAGGCGTCAAGTGAATTTTTATCTGCTTTTTTGAATAGGTATATTTCTCGCTTATTTTTGATAGGATTTACATGATCAAAAAAGAAAAACACGTGGCGGCATACATTTCGATAATTATATACAACGCAATATGGCATTATTCGTGAAATGCTTGGAAACAGTTTGTTCTCGTGTTTAGACACAGAGTAACGATTCACTTACAAGACACTGTACTTTAATATGGTCATTGCATCTTGTATTCGTAACCAGTGGCCAATGGCCAACTGCGTCAGTTCGGTCAGACTTATATGGGAACTTTTTAAAATGATGTCGTCTTCCTTTCAGCTGTTTTATTTTACCACTGCAATTTCAACATTAATCCAGTTTAAAGATTAAAATTTTGACATAACTTAAAAGTGACTTAATGCCGGAATTGCAACGGTAAAATACAACATTAGCAGCTGAATGGAAGATGACATCATTAAAAAAAATATAGAGGCCGTAGTACCATGTTGCAAGAAAGTAATTATATTTAATCTGTTTTACTGGACCCCGATGCTTCTTGCCTGCTTTTACATTGGATGACGGCCTGCTTTTCTTTTTTTGTCATTTCTTTTCCCTGCTTTCAGAGTGCATCCCCTATTCTGGATTTGAATTTTAGAATGTCATTTTGTTAATCACAAGGAATTTTTAAACTGTCACAGTCCGTCTACGCAAGTCGTACACGATCTTTGAAATACCCATTTGGATTTCGTGGAACACAAAACTTTGGATCCTTCGCTACGAAAATAAACTCTTCAGAGTATTAGCAGTCCACTAGAATTTCCACATTGCTACAAAACTGAAATCTAATCAGTCGAATCAGTGCTGAACTCAGGGCTTCATATGAATTAATCGAAACTTGCAATAAATTATATATGAGTAAATAATGAACTCAATAGATCATTGAAGAGTATTGGCGTTACACATCAGTGGAGATATTGGATCTGATTTCACTTGATTTCATCTCTTGCATGTGCCCACGAGGCTACAAAAACGCCTACTGACGCGTTCTTTACGCAAACAAAAATTTTCGAATGCATTTGTTACATCATACTATAGAAGAAACAAATAATTTCCAGAACTGAACTTTTCTCTGTATCTAGTTGTAATGGTCCAAAAAAAGACTCGTTTGTGTGTCGTGAATAAAAGAGCGACAGCAATTCGCACCAGAAATACTAGAAAATGTCAGGAAATAGCAGCACATGTCAATGGTGTTGGCAACTCAGTGTTAAATCTGCACCTGTCTTCAGTGCGGCTCAGAAACAATTAACCTACCACTTATTAGCGTCGCTGTGGTGTAAAGCGAATTCACGACGTTGGCACACACACTTCTCAGAACTTATCGTGTAACTCTCCTTTCAGTGTTGCTATTGGATGCTCAGAAAACGACACTGAAGAACCACAGGAACTCGTAGACCTGCCTAATATCGTGTAGGGCTCCCGCGAGCACGCAGAAGTGCCGCAGCACGACGTGGCATGGACTCGACTAACCTCTGAAGTAGTGCTGAAGTGAATTGACACCATGAAGCCTGCAGGGCTGTCCACAAATCCGTAAGAGTACGAGGGGGTGGACATCTCTTCTGAACAGCACGTTGCAAGGCATCCCAGATGTGCTCAATAATGTTCGTGTCTGGGGAGTTTGGTGGCCAGCGGGAGTGTTTAAACGCAAAACAGTGTTTCTGGAGCCACTCTGTAGCAATTCTGGACGTTTGGGGTGTCGCATTGTCCTGCTGGAATTGCCCAAGTCCGTCGAAATGCGCAACGGATATGAATGGATGCAGGTGATCAGACAGGATGCTTACGTACGTGTCACGAAGTCGTATCTAGACGTACGAGTAAGGGGTCTCAAATCACTCCAGCTGCACACGTACCACGCAATTACAGAGCCTCCACCAGCTTGAACAGTCCCCTGTTGACATGCAATGTACATGGATCCGGGATATTGTTCCCATACCCCTACACGTCCATCCGCTCGATACAATTTGAAACGAGATTCGTCCAACCACGCGACGTGTTCCCAGTCGTCAACAGCCAATGTCGGTGTTGACGGGCCCAGGCGAGGCGTAAAGATTCCGGCCGTGCAGTCATCAAGGGTACACGAGTGGATCTTCAACTCCGAAAGCCCATATCGATGATACGTCGTTGAATAGTTCGCACGCTGACGTTGCTGATTGCCCAGCATTGAAATCTGCAGCAATTTACGGATGCGTTGCGCTTCTGTCACGTTGAACGATTCTCTTCAGTCGTCGTTGGTCCCATTCTTGCAGGATATTTTTCCGGCCGCAGCGATGTCGGAGATTTGTTGTTTTACAGGATTCCTAATATTCACGGTACACTCGTGAAATGGTCGTACGGGAAAGACCCTACTTCATCGCTACGTCAGAGATGATGTGTCCCGTCGCTCGTGTGGCGACTATAAACCACTGTCAAACTCACTTAAATCTTGATTACCTGCCATTGTAGGACCGGTAACCGATCTAACAACTGCGCCAGACACTTGTTGCCTTATATAGGCGTTGCTGACCGCAGAGCCGAATCCTGTCTGTTTACATATCTCCGTATTTGAAGACGCATGGCTATACCAGTTTCTTCAGTGTGTAATACAGCCGCACGAAACATTACAGAACGTGAATCATACAGCACAGATGGGAAAAGGTGGTGAAGATTCTTCGATTTTAAACCCTGTTTTCGTGGGCTCTCTGCTCTGTAGGTGCCTTTTGATATTTGGGACAGTTGTCTTTCTATTGCAGATAACAGTCTTCTTTAATGTTCTGCGATCTCTATCAGTAAATTTATTTATTCCAGTTACTGTATTGAGCAGACGAGGTTTCCCGCGAGCTCTGTATGCTGCCATGGAGCTAAGTACAGCAACTGCAGACTTTACTAGTAATTCGCGACTTCCACCATGAAGCACCGAGTAAGAGGGAAGCGACAATTTGTCCCATTTGGTTGTCTGCATGGTCTGACGTCACGGAAAATCTAAAAAACATCACAGAATTACTGATCGCTCGCAACAGGTTTTTAGTATAACAGAATATCATTGTACACTCATGATATTCTTCACGGGTTTGCAATCGGATCATATCGTCGTCCAGACACAATATTTCGGCGGATCAGTTGGCCGCCATCTTCAGGTGAGTTACTGTTTTTTTTTTTTGCCTTTATTGAGTTTCGATTCCCCCCTAAAGGGGCGGGCTGGTAGCAGCTTATTACGCCGCTCTTCAGCCTACAGAATTTGTTTTAAAAAGATGAAGATAATAAAAAATAATAACAGTTGGCGATAAAATCGGTGACTTACAGGTAAAATGGCAGAAAACGCTGGAGCTTAAAACATAAAACACAGGGTTGATGATGTTAATAAAATACACAGGAAGCAGAAAAATAATAGACAGACAATCAAAAAATACGGCGACAGTCTGGGTTCTGTTCGCAAGAGATATAAAATGCACACCCAGCGACAGAATGATTTCCGTTCGCAGCACTGTGGAAAGACGCACAACACTGGACACTCACTTAAACACTGCACTAAAAAGTTGGCACAAATATGACATACCACACCCAAGAGCAGGTGGGGGAAACTGGCCAGATGATGGGAAAAAAAGGAGGGGAAGGAGAGGAAAAGTGAAGTGGGAGGGGGGAAAGGAGCCAATGGAAGAGGAGGATCCAGAAGAGGGATGCTGAGCAGACGTGCCAGGGAGTGGGGAAGGCAGAGGAGGGGAGTACAAAAGGACTCGGGGGGGGGGGGGGGGGAGAAAGGAGATAGGGTAGGCAAGGAGAAAACACAGGATGGAAGGGGGGAGGAAGAGGGAGCCCAGGGAAAAGATGGAGGAAAGGAGGGGGGTGAGGATCAGAGTTGATAGGAGGGATAAATGGAGGGAGAGAGGGCACCATGCGGGAGGGGGAGTTGATGGAAGCCACCTTCGGAAAGGAGATGTAGGGTGTAGAGATGGAGGGTAGGGGGGATACAACAGTGAAGACGTGGCAGGGGGCGGGCATGGGAGAGGAGAGGAGCAACCAGGGGGTGAGGGGGTTCAAGGCGGTGAGAGGTGTAGAGGATGCGGATATGTTTGAGGAAGAGGAGCAGATGGGGGAAAGGAATGAGATCATAGAGGATCCGCATGGGGGACGGGAGGCGTATACGGAAGGCGAGGTGGAGTGCATGATGCTCAAGGATCTGGAGGGACTTATAGAATTTGGGGGGGGGGGGTGGGGGCAGATATCCAGGCAGGACTGGCATAACAGAGGATGGGACGGATTAAGGATTTGTAGGTGTGGAGGATGGTAGAGGGGTGCAACCGCCATGTCTGGCCAGAGAGGAGTTTGAGGAGTCGGAGGCAGTTGTGGGCTTTGAATTGGATGGAGCAGAGATGAGGGATCCAGGTGAGGTGACGGTCAATGGTGAGGCCAAGGTAGGTGAGGGTGGGGGTGAGGCGGACAGGACAGGCGCAGACAGTAAGGAAGAAATCCGGGAGCCGGAAGCAGCAAGTGGTACAACCTACGATGATTGCCTGGGTCTTGGAAGGATTGATTTTCAGGAGCCACTGGTTACACCACGCAGCAAAAAGGTCAAGGTGATTCTGGAGAAGGCGTTGGGACCGTTGGAAGGTAGGAGCGAGGGCGAGGAATGCGGTGTCATCAGCATATTGCAAGAGGGGGGGGGGGGTTGGGGCATATCTGCCGTGTACAGGAGGTAGAGGAGAGGGGAGAGGACAGAGACCTGGGGCACACCCGCAGAGGGGTAGAAGGTGTGGGAATTGGCATGAGGGATGGTAACATAGGAGGGGCAGTGGGAAAGGAACGAGGCCATCAGACGGATGTAGTTGATAGGAAGGGCGTAGGTTTGGAGTTTAAACAGGAGACCGGGATGCCAGACACGGTCGTAGGCCTTTTCGAGGTCAAGGGAGACACAAATGGCGGAGCGACGGGAGTTAAGCTGGAGGGAGAGGAGATGAGTGAGGCAGAGGAGTTGGTCATCAGCAGAGAAGGAAGGTCGAAAGCCACATTGGGCGTTGGGGAGGAGGTGGTTTTGGTGGAGGTGGTGATGGATGCGCCAGGAAAATTCCAGGAACAACGACGGAAAACTTTATACACCACGGACAGAGCACCGCGCGTGCGCGAGATGATAGGCAGCGCCTCCTGGTGGCAAGTAGACACGCAGCGCGCCGGTGGGAGAAGACGGCGGAAACGATAAATCGCAACAGCACTAGTTAGAAGAATCCAGTGATCGAAAAGAAGACCGTTGTTTAATGTCGGACAAAATCGGATTCCATATCTTACTTAGAGGAAAACCTTTATCCCTGTTAATAATATTACTTGCTAATCGCAGCGCGGGATTAGCCGAGAGGTCTTGGGCGCTACAGTCATGGACTGAGCGGCTGGTCCCGGCGGAGGTTCGAGTACTCCATCGGGCATGGATGTGTGTGTTTCTCCTTAGGATACTTTAGGTTAAGTTGTGTGTAAGCTTAGGGACTGATGACCTTAGCAGTTAAGTCCCATAACATTTCACACATATTTGAACATTTGAAGATGCTAATCTAATTTCAATGGATTCTTTAAGAAAACATTCCCAATAGCGAGAAGCAGGAGAGATCAATTGTGTCTTGTCATACATCATCCTGTGTCCTTCGTTAAGGTAGTGTTTCGCCAATGCCGACTTTTCACGCTGGAGTAACCGAGTGTGACGATGATGTTCCACACACCGGTCCTGAATAGTTCGAATAGTTTGACCAATACACTTCTTTCCACAGTGACACGGAATTTGATAAACCCCGTGCTTCCTGAAGACCAAATTATCTTTAATTGAGCCAAGAAGGGCTCTAGTCTTGGTCTCCGGTGTAAAAACACTTTTAATATCGTATTTTCTTAAAATTATTTAAATTTTGGATGATATACTTCCCGGGAATGTGGTGTACCAAGGTCTCCATCGTTGTGGCTGGAATTCAGTTCCGGCGAGGCAGTGCACGAGCATTAACTCACCTGGAGATGGCGGCCAGCTAGTCCGCCGAAAATGTCTGGACGACGACATGATCCGACTGCAAACCCGTGAAGAATATCAGCAGTTATTACGCCGGGAAAGTCTACGAAATCATTGTACACTCATGTTCAGAAAAAAAAAAACAGAGCACCATGAGCAACTTGAGATAGGACTTTCATATTCACAGGTCATGTACATTGGAATATTCTGCAGAAACGATTGGTATTTCAGTCACGTCGGTTCAGCATGCGTCCTGTTGCCTAGCAGCCACACGGCTTGCCATGGCGCCTGATAACTTGTTCCATGCGTGATGGAATCAGCGCGCATAGGACGCGAGTGGCATCCTGCGGTATAGCCATCCAAGCTGCGTTCGCCTGGTTCCAAAGTTCATCTGAGGTCGTTGGCATGGGGTCACAGCACTCCACCCATTTTTTCGCCATATCCCACACTTTTGCGATTGGTGACAAATTTGGTAATCTGGCGGGACAGAGCACAAGGCTGTCTTTCCGAGAAATGGCATCTGGGGTCTTGTACAGAAAGGGCTTGGCTACGGATCGCACAATGTCAGTCACGTAGGTCCCACTGGTCACAGTGCCCTGGAACGCAGCAACTGTGACTTTTCGTTGTACCCAATAGTGCCCCACACCATAAGGCCTTATGGCTGTATGTCTTGTGCCAGTGCAGTCATTGTGATGCCATTCCCCCTATCTACAGCGAACCAAAGTGCGGCCATCATTTTCAAACAAACAGAAACTGGATTCGTCCGGAAACACGTACCTTGTAGTATCCCAGTCCCCAGTGATGTCATTACATACACCATTGCCATCTGGCATGTTTTACACATACGTCAAAAGTAAGCGGTGAAGTGGACGACGCGCACCTAACCGACGCCGTACTAAACGGCGACGAACTGTCACGAAGTGTTACGCTGTTCCACTGTTGCGCCAGAGCCAAGGAGGTCCGCCCTGCAATGGCATTCGGATGAGGTATCGGTCTTCTCGGTGGTGGTCTGGGTGGTGCTACGTGCCCCAACTCTTCCTGTTCTTAGGCTATCCCTGCATCATTCTGCATACACCTGTTGCACTCCAGGATGAGGTAGGAGGTAGGAGACGAGAAACTGGCAGAAGTGAAGCTGTGAGGACGGGGCGTGAGTCGTGCTTGGGTAGCTCAGTTGGTAGAGCACTTGCCCGCGAAAGGCAAAGGTCCCGAGTTCGAGTCTCGGTCCGGCACACAGTTTTAATCTGCCAGGAAGTTTCACCTGTTGCACTGTCGAAACACTTCTTCCAACATGTACAACAATTTTTCGGATGGATGCATCATATTCTCTCGTGCCAATAATGCGTTCTCTTTGAAACTTACTGATTTGAAGGTACGGTTCGCGCATACGTCTACGAGGCAGCCTGCATGTCTGCTCAAGTCACACTGGTCCTTATAGTGACAACGAACACCACAGGAACCTTTTACTGGGAGATGGTGTTGTGCCACGATATCGATGTTGACCTTGAACCCGCGCGCCGACATGATTCGAATGCTTATCATTTCTGCGGAACATACTTATGTACATGACCTGTGAATAGACCGTCCTATCTCTAGTCAATGAAGGCACTCTTTTTCCTGCATTTGAGTGCACAAAGAACATTAAACCAAACACTGAAAATAATGTTTTATGCTGTGGTTTTTGCATAACTATGCCCAATGTCAATACAATACAGTATCTCAATTACATACCAGTTAAGTTCCATAACATCCTTCCTCATTTCGTGTCTGATTGTTATCACTTTTTCACTAGGCAATTCATGTTTTGATATCGTGATCAGTAAGCAGGTGTTTACGCGATACTCTAATTCTCTTGAAAAATGACTATAATCACATGCATTTTAGTATTTTGATGTAAAATTATCGGGATATCTACGGGGTATTTCGAACAGTTATTAATCAGACTGCATCGATGTGAACACACACTTCACGGCTGGCACAGTCGGGCTGAAACTAGCGCGCGGTCACTTATTGCTGTGGCACTCTTAAAGCTCAGCTAATTGCAGTTATTATCGGGCAGCACAATGAGAGAGCTCTGCCCATTGTTACGTGGGGTAATAAGTATCAACATTAAAATACTAATTAGCGAGGAAAGATAAGCGTGATAACTAATTATAAAGTGCTCATATCTCATTAACAAACTGAGATAGCATGCACGCTGCTAATACTGAGGACAGATTGTGGCATAAAATTTTATCTTAATTAATAGCTACGTAAATGAAAGAATTCATGGGTTATCTGTTACGAGCGATAAAGGTACGGGTTTGTATATCAATCACTGCTCTGTTTTTTGGGAACTACATTACCGTTTATGGTTATCTATATTTCTATTATGCTTGATTTCCTTTATTCGTCAAAGTGAATGCCATGAGGTAGCTTGAAACAGTTACAAAACGTGTAGTCTGAAACTGCGGTCGCAGGTTAGAATCCTGCCTCGGGGATGGATGTGTGTGATGTCCTTAGGTTTGTTAGGTTTAAGTAGTTCTAAGATCTATGGGACTCTTGACCTCAGAAATTAAGTCCCATAGTGCTCAGAGCCATTTGCTACGTCGTCCTACACCATCACCCCTTCCAGCCGGTTTACTTCTTGACTGATCTGCCTCCACCCATTCCGTTAACAAGTTGTTTCCATTTTATAATCCTTCCTCCAATGTTTCATTTATGCAGTACATAGCAAATTCTTGTCTTGTAATGTTGATCAGCGAATGTACATTCTTCAGGTTTCCTCACGAATTCCATTTCCTCTGATTGTACTGTTTTTTTCTCTTTCTTTGTTAATAAAAGAGATTCGCAATTAAGGTGAACCATAATTCTGTAAAATTTTAGCTTTGTAACCTTTCTTGTTTCCTCACCCACTGTTTTGTGTGTTGTGGCACATTCCATTTTAGACTTATTTAATTTATTACTGTCATCGTTTTCATATTCATAACTAATATCGCCCCCCCCCCCCCCCCCCCCCTCCAATGAACCATGGACCTTGCCGTTGGTGGGGAGGCTTGCGTGCCTCAGCGATGCAGATGGCCGTACCGTAGGTGCAACCACAACGGAGGGGTATCTGTTGAGAGGCCAGACAAACGTGTGGTTCCTGAAGAGGGGCAGCAGCCTCTTCAGTAGTTGCAGGGGCAACAGTCTGGATGATTGACTGATCTGGCCTTGTAACACCAACCCAAACGGCCTTGCTATGCTGGTACTGCGAACGGCTGAAAGCAAGGGGAAACTACAGCCGTAATTTTTCCTGAGGGCATGCAGCTTTACTGTATGGTTAAATGATGATGGCGTCCTCTTGGGTAAAATATTCCGGAGATAAAATAGTCCCCCATTCGGATCTCCGGGCGGGGACTACTCTAGAGGACGTCGTTATCAGGAGAAAGAAAACTGGCGTTCTACGGATCGGAGCGTGGAATGTCAGATCCCTTAATAGGGCAGGTAGGTTAGAAAACTTAAAAAGGGAAATGGATAGGTTAAATTTAGATATAGTGGGAATTAGTGGAGTTCGGTGGCAGGAGGAACAAGACTTTTGGTCAGGTGAATACAGGGTTATAAATACAAAATCAAATAGGGGTAATGCAGGAGTAGGTTTAATAATGAATAAAAAAATAGGAGTGCGGGTAAGCTACTACAAACAGCATAGTGAACGTATTATTGTGGCCAAGATAGACACAAGCCCACACCTACTACAATAGTACAAGTTTATATGCCAACTAGCTCTGCAGATGATGAAGAAATTGATGAAATGTATGATGAGATAAAAGAAATTATTCAGGTAGTGAAGGGAGACGAAAATTCAACAGTAGGAAATGGAAGAGAAGGAAACATAGCAGGTGAATATGGATTGGGGGAAATAAATGAAAGAGGAAGCCGTCTGGTAGAATTTTGCACAGAGCATAACCTAATCATAGCTAACACTTGGTTCAAGAATCATAAAAGAAGGTTGTACACATGGAAGAATCCTGGAAATACTAGAAGGTATCAGATAGATTATATAATGGTAAGACAGAGATTTAGGAACCAGATATTAAATTGTAAGACATTTCCAGGGGCAGATGTGGACTCTGAGCACAATCTATTGGTTATGAGCTGTAGATTAAAACTGAAGAAACTGCGAAAAGGTGGAAATTTAAGGAGATGTGATCTGGACAAACTGATTGAACCAGAGGTTGTACAGAGTTTCAGGGAGAGAATAAGGGAACAATTGTCACAAACGGGGGAAAGAAATACAGTAGAAGAAGAATGGGTAGCTCTGAGGGATGAAGTAGTGAAGGCAGCAGAGGATCAAGTAGGTAAAAAGACGAGGGCTAGTAGAAATCTTTGGTTAACAGAAGGAATATTGAATTTAATTGATGAAAGGAGAAAATGTAAAAATGCAGTAAATGAAGCAGGCAAAAAGGAATACAAACGTCTCAAAAATGAGGTAGACAGGAAGTGCAAAATGGCTAAGCAGGGATGGCTAGAGGACAAATGTAAGGATGTGGAGGCTTATCTCACTAGGGGTAAGATAGATACTGCCTACAAGAAAATTAGAGACATTTGGAGAAAAGAGAACCATTTGTATGAAAATCAAGAGCTCAGATGGAAACCCAGTTCTAAGCAAAGACGGGAAAGCAGAAGGGTGGAAGGAGTATATAGAGGGTCTATACAAGGGCGACGTACCTGAGGACAATACTCTGGAAATGGAAGAGAATGTAGATGAAGACGAAATGGGAGATACAATACTGCGTGAAGAGTTTGACAGAGCACTGAAAGACCTGAGTCGAAACAAGGCCCCGGGAGTAGACAACATTCCATTAGAACTACTGACGGCCTTGGGAGAGCCAGTCCTGACAAAACTCTACAATCTGGTGAGCAAGATGTATGAGACAGGCGAAATACCCTCAGACTTCAAGAAGAATATAATAATTTCAATCCCAAAGAAAGCAGGTGTTGACAGATGTGAAAATTACCGAACAATCAGTTTAATAAGCCACAGCTGCAAAATACTAACGCGAATTCTTTACAGACGAATGAAAAAACTAGTAGAAGCCAACCTTGGGGAAGATCAGTTTGGATTCCGTAGAAATATTGGAACACGTGAGGCAATACTGACCTTACGACTTATCTTAGAAGAAAGATTAAGGAAAGGCAAATCTACGTTTCTAGCATTTGTAGACGTAGAGAAAGCTTTTGACAATGTTTCTCTTTCAAATTCTAAAGGTGGCAGGGGTAAAATACAGGGAGCGAAAGGCTGTTTACAATTTGTACAGAAACCAGATGGCAGTTATAAGAGTCGAGGGACATGAAAGGGAAGCAGTGGTTGGGAAGGGAGTGAGACAGGGTTTTAGCCTCTCCCCGATGTTATTCAATCTGTATATTGAGCAACCAGTAAAGGAAACAAAAGAAAAATTCGGAGTAGGTATTATAATCCATGGAGAAGAAATAAAAACTTTGAGGTTCGCCGATGACATTGTAATTCTGTCAGAAACAGCAAAGGACTTGGAAGAGCAGTTCAATGGAATGGACAGTGTCTTGAAAGAAGGATATAAGATGAACATCAGCAAAAGTAAAACGAGGATAATGGAATGTAGTCAAATTAAATCGGGTGATGCTGAGGGAAATAGATTAGGAAATGAGACACTTAAAGTAGTAAATGAATTTTGCTATTTGGGGAGAAAAATAACTGATGATGGTCGAAGTAGAGAGGAAACAAAATGTAGACTGGCAATGACAAGAAAAGCGTTTCTGAAGAAGAGAAATTTGTTAACATCGAGTATAGATTTAAGTGTCAGGAAGTCGTTTCTGAAAGTATTTGTATGGAGTGTAGCCATGTATGGAAGTGAAACATGGACGATAAATAGTTTGGACAAGAAGAGAATAGAAGCTTTCGAAATGTGGTGCTACAGAAGAATGCTGAAGATTAGATGGGTAGATCACATAACTAATGAGGAGGTATTGAATAGAATTGGGGAGAAGAGGAGTTTGTGGCACACCTTGAAAAGAAGAAGGGAGCGGTTGGTAGGACATGTTCTGAGGCATCAAGGGATCACAAATGTAGCACTGGAGGTCAGTGTGGAGGGTAAAAATCATAGAGGGAGACCAAGAGATGAATACACTAAGCAAATTCAGAAGGACGTAGGTTGCAGTAAGTACTGGGAGATGAAGAACCTTGCACAGGATAGAGTAGCACGGAGAGCTGCATCAAACCAGTCTCAGGACTGAAGACCACAACAACAACAATATCGCAGCCTACCATCTGTTTTATTGGCTGTTCACTTCGTACTATTTTACAGTGAACTGGACATTTCCCATTAAAGGGTATTACTTGAGATTTTCACAAATAATTTTAAATTACCATTGTGTCTGGTATCAAAAGTATCCAAATCTTAATATTTATGGCACAGCTGCAGACGAAACATGGCAACAGAATTTCTTACTTTTAAAAATTTATTTTAATAATAATTTAGAAGTCAATTAGATTAAAGTAATTACAAATAATTTGTAATTATCGTTCTTTGAACGTCCATATTCACACTTCAAATGTATTACTTCTCTGCAGCCTCCTATCAATTCTCCTGATCAAACAGAAGTCTTTATACTACACTGTAGCATCAATCAAAATACACAAGGCATTCATATTAAGAGAAAATACGGCCATTTTTCGGCAAGAATGGCACTCGTACATATCAAAGATGTGGAAATACAGGGTGTAACAGATATAAGCGCAGATATTTTTTATATAGGTGCCTTAATATGTACACATCAGTGTGTTCATTGTTTTTTCTTTGCATCTAACATACTTCCCACAAACACGTAACAATTTACTACCTGATATTTTCTGCATGGGCTTAACTGCATCGCTAAGTGGACTATGCCTGCCGATATGGGCTAACCTTTTTGCGTACATGTGTTCAACATTTCAAGACCTGACCTGCTGCCCAGCAGAGAATAGCGTTAATAGCTTGTTCTTGGCACATACCCTTGGAGGTACTAACCAACCTGAAAACATACTACCCCTAATAGTTATAATTATTAGTCTGAAAAGGAAGTAAATACTGATGTAATGTTGCTCAGTATGGTGTTGTCAGTCACCAATAAAAATATCTGCACTCATTCTCATTACACTCTGTGATACACCCTGTTCAACCCACAGGACAGGGCAGGTAGTTTAAGTTGTGGAAATGGGACAAAATAAGCGGCAGTCAGTTACACTCGAACCTACAACCTTTTATTTGATAAAACATTACAAAAACCAAGAATTTAAAAAAAAAACAGCTTTAGTTTTAGAACTTAATTAGCAGCTGAACGCGCCGTATAATCTCATGCCTTAAGGGCGAGACCACTTTAATTTAAAAACGGCTCAAAGCCAATGACTTAAAGCTCAACCAAATCAGAAATTTAAAAGGCAAATCCTTATCTTAAAACAGTTCCTTAATTAGGCTGGAGACCCGAAGAACCTGACACTTTAAGAGCAAGCAAATTCGAAATCTTCTTAAGACTCAAAAACACTAATTTTTAAAATGCCGAAGACTTTACATAAAACAGTTCTTAATTTAGGCTGAAGGCCCAAATCATCTAGCCCCTTAAGGCCAAAACAGCCTTAATCTAAAAATCGGCTAGAAGCCATACAAGTACAAACAACAAGAACTAACAAGAAAATGCAAGACGCCCAAAGGCGCTCAGAAGTTCCAAGAGTCAGCCTGGAATTCAAACACTAACGCTCGCTTAGGTGAGACAGGCAGTCGGGACAACCATTGTCGATCCAGCGACAATCCAACCGACAGACAGTCAACAGACCCACCGACAAGCTAACCTCCGCATCACCCGACCAGCACACAACAAGGAGCTCAATGGAACAACGTAGAAGGTATTGGCGCCCACAACCAATTATACATTGAGCTGTCAAACTACACACCGTGCTGGACAGCGACAACACGATGAAAAAAATACACCACCTGAATTTACGTCAACAGCCAGGGCAGGTAACCGGAACGTTAATGGCTACAAGATTCTGTTGGTGCACTTCAATTCAAATAACCAAGTACAGTTAAACTCCACCAGAGGGTGGCTAAAATTTGCCAACTTCAAAACACACGTTTTTGCTCACAGGAATATCCCAACAGCCGACAACGGACTCCAAACGACACAATGTGAACAGTGGTGACTTGCTGGTAGATTAAGTCAAAACTCAACTTTCATGTCCAGGATCGGTGAGCCACGAACCTCGTAGCAATGGGAACAGCACCACACACTCCGACTCTACATAGAGGCTGCCAGCGGGCCCGGCCAAACAGCGCGCCGTGGAGATTTCGTCACTGCTCCACGCCAACCGACCAAATGCCCGCACACAGCCCAGCCAGAAACTATAAGTGCCAGGCCAAAGATAGTCCAAGGTGCGAATATCGATACACACCGCCGCTGTCACCCTCGGAAAGGGAGGATAACAGCATAATTGTGATAACCGCGGGAGACTAAACACAGAATAGCAACCAAGGTTTAATCGAGTGCGTAGCATGAGCCAGCTATGGCTCACTCTGCAGAATTGCAATGAGGCGATTCCAAAGGATTGATGAAATGTTTCACTCATTGACAACAGTGAAAGTTAGTTAATGAAGTTGTTGCATTATAGACTACCTTTACTTGTGCCATTTAAAGACATTTCTGAGCCAAGTTTTCTTTCTCGATCATAAGTACATTTGGCTTTCATTTAATTTCGTTCAAGTAATGGAAAACCGAGACAAAATGCTGATACATCCATTAATAGCGGTTATTTGGCAAACAAATACCGAAATGAATTTTAAAAGTTGCCAAATTGGGCAGGTCTGGAAAGAAATCTCGATGACCACACATCAGCAGCCATCGACAGCGGATATCACAGACACTAGACCCGTCTGACGTTCGCCATTCTTTGTAAATCGCTTAGTTCACTTTTAACAAAGAACGACTTGTTTTGGGCACTCAAATGCAGATTCCATCAACAGTGGAACTAAGCAGGGCAAACGGACGTTCACGGATTAACGCATAAGCGTCGCAAGTGTATCTGCCAAAAATATCAACTGTCTTATTCAAGCTCCACCATTCAGAGGCATGATCGTCTTACACAAGTGGGGTACAAAAAATTTCAGAATCTGCAACGGGCAAAATATTACGAATCGCTTAAGTATACGAAATGACTAAAGAGGTTGATATGCAACTGCAGAACTTACAGAATCATTAAGCCGCCAGTCCTCGCAGCGCCCCACTGGCGCGGAGCGATGTCCCTTGGCACATTACGCGAAAGGGCCGCAACACAGAAACGAGAGAAATTGTAGGTAATATGGAAGTTTACCCACAACAGGGAACAGATAGAGGTACCAGAAGTAGATTGGTTATAAACAGAATTACAATGCACCATATTGGTCCCCACTCTTTTGACTACAAAACCCTATTTTTAAACGTAACCTCTGTTTAGTGCGACGGCCTTACGCCAGCTTAGTGGGAGGGCATCCCATGCCCCCATGGTACCACTCTCTGGCCGACATCTTGTCCAAGCAGAATGTATCCTTCATTGGGCTACACAGATGGAAGTCGGAAGGTACGAGATCCAAGCTGTAGGGCGAATGAAGAAGAACAGTCCAGTGAAGTTTTGTGAGCTCGTCATGGACGCGCAGGCTTGTGTGAACTTTGGATTGTCTTGGAGAAGGAGAAGTCCATTGTCAGTAGGTTCCAATTTCAGGAGTCACAGCTGTGTTCAACCAGTCGACATGCACAAGATCGTACAGGTTTGCATTACGTTGTTGCGACTCACCGTGCTTTTGTTCACTGCCAGGTCATCGGAGACATCTCTAGGCATTTGTTTGCGTTACTATGGTCTGGTTTTCCTTAAAAAGGAACTCAATGACAGCTCTCTGCGTCTAACACACTTCCGTCACAGACGCCATTTTGTAGGTAATGTATGGCGCTGCCACCCATCGGAACTTCATGAAACTGTAGGAACTGAAGCAGGAGTATTCCACGATGTCCCACAATAAATTTCTCATTTTTTCAACCGCTAATGTCTGTGAAAAACAAAGTATTACATTAATTATTAAACGGCCCTCGAAGATGCGGATACCACATCAAAAACACCAAGGTGTCGTAGTTTAGCCCTCGGTATGAGTCTGTGTCGCCTGGTCACCAAGAGCTGTTGCAGGACGATTTGATTCACGGATGCAGTTATATGGCTCCTTCCGTGTACAGCGATTTTACGACTATGACGAGTGGGGCCTGAAGATGGCATCAATGTAATGCCGAAACTGGTAGCACATAGAAGTTCATAAAATAAAATAAATTCTACAAATAATACGGCTGTTGATAAATTGTTGCATCAAGCAGTAGTGAGAGAAGTCACTAGGAATACAGTGCAGTCCGTGGTCGATACCCAAAGCTTAGTGATGACAGCCTCAGGGTCTCCACTTTACTGACTCCTCTTTCCGTTCTGTTAGAACAGTTTTCATATGTGTGACAAATAGATTACCCTCACAGGGGTATGTTTTGCCTCCCGCCCCAAAAAGGTCGCTTCGCCATTGAATTCTACAATAATCCGGAAAACTCGGGCGAGGATGTGACGCAAACAGAAACGGAAATCAGTGCCACTACCGCTTGAAATCAGCCAGTAATGAGTACGCCAGTAAATTCTGCTCCATGTAAGTGCCGGAGATGCAGTCCCTACTTTTAAAACGGAGATATCTTTCTTCCACTGATTTCGCTACCTTTTCTCCTGACCGCCCTCGTTTCGTCACATTCAGTAAACGACAGATTCTGTTGGGAGAAGTTTCTACCACTGTAGTAAAATACAAGCAAGTGGCTGACTCGGTTCGTTCAGTGAAGTTAAATCACCCGGCGGCCAGTAATAAACTTAGTCCAGACGCCTTTACCGTAAAGGCAGGAGAAGAACAAGCTGATAATAATGTCAGAGCAGGCGAGGCAGGGAATGTCGAATTGTGCTACATCTACCAGATATAATCTCAGTTCGGAAGTGAACCACTGTAGACCTGAAGCCATAAAACGGCTCCAGTCAGCGGCGAGCGAGCGTAGTCTCTCCTTCAGGCAAACGTAAATGAGGTTGTGTAGCGGTGCGGTTTTGTATTCGAAATGATGCGCAAGTCTTTTCTTCGATAATATTGACTTTTAGCGATGTTAGAGGCAGTAATTTCGAGCTTTTTCTGCAACATTTTTGATTTGAAAAGAGAAAAGAGTTCTTAAAAAATAATTTCGGTTTCCTTTTTCACCGTTGTCTTACCTCATCTGCTGTGCTCTTTAGATCATAAGTTCATTCATGTTCTCAAAAGCCTGCCACTCCTAGTTAAAATCAACTCTGGATATGCATGAATATTTGTGAATCCGATTTAAAAACTCCCGAGGTGACGTAGATTATGCTGGGAGAAGTAACGTACGAGGGCAGTTCAATAAGTAATGCAACACATTTTTTTCTGAAACAGGGGTTGTTTTATTCAGCATTGAAATACACCAGGTTATTCCCCAATCTTTTAGCTACACAACACTATTTTTCAACGTAATCGCCATTCAATGCTACGGCCTTACGCCACCTTGAAATGAGGGCCTGTATGCCTGCACGGTACCATTCCACAGGTCCATGTCGGAGCCAACATCGTACTGCATCAATAACTTCTTCATCATCCGCGTAGTGCCTCCCACGGATTGCGTCCTTCATTGGCCCAAACATATGGAAATCCGACGGTGCGAGATCGGGGCTGTAGGATGCATGAGGAAGAACAGTCCACTGAAGTTTTGTGAGCTCCTCTCGGGTGCGAAGACTTGTGTGGGGTCTTGCGTTGTCATGAAGAAGGAAAAGTTCGTTCAGATTTTTGTACCTACGAACACGCTGAAGTCGTTTCTTCAATTTCTGAAGAGTAGCACAATACACTTCAGAGTTGATCGTTTGACCATGGGGAAGGACATCGAACAGAATAACCCCTTCAGCGTCCCAGAAGACTGTAACCATGACTTTACCGGCTGAGGGTATGGCTTTGAACTTTTTCTTGGTAGGGGAGTGGGTGTGGCGCCACTCCATTGATTGCCGTTTTGTTTCAGGTTCGAAATGATGAACCCATGTTTCATCGTCTGTAACAATCTTTGACAAGAAATTGTCACCCTCAGCCACATGACGAGCAAGCAATTCCGCACTGATGGTTCTCCTTTGCTCTTTATGGTGTTCGGTTAGACAACAAGGGACCCAGCGGGAACAAACCTTTGAATATCCCAACTGGTGAACAATTGTGACAGCACTACCAACAAAGATGTCAAGTTGAGCACTGAGTTGTTTGACGGTGATCCGTCGATCATCTCGAACGAGTGTGTTCGCACGCTCCGCCATTGCAGGAGTCACAGCTGTGCACGGCCAGCCCGCACGCAGGAGATCAGACAGTCTTGCTTGACCTTGCGGCGATGATGACACACGCTTTGCCCAACGACTCACCGTGCTTTTGTCCACTGCCAGATCACCGTAGACATTCTGCAAGTGCCTATGAATATCTGAGATGCCCTGGTTTTCCGCCACAAGAAACTCGATCACTGCCCGTTGTTTGCAATGCACATCCGTTACAGACGCCATTTTAACAGCTCCGTACAGCGCTGCCACCTGTCGGAAGTCAATGAAACTATACGAGACGAAGCGGGAATGTTTTAAAATATTTCACAAGAAATTTCCGGTTTTTTCAACCAAAATTGGCCGAGAAAAAAAATGTGTTGCATTACTTATTGAACTGCCCTCGTAATACTAGACAGATGGTGCCGAAAACGAAATGGATGACAAATGTTGAGCATGTAATGTCGCTAGATGACCTACTGACATACCTCGCTGCACACTCAGCAGTTCAGCATGTCGATACTACCCTCGGCGCTAGGGGGCTGCCTCTGCTAGCTTACTCTGTTTCCGTTCCTTGGATTGTCCGATACGATCTGCTAGCGCTCATGGTTGTAGTAACACAAGACTACGATGAGTCTGTTTACACTTAACGAGCTTGCAGAGGTGCGTCTCTGTTATGGTGCTGCTAATTCCAGTGCAGCAAGATGTATTTGACGAATGCGTGAATGGATGACTGAGCTATTCAACACTTGCATCCAAGCAGACGATACAAATTCCGAACACCGAATGTGACCTGTTGTAAACGCAGAAATTGCAGAATTATTGTCTTCGTTGTAGCTAAGCAATGTTGTTCTTATTTTTTGTTTACTTCCTTTTGTCTTCTTTTCAGCTACCGGCATAACTCTGAAGCTTATACTCATTTACTTGTGGAGCAGTAGATAGGTATCTGTTGTACTATTATTTCCAATAAACTCCGCCTATAGAACTCGAACCCTGAGTACAATGCGCTAAAGTCGTGCACGTAGGCCCCGAGCCACACCAACGTAAATACTTGGATTGTGATGGCCAGATAGGGCAACTGCGGCACGTACTGAGAGGTATGCCATCTGGTCACGCCACGTGTTCAAGATTTGTCATCCACTTTCAGCGTAGTGCCCAAAATTTTCGGCCCCATGTGTCCTGTATTAAGTTACGTATCTCATCATTGCCTACGGCGCTTCAGGGCTTTCTAAACTTTAATAAGAATCATTTTGTATAGGATAAGACACTTGATAGGCCAATCTGAAAAAAGGAATAGTACTTCAAGGCTGGCATAACTTTCGAAAGAGGAACTAAGTGCTTTAATCTGAAGTGTTTCAGAGTAGCTAAAACGTGAATGCAGAGTACCAAAACGGAACAATGAACGTGATCGATTAGTAAGTAGCGCCTTGTATACTCGATTCGTACAGATCAAATATTTGTAACCCACGCTGCTTGGAAACCTATTAATCAATGAGTTGATGTGGTGGAGAAAGTGAATTCCGACTATACCGTTTCTGCAACCGTATATCTCGTAGAAGCTGTGGAAACCTTACAGAAGGTAACAGCAATAGCGATGAGTAATGGTATGTCATAGTCCCTGAGTAGAATGCAAAGTGAGTGAATGCAGCAGCCGGCCGGTGTGGCTGTGTGGTTCTAGGCGCTTCAGTCTGGAACCACGTGACCGCAACGGTCGGAGGTTCGAATCCTGCCTCGGGCATGGATGTGTGTGATGTCCTTAGGTTAGTTAGATTTAAGTTCTAGGGGACTGATGACCACAGATGTTAAGTCCCATAGTGCTCAGAGCCATTGTTTTGAATGCAGCACGCTTTGTGAAGCAATTTAGGCATACCTACTCATAGTCGTGGGGCACAATAAAAGCATATATGGGAAGTAATAATTTCACAAATGCCAAATTTAATATAAGCGTGGTATAATGATCAAGAAAGACTACAACGTGAGCTACCCTTTACGACCGATTACAATGTACTATATCAAACATTTTGAGCATACCACATTTAGATCGTCGCAGAAAGGAAAATTCCATGTAATACTACACAGTTTCAGATCTTGATTTTCCAATTGAGAGAAGATAGTCATAAGTCACTTAAAACTAAGGAAGTTTGAACTAGAATTAGATACTGGCCATCATGTACTCTGGTGAAATCCGGTGCCAGAGAATTGATTAAATTCATCACAAGCGTTCAAATTAGAAATGAACTCGAGAAATGACCTCACTTTAAAGCCTTAAAGGGTACGCACGCTCCAGAAGCGCAGATAGAATGTGACTGCATTAAGCGGACATCAACCTCAGCAAATCCTGTGCTGCAGCAGATAGAACGCTGCCATTTCGTTACACATAAGACAAGAGTCTAAAACACGACGAGCAACGTCTTAACACGCTCCATTACCCCATCCCTTCTTCATATCAGTGTTTCCCATATGTTCCTTTCTCCACCGATTCTGCGTAGAAACTCCTCATTCCTTACCAGATCAGTCCGCCTAATTTTGAACATTATTCTGTAACACCACATCTCAAATGCTTCGATTCTCTTCTTTTCCATTTTTGCCCTATTCACAGTTATACTGTAAGTAGGCTGTTTAGGTTTACTTATTGGCAATACCACTTAGCGCTCTGTATGAAAATCACTGGCTGTGCTGTGTGCAGTCTGTTTCTAGTTTGCATTGTTGTCTGCCATTGTAGTGTTGGGCAGCTGGATGTGAACAGCGCGTAGCGTTGCGCAGTTGGAGGTGAGCCGCCAGCAGTGGTGGATGTGGGGAGTGAGATGGTGGAGTTTTGAGAGCGGATGATCTGGACAGAGACAGTAAATTTGTAAGACTGGATGTCATGAACTGCTATATATATTATGACCTTTGAACACTATTAAGGTAAATACATTGTTTGTTCTGTATCAAACTTTTTCATTTGCTAACTATGCCTATCAGTAGTTAGTGCCTTCAGTAGTTAGAATCTTTTATTTAGCTGGCAGTAGTGGCGCTCGCTGTATTGCAGTAGCTTGAGTAACGAAGATTTTTGTGAGGTAAGTGATTTGTGAAAGGTATAGTTTAATGTTAGTCAGGGCCATTCTTTTGTAGGGATTATTGAAAGTCAGATTGCGTTGCGCTAAAAATATTGTGTGTCATTTTAGTGTTGATCAGAATAGGTAAAGAGCGAAATGTGAAATGTGTGAGTACGTTCAGTTCCGCTCAGCTGTTTGAAAATCAAATAGCGTAGGGGCTTACCAGCACAGTAATTCATTAATTTTTCTAAGGGGACGTTACAATACAAGTCTATGAATGTATATTCTCAGAAATTTCTTCCTCAAATTAAGGCCTATGTTTGACACCAGTACACTTCTCTTGGCCACGAGGACAAAGCATGTCAGGCATTCCAACTGAGAGGATAGATGTGCATAGACACAGAAATTTCAGCCTCTCGAAATTTAAGTTAAGGACCTAGAGACGTATTTTCTACAGCTTCTGAGACTGATCAACCAATTAGCTGCTAATGTTATCCAACTTGAAAATAATGTAAAGGACTAAACTGTAGAGGTTGACAGAGTTGAGTAGAAACTAGAGGACCTACATGTAAAGGTTGGTATGATTAGGCAGGATATATGTAAAGCACAATCAGTGGAGGAGTTTGCTTAGCTTATAACAAGATGTTGACTAAGCATAAGGTTATTATGGCACAGCAGACTGTTCGAGAAAAGCTACTGCGGGTAAAGTTGGGACATTTGGATCAAGAGCAAATACCGAGAGAAACATTTAAAACGGTTACTGAATCTTTCGATGAACTTACAAAATGACGACAAGGCTGCTGATTTCATTAAATGCCAGAACGATAATAGGATAGACAAAATATTCAGTTTCAGTAATGAAAAACCATACATGTTGTGCATGCAGCCTAAGTTTAAAAGGAAAAACAATACGGATAGGTGATAGGGAATTTCGAAGAACACCTGGTCTAATGAGTATAATTTTCCTAAACCCAGCAAAATTTGTAAATTATTCCCCCAAAGATCTGGAGATATTCAGCAGCATATTGCAAAAGACTTATGTACGTAGGAAAGTGGGAAACCAATGCAGTGCAAAATACAGAACCATTATAAAACGTACATTACATGCTTGATATAGCATCAGTGATGATATTGAATCCAGCATGAGACAGTCAGCAATCGACCTCTGCAGTATATATACTATGACGACCACAATAAGCTGATAGATAGACTGCAACTGCTCATGACATCCGCTGCTTCTAGTAATACCGCTCATTCTAATGAGATTGTTTCAATAATTTCAGAGCTTAGAGAGAGAGAGGTGTTACTGAACAAGAATGGAAGCAGTTGTTTGACAACTGCACAAACCAGCATGCAAAACATACCCAGGTAGGCATGTTATGATTAAAGGTCTGGATGGCTTATGACGGGCTGATTTTGTAGATATGACGGAGTTGACGGGTGTGAATAATGCATTCAAATAATTTTAATGGTCGTTGATACATACTCTAAATTCGCCTTGGCGCTACCTCTTAAAACAAAAACAAGGGATGCTGCACAGGTGTTCGACCATTTGTCGCAAACAGGGACGAATCGGTGTCCTGACAACCTTCAGACCGATCACAGTGGAGAGTTTTGCAATAGGTATGTCAATACCATGATGCAGAAGTATGGAATATATCATCGCTCAACATTCACCCACCTGAAGATGGTACATCTGAGCAGAACAATAAAAGGTCAAATGTGGATGCATTGTAATACCTGTGGTTCTTACAAATGGACAGATGTCCTCCCAGAAATAATTGCACAGCTTAATGAAACCAAACATAGCACAATGATAATGAGGGCAATCGATGTTCGTAATAATAGACTCATGGATATGGTATACTATCGTAAAACGCTGGATTCACATAAACAGAAATCAGTGTAGGTGATTTGGTACGTATCTCAAAACACAAGACAGAATTTGAGAATTCATACTAACCCATGCAACTGGTCGAGTGAGCTATTCACAGTTCCAAAGTGCAGAGAACAAATCCCAGAATTTACATCTTGAAGTATAGCAGTCGTACTGGAATTTTACGATGCTTTTACACAGGGGAATTGCAGCAGAGCTGAGAACCACAGGCATTCCTTATAGAGCATGACATAAGATGTCGAGAGAATAGAGCACTACTTAAATGACTTGATTTTCCTGCAACACATAACAGGTGGACTGATGCTGACGATTTGCTGTATAATGAGGTGCCCAGAGCTCAACCAGCACAGTAGCATAACTTGCATGATAGGAGTCATATTACTGAAGATGCTGGTATTCTAGACAACTTCTAGTTGAACTGCACATTCAGGGGTATAACTACTGTGGGCCTGGTACAAAGCTTCAAAACCCATTGGCTGGTGTTGACAAGGCGATGAACCTGCTTGATAAGGCGCGTTTGTAACACGACATTGCATACCCAAAACATAAAGATCTTCCATGATACCACACTGCAGATCGAATTTTGCCTGATAAAGCCAAGGCAATACGAGCAAGAAAGGATATCAGCATGGAACAGCGCATTGCGGAATTTGCTGTTTATAAAACCATACATCGTAAAATTAAGTTATGTTTGGGTGTGAATTTTAGCAAGTTATGAATGCCGGGCTTCTTTCAATGAAAAAGATGATAACGATGATAAGAAGAAGCTAGAGCAGCGGTGTTTAAATAGCTGTATCCTGACAGGAGCGATGTATGTGGCTAAAAGCGCTTTGAAGCATACAAGAGACCAAGTGGAATGATCACCTTCCTCATTCCTGCCCTCGAACGTCTCTCGGGGACGGGTTCACTGGTTGGTGGTGCTGTGATTATTGTAAGAATAGTCAAGAACGCTCAAACTCTCAGGAGCAGCTAGAGGAAGCAAGAAGACATAACCGGATGATGCAAACAGCAACCATCGGAAAATGACTATACCTGAAACCATACAAGAAGGGACTAGGTCTCTTCATAAATAGAAAAAAAGCCCATTAGTTATTCTACTGGATGGAGCACTTACAGATACAGGTCTGCTCAAATTAGTTACGGAAAAAATCAGTATTCCAAGATTCCACGGTGTTTTTATGTCATACGAAGACAATGTGAAAATCCAGAGAATGTGGAAATGTGAATTTAGATGTTGCTTGGGGGCCCGGATCTCACTGGGTGGCGTATGTTAAGAAAAAAACAAAAAATGTGCACTATTTTGATTCATTCAGAGACCTGCAACCACCAGAAATGTTACAGCGATATTTCACTGACAAAAACCATGTGTTCTGGAATTTTCATCGCTACCAAGTCTTTAATCCTTACCTGTGGGGACATCTGTGCTTCATGTTCTCCTAACGTTTATGAAGCAACATGTATATAAGGAGGTGCAGTAAGCACCCACTCGCCAGTTGAGGTTCAGATGCTATGTTATATATTCTGACATTAAAAAACGATCGTCAGTATTTCGCGTGAGTTACTTGCCACCGATTGTTTTAAGCAACATAGAATAGAGTATTGCGCTAACTGGACTGGAGTCATGTAACAGCATTCTAACTACGGCAGATGCTAGCAATAAATTTCATCTGGAAAATAATAATAGAAAAGACATTCTGGTGTTAGTACCTGGTCTGTACGATATTGACGATTTAAATGATGTTTAAAGGCAGCCTGGGAAACGGATTTTGCTATGTGAAAACATCAATATAGTTCAATGTGAAACATGTAACGACTGACTTTAGCCAGAAAGGTTCAATAGGACAGCTACTGGGATTCAGAAAAGGACAGGTTTTGAAGAAGGATCCTAATAAATTTTACAAATCAGAGCAGGCAGTGGATATACTTCCTGTCAGCACAATCCGTGTCGAGTTTAGCATTGCAACAAACTTCTTCCTCAATAATAGATTGGTTCATACAATTTACGGATTCTAGCCTTTAGTTGGAACTGGTATAAGATAGTTGAGTCCCCTACCAACACTACATACCTCCAGTAACAGTTCAGACATTGGACTATTTGGAACAGCACATTGTGGATGAAGATAATCAATTTGCTGAACTTTGTGGCGAGGAAATCCTTGTGCAGCCACATCTAAAGAAGGATCGGCAGTGGCCCCAGCTGGGTGGAGACCTGTTTACGACAGCGACCTTCAACTTCCTTGCAGCTATCAGATTCCCTTCATCTACATATTACCAACGAAGATGTGATAGGTGTATGGTATAAAACAACCGCTCTCAAATCACAGCATGGCACTTCATAACAGAACTCCAAGATGAAAACACATAAAGAACGAGTTTTGTAGATCAATCAGTCTATCTGAAACCTCGCAATCGCATGGTTTGACATAACTAACCCGGTGGAATGTGATGCACGTATTATATGCCAGGAATATTTCTCGCATAAATCTTATGCTTCCACCACATCTAACATTAACGATGAAATTAGGATTGTCATCCATCACCAGGACGCTTTAATCCTCCCATGCAAGAGATTCATATACCTGGAGGGGGAATTTAAGAAAAAGGATTGTACTGCTGCAATGAGAAAACTTTCAAGTAATGCTTTAGTGTTCCTATTTCACGAGATACAGTATCAACCTAAAGCAGTCAAGATTGACTGTACACTTAATGTGGGTATAACATCAACTGTGAAAAGATACTTCTTTCCTTTTCCCTCGGATTTGAGCACTTTAGAAAAAGCAGTACGTGAGCCATGCTCCGGCTCGTGTTTGTGCCGTTGATAGGTTGGCGTCGTGTAATCGGATTGTGACCTCTCGTTGTCCCAGAGCGTTCACTGGTGCCACTACGTTTCCTCGCTTTGTCTGTCGGTGAGTGGCAGCAGCGGTGTTTATCGACAGCGAGTACTGTGGTACTATCTTTGGAGCGACCTCTAGTATTTCCGAGTCGTCGTGTGTCGGAGTTGAGTTGGGACGGAGCAGCAGTGAGGTCCGCACGCGCTAGTACTCGCCGAGGAAGCTGGCGGTATATGCACTGCTTGATGGAAGCATGTGGTCACGAGAGTACACGACCACGTCGAGGTCCGGATTCAGCGAGTTTACGTTGAATGGATCGTTATATTCGTGTGTGTATCCGTCCGTCGAAGTGACCTCTTACCATAAAGCTGTCAGTTGGAGGTTTTATACTCCGACGTATCCCTTGCCTGACTTGATTGGCAACGACCGATGGTTGGTCGTTCGGTCGGTCGTCTCAGTGGACGACGTGTATCTGGTCTTTCCACCATTTCTCTGTTCTTAGCGTAACAGTGTGTGTGTTGGTGTTTGTGGGCGCTCAACATCGAGGTCATCAGCGCTTAGCGTAACAGAAGAAATACTTCAGTTGAATGATGAAAGAAGGAAGTACAAACATGTTCCGGGAAAATCAGGAATACAGAAATACAAGTTGCTGAGGAATGAAATAAATAGGAAGTGCAAGGAAGCTAAGACGAAATGGCTGCAGGAAAAATGTGAAGCCATTGAAAAAGATATGATTGTCGGAAGGACAGACTCAGCATACAGGAAAGTCAAAACAACCTTTGGTGACATTAAAAGCAACGGTGGTAACATTAAGAGTGCAACGGAAATTCCACTGTTAAATGCAGAGGAGAGAGCAGATCGGTGGAAAGAATACATTGAAAGCCTCTATGAGGGCGCAGATTTGTCTGATGTGATAGAAAAAGAAACAGGAGTCGATTTAGAAGAGATTGGGGATCCAGTATTAGAATCGGAATTTAAAAGAGCTTTGGAGGACTTACGGTCAAATAAGGCAGAAGGGATAGATAACATTCCATCAGAATTTCTAAAATCATTGGGGGAAGTGGCAACAAAACGACTATTCACGTTGGTGTGTAGAATATATGAGTCTGGTGACATACCATCTGACTTTCGGAAAAGCATCATCCACACAATTCCGAAGACGGCAAGAGCTGACAAGTGCGAGAATTATCGCACAATCAGCTTAACAGCTCATGCATCGAAGCTGCTTACAAGAATAATATACAGAAGAATGGAAAAGAAAATTGAGAATGCGCTAGGTGACGATCAGTTTGGCTTTAAGAAAAGTAAAGGGACGAGAGAGGCAATTCTGACGTTACGGCTAATAATGGAAACTAGGCTAAAGAAAAATCAGGACACTTTCATAGGATTTGTCGACCCGGAAAAAGCGTTCGACAATATAAAATGGTGCAAGCTGTTCGAGATTCTGAAAAAAGTAGGGGTAAGCTATAGGGAGAGACAGGTCATATAGAATATGTACAACAACCAAGAGGGAATAATAAGAGTGGACGATCAAGAACGAAGCGCTCGTATTAAGAAGGGTGTAAGACAAGGCTGTAGCCTTTCGCCCCTACTCTTCAATCTGTACATCGAGGAAGCAATGATGGAAATAAAAGAAAGGTTCAGGGTGGAATTAAAATACAAGGTGAAAGGATATCAATGATACGATTCGCTGATGACATTGCTATCCTGAATGAAAGTGAAGAAGAATTAAATGATCTGCTGAACGGAATGAACAGTCTAATGAGTACACAGCATGGTTTGAGAGTAAATCGGAGAAAGACGAAGGTAATGAGAAGTAGTAGAAATGAGAACAGCGAGAAACTTAACATCAGGATTGATGGTCACGAAGTCAATGAAGTTAAGGAATTCTGCTACCTCGGCAGTAAAATAACCAATGACGGACGGAGCAAGGAGGACATCAAAAGCAGACTCGCTATGGCAAAAAAGGCATTTCTGGCCAAGAGAAGTCTACTAATATCAAATACCGGCCTTAATTTGAGGAAGAAATTTCTGAGAATGTACGTCTGGAGTACAGCATTGTATGGTAGTGAAACATGAACTGTGGGGAAAACAGGAACAGAAGAGAATCGAAGCATTTGAGATGTGGTGCTATAGACGAATGTTGAAAATTAGGTGGACTGATAAGGTAAGGAATGAGGAGGTTCTACGCAGAATGGGGGAGGAAAGGAATATGTGGAAAACACTGATAAGGAGAAGGGACAGGATGATAGGACATCTGCTAAGACATGAGGGAATGACTTACATGGTACTAGAGGGAGCTGTAGAGGGCAAAAACTGTAGAGGAAGACAGAGATTGGAGTACGTCAAGCAAATAATTGAGGACGTAGGTTGCAAGTGCTACTCTGAGATGAAGAGGTTAGCACAGGAAAGGAATTCGTGGCGGGCCGCATCAAACCAGTCAGTAGACTGATGACAAAAAAAAGCGTTCGTATCTAAATGCAATTCGTCTTGTTGCTATACAGTGACTGTTTTAGCATTGTTTGTGTTTTTTGTGGAATTATCTTTTGCGGTTACATGTGCATCTAGTCAGATTTTGAATAGGCAGTTTGGTTTTAACCCTGTCTGTGTACTAGGATTTGGTGGAGCCAACTTCTGTAATTAAATGATTGTGATCTGACGATGTTAACTGTTATTCTATGGTGGTATTGGTTATCGCATCTTAGGTGGATTTTGTGAGTGTGTTGGTCGGCGTTTAAGCTGTCCCTAGTTTGAGTTGCCATCCTGTAAGGTGAGCATAACTCTTGGCTGCCTGTCTCACCGCTACTACCCGTACTAAGGACATGAAGTGTTCTCCGGGTCGGGTGTGTCGGGAGTTCGGTTGGGACGGAGCAGCAGAGAGGTCTGGTGTATATCTTCATTAATTTCCGTTCATAGAAGCTTTTCGACTACCCCGTGCTACCGACAGCAAGCAGACAGACGTGAATTTGTTCAATTGGAAACGCCCGGATTCATCATACTTGCGTTTCAGACCAATAGAAGACAGAGTATAGCAAATTTTTTCAGTATTTCAGGTTAAGTACTTAAACAGCATACTGACGGCAAATACAGAAGCATAGCAAGCTCACTCTGCAGATCAGCTTTCACGAAATGATCAAATAAAAGACTTTTTTCAGAGGTCAGAATTTTTCCGTTTAAGTATGGCTCAATGTTGTTGCATGGACCTGTGCATTGTGTGGAAATCGTCTAAAAGATTCCGAGACACAGTGTGTGGTTTTTTTAATTACTTAATATTCTGTCCGAAAGCATTTCATTTGCATCCCTCGAGAAGTCGAGTCTATTAGGTGATTAATGAATATCTCACTTCCTGCCCCTTGCTCACAGGCAGCTAGGGCGACATTCCAAAAATTGCCAGGAGTATTTGGCATGGACTAAGACTAGTTTTCTTGCATGATCCACTTCGTTTTCATTCTACGTTTGCAAAGGGGCTGAGGTCTAGTGCAGAAGGATGCCAGTCGAGAGAAGAAATCTCATTCTATTCTACTAAACATCCTTGTTACGTGGTCGACGTGTGCATTGCAACCTAAACCCGCATAAAACAAATACACTCGTTAGAATGTAATTGTCGTGTTGATGGAACCATAAAATACACGTAACAGGACTATAGCGGGCAAGTGGTTCACGGGAACATGTTCAGCTTCTTATTGCCACAGATGACTCGCGAATATACTGGGGATCTAAATGGAGACCATCAGGCCTGTATACGGTCGTTGACTGAAATTCACTGTAGAAAACATTGATTCGTCGCAAAACGTTACATTCCGCAGGTCACGGCAGATACTTCCGACAGCAAATGTTAATCGAAAGGGCCGATGATCATCACCTGCACACATTTGTTCTGTAGTCCAGGCTCCCGAAGAATCCACCAAACGATGCCAACTGACCCAGAACGTGCTATAGTTTTTCTCAGTTGCACCATGTTTAAAAATCGTTTTCACTGTGATGTATTTACAGGTTTGTTATTCAGAGCGGGTGTTGCGACAGGCCGACATCCAGTTTTTACAAGCTTACTGGATACTCAAGTATCAGGATATCGTTTTATGCACCTTCACACAGCGTGGACGCCTTACTGGCGTATCACCTGGCGCGACGGTATGGGGTGCCATCGGTTACACGTCTCGGTCACCTGTTGTTCGCATTGACTGCACTTTGAACAGTGGACGTTACGTTTCAGATGTGTTACGACCCGTGGCTCTACCCTTCATTCGATCCCTACGAAACCCTACATTTCAGCAGGATAATGCACGACCACATGTTGTGGGGTCCTATACGGGCCTTTCTGGATACAGAAAATATTCGACTGCTTGATCATGTTCTGTCATGCAATGAGACATATACCTCACCACGTTAGATTGTCAGTGAATGTAGCACAGCGCAGCCATCACATGTAAGCATAACGTCTAACACGATATGTTACTCAAGAATGACGTCCCCATTGGGATAAGGTGATCCTACAAGCAATTGTCCAGAGAGGTTTAGGTCATCAAGCCTTACTTTTTGAAAATGTATTGTGTGCTTTATTAATTTCAAGTAGAGCATTGACGCAAGGTTTACAGTGATACTTTCTGTAATAATAACATAGTAATTTAATAATACAGACAAGAATAATAAGGTAAGCAATTACAGATACTTAAAAGACAAATAATTTCATATCATCAGTCAGGCAGTCTGTTACCATTAACTAACTATGCACAGACATATGTAGTGGAGGTATTCCGGTACGAGGAGAGATAACGGTCATGCTGACGCCTCACGCAGTTGCATATGGTATATTCAAGGTCTCTGTGGCACCTGATACCTTGGCAACACATCTGACGCACTTGCTCAAGATACATTCAAGGTCATGTAAGTTGGTATCCATTATATATCAAGATTAACCCCACGTCTAAGGTCACGCTAAGATCTTGGTTAATTGCGTGACATTAAAATGGCAAGAAAATGAATGTCAGCCCTTGCGTGACATAAAAATGGCAAGAAAATGAATGTGAGCCATTCATTGAGAAGGTTCAGACTCCTAAATAAAGGACATCCATCTCCCTTCTCTGCCTAGACCAATTACAAGAAAGGATTTCTATCCTCGTCGATTTTCTGGAGAACCTCCACATTCGTTACCTTCATCAGTTCAGCAAATTTTAAACATTCTTCTGTAGCACCACATCACAAATGCTTCCATTCTCTTCTTTTCCGATTTTCCCTTAGTCTATGTTTCACTATAATACAATGTGCTTCAAACGTACACTACTGCCCATTAAAATTGCTACACCACGAAGATGATGTGCTACAGACGCGAAATTAAAGGTCGGATTGTAGCCTATCGTGATTGCGGTTCATCGTATCGCGACATTGCTGCTCGCGTTGGTCGAGATCCAATGACTGTTAGCAGAATATGGAATCGGTGGGTTCAGGAGGGTAATACGGAACGCCGTGCTGGATCCCAACGGCCTCGTATCACTAGCAGTCGAGATGACAGGCATCTTATCGGCATGGCTGTTACGGATCGTGCAGCCACGTCTCGATCCCTGCGTCAACAGATGGGGACGTTTGCAAGACAACAATCATCTGCACGAACAGTTCGACGACGTTTGTAGCAGCATCGAAAATCAGCTCAGAGACCATGGCTGTGGTTTCCCTTGTCGCTGCATCACACACAGGAGCGCCTGCGATGGTGTACTCAACGACGAACCTGGGTGCACGAATGGCAAAACGTCATTTTTTCGGATGAATCCAGGTTCTGTTTACAGCATCATGATGGTTGCATCCGCGTTTGGCGACACCGCGGTGAACGCTCATTGGAAGCTTTACTGGCGTATCACCCGGCGTGACGGTATTGGGTGCTATTGGTTACACGTCCCGGTCACCTCTTGTTCGCATTGACTGCACTTTGAACAGTGGACGTTACATTTCAGATGTGTTACGACCCGTGGCTCTACCCTTCATTCGATCCCTGCGAAACCCTACATTTCAGCAGGATAATGCACTACCACATGTTGCGGGTCCTGTACGGGCCTTTCTGGATACAGAAAATATTCGACTGCTACCCTGGCCAGTACATTCTCCAGATCTCTCACGAATTGAAAACGTCTGGTCAATGGTAGTCGAGCAACTAGCTCGTCACAATACGCCAGTCACTACTCTTGATGAACTGTGGTATCGTGTTGAAGCTGCGTGGGCAGCTGTACCTGTAAACGCCATCCAAGCTCTGTTTGACTCAACGCCCAGGCGTATCAAGGCCGTTATTACGGCCAGAGTTGGTTGTTCTGGGTAGTGATTTCTCAGGATCTATGTACTCAAATTGTGTGAAAATGTAATCACATGTCAGTTCTAGTACAATATATTTGTCCAATTTGTACCCGTTTATTATCTGCATTTCTTCATGGTGTAACAATTTTAATGGCCAGTAGTGTACATTTTCAGAAATTTCTTCCTACGTTAAGGCCTGTGCTTGATAGTACCGGAATTTTCTTGGCCACGAATGCCCTTTTCACCAGTGCTAGTCAGCTTTTTATGTCATCCTTGTTACGCACATTTGCTGCCTACGTAGTAGGATTCCTCAGCTTCATCTACTTCGTCATCACCAATCCTGATGTTAAGCTTCTCGCTGTTCTCATTTCTGCTCGTTCTGATTATTTTCGTCTCTCTTTGATTTACTCTCATTCCATATTTCGTACTCATTCGACCGTTCATCCTGTGCAGCGGATCCTGCAATTCTTCTTCACTTTCACTGAGGAAAGCAATGTCGTCAGCGAAAATCATTGATATCCTTTCATCTTGAATTTTATCCCACTCTTGAACATTTCTTTTGTTTACGTCATTGCTTCATCGATATATTGATTGAACAATAGGGGCTAAAGACTACATCCCTCTTTTACACCATCCGAGGACTTGGTTCTTAATGTTCACTCTTATTGTTCCTTAAAGGCTCGATAAACATTCCATATTACCCGTCTTTCGCTATAGCTTATCCCTATTTTTCTCAAAATGCCGAACATCTTGCACCATTTTAGATTGCTTTCCTAGGTCGACAAATCCGATTTTTTTTCTTTAGTCTTGCTTCCAGTATCAATAGCAACTGCCTCGCTGGTCCCTTTACCTTTCCTAAAGGCAAACTGATCGTCTTCTAAGACATCCACAAATTTCTTATCCATTCTTCTGCAAGTTTTTCTTGTCAGCAACTTGGATGCATGAGCTGTTAAGCTGATTGTGCGATAACTCTCGAACTTGTCTTCTCTTACAGTCTTCGGAACCGTGTGGATGATATTTTTCCGTAAGTTAGATGGTACATCGCCAAACTCATACATTTTACACGTCAGCGTGAATAGTTGTTTTTTTGCCACGTTTGATTTTAGAAATTTCGATAGAATGTTATCTATCCCTTCTGCCTTATTTGATGTTAAGTCTTCCAAAACTGTTTTAAATTCTGATTCTAATACCATATCCCCTGTCTGTTCTTTATCGACTCCTGTTTCTCCTTCTATCACGCCATCAGACAAGTCTCCCCCCTCATAGCGGCCTCCGGTATACTCCTTCCATCTACCAACGTTCTCCTCTGGATTTAACAGTGGAATTACCATTGTACTCTTAATGTTACCACTCTTACGATTAATTCAACCAAAGATTGATTTGACTTTTCTGTGTACTGAGTCAATCATTCCAGCAAACATCTGTTTTTTGGTTTCTTCACATTTTTCAATCAGTTAACTGACATGTACTTCTGACCTTCCCGGAACATTTTTGTACTTCCTTCTTTCGTCGATCAACTGAAGTATTTCTTCTGTTACTCATGCTTTCTTTACAGTTACCCTCTTTGTACCTATGTTTTTATTTCCAGCTTCTGTGATCGCCGTTTATAGAGATATCCATTCCTCTTCAACTGAACTGCCTACTGAGGTATTCCTTATCGCAGGACGTATAGCCTCAGAAAACTTCAAGAGCATCTCTTCATTTCTTAGTACTTCCGTATCCCACCTGTTCGAGCATTGATACTTACTGAATATCTCTTAAACTTCAACCCACTTTTCGTCACTACTAAATTCTGATCTCCTCCTATATCTCAACTATTAACTCTTATTACATATCTCTTTAGTTCCCAAGAAGATTTCCAGAAACGTGCCGTTATTGAAATCATTACATCACAACTGGGCAGTCGTCCATCAGTGTACTTTTCCTTCTCCATTTTCCTAAAAATCTTTCCACAACTACTTAAAAAAATGGCTCTGAGCACTATGGGACTCAACTGCTGAGGTCATTAGTCCCCTAGAACTTAGAACTAGTTAAACATAACTAACCTAAGGACATCACAAACATCCACGCCCGAGGCAGGATTCGAACCTGCGACTGTAGCGGTCTTGCGGTTCCAGACTGCAGCGCCTTTAACTGCACGGCCACTTCGGCCGGCACAACTACTTAACTGGTGGGTTCGTATGATATCTGCATGACAGGTAGGAACCGTTATAGATGCTCCACGTTCGTTGAAGCTGAATACATAAACCATGAAAGTGCCCTTGTCTTGCATATTGGAGATACTTTGACGCCCATGTACATTAAATTCTTGGTTTTTATTTCGTTAACATTGACTGATTCAAACTTTATCCATTTCCACAGACGTGTAATTTTGCGGTAACCTACTGTACTGCATCACAATGCTGTAGGGATTAGATAACTTGTAAACATTTATGCCGCTGACCATGTCTCTGAGCTGATAGATTTGTCAGCGAGGACTGCCCATACCGTCTTGAAGTTAGGTCTTTTTGCTTAACCTGGCAAGGTGTTTTGCTCAGGATTTTTCTGATTATCTTTTTTTCTTGTACAATTTCTTTCATTAGGAAACTTCAGTAATGCATACGTTGCGGTTTCTACGTTCTGATATACAGTTGCTGGCACCTGTCTATAATCTGTGTTCTTCCTTCTGTTGCGATACCCCATGCAGTCTTTACAGCCAGTTTTAGTGTATTTATCAGGTTTTGCGTGACAAGGGTGGAACATTTTATCTAGCAATCTGTTTAACCTAGGTCGCCTTTTGTAGGGGATTTCGTCAGCCGATCCCTGGATACACCAACAACATAGCCGGCCGCGGTGGTCTCGCGGTTCTAGGCGCGCAGTCTGGAACCGTGCGACTGCTACGGTCGCCGGTTCGAATCCTGCCTCGGGCATGGATGTGTGTGATGTCCTTAGGTTAGTTGGGTTTAAGTAGTTCTAAGTTCTAGGGGACTAATGACCACAGCAGTTGAGTCCCATAGTGCTCAGAGCCATTTGAACCAACAACATACCTTTCCAAATGAATCACCCCATGTTTTTTTTTATTTGTGTTCTATATATTTTCTATCAATGGGTATGATTTATGCAACATAGCTCATTTTAGACAGCGTCAGTGTGTTGACGTGATCAGTCCTTCGAGTGATATTCCATTTCCTTGCAATCAGAGCACACCTTGCTTTATCTGCTATTTCTTTGGAAATGACGTCAATTACTTCCTTAGTTTCACACCGAAGATTCTCATTTCAGCACATTCGGTAACGGGATGTAGCGTGGTATGTGTGCTTTCATTAAGCCACAAGAGCTGTGTTTTTAATTTCCCATATCTGCCCCATAATGAATGTTCACAAGCCGGCCGCGGTGGTCTGGCGGTTCTAGGCGCTCAGTCCGGAACCGCGCGACTGCTACGGTAGGAGGTTCGAATCCTGCCTCGGGCATGGATGTGTGTGATGCCCTTAGGTTAGTTAGGTTTAAGTAGTTCTGAGTTCTAGGGGACCGATGACCACAGATGTTAAGTCCCATGGTGCTCAGAGCCAATATTTACAAGGAAACATGCATTAGGTCTGAGATTATCACGATGTCTTTGGGTTCCTACAAGGAAACACGCATTTTCTCTGAGATTTTCACGATGTCTTTGGGTTCCTTAAGCATTTTGCTAACAACAATAGCGTCGGCAGTGACAGTGAAGCACAATGCACCAGCGTGTGCTCCTGGTATAGTAATGGTTCTAAAGAGATTGTAGAGTGACAGTGTACGATCGTGGGATCATAAGAAAATTGAGGACCCGCCAGCGCCAGCCATAGGGAGCAAGAAAAAAAATCTGAAGAAGGCTTTAACATAATATTGTAACAAATAAGCCCTCGGTCAAAATTTACCTGGTTATGGCGACGAGTTAAAACTGTGTTTTAGAATTACATTGTCATCCAATGGGGTGTCATTTAGCCCTAGACACACAGGGAGACGACTGCCATGTAGCGGACACTGTGGACTGCTGATGAATGTCATATATTGGTAAGGTGCAGTATTTGTGTCTAGTGGAATTTTTGAATGAGTATTAAATCTGCCTAAGAATTGGATAGTTATCTTTGATTATTTCTTGGGATGAAGCGTTTGTCATTTTTTTTAAAGAAAGTGGGAACAAATTTGCAGGATCTTCAAGTGGTGAATTATTCTTGTGTTTTATGTGGTTTCTGTCTAAGTTGATCTGACACTAATATCAGGGTGACAGTTTTGCAGACTGGGCTAGTTAGCCATATTGTATACTGACCCAGGTCCGCCTCTCGTGGTCTCGCGGTAGCGTTCTCGCTTCCCGAGGTTCGATTCCCGGCGGGGTCATGGATTTTTCTTGCCTCGAGATGACTGGGTGTTGTTGTGTCGTCTTCATCATTATCATTCATCCGCATTACGGTCGGAGGAAGGCAACGGCAAACCACCTCCATTAGGAGCTTGCCTAGTAAGGCGGTGCGGGTCTCCCGCATCGTTCCCCTACGCTCCGTAAAGAAGCATGGGACTTCATTTCATTTCATACTGACCCAGGCCCTGGTTGTCCGACCATCCAACGGAGTGTTCCGGTGTGCCTCACCAACCGGCCGACTTGACGACGGGAGAGAAAGCGGAAGCGGTTCTGTGCAGAGGCCGGCAGTGGGGCTTCATTGGGACCGCTGTTCTGTGCCGATTGGCTCTTGGGGGGTCGTCGGTCACCTAAGTTCTTTTGCTTATTGCGATGCTCTATGCAGGGGATCTTCCTAATTTTCCGTTCCTCGTTAAATCTGCTCTTGCCTGCCTTCCCATCCCGGAATCACCCCTCAAAATGGTGCAAATAGGAAGGTTTCGAGCCATCAGACAGTTACTAAGTTTCACTAAGTTAATCACTATTGCAAGTTTAGTTCAGCACAGCCATATATTTATATATTTCAAATTGTTACCAATTTACCAAATGTTTAAACCCCTACAGGCCTGCTTGCTATCACTGTTTTTACATTTGTTGTATTCCTGGTAGCCAGTACTGCGGCCTAGTTACGTTGAAGCAGGGCATTTACTCTCTTAAATTGTTTTGGAAGAATTATAAAGTATATTGATCTATTTCTGTTAAAGTTTTTTTTAAACTTTTGTAACAGGGAATATTTTAAGCCTTCTAGGGCCCTGTATTGATCTTGACCTTGTTGCAATACTTTAAAATTTCAAGGCAGTTTCTAAGCCTTCTGTCGCTTGGCGATTATTGGTTTTGATCGTGTTGTAAATTTTTAAAGAGAGAATTTTAAATTAAGTCCTAAGCATTCTGGCGCTCTGCGGTTATTGATGTTGATCTTGTTGTAATTTTTTTTTTTAAATAAAGAGGGAGAAGTTTTTAATCCTTCTGGCGCTCTGTGATTATTGGATGTTGTTAACCGGCTTCTCACTTCATTCCATTGCAAAGGAAAATTTTAAATGTTTTCACGATATAAATTCAGCTATTCTCAACCACACTGCTGCTACGGTCGCAGGTTTGAATCCTGCTTCGGGCATGGGTGTATGTGATGTCCTTAGGTTAGTTAGGTTTAAGTAGTTCTAAGTTCTAGGGGACTGATGACCACAGCAGTTGAGTCCCATAGTGCTCAGAGCCATTTGAACCATCAACCACAACTGATGTTGAACCTAGGGCTCGGACTTTCCATAAATTTCCGCCGCCACCAACGGAATATCATTTCATATATATTTTCATAATTTATATCTCATTTGGTTTAATTCGTCTTATGTCTAAAGAAAGAGGGAGAGATCTACTGAAAAGAAAAGCCACTAACTTGTCGACCTTCCACTTTACGGTTCTCGAGACAAATAAAGCCAAAATCAATGGAAGACTAAAAGAGCATCACTTAAACCATTTCTCCTAATGGGACTGCAGCCATTTTTAAGTTAATTTTGTAAAGAAGGTGACCGATGCGGCGTGTGTTACCAGTACATACTGAATATTGTTTGGCATGTATGCGCTCTGGCCCTAACAGTCTCTAGCCAAGCGAAATCTTAAATATTAGGATTAAATGTATAATTTGTATCTTATCACTGATTGATAGTATTACACAGGTTTTAGGAATGCTCATCTTCGGTATTGTGGAAAACAGCTCTTCTAATGAACAAGTGCTCATAACTTTTAAGGTATGCATATTACAGCACTTTTTTCTTGTTTTGGTCCATATTAACACTTCCCAAAATATGGAAAGCAAAGAGCTTGCAGTATAACAGATTTGCTTCACTGTATCGAAGACGAAAAATTGCTCATAGCTTTAAGATATGGATTTTTGACCCTTCGTTTACTGAGACTTTTTTGGTTCTTGTATCGTGAACTTTAAACTGTATGCGTTTACGCCATTAATTATGATACACCCTGTATTAATGACGTCATGACTTTTCTGTAAGCACTCCAAAGCGTGACCACCTTCCGTTGATATTCACAATTTTTCACCAATTTTCTGCCACTTTTCAAGATCTTCAACCAAAGACATGCACAAACACAAGCGTAAACAACTACTTCTGTGCGATATTTAAACAAATTACAAATATCCCCACTAAACAATTTCCGCAAAGCATCACTTAACAACAAATATACTTCTCTTATGCACCCTCACCAAGCACTGTAACGTATGAACTCGCCACGCTATTGCTACTTATAATTCGTTACAACTTTGCCGATTTCCTCTCAGTATTCCAAAGACATATACGTAAATACAAGACTGAACAATGACCACAGGCCGATATTTAAACAAATACTCTAATAGCTACATTAAACAATAGTACACTGCAACAAATATGTACCAAGACTACGAGTAACTTCTTGCCTGTACGTTTGTTTTAAAAACAATGATATCGTTATAAGTTTCGTCATAGAGCGCTATGCCAATATAGGACTTGTGAATAATGATGGAAAAATTTGACTACATAGGCCCACAACACATTGCTTAATTGACAGCTTAAAGTATTAACAACAGCACTGGCATTGTATAGGTAAAGTACGTACTTTATTTTAAAAGCAAGCTACAAATGAGATGTGGACATGCCCCAGAACCCAGTGCCGCCAGACACCAGCTACCATCCACCGTCTCCCCGCAGCCTCCGCGCAGGGCCGACCACACTCTGCGAGATGCCTCTGTGTCTCGAATGCATATATCACAACAGTTTCCAGTAGTGGAAGTTCAGTTTGCTAGAGAGAGGGAGATCCAGACGGTAATGTCTAGCATGCTTGACTCGCGGAAATCACGCACCTTGGCTGCTATCAACGGTCAGTCGACGCCTACACAACCGATAGATGAGAGGGAGTGAGACAGAGAACGGTCACCTTTTGTCACACCAGCGACGACTACCTGCCCTCAGTCCCGTCTCCAGCCGCGACAAAGCCAACAGCCCGTATCCTGTCGAAGCAGCCAGGAGAGAAGAATGCAAGCTGTATTAACAGCTCTAATAATTTTAATTACATTTACCTCTAATTTCCTGAAATATTTCCGGTGATGCTGTTATTAAAATCATTATATCACGCGTGTACTGTTCCTTCACCGTTTTCTTAAAACTCATTCAACAACTACGATATTGGTGGGTTCTTATGATATCCGCATGACAGCAAACAGAGGCTACAGACACTCCTTCATGTTGAAGACGAATATACACTCCTCGAAATGGAAAATAGAACACATTGACACCGGTGTGTCAGACCCACCATACTTGCTCCGGACACTGCGAGAGGGCTGTACAAGCAATGATCACACGCATGGCACAGCGGACACACCAGGAACCGCGGTGTTGGCCGTCGAATGGCGCTAGCTGCGCAGCATTTGTGCACCGCCGCCGTCAGTGTCAGCCAGTTTGCCGTGGCATACGGAGCTCCATCGCAGTCTTTAACACTGGTAGCATGCCGCGACAGCGTGGACGTGAACCGTATTTGCAGTTGACGGACTTTGAGCGAGGGCGTATAGTGGGCATGGGGGAGGCCGGGTGGACGTACCGCCGAATTGCTCAACACGTGGGGCGTGAGGTCTCCACAGTACATCGATGTTGTCGCCAGTGGTCGGCGGAAGGTGCACGTGCCCGTCGACCTGGGACCGGACCGCAGCGACGCACGGATGCACGCCAAGACCGTAGGATCCTACGCAGTGCCGTAGGGGACCGCACCGCCACTTCCCAGAAAATTAGGGACACTGTTGCTCCTGGGGTATCGGCGACGACCATTCGCAACCGTCTCCATGAAGCTGGGCTACGGTCCCGCACACCGTTAGGCCGTCTTCCGCTCACGCCCCAACATCGTGCAGCCCGCCTCCAGTGGTGTCGCGACAGGCGTGAATGGAGGGACGAATGGAGACGTGTCGTCTTCAGCGATGAGAGTCGCTTCTGCCTTGGTGCCAATGATGGTCGTATGCGTGTTTGGAGCCGTGCAGGTGAGCGCCACAATCAGGACTGCATACGACCGAGGCACACAGGGCCAACACCCGGCATCATGGTGTGGGGAGCGATCTCCTACACTGGCCGTACACCACTGGTGATCGTCGAGGGGACACTGAATAGTGCACGGTACATCCAAACCGTCATCGAACCCATCGTTCTACCATTCCTAGACCGGCAAGGGAACTTGCTGTTCCAACAGGACAATGCACGTCCGTATGTATCCCGTGCCACCCAACGTGCTCTAGAAGGTGTAAGTCAACTACCCTGGCCAGCAAGATCTCCGGATCTGTCCCCCATTGAGCATGTTTGGGACTGGATGAAGCGTCGTCTCACGCGGTCTGCACGTCCAGCACGAACGCTGGTCCAACTGAGGCGCCAGGTGGAAATGGCATGGCAAGCCGTTCCACAGGACTACATCCAGCATCTCTACGATCGTCTCCATGGGAGAATAGCAGCCTGCATTGCTGCGAAAGGTGGATATACACTGTACTAGTGCCGACATTGTGCATGCTCTGTTGCCTGTGTCTATGTGCCTGTGGTTCTGTCAGTGTGATCATGTGATGTATCTGACCCCAGGAATGTGTCAATAAAGTTTCCCCTTCCTGGGACAATGAATTCACGTCACGGTGTTCTTATTTCAATTTCCAGGAGTGTATAAACCGCGCAAGTGTTTTTCTCTTGAAACTGTAAATGCTTTGACAACCTTAAACATTAATTTATTGGTGTTTATTTCGTTAACACTCATTCATTTAAACTTACGCATTTCCAGAGGCTTGTAATTTTGAAGTAACGTCCTGTTTGGTGTATGGGTGTGCCCCTCATACAGCTGTACCGGCAGTATCGATTACTTGTGACTTTTGTTTTATGGCTACACAGTGCTGTCGGGATTAAATCATTTATAAACATGTATGCCGATGAGTTTGTTTGTGAACTGACGAATTTGTCGGTGAAATCTCTTATGTCTAGAACTCCTGCATACTCAGTTCGCTAGACAAGCAATCAAAAAACTTGTATTAATGACTTTTATTACAGCAAAACAAGATACAACTACTTAATTTTGACAGCAAAGGGCGACATACAAAATAACCAATCTTCTTCAGAATAGAGAAACACAAGTCTGTGCAATATAGAGAGTACTAATTGTACAGACTACGATGCGTCAGCTAACGAAGTGGCTAAGGGCTGGCCGCTTTGATCGAGCGGTTCTAGGCGCGTCAGTCCGCTGCTACTACGGTCGCAGGCTCGAATCCTGTATGGATGTGTTTGATGTCCCTAGGCTAGTTTGGTTTAAGTAGTACTAAGTCTAGCGGGCTGATGACCTCAGATGTTCAAATGGTTCAAATGGCTCTGAGCACTATGCGACTTAACATCTGAGGTCATCAGTCCCCTAGAACTTAGAACTACTTAAACCTAACTAACCTAAGGACATCACACACATCAATGCCCGAGGCAGGATTCGAACCTGCGACCGAAGAAGACGCGCGGTTCCGGACTTCAGCGCCTAGAACCACGTGGCTATGCGGTCGGCTCCTCAGATGTTAAGTCGCATTGTGCTTAGAGCCATTTGAACCAGTTTTTGAAGTGGCTAATGTTGAAGCTGCTATCGAAGTGGGCTGCCACCAGTCTTCATACTCAGGGGCCGCTGCTGTCGCGTTGTCGTCCTGGAGGGAGGTCGGTAAGTGTGCGATTGACTGACATCTTCTCACAGCCGTCTCTTCTCTGTCGCCCCTGACTGGCGTCCCGGCGCTGTCTTTACGCCGCAACAAAATCTGATTATACTGTCTTCCACTTTTAGTATTTGTGTAATCCGGCAAGGAGTTTTCTTCTGAATGTTGCCGAGTATCGTCTTCCTCGTCTACCTTTCATTAGGAATTTTCTCTAATATATAGGTTGCAGTTTGTAAGATCTGAGATTTAGTTATAGGTATTTGACTGTAGCCTGTATTCTTTTTTTCTGTCGCAATACTCCAAGCAATCCCTGATTAATTAAACCGACGTGTAGGCAATTTCAGTGTATTTATTAGATTTTTCATGAAAAGACCTGAGCTTTTTATCACTCAATCTGCTTAAATTAGACCATTATCTGTAGGTGATTTCGTCAGCTGATTGCTCGCTACTCGAATAACATATCTTAGCAAATGAAACAACCTGTGTTATTTTATTACTTGCACTGTATATTTTTTGTCTATGGGTATGATTTTTTCAACAGGACAGGATTCGTGTGTTGATATGGTCTGTCCTTCGAACCATAAACAATTTCTTTGCATTATTTGCAATGAGAGTGCTCTTACTTTTTCTTGTATATGTTTTCCCTTAGTTTCGCATGCAACACTCTCATTTGAACACATTCGGTACAGCGATGTAGTGTTGGATGTGTGCTTTCATTAGGCCACAAGAGCTGTGTTATTACATTGTTTCTCATATTTGACTTCGCAGTTTCCTTGAAGACATTGCCAATGTTCATAGGCGCTTGCTGAATGTCTGCGGATACCTGACAGTGAAAAAAACCACGGTGACTCGTTGGACGAGGGGTCAGTCATAACTGCAACAATTTAGGTTGAAATCAACAGTCGAGATCGCAATAATATTTGTTTATTTACCGCTTTCGGCTTATGTTAAAGCTTTGAACATAGCGGCAAAGGTTCAGTGACCGTGTCAGAATTATATTGGAACAAATAAGCCCTCGGTCACAAATATTAAGTCAAACTTGACCTGGTTCCGACGCTACTATGAGCGTCGTCTTCAGAATTAGACTAACTGTACTAAAACGTTAGGTATATAGTACATTAATAAAATTAAAGTTTGTACTGACTCGAAAAGATGCAGTACTTACAAGTCACATATTAAAAAAGATCTCAGCCGGAAAGGTGACGTCATGAACACTTGTGAGATGGCGAGCCGCTAAGGGCTGCTCGTACTGTGAACAAGGGTTGCAACAAGACTGAGGTGCCCACTTTAGAAAGTTTGGGCAAGTAAACGTGGTGTTGCTACGAGCGCCATCTAGTAGCCGCAGAAACAACTAGGCTACTGTACATTCAAAATTAGACACATGAAATTGTGATGCAGCTGATTCAGGCATAACGTAAGCATTAATAATAACAGGATAAAGTTACATATGTATCTGCTTTAAATAGAGACACATTTTGTAACGTAAAAACGTTAGTTATGACATACCAGAAAACAGCAAAGATGTGACAGGAAAACATTTCGGTAAACCACATGAGGAAATCTGAATCGAAAATCAAGCAATGGCCTTATACAGTCAAAAAAGTTTTTATTTCGCAGCTGCAGCTGTTCGTTGAGAATGAGGCCATCATGACGAGTGAGATGTTTGAAAATCTCCAATTCCTCTAAGACATCTAACCTACGCCCCTTCTTTTCGGTATGCAGAATATTGTTATCGCCTATGGCTTTAGGCATGTGTCCAGTAATTAAGAGATGATCGGCAAAGGATGAATTTAGGGGACTGGTGCCGTTCTTTCTCAAAAGATGTTTTTTATATCTGATGGTGAAAGCACGTCCAGTTTGCCCTATGCAAAAGGAGGAGCAGGTATCGCAGATGATCTTATAAACGCCAGAACTTTCTGTAGGGGAGCGAATGGATTTCGAATTATGAATGAAGTTTCTCTTTAGATTATTATTAGTAGAGAAGGCAACATTGCAGTTGTATTTGTTGCGAAGCTTGCGCTGAATCTGATAAGAAATGGGTCCTATGCAAGGAACAGAAAAACGTTTTTTTTGGGTTAATTTCAGTGCATGAGGTGTTGAGCGTGGTAGTTCTTGCCGTTTTCTTTTTTTTCTCCGACAATTTCAGTTGAAAAACTGCGGAGTTTTTTGGCGGACATGTAAAAATTCACGCTTCACCCACTATAGTTTCATGAAGTTCAGGTTGGTGGCTTTCAAAATGGCGTCTGTAACAGGGGTGCGTTCCAAACATACAGATGAGTTTCGTTTGGCGGAAACACAGAACATTGCCAATGTTCATAGGCGCTTGCTGAATGTCTGCGGATACCTGAGAGTGAAAAAAACCACGGTGACTCGTTGGACGAGGGCGTATGTTCATTATTGACTGCTATGGTTTTAAGTAAATTAATCTCCTCATTAAACTTTTCTGTTGAAAGTGGTATGGAGGTGGCTCGGTGGACGGCAGAGTGAAAAAAGGCCAATTTTTGAGACTGTGGATGAAAAGAGGAAGCGGGCACGATTCGGTCAGTATACGTTTCTTTTCGAAAAATATTGTAAGCGTCAAGTCTAAATAATGCAATTGGCCATGAAATCACAAGCACGGGAAAAGATTGCCAGTGATTTGGCAACTGACAGCTTGTAACCAAGAGATCACTTCGACGTAGGGCAACACAATGGGCTGCGGCAACACACTTTCGATGGAAATCCAATAGCCATCAGCCTCTCGTGGAACGGAGCCTTTGGTCACTACCCGCACAACCGGCCAATCGTCGTCTCGACCGCTTCAACTCGGATCCGCAACTTCCTCACAGCACTATCCAAAAGATATTCGTACGCTCCGAAAATTTGGCCCACCGGCTGTGCCACTGGACGACCAGAGCAGAAGCCAACCAGAGGAAGTCGCCCGGAAGAGAAATCGATACGAGCGTACACGGCTCAGTACATTTCTAGAACATTGAAATTAAAAAGCGCGAAAGATGTATGCTCCGAAACATTTTCTCGCGCCACCAGGAGATTTATGTGAAAACCAGGACTGTGCCGGGAATATCGGGACGTCTGGTCAGCCTACCCCTTTTGTTTGGCTACTGCCAAGTACAGCACGCACTCCAACTGTAACAATTGTAAGTACGCTGTTTAGGTTTTTATGTCGGTAACGCCACGTAGCGCTCTGTATGAAAATCACAGACTGCACACAGCAGAGTCAATGATTTTCATACAGAGCGCTACGTGGCGTTACCAACATAAAAACCTAAACAGCCTTACTGTGATGAATGATCAGGACTGTCTTTATGGATAGTGGACAATTTTTACTTTTGACTAACAGTGTATCAACAATAGTGTGCATTTGTTAACGTTAATATAAAAAATTAACAAATATGTATTGGGCACAGCTCAAAACAATTTGTAAAATTTTTTGTGGGGAGCGTTGCGGCTATGTAAGTAGGCTGTTTAGGTTTTTATGTTGGTAACGCCAAGTAGCGCTCGGCATGAATATCACTGACTTCGCTGTGCGCAGTCTTTGGATGGTTGGCATTGTTGGAATATTCGTTATTGTAGTGTTGGGTGAGGTGAGCCGCCAGCAGTGGTGAGTGTGGAGAGAGAGATACCAGAGTTTTCTGGACGTGTGTCCGCCAGAAAAAGGAAAATTGTAGAGATGGTTGTCATTAATTGATAGTTATATATGATGACTTTTGAACATTATTAAGTTAAATACATTGTTTGTTCTCTATCAAAATCTTTCATTTGCTAACTATTCCTATCAGTAGTTAGTGCCTTCAGTAGAATCTTTTATTTAGCTGGCACTATTGGCGCTGGCTGTATTGCAGTAATTCTAGTAACGAAGATTTTTGTGAGGTGAGTGATTCGTGAAAGGTATAGGTTATTGTTAGTCAGGGCCATTCCTTTGTAGGGATTATTGAAAGTCAGATTACGTTGCGCTAAAAATATTGTGTGTCCGTTTAGTGATGATCAGAATAAGTAAAGAGAGAAATGTCTGAGTACGTTCAGTTTTACTCAGTTGTCTCTGTATCAAATAACGTAGATTAATCATGTTTTCTCTATCTGTGAGACCTCGAAAGTTCTAGTTGACGATAGAGTTGGGCAACACGATTCTTTTTCCCGATTCGATTCCTACGATTCAATCTCACATTGCGAATCGATTCCTACGATTCATTCTAGTCTGCGATGGCACGACTCTTACGGAATGCAAAAAGTTCTACATCTTACTCACAGATGGCAGGATATGTCTGAAATTGTCAACGGGGCTGGAATCGAACTTTGTCATGATAAGATATGCCAGAAATAGTTTATTTATGAGTAAACATGCATATGACGTTACAAGTGTGATTCTCGATTTATACGTGTAATGCCTTAATTGATGAAAGGTCACGTTTGATTTGATTGCATCTATTGTTTTATTTCAGTATGCCAGGAAAGAGGAGTCGGTTTGTGCGAAAGGTGGTGCAAAATTACGTGGTATGCCAGTTTGGTTGTGCGGCCCACTAACTTCGTTTGTTCTTCGTTCCGAGCTTCCTTTGTTCACACGCATCCTCCACTTGACTGTCATCTGGCGGTCGTAATCATTCGGCACGACTCGGCATGATTCGGAAGTTGCCTTCGAAGCATTGCGTACTAAGAATAGATGAATCGTTGGAACTTGGAATCGTCACGACTCGGAAACACGCAATTGTTCTTACGATTCTTTTGAACGACAATTCGTCCGTATCACGATTCGATTCTTACGATTCTTTATTTAAGAGTCGTTCAACTGAACGACTCATTCACGTATCGCCACAATTCTAGTTGGCTACAATGTTCCAGGTTTTGCGTCTAGTAAAATTAAAAGGTTCTGTTTTGCCACCAGTATTTCTCATGCAAACGCCACCCACCACTTTCCTTTGCGTAGTGTGTGAACTGCAGTCTTACGTCAGCCTCAGTGATCTGCCGCGGCAAGTCGCAGACGAAGTGGAATGACTCGATTCGGCAGCTTAATTCCGTCTTTAACACGACCGTGAATGAGACTACAAGGACCCCTCCCATCAAAATTATGTTTGCACTTCCTTTTAATTCGTCACTTTCCAATTAATGACTTTCTTTCTAACGATAACGATCTGAAGGTCATTAAGAATAATAGTGAATCTGCAAGAAAGAACATTAGGCGTGCACAGCAGAGGGAGGCTGCCCGGTATAAGAAGGGCAAAGGTCCGACCTCGCTTCAGCCGGGAGATAGAGTCTACTTCAAGATGATTACAGGTATATAACGTTAATTAAGTACCGTGAACGCTTTAAGAAACACAATGACTGCCAATCGTGGACTTCATTGAAAAATGTGTAGGAGAGAATGGAGTACTGCTGAAAGCCAGTCTTCCGACGGCAGACTAGTAAAGTGCTCATAACGCTGGGGACGGGAGCCTGCTGGTACAGCACGCGAGGTTGGCACAGCAGCGGGGTGAGGTCGGCTGTCGGAAGCCGCGGGCCGCTCTGGCCGGCTGCCTTGTACAACAAAGCGTAGTGCCGTGGCGCGCCGCGCTGGCCGGATAGCACTGATAAAACTTAATTGCCTTTTTGCTTTCTCATTCCGCTAAATAAAGTTCCTTATCTAATGAAAACTGAAATTAAAGTTGGGACGCCAGCCATTACGGCCCTGGATCATCGCGGGCCGCGCAGCCTGCGGAGAAGCCGCGCCCGCCGCGTAATTATCGGGAGGAAGGAACGGAAAAAATGTCCTGCAGATACGGCGTCGTTCTGGGCTGGCACTGCCACGGCTTCTGCTGATACATCTGTCCTTTCAGAACCGTTAAACTTTGCTCCTATTTCTGCTTTACGGTTAAAGCACAGTTTTGCGAACAGTGAAAGTCCCATTTCTTTTATCGTTCCAAAGAAGAGTGCCCACAAGAAAGGTTTAGACCTTCTTTAAACTGAAAGCTGACCTATGATAATCCTTGTCTTACTCTTTTTAAGTTCGTGCACAGCGCAGCATATTATCCTGGTACACTCAGATGACAAAGGTCGTGGGATAGCGATATGTGCATACTACACAGATGGCGGTGGTATCGCGTACACAAGGTATAAAAGGACAGTGCATTGGCTGAACTGTCATCTCGGAGAGGGGATTCACGTGAAAAGGTGTCTCCCGTGATTACGACCGCACGATGGGAATTAACAGACTGGCCATTAAAATTGCTACACCAAGAAGAAATGCAGATGATAAACAGGTATTCATTGGACAAACATATTATACTAGAAATGACATGTGATTAAATTTTCACCCAATTTAGGTGCATAGATCCTGAGAAATCAGCACCCAGAACAACCACCTCCGCCCGTAATAACGGCCTTGATACGCCTGGGCATTGAGTCAAACAGAGCTTGGATGGCATGTACAGGTACAGCTGCCCATGCAACTTCAACACGATACCACAGTTCATCAAGAGCAGTGACTGGCGTATTGTGACGAGCCAGTAGCTCGGCCACCATTGACCAAACGTTTTCAATTGGTGAGAGATCTGGAGAATGTGCTGGCCAGGGAAGCAGTCGAACTTTTTTGTATCCAGAAAGGCACGTATAGGACCTGCAACATGCGGTCGTGCATTATCCTGCTGAAATGTAGGGTTTCGCAGGGATCGAATGAAGGGTAGAGCCACGGGTCGTAACTCATCTGAAATGTAATGTCCACTGTTCAAAGTGCCGTCAATGCGAACAAGAGGTGACCGAAACGTGTAACCAATGGCACCCCATACCATCACGCCGGGTGATACGCCAGTATGGCGATGACGAATACACGCTTCCAATGTGCGTTCACCGCTATGACGCCAACCAAAGATGCGACCATCATGATGCTGTAAACAGAACCTGGATTCATCCGAAAAAATGACGTTTTTCCATTTGTGCAACCAGGTTCGTCGTTGAGTACACCATAGCAAGAGCTCCTGTCTGTGATGCAGCGTCAAGGGTAACCGCAGCCATGGTCTCCGAGCTGATAGTCCATGCTGCTGCAAACGTCGTCGAACTGTTCGTGCAGATGGGTGTTGTCTTGCAAACGTCCCCATCTGTTGACTCAGGGATCGAGACGTGGCTGCACGATGCGTTACAGCCTGTCATCCCGACTTCTAGTGATGGGATCCAGCACCCTTCTGAACCCACCGATTCCATATTCTGCTCACAGTCATTGGATCTCGACTAACGCGAGCAGCAATGTCGCGATACAATAAACCGCAATCGCTATAGGCTACAATCCGACCTTTATCAAAGTTGGAAACGTGATGGTGCGCATTCCTCCTCGTTATACGAGGCATCACAATAACGTTTCAACAGGCAGCGCCGGTCAAGTGCTGTTTGTGTATGAGAAATCGGTTGGAAACTTTCGTCATGTCAGCACATTGTAGGTGTCGCCACCGGCGCCATCCTTGTGTGAATGCTCTGAAAAGCTAATCTTTTTCATATCACAGCATCTTCTTCCTGTCGGTTAAATTTCGCGTCTGTAGCACGTCATCGTCGTGGTGTAGTTAATGCTAGGCGCACCAAGATTGACGCGTTACCTCTCACCACGTAAACGCAGTGATCATTGGCCTTAACTTAACGACCGAGAGCAGCGCCGTTTGCATAGAGTTTTCGTTGCTAACAGACAAGTAACAGCGCACGATATAACCGCAGAAGTTAATGAGAGACGTACGACGAACGTGTCCGGTAGGACAATGCGATGAAATTAGACGTTAATGGGCTATGACAGCAGACGACCGACGCGAGTGCCTTTGCTAAGATAACGACATCGTCTGCTGTGCCTCTCCTGGGCTCGTGACCGTATCGCATGGACTCTGCACGACCGGAGAACCGTGGCTTCATGAAATGAGTCCCAATTTCAGCTGGTAAGAGCTGATGGTACGGTTAGAGTGTGGCGTAGACCTCACGAGGTCATGGACCCAAGATGTCAACAAGGCACTGTTCAAACTGGTAGCTGCTCCATAATGGTGTGGATTGTGTTTACATGGAATGGACTAGGTATTCTGGTCCAACGGAACCGATCACTGATTGGAAAAAGGTTACGTTCGGCTACTTGAAGACTATCTGCAGCCATTCATGGACTTCGTGTTTCCAAACAACGATGCACAATGTCACTGAGCCGTAATTGTCTGCGATTTGTTTTAAGATCATTCTAGACAATACAAGTAAATAATCTGGTCATCCAGATCGCGCTATATGAATTCCTTCGAATCTTCATGGGGCATATTGGAAAAGCCAGTTCATGCACAAAATCCTGCACCGGCAAACGCTTTGGCAGTCATGGACGGCTATAGAGACGGCACGGCTAAATATTTCAGCAGGGGACTTCCAACGACTTGTTGAATCCATGCCACTCCGAGATGCTCAACTACTCCGGGAGAAAGAAGGTCCGACACGATATTAGTAGGTATGCCATAATTTTTGTAACCTCAGTGTACGTTTCAGATACTTTCAAAAATCAGATTTATAGACTGATTACATCTCAGAAGAGAAGAGCTGGGCCGGCAGTTGAGTAGCTCAAGTGGAAAGGAACACACCGGCCCGTGTGACCGAGCGGTTCTAGGCCCTTCAGTCTGGTACCGCGAGACCGCAACGGTGGCAGGTTCGAATCCTGCCTCGGGAATGGATGTGTGTGATGTCCTTAGGTTAGTTACGTTTAAGTAGTTCTAAGTTCTAGGAGACTGATGACCTCAGATGTTAAGTTCCATAGCGCTCAGAGCCATTTGAACCATTTTTAGAAGAGGTGGCAGGAACGCATGTGGTATAATACTGGACGTCTCATCCTAAAATTATCTTTAATACTTAGTCTCGGTAGCTCCTTATACCTCCTGGTTTTCAGAAGGACTTCAGATATCAAGAACTATATTTATGGTAAGCACGTGCGACAAGTAACAGATTGTGGAAGTGCACGCAACCACTATAAGGACCGTGGCTAGTAAAGCACCGCTATTTCACATAAATCTTCAGCATAAGGACAGCTTTACCTCAAGCCAGGAATTGAAACGTCTCGCCACGAATGTAAAACACCCAATAGTATAAGAACTTCACAAGGCATCTGTCGTGACTCATTTTACAATTGGGGAATAACCGATTCGCTGACTGCAGTGAACCTCGTCATACTGTTAACCAAGTTGGCACCGAATGCCGCCTTACGGAACATCCAGGGTTGTTATAAACTGCACCTATCAAGCTCAGACACATGCTATCGGTTTATAACAGATTAACATGGATAACAAGTCTTCAGAATTCCACAGCCAGTGCACTAGAGGAGGAAACTAAGAAAGGTTCTCCATATACCAAATTCTAACACAGAATCACACATGTATTTTTGGACAGGATGTGGTGACATAAGCTGACGAAGCACCACTACCGTATACTGTATGTAGTTATACCCATCTTGACGCTGCTCAACCACTGTTCGCAGAAGCGGTGTTGGGTGTCATTGTGGAATGGCTTTGCTTTAGCGCTGTTGAGCAAGAGAAACGCGAAACATTAGTTCCATATATATGCCTTTTTCTTGTTGACCATTTAGTTAGTCATTATTGATACGAGGCGCTATAAACCATAAAACTTCTTATATTGCTGTATCTTCCTTTCCCCTAGCTTCGTATCTTGGTTTCTATGAAGCAATTCGAGCAACCTTGCGGCGCTACTGTGTTCTGTTTAGTTCAATAAGAGGTTCGCTCCTTCAAAGCATTACAATTCAATTTTAATTTAGTTCAAAATGGTGCAAATGGCTCTGAGCACTATGGGACTTAACTTTTGGGGTCATCAGTCCCCTAGAACTTAGAACTACTTGAACCTAACTAACCTAAGGACATCACACACATCCATGCCCGAAGCAGGATTCGAACCTGCGACCGCAGCGGTCGCGCGGTTCCAGACTGCAGCCCCTAGAACCGCTTTAATTTACTAGTGAACTAGTAGTGCTATTAATGCCAGTAACAAAATCAATAGCAGCAATGCTATATACTTGTATTTCCAACACAATAATGTTACAGGAGGAAATAGTTACTTTAGCTTGTAGATACTAAAAGCAAGTTTGTAAGTAGTTATATTTAACAGAACAAAAGTAGACAGATTGGTGTGAATACCATTACTAAGTGTATAAAAATTATTACTTTATTATTTAAAGTAGCAAACCTGTGTGTGTAGCAGCGGTAAATAAATAAAGTTTTTTATCAACTTATCTCGTGATATGCAGTTTATGAATAATTTCTTTGCTGTCCAATAATGATTAGTGCCACTTTATTTCCTCATAATTCATCTACCCTTGTAATTGTGATCATCTTCATTTTCATCGGGTTTTTAATGTTCCTTGTTTCTTTTTTCTGGCTTCGAAGTTGTATAAAATCCACTTGTATGCAAATGAAAGATTAAAAACATCTCTACCGTAAACATAAAACGGAAGTGTACTTTCTTTGTATGGACCAGTTTTCTGGTGCCTACCTATCTTTGCTATACAGAGTGATCTCTCTTCCTGGGCAACAAGCTTGTTTCCACTGTATCATTACTGCCAGCAGTTGTTTGTTATTCTCTCCGATTCGATTTGTTTTCTTTGCGCTCAGTAAAGTTAAAAATTGATTAAAAACAAGTAAATAATACCAAAAGCTATTGTCAACTGATTATAACTTCAGAAAGAAGGGGAAGGATGGTTATTCAGAATTTACATAAATCTAGTGTCATAAGTTGAAATCACCACACGTGTCGGTGGCCCAATAAATGGGATAAGTTCTGAATATGTGGGATACATCTGAGCAAATTTTCAAAAGTTATTCAGATAATTTAAGTGACATGACTCTCGCTTTTAGCTGTATTTGTTTGTTGTTATGTTGCAGTTTCATCTTCTATACCGCTTTTAAGCATAACATTTAGTATCATGTTATGGTATAAAAGCAGGTTAAAAATAAAATTCTTGCCACTTTGACGGTAATATTGTAACTGGTTGCTATTAACGACGCGAGTAGGGTTGTTATTCACACGGAAGTTGAAGTCAGCCAACTTTGCCCTATATTGACTGACTGCAACCTAAACGTAAATAACAAATCTACTCACATAATTGATGACAACCGTTGGCTATATTGTCCTCAAGGATGAAACAGCCCTGCAAGAACGTTATTTCAGATCTGTTCCTATAGAATAATATAACATTAAATCTCATTCCTGAAAATGGCACAGAAGACGAAATTGCAATATTCCAATAAAATAGTTACACCTAAAAACGAACATGACATGATTTAAAACCTTCATAAAAGCTGCGGACCAATACCACAAGAAGTAATTGAAGTGTACACTACTGGCCATTAAAATTGCTCCACCACGAAGATGACGTGCTACAGACGCGAAATTTAACCGACAGGAAGAAGATGCTGTGATATGCAGATGATTAGCTTTTCAGAGCATTCACACAAGGTTGGCGCCGGTGGCGACACCTACAACGTGCTGACATGAGGAAAGTTTCCAACAGATTTCTCACACACAAGCAGCAGTTGACCGGCGTTGTCTGGTGAAACGTTGTTGTGATGCCTCGTGTAAGGAGGAGAAAAGCGTACCATCACGTTTCCGACTTTGATAAAGGTCGGATTGTAGCCTATCCGATTACGGTTAATCGTATCGCGACATTGCTGCTCGCGTTGGTCGAGTCCAATGACTTTTAGCAGAGTATGGAATCGCTGGGTTCAGGAGGGTAATACGGAACGTCGTGCTGGATCCCAACAGCCTCATATCACTAGCAGCCGAGATGGCAGGCATCTTATCTGCATGGCTGTATCGGATCGTGCAGCCACGTCTCGATACGGAGTCAACAGATGTGGACGTTTGCAAGACAACAACCATCAGCACGAACAGTTCGACTACGTTTGCAGCAGCATGGACTATCAACTCGGAGACTATGGCTGCAGTTACCCTTGACGCTGCATCACAGGCAGGAGCGTCTGCGATGGTGTACTCAACGACAAACCTGGGTGCACGAATGGCAAAGTCCAGGTTCTGTTTACAGCATTATGATGGTCGCATCCGTGTTTGGCGACACCGCGGTGAACGCACATTGGAGCCGTGTATTCGTCATCGCGGTACTGGCGTATCACCCGGCGTGATGGTATGGGGTGCCATTGGTTACACGTCTCGGTCACCTCTTGTTCGCATTGTCGGCATTTTAAAGAGTGGACGTTACATTTGAGATGTGTTACAACCCGTGGCTCTACCCTTCATTCTACCCCTGCGAAACCCTACATTTGAGCAGGATAATGCACGACCGCATGTTGCAGGTCCTGTACGGGCCTTTCTGGATACAGAAAATGCTCGACTGCTGCCCTCGCGAGCACATTCTCCAGATCTCTCATCAATTGAAAACGTCTGGTCAATGGTTGCCGAGCAACTGGCTCGTCACAATAATCCAGTCACTACTCTTGATGAACTGTGGTATCGTGTCGAAGCTGCATGGGCAGCTGTACCTGTACACGCCATCGAAGCTCTGTTTGACTCAATGCCCAGGCGTATCGAGGCCGTTATTACGGTCAGAGGTGGTTGTTCCGGGTACTGATTTTTCAGGATCTATGCACCCAAATTGCGTGAAAATGTAATCACATGTCAGTTCTAGTATAATATATGTGTCCAATGAATACCCGTTTATCATCTGCATTTCTTCTTGGCGAAGAAATTTTAATGGCCAGTAGTGTAGTTTGTAATTGGTTGATTTGAGTACTCACATTCTCCAGATAGATGTTATATGATAATACAATTTTCCGAGAGTGTGAACGGAAATGCTCCAGAGTTAACCTTCAATTTACTTTCTTACAGTGTATTGGAAGATGTGCCGATGATTCTAAATCAGGGGCTGGCGGAAAATTTCGCACGTTAGGGACTGGGACGCGACACTTCCACTGACGATGGATTGCGGTTATCCCATTCCAGGAGGAGATCAATTCCCAGATACGACGTCGACGGATTTTTGAAGGGCTTACGTGAAGGGCCACCGAGCTGCGATGGCGTCCCCGGCACTTTCAATGCCCTCGATTATCGCAGTTCCTGAAACTGCACTCCCAACTGCTGGGATACCAGGTCGCGCACAATGGACTGCAATGATTCACTGTTCGGAGTATTGAGCGTAATGTTTTCAGAAACTTCTTACAAAAAGAATTGTGTTCAGTATAGGCACAGAGGTCTAACAATACTGCGACAATAGTGTATGTATTTGAATAGAACGATATTAGTAGAGCTACAGCTACCGCACAGAGAGAAAAGGTAATGACACACAATTTCATTGACTGAAAGAGTAGCTTATGTGCGACTAATTTCGTTATTAAGCTCAATTTAAGACGCCAACGTACATTTCTTTTGCCGATTTTCTCTTAAAAACGTACTGCGTTATAAAGTCCGAAGATTTGCTAGATGCAGCTCCAGATACATGCATTAATTTAAACTGTCTGTTTACGCTATATTAAGCTCCATTAAATCACTCACCTTCTTTTTTAACTACGAAAATTTTCAGTCAGAATGTCGCAGTTTTCAAAGTGAATGATGTACTGATTGCAAAGCTCCGACACGCTTGTCACTCAAACAGGATTCTTGCAAAGTGACGGTGTATTTGTGAGCCACATACAAACGCAAAAACAAAACATGCTTTTTGTTCTCAACTACATTAACTTACTTCCAAACAGTAATTAAGCTTTTTTTGACGATCCGCATGTCAATGGAAAAGAACGATTATAAAGAGCGCTGCACTGCGAAATGCTTTCATACACATTTAGTATTATCACTGTCGAATGGCTTGTTCCTAACTGCATTAATTTTGAAACTGCATTCATATTGGAAGCACATACATCGGCAAAAAATTATAACACAATTGAGAGCACAGCCGCACTTCACGCTTAAATCTGTTTGACGGTAATTCATACACGCGACAGAACGTGAACAAAGAGTTTACTCGATGGACGATGGAGGTCCGTAAATTGCAAATACATCCAAAAAATACAGTCTCTAAAGGTGGCACTGCTCGCAAATAAACTGCTGTCCGAACGACATTGTTTGCCAATACATGCGATGGTTAGATATTTATATTTACGGTATTCAAATCTAATAAAATGCCTGAAAATATTGAGGCAGCGCGATGTTACAGTACTGGTTCCACTTCGAATTTTTCGTTGGTATGTTTTTTATCGGATACCACACTTTTTGACAACGTTCTCGTCTGCTTTCAGAGTTGTTACCTTTCTAAAACAGCAAATTTTATTATTCGAAGTTCACGCAATTTTCCCCCAAACTGAATGTCAACAGTGCAGCGGAAGAGAAAGAGTATATGTAACGACAGTTTGGACAAACTGTCTTTTGCGGCGTTATATATCAAGATTATCTGTTCATCAAAACAAACCAGACACAAATATACATACGAATTTATTTTCTTCAAATTATCATTGATTTGTTCACAACTTTCGTGTGCTACTACTTTCCTGTTGACTACAGCATCATGGTCAAACAGTCTAATGCCGATGTTAATACCATCAACCAGATCGTTTGTGTAAATTGTAAAAAGCAGAGGACCTATTACGCTGCCCTGGGGCACACCTGAAGTTACGCTTATTTCTGTTGAAGTCACCCCGTTCAGGACGACATACTGCTCCCTGTCTGTTAGAAAACTTTCTATCCAACCGCATATGTCATCGGATAGACCGTAAGCGCTCACTTTTTGTAACAAGCGACAGTGCGGGACTTAGTCGAACGCCTTTCGAAAGTCGAGAAATATGGCATCAGCCTGGGAGCCGGTATCTAGAGCCTGTTGTATATCATGCACAAAGAGGGCCAGCTGTGTCTCGCATTACCGTTGTTTCCTATAACCGTGCTGGTTTCTGCAGATGAGCTTCTCAGAGTCTAGAAAGGTCGTTATATATGTTCCATGATTCTACAACAAATCGATGTCAGTGAAATTGGCCGGTAATTATGTGCATCCGATTTTCTACCCTTTTTGTAGACTGCTATGACGTGGGCCTTCTTCCAGTCCCGCGGAACTTTCCGCCGTTCCGATGATCTCTGATAGATTACGGATAAGAATGGTGCTATGTTTGTAGCATAGTCAAGATAAAATCTTACGGGGATACCGTCTGGGGCAGATGCCTTCCTGGCGTCTAAGGATCTTAACTGTTTTATAATTCCATATAGACTAAACACCATGTCAGCCATCCTTTCGTTTGTCCGATAACTGAAAGGGGGAATGGTGCTGCAGTCCTCTATCGCAAACGAGTTTTTGGAAGCTAGGTTTAGAATTTCGGCCTTCTGTTTAACATCATCAGTTGCATTACCCTTAGTGTCAGCAAGAGAAGGTATTGAATTATTTGTAGCGTTCATAGGTTTTACGTACGACCAACATTTTTTGAGGTTATTTTTAGAATCTGCAGATAAAATATTGCTTTCAAATTCGTTAAAAGAATCGCTTATTGTCCTTCTGACAGCTGCTTTCATTTTGCATAACTTCTGTTTGTCAGTGACTACGGTCAGAACGACTGTGCAAGATTCTCCGCTTTCTCAGCAACTTCCTAATATGTTTGTTGTACCAAGGGTGATCCTTTCCCTCCCCTATACTTTTTCTAGACACATACTTCTTTACCTGAAGCTGAAGTTCGTATGTGGATTCGATAAAACTGGGGAAATGCAGTCGGAGTTCCAAACAATGCCTAAGGCTACAGACACAGTGACACCGATATCGGTGCCGGCCGCTGTGACCGAGCGGTTCTAGGCGCTTGAGTCCGGAACCGCGCTGCTGTCCCGGTCGCAGGTTCGAATCCTGCCTCGGGCACAGATGCGTGTGATGTCCTTAGGTTAGTTAGGTTTAAGTAGTTCTAAGTTCTAGGGGACTGATGGCCTCAGATGTTAAGTCCCATAGTGCTCAGAGCCATTTGCACGATATCGGTGGTTTCCGCCGACGACCGACATCGTCCGAAGGCGGCCGATCTTTCCGAATCAGTACAGCAATACGTGCATGATCACGTTATAGTCGATCTCACCACCTGAATTTACAGACTCTGGACGACAATCAGCGAAATTAAAATCAGTTTGTTTTCTTCGCTCAAATTGGCCGGTGTCCTCACGCACGAAATATAGTATCTGAAATTCCATAAGTTTTGTCCAAGAAATGAGTCTGTGGCATCCTGAGGATGAAAAGTTTCGTAATCGAGATGTCGTTTGGAGTCTATAGTCTGAAGCTGATTCACTGGAAATCACAAGTAGGTTAAATATTTATCTAAAAATTTAGGTGTAAACTATAACCTCAATAATAATTTGTTCAAGTGAGGAGGGTGGCATATCTCGTGCTTAATGTCACCGTAGTAGACCCCTTTTGGATTGTGGTAGGTGAGCATTAGCTCTCTACAAATTATTATTACTGCTTCCCGTCCTTTTTATGTCTGCTGTAAGAGGTGGTTTGCGGAATTGGCAGCTCAAGGAGCGTGGCACACGTGCGGATTGCGACTGTGTGGCGCCGGTCGGAAAGCAGCGTTAACGCTAATGCCAGCCTCTGTACCAGGAGCAATTGTCCCCTGTGTTACCACAGCCCATCTTTCTGCCGCAGGGAGTGAGCCGTGTACGGCATCTGTTTGAGAATCGTCTAAACATTTTTCTGTGTTTTATCGACTTTTTAACTGTCTGTTAAAGGAGAGAACGGAAGAAAGAGTACACTGAGGGCCTCTACGAGGGGGAAGACTTGTCTGATGTTATAGAAGAAGAAACAGGAGTCGATATAGAAGAGATAGGGGATCCAGTATTAGAATCATAATTCCGAAGAGCTTTGGAAGACTTAAGACCAAATGAGGCAGAAATGATAGATAACATTGGATCAGAATTTTTAAAATCATCGGAGAAAGGCAACAAACGATTATCCACATTGGGTAGAAAGTATGAGTCTGGCGATATTCCATCTCACTTTCGGAAAAACATCATTCACATGATTCAGAAGACTGCAACAGCCGACAAGGCAACGGCCTTGCCGCAGTGGAGACACCGGTTCCCCTGAGATCACCGTAGTTAAGCGCTGTCGGGCGTGGCCGGCGCTTGGATGAGTGACCATCCAGCCGCCATGCGCTGTTGCCATTTTTCGGGGTGCGAACTGAGGAGCTACTCGACCGAATGGTAGCGGCTTCTGTCAAGAATACCATCATAACGACCGGGAGAGTGGTGTGCTGACCCCACGCCCCTCCTATCCGCGTTCTCCTCTCAGGATGACACGGCGGTCGGATGGTCCCGGTAGGCCAATCGTGGCCTGAAGACGGAGTGTGCAACAGCGAGAATCATTGCACAATCAGTATAACAACTCAAGCATCCAGGTTGCTGACAAAAATGGACAAGAAAATAGATGATGTGTTAGAGGACGATCGGTTTGGCTTTAGGAAAGATACAGCAGAGAGGCAATTCTGGCGTTGCAGCTGATACTGGAAGCAAGACTGAAGAAAAATCAAGACACGTTCATAGGACTTGTCGATTTGGAAAAAGCGTTCGACAATGTCAGATGATGCAAGATGTTTGAAATTCTGATAAAAATTGTAATAAGCTATAGGGAAAGATGGGTAATATTCAGTATGTACTCAGAACGAAGGGCTGAGGTTGCAGAACGAAGAGGTGGTACTAAAAATGGTATAGTACAGGGATTTAGTCTTTCGTCCCTGCTGTTCAATCTATATATCGAAGAAGCTATGACGGAAAGACAAGAAAGGTTCAACAGTGGAATTAAAATTCAAGGTTATAAGGACATCAATGATAAGATTCGTTGATGTCATTACTATCCTGAATCAAAATGAAAAGGATTTACTGGATTTGCTGAATGGAATGAGCAGTCTAATGAGTAAAGAATATGGACAGGGAGTAAAGCGAAGAAAGACGAAAGCAATGAGAAGTAGCAGAAATGAGAACAGCAACAAACTTAACATCAAGAATGATGATCACAAAGTAGAAGAAGTTAAGGAATACGGCTAACCAGGCAACAAAATAACCCATGGCGGACGGAGCAAGGAGGATATAAAAAGCAGGCTAGTACAGACAAAGAAGGCAATTATGGCCAAGAGGAGCCTGCTAGTAGCAAGCGCATGTGTTAATTTGAGGAAGAAATTTCTGAGAATGTACGTTTGGAGCACAGCATTGTACGGTAGTAAAACATGGACTATGGAAAACCGGAACAGAAGAGAATCGAAGCATTTGAGATGTGACGCTACAGAAGAATGTAGAAAATTAGATGGTCCGAAAATATGATGTGATGACGTACGTTGCAGAATGAGCGAGGAAAGGAATATATGGAAAACACTGACAACAAGAAGGGACAGGATGATACGAAATGCGTTAAGACACCAGGGAATAATATTGATTGGCGACTCCATGTTGTCTTGTGCACTACGACCAGATAACAGGTATACTTGAAAAAAGAGACAGCATAGTAAAAAAAATATATATATATGACCAATGCTGTCTCTTTTTTCAAGTACACCAGGGAATAACTTCCTTGGAACTAAAGGAAACTGCAGAGGATGAAAACTGTAGTGGAAGACAGAAATTGGAACACATATATCAAATAATTCAGGTTGCAAGTACCACTCTGAGATGAAAAGATTGACACAGGAGAGCAGTTCGCGGCGGGCTGCATCAAACCAGTCAGAAGACTTGATTTATAAAAGAAAAAACGGCTGTGGAGCTTCTCATTCAAGTTAATGAAATCTAGCAACCTCTTTTTTTCTTTTTTTTCTGAGTCAACAGACATCTGACTGATTCGATGTGATCCACCACGAATTTCTCTTTTGTGCCAACTTCTTCATCTCAAGGTAGCACATGCTTCCCACGTTCTAAATTGATTGTTTCATGTATTCCAATCTTAATCTCCCCCTGCAGCTTTTACCCTCTAACGCTGCCCTGGTACCATGGAAGTAATTTCCTTTTGTCTTAAGGCGTGCTCCGTCATCCTATCACTTCTTCTTGTCAATGTATTCCACATGTTGCTCTCCTCATCGATACTGTAAAGAACCTCGTCATTCCTTATCTTACCAGTCAGCCAGATTTTCGACATCTTTCTGTAGAACTCCTCTTTACCATTTTTCCTGTAGGTCGTGGTTCACTATCATACAATGTTGTTACGCAAACGTACATTCTTGGAAATTTCTTAATCGGATTGAGGCCGATGTTTGATACCAGCAGACTTTTCTTGGCCAGGCATGTCCTCTTTGTCTGTGCTGATCTGCTTTTAACTTGCTCCTTGCTTCGTCAGTCACTCGTTATTTTGTTTCCAAGACGACAGAATTCTTTAACATCGTCTACTTCTTGGTCATCGATTTAGATGGTAATCTAATTGCAAATATCATTTCTACTACTGCTAATCACTTTCGTCTTTCTTTGGTTTATTCTCAGTCCATATTCTATACTCATTACACTGTTCATTTCATTCAACATGTCCTTCATTTCTTCTTCACTTTTGCTCAAGATAGCAATGTCATCAGCGAATCTTATCACCGATATCCTTTCACTCCCAATTTTAATCCCATTTTTCTTTTACATTCGTCATTGCTTCTGCGGTGTATAAATTAAACAGTCGTGGCGACAGATTGAATCCCTATCTTACAACCTTTTCAATCCTAACACTTTGATGTGCGCCTCCTATTGTAATAACTCCCTGATAATTTTTACATATATTGTAAATTACCTACGTAAATTATTCCTATTTTATTTCGAACATCTTGAATCATTTTACACTGTAGAACTCTCTTTCTATTCCACAAACCCTATAAACGGGTCTTGATCTTTTTCCTAGCGTTTGCTTCCATTATCGAGCGAAACATGAGAGCTGCTTCTCCTGTGCAGTTATCTTTCCGAAAGCCATCACCTTGACACCCACCGCTAACAACTACTAAGGAACGGAGACGTTTTCGGACAGAAATAATCACAGGCAATGAGGGACGACTTTAAACACAGTGCACACGTAATACAAGTGGAGCCGTATTCAAAACGAAACATACGTGAAGGTCGACATCGGATTCTCAGTAAGAATTTGCCCTCCTCGGCTACTAATGCATTTTTTTAATATGTTATTCGGTCTCGCTGCGCCAAACTGCTGAGGAGTCCTTGAGGAACATTGCCCACTCCTCTCTAAAGGTCGTTTTCTGTTCTTCATCAGTTCGGGGAGTGGGTGATCCTTGAGAAGCACGTCTGCGACAACTCACCAGTCCTGCTTGGGCGGGCATTGTCGTCCATAAACAGAAATTCGTGATCTACCTCACTCCTAAACAGATGGATATGATCCAGAATAATCTCCCTGAAATCCCGCTCTGCTGCAAGGGTACCTCGCACAAAGATGTGCAGCGGTGAGCGGTGTTGCCTGCCCACAACACAACATTCTGTGGTGTGTAACGTGCTCACTACTCACTCCACACTAACTGGAAGCCAGGGTTACTTGCCACAGTGAAGCGGGACTCGTTGGAGAATATCACTCTGGATTACTGTTGCTGACACCAACCATTAAGCTCCCTACACCAACGAACTCTGTCTCGACGAAGCCGTGGTTGAAATGGGACGCATTTAATAGCCTTCCGAGCATACAAAACACCCTGATTTCATTGCAGCAAAATAATTCCGGCCTAGAGACGGGTACTGGTTGCAAGATCTGCAACGATCTGCCTAGGAGTCAGGTGGGTGTTCCTTTTCGCCACTAGGACTACGTATTGGTCCTGATGTGGTGTGGCAGTCCATCTACGACCACCGTCTTACTTTTGCATAGCACTTATATTTCCACCTTCAGCAGCGTTTTTGAATTTCGGGATGAAGCTTTAGATATACCCATTGCTGTGGCCACAGTAGTGACACTTTGCTTCACGCAGTCCAACTGCTCGTCCACGGTCATAGGCACTCAAATGATGTCTTGCAGACGCATTGCCCTATCACATGTAATATCGCGCTAATAGCCTTCATTAAACGCAGTACTGCATGAACCGTCGAATGGATAGAGAATATATTAAAAAACTAAAACCCCGTCTCGATTGTGAAAAAAGCACCTAGTGTTAAGTGTTAAGTGTTAACCCAGGTTTCGGCGTAGATAACTACACCTTCTTCAGAACAACAATAAAACCAACAAGTGCCTAAGGTGACCTTTGTCAATGATTAAAAGAACACCATAGCTATACATTTATAAACGAAAAATAAAAGGGAAACACAAACAATACATATTTACAAAGTCACTTAAGTGAGCGACAGTTTGTAGCTGCAGTTTATGGCGGGTCATGGCCCATCCAACATAGGCCGGTGTGAGCTAGAGCGTACACCATTAAGTAGTGGTTTTGACTTTGTACATATGTACTGTTTGTGTTTCCCTTTTCTCTTTCGTTTATAAATGTATCATTGACAAAGGTCTTCTTAGGAACTTGTGGGTTTTATTGTTGTTCTGAAGAAGGTGTAGTTATCTACGCCGAAACCTGGGTTAACACGTAACACTAGGTGCTTTTTTCGCAATCGAGGCGGGGTTTTAGTTTTTTAATATATTAACCAACGATTGCTGACGCTCTGTGATGTTGAAGGTTCTGCATAGAGAATGTTGGTGCACAGATTTCGCTGCAGTTAACACGTCCCGCCTCCTTCATTTCCTTTCACTATCACTGGTCGGGTGTTCGGTAGCAATTGTAGGTTGTTCAGTAGCAGTTGGCAGTTGTTTCTTAGAATGCGTTAGTTGTTTCTTAGCAGTTGTCAAGCAGTGGACAACGAAGACTGTTCCACATTCTCTGGGCGACAATCGCCAAGTAGCGCTGCCAGCCGAGCCCTGAGCAATCATGGTGTGTGACCCTCTTTCGCTTGATTCACTTATAAACATTTTGTGCATATTATGAGCTGTGTGTTTTGTGTAGACGAAGCAGCTCCATGACCCTCTATGACGTATCGAATCTTTTTATATATAATTCTACTGTACGTGTGTATGTCACTGAACTCCTGCTAAACGGCTGGACCGATTTGAATGAATTTTTTTGTGTGCGTTTGGGTGGCGCCCTGGATGGTTTAGATTCACAAATCAGCCCGGCAGATGGCGCTGCGGTCGGTATCTAGGTTATTAATCTATACTGCAGCTAAACAGCTGGATCGACTTGAATGAATTTTTGTGTATGCATTGAAGTGAGGGCCCGGAAAATTTACATTCTTAAATCAGCACGGTAGGTGGCGGTGCATTTTTGTGTGCAATATTGAGCGAATTATATTCAGATATAAATTACGTGCATAGGATTTCGTTTATTTTTCGACATTTTAATTTGAGTCTATTATATTATGTGTGTTTCGTTACTTTAGCATTTTAATTTTTTTGTACAGTGTCTTTTGATATTTTAAGTGTCGCATTTCAGTGAATGTTAAGTGTATTATATTCACATATAAGTTACGTACATAAAACAATGCCACGTCTTCGTGGACGAGGAGGAAATATTGGTCGACGGTCTCGGAATTCACAATTAGCCCAGAACCGTCGGTTAAATAGATCGGCAGAAGATCAATTGACGGACAATGAAAATTTAAGAAACCAGGCTGCAATCAGACGTGCTAATGAAAGTCAAGAGCAACGCAACGAACGCCTTCGAGCTAATGCATTGAGACAAAGACTGGCCCGTCAACGAGTCACCGACACATTCAGAACACGTGAGCAACAGCGTTTGCAAGTGTATCGCGCATTGACACGTGCATCACTTCTTCGCCTTGCGTTTGAATGTGAGTCGGACATCGACTATTCGTCACATTCACATATTGTAATCGGTGCTATGAACAAAAACGCCAACACTGTCATGCACTCAAATACAAAGGTGAATCGGCCGGGTTCTGCTGCACGTCTGGAAAAGTTGTATTGTCACCATTGAATTCGCCGCCAAAACCATTGAAAACACTGTTGGCTGGAGTTACATCTCAATCTAAATTGTTTTTGCGTAAAATTCGCAAATTCAATTCGTGCTTTCAAATGACATCATTTGGAGCAACAAAAATCGTTCAGAATGAGGATGGTCACAATTTTCGATCAACGTTTAAGATTCGAGGCCAAGCGTATCATCAAATTGGTTCTTTAATGCCGATGCCTGATACCGATTCAAAATTTCTGCAAATCTTCTTCATGGGTGATGAGGAGCAGCAAATAAACACACGCTGCCAGTACAACCATATCGAGCACGTGGAGGAGCAAGAAATTGTGGCTATTTTAGAACCGTTTTTACAGAATCATAACCAGTTGGTCCAGTTGTTCAATACCGTCTCAAACAGACTGCAAAACGACAACTATATGATCGTCATCAAAGCAGACAAAGTACCATCTGGGCAGCACGCGGGTCGATATAATGCACCGACCATTAATGAAGTTGCAGTTGTTATGGTTGGCGACGCATTTGAACGTCGAGATATACGAATCCAAGGCAGAGATAGCACAGTGCATACGATTGAAGACAGTCATCGCTCTTACGACGCTTTGCAATATCCATTGGTATTTTGGGAAGAAGAAGATGGATATCATTTAAATATCAAACAAAGAAATCCAGCAACAGGTACAATCTACACATGTCACTACCTAATATTTTATTTTTATGGACGATTAATTTCTTTTTGTCATAATTATATTTTTACTTTGTAGGTGCAGGAACCAGCAAGAAAGTGAGCGCGATGAACTTCTATGCATATCGGTTGATGATTCGTGCCAATGAAGACAATAATATTCTCCGATGCCGCCAGCTGTTACATCAATATATCGTTGATATGTATGCGAAAATTGAAAGCGAGCGATTACGATACATCGGGTATAATCAAGCGAAACTTCGAGCTGAGGAATACATTCATTTGCGTGATGCTGTTGTTGGTAAGGTAGATGTAATAACTAATATCAACGACATCGGTACTTCACATATTCTTCCATCATCATATATTGGTAGCCCAAGTCACATGCAAGAATATATTCAAGACGCCATGACTTTTGTGCGCGCGTACGGACGACCAGATCTGTTCATTACATTTACGTGTAATCCAAAATGGGATGAAATTAAAATTGCGTTATTGCCAGGTCAATGTGCAATAGATCGGCACGATATCACTGTACGTGTCTTCAGACAAAAGTTAAAATCGTTGATGAGCTTGATTATACATTCCTCTGTATTTGGCAAAACACGTTGCTGGCTGTATTCTGTTGAATGGCAAAAACGAGGTTTGCCACACGCGCATGTTTTGATTTGGCTGGTCGACAAAATACAGTCTGAAGAAATTGATAAAATTATCTCATCAGAAATTCCGGATCGGAATATCGATCAAGAATTGTATGAGATTGTTACCGCTAACATGATCCATGGTCCATGCGGTGCTATAAACATGACGGCAACGTGCATGGACAATGGAAAATGTACGAAACGTTTTCCAAAAAATTGTATAAATGATACAATCACTAATACCGATGGTTATCCATTGTATCGTCGTAGAGACACTGACCATGGCGGTCAATCACATCAATTACGCATGTCAAACGGTACAACAGTTGACATTGACAATCACTGGGTGGATCCGTATTCACCACTGCTGTGTAAAATCTACAAAGCACACATAAACATTGAGCTCTGCAGTTCGGTGAGGTCCATAAAATATATATGCAAATACGTCCATAAGGGCAGTGATATGGCTGTATTTGCTGTTCACAATGTTAACGAAACCGATGAAATAATACGGTATCAAATGGGCAGATACATCAGCAGCAATGAAGCAGTTTGGCGTATTTTGGGTTTTCCGATACACGAAAGAGACCCTGCTGTTATATATTTGGCCGCGCACCTTGAAAATGGACAGCGTGTTTATTTCACGGAAGAGACTGTTCTACAACGTGCATCAATTGCCCCAAAAACCACATTAACTGAGTTTTTCGAACTATGCAACCGACCGGGTATTCCTGGTCAATTCGCAAAGACGTTAATGTATACTAATGTGCCACGATATTTCACATGGAACAAACAGTCAGAAAAGTGGGAACCACGAAAGCGAGGTGTTCCGGTTGAAGGATACAACGGCATATTTATGGGAAATACATTAGGCCGATTATACACAGTCCATCCAAAGCAACGCGAATGTTTCTTCTTGCGTTTATTGTTGGTTAATATTCCTGGACCGACGCCCTTCCAATACTTGCGAACAGTCAATGGCATTTTGTACGACACATATCATGATGTGTGTCGCCAATTACATTTGCTGGAAGATGACAACCATTGGGATATTACACTTGCAAATGCAGCATTGAGTTCCTCTCCTCATCAAATTCGCCAATTATTCGCCATATTATTGACGACGTGTTTTCCATCTCAAGCTTCTGTCCTCTGGGACAAATATAAAGATTCCATGAGCGACTACATTCTGCATCGCATTCGGATCGCTGACCAACATCCCAATATCGATTTTTCGCCGGAAATATATAACGAGGCGCTAATAAAGATTCACGATATTTGCATTCTGATTTCGAATATGCCACTTATTCATTTTGGTATGCCCTCGCCTAACCGCCCAGCAACAGACATCATTAAATGCGAGATTCAGCGCGAACAACAATTCAATACGGTCTCTTTAAGTACTTTCGTTGAAAACAATGAGCAACTACTCACTGATGAACAAAAGAATGTATACGATCGAATTAATTTGTCAATTGCAGCAGAACAAGGTGGATTCTTTTTTTTTTTTTTTTTTTTTTTTTTTTTTTTTTTTTTTTTTGGACGCACCAGGTGGCACTGGAAAAACGTTTCTCATCTCACTAATACTTGCGCGCATTCGATCACAAAATCATGTTGCGTTAGCAATTGCTTCATCACGTATTGCACCCACTTCGCTTGATGGCGGACGGACTGCACATTCAGCACTCAAGTTGCCGTTGAACATTCACACAAATCCAGATGCAGTGTGCAACATAAAAAAAGCATTCCGGTATGGCTAAAGTTTTGCAAAAATGCAACATTATTATCTGAGATGAATGCACTATGGCACACAAGCATTCACTTGAAGCTCTCGATAGAACGATGAAAGATCTAAATAATAACACCAGGCTTTTCGGTGGTGCCTTACTGCTGCTGTCCGGTGATTTTAGACAGACAGTGCCGGTCATTCCACGCGCTACATATGCGGATGAAATTAACGCATGTATAAAACAGTCTTATCTATGGCGAAACGTCAGTACATTACGTCTTAACACAAATATACGTGTTCAAGTGCAATACGATCCATTGGCACTATCATTCTCCGAGCAATTGCTCAACATTGGAAATGGAACAATACCATGGAGACACACAATGCATCAAATTGCCAGACAATTTCTGGAACATGGTAAATACGAAAGGTGCTTTGATTGAAAGCATATTTCCGGATTTACAAGCTAATTTTATTAATCATGCGTGGCTTCGTGAACGAGCTATTTAACCGCAAAAAATATCGATGTTGGCGCTATTAACTTCAAAATACAACAGTCATTGCCCGGCAATGAGATATTGTTCAAATCGATCGACACTGTTACCGATCCTGACGCAGCAGTCAACTATCCTGTTGAGTTTTCGAATTCGCTGGATTTACCAGGAATGCCACTACATACTATGCGATTAAAAATTGGCTCACCTATAATTTTGTTTCGGAATTTAAATGCTCGTACGCTATGCATCGGTACAAGATTAGGCATTAAAAAATTATGGGCAATGTTCTTCAAGTTACAATTCTGAACGGCAAATTTGAAGGTGAAGTTGTTCTCCTGCCACGAATCCCAATGATCCCTTCAGACTCACCCATTCCATTCAGACGTCTGCAATTTCAAATTCGCTTGGCATTTGCCATGACTATTAATAAGTCACAAGGTCAAACAATGTCAATTTGTGGGCTGGATCTAGAAAATCCGGTCTTTTCACCTGGCCAATTATATGCGGCGTGTTCTCGCGTTGGAAAACTGTCAAGTTTATCCATTTATACTCCTCAGGAATTGACTAAAAATATTGTTCATCAACTTGCATTAAGGTAAAATTAAACAAACATTATTGATTATAACGAATTGTTTTTAGAAAAAATGATGTTATTTCAAAACAAAGAATAATGAAATTACTATGTTATTTGTCTTTCATTTCATACTTTGTTAATATCCTAATCGATTGAAATATCATGCAGGACAACGTCTGTCGGGTCCGCTAGTTTAGGTATAAATCACTTTTACGTTCTTCAGACATCTACACTACTGGCCATTAAAATTGCTACACCACGAAGATGACGTGCTACAGACGCGAAATTTAACCGACAGGAAGAAGATGCTGTGATATGCAAAAGATTAGCTTTTTAGAGCATTCACACAAGGTTGGCGCCGGTGGCGACACCTACAACGTGCTGAGATGAGGAAATTTTACAACCGATTTGTCATACACAAACAGCAGTTGACCGGCGTTGCCTGGTGAAACGTTGTTGTGATGCCTCGCGTAAGGACGTTGTTGTGATGCCTCGCGTAAGGAGAAGATATGCGTACCATCACGTTTTCGACTTTGATAAAGGTCGGATTGCAACTTATCGCGATTGCGGTTTATCGTATCGCGACATTGCTGCTCGCGTTTGTCGCGATCCAATGACTGTTAGCAGGATATGGAATCGCTGGGTTCAGGAGGGTAATACGGAACGCCGTGCGGATCCCAACGGCCTCGTATCACTAGCAGTCGACATGACAGGCATCTTATCCGCATGACTGTAACGGATCGTGCAGACACGTCTCGATCCCTGAGTCAACAGAAGGGGACGTTCGCAAGACAACAACCATCAGAACTAACAGTTCGACGACGTTTGCAGCAGCATGGACTATCAGCTCGGAGACTATGGCTGCAGTTACCCTTGACGGTACATCACAGACAGGAGCGCCTGCGATGGTGTACTCAACGACGAACCTGGGTGCACGAATGGCAAAACATTTTTTCGGATGAATCCAGGTTCTGTTTACAGCATCATGACGGTCGCATCAGTGTTTGGCGACATAGCGGCGAACGGACATTGGTAGCGTTTATTCGTCATCGCCATACTGACGTATCACCCGGCGTGATGGTATGGGGTGCCATTGGTTACACGTCTCGGGCAGCTCTTGTTCGCATTGACGGCACTTTGAACAGTGGACGTTTCATTTCATGTGTGTTACGACCCGTGGCTCTACCCGTCGTTCGATCCCTGCGAAATCCTACATTTCAGCAGGATAATGCACGACCGCATGTTGCAGGTCCTGTACGGGCCTTTCTGGATACAGAAAATGTTCGACTACTGCCCTGGCCAGCACGGTCTGCACCAACTGAAAAAGTCTGGTCAATGGTGGCCGAGCAACTGGGTCGTACCTGTACACGCTATCCAAGCTCTGTTTGACTCAATGCTCAGGCGTATCAAGGCCGTTATTAAGGCCAGAGGTGGTTGTTCTGGGTACTGATTTCTCAGGATCTATGCACCCAAATTGCGTGAAAACGAAATCACATGTCAGTTCTAGAATAATATGTTTGTCCAATGAATACCCGTTTATCATCTGCATTTCTTCTTGGTGTAGCAATTTCAATGGCCAGTAGCGTATGTTAGCGACTGAACAGTACCGACAGCGCCATCAATACTGGTATTGCGGTTATTTTCCGTACACACACAAAATTGACACAGTACATCCCCGAGAAGTACCCAGCAGCTCGCGGCCTCCTCGAGCCTTAATGCCAGAACTGTTTCTCGCTGGAGAGCAATCGTCCGCCCGCCTCTCGCCTGCAGATGGAGAGCGGGAGGCGGCGTCGCGCGCAGGCGGCTGTTTCTGCCGCGCGCTGACAGCTGACAGTCGGCCGTGATTGCCAGGGCTGCCACTTGCCAGGGCTGCCACTGCTCGAGTCGCGCCGTGTCGCTTCCACTCTCCACTCAGAGCTCGCGCGCTACCAGACTCGGAGGCGGAGGCGCCGAGTGCGCCAGCAGTCGATCAAAATACCAATATACGGCGGGGTTGGCGGGCGGAGAGGGAGCGAAAGGGCGCGGCATTTCCAGCACGTGGCGGCCACGTGGCAAATGTCGAGCCTGCTGTTCCTAGCCTGCGAGGCACGTCGAGCCGTGCAGCCTGCAGCGTACTACGTCATCAGAAGAGCAACCGTAACACTACGAAGCATATCCAGAATGCCTCTGACGCTCAAAGGAATTTGTTCGAAAAGCTGGCACCCTCGCGTCCAAGGACAAGGTATTGGTAGTGGAATGCACACTCGTTTGCCTCAGTCGGCCAAGAACTCTTGCTGCTGAGCTGCGTTGTCTCTATTCCGAAACCCTTCTGGTGCCAGGTGAAGAGCGTAATCAGGTTTCTTCTTGCAAACGGAAACGCGCCGTTCCACAAAACGGTATGGGGAGATTATGTGATGACTAGTACTGTTAAATGATATCGCGAGTTTGTTCACGACGAACGAAGGAGTGAGCGTCGCTCAAACGTTATGAAACGTCCCCTTTGGAAAATTATAAATTACTGTGCTGGTAAACCTCATACGTTATTTGATTTTCAAACGGCTGAGCAAAACAGGACGTGCTCAGACATTTCTCTGATGGTTCAGATGGCTCTGAGCACTATGGGACTTAACTTCTGAGGTCATCAGTCCCCTAGAACTTAGAACTACTTAAACCTAACTAACCTAAGGACGTCATACACATCCATGTCCGAGGCAGGATTCGAACCTGCGACCGTAGCGGTCGCGCGGTTTCAGACTGTAGCGCCTAGAGCCGCTCGGCCACACCGGCCGGCGACATTTCTCTCTTTTCTTATTCTGATCATCACTAAACTGACACACAATATTTTTAGCGAAACGCAATTTGAATTTCAATTATCCCTACAAAAGAATGGCCCTGACTAACAACAACCTATACCTTTCATGAATCACTCACCTCAAAAAAATCTTCGTTACTCGAACTAGTGGAATACAGCGACAGCCAATACTGCCAGCTAAATAAAAGATTCTAACTACCGAAGGCACTAACTACTGTTAGGCATAGTCAGCAAATGAAAGATACTGATAGAGAAAAAACAATGTATTTACCTTGGAAATGGAAATGAGCGTTTGGCGTCATTGGCCGGGAGGCCCCTCGCGGGGCAGGTCCGGCCGCCATATCGCAGGTCTTATTACATTCGGCGCCACATTGGGCGACCTGCACGCCGGAGGGGGATGAAATGATGATGAACACAACACAACACCCAGTCCCTGAGCGGAGAAAATCCCCGAGCCAGCCGGGAATCGAACCCGGGCCCAGAGGACGGCAATCCGTCACGCTGACCACTCAGCTACTGGGGCGGACGGTATTTACCTTAATAATGCTCAAAAGTCAATATATATATATATATATATATATATATATATATATATATATATATCAGTTCATTACATCCAGTCTTACAAATTTCTTTTTTCTGACGGACACAAGTCCAGATCGTCCGCTCTCAAAATTCTCTCTCCCCACATCCACCACTGCTGGCGGCTCACCTCCAACTGCACAACGCTACGCGATGTTCACATGCAACTGCCCAACGCTACAATAGCGAATATTCCAACAATGCCAACCCGCCACAGACTGCACACAGCACAGTCAGTGATTTTCATACAGAGCGCTACGTGGCGTTACCAACATAAAAACCTAAACAGCCTACTTACAACGTGACTGATGAGATGGCGAACAAGATCGACGAAAGGATTCGTGACGATCGTGGAGTGACTTTGGACGAAATGAAGGCGATGTTTCCAGAGATCTGTCGGTCTCCGGCAGGCGCTTCAGTCTGGAACCGCGCGACCGCTACGGTCGCAGGTTCGAATCCTGCCTCGGGCGTGGATATGTGTGGTGATGTTCTTAGGTTAGTTAGGTTTAGGTAGTTCTAAGTTCTAGGGGACTGATGACCTCAGATGTTATGTCCCATAGTGCTCAGTGCCGTTTGAACATTTTTGTCTGTCGGTCTGTTATGTCTTAAATCGTTAATGCACCAATTGGTTCTCGAAACTGTGGGCGAGATAGGTACGAAAACAGCTCGCAGATCAACACAAACAACAAAATCAAATCTTCACGGGGATTTCTCAAGCGTTTCGAACTGGATGGTGATTGCTTCCTTGACTATTGCGCTGGGTGACGAAACATGGGTGGCCCACAGCACCCCTGAGCAGAAATACGACCCCTATACAGTGACGACAACCCTCCCCGTAATCAGCGAAAAAAATAAAAACTTTTGTTTCGCCATAATAAAATGAGGCTTCTGTCTTTTGCGACCCCAAAGGGATTCTCCTCATTGTTTTTTTGCTGCAGGGGAAAAAAATTAATGCTTCGTGGTTCTGTGAAACCAAATAAAACTATGGAGGGCAATACAGAACAAAAGAATCTTATGAAGTGAGTGTAATTGTTGCATGACAATGCACTTGTCCACGCAGTCAACACCACAAAGCCACTCTTGGACCATTCGGTTGAGACATCAGCGACCACCCTGCTGACAGTCCTAATCTGGCGCATTCAGTTTTTTTATCTTCTCAACTGTCTGAAGTTGTTTGTGTGTGGAAAATTGTTTTCTAACTACTGTGAGGTCCAGACTGGCGTCAAACAATGAGCAGGAGATTTCTTTGACGAAGGTATCTGAATCCTCATCCTTCAGCTCACAAAGCGCTTTGAAATCGAAAGCGACTGTGTCAAGAAATAGTGTTTGATGTACATCTATGAATTCCTAGATATTTTTACAAATTTACTTTCTTTTCAACTATTAAACAGTCAGTGGAAAAATGCTTCTGTCTGAACACAGAAAAATACGATTATCTCCCTGTTTATTTAAAATGGTTCAAATGGCTCTGGGCACTATCGGACTTAACATCTTAGGTCATCAGTCCCCTAGAACTTAGAACTACTTAAACCTAACTAACCTAAGGACATCACACACATCCACGTCCGAGGTAGGATTCGAACCTGCGACCGTAGCGGTCGCGCGGTTCCAGACTGTAGCACCTAGAACCGCTCGACCACTCCGGCCGGCTTGATTTAAAATATTCTGACTGAAAATTGGGGTAACAGCTGCCTCTTTGCAATTCTAAAGCATCAAGAAGGCGCTAACCTGCGCGCCAGTGGAAAGTGAGGACAGCGCTACACCTCCAGGAGGACAGAGTTCAGCGCCCCCTGTTAACGCTGCTTTAACCTGCCGCCCATCAATGGCCGGCCCAGTTCGGTCGCAGTCTTCAAGGGCTTCAGTATCAAGTAATGAGAAGACGTTACTGCTTCTCCTGCGTTCTACGAGTAGTAATACGGGATACAGTACCTGCATGTAGGAAGCAAAGGAAGCACAGGAATCAAGAGAAGTTAACTTTATTTTCTTTTTAGAAAAGAAGAGTTCATTTCATTTTCAAGTGATTTTTTCACATGATTTTGGATTCCTGCTACCGGCCGTCGCAACTTCTCTCCATCCTTCTTTGTGTCGGTGCTCACTCTCATAGTAGCCGACACAACAGCCTGTCTTCCTTCCTGAGTAACTTCTCCAAAAAAATCTTCGCGCAGTTTTTCAACACACAAGATCCCATAACTGCAACTCATTCTTACTCAACAGCCCATCGCTATAAGTCGCTGCTACCCATCCACTCCCATTTGCCTTATCTCACTCACTCATTCGGCTCAACTCTTCGTCATGTTCCCTTTGTGTCTCTCTGTCGTCTCCTGTGTCACAGCCACAGTCCCTTTCGATCTGCCCTACTACTAAAGTCTCGTCTCACTGTCACTGTCTTTCTCTTGCTCTCTCTTACTGTTAATGCTTCATTTCTTTCTTCCATACCACTGCTGTACCATCTCACTGTCACAATCTCACTCTTCCTCCTTGTCATTGTCATTGATTATGTCTCTCGTTATCACTGGCTCTGACCCACTTTTATTTTCTCTTTCCATTCTCTCTCCCCCCCCCCTCCCAAACCACCCACCTTCCCCCACCCTCTGGCACTGGTCTTATTTACTCGTTTCCTAGCACTGTTCTCTCACTGTCAACTATGTTCCAGTGCCACAAGGTCCCTTATTTCTCTGACGCTGCCATTGCCTTCTCCCCTCTTTCTCTCACACAATCACTGTCTACTATCTCCCAGTATTATTACTTTTCCGTCTCTTTGCACTGCCGCTGTCCTCATCTCTCACAGCATAAAAATGTGTGAATATGTTTTCATGCCAAAATTTTTGGGAAAATTTACAAACGTGCTGAGGAAGGTAGACTGACGCAGCTGGTACTCCACTTTTCAGTTAGAGTCTTTTAAATAAACAGGAACATATTCACATTTTTTGTGCTTCAATAGCAGCATTTTCACGCTGGTTCCTTTCCTTTCTCTGCTGCGCCAGGGCATGTAAATCATATAAAAGGAAATTTATTGGTTAGTAAAATTTAGTTTTTCGTTACTTCAACTTCACAACTAAATTTATACTTCAGACTGTATTTTACGTGTCAAAAACATTTGTATCTGATTCAGTACTACAACATGGGGTTCCCAGATGATAACGGAGACACTTTGCAGCATATTTCTCCTCCCTACGTTACTTTATAAAGTATGTTTTCGTCTCACCCAGTATTTTACGTATGTATTGTACATATAAAAGTAGGGTAACTTTGAATTTCTGCATGGCAGGAAGGGATAAAGATATATTGAAAATTTTCAGGTTTGTGCGAGATCGTCGTGATCTTAGGAATACATTGTCCAAATTACCGCCATTTGGTGTGCATAACTATCTCGGAATCCGCGGCTGGATTTTGTATCTAAAAAACAAGTTTTTGGGACGTTTCTTGATAACGGATAAAGATTCTAGATAAATACCTACACACTATATCTTTAAAATTTGACCAGTTTGCTGCTGTTATTTATTATATACTTTTCCATCACACTGGATTTCACGTGTAGACGCAGGTTAAATTTGAACCTCTGTATCTTGGCAATGGATGAAGGTATCAAGAAAATTTTCAAGACTATTCGAGATGGGAACGTGAGGAACATGTAAAAAAAATCAGTCTTTTGCTATGCATAGCCGTCTTGGAACCTTCTGCTGGATATTGTTCTGCAGGTGACGGGGAAAGTATTGTAAAACACACATTTATTGTGATTTTCTGAGGAAATGCCCACCATAGTAAAATTCGTAAAAGTGTATTACATAATGTGCCATAATGTAAAGTAAAAAAATTTGGGCCACACAAACACTGGTGTCGTCTTGTATTGTAATATATCTATTCGTACATTTACGTAGAAAACATTTGAGTCAGTTTACTACAGCGGCTAATTTGGAAGGAGTACAACGCCCTCTACTCCTTGGTGGTGAGGACGCCGTTGCCATGGATTATAAAGCGTATATCAGGCGCCCTCTAGTCTGTGTAGCGAGGACGCCGTCGTCATTGTAGCAGCTGGTGTAGAGGGCGTTGTAGTCCTTGCATATTAACCGTTTTAGTAAATTGACTCAAATGTTTTCTACGTAAATGTACGAATAGATATAATACAAGACGACACCAGTTTTTTGTGTGTCACAAATTGTTTTACTTTATATTATGGCACATAATGTAATATACTTTTACGAATTTTACGAGTTGACTACGGAACATTTGTTATTATTTTATAATTAACACTATAATTGTAACTATTTTTAAATGGAACGGTTACGTTTTCTGTTATTTACTGTCACTCAAATTTATGTTAAACTAAGGTGACTAGTAATTACGTATAATAAACTGTATTAAATGCCGTTGGTCGCCGTTGGGGGTGTTGCCGTCTACTCACGTGATTTCAGTATGCTATTTAAGCCCATACGAAAGGTTAGTCTCGCATAGTTTCCTGCCGTTATGTAGACAGGAGTGACACCACCAGCAGACGACCAATGGGTAAGATATTTTAAATTTCCGTAATTTTGGCTGTTGTATAATAGAGTCTTTCTTACGGATATCAATAATTTCACAGTGTAAACGCCCAGAAGATGACCCCTACGTCGGGTTGAAACCGGTTGGCCGTATAATAATAATAAATGCGATTAAGACTGTTTTTGAATAATTGATTAATCATACTAATCGCTGCTTCGTCTCCACAACCATGTTGTCCAAAAAAGATGTTACTTAACCTACGTTCTGCGAGAAGTAATGGAGAATAGTCATTGCATGTAGGAGACAAAGAAAGTTTTGTTTCTTCCCTTAAGAGAAATACAAATTTCTACTAATCTGCTAGTTTAATGTGCAGATTATTTTGTATTCCTGCTGCTGGCATCGCAGCTTCTCTCCTTCTATGTTTCTGGCCGTGCTGAATCCCAAAGCATCCGATACAACAGGAGCAGAACTCGGTGGTGAAATTCTGTCGGATTTGTAACTGAGTGTTGCAGCCCAGAGAGTGTGCGTACACGCCCAGCAGGTAGGGCCCGCATACACCGGGCATCAACTAGTTGTAGGTGGCGTTTCATGTATGTGCCAGACCCGGCGAAGCCTAATTGAAGGAAGTAAACCCCTTTTATTATTGTGGAAATTTGTTTTTGTGTGTCTTTTTTTCCCCCTTCTGAGTTATAACTGTATCCGTATTTTGTTTTGGTACAGATGATCGGCAGGAGATTTTAGAACACTGCTGGAGGAGCAGTAGTGACGCGTTTCAGTCTAGAGATGGAGTGTGAGGCTCTTTCTAAAACGGGTTGCATTGCTACAGGCGTGACGCCACAGAAGCCCCAAGGACGAACAGTAAGGACCATTTTACCAGCTTCCTGCAGCATTCAGACACTTCAAAGTCTACATCTATACTTGGACAACATATGCCACCGTTTTCAGGAGCATACGTTCTGTACCCGAATCATTTTCTACTCCTTCCGTCAGAAATGTGTTCAACTTCAAGATCAATTTAAATTCTAATTCCTCCAATTGACGTACCTTGATCATTAAGCAAGATGTATGATGGGGAAATGCATAGCTTGACGACATTTTTTTAAAAAATATCACATTTCAAAACAATTGTTTAGTTTCTGAGAGTCAAAATCTCGTTAGTAAAACAAAAGACTTGCATTGTGATCAAAATACAAGATTGATTTCGTTAGGTATTGAAAATATTTATAGGAACGTACCAGTGCAAACTATTGTGGATATTTTACGAAAACGTTTAATCTTTTTAAAAAAAAACATCTCCGTTGAGCGGATTACTCCCTTCATGAACCTAATTCAAATTTCAGTAAAATACAACTTTTTCGACTTGACAGTTGCATCAGCTACCCGACGGTCTTGTAATGGGTAACCATTAGCAAGTATTTTTGCAGAGATATACATCAATTTATTAGAAGAAATTTTTTAAAAATTTTCAGCCGCGTCTCCTCCAAAGCAAATATGAATGTAATGTATCATTTTTCTACTAATAATAGTTAAAAAATAATATTATTCATAATTTGAAGCCGATACATTATCCCCTACAAAACTCAGGTGCCTCTACAATTAGCTGTGGCTCATGTCCAACCTATTAAATAGGGAAAACAGGAAGAGCAATTTCTAATATATACAAAGAACATCTATTAGGCAAAAAGGTACAAACATATATAACTCGTTCTTTGCCGATGATTTATTAATTAGAGGCCATAATCCTAAAGAAGTTCTGCACACACAGAAGAAAGGCTCCAGATTTAATGTTCTTGAAGAGTTAGAAATTTCCAAACACCTTTCTTTCAATGGTGGTTTCATTCTAAATGAACAACTGCAAATGCGTAATAATAACCTTTTTAAATGGCATAAAGCCGTTACATAGAAATGTCTAGACTCCCTCTTTTTCTCAGGGTAGACTCTGAAATATCGTTTTCCTACCTCTTTTTCATTCATTGCATTATAGTTATTCCGTAGAAAATGTACCTAATATTTGCTGTTACACTGTCATACATAATCTTTCACTTTGTATAAGCCGGCCGGAGTGGCCGAGCGGTTCTAAGCGCTTCAGTCTGGAACCGCACGCCCGTTACGGTCGCACGTTCGAATCCAGCCTCGGGCATGGATGTGTGTGATGTCCTTAGGTTAGTTAAGTCTAAATAGTTCTAAGTTGTAGTGTACTGATGACCTCAGAAGTTAAGTCCCATAGTGCTCAGAGCCATCTGAACCAACTTTGCATAATACTGGCTATTGATATGTCATATAAACACTTATAATATATTTTTTTTTTTTTTTGATTAAGCAGCTGGTATTCTAACATTCTGCGTGGTGTCTGTTTGTTCTATATCGTGACTCCCTACCACTTTCGCGCAACGACGCTCTGAGCGTGTTTTTTTAGGGAATTGACTAGTTTGAACCTGGGAACTGTTGCTGGTAAGGAGACGCCAGACCACACATGACATGTAGAATTCAGAAGAGTTCAGTGAGACTAGCGATGATATAACCAAATACTTAATTATTTCAGCGTCAGCTCCACTGCACTCCCTGTAAAAGAATCTTAATACTAACTAAATTTAGTGGAAGGGGTTTAAGGCTTTCCTATTTTTAATTAGCTGGTAAAATAACGCCGAAAAAACCGTTAAGTTTAGCATTGGAAATTTTATTCTACTCACAAAACATTGTTTATAAATTGCACTATTGATAAAAGGAAACGTTTTAATACAGGATGGTAAAAACCAACTGCATTCAACAAAAATGTGAACGAATATTCCCTGAATGGGTTTCCAAGTTCTACAATGGATCGAAGGATGACCTATGCCATATCACATCTATAATCTAGGTTTAAATTAAGTCTCACAAAAGAGAAAACTATCAAAATGGTCTACAGTGACCCTCAATTATCTTTAATTACTTATCTAACTTGTCGTAAATTACAGTGGCTGATGTGGCTTCTCAATAACTATATAACAGAAAAATCATCGCGTTTCAGATTTTAACTTACGTAGCAAATGTGAACACCATGAGCTTTAATTGACGATCGACACTAGTATTACGCAAAAAGGGGGTGTAACAGATGAGACTTCTGCAGTTCTGAGTGAAGCTTTATGCGCTGTTATGCGGCATCGCGTGTGTTCATTACCTTGTCGGTGTTTGTCAGGGGGCGGCGGCCAGCACAGCTCCGCTCACCTCGCCGTCTCGGAAGCAACTCCCTCCTAACTTCTCCTTACTACAATTTACCGAAGTTGGTTTTAAAAAACTTATTGGCTGTGTTTTCATCTGACCAATCAGGGTCTCAATGTTAACCTTAAGCTCCGCCTACAAAAATTCTGTCTATCCAATGAGAAACGTTATACTTTTCGTGGTGGGGCAATGTTTTTAAAGTTTGCAACGTAACAGAGACGCGAAAAAGTCTCACGCTAAAACTTGCGGCTGGTATGGTCCTTTTAGTGTTATCGTGAGGTCTATACTGTTCTTCTGGAGGGCTCTAGCTTTTAACATGGGCTGGGGGTGGTCCTAGCGGTTAGCTGGCGACGTGGGTGTCCGTCCCTTATCGTAGGGCCTTCTCGCTTAACGCGGTTCTGCTCTCGGCTTCTGTTCTCGTTTCTCCCCTCGGAACTGCGTCTGTCTCACGGTGGGAAGGTATGACATGCATTTAGGCATTCTTGTGTTAGTCTGTGGTATTCCATTTGCTCACTCGTTACTCGTATTACTTTGGTTAATTTAATGTCACGATTTATTCGGAGCTATGTGACATACTACTAGATTTGCTTGTCATGTCAGGGTTTTCATTGAAGGTGTTGGATTTGCCTGACACCTTACAGTATTTTCGACTGTTGCTACATCGCGTGACTAGTTTCGTCTCCACGTTCTGGCAACTTCGGTATGTGAGCCTCTCAGGCTGATTCCCTCTCCAGTGACTCGTTCTTCCTCTTTCAGCCTTAACGGAGTGTACTGTGCTACGACATGTAACTGTAATTTTCTGGGAATTACCAGCTGTACGTCAGTATTAATTACCTTAATTTTAGTGGATTTTAACACTAACTTGTTAAGGAATTATTTCTAAGTGACAAGAGCATTATTGCTCTTAAATTTGTTCGTCAGTTCCTACATGTGAATAAAGTCTTCTTAAAAATCGATTTGGAACAAAAACTGTTTATTCCTTAGTATTTCTCTGTGTTAATGTTTATTATAATCGTTTTGGGTAGTTGTGGATTTTCGGCGAAGACACCCATAGTCGGTGTCAAATTCTGGCACAAGCAAAATTTTGTTGCAACATGTTGGGTGTTTTATACTTATCAAATTCTTCTACGGTTGCTGTCTCAGGACCATGTTCAAAACTGTGTCGACGCATATTTAAATCTGGGTATCCGATTCTCACTGAATTTTTCTGGGCACGTCTGTGTTTGCCCTGGCATTGGCTAATCAGAGTAGTGGCCAATCAGTCACGTTTGGGGGCGTGGGTTGGGGGTTAGCGGAGTTAGAGGACAGCGTTTATCGTTGCCAGATTTTCCATTCTCTTCTTCACCTACGATATTACGCAGCATTGCCAGATTTCTCCCTCCAGTCATCCTTCCACGCCTCTAATGTGGCAGTCCTGGCCTCTAATGTGGCGGAACAAGCCCACTTGTCCTAAGTATAAAATGACAGAAAGTTAAAAAATCAGCATACTTATCCTAGATTTAAAGTGGCTGTAAATTCAAAAAGTCAATTGTGCTAACGGGAAAATCAAATAGCCCAGATCCTATAATTTCAAAATGATGGGAAACTGAAATAACCCACGTGTGCTACGTTCAAAATCGAAGATGGTGGAACTACGCCAGTTGTCCTAAGTCTAGTGTGTGTGTAAACTCCTAAGGGACCAAACTGCTCAGGTCATCGGTCCCCAGACTTAAACACTACTTAAACTACGTTTCGATAAGAACAACACACACACCCATGCCCAAGGGAGGACTCGAACCTCCGGCGGGAGGAGTGGCGCAGTCTGTGATATGCTGCCTCAAACCGCGCGGCCTCCCCGCACGACCCTTGTGTAGAATGGCGCGCCAGGTAGCCCTTTTAAGATGGTGGAAAATTCGAGCGGGTCGCTTCTTTTAAGTTTAAAATGGTGATCATATGTTCCATATTCAAACAACTGACCCACCAGTTTGGAGTCCCAAGACCCAGCCATCAAAAGGCCCGCTTGTGCAGCCGGCAGAATGCAACATTGCAGGATACTTGTCCTAATGGATTTTCCTTCGCAGCCTGCCGTGCTGCCTGTGTACTTCAGGAATAGTTTTATTTCTTTGTTCAAAAACAACTGTGGAGGCCGTCAGCAGAGGGCGAGCTGATATGAGGCCTCCACTGTGCCGCCATTGGTCACCGCTGGGGCGGTACACAGCTGGCCAGCCGCACCATATGCTCCAGCAGAAGAATCACATGTAATGCAGGCCAGACACATGCGGCAGCCTCCCGCCGCCTCCGCGCTGTACCGAGACGCCACTGGATACTCACTGCGCTGTCTGCTGTGCCACTGGTAACACACGATTCCAATTGCTGACGTGTCTGTTACTGCCGTGGGATCAATTACTAACCTCTTACTCGTCAGAAATGCTCTGTGCCTATTTCTAAAATATCTTTCCGCACGTATAGACATTCATTGTGGAAGTTTTCTGGTTGGACATCGCTCTTGTCAGGTTTCTGTGGTAGATAACTTACTGCACGCCTGAGTGGCAGAACCTGCTAGCTTTGTGGGATTTCGACATCTCAGGGCCAGCGAATGCCATACAACACATGGCGTCGTCTGGAAGCATTAGCGAACAGTTTTTCCAGGAAAAGTTGTTCCCCATTATGTGATTTATCACCCCTAGACGTTTGTTGTAGCCGGCCGCGGTGGTCTCGCGGTTAAGGCGCTCAGTCCGGAACCGCGCGACTGCGAAGGTCGCAGGTTCGAATCCTGCCTCGGGCATGGATGTATGTGGTGTCCTTAGGTTAGTTAGGTTTAAGTAGTTCTAAGTTCTAGGGGACTGATGACCACAGAAGTTAAGTCCCATAGTGCTCAGAGCCATTTGACCATTTGAACGTTTGTTGTAAAGACTTTCAAACAAACAGACACACACCAGCTATGGACCGCATACAACTTAAGACTTATGGTGTTTCTTTTTCTTCCGTTCTTCCCAGTACTTCTTCATTTTCTCGCCGACTGCTCTTCTTCATAGTTTGCATTTTCTATCAGTAGCCCGAAGTGATTCCTGTCAAGTAGTATTTCTTCTGCAAAACCTATTTTGTAGGCGTCTTTCTTTACTACTTCTATCCGTCCTACAGATTTTTTTCAGTTTACTAACGAAATTAAAATTTTTCTTTGTAATCTGTCTTTCTTCCATTCTTTTTAAATGTCCATAAAATTTTAGTCGTCTCTTCCTCATTGTATCTCTGATCTTTTCTGTATTTTTGTATGAGTCTTCATTTCTCCTTTTAATCCACCTATTTTCCTTGTTTTTTTCTCAGGACCTAGAATTTGTCTTAGTATTTTTCTCTCTCTTTTTTTCTAGTTCTCTTAATTCGCCTCTCTTATTCAATGTTAGGCACTCTGATCCATACCTTGCTTGTGCCATAATAACTGAATTATAATGTTTAAGCTTCACCTGTATGGATATTGATATCTTATTGTAGCAGTTTTGTGTTAATTTATATGCAAATTCTAACTTTTTTATTCTTTCTTTATTTGTTGTGTTATCGAGTCCATTGGCTTGGATCCACTCCACCAGGTATTTGAATCTATCAGCTCTTTTAATTTTTCCATACTTTGTTTTCATAATCTTTTCATAGGATCTTTTCAGCAATCTCGTGTAACAGATCAAGCATAACTGTTGCGTCTGTTCGGTTTTCAGTTATCAATGCCATATCATCCGCAAAGGATGGACCATGCTTATACCCTTTGTGCCTCTGTTTTTAATGTGCTTTCCCATGTTTTTACAATTTTATCTAGAACCTAGTTAAAGAGAAATGGGGACAGTCCGTCTCCTTGTCTAACTCCTATTTTGATTTTGAATGGCTCAGAAATTTCGCCTTGAAACTTAATTCTTGATGCTGTATCTGTGAGCGTTTGTTCAACAAATCTTCTGGTGTTTTCATCTATCCCTGATTCATAAAGTATCTGGATTAGTGTTTGTCTGTCAACTGAGTCGTAGGCCTTCTTGAAGTTTACGAAAGTAACTACAGTATTTTTATTTTGTATAGCTCTCACTCTCAAAATTGTTTTTAAAATTAAGAATCTGTTCTGCACATGATCTACCTTTTCTAAACCCTGCTTGATAATCTCCTATATTAGGTCCTAAATTGTTCCTCTATTCTATTTAAAAGGGCTTTAGAAAGTACTTTGTATGTCACTGGTAACAAGGATATGCCCCCAGTTCACGTATCATGTCTGTGACACCATCTCCCCTATTTCGCGATAATACAAAACGAAACGCCCTTCTTTGTACCTTTTAGATGTCATCCGTCAGTCCCACCTGATGCGGATCCCACACAGCACAGTAAGACTCCAGAATAGGGCGGACAAGCTTGGTGTAAGCAGTCTCTTTAGTTGACCAGTTGCACCTTCTAAATGTTTTGCTCTACGCACAAAATTATATATGTGATCGTTCCAATTTAGGTTGTTTGTAATTGTAATCCCTAAGTATTTAGTTGAATTTACAGCCTTCATATTTGTATAACTAATCGCGTAATCGAAATTTATCCGATTTCTTTTAGCACTCATATTAATAACTTCGCACTTTTACTTATTCAGGGTCAATTGCCACTTAACATACAGATATCTAAATCATTTTGCAAGTCGTTCTGATCATCTGATGACTTTACAAGACGGTAAATGTCAGCATCATCTGCAAACAATCTAAGACGGCTACTCAGATTGTCTCCTATGTTGTTAATATATATAATGAACAATAGAGGGCCTATAACACTTCTGTTTTACTCGATGACTTTCTGTCTATTACTACGAACTGTGACCTTTCTGACAGGAAATCACGAATCCAGTCGCACAACTGAGGCGATACTTCGCAGGCACGCAGTTTGGATAGAAGACGCTTGTGAGGAACGGTGTCGAAAGCCTAAGCGTAAGTTTTAAAGCTTCAGAAAGTCTTGACTTGTCTGAGACCTTGCTGACTAACCATATGTTTACATTTTAACGCTGGTTCCCCATATATTGTGCATGTAGCCTCCCCTCTCATATCTATACATCCGTTCTCAACAAACAGGACTAGTATCAACGGCAGGGAGAAGTAGTGGTCAAAAACTGCCTGCTGGAACAAATAATGGCTTTTGTCCACAGAGATTTTTCCACTCTGGATGCCACCATCTTGAGCAAATAATCTTCTAAAACTGATCACATCCGAATTTACATTCCGGTATATCGTTCGTCAGTACGCCATGAATCTGTCTACTACGGTCTTTGTGCTCTCTCAATTTTTAATCAAGGGCAATTTTGCTAATTTTGCCCTTAACGGTTAAGAAGCTTTGAAATAAAACTGATAGTGGGATATTAAGTTCACTGATGACTCACTCATTAAGAATGGGTTTCGAATCTGCAATGATATGTATTCGTTTTTAATAGTGTCCGGTTTCTTTCTTTGTTAATGGCACCTTGCGAACATACACAACCGCATCCTAATGAATGTCGTGGTTTGCTAGTATCATAGCGTCACACAATCACGACAGAAACCTGTGACAACTGCAGAATTATCCGACGTCAGGACGTGGTGGAGGTTAGAACCTCCAACACTTTCATATCTGGTAAGGCACCGTCCGCACCAACCTTTGGGTTGAGCACCGATACACTTTTTGTAGTGTTTAATGAATGCGTAGAATAGAAGACAGTAAAAATTAACGAAAAATTCATGGACCGAGCAACAAACCTTGTGGATAGAGGTGATGGGCTTCGACTGAAGCACAGAGCTATTTGCTTTTGCTAAACTATATACGGTTTTCTTGAAGATTCTCATGTGTCCGAAATGAAAAGTGTATCGTCTGGCCGCGCGGGGTAGCCGTGCGGTCTTGGGCGCTTTGCCGCGGTTCGCGCGGCTCCCTCCGTCGGATGTTAGAGTCCTCCCTTTGGCTTGGGTGTGTGTTCTCCTTAGCCTACGTTAGTATAAGTTTGGTTAAGTAGTGTGTAAGCCTAGGGACTGATGACCTCAGAAGTTTGGTCCCATAGAACTTACCACAAATTTCCAAAATTGTATCGTCTGTGAGTAATACCATTTTTTTATGCAGAGAGACATGCAAAAGACATCCAAAAAGTTAGGCAGATTTGCATAGTAATAGAAATACCCATGTTGGAAGTTGGAGGAAGAGACGGGAAAACAAAATAATTGATCAGGGAAGAGGTTGGGATGGAGGTGGGCCACAAATGCAAATGAATAGTAAGTGTCCCATAGAGGTTCTTTGCTGAGTTCCAAAATATAAAAAAAAGATGGAGAATATGATGTAATGGGAGGTGGACAAATGACGCCATGGAACAAGTAGAGGCAAAGTGTCCACGTATAGTGGAAAACACAGTGCTTGAAGAGTACGGGACGGCTTCAGCCACTTGTGGTTAGGAAACGGCACCTGTTCCAGGAGGTGATGGTTTTGTCGGTTGTACTAAAATATCTTGGCTACAATTTCAACCTCATTTTCAGATGGAGTGTGATACAACTTATACCTTTCGTTCGCCCTTCATTTGAAACTGCGCTATAAATGTTGACTTAACTCTTGCAACAAACGTTGTACCATTTACTTTATTGTCCGCAGCTCGTGGTCGTGCGGTAGCGTTCTCGCTTCCCGCGCCCGGGTTCCCGGGTTCGATTCCCGGCGGGATCAGGGATTTTCTCTGCCTCGTGATGACTGGGTGTTGTGTGATGTCCTTAGGTTCGTTAGGTTTAAGTAGTTCTACGTTCTAGGGGACTGATGACCATAGATGTTAAGTCCCATAGTGCTCAGAGCCATTTGAACCATTTACTTTATTCATTGATGCACAATAATAGGTTAAAATTGAGGCTCAGTATAAGGCAAATCATTACCTGTGGAAAGTTCTCTGTATTTTGTTTTTGCCCCCAGACAGTTTTGTCGCTGCTCTCCACCGAGAGAAACCTAGCTTTGTCAAATACAGACATTTGTCATTTCGACGAAAATGTACATTTTGTATAATGCCTCTTAATTTTTTAGGTGAGTGTCTAAAGATTTGCCATTTTAGTATCTTTGTATTTTTATCTTCTCCTGTGTAACGTTTACAATTATGATATGGAGATGGGCGAAAAGACAGATATGGAAAAAAAAATTCAGCAGCGTCACATAATAATAAAAGGAGATAAAAGCCAGCAGCATGAGGCGTAAATAAAGCATCAAACCCAATTATCGAGTTCTGTGCTAATGCAGTGGACCCACAGCGGAAATTAGCGTCCAGTAAAGGAGTTTCGCGATTGTAGTCCGGGACTGCCCATCCGCCGCCAAATGGACCCAAGTCGCTGCGACTACATAATAATCAATTCGGAGCGGAAACGAGTTCGCCCCTAACAAATCCGCTCTGGTAATGCAACTATTGGGCGCTTTTTTTATCAGTGCAGGATCCCCGTTACTATGGAGCACTAACAAACTGTCGCACGGACGTCAATAGATGTGGCAATTAGCTGAAGATAATTTTTTAAATGCAGAATGGGCGATTGTGTATCTTTTGCGAAACTCAGAAATGGGAATAAGATCAAGAAAGAAAGAGAGACTTTAGCATACGATTTTCAACATTTTCAAAGCTCCTTAGCTCCATATTTAAAAACCTTATTCAGCTATGAGGCAGAAAATAAGACTAGTGGACTATTAGTGATACATCAGGTTATTAGATTTTTCCGTGTCCCTTCGTATCATATTGCTTCGTGCGTTTTGCGTAGTAAATGCTGTTTGATGTAATGGCGTAGAAGGCGCAGACATGCACTTCTTTATGATTATGGGCAGCTTTATACCAACCATCCTTCCTCTATCGCAAGCAGAATATTTTAGGTGACATTATAGAGGGTGTTACAAAAAGGTACGGCCAAACTTTCAGCAAACATTCCTCGCACACAAAGAAAGAAAGTATGTTATGGGGACATGTGTCCGGAAACGCTTACTTTCCATGTTAGAGCTCATTTTATTACTCCTCTTCAAATCTCATTAATCATGGAATGGAAACACACAGCAACAGAACGTACCAGCATGACTTCAAACACTTTGTTACAGGAAATGTTCAAAATGTCCTCCGTTAGCGAGGATACATGCATCCACCCTCCGTCGCATGGAATCCCTGATGCGCTGATGCAGCCCTGGAGAAATGCGTAATGTATCACAGCCGTCCACAATATGAGCACGAAGAGTCTTTACATTTGGTAGCGGGGTTGCGAAGACAAGAGCTTTCAAATGCCCTCATAAACGAAAGTCAAGAGGGTGGAGGCCATGGAATTGGTCCGCCTCTACCAATCCATCGGTCACCGAATCTGTTGTTGAGAAGCGTACGAACACCTCAACTGAAATGTGCAGGAGCTCCATCGTACATGAACCACATGTTGTGTCGTACTTGTAAAGTAGGCACATGTTCTAGCAGCACAGGTAGGGTATCACGTATGAAATCATGATAACGTGCTCCATTGAGCGTAGGTGGAAGAACATGGGGCCCAATCAAGACATCACCAACAATGCCTGCCCAAACGTTCACAGAAAATCTGTGTTGATGACGTGATTGCACAATTGCGTGCGGATTCTGGTCAGGCCACACATGTTGATTGTGAAAATTTACAATTTGATCACGTTTGAATGAAGCCTCATCCGTAAAGAGAACATTTGCACTGAAAGGAGGAATGACACATTGTTGGATGAACCATTCGCAGATGTGTACCCGTGGAGGCCAATCAGCTGCTGATAGTGCCTGCACACGCTGTACATGGTGCGGAAACAACTGGTTCTCCCGTAGCACTCTACATACAGTGACGTGGTCAACGTTACCTTGCACAGCAGCAACTTCTCTGACGCTGACATTAGGGTTATCGTCAACTGCATGAAGAATTGCCTCGTCCATTGCAGGTGTCATCGTCTTTCTAGGTCTTCCCCAGTCGCAAGTCATAGGCTGAAAGGTTCCGTGCTCCCTAAGACGCCGATCAATTGCTTCGACCGTCTTCATGTCGGGACACCTTCGTTCTGGAAATCTGTCTCGATACAAACGTACCGCGCCACGGCTATTGCCCCGTGCTAATCCATACATCAAATGGGCATCTGCCAACTCCGCATTTGTAAACATAGCACTGCCTGCAAAACCACGTTCGTGATGAACACTAACCTGTTGATGCTACGTACTGATGTGCTTGATGCTAGTACTGTAGAGCAATGAGTCGCTTGTCAACACAAGCATCGAAGTCAACATTAGCTTCCTTCAATTGGGCTAAATGGCGGCGAATCGAGGAAGTGCAGTACATACTGAAGAAACTAAAATGAGCTCTAACATGGAAATTAAACGTTTCCGGACACATGTCCACATAACATCTTTTCTTTATTTGTGTGTGAGGAATGTTTCCTTTACACATTATAAAACTAAACTGCTCCATATATGAAATTCTATGGCTTATGATATATGAATGAATATACACTAACGAGCCAAAACATTATGACCAGTGTCCACTGCAACTGTGGATGTCGCCTGGTGGCACTGCGGACACGTCACACCATAACAAAAGTATGTAAGTGGAGCAGACATGGAAGGGGAATCACCCTAGCGAAGATATGGGCTGCACATGGGAAATCCATTAAGCTAAGCGACTTTGACGAAGATGAGATCACTACTACGCGGAGCCTGTGAACGAGGTATTTGGAAAATGGCAAAGCTGTTCGAATATTCACGTGCTACTGTCGTGGTCATCTACGGAAAGAAGTAGAACAGAAAACTACCACTAGACACTAAATGGTTAGACGTCCTTCATTCTTCACATAATGTGGGATTTAGAGGCTTGTCTGCTCTGTAAAGTAGGACATGGAATCTGTAGCATCACTCAATGGGCATCCATAGTTGCGTCATCTTCCATCAACATTTGATGGTCTTCATCAAGGGTTTGGGGACAAGTACTTTCCTAATTTTAAATTGTCAAAAAATGGTTCAAATGGCTCTGAGCACTATGGGACTTAACAGCTGTGGTCATCAGTCCCCTAGAACTTAGAACTTCTTAAACCTAACTAACCTAAGGACATCACACACACCCATACCCGAGGCAGGATTCGAACCTGCGACCGTAGCGGTTGCGCGGTTGCAGACTATAGCTCCCAGAAGCGCTCGGCCACCCCGGCCGGCTGGATTTTAGAGCCTGGCAAGTATTCTTTAAGTGTGACAGTACTTCACACTTATATTCTGGGGATTCGTCAGATTCTACTTTGTTTGTGTCTGTAATCGCACCCTGATTCAACTTTTTATCATATGTTATCTGCCACTGAGAGTTGCAGATTCTAATTTTCAGCTGTGTCGTCGTTTATTACTACGCTGTTTTCTGTAGGTGATGTGTTGATTACATAGTCTCGGTAATACTGCCGTACTCAGTCCTCATATCTGCCAAAATTGTATATCTTCGAATCTGATTTATCAGACTGTTCACATAATTTATAATCTGGTTCGGTTTCCTATCCAGACGTGATATTTGCCCTGTCATTTTTCTCTCCATTATCGACTTGTATTTCCCGATTCTGTTCGATTCCCGCTATCCACAACGACTCAAACTCTTTGTACTTTTCTTCCAAAGTTTTGTGGAACGATATGAGTAGCTCTTGTAGCGCGTCGAACTTTTCATCAGGTGTACTTATCCACACTTCCCTCTTTTTTCCTATAACTTGTATTAGCCGTATACTGTCGGTTAATCCTATGGTGTCGATCAATCTTACACGTTACAGTAGGATTTATATTATCCTGCTGAAAATATTTTTTGTCTGTGCAGAATCAAACATCTGCACCATAATCAAGTGGTTCATTACTAGGTAATGCTGGGAGTTCATCCTCATCGTCAGTGTCAATCCACTCTATCTCGTCCCAACATTTCAGTTGTGACGTCCTCCCTAATGGTAGTATCTGTACGGATACTTGTGATGATCTTTCTGTCGCTCCTGTCCCCAATTCCGATTCTTGTACGTCACACCTTAAGCGATTTATTGCTGTGGTCGCCTTGCCATCCATTTCTGCAGAAAATGTATTATCTACCTGAGCTCCTACAGTACCGAACGTCAGTTAATCCTCACACTTCCCAGGATTTGGTGGTCGTAATTCAACCTCCATCTGTGGTTCGTTTCTCCGGTAATTAACCGAAGTATTTGCTTGTGGCTACGTTCTCGTACCATCTCCCCATCTGCTTTCTGTCCATGGATCTCGCTATCTCTGATTAAAATCAGTCTTTCCGTTATCTCGTGTTCTCCAGTTCCATTCCTATTTTCGTCTATATTCTGCCTGTTCCAACCACTATTAAAACCAAATACATTACGCTGTGGTCTAGTGTTTCCACTACTCCCATTTCTGTAATTATTCCCATTTCGTCCAGAATTCGATCCCAATACCGGCCTACCATTGCTACCATTATTGTTATTCTCCTTACTATTTCAAAATTATTCTGTCCTGAATCGCGACGTTTTTGAGCGTCGTTTTCATACATGGATTCTACCTGTCTCATAACACCTTCGAGTTTCTACATTATCACCCCCATGTCCTATCAAGGCTTGTTGATACTTCACTGGCAGTTTCGTTTTGCATATTTGAATCTATTCTCCGTCGCTATAGGGTTATCTAAGTATTGGTTCCTTTTAGCCATATTCTCATAGAATATGACTGCTGTTTTCTCAAGCGAATTTTCGAATGAGACATTTTGTAGTAATCCATATTTTATTCTCATCTGAGCCTCAGGTGACCAATGTCTTGTTATAAAGGCAGCTCCAAAAGAATCATACGAATCGCCAGTTCCTGCTATCTTCTGCATAGTTTCAGCAACACTTCCCTCCATATGTGCGCAAATGAAATCTAACTTGTGTTTCAATGGCCAATGTGTCGGTAGTCCTACTTTAAATTGGTCAAGAAATGTGCGGGGGTGGAGAATATTTGCATCTTGCTTATAGTGCTGGTATTTCCGCACTGTAAGAAAGTGGTTATCATCAGAACCTCTGGCTTCTCTCTGTGATGTACCTTCTCGGTTTTGAAGAGTGGAATTCTGTCCTAGGTTTGCATCAAATCTACGCAAACGTGTGTAACTTCGTTCATTCCGTGACATTTGTGCCATAGAATCACTTGCAGATCTCATTGCGCAATATGCGTCCATAACGCCCGCTACCGGCTCTGTATCTTGACGTGTAAGCAATTGTGGCTCGTTAGACGCCGTAGTGTAACCCGTCGGTATTCGTCCTACAGGTTGTGGCGTTGCGTAACGCGTCTCTATGGTTTTATCAGCATATGTCACGTTTTGTGCTTGAAGTACAGAACCTTGCTCTTGTATTCCTGATTGACCTGTTATTCTTTCTTGAAGAAGTGGTCGCAATCCACACTGTTCCCTTCGGTTACGGTGCTGTTCTGGCATACGCTGATTTAGACTAATTTCCCGTTCACGATTTGCAGTTTCGGACTGACATCCACATGAGCCTTTCCATCTTATGTCACATCTAATTTCTATCGTATTGTCGGCAACTTTTCATTTTGCAGTCTTTACAATAGTATCTACCGACACTAAAGAAGAGTATGTCGTCGTCTGCGACTGCTCACTAACGCTTTCTACGTCGATACGTCGATCGAACATAAAACTTCAGATCTCAGCCGTTGAAATTGGTGTTCGTTTTTCTCTTGTATTTCTAAAATACCAGCATCGAATTTTTTAATGCTGCTTTTGTCGTTCTTTTGTGCGACGTGGTCTCAGCAATAACATGTTTCGCTTTCGGCGTCGCTTTGATGGCAAAAGCTTCGATCTGTTGTTTAATCTTTTTGACACTTTGTTGCGTAACTTCACGCAACGTAACCCTGTCTGTCTGGACAGGGTCAATGTCTGTTCTCAATTGTTTGTGCCCTGTAACGAGCGTTTGAAGCGTGATTCGCGCTTCCTTAGCTTCAGTTCGCATTTGATCTAATTGACTTTTTTTTTATTTCCTTGTTGATTTCTTCCAACCCCAGTGTTATGCGCCCTTCTATTCGCTTTTCTGATTCCTGAGACTGTTATAATTAACGCTGCAATATTCCAAATATGTTGGTATTTTCATCTACACCATTATCGCCTGTTGCCGTCTGATGTAACCGTTCCCTATCTCGTTTTATGTGAACCGTTTCCTTCTCTTCCGAACATAGTGTAGGAGCACTAACACTCGTTCTTTCATGCAACTGCAAGCCTGGCTGATTCAATATGATTATTTTTGGTTCAATATGCTGAAAATTACTATCTACAGACTCAGCGTCTGATTCATTTGCAACGCCGTTCTCATCTCCATTGTATGGACCAGATGGATCATCGTGTGTTGCATTTTCGGCCTCACTCAGTATTTCTACTGCATGGGGGCTTAATTATATAAATATATAATGCAAATACTTTTTAATTTTTTTTTTAGTCGCTGTATGTCCGATTACGAAGTCTCGTAAACGGTTGGCCCTGACTAGTTTTAGTACGCAATCTGACTGCATAGAATAACAACAAAGAATGGAATGAAATTTTCCGTTAACACAATTAATTAAGTCCCCAGCAACTATAAAACCTACGAAACCAAAACACAAGTGTAATTGTTCTGTGTGTGGGAGTGTGATTCAACGTACACATCTGGCACGGTTCTTCTTCAACAAGACAAGAAATTTTAAATACCATTTATACTGAAGTAATTAAAAAAAATAGAAATACTATAATTGCGCAAGAAAACCAGAATTACACTCTAATACAAGAACACAAGCCAGATGCTTTGTTGACTGAACCTGTAATGACGCATTATTTAAGACATGGAAATAATGAAAAAACAGGGAATATTTTACCTTCATATATATCGACGAAAAGCACTCTGATCATTACAATATCTCCATTCGAACAACATCTGCTGTCTATCCCATCAAACAACTGCATAAAACATGGAACAAGCACTCTCCACTACGACTTCTCGACAAGAACTTTTCACTACGACATCTCAGCAAGCACTCTCTACTACGAGTTCTCGACAAGCACTGCCAGTGGAGGCGGCTGAATAATACTCTTTGGCGCAATCTCTGGCGCTGTGGCTCAGTGTAGCCACCTTTCACTACATATTCTGTCTCGTGTTGTTCACGCAGATCTACTTGTTGCGTCTCCAACTCGATCCTATCAAGATCTTCCATGACTTCTCTTTGTCGTAATCTATTATTTTCTGTCATTTTTGAGCAATCCACTAAGCGTTGGTGTTCGCGAATTTTCCGAACCTGACTACACATTAACATCTGATCACATGACTTGAACCGAGCGAGGTGGCGCAGTGGTTAGACACTGGACTCGCATTCGGGAGGACGACGGTTCAATCCCGCGTCCGGCCATCCTGATTTAGGTTTTCCGTGATTTCCCTAAATCAGTCCAGGCAGATGCCGGGATGGTTCCTCTGAAAGGGCACGGCCGACTTCCTTCCCCATCCTTCCCTAATCCGATGAGACCGATGACCACGCAGTCTGGTCTCCTTCCCCAAACCAACCACCAACCATGACTTGATTCTACCACAAAATATCATCTACGCTCCTATATCCTATATTTGAACCCATTTCCTCGTCTTTTATTTAGCCTTTAGGTTACTAGAGTTGAGTCAGAACTCAACACAACCCAATTCGACGATGTGTTGCGCCAGCAAATAAGAAATACATGAATACAGTTCGATCTACACTTACTACACAGTTGAGTCACATTTACAATTTAAATTTTCTTTCCACTTGGTGCCAGCTTATTGTTTCGGAGGATTATGTGTTTTGTGCCTGTCAAAAGCAAACCCCCAATTTATCAGAATGCTGGCAAGGTAGCCATTTGTGAACATCCGAACTGTCTTCTCAAGCCTAGGATGTTAAACATTCTAGATAAATATGAACCTGCCCTTGTCATGCAGCTAATATTAGGTGCAAGTAGAAATGCTGCTGTCACATAACTACAATGCATAAATTAATAAAAGTGAAAGGTTTGGATCTATTCTAGAAAGAAAAAACAACTGTTCCCTTTTTCATTCTACATATAGTTTATCACTGTGCTTTCAGGGTTCAAGTGATACACAAGAATCATGTTCAACTACTTCCAACATTCAATAACAAAATATTTACCACTTAGACATATTGATTTGGCGGTTATTAAATTTGTTATCTATACATATGAAAGATTTTATCACAGGTAAGAATGATTAAAAATCTTCGTCGGCTAACTTACATCTATGATGGTGTAGCTGGTCAATGCACTGAGTTGGTGGAGAATAATTTTACTTTTTATACCAACAAAAACCCTCATATACTCAATGTGAGGTTACGTTAGTATCCTAGTTTTAGATATGCAATGGTCAAAGCATACGCAAGTTGGAGTGAGCAAAATCTTGATTCAACATTTACTGTGGCCTAATGCACAATGGCACTTTACCAAGTGGGATATGCAATGGCATTGTCTCTGTGCTGGATCTGAAAAGCTAATTCCCTCCTCTGGCCTTGACTGAACTCACTCAATCTCAAATCTCCTGCATTCCGTAGAATATTAATTTTTCCCTAGTCTAAATAATGGCTGTTGCTCACTTGCTACGGGTTGGAACAACATGCACAATTTCTTTGCTCACAAAAATTCCCGCAGGAATAATTAACTACCTCTTTGCTATCTGTCACCATGATATGAGAAGCACATCATCCACACTTCACAGAAGCAAAGCTCTCAATACCCTCGCTATTTTCCACACACTTGTGTGGTCTGTCACGAGACGAGAGAGATTTCTTAGACATTTTAGTTCTCAAAATGCTTTTATATAATGGGGAGCTCCCCACAGTGTTGCATCTTAGAGAGCCTGTATAGGGAGAGAGTGGCCAACCGGACGATACGGCGGCCATTTTTCTGCCAAACTGCGGGCGGAACTTTTGAATCGCCAGTAGTGGTGTAGTGGAGTACACACTCACCGAATCAAAAGCACAAGACAATATGGTGAAATCATTCGTTAAATGCCTTTGTTTATTAGAATAATGTGTTATAATAATTTTCACACAGCCAATTTACAGGTCTGTTTTCAAATTTAACTATGTATATTGCAAGTTGTTTTATATGTAGTAAAAAGCAAGAACGACTTACTTCGCATAGATAAAGAGTACTTGGTTGGTTTCCACAAGCCTCCTGTTTGATTTATGTCAGCCCTGTTGACTGCGACTGCCCACTGCTTTCGTCTTTCTTGGTTCAAATGGCTCTGAGCACTATGCGACTTAACTTTTGAGGTCATCAGTCGCCTAGAACTTAGAACTAATTAAATCTAACTAACCTAAGGAGATCACACACATCCATTCCCGAGGCAGGATTCGAACCTGCGGCCGTAGCGGTCGCTCGGTCCCAAATTGTAGCGTGTAGAACGTCTTTCTTCATTGCGTGGAAATGCTAACATGCGAAATCCACCTTCGCCTCTAATGGAACAACCAAATGTAACACAACCTGGCATCGTTTACGAACATCTGCAGAACGAATTACAGATGTCAAAAACAATACTGTACAATTACTAACGCTTTTACTTCAAACATGCAGGCCTACCGGCTTCATCACAAAACGCTTCATTATTTCAACTCGTATTTAAGATCGCAAACGCTAATTACGTACTAAAAACGATATGCAACTAAATCTAACATGCACAACACATAACAAGTCTTTCAATAATTCAAATACCTTTTAATCGTTTCCAAAAGTCCTCTGAACTTCAACTCAACTCAAAAGCACGGCGAACATAGGAAGCGTGAGAGACGTTTGGCGCCATTTTTCTGCCAAAGCAAATCAACCAATCACGGGCAACTTCACCTATGGCCACTCTCCCCCTATACAGGCTCTCTATTGCATCTGAGTTTCCCAGTGTGGCTTCAGCCAATCACCGTATCATTAGAGGTTAATTTTATTTTTCTTGCTGGATCGCTGCCTAGCCCTGTTAAAGCCATCCAGCCACTTACCCTCAGTCGTGGCCGCATTTACGTTAAAAGGAATAATGTATTGTTCTGGCCTTATCCCTTTCTGCACTGAAGTGATGTTTTCCGATGCCATTAACCACCTACTCGGTTTGTCTCCAAATTGTGTTTCACTTTAATTTACTTATTTATGCATGCCCCTGTCCTTATTGGTAGATATTGTTTTGTTAGTTTTTGGTACATGAGATTACTGCAATTGCTTTTTGTGGATATAATTCTTATTTTTTGAGGATGTCATACTGTATCGTACTGTCATTATGGATCAAGCTCATGAAAGGTCCGTAAAATCTGGATGCCTTACAAGCACACTGTTCATAGTATATTGTTGAACATGGAGCTCCACAGTAGACCGCCCTACGTATTCACATGTTAACCCAATGACATCGTCAATAACAACTGCATAAAGTATGGGACCATTGGAACACGTCCTTCGATCTCTTGGTGAATCACATTTATGCTACACTAGGTCGCTGGTCGTCACTACAAACGCTGTCTTTGAAGTGAATGTCAGCTCGAAACGTGCAGTGTGCCATGGTCTCAGGTTGTTGGGAGTAGTATTATGTATGGGAGACATTCTTCTGCGCTTGCATGGGACCTGTGGTAGTAATCTAAGACACGCTGCATCCTTTCATGCTTGATGTCTTCCCCGACAGCGATGTCACGTTTCAGCACTGTAATTGTTCGTGTCTTGGAGCAGGAACCATGCTACAGTGGTTTGAGTCGCATTATAGTGAACTCACATTGATGTCTCGGCGACTAAATTCGCCTGATGTAAATCCTATGGAACACATCTGGGTCGCTACCGGGAACCGTCATAGCGTGCGCAAATCAGCGGCCCGTTATTTAAGGGAATTAAATGACCTGTGCGTAGAAATATAATGCCACATACCTCCACAAACTTGTCAGCATACTGTGGGATCCCTGATATGCAGAATCAGTGATGTATTTTGTTCCAAAGACAGACAAACAAGCTACTAAGCACATTTTGGCTTGTCACTGTTTCATCTGAAATGACATATTTCGAGTAAACCGTTTCAAGAATTTCTTGCAGGAACGAATGAATATGACATTTTTTCTTTCATATTCCATTTTGCTGAAGAGATGGGGACTTCAGTTGATATGCTATTATTGTGCAGGATAACTACTTATTCTCTTTACTTTGACTTTAATTCCTAACAGCCTTATTTAATTAGACACAATTATTATTATCAGTTTCGAAGCTGTGATGTGGTTCACCATCAAGTACTTAAAACATTACTACAAGATCAGTGCAGTTACCGATTGAAAGTGGAGCGTTTTATTTGTGGTGCCTTTATTTGAAGATACGCTCAGTGATAAGTTACTTTTGGGTAGCCTGGGATTTCATCTGAATCCGTCTAGGTCACATTCGTGACACTGATTGTCCTTCAAATTCGTTAGATTTAAGTGAAAGAATTGACCAGATAGTTGAAGCCATTTTGTTATTATGTGCAATGGATAACTCGAATGAAACATATGGGCAGGAAGAATGTGACCTTGTGTACGATACTTGACTTACTAGTTCACTGAATTGCTTCTGATTCATTGGCTACCTCTCAGTTTCAGAATCTCATTTAGGCGTCGTGCACATTAATATTATGGCGGCGTCATAGGGGGCGCATTAGGAAATGAGGTGGTGTTATGTGGGGTACGCTTTGAGTACAGCGATATTCGATAACCACAATATGAATTAAATAAACATGCTATTATCAAAAGCACTTCTCTGTGTATCAACACCATACATTAACAGGATCGAGAGGTACATTTTTGAAGAGATATTTGGACGCTGAATTCGAACTTTCCATAAATGGTCCTTTCATAAGCGCTTAGGTAAAGCAAATCAGTAAAACAATTGAGGACACGGAAAAAGAGAGCAGAGAAGACTCAGATCATTTACATATGAAAACATGCTGAAGCCCAGCAACAATTACTCTATAATTTACAATTAAATAATGACCAGAGAGTAATCGAGAGTGACAGGGACGTGCATTGGACCTGGGGAGCTTTCTCCACAACTGATACGCAAACGGGGATAAAGATTCTTAAATCAGCAACAGAAAGAATTTTCCCACATAAACACGTAATCTACCTACAATACGCCGAGGAACTCCATATAGCAAATAACTGTAGAATACTTCGAGAGGATAGTGGTCAAACGTTACTCTACAAGAGACAGACATGACGTGAAGATATTCGAAAATCATATCTCACAAATCAACGCACAGAATATTAAATAACGAAAACCCTTTATAAACCAAGACATTAACAATAATTTATCGTTATATGGCAAAATTACATATTCAGTGGTTCTCCTATTAGAACAAGGGGTATCATTTCAAGTACACACATGATACATGAAATTATGCGAAAGTATGCGAATAAACGAATCGAGACACTCTTGCCTAACCACCACGACTGAAATAAATGAAATTAACTGTCATCCAAAGTTAACAAGTAACACCAATACCTTCGTCAGTGTATCAGTGTAGCGCTAATACAAGAGCCCAATACTTACGGTGCCCTACGGAAGAAGCAGAATGCCGGAAAGTATCCCTTTTTGTTCAGCCCACTTTGTGACTAGTGGCGGAGAATGTCACTCTTAGCAGCAGCCGAATACCAACAGCGTTTCTGTGATGCGCTAGCCTGCCTCTCGCCCTATCACCGATTGAAAAACTCTCCCTACCTTTTCCCTCTACTGGTTTAAGTTCGTTGTACAAACCCTCTTGTGTATGAGCTCGGGCCTTGCTGGAGGCATTTTCAAAATACGGAAATAAATCGGGCTTTGCAGAGTTAATGAAACAAACCAAAACCATTCCTCCGTGTTCCAGAGGCTAGGTGGACCTGCAGTAGATTGGAATGACAGAGTTAGTAGGACAGGTATATATGACTTCACCATCGGGAAGTGTAGGTGATTAAAGTTTCGTTGGGAGAGGAAGAGGAGGGATTATATGTATGTTGGGAGACTGTGTTCATATAGACATGGCAGAGAAGAGGGCAAAGTAAAGGATGATCAGTGTCAAATTTGCGGGTGACGTAGGATGTTCGAAATTATTCATTATGGAAGACAAGGGTGAGGAATTTTATAAGTTGGTAGGGGAAGGTGCTATGATGATCCGTCCATTGGGAAAAGAGTACCCCATTCGGATATGCGGGAGGATACTGCCAAGGGGAAGGTGACCATGAGAAAAAGACTGAATAACCAACGAAAGGGTAATATGCGACGAATCGGGGTATAAATGTTAGAAGTTTGAAAGTGGTAAAGGAACAAGAAAGTGTGAAAAAGGAAAACTTACGGCGCAAAGTAGGTATGGTGAGGATCAGCGTTGTGAAACAGAAAGAAGACAAAGTTTTCTGGTCAGGGGTACATATGGTAATATCAACAGCAACAGAAAATTGTATAACGGCAGTATGATTCTTTATGAATAGAAAGGAAGGGCAGAGAGTGAGTTACTGTGAACAGTTCAGTGATAGTGTTGTTCTCAGTAGAATCGACAGCAAACCAACACCGACAATAATAGTTCAGGTATACATGTCAACGTTGCAAGCAGAAGATGAAGAGAGAGAGAGAGAGTATATGAGGATAGTGAACGGGTAACTCAGTAGGTAAAAGGAAAACAAAATCTCATAATCCTGGGATATTGAAACACGGGTAATGGAGGATTACGGGAAACTACGGGTTTGGCAGTAGGAATGAGAGAGAATAAAGACTGAGATTTGCAATAAATTTCAGCAGGTAGTATAGAATAATCTGCTCAAGAAACACAAGAGAAGGAGCAATACTTGGAAATTTGTTGTGAGTTTCTGTGAGAACAAACTACTGAGGTAATCAGTCCCTAGGCTTACACACTACTTAATCTAACTTAAACCAACGACAACACACACACCCATGCCGAGGGAGGACTCGAACCTCCGACAGGGGGAGCCGCGCGAACCATGGCAAGGCGCCCTAGAGCGCTCGGCTACCCCGAGCGGCAATACGGAAAGATTCCACTTAGATTCTATCATGGTCACGCAGATTCCGAAATCAGGTATTCGATAGTAAGGCGTATCCAGGAGCAGATAGATATACATCACAATTTAGTAACGATGAAGAGTAGGCCGAAGTTTATGAGACTAGTTAGGAAAAACGAGTGCGGAAAGCAGTGGCACACGGAACTACTAAGGTGTGAAGTTAGAGTATAGAAACTCCCATAGCTAATGGTTAAGTAGATACTTCCGTTGAAGAGGAATGGACGTCTCTAGAAACGGTAGTCACAGAAGTTGGGAAGGAAAAGGTAGGTGCAAGGAAGGTAGCTGCGATGAAACCATGGCTAACAGCAGATGTACGTCAGTTGATTGACGAAAGAAGGAAGTACAACAATGTTCAATGTAATTTGACAATGCAGAAATACAAGTCAGTTAGAAAAGAAATAATTAGGAAGTGCCGGGAAGACAAGGCGAAGTGGTTGCATGAAAAAGGGGAAGAAATCTAAAAAGAAATGATCGTCGGAAGGAATGACAAAGGATGTAGAAAAGTCAAATCAGACTTCGATGAAATTTAAAGCAAGGACAGTAACGTTAAGAGTGCATGAGGAGGAGAAATTGCTAATAACGTGACAGAAAAAGAAACAGGAGTCGACAGGAAGAGGTAGGGGATGTAGTATTTGAGTCGGAATTTAAAAGAGCTTTGGACGGCTCAGGATCAAATAAGGCAGAAGCGATAAGTAAAATTCCCCGTGGAATACCTAAAACCATTGTGGGAAGTTGCAATAAAACGACTATTCGCGTTGATGTGTAGAAGATGACAAGACATCAACAATAAGATTCGCTGGTGATATTGCTATCCTGCATGAAACTGACGCTATACCATCAGACTTACGAGAAAACAGTGTCCACACAATCCCGAAGATAGCAAGAGCCAGTAAGTGTTAGAATTATCGCACGGTGAGCTTAACATTTTATACATCCAAGCTGCTGACAAGAATAATAAACATAAGAATGGAAAAGAAAATTGTAGACCTGTTAGACGATGATCAATTTGGATTTAGGAAAGGAAAAGGCACCACAGAGGCCGTTCTGACATTGCGGTTGATAATGGAAGTAAGACCGAAGAAAAATCAAGACACATTCATAGTATTAGTTGACCTGGAAAATACGTTCGACAATGGAAAATGAAGCAAGATGTTCGAAATTTTGAGACAAATAACGTAAGCCATAGCAAAAGATGGGTAACATACATATAAGACTGGAAGACCAATAACGAAGTGCTCGGATTAAAAAGGGAATAAGACAGGGATCCAGCCTTTCGCCCCTACTTTTCAATCTGTGCACCGAAGAAGTAATGATGGAAATAAAGGAAAAGTTCAAGAGCGGGATGAAAATTCGAGGTGAAAGGATATTATAACACTACTGCAGCGTTTGTTATATCATTATGCAGTTTACCTAGTGACAATAAGATTTTGGCCCTGTCACAAGGAGGCCAAATACAACACTTACTGCTCAATAGATAGCACTGTAACGGGAAAAACCAAATACAACACTATACTGCGCCGTTTGTTATAGTGGCACAACGTGTATTACCAAATATGGTATTATGTTGCAGTAAATGTTACCCTCTGGGAGGATTTAGGTAAACTGACTTTGATTTACGTAATGGATTTGCATTATCGAAGCTGAATTTAATATATCGCTAGAAATCAGGAAGTTGGTTGGTTGGTTTGTGGAAGGAGACCAGACAGCGTGGTCATCGGTCTCATCGGGTTAGGGAAGGATTGGGAAGGAAGTCGGCCGTGCCCTTTCAGAGGAACCATCCCGGCATTTGCCTGGAGTGATTTAGGGAAATCACGGAAAACCTAAATCAGGATGGCCGGACGCGGGATTGAACCGTCGTCCTCCCGAATGCGAGTCCAGTGTCTAACCACTGCGCCACCCCGCTCGGTCAGAAATCAGGAAGCTAAAGGTTGGAATCTGGAAGATTTCTTAAGTAACCAAGTTTGCTTAAATGAAATAAAATACAGTCGCCAGCCTAATTAGACATAGTAATATGGAACATTACTTTTAAAGAGCCTATATTGAATTTTGGTAAAGGAAAGCTATCATTACTTCTTTTCCAGAGAAGTGCGGTGAAGCTCTACTATAACCAGGTAAGCGATACATTGAGTACCAGCAGTTATAAATAGTATCTGCAAGCTCTCACAGGAACAATTGACACTTTATCTCTTCTCAACAGTAATACTTTATCATATATAAGTTATCTCATCATCAAATGTTGTGAAAGACACTACTAAACCCAAATTGGACATGGACATAGTCGTGTTTCAACAGTTACTTTTCATATGGTGCAAAGATAATTAAAAGGCACTTGCAATAGGATTTTTTACACTCCTTAAGAAGTAATATTGTTTCTATGTTTATGAATAAGGGCAATTACAATAACTATATCTTCAATAAACAAAATTGTTGGTGGGGACTTTCAAACTGGCTTTCCAATTTTTATCACACAAAGTACACAAAATTCAAAATTAATTTCAAAAAATGGCTCTGAGCACTATGGGACTTAACATCTATGGTCATCAGTCCCCTAGAACTTAGAACTACTTAAACCTAACTAACCTAAGGACAGCACACAACACCCAGCCATCACGAGGCAGAGAAAATCCCTGACCCCGCCGGGAATCGAACCCGGGAACCCGGGCGTGGGAAGCGAGAATGCTACCGCACAATTAATTTCAACTGCAATTAATATATTCATTATTCAAGCAGGTTTATTAATTTTAAGCAACTCAAATTTGGGGACACTTAAACTGTCCAATACTATAAAGCAAACTAAACACACTTTTCTGAGACAATTTGTAAGATGAAAATTTAGGTATAACTATTTCACAAATTTCACTCACCTTTCAGAACTTTTAAAACAGATAATGCCGGTGATCTTTTAAACAGATTCTTAAGTATGACTTTAAATGCATTTTACTCTGACTAACCTCAAAATAACGTTCTTCCTTTTGTCATGAGCACAACCAGTAATTTCACTGACTTTGAATTAAAACAAATCAAACATTATGGAGGTTGTCATAAATGCAATATTAACTACCTCCCTTGATTTCAATGAAACCCACAGTATTTCTATATATCTTTTTGCATTCAGAATTAATCAAATATTCATTTTCATCAGTTTTCAACACACAGGATACTCGGATGTTAGTATTTATGTGGAGTGGACCATAAGAGGTATCATGAGGGGAACCAAAGCAAGGATTTGACAAAAGTTTCATATTCTTTTTCTGATTATTGCAAATTAAACAACACTTAAATGTACTGGTTCATACCTTGACAAAATTCTGATCTATTATAACTGCCGAAGTGGTTGCGAAATATCAGTCGCGAGTACATATCGGCTACTGGTCTCTCCTCTGGATGTAATTGGCTCTTTTACCTTCTTCTTAGCGACGACATTTCTCACATTGGAGCCTTTTCCATTAATAGACCACCATTTTATAGCCGCACACACATCCGAGGCCTTTCCATATTACATCCAGGTACTGGAAGCCTCATGCGGCACCTGCACAGTTCACTCTATTGCTGCTCAGACCAAACTGTCCAGTAGCTAGCTGCCGACTGACTGGGCTCTCTCACTTGGCGCCCAGACTGAGCGACGCGTCTACCTTTTAGCCAGCGCCCCCCACTTCTTGGCCACACAACTCACTTCCGTTGTGGGAAATACTGTTGCTTTTCATTTTATACAATGCAAGTGCCTAGGTATGAACCAGATTGTACATAGTTGTAAACAAACATCTTTTAAAAAATTTTAATATTTAAATACATTAACATGTCAACACAAGAGTCAAATATTTGTATAACGTTTTCCTTCAATTAATACTAAGAATTTAAATAGAAAAGAGAAAACATGTTACACAACTTTCCACTTCATTACAATAGTTCAAAGACATTAGATAGTGAAAATTACATACTTGACACTGAACAGAATTAGTGAGTATAAAATATTTACGGTATTAATTATGGTGTTACAATATCGATTATAAGATTCACTGATGATTTTTCTATCCTCAGTGGAGATGGAACAAAATTACAGGATTTGTTGGATGGAATAAACAGTCTAATGTGTACAGAATATGGATTGAGAGTCAACTGAAGGAAAACTAAAGTAATGAGAGGTAGCGGAAATGACAAGAGCGAGAAACTTAACATCAGGATTCGCGATCACAAAGCAGACAATGTTAAGGAATTCCGATACCTAGGCAGCAAAATAACGCATGATGATCAGAGCAAGAAGGACATGAAAAAGCAGAGCAGCACTGGCAAAAAAATTATACTAAGTCTACCAGAATCAAACATAGGCCTTAATTCGATTAAGAACTTTCTGAGAATGTGCGTTTGGAGCACAGTATTATATGGTAGTGAAACATGAACTATGGAAACACTGGAACAGAAGATAATCGAAGAATTGAGATGTGATGCTACTGACGAAAGTTGAAAATCAGACCTATAAGGTAAGGAACGATGAAACGCAGAATTGGCGAGGAAAGGAATATATGGAAAACACTGCCAATATGAGGGGACAGGATGATAAGACATCTGTTTAGATATCAGGGAATAGCTTCCATGGTACTAAAGGGAGCTGTGGAGTGTAAAAACTGTAGATGAAGACAGAGATTGGTATACATCCAGCAAATAAGTGAGGACGTAGGCTCCAAGTGCTACTCTGAGAAGTAAAGGGTTGCACAGGAGAGGAATGCGTGGCGGGCCGCATCAAACCAGTCAGAAGACTGATGACAAAAGAAAAAAGAAAAGGGGGGGGGGAAAGGAAAAGGATCTGTAGGGCTAGGTGGAGTGTGTGTCATTCTAGGATCATAGTGCGAGGTAGAAATTGGGGAAAAGGGAAATCCATGCCTCATATGTATAGCAGAAGATGGGTCCGATCAGGGATTTATAGTTGTGGAGAATTGTGAAAGGCCGATATTCGGCCGCTTAGTAGTTTCAGATGTTTTAGTCTGTTACGGCTTTCCTGTTGAATGGTTAGTAGATGGGATTTTCATGTTAGTTGGCGAGATGTGATTGTTGAATCGATTGAATGGGTAAGGTACAGGACTTGGTCATACTAAGAGAAGGTATGACAGAAGCGACGTTGGCTGACAGGAATCACTAGCTCGTGGTTTAGGTTTTTATGGATGAGTGGATTCGAAGATCTTGCTAAACACTGACATGAGTCCGATGGGATGGTAGAAGGATTCGAGAGATTTCCCAGGACTCAGGATAGAAACCTTTGTGGAAGATTACACAGAGCGGGCATTCTTTCAAGTGTCTGCAGTTAATGCAGACGTAACCCGGTGTAGTGTTGCGATTTTCAGGGAGCAACGTGGTATGTGGTCTAGGTACTGAAAGCTAGAAGCAAGAGGTGGAAGTATTAGTACGCTTATGGACTGCTGGGAGTAAGGCGTAATCGAAGCGGGAGTAATGAGGTAATGTGCAGGTGTCACATAGGTAGGATCCAAAGTGGTTGCCTTAGCTCGAGTTGTTAGGTGAAGAATGATTGTTGTGTGGGTGGAGGTAGGAGGAAACAGAGTTGTTGAAGGTGAAACGATTTCCAGAACGTGGAAGATTTTATGCTTAATGTGATGTTGATGCATGATTTGGATCAAACCCAGCGTTTATTTAGGAAGCTTTATGGTGCGCCTTTGTAACTTGTTGTTGTTGTTGTTGTTGTTGTTGTTTGGGAAGGAGACCAAGCAGCGAGGTCATCGGTCTCATCGGTTTAGGGAAGGACGGGGAAGGAAGTCGGCCGTGCCCTTTGAAAGGAACCATCCCGGCATTTGCCTAGAGCGATCTAGGGAAATCACGTAAAACCTAAATCAGGATGGCCGGAAGCGGCTTTGTAACTGCTGGTAACGTGCAAGTGTGTCTCGGACACGGATCTGCAGGAATGATAGACATAATCGACGGGACTCGTGAAGAAGAAGAATAGATCGTGTAGAGAGTGTGGGACCGTGGGGATAGAGGGGTTGGAATGTGGTCAGTTATGGCATTTGACAATGTCTTTTGGAGAAAGATGGCCACGTGGTGGATATCATTGTAGTGTTGGAAGGGTAACTGGTGACTGCCGACTTGGGTACCGGTTGTAATGCCCCAAAATTGAAAAGTAGTGTGAGTGGTATACGTATGTGGCATTACGTACGTAAGTCACCTCAACTTATTATTAATTTCAATTTCGAAATAGAAAAAAAGATTTGTTAATTTTATTTGTATTTACTTCTGAAAATGTTGTCAAAATTATGTTGTAGGAAGAGCATATGCAGCGGAGCCTGTCGCAGCCAGAAATGTCACACAACCACGACGATAGCAGCAGCGTGGCGTGCGGCAAGGATATCGACTGATGGGCAGCTGGCCGCTATTGAAGAGGAACGAAAGCATCTAATAATGAAAGTTGTGAAAAAAAGACAATTAACGTGACATGTTTGTTTGTTCAAAAATTCTGGTTCTGGTTCTTGGTTTTGTCCCTTGTTTCGAGAGGAGTTACCGTTGAGATCTCGTGTAGAGACATCGGGGAGTTAGTCACCATTGAGGTCACGGTGTAACGTCAGTCAGTTCGTGACACTCGGGAAGTGTAAGCCTATTTGGAGTTGACGGTCGAGTGATTTAATGTCGGATTTGGGCTTCTAAAGTTATTAGTTGAACCCGTGATGGAGTTATGGCCTATATGGAAAGTTATATGTAATTATTGCGCGAGGTATATTGCTCGCAATCGGTAGTGGGATGTGCGATGATATTTGGAGTTTGCTTTAAAAGAGTAACGCGTTGTGAGACACGCTAAGAGATTGGTTTTTCTCGCGTTTTCATGTGATTAGTGATAGTGTAAAGTTTGGTAGAGCTAACCTTGGAGTTACTCGCAATCAGGCGTTCCGTATCTCGTGCTAAGGGGAGGTTCTTTTCAGTCTTGATTGTGTGTATTTGGTATCACCTTCACGCGAAGACTTTGTGAGTGATTGGTTCAAAAATGGTTCAAATGGCTCTGAGCACTATGGGACTTACTTTCTAAGGTCATCAGTCCCCTAGAACTTAGACCTACTTAAACTGAACTAATCTAAGGACATCACACACATCCATGCCCGAGGCAGGATTCGAACCTGCCACCGTAGTGGTCGCGCGGTTCCAGACTGTAGCGCCTACAACCGCTCGGCCACTCCGGCTGGCGAGTGATTGGTTTAATAAGGGCAAGCACAAAGGTACATGTGCCGTTGCCGCTTCTGTAATAAGGATTTGCTAAAGCTTTGGCGTGAATGTGCGACTGTATTGGTTGTAATTATGGGGAAGTCCTAAGGTAATAGAATCCCCGGCTGAAAGAACTCTCAAATTGAAGTGCGGCCTGTGATTGTCGTGTAATTATTGTGTGAACGGACGTCCTAGTTTGATTAATGTAAACGGGAGAATCAATCTGTGTCAGATACTTTGTGACACGCGTGAATTGGTGTCGTAGTAATTTTCCACTGACAGAACCAAGACCTATTAACTGAGTAGAGCATGATGATTGTCTCTTTGAAATTGTGAGTGCTCAGTGTTTTAAATTTGGTATAGAGGGACCGCATATGTCAACGCCTGAAGAGGGAGAGATTTGCTTTGATTTGAGTGAATATTAATGATACTTGAAAGTGGCGATTACGCTTAGGTTTCTTGTTTCTTTTTTTTACTAGCTTCCGCTTAGTGGGGAAGTAGTTTACCACCAGCACCTCCGCATGACGAAACTTTGCGGAGACATTGAAAATTAAGAAAAGGCTAAAAAAAATGATGCTCAGGCCCTGTGCATGATAAAGGAAAAATTGATGTCTCGTGTTATCATTTCTCCCCATATTACATAACTTGAACATAGGATAACAGAATCTTTGAATCAGAAAAACTAAAAAGTTTAAAAATTACGTAGTGAACCAAAACGGTAAAGTACAAGCAGGGCAAAGAATGTTAAAGTGAAAGATAAGTCACACTGAGAGTTTGTTGCGATTATTACGTTAAGTTCGGCTTAAAGTATATGAAAGAGGTTTTTGTCTGACTGTTTAAGTGATAAAAAGTGGAAAAGTTAAGTTATGGGGAATTAATAAACTATGAAGGTTGTAGCACAAACCATTATCATTGATAGAGTGCAAATAGCATTATCCAATGAGTGTGTTAGTAAAAAGAAATAAGCAAGGATAGAGCTGCAGTGCAGTGACTGTATAGGATTAAAAATCTCTGACTAGCAACGCTCAGTCAACACGTAAAATTATATCGCAGGCGTGTTCTTACGAAAATTAAACTAACTGAAACTGGTGGCTAAGAAAGTTCAGTCTAGATTGATTGCTTCAATGGGGTTCTATTAAGAGGAACGCTTAAATTCCACGTTGGATAGTTTTCAAGCTGGGAAAAAGATAAGATAAATCCAAGGTATCAGCGTTGGAGTGTTGGCTTACGTAAGCGAAGTTTCCGACCACGTTGCTGTGAAGTGTGGTACATCGCAGTGAGTTGGGTTTAATTGACTTACGTAGCACATCCTAATCAGACTTGGAGTTTCTGCTCGATTCCATCGACCAGTAGATTACTTTTGGTGCTGGCTTGCTGGTCGAACCTGTAAAATCTTGTGATAGTCAGATGCATTAGCTAAAATTTTCAATCTGGAGCTAACACTAGCCGATAAAACCAGAACCCGTTTGTACTAGTGCTGGTCCAATTGCATCTTCGGCGGTAGCTATTGTGCGAGTGGTAAGCATTTGGTTAAGCTTTCCATCCTCACAACTACTAGCAGATAGCTGATACAGTACAAGGCGTCGCGGAACTCTGTGGTGTCGCTAAGTTTTTTAATACACTTGTCACCTCTGTGTATCATAGGCATCCCATCCAGGTTTGACACAGTGATAAATACACTACTGGCCATTAAAATTGTTACACCAGGAAGAAATGCAGATGATAAACGAATACTCATGGGAAAAATATACTAGAACTGACATGTGATTTCACATTCATGCAATTTGGGTGCATAGATCCTGAGAAATTAGTACCCACAACAACGCCTGGGCATTTAGTCAAACAGAGCTTGAATGGCATTATAGGTACAGCTACTCATGCAGCTTCAACACGATACCATAGTTCATCAAGAGTAGTGACTGGCGTATTGTGACGAGCCAGTTGCTCGGCCACCATTCACCAGATATTTTCAATTGGTGAGAGATCTGGGGAATGTGCTGGCCAGGGCAGCAGTCGAACATTTTCTGCGTCCAGAAAGACCCGTACAGAACCTGCAACATGCAGTCGTGCATTATCCTGCTGCAATGTAGTGCTTCTCAGGGATCGAATGAAGGGTAGAGCCACGGGTCGTAACACATCTGGAATGTAACGTCCACTGTTCAAAGTGCCGTCAATGCGAACAATAGGTGACCGAGATGTGTAACCAATGGCACCCCCTACCATCAGGCCGGATGATACGCCAGTAGGGCGATGACGACTACACGCTTCGAATGTGCGTTCACCGCGATGCCGCCAAACACGGATGCGACCATCATGATGCTGTAAACAGAACCTGGATTCATCCGAAACATGACGTTTTGCCATTCGTGCACCCAAGTTCGTCGTTGAGTACACCATCGCAGGCGCTCCTGTGATGCAGCGTCAAGGGTAACCGCAGCCATGGTCTCCGAGCTGATAAACCATGCTGCTGCAAACGTCGTCGAACTTTTCGTGCAGATGGTTGTTGTATCGCAAACGTACCCATCTGTTGACTCAGGGATCAAGACGTGGCTGCACGATGCGTTACAGCCATGCGGATAAGATGCCTGTCATCTCGACTGCTAGTGATACGAGGCCGTTGGGATCCAGCACGGCGTTCCGTATTACCCTCCTGAACCCACCGATTCCAAATTCTGCTAACAGTCATTGGATCTCGACTAACGGGAGCTGCAATGTCGCGATACGATACACCCACAACCGCAATAGGCTACAATCCGACCTTTATCAAAGTCGGAAACGTGATGGTACGCATTTCCCCTCCTTACACGAAGCATCACAACAACGTTTCACCAGGCAACGCCGGCCAACTGCTGTTTGTGTATGAGAAATCGGTTGGAAACTTTCCTCATGTTAGGCCGTTGTAAGTGTCGCCACCGGCGGCAACCTTGCCTGAATGCTTTGAAAAGCTAATCATTAGCATACCACAGCATCTTCTTTCTGTCGGTTAAATTTCGCGTCTGTAGCACGTCATCTTCGTGGTGTATCAATTTTAATGGCCAGTAGTGTAGTAGTCGCTTTAGCAGGTGTTGTTGGCTTGCGCAGTAAATATAATGTAATAGACACACCACCAGCGAGGATCAGTACACGGTATTTTCCCTGTAGGCATTCCAGATGGTATAGGAGTAGTCTTGCGTGTATTTAGGGGACAGTGACTACGACAGGTAAGTGGTCTCTTCAAATTGGGTCGAAGGCTTCCACAGCAATGCGGCCAAGGAGTTCAGGAGATGCGAGAATGACTTCTATAGTGGAATTGCTTTCGCGGCAAGCGTGCTGTGGGATAGAGACAATGTCGCCTTGTAGACGGAGCCTGCACTGCCAAACTGGACGAAAAGGTGCTGATCGCATTCTGTGATTGACACTGAACAGGCGGTAGCTATAGGCGGGAAGAACTTTCGACACTGTAATGTGAAAGACTAGCACGTCCTGTAAAATTGTAGCTGGATGTTCAAATGAAGTTTTGAGCAAATTTCAAGCCTGATTTAAGTTTCAAATTTTCTAATTTTAATCCCTGGAAACACTGTCAGAGTTGGAAAAATCGTTACTGTCACGGTAGAGCGTTCACACTTTCAGCAGGAGTTTTTTCGAAGCATTTCTAACTCGCACGTGTTAGGTGTGAAGTAGACACATAGCCTAAGCAAATAGTAAATGTGCAATGAACTTTTCAAAAAAGTTCATTTAGTGCAGGTCGATTGTCCTTGACATCTGTTATACTTGTCACTTGAAAAATAAGTTAACAGTGAGCTATAGTGGTGGATGTGAAATTAACGCACCTGCATCTTAGGACCTGCGTCACGACGTCCTTAAGAGATAGCTGAAAGATACTAAGAAAGATAGCTGTGCATTCATTGCAAAGTGAAGATATGCTTCTCTTTAGAAACACACCACGCAGACAAATGGGAGCATATTCGATAAGGCCACCTAGTAATAAAGTGATTAGACTAGGTGATTCAGCTGAACGTATTGACAAGCGAAATCCTCTAATGCTATGAGGATGCTTACGCAAAACGTGAGACATGAGTATTAAAGATTTTCGAAATAATAGTACAGAAATGGTAGTCCAGTTCTTGTTGAGGTCTTCAGTCCGAAGATTGGTTTGATGCAGCTTTCTGTCCCATGCAAGCCTCTTCATCTCTGCATAACTACCGTGACTCACATCCATTTGAGCCTCCTTGCTGTTTTCAAGCCTTAATCCCCCTTTGCAATTTTTTACCTCCAACACATCCTTATAAATTTTTTTGTATGTGAAATTTCGTCATTTTTTTTTTTACTTACTATTGGCTGCATTTGTTGCTGTAGGTACACTTTTCTTCCTAAGTAAGAGATACTCTTCGATGAATTTTGCACAGCATGTAAACAATACTTACAGATGTATGAAACTCTAGAATTTATTTAATTTATGAAAAAATGGACGAGGTGTTACATTTTAAACTTGATGTCTAGAAAAAAACTCAAAGTTTATTGTTAATTGTCTCAATTTTCACCACAATTTTTAATAGATTCGGAAAATTCTAGTTTCATTCATTTCAAAGTATGGTTTGTATGCTGTGCAAAATTCATCGAAAATGTCTCTTACTTATGAAGAAAAGTGTACCTTAGCAACAAATGCAGCCAATAGTAAGAGAAAAAAATGATGAAATTTCACTTGTAAAAAAATTATTTTGTTATTTTTTTGAACTGAATCCTTCCTGGTCATGCCGGCAAAGTTTTATGAATTTGTAAAATTATAGACGATGGAAATTAAAATGTCCTGTGGTGGCTCTCTTGCTCCAAGTCGGGGCCTGTTTGACGTCCTACCTCCTTAAAATAACCGGTAACACTGTGTTCATCACAAAATTGCTCTATATTCAGATCAAGACTTAACACAATAAATGCAAATTCATCAGAAAAAACCTAACTCCGGCCGGACAGGCGTTGAAGGCTCAATGGTACCAACAGACCGCCGTGTCATTCTCAGCCCTTTGGCGTCACCGGATGCGGATATGGAGGGCCATATGGTCAGGACATAACTCTCCCGGCCGTTGCCAGCTTTCGTGAGCGGTGCAATCTACTTGTCAGTCGAGTAGCTCCTGAATTGTCTTCACAAGTGCTGAGTGCACCCCGCTTCCCAACAGCACTCGGCGGTTTTGGACGGTGACCCATCCAAGTGCTAGCCAAGCCCGACAGCGCCTAACTTCGGTGATCTGACGGGAACAGGTGTTACCACTGCGGCAAGGCCGTTGTCCAAATCTGTCAGCCACTCGGTGAAGTAGTTCTAAATTTAGACTACTGATAATGTAATCGAAATCCTTCGTGGTTCCAAATAATATGTGTCAGCGTTTTATTTTCAAAATTTTACATTTTACTGGCACACTACAGCTAGCGACAGTAATTCACTGCCTTTATGCAGCGCTGCAGAGTACGATAGCACCGAGTGAGAGGCTGTTCCTGACATTGTCACTGATGACGAATGTAATATACGGCGCAGTCGTGAGTCACTGGAACTGGAAGATGCACGAGAGCCGTGAGAAAAGATCTGGTTCAGTCGATACATGAGGGGCCACAGAGGTTCCATCGCGGATCTCGCAATATTGTTCACTACATATTACTAATCGAAGTCCACTTTTGGCATAGCAAGCAGCTGGAGGAGCTTAGGGGTCATTGAAGCTATAATACAACAACATCACTATGCTGTAAACCAGTTAAATCAGCAGTCAAACATATACAGGGCTATTACAAATGATTGAAGCGATTTCATAAATTCACTGTAGCTCCATTCATTGACATATGGTCACGACACACTACAGATACGTAGAAAAACTCATGAAGTTTTGTTCGGCTGAAGCCGCACTTCAGGTTTCTGCCGCCAGAGCGCTCGAGAGCGCAGTGAGACAAAATGGCGACAGGAGCCGAGAAAGCGTATGTCGTGCTTGAAATGCACTCACATCAGTCATTCATAACAGTGCAACGACACTCCAGGACGAAGTTCAACAAACATCCACCAACTGCTAACTCCATTCGGCGATGGTATGCGCAGTTTAAAGCTTCTGGATGCCTCTGTAAGGGGAAATCAACGGGTCGGCCTGCAGTGAGCGAAGAAACGGTTGAACGCGTGCGGGCAAGTTTCACGCGTAGCCCGCGGAAGTCGACGAATAAAGCAAGCAGGGAGCTAAACGTACCACAGCCGACGGTTTGGAAAATCTTACGGAAAAGGCTAAAGCAGAAGCCTTGCCGTTTACAATTACTACAAGCCCTGACACCCGATGACAAAGTCAAACGCTTTGAATTTTCGGTGCGGTTGCAATAGGTCATGGAATAGGATGCGTTCGGTGCGAAACTTGTTTTCAGTGATGAAGCAACATTTTTTCTTAAGGGTGAAGTGAACAGACACAATGTGCGAATCTGGGCGGTAGAGAATCCTCACGCATTCGTACAGAAAATTCGCAATTCACCAAAAGTTAACGTGTTTTGTGCAATCTCACAGTTTAAAGTTTATGGCCCCTTTTTCTTCTGCGAAAAAAACGTTACAGGACACGTGTATCTGGACATGCTGGAGAATTGGCTCATGCCACAACTGGAGACAGACAGCGCCGACTTCATCTTTCAACAGGATGGTGCTCCACCGCACTTCCATCATGATGTTCGGCATTTCTTAAACAGGAGATTGGAAAACCGATGGATCGGTCGTGGTGGAGATCATGATCAGCAATTCATGTCATGGCCTCCACGCTCTCCCGACTTAACCCCATGCGATTTCTTTCTGTGGGGTTATGTGAAAGATTCAGTGTTTAAACCTCCTCTACCAAGAAACGTGCCAGAACTGCGAGCTCGCATCAACGATGCTTTCGAACTCATTGATGGGGACATGCTGCGCCGAGTGTGGGAGGAACTTGATTATCGGTTTGATGTCTGCCGAATCACTAAAGGGGCACATATCGAACATTTGTGAATGCCTAAAAAAACTTTTTGAGTTTTTGTATGTGTGTGCAAAGCATTGTGAAAATATCTCAAATACTAAAGCTATTGTAGAGCTGTGAAATCGCTTCAATCATTTGTAATAACCCTTTATTGTTAATCTAATGACGATGTAGGAATGGCTACGACGTTTAGCAAAGAATGCAAGAGATTTAGTTTGGGCACCAGTCCTGCCAGTCGGCGATAGGACATACTCAGTCTGCTCTTTTGTGACAGTCGACAAATGGCTCTGAGCACTATGGGACTTAACTTCTGAGGTCATCAGTCCCCTAGAACATAGAACTACTTAAACCTAACTAACCTAACGACATCACACACATCCATGCCCGAGGCAGGATTCGAACTTGCGACCGTAGCGGACAGTCGAAAGTATGGTGCACTCAGAGCTTGTTGTTCTACGACAGTCGATTTTACCATGTTGTCGAATTATTAAACTTCTTTGAGTCGTTTCAGGCTATTTAATTATAATTGTTTTCCTGTGTTCAGTAATAAATGCATTGTAATGGCATCCCAAGACTTATTTCAAGTAAATTAGCTACCTCCACGTCCATTTATAATCGTAGATGATCTGCTTGTATCCTCTAAAGAATCCAGTGCATTAGAAGAACGGCTTCGAGGGCCAACATCAACGAGAGATTCACCGAAAACAGGTGGGAGGAAATCCTGCGTGACGATAAATTAAGATAATCCAGCTAAGGATTTACCTTAACTACTGAAGAGTGAGGCATGACCATTTATACTGAACGTCACCTACACTAGTTTCTATGAACTCGTCGCCCCTGGTAGCTGAGTGGTCAGTGAGACAGAATGTCGATCCTAAGGGCCGGGGTTCGACTCCGGACTGGGTCGGAGATATTTCTCCGCTCAGGGACTGGGTGTTGTGTCGTCATGATCATCATCATTTCATCCCCATCGACGTACAAGTCGCCAAAGTGGCGTGAAATCGAACGGCTTGCACCAGCCGAACGCTCTACCCGATGGGAGGCCCTAGTCACACGGTATATATACACTACTGGCCATTAAAATTCCTACACCACGAAGATGACGTGCTACATGCGCGAAATTTAACCGACAGGAAGAAGATGCTGTGATATATAAATGATTAGCTTTTCAGAGCATTCACACAAGGTTGGAGCCGGTGGCGACACTTACAACGTGTTAGCAAGAGGAAAGTTTCTAACCGATTTCTCATATACAAACCGCAGTTGACAGGCGTTTCCTGGTGAAATGTTGTTGTGATGCCTCGTGTAAGAAGGAGAAATGCGTACCATCACGTTTCCGACTTTGATAAAGGTCAGATTGTAGCCTATCGCGTTTGCGGGTGTATCGTATCGCGACGTTGCAGCTCCCGTTAGTCAAGATCCAATGACAGTTAGCAGAATTTGGAATCGCTGGGTTCAGGAGGGTAATACGGAACGCCGTGCTGGATCCCAACGGCCTCGTATCACTAGCAGTCGAGATGACAAGCATCTTATCCGCATGGCTGTAACGGATCGTGCAGCCACGTCTTGATCCCTGAGTCAACAGATGGGGACGTTTGCAAGACAGCAATCATCTGCACGAACAGTTCGAGGACGGTTGCAGCATGGTGGACTATCAGCTCGGAGACCATGGCTGCGGTTACCCTTGACGCTGCATCACAGACAGCAGCGCCTACGATGGTGTACTCAACGACGAACTTGGGTGCACGAATGGCAAAATGTATCCAGGTTGTGTTTACAGCATCATGATGGTCTCATCCGTGTTTGGCGACATCGCGGTGAACGCACATTCGAAGCCTGCTGTCGTCATCGCCCTACTGGCGTATTAGCCGGCGTGATGGTATGGGGTGCCATTGGTTACTTCTCAGGTCATCAGTCCCCTAGAACATAGAACTACTTAAACCTAACCAACCTAATGACAACACACATATCCATGCCGTAGCGGTCGCGCGGTTTCGGACTGTAGCGACTAGAGCCGCTCGGCCACCCCGGCCGGCTTTTCTCTGTCATTACATATAACAGGAAATGTCCTGACTATTAATAACTCACCAACGCCCAGCTCAAGCCTCTACGGATTTGGAGTTGGTGTTGATCTTGTACTGTAGACATCGTTTATGTAGGAATTTTTGAAATTTTTTAAAGAATAAAATATTATTAAAGAACTACTAGATCATTTTTAAAACTACATATATGAAAACTGGTATTTTACTACTTGGTTGGAAATAACAATATACGTGTTTCAGTATTTTTGGACGTACAACCCTCCCAAACGTGTGAAATAGAACCTGACTGTTTCACTGAGTCATTGTCCAGAGGCCAACCGCTAAGGATACGAACTTGAAACTTGGAAAGGGTGTTGATCTTTTTAGACATCATTTAGTCTACATCTACACTACTTGGATACTCTGAAAATCACATTTAAGTGCCTGGCAGAGGGTTCATCGAACCACCTTCACAATTCTATATTATTCCAATCTCGTATAGCGCGCGGAAAGAATGAACACTTATATCTCTCCGTACGAGCTGTTATTTCCCTAATTTTATCGTGGTGATAGTTCCTCCCTATGTAGATCGGTGTCAACAAAATATTTTCGCATTCGGAGGAGAAAGTTGGTGATTTGAATTTCGTGAGAAGATTCCATCGCAACGAAAAACGCCTTTCTTTTAACGATTTCCACCCCAAATCCTGTTCATTTCTGTGACACTGTCTCGCGATAATACAAAACGTGTTGCCTTTCTTTGAACTTTTTCGATGTACTCCGTCAATCCTATCTAGTAAAGATTCCGCACCGCGCAGCAGTATTCTAAAAGAGGACAGACAAGCATAGTTTAGGCGGTCTTCTTAGTGGATCTGTTACATTTTCTAAGTGTCCTGCCAATAAAACGCAGCCTTTGGTTAGCCTTCCCCACAATTCTATGTGTTCTTTCCAATTAAAGTTGTTCGTAATTGTAATACCTAGGTATTTAGTTGAAATTACGGCTTTTAGATTAGACTGATTTATTGTGTAACCGAAGTTAAACGAGTTCCTTTTGGCAATCGTGTGGATGACCTCACTCTTTTCGTTACTTAGGGTCAACTGCCACTTTCCGCACCATTCAGATATTTTTTCTAAATCGTTAGATTCAAATGGCTCTGAGCGCTATGGGACCTAAAATCTGAGGTCATCAGTCCCCTAGAACTTAGAACTACTTAAACCTAACTAGCCTAAACACATCACACACATCCATGCCCGAGGCAGGATTCGAACCTGCGACCGTAGCGGTCGCGCGGTTCCAGACTGAAGCGCCTAGAACCGCTCGGCCACACCGGCCGGCTAAATTCTTAGGATTGTTCGTGATACCGTCCTTAAAAGGTGAAGCAGGGGACGCAAAGTCTTTTGAAAATATGCGGCTGTTAAGGTAATTTTGAAGCTATAAGTACGGATAATGGTTTTTGGTTTCTCCGACAGACATAAAAAAAAGATGTCAGTATTTTTGGAAAGTCAGCCACTAATGTGGTAAAATATTTCTTGTTGTGAGCGGACACAAGGAGAATTGGGCGCTGTCTGTAAACCAGCGTTGGCTGCCGTCGATATGCTTCTGGCTAATGCTCAAAGTTGTGGCGACGTCGGGCCGCTGGGGACGAGACTTGCTACACCTTCGGTACCGCTGGAATCCCCTGAAGACCCGTGTGTCGCTGCATCTTCTGATACACAACACCTGACCGGTCCGTCCTCACTGGAAAGTGAATGGCAGATAGTGGTGGGTTCTCGTGTTAATGGGCGGAAGGCGGAAGAGGAAGCAGATCGCGCGGCCTGCTCCCTACGCCTTAGCGACAGGTACGAGATGCTGTCCAGTGTTGATGGTAACTCTGAACCAGCACAGGCTGCCTCTATTGTTGCGCCAGTGGCTGATTTTACTGCCCAGTCAAGACGAGTGCATAGGGTGGGTATGTTTGTTACTGAGAGCTCCAATGTTAGGTGCATGATGGAGTGTGTCAGGGAATTAGCAGGCAAGATGGGAAAAAATGCCAGTGTGCACTCGATAGGAGGTGCTATCCAAAATTTTCGGGACGTGCTCCCATCTGTTGAAAACCATAGCTTTGGACTAAAGGTCACCATCACCCTTGAAGTAGTTCCCATCCGCACGTACACACCGGTCCCAGCACTTCTGCCACTGGTCAAACCTTTTCTGGAAGTTCTGTTCTTTGAGGGTATTTGTCACCGTAAATGATACTTCTTGAATCCTCTCTAGATAGTCGAACCGACGGCCTTTCAACTTGAGTTTCAGTTTTGGGAATAGCGTGAATTCACAAGGTGCCAAATCTGGCGAGTATGATGGGTGGGATACAACCGCCATTTTGTTTTTTGCTAAAAGGTTGTTGTGAGCAAGGACGTGTGATACGGCGCGTTGCCGTGTCGCAGCCAAAGTTTGGGCGGTCGTCGCCGCATGTTTTCACGGAGCCATGGCAAAACGTCACAGTAGTATGCGGCATTCACTGTTTGGTTGGGTGGGGCGAATTCTTTGTGCACAATTCCCTTGGTATCAAAGAAAGCGATGATCATGCTCTTCACTTTTCTCTTCACCTGTCTCCCTTTTTTGGGTCTTGGAGAGCCTGGGCTCTTCCATTGGGACTATTGCTGCTTTGTCTCTGGGTCATAACCGTAAATCCAGCTCTCGTAGCCAGTGATAACCCATGACAAGTAGGCTGGATCATCCGATGCGGTCTGACGAAGGTCCGTGCACAAATTTTGCGGCTACACGATGCATGCCCAATTCATCAGTCAACATTCGTGACATGTCCCATAACCAATACCCATTTCATCCGCATGGTCTTGAATGGTTCGACGTCGATCCGCATTAAACAGTTGTTGAAGTTTGGCAACAATGTCTTGCGTTGGGCGGCTAATGGGCCTTCCGGTGTGAGCATCATCTTCGACGTCTGTACGTCTGTACGACCGGCCCTGAACCGAGCATGCACCTCAAACACACGTGTACAGCTCACTCTCTGTCCCCCAACACTCGTTGAATCACTTCAAGGATCTCCGTAACACTTTTTCCGATAATTCGCACAGAATTTGATACACACGCGCTGTTCTGTTCGCGGGTCCATCGGAAATTCGCTACACACTAAACACAGAGTATTATGGAAATCACTGTGGATATACGATAAGTCCTCCCAGCTGAATGCCACTCCGCACACTGACTTATCAGATATGCAGCTCTCGCTACCTAGCGGTGCAAAGATCTACTACACCTACTTTCCAGCACCAGTCCCGAAAATTTAGGATTCCACCTCGTATATTTGCCGGGAGATCCTGTGATGTAGAAGAGGTCCTGCTGGCGGCTGTCGAGCGCACTGGGTGGAATCGGCCTGCATGTAGTAGTAGCACATGTTGGCGTGAATGACGCCTGCCGCTTGGGTTTTAAGGGCATTATCGGCTCGTTTCGGTGGATGGCTGATTCGATGAAGGCAACTAGCATCGCATGCGGGGAGCATGCTAAGCTGTATATTTGTAGCATCGTGCTCAGCGTTGACCGCGGTCCTCTGATTTGGAGCAGAGTGGAAGGTCTAAACCACTGTATCGGATGCGAATTTCTCGGCCTCCGCTATCGGGTACAGAATTGTAGGGTAATAGAGCAGGCTTGCACTACACGCAGGAAGCGGGTACGCAGCGGAGTACGTGTGGCGTGCACATGTAGCTTTTTTAGCTTAGAGAAACCCTCTCTTGCGATTAAAGACTATTTGCCTGATAAATTAGCTACAGTGTCCTCAGAGAACGTTCGTCTTCACAGATCAGAGACAGAAAAGGTTAATATGATTTTTTACTGCCAGAACATAGAAGGAAAGGTCCCAGAATTAGTATCGCTTAAAGATCATAATGCAGAGATAGTATTAGGAACAGAAAATTTGTTGAATCTAGACGTCATGACAACGAAATCCTAAGTTCAGATTGGAATATTTATCATAAGGATAGGTTAGTCTCCAATGGTGGCGGCGTGTTTATTGCAGTAAAGAATTCTATATAATCTAGTAAGGTTATCATTGATTCCGCTTGTGAATTAATCTGGGCGAATTTAAGTACCAAATATCGGTCAAAGATGGTAATTGGATACTTTTTAGACCGCCTGCGTCAGGGTCTCTGGTGGTAGACGCTTCAGTCAGAAATTTCCTTATTATGTCATTGTAATGGCGAGTGACTTCAACCTGCCAGGTATAGACTGGGAGTGACATGCTACCAAAACTGGTGCCAGAGACAGAGATTCCTATGACATTGTTCTGGATGTCTCGTCGCAAAATTACTTTTAGAAGACAGTTAGAGAGGGTAACGTCTTAGACTTCCTGGCAACAAACAGACTTAATAAATCACTTAACGCAGAGGACGGTATCAGTGACCGTAAGGCTGTGATAGCACCGTTCTTGTGAAACACAACTAGCTCCTTACTCGCATGAAGTTTTATTATTGACAAGGGATTTCAGATTGATTCCGCATTTCTGGATTTCCGGAAGGCTTCTGACACTGTACCACACAAGCGGCTTGTATTGAAATTGCGTGCTTATGGAATATCGTCTCAGTTATGTAACTGGATTCGTGGTTTCCTGTCAGAGAGGCCACAGTTCGTAGTAACTGACGGAAAATCATCGAGTAAAACAAAGGTGATTTCTGGAGATTCTCAAGGTAGTGTTATGGGCCCTTTGCAGTTCCTTATCTGCTTAAACGATTTGTGGGACAATCTGAGCTGCCGTCTTAGGTCGTTTGCAGATGACGCTCTTGTTTATCGACTAGTAAAGTCATCAGAAGACCAATACAAATTGCAAAACGAATTAGAAAACATATCTGTATGGTGCGAAAATAGGCAATTGACCCGGTGTGAGGTCATCCACAAGAGTGCTAAAAGAAGTCCGTTAAATTTCGGTTACACGATAAATCAGTCAAATCTAAAGGTCGCAAATTCAAGTAAATATCTAAGAATTACAGTTGAGGACAACTTAAATTGGAAGGAACACATTGAAAATGTTGTGGGTAAGGCTAACCAAAGACTGCATTTTATTGCCAGGACACTTAGAGAATGTAACAGATCCACGAAGGACAATGCCTACACTACCCTTGTCCGTCCTCTTTTAGAATACTACTGCGCGGTGTGAGATCCTTACCAGATAGGATTGACAGAGTACATCGAAAAAGTTCAAAGAAGGGCAGTACGTTTTGTATTATCGTCAAATATGGGAGAGAGTGTCACAGAAATGACACAGGATTTGGGGTGGACGTCATTAGAACAAAGGTGCTTTTCGTTGCGGCGGAATGTTCTCACGAAATTCCAATCACCAACTTTCTCCTCCGTATGCGAAACTATTCTGTTGCACCGACCTACATAGGGAGAAACGATGACCGTGATAAAATAAAGGAAATCGGAGCTCGTACGGAGAGATATAAGTGTTCGTTCTTTCCGCGAGCTATACCAGATGGAATAAAGAATTGTGGAGGTGGTTCGATGAACCCTCTGCCAGCCACTTAAATGTGATTTTTCAGAGTATCCGTGTAGATGTAGATATAGACGACGACGAGTCTGAGAAATAGTATTAAGAAATGTACGAAGGTAGTTTTGCTTAGCAAGAGTCTCAGGATACAAATTTCAGAGTATTGATCAGTCAGCATCAAATTTTCGGTGATGAAGACGAAGATGTGGAAAACAAATGGAAAAAATTCAAAGAAGTCGTAGAATATTCCCTAGGCAAGTATGTTCCGACTAAGATCTTAAGGGATGGGTTATATCAACCATTGTTTAATAGCCGTTTTAGAAAACTACTACGTAAACAAAGAAAACTTCATCTCAAAGTCAAGAGAAGCAAAAACCTAGCTGGAAAACATAAACTGAACGAAGCGAAAAAAAGCGTAAGGAGAGCAATGAAAGACGCATTCAATGACTTAGAACGTAAAAATTCGTCAACCGATCTGAGTGAAAACCCTCAGATGTTTTGCTCGTATATAAAATCAGTAAGTGGGTAAAAATCATCTTTCCATTCACTCAGTGACCATACTATCACCGAAACGGAAGATAAGAGAGAGAAGGCCGAAATATTGAATTCGTTCTTCTGAAATTTTTTCACCGCGGAAGGTCGTAAACGGTCTCTCCTTTCAATCGTTGTACAAACGTCGAAATGGCGGATATTGAGATAACCCATAGCGGAATAGAAAAACTACTACAGTCGGTCAGTAGTGGGAAAGCGTCAAGACCAGCGGAGGTATCTATAAGATTTTACAAAGAATGCGAAAGCACTTGCTTCCGCTCTAGCAGTAATTTATCGTAGGTCCTTGAGCAACGAGGAGTACCTAGCGACTGGAAGAAAGCGCAGGTCATTCCGGCTTTTAAGAAGGGCCGTAGGACAGATGAACGCAGCTATAGACGTTAATCTGTTGTAGGATTATGGAATGTGCTGAAACGTTACCTTGTAAATGAATAAAAAGTATCCCCAATTTTAATGAACACCTGAAAATGTTATATATATATATATATATATATATATATATATATATATATATATATATAAAAACTGGAAAAAAACGATACACTAATGAGATGGAGTACTTTTCATTATTCATGAATTATTTTGTAAACAAGTATCTATGAGTTAAAATGTGTAAAGAAAACTCTGTAAAATAAAGTGTAGTAAAGTACCTTCGTTAGTCTAGTGACATAAGAAAGCGGAACGTGACTAGCTCTCTCTCTCTCGCTGTTCTCTCTCTCTCTCTCTCGCTGTTCTCTCTCTCTCTCTCTTTCGTCCGATATCGAAATAAGCTGTGTAAGTGTTACTTGTACGCTTTTGTTGAATAACTATCTTAATTTGATGTCACGTGGCCGTGTTTAATTTGAAGATCCATTTCCTTGCTATTCATGCTACATATGATTCAATTAGGCAGTTTTTTAGTCTAGTTTCAGTCTGCAACAAAGAGAAGTTTCTGTCGCATTGTTTGGTGGCCACAGCCGAGCACTGCTAGCGTTCATTCGCCGTTTAATCCATGACATTATAACTAATACGTCCCTGAGATCGTCTTTTTCCGGTATTTATCTCTCAAAATCCGGGCAATGTTATTATGCGACCCGCGTAATATTCATATCGATCATTGGCCTCCAAACAATGTCATCTACCAATGTACTCGCCAGCCTGATCTAATGACGATGCTGGAGAGCAAGATTCAGCTTAATTAAAAAAGGGAGTAAAATTTTTCTGTACAGTGTATATCATTTCAATGGTTTTGACTCCAGCGAAACAAGAAACGTTCATGTAGTGTTCTCAACTAGTGCTTACCAACTATTCAGTGCTTTCTTAAAATTCATGTTTACTCCCAGAGATAAAATCCATTATCATTTCATTTTAATTAATTAATTCATATCTATCTAAACAAACAATAATCATATAAAAATATCTTATTTTTTAAATTGAAAAACGCTACAGAGTTTTACTTTAAGAATTATGACGTTCTTGGAGAAGAAAAATCTCCTCTATAACAACCAACATGGATTCCGCAAACAAATATAACTCAGCTCTCACTGTTGCTCCATGAGGTGCACAATGCCGTAGACAATGGCGTGCAGATTGGTGCCGTGTTCCTGGACTTCTGGAAGGCATTTGGCACCGTCGCGCACTCCCGTTTAGTGAAAAAAAAACATGAGCTTAGCGTGTCGGAGCTGATTTGCGAGTGGATTCAAGACTTCCTTGCAGACAGAACTCAACACGTCGCTTCTAACGGAACAAAAACCGACAGATGTAAAGGTAATTTCTGCAGTATCCCATAGAAGTGTGACAGGACCGTTACTGTTTACAGTATATGTATATAAATGATCTAGTTGAAAGCGTCGGATGCTCTCTAAGACTGTTCGCAGATGATAACAAAGTAGCAGTGCCGGAAGATCGTAATGATTTGCAGAATGGCCTGGCAAGACATTTACAAAATTGTTAGAATATATATAAAAAAATAATAAAAATAAACATTTAACTGTATTTTTATTATTATTTCATTATTGTATGAATGGTTGTAGATTATGTATAAAAGGAAATAACAATTTTTCATTTTTATGTTTGTGCAATATTTATGTATTTACATTTCACAAATAACGTCTGTGGTCGGCGAATGTATGTATCGAAGCAGACAATGACAATTCAAAGAAATAACAAAGATGCATATTAAATTGCCTATAAATAGTGGAGGTAAAAACATTAATCTCTCTGTCTTCTTGTAACCGTTAAAGTTGTAAGAGCGTGTGACGCTCGCTTGAACACTTAGGTAGCCTTCGTTTGTCCTTTGATTGAGAAAGACGCCATTGGAGGCTGATATTTGTAAAAGGTGTGTACGTTCAATTTATGATTATTTGCTGAATTTAGAAATTGTTAAAATTATTACCTGTAATAATTTATTGTTAGCTTTCCCAAGATTTCATTCCACATTCTTATCAGTTTCCAGCATATTAAATTTTTCATGACGTAGAACCATGTAGCGATCGCAGGAGCCGCTGCCGCGGCAAATTCAAATTAAATTGAATGAAAGCAGTTTTCCCTCAAAATAGCGGGCAGGGAACAGTACATTAAAATTATCTCTTTCAGCTTCCTGGAAACTTCAGAGGGAAACTGTGGATTTTATTATGTCATTTTCAGGTGGACATGGGCAGCAGATATTATGTCATCAGTTACGTAAATAATTCATGAATGATAAAATTATACTCATGTATGATCAAAGACTGCTGTGCAAAACCTGTTCTGGCTAGTAATATAATAATCAAATTTAATTTTTTTTTAGTTTCATGCTCTCATGTTAGTCGTGCCAGTCAATAGAGTTCATATATATTTAAAAAAAAAAATCCACTGCAGCTTTTACGTTTAGTGAACATAACATACTGTAACTTCCGTACAGGTAATAAGAGTAATTTTCTGTGCATTCAAGAGATGAAAGTAGCGAAGGGCATTTTTTTATTCCATAATTAATTACAGTAATGGTACCATGTTCCATATCTAACAAGCCAGATCAGTGTTGTGCAAAAATAGTTTGGAAATTAAAGATCGTACGCCCACAGCAGGAAATCTTACAGTGCTGTGCGTATCCCCACATAATAGGTCAAAGAGCATAAAGTTAAAATATTTTCAGCAGCGGGTACTAATAGTGAGAATCGTATTTTATCTGTCATGCTCGAAACAATGAGCAATATAAAAATAAGTAAAATTTTATGCCATATAAACTGCATCTAAAGTAAAAAGGCTGTGCGGTGGGGAATACGCGACAGCCTCCAGAGAATTGATGAATGGTGCAGGCTGTAGCAGTTGACCCTCAACGGAAATAAATGTAACACACTGCATGCACATAGGAAAAGAAATCCAGTACTGTATAGCTATCCAGTACTGACAGCGCGAACTGCTGGAAACAGTATCTTCCATAAAATATGTAGGAGTAACTATCCAGAGCGATCTTGAGCGGAATGACCACATAAAACAAATAGTGGGAGAAGCAGATGCGAGATACAGATTCATGGAATCTTAAGGAAATGTAGCTCACCCACGACGGAAGTGGATTATGAGGCGCTTGTTCGACCGATTTTTCAGTATCGTTCATGTAACAGGGATCCCTACCAGATAGGACTGATAGAAGAGATGGGCTTCCCCCATGAACCATGGACCTTGCCGTTGGTGGGGAGGCTTGCGTGCCTCAGCGATACAGATGGCCGTACTGTAGGTGCAACCACAACGGAGGGGTATCTGTTGAGAGGCCAGACAAACATGTGGTTCCTGAAGAGGGGCAGCAGCCTTTTCAGTAGTTGCAGGGGCAACAGTCTGGATGATTGACTGATCTGGCCTTGTAACATTAACCAAAACGGCCTTGCTGTGCTGGTACTGCGAACGGCTGAAAGCAAGGGGAAACTACAGCCGTAATTTTTCCCGAGGACATGCAGCTTTACTGTATGATTAAATGATGATGGCGTCCTCTTGGGTAAAATATTCCGGAGGTAAAATAGTCCCCCATTCGGATCTCCGGGCGGGGACTACTCAAGAGGACGTCGTTATCAGGAGAAAGAAAACTGGCATTCTACGGATCGGAGCGTGGAATGTCAGATCACTTAATCGGGCAGGTAGGTTAGAAAATTTAAAAAGGGAAATGGATTGGTTAAAGTTAGATATAGTGGGAATTAGTGAAGTTCGGTGGCAGGAGGAGCAAGACTTTTGGTCAGGTGATTACAGGGTTATAAATACAAAATCAAATAGGGGTAATGCAGGAGTAGGTTTAATAATGAATAAAAAAATAGGAGCGCGGGTTAGCTACTACAAACAGCATAGTGAACGCATTATTGTGGCCAAGATAGACACAAAGCCCATGCCTACTACAGTAGTACAAGTTTATATGCCAACTAGCTCTGCAGATGATGAAGAAATTGATGACATGTATGACGAGATAAAAGAAATTATTCGGGTAGTGAAGGGAGACGAAAATTTAATAGTCATGGGTGACTGGAATTCGTCAGTAGGAAAAGGGAGAGAAGGAAACATAGTAGGTGAATATGGATTGGGGGGAAGAAATGAAAGAGGAAGCCGCCTTGTAGAATTTTGCACAGAGCATAACTTAATCATAGCTAACACTTGGTTCAAGAATCATAAAAGAAGGTTGTATACCTGGAAGAATCCTGGAGATACTAATAGGTATCAGATAGATTATATAATAGTAAGACAGAGATTTAGGAACCAGGTTTTAAATTGTAAGACATTTCCAGGGGCAGATGTGGATTCTGACCACAATCTATTGGTTATGAACTGCAGATTGAAACTGAAGAAACTGCAAAAAGGTGGGAATTTAAGGAGATGGGACCTGTATAAACTGAAAGAACCAGAGGTTGTAGAGAGTTTCAGGGAGAGCATAAGGGAACAATTGTAACAAACGGGGGAAAGAAATACAGTAGAAGAAGAATGGGTAGCTGTGAGGGATGAAGTAGTGAAGGCAGCAGAGGATCAAGTAGGTAAAAAGACGAGGGCTAATAGAAATCCTTGGGTAACAGAAGAAATATCGAATTTAATTGATGAAAGGAGAAAATATAAAAATGCAGTAAATGAAGCAGGCAAAAGGGAATACAAACGTCTCAAAAATGAGATCGACAGAAAGTGCAAAATGGCTAAGCAGGGATGGCTAGAGGATAAATGTAAGGATGTAGAGGCTTGTCTCACTAGGGGTAAGATAGATACTGCCTACAGGAAAATTAAAGAGACCTTTGGAGAGAAGAGAACCACTTGTATGAATATCAAGAGCTCAGATGGCAACCCAGTTCTAAGCAAAGAAGGGAAGGCAGAAAGGTGGAAGGAGTATATAGAGGGTTTATACAAGGGCGATGTACTTGAGGACAGTATTATGGAAATGGAAAAGGATGTAGATGAAGATGAAATGGGAGATAAGATACTGCGTGAAGAGTTTGACAGAGCACTGAAAGGCCTGAGTCGAAACAAGGCCCCGGGAGTAGACAACATTCCATTAGAACTACTGATGGCCTTGGGAGAGCCAGTCATGACAAAACTCTACCATCTGGTGAGCAAGATGTATGAGACAGGCGAAATACCCACAGACTTCAAGAAGAATATAATAATTCCAATCCCAAAGAAAGCAGGTGTTGACAGGTGTGAAAATTACCGAACTATCAGTTTAATAAGTCACAGCTGCAAAATACTAACGCGAATTCTTTACAGACGAATGGAAAAACTGGTAGAAACGGACCTCGGGGAAGATCAGTTTGGATTCCGTAGAAATGTTGGAACACGTGAGGCAATACTAACCTTACGACTTATCTTAGAAGAAAGATTAAGAAAAGGCAAACCTACGTTTCTAGCATTTGTAGACTTAGAGAAAGCTTTTGACAACGTTAACTGGAATACTCTCTTTCAAATTCTGAAGGTGGCAGGGGTAAAATACAGGGAGCGAAAGGCTATTTACAATTTGTACAGAAAGCAGATGGCAGTTATAAGAGTCGAGGGGCATGAAAGGGAAGCAGTGGTTGGGAAGGGAGTGAGACAGGGTTGTAGCCTCTCCCCGATGTTATTCAATCTGTATATTGAGCAAGCAGTAAAGGAAATAAAAGAAAAATTCGGAGTAGGTATTAAAATTCATGGAGAAGAAGTAAAAACTTTGAGGTTCGCCGATGACATTGTAATTCTGTCAGAGACAGCAAAGGACTTGGAAGAGCAGTTGAACGGAATGGACAGTGTCTTGAAAGGAGGATATAAGATGAACATCAACAAAAGCAAAACGAGGATAATGGAATGTAGTCAAATTAAATCGGGTGATGCTGAGGGGATTAGATTAGGAAATGAGACACTTAAAGTAGTAAAGGAGTTTTGCTATTTAGGGAGTAAAATAACTGATGATGGTCGAAGTAGAGAGGATATAAAATGTAGACTGGCAATGGCAAGGAAATCGTTTCTGAAGAAGAGAAATTTGTTAACATCGGGTATAGATTTAAGTGTCAGGAAGTCGTTTCTGAAAGTATTTGTATGGAGTGTAGCCATGTATGGAAGTGAAACATGGACGATAACCAGTTTGGACAAGAAGAGAATAGAAGCTTTCGAAATGTGGTGCTACAGAAGAATGCTGAAGATAAGGTGGGTAGATCACGTAACTAATGAGGAGGTATCGAACAGGATTGGAGAGAAGAGAAGTTTGTGGCACAACTTGACTAGAAGAAGGGATCGGTTGGTAGGACATGTTTTGAGGCATCGAGGGATCACAAATTTAGCATTGGAGGGCAGTGTGGAGGGTAAAAATCGTAGAGGGAGACCAAGAGATCAATACACTAAGCAGATTCAGAAGGATGTAGGTTGCAGTAGGTACTGGGAGATGAAGAAGCTTGCACAGGATAGAGTAGCATGGAGAGCTGCATCAAACCAGTCTCAGGACTGAAGACCACAACAACAACAGAAGAGATGGAGCAGTGAAGAGCAGCACGTTTCCTCAAGGGGTCACTTACTCGGCGCGAGAGCGTGAAAGGTGGCTACACTGAGCTACAGCGCCAGAGATTGCGCCAAAGAGTGTTATTCAGCCGCCTCCACTGGCAGTTCTTGTCGAGCAGTCGTAGTAGGCAGTTCTTATCTAGAAGTCGTGGTGGAGAGCGCTTGTTGAGATGTAGCAGTGGTGAGTCGTTGTTGAGAAGTTCCTATGGAGAGTGCTTGTTCAGAACTTGTAGTATTGTTTTGATGGGCTAGACACCAGATGTTGTTGGATTAGGGATGCTGTAATGTGCTTTTCGTCAATATATATGAAGGTAAAAAAAAATTCCTTTTTTTGTATTATTTCAATGTCTTAAACAATAATGCCTATTGGTTACAGGTTCAGTCAACAAAGCATCTGGCTCGTGTTCTTGTATTAGACTGTATTTCTGTTTTTTTTTAATTACTTCAGTATAAATGGTGTTTAAAATATCTGGTCTTATTGAGGAAGAACCGTGCCAGATGTGTACGTTGAATCACACTTCCACACACAGAACAGCTACACTTGTGTTTTGTTGTTTCGTAGGTTTTATAGTTGCTGGGGACTTAATTATTTAATTGTGTTAACGGAAGTTTTCTGTCATTCTTTGTTGTTATTCTATGCAGTCAGATTGCGTACTAATACTAGTCAAGGCCAACCGTTTACGAGACTGCGTAACCGGACAGTCAGCTACTGAAAATTAAAAAGTATTTGCATTCATTATATTTAATTAAGCCCCCATGCACGTGGCGACCGCTGCTTCGGATCGTCCCTTGGAATTCTTCTGATTGTAAAAATAGCAGACAGTAGTATTGTTGTAGTAATTTGTAGTTTGATAATTGTAGTCTATATTGCATGTGTAGATTTGGTAGTTGTCATTCTTCTAATGCTATTTTTTGCACAATTTAATTTTTTTTGTCTTGTATATGGGTTTGACAATTTTGTGCAATTATGAAGATTTCAATTGTTCATTAATCGTGTTTGAGGGAAACATTTCGTGTGAATGGTATTGTTGGAGATAAAGTCTCATTGTGTGTAATTTTCGTATAGTGACGAGTTTTGCATGTTTTGTAAATGATTATGCGATCGATTAAAAAGGCAAAAACGATGGATAGTCAGAATAACGAAATTGTTGACATGGCGAACTCGCCAACACAGGAGAACAGGATGATGAATAATGAAGTGGAAAACAATTTAATAAGCAGGGAAAATATTCCAGAACCAGTTTAAAACGTTTCACAATTAAAGAATTTTCAGAATACGAGATTAATGACAGAATATTCTGGAATAGTATCGAACACAGATAGCTTTACAGCTATGACGAAGGAAGCTGGTTTTGCGGGAAATGTTAGGGGCGAAAAGAATTTCGAACCAGTCAATGTGGAGCAGTTGATGAGTGTAATGAATCGAATTTAAATTTGGGATCTGAATTAAAAACAGTGGGATCACAGTTATGACCTGAAATTAAAACAGAAATAGGAACAATTAAAACAGAGATAGGAACAATTAAAATTGATATGGGAACAATGGAAACACAGTTAGGATCTGAATTAAAAAGAGAGATGGGAACTTTGGCAACACGGTTAGACTCACAAATAGGAACAATTAAAACAGAGATGGAAACAATGGAAACACGGTTAGATTCACGAGTAGGGACATATTTCAAAAACATGAAAGATGAATTAAAGAAAGAAATTAGAGAAGAAGTACAACCGATTTTGAATTCTCACAATAATAGATTAATTTCAATAGAAATCAGACCAAAGGAACAGAATAGAGAACAGGAAGAAAGAGATCGCGTGATAGTACAAAAATTTTCAGAATTTAATTTACAACGTGCACACGATAAGGAATAAATACTTGAAAGAATCGAGGAATCCGTACCAAGTGACAGAATAAATAACTTAACGCAACAGTATGAACAGTTAACTACTAAATGTGACAATACCGAAACCCGAGTCGCGACACTTACGGAAGACGTAAATAAACAGAAAGAAAAAATAGGTGACTCATCGGAAAGAGTTGAGGAGATCTCAGATAAATTGACAAGTCTTAGTTTAAATAGGGACAGAGATTCAGATGATACAGCTCCATTGCCATTTGCAGAAACCGAAGAGTACCAGAACATAAATAAGCATGTTGAAAAACAGGGAAAATTTAATGAACGCGTTAAAAGGGAATTTGAGGCATTACAAAAGCAAGTCAAACAAGTTGAAGGCGAAATCGTAGGAAAAGACAGCAGAAGAAATTTAGAATCACAGATAGCAGAGGGCTTTGAAGACAATAATTTATTTCATTTACGGGATGCAACAAGAGAGCGCCAGGCGCGTGAACTTGACAATAATCGACATTCGGACTGGGACAGACGCGGTAGGTCTTTGTCGCCACGAGGAAAAAACTTCGACTATAAACACTTCTTAACTGTTCGGAAATTTAAGATCTTTCGCAATTCTAAGAATGACATATATTCATGTTCATGGTTAGATCAATTTATGTACGCACTTCCACCAAATTGGCCACTAAGTCACAAACTGGAGTTTATGTGTGGATATTTAGAAAACGAACCGGCAACGCGGATGCGCGCACTTATTAGAGATTGTAATAATCTAAATTATTTTTATCAAGCATTTCTATCGGCATATTGGTCCGAAAACACGCAAGACAGAGTCAAACATAGTCTTATTATGCAGCGTAATTTTAAACAGTCTGAGTTCCGCACGCCAGCAGAATACTTTGAAGACATGATTCGAAAAAATCAGTTCCTTTCCAACCCTTACAGCCCGACTGAACTAATTCGCATTTGTTTAACTAAGCTGCCACAATCGATAAGACAAATTGCTTTAGCCGGAAGGTGTTAAAGTCCTCAGGGGATTCACTACGCTAAGTGAATATGTGCCGTAGCGTGTACAGAGCCCCGAGCTGTAGTAGTGCTATTTCCCTTTTAGTTTTCTGCACTGCTGCCTACTCTTTTACTATTCTTTGTATCTATCAAAACAATTCTTCAACTATCTATCTAGAGAGTCGTTAAAGAATAACCGGATATGACTATTTTACCCAAAAGTGATTTCGGAAATTACCGTTTGGACTTACTGTATCTTCAGCAGCATTCATTCGTAGTTTAAACAAAATTTTACCTGTTTATCTTCAGGACAATATTACTTCATATGTTGACGATATTCTTATTGCTAAACGTTCTTGGAGTGAGCATAACAAAATTTTGGATTCATTATTACGTATTTTTGCAAGAGTTGGCATTACAGTGAACTTGGAAAAATCTGAATTTGGTCGTTCTCAGGTGAAATTTCTCGGTCACATTATTTCTACAGAAGGTATTCTTCCTGATCCAGAGAAACTAGACGCTATTCGTAACTATGCTGTTCCTACCACAAAACGTGATGTACGTAGTTTCCTTGGTGTCGGTAATTTTCTTAGACGCTTTGTTAGATTGGACGATTTGGCCACACCTCGTTTATGTGAACTATCTGGAAAGAAATCTAATAGGTGTTGGGATGAGGAAGCTCAATCAGAATTTGAACAACTTCGTGATGCTTTAGTTGCTGCTCCACTTCTTTCACATCCGGATTTATCTAAAGATTTTTGTTTGGCGACGGACTCATCATACAAAGGCCTAGATGCACACTTATTTCAAGAGATAGAAGAAAACGGCGTTGTAGTACAGAAAACTATCGCATTTGGAAGTCGTGTTCTCTCTAAATCAGAAAAGAATTATTCGATTACGGAACTTGAAGCTTTGGCTGTTGTATGGGCTTTCACAAAATTTCGCATCTTTTTGTATGGCAGACATACTAAGGTTTACACTGATCATCGAGCTCTGGAATTTCTTATGTCAGCAAAATTAACACACGGAAGATTGTCAGGATGGGTGTTGTATCTACAGGAATTTGACTTTAGTATTGTTTGCATACAGGGATCTTCAAATATTATTGCTGATGCTTTATCACGTGCACCTATGGATTTGAAACAAGGTGCTGAGGAGGACTGCAAGGAAAACAATTATTGTTTGATGTATATTCAAGGTGTTGCGTTTGAGAATTTTATTTCGTCTTCGCTCCAGGACATCGCTAAGGAGCAAAATAAGGATCCAATCTGGAAGGACATTAAGGAGAAGTGGAGGAGAAAGGAAAGCGTAGCGATTAGACAGTGTTATTTAGTTCGCAATGATATTCTTTTTAAACGAAAATCGGTCGACAACTCTCTTTGGTTAGTTTGTATTCCTGATGAGTGGGTCAATAAATTGATTTGGTACGCACATTTCAGTTATGCACACTTTGGTCCCAGAAAATGCTTCCATATATTACGAGAAAATTGCTACTTCAGTAATATGAAAAGACATATTCGATCTGTTCTTGCCAAATGCAAGCTATGTCAAAAGGCTAAGCCGCCAACTATTTCTCACAGAGCACCGTTGTTTCATATCATTCCAGCGAAATTAAAGGAGATAGCTGCAGTCGATTTGTTCGGTCCAGTGGTTCGTTCTACTAATGGTTTTGCGTACATTTTGGTAGCAGTGGAATTGACATCAAAATATGTGTGTTTTACACCTTTACGCAAAGCAACAGCTCGTTCAGTATCTAACACTTTCATCAAACATTTTCTTAAAGAAGTGGGTCATGTTGATAAGGTTATATCAGATAATGGATCACAGTTTCGCTCTAAATTTTGGCTTCGTACTCTACGGCGTCGTAAAATTAAACCAATTTTCATTTCACTTTTTCACCCTCAATCTAACGCTTCAGAGAGATGGATGAAGGAAATCAATAAATTGTGTCGTCTTTATTGTCATCAGAATCACAGAACGTGGAATCAGTATCTTCATATTTTTCAAAACATTCTGAATGAACTCCCTAATGATTCAACTTCTTTACCGCCTATATTGATATTAAAAAATAAAGCACCGACAAATCGCATTTCTGAAATCGTTCCGTTTCCGCCTAAACGGAAACTGCGGCATTCTGAAGTTGTAAATCTGGCTCTACAAAATATTGCATCTGCGGCTGCTTGAAGAGAGAAATCAGCTAAACGTCCTGGTCGTTTAAAAACATTGTCAGTTGGTCAAAAGATGTTAATTAAGTCTTACCGTTTGTCTCACAAAGGAAAGGGCTTGTGTCGCAAATTTTTTCTGCTTTATAACGGTCCATATAGGGTTCGCAAAATCATTCATGATAACACTGTCGAAGTAGAAACTCTTAAATCTCGGCGCTCTAAGGGAATACATCATATATCTAACGTTAAAATTTTTGTGGAATAACATACTTTTGAGTTACATGTAAACACGCAGAGAATACAAGGATACCACACCGTGTTCCGGCGGCGGCACATACTCAAAGCAACAGTCAAGTCTGCGCGCCGCACAAGGCAGTCGTTGACCGCAAACAATTACTTCCTACGTCACGCGTACCTACTGCTGATCGAGCGCTCAGTGCGAATGCACTGACAGCTGTAAACAAATACACAGTCTAATTTCTCCTAATAAATTCAGTATAAAGCTATAGTGACTTGATAAATTATGTTGTTAACGTTCAGTATTTTTCAGGATACGGTTGTATATAATATTTAAGAACTTCAGGTAAATTCTGTGTGTGTCCGAGGTGAAGAGGACTTGCCATCGAGAAAATTTCAGGAAGAATGTCATTTAGAAGAAGAAACTACACTCCTGGAAATTGAAATAAGAACACCGTGAATTCATTGTCCCAGGAAGGGGAAACTTTATTGACACATTCCTGGGGTCAGATACATCACATGATCACACTGACAGAACCACAGGCACATAGACACAGGCAACAGAGCATGCACAATGTCGGCACTAGTACAGTGTATATCCACCTTTCGCAGCAATGCAGGCTGCTATTCTCCCATGGAGACGATCGTAGAGATGCTGGATGTAGTCCTGTGGAACGGCTTGCCATGCCATTTCCACCTGGCGCCTCAGTTGGACCAGCGTTCGTGCTGGACGTGCAGACCGCGTGAGACGACGCTTCATCCAGTCCCAAACATGCTCAATGGGGGACAGATCCGGAGATCTTGCTGGCCAGGGTAGTTGACTTACACCTTCTAGAGCACGTTGGGTGGCACGGGATACATGCGGACGTGCATTGTCCTGTTGGAACAGCAAGTTCCCTTGCCGGTCTAGGAATGGTAGAACGATGGGTTCGATGACGGTTTGGATGTACCGTATACTATTCAGTGTCCCCTCGACGATCACCAGTCGTGTACGGCCGGTGTAGGAGATCGCTCCCCACACCATGATGCCGGGTGTTGGCCCTGTGTGCCTCGGTCGTATGCAGTCCTGATTGTGGCGCTCACCTGCACGGCGCCAAACACGCATACGACCATCATTGGCACCAAGGCAGAAGCGACTCTCATCGCTGAAGACGACACGCCTCCATTCGTCCCTCCATTCACGCCTGTCGCGACACCACTGGAGGCGGACTGCACGATGTTGGGGCGTGAGCGGAAGACGGCCTAACGGTGTGCGGGACCGTAGCCCAGCTTCATGGAGACGGTTGCGAATGGTCCTCGCCGATACCCCAGGAGCAACAGTGTCCCTAATTTGCTGGGAAGTGGCGGTGCGGTCCCCTACGGCACTGCGTAGGATCCTACGGTCTTGGCGTGCATCCGTGCGTCGCTGCGGTCCGGTCCCAGGTCGACGGGCACGTGCACCTTCCGCCGACCACTGGCGACAACATCGATGTACTGTGGAGACCTCACGTCCCACGTGTTGAGCAATTCGGCGGTACGTCCACCCGGCCTCCCGCATGCCCACTATACGCCCTCGCTCAAAGTCCGTCAACTGCACATACGGTTCACGTCCACGCTGTCGCGGCATGCTACCAGTGTTAAAGACTGCGATGGAGCTCCGTATGCCACGGCAAACTGGCTGACACTGGCGGCGGCGGTGCACAAATGCTGCGCAGCTAGCGCCATTCGACGGCCAACACCGCGGTTCCTGGTGTGTCCGCTGTGCCGTGCGTGTGATCATTGCTTGTACAGCCCTCTCTCAGTGTCCGGAGCAAGTATGGTGGGTCTGACACACCGGTGTCAATGTGTTCTTTTTTCCATTTCCAGGAGTGTAATAAACTAAAAAGGTAACTATTAATTGAGTTTATTTTTCAGGTAACATATTTCCTTTTAGGTACGTACTTTAGACGTAATTTGCTGCTCGCGATTACGTGATTTATACGTTGTGTTATCTGATTTTGACAATGATTGATTAATGAACAGGGTTGTTACTTATGTATATTATGCATCGCTTGGCTGCTATGCTTTTTCACTGATGTCACATTATCTTTTTTGTGTGCCTGCTGTGCTTATTTATTTAAATTATAATTGACACCTGATTAATTGTGCTGATGTGGTTATGTGTAGGTTATACTTTGTGATTTATCTGCTTGCGCCTTCATGTTTACTTATTAAGATTACATACGAACATTTATTTGCTTATGCTGATATGATGCTAATGACCTGTTTATTATGTAAGATATATATTTGCTGCATTGCGTATGGATTGCATATTTACACATTTCTGCTTTGTTGTCATAACTACTCTTCAATTTGGTATATAGAAATGCTGATATATGGTGTACGAACATGGAGTTTGGGTCACACTATGGTATTAATTATAGATTGTTTGCTTGGCAGAGCCTCGTTGTAGGGATTGTGCTGCATCCACTTGTTGACATTCTGTTCTCCACTGGTATATTTACTCGCTATTGCATGTTTTGCTTACGCTCAGTGCCTTATATTTTAAGATAAGAAAATGAACTGCTATAATTCTACGAACGACATTGGTACAAGAAATTTCATTGAAGTCACATGAGCTGGAGGTTTTATGGAAGCTGTATAAATTTATGTTACTAGGAAGGAAGCTAAAGACATGACACATCAACACTAGGTTTAGACCATTGACAGTTATTACACTGCATTCTTCGTGAGCAATTGAAATAGCAAGTGACAATTGACACAAGAAATACTCCACATGTTTGCTTCTGTTTTGCCATGATTCTCGAAGTGGTGTACACACTGTGAAATATTATGATCATTCACACTCCGTAATCGTACTTACTTACTGAAAGTTCTTCGAACTAAAGGCTGTTAGAGGTCTTGTATGCATTTCTTTTATTTTATGATGGACACAGTAACCAAAATGTATTTTATAATTCATGATGAGTAGAAGATTTGGCTCAGGTGGACTACACAGAGGTTGTGTGTGGACATTGTGTCTTCGGATTGTACGGGATGATGAATTGAAGTTTGCACTAGAATTTTATCTGTACTTGTTCGAGGAGACTGACTAGAGGAAAGAGTTGTTATGGAAGTGAAATGATGTTGGCGATAAGGTTTATATGTGTCGACGTATTGAAGAGGTATTATTGAGGTATTGAGATTGTGTGAAGTTGATGATTATTGGAGTTTTCGTGGACAAGAGGTAAGGTAAATGATGTTGGTGATAAGGTTTATATGTATCGACGTAAGAGGTATTATTGAAGTATTGAGATTATGAGATGCTGATGATTATTGGAGTTTTGGTGGATAAGAGGTAAAGTAAGTGAGGAGCATATTTTTTTTGTTGGTTTATATGGAACAAGGAGGATGAAGATGTCAGACTAGAACACTCAAGTGGAAGGAAGATTGTCTACACACACACTTTGTTAAATCACTAAGCAGTATATATATATATATATATATATATATATACACTCCTGGAAATTGAAATAAGAACACCGTGAATTCATTGTCCCAGGAAGGGGAAACTTTATTGACACATTCCTGGGGTCAGATACATCACATGATCACACTGACAGAACCACAGGCACATAGACACAGGCAACAGAGCATGCACAATGTCGGCACTAGTACAGTGTATATCCACCTTTCGCAGCAATGCAGGCTGCTATTCTCCCATGGAGACGATCGTAGAGATTCTGGATGTAGTCCTGTGGAACGGCTTGCCATGCCATTTCCACTTGGCGCCTCAGTTGGACCAGCGTTCGTGCTGGACGTGCAGACCGCGTGAGACGACGCTTCATCCAGTCCCAAACATGCTCAATGGGGGACAGATCCGGAGATCTTGCTGGCCAGGGTAGTTGACTTACACCTTCTAGAGCACGTTGGGTGGCACGGGATACATGCGGACGTGCACTGTCCTGTTGGAACAGCAAGTTCCCTTGCCGGTCTAGGAATGGTAGAACGATGGGTTCGATGACGGTTTGGATGTACCGTGCACTATTCAGTGTCCCCTCGACGATCACCAGTGGTGTACGGCCAGTGTAGGAGATCGCTCCGCACACCATGATACCGGGTGTTGGCCCTGTGTGCCTCGGTCGTATGCAGTCCTGATTGTGGCGCTCACCTGCACGGCGCCAAACACGCATACGACCATCATTGGCACCAAGGCAGAAGCGACTCTCATCGCTGAAGACGACACGTCTCCATTCGTCCCTCCATTCACGCCTGTCGCGACACCACTGGAGGCGGGCTGCACGATGTTGGGGCGTGAGCGGAAGACGGCCTAACGGTGTGCGGGACCGTAGCCCAGCTTCATGGAGACGGTTGCGAATGGTCCTCGCCGATATCCCAGGAGCAACAGTGTCCCTAATTTGCTGGGAAGTGGCGGTGCGGTCCCCTACGGCACTGCGTAGGATCCTACGGTCTTGGCGTGCTCCCGTGCGTCGCTGCGGTCCGGTCCCAGGTCGACGGGCACGTGCACCTTCCGCCGACCACTGGCGACAACATCGATGTACTGTGGAGACCTCACGCCCCACGTGTTGAGCAATTCGGCGGTACGTCCACCCGGCCTCCCGCATGCCCACTATACGCCCTCGCTCAAAGTCCGTCAACTGCACATACGGTTCACGTCCACGCTGTCGCGGCATGCTACCAGTGTTAAAGACTGCGATGGAGCTCCGTATGCCACGGAAAACTGGCTGACACTGACGGCGGCGGTGCACAAATGCTGCGCAGCTAGCGCCATTCGACGGCCAACACCGCGGTTCCTGGTGTGTCCGCTGTGCCGTGCGTGTGATCATTGCTTGTACAGCCCTCTCGCAGTGTCCGGAGCAGGTATGGTGGGTCTGACACACCGGTGTCAATGTGTTCTTTTTTCCATTTCCAGGAGTGTATTTTTTTTTTTTTTTTTGGAGAGAGGAAGCATTTGCATATCTTGGCACACTGACAGTTGTTCAGCAACTGTACATTTGATCTGACTTGTTAAACATTGGTCTTGACATGATGACTATGACGCTGACTAACTATTATTGACTTTATAAACTGCTGCCATTACTACTTGATACACATGTTGAACATCAAATTTTGACAGAATTGCATTTACACAGTTAACACTATTCAATTACACAGTAGCACTTAATGTGGATGAAAGATGAGTGAGTGTGTTTTGTGTGTTTTCTTTTCCTAATCCCAAATAATTGGCACCGATCTATCTCCTAAATATTATTTTACTTGTTTGGTGGCTTGCACTGACACCCATAAATATTATAGGTTTACTGTTATTTGTGTATTGTAATAGTTAATATGACAATTATCTGATATCATTTGTGTGTTTATTATTATTTGTATGTTTAGTGTAAGAGCATTGATAATAATTTTGTAAAAGCAATTGTGTGTGCATTCAAACTGTTGTTCGTATTTGCACCTGCTCAACATTGCTGGGTGCCACTGTTGGAACTGCTTCTACTGACATAATGTCACTTGTTGCTGTCTGCACCTGCTCAACATTGCTGGGTGCCACTGATGGACTGCTTCTACTGAAATAATGTCACTTGTTGGTGTCTGCACCTGCTCAACATTACTGGGTGCCACTGATGAACTGCTTCTACTGAAATGATGTCACTTGTTGGTGTCTGCACCTGTTCAACATTACTGGGTGCCACTGATGAACTGCTTCTACTGAGATAATGTCACTTGTTGGTGTCTGCATCTGTTCAACAATGCTGGGTGCCACTGATGGAATTGCTTCTACTGAAATAATGTCACTTGTTGGTGTCTGCATCTGTTCAACAATGCTGTGTGCCACTGATGGACTGCTTCTACTGAGATAATGTGACTTGTTGGTGTCTGCACCTGTTCAGAAATGCTGGGTGCCACTGATGGACTGCTTCTACTGAAATGATGCCACTTGTTGGTGTCAGCACCTGCTCAACATTACTGTGTGCCACTGATGGACTGCTTCTACTGAAATGATGTCAGTTGTTGGTGTCAGCACCTGCTCAACATTGCTGGGTGCCACTGATGGACTGCTTCTACTGAAATAATGTCACTTGTTGGTGTCTGCACTGGTTCAACATTGCTGGGTGCCATTGATGGAATTGCTTCTACTGAAATAATGTCACTTGTTGGTGTCTGCATCTGTTCAACAATGCTGTGTGCCACTGATGGACTGCTTCTACTGAGATAATGTGACTTGTTGGTGTCTGCACCTGTTCAGAAATGCTGGGTGCCACTGATGGACTGCTTCTACTGAAATGATGTCACTTGTTGGTGTCAGCACCTGCTCAACATTACTGTGTGCCACTGATGGACTGCTTCTACTGAAATGATGTCAGTTGTTGGTGTCAGCACCTGCTCAACATTGCTGGGTGCCACTGATGGACTGCTTCTACTGAAATAATGTCACTTGTTGGTGTCTGCACCGGTTCAACATTGCTGGGTGCCACTGATGGAACTGCTTCTACTGAAATAATGTCACTTGTTGCAGTCTGTACCTGCTCAACATTGCTGGGTGCTACTGATGGACTGCTTCTACTGAGATAATGTCACTTGTTGGCGTCTGCACCTGTTCAGAAATGCTGGGTGCCACTGATGGACTGCTTCTACTGAAATAATGTCACTTGTTGGTGTCTGCACCGGTTCAACATTGCTGGGTGCCACTGATGGAACTGCTTCTACTGAAATAATGTCACTTGTTGCAGTCTGTACCTGCTCAACATTGCTGGGTGCTACTGATGGACTGCTTCTACTGAGATAATGTCACTTGTTGGCGTCTGCACCTGTTCAGAAATGCTGGGTGCCACTGATGGACTGCTTCTACTGAAATGATGTCAGTTGTTGGTGTCAGCACCTGCTCAACATTACTGTGTGCCACTGATGGACTGCTTCTACTGAAATGATGTCAGTTGTTGGTGTCAGCACCTGCTCAACATTGCTGGGTGCCACTGATGGACTGCTTCTACTGAAATAATGTCACTTGTTGGTGTCTGCACCGGTTCAACATTGCTGGGTGCCACTGATGGAGCTGCTTCTACTGAAATAATGTCACTTGTTGCAGTCTGTACCTGCTCAACATTGCTGGGTGCTACTGATGGACTGCTTCTACTGAGATAATGTCACTTGCTGGCGTCTGCACCTGCTTAACATTGCTGGGTGCCACTGATGGAATTGCTTCTACTGAAATAATGTCACTTGTTGGTGTCTGCATCTGTTCAACAATGCTGTGTGCCACTGATGGACTGCTTCTACTGAGATAATGTGACTTGTTGGTGTCTGCACCTATTCAGAAATGCTGGGTGCCACTGATGGACTGCTTCTACTGAAATGATGTCACTTGTTGGTGTCAGCACCTGCTCAACATTACTGTGTGCCACTGATGGACTGCTTCTGCTGAAATGATGTCAGTTGTTGGTGTCAGCACCTGCTCAACATTACTGTGTGCCACTGATGGACTGCTTCTACTGAAATGATGTCAGTTGTTGGTGTCAGCACCTGCTCAACATTGCTGGGTGCCACTGATGGACTGCTTCTACTGAAATAATGTCACTTGTTGGTGTCTGCACCGGTTCAACATTGCTGGGTGCCACTGATGGAACTGCTTCTACTGAAATAATGTCACTTGTTGCAGTCTGTACCTGCTCAACATTGCTGGGTGCTACTGATGGACTGCTTCTACTGAGATAATGTCACTTGTTGGCGTCTGCACCTGCTTAACATTGCTGGGTGCCACTGATGGAATTGCTTCTACTGAAATAATGTCACTTGTTGGTGTCTGCATCTGTTCAACAATGCTGTGTGCCACTGATGGACTGCTTCTACTGAGATAATGTGACTTGTTGGTGTCTGCACCTATTCAGAAATGCTGGGTGCCACTGATGGACTGCTTCTACTGAAATGATGTCACTTGTTGGTGTCAGCACCTGCTCAACATTACTGTGTGCCACTGATGGACTGCTTCTACTGAAATGATGTCAGTTGTTGGTGTCAGCACCTGCTCAACATTGCTGGGTGCCACTGATGGACTGCTTCTCCTGAAATAATGTCACTTGTTGGTGTCTGCACCGGTTCAACATCGCTGGGTGCCACTGATGGAACTGCTTCTACTGAAATAATGTCACTTGTTGCAGTCTGTACCTGCTCAACATTGCTGGGTGCTACTGATGGACTGCTTCTACTGAGATAATGTCACTTGTTGGCGTCTGCACCTGCTTAACATTGCTGGGTGCTACTGATGGACTGCTTCTACTGAGATAATGTCACTTGTTGGCGTCTGCACCTGCTTAACATTGCTGGGTGCCACTGATGGAATTGCTTCTACTGAAATAATGTCACTTGTTGGTGCCTGCACCGGTTCAACATTGCTGGGTGCTACTGATGGACTGCTTCTACTGAGATAATGTCACTTGTTGGCGTCTGCACCTGCTCAACATTACTGGGTGCCATTGATTGAATAATACTTATGTAAACTATTATGTAAAATCATATGTATAAATGCATTTGTATTCCTTAGTGTATTTTATATATTAGGTTGTTGAACGGTCAGTGCAAAGCCAAAATTTATATAGTTATATGATATTTAATTATTAATATTATCTTTTATTTTTGTTTGTGTTTTTTTTTTTTTTGGACGAATTTAGTGGTATTTTCACCACCAATGCTGGCAAAAATACCATCAAATTCGGGCCCGTGGAGGAGGGGCATATGAAAGGTGGCTACACTGAGCCACAGCGCCAGAGATTGCGCCAAAGAGTATTATTCAGCCGCCTCCACTGGCAGTTCTTGTCGAGAAGTCGTAGTAGGCAGTTCTTATCTAGAAGTCGTGGTGGAGAGCGCTTGTTGAGATGTAGCAGTGGTGAGTCGTTGTTGAGAAGTTCCCATGGAGAGTGCTTGTTCAGAACTTGTAGTATTGTTTTGATGGGCTAGACACCAGATGTTGTTGGATTAGGGATGCTGTAATGTGCTTTTCGTCAATATATATGAAGGTAAAAAAATTCCTTTTTTTTGTATTATTTCAATGTCTTAAACAATAATGCCTATTGGTTACAGGTTCAGTCAACAAAGCATCTGGCTCGTGTTCTTGTATTAGACTGTATTTCTGGTTTTTTTTAATTACTTCAGTATAAATGGTGTTTAAAACATCTGGTCTTATTGAGGAAGAACCGTGCCAGATGTGTACGTTGAATCACACTTCCACACACAGAACAGCTACACTTGTGTTTTGTTGTTTCGTAGGTTTTATAGTTGCTGGGGACTTAATTAATTAATTGTGTTAACGGAAGTTTTCTGTCATTCTTTGTTGTTATTCTATGCAGTCAGATTGCGTACTAATACTAGTCAGGGGCAACCGTTTACGAGACTGCGTAACCGGACAGTCAGCTACTGAAAATTAAAAAGTATTTGCATTCATTATATTTAATTAAGTCCCCATGCAAGCGTTACGGAGATGCACAACGAACCCCACAAGCCGACGTGACGAGAGAGGCGTTGTGCATCACGGAGATATTTACTGTTGAAATTTCGAGAGAGAACTTCCCAGGAAGCATCGGACAATTTATTACTTCCCCGCATATACGTTTCGCGTAATGACCATGAGGACAAAATTCGGGAAATTAGACAAAATGCAGAGGCTTACCGACAATCATTATTCCCAAGGGCTATTCTCGAGTGATACAGCGGTCGAGGGCTCAGTTAATGGTAAAATGTACCCTCCGCCACACACCATTAGATGGCTTGCAGAGTATGATGTAGATACAGCTGAATGTATTTTGAAAATAAACCATTATTAAAGTTCAAGTAAAGCAATTTAAAAGCTACATCCTTGAAAATTGGTATTTGACTTCTTGGTTGGAAATTAAAAAAGATACATGATTCACTGTTTTTGGAAATTCAACCCCTGAGAGGGTGAAATAGGGGATGAAAACTCTTATGAAAATATTTCATTATGGAATATTTTTAAAGCTACATATATGAAAATTTATATTTGGCTTCTCGATTTGAAATAAGAAAAAGAAAGTATTTCAGTGTTTCAGAAAATTCAAACCCTAAGGGGGTAAAATAAGGTATGAAAGATTTCACGGAACTATTTAATTAAGCAAGTATTTTTGAAACTTAATTGCTGAAAATTTGCATTTGGCTTATCGGTTAGAAATTTTTCTTTAAAAAAAAATGGGTTTCAGTGTTTCTTTGGAACCCAAGCTCTAAAAGGATGAAATAGAGCATGAAAATTTTTATAAATATATTTCATTACGTTTAGACATAATTATTGCTAAATCTATGACTTGGTATTGACTTTTAAAGTATTTGACTTTTAAAGAAGTATGTGTTAGGGAATGACAGATTTAATGGAAATATCATCACAAGAACTCAAAAGTTGGATTAACGAAGACATCTGACTCCAGCTACCAGAATCGATTTTTTTTGTCGTAGGACATTTGGAAAAGACAATCTTTCCATGACCTCAATTAGCTTGCAAAATTTAGAAGATGTTCCAATTTATGAACAACATAAAAATTCGATTAAAGAAAAACAAAGAAAGTTTGTGCAGATAATACATTCTATGCGAGCGAATCCACGAGCGCTAAGTTAGTAGTGCTACGTTATACGTTAAGACAAGTCTTTGTTAAACTTTGTTACCGAAAACCTCGAAAATTTCAAAAAATGTGTGTGAAATCTTATGGGACTAAGGTCATCAGTCCCCAAGCTTACGCACTGCTTAACTTAAATTATCCTAAGAACTTACACACACACACACACACACCCATGCCCGAAGGAGGACTCGAACCTCCGCCGGGATCAGCCACACAGTCCATGACTGCAGCGCCATAGACCGCTCGGCTAATCCCACGCTGCTCGAAAATTTCCTAACCATTTTGCTTCAGAATTCTGTATGATACTGTAATAAAAGTTCGGATGGAGATAGGATACATAGTCCCATTTATCTCGACCACCCTAAATAACAGTTTGTCCAGATGCAAATTACAAAATGCTCCAAGCAAATGTCGGGGGGGTTTTATTCGGTAATTCGTTTCCTCTCGTAAAGACCTATTCAAAAATGTATCACAGTGTACCATTCACTGAAACACAACGTTATTGATTACATAACAAAACAATGACTTTGACGCTCCCAGCGCTTAGTGCAGGTACTCGGGGTAATGGAACACACCCATGTGCTGACGTTGACAGAGGACAATTGTAAACTGAGCCGTGCACGGCTCGTGTTCATGCCATTTATTGTTTGTCATCTTCTATTACGGTACTGCCGCCTCGTTTTCTTATTCCATTTACTGGTGTACCATCTGTGGAGCGACCGATAGTATTTCCGGGTCGTCGTGTGTCTGGCTGTCAGTTCGGGACGGACCAGCAGTGCAGTCGGGACGCAGCAACAGTGAAGTCGGGGAAGGAGCGCCGGTGAGGCGCGGACAGCCAGTGCTCGCCTACCGCTGGCGAAACACAATCATGAACTGTCCAACGGCGGGAGACTGGAGCGGGACGACCGTTGGTTGGTCGTTCGATTGGTCGTCTCATCGACCGACGTATATTTGGTCCTTCCACCGTTTCCGGGCCTGACAGTTAGTCGGTTGGTGTGGAGCAGCGAGGAAATCTCCACGGCGCGTAGTTTGGCCGATGCCGCTGGCGGCGTCTACACGCGGTCGGAGTGTGTAGTGCTGTTCTTATTGTTACGAGGTCCGTGGCTCGCCTGCCCTGGAGACGAAAGTTGAGTTTTGACTTAATCTACCGGCAAGTCACGACTATTGACTTCGTGTCGTTTAGATTTCGTTGTCGGCTGTTGGTACATTCCCGCGAGCAACAACGAGCGTGTTCGAGTTGGCGAAGGTTTAGCCACCGTACGGTGGAGTCTCACTGTATTTCGTTATTTGCAGTTGAAGTGCACCAGCGGAATCTTCTACCTTGTGGCCGTTAACGTTCCGATTACCTCCCCTGGCCGTTGACGTAAATTCGGGCAGTGTATTTTCCTCATCGTGTTGTCGCTGTCCAGCACAGTGTGTAGTTTGACGGCTCAATGTATAATTGGTTGTGGGCGCCAATACTTTCTACGTTCTTCCATTGAACTACCTGTTCTTTGCTGGTAGGGTGGAGCGGAAGTTATCTTGTCGGTGGGTCCGTTAACTGTCTGTCGGTTGGGTTGTCGTCGGATCGAGAATGGTTGGGCCGACTGCCTGGGTCATCTAAGCGAGCGTTAGTATTTGAATTCCAGGTCGAACCTCGGAAACTTCTGAGCTCCGTTGAGTGTACTGACTTTTCTTATTTGTTCTTGTTTTTTGTATTTGTATGGCTTCTAGCCGATTTTTAAATTAAGGTTGTTTTGCCCTTAAGGCGTAAGATTGTTTGGGCCATCAGCCTAATTAAAGAACTGTTTTAAGGTAAGGCCTTTGGCCTTTTAAAAATTTATTTTGGTTTGAGTCTTAAGTTACTGGCTTTCAGCCGACTTTAAATTAATGTGGTCGTGGCCTTAAGGCATGAGATTGTATGGCGTATTCAGCTGGTTATTAAGTTCTAAAAATTAATGCTGTTTTTTTAATTTTCTTGGCTCTTCAATGTTTGGTCAAATAAATAAAGTTGTATGTTAGAATGTAACTGGCAGCCGCTTATTTTAGCCCCTTTCCACAATTTAAACTACCTGCCCTGTCCTGCGGGTTTAGCAGGGTGTATCTACAGTTAACACTATTTTCCTGTGAATTATCTACTTTGTATGTTATAGTAACACTGTAATTATTACTGCCCGCATCTCGTGGTCGTGCGGTAGCGTTCTCGCTTCCCACGCCCGGGTTCCCGGGTTCGATTCCCGGCGGGGTCAGGGATTTTCTCTGCCTCGTGATGGCTGGGTGTTGTGTGCTGTCCTTAGGTTAGTTAGGTTTAATTAGTTCTAAGTTCTAGGGGACTGATGACCATAGATGTTAAGTCCCATAGTGCTCAGAGCCATTTGAACCATTTTTTTGTAATTATTACTCTTTTCCTGGATATATTACTCACTCACCTTCTCGATTTGAACCACTAAGAACAAACTCATAGTCTGTGTTATTCTTTTTTTTTTTTTTTTTTTTTTGGTCATCAGTCTACTGCTACTGACTGGTTTGATGCGGCTCGCCACGAATTCCTTTCCTGTGCTAACCTCTTCATCTCAGAGTAGCAACCTACGTCCTCAATTATTTGCTTGACGTATTCCAATCTCTGTCTTCCTCTACAGTTTTTGCCCTCTACAGCTCCCTCTAGTTCCATGGAAGTCATTCCCTCATGTCTTAGCAGATGTCCTATCATCCTGTCCCTTCTCCTTATCAGTGTTTTCCACATATTCCTTTCCTCTCCGATTCTGCATAGAACCTCCTCATTCCTTACGTTATCAGTCCACCTAATTTTCAACATTCGTCTGTAGCACCACATCTCAAATGCTTCGATTCTCTTCTGTTCCGGTTTTCCCACAGTCCATGTTTCACTACCATACAATGCTGTACTCCAGACGTACATCCTCAGAAATTTCTTCCTCAAATTAAGGCCAGTATTTGATATTAGTAGGCTTCTCTTGGCCAGAAATGCCTTCTTTGCCATAGCGAGTCTGCTTTTGATGTCTTCCTTGCTCCGTCCGTCATTGGTTATTTTACTGCCTAGGTAGCAGAATTCCTTAACTTCACTGACTTCGTGACCATCAATCCTGATGTTAAGTTTCTCGCTGTTCTCATTTCTACTACTTCTCATTACCTTCGTCTTTCTCCGATTTACTCTCAAACCATACTGTGTACTCATTAGGCTGTTCATTCCGTTCAGCAGATCATTTAATTCTTCTTCACTTTCACTCAGGATAGCAATGTCATCAGCGAATCGTATCATTGATATCCTTTCACCTTGTATTTTAATTCCACTCCTGAACCTTTCTTTTATTTCCGTCATTGCTTCATCGATGTACAGAATGAAGAGTAGGGGCGAAAGGCTACAGCCTTGTCTTACACCCTTCTTAATACGAGCACTTCTACATCTACATCTACATCCATATTCCGCAAGCCACCTGACGGTGTGTGGCGGAGGGTACCTTAAGTACCTCTATCGGTTGTCCCTTCTATTCCGGTCTCGTATTGTTCGTGGAAAGAAGGATTGTCGGTATGCCTCTGTGTGGGCTCTAATCTCTCTGATTTTATCCTCATGGTCTCTTCGCGAGATGTAGGAGGGAGCAATATACTGCTTGACTCTTCGGTGAAGGTATGTTCTCGAAACTTTGACAAAAGCCCGTACCGAGCTACTGAGCGCCTCTCTTGCAGTCTTCCACTGGAGTTAATCTATCATCTCCGTAACGCTTTCGGGATTACTAAATGATCCTGTAACGAAGCGCGCTGCTCTCCGTTGGATCTTCTCTATATCTTCTATCAACCCTATCTGGTACGGATCCCACACTGCTGAGCAGTATTCAAGAAGTGGGCGAACAAGCGTACTGTAACCTACTTCCTTTGTTTTCGGATTGCATTTCCTTAGGATTCTTCCAATGAATCTCAGTCTGGCATCTGCTTTACCGACGATCAACATTATATGATCATTCCATTTTAAAAAAATAGTTCAAATGGCTCTGAGCACTATGGGACTTAACTTCTAAGGTCATCAGTCCCCTAGAACTTAGAACTACTTAAACCTAAATAACCTAAGGACATCACACACATCCATGCCCGAGGCAGGATTCGAACCTGCGACCGTAGCGGTCGCGCGGTTCCAGACTGTAGCGCCTAGAACCGCTCGGCCACTCTGGCCGGCATTCCATTTTAAATCACTCCTAATGCGTACTCCCAGATAATTTATGGTATTAACTGCTTCCAGTTGCTGACCTGCTATTTTGTAGCTAAATGATAAAGGATCTATCTTTCTGTATATTCGCAGCACATTACACTTGTCTACATTGAGATTCAATTGCCATTCCCTGCACCATGCGTCAATTCGCTGCAGATCCTCCTGCATTTCAGTACAATTTTCCATTGTTACAACCTCTCGATATACCACAGCATCATCTGCAAAAAGCCTCAGTGAACTTCCGATGTCATCCACAAGGTCATTTATGTATATTGTGAATAGCAACGGTCCTATGACACTCCCCTGCGGCACACCTGAAATCACTCTTACTTCGGAAGACTTCTCTCCATTGAGAATGACATGCTGCGTCCTGTTATCTAGGAACTCCTCAATCCAATCACACAATTGGTCTGATAGTCCATATGCTCTTACTTTGTTCATTAAACGACTGTGGGGAACTGTATCGAACGCCTTGTGGAAGTCAAGAAACATGGCGTCTACCTGTGAACCCGTGTCTATGGCCCTCTGAGTCTCGTGGACGAATAGCGCGAGCTAGGTTTCACATGACCGTCTTTTTCGAAACCCATGCTGATTCCTACAGAGTAGATTTCTAGTCTCCAGAAAAGTCATTATACTCGAACACAATACGTGTTCCAAAATTCTACAACTGATCGACGTTAGAGATATAGGTCTATAGTTCTGCACATCTGCTCGACGTCCCTTCTTGAATACGGGGATGACTTCGTTCTTGATCGTACACTCTTATTATTCCCTCTTGGTTGTTGTACATATTGTATATGACCCGTCTCTCCCTATAGCTTACCCCTACTTTTTTCAGAATCTCGAACAGCTTGCACCATTTTATATTGTCGAACGCTTTTTCCAGGTCGGCAAATCCTATGAAAGTGTCTTGATTTTTCTTTAGCCTTGCTTCCATTATTAGCCGTAACGTCAGAATTGCCTCTCTCGTCCTTTTACTTTTCCTAAAGCCAAACTGATCGTCACCTAGCGCATTCTCAATTTTCTTTTCCATTCTTGTGTATATTATTTTTGTAAGCAGCTTCGATGCATGAGCTGTTGAGCTGATTGTGCGATAATTCTTGCAGTTGTCAGCTCTTGCCGTCTTCGTAATTGTGTGGATGATGCTTTTCCGAAAGTCAGATGGTATGTCGCCAGACTCATATATTCTACACACCAACGTGAATAGTCGTTTTGTTGCCACTTCCCCCAATCATTTTAGAAATTCTGATGGAATGTTACCTATCCCTTCTGCCTTATTTGACCGTAAGTCCTCCAAAGCTCTTTTAAATTCCGATTCTAATACTGGATCCCCTATCTCTTCTAAATCGACTCCTGTTTCTTCTTCTATCACATCAGACAAATCTTCACCCTCATAGAGGCTTTCCATGTATTCTTTCCACCTATCTGCTCTCTCCTCTGCATTTAACAGTGGAATTCCCGTTGCACTCTTAACGTTATCACCGTTGCTTTTAATGTCACCAAAGGTTGTTTTGACTTTCCTGTATGCTGAGTCTGTCCTTCCGACAATCATATCTTTTTCGATGTCTTCACATTTTTCCTGCCGCCATTTCGTCTTAGCTTCCCTGCACTTCCTATTTATTTCATTCCTCAGCGACTTGTATTTCTGTATTCCTGATTTTCACGGAACATGTTTGTACTTCCTCCTTTCATCAATCAACTGCAGTATTTCTTCTGTTACCCATGGTTTCTTCGCAGCTACCTTCTTTGTACCTATGTTTTCCTTCCCAACTTCTGTGATGGCCCTTTTTACAGATGTCCATTCCTCTTCAACTGTACTGCCTACTGCGCTATTCCTTATTGCTGTATCTATAGCGTTAGAGAACTTCAAACGTATTTCGTCATTCCTTAGTACTTCCGTATCCCACTTCTTTGCGTATTGGTTCTTCCTGACTAATGTCTTGAACTTCAGCCTACTCTTCATCACTACTATATTGTGATCTGAGTCTATATCTGCTCCTGGATACGCCTTACAGTACAGTATCTGATTTCGGAAACTCTGTCTGACCATGATGCAATCTAACTGAAATCTTCCCGTATCTACCAGCCTTTTCCAAGTATACCTCCTCCTCTTGTGATTCTTGAACAGGGTATACGCTATTACTAGCTGAAACTTGTTACATAACTCAATTAGTCTTTCTCCTCTTTCATTCCTTGTCCCAAGCCCATATTCTCCTGTAACCTTTTCTTCTACTGCTTCCCCTACAACTGCATTCCAGTCGCCCATGACTATTAGATTTTTGTCCCCCTTTACATACTGCATTACCCTTTCAATATCCTCATACACTTTCTCTATCTGTTCATCTTCAGCTTGCGACGTCGGCATGTATACCTGAACTATCGTTGTCGGTGTTGGTCTGCTGTCGATTCTGATTAGAACAACCTGGTCACTGAACTGTTCACAGTAACACACCCTCTGCCCTGCCATCCTATTCATAACGAATCCTACACCTGTTATACCATTTTCTGCTGCTGTTGATATTACCCGATACTCATCTGACCAGAAATCCTTGTCTTCCTTCCACTTCACTTCACTGACCCCTACTATATCTAGATTGAGGCTTTGCATTTCCCTTTTCAGATTTTCTTGTTTCCCTACCACGTTCAAGCTTCTGACATTCCACGCCCCGACTCGTAGAACGTTATCCTTTCGTTGATTATTCAATCTTTTTTCTCATGGTAACCTCCCCCTTGGCAGTCACCTTCCAGAGATCCGAATGGGGGACTATTCCGGAATCTTTTTCCAATGGAGAGATCATCATGACACTTCTTCAATTACAGGCCACATTCCCTGTGGATACACGTTACGTGTCTTTAACGCAGTGGTTTCCATTGCCTTCTGCATCCTCATGTCGTTGATCATTGCTGATTCTTCCGCCTTTAGGGGCAATTTCCCACCCCTAGGACAAGAGAGTGCCCTGAACCTCTATCCGCTCCTCCACCCTCGTTGACAAGGCCGTTGGTAGAATGAGGCTGACTTCTTATGCCGAAAGTCTTCGGCCGCCAATGCTGATTATTTATCAAAATTTAGGCAGTGGCGGGGATCGAACCCAGGACCGAAGACGTTTTGATTATGAATGAAAGACGCTACCCCTAGACCACGGTGTTATTCTAGTAATTACCCCTAGACCACGGTGTTATTCTAGTAATTTCTAATTCAATTGTTAGCTTTCGGCACTAATCTTATACTTGTTAACACTGTTTTCCTGTGCTGGTAGCATTGGCCTTGTAAGTCATCGTCTTCCCTTCTCCAACGTGAACTGTACAGTGCACTAACTATTTTTCCTCATTTAATAAGGAGAGTAGCTGTTTTTACAGTCGTCAGTATTCTCAGTCTCACAACGGATACTTCCTGCTCCCCACTCTCTCCGTATGCGCGCCTGTTTCCGCGTTTTGTTCTAGGGAAGTGCAACCGGCCTTGAACTCCATGGTTTCTCTAGTCCCCTACCTACCTGTGCGTGCCTCCCTCATACTCTGTCGCATCCTCCTCGTATACCTCAGGACACCGGCTATGCCAAAGCCCAGACCAGCCGCTGTCCCGACTTGCAAAAACGTGCAGTCGTTACGGACACACCTGACAGAACTCATCTGCAAATTTCGGGACCTCTTACTTTCATGGCTGAGCCCGATTATTCCTTCCAGCTCTGTAAGCCCCGATGACTGTATCTTTCTGAGACATGACAGGTGACACGGACGGGGTGTCGGTATGGCTGCATAATACGTATGCAGTTATTCCCAAATGTCGTGTTCACGTACAAAACACGAGGACAAACACCCAAATACATGTTCATTCAAAGTGAGACCCTCAACATAAGGTGTCTTATCTGTGTAATATAGTGTCTTATCTGTGTAATATACTACTCATCCGGAGATGGACAGCTCTCTAGCTTTCAATCCGCAGTCTCAGATGACCACATAATTATTGTAACCGGAGACGCGAACACAAATTTTCTACACAACAGTCCATCAGTTTCAGAATAGAAGCGTTTACTTTCTTGTCCAGATCTATACTGTTTCCACATGGGCAAATCCATCATACAGTAGACCCGCATAGTTCCATCGATTATTTTCGAAAGTAAGTCCCCAAACAGAGTAATTCGCAATGATGAAAGTCTCTGCACGTGGCTTATGTGCACACGATGTAATATTCATGACGTACAATGTGCAAGAAACAAACTGCAAGAGGTCACGTTCAGATATTTTAGGGGCATTATTATGTCTGAAATTACAGTTGACGCCTATCATATCTCTTGGCAGGGAATGAAGGAAATATCTTTGACATAAATTGCGAAGTATCTATTTTCACTGAGAGAGTCAATAATTTGCACGATAATCACGCTGCGATAAGCTATAAGGAGAAAACCTGCACCATGGCATACCGGTCAACTCAAACAATTCATGATGTCTGAGATGCAGCACACAGGAAATATAAACGGCACCCGATCTACAAGCGACTGTGCAACACAATTGTTCAATCGGTGTGAATTGCAAAATTCAAATATGCCAACTCGATAGAGGACTTTCACAGGTCCTCCGTCTTGTGCAGAAATCAACAAAGCCTAGAACCAGACAAAAGTCAATCTGCTGTTGAACGTTTGGTTCCTAGTGAGGTTCTAAATGAGTATTTTGCCGCGCCTACATCTCTGTTTGATTACCAACGCACGAGGACACAAACCGTCGGCTCTTGTGTTATCAGTAGTTGATACGAAGTGCCGGTAAGTCTTGAAATTGTGTGGAAGTCAACAGCGCTAATTCGTTCGGCAGCTGCAGGCCACGACAATATTACAATACAAATGATCAGTTTCCTCGTCGATCCATAACTCCCCACGATAATGTTAACCATTTTCTGACCTTCAACATCTTCGCAGTAGCCTTGAAAAAGGGACTCATAAAACCTCTACTCAAAAAGGAATCTGTCCAATAACCTTCCGACTACAGGCCCATTTGCATTCTACCAGTAATATCTAAGGCTTTAGGCCACACAGTTCATAATCAACAAACCCATTACTTAACATAAAACATTCTTGTGGATGAAAACCAGTCTGGTTTCCGCTAAAATCGTGGCACGATGCCTCCTCTCATAAAAGTGACTGACGAACTGCAACAAGTTGTGGACAAATAAGAGGCGAGTATTGGGTGCTTTTTGAAGTTTAGAAAAGCTGTCGGCACTGTCGACTTTGAAAATTTTCGTACTTTCCGAACTCTAAAGTCAAAACTTTTCTTCAACTTCTGTACAAGTTCGACTCATAGCTTACCTACCGCATGTTATCTCCCATTGCAAATATCATTTATACGCTGACGACTTTCAGTTATACCTAAGTGCAAGCGAAAGAAATCTGCGCAGAGCCACCCAGAATGTAAATCCTGATTTACGAGTACATGCGTTCTCACAGTGGGTGCAGAACGTACGTTTGAAACTTAAACCGCCTAAGACGCAAGCAATCTTATTCGCCCACAAAAGACTTATTACTACTCAGTTCAGAGAATCTCTTCTACCCTTAATCCTAAACAGCTCAGAAATTACCGTCTCCTCTCCTGAACCAACACCTTGACTGAACTGAACACAAAACTGCAGTTTGTAAGAAGGTGGCAGCATCATTTCGTTCATTACACCAACATAAAAAACGTTTCCTCTCGGGTTTTAAAATAAATTCGTAGAGTCACTAATACTCCCTGTCCTTGACTATTGTGATCCTAAGCTCTAAGGACTTTCGTATGATAGCTCCTGTCAGTTGTAACTGGCGATGTATGCTTGTGGGCGATACATTTGTGACGTATGCTGTTTCGACCATCACACCTGCCTATGAAGAATTACCATGGCTACGTGCCAATAAGTGTGGAGATTATCATTCCCTGCATTTGTTGTATCGTCTTCTTAATCGTTGCACTCCACCCTATTTATCTTCAACCCTTACACTACTATCTGAACAACCAGCACAAATACACGTTCTCAAGGAAGTAAAATCTTCTCTGTACCAGTACACAACATTGCCATGTTCTCTAAATCATTTTCCGAACCAGGAACCAGACTTTGGAAAAATAAAAATGGCTCTGAGCACTATGGGACTTAACAACTGAGGTCATCAGTCCCCTAGAACTACTTAAACCCAACTAACCTAAGGACATCACACACGTACATGCCCGAGGCAGGATTCAAACCTGCGAACGTAGCGGTAGCGCGGTTCGAGACTGAAGTGCCTAGAACCGCTCGGCCGCATCGGCCGGCTTGGAAAAATATTTCTAAACATATTAGAGAAGCTAAAAGCCTTTCCATCTTCAAAAAATAGCTGATGGTCCATCTTCTTTCACAACAGCTATCTCTTCTGCAGCTCACTCTCGTCAATCCTCCCTCCCTCTCCATTTTTTCCTCCCCTTGTCTACAGAGTTCTCCACTGAAATTCTATTCTTTCCTAGCATGCACTGTCACTTCCACTTCAATCGCCTCTTTCACTATGCCAAATACCAAACAAAGCTTCAAAAGTGTTAAACTATTCAATATCATTCGTGATGCCTCAATTATTTTATTATGATTATTATTAACAATATTATTTTTATTATTATTATTGTCAAATACTACTTTTTCTTAATAATGTAAACTATTATTATTTAGTTCTTTATGTAACAACTTATCAATGTCATTCTTAATTCCTTATTTTATCCTTGTTATTTGTCCCGCTGTTGTTATTATTTTAGCTAATTATTATTTTTATTAATAACGCAGATTATTATTACTGTGATTATTTTGTAATTTTTTGTGTTTACTGTCCCTTGTCATGCTAAATAAGCAACAAATAAATAAATCTTAACAATAACTTCTGGTGTAAATTTGGATGTAAATAACAACTTAGTCACAGATAAGCATATGCAAACCATCCTGTTAGTGCTAAGACATTATTATAAGTAATACAGAGCAGGTGGTCGTAAAAGTAACTAGTATTTAGGGTAAGAGCAGCGTGGACTAACGTGCACATTGAACTTTCCTCTGAAAAGGCAAAGAACAAATTAAGTTCAAAATCGAAAAATAGAGCTATGGTAAAAATTAATAGTGAAAATGTTAATAAAGGAGATCACTCAATGAGAATAGGACCTTTCCGCAAGTTAGTAATAGTATGACTACTGCTGTCTTTGATAATACAACGTGTCGATATTGCACTCCTTGCTTCATTGCTGGCTTCGGGAACTTTTGAAAGCGGGGTGCGCCTTTACTGTGAGGGACCACTGTCCTAATGTATAGTGATAACACTGTCCGAGCTCCTGGGGGTCTTGCACCGCGGATATGTAACGTTCAGAATTTAGTAGAAAATGCATTACGTCGGTTTGCGGGAGAAAAGTATCTCATCAACTCCGCGGAAATGCGCGAGGGATTAAGTAAGGAATTTATGGTTGATGCAGTTGGTTATCAGTAATTACCTTGAAGACAACTAATGTGGCTACAGTGCTAATTTGAAAAAAAAATCATTAAATGTTAAACGACACTTATGAACGCAGTCATTGTTAGGAAATTACGTCCCGTAACTCGAATTTTACTGTTATCATTTTAAGGTGACATTTTCCATGTTTTAATTGAATAACATTACTATCTGAAAAGCATAAGACAAACGTATTCGTTTTAGGCCCATGGTAAGGTTATTTTCGTAGCGAACCGTTATCTTTAAGTAATGCACTTGAGTTTGGGGAAAGGCTTTTAACAAAGAGAGGAGTGAGGAGTTTTACATTGGACATACCATGCGGCGACGACTCCTTTTTCGGTGAAGAACGAGGGAGTTGTGTGCAGTAATGAGAATTAACTCTGAGCAGTAGGACTACGAGTCTGCGTGAGGGGAAAGCGAGAGCCAATAAAAAGTGTGTGAAGAGGACTTCGACTGAAGTGAAACAGCACAGCAACCAGCAGTCGCAGAAGCAAATTAAGTGTTGCAATAGTGCCAACTGCTCGTAGTTTGAAACTGCTGCTGTAGGCGAAACTTTTCAATTATTTGGCGTGTGACGAATTTCGAGCAGAGGAAATTAGTTATTGGTTGTGTTTCATACTTCGAACTTTCTAGAGCACAAACGTCCTCAGAAATGGGACAGGTATAATAGTTAGTGTTGCAGGAGTGCCGTTCAATAGGGAGGAAGAAAAGGTGGAGGTAATGGAGGCAATTAATTTTCAGAATAGATGCTTCTCAATATTTAACGGATATAATGAGAAGAGGCGACAATAAATTAGCGAACCGTGGAAATTAAATTTGAAAAAAGGTGAAAATGAAGATTAATGAGGGAAAGAGCACGAAAATTAGTGAGGAAATGCTGTAATTTCAGAAAGAAATCGAAGGAAGGTAGATAAGTTAGACGCAGTGCATCTAGCAATAAAACAAGCAGAAGGATGTAAAGAAACGAAAAACACTCCAGAATGTTAGATACAATCGGAGTCACAGCTACAAGCAACATCAGACACCAAATTGTAGGCTGTTGTACCCAATGTGAGAGAATGTGAAGAGAAAATCGCGGGTGAAGTAAATTCAGTGGTTAAGAATGTTAGAGAAGTAACGGTGGAGAGATATGAAGTGAGACAAAAAGAGATACACAAGGACACAGGGAATGAGATGCGAAACGCAACTACGAGGGCAGTTCAATACGTAATGCAACACATTTTTTTTCTGGACCAATTTTGGTTGAAAAAACCGGAAATTTCTTGTGGAATATTTTCAAACATTCCCGCTTCGTCTCGTATAGTTTCATTGACTTCCGACAGGTGGCAGCGCTGTACGGAGCTGTTAAAATGGCGTCTGTAACGGATGTGCGTTGCAAACAACGGGCAGTGATCGAGTTTCTTTCGGCGGAAAACCAGGGCATCTCAGATATTCATAGGCGCTTGTAGAATGTCTACGGTGATCTGGCAGTGGACAAAAGCACGGTGAGTCGTTGGGCAAAGCGTGTGTCATCATCGCTGCAAGGTCAAGCAAGACTGTCTGATCTCCCGCGTGCGGGCCGGCCGTGCACAGCTGTGACTTCTGCAATGGCGGAGCGTGCGAACACACTCGTTCGAGATGATCGACGGATCACCATCAAACAACTCAGTGCTCAACTTGATATCTCTGTTGGTAGTGCTGTCACAATTGTTCACCAGTTGGGATATTCAAAGGTTTGTTCCCGCTGGGTCCCTCGCTGTCTAACCGAACACCATAAAGAGCAAAGGAGAACCATCTGTGCGGAATTGCTTGCTCGTCATGTGGCTGAGGGTGACAATTTCTTGTCAAAGATTGTTACAGGCGATGAAACATGGGTTCATCACTTCGAACATGAAACAAAATGGCAATCAATGGAGTGGCGTCACACCCACTTCCCTACCAAGAAAAAGTTTAAAGCCATACCCTCAGCTGGTAAAGTCATGGTTACAGTCTTCTGGGACGCTGAAGGGGTTATTCTGTTCGATGTCCTTCCCCATGGTCAAACGATCAACTCTGAAGTGTATTGTGCTACTCTTCAGAAATTGAAGAAACGACTTCAGCGTGTTCGTAGGCACAAAAATCTGAACGAACTTCTCCTTCTTCATGACAACGGAAGACCTCACACAAGTCTTCAAACCGGAGAGGAGCTCACAAAACTTCAGTGGACTGTTCTTCCTTATGCACCCTACAGCCCCGATCTCGCACCGTCGGATTTCCATATGTTTGGCCCAATGAAGGACGCAATCCGTGGGAGGCACTACGCGGATGATGAAGAAGTTATTGATTCAGTACGACGTTGGCTCCGACATCGACCAGTGGAATGGTACCGTGCAGGCATACACGCCCTCATTTCAAGGTTGCGTAAGGCCGTAGCATTGAATGGAGATTACGTAGAAAAATAGTGTTGTGTAGCTAAAAGATTGGGGAATAACCTGGTGTATTTCAATGCTGAATAAAACAACCCCTGTTTCAGAAAAAAAATGTGTTGCATTACTTATTGAACTGCCCTCGTATTTTTCCAGAATGTTCGACGCCTATTTAGGAGTAGTTTGAAGTACCATCAGAGGACGTGAGAAATAAAGAATCGATAGACATGGAACAAACAGAGGTATTAAGCCCAAAAAATGACATGAAAACGGGAAGAACTAGAGGGAACGCTACCTTGCTTCTCACAAAGACACCGGTGACGACTGGGCCTAATGGCTCAGTAGTGAGTCACTGAAATGGGGCGTGGTACACGAACCATGTGAAGAGATCTTGTTTGAAGATCGATACGTTGAGGAACCACAGGCGTTCTGGCGCGAAACTGAGAATTTCCTTCATTAAATATGAGTTATTAAAGCCCACTCTTGGCACAACAAGTAGGAGGATACTAAGGAGTATCAAAGCTTTCATAAAACAATACCACTATGCCGTAAACTAGTGGAATCAGTAGAAAATTGAATATTGCTGAGCTACCGACGATGTAGAATAGTTACGAAGTTTTACGAAGAATGCAAGAGATTTCGGCTTGTGCTGGTATCACCAGTCGGCAACAGGACAAACTCACAGTCTATTCTTTTGTGACAGTCGAAAGTATGGCATACTATGAAGTTATTCTTCTGTGATAGACGATTTTACGACGTTCTCGCATTTCATTAACTTTTTTAGCTGAATCGTTTCGTACTATTTAATTGTCACTGTTCAACTGTGTTCACTAACAAATGCATTGTAATGGCATCCCGAACTTATTTCATGTAAATTAGCTACCCGTGCGCCCACCTACAATCACAGATCATCGGCTTGCATCTTTTGCCGAACCCAGTGAGCTAGAAGAACTGCTTCAACGGACAACATCAACAAGAGATTCACCGAAAACACTTAGGAGATAATTCTACATACTGACTCATTAAGGCAAGCCAGGGAAGGGGTCAGCTTAACTAGCGCAGTCTAGGGAGGGAAAGCATGACCAGTTATATTTTACGTCACGTATACTATCTTCTACAAGCTCGTACTTAAACTGAGAAACGTTTATGGATGTTTAACACCGCGAGATCTTGAAGACTGAATTAGAATTCAACACGGTACGAAACTACTCTAAGCCCGAACAGGCTCAACACACGAAAGTTACAAAGTCTACCAAATCTCAGATTTAAGTGTTGACCCCAGGTCAACAATAATAACAGTATCCACTGAAACACCACACGAAATATTTCAAAGCATCACAACCATCGCCTTCGAAAACTTGTAAGTTGTTGAATTTGTGTGGTTAGATTACTGGCCATAACAGCATAGATCCTGTGTGTTCAGCTGCATCCAAAAAGCTGTGAACGAGGCAAAATGGGCGCCCACTTTTATAAACATGGTCACTCTACCCCAAGAAATTCCAAGAACTCATGTCATTCACTTACCAAAGAAACCAGTAGTTTTATTTACATCATGTTGTACAAGAAACCAAATTTAAAACCAGACGCGATAAAAGAACCGTACTAAAAACCTGATTTGATTACGCTTACCAGGTTGTTAAGTATAAGAAGATGAATAATTACATATTTCAGTTGCAGTTACCAATTTTCAGTCTTTGCTCATTAAGCCTTGAGTAATTACCGTACCCATTTGTATAGCATGTCTGTTTTGTAGGAAATAACCTGCTCTCTTCAGTGCTGCCATCTAAATCATTGTATCTTTAACAATATTTAAACTACGAGCGAAACGATGCCCAATTCTGAATAATTAAAACTGACAGTCAAACATATAAAACTTATAATCTGAATGTAGTAGGTGAAGCAGTACACATTTTCCAACACATACTGCCATGCAGGAAGTGTAACTGTTTTGGTTTATTAATTGAGCTAGGTCTCAGATAGATTATATAACGATAAGACAGATATTCAGGAATCAGGTTTTAAATTGCAAGACATTTCCAGTGGCAGATGTGGACTCTGACCACAATCTATTGGTTATGTACTGTAGATTAAAACTGAAGAAACTGCAAAAAGGTGGGAATTTAAGGAGATGGGACCTGGATAAACAGAAAGAACCAGAGATTGTACAGAGTTTCAGGGAGAGCATAAGGGAACAATTGACAGGAATAGGGCAAAGAAATACAGTAGAAGAAGAATGGGTAGCTTTGAGGAATGAAATAGCGAAGGCAGCAGAGGATCAAGTAGATGAAAAGACGAGGGCTAATATAAATCCTTGGGTAACAGAAGAGATATTTAATTTAATTGATGAAAGGAGAAAATAAAAAAACATAGTAAATGAAACAAACAAAAAGGAATACAAACGTCTCAAAAATGAGATCGACAGGAAGTGCAAAATGGCTAAGCAGAGATGGCTAGAGGACAAATGTAAGGATGTAGAGGCGCGTATCACTAGGGGTAAGATAGATGACGCCTACAGGAAAATTAAAGAGACCTTTTGAGAAAAGAGAACCACTTGCATGAATATCAAGAGCTCAGATGGAAACCAAGTTCTAAGCAAAGAAGGGAAAGCAGAAAGGTGGAAGGAGTATATAGAGTCTATACAAGGGCGATGTTCTTGAGGACAATATTATAGAAATGGAATGTAGATGAAGATTAAATGAGAGATACGATACTGCGTGAAAAGTTTGACTGAGCACTGAAAGACGTGAGTCGAAAGAAGGCCCCGGGAGTAGACAACATTCCATTAGAACTACTGACAGCCTTGGGAGAGACCAGCCTAACAAAACTCTACCATATAGTGAGCAAGATGTATGAGACAGGCGAAATATCCTCAGACTTCAAGTAGAATATAATAATTCCAATCCCAAAGAAAGCAAGGGTTGACAGATGTGAAAATTTCCGAACTATCAGTTTAATAAGCCACGGCTGCAAAATACTAGCACGAATTCTTTACAGACGAATGTAAGAACTGGTAGAAGCCGACCTCGGGGAATATCAGTTTGGATTTCGTAGAAATGTTGGAACATGTGAGGCAATACTGACCCTACTACTTACCTTAAAAAATAGATTAAGGAAATTCAAACCTACGTTTCTAGCATTTGTAGATTTAGAGAAAGCTTTTGACAATGTTGACTGGAATACTCTCTTTCAAATTCTGAAGGTGGCAGGGGTCAAATACAGACAGCGAAAGGCTATTTACAATTTGTACAGAAACCAGATGGCAGTTTTAAGAAGCGTCGAGTGGCATGAAAGGGAAGCAGTGGTTGGGAAGGGAGTGACACAGGGTTGTAGCCTCTCCCCGATGTTATTCACTCTGTATATTGAGCAAGCAGTAAAGGAAACAAAAGAAAAATTAGGAATTAAAATCCATGGGGAAGAAATAAAAACGTTGAGGTTCGCCAATGACATTGTAATTCTGTCGGAGGCAGCAAAGGACCTGGAAGAGCAGCTGAACGGAATGGACAGTGTTTTGAAAGGAGGATATAACATAAACATCAACAAAAGCAAAACTAGGATAACGGAATGTAGTCGAATTAAATCGGATGATGCTGCGGGAATTTGATTAGGAAATGAGACGTTTAAAGTAGTAAATGAGTTTTGCTATTTGGGGAGCAAAATAACTGATGATGGTCGAAGCAGAGAGGATATAAAATATAGCGTTTCTGAAGAAGAGAAATTTATTAATATCGAGTATAGATTTAAGTGTCAGGAAGTCGTTCCTGAGCGTATTTGCATGGAGTGTAGCCATGTATGGAAGTGAAACATGGACGATAAATAGTTTAGGCAAGAAGAGAATGGAAGCTTTCGAAATGTTGTGCTACAGAAGAATGCTGAAGATTAGATGGGTAGATCACATAACTAATGAGGAGGTATTGAACAGAATTGGAGAGAAGAGAAATTTGTGGCACAATTTGACTAGAAGAAGGGATCGGTTGGTAGGGCACATTCCGAGGCATCACGGGATCACCAATTTAATATTGGAGGGCAGCGTGGAGGGTAAAAGTCGTAGAGGGAGACCAAGAGATGAATACACTAAACAGATTCAGAAGGATGTAGGTTGCTGTAGGTACTGAAAGATGAAGAAGCTTGCACAGGATAGAGTAGCATGGAGAGCTGCATCAAACCAGTCTCTGGACTGAAGACCACAACAACAACAAATTTTGCTAACTATAGTTAAATATCTAACGAAACTGATTCCACATATCACTTCATAGTCTATCTATATACCAATTGTATCTTCTGTCTCTCTCCTCTTTAAGATAGGTCGTCTTTCCTCACTGAAAATACTATGGTTCGCACTTCACCTGCGCAAATGCAGATAAAGCTATACAGTGCTTTGTGCGTGCTGCCAGGGCGTACATGACGTCATATCCAGGTCCGTGCAAAGTTTGAGGGATCTGCACGCTGTCAGTGCCTCACCTCACAGGGCCACCGTGTGTGCCTGCGAGCTGTCGGTGCCCCGCCGGCCGGCTGGCCTCTGCACTGTGGCTGGCGTGAACCAAATGCCTGGCATGACCAAAACCATTCAACTCTGGTCACCTTATAGCACGCTCTGTCACAGCCAGCACAGAGGGGCCATATTGTCTGTCACCTGGTCAGTCAGTCATCCAGACTGTTACTCCCACAACATCTGAAAAGGCTGCTGCCCTTCTTCAGGAACCACTTGATTCATATGACCACCAACGCTGGTATTATGCCGCGGCTTTGCAAATACTTCCCAACCTCTCGACACTTACACATACTCCACATCTTACCCCAACGCACCATCAATCGCCCCCTCCCCCGTCTCAGAAAATGAAATCGGCTCCGATGTTTGTACGTCTTACTCACTATAATTCGTCTCAATCTATCCCACTTCACAACCCCCCCCCCCCCCACCTCCCTCTCCTAATCCCTTACCCCTTACCCCTTCACCTTTTCATACAATGGCCTTCCCAAACCACTAAACTTTTCCTCCCTTTCCGCCTTCCTACTATCCACCTACCTCCATTTTCATAGATACTACCCAAAAGTGTATTTCTTTACTCCCAAACACACACACACACACACACACACACACACACACACACACGGAGTCGAACACCTAAAACAGTGAACTTTTCTCTCCCCGCAATAGTTTTCCCCAGTTTAAGTCCTTCAGATGTTTAGCGAAAATGCAGAGTTCCTTTTCAATGAACACATCACTGTCCTTCTCAACGTGCTTTAATTCGTGTTTTTTATCTTTATGTGTGACTCTATGATTCTAATCTTTTAAAAAAGGAGAATAACGTTGCCGTTTACGCAGATAACGTAATACAGTTATCTTTTCGGAAATTTTAAAAACATTTTTAAATCTGCATCATTATATTTTGTTGCAAGTCTTTATTTATATTGTATAGGGTTTGAGCTGAAGAGCAGGATATTGCACAGCTGACAGCCACTTCCCGTCCATGTGGGACGAGGCAGCTTAAATAACAATTAAAAAAAAAAAAAATTGAGTCGGCCGACACACCATTCCCCTCCTACCATTTTTCTCCACACATTGCACATTCAGTTTTATTTTTAATTATTCAGGTTCATTAGTATTAATTAGTTTCTAGACACCAATATATTTCCATTTTTAATATGGGACATGAAGAGGGATGGGGTAAATTCAAGGGAACTTTAGTAAGAGCGGCGGAAGGAATATGTGGGAGATGGGAGGACAAGCAACAAAAGGAGATGCGAAAAAACACACTGGTGGAATGATAAAACAAAGGAGATGAATAATAGAGACTTCAGGGTATGGTTCCAGAAGAGAACAGCAGTGACAAGAGAAGAGTATCAGGCAAGAAAGAAAGAAGCAAAAAGAGTGGTGGCGGAGGAAAGAAGAAAGTGAATGGAATAGTGAACCAGAATGATGGAGGAGGATAGTGAAGGTTCAAAAAAGGTGTTATATAGTACGATTAAAAGTAAGAGGCAGAACGGTGCGACAGATTATGCACGAATGGTGAACAAAAGTGGAGAAGATGTAGAGAATAAGGAGGAACATCAAGAATATGTGGAAGAGGTACTTTGAAAAACTCCTGAAGCTGAATGGAGACCTGGATGAGAAGGAACAAGCCGAGGAGAGAAAAGAGGAGGAACAGCAAATAGGAGGGAAGTGGAAGAGGCATTGAGCAAGAAGAAGGGAGAGAAGTCAACAGGTCTGGATGAGGTAAGTGTAGAGATAGTGAGAGCAGCAGGAGAGTTGGGGATACAATGGCTATGTCGAGTAATGAAAATTGTGTGGATACAGAAGATGATCCCAGAAGACTGAAAGAAGGGAATAATTGTCCCGATCTTTAAGAAGGAAAATAGAAAAGAGTGTAATAAATATTGGGGGATAACATTGATGAGTCATTGCGCAAATATTTTTGAAAAAATTTTGGAAGCACGAATTTGGGCAAAATTAGAAGGAAGAATGAGAGAGGAGGAACATGGCTTCAGAACAGGAAGGTCCACGGTGGCTCTAATTTGTGCTGTAAGACAACTGCAGGAACAGCACTATGAATATGGAATCGATCTACTAATGACCTACCTGGACACTGAAAAAGCGTATGATAGTGTACGTAGAAACAAAGTGTGGAAATCCCTGGAGAACAGAGAAGTAGCAAAACAGATTATTTGGAGGATAAGAGAAATGTACCATGGAAGTGTGAGCTGTGTGAAAGTGGGAGGAGAGAGATCATCTTGGATTGAATAGAAGAATTTCTTGAGGCAGGTAATTGCACTTTCACCATTACTCTTCATTGTAGTGATGGATGCTTCAATGACTACAGTAGCACAAGTAACTGGTGAAAGGAACATGAAAGCTATGGTGTTTGTAGATGATTTGATGATTTGGGGAAATGAGGAGGAGCAAATACAAGAGCAGTATGAGGTATGGGAACGAACAGGACGAGAATATGGGATGAAATTTAGTATAAGTAAGAGTGAGATGATTATCACAACAAGAAAGAAGGAGAGAGGAACAACTGGAATGACAATTGGTGGGGAACGATTGAGGAGAGTGGAGAGTTTGAAGTACTTAGGAAGCCTGATACAGGAAGATGGAAAAAACGACAGCGAAATAAACGAGAGGGGGAGAAAAGCAGAAGCTAAAAAATGGTTCAAATGGCTCTGAGCACTATGGGACTTAACACCTGCGGTCATCAGTCCCTCGGACTTAGAACTACTTAAACTTAACTAACGTAAGAACATCACACTCATCCATGCCCGAGGCAGGATTCGAACCTTCCACCGTAGCAGCAGCGCGGTTCCAGACTGAAGCGCCTAGAGCCGCTCTGGCACAGCGGCCGGCTAAAGCAGAAGCAGTTCGGAAGAGTGTCAGAAGCATGATGTGGAGCAAGGATGTACCCCAAGTCAGTGAAAAGGTTGCACACCGCTCATACTACGTTCTGATCCTGACATATGCGTCAGCAACCTGGCCTATGAACGGAAGAGAGAAAAGCAAAGTACAAGCTAGTAAGATGAAATTTTGAGAAACAGTATTGGAGTGACAAAGATAGACAGGTCAAGAAATGAGAGGATCAGAGAGTTAATGAAGGTGGAACCATTACAGGAAGAGATAGAGAAGGCTGAGATAGTATGGACACGTTAAGAAAATGAAGGAGCAGAGAACACCCAGGAGGATACACGAGATGAAACTGGAAGGAAAGAGACCAAGAGGAACACCGAGAGGCAGATGGCTGAAAGGAGTAGAGGAATGCGTCCGGAAGAAAGGAGAAGACTGGACCAAGGTAAAGACGGAGAGATGGTGGCAGGACGATGAAGAGGCCTATATTCCACACAGACCCGGCCGAAGGTTGGAAATTGTCCAAGATGATGATGATGATGAATATGTGACATGTACAAGTAATCACAACTTTGACGTAGAAAGATTTCGTGCGGTGACGTACACATCATTCCTAAACTGTATTTATGACTATTACATTAATGCTTATATACACTGATCAGCCAGAAGATTATGACTACCAGCCTACTACCGATATAAAGTCCAGACGACAGCAACGTCACCTGGCAATGACTTACTGCTAGTCAGCCACACTCAAGGTGCACGTAGCATCAATGAGCCTGCTGTCCGTGTGTAGAATGGGGAACGGGCGCAATCTGAGTTTGACGGAGGCAGATTGTGATGGGCCGGCAACACGGCACGAGCATTTCGGAAACCGCACGACTCTTCGGATGTTCCAGGAGTGCTGTGGTGAGTGTATTCAGCACATGGCGCAACCTAGGTGAAACCACGTCCGCATGTCGTGGTGTGGGTGGCCGCCCCTCATTACATATATCGGACGTCGTAGGCTGGACAGACTGGTAAAACAGGACAGGCGGCGAACTATGGCGGAACTAACATCAGACCACTGCTGGGCAGAGTACAAGTGTGACTGAACATACAGTGCACCGAATACTCCTAACAATGGGGCTCAGCAGCCGGCGAGCCATGCGTGTGCTAATCTTGACACCACGTCATCGGGAACTACGACTGAAATGGGCACATGACCATCGGCACTGGACGTCGGCGCAGTGGCAGAGCGTTGCACGGTCTGACTAACCCCGATACCTTGTTCTTCGTGCCGCTGGGAGGGCGCTAATTTGTCGTCTTCCAGGGGAACAGCTCTTTGACACTTGTACTGTGATGCGGAGACAAGCTGGCGGCGGCTTCATTATGCTCTGGGAAACATTCACGTGGGCATCCATGGGTCCAGTTGAGCTCGTGCAAGACACCATGACGGCCAAGGAGTATCGTACACAGGTTGCATACCACATACACTCGTTCATAACGATCGTGTTTCCCGACGGCAGTGGCATTTTTCAACAAGACATCTACATCTACATCTACATATATACCCCGCAAGCCACCCAATGGTGTGTGGCGGAGGGCACTTTACGTGCCACTGTCGTTATCTCCCTTCCTGTTCCAGTCGCGTATGGTTCGCGGGAAGAACGACTGCCGGAAAGCCTCCGTGCGCGCTCGAATCTCTCTAATTTTACATTCGTGATCTCCTCGGGAGGTATAAGTAGGGGGAAGCAATATATTCGATACCTCATCCAGAAACACACCCTCTCGAAACCTGGCGAGCAAGCTACACCGCGATGCAGAGCGCCTCTCTTGCAGAGTCTGCCACTTGAGTTTGCTAAACATCTCCGTAACGCTATCACGGTTACCAACCCTGTGACGACACGCGCCGCTCTTCTTTGGATCTTCTCTATATCCTCTGTCAACCCGACCTGGTACGGATCCCACACTGATGAGCAATACTCAAGTATAGGTCGAACGAGCGCTTTGTAAGCCACCTCCTTTGTTGATGGACTACATTTTCTAAGGACTCTCCCAATGAATCTCAACCTGGCACCCGCCTTACCAACAGTTAATTTTATATGATCATTCCACTTCAAATCGTTCCGCATGCACACTCCCAGATATTTTACAGAAGTAATTGCTACCAGTGTTTGTTCCGCAATCATATAACGTACAATAAAGGATCCTTCTTTCTATGTATTCGCAATACACTACATTTGTCTATGTTAAGGGTCAGTTGCCACTACCTGCACCAAGTGCCTATCCGCTGCAGATCTTCCTGCATTTCGCTGCAATTTTCTAATGCTGCAACGTCTCTGTATACTACAGTATCATCCGCGAAAAGCCTCATGGAACTTCTGACACTATCTACTAGGTCATTTATATATATTGTGAAAACCAATGGTCCCATAACACTCCCCTGGGGCACGCCAGCGGTTACTTTAACGTCTGTAGACGCCTCTCCATTGAGAACAACATGCTGCGTTCTGTTTGCTAAAAACTCTTCAATCCAGCCACACAGCTGGCTCTTACTATGTTTATCAGGCGACAGTGCGGAACTGTATCGAACGCCTTCCGGTAGTCAAGGACAATGGCATCTACCTGGGAGCGCCATGTCACAAGCATAGGAGTGTGATGGTGTGGTTCGAGGAAAACAGTGGCGAGTTCCATTTGATGTGCTGGCCCCCAACTCGCCAGAACTAAACCCGACCGATTGGGATATGATTGAACGTGACGTCAGAGCTCATCGCTCCTCCCCCCGAAATTTACGGGAATTGGGTGACTTGTTTATGAAGAAATGGTGTCAGCTCTTTCCAGCGACGTACCAAGGCCTTATTGCTTCCCGCCAAGACACGTCGTCGCTGTTATCCGTGCCAAAAGTGGACATACCGGCTATTAGGTAGGTGGTAATAATGTTGATCAGTGGTGATAACTGTACTGATTTTGTACTAACGTCTTAGGTGCCTCGCGATGAAGTTATCAATTTCGAAATAGGTCGTAATAGAGGGTCAAATACAGCTGTCTGGAATTAATTTCAAAATAAAAAGAAAAAAAAGCAGTTGTTCTGCGCAACAACTACATAAAATGAACAGCGGCTGTTGATAACTCATAACAAATTGCTGCTAGGCTTATACAGTTCGACAACAGACTTCAGCGAAGCGCGCAAACTGTGAAGTTGGAAACGTTTGAAGAAGAGAAGTTTCAGATCCAACACAAATTTCATATCCAGACACACAGACGCAGACAACCGTATAGTTTCCAATTCAGCCGCTTAGTGTATGAGATCTTCAAAGCATTGTCACCTCGCTGAGCTACCATTAGTCAAACAATATGATGTTTCCCTCCTACTGCGTCCTGTGAGCAGTTTGAAGGCGCCAGAAGACACATGTGGGATCGTCTACAACACTTTATGATGCGCAAGGCTACAGCTGGAGTTTTGAATTGTTTAGAATTAGGCTGGAAACTGATAATATTGTGAGGAATGATAATAAAAACAGTGATTACCCTTGGCTTCACTAACTCTACCCATGACTTAAGCTAAGTTTGCTACCTCCATTCAGTAATGTTCTGAAATTCTCAGGCCACACTTACACAGGCAGCGCAGCTTAGGACTTATCTAGGCAGTCTCACAGCGTTGTATCGACTGCCTCTCATTACTCACTCTGCACCCACCTATTAACCACGCTCTACACCCCCTTGCATGATAACTTCTTACCTCTTTGTTATCAATTCATTAACTGTCGGATCGCCAGACCAGGGTTATTTCTACTGTCCCTGATATTAGACCAGCCCTATGTGAGATTAAGAGTTGTTGAGTTCATATTCCACCACCGTTTCATTGCCTCTGGCACCTTATCTAGAAAGTTCGTGGCTCTTGTGATGCCGGCTTCTGCGGTCACGACAGCTGACATCATTATCTCATTTCCAGATCCGGCTAACTCAGGGTGGCACTTCTGTCGACAATAGTATTTGAAACAGGGCTCAGGCATCAGTTGAGTCCAGAACACCCTGTGTATGACCACAGCCATTTGGCAGTGCCTTAAGCAAAGTGTTATCTCCGAGTACACAGAAGCCACTAGTTTCTCTCAGCCGTGGCTCTGTCTTCGCTGGTTTCTAACTAACACTTACCATTGTAAATTTTAGAGGTGTGATTACGTTGCATATGATGACATCCCCCTCCCTAGGAAAAGTTTGTACAGTGCTCAAGGAAACTAAAGGCTCACTCTTTGGAAACGTCGTAATTGTCTCCCACTTCGACGCAGAACTTTGAAATTTGGCTCAAAGATGGCCGTAACCTTCCTCATTAAAGGTGCGAAAGGCCGGTTCCCTTCAACGGTACCCTTGGGCTCAGACGTTCATGTGAGCTGCCAGGTAGACTAATAATGTTACATTGGCACCAAATTCCAACACAATTCTGCTTCGCGTCACTGTGGACGTGTCATACGATGTGAAGGTTGTCACCCCTTAGTTTGATGTCTCTGCAACGGAGAACAGAACCGTGATGCCTAACGTTGAAGTCACGCGTGTTTGTTATGGGTGACCGAGGAAAACGTTTCACACACAGCGCTCCCAGAATCGACGCGAAATAGCCCTAGGAGGTGGCATAAAGTATGGTATCGAACAGAGATAGCGTTTCCACTTCAAAGTTGACAACGCGAATCGATACCGCAGACATTAGCGACGACGTATGGCAGGCGCTCCTCAAGACCACGCCTCCCTAACAGCCTTTCAGCGCCCTCACGCTGAGGTAAATATATTTATATGTTTTTACGATGCCATTATGGCCTTATCACTTTAGAACGTGGTGTAAAAAAGACCTGAGTATGGTCATTACGGACTGAAACCGGTCGTCGTCTAAAGAATTCATATTGTGATCAAAGAGTGAAATAAAAAACATTCTACATCTACATCTATACTCCGCGAGCCACCCTACGGTGTGTGGCGGAGGGTACTTATTGTACCACTCTCTGATCCCCCCTTCCCTGTTCCATTCACGAATTGTGCGTGGGAAGAACGACTGCTTGTAAGTCTCCGTATTTGCTCTAATTTCTCGGATCTTTTCGTTGTGATCATTACGCGAGATATATGTGGGCGGTAGTAATATGTTGCCCATCTCTTCCCGGAATGTGCTCTCTCGTAATTTCGATAATAAACCTCTCCGTATTGCGTAACGCCTTTCTTGAAGTGTCCGCCACTGGAGCTTGTTCAGCATCTCCGTAACGCTCTCGCGTTGACTAAATGTCCCCATGACGAATCGCGCTGCTTTTCGCTGGATCATGTCTATCTCTTCTATTAATCCAACCTGGTAAGGGTCCCATACTGATGAGCAATACTCAAGAATCGGACGAACAAGCGTTTTGTAAGCTACTTCTTTCGTCGGTGAGTCACATTTTCTTAGAATTCTTCCTATGAATGTCAACCTGGCGCCTGCTTTTCCCACTATTTGTTTTATGTGATCATTCCACTTCAGATCGCTCCGGATAGTAACTCCTAAGTATTTTACGGTCGTTACCGCTTCCAATGATTTACCACCTATGGCATAATCGTACTGGAATGGATTTCTGCCCCTATGTATGCGCATTATATTACATTTATCTACGTTTAGGGAAAGCTGCCAGCTGTCGCACCATGCATTAATCCTCTGCAGGTCCTCCTGGAGTACGTACGAGTCTTCTGATGTTGCTACTTTCTTGTAGACAACCGTGTCATCTGCAAATAGCCTCACGGAGCTGCCGATGTTGTTAACTAAGTCATTTATGTATATTGTAAACAATAAAGGTCCTATCACGCTTCCCTGCGGTACTCCCGAAATTACCTCTACATCTGCAGATTTTGAACCGTTAAGAATGACATGTTGTGTTCTTTCTTCTAGGAAATCCTGAATCCAATCACAAACCTGGTCCGATATTCCGTAAGCTCGTATTTTTTTCACTAAACGTAAGTGCGGAACCGTATCAAATGCCTTCCTAAAGTCCAGGAATACGGCATCAATCTGCTCGCCAGTGTCTACGGCACTGTGAATTTCTTGGGCAAATAGGGCGAGCTGAGTTTCACATGATCTCTGTTTGCGGAATCCATGTTGGTTATGATGAAGGAGATTTGTATTATCTAAGAACGTCATAATACGAGAACACAAAACATGTTCCATTATTCTACAACAGATTGACGTAAGCGAAATAGGCCTATAATTATTCGCATCTGATTTATGACCCTTCTTGACAGTATTGGATCTCTGTATACGCGACCATGTCTCAGTTGGTGAAACATAGTGTCGAGCATGCCTGATCTCGCCCAGTTCGAGACCTCAGCTACAACAGTCATCATCATCGATTAAAATGACTTCTTTAATGTTGCAGTTGGAGTTCCAAGAGAACAGTTTGTTAATTAGTGCATCAAGTGATGCTACGCTAGCCTATGACAGTTGTAAATTATCCAGTAATCCTGTGGCAACGAAGTGTGTCGACGTTAAGTTTATTTGTTTACGTAATAAAGTGAATTTACGTAATAAAGTGAAGTAATATTTCATGTGTTCTAGTTTGATCGGCCTACTCACAGAGGAATCATAGAACCCACAGTTCTGGCTGGATGAAAATAGTTCCGGCCGGTCACAACATAAAGGGCGTCAATGAAACCATTTCTTTCCTAGGAGCGTTCATTTTCACATATTTCTAATCACATGCTTTTCAACGACTGATGACAACAGTTGTCTAATTCAGTGCTCAGTGGTGTCGACCTTTAACTTGTTATCTATCTAGTAAGTTACAATTCGGCAGTTAAAAATTCAATAAATGCTATAAGTACATTGAACAACTTTAGATGAGACCTGATGTGGCTCTCAATAAAAGACAGTGATAGTAGGTGTAAAAGCTGCAGTGCTCGATATTGTGATTAGAGCTCGCAGTCGCAACATGATTTTTGAAGTTTTACTGGTAATGTAAATGTAGTGGGACTAAGGCCTGCCGTCGCGTAGACCGTTCGCCGTGTGCAAGTCGATTTCACGCCACTTCGGCGACTTGCGCGTCGATGAGGATGAAATGATGATGATTAGGACAACACAACACCCAGTCCCTGAGCGGAAAAAAATCTCCGACCCAGCAAGGAATCGAACCCGGGCCCTTAGAAATGACGTTCTGTCGCGCAGGCCGCTTTTTTTCCATTTTGTTCAGTATAGTTCGTTGCGTTTGGTCTGTCCGCACGTCACATGACGTCCGTTCAAGTTGATCGTTGATTCCTTTACTCAGTTTTTTTTCTACTACCGAGGACACTCTGAGCTACCGTGCCGGCACACACAGTATAGGGTATTGGCGTATCCTGTTGAAGTAGTGTTTCGTGGTTGGAGGAAGTCTGGAAACTGCTATTCCAAGGCGGCAAGCTCCAGGGTTAGAGACTTTGCACGACCACATTCGATAGCGATGTTACTCGACATACATCACGTTGCCAGTGGGTAACATAGCCATAAATTAATTAAACGAATGTGGCAATTTTTCACTGAGGCTGTGTTTATTTAATGCACGCGGCATTTTTACACTTACACTTAATTTATTAAATGAATGCGGTACCTTTCCATTTGGGATTTATTTATTTGATGAGTGCGGCAGTGTTTCACCTAGGGCGAATTTATTTAAACTTCTTTAACGTTTCACGACTACTTTGGTCTTATTTACTTTATATTTATTCGTGTTATCCAGTTCTTATCTCGAGAATGGTGCCATACGTGCAAAACTGGCAGCACATTCACATTATGTACTTCACTTCGTTCTGTTTTGCAAATTTAACTGCACTTGATAGTTTGACAAACAGTTGGTGCTCATAATGGAGGAATCTGCAAAGATATAATGCTGCAGCCAAACCATGGAGGCATAAATGAGACGTCAAAGCCTGAAGCCGGCTTCCACCTTCCTTGCCCCTAAACATTACCCTGAGGCGTTTTCATTCTGTCCAGAACAGAAATCGCAGAACACACCGAGTTTACGAACCACCAGACAAAATTTCCGGTCAGATATGCCACAACATTGAACAGACTTCATCAGTTCCTTTCTTAGAAAGTGTTTTGTCATATGTATAAAATACAGATTTCTCAAAAAAAAGCAAATGAATATTGAATGTGTAAAATGATAGTTGTCGGCGTTAATTTGCTTCATTGGTTGAAATATTAGGAAGAGAAAGAGTCTTCTGGTAACCCACAATGATTGCTTTTTTAATCACATATTCTTTTGGACTTCAAACGATCAGCATGTTTACTTTCGTAACACTTGCCTGATTCCCTCATAAGCACTTCATTCATAGTCGATGGTTGTTGTTTCTGCTTAATCAAATTTTGTATGTCAGTCGCATCTTTCACGTGTTTATCTCTAAATCAAGTTTAGAACAGTCAGGTCTAAAAGTAAGTCGACATTGTTCGTACGACAAAGGGTTTGGAGGATTATTTTTTCTTTGAGCACAACAGGTGTAGCTTTCAAATATTAAGTTCTTCTTATAAATGTAGCCATTTGCTATTATGAATGCCCTAAAGTAATTTGCGTCCTCTCATTGTCCGTATATGTAGATGCACACTGGATGCGGTTTATCCTTTAAGTTTGTTTGGTCTAGCGTTATGTTCTTCTCTGGTCTCCGCATGTACTTTCCACGTAGTTGCCAACGCCTTTTTAAGAGTAATAAGACGTCTGTTGGTGATGTCAAGAATGTTCGTTGACATACCTGAACCTCCTGTATTTGTCCTTCTCCATTAGTACGCGCCTTCTAGAAACAGGAAAAATTTATGACATGACTTATCATGTTGACTTTTTAGTCTTCGCATCACGAGATTTAAACTTATAACCCCAGTCAGGTGAATTCTGAGTATCATAGGAACGCTGACTGAATTCCTTCATTGATCCATTCCTTTCTCTAAACGGAGGCTTCTGAAAACATCTCAATCGTAAACACGTACAATTATCCTCACCTGCAAAGAGTAAAGTGTAAAGTGATACGGTGCGTTTTCTTTTTGAAGTAAAATAAAAAGTTCCAACACTTTTCTTTTCCTTGTATTCTGCACGAGACTGAAATGTTCGTTTTCATTCTCCGAAGTTTCGCTTAAGAAATAACTTTCTGCTCATCTTACCAAGAAAAATTCCTTTTCCACCATACTTTTCATGAACAGTGTGGCGTAGTTTTATATTGGTTGTTTCTGAATTACTAAACAAAAGTACAGTTCGAAATTGGTATACAATGCGTGAGTGATTAGCAAGTAATTTTAGAATGCCAGTAACAGAAGATACAGCATTATAAGATGAAACGTAAACAGAGAAGAAGAAATATCTAAGTAGGAAATGGATCTTGATCATTATTCATCAGCACCGATTGTAAGTTGAGCGTTTGTCTCAAGTACACCAAAAATTTAGCACAGATATTCGAACACATTGGCTCGTTTATTTTCTAAAACCAAAGTTGCCACGTTCCATTCCTGTATAAGATATGAAATAAATTTTAAATTTTGATGGAACTTGATCGTTATTCGCGTGTGCCCTTTATATATACATGATATTTCTTATTACGCACATTTATGTACAAGATTGTATCTGATAAGAACGTTGTACCAAATTTGATTTCCTGTATAATGGATGAAAGGATAAATAAATAAATAATGTAGTGGCTGCGTGGCATCCTAGTATTACTATTATTTTATCACAAAGGCTGGTGTAGGCTTACGTACTTTGAAAACTTCAAAATGGAATTCAAAGGTAAAACAAACACGTCATTCCTGAAAAACTGAGACAGACAGGTCCTGGCAAGAAATATTCTGGAAAATGAAACAAATAGGCTACTATTAAAAACTTAAGATAGTTTAGAGTTAAAAACCAAGTGTAATATTACATGCTATTAGTACAGTCTTTATTAAAATATATCCGAAACACCTCTTTAATAAGCATGCATATGTTACAGAGGTTAGGCTATCATTACTTAAAACTGAGTTACGTATAATGTGAACCAAAATATCTGTTTTACATGTTATAGGCTACCGAGACCTTTCGTTTATTCAAAATACGGTCTTCTGCAATAACTGGTACAACAATTATTAGTTTAAATGCTCATTAATACCATCAGAAGCACCTATTGGTTAGATATATTGAATTACAAATTGCTGGAACATGCTTTCAAAAATAAGTTTATCGTTTGTTGCTTTTACTGGATACACACTGAATTACACTTAATACGTAAGTTTTCAAAGTGAAAAGATTTGTAAACTACAGTGACACTGACGGACTGACAGTTGAAGAAGGTCGTAATGTGTAATGGCAGACATCTATCCACACCATCACACAGGAATTCAAAACTTCATCAGGATCCACTGCAAGTACTATGACAGTTGGGCGGAAGGTGAGAAAACTTGGATTTCATAGGCGAACGGCTGCTCATAAGCCACACATCACGCCGATAAATGCCAAACGACGACTCGCTAGCTGTAAGGAGAGTAAACATTGGACGAATGAACAGTGGAAAAACGTTGTGTGGAGTGACGAATCACGGTGCCCAATGTGGCAGGGTGTGGGTATGCCGAATGCCCGGTGACTGTGATCTGCCAGCGTGTGTAGTGGCTCTGACCACTATGGAACTTATCTTCTGAGGTCATCAGTCCCCTAGAACTTAGAACTACTTAAACCTAACTAACCTAAGGACATCACACACACCCATGCCCGAGGCAGGATTCGAACCTGCGACCGTAGCAGCAGCGCGGTTTCGGACTGAAGCGCCTAGAACCGCTCGGTCACAACGGCCGGCGTGTGTAGTGTCAACAGTAAAATTCGGAGGCGGTGGTGTTATGGTGTGGTCGTGTTTTTCATGGAGGGGGCTTGCACCCCTTGTTGTTTTGCGTGGCACTATCACAGCACAGGCCTACATTGATGTTTTAAGCATCTTCTTGCTTCCCACTGTTGAAGAGCAATTCGGGGATGGAGATTGCGTATTTCAACACTATCGAGCACATGTTCATAATGCACAGCCTGTGGCTGAGTGGTTACACGATAATAACATCCCTGTAATGGACTGACCAGCACAGAGGCCTGACCTGAATCCTATAGAACACCTACGAGATGTTTTGAACCCCGACTTCGTGCCGGCCTCACCGAGCGACATCAGTACCTCTCCTCAGTGCAGAACTCCGTGAAGAATGGGCTGCCATTGCCCAAGAAACGTTCCATCACCCGATTCAACGTATGCCTGTGAGAGTGGAAGTTGTCATCAAGGCTTAGGGTGGGCCAACACCATGTTGAATTCCAGTATTACCGATGAAGGGCTCGACGAACTTGTAAGTCATTTTCAGGCAGGTTTCCAGATGCTTTAGATTACATAGTGCAAATGAAGAACTATCTCAGTAAATATGCAGTGCAATCCCATCTAGAAGGCTCATCGAAGTAAATGCAGCCGCGATGGAGACGACACAAGGAGCCATCCTCACCTTCGTCGCAGTACAGTTCGCCGTGAGGACACCTTTAAATCGATAATGCAAGAGAACTTCTTCGTGAGAGAGGCAATCTGTCAGTGGCCGGCGACCTAAATCCAAAGCATGCAGCGTGAAGCTCTCTGACGACCACCAACAGTGGGCAAAGACTACAATTTTCCGACAAAACTCGTGCCCATATTTGTGGTTCAGATGAGAAGGCGTGCTCTCCTATCAGAGGATGGTTGGATGTTCTTGACATCGCTATCATAAAACAAATAAATAGGGTTATAAAGAGAGAACGATGAAAAACTACTGTGATACTTAGTCTAAAGACCAGCACTGAGATGGTCAAAAAGTGCAAAATGATTATGCAGGAACTGTTAGAGGACAAATCCAAGCCTGTGTGAACAGGCGTAAAGATAGATGTCACTTACAGAAAAATTAGAGAGATCTTCGGGAAGAACGGAAGTAGTAGTATGAACGTCAAGAGCTCAGACTGCAAGCCAGTGCTAAAGAAGCAAGGGTAGAATTCGTTTCTATTTTGGTTACTTCTATTTATGTGTCACAACTTGTGAAAGAGAAGAAGGCTGACAGGTGGAACGAATATATCGAACTGATATACAAGGAAAATGAACTTGAAGGCAGTATTGCAGAAAGGGTTCAGAAAGTAGATGAGGATGAGATAGGAGATGTCAAATTACGATAAGAGTTTGGCAGAGCTCTTAAAGAATCAAGATGAAGCAAGGAACCGCAGAAGCGCTGAGATCCTTCAGAGAATTTTCCACTGCAAAATTATTCCACGACCTCTGCAGGATCTATCACGCAGGATAAATACCCTCAGACTTCAATAATAATTTAATAATTTCAAATCCAAACAAGGAAGGTGTTGACAAATGTAAATATTAACGAACCATCAATTTCATAAGTCATGGTTGCGAAATAATGAGATGAATTATTTACAGAAGAATGGAAAAAATCGAAGAAACCACCCACTGTGGAGATAAGTTGGCAGAAGAAATAAAAGCTCTGATTTTTGCTTATGACATTACAATCCTTTCAGTGACAGCGAATGGTTAGAAGTTGAATGGAATGAATAATGTTTTGAAAAAAACGTTATGAAATGAATATAAAAAAAGCAAAATAAGGGTAAACTAATGTAATCGAACTGTATCAAGGTGATGATGACAGAATTATATGAGGAAATGAGATACTACAATATACAGAGATTAATTAATAACAACATTTCGTTGCATTCCTGCTATATTCTGCCAAGTCTCTCAATTCAATGCCCCCTCCTTGCGTATTTCGCTATGCTCCGTAAATCCGTTGACGTGGTCATTCCAAGAATGTCGTGCTCTGCCGCGTTTACGTCTGCCAAGTAGTTTCCATTCAAAAAATTTCTCTGGTCATCGATGATCTGGCGTTATGAACAGACGTCCATACCACTTTAAAGATTTTCTTTCAATTTTGTGTATCAGTCTTTCATCTGCCTTCATTCGAGCTCTCACTTCGTCATTAGTTTTCTTTTCGGCTCTTGATATTTTGGTACTCCTTCGTAAATAATCCATTTCCACAGCTGTTACTCTTCTTTTGAGGCAGCATTTAAAATCCATAGTTCTGCCCCACAGCACAGAACAGATTCAACCATTAGCCTACCCACTCTTTTCTTGTTGTTATGAGAAATGTTCTTGTCCAACCAAAAAGAATTCATACATCTTATTACTTTTCGGCTTTGTTGTATCCTGAATTTTGTTTCTGCAGTACCGAGACCATTTCTGTCAATATATGCCCCTAGATATTTAAATTTTTCTACCTGTTTTATAACTGCTCCATCATTGACGTAAACTTCAAATTTAGTGTCGCTATTCACTACCAGATATTCGGTTTTTGACAGATTCATTTGTAGTCCTCATTTATTAAATTTCTGATATAAAAGCCGTATCATGAATTAAAGATCGACTTAATCTTGTGCTAGAACAACTTGATCATCAGCAGAACTTACTGAAAACACCTATACATCATTAATAATAAATCCGACTTCTCCATATGTGTTCGTCCTCTTTCGGAGAGCCACTTCTTCATATGAATTGAACAACAGCAACTTTGTCTCAGCTCTTCTGTGACATTATTAATTCCTGATAATTTTGACTCTCTTTTAATCTGTACCTTATTATCTCTGTACATTTCAATAATAATCTGCAAAAAATAGTCATCCATATCGGAATCTTTCAAAGCTTCCCAGGGTTTTGCTCAAGGAACCGTGTCACAGGCTTTAGCTAAATCTGCAAAGGCGATGTGTAACTCCTTCCTTACTGCAATAAATTTATCCACTAGCTGTTGTAAAATAAAGAGGCTATCTTTACAGGATCTGTTCTGTCTGAACCCACTGTGGTCTTCTCCAATATGGTGTCCAAGATTCTGTCTTATTTTCTCATACATAATTTTACCAAAAAGCAGCTCATCGTGCAGTTCACACTGATGCCTCTGTAGCAATTAGTGTCTTTTCTATTTACATTCTTGAAAATGGAGACATGTACGGTCTTTTTCATTCTGTTGGAACTTCAGTCCGTTGACAGCAGTTGTTCATAATGCGTAGTACTTTTTTCTTTAGATGGTGTCCTCCAGCTCTCCATAATTCCACAGGAATATTTCCCGGTCCAAGTGATACGCCATTCTTCAGTTCAGCTAATGAGCTATGTACTTCTTCTGTCGTGATGGTCATATTTCGAACTGTTTGTTCAGTCCTACTTTCTTCGTCTCTAGTGTACTGGGGTCTGTCTTCAGTTAGATCTGTATAATGCTTTTCACATCCGCTTAAAGAAATTACATTGTTTACTGTTTCGTTTAATGGTGTTTTCTTCTTACCAATGATTGTTCTCTATCTTCTGTCATTTGTGATCCAACTATTAAACTCTCAATTTGGATGCGTTTCTGTTCCCACATCTTGTTCTTTCCTGATTTAATTTTGTTTCTTAAGCCCTGAATTTTTTTGTCTTGTAATTTTGTCTGAATGACGTGATTGAGTTGATAACCATTTCTATATAAACTTTGTTTTCCAAATCAACTTCGTAAGGTCGTCCATGGAGGATTCCGTTTGTCTACCCCCTTACTCTCAGTCCCCAGAACATCTCGAGCAATTTTCGTAATTCCTTTTTGATATTCTCATATTCCCTTTCAACATTGTCATCTTCTGGCACCATTTTTAGTTCACGCTCCATCCTCCCTTGAAATAAATCCTTTATGCTGAATTGCTTTAGGAGAAAAAGCTTATACTGTGTCTGTTCCAGTTTTTCTTCATTGCTCTGGATAATCACCTGTCCAGTTTTTGATGGTCTTCTTCCAAATGGGTATGTCATCACTGATGAAACTAGGTAGTGATCAGACCCACAGTTGGCTTCTCCCAAAGCTCAACAGTTTTGAATTACCATTTTGTATCTTCGTTTAGTAATTACGCAATTAATTAATGATTTCTGCTATAATGAGAGTCTTTCCCACGTATATCTGTGAATATGTTTATGTGAAAAATGTGTGCTCAAAATTCTTAATTTATACTTGTTACAGAATTCTATAGGATTTTCTCCAGAACTGTTAACAGCATTTTCTCCGTGTATTCCTATCACTGCACCATTCACCTGTGAGCCCACTCTTGCATTGAAACCTCCTGCTGTTATTAATTCTTGATGGCTTTTAACTTGGTTGAGTAGGCCTTTTAATTTCTGGTACAAATGATCTTTGGTTTGCTGTGGCATATCAGCATTCGGTGCATATACTCCTATTATAACCTTCAATTCCATGCAACGTTATGGTGGCAGTGACAATTCTTTCATACAAAAATGTGTAGTCCTGGATGTAAGCGTTCAGAGTTTTGTTAATTAGAATGGAAACCCCCGCTTTTGCTCGTTAATGTCTATCATCTCCCGACCAAAAGTGAATAACATTTCCAAATTTCTCATTTCCTTGCCCCTTTCTTCTAGTTTCAGACAAAGCAATTATTTCCATATTCAGCTGACACAGTTCATTCTCTATTTCAGTGTATTTATTTGTCATGCTCTGAACGTTCCATGAACCCACACTTAGTGTCCGTTTACTTACCATTAAGTATCGTAATGTTTTTCCATCCAAGTTCCACGACTTCGCTTTAGATTCTCGAGCCTTAGAGAGTTGCTATTTCGACCCGGAGGGTATTAGGTTGCGAGACCCGACGGTGTCTTTCACGTTTATTCTTTAGTCTTAGCGTAGGGAAAGGGATCTCTTTAGGTGCAGTGAAGCCAACCAACCCTCCTAGGGGAGTAAACCCTGATACCAAATTCTGGCCCTCCAGGTTGGGGGTTGGGTCAATGGGCCAGCACCGCATTATCCATAAAAACTCTCGAAGTTTTGCAATTTCGTGAGCGAAATAACGTATGATGGACAGAGTTGAGAGGATAAAAATGAATTCTGACAAGAGCAGCAATAAAGTTTCTCATGAAGAGAAGTCTATTAACATCGAACGTAAATTTAACTGTTACAAAGTTTTTTCTGAAAGTATCAGTCTGGAGTGTAGGCTTGTACAGAATTGAAACACGAACGGTGGATAGTTCAAGAAGAAAACAGAAGCTCTGACATGTGGTGATACAAAATGATCCTGAAGATTAAATGGGTGAATGGAATCTCTAATGAAAAGGTATTAGATTAAGAGCGGAAAAAAGAATTTTATAGCAATAATTAATAAAAAGAAGGGATCGATTGATTGAGTCAGTGTACAGCCCAGTTTTTGACATACGCCTATGAATGTCCAAATGATCCACATCGGTTGGACTGGCTGACAGTCAGATTGCTCCGCATAGACTCATATGCGTTTCATGAAAAAAGTATCGTGCAAAGGAAAACTAATGGGACGGTGGTGGATGCTACATCTTTCAAAAGATAACAAACAGGATGTTTACCTAAGTATGGAATGGAACATTGGTCCACATTATTCCCTGTTTTCACACAGTTCAGGGTCTGTTCAATCAGAAGAAATGCAGAGAACAAGACCATTATCAAATGTTAACGTAGTTCAGTGGTGCTCTAACACGTGAGAATCATGGCAAAGATTGAACAATCCAGGGGAATGGGACAAGACGGTAATCTGAATATGAATTGTGGGAAGATAAACCTGCGTTGGTTGTATAGTGGTTACCAGAATCCACCAGAAGACTGAAAGACTATATGTGCAACTAACAGTTCCTATTGAGTCATAATGAACGTTTAATCACTCATTAAAAGCGTTGGATTCTAATACTAACGGCGTACCAACAAATGCACGTTAATTGTCGTACCCTGTTCGCCCAAGCTGCACTTTCTCACCACGTTTGGCATTCATACGCATGAAGCGTAACAGGTACCGCAACCTGCAGCATTCTGCGACTTACCAGCCCTCCAACCGATCTCCTGGTAAAGTCTGTGAGTCATATCCCAAGCTGAAGAATGTTCTCTTCTCAGTCTCGAACAAAATTCTAATTTCTCTCTACCAATACTGTCTTTGCTCTCTGCTCTTCAGGGCTGCACAGTTCTCATGCGCCAGTGAAAAATGGACTGCAAATTGCCGGCCCACGATCTCTTTGTATGGAAAGGAGGTAGTTGTCTTGCTAACAAAGGCTCTACAACTTCAACCAATCGTTACACACACATGTTTGCAGTTCTTAGACAGTCCTAAGTTACTCTCCCACTCTTTAGCTAGTTCGATGTTTTAGTTAATGGAGCTCTCTTACAACTTTTTAAGCCAGAGTTTATTCACCTCAGAGGAAGCAGTGACAGAAAGTCATCCCAGTGATTTACAAAGAGAAAAGAATTAATGTTCACAAAGCAGCCAGGCCACTTCTCACCAAACTCCAAGATGTTTTTTTTCATACGGACTCCACTCGCCTACCATTGCCGGAAGGTGAACTTGAGGCACAAGTTCTTCTAAAGTTTGTCTTTCCCAGAGGTCCCCGTTCATAAAAACTGAGGCTCTCCGCAAGTGTAGGCGTTCATCAAGCCACCTTAACTATTTCCGTGAATGCAGAATTGGCCCCCAGATCGTACAGAGCACAAAGCATTGTTCAGAAACTACAGGAAGTCAACTGGTCACGCCAGTCCCGACAAAGGCTGGGCCACTGTCTGGTATCTGCTCTTGTCAGTCTCTCACCTGGTACTTTCCTCTGAAAAGCAGGTCGCAACCCCAGGGGCGGTTCCTTTGAACACCGGGTCACTGGCCTGGACTACTACGTATGGCTTGGCTCATCATGTACCCAACTGAACTACAAAGAATTACATGCAAAACCGAGGTCATGAAGAATAAGGATTTAATATCGTGGTAAAGAAACATTCGCGCGCTCGGACTTCGCAACACAATTCCTCACACATTAGCAATAATAAAATATCTGCCAAAAAATTTCGTCCTGTACATATTTCTGGCAGTAAACCGACGTAAAGACTGGCAATCCGGCAACAGTGTAATCACATGTATGGTAATTACCTCTGTCAGCATATAGTAATAGTGCTGCGTGCAATTGGTACAGTGGGTAGTGTGGTGTCACCGCCAGACACCACACTTGCTAGGTGGTAGCCTTTAAATCGGCCGCGGTCCGTTAGTATACGTCGGACCCGCGAGTCGCCACTATCTGTGATTGCAGACCGAGCGCCACCACACGGCAGGTCTAGAGAGACTTACTAGCACTCGCCCCAGTTGTACGGACGACTTAGCTAGCGATGCAACACTGACGAAGCCTCGCTTTTTTGCAGAGAAGATAGTTAGAATAGCCTTCAGCTAAGTCAATGGCTACGACCTAGCAAGGCGCCATTAGCATTATATTGCATGTATCTAAAGAGCCTAACTTGTATCATCAAGAGCGATATACAAATGATGGATTAAAGTTAAGTATTCCAGCAGCTACGTACTTTTCTTTATAGCATTCATTACGTATCCTGTTTCAGACCTCACGCCAGCCTGCGTGAGCTTATAGCGTGCATTTCGGCTTCCTCAAACAACACGGTGTTGGCACTTCTGCCGACACATCAGGTAGCATTTTGGGTAAATATGCAGGAGGTCGACGATTCGCTTCTGGGTCGAGGCGTATCTGCTTTTATTTGCTGACTGTATTCTGCTTGGTACGGTATGTGACGTATTAATCGTTGCACAGTGATTACAGTGGGGCTGTTTCCATGGGTTAGCTTTTAAGGAAATCTTTTGTGCGTCGTGGGCGTGATTGCTTCGCATCTCTGCATTTAATAGATTCTAAACCTGTTTTCTGTGTATCCTCCCCCAGTGATCCCATCGATTATTATCAACTGTTTTTCTTGCCAGGTGCAGGTTCATTACATTTCGTTAGGGTCTTACGTCACCAGCAGGGCTAGCAACGTGGTTTGCAAATAATCATGTCTTTCAACACTGAGTCTGATAAGCGCAGTCTGTTTAGTATCTCCTTGAGTTATTATTACTATTATTATTATTAGAATTATTATCGATGGAAATGTGGAAACATCGTGTCCATTACCGTTAGGGAAACAAGTTTGCTGGGACATCCCGCTGTGACAAATGATGTGTTTATGCTGTATGCGCCGTTCATCAGACAGGAACTAGTTGCAAGCGGAGTAACGCACCCGTAACCGATTCCATGCACATCCGTGAACGTATCGTATTTTCGACGTGTGTTATTCTAAAACAGTGTGGCGAACGTATGGCATACACAGACGATGAGTATGTGGGTATGCTTGAAGTCCTTGGTGCTTCTGTTCATCGGACTGCTGTTGCTGCTCGTGAATATGCTGATAGACATTGTGGTCGACGTCATCCAGATAAAAATGTGTTTCCTCGTCTGGAGCTTCACGTTCGGGAGACAGGAGCTCTCCTTCCACGAGCAAGTGACAGAAGTCGTTCGTGGACTCACCATACTCCCGCTATTAACGGTGCTATTCTGGGGGTCATTCACCAAGAACCACGGAGAAGCGCACATGTCAGAGCAAGGCAGCTGCGTGCCTCGCAGCGCACGGTCGTCGACGTGCTGCACCAGCATGGGGCTGCACCCCTATCATTATTCTTTAACGCAACACCTGCATCATGCAGACCACCGTCTGCGGCTGCAGTTCTGTGTCCAACAACAACAAGAAGCCAACGACGACTTCATAAACGCTGTAATATGGTCGCACGAAGCATCGTTCACCCGACAGGGTGTCTTCAATATACACAGTGCCCACCATTTGTGTGATGTTAACTCGCACGTCATCCGCGACCGTGGATATCAAGCTCACTTTGGGGTCAACGTCTGGGACGGAATATTTCATGCTTGAGGCCCTACTTGTTGCCTGACAGGCTGCCTGCATGAAAGTACCATGCATTCCTCTCAGACTATTTGCCTGATGCGCTGGAAGATGTTCCATTTCATGTTTGGCAGAGGTGGTGGTACATCTCCACACTTTGGAATTAATGTGCAACTTTATTAAGACAGAATATTTCCAAGGAAATTCGCTGGATTTCTTCCCGTGTATTCTACTCCGCCGACACATGTGAAGGAACTGACGGTGGATGTTCGTGCTGCTCTTGTACCTATGGACTCAACGATGTTGCGAAGCGTCCACAGCTGTATGATCCAGCAAGCCGCGCAATGTTTGGACGTGCATGGGAGATCACTTTGAGCATCTGTATGCTTCTGTAAACATCATGTCGTCATTAATAAGGAAATTATTACTGTCACTGGTCACTAATGTGTTACATCTGAGCAGATGTTGAGTTATTTAACTGTGCAATCTATTTTAACATCTCGAAACTGATATTGTTTTTGTAGTTATTCTGTCGTATGACAGATCATTTGCTTTGAAACGTCCCCTTTTTGAAGAATTATACAAGACTGTGCTTAAACTGACACACAATATTTTTAGCGCAACGCAATCTGACTTTCAAAAATCCCTACAAAAGAATGGCCCTGACTAACATTAACCTATACGTTTCACAAATCACTTACCTCACAAAAATCTTGGTTACTCGAGCTACTGCAATAAAGCAAGCGCCACTACTGCCAGCTAAACAAAAGATTCAAACTACAGAAGGCACTAACTACTGATGGGCATAGTTAGCAAATGAAAGAATTTAATACAGAACAAACACTGTATTTACCTTAATAGTCATAATATATATAGCAGTTCATGACAGTCTTACAAATTTCAAAACTCCGCCATCTCTCTCCCCACATCCATCACTGCTGGCGGCTCACCTGCAACTGCGCAACGCTACGCGCTGTTAACATCCAGCTGCCGCTGGCCAACACTACAATGGCAGACAACAATGCAAACTAGCCACAGACTGCACACAGCACAGCCAGTGATTTTCATACAGAGCGCTACGTAACGTTGCCAATAAGAAAACATAAACAGCCTACTTACAGCTTAAACTGTCTATTCCTGACTTGTATGATCACATTTTTGTTACGTTCACCGTTACAAAACACTGTACTATGTAGAAGTCGGATAATTTTTTTGAGTTTTTAGTACTTCCTAGTCGAAATCGGAAACTTGTGGAAAATTTATGAAAGGTTTAGATTTTTAATGCTGAATATGTATTTCATTTAGTGTTACATGTCTGATTTTGCTTGATGTAAAATTCCTGCGTTATTTCATCAGCGTAGCTGTTCTTTTATGTCAAGAATAATGCTAGAACGTCTGACACAAAGGTATTGATGGGCTACAGAAGTACATCTTATCGCGAGGGTGTCGTTCCTCTAATGAGTTTCATTTCTGTTCAAAAGTGCTTATTATGTAATTGAAATTTTATGCGAATTTTTTTTTCAGCATCATTTGAAATAATTGACTAGAATATCTACAACTACGTGATTACTTTGCTATTCACAATAAAGTTTCTGCTAGAGGGTTCAGGGAACCACCTTCAAGCTGTCTCTCTACCGTTGATTGAAATTTCATGAGAAGATCCCGTCGCAACGAAAAACGCCTTTGTTTTAATGATTGCCACTCCAATTCACGTATCATGTCTGTGGCACTATCTCTTCTGTTCCGCGATAATACAAAACGAACTGCCCTTCTTTGAACTTTTTCTATATCATCCGTCATTCACACCTGAGGCGGATTCCATACCGCACAGCAATACTCCACAATAGGGCGGACAAGCGTGGCGTAAGCAGTCGCTTTAGCAGATCTGTTGCATCTTCTAAGTGCTCTGCCAATGAATCGCAGTCTTTGGTTTGCCCTACCCACAACATTATCTGTATGATCGTTCCAATTTATGCTTTTTGTAATTGTAATCTATAAGTATTTAGCTGAATTTACAACCTTCAGATTTGTGTGACTTATCGCGTAATTCGAATTTAGCGGATGTCTTTTGGTACTGGTGTGAATAACGTCACACTTTTCTTTATTCAGAGTCCACTGGCACTTTTCGCACCATTCAAGATATCTTATCTAAATCATTTTCCAATTCGTTTTGGTCATCTGATGACTTTGCAAGATGGTAAATGACAGCATAATCTGCAGACAATCTAAGAGGACTACTGAGATTGTCTTGTATGTCGTTAATGTAGGTCAGGAGCAATAGAGGGCGTCTAAAACTGCCTTGGGGAACACTGGATATTATTTCTGTTTTAATCGATGACTTTCCGTCCATTACTACTACCTGTGACCTTTCTCACGGGAAATTACTGATCCATTCGCATAACTTAGGCGATATTCCATAGCCACGCAGTTTGGTTAGAAGACCGTTGTGAGGAACGGTGTCGAAAGCCTTCTGGAAATCTAAAAATATGGAATCAATTTGACATCCCCTGTCGATAGCAATCATTACAACATGAGTATAAAGAGCTAGTTGTGTTTCAGAAGAACGATATTTTCTTGATCCTTGCTGACTATGTGTCAAACCGTTTTCTTCGAGGTAACTCATGTTCGAACACAATATATGTTCCAAAACCCTACTGCAAATCGACGTTAGTGATATGGGCCCGTAATTCAGGGGATTAGTCTTATTTTTATAAGTTTAAACTTAGTTCGTTTACACATTTCGTAACTCTGAGCGATCGCATGGTTAACGAAAAGGGCAAGGAAGGGCAAGGAATTGGACTGGCGAGCCGGCCACGGTGGCCGTGCGGATCTAGGCGCTCAGTCCGGAACCCCGCGACTGCTACGGCCGCAGGTTCGAATCCTGCCTCGGGCATGGATGTGTGTGATGTCCTCAAGTTAGTTAGGTTTAAGTAGTTCTGAGTTCTAGGGGACTGATGACCTCAGATGTTAAGTCCCGTAGTGCTCAGAGCCATTTGAACCATTAGGACGTGCGACTGGTGACAAAAGTGTAAAGATTCAGACGAACAGTTTTGAATAACCGGACTTAACCACACTATGTCCGCACATTTCTGCATTCATAACACTATGAACATTAAAATCGTTGCATAAAACAATGAGAATAGATGGAATCGTGTTGATATGTATTCGTTTAAATCTCTACTATATGAAGTCTGGTGACTTACCCAAAATTTAGATAACAGTTTTACAGTCGAAATACTTATATCAGTTATATCGGAAGACACAGTTCTAATTTAACAGAAGGAGATCAGTAATAGGCCTAACGCTCGTATCCGTCGAGATGGGATGCTTTAATTGCAGTTTTCCTGACAGTTGTATTACAGGGCCTCACGACATAACACCTCATACACAGACACTAATTCGATGTCAAACATCCTTATCGCCTTTGATGGCTGGTAACGCGCTCTGCCTGCTCACCGCATTAAAACTAGCCTCTTGTCACTCTGTTAGCTGAGCGGGGCTACACCCGAAAAGGGGACGTGTTCTGACACGACCTGCAGTCCAGTTATCTGGTTGGCGCGTCCGTCACAAACGATCGCTCATATTGTGGCGCGACGGGGCATTCTGTCATTAATTATGCGGCGGCACTGATTAATATTTAGCGCTCACCTCATATAAAATTCGGCCTTTCGCAAACTGTTCTCGTTACACACGTGTCAATTCTGAAAACAACTGAAAGGCAGCCACACACATATTTGTCGATTCCACTATTCGATAGAACTGTCACATGGAGTTGTCGGCTGTCGAACATTACGTGCCCTACGTCGACAGTGGGGTAGTCAAGTAATAAGCTTTGCTGACAACGAGCATAGGAAGCTGTTAGAACCTAGGCTGGCGTCGGCCACATGTTTGCGGCTGACACTTAGGTGCGCACATATTCACAGCATTGCGCAGAAGTGGAAGCAGTAAGTGTAAAATATGCGCAATGTAGGTTTCATAACACAGCATTAACAATTCGAGAAGAAACTGGTATTGTAAACGCAAATGAAAAATACTGACTTCTTGGAGACAGTTTCCACTTTATGTAAAACACAAGTTTTTAAAGTGCCTTTTACGCATGCGTTTTTCTATTATCGTACTTTTTTTTTGCATTTGTATTCTGTAGTATTCGTGCTGATAGCAGAAATTTTGTATTTTCCTGCAGAAAATTGAAATTCGCGAGCAAGTCTAATATTTTAAACACCAGTAGTGAACAAAATATTTCTTCATATTCTTGGATTGTTATTTTAACATCTGCGAATAGTAATGCACTTAGATTGGTGCATGAAATCCCTGGGATAGCAGGACAGAGCGGATGCGGTTATATTTGTGGAAAGGGGCCAAAATAATTTACTGTCAGTTGCACTAAACATATAAACTTTATTCCTTAAAACACACAATCACACAGCAAGAATCAAAACTATCAAGGTTTTAACGAAAGACCTCCTTTGATTTAATTTAGATCAGCAGAAGGCCACATCGAAAATTCAAGGCGCAAGGCCTAAGCAAGGAATTGAGTGCAGGAGTTGTTCTGGAGGATTCACTTCTTTAGAAAAGGATTTTTTATCTTCAGTATAAATAGGCTGAAGGCCGTAGCTTAAATCTCGGCTGAAGGCCACACATTAATCAAGAACAGCGTTACGGCTTAAGGCCGAGACAAAGATTTTCAAAGTTTAATCTAAATATGCTGAAAACTCGGCCGAATCTGGCATATAAACAAACCAATTTAACGGCTTAAGGACTAGGAAGAGGAGCTTTCAATCTGAAAAGGCTGCAGGCCCTTTCTTAAAATATTTCGCGTAAAACTCGGCTGAAGGCCTCATACTACAGAATAACAATCTTATGACTTAAGGGCAATACAAGGATTTTAAATTTTTAATTTAAGACAGATTAAAACTCGGCTGATGGCTGCACACCATACAGAAAACAATTTTACGCCTTAAGGCCTAAAGGGAAGAGCTTCCAAATTTCAACTAAAATAGGGTAAAGGCTTTATCCCAAAATGCTTCACATAACTCTTGGCTGAAGGCCACATGCGAAACCCAACAATCTCATGGCTTAAAGCACAGACAAAGAAATTTCCAATTTTTAATTTAAGATGAAAAACTCGGCTGAAGGCCACATAAAAATTATAAAATATTTCTTATAGCTTAATGCCTAGACAAAATTTTTCAACTTTTGATTTGAAAAGGCTGAAAACTCGGCCGATGGTCACATACCAACTTGAAACCAATTTACAGCTTAAGGCCTAGCCATAAAGAATTTTCAATTTTAATTTTGAAAGGCTGAAACTCAGCTGAAGGCCACATACTAAACAAGAAACAATTTTTTACAGCTGAAGGCCTAAGAAGAAATGCCTTGCAATTTTAATAAGCTAAAACTTGGCTGGAGGCCACACAGAGTACTGAAGACTAAAAATGAAATCACTACGTAAAATACTAGGAGCGGTGCTCAGAAGGTTACAAGGATCGGCCTAGGAAGGTGACAGTAACGCACGTTTAGGTGAGACAGGCAGCCACACTGACAACATCTTAATCGGAAGGCAACCCAACCGAAAGCCAGCCGACGAACCAACCAACAAGATCAGTTCTGCTCCGCCCGACCAGCAAAACGACAACAAGCTGTCAATAGCACATCGTTCTGGATACTGGTGCCCAATCCAGCCAAGTCAGAATTAACGCCCAAAACTACCAACAACAACTCAGCTGTCGAACTACACGCCGTGCTGGACAGCATCAACACGACGAGGAAAATACACTGCCAAGAACTATGTCAATGACCAGGGCAGGTCACCGGAATGTCAACGGCCACAAGGCAGAAGATAATGCTGGTACACTTCATTAATGAATTAAATTAAGTTAAACACCACACAGGAAGATGGCTGCAATTCTAGCCGACTTCAATGCACACACATTGTTGCTCACAGGAATCTCCTACAAAGCGACAACCAGGATCAAACGAAGAGATGTGATAGCAGTTGAGGCGTGATAGTAGGTTAAGTGAGCACTCAACTTTAGTGTCCAGGCTCGGTGGGCGACGAACCTCGTAACCCTGGCAAGAAGCTCGTCACAACTCCAACCGTGTGTGCACGACACCAGTGGCACCGGCCTGACTACGCACCACCGAGACTTCCTCGCTGCTCTGCCCCAACCGACCGACTGCCTCACGCACGCAAATGGTCAAAAGAGCAAATACACGTCGGCCGATGAGATGACCAGCCGTATGGCCAACCAACGGTCGTTCCCGCTCCAGTCTCCTTCTGTCGGACGGTACACGTGTGTCCCCAGTGGTCGGTAAGTACTGTCTGTCAGCACCTCACTGACGCTCCATCCCAGACGCTGCACTCCTGGTCAGTTGTTCGAGGCTGGTTAACAATTGTTACAGGTAGAACCTACATTCCTGTTCGCCAGTGATGATCAGTGAAATGTGTTTTGTGGGGTGCGATACAGATCGAAGACGTGGATGAAACTTTAAGGTGATGAAACTGCTGTACATTAATCGCACAGGGACTGCAACAACCACACGCGTTTTTGATAGATAACAGTATTATTCCTTATATACCACTGACGTATGCTGTAGGTATGCTTTGATTTATCTGAGAAGCGTTCCAATTGTACAGTATGAGTACTGCACGCGAAAAGATGCATTGTAACTTGCTGGTATACCGTCTGCACAAAATACAGTGATATTTCTGTGTGACCCAGCCCTGAGGACTATAGCATCAACTATTACCGTCAAACTCCGATTCGGAAATCGCGGTTTTCCTCGTTCAGAAAAAAATGCACAGTAACCTCAAGAAGTTCGAGAGTGATCGTCAGTGAAATGCGTTTCTTGGAGAGCAACACAGTTAGTCCTGGTCAGTCTCCAGCTGACTTCCAGACACACGACGACCCAGAAATACTATTGGTCGCTTCAGAGAAGGTACGACAGTGCACTTATCGATAAGCGCTGCTGGTGCCACTCATTGGTAAGTAAGGCAGGAAGTTAGTGACGCCAGTAAAAGGAATAAGAAAACGAGGTGGTAGTACCGTAATAGAAGATAAACAATAAATGGCATGAACACGAGCGGCGCACGACTCAGTGTGTTTGTCTGATTTAATTCCCAGATAATGTGGGTGAAAGGGAACATCCCAATCTACCACTTAGATTTTTATCTCATCTGTTGTTTTGCTCTCCTGTTTAATTACTATTTTCGTTTCACGATGTATGTATTTTTTTGTCTTGAAGTGGGAAGCCACTCTCATTACATGCCGTCCAATCACATTAATGTGAACACCTGTCATAAGCCTCAATAACCAGCTTTTGCAGTGCGAAACGTGCAGGAAGAGAGTCAGTGCGGTTCTGGAAAGTACCGACAGGGATGTGGAGCCATTCGACACCAGTGCTGTGGCAACTGTGCCAGGTTTCTCTGTTGAGGATCCTCGACGCGAAGAGCCCGATCGACGTAGTCCCACAGTTCTCGGTTGGGTTTGAAACCGGGGAGTCTGGCTGTGGTGTCACCGCCAGACACCACACTTGCTAGGTGGTAGCCTTTAAATCGGCCGCGGTCCGGTAGTATACGTCGGACCCGCGTGTCGCCACTATCAGTGATTGCAGACAGAGCGCCGCCACACGGCAGGTCTAGAGAGACGTCCTAGCACTCGCCCCAGTTGTACAGCCGACTTTGCTAGCGATGGTTCACTGACAAATTACGCTCTCATTTGCCGAGACGATAGTTAGCATAGCCTTCAGCTACGTCATTTGCTACGACCTAGCAAGGCGCCAATATCATTTGCTATTTATCTTGTGATACATGTACCGTCAGACCGATGTTTACCAATTATGGGTTAAAGTTAAGTATTCCAGAAGGTACGTACTTTTTTTTACTAGACTCAACGCCTTTAACTGTTCCAGACCTCACGCCAGCCTGCGTGAGCTTCAACGCGTGCCTTTCGGCTATCTCATAGTGGCTTGGCTGTCTTGCCAAGGGAAAGACGGTAAAGTCACACTGGTGCTCTTCGAACCAAGCACGTACACTGGGAGCTGTGTGACACGTTGCACTGTCTTGCCGGTAGATTTCCAAGGAAAAACTAACTGCATGTAGCGTTGGGAATAGTCCCCAAGGACAGATGTGAACTTGTGTTTATCCATTGTGCCTTCCAGAATGACACGAAAACATTACAAAGACCATGACGTTCTCTCCTCGTTGCGAGGTATTTGCTTTGAGACGTTTCACGCAGTACACGCCAATGGCCATCTGTCCGATGCAGCATAAAATGTGATTCATCTGAAAATGCAACCTGCGACGATTCAGTTCCGTTATTGGCGTGAAAATTACAGCCTTCCTCTCCGACAGATGGCAGTCAGCATGTTTCCATGAACCAGGCGCCTTCTGCGGAGGCGTGCATACAGCAACATTCTCTGAACGATTGATGAGGAGACACTGTTCGCTACTCTTTCATTCATCTGGACGGTCAGATGCTCAGCAACAGCACGTCTATTCGCCCGTACATATTTCCGCAGCCGACTTTCAGTCCTGTTGGTTGGTTGGTTGATTTGGGGGAGGGGACGAAACACCGAGGTCATCGGTCCCATCGGGTTCAAAGGAACCATTCCGGCATTTGACTGAAGTAATTTTGGGAAATCACGAAAAACCAAAATCAGGATGGTCGGACGCGGATTTGAACCAGCGTCCTCCCAAATCCGAGTCCAGTCTTCCAACCACTGCGGCAGTCCTGTCGTCTGTGGCTTGTGGTTCACCACAGTTGCCTCCGCACCTGTCTTAGATAGCGCCAGTTTCCCATGAAATGTATACTTTAACTACGGCGGCATGCAGATACTTGACATGTTTATCCGTGTTGGAAATGCTTCTAACCTTGACCCGAAAGCCAATGGTTGTGCCCTTTGGACGGCAAATAAATCGCTCCATTTCCTCATCACACTGCACTGTTTTCCGCGTCCTCCAAAAAAAATGGTTCAAATGGCTCTGAGCACTATGGGACTCAACTGCTGAGGTCATTAGTCCCCTAGAACTTAGAATTAGTTAAACCTAACTAACCTAAGGACATCACAAACATCCATGCCCGAAGCAGGATTCGAACCTGCGACCGTAGCGGTCTTGCAGTTCCAGACTGCAGCGCCTTTAACCTCACGGCCACTTCGGCCGGCTCCGCGTCCTCCGACACGCTTTATATACCCTCCAGTGATATTGCTGCCACCTGCCGCCTGTGAGTGGTTATTGCACGTTAACATCTAACATGAGTTTGGTCACATAAGTGTGACTGGACCGTGTATAAATCGCAAACAGTTCACAAGGTTAGAAATATCGATAAACATCAACAAGATTCGGCTTGGCGCCTCGTGTTTTTTTCTTGTTTTAAGTTTTCCGCAGCTAGCCTGTTCAAAGAAAAGCAGCAGGCCTTCACAACAAAATAACGTAGTCTTTTAATGCCGTACAAAAGAGCAGTACCGCAAAATTCAATCAAATTTTCAATTATTACATTTTTGTTGTTTACTGTCCTTTACGCACTCTCACGTATAACTGATAGTCGTGAATCACTGTTTTTATTCAATGCACTTACTCCTTGCCCCACCATTATCCTTCACCGTTCCCTGTTGGTTGACAAGCACTAACAGCGTAAACATGTTGTTGGCAAGAGTACACTGAAGTCCTTTACGTCACTGACATGGTTGTGCTTTCCTGGCCTAACGTCTAATCGAGTGGTACCCCTTCCATTGACGTTAGTTCTCTGAGAAAGTACCGAACAACGTCACTTCTTTTTTGCACATGATTGACTTCCAAGCCGTTTTGAGACAATCCTAATCGTTCACAACAATTTATGTGAGGGATCACTAATGAATGCATTGCTATCCCAAACAATATTGTTTTTTGCTTGTAGGAGAGATGGTTGGTGTATAACATCCAGTCTACTTCAAGATCATTAAAGACAAAACACTAGCTCCCAGTGACGAGGCCGGCCAGAGTGGCCGAGCGGTTAAAGGCGCTACAGTCTGGAACCGCGCGACCGCTACCGTCGCAGGTTCGAATCCTGCCTCAGGCATGGATGTGTGTGATGTCCTTAGGTTAGTTAGGTTTAAGTAGTTCTAAGTTCTAGGGGACTTATGACCACAGCAGTTGAGTCCCATAGTGTTCAGAGCCAGTTGAACCCAGTGACGAGGGTACAAATCAGTGGCGACCTTGTTGAAGGAAGCGCACAGGCCTTCTTGAGAAACACTTTAAAAATCCTGTAGAAGCATTCGAGCTGGCATACTTTGGTTGTAAGCACAAATTTAAGTTCCCAGAACATCTCTGTTACCCTTTCATATGTCCGCATTGACCTTTTATGATGCATGCATGCATGTATGTATTAAACCGAGGACCTATAAACGACGGAGAGGCTTCGTTCCGCCGTAGCCCACAGTTTTCCACAACCCCACAACACGCCACAGCAGTCCACCCACTCCACCGCCACCCCACACCGAATCCAGGGTTTTTGTGAAGTTCAGCACCCGGTAGACCCCTCCGGGAACGTCTCATACCAGACAAGTGTAACCGCAAATGTTTGCTTGGTAGAATAACTATGGTGAGCGTGTACGTGGAAATGGTGTTTGCGCAGCAATTGCCTACTTACTGTAACTGAGGTGGAATAAAGGGAACCAGCCCGCATTCGCTAAGGTAGATGGAAAATCACCTTAGCAACCAACCACAGGCTGGCCGACACACCGGACATAGACACTAATCCGCCGGGCGGCACGCCTCCCCCCCCCCCCCCCCCCTATCCACCGGGAAGCAGCGGCTAGCTGGATGGGCATCTTTAATACTAGTAGCCTGTCTCTAAATTCGTTCGATGAATGGTATCCACCCCCTACCTGCTTGATAACGACCCTTAACCAGTGGATGAGTACTCTAGAGATGAATGAACTACAGTGAGTAAATGTCTTTATGAGGCTTTATGAGCACCCCTGCGCTGATAACGTACAAAAATTTCATCACTCTAAAGTTTGCTCCTGTTCCACTAACTGTGTTGCTCTCCAAGAAACGCATTTCACTGACGATCATTCTCGAACTTTTTGAGGTTACTGTGCATTTTTTTTTGAACGAGGAAAACCGCGATTTCCGAATCGGAGTTTGACGGTAATAGTTGATGCTATGGTCCTCAGGGCTTGGGTCACTCAGAAATATCACTGAATTTTGTGCAGACGGTATACCAGCAAGTTACAATGCATCTTTTCGCGTGCAGTACTCATACTGTACAACTGGAACTCTTCTCAGATAAATCAAAGCATACCTACAGCATACATCAGTGGTAGATAAGGAATAATACTGTTATCTATCAAAAACGAGTGTGGTTGTTGCAGTCCCTGTGCGATTACTGTACAGGAGTTTCATCACCTTAAAGTTTCATCCACGTCTTCGATCTGTATCGCACCCCACAAAACACATTTCACTGATCATCATTGGCGAACAGGAATGCAGGTTCTACCTGTAACAATTGTTAACCAGCCTCGAACAAAGATCGTAAATTACACTAAAATATGGGTGAGAGTTCTTTTAAACTTTCGTTTCTTTTGAAAGGTGAGTGGAAGTTCTGTTTGATTTTGTGGAAGACTGGACTCGGGATAAGCTTTGATGCTGCGTGTATGAAATATTTCACATCTGAGTGCATTGTGGTCAGAGTGCAGAACCGTTGTATCTTGTTAAAAATATTCTATATTCCTGGTGAAACAAGTAACAGACAAAAGAGTCCTGGCATATGTTTGATGGTATGTATGGCCATGAACAGTTGTATTGTGTGTAGCCAGAAACTTGAATGTTTGTGCGTTCTGAGGGTGGCTTGGGGCTGTGTATTGCTGAAAATAGCTTGTGTGGGTATTTCAGAGAGGCGCTGTCACTCGATGCATGCCGGCCGAAGTGGCCGTGCGGTTAAAGGCGCTGCAGTCTGGAACCGCAAGACCGCTACGGTCGCAGGTTCGAATCCTGCCTCGGGCATGGATGTTTGTGATGTCCTTAGGTTAGTTAGGTTTAACTAGTTCTAAGTTCTAGGGGACTAATGACCTCAGCAGTTGAGTCCCATAGTGCTCAGAGCCATTTGAACCATTTGAACCACTCGATGCATTTCCACTCGGTGCTCTTCTATGCTGCCGCATTCCTGATGACAAAAACAGCTTCATATCAGTAAGACCGGTATGTGATAGACTTCATTGCAGAGGTTGATGGATGCTGTCTCAAATGTTGGTGGGTATGACCGACATTTCATAGCTGTTATCCAGTAACAAACCTTTAGTTTCAGTAAGGCCTCAAGACTACGTCTGCGTAGGTGGGATCTGTGATGTTACAAAATAGAAGTGATGTTGCTATTCAATGGAAAGTTGGAAATTGAGATTTAACTAACTGTTTTATCAATCACAATTGGCGTAAGAATCATGGATTGACCATTGTCATAAAATATTGCATTATGAGATGTGAATAGTTTTTACTTGCGGTTTCGCGTGGCTTGAGGCAGTCACAACTAGCGTGCTATTGATTAAGAAGTTGCGTTATCGTCTTTCTAATTACTTCATGATCGTAGATACGATCATACCCGGTTGTGAAGTTATTGTTATGACAAAAAATTTCCTAAGGGACCAGAAAGTTCTTAAGGGCGCAAAAACAACTGTAACATCACACAAAAGAGAAATTCAATATTAAAGCTGATGCAAGAAGACGATAAAACAGTTTTCTTTTTATCAAGGTAACACGCACATTGGACTGCTGATCTTGGAGTCTGTAATATTAGCAAAATGCATAATTAAAATGAAAATAATACTGAGGAGATAATAGAAGTGAGCACTGCTAAATGATTCAGTATTCCCAGAACAAATATTTATTATAACTAAAACATATATCGTACCTTAAGCTTAATACTACAATGACGGTAGATTTTTATGTCCATATCATGTCCATTGAGCGCTCTTTTATATAGCCATTGTCCTCTTGAGTCGCTCGTGCTTCGTCACGGTAAGTTACAACAGTTCTTCTTCCTACACTTCACTCAAAACTTAGACGGAACACGTTTTTATTTATTTAGTAAAAATAATTAGATCAGACCGCCACAAATCTGCGTCCGTCTTACTCGAGAAAAACAGTAAAAGTCTTCTTAGCGCTGAAGGCTTCATTTGTTCTCCAGCGAACAAAATAGTGAAGGATCGCACATCTATCCGTATTTCTGTTTATATTGCCGCCCAAAGACGACAAATTACATCACTAGAAAATTCCACCGTCGCCATGCGACGCCTTATTATATATTAATCATTCTTTATAAACAAGTATTTGCCTTCTGGCTGAATTTGCTGTTTTAATTAAGCCAAAAATAGCGAATATCACATTGCCTCCCATGAGGAGAGAGGGAATGCCGAAGGATTACCTCGATCCTCATGTCCTCATGAGATATTCGTGATTTTTGGTGTGACATTTACATAACGTTACTGGCGTACAAAGTACATAAATTGAAATCACATTTATAAACATATATCAGATATTTATCATTTTTCAAAATAAAGTTTTTCATTTTTTGTTCATCAGTCACTTCATTCCATAATACCAAGATTAACATTTATGTGCATATTTAAGTTTGGTCCATATTTGCTTATAACAATAAGTGAACGTTCATTTCGCACTTCAGGGGATAGAATTCAGGAATTACTTTCTCTTGAGCTTAACAACTAATACATAAGTACAGTGAGTGCTTATTTTCACTAAACTAGAGTGGACAATGTTCGAGCATCTGTTGACTCCTTGTGGTTCAATTACAGTTTAATACCGTAGCACTACACTTCGTGATGCTTTCACTTTCTGTGTTAGCTGTCTACGGCGTTCATCATGCAGTACATCTGTCCTTTCCACTGTGGTGCCAGGAATTCAAATGGCTTCCCGGGTTTTTATTTACAATATGAAACAGAAGAAGTGGAAAATTATTAGTATGACTTACAAGCTACTGGATACATTTGTTAAGGATCGGGACTGGTCTGGAGTTTAGGGTCTTCCTATAGTGCACATTCATTTTCTTTGTCCATCAAGAGACAGGATTATAATTCATTTTAGCAGTGTTCAGGAGTGCCGGTATTAATGGCTTTAAGGTCTGAGTAATCTAACAATCTACTTCTCACTCATCTTAACTTCAACTCAAGAAAATTGCTTAATTTACATATGAAAATGTAGTCACACAAGTGTACAAATGTCTTTCCTCCAGTATGTACGATGGAAGTCATGGCGGTTAGCAGTTTAAAGTTTGGATTGTTTCGTCACCCACACGTCAGCCACTCACAGCGGCTGCACAGTGTTGCGTGAGCTCCAACACTCAGTATCCGTTCGCGCTCAGGCTGTAACAGAGCTGCTGGTCGTCGATTGCTCCCTTTTTTTTTTTTGTGAACTTCGTATCACACGAGTGCATCGATACAAACACCTCGCGCGCGTTTCCCATCGGAGGAGCCAGACACTGAAGCTGCCTCCATACTTCTCTGTCAACTGCCTCCCATGAGGCTCACAGGTAAGTGACGACGAATGTTTTAGCTGTCGCTGCACTTAGAACAACACTGAACTTTGCGTTGCACCTGTTGTCGTAGCCTTGACTTCTTTTTTTTACACTTGCAGTACAACACTACCACTAGTATACAGTGAACAGTTATTTTTATTATGCACGTCGCACTTTAGTGTGCATCTTCACACAGCATTCATGCTTAGTTCCTTCGCCGATGGAGTTCATGTACAAAACAATCAATTTTGCACGTTTCCTCCACTGGTATAGAAAGACTTATATTCTACTATTTACAAAATATCACTTACGAGCTAATATTTACAATTAATGGTCACTCCTTTTGTTAAGTCCAGTGAACAACTGCTTTATGAATGGACTCTTTATATCTCAAGATTTGCTTTCACTAGTGAACCTAAAAATATTCTTTCAAACTTTCTTTTAAGTGCTCATCTCCTCATTATGAAAACTACAGGTTTCGCAACACTCGTTGCATTTATTCTTTAGTGCACCCAAGATCATTTTCTACTGCCACGCAGCATATCTACTACTTAACGAGTACACATTTAACGCTGAATCTTTTTTTTTCTTTTTGTGCTTTCCTTTGTGCTTGCCAAATTTTTTTTATATTTGAGGGCAGACTGGATAACAATAGTTCTCCCTCTTCGCTTCATGTACTCAGCAATCGTTCTCTGTTAAAAAAAATAGGGTAACGCGTGTCTACTATTTTTTTGCATGAATGGAATTACCGACAGTTCACTGGGTTTACGCAACCGGTCCATAACAAACATTACCAAAGCTAGCGAAGTTCATCACGCTACGTGTCTCATTTCTCATAAGCACTGCTTTGCTTCGAAGCACACGTGCCTTTTACAAGTCAACCCTTGGTCTGGGTTAATGAACCAGGATCAAAAGGAACGGGCACAAGGAAAATGGATTTCATAAGAGGAGTGTCTTAGGAGACATTTTTGCAATAAAATCTGCATGTAAATAAAATTATCTTAATAAACATAGGCACATATATAAACTTCAACCTCCTTCCTTACAGCATGCTTTGCTACTTCTACGTCTTACTCAGGTTATAGTCAATATTAAGTTTAAATATCACTGCATTGCTTGTTCTTTAGATTAGCCTTCAATTAGGGTATTGAATGGTCGCTAGATTACACTACAGATCTTCTGAAGATCTTTACTTGGACTTATTTATGATACGGGGGGCTTGCTGTGTGGTTATTTAGTACCTCGATTCTACTGAAATCAATTCGTCAGCTAACATTCCTCATATACTCTTTACATTGGGCTCAGATCACAGGGAAATAGTTTACTTTCATAGCAATTAGTGGCCTCGTGGAGTACTTACGCTACATTATTGATGCTTCATGGTTTGCCTCCATTTGTACTGTATTTCACCTAACTTAGTTTACTACAGCTTATTGTCTCCTTGCGTGAACACATGTGGGTTACCACTTGTTTTTCCATTTAACAGCACGCTTTAACTGAACTTTAAGCTATTTCTTCTACTCCTGTCCACTGTCTGGAGTGTTTGAACATGTACCTTTTTTTTTTAAGCAGGTAATTTGGGCCTTTACAACAGAACTTCAAGTACTTACATTACTAAAAATAAATCTATAAATATTCTTGTACCTTGAGAGAAGTGCTTATTTACGCATCCTTCTCCATTTCTCACCTTTACATATTTATGTAGCTCCGGGCAATCGCCTCGCAAGCACTTTTTTTTTCTTAATACTAACTTAAAATTAAATTGAAGTTCTTGGTGCAACCCCTATTTCCTGCTTCAGCTTGTTGAAGAAATATCAGTTCAATGTCCATCACTATAAACAATTTTTCCATACTTAACATTTAATACTTTAAAGTTTACAAGTAGTAGCCGTTACCATGTAGTCAGTGCGCTGTTCAACACAATACTTATCATTAACAGTTCACACAAGGGAATTTCCAGTACGCAAGAGATTCTATCTGCAGTTGAGGCTGCGTCTGTAAACTAACTCTCTGTTTCAATGGACCAATCGCTCCCGATATGGAGCAGCCCTGAATCGGCAATGATAAAACTTTTGAAACAGAAGACACCTGTCTGAAGAGACATGATGACATCACATTGATGTTTGCTCCTGTATCAACAACGGCTGTGAAAGGAATGTTGGCAATAGAAATCTTAGTCGCAGCCTGGACCTGTTCATCATAAATGTTGTTAATATCTTGAGCTTCTTTGTCAGGTGCAAGGTCATCTCGTAAGTCGGTCTCATGGTCGTACCGTATCGCATTAACATGCTCAGAATCAGAGTATTCATTACTGCCCCCACTCAAAATCCGCAGCGACCTCTTGGAGGCTGAAAGGCGCTGCCTCTAATTTTCCGCAGGATGTTTAACCTGTTTGTCATTCATGGCCTTAAGTGTTTGTTCCGTTTCATATTGGTGCTGGTTATGTGGTACAAATGCCGGTGTAAAGGGGTCAAATCCACTGGGTGCATTCACTTGTGAATAGAATACTTGAGAAGGCTGATGTCGCCCGATCTTTTGGTTGCCGGCAAAACCATTTCCTTGTGAAGGAAAGTTCGCATTTGGTGCCATTTGAAAATTGTTCTGCGGTCCTCTATCCTGTGAATAGTTGTTCTTATGATGTGCTGGGTGGCCTCCGCCTTGCCCATGCCACTTGCTATATTTCGACCTATAACTTTGATTGTACACTGGCCCATTTGAAAAATTACCAATCGTTTGTGGAGAATTTCCATACTGCTCAGGCGCAGAATTAAAGGGTGGGTTTCCGTACTGATGTTGCTCCTGGTGGTTGTAAATTGGGTGGTATCTCTGCTGATTACTGTAATTGGTTTTCTGCTTCCGTTTAAAGTTATTGCCGTTTGCGTTTTGATAACCGCTGGCAGGTTGGTAACAGCGGTCGCAGTAGCTCGCTCTCTCCTTGGGCGCATTGTTGTCCGCGTGCGATGCATTCTGCTGGCTGCCAGGGAAGAATTTGCCGCTGCCAACCTTGGAGCGCACATCCTCGCTAATTAAATCTAAGGAATCCAGCACAGAAAGGAATACATCCGTGTCTTCTTCGGACACATTTACTAATTTCTCTCTAATAGACACAGGGAGTTTGCTTTTGAGAATCATAATTACGTCCTTGGAAGAAATCGGAGAATCCCAGAATTTAATTTTTGCTAGATACTTCTCAAAGTATCGCCGGAGACTTCCATGCTTCTCATTGAAAATTTCCACACCATACACCTCCTTCCTTAATCTTTGCTGTACCCCATTACTCCAAAATTTTGCCAAGAACATTTTCTCAAACTCTTCATAATTCCTACACGTGTCTACCATTTCCGTTCCCCATAATGCTGCATCACCAGAAATAAAGCCAGTGACGAACTGAATACGCTGTCTGTCTGTCCAGCTCCTGGGAAATATGCCGGAAAAATTCTTTAGGAACACGATGGGGTGTATTTCTCGCTTCTGCGGATGAAAAACAGGAAAAGTGCGATGCTTAATCACACTTTCCTCTTGCATTAAACTCACAATTGTGGGCGGATCATTTAGTTTCCCTACTCGGGACTCAACAGGACTGTTGTTTTGCATGTAATCAGGCGGTGAACGATAAGGAGTTGACTGACATTCGTCACCGTCTAAAGAGTTGTTCCCTATAGTTTGCGTATGTGTGTGCGGATTTTCTACCCAGTTTCTCAGCATTCTGCCTTCGTCCACTACTTGCTGCTTCCACTCGGGAAGATCCCATGTAAGTGTCCTCCGAATCTGTCCCAATTCAGAAACTACTGTGTCTCCCGACTTACCAGGAGCAGCTAAGATTTCATAAGTTACATCCTTGACAGTCTCCCTAAGCTCCTCCCTGACCTTCTTTTCGATAAAAATATCTTTACCCTTTATCCATTCACTGTAGTGTTCCGACAATGCCTCCGCGTGTGCTTTCACGGTGCTCTTAACCTGTTCTTCGATATTGATTGAGTCTATCTGCCTCGACAGATCCTCTACTACACCTTCAATGTCAGATACTGCATTTCTAACTGAGTTTATTTCTTTGGTAGCTGCCTGAATTTTTGTGTTTAATGTTCCAGATACTTCAGCTATTTCACTTTTCACTTGTTTCTGCATTTTCTGAATTTGATCACTGATCTTAGTTTGCACCTCACCCAAATGGGTATTTAATTCAGCCGTAATTTCTTTATGCAGATCTGTTTTGATTGTGCCTAGCTCTGTTTCTAATGATTCGCTTACAGCATCTAGTCGGGCGTTAACAGTCTCATTTTGTGTTTTTATAGTCTCATTTTGTGTTTTTATATTCTCATTTACTGCGTCAAACTGTTGTTTCAGCATTTCCATTAACGCACCGAGGTCATTTGTAGCTGCAGCGGGACGAGTTTGGACTTCAGGGTCACTTTCCCCTGTTACAGACATGGTTAGTTCAGTTTCCACACGGGAACCTACCGTTCGCGATCGTAAAGGGTATGGAATACTATTAACGTCTTCACTCCCGTCTCCTGTTGTCACCTGTCTCTGTTTACTATCTGCCATTTTCGTCAGTAAATCAGGTGCTACGCAAGGCTTTCGTCGTTTGTCAGTGACGTAGTGAGTCCGCTAAGAGCACCACTCTCGCGTGAGCAACAAATGAAATTCTATCTGGCGAGAAGACAAGATGGAACCTAAACGTTTCAGACAAATGAATGAAGATGCTCTTCACTGCAAATTGCGCACACTATCCAGCATGTTGAAAATGCAATACAGGTATACTAACAATGGGGAGAAATAATTTCTATTATCAGACTACGAAGAATTTTACTTTGAAAGATAAAATAAAGCAGATTTTCTATAGCAGGAAGGAGATAGAAAGGATGTGGATCGACTTGGAAAAGCAACGTTGCTACTGAAGCACTACACTGCGTATGCAAAATTCTGACTTACTTTTTGATGGCTTGAATACCGCTATGTTGTCTCAGCAAATTCACGTCTCTTTTCTTTTCCTTTCTCTCGATAATTAAACTGCATTATTGACCGTTTTTCTCACAGAGAGACGATGTGTACATGAAACGACAGAACATTTATTAACACAAGCACATAGAAAATTTTCCAAGAATTTGAACTAATTTTTGGTCAAGTCCCTGTTCGGGCGCCAAGTGTGATGTTACAAAATAGAAGTGATGTTGCTATTCAATGGAAAGTTGGAAATTGAGATTTAACTAACTGTTTTATCAATCACAATTGGCGTAAGAATCATGGATTGACCATTGTCATAAAATATTGCATTATGAGATGTGAATAGTTTTTACTTGCGGTTTCGCGTGGCTTGAGGCAGTCACAACTAGCGTGCTATTGATTAAGAAGTTGCGTTATCGTCTTTCTAATTACTTCATGATCGTAGATACGATCATACCCGGTTGTGAAGTTATTGTTATGACAAAAAATTTCCTAAGGGACCAGAAAGTTCTTAAGGGCGCAAAAACAACTGTAACATCACACAAAAGAGAAATTCAATATTAAAGCTGATGCAAGAAGACGATAAAACAGTTTTCTTTTTATCAAGGTAACACGCACATTGGACTGCTGATCTTGGAGTCTGTAATATTAGCAAAATGCATAATTAAAATGAAAATAATACTGAGGAGATAATAGAAGTGAGCACTGCTAAATGATTCAGTATTCCCAGAACAAATATTTATTATAACTAAAACATATATCGTACCTTAAGCTTAATACTACAATGACGGTAGATTTTTATGTCCATATCATGTCCATTGAGCGCTCTTTTATATAGCCATTGTCCTCTTGAGTCGCTCGTGCTTCGTCACGGTAAGTTACAACAGTTCTTCTTCCTACACTTCACTCAAAACTTAGACGGAACACGTTTTTATTTATTTAGTAAAAATAATTAGATCAGACCGCCACAAATCTGCGTCCGTCTTACTCGAGAAAAACAGTAAAAGTCTTCTTAGCGCTGAAGGCTTCATTTGTTCTCCAGCGAACAAAATAGTGAAGGATCGCACATCTATCCGTATTTCTGTTTATATTGCCGCCCAAAGACGACAAATTACATCACTAGAAAATTCCACCGTCGCCATGCGACGCCTTATTATATATTAATCATTCTTTATAAACAAGTATTTGCCTTCTGGCTGAATTTGCTGTTTTAATTAAGCCAAAAATAGCGAATATCACAGATCCTATATTTGGACGTCCTGCGTGTTCCAACACGCCAGAGGTACACATCGTGATACCACTGCACTGGGTGAAGACGGCGGAGTTGAGACCGCATGTTGGCATGCGGAGCACAGACTGGTCGTGCCGTTAGAGCCATACCACAGTAGCAACTCGAGTCTGCAGGACATGAAGGTAAAGGCATGTGGCAGCTGAGGAAGTCTGTTGGTACTGCGGCCAGACCGCGACACATTTCAAACTAAATGACACGACATCCAGTCTAGTGGTGCACTGTACGAATGGGCGCTGATGTGGGCAGGTGCCATGGTCTGTCGGCAGTTAGGTGGCGGCTGTGGTGGTTGGAGGATGGTGTAGCGGCAGCAGTGGCGCCAGCGAGTAACTCTCACACAAATACACCACCACAGCGGGCTTCGTGCAAGTGTCAGCGTTTGAGCAAATCAAATGCAAGTGAATACCTTTCTTGCGCTACACACACGCACTCCAGTGGCAGTTGTTTGATGACCACGCTTATTGTGGCAATGGGCTATAGTATGCAGTTTTGAACTTTGGCAAAATTATCTAGTTCTCACAGATATGTAGATTGCGCCAGCTGGCCTCCCACCATTTTAAACTTGGGGTAAGCGAATTTTTTTTAATTTTTCGCCATTTTAAACTTAGGAAAAGGGGACATTACTGGATTTCCTATCATTTTCACATAGGTCATGTGGAATTTTTCTAATTATTAAACTTGGGAGTAGTGGGTTCTTTGGTTCCAAACTTAGACGGGCAAGTGTTTAAATATCGAAACTGTCATATCGGGTGGGGGGGGGGGGGGGGGGAGATTGGGTAGACATGCAAGCTGCACAGTTTGTGAACTTATGACAAGTACACTATTAGCACAAGTGAACCATAACATAGGAGCGGCGAAAACCAACATTTTTTTTTTAAATTCCCTGCTATTTTACTTTTGGGAAAAGTGGTCTCACTGCCATACAGACCGGTCGAGTATCCCAGGGTCCACCACTTTCAATTCTGGTATCGCAGGGCTGGGGAAATTAACAGTCATGCAGGCGGCCTGGATTTCTCACAAATACGATCGTTGTACATTTTGAATCGTTATTCTACATTTAGGACAGGATTCTGAACACGATACCTGGTAACAATGCAAACTACACCGGTAATACTACAACTATACTATTTACGTACACCGGCCATGATATCGGCCGACCAGGAACTAATATGATAAGAATCCCGTACTTGGTTAGATCAGAGAAGAATGAGACGCTGGTGTCAACCTCGGCCATGACCAGTAGTTTCTGAATCAACTTCTAGGGAAAGTTTAACTTACATACCGAGGCACATTCAGGCCCATTATTTAACACAATTCCTGCAGCCCAAAGGGATGAGGCATTGCCATTTTGAGTGATCGTCCGCCATGTTGACAGATTTTAGGTAACTGAAACACTGTTATGTCTGTAGGTTACTTAATATTTCAACTTCTAGGTGCCAGCTGGACAAATGTTGGCTTTGTGTACTTTATTTAATGATCAGATACGGTATCTACTTATACAAGTACTTAAGACGTTAGAGTATATTTCGTATTTAGAATTCTAATTCACCTAGAAAAAGGGTAGAGCGAGTAGTTACATAATTTCTGTGTCATTCGAACAAAAGTGATTGTCTGTTATCAGTTCGTATCTGACCGAAGACAATCAAGAGGTCTCGAGAGAAGCGCGTCTGCCATGGAATTAGAAACCAGGATTTTTTTCTAATAAATGACCATTTCCATCTTTACATTGAAACTTTCCCGTCTGCTCTATACCTCTTTTGTTACTCAATAACCGTCTCCTCTATATCTCATTTGTTACTGAACCTTCCCTTCTTCAATAACCTACGAAACCTTCCCTTAGGATTTCTACCTCTTGCTTAATAATAATTACAAATAAGATCTTCTCTTTGAAATTAATTCTCTTTCTAAATCTTTGCGTACAAATTTAAATGCTTCTTATTAAAAGTTATTTTCTGATTATTTCGATGAAACATAGAATGTGTCGTCGTCGTGGCCCTCAGTCGTTACCTGCTAACCCAAAACTGTTCCTTACCTTTTTTACTGTTACTGGATCGCCATCTGACTGCTACATAGAACTGCGACGTGAATATACTTACTCTGTTTTACTATACTCTATTAGCTGCTGGTGGGCTTTCATAATAAGTGGACAGCCCCTTATTATGAAAGCCCACCAGCAGCTAATAGAGTTATTTATGTATTTATTACCAAAGCTGACGTTATTCTTTAATAGCAAAGCTGACGTTATTCTTTAATTAATTTGACTAAGTTACGTAAGTCACAGTTAAACTTTTTCTTGACAACAATAAAATTTTGCAAAGTTTTACGTTGATGGTTTTTTTGGGATGGATTATAGTCAGAAATGCAATATTTCCGGCAAAAATTAATTATATTCTGAATGAAATGATTTTACAAACGTTCAAATGGGACTTACTTTTTGCAATAATTTACAACTAGCATTGCACAAACATACCTTCAGTAGTCCTGAGTTTCTCAAAAAAATAATTCAATAATATTAGTGCCTCTTATGATAATAGTTAGCTGATGTCTCTGTACGTCGGTTTGTAATCTCTTATAAATCATAGCTGGTGGCTGGCATGCACACCACTCCTCTCAACCTCTCGCTTCAGACCTACTACCGACTCGCTTCACATCTCGCTTACTACTGACTTCCTACGAACGCTAAAGTGCGGTCTCTCCCGCCAACAATGCTTTCTGGTGCAGGCAATCCCTGCTACCATTACGAAATGTATCAATGCGCGGTCTCTCCCGCTCTTTTCTTAAAATGTGTCCATACACGGTCTCTCCCGCCCTTTTTAAAATTATATCAATGTGCGGTCTCTCTTGCCAACAATATTTTGGTGCAGACATTCCGTGCCACCACAATTACACTCCTGGAAATTGAAATAAGAACACCGTGAATTCATTGTCCCAGGAAGGGGAAACTTTATTGACACATTCCTGGGGTCAGATACATCACATGATCACACTGACAGAACCACAGGCACATAGACACAGGCAACAGAGCATGCACAATGTCGGCACTAGTACAGTGTATATCCACCTTTCGCAGCAATGCAGGCTGCTATTCTCCCATGGAGACGATCGTAGAGATGCTGGATGTAGTCCTGTGGAACGGCTTGCCATGCCATTTCCACCTGGCGCCTCAGTTGGACCAGCGTTCGTGCTGGACGTGCAGACCGCGTGAGACGACGCTTCATCCAGTCCCAAACATGCTCAATGGTGGACAGATCCGGAGATCTTGCTGGCCAGGGTAGTTGACTTACACCTTCTAGAGCACGTTGGGTGGCACGGGATACATGCGGATGTGCATTGTCCTGTTGGAACAGCAAGTTCCCTTGCCGGTCTAGGAATGGTAGAACGATGGGTTCGATGACGGTTTGGATGTACCGTGCACTATTCAGTGTCCCCTCGACGATCACAAGTGGTGTACGGCCAGTGTAGGAGATCGCTCCCCACACCATGATGCCGGGTGTTGGCCCTGTGTGCCTCGGTCGTATGCAGTCCTGATTGTGGCGCTCACCTGCACGGCGCCAAACACGCATACGACCATCATTGGCACCAAGGCAGAAGCGACTCTCATCGCTGAAGACGACACGTCTCCATTCGTCCCTCCACTCACGCCTGTCGCGACACCACTGGAGGCGGGCTGCACGATGTTGGGGCGTGAGCGGAAGACGGCCTAACGGTGTGCGGGACCGTAGCCCAGCTTCATGGAGACGGTTGCGAATGGTCCTCGCCGATACCCCAGGAGCAACAGCGTCCCTAATTTGCTGGGAAGTGGGGGTGCGGTCCCCTACGGCACCGCGTAGGATCCTACGGTCTTGGCGTGCATTCGTGCGTCGCTGCGGTCCGGTCCCAGGTCGACGGGCACGTGCACCTTCCGCCGACCACTGGCGACAACATCGATGTACTGTGGAGACCTCACGCCCCACGTGTTGAGCAATTCGGCGGTACGTCCACCCGGCCTCCCGCATGCCCACTATACGCCCTCGCTCAAAGTCCGTCAACTGCACATACGGTTCACGTCCACGCTGTCGCGGCATGCTACCAGTGTTAAAGACTGCGATGGAGCTCCGTATGCCACGGCATACTGGCTGACACTGACGGCGGCGGTGCACAAATGCTGCGCAGCTAGCGCCATTCGACGGCCAACACCGCGGTTCCTGGTGTGTCCGCTGTGCCGTGCGTGTGATCATTGCTTGTACAGCCCTCTCGCAGTGTCCGGAGCAAGTATGGTGGGTCTGACACACCGGTGTCAATGTGTTCTTTTTTACATTTCCAGGAGTGTATTTCCAACATGACAGATATTAATTATTCCTACTTAATCCTATTAATAAAATATAAACATCTTTCATAAATTGTGGTTTGACAATAGACACACATCTTACATAACCCTCCACTGGGTTTCCTTAAAATTTTCCTACGTCGTTAAGTCATTTGGACTTGACGTAAGGTGAAAATTTGATTATAGAAATATGTGTAGTAATAAGTAAGTTTATGATAGAATATTTCTTTCATCAAAGCACATACATATAATGTCATAAGAATTTGTTTTTCTAAGTCTAACAAAGAGAATATTCAAAAGAGTATACATCAAAATATACAAATAATATGAGTCAGTAAGTTGGAAGTGTACATCAGGTAGTAAAATTTATTTATATCTCTAATAGTAACGGATGGTAAAAATTAGAACATAGTTTATGTTTCATTATAAATTGGCATCTATTACTACCATATTCAAGGAAGAGAAAAAAAAAAGGAATTGTATAGCATGGCCAAAGTACTGGCAACTGTCTGTGAATGCACTCAAAAGTCCGTTTCTTTCCCTCACATAGCACAACACCAGGTTTCGCCATGTGATTCCGTCGTCTCTTTGATCCATAGTTTTAGTGTAACCAAACACTAAGTTAACCGCCGAATTGCCTGATTTGCCGCAGCTACATCAGTTCCTACTCCAATTGTCCATTAGTAGTGATGGTGTGCATCTTGGTATGCAAGCACCTATTGACGTACATCATGACTGTGGTGTGCATCTTGCTATGCCGACACCTCATAGAAAACATCGTAGATTGAAGTAACGTGGTTCACTATTCACTTTGTTTGTACTTAATAACCATGGGGATGCACAGGAATTAAGGTACAGGTATAATCATTTTGTCAAAAGTTTCACGGATGTGGTTGATGGCGTTATTACCAAATTTTACACCATCTTTTTCCTCTGTGCTCATAAAAATTATTTATTTTACGTTTAAAAAGACGAAATATGTCACCTTGTGTGACTGTAGAAAAAGTTTATAGTTTTAAGCAATTACATAAAAAACACATTTTCCATCTTTAGTGAATTTAGCCTACAGTATATATGACATTACGTGACAGGCAATAACATGCACAAATATTCCTGTAAGTGGAATGTAGTAGTACATTTAGGCATCAACATTTTAAATAAAATCGACAAGTACTTTTATACAAACTATGTCACTTTCTGTGACTTCAGTATGTTCGGTAATGTGGTCGTCAGTTACGAGTCATATTGTCAGTCGACTATATATTATCTTTGAGTTGTGTAGCACTCATCTTCATGGTTATTTAAGAGAAAACATTTGTATTTTACGCAGAGTGGAGTGATCTGTTTTTCCTATGTATGTATCTGATGTAAAAGATATCATGTTCAATGTAGAAAAAAAAATCGAATAGCGAAGTACATATAGTAAGCAGTTTAATGTGGTCTCTGCATCCGTAGTGCTGCGCTGCGCTATGTCACCATTACTATATTATATTCCTTACATATTAACATTTTCATTCCCCTCTCTCCTTTGTACCTCGTGTCATCTCTCTGCATAGGCTATAATAAAATATTAATTGTTAATAATCGTCAGCGAACGGCATGACTTCAATATCCCTCTGCATTACCTATAATAAAATATTCATGGTTAATAATTGTCAGCGCACGGCCTGACTTCAACATCTCTCTGCATCTGGAAAATGGCGTCAGCTCTCGGCATGACCTGTAAAGCATTTATCCATATTTCTCCATATTCAGTACTTAAATTATAATTAAAACTACGTTTATTTTCGTGAGCTATGACAACAATGCTGCATGCACGGGTTAAAGAATACATGTAATTGCTACTACTGTATGAAAATCATTTGTACGTGTTATACATTTACATTGAAAGTGGTCCTGTTAATTGCTTCACTTACCTTACATAATGCGAAATAAATGTCCTGCGAGAACGCTTCTAAGACTGCTATTAATGTTCAGTGTATTTATTTACGGTCGAGTCGAGGTGACCTGTTGTGCACGTAAATAACCCATTAGTAGCTCACTGAGTTCCAGCTTGCTGGGATGTGTCAAAAAGCTCATTGTTATACTCTGTCTATATGTATCCCTGTAAGAAGGTTTTTCTGCTTTAAGAATTTCTTTATGTTTGACATATGATGGTTTCCTCTCGATCTTTTTGTTCTGAGTGTTTCAATGTGTATTACATCAGCGTGTGGAGTATCTCGAATTCCGTACGGTACTGCATATAGAAGTTCAAATTTTTTGCATCGGTTCTTCCATTTATGTGACGGATAATGGGTGCAATATGTGATACTGTTGATGATTTAGCTTTCTGGCAAATCTTGCAGGATGCTACAACTTTGCGAATGTGTTTTTCCACATTACTGAAGTGACAATTTTGTCGAAGAATTAGAAAGCATTTCCTAGCTCCGTAATGTGCATAGCTTAGGTGCGTATACCATATCAATTTGTTTCTGATCCCTTCTGGAATGCATAAAAGCCAATTGTTGCCGTCTGGGTATCAGCGAATAAACAGAATATTTTGATGTATGATGTAATTATGTCTGATTTTTGCGTTGCTCTTGTCTCGCCAAAGAGTTACAATCTCTTTTAGTGTTTCATCTTTCAGCTGTTCTCTCTCTATGTCCTGTAATGCTGATGATATAAAGTTTTCGAAAGCTACTTGTTTGATATACATAATACTACGGTTGTTGTTGCAGACGGTATTTTCTTTCTCTAGTCGTTTATGGTGTTCAGATCTCGATAGTGCGTCGGCAACAACGTTCTGCATGCCTGGAATATGTACATTAGGGAAGTCGAACTCTTGTAGATATAATTTCCAACGGCTTAATCTATCATGCATAAGTTTTGCTGATAATAAAAACTGGATTGCTCGGTGATCGGTATATACTGTGGTGTGTCTTTCATATAGATAATGACGGAATCTCTTAAATGCCCATAATACGCATAGCGTCTCTGATTCTGTTACAGAATAATTGCGCTCTGCTGGAGAGAGCATCCTGCTTGCAATATGTTTAATGATTGTCTTACCTTCCTCCCCTACTTCCTGCAAAATATGAACTCCTAGTGCCATCTGTTGTAATGGAAAAGTTTTGTGTTGGATGAGGATGTGATAACAAAAGTGCCCTTAGTAACGCTTCTTTCAAATTCTCGAATTCAGCTTCAACGTCTTCATTCCATGACCAAATTATGTTTTTACTTGTGAGCTGGTACAGCAAGGTTGTGTCTAATGCTTCATAATGAATGAATTTTCTAAAATAATTAATAAGGCCTAAAAAGTTCCGTAGTTTATTCTTATTTGTTGGCACGTCGATATCTTTCAATGGTTGCAATTTGTCAGAGTCTGGTGCGATACCTGTTTGTGAAATGATATGACCTAGAAATTTTATTGATGCTTTTCCAAATTCAGATTTACGGAGGTTTATAGTTACACCGTTCTACTCGAATGTATTCAGTAATTGTTGAAGAGTGTGGTTGTGCAGTTACCAGTTTTCTGCTGCGATTAGAATGTCATCTACATATGTAGTAATTTTGTTTTTAAGATCCTGTGGGAGAATTGTATTCATGCCTCGTATAAAAGCTGCAAACGAAATCGTTAGTCAAAACGGAAGTTTGCAAAATTGGTAACATTCACCAAAGCAAAGGAATGCCGTATACTTTCGGCAATTTGGATGCAACTGGATTTGCCAAAATCCTGATTTGCGATCGAGGGTAGTATATATAGAGGTGTCATGAGACTTTTGCAGTAACTCTTCTAACGGCTGTGGTCGGTCAGATTCTGTAATGATTATTTTATTAACCTGACGTGAATCTAAAACTAAATGGAGTGATCCATCCTTCTTTTCAACGATTTGTAATGGATTTATGTATTGGCTTGCTGCTGGTTCAATTTAACCCTGATCAATCACTTCTCGTAACTCTTTCTTAACTGCTTCTGTGTGTATATGCGGGATTGGGTAGTGTTTTGCTTTGAAAGTCTTGTGTGGCTTCACCTGAAATTCGTACATAAATCCTGTCATCGTTCCTGGAAAATTGTTAAAAACTGTTTATGTTGCACAAGAATATTTTCTAATTCTGTGCGTTCTGTGTCGTCTGTTGCTATACTGTCTCCAACCTTGCGTGTAATTGTCTCTAATACATTATACTACTGTTCCTCTGCCATGTCGTTATTATGTGTATTCGTGTATAGTGTGAGATAACAATCGTTATCTTTAGAATCTGCAATAATTTCGATCCTGTGCATATTCTGTTCATCTGAAGATAATATGTTTTGAAATCTCAATACCACTTCACTGTCTTCCTTCTGTAATGTTAGGTATGACGATTTGAAGTCAATCTTTGCGTCTTACTGTACGAGAAAATTCATTCCTAATATTATATCAGTTGTTAAATGTGGAACTATCCAACAATTGCTGTGGAAAGTTTGCCCTGCAAAAACAAACGTCAATTGTGTCTGTCTTTTGACTTCAATGCTTTTTCCTGGAAATGCTCTCTTAACTTTAGTTTTGTTTAACGGGAATACTGGGTAATCATTACTGCTATTGCATCTGTTAAATGTGTCTTCGTTAATTACGCACATTGGTGAGCCTGAACCAATTATTGCTAAAATGTTTTGGGACTTTAAATTTATCTGGATTATTGGGTGGCATATAGTTTTCTGCATGATCGGTTTTTCGTGTAACAATGTGTCTCGCACGTCTTCGAATGTAATGGCAGTCTCTATCGTTATCTTTTCTCTGTCCTTATCCATAGTGCCATCATTTAGAGATTCATCACAGGCTTTCTCTAGTCATAAATGTTCAGACATTTCATTTTCTGTCGGGGAATGTTGTGTGTTTTCTATGAGCTGTACTGTTCTACCGTCTTGATTACTAGCGGTAGGTGGCGGATGAAATCTTGTGTCTGGTACATTCATATGATAACTTGGTTTTTGTGCACTGTTTGAATTTCTATGAACATTATCATTGTAGAATGTCCTTTGCGGTCGGTGTTCGTTTTCTCTGCTTCTGTCGTCATAACTGTGGTTATACGGCAAGGCACGCGTGTTTCTCTGAAAAGGCTGTCTTTGTTCGTTTTGCGTATTTTGCGGCTGACCCGTATAATTGCTTGCACCTGTCCCATTTTCTGGGCCATGAGTCATGTGGAAGTTTGACCGGTTCCGCATTTCCTGTCATATATGTGTCGTGTTATTTGGATGGCTTTGTTGCTGTCTTGGATTGTAGTGTACATTGTTGTTATATTGCTGTTCATTAAATCCCTGTATGTATTCTCGATTAAAATTTTCATTTTCGCTGCAAAAGTATTTATTATGATTGTTACTGCCAAATCGTGTTTACTCAAAATTAACATTGCTTGTCTGGTTTGCGTTATGTCGTGAAAAGTTCTTATTAAAAAACGCATAATGTGCCTGGTGTACCTCTGGCAATTGCAGGCTGTCTCTAAATGCGTACACGCTGTCCTCTTGCTGGCCTGTTAATAATGACACTTTTAATGCTCTGGGGAGTTTTGAAATACACAGCTGTATTAATGTGGATTGACTGTATGGCTCATTGAGGTATTGGTTTTGTTCAACCATATACTCGAAAAATTGTGTGACTGTTGGGAAAGTAGAATTCTCGAAATTTGGCAGACTAATTAGCCGATCTTTAATGCTACTCTGTGTGGTATCTGACCAATACGCTGCTAGAAATGCTTCCTGGAATGCCTCTACTGAAAAACACTGTTTAGCAATTGGTCGCATTCTTCTCGCTGGTTCCCCTTCAAGAAAACTAATAAAAAATTCTAGCTTATCTTGAACTGGCCATGACGGTGGGAGTGCCGCATTGAATTGTTGGATCCATTCCAGTGGATGTATTTGCGTCCTGTCATTTTTAAATGTTTTAAATTTTCTCACTGAAAGGAAATGCTTGTGGTCGAAACCGTCATGTCTTTCTGTGTACTTATTATGGTAATGTTGTGAATATGAATTTATGTGTCTTTCTGCCTGGTTAAGATCTCTTACTCTCTGAAGTCTACCGACAATATATGTATTGTGCATCTGATGCATGTCGTAATGGCGTGTGTTCTGTTGTTTGCAGTTGTTTCTTGTGTGTCACCTATCCCTTGCTGTAAAGAATTGATTTTCTGATGTAACAAATTATTACATGTTTCTAGGTCTACAGTTGTTTGTTCCACATTTTTAATTTGCGTATCTTTACTATTAGAAATTGTTGAACTGAGACTGGTGTAGTGTCATCTGATTTACCGTCATTGTTAGTATCTAACCGGTCTATTCTTGTAGTGAGTTCGTTGATCTTTTCTGTCAATTCGTTTCGTAGTTTACGATTAGTTTTGGTTACTTTCTTAAAATCTGATTTCAAATTTTCTGACTCTTGATTGATTTCTATGTGTTCTATTTTGTCAGTTAGTGTCAGAACTTCTTCTGTTAATTTATCCCTAATATTCTGGTTTTCAGTGTCAGTAGAAATTTTCGCCTCAATTGTGTGTGATTGGATTTCCGTGAGCCTCTCTTTTATTTGAATATTTGTCTCCTTAACCGTTTCGATTTCTTCCGAAATCGAGTGTATGTGATTGTCTACGTAAGTTTTTCCCTGAGCAAACACTTTCTTTGTGTCGTCCTCTCGCTGTTTAGTAATTGGTTGTAATAGTTCTTTTCGTTCTCTATCCTGCGATCGCAGCAGCTTGCAGTGACGTATCAAACAGTTTTCCGTGTGATTGTTAAAACGTTCATCAATGTGAGCGTTTTGTTTACAAAAGTTCTCTGTCATTGTTTCTCCTATGCTAACTGCGAATGATTATTGTTTATCTGTTATTTCTTGAATCTTGGCGTGTAATTCTTGGTTTGATTGTGAACATTTTTCAGCGACTGCCTTAATTTCTACCTTGATTTCGTTTTTTAGGTCTGCTGATTCTTGTGCCCTTCTGTTAAAGTTTTGATTCATGTCTTGTCTCATTTGTAGCAAAAATGCCATTATTGGATCCGTTTCGGATTGACTTCTGTGTGTACTTGTATTCGTTGTTAAAGGTTGTACATCTGTGATCATTTGAACATCCTCAGACGATTGTAATCGTGTCACCTCTTCCGTGATTTCGGAATTTTTGTCAATAAAACTGTGGTATCTGTTACGCAGATTGTGTAGCTGTGTACCGTTTGAATCTGTTTCGGCACGTAATGGAGTGACACTAGTTGACTGCATTATAGTGGTTTCGTTACTGAAACTATTATGTCTGCTACGCGTAATTTGTGGCTGTATAGCGTCTGTTGTATTTAAGAACAAATTATTTTGCACTAATGTCTCATTATCAGTTGGCATTTCTGAAGTTAATTGTTTGTCAAAAGATTCCATGTTATTACTACACTCGAATGTCTGTTTCACTATCGCGTTTTTCACACGTATTATTTCTGTCTATTCCTGAAAAGAATTTCTCGTCAGTATTTGCTACACTTTTACCGCTTTGAGAATGAGTAATTACTCTGCGGGACATTGTCTATAATTAACACACGCAACAAAATATAGCACTGTTCAAAGCGGATTCAACACTAAACAAACACTTTTCAACGGAGAATCAATAGAGCAAACAGAATTGCCGATGGTCTGTGAATTAAAGGTATACAGTTTAGTATAAGCGTTGCGCCACTTAACACTAGATTATTCATACAATTGCCAGAGTCAGTATATTCATTTTCATAGTAGATTCACTAAAGAGTCTTATTGATTGGATGTCGCCAAGTGAAACCTTCCCGTCTCCTCTATACTTCTTTTGTTACTCAATAACCGTCTGCTCTATATCTTATTTGTTACTCAACCTTCCCTTCTACAATAACCTAAGAAACCTTCCCTTAGGATTTCTACCTCTTGCTTAATAATAACAAATGAAATCTTCTCTTTGAAATTAAATCTCTTTCTCAATCTTCGCATACGAATTTAAATGCTGCTTTTAAAAGTTGTTTTCTGATTATTTCGACGAAACGTAGAATGTGTCGTCGTCGTGGCCCTCAGTCGTTACCTGCTCAACCCAAAACTGTTCCTTACCTTTTTTACTGTTACTGGATCGCCATCTCACTTCTACATCGAACTGCGACATGAGTATACTTTCTCTGTTTTACTATACTCTATTAGCTGCTGGTGGGCTTTCATAATAAGTGGCTGTATTTATTACCAAAGCTGACGCTATTCTTTAATAGCAAAGCTGACGTTATTCTTTAATTAATTTGACTAAGTTATGTAAGTCATAAAACTTCCTGGCAGATTAAAACTGTGTGCCGGGCCGAGACTCGAACTCAGGACCTTTGCCTTTCGGGGGCAAGTGCTCTACCAACTGAGCTACCTAAGCACGACTCACGCCCCGTCCTCACAGCTTTACTTCTGCCAGTACCTCGTCTCCTACTTTCCAAACTTTACAGAAGCTCTCCTGCGAACCTTGCAGAACTAGCACTCGTGAAAGAAAGGATATTGCGGAGACATGGCTTAGCCACAGCCTGGGGGATGTTTCTAGAATGAAATTTTCACTCTACAGCGGAGTATGCGCTGATATGAAACTTTCTGGCACAATAATTTTTCTTGACAACAATAAAATTTTGCAAAGTTTTACGTTGATGGTTTTCTTGGGATGGATTATAATCAGAAATGCAATATTGCTGACAAAAATTAATTATATTCTGAACGAAATGATTTTACAAACGTTCAAATGGGACTTTCTTTTGACAATAATCTTACAACTAGCGTTGCACAAACATACCTTCAGTAGTCTTCAGTTTCTCAAAAAAATAATTCAATAATATTAGTGCCTCTTATGATAATAGTTAGCTGATGTCTTTGTACGTCCGTTTATAATCTCTTATAAATCATAGCTGGTGGCTAGCATGCACGCCGCTCCTCTCAACCTCTCGCTTCAGATCTGCTACCGACTCGCTTCACATCTCGCTTACTACTGACTTCCTACGAACGCTTAAGTGCGGTCTCTCCCGCCAACAATGCTTTCTGGTGCAGACAATCCTTGCTACCATTACAAAATGTATCAATGCGCGGTCATTCCCGCTCTTTACTTAAAATGTGTCCATACGCGGTCTCTCCCGCCCTTTTTAAAATTATATCAATGTGCGGTCTCTCTTGCCAACAATGCTTTGGTGCAGACATTCCGTGCCACCACAATTATTTCCAACATGACAAATATTAATTATTCCTACTTAACCCTATTAATAAAATATAAACACCTTTCATAAATTGTGGTTTGACAATAGACAATAGACATATACACGTCTTACAACATCAACATCTGATAACTTATGCAAATACGCCGATTTAATCCTACTCTAATACCAAAATTCGAGGTAGAGCGGCGCAGTTTATTTTATTTGTTATCACTCGATAGGTATTACGAGCTAAAGGAAACGTAATCAGTTTATCGTTCTGATTTGTCCCGAAGTTTACAGAATATTTCGTAACTGTAGGCCAGATATTAAAGGGAAAACCGTTTCGGTTTGTCTCTGCATACGCTGTATTGCCGACCAAAAACGACAGAAATGCCGAGACTTCAGCTTGTGCCTTTCATTTCGCCACCTGCGCTCGTTATTAAATCGCTTCTACTGTGTGTTCTCTTTGCTTACGAATTCCCCTTCCCCCCCCCCCTCTTTTTTTTTTTTTTTTTTTTTTTTTTTTTTTTTTTTTTTTTTTTTTACCGATGCGCTGCTGAAATCGCGATGGACAGTGTTTCCAATTTCCTATATGAATGCAATTCCTTTCAGTCGGATAACATCGACAGCGAGGTAAACAGTATCGTTGTAAGCCCGCGGAATTTCCGACGCTTTCCATTCAGACGTCAGAGGCAGCGCGTCGCACGAGAGGCCTCCCCCCCCCCCCCCCCCATCCCCCCCCCCCCCCTTAACCCCTCCGCCACAAGTGGAGCGCGTTCCACCGCTTTTAATCGCCCGGTACTCGCTTTGTGTGTGGCGGCAACCCGCTTACTCATTTGTCCGCGTGCTTTAGCCGTCTAACCGGCTGTGTCGCGGGTTCTGTAGTGCCATCGTTGCTGTCGGTGGCTTTTGTTAAATAGATTACGAGTCCCACTCCCTTCCCACAAACCACACGGAAAGATTTGCTGTACTCACCTGTATAACAGAGGAAGTAATACGTGTGTCAGATGTAATATTTAGCTTTGGCCGTGATTCTGCATAGTGACTTGAGACTTCCTTCTGGCGTTCGATAATAAATTGCGGCCCAAAAAACTGAGTGGAAGGTGCTGTAAAAGCTCTAAAATGGAAGCATATTTGTTATTCAGCGTAGGTGATTTAATATAGCTCAGTATAAAAAACGTTGTTAAATCTCAAACAAGTTCACACATCTGTGGCGCGTAAATTGAATCACAACACATTCTGTTAAATTTAAATTCTGTTTTACCATTTTTTAAAGCGTGATCGAGTAATTGTAATACCTGTTGTCCTAAATCTTTATAGCCAAAACTGTACTGATTGTAGAGGATCTAGAACTAAACAATTCGTAATCAGGAATTAATGATCACGAACAATCGTGTGTTGTACCACGAGACGCCCAGCTTCCTGTGGCATTCTTGATCGACTATTGACTCCTGTTACAACTGTCAGACCACAGAGCAGCGAATTTACGTAATTATTTAGCACATATCCTCCGTATACTCATCACGGACTATTAAATTGCGCCCTGGGGTATTATTCAATTAAGAAATTTCAGCTGTTTCTCAGCCCTGTTACCTCTAATATCTATATCGCTCATCTTTGTAGTGGTGCGAATATTAAACCAAATCTTCCATTGTAGAGAAATTTTTAAAAGAGAGTTCGGTATGGTTGTTTTTAGTTTGTTACCCTGAAATTTGATTTCTCTGCCATTCACGGGTCTCTAGACGTTACGTTGATGCTGCTGAGAGCCTTTGGGTGTAGTAAGATGTCTGTTGTGGTCTACCAATACAAGTACGAGGATAGCGTAACAATAGGGACAAGAAAGGAGGCACGAATGGCGCTAAAACAGAAATAACAATCATCCATTTATTGCATCATTACACACGCGCATCATGAATATGAGACATTATAATTTCCATACTCAATCAATAAACAATATGTATCACAAAGGGCAAACAGAATGGAGTTTAAAAAATTACAATTGCGCCTCAACTCCGCTATGACAAACTGTGTGCATAATGAAGGCCGAACAATTTTACCAATGTAAGAAATAGAAAAAAATACTAGCATAAAATTAACGAAAATGCCTTGAAGGAAATGTTTATGAGAAGAACACGACGGGGCCGCAAGGGAGGAGGCAACACAACACTTAACTCAGGTGCACCAAAACAAACAACGGACACCAGGCCGCGCCAACAACGGACAAGTAAGGCACGGAACTACTCTCTCCGTTGCGGTTCCGCGCGTTCCACCCAACTAATAGCTACCTGAAACATTTTAATACTTGGAACAGTACACCAGTGATCAGCAAATTAAAAAAAATAATAACATGACATAAAAATACAATAATTTATGAAAATCACATCGTATGACTATGAGCTTAAGGTCTTCCGGTAATAGATTAAATTTCTCTGTACCCAAGTTACACTTACCGCAACAAGAATTATATCATTTAAGTGATACTGTTATTTTAAAATAACAGAGTTCGAACAAACCTTTCCGCCAATCCATTGGAAGGAGGGTGTACAAAGCAGTGCCGATCTCTAAACAAAAATTATTCTGCTCTGCTGAGATGAACTGAGGACTCTTATCTGCTAGAATCGTTTCTGGGAGATCTTAAATCGAAAAGACGCAACGTTAGGCCTGGATGGTTTTCGTTGATGACATTGACTTCAACAGTGAAAAATATGGAAACCTGCAGCCGGATATCAGGATATCACGATCATCCAAGAGTTGCCACGAACGGAACCTGCAAAATCTGAATGATTGTGAAACCACGGGGATATCGTGTCAAACCAAGGAAAACACAAACCTAGTGCTGCTACATCCTAGCTTTGCCATGTCATGCATACCTCAGCCATGCATTATATATCTTTGACAATGTACCTCCAAAAGACGTGTCGACTAGTCGACCGTTTGGTGAGAACCATACCCCAACAGCCTTCGTGAAATAATGTCAAGACGTGGCTTGTGAACTGAGCACTCTGATGTGGTTGCTATCTCCTTCAAACAGGAGGTCTCATGTGCGCAGCTCATGTCTGCAAGTCCATTCTTCATGAACAGCTTGACTTCTTAAAAGACCGGATTCTCAAGTGACCCACAGGGATTACTGTGGCCTCGTTGGGCGTGCTGACCACCACTGCCTTGGCTTCGGTATCAGTGCTTCAAGCAGACTTCAGAAGCTGCATCAGCGTCTTTTCTGAGTAGAAGACATGATAGGATGTCTCTGTCAACACGTTGCGCTGCAGACAGGTACTGGTTATCATGGCGGTACCCCAAAATGTATAGTGCCGATCTCTGCTGGCGGCGGGCGGTCCTGGTCTGAATATTAGCATGGGCATGGAATAGTGATAACATAGGTTTATGACCCGTTAACAGGACAAATCATCGTCCATACACATAACGGTGAAATTTCCTCAACACAAAGGTGGTAGCTAAGGCTTCTTTTCGATTCTGCTCTAATTTCGTTGTGCTTGCTGTAACATCTTGGAGACAAATACAATCGGGCTTTGCGAGGAAGACTCGCCCCCTAGCCGCAGTCAGATGTAACTGCTGCCATTGTCAGGGGCTTGGAAGCATCGTGTGCCATGAGTCATGTTGGGTAGAGTAGAGCCTGCTTGAGGTCTCTGAAAATCTTGGCACAAGTGGAGGATCATTTTGATCAGGGAAAAGATATCATCCAAACAATTTACCATTACCCAGACATCCCAAGTAAGGTGTTACAAACAGCGTTGGGATATGGCTGGTGCACTAGCGATGATGTACCGAAAAAGACCTTATGGTATATTGATGACCAAGATGTTTTTTGAGGCTTCGTTCAATGGAAGGTGAAAGTAAGCATCCTGTAGGTCAGTTTTTGCAAAAATTATATCACGAACTTTAGGACCAGGGTACGTCTTGATGGTAGTTGGCTTAAAATCTCCACAAATCTTCAATGGTCCGTTCTGTTTCTCAACGATCACTATAGGGGTGGCTCACTCACTGTTTGCAATGGGGGTAAGAATTCCTCCCTCCTGTAGGTATCGCAAGTCAAGACGAAGCTTCTCATGCAGAGTAAAAGGACCATTTCGTGCCTTACATGAATTGAATGCTGTCAAAGAATGCAAAGAGACAAGCACTTCAAAGTCGGTGACTCCAGCTGATGGATGCGATCATATAAAGGAACATTTGACGCCTGGATTCTGCAGGAAGGAGCTTTGGATAGCTTGTTGGAACTCAAAATAGTGCAGCTGGCATTGATATGTTACAAAAAATTACTCCAAGAAGACAACTGCTGTGTGCATGGGGACTTCATCCACCAACGTCAAGCTTGGCTGAGAGGGACATGGTCAGTGTGGTGGGCTGGCTTGTGAGGGGGTGAGGGTATTGCTGAGGTTGGAACTGGCGGGTCGATAAGATGGCAAATGCCTCCAGTGGGTCCTGCAGAGCAGGTAAGAAACCTGATTGAGTGTTCAAATGCCCTCATGAGGGACAGACAAGTAGCTAAGGGTATGTCATTGAGCTTTAAGTGGTCGTTCTGGAGTCCTTCATCTGAAGAGTGGACCAGAATCACATCCCTCACCAACGATTCTTCTGGGTAAGGCTCTTTCCGCTGTGGATTTGAACACTGCAAACGCCAATCTCTAGAAAGGCCTTGGAACTGGGCTAGCTGGCCGTTGTGGCCGAGCTGTTATAGGCGCTTCAGTCTGGAACCGCGCTGCTGCTACAGTCGCAGGTTCGAATCCTGCGACGGGTATGGATGTGTGTGATGTCCTTAGGTTAGTTAGGTTTAAGTAGTTGTAAGTCTAGGGGACTGATGACCTCAGATGTTAATTCCCTTAGTGCTTAGAGCCATTTTAACCATTTTTTGAAATGGGCTACCCACTCCCTACACAACCACCCGGTTTTCTTTGTGGCAGCTTTGTGGCATGCAGCTGCTACGTGCACTTGGGAATGAAAATAGTCCAACAAACAGGGTTTCTAATATCCATAACGCAAAGCATGAGGTTCGACCTCAGCTCTGAGCTGCTGCAACTGGTGATAAGCTTACACTCCTGCTTAGGTCAAAATGAAATGCGCACTACTGGACGTTACCTGATATCCCATTCAGGACAGCTCGTGTACTTGGGCTATCGCTTCACTTTTTTGTCAAACACTTGGAATGGTGGGGGATTCTCTCCAGGATCACCTTACCAATGAGTCAGTGTGAGACAACCGTGTTGAGATATTTGGTGGCTTCTTGAAGAAGGCAGCCATTTCCACTAACATCAGCTGCTGAGCCTGTTGCACGTTTTGGAACAAGAATAAACACCATCTACCTGGGCCTAGCACAATCGTGCAGAATGTGTCCACAGAGAAACTCATTGCCAAATGAAGTGGCCCACGCCAGTTCTTGATGTACAGAAATCAAAGTCTAGGTAAGCAATGAAAGGCAAGTTCACTAGAATGAACATAAAATTTCAAAATATCTCCTGCAGAGCGTAATTACACAACACAAGTAATAGTTCCAAATTAAGCCTCTGTCTTTGTAATGAAAGAAAAAATGTAAGTCCAGTCGACTGTCCATCACGGAAAACTGAATCAATTATTACAGTGAACGTACCGATTCGCGAGGAACTGATGTCTCAGTGCACAACACTGTGCTGGTCCAAATACCAAAACGTCAGCATAACTCGAGGACAACTGCTGATTGCTTCACATTGCCCCGGGGGTGAAGATTTCCTGTTGGCGGGCTGACGGCGATCTACGGCTCGTGAGATGACACCTGGAGAGTTCTGGTCGAGGAATCTCGGCAGCGGTTGGCACACCTACCCGGAGAGCTGGTCCGTGGAGAAATGGCTAGTTGTAGCTGTGCACCGGCCTAAATACTATTGAGGTGATAGCATACTGTGAGACTATTTCTGAGCTACGCCGCTTGTGCCGTCTTGTAGCGATTCCGCTGCCGTCTGACGGCAATACTTATATTCGGAACTGCAGTGGGATGATCGCCAATGCAGCCCCCGTGACGTGTGGTATAGGCCACCCGCAATATAGTTCCGTTACGCTGGAGGGCTATGAGCCCCGACATAGCAATGATCGCACACCAATTTCAACATAATTCTCTGAAAGACGTTATGTCTATTTCTTCTCGTTGCGTGTAGCATATTTCCAGTATGATTGGCTTCTGAACGATGTGTTCTAAGCAACTTTTTTAAAAATGTGTTTAGTATTATTTTCAGGATGTGTTGTGACTCCCACCACTTAAAATCACAATTGAAGGTTTGATGAATAAAGCCTCTCCTGCTTGACAGAATAATTATAAAATGTACGTAATAGCGAAAACAGCTTTTCTCTACACTTTTCAGTCAAATCTAGGGGTGAGTCTGGTGGGCAACGGAAGAACACAACTATAAGTTTCTGTGACTCTCGATACTGAGTCTAGCCCAGAAGACCTCCCTTACAACTTCAATTTCTTTCTTAGCATTTGCTTTTTTATTGCAACATATACACCACCTCCAACTATCATTGACCTATCCTTTTGACATACTCTTACATTTAGCCTTACCCGAGAAATTTCAGTGCTGTTTATTTAGTGTTTTAGCCAGCTACCGGTACCTAATATTAAGCGAGCTACGCTGCTTTTTAGGAGTACTTCAGATTGTGGCACCTTGTTGGTAACACTTCGTAGACTTCATGGAGAGGAACACATTCTTTAAAAAAAACTTTTTTGGGCACCCCACAAATAGTTTCAACTCTCTGGACAGCAGCCTCCGATATGCAATTCATTATTAAACCGTTTAGGAATAATACACAGTTCTCTCTGCTATGGTAGAAATATAGGAAACTGCAGGCTACCTTGTCTCAGAATCTTCGAGGTATCTGGTTCAAGCCTTCCGCTCGACTCAGAGCCAGGCGCCATGATCATTTCTGTGCACTCAGTTTTGAACATTGTGGACTTCCGAGTGTAGAAGACTGGCGGAAGTGCTGAATACAGCTAGGCCCACTCTTATGCTTCTGCACATTTGTCGAATTGCCGCGTCGTTTCGAGGACTCATGGAGGCCCTTGCGTCCGGAGCTGACAGAGAGTTCGTCGGTTCTGCGGTGAGATAGGCTGTGGATTCCATGACCTATGCTACTATCTCTCCATATCGTCTCTCTGAGTGAAAGTTTGGGACAACGCTGAAGGTTGCTCACCCAACAGGAACGCTAAGCTCTGCGAGTACCACACGCCATCTGAGAAAAGTAGACCACGTAGCGGCTCAGGATTTTTCCTTCCCTTCATTCCGTGCCGTATACAAGATAGCACACTCACCACCACTGTGTCGCTGCTTGGGACAGTGACGAGGGAATCCAAAAGACGCGATGTTCTCTACGCTCGCGGCCTGTGGGTGCGATTGCTTTGTACTTATACTACAAACTTATACCCTTCAGACACGGTTAAAGTTTGAATTATCCCAGTGGTGTTTATTTTGCTGATTTCTTCGATGTACTTGGGTTTGAAAAACCGGAGAAGCAGGAACAGAACAATCAGAATCTGTTGAAAAGGCCACAAAAAAGGGTTGTATGGTTATTGTGGAAAATGTGAGCAAACACTGACAATTTTTGCAGTGAAAAGGAATTTCTCAGATATGATGTACAATACTGGAAGTCGAGTAGTACTTAATCACTAAAGGATAATACAACCTAAATGAAAAAGAGGGGAACTCTCTCCGCTGGCCCACTGAAAGTGTTTTATTAATTTTCTTCACCTCTCCTAATAAACGTAACAACAATTTCCTGATATTAAAACGCTTTGTGGCGCGGCGAAAGACATTATTTGTAGGGAAATATTAGCAATAGGAAAGTATTAATGTATATGGAAATTACAGCTCCAGAATTTAATAACCAGACCCCGTATATTGTGCAAAAAATGTTAATTAAAATGTCTCTTTCGCTATAAAATATCTCTCACATTGCATAAAATCGTTTTCGGACTTTCAGCTTACATATCTCACTGCGCAGACCGAAGACTTTATGATGGCACTACAGACTTCGTACAGTTCGAGAGGAGAGAAATGCTTCATTGGGACATAGGTTGCGCCCTGAGCAGAGTGCTAAAAAGACACTGTGTTGAAACTGTGCTGAAACCAACGAGAAAAATTTGCGAGTGTTTTGGCGCTGCTGTAGACCTAAGTCCGCCGCTTGCCGTAGAAGGAGTATACCTATAAAATCCCTTTCACATGCCGTCATGTGTACACAGAAACTACGAAACGAAGCATTAGCAACAGAACTGACGAGCACAAGAGTAATTTTCGTCTGATCAACATACATAAATCCTCAGGAGGAGATCCTGCTGTGGGACTAGGAAACCATCAATTTCGTTCCTCCGACAGTATAGTTTTACAAAGACCCATTCACTACTATGCTGGAATTTACAATCAGCCCATAGAAATACGAAAACACAAAAAAAAATTAACAGAAAAGCGGAAAGACTGAAATTATATAAGTTGTAGGCCACAGTACTGAATGACCGAACTCTTCTATCAATGGAAAATCGAGGATGAAATAATGACAACACTGTGAAAAGGAAAGATTGCTACTCACCGCATAGCGGAGATGTTGAGTACCAGTCAAGCACAACAACAAGACTACATGTAAGCTTTCCGCTAGAAGGACTTATTTTGAAATAGACAGCATACACACACATACACACACACACACACACACACACACACACACATATATATATATATATATATATATATATATATATATATATATATATATATTGTTGTGGTATTCACTCCTGAGACTGGTTTGATGCAGCTCTCCATGCTACTCTATCCTGTGCAAGCTCCTTCATCTCCCAGCACCTACTGCAACCTACATCCTTCTGAATCTGCTTAGTGTATTCATCTCTTGGTCTCCCTCCTCGATTTTTACCCTCCACGCTGCCCTCCGATACTAAATTGGTGATCCCTCGATGTCTCAGAACATGTCCTACCAACCGATCCCTTCTTCTAGTCAAGTCGTGCCACAAGCTCCTCTTCTCCCCAATTCTGTTCAATACCTCTGCATTAGTTACGTGATCCACTCATCTAATCTTCAGCATTCTTCTGTAGCACCACATTTAGAAAGCTTCTATTCTTTTCTTGTCCATACTATTTATCGTCCATGTTTCACTTCGATACATGGCTACACTCCATACAAATACTTTCAGAAACGACTTCCTGACATTTAAATCTATACTCGATGTTAAAAATTTTTCTTCTTCAGAAACGCTTTCCTTGCCATTGCGAGTCTACATTTTATATCCTCTCTACTTTGACCATCATCACTTATTTTGCTCCCCAAATAACAAAACTCCTTTACTACTTTAAGTGTCTCACTTCCTAATCTAATTCCCTCAGCATCACCCGACTTAATTCGACTACATTCCATTATCCTCGTTTTGCTTTTGTTCTTATATCCTCCTTTCAAGGCACTGTCCATTCCGTTCAACTGCTCTTCCAAGTCTTGCTATCTCTGACAGAATTACAATGTCATCGGCGAAATTCAAAGTTTTTATTTCTTCTCCATGGATTTTAAAACCTACTCCGAACTTTTCTTTTGTTTCTTTTATTGCTTGCTCAATATATAGATTGAATAACATCGGGGATAGGCTACAACCCTGTGTCACTCCCTTCCCAACCACTGCTTCCCTTTCATACCCCTCGACTCTAATAACTGCCATCTGCTTTCTGTACAAATTGTAAATAGCCTTTCGCACCCTGTATTTTACCCTTGCCACCTTCAGAGTTTGAAAGAGAGTATTCCAATCAACATTGTCAAAAGCTTTCTCTAAGTCTACAAATGCTAGAAGCGTAGGTTTGCCTTTCCTTAATCTTTCTTCTAAGTTCAGTCGTAGGGTCAGTATTGCCTCACGTGTTCCAATATTTCTACGGAACCCAAACTGATCTTCCCCGAGGTCGGCTTCTACCAGTTTTTCCATTCGTCTGTAAAGAACTCATGTTAGTATTTTGCAGCCGTGACTTATTAAACTGATAGTTCGGTAATTTTCACATCTGTCAGCACCTGCTTTCTTTGGGATTGAATTTATTATATTCTTCTTGAAGTCTGAGGGTATTTCGCCTGTCTCATAAATTTTGCTCACCAGATGGTAGAGTTTTGTCAGGACTGGCTCTCCCAAGGGTGTCAGTAGTTCTAATGGAATGTTGTCTACTCCAGGGGCCTTGTTCCACCTCAGGTCCTTCAGTGCTCTGTCAAACTCTTCACGCAGTATCTTATCTCCCATTTCATCTTCATCTACATCCTCTTCCATTTCCATAATATTGTCCTCAGGTACATCGCCCTTGTATTGACCCTCTGTATACTCCTTCCACCTTTCTGCTTTCCCTTCTTTGCTTAGAACTGGGTTTCCATCAAAGCTCTTGATATTCATGCAAGTGGTTCTCTTTTCTCCAAAGGTCTCTCTAATTTTCTTGTAGGCAGTATCTATCTTACCTCTAGTGAGATAAGCTTCTACATCCTTACATTTGTCCTCTAGCCATCCCTGCTTAGCCATTTTGCACTTCCTGTCGATATCATTTTTGAGACGTTTGTATTCCTTTTTGCCTGCTTCATTTACTGCATTCTTATATTTTCTCCTTTCATCAATTAAATTCAATATTTCTTCAGTTACCCAAGGGTTTCTACTAGCCCTCGCCTTTTTACCTATTTGATCCTCTGCTGCCTTCACTATTTCATCCCTCAAAGCTACCCATTCTTCTTCTACTGTATTTCTTTGCTCCATTCCTGTCAATTGTTCCCTTATGCTCTCCCTGAAACTCTGTACAATCTCTGGTTTAATCAGTTTATCCAGGTCCCATCTCCTTAAATTCCCACCTTTTTTCAGTTTCTTCAATTTTAATCTACAGTTCAAATCCAATAGATTTTTGTCAGAGTCCATATCTGCCCCTGGAAATGTCTTACAATTTAAAACCTGGTTCCTAATTCTCTGTCTTACCATTATATAATCTATCTGATACCTTCTAGTATCTCCAGGATTCTTCCATGTATACAACCTTCTTTCATGATTCTTGAACCAAGTGTTAGCTATGATTAACTTGATTCTACGAGGTGGCTTCCTCTTTCATTTCTTAGCTCCAATCCATATTCGCCTACTATGTTTCCTTCTCTCCCTTTTCCTACTCTTGCATTCCAGTCACCCATGACTATTAAATTTTCGTCTCCCTTCACTACCTGAATAATTTCTTTTATCTCTCATCATACATTTCATCAATTTCTTCATCATCTGCAGAGCTAGTTGGCATATAAACTTGTACTACTGTGGTAGGCGTGGGCTTCGTGTCAATCTTGGCCACAATAATGCGTTCACTATGCTGTTAGTAGTAGCTTACCCGTGCTCCTATTTTTTATTCATTATTAAACCTACTCCTGCATTATCCCAATTTGATTTTGTATTTATAACCCTGCCGTAGAACGCCAGTTTTCTTTCTCCTGATAACGACGTCCTCTTGAGTAGTCCCCGCCCGGAAATCCGAATGGGGGACTATTTTACCTCCGGAATATTTTACCCAAGAGGACGCCATCATCATTTAATCATACAGTAAAGCTGCATGCCCTCGGGAAAAATTACGGCTGTAGTTTCCCCTTGCTTTCAGCCGTTCGCAGTACTAGAACAGCAAGGCCACTTTGGTTAGTGTTACAAGGCCAGATCAGTCAATCATCCAGACTGTTGCCCCTGCAACTACTGAAAAGGCTGCTGCCCCTCTTCAGGAACCACACGTTTGTCTGGCCTCTCAACAGATACCCCTCCGTTGTGGTTGGACCTACGGTGCAGATGGAAAAATGACCACGGTCTTTGGCTGCCGAGGCTAGACTACAAGCCGGCCAGTGTGGCCGAGCGGTTCTAGCCGCTTCAGTCTGGAACGGAGCGACCGCTACGGTCGCAGGTTCGAATCCTGCCTCGGCATGGATGTGTGTGGTGTCCTTAGGTTGGTTAGGTTTAAGTAGTTCTAAGTGACTGATGACCTCAGATGTTAAGACCCACAGTGCTCAGAGCCATTTGAGCTAGGCTACAAGCAACTGCACATGATGGGAGGAGCAGTCAAGGTGGTGGAGTTACAGAGATGGGTGGGGTGGGGAGGGCGAAGGAGAGCAAGGTACGAGCAGGGAACGGTAAACTGCTGTTTGTGGGTGCATACAGGGTAGAGCAGCTAGGTGGAGTTGGGTGGTTAGACAGGCGGTGAGGGGGGGGGGGAGTAGAAAAGGAGAGAAGTAAACAGATTGTGGATGCGCTTGTGGAATATAAGGCTGAGTAATGGGAATAGGGAGGGAATAGGTGGGTGAAGGACAATGACTGACGAATTTCTTGATTCAAAAAACTTTTCCAACAGCTGTATATTTTGGTTCATTTTATTTTACATCTCAAATGCTACCAGTTGCGGCAACGTAATATTGCCACCTTGAGGCCCCTGCATAATGAAGGAGTATACATGCAGTGATATGAGGGTGTACAGTTCAAGTTTACAATTGACAGGTATTCATAATGGCGCTTAAACTTAAAAATAATGGAAATATTTACGTTAAATCAAATCTATGTGTACATCCAGCACAAATTTGCTAAAACATATGTATATATTTGTTAAAAGCTTTAAGCCAAACCTCTCTAGATATCTAGCACAATAGGTTAAAACTTGTGTACACATTTTTTTATTCATAAAACTATTTTTCATGGCAGATTTACTAGGGAGCATGTAAAATCATTAAAAATATCAGCACTAGACAGCGTATAGTCAAGAGTTCTGTACAAACAAAGCGCGTAATTTTTATTTTTTTAGTAATCAAATCCTACAAAATTCTTTTAGATGAGGGATCGCCTAGTGTATATGAGTCCCAATCGTACATTTAAAGTAAAGTGTCACATAATAAGGTATGAATTACAATAGTTTGCGTATTTACAGCCCAGCCGTTACGGATGGTAAGACAATTAGTTGTCCCAGTATCAAAAATAACTTGACACAAAACCCAATAGCAATCGACATATTAAGAGAAAATAGCATGCATAGCGAACACCACGAATATTGACAACTAACTGGTGGCCTAAGTTATACAGTAACTCGGAATAAGAGATATCATTGGTTTCATTTATATCCCTGAACAGGTTAGCATTATCACAGTGAAGTGAAACACAAGAAAGTCCAATCCTACTTAAGCAGGGCGAGTCCATAAAGTCCACAGCCGACCACTCATACAATTTCATTGGGAGTATAAAGCATTTCTAACACGACCTATCTATAGATACCAAACCATCTAATTACTAACAACTTTTGTAGTAATAAGGTAAGTGGATACGGGAAAGAACAAAAGGTAAATGAGTATGTGAAGACCACTATTTTGTCGAAGTTGAAGCCCAAAGAAAGAAGTACCGTCTTTTATCTCTATGAATACCAAAACCCATCAATAGTAAAAACATCATTGCAACCTCTCTAAACTGTATGGAGAACTAAGAAGCACGCTAACACGCTGATAAACTAACCGGTCATTTAGCAAAATTCCTCGCATTGGTTTTTACTTGGCCAGTTGCAAGTACTCTCAAAAAGAGTGAGGTATATGTTGTTCCTTGCTGCCTCAGGCCACAAGCCAGGGTTGGAAACAAAATTCAGTGTCTGTACATAGAAAGCGTGAAATTAAATTATCCTGATTCTCCAGTTACAAGTTGTAACCTCCCCCCTCACTTATCGACCTTAATGACAGTGAAAAATTAAACTGCGTGTACCTAATGGAAATTTGGGAAAAGCAATCGTCACCGAAGTTAATCTATCGGTAAAGAGGGAGGAAAGGGTTACATCTAAATGAAAGGAAAAATGCAAATGAAACTGGTGGGAATTAATTTTGAAAAGGGGTAAAGTTAATAAAGAAAGTAAATGTGCGGCCGTTACGTTAACAATTAACTAGCGGTAATTAGATATTTGAGATTTGGGGGAAATCACGGTCGCCAGTCCTAAGGACAATTACTATAGTAACTGAAAAAGAAAGGTTATTACACATATAATTAACACTAGAAGCGTGGCAACTGAAGGTTGACACGTGTAGTGTGAAATCTGAAAGTTTGTCAGAAGTAATAAATTTCGCTACACTCTGACTTAATTTAGCAAAAGAATTAATAAAACCGGAAAATCGAAAGTTAATTTAGTGACTGAAGTTAATAGTGAGCTTTCTTTCTGAAGCACATCGAAATCCAGTAAAATACGGTTAGTCTTGGACTACCTCAACAATCATTTCAAAAGCTACTTGAATCTACGCAATTTAGAAATAAGAGATTTAACTTTGATCTTGAATTAAATGATTCTGAACAATTAACAATAGTAAAATGTAGTACGTACCAAGCTGAGCTGCAGTCACAGGTAAGCTAAAATACGGTAACAAAGCTCGCACTCTTAATTCGTGCTCGTGTAATCTGAATATTGTAGCCAGCTCTGAGATTTTAACTGAACTTTGAAATTAAAGCAGCGAAATAGAATCTTACTTTAATGCTGGCGTTTGAATTTCAATGACACTCGGGTTCATTTCGGAAAAGGAAGGGACTCTGCTTGGTAATGCAATTGGGACAATGAGCAACAAAGGTTCATGCTAAGTTGCTGTAATTTTGCGAGGCAAATGGAACAATTTGAAAAGCTGAGGTCTGCCATACAGTTCTGAAACTTTACGTGCTTTTAGTCTTCCTTGTTGGTTGATTGAAGGTTTGAAGCCGTCGATCGAGGAGGTGGCGACAGTCACTCATTGTCGGCCGTCGCTGTTGCAGAAGCTGGATGTTGGCGCGCCTTCTTCTCGACACGGTCACCAGGCGAAACGGGCTCTTGATGTGCGCCAGCTAATGCTTTCCGTCCGCGACACCATGTCAGAAACTATCATCGCGAGTCGAGCGCAATTACATGCTGCCAAACCCCGAAAGCGCGGCAACTCGCGGGAGCGTCACACAACACCTGCTCCACTCGCTACTCCCGCCACACTCTAACTGTCCTGCCCGCGCTCCACGCGGCAGAGTTAACACTACCAAAGATCCTACACACTTTGATTCGTCACACGACCTATCGACGTAATCGTTCGATAGCAGTTTTCCCTAGGCAAGACCCAGCGTAAAAATACAAATAATATTTACGAAACAAACCAATTATACATCGACATGAGTGCATAAATATACATATACAAACAGTAAAACAATTACAATATATAAAGAGACAGAAATGTCATATCTTGAGGTAACAAAACAAGGAAAAAAAATAATAGTACAATAGATGGAAATAGGAGTATATGCATTTCCGGCGTTACACGTGCCCCACATTGTCTGAGGATGTTCGTGTAACGTAAACAGACTCAGAAAATGTCCCAAAAAAGAAACAGCGGAAATGCATATGCTCAAAACATCAAAAAAATTTAGCATTCGTCTAATTAACCATAAACCAATTTGTAGACAATAATAATTAAGTGGAGAAACTCCTAATCTTATTCCACTCTGTCATCTTGCACAAAATAAAACAGGTTGACAACATATCAAAATTCATAGAAAACATAGAAAACGGTTTAGCTATTCCAAAATCGTCAAAATCCGTAACACTATCATGAAATGGAATACTATTTACAAAATTAATCAGAGTACATGGTCATAAAAAACAGGTAGATCAAAATACGCAAATTAATTATTAATTACATAGAATACACATTTTATATAACCATTTCGTAATTAATACGCTTGCCATGAGAGTCCACTTAATGCTAAACAAGAAAATAATATTCAGTAGATCGAAAAAAACATAAATATTGACAGCAGAATTCTTTCACATCAGCTGTCCGGGAAGAAAAACTATTCCGCCTTTCGTACTCGCAAGTACAAAGAATGCCGACAGCGGCACAAGAGCCAACAGCGGCACAAGAGCCGACAGCGGCTCGCCTCGCCAGTATTGTTGCGTCCGCGTGTGCGGCACGCTTGATCTCACTCGCCCTTGTGACGGCGTTTCCAGAACGTCCGTTTCACTGAATTCTTTAGGAAAAACTCACTCCCGAGTAATCTCAAGGAGTCCCTTAATACTATCACAGTGGATAACTCAACACTGTCCATCATCACACGCATGTACTAGCCTGAAACTTAAAACAGCGTCTAAGTACATCGGCAATGACTAGTAAAACACATATTCATGAAATCTTACAGCTAGTTACAAAATCATATTTACATTGCTTAATCTACTGTGACTCAGCTGAAAACTTAAACTAGCAGCTTGGATTTTTCAGTTGATTAGATCATGATTAAATTGATTAAAATTAAATTGATTAATCAAAACGCGCTTTAGTGTCATGACGACGTATGCGAGCATCGGCTTTTAGCTTCATTACTTCTCGCAAACGATCCTTTTTCACACCAATACTAATGTCAATCCGTGGAGGGAATTTGATTATCTCTTCCACTAAACTTGTACTTCTGTCACCCAACAGGATTTCCTCTGGAGAAAATCCCGTAGATTCATGTCTCAAGGTGTTCATAATTCTCTCAAATACTGCTACATATTTGCCCCATGCCCTATGGTTGTGATGGCAATAGGTACGGCACAGTCGGCCTAGCTCGCGCATATACCTCTCAGCGGGATTCCCAGCCGGACAATAAGCTGAAATATGGATCACCTCGACCCCATTACTTTCCAAGCCTTCATTCCACAACTTAGAAGTAAATTGTGCCCCATTGTCTGATAGAATCGCCTTGGGCTTACCAATATGAACAAAATAATCGTTCACAAGCTTGCTATAGACTGCTTTGGCTGTAGCTTTCCTAATCGGGTATAGTTTGATGAACTTGGAAAAAGCTTCTAGCACTACTAAAATGTAAGCAAAGTTTCCTGATGACTTGGGCAAAGGTCCGTACAAGTCCACGCACAGTAACTCAAAGGTGTCGTTAGGCCTTATACTTTGCATAGGACCACGACTCGTACAGTTGGTAACCTTCACCTTCTGACATAAATCGCAAGTTTTCACTCTGTCAGTAACTCGTTTTAACATGTTGTTGAAATGCACTACTTCACTCAGCTTTTCCGTACATTTCTTTGGTCCACAGTGACCATACGCCAAATGGTAGTAGTCTATTATTTCCGTGACGTATTTGCTGGGCCAGCATACCCGCCAAATATTACTATCTTCACCCTTACGTATGTACAAGATATGATCGTATATCTTGTAATACTTCCTTAATTTCTCTCCTTCTGGACTCTTTTCATCATATCGGGTTTTCACCATATTTAAACAACCATCCTCGTTCTGATGACGACGTAGATTCTTACAAATGTTCATTATTAATTTACGTCCCTCAACTTCTTTAAAATAGTACAATTTGACCACTCCATCTGCCTCATCTTTCAATAGACCTTGATTAGACTCGGGCAACCGCGACAGCGCATCCGCTACGCAATTGTCGGTCCCTTTTACGTAACAGATGTCATAGTTAAATTGCTGTAAATACAGCGACCACCTAGTCAGTCTTTCGTGAAGTAGTTTACAATCCTTCAGATAAGTGAGCGCCTTATGGTCCGTATGAATAATCACCTTACGGTCCCATAGGTAACCCTTGAACTTCTTGAATCCCCACACGATAGCGAGACACTCTTTCTCAGAAATCGTGTAGTTTCGCTCACTTTTTGATAAAGTTCGACTCGCGAACGCTATCGTCCGGTGTTCCTTATCCTCTCCTTTACCAACTTCTTGGAACAGTTCTACCCCCACCCCGTAATTCGACGAATCCGTTCCCAGATGGAAGGGTAGCGATAAATCAGGGTGAAATAGTATGTTAGATCTTAACAACTCGTCTTTTAATCTCTCGAAAGCGGTCTGACACCCGTCAGTCCACACAAACGGAACATTTTTGCGCAAGAGGTTATTCAAATTTTCATCATTAAACACTTGTCCTTTTACAAATTTACGGTAAAATCCTGTGAGCCCTAGAAAACTTTTTAACTGTTTCCTAGACTTGGGTGGAGGACAATTCTTTATTGCCTCTAGTTTCTCTGGGTCTTTCGTAATACCAGCAGTGGTAATTACATGCCCTAAAAATTTCAGTTCCTGCTTCACAAATTCGCATTTCTTTAGCTTTAGAGTCATTCCGCCACGGCGCAATGCTCTAAAAACTTCATCTAACAGGTCACAATGGTCATGCCAAGTGGCATTGGCCAACAATAGGTCGTCAACATATACAGTTAATCTTGAACTCAAAGCCGGTCCTAGCACTTTATCTAGGGCCCTGATGAACACGGACACAGATATATTAAGTCCAAACGGCAGTACTCTATACTGATAACACCTGCCCGCAAACAAGAAGGCGGTGTATGGCCTAGATTCTTCTTCGAGTTCTATTTGCCAGTAACTAGCTGTCAGATCGAGGCTAGTCATGAACTTAACGTCATGAAAACGTTGCAAAATCTCCTCCATACTCTCTGGTCTGTCTGTTTCACGTTGAACGACCCTATTCAACGTGCGTGCGTCAATCACAATACGCACACTACCATCCCGTTTTGCTACAATGACCAAACCGTTATTGTATGGACTTGTACTTCTTTCAATCACTCCCCATTCGATCATCTTATCTATCTCCCGTTGCACTGCTTCCTTTTTGGACAGCGGTATAGCATACGGTCTCACGAAGAATGGTTCGTGCGGAATTACATGCAACTTGCATTTATATCCTTCCACAAGACCCGGTTTGTCTGAAAACACACTCTTATTCCTCATTATTACTTCATACAGGCCTCGTCTTTGTTCGTGTGTTACGTTTGACACACCGTCTACAATACTTTCCAATTCACTTTCTACACTATTGTCAATGCCGAGATTCCTCACATTACAGTAGTTCAAATTCATACCTACATCAATACCATTCGGCCAGTTAACAATGTGTATAGGCTGGTATTGCCTATGCACACCGTCTCCTGCCTCGTCAAAACTAACTACTATTGTTTTATCTTGGGACGTACATGTCAAAGTTTTGCTTTCGCAGTTAATCACTGCACGGTACTTTAATAGCCAATCTAACCCGATAATTACTTCCGTAGTTAAGTCTGGCACGACGACAAACTCTTGTTCAAATCGTGCCCCACATATCTCGAAGTTGACAAAAATCTGTTTTGTGACCGGTTTACTGGCCTTCCCAGTAGCACCGATAATTTTCACTCCTGTTACTGGCATAACTACGATGCCAGGTCTGTCTTTCAGTAACTCAAATATTTTCCCAGATACAGCACTCAATTCTGCACCGGTGTCAATCAACACGTTTAGTTGTAGGTCGTGCATATTAACAGACACTACTATCTGTCTACACTTGTCCTCGACTGTTTCTTTATTTTCCCACAGTAAATCCTCGTCTATATCCAGGTCATTCCAGAAAAAACCATCCGGCTTTGATCCTAAATCCGGTTTATCTGGCGGCTTTTTCAGCCTCTGTTCACATACAGTTTTAATTTCAACACGTTTGTCCTGAGGCTTAGTCTGTAGCGTCGCCTCCAATACCGAAACCTTTTCCTGTAACTCGTCAACTAGTGAGTGTTGCTTTGCTATCAATTCACTAATTGTCACCTTCGTTGATTCCTCTTTAATCAGATTGATCTCATCTGCCAATCTACCTGGAGACATGTGCCCAGTAGTATCTGCAATTACTTCCTCTAGATCTGCGCAACCCACACTGCTACCGTCTGACCGCATAACGTCAGCTCTAACCTCATACACGCTGAAATCTATGTTCTTTTCTACCAATTGTGTCCGGCTATCACTAAAATTTTCGTAATCTTTCCCCTTAATACTCTCGCAATGTTTAAACTGGAGGTTTGCGTCGGATGGGTCGGCTACTTCTACCACTATAACTTTCGGTAAAGTCTGCCGGTTAGGGCCAGAACTTTCCGTTACTCCTTCAACATCTAACTCCTGCGGGACGAAACACGACGAATCTTGCTCGTGCTCCCCATTAACATCAACTATTTCTGGTAAAGTCTGCCGGTTAGGGCCAGAACTTTCAATCACTTCACAAATACTATCTTCCTGTGGGACGAGACGCGGCAAATACTGCACGCGCTCCCCATAAACACTTCTCCCATACAGACCCCTATAATCTCTTAGTTCGTCGTATAAGCGACCGAACTGCCTTAACCAGACCTCATCCCTCTCTGCATCCCCTCGCTCGATGACGGACGTTTTATCCGACATCTGATCTTCTCTCAACAATTGCGAATCATTCTTAAACTCACTCTCCAGTTCCGCTGTGGGTATTACAGCTGGCACCTTATAATCGATTTCCGGAACACTACTTAAATTGTTCTCACTGACAGTGAATGTACCTTCTACTGCCGTGTATACAGCTGATCTACTACTTGTGGGCGCACTCCTTTCTCTTAACACTGGCACACTCTCCCGCCGTTGATTATTCCACACGGAATTTTCATAACGACGACACCTGGGTTTTCTCCTGTTATTGGGCCGCCAAAATTTCTCCACGCCCGGTCGGCCCCTCACCGGCGCGGCTAATGGTTTCCCTGTCTCGTCCCAGCAGATACGCTCCCCGGATGCTGCTGAGGCGGCTGATCACACCCTCTGGCGTTATTACTATTCTGTGAAGCCCGTATCACGTTAGTATGATACTGGTTTCCGTCATTCCTGTTATTATTTGCATTGTACCGATTGTTATTACGGTCCGAACCATTATTGTTATTGCTGCCATGGTTGCGGTATGCATTATTCCCATGGTTATCGTTGTTGTGGTTGCTGTGGTACCCGTTGTTGTTACCACGGCCTCTACCACTGTCGCGATTATTGCGCCAATTGTCCTCGTCCTCCACTCTTTCCAGGAAATCATTTATTGTCCTGTAATTGCTTCCTACGTAGCGTTTTGTATCATCTGGAAGCTTTTTGTAGAGTTCCCAGACTATTTCGGATTCCGTGCGGCGATCACGCAAATATTCCAACTTGCGGATCCAGCCCTCACAAAACTCCTTCATCGAGCCGCGCGAATTCGCATCGAAAGGCCTCGATACGACAAATTCGCGCCAGACACCTTGCTGTTTCTGCTCTGACCAGTATTCAGCCAGAAACAAATTTTTAAACTCGTCAAAAGTCAGGTTCGTAATGTTGAGGTTTAAGCCCCAACGCTTGGCATCACCAGCCAACACATCAATAACCGCATTAATTTTTCTCTCATTAGTCCATGATCTGGGTAAAACTCTTTCACAATTTTTAATGAAATCCGTCGGGTGTATACCGCCTTTTTTCAAGGGGTCGAACCGCTCCTCTTTCGTCAACAACTCCGAACTATGTGCACAGATTGGCACATAGCTCTGTTTTTCGTCAAGTTTCCTTTCTAATTCCGACACCCTCGTAATCACTCGGCAAGTGGTTGTCACAAGCGTTTCCACTTCCCTCTTTTTCTCTTCGCAGGTGTTAGCCTGCTTCGTCACTTTGGTATCTACTTCGGATACTAAAGCCTTTAAAGTTTCCACCTTCTGTTGATCCTCTTTTCTCACTAATTGAATTTGTTCCGTCACCTTATTCTCGATGATCGGAGCAACTGCGTCTCCTACACTTTTCTCGATTCTGCTAATTTCGGAATCAAAACGAGTATTTATGCTCGCAATTTCCGCCTGAACGCCTATCATTTCCTGTTTAAGGTTACCGATTTCGGTATTAATCACGACAATATCGTCTTTGATTTTATCAACTTTTGTGTTAACAACTTCAACATTGTTGTTAACAACATTAATAGCTTTGTTCTGATTGTCTAGCATTCGTTCAATTTTTTCAGACTGAGCTACTTGCTTGGCAGCCTGAGCTGCTTGCTTGGCAGCCTGATCGTCTTGCTTGGCAGACAGAGCTTTAATTTCTGCCGATTGACTCTTGATTTCGTTAATCAAAACATTCAATAAATCAGTTAAATTCCCGGAAACCACCGGTTTTACTTCCGTAGCGGCTTCCTCTTTCATTGTCCCCCCGTATTCGTCATCAAGGGATTCAGATTTGATTTTCACTTCCGATTCCGAAACATTTTCTAAAGTCTGGAATTCCATTTCTGCTCTTTGTTGCGTTTCGGCGGTCGCATCTTTCATGCTAGCCGCCTGCCCCGGAACAATGGGTACCGCTGTGCGCGTTTCCCACTGTTCGACCGATTGTTCCGTATCCAAGTCTACCAAATTTTGGTAATTGTTGCCTTCACTCATTTTAATAATTTTCAATATAAATGCAAAATCTCAACTCTAATTAGGATTCCTCACACGAATATTCTCGCTGACGTATCGACCATTTCGTAACCAGTACTTTGTTACGAGATTTGCACAATGCAAAATTCGTGTCCAGAACAACCTCAAATTTGAAGATTGTCCTGTCACCAGGTCGCCACGTGTAACCTCCCTCCTCACTTATCGACCTTAATGACAGTGAAAAATTAAACCGCGTGTACCTAATGGAAATTTGGGAAAAGCAATCGTCACCGAAGTTAATCTATCGGTAAAGAGGGAGGAAAGGGTTACATCTAAATGAAAGGAAAAATGCAAATGAAACTGGTGGGAATTAATTTTGAAAAGGGGTAAAGTTAATAAAGAAAGTAAATGTGCGGCCGTTACGTTAACAATTAACTAGCGGTAATTAGATATTTGAGATTTGGGGGAAATCACGGTCGCCAGTCCTAAGGACAATTACTATAGTAACTGAAAAAGAAAGGTTATTACACATATAATTAACACTAGAAGCGTGGCAACTGAAGGTTGACACGTGTAGTGTGAAATCTGAAAGTTTGTCAGAAGTAATAAATTTCGCTACACTCTGACTTAATTTAGCAAAAGAATTAATAAAACCGGAAAATCGAAAGTTAATTTAGTGACTGAAGTTAATAGTGAGCTTTCTTTCTGAAGCACATCGAAATCCAGTAAAATACGGTTAGTCTTGGACTACCTCAACAATCATTTCAAAAGCTACTTGAATCTACGCAATTTAGAAATAAGAGATTTAACTTTGATCTTGAATTAAATGATTCTGAACAATTAACAATAGTAAAATGTAGTACGTACCAAGCTGAGCTGCAGTCACAGGTAAGCTAAAATACGGTAACAAAGCTCGCACTCTTAATTCGTGCTCGTGTAATCTGAATATTGTAGCCAGCTCTGAGATTTTAACTGAACTTTGAAATTAAAGCAGCGAAATAGAATCTTACTTTAATGCTGGCGTTTGAATTTCAATGACACTCGGGTTCATTTCGGAAAAGGAAGGGACTCTGCTTGGTAATGCAATTGGGACAATGAGCAACAAAGGTTCATGCTAAGTTGCTGTAATTTTGCGAGGCAAATGGAACAATTTGAAAAGCTGAGGTCTGCCATACAGTTCTGAAACTTTACGTGCTTTTAGTCTTCCTTGTTGGTTGATTGAAGGTTTGAAGCCGTCGATCGAGGAGGTGGCGACAGTCACTCATTGTCGGCCGTCGCTGTTGCAGAAGCTGGATGTTGGCGCGCCTTCTTCTCGACACGGTCACCAGGCGAAACGGGCTCTTGATGTGCGCCAGCTAATGCTTTCCGTCCGCGACACCATGTCAGAAACTATCATCGCGAGTCGAGCGCAATTACATGCTGCCAAACCCCGAAAGCGCGGCAACTCGCGGGAGCGTCACACAACACCTGCTCCACTCGCTACTCCCGCCACACTCTAACTGTCCTGCCCGCGCTCCACGCGGCAGAGTTAACACTACCAAAGATCCTACACACTTTGATTCGTCACACGACCTATCGACGTAATCGTTCGATAGCAGTTTTCCCTAGGCAAGACCCAGCGTAAAAATACAAATAATATTTACGAAACAAACCAATTATACATCGACATGAGTGCATAAATATATATATACAAACAGTAAAACAATTACAATATATAAAGAGACAGAAATGTCATATCTTGAGGTAACAAAACAAGGAAAAAAAATAATAGTACAATAGATGGAAATAGGAGTATATGCATTTCCGGCGTTACAAAGTGGACATTCAATTACACACTCATGCACACATGGTAGATTATGGATTATGGACAGAGGATAACATAGTTTGCAATGCAAAATAGAAAAAAATAAAATCAACAAACGATGGTTCCCTACGCAATCATATTCCCAGATAGGAGCAAGAAAGTAATCCACTAAACTAATTGGATGTAGATTAACTATTCCAGATAACAATTTCATAAAGGGTGCTTCATTCAGTGGTTGCGTATGAATGACTTTTCGTGAAACTGCACAAGAATTCTTGTTACTGTCTACATTGTATACAGTTGCTCCTAGTATTTATCCATTATTTCATCCCTTGACCCCTCTACCCTTTACTGGCACTTTATGCGTTGAGGTTGATTATAGCTCTTAACTGAAACATATTATTTTGTTGTAGCCGGTATTTTGAAGTGCTTCATCCTATTCCGTTCTTTGACATCTGGATATAGTCTGCCAGTTAGAAAAGTGACTATTTTTCTCTCTTAGTTTCTGAAACAATTCTGCAATTGGATCTGCATTTAATCGGTGAACATGTTACGTCAAAGAAATGACGAGGCATGTTTCGTCATTTCTTTGACGTAACATGTTCAGCGACACGGGGTTTACAAGGTTGTTGACCGTGATATAGTCGGACCGCTGAGTGAGACATGTGTTTCGTAGCAACACACTGTATTCAAGTCGTACAATCTCTGTCATAACTTAAGTACCGTTTCGGCTAGAATAACCCCTACTGATATTGGCACGTCAGAGTCTAGTCGAACGTAATTATTGGGGATTATTGTAGCATTCTCCATTAACAGGAATCTCCTTAAAATCGCCTTTCTCTATCTGTTATTTTCATCCTCGTCACTACCACTGCTACTACTACTATCTTTTTCGTAACCACTACTGCCACTTTCCATCTTTCTTTTCGCTCCCTTCTCCGATACCTCCAGCTTGTCTTTCACCTTTAGCCCACAGACGCTTGAGTCATTCACGACCTTGGACACACCTGTAAATATGTCTTCCCCCGCGAAATCCAGCTTTTGTCCCTCTTCCGGCCAGCAGGTAGACGGGGAGCGCTCGGTCCTACAGGCGGCCACAATGGGACGGACCGGTTCCGGCGGCGGGCTCTTTGTGGCCCACGCGAACGCTCAGTCGCTAACAGCTCACTTCGACGAGTTCTGTGACCTGTTCTGCAAATCGCTGTTCCATATTATCCTCGTCTCTGAAACTTGGTTGAAACCAAACATTTCTTCCGACGCTATCCGAATCACTGGTTACTCTCTCCTAAGGGCAGATCGTGAAACATGACGCGGGGGTGGTGTGGGTTCCTATGTTCGCTCTGATCTGAGACCTACTATACTATGCACATCGGATGCAAACGGCGAAGGAGAAGAAGAGTTCTTGTTTTTCGAAATAAATACATCAAATCAGAAACTGCTAATTGGAGTAATCTATAAACCTCCAAACGTAGGTGCTATGTCCTCCTTTCAGTCTGCCCTGTCCTCGCTCGTGACACTGTATGAACACATAATCATTATGGGCGACACAAACATCGACTTACAGTTAAAATCTCCCTCCGCAGAAAAACTAAGGAGACTGTTCCACTCCAATGATATGAGTTTAACACCGCTGGACCCAACTCATCACACGCCACACAGCCATACACTCGTAGATATAATAGCAACAAAGCGACCAGATAAAATAATTCGCGCCTATCAGAAATCCGCCCCAGGACTCTCTGCTCATGACGTGATATTCTTAAATTACTCAGTACATACTACCAAAGAAAAATCTCACCTGGTAACCTACAGAAACCTAAAGAATGTTAACCATGACGCTCTTCAAAAGGATTGCTCAGACATCCCTTGGCATGATATAAGCAATGAACCGACTTTAGACGGAAAAATTCGGGAATTATGTCGCAAAATTATTGCACTGTATGATAAACATGCTCCTCAACGCACTGTCAAGGTAAAGAGAGCTCCCGCTCCGTGGCTCACCACTGCATTACGCCAGTTAATGAATGAACGTGATGCTGCACATAGGGCCTTCAAGCGTAACCCAACTCCCGAGACGTACGAAGCTTATAGGAAACTCCGAAATAGAACCAAGCAAAGCGTGAGGAATGCCAAAATCAGACATGCCCGCTCTGTCGTATGCGGCATATCAAAACCTGCTGCACTGTGGAAAAAGCTGCGCAGTTTCGGTATAGGGAAGCGAAGATCTGACGCTGTTTATCAAGCGTCTGCAGAAGAATTAAACGATTTCTTCTCAACAGCCGTAAACTGCCACGCAGCGACAAATTACCAGCCCCAAGATATCAATCTCTCGAGAGACAAGTTTTTCCTAAAACATGTCACTACCGGCACAGGACACAAGGCAATTATGAGAATCTGTTCAGAGGCAGTAGGAAATGATGGAGTGAGCATTGGCATGATTAAGAACGTCGTAAACACTATTACTCCAGTTATCACAGACATCTTCAACCTGTCTCTTGTCAGTAGTACATATCCTACTGAGTGGAAGCAAGGTTTAATTCAACCTATACCCAAGACTGACTACAGGCCGATCAGCATACTTCCTGCAATATCTAAAGCCCTAGAATACATCGTCCATGAACAGCTGACGGATTACCTCAAAACTCATAACATCCACGACAAATATCAGTCAGGCTTTCGAAAGCACCATAGTACAGCAACTGCATTAATCAAAGTAACTGATGACATTAAACATGCTATGGACAGACGTGAAGCTACCATCCTAACACTGCTTGACTTTCAAAAATTTAGAAAAATATTTCCAACCCATGTTAAACAAAAATTAGTCCAAACACTAGTCTTGCCTAATCTTTACTACTGTGATGTAGTTCAACACGGCACAAATAGTGAAAATTCGAGATGCCTCGAGCTAGTGATGAATGCTTGCGTTAGATACGCATGCAATATACGGTTGTATGATCATATCAGTCCTTCATACTCCCAGCTAGGTTGGATACGCCCACATAAGGCACGCGATTTCCACACAATGTGCTTACTTCATCGATTTCTTAGCCACTGGTGCCCCCAATACTTATCTTCTCACATTAAACACCTATCATCATTCCACAACCGCAATGCCAGATCGGATACGTCTAGCATCTTGGCTGTACCTTTACATAACACAAAATCTTTCTCCGTGTCATTCTCCATCTCAGCCATACGACTATGGAACGCGCTCCCCTGTGGTCTGCGTCTTATCCTAAACCACTCAACATTCAAGAGGGAACTGAAGACTTACATATTAGGGACGGTATAGCCACCATTGTTGTGCCCCTCTCATCTTTTTCTTTCTCCTCTCCATCATAGCTTCGAATTTTACCATTCTATTTCTCTTCCTCTAACCTGTCTACCTCTTCTATATCTCTTTCACCCCATTCCATCGTCTTATGTCTCTGCTTGATGAGAATAACTCACAAGCTGCAAGAATATAACGAGAAAATTCCCAACTAGCAATAGGACTGACATTCATAAAAGAAAAATATGTTTACTTTCATATAGATAGTCATTATTATTATTATTATTATTATTATTCTTGATTGTTATAATTATTTTTTGATTGTTATAATTATCATTGTACTACTTTTATAATTTCTATTTTTTTTCTTTAACATTAATACTGTATAACATGTTATATGTCCTTAATGTTCTGTAGAAACTGAAATTTGTTGAATCTGAGTATGCCTGGTTAGGTGTAAGAGAGGGCCTGAAGGCCCTAATCTTGCCAGGTAAAATAAATGCATAAATTAATAAATAAATTTACATTGTTAGTTTGGGAACTTTTCTTTGGATGGTAGGTGAAACTTCCACTTAGCAGTATTTATATACCTCTATGTTATTTAAGCCCTTATATGTTGCACCACTGTTTCCGACATTCTTTTCCTGTATGTTTTGTTGTCTAAGACGTACTATAACGCACTAATTGTTTACTTCAAGCTTACTGTCTTTCATATGAACTTGTAGATCTTGCTTTCTGCAACTCCTTGTATCCGTTTTATAGGAGTTTACTCCTATGGTAGACAGCGTTTAATAGTGATCATGTCTTTAGATTATTGGTATCTTTTACGCCAGTTTTACACTTAGGACAATGAAGTATTTAGTGTTTCCTTGGTCTTTTAGACACAAACTGACACAGTCCCCAATTCACTTGTGGCAATTCGGTATGTCTCGATCACACCTGACGACTACTTTTGAGTTAACAGTCAGTCGTTCAGAAGTCTTCTTCTACAGAAGTACTCGCCATAACGTCTCGTGATCTGCACGAAACACGCCACGCGGACTTTATGTACGACTTGAAATGTTCACACGCGAATGTCTCCTTAAATAAACCACTCACAATGCTCAAATTTTCAAAATGGTCAGCAGTGTTGTCACTTTTCTTCAACTACACGAGAACCGATTAAATGCGCCGATTTCTTCATTTTGGTACAAATTTGACCAGTGGTGTTTAACATAGGTATTCACCAGAAGAAGGCTCCGAGTGATTATATCGACTCATAGATCTGAAGCACCAAGCCCTACTCAGACGCACGGGAAATGTTGAATTCTTATTGGCTAGTATGTTAAGCAGGTAATCTGATCATCTCCACACTTTCGGTATTTCTATTGTCAGCCAATCAATCACAACACGTAATTTAGGCAAGAAATATCGTAATTCCTAAAGTAGATAAAATGTAGCGAAACAAGACACAATTGCTTTCCACAAAACAAATTACTAGTAAATTTAATACTGAACGCCCCTTCTGGCTATAATTTCAGAAAATCAGCCCCACAAATTCCCCTATTACACAACAACTTTCTCATACTTACATTTACGTGGTTTTGACAAAACATCGCATCACAGTATCACTTAACGTATGTCCTGTTTTCACTCTCTCAGTCTCTCCAACACACCCACACAACCAAAACACAATGAAGTAATAATTTTCCAATGCACTGATAATTACGTCAGAAATCTGTGGCAATGAAATTAAAGAAAATTCCATAACATGAGATTATACGAACCTATCCTTTTGGTTGTAGTTGCAATTGATACTATAGATGAATTCATTACAGTATCATGGAAGGCCTCATCTTCCGGTACGCACTGCTAAATATCTCGATAAGCTCCTCAGCTGAAAGCCACATATACGTTAGGTCCGGGGGTAAGCGCATGCACGTTTGATGTCACTATATGCCTTACTATACCCAAAATCAACGCTTCTTCCACACTGCAGAATTACTCTGTTTCTGCTGGAAAGCGCATGCACGTTTGAAGCCACTATATGCCCTACTATACCCAGAATCAACGCTTTTTCCACACTGCATAATTACGCTATATCTGGAACTGATACGACCAGTGCTAGAATACACGTCTTCAATGTGGGGGAAGCCGGCCGAAGTGGCCGTGCGGTTAAAGGCGCTGCAGTCTGGAACCGCAAGACCGCTACGGTCGCAGGTTCGAATCCTGCCTCGGGCATGGATGTTTGTGATGTCCTTAGGTTAGTTAGGTTTAACTAGTTCTAAGTTCGAGGGGACTAATGACCTCAGCAGTTGAGTCCCATAGTGCTCCGAGCCATTTTTTTTCAATGTGGGGGAACGCAGCTAATACACACTTACGTCGGGTCAAAGGGGTGCAAGGGACAGCTCTGCGGCTCGCCCTGCACTCACCGCGAGACTACCCGCACAGGCCTTGTACGAGGGTCACTCCAAAAGAAATGCACACAGTTTTTGTAAAAATACAGTTTCCATTCTACATGTGTGAAAGTTTTGCTGCTTGTTTTCAAACTTAGTTCAACCTGTTCCCGTGAGTGGCGCCGTCACAGCATGTCTTCAAGATGGCTGCTACACTTGACATTCGTCAGAAGCAACGTGCTGTCTTACAATTCCTCTGCTGTGAAAACGAGACAGTGGGAAACATCCACAAGGGGTTGAAAATGGTGTATGGAGATGCTGCTGTCGATCGCAGTACAGTTAGTCGGTGTGCAAGCAGGTTACGTGATGAAAGTGGGCACGGCAATATTGAGTATAGTCCTCGCAGCGGCAGGCCTCGTACTGCACACACTCCAGACAATGTGCAGAGAGTTAACGAATTGGAGACTGCGGACAGACGTATCACAGTGAACGAATTGTCACGCTACGTTGGGATAGGGGAAGGAAGTGTTTGCAGAATCCTGAAAGTGTTAAGTGGAAACGTTAATTTATACTTTTGTCGTCAGGCGGCGGGTGGCTGGTTGCTGTGTTCGCTGGAGGAGCGTTTGTGTCGTCGTCCGGTGTGGTCTAATGGCTAGGATACCTGGCTCTCACCCAGGAGGCCCGGGTTCGATTTCCGGTACCGGAAATCCAGCATTTTGTTGCTCCTCTTAGGCGACTTGTCCCGACTTTGTCCGAGAATGGTGGAGATGAGTTTCTTCGAAGAATTGTGAAAGGTGATGAAACATGGCTCCATCATTTTTCACCAGAGACGAAGAGGCAATCAATGGAGTGGTATCATGCAAATTCACCCAAGAAAACACAAATCAAAACCACACTTCCTGCTGGAAAAGTTACGGCTACGGTGGTTTTCGATTCCGAAGAACTCTTGCTTGTGGACATCATGCCAAGTGGAACCACCGTAAATTCTGATGCATATGTGACGACACTGAAGAAACTTCAAGCTCGACTGAGTCGTGTTCGACCACATCGGCAAAAGGATGATGTTTTGCGGTTGCACGACAATGCACGGCCACATGTCAGTCAAAAAACCATGTAAGCGATCACAAAACTCGGATGGACAACACTGAAACACCTGCCTTACAGTCCTGACCTGGCTCCATGTGACTATCATCTCTTTGGGAAACTGAAAGACTCTCATCGTGGAACAAGGTTTGAAGATGATGACTCCCTTGTGCACGCTGCCAAGCAGTGACTCCAACAGGTTGGTCCAGAATTTTACCGTGCGGGTATACAGGCGCTGGTTCCAAGATGACGTAAGGCTGTTGAGAGGGATGGAAATTATGTGGAGAAATGAAAATATTATTCCTAAAAAATGTATCTGCACACTGTAAAACGTTCAAACATGTAGAATAAAAGATGGATTTAAAAATATAGTGTGCATTTCTTTTGGGGTGACCCTCGTATGAGGAAACAGGGATCCCCGTGATACGGGATCGCATAAAACAGGCTGCCCGACGGCATTACGAAGCGTCGTGGCAGTCTGACAATCGGCTCATTTCAAGTCTGGGAAACCAGCAGCACAGACAATGGACCATCAGGTGGCTCGACCTGCTTCAGCAGTGAGATAGGCGATAATACAAACGCGTCAATGCTTCAGACGCAAAGAGGAAAAATACAAGAGTTTGAGGAATAAAACACACTCAGAGGGAATACAGGAACAGTGACAAAAACTTAGCCTGTACAAAAACAGACAGTAAGGGCTGTCCTTACTGGAAAAGAGCAAGTGCCCGGCCCAGCAGCCAGCATTAACTGAGCGAGCGTGAGAAACAAAATTTCCTCTTCTCCCGGCTCCACGGCAAGTTACTTTTTCAATGCAAAGTGACAACTCGTAATAATATGCTACATTACATCGTGTAGCCAAAAGCCGTGTTACCGAGGCAAACGGATGTCCTGCGTGAGATTTTAACTCACAGTGACAACGCAGGTACCTGACAATGCAATTTTGGCGATATCCTAGTACAGGTAGTTTTTCGTTGCGTTCCTGCGAGGTTTTCAGTGATCACAGTGTCATCCCAAGTGTAGGTCCGTATTTGACTATATTGCAAACTAGTACAGATACTTTTTCCCACATGAATATAGAATGCAAGGAATCGAGGGAGTGAAAACCGGTGCAAAAAACAAGCCACATATCAAGAATTTCACCAAGGAAGACTCCTACCACCATCTTCGGAGGCATATAGTTTTGAAACATCAGATCTTGTTGACAGAGTTGTAACTCATCCTAGGGCACGGAACAAAGTCCAGCCTTGAAAAAATGACGGCACTGTTTCTCTTCCACTGTCGGACCAATTTCCGGGGATGCAATGTCCCTCCACTACAAGGATAAGGACCACCTTCCATTCCAAACAAGTTCCATCCCCAAATAGCTCTCGTATCGCGCCATACAAATGCTAAAGATGGCCTTCTTTTCATTGAGAGCGCTCGCACTGGGTTCCAAAGAACTATACGAATCCACTTCTTATTACACCCAGCAAGAGAATAATGGCGCTGTTACAACGCCCTTCATAATGGAGATCGTCTTACATCTATGTCGCGTTTCCAGAGAGACATTCTCGTCACAGAATTAATCTCACTTTTTGCAGACAGCCGCTCTTCGAAGGCTTGTCTACAGACGGTACAGTACCCAGATTCACGGTTGTGACCTCCTATTGTTTCACAATGCGAAATCGTACTTTTCTGCAGTCTCCTACTCAGTCACCAATAATTCGATTTGGGGCAAAAGTACTCAACGAAATTCGCTCTTCTACATGAAGGATTTCTTCTGCTGCATCATTTTCAGTACAAAGTTCCTGTTTCCCCTGCTAAAGCAGCTTGTGTTTTGGGAAATCTGTGATCACTCCTTGTTTATAACAATGTGTTTATTAACCAATAAAGTCTGGATACGAAGGTTTGGCGACTGCTGGTTTCTATTTTCTAGCGTTTGTTGCTGTTTTAATTTTATATCTTCGACATAGATCTGAAAGACGGAAAGTAAACAGCAAAAAAGTGGGTTGTGATCCTCACTATCAGTAAAAATCCCGTTTTTAGTTTCCTTAGAGTAGAATCTAATTTAATTACAGGTCACATAATATCTTAACAGTCTTTAAGAAGAACTGATTTTAAGCAGTTTTAAGTACGCAGATCAAATTATTTATAGAGCGGACTCGTTCCAGTAGAAAATGATTAAACTTCTCACTGAAGTGACACTTCATCTTAGTAGAGTAATGATACCCCGCGCAGTTCACATTAAATACCCTTCGTCTGCACTCATCGATTCGCTAAAGAGAACTTTCCCCGCGCACCCATGCATCCTCCAAAGGGGCACTCAGGCTTCCGCGCCACCCTTCAGGAATTTTTATTCAAGTCTTTTTCGAAGTTGTGTTCTTGCAGATTTATGGGCGAGAAAGAAGAGCAATTTTATGATATAGAAGGCAAACGGCTACAGAAGGGTGATTTATATCTCCTGAGCATGGCAGGCGGCCGATTAAGTGCCTTCTCCGATGCGGGGAGGAAGACCGACCAGAAAGTCTGTCGAACGGTTTTCAGCCACCAGTGTATCGCTATTTTGGCGAGCTTCAGGTAAGTATGAAAGCGCTTTTGAGTTCTGTAATTGAATAATTTGAGAGGCGCTGCACAGCACACGGTATCTTGAACGCAGCGGGCGTTACAGATACTTTTCTTTCAGTTTAAATATTATCAACAGCAGACGAAGATAGTGTCCTAAAACGCAAATATAAAAAAGAATGACACCGCACATCCCACACAAGATGCCGAAAGGGTTGCGGAATGACATAAAGAATTGTCCAAAACTTGTAATAAGTAAGGAGGGTTACGAAGCCCCAGACATGTACAGTTCCAGGAGAAACTAACGTAAACTGAACGGGTCACAGAGCAGTTAGTAGAGAATTTAAGTACGAATAGACGGCAGCACCGTGTAGCGATCTCTCTGAACGAGAGCTCCGTTGGCACTCCAACACATTCATGGGGAAGAATTCTGCTGTGGTCTGGAGATGGCTGGTGATCTGCGATTTGTCTCAGCGAAGCATCTCACACTTTATCCTCATCATTCAGACCCGTACACTTCTCTGGCCAGTCCATGCAGTGAATAACTACTCCCGCAAGAAATGCATATACCAGCAGCTGTCAGAGGAGCTCGAACGTGCAGTCATTAACATGCAGCGAAAGCAATCCAGGACCAACTGCGCATCTGAAAAGAATAAAACCTCCTCATACCTATACATCTCGTAATGAAACGCGAAGCCTGTAATTCTAAGGCTATACAAATCTATATCATTCGTTTTTTAAGTGTGTATGCTATATTCGTTGTGCATACACGCTACTTGATGAGACTGCCATGTGCTGCCGTTGATATAAGCCTTTGAAACGCATGGAAACATTTGTCATCTTATCATTGAAATTTGTTGTATTTGAAAATGTTTTTAAACAACACTTATTTTGCTAGTGGTCAGTAGGTCAGTAGTTGCTAGCGAGGAGTGTGGACATCTAACGGAGTGCTATATCGGCAATATCAAGAGGATAATCTGTGCAGAGAAGATACCCATACCATTACCCGAGAGATGTATTACGATTAATCAAATGTGAATTTGATTACTGATGAAGCTGGGGGCGCTGGTAACGTCTTTTTATTTGTCAACAGCTCAATACCAATCTGAAGAACTGCTATGCCTCACTTAGGCCCATTAAAATTGCTACACCACGAAGACGACGTGCTACGGACATGAAATTTAACCGACAGGAAGAAGATGCTGTGATATGCAAATGATTAGCTTTTCAGAGCATTCACACAAGTTTGGCGCCGGTGGCGACACCTACAACGTGCTGACATGAGGAAAGCTTCCAACCGATTTCTCATACACAAACAGCAGTTGACCGCCGTTGACTGGTGAAACGTTGTTGTGATGCCTCGTGTAAGGAGGAGAAGGCGTAACATCACGTTTGCGATTTTGATAAATGTCGGATTGTAGCCTATCGCGATTGCGGTTTGTCGTATCGCGACATTGCTGCTCGCGTTGGTCGAGATCCAATAACTGTTAGCAGAATATGGATTCGGTGGGTTCAGGAGGGAAATACGGAACGCCGTGCTGGATCCCAACGGCATCGTATCACTAGCAGTCGAGATGACAGGCATCTTATCCGCATGCCTGTAATGGATCGTGCAGACACGTCTCGATCCCTGTATCAAAAGTAGGGGACGTTTCCAAGACAACAACAAGCTGCACGAACAGTTCGACGACGTTTGCAGTAGCATGGACTATCAGCTCGGACACCATGGCTGCGGTTACCCTTGACGCTGCATCATAGACGGGAGCGCCTGCGATGGTGTACTCAACGACGAACCTGGGTGCACGAATGGCAAAACGTCATTTTTTCCGATGAATCCAGGTTCTGTTTACAGCATCATTGTGGTCGCATCCGTGTTTGGCGATACCACGGTGAACGCACATTGGAAGCGTGTATTCGTCATCGCCGTACTGGCGTATACCCGGCGTGATGGTATAGGGTGCCATTGGTTACACGTCTCAGTCACTTGTTCTCATTGATGGCACTTTGGACAGTGGACGTTAAATTTCAGATGTGTTACGACCCGGGGCTCTACCCTTCATTCGATCCCTGCGAAACCCCACGTTTCACCAGGATAACGCACGATCGCGTGTTGCAGGTCCTGTACGGGCCTTTCTCAATACAGAAAATGTTCGACTGCTGCCCTGGCCAGCACATTCTCCAGATCTATCACCGATTGAAAACGTCTGGTCAATGGTGGCCGAGCAACTGGCTCGCCACAAGACGCCAGTCACTACTCTTGATGAGCTGTGGAATCGTGATGAAAGTCCATGGGCAGCTGTACTTGTACACGCCATCGAAGCTCTGACTCAATGCCCAGGCGTATCAAGGCCGTTATTAGGGGCAGAGGTGGTTGTTCTGGGTACTGATTTCTCAGGATTTATGCACCCAAACTGCGTGAAAATGTAATCACATGTCCGTTCTAGTCTAATATATTTGTCCAATGAATACCCGTTTATCATCTGCATTTCTTCTTGGTGTAGCAATTTTAACGGCCAGTAGTGTATATATCATTCGTTTTTTAAGTGTGTATGCTATATTCGTTATGCGTACACGCTACTTGATGAGACTGTCATGTGCTGCCGTTGATATAAGCCTTTGAAACGCATGGAATCATTTATCATCTTATCCTTGAAATTTGTTGTATTGGAAAATGTTTTTAAACAACACTTATTTTGCTAGTGGTCAGTAGGTCAGTAGTTGCTAGCGAGGAGTGTGGACATCTAACGGAGTGCTATATCGGCAATATCAAGAGGATACTATGTCCAGAGAAGACACCCATACCATTACCCAAGAGATGTATTACGATTAATCAAATGTGAATTTGCATACTGATGAAGCTGGAGGCGCTGGCAACGTCTTTTTACGTGTCAACAGCTCAATACCACTCAGAAGAACCGCTATACCTCAGTTAGGCCCCCCTCAGGTATCTAGATTGCTCACTCAGTGACCTCACACACATTACAATGTACAAGATAGTGCTTCAAATGAACTTAAGTTGCGTTTTGTCCGTTTGAAATATCTTATTCCGATCAATATCTGTTACTCTGTCTTGAATTACAATCATGGTAATGAGCCATTCTTGTTTCAGTTTTTAACCGCCTGAAAAGTTGGTTAAAATCCTTTTATATAATAACTGGCTCAAAATTATATAAAATGTCGTGTTGCATTGAACTTGCCAACTTTTTCAGTGAAATTACGATGTATTTTTTGCCACTTCATGGCAGGTGCACACATGGCACTGCTAAAATTATTTATAATCCGTTTAGTACGATTTTGATCATGTGGATACAGTGTGATTGCACTGACACAACTGTAAATCTAAATGTGTCTTATTCTTTCTTATTCTTTTGATGTTACTGTTAGTTTTCATTTTGCCTTGACGTTGCTGCGTTGTAAGTTAACAGGAGATATCGATCCGTGTTACAAAGACTTGTGCACATTTAAACCAAATCAAATGTGTTTCGCTCTGCTGCAATAATTGCAATTTACATCAGACAATTCGTCACGAGATTTAAATTTCGATACAGGCTAGTGTTAATGTTAACAGGTCATTCTTATGATATGCCAACTGTGTAATTCAATAGACATTTCAAAATTAATTCATACATTATTTTATACATTACCTGAGAGATGTTTCACTTCAATCGCTTTTGTTTATTGTTATCACAAAACAGTTGTGACGTAAAGACAGGACTCAGCATTGTAGAAACCACTGTAGAAGCCTTTTTCCACTATTGTCAGATGATTGGAACAAATGAATTACTAAATAAAAACAACTCTATGGGAGGTGAGTAAAAATATCTAACTTACAGATTAAAACCAACTATTAGCCAGAATTCCATCCAAGGAAGAATCAGAACTGTTGTACAGGAAAACAAAATTATTGTCACTGTCAACATACAGACGTTGGCCGGCCACTGTGGCCGAGCGGTTCTAGGCGCTTCAGTCTGTAACCGCGCGACCACTACTGTCGCAGATTCGAATCCTGCCTCGTGCATGGATGTGCGTGCTGTTATTAAGTTAGTTAGGTTTAAGTAGTTCTAAGTTCTAGGGGCTGCCGCGCGGGATTAGCCGAGCGGTCTCAGGCGGTGCAGTCATGGACTGTGCGGCTGGTCCCGGCGGAGGTTCGAGTCCTCCCTTGAGCATTGGTGTGTGTGTTGGTCCTTAGGATAATTTAGGTTAAGTTGTGTGTAAGCTTAGGGACTGATGACCTTAGCAGTTAAGTCCCATAATATTTCACACACATTTGAAAATTTTTCTAGGGGACTGATGACCTCAGATGTTAAGTCCCATAGTGCCCAGAGCCATTTGAACACACAGACGTTATCTGTAACGGTAAAATTCATTATACCGACGGATTCTTAAGACAGACTCTAAATTCTTATATTTGTACTACAAAAACACGTTTTCATGTTACTAATCCCGTTGATTCAGGTAGATATCGTATGAACAAAGAAAAACATGCAGTTAAACTCACAAAAAGTAATTTCAGTATTTCGGGCATTGATTTATTAATGTTTAATAGTACCTATTGCTCGATAATAGTTATCAGATTCCTACCTTAGGCCTCTTTCCTCTCGAAATTTATTGCGCCAGCAAGGCATACGTACTTGTAAACACACAAGCTCCAACGAAAAATGATCCCGCCGAAAGCAAAGTTGAGACATTCTGGTCATAACTTGAACGAAGTCTCTCGAAGTTCCCTCAGTGTCATACTAAAATCCTATGTGAAGACTTCACCGAAGACCGAAGACGTAAACACAGATGGTGTACCCCAGAATGTGATAATGTCCTGGAATTGCACGCCCTAGTCTGGAAAAATTGGTATAGCTGCCAAAGTCCGGAGACATGATAGAACTTCTTAGAAATACGGAAGAAAACATCCAACAAAATTAGACGAATTACACGCATGCATCAGTTCAATAGACTCCAGGAAATTCATAACGACTTCAAACAAAAATGCACTTCAGATTTATACAAGACATTTAGGCAAGAACTATCGAACTAGAGAGCACATGGTATTTGATTCTGTCGCTCAGATAGAACACACGAGATGAACAGAAAGGCTAATTGTGAGATCTTGAGACATTACATCGAGAAGCTACAGAACCGTGAACTACATTCAGCAGTCTTACTGATCCATTCCAATCAAAGATTCAGCCAGGATGATATACGTAAAATAATATTACACTTCGTAAATAGCTATGCACCAGGAGCAGACAGTGTAATTGTTGAGATGCTTAAGAACAAGTAGCCAAAAAAAAATAGGTATACGTGAAATAACAGGGATACCTTCAAAGATTGCCACTTTTGGTACACTAATCTCTCTAATAAAGATCAAACAAGTTTTACGTTGGAGAAAGTACAAAAAGTTTGAAGAGAAAAGAAAAATCGCAGGGAAAACAGATTGTCTAATACTGAAAGAGACTACCAGTTAAGTAAAAGATATGATCTGCAGAAGGTTAATGATAGGGATAAAGTATTGGTATTTAGGACGAGAAGAACAAAAGGTTAGAACGTAATGACTTGTAACCTAGATGCTAAAAACTTTCTGTGCGGATAAGGAGAAGGATATCTGCGTAGATGCATGCATTTAAGAGATGTTGGTAAGGAGTATGTGGGACAAGTGGACATGTTAAGTGATGGTCTCTTTATCGGAACATGTCATAGCATCCACCATGGTGCCATACTCCATACACGCCAGCGAGGAAGGGAAACAGACAGACAGCCTGAACTCGACGCCTGTAGTTCAGTACAGCCCTCATCGCTCAGAGGTCGCTCCTCCCTGACTGCAGTGCACGGATTGGCAGCTCGCGGATCCGCTCCAGCAGACAGTCCGTTTATTTCCTCAGTCCCAGTAATCACTAGCTGATGATTTTTGCCCTCTTCCGTGGCCACGGTTAACACCAGTCACACAGCACTTACAGCAAATGTTCTATGACTTGGATTGGCAGAGACATTACTGGAATGGCTTAACAACAACAGGACCAGAAATGATGCCCAGATTGATCTACAGAAGTTAATATTGGTATGGAAACCTCTCACATCATTTGCTCAAGAATTTTCCAGGACGTATTAAATATGCCGTAGGTAATACAGTGCAATTTAACGTTGAACCAACGAACTTTGTGTTTCGCAGCTTCTGTGACCAGACTAAACTACAATCGTCCAGCCATAACTGTGGGTTCTCAGATTGCTCTAAAAGAAGGTTCATCATCACACTGGAACACATGAAATATTACTTTATTAGCAAACGAATAACAGATTTAATTAATTAACTTCTCATGGTTGGGATTCACAGTCATATAATATTTCTTAAAAGACATCATAGTAGCCATTTATATGATATCTTTATTATTACGATTGCAATTTCGGCCTTAGGGCCATTTTCAAGTAACACTGCAAAAGTTACATTCTGTCACAATATAAGACTACCTGACATGAGCACATGTCGTCGTCAAAATGCAGCATTTTGACTGCGCGAGTCCCACAAGATCCGATGAGTACTACACCTATTGCGTCGTAAAATGTTGTTAAATATGTGCTGTATTGTCAATATTACCAACGTTCTAATAATCTTTCACAAATAAAAACTCTGACACACTTTTTTGCAGAGGAGTACTGGATAATTTAAAACTGTCTTTCATTAGCAAAGCAACACTTGATGCTCTAATTAACAAACTGTTCTCTTGAGGTACAATGTTCAACGTTTACTAAATTACGAATTCATTCAAAATTTTAACAACCCGTGCTATGATGTTTGCTCGTTCAGATGAGGTCTGGCTGAGCTCTTACGAGCTCAATATGAGGGCGATGATATGCTGAGAGGGATGCGTGGTCTTCTGAAGTGCCTCCGATTGGTTGCTGCGATCTGTAGCGAGCCCTCGCTAGTGTCTCTGGCACTGATTACGAAAGTACAGCTTTTACTCTACTGCCGGCCGGAATGGCCGAGCGGTTCTAGGCGCTACAGTCTGGAACCGCGCGACCACTACGGTGCAGGTTCGAATCCTGCCTCGGGCATGGATGTGTGTGATGTCCTTAGGTTAGTTAGGTTTAAGTAGTTCTAAGTTCTAGGGGACTGATGACCTCAGAAGTTAAGTCCCATAGTGCTCAGAGCCATTTTTCCACTCTACTGAAGAGTGTCTCCATACAGACTCTTAACAGTAACATTTTTGGTTGTTTTCCAATTAATATTTGCATTGGGACATGATAATACTTTTTAATCATTATTTTATTGTATTCACTTAAGGCGACCGTACATTTTTGCCATGTTTCTACATTCCAGGGATCCATGGTTCATCGCTAATTTAATGCAATGGAGGCACCTTCATCCGTGCCACCACACCACCGAACTGAGATCCCTCCACATCTGAGACAGCGCGGCTCTAGTGAACTGCTTTTCGCAATCACGGAATCGAGTGCACTTCGCCTGAGTGCGTACACATTTCGTTCAGTCCATGCTTCTGGCGGAATCTAGGGGTTCATTTGCATTACATTCTCCCCTGCCTCGCCAGTTTCCACTTTTTCCTGGCTGAGTTCAGTTTTTGGACGATGGTACAGGCCGCAGGATGAGGCTGTCACGAAGCGGACGGAAATTGCGAAAATGTCGCAGACGTTCAACACATGTCGCTGCACGCTGACTCGTGTTATATAAAATAAATGCAGTTCCGACAGGACGTCACGTGTGTGCGCATTGTGACAGGAGCGGATGTGGGACGCGTGCAGGACAAGCCGACACGCCCGCTGCACGCGAAAATGGCAGGCGGGCGCGACTGGACCGCTGGATGGGTGGATGGCTGCCCGGCGCAGGAAGCGAGCTGGCGACCTCAGCCGCCAGTTACACTGCGCTGCCAGCACTGCTGGCTGCCGTGGGCTGGCCGTAATCACAGCTGGGGGTGGGGGATGCAGCCAGGTGCCGCGCCTGGCATGCGTCACGCATGTCTGAGGTCAGCCGCAATCTGTAGTCTCTGCTGCACTTCGCGACCGTTGGGAAATTTAACTCAGACTCACAGCGATACTGGCACACATACGTCAAATTTCACGTAGCTAATCTACACTATTGGCCATTAAAATTGCTACACCACGAAGATGACGTGCTACAGAAGCGAAATTTAACCGACAGGAAGAAGATGCTGTGATATGGGAATTATTAGCTTTTCAGAGCATTCATACAAGGTTGGCGCCGGTGGCGACACCTACAACGTGCTGACATGAGGAAAGTTTCCAACAGATTTCTCATACACGAACAGCGGTTGTCTGGCGTTGCCTGGTGAAACGTTGTTGTGATGCCTTGTGTAAGGAGCAGAAATGCGTACCATCACGTTTCCGACTTTGATAAAGGTCGAATTGTAGCCTATCACGATTGCGGATTCTCGTATCGCGACACTGCTGCTCGCATTGGTCGAGATCCAATGACTGTTAGCAGAATATGGAATCGGTGGGTTCAGGTCGGTAATACTGAACGCCGTGCTGGATCCCTAACTGTCTCGTATCACTAGCAGTCGAGATGACAGGCATCTTATCCGCATGCCTGTAACAGATCGTGCAGCCACGTCTCGATCCCTGAGTTAACAGATGGGGACGTTTGCAAGACAACAACCATCTGCACGAACAGTTCGACGATGTTTGCAGCAGCATGGACTATCAGCTAGGAGACCATGGGTGCGGTTACCCCTGACGCTGCATCACAGACAGGAGCGCCTGCGATGGTGTACTCAACGACGAACCTGGGTGCACGAACGGCAAAACGTCATTTTTTCGGATGAATTCAGGTTCTGTTTACAGCATCATTATGGTCGCATCCATGTTTGGCGACATGGTGGTGAATGCACATTGGAAGCGTGTATTCGTGATCGCCATACTGGCGTATCACCCGGCGTGATGGTATGGCGTGCCATTGGTTACACGTCTCGGTCGCCTGTTGTTCGCATTGACGGCACTTTGAACAGTGGTCGTTACATTTCAGACGTGTTACGACCCGGGGCTCTACCCTTCATTTGATCCCTGCGAAACCATACATTTCAGCAGGATAATGCACGACCGCAAGTTGTAGGTCCTGTACGTGACTTTCTGGATACAGAAAGTATTCGACTGCTGCCCTGGCCAGCACATTCTCCAGATCTCTCACCAACTGAAAACGTCTGGTCAATGGTGGCCGAGCAACTGGCTCGTCACAATACGCCAGTCGCTACGCTTAATGAACTGTGGTATTGTGTTGAAGCTGCATGGGCAGCTGTACCTGTACACTCCATCCAATTTCTGTTTGCCTCGATGCCTAGGCGCATCAAGGCCGTTATTACGGCCAGAGGTGGTTGTTCTAGGTACTGATTTCTCAAGATCTATGCACCCAAATTGCGTGAAAATGTAATCACATGTCAGTTCTAGTATAATATATTCGTCCAATTAATACCCATTTATCATCTGCATTTCTTCTTGGTGTAGCAATTTTAATGGCTAGTAATGTAATTGACTCTGTACACCTATGAGGGGCAGCAGCATTTAAATAAAAACAAAATTTGATGCTCCACCCGCAAGAAGTATAAATCCACATATATAAGACACAAAGGAATTAAATACGTTAACTGCCGGTGGCCATTGATTTATATCAATGAGCCAAGTTGAAAATTTGTGGCAGACCGGGTGTGGAAATCACGTCTCCGCTTATTAAGCAGATGCGCTGACCACAACGCCGTTCGTACAGTGAGGTCACGACAACCGCATCGACCCCTATCGTCAGCCCCAAATTCTCGACTTACGCCACACACTACTGATATATTACCACTTGCCCATTATACTCAATACCTTCGGCATTCCTCCTATTAACGTACGAGTCTGAGCTTGTTGTGCATCCACACTAATTTGATCATTCACTGTCCTCGCATTAATTACACAGTCAAGCGCCAAAGAAACTTGTATATGTATGCGCATTCAAATACAGAGATACGTAAAGAGGCAGAATACGGCGCAGCTGTCGGCAATGCCTATTTAAGAATTCTTGTGACACGTGCTGTTGTTAGATCGGTTACCGCCGCTGCAATGTCAAGTTATCAAGATTTAAGTGAGTTTCAACGTGGCGTTACAGTCAGCGCACGAGCGATGGTACACAGCATCTCCGAGGTAGCGATGAAATGGGGATTTTCCCGTACGATCATTTCACGAGTGTACAGTGAATATCAGGAATCCGGTAAAACATCAAATCTCCGATATCGCTGCGGCCGGAAAAAGATCCTGCAAGAACGGGACTAACGACGATTGAAGGGAATCGTTCAACGTGACAGAAGTGCAACCCTTCTCCGAATTGCTGCAAATTTCAATGCTGGGCCATCAGCGAGTGTCAAAGTGTGTACCATTCAACGAAACATCATCGATATGGGCTTTCGGAGCCGAAGGCCCACGCATGTACCCTTGATGACTGCAAGACATAAAGCTTTACGCCTCGTCTGGGTCCGTCAACACCGACATTGGACTGTTGATGACTGGAAACAAGTTGCCTGGTCAGTCGAGTCCCGTTTCAAATTAGTTGAGCACCCCACAAACCAAACATCATCATCATCGTTTCAAATTGTATCGAGTGGACGAAAGTGTACAGGTATGGGGACTACCTCATGAATCCATGGACCCTGCCTGTCAACAGGTAACTGTTCAAGTTGGTGGAGTCTCTGTAATAGTGTGGGGCGTATGCAGATGGAGTGATATGGGACCCTTGATATGTCTAGATACGACTCTGACAGGTGACACGTATATAAGCATCCTGTCTGATCACATGATCCGTCCATTGTGTATTCCGACCTATTTCGGTAATTCCAGCAGGACAATGCGACACCCCACACGTTCAGATATGCTATAGAGTGTCTCCAGGAACAGTCTTCTGAGTTTATACACCTCCGCTGGCCACCAAATTGTCTAGACATGAACATTATTGAGCATATCTGGGATGCATTGATCGTGCTGTGCAGAAAAGATATGCACCCCGTCGTATTCTTACGGATTAATGGACAGGCCTGCAGGATTCATGGCGTCAGTTCCCTCCAGCACTATTTCTGACGTTAGTCGGGTCATGCTACGTCATGTTGCGGCGCTTCTGCGTACTCGCGGGGGCCCTGCACGATATTAGGATGGTGTACCAGTTTCTTTGGCTCTTCAGAGTGTAAAATTCACATTTATCAAAATCAATATTTATTTACACCTTGATTATGTCTCTCTTAAGGCCAAGCCTAAAGCAATGATCGTATTTTTATCATGACTTCAAGATGCATCTGTATACCGCATTAACAGTGATGCATGATCTTAGGAGCTTCCATGAATAATGATATAGTACTTAAAAACTAATTGATTTCTGAACATATTTTTCGCAGCATTAGGATCCGCTCTAGAACCAAGAACTTTGCCATCGATGACGTACCTTCCGTGTCTCAACAATATACACTACTGGCCATTAAAATTGCTACACCACGACGAAATTTAACTGACAGGAAGAAAATGCTGTGATATGCAAATGATTAGCTTTTCAGAGCATTCACACAAGGTTGGCGCCGGTGGCCACACCTACAACGTGCTGACATGAGGTAAGTTTCCAACCGATTACTCATACACAAACAGCAATTGACCGACGTTGCCCGGTGAAACGTTGTTGTTGTGATGCCTCGTATAAGGAGGAGAAATGCGTACCATCACGTTACCGACTTTGATAAAGGTCGGATTGTAGCCTATCGCGATTGCGGTGTATCGTATCGCGACATTGCTGCTCGCGTTGGTCGAGATCCAATGACTGTTATGAGAATATGGAATCGGTGGGTTCAGGAGGGTAATACGGAACGCCGTGCTGGATCCTAATGGCCTCATATCCCTAGCAGTCGAGATGACAGGCATCTTATCTGCATGGCTGTAACGGATCGTGCAGACATGTCTCGATCCCCGAGTCAACAGATTGGGACGTTTGCAAGACAACAACCATCTGCACGAACAGTTCGACGACGTTTGCAGCAGCATCACAGACAGTAGCGCCTGCGATGGTGTACTCAACGACGAACCTGGGTGCACGAACGGCAAAACGTCAGTTTTTCGGATGAATTCAGGTTCTGTTTACAGCATCATGATGATCGCATCCGTGTTTGGCGACATCGCGGTGAACGCACATTGGAAACGTGTATTCGTCACCGCCATACTGGCGTATCACCCGGCGTGATGGTATGGGGTGCCATTGGTTACACGTCTCGGTCACCTCTTGTTCGCATTGACGGCACTTTGAACAGTGGACGCTACATTTCAGATGTGTTACGACCCGTGGCTCTACCCTTCATTCGATCCCTGCGAAACCCTACATTTCAGCAGGATAATGCACGATCGCATGTTGCAGGTCCTGTACGGACCTTTCTGGATACAGAAAATGTTCGACCGCTGCCCTGGCCAGCACATTCTCCAGATCTCTCCCCAATTGAAAACGTCTGGTCAATGGTTGCCGAGCAACTGGCTCGTTACAATACGCCAGTCACTATTCTTGATGAACTCTGGTATCGTGTTGAAGCTGCATGGGCAGCTGTACCTGTACACGCCATCCAAGCTCTGTTTGACTCGATACCCAGGCGTATCAAGGCCGTTATTACGGCCAGAGGTACTGATTTCTCAGGATCTATCCACCCAAATTGCGTGAAAATGTAATCACATGTCAGTTCTAGTATAATATATTTGTCCAATGAATACCCGTTTATCATCTGCATTTCTTCTTGGTGCAGCAATTTTGATGGCCAGTAGTGTAGATAGCAGTACCGTAGGTGCAGCTATGTCGGAGGAGCATCTGTTGGTAAGTCAGAGTTCGATGAGGCAGCGTTTTCAGTAGTTACAGGGGCAACAGTCTGAATGGTTCACCGTTTTGCTTTGTTATGGCTACTGCGAATGGCTTAAAGCAAAGAGAAACTGCAGGTGTTATAATTCCTGAAGACGTCAGCTCCACTCTACGACTTAATTATCATGACATGCTGTTGCGTTAAATATTCCAGAGGTGGGTTATGGAAATTAAAAAGAGAAAAAGTTAGATATAGTGGCAGTTAGAGAAGTGTGGTGGCAATATGAACAGGATTTCTAGTCAGAGTAGTACAGAGTTACCAATACAAAATCGATTAGAGAAAATTCTGGAGTAGGTCTGATAATGAGTAACCAAATAGAAAGATGGATAAGCTACTATTAACAGCATAGTGTACACACTGAGATAGCCAAGTTAGATATAAAACAAACACTCACCACTGTAATATACGTTTACAGACCTACTAACTCCACAGGATAGACTAGCATGGACAGGTGCATAAACAAATCTTCGGACTGAAGATCACAACGGCAACACCATGGCTAGAACACATCGGTGTGTCATTAGTCTACGATTTTGAGACGTAGTTTCGGAACATGTCAGACTAATCTGTTGATGTCTGCCCGTTCGCTTTGGCACCTGTCTTGGGGAGGCGGGGAGCGTAAATGCAGCAGCAGCGGCAGTTCGCTGCTTCAGGTGTGCGAAGTACATAATTCGAAGCAAGTTGTACAGAACAGAACGTGGAATTGACGTCCATAGAACAAGCGGTGTCCTCTGATTTCCGTTAATGACCAGCACGTACTCGTTGCACTCCTTCTGGTTAGCCCTCTGTGGGCCAAATCTACATATACAGGATAATTCAGCGGCTCCTACCAACGTATTTTATGCAACCCACATTACGCCTGTACCACGAACGGTATCAAGATAGGCGACAGCCACATACTCGATGTGTAAGTTCCTCTCAGTGCTCTGGGGGACCACCAGTAAACGGAACCATACTGTAGAAAAAAAAGTGAGGATTACCATGACTTACATGGTGTTTCTGGATCAAGATATACCTTACTTCTGCCATACTTATCCAAGTGTCTCCCGTCTTGCTTTGCGTAATTAGCGGTATTGTCACACAGTTTTTGGATGTCTCTGAAAATTTATTCCATTTATAGTACTAAATCTTTCGTAAAAGTTTCAGATACTTTGCTTCATTATGTGCGTTTCACCGTCATAAACAACGAAATTAACAGGAGATATCAAAACGGAAAGTGTGGAGGTAACAACTTTCTCGCATATAACTCAAAGAGTAGATTCATAAATCACCCACCGTGTTAACGTGCTGAAGTAGTTTCATAAACAAAATTTGTATAATACGTCTAAGATGTCTTCGTATACTTTACGATTTATTTTGCGACATTTTGACAATGTGCTTCACATCACCAGAGTGAACTGACCAACAACATTGTCTGAACTGGCCAACAACATTGTTCTAACATGCTGGGTGGTATGAAACGACACCGCTAGGGGAACTGAATCAGCTTGTACGTCGGAATCCTACCGTAGAAAAAGTGAAGATTTCCCATTGGTTTATACAGGGTATTTGTAAATTCCCGTTAAAAGCTCTTAAGACTTGAAGATGGGAGTGAGTACATAATATTTTGAATAGGGGTCACGACCAGAAACGTATCATTTCTGTTCTACTACAGTTTCAATTCATACCTTTAACTGGTCCACCTCTGTTTGAAGACTGAACTAGGGATAACTCAGTACAGTTATTAGCTAACAATTCAAAAAATGTTCAAATGTGTGTGAAATCTTATAGGACTTAATTGCTAAGCTCATCAGTCCATAAGCTTACACACTACTTAACCTAAATTATCCTAAGGACGAACACACACACCCATGCCCGAGGGAGGACTCGAACCTCCGCCGGGACTAGCCAGCTAACAATTCGAAAGGGAGCATTCCATCCATTTACTACCTAAGCACATTTGTTTGTATTGACAGTTGTGTTTACATTATTCTAAAAGAAAAAAGAAATCAGCATACTTTATATGCAGTACGGTACTGATGCAATACAACAGCGTGTCGATGTGGTGACCACCAACATTGTTACAGACGTTGTACCTACGGAGCATATTCTGGTACACACTCTCCATTCCACCTGGTGTCTCTTTGCCAACAGATCTTCCTCTATGTCTGCAGCAGTCTCGTAAATTAAACTTGGCATACGACCCCAAATGATGTAGCCCACAGGAGTTAAATCCGCCGATCGCGGCGGCTACGCGATTGGACCATCTCAACCTAACCATCTTTCGCCATATCGTCTATTGAGATGCCTCCGACCACCGGCCGATGTGGCCGAGCGGTTCTAGGCGCTTCAGTCTGGAACCGCGCGACCACTACGGTCGCAGGTTCGAATCCTGCCTCGGGCATGGATGTGTGTGATGTCCTTAGGTTAGTTCTAAGTCTAGGGGACTGATGACCCCAGATGTTAAGTCCCATAGTGCTCAGAGCCATTTGAACCATTTGTCTCCGACCTCACGTGAGAAGTGACGTGGTGCAGCATCATGCTGAAACCACATTTCCTGGCGGACGTTCAATGGCGCAGCTTCCAAGAACACGTCCAATACGTTTTGTAGGAAGATCAAGTAAGCAGGCCAAGTTAGCTTCTGTGGAAGAAAGTATGACACAAGCCCATGACCGTCCAGAATACCTGCTCACACGTTAATACCAAGCTGATGCTAAAGTTCCTGAACATGTGTTTTCGTCTACATCTACATCTACATGGATAGTCTGCAAATCACCTTTAAGTGTCTGGTAGAAGGTTCATCGAACCATCTTCATACTAATTCTCTATTATTCCAATCTCGGACAACGTGCGGAAAAAACGAACACCTTTATCTTTTCGTGCGGCTCTGACTTCCCCTATTTTCTTATGACGATCGATTCTCCTTATGTGGGTCGGCGTGAACAAAATATTTTCACATTCTGAGGAGAAAGTTGGTGATTGAAATTTCGTGAGAAGTTTCCGCCACAACGAAAAACGCCGTTGTTTCAATGATGTCCACCCCAAATCCTGCATAATTTCAGTGACAATCTCTCCCCTATTTCGTGATAACACAAAACGTGCTGCCCTTCTTTGAGCTTTCTCGATGTACTCCGACAATCGTATCTGGTAAGGATCCTGAACCGCGCAGCAGTATTCTAAAAGAGGACGGACATGTGTAATGTAGGCTGTCTCCTTAGTAGCTCTGTTACATATTGCAAGTGTACTGCCAATAAAACGCAGTCTTTGGTTAGCCTTCCGCACAAGATTTTCTATTGGTTCCTTCCAATTTAAGTTGTTGCTAATTGTAATTCCTAGGTATTTAGTTGAGTTGACGGCTTTTAGATTTGACTGGTTTATCGTGTAACCGAAGTTAAACGGATTCCTTTTAGCCTTCATGTAAATGACCTCACACATTTCGTTATTTAGGGTCAATTGCCAATTTTTGCACCATACAGGTGTCATTTCTAAATCATTTTGCAATTTTTTGCTCTTCTGATGACTTTACTGGTAGATAAACGACAGCATCATCTGTAAACAACCTAAGACTGTAATATTTCTGGCTTTGCAGCCATCATATTCGTCTACAAGAAGCTCTTTTTAGAGCAGTTGAGAAGGCAGCTGTGACAAGATGACGTAATGTGGTGTGAGGTACCGATGGCAGATGGTTTGTTCGGTACAAGGATCGTGAGAAAGACCGCCCAAATTGTGGTCTTTCTCCGCGACTGGTTGCTGCGATCCGAAGTTTTGCACCAAAATGGTAATCTTCTATTATTAATATGCGAAAAATTAAACAGGATATTTACTTGAATTTCAAATTAAAGCATTTCTCAATAGTGTGCTATCATTCCATTATTTCTCAAGTATTAGTGACGAGCAGAATAATAAACAAGTGACAAACGAAAATGCAGACGAAGCAGTTCAGTAATCTTCGGATAGCGCCTAACTTGGATAGCGGGCGAAGTGGTTCGGCTGTAAGGTCAGAGCTGGTTCGGCAGTGCCGGAGGACAGACATGTTGTTCGCCGCGGTTCGTCTTAGTTAAGACTTTATTAGCAGTATATGGTTAGTTGGAACTTATTGTTGAGAACAATGTGACAGTTACTACGGAAATATGCAGTTCATTAATTTGCTGAAAAATGGAAATCATTTGTGACTCTGAAGTGGAACATAATTGCGCAGTTTCCCGTGTTCTGCTAATAAAAAGCGAGTGGCATCTCGTACAATCAAAATGATTGGAAATTTAATCATTGCTAAAACAACAGCTCCTCGCAAAGATTTCTTACAGCCTCCAGATAACGTATTCACGACCTACGTGCTGTTTTCTGCGCTGGGGACAACAAATGTTGGAGACTGCAGGTTGGTGAACTTCTATTAGAACTCATGCATTCCAATCTGGGCGGTGGAAACAAATAGGAACAAAGCGTGTACTGCAGTCTTAGTACAAATGACATCAGTGACACGTCATCTGTGGTAACACAGGAGTGGTATGAAAGACAGAAATATTTTTGAGGGAAAGGGTTTATCATGCCCACGTATATATCATTTTCTCTGACTCTTCTCTTTTTCAACTTGCCGTAAGACGTCTGCTCAGATTGTCTCCTAAATGGTTTATATAGATAAGGAAAAGGAAGGGCCTATAACACTACCTTGGGGAACGCCTCAAATCATTTCTCTTTTACTCGATTACTTTCCGTCAGTTACTACGAACTGTGACCTCTCTCACAGGAAATCACGAATCCAGTCACGTAACTGAGAATATTCCAAAAGCACGCAATTTCCCTACAAGCCGCGTGCGTGGTACAGTGTCAAAAGCCTTTTCCAAATCTAGAAATACGGAATCATTTTGAAGTCTCTTGTTAATAGCACACAACACTTCGTGTGAGTAAAGAGCTAGTTATGTTTCACAAGAACGATGTTCTCTAAATCCGTGTTGTCTTTGTGTAAAGAGATCGTTTTCTTCGAGGTAATTTTTAATGTTTAAACAGAATGTATGTTCTACCAAATTATGTTAATGATTGGGGTGTAATTTAGTGGATTAAACCTAGTACCTTTCTTGAATTTTGGTGTGACCTGTGTAACTTCCAAGTCTTTGTCTGCACAAACATAGTGTTTCGCGAATTCAGAACGAAGTCCCTCGTGAACTTACATTAATTTGTGGAGAGAACTCGACTTGGAAACAGGAGGTGTGTCGATGCAGCGATGCAGAAACCACATGCAACAGGCAACGCATTGTGGAAAGTCGGCTGGACCCGTAGCGTATACCTTTTGTAAGTGGTTCGGATGTAATTGTTGCTCGCTCAGAATGTCCCAGGCGACACTGTGATTAACACCCGTTGCACGCGCAATTGTTCGAGTACTATTTGATGGTTTTTTTTTCAACGCGATGCAGTACATCTTCTTCAAATTCGAGCGTATGACGATGTCGTAAAGCATCACAGTCCTGTCTCCTCACGGTGAAGGTACCTATTCCTCAAAGCCGCAGCATAACTTTGGCAAACAGTTTGTACTACGGCGTGTTACGCTGCGGAAAATGCTCGTCATAGAGCCGACTAGCAGCTCTTCCGTTACCTCGAGCTTCATCATACACAAGGAGCATGTCTGTGTATTCCGAAAACGTGTACGGAACCATATTTACCGCATGGAAGACGCACAGACATTAAATAGGTGTTGCAGCAAGGCAGACTTTAAGTGATAACAGCTGACCATCTGATGTAGTACACGTCATCCTGTCTACCTCGTTATACAGGGTGGTCCATTGATAGTGACCGGGCTAAATATCTCACGAAATAAGCATCAAACGAAAAAACTACAAAGAACGAAACTCGTCAAGCTTGAAGGGGGAAACCAGATGGCACTATGGTTGGCCCGCTATATGGCGCTGCCGTAAGTCAAATGGATATCAACTGCGTTTTTTAAACAGGAACTCCCATTAGTTATTACATATTAGTGTAGTACGTAAAGAAATATGAATTTTTTAGTTGGACCACTTTTATCGCTTTGTGATGGATGGCACTGTAATAGTCACAAACGTATAAGTACGTGGTATCACGTAACATTCCGCCAGTGCGGTGCTTCATGTTACATTACCGGTGTTAAAATGGACCGTTTACCAATTGCAGAAAAGGTCGATATCGGGTTGATGTATGGCTATTGAGATCAAAATGACCAACGGGCGTGTCCTATGTATGCTGTTCGGTATCGTGGACGACATTATCCAAGTGTTCGGACCGTTCGCCGGATAGTTACGTTATTTAAGGAAACAGGAAGTGTTCAGCGACATGTGAAACGTCAACCACGACCTGCATATGATGCCCAAGCAGGTGGTTTAGCTGCTGTCGCGGCTAATCCGTACATCAGTAGCAGACAAATTGCGTGAGAATCGGGAATCTCAAAAACATCGGTGTTGAGAATGCTACATCAACATCGATTGCACCCGTACCCTATTTCTAAGCACCAGGAATTGCATGGCGACGACTTTGAACGTCGTGTACAGTTCTGCCACTGAGCACAAGAGAAATTACGGGACGATGACAGATTTTTTGCAAGCGTTCTATTTAGCGACGAAGCGTCATTCACCAACAGCGGTAACGTAAACCGACATAATATGCACTATTGCACAACGGAAAATACACGATGGCTGCGACAAGTGGAACATCAGTATCCTTGGCGGGTTAATGTATAGTGCAGCATTATGGGAGGAATGATACTTGGCCCCCATTTTATCGATGGCAATCTAAATGGTGCAATGTATGGTGATTTCCTACGTAATATTCTACCGATGTTACTACAAGATGTTTCACTGCATGACAGAATGGCGATGTACTTCCAACATGATGGATGTGCGGCACATAGCTCGCGTACGGTTGAAGCGGTATTGAACAGCATATTTCATGATAGGTGGATTGTTCGTCGAAGCACTCTACCATGGCCCGCACGTTTACCGGATCTGACGTCCCCGGATTTCTGTCTGTGGGGAAAGTTGAAGGATATTTGCTATCGTGATCCACCGACAACGCCTGACAACATGCGTCAGCGCATTGTCAATGCATGTGGGAACATTACGGAAGGCGAACTACTCGCTGTTGAGAGGAATGTCGTTACACGTATTTCCAAATACATTGAGGTTGATGGACATCATTTTGAGCATTTATTGCGTTAATGTGGTATTTACAGGTAATGTAAAAATGGTTCAAATGTCTCTGAGCACTATGGGACTTAGCATCTTAGGTCATCAGTCCCCTAGAACTTAGAACTACTTAAACCTAACAAAGGACATCACACAAACCCATGCCCGAGGCAGGTTCGAACCTGCGACCGTAGCAGTCCCGCGGTTCCGGACTGCAGCGCCTAGAACCGCATGGCCACCGGGGCCGGCAGGTAATGTAATAGCATGCGTCCTCAGAAATGATAAGTTCACAAAGGTACATGTATCACATTGGAACAACCGAAATAAAATGTTCAAACTTACCTACGTTCTGTATTTTAACTTAAAAACGTACCTGTTACCAACTGTTCGTCTAAAATTGTGAGCCATATGTTTGTGGCTATTACAGCGCCATGTATCACAAAGCGAAAAAAGTGGTCCAACTAAAACATTCACATTTCTTTACGTACTACACCAATATGTAATAAAAAATGGGGGGGTTCCCATTTTAAAAAAAGCTCAGTTGATGTACGTTTGACCTATGGCATCGCCATCTAGCGGGCCAGCCATAGCGCCATCTGGTTTCCCTCTTCAAGCTAGACGAGTTTAGTTCTTTGTAGTTTTTTCGTTTGACGCTTATTTCGTGAGATATTTGGCCCGGTCACAATCAATGGACCACCCTGCATAACAGGACAAGCATCTCTGAGACTTCCTCTTTCCCTCAGCAGTCGTGGACGGGGATTGCACATCTGAACTGAAACCGTCAAAGAGCGGCAACAATACATTTACGGGCGTGGAACCCTATTCAGAATAACATGTACTCACTCCCGTCTAAAAGTCCTAGAAGTCTGTAACGGAAATTTCCGAACGCCCTGTATACTGGGGGGTTACTATTTTAGTTTTCCATTTGGATATCCCTCGTTAATTTAGTTATTTCCATCGGTGAAACATACTTTATTAGGCAACTTTTCAGAATCATTTACGAATGATGAGAGATTATAAACGGAATAAACTTAGAGACATCCAAAATCTGTATGGCTACACAGATAAATACGCAATGAAAGACTGGAGACACTCGAATAAATGTGGCAGAAGAAAGGTATTTTTTGGTCCAAAGGTACTATGTAACTGATGGTCATTCCTTATTTGTATTCTTTACAGTATTATTCTGTTTGCTAACAGTGACCCAAAACTCTGAGAGGGAACTTACATTGATTACATTTCTATTATATGAACGTGTGGTGTCTGTTCTTTCAGAAATGTCCGAAAGAACGGACACCGCAGATTCATATCACTTGATAGCCCTAGCTGGGCACTGAATCCACCTTCTTCAGTGCGGCTGCACAAGTATGTCCGACCTCCTGTGGGAATCTCGGAAGAGCGAATATGGAGGTCCTATACATGGACTAGGGAAGGGAGTGTGGATCTTCCGTGAGGCAACCCGAAGTAGTCGGTGCAGTTGCCATAACACTATGCCCCGGCTACCCCACCTGCCTAGTAAGCAGGAGATCCCGGGTTCGAATCCTAGTCCACTACGTATCTTTACTTGTCGCTTGTTCATTCGCCATTAAGATTTTAAAGGCACAAGGACGCTACATAAATCCCCACTCACTCATGAGGAGGAGGAAACAAAGCTGAAAACAACAAAGGAATGGAAGGAAGGAATGAAGATGTAAATCTGGATTTGAACCCTCGTCCCCCTCGATGCGTTGCGTTGCTTGACAGCCGATTGGCTAAAACAAAAGTATCTGAATTACGTGTGTAACAGGCAATGGCTAAAGGTAAATGTTATTACTTTCTTCCTGGATGAAGTTTCATCAAAATGGGTATGGCCGCTACTCAACGATGGTGTACGCTAACGAAGCCGTAAAAACTCTCTCCTTTAGCACTATTCAATTTAGTCTTTACGGATAATTTATAGCTCATAGTTCCCTGTGGTGATCTCCGACCATGCACGACGCACAAAGGGCCAAATAAGAAGACTGTATTCATTCTTGAATCAGGAAATGTCTATTTAGCCCATCAAATAAGGGAATGTCTACACAATAGCAACTTATACCCTATTTGTACCGCCTTCTTTTTGCTATCTCTATGTAAGAGGTATCGATATGCGAAAGATTCAATGTTGCGTCTTTCTCAGACTTTACGTGATACAGCTACGCCTTACACTGCCTGCAAGAGGTCAGTAATGCGGCGCAGCATCGAATCTTGTGTACGTCGTTTCGCCAGTCGAAACGTTTGCTGTAAAATTTCGTGGCGCAAGGTATCTTCCATCGTCAACTGCCAAATGTGTTTATTAAATTTCTCTGAGTGCTTCTTTCATTCGCAGGTCATTAAAGTTAACGTGCTTTTTCATTGGTGTTAAAAGTCGAGCTCCTGCATTCCTATACACATGTGTGCATTTACAGCCAGTGATTTCTGCTTATGTCATTTATACCGCATTGCTAACGGGCAGCCGGCCGGAGTGGCCGAGCGGTTCTAGGTGTTTCAGTCTGGAACCGCGTGACTGCTATGGTCGCAGGTTCGAATCCTGCCTCGGGCATGGATGCATGTGATGTCCTTAAGTTGGTTAGGTTTAAGTAGTTCTAAGTTCTAGGGGACTGGTGACCTCAGATGTTAAGTCCCATAGTGCTCAGAGCCATTTTTGAGCTAATAGGCAAATTTTCTCTTTTCCTCCCATGATAAAAACCTGCTGCCTTCTTAAAAAGAACTGCAGTCTTCCAGGAACCACCCCATTTTGCAGCAGTATTGCCTGTCTATTCTCTATCTCCCTCAAAACTGATGCAGATAGCTTACATCGTAGAATGAAAAACTCTCGATCTGATTTAGTCACCACCGTATAGAACGGCAGTCAAAATAAAGAGCACAATGAACATCCATGATTCGTATAGTGTTCAACAATATTTAGCCTGTACCTGGCCTTGTTATTATGTACTACATCTGTAATCTGCAAACAACTGTGAAGCGCATGGCAGAGGGCAGGGCCCCTGTACCAATCATTGAGTTTTCTACCGCTTTCCATTTACGTGTGGAACACGTGCACAATGACTGCTTAAATGCTTCCGTGCGTGCTGTAATTAATCTAATCTTATCCTCACGATCGTTACGGGACATGTTATTGGGGCATATTCCAGGTGTCATAATTTAAAGCCAGTTATTGAAACTTTGCACGTAGGCTTTCTCAGGATGGTTTACGCTTGTCTTCAAGAGGCTGCCAGTTCCGTTCCCTCAGCGTCTCTGTCACAGTCTCTCACGTGTCAGAGAACTCTGTGACCATTCGTGCTGCCCTTGTCTGTATACGTTCAATACCCGCCTTCAGTGTATTTGTCACGGGCCCCACACACTTGAGCAATATTCTACAATGGGTCGCACGAGTGAGCAGTCTCATTTGTAGATTGATTGCATTTCCCTCGTATTCTGCCAATAAACCGAAGTCTGCGGTCACTTTTACCCGTGACTGAGCCTATGTGATCATTCCATTCCATATCCCTACAAATTCTTACTCACAGGTACTAGTTTGAGTTGGCTGATTCCAACTGTGACTCATTGGTATTATAGTCATAGCGTACTACTTTCTTTAATTTGTAAAGTCCACAGTTATTGCCACGAGATTATCTAAAATCGTTGCCGAGAGCTTCCGACAAATTAGTCATGCAAGACTGAACTTACTTCGTCAAATATCATCGTGGAGAAATTATACATTTGTTATAAAGTACGCCTGAAAGAAGCACAAATCTGATTCAGTTATCCCCATGGGTCATATGACAGAGAGCTCAGGGGGAAAATAATAATTTGAAGAAGAATGTAGAGAGATCAAACTTCTTCAGCAGGGAAGAACCCAATATTTCTGTCTACAGTGAAACATATTGTGAACCTATTTATATGCTGTAAGATATTAACATAGTGTACTTGGAAGACTACTCACTCGGCATGTGAACAGCCACTTGTATTCTTTGTCTTAAGTGTATTACTGTTTTGACGGATAATGCTGCTGTTAAGAGCACCACCCATAGATACCGAGGTGGTTGAGTTCTTGCCTCTGTCTCTAGCGCAGTTTTAGCCAGATGAGAAGTTTCAGTGTCGATGACATATCGATGCTGGATGTTACGCTGAACATTAATAGGACCAATCTGATCATATGTATCTGATGAGTCATTTCTACGCACAAGTTAAACTAACAGAACAGAATTATTAGCGAGAAATCAGTTACAGTCAGGTGTCTACATGGGACTTTTTTACGGCTAGCAGTTTTTTGACAGCGTCTGCATTATTCAGTGCGTCTGCGCAGTTTAGAATTAACCGATAGGATCTCGTTATTAGGCGTGGTATTCTCCACTGACTGTGAAGGGTTCCTATATTAATCTGCCAAGAACGTATCACCTGCGCTGTGCTGGTGGCTTATCTGACAATTGCCGCTCTTGATCATACCACAATACTCATTTCGTGAGCGGATAGACATGATTTTAGTGTACTGCAGCCCAAATGATGATGGAGAGGAGGCTGCATGGTTGCACCTAAGCGCGTTTGTAGGCGACACTGCGTTTATGAGAAAGAACTGCTAGTCGTAAATGGTGGATCAGGACAGAACAAGGTTTGCTCTTACGCTTAACCGGAAATAACGCATAGTGAAGGCTGCTGAAGAATACAGTATCGTAGTGTCAGAGCATGATGCGTCACAGTGGTATGTGATACATGTCATTCATTGCACGTCATGGACGGACATTTTTTTTTATTTAAATCTTAGCCTCCGTGATACCGAACTGACAGGCAAATCTCAGTGGTAATAAACAAAAAAAATTACATGAGCCCTATACAGACGAGGTGCTGAGCACTCCACCACATAACACAGGACATTACTTAAATTTTAACGAGGAACAAATGTTTCATAAGCTAATTCTTTAATTTAGATTTGAAAGGTGGAGAATTACTGCTAAGATTTTTTATTCCTTGCTGTAGCTCACCGGAAGTGTAAGCAGCAGAATATTGCTCGTCTTCTGCGTTAGATTGAAGGAGATGCGATCCAAATGCGCACCGCATTTCTGCCCAGTATTAAGGGGCTCCGGAACGCCCTATACTTGCAATGTTAAAATAACGCTTATAAATTACATCTTTCCTCACAAAGTATTTGAGGTACGAAGTTGAACTTTTTACAGATTATTTATTGGAATATGGGCTACAACTTAACACAGGGATTTTACAAAATTTTAGTTCAGTTATTAAAGATGATTTTTTTTTCAATTGTAATGAAAATTCACAACATTTTTTTGCAATTTTTTATTTATATATTCAAAAATATACAGTTTTTTGCAAAAAGGCTGTGTTAAATTATGCAGAAGGTACTGTGTAACATTTACTGAAAGTTTGAAACAAATATGTTTGGAAGATCCTTAGAAAACGTGTAATTAGTATGAGAAAATAAAAGTTTTGGGAATCGAGCGACAAAGATTGGATTAACTTTTTAGTGCATTCCAGGTCCATAGGATGGATTATCTTCATCCTCTGCAAACTCCTCCTCCAGATTCCTCTTGTTCCTCCTCCTGTTTACTCTTGCTTGTATTTCTAGACTCTTTACAGCCCTGTCTGCAGCCCGAAGGCGTTCCTTGTCTAAAGCAAGCATCGCTCGTTGTTGTGTTCGTAGATTTTGCTACCATTTTCTTCAGTTGCAGTTACTGCAACACTGTTCCAAAAGGTGGTCATGTATGAACACTTATCACATTTCAGTTGTATTTCACTAGCAAGTCCTACGTGCTTTATTATGGAGAGTTCCAGACCAACTTCACTACAATGAATACATCTTACACAGTTTGAAAAAATTCCTTTGAGAACCGACATATCAAATATTTCATTCACATCCGATTCGCCCATAAAACATTCATAGTTTTCACTCATTGAACCAAGCTTCTTCTGTGAAGTATTTTCTTTCCCCTTTGACTGCTATGGGCAGGTGTACTTGAGAGGTTAGGTTCACTCACTTGGTTATCGTCTTTATTGTTTACAGTAATAACACATACCTTTGGCTTTCCAACATTTCTCCTATTCTTAAAAGCCTTCAGAGGATTTCTAATAACTTTACTTTTACTCATTATTATACTTCAACAAAACAGAGACTCAAGAAACAGAATTAATTACGAATATTTTCGAGATAACGACAGAGTAAATAAACATGAAACAATTGACAATCACACCAGCGATATATATTGAACCATCACAGGTTAGCCACAACACATACTTTATCTCACATCACTAAAATGTACCTGATGAACACGGACGTTAATAATAACACCATTTGACAGCAGTTTAACAGCGCCACAGTGGGACACACCCATGTAGAACACATTTCAAAAAAATTTAAAAATAGTTGTAGTCTTCGGAATTGAATAAATTATATATCTATTAAAAGATAATAGTCTGCAGATTCAGAAAACGCAAAAAAGTAAAAATTGAACTTTTCATGATTTTGAGCCTTTCCGGAGCCCCTTAACTAAGTGAAATCTGTTAATTATTGGAACTAAGCTGACATTCTTAATAACAAATGGCATTAAAAGAAAATATGTGTCGAGAGGCCAGTGTCAAAATTCCCGGACTCATGATTTGGGGTCGATAAGAGGTTCACCGACTTACGCCACATTTTGCTAAAACTGCCAATTTCTGAGCCAAAACTATATCTGTGAATGGCAAGAGTTACTCCATAATTTGGCACCATAAGTCATATGTGTATGAAAATAAGCAAAATAAACTAATTTTCGTGTTGGATTGCCACTTATTGCGGATACTGTTCAAACGGCAGACATACTTTCATTCATTTTTTGATAATATCCTGAACATGTGCTTCCCATGACAGCTTACCATTTATATGAACACCTTGAAAACTGGACTGCTCAGAATCACTAATTATATGCCCATTCTGCATATTTGGAGTGTCAGTTTTAGCCGAACTGTAAGACACTGTAGAAACCTATCTGTCGTTTACCATCAATTTATTTTCTGTACCCATGAACTTCAACTTCACTATTTGATACATTGCCCACGTTGCACTTAATATCAGGCGCCTCCTCACAATCTTTCTCATTACTGTGGAGAATGACATTTTGCTTTCTGTTCATAAATGTGAGAAAAAACAACTTGAGCTAATCCTCCTATTTCCTAACTTATGCAAAAATATTTTGTACTCAACACAATAAAACTCATTAGCTTATCAAAGAGAAGGTCTAGTATCCACGACGTTTTGTTTAATCCGTCCAGTTCTCCACAAAAAAAACAATACAGATTTTCAGTTGTCAAACCACTTCTAAAACCAAACTGTACGTCTAACAGCAAGTTATGTGAACTGAAATGATCAATTACCATTATATATAGAGCTTTTCAATAACTTTTACAAACACCGATGGCACAAAATAGATCTAAAATAGTCTAATTTTTTTCAAGCGGTTTCACTATTGACTACTTTAATTGTTAAGGAAACTGACCATTCCAAAAGGAAAATCTGAAATATGGCTAAGGACCGTGCCAACTTGTGCAGTACAGTGCTTTAGTGTGCTACTAGATAACCCATGTCAGTTATCATGGAGGAGTATTTCAGAAAGCGATCTTAGAAAAGAATTTTCTTAGAAAATTACGTGAAATCTTATAGAAACTAAGGATTTATGCAATTCACATACTATATTTATAAAGTGATTGTTAAATAATGTACATACATCTGACCCACCAGAAAGAAAAACATTTTTATTACATATTCACTTCACGTCCTCGACTTGGCGCTACTGGCCAGACGCTTCCTTCACGGTCGACAATTTTAATTTACTCTGAGAATTACTGATTTTCTTCGCATACTACATGCTTTTTAACTTCCTAATAACATTTTAAGCATCTTATAACGCAGTATGTAGTGGACTACTGCTTCTCTATTGTGACTGATATAAACCCCTCTTTATTCTACGTGATATTTTTATTCCACTAGTCAGCTACCCAAGTTGCCTGTTAGTTTAGTACCCTGTTTTAAACGTTCTAATAGGAAGCAGTTTTTAAAGAGCACGATAAATGTGTTGAGTGAAACATTGTATCCATCATCTGTGTTACCTGCACTACACTTCCAGCCGCTGTTGTTCTTTAACACCAGAAGTACCGAACTTCGGCATACCTCTTGAAGTACCATGTAGATTATTTTTGACACAAAGTAGGAAACCACCGTTTTATTGGTATCTTGGTGGTGTTTTGGGTGTCGCCATGTTAACAACACGTTTAGGAAGGATAGTTTCGTCTTTAAAATGAATAGTACACTGTAAAATAAATTTTTAGAAGTTTTTTATTTTAAATTTTACGGAAGAAATTCCTCAGTCTTTCGTCAAAGCCGGCCGGTGTGGCCGAGCGGTTCTAGGCGCTTCAGTCCGGAACCGCGCTACCGCTACGGTCGTAGGTTCGAATCCTGCCTCGGGCATGGATGTGTGTGATGTCCTTAGGTTAGTTAGGTTTAAGTAGGTCTAAGTTCTAGGAGACTGATGACCTCAGATGTTAAGTCACATAGTGCTCAGAGCCATCTGAACCATCATCTTTCGTCAAACATCATTAAAACAAGCAAGTTAAACAATGTTGCATTGCTTTTCTTTAAAGAAAGATTGAAGTAGAGTCCAAACATATTGTGTGTATGAGTACTAATACTATTTTTACTTTTGTAGGCAAATAAGGTAAGTTCCGAGTATATGTAAAAGATTCTAAAATGCAGCATGTGACTAAAATGCTACGCGTGTTTTCTTGTTTGTTTCAATCAAGTAACAACAACATAAGAACAAACAATTTCACTTAAGAATTATAAATATTTGGAAATGTTTAGGGATAAAGGAGTGGAGAGGATTTTTTAAGGTGGGATTGGCTAAGAGTTCTGGCATCGACTCCACCTTTAGTTCCATTACAAAACTTTTCGTTTGTGTAAATTTCTTCTCAGAATTCTCAATGACCTGACGTCCAACACGCATATTACTCAGAATAATGGCTTTTCTTGTCTTTTTCGCTTGATATACTGCGAGAAGATTGTTGCTCGAGTTGTATAAGGGGTCCATTTCGCACCGATACCGAATGCCTGCAAGGCGAGATTGACTCCTCTCTGCAGTTTGTAGGGGCCATCAAGCTCATCTGCTACTCTGAGGATTAAGACTCGCCGTGAGGCAAATAACTTAATTTGTTCCTTTTAGTTTCAGCTCGGGTCACGACATTCATGTTTGTTCCGGTTAGAAAATCCGTTCAGAAAGCAGTGCTTGTCTGCATCACACAAAAGCCTGTATTTTATCCCGTACTTATCAGACTTACTTCGCATGTACGTGAGCACCGGCACTTCCAGGGATACAGCTGCTCGCTGTCAGCCATATTGTAGCAGGCAAAGTAATTCTCAGTAAATAGATTTCTATATTTCTGCACCAAGGCAAAATTTATCAGTTTCCTTGAGTTCTTTCCTTAATGACATAGAATCAAACCTAAGATGACTGCTTAGTCCAAATCTGTTTCTTGATGTGGTTCTCTCAAAGAAAATAGGTCCCCCCCCTCCCCCACCGCAATGCTCCATAAATCTTTATATACTGAAGAGCCAAAGAAACTGTTATAGGCAAACGTATTCAAATACATAGACACGTAAACAGTTAGAATACGGCGCTGCGGTCGGCAAGACAATTGTCTGGCGCAGTTGTTAGATCGATTACTGCTGCCACAATGGCTGATTATCAAGAGTTAAGTGAGTTTAAACGTGGTGCTACAATCAGTGCACGAGCGATGGGACACAGCATCTCCGAAATAGCAATTAAGCGGGGATTTTCCCGTACGACAATTTTACGAGTGTACCGTGAATATCAGGAATCCGGTAAAATATCAAATCTCTCACATCGCTGCGGCCGGAAAAAGATCCTGCAAGAACAGAATTAATGACGGCTGAATAGAACTGTTCAACGTGACAGAAGTGCAGCTCTTCCCCAAACTGCTGCATATTTCAATTCAGGGCCCCCAACAAGTGTCAACGTGTGAACCATTCAACGAAAGATCCTCGATGTGGACTTTCGGAGCCGAAGGCCCATTCTTGTAACCTTGATCACTGCACGACACAAAGCCTTACGCCCTACCCGATCCCGTCAACACCGACATTGGACATTGATGACTGAATACATGTTGGCTGGTCGGACGAGTCTCGTTTCAAATTGTGTCGAGCGGATGGAAGTGTACGGGTATGGAGACAACCTCGTGAATCCATCAAGCTAGTGGAAGCTCTCTAATGGTGTGGGGCGCGTGCAGTTGGAGTGATATGGAACTCCCGATACGTCTAGGTACGACTGTGACAGGTGACACGTATTAAAGCATCCTGTCCGATCACCTGCATCCATTCATGTCCTTTGTGAATTCCGACGGAGTTGGGCAGTTCCAGCAGGACAATGCGACATCCCACTTGTCTAGAATTGCTACAGAGTGGCTCCAGGAACAATCTTCTGATTTGAAACATTTCCGCTGCCCACCAAACTCCCCAGACACGAACACTGTTGAGCATATCTGGGATGCCTGGCATCGTGCTGGACGCAGATAAAGACACAGCAGTGACCATTTTTAAAGGAAAAAAGATGACTAGAATTAGACACATTTTGCGCACCCTGCTGTTGATGACATTCCGGCATCTTCCTTACAAAACATAACTGGAAGGTAAAGATGAACGTGAATGTTTGAGTAGGGACCAATATTCTGTCTCAAACATTGCAGTGAACAATTTGGCTTAGATAGAATTGCCGAATCGCCACACGTGACGTGACAACATTGTTATGTTGTTGGTTTTATGTTCAAGCTCTGTAGAGTCCTGTAGAAGTCATGTAACTGTCTTTTCGATTCTAATTTTAATATCAAAGTTTTTTCTACTCAAATGTATAGCATTATGTCTTCCAAAAAGTCTTACAATGCTCCACTTTACGACTTGGATGGGTTAAAGTGATTTAAACACGAGAAACCATACGTGATTCATTTATCTCAAGTAGTGAGGTAAAGTGGATCAGTATTGCAGAATTTTCTTTGTTTGTAACCGTGTTCTCTAAAAATATTATTTTGGGGGCGTTCAAATGGTTCAGATGGCTCTGAGCACTATGGGACTCAACTTCCGAGGTCATCAGTCCCCTAGAACTCAGAACTACTTAAACCTTACTAACCTAAGGACGTCACACACATCCATGCCTGAGGCGGGATTCGAACCTGCGACAGTAGTGGTCGGGCGGTTCCAGACTGTAGCGCCTAGAACCATTCGGCCACTCCGGCCGGCCTTTTGGGGGTTGTCTGTAAGATAATAAATGTTAAAATAACAGATATTTTTCAGATTCTCATTAATCATCAGAGTCCTCATCTTGTAAGAAAATTTCAAATTTTGATCTACTTCATCCCAGATTACGGTACGACAGCAAACCAACAACGCCAGCCATGTGGTATGTGTAAGCAGAACCTCCCCCACTGTCTGCTTCATCTATTCTCCTGGTACGATGGGTGGTCTCTCTCTTGCTCGATCGTAGTTCTGTATTGAACACCTACCTATAGTTTTCGTTTCTGTGTCGTTTTTCACTGAGTAATGTCAGTGAAAGCTGTCCTCGTCTATATGCTTATTAATTCCAGTTTCATAATATATCAATATTTTTAGTACTCTTCACTCCCTTCTTATTAGAGATGTGATATTTTCCCACCTTTCCCTGTATCCAACAAATGAGGGAACCACTGCATGTAGGGACATTGCCGAAGCCTTATATGACTGAATAAACAATTTAAAATCTCGGCAGCCTGTTAACATTTACCTATCCCGAAAACGTGAGCAGGTTTATTTTCCCCGTCTGCGATTGCAAGAACTGTGGTGAATAGCAGGGTGAGGTAGCCACAGTTTTTTTTTTTTTTTCAGTGCACACACAGCTGCTCTTTTCGCTTCAAAGAGTAACCGACGTTATACACCAGAAAGTTCACTCTAAACCTCGCTGCGATTCATCGTTGACACACAGGCAGCGCAGGTCTGGCGCCTGACATGTCTCACCGATGAGGACAGCATACTGAGTTTCAGCAGCTAAGAACTGTACCATCAGATGACCACTCTGTCTGGTATTCCCGTAGCATGTGCTTCTTTTACTACCTGGCAAAGCGAGACTCTTGAAAATGTGTTCTGTTTGTCATGGGACACAAAAGTAATATTTGTTTCTCAGTGCTGAGGCTTTTGGAACTCGTCACGAATAGCGAGTTCTGTCAGGCAGCATATTAAAAATCAGTCTTTCACGTATTAGTGTGCAGATACGCTCGGCAAGTAGACGCTTGGCGCATACTGGATTGCTTTTAGTAAGATCGTTAGCAGGACCTCGTAACTGTTACACGGTGGATATTGGATGTTTATTCGTTTATTGAAATTAGTGTTTCTACTTCCATCACGTCCAGTGAGTTAACCGTCTGTAATGAGTAGTAACTATGAACCAATTACATATTTCTGGAAAGTCTAGTGGACAGGTCCTTTAACTCCTGAAAATGGGTAGCCAATAGTAATTGTTTCCTAGCTTTGAGGCACAATATTAGTTACTATTGCGTCATCCGACCCAAATTTCATTTCGGGAATGGCTTTACACGTATTAAACGTGGCGGGCGAGAGTTGCCCACAACGTCAGTTGATGCCGTTCTATGGTACGAACACAACGGGGACAATAGATTGTGCCAGGAAGCATCTTCACGTGGGGACACCTAATGAGTGGAAAACATTGCAGGTTCAGAAACAAGACGTGTCAGTAATGCAAAAACCGACTATCTGTTACAACATGGCTGGCTGGCTGAAACCCCAAGTGTTGGCCAACTTTCATCAGTTTATGAAGTCTCAGTGGCAAATAGGGTCACTAACGTTAGGTGGAGGATGGAAATTAATCATGAATTCTAGCATACCACATAATGTTAACACTAATTTTCGTACCTCCACTTTATTAACACAAAACATTTTGCAACTGTGTCCATTTAACACAGACTCAGTACAGTCGCACTGTAAAACGCATACTCACAAGCACGCACACACACACACACACACACACACACACACACACACACACACACACACACACACGTGCGAGCGCGCGCTTAATGAAATTTGTCATAAATAATAAATCTCTTCTTAAAAACATCAGCTCAGTTCACAGAATCAATACTAGAAGTAAGAATAATCCGCACAAACATTTAGAATCAGTTGGTTTTATGCACAAATGTGTCCCATATTCAGGGACACACATCTTCAGTGACTTCCAGCAGATATAAAAAGTTCAATTTAAGAGGAGCTTAAGGGATTTATTTGTGACCAATTCCTTCTGTCCTCTAGCACTAAACATTGAAAAAAAACTATATGCTATTCAGAACTTATAATAGGTTTCCAGCCAGTATATGCCTAAAATATGACGACAAGCCGATAGAAGAAGGTGGCAGTGTTAAACTCTGGGAATTACAAATGATAAAAATTTAACTGGGAGGAGCGTACCGCAGTATCGCTGAAGCGCCTAAACAAATCTCTATTTTCTATGCGAATGTTGTCAGACATGTTGTTGTTGTGGTGTTTAGTCCTGAGACTGGTTTGATGCAGTTCTCCATGCTACTCTATTCTGTGCAAGCTTTTTCATCTCCCAGTACCTACTGCAGCCTACATTCTTCTGAATCTGCTTAGTGTATTCATCTCTTGGTCTCCCTCCTCGATTTTTACCCCCCACGCTGCCCTCCAATACTAAATTGCTGATCCCTCGATGTCACAGAACATGTCCTACCAACCGATCCCTTCTTCTAGTCAAGTTGTGCCACAAGCTCCTCTTCTCCCCAGCGTGCTGTGCTTACTTTCATTCCATAATGTCATCCGTGGTTGTTTTCTAGGGTAACTCATGAAACCAAGCTAAAGTTTTCCGAGCCCAAAAGGTAAAATACGAATTATTTTTGGGATGAACTCAAGAACGTCTTGCAGACTATTTAAGGGACTGCGGATGCAACTACTGCTTTTCAATATATTTATTTCTTAATGAAACTTTTCATTAAAAAGTCATTAAAAGTTCATGGAATCAACACTAGAAATTAGAATTACTTTCATAAAGATTTAAATTCACTTACTGTGGTTCAGAAAGGTATCCACCATTCAGCAATACACATCTTCAAATACCATGCCAGCTGCCATAAAATGTTTAACTAATAATAGAGTTCAGAGTGAGAAGAGTCTAAAGGAGTTATTTGTGGCCAACTCCTTCTGTTCGACTGATAAATTTTTTAGCAAAAGCTATTGATGCGTGTATGTTATTAATAATATCACATAATATGAATTTTGCGTACAATCTGACTTCTGTACACATTATGTGCCATAATGCGATCATTGTAAATAGGTGCTGTAAAATGTTCTTATTTTAATTTTTTTACATTTAATGTAATCCTCACCCTCGTTTACGAATTACATCCTATCGCCGACTGATGTTTGTATATAATTAACAATGTGAAATAATGTGACCGTTGTACAGTTTCAATGTAATAACATCACAAATGCAAACAAATGTTGTAAAGTGATTTTATCTTTGATGATGTCTTTTTACTTCAGTGTATTGTACATTTACATGTTTTGTGACAAATTTATTGTGCGGCTGGTCCCGACGGAGGTTCGAGTCCTCCCTCGAGCATGGGTGTATGTGTTTGTCCTTAGGATAATTTAGGTTAAGTGGTGTGTAATCTTAGGGACTGATGACCTTAGCAGTTAAGTCCCATAAGATTTCACACACATTTGAACATTTGACAAATGTATTATTACCATTGAAACGAAAAAGATGTTTAAGATGTGTTTGACTTATTCCCCAGCCATTATCATCATTCCAGTTAGGGGCTGCGTAAGATACCACTATTCTTTGTAAATGTATATGGAGTATTTTTGTTATATGACGTTTTGTAAATCCTTGAGGACCTCATCCCTTCGGATCTGTGGAGCGTAGCTGTCTTGTGCTGTCGGCTGATCGCCCAGAGTATTAGCATTTTCTTTTCTTGGAAGTCTCGTAGCTCCCAGCAGCTTTCACAGAAATCTGCTGCGTGACAATTCTGTCGTCGCTTTGTCCGTGTCGGCCTGCCTCTTCCGGGCCTGGGACGCCGCCTGCTTCTTCTGGCTCCCGGCGGCTTCCGGGCTGTGTCGATCATTATCTCGACGCTGCGACCTCGCAGTCAGCTCTGAACAAGAGAATTCGCGGAATCGAGAACAAAACTCTGCAAGCGTCGTTGCTGGGTTTGGCATCCTGGAGGGTGAAAAAGTGAAGGTTAGCATTTTACGTCGTAGGACTTTAGACACGGGCACAAAATATAGTAGAATATTATTTGGCTTGTGACATGTGAAACGTACAGTGGATTTTAAAGTAAACCGTTCGATTGAATTCATCTTTGGTTAGCGCTTCTAGAGCTGGGGGGGGGGGGGGGGGGGGGGGGGGGGAATTCACTGTTGACACATCGTTCCCAGGGAACGCTCCTGTTGCAATTTTAGCATACTTCAGGTGGGCTGCTTCTGTATCCCTCTGTAGATAGCTGTATTTTATCAGATAAAATTCACAAGTGTAATTCTTAACTGTCACTCTCCACCTTACACGCTAAAAGAAAACACATTTATGGTTCATTCTGTTACAATAAGGCGATGTAGTAGCCGTAGGAGAGATGAGCCGAGGATTACGCAATATTATTAAGAGTGTGTGTAAAATCAGTAACAACGATTTCGAATAAATCTATAGCGAGATGAAAATATCAAAAACAATGATGGTTCCAATCACGAACAATGTAGACATACGCTTGGCTACACACTGCGTGGCCGCGCGGGATTAACCGAGCGGTCTTGGTCATGGACTGTGCGGCTAGTCCCGGCGGAGATTCGAGTCCTCCCTCGAGCATGGGTGTGTGTGTTTGTCCTTAGGATAATTTAGATTAAGTAGTGTGTAAGCTTAGGGACTGATGAGCTTAACAGTTAAGTCCCATAAGATTTCAACAAATTTGAACATTTTTTGAACACACTGCGTGACCACACGTTAGTGCAAGTGCTAGCCTCACTAACTCATACATTAATTGTAACTATAGAAGGCACTGAACAACGCGTTGAGGAAAGCAAAAGAGACTACAAAGAAACAATACGTAAATAAAGTATGTCCATGTGGACCACTACATGATTCAAATCACTTATTGACCGTTACACACGTTAAGATACAATTGCAGAGTCTGCAGATTCAAGTGCAGAGTCCGGGAAAGCCAATCAATCAAACTTCCGTGACAGTAATATGCCCAGAGTGTGGCTTTAATTCTGACACGATTACGCAGTAGACTTTGAAGTCAGGGCACCCACAGCACGGACATATCAGTTTGAAAAGATAAGACCGCTTTAGCTTGAGTCCCTTATTTATAGGCACTGCCGCTTTCGCAGCATTTTACATACACCACCACGTTATGTTCTGGTCGGGAAAAGAGAGTGGGTTGATCCAATTTCATAGTCAGAAATTTATTGATAAGTAGCCTACGTCAAACATAAACCTGCAAGCGTCGTTGATGGCTTTGGCATCCTGGAGGGTCAAAAAGTGAAGGTTAGCATTTTACGTCGTATCCAGGGAAGGACTTTAGACACGGGCATAAAATATAGTACAATATTATTTGGCTTGTGACATGTGAAACGTACAGCGGGTTATGAAGTAAACCGTTCCGTTGAATTCGTCTTTGGTTAGCGTTTCTGGAGTGGGAGGGGAAGAGGATCCACTGTTGACACATCATTCCCAAGGAACGCTCTTGTTGCAATTTTAGCACACTTCAGGTGGGCTCCTTCTATATCCCTCTGTAGATAGCTGTATTTTATCAGATAAAATTCACAACAAGTGTAATTCTTGTCACTCTCCACCTTACACGCTAAAAGAAAACACATTTATGGTTCATTCTGTTACAATAAGGTAATGTAGCAGCCGTAGGAGAGATGAGCCGAGGATTACGCAAGATTATTAAGAGTGTGTGTAAAATCAGTAACAACGATTTCGAATAAATGTATAGCGAAATGAAAATATCAAAAACAATGATGGTTCCAATCACGAACAGTGTAGACATACGCTTGGGCACACACTGCGTGCCCGCGCGGGATTAGCCGAGCGGTCTTAGGCGCTGCAGTCATGGACTGTGCGGCTAGCCCCGGCGGAGGTCCGAGTACTCCCTCGGACATGAGTGTGTGTGTTTGTCCTTAGGATAATTTAGGTTAAGTAGTGTGTAAGCTTACGGATTGATGACCTTAGCAGTTAAGTCCCATAAGATTTCACACACATTTCAACATTTTTTTGAACTCACTGCGTGACCACACGTTAGTGCGAGTGCAAGCCTCACTAACTCATACATTAATTGTAACTATAGAAGGTACTGAAAAACGCGCCAAGGAAAGCAAAAGAAATAATACGTGAAAAAAGTATCTCCATGCGGGCCACTACATGACTCAAATTACTTATTGACCATTACACTCGTTAAGATTCATATGCAGAGCCTGCAGATTCAAGTGCGGAGTCCCGTAAAACCAATCAATCAAACTTCCGCAACAGCAACATGCCCAGAGTGTGGCTTTCATACTGACACGATTACGCAGCAGACTTTGAAGTCAGGGCAGTCATAGCACGGACATAACATTTTGAAAAGATAAGACCGCATTAGCTTAAGTCCTTATTTATAGGCTCTACCGGTTTCGCAGCATTTTAGCTGCATCATCGGGTCATGTTCTGGTCGGGAGAAGAGAGTGGGTTGATCCAATTTCATAGTCTGAAATTTATTGATAAGTAGCGTACGTCAAACATAAAATAATATATAAAATTCCCGTGATACCATGAGTAACTATCTGGTGTGCTAGTGGGATGCCCATTTACCGAAGTAGTAATCATAGCACAGACCGTATACACTATGTGATCAAAAGTATCCGACACCTGGCTGAAAATGACTTACGAGTTCGTGGCTCTCTCGATCGGTAATGCTGGAATTTAATATGGTATTGGCCCACCCTTCGCCTTGATGACAGCTTCCACTTTCGCAGACATACGTTCAATATGGTCGTGGAAGGTTTCTTAGGGAATGGCAGCTCATTCTTCACGGAGTGTGAGATATTCGCTATTTTTGACTTCATTAAAACAGCAAATACGAGTAGTTAATACTTTCAGCCAGAAGGCAAATACTTGTTTGTAAATAATGATTAATGTATAATGAGGCGTCGCATAGCGACGGTGGAATTTTCTAATGATGTAATTTGTCGTCTTTGGGCGGCAATAAAAACAGAATAATACGGATAGATATACGATCCTTCACTATTTTGTTCGCTGGAGAACAAATGAAGCCTTCAGCGCTAAAAAGACTTTTACTGTTTTTCTCGAGTAAGACGGACGCAGATTTGTGGCGGTCTGATCTAATTATTTTTACTAAATAAACAAAAACGTGTTCCGTCTAAGTTTTGAGTGAAGTGTAGGAAGAAGAACTGTTGTAACTTACCGTGACGAAGCACGAGCGACTCAAGAGGACAATGGCTATATAAAAGAGCGCTCAATGGACATGATATGGACATAAAAATCTACCGTCATTGTAGTATTAAGCTTAAGGTACGATACATGTTTTAGTTATAATAAATATTTGTTCTGGGAATACTGAATCATTTAGCAGTGCTCATTTCTATTATCTCCTCAGTATTATTTTCATTTTAATTATGCATTTTGCTAATATTACAGACTCCAAGATCAGCAGTCCAATGTGCGTGTTACATTGATAAAAAGAAAACTGTTTTATCGTCTTCTTGCATCAGCTTTAATATTGAATTTCTCTTTTGTGTGATGTTACAGTTGTTTTTGCGCCCTTAAGAACTTTCTGGTCCCTTAGGAAATTTTTTTTGTCATAACAATAACTTCACAACCGGGTATGATCGTATCTACGATCATGAAGTAATTAGAAAGACGATAACGCAACTTCTTAATCAATAGCACGCTAGTTGTGACTGCCTCAAGCCACGCGAAACCGCAAGTAAAAACTATTCACATCTCATAATGCAATATTTTATGACAATGGTCAATCCATGATTCTTACGCCAATTGTGATTGATAAAACAGTTTGTTAAATCTCAATTTCCAACTTTCCATTGAGTAGCAACATCACTTCTATTTTGTAACATATGATCGTATCTACGATCATGAAGTAATTAGAAAGACGATAACGCAACTTCTTAATCAATAGCACGCTAGTTGTGACTGCCTCAAGCCACGCGAAACCGCAAGTAAAAACTATTCACATCTCATAATGCAATATTTTATGACAATGGTCAATCCATGATTCTTACGCCAATTGTGATTGATAAAACAGTTAGTTAAATCTCAATTTCCAACTTTCCATTGAATAGCAACATCACTTCTATTTTGTAACATCACACTTGGCGCCCGAACAGGGACCTGACCAAAAATTAGTTCGAATTCTTGGAAAATTTTCTATGTGCTTGTGTTAATAAATGTTCTGTCGTTTCATGTACACATCGTCTCTCTGTGAGAATAACGGTCAATAATGCAGTTTAATTACCGAGAGAAAAGAAAAGAAAAGAGACGTGAATTTGCTGAGACAACATAGCGGTATTCAAGCCATCAAAAAGTAAGTCAGAATTTTGCATACGCAGTGTAGTGCTTCAGTAGCAACGTTGCTTTTCCAAGTCGATCCACATCCTTTCTATCTCCTTCCCGCTATAGAAAATCTGCTTTATTTTATCTTTCAAAGTAAAATTATTCGTAGTCTGATAATAGAAATTATTTCTCCCCATTGTTAGTATAGCTGTATTACATTTTCAACATGGTGGATAGTGTGTGCAATTTGCAGTGAAGAGCATGTTCATTCATTTGTCTGAAACGTTTAGGTTCCATCTTGTCTTCTCGCCAGATAGAATTTCATTTGTTGCTCACGCGAGAGCGGTGCTCTTAGCGGACTCACCACGTCACTGACAAACGACGAAAGCCTTGCGTAGCACGTGGTTTACTGACGAAAATGGCAGATAGTAAACAGAGACAGGTGACAACAGGAGACGGGAGTGAAGACGTTAATAGTATTCCATACCCTTTACGATCGCGAACGGTAGGTTCCCGTGTGGAAACTGAACTAACCATGTCTGTAACAGGGGAAAGTGACCCTAAAGTCCAAACTCGTCCCGCTGCAGCTACAAATGACCTCGGTGCGTTAATGGAAATGCTGAAACAACAGTTTGACGCAGTAAATGAGAATATAAAAACACAAAATGAGACTATAAAAACACAAAATGAGACTGTTAACGCCCGACTAGATGCTGTAAGCGAATCATCAAAAACAGAGCTAGGCACAATCAAAACAGATCTGCATAAAGAAATTACGGCTGAATTAAATACCCATTTGGGTGAGGTGCAAACTAAGATCAGTGATCAAATTCAGAAAATGCAGAAACAGGTGAAAAGTGAAATAGCTGAAGTATCTGGAACATTAAACACAAAAATTCAGGCAGCTACCAAAGAAATAAACTCAGTTAGAAATGCAGTATCTGACATTGAAGGTGTAGTAGAGGATCTGTCGAGGCAGATAGACTCAATCAATATCGAAGAACAGGTTAAGAGCACCGTGAAAGCACACGCGGAGGCATTGTCGGAACACTACAGTGAATGGATAAAGGGTAAAGATATTTTTATCGAAAAGAAGGTCAGGGAGGAGCTTAGGGAGACTGTCAAGGATGTAACTTATGAAATCTTAGCTGCTCCTGGTAAGTCGGGAGACACAGTAGTTACTGAATTGGGACAGATTCGGAGGACACTTACACGGGATCTTCCCGAGTGGAAGCAGCAAGTAGTGGACGAAGTCAGAATGCTGAGAAACTGGTTAGAAAATCCGCACACGCATACGCAAACTATAGGGAACAACTCTTTAGACGGTGACGAATGTCAGTCAACTCCTTATCGTTCACCGCCTGATTACATGCAAAACGACAGTCCTGTTGAGTCCCGAGTAGGGAAAATAAATGATCCGCCCACAATTGTGAGTTTAATGCAAGAGGAAAGTGTGATTAAGCATCGCACTTTTCCTGTTTTTCATCCGCAGAAGCGAGAAATACACCCCATCGTGTTCCTAAAGAATTTTTCCGGCATATTTCCCAGGAGCTGGACAGACAGACAGCGTATTCAGTTCGTCACTGGCTTTATTTCTGGTGATGCAGCATTATGGGGAACGGAAATGGTAGACACGTGTAGGAATTATGAAGAGTTTGAGAAAATGTTCTTGGCAAAATTTTGGAGTAATGGGGTACAGCAAAGATTAAGGAAGGAGGTGTATGGTGCGGAAATTTTCAATGAGAAGCATGGAAGTCTCCGGCGATACTTCGAGAAGTATCTAGCAAAAATTAAATTCTGGGATTCTCCGATTTCTTCCAAGGACGTAATTATGATTCTCAAAAGCAAACTCCCTGTGTCTATTAGAGAGAAATTAGTAAATGTGTCCGAAGAAGACACGGATGTATTCCTTTCTGTGCTGGATTCCTTAGATTTAATTAGCGAGGATGTGCGCTCCAAGGTTGGCAGCGGCAAATTCTTCCCTGGCAGCCAGCAGAATGCATCGCACGCGGACAACAATGCGCCCAAGGAGAGAGCGAGCTACTGCGACCGCTGTTACCAACCTGCCAGCGGTTATCAAAACGCAAACGGCAATAACTTTAAACGGAAGCAGAAAACCAATTACAGTAATCAGCAGAGATACCACCCAATTTACAACCACCAGGTACAACATCAGTACGGAAACCCACCCTTTAATTCTGCGCCTGAGCAGTATGGAAATTCTCCACAAACGATTGGTAATTTTTCAAATGGGCCAGTGTACAATCAAAGTTATAGGTCGAAAAATAGCAAGTGGCATGGGCAAGGCGGAGGCCACCCGGCACATCAGAACAACTTTTCACAGAATAGAGGACCGCGGAACAATTTTCAAACGGTACCAAATGCGAACTTTCCTTCACAAGGAAATGATTCTGCCGGCAACCAAAAGATCGGGCGACAGCAGACGTCTCAAGTATTTTATTCACAAGTGAATGCACCCAGTGGATTTTACCCCTCTACACCGGCATTTGTACCACATAACCAGCACCAATATGAAACGGAACAAACACTTAAGGCCATGAATGACAAACAGGTTAAACATCCTGCGGAAAATTAGAGGCAGCACCTTTCAGCCTCCTAGAGGTCGCTGCCGGTTCCAGTGGGGGTACTAACGAATACTCTGATTCTGAGTCTGTTAATGCGATACGGTACGACCATGAGACCGACTTACGAGATGACCTTGCACCTGACCTAGAAGCTCAAGACATTAATGACATTTATGATGAACAGGTCCAGGCTTCGATTAAGATTTCTATTACTAACATTCCTGTCACAGCCATTGTTGATACAGGAGCAAACATCAATGTGATGTCATCATGTCTTTTCAGACAGGTGTCTTCTGTTTCAAAAGTTTTATCATTGCCGATTCAGGGCTGCTCCATATCGGGAGCGATTGGTCCATTGAAACAAAGAGTTAGTTTACAGACACAGCTCCAACTGCAGATAGAATCTGTTTCGGTTTCTTACCTCTTGCTTACTGGAAATTCCCCTGTGTGAACTGTTAATGATAAGTATTGTGTTGAACAGCGCACTGACTACATGGTAACGGCTACTACATGTCATCTTTAAGTATTAAATGCTATGTATGGAAAAATTGTTTATAGTGATGGACATGAACTGATATTTCTTCAACAAGCTGAAGCAGGAAATTGAGGTTGCACCAAGAATTTCAATTTAATTTTAAGTTAGTAATAAGAAAAAAAGTGCTTGCGAGGTGATTGCCCGGAGCTAAATAAAATATGTAAAGGTGAGAAATGGAGGAGGATGCGTAAATAAGCACTTCTCTCAAGGTACAAGAATATTTATAGATTTATTTTTAGTAATGTAAGTACCTGAAGTTCTGTAGTAAAAGCCCAAATTACCTGCTTAAAAAAAAGGGGTACATGTTCAAACAGTCCAGACAGTGGACAGGAGTAAAAGAAATAGCTTAAAGTTCAGTTAAAGCGTGCTGTTAAATGGAAAAACAAGTGGTAACCCACATGTGTTCACGCAAGGAGACAATAAGCTGTAGTAAACTAAGTTAGGTGAAATACAGTACAAATAGAGGCAAACCATGAAGCATCAATAATGTAGCGTAAGTACTCCACGAGGCCACTAATTGCTATGAAAGTAAACTATTTCCCTGTGATCTGAGCCCAGTGTAAAGAGTATATGAGGAATGTTAGCTGACGAATTGATTTCAGTAGAATCGAGGTACTAAATAACCACACAGCAAGCCACCTGTATCATAAATAAGTCCAAGTAAAGATCTTCAGAAGATCTGTAGTGTAATCTAGCGACCATTCAATACCCTAATTGAAGGCTAATCTAAAGAACAAGCAATGCAGTGATATTTAAACTTAATATTGACTATAACCTGAGTAAGACGTAGAAGTAGCAAAGCATGCTGTAATGAAAGAGGTTGAAGTTTATATATGTGCCTATGTTTATTATGATAATTTTATTTACATGCAGATTTTATTGCAAAAATGTCTCCTAAGACACTCCTCTTATGAAATCCATTTTCCTTGTGCCCGTTCCTTTTGATCCTGGTTCATTAACCCAGACCAAGGGTCGACTTGTAAAAGGCACGTGTGCTTCGAAGCAAAGCAGTGCTTATGAGAAATGAGACACGTAGCGTGATGAACTTCGCTAGCTTTGGTAATGTTTGTTATGGACCGGTTACGTAAACCCAGTGAACTGTCGGTAATTCCATTCATGCGAAAAAAAAGTAGACACGCGTTACCCTATTTCTTTTTTTAAACAGAGAACGATTGCTGAGTACATGAAGCGAAGAGGGAGACCTATTGTTATCCAGTCTGCCCTCAAATAAAAAAAAAATAATAAAAAAAAAAGATTCAGCGTTAAATGCGTACTCGTTAAGTAGTAGATATGCTGCGTGGCAGTAGAAAATGATCTTGGGTGCACTAGAGAATAAATGCAACGAGTGTAGTTTTCATAATGAGGAGATGAGCACTTAAAAGAAAGTTTGAAAGAATATTTTTAGGTTCACTAGTGAAAGCAAATCTTGAGATATAAAGAGTCCATTCATAAAGCAGTTGTTCACTGGACTTAACAAAAGGCGTGACCATTAATTGTAAATATTAGCTCGTAAGTGATCTTTTGTAAATAGTAGAATATAAGTCTTTCTGTACCAATGGAGGAAACCTGCAAGATTGATTGTTTTGTAAATGAACTCCATCGGCGAAGGAACTAAGCACGAATGCTGTGTGAAGATGCACACTAAAGTGCGACGTGCATAATAAAAATAACTGTTCACTGTATACTAGTGGTAGTGTTGTACTGCAAGTGTAAAAAAAAGAAGTCAAGGCTACGACAACAGGTGCAACGCAAAGTTCAGTGTTGTTCTAAGTGCAGCGACAGCTAAAACATTCGTCGTCACTTACCTGTGAGCCTCATGGGAGGCAGTTGACAGAGAAGTATGGAGGCAGCTTCAGTGTCTGGCTCCTCCGATGGAAAACGCGCGCGAGGTGTTTGTATCGATGCACTCGTGTGATACGAAATTCACAAAAAAAAAGGGAGCAATCGACGACCAGCAGCTCTGTTACAGCCTGAGCGCGAACGGATACTAAGTATTGGAGCTCACGCAACACTGTGCAGCCGCTGTGAGTGGCTGACGTGTGGGTGACGAAACAATCCAAACTTTAAACTGCTAACCGCCATGACTTCAATCGTACATACTGGAGGAAAGACATTTGTACACTTGTGTGACTACATTTTTATATGTAAATTAAGCAATTTTCTTGAGTTGAAGTTAAGATGAGTGAGAAGTAGATTGTTAGATCACTCAGGCCTTAAAGCCATTAATACCGGCACTCCTGAACACTGCTAAAATGAATTATAATCCTGTCTCTTGATGGACAAAGAAAATGAATGTGCACTATAGGAAGACCCTAAACTCCAGACCAGTCCCGATCCTTAACAAATGTATCCAGTAGCTTGTAAGTCATACTAATAATTTTCCACTTCTTCTGTTTCATATTGTAAATAAAAACCCGGGAAGCCACTTGAATTCCTGGCACCACAGTGGAAAGGACAGATGTACTGCATAATGAACGCCGTAGACAGCTAACACAGAAAGTGAAACCATCACGAAGTGTAGTGCTACGTTATTAAACTGTAATTGAACCACAAGGAGTCAACAGATGCTCGAACATTGTCCACTCTAGTTTAGTGAAAATAAGCACTCACTGTACTCATGTATTAGTTGTTAAGCTCAAGAGAAAGTAATTTCTGAATTCTATCCCCTGAAGAGCGAAATGAACGTTCACTTATTGTTATAAGCAAATATGGACCAAACTTAAAAATGCATATAAATGTTAGTCTTGGTATTATGGAATGAAGTGACTGATGAACAAAGAATGAAAAACTTTATTTTGAAAAATGATAAATATCTGATATATGTTTATAAATGTAATTTCAATTTAAGTACATAGTACGCCAGTAACATTATGTAAATGTCACACCAAAAATCACGAATATCTCATGAGGACATGAGGATCGAGGTAATCCTTCGGCATTCCCTCTCTCCTCATGGGAGGCAATGAGATATTCGCTATTTTTGACTTCATTAAAACAGCAAATACGAGTAGTTAATACTTTCAGCCAGAAGGCAAATACTTGTTTGTAAATAATGATTAATGTATAATGAGGCGTCGCATAGCGACGGTGGAATTTTCTAATGATGTAATTTGTCGTCTTTGGGCGGCAATAAAAACAGAATAATACGGATAGATATACGATCCTTCACTATTTTGTTCGCTGGAGAACAAATGAAGCCTTCAGCGCTAAAAAGACTTTTACTGTTTTTCTCGAGTAAGACGGACGCAGATTTGTGGCGGTCTGATCTAATTATTTTTACTAAATAAATAAAAACGTGTTCCGTCTAAGTTTTGAGTGAAGTGTAGGAAGAAGAACTGTTGTAACTTACCGTGACGAAGCACGAGCGACTCAAGAGGACAATGGCTATATAAAAGAGCGCTCAATGGACATGATATGGACATAAAAATCTACCGTCATTGTAGTATTAAGCTTAAGGTACGATACATGTTTTAGTTATAATAAATATTTGTTCTGGGAATACTGAATCATTTAGCAGTGCTCATTTCTATTATCTCCTCAGTATTATTTTCATTTTAATTATGCATTTTGCTAATATTACAGACTCCAAGATCAGCAGTCCAATGTGCGTGTTACATTGATAAAAAGAAAACTGTTTTATCGTCTTCTTGCATCAGCTTTAATATTGAATTTCTCTTTTGTGTGATGTTACAGTTGTTTTTGCGCCCTTAAGAACTTTCTGGTCCCTTAGGAAATTTTTTTTGTCATAACAATAACTTCACAACCGGGTATGATCGTATCTACGATCATGAAGTAATTAGAAAGACGATAACGCAACTTCTTAATCAATAGCACGCTAGTTGTGACTGCCTCAAGCCACGCGAAACCGCAAGTAAAAACTATTCACATCTCATAATGCAATATTTTATGACAATGGTCAATCCATGATTCTTACGCCAATTGTGATTGATAAAACAGTTTATTAAATCTCAATTTCCAACTTTCCATTGAGTAGCAACATCACTTCTATTTTGTAACATCACAAGTGGTGACTGAGGAGAGGTATCGATGTCGGTCGTGAGGCCTGGCACGAAGTCGGCGTTCCAAAACATCCCAAAAGTGTTCTATAAGTTTCAGGTCAGGACTCAGTGCAGGCCTGCCCATTACAGGGATGCTATTGTCGTGTAACCACTCCGCCACAGGCCGTGCGTTATGAACAGGTGCTCTATCGTGTTGAAAGATGCAACCACCATCCCCGAAATGCTCTTCAACAGGGGAAGCAATAAGGTGCTTAAAACATCAATGTAGGCCTGTGCTACTGTCGTGACACGTGAACCAACAAGGTGTGCAAGCCCCTCCATGAAAAACACGACCACACCATTACACCACCGCCTCCGGATTTTACTGTTGGCACTACACACGCTGGCAGATGACGTTCACCGGGCATTCTCCATACCCACACCATGCTGTCGGATCGCCACATTGTGTACCATGATTCGTCACTCCACACAACGTGTTTTCACTGTTCAATCGCCTATCGTTCACACTCCTTACACCAAGCGAGGCGTCGTTTGGCATTTACCGGCGCGATGTGTGGCTTATGAACAGCCGCTCGACCATGAGATCCAAGTTTACTCAACTCCCGCGTAACTGTCATAGTACTAGCAGTGAATCCTGAGCAGTTCGGAATTCCTGTGTGATGGTCTGGATAGATGTCTGCCTATTACACATTACGACGCTTTTCAATTGTCGGCGGTCTCTGTCAGTCAACAGACGAGGTCGGCCTGTATGCTTTTGTGCTGTACGTGTCCCTTCACGTTTCCACTTCACTATCACATCCGAAACTGTGGACCTGGGGATGTTTAGGAAATTCCGCGTACAGGCGTATGACACAAGTGACACCCAATCACCTGACCACGTTCGAAGTCCATGAGTTTCGCGGAGCGCCCCATTCTGCTCTCTCACGATGTCTGATGATACCGAGGTCGCTGATATGGAGTACCTGGCAGTAGGTGGCAGCACAATGCACCTAATATGAAAACGTATGTTTTTGGGAGTGTCCGGATACTTTTGATCATGGAATTTATCTGAAATTTGGGCAGCTAATGGTCCATCATTTACCCACAGCAAGCTCACGCATTGGATTGTGTAGTAACAGGCGGCATGCCAAGACGCAACTGGCAACAGTGTACTGCACTGTGAAACTACCCTGTAGTTTTTGACGAGGCCGTATATTTTGACTGCATTGACTTAGAAGCTTGCATCTTTTACACCGCCAAATTTCAACTTGATACACCCATGCGTTCCTGAGAAAAACGGGGCCTAACAGTCGGACGGAGAGACAGACACAGACCACAATGTGATTCTTTGAGGGTTCCGTATTTACTGAATGAGGTGCGGAACCTTACAAAGAAAACATTTAAAAAAAGCTACATGTACGTTTGGCTGACTGTGCACATTTACATACAATGTTCATGATAATCTATTACATAGACGCTAGCTAGAATGAGGAATATTCAGAGTTTAAATGGTACAATATTTTTACAAGTTGACATTTAATATCTTAACATATTTTCACGATCTGTGACAACCAGGCCATGATATTGACACTATAATTTGGCCTATATATTCAATTCTTCTCTGAAATCGAATACAATCCCTTGCCATCTCTTCTCAAGGTCCAGGGAGTACCATTTGATATGCTAAATTACTTGCTAGAATTACGTCAGCTGTTCCGGAACCTGCGATATGTACATTTTGCGGATGTCTTTTAACTGATGGAATGTTTTCATATGCAACTTCGTGTTCTACAATTGAGTCTTACATTTTAGTGTCTTCGACAGCCATTTCAGTATACTCCAGTTAATAATTGATGCTTCTCGAAGTTCCCCTTAGTATGTGTAACAAACGATTGCTATGGTTTCGGCTACCTGGTATTGGCTGCTTCTCATCTACATAAAAACCAGTCGTTGTGATGCTTTCGGCTACTTTTCAGAGTCACCCAACCACCCACTTTTGCCGCTTAAGGCAGAAAGCAGATAAAAAATAATAGTTTTAGGAATCTTGATGGTGTAACGATAAGAAAATAGATACTGCTGCATATATATTTATGACCAGAAAATAATTCTTTCTTTATGCTTGCTTGACTTAGTTTTAATAACATGCAGATTAATTTTTAACTTGTATTTTAAATCTAAAGATACATCCAAATTATGTCATCTTTTATTCGACCAGTAATTTGACAAATACAAAGAAGGTATTGATATGGTCCTACTCAAGTCTGGATTTATCGTTAAGTATGAATGGGAGTGAGAGGGCTGGGCCAAGTTCCGGGGGGATCGAGCAATACAGGCTCCGACAGAGGTAGCGAGTGGCGCGCCTCATAATAGGCAACTCTCTTAATCAAAATACGCCCCCAACGTACAGGGTACAAGATCACGGTTGGGTGCGGAACATCGGAAACCAATGTCGGCCCTGCAATGATCATAAATACCGACGTTTCTTGTCTTCCCAAACCTCAATTCGGAAGAATGTATATAAAAGGATATACCAAAATTATGGTCACTACGCAATCAAACCAACAATCGGGGCACAATTCTCAATAATGATAGGTTAATGCTCAGACCTGTTCCATTTTCCAGTAGTAGTTTATATTCTTCCTTTTTGGCAATTGTTTTCACCATATTTTTTTTTTTTTTTTTCATTTTCTGACTTAATCTGTTGCATTTTAATTTTTCTTTAGCACACAGAGGCGGATTAACCAAACTTAAAGGAGTAATTTCTTTACTACAGAATGGTTAAAGACTGTCTGATACATTGGTTCTCCTTCTTAACCCCTGTAGAACAACATTACTCTTGGAAACCAAACCTAATTTGTCCGTATCTGTATTTGGGGGTATTGGGGTCAATAATGTCCTAGAGCGAGAAAAATATGTTTCTGCAGCTTTAATATAACACTACTGTCAATACACATGTCATCCCTGTTGAAGTTCCCGTTAACAGTTTCCTCCACATAGATTACAGGCAAATACGTAAAACTATAGACAGACAGAATATAGATTATAATCTTTTCTCAGTTTCGATTGTATTTAAGGATTATCTGTACGCCAGTCAACTTTAGGATTTTTTATTACCCCAGCAGACAGATCATAAAACACTATTAAACACAATAAAGTAATTTTTTGTTAGTTTGCACCACGTAGAAGCAACTGCCACACACCACAGTGGATCACATCGTAAATACTGTTGGCACCTGAAACAACTTAGACAGTATTCCACAGGGTCATATACACCACCCGTTACATATTTGTACATTGCAGCTTCCGCTCTGGTAACATCATGTTATTTAACCAAAGAAGAAGTAAAAGTTCGTGTAAATGAATATTACGTCACTTTATAAAATCCATAATATAGCTATCAATATCTTCATTTACCGTAGGGTTGTGATTTGACATATGCGAGTATATTGTTCTATATGTTTACTCCTCAATTGGAGTACATCCACATTAAAAAGTCTCCTTAGAAGTTGCTTTGCATCCAGAGGTCATGGTCTGATATTAGTTGAAGATTCCCACTTTGTTAAAAATCGCAGCCAAATCTTGTGTTATAGCGAGATCCACAACGTAACAGACATCTGCACGAAGCTCCTAAAATATCCTAGGCAGCTGATACATCAGAACATCCATTTTAACATCAGCCAATTCCACTTCGTTTTGGATAGTCACAGGATTTTCATATTTCCTCAAAAAGTTTTCCCATTTTTTGAAATATGCCTCTTGCTGTCACATTGCCGTTCCCATAAAGGGGAAATCGCGTCTTCTTCGTGATACAGTATCTCTCAGAGATGAATTTGGAGAATTTACCACGAAGATAATAGATAATAAATGCAGCACTTATTTTCTTCTCTAACACTATAGACTGTCCCTTCTCTAACTGTTCTTAACAGTCCACTTGATCACGGATTTTAACCACCATAATATTGCCACGAAACAGTTTCGTACCGTTTTCTGTGTAATTTATGTTACCAATGCGGGTGACGCGTTTGTCCAGGTTTCATCATCATGCAATTTTTTAAAATTTACTACCTACCGCCAGCTTCAATTTTTTTTATATCTCCCACATCCCACAATATTCAGTGCTTAAATTTCCCGACTTACATTTCCCACCAATGTTTTTATTTCCCCTCTACCACCATCTTGATGATGCCATTGGAAAAGGACATGGCTTGTGATATCACAATGATGATGTCATAGAGAAGGGGCGTGGCTTGTGACGTCATGGGTAGGTCATTGACGTGGGTCACGTGTTGTCGCAAATGCAAACAAAGTAGGCCGCAGTTCCCATAGCCACACCACCCAATCTCCGACCAGCTTGACCGAAGGAACCGCAGCAACGCACGTGTTTCCAGTGCCCAAAGATTTTACTGCGTCAGGTATATCGACAGTGTATGGATATCTTTGCATCAACAAATATTTCAACAGCTAAATGCTGACGTAGAGCCGCAAGCGTGATAACAGTGGGACGAAAGTTTGTTCCCACTTATAGAAGTAACTCAGCTAACTTTCAAAGTAGTTGTGTCTTGCTCCTGACATTCGACGAGAAGTTATTACTCAGGAAAGCGAAAGCAAGAATATACAAAAATCGTCCTCTGTTTTGCTGTCGAGAAACAGTGTTGAAAGGACGATCGAGGTACTCACAGCAGTATCACAGATGGCGAGACTGCGAATGTATCCTGCTGCTGCCCAGTGTCTAGAAACAACAAAACTTATTACAGTTGGGATGTATGCCCACTTTGACCAACTGCGCCATGTTACTTTTGACTTTCGTTTTGAGGTTTCTAATGGATATAAGTCTGTACCCTCGTTTCTGATACACCAACAGTTAGTTAGTTACTTTCATGCTCCATGTATCACTTGTACGATAAATCGTAATGACGCGGAACGAGACATTTCATATTAACAACAATTTTTTTGTAAATATGCCTGCATGACTCGTTTGAAAAATGTCTTTTCCTGTAAGCTGGTTCATTGTCTTTAAAACACATAAAATAGCTATCAAGTCCTTATTTAATACCCAGACACTAATTATGCAATTTTAGTAACTGTCTGCAACAAGTTCACATCCAGCACACCCAAAAACAGCCAGAAGATATTTAGTCCGTCCTGATATTTTAAACGACCTAAACGGTCACTGATCCACAACTACTTGCGAGATGACAGTCATTCGTTCACTCTAGCCTTCTTTGTACAGAAGTGCTCACTATAATGTCTCGTAATTTGTACGAAACACGCCACACGGAGTTTTATGTACGACTTGATAGGTTCACACGCGAAATCTCTTAAAATACATCAGTCACAAAACTCAAACTTTCTCAAAATACTCAAGACTGTAATCGCTTTACATCAACTACACGACAACCGATAAAACGCGCGGATTTCTCCCTTTTTGTGGAAACTTGCTCAGCGCGTTTTAACATAGGTGTTTACTAGACGATGGCTCCCTAGCGACTACATCGACAGATATATATGAGGCACAAAGCCTCACTCAAACGCGCGGAAAATGCTGAATTCCTATTAGCTAGTATGTTAAGCAGCAAATCAGAACATCTACAGCAGTGCCATATTCGCGGTATTTCTAATGTCAGCCAATCAGATTTCCACACGTAATTTAGACTAGAAATCTCATAGTTCTGAAACTAGATAAAATTTAATGAAAACAGAATACGGTTCCTTTCCACAAAGTAAATCACTGATAAGTTTAATACTCAACGCCCGTTCTGGCTGCCTTTTACAAAATCAGTCTCACTCGGACATACGTTACAAATTCCCCTATGACACAATCACCTTCTCACGTTTACATATGAACAGTCTTAATAAAATATAACATTTTCACTCTACATATGTCCTCCACCCACTTTCTTAGCCTCTCCAAAAGACTCACAAATCCAAAACAGAATAAAACAATAATGTTTCAAAGTACTGTTAATTACGACAGAAAATCTGTGGTAATGACACGAAAGAAATTTTCAGAAAATAAGATTGCATGAACATATCCTCTTAGTTGTAGTTTCAATTTATACTATAGACGAATACATTACAGTCCCTAACCAAGTTTTTGTTGTGTGTTTTAGATAAAAGTTTATATCTCTTGAAGTATTGCTTTGAAATTTTAGCAGTATGGTTCAGATATCCATAGAATTTGGTACACTAAGTAAGACAAACATCGATTAGATTTTAGAGTACGACTTCAGATTCGTAGAAAGCATGTGTAACGTCTTGCACGCAGCATTAGTCAAGTACACTGCTCGCGTCAGCTGCGCGAGCGCGAGAACCGACGTTTCGTCTCCTCCCGGCTTCTGGGCAAGCTACGTTTTCCAATGCAACGTGACAACACGTAATAATTTGCTACATTACACGCTGTTTGTGCTACAAACAGACTTAATGCGGCGCAATGAATGTCATTTTTTTCTTCTGGTGCTGTAATTATGTACATCAACGTACCTGTTGAAGTGCTGTGGATTATTTGCAACAAACTTCACGAGGAAATACCTTTTCTGTGAAATGCATAAACTGGTACTCACACACCGAGCAGCAGGCAGGCTCGACGGAAATTCACGTAAGATTTCGACCAAAGCCTTCTTCAGAAAACAAGCAAGGCACGCACGCACACACACAAATTCACTCCTGGAAATGGAAAAAAGAACACATTGACACCGGTGTGTCAGACCCACCATACTTGCTCCGGACACTGCGAGAGGGCTGTACAAGCAATGATCACACGCACGGCACAGCGGACACACCAGGAACCGCGGTGTTGGCCGTCGAATGGCGCTAGCTGCGCAGCATTTGTGCACCGCCGCCGTCAGTGTCAGCCAGTTTGCCGTGGCATACGGAGCTCCATCGCAGTCTTTAACACTGGTAGCATGCCGCGACAGCGTGGACGTGAACGGTATGTGCAGTTGACGGACTTTGAGCGAGGGCGTATAGTGGGCATGCGGGAGGCCGGGTGGACGTACCGCCGAATTGCTCAACACGTGGGGCGTGAGGTCTCCACAGTACATCGATGTTGTCGCCAGTGGGCGGCGGAAGGTGCACGTGCCCGTCGACCTGGGACCGGACCGCAGCGACGCACGGATGCACGCCAAGACCGTAGGATCCTACGCAGTGCCGTAGGGGACCGCACCGCCACTTCCCAGCAAATTAGGGACACTGTTGCTCCTGGGGTATCGACGAGGACCATTCGCAACCGTCTCCATGAAGCTGGGCTACGGTCCCGCACACCGTTAGGCCGTCTTCCGCTCACGCCCCAACATCGTGCAGCCGGCCTCCAGTGGTGTCGCGACAGGCGTGAATGGAGGGACGAATGGAGACGTGTCGTCTTCAGCGATGAGAGTCGCTTCTGCCTTGGTGCCAATGATGGTCGTATGCGTGTTTGGCGCCGTGCAGGTGAGCGCCACAATCAGGACTGCATACGACCGAGGCACACAGGGCCAACACCCGGCATCATGGTGTGGGGAGCGATCTCCTACACTGGCCGTACACCACTGGTGATCGTCGAGGGGACACTGAATAGTGCACGGTACATCCAAACCGTCATCGAACCCATCGTTCTACCATTCCTAGACCGGCAAGGGAACTTGCTGTTCCAACAGGACAATGCACGTCCGCATGTATCCCGTGCCACCCAACGTGCTCTTGAAGGTGTAAGTCAACTATCCTGGCCAGCAAGATCTCCGGATCTGTCCCCCATTGAGCATGTTTGGGACTGGATGAAGCGTCGTCTCACGCGGTCTGCACGTCCAGCACGAACGCTGGTCCAACTGAGGCGCCAGGTGGAAATGGCATGGCAAGCCGTTCCACAGGACTACATCCAGCATCTCTACGATCTTCTCTATGGGAGAATAGCAGACTGCATTGCTGCGAAAGGTGGATATACACTGTACTAGTGCCGACATTGTGCATGCTCTGTTGCCTGTGTCTATGTGCCTGTGGTTCTGTCAGTGTGATCATGTGATGTATCTGACCCCAGGAATGTGTCAATAAAGTTTCCCCTTCCTGGGACAATGAATTCACGGTGTTCTTATTTCAATTTTCAGGAGTGTATATATGTCTCCTATTGCTCTAGCCAGAATCTTTTTGAAAGAAGGAGAAAGTGTGAAGAGTGGATAACTATCGGCAGAACGAATTTAGGGCGTGAGATGCTGCACAAACAACCAGCGCTGACCCGTATCCGTGTGTCGTGAGGGGACGAGACCGTCGATGTAGTGGGGCTCGGATCTCGGAGCGTTTGCAGTTTTGAAGGCAATGATTGAAGTGTTGGCAGAAGAGCCAACACCGTGTTGCTAGAGGAGGCCGAAAGGCACGCTTTTAAGCTCACGCAGATTGGCGTGAGGTCTGGAACAAGGTAAAGTAATTATCCTATAAAGAAAAGAACGTAGTTCTTGGAATACTTAACTTTAATCCACAATTGGAGAACATCGCTCTTGTTTAGACATTATTACAATCTGAATATAAACTGGTAATGGCGCCTTGCTAGGTCGTAGCAAATGACGTAGCTGAAGGCTAAGCTAACTATCGTCTCGGCAAATGAGAGCGTATGTGTCAGTGTAGCATCGCTAGCAAAGTCTGCTGTACAACTGGGGCGAGTGCTAGGAAGTCTCTCTAGACCTGCCGTGTGGCGGCGCTCGGTCTGCAATCACTGACAGTGGCGACACGCGGGTTCGACGTATACTAATGGACCGCAGCCGATTTAAAGGCTACCACCTAGCAAGTGTGGTGTCTGGCGGTGACACCACAATGATAAACACAGAAAGAGTAAAAGTAAACAACGCAACGATAATTCATGCATATAAAAGAAAGTATTGTTTACACATCGCCTCTTATGAATGAAATGCGATTCCTTTACGCCTCAGATTACGAGACGGTCTAAACAAATTCTCAAATTCTGAAGTTGAGCAAACGTTTGCGAGCTAGTTGAGTTTAGCACATACGTGGTAGAATCATGTTATGAGAAGAAAATCATGTTATAGAAACATATGTTCAAAACAGTTTTCGTAAGAACACTCCATTGAATAAAGACATTTGTTATCAATGACAAATAGCACCTTCTACTTATAGGAGCCGTTTCATAAAGAGCATACTATTAGAAGAAAAGCCGAAGTTGATCAAACCTGTTAAAACAAATCATTAAGCTACGTCTGTTAATGGTAGATTTATTGAATCCTTTAAGATATTTAAAAACTGCTGGCATTTGACATAAGAGAAACTGCACAGTAATTGTGTAGGATTACATGCAGTACAAAAGCAAAAATACGTTAGATGTTTCTAAATACGCTTGCATTGAGACACGTTCCTTTCCTTGTAACTATCGTCTGCTGCACGAATAACTCCCGTCTGCAGCACGAAAAATTAGAGCCAAACACGATGCATGCATCAGTCAGCGCTTAGAAATTCTAAAGGTAACGTAGTTATGCCACGTTATCCCTATTTCTTCGAATATTTTATCAGTTAATAAACAGCTATTCACGGGTCTCCCTCGCTCGCTGCCCTATTACGATTCTAAACTGGCACCAGTGATACTGCGTACGGTATTTCCAGTCTAGTAAAGTACGTCTGCCCGTTATGCGTCTCTGTCGCATAGCGAATATGAAAAATACGTACGGATGTACCACCAAGGCCCCGAAAGGAGAAATCTTAAACAAACCTAATAGATCTCCTTCCATTCTTCTCCATTATGAAAATTACTTTTAGAAATAAAAAAAGAAAGAAAACTGTGACACACACACATACACACACACACGGTGGACAGCGGAAGTGTATACACTCAGAAGAGTGTTCCTGGAGCCAGTCTGTATCAATTCTGGACGGGTGGGATGCCGCATTGTCCTGGTGGAATTGCGGAAGTCTGACGGAATGCACCATAGACGTGAATGGATACATCTAATGAGACAGGATGCTTACTTACGTGTCACCTTTCAGAGTCGTATTTAGAGTATCAGGGGTCCGATATTACTCCAACTGCAGACGCCCCACAGCTTTACAGAGCCTCCACCAGCTTGAACAGTCCCCTGCTGACATGCAGGATCCATAACGGTACACGTCCAACTGCTCGGTACAACTTGAAACGAGATTCATCCGACCAGGCAACGTGTTTCCAGTCATAAACAAACAGTCCAAATTCGGCGTTGATGGGCGCAGGAGAGGCGTAGAGCTTTGTGTCATGCTGTCGTCAAGGGTATGCGAATGGCCCTTCGACTCCGAAAGCCCTTACCAATGATGTTTCGTACAATGTGTCGCATGCTGACACTTGTTGATGGTCCACCATTGAAATCTGTAGCAGTTTGCGGAAGGGTTGCACTTCTGTCACGTTGAACGATTCTCTTCAGTCGTCGTTGGTCCCGTTCTTGCAGGATCTTTTGGCGGACGCAGCGATTTCGGAGATACGATGTTTTACCGGATTCCTAATATTCACGGTACACTCGTGAAACTGTCGCACGGGAAAATCCCCACTTCATTGCTACTATGTCATGTGTTGCATAACAAAAATTTGTTTCACTCTCATGGAACAAGTGAATACTTTAATAATTTAATTCGATGTTTCATAATTTCAAAAAATATTAAATCGTTTTGCTGTAAGACGAATTAACTGGTTACAACTTTATCGTATTATATTATGTATTTTGTTAATATTGGTTACGTATTTGAAAATGAATGGTTGTTGTTTGGTTATGCAGTCACTTTTGCATTCTAGTTACACGATTACACAATTATTGCTGCGCAAAAGTTTAAAGTTTCCATTTTTTTAGCATGACATATCCTAAGATTGTCGTTTACATTGCCTTGCTACATCTTTGGGCCCAAGATTCATTATAATACGCAACTTGTGCTTTTTTCTCCCTTTGGCTACTAGTACAACCGTGGATCTTATTTAACTGAAGCTTCACCATTAGGGCGAGTATAGACGAAAAACACAGAACAGCGTGAGCGATTCTTGTTAATTTTGTTTTAGAAAAATGTTTCAAGTTTATACACTTTTCCCCCCTTCACGTTCGTCCACTTCAGATAGACCAGCAGGTCATGACTTTTGCACGTAATTGTGTTGTAATTCGGTACAGTAGCACCAATGTGCTATGGAGAAGGGATGGATAATCTATGTTACTTTACTTTTCAATGCTCGTCCCTCCCTAACCCTCAAGTGTCATTGTCTCAGAGATTTTGTTTATATTTTTTCATTTTTGTTTTCTTCTGGTGGTTGGTTTGGGGTTTGAGTGGCTTGGTGTGTGTGTGTGTGTGTGTGTGTGTGTGTGTGTGTGTGTCGTCTGCTCAGGTAGTAGAGGAAGCTTTCATAGATGCTGCCTGTACAGTCTCAAGATATTACCAACTTAAGTTTTCTTCCAAGGATAGAAAACTCCTAGCACAGAAAAATAACGCGTTAGTCATCAATTGTTTTATGGATAATGTGAATTAATCTATTTTATCCCGTCAAGAGTGGGATTTACTAAAATAATTGTTAATAGTTTACGAAATACGCGAATACCAGTAGTTTTCCTAGATGAAAAATGAGACAGGTATCCGGTCCTCGCCAACAGTGGCTTCTCTGATTAAATAATTGCTAAAAGTGTTCAAAAAAGATAGAGGAACGACTATTTTGGTTTGCAAACCATACCATCACCAACTCCCGCGATTTTGTGCCGCCATGGCAAGGCCAGTACACGCCATAAGCGTGGAATAAGAGGGACATGGGCAACCCAGTAACACAATGAGTGGCTCACTTTGCGTAATTTTCATTAATGTAAATTCACTTACGTGTTATCCGTTGTGCGACTTTTAGCTTTTGGACTTCAGCAGTACGTGACAATGAATTCACTTAGGGCCGGTATTTGTCCGATCTATACCTATTTCAAATTCCGTGAAGGGTACGTAACAGTGAGCGGTCCTCAATATTCGATCTGGTCCCTGACACATCTGCATAACAGGTCTAACTTGTCCACATCTCCTATCTAAGGCATGCCGTATATACACAAAGGCAAGGATATTAACTATTTATCGAGTAAAATTCCTTGCAGAATCAGCTGCTCACTCGATCAATTTGTCTTATCATGCATTGGCTGGTGTTCATGTGTCTCAGTCACATCTCATATGAGAGTAACATTATCTTCAGTATTAAGTTCTAAGGAAGCATCGGTGGTAATCCCCAGCGTAGCAAGCAGACGATCGTAGTATGGTTCTCAGAATTTTCGTCATTGGAAGTCCCAAAAGTAAATCTACATACAAGAATTTGAGTCCTACTCACTCCACATCACGCTCGAATTCAGCTCAGTTGTGTGGTACATAGATTAACTCAGTTCGCCGGCCGCGGTGGCCGTGCGGTTCTAGGCGCTCCAGTGCGGAGCCGCGCTACTGCTACGGTCACAGGTTAGAATCCTGCCTCGGGCATGGGTGTGTGTGATGTCCTTAGGTTAGTTAGGTTTAAGTAGTTCTAAGTTCTAGGGGACTGATGACCACAGAAGTTGAGTCCCATAGTGCTCAGAGCCATTTTAACTCAGTTCCGGAAAATACTTCATCATTAAAACAATACCATATACCTCTACTTTTCCTCTGATTTTGTGAAGACATACTATCCTTTTAGTCTACACCCAGGTCCGATATTCAGAGTGCAGACAACACATCACACATAATCCCACAACCAGTCCTACTTGTAACAAGTTTCATGTAGCTCAGATAACAAGCTTATTTACAGATTTGACACAATGTTCTCATAAATGTACACTACTGGCCATTAAAATTGCTGCACCACGAAGATGACGTGCTACAGACGCGAAATTTAACCGACAGGAAGAAGATGCTGTGATATGCAAATGATTAGTTTTTCAGAGCATTCACACAAGGTTGGCGCCGGTGGAGACACCTACAACGTGCTGACATGAGGAAAGTTTCCAACCGATTTCTCATACAAAAACAGCAGTTGACCGGCGTTGCCTGGTGAAACGTTGTTGTGGTGCCTCGTGTAAGGAGGAGAAATGCGTACCATCATGTTTCCCACTTTGATAAAGATCGGATTGTAGCCTATCGCGATTGCGGTTTATCGTATCGCGACATTGCTGCTTGCGTTGGTCGAGATCCAATGACTGTTAACAGAATATGGAATCGGTGCAGCCACGTCTCGATCCCTGAGTCAACAGATGGGGACGTTTCCAAGACAACAACCATCTGTACGAACAGTTCGACGACGTTTGCAGCAGCATGGACTATCAGCTCGGAGACCATGGCTGCGGTTAACCTTGACGCTGCATCACAGACAGGAGCGCCTGCGATGGTATACTCAACGACGAACCTGGGTGTTCGAATGGCAAAACGTCATTTTTTCGGATGAATCCAGGTTCTGTTTAGAGCATCATGATGGTCGCATCCGTGTTTGGCGACATCGCGGTGAACGCGCATTGGAAGCGTGTATTCGTCATCGTCATACTGGCGTATCACCCGGCGTGATGGTATGGGGTGCCACTGGTTACACGTCTCGGTCATCTCTTGTTCGCATTGACGGCACTTTGAACAGTGGACGTTCCATTTCAGATGTGTTACGACCCGTAGCTCTACCCTTCATTTGATTCCTGCGAAACCCTACATTTCAACAGGATAATGCACGACCGCATGTTACAGGTCCTGTACGGGCCTTTCTGGATACAGAAAATGTTCGACTGCTGCCCTGGCCAGCACTTTCTCCAGATATCTCACCGATTGAAAACGTCTGGTCAATGGTGGCCGAACAACTGGCTCGTCACAATACGCCAGTCACTACTCTTGATCAACTGTGGAATCGTGTTGAAGCTGCATGGGCAGCTGTACCTGTACACGCCATCCAAGCTCTGTTTGACTCAATGTCCAATCGTATCAAGGCCGTTATTACGGCCAGATGTGGTTGTTCTGGGTACTGATTTCTCAGGATCTATGCACCCAAATTGCGTGAAAATGTAATCACATGTCAGTTCTAGTGTAATATATTTGTCCAATGAATACCTGTTTATCATCTGCATTTCTTCTTGGTGTAGCAATTTTAATGGCCAGTAGTGTATCTAGATTAAGGTAAACCGACTCACAGCATATTTTACGCTTCGTGTAATCATTCTCTTATAGCAAGGGAACAGTACTAATTTTCTGTTGGGTGACAAGTGTTCTATCAAACTTGATCTTGAACCTGAACTTCCTTCCCAACGATTTTCTGTTATAACAGAACACTAATTGTGAGCAAAGCTTACAACTAACTTTAAAAAAGGAATAACTTGTAATACGTTTCATAAACTCCACAATCTACATGCTTATATTACATCAGAAACAAATTGTTGTGGCCTGTGTACTTCACAGGAAAATGACTTTACTGAATACAGAACATAATTAGTCATAAAAAACGCAAAAAAAATACATTTACATATAATTACACGTATCTCAAATGCTAAACAACTGAGCATCATGTTTAACAACAAAAAAACTTTCATTTTTCCTAAATGCTTCAGCATTTACTGTTTAAAGAAATCTGATGAACCTTTAGTCAACCTTGTTCCTTTTCTTCGAGCACTCTTCTTATTTCCTTACCTACTGCATGTCTTTGCAACCATGGGATGGGGTAGAAACTCTGACAAAACGTATTACGTGGCACTGCTTTTAGGTAACATGTATAACCTCGAATTTCTCTCTATTTCTCTTCAAAAATATTTATATATTTATACAAGATGTTGACCACCTGTCAGTCTCTATGGTTCATCTGTTCTTTGTTCCCAAGAGCTACTGTAGACCTCTTTGACGGCACTGTTGCTAGGTTATTATCACTAGTTATCCACTTCATTCCAAAGAACTGACAATATTTCATATCGTTTCCTTCTAACCCAAACCAATTTATTTTAATCCCTACAACTTCTATCAGAAACAAGACTTCGGCTAAGTAAAAGTCAATCTATGTGCCACTTATTCTTTTAAAATCAGGGCTCAAGATACAGTCCATGATTAATCTCCCAACGACTAGGAAGCTGCATCTTACTGCTACGTTTCTCAGCTTTATCTCCAAGCCTGTCCGTAATCTCAGCTTCCTTATTCATGTACCATTAGCTCCAAGAGTTCAAGAGTTCCACAAATGTTAACAGGAAATGTAAGTATCTTTGAACTTTCGGATATTTTCTGGAAGAAACTGCTCGATTTACATTAACAGCTGCACCTCTGGCTGAAATAACAGTTGCAGGGAAAGCCTCAGTTCGTGCATTTCTTGTTCACTGCGGTATTGATGCATACACTCAGTTGCACATATTCATAGCAGAGGAAATTCCTCTCTGATGTTGGTTCCATTGTTGTACCACAGCATGCTAACATTTTCATAGCCTCTGTCGCATCAAACGACCGACATTCCGCGGGTACACGAGCTCGGATTTAGTTTTCTGGCCTCTGCTCACTCGGACGATTATTGCCCCAATGGCGTCTGCAATTACCGGTAGTTGTAACCTCCAGACCGCATTATTTGGCGACTGCGGCTGGCTGTTTTGCCAGTTACTATTATAGCTTGGCATGTGACCAAGACTGCATCTTCTCTTTTACTTCTTTTGTTTATTTCAGTTATGGCTAAAATTATTACCACTGCCATTTCCTTTATTCTGACTCTGAACTCCGTTTCGATTACTGTTGTCATGGCTACCTCACATAGTATTATGATAATGGGTTTCACTTGAGCCATAACCGTTTACCGGCCGTGGTGGCCGAGCGGTTCTAGGCGCTACAGTCTGGCACTGCGTGACCGTTACGGTCGCAGGTTCGAATCCTGCCTCGGGCATGGATGTGTGTGATGTCCTTAGGTTAGTTAGGTATATATAGTTCTAAGTTCTAGGGGACTGATGATCTCAGAAGTTAAGTCCTATAGTGCTGAGAGCCATTTGAACCATAACCGTTTGTCATCGAGGGAGATGCCACTTGATACAATCCCCGTCTTTGTCTTCATTTCACATCTTCCTGTACAGGTTGACAGGATCTGACACTACCAATCTTATAGGGTGCATCAAGAAACATGGATTAGTTTTTCTCTAATCTCAACTGGCAATTTTGCCTTTAAAATCCTAAGAGTCGCCCGATGTGATATTAGTTCATATCAGTGACGAGTTTTGTTCAAGTATTTTTCAGTACCTTCTCAGATGACCATTCCTGAAACAAAATGGCCAGGGGTTAAAATCTCCTTTCTGAGTCTCCCCTGTATTCAACGCTACCAGCATTTGTCAAGAAATGCCTTTTCGAAATCTTCATATGTGTGGCAAGAATCCATGATCTCTGTTGCTCTTAAGGCTGCATCTCTGTGTATAAAAATTCCTGACGAAATTAATTTTCTGGGATTCATTCCACAGCTGTAGAAGTGCTCCTTGACATCCATGAATAAATACAACGTGCTGAATATTCAGGGGTGTACATCTGAAATTGCCTGTGTTTTAACATTTCTCCTCCATAATGATTGTTGCGTGGTTGATGTGACCAGTCGCGTACGAAGCGGATAAATCAGAACTTTCGTGATTCTAAAAATCAGAGGCGTGAAGTGGCTTGAACTTGCTCATCTATGCTTTGGGCAAGTTTTGCTCCGTTTGTAGTTATCCAGCAGTTATTCAGCAGTGAATTCTTCCTTCTGTTAAGTAAACTTTCTCTGAATTTTCTGATCCTGTTCCAGCGACACAGTAGTCACACGGTTGGACAATTTACTCACAATTTGGTGCAACAGTTCCTAACTTTGCTTTATTTTGCATAGTTTGGTTGTTAATTTACTAATCACTGCAGGTATTACTTCTTGGGCTTTCCTTCATTCACCGATTTGATATAATACCAAGACAAATCCTGTTTGTTAGGTATGTTCTCTAACGATCTACCAAACATCTCCAATCTGCGCAAAATCTCTGTGATGGGATTTCTCATCTGTTGGGCTGAAACATTTGGTTCAACGTTCCCCTCTACCGACAACATTACCTTCATTCGCCTGTTCTATTTTAAGCTGATGGCTGGTCTTCAGCGTAACACACAAAATTAATCCTAAAAAGAACCTACAATCCACAGTTATGTGGCGAGACTTTCAATATCTCCACACAAACGGTCTAGAATCGTAAAATCTATTAATACTTGCAAAGAATAAACGAACCGATAGCACCTCACAGCTGGTCAACGCATTGTACAAGTAACAGAAAAAAGTTTAAGTTGTCTTTAATTATTGTTACTAGGAAAGATATACTAACAACTGAACTACAGTGGTATTAATTCAGCTATAATGTATTGGTATTAATTCAGTTGTAATATTGTTTGGTACAAGCAATAGACACAATTATAGGAAGAAGCATAATATAGCGCCGCGCGGGATTAGCCAAACGGTCTAGGGCGCTGCAGTCATGGACTGTGCTGCTGGTCTCGGCGGAGGTTCGAGTCCTCCCTCGGGCATGGGTGTGTGTGTGTGTGTGTTTGTCCTTAGGCTAACTTAGGTTAAGTAGTGTCTAAGCTTAGGGACTGATGACCTTAGGAGTTAAGTCCAATAAGATTTCACACACATTTGAACATTTTTGAACATAATATAGTTTTTGCCTGCTTTAGAGTTGTGATGAGAAGTTTTTGACAGTAGTAATATAATGATGTAGTACAACACACAATCCTGTCATAATGGTGGTCACTAAAATATTGAACTACGTGACATGACAGTGATGTAAGACTTAACAAAATAGGAGTTCTATTGCTTCGAGAGTGGTTCAAATTCAAATCTTTGTCTGTATTACGATTACGAAACAAATGCAAAATGTTTATGTCACTATGGTTGGGAAGAACATTGTGTGTAGTGCAAAGCATAATCAATGTGACGGCTAATCTTTAACAAGTTGGTACCGTACTTTTAACTTAATGAAATTTATCCGAATCAGAGCTTCTATGTGCAAGCTCTGTGTTTCCTCACCATGAGCGAAGTAAACTTCCAAACCGTGAACTAAGATTAACTTCGTATAGAATTAAATGATCTCGGAAAAGTCCTTTTCGAGTAACCCCTCACCTTACGTTTTACTGACGAATAAATATCACAGTGAATTCCCTTGTTTATACTGCCTCACTGCAGAATAAATAAAATAACATTTCACAATAAGCTTGGCTATTGAATGTTGTGCAATTATTCTAAATCGACTCTAGTGGGAGATATAAATGTGTGGCTTCTGTTCTTTCGGACCTGTTTGAAGGAAGAGACACCACACATTCATATAACTGATTCGTTTCGATGGGCAATTTATGCAGCTCCTTGAGTGTGGATGCTCAAGTACGTCCGACCTCTTGTGGGAATCTCAAAGTAGCGAGTATGGAGGACATGGGCAGCGACCGTGGACAGGTGGCGCTGGGTGGGAATGTGGGTCAGCCGACAAGCGTGCCGGGATACTCGGCGCAGTTACTACTTTCGTTGTGTTCGGGTGGCGCAATGATTAACGCAACTGTCCAGTAAGCAATAGATACCGTCTCCGCTGTTTTCGCATAAAATTCCGATGCAGCTGGCTTCAAGGCTTCCTTCCCTTTCCTTTCCTTTCTTCTTCTTCCACTTCCAATTCACGTAATCTAGCGAGAGAGCTTTTTATCTTCCGTCAGATCTCTAACGAATCTCACAATACAAGCACCTTTCTTTCTTTTCTCCCTAAAGTCACAGAATAAAGAATAGACGCACATACTGATAACTCTGATCATAATGAACTCCCGAATGCACTCCGTGATCAACATCATATCTCGCACATAGCGAATACGAGAAATTCCCAGTGATATACTACAGTGTCCACGCTTGTATTACATCTCCAAACCTTACGTTTTAGGTTAGTCTCAGTAGACTCTTAGATACGTGTTCCTCCTGAAAGGTAGTTACTGTAATAGAAAACTATGTCTCCTTCAGTCTTCTGCCGATCGCAATTTCTTCCTCTCATCCGTAAGTAAACTATAGCGAGTTCTATCAGACACTTTGCCTTTCGCTGCTTTCGCTGCATCTCTCCGCTTTGACGGGTGGAAATGTCAGCCTCAGCGTTCGTGCTGATTGCTCTCTATCGCCACTCGCCATTCACCAGGCTAACCCCATCTGTCCGCAATCCCCACCCTCCTTCTCCTTTTCCTCCGTGCTTCTACATTCTCGTCTCCTTACTATTTAAAGTGGTTGTCTCGCCTAAATCCACAAAACCAAGTGCCCTTTGATCATAGAATGAAGACTTTCACGGCAGGTGTTGTCATCACTTAACACTTCCGGGCTGAGATGCCGTGGTCCATACATAAGACTCTCCCCTGACGGTCGCCGATTGTCCTCGGAGGATGCCTTCCGCAGTCGAAGGCGAAGCGTCAGGGGAGAGTCTTATGTATGGACCACGGTATCTCAGCCTGGAAGTGTTAAGTGAAGACAAGTGCCCTTTGCTCACTCCTCTCCCGTTCCGCCTACCTGTTCCGTACCAGCTCTTCCTAGGTGGATTTCCCATACAACCACCGTCCTCAGACCACAGTATTACCACTGAAAGGGAAAGCAACACTTCCACCCACAGTCCCACATAACATTTCTCCTCCATAATGATTGTTGCGTGGTTGATGTGACCAGTCGCGCACGAAGCGGATAAATCAGAACTTTCGTGATTCTAAAAATCAGAGACGTGAAGTGATGCCTGAATTCAATCTGAATCTAGGATTTCGACTGGCAATCCTCGGCTGCCCCTCCTCTCTCCCGCACCTTCCCCCTTGCGAAAATTTGGATCACATTTCTGACAATATACCGTTATGACCTACTTAATGTACAGCTTGTCAGTGACTACCATTCTTCTCCTTAAGTATGGGATGTAGTTGGTAATATTCCCTTGTGAGTTAAACATAGTGATATCATGTCTCTTGTTCGCAATTAGCAACGGCGTTCTCGGAGCCACTACGGTTCCTTAACTACTCCAGCTATCGCCTGGGCTCCATAACAAACGTTACGGTGGACAGGTATACCTAGTTGCATACGGAGATCCCAGGGCTTCGGTGCTCTCCTTCCAGCTTCGCTTTTTCTCTCTACAGTACCCATTTTTTTCACACAGGGCCATTAGCCAGAGTCCTGTTATTTTCCTTTCAGCCTAACTGTGGCCATCCACAACAGGTTTCCTCCATTAACGTCTCAGCCAAGAATGGTAGTCACTGACTAGCTGTACATTCAGTAGGTCATAAAACGGTATACTGTCAGAAATGTGACCCAAATTTTCGCAAGGCGTAGATTGATGGTACCGATATCTTGCATCTGTACTTTCTTCTCCTGAAGTATGGGATGTAGTTGGTAATATTGCCTTGTGAGTTAAACATATCGATTGAGATTCTTCAAAATTTACCGCCGCAAGGCCACTTCTTACAGTATCATTTATACTCATCCTCGAACACCATGAAAGACTTTGCAGAAACTGTCATCATTACTCGCCGGCCGCTGTGGCCGAGCGGTTCTAGGTGCTTCAGTCTGGAACCGCACCACCGCTACGATCGCAGGTTCGAATCCTTCCTCGGGCATGGATAAGTGTGATGTCCTTAGTGTGGTGTCATCGCCAGACACCACACTTGCTAGGTGGTAGCTTTAAATCGGCCGCGGTCCATTAGTACATGTCGGACCCGCGTGTCGCCACTTTCAGTGATAGCAGACCGAGCGCCACCACACGGCAGGTCTAGAGAGACTGACTAGCACTCGCCCCAGTTGTACGGACGACGTAGCTAGCGATGCACACTGACGAAGCCTAGCTCATTTGCAGAGCAGATAGTTAGAATAGCCTTCAGCTAAGTCAATGGCTACGACCTAGCAAGGCGCCATTAGTAACATTGCATGTATCTACAGAGTCTCACTTGTATCATCAAGAACGCTGTATACAAATGATGGATTAAAGTTAAGTATTCCTGGAGCTACGTACTTTTCTTTATAGCATTCATTACGTATCCTGTTTCAGACCTCACGCCATCCTGCGTGAGCTTATAGCGCATGCCTTTCGGCTTCCTCTCATTGTGTCTAGGCTATCTTGTCTAGACACAACACTTAGGTTAGTTAGGTTAAGTAGTGCTAAGTTCTAGGGGACTGATGACCTCAGATGTTGAGTCACATAGTGCTCAGAGCCATTTGAACCATAATTACTCTTGTGTTTGCCATATTGTGGTGGGCAGTCTTCTACGATTTACTTACGAAATTAATTCACTGACTGCAAATTCCTTAGCATCAGCTACATTAGGTATAGATCAACTAGCCAAAGCGAAATATGAAAATTAGTGCCAGACAACGACATGGACACGGATATCCTGCTTATGAACAGCATTTGCCTTAACCCATGCACGCTCCCCGCAGTTGGGTGGTATATCTGTATCTAACAGAGCTGATGTCAAGGAATTCGGAATCAGCGAATTAATTTCGAAAGTATTTCTAGCAGCTGTGGGCCGTCAACAAAGCATGTTCTTTCAGACATGTACATAACTGTTGAATGTTGTATGGTTACTTTATTTCAAAATAAAAACAAAATTACTTAACACAGCCTTCTGAAATTCTTTCACCAAAGAAGACGAAGTAAATATTCCAGAATTCAAGTCAATAACAGCTGCTAACATGAATAACTTAGAAGTAGATATCCTCGGAGTAGTGAAGCAACTTAAATCACTTAATAAAAACAAGTCTTCTTGTCCAGATTGCATACCAATTAGGCTCCTTTCAGAGTATGCTCATGCGATAGCACCATACGTAACAATCATATACAACCGTTCCCTACCCAAAGACTGGAAAGTTGCACACACCAATATTCAAGAAAGGTAGTAGCAGTAATCCACTGCATTACAGGCCTATATTATTAACGTCGATATGCAGCAGGATTTGTAATATATATTGTGTTCGAACATTATGAATTCCTCCCGCCGGAGGTTCGAGTCCTCCCTCGGGCATGGGTGTGTGTGTTGTTCTTAGCATAGTTCAGTTTAAGTTAGGAATTCACACACATTACGAATTACCTCGAGGAGAACGGTCTATTCACACATAATCAACACGGATTTAGAAACCATCGTTCTTGTGAAACACACTCACGCCAAGTGTTGAGTGCTACTGACTAGGGATTTAAAAATGATTCCGTATTTCTAGAGTTCCAGAAGGCTCTTGACACTGCACCAAGCAAGCGGCTTGTAATGAAAGCGGCTTATGGAATTTCGTCTCAGTTATGTGACCGGATTAGTGATATCATGTCAGAGAAGTCACAGTTCATAGTAATTGCGGGAAAGTCATCGACCAAAACAGAAGTGACTTCTAGCGTTCCGCAAGGTGGTGTTACAGGCTCTCTCTGCCGTTCTTCATCCATATAAACGATTTAGGAGACAATCTGAGGAGCGATCTTAGGTTTTCGGCAGATGATGCTGTCGTTTACCGTCAAGAAAAGTCGTCAGAAGATCAATACCAATCGCTACACGATTTAGAGAAGATATCTGTCTTGTGCGAAAATTGGCACCTGACCCTAAATAATGAAAAGTGTGAGGTCATCCACATGAGTGCTACAAGGGATCTGTTAAACTTCGGTTAAACTATCAATCAGTCAAATCTAAAGGCCGCAAATACAACTACATCCCTAGGCACTACAATTACGAACAGCCTAAATTGGAAAGAACGTATATGAAATGTTGTGGGGAAGGCAAACCAAAGACTGCGTTTTATTGGCCGTATACTTGGAAAATGCAACGGATCTACTAAAGAGAATCCCTACACTACACTTGTCCATTCTCTTTAGAAGTAATTCTACGCGATGTGGGATCCTTACTAGATCAGATTAACGGAGTACATCCAGAAAGTTCAAAGAAAAGCTGCAATGGTAACAGCCCCACACACTCCGACACCGCGTAGAGACCGCGAGCGGCCCCGGTCAAACTACGTCCCGTGGAGACTTCCTCGCTGCTCCATGCCAACCGACCAACTGCCCAGGCCCGCCAACAACCGAACGACCAACCAACCGTCGTCCCGCTCCAATCTCCCTCCGTCGGACAGTTCATGTGTGTCGCCAGCGGTCGGCGAGCACTGGCTGTCGGCGCCTCACCGGCGCTCCGTCCCCCGACTTCGCTGCTGCAGCGTCCCGACTGCATTGCTGGTCCGTCCGGAACTGACCGCCAGACGCACGACGACCCGGTTGTTCCAGAGATGGTACGACAGTGCTCTTATCGATACGCGCTGCTGCTCACAGGCAAGTAAGCCAGCAAGTTTGTGACGCCAGTGAATGGAATAACAAAACGAGGCGGGAGTACCGTAATAGGAGATTACAAACAATAAATGGAACAAACGCGAGCCGTGCACGGCTCAGGGTTCTAATATATTATCTGTTATCAGTCGGAGAACCCACAGTTGTGACTGGACGACTGATCGCAACAATGGCTATGACCAATACTTGCAATTACAACATCATGCTGGAGTACATTCAAAATTTAACTTTTCGCCAGATATCTAATATTTTACTCCATTCTCAAAAAATCATGTCGCATCCCACGATAAAGTACTGTAGAAGGATACCAATAGCCAGAACTTAAAAAAGAAATCTAAAAAACCGGGAACAGAACGAAATAGATAAAAGAACAAACCCAAGAGAACTATACCACTTTCTAATGGATTCGATGCAGAATACAGGGAAGACCTACGACTGACAGCAGACTACCGTTGAAACATGATGGCCCTTTTGGATGGGCTTATTTTGCTAAAATGTAAGACTAGGATTGCTTGCCATGAAGGAGAACAAAAACGGTCGTAAAATATCTTCGTCGCACTGCCGTGCTTCAAGAGTGTCTCGGAAGACAACCAAAGGGGTCCTGCTATGAATACAAATTTCACCCCAGACCATCACTCCTAACTGCTGGGCAGGCGACATTTAGGTTGGTATCCCACCAATGGTGGGGCGGTCCCAGAACGTCTTCTGCCTGGTATCTCATTTACTGGAGTAGCATTGTTTTTAGCGACGAGTTAGCGACTGAACTGAACTCCTCTGACCAGCGAAGACTTGTCTGGAGACCCTCTGCACAGCAGTGGGTCACCAACCTGACTGTCACCTGCCATACGGCCTAACAACCTGGAGTGCTGGTCTGGTGCGCCATTTTTATTTTGGTTGTCATCCGCGGCACACTTACAGCACAGCGGTACGTCAACGATATTCTACTTCACGTGTTGTTGCACTTCATGGGAAGCGATACTGGGTTCACATTTCAGCCCCCACACGGCTGGTTGTCTTCGTTCACATCTACATCTACATCTACATTTATACTCCGCAAGCCACCCAACGGTGTGTGGCGGAGGCCACTTTACGTGCCACTGTCATTACCTCCCTTTCCACCTCCAGTCGCGCATGGTTCGCGGGAAGAACGACTGCTGGAAAGCCTCCGTGCGCTCTCGAATCTCTCTAATTTTACATTCGTGATCTCCTCGGGACATAACAGTAGGGGGAACCAATATATTCGATACCTCATTCAGAAACGCACCCTCTCGAAACCTGGACAGCAAGCTACACCGCGATGCAGAGCGCCTCTCTTGCAGAGTCTGCCGCTTGATTTTGCTAAACATCTCCGTAACGCTATCGCGCTTACCAAATAACCCTGTGACGAAACGCGCCGCTCTTCTTTGGATATTCTCTGTCTCCTCTACCAACCCGACCTGGTACAGATCCCACACTGATGAATAATACTCAAGTACAGCTCGAACGAGTGCTTTGTAAGCCACCTCTTTTGTTGATGGACTACATTTTCTAAGGACTCTCCCAATGAATCTCAAACTGGCACCCGCCTTACCAACAATTAATTATATATGATCATTCCACTTCAAATCGTTGCGTACGCATACTCCCAGATATTTTACAGAAGTAACTGCTACCTGTGTTTTTTCCTCTATCATATAATCTTACAATAAAGGATCCTTCTTTCTATGTATTCGCAATACGTTACATTTCTTGCCAAACCGTGCAATTGCCAGCAAGGTCGCCGGATATCTCACCAACAGAGAATTTTTGGAGGACTACGGTGAAGCCCATCCATCAATTCGGGGCTTTGACAATCTAACGCACCAATTGGACAGAATTGTTCTCCTCAGGAGGACATCCAAGAACTCCATCAATCAATAACAAGTCGAATAACTGCTTGCATAAGTGCCAGTGGTGGATCAAAGCGTTCTCATGAATAAATCAACCAATTTTTATAAATTATAATAATTTGTTTCTCTATACACATACATCCGATCTATCTGTTTCCGTCTCATAAGTCCTTCGTGGTGCGTTCTTTTTTTTCTTTTTCTTGCCTTAAAGCGTATTACTTAATTATGAAATTAGTGACGAACATCTTGAGCACGTGATATCGCTTACGTATTTGAGGGATAATTTTAAGAACCTGTATGAAATGGGATGATAGCGTAGAATCAGTGTTATGAAAGGTGAATGGAAACACAGAAATATTGGAAGGGTTCTTAAAGGTGTATTAGAATGTAGAGCAGATCGCCCACAATACGCTAGTGCGACTAGTTCTAGAGCATTGCTTCGGTGTCTGAAGTTCTCATCAAGTAGCCATCACAACACACACCGAACGAATTTAGAAACGCGCTGCCAGGCTGGTAACTGACCTTGGGTAACAGAAATGCTCGGGGGACTTAAATGAGATTTCTTGGGTAAGAGACATCGTAGTTCTCTCAAAATCCTATTGGGTGTATTTAGAAAACCTATATTCGTGAAAGAATAATATTGAAGCAAAATACCCTCCGCCTTGCACCGTACAGTGACTTACGCTATATGTATGTAGATGGACTGGACACGACTGGGTACACAATTCGTCTGCGTCCAAAGTGGAGGACCACTCCGGAATCCAATTTCAGTGATTTAAGTCATCCCTGTGAAGTCTAGATCAGAGTCCATCACTAGGCACTTAAGCACAGACCTCGCAAAAACGAGTCTGGTGCGTTAATCAGGACACCACTTGACTCAGTCACAGAAAAACGAGGCGGTTTGCTGGAACCAGTGTGCTGTCTAATCTATTGGAACCAGGCAGTGACATAGCTAGTAGGCGAATGGGGTGACAAGCATTGAATAGGTAAGATTGTAGAGGTTACAATTTGAGATCGCCTGATGAGTTATTTCCATGTGTATAATAATGGAGGAGGACGATCTGTAAAGCGATAAGACGATTTATGCGGCAATCGTCGCAAAACATCCTCGCTTGGTGTGGTCAGGTATATATAAAGGGTGCTCTATTGATTGTCACAGGGCAAAATATCTCACGAAATAAGCGTCAAACGAAAAAACTACACAGAACGAAAACTGTATAGCTTGAAGGGTGAAATCAGATGGTTCTATGGTTGGCCCGCTTGATGGCGCTGCCATGGGTCACACGGATATCAACTACGTTTTTTTTAAAATAGGAACCCCCATTATTTATTACATATTCGTGTAGTACGTAAACAAATATGAATGTTTTAGTTGGACCACTTTTTTCTCTTTGTGATAGATGGCGCTGTAATAGTCACAAACATATGGCTCACAATTTTAGACGAACAGTTGGTAACAGGTAGATGATTTAAATTAAAGTACAGAACGTAGGTACGTCTGAACATTTTATTTCGGTTGTTCCAATGTGATACATGTACCTTTGTGAACTTATCATTTCTGAGAACGCATGCTGTTACAGCGTGATTACCTCTAACTACCACATTAATGAATTTTTTTTCTTTTTTTTATTTTGGTCATGAGTCTACTGACTGGTTTGATGCGGCCCGCCACGAATTCCTTTCCTGTGATAACCTCTTCATCTCAGAGTAGCACTTGCAACCTACTTCCTCAGTTATTTGCTTGACGTATTCCAATCTCTGTCTTCCTCTACAGTTTTGCCCTCTACAGCTCCCTCTAGTACCATGGAAGTCATTCCCTCATGTCTTAGCAGATGTCCTATCATCCTGTCCCTTCTCCTTATCAGTGTTTTCCACATATTCCTTTCCTCTCCGATTCTGCGTAGAACCTCCTCATTCCTTACCTTATCAGTCCACCTAATTTTCAACATTCGTCTATAGCACCACATCTCAAATGCTTCGATTCTCTTCTGTTCCGGTTTTCCCACAGTCCATGTTTCACTACCATACAATGCTGTACTCCAGACGTACATCCTCAGAAATTTCTTCCTCAAATTAAGGCCGGTATTTGATATTAGTAGACTTCTCTTGGCCAGAAATGACTTTTTTGCCATAGCGAGTCTGCTTTTGATGTCCTCCTTGCTCCGTCCGTCATTGGTTATTTTACTGCCCAGGTAGCAGAATTCCTTAACTTCATTGACTTCGTGACCATCAATCCTGATGTTAAGTTTCTCGCTGTTCGCATTTTTACTACTTCTCATTACCTTCGTCTTTCTCCGATTTACTCTCAAACCATACTGTGTGCTCATTAGACTGTTCATTCCGTTCAGCAGATCATTTAATTCTTCTTCACTTTCACTCAGGATAGCAATGTCATCAGCGAATCGTATCACTGATATCCTTTCACCTTGTATTTTAATTCCACTCCTGAACCTTTCTTTTATCTCCATCATTGCTTCCTCGATGTACAGATTGAAGAGTAGGGGCGAAAGGCTACAGCCTTGTCTTACACCCTTCTTAATACGAGCACTTCGTTCCTGATCGTCCACTCTTATTATTCCCTCTTGGTTGTTGTACACATTGTATATGACCCGTCTCTCCCTATAGCTTACCCCTACTTTTTTCAGAATCTCGAACAGCTTGCACCATTTTATATTGTCGAACGCTTTTCCAGGTCGACAAATCCTACGAAAGTGTCTTGATTTTTCTTTAGCCTTGCTACAACACCTACTTGGGCATCATCATTTGTTGTAGGTCGTGGTTGACGTTTCACATGTGGCTGAACACTTCCTATTTCCTTAAATAACGTAACTATCCGGCGAACGGTCCGGACACTTCGATGATGTCGTCCAGGATACCGAGTAGCATACATAGCACACGCCAGTTGGGCATTTTTATCACAACAGCCATACATCAACACGATATTGACTTTTTCCGCAATTGGTAAACGGTCGATTTTAACACAGGTAATGTATCACGAAGCAAACACGGTCCGCACTGGCGGAATGTGTGGTGATACCACGTACTTATACGTTTGTGACTATTACAGAGCCATCTATCATAAAGCGGAAAAGGTGGTCCTACTGAAAGATTCATATTTCTTTACGTACTACACGAATATGTAATAAAAAAATGGGTGTTCGTATTTTTAAAAAAAAAACGCAGTTGATATCCGTTTGACCTATGGCAGCGCCATCTAGCAGGCAAACCATAGCGCCATCTGGTTTCCCCCTTCAAGCTAGGTGAGTTTCGTTCTTTGTAGTTTTTTCGCTAGATGCTTATTTCGTGATCTATTTGGCCCGGTCACTATCAACGGACCACCCTGTATAAGCAAACAGTTATGTCCCAAAACATTAACGTAACTGGCTTGATTCATCCTTGGAAAGCAGGATATCATCTACTCCATGTGTCACGGATTCGACACGTCCCTAGTATATTTGTAGAACCTGCAATTTCCGCAAACCACGGGCTGGTGGTTTGTGGACACGGAGCTGGCACTCGCTAGCGTCCCAGATGTGTTCCGTCCGGTACAGATCAGACGACACTGGTGATCAAGACATCAACGTGAACCCACTGTCGTAGTCCAGAAACCACTGCAGCACAATTAAAGCCTTGTGACGTGGGCTGTTATCCTGCTGTCGCGGAAGACCTCAAGCATGAAACGATGCAAATGGTGGGCAAGTCACGTTGTCGTCGATTACTACAAGTCCCATGGAAGCCGTGTTGAATGCTTCCACAGCGTAACAATGCTCCCACTGGTCGTCGTCTGTGGCGTGGTGCATGTTCCGAGCAGCGGTTCGTCTGGATGACGGCGTATCTGGAAGAATCATTGACCTGAGATAATGAGACGCATGACGCATTCGACCAGGTGACCCGTTTCCACTAATTCACTGTCCAGTCTCGATGACACCAATTGCAGCTGATGATGTCTTTGGGTGAACTTTGGAACAGGTAGGGTTCGTCTGCTGAAGTAACCTGTTGAGCAAGAAGCGCTCGACGGTGTGCTCTGAAACGCTTGTGCTTGCAACAGCCCTGTTCTCTGTCGTGAGATCTGCCAAAGATCGTCCTCCACCGCGTTGTACAGAGAGGACAAACCTCTGACCTCGGCATTCTGTGATGAGTTGAGGATGTCGAACCTCTTGGGAGCTACTCGTGTTTTGGCAGTCCTTCAACCACTTCCTTCATACGCTCACGACGTTAGCACGCGAGCAGCCGGCCGTCTTTAGCGTTTCCGAGTTGCTAGTTCATAGCGCCCGACCATAACAACCTACTTTTTGCCAAAGACCCCAGAATGATTCCTTACCCATCTCCGCTGTGTTTATGAGCTCTGTTTAACCCTTCATGTGCCCGCAACGCTATCAGACGCCGTTCAACTCGGGATAGGCAGTGGTCATGTTGGCCCGTCAGTGTATATTGAGGTGACAAAAATCATGGGATAGCGATATCTCCAGATGTAGATGATGGTAGTATCTCGTGCACAAGGTATATAAGGGCAGTGCATTGGTGGAGCTGTCATTTGCATTCAGGTGATCCGCGTGAAAACGTTCCCATGTGATTATGGCCGCACGACGGTAACTAACAGATTTTGAACGCGGAATGGTAGTTGCAGCTAGACGAATGGGACATTCTGTTTCAGAAATCATTAGTGAATTGAATATTCCGAGACCACAGTGTCAAGAGTGTCAAAAGAATACCAAATTTCTGGCGCTACTTCTCGCCACAGACTGCGCAGTCGCTGACGGCGGCGTTTGCGAGAGGTTTCAGTGCTAATAGACAAGAAAAACTGCGTTAAACAACCGCAGAGATCAATTTGGGACGTACAACGAACGTATCCGTTAGGACATTGCGGTGAAATTTGGCGTTAATAGGCAATAGCAGCAGACGACCGAATCAAGTGCCTTTGCTAACAGCACGACATCACCTACAGCGCCTGGCCTGGGTTTTTGACCATATCGGTTGGACACTAGACGACTGGAAAACCATACCTTGGTCAGATGAGTCCCGATTTAAGTTGGTAAGAGCTCATAATAGTGATAGTTCCATAATGGTGTAGCTTATGTTTACGTGGAATGGGCTGTGTGCCGGTTGTGTTTGGCTACTTGGTGGCCATTTGCAGCCATTCGTGAACTTCCATGTTCACAAACAACTATAGAAGTTTTATGGACGAGAATGTGCCATGTCACAGGGCCGCAATTGTTCGCGATTGCTTTGAAGAACGTTCTAGACAATTAGAGTGAGTGATTCGGCCACCCAGATCGCCCGGCGTGAATCCTGTCGAATATTTATGGCACTTAATCGAGAGGTCAGTTTGTCCACAAAATCCTGCATCGCCAACACCTTCGCAACTGTGGGTGGTTGTAGAGGCAGCATGGCTCAGTATTTCTGGAGGGGATTTCCAGAGACTTGTTGAGTCCATGGCACGTCGAGGTTCTAAAATGGTTCAAATGGCTCTGAGCACTATGGGACCTAACATCTGAGGTCATTAGCCACCTAGAACTTAGAGCTACTTAAGCCTAACCAACCTAAGGATACCACACACATCCATGCTCAAGGCAGGATTCGAACCTGCGACCGGAGTGGTCGTGTGGTTCCAGACTGAAGCTCCTAGACCCGCTCGGCCGCACAGGCCGGCGTCGTGGTTTTGCATTACGCCGGGCGAAAGGAAGTCCGAGATGATACAAGGAGGTATTCCATGACCGTTGTTATCTTAGTGCTTACCCCTCGAGCTACCTTAAGGCGTGTGACCGAGCGAGGTGGCGCAGTGGTTAGACACTGGACTCGCATTCGGGAGGACGACGGTTCAATCCCGCGTCCGGCCATCCTGATTTAGGTTTTCCGTGATTTCCCTAAATCACTCCAGGCAAATGCCGGGATGGTTCCTCTGAAAGGGCACGGCCGACTTCCTTCCCCATCCGTCCCTAATCCGATGAGACCGATGACCACGCTGTTTGGTCTCCTTCCCCAACCAACCAACAACAACTTAAGGCGTGTGACGGAAAGTATACTGGTACTACTATAATCTGCACCGTTCGCTGTTCCATTTGCAGATGTCGTGTGCGAAAAAGGACTGTCACAAAGGCTGATTACAAAATTCATGAGCCACATCGCTGGTCGATCATCAGCGATCGGCTTGTTATCTTTGGCGCGTCCCCGGGCATGAGCATCTTTGCGTTTTCGGCTGGGGCGCGCGGGACGGCGAGAGGTAGTCGGTTTGGGGCGGCCGGTGAGACTGGCGGAGTTGTGTCTCGGGCGTAAGCACATGTGTGATGTCTGTTACTCTGGGCCTGTTTGCTAATCGTGACTCCTGCTGCGGTTACTGGTTGTCTGGAAGGCATTTGATATAAAATGTGCCAAGCCTGGCAGTGAGAGGGGAGTCCGGAGTTGGAGGTGCCTGTGTGAGAAGCACGGCGTGGGCCTGTTGGTTGCTTCGTCCTTCTGGCAGCCACCGCAAGCGGATGTTCGGCCGGAATGTCTACAGTCTGTGGTGAGCATAGTGTGAACAAGTTCTCGTAGGATGCGCTCCCAGCCTGACTCTTAGCCTGTGTTATTTGTGGGTGCCGACCCATTCTCTGTAACTGCTTCCGGGTGGCCTGTAAGATTTCACGGCAAAACTGTGTTTTTGTGGCATTCTGTGTTTCTGGCTCAATCTCCGCCTAGAAAGGTTCGATTGGACATATTTTGGAATTCCTTAAAGCTGTAATTTAAACATATAAAAAAAATTGTTCTTTCAGAATAAGTGCCTGTTTCTTTGGGACATTGCAGTTCAAACAGGAGTGGCGTAATGTTAATGAGTATTTATTCGTCAAATGAAGTGTATTTAATGTCTAGCAGTTTTCTGGGGCACGCAGCTGTGTTATTGAACTCATTTTGAGGCGTTCTGTCAGGTGAATGACTGCTCCCCACTTCAACGTAGTCTTTTGAGTGGTATTGTAAGATTTTTTTGATATTTGTCAGTGGGGTGTATTGAGTCAATTTTGTTTTTCTCCTTTTGAATTACGCAGAATTGTTTGGTTTATCTGGTTATTGGCTTAACTCGCGCATCACGCACTAAATCAGCTGATATTGATGATTGATATTTTTATTCCTGTTTAATGTCAGACAGATTCAAATGTAACATCATTTATGTTATTTGAAATAAATGTGTTGGATTGACCTTAATGAATTATGTGCAATCGAAGTAAGGGACCCAGTCCTTCATTAATGCTTAACAGTGGCGTGTGGTTCGGGTTGTGAGCCCCGTGCTCGGTCCACTCCAGTTTCTCACAAGTTACCAGAAACGAATGAACGACATTTCGAAACGGTAGCCAACTATCCTTCAATAACTGGGAGTCTCGGATTCTGTTGTCAGTTTCAAATGTGAAAGAGAATTGTTGCTATGCAAAGTACGCAGTGTCCGCCTGTTTGCGGAGACCTTGACCCCTCACCCACCCAAAGGATTCCTGCAGCGCGTTTTGCAGGGTGGGAAGCGGCCACACGGGGCCAACCGCTGCCGCCCACCAACCAGTGCCAGCGGCTCATCTGGGTAATGCGGCGACGCGACCTCCGCCTACCCATCGGCTGCGCCCAACACGCCCACGCTGGGCCAGCCAGCCAGCCAGCCAGACCTTCTGTGATTCATTCCCGATTAATGGCGCGCGCAGTAATAAGCAGTCCGCCGGAGGAACTGGGGCGGAAAGCCCGCCAGTATTGAGCGGCCCTCTCCACGTAGACGTCGACGCCCCGCCACTGACATTCGCTGCCACTGCCACATCCGCCACTCTGTTCCGAGAGACACTGGCGACGTTGCCATGAAAAAAACCTAATATCGCGGACAGTTTTTACACTTCAGATGCGATGAGTAGCGGGGCGACTGAACTTTTTAGTTGGGTCAGAAAAATGAATTTTGTACAATAAGGAAGCTCGATATTCTACTGCGTGACTGTGTAAATATCACATGTTATTAAGTCTAAAACTATGCTTCGGCCGTTTTGCAATAGACGGCAGTAGCGCCAAGTGGGGTTCAGTGGTTGGTCATAGGTGTAATACACTACTGGCCATTAAAATTGCTACACCAATAAGAAAAGCAGATGATAAACAGGGATTCATTGGACAAATATATTATACTAAAACTGACATGTGATTACATTTTCACGCAATTTGGGTGCACAGATCCTGAGAAATCAGTACCCAGAACAACCACCTCTGGCCGTAATACGCTTGGGCATTGAGTCAAACAGAGCTTGGATGGCGTGTACAGGTGCAGCTGCCCATGCAGCTTCAACACGATACCACAGTTCATCAAGAGTAGTGACTGGCGTATTGTGACGAGCCAGTTGCTCGGCCACCATTGACCAGACGTTTTCAGTTGGTGAGAGATCTGGAGAATGTGCTAGCCAGGGCAGCAGTCGAACATTTTCTGTATCCAGAAAGGTCCGTACAGGACCTGCAGCAAGCGGTCGTGCGTTATCCTGGTGAAATGTAGGGTTTCGCAGGGATCGAATGAAGGGTAGAGCCACGGGTCGTAACACATCTGAAATGTAACGTCCACTGTTCAAAGTGCCGTCAATGCCAAGAAGAGGTGACCGAGACGTGTAACCAATGGCACCCCACACCATCACGCCGGGTGATACGCCAGTATGGCGATGACGACTACACGCTTCCAATGTACGTTCACCGCGATGTCGGCAAACGCGGATGCGACCATCACGATGCTGTAAACAGAACCTGCATTCATCCGAAAAAAATGACGTTTTGCTATTCGTGCACCCAGGTTCGTCGTTGAGTACACCATCGCAGGCGCTGCTGTCTGTGATACAGCGACAAGGGTAACCGCAGCCATGGTCTCCTAGCTGATAGTCCATGCTGCTGAAAACGTCATCAAACTGTTCGTGCAGATGGTTGTTGTCTTCCAAACGTGAATGCTCTGAAAAGCTAATTATTTGCATATCAGAGCATCTTCTTCCTGTCGGTTAAATTTCGCGTCTGTAGCACGTCATCTTCGTTGTGTAGCAATGTTAATGGCCAGTAGGGTATTTACAGGATGTTCGGACATTCGCGTTACGACCTTCTAGACTTGTAGAGGGGAATGAGGACATAATATTTCGAATAGAAATCAATGGCGGGAAACGTAGCGTTTCCGTTCTTCGACGATTTGAATTCAGATCTTTAGCTCCAAGAACTGAATTGGGCATGACGAAGGATAATTCTGTCTTTGCAAGCATTATCCTGACTTGCGGGGTCTGCTGGTTAATTGGATGTAGCGTGAACGCCCATTGGAAGCGTTATTCTTCATCACCATACTGGCTATCACGCGGCATGATGGTATGGAGTGCCATTGGTTACACGTCTCGGTCACGGCACTTTGAACAGTGGAGGTTACATTTCAGATGTGTTACGACCCGTGGCTCTACCCTTCATTCGATCCCTGTGGAACCCTACATTTCGGCAGGATAATGCACGACCGCATGTTGCTGGTCCTGTACGGACCTTTTTGGATACAGAAAATGTCGACTGCTGCCCTGGCCAGCAAATACTCCAGATTTCTCACCAATTGAAAACGTCTGTTCAATGGTGGCCGACCAACTGGCTCGTCACAATACGCCAGTAAATAATAATGTCGTGTGACGAGGGCCTCCCGTCGGGTAGGCCGCTCGCCTGGTGCAAGTCTTTCGATTTGACGCCACTTCGGCCACTTGCGCCTCGATGGGGATGAAATGATAATGATTAGGGCAACACAACACCCAGTCCCTGAGCTGAGAAAATCGCCGACCTAGCCGGGAATCGAACCCGGGCCCTTAGGATTGACAGTCTGTCGCGCTGAGCACTCATTTACCAGGGGCGGACAATACGCCAGTCACTACTCTTGATGAACTGTGATATCGTGTTGAAACTGCATGGGCCGCTGTACCCGTACACGCCATCCAAGCCAGTAGTGTAGATTTGATTTCAGATAGTACTTCAGATGTTAGAGGCACAACCAAGTATCGCATCTGTGAAGGTACACTCTGCCATGAAGTTTTAGTTTCTCCAGGGAGAGTCTGCAAAACGACATTCTCACTGGTTCGTGGAGAAAAATGAGGGAGGGGTATCACTCCTACATCGCTGTCGCAATGTGGGTGCCACATTTCAGCAATCTGCATTTCGTCGTTGAAGACATTCTCTACAGGGCGCCATCTACAATATCGTCATACATGGCAACAAGCGATGTTCCTCATGAGAGGAATACTGAGATTCGGCGATGTCCGCATAAAATAATTGTCGAGACGCTGGACTTATGCTAGTTTCATTGTTAACAATATCTGAGACTTGTGGAAACTATCAGCCAAGTGGGTGCCAAAATATGTAAAACTAATCTCGTTGTATGGTGAAAGATTCGACTGTGGATGCACAAAATGAAAAAAGTTTTCTACGCACTCAGAAGCTGCACCAGTTAAATAAAAAATATCGTGTGACTAGGGCCTTCAGTCGGGTAGACCGTTCGCCTGGTGCAAGTCTTTCGATTCGACGCCACTTCGGCGACCCGGGGGGCCAAAGGGATGGAATGATGATGATTAGGACAACACAACATCCAGTCCGTGAGCAGAGAAAATCTCGGACCCAGGCGGGAATCGAGCCCGGGCCCTTAGGATTAACATTCTGTCACGCTGACCACTTTTTTTTTAATCTCATTTTGTTCGTTTTTGTTCGTTGTATCTGTTCGTGGCGGACGTCGCAAGACACCCGTTTCAATTCGTCGTTGATCCATTAACTCAGTTTTTTTTTATTACAGAGGGCAGCGAACCCCCTAACCGAACACGCTGAGTTACCGTGCCGGCGACCACTCAGCTATGGGGGGCGGACATAATATGCAGTGATGAAGTATCTTTGTAACTACACATTGGCAAAAACAAATGAATTATGTTAATATTGTTGCTGATGCACTATTTCAATTAAAAATGAAAAAAACATTCGTAACTGATGTAACATTCTACTCGCTACCTCAAACTACAATACAGCAATTAATCCCATCTGGACCACATTTTTATCCTTTACTTTAGTTACCCTATTTCCACTTACCCTACTAAAAATTTTCCTTTCTATGATTGTAGTTGTTTCATTTACCTGTGAAACTTACGTGTTAATTTGGCGATTTTGTTTTTACCCACTATATTTTGTAATTCTTGCGATACTCTGCATATCTCTGCTGTACCCAGCTTCGATTGATCATAATAAGCTCATTGAGAAACCTTGTAAAATTCTGGCAATTGTTGCTAGTTGTAAGATAGTGGTTGTTTTCGTCAACAATTGCGAGTTGTTGCTTGGTATGTAAAAGAAAAAGATATGACTGAAAGAGTGCTGCTGAAAACTAATACGTTGAATAAAAATAATATTCTTGCGTATTAATCAAAATTTCAAAAAAATGTTAATAGTATACTGAATTTCATTATGATTAAATATTCATCTTTGATAAATCCATGGCTTTAACAAAATGGTAAATGTTATGTAAATCAGAACATTGGGAGGAATTGTGGCCTAAATAACTATTTATTATTTCTTAATATCAAATGACAAATTATGACTGAAGACATGCCACACGAACCTTTTATCTGACAATCGCTTTCAATAATACGCCGTCTATGGTTGACCAAGTGATCAGCTGGGGATCAACACACCCACAGTAACTTGAACTATCGCTTTATCTGACTTCATAAATGTGAATCTGTGGTATGGTCCAAAAACTATGCTACTATCAAGCATTAATACTACACTATTGCACAAAACAATTATGGTTCCAAAGAACAGGGTGCTGAGAAGCAAATATACTGGAGCCCTACGCCGTAGCAGCGGATACTTTACACTTATGCACTTGAGGGTGGCACAGCACGACGTTCTCGCCGAGTGCTGTCGCGGACAACGGCAATCCGTTATTAACGGCGCACGCCCAGAGATTTGCAAGTATGCGGTCTGGCGTATGGCTGATTCGGAAAGCACACAAGAGCCTCTGAAACCCCGGTGGATTCCAGTGTGCAGGTGGACCCGTTTGCTGATCTGCCAAACCAATTTGACTCCGTGACATGACTGTACTTGTTGAATATGTGCAACATTTAGACGACCCACTCAAAACAAATAAGTACACTCACGCACAACTAGTGTGCGTGATGCAAGAAGCAGTACCCCTGACAGCTCAGGTGGCGACGGGCACACGCTGTAAGTGGCACACTAGCAAAGCACACAAGTTTCACCATCTAGATAAAGATCTGCCGTTCTTCACTAGCAAAGCGCCGGTACAAGAGGGTTTTTCTCTATTCTCTACAGCATTTCTCCGCATCTCGGTAACATGGCATATTTGCATGTTTGCACCACACCTACTTTAGCACAAGCCAGTCACGAGCTAGAGTTCGGCATTCGAAACTGGGAGACTGTTCCCCTGCTCTGCATACACAGATTTGATCAAACAGCGACTTTAAAATGTATTTGGAGGAAAAGTGAAGAAGAGTCAGCTTCGTGTCCTCTTTCCCACACGTTTATGCTGTGTCTCTGCTAAAAGCTTGACTTGGATGGAACCCAGCCCTCCACAAAAAGATCACTATCTCCCCTCCTGCATCAATTTCGAACTTTCTAAAGAACAGCCATAAACTCGCTAAAAGCCTCCTGCCTCCACAAATATGTTTTGTAGCAGAGTCTGGACGCCTGGGCGCCACTGCCTTGTCCCACGGACTTCTCAAAACTCTCAGCTGTCTCATCCGTTTTCTACATAACAAGGGCACATACACAGCTTTATTGCCAGTCATCGGATCATACAACGTTCAGGTCAAAGCTGCAGCGACCCCTGAGCCCTAGTTAGCCTACCGGGACGCGGTCGCCAGCCGACCGGGGCCACCTCCTATGTCAGAACAGTGATACTTGGGGACTTGGCTGTTGGCAAAAGTTTTCACTCAGGTCCACCCATCCGTTCTGGAGAAGAAAGCTCCCCTCGTCTCTCAGTCACGATACGCTTTTACTGCTGTCAATTAATGCAGCAGCCTCTTCTTTCAAACACAGGTAAAGCCAACCACTATTCTTTCTCTAGAGCATTCAAGCAAGAGTGTTAACTACTGCCAACCATTTCATCCCATGACTGAAGTAAGATCGTATCAAATACAGAAGCCAAGTAATAAAGATCACTTTCCCTATGAATATTAAGCAGCATGACACAATATCAAAAGTGGGAGTCCCATAGTGCTCAGAGCTATTTGAACCATTTGAACTAAATGGTTACAGGGTCATGCAGACATTTATCTACTCATTCATCCTGAAATTGCTGCCACAGAAGATTATTTCCAGAACCAGAATATAATATTGTTGTTTTGAGGTTTCTCAGCTCCATAGAAAATTACTATCCCTGCTCAATCCACATGGGTACTAAAGGAAATCCAATAAATTTTGGGTATACATTAAATCGCACAAATCTAAGGGCTGTCAATTCGACTAAATACCTAGAAATTACAATTACGAGCAACTTAAGTTGGAAAGACCACATAGATAATATTGTGGGGAAGGCAAAACAAAGACTGCGCTTTGTCGGCAGAACACTTAGAAGATGTGTCAAACCCACCAAAGAGACACCCTACATTACACTTGTCCGTCCTCTTCTGGAATATTACTGCGCGCTGTGGGATCCTTACCAGGTAGAATTGACAGAGGACATCGAAAAAGTGCAAAGAAGTGCAGCCGTTTCGTGTTATTGCCAGGGTTACGAAATTTCAAACACCAACTTTCCCTTCCGAATGCGAAAATATTTTGTTGAGATCCACCTATGTAGTGAGAAATAATCATCATAATATAATAAGAGAAATCATAGCTCGAACGGAAAGATTTAGGATTTCGTTTCTCCCACGCGCCATTCGAGAGGGGAATGGTAGAGAAGTAGTATGAAAATGGTTCGATGAACCCTCTGTCAGGCTCTTAAGTGTGCATTGCACAGTAACCATGTAGATGTAGATGTAGACAGGACATCGATCACAAACGTTCTCACATTCACCCAATATAAAAGAATCACAGTGTTCTTGTGGTATGTGTCATCTGTTCCTTTAGCACAAAGATGTAAATAGTATCAACAAAACATCATACAAGTGACATAGAACAAGTGATTCTTTACACAAAACGAAAAATAGTGCATGAGTTCATTAAGAAAAATAATTTTGTGTATTAGTTTACGTGTCAGGTTTGATCTCTTGTCATGCTTGCTGATTTAGATGAGAATGACCTTGTATCCCAGAACATTTTGTAAATGGTGTTGCCCTTATAAAAATGAAACTTGATAAGAAAACACAGAAAATACATGTGATCTAGTAAAAGTGAAAACAGCAAGGCACATATAAAACAAACTGATGAAAAACAATAAATATCTTCTACTGCTCCCTTCTCTCAGGTCTTTAGGGAATCCAATTTTAAATTTACAATTGTCACACGAATAAACACAGCACTACACATGTCATGTAAAAGGTTGGATGTGGCAGCTATGCGGGATGAATTTGCCAAGATGGGTTACCCTTTTACTCAGCATGGCAGCAGCCTGGGTGTGGTAGGACCTACCTCCTCCTTGTCTGTGGGCAGCAATCAGTGGCGTCTTGATTACTGACCATCTTGGATGACGTGCTAGTAGGAAATGTGTTGCCGTTGTCGAAGATGTTCATGGGATGAGCCAGGCAGCATATGGACATGGGTTTGAGGTGAATCACCTTTCACCGTCGCCGTCTACGTCGTCCAGTGTCTTCAGATACGTAAGTTCCTCCACTCAGTGCTCCGCAGCTCTTTTTCTTTGGCTGTGCACGCTCCTTGATTCAGTGGTAGGTCCCTCCTTTAAAAATTAATGGGGAGAAAAAGGGAAAAAGATTCAGCTTCATGCCCTCTTTCCCACACGTTTATGCCGTGTCTCCGCTAAAAGCATGACTTGGACGGAACCCACTCCTCCATAAAAAGATCGCTATCTCCCCTGTTGCGTCCATTTCTAACTTTCTAAAGAACAGCTATAAACTCGCTAAAAGCCTCGTGCCTTCACAAATATGTTTTGTGGCAGAGTCTGTATGCCTGGGCGCCACTGCCCCGTTCCACGGAATTCGCAAAACTCTCAGCTGACTCATCCGCTTTCTGTATAACAAGGGCCCATACTCAGCTTTATTGCCAGTCATCAGATCATACAATGTGCAGGTCAAAGCTGCAGCGACTCCTCGGTCCTAGCCAGCCTACCTGCCTGGACGTGGCCGCCGACCGACCGACGCCACCCCCTGTCTATGCACAATGACACTTGGGGACTTGGCTGTCAACAAACATTTTCACACAGGTATGCCCATCCGATCTGCAGCAGAAAGCTCTCCCCTCGACTCTCAGCCGCCATACGCTTTTAGTGTTGTCAATTAACTCAGCACGCTCTTCCTTGGAACACAGGTAAAGACTACTGCTGTGCCTTCTCTAGAGCACACAAGCAAGAGTGTTAACTACTGCCAACCATTTCATCATATGAATGAAGTCAGATCGTGTTAGATGTAGAAACCAAGTAATAAAGATCACCTCCCTATGAACGTTAAACAGCATGACACAGTATCAAAAGCGAGAGTACCCTGCAATCTCTCACCTTCTTTGCTTGTCCACCAAGGTACTTCCGCATTGTTGGTAATTTTCTTTCTCTCTTAGTCTATGGGAATTTTTCCCAGTTTTAAAGCTGTGAGATGCTGCTTGTTAGAACGTGCTTCCACTGTTCTGACTCTGCTTCAGTGTTCTGTTCTTGTACTAGTGAGAGTGTCCGCCCCTGCTAGCTGAGTGGTCAGCGCGACGGAATGTATACCTAACGGCCCGGGTTCAATTCCTGGCTGGGTTGGAGATTTTCTCCCCCCAAGGACTAGATGTTGTGTTGTCCTTATCATCATCCTTTCATCCCCATCGACATTCAAGTCGCCGAAGTGGCGTCAACTCGAAACACTTGCACCAGGCGAATGGTCTACCCAACAGGCGGCCCTAGCCACACGGTAGTTTTTACTAGTGATAGTTATGGTTGGGGTGGGGGGGGGGAGGACTGGCTTTGTCTGCAATAGAACTAAGATGGTTTGGAAATTCTACAGTGGTGAAGAAATCGGGTGAAATAATTTCAGTTACTTGTTGAGGAGAAGCTCAGGTGAAGCATCTAGGTTATCTGAAGACTGCTTGCTAGTGACTACACTGAGTATATTCTGACACACTTTGTTTACATTTGTGACGTCACATAACAGAGATCATTGAGCTACCTACAATGCCACAACCATGGTCTTTCTTATCATTGCCGGCATTGCTCTTATCAGCGATGTCGTCATAGTTATCAGTGATGTCATCAACCTTATGAGTGACATCATTAAGCCATGTCCCCCTTTCCTTCTCTCCCCCTGCTCGACCGTCTCCCACTGGCACAGCCAATCATGACTTAGCATTAAAATGATGTGCGAAAACGATACCAACATCAAAGATATACTGGGTGATCAAAACGTCAGTATCAATTTGAAAACTTAATAAACCACGGAATAATGTAGATAGACAGGTAAAAATTGACACACATGCTTGGAATGACATGGGGTTTTATTAGAAGAAGAAAAAAACAAAGTCCACGAAATGTCCGACAGGTGGCGCTGGACAGCAAAACGTCAGTGATTGCGCATGACAATCGTGTATAAAAGGAGCTGTAATGAGAGAGAGAATCAGATGCGCCAGCAGTCGCAGCATGTTGATGTTACCTGAAAAGGCGCTTTTAGTGAAGCTGTATTATCAGATTGGGGAATGTGCTAGTTCAGTGTTACGATCCTATCGCCATAGGAAGGGGATTCGAATGGTTAAAGGTCCGTTGACAAATGCAGCTGTGGCGAGAAGGATTTCGAAGTTCGAAGCCACGGGTTGTTTTTAGACGATAGACACCGTAGTGGCCGACCGAGTACAAGGCGTAATGCTGCTGAGACAGTTCAGGAAGAAATGGAGACGGTAGCGGGTTCGTCTATGCACGGGGAAGTCAGCGCTCGTGCAGTCGCACGTCGCACCGGCATTCCATACACTACTGCTTGGTTGGCACATACGCATACCCTCCGATTCTATCCGTACAAAATCCGTCGGTATCATGAACTGTTACCTGGCGATTTAGTAAAGCGGAGGGCATTTGCGGTGTGGGCGTTTCAAAAGATGGCGGAAGATGACGATTGGTTGAGTAACGTGTTGTAGACCGACGAAGCTCATTTCACGCTCCGAGGATCTGTTGGCTACCGAAAATCCTAGAACTGTCGTGGGAACTCCATTTCACGACGAGACAGTCACAGTATGGGTTGAATTTACCACATCTACCGTTATCGTGCCTTTTTTCTTCGAGGAAATGCGTGATTCTGGTTTTGTAACTCCTACCGTGACGGGTGAGAGGCACGCCGATATGTTGCAGAATCGCATCATCCCCAACCTGGCTGATAAATACCTGCTGGAACGTACGATGTTTATGCAGGATGGCGCTCCACCCCATATTGCTACACGCGTGAAAGATCTCTTGTGCGCGTCGTTTGCTGATGATTGTGTGCTCAGCCGCCACTTTCGTCATGCTTGGTCTCCCAGGTCCCCAGACGTCAGTCCGTGCGATTATTGGCTTTGGGGTTACCTAAAGTCGCATGTGTATCGTGATCGACCGACATCTCTAGGGATGCTGAAAGACAACATTCGACACCAATGCCTCACCATACATGCTTTACAGTGCAATTCACAACGTTATTCCTCGACTACAGCTATTGTTGAGGAATGATGGTGGACATATTGAGCATTTCCTGTAAAGAACATCATCTTTGCTTTGTCTTACTTTGTTATGCTAATTATTGCTATTCTGATCAGATGAAGCGCCATCTGTCGGACATTTTCTGAACTTTTGTATTTTTTTGGTTCTAATAAAACCCCATGTTATTCCAAGCATGTGTGTCAATTTGTACCTCTCTATCTACATTATTCCGTGATTTATTCAGATTTCGAATTTGTACTGACTTTTTGATCACCTGGTATATCAACAGCCTTGAATTTTCTAGTGTAACACGAAATATTACAGAATCCCCAGTAAGATCAATCCGTGACGTATACTCAGTATACAAGTTCCGAGACCCGCATTCTTAAACGCCCACAACAAATATTCCGACAAGTAATCCGAAGTTTCTCTACATAAACAGAATCACACCACTTCTCTCCGATGGCAGAAAACTGGAGTCTCTCTTTCTCGCTCGATGTCCCAAATAGTTCCTTTTTTCTCTTACGACCCTCCTGCTCCCAAGAATACCTGTTCGCCCCGCCAAACACCCACCAACGTCATAATACTTCGGCCACCGAGAGCTCGAGCACCACACTAACGAGTTACACAGGTCGTACAACACTTTGACATATATGCAAATGGACCACCATCCATACACTAATGATTCTCTAAAATAATATTCTGATTGACAGGTTACGTGATGATGGATCTGTTGACAGCAATTATTATCAGTTTTAATTACATATCTAATTAACATCGAAATATTTGCACTTCTAACGCACACTGATTTATATTACTCTTTAAAGAGAAAAAAGAGGGCGTACTGGTCACAAATAGATGTTCATACAGGTATCAAAGGAAACTGCAAAACTGTAAACTTTGGCGGCCGGAGGATGAATGTACACTACTCGTCATCATCATCATCATCATCATTTAAGACTGATTATGCCTTTCAGCGTTCAGTCTGGAGCATAGCCCCCTTTATAAAATTCCTCAATGATCCCCTATTCAGTGCTAACATTGGTGCCTCTTCTGATGTTAAACCTATTACTTCAAAACCATTCTTAACCGAATCCAGGTACCTTCTCCTTGGTCTGCCCCGACTCCTCCTACCCTCTACTGCTGAACCCATGAGTCTCTTGGGTAACCTTGCTTCTCCCATGCGTGTAACATGACCCCACCACCTAAGCCTGTTCGCCCTGACTGCTACATCTACAGAGTTCATTCCCAGTTTTTCTTTCATTTCCTCATTGTGGACACCCTCCTGCCATTGTTCCCATCTACTAGTACCTGCAATCATCCTAGCTACTTTCATATCCGTAACCTCAACCTTGTTGATAAGGTAACCTGAATCCACCCAGCTTTCGCTCCCATACAACAAAGTTGGACGAAAGGTTGAATGGTGCACAGATAACTTAGTCTTGGTACTGACTTCCTTCTTGCAGAAGAGAGTAGATCGTAGCTGAGCGCTCTCTGCATTAGCTTTGCTACACCTCGCTTCCAGTTCTTTCACTATGTTCTCTTCCTGTGAGAATATGCATCCTAAGTACTTGAAACTGTCCACCTGTTCTAACTTTGTTCCTCCTATTTGGCACTCAGTCCGTTTATATCTCTTTCCCACTGACATTACTTTCGTTTTAGAGATGCTAATCTTCATACCATAGTCCTTACATTTCTGATCTAGCTCTGAAACATTACTTTGCAAACTTTCAATCGAATCTGCCATCATCAACTAAGTCATCCGCATATGCGAAACCGCTTATTTTGTGTTCACACATCTTAATCTCACCCAGCCAGTCTATTGTTTTCAACATATGATCCATAAATAATATGAACAACAGCGGAGACAGGTTGCAGCCTTGTCGTACCCCTGAAACTACTCTGAACCATGAACTCAATTTACCGTCAACTCTAACTGCTGCCTGACTATCCATATAAAGACCTTTAATTGCTTGCAAAAGTTTGCCTCCTATTCCACAATCTCGTAGAACAGACAATAACTTCCTCCTAGGAACCCGGTCATATGCCTTTTCTAGATCTATAAAGCATAGATACAATTCCCTATTCCACTCATAACACTTCCCCATTATTTGCCGTAAGCTAAAGATCTGGTCCTGACAACCTCTAAGAGGCCTAAACCCACACTGATTTTCATCCAATTCGTTCTCAACTAATACTCGCAGTTTCCTTTCAACAATACCTGAGAAGATTTTACCCACAACGCTGATTAAAGAGATACCTCTGTAGTTGTTAAAATCTTTTCTGTTTCCATGTTCAAAGATTGGTGTGATTACTGCTTTTGTCCAGTCTGATGGAATCTGTCCCGACTCCCAGGCCATTTCAATTATCCTGTGTAGCCATTTAAGACCTGACATTCCACTGTATTTGATGAGTTCCGACTTAATTTCATCCACCCCAGCTGCTTTATTGCACTGCAATCTATTGACCATTTTCTCCACTTCCTCAAATGTGATCCTATTTCCATCATCATTCCTATCCCATTCTACCTCGAAATCTGAAACATTACTGATCGCATTTTCACCTACATTGAGCAACTCTTCAAAATATTCCCTCCATCTGCCCAAGGCATCCACAGGATTCACCAGCAGTTTTCCTGACCTGTCCAAAATACTTGTCATTTCCTTCTTACCTCCCTTTCGAAGACTGCTAATTACACTCCAGAATGGTTTTCCAGCAGCTTGACCCATAGTCTCCAACCTGTTTCCAAAGTCTTCCCAAGATTTCTTCTTGGATGCTGCAATTATCTGTTTGGCTTTGTTTCTTTCTTCATCGTAACTTTCTCTGTCTACCTGAGTTCTAGTATGTAGCCATTTTTGATACGCCTTCTTTTTCCTTTTGCAGGCTGCCTTGACTGTGTCATTCCACCAAGCTGTTTGTTTCATCCTACTTTTACACACTACTGTTCCAAGACATTCTCTAGCCACATTTAGTACTGTGTCCCTGTACCTTGTCCATTCCTTTTCCAATGACTGTAATTGGCTACATTCAACTAACTGGTACTTTTCTGAGATCGCTGTTATGTACTTGTGCCTGATTTCCTTAGCCTGAAGTTTCTCCACTCTTATCCTCCTACATATGGACCTGACCTCCTGCACTTTCGGCCTCACAATCCCAATTTCACTGCAGATTAAATAATGATCAGTGTCATCAAAGAATCCTATGAATACACGTGTGTCTCTCACAGCCTTCCTGAATTCCTGATCTGTTATTACACAGTCAATGACAGATCTGGTTCCCCTGCCTTCCCAAGAATACCGGTGAATGTTCTTATGTTTAAAAAAGGAGTTTGTGATTACTAAGCCTACACTGGCACAGAAATCCAAGAATTGTTTCCCGTTGCTGTTGGCCTCCATATCCTCTCCAAATTAACCCATAACCTTTTCATACCCTTCTGTTCGATTTCCAATCCTGGCGTTAAAATCACCCATGAGCAGAACACTGTCCTTGTCCTTCACTCTAACAACTACATCACTGAGTGCCTCATAAAAACTATCCATCTTATCTTGATCTGTCCCTTCACAATGCGAATATACTGACACAATCCTAATTTTCTTACTAAATACTGTCAAATCTATCCACATCAGTCGTTCGTTTACATACCTTATTGCAACTACGCTGGGTTCCATTTCTTTCCAGATGTAAAGCCCTACACCCCATTGTGCTATTCCTGCTTTGACTCCTGACAGGTAGACCTTGTATTCTCCCACTTCCTCTTCTTTCTCACCCCTTACCCGAATGTCACTAACAGCTAAAACGTCCAGCACCACCTTACTTGCAGCCTCTGCCAGCTCTACCTTCTTCCCAGAGTAGCCCCCATTGATATTAATAGCTCCCCATCTCATTACCATTCGTTTGCAAAGTCGTATCTTAGGAGTCCCTGGTTTGTCAGTTAGAGGTGGGACTCCGTCACCTCCGAAGGTCCGAGGCATTTTGCTCTGATTGTTGCCAGCATCATATTTAAAGTGCCAGGGAAGCAGTTTGCTAGCCTTACTTGCCCCGAGTCCCAGTGGGTTTTACCCCTAACGGCTGAGGAACTAACCAGTGGATTTGGTAGTCTTTGCCGTATGAGCACAAAGGTGACCACGACTCAGAATATGTCCGAGATGCCCAGCCTTATTCCAAAGTAACTGGTATCCCGACTGTCGGAACTGTGGTTCATGAGCTAGGACATGGCTACAGGAACCCACACCATGAACCACATGTACACTACTGGCCATTAAAATTACTACATTACGAAGATGAATTGCTAGAGACGCGAAATTTAACCGACAGGATGAAGATGCTGTGAAATGCATATGATCAGCTTTTCAGAGCATTCACACAAAGTTGGCGCCCGTGGCGACACCTACAACGTGCTCACATGAGGAAAGTTTCAAACCGATTTCTCAAACACAAACAGCAGTTGACCGGCGTTGCCTGGTGAAACGTTGTTGTGATGCCTCGTGTAACGAGAAGAAATGCCTACCATCACGTTTCCGACTTTGATAAAGGTCGGATCGTAGGCTATCGCGATTGCGGTTCATCGTATCGCGACATTGCTGCTCGCGTTGGTCAAGATCCAATGACTGTTAGCAGAATATGTAATCGGTGGGTTCAGGAGGATAATACGGAACGCCGTGTTGGATTCCAACGGTCTCGTATCACTTGCAGTCGAGATGACAGGCATCAAATCCGCATGGCTGTAACGGATCGTGCAGCCACGTCTCAATCCCTGAGTCAACAGATGGGGACGTTTGCAAGGCAACGACCATCTGCAAGAACAGTTCGACGACGTTTTCAGCAGCATGGATCAGTTCGGAAGCCACGGCTGCAGTCACCCTTGACGCTGCATCACAGACTGGCGATGGTGTACTCAACGACGAACCTGGGTGCACGAATGGCAAAACGTCATTTTTTCGGATAAATCCAGGTTCTGTTTGCAGGATCATGATGGTCGCATCGCCGGCCGGTGTGGCCGAGCGCTTCTAGACGCTACAGTCGGTCGCTGGTTCGAATCCTACCTGGGGCACGGATGTGTGTGATGTCCTTAGTTAGGTTTAAGTAGTTCTATGTTCTAGGGGACTGATGACCTTAGAAGTTACGTCCCATAGTGCTCAGAGCCATTTGAACAACTTTTTTGATGGTCGCATCCGTGTTTGGCGACATCGCGGTGAACGCACATTGAAAGCGTGTGTTCGTCATCGCCATACTGGCGTATCACCCGGCGTGATGGTATGGGGTGCCATTGGTTACACGTCTTGGTCACCTCTTGTTCGCACTGACGGCACTTTGAACATTGGACTTTACATTTCAAATGTGTTACGACCCATGGCTCTACCCTTCATTCGATCCCTGCGAGACCCTACATTTCAGCAGGATAATGCACGACCGCATGTTGCAGGTCCTGAACGGGCCTTTCTGGATATAGAAAATGTTCGACTGCTGCCTTGGCTAGCACATTATCCAGATCTCTCACCAACTGAAAACCTCTGATCAATGGTGGCCGAGAAACTGGCTCGTCACAATGCGCCAGTCACTACTCTTGATGAACTGCGGCATCGTCTTGAAGTTGCATGGGCAGCTGTACCTGTACACGCCATCCAAGCTCTGTTTGACTGAATGCCCTGGCGTACCAAGGCCGTTATTACGGCCAGAGGTGTTTGTTCTGGGTACTGATTTCTCAGGATCTATGCACGCAAATTGCGTGAAAATGTAATCACATGTCAGTTCTAGTATAATATATTTTCCAATGAATACCTGTTTATCATCTGCATTTCTTCTTGGTGTAGCAATTTTAATGGCCAGTAGTGTATGACGCCGCAGCACAATTTTGCCGCGCAGCTGGCAAGGGTAGTAAACAGGAAACAGTATCTATGCTTTACAGACAGGCGCGTGAACAATTTATACAGATGTCAACATTTGAGGGAGGACGTGTAGTTGCTCTCAAAGAAACCGGTTGGAGCAGTCGGGCAATCGCTCGACATTTGAATAGGGGCGATACCACAATTCGACGATGTTGGCAGGAATGGATGAAACATGGCCGATGACAGCGTCAAGACGGAAGCAGTCGATCTAGAGAGGCGACAGAACGTGAATACCGAGCAATCGTCACAGAGGCTCTCAGCGCTCCGTATTCATCATTATCATCGATCCGACGTAGAACTGGTACTTCAGTGACGACAATGGCCATTAATAGGCAGCTCACAGAAAGTGGACTCACATGTGGCTTCGAATGTCACTGACTGTATCGTAACCGTTTTCAGTGATGGGACCTGCTTCGAACTGAACCCCGATAACAAATGAAGACGTGACTGGAGAGGTCCCGGACGGCGGTGAGATACAACCTCTCTCACCATACGGCCTGACAGCCAGGTGTGATGGTCTGGGGCACCATTTCGTTTCGTAGCAGGAGCTCTTTGGTTGTCATCAGCAGCGCCCTTAGACCATAGCGGAACGCTGACGATACACTATGTCCCGTTTTGGTGACCTTCTTGGAAAGAGATCCTGTGCTTACATTTCAGCAAGATAGTGCCCGCCCGCCTACTTGCCAAAACCTGCCTTGGCTAGCAATGTCACCGGATATCTTCTCAATTTAGATCTTTTGGAGCATTGCGGATAGGGCACTCCAACCAGTACGTCACATTGTGTGTAATCATCATTCATAATATATTATTAAATCGAGTCACTAACATCTACACTCTGCGTTATTTTATCTGTGAACGTGTGGAGAAAGGTCGGGTTCGACGCCCTTAGACATATATAAATTTAATATTGTACAATATTTAACAACAATGTAATATTTAAAACTCCTGGCAGATTAAAAGTTTGTGCCGGACCGAGACTCGAACGCGGGACCTTTGCCTTTCGCGGGAAAGTGCTCTACCAACTTTTTTTTTTTTTTTTTTTTTTTTTTGTCGCGCTGACCCTTTTTTTTACATTCGGTGTAACAATAACAAACATAAACTGCTTCTAGCAATTTTTTTAAATATATAAGACGATGACTTTATAAAATAAAATTTTTCTGGGAAACGTAAATAAGTGGACTTTTTTTACATAATAGTGGAAAAAAAATAAAATAAAATATCCTGCTTCTGTCAGTACAAAACAATAACGGTCTACGTTCCTCTTTTAGGCGCGTACCTCGCTAATCCCGTCATACCTCGCGTTGGTGTCGGGTACGTCTTCACGTGTGGATCCTCTCCACTGTCCTGGTCCTTTCTTGTTCTGATACTTATAGACAATAATTACATTCTCCTACCCGGACACCCCAACTGGGTGGGGGATCAAGCAAGGCACTCCCTAAAAAATTTGCGTAATATGTTCGATATCTCGGATGTCTCATAAGCTGTGAGTGATGTTCCTGTAGTAAGGCCCAAAAGTCAAGCACATTCTTACTGCCGTCTCGGAAAAGATAACACACAGTCAAACCTCGAATCCAAGTCACTGCGTTTGTCTTCGTTCGGGGATAATATGTCCTATCTGGGAGAAGTAGTGTGCGTGGTTCTATTGTTTGCGGCCCCACCCGAAGGAGGAAGGCGATCATTTTTTTGACCAAACACCATACGTCCGCCGAAGGACCGCATATCAGGCGATGCTCCTCAGTGTCTATAACATTGCACTGCGGACACAGTGGCTCGTCCGCCATATGAATTGTATGCAACCTGGAACGAGTCACGTATTTCCCATTTACCACCTGATACCACAGTGCGCGCGTTCTCGTATCAAGGTGTGGGTGGTGCACTGTACGCCATACCACTGACCACGTAACTGTTGGTTGGCGGCGCTCTATGGTATTATTCGGCCGTCGTCGAGTCAAGATGTGATATATATCACGTGCCAACTGAGCTACCCAAGCACGACTCACGCCCCGTCCTCACAGCTTTATTTCCGCCAGTATCTCGTCTCCTATCTTTCAAACTTTACAGATGCTGTCCTGCGAAACTTGCACAACTAGCACTCCTGAAAGAAAGGATGTTGCGAAGACATGGCTTAGCCACAGCCTGGGGGATGTTTCCAGAATGAGATTTTCACTCTGCAGCGGAGTTTGCGCTGTTATGAAACTTCCTGCCAGATTAAAACTGTGTGCCGGACCGAGACTCGAACTGGGGACCTTTGCCTTTCGCGGGCAAGGACTCTACCATCTCATTCTGGAATGTAATATTGGTTGTTTGTCGCTATGGTGCTACTTTGCAATACCAGTACTGGACACATGTTTTATTGTAAACCACAAAATTATTTATCACTCAGTGTGTGTAAACATCTGTGATGGAATGAATAGTTTGATAGTAAATACGGTTACGACTGCAACCGGAAATTTCTTTATATGATGTATTGCGTTCCGTCGATTGTCTTAGTTCTCTTCCACTTACTGTATCAGTCTTCCCGGCCTTAATTCGGGTTAAATCTGTCATTAGTCAACCGTATACCCTACTCAGGATACAACTGGCTGAGGTCGAGAGCGGCAGACATGCGGCCGCTTGTAAACGTCATGGCGGCAAAACCCGGTCGCTCGTTAGCGCTGTCCCCCTTCAGCATCTGCTCATCGGAAACCACATCCAACCTTCTAGCTGTTTGTTCATATTTACACTGACTCAAAACCCACTTAACTGTTTCTATGTTAAGTTCCAGCCATGGATTTCCCCATCGACTCGTTAAGTTTTATTATGAAGAATTTTTAAGATTCCAGTTCCTACTCGTGGAGTGAGCGCAACCAATCAGTACCAACCTAACCTCGCCACAGTAACTAAGTTTCACCACAGCAAGTAAATTGAAGTGATGTCACCCAATTCTTCATCAAATGTAGAGTGTAGAATCCAACATACAAAGGCTGTCTTGTTTCTAGTTCCACCAACAAGCATCCAGACGAATCCGGAACAACACATAGACACGAATATAAAGAAATCGCGAATTCACTTTCAAACAAGAAGGACCACATGGGTTGCGACCTGCTAACGATTCCTGTTGGTCGAAAATAAACTGACTCCCCAAAGACGTAAAAGACGTAAAATTGCTTCAGTGACCAAGCAACGATCTTCCGTCGTATCTCGAATAACTGCATCATCACGTTTGGACTGAAAGAAAGCCTAAGCACTCAACATGGGCGCAAGGTACAAATGGTTCAAATGGCTCTGAGCGCTATAGGACTTAACATCTGAGGTCATCAGTCCCTTAGAACTTAGAGCTATTTAAACCTAACTAACGTAAGGACATCACACACATCCATGCCCGAGGCAGGATTCGAACCTGTGACCGTAGCGGTCACGCGGTTCCAGACTGAAGCGCCTAGAACCGCTCGGCCACCCCGGCCGGCGGCGCAAGGTACACATCATAAAACTTGCCGATAGGGAAAAGGTGTAAGACAATGAATTCCCGGAATTCAAATGTATGAAAAATAGCCAAAATTACGTTACAGTAGTTTCAAAAACTGTTTAGAAACATATCTGCAGGCGAGAGAATATACGCGTAACTCACTTCAATTCATAGATGATTAACACGGAGGCAGATACCGATGACCACGTGTTCTGAACCAATACGAACCGAGATCAAAGACGTAAAATAAGTCCACACCCAAAAGCCATAACGAAAAGAACACGTTTTTGCATAACGTCAATACTACCGCAGCTTCCGATCGTATAAATGAAACCCCAATGCTCGCTGCTTGTTGCGATCTCATCCTTATTTTGAAAATAGCTGGGCGAATACACTCTTATCAAACACAAGTGCCTGAATACCTCTTATGCCGCATTGCCAGTGAGACGAGAGTCAGTGTAGTCAAACCATAAGGAAACCAGCCGAACGATGCACTCTGATTAGCTAGCCCCATTCACAGCTTTAGCTCTGCAGTAAGAGATCCTATCTCTTTCCTGTTTGCCAAAGACATGCGGCACTCGTGGACAGGGACAACTACGAGGAGCGTTGAACAAGTAATGCAATATTTTTTTCTGAAAAGAGGTTGGCTTTGTTCAGAATTACAATACACGATATTATTCTCCACGCTTTTGGCTACAAAACCTTATTTTTTTTAACACAATATTACTTCAAAGCAGCGGGCTTACGCCATCTTACTGGGAGTGCCTGGCCGGTCGCGGTGGCCGTGCGGTTCTAGGCGCTCCAGTCCGGAGCCGCGCTGCTGGTGACCGAGCGTGGTGGCGCAGTGGTTAGCACACTGGACTCGCATTCGGGAGGACGACGGTTCAATCCCGTCTCCGGCCATCCTGATTTAGGTTTTCCGTGATTTCCCTAAATCACTTCAGGCAAATGCCGGGATGGTTCCTTTGAAAGGGCACGGCCGATTTCCTTCCCCATCCTTCCCTCACCCGAGCTTGTGCTCCGTCTCTAATGACCTCGTTGTCGACGGGACGTTAAACACTAATTTCCTCCTCCTCGCGCTGCTGGTGCGGTCGCAGGTTCGAATCCTGCCTCGGGCATGGGTGTGTGTGATGTCCTTAGGTTAGTTAGCTTTAAGTAGTTCTAAGTTCTAGGGGACTGATGACCATAGCAGTTGAGTCCCATAGTGCTCAGAGCCATTTGAACCATTTGGGAGTGCCTGTATGCACACATGGTGGAGGTCGGGCAGGTGTGCGCGACCAGGTTGCGATTGCGATTGACACCTCGCCCAACGACTCACCATGGTTTTGTTCACTGCCAGGTCTCCGCAGACATCCTGCCACTGCGTATGAATATCTGCGATGCAATGGTTTTCCGCCAAAAGAAACTCACTGACATCTCTCTGCTTGAAATGTATCTCCTTTACAATCATCACTTTGAAGACTATGTATAGCGCCGCCAGCCATCGGAATTGCATGAAACTGTAGGGGCTTAAGTGGGAATACTCCACAAACAAAAGACTCCTCATTTTTTCAACCGAAATTGACCAAGAAAAAAAAGTCTCGTATTTATTGACGATCTGTGAGTCAACAGATGAATTACGTAAGCCGCTGTCCGCAAGGTATGGAAGGCACGCACTACGAAATGGCCACACTTCAACTGGAGTCATTTGGCACCCTGCCCAGGGCCATCTGGTATGTCCAGAAACAAGTGGAGTAGCGGCGAACGTTAACTTTGTTTTGAGATACACTTACATTGGATCATATGGATCTAAGCCCAATGGGACTTGACATCTGAGGTCGTAAGTCCCCTAGAACTTAGAACTACATAACCTAACTAACCAAAGGACATCACACACATCCATGCCCAAGACAGCATTCGAACCTGCGATCGCAGCAGCAGCGCGGTTCCAGACTGAAGCGCCTCGAACCGCTCGGCCACAGCGGCTGGCTACACTTACGTTAATGAGACGCATTACATTTTGTAGCTTTATTCAAACTGGCAGAGAATTGAGATTGTTAGGAGGAGCGGATTTGCCAGTTGCCCTATGTGTAAAATGAGGAAAATGCAAAATAGCCCTATTGCCTTATGTGTAAAATAGCGGGAAATTCAAAAAATCCTACATTGAGTAACTAACAAAATTTTCCTGTCTCAATCAAAAATAGCTGACATTAGGACAGTCTAGTGCCGTATAGGTCCACAAATCCAATATTGTGAGCTGGTAATACTATGACAGCCTCCGTGACTTCGTAATTCAAGATGGTGATCCAAGGCGGCTGATCTCACAGTACCGTGACAGCCTGCATGGTTGTCAGGTTTTCCACAGCCCTACTATGTCAGAATGAAAGATAGTGGATATTGGAAGTGGTTGATGGTTGCCATGTCACTTGTGATATGTTTGCAACCAAAGATGACCGCTAGGTTACCTCTTGACATTACAGACCACTTAGTCCAAGTCTATAGTGGCAGGTAATTCATAAAATTCACGACCATCGCTTGTGCTGTGTATGGCATCTGGTCTTCAGTATAAAATGGCGGGAAATTTGAAATTATTGGTTTACTCCACTCCTATGACGTTACAGTTCGCTTACGCTAAGAGCCCACTACCCCTAAGTTTAAAATGGCGGGTTATTCAAAAAAAATATACATGTCCTCTGTTTAAAAAAATGGGAAATCCAATAAATTCAATTGTCCTAATATTTAAAATAGCGAGAAATTCAAAAATCCACTTGCCCTATTTTTAAAATGTGAGGAAGGCAACTGGTGCAACCTAATTATCAGAACTAGGACACTTGTTCTAAGTTTAAACTATAGAGCTCACTTGTGCAACCTGCATAGTTGTCTAACAACTGCTAGTGTTATGTGTGCATGTAGAATATGATATGAATGAATATCCTCCTGATGTTGAACCTCAGAAGACAGTACAATTCTGAAGACTGTTAGAGATTCGATAGATTCACTGCCAAGAGATCACTGCGAGCAGCAAAGAATTGGTCTTCGACGTCAGAAAGTACAGCTCTTGCTGGAAAATACTAGGCGTTACAGGATGCAGCCTACAATTTGTGTAACACAGAAGCGACATTATATTGTGTACCGACACGCTACTGAGCAGTCATTCCGATTTTAAAGAACTGTTATCGAATTGCTGCCCAAAACAATAGATCTGTGTCGCTAACTTCAGTTGGCTGTGGAATTTTAGAGCGTGTCTTATGACCATTGGTGCGTCAGAATATCAACATGCATTCCATATGTGGTGTCACCGCCAGACACCTCACTTGCTAGGTGGTAGCCTTTAAATCGGCCGCGGTTCATTAGTATACGTCGGACCCGCGTGTCGCCACTATCAGTGATTGCAGACCGAGCGCCGCCACACGGCAGGTCTAGTCTAGAGAGACTCCCTAGCACTCGCCCCAGTTGTACAGCAAACTTTGCTAGCAAGGGTTCACTGACTACATACGCTCTCATTTGAAGAGACGACAGTTCAGCATAGCCTTCAACTACGTCATTTGCTACAACCTAGCAAGGCGCCATATTCAGTTATCATGAATGTATTCTGAACAGATAATATTGTGAATCATGTACCTCCAAGAGCGACGTTCATCATTAATGGATTAATGTTAAGTATCAAACTAATTACGTCCGCTTTCTGAATTCTAATTCCTTGCCATGTTCCAGACCTCCTGTCAGTATAGTTCTTCCCTCCTCACGCCAGCCTGCGTGAGCTAAAACGCGTGCATTTCGGCCTCCACTAGTAACACGGTGTTGGCTCTTCTGCCAACACAACACCATAAACAATGATCGCGTGGAACTCTGGTCGTCCTATGAGGTCCGGAGAGCAAGAGATACTAGCGTTTAGGCCGATACCTGTTCGATACATTTCTGCACCGTCGCCACACGAACAAAATACGGACTATCACACCCGATTTATGAGGTGCTGCAAGAGTTCCTAGCAAATAGTGTTTTATTCTTACGTATAGGAAAGTTCAGGCTGTAAAACCAGTTCACGCATTCCTGTGGTGAGTGTCAGAGCATCTAGCAGTGGCACAGTGACCGCGATGGTGTCGGTCTGACGTAATTAGGAATGTCCGATGGCATGCGGCCTCTAATAGCTGTGACATCGCGTCAGCTCATGCGGCACAATAGTACTTGTATCTGATGGCAATAGTTGTTAACTTTTGAATAAGCAATAACCGGTAACAAGTACTGGTAAACCTAGGACACGCATAATACAGATAGGTTCAAACTGGCAAGAAACAGTGTTGACCACGACAGTCTAATCAAACTGAATTACGGTATTGCCGTGCTTGCGTTGTTAAGAGGAGCCCTGCAATGTTTCTTCGGAAATGCATACTGAACATTTCTTTACATTAAGATTAAAACGCTACCTGCTAGGAACTTGAGCCGTGTGCGGCTCGCGGTCATGCCGACTATTGCTCGTGATCTTGTTTTTATGGTTCTGTCGCCTCTTTCTTATTCAATTTTTGGCGTCACTAAGTTGCTGATTTGCTTGCCCGTGAGTGGCAGCAGCAGTGCTTATCGATAAGTGCACTGTCGTACTATCTCTGGAGCGACCGCTAGTATTTGCAGCAGAACGTTACTTTCACAGCCGGTGAACATGTTCTTGGACGACCACTTTTATTAATAATGACGTGATGCGTTATTATTAATGCAGCACCAACAAAAAACACTCTCTGACAATGCCTGACGACTGTAGAACACTTGAATGCCAGAAAACATCACTTTACAAAGAGAGCTAATGAACGTAGGTGCATATACTGAGCGAGGCCACGTGGTACTGTTTATCTACGGCGTGGTAACAAGGGCGCTTTACCAACCGAACTGCTGCGGCGGGGTAGGGGAAAGCCGGCTCGTCATCCGTGTTACGTGGGAAACGGCGTCATGTCCCCTCCAGTAAGCCAAACGTCAAAAGTCGCAACTAATTCTAAAAGCACTGTAGTTGCCAGATGGACTTTTACAAGAATGCTATACAGTTTCAAAATACCCCCATTAGTATTGTGGGGACGCTATCTGTTATTTACAGGCGAAACCGAATCATGGCCTCGAGACTGTGGCCAGATCATTTAAGATTTCGCACTTGCATTCAAATTTGTAAAATGCTTCGTGATGATCGACAATTAATCTCAGGGATGCTGCAGCAAGTTTCAAATGAGTAAATGGCCAAATACCATTAATGCTCATTGTATTCTGCCATTGCGTCTCCACGCCACGATCCTTTAAGCTGGTGTTGGTCACTGGGTGTAACAATAAGGCATTAAAATGTCAGATGTATCATACATCTATTGGGAGAACTGTTAAAATGAGAACTCATGATTCAAATGGTTCAAATGGCTCTAAGCACTATGGGACTTACCATCTGAGGTCATCAGTCCCCTAGAACTTAGAACGACTTAAACCTAACTAACCTAAGGACATCACACACACATCCATGCCCGAGGCAAGATTCGAACCTGCGACCGCGACTGCGAAATTATCACTTAGCGACCTGAGTGATAATTTCATACTTTCTGCGATATGATCAGCGCTCTCGCACCTCATTTGTGTTTATGTGGACATACTTATATAGTAGACAGTCAAGATGATAAAATGTGTAGGTTTATTAGATTACAAAACACAAACTGTTTCACTGTTTCGAAACAGCGTATCGAAACATTACATTGTACTGTTTCATTTGTTTCGAAACAGTTACGTGTTTCAGTTTTCCCATCTCTATTTCCCGGTTTCATACACTATCAGACGTTCAGGCTCCGTCGCCGTCCTCTCCATTGTTAGAAAAACGTACTTTGTTGCACGTAACGTATAAACGTTGATTGTAGCTTACATTTACAAAACGTATTTCGGAGCTGTGGGCGTGTGCGGTGGCAGATAAGCGAGATGTCAAGCGACACGTTTCACCGGTCCGGGTATAGGTTTAAAATGGCGGTATAAAGCTGTGTCGTATGGGGGAAAAAAGTGGACCATGTTGCTAAACTCATAAGAGAAGCACAGAGTATAGACGGCATTATAAATGAAAACGAACAGTTAATGACTTCTTTTGGTGATGATGATGATGATGACGATGATGATGAAGACAACAGTTTCGGCGCCGGTTCCGATCATAGTGAAGGAGAACTGGATGGAATTTCTCCGTTGACATCGTAAATTTGTGAGTGTAAATGTATACAGAATTAATTCTTTCTCTCTGTAATCGGGTAGGCTACGCATGTTTTGCTTTATTTCTTTCTATGAGTGCGTATAGCGTGTTCTTTGGTATGCTTACGTTTGCATCATTATACGAAGTTTTACTTCCAGTTATTACAGTATCAATTTGGAACGAATTTTCATAGATGTTGTCATTAACTTCGGGTGTTTTTATTTCCCGGTTTCATACACTATCAAACGCTTTGGCTCCGTCGCCGTTCTCTCCATTGTTAGAAAAACGTACGTTGTTGCACTTAACTTAAAAACGTTGATTGTAGCTTACATTTGCAAAACGTATTTCGGAGTTGTGGGCGTGTGCGGTGGCAGCTATTGCAACCTGGCAATCGCAGTGTAGCCAACCACGTGCGAGCTGTCAAGGTTTATAGGTTTTTAAATGGCCATATAAAGCTATGTAGTCTCTTATCAATATTGATCTTTGACTGTTACCAAGCGACGGTTTCACGCGCGTTGCCATAGGGGACGTGCTCGGCGAATTGTGATCCTATTACAGACATACCAGATCCTCGTGGTCAAGAAGGAAGTTTCCGGCTGGCAACAAGAGCGCCGCCTCCACTTCCGACGGACTGTCTTCAAAGCAGTGCGTGACAGAGTGCAGGACTTCGGTGTGTGTCCTATGCGAGCGTGCGAACAAGAGGCAAAGTCGGCAGCTGTTTATCGGGCGATGGAATCGCCAGGTCGTGGGGCGTGGCCAAAGGAAGGCTGGAGCACCATTTGCCACTAGCGACGTTGCTCAACCAAAAAGAACTAAACTTATTGACACGTTTCAGAATATTTCCTGGTGCTGCGCAATTGCGCCGTAGCGCTGACTTTAACATACAATTCGAGCCGTAAAACGCCATTTAGCGGACAGTACTCCCCACTGAGTAGCAGTCGGTTTTGTTGCTTGGTGTTTATTGGCCCGAAATGGCTTCGACCCAATAATTTGTTCTTGTTATCGAGCGTCGGCTTTGAATTTTTTTTTTTTTTTTTTATTTTTTTTTTTTTTTGCTTAACGTCGATATGCAGCAGGATTTTAGAACATGTTGTGTTCGAACATAATGAATTACCTCGAAGGAAACAGTCCATTGACACACAGTCAACATGGCTTTAGAAAACATCGTTCCCGTGAAGCACAACTAGCTCCTTATTCACATGAAGAGCTGAGTGCTATTGACAAGGGATTTCAGATCGATTCTGTCTTTCTTGAGTTCTGAAAGTCTTTTGACACTGTACCACACAAGCGGCTCGTAGTGAAATTGCGTGCTTATGGAATATCGTCTCAGTTATGTGACTGGATCTCTGATTTCCTGTCAGAGAGGTCACAGTTTGTTGCAATTGACGGAAAGTCATCGAGTAAAACAGATGTGATTTCTGGCGTTCCCCAAGGTTGTGTTATAGGCCCTTTGCTGTTCCTTATCTATATAAACGATTTTGGAGAGAATCTCAGCAGCAGTCTTCGGTTGTTTGCAGATGACGCTGTCGTTTATCGAGTAATAAAGTCACCAGAAGATCAAAACAAACTGCAAAACGATTTAGAAGATATATCGGAATGGTGCGAAAAGTGGCAGTTGACCTTAAATAACGAAAAGTGTGAGGTCATTCACATGAGTGCTAAAAGGAACGCGTTAAACTTCGGTTACACGATAAATCAGTCTAATCTAAAAGCCGTAAATTCAAATAATTACCTAGGTATTACAATTACGAACAATTTAAATTGGAAGGAACACACAGAAAATGTTGTGGGGAAAACTAACCAAAGACTGCGTTTTATTGGCAGGACACTTAGGTTGGTTGGGATTAAAGGGACCAGAGGACACTTAGAAAATGTAACAGATCTACTAAGGAGACTGTCTACACTACGCTTGTCCGTCCACTTTTAGAATACTGTTGCGCAATGTGAGATCCTTACCAGATAGGACTGACTGAGTACATCGAAAAAGTTCAAAGAAAGGCAGCACGTTTTGTATTATCGCGGAATATGGGAGAGAGTGTCACAGAAATGATACAGGATTTGGGATGGACATCATTAAAAGAAAGGCGTTTTTCGTTGCGACGGAATCTTCTCACGAAATTCCAATCACCAGCTTTCTCCTCCGAATGCGAAAATATTTTGTTGACACCGACTTACATAGGGAGGAACGATCACCAAGATAAAATAAGGGAACTCAGATCTCGTACGGAAAGTTATAGGTGTTCATTCTTCCCGCGCGCTATACGAGATTGGAATAATAGAGATTTGTGAAAGTTGTTCAATGAACCCTCTGCCAGGCACTTAAGTGTGATTTGCAGAGTATCCATGTAGATGTAGATGTAGATGTAACGTCTAAATTGCTCATTTATTGGTTTGAGTACCGGAGTGCACGGGATGGATAAATTAGAATGGTACAGCTAGTCTGATCTCTGTCAGTGAAGGCGTTTGGTTTTAAGATTTTTATAATGTGAACTTTTTTCTAATTCTTCTTAGTTTATGCTCTAGCTTTGCTTAATGAAATGTATTCGCAGCTACGAATAGAAGCAGTCATCAGCTGTAAAAGGGAATGACACAATGAAAATTTGTGCCGGACCGGGGCTCAAATCCAAATTTCCCGCTTTGCAGACCAGAGTTTGCAATGTCGTCGTTCCTGCGTCACAACCTGTATTCGTATACAGTTTATGTCATTCCCTTATGGGGGAGTACATTTTTTATGAAAGTATTGCCTGTAATCAACGGATAAATACGGTACTGCAGTGGCTGTATAATTAAGAAGAACGGTGGAATGTCGTAATTGTTTAATTAGACTGCCGCGATAAACGCGGAATATCAAATCATATCTATGATTGGCTCGAAGAGTTCTGAAATCTGGTTTCGCAGGACAGAGCCGATCAGGTTGTGGAAACGGGACAAGATCAGTTACTGTTAGTTACACAAGAACACAGAACTTTATTCCTCGAAAACACAGTGCACAATTTTCTCTTTAAAACAACAAGTATCAATTCATGGCTGAAGGCCCAAGTATCTTGTCAACAATAAGGTTTAAGTAATTCCTTTTAAAACACAAGGATTTAGAGAAACGGTTGAAGGCCTTACTTAAATAAAATTAAAATATCGTTAAATAATTCCTTTTAAGGCACCAGAATTTAGACAAACATCTGAAGGCCTTACTTAAGTAAAATTAAAATATCTTCTCGGCTAAAGGCCCAAATAATATTTTCGATCATCAAAGGAAATTCTTTAAAGGCAAGCATTTGCCAATTTCACTAAAAGCCGTATTAAGGAAAACTTAAATTAATTCCTCAGCTGAAAGCCCAATAATATTTCAACATAATAAAAGACAATCTTTAAAGACAAGCATTTACACAGTACAACAGAAAACTGTCTAAAGAAAACTTGAAATATCTTGACGGCTGAAGGCCCAAACAATTATTCAACATAATTAAAGACAAACCTTAAGATAAGCATTTACACAGTACGGCTGAAGGCCATTTTAAGAATTCGAGATAATTAAAGACAAACCTTACAGACAGGAATTTACACATTACGGCTAAAAGTCACAGATTTTAAAACAAACGCAGCTGAAGGCCTAAATCAGAGCAAACAAGAATTTATAAAAAAAAACACGGCTGAATGCCTAATCTTAAAATACTTCACATAAGGATCGGCTGAAGGCCATATACTGAACATAGAACAGACAAAATTAATATACGGCTGAAGGCCTGGCACAGTACTTGTGACAAAGGAAAATCACAATCACAAAGAACGAAACAGTGGTGCTCAGAAGTGTTCCAAGGGTCGGCCTGGAGAGGAAACTCAAACAACAGTTTAGGTGAGACAGGTAGCCAAGCGCAACACTAAATAATCGGGTGGCAGCACTACCTAGGGACGGCTGGAGAGAACCCACTTAATTCCCCTCACGCCGCGGAGACTTCCTCGCTGGTCCGTCGCAAACGACCAACTGACTACTCCAGTACCCAGACAGCATTCAGCTGCTCAGCGGAAATCACAGAAGCTACACACAGTTCCACGTAAACACTTGCACCAAGAACTCCGACAATCCTAAAACCAATCACCGTGGAACAACCAGGAGAAATGACAAGTGAAACACACAGAGAGTTTCCATAAGCGGTCGGCGAGCAAATACACGTCGTCCAATGAGACGACCGACCGAACGACCAACCAAGGTCGTCCCCACTCAAGTTATAAGCGGCGGCAATGGTCGGGCAAGTCTTGGCTGTCCGGAGCTCACTGCAACCCCAACCCCACTCAACTCGATGTCCGTTCGGAACTCGGAGACACGGCGACCCGGGCACACTGGTTCGGACCCACCCATGCGGAGGGAACACTTGCCCATTGGCCACCCGACATCTCTGCACAAGGAAGGAGCCGACCCACGTCCCGCAAGATGACTAATTGAAGGGGCCCAGAAGCGGTCGGGAGACCAAATACACGCCGCCCCATGAGACCACCGACCGAACGACCAACCAGCGGTCGTCCCTGCTCAAGTCTCCTTCTGTCGGACAGTGCGTGTGTGTCGCCAGCGGTCGGGCGAGTATTGACTGTGCAGACCTCACTGGCGCTCCGTCCCCGACTGTTTCGTCACCCTGACTGAACTCCCGACAGACGCTCAGTATATGCACCTACGTTCATTAGCTCTCTTTGTAAAGTGATGTTTTCTGGCATTCAAGTGTTCTACAGTCGTCAGGCATTGTCAGAAAGTGTTTTTGTTGGTGCTGCATTAATAATAACGCATCACGTCATTATTAATAAAAGTGGTCGTCCAAGAACATGTTCACCGGCTGTGAAAGTAACGTTCTGCTGCAAAATATTTCTACGAATTCGACAGTAGTAATGGACAATGCGCAGTACCACTTGGTCGTGATGGATAAAGTTCCAGCAATGCAGCGGAGGAAAGCGGCTATTTTCCTCTGGGTAAAAAGAAACGTTCGATTGGATCAAGTTGTCTCAGGCGAAGTTAACTGAACTTGTAGTGCTGTACAAGCTGAAACTCCACGCTACCAGGTCGCCGAAATGACTAACGCGAAAGACCATAGTTTAATGAGGCTTCCCCCATATCATGCTCCTTTAAATCAGACTGAGGATATATGGGCCTAGGTGAAAAGTAATGAGGCAAAAAACAACACGAAATTTACTCTCAGTGAGGTTGAAATGCTTGAAAAAGAAGTCACTGCAAATGTTACCTCACAGCACTGGTGTCAAGTTGTCAGCCATACCAAGAGTGTAGTTGAGCAGATATGGAACGAAGGACTGTGTCGAGTTTTGAGTAACACGTTACTTTTCTTGTTTTTGTGTTAACATCTGCTTCTTTTGTTTAAACACACAGAGTTTACAGGTATACATCTCATTGCATTTGAAATTGTGGCAGGACCCTAAAACAGCGTAAACTGGCAACTAAGGGCGAGACCTATCAATAGTTGTGAGAAAGCCTGTTCCCAGTACAAAAATAAATATGCAGCTTCTTCACATACATTGTTGCAACAGGCTATTGATGGTCCTTAAATATTGCATTATTTCATTTAAATAATCTGTAGTTGCTTCAGTGAGCTAACACATACAAAACGCAAATTCATAGCGATCCCTATTGTTCACTGCAAACTTCTAGAATTTCTTGCAGTAGTTTAGCTAATACCGAAATATCACAATAACTATGACCACTAACGAAATAATAGGTAATTCATCATGAAGCTGACCAATGAAGCTACAAGTTTAATACCGTATAGTTTCTTTAAAATCGTTTGCGAAAGACTGCAGATCGGCCAGCCTTGCATGGCTGACAGGTTACGCATCGACCAGTTCTAGAGTTATCGTCAACTGCACGCTGGCAACTACTCTTCCCTCCACTCACTCCGTACTGAACTGTAACAAATCGCAACCAATTTTAAACGCACTATTACAAAGCCAACTCCATCATCTACAACAGGAATCTGCTCCAGTTAATTTTAACAGTTTTCTTTCTAGTGATTGATTTCAATTTTTAATTAAAGTCAAATTATGACACATTTTAATAATCTTGCGTGAGCAGACGCATCATTTTGGCGTACAATCATTATACATGAATTACATGTTTGTTCTCTTTTTCCAGTTTGTGGGAGGACGAACTCAACTACAAATCTAGAGATACTGCACACGGATGGAAATTGGATGCTAACAGGCGCATATCAGAGAAACCAGAAAATCATTGCAGTCCCCATACGCCGTGCTGTAAAATGATGAGGGACGCCAGTATTGCTAGCCCGCCTTTGCGTTTCGGGAACTTCTTTCATAATTTGCGTATCTAAGGCGTGGCTCATTAAATACAAGATTGGTAAAGAACTATTTTCCTTATTTTTCATGTATAAGATTTTCTTACGTAGCACTGTTGTATCAAAAGTTGCCAAATTGCGCAGCTTGTCGGCAACGTGGAAACTTAGCCATTCTGCTGGCTCTGTAATTAGGCATCCGTCCTGTCTTTCGTAATTGTAAATCATTTTTCTGCAGTCTTTATGTATTTCTTCGTTGTTTTTATAAGTGCGTAAATATTTTGATTCGTGCAAATAATATTTTGTGATTTATCATGTGATTAGGACAAAAACCGGAAAACCTGAAAGCATGGAAGCAAATCAAGAAAAACAAAACCAGACTCCTGTCGATCACTGCAATGCACTCGAGCCTTCTGAACAGATGGAGGATACCACAACAGAAATATCGGAATCAGCAGAAAATATAAACGCATTGTTTGAGGTAGTGGATGTACAACTGTAAATTTGCGCACCGATTATGCCGCCAGCAGTGTCAGCTTCGCCATTAGACATTTTATTGCCCAAATAGCTGCGAATTTCACGCAAATTTCCAAAAAAATCTGAAATCATTGAAAATAAATTCAGACAACAAGCCGAAAGCACTGAAAATAAATTCAGAGGACAATCATAAAATTTTGTATCAAGGAACAATCGGACAGAATCGAATATAAACTTAAAGATCAGTCTCAAAATTTAAAACAGCAAGATATCACAATCACAAAACATCAGTGCATAAGACTGAATGCAAAGTCCGATGCCATAATGGAAGATATAAATACACAGATCACTACGACGTTGGACGAAGTCAAAACAGAAACTTCAAATTTGACTAAGAGGTACTGCGAGATACCCGGTATCTTAAATAAATTATTATCAGATGATGTCACAAAAAAATAAACACAAGCAGTCCGAAATTAAAACTAAAGTCTTGAACCTCATTAGCAAGGTAAATAAGTTGTCTCTTGAGCAGGGTCAGAAGGAGACACAAGATCTGATTGCTCATCAAGAAAAATATGCTAAAGCATTTCAGCGATGGTTTTCTAAAAAAGATACCGAAACAGCGAAAAACGCCGAATAAGAAATACGTCTGCGTTGCAAGCCGTAAGTGTGGAAGTTGCGTCGGAGACAGCAAATGCAGTTGAAAATATTCTCACAGAACTTGGCGAAATGCGGAAAGTTTTATCAGAAGATTTGCCCCAATGGCGCGATAATGTTCACGCTCAAGTAACTGACGTCGAACAATAGGGTCGAACCCCGGGTATCAGAATAACAGACACTCCCAAAATCGGGTATACGGGGGGCAAAACCAAAACACAAACGGCCATCAGTGGCAGCCTAAATTTCGGGGACCACCGCCGGCAGATGTTTCACAGCCGCCTCCCGGGTGGCAAGACCAGTATCATCAAGCCAGATATAATAATCAAGCAACTTAAAAAGTTGATGTTACCTATCAGCAACCAAAACAACAAAATCAGGCGTCAAACTAAGAGCGTTCTAACTCCACTACCCGATATCGGCCGCGGAATGGAATGGGGATGAAACGATTAATGTTATGTCGAACATGATAACGAAGGAGCTGACATAAGGGATGCGTCATATAATGATCCAATGTCAGTACAGAACGTTATGAAGAGCAAGTTCAGCCAGCAGTAAACGCTGTAGTAGGTGGAATACAATACACACTCATTACAGATACGGGGGCGAATTAAATGTATTTGCTTTAAATTTTTTTAATAAGATATGTGAGACCAGAAAAGTTTCAAATTTGCCTGTGCGGAATTGTCTTGTCTTTGGAGACTTTCATGCACGGACACAAAGAGTTGAAAAGCATGCACAGATTAAAGTATTATTTAAAAACGGAACTATAGAATGCACATTTTTCATCGTCAAGGGCTTGTCTGTGTCTTTTGTTATGTATGGAATTTCTATGAAAGGGATATGCACTACCGAAGTGGAATATGTCATACAAATGTTGGAGGTAAAGAGTTTATCTTGAATTTTTGATCACTAAGGAACGTCAAGGCAAATTTTCCCACAACCTTAAACTGAAGATTATAGGCAGCAAGGTGTTGCGGAAAGACAATCATGTTGATGACTATGAATTTGGCAAGCCCGCATCTCATCAGATAAACGAGAAAATGAAGGTTTACCTCATTCTAACAAGATCTTCGGCAAGGCACGAGAATCAGAATACCTTTGTGAATACAAGAAAGCTGAGCCATCTGATTTGTTATTATCTTCTGAAAATGTGTTTTCTTGAAAACCTGGAGTCATAAAACGACGCGTCTGCAAAATGAATGTTGTTCCGCATGGAATATTTTCACGTCAAACTTATTCCATTCTGTGGTGGAAGAGGGAGGCAGTTAAATCGGAAATACAAAAGATGCTTGCCTGGAATATTATAGAAACATTCACATCACCTTATAGCGATCCATTCGAACTTGTCAAAATACCACTTGGAGGATCATGATTGCAGGCACGTCCAAACACAAACAAGGTCAAAGGATCTTACCGTCACCTTGATTTGAAAACATTTATGCAGTAAAGATATATGTTTACGCATTTCGAAAACCCTGTCATTAACCTGTCATTGTATAATTATTTTATCACTTACGTATGTGTGTATTTTATTTTTTTATGTTATGATATTTCGTGTTGTCATAAACTGATAAGATACTATTGTTTGTAATGCGTGAGAGATTGCATGGTTATGTCATATTGACGAAATGTTTCTCATCAGCAGAAAGCTAAGTATCTTTAGTAAGAAGTGTCATAATGAATGAATTTATTCATGTCATAAACATTAACCTAGATGTCTTTTATTCTTATCAGATGAAAGAATTTTAATCAAACCTGGGACTAAGGAGAGAAACCCAGTCCATGTCAAACACTGACAATTCTTTCAATGTACTAAAGCGAGGTGCTATGCGCAAAACTAAACCAGAGACTCCTGTAATATGCAGATTCCAAATAAGACTATCTTTACATGACAGCGCAAAGTATGGACAGAATTTGGGGGTTAGGTTTAGAAGCTAGCAAGCAAATGTTATTTTTAGGAAAGAAAATGTATTAGTAGTTCCCCATTTTTATGATTTGTGTTAGAAATAAGATGTCATTGTATTTTGCTTTGTTTATTTATTGCATTTTTCTCGTATGTGTATGTAAGTCATGGTATCTAAGTAGGGATGAACTATGCCTTATTTACGTGAAAGATGAAATAACTGTTAGGATTTGATTCTTTGCCATTACCGTTTGTGTCATTGGCATTTTGCTGGCGCTTTGTCACTTAAATTTCTCTCTTGTAGGTTTAGAAAACTGGAAATCTGTGGTAAGGTCTTATGGGACCAAACTGCTCAGGTCATCGGTCCCTACGCCTACACACTACTTAATCTAACTTACGCTGTGGACAACACACACACCCATGCCCGAGGGAGGACTCGAACCTCCGATGGGTGCAGCCGCACGGACCGTCACAAGGCGCCCGTAGACCTCTAGGCTTAAAGTTACCAACCTTGTGTCACGTAATAGGCGGTGCTACATGAATCTGGATCCTAACCTTTTACTCTAGAACTAGTTGAATGTATCAAATAGTGGGGCAAGGAAAGGAATCTGACCATAGGATCACACACACGAGAAAATGAATATGTCAAAATCAAAACAAACAAATTGTGACTTGAATAAATTGTAAAATTGATAATACCAAAGCTTCACGACACGAAGTAATGCAAGGACGAGATTAAATTCTCTGTAAACAGTTGTGTGGATGCTAGAAAACACAGACACAGTTAATAAAACACTAACATGTATGCAAACATAGTGCTTCCATAAACGTTCGCTGGTCAGTTTTGCCGCCCACAACACAGTGGAGTGCTACAGAGACTAATTGTTAGCGTGCAGTTTTGAGCGCGTGTTTTAAATTTAAAACTATTACCGTGTGCAGTGTAGATATTACGATAGTGCAATGTATGAACGCCTACGGCAGTGAAAAAACAAGCTTTGATTCGTGCTGTGTGGTCTAACTACCCACGGACATATGCCTAACCAACCTTGGAAAAATAAACAACCCAAAATTACACGAACTTCTAAATAGTGATCCATAAAGTAACTTCTAGTGCACCTTACGTAGATAAAGTCAGTCAGGAATAACAGTGTGTGCAGCTTAGCGTTTTTGTGCAACTATCAAACAACTGGTACTGCTATTTCATCTGTACCATCAACAGTCTAAGACGCTGGCGAACGAGTTGGGGACAATGCAGCTGCTCGTTTCTCGCCAAGGCTGCCGCGAGAGTCAGATGTCACAGCAAGCTGACAGCTGAGCCAGTCACGAGTTGGCGAAACGCAGATGTAAACATTCCATCAGAAGGGGGCGGGGCGGTAACGCGCATTAACGACATGCCGACGCCTGGGGTCGCGGAGTAATTCCATCTACCAACAGAATAACCAGTCTATATATATATATATATATATATATATATATATATCGGGTTGAAATGTGTATTCTTATAGGACAACTATCCAAGGTGTTCCACCCAATAATATCCAAACAGCGGACTCGGTACACAATTTATTAAATTGCCAATACTGAACTCTTTTTAAATAACAACAAATGCATATAACTTACAAAACTTAACAAATGGTTAAAGAGTGAGCTTTAAAAACAACAAAATCAAGAACCTTTTACAATAGTGCTTTTAGAGCTTATCCAAAAGACAAAATCCAATAATAAGTTATCTTGGCATTGCAATTTAAAATGATTTATATAAAAAACTTTGAGAAAGATAATGGCGCTTGGCACCATAAAATGAAACAAGCGTAACACATAACCAATAAATACAATAACAAAATAATAATTTGATACAACCAAAGGGCGAGGGCAACTCTCAACGCAATCACATACGAGCGAGCTCTTAACACTTCGGAGCCTTCCCACTACAAACGGTCCGCGAAATAAACCGCTGAGAGCTCCCCGACATGCCTCCCACAACTGCCCATCACTTACGCACCTTGGTTATGTTCTGTAACACACGACAGATAATATCAACAGAAGATAAAATTCAAAAAATACAATATAACATCCCGACAGCACATGATAACCACGGCGCCGTTAATTCGGACGCTCTTAACAAGTGCCGAAAGCCAACACACACAAATCTCAAACAATTCTCGCTTCCTAAAACGAAACAAAGGCTGCTACACAACCGAATTGACTAGATCGTGTTGTTCAGGTCCCAGAAGACCACATATACCAAGCAGCAGTAATTCACTATGTATATACTGTACAAAACCGCCTTTCTTAGACAGACTTTTTAGGTTAAATATATTTGAAATTCGTTATTTTTTTCAATTTTAATCTGATAATTATATATATATATATATATATATATATATATATATATATATATATATATATATATATATAGTTTCATACTTGCCACAGAAGACACGAAAGCGGTCGAAGACGTCCGTCTTCTGGTCGGCTCCTGATCGTTGTCAGAAGGAGGCTAGTTTTTGATTACGCAAAGACTTCTATTATTTCAAAAAGAACAACCCGGATTTCCTTGCGTAATCAGTATGAATTTTATAATTACCTAAGGGACCTTTAACAATGAAAAATAAAAGAATTGCATTTGCAAATGAAATCATTAATAAATGGGGCAGCTATGAGTGGTATAGAAGACAAGGAGCGGCATTCTGTCTACGACCAGGATGCCGCAGTATTCTCTGCTGTAGTAAAGGCTGTTTGACTTTTATAAAAATAATATAACATGGAGGTAAAAAATAATAATAAAGGAAAAGAATAGAATAAGAAATCTGGTAAACACTAAATATGTTCTAATAATTCTCACAAGCAATTAGAGCTTCTTTATAAACAGTATAACTTACATAAGTAATTTTCTAACTGTATGGTGCGATCAGATTTTAGCCTGTCCTGTGCTGTCTCCTTGGTTCACGTTTTTGTCACAAATTGCAGTCATTACTTTTCTCCTTCGTTAAAGACAATTCTTGCACTGTTCAACACCTTCACAACAATAACTTGCCGATTTACAGCTCCGAACATAAATTACTTGAATTTTATTAATTAATAATGTTGTCTGTACGCTGGCAAGACCGCTCACTTTTATAGCTTAAAGTCGACCTTCTTTACGTTCTCACATTACAAGCAGAAGTACATAAAATCTGAAGATCTACAAAAGTTTTTTACTGTCATCTTTTATTTAGATCGGAGCGGAACGTCAGCTTCTGTTAAAATGTTTCTTTGACTGCGCAATCGATGTATTAGCGTCCGCGCTAGATGCGCATCTTTACAGTTATGTAAATTATATAAAACAAATGTCTTTCAAAGAATATGTCTCATCTCATAAGCTGATCATTTAATATACAGATAGGTGAATGGCTTTCCAAGGGTACTAATAGCTTTCATACTACGGAAATCCCAATAATATTACAACTTCACCTAACACATCGACTGCCATATGTACCATACATGAACGCAACTCCGGGCAGGACTCTAGTTGAGCAAATAAATTAGTACCAACAAATATCGTAACGAGCCATACACACAGCAAAAAGTTCCAACAACACCGTCCCACATCAGAAAAGTTGAGAAACCGCTGCTGGAGCTTCCAGGGGAAAATCTGAAGAGCCAACCGAGCCGACACCCTAACCTGGCAGACGACTCCAAAATGCAGCAACTAGTTGTCTCCGGGCCAGAGTATCAGAGGAGCCCACCGGACCTCCACATCAGACAGGCAGGCAGAACAAGTACGCCGACTCCAATTAATCACCACCGCATGGCCAGCACAGCGGCGAGTCACCGCCCCAGACCACTCTGCTCATATTGCGAGGCACAACAACCTTAGCGCTAGTCACTAGCAGGTCAGGCAGAGCGAACTTCACGTTCCGTGCAGTACCCGGAAAACCAATTACCCTCTCGCTTTCCGCCGGCAACCGCAAACACACGCCGGCGACGTCATAGCAAATCGCCACCGGAGCGCCACCCGCACCAGGACAGCGAACTGTAATCGATTACAGTGCGCGCTGAACAAGATCACAGGTTAGCGCCGCGCGCCATATTACCGGCTAATCAAAAAATCAATACACATTTGAAAATTTAATAAACCACGGAATAATCTAGATAGAGAGGTAAAAATTGACACACATGCTTGGAATGACATGGGATTTTATTGGAACCAAAAAAACAAAGTTCACAAAATGTCCGACGGATGGAGCTGGACAGCAAAACGGCTACCGTGATGGGTGAGAGGTACGCCTGGCTAGTAAACACCTGCTGGAACGTACGATGTTTATGCAAGATGGCGCTCCACCCCATATTGCTAGACACGTGAAAGATCTCTTGCTCGCGTCGTTTGGTGATGATCGTATGCTCAGCCGCCACTTTCGTCATGCTTGGTCTCCCAGGTCCCGAGACCTCAGTCCGTGCGATTATTGGCTTTGGGGTTACCTGAAGTCGCAAGTGTATCGTGATCGACCGACATCTCTAGGGATGCTGAAAGACAACATCCGACGCCAATGCCTCACCATAACTCCGGACATGCTTTACAGTCCTGTTCACAACACTATTCCTCGACTACAGCTATTGTTGAGGAATGATTGTGAACATATTGAGCATTTCCTGTAAAGAACATCATCTTTGTTTTGTCTTACTTTGTTATGCTAATTATTGCTATTCTGATCAGATGAAGCGCCATCTGTCAGACATTTTTTTAAGTTTTGTATTCTTTTGGTTCTAATAAAACTCCATGTCATTCGATGCACGTGTGTCAATTTGTATCTCTCTATCTACATTATTCCGTGATTTATTCAGTTTTCAAATTTATACTGACTCTTTGATCACCCGGTAAATGTCAAAACTCTACAACTACAACCGACGAACATCAAGACAACAACAAACATTAGTTTATCATCTACCAACAGAACAACGAGTCAACATAGCATTGTATAAATTAATGTCGTCGAAACTCTCTGGCACCACACCTACAACCATCGACCTTCAAGACGTCATCAAAACTTTGTAAATCCACGAGTCTACATAACACTGTATAAAATCAAAAACATCGAAATCTACAAAAATGAACAAAAAAGAGACTATAATCAAACAACATCTGTGAAACATACCAGATAATGTAAAATCTTTATCATTCTACCATATATCAATGTACTCTGATTTACTGCATTCAGATTTGTATAACTAATGTATTTTGGTATTTATCTATATAGTGTACTTGTGAATGTATTGAAACAACAGTTCATGTGTACACTATAATTTTAGAACCTCAAACATGTTGTATGGACAACTGCGCAGCCAAAAATATGTCATTCTTAGCAGTACCAAAAATAATATAAACATATCTCAAGTCATGTTCCAAAGCCTTCAAGGCAACTGATATATGAAATAGCTTCAACTTTCTGGGCAATGAAGCATTATATAGAGAGACCCACGTAATTTCATGCAAACTTTAAGTAAAAAAAAAAAACAATAGAAAGCACAAAAATGTACTATCTATTTACTGCTAACAAATTCAAATCTAAATAATTTATGTAAATTAATTTTTGAAATGTAATTATTATTTCATAGATAATATTTCAAAGATGTAGCGGAAGTTAACCTTTGGCTGATTGCATCGATAATAGCACTTTTTTGTTTTGTTTTAGAGAGTAAGTGAAGGGCATGCCTGCTCAGATCTCTTTCTCTCACGAGTTTAACGGATTGTGGCGTGGAACGCAATGGCAGAATAGAATTAGTATTAATACAATTAGTAGTAAATGGCCGAACTATTTATTCATTTGAAACTTGCTCCAACGTCCCTAAAATTAATTGTCGATGATCACGAAGTGTTTTGCAAACTTGAATGTAAGCGCGAAACCTCAAGTGATCTGGCCAGAGCCTCTAGGCTGTGGTTCCTTTTCGTCTGTAAATAATACATACCGGCCCCGCAAAACTGATGGTCGTATTTCGAAACTGCGTAGCATTCTTCTGGAAGTAATCTGGTGACTAACATAGACGCATCCACCATCTACAATGGCCGTCTGCTCGTTAATTTTAACGGTTAGTTTATCACACATTTTAGTACTCTTGCGTGAGCACACGCGTCATAGTGCAACGTTCACTATTTTTATGGTTTTCGTCATTTCAGTCTGTTAATTGCTATTTCACAGTTTTAGTTACGCGTCTCTCTCTCTCTCTCTTCCCTTCCCCCCATGCCTCTTTCATTGAGTCGTTTTACTTTGATGCTGAGGTTTTACTTCACTTGTTTATGACTTGTTGAAGCATTTATTTTTTTCGCTGCTTGTAACAGCAAGAAATAGCAATAGCGAAAGAAATAAGTACCTCAACACATGTGCCGTTTAGTACCAATTTCTGCGGAAAAAATTGCTTATGCTACAGGAGAACGTTACCCGTGCCGACGAACAACGCACATGGTTAACGGACGACAGAATACTACCCGAGTTTCTACGGTCTGTGTAGTGTTGGCAGAAGAGCCAACACCGTGTTGCTAGAGGAGGCCGAAATGCACGCGTTTAATTACACGCAGATTGGTGTGAGGTCTGGAACAAGGTAAAGTAATTATCCTATAAAGAAAAGAACGTAGTTCTTGGAATACTTAACTTTAATCTACAATTGGAGAACATCGCTCTTGATGATACAAAAGTATATATAAACTGGTAATGGCGCCTTGCTAGGTCGTAGCAAATGACGTAGCTGAAGGCTATGCTAACTATCGTCTCGGCAAATGAGAGCGTATTTGTAAGTGTAGCTTCGCTAGCAAAGTCGGCTGTACAACTGGGGCGAGTGCCAGGACGTCTCTCTAGACCTGCCGTATGGTGGCGCTCGGTCTGCTATCACTGACAGTGGCGACACGCGGGTCCGACGTATACTAATGGACCGCGGCCGATTTAAAGGCTACCACCTAGCAAGTGTGGTGTCTGGCGGTGACACCACAGTCTGTACTACAGTACCTAACCTAAATGTGCAATGAAGGATGTATCTGTCTAAAGGGTCCAGCAGCATATCCATGTGGTTCGTCTGGAATCGGTTCAAATGGCTCTGAGCACTATGGGACTTAACATCTGAGGCCATCAGTCCCCTAGAACTCAGAACTACTTAAACCTAACTAACCTACGGACATCACACACTTCCATGCCCGCGGCAGAATTCGAACCTGCGACCGAAGTGGTCGCGCGGTTTCAGACTGAAGCGCCTAGAACCGCTCAGCCATACCGGCCGACCGTCTGGAATTAACCCCTTATGTTGCTAGCTATGAGAACATTTAACGGCATTGGTGTATTTCACACCAATCGACAACCCGAAGACGCTACGAGAGAGTGTGCAACTTGCACGTAACCTAATACAAAGGCACTCAGATGTATTCGCTGATATTCTTAACCCTTTTGGAAGGAAAATTGTAATCACTGTGAGTACCTTTTGAATGAAGCCCTCCCGCCAGCGGCGCGGTCTAACGCGCTGCCTCACGGCCGGGAAGACGTGCCGCTCCCCGGCACGAATCCGCCCAGCGGATTAATGTCGAGGTCGGTGCGCCGACCAGCCTGTGGATGGTTTTTTAGGCGGTTTTCCATCTGCTTCTGTGAAAGCGTGCTGGTTCCCCTTATTCCGCCTCAATTACACTGTATCGCCGGCTGCTACGCAAACACTGTTTCCACGCACGCGTACGCCATAATTACTCTACCGCGCAAACATTTGGGGGTACACTCGATTGGTATGAGACGTTCCCGGGAGGGGGGGTCCACTGGGGACCAAACCGCACAATAAGCCCTGGGTTCGTTGGGGTGGGTGGACTGCTGTGGCCTGTTGTATGACTGTGAACCACTAAGGACTACGACAGGACGAAGCCTCTCTGTTGTTTCTAGGTCCCAAGTTTAATAAACATTATACACACAAATCGTATTGGCAGTAGTACTCAGTATCTTTGTAGATATGCTGAAGAGTCAATTGGCGCTGATAACAGAGCAGTTGAGCCCTAAACAAACCAAACATTGTCATCATCATCATCATCTGAAGAGCCAAAGAAACTTGTACACCTGTCTAATATCGTACAAGGGCCCCACGAGCTCGCAGAAGTGCCGCAACAGGACGTGGCGTGGACTCAAGTAATGTCTGCAGCAGTGCTGGAGGGAATCGACAACATGAATCCTGCAGGTCCGTCCATAAAATCATAAGAATACGAGGGGGTAGGGATCGGAGAAAGACGAAGGTAATGAGAAGTAGTAGAAATGAGAACAGCGAGAAACTTAACATCAGGATTGATGGTCACGAAGTCAATGAAGTTAAGGAATTCTGCTACCTAGGCAGTAAAATAACCAATGGCGGACGGAGCAAGGAGGACATCAAAAGCAGACTCGCTATGGCAAAAAAGGCATTTCTGGCCAAGAGAAGTCTACTAATATCAAATACCGGCCTTAATTTGAGGAAGAAATTTCTGAGGATGTACGTCTGGAGTACAGCATTGTATGGTAGTGAAACACGGACTGTGGAAAAACCGGAACAGAAGAGAATCGAAGCATTTGAGATTTGGTGCTATAGACGAATGTTGAAAATTAGGTGGACTGATAAGGTAAGGAATGAGGAGGTTCTACGCAGAATGGGAGAGGAAAGGAATATGTGGAAAACACTGATAAGGAGAAGGGACAGGATGATAGGACATCTGCAAAGACATGAGGGAATGACTTCCATGGTACTACAGGGAGCTGCAGAGGGCAAAAACTGTAGAGGAAGACAGAGATTGGAATACGTCAAGCAAATAATTGAGGACGTAGGTTGCAAGTGCTACTCTGAGATGAAGAGATTAGCACAGGAAAGGAATTCGTGGCGAGCCGCATCAAACCAGTCAGTAGACAGATGACCAAAAAAAAAAAAAAAAAGGGGGTCTCTTCCCAACAGCAAGGCATCATAGATATGCTCAATAAAGTTCATGTCTAGCGAGTTTGGTGGCCAGCGGAAGTGTTTAAACTCTGAAGAGTGTTCTTAGAGTAATTCCATAGCGATGCTGGACGTGTGGAGTGTCGTATTGTCCTGTTGGAAATGCCCAAGTCCGTCGAAATGCACAGTGGACATGACAGATGATCAGACAGGATGCTTACGTACGTGTTACCTGTCAGAGTCGTATCTAGACGTGTCAGGGGTCCCATATCACTCCAACTGCACACGTCCATCCCCATTGCAGACTCTCCACCAGCTAGAACAGTCCTCTGCTTACATACATGGTTCATGGATTCATGAGGTCTCCATACCGGTACACGTCCAACCGCTCGATACAGTTCGCAACGAGAATCGTCCGACCAGGCAATGTGTTTCCAGTCATCAACAGTAGATTTCGGTGTTGACAGACCCAGAAGTGGCGTAAAGCTTTGTGTCATGCAGTCTCCAAGGGTACACGTGCGGGCCTTCGGCTCCAAAGGCCGATATCAATGATGTTTCGTTGACTGGATCGCACCCTGACATTTGTTGATGGACCAGCATTGAAATGTGCAGCAATTTGTGGAATTGTTGCCCTTCTGTCACGTTGAACGATTCTCTTCATTCGTTGTTGGTACCGTTCTTGCAGGATTTTTTTCCGGCTGCAGCGATGTCGGAGATATGACGTTTTATGGGATTCCTGATATTCACGTCACACTCGTGAGATAGTCGTACGACAAAATCCTCACTTCATCGCTATCTCGGATATGCTGCGTCCCATCGCCGGTGAGCCGACTGTAACACCACTTCAAACTCACTTAAATCTTTACAAACTGCCATTGTAGCAGCAGGAACCGATGTAACAAGTGCGCCAGACTTTTGTTGTCTTATATAGACGTTGCCGACCGCGGCGCCGTATTCTGTCTGTTTACATATATCTGTTCTTGAATAAGCATGCCTATACAAGTTTCTTCGGCGCTTCAGTGTATAAAAACCACCATAAAATAACGAGTCATTGCTTAACGGTTTCACCAAGAAACTCTGAAATTTGTTGACTAATATACTTTAGATTTTTATACAATACTCTAAAGAATATACTACACATTATATAAGACAAGTCATTGCTTAAAACTGTTACCCCTGTTACCAAAAATCTCCAAAATTTGTTGACTAACTTACTTCAGACTTTTACACAATACTCTAATTAATATAAATGTTTAGACGTCCTTCTTGTGTAAAAATCTGAAGTAAATATGTCAGCAATTTTTGGAGATATTTGGTAACAGTCTTAAGCAATGACTTGTCATTTTATGATGGTGTTACTATTATTTATGTATATCTATGTAACATATATTAAAGATATATATACTGAGCGAGGTGGCGCAGTGGTTAGCACACTGGACTCGCATTCGGGAGGACGACGGTTCAATCCCGTCTCCGACCATCCTTATTTAGGTTTTCCGCGATTTCCCTAAATCGTTTCAGGCAAATGCCGGGATGGTTCCTTTGAAAGGGCCGATTTCGTTCCCAATCCTTCCCTAACCCGAGCTTGCGCTCCGTCTCTAATGACCTCGTTGTCGACGGGACGTTAAACACTAACCACCACCACCAAAGATATATATACACTTGTTCCGTCCGACCGTTTACTAGACTATCGTGTAAAAATATGAAGCGCATCCGTCGAGAACATTTCCTTCGTAAAGCTTCATTTATGTATTTACACACATTCATTCCAAAGTGTGTCGGTGCACCATCATGCTGAAACCGCAGCTGTCGCCAACCACCAAGTGGAACGTTTTCTAATTCGTCAGCAAAGTATTGGAAAAGAAACTGGTTTATGCCAGACCGTGCGTGAAAGCCACTTTCATGGGTGACATCTGAGTTGTATTCCGAGGAATGGCTGTTGCGGAAGTTGAAAATACCATCGTGGGTGAAGCTACATTCGTCAGTCCATATCACTTTGTTCATAGAATGTTCGTTATCTTTCACTTGGTACAAAAGCCAGTCACAAAACTGTACTTATCGAATGCTGTCTTCTGGCCACCGTTGTCGAGTTAACGTGTAATGATACGGACGCAGACCTTCATCTTGCTACACTTCAACAATCAGTCTTTGAGACAGTAGGAACTGCTACGAGGGTTGACTGAAACGTAATGCCTCCACATTCGTAACTCTTCAACAATTGGCAGCATTGGTATGCGGCAGGCACTGGCTTGTTCCGTAGCATCTTCTCTACAGCTCCAGTTGGCAGGAAGCCTTAGCATTAAACGGTTGTACTGTTACAGTGTAAAGTATGGAAACCTGCGCAGACGGTCGATCAATGCGATAAGCAACCTGCAGTCATTGAATTCTTGACAGCAGAAGCTGTCACCCCAAAGGAGATTCAACAGAGGTTGAAAGCAGTTTATGGTGACTGTCTTGATGTGAGTTCTGTGCGTCGTTGGGCGAGTGAGTTTAAAGATGTTGAGGCGGGAGCATCTGACCTGCGTGACAAACAAAGAGTTGGACATCCTGTGACAGCAACCACCTAGTTACACAAGCAACATGTTGACAGACTGATTCAGGACGATCGTCGTATCATTCATAGAGAAATTGCATGCACAATAGGAATTTCACAAGAACGTGTTGGTCACATTATGGCTTTGCCTGGCTATCGGAAGATCTGTGCACGACGGGTACCCAGGATGCTGACTCCTAAAATGAAAGAGCACAGACTTGAAATTTGCCAGGAACTCCTCACGCGTTACGAGGATGAGGGTGACGCCTTTCTCCATTCAGTTGTGATAGGAGACGAAACGTGGGTACACAATTACGACCCAGAGACGAAACGTTGGTCTATGGAATATTGACACAAAGACTCGCCCCACAAAAAGAAATTCAAGACGCAGCCCTCAGTTGGAAAAATCATGGCCACAGTGTTCTGGGACGCAGTTGGTGTTATCCATGTTGATTTCCTTTTGATAGTGGAACAACAATAAATTGTTTTCCTGCAGCATGACAATGCCAAACCACACACTTCACGTGCCACCATAGCAAAAATTCAGAGACTGAATCTCACCACTGTATGGCATCCTCATACAGTCTAGATTTAGCACCGTCTGGCTTCCACCTGTTCCCGATAATGAAAGACGATCGGCGGGGACATCTGATGAAGATGTTGAGAGAACTGTGAGACTGGTTGCGGAAACAGTGGATTCAGAAAACTTGTTCATCGATGGCAGAAATGTATCCAATTGGCAGGTGATTATATGGAAAAGTGAATATTGCTAATTAAAGATCACATTCTAGAGATAATTTCTGCCTTTGATTTATTAAAATATTCCCATCCAAACACAATTAACGAAGGTGGAGACATTAATTTTCATTGAGCCCTCGTATTTCACGTAGGTGGTTGGTGAAAGGTTTCAAGAATCATGTCCTCTGTTCGTAGAGTACGTCTAGTAGTCGGACGACCTTTGCCCATTACTTGTAGATGAAGATTACCGGTTTCCCAAAGGCGTTGCTCCAGGCTCCAAAAGAGATTGTTTTAAGTTTGACGTCGTTATCGGATGCACCGAGCACCAAAAACTTATCGACGTGTTCAACATTTGTGTACGCCTGCTTGCGATCGTTAACGGTGAACCCGTCGGTCATCAGAGGACTTCCATCTCATGTGTGATGAAGGCTGATACATTCCTCTAAATGCACTTTGATTTACGCGATCCCCACCCTGTCGCATGCTTGGTGTAAAATCGAGACTTCAGCGTCGTAACTAAGTTAGCTGTGGGTATTTGTGACGGGCTGTAATCATTGTGTACACACTTACCCGACAGGCGGGTGTTTACAGAGTCGGTGACGGGATGACTTTCAATTTTCACATGTTGGACGCTGCTGTTATACGTATCTGTTTGCTTGTAGGATGTACCGGCTGCTAATAACTATCATTTTTTATATAGACCTGATGGAGTAATAGTATTATTACTGACTCGTGATCTGGTGTGATCATTGGGCACTAGACGTGTCCGCAGGGCTATATTGGGCTCGTATCATAGAAAGGAAAAGTTTTACGATTGGGGTAGAGATAGCTCAGCGTAAGGTGACCTGGGAGGAGGATGTATGTCTGACAGGACGGAAAAGTAAGCGATCTAAGGTTATTGCCCGTTTTTAAGTGCTGAACGTTCTAGTCTTAGGAGTGTGTGTGTGTTTATGTTCTCTCTCTCTCTCTCTCTCTCTCTCCTACCGGAACCTTCGATGCACCGATCATGGACTCTAGAACAATACTTTACACATGGTAGATTGGATGATTTGCTTAAAAATCTATCGAACTACGTTGTGTATAAATATCGCTTCGTTGTTGTTCTTCTTAACTGTATACTATTAAATTAAAGCACTTTGAGATCTGTTACTGTAGATCGATATGGGGTGGTAAGCTCCAAGACTTGATTACATTTCGAGAAATGTGGTGCACTTGGATGGATTAGGACTAGGAAAGCTCTATTCAGTCAAGAGAGGTGGGGTGTAGCTGTATTCGTCTGCTCGGTTGAGGAATAATTGGGTAGCGATGTTGCAGTGTAGGTAGGTCAATGCCGAGGTGAGGATGGTCTTTTAATGTAAGAGGACTAGATAGCTCTGAGACCGCCATACGCGGAGAGATTGATCGAGTACTATGCGCGAGGTCTTCGAAATATGTATAGCGTTGTCTGGTATAATTTGATCGTCTTTATGTGTTCGACAATTAAGTGTGAATGGACGTGTTGACCAGTCATCTATGAATGATCGCAATGATACTTGAGAGTAGAGGATGTATGGTTTGGCTATGATACTGCAGTTAAGAAAACAAGCTGTCACATGATTGGCCAGTGTTGGACTTACTGTAAAATTTTTCGCGATATCAACTGTGATGGATAATATTACAGTAGATCGGTGGTGTCTTATCCATCGCATCTGTGCGTTGGGTACGACATAATGTTTGACTGACAATGCTTGCTTGAGTTGGGGGAGAAATTTTGGTTGATGGACCGCAACTTCCAGGGTTGCTAGCACCGAGAACGGTGATCCTGTACTTGTGTGCAGAAATGACCATTCACTAGAAATTGAATGCAGAGTTATAAACTATTCGGACACTGCGACATATGAGTTTAAAAGTAGAGGTGGTCAATCACTTTCGAGGGAAGTGGCTCTTCTATTTTCCTTGTGTTGTGGGTGTCCTTTATTTAAAGTCATTCAATGTTATGCTATCGACTGTAAGAATATGATTTATAAGGTGTAAGGTATAGTTTCCTGTGAGAGACCGTGCATCAGTCCGTGTTAATGTCTGTTTAGAATCAGACACTGACTTCGAAGTCGCGGCAGAAAGACGAAATGCTCGGCAGTATGCAAAAGCGTGTTAGAAAACACTGTTTGAACAAGGGCCAGAGGCAGCTTCTCATTCGCTTAGAGTATGGGTGATCAAACTTTAAAGGGCTCTCTGCAGCGTGTGTGTATATTTAATATGACCTTGTTCATATAGGCATTTGTAGCTTGAGTTGTTGGATTTGGTGAGCTGTTAGGAATTCTTGGATGGTTGCACTCTGAGTTATTCGGGGGGAGTATTGTAAATTCCGTTTGTCCGCGCTGGAGGTGGATCGCATTGGTGCCTTCGTGACTTTTTCACTGTTTGATGGTAGAGGATAAAGATGATAGGGTGTTGAGGATCTGTTGTTCTTGTAACTAGTTTGAGGCGTACAACATTGCGCACATTTCCGGCGAATGGTCAAAACAAGGTCCTGTTATAGTAACTGAGATCGTTCTGTTTATAGACAGGTTGAAGAAGGTAATAGATACGTCTTTCTCCGACTTAAATTGCAGAGATCAGGGACCAGGCTGTGAACATTGTCGTATGTGCTTGATGCTTTGTATAAAAGTTTGAATCTTTAATTGGGTTTGGTATTTCTGGGTGTGCGTAAAATTAATTTTACTGTTGAAAGTGCGAGAAAGATGAGTTGATTGGTGTTTAGATAGAGGCTACGTTTGTAATTCGAAAAGAGGGGATGAGAATGGTAAATTGATTGATGGGCATGGTTTGTGGGGGGATATATGAGTGTCAAGACAGGGTTGACGACGTTTGCGTATGTTGATGGTGGGACGGGTATGAGGTTAGGTGCGGTGGAAGGTGTAAATTAGATCTTATTTAAAAAAAAAAAAAAAGAAAGTTGTAAAGTAGAAACAATATTGAGAAGATTTTTAGATGGCTGGTCACGCGACGAGGCGAGAGCAGGGATGTGTAGTCATGTTTAGTTAAAGGGCCGTGTAATGTCTTGTAAGGATCAATGTGCAGTGTCGTAGGAATTTGTGTGATGTATTATTTAGTAGCAGTTTGCTATAGTGTGTACTGAAATTATGATTGGGTGCGTGTCTGTGGGCTGTGCAACATGGTCCAAGGCACATCTGGGATTGGTGTTTTGTGATAGCGTGATAGATACACTGTATGGTTAAATAAGTTGTTAAAAAATTTAGTGTTCTCAATTATTACACGCGCCTGCAGCGCAGATCTGAGTGATTTGGTTTTTCCGTCACCATCTCGGTTGCATGCGAGTAGTAAATGTTTTCCCGGCCGCGTTAATCGAGTGTGTCAACGAGCTACGAGCTATTCTGAGAATAGACGTGAAGGCAGGTCCAGACCTGTGACGCTGGCGGTATACATGAGAAGAACAATGCAGCTTTCACATGTGTAGGCTGTCACGAGCGCTCGGAAGATGAACTTGGCTGGAGACTCTGGAATCCCCTTCCCCGCCGACCGCACGTGCACGCGGCCTGCCTTGGAGTGTAATCTAAGGCGCATAGGCGATATCAATTTCTCCGGTGATAGGTGCGAATGCGTCTGTGTTGAGGTCATGTTTGGAGGAGGCCGAGCAGAGACTTTTCGTCGGTTTGGCAGCTGGTGGTGTTTGGGCGCGTCTGTTGCACTATTTTGCGAGCATGTCTGTGCACTGTGCGGTGCTTTATTTGGAGAGTTTAAGAGTACAGAGCTCGTCTGCTGATATTGTGTACTGCATTATTTAATAGCTGTTTGCTATTGTGTGGTGAAATTAGGAGTTGTTTACGTGTTTGTGGCCTGTGTCAGATGACCACAGTCGGATAAGTGCGGGTGTTTTGTGACAAATATACTCCACGACTAAATGAAAGGGCTCCAAATAAATAGAGTGCAGCGATTCCTTACTTCCCCGAGCAGCACAGTGCAGTATGAGCTGTTTTTGAGCAATAACGGCAATCTGGTCAGAATGTGAGTGAGTAGACAAATAACTGGACAAATTTATCCGTAGAGGAGTTACAGGTCTGGAATGGAATGAATATCTTGATGGGTGTGGTTGTGTTGCCAAGGGTAGTGCAGTTTCTGGGGTTCAGAAACTGCCTTATGTCAGCCGTACATACCGAAACCTATGAGAAGTAAAAGTTTGAAAAAGGTATGTAGCAAATAAATAAAGTACACTTGTTCTTCCTTCCATCACCCTATGCACTGAAATTATTTGCGAAAATTAGCAGTCGTTTGGCTATTTGGAGGTAAATGTTTTGCATTATTTACGAGCGGTTCACATGTCTGTAGGCTGTGCTATGAGTTATTTTTAACTGTTTACAATTAGCAAGCGTGTGTCTAGAACATTATAAATGAGTTATGTAGGAGTGTTTTGCAGGTCTGTATGATGTGGGACATGTATCCTTTGTACGGCACGTGGTCGGCAGGTTCCATCGTGTCCGGCGGTAAGTGCTCGCGGGCGCGGCCGACCGTTTGTGGCGGGACCCTCAGTCGCCGCTCGCCGCCGCCTACCTGCCGCGCTAGCCGTGGGGGTGTGCTTGACGTCAGCGGGCCAGGGAGCAGGCTCAGCCGGCCGCGCGTACATCAGCTGCGCTATGGAGTTTCGCTGTGTGACCATGGAGAAGTCAGTTGGGACACACCTGCATGACCATAATGTCGGAAATAAAGAGTCATTTTCCATGTATTTACAGAAGGCTATGTCCGTCGCGTGTATAGAGGGTGTGTGACGAAAGCGGGGCGGCGGCGCAGCGACTGTACAGTTATTACGCGCGCGCGCGAGAGTGAGTCAATTAGCGGGTGTTCTAGTGCGGTCCAAAGGTGCTGTTATATAGTCATGGCGGATTCCACTGTCGAGCAAACTTTGCCGCCAAAAGTGTAGCACTGTGTTCTCGCTCGCACAGGGACACACGGCGAACGGCTGTGTGAGGACGGCATCGACTGGTTTGAACGTGGTGCCGAAAGTGTTGCAGGGAAACGGCCGACGGTTGTGTGATTCAGCTCCGAGGCAGACGAATGCACGTGGTGAGCGGACAAGGGGCCACTGTGACGTCAAACTCGACAAGTTCCAGCGTGTCCAGCGAAAACATTTTTACGATGTGGGAGCGATCGCTGGGCTCGCCCCCCGCGCTTGTGACCGCCTGCCTCACATGACAGGCACAGACAGTGTCACCGTGCACCCGACAGGGGGTGGCGAGTATTTGAACTAATCCAGTTGGGGCAGGGACGTCGTGGTGACTGCACTGCGATATCAAAGATGTGTGTGCTGACTGTGTTGGAGAACAAGTGATGACCGTACTGCTTGAAATAAAGTCTTCAGTCCCTTCTCCCCTGCAAAATCAAAGGACGTGAATTACGTTACTATAAGTGCAGTTTATTATCTGACGCGATTATGATAGGCTACCAGTGAAAAAAAAGATAAGTGATGGAGAAAGCTCGTACGTATGATCAATTATGGTGTTGGGGATTTGAACTTGTGATAGATTTTTGTTGTGGATGTAAGGAGAATGGCTTTCTCACCGAGAAAATCGGACATCTTGAATAAATAATAAATGATAATAATAAATAGAAGTACAGTTTTCGAGAGAATATCGTGTTGGAAAATTAATTTGGCGCAATTTTCTAGTGGAGGTAGGCCTATAATAATAAATGATAATGAATGATAATGAATGAGGATGAATGATAATGAATGATAATAAATGATAATGAATGACAATGAATGATAATGGATGTTAATAAATGATATTGAATGTTAATAAATGATAATGAATAACAAACAAAAGTAAGGTTTTCAGCCATTATTATGTTGGAATTTGAATTTGGAGGGGATTTTCTAGTGTAGGCAGGTCAATAATAATAAATAATAATAAATGATAATATATAATAAGTGATAATAAATAATAATAAACGATAATGAATGTTAATAAATGATAATCAATAATAATGAGTAATAATAATAAAGAGAAGTACAGTTTTGCATGCATTATCCTGTTGGAATTCAAACTTTCCGCCATTTTTTTCTTCTGGAGGCTTAGGTTAGTGGACATAGCACAATTGAACTATTTTCCCGCGAAAATTCAAACTTCCCGCCATTTTTTCTTGAGGTTAGGTTAGTGGACGTAACACAATTGGACTATTCTCCCGCCAAAATCCGCCATCTTGGGTGACGTCATGCGCTGTTGCCAAGTCTACATGCCGCCATCTTGAATAAATTTGGTAACAATGGAGAGTGGGGTGGCATGCCCCTTGTCCCTCTACTCACATGCTGTTTAACTGATCCCAGTGTCATGTGATAGGCTATTGTCATGTGTCAAAATGATGTCCTGCTTATAATTGACGAAAGCTAGGGAACAGATGCCTAAAAAATTAAAGAAGAAACAGCACGAGGGCGTGAAGCATAGCTCCAGTGTTGACGTGGGTTGGTGTCCTCACAGTCTATCCTGTGAGCTACGACAGCTGGTACGGTGGCGTCATGTGGTACATGGTCCTCTGTACATTCCGATCCGCTGCACTATATGACAGAGTTGCCAGATCCTCGTTTTCACACATATGTTTTCAAAATACACTCGATCTGATTTTTCTAGGTAAACTATTGTCTTGAATCTGGTTAAGGAAACGCATGTCGACCTCTAAGTGTTACATTTTTTCTTCATCCTGGATAGCAGTGTAGATGCTATTGAACTGACTTGAATGAAATAAGGATCAATTCTATCGCCTGAAGTAGTTTAAACAGAGCGGGAAGCAAATGTACAATATGCAGTGCACGCTGTTAGTGGATTTTGGCAAAATCCTTTACATATATGCCATATACTGAATTAGTCAGGAGATGGTGTTCATCTTTGTTCAGTATTTCTGTTAGCAGTTTTCAGTTTTATTACAATATTAACTATTCCTTGCATATGAAATATTATTTTTTATATATTGCCGAATTTGTTTTCTCATGATCGTCACAAAATTCAAATCGCGTACTATATGCGTATTCCTCAGTTGCCCGTTCCTTACTGAGTGGTCAGCGCGTCTGACCGCCACACAGCGGGTCCGGGTTCGACCCCTTCGTCGGTTCAAAGGTTTTCTAGGGGGACTGGCTGTTGTGTTGTCCTCATCATCATTCAGTCATTATCGACATGCAGGTCGCCCATTGTAGCGTCAAGTGAAAGACTTGCAACTGGGCAGCCCAACGTCCCTGGGTGACGACTCCTGAACGTCAGTGCCATATGATCATTTCATTTCTCATTTGAAGTGGATCCTGTTTCATTGACCATATAGCTGACAAACCTGCCGGCAGCCGTATTTAAAATTTCATTAAGGCGTGTATCTGAAAAACTCAGACCATTTCCTCCTTAATAGAGCAATATCGCTGATTCCCACTGTTTAGCGTCATGATTCAGGGTTGATTCCATGACGATTGTGGTCATCATTTCCAGCATCAGTTGGCATGTGAAGTGATCCGTTAGTTGTCCTTGCCTGATTTTCCTTCTCTGCTTCCCTTCTAATGGCCCAACCCATTGTACCTTAGGTTTTATCTTCATTCCTTTCTTCATATTTCCTTTCTCGTTGGAATGACTGGAATTATCGGCTATGCCTACTTTCCTTTCAGACATGTTGTGAACATTTTTTGTCCTTCAATTTGACTTCGTGGGGTTTGTCTCTCGATTTCGGAGCCTCAGTTTCAGCTGCTGATAGAGCTTTTTCTTTCCGTTTTCTGTTGCAACACGATCTTCAGATACATTACTGCCCATTCCCACGTTGTTATGTCATGCGGATAGCGGTAGGAGAGCTGCACAGTATTCAGGGTTTTCCGTACGCCCCATTTTCAGTTCACTATAGTCGGACGTTCTGACTCAGCGATCATTTCTAAGTTTTAAGTCCAGGAAACATTCTCCTTTCTGTTAGCGGGATATCGTTCCTTGACACAGGTGGGGGTTCCGCTGACCCGGCAGCCACGGCCGCTTCCGACTGTGGCATGTTTATAGTGCCGGCCATGAACTCGTCCTAGTCTCTGGTCGGTAGTTGCGCCATGCACGGGCTCAGTGGATTGCAGATTGCATATTTCCCTAATTGTCCGTCGCAAATCACTGCAACACGTCAGCCGGATACGTTTAGGGCCTATAAATGACGGAACGAGCATTAGTAAATCAACCTTAACTTGCCTTATTCTACTTAGAACAGGCAAGGGGAATCTGCTGCCTCGTCTCTCTTCATGAACACGCTAAACTCTACCCGAAGAGGCCATCAAGGCCCAACGGTACCGACCGGCCGCCGTGTCATCCTCAGTCCGCAGACGTCACTGGATGAGGGTATGGAGGGGCATGTGGTCAGCACACCGCTCTCCCAGTCGTATGTCAGTTTCCGATACCTGAACTGTTACTTCAAAAAATGGTTCAAATGGCTCTGAGCACTATGGGACTCAACTTCTGAGGTCATTAGTCCCCTAGAACTTAGAACTAGTTAAACCTAACTAACCTAAGGACATCACACACATACATGCCCGAGGCAGGATTCGAACCTGCGACCGTAGCGGTCTCGTGGTTCCAGACTGCAGCGCCTAGAACCGCACGGTCACTTAACCGTTACTTCTCAATCAAGTAGCTCCTCAGTTTGCTTCACAAGGGCTGAGGGCACCTCACTTGCTAACAGTGGTCGCAGGCCGAATGGTCATCTGTCCAAGTACTAGACCAATCCGACGGCGCTTAACCGCGGTGATCTGACAGGAAGCGGGACTATCACTGCGGCAAGGCCGCTGGGCTTCATGTACTGAAACGTCCCCATGAAACTTGAGTTACATGATCATATGGAATCTCAAAGAGGAGGTCCGCAGCTCGTACTCTAGTGGCAGTCCGCCTTCGGCGTTACAGCGGCTCGGACGTGCCTAGCGTACCGGCCGCGCCCCATTTAACACGAGCTTTGTTTACATCCGTGAGGCTTCGCATAGCGGTGCATCGATTGCTACTGATCACGACGGCTCTTTCTTACCGGAAGGCGACTATCAAGTTCACGTTCGACGCACAATGCACAAGACCAAAAGAACACGAAATCGAACGTTTCATGTGGGAAGTGGGAAAACTAGGTCCCCGGGAGGTGATAGGAATTCACCTATCAACAGTGGTCAGCGTCGTCTACGTAAAACTCACAGACGAGGCAGCGTGCGGCAGACTTATCCGTCGATCCACCGAAGGTTCCCGTTTTTGCGACTCTCAAAGGAACGTAGGTGTGGTTTCAGTTGATCATGCCGGTCTCGGAGTGAGAACGGTACGCCTATTCGAATTCCCGTTCGAAGTTCCTACGGACATGGTTATCGCAGCACTTCGCCCTTACGGCACGGTCCTTAATCACGCTGCGGAGAAATAGACCAGCATCGAGACGTATCCCGTACTCAACGAAGTGCACCAAATAAGAACTGAACTACAGAAGCATATACCATCTACCATCTTATGTGACAATAGGTGGCTGCCGAACCATCGTTAGATACGTTAACCGAGAACCTGTTCTGGCTGCAGGCAGGAAGGCCATGTCCGAACTGACTGTCTTCAGCGACGTCTAGTACAGCTACCTCGGGACACCCAGAAACCGCCATAGCAGATGACGTCGCTGCCTATTACGTACGTGGAAGCGATACGGAACGACGTGGGCGACGCGCATGGCAAGCCGTTGTCCGTAGACTCTGCGAGTATCGCCCTGGATCCCACGTCAGTGACGGCGCAAATGGCCTTGTCACACCAACAGCCAGACGCCCCACAACAGCGGCGGAACCATGGTCCTACCACGCTCCAGTCGAATCCATCATCAGATATGGAAGCGGATCCACAAGAGCATCGCACTGAAGAGCATCGCTCAGCAGACGTGGAACAGCGGTCAAAGAAGCGAAAGAAGAGGCGTCTGTCCACAGAAGACCAGCAACACAACCAAGCCGACGAACAAGACAGTGGAAACGATCAAAGTTTGTTTCCACCACCAAGTCAGGACGACTTCACATCCACAGCGTCAGTGCTACAAACCGTGGAGAAGCCCCACATCAACGAGACGCGACGGATACAGATATGCAACAGGATGAGGTCCCACCTGCAGATGAACGACCGTCAAGAGCGATTCCTCACCAATGCATTAGGAGATTGGGCACAAGAAATGGAACAAACTGATGAGATGCAGGAGGACGACGTTCAATCGTTGGCTCCCACCGACAACGAGTCGGGAGAGAACCTTGCCCATGGCGGCCAATGAGGCCGTGTCGTGTGGTCCCGGTCCAGGAAGAATGCTCCGTCGACGGCCGATCAGTAGATGCGTAAACTCCCAGCAGCGCACAACCGATAAGATGTCACACGTCTACCGTATTGGTACAGCTAACATCAATGGTATTAGCACCTCAGTAAAGATACAAATGCTGCAAGATATGCTGCGGGCAGCGGACGTTATAAAGGCACATTTGCATGCCGTGCGTGAGTTTCCTCGGAAACGCGAAATCTTAATTAAATAATTAATCTCTGACAAATAAATAAAGCCTATGGCACAGAACTGCAGCGCTATTCCGCTGATAAAACAAAATACAATTATGACACTCTTATGTTTGATTAACAAGAGGAGGTCGAGTAGAATAGCTGGTGCGGGAAGCACGTATATTTTATTAACTGGCACACCGCCATATTTGATGTTACATAAGAACACTGCGAGTTGCAATCTTACTAGGCACTCGATTCTGTAAAGAATTTATATTTATGAAAGTAAGTAGAATTATTTAACTGTAGGCTTATTCGTTGAATATATCTGATTTAACTAACTGTGTTAACTTTTTTATGTTTAGTAGACAGTCACCTCTGTACGACGTATTGACATGGCTGGCAAATTATTCTAATATTGAGATTTAGATTTTGAGTCCGCACCTACCGCAGCAGTCTTTGGAAACGATTTAAATACGAAGTCCGATTATTTGAGTCTTATTTCACCGTCAACTACGAATAACACTGCATTTACGAAAAAGCCATTGTCAAGCGTCTGATACCAAATAATTAAACGTTCACGTTCCAGATAAGCAAAGATTAATTACAACCAATCACTATCATAAATATACAATAACCAATATTTTATTTTATTTATTTATTTTATAACGTCCACATAGTTTTTCTGCAGGAGGTACGAAACGATGCCCCAGTTGAGTTTTACGGTTATGACGTCTATCGTTTAACAGGTTACGACAGTAGCGGTGGCACAGCCATACTGTTACGAGAAGGAATAGTGGCGGAAGATGTAGAATACTTAGCATCGACCCGTGGTGTTCCCCTGACTGTAGGGGCTGTACGTTTGGTGAATGTTTACGCACCGTCTGGTTCGACCAAGAGACACGAACGCACAACATTTTACACAGAGGAAGTGTCGCCGCTATTTCGAGAACGTCAGGAGAACTATATTGTCGGCGGCGCCTTCAACTGCATTCTGCGACCCCGAGGACCAACGACCACACTTCGTTCCTTGCCCGGCGTTACAGGCGCTGGTGCGTGACCTTGCACTGCATGACACCTGGGAAATGACACACGGTGACATCGTGGATATACGTACTTTACAAGCCACTCAGCTAGTCGACTCGACAGGCTGTATGTGCCACGTGGGCTACGCAAGGCGGCGACTGACGCCGAGGTGTGGCCTACGGCCTTTACAGACCACCAGGCTTACATCTGCACTATCGCTCTGTCACGACACAAGACATGGCGCAGCAGGGGACCATGGAAGCTCAACGTTACCCACCTGCAAGATGAAAACTGTTTACGGGAGGTTGAAGTCACATGGCGACAATGTCAACGGCGTCAACGTTCGTACGATTCAACGCTTAAATGGTGGCTCTGCTGCGTCAAACCGGCTTTACGCAAAACGTTCACACGATATGGCCAAGATAAGTCACATTGGCAACGGGTGACTTCCGAATTTTATTTCACAGCCCCACGTGAGTTGGCGAAACAACCACCGTCTGCCGACCGTCAGCAGGCTGTCCAACGTATCAGAGCACAACTGCTGCGTCTTACTGCAGTGAAGATGGAAGGAGTTAAAGTACGTGATAGGATGCTCGACGGATTACGCAACGAACGGCCGTCGTTCAACTATATACTGAGAGAAAGAAGGCAGCGGCGAAGTACACTTATACGGTATGTCGAAATGGCCGATGGATCGCGGGCCAGGGTTTTGCACGTGCTTTTGCTCACCACTACCGCAGTTTCTATGCGGAGGACCAGCTGGACAGAGCAGGACTGACAGACGTGCTTCGCGAAATGCCAGCGGATGAGCATACCACTCAAGTGGGCGGCCTTGTGGCTGAAATCACCGTGAGATGATCTGGACGCTACCCTAAAGTGTGGTGCGTTAAACAAATCCCCTGGACAGGATGGACTCCCTCTTGAGTTCTACCGCACCGTTGCTCCTCTGATGGGACCGACGTGGGTACAGATGCATAATGAACTCTTAACACCTATCTTGCGCGTTCCTACCGAGTTCACACAGGGTATCATGATACCGTTCCAAACCCAAGTGGCGGTCGTAGACCATAAGACTACCGGCCTTTGACATTATTGAATAGAGACTACAAAATCTTTGCATGTATTCTCCGTGCTCGCCTTCAAGCGGCGATAAAGGACAAAATACATTTAGATCAAACGTGTCTAGGTGGGAAGGGCAATATACACACAACGATAGGGGCATACAGGGATGTCACAGCATTGATGTCGGCATGTCGATCACGAGGAGCCCTCGTGGCAGTGGATTTCGATCACGCTTTCGACCGAGTGGACCATGTGTTCCTCCGACGGGTCATGGAACAGATGGGAATCCCCCTCCAGTTTGTGGACACGATCATGAGGTTGACTGATGGCGCAAACTCGAGAGTCTTGGTGAACGGTGTTAGCTCCGAACCTTTCACCATCCAGCGCTCAGTGCGGCAAGGTTTCCCCCTTTCGGTCATCTTATTTACAGTCGCTCTAGAACCTGCACTACAAGGCCTCCGACGACGACTTGAAGGTGTCCAACTACGGACCGCATCCTTCCAATGCGGCGCATACATCGACGACGTCGTTCTTTTGGTCAAGTCAGAAGACGAAATCCAGGTGGTGCTGGAATGGCTCCAGCAGTACGGAGAGGTGGCGGGTAGTGCCATCAACCTACGAGAGACCCGATGTATGGAAGTGGGCAGAGGGCTGCCACCAGTGACAGCAGTGTCCATCACCAAGGTCCCCACACTCAAGTGTTTGGGAGTGGTATTCCATGGAAACATACGACGTACAGCAGCGGATAATTATAAACGGCTATTGCGACAGATTCGCGCATTGGTACGTCAACGTGCACTGCGCACCGTAGATATGTTCCAGTGCGCACATTATGTCAACGTTTACTTGGCGCCGAAAATAAGTCACTTGGCACACATACTGCCGTTACCCACCACGATCGCTCAAGACTACAGTCGACCTTCGGACATTTCCTAAGTGCTGACCTCCTCTTCAAAATCCGCTACGATAGGTTGACGCTGCCACCGAGAGGAGGCGGCATCGGACTCGTAAACGAGAAGAACAGGGCGCGTGCGCTATTTCTTAGTACGATGCAACGCTATTGGAAAACCGAGCACGTCACCTCAATGGGCGCTGTGATCAACGAAGTGGCTCCCCATTCACTCCGTCCACCCGTCAATCTTGGCCACATCATGGCACCGCTCACACATCTTGGGACTTCTTCGTCCATTACAGTTACGTTCAGGACAGTTTGCCGGAGACCAGGCTACCCACAATTGAAGACATATATCGAATCTTCCTTCAGCAACGATCTCGCAATGTAGCCGAACAGAAGTACCCTACGATACAGTGGCAGAGAATACGGAGACCGGTCCATCTTCCCTCTCTCCCTACAAAGGTACGCGCACTGTGGTATGTAGTGGTGAACGCCAAATTCCCGAACCGTCAACGACTGCACTCTATTCATCTAGTCGACACGCCGATATGCCCCCACTGCACGGTCGTCGACTCCGACGAGCATCGTTTGGTTTGTTGCACGGCAATCGACTGTTGGCTTCTAACGAGGGAAATGCTGGCCCTTTTACTGCGTACGTCGCACACGGCGATCAAAGCTGACGACCTACTGTTCCTGGACAAAGTATACTTTCCCACCGCAAGGACAAATGCCTAAACTGGATAAAGGGTATGGCGACATATTATTTGTATCGCACCGATGACAAGAACGTCATAGACTTCTGGCACGTACTGCAAGAGCAACATGATGTCTTGCGGCGACAGGTGAAATATAGAAAATGCTTTACCAATTACTTGGGTTCGTTATTCACGGACCATCCGGCCCGTTGGGGTGTTCTGGGTATGAGAAGTGAAATGAGGAGATAGCTCAACGTTCAGGAACTAACGTTCAAGCCTGATGTATTCAGGGGACTATACATAGTTTTTAAGTTAACGAGAAGCCGACATGGATATACGCCAACAGGACCGTTGCAGGGTCCTGTTTGTTTTTCTATCTTTTTCTAGTGAACTCTTTAAATCTAGACGGCTTTAGGAGCCTTTTTTGCGTTCGGATGTGCTGAATGGCACCTTTAGTTTCCGTATATTGTGTTTAGCACCTATGAAAGACAATAAAAATCAATAGACACAAAAAACACCTCCAATAAATCCCTTTCATACCTTGGTCCACAATCCCAGGAAAGGGAGGGTGGAGACATGGTGGCTAGGCCTCGGATCGCAACCTCTGCCCGCTTTGCCTCCGCCGGCCCGTGACCAGATCCCTGCTGCCTCGGTTCGATTTGTTGTCCTCATCATTTCATCATCGTTCGGGAATATGTCTCGATTGGACTATGTTAAGACCGAGACTTTGTACAGGCGCTGATGACCGCGCAGTTGAGCGCCCCTCACACCAAACATCATCATCATCATCATCATCAATCATCATCATCATCATCATTATCAAAGAGGAGTTCGAATACTCGTAGTGTGTGCAACCTTGTACCAGTATATGTAATCTGAACCTCATACTTTTGTTAGCATGTGTAAATCTCATGGTGCCTCCTGTCTCTTAAATTACACGTCTTTAAATCCGCCTATCTTTAAGTTTCACATAAGCAGTTGTAGGGAACTGTGGAAGGTGCACGCCAGCAATATTGCATAAAGAAATTCTAACCTTCTCAACAACAAAACTAAGAAACTCACATGCATCACGTTTCACACGATAACAATAAAAACTAAACTTCAAAGTATCTATTTTTGAATCAACAAAATATTCAAATGTTATTCATTAACAAAACACAAAAGCTTTGAAATAGCCAGTTACTCTAAGATCACTACAGAAAACTTTTCTTGCTTCTTGTAGTGCCCACTGCCCAGCTCAGCTCAGTATCAACATAACCGCTCGCTCAAGGCTTCAGGTCAGACTGTTAGCTACTAAGGTATCCAGACAGGACTCACTACCCGCCTTCGCGTTTCCAACTCTGCCACTATCTCATTCGTACCTTCCAAACTGCACAGAGGTTCCCTGGTGCACCTTGCTGACCCAGCACTTCTTGGAAGACGTGGCTTAACCACTGCCAGGGTACTGTTCTCTGGTTCGGCACACAGTTTTCGTCTGTCAGAATTTCGAAACTTCGCACAACCTGGCTACTGGACGACACATTAATTCTGGAAACAGTTGCCTTGGCTGTGACTCCACGCCATCCTTTTTTATACTAGTACTAGCAGAGCGAGATATACACGATAGTTCCTCTGAAATGTGAAATGAGTGATTGCTGCTTCTGTTTACCGGTAACATATCTGCACACTACCAGGAGCCACCAGCTAACAAGAAACGGACTTTGCTGGAGCTTTATCCAATGAGCGGAAGTCGTGCATACTTTTACAACTACCCGAAAATACCGCAAGCCATTTCACCGAATACTCGTAAGCAGAAGGCCCACGCGAAAGACACAAAGAAGCTTGCATTTTCTGCCGATCTGTGGCTCCATAACGCGAAAGATTAGCCAGCTGCTAAAGAGGCATAAAATCTATTTAGTCTTCAGGCCTCCAACAAAAATTTGACCATTCATGTGCCCTGTGAAAGATTATGTAGGCCTCATAAATCAGCAACCTACAAAATACGATGTTGTTCTTTCTGTTGTTTTTATGGTCTCCTGTCCGACGGCTGGTTTGCTGCAGCTCTACATGCTTTCTAACCTCTGCAAACCACTTCAACTCCGAATAACTACCGCAGCCTACATTGTTATGAACCTCATTACTGAATTTATCTCTCGGTCTCCAACAATTTTTACCCTTCACCTCCCCCCCCCCTTTTCACACTTCCCACCAATACTAAATTGGTTACATCTCAGAATCTGTCCCATCAGTCTACCTCCTCGATTAGTCGTTATGCCACAAATTTCTTCTCTTCAAACTTCTGTTCTGTAGCTCCTCCCTGGCTACATGATCTACCGACCTAGTATTCAGAATTCTTTTTTAGCATCACATTTCAAAAACTTTTATTATCTTCTTGTCCGAACTGTTCATCGTCCTTATTCCACTTCCATACAAGGCTATACTCCATACACATACCTTAGAAAGGACTTCCTAACACTTAAAGCTATATTCATTATTAACAAATTTCTCTTCTTCAGACAAGCTTTTTTTGTCATTGCCATTTTACATTTTATATCCTCTGTGTTTCGGCTATCATAAATTATTTTATTGCCCACATAGCAAAACTCACCTCCTCTTGTTAGTGTCTCATTTTCTAATCTAGTTCACTCAGCATCAGCTTATTCAGTTCGACTAAATTCCATTACCATTGTTTTGCATTTGTTTATGTTCGTCTATAGCTTCCTTCCAAGACACTGTCAATTTTATTCAACTGCTTTTCCAAGTCATTTGTTGTCTCTGTCAGATTTACAACGTCATCGGCAAACCTCAACGTTTTTATTTCTTCTCCCTGAACTTCAACACCTTCTTCATATTTTTCTTGGTTTCAACTGCTGATTGCTCTATGTACAGTTTCAATAACATCGGGCATAAGCTACAACCCTGTCTCATTCCCTTCTCAGCCACTGCTTCCCTTTCATAACCCTAGACTTCTAAACTGTCATGTGGTTTGTGTACGTAGATCACCTAAAACTTGTAACGCAGATATTTCGGAAATCGAAAGTGCTACTGATGTGCGATTTTCACAGAATGTACTGGTAATCAGGGACTTGTATTGAAAGCCAATTTACCGGTTGTAGTAATAAGTAGAAAGCTTATTTTTGTGCAAACATTCAATTTTTTAAATGGAACAATGCCTGTTCACATTAACGCATTGAAAGTATGCTAAATTAAGATGTCAGTGGTGTTCGTCGCGGGATTCTAGTGCGTTTACGAGATACCGTATTTTGAAAAGTTTCCACCCCGACACTTGTTTGGGTATTCAACCGGCGTGGTTGCTAGGTACGATGCTGTTACGTTTGTTTACAGTGTGCTTGAGTGCTTCCTGAGTGTACTGAGACTTGCTGGTCACTTAGTCTGTGACAATCCAAGCAGTAGGTCAAGAGTGGACGATGGGATTTACCAATGTAGAAAAACAAGACATGCTCATTGTGTATGGATGTGGTAGGAAGAATGCAGTTCGTTCTTGTTCGGCAAGATATCCGAACAGATATCAATCATCTCGTAAATTATTTATCAACCTCCTCAACCAGTTACTTGAAAGTGGTAGTATAACGCCTAGACAACGCGAGGGAAGGAAACAAGTGACGACAAAAGAGGCGGAAATTAATGTTCTTCCTACTGTTGCAGCTGATCCACACGTTAGCCACAGCGCAACTCCACGAGAAAGTGACATGAGTCGCGTCCTCCATCGATATAGGTTCCATTCCTCCATCACGAGCTGCATGGAAATGGTTATGAGAATTGAGTTAACTTCTGTACATTGGCATTGAGACAGAATACTGCAGATGTATTATGTATCTTGTTTAGTGATGAAGCCACATTTACCAGTCACGGCCAGGTAAACCACCGAAACATGCGCTATTGGCCTGTTAACAGTCGGCGTTGGCTTCGTCAGGTGGAACGTCATCGGCTGTGAAGTGGAAGTGTATGGTGTGGGATAGTGAATCAACAGCTCACAGATCCGTTTTTCATAGACGGAACACCGAACGCGCCCAAGCACACCAGCCTCCTAACAGACCATCTTCCACGGTTGCAGACTAGGAGGAACCTGTGGTGCCAACATATCCATCCCACAGCGCACGAAGTTCTGCAGCATGTCTTCACGGATTGTTTCCAAATCGTTCGATCGGACGCACATAACTAGTGTATGCCCTTGTGTTCTTCTTTAGTGTGTGCTTCCAGAGGTATTGCACAGGTGTCGGTGTGAAAACTTGAAAACGACTTGCATATAATCCTGTAACAAATATCCCTGACATTCTAATTTACCCTACTTTTAGTCTGTTAACGTCAGTAGGTACTGCTCCATTTAAAAAAGTTTATGCTTGCAGAAAAAATACACTTTATAAGTATTATTACAATCTGTTGGCCGTCTAACAATACGAGCCACTAACTGTCAATCCATTTTGTGAAAATCGCACATCAATAGCACTTTCCATTTCCGCAATATTTGCGGTGCGAACTTTCGGTGATTTACAGTATATATACATGCAGGGTAGTCCATTGATCGTGACCGGGCCAAATATCTCACGAAATATGCGTCAAACAAAAAAACTACAAAGAAAGAAACTTGTCTAGCTTGAAGGGGGAAACCAGATGGTGCTATGATTGGCCCGATAGATCGCGCTGCCATAGGTCAAACGGATATCAACTGCGTTTTTCTAAATAGGAACCCCCATTTTTTATTACATATTCGTGTAGTACGTAAACAAATATGAATGTCTTAGTTGGACCACTTTTTTCGTTTTATGATACATGGCGCTGTAATAGTCACAAACATATGGATCACAATTTTAGACGAACAGTTGGTAACAGGTAGGTTTTTTAAATTAAAATACAGAACGTAGGTACGTTTGAACATTTTATTTCGGTTGTTCCAATGTGATACATGTACCTTCGTGAACTTATCACTTCTGGGAACGCATACTGTTACACCGTGATTACCTGTAAATACCACATTAATGCAATAAATGCTCAAAATGATGTCCGTCAACTGCAATGCATTTGGCAATACGTGTAACGACATTCCTCTCAACAGCGAGTAGTTCGCCTTGCGTAATGTTCACACATGCATTGACAATGCACTGACGCCTGTTGTCAGGCATTGTCGGTGGATCACGACAGCAAATATCCTTCAACTTTCCCCACAGAAAATAATCCGGTGACGTCAGATCCAGGTAACGTGCGGGCCATAGTATGGTGCTTCGACGACCAAACCACCTGTCATCAAATATGATATTCAATACCGCTTCAACCGCACCCGAGCTATGTGGCGGACATCCATCATGTTGGAAGGACATCGCCATTCTGGCATGCAGTGAAACATCTTGTAGCAACATAGGTAGAAAATTACATAGGAAATCAGCATACACTGTACCATTTAGATTGCCATCGATAAAATGGGAGCCAATTATCCTTCCTCCCATAATGCCGCCGGCCGCGGTGGTCTAGCGGTTCTAGGCGCGCAGTCCGGAACCGCGCGACTGCTACGGTCGAGGTTCGAATCCTGCCTCGGGCATGGATGTGTGTGATGTCCTTAGGTTAGTTAGGTTTAAGTAGTTCTAAGTTCTAGGGGACTGATGACCACAGTAGTTAAGTCCCATAGTGCTCAGAGCCATTTGAACCATTTGAACCATAATACCGCACCATGCATTAACCCGCCAAGGTCACTGATGTTCCACTTGTCGCAGCCATCGTGGATTTTCCGTTGCCCAATAGTGCATATTATATCGGTTTACGTTACCGCTGCTGGTGAATGACACTTTGTCGCTAAATAGAACGCGTGCAAAAAATTAATCTGTCATCGTCCCGTAATTTCTCTTGTGCCCAGTGGCAGAACTGTACACGACGTTCAAAGTCGTCGCCATCCAATTCCTGCTGCATAGAAATATGGTACGGGTGAAATCGATGTTGATGTAGCATTCTCAACACCGACGTTTTTGAGATTCCCGATTCTCGCGCAATTTGTCTGCTACTGATGTGCGGATTAGCCGTGACAGCAGCTAAAACACCTACTTGGGCATCATCATTTGTTGCAGGTCGTGGTTCACGTTTCACATGTGGCTGAACACTTCCTGATTCCTTAAATAACGTAACTATGCGGCGAACGATCCGGATACTTGGATGATGTCGTCCACGATACCGAACAGCATACATAGGACACGCCCGGTGGGCATTTTGATCACAATAGCCATACATCAACACGATCTCGACCTTTTCCGCAATTGGTAAGCGGTCCATTTTAACATGGGGAAATGTATCACGAAGCAAATGCCGTCCGCACTGGCGGAATGTTACGTGATACCACGTACTTATACGTTTGCGACTATTACAGCGCCATCTATCACAAAGCGAAGAAAGTGGTCCAACTAAAACATTCATATTTCTGTACGTACTAAACGAATATGTAATAAAAATGGGGGTTCCTATTAAAAAAAGAAACGCAGTCGATATCCATTTGACCTATGGCAGCGCTATCTAGCGGGCCAACCATCTGGTTTCCCCCTTCAAGCTAGATGAGTCTCGTTCTATGTAGTTTTTTCCTTTGATGCTTATTTCGTGACATATTTGGCCCGGTCACTATCAGTGGACCACCCTGTATATATAACTTTTCGTTGTCCGTATTTTACCCACGCTACCTTCACAGTTTGAAAGACGGCATGCTAGTCGACATTATCAAAAGCTTTCTGTAAATTTCGAAAAGCTATGAACGTAGATTTGTCTTTTCTTAAGCTACTTTTCAAGACGAGTCGTAGTATCAGTACTGCATCGCAATTTCTTACATTTCTCGGGAATCCAAACTCATCCTCGTCTACGTCGGCTTCTACGAGTTTGCCATTCTTCTATTAGTAAGGCGAGTTAATATTTTGCAACCAAAATTTATTAAGCGGGCAGTTCGATAATTTTCACACCTGTAAGCATCTGCTTCCTTGGAATTGAAATTACTACAATCTTCTTTATGTCTGATGGTGTTTCGCCTTTCTCGTCTTGCATACCAGATGGAATGGTTTTGTTATGGTTAGCTCTCCCAAGGATATAAGTATTTCTGCACCAGGGACCTTGTTTCGTCTTTCGTCTTTCAGCACTCTGACAAGTTCATCCCGAAATATCACATATCCTATCTGATCTACATCTACGTTCTCTTCTCTATCTATTATATTGCCTTCAAGTACATTTTCCTTGTACAGCCCTTCTATACAGTCCTTCCATCTTTCAGCTTTTCTTTTTTTGCCTACCTCTGACGCTCTTGATATTCATACTGCTGCTTTAGTTTTCCCTAAATGTTTCTTTAATTTTCCTATGCGTGGTATCTATAGTTCCCCTAGTTATATATGCTTCTATCCTCTTACATACGTCCTCTAGCCACTCCTGCTTAGCCATGATCCATGTCCAATCAGTCTCATTTTTTAGATATTTGTACTCTCTTTCGTGTTCTTCATTATCTGAACTACATGTTTTCTCTCTTCATCAGTTGAATTTGACATCCCCTGCGATATTCAAGGATTTCTTCCAACCTTTATATCTTTAATTATTTGATCCTTTGTTGCCTTCGCTATTTCGCCTCTCAAAGTTACCCATTCGTCCTCTACTGTATTCCTTTCCCTTCTTTCAGTAAATCGTTGCTAAAGACTCCCACTGAAACTCTTCAAAAATCTCTGGTTCTTCCAATTCATCCAGGTACAATCTCCTTAATTTCTTATTTTTTCCAATTTTTTTAAATTTTAATTTCCAACTCGTAACCAATAAATTGTGATCAGAGTCCATACCTGAGCCTGCAAATGCCTAACAATTTGCAATTTGGTTCCACAGTCTGTGACTTATCGTTATACAGGGTGGTCCATTGATAGTGACCAGTTAAAATGTCTCACGAAATAAGCATCAAACGATTTACATATATATATGCAGGGTGGTCCATTGGTCGTGGCCGGGCCAAATATCTCACGAAAAAAGCGTCAAATGAAAAAAACTACGAAGAACGAAACTCGTTTAGCTTGAAGGGGGAAACTAGATGGCGCTACGGTCGGCCTGCTAGATGGCGCTGCCATAGGTCAAACGGATAACAACTGTGTTTTTTTTTAAAATGGCACCCCCATTTTATATTACATATTCGTGTAGTACGTAAAGAAATATGAATATTTTAGTTGAACCACTTTTTTCGCTTTGTGACAGATGTCGCTGTAATAGTCACAAACGTATAAGTACATGGTATCACGTAACATTCCGCCAGTGCGGACGGTATTTACTTCGTGATACATTACCCCATGTCAAAATGGACCGTTTACCAATTGCGGAAAAGGTCGATATCGTGTTGATGCATGGCTATTGTGATCAAAGTGCCCAACGGGCGTGTGCTATGTATGCTGCTCGGTATCCTGGACGACATCATCCAAGTGTCCGGACCGTTCGCCGGATAGTTACGTTATTTAAGGAAACAGGAAGTGTTCAGCCACATGTGAAACGTGAACCACTACCTGCAACAAATGATAATGCCCAAGTAGGTGTTTTAGCTGCTGTCGCGATTAATTCGCACATCAGTAGCAGACAAACTGCGCGAGAATCGGGAATCTCAAAAACATAGGTGTTGAGAATGCTACATCAACATCGATTGCACCCGTTCCATATTTCTACGCACCAGGAATTGCATGGTGACGACTTTGAACTTCGTGTACAGCTCTGCCAATGGGCACAAGAGAAATCACGGGACGATGACAGATTTATTTTTTGCACGCGTTCTATTTATCGACGAAGCGTCATTCACCAACAGCGCTAACGTAAACCGATATAATATGCACTATTGGGCAACGAAAATACACGATGGTTGCGACAAGTGGAACATCAGCGACCTTGGCGGGTTGATGTATGGTGCGGCATTATGGGGTGAAGTATAATTGGCCCCCATTTTATCGATGGCCATCTAAATGGTGCAATGTATGCTGATTTCCTACGTAATGCTCTACCGATGTTACTACAACATGCTTCAAAGAATGCCAGACTGGCGATGTACTTCCAACATGATGGATGTCCGGCACATAGCTCGCGTGCGGTTGAAGCGGTGTTAAATAGCATATTTGATGACAGGTGGATTGGTCGTCGAATCACCATACCATGGCCCGCACGTTCACCGGATCTGACAACCCCGGATGTCTTTCTGTGGGGAAAGTTGAAGGATATTTGCTATCGTGATCCACCGACAACACATGACAACATGCGTCAGCGCATTGTCAATGCATGTGTGTGTGTGTGAAATCTTGTGGGACTTAACTGTGTCAATACCCGTTGTTGAGAGGAATGTCGTTACAAGTATTTCCAAATGCATTGACGTTTACGGACATTATTTTGAGCATTTATTGCATTAATGTGGTGTTTACAGCTAATCACGCTGTAATAGCATGCGTTCTCAGAAATGATAAGTTCACTAATGTACATGTATCACATTGGAACAGCCGAAATAGAATATTCAAACGTACCTACGTTCTGTATTTTAATTTAAAAACCCTGTTATCAACTATTCGTCTAAAATTGTGAGCCATATGTTTGTGACTGCTACAGCGCCATCTATTACAAAGCGAAAAAAGTGGTACAACTAAAACATTCATATTTCTTTACGTACTACACGAATATGTAATAAAAATGGGGGTTCCTATTTTTAAAAAAACGCAGTTGATAGCCGTTTAACCTATGGCAGCGCCATCTTGGAGGCCAACCATAGCGCCATCTAGTTTCCCCCTTCAAGCTAGACAAGTTTCGTTCTTTGTAGTTTTTTTCATTTGACGCTTTTTTCGTGAGATATTTGGCCCGGCCACGATCAATGGACCACCCTGTATAATCAATCTGAAACCTTCGTGTCTCTTCCATGTACAGAACCGTCTTTCCTGATTCTTCAACCAGGTGTGACTGATGATTAAATTATCTCTGTCCAAAACTGTACCAGGCGGCTTTTTCGTTCCTTCCCCGTTTCATGTCCATCTAATATGTTTCCTTCTCTTCCTTTTCGTACTATCGAGTTCCAGTCCTTCATAACGATTAAATTTTCCTCTCTCTTATCTATGTCAATAATTTCTCTAATCTCATCATAAAATTTGTCAGTCTCTTCATCATCCGTGTATCTAGTGTCGTGTAGGAGGGGACAAGCTTATATCGGGGAAACTGTGCGTATCACTGAACAGCGCTTTATAGAACATGGGAAACGTTTACCGAGACATCAGCGGTAGGAGAATATGCGATGCAAAAGGAACATCGAATTGCATTGGACGAGAGATCTCTCAGTAAGTGTGCAAATGGTTAACGTAATAAAAGAAACGATACTGATGAAAGTGTCTGAAAACACCTTTAATAAAGATGGCGGCCTGCAGCTAAGTAGAGCTTGGGACACGGCAAACTAAAAGTTGGAGAGGACGTGCAAGAAAAATATTACCTTACACGGCGCCGATATGAGCACCAGTGACATCACAGCATCTATACGGAATCATTCAGCAGTCACACTTGAGAATGGCAGACGAGGATGTGACACTGCCTAAGTGCTTTATGCTGCTGAGTTGCTCTCTAACCAGCAGTCCATACGAGCAAACCAATTGTGAAGTTACCTGATATTGCTCGTGACTTAGGTAAATCGGCTACACATTGCTCTGTTTAATGAGTAGTCTAGAATCAAGCTATGCATGCCTCCTTTCATGTCCAGTAGCTAATTCACTACCAATTACAATCTGTATCTGTGGTCCTGCAGTGAAGTGATCTACGCGTTGAGTACAATTGCGAATTAATAACGTACAAAGAAATATAAAACAAAAGATACATGAATAACTTAATAAAAAGGTTTCTCTTTTAACGTCTGTAATTGATGTAGATGACAGAATTACGCTGAACAATTTTAACCCAAGAAAGGACGTGCAAAAAAAATGGAATGTGGTTCTGCTATAATCAAGTATAATATAGACTGAAAGACTCTTCTAAAATGAAGTAGTTATGTTGAGAGCGTTATGAGAATGATACCAAAATCCCCGAACTAAATAATCATAAATATTCACCAGCTCAAAATAGAGCTTGGAATGATAAATTACAAATTAATAGACGTTCTGTAATGCACCCAGAAAAAGTTAGAGTATCATAGAGGCTCTTCACCTCTCTAAATCAATCACCTACACGATCGAATAACTCAGTTCCTCTCAGGCAGGCCTACCTTCTTCAAGAATTCGACATAAATTGTAGAACTGTTCCCTTTCGCGCACCACTCAAAAAGTCTCCGTCTCCACTTGATTTCAGAAGCGTTCCACTACTGTGCAACTCTCACTGGCTAAAAGCCACCCCACCAAAAATACATCGTTCTTATGTTCTACAGACATGATTTGACTCAACTTTACCACTTTCTCGACTAGTATATATTTCAACACTATTTAAATAAAAAATATTACAAACAATCGATCGCACTCAGATCATTTGGAGAAAATTACAAATAATGTTTCGTTCAATAATAAATTATTCAGCATTCTTACGCCAGTGATCTTATTTTAAATGACAACAGATTGTCTTTATATATTGTTTAACCAATTATTTATGCCTTCTTGACAGAAGCGTATTTTACCTCGCTTTTCTACTGTAGCGTCAGTTAACACGTGTGATTGACCTTAACTTGCAAACTAATTGATGGAGTAGTCTCATTTTTGGTGAAAGTGTAGCTTAAGTCCAACTTCAAGATATCACTGTAGGTGTTCGAAATGGTCACCATTAACATCCACATACAAACGATGCCGCTGAACTGCAGCACGAACTACTGACTGCAACGTGTTCAGTTGGATATTTGTACATGAATCTACAATGCATTCTCGAAGTTCATCCAATGTGCGTGGCTTTTGTCGATAAACGACGTCCTTTAGTGTTCCCCACAGGTAAAAGTCCAGAGGAGTTAGGTCTGGGGAACGTGGTGGGTACTCCACAGCACCTCTACGGCCTATCCATCTCCCTGGTAGATTTTCGTCGAGATACCCCCTAACACGATTTTGGTAGTGGTCTGGGGCACCATCTTGTTGAAAGTAAACACTTCCGTCTCCATACAAGTCTCAGATGGCAGGTAAAATGTATGTCTGAAGCTTATGAAGGTACACCTCACCGGTAACTGTGCCGGTGGAAGATGGATAGGCTGTAGAGGTGCACGTTCCCCAGTCCTAACTCCGCTGGACTTTTACCTGAGGGGAACACTAAAGGACGTCGTTTATCGACAAAAGCCACGCACATTGGATGAACTTCGAGAGTCCATCGTAGATTCATGTGCAAATATCCAGCTGAACACGGTGCAGTCGGTAGTTCGTGCTGCAGTTCGGCGACATTGTTTGTGTGTGAATGTTAATGGTGACCATTTCGAACACCTACAGTGATATCGTTAAGTTGGAATTTAAGCTACACTTTTATTAAAAATGAGACAACTCCGTCAATTAGTTTGCAAATTATGGACTTTTAAACAGTGGATACATTTTTTTGGACTCCTCTGTATTTAATCACTTGGAAACTTGTATTAGTCTTTATCGCCGTGATACCGATAAGTCACGTTACGTAGTGTAGGCAGGCGATCGGCACAGTGTGTTTGGGGGGGGGGGGGGGGGACCACGAAACTCACAACCTGCTACGCTGTCAGAATCTCTCCCAAATGAGCAAGACGCGATATTGAGTGAGTGGCGCATTGGAGTGCGCCGACCTCGCGCTGTGTGTTTCGCGGTCATCAACTCGACCACTTCCTCGGCCGGAACTGGCAGGGGCGAAGACGTGAGGCGGGCCCGGCCTCAGATATGCAAACGAGGCTCGAGGCGCAGAACAATGGGGGCGCCAGCGCCGCCGCCGCGGCCCGGGGCCCCGCGCTCTCTGTGTGGCGGCGGCGCCGACTGCCCTGTGCGAGCGCCGACACCCTGTCTGGCGCAGCCGCGCCGCGCCGCTCCAGCACAATGCCCTCACGCCGGGGAGCTGTGCCCGCTTGACATGCCGTGCAACTGGCTTAAACTTCGCAGCGGTAAAGAGCGGGCTGGAGACGACGAAGTGAGGCAAGTTCATGTCCTTACTGTTACTGATAACATTCTGGTTCGATTCCTAATAAGCTCGTACTCCAAAGCCGATTTCATATTCACAAGCGGCTTCTGTCGCTAATGTGCAACTCAAACGTATTATGTACACGCCATACATTTTTCTAACTCGATCACTAGTTCTTTAAAACGACAAATTAATGTCGAGAAGTACTGTTCATTTACACTGAAGAGCCAAAGAAACTGGTACACCTGCCTAATATCGTAAAAGGCCTCCGCGAGCACTCGCAAGTGTGGCAGCACGACAGGCATGGACTCGACTAATGTCTGAAGTAGTGCTAGAGGAAATCGACACCATGAATCCTGCAGGGCTGTCCATAAATCCGTAAGCGTACGAGGGAGTGGTAGTCCCTTCTTAACATCACATTACAAGGTATCCCACATACGCTCAATAATGTTCATGTCTGGGAAATTTTATGTCCAGCGGAAGTGTTTAAACTCAGAAGAGTGTTCCTGTAGCCACTCTGTAACGATTCTAGACGTATTGTCATGCTGGAATTGCCCAAGTCTGTCGGAATGCACAATGGACACGAATGGATGCAGGTGATCAGACATGATGCTTACGTACGTGTCACCTGTCAGAGTGGTATCTAGACGTATCAGGCGTTCCATATCACTCCAAGAGCACGTCCCCCACACTATTTCAGAGCCTCCACCAGCAGGCAACAGTCCTCTGCTGACATGCGGGGTCCATGCATTCATGAGGTTGTCTCCATATCCGTACACGTCCATCCGCTCGATGCAAGTTGAAACGAGACTCATCCGAAAAGGCAACATGTTTCCAGTCATGATCAGTCCAATTTCGGTGTTGGTAGGCCTAGGCGAGGCGTAAATCTTTGTGTAGTGCAGTCATCAAGGGTACACTAATAGATCTTCGGCTCCGAAAGCCCATATTGATGATTTTTCGTTGAATAGTTGGCACCCTGACACTTGCTGATGGCCAAACATTGAAATCTGAAGCAGTTTGCGGAAGGCTTGCATTTCTGTCACGTTGAACAATTCTCTTCAGACGGCGTTGGTCCCGCTCTTGCAGGATCTTTTTCCGGCCGCAGCGATGTCGGAGATCTTATGTTTTACCGGATTCCTGTTGTTCGCGGCACTCCCGTGAAATGGTAGCACAGGAAAATCTCCAGTTCATAGCGTCCGCAGCTCGTGGTCTAGTGGCTATTGTTGCTGCCTCTGGATCACAGGGCCCCGGGTTCGATTCCCATTCGGCTTGGGGATTTACTCTGCCAGGAACTGGGTGTTTGTGTTGTCATCATCATTTCATCCTCATTACCATCATTTGCGACAGTGGCTCCATTGGACTGTGTATAAAAATTGGACTGTGAAAAACTCGGGAATTTGTACGGGCGCTGATGACTGCGCACTTGAGCGCCCCACAAACCAAACATCATCGTCATCATCCACTTCATCGCTGCCTAGAAGATGCTGCGTCCCACTGGTCTTGCGCCAATTATAACATCACGGTAAGACTCACTTAAATCTTAATAACCTGCCACTGTATAAGCAGTAACCGATATAACAACTGTGTTAGACACCTGTTGTCCTACATAGACGTTGCAGGCCGCAGCGCCCTATTATGCCTGTTTACATACTTCTGTTTTTGAATATGCATGCCTATACATGTTCCTTTGGAGCTTCTGTGTGTAAATTTGTAGACTTTTGTGTACGAGACGATGCTGTTCTGTCTTAACACTATTGGCACAGCCGGTGTTTTAGTGAGGAGCATTGTTTTTGTGGTGGTAGTTAGTAAGCCGAACGAAAATACTCTTTCAGTACAACAGTCGGTTCTTTGGTTTGCTCAGGGAGGAGACGTTTGGCATCTATAAGACATAAAGTATAAGTTCCCTTTATTAAAATAGTTCAAATGGGTCTGAGCACTATGAGAATTAACATCTGAGGTCATCAGTCCCCTAGAACTTAGAACTACTTAAACATAACTAACCTAAGGACATCACACACATACATGCCCGAGGAAGGATTCGAACATGCGACCATAGTGGTCTCGGGGTTCCAGACTGAAGCGCCTAGAGCCGCTCGGCCACATCGGCCTGCTCACTTTATTAAAACGTAGATAAGACTTACTTAACTTTGTACCATGCATTTCCACAGGAATGTCATGTATACTTACAGGTGTCTTTTAACATTGACGTGTCACTTAAAAATGCAAGACTTTTTTTTTCTTTTTTTTTTTTTTTTTTTGAGGAGCTTACCGGTTTCGGTCTGTTTTAGACCATCTTCAGACTTACCATTGAAATATGTAAATACACGAGAGTTAGAAGGATGTAGTAATATATAAAACGCCCTCCCGGCTAGCCGCGCGATCTAACACGCTGCTTCCTGAGCTGGAAGGCATGCCAGTCCCTGGCACGAATCCGCCCGGCGGATTAGTGTCAAGGTCCGGTGTGCTGGCCGGTCTGTGGTGGGTTTTTAAGGCGGTTTTCCATCTGCCTCCGCGAATGCGGGCAGGTTCCCCTTATTTCGCCTCAGTCACACTATGTCGGCGATTGCTGCGTAAACACTGTTTCCACGTTCACGTACACCATAATTACTCTACTATGCAAACATTTGGGGTTACACTCGTCTGATATGAGACGTTCCCCGTTGGGGCCGGCCAGGGTGGCCAAGCGGTTAAAGGTGCTACAGTCTGGAACCGCGCGTCCGCTACGGTCGCAGGTTCGAATCCTGCCTCGGGCATGGATGTGTGTGATGTCCTTAGGTTAGTTAGGTTTAAGTAGTACTAAGTTCTAGGGGACTGATGACCTTAGAAGTTAAGTCCCATAGTGCTCAGAGCCATTTGAACCATTTTTCCCCGTTGGGAGAAGGGGAGGGGGTATCCACTGGGGGCCGAACCGCACAATAACCCTGGGTTCGGTATGGGGTGGCGGTGGGGTGGGTGGACTGCAGTGGCGTGTTGAGGGGTTGTGAACCACTGAGGGCTATGTCGGGACGAAGCCTCTCCGTCGTTTCTAGTTCCCGGTTCAATACACACACAATATAGAAAATACATGTGATTCTAGTGTATTTATGTGTTTCAGGCCGGCCAGGTTGGCCGAGCGGTTCTAGGCGCTACAGTCTGGAACCGCGCGACCGCTACGGTCGCAGCTTGGAATCCTGCCTCGGGCATGGGTGTGTGTGATGTCCTTAGGTTAGTTAGGTTTAAATAGTTCTAAGTTCTAGGGGACTGATGACCACAGCAGTTAAGTCCCATAGTGCTCAGAGCCATAAGAACCGCTGTTCTCCAAAAGAAGATAAATGTCCTCAAAAATTACTGACGTGTTACTTGACACAGACAAAATACCAGTCCCTCACTCAGAGTACATTTAACAAGAACTTCCACTTATAGTTCTGCCTAATACATTGCCCACACAGCTGGCCTACTAGAAGACGATGCCGTCGTCTTTGTCGATGATTACGGACTAGACTGAGCGGTCCTGTGCTCGGCCATAAGTAGGAGAGCTGATGTTACGCCGTAGCGAAACGTTTGTGAGCGTGGTTACGCCGACGCAGCCTGCAGCGACTATCGTTTCTTCTGGTTGCCAACCTTCTCTGGCACCTCACACTCCGCAATATTCATGTAGCATAATTTGGCGATTGATGCAGTGGTGATACTATCTGAGCCGTGGCAAAAATTTCTGTTTTGAAGAGCGCGCCACAGCGCGTTGTGTGAAGCAGTCGCCCTTCGTTTCTGGCGGTGGCGCCGCTATGGCAATCGCAGCTTTGGTGTCTCCATCTGATGGGAAAGGGGAAAGGTTGCCTGTTCTTGTGCATTTAAGGGGCGCTATGAGCTCGCCAGTTGGTCAGTCTGGGTGAGTCTGAAGTCAGTCTGGGGTAAGTCTCTCGTCCCCAGCTTGCTAGTCTGTCTCTCGTCAATTTGTGGCGCCATGAGAGAACGCAATGAGGGGTCGCCCGGTCGGGGGCTGAGTTCCTGCATCTGAGTCTGCGCGTTAGGCCGCCAGTCTGCTCGAGTTTGCTCAGGCAATGGTCATTGGCGGTTGGATCGATTGGTTGGTCGGTCCCGCACTGACACACGAGATGACTTGTCCGCCTTGAGCGTCGGCGCATATGAGGTCGTCACGTGGGTCCAGTGGGCCACGCCGTATAGCGAGGCTAGTGGTTTCGCGGCCGACACGAGAGCAACAGGAGTCAACCCACGACACCGGTCTGGCCGCTGGGAGCTGCGACGCCGTGAGACGGGAGATTGGCGCGCCTTCCTGCGTCTGTGGAAGCGGCTGGCAGCGGGCGGTTCGGGAGAGCATTTTGGCGATGCTGCGCCAGGTCTTCGCCAGAAATCGCAGTTTATTAGAAGTTGGTGATATGTTGTTTCATTCACTTGTTAAATTCTACATGTTTTCTTGGTGAGGTCACCAGCCGCTTTGTTTTGGGTTTGTCCCACCATTCTCCTCCGTTTGCCCAACCGCGGGAAGGTGGTTATTTATGAATTGGGTGGTCCGTTTTTTTTCCCCTTGTGGAGTAGGGGCGGGTTAGAGCAACCTGCGGTTCGGGTTGTTCGGTAATCTCCCTATCAATCTGCCGTACGTTAATAGCTACCTCTGTCAAATTTGTCGGATTCGGTGTGTTAACGAATTTATTGCTTCAAGTGTAACGGCCTAGTTCCTGAAACATGTTTTTTATCTTGCCTATCATATTGAGAGGCGGTATATGTGTACTGTAGAGCATGTCTGGCCGACTTTGTATAATTTTATGTAAGATTTCATTTCATGGGCTTTTTATTTAAATGATCATTTTAGTATATAAAGTTGCCACCCTTCCACCGTAAGACTTTTCTTAGAAGTTAAAATCAAGTTGCACCTTCGGTAGCAAGTTAATCTTTTAATTTTAGTGTTTTGTACCATTTCCATCCTTCCTACGGGGTGCATAGTTTGTGTGCTTGTGTGAATTGTTAAAACTTTTACTTTAAGGTAGTCTGGTGTGTTGCACATTTGCGCCTGTTTAGTCTTTCAGAGGTTGTTGTGAGCGGTCATGACTACGGCCGTGTCAAAAGGGAGCGGCAAGGTTCTCAGGCCGAAAGATCATACACTCAAAAATTTGTTTCTTTCTGCGAGGACTCTAGGAATGTTAGTGTGTTGAGACAAGCGAGGGAAAATTTTGGAGTGGAGAGAGATCGGCCAAGTAGTAATTATCAAGGCGTACACAGGAAATGTTTTCGATGTGGGGCTAGTACGCATTTGGTTAGGAGTTGTCCGGTTTTACGTGGGGCAAGAAGTACTAAGTGATATAAGTGCAGGCGGCACGTTTCGAGGAGTAACTTATTGTTTAGTGAGGGGCGTGGCGCAGTTGCTGATTCCCAGTTATGTCGACCTTATGTTTGTCTGAGTTTGAATCAGGAACCCCCCTGCGCCTTATTGGATACTGGTAGCACTTATTCCTTGCTTAATGAGGCTTAGGTTCTGGAATTTGGCAGTCTTACCAGGCTCAATCCTGAAAAGATCCCGCTTCGGAGATGTCGTATGGCCCATGGTCAGGTGTAGCCTCTGGCGGAGTGGGTTAAAGGTAGTGTCTCGGTAGGACGGTGCTCTTACCCAATGACCTTTGCTATCGTTGCTAATCTGCCGGTAAAAATGGTTCTGGGTTGTGACTTCATTTCTAAAACTCAACTTGTTCTGGATTATTCAGGGGGTAAGTTCTTTTTTTATATTTGCGCCCAGTAAGAAGTTCGGATTTTGTGAATGTCGAGCGGCGGTGTCATCCACGCCTTCTTCCTTGTCGGTCACTACTCTCGATAATGTCAATCTTGATCATCTTTCCCCGAGTCAGGTTCAACAGGTCCATCAGTTACTGGAGGTTTTTTCTGACTTATTTTGCGATAAACTTGGAGTAACGAATAAATTAGAATATCATATTCGTTTGACTGACAATATTCCGATTAGGCAGTCCCCATATCGTCTCTCACCACCTAAGATGAAAGTGTTGCGGGAAAAGGTACAGAAGATGTTATTCGTCCCTTGACTTCTCCGTATGCCTGGTACCGAAGGATCAGGGTAGCGATTTCAGTACGGTGGTCGATTACCGTCATTGAGTGACGTTGGAGTCAGTTCCGTTGCCTGATCTACACAATTCCTTTACTTGGTTTTCAGGCGCGTCTTGTTTTACCGTTCTTGACTTAAATCAAGCTTATTATCAGATTCCGTTGACCGAGGAGTGTAAACATGTTACAGCGTTTTGCACCGATTGGAATCTATTCGAATTTAACCGGGTCCCATTTTGGGCTGGCTACCGGAGCTGCTGTGTTGGCTCGTTTATTAGATAGTGTACTGGGTGAATTTAAATTGCGTTTTGTTTGTAACTATTTGGATGACCTTGTAATATATAGTAAATCGTTTGAAGAGTATTTGAGTCATTTACATAAAGTATTTACTATGCTTCAGCAGGCTGGTTTAACCGTTAAACTCTCGAAGGTTACCCTTGCGAGGCCACAGATTTCATTTCTAGGCCATATTGTTTCGGGCGATGAGGTTCGGATCGATCAAGAGCGCACTAAAGCCTTGCGCGCACTCCCACCTCATACTGATAAGCGAAGAGTCGCTAAGTTTATTGGCCTGGCAAACTATTTCAGGAGGTTCGCTCCGAATTTTGCGTCCTTAGCTGCCCCTTTGAATCAGCTTCGTAAAAAAGGAGTTAAATTTACTTGGGGTCCTACCCAGCAGGCGGCCTTCGAACAGATCAAAACCGCCATTGCTAATCCATCGGTGCTTTGGGTGCCTGATTTTGATGATAGTTCAGACGGACGCGTCGAGTGCAGGTATGTCAGACGTCTTCTTACAAGAATGGAAAGGTCAGCGGCAACCCTTGGCCTATGCCTCGTGCCGTTTGAATGATGCTGAGGCGAAATACTCAGTCTACGAATGTGAGGCCTTGGCGGTCCTATTTGCATTAGAAAAATTCCGCTTTTACCTTGAGCACAAACCTTTTTTGCTGGAGACTGATAATCAAGCCTTGAGCTGGGTCATAGCTAGGCCACGTAAGACCGGTCGGATCCCACGTTGGGCCGTGAGAATCTCAGCCTTTAAATTTAAGGTTAGGCATATCAAGGGTTCCAAGAATGTGGTCGCTGACGCCCTCGGCCGGATATTTGACCCGCCATCGGATTGTTCGGAGGAGCACCACCAGGGTCCACTTCAGGGTCAGCTTTTGGTTTTGGGGGAAGTACTCCAACTGTTCAATAATCTCGAAGAAAACCAGGAACAGGATGTTGAATTAGGTTCCATCAAACAGCGGAATAGGTCGGACGAGGTAGTTGAAGGTTACAGCTTGAGGAAAGGTATTCAGTGTAAGGCAGTGGGTCGAGAGCGCCACATCCGAATTTGTCTGCCAGCCAATATTCCAGTATTATCATTGCTCTTCGGTGGGAGGTCACTTAGGAACATATAAAACGATTCAGAAAATTAAGCAGTATGTGACCTGGCCTAATCTTGAGCGTGACATTAAGAAATTAGTAGCCGGTTCTCATTTGTGCCGGGCCGCGAAACCTAGCAATGCCCTTATAGCAAGGTCTATTGTCTTCGGAACGTGAAAATTATCCGATGGATCGTCTTTGTATCGATTATGTGTGTCCGTTGCCACGTTTCAGTAGAGGGAATATGCATATTTTGGTGGTATTTGATGCCTTTTCTCGCTTTACTTGGCTTATTCCCAGTAGATGTAGTACTACCAACGTAATTATTTTTCACCTTACTAACATCTTTTCGATGTTTGGGCCTCCTAAGAGTTTGGTTAGTGATAATGTCCCTGCTTTTGTGTCAGATAAGTTTACGGCCTTTTGTTTCGGAAATGGCATCAGGCACATAAAAGCAAAACCCTATTACCCTCAGGAGTCCTTTGCTGAACGTGTGAATCGCAACCTAAAATCAGCTTTAATAATTTACCATGAAGTTAAACCGAGTAAATGGGATACTAACTTGCTCTGGATTAATTTTGCGTTCAACACTGCGGTTCATGAGCCATTGAAGACTACTCCGGCCACTCTCTTATTGGCCTACCCTATCAATTCGCCTTTGTCTAACTTATGGCGCATCCAAGACTTACTTCCTGAGCGGGTATCCCCGGGGTTAATTAGAAAGAACTGTAATCGGGCTCGTCGCAATATGGCGGCTGCCCATGGTCGTCAAGCCGTGCGGTACAGCCGCAACAGGCGTCCTTATCAGGGAAAATCGGGGGATCAAGTCTATATATTAAGAATGTTCAGGGTCGAGGAAGGAGGGGGGGGGGGCAGTAGGGAAGTTCACAGCCCGCTTTGTAGGTCCACGCACGGGCCGGCCGGAGTGGCCGAGCGGTTCTAGGCGCTACAGTCTGGAACCGCGCGACCGCTACGGTCGCAGGTTCGAATCCTGCCTCGGGCATGGATGTGTGTGATGTCCTTAGGTTAGCTAGGTTTACGTAGTTCTAAGTTCTAGGGGACTGATGACCTAAGTCATAAGCAGTTAAGTCCCATAGTGCTCAGAGCCATTTGAACCATTTTTTTCCACGCACGGTGCTCCGTGTGTTGGGGCCGGTTAACCTGTTAGCCAGACATGATCAGACCGGTAGGGAATATGGAGTCGATTCGAGCCAAGTGAAGTTTCTGAGTTCGGGCGCCTGTTCGAGGGGAGGAGGTTGAGCCGTGGTAAAAATTGCTGTTTTGAAGAGCGCACCGCAGCGCGTTGTGTGAAACAGTCGCCCTCCGTTTCTGGCAGTGGCGCCGCTGTGGAAATCGCAGCTTTGGTGTCTCCCTCTGGTGGATGTCGACGGCCAGCCGGCCTGCTGCTGAAGCAACCCCCCCCCCCCCCTCACCCACCCACCCCCATACTCCGCTGCACCTGAACATCATCGGCGCGAGGAGCGAGAGGGCTACTGGTCTTTCGGTGACATCGTTCGGCCGACTGCAAACTGCCGTCCGCAGGGTTGGAGCCGGGGAGCGAACCCGTGGCCTCCCGGGTGCAGAGCTGTCTGCGGGTGCTGAACGAGCTGCCCAGGGGCGGACGGCCAAAGATGCTAAGGCTCACTACGGTGACCTCGGCCGCTTCCCTTCGGCGCTCTACGTGGGGTCCAAGAGTCGCACTTGGGGGAGCAGTCAGCTTTGTTCCAGGGTATCGGTCGCAGCTAACGCATGCGGCGACCACTTAGCCGTGGAGTGAACATTAACGCTACGTCCACAATGCTGGGCAATCGGACGCCGACGCTGCAGATTCCGGCATTCGCGCTAATGCACGCATGGTATGCGACGCCATCGCCGATTTCAGCAGAAGGCCCGCTGTGTATCTTAGATGTAATAAAGTCAATGACACACTTGTCTGTCTTTCCCTGCACGCTTCGGCGTGAGTCATCCCTCTGGTCCAAACAATACCTCTCGGTCGTTCTGACATACTACAACTTCCGACCGCTGAGCTCGGATGCATTAACGTGGAAGTAGAGTACGCAAAATGGTGGAAACACGTGCTGCTATTTTACATGCAGTTGATGCTCTAACCCGACAAGTGCAAGCGTTAACAGAGCAGTTTAAGAGCATAAAAGAGAGAAATTTCTAGCTTAATCGTGAGTTAGAGGCTCGTAAAGAGGCATGATCAATCGCAGTCGGAGTAAGTGCGAATTGACAGTGCCTTCTGTTCCGTATGACCCGGTAGCGGTCGCACTGACTAATCCCTTTTCGGGCAAAGCAACAGAGGACGTGACAGTTTCCATTACGGTTATTAGGGACGCTGCGGAATTACATGGGTGGTCGGATGAAGTATGTATGTTGCTAATATGCGTTTATCTGGGGACGCCAAAGCATACGTTGTCAGTCATGACACATTGAGTAAAGCACATACGTTCAAGGAGTGGGCCTAGTGATTGTGCCAACATTACGAAAGGCATAACAGTATGCGTTTTCTTCTTCTCCTTCTTCTTTTTTTTTTTCTTCGGTAGTAACTAAGTACGTTGTCGATGCAGGGCAACGCGTCTATAGAAGCGTTCTCGGATGGAATCCGTAAGCTAAACACAAAGACAGACTCAGAATGTAGAAGCTAATATTTACTGCAACAGGAGGCAAGGAATAGAGCTGTGGATGGTTTTTTGCTTGGTATACCCGCTATAGACGAATGTTGAAAATTAGGTGGACTGATAAGGTAAGGAATGAGGAGGTTCTACGCAGAATCGGAGAGGATAGGAATATGTGGAAAACACTGATAAGGAGAAGGGACAGGATGGTAGGACATCTGCTAAGACATGAGGGAATGACCACCATGGTACTAGAGGGAGCTGCAGAGGGCAGAAACTGTAGAGGAAGACAGGGATTGGAATACGTCAAGCAAATAATTGAGGACGTAGGTTGCAAGTGCTACGCTGAGATGAAGAGGTTAGCACAGGAAAGGAATTCGTGGCGGGCCGCATCAAACCAGTCAGTAGACTTATGACCAGATGTGGTTGGGAAGGGCATGTAAGGAAACAGTGTAAACAATCAGGGTGCAATGCGTGTGGAATAGTGGGTCACCGGGCATTTGAGTGTAGAAAGGGTGGAAACCACCGGCAAGGGAAGCAGCAGTTAAACGCAAACGGGATTGTTTCAAGTGTTACACGGCACAAGTTAGTACACAGACGTAATGTAGCTGTCTTCTCAGCGGGTGGCAGGAAACAGAGATTTTTGGTAGACACAGGTGAGAATGTATCAGTTATCAGTCCGGACCTCTTGTGAAAGAGGAGACTGGAGCCACCGCAGTGTAGGTTACGTGGGGTTGGCGATAGTAGGGTGGAAACATTGGGTACGGCAGCGCTGGGGTTTTCAGTCGGGAAAACTAAGTTTAGCGAACTAACGGAGCTGTTGCCATTCGTATGCGAAGGTTATTCAGAGATTCTAGAGCTAGATTTTCTCGACAAACATTACGCTAAGATTGATCTTTCGCAACGCACAGTGGAGTTCAGTGGGACTTTGTTTCAACTGGGGGAAACAGCTGCAGCTGAGAGAACGGCAAAAGGTTCACCCGTCATGGAGGTGAGACCAACTAAACTTTGTAGATTTGCAGTAAAGGCCCAAATAATAGGATAAAATATCAGCAGGTACGTGAAAGATGGTGTGGGTTTCAGTGGATACCGTTTTGCCGAGGCAAACATTATATATGGTTAAATTACTGTTAACCAATGAAGAGTCGGAAGATGAAGACTTCGATAGGTCGAGCCTAGAGGAAAGCCACAAGCAAACCGTCGATAAGGAAGTGTTACGAGGGAAAACAGGTCATTTGAAGGACAGTGATCGAATGGCTATGGTTAACTTGTTGACATTTAATGATTTATTTTGTGCGAAAAGAAGGTTACCAACAGCCCCGCTGATGCAACACAACATACCGACAGGGGATAGTGCACCAATTTATAGGAAGCTATATCGTGTGGCAAAGCAGCTGCAACCGTTCGTGGAAGAATTTATTGAACAACAACTACGGGATCGGATCATAGAACAGACTGATAGTCCCTCGAATGCCAATATTGTCATCGCGCCACTGAAGTCGGCGGACGGGGCACGGAAATACAGATTTCGCTGTGACCACAAATATCTAATGGCGAGAACCATTTGAGATGTTGGCGGTCATATATGGTTGAAATGCCTGGGCTAGCAGAACAGAGCGGATTAGGTTGTGGAAAGGGGCCAAAATGAGTTCCTGACAGTTGCACTCAAGATACAACTTTATTTATCAACACACAATATCACAAAACTTTAATCGACCTCCTTTGATTAACTTTAGATTGACTGAAGGTCACATTCAAAATCCAAGACACAAGTCCAAAGCAAAATTGAAATACAAGATTCTTCTGCAGGTTTCACCCAAGAATATTTTCTAAATCTTCAATCTAACCGGCTGAAGGCCGTAGCAATTTAATTTTAATGGAACTAGGCTGGAGGTCGCATATTAAGCAATAAGAGGCGTTTCAATCAAAAGGCAGAAGGCCTTATCTTACAACATTTCATATAAAATAAAGAATAACAATCTGATGCCTTAAGGGCAAGACAAAAACATTAATTTAAGAGATATTAATACTCGGCACATCAACACAATAATTTAACGGCTTAAGGCCTTAAAAGATTTGATGTAAAATTCGGCTGAAAGCCCCATATAAGGAATAACAATCTTACGTCTAAAGGGCAAGACATGAACATTAATTCAGGATATATAAAAGCTCGGCTGAGGGCCACACATCAACCAAATAACTAAAACTCAAACAGGGAAGTTACTATGTACCAGACACGGAACGGCGCTCAGAAGTTTCCAAGGGTCGGCCTGGAATTGTAACACTAACGCCCGTTTAGGCGAGACAGGCAGCCTGACCAACAATCTCTAAATCGGAAGGCAACCCAACCGACAGACAGCTGACGAACCAACCAACTACCTGATTTCGGTAAGCAGACCAAAAACACTACAACCAAAATGGCAGCGAGGCGAAGAGACCAGTAACACTCGTCTTCAAATATTGGCTTGTTAATAAGTCAAGGCACAATAACTACTGACATACATGAACATCGCAACGGCTGTGGAACTACACGCCGTGGCGGACAGCATCAGTACGGTAGGAAGACACTTACTCACTGCTCTGTCGCAGTCGACCAACTGGCTACTGCAGTACGCAGACAGCATTACACCACCTCGTTCTGGAAACATCCCCCAGGCTGTGGCTAAGCCATGTCTCCGCAATATCCTTTCTTTCAGGAGTTCGAGTTCTGCAAGGTTCGCAGGAGTGCTTCTGTAAAGTTTGGAAGGTAGGAGACGAGGTACTAGCAGAAGTAAAGTTGTGAGGACGGGCCGTGAGTCGTGCTTGGGTAGCTCAGTTGGTAGAGCACTTGCCCGCGAAATGCAAAGGTCCCGAGTTCGAGTCTCGGTCCGGCACACAGTTTTAATCTGCCAGGAAGTTTCATACCAGCGCACACTCCGCTGCAGAGTGAAAATCTCGTTCTGGTAGCGTTACAGCATTTAAAGCATTGCTCAGTCGAACTGACCCAGGGTGCACAATGTTGCACGAAACACTGCCACAAGAAACTCGAACATTCGTAAAACGAATCACTAATGAACATCTAGAATAAATCAACGGTGGACACACACACAAACCCGAAGGACGGTCGGTGAGGAAACACACGTCGTTTGACCAGACGACCGACCAACGACCAACCAAGGTGGTTGTCACTCAAACCATGTGTGTCCGCTGTCCGTCTGGAAATGGGAGACATGACAATCCGGGCACACTTGCTCGGACCCAATCATGCAGAGGCAACGCTTGCCCATTGGCCACGGGGTCTCCGCACAAGAAGGAACCGAGCCACGTCCAGCAAGATGACCCAGTGACGAAGCCCAGAAATGGTGAAAAGACCAAACACACGTCGGCGAAGAGGCGACCAACTGAACGACCGACCAACGGTCGATCCCGCTGCCATCTCCGTCCGTCAGACAGTTCATCCTGTGTCGCGAGCGGTCGGCGAGTAGGGGCTGTCCGCGCCTCCCTAGTGCTCCGTCCCCGACTGCTGCTACCTCCCGACTGCACTTCTGCCGCGTTCCAACTCCACGACTCCAGGTCCGATCTCTCCCACGACACATAACGACCGGGAAGTAATAGCCGTCCAGCAAAGATAATACGGCAGGGCAAATATCGATACGCGCTGCTGCTGCCACTCACGGGCAGGCAAGACAGTAATTCAGTGACACCAGTAATTTTATTTTAAAATGACGAGGCGGTCGTACGGTAAAACAAGATGTTACATAACAGATGGCACGAACATGAGCCACGCACGGCTCAATGGTATTATAAATTATCAGTGTTTTCTGTGTAGTAGGAGCTTAAGGTCGTCACAGATCAAATCTCATTGAAATGGTTGCTTGCTTTGAAAGGTCCATCAAGTAGATTAACTCGGTGGGCACTTAAGACTAGTGAATTCGAGTATGAGTTAATCCATAAGCAAATGCAGATTCGTTAAGCTGTGGAGTCGCAATGCTAACTACGCTAGGACAGAGCGTTGAAGAGTGGCAGCAGGCACGGGCAAGGGATAAGGAGTGCCAGACATTTAAGTCACAGCCACATTTCGTTATGCACGAGGGTTTGCTGTGTAGAACGACGAGGTGTGGACCGCGTGTGGAAGTTGTAGAGGAAGGAAGTTTTGCAGCAGGCTCACTACCATTTGTTTTCAGGTCACTGTGGGCGAAGTGTAACAGAGCAATTTTGGTGGAGGGACAGGAAGTGTGACGTGGAACAGTATGTTAAGTTAAGGACTGTGTGCCATGCGTGCAGAGGGCCGACACTGAGCATCAGAAAGTACCATTGCACAGGTTACCAGACGACTCTAATCCATTTTCTATGTTGGGGTTGGATGTCCTAGAGCCATTTAATAAAACAACTGCAGGAAATAGGTATGCTCCCACGATCACCCATCGTGTTTCTCGATTTTTGGCAATGGTACCGATGCCAGACCAACGGGCTAGTAGTGTAGTGCAGGCATTAGTAAACAACAGGATGTAAAGTTTGGAATGCCTGACGTCATAATTATGGACCAAAGTACGAATTTTGTCTCGAATTTGATGAAGCAGCTATGCCGCGTGTTGCGTATAAGGAAGTTACGGAGACCAATGGGAGAACAGAACGCGTGCACGAGACAATTGCAAAGATGTTGAGCTATTATGTACAATATATGATCAAAAGTATCCAGACACCTAGCTGAAAATGACTTGCAAGTTCGTGGCGCCCTCCATCGGTAATGCTGCAATTCAATACGGTGTTGCCTCACCCTTAGCCTTAATGACAGCTTCCACTCTCGCAGGCATACGTTCAACGAGGGGCTGAAAGGATTCTCGGGGAATGGCAGCCCATCCTTCAGAGTGCCGCACTGAGGAGAGGTATCGATGTCGATCTGTGAGGCCTGGCACGAACTCGGCGTTCCAACACATCCCAACCTCGTCCTTCGCGAAAGCGGATCATCATTAATGGAACGACTTGTGAGGTAGTCGTGACCAATTTTTGCCTTCCCTCTAAGCTCACAGGCTCGACTGTTGCGACATTATCACGGAATACATTGTATTGGCCAAAAGGATCTCTGAGCGTATTAACCGTTCAAAATTTAACATATTTAAAGGACACAAGCAATCGAGAGCTTTTGCAGTTCTTGAGGAGAATTTTAATGGAACGAATGTGGCAACATGTACACCATTTCCAGGAAGAACAGGAGGACAAAGTATTAGTTGTGAGCGTATTGGCCACCAGTTGTGGAGTGGGAGGCTTTTGAGTACTGTATTTCTGCATAACGCGCAAGTGGGCACAGGCTGTGGAAGTGCCAACACATCAGTTACCAACAGAATGGCTGACCAGCATTGGTTGAGGAAGCAATTGGTTTTAACGTCTTAATTAGTGTATAGGGGACCTTTAGTAGTAGTAAAATGTGAGCGTAAGTCCTGTAAGGTGATTTCAGAAGACCTCAATACGAGGTGCGGCTAGAAAAAAACCGGACTGATGCTGGAAAAAACATTTATTTACAATTATTTACAATTTCATGTTATCTCCTTCAATGTACTCTCCTCCTCGGTCTCTACACCGCTCCATACGAATTTTCCACTGTTCATAGCAATGCTGCAGATCATTTTCGGTAAGTCCATACATTACTCCCGTCGCTTTTTCTTTTACTGCTTCAACAGTCTCAAATCTAGTTCCTTTCAAAACTGACTTGACTTTAGGGAAAAGAAAAAAGTCACAGGGGCCAAATCAGGTGAGTAGGGTGGATGATCTAAGATGGGAATGTTGTGTTTTGCCAAAAACGTCTTCACTGACAACGCACTGTGAGCTGGGGCATTGTCTTGGTGAAGGATCCATGACTTTTTTCTCCACAAATCGTTCCGTTTTCTCTGTACTCGTCACGTAGGGTAGCCAGGACGCTAATGTAGCAATGCTGATTCACTGTTTGTCCCTCTGGTACCCAATCAATGTGCACAATCCCTTTGATGTCAAAAAAAAAACAATCATCATTGCCTTGAATTTCGATTTTGACATTCGTGCTTTTTTTTTTGTCGTGGAGAACCAGGAGTTTTCCAATGCATCGATTGGCGTTTAGTTTCGGGATCGTAAGTAAAAAACCACGATTCATCGCAAGTAATAACATTTTGTAAGAAGGTGGGATCACTTTCAATGTTTTCCAGGATGTCAGAACAAATCATTCTTCGGCGTTCCTTCTGTTCAATTGTGAGACACTTTGGAACCATTTTTGAACAGACTTTGTTCATGTTGAAACTTTCATGAAGAATCTGCCTAACACTTTCCTTGTCAACTCCTGTTAACTCAGATACTGCTCTGATTGTTAAACGGCGATCTTGTCGAACAAGTTCACCGATTTTTTCAATGTTTGCATCATTTTTTGCTGACAATGGTGTGCCAGTGCGAGTGTCATCACTGGTGTCTTCGCGGCCATCTTTAAATCGTTTAAACCACTCAAACACTTGTGTTCGCGATAAACAATCATCGCCGTACACTTGTTGTAACATTACAAACGTTTCACTTGCAGATTTTCATAGTTTGAAACAAAATTTGATGTTAACACGCTGTTCTTTCTGTACACTCAACATTTTCCGACGCACAGACAAAACGTCAACTACTTAAAACAGACGCCACGGGCAGACTGAGTGCAGGAGGCAGATGAAACTCGAGCAGTAGGCGGAGCGAGAGTCACGTGACGGGCCACGCGACTTTCAGCCTTATTGCATTCGTTTTATTGTTTCACCAGTACCAGTCCGGTTTTTTTCTAGCCACACCTCGTATGTAAATTATTAGAGTTACGGCAGTTGAGTGGGAGCACGATGTTAAAGATTCGGGACAAATCTTCTGGAAGGGAGAAGGTATGCTGGGCCACGAGTAAGAACAGGCTTCGATTTGGGGAATTCTTGTAAATTTCGCGGAGCCATGGCTGGAATGCAGTAGTCAAGGGACTGATTGGCACATGTGGCAGACGCGGGCGACGTTGATATTTTGCAGAAGATTCTGCGAGGCAGGCTAAAATTCACAGCTCGGCGGGCACTGTATGCAAATGTGTAGTAATTGGGGCAGCACCGGACGCCGACATGCTGTGAAGATCCCATACGTCGCAGTTACTACGTGTAGGGGCGGAAGCGGGCTGAGAAAAACCGATGTTGTAATTATCCGGCAGCACTCCACTTGTCCCCTCTAGAGGAATTACCTCAGGAGGGTAATTAATAGACGTATAAAGAAGCGACCCGGAGGCCCAAAGCAGGCAGTCTTGCCGCCATTCTGTCCGCATCTGGAGCCGCATGGAATGACGACTGTTTAGGATGCAGGCCGACCACGACGACCTAATGGTGATGGATATCGGAAGCCAACCGGCCCGCTGAAGCTACCCCCAGCCTCGGCTGCAAGGACCAGTCACTGCTGTGGCGGGGTGCGTCCCACCTTGGTGCTACATCGGCGCGAGTAGTGAGAGGGCTGCTAGCCTCTGCTCTCTGGGTGACATCGTCCGGCCGACTGCAAGTTGCCGTCGGCAGGGCTGGGGCCAGGACGCGAACTCGCGGCCTCCCGGGTCTGCGAGCACTGAACGGGCTGCCCTGGGCGGACGGCCGGAGCTGCTGAGGCTCACACGACGACGACAACGGTCGGCCGCTTCCCTTTGGCGCTCTACATGGGGTCCGCAAGTCGCATTTGGGGGAGCAGTCGTGTTCCGGGCTATCGGGAACAGCTAACTCACGCGACGGCCACTTACTTAGCCGTGGCCTGAATAGGAGCGCTACGTCCGCAGGGCTGGGCCACCGGACGCGGACGCTGCAGTTCTGGCATTCGCGCTAACGCACGCACGGTGCGCGGCGTCATCGCCGAGTTCAGCAGAAGGCCCAGTATGTACCTTCGTTGCAAGAAAGTGAATGACACACTTTCCTATGTTTCTCCGCTCGCTTCAGCGTGAGTCATCCCTCTTTCCCAAACCATACATCTCGGTCGTTCTGACATACTACAACTCCTGAGCTCAGTTGGTTGCAACAGCACCATAGACCATAACTCCAGCTGTAGGTAAAGTGTGTCTGGCACGCAGACAGATTAGTAGCAGGACCTCAACTAGCCTCCTTCAAACCAAGACGCGGCTATCGCTGGCACCGAGGTAGAACCAACCTTCATCAGAAAACACATCAGATCTCTACCCGCCCCTCCATTAAGCTCTCGCTCCACACCACTGAAGTTGCTAATGGCCGTGGCTTGGGACCAGTGGAATGCACGCTACAGCGAGGTTGAATCGGAACCGTCCTTGAAGCAACCGATTTTTAACAGTTCGTTGTGTCACTGTGATGCCAGCTGCTGCTCAAATTGCTGCTGCAGATGCAGTGCGATGCGCAAAAGCCATACATCGAACACGACGGTCTTCCGTTTCGGTATTGACACGTGGCCTAAAGGAACCTGGTCTACTTCCCACAGTGCATTACCGCGACTACCGATCCCAGCAATTAAAAAAAAAAAAAAAAAAAAGAAAAAAAAATTTCAAATGTGTGTGAGATCTTATGTAACTTACAGCATACATTTGCCATATATCGCAAACCGACCACTACTGATACAATAATCCATGCAAAATCATGCCACCCAATGAGATATAAAATAGCTTTTTTCGTTACGATGATAAATCGGTTGAATAAGATCCCATTAATGCCAGAGCAGAGACAAAAAGAAATCAACATATTAAAACAAATAGCTATATCCAATGAATACGATGCCAATATAGTAGAGACAATACATAAGAAAATACAAGCACAACGGCCCAAAATACCCAAAAAAGAATTTTCTCGAAAATGCAATATATGGGGACGATATCAGATAAAATAAATAGCCTATTTAAGGAATCAGACATTACGATAGCCTTTTCCTCGAACCCCCTAGCAAATAACGTTAGACACAGCATAGGAGATTTTTAAAAATAAAATCTTCTCTACATCGGGCGTCTACGAACTAACTTGCAAAGACAGTAAAGAAAATCTACACTGGACAGACAGGAAGACATTTTTAAACTAGGTTCAAAGAACATACCACGGGAATAGCACGCAATAAATCGCTATTTGGACAACACGTAGATGCCGAGAAACACACAGAAATTAATATAGAAAAAAAATGTGAGGGTATTGCATGTAGCCTAGAAGGGACCCATGATGGACATCTTGGAAAATTTAGAGATCTTCCTGCACAATAAACAGGATCCAACGGCAGTTCTTAATGAGTAAATAGTAAACTGTGATAATAAATATTTTGAAATCTTCGCAAATATTATTAGTTCATGACGATACTGCTTCTCCTTCTCAGCTATATTAATATTGTATGACGATGTATATTGGTACTAATTTTATTATAGTGTTTTAATTTTGTAATGAAGACCTACAAAGTTTGAAGATTGCCTTGTATGAGTCCTAAAAATATTAATATGTAGATCAGAAACAACTTTGTGGATGAGTGTCCATGGTATAACGACTTATGTAAATCGACGGCAGCATGATGAAGGGAGGGTTGTGGTACATCGATGCTACGATACCGAATGCCGTGCTACAGCAGACGACACGTAGGAGGAGGCTACTGTGACGACGGAATCCTAGCCAAATAGGCTAAGTAGCACTTGATATACTTCCTTTTCCTAATATGTTATTTTTATAACGGAGAATATACTGATTTTAAAGTTTTTTACTAATTACTAGGAACAGCTTTAAAGGATAGCAGCCAAAACACATCACGACAACGCATGCTGTGCAAAGATAACGCCGCAGCAGAAGACCACATGGTTTGACAACAACATGGGGGAAGAATCGTTGTGGTACGCCGTTAGCATAACAACGAACACCGCGCAAAGATGATATTACAGCAGACGTCTTATACGAAGCGTCTACCATGACGACAGCGTCCCAACCACACAGGCTAGGGGGCGCTTGATATGTACTATTGCCAATGGCAACGGAGTCCCTACCACAAAAGATACAGGGCTCTACTCTATCCACAAATGATGTGAAAAATGAATGGGACAACAGTTACATGAATTTTAAATAATTGTAGATTTAATTAATTATAACTATTATTTATTATTTTACAACTGGAACAAACTTTAAAATCTACGATTTCTTGCTTAAGCATGTAACTACCGTTGGTCACCGTGGAGGACGTTACCGCCTGCCCACGTGTTGTTGGCCGTTATTTAAGCTCATGCTGAGAACCAACCATGCATAGTTACCAACAGTGCACAGGCAGGGTCACGACTGCAGCGAGCGTCCAAATGGGTATAAAAATATGTTTATTTATTCAACTTTGACTAATTGTTTGTAGATTACGTACATGATTACTTACTAATATTATAACTTTAGAATGTAAATTGCCCTGAAGATGACCCCATCGCGGGTTGAAACCGGTTGGCGGCAAAATAAATAATGCTATTGAGACTGTCCTTTTGAATAACTGATTAATCATGTAGAGTAACTACATTCCTGCGAGGTTTTTCTACGGTATCGTAGAAGGAACATCCAGCTTCTCGTAGCACTATTGCACGAACTCGTTCAAACTTGGTGAGGTGTTGATATTGGCCTATTTGTCGTATTAAAAGTATTCTTGACTAACATCTACTCACCGCGTCCAATCTCAAAGGTAACTAACACTCACGTCCGTTACAGCGTGCATTTCAAGCAAAACCGATTTGCATCCTCCTAGTACTACGGGCGCGAAATTTTAATAGACGTAGAATCACGCTTACCAACTATCGTTAATGTCGCACAATCCTTTCTTGGTGCTGCGATTTTGTTTTCCTTCAGTTTATTTAGGTTCTACAGTGTCTGGAGCGGTTATCTGGTTACTGTCAGCAGAAAATGAAAGAGCACGAAACACATATTTTTAAAAATAATAAATCGCATCTGAGATATAAAAATGAACCGCTCTCCCACATATTCACTATCTGATCCAGAGTCCCCGGATACCCGTATGCGATGGACTCTTCATCATCAGACATCACTAGAGGCAGACCTGCCCCGAAGTGTTGCGTGGGCAGTTCTGAACCAGGGACAGCAGAACGGCCAGTCAGAAGAGGCCCGAGACTTCAAACGTGGACTGGTCAATGAGTACCATATGGGTAACAAATCCATCAAGGACATTTCAACCATTCTAAAAGTATCCAAGCCGACTGTTGCTGACGTGACTATAAAGTAGAGAAACGAAGGAACAACCACAGCTAAACCAAGACTAAGAATCACTTAAGAAAGGCAAGTCTTCCCGTCCAGATGGTATACCAATCAGGTTCTTTTCAGAGTATACAGACACAATAGCGCCCCTCTTAGCAGTCATATACAACAGCTCACTCGACGAAAGGTCTGTTCCTAAAGATTGGAAAGTAGCACAGGTCACACCAATGTTCAAGAAAGGAAATACGAGTAACCCATTGATTTTCAGTCCCAAATCACTGACCTCAACTTGCAGTAGGATTTTGGAGCGTATACTGTATCCGAAAATTATCAATCACCTTGAAGAGAATGAGTTATTGATACATAACCAACACGGATTCAGAAAATATCGTTCTTGTGCAACACAGCTACCTCTTTCTTCCCATGAAGTGCTGTCTACAAGAGATCTCAGATCTATTCCATATTCCCACATTTCCAGAAGGCTTTTGATACTGTTCCTCACAAGCGACTATTAATCAAATTGCATGCACGTGGAGTATCGTCTCAGTTGTGTGATTGGATTCGTGATTTCCTCTCAGAGGTCACAGTTCGTAGTGATAGACGGTAAATCATCGAGTAGAACAGAAGTGGAAGTGATATCTGGGGTTCCGCAAGTTAGTGTCATAGTGCCTCTGCTGTTCCTGATTTATATAAATGATCTAGGTGAAAATCTGAACAACCCCCTTAGATTGTTTGCAGATGACGCTGTAATTTACCGTCTAGTAAAATCACCAGACTATCAATTCCAATTATAAAATGATCTAGAGAGAATTTCTGTATGGTGAGAAAAGTGGCAATTAGCACTGAACAAAGAAAAGTGCGAGGTCATCCACATGGCTACTAAAAGAAATCCGATAAATTTTGGGTATAAATCACACAAATCTAAGGACTTCCATTTCGACTAAATACCTAGGAATCACGATTACGAGCAACTTAAGTTGGAAAGACCACATAGATAATATTGTGGGGCAGGCGAAACGAAGACTGCGCTTTGTTGACAGAACACTTAGAAGATGCGACAGACCCACTAAACAGACAGCCTACATTAAACTTGTCCGTCCACTGCTGGAATATTGCTGTGCCGTATGGGATCCTTACCAGGTAGGATTGACGGAGAACATCGAAAAAGTTCAAAGAAGGGCAACTCGTTTCGTGTTACGGCGCAATAGGGGTGAGAGTGTCACTGATATGATACGCGAGTTGGGGTGACAGTCACCGAAACAAAGGCGGTATTCTTTGCGGCGATATCTATTTACGAAATTTCAAACTTTCTGTTCCGAATGTGAAAATATTTTGTTGACACCCACATACGTAGGGAGAAACGATCATCGTAATAAAATAAGATAAGTCAGAGCTCTAACGGAAAGATTTAGGTTTTACTTTTTCCCACGCGCCATTCGAGAGTGGAATGGTAGAGAAGTAGTATGAAAATGGTTTGATGAACCCTCTGCCAGGCACTTAAGTGTGAATTGCAGAGTAACCATGTAAATGTAGATGTAGATGTAGACTAGGCAGACCTAATGTACGGACACACAGGGCCCGTCGAGCATTGTGGAGAGTGATTTTACACTAAAGAGGCAAAGAAACTGGTACACCTGCCTAATATCATGTAGCGCCCCGCGAACACGTAAAAGTACCGCAACACGACGTTGCACGGACTAATGTCTGAAGCAGTAGTGGAGGGAATTGACACCATGAATCCTGCAGGGCTGTCCATAAATCCGTAAGAGTACGAGGGGGTCGAGATCTCTTCTCAACAGCACGTCGCAAGACATCCCAGATATGCTCAATAATGTTCATGTCTAGAGAGTGTGTTGACCAGCGGAAGTGTTTAAGCTGAGAAGAGTGTTCCTGCAGCCATTGTTTAACAATTGTGGATGGGTGGGGTGTCTCATTGTCCTTCTGGGATTGCCCAAGTCCGTCAGAATGCACAACAGACATGAATGGATGTAGGTGATCAGACAGCATGCTTACTTACGTGTCACCTCTCAGAGTCGTATCTAGACGTATGAGGGATCCCGTATTGCTCCTACTGCGCACGCCCCACACTATTACAGAGCCTCCACCGGCTTGAATAGTCCCCTGCTGACATGCAGGTTCCATGGGGTTCATGAGGTCGTCTCCATAGCCGTACACGTCCATCCGCTCGATACAAACGAGACCCGTCTCATCATGTAATGTTTCCAGTCAATAACAGTCCAATGTTGGTGTTGACGAGCCCTGGGCGAGACGTAAAGCTTTGTGCCGTGCAGTCGTCAAGGGTACACGAGTGGGCCTTCGGCTCCAAAAGCCCATATCGACGATGTTTCGTTGAATGGTTCGCACGCTGACACTTGTTGTTGGCCCAGCACTGATATCTGCTGCAGTTTGCGCAAGGGTTGCACTTCTGTCACGCTGAACGATTCTCTTCAGTCGTCGTTGGTCGCATTCCTGCAGGATGTTTTTCCGGCCGCAGCGGTGTCGGATATTTGTTTTACCGGATTCCTGATATTCACGGTACATTAAGAGAAGGTGGCCCGTCAGAGTTCCAAGATTTGTAGCGCTCGGGGAGGCCGTCCACTGCTGTCACACCTGCGGCTTATTAACGTGCTCATTCGTGAGGACCGACGAATAACGACTTGGCAGTTTGGTACTGCAGGTGTCAATCCGCAAAGGAAGAGTGGGTGCAATCAAGCGTGCTTTTAATTACTCAAAAGTGTGTGCACGATGACTTCCGTGCGGTCTTATAGTGGAATACAAATCTCTCAGGAAAATAAATAAATAAATTTCTTCTGAGTTGCTGCAATGTTCTGAAGCTGAGGTAGAAGCCTTCTTGCCCTGGACTGTGAGATGAGGTAAAACCTGGGTGATACGTGTTACAAACCGGACACAATATGAAGGACCAGGCCCCTTTGCTTTTTTTATCACTTGTTTATTACATCAGAGAAATACACATTTTAAGACAAAATTTAACTGCATGAAATATTGCTCCCAGTAAAGGTTAACATAAGCAGTGACAAATCTTAAGGATTTCTGCTGGCAACAGTCTTTAAATGTCTTGCTCCCCATTAAATAAACAAACTTACAGTAATTAAAGAAAAACAAATCAAACACACTACACTCCACTCAAACTTCATTGGAAGCCTAGCCGAAATGAAGATTCCATTAACTGACTAGCTCTGAAGTCACACTAAAGCTCATCTCTGTGTTCCCCTACACGTATGGCGCAAAGTTACACAAGACAAGATTTTGAAGGGAGCACATCAGTAAAACTGGTAGCGGAGCTAACTCGTGCCATTGAAAATTAAGGTACTAGACCGAAGCACAAGGTGGTATACAATGAGGTTGCCTTCGCTCTATACTGCGCTCCAAAATATTAATTCAAATGGCCAATTCAAAATTAAGTACACATAAACCAACATTTATTAACGAGGAGTGACACCAGGTCGCTCGAAGGGATGACAACACTTAATTGTGAAACGTCCCGTTTGATTTGTGAAAAAAAACTGTAATTACTATTATGATGAATGATTAGGACTGTCTTTATGGACTGTGAGAAAATTTTAGCTTTTGACCAACATTGTATCAATAAGTGTGTGCATTTGATTTCTTTGTTATTGTAATTATGAAAAATTTTATCAAATCATTATTGGCCACTGCCCAAAACAATTTGTAAAATTTTTTGTGGGGAGCGTGGGGGCTATGTAAGTAGGCTGTTTAGGTTCTTATATTGGTGACGCCATGTAGCGCTCTGAAAATCACTGGCTGTGCTGTGTGCAGTCTGTGTCTAGTTTGCATTGTTGTCTGCCATTGTAGTGTTAGGCAGCTGGCTGTGAACAGCACGTAGCGTTGCGCAGTTGGAGGTGAACCGCCAGCAGTGGTGGATGTGGGCAGAGAGATGGCAGAGTTTTGTAATTTGTCATGAACTGCTACATATATTATGACTATTAAGGTAAATACATTGTTTGTTCTCTATTAAAGATTCCAGGTTCGTATCCTGGCAGGGTCGCCATATGAAACGTCCCCTTTGAAGAACAATTTATACACGACTGTGCATAAACTGACATACGATATTTTTAGCGCAACGCAATCTGACTTTCAAAAATCCCTACAAAAGAATGGCCCTGACTAACATTAACCTATGCATTTCACAAATCGCTTACCTCACAAAAATCTTGGTTACTCGAACTACTGCAATACAGCAAGCGCCACTAATGCCAGCTAAATAAAAGATTCAAACTACTGAAGGCACTAACTACTGATAGGCATAGTTAGCAAATGAAAGATTTTAATAGAGAACAAACAATGTATTTACCTTAATAGTCATAATATATATAGCAGTTCATGACAAATTACAAAACTCCGCCATCTCTCTCCCCACATCCACCACTGGTGGCGGCTCACCTCCAACTGCCCAACGCTACGTGCTGTTCACAGCCAGCTGCCTAACACTACAATGGCAGACAACAATGCAAACTAGACACAGACTGCACACAGCACAGCCAGTGATTTTCAGAGCGCTACGTGGCGTTACCAATATAAGAACCTAAACAGCCCACTTACAATTAAAAAGACAAATGCCGGAGGCGGCAGTAACATCAAAAACCTTCCCCGAGTTTTAATCAGGAGTCACTTCCCGCTATACAAGTAAACATTTAACCAAGCACAAGGGAGGAACCCCAAAGAGAAAATTCAAATAAATCCCCCAAAAGAGTATAAAGGACAGGGAACCCAAACTATTTAAATTTAAAAGAATTAGCTCTCTCCAAAGCAGTGTAAACGCTAAGGCCACACTCAAGAGGCCACCAAAATTGCTTGCAAAAAGTCTTATTCATTTGCTCCTTTTCTTTAAAGAAACACAACGCTGCTTAACTTCCGTTAGACGTCCGGTATGCCTCGTGTAGGATACATCAGGCAGCAACCCAAGCTAGGCGGTCGCAAGGCACGGCAAGCAAAATCAGGAGAGCAGACAGGTAGGCAACCATATCCTCCATCCGGAATCGGCAGACCGCGTACAACCAACTCCACATATACGTGGTTGCTTCCCACCTCGTACCTCGCGGCGTCTCAGCAGGTAGCCCGAGCAAACGTCAACTCCACTCACCCCGCGAATGCGGAAAACACCAAGGCAAGCAACGATAAGAAACATCGAAGGATCGATAATGGACATGCAAGAGACTGGCGCGCCAGTAACGAGCGCCACGGCTCACTGGGTTCACAGTTTTGAGACCGAAACAAAACGACACTCGATGGAATGGTGTCATCCTCACTATCCACAAAAGAGAAAATTCAAAACAACTGCTTCAGGCGGTATTTTTGGACTGTTAGGGTGTCATACTCGTCGATTTGGTACCAAGAGATAGCACCATTAATTCGGAAGCATGTATCAGCACGTTAACCAAACTCAACAAGCTCTACCAGAGACTTCGGCGCCATAACAACACAGGTGACTGTTTGATGCAACACGACAACTGTCGGCAACATACAAGTTCGACGACTTCTGACCTCATCACTAACCAGGCCGGGGCTGTGTTATACGAACCACTCTACATTTCTTGCTTAGCTCCCTCAATATTCCCTTGTTTGGGATATTAGAGGATATCATTCAAATGGTTCAAATGGCTCTGAGCACTAAGGAACTTACCATCTGAGGTCATCAGTCCCCTAGAACTTAGAACTACTTAAACCTAACTAACCTAAGGACACCACACAACACCCAGTCATCACGAGGAATCGAACCCGGGAACCCGGGCGTGGGAAGCGAGAACGCTACCGCACGACCAAGACATTTTGATGATAACAAATAGATGATTCGCACAGTGAAAAAATGACGAGGTGACCAGAATAAGGAGTGATACAGACAGGGCATACACGCCCTTGTGTCTCGCTGCAGGAAGGCCACAGAACGGGAGCGAGATTACGTGGAAAAAGAGGAAGTCAAGAAGAAAGATTATTCTTTGCTGTGTGTACGTTTTCTTTTGTTCAGTAAAAACCATTGAAGGAAATAAACGTTGCGCATCACCTTTTGGGTGACCCTTGTAGTAGGTGAAACACGTTCACAAGTTTTGTAGCGTCGTCCACCGTGCAAAAATGAGTGCAGGAAAGAAAAAAACGACGTTAACGTTACTGAACCTTTACTGTGCAACCTGCTGACAAAAGAAGAGCAACCAATCTGCTCGTGTAAATGTTGACATGTTATCTTTTTGTTTTTTTCAAGTATCTCAGCGTGAATGGAGCAGATTCCTCTGCCGATAATAAAGGCGCAAATTCCGTGCCCTGAGGCGCTAAAAGCAATTTGGTGCGCATAAGCGCGCCCGCGGCCTCGGCGAGAGCTGTCGCGTCTGCCAGACAGCCAGACGCGGACCTGCGTTAATTAACGGCAGTGCGCGGTGCGATCCGCCCGCCGTGCAGGGCTGCGCTCGCCTGATGGAGTTCACGACCCGATGCGCAGCCCATGGCGGGGCACCCATGCGGGCGCCAGTGCTCGGTGATATGACGGCGAAGCAGAGCCAGGAACAGGGTATTAGTAGTCGGCGATCCCTGTCCGCAGGGGGCACAATAGGGCTCGTCTCCTCTCTGCATCTACTAGACAGCGACGGACAATAAACTTAGCCGCAATCCACAGGTACGGCTGACCACCAGGGGACCAAAACTATCTGGAAAATAAAAAAAAAGTACTGTAAGTTCTAAATAAGATCGCATGTGACACACTACTTAGCAATCATATACAACCGCTCGCTCACCGATAGATCTGTACCTACAGATTGGAAAATTGCACAGGTCGCACCAGTGTTTAAGAAGGGTTGTAGGAGTAATCCATCGAACTACAGACCTATATCATTGACGTCGGTTTGCAGTAGGGTTTTGGAGCATATAATGTATTCAAATATTATGAATCACCTCGAAGGGAACGATCTATTGATACGTAATCAGCATGGTTTCAGGAAACATCGTTCTTGTGCAACGCAGCTAGCTCTTTATTCGCACGAAGTAATGGCCGCTATCGACAGGGGATCTCAAGTTGATTCCGTATTTCTAGATTTCCGGAAAGCTTTTGTCGCCGTTCCTCACAAGCGACTTCTAATCAAGCTGCGGGCCTGTGGGGTATCGTCTCAGTTGTGCGACTGGATTCGTGATTTCCTCTCAGGAAGGTCGCAGTTCGTAGTAGTAGACGGCAAATCATCGAGTAAGACTTCCCCAGGGAAGCGTCCTGGGACGTCTGCTGTTCCTGATCTATATAAATGACCTGGGTGACAATCTGAGCAGTTCTCTTAGGTTGTTCGCAGATGATGCTGTAATTTATCGTCTAGTAAGGTCATCCGAAGACCAGTATCAGTTGCAAAGCGATTTAAAAAAGATTGCTGTATGGTGTGGCAGGTGGCAGTTGACGCTAAATAACGAAAGGTGTGAGGTGGTCCACATGAGTTCCAAAAGAAATCCGTTGGAATTCGATTACTCGATAAATAGTACAATTCTCAAGGCTGTCAATTCAACTAAGTACCTGGGTGTTAAAATTACGAACATCTTCAGTTGGAAAGACCACATAGATAATATTGTGAGGAAGGCTAGCCAAAGGTTGCGTTTCATTGGCAAGACACTTAGAAGGTGCAACAAGTCCACTAAAAAGACAGCTTACACTACACTCGTTCGTCCTCTGTTAGAATATTGCTGCGCGGTGTGGGATCCTTACCAGGTGGGATTGACGGAGGACATCGAAAGGGTGCAAAAAAGGGCAGCTCGTTTAGTATTATCACGTAATAGGGGAGAGAGTGTGGCAGATATGATACGCGAGTTGGGATGGAAGTCATTAAAGCAAAGACGTTTTTCGTCGCAGCGAGATCTATTTACGAAATTTCAGTTTCCAACTTTCTCTTCCGAACGCGAAAATATTTTTTTGAATCCAACCTACATAGGTAGGAATGATCATCAAAATAAAATAAGAGAAATAAGAGCTTGAACAGAAAGGTTTAGGTGTTCGTTTTCCCCGCGCGTTGTTCGGGAGTGGAATGGTAGGGAGATAGTATGATTGTGGTTCGATGAATCCTCTGCCAAGCATTTAATTGTGAATTGCAGAGTAATCATGTAGATGTAGATGTAGACACTGAAAGAGTCCCTCAAGCTGCACGTTATGTGTCATGGTGGCTGTGCTGCATATAGAGTGTAAGTAGGCTGTTTAGGTTTTTTTATTGGTAACGCCACCTCTGTATGAAAATCACTGGCTGTGCTGTGTGCAGTCCGTGGCAGCTTTGCATTGTTGTAATACTCGCCATTGTAGTGTTAGGCAGCTGGCTGTGAACAGCGCGTAACGTTGCGCAGTTGGAGGTGAGCCGCCAGCAGTGGTGGATGTGGGGAGAGAGATGGCGGAGGTTTGTAATTTGTCATGAACTGATATATATATTATGACTTGTGATGATATCAAGGTAAATACATTGTTCGTTCTCTATTAATATCTTTCATTTGCTAACTATCCCTATCAGTAGTTAGTGCCTTCCATAGTTTGAATCTTTTATTTAGCTGGCAGTAGTGGCGCTTGCTGTATTGCAGTAGCTTGAGCAGCGAAGATTTTTGTGAGGTAAGTGATTTGTGAAAGGTATAGTTTAATGTTAGTCAGGGTCATTCTTTTGTAGGGAATTTTGAAAGTCAGATTGCGTTGCGCTAACAAAATATTGTGTGTCAGGTTAAGCACAGTCATGCATAAATAGTACAAAAGGGGACGTTTCATATGTCGACCCTTAGCCTAGGATACCTCACTGGAATCTTCTGATTTTTCTTGTAGTTTGTGTATTTAGTGTAGCTTTTGTTTATTGCTAGCGCGTAATTGTAGAGAGAATCTCCTTTGTAGTTGCAGTCTTTCATTGTTGTACTGTAAAACAGTTGTGGCATGCATGTAGATTTGCACCAAGTATTTCGCAGCTGCGCTGGTAATTAACTAGATATTATTTTCAGTGCTATGTTAATGTGTTCTCTTAGTTTTGATCTTCAAATTGTGCTTTTCTTTGTTATCGTGTGAAATACTCTGACAATAATGGCGTGTGAAAAACGTAATACTAGGCTCCAAAGTAAACTGAGAAATGACAGTGAAGACGAAAGCAGTGTGTTAACGCCACCATGTAATGAATTAACAAATATTCAAAGTAGTAATTTGGTAACTGTGCATAGGGAAATGGAGCGGGCGTCAAATAATGGTGTAGACATTGAAACATGTAGAGAACAGGGAAGCATTATCGATCGATCGGTCGGCAACAGCTCGCCTCAGGAATCCGAAATGACAGGAAACAATCTCGCAAATACTGTAGATTCAGGTTTTGGATCCTCACCGTTTTCTCAAATAAGTCAAGACACATTTTCTGCTTGTCAAAATGTGAATGTTGCCGGTGCAAATGCACTGCCGAACAGCGTAGAGAAACAGATTCCAGACACTAATACATTATTATTGCAATTAATGCAACAAATGGAACAAAATCAGAGACAAACACAGCAACAGTTAGACACAGTGGAACAAAATCTCAAAAAGTTAGACACAATGGAACAAAATCAGAGACAAACACAGCAAAAGCTTCAAAAGTTAGACACAGTGGAACAAAATCTTAAAAAGTTAGACTCATTGGAACAAACACTTGAACAAACACGTGAAGATTTAACTACTGAGTTACATAACATTGAATCGAAATGTCAAAAAGTCTGTAATGACGTAAAAACACAAATTTGTGAGCATTTTCAACCTATTTTTTCGCGGCATGAAAATGCATTACAGAATCACGAAGCAGCCATAAAAGAACTGCAAATTATTGTTCATGAAAATCATGAGACCTTGCAAGCTAAATTTGACTCAGTTGCATCTACCGATTCGGTTACGCAACTCGCAAAAACTCAGGAAAACTTTAAGGACACAGTAGATACTCTGAAACTTGGTTCAGAAAAACACACTGAAGAAACAAGTACACTATCGGAGAAAGTAGCCGAACTTTCGGATCAGGTCACTAACTTATCTACAAAGGTAGATGATGATCTGAATGACACAAGACCCGTAGCCTTCACTGACACAGAAGAGTATGAACAAATAAGAAAATTCAAACAAAATCAGAATCAAATTAATACACAACACCAAAGAGAAATCCGGGAAGTACAAGATCAGCTGACACAGGTAATACAAGAATTACGTATTTCAGAGGACACTCGCGCTCCAACACGGGAAGAGGGACTTAGAAACACGGAAAAGCCGCAAAATAATAACACAGGGCATTTCGGAAATTATGAAAGAAATTGGCAATGTGCACCGAATTTTGAGATGGAACGGCCGACACGACCTAACAATGACCGATATGCGACTCGCCGACATGACGATTTTGACTATAAGCTGTTCATTACTACACGTAAATTCAAAACATTTAAGAATTCTGGCAACGACATTCATCCACAAGCATGGCTCCATCAATTTTCTCATTGTTTTCCTCCCAACTGGTCATTGGAGCACAGATTAGAATTTATGTGTGGCTACTTAGAGAATGAACCAGCTGTAAGAATGCGATCGGTCATTCACGATTGCCACAGTGAAGGAGAATTTTACCATGCCTTCCTCTCAGCATATTGGTCGCAAGCTACACAAGACCGTGTAAAACATGGCATCATAATGATGAAACATTTCGAACAATCTGAATTCTCCAGTCTTGTGAAATATTTTGAAGACATGTTGCACAAGAATCAGTACCTGTCAAATCCATACAGCCCCTCAGAACTCATCCGCATTTGCTTAATCAAATTACCTGAACATTTACGACACATTATTTTGGCAGGACGTTGCAAAGACGACATTGAAGCTTTTCAGGGACTGTTACAAGAACTGGAAAGTGACACTGACAATCGCGGAACGCAGGAGCACAACAATTACAGATCACATCAGTCGCAATTCCGCGATGAAAGAAATAATAACTGGACGCGACAAGGCTATTCTCACAACACAAATCGTGACCAAAATAGACACCACCCGTATGACAACCGTTGGCAGAGTAGTAATAACTACAGGGAAAGATCACCTCTCCGTGGTAATGACTATCACAGAGACAATAAGAGAAACAGACAATATGGGAACCAAAATAAATACTATCAAGGGAGACAGAATAACTTTAGACGCAACGGACCAGCGCGCAGTTACGATTCAGGGAGAAATTCTCCACCATGTGACCGACAAGAAAGAAACTATGGAATCTACCGACATGACGACAGACGATATGATCGTAACGACAGACCTGAATTGCATCAGAACTGGCGGGATTCAAACAGAGCAGGGCCCTCTCGTCACGGTGAATTTGTAGAAGTTAGGTCTCCAAATCCCATTAACGACGCGCGCCAACAAAGAGACAGACAATGACTCGCGCCGCAGGCACCCACGTGCGCCGGCTGGCTCAGAGAAAAATAACATAGACGCTAACCTTGTGAAAAATTCCAGTATTCTTCACTGACGTATACTGCATGATAATTGCGTTCAACCTGAAATTCTGAGTACTTTGAAGAGTAAAAGATTGTACCACATTTCACTTGTAAAACCGTTTATTGAAAGATAATCTGCCTTTTAACTTTGTCTTTGCCATAAAACGTTTCACTTCACGTTACTAGTATGCTTTAGAAACTGTTACCATGCAACAATGTTTGAAGTTCAATATCCAGCCAAGAACCAAGAGAAATTATTTAAACAGAAATTACGAATGCATTGTTATTGCGAACAGACGTCACAGTGTTATTGTGTGTGTACATTCTTGCTTGTTAGTTGTACGATTACGTAACGACTATAAGGCTCACATACTTAGAACATTTACCAGTACTGCTAATGAGATTTTAATGCAACATTTTGGTTTATTTGAAAATACATTCTGAATTTAAAGTGCTTTCTGAGAGATACCAGATGACACAGAGGTTAGTTTATGTGACATCTACACGATTTTATCACGACGCTACTAATGAGTGACAATTTACAATGTTGCTTTTGCAGTGTTTCTGTTTCATATCTGCACAGTTTTTCTGAATTCTTCTGGAAAGTAAAACAGATTTTAGTAGTAACTTTTGTAGTATAGCTACAATGAGACAGGGTTTTCCGTAGCACAACAATACGTTACAGTACAGTACTTTCTTCATCACAACAATAAGCGTAATAACTACGATATCTATACACAAAGCATTTTACTTTTGTTTATCATGAGGTAAGTACATTGACTTCTGCAGAACTTAGCCTTCGGAGGAAAATAACTACGACACTTCCACAGAGATTATCTTACAGCAAGACGCACATTTAGCGCTACAGGACACGCATTTGAGTGATTAATTTTGTACTTAAAACATTTATTTTTAAAGATATTTGAAGTACAATGATACAAAGGTTTTCAGTGATACATTTCATTTCATTGCTGTAATCTGTAACACCTGAGGGTATAATTACATTAATCCTCAGGGGGGTACACACTTACTTTGTGTACCATGTGTGTGGCAACCACAAGGAACCCTAGCTAATATGGTATTTGCTTATACAACTTTACACATCGGTACCATATTTCTCTAACACAGAATTACACAGCTATCTGATTATTTGACAGAGAAACAAACATTCTTTTTACTATGTCAGTGACACATGTTTACGCAATTACACAGTTGGATAACTTCACACTTATGAAATTGTATTTTGTCTGTACTTTGTGAAATGCTCATATTTTTTCGGAACCATTGTGATACTATGAGAGATTTGAATGATATATTTGGTAAGGGAGCATGATTTTAAAGTACGTTTGAGGTAGATGACACTATTGAAATGAGCAGAGAATTTTTTTTACGTTTTGAAATTATTGGAGGAAGTTACGACGATTTTAAGATTTGACTGAAGTGTTATGATGTTATTATTACGACGACGATGTGTACTATGCTGTTGAGGTATGTTTATGATAAATAAGCTGATGCTATATGAGGAATCTGATTATGCTATGTAGCTATTATGATGAAATATTGAAGACGTGTTGATGAATATGAATATGTATATGTGTAATAAGGTAAGGAATAAGGAGTAGGGGTTAGGGACTCTGATTTATGAAAAGGTTGTTGGAAACCAAGAATCGTACTTTAATAAGAGTTATGAAATGTGTGTGTATATGCATGAATGTATCACAATGCCACTGAAAATTTTTTTGGACACTGTTATATTTATAGGGTTTTGTTTCTACAGATTTGCAACGCTAATTCTTGACCTGTGATATATTTTTATATGAGACTACCACGGTAGCAGAATCTCCTGTCGTAAATATTTCCGTACGAAAGTTAAGTGACCACCTGCACGTAATGCGTCGCGGGCACCCAGCTGTGTCAGACGCCTGGAGAAAAAGCCATTATTGCGAGCCCTTTTCAGCGGCACAGGTAGCACAAAAAAAAAGGGGAGGCCATTATCCTTGGAAATATTCTTACATCTGCAAACCTGATAATGACAAGTGTCTTTCTACGAGAATTGAGAGCTACTGACTTACGAAATGCCACATAGCTATTGAATGATGTTTTTATGCTTTGGTTTGCGTAATTGCTTATTTCATTTGACATCTGTTTTCCAGCTGTGTTGCAGCATTGGTTTCATAAAATAAAATTAAATGCATTTGCTAATGTGAACACTTTCTGTCAACAGATCTATTAAATAATTATTTTATGATCCACATTCTTTAAAAAAGGAGCACTTGGAAAGGAAAGAACAATAAGAAGGAACTAGTAACTGCATTCATAATTTTCTTTTCAAGTAATTGGTAACTTTTTGGTAGAATAACTTCTTGTGGTGCACCATTTTAATTACATAGACATTAAGATGTGATTATACATTTCCCTTATCTGCATTGTTATCTTTAGTGTACTATTTTTTCTGCTTGAGCTATGTCATGTTTTGATATAAGTTATTACATTTGCTGCTGCTAGCTTTGCCAATCTGTATTTTTTGTCATTGCTGCTTGTGTTAATTGTTTTGTGCTGCTGCATTGCCTCGTTCCTTAGTTTAGCATCTGAGCTCAGTAGATTTAAGTTAGCTTAAGAGGGGGTAGCCTCTAAGAGAATGAGTTGCGATGAATTGGAAGAAATGCATTGAGAAAACAGGTTTAGGTAGGATTTTCTTGGAAATAAATGATGAGGTAAGATAATGGAAAATAAAAATGAGGTACGAAATGTGTGAACATATAAACACAGAAAGCATGCTTAGTTAGAATTTTTTTTGGTGGAAACAAAGGATGAAATAAGAGGAAAGATATATGAAGTTTTGGGTTGGACTGCAGTACCAAATGTTACACTGAAAACGAACCCTGTCCTTTCGTATTGGTGTTATCCCACTATGTGTTTGTGTACCCTTGAGTATTTGTTTTCTTCCTGTCTCTGTGTAGTTTCATAGAATTTTTTCTTCTTTTAATATTAAGCTACATTCACTATGATGAGGAATACTGTTATCCTCAAATATAATTGGCATTAATAATATGTTATTTACTTTGTAAAGATGTTAGACATTATTCATTCTGTTTAAATGCTCATGTGTGAAGTTGATGTTTCAATAATTATTCTGATCTTCTATGTATGTACTCATGTCATAATTCCTGTAACACTGACGTATATGTCTATTTCTATTCTTTTGTAAAGCCCCTATTACTACAAATGTTATCTATATTGTTATGTTTTTAATGATGTATTGTGTACCTTTGTTATTGTATTCTCATGTTATAAAATTGTACTTGTCACCAGTTCATGATATTATTAACTTGTAAGTTACATTTCACTGCACACGTTTCTGTTGGTCATAGTATATGGACAATATGTGAGAAGTAGGGACTGTTAGTGTTTGCATGTGTGTTGATAATTCAGCAAGGGACTGGATAACAGCATTGCTCGTTCTAAGGACAATTCCAAAAAACTTTGTGAGTGCACAAGTGGTGGTTATGGACTTGCTATATTCTCCGCAAGACTCTTCGATGGTGATTGTGCACCTGCACAGTCGCAACAGATGGCTGCTGGCCGTCTCTACATGGACTACAGTGGGTCTACATCTTTGATGGCCCACCAATACCATATTCTCTACCAGGACTGCAGTGGGTCTGCTCTGTGATGACCTACCTACCAATCTTCTTCAAACTGTCGAATGACTCTGCTGTGGGTTTGCTCTGTTGTGGCCCATTACCTGTCAGCATGTCAAGAGTCAGCACTGTCTTTCCGATGGAAGGACAACACTACTTCTTCAAGACTGCATGGAAATCCACTACTTCCGTGTGCATTTTCTTCTACTGCTCAGACTTTGAGAAAAACGCTACTATTTTACCGTGATGAATGATCAGGACTGTCTTTATGGACTGTGAGAAAATTTTAGCTTTTGACCAACATTGTATCAATAAGTGTGTGCATTTGATTTCTTTGTTATTGTAATTATGAAAGATTTTTTTCAAATCTGTATTGGCCACTGCCCAAACCAATTTGTAAAATTTTTTGTGGGGAGCATGGGGGCTATGTAAGTAGGCTGTTTAGGTTTTTTTATTGGTAACGCCACCTCTGTATGAAAATCACTGGCTGTGCTGTGTGCAGTCCGTGGCAGCTTTGCATTGTTGTAATACTCGCCATTGTAGTGTTAGGCAGCTGGCTGTGAACAGCGCGTAACGTTGCGCAGTTGGAGGTGAGCCGCCAGCAGTGGTGGATGTGGGGAGAGAGATGGCGGAGGTTTGTAATTTGTCATGAACTGATATATATATTATGACTTGTGATGATATCAAGGTAAATACATTGTTCGTTCTCTATTAATATCTTTCATTTGCTAACTATCCCTATCAGTAGTTAGTGCCTTCCATAGTTTGAATCTTTTATTTAGCTGGCAGTAGTGGCGCTCGCTGTATTGCAGTAGCTTGAGCAGCGAAGATTTTTGTGAGGTAAGTGATTTGTGAAAGGTATAGTTTAATGTTAGTCAGGGTCATTCTTTTGTAGGGAATTTTGAAAGTCAGATTGCGTTGCGCTAACAAAATATTGTGTGTCAGGTTAAGCACAGTCATGCATAAATAGTACAAAAGGGGACGTTTCAAGAGTTTGGTTGCCAATCAGGCGTCATTCTTCCATTTATGTGACGCTCACATTCTTTCAGTGCAATCTATTGTCAATTGCTGGCGTACCAAGCAGGTCTCTTGAAGTATACAGGGTGGCGCACGAAATGTGTTACCGTTTTATCTTTGAATATAAACTTTATTGTCAATACAATCTGAAAGAAGCATATACTATAATGAAGAGCCGTCCATGGAGATTTGTTCTAACTCAGCACATCCTCAATATGTCCACCATTTCGTTTCCTAACTTCCTCCAAACGAACACTGAGGTTTGTGATTACCCTACGGCACATGTCTTCCGTAATTTCACTGCAAGCTTGAAGAATAAGTCTTCTCAGCTCCATTAAATCACGTGGACGTTTCGGGAAAATTTTTTCCTTCAGGTAGCCCCAAAGAAAAAAAGTCACCTGGATTGAGGTCTGGATTACTGGGGGGGCCAGTTTTGTCCGTCATTGAAGAGACCTGGAAACCTGAATGAAATGATCCGCATGCCGAAATGCTCGTGTAAAAACTCCGACACAGTGTTTGCAGTACGTGGCCTTGCTCCTTCTAGCATGAACCACTGCGTGTTGATGGGCAAGGCATTAGCAAGAGGCTGTGGAATGAAGCTTTTGCGAAGCATGCTCAAATAACGCTCGTTGTTCACAGTTTCTTCAAAGAAAAAGGGTCCAATAAGTCCGTGCCCACGCTGTAATCCTAGGAGCATAATGTTGTCGTTCATGAAGCACTTGTGGGTTTTCAGTGGCCCAAAAGCGTACAATTATTTTGTTAGCCACACCGTTTAAGTGAAAATGCGCCTCGTCTGAAAACCACACGTTGTTGAGAGTTTCTTCCCTATCCTCTGCCCACTGAGCAAACAGTAGTCTCTGCTGCTTGTGTTCTTCAGTGAGCTTCTGTGCACAGGTCATCTTATATGGGTACATATGGAGGTCACTTTTAAGAATGCGTTGAACGGAGCGTCTGGATATTCCCAGTTGCACTGCTGCCTTTCTACACGGTTTCCCGGGACTTCTCTGTACAGCAACTCGTACCGCTTCAATATTCTCCGGCGAACAAACAGGCTTAGGCCGAGGTAGCTTCGCTTCCAATACTGTTCCTTCCTGTACAAATTTATCGTACAACCTGTAGATGATCTTCTTGCAAGGGACCCATCGCGTGTTAAACTGTTGTCGAAAACGCCTCTGAATCATAACAAGGCTTTTCGTTTCATGAAAAAGTAACACAATTGCCGATCGTTGCTGTGTCGTCAACCTTCCATTGTCAGCCATTGCTGCTTACTAGTCTCCTAGCGGCAGTATCGAGAATTACACGTCATTTCGTAACTCATTTGTTTTTCCAAGCTCTGCTGCTACTGCTGTACAGATCCAGAGGGATATCTAATATGCGTCGTAAATTGTGAAAGAAACAATTGGTAACACATTTCGTGCGCCACCTTGTACATCATCGTACAATGGCAATGTCTTGTCAGTACAACAGGAGATTCAAAATCGTCATTGCACAGTCAAAACCATTATAAATTTTCCACAAAATATACTGTAAATGAAAAATACAGTATCCTAAAATACCGTCAGTGTCATATGTACATAACAGAGTAACGTACTCCGAAAAAGGTAAAAAAACAGGAAACACATTCATTATGTGATCAAAATATCAAGACACCTAGCCGAAAATGACTTACAAGTTCGTGGCGCCCTCTATCGGTAATGCTGGAATTCAGCATGGTGTTGGCCGACCCTTCACCTTTATGACAGCTTCCACTGTCGCAGGCATAGGTTCAATCAGGTGCTGGAGGGTTTCTTGGGGAATGGCAGCCCATTCTTCACGTAGTGCTGCACTGAGGAGAGGTATCGATGTCGGTCGGTAAAGCCTGGTACGATGTCGGCGTTCCAAAACATCCCAAAGGTGTTCTATAGGATTCAGGTCAGGACTCTGTACAGGCCAGTCCATTACAGGGATGTTGTTGTCGTGTAACCATTCCGCCAGCCGTGCATTATGAACAGGTGCTCGATGGTGCTGAAAGGTGCAATCTCTATCTCCGAATTGCTCTTCAACAGTGGAAGCAATAAGGTGCTTAAAACATCAATATAGGCCTGTGCTGTGATAGTGCCACGTAAAACAACAAGGGGTGCAAGCCCTGTCCATGAAAAACACGACCACAACTTAGCACCACCGCCTCCGAATTTTACTGGTGGCACTACACACGCTGGCAGAAGACGTTCACCGGACATTCGCCATACCCACGCCCCGCCATCGGATCGCCACATTGTGTACCGTGATTTGTCCCCCCACACAACGTTTTTCCAGTATTCAGTCGTCCAGTTTTTGCGCTCCTTACACCAAGCGAGGCGTTGTTTGGCATTTACCGGAGTGATGTCTGGCTTAAGAGCAACCGCTCGACCATGAAATCCAAGTTTTCTCATCTCTCGCCCAACTTTCATACTACTTGCAGTGGATGTTTATGCAGTCTGGAATTTCTGGGTGATGGTCTGGATAGATGTCTGCCTTTTCAACTGTCGGAGGTCTCTGTCAGTCAACAGACGAGGTCGGCCTGTACGTTTCTGTGCTGTACGTGTCCCTGCAAGTTTCCACCTCACTATCACATCGGAAGCAGTGCACCTAGGGATGTTTAGGAGTGTGGAAATTCCGCGTACAGACGTATGACACAAGTGACACCCAATCACTTGACCACGTTTGAAGTCTGTGAGTTCCGCGGAGCGCTCCATTCTGCTCTCTCACGATGTGTAGTGACTACTGAGGTCGCTGATACGGAGTAGCTGGAAGTAGGTGGCAGCACAATGCACCTAATACGAAAAACGTATGTTTTTGGGGGTGTCTTTTACTTTTGATCGCATAGTGTATATGTTACAAAGCACTTATTCCAGTTCCAGTGGCGTGTACTCAGCTTTTTGTTAAGGGAAGCAGTTACAAAAGAAGGAAATATCATTTTTATATATGAAACTATTTTATATGTAATGTAGCTGTACTCTCTTTTTTGCCAAACACGTTCGTCACCAGTTCGTAAAATTAACGTTCGGACTTCAGCTACCACAGGAGATCCTTTGCGATAAACAATAGATCTAAATTTCGAAGCCGTTGTTGAGTCTGTGAACTACGTACATAAATCATTATTCTTTTTAGGACTGGAAATGTTCTCTCAGCTACAGTACTGCAGGGATAGTCGAAGTATGTTTACAGAACTTTATAGTTCCACAGTACACTGGAGTACATTTGGCTAAATAAACTTCCACATATAATCCATACATTTATTTCGCATTTCCCCTGAAATATACGTACCACAAGCTGTGGTCTAAAGAAGGAGAAATAAAAAAAAGATCTGTAGCAGTCTTTTCGATGGAACACATTACGGGAAACACCTTTGTATGGATCAAAATGCTGTACATTTAAATCTGCCAAAAACAACAGTGAGGTCAAGTTACTGTATTCACCTCGTAACTGTCCCATCACTGTATCCACAATTTCACTGTAGATAATCCTGAAGTTTGTTGCTAAATTGACTGCAGCGTCACACCTAGGACGTTTACTTACATGTTCATCCATATATTGATCATAACAAAACAGTCAATGTCGTAAGCACTGGCTTCCAATACAACAACTGATGCATCAGTGAGAGGGAAAATTTCCGAAGAAGTACGTAGAAGGAAATTGAAACTGACACCTTACGTCGTACTGTCTTCTTAAAAAGTGAAAGCAGTGTACTACGAACCAAAGGAGTCGTACAACTGCACCGCCTGTCAGACACAGTAGGCAACATTTTCTTTATGTCATGATCTGAAGCCCTGGTTCTTTTAGTTGACTTAGAGGGAAAAGCTGCAGTGCCATTGAAAGTGAGGAAAAATTTCTAGATTTTTGACCCTTGAGTTGTCTTTTGATAGCACTAAATTCAGTCCATGGGAGGAACAACGAACGAATATTGCAGTAAAAAACAAGTTTTTCGATGTAGATTGCAATACCTTCAAACTGACAGCCGAAACTTTAGCCTCATTGTTACTCTGAGTGATTAGTATTTCATTGAACTCATAGTCGTGTACCAATTGTAGCGTAAATGAAGTAGCATGTCGGCTGTTGTGTCATCAGAGCTGTTCATGTATTAAAAAATCTCTCATGGATTTGACGATCAACTGTGATGTAGCGAAATACTGTGGAGTCGATCAAAAATTATTTATTTTAGTTGTTTCATTAAGAAATACAGAGATAAAAATGGACTGACCCGTACCATTTCTTGCTTTTATTTACAAGAGCGTTTGAAGCAAAAGTGATTAAATCATTCTCTGTTGCCCGCCCGGTTGGCCGTGCGGTCTAACGCATGGCTTTCCGGAGTGGGAAGGAGCGCCTGGTGCCCGGCACGAATCCGCCCGGCAGTCTTGTGTCGAGGTCCGGTGAGCCGCCCAGTCTGTGGATGGTTTTTAGGCGGTTTTCCATCTGCCACGGCGAATGCAGGCTGGTTCCCCTTATTCCACCTCAGCTACAATATGTTGGCGATTGCTGCGCAAACAAGTTCTCCACGTACGCGTACACCACCATTACTCTACCACGCAAACATAGTAGTTAGACTCGTCTGGTGTGAGACGTTCCCTGGGGGAGGAGGGGGGGGGGGTCCACCGGGGGCGGAACCGCACAATAACGCTGGGTTCGGTGCGGCGACGGCGGAGGGATGAAGTGGACTGCGGTAGTCGTCGTGGGTTTGCGGACCACTGCGGCTACGGCTGGGACGGAGCCTCTCCTTCTTTTTAGGTCCCCGGTTAACATACAATACATACAATACATTCTCTGTTAGTTTTGAGATAGCTGTTAACACATATGAATTCTCTGTTAGGTTTGAGATAGGTGTTAACACATATGAATCTTCTATCTGACATCCCAGCCTCTCGTCAGATTCACTGAGATGTACAAGTTCAAAATTATTGTGTTTAGCCGGCCGCTGCGGCCGAGCGGTTCTAGGCGCTTCAGTCTGGAACCACGAGGCCTCTACGGTCGCAGGTTCGAATCCTACCTAATGCATGGATGTGTGTGATGTCCTTAGGTTAGTTAGGTTTAAGTAGTTCTAAGTTAGAGGGGACTGATGGCCTCAGATGTTAAGTCCCATAGTTCTCAGAGCCATTTGAACCAGTTGTCTTTATTAAGGAACAAGCGTGATTCATAACGTTCTCTGAACGTCATCTCCTGCACTGATAAAAAACAGACTACATCAGTTACGCGTTTCATTATGTTCCTGTTCTTTTGTATGAGATTATCATTTTGTAAATTACCGACTGTCCTCAGTCAACATGCAACCAATTACGGTCTTCCCTGTGTTACCGTCCAAAGATCGTGATGCCGTAACAAAGTCGGCACCTCGCAATGATACCACAGAAGTTAACGATGTCTCGTTGCATTTCGCAACGACGAATGGGAGGCGCTGGTGAGAACAAACCCTCTCTCCCAATTCAACGGCGGCACCGCACGGAAGCCGATATACAACCAAACAGAGCAAGGTACCGTCCAGTTCGTGTCCTCCGATCAAGAAGACAACATCGACTAGTTAGGTCTCATTTGTTACGTCTCAGAATGAACTGTACTTTTGAACACTGACAGCTTCGTACTTCGAGAGAAGAGTTTAGAAAATGGGTGCATCAAGAGTTGCTTTAATACTTAAAGACAGTTGTAAATATTTAGTGCATTCCTATGGTTATGTATTGTACAAAGTTAAGCAAATCTTTTTATGACCCACTTAATAAACTGAACTAATATTTCATGTGTTGTGGATCCGGCAGCAATGAAAGAACCCACAGCTATGATTGAACGATTGTAGTTTCTCCAGGTCATAAGATTCCCAAATGATTTTTCATTGAATATGGACAACAAATAGTTCTGAGACAATCTGTGATTTGTGGCCTTAAGAACATGTCACAGTAACAAATATTATTCCAAATGGGTTTATCAGATGTAAACAAATGATATGGTCATGCAATACGTCTTTTGATCTAAGTACATTCTGTCAGTCACTTGTTGCTGTTGTAAAGTTGTAAATTGAAACGCTGTATCGCATTTTCACCTTAATTGTGTTGCGTAATTCAAGTGTAGGTTTCCCATGCTGCATTATATTTCCGTTCTCTTGGAATCTGTGGGTAGCACAGTTGTGTACCACAGTGACGAGTACTGCACAAGTCGCACCACTGCTGCCATGCTTGGTTTTCCATGCTCTCGCGCTCAGCACTGTGATAAGCAATGAACTCAGTAGCTTGCCTTCCGGCCAACTGCTATATACCCATGCAACGTTTATTTTAAACTGTTAAGGTTGTCCATGGCATTTAGATAAGGTAAACCTTTGCGCCACATTTGTAATTAGTCACTTTCCAGAACTACGAGCACGTTTGCATTATCTCCAGGAAGGAAAACACACAGGAGGGCCTGGACCAGCTGAGTGTGGGCCCTGGTGACCGACGGTAAGCAGGTAACCAGAAATCCCAGAGCTCCAGCGGCTGCTTATACAGTCCATTCTGAAAACATTTCAATTCTAATGCGTAGTGGGTGTGAAGTTACAAAGATTGCTGAAAATTAGCAGAAGTCAACAGTGCTAATGCAAAAATATTGCATAAGTCAACACAAGTACGAAATGCTTTTAAACTCTTATGTTTCCATTGGTTTGGTAATTGTTTCCAGCTTATCCTCGGTAAGCAGTGCTTGCCTTGCATCCACTGAATACATGACACTGATGTACTCCATTGTTAACACAGATCACTTACGTCACAGCTGAGACGTATAGCGTGCACAAAACGCCGTGTCCGCCAGATGCACAGTCGACTGGAGAAGTGTGGGGAGAGCGATAGTGTAGCGACGGGAGGGGGGGGGGGGGGAGGGGGGGTCTTTCAGAGCGCTGTAAGAAATGCCGAGTGCTGGAGGGGATGTGCCGTTCTAAACTGGAGTCTACACTCACATTTTTGGTAAGTATTAAGCAGGGCCCCTCCACGCTCACATTTGCATGGCGACCATTCAAAAACATCTGTCAGATCTTCTTTGGTTAGTATCTAAAAAGAATTCTGCCAAAAAACGCAGCGATTTGGTTTTGCCTTGTTTGTTAACCATTTTAGCTTTCGGAGAATGGGGAATTCTAGAAAAACCTACACATTTCTATGTTAAAATTTGCTTCTTTTCACAAAACTCAGCAGAGTTTACACAGTCGCACCTCACTGACGTGTTGTACAGGCGCAACTGAGAGAGAATTATGAAACATTGGTTTATTAGGTTTATTAAGTGAGGAACTGAGGAAAAGTTCACTTATGTTGCTCCAAAACCCACGGCTTTTCACGTTTCACCAGCTATCGAAGGGTCTTAAAAATTACCTTCTTTCATCATTAAAGTCTATAGTTAGTGCAATAACACGGTATGTAACGAAATTTGCATAATAACCACATGCAAAAATAGTCTCTGCTCTTTGTGTGCTATCATTTGTCAAAAACTCATTTCGATATCTCAACCGTTTGCGAAATATGAGAAATGGTGTGAATATTTCATTCTGGCTCTATCACTGGAGCATTGTGATCACAAATCAGTGCACTAAGTCAGACCAGTTTTGTTGAGATTAGTGACATAAAGAGACCTACAACCAAGTGTAAAGAAAAATTTAATATGTTAGCTAAATTTAATACACAGCAACATATAGGCTGCACTGGGTAGCCGTGCAGTCTGAGAAGTCTTGACACGGTCCACACGGCTCCCTCCGTCGGAGGTTCGAGTCCTCCCTCAGGCTGGGGGGTGTGTATGTTGTCATTAGCGTAAGTTAGTTTAAGTTAGAGTAAGTAGTACCTAAGCCTAGGGACCGATGACCTCAGCAGTTTGATCCCATGGGCACTTACCACAAATTTCCAGTATTACACTACTGGCCATTAAAATTGCTACTCCACGAAGATGACGTGCTACACACGCGAAATTTAAACGACAGGAAGAAGATGCTGTGATATGCAGATGATCAGCTTTTCAGACCATTCACACAAGGTTGGCGCCGGTATCGGCACCTACAACGTGCTGATATGAGGAAAGTTTCCAAACGATTTCTCATACATAAACAGCTGTTGACCGGTGTTGCCTGTTGAAATGCTGTTGTGATGCCTCGTGTAAGGAGGAGAAATGCATACCATCACGTTTCCGACTTTCATAAAGGTCGGATTGTAGCCTATCGTGATTTCGGTTTATCGTATCGAGACATTGCTGCTCGCGTTGGTCGAGATCCAATGACTGTTAGCGGAATATGGAATCGGTGGGTTCAGGAAGGTAATATGGAACGCCGTGCTGGATCCCAACGGCCTCGTATCACTAGCAGTCGAGATGACAGGCATCTTATCCGCATGGAATCTGTAACGGATCGTGCAGCCACGTCTCGATCCCTGTGTCAACAGATGGGGACGTTTGCAAGACAACCACGATCTGCACGAACAGTTCGACGACGTTTGCAGCAGCATGGACTATCAACTCGGAGACCATGGCGCTGCACCACAGACAGGAGTGCCTGCGATGGTGTACTCAACGACGAACCTCGGTGCACGAATGGCAAAACGTCATTTTTTCGGATGAATCCAAGTTCTATTTACAGCTTCATGATGGTTGCATCCTTGTTTGGCGACATTGCGGTGAACGCACATTGGAAGCGTGTATTCGTCAGCGCCATACTGGTGTGTCAGCAGGCGTGATGGTATTGGGTGCCATTTGTTACACGTCTCGGTCACCTCTTGTTCGCATTGACGGCACTTTGAACAGTGGACGTTACATTTCAGATGAGTTACGAACCGTGGCTCTACCCTTCATTCACTCCCTGCGAAACCCTACATTTCAGCGGGATAATCCACGACCGCATGTTGTAGTTCTTGTACGGGCCTTTCGGGACACAGAAAATGTTCGACTGCTGCCCTGGCCAGCATATTCTCCAGATCTCTCACCAATTGAAAACGTCTGGTGAATGATGACCGAGCAACTGGTTCGTCACAATACGCCAGTCACTACTCTTGATGAACTGTGGTATCGTGGTGAAACTGCATGGGCAGCTGTACCTGTACACGCCATCCAAGCTCTGTTTGACTCAATGCCCAGGCGTATCAAGGCCGTTATTACGGCCAGAGGTGGTTGTTCTGAATACTGATTTCTCAGGATCTATGCACCCAAATTGCGTGAAAATGTTGTAGCATAATATATTTGTCCAATAAATATCCGTTAATCATCTGCATTTGTTCTTGGTGTAGCAATTTTAATGGCCAGTAGCGTATGTCATATGCGCCAGACGCAAAATCATAGCGACCTTTATCTTTCATTGCAAACTTTTCCGAATTTCACAAAGTGTCTTACTTCCTCGTAAATATAGCTGTAACTACGATGGGCTCATCGTAATAAACCCGACATGTAAGGCTACAGGTAAATCAAAAATGACATTTTTTTACGAATAGTTTCTGTAAGACCGGTTGAGAAAAATTGCAGGGCGTGCGCTTCGATTCTGTCATCGCCAACAGGTCAGGAGCTGGAAAATTCTTCTGAGTGAACTCGTCAAGCTCTTTGGACCAAAACTGGTCACTGAGGATCGGTCGACGTCTCCTGCGCGACCTATACGACTGCTGCTCGCTATTGCTATGTCCCCCACCACTACTGCAGCCGCAGCCAGGATACACAAGATCTCCTAAGTAGATGAACGAAGATATAGTCTGTCCAAAAATATTCTAGGACAGACAGCTACGAAAGAACTAGTGGGGCGACACCTACGACGAAAACACGACACGCGCTCAGCCAAACCCACGAGACCTGTAGGTGCACCAACCGGCCCTGGTCGCCAGACTTTTACCGTAACGATACAACACTTGCCACTTTCACTATGCTGCAGTTTCAGGCCGCTAGTTGTCTCGTGGGATAATTCATTGCACACTGAGAAGTTGTTTGTTTTGTCGTCTTACAATTGTGAAATTAATATCTGATATGTTATTGCTATCAAATGTTATGCGTTGTGTGATAGTGAAAAAAGCCAGAAGCAAGCTCATCAACTGTTTTTCTGTGGAAATTTTCGCTGTCGCTCTCTTGGCCAGGAGACTGCGGTACACGCACAATCGGGGAAACTGTATTCGCGGTATGTGCTTACAACATCGACAATGATTCTAGATCGTACTCCCCACCATTCTGTTGTTGTTGAAAATATGCCTCTCGTGAGGAATTGGAAGATAGAGACGATTGGCTACAAAGCTTAAATGTCAAAGTAGATGACGAATTTAAAAAAAAAAAAGTACAGCTTAAGGATCTAATGTACCTCCATAAATCACAGTTTCCTATAAACAGATGTGATGAGCTGGCAAAAACGTATGGGTATAGACACTGACACGACGGTTTCAACACTGTAGAATACGTAGTCTGTACTCGAGACAATCAGTAATGAAATTATTGGGAAAATAACCTTTGAAGACTGGAAAAGTTGTCAATAGGTGCCTCGTGTGATACAAGTAGATTTTTAACTATTTTTTACAACAGGACATTTTTCCGTTGAGATGTACGTCAATCTTAGATATTTAACTCGAGGTATGAGAGCTATAGTACACAACAATGTGACATGGCACTGTCTAGGACATCACGGATGCTGACCGGAGTGAAACCACTGTTGCATAATATTCAAAAAAATGTTAAAATGTGTGTAAAATCTTATGGAACTTAACTGCTAAGGTCATCAGTCCCTAAGCTTATACACTACTTACCCTAAATTATCCTAAGGACAAACACACACACCCATGTTAGCACCACATGAATACACGCTAGCTTCACAGAGTGCCTCGTAAAAAGTAGCAGTGCAGCGGAGTACGGCATCGGCCGTGGATGCTCTTTTGGCACTGATTTGAACTTCCTAGAGCTTGGGAACAGGTAACAAGAGATCGTATCCGCTTTTAAACATACAGGCGGAATTCTGATTCAGCCCGTCAAGGTATGTGAACTCACAGAATATGCGCCATTATCCATTAGCAATACTAGGAAGAGCAGTTGTAAGTATGATCTCAAGACTAATTTAGCGTGCAGTTTCTGGTGCCTGCATCGTAACATGTTTTTTTATAACGAAACAGTTAATGCTAACCGGTATCTCCAGAAATCGTTTAATCCATATGTGTATCACTTCACAAAAGATGAATGACTGTAACACTATTTTCAGCAAGACGGAGCGACACCAGATACTAACTTGACAATCTTTTCGCGAGTGCATGAGGTATTCGCCAAGGTGAGCACAATCGGCTGAGGCAGTGCAATCTCCTGATTATCTCGATCGCCGGGTCTCTCTGCCTATGATCTTTACGTATAGGCTAAATTGAAGGGTCAGGTGCACTCAAATAATTCTCACACAATGAATGAGATAAAGCAGATTACTGAAATCGCGATTGCCAATATCCATGAGACAGAGCTGGTACTCGTGTTTCACAGTTTAATATATAGAACATAGCGCTGCGTCGGCTTCATCGATGGCCATTGCCAGTACATTCTGTGATTTTCATCATCAAGAGTCAGTTGCGTGACAGTATTACTGTTACAAAATATAGCAATAGATGGCGCTGTAAGCATCATAATTTAATAGAGGTCGACTACAAATGACAAATGAATCATATAACAATGCCTAAGGTGTATTTTGACGTTAAACAAACTGTACTACTCAGTGTGCATGGGTGTACAGGTGTGATAGTGTTAGTTACAGGGTTGTAACATATCGGATGGGAAAAATCGGTTTTTAATTGTCCTGAGACCAAAAACCGCATAAAAAATGTCAATCAAAATCAAATAGAATTATCAATTTCCGTGTGACTGGCGCAAAACATGTTCAATATCCACCGTTTTCTGCAACAAGCTGAAATCGAGAAACAGCTGAGCCGTGGCTGGCTCGTGTTATGCTTTGCATTAAACCTTGGTTGCTATTCTGTGATCAGTCTCCCGCGTTTATCGCGATTATGCTGTTACCCTCTCTCTCCGCTAGTCGCAGCTGCAGTGTGTATCGATATTCGCACGCTTGTACTATCTTTGGCCTCACGCTTGTAGCTTCCGGCTGTGTCGTGTGCGGACAGTTGGTCGGTTGGCGTGGAGCAGCGAGGAAATCTCCGTGGCGCGTGTCTGGCCGGGCCCGTGAGCGGCGTCCACGCGCGGTCGGAGTGTGAGTGGCTGTTCCCACTGCTGCGAGGTCCGTGGCTCACCGATCCCGGACACGAAAGTTGAGTCTTTACTTAATCTACCAGACAGCCCCAGCTGTTCACATTGTGCCGTTTGAATTTCGTTGTGGGCTGTTGGGACATTCCCTCGAGCAACAACGTGTGTTTTCAAGTTGACGAAATTTCAGCCTCCCTCCTGTGGAGTTTAACTTGATTATGTTGGAATTGAAGTGCACCAGTGAAATCTTCTGCCTTGTGGCCATTAACGTTCCGGTTACCCGCACTGGCCGTTGACGTAAATTCAGGCAGCGTATTTTCCTCGTCGTGTTGTGGCTGTCCGGCACGGCGTGTAGTTTGACAGCCGAATGTGTAATTTGTTTTGGGCGCCAATACCTTCTTCGATCTTCGGTGTTCCATTGAACTCCCTGTTGTGCGCTGGTCGGGTGGAGCGGAAGAATCCTGTCCTTGGTCCGTTGACTGTGTGTCGGTTGGATTGCCGTCGGATTGAGAATTGTTGGGCTGACTGTCAGTCTCGCCTAAGCGAGCGTTAATGTTTGAATTCCAGTCCGACCCGTGGAAACTTCTGAGCGCCGTTTGATGTGCTGCCTTCTCTTATTTGTCCTTGTTGTTTGTTTATCTATAGCTCCTAGCCGATTTTTAATTAAAGTTGTTTTGCTCTTAAGGTGTGAGATTGTTTGGGCCTTCAGCCTGATTGAAAGAAATTTTAGGATAAGGCCTTCTGCCTTTTAAAATTCAAATTCCTATTTTGAGCCTTAAGCTATTGGCCTTCAGCCGATTTTAAGTTAAAGTTGTTTTGCCCTTAGGGCGTGAGATTATTTAGGCCTTCATACTAATTTGGAGAAATGTTGTAAGATAAGGCTTTCTGCCTTTTAAAATTCAAAATCTTGTTTTTGAGTCTTAAGTGATTGGCCTTCAGCCGGTTTTAAATTAAAGTTGTTTTGCCCGAGGCGTGAGATTGAATGGCGCATTTAGCCGGGAATTAAGTTCTAAAATTAATGTTTGGCATGCTCTGTTTTTAATGTTTTCTTTACTCTTGTAATGTTTGTCAAATGAATAAAGTAGTATGTTCGAGTGCAACTGTCAGTCACTCATTTTGGCCCCTTTCCACAAATTGAACTAAATTGAACTATCTGTCCTGTCCTGCGGGTATAGCAGGGGATCTCAACAGTGCTGTTGAAATGTTTCCGGGGTCATGTTCAGAATGTATTGCGCAATGCGTGCCTTCAATGCGGCTAAGTTTGCAATCGGAATTCTGAACAAAACACATTTCAGAAAGCCCCACAGCCAGAAGTCACACGGATTAAGATCAGGGGACTGGGACGGCCAGGCTGTAGGGAAATGGCGCTTCAGCAGCTGCTTGACTGGATCTCAAATGTGCGAAAGTGCGCAATCTCGCATAAAAATGATCCTATCCACACATTCACGCTGTTGGAGAGCTGGAATGACGTGGTTGCGCAAAAGACACTCATAGCGCTTACGAGTGACGGTACAGGTAACAAGACCGGAAGAACTTGACCCTATGATAAATGATCCCGTCAACCTGCGCCACATAGTGACATTTTCAGGATGAAGTGGTACTGGTTGGTTTGCGTGTGGAATTTCGGTTGCTCATATTCGACGATTATGTGCATTGACGTATCATGTCAAATGGAAATGGGTTTCGTCTGTTCACAAAATCTTCCACGGCCAATCATTGTCCACTTCAATGCGAGTAAGAAATTGTAAAGCAAAGGTCACTCTTGCTGGCAGGTCAACAGGAAGCAACTCGTGCACATGGGTAATTTTAAATGGGTAACAAAGCAGGACGTTTCGTAGGATTTTACGCACCGTGCTCACAGGTATATCGAATGTTCGGGCAATTCTCCATGCACTAAACGTTTGCACACCACCGCTCGTCTCCTCTTACATTGCTGTAGCCACTGCTTCCACTGACATCGAATCAATTCGTTTCCTCCCTCTACCAGGTTTGCACACAAAAAATAACGCGTCTTTTCAAATTTCCGATCCGTTTTCTCCAGAAGCACGGCAGTCATACGGAACTTCTGCAGAAAGACGTATGCACAATCATCATTCTTGTAATACAGCTATACAAGCAGAGAGAGATTCTGCATTGAGACAGCACGGCGAATGTCGCAGACGCGAAAGGAGGAAAAGCCGTGTACCGGGCGTGTTTATATCACGTTCAATGGATCGTGAGCATGAGAGGTGTTTTAGTTTTCGTATTCTGACACATACAACGCCATCTATTAATCAATTTCACACTATTTTTTCTACTGCCATACGTTTCCCCCCTTCTACGATAATATTCCGTTGCAACTGACATCATTCTGCCCAGAGGTGTTATTTCTACAGCCTTTTGGAAGTTTAACTTTAGTCATAATCATTCGGTATACCTACGCTACTGGCCTTTAAAATTGCTACACCAAGAAGAAATGCAGATGATAAACGGCTATTCATTGGACGGATATATTACACTAGAACTGACATGTGATTACATTTTCACGTAATTTGAGTGCATACATCCTGAGAAATCAGTACCCAGAACAACCACCTCTGGCCGTATCAACAGCCTTGATACGCCTGGGCATTGCGTCAAACAGAGGTTGGATGTCGTGTACAGGTACAGCTGCCCATGCAACTTCAACACGATACCACAGTTCATCATGAGTAGTAACTAGCGTATTGTGACGAGCCAGTTGCTCGGTCACCATTGACCAGACGTTTTCAATTGGTGAGAGATCTGGAGAATGTGCTGGCCAGGCCAGCAGTCGAACATGTTCTGTATCTAGAAAGGACCTGCAACATGCGGTCGTGCATTATCCTGCTGAAATGTAGGGTTTCGCAGGGATCGATTGAAGGGTAGAACCACGGGTGGTAACACATCTGAAATGTAACGTCCACTGATCAATGTGCCGTCAATGCGAACAAGAGGTGATCTATACGTGTAACCAATGGCACCCCACGCCATGACACCGGGTGATACCCCAGTATGGCGATGACGAATACACGCTTCGAGTGTGCGTTCACCGCGATGTCGCCAAACACGGATACGACCATCATGATGCTGTAACCAGAACCTGGATTCATTCGAAAAAATGACGTTCTGCCATTCGTGAACCCAGGTTCGTCGTTGAGTACACCATCGCAGGCGCTCCTGTCTGTGATGCAGCGTCAAGTGTAACCGCAGCCATGGTCTCCGAGCTGATTGTCCCTGCTGCTGCAAACGTCGTCGAACTGTTCGTGCAGATGGTGGTTGTCTTGCAAACGTCCACATCTGTTGACTCAGGGATCGAGACGTGGCTGCATGATCCGTTACAGATTCCATGCGGATAAGATGCCTGTCATCTCGACTGCTAGTGATACGGCGCCGTTGGGATCCAGCACGGCGTTCCGTATTACCCTCCTCAACCCACAGATTCCATATTGTGCTAACAGTCATTGGATCCCGAGCAACGTGAGCAGCAATGTCCCGATACGATAAACCGCAATCGTGATAGGCTACAATCCGAGCTTTATGATAGTCGGAAACGTGATGGTACGCATTTCTCCTCCTTACACGAGACATCACAACGACGTTTCACCAGGCAACGCCGGTCAACTGCTGTTTGTGTATGAGAAATCGGTTGGAAACTATCCTCATGTCAGCACATTGTATGTGTCGCCACCGGCGCCAGCCATGTGTGAATGGTCTGAAAAGCTAATCATTTGCATATCACAGCATCTTCTTCCTGTCTGTTAAATTTCGCGTCTGTAGTACGTCATCTTCGTGGAGTAGCAATTTTAATGGCCAGTAGTGTAAGTACAGCTATTTCTGTTAGTGACTGGAGACGGTGTATTGAATACCATTCCATCAGTATTTACTTCAAACGTAGGACTTTGCTGCTCTACACGATGTTACCCTTCACTCGCCGCCAGACACTGTTGGGGGAATTCCTCGCAACCGGCTCATTACGACCGACATCCACTGCCTAGACTGCAGCAGCTATTGTCAGTTCACCGAGTCAACGATTCCGGGGTTTCGTATCGTATTAGACTCTGTGACGCCAAACTTTAAACATGGTCACGCTCAAAACTCTCATTGCCGGTGAGAATTCGCTACTGAAAATGTGTTGGTTCAAATGGCTCTGAGCACTATGGGACTCAACTTCTGAGGTCATCAGTCCCGTAGAGCTTAGAACTACTTAAACCTAACTAACCTAAAGACATCACACACATCCATGCCCGAGGCAGAATTCGAACTTGCGACCGTAGCGATCGCGCGGTGCGAGTCTGTAGCGCCTAGAACCGCTCGGCCACACTGGCCGACTGAAAATGTGTCCTAGACGGCATTGTACAGATGGCTTGCTGCCAAAGCCGGTACGACGAGTTAGGACTAAGAATAAATGCATGAGGAAGTTCTCCAGACGACTGTGAAACTCTACAGCCACTGAGAGGGCGCTTACCTGGCGCACATCAGCGTTTCCACTGTGCGCAGCGGCACCTGGCCGTACTGCCGAACCGCCGCCGCCGCCGACGACGACGACCGCTCCTGTTACGTTGATCCCGCGGCGCTTTTATTGCCGCTGGCTCCACGGGAGCAGTGGAACAGCACCGCAGACGCAGCTGGCCGTTATCATTTCCCGATACCGCTAGAGCGTCTGCTGTATTCTGCTCTGGCACTAAACGTAAAACGTGCGTAGCAGACAATGGTAAGCCATATTCCGAGACAGTAAAAGTGGCATGCATGACGGTTTTGAACGTAAAGTAAGCATCAGAGATACCCCGCAATATATCATACGGAATAACGTACAATTTACGCGTTTATTGTAATTCTGTCAGAGACAGCAAAGGACCTGGAAGAGCAGTTGAACGGAATGGACAGTGTCTTGAAAGGAGTATATAGGATGAACATCAACAAAAGCAAAACGAGGATGATTGAATTTAGTCGAATTAAGTCGGGTGATGCTGAGGGAATTAGATTAGGAAATGAGACACTTAAAGTAGTAAAGGAGTTTTGCTATTTGGGGAGCAAAATAACTGATGATGGTCGAAGTAGAGAGGATATAAAATGTAGACTGGCAATGGCAAGGAAAGCATTTCTGAAGAAGAGAAATTTGTTAACATCGAGTATAGATTTAAGTGTCAGGAAGTCGTTTCTGAAAGTATTTGTATGGAGTGTAGCCATGTATGGAAGTGAAACATGGACAACAAATAGTTTGGACAAGAAGAGAATAGAAGCTTTCGAAATGTGGTGCTACAGAAGAATGCTTAAGATTAGATGGGTAGATCACATACCTAACCAGGAAGTACTGAACAGGATTGGGGAGAAGAGAAGATTGTGGCACAACCCGTGTCGTGGGTTTGTGTACTGCGGCGGGGACAAAGCCTCTCCATCGCTTCTAGGTCCCCAGTTCAATACACACACAGTACACACCTTCCATCTTATGATGTTGTGTATAGCTCCTAGACATCTTCCCCCAGCTTGAATTCTTGTTAGTATCCCTTGTTCTACAAGGTTTTGTTGGTCGATATTGACACCGAGGTACGTGAATGTGTCTGGCTTGTGTATTGTTAGATTTCCGATTTTTGGATGGTTTGATCCTAAATGAGCTCTTCTTCCTATTACCATGAACTTCGTTTTACTTTCATTTATACTTACACCTACTTTCTTAGCTTCTTCCATTAGCACATTCCCCATTTTCTCCAGGTCCTCATGTTCTTTCCTATCAGTACAATAACATCCGCAAAAGCCAGGACATTTATCTTTTTTCCTATGGTGACACCTGCACTTTCACTTGTTACTCTTCTCAGGGCATTGTTGAGGGCCAAATTGAACAGGGTTGGCGATATAACATCTCCGTGACTCACTCCTGTTTTTACTTCAAATGCTTCTGAGAACTCCCCCTATACTCTCACTCTACACTTCGATTTCATCACACAAATTTAAATTTGCTTTATCAGCTTTTCAGGTATCCCATACTATGCCATTATCCTCCACATATCCTCTGTTACTATGCTGTCATATGCTTTGTTGAAGTCTATAAACGTGCAAAAGATATCACGATTGTGCTCCCATTTCTTACTTCATATTTGCCTTAGTGTGAATATTTGGTCAATTGTTGATTTACCTTTTCTGAACCCTGCATGTGTCTAATATTTCTTCAATGTATGAGTTGAGCCTTTTCAGTATAATTCTTGATATTACTTTATAATATGTGCATAGAAGAGATATCCCTCTGTAGTTCTGTGTCAGCATTTTCTGTTCTTTCTTGTACATGGGACATACAGCAGCAGTTTTCCATCTCTCCGGCATTACTTCTTTTCTCCATACCTCTTTTATCAGTTCGGCTAACTATTCATGTATCTTCTCTCCCTCTTCTTTGATGAGCTCTGCTGATATCATGTCTATGCCAGAGACCTTCCGATTTTTTAGTCTTTTTATCGCCTCCTTCAGCTCCATCAGAGTTGGTTCTTCGGCTAATGATTGTACATTCGGATTGTTTTCTGTCTTGTTTTCATTGTTGTAGGTATCTACCGGGTTGTTTAGCAGTTTTTTAAAGTATTTCCTCCAGTTGTCTAAATTTCCTTCATTCGTAGTGGTCAGTTTTCCATTCTCGTCCTTCATCATCACAGACTTAGCTCTGTATTCTTATCTATAGCTATCCATTGTCCTGTAACACTGTTCTGGTAATAGTCCTCCTCAGCCATCTCTATCTGTTTATATATGAATGCTCTTTTCTCTTGCCTTATTATAGTTTTCACTTCTCTCGTGGCTCTCCTGTATGTTGTTTGGTTTTCATGGTTGTTATAGTTCGTCATTGCCTGTCTGGCTTTCTTCCTGTCCTGTACTGCTTTTCTACATGTTTCATTGAATCATGATTTGCGCTTTACATTGATATTAGTATTATCTCCTAGTAGTTCAAGTGTTGTCTCCCTCATAACTGTTGTCACCTTCTTCCATTTTGTGTTGATATCTCCATCTTCTTTTTTGTTGTTTTTATTCTCTAATTCAGCGAATCTACTTTCAAGCTTAATCTTAAACTTTTATTCACCTCCTCCTCTTTTAGCCTACTCACATCTACTCTTTGGGTTATGTTACCACCGTTGTTCTTACTTGGTGATTTTCGTAATGATTCTTTCATCTTCATTAGCACAAGAGAATAGTCTGATCCTATCTCAGATCCTCTCACTGTCCTAACATCTGTTATTGCCTTTTTAAGTTTTTTCTCTATCAAAACATGCTCTATTTGGTTCCTAGTTAATCCTTCTGTTGAAGACCATGCTGCTTTACGTATGTCTTTATGGGGGAATGATGTACTTTCTATTCTCATGTTTCTAGGTGTGGCGAAGTTGATAAGCCTTATACCATTATCATTTGATTCAGTGTGAAGGCTGAACAAGCCTACATATGGTTGCCACTGCTGTTCTTGTCCTATTTTGGCGTTTAAGTCTTCCAGCACAATTTTGATGTCATACTGTAGTAATCTTGAGTACATCTGGTCTAAGGTGTCATAGAATTCGTCATTTATATCTTCCTCCTTGTCCTCAGTTGGGGCATGGACACTTATTAATGAGATATTTCTATACTTGCGTTTGATTCCGATGTAGCATATTCTTTCATTGACATTTTCTAGTGTCATCACATTGGTCATTATTTTATTATGAACCACAAATCCTGTTCCGAATACAGGGCGACCATGCTTGTTTCCACTATATATGATCGTGTGACCGACTGGAAGTCTAGTTCTCTTCCAGGCACTATGTTATTAGGCACTATGTGTCTCTAAAATATTTCCCCAAAGATGTTTATTCAGTGGTCTTCTTTTCTGACACCTGCACAACGTTTCCTATGCATACCTCATAGAATACTACTAAACTCAGGAGGAACAGCTCCACGCAGTACGCAAGGGATCTGAGCCGTTAGTTTAAGTTAATGGGACTGTGGGTCGGGTATCAAGGCTTGTTGACGGAATTCCACCCATTTTGTACGGCAGCTTCTAAACCACCGTTAGGTGGTTTCCCAGTTCACCAGAGTGCCTCTTAACGAGATGTTCGATTGTTGGCTGCCGACTCCTGTTCCCTATTTCTACGAAAGTTTTACGAACAGGTTGACGGAGATGCTGTGGACTGTCCGTCACCACCGGTGATAGCCTTCAGGTTCGCGCTGGTGCTTAAAGATGACCCTATAACAAACGGTTCTTAAGCCAATCTACTATTTGGATGACACGTCGGTGATCTGGCCACGGAAATGATACTACAAGCAAGATTTTTTTAGTTCATCTCAGCTTACTACATTCCAACATCAGTTTCACGATGTAAGTGGAACATAAACAACTGTCATTGCCAAACGGAAAGAAAGTTGCATTTCAGGAAACCAAGATACAGAAAAGCGAAGTTGTGACTTGAGAAGATGATATCGGATCGTTTGGGAGAATGTTTCATCGATAAACATCGGTCAGTTGGCAATTGGTACGCACTCTTCGAAGGATGAATTCTGGAGAGTATTGGCGGGGCAGCAATTACACGCTTGTAATAAGTAATGTGTAGAATGAGATGCGTATCTGAACAGCCGATACTGTGATTGCTGGACTGGAAGAGTTGGTACCATCCTATGGCCAGCACCATCATCAGGACTCGCCCCTACATGGTTTAGCGCAGTCATTCTACGAAACAAACTGGAGTAGAAGGTGCAGGGGAATTGCGTGCTAGGGTCCTAGCTGACTGTTTGTTGTACAACAAAGCATCTGAGAGAGAGAGAGAGAGAGAGAGAGAGAGAGAGAGTGAGAGAGAGAGAGACAGCAGATGAACTTTAAGTGCTGTAGCAGTGCATGTATAAGTTCCTTATCTCACAGCACTGAGTCTGCCATCTGTCTATAATTTCTACCCTAAGGGGTCGTGGTACCGTGCACATTAGTTAGTTTCAGAAATAAGTCAACCATAGAGTAAAAATTCTCTTTGTTGATTGTAGCAACGGTATAGTCACAGATAAAACAGCATACCTCTTGGTTGACGAAGACAGTTAAGCCATCAAGAATTTTTACAGCTAGAAAATTTCTAATAGACTAATACAAATCGTATGTAAATCGTACTGCATCAGTTTTAGCTTAAACGTGAAAAAATCCTACCGAATGAATGAAGTTGATAACTCCATAGGTTGTTTGAGGAACAGCATATTTTCAACAATGAATATTCATTGTCAATTGAAATATAATGAGCACATGAAGATACCAGCAACAAGAATGTCATCAGCAAGTTGTCATTCTGTCAGTTACACACAAACCCTGTGTAGGATCAATTCTTAACAATGGAATCAGTTTCCGTGGTTAATCAGCAGAAAATATAGATAAATTTTATAAACTCTAGAAGACCACAGTAATAATTATGACAACATGTTGTAATGAGACACTCTGTCAATATCTGCTTAGTAAAATTCTGATTGTAATCAGAGTACATTTACAGTTCTGTTGCACTTGTAAAGGAAAACAATGGATGTGGTTACTAGCCTTAAATAATAATATATCCCAAGTTGATCTTTTTTGGAATGTTTTCTTGGCGTATGATTGTAGATCATGTTATTCTCTCAGAAAAAAAACAAGTTTTATGAAACTGATGGCCTTCTGCTCAAGTGCTTGAAATATACTTCGCAAACTGAGTGTAAAAAGCTGTGCTGAATAATTTAAGCAATATCGAAAATGTAGAAATTTTAAGTGACTGAGAAAAATCTCAAAGAGAATCCCATAGGAATCAGTTTTGGGTCCACTCCTGTATATCATATACGTGAATGTTCTTCAATTTAATATTCAACAAGCAGTATTGGTACATTTTGCAGACTATACTACTGTTGTAATATATTCCATTAGAGAGAAAGTCACAGAAAAGGTTATTAATGATGTTTTCAAGAAACTATTAGGTGGACTCTCCCTAAATTTTGAGAAATCCCACTGTGTTCAATTCTGTACAACAAATGGTGTTTTACCAACAGCTGTTACTTATGAAGAGGACTTAGTAAATATGGTAGAATGATCCAAAATTTTGATATACATAATGGTGAAGACTTCAACTGGGAGAAGCAAATTAATGAGTTTCTTGAACAATTAAGTTCAGCTACTTTTGCTCTTTACATAATTACCAGTCTTGTAAACAAACAAATCAACCTCCTGACGTTCTCTTATTTTGCATATTTCCACTCATTAATATCTTATGGAATAATGTTCTGAGGTAATTCATCACTCAGAAAGAAAGTACTGATTACACAAAAGCGGGTATTACTAACAACATGTCGCTTTCATCCACAGTCATCATGCAGGTACTTCTTCAAGGAGCTATGCATTTTAACTGCACCATGTAAATACATATTTTTGCTAATGAAGTTCATCATTAATAATCCATTACACTTTGAGACGAATATTGATATGCATACCTGCAACACTAGAAGAATAATGACCTTTATTACATGGAATTAAAGCCGTCAGTGGCTCAGAAAGGAGTTCAATATGCAACTGAAAAAATTTTGGATCATTGGCCCAGTAGCATAACATCTCTAATATATAGCAAAACAAATATTAAATCTAAGCTAAAATCATTTCTCCTGGACAGCTCCAGTTGTTCCATGGACGAACTTCAGTGTAAATCTGGTATTTTGCAATAAAAAATTATAAAATAATAACGAGTTTTTAAGTGTAGTGGCATTACTAGAATTAAAAAATAATGTATCGAGTAATGTTAACAGTAACATGAATGCATATCGTGTAAACTGACTTGTTACACATGATTTCGATAAAAGAATCGTGAAAATGATACATGTAACATGTAACTTGCTAAGTGACTAAGTGTGTCGTAAATATATACTGGGGGGCTGACATAAATAAAAAGTAGATTAATTGTCTTGTAATTCGTACGCCCAATTTCTGTAATACACTATACTAATTTCATCTCATCTTTGTGAGTTCAGCATTCCATATAGACGAAGAATGCTGAATTAAAGACAAAAAGGACATTAGAGGCATGTGGTCGCATTCACATGTTTCTTATATCAGCTGGAAGTGTAACTTGCACACTGAGTGTGTCGTCTATGAATGACATTAATGATCGGGTGTTAATTGCGTTTTCTTTTGTGTCAACTTTACTTGTCTAACATCTCTGTGAAAATTATGTGTAAATGAATAAACTAATGCTATGTCTTAAAATTAACCACGAATGGCACATGCAGGTCAGAACAGGGTGGTTTACCTCGAATGAAATGAAGTGAATCGTATTCCTTGTTGGCTTCGTTAGGGCCTGGGATCGGAAGTCCTGTGGACCTCTCGCTGCTGGCATGGCTCTGGCTGTCTTGGGGCCAGGGGGCTGGCCTGTGGCCACTGCTGCCACAGGTTACGACCGAAGCCTAATTGCTGTGACGCATCATCAAAATTTAAAATATCTCTGGTTCTGACGTGATCTCTGAATCTGTCTGGACGGAAGATTAAAATATATTACAAGCGAGAGTATGAGTATTTCACATAAGAAATCATCTATGTGAAAGTTACTGGCATCATAGGCTCCTCATCAGCAGAATGCTTAGCAAAAGTAAATGCAAAAAACTTGTGTCTCTGTAGCATTTGGTCCATTTTAAGAAGAACGAAACTTATTTAGTGGATCATTTTGTTGGTATGGTGACACATATACCCACCACGTTATGTGAATCGAGAGACAGCAAGTAAACTAGTGGTTTGGGATCAGGGTCTCTACACCAAACGTCAAAGTCGGTTTCACCTCCATAAAACGTTTCCAGTGTGCAAATGAGGTTCTACTTTCCGATTGTCTGATAATAGTCGGAAAATACTTAAATACTCTAGTCGATTAATTGAAAAATTTGACCAAAGGTTTGTATTGCAAAACAAAAGGAAACAATTTTTTGTCAGTACTATGTACCTGCCCTCAAAGTTGTTTTGATAATAGGAGAAACGAGGGATATGAAGTATGAATTATAGCAACATCGAACATACTCACTAAATTTGACACCTGGAGGGAGTATGGCAACTGTGCATGTGTATTTATAATTCTCATGTGGAAGCTACTCACTGAAAAAATGATACACATGCTGAAGTCATCTGCGTGCTACACTGAAAATTTTATTCATTCTTAGGATGAGAAATTGTCCCCATACGCCCTAATACATACATTCGTAGACTGGAAAGTCATGAGACCTGAAATGCACATTTTGTACTAACGTAAATACATTTTCTCGATTAATGATAAATCACAGGTTCACATAAGACAGGCGAAAAGAAGAATCCGAAAACCTACAGAGGGCTGTCTATTCTAGTGATCGCATATGGAAAGCCCCAAATCGTTAGGATCAAAATTGCACAAATAGTAGAGGTTACTAAATTGTGGTGATAAGACTGATATAATGAGCTAATGTCCGGAAATAACGTTTACATGGACCTGGCTGACTTGTCTCATGTTCAGATGATATACTTATCCATATACTTTACACTGATACCTACTGAGTCACCCAAGAGAGACACAACCTGTTCTCTCAGCTTCTGGTCTCCCAATGCCCCTCTCTTACGTTCCAAACGTCACAAAGGTTTCTCATGCAAATCTTCTTGAACTCTGGAAAAAGACAGCTTTTCAGATGCATGAATAAAAATAGAATAAGTAATATTTACTTCCCACCATGAAAATTTTGCATGGTCGCAATCTTCCTTTACCCACTCTACTCAACATGTGTTGATATTTAATCATTATTTCACCTAAGGACAAGGCTTAATGAATGCTGTAACTACGCATAATGATCGAGTGCAGAACTGAAGCACAAGCATCATATAAATTCTGAAATGCATTATTACCAAATTTCAGTGGATAATAATCGATTGTCACTCCGAAATAAGGACTCTTATTAATCGTAACTATTCTGCAATCAACACTATTGCCATTTACTGTAAACAAAAGAATTATACAAAGCCCTGATGTACGTAATTCGTATCAAAACAGTGTGACAGAGTTAATGACGAGAAAGCCCTTTTGAGAAACAAGATATTGTTTCATCAGTATGGAAGAAGTGCATAATTTGAGACTTGCAACATCATTGCTAAACTTAACGTCCTATTCAGCTCAGTGCGATCTCACAGTAACCTATGCCGTCTGCAATTAGCATACACATCCTCTTATACGGAACACTGTCTGCAATAATTTTTTCAGTTCACTAATAACAAGTTCTGATAAAGAATAAACAATACTGACACAATACTGTTTCACTCCATACCAGAAAACGATGACAGACATACACGAGTACTTACCTACAGTTAATCTGCAATACAAGTATTTGAAAGTATAAATTTATTAGCGATTCGGTGTTTCACTTGGCAAATGTATTGAACTGCACAAAAGCAGTCATCAAATTCGTCTATATATTTATATTTCATCAGAAGCGTTAAACTCATGAATACTCAGCTCATTTAAGGTCCAGGTGAGTAACATCACAAAAGTAGTACTGTCATGTCGTAACTGCAGTTAACTCCAAGTCTGAATTATGTTCATCAGTCAAATGCAACACTTAGTACTAGAAGCACGTTTATTACAAACACCAATCTACAGTAAAAGAAAAAAAAAGAAAAAAAACTCATTTCGGGGAATGAGACTGCAACTACTTATTCAAACACAGAGCATTTCAGAACGCTGGTATTTCTACAAACATCGAATGTTCGAGAATATATAAACATCATCAACATAAGAAATTTCAAGAACCTTCTAAAAACAATAAGTAATGACAAATACCCACTGGTGGCCAAGTTTTAACTGCTGACTGTGGCAAAAAAGTAAGACATGTTCGTTTCTACTATGGGGATAATTGCATTTCCCCAGTGCTGCCACTTTAAATAAAAATAAAACAGTAAAATTTCCTCTGATGCACAAATGACACATAGATTAACCCAAGGTTGATAATATGTGTAGTGAATGTAAATAATATACTCCAACTATGATTATTTACGTTTAACAAATAAAGTTTATATTTCATAAATTCTCATAAAAGCTCGACATATTATACAGAAGTATTTAGCAAATGATTTTCCTTTATGCAGGCTAAATTCAGTAAGTATGTAACCCCACCTGTGCGCTGCTATGAAATCAGTTAATTCAGAGCAAACACACAGACAATATTTTAATAAAGGGGAAAATGAACAGGTGTTGGAAAAAAGTTTAAGTACATGAAAAAATGTGATAAATTATCAATGTTTATTAAGGAGCTACAATACATGTATACTTTCCTTTGCTAAAAATGGTATTTTAAGCAGTGATTTATGAGTAAGGAATGGACTGTGGAGAGTGGTCTAAATGTATGTGTATACGATGCAAGGTTGTAATAAATCAATATTTTTTCTACAAGTTGTAATATATGTTTAATTCCATTACACATTCCTACAAAAATGCTCTTCCTGTAGCTGCGACACAACTCTGGCACACATCATACATTGGTGACACATTCAGTTATGTGATCAACACTTCACTTAATCTTGTAGATGTAGTGCATTTATATTGTGCTCTATTCTCATCATTGATATAGTTCATCATATCTCCATCTGATTCTCCACTGTTTTCCATGCACCTTACAGTGGATTGCAGAGTAAGTATGTAGATGTAAATGACATTCTTCATAAGCACACCATCGTATGACCACCTTCCATTCCTGTAGAGGCTAAACAGGTACCATTATATTGTGCCTGACATCATTCAGCTATATGACGCATTAAGGAACTTTGAGAGTTTAGTTGTTTCGCAAAAGAAAATGCAATGCTTTTTCCAACAATCATCTTTTTCACACGAACCATATAATTTGTGGGAGAGAGCTATGAGGAATTTTCATGGCTTGCCTGTCACACAGCACAGAGTAATAAAGAAACACTGTTCTCCACAATACCACCAGCAGCACAGTATATCCATCGCAGTTTGGAACTCTCCCAGACACAAACCACGGAATTTACCATTAAATTATTCCGTTACATTATTATTCGTCGCCATTTTGTGGAATATGCTACGATATCGTTAACACCACATGTGGAAGTCACATACTATTCTGCATCGTAAAACCGTACACTATAAACCTACAACAATAAATTTTAGACACTCTTCTTCACCTCCACGCATCAGTGACAGGAACCAACCTACTTTGACAATTTATAGTTCCATAGGTGGAGCGTTATGTTCCCTTGGAGGTAACATCTCCTATATGAAACGACACCTAAGGTTTTGCTATATGAGAAGACAGTTGCAGTTGACTGTTCAATGTGGATGACCTCCAGATGTAGAATAAAAGTTTTGTACTATATTTATGTGTTAAATTCAAGCTCAAAAGCGACTAACATTATTGGTAATAACCTTACAGATTTTATAAAGTTTCCAGACGTGCGACTATGGGGCATTTTTACGTCTTCCTTGGCTAGACAACATGGTATTACCAGGATGGAAACCGCTACAGAATGGATCACGTGTTTCATCTCTGTACAAGACTGTTTGGTTATATACATGATGGCTTGTTGATAATAATAGCCTCAAAAATAATAGTTGTACAAAGAATGAACTTTTCTCGCTTTCTACAGTGCAACCATGTGTTAGCGACAGGAGCACTCATTTTTTACGATGCAGCGATCTTCTAGTGACAGAAGAAACTAGATTATGAAGCAGGACTAGCGTTTCTTACACATCTTCAGGTTTTTTTTGTTAGTATTCAAGGTAAAACATACTTTTCAACAACTGCAAATTACTAATTGGTTATTTGTATTTTGTTAGTAGATGTTGGTTTTTGATTATTTATGGAGAAATATATTTACTCATTCGAGTATTGCATGGCGAATTATATGCAGCTTCAAATGATGTTTACCAATGTGGCTGATGAGCCAGTCAAAAATAAATTCTTGGAAATCAGTAACGCAAACACTGTTGAAGAAATTTTCGGTATTTTAGGCAGTTAAGATACTGTATCGTATTCGGCTGCCGAGCAAGGCCACGGGAGCACAGTGTGTGAAGTGCTCCTCCCTGCCCATCCCTCTCCACGCTCTGGACATGTGGTCAGACGCAATGACGTCGATGTCACAATTCCTGGTATGCCCTTGGAAATAAGGAAATGCTGATAATGACATGATTTCTTATCCCCCTTACCCTTTCTTCCTTGGCCCTGGGATGTGGCCAGATGCAATGATTCCTGAAATGGCCTTGGAGGTGAGGAAGTGCTAACGCTGCTGTCAGTGAAATACGTGTGCAGTTCCTGAATGAAATTTTCACTCTGCAGCGAAGTGTACATTGACAAGAAACTTCTTGACAGATTAAAAAATTTGTGTTCCTGACAGAGACTCGAACTCGGGACCCTTGCCTTTCGCGGGTAAGTGCTCTACCAGCAGAAGAGCTTCTGTGAAATTTGGAAAGTAGGAGACGAGGTACTGGCAGAATTGAAGCTGTAAGGACGGGTCGTGAGTCATGCTCCAGTAGCCCAGTTGGTAGAACATTTGCCCGCGAAAGGCATACGTCCCGAGTTCGAGTCTCGGTCTGGCACACAGTTTTAATCTACCAGGCAGTTTCACATGTGCAATTGCCTGAGCATGGTGGGATACCCTGAATGGCCTTGAAGATAGTAAAGAACTGCTAATTTCAGCAACATTCCTGCCCGTATGCCAATTGACCCACTGCTGCTATCTTCTTAACTCGAACTGGCGGGGTGTTAGTGTGAGGTGTTACGGTGCAGCGGCTGTGAATGAATTTTGGCACGATGTATTCGCGATCTAACATACTTTTCTGTGATACCTTTTTTTGTCTGGGCCTAAATTTATGGCAACCCGCTACGTCCTCAGAGTGGTTAGGCTAAAATGCCACTTGTGAGAAGCGTTAGGTCTTAGCCGACAATGGCCAAAGAGTTCATTATGAGAGCCACCATAGTGCATAGAATGAACATGCACCAAGCACATAGAGTTGCATAGTGGGCTGACAGTCCTGAAGAGTGGCTGACCAAACGACAAGGTGAAGATGTGGTTACGTCCGGGAAGCGCTCTCCAATGGCGTTACTAGTAGCACACGGTCTGCAAAATGCAAGGGCGCGTGTCTGAATCCCAGAAAGGCATAAGGCTTTTAAGTTCCCACGTATAACTATCGTAACAAATATTCTGCTCACAGTAAGACACTTAATCTCGGGAGCAGCCCTGTGTTGAGGATAAGACCAATTTCCGGCTGTATCCGTTGTCTCCGAGGCACCAGTTTCACAGCGTGAAATTATTTCTACAGTGGATATGTAAGTCATTCTGAAATGGTACTCGTAACGCTCTTTTATAGTTTATAACCGGAGTAGCCATAACGCCATTGTAAGAGTCGTAAGTATAAACTTATCTCTAAGCTCCGGAGCATAAAATAAATTTTATATCTTTCAGGACTAATCTGAATGCTATTCACTTTTACAGAAGGAATTAATTCTCCAGACATCTTTTTACTGAGCTGAGCGTTCACCAGCATTAAATAATTAAAAACTAAATATAAACTGCAGGCGGATACGAAGAAATATAAATTTTGCCGAATACAGCGGCCAGTGTCAATGGGAAATTTTTAGGGATAAAGTGGCTTTCTAACAGTGGAATGGTACATTATAACGAAAGATGTACGTTATTATTTTGTACGTTTGTCACCCACAACAACCGCCAGTTCATTTTATTGACGCTCTCGCAAATTTAAGTACTTTTTCGACATACGCTGTATCCAGCTTTCATCAAAATAACTGAAGCCATCGTCTACTTGCTTTCTGGTAAAGGCAACTAGGTTGTATGTTTTACTCGTTAACGACTCCTACCTGTTGGAAGTCTACCTCATGAAACCTTTTTACCAAGTGTCAATTACCACACTAGGAGTGAACATGTAATTGCCGCCATCTAAGTGAAACTGTCGAATGTGAATGCAGAATAATACCAAAGTCAGAGAAACTATTACTGAAAAAGCGGAGAGTATCGTCAAGTACATGTTTGCAGCGTAGCACGCGGGGTGAACCGGAACTCCACCGATAAACTTTCAGAGGTTGTCAGAGATACCTTCTGACTATTTTGGCACAGGGGACCTATGGCCACCGCCGGCTCGCTTCAGAGATTTTGCATTTCATTTGGGTTGTTGTCCCAATCAGCTTTCTGTGTTGCACCGAGAAGAGTGCGAAACAGTGCAGATGTAGGCGGTATGAGCTCTTTGGCCTGTTTCCATTCGCTCGCGGTACCTCCTGTTGACAGCATTAATGCCCTCCTCAGCTCGTTATCTTCAAGTTTGCATTCCGTGTTGCCCAGTTGAGTCTAGGGTTTCGGTTTCCGGCAGCGTTTGTCGTGTGTTCAAATGGTTCAAATGGCTCTGAGCTCTACGGGACAACATCTATGGTCATCAGTCCCCTAGAACTTAGAACTACTTAAACCTAACTAACCTAAGGACATCCCACAACACCCAATCATCACGAGGCAGAGAAAATCCCTGACTCCGCCGGGAATCGAACCCGGGAACCCGGGCGCGGGAAGCGAGAACGTTGTCGTGTGTTAACAGCGATAGACAACGTAATTCTATACATAGGTATCAAATGGCTCTGAGCACTATGGTACTTGACTTCTGAGGTCATCAATCCCCTAGAACTTAGAACTGCTTAAACCTAATTGACCTATGGACATCACACATATCCATACCCGAGGCAGGATTCGAACCTGCGACCGTAGTGGTCGCGCGGTTCCAGACTGTAGCGCCTAGAACCGCTCGGCCACTCCGGCCGGCATCCATAATCATCCCTACAATTGAACATGCCCTCTCTTGTAAACATGGCCTCGTCTGTAAACGACAGGAAAGCAGGAAAATTGTGGTTTTTCCGTACATTGCTGGAGAAACCTATTTACACACGTTTCACGCAATGGGAAATCCACCGGATGCAATGGTCGCACATCCTGTAGATAATAATGATGCAACGGCTGTTCATACAGTTGACTGGCTTGTGTTCACAGCTCGTGCAAATCACCAACCACCAAAGGGATGATAGTCACCAGTCGCATGGCCAGCAACTGTGGCCGAGAGGTTCTAGGCGCTTCCGTCCAGAACCGCGCGACTGCCACGGTCGCAGGTTCGAATCCTGATGTCCTTAGGTTAATTAGGTTTAAGTAGTTCTAAGTTATAGGGGACTGATGACCTCAGATGTTAAGCCGCATACTGCTCAGCGCCACTTGAACCATTTTGAACCAGCCGCATGCAAAACGTTTCCTTCCATGTCGGGTGTTCTACCATACCTCTAAGCTTCTAACACTGAGGAATCCAAGTTGTCGTAGGCTTTTATGTGTGGATGCAAAAGTACAGTGATGTGGTTGCTGTCCGTGCGGGAACAGCGCAGCATAGCGAAAGCCTTACAGGAACAACCACTGCATCCGTATCTCCCACGGGAGGTGCCATCGTTGCAGCCCGCAGACTTCCCTATTTCGAGTGGATTGTTCGAATTGGTTCCTGCAGCAGTATACGGAAATCCACAATTTTCTTGATTGGTTGTTTACAGATGAGGCCATGTTTACAAGAGAGGGCATGTTCAATAGTAGGGATAGCTATGTACTGAATCACGGAAATCCATGCGCACATGTATGTCGGTCCTTCCAATAGACATTTGCTGTGAATGTGTGGACGATATTGTCAACGACTGTGATTGTACCTTACCTAAAAACTCCCCGAACAGGCGTTGAAGACCGATCGGTTCCGACCGGTCGCCGTGTCATCTACAGCCCACAGGCGTTACTGGATGCCAATATGGGGGTACATGTGGTCAGCACTGATATCTGGATTGGTAGGTAACCAGAGAGCGCACGGGGTAAGTTTAAGGTTGTGGATGGGGCCGTAAACAGTTACTGTGGGTTGCACAATCAAACACACAACATTATTTTCCAAAAAAAACACTTATTTACACATTGGCTTAAAGGATCACTAGTTTTGCGCCCTAAAACCACAAACAAAAAAAAAGGATCACAATTAAACAATACGGCAGAATGCCTAGTTAAAGAAAACCTGAGATGCTTTCCGGGCTGAAGGCCAACCACACAGCAAGCGCAAGAACGGCTGAAGTCCTGGCTCAGAAATCAAAAACAATTAAAATTAGAATGTAAATAATTTTTTTCTTAAACAATACTCAAAATTTTAATTTAACACGGCTTAAGGCCTATATGCAAAATTTAAAGAAAAACTGAATTAATACACGGCCATGGGCCTCGCACAATACTTCAACCAAAACTGAAAATCGTATTTTAAAACAACGGAACAGGTGGTGCTCATAAGTGTTCCAAGGGTCGGCCTGGGATGGTAGCTCAAACGTAAGGTGAGGTGAGACAGGCAGCCAGGAATAAGGTTAAGTAATCAGATGGCAACTCGACACAGGGACGGCTGAAGAACCGACCAACAAGCTAATCAATTCCGCTGCGCCGACAACGGAATGTATCAGCCGAGGACGAAGATACCAGCAGCACTACGTATTCGCCGGCCGATGTGGCAGAGCGGTTCTAGGCGCTACAGTCTGGAAACGCGCGACCGCTACGGTTGCAGGTTCGAATCCTGCCTCGGGCATGGATGTGTGTGATGTCTTTAGGTTAGTTAGGTTTAAGTAGTTCTAAGTTCTAGGGGACTGATGACCTCAGATGTTGAGTCCCATAGTGCTCAGAGCCATTTGAACCAGCCACTACGTCTTCAAAACTGGAGTCACAAGGCACAATAACCACTCAAAAATATGAACAACACTAAAGGCTGTCATACTACACGCGGTACGGATAGCATCAACACTACGAGGAAAAACACACTGCGGAACTCTACGCTGATGCCCTCACCGCGGAGACCTCCTCATTGCACTTTCCCAACCGACCAACTGCCTACTCCAGTACACAGACAGCATTAACGTAACATAACTGCTCAGTCGAAATTACACAAGCTAGACACAGTTCCACGAAAACACTTCCACCAGAGCTCGAACAATCGTAAAACTAGTCACTGCGGAACAACTAGGAGGAATCACAAGTCGACACACACAGAGAACCCGGAAGCGGTCGGCGACCAAATACACGTCGTCCGATTAGACGACCGACCGAACGACCAACCAAAGGTCGTCCCTACTCAAGTCATGTGCGCCGGCAACGGTCGGGCGAGTCATGGCTGTCCGGACTTCACTGCTGCTCCGCCCCGACTGCCTTCGGACGCACGACGACCTGGAGACACTGGCTCGGACCCAACCATGCAGAGGGAACACTTGCCCATTGGCCATCCGACAAGGAAGGAACCGACCCCAGTCTCGGAAGATGATCAGTTGAAGGGGTCCAGAAGCAAACGGAAGGCCAAATATACGTCGCCCGATGAGATGACCGACCGAACGACCAACGGTTGTCGCCACTCAAGTTTCCTTCCGTCGGACAGTGCATGCGTGTGTGCCAAGCGGTCGGGCGAGTACTGACTGCCCAGACCTCACTGGAGCTCCATCCCGACTGAACTCACCGCACACCACGACCCGGAAATACACTCCTGGAAATGGAAAAAAGAACACATTGACACCGGTGTGTCAGACCCACCATACTTGCTCCGGACACTGCGAGAGGGCTGTACAAGCAATGATCACACGCACGGCACAGCGGACACACCAGGAACCGCGGAGTTAGCCGTCGAATGGCGCTAGCTGCGCAGCATTTGTGCACCGCCGCCGTCAGTGTCAGCCAGTTTGCCGTGGCAGACGGAGCTCCATCGCAGTCTTTAACGCTGGTAGCATGCCGCGACAGCGTGGACGTGAACCGTATGTGCAGTTGACGGACTTTGAGCGAGGGCGTATAGTGGGCATGCGGGAGGCCGGGTGGACGTACCGCCGAATTGCTCAACACGTGGGGCGTGAGGTCTCCACAGTACATCGATGTTGTCGCCAGTGGTCGGCGGAAGGTGCACGTGCCCGTCGACCTGGGACCGGACCGCAGCGACGCACGGATGCACGCCAAGACCGTAGGATTCTACGCAGTGCCGTAGGGGACCGCACCGCCACTTCCCAGCAAATTAGGGACACTGTTGCTCCTGGGGTATCGGCGAGGACCATTCACAACCGTCTCCACGAAGCTGGGCTACGGTCCCGCACACCGTTAGGCCGTCTTCCGCTCACGCCCCAACATCGTGCAGCCCACCTCCAGTGGTGTCGCGACAGGCGTGAATGGAGGGACGAATGGAGACGTGTCGTCTTCAGCGATGAGAGTCGCTTCTGCCTTGGTGCCAATGATGGTCGCATGCGTGTTTGGCGCCGTGCAGGTGAGCGCCACAATCAGGACTGCATACGACCGAGGCACACAGGGCCAACACCCGGCATCATGGTGTGGGGAGCGATCTCCTATACTGGCCGTACACCACTGGTGACCGTCGAGGGGACACTGAATAGTGCACGGTACATCCAAACCGTCATCGAACCCATCGTTCTACCATTCCTAGACCGGCAAGGGAACTTGCTGTTCCAACAGGACAATGCACGTCCGCATGTATCCCGTGCCACCCAACGTGCTCTAGAAGGTGTAAGTCAACTACCCTGGCCAGCAAGATCTCCGGATCTGTCCCTCATTGAGCGTGTTTGGGACTGGATGAAGCGTCGTCTCACGCGGTCTGCACGTCCAGCACGAACGCTGGTCCAACTGAGGCGCCAGGTGGAAATGGCATGGCAAGCCGTTCCACAGGACTACATCCAGCATCTCTACGATCGTCTCCATGGGAGAATAGCAGCCTGCATTGCTGCGAAAGGTGGATATACACTGTACTAGTGCCGACATTGTGCATGCTCTGTTGCCTGTGTCTATGTGCCTGTGGTTCTGTCAGTGTGATCATGTGATGTATCTGACCCCAGGAATGTGTCAATAAAGTTTCCCCTTCCTGGGACAATGAATTCACGGTGTTCTTATTTCAATTTCCAGGAGTGTACTAGCGGTCGCTCCAAAGATAGTAGGACAGTGATCTCATCGATAGCGATGCTGCTGCCACTCACGGGGAGGCAGGCCAGCAACTTAGTGACGCCAGTAAATCGAATAAGAAACGGGACGGCAGTAACGCAAAGACAAGATGTCAAGTAATAAACGGCACGAACACGAGTCGCGCGCGGCTCGAGCAGACCTCTCTCCCGGCTGTATGTCAGTTTACGAGACAGAAGCCGCTACTTCTCAATCACGTAGCTCTTCAGTTCGCCTTACAAAGGCTGAGTGCACCTCGTTTAGCAACAGCGCTCGGCAGACCGGATGGCCACCCACTAGCCAAGTGCTGGCAGAGCCCGACAGCGCTTAACTTCGGTGATCTGACGGGAACCGGTGTTACCACTGCGGCAAGACCGTTGGCGAATGTACCTTACCAGTCTGGAGCCGCGCGACCGCTACGTCGCAGGTTCGAATCCTGCCTCAGGCATGGATGTGTGTGATGTCCATAGGTTTAAGTAATTCTCAGTTCTAGGGGACTGATGGCCTCAGAAGTTGTCCCACAGTGCTCAGAACCATTTTTTTTTTTACTTCAGCGAAATATACTCCTGTGGTATTTACATTGGTCGCCTTTTAAGCATCGTAGATACACAAATGCAGAATTTGACTGTTTCCTGTTGTATCTGTGAACTTACAATTTATCATGTTTTACGCGCCTGTTAATTCGCGATCAGATTCCAAATGTTCAAATGTGTGTGAATGCCTAGGGGACCAAACTGCTTAGGTCATCGGTCCCTAGACGTACACACTGCTTAAACTAACTTACGCTAAGAACAACTAAGAACAACACACACACACCCATGCCCGAGGGAGGACTCGAACCTCCGGCGGGAGGGGCTGCGCAGTCCGTGACATGATGCCCAAACCACGCGGACACTCCGCGCGGCGCGAGCAGTTTCCCTTTGATAATCTGCGTCCGCAAGTCGACATCTGTGATCTAGTCAGTCCTGGCACAGTTATTGGGGTTTGTCTTAACTATGTTATTTGAGTGGGCGGTGGCACGGCCAATAGGAAACCAACACGAACAGGGCCTCGTCACTTCACCAGAAATGCGTAACTATATACTGTTCCTGGTTGGGGATATAATTTTAACTTCTCACAAGTGTTCGAAACTTCATTTACTAGTTGTAATATTGTGTGAATGAGTCTTTGCCTTGCAGGAAGTGGAATATCTTTCAAATTATCTTTGAATGCACTGATGCCTCCACGACGTTTTTAGATATTTTCGTCTTCAACAATTACTAATAAAGTCGACGCAACTATTTCGCGTTTATACATTTTTGGAAACACAATCCACGTCACAATATCTAAAAACAAAACCGTCTATGATCATAAGCATTTGTTTTGTTCGATGACCAAATGGTTCAAATGGTTCTGAGCGCTATGGGACTTAACTGCTGTGGTCATCAGTCCCCTAGAACTCAGAACTACTTAAACCTAACTAACCTAAGGACATCACACACATCCATGCCCGAGGCAGGATTCGAACCTGCGACCGTAGCGGCCGCGCTGTTCCAGACTGTAGCACCTAGAACCTTCGATGACCAGTTTCGGTATTAATTATCATAACTCAGACTGATCTGTCACCTTGCTGTTAGCAAAACAGACAAATAAAATGTATAGCAATTATCAGCATCGTCGTATGGAAAACATTCAAAAGCATCAGCCAATATGCCTTAGATCAGTCACCTCAATGGCAGTGAAACGGAAACTTAAACGTCGGAATATTGAAATCGGTCTTCCGAAATCGTTCCACCGCGGAAGATCGTAACACGGTCTCTCCTTTCAATCAGCGTACGAATGTCGACACAGTAGATCTTGAGATAGTCGATCGCGGAATATAAAAGCAACTACTGTCACTTAGTAGCTGAAAGATATCAGGACCAGGTGAGATACCTGTAAGATTCTACAAAGAGTATGCGAAAGAACTTCCTATCCTTCTAGCAGCAGTTTATCGTAGGTCGTAGGGTATCTAGCGACTGGAAAAATGGCAGGTCAGTGTTGTTTTCAAGAAGGGTCGCAGGACTTACGCACATAATTATTTGCCTAAATTAACATCACACTATTGTAGAATTAGGGAAAATGTTTTACGCTCATGTATTTTTGGCGAATGAAAATCTCCTGTACAATGATCAGTATGTATTCCGGAAACAAATCTTGCGAAACTCAACTCGTCTAGTTCCTCTATTAGACCCACGGCCCTCCATACATTGGGTATCAGGTGGCTGTCGTGTTCCACAACTTTGGGAAGGCGTTTAACAGTGTCCAACACAACGATTTTAATGAAAAAAATTAAATCTTACCGAGTATCAGATTCAAGACTTCCTTGAAGATAGAACTCAACACGTCGCTCTTAATGGAACGTAATTGACAGATATAAACGTTAATTTCTGGGTACCCAAAGGTAACGTAATAGTACCGGTACTGTTTACAATGTAAACTACCCACATTAAAGCTGTCAGTTAGAGAAAGCTTGTAATTGTCTTCCACTGCGAAGCCTAATTTTTAAATTTTGGTGAAAGGTGTCTACCAGATTCCCCTGTAATGGCGCAAAAGCATGGCGCCCTGCAACGTCACCCTCAGTCTCGGTGACAATTCAAACAGCAAGGCGTCTAAAGATGCAACAAAAAGGCCACAGCTCAGAAGTTCATGTGAGGTGTAAAGTGGGTAAATGATGTCACATTGGCACCAAATGTCAACTCAGTTCTGCCTAATGTCGTCGGTGACGTGTCAAGCTATTGAAATGTCGTCACACCTCCTCTTACCCACATTTCATCCCTTCTTTTGGCGCCTCTGCAATTGAGGTCAGAACCGCGACAATCAGCGTTGGAATCACCCAATTTTCTTTTGGGAGACAGAAAAAAGTCTTAGAAACTCAGCCGTTCACAATCGACACGTAAAATCCGCAGGAGGTGGCATAAAGGACGTCAATGAAACGGCCAGTTTTCTTGGGACGTTGATTCTCACACATTTCTAGGTAGAAAACGCAGTGCGATGAGCAACTGTCTGACGTTCTTGACAACATTCGACACCCTCCAGGACGATTCAGTCCCACTCTGAGAACATCGTGCAGCTGCAACCCCTTCTGTTTGTAGTGTGAATGCAATTTTTTGTTCTGGTATACTAGATGGAATCTTCAGGGACCATTCAAAAGCACTCGACAAAATTGGAACGTGAAAGGAAGCAGCAAAGCGTGTTTACGCATTTTTAGCCATCCTGTTTGTCACCATCTTGTGGCGTGATACCCATTCAGCTGAGTGACGCTTTATGGCTGGTTAGCGCCTGAGGGCAGGCAACCCTTTCGACATTTCTTAAGTGGGGCTGCCTGCCCTCAGGCGCTACACCAGCCACAAGGCAGCATTCAGCTAAATCGGTGGCGAAGTCTCTGATCGGTACATTGTTAACGTGCTCAGAGCACAGTGTCGAACCTTTTCAAGAATGTCACACTGTTGCTCACTTCACTGGAAATTGTCGTTTTCAACCTCGAAAACCGCGAAGATAGGAGTCATTTCATTGACGCTCTTTATGCCACCTCTTAAGGGCTTTTAGTGTAAATTCTGAAAGTCAGTGTGAAACATTTCCTCGGCCACCCATAAGAAAATTGCGTTATTTCAGTGCTAGGTGTTGCGGTTCTGATCTCCATCGCAGAGGCGCCAAAAGAAGGGGTGAAACGTGGATAAGAGGCGGTATTACGACCCTCCAACCGTGAGACACGTCGACGATGACGATGGACAGAATTGTGGCGAAATCTGGTGCCATCACTGGCAACATCATTAACCCACCTTACGCCTCACATGAACTTCTGGGCGCTATCCTCTTTTCACATGTTTCGACATCTTGCAGTTTGAGGCGTCGCCGAGCCTGAGGGTGATGTTGCAGGGCGCCATACTTTCACACCATATCAGAGGAAAGCTGTAGGCAACTTTGCGCCAAATTTCAGACTTATGCTTTGAAATGGGAGACTATTACAGGCTTTCGCAAAAATGACAACTTCTTTATTTTAGGTAGTGTATATAAACGATCAAGCAGAATGGGCCTGGAGCTGTTCCAGGCAGGTTGTCTCTAGGAAGGCAACAACGCCAGAAGACAGTAACGATTTGCAGAAGGACCTACAGAGAATTGATTAGTGATGTAGAGATTTTCATTTGACTCTGAACGTAAATAAATGTAACATATTGCTCAGACATAGGTAAAGAGATCCTTTGTTGTACCACTACACTGTTGATGACAAATTGCTGCAAATAGTAACAATCTGAGCAGCCGTCTTCGGTTGTTTGCAGGTGACGCTGTCGTTTATCGACTAATAAAGACATCAGAAGATCAAAACAAACTGCAAAACGAGTTAGAAAAAATATCTGAATGGTGCGAAAAGTGGCAGTTGACACTGAATAGCGAAAAGTGTGAGGTCATCCACATGAGTGCTAAATGAAACTCATTAAACTTCGGTTACACGATAAATCAGTCTAATTTAAAAGCCGTAAATTCAACAAAATATCTAGGTATTACAATTACGAACAACTTAAATTGGAAGGAACACATAGAAAATGTTGTGGGGAAGGCTAACCAAAGACTGCGTTTTATTGGCAGGACACTTATAAAATGTAACCTGCGCGGTGTGGGATCCTTACCAGATAGGACTGACGCAGTATATCGAAAAAGTTCAAAGAAAGGCAGCACGTTTTGTATTATCGCGAAATATGGGCGAGAGTGTCACAGAAATGATACAGGATTTGGGCCGGAAGTCGTTAAAAGAAAGATGTTTTTCGTTGCGACGGAATCTTCTCACGAAATTCCGATCACCAACTTTCTCCTCCGAATGCGAAAATATTTTGTTGACACCGACCTACACAGGGAGGAACGATCACCACGATAAAATAAGGGAAATAAGAGCTCGTACGAAAAGATAAAAAGATATAGGTGTTCATTCTTTCGGCGCGCTATACGAGATTTGAATAATAGAGAATTGTGAAGGTGGTTCGATGAACCCTCTGTCAGGCACTTAAATGTGATTTGCAGAGTATCCATATAGATGTAGATGTACACTCCTGGAAATGGAAAAAAGAACACATTGATACCGGTGTGTCAGACCCACCATACTTGCTCCGGACACTGCGAGAGGGCTGTACAAGCAATGATCACACGCACGGCACAGCGGACACACCAGGAACCGCGGTGTTGGCCGTCGAATGGCGCTAGCTGCGCAGCATTTGTGCACCGCAGCCGTCAGTGTCAGCCAGTTTGCCGTGGCATACGGAGCTCCATCGCAGTCTTTAACACTGGTAGCATGCCGCGACAGCGTGGATGTGAACCGTATGTGCAGTTGACGGACTTTGAGCGAGGGCGTATAGTGGGCATGCGGGAGGCCGGGTGGACGTACCGCCGAATTGCTCAACACGTGGGGCGTGAGGTCTCCACAGTACATCGATGTTGTCGCCAGTGGTCGGCGGAAGGTGCACGTGCCCGTCGACCTGGGACCGGACCGCAGCGACGCACGGATGCACGCCAAGACCGTAGGATCCTACGCAGTGCCGTAGGGGACCGCACCGCCACTTCCCAGCAAATTAGGGACACTGTTGCTCCTGGGGTATCGGCGAGGACCATTCGCAATCGTCTCCATGAAGCTGGGCTACGGTCCCGCACACCGTTAGGCCGTCTTCCGCTCACGCCCCAACATCGTGCAGCCCGCCTCCAGTGGTGTCGCGACAGCCGTGAATGGAGGGACGAATGGAGACGTGTCGTCTTCAGTGATGAGAGTCGCTTCTGCCTTGGTGCCAATGATGGTCGTATGCGTGTTTGACGCCGTGCAGGTGAGCGCCACAATCAGGACTGCATACGACCGAGGCACACAGGGCCAACACCCGGCATCATGGTGTGGGGAGCGATCTCCTACACTGGCCGTACACCAGTGGTGATCGTCGAGGGGACACTGAATAGTGCACGGTACATCCAAACCGTCATCGAACCCATCGTTCTACCATTCCTAGACCGGCAAGGGAACTTGCTGTTCCAACAGGACAATGCACGTCTGCATGTATCCCGTGCCACCCAACGTGCTCTAGAAGGTGTAAGTCAACTACCCTGGCCAGCAAGATCTCCGGATCTGTCCCCCATTGAGCATGTTTGGGACTGGATGAAGCGTCGTCTCACGCGGTCTGCACGTCCAGCACGAACGCTGGTCCAACTGAGGCGCCAGGTGGAAATGGCATGGCAAGCCGTTCCACAGGACTACATCCAGCATCTCTACGATCGTCTCCATGGGAGAATAGCAGCCTGCATTGCTGCGAAATGTGGATATACACTGTACTAGTGCCGACGTTGTGCATGCTCTGTTGCCTGTGTCTATGTGCCTGTGGTTCTGTCAGTGTGATCATGTGATGTATCTGACCCCAGGAATGTGTCAATAAAGTTTCCCCTTCCTGGGACAATGAATTAACGGTGTTCTTATTTCAATTTCCAGGAGTGTATATTTGTACTATGTAACACAGTATTTCATTCTGCTTGAGAGCTTTGCGGTTACAAGATCACGTTCGGTAGCTCGTGTTGTGTGTTTTCAAAGTACACCAACCACGCTGGAAACCACGTTCGCATTCACGTCCACATAAGCGTTCACTTCTTATGTGAGGAAGGCTGTGTCGATTGGAAAAGGATTCTGTCTCTAGCAAAATGAATTTCATTCTTTTTCGCCCACATATGTTTCGCTGAAATTTCTCTACCTTGAGTGAGTTCATTTTCCTTTCCTGATACCGATACTCATATGATGTTCGTATACCTGTTTGTAGTCTGCAGTTCAGTTGACGTTTTGGTACAGTTTGACATCTTCAAAACTTCCGAACTGAGTCCTGTCCTTATTGCTACCATTGAGTGTTTTGAAGCCTCTCCCACTGTTTAGGAGTTTGTTATGGAACGTAGAGATGAACACCAAACGTTGAGCACTTTGGGAGACGAACTATCCTAGGTTTGAAAGGGAACTGAATGGAACAACTACTGATATAACAATTCACTGGCGCTCCCAGTATCGATCACTTACTGGTTTTTGCGCCATTTTCCTTATTGTACCGTTTTTAATGCGCTGCTAGGAAACGAAGGTTTGAAATTTGTTGTGGTATGCATTCTGTGTAGCAGCAAACTGATTATGGTAAAACATCACCGAAATATGCATGGATGAAAAGAAGATAATCGTGTCTGCTCGTCGCAGAATCCTCTACCCATTAATATCTATTAGACGGCAACCACGGTCAAATGGTCGACATTACGGAGTTTATGTACGGTGACTACCACGAGCAAAATGCAGACGACAGCCGTGCACTGGCCACACTACTTGTATTTTGGGCTTCCGACTGGCCACTCGCAGCTTACCAAGTTCGTTGACATATGTTTGCCGGCGCTGCCGCTTGCATCTACGCTGCCCTTCGTTAACCACGTTATTCTTGACGACGTAAGAAGCTGGGTCGCAACACCTCTCCTGTGTCCTCAGCTTAGAAATATTTGACGCATTGGAACGAACAGTATGAGTGGCAGCAACATCACTGTTAAGGTTCCGAAAGCCCCTGTCAGCCGAGGTGCCGATTGATATCTGCAAGCACCTCCCACCCGTGCTGCACACGAAGTGGTTAAGGCGACCGCTAGCGACAAGTGGGAAATCCAGGTTCGAATGCCGGTTCGGCACAGATTTTCATGTGACGCCAAAAGGTGATGTCTTCATATGCAACCCAAGCAAGAGCAGAAAGATTTCACATTCGCTAATAAGTTTCATAAAGATCATCACCAACGTCCGCTTCTTCAGAAGTTGTGAAAATGAGTATTCCAAGCCGCGACGGGCAAAACGGTTGTCGTAATACTAAGTTGAATACATCTGTCTCTTTGAAACCCTATGGCGGGAGTCCACTTAAAGGTGCGAGGGATGAGTCTGTACACAGCATGACAGATGGGAGTTTGGGTTGTTCCTGGAAGCATGCCCAGAGAGCTGAAATTGTTGGCGCCACCGCTCGCCACGAGCGGAAAATCCAGTTTCGAGTCCCGGTCCGGCACAGATTTTCATGTCACCAATAGATAATATCTTTACACCTAATACCAGCAAGGCATCAGCATCTCTCCATGCCCTCAAAAATATAAAAAGTTATTCCCTCTTCAGCTTATAGAGAAACTTGTACAAACGGTTACATGTCCAACAACTCATCACATCGAATTTATCCTTCAAGGTCTTTCCCGGGAAACATGACGGTTCCTGGAACTCGTTATTAATGCCTGTGTTCATTATATCTGTGATGTCGACTCTGATCATATTTCACCGTCATATGCACAGCTAGCTTGGCTGCGTGCAGACAAGCTCATAGCTTTTCATGCCTTCCGTCTTCTCTACTGTCTTACTGACACGCCCGCTAAACCCACTGGGCAGAACAGGTGATCAGGATTGTGTAAAGGGCCACATAAGGTTGGGTGTCAGTTTCACCATAAAGTTGCCATTTATTGTAATTTAATAACACATCAAACTCCAAATCTTTCACGGCTGAAGGCCTCCAAACAAGAAATCTTAAAAAATCAACAAGTTAATTTCAAGTGACTAAAGACTCGCAGTTAGAATTATATATATATATATATATATATATATATATATATATATATATATATATATATATAAAACAAGATGCAATAACTACACTTGATCCGTTGGAACCCAACCAAGGGACAGCTACGGATCGACCGACAAACGACTTGCTTGCCACCAATAGGTACATGAGAATTCAAACACAAAATGTTACACGCATAATTATCCACAATCAAATATGTATATGTAAAACTACACACCGTGTTGGACAGCAACAACAGGTGAGGAAAGGACACTGGCTGAAATTACATTAGTGGCCAGAGCAGGTAACCGGAACACTAACGGCCACAAGGCAGAAAATTCAGCTGGTGCACTTGAACTGAAGTCAACCAATATAGTTAATTCTACCACATGGCGGCTAAATTTCAGCAATGCAAACACTCGGTGTTTCTCGCAGGAAAACCTCCCCAACAGCAAACCACCGAAACGAACCACACAACATCAATAGACGTGGCTTGGGTACTTGAAACCACTGCTCAACTTTGACGTCCTGGATCGGTGAACCACGAAGCTCGTAGCGATCGGACAGCTCCACACACGCTCCGACACTATGGAGGAACCGCCAGCGGACCCAGCCGACTGCACCGCGCTGAGATAACTTCTCTGGTCCACAGCAACCGACCGACTGCCCTCAGAATGCCGACAACATCTAAAATAGTAGTCAGTGGACATAACGCCAACTACACACACAATATGAGAAACACTTGCACGAAGACCTGAACGATACCCAACAGTAACTAAACATGCACGGAGACAAATCGGGAGTGTTGACGCACACACACACACACACACACACACACACACACACACGCAGCTGACTCGTGAACGATCGGCGAGCCAAAACGCGTCGGCCGTTAGGACGACCGACCGACGATCCACCAAGATCGTGGCCCGGCTCAAGTGATGCGTGGTGGCAATGGTCGGGCGAACCATGTCGACGCAGACCTCACTGCTCCAAGCCGACTGCACTAGTGCTGCATTGCAACTCCCCGACTGGCAGGTCCGGACTGCGCTCCAGACGCGTTCCAACTGAGTGGCAGCCTGAACTCGCGACCCGAACTGCCTTACGACAGACGACGACTGGGAAGTAATAGCAGTCGAGCAAAGATACTACGAGAGGGGATATAACGATACGCGTTGCTAGCACCGGTCACGGTCAGGCAAAGCAGCAACTCAGTGACGGTGGAAATTTAAATTAACATAGTGAGGTGGTAGTACGTTAAAAACAGGGTGTAAAATACATGATGGCGGGACACGAGCCACGCACGGCTCACTTATCAACGAACCTCGACCTTAACGCTCTTGCCTGAACAACATGACAGAAACACCCGTTCCCATCACAGCAAAATCCTTTCTGGCCCGCTCAGTCGCCAACCACTTTCCCGAAATCCTTCTCAGTAGCAGGAACCCGATCCTGCAATAACCTTCCGCATTGCATTAGTGAACTGAATAACATTTCCAGCTAGAGAAAGCAGTCGGCGACATACATACTACAGCAACAATGACGATAACAATTGTCCCTGTACACACTCGTTATCCTTGTACATCCTTCTTTGCAACAATATCTTCCTTGTTTCCCAGTATTCTTAGTTTTGTAAATCTTCATCGCCAGTTTCGTAAAGGCTTCGTCGCTACTGCTGTAGCGATAGGCCGAGCTTGGGAGTCGTGAAACGGCTTCTGGTGCAGTACACCGCTAAGACATTTGCTCCCTGCCACTATTACACAGCTTTGCCTCAGGGTCAAGCAACGGGATAGAAGAACGAAGGGTCTACAACACTCCAACAAATTAGTAACAAGGCCACACAAGTGAGTTAAAAGGTTTACTTATCTTTGTGACTAGGCGAATAATGGCGTCTGCAACACTACAAGTAATTTAACCCAAAAAAGGCTCTCAGTGGCTAAGTGCAAATAATCTCAGATAAACTTCACAGTACATAGCAAATGTAATTACAACAAGTGTCTGTTCAGTTCTAAGAGTTCACTAAACGACATTACTTGTCTAAGTCAGTCCTGGACGATGATCGATAACCAATAGATCGAGAGCTGCTCTTCTATCTTCCGAGTAGGCGTCTGTCCGTTGTCTGTTCACTGGCGGATTATACTCGGCCGGCAACTGGGCGACGCGAAGTCGATATCTTCATCATCAGCGCCGCCCGTGGCGCTGGTAGAACTCGCGCAAGTAGCGAGTCTCTATGGTACTGACACCAGTTCGCGTCTTTGCGCCTGTGGTGCTTTTGCCCTGGCTGTGTCTTTTTACGATGACACAGCACTTAGCTTGTCACTCTTCTTAAATTTTCTTTCCCCAGAACTCCCTATATCAGAAAACATCTATCCTGAACAATTATAATTTTTTATATATGCTACTATTGCTATTGTAATTATTATTACTATTGCTATTATCACTTTTAGTGACAGCGGCTGCAATAGTAACAGTACTGCCAGTATTAACTTTATTGTTTCATAGCCAGTATTATTTACTCACATTGCCACTCCAGACTCACAATTTTTAGTACTGTTCGTCACATTAAAATCGTTATTTCGTAGATAATTTCGAATGATGTAAAAATGGTATTGTATGTTTGAAACCTGGTCCGAATGCGATCAGTTCAAGTAAATAATGCAACTAATGTCAGAAAGTCTCCAGATTTCTGAATAAATTTTCCTAAATTTAGTACAGCTGCAAGATAGTCACCAATGTCCGTTTCTTCAGACAGTGTTAGGAATAAGTATTACAGTGCCGATGGTTAAAATGACGAACGTAATATCAACGTTGAATGCGTTTGTCTCCTTGAAACATTATGGCGGGAATCCAAGCAAAGTTGCGTGCGATGGGGGTCTTAGACAATATGACATACGGAAATTTGGGCCGGTCCTGGAAGCGATTTCGGATGGCCGAAGTTTTTAAGGCGACCCCTCACGAAAAGCGGGAATTCTGGATTAGAGTCCCAGTCTGGCACAGATTTTCAAGTGTCACCAATAGGCAATGTATTGAAACTTCCTGGCAGATTAAAACTGTGTGCCGGACCGAGACTCGAACTCGGGACCTTTGCATTTCGCGGGCAAGTGCTCTACCAACTGAGCTACCCAAGCACGACTCACGCCCCGTCCCCACAGCTTTACTTCTGCCACTACCTCGTCTCCTACCTGCCAAACTTTACAGAATCTCTCCTGCGAACCTGGAGAGCTTCTGTAAAGTTTGGAACGTAGGAGACGAGGTAGTGGCAGAAGTAAAGCTGTGGGGACGGGGCGTGAGTCGTGCTTGGGTAGCTCAGTTGGTAGAGCACTTGCCCGCGAAAGCTAAAGGTTCCGAGTTCGAGTCTCGGTCCGGCACACAATTTCAATCTGCCAGGAAGTTTCATATCAGCGCACACTCAGCTGCAGAGTGAAAATCTCATTCTAGGTAAAGTATTCATTATAAATGCAGCTAATACCGTAAAAATTCCGCTTTTGTGAATAAATTTCATAAAAAAAACCTCGTATAACTTCATAATCACTGCAGGCTGCCAGAAGTCGTATTAAAGTGGCAGTCCGGAATATTATAGTCCTCACAGATATTGGCAACGAGAGGTTGATCGCCACTATGTTCTGCAATTACCTGTGGCTAGAACGGCTAATGGCAGAACGAACAGGTCGGAACCAGCGGTTGCTATACGAAAGGTCGAGAACCTTGCTGTCGAAGGCGGGGACCCAGTAGATAGCAGGTAATCCGCTATCACCTCATGCGGGCTTTTGCCGAGTCACGTGTTGCGTCCATTCGGTTTTATGGCGCTTTCCAGTACACGTGTCGTAAATGTAGTGCGGAAAGTCAGCACTGTGACGTCAAGAGAAAACAATGAGCTTCTTTTGCAATTTAATAAAAAAAGCATAGTCCAGAACACGCGCTTTGTATTGCAATGAGCGGTTTCTCCTTCTTATTGTAGATCTGGAGCTGGGTTAATTGGACCGAACTAGTCGTTACAATGTAATATACCTGAGTTAGTCCACACTTTACTTTTGAATATACAGGGTGTTACAAAAATGTACGGCCAGACTTTCAGGAAACATTCCTCACACACAAAGAAAGAAAATATGTTATGTGGACATGTGTCCGGAACCGCTTACTTTCCATGTTAGAGCTCATTTTATTACTTCTCTTCAAATCACATTAATCATGGAATGGAAACACACAGCAACAGAGCGTACCAGCGTGACTTCAAACACTTTGTTACAGGAAATGTTCAAAATGTCCTCCGTTAGCGAGGATACATGCATCCACCCTCCGTCGCATGGAATCCCTGATGCGCTGATGCAGCCCTGGAGAATGGCGTATTGTATCACAGCCGTCCACAATACGAGCAGGAAGAGTCTCTACATTTGGTACCGGGGTTGCGTAGACAAGAGCTTTCAAATGCCCCCATAAATGAAAGTCAAGAGGGTTGAGGTCAGGAGAGCGTGGACGCCATGGAATTGGTCCGCCTCTACCAATCCATCGGTCACCGAATCTGTTGTTGAGGAGCGTACGAACACTTCGACGGAAATGTGCAGGAGCTCCATCGTGCATGGAGCACATGTTGTGCCGTACTTGTAAAGGCACATCTTCTAGCAGCACAGGTAGAGTATCCCGTATGAAATCATGATAACGTGCTCCATTGAGCGTAGGTGGACGAAACTAAAATGAGCTCTAACATGGAAATTAAGTATTTCCGGACACATGTCCACATAACATCTTTTCTTTATTTGTGTGTGAGGAATGTTTCCTGAAAGTTTGGCCGTACCTTTTTGTAACACCCTATATTGTGGAAGTATACTGTGATCAATATTTATTACAAATATTTACTATCAAACACAGTGTTGATCACAAATTATTTATTCCGACAGCTGTGGTCATCTTCAGACCAATGAGTAAGAACCTCCTTCTGGTGCTAAATCATTACAAAGTGGTTTACCACCAGATGGAGGTTCTTACTCATTGGTCTGAAGATGACCACACTTGTGGTCGAAACCTGTCACCAGAATAAATAATTTGTGACCAATACTGTGTTTGGTAGTAAATATTAGTCTACACTTTGTTCGTAAATGAAGCAGTAATTACCTAAGTTGACTCTTCCACATTTGTCCAACAAAGCAATCACAATAAGATAATTTAATCACAATGAACCCTTGTACATTATCTTGTGATCTGTTGAAGAAGATGATTCCATCACGCCTGATCAAGTACGATTCCATCACGCCATGTTTTCCTGATCCTCGAGAGGGCTAAAATGTTAACACAATGTAAGGAAAGAACTGTTTCACAAGCTCTGGCTATGACACTTTCGCCTCATCCGTGGTGACTATTATAGCTGGCTGAACATCTAATGTATATCAAAATATCCTATTTGTAGATAGATAATTGCGACAAGAGGAATCTTAGCAAGGGAAATGTTTCTTAAACAAATCAGCCAAAAACTGGAATGTCCCTTTGAATACCGCAGGCGAAGTTCAACAAACGATAGTACGTGCTTACCTTCTTCCAGTCTGATAACTATTCACGAAGCCAGTAGTGGAGGTATCGAGTGGTTTTTCACTTTTACATTCAAGAAGTATGACCAAATATGAAAGTAAAGTTCCAAAAAAGAAACTAAAGACGTACTGGGGCTCGAATGCAAACCATTTGACTACTAATCTGATACACCACAACCGAACCGCAAATGGGCATATTTTACGCTACATCTACATCTACATTTATACTCCGCAAGCCACCCAAAGGTGTGTGGCGGAGGGCATTTTACGTGCCACTGTCATTACCTCCCTTTCCTGTTCCAGTCGCGTATGGTTCGCGGGAAGAACGACTGTCTGAAAGCCTCCGTGCGCGCTCTAATCTCTCTCATTTTACATTCGTGATCTCCTCGGGAGGTATAAGTAGGGGGAAGCAATATATTCGATACCTCATCCAGAAACGCACCCTCTCGAAACCTGGCGAGCAATCTACACCGCGATGCAGAGCGCCTCTCTTGCAGAGTCTGCCACTTGAGTTTATTAAACATCTCCGTAACGCTATCACGGTTGCCAAATAACCCTGTGACGAAACGCGCCGCTGTTCTTTGGATCTTCTCTATCTCCTCCGTCAAACCGATCTGGTACGGATCCCACACTGATGAGCAATACTCAAGTATAGGTCGAACGAGAGTTTTGTAAGCCACCTCCTTTGTTGATGGTCTACATTTTCTAAGCACTCTCCCAATGAATCTCAACCTGGTACCCGCCTTACCAACAATTAATTTTAATATGATCATTCCACTTCAAATCGTTCCGCACGCATACTCCCAGATATTTTACAGAAGTAACTGCTACCAGTGTTTGTTCCGCTATCATATAATCATACAATAAAGGATCCTTCTTTCTATGTATTCGCAATACATTACATTTGTCTATGTTAAGGGACAGTTGCCACTCCCTGCACCAAGTGCCTATCCGCTGCAGATCTTCCTGCATTTCGCTACAATTTTCTAATGCTGCAACTTCTCTGTATACTACAGCATCATCCGCGAAAAGCCGCATGGAACTTCCGACACTATCTACTAGGTCATTTATAGATATTGTGAAAAGCAATGGTCCCATAACACTCCCCTGCGGCACGCCAGAGGCTACTTTAACGTCTGTAGACGTCTCTCCATTGATAACAACATGCTGTGTTCTGTTTGCTAAAAACTCTTCAATCCAGCCACACAGCTGGTCTGATATTCCGTAGGCTCTTACTTTGTTTATCAGGCGACAGTGCGGAACTGTATCGAACGCCTTCCGGAAGTCAAGAAAAATAGCATCTACCTGGGAGCCTGTATCTAATATTTTCTGGGTCTCATGGACAAATAAAGTGAGTTGGGTCTCACACGATCGCTGTTTCCGGAATCCATGTTGATTCCTACATAGTAGATTCTGGGTTTCCAGAAACGACATGATACTCGAGCAAAAAACATGTTCTAAAATTCTACAACAGATCGACGTCAGAGATATGGGTCTATAGTTTTGCGCAACTGCTCGACGACCCTTCTTGAAGAGTGGGACTACCTGTGCTCTTTTCCAATCATTTGGAACCCTCCGTTCCTCTAGAGACTTTCGGTACACGGCTGTTAGAAGGGGGGCAAGTTCTTCCGCGTACTCTGTGTAGAATCGAATTGGTATCCCATCAGGTCCAGTGGACTTTCCTCTATTGAGTGATTCCAGTTGCTTTTCTATTCCTTGGACACTTATTTCGATGTCAGCCATTTTTTCGTTTGTGCGAGGATTTAGAGAAGGAATTGCAGTGCGGTCTTCTTCTGTGAAACAGCTTTGGAAAAAGGTGTTTAGTATTTCAGCTTTACGCGTGTCATCCTCTGTTTCAATGCCATCATCATCCCGGAGTGTCTGGATATGCTGTTTCGAGCCACTTACTGATTTAACGTAAGACCAGAACTTCCTAGGATTTTCTGTCAAGTCGGTACATAGAATTTTACTTTCGAGTTCACTGAACGCTTCACGCATAGCCCTCCTTACGCTAACTTTGACATCGTTTAGCTTCTGTTTGTCTGAGAGGTTTTGGCTGCGTTTAAACTTGGAGTGAAGCTCTCTTTGCTTTCGCAGTAGTTTCCTAACTTTGTTGTTGTACCACGGTGGGTTTTTCCCGTCCCTCACAGTTTTACTCGGCACGTACCTGTCTAAAACGCATTTTACAATTGCCTTGAACTTTTTCCATAAACACTCAACATTGTCAGTGTCGGAACAGAAATTTTCGTTTTGATCTGTTAGGTAGTCTGAAATCTGCCTTCTATTACTCTTGCTAAACAGATAAACCTTCCTCCCTTTTTTTATATTCCTATTAACTTCCATATTCAGGGATGCTGCAACGGCCTTATGATCACTGATTCCCTGTTCTGTACATACAGAGTCGAAAAGTTCGGGTCTGTTTGTTATCAATAGGTCCAAGATGTTATCTCCACGAGTCGGTTCTCTGTTTAATTGCTCGAGGTAATTTTCGGATAGTGCACTCAGTATAATGTCACTCGATGCTCTGTCCCTACTACCCGTCCTAAACATCTGAGTGTCCCAGTCTATATCTGGTAAATTGAAATCTCCACCTAAGACTATAACATGCTGAGAAAATTTATGTGAAATGTATTCCAAATTTTCTCTCAGTTGTTCTGCCACTAATGCTGCTGAGTTGGGAGGTCGGTAAAAGGAGCAAATTATTAACCTAGCTCGGTTGTTGAGTGTAGCCTGCACCCATAATAATTCACAGGAACTATCCACTTCCACTTCACTACAGGATAAACTACTACTAACAGCGACGAACACTCCACCACCGGTTGCATGCAATCTATCCTTTCTAAACACCGTCTGTACCTTTGTAAAAATTTCGGCAGAATTTATCTCTGGCTTAAGCCAGCTTTCTGTACCTATAACGATTTCAGCTTCGGTGCTTTCTATCAGCGCTTGAAGTTCTGGTACTTTACCAACGCAGCTTCGACAGTTGACAATTACAATTCCGATTGCTGCTTGGTCCCCGCATGTCCTGACTTTGCCCCGCACCCGTTGAGGCTGTTGCCCTTTCTGTACTTGCCCAAGGCCATCTAACCTAAAAAACCGCCCAGCCCACGCCACACAACCCCCGCTACCCGTGTAGCCGCTTGTTGCGTGTAGTGGACTCCTGACCTATCCAGTGGAACCCGAAACCCCAACACCCCATGGCGCAAGTCGAGGAATCTGCAGCCCACACGGTCGCAGAACCGTCTCAGCCTCTGATTCAGACCCTCCACTCGGCTCTGTACCAAAGGTCCGCAGTCAGTCCTGTCGACGATGCTGCAGATGGTGAGCTCTGCTTTCATCCCGCTAGCGAGACTGGCAGTCTCCACCAAATCAGATAGCCGCCGGAAGCCAGAGAGGATTTCCTCCGATCCATAGCGACACACATCATTGGTGCCGACATGAGCGACCACCTGCAGATGGGTGCACCCTGTACCCTTCATGGCATCCGGAAGGACCCTTTCCACATCTGGAATGACTCCCCCCGGTATGCACACGGAGTGCACATTGGTTTTCTTCCCCTCTCTTGCTGCCATTTCCCTAAGGGGCCCCATTACGCGCCTGACGTTGGAGCTCCCAACTACCAGTAAGCCCACCCTCTGCGACCGCCCGGATCTTGCAGACTGAGGGGCAACCTCTGGAACAGGACAAGCAGCCACGTCAGGCCGAAGATCAGTATCAGCCTGAGACAGAGCCTGAAACCGGTTCGTCAGAAAAACTGGAGAGGCCTTCCGTTCAGCCCTCCGGAATGTCTTTCGCCCCCTGCCACACCTTGAGACGACCTCCCACTCTACCACAGGTGAGGGATCAGCCTCAATGCGGGCAGTATCCCGGGCAACCACAGTCGTAGTCCGATCGGGGGATGCGTGGGACGAGCTGGCCGTCCCCGACAAACCCCCATCCGGACCCCCACAGTGATGCCCATTGGCAACAGCCTCAAGCTGTGTGACCGAAGCCAACACTGCCTGAAGCTGGGAGCGAAGGGATGCCAACTCAGCCTGCATCCGAACACAGCAGTTGCAGTCCCTATCCATGCTAAAAACTGTTTTGCAAAGAACGTCTGAACTAATCTACAGAGAGCGCAAACAAATCGACAAAATTTAAACGGTTATTAAAATACAAGATTGCCTAGTAAATGCAGTAATGCTGCTACTTGCGCACTGCTGACACTGCTCGGCGGCGGAAGGAGACTACGCGAATTTACACTATTCAGGTACTAAAACGCGATGCTACAACTCTCAAATACTATAATACGCCCGAAATTTACGAATTAAACAATGTCTTTCGCCCCCTGCCACACCTTGAGACGACCTCCCACTCTACCACAGGTGAGGGATCAGCCTCAATGCGGGCAGTATCCCGGGCAACCACAGTCGTAGTCCGATCGGGGGATGCGTGGGACGAGCTGGCCGTCCCCGACAAACCCCCATCCGGACCCCCACAGTGATGCCCATTGGCAACAGCCTCAAGCTGTGTGACCGAAGCCAACACTGCCTGAAGCTGGGAGCGAAGGGATGCCAACTCAGCCTGCATCCGAACACAGCAGTTGCAGTCCCTATCCATGCTAAAAACTGTTTTGCAAAGAACGTCTGAACTAATCTACAGAGAGCGCAAACAAATCGACAAAATTTAAACGGTTATTAAAATACAAGATTGCCTAGTAAATGCAGTAATGCTGCTACTTGCGCACTGCTGACACTGCTCGGCGGCGGAAGGAGACTACGCGAATTTACACTATTCAGGTACTAAAACGCGATGCTACAACTCTCAAATACTATAATACGCCCGAAATTTACGAATTAAACAATGCAAGTACCAAAAACACGCAAAGAAATTAAGAATTAAACTATGTAACAAATGAGTGAACTAGGAGTATACGACTTGCTGCTGCAGCTGCTTATCCAACGGCGGCAGGGAGCACGCTGTATAATTGATGGAAAAAGTAAATCGCTTCGCGAAAATTCCAGGATGTTTCCTTTGGAAACGATATGGTCGAGTTCCTTCTCCATCAGTCTCCAAACTCGACCTTTCGTTCCCCATCTCTAATAACTCCGTGGTCGACGGGACATTAAACCATCAACTTATTACCTTTTCGGCCACATACAATTTTCCTCAGCTTCTTCTTTTAGTGTTCAACCCTGAGGTTGGTTTGCAGCAGAGCGCCATTCCTCTCTTCCGTCTGCCTTCCTCTTGATTTCCACGTATGTGTTACATCCAACGTCATTCATGATCTGTTGCATGTATGATATCCTTGGTTGCCCCCGCCGATTCCTTCCCTCAGTAGCTCCTTCTGCTATTGTTCCAATGATGTTGTTGTGTCGTAGGATGTGCCCTACAAGTTTGTCTCTTCTTGCTTGGGTGTGCCTCCACAGAGATCTGGTTTCCTGTACTCTTCTAAGCACCTCTTCATTTGTTACTTTGTCTCTCCAGCTGATCTTCATCACCTTTTATAGCACAACATCTCCACGGCCTCTAGCCGTCTTCTCTCTTCTCTTCCAATTGTCCAAGTTTCACAACCGTATAGGGCCACACTCCAAACGAAACCTTTCATGATACGTTTCCTTATTTTCAGACTGATGTTGTTGCTGGCGAGTAAGTTCCTTCTCCGATTAAATGCAATTTTGTCCTTTTGTATTCTTCTCGGAATTTCTTTAAGGCTTCTACCATCCCTTGTGATTTTGCTTCCAGGTAAGTAAACTCCTCTATCACTTCCAGCTCCTCTCTTCCAATTTTCATTCTCAGAGGTCCATATTCTGCTCCTGTACTGTATACCATCACTTTAGTATTTTTCTTGTTAATTCTCATTCCATGCTGATGGCATAAAATTTTTTAATTGTTCTGAGGACTTCCTCTAGATCTTCTTTTGTCTCCTCAGCTAGGTTTCCACAAACGTAGCGAACGCTCTGCTAATATGCATGTATACTCCGTGAAATTACAGCTGACAACCTCGGCGTAAACGAGAACATTTTGCAATGGGAGATCCATAACTGCAATTCCAACATGTCGAATATCATCGCTGTAAAGTGCCGGAGCCTGCGAAGCCAAGAGAAACGAAAGAGATCAGTAAGAACGTATTGAGATGGGGCAGATATTAGGCCCAATCTAGTACGCGTAAGTGTTGGCCAGCTTCAGGAGCTCTTAATGTTCTGCAAACTGAAGCTCTACCCAAGGAGTGAGATTAAGACACTGAAACACCTCCACTTTCGTCAGTGCGTCTTTCACAATAGTCCATTCGAGTGTCATACATAAATCACCAGTCAGATCAAAGACGACCCGACGCTAACTGACTGTGTCTGCTAGCGAGGCTCACCTTTGCAAGGAGCCGACAGGAATGACTCAACAGCACCTCCGTTTCTAATCGAAGTATCTTCGAATTCAAATGACTTAGACACAGTTTTTCTCACTCGAAATATCATATTTCCGAGGTTTATAACAATCTGTATTTTCTTTGTGCAGTCAACGTGCAGTACACGTACTCGGCCTGTGACAACGTTAAACGGTTTGATGCGATACTTTGTATCTACCCATGCGGATAATATTGAGGATTTGTCTCTTTCAAACATTACACTTCATTTCAGTACATTTGGCCCTCGCGAATTTATTAACTTGCAACCGTTCCCTTGTTTACGGGTTCCGCCGTGGGTCCAAAACCTCTGCATGTTAATACTTGGGGCATGCTTCGTAATAAAGTACCAAATCCATTCTCTCTGTGTTTAGTTGAGGCGTAAGGGATCATAAATATGTAGCGCATGTAACTATGTTCCTTAAGAATTTTGCAGCACCACAGGTAAGATTACGTAAAGTACTTCGAGACATCTGACGGCAGAGACGACGTAATCGGAACTTATTTCTTCAATGACACAAGCACACAGATCCACAGGTTATTAGGCAGCATAGGTCAGAAATGACAAATACATTTGTCCTGCATAAGTTGTTCCTTACGCTTTGACGCAGTATGGTATGATGATTGCAGTCAACGTGCAGTACACGTACTCGGCCTCGAGTCTCACTGACGGACCGTAATTATCTTCAGTGATGAGTCCCGCTTCAATTTACCGCCGATGACAAGCTAAGACGTGTCTGGAGACGCCAAGGACAGTGGTGCGGTAGCAACTTGTCACCCGCCATACGACTCGACAGCCAGGAGGAATGGCCTGGGCTGCCATTACTTTTCGTAGATATTGCCCGCCCACACAAGGGCAGAGTTTCTACTGCTTGTCTTCTTACTGGCCATACCCCACAGTTATTAAGGAGGCTAAAACTGATAGCGTCTCAATTCATAGAATCTTTGATTTTTCCTTAGCTAGAGTGCCTTGGGTACAAGTGTTTTGAGCAAGAAGCGTTGTGTAGAAGGATAACGCAGTGTTCTCGTTATCTCGTTGTTATGTTGCATAGCTATCCCTTCGATTGTCATCCGCAGCAGCCTTACAGCACAACGGTAAGTCGATAATAATAATAATAATAATGAGCGTTTGGCATTGGCGGCCGGGAGACCCCTCGCGGGGCGATTCGGCCGCCGCTCCACAAGTTCTTTAACGCCACTACGGCGAGTGAATGAGGATGAAATGATGATGAAAGACACACAACACCCAGTCGAGGCAGAGAAAATCCCTGGTCCTGCCGGGAATCGAACCCGGGACCCCGTGCGCGGGAAGCGAGAACGCTACTGCAAGACCACGAGCCGCGGTCGGTACGTCGATGATATTCTACGTCGCGTTTAGTTGTTCTTCGTGGCAAGCCATTCTGGGCTTACACTTCAGCAAGATAATGCCTGCCCGCGCAACGCCAGAGTTTCTGCTGCTCGTCTTCGTGCATTATGGGCAGGGCCTTCCATCCAGCTCCGGATTCTAAAGATCTAACAGGCCAGTCGGACGGAACATCCATCAACTCCAGCAATCAGTGCCAAGTTGATTAACTGCCTACATAAGGGCTAGAGACCGACCGACGTGATACTGATTTGCTCAACTTGTGACGCTCTATATTGTGGTGGTCAATCCACCCTAATCAGGCAATTGCTGTTGAGCGGAAGTGACGGGCCACGTAAGCAACATTCACCGTTTATAACAACACTTTTATTAAAGTTTTCTTTAGGAAATAAAATTTTATCTTTAAAATTTTTGTGATAAGGTAAGTTAACAAAGAATCCTTACAAGCACGGGCTAGCGCCCTATTCAAACAACAACATTAACCTTTAAACAGGCAGTAAGTGATTTGCAAGTAAATTAAATTCTCTACACAGTAAAGCTCGCAAGAGGTGACTACAATAATGAGATAAAGTTTAATCAATCATGGATATCACAAAATATTTTTTTAAATAAAATACAAACAGATATAACCCTTCGTGACAGATTTTCAAAACAGGTGACGTCACATAGGCACGGCCTAATTCAAGTAGCAGAATGGGGGGGGTGGGGGGGGGGGCGCACTGGACCCAGACCAGAGGCGGCTACACCCAGAACCCACAGCAAGCGGGCGAGCTGGACAGGTTGCCGCACACAGGACGCTATAACATACTGGAAAAAAAAGGTCCTGGAGCCCGTGCTACTATACAACTTCAGAGGAAGGGGGCGGGAAGGGGGGGGGGGGAGAAAACGGCAAACATTAATTCCTCAAACGTAAAATAAGTACGATGTATAAAATAATAGCCTATTTCCCGAACATTGAAATAAAATAGTCAAGGGTGAATCAATAACTAATGCCCTTGACGTAACCTTGAAGGCCGAGGGCGGTTAGCATAATACCAAGTCAGCTTAGAAATTTAAACTGCGCTAGTAGGTTAACATATGCTCACTGAAACTGGGGAGCTCATTTAAATTACCCCTTAACAGGATACTGATAAACTTACACAGTAAAGTAAGGCTACCATTTCACTGTTTACGAGTGAACAAATAATGCAATTAGGTAACATAGAACGTACAGATGCAATGTTAAGCCTGTGCTTTGGACCAACTATAACGACGTCCACACATCTCAGTGTACCAGGAAAAATATTACAGTTTAACCATACTGGCTTATGCAGTCCGTCACTCCGAACAGCAACAGTACCAATTAATACATCTCGCATACACGGACTGTATCACATCACAAAATCCAGATAAACCTTTAACAAAACACAATAACACGTGTTCACTTAAACAGCACTAAACAGAGGGGACCCTTTGGTTGGCAAGACAACAGTTTCCAGTCATGGTGCCGATACTTGGGCGGCAAGGATCAGTATCATACGCGCACCAAAAACATGACAAGCAATTCTCACCAAATCTTTTATGAAATCCTTTACACATCCAAATCAAGGCCGCACGACTCGATTCGGGTAATGTGGCCGAGTCCAGTTCCCACACTAAAAGCCAGGTTCGGTCTTGCAAACGTGTCAGACGCACCACAACCTCTGCGTCGTGCCCCGGCCTGCTCAACCACGCTCTCCCTGATTCCCCAGCGCCGCGCGGCTCTCCGGCTGTCCCTCTCTAGCGCCACACGCCCGTCGCGGCCAAACGGCCGAGCCCAAAGATCACACCATACCGACCCGATCGATCAATCGATACGAGCCGGCACGGCTCATATATCTTGAATAAATCATCCAATTTTTCTGAAATTCCGTCATCTTATCTGTACATGTACATCAGATCGACCGATTTTCGTCCCATTCGGATAATTCCTTCCTGATGCGGCTTTTTTCTGTCTTAGAGCGTATTTCAAGGCAGAAACCATGTTCACAAACTTACATGAAAGTACACTCTTTCAGTTCCGGATGGAGCGGCAGGCTTTCAATATGCACTTGCAAGCTTTTGGCGTTTCGCCAGTACCGTGTACCTTTAGTCGCTCATACTTGCTGTTAATGCAGTTAACATGTTTATGTTATCAACAGCCATTCCTAATAAACGATCGTCATACTGTCAGCTTACGTCAGGACTTGGGCATTAGTGAGATACAGGACATGATTAGTCGGAACTAACACGCGTTACACCATTGGTTAAACATGCAGAATACATTAATTTTATCTTGGAACTCTTCCGATGGTCCGTGTATGCATGCAAAAACAACAGTATTGGAATTGTGATTTTGCCGTGATGCAGAACCCTTTATTTATTCATTTATTTATTTACGCCCAGATTAGTTTCAGCGACAAATATCGCCATCAGCAGTGGGTTGTTTGACACTAAAACAAGCAGAAATAGCGTAGTTATTGTGGTGTCACCGCCAGACACCACACTTGCTAGGTGGTAGCCTTTAAATCGGCCGCGGTCCGTTAGTATACGTCGGACCCGCGTGTCGCCACTATCAGTGATTGCAGACCGAGCGCCGCCACACGGCAGGTCTAGTCTAGAGAGACTCCCTAGCACTCGGCCCAGTTGTACAGCCGACTTTGCTAGCGATGGTTCACTGTCTACATACGTTCTCATTTGCAGAGACGACAGTTTAGCATAGCCTTTAGCCACGTCATTTGCTACGACCTAGCAAGGCGCCATATTCAGTTACTATAATTACTTCAAGAATGTCTTCTGAACAGATAATATTGTGACTCGTGTACCGTCAAGAGCGACGTTAATCATTAATGGATTAAAGTTAAGTATCAAACTAATTACGTCTGCTTTCTGAATTCTCATTCCTTGTCATGTTCCAGACATCACGTCAGTATAGTTCTTCCTTCCTCACGCCAGCCTGCGTGAGCTAAAACGAGTGCATTTCGGCCTCCACTCGTAACACGGTGTTGGCTCTTCTGCTAACACAAAAGTTATGAAACATGGTAAAACATTATTACACGTGTACTGTTTCGTTTTAAATATTGTTTTCTGCGAATACTTTCATAATACCTTATTTACTACACGCTGAGCCGTGCCGGCCTTGGCTCATGCGTTGGTTTCAACCTTGACTGTTACTCTGCGTTTGGTTTCCCGCGGTTATTGCGGTTATGCCGTGGTTCTTCCTCTTCCTACATGTGGCAGCAGCGCTGTGTATCGATATTCGCACTTTGTACTATCTTTGGTCTGGTGCTTATAATTTCCGGCTAGCCGCTGTGCGGCAGTGGGTCGGTTAGTGTGGATCAGCCAGGAAAAATCCGCGCGGCACAGTGGGCCGGGTCAGCTGGCGGTCTGTACACAGTGTCGGAGTGTGTGGAAGCTGTTCCGGTTGCTGCGATGTTCGTGGCTCACCGACCCAGGACATCAAAGTTGAGTGGTGATTTAATTACCGAAGCCAGACTTCACATTGTGCCGTTGGTTGTTATGGTTGGCTGTTGGGGGTATTCCCGTGAGCAACAGCGAGTGTTCGAGTTGGCGAAAGTTTGTCCACCATCCGGTGGAGTTTAACTGTATTTGGGTTATTTGAAGTTCAAGTGCACCAGCGGAATTTTCTGCCTTGTGGCCGTTAGCGTTCCGGTTACCTGCTCTGGCTGCTGACGCAAAATTCTGGCAGTGTCCTTTCCTCACCGTGTTGTCGCTGTCCAACACGTGTGTGTAGTTTTGACAGCTTATGCATACATGGTTGTGGGCGGCTACGCCTTTTACGTTTTGGCTTTGGAGATAAGAGAGTGCCGTTAACTAAGTTCAAAAATGTTGCTGTAGTGTTTGGACAACTAAATAAAGTTACATGTGTCTGAGTGTAACTGACGGCCGCCTTTTCCGCAATTCCAACTACCTATTCTGTCCTGCGAACTTGAGCAGGGCGTTTCATACGTCACAGCATGGTTTTATAATTGTTGCCGCTATTTCCGGCATATTTTCTGCGTTTTCCCTCGGCTTACATCGTTTTGTCTGCAACTGTATGTGTGGTTGTTAGTAAATAAATACAAAAACGTAAACTTGTGAATATCAGCGTTATACATTTGGAAATGCAGCAGTGTCGTGGATACAGTTTTGGTGTGTACTAAGTTGTTACGTAGTTTGTCACGTACTCACTTTCGTTGGACGGATTGCATTTACTTTTATACACAGAACACATAGCTCCCGCAACCTTGTAACTATGGTACTTGTGCGTATCTTAGAGTCTAATAACCCACTGATGATGGCGATATCCGTCGCTGTAACTAGTCTGGCAGTAAAAAAATAGGTAACAAAAGTGTTTTGCATCAAGGCGGACCCACGATTCTCCAATTGTTGTTTATGCAGAACACACGTTTAGTGATTTTCTGTGCGCATTTAGTTCTCTTCGTTCCAGCGCTCCGTTGATAGAGAACACCTACTGTCATCGTTACCGAATCAGGCTTTGGTTCATGGTTACGCGGAACTGTGTGCGCATCGCTCACGTTACAGGGTCGGAAGTAAAGAGGCCTGTTATTGGAGTGGACTTCTGCTCGAAGACTTATTTGAAACAAAAATGGTTCAAATGGCTCTGAGCACTATGGGACTTAACATCTGAGGTCATCAGTCCCCTAGAACTAAGAACTACTTAAACCTAGCTAACCTAAGCACATCACACACATTCATGTCCGAGGCAGGATTCGAACCTGCGACCGTAGCAGCAGCGCGGCTCCGGACTGAAGCGCCTAGAACCGCTCGGCCACCGTGGCCGGCGATTTGAAACAGCTCTCCATGATAGTTTATCCTGTGTTAAGCCTCTTCATCTCTGCATAACTACCGCAGCTTCACCCATTCAATTTGCGGTCGCCAATAGACGTTTGCAATTAAATCTGTGTAGCAGAGCGTGACGTAACTTGGCTCGCAGGCCGCACATCGCCAATGGTGCGCGGATTGTGGTGCCGGCGGCCAGTGTGATTTTGCGCGGCCCCACGGAAGCTTTGGGGCCAGACGGAAGCAACGCTTCAGGCTTTTATATGCAGACAGATACAACCGTGCAGTACACAGCCAATACTTCTGACAGCTTACTAGGGCCTCCTCCATCTTGAGCTATGCAACGGAACGAGATAACGAGAACACAGCATGTGTTGTCACAAAACACTTGTACGCAAGGCACTCTATTCTAGTTAAGGAAAAATCCAAGATTGTATCTACAATGAGTTGAAACGCTATCAGTTTTAGCCACATTGGCTGTAGGGAATGGGCAGCAAGAAGACAAGCAGTAGACACTCTTCCCTTGTTGGTTGGTTGGCTCTGAGCACTATGGGACTTAACATCTATGGTCATCAGTCCCGTAGAACTTAGAACTACTTAAACCTAACTAACCTAAGGACAGCACACAACACCCAGCCATCACGAGGGAGAGAAAATCCCTGACCCCGCCGGGAATCGAACCCGGGAACCCGGGCGTGGGAAGCGAGAACGCTACCGCACGACCACGAGATGCGGGCTCTTCCCTTGTGTGAGCGGGCATTACCTTACTGAAATGCAAGCCCAGGATAGCTTGCCAAGAAGGACAACAAAACGGGACGTACACCATCGTCGACGTACCGCGGTACTGCAGGGTGCCACGGATCACAACGGAATGAGTCGTGTTATGAAATGAAATGGCACTCCTGAGCATCACTCCTGGTTGTCTGGCCATGGTGAGGGTGACAGTCAGGTTGGTATAACAACGCTGTCCGTTGCGTCTCCAGAGGCTGTGACGTACCTGTTTAATTATATGGTTAATTTGGCTGATTGAAATTATTCTGTTACGTAATCTTGAACATTATTACGTGAATTTAAAAAGGTATTTTACTAAAAAAAAGGTATCTTAGTTCAGCACTTCAATTGACCTACTAGACACTGTGACGTACCTGTTTAATTATGCAGTTAGATTGGCTGATTGAAGTTATTGTTACGTAACCTCGAACATTATTACGTGAATTTAAATAGGTATTTTACTAAAAAAGATATCTTGGTTCACGACTTGAATTGACCTACCGGATGCTGTGACGTACCTATGTAATTATACAGTTAGATTGGCTGATTGAAATTATTCTTTTATGTAACGTCCAACATTATTACGTGAATTAAATAGGTATTTTACTAAAAAAGATATCTTGGTTCACCACTTGAATTGACCTACCGGATGCTGTGACGTACCTGTTTAATTATACAGTCAGATTGGCTGTTGAAATTATTCTGTTACGTAACCTCGAACATTATTACGTGAATTAAATAGGTATTTTACTAAAAAAGACCTCTTGGTTCACCAACTGAATTGACCTACCACTTGATTACTCTGAACATTTGCTTGAAAAGAAAAAGCAACTAGTAGATACGCCACAATTCATGAAAAATTAATGAAATTTTGATATACCCTGATAATTAATTATGTAGGAGAATCAGCTTCGGAAATGCTCTTAAATATATTAGAACCATAGACATGTGAGCTAAGCTGACCTGGTAGACTTTAGATGGGAATTGGATTGATAGGGACGAGTCATTGAACGTCAGCAATGCCTTTCACTGCACGCTTATTTCAGAATTGAATATTAAAAGGGGACGCACAAGAACGAATGTACTTTTTATAGAGAAACATTAATCTACCGTGGAGTGCTGGTACTGAATATCGCCGACAAAACGGACTGATAAACATACATAAATAACATGATCATTTGAAATCGGGAGTGCTTTGGAGAAGATGGATTACGCACGCACACATTCAAACTAACCATTCGTCGCAGAGAAAGAAGTTGTTCAATAATTTAATAAAGGAAACAAAATCTGAACTGGGTTAAAGAGAACCTAGCCTCGTTGGTCGAATAATTTAACAGAAAATTATTCCCAAATTTATAAAAAATTTACACGAGATTGCTATATAGAACAATGCATAGGAACTACGTCCTATGAACATTTTTTATGATAGGCAGGAGCCACCGAAAGTCAATAATAACCACGTGCCTACCAGCTACGAAGAAAAATCGATAAAATATAACAAAAATTGACTACAAGAAAGAGCACGAAATCTGACAATAAAACTCGACAATTTACTTTTTTAAGCAAGGAAATTGGTACAATTGCTAGCTAAGAATACTGAAGCACACACTCATGAACTAAACATGTGGTAACGGCTACCAAGTGTGTACGAGAAAACTCACTCATATCGGCACAAAACACAGCGGCCATTTATTAATACGACTACCGAATGTTAAAAACCATATGCACTACTCATAATATGTCATAGAAATTTATTCAGAAATCTAGTCACTGTCATAGATCCGTAGCCCCACGCCCCACAATTACATGGTTATAGAGCGCAAACAAAACGCTGCAAAAATCGCGAAATTATTCTTAATTCCTGACTAAACGAGGTGTCTGGAGTTATTCTATATTAGCTGAAACATATTAAGAAATGAATTAAGGACTCGGTTAAGCTGAAACTTACACATTCACAAGAATTAAAACACTAAGGCCTAAAACTAGATGTTACCTCTTCGACGATTCTCTGAGCAGTGACCAGTGAGGCTGCGCGCTACTGACCCACGCTCCCTACAGCAAACCGGAAGTCGGAGCACAGACGATGTACATATTCTACCTGTGCCAACTTAACAAAAGCGACGGATCATCACTCGCCGGTGCATTTCTGGCCCAGAAGAGTTCCACATTGCTACACTTTAAAGTTGGCTAAGCTGTCCCTACATTCAGGAAACAGAGTTTCAGAAACTTCGCCCTCACTTCTACGTTAGTGTTTTATGCCAGCACTGCTTTACTGACGAGTGAACCGCCATATCTCGACAACGGATAGTGATTAGCAGATAAAAGAAATCCATTTATCTACCTTCACGCAGCGTCTGAAACGATTCTTACAAGTTTAAAGTATAGATGTGGTGCGTTTCCAAAACCCTCCAAGGAAAAAGTTGTTTTTGCGCTTAAAATCCAAACGAATCAAGATTTTTTTTTCGAACGGTTGGAACTTATCTTAGACCAAAGTACCATAAACGGGTGGAGCAAATCTGAATCATCAGTCTCATTCCAGTCCGGAGTCATTTAAAGGTGACTCGGTTTGGACGTAAAATCTGAACGGTGCACATACAACATTAGCTGAGCAATAACTTCAACTCAATTGGCACAATTTGCCAGGGCGCCAGCTCCGGTTCGTCGTTCACAGGTTGCTTAATATGGTGTATCTTAGCTACAGTAAGACAGGTGTTCGAATGGCTGTAGGAATGGCTCTTGATCGGCGCTAAACCGAAAAATTTTTACTCCGTCTTCCTAGCTCAATTGGGGACCAAGGACCAACCCCCCCCCACCCCCCCCCCAGGCTCCCACTCAAACCGCGATTCTGCGCGTACCCTTTTCAGAGATATATTTCTACACCGCTGGAGGGCTGCCGACTGACCATTTCGCGAGTTCCAGATGGCTATACGAAACTGTTCAGCATTCAGGTCTTTCAGTCAGTTCTAATTTGGAGCAAAATGGAAGTATTTTCATTGACCGTTTCCTGCTCCCGCAATGGACTTTTGTAAGGAGCTGCTTCCCCGCTCGACCCAAGAACTTTTCTCTGTAACGGGTGTTGGAAAATACTGTCATGGGGAAATTACTCGGCCTTAAAATCAATCTATCTGCTCCGACCGCCACCCATTTAGGAGGATTAGCGAAAGGGCTGCTCCTCATCTTCAGATCGAATAAAGACACCCTCCCCTTGCAGCCAGAAACTGGCTGAGGTGACAAGACAGCAGGCAGGGCTAGCGCACATGTACGGCCAGGACATCGTATGTTGGAATATGTAAGGCCTTCGTCTAGACTCAAGGGGTCAAGTGTGCAACTGTTCTCTTATTTTATTCCTTAATATAACTTTGATGTTACTTCCTGTATCGTTACGTACTGCTATATGATATTTCATATTACCACTTTATGTAAGACTTATACCACCCCTTTTTCGTACGTATTTCACACTGTTACCATTGTTGTACGTACAAAGGGTTCTGAGGACGGCGTAATGTAGCGCCGAATCTGGTTGCTCAAATAAAATGTTGCTGTGGTCTTCAGTCCAGAGACTGGTTTGACGGAGCTCTCCAAGCTGCTCTATCCTGTGCAACCTTCATCTCCCAGTAACTACTGCAACCTACATACTTCTGAATCTGCTTAGTGTATTCATTTCTTGGTCTCTCTCTACGATTTTTATCCTCCACGCTGCCGCCGGCCGCGGTGGTCGAGCGGTTTTAGGCGCTTCAGTCCGGAGCCACGCGGCTGCTACGGTCACAGGTTCGAATCCTGTCTCGGGCATGGATATGTGTGATGTCCTTACGTTAATTAGATTTAAGTAGTTCTAAGTCTAGGGGACTGATGACCTCAGATGTTAAGTCCCATACTGCTCAGAGTCATTTGAACAATTTCCACGCTTCCCTCCAATACTAAACTGGTGATCCCTCGATGCTTCAGAAGGTGTACTACCAACCGATCCCTTCTTCTAATCAAGTTGTGCCACAAATTCCTCTTCTCCCCAAATCTATTCAGTACTTCCTCATTAGTTAAGTGATCTACCCATCTGATCTTCGACATTCTTTTGCAGCACCACACATCGAAAGGTTCTATTCTCTTGTTGTCTTATTTAGTTATTGTCCATGTTTCACTTCCATACATCGCTACACTCCATATAAATACTTTCAGAAAAGACTTCCTGACCTTTAAATCTATGCTCCATGTTGACAAACTTCTCTACTTGAGAAACGCTTTCCTTGCAGTAGCCAGTCTACATATTGTGTCCTCCCTATTTCGACAGTAATTAGTTATTTTGCTTCCCAAATAGCAAACGTCGTTTTCCTAAACCAATTCCCTCAGCATCACTTGATTTAATTAGAGTACATTCCATTATCCTCGTTTTGCTTTTGCTGATGTACATCTTATATCCTCCTTTCAAGACACTGTCCATTGCATTATCCTCATATTGCTTTTGTTGATTTACATCTTGTATCCTTTCAAGACAGTGTCCATTCCGTTCAACTGCTCTTCCAGGTCCTTTGTTATCTACAGAATTACAGTGTCATTGCAAACCTGAGAGGTTTTATTTCTTCTCCACTGATTTTAATTCCTACTCCAAATTTGTCTTTTGTTTTCTTTACTGTTTGCTCAATATACAGATTTGGTAACATCGGAGATCGGCTACAACCCTGTCTCATTCCTGTCACTACCATTGCTCCCCTTTAGTGCCACTCGACTCTTTTTATTTATTTATTTATTTATTTATTGTTCCGTGGGACCACATTTAGGAGAAGTCTCCATGGTCATGGAACGAGTCAATACATGAAATTATAACACGATTGTAGAAACACATAAAATGAAACAAGTCGTTAGTTTAAATAAAGAAAATCAAGAATGTAACACTGGAATTTGCTTAATTTTTTATCTCTTCCAGGAGCTCCTCGACAGAATAGAAGGAGTGAGCCATGAGGAAACTCTTCAGTTTAGACTTAAAAGTGTTTGGGCTACTGCTAAGATTTTTGAGTTCTTGTGGTAGCTTATTGAAAATGGATGCAGCAGAATACTGCACTCCTTTCTGCACAAGAGTCAAGGAAGTGCATTCCACATGCAGATTTGATTTCTGCCTAGTATTAACTGAGTGAAAGCTGCTAACTCTTGGGAATAAGCTAATATTGCTAACAACAAACGACATTAAAGAAAATACATACTGTGAGGGCAATGTCAAAATTCCCAGACTATTGAATAGGGGTCGACAAGAGGTTTTCGAACTTACACCATACATAGCTCGAACAGCCCGTTTTTGAGCCAAAAATACCCTTTTTGAATCAGAAGAATTACCCCAAAAAATAATACCATATGACATAAGCGTATGAAAATATGCGAAGTATACTACTTTTCGTGTTGAAATGTCACTTATTTCAGATACTGTTCTAATGGTAAATAAAGCGGCATTTAGTTTCTGAACAACATCCTGAACATGGGCTTTCCACAACAGCTTACTATCTATCCGTACGCCTAGGAACTTGAACTGTTCCGTCTCGCTTATAACATGCCCATTCTGTCTGATTAAAACGTCAGTTCTTGTTGAATTGTGGGTTAGAAACTGTAAAAACTGAGTCTTACTGTGATTTAGCATCAAATTATTTTCCACAAGCCACGAACTTACTTCATGAACTACATTATTTGATAATGTTTCAATATTACACACAAGATCCTTCACTACCAAGGTGGTGTCATCAGCAAACAGAAATATTTTTGAATCACCTGTAATACTAGAAGGCATATCATTTACATAAATAAGGAACAGCAGTGGCCCCAGCACCGACCCTTGGGGAACGCCCCATTTAACAGTGCCCCATTGGGACTGAACATCATTACCACTCTCAATATTGCGGAGGATTACCTTCTGCTTTCTGTTCTTAAAGTAGGAGGCGAACCAATTGTAAGCTACTCCCCTTACTCCATAATGTTCCAACTTCTGCAGTAATATTTTGTGGTCAACACAGTCAAAAGCCTTCGTTAAATCAAAGAAAACACCTAACGTTCTCAACCTTTTATTTAATCCGTCCAAAACCTCACAGAGAAAAGAGAATATAGCATTTTCAGTTGTTAAGCCATTTCTAAAACCAAACTGTACATTTGACAGCAAATTATGTGAATTTAAATGCTGCAGTAACCTTGTATATACAAGCCTCTCGATAACTTTAGCAAACACCGATGGCATAGAAATAGGTCTATAATTGTCAACATTATCCCTGTCTCCCTTTTTATAAAGTGGCTTCACTACCGAGTACTTTAATCGGTCAGGAAACCGACCACTGCTAAAGGAAAAGTTACAGATATGGCTAAGTACTGAGCTAATATACGTGGAACAATACTTCAGTATTCTGCTAGATACCCCGTCATATCCATGAGAGTTCTTGGTCTTTAGTGATTTAATTATTAACTCAATCTCCCTCTTGTCAGTATCATGGAGGAGTATTTCAGGTAACAGTCTCGGAACACTTTTTTCTAAGAGCGCTATATGATTCCCTGTTGGGACTAGGTTTCTATTTAGTTCACCTGCTATATTCAGAAAGTGATTATTAAGTACTGTACATATATGCGACTTATCAGCAACACGGACATCCCCACTACGCACTGATTCTATATCCTCGACCTGTCTCTGCAGACCAGCCACTTCCTTTACGACTGACCATATGGTTTTAATTTTATCCTGAGACTTAGCTATTCTATCTGCATACCACATACTTTTTGCCTTCCTAATAACTTTTTTAAGCACCTTACAATACTGTTTGTAATGGGCTGCTGCATTTAGATTTTGACTGTTTCTAACGTTTTGATATAATTGCCACTTTGTTCTACAAGATATTCTTATCCCTTTAGTCAGCCACCCAGGCTGCCTGTTTGTGCTAGTACCCTGTTTTAAACGTTCTAACGGAAAGCAACTTTCAAAGAGCACGAGAAAAGTCTTGAGGAAAGCATTATATTTATCGTCTACTGTATCAGCACTATAAACATCTTGCCAATCTTGTTCCTTGATAAGGTTTACAAAAGTCTGTACAGCAACTGGATCAGCTTTCCTAAAAAGTTGGTAACTATATTTAACATGTGTTGAAGCACAAAAATCTTTTAGACTTAAAATTTGTGCATCATGATCTGAAAGGCCATTCACCTTTTTGCTAACAGAATGCCCTTCTAATAATGACGAATGAACAAAAATATTGTCTATGGTTGTTCTACTGTTCCCTTGCACTCTCGTTGGAAAGAATACGGTTTGCATAAGATTATATGAATTAAGGAGGTCTACCAGCATCCTTTTCCTTGCACAATCACTTATACAATTAATATTGAAGTCACCACATATAACTAACTTTTTGTATTTCCTATAAAGTGAACCAAGAACCTCCTCTAGCTTTAGCAAAAATGTTGTGAAATCGGAGTCTGGGGATCTATAAATAACAACAGTAAGAAGTTTAGCTCCACTAAATTTAACCACACCTGCACAACATTCAAACACCTTTTCAGTGCAGTACTTTGAAACATCAATTGACTCAAATGGGATACCGTTTTTCACATACATGGCTACTCCCCCACACCGCAAAGAGCTCCTAGAAAAGCTGCCAGCCAACCTGTATCCTGGTAAAGGAAGCCTCTGAATTATCTCCTTATTTAAGAAGTGTTCAGATATACCAATAATTTCAGAGTCAACATCTATAAGCAGTTCACTAACTTTATCTCGAATACCTTGTATATTTTGATGAAATATACTAATTCCCTCATTAATCGGATACCCAAGCTTTGTAGAAAGTGGTTTCTTTGTTAGAGAGACTTCCCTTAAGCAGGAATACCTATCAGCTGACTTCAATCTAAAAAAGGTACAGCTCTAACACCCACAACTACCGGAATTTTCCCATGAGTGATCCCACCACCCCCACCTATGCTGTCACCTATAAGTTTTGCCAACCTCCCCTTCCCATACCTGTTGAGGTGCAGGCCATGTCTAGTGAAACCCGTCCTACTGATAGACTCCACCGACACCACTGAAATGTGACTCATGCCTTCTGTCATCAGCGCACCCCCAAGTCTCATGTTATTACGCCTGACGGCTATATTAAGATGAGGCCGATCGTGACGCTGAAACAGTTCCACGAAATGCACATTCGTGTTGCCAGTCTGAGTGGCTATCTTTTCCAGGTCACCATCTATGTCATACTTCCCATCCCTATCAATACTATTACCAGCCCCACCCACAATCACTACCTGATCCTCTTTAGTAAAATCCCTACATAACCCCCCTATGTTAAAAGTCACCTGAGCCAATCCTGCATTAGGCTTCACAATGCTGGTGACCTGGTACTCACTCCCCAAAACTTCCTGCAACTGCTGGCCTACACCTCTACCATGAGAACTACCTAACAGCAGAACCTTCTTCTTTCTCTTAGACTTTGCAACTGTCCTAGCCACCGTAACTGCTGAGGTCTGCTGCATACTTCCTACATCTACAGCTACTAGAGATTCCTCTCCACTAGACTCTGACAGTTGGTCATATCTATTACAAACACCAATAGTAAAGCTATCTGAAAATCTCCTTCTCCTAGCAGATCTCTTGCCAACAGCCAGCTCCCATTCCCCAACCCCCTTCTCCCTCCTCATCCTATCTAGCTCCTCCTGTGCGTTTTTCAACTGCACCTGAAGGGCACAGATCTTACGCTCCTGCTCCTCTATCAACTTACTCTTGCTACATAACCTGCAGTTCCAGGAGAGGATCTCACCAGAAAGCCCACTGGCTTCCCCACTGCATTCCCCCCAGTGAAAATACTTCGAACAAGTCTCACACCGCAATCCACTACTCACGAACCTACGGCAAAGCCCACACTTCTCACTCATGGTAAAATTTTACAATTATTGAAACAAGAAAACAACTTTATCTAAGTTCCGCTACTACAATAAGAAGATGTTAAAAACTGACTACAATTATCACAAACTTGCTCTACAAGGGAAGTAACTACTATTATTGAAAGTATTAATCAACAACAAATGAGAATATAACAAAATACTAACACAGAAAGAAAATCAAACGTCTAATGACAGTAACGAAACTGAAAGCAGTTCGCAAAAATTTCTTCTGAAGTTATTTCACCGGAAAACACCAAGAACACCGGTTGAAGACCACTAAAGTTCCTAAATAAAATACTATACACAAACAATTAATTAGTACTTAGCTTTCGATGCGCCGCTACAGCTGCAACTGGTCAGCGCGGAATGTAAACACGGGTAAGAGGTTTAGTTGCTCGATACGAAACACTCACAAATATCAGGCCACAACACACGAAATGCAGAGGTGAATGAAGAAACCACTAATAAGTCACTTATATAGTAAATATTATCACAAAAACAGTTAAAATATATATCTGAAAACTAAAAATAGATGAAAACTTAGAGAGCCAACAACCATCTGGTTTTTGTACAAATTTTAAATAGCCTTTGGCTCCCTGTATTTGACCCCTACCGTCTTCAGAATTTGAAAGAGAGTATTCGAGTAAACATTGCCAAAAGCTTTCTCTAAGTCTACAAATGCTAGAAACGTAGATTTGCCTTATCTCAACCTATGAATGGTGGGCTCCATGTGGTTCCCAAGTCGCGCAGCGACCGTAAACTATAAAATTACCAAATATGCAGCAACCAGTGGCAAAATCATGTTTTAGCATACTTTATGTTCGACCTCTGCTTAAGACAGTATTACTACTCAGCGCACATATTGGTTGAAAGCACCTATGATGGCTGTTAATCAGTTGAAATCGATTTGCAAAAGTGAATAAATACACTACTGGCCATTAAAATTGCTACACCAAGAAGAAATTTAGATGATAAACGGGTATTCATTGGACAAATATATTATACTAGAACTGACATATGATTACATTGTTACACAATTTGGGTGCGTAGATCCTGAGAAATGACTACCCAGAACAAACACCTCTGGCCGTAATAACGGCCTTGATACGCCTCGGCATTGAGTCGATCAGAGCTTGGATGGCGTGTTCAGGTACAGTTGGCCATGCAGCTTCAACACGATACCACAGTTCATCAAGAGTAGCGACTGGAGTATTGTGACGAGCCAGCTACTCGGCCACCATTGACCAGACGTTTTCAATTGGTGAGAAATCTGGAGAATGTTCTGGCCAGGGCAGCAGTCGAACATTTTCTGCATTCAGAAAGGCCCGTACGGGACCTGCAACATGAGGTCGTGCATTATCCTGCTGAAATGTAGGGTTTCGCAGGGATCGAATGAAGGGTAAAGCCACGGGTCGTAACACATCTGAAATGTAACATCCACTGTTCAAAGTGCCGTCAATGCCAAGAAGAGGTGACCGAGCCGTGTAACCAATGGCACCCCATACCATCACGCTGGGTGATACGCCAGTATGGCGATGACGAATACACCCTTCCAATGTGCGTTCACCGCGATGACGCCGAACACGGATGCGACCATCATGATGCTGTAAACAGAACCTGGATTCATCCGAAAAAATGACACTTTGAGTACAGCATTCCAGGCGCTCCTGTATGTGATGCGGTGTCAAGGGTAACCGCAGCTATGGTCTCCGAGCTGATAGTCCATGCTGCTGCAAACGTCGTCGAACTGTTCGTGCAGACGGTTGTTGTCTTGCAAACGTCCCCATCTGTTGACTCAGGAATCGAGACGTGGATGCACGATCCGTTACAGCCGTGCGGATGAGATGCCCGCCATCTCGACTGCTAGTGCTACGAGGACGTTAGGATCCAGCACGGCGTTCCGTATTACCCTCCTGAACCCACTGTTTTCCATAATCTGCTAACAGTCATTGGATCTCGACCAACGCGAGCAGCAATGTCGCGATACGATAAACCGCAATCGCTATAGGCTGCAAACCGACCTTTATCAATGTCGCAAACGTGATGGTACGCATTTCTCCTCCTTACACGAGGCATCACAACAACGTTTCACCAGGCAACGCCGGTCAACTGCTGTTTGTGTATGAGAAATCGTTTGGAAACTTGCCTCATGTGAGCACGTTGTAGGTGTCACCACCGGGGTCAACCTTGTGTGAATGCTCTGAAACGCTAATCATTTGCATATCATAGCATCTTCTTCCTGTCCGATAAATTTCGAGTCTGTAGCACGTCATCTACGTGGTGTAGCAATTTTAATGGCCAGTAGTGTATAATCTTCTTTTACTAGTTACTATTAGTAGAACGAACATTATGATACAGATAGTTGTGTCGCTGACCTGCAAGTGATGTACTACTATATGACAACATATAAATACATATTTTACCTTCAGTTTGCACTCATCAGTATGTAATTGTTTTGCTCCAAATGTTACGCGGCCACGGACATTGACATTAGACCGTGATTACCTATGCACAACATGCAATACTCCCCTCATGTAGTAGGTTCTTTTCGACTATCATATGGCATATATATTTTGTTCCCTAGTTTAAATTAGTACAGTGTGCAACTGTTCACTTATTTTATTCCTTAATTTAACTTTGATGTTACTTCCTATACAGTTAGGTACTGCTATACGATATTTCATATTACCACTGTATGTAATACTATACCACCCCTTTCGTATGTATTTCTTACTGTTACCATTGTTGTCTGTGCAAAGGGGCCTGAAGATGGCGTAATGAAGAGCGGAATCTGGTTGTTCAAATATAATGTTGTTGTGATCTTCAGTCCAGAGACTGGTTTGATGGAGCTCTCCATGCTACCCTATCCTGTGCATGCCTCATCATCTCCGAGTAACTACTGCAACCGACATCCTTCTGAATCTACTTAGTGTATTCATCTCTTGGTCTCCCTCTACGATTTTTTTTACCCTCCACGTCTCCGCTGGTCATGGTGATGGAGCGGTTTTAGGCGCTTGCATCCGGAGCCACGCAGCTGCTACGGTCGCAGGTTCGAATCCGCCTCGGGCATCGATGTGTGTGACGACCTTAGGTTAGTTAGGTTTAAGTAATTCTAAGTCTAGGGGACTGATGACCTCAGATGTTAAGTCCCATAGTGCTCAGAGCCATTTGAACCATTTCCACGCTTCCCTCCAACACTACTACACTGGTGATCCGCTGATGCCTCAGAAGGTGTCCTACCAACCGATCCCTTCTTCTATTCAAGTTGTGCCACAAATTCCTCTTCTACCCAAATCTGTTCAGTACCTCCTTATTAGTTACGTGATTTACCCATCTAATCTTCGACATGCTTCTGTAGCACCACATTTCGAAAGATTTCTTTCTGATCTTGTCCTAAATTAGTTATTGTCCATGTTTCACTTCCATACATGGCTACACTCCATATAAATACTTTCAGAAAATACTTCCTGACATTTAAATCTATACTCGATGTTGACAAATTTCTCTTCTTGGGAAACGTTTTCCTTGCAGTTGGCCGGCCGAAGTGGCCGAGAGGTTCTAGGCGCTACAGCCTGGAACCGCGCGACCGCTACGGACCCAGGTTCGAATCCTCCCTCGGGTATGGATGTGTGTGATGTCCTTAGGTTAGTTAGGTTTAAGTAGTTCTAAGTTCTAGGGGACTGATGACCTCAGAAGTTAAGTCCCATAGTGCTCAGAGCCATGTGAACCTTGCAGTTGCCAGTCTACATATTATATCCTCTCTACTTCGACATTAATTAGTTGTTTTGCTTCCCAAATAGCACAACTCGTTTACTACTTTGTGTGTCTCATTTCCAAAACTAATTCCCTCAGCATCACCTGATTTAATTATAATACATTGCATTATACTCGTTTTGCTTTTGTTGATATTCATCTTATATCCTCCTTTCAAGACACTGCTCATTTCGTTCAGCTGCTCTTCCAGGTCCTTTGCTGTCTCCGACAGAATTAGAATGTCATCGGCGAACCCCAGAGGTTTTATTTCTTCTCCATGAATTTTAATTCCTACTCCAAATTTGTGTTTTATTTTCTTTATATATAATAATGTGTGTGAAATCTTATGGGACTTCACTGCTAAGGTCGTCAGTCCCTAATCTTACACACTACTTAACGTAAATTATCCTGAGGACGAACACACACACCCATTCCCGAGGGGAGGACTCGAACCTCTGCCGGGACCAGCGACACAGCCCAGGACTGAATCGCCCTCGACCGCTCGGCTAATCCCGCGCGGCCTGTTTTCTTTAATGCTTGCTTCAGTACACAGATTGAAAAACATCGGAGATCGGCTTCAACCCTGTCTCATTCCAGTCTCCACCATTGCTTTCCTTTCGTGCCCTTCGACTCTTATAACTGGCATGTGGTTTTTGTACAAATTGTAATAGCTTTTCGCTCCCTGTATTTGACCCCTGCCGTCTTCAGAATTTGAAAGAGAGTGTTCAAGTAAACATTGTCAAAAGATTTCTCTAAGTCTACAAATGCTAGAAACGTAGATTTTAACGTATCTACTGAGACAAGTCGTAGGTTCGGTATTATCTCTCGTGTTCCAACATTTCTACAGAATCCAAACTGATCTTCCCCGAGAACAACAACTGGAAATTTAGACGGCTGAAAGGTGTTTTGATTCGATTTTCTTTTCCAGAACCTGTTTTTTTTCTGTTACAGTAGATCATGCTTTGAAGGCTGCCGGCCTAAAGCCGGTGGTGGCTGCGTAGGCCAAGCAAAGTGCGTCAGCCGGCCGCCGTGTTAACACTGTTTAGCGGAGTGCGGCCGGCCGCGGCCCGCTGCGGCCCGAGCAGAGCGGAGTGGAGTGGTGGAACGCGGGCGGCGGCGGCGGCGGCACGCGGCCAGCTGCCCGCGCATGCGCACAGCGCCTGCCGCCTCCGTCTTCTGCGGCGGCGGCGGCGGCGAGCGGCGGCTCAGATGCTCGCGGACCTACGGCCGCGACGGACCGGTGGCCAGGCTCCGTGCTGTGACAACGGGCGAGAGAGTGACGCAGCCGCGCGTCCGGCTCCGAGTGCAGTGCGCGTGTGCTCGACAGGCAGAGCGAGTGCGGGGCTAGCGGACCATGACGGCGGGCCGCAGCTGATCGCCGCCCACGCACCCGTAGCATGGCGCCGCTGCTGCTGCTGCTGCTCCCGCTGGCGGCCGCCCACGTGGGGGCGGAGGGGCGAGAGGCGCCGCGGCGCTACACCCGCCAGTGGGCCGTCCACGTGGAGGGCGGGCCGCCGGCGGCCGACGCCGTCGCCGCAAAGCACGGCTTCGTCAACCTCGGACAGGTGAGTCAGCAGCCGCAGACCGGTGGCTGGCGCGCGTGAGTCGCAGCTTGCCACTGTAGGACTCTCTCCTGTACCATCCGCGAGTGACACTGTAAACCCCTCCGTGCGTGCTGTAGTGTTTTACTCATTTTTTCCGCGTCCGAATGTTCAAATGTGTGTGAAATCTTATGCGTCTTAATTGCTAAGGTCATTTCCCTAAGCTTACACACTACTTAACCTAAATTATCCTAAGGACAAACACATACACCCATGCCCGAGGGAGGACTCGAACCTCCGCCGCGACCAGCCGCACATTCCGCGTCCTTGGGGGAGGGGTACTTTGGGTTGCTGGAGCAGGGTGTCTCAGAGTTACATATCCCATGTTACCATTTCAAACCTTAATTTTAAAGATTGTAGCCACATTCGTACCAAATTGGACACTGGTGACTTCTCTTCTATCTACATGAAAACAACTAACTATTCCTCATTTATTGAAACTTTGGAGGTAGGCTCTCATGGGACGGGCAACGTCTGGCTTGAATACCCGTTCAGATACTTCAAAATTTTCGCAACGCCTCCGCATAAACCTTTGCTGAGCATTAGCACTGAAACGCGCTAGCACTAAAACTTCTTCAGATCTAATCCACTAAGCGACATACCGAATTCCTTAACTCTGTTTACCTGCGGCGCATAAAATATGCAACTACTGAGAACACTACAGTCCAAGCCTCCGACACACTCATTTTGCGAATTGTGTCGGACAAAGATTACTCCTCTCGTCTTGGAAAAAATTTGTTTCCAAAATTTTAAATGTGATGCGCATCTGGTGTTTTGTAGTAACCGTCTTTGAGCTTCCGGGGCCTCTATGGAAAACAATAAAATTTCACTCATCCGTAATCTGGGTGTCCTGTATGAATTATGTAAATCAAACCTAGTAATTATCCTACACTGACGAGCAGTATGTTAATGAGGAGCTGGTCGGACTATAGTTGTTAGCCACGTCCTCCTCCAGCATTCTTCCGATGAATTTCCACCATGAAGTCGCACACAATACGGTATCTCTATGAATTTAGAAATTGTGGCCGTACATATTAAAATCGGCACCTGAGTAACGAGACCATAACTGGATGTGCGCTTGTTCACGAGCACTGCCACGCGCGCTGTTTATATTGACGGCACGACGCGCTTCTCTGCTCGACGCGTCGGCTCATCGCAGGCGTTGCTGAGTTTCGCGCTATTTCTGTGGCAGACCCTTTGCTTTGTGTGGTCCTGCACTGTTTGGAAACACACGGCTAGCAATGCGCGGCCTGCCTGTCTGAAACTGCGTCGAAGCGCGGGCGATGCCGTCTTGCTCAGTCGTTCGTAGTTGACTGCCTAACGGTTCTGCGATACTTTCGCTTCTGACGGAGAATTCTCCGGGTGGGGTGACGCCTGCGTCGCGCAAACTCTTCCGTCCGTCGACGGGACGCAGTGTCCCTTGCAGTATGCTGTCAGTTTTCACGTTGCTTTCGGTAGACAACGAGGTATATCCCATGGGCAGAGTCCGGAGACACAAACTCCCCCACATACTAAGACGCGACTCACACGCCTCATCTGACGTCAACACAGCCTGTAAATGAAAATCTCATTGTGATATGCAAGGCACGTCGCCTCCGATGTTCAGCTCCATGCCAGAGATTGCAACAATGTCATTATTCTAACAAATTGTAAGAAATTCCTCCCCCCAACAGCGTATAGGCTGTACTATTCTAACATTAATCACGGCGCTGTAGGTGACAACTACGATGAGAATAGCACTATCTTCTGGTAGCACAATCGTAGACGTCAAACGCACAAATTCTGCAACGTTTCACTCTTCAGAAGTCGATAAGTAGTTGCTGACAAACCTAAGTGTTTAGAATGTAATGTTTCTCTGTAGCGAACAAACGTACTTTTATGAATAAGCAAATACGTCACGTCGAAAGAACAGAAAGTGCAGCACTTCAAAAATGGCTCTAAGCACTATGGGACTCAACATCTGAGGTCATCAGTCCCCTGGACTTAGAACTACTTAAGCCTAACTAAACTAAGAATATCACACACATCCATGCCCGAGGCAGGATTCGAGCCTGCGACCGTAGCAGCCGAGTAGTTCCGGACTGAAGCGCCTAGAACCGCTCGACCACAGCGGCTGGCAATGCAGCACTGCCGCAGTATAAAAGAGGCAGGCAAGGCAAAGCAGCTTTGTATTCTGTGTGTTCACTGTTTGCTAATTTGCAGTTAGCCTCACTTGTCCGCCAGCAGCTGGGAAGGACAGCTTCGTGTAGTGCCGCCAACTTGCGCAGAAGACCGCAAATTAAAAGTTGTATCGTTATATCTGCAACAAATCTTTTTCAGGACAAGACCGTATGTAGTATAGCGAGGACATTTTTACGACTCATTTGAGTGAAAATAGAAGTATGATTGAATAACTGTTCCGCAAATATTAGTTAATGAGTTAGGTTACCCCAGAGTGTATAGAGTTCTCGTATGTGCAGATAGAGATCAAATACTTGTGAATATGTAACCGTGGTGGTGGTAGTACCAAATAGATAAATCTGTGACTGGGTCACTTTAACAAAAATGCTGAAAATGCCGTGGTGTTGCGGTTGAAGAGAGAAAAAAAGGTATACATAGTCATTTACAAACTTTGAAGTGCTAGTAAGCAACCGTGGAACGGGGACTGGGAAAACAGCGCTACAGTCTGGAACCGCGCGACTGCTACGTCGCAGGTTCGATTCCTGCCTCGGGCATGGATGTATGTGCTGTCCTTAGGTTAGTTAGGTTTAAGTAGTTCTCAGTTCTAGGGGACTGATGACCTCACATGTTAAGTCCCATAGTGCTCAGAGCCTTTTTAGCCGAAACAGCGCTGTGTGATTCTGTAATAGGAGTTATTTCCTCAACAAGGCAACATCCGCCGTTACCACGCATTGTGAAGTAATCATCTGGCAGGTGTTTCAATGCCCTATGCCATTTAGTTCATTTCCAAGCTGCTAACAGCGAAAACCTCGCTCTCAACGGTGCTCTTTAAAATCAATTACCGGCTCTGTCGTATTGGAATCCTGTGGAGCGACGTGCTGGAATTTTTCGTTGTTCTGTGTAGTCGTGTTTCGCATAAAAGCTGCTTTTCATAGAAGTCACAAATAAAATCCTAAGAGAAGTGAACATTATCTTCCACTTGCTATAATCGTGCGCAGCTTTGCTCTGTATATCAGGTACGATGGGGCTTAGCAGCGATAAGCATGTTATCTGCTTCTCTCCGATCCCATCAGTTACCTGCACAGTGCACGTGTAACGGCGCAGAACTGTAAGTGACTCGGCATGTGGGTAACCCGTTCTCTCTGCTGCGCTGGGAAATCCCCGCTTGCTGGATGGAGTTCGCGGAGACGAACTCGCGTGTTTCGTAGTTCCATTCTGCGTCATACGATCGGTACAGTCTCGTTTTTATTATCGTAATAATTTTGCTTGTCTTGAACCTGGAACTACACTTTTGTCGATTTACACTTGTCATTAGATTATTCATATACTGACATTTGAATGCTGAAGACAATATGCTTTAATGATGTGCCCGGGGCAAGCAACTGTGAATGGATCCTTTATTGCTCCTCGTAATGCTGGCAGTTCTTTTCGTGAAGCTAGTGGATACACTTTTACTTTTCTACTGAAAGCCATCTTCTTCTTGCATTGAATGTAGTGGCGCCAGCGCATCTTGCCTTCCTGGTGAAGAGCGTGTCCAATATTCCTCCCTTTGTCTGAAACAGGCGGCATCTGTTTCCATCGCGTCGACGAGTTACATATGCCATATGAGAAACCCATAGCTATATTCTCACATTTAATCTCTCACTTGGACTTTTTGTTACATGATTACATTACCATCTGTTACTTTTATACGCGGGTAATACAAGATGTGCATCGGTTCACTGTTTCGAAGTGGAATTAATGATGGGGAAAACCGACTGGTTAAAACAGATACCGGTATTTTAGTTCGGAATAACTTGTATTTTCCAGTACACGTTTTGTCTCTGTTATAATAGGTGTTTGTACATTCATAAAACTGCATCCAGTCACTGTTTTGAATAATTATTTATTAACCCATGAACCACTTTTCGAACTTTTTCAGGTTCATCTCCAGATGGTTTCGGGAAGTATCCAGCATTATGCTAAAAATAATGATGTAACTTCCAAAAAGCATCTGAAGATAAACCTGAAAAGTTTGGAAAACCGGTACATGGAATAATAAATTATTATTCTAAAAGTGACTGCTTGCAGTATTACGGATTTACATTCAATTAAGTCAGGGGTTTTTAAAATATCCATAATGAATAAGCTTAATGAAAAGTGTTTATTTTTTACTAGCAATCGAGTAAAAAATTGAAATATCAATTAGCTGTACCAGCCGTACTAAAAGCGACCAGAGCCATTTTAATAACAAAAGAGCAAGATACACATTTAAGACCTGTGAACACGAACAAGCTGTGGATGAAAACGCAAGGAATTGCTCTTAGGGATGGCGGTTATCGCTGAAACAACCCGTTGTTAGATATATCTTTCTTTTTTTTTCCACGGCAGTTTAACCTGACTTAAAAACAGCTCAAGATAACTGGTTTCTGAAATAACGGTTTTTCGGTTTTCATTCCTGTTATTTCCCGCAACAAACGCAGAAATCGAACAAAGATTGAAATATTTTGACTCCCTCAGAATCAAACTATTAAATAGGCAAATAGTAGAAGCCTTAGTCTGTACACCTTCGCTGCTTTTCTCGAAACATTGTAAGTGGTTGAATGCTGCAAAAAATCATCATTGTTCTCCTGCTGATTCCTATTTTTTGAACTCTGCTCAGAAATAAAAAATCGGGATCATACCACTATTTGGGAATTACAAATAGTCAGTGCTAAAGGGTGAAAATTGAGGTTGAGGAGCTGTTTTTCGTGTTAATTTGTCCGTTTACAGCCGGCCGCTATGGTCGAGTGGTTCTACGCTCTACAGTCCGGAACCGCGCGACTGCTATAGTCGCAGGTTCGAATCCTGCCTCGGTCATGGATGTGTGTGATGTCCTTAGGTTAGTTAGGTTTAAGAAGTTCTAAGTTCTAGGGGACTGATGACCTCAGATGTTAAGTCCCATAGTGCTCAGAGCCATTGGAACCATTTTGTCCGTTTACGAGGGCTACAGGCAGATAGAGGATTATTATGCACACAGAGGCAGGAGATCAGCTACTTCCTATTTTTATTGTGTGCTATGAACGAATTGCAAACTATTACTGTTAGCATGATTTTCCTCCCTCTTTTATTATCTCGTATAAATCGCGGAGAAATCTTGAATCGCCTAACGTAAATGAAACAGTGTTCTTCCTTGCCAAATCACGCCTTAAAAATATTTCCAGGCTAGGTTCGGTGCCGTTCTGCAGTACAATGGATGTTCGGCGACGATAGCGGGAAACTACGAAAGACCAGCTGGGGGCAAGTATTGCACGCTGCACGTACACGCGTACCTATAGCCACGACACACGGCAACAGGGACATTATTGTCTGAGCAACGCTGTACCAATTAGTATCGTCGATGCTGATGGGGATAAATCCACGACAGTCTTACAATTAACGCTTGTCTCAATTCTTGTGATTAGGATCTGGTAGCGGCAGGTGACCTGAAGATAATAAGGGGCATGGAGTGATTGTGAAGTGTAAGATTTGCAGCTATAATCGCCATCGCTGCGAGCGGAGGCCGGAGGAATGCAAAGGCTGTAATTCTCGGTACACTGCCGTATTCAAAACTATACCGCGGCCGATGGTTGCAGTGCTTAAGACATTATATCCTCTGCGTACTTGATGTTACAGGCTGCATGTGCCACAGTTTATCGGATAGTTACCTTCATGGTTTCTTTTTTTCAGGCAGTTTGGTTGTACGGTGTTTGAAAGAACCGTTAATTTACATTACATACCAGTTTTCAAAGTTGCCGAATTGCGTTGCTACCGGTTCGACCGCTTTTCAGTGTCGCACTTGCTGCACCGCCAACTGCAGAGAAGTTGTCTTCTGTTTTGATATTGCATAGCTAATTATCTGCGTAACAGCATATTTATTTATTTAGATACCTATGCTCTTATTTCTCTGTCTTTCGTCGCCACACAGCTCTTTACGTACACACGCGAGACGTTGGAATCTAAGACACGTACATACCGAAGCAAGATAAATCAACTTTTGTTTTTCTGTGCTAAGTATGTATCTATTGTTGCAGGCTCTAGAACAATACTTCTTATTTCGACAACAATCAAATCTTGGACCGTCTTACGTGATTTAGTCTGAATAGGTAAATTTCAAATATTAGGGAGCAACAAACGTCAGACAACTTCGCGATTTTCGTTTGTTTTTGTGGTGATTACGGTCAGTCATTGTCTGTTGACGTTGAAAGTTGTACTTTGGACCTCATGGATTAGAATCCTCCAGCCTCTGTACCCTGTAGCAGTAAGTCTTCAAAGGCGCCGTGGTGACAATCCATTTTTTCCTTGTCATTACTCCCCTCCAATCGAACGTTCACGGCCTTCGATCCAACAAAGAGGAGACGTGCTCTCCGCCGTTTTAACCGTCATCCCACGATGGCAAACTGCATTTATTATAAACGGTTGCGTGCAGAGTGTCGTCGTGTTCTTCGGGATAGCAAAAAAACTAGCTGGATTTCATTTACTAGTTCTTTTAACAGTTCCACTCCCTCTTCTGTTGTGTGGACCAACTTCCGAAGGCTCTCTGTAACCAAGGTCCATTCCCCAGTTTCCGGCCTGACAGTAGCATACGGTGGATCCTCTTGCTTTCTCCAACACCTTGGGCCGCCATTTTGCGGAGATTTCGAGCACCTCCCATTATCACCTTGCCTTTCTCCATTGGAAACGAGCGGAGGCGGCTCGGGCGATACCTTTTTCTTCTCAGAATAGTGAGTGCTACAATGTCGCCCTTACTATGAGGGAGCTACATCATGCTCTCAGTTCATCCCGATATTCCGCCCCAGGGCAAGACACCAATCACATTCAGATGTTGTAGCACCTTAATCTCGCAGCCAACCAATTCCTGCTTAATACGTACAACCGCATCTGGGCAGAAGACACGTTTTCCAAATGCTGGTATGGAGCCAATCGTACGCACCCCTAAACCCGGTAAGGACAAACACCTTCCTTCTAGCTACCGCCCCATTTTTCTCACCAGCTGTGTTTCCAGCGTTATGGAACTGTGATTCATGCCCAGCTGCTATGGTCGGTCGAGTCTCGCAACTTACTAACCACTGCACGTGTGGATTTCGAGCGGGGCGTTCTGCAGTTGACCATCTCGCCACTTTGCCCACCCATGTCATGAATGGTTTTCTGCGGAAATCCCAGACTGTGTTCGTGTTTTTCGATACGGAGAAAGCCTACGGCACCTGCTGGGTGACTGGTATCCTCCGTACTCTCTACATGTGGTGCTTCCGCGTTCACATACCCCGTTTCCTTCAGGAATTTTAAAAATTTGAAGGTATCTGTGGGTTTTGCCTTGTCACACACATTCAACCAGGAAAACGGTGTGTCTCAGGGTTCCGTCCTGAGCGTCATCGTCTCTGCTATAGCCATTAACCCTAAAATAGTCTCTCTCGCCGGGCGTCCGCGGCTCCATTTTCGTTGACGATTGTGCCATCTAATGCAGTTCTCCAAGGATTTGTCTCATTGAGCGTCGTCTTCGGCGATGTCTCGATCGTTTTGGCTCATGGAGCAGCGACAATGGCTTTCGTTTTCCCACTGACAAAACCGTTCGTATGAATTTCTGAGGGCGCAGTTGATTTCTTCTACAGTCTTGGGATTGTTGCTTTTCTGTTCATTGAAACTACAAAATTCCTGGGGCTCATGCTTGATAGGAAACTTACTTGTTCCTCCCTCGTGTCTTACCTGGCAGCCCGCTGTATGCGGTGCGTCAATATCCTACGTGTCCTCAGCAGTACTTCCTGAGTAGCAGAGAACCACCCTCCACCCTTGTGTGTTCGAAACTAGGCTATGGGTGTTTCGTTTATGGATCTACACTTCCGTCACTATGACGTCGTCTCAATACAATCCACTATCGTGGCATCCGTTTGGCCATTGGCGCCTTTTAAACGAGCCCGGTTGAGAGTCTGTATGCAGAAGCTGCCGAACTACCGCTGTCCTACCGCCGTGACTTCCTCCTCAGCAGGTATGGATATCGTTTGTATGCCTGGTCGCCCATCCTATGTCTCCTTTTCGATGACTCCTTTGATCGCTTCCCGCTTCTCTGTTTTGTCCTGGAGCTTTCTTTCGACTCCTGCTCCGGCAGCTTAACTTGACGCTACCTGACAGTTTCCCGATGGGTGTGAACCCTTCACCACCTTGGCTTCGTGTGGTCTTAATTCCCTTCCTAAAGACACTACTCCAGCCTCGCTCTATCGCATGGAACTTCGCGATGGTACCTTTGTATGCACTGACCGCTCTCGGACTGACTGTGGTGTCGGGCCGTCGTCATTGGTACTGACGTCTTTCGATATCGGCTTCCGGAACGTTGCTCAATATTTACAGTAGAGCTCTTCACTCTGTATCAGATCACGCAGTACGGATGCGACACAGGTTTTTCAATTACGTCATCTGCTCCGACCCTCTTAGTGTCTTTCAAAGCCTCTGTGTGCTGTATACCGTCCATCTCTCAGTGCAACAGGGCCAGGAAGGCTGTCACTTGCTCACTATTGATGGAGGCCACTGTGGTATTTATGTGGGTTCCTCATCACGTCGGTCTGACAGGAAACGAGGCCGCTGACGCTGCTGCCAAGGCTGCAGTCCTCGTACCTCAACCCGCTAGTTCTTCCATTCCCTACTGTGATCTCAGCAGGTGACGTTACTTTGGCATCACCACTGGACCTCCTTCCATGGGAACAAGCTCTTGGTCATTAAGCCTCTCCCAGCGGCTAGGACGGCCTCCTCTGGGCTTTCTCGCCATGAGATAATTTTAGCTACGTTGCGTATTGAGCAGTGTATTTTCAGCCATCACCATTTGTTAAGTGATGTTTCCCCAGCACTTTGTGCTGATTGCCCTCACCCTTTGACGGTCCGCCGTTACCTGACGGAATGTCCTTTTTTTTAACCACTTACGTTCTCATTTGTTTCTGCCGTCTGAGTTATCGGCCGTTTCAGTGAACGACGCGCGGTCTGTGGACCGCATTTTACTTTTCATCCGTCGTAGCAATATGGCGAAGGGAGTTTTATCTTTCATTGAGGACCTCCGTTTGTCCATGGGGTTCTCCCTTTAGCTGTCTTCTCTTCCGTCGATTGGGATTAACGTGTAGCCGTTTTTAACTCCTCTCTTTGTCTTATGGGAGAGTGTGTCACAGATGTGATACAGGATTTGAACTGGAAACTAAAAGAAAGGGGTTTCTCGCTGCGACGAAATCTTCGCACGAAATTCCAATCACCAACTTTGTCCTCCGAATGCGGATTATTTTGTTGACACGGACCTACATAGGGAGGAACGATCACCACGATAAAATAAGGGAAATGAGAGCTCGTACGAAAAGATATAGGTGTTAATTCATTCCGCGCGCTATACAAGATTGGAATAATAGAGAGTTGTGAAGGTGGTTTTATGAACCCTCTGCCAGGCACCTGAATGTGATTTGCAGAGTATTTCATGTCGATGTAGATGTCTTCGTGTTCTACAGTTTTCACTTGAGCTCGTATGATCCTAGTTGGTTTTGCCCCCAACGAAATAAAACAAAAACAATCGCCCCGTTTCTTTCTGTGTGGCTAGTAATTCTTAAGTGAACTTCCGCTCGTTACATATGTTAGCTGGCAATTCTTTGTATTACTTCGTTTAAGGATTTGCTTTAGCTCAAAAAGCATTTTAAAATACTGCCATCCTGTAAAAAAGACGTAGACACCTCGGCCGTAATATCTCAGGTATTTTGGCTGCAGAGCTTTCACGGTGCCACGTGGCCGGAACAGATCCCAGGCTGCAATGTTTCGCTTCTGTCACAGGGGTAGCCGCCGCACTGACTCCAAGCTAGCGTGGCTGTCCCCGCCAGCACTGTGCAGCAGCCGAGTAGACAGCCAGATAACGACGCAGACGTCCTGCCCTGCTCACAGGCAGGTAGTTCGCCCGTTAGATAGGCGAGGGCCATTGTTTACCGGCAGTTCGACTGCAGATTGCTGCTTGTCTCTCGTTGGCTGCGTCTGCCGCTGCAGCTGGCGCTGCCGGCTTCCCTGCCTCGTCACACGCAGGAGTCGGAGCCGATCACAATCGGTGGCTGCTTGTCTTGATCCCTTCATGCGTTTAGCAAGCACTGTACAGCAGACAGAAGGGAGCGAAGAGGTACCGTTACGTGACTAATGAGGTGACTACGGTCACTCTTTCTGTCTGTCAAGTATTCAAGTCTGACGTGTCGGTGGTGTCGTGATGAAGATTGATGCTGCTCCCACCCCCCCTCTTTTTTTTTAAATCGATGACGCAGCATTAATATTTATTTTATTTATTCAGGAGCTGCAGAGCTGCAGACCCTTTCTGACATAGTCGGCTATTCCTCGATCTTCTAAAGTGATGTTTACGATTTATTCAGCCTAACCAAAGAAACAAGCCATAATCATCTTGGAAGTGTGTCGCGGACGAACCACTTCCGTTGGTAGAATGAGATTTTCACTCTGCAGCGGAGTTTGCGCTGATATGAAACTTCCTGGCAGATTAAAACTGTGTACCGGACCGAGACTCGAACTCGGGACCTTTACCTTTCGCGGGCAAGTGCTCTACCGCTGCAGAGTGAAAATCTCTTTCTGGAAACATCCCCCAAGCTGTGGCAAAGCCATGTCTCCGCAGTATCCTTGCTTTCAGGAGTGCTAGTTCTGCAAGGTTCGCAGGAGAGCTTCTGTAAAGTTTGGTAGGTAGGAGACGAGGTACTGGCAGAAGTAAAGCTGTGAGGACGGGGTGCTTGGGTAGCTCAGTTGATAGAGCACTTGCCCGCGAAAGGCAAAGGATCCGAGTTCGAGTCTCGGTACGGCACACAGTTTTAATCTGCCAGGAAGTTTCACTTGCGTTGGTTTCGTCCATTCTTAGAACCCCCGAACAGATGACTGCGCCTTATTTTCCTGGTCGTAGTAATATATCGAAGCCCCAACTGCTTTCACAAAGCTGTGTATACGCATTCCAAATTTCCTTGGTAGGTTTTTGGTTAGCATTTTCTTGCAGCATTGTGACGAGACTGTTTTTGAACATTGGTGGAACTGTACGCTTTTCAACAGTTCAATGTGTACGCGAAATAGTGTCCTGCAGTCTGCTACATAACAAAGCGTGCCCCTCTCTCACGAAGTCAAATCATGTTCCGCCACAGCAAAGACGTTTGTACAACAGTAGTTTTTTATCGACATTCGTGAAATTCCAGTATAAATCGTCACTCTTCAGCGCAGAGTACGCTGATTTGCAACTGCTTAGCAGATAAAAAGTGTACGCCGGACGGGCACAATCCAAGATTATGCGACAGACTTCAGCAAGTGTGCTTAATGACGCATGTTCGACCGAGGATGACACCTAGATATTTAATTAAGTACTACGAGAAACCTCGACCCAATTAAACAGCCCGTGTAACCTGGCGTTTCCCTGTCTGTTATGGAACTGGAACGCTGTGACTTCTGTTTTACTTGGGTTTTGCTGGAGTATGCGTTCGTAAAAACACTAGATCACTCGTTCAATATGGTGAGGTCATTTTGGGGTGTACTCTTACAGTCACTGATATTTTTGTCATGACATACTAATGCCCGGTCATCTGCTAACAGGATTTTCTTACAGGTAGTAACAGGCATATCGTGGACACAAAATTTAAACGTCCTTGGAACCAGCACTGATTCTTGAGGTAGACTGTGGTTCAGGATATTAGATTTTCCATTCGCAAAAAACCGTAAACCGGCAATCAGAGAGTATCCTTGATAACTTTTGACATATAATCAAATCAACAAACTTGAGCATCAGGTCTTCTCTCCATATTCTATCGCATGTTGCCGTCGGATCGACGAAAGATGCAGACGATTTGCTGCGACCCTGAAATCCGAATTCAACCAATGTTGTTAGTCAGCACCTCAATGCAGAAGCTCCGATTTTTCTGTAAAGCCACTTTGATTTTAATGATCTATCGGATGCGACCAAGGATTAACTTCTGCAGTAATTTACGTGTCATGCTGAACGGAGAGATAGTTCAATAGTCGGCCGCGTTATGTCCTCCGTGTAGCACGAATAATTGGCATTAATAATAACAATAAAGGTTATTAACAATAACAGTAGTCTAGTATAGTTTAGAGTCATTAGGAACGGAAGTAATGATGAAAGAGAAGACTGAAACGACAGAAAGATCTGACTCTTGGTAGAGGGTTCTGTAAATCAGGATGGTGGAGAGGGGAATGGGGTGCGAATGATGAGAGGGGTTGACGAGAGAGAGCTTGGGGATGGGGACAAGTGTGTGTGTGTGTGTGTGTGTGTGTGTGTGTGTGTTTAGAGTTTACGGTCTCACAACGGCGAGTTATGAGAGATATACGTTGTTCAGGATGTAACATTTGGTGATTGATTTTCTCAGGCCACGGGGCTGTATCTGACGGAAAAGCAAGGCAAGGCAGTGCATGCAACTAAACACAATGCATGTGAGTTCCAAATCGTAGAGCACAGACAAGATCGCTACGAAGGCAGAGTTTTAACTGAAGATTCAAAATGGTTCAAATGGCTCTGAGCACTATGGGACTTAACATCTGACGTCATCAGTCCCCTAGAACTTAGAACTACTTAAACCTAACTAACCTAAGGACATCACACACGTCCATGCCCGAGGCAGGATTCGAAACTGCGACCGTAGCGGTCTCGCAGTTCCAGACTGAAGCGCCTAGAACCGCTCGGGTATTCTTGTATAAATAATACTGAGATCAGCGTGGAGGTCAGCGTGGAGGACTGCTAAGCGAAGGGGCCCGGGTTCGATTCTAGGTCGGGTGGGACATTTCCCCCGCTAGGGACTGGATGTCGTGTTGTTTTTACGTTCGTATTGTCGTAAATGACATTCCTCTGTTGAGATGGGCACGTCCCGAATTCCAACAATTAAAAAAAAAAAGGTGTTAGCACAAGTTCCTCTGTGCTGTATTGGCAATACAGGTTTCCATATTCACAACTAAGACTGCTTAACATTTCCATTGCTATCTCTTTGTTTTTTATCAGGTGGGTTGCAAGTGCAGTCCGTAGTGGAGGAGGAAGTATGGTGTATAATTTCAGCAACGATGGCGTAGATTCAGTTTTCCAAGGTTTCAGTATTTGTCGGTAGGCTGTGGTACTGCGGCAGATACGGATTTTGCTAATTGGCAGAGCCGAATATCTGGGATGTTCCGTGGTGGTGGTGGTGGTGGTGGTGGTGGTGGTGGTGGAGTGTGTGTGTGTGTGTGTGTGTGTGTGTGTGTGTGTGTGTGTGTAACAGTTAACAGGTAGGTGCGATCGGTGGCGCGGTCTCGCTGAATTGAGCACTACAGGGCACGTCCTTCAAATTCCACTGTGCTTCACTGCGTCTGCCGTTGTGCGAGCTGAGTAATGGCCGGTCGCGAGGACGAACAAAATTCTGCACCACAACCGGGCGCTGCCTGTCGCAGGGAGCGAAAGTATAGGGAATGAATCTTCCCCTGACCTGCGCGGTGCTCACTCGCCGCGGCTGCATCCGCTCGTATCTTCTGATGTAGCTAAAGGTATCCCGGCATGAGCTATAGTTATATGCCGTTACTTGGTTTATGCGTGTTTGCTTAATGTACACCAGCCAAGTGCGCCCTGTTGATGACTTCCCGTGCTATAAACATATTTCAATAGACCTGTCGAAGCACAAATTAGGGATGGGGAAAAATCGACCGTTTAAAAGCGAGACCGGTATTTTAGTTCTGAACTACATGTATTTCTCAGGATTTGTTTGGTCTCGGTCATAACAGATGTTTTATGTTCATGCTAAAGACCAAATAATGAAACAATACCATTTAGCAACAGCAGCGGTGCTAAAATTTTCCGTTTTCAAATATACTTTTTTTAAAGGAGTAATTTTTAAATTCATAAAATTTGCACTGGTTTCAAACATTGCGTTATTATAGAAAGTGGGAAAAGCGATCACTGCTATTTTAATAAAAGTGCCGACAATAGCGAGCAACGAACACACAGCCTAAGAGTGGCTACAGCAATGCTGGGACAATAGTGTCTCCTGTTGCCGCGTGCCTGAGGTTAAGGCAGGTGAGAAAGTGCAGTGTGCGAGATCTGTTCCCACCTCGTCTATACGGTTGTTCCTCGCTAACGTCGCCGAACACGCGTTGTATTGCATAACGGCAGCAAACGTAGCCTGAAAATATTTTTACGAAGTAATGTAGCGATGAAGTACAATGCTTCATTTGCTTTAAAAGATTAAAGATTTCTCCGCCATTTCTATGAATTAGCAGGAGGGAAGTCGTTAAGGTAACAGTAATAAATTGAAAACAGCAATTAATTCATAGTACACAGTAAAAATAGTAGGTAGCTGATGTTCTGCCTCTGTCTACACAATATGCGTTTATATACTTGTGGCCCTCAAAACGGATAAATTATCAGGAAAAACAGAGTTCATCAACCTTAGTTTGCACCCTTCAGTAATGACCATTCGTAATGCCCAAATAGTGGTATGATAGCCGACTGTAACATGGTTTTTCAGTCAAGTTTCAACAAATTAGAATCAGTAGGAGAATACTGGTGATTTCTTTTTCGTATTCAACGACTTACTACTTTCTAGAAAAGCAGAGAACAGCGGATGGGCTAAGTTTTTCTTTTATTTACCCACTAAATTCAATATTTCGATTATGACTAAGAGAGTCAAAATTTTACAATTTTTGTCCGATTTGTACGAAACACGCGTAACCGAAATCCATTGTTTCAGCGACAACTCCCTTCCCTAGCACAAATTTCGTCTATGTGGGAACGAGAGCGTAGGCTTTAATGGGAGACTATTATTGCAGCTAGATACAGCTCTACTGCGCACCTCACGCCACTGATAAGAAAATCGGGATTAGCCGAGCGGTCTAGGGCGCTGCAGTCATGGACTGTGCGGCTGGCCCCACCGGAGATTCGAGTCCTCCCTCGGGCATGCGTGTGTGTGTTTGTCCTCAGGATAATTTAGGTTAAGTAGCGCGTAAGCTTAGGGACTGATGACCTTAGCAGTTAAGTCCCGTAAGATTTCACACACTTTTGAACATCTTAAGTGCCTTAAACGCTAGTTTGCACACAGGTTGCCGTCGCACAGCTTTTGGGAGCATTTTTGTGTAAGTGTCTCCAGTTACTCGAAGTGAACATTCAATTAGCCGTTATTTCCACTTTCGTCGGAGTGACGTAACATTCTGAATAATACTTTTTCCGTTACCACAAAATCTGAGAAGTTGGGCTGTTGTGGTCTCAGTTTTGACAAGGTTGCGACCGGGTGCTCATTGTTCACAATATATCTGCTTCAATCTCCCATGTATTACCTGAACGGGCACGCCGTTCCCCGCATTAACGTCCTCAACCTTCAGCAACTTGTCGGCTGAGCGTGGCTGTGTGGTTTCAGAGTCGGATAGAGAATTCTTTGGAGCCCAGTTAAGTACCAGGATCGCATCGTCAGCATTCAGTCGCGTCACCTCCTCCTAACGCCGTTGACTGATGGCGTTCAGCGCCGAATGACCAGCGGCACACGGACTGCTGTTTGGTTCGGCCATACAAAGCGGCCACGCCCCCAGGGAGGAGGGGGCACTTTTGTTCGCTGGGAACGCCAGGGGCTACCGCGCGGCCGAGAATCACTGCAATGACCCTTCTCTTCAGAGCAGCTCCCACCTCCTCGTATAGTTTCGCCGCTCACTCTACCTTTGCCCCCTCTCCTGACGACATCCTGGCTCTCCGTAATGGCTCGGAGCACTATGGGACTTAACATCTATGGTCATCAGTCCCCTAGAACTTAGAACTACTTAAACCTATCTAACCTAAGAACATCACACAACACCCAGTCATCACGAGGCAGAGAAAATCCCTGACCCCGCCGGGAATCGAACCCGGGAACCCGGGCGTGGGAAGCGAGAACGCTACCGCACGACCACGAGCTGCGGACGGCTCTCCATAGCTTTGTCCATAACTTATCATCATAAATCCTCACCATACATCTTATCTTTCTTATTTCCGTCACTATCCAGGTTGGACTACCACCCTTCTGCAAATTTCTCCGAACTGCGAAATGTGCAGGGAAGAGCACCTTATGCGGTACGTCGATATCTGCCCGGATGCGACCATTCTGACACGCAGTTTTGACCAAACTGCAAGTCTTCGTTGATCCATTATGGATCGTGGGACGACGGATGGCATGAACTTCTTGATGCAATAATTTACGAACAGCCGTATGTATTGTAGAAATTTATTTTATTTTATGGACTTCTATGTGCTACCAGTTTCGGCACTACATTGATGCAATCTTCAGGCCCCACTCGTCATAGTCGTAAAATCGCTATGCGCTGAAGGAGCCATGTAACTGGATCCGTGAATCAATCGTCTGTGTCGCCTGGCCACCAAGAGCTGTTGCAGGACGAATGATTCACGTATCCAGTTATATGGCTCCTTCCGTGCATAGCGATTTTACGACTATGACGAGTGGGGCCTAAAAACGACATCAATGTAATGTCAGAACTGGTAGCACATAGAAGTTCATAAAATAAAATAGATTTCTACAATACATACGGCTGTTGGTAAATTATTGTATCAAGAAACTACAAGTCAGTCCTGCAACCTAACGCGGTAGTCAGTCAAGAGGAGATAGGAACTCCCGAAGCTGCGGTGATTCATCACAATTTCCACCAAATAGAAAGGGGAAACTGAATGGATGATTTGGACAAGTGGTGTACGAAGCCACCACTGATACGTCGTTCTTCTTCTTCTTCAATATGTGGCGCCGCATCGTGGTAGCAAACGGACCGCTGTTCAGGCAGATGGTGAAAGGTTCTCGTGTGGAGAACGTTTACATCGGCTGGAGTCTGATACGTCTATCACCGCTGCCGCCGGTGAACTGTGCACCAAACTACTCTCGCGACTTGGAAATTACTGCTCCCCGCAGGAGACTTGTACGTTCGGCAAAATAGCGCCGCCCCATCGGCCACAAATGTTGAGAGTGCCAGGCTTTGGTCTACGGTCGTCCTCTATTTGCAGTCTTTTTGTCCTGACTTAAGATGTAAGTAGTCTGTTTTTGACACGATAAATAAGCACAGAAGATATATACGCTGAAGCGACGAATGAAACTTTGTACCAAGGCGGGAATTCGAACCAGGTTCTCCAGCTCACTAGGCGGATGCGCAAACCACTACGCCATCCTGGAACAGCGACTCTGTCGAACTGCACAGACTACCTTAGCACTTTATGTAAGTCTGCAGGCTTTCGTGGCCGTTGTCACTGAAGTTAAAATCTTCTGGGTTATTAGGCCGCGTCATGTTTCTTCTAAAATGTTCGACGTTTCAACCCCTCTGCGTAGATCTTCCTCGGGATATTTTGGTGTCCACTACTGCTAGAGTGTTCTAGCAGTAGTGGACACCAAAAGATCCTGAGGAAAATCCCAGCAGAGGGGTCGAAACGTCGAACATTTTAGAAGAAACATGACGCGGCCTAATAACCCAGAAGATTTTAACATCAGTACCCTAGCACTCTTCCCTCCTCAACCAATTTCCCATTCATGCCTCAGCCCACTTGGTATTCCCCCTAAACTCAGCATTGAACGAAGTGGTGGATCCTGCGTGAAACCCAGGCATAAGCGCCTTAATCAAATGAAACTATACGGTTCCAGAGCCCTTTCTATGCCTCAGACTTCTATGATAATACGTAGGCAGAAGCGACGAACGAAATTTTGTACTAAGATTGGGATTCGAACCGGGGTCTCTTTTCCAAATTTAGGGGAATACAGAGTGAGCTGAGGCGTGAATGGGAATTTGGACTGGCGAGGGAGGCGTGCTAAGGCAGTCTGTGGAATTGTGCCAGTGAGTCAGGATGGTGGTGGTGTTAGCGCATCTATTTAGTGAACAGGAGATCTGGGCTGAGTCCCGGCTTCAGTACAAAGTTTCAATTGTCGCTTCAGCTTATATACTTACTTAACAGATGTTTGAGACTACTCTGGAGCCATATAACTAACTCCTCCCGAACAGGCCATGGAGGCCCAACGGTACCGACCGGCCGCCGTGTCATCCTCAGCCCATAGGCGTCATTGGATGCGCATATGGAAGGGCATGTGGTCAGCACACCGCTCTCCCGGCCGTATGTCAGTTTCCGAGACCGGAGCCGCTACTTCTCAATAAAGTAGCTCCTCAGTTTGCCTCACAAGGTCTGAGTGCACCCCGCTTGCCAACAGCGCTCGGCAGACCGGATGGTCACCCATACAAGTGCTAGCCTAGCCCGACAGCGCTTAACTTCGGTGATGTGATGGGAACCGGTGTTACCACTGCGACAAGGCCGTTGGCGGAACCATATAAGTTCATCCAATTAAAGCAGAGGAGACGTTGCCGGCGTGGCGGAGCAGACTTGCGCCTCGCTGGCGGGACGGGTACTTTTTATCTGCAGCTAGAGCTAGAGGTCTGGCGCTGTGACGCAGTCGCCGTACAGTTTTATCGGATGCACAGCGGCAAGCGCGCTCGCAATGGCCGGGTCAGGGACGCGGGGCCCTGGTGGCTACTCTGGGGCGTCACAACACAACACACCACACACACACACACACACACACACACACACACACACACACTCACTCACTCACTTCTTATACACTGGAAGGCTTTGGCAGCACCAGTTGACACTGCAGCTGTCACAAGGCGGGGCGATGCATGCCGATGGTGGACCCACCACGGCGCAGCGTGCAACACTAGGGCTGCTGAATGTCGCTTGTGTTTGTTACTGGGTAAAGAGTAATCCACTAGACTCCATAAACAGTTTCCTTAGCGTTCGAAACGTTTCGTTACTCACATGTTTGCTTTCATACGTGAGATTCATGCCCGGTTCAGTCCTAGTCGGTAGTTTCCACGTTCCTCCAATTCGTTACCTTCAGCCAACTTGGAGTAAAGGTGCGCACAAACGACGCCTTTTTTCTGTGCACCTCACATATCCAGCAGCACAAGCTCGCATGCGTATCTGTGCACGCGTAACTTCTTCGAAATAAAGTGCCTACGACACAGCGAGCGCTTTGCTTCCCGTTCCCGAATGTGGTTGGACTGTCTCGCGCTGCTTAGCAGCCGGCCGGAGGGGGGGGGGGGGGAGGCGCGGGGGGGGGGGGGGGGGGTGTTCTGTTTCGCAGTGTCATGTATTGAAATTATGCACGATAATGCATGAAGCTGAAGAAACGAATTAAAATTTGTACTACGGCCGGGCCTTCTTTTAGATCTCATTTTGTTCTATATTGTTCGTTGAATCTGTTCGGGGCGGACGTCCGATGGCACCTATTCAGGTTCTTCTTTGATCCATTCACTCAGTTTTTTTGTCAGAGAGTAGCTAACCGTCTGACCGAACACACTGAGCAGCCGCACCGGCAAAGGGACTTGAACCCACGTCTTCTTTCTTACGAGGCAGAAATACTGACCATTACACCACCGCAGCACTATGGCCAACATTGTTGCACGAGCTACACAGGTCTATGGTCCTCCCCAACACACTTCAATGCGTATCTCCAGCTTATTTTCCCCCTACATTGTCACTCTGGGAAAATTTGATAACAATATCTGTTAAAATTATGCTTTAAGCCACGCGGGATTAGGCGAGCGATCTAAGGCGCTGCAGTCATGGACTGTGCGGCTGGTCCCGGCGGAGGTTCGAGTCCTCCCTCAGGCATGGGTGTGTGTGTGTTTGTCCTTAGGATAATTTAGGCTAAGTAGTGTGCAAGCTTAGGGACTGATGACCTTAGCAGTCAAGTCCCATAAGATTTCTTACACATTTGGACATTTGATCATATTCTTTAAGGCGGTTTATGTCCAATGATGTCTGTTGAGAAGACCGCATGCTGAAATTTATGGAGTACTCATATGGAACGCCGCCTCTGAAGATTATTTGAATAAAAGTTTGAGATGTGATGCCCAGAGTGCCAAGTAGTGGCTTCACCTTGGATGGCCCACACGTTGCCAAGGTTGTTTAGACTAAGTTGCAGAAGTTTCACTGGGAAGCCGTTAAATATCCTCTATACAGTTCCCATTTATCCCCAGGCGATTTCCATGTTTTTGAGCCGTGAAGGAAGACATTCGTGACTGCCGGTGAGCTTCGGACGAAGAGGTGCAAGGTTGGGTACAATAATTTTTGCGTAGGCAACTGCAAATATTTTTCCACGAAGACACTGACTATCTTCTCTCACAGTGGGACAAATGTATTAATACTTACGGCGATTATTTCAGGAATAATAAACAGATTACTTACTTTTCAGCATTTCACTGTTCCTTGTAATGACACTGAGATTCTGGCATGCATTTCCAACTATTGGGGTAGTGTTATTAGGGAATCAGTTGAAATTAAATTAGCAAAAAAATATAAATAGAGATATAGGTTTTTACTAAAAATCTGTGCGAAATCTTGCTCTTTCTAGTGTCAGAAAACAGGTAGACAGAGTTATTGCTACCTAAGCCGTTGATTATTAATTCCCACTATCGATAACTTTTGACATTAGTCATCTTTGGTTGTATGGTCGTGGTAGAGTTTACTCTCTCTCTCTCTCTCTCTCTCTCTCTCTCTCTCTCTCTGTGTGTGTGTGTGTGTGTGTGTGTGTGTGTGTGTGTGTGTGTGTGAGTGAGAGAGAGAGAGAGAGAGAGAGAGAGAGAGAGAGAGAGAGAGAGAGAGAGAGAGAGGGAGAGAGAGAGAAAGAGAGAGAGATCCATTCTTTCATTCTTTATCAGAATACGCTCTTCAGATATTAAATTGTGCCTTCAACATGACGGAGTGTGCACCTTTCTTCGAAATACAGGCGGTTGTCGAAAACTTCACCCGTTGCATACCCATAAGTTGTTTAAACACTTATACGCCCGGGAGAAACTCAGGGTTGCAGCCTTTTAATGAATTAAAGTACAAATGAGGTATCGAAAGTAATTTAAACCTTACATAACACCTAAGAAAAACCCTTGACTGTTTCGCAGTTTCAGGAATAATCTCAGAAATGCGTTGTTTTGAAACGCAAAATAAATGTCTCAAAGCGGTATGTATGTCGCTGCTTGCCAACAAACTAAATGTAGTTTCCAGGCTTTTCGCCGCAGAAATTGAATTGCGCGTAAAAGTGTCTTGCCTAGAGACAGAAGTTCCCTGCTTAACAAGCAGAAAATCTAAAATCTTGCTGCGACCTCATATAAAAATTTACAAATGAACGTCGCCCCCGCTTGGTATTTCTCGTACGTCTGTTGTTTGGAGACTGGTGTAGCCAGAATCGACTTAGTTTTCTTCTTTTTTTTGTGTCCTTGAGCACAATAAATGCAGCACAAATTGCCGAGCAAAGAAATGGATGCATAGCAGACTGCTTGAACAGTGACGTAACGTGTGGACGCGATAGCGCGCTTGCTTACGATACATTGTCAGCAGTATTCTTCCTATTCCTTCTTTCTCCGTGCCACGGTTACTGCAGTAAAGCAATTCGCCAGCGTCTCGACAGCCCACGGCCTCCTCTAACAGGAATTTTTACTCTCCACGCAAGGTGCCGGGAGACAGATAATGCCTTCCGAGTGCACGCGAGGCACGGGCGTGGCAATTCAGTTTGGAACTCTCTCGGTATGAAAAAGTATTCATCTCACGCAAATTACGATTCTACATCCGCGTACATAATGTGCAAGACAGTACATGGTGCGTGGCGGTGAGCAGCATGTACAAATTTTCTTTTCTATTCCACTCGCAAACAGAGCGAGAGAATATATGTCTTCGTATGAGTCCTAATATCTCTTATCTTGTATTCATAGTCCTTACGTGAAAAGTATTTTGTCAGCAGTGGAATCGTTCTGCAGTCAACTTATCAATAGAAGAGCTAGTTTGCGTCGCGGGAAGACACGGGACTCTGATTCGGACAGCGGCTGTTCAAAGCCCAAATATAGGAGCCACCCAGATATAGAGGATCTATTGTTCGCCTGAGTTACTTACGGCAGGTGGTGACGTGGTTCCTCTGAAAAGCACACAGCTGGTATCCTTCCTCACCCTCCTTCCATTAGAAATTGTGCTATATCTCTAATGGTCTTGTCATCGATGGGACGTTAAACAATAAACTTCGGTTCTTCCATACAAGTCTCAGACAATGGCAGATCAGAATGTGGAAACCTCAAGAACATTCTTAATAGCTTTTACCATGACCGACGCTGTACAAAGAGAGTTGAGGTCTCCTCAGCTCAGTCTCCTTATCTCAGATTCATATATTTCCTCTTTTTCGTCTGAAAATTTCTCAGGAGGAGACCACAGTGTGTATCAGTTACCCAAATTTCTTAACTTTTTCTATTTTCCTGGCAACGTCTTTGTCTCCTGTCTCGGCGTACAACGATCTGGATAAAATGTCTGCTTAACTACACTGATGAGGTAGTTCAGACGTTGATGATTTACATTTTCTGCAGTGCACCGTCAAACTAACTTCAGCTTCCATTAGCCAATAGTCTGGCTCTAATCAACATGCGATCGACGACCCTTTAAATTCTAACCTACAAATACTCTCTCGATAAAATCTCTTTTAGGTCATAGTGATATTTCTGTCCACTCTAGCCGATTTTCCGTAGGCTTCTTAGAAAAGAAATAGTGATTCTCCATCTACCAAAGAAATATACAAAATGTTCCTATGTTGAGCGTTTAACGACACAGCTCGATGTTACATCAGATTTTAAAGCTGTAGTTTAGTCACAGGACATTTGAACAGCGAATAGAGTAGGATGTATGCCAGTAATGAATTTCCGCCCCTCCGTTCTCTCTCTCGTCTGTATTGTCAAACTCAGAACGACATCCCACACGCTCTCATCAGAGACATTCCGAAGTTCCGTATGTGACACACTGTACCAGTCTCCAAAACTGACATATGTTCTAAGGCTTGCTCCAGACAACGAGTACGCAAAGTAAATCAGCGAATGTCGATCTGCCACTGACGTTTCCGTTGCCCCACACCAAGTGCAAAGAAAATCATGAGACACGTGCGGAAGGCATACACCGCGCTGATAAATTGTGCGCCTTGTAGACGTTCCGCAGCTAGCCTGAAGATTTGTGCCAAGTGGAAAATTAGGACCGGCTGTACTCCCCAAACGCCGTCGTCGAGTAGCCGCGTTTCCTATTTTCTTACTAACATAAATGCAAACAACACCCATTCTGTGACGTGATGTACAGAAAAAACGCCTTAGTTCGTTTCTGGCTCATCTCTGTGTATCGGAAATCACTATGCAACTATTAGTTTGGACTGTCTCTTTTTCCTCTACTTCTACACGTAAAGCTTTCCAATCGATTTGTAATCGATACCTGTGATACAGTGAAAGAAAAACTGTTGCACTAGGCATCTGACACCAGAATTTCGACTCTACTCACCATTGGAAGGAGCGATATTTGAATCCTAGAGTGGCTGTTGTGATTTACGTTAATGGTGGAACTCTTCTTCTTTACTTGTTACTTCCTATCCGATCTTGACGGTTCGTTCCTCATTAAATACGAACAAATAGTACTTTTAACAAAGGGAAAGAACCCGAATGTAATAGATTACAAGATTAGTGGCGAGCATATGGAGCAAGTAACGGTTTTAAGATATTCAGGTACAATGCTACGAAGCTGTACGAAATCGGCTGACGGCGTGGCACGAGCAGTCGGAAGACGCGATATGTCTGTGAAGGAAACGGCAGACAATACGCAAGTGCACCCAGTTGTAGTGTAGTGCTCGTCCTTTTGGAGCACTCATCACGTAGGGACGACGGTAAAATATGAAACTAATTTGGAGACGTACTGCTCGTTACAGACGCGACTGAAGTGTAACGGAGGTGCTCGGAATGTAAACGGGAGTCGTTGGAAGGAAGATGCTGTTGGCGCGAAACCCTCTGGGCTAAATTTAGAAAACCATTACTCGAGGAGGACTGTGCGCCAGTATTATTGCCGGCATTCTACTCTGGTTGGCCAAAACATGGTGAACGTGGCGCGTCGATCCGCCTTTAGAATGTAATATAGCGGCGATTCAACAAGTATTTAGTAGGTTTCTGGAGGTACGAGGTACCAGATGTCTACGCACAGTTCCCTTGAATTACGAGATATCTGGGCGCAGAGGTCGCGTCCGTTATCGTACCAGATGAATTCCATCAGGTTCAGATCACGAAAATTTAGTGGCCAAGACATAAAGACGAAGACACTGTCATGCTTCTCAGATCAACGTAACACGATTCTAGCCTCGTGACACGGACAGATAGCTATCCTGCTAGAAGATGCTATCGCTGTCTGGGAAGAGATCGAACGTGAAGGGGTGCAGGTGGTCGGCAATAATGTTGTCGTAGTCCACAATCGTCAACGTGTCCTCGGTTAATACTACACTTCAGCGGAAGCCCAGATGCATATTCGATTATCCCGTGGCGAGAACAGTCGTGGCTGCCAATGTGGTTGGACCTACATGGGAGTACGTACGGGTCGCCTGCTGTAGAGCTCCATGCTCAGAAATGTGCGAAACACTTGCGCTTGCGGCAGAGTCGTCAGATCTGATGCAGATCGCCGCCTATCCGACATTAAAGGAAGGCGCGTCTGACACCTCCACATTCTGTTGGTCTCCGCATGTTTCTTATATGGCTGCCCGTTGTACACGTTCCCTTAATGTCCTCCGTGTTCTTAGTGGTTCATCTTGGGGAGCGGATTGCACTGTCCTGCTTCGCTTATATCGGTCCATAGTCCGATCAAAGCTGGATTATGGGAGCCTCGTCTACTCGTCTGCTCGGCCATCCCTCTTACGCCGTCTCAACTCCATCCATCATCGGGGGTTACGTCTTGCGACCGCAGCATTCTATACTAGTCCCGTCGAGAGTCTTTACGCTGAAGCTGCCGAATTACCATTGACCTACCGGCGCGACGTACAGCTTTGTCGCTCTGCCTGCCGGCTGTTGTCTATGCCCGACCACCCCTCTTATCACTCCTTCTTCGCCGATTCTCTCGACCGTCAGTATGGGTTGTATGTGTCTGCCCTGCTACCCCCTGGAGTCCGCTTTCGTCGCCTGCTTCGACAATTGGATTTTGCTCTCCCTACCACCGTCAGAGAGGGTGAGAGCCCCGACACCACCTTGGCTCCAGGCTCCGGTTCACATTCATCTTGACCTTAGCTCGCTCCCGATGGAGGGTACTCCGGATGCAGTGTATTGCTCACGGTTTGTCGAACTTCGTGCACGACTCGCCAGTAACACCTTTATTTACACATGGCTCCAAAACTGACGATGGTGTCGGCTGTGCCTTTGTCGTCGGGGACGTCACCTTTAAATACCAGCTCCTCGACCAGTGTTCCAGATTTACGGCGGAGCTTTTTGCTCTCTCTCAGGCCGTTCAGTATGTCCGCCGCCACGGCCATTCTCCGTATGTACTCTGCTCTGATTCACTCAGTGCTCTTCAGAGCCTTGGAGCTCCATATCCGGTCCATCCCTTGGTGCAACGGATCCAGCAATCCCTCCATTCTTTTTCTGATGATGGCTGTCCTGTTAGCTTTATGTGGGTTCCAGGCCATGTAGGAGTGCCTGGGAATGAGGCTGCTTATGCTGCGGCCAAGGCTGCAGTCCTCCTGCCTCGGCCAGCCTCCCTTTGTGTCCCATCGTCTGACATTAGTGGGGTTGTTCGTAAGAGGCTTGTGTCATTATGGTGGGATTCTTGGTCGTCACTTCAAGAAAATAAGCTCCGGGCCATAAAACCGTTTCCAACAGCTCTGACAACCTCCTCCCGACCATCTCGGCGAGAGGAGGTCCTTTTGGCCAGGTTGCGGATTGGGCAGTGCCGGTTTAGCCACCGCTACCTGCTATCCAGTGACCCCGCCCCGCAGTGCCCTTGTGGTCATGCATTGACAGTGCGCCGTATTTTATTGTCGTGTCCCCGTTTTAATCAATCTCGTGTTGTCCTGCCTCTGCCATCTACTTTACAGGAAATTTTAGCTGAAGACGCTCGAGCAGCTGCTCGTGTTCTTCGTTTTATTACTTTGACGGACTTGTCCAAAGACATCTAACTCTTTTAATTATTTTATCTACGTCTTTGTAAGAACTTTCTGGTGTTCCCCCCCTTTAGATTTACCAGATTATAAGTGCACTTACATTTGTGACTGGGCGCTAATGACCTCAGTAGTTGAGCGCCCTAAAACCCCACAGAAAAAGACCTCCACATCCTGTAATGATGTGTGGGCATCCAGCACCTCGTCACCAACTCTGGGTTTGAGCGTCGTTGAACCACTTTCTACATGTGCTCACGGCAGTAACACGCGAAAAGCCGACCAGCTTCTCCGTTTCCGACTTGCTTGTTCCCAGGCGCAGGCCATAACCATCAGCTGTCCGTCAAAGTCTCTTATGTCAGAATATGTCCCCATTTGCAGCCCAAATCGTCGCTGGAATTATTCCATATCCATGTCTCCTCGGCCAACCACTTTTCTTACATCACGTGCCTTCAACGCCATCAGATGGTACCTCAGTATCGCGATCGGTAGGGGGCATAATGTTTTCGGTCGGTAGTGTGTATCTCGCGTAAGGATTGTAAGAAATGGAGGACAGGACAAGCGGCCATACAGAAACAAGCGGCCATTTTCCTCCACTCCGTGCGCCGCTGGAAATGGACAGAAAACGTCTGCTCTCAAAAAATTGTTCAAATGGCTCTGAACACTATAGGACTTAACGTCGGAGGTCATCAGCCCCTAGAACTTAGAACTACTTAAACCTAACTAACCTAAGGACATCACACACATCCACGCCCGAAGCAGGATTCGAACCTGCGACCGTAGCGGTCGCGTGGTTCCAGACTGAAGCGCGTTGAACCGCTCGGCCACAACGGCCAGCGGCTGCTATCAATGTAAAGTATCCTTCTACGGAGTGGAAGACGTCATCTTCCTCTTATTAACTTTTATCTCAGTTAATTATTCGACTGTTGTTGGATTTTCGCCGACTTACGTTTTCTGGTTATTTGGTGTAGACTGTTTGCACTGCTATTTGTTTTCCTAGACAGCATTTTCTTGTTAAGCACACTGTAACAGTTACCTTTACTTACAGAATTGAGCCTCTTTCACTGTTTGTTACCGATCGCCAACAATTACATGTACTGGCACTTAGCGAGACTGACGCTCTCTGCTCCAATGACCGCGTGTCTCTTCGGTATTTTGTCCTTTATGTGGCGTGTCGCGAACAGTGTCGGGAGGTGTCACTGCGGAGGAAGCGATGGTACAACTGCAGGTTTCGTGAAAGTAGGCTCTCTAGGGATGTGTACCCCCGTCCCCACTTCCCCACAGTCTCAGCATGTGAGCCTCGCCACGAACTGTCGATCCGAGGCAGAGCGTTTGTCGTAGAAGTAGAGGTGGAAGCTGGCAGTGTCTGCCAGAAGCAATGAGGTAATTAGTAACAAGTGTCGCTCTTATCGTTAAATACTTCGTGGAACGACATGACTCGGCGATTCACACAACTCGAAATTAACAAAGCACTCATCACCCTCTGGGCAACCGGGCTTAGTTACAAAATACTCACAACTTTCTGGGTAATCGGAGATAATTATCTAAGATATGTGGAAATTGTGCGTTTTCATGTTTTTTGAAGCGAAGCGAAGTGAATCCATTAAATTTCATGCGTGCAGCCGCACAAACCCTTCTTCTTCTCCTCCTAATATCTCGGCTACATCACTGGGTCCGTCCTCTTAAACCCGCGATCATAGATAAGTGCAGAAGCACCAGCTTGGACACGTCATAAAACGTAGAACTACCTTAAATAAACTTGGAAAGACGTCACCAGAGTGATTCTCATAATGATAAACAGATATCTCAGCGCCGACCGGTGTGGCCGAGCGGTTCTAGGCGCTACAGTCTGGAACCGCGCGACCGCTACCGTCGCAGGTTCGAATCCTGCCTCTGGCATGGATGTGTGTGATGTCCTTAGGTTAGTTAGGTTTAAGTAGTTCTAAGTTCTAGGGGACTGATGACCTCCAATGTTAAGTCCCATAGTGCTCAGAGCCAATTTTCAGATATCTCAGCAGGGATCGACCGTGCAGCCACAGATTTAGTTTAAGCATACTTATTTCCCGCATATCGACGTCTCTGGAGCTTGTGTATATGTGACCGTATGCGTAGCGGCGTTTCCCGCGAGTGTATAATGACGGAAGGAGTGCTGTAGCACCAGATCACTCGGAAGATATCAGACAGGTATAGGGCTGAAAAGTTAGGAGAAGAAATAGGGTTTGTGTGGTTGCACACCCGAAATATAGTGAATCTATGAAAATTATTTCATGTGCCTGCTTCAGAGCACTTTGCCCAATTCTGTAATTACATCTATCACTTTGAAACGAGTGTAAGAGAGTATTTCCTATCGTGCTGTCCTCGCACAACTGGATAACAGCTCAGTTCCCGACGATGCTGAGAAAATGATCGGTTTAGCACCTTGTCAATGCACCCGTCATTAATGACGTAGCAGCTGTTGATTCACGGTGTAGAGGACCTTGGCTCAATTCCCGGTACTGCCAGGGAGGGCTGGAACGCGGTGCACTCAGCATGGTAATGACAACTGAGGAGCTGCCAGAGTAGTGAGAAGTAGCGGCTGGGAAGTTGAGAACTGTCAGATCGATTCCGTATTCCTGAATTTCCGGAAGGCTTTCGACACTGTACCACACAAGCAGCTCGTAGTAAACTTGCGTGCTTGCGGAATATCGTCTCAGTTATGTGACTAGATTTGCGATTTCCTGTCAGAGAGGTCACAGTTCGTAGTAATTGACGCAAAGTCATCGAGTAAAACAGAAGTGATTTTAGGCGTTCCCAAGGTAGTGTTATAAGACTTTTACTGTTCCTTATCTATATAAACGATTTGGGAGACAATCTGAGCAGCCGTCTTAGGTTGTTTGCAGATGACGCTGTCGTTTATCGACTAATAAAGTCATCAGAAGATCAAAAGAAACTGCAAAACTCTTTAGGGAGAAAATATCTGAATGGTGCGAAAAGTGGCAGTTGACCCTAAGTAACGAAAAGTGTGAGGTCATCCACATGAGTACTAAAAAGAACTCGTTAAACTTCGGTTACACGATAAATCGGTCTAATCTGAAGCCGTAAATTCAACTAAATACCTAGGTATTACAATTACGAACAACTTAAATTGGAAGGAACACACAGAAAATGTTGTGGGGAAGGCTGCGTTTTATTGGCAGGACACTTAGAAAGTGTAACAGACCTACTAAGGAGACTGCCCACACTACGCTTGTCCGTCCTCTTTTAGAATACTGCTGCGTGGTGTGGCATCCTTAACAGGTAGGACTGACGGCGTACGTCGAAAAATTTCAAAGAAAAGCAGAACGTTTTGTATTATCGCGAAACATCACAGAAATGATACAGTATTTGGGCTGGATATCGTTAAAAGAAAGGCGTTTTTCGTTGCGACGTAATCATCTCACGAATTTCCAATGGTTTCGACCGTTGATACTCGAATGACACTTCTTTACGTTGTGCGCTGCGAATCCTCTTCAGGTCTTCCCGCTCTTCACGGCCATTTTCCAGCAAGTCGTCCTACTTGTGTAGAACTTTGTCGTCTACGAGTGTCAACAACGTTATCAGCCGGACGCTGTCTCCACTTTGTCACACTGTGGTCTGTCGCAATCTCCTGCTGCCGTGGGATGAGTGCAAAACACCTGTGCGACAGAACCGCATGGCCTTCTCCGCCGCGTCGTCGGTTCAGTCTCCAAGCGCCAGGGTCTGCTCCGTGTGAGGAGTGCGTGGCGGACTGGGAGACGCTCTCCAGAACCGGAGAGTATGGGCAGTCTGTGTGTGTAGCTTTCCCACATCACTGGAGGAGGACCAGGGAACAGACGAGCGTTCGGGAGCGGTGAGGCGGCGTGGCGTGGCTGCGTGAGCCGGCCCTCTAACAGGGGAGCTGAGATGGCCGTCACTGCTCGAAACGTGGATCGCTTTCAGTGCGTCAAGCTGCACGGAGACTACGGATTGAGTAAAAGACCCGTTTTCAGTTAGAAGTGCACGCACACGCATGCCTCTCCACAGGAGGAAGAGGAGGAGGAGCAGATTAGTGTTTAACATGCCGTCGACAACGTGGTCATTAGAGACGAAGCACAGTGTTTGATTATGGAAGGATCGAGGAGGGAAGCGCTCGCGCCCTTTCAAAGGAACCATCCGGGCATTTTCCTCAAGCAATTTAGGGAAATCATGGAGCACTTAAATCGGGATGGCCGGATACAGGTTTGAACCGTCGTCCTCCCGAATGCGAGTCCAGTGTGCCGCCCTGCTCAGTCACACCTCCGTAGGTTCCAGAGCTGATACCCGTGAAGTATATTTTAGATGAAATCCCACATCAGTATAAAGTATAATTGAGGGCTGAAAGGGCTGGATTCTACAATGGAAGAATAATGGTTCAGCTACCTACAACTGCTGTACACTTAAGACTATACCGAGTAAAATAAATTTCATGTAGAAGATATACAAGCGTTATTATCCCACATTTATAAAACAGTTACGGAGCTTTCTTGATTCTTTCGTTTGGGTGTTAAGTGTCCTGGAAGAGCAGTCATTTCGTACATATCTGGCTGGCTATACCAAAAAGCAAGGAGCGACTGTTTTACAACGTTGACTTCTTTATTCAAGTTGCACGCAGTTTCAGGCATATATATTCATCTTCAGATTCTCAATTACGCAATAGATGCCGCTAGTGCCATCTTATCTGCTGTAGCAGTAAGCAAGAAATAATCATTTTGTCATCAAGGCAAATTTTATTTAATTTCAATCGTTGTATTTCATTAGAGAGGTCAAATATATTCTCTTCTTGCAGAAGGTTGACGGTGAATGCTGGATTCCCCTAATCCAGGCATTTGAAGACAGGCACATTTGCATGAAAACGGATCTAAGATGTAAACCTTTATAAAAAAGTGACTGCTGCCTATTAATTTTATCCCAATAAATGATATATAGTGTGTTAGCTCAAAAACTATACACATTATATACATGGATGTACCTACGTATACAGCGTGATTCAAAAGTAACTGTACACACGCCAAAATCAGCATAAAACAAATAAAGTTTTGTTAGAAATTGCTTTATTTCATTTACGCAGTAAAGAGGAACCACATGTGCAACACAAAATTAATTCTTCTCAGAAAGCAACAACACAAAGGGACCTGAAATTCAGCTCAACTATGTACTGTACATTTACAGCTCATGGTGGTCGAAATTTCATTGTAGACGAAGACCGTGACGGAACGTTGCAGTCTCCGTTCATCTCATTCTGCCCAGCTGCACATCCATCTTCAGTTCGCTGTTGTAGCTGTGCTAACATTCCCCATTCCAACACCATACACGAGCTCCTTGAGACGGCCCCAAAGATAGAAGTCCAGAGTCTTACGATCCGGAGATCTGATGGGCCAAGCAGCTGGTCCCGCACGACCTGTGCACTTACCGCGGTAAGCAGCTCTGAGGTACTCTTGCCCCTCAACCGAAATATTCAGTGACACCGTCGCACATAAGCCATAATGTACTGAGCAGTCAGCTACTGTGAAATAATTTGCGGTCCGAGTAACTGATTGTCCACTACGCCGCCCTAAATGTTAATTGCAAAACGGTGTTGATATTCTCGTACTGTAGTTACGCTGGGTTTCTCATAGGCCCATACGTGCCCCACAGCGTCATAGAGTACAACGGACCATACCGAGATCAAATAAAAAAAACGCATTTCGTATTAGAATCACCCTAGCAATGTAGAGGGGTCTACAAAGCAACGGAAATCGATATGCAGGCGAATACCATACACCAAAAGCGTGTACGGGTCATGAATTTCGCTTAACACTTTCTTCTTATTTTTATGCTTAGATTACACCCACGAGGTGTGTACAGTTACTTTCGAATTACCATGTACACTATGTGATCAAAAGGTTTCCGGACACCTGGCTGAAAATGACTTAAAAGTTCATTGGCGCCCTCCATCGGTAATGCTGGAATTCAATATGGTGTAGACTCACCCTTAGCCTTGATGACAGCTTCCACTCTCACAGGCATACGTCCAATCAGATGCTGGAAGGTTTCTTGGGCAATGGCAGCCCATTCTTCAGGGAGTGCTGCACTGAGGAGAGGTGTCGATGTCGGTCGGTGAGGCGTGGCACGAAGTCGGCGTTCCAAAACATCCCAAAGGTGTTGTGCAGATTCAGGTCAGGACTCTGTGCTGGCCAGTCCATTACAGGAACGTTATTGTTGTGTAACCACTGCGCCACAGGCCGTGCTTTATGTCAGGTGCTCAATCGTGTTGAAAGATACGATCGCCATCCCCGAATTGCTCTTCAACAGTGTGAAGTAAGAAGCCGCTTAAAACATCAATGTAGGCCTGTGCTGTGATCGTGCCATGCGAAACAAGGGTTGCAAGCCCCCCTCCCCCCCCCCCCCCATGAAAAACACGACCACACCATAACATCACCACCTCCGAATTTTATATTGTCACTCACTACACATGCTGGCAGATGACGTTCATCGGGCATTCGCCATACCGACACCCTGCCATCGGATAGCCACATTGTGTACGGCGATTCGTCACTCCAGACAAAGTTTTTCCACTGTTGAGTCGTCCAATGTTTACTCTCCTTACACCAAGCGAGGCGTCGTTTGGCATTTACCGGCGTGAAGTGTGGCCTATGAGCAGCCACTCGACCATGAAAGCGAAGTTTTCTCACCTTCCACCTAACTGCCATAGTACTTGTAGCGGATCCTGATGCAGTTTGGAATTCCTGTGTGATGGTCTGGATAGATGTCTGTCTGTTACACATTACGACCCTCTTCAACTGTCGGCGGTCTCCGTCAGTCAACAGACGACGTCGGCCTGAACGCTTTTGTGCTGTACGTGTCCCTTCACGTTTCCACTTCACTATCACATCGGAAACAGTGGACCTAGGTATGTTTAGGAGTGTAGAAATCTCGAGTACAGGCGTATGACACAAGTGACACCCAATCACCTGACCACGTTCGAAGTCCGTGAGTTTCACGGAGCTACCCATTCTGCTCTCTCACGGCGTGTAGTGACTACTGAGGTCGCTCATACGGAGTACCTGGCATAGGTAGCAGCACAATGCACCTAATATGAAAAATATATGTTTTTGGGGGTGTCCGGTTACTTTTGATAACATAGTGTGTGTATGTGTGTATATACGTATGTTCTACGTCTCCTAAACCACTGGACTGATTTCAGCCAAACTTGGTATACATGTATCTTAGTGGCTGCATATCATCGCAGTCGGGATAAGAACCACCTACCTATCAAATGTGTGAGGATGGGGGTGAAAGAGCAGCGTAGCCCACGACGCATGAATACCGATACTTAACTTATTCAGTATGACAGCACTTGGAGACTTGAAACAAACTTTACGCTTCATATCCAACCTTCTCGAAACTTTTACTCGCTGATGACGTGTATAAAATGATGAAAGGAAAAATGTTTGTCGCTTTCTGAGTATTCGCTCCTCATGCAGTAAAACTGCCGATTGAAGCATGACGTTGTAGTTTATTGCTTCTTTACGTATAACTGTATTCGTGATACATTTTGCAGGCAGTATCCACATATACCACTTAATCTACCGAGCAATTATGTCGTTGTACGACAGTCGGTTCAATAGACACGACATCGTAAACATTGAGCTACGTGGAAACGATACTGCAGGGTGAAATTCGCTAGAGATGCAGGTGAAATATGTTAAATATATGTGAAATACATGTGTGTTTGCGGGCAAAGCCGTGGGTAAAAGGCTCATTCTAAGTCCCTGGGAAGATTTCAACCAAATCTGATACACTTATTAGTTACAGTCTTGAAAGAAATACTGTGGGCGGTAAGAACCATCCGTCTTCTACTGGGGTAAGCGTGACAACACGAAGAGAGAAGGGGACAGACAGCGAGGAAACAGGAGCTGGTGGACACAGATGAGGAGGAGGAGGAGATGAGTAGAGAAAGAGGGTGGCGAAATGGACAGAGGGGGAGGAGAGGAAGAGAGTGACAGAAAAAGGGAGGATCAGGATATGAGCAGGGAGAGGAGGGAGGAGATAGAAATAGGGCGAGGAGGATTTGGTCAGAAAGGGGGTTGAAGGATCAGATCGACAAAAGAGGGGAAGGAGCGGATGGACTAATAGAAGATTGGAATAAATACATACTTGGGCAACGCCCGGTACTCAGCTAGTACTATAAAATTAAGTCGGTCAGTTTGTATATTGCGATATTTTCCAAGTGGAGCTGGCTTCCCATTGAAGCAGGTCCCTAGCAATAGTTGAAGTTCAGTGTCTGATGTATCATGCCTAGAGTAGTCATAATTCAGAACCTCCACCTCTGCAGAGATTCTCATGTCCACGTTTTCAGATGGTACAAGTGGTGAACGACAAGACGCGGCATTTGCTAACTCGTGGCGAACTGCAGAACGCCTCTCTGCCCCGTCCTCCCCGCCTCACCGTGGAACACTGTATTGGTTTATTCTACCGTCGGAGTTTCAACCTGAGGGAACATCTGGCGGCGACGGGTTTCACCGGTGTGGGCGACAGGGCGAGCCTGTAGAGGAGAGGCGCCAGGCAGGCGCGTGTCTGGGGCTGTCAGCTGTGAGGGGGGAGGGGGGGGGGCGGTTACTGCAAGTACTGGAAGGCAGGCCAAGGCAGCAGGCGCGCCAGCACGGCGGCGCTTCCTCCGCAGGTGAAAGCGGCCGCGCCGGGCTCTGCGAGAGTGCCAGGGTTTCGCCTGTCCTACAGGAGTCTTCAGTGACCACTTTGTGGCTGGGCGGCCACGGTACGGCAGCCACTCGGCACTGTCAACTCTGTCCGAAGCCGCGCTCTTTGAGCCATACACTTTCCGGTGTTGAGTAAACCTCAGGCAGATTCTGACAGGTGTAAGAGGTATGGCTAAAAAATAACCGGATTAGGTATATGACGTGCCTTATTTTTACTTCTTGACGTCCCTTTCAAAATACTTCTCTCCAAATCCTTACGCCGTTCATGCGAATTTTCCATTGCTTAAAGCAGTGTTAGACGTTATCTGCTGAAAACACGTTCATGTTCTCGGCCGCTTTTTCTTTCACGGCATAGAAGTTATTACATTTAAGGGGGGTAGGACGTCAAACGGGCCGACTTGGAGCAGGAGATTTTATTTTCTACTGTCTATACTTTTACAAATAAATTCATAAAACTTTGTCAGCATGAGCAGGAAGGATTCGGGATTCATACTCATAGCAGTGGAAGTTCAAAAACATAACAAAATAAATTTTTTTTCATGTGAAATTTCATCATTTTTCGTTTACTATTGGCTGCATTTGTTGCTATAGGTACATTTTTCTTCACAAGTAACAGAGATTCTTTGATGAATTTTGCACAGCATACAAACCATACTTACAGTTGTATGAAACTCTAGAATTTTCCAAATCTATGAAAAACTGTGGTAAAAATTGAGATGATTAATTACAAAATTTGATTTTTTTCTAAACATAAAGTGTAAAACGTAACAGCTCATTCATTTTTTCATAAATTAAATATATTCTAGAGTTTCAGACACCTGTAAGTATGGTTCGTATGCTGTGCAAAATTCATCGAACAGTCTCTCTCACTTGTGAAGAAAAGTGTATCTATAGCAACAAATGCAGCCAATAGTAAATGAAAAAATGATGAAATTTCACACGTAAAAAAAATTATTTTGTTATATTTTTGAGCTTCCGCTGCTACGAGTGTGAATCCTGAATCCTTCCTGGTCATGCTGACAGAGTTTTATGAATTTACTTGTAAAAGTATAGACAGTGGAAATTAAAATGTCCTGTGGTGCCTCTCCTGCTCCAAGTCGGCCTGTTTGACGTACTACCTCCCTTAAAGAGTTTACTCCTTGATACTAAGATTAAATTTAATATTTACTATAAAACAGGGAAATTTTACGGCGGCTATGCGGTCGGTGAAACATATAAGTTTCGTGTACATTCATTTCGTAATGAGATACACTTCTCGTTTCAAGTTCTTTTGTTTTAAATGTCTTTACGGCACAATTGTCGCTGGGACGGCACAAGTATATAAAATACCCAAAAATAATGGAAGCTCTTTTTATGAAACAAAACTGAATCGTTTTGTAGCCTTCGCCCTCCAGTGGAGTGTGGCTGCTATGGAACTTCCAAATAAATGAAACCTGAATACGGCACCGAAACTCGAACCCAGGTCCTCGCCCTTATTTGGCAACACGTTTTCCAATTGAATGTTATGTTATGCATCAATAACCGCATTACAATCTTGGTCCGGCGGTTTTCATCTCTAAGGAAGGTAAATTTTTATGATTTTCGATGAATTGTTGGCTTCATTAGTTTTAACCCAAGAAAATCGGGAAAATAGTAAGCGAAAGAATAACGGTTGAATCATCGTGCCTCTACCATCTCTGACTTTCCTTGTAAAAAGGCTGTCGCCCGATTATAACAGTCTTGCTCTGCGACAGTAAATTTGGTACAATTCCGACGTCAAGTACAAACCCATACTTTTTACAGAGAAAAATGTCAAAGACATTATCGTAATCCTGTTGCGCCACGAAAAAGTTAGTGTGTAGTCGATTCTTGAGCACTTCCTTGTCTGCTGAATACTTAAAATAATGTAGATGAATATTACACGAGCGGAAATGACGACAGACAGATGTTAGTAGAAATTCGTAAGTATATAAAAAATACATGCGCGAACCGTACAACTTCCACAGTCAGATGTTAAGGAAAAACCTTGAAACAGCAAATTCTGGTGCTACGCAAAATCATGAAGTGGATCGTCTTCTGTTCAGTGACTCGTCGATTAGTCTGGTATGCCAGTTGGCTGGCTCTGAGCACTATGAGACTTCACATCTGTGGTCATCAGTCCCCTAGAACTTAGAACTACTTAAACCTAACTAACCTAAGGACATCACAAACATCCATGCCCGAGGCAGGATTCGAACCTGCGACCGTAGCGGTCGCGCGGTTCCGGACTGCACGCCTAGAACCGCTAGGTATGCCAGTAGAAGACAGTAAAAGGAAAGCTCATGTTTTAATTTCGCGTTTGAAATATAATACACGGAGGACGATCTACAGATGTGCCATCGTTTGACCGTCGCACAGACTCCCATTGGAGGACATAAAAAGTTCGTACCCCAGGCATTGAGACTCTACTGAAAGACTTGCAGACAGACATGGCGCTACGTCCTGATGACGTCTCCATTCGATTTTACAGAGCGTACTCTTCGCCATTGGTCCTTTACTTAGATTGGATTTATCGCGAATCTCTCGCCCAGCGTAAAGACCCAAGCTACTGGTAGAGAGAGCAGGTGTCTCTTGTATATAGGAAGGGTAAAAGAACGGGTCTGCAAAATTAGAGATAAATATCATAACATCGGTTTGCTGCAGAATTCCTGAACATGTTCTAAGTTCTGTTATAACAAATTTCATTAAGGCAGAGGAGCGGCTGTCAGCAAGTTAGCAGTGATTTAGAAAGCATTGGTCGTGCGGAACTGAGCTTGTCCTTTGTTCACGCAATATTGTGCGAACCATGGATGAAGGCAGATGCGTATTGTTAGGATTCCGGAAAGTGTTGGACACCATGCCCCACATGAGACTATTAACGAAAGTCTGAGCATACAGAATAGTTTCCCAGCGATGTGAGTGGCCCCACCACTTCTGAGGTTATAAGATCCAGTACCTTGTTCTGAACAGCGAGTGTTCATTAGAGACAAGGGTATTGTCAGGGGTGGCCCAGGGAAGTGTGATGGGAGCGCCCTTGTTCTCTGTATACATAAGTGACCTGACATGTAGGGTGAGCAGCGATCTGCAACTATTTGTTAATGACGCTGCATGAGAAGGGAAAGTATTACCGGTCAGTGACTATAGGTGGATCCAGGATGGATTTGGTGTGGCGATGAATGGCAGCTGGAAAACTGTAAGCTAACGCAGAGGAGTAGGAAAACGTTTCAGTACAATATTAGTAGTGTTCAGCTTACGTAACGTTGCAAAGCGGTGTGAAATGGAATGAACGTGTAATTTCGGTACCAGGGAAGGCGAATGGTAGACCTCAGTTTTTTGGGAGAATTTTAGGAAAGCGTAGCTCGTGTAAAAAGAAGATCGCTTGTAGAACACTAGTGCTATCCATTATTGAGTAGTACTAGAGTGTTTGGGATCCCAATCAGTTCGCATTAGACGAAGGCAACGCAGCAGTTCAGAGGGTGCGGCCAGATTTGTCGCCATCAGTTTCGATCAACACGCGAGTATTGTGAAGGTACTTCGTGAATTCAAATGGGAATCCGCAGTGGAAGGCTACGTTCTTTTCACGAAACGCTGTTGAGAAAATTCTGACAACCGGTATTTGCGACTGACTACAGAACGACTCAACTGCCACTAACGTACATTTCAGGTGAGAACTGCAAAGGCAAAAGAAGAGAGATTAGAACTCCTACGGAGAGATACACAGACACTCGTTTTTCGCTCGCCACGTTTGCGATTGGAAGAGGGGAGGAAATTACTAGTAGTGGTTGAAGGTACCTTCCGCCATGCACTGTATGGTGGCTTGTTGTGTATCAATGTGGATGTAGATGGGACCATAAATGTCGATTGAATTTCTGCGTTATTTCAAAATGGTAGTAGGTACTAGAAAAAGGTTGACAAATGATGGTGCTTTGGTAGATATTTGCGTGACCGTTGCTTCGCAACAATAGCGATCGTTTCCATGGAAATGAAGTGTTCTGCCTCGTTCCCCACGGATCGGTATAGCTCTGAAGGCAGCGCGTGCTTGATTTGTGGCAGGCGTCGCAGTGCGTTCGCGAGCGGAGTAACAGACGGAGCGTGGGTTGTCCTTCAAAAGGTGAGTCCTTTCCACTACAGGAATCATTCAGTTATTAATCACGGGCAGTTAGTTGGCACTGTCAAAAAATGTTGGCATACTCATCTTCGAGATGAATGTTTGAGCGGAAAAAGGAAAGATAAGTTTCAAATATGGGGGGAGTTGTCAACTGTTACTGTAATAATAAATTTGTTCCATGGACAAAAGAACTGGTGAGATTTTATGTAGCCAAAGTACATTGACGTAAATGGCGGCACGTATAATTACTCTCGTACTATCGCACGTAGAAGTAGAGATTAGTGGATGTCATTATGACGTCTGTGCAGGAAGAAGCGTAGTTACAATTTGCAGAATATAAGTCTATGGTTGCACATAACTATATATGTAGACAAAATAGCGATAAAACAGATGCAAGATGATAAATACGTGGGTCCGTTTGATAAAATTAGAAAACTGAGAACAGGGAAACCGATCAGTGAAATAAATGCCTAGTGTGTTTAATACTACAGCTTGGTATCCAGAATATATTAATTATTTTTATGTTTAAAAAATTCTTCATATCAGTTTTGCCACTATACCGATGTGAGTGATTGTCAAAGACGTGTCGGCCTTGCATATGTTTGCTAGAGATGATGGATGACAACGAAGTATTGTCAGGGCTTGAAATTTTCACACAGGAAGAAACTTTTTATGTGACAATTTTTATAACCCGACGCACTGGTGTAATTGCTATTTCGAGCAAGCAAATAGCATAGTTCAGTTCTGTTCATGTTTTGTCCAGCTCTACTTAATTCCACAATTATAAACACTTGATGTAGCTGTTTGTTTTCCCACAAGATTAGAGGACGTTCGACATAAACGTTACAGGTTTTTCTCCCTTTCTCGTTTCTTGCCTTGTTTTTTCGCCCATTGAGAAGACACTTGTGATGGGAACTATGAGCGCGAATTGATGGTGGAAGTCGTTAAAACGATGGTCTCTCACGTGATTCAGCGAATGGAAATATAAAGAGAATGTTTTGCCTATGTGCTTCGCACTACAAACCATTTCGTTCATAGCCCCACCTCCAGCCTGTTGATAGGCCCTCGCGTTTAGACTGCCGAATATCGACCTCGTCCCACCGTTATTTTTTGAACAAGTGGTAAGTGTCCCATGTTTGGGTGAGACTGTACACTAAGTCGCGATCAACACAGTTTCTCACGATTTTGAGTCCAATCGACCCTTTGCGATAGTGTGAGAAGCAAGAAGTCTTAAGTCAGCACTTCATTTGGTCGAAATCTATGTAGTGTACAGTTACCAAGAAGTGGTCTGGAACTCCGACTTGTCTGGTTGTCCCAGACACCTGTGGAATGCCTTTTTGCGAAGCACGTGGTCCGCCTCGGTAGCTGCGCGGTCAGTGCAACTGATTGCTAAGCAAAATGTCCCGGGTTCGATAGCCGATTGCGTTCTCCTGATGTTCGTATCGTCATAACTGACATTCCACCCTTGAAGATGGCTGAATGGGGACGGCCCGAAAGCATGTGAACTGAAGAAATAAATAAAGCGCATGGTTATTACTATTTTGTCTGTTTGTTATTCACTTAAAGACATTGAGTACCCGGCAAGGCTTGGAGTTGTCTTTTGGAAGTGTCATGAAAATAACCTGCTATCCCACACATTTATTTATTTACATTTAACAATTTCTGGGTCGGACACAAAAACGTCAACGAGAAAGCTTCAAAATTGCTTCCCTCCGATAAATTTTTCTATCTTCCTTACCGTATCGGTGATTTTTTTTCTTTACTGTGCCTACTGTTAAGTTTGCTTGTTGATTTCTAACTAGAACGTGCTTATCTAGAGGAATGCGGTTTCTTTTTCAAGCGTGCCCTTCAGAATTACTTTTCATTTTAAGTTTTTTACACATGCATTGTTGTTCTAGCTGATTTTCATGAAACTCCCGCACAATAATAATTGTCCTCCACGAAGTCCGTTGTTAATTGTTAGAAATCGATGGAAGCATCAGCGACTCTATGCCGACTGCAGTAAATAAACAAATTCTGTGTGTTGAAATATATCTAGGACTGCAACTTATTTATTAAACGTATCAGTACTGTAAAAGTATGAGCTGTCAAATCATAATAAGTTATTAAATGAAACAACAAGTTTACTGTTAAACACTCCTCTCTCAGTACCTCTCGTCAAATTGTGAATGTAGCATGTTTAAGAGAATCTGGCGCATCATAGATTTCTTACTAGAAGGAGAGGGAAATAATCGAGGCTTTGGCACGATAGATCCAGAGGAAAAGGAAGACTTGGTTCAAGAGTAGAGCTCAGTGGTTTACCTAATTTGTTGTATGTTCCTTCAACTAAGCTATGACCGATTTCTTCTCTTACCCTTGCCGGCCAGATGTACGAGAAATAGTCCACTACCGAAGATATTTTGAGCACACAAGGTCCTTTGCATTTCGTAGGAGTACGTGGCTAACACAACAGTTTTTAATACATTTTGATTGGCTGCTTTCTTGCCTGATAAAAAATTTTGCAGTTTATTTCAAACTAACTTACCGATGAGCTAGAGACTTGAAATTTTCAACATAGCTGAGAACTGGGTGGCAGTGGGATATTAACTCGGTTTCTTCTCCCGTCTATGGCGGAGAGTATTTCGTGTACCACTGATATCTCCCCCTTTTCCTGTTTAAGTCGCGAGTGTTTCGTAGGAAGAAAGATTGCTGATGTGACTTGGTATCTCTCTAATTTTTACCTCCACGGTCTTTCCGCGAGAGATTTGTAGGAGGAAACAAATGGCTCTGAGCACTATGCGACTTAACTTCTGAGGTCATCAGTCGCCTAGAACTTAGAACTAATTAAACCTAACTAACCTACGGACATCATACACATCCATGCCCGAGGCAGGATTCGAACCTGCGACCGTAGCGGTCACGCTGTTCCAGACTGTAGCGCCTAGAACCGCACGGCCACACCGGCCGGCTAGGAGGAAACAATATATTGTTGAATTTAGGTAAAGGGAAACTGAAATAAACCTGAGATTTATCACATCTCTGTTGCAATTTCATAAGATTGTTTGAAGCCTATTGAAAAATTCACGCACACGAAGCTGATAAGCAGAAAATAATTATTGAAGTATACTTTTTAATATAACATGTTTTTGAAACGAACTGAAAAGCATAAAATAATTTCCCCAAGCCACATACAAATTTCTCACTCTATACAGGTAGTCCTGAAAATTTTTTTAAAGCATTACGTTACTTGTCAAATTGAAACCGTGCAATGGTTAATGGCAAGTAAAGAACATCTTGGAATTTTTCACTCGAATTCCGCAGCGCAACTATGTATTTCGAGTGTGAAGGTTCCAAAATGTTTCACTCGTCATGTAAATGTAAACATTGACATAAACGTGTACTTTTACTATGTATTATGGATTTTAACAACTAGTAAGCATCAAGGGAGTGCTGGATAGGAGACATACCAAGTTCCATGAAGCAAATTTTAGCTGTGCTTTTTTGTACTTGTGACAAACCTGTTTGTAACGTTATTTCTGACAAACTTGTGTGGAATGTGCAATATATTCTCCATTAAAATGTTGACGTGGAAAGAGTAATGAACGCACAGTGGAGAATGACGTACAACCAAAAAACATGTTCTAATATCTGAAGTCTCACTTGTGAAAACCGGTCAGCTAGCCGCTGTGGCCGAGCGATTCTAGGCGCTTCAGTCCGGACCAGTGCTGTTGCTGCGGTCGCTGTTCAACACGGCTGAAGCGAAATACATCGGGCATGGATGTGTGTGATATCCTTAGGTTAGTTAGATTTAAGTAATTCTAAATCTAGGGGACTGATGACCTCAGATGTTACGTACGTCCCATAGTGCTTAGTGCCATTTGAACCATTTGAAAAGCGGTCAATACAAAATAGTTTTGAACGCGATCTTGGCTACAGGAATTTCTGTAAAGTGCATACATATCGCTTCTTCTCATTTCTTCTTATAAGAAACTTCAATATGGGTATGGTGTTAGGAATCTGTATGGAGGTACGAGAAATTATTTTCTTCTTTTTTGTCCGTTTTAAAGACGTGCTATATTAAAAGGGTTATTTAAATCATTATTACATTACGACTCTCTTTCGTCTAATGTTACGTACAAACAATATAAAGCCAGATGTACGTGCGAGACACACAGTGAGTGATGAAATTAGCTTCTTCCCATTAACGACCACAGAGCTTCACTTCCTTGGCAACCAGGGTTGTGTCTTTGTCGCCTGCACCCATTAAGACAACTGCTTTGCTGGTTCGCAATTTCCTCCGCTGTTCAACACGGCTGAAGCGAAACACAAACCGCCGCGCCGCAGAATGGCTGCGCCGCGGATTAATTCACAGGACTCGCTCTGCAGACGTAGCACAAGTCTCCGTGGAAACTAGAGCGGCGCGGTGCGGGTCTTAACAACACTCCGCGCGTGACTGCGCACTCCAACAACGCTAACGAAATTCGAGAAGTATAACTCAAGCCAACGTACTCTGCCGTCAGTTCTAGCTGTTTTTTGTACACCAGTTGTTTCCTTCAATCATTCCTTTAAACAGAGTGTTTTCACAAGAGCGTGCAAAAATGTAACAGGACATAGAGAATGCTTCACTGAAAAATTTGAGGTAGGGGACGTGGGGCCGGAAAAGCTAGACTAGGGAGATATGGAAGTAAACTTGTCTACCGCTATCTAGCATTACCGTTTTCCAGCTTATTTACAACTAACAGGCCTACAAGTTTACAAGTACTGTGCTATTTATTTACACGTACATTCTTTACTTCCTGAAACAAGGAGGACGCGCCTATTTGCTAGGAAATCATGATGCAGGTTTTGTTTATTTTGCTTTTCCGTAAGGTAGCTCTGTTGTATCGTATTTACATTGTCACGTGACAGAACGTGCCATGAATTAACAACAGACCCATTCGTTACTCAGTTCTATGCAGAGACGTACAGCACAATACGATAGAAATGGCTCTGAGCACTATGGGATGGTCATCAGTCCCCTAGAACTTAGAACTACTTAAACCTAACTAACCTAAAGACATCACACAACACCCAGCCATCACGAGGCAGAGAAAATCCCTGACCCCGCCGGGAATCGAACCCGGGAACAATACGATAGAGCAGTACCGGTGCACTTTCGCAGAACTCACTGATGTGAACTTTGTGTATGGGGAAGTACGCAGCAATTCTCTCGCTGCCGAAAGGCAGTACGGGGAACGATTTCCTAACAGACATCATCCGTCATGATGAGTTGTTTATTTCTCTCCGTCGACGAATGTGAGTGTCTGGTTCATTGGAAAAAAGAAACGAGGGACCTGGCAACATGAGAATCGCTCGCACACCCGGTTTTGAAGAGTAGGTGCAGGAACGTGTTGCAACGGGCCCCATTACAAGTACTCCTCGAATTGCGCGTGAAATGGGCGCTGCATATACCAGCGTGTGGAATACTCCAGGATCAATTATTACACCCACATCACGCACAAGGAATCCATGCAATGCCTGTGACTGACTTTGCACCAAGGGTCGCATTCTGCCAGTGATGGCTCCAACAATGGCTCGATCGATCAGATTTCCTCCAAATCGTGCTGTTTACTGACGAGGCCTCATTTGGTTGAGATATTATTTCGAACATCAGAAAGAGGCCTGTAGTAGAGTCACACCATCAAGTATGTTTTGCTGTGAATATCTGGGCCGGCAGTGCAGGCGACAATCTCATTATGCCATATCTTTTACCTGGCCGTCTGAATGGCCACCTGTACTTGAGGTTGGTGCAAAGAGTTCTACCCGAGTTGTTGGAGAACGTACCCTGGCCTGTTCGTGGGAGGATGTGGATACAACATGACGGTGTACCGCCTCACTTCAGTATGGATTTCCGCAACCATCTCAGTGCTACATTTCCTCATCGCTGGATTGGAAAGCAGGACCTATTCCATGGCCTGTGAGGTCACTTGATCTGAACCCGCTTGATTATTTCCTATGGGGATAGCTACAGTCACCTGTGCATGAGACCCAAGTGGATACGGAGATGGAATTAATTGTCAGAATTGTAACTGCCTGTGATGCGATCCGAAACGCACCAGGGATATTTGTCAGGGTGCGTCAGAATCTTGTTCGCCGATCTTGAGGTCGATGGCCGTCGGTTTCAAAACATTTTGTGAGATACAGTACAAATAGTACGTTCATCGTGTCAGTGATGGTATTTGCAGTAAACTGCAGCTAATGGAAACAAAAAAAGTGCACAATAATGTGACTTTATTCCTATTATCTCTCTTGGCGGACTTCTCCGACTGCTGGTTCCCTACCTGAAAACGTTCGGTGGAGCATTCCTTGTGTCCTGTTATATTTTTGCACGCTCTTACGGAAACACCCTGCACATGCAATCCTGTCGTTATATTCAATGTTGTTTAATAACTGTTATTGTACAAAGGGTTACGGGAAATAGCATAACCACGCACACTTTACGTTGCAAACGAACATCTCCAAAATGAGATTTTCACTCTGCAGCGGAGTGTGCGCTGATATGAAACTTCCTGGCAGATTAAAACTGTGTGCCCGACCGAGACTCGAACTCGGGACCTTTGCCTTTCGCGGGCAAGTGCTCTACCAGCAGAGCTACCGAAGCACGACTCACGCCCAGTACCCACAGCTTTACTTCTGCCAGTATCTCGTCTCCTACCTTCCAAACTTTGGAAGTTCCATATCAGCGCACACTCCGCTGCAGAGTGAAAATCTCATTCTGGAAACATGCCCCAGGCTGTGGCTAAGCCATGTCTCCGCTATATCCTTTCTTTCGGGAGTGCTAGTTCTGCAAGGTTCGCAGGAGAAGTTCCGTAAAGTTTGGAAGGTAGGAGACGAGATACTGGCAGAAGTAAAGCTGTGGGTAGCGGGCGTGAGTCGTGCTTCGGTAGCTCAGTTGGTAGAGCACTTGCCCGCGAAAGGCAAAGGTTCCGAGTTCGAGTCTCGGTCGGGCACACAGTTTTAATCTGCCAGGAAGTTTCAAACGAACATCTGCTCTATTTTCATCTACATACATACTCGACAAACCACCGTACGGTGAATGATAGAGGGCACCTCCTACCACTATTAGTCATTTCGTTTCCGGTTCCACTTGCAAATGGTGGGAGGAAAAAACGACTACCTATTTGCTTCCGTACTATCCCTGATTTGCCTTGGTGGTTTTCACGCAATATGTCCGATGGAGGCAGCAGAATAGTTATGCAGTCTTTCGCAAATACCGTTTTCTAAACTTCAATAGTGTTTAGCAAAAAGAACATACTCTCCTTTCCAGGAAAGCCCATTTGAGTTCACTTAGCATTCCCGTAATATTCGCATTTTGATTGAACCTACCGTTGAGAAATGTATCTGGATGCCTATGAATTGCTTAGATGTCTTCCTTTAGAGCGACCTGGTGCGGGTCCCAACAACTCGAGCATTAGTCAAGAACAGGCAAGTGCGAGGTCTCTGTCTTTCTGTTCCTGCGAGACTTGACTTTTCGCAGTGCAGTAGCTTCACTCTTATCCTCACGCACGACTTGGTTAGATGGTAAATAAAATAGTACACGCTTATGTCGCCCGTGCCAGTTACACTCGGACAACGAAATGCATTACTTCAAACTTTTTGAGCTTTAGTTTGCCCCACGGGACATAACGTGCCATCTCCTCCCGTGACAGAACGTACAAATCATCCTCAATTGGTTATTTCTCCGAAGTCTAAGTAGTCAGAACGGAAAGAGCAGACAGGTCGAAGGATTCGTTCATTTGTTAATTGCGCGCACGGGTTTTATTCTAAGGGCTTACGTCTTTCATCTCTTTTCTCCTATGGAAAATATGAAGTCGACTATAGCGAGGACCGTCCTTAAATCTAAATTCATCCATTTGCACCCTAGCTCTATCCTCCCAGTACGGTAAAGAAACACTGAGAATCTTTTCTAACCATTGGCGACATTATCTTGAAACCCAGACTAGAACTGACGTACGCAACTGCTGTTCACCGTAGTTATTTTCTACCTCAGCATCTCTGGATAATAACTTATCATGGGCTCAGCTTTTCTAAAATGTTTTGAAAGAATATACCCCCCCCCCCCCCACTGGACTGTATATTACTGTATGTCTCTTCTGTACAGTCTAGAATTCGGCTTCTACGCCATTTTCGAGTACGATGTACTTAAACCACTAAAACGTCGTATCTCGTAAACTCAGTCTGAAGTAAGTAAATACAGTCTTGTGTTTACCTGGATGTCGCTGGCTTTACCAGATGTGACATGTTAATAGTCTAAGAACTTTGTACTCGATAATGGTAAAAAAGCATTTATATACAACCATTCGCTCACTAAAAGATCCGAACCTAAAGATCGGAAAATTGCTCTAGTCACACAAATACTCAAAAAGGGAAATTGGTGTGATCCGCTGAATTACAGGCCCATATCACTAACATCGATATGCAGTATGGTTTTGGAACACATTCTGTGTTCCAACATCATGCATTACTCGACGAAAACGATTTATTGACATTCACCACGGATTCAGAAAATATCGTTCTTGTAAAACACAACTAGCTAATCTTACTCATGAAGTAAAGAGTGCTATCGGCAGGGGATGCCAAATTGATTCCATGTTTTTAGATTTCCAGGAGGCTTTAGACACCGTTTCTTACAAGCGTCTTATAACCAAACTGAGTGCCTATGAAATGTTGCCTCAGTTGTGCGACTGGATTCGTGATTTCCTGTCAGAAAGATCACAGTTCGTAGTAGTAAACGGAAAGTAAAACATAAAAAATATCCGTCATTGCCCAAGGAAGGAACGCAATGCTGGTGGACGCACAAGTGTTCCGGAGCACACCGTTCATAGTACAATGTTGAACATGGAGCTCCGCAGCAGACCACTCCTACGTGTGCGCATATAAACACAACGAAACGACTTCGTTAATGCCGATTTCTGTGGGCACGGGACGATCGGGATTCGACCGTCGATCAATCGAAATGTCGGCTCTTCGGGTGAATCACAAAAAATGGTTCAAATGGCTCTGAGCACTATGGGACTCAACTGCTGAGGTCATTAGTCCCCTAGAACTTAGAACTAGTTAAACCTAACTAACCTAAGGACATCACAAACATCCATGCCCGAGGCAGGATTCGAACCTGCGACCGTAGCGGTCTTGCGGTTCCAGACTGCAGCGCCTTTAACCGCACGGCCACTTCGGCCGGCGGGTGAATCACATTTTTACCATGTTACATCGATGGCCGTCTGCACAAACGCCGTCATCGAGGTAAACGGCGGTTCGTAACGTGCAGCGCAGCATGGACGCAGGGTGGTGGGACCGGTATTCTGCTATGGGAGACATTCTTCTGCGCTTGCACGAAACATGTGATAGTAATGGAAGACACGCTGACAGCTGCTAACTACCTGCATTCCTTCATGCTTGATGGCTTCCCCGACGGCGATGTGATCTTTAAGTAGTATAACTGTCCGTGACTCGCAGCCAAAACTATGCCAAATTGGTTTGTGCAACATTAAAGTGAACTCACATTGATGTGTTGGCGACCAAATTCACCTGATCTAAATGCTATGGAAGCCATCTGGGTCGCTAACGGGCACCATCACTAAATACGCAAATCAGCGGTCCGTTATTTACGTGAATTACATGACCTGTGCGTAGACATCTAATGCCAATCTCCACAAACTAAACACCAAACTGTTCGATTCCTGATGTGGGGAATCAGTGATGTATTTCATTCCAAAGGCAGACAAACCAGATATTAAGCTTGTGGTCATAATGTTTTGGCTCAGCAGCTTATGTATGTATGTATGTTCCACATGTCCTCCTACATCAAACTTGGTTGGTTGGTTGGTTGGTTGGGGAAGGAGACCAGACAGCGTGGTCATCGGTCCATCGGATTAGGGAAGGATGGGGAAGGAAGTCGGACGTGCCCTTTCAGAGGAACCATCCCGGCATTTGCCTGATTTAGGGAAATCACGGAAAACCTAAATCAGGATGGCTGGACGCGGGATTGAACCGTCGTCCTCCCGAATTCGAGTCCAGTGTCTAGCCACTGAGCCACCTCGCTCGGTCCAAACTTGGTATACTATGACTTAGTCTGCAAAGAATCGCTGGTGAGGGGGGGGGGAGGGGGGTTGCGATCTACGTATGATGGGGGTGAGGGTGTGGTTGAAAGAGCAGTGTAGCCCACGATGCATGAATACTGATATTGTACTCATCCAGTATTTGAGGATGAGAGCACTTACAGACTTGCAACAAACTTCACACGTAATGTCACACCTTCAAGAAACATTTTCTCGCTGACGATCACCACAAAATGGTGAATGGAAAAAAGTTTGTCGCTTATTATATTTTCGCTGTTCATGCGGTAAAACTGCCGCATCAGGCATGACGTTTCAATTTGTTATTTCTTAACGACACATTTCGCAGACGGTAGCCACATATAACACTGGATGTACCTGCAGAATTATATCACTGTGCAGCACATAGTTCAGGAAATAACGACCTCAAAACATGAGCTGCTTGAAAATGAAACTGTGGTGTCACCGCCAGACACCACACTTGCTAGGTGGTAGTTTTAAATCGGCCGCGGTCCATTAGTACATGTCGGACCCGCGTGTCGCCACTGTGTGATCGCAGACCGAGTGCCACCACAAGGCAGGTCTCGAGATACAGACTAGCACTCGCCCCAGTTGTACGGACGACTTTGCTAGCGACTACATGGATGAAGCATTGCTCATTAGCCGAGCCAATAGTTAGAATAGCCTTCAGCTAAGTCAATGGCTACGACCTAGCAAGGCGCCATTAGTAACATTGCATGTATCTAAAGAGTCTCACTTGTATCGCCACAATCTCCAGATGTACCACAAGGATGGATTAAAGTTAAATATTCCAGAAGCTACGTACTTTTCTTTATAGAATTCATTACGTATCCTATTTCAAACCTCACGCACCCTGCTTTGGCGTAGCGCGTGCCTTTCGGCTTCCTCTCATTGTGTCTAGGCTGTCTTGTCTAGACACAACAGAAACTGCAGTGCGAAATTCGCTAGACATAGAAGTGAAACACTGGTACGTGTACAGATACGTGTGAAATGAGTTAAATATACGTGAAATATATTTGACATGGGCGTATGCTATGCGTGCAGAGACACGGGAAAAAAACTATTCTTAAACTCCTGGAACGATTTGGGTCAAATTCGGTACACATATCAGTTACGATCTGGAAAGAAATTCTTTAGGGGTAATGACCACCAGGTTCCTATTGGGGTAGGCGCGATAACGTGCATAGTGAAGGGGAGAGGAGGAGATGGGTAGATATAGTGAGGGGAAAGGGAAGGAGAGATGGCGATGGAGAAGGTGGACACAGAAAGGAAAGAGGAGGAAATGGACAATGACGCGGGCAGGATGAGAAAGGCAGAGGAGGAGGAGGAGGAAAGGAACAGAGTGGAGGTGAAGGAGGTCGATTAATTTAAGACTGGAGTAAATGAGAGTACATACCCGGGCAACGCCAGTTGCTCAGCTAGTAAAGAAATAAACATTCCCACTTGCCTATTGTCGTCTCATATGTTCTAATTATTGAAACCTGCGCTGTCATCTCTGTTACCTCCACCTTCAAGTGTGTGCACGTTCCTCGGAACGCTTTTCCGGCCATATGTCCATATGACCTTTTCTGCTCCTTGCCATCCGATTGATGATTTCCTGCAGTTTCTCCACAGTTAGCAAAATCACACCGTATACACTGTCTTTATTCCCTGAATGAATTATCTTCTCGGCGTGTGATCTATCTATCTATCTACCTACCTACCTACCTACCTACCTACCTACCTAACAACCTCTACGAGGGCGCAGTTTAACACAATGCGGTGAGCGGCCGAAAGCAGTCCTTTCCTGCACTGGGCGGCGCTGGTTGGCTGCAAGAAGAAAGGGCAGGTCCGCCGTGACAGATGGGACGCAGCACGCAAGGTTAGGCTAGGCGTGGCGTTGCCCTGTGGGCGGTGGGCGTGGCCACCGCCGGCAGCGAGGGGCTGCCGCTGTGATCCCACCGACGCGGTTAGGCCAACGCTCGCGTGTGCTCTCCAGCTTATCTGCCAAACTGTTCTTTCCACACCTCCTATCAGAACTCAACCGTAGTAAATCACCTCCCGTGCATGCTAAGCACTTATTCTCTACGGCTGAAGGACACGACCAAAAATTAGGACATAGACATGCAGACTCGCTTGGTATGAGTGCGTATACGCTGGTGGGCCGTTAATTGGAGGCGGGTTCTGCGTCAGAGTTGAAACGCGGCCGCCGCCGAGGTAGCCGGCAGCTTCGTCGCGTCACGTCACGCGGTGCTGGGCTGGCTGTGATGGGGCCCTGAGCCTGGTGTCGAGCCGAAGCCCGGGCCGCCGGCGCTCTCCACTGCGGCAGCCGGGCTCGTGGGATGCTTGGCCCCAGAGGTCACACGTAACCTGGGACTTTAATTTCACGCGGTACGTATGTGGACAGCGGGTGCCTCGAATGGTGGAATAGGAGTGCAATGTGCAACGTTTTGTTGATGACGGGGGTTCCCCTCGACAGTCGCAGCTTGTGTCAGTGCAGGGACGCGTCACGACCCAACAGTTCTACATCTACATCCACATCCATACTCCGCAAGCCACCTGACCGTGTGTGGCGGAGGGTGCCTTGAGTACCCCTATCGGTTCTCCGTTCTATTGTTAGTGGAAAGAAAGATTGTCGGTATGCCTCTGTGTGGGCACTAATCTCTCTGATTTTATCCTCGTGGTCTCTTCGCGAGACATACGTAGGAGGGAGCTTGACTCTTCGGTGAAGGTATGTTCTCGAAACTTCAACAAAAGCCCGTACCGAGCTACTGAGCGTCTCTCCTGCAGAGTCTTCCACTGGAGTTTATCTATCATCTGCGTAACGCTTTCGCGATTACTAAATGATCCTGTAACGAAGCGCGCTGATGTCCGTTGGATCTTCTCCATCTCTTCTATCAACCCTATCTGGTACGGATCCCACACTGCTGAGCAGTATTCGAGCAGTGGGCGAACAAGCGTACTGTAACTTACTTCCTTTGTTTTCGGATTGCATTTCCTTAGGATTCTTCCAATGATTCTGTTTGGCATCTGTTTTACCGACGATCAACTTTATATGATCATTCCATTTTAAATCACTCCTAATGCCTACTCACAGATAATTTATGGAATTAACTGCTTCCGGTTGCTGACCAGCTGTATTGTAGCTAAATGATAAGGGATCTTTCTTTCTGTGCGTTCGCAGCACATTACACTTGTCTACATTGAGATTCAATTGCCATTCCCTGCACCATGTGTCAATTCGTTGCATATCCTCCTGCATTACAGTACAATTTTCCATTGTTACAACCTGTCGATATACTACAGCATGATCCGCAAAAAGCCTCAGTGAACTTCCGATGTTATCTAAAAGGTCATCTAAGTATATTGTGGATAGCAACGGTCCTACAACACTCCCCTGCGGCACACCTGAAATCATCTTACTGCGGAAGATTTCTCTCCATTGAGAATGACATGCTGCGTTCTTTCATCTAGGAACTCTTCAATCCAATCACACAATTGGTCTGATAGTCCATATGCTCTTACTTTGTTCATTAAACGACTGTGGGGAACTGCATCAAACGTCTTGCGGAAGTCAAGAAACACAGCATCTACCTGGGAATCCGTGTATATGGCCCTCTGAGTCTCGTGGACGAATAGCGGGAGCTGGGTTTCACACGATCGCCTTTTTCGAAACCCATGCTGATTCCTATAGTTGGAGCGGTATTGTTCGTACGCTCCATTAAAGCTCTTCGGGCTGGTACTATAAGAGATCATAATACGAGGGTCGTTCAATAAGTAATACCCCACTTTTTTCTTCTCAGAACACGTTAATCGTTAAGACTCAGAATTTGGTGACTATATACATCAACGTGTCTTGTCCGCGTCCTACTTTTCTGCGTAGCCTCCATCACGTTCCACGGCCGTACGCCAACGTTGTGGAAGAGCGTGTATTCCCTGCTGGCAGAAGCTCTTGTCCTGTAATCGTAGTCATTTTTTCACTGCATGACTGACACTCCCGTCATCTTCAAAGTGTGTTCCCCGCAAAGAATCTTTAAGCGGCCCAAAGAAATGGAAGTCCGAGGGTGCCAGGTGTAAGGTGGGTAAGGCAGTGATGTCCAATTTGGCAATATGTTCCCGGGTTCTCAAACTTGTGTGTGGGCATGCATTATCGTGTTGGAGCAAGATTTCTGTGGATTCTTGTCCGATAGAGCACGTCGGAAACGGTCCATGTGTTTATTCAGAGTTATCACGTACGCCTCTGAGTTGATGGTTAACCCTCTAGGCATCACATCCACGAGAATGACGCCATCACAATCCCAGAAGACCGTCACCATAACTTTTCCGGCAGAGGTGGTTGTCTTGAATTCCCTCTTTCGTGGTGAATGAGGGTGATGCCACTCCATGGACTGCCTTTTTGTTTCCGGCGCAAACTGGTGCACCCAGCTTTCGTCCCCCCTTAACGATCCGCGACAGAAAGGCCTCTCCGTCGGTCTCAAAACGCTACAACAATTCAGATGAAATGGCCGCTCTTTGAACCTTGTGGTCAGCTGTGAGCATTCGTGGAACCTTTCGTGAGCGCCTCTTTGAATATCCGAGAGTCTCGATCATTGCAGACACACTTGCAATGGTGACCAACAACTCAGAGCCAACTGTTGAGTTGTGATGCGCCAGTCAGAACGAATAATGGCATCAGCACGATTCAGTATCTCTGGAGCAGTGGCTGTGACAGGACGTCCCGAGCGTGGCTGATCATGGAGCCCTGTTTCTACATTTCCTGAGGCTGTAACTTTCTTTAGATATCGCCCACCTGTACTCCTATCAATTGCAGCGGCGCCATACGCTGCACACAAACATTTATGGATGTTCACGACGGTTTTATTTCTCTTCAAGATTTCAGTAACAGCAAACTGCTTGTAACGTTAGTCGTATATAGAAGCCACTTTGACGCTGTACTATGGTTCTGCTATCTGCCAGAACAGTTCGAAACTTCACCGGCGCACGGAGAAAACATCATATGTGAAGCACCAGCACCCCGGACGTTTGTCTATGTATATTAATGGCTTTAAAAAAAATGTGGGGCATTACCTATTGAACGACCCTCGTACTGATGATTGGAGTTTGCGGCAGCACAAGGCGAGGCGATGCGAAATAATTCGCTATCCACCCTTCCTTAGTCTCTCTCTTTACCTTCCTACAAAAATGAGTGAATGAACGTGTAAGTGTTTGGCCTTTATAAAGGATCTAAAGAGAGATGAGTAGAGCGTGGTGGTTTTGCGAAGAGAAACCTTTGTGCAAGGTTGAGCAAAGAGGTTTTCAGAGGATTTCAAAACGTACAGATAGCTTATGTAGCTATAGGAAACTTCTTCCGCCGCCGCCACCATCACCACCACCACCACCACCACCACCTGTGGTTCAAACTGGAAGACGCTGGCCTTGGGGTGCGGCATTCTTGGGCACTGTGTAGTTGCAGACACCGGATTTGGGATGTCTCCCCGTCGGGTGTACTAATATGATAAGAAAATTATATGGTAAATAGACCATATTATCTTGGATCACGTTTGAAACATATTAGTTAAAGTCAAAGGAGAACGGAAAATGCTCGAACACCTAATTTTCGTGTTTTTTTTTTTAACAATTTAGATGATTGTCATTAGCGTAGCTACGACAGTGTGTGGTGCTTGTTCCCAGCGTGGCAGCTTTGTGTTCAGAAATCAGTAGTTAAAACGTGTTCAGTTAAGAGAGCGAATAAAATGATTCATTCCTATGTACAGGTTTATACATTTTACTTTGTTTTGATGATGTTTTCCTTGTGTGATTGTGTTGAGGGCACTTCGTGCTGAACACACATAGGAGCCTCAAGCTACAAAATTTTGGAGTTTTATACACCGTCACCAACCGCTAATAATTGTTATATACGTTAGAAGTTTAATCACAATAGTCCAATGAGATCAATTTTAACATTTCGTGTTCTCGTGACGCAGAGACGAATAACGCTTCTCAACCGTGTTGGTAACACATACGGACTATGAGAAGTCACTATAATCGTGTGAGAATATTTGCTGTAACAGTAATTGGCTGGGATATAGACGAACCTGAGATAATTTTCCAGTATCATTTTGCGAATTTGGTATCGGTTCCCTTGTACTCGCTTTGCAACAACGTGTTTAGCGCCAAATTAGGGAGCCAGCTCCCAGTCGTCAGTAATCATTAGTGTTCATTCTTCATTAATGTTCGGTCATTCCTAAGGGAAATAATAGCCCAGTGAGTGTATTTTTATCGATTTATGATTACTTTATTTCATGTTTTCTTTGTGAGGGTAGCGGCACCACATGGTCTGCCACGTGTGGTTACGAATTTTTGTACATCATACAGAGCTTCAGGATGCAATATCAGTTCAGTGAATATCAGAACCATTTTAGCTCGGCTGTGCAATCATTAATGTGAGTTAAATTGTGCTTGAATCTTCAGTGCTCGAATTTTTGTTTAATTTCAAATTCGTGTTGGTAGCTCATCTAAGAGAATTTTGTAATGTTTGTATAAGTTACATTCAATGGACCGCCACAGTAAATTCTCTAAAAGCATCACGCGCAGTTAACGTAATTCTGACAATTCCAGTTAGCTATATTTATCATAACTCACGAGAGCGATCGTAGAGACAGTGTTGGAATACTTTTTCTGAAGTGATTAGTAAATTTAAATTTCATCCAGTTCCTTGCTAATGTAATAAGGAGTAGTTTCCATTTTCTAATCATTCAAGTAGCAGTATTGGATTTTGAGTGCAGTTCTGATGGTCAGATCCGTACTCTGCTGATCTCCAATGCTTAGCCTTCCCACTGCAACTGATATTCCGTACGCACTATTTAACATAGACAGGTAGAATCTTGCTTGCCAGTGAGAACTGTGTGTTGTAGGGACGGGATTAATTACGTTATATGAAACCTTCCTCCTACCTAATAATGCGACGATATTATGTTAGCCCTAGGAGACCAAGCTTACTCCCAACTGCGAATTATTATATGTAGTCTTGCACATGTTAAAGTCCTAATCTGAAGGGGAAATGAAACTATAATACGACTGCCAATTTGAGTAGTAAATTCTGTAAAGCAAGATCCCTGTGTTGCTCTCGATCTGACTTCAGTCATTTCCAGTCAAACTAAATTCCCAACAATTAAATGTATTTCTTTCAGGAGGATGACTGAGTAACTGAAAGAACTTAAGTAAGGGATGATAACCATTCATAGGTTGGTGGAAAACAGTTTATGAGCAAAAGCAAATCTGTATCCCGTCCCTCTTTACTGATCGTGCTGACTGACGAGTGTCAGGCAGCGTTATCCGGTGTGCATAATTTCAATTAATCTTAGTGATGAAGCTTAATTAATATTATTCATTTAATTAATCGGGCCATAACTGGATAGGTACCTTGTTGTCACTAGCCATAGTAACCAGTGAGGGGTATCTTGAAGCTATGGCCATCAAAACTATTACCAAATGAGAGAGCCAAGCGTTCATAGCAGATATGAATGAAACTCAGACTCGACAATAGCAGATGATAAAAGTAGCAGGAACAAGCAAGTAGGGGTGACTTTGCACAGTTACAAGAAAACGGTGTCGAACCATAACAGAGTATCGTATGCAAGTGAACCACAGACCAACAGACATCAGCAGTGGCCGAAAAATGGTGAATATCTGATGAAAAGCGACAGAATGTCTGTTAGAAGGCACAGTTTACGTTGCCTGTAGTGCCATGGAAGAGTGGAATCAAGAAAAAGATAATCTACATACACAGACCTTCTTCCACTCGACAATTTACAAAGCTCTCATGATCAACGTATCCTCAAAACATTTTCGAAAGCTATTACTTTAACGTAACAAACAACAGCAAAGAGAAAAACAAATAATTCATCACCGCACGATGTAATACAAATGATACTAGAACCACTGTAATCTGACATAAACAAAGTGGAAAAAAACTGATAGTTCATTTGAGACCTAACTTTAGCTGAATAAACATAACACAATATATAAAAACCATGATTAACTGAGGATGGCAAGCAGGAGCAAAATATAAACTTTATTAATCTCAGGCAGCCACATAGCTAAGCTACACATCTTCTCGGTTAATAAGTTAATAAGTATAAACACCATAATCTGAAAATGGTATATGTTTTCATACAAATTTCTTTGATTTTTATATAAAATAAACGAGCCCACTGACGATAGTAAACTTCGCCGAAACGTGTTTCGGTTTTTAAAGAGGAATACTTTTTGTTTAATTATAAACAACGATCACCGCCGAGTAGCAACCATGGCATCAGCAAGAATCCCTTCCTATGGAGAACAGGAGACAGTGATCCACATGTTTGTGCCTCGACACAGTACGCCACTGTGGACGCTCGAAACTCGAGAAATAGTTCGTAACTGACAAGTTCCCGGCGGTACGTTGCCTTGCTAGAATATGAGTACATAGAAAGACATCAACAGAAGCAAAACGAGGATAATGGAATGTAGTCGAATAACACGGGTGATGCTGCGGGAATTAGATTAGGAAATGAGAGGCTTAAAGTAGTAAATGAATTTTGCTATTTGAGGAGCAAAATAACTGATGAAGGTCGAAATAGAGAGAATATAAAATGCAGACTGGCAATGGCAAGGAAAGCGTTTCTGAAGAAGAGAAATTTGTTAACATCGAGTATAGATTTAAGTGCCAGGAAGTCGTTTCTGAAAGCATTTGTGTGGAGTGTGGCCATGTATGGAAGTGAAACGTGGACGATAAATAGTTTGGACAAGAAGAAAATAGAAGCTTTCGAAATGTGGTGCTACAGGAGAATGGTGAAGATTAGATGGGTAGATCACATAACTAATGAGGAGGTATTAAATAGAATTGGAGAGATGAGAATATTGTGGCACAACTTGACTAGGAGAAGGGATCGGTTGGTAGGGCATATTCTGAGGCATCGGGTGATCACCAGTTTAGTATTGGAGGGCAGCGTGGAGGGTAAAAATCGCAGAGGGAGACCAAGAGATGAATACACTAAACAGATTCAGAAGGATGTAGGTTGCAGTAGGTACTGGGAGATGAAGAGGCTTGCACAGGGTAGAGTAGCACGGAGAGATGTATCAAACCAGTCTCTGGACTGAAGACCACAGCAACAACAGAAAGACCTCACGATTCTCGCAGTCTACAAACAGGGTAGCACCAAAATAAGTTTTGGAGGTAGTGTAACTGCTGGCTACCTACAGTGGATGAGTGGGGCTGTTGGTACGTGGGCCATGAATTTACAGCAGCGAACGGTATAAGAATCTTCTGAAGGATCAATAGCATGCGCTACTGCACTTCGCGGCAACAAAATAATGCGCCACTCCATCGTTTGTTTATTCTGTAGGCGCCCGCGATAAACACGCACCTACTACGGCCATTGGTATAACGTCAGTCGGTCATCAGCGATATCAGTCAGAAGAGTCCAAAGACCTACCTCTCTCTCTCTCTCTCTCTCTCTCTCTCTCTCTCTCTCTCTCGGTGTGTGTGTGTTTGTGTGTTTCTAGTGGTTTCAGTGATAACACACGTTTTAGCTTTTGTACTTCAGAACGTCCAGACAGACTTCTGGAACAGTTTCCGAGGCGCACCCCTTCCTTTGCAGCCGTCGAATTGCTGCCGTCTGCCGTCGCCGTAAAAACTTTCTCAATATGGTGCCTCCCCCGCCCCCCACCCCCCCTCCAAACACGGCTGGTGCGTGCCACGCAAAGCGCGCCCTCCCTCAGTTCCTTATCGCCCTTTCCCTCGCCACCCTTAGCACTATGTGCGACAGAAAGGAAGAAAGGGCCAAAAAAAAAATTCCTACGTTTTCTACATCGTTGTCTTTTTAGCTTAACTTGTCAGTGGTCTCCCATTCGCCGTTTTATCCGACATCTGCTTGCCAAAGCGGTAGTACATGCTAACGTTATTGATGGTTCTTCGCGCAACATGGCGTTTCTGGAATGGCTAGAGGCCCGGACGATGTAGAATTCTTTGATATTCCGTGCCTTATTCGCGACACCTTTCTGCTGACGTCTGCCCATGGCTGCACAAGTGTATCTTTATGGAAGAAAAATTTGTATTGGAAGCTGAGGTACGCATAAAGTATAGTCCACGTTCATGACACCCAAGATATCCGACTGATTAACCCTGTTTTCGGATGACTAAGTTGGACAATTTGACAGCTTACTGTCCTCATTTGACGGGTTCGAGGTTCTAAAACAGTTCAGATGTTACAGGGGTATCCAGGCGAACTAAAGTAAATAATGCAGCTGCCGAGAACAGGCCCTCTAGTACCGCGTAAGTTGCCCTGGATACGGTACTACTTCGTGCACCCGCGTTCACCTCGCGGTATTGGACTGCGTACTCGGAAACCCTTTAGTAATTTGCCTCATACTCCAATCACCACCGTGTCGGATTGCCGAAGCGGAACGGTCCGATATTTTACTGTTATTGTTGAAACTGCGTTTGTATGCTTGCCAAAATACTCTCGTCTACGACGGTAGGTAAATGGTGCTACCGAAGATTGTTACGCCGAAATGCAGTTGGCACTCATAAAATCCGTAAGATGCCAGGCCAATTCCATTTCCAGTTCAGAGTTATGCGGTGTCTGTAACCACGTCTTCAGCGACAGCACTTATGCTCCTCCCTCCATTTGTAGTATTACTGGGAATAACTGCACATTCCGAATCTTACTTCCAGTTAACTGCCTTTTTACGAGGCCACGAGAAACATAAATTCACAACCCTTTGTTAAACGCTCCTGCGGTGAAGGAAACAACTTCTTCTCCTTCCTGAAACCTTTCTGCGTATCCAGGTCGTTCGAAGGCACTCCTCCAAGCTTCGCTTATCTGTCATGGTCTGTCACTTAGCATCTCCTCCCACTGCAGTCCCCTTCGGTTCACATCACCCTTCACCTGGTCTCTCCATCTTGTTCGTGGCCTTCCGATTCTCCTCTTACCTAGGATCCCTCGTAGAAAGCGCACCGCTTGTATCCTGCTCACATGTTTCTTTGACCAAGTCTGTCATTATGATCCATAGCGCAAAACTCGCAGATGCTATGAGCTGTACATCATGACCATTGCTTTGGCAGATATTTTCCGATACACTATAATTTGATCAGTTCTCTATTCACTCCGAAATTTCATCCTTCATGTTTCCCTTTTTGGTTAATTTACTCGCTAGATAGGCTAGTTGAAAGCATGTGCTTCTTTTATAATTTTTCCATTGCAAGTTACATCCTTCATTTACTTTTATTTTTCCTTGTGATTTTAATTACTTCACTTCCTTTTAAACTCATTTCCATGACTGCTTCTTCAATTGCTCTCTGCCGGGTGTTATATTGTGAAACATCCCCTTTGAAATATTAATGAATTACTGTGCTGATAAACCTCTTACGTTATTTGATTTTCAAACAACTGAGCAAAACTGAACGTACTCAGCCATTTCTCTCTTTACTTATTCTGATCATCACGAAACTGACACAGTATTTTTAGCGCAACGCAATCTGACTTTCAATAATCCCTACAAAAGAATGGCCCTGACTAACAATAACTTTTACATCTTCCATGAATCACTTACTTCACAAAAATCTTTGTTACTCAAACTACTGCAATACAGCGTGCGCCAATACTGCCAGCTAAATAAAAGATTCTAACTACTGAAGGCACTAATTACTGATAGGCATAGTTAGCAAATGAAAGATTTTGATAGAGAACAAACAATGTATTTACCTTAATATTGTTCAAATATATATATATATAATCAGTTCATGACATCCAGTCTTACAAATTTACTGTCTCTGATGGACAGACGTCCAGATCATCCGCTCTCAAAACTCCGCCATCTCTCTCCCCACATCCACCACTGCTGGCGGCTCACCTCCAACTGCGCAACGCTACGTGCTGTTCACATCCAACTGCCTGACACTACAATAGCAAATATTCCAACAATGCAAACCAGCCACAGACTTCATACAGCACAGTCAGTGATTTTCATATAGATCGCTACGTGGCGTTACAAACATAAAAACCGAAACAGCCTACTTGCAGTTGTTCTTCCAATTTCAGCTCATTTTTTTCCCTACTGAATACGTCATCTGCATTCGCTACGATTTTCGTGAAAAAGGAAACTAGTCAAGAATTTGCAAAGAATATTATTGCATTCTTCTTTTAGGTAATATTGCGGCAGAAATACTATGGAGTTATAATACCATTCAGTAAATACGGAAAGCCCCATGAATTGTACCATAAGGAACACGCTAGTTCAGGAAAGCAACGCAGCTGATCTTGGTGTGCTCCGTGCTTGGTTCTTTAGAGAGGCATGGAAAGCCATGCCGTAGGAAGGTCTAATCTTGACTATAGTTCCTAGGTGTCGTAGAAAAGCTGTGGAGTTAAACTGCCTTCGAAACTTCGTTACAGGCGACGCAGATTTTGGTGCCCAATAAAAGAGTGACGACATTTATTGTTTGTTCTCCGGCAGCAGACAGTTGTGTAACACCCATTCTGAATCTGTTTCTGAAACACAGCGTGCGCTTTGATGGTGGAGAATAAACGAACCTCGCGACAGCCACTAATTGGCTGCTCCGTTATTGTAGTCACGTCAGACGCCCCCCCCCCCCCCCACCCCCCCCCACCCCCACCCCACCCCCCGCGAACTTGAACAAATTGCCGGTCACCTTTGCATTCAGAAAACTGGGGTAATGCAGAGCTTTCGTGTTACTGCAGAAAGCGCGCACAGGGGACGAGAGTAAACATGTTTACTTCCTTCCGTTTCCTGAACTAATGACGCACCACTTTCAGGAGTGAGACGTAATACTTCAGGGGTAACGGCCGCTGCTGTCAGAATTACTTTTATTTTCCACTTCTATTTTTAAAATCAAAAATTACGGGATTGGCCACACTCGCGATATTTTCGCTGAAAAGCAACCGGTTGGGAAGCACCATGACCTTTTCCCTAAAGAAATTTTGTTGTGCGTCGCCGGGTGGTTAACCATAGTTAATGTTCCTTACTTACAAAAACACGGCTCTCGGTATTAAATGACTTCAGACATATGCACATTTCAGCAACGCGCGTAATACATCACCTGCGATCCACTAGAACATTTTTCAGCACAAAGAGCCACCGGCTTGCCAATTGGGGAATCGGCTTTGCTGTGTCATCAACTGCAGTTACATTTGAGCAGAGTCTGAATTAAATAAAATATCCCTAATGCTAGAGGCGTCCCCTTTGTAGGTCGATGAGTTTTGGGTCCCTGTTCTGCTAAGCCATTTATCTACCTGCGCCGAATATAAATTCTGCACTCTCGCCAAAAGCAAAACTCTCCACGAAATGTCTTCCTTGCGGGACTGAGAAAACGCAGACGACGACTTGACAGAGCAATTAAACTGTACCAGATTTTCTGTCACTGCTAGGACGTGCACTGACGGAGAAATGAGAAGACCAAAACGTAATTAATGTAGAGAAAAGAAAATTCGGAAAGGCATTTGTCTAGGTAACATATTTAAGTGATGAAAATTGCAAGATCACACATTAGTGCAAGCGCGAGCATTATCCTGTTGGAAAACACCCATGGACTACTGTTCATGAATGCCAGCGACAACAGGTCCAATCACCAGATTTACGTACAGGTTGCGTGGGACAACCAGGAGAATGCTTCTCCCGTCATACCATATCGCACCCTCAGACCGTAACTCCAGGTGTAGGTCCAGTGTATCTAGCAAGCAGACAGGTTGCTTGCAGGCCCTTAATTGGCCTCCTCCCAACCAACACACCGAGGCAGAACCAGCTGTCATCAGAAAACACAAAAGACCTTTACGCTGCTCTCCAGTGAGCTCTCGGTTGACACCGCGGAAGTCGAAAATGGCGGTGGTTTGGGGTCGGTGGAATGCACGATATAGGGCTTCTGGGTTGGTACTGTTCTTGAAATAACTGATTTGTAACTGTCCGTTGTGTCAGTGTGGTGCCAACTGCAGCTCCAATTGCTGCTGCAGATGCAGTATGATGCGTCAGAGCTAAACGCCGAACACGATGGACTTCCCTCTCGGTAGTGATACGTGGCCGTCTGGGGCCGTCTTCCCGCGACCTTAAATTCTAATGATCACCGCTGCCGGCAGTCGTGTATAGTGGCTACATTCCTGCCAAGTCATTCTGCAGTGTAGCCGAAGAAACATCCAGCTACTCGTAGCCCTATTACACGACCTCGTTTAAATTCAATTTGGTGTTGATAGTGACATCCTTGACTAACATCAACTCACCGCTTCCAGTCTCAAAGGTAACTGACGCTCACGACCTTTACAAAGTGTATTTAAAGCACAGCGGTTGGCATGGTTGTCGGAACACCACAGTTAGAAGCTAGAAGAAGGGAAAAGACCACCGGCACTGGAGAGTGGAGACATGCGTTGACGAACGTCTGTGGCGGAAGAATAGATCGAATAGGCGATGTGAGGCGATGTGTCCCATTTGAGAACATGCTGCCAGTCAGACATGTGCTCGAGGTGAGGTATTCTGGTGTGGGGCATGCTTTTCTTACTTGGGATGAAATGAAATGCGGCCACTGATACCTCTGTCATTGTGCATGATGAGGGAACCATATCCCTGCCTGGTCACACACACCACACACACACACACACACACACACACACACACACACACGCACACACACACACACACACACACACACACACACAAACGCTCTTGTTTACCTGCGTAGGATTATGCAGGCGAGCCGCATCTTCTGCAAGCAAACCCACCACTCCTGCCTCACGAGATGTCAGAGGAGTTTGAGGAGCTCCTTAGGGGCATGTTGCTTATTGTGTGGTCCCTAGGTCACTAGATCTCAACCGTAAACGAGCTTGGACAAATGCAATGGCATTGTTGTCGCCAGGTATGTACTACACCGCTACAGGTATTTTAACTCATACGTATCCTTGTTATTTCATGATTGTTAGTATAAATGTCACCACATTCCCATACTAGTGCTGATGGATGGAAGACCTTTCGCGTGAGCACTGAGAATTATGTTACTCGCGAACTCAACTCTGGTAGCACTACCTACGTTGTTTTGAGTGAACTCTACCTTATTCTGCTTTTCGTTTCGTAAAATTTCGATCTCGCCCTCCACCCTCTCCCCTCCCCCAACCCCACCACCAGTTTCTCTCTGTCTTTTAGTTTGCGTCCTTCCATGCGTCAGTAAATGAGCCAGAAGTTCGTTATTCTCGTCTCAGATACTTCCATCTTTCTTGTCTGCGTGCGCATTCTCTCGCGACCTGTAGAGGAAACAGGATGGGCCAGCGAAAGGCTTCTCACCTGAAATTCGAACAGAAATTCTGAAAGCCCGCTGATTCCGAATTCAGAGTTTCTTCTGACGAACGCCAGTATTTACCCTGCACAGCCGAGCGGAAGTGTAAACAGCAGAGCAGAGGAGGAGCCCCTGTCTGTAGACCTCCTGAAGTTAGCCAAGTCAGGTGTTGAGCTCGTCCAATGGATCACTTCTGCGTATCTACATTTTCTCGCTTCACCTATAAAGGATATGTGATTTTCACGGTATCTTTCATGGCTTCTAGCAGAGCTATTTCGGCTGTGGTCTTCTTGGGGTTCAGGAAGCGAGCATCTGGAGAAGGCGAACAGGTCGTTAGTGAAAATGCTGAGCGCGAAATAGTAATCAGCTCGGCTATATACCCATACACATACCGTCGATACACAGCACACGTTTATTTGTAGCTGTTCCACACGGTTTCTGTTAAATATATCAGCTTTTAAAAATCGTTGGATGGTTCTCGTAGAGTAAGAGTTTCGTCTTTTCAGAATTGTTAAAAGATTGCAATGTTGAGCTAGTCTTGCGAAGGAAAAACTCACATAAAAATTATTGCTTTTCCTTGCTTTTTTTGACAATGGTTTTCTAGTAATAGTGAACAGTGCGGTAATTTCGTCATGCCAAGTATAACAGTCGCACAAAAGTGGTTGACTCACAGTATTCCAGCCGGCTGCCGTGACCGAGTGGTTCTAGGCGCGTAAGTTTGGAAACGCGCTGCTGCTACGTTCGCAGGTTCGAATCCTGCCTCGGCCATGGATGTGTGTGATGTCCTTAGGTTAGTTAGGTTTAAGTAGTTCTAAGTCTAGGGGACTGATGACCTCAGCTGTTAAGTCTCATAGAGCCATTTGAACCTTTTCTTTTCTTCACAGTATTCCTTTTCTCCTATCCCACGCCATCATGTCCTTGCTCTCACATTAGTTCAAGAATCTATATTTTTCTAAAATCGTCCTTTCTTATTCCCTTTAGCTTACACCATACACCCAGCTTCTTCTAACATAAAATATAGAGATATTAATGGATTATAACTAATGAATTTTTATTTGTTTGGGACACACGCGAACACAAACATATTTACATACATACATACAAACAAACAAACAAGGGTTGGACAGTAATATGGAAACACCGTGAGGTACACATGCTTCAACATATATTCAGAGGCCAGCCAAACCTGCAGGTTTTGCTTTTGTTCAAATGGCTCTGAGCACTATGCGACTTAACTTCTGAGGTCATCAGTCGCCTAGAACTTAGAACTAATTAAACCTAACTAACCTAAGGACATCACACACATCCATGCCCGAGGCAGGATTCGAACCTGCGACCGTAGCGGTTGCTCGGCTCCAGACTGTAGCGCCTAGAACCGCACGGCCACTTCGGCCGGCTTTTGCTTTTGTATTCGATCACTGACTGCAACTGTGCAGTGTCCTCAAGACATTGCAGGCATCAGTCGGGCCCAGAATAGTGTTCTGTGAGTGCATTATGTCGGAGCCAAATGACTTCAAACATGGGATAATTGTTGGTGTTCTTATGGTGGCTGCTTCCGTAACTAAGACATCAGCTTGAAAGGGCACACTATCGAAGGTTTATATTATATACAAGGAAAGCGGAAAAAATATGATTCACTACATCTACATCTACATGACTACTCTGCAATTCACATTTAAGTGCTTGGCAGAGGGTTTATCGAACCACAATCATACTATCTCTCTACCATTCCACTCCCGAACAGCGAGCGGGAAAAACGAACACCTAAACCTTTCTGTTCGAGCTCTGATTTTTCTTATTTTATTTTGATGATCGTTCCTACCTATGTAGGTTGGGCTCAACAAAATATTTTCGCATTCGGAAGAGAAAGTTGGTGACTGAAATTTCGTAAATAGATCTCGCCGCGACGAAAAACGTCTTTGCTTTAATGATTTCCATCCCAACTCGCGTATCATGTCTTCCACACTCTCTCCCCTACTACGTGATAATACAAAACGAGCTGCCCTTTTTTGCACCCTTTCGATGCCCTCCGTCAATCCCACCTGGTAAGGATCCCACACCGTGCAGCAATATTCTAACAGAGGGCGAACGAGTGTAGTGTAAGCTGTCTCTTTAGTGGACTTCTTGCATCTTCTAAGTGTCCTGCCAATGAAACGCAACCTTTGGCTCGCCTTCCCCACAATATTATCTATGTGGTCTTTCCAACTGAAGTTGTTCGTAATTTTAACACCCAGGTACTTAGTTGAATTGACAGCCTTGAGAATTGTACTATTTATCGAGTAATCGAATTCCAACGGATTTCTTTTGTAACTCATGTGGATCACCTCACACTTTTCGTTATTTAGCGTCAACTGCCACCTGCCACACCATACAGCAATCTTTTCTAAATCGCTTTGCAACTGATACTGGTCTTCGGATGACCTTACTAGACGGTAAATTACAGCATCATCTGCGAAAAACCTACGAGAACTGCTCAGATTGTCACCCAGGTCATTTATATAGATCAGGAACAGCAGAGGTCCCAGGACGCTTACCTGGGGAACACTTGATATCACTTCAGTTTTACTCGATGATTTGCCGTCTATTACTACGAACTGCGACCTTCCTGACAGGAAATCACGAATCCAGTCGCACAACTGAGACGATACCCCATAGGCCCGCAGCTTGATTAGAAGTCGCTTGTGAGGAACGGTGTCAAAAGCTTTCCGGAAATCTAGAAATACGGAATCAACTTGAGATCCCCTGTCGATAGCGGCCATGACTTCGTGCGAATAAAGAGCTAGCTGCGTTGCACAAGAACGATGTTTTCTGAAACCATGCTGATTACGTATCAATACATCGTTCCCTTCAAGGTGATTCATAATGTTTGAATACAGTATATACTCCAAAACCCTACTGCAAACCGACGTCAATGATATAGGTCTGTAGTTCGATGGATTACTCCTACTACCCTTCTTAAACACTGGTGCGACCTGCGCAATTTTACAATCTGTAGGTACAGATCTATCGGTGAGCTAGCGGTTGTTATGATTGCTAAGTAGGGAGCTATTGTATCAGCGTAATCTGAAAGGAACCTAATCGGTATACTATCTGGACCTGAAGACTTGCGCGTATCAAGCGATTTGAGTTGCTTCGCAACCCGTAAGGTAACTACTTCTAAGAAACTCATGCTAGCAGCTGTTCGTGTTTCAAATTCTGGAATATTCCATTCGTCTTTCCCGGTGAAGAAATTTCGGAAAACTAAGTCACAATGCGGATGAAAGTGTGTGTCGAGTGATCGTAACGGCCGGTCGTTGAAGAGAATTGTGACGAAAAATAAGAGGAAAACAGCTGCAATTGTTTTACAGAGCTGAATGTCGCACTCGCCCAATCTGTCAACACAAACAACACGAAGGTAACTCCATAAACTAGGGATTGCAGGGTGACATGGAATTTGAAAACCTCACATTAATAATGCAAGTGCCCTTAACAGGAAAACGTGGTGCAGAAGACATAAAAATCTCACCTATGGAGCAATGGAAGAATGACATCCGATCGTATGAGTCTTGTTTCACACAGTTTTTCAACTTCTGGTAGAGTTTGCGACCCAAGATTGAAACATGGCGGGGTACGGTTGTGATTTGAGTAGCCATTGAGTGGTATTATATGGGCTCCACGGTTACTCTACAAGAACTCATTACTGCCAATGGTTATGTGACCAATCATGACCAATCATGCCTTTCCCACGGTACAGTGGTTGTTCTACAATGGTGACTCTGTGCCAAAAGACAAGGACCCTGGTCATACAGCCCACAGGCGTCCAGGACTGGTATCGTGAGCACGAGTATGAATTGTCCCATCTTCTCTGGTGACCACAGTGACAAGATCACAATATTTTTGAACCTTTGTGGCCACCTTGGAGAGAAGGGTGCGTCTCGCTACACTCCTCCGTCAGCGTTCCCCGAAATTGCTAGCATTTTGCAAGAAGAATGTTGTAAGACCCCCTTGGAAACTATACAGGACCTGTATTTATCCATTCCGAGACGATTGGACGCTCTTTTGAATGTAAGGCCGGCCGATGTGGCCCAGCGGTTCTAGGCGCTGCACTCTGGAACCGCCCGACCGCTACGGTCGCAGTTCGAATCCTGCCTCGGGCATGGATGTGTGTGATATCCTTGGGTTAGTTAGGTTTAAGTAGTTCTAAGTTCTAGGGGACTGATGAGCTCAGATGTTAAGTTCCATAGTGCTCAGAGCCATTTGAACCATTTGAATGAAAGTTTTTCCTACATCATATTGAGTGTGGTAATGTGCTGTTTTCCATATTTTGTTCATTCGCTATACATGCATGCATGCATGCTTGCTTATGTACTTACATACACACATACACCTACATATCTGATGAAGATTGGACGTTCATAGTTACAATTTAATTTTACTGTAGTGACTTAACATTTTCCTTCAGTCCATTGAGAGATGGATACCTGAAGATCGCATTAAAGATGTCTGTTATCCTACACTGGTAACAGAGACGTGACGCTGGTTGGCAACGGGTGATAAATCTTCACGACTTCTTGTGAAGGTACAGTCGTACTTATATGTAGTCTACGGCACCTAAAGAAAAGACTACCCGAAACCTATTCTTCCCCACAAAAGCAGAAAGGTGTTTCTACGACGTGCTGCCAATGTCGATGCATACGGAAACATCTGTTGATAAATTTTAATCTGGTTATAACAGAGGCGCCGCGCGGTGTAAGGCGCTGCAGTCATGGACTGTGCGGCTGCTCCCGGCGGAGGTTCGAGTCCTCCCTCGGACATGTGTGTGTGTGTGTGTGTGTGTGTGTGTGTGTGTGTGTGTGTGTGTGTGTTTGTCCTTAGGATAATTTAGGTTAAGTAGTGTGTAAGCTTAGGGACTGATGACCTAAGCAGTTAAGCCATAAGATTTCACACACATTTTTTTTATAACAGAAGCCAGGTGCCTAGATACTGAATCCGTACCGGATTTCTTAGAACATGGGACCAACAGGTGAATGAATTATTGCATACTTCTTGCCTTTGTGTCTTGCTGCTTCCTTATATTCGCGTTGTCAGCCTTATATCATGCCTCTGTATAGTACATAGCGATACTCGGTACTTGGAATTACAGTCAAGGTAGTGCGCCTTGTCTGCAGCTACATTGCCATTGATACTACAGTGTGGTTTCACCCAAGCCAAGGTAACAGTATGACCCTCTACCCGCGTCGATTACTCCTCCTCTCAAATATTGCATACTGTGGGATTTCCGCAGAATAGGTGCTGAAGTTCAAGTTGGTTGGTTGGTTGTGTTGGGGAAGGAGACCAGACAGCGAGGTCATCGGTCTCATCGGATTAGGGAAGGACAGGGAAGGAAGTCGGCCGTGCCCTTTGAAAGGAACCATCCCGGCATTTGCCTGGAGCGATTTAGGGAAATCACGGAAAACCAAAATCAGGATGGCCGGACGCGGGATTGAACCGTCGTCCTCCCGAATGCGAGTCCAGTGTCTAACCACTGCGCCACCTCGCTCGGTGAAGTTCAAGTGCTTCTAAAATAGTTATGATGTGGTTCTGATCAAGATCGGACGAAGCTGTGGGCAATGAAGGCTGTAATTGTTAAAATTCAACTACTGTCAACTAACTTCCGTTTTCGATTGTATTTCTTATGTTTGCCACCCGATCATTTACAGTAGAATTACAGTGTACCTGGATACTGCCTGACTGCCACAACTTTCAGTAGAGCTTTCTCACTGAAACTTGAACTTGTCCAAATTTCGCTTCGCGACTAATTAATTCAGTACATAACATCGCGCATCAGTCAGTAATCAGCTATATGATGTACAACCATACACAATCATGCAGTTCAAATTACTGCAGACTCGCTACTTGCGACCACAGCAGCAGACTGGCGAGTCACTGGAACTATTACACTGTACCACTGACGTCCGCCTACTGTGTCAGCAACTGCGATAAAGTCCAAGCGTTGTTGCAGGTACAGATAACATTCAGCCTCTGGGCGCAGCTTATTGTGTTGCGCGGTTAAATATACATCATAATACAGAGGGTGTTGAAGATAGGCATTGCTGAAACTACGTACGTTGTGCAGTTTTCGAGTTAATTAGCGTTGAAGTTAGCCGTTGTTCTCGTAAAGTCAAGCGGCCCACTAGATAAAAGTAGTCAGCTGCTCTCACAGCGCAGACGACAGTGTACCAGACCAGTCAGCTTTTCGATCAGGTTCCACCCTTACTAATGTAGCATGACCAACTTTTGTATCGCCCTCTTGTTTGGTTTTAGGAAACCAAACGAAGGACACGTTTGGCGACACTTTGTCTGGCGAGCCGCTAGAATTTACGTGAGCGACAGGCTGATTGGCTAAACTCAATTCTAATTAACTCGGAAACGGCGTGACATGTCGGATTTTCTTCTGAACACTTGTTTCTGTAGCCTAAACATCTTTACAAGACGAAGTAATTAACTCATTAAAATGGGCAGAAGACAATATTTACAACATTTGAGGATATCGGATCCTCATGCGAATATCACACGTCTGGATTCTAACTTAGTTTTTTTGTGATACTATTCATGACTGTTGCATCTATGTTTAGTGTTCATTAAGTTTGGGAGCATTTGCGGCGCGGCGTCTACGGTATTTCTGCGAGACGCATTGCTTTTGAAACCTTGTACGTATCGCAGATTGACAGAGCTGCCCTCTTCTGAGACGGCACGAGGCTCAGCTTGCCAGTTTACCTACCAGTGCACATTGACGTGGCTTTTTGTCTCCCTAAAACTGAGCCTGTGTGCTCTTCCTCCTTCGTACCTCACCACACTGTCACGCGCAAATATTTGTATGGGGGCGAGTGACGCTGGCTGTGCGCCATTAATCCAGAAATATAACAAACGCTATTACGTTTCGTGAAGTGCTCAGCTCTGCACTTCCTACGTTTACAGTTGCTTGGTACGAGGCTGGTATTTTGTCGAGATGTAACTGGATAATACTGCAATTTATACTAGATAGAATTTTCTTGACAATGTTCACTGGAATACTCTCTTCCAAATTGTAAAGTTGTCTGGGGTAAAATACAGGCAGCGAAAGGCTATTTACAGAAACCAGATGACATTTATAACTGTCGAGGGGCACGGAAGGGAAGCATTGGCTGAGAAGGGAATGAGACAAGGTTGTAGCCTATCCCCGATGTTATTCAAGCTGCATATTGAGCAAGCAGTAAAGGAAACAAGAAAAATTTGGAGAAGGAATTAAAAGTGCAGGGAGAAAGAATAAGAACTCTGAGGTTTGCCGATGACATCGCAATTCTATCAGACACAGTAAAGAGGACTTGGAAGAGCAGTTGAACGGAATGGACAGTGTCTTGAAAGGAGGATATAAGATGTACATCAACAAAAGCAAAACTAGGATAATGGAATGTACTCTAATTAAATCAGGTGATGCTGAGGGAATTAGTGTAGGGAATGAGACACTTAAAGTAGTAAACGAGTTTTACTATTTGGGAAGCAAAACAACTAATTACGATCGAAGTAGTGAGGATATAATATGTAGACTGGCTACGGCAAGGAAAGCGTTTCTCAAGAAGAGAAATTTCTCAACATCGAGTATAGATTGAAGTGTTAGGAAGTCTTTCCTGAAAGTATTTGTATGTAGCCATGTATGAAAGTGAAACATGAAAGGTAAATGGTATAAATAACAAGAAGACAGAAGCTTTTAAAATGTGGTGCTACAGAAGAATGCTGCACATCAGGTGGGTAGATCATGTAACTAATGACGAGATATTGTATAGAACTGAGGAGAAGAGAAATGTGTTGTAAAGTCTGACTAAAAGAATGGATCCGTTGGTAGGAGACATTACGAGGCATCAGGGGATTACCAATTCAGTATTGGAAGGAAAAACGAAGGGGAAAATTCGAAGAGGGAGACCAAGAGATAAATACAGAAAGCAGGTTCAGTGGGATGTTAGTTGCAGTAGTTACTCGGAGATGAAGAGGCTTGCACAGAATATTGTAGCAGGGAGAGCTGCATCAGTCTTTAGACTGAAGACAACAGCAGCAACAACAGAGCCGCGCGGGATTAGCCGAGTGGTCTTTGGCGCTGCAGTCGTGGACTGTGCGGCTGGTCCCGGCGGAGGTTCGAGTCCTCCCTTGGGCATGGGTGTGTGTGTTTGTCCTCAGGATGATTTAGGTTAATTAGTGTGCAACCTTAGGGACTGATGACCTTAGCAGTTAAGTCCCATAAGAGTTCACACACATTTGAACATTCTGAACAACAACAGAATTTTCCGACATATAATCTTTGGACTGAAACTAACGCTTTCCACTAAGTCATTAACGTACATTGAGTGCCCTGACACTCTCCCATGGGACAACTCAAATAACACTTTGGTGTCTTTTAATGGCTGTCCAGTAAGGGTAACTTACTGCAGCCTTCCTGACAGGAAGTTTCTAATCCAGGCGAATATTTTCTCAGTTGCTTCATAATGGATGTCAAGTATTTACAACGTCTGACAAAAAAAGTAGAGCACGTAGGAGGAGGAAAAGAAATTAGACTTTACAAGTTGAGAAGGAATATTACGCTAATTCAGTGAACATAGTATCGAGTAAAACAGTATGAGCCCACGTATCGGAATGACCAGAATGACGTTGCACTCTCTCTGGCCTGAATGCATGTGGTGATGCGTTTGGGAAGAGTGTCAAAAAGCCATTGTACCCACTCCTGAAACAATATCGACCCCCTCCCCCCCTCCCAACTTTTATAAGTATTCCTTGATTTCCTGGATATTGGCACTGACAAGGAGTTGATATCCAAGCTAGTTTTTTTTTTTTTTTTTTTTAACGCATATAAACTTTTATTTACAATTTTTAACAATTACAGATTTTTACATGAAATGGTGTGCTTGATTATTGAACGGTGATGCTCATTTTCTCGTTTTCCGTTCTGATTTTTCTTTTAGTAGTCTTTTGGTTGAGTTACAACACTTTTATTCTCTGAGTGTCCTTCAGATAAATTTTTTCTGTCAATTGGTTGTCTTTTTTTAATTACAAACTTGCGTTACTTTGATTTTTTTAAATTTTGAATTTAAAATTTTTTTCCTGTATGGTATTAGAAATGCACCTATTTTGGCATGTTCGCTATATGTATGCCAAAGGCGATAGGGGAATATAGACCAGAACATCTATGTGAATAAATTAATGAATGCAGGAGGTTATTAATGTACTGCGTAAGGGTGGACGCCACAGTTTTCACGGAGTTTTGGGGCAAAGAATGTCTAATGCTAAAATTATTGTAAGTCGCAAACAGGCATGCTACGTTTAGGCACATGATGAGCCGAAATGAATAAACACAGCAAACAAAAAACAAAAAGATTAGGGAAAAGAGAACAAAGAAAACGTACCTTGAATGGAGAGAGAGAGAGAGAGAGAGAGAGAGAGAGAGAGAGACAGAGAGAGAGAATGTGAGTGAGATAACACATTAATTACATGAAATACACTGTTTTCTTGGATCACTTCTTTGTATCCTTTGCACTAAATTAATGGCTGATCATTTCCTTTTTGCCTGCTTTATTTGGCTATTGGGCACTGTATGGCTACAATTGGCACACGTCACTCTCACTTTGGCACTGCTACAAGTACACATTTTCACTTTGCGCGCATTTTCGCAAACTCTTTCTGCACTGCACCACTCTTGGCGTCGGTGCTTTGGAGGGATCAGTGAGCGACGTCCTCAACGACTGGGGTGTGGGTGTTGTGGGAGGGCGTCGGTCACGTCGTGTTGAAGGCGTCTCGGAAGGCGGCGTCCAGCGGGACCTGCAGGAAGTTCTGGGAGGTCTCGCGGTACTTGGAGCGTTGTTTGGCCCTCCTGTGTTCCTCCCACAGGTCCGTGAGGAACTGCGCCTTGTCGGTCTGCCGTTTTCTGACGATGGCGTGTGCCGTCATGGCGATGATCCACATTGTGGCCAGGCGTTTTGCGTTGGGTACACATCTGGAGATCTTTGTTAAGTACCACGCAGACAGTTCATAGAGATGTGTGACATGTGTAGATGAGCTGCGTCTTACAGAAAAATGGCACCAGCATGACTGAAATCGTATAAGGTAGCTCTCCCACACCATGACGTTTTCCACAGCTTAAAGGCGGCTAATTTACTGTTAATTCTAAATTTGAAAACGTTACCAGCTAATTGGTCGCTTTCTGATATCAAAAGCATTGCTAAAATCAAAATGTTGAAATGGTGGCTTCACGTCTGTTCATTGATTTCTTGATGTCTTCATTCGCTTTCATTAGTACAGTTGAAGTACTATGATGTTTTTGGCAACCAGATTTGTTATTGACGTTCTGAGGTGTGGGGTTGGTCTGTTATTCTGCGCAACGGATTAATCTGAGATGTACCCTTTACCTTGTGGCTCCTGCAAGATGCAATTTCCACCCCCACACTACTACAGAAGTCAGACAGACGCTCCTAACGTTCTAAAGAGAAATGCCTGAAAAACTTTCAGCAATAAATATCTTCTGGATGGTGGTGGTGGTGGTTAGTGTTTAACGTCCCGTCGACAACGAGGTCATTAGAGACGGAGCGCAAGCTCGGGTTAGGGAAGGATTGGGAAGGAAATCGGCCGTGCCCTTTCAAAGGAACCATCCCGGCATTTGCCTGAAACGATTTAGGGAAATCACGGAAAACCTAAATCATGATGGCCGGAGACGGGATTGAACCGTCATCCTCCCGAATGCGAGTCCAGTGTGCTAACCACTGCGCCACCTCGCTCGGTTATCTTCTGGAGTCGTCCGCTGTAAGGAAATGCACAAAAATTCACAAAATTTCTTATGCAACTAGTAGGATACTTGGGTACTGAAGTAGTGCTAGTTAGTGTTAGAAAAACATGAAACTAACGAAAGTTATTATTTATTTTGCAAAAATTCTGAGAAATCACAATGGCACTTTTGGTTATGAATTGAACAAGTTATATCCTGGTTCTTTTTGGAATGTGAAGTTACCTCTCAAGGATAGGATTCGCTAATGAAATTTCTGTACAAAGTTTAAGATGGTTGTTGACTTGGCAGAATGGCTGAGAGGCGCACCTACTCAACTTGAATAAATATCCTTTAGAATGTTGCTAGGTACGGTCGAGGCTGTCGCGTGTGAAATGCAGTGAAGTGTACTGTTGTGGAGGAAATATGGGGCTCGTAATAGCTGTAGCGCACAATACCGTACGCTGCAATGACTGCTGTCTGCGCCGCTTGCTGCTGACAAATAAGATAACCAGATAAGCAGTGCACTGCGATGCCACTCAAAATTCGCTCGCGGGCGCTTAACTATAACTGTCTGTTCACACCGCACAATAAGAGTGTCGGCCAACACAGTGAATAACGCTTATTCACAAGGACTCAGTATAGAGTAGCACTTCGATTCGCTCTCGACAGAGGTGCTCTCCCAGTGAAGTACTGAGGAGAGACTTGTTCCTCGCTCCAAGAGCGACAACAGAACGGCGCCTCTCCACGCCAGACGTGAAGGGGTATATCTTTCGGTCTCTTCAATTATTCCTTCAGCTCAAGGCGTCAGAAACATCATCTGCCAATCAGCATTGCTCTTCTAAAACGGGAGAATGACGTTTCGTTTAAGGTGACCAATCTGGAAACCTGTAGCATTGGCGTTTGGCGTTTGATGTCTCCCTGTGAAAATCTCTGAAACTGCTTGCTGTGTGTAAAGAATGCGTAGGGTGGCCACCCCCACACAATGTAGCGGAATTTGCTTTTAAGCCGAACACGGGGTCGTTCCCCCCTTTCACTCGGGCCCATGCTGTCCGCTACACGGGCGGTTACCGGCCGACGTAGGCTGGGTCGTCCTCTGAAGGGACCGGCGTCCCATTGTGCGGTTTCTCTCCCAAACTAAAAGCTTCTGTGACCGCCGTGTCCGGAATGTATGAGTGTACGCCAGCCTCGAGTATTTCAACCACGGTGCGCTTACTTGTTAATTGCATATTGTTCACATGAATTCATACAACATTCACTTTATCTTATCGAGTTTGGGTTCGAATGAAGCGTCTTGATGTGCGGAATATGATTGTGAGGGCGGAATATGTAAGCAATGAAGGTCAGGAGACCACGACGTCTTACAGCATTCTTGAGACTGTCGACTTGAAATTCACTTTCCAGTTTCATCAGGACTCGTGTTGGGCACAGTCGTGGGAGAGGGAAGCGAGGACGTAGCTGGCGCTGGGCTGCCGGCACCCTGGCCTGTGTCGCGTTGTGTTGTGTCCTGTCGGGTGCGCACGGGAAGCAGAAACCGGTTCCCGGACTCGGAGAGGCAGCTCCAGAAGCGCCTTGAACCCGCGGCTTAAGCCGACCAGCTCCGCGCGCCTGCCCCGGCGTTGCGCACAGTAGACGGGCTTAGGTGCTCCGCTGCGGGGCGGACCGTGTCGCGAGGTGACTGGCGGCGCTGCCTTCCGCCCCATCACACGGCGCCTTTCTGCTCGCCCGCGCTACGCGTTACGTGGCACAAAGGAAGCCGCAGCACCTGAGGCCCCGCAACAGATAGCGTGCTACGCCACCCAGCGACGACAGAATTCCATTACCGTGTACACGTACGGCGGGATCACCTAACGTGCGCAGCCCTGTTATTTCGTGAAGGGATCGAGATACCGAAACGAGGTTTGCGGCAGATGACAAGTACTCAAAGGAGCGCGCAATTCTGCCATATGGGCAACACACTTAAATCTTGTATCAGACTAGACACTGAAATAAGTATGTTTCTTTCAACTATCGGTCCGAAGCTCTTCAAACAAAGACCACAGTTATAATTTAATTTTAACCATATTTTGCAACTTCAAAGGTGACAATGTTCAATACACTTGAAGTACGAATTAAAAAACACCTTAATTCACAACTTTTCGTATTTTATTAAATACACGATGTATTTCGGACCCTGTGGGTCCATCGTTAGGTGTAATTTACATGATTTATTTTTTCTCATGAATGAGGTGTAATGCATATTCCTGTATTTAAAAGATTTCATGTTACGTTATGAAATTCGTAAATCAAACGGAAAAATATGTGTGTAATAGTGGAAAAAGTGAACACTGTAAACTTACCATATAATCCAAGAAAAGCGCTCTTAACTTTTTGGCACCATCATAAAGCATGAAAACTCACGCCATCATACATTTTTCCCCATCCTGTTCGTACATACCACTTCACTCAAGAGGCCTATTTGCATACACGTGTTTGTAAACACTTCACAGATGTTCTTGTACATGGTGTGATCAAAGATGAGTTTATTCGTGGTTCCAGACATCTAATTATTAAACAGTTGACATATGCAGTGAAAAACTCATAGACCATATACAGGGTGTTACAAAAAGGTACGGCCAACTTTCAGGAAACATTCCTCACACACAAAGAAAGAAAATATGTTATGTGGACACGTGACCGGAAACGCTTACTTTCCATGTTAGACCTCATTTTATTACTTCTCTTCAAATCACATTAATCATGGAATGCAAACACACAGCAACAGAACGTACCAGCGTGACTTCAAACACTTTGCTGCAGGAAATGTTCAAAATGTCCTCCGTTAGCGAGCATACATCCATCCACCCTCCGTCGCATGGAATACCTGATGCGCTGATGCAGCCCTGGAGAATGGCGTATTGTATCACAGCCGTCCACAATACGAGCACGAAGAGTCTCTACATTTGGTACCGGGGTTGCGTAGACAAGAGCTTTCAAATGCCCCCATAAATGAAAGTCAAGAGGGTTGAGGTCAGGAGAGCGTAGAGGCCATGGATTTGGTCCACCTCTACCAATCCATCGGTCACCGAATCTGTTGTTGAGAAGCGTACCAACACTTCGACTGAAATGTGCAGGAGCTCCATCGTGCATGAACCACATGTTGTGTCGTACTTGTAAAGGTACATGTTCCAGCAGCACAGGTATGAAATCATGATAACGTGCTCCATTGAGTGTAGGTGGAAGAACATGGGGCCCAATCAAGACATCACCAACAATGCCTGCCCAAAAGTTCACAGAAAATCTGTGTTGATGACATGATTGCACAATTACGTGCGGATTCTCGTCAGCCCACACATGTTGATTGTGAAAATTTACAATTTGATCACGTTGGAATGAAGCCTCATCCGTAAAGAGAACATTTGCACTGAAATGAGGATCGACACATTGTTGGATGAACCATTTGCAGTAATGTACCCGTGGAGGCCAATCAGCTGTTGATAGTGCCTGCACACGCTGTAAATGGTACGGAAACAACTGGTTCTCCCGTAGCATTCTCCATACAGTGACGTAGTCAACGTTACCTAGTACAACAGAAACTGCTAGTACTGTAGAGCAATGAGTCGCATGTCAACACAAGCACCGAAGTCAACATTACCTTCCTTCAATTGGGCCAACTGGCGGTGAATCGAGTACATACTGACGAAACTAAAATTAGGTCTAACATGGAAATTTAGCGTTTCCGGACACATGTCCACGTAACATCTTTTCTTTATTTGTGTGTGAGGAATGTTTCCTGAAAGTTTGGCCGTACCTTTTTGTAACACCCTGTATAACACAGACCGCGCATGTCCCTATCTCTGCCGTGTTAACGCACATCTAAGTCACGCCACTCCGTGAAGAAAGCTGAGTTCCTGTGATTTCGCGTTGTGTTAAGAGGAGCTGACAGTTTCAGTTTCTATCATTTATAGCTGAAATCAAGCATTGATTTTGACATTTTAACGAACTGTTGTACAACTCTTACATATGTAGTCGTTCAGTTAACATAAACTCTCCGAAGCTCCTGATAATAGCCGGCCGGAGTGGTCGAGCGGTTCTAGGCGCTACAGTCTGGAACCGCGTGACCGCTACGGTCGCAGGTTCGAATCCTGCCTCGGGCATGGATGTGTGTGATGTCCTTAGGTTAGTTAGGTTTAAGTAGTTCTAAGTTCTAGGGGACTGATGACCTCAGAAGTTAAGTCCCATTGTGCTCAGAGCCATTTGAACCATTTGAATCCTGATAATAAAGCAATTGTTATCGTTTTTACATGTGGCCAAGTTGAAACGTATTGTGAGTTCTTTTAACAAGCGACAGAATGATTGTTCTTTAGTGAACTTCCTTTTTTCTTGCGCTATGAATTCTTGTAGTTCACCGCTTCCATAGAAATGGAAGACAAAATAACATTTTCGAAGGCAGCATTAGTTTACTACACGATTCCACAAAAAAAACAGTGTGAATTGATTTAGTAAGCTTTTGTATGAAAGGAAATTCGTTTATATGCATAATATCAGGTATTTACACAAAATAAGCACACACGTTTTGTGGCTTTTGCTTAATCCAATACAGATAGTGAAACGATATCAAGAGAGGAAGCGTAGTATATTACAAAACGTTGATTATGCTGGTGTAGTGAGCTAGATAATAACGACATGTCGTCTCAAAAGCTTAGTCATTCCCCAAGTTTTACATCCAAGAACCAACAACCCTCTTAACTTCAACTTGTGGAAATACCTCTGCAAGTATTTTAAAGTACGAGTAATTCACTTACACAACCGAGATTTTCGTCACCGTACGTAATCTGTGGGATACAAAAAAGACTTATCTGAGCATATGTGAAGGTCTTTACTTCTCCATCAAGTAAAAGCACAACATTTTATCTATATAAAAACGTCATAAATGGTCCACTATAAATGCGTAATGACATAGTCTGCTTCGTGTCTCGAGTCAAGTGACTTACATGTTGGTTTCAGTAAAATGATAATGGAAAATTGTACTGAAATGCAGGAGGATCTACAGCGAATTGACGCATGGTGCAGGGAATGGCAATTGAATATCAATGTAGACAAATGAAATGTGCTGCCAATACATAGAAAGAAAGATCCCTTATCATTTAGCTACAATATAGCAGGTCAGCAACTTGAAGCAGTTAATTCCATAAATTATCTGGGAGTACGCATTAGGAGTGGTTTAAAATGGAATGATCATCTAAAGTTGTTCGTCGGTAAAGCGGATGCCAGACTGAGATTCATTGGAAGAATCCTAAGGAAATGCAGTCCGTAAACAAAGGAAGTAGGTTACAGTACGCTTGTTCGCCCACTGCTTGAATACTGCTCAGCAGTGTGGGATCCGTACCAGATAGGGTTGATAGAAGAGAGAGAGAAGATCCAACGGAGAGCAGCGCGCTTCGTTACAGGATCATTCAGTAATCTCGAAAGCGTTACGGAGATGATAGATAAACTCCAGTGGAAGACTCTGCAGGAGAGACGCTCAGTAGCTCGGTACGGGCTTTTGTTGAAGTTTCGAGAACATACCTTCACCGAGGAGTCAAGCAGTATATTGCTCCCTCCTACGTATATCTCGCGAAGAGACCATGAGGATAAAATCAGAGAAATTAGAGCCCACACAGAGGCATACCGACAATACTTCTTTCCACGAACAATACGAGACTGGAATAGAAGGGAGAACCGATAGAGGTACTCAGGGTACCCTCCGCCACACACCGTCAGGTGGCTTGCGGAGTATGGATGTAGATGTAGATGACGTCATGTGCACTGTGTTATCTATGGTCTATGGGATAACTTTATAATGGGTCTTCAAAATTACTGAAATGACTGTAAGTTGCGAATTCTTTTTGTTCGTTTTACATAGATTCTGGCTTTTTGATTTTGTGGAGGTATATCTTCAAAGTGGTACAACGCTTGTTAATCGCACTTTCCGCAGAACTATCCCATAAATGTGCTAAAATTGAACGGAAACGTGGCCGGAATCGGCTAGTCCGGTGCAAACGCCACTATGTGTGTGTGTCTCATGCGAGGCTCTGCTGTTCTATTAAGCTTTTACGCTGTTCGCAGGTTTCCACTTGATCAGTTGACTTACTCATCATTACACAGACTATAGGTACGCTACTTCTCCACTATATCCTTTGGTCTATGGGTCTCAATCCTTCTAAGAATGCAGGAGCACTGTGAAGTTTGGACGGTAGGTGACGAGATACTGGCGGAAGTGAAACCGTGAGGGGCATGTCGTGAGTCTACTTACACACTGTCAGTAGAGCACCTGCCCGCGTAAGGCGAAAGTCGCCTTCTGGCCCCCATTTTTAATGTTGCAGGAAGTTCCAAAAAAAAATGTTCAAATGTGTGTGAAATCTTGTGGGACTTAACTGCTAAGGTCATCAGTCCCTAAGCTTACACACTACTTAAGCTAAATTATCCTAAGGACAAACACATACACCCATGCCAGAGGGAGGACTCGAACCTCCACCGGGATCAGCCGCACAGTCCATGACTGCAGCGCCTGTGACCGCTCGGCTAATCCCGCGCGGCAGGAAGTTCCAAATCAGCGCACAATCCGCTGCAGAGAAAGATCTCATTCTAGAAACAACTGAAGTAGTTTCAATGAGCCCCTTCTCACACGCTAGCAGGTAGCATACCGCGTCCGTCCAAGAAATTTTTGAGACTATATTAATAAGAAACAGAGAAAATTAATTGTGGCCCCGTGACCGTGTCAGGTAATTATCCGCATATCTCAGCTACCAGTCACTTTTATTTATTTTATGTCTGACTTAATACATTTCAACGCGATTCAAACATGTTTTGGCCGTCACCAGGCGCGTATGCACACGAATTTTAATTAAATGTAAAATGTCTTAGTCTTAATTAAACGAGAACTGTTTCCGTTCACTTTTATGCCGCTGGAGTGACTATTGGTGTATGTGGGAGGGGAGAGGGACAGTAGATGCCCAGAAATAGATACCCAGTGTTGTTCAAATGGCTGTGAGCACCATGGGACTTAACTTCTAACCTCATCAGTCTTCTAGAACTTAGAACTGCTTAAACCTAACTAACCTAAGGACACCACACACATCCATTCCCGAGGCAGGATTCGAACCTGCGACCGTAGGGGTCGCGCGGTTCTAAACCATAGTGCCTAGAACCGCTCGGCCACCCCGGCCGGCCCCAGTGTTGTCTTCTACTGGCTGGAGCTGTGTTTTGTTGTTATTGATATCACAGCCCATGTGGGATTAAGCTAGTTTTGCATCAGTTGTTATGTTTTATTATTTATGTACACGTCTTGTTCCGTAGGACCAACCTGAGGAGTAAATCTCAAAGGTCGTTCTGCACAAGAGTTAAAGAAGAGCGATACAATTGCAGAGTGGATTTCTGCCGAGGATTTACTGAGTGAAAGCTACTAATTCTTGAAAATAAGTTGATACTGTTAACATGAAACGACAGTAAAGAAAATATATACTGAGAGGACAGTGTCGAAATACCTGGGGTAGTGAGCAGGGGTCGACAAGAGGTTCGCGAACACTATCTGAAACAGAACCAATACTGTTATGGTGCGATAATCATGTGGTATACTTTTATGTGTTGGTTATTTTGAGGAGCTTGTTGTGGCTTACTCCTTGTCAAGAGCCGGCCTCTGTGGCCGAGCGGTTCTAGACGCTTCAGTCCGGAACCGCGCTGCTGCTACGGTCGCAGGTTCGAATCCTGTCTCGGGCATGGATGTGTGTGATGTCCTTTGGTTAGTTAGGTATAAGTAGTTCTAAGTCTAGGGGACTGATGCCCTCAGATGTTAAGTACCATAGTGCTTAGAGCCATCTGAACTATCCTTGTTAAGCTTTCTTACCTTCTAGAATTAGAACGTATGATACAGTGTTAAATACTCTTTCTCCGCCAAGAAATAAGTACTACCCGTCAGCACAGCATGATTTCTGCATGCTGAAAACATTGTTCCTCACCCAGGGTCTCCTTACAATAGTGGTGAAGTATACGTTTAATACTAGTAAACATATTGTAGCCAATATTCGTATGTCTTCTCTTCTAAGTCCCTCCCTCTTTTCTTTCCACCGTTGTCGTTAGGGCTTAAGACAAATTTCGACCACTTCAAATCAGATTTATGAAGCCAAAAATTTCCTAAAGTATATAAGTGTTTTGTTTGCGACGCCCTGCGTGATAAACACGTCTCACACACTTCTTGCTGCCAACTTTTTTCCCTTGATCATGCAACTATTGTAACATTGCAGACGTAAATTTTGTTAGATTCATTCATTATTTTGTTAAAAAAACCAAAGAAACTCACACTCTGTTGACTAGAAAGTCATCACTGCATACAATGTTATCACTCCCTTTGCGAGCTCTTGCACTTTTACTCAAGACGCAGATTCAGAATCGGAGACGGCAAGAAGTTGGCGCAGCGATTTAAACAGCTGAGATTCGCCGTAGCGGAATTCAGTTTCTGTGGATACTCTGTGCAGTAGCCCCTTGACATTTAAAGTGCTCCGCCGTTTGGGGACCCCCCGGCCGGGAGACTGCTCGCCCATAAGGAAAGTGCTCCGCCAGCAACCACTCGTTCGGATGAGGCGGCGACCTGCCTAATAACTGAGTTTCCTGTCGCCGTTATTATACTGGCGCGGCGCAGTTCGGACTGCCACCCCCGCGATCCAAGAAATGAAATTTCTAGGGGCATTCCGGCGGCCGGATATTGCCCGCTGTCGCTGTCGCAGCCGCCTCCACCCACTGCCCCCTACCTCTCACTCCTTACCAGACTTTTGAAAAATAAATGTCTTCCTCGAGCCGTCTATGCAGTCACTCCCACTAGCTTACCGTGGCCTTGCCGCCGCCGCCTGGCTGTCAGCTCGTAACGTTTGGCAGAGCACCCACTACCTCTCAGCTTTGCAATTCGCCGAACGGAATTCGCTGCAGTTCCCACAGGGCTACGACAGCAGCGCCATGCACTCGTCGCAGCAAGACCGTCTTTCCACAATTGCCGGAGTGCGCACTTCGTACGTTGGAATTACGGTTCAGTTTGCGATCTCATAAGCGGAATTTTTCACCAACACTGAACGTAAACGTTGCTCGCAACCTCTCGGACGTTCGAGTGGCTAGCGTTGCTACCACTGGATCTAGGGGTCCTGGCTTCGATTCCCGGCCGGGTTGGAGATTTTCTGTGCCTGGGGACTCGGTGTTTGTGTTGTCCTCATCATTTCATCATCATCATCATCATCATCATCATCATTCGTGGTAGTGGCTAGATTGGACTGTGTGCAAAAATTGGACTGTGTGCAAAAATTGGACTGTGTGCAAAATTTGGACTGTGTGCAAAAATTGGACTGTGTGCAAAAATTGGACTGTGTGCAAAAATTGGACTGTGTACAAAAATTGGACTGTGTGCAAAAATTGGACTGTGTGCAAAAGTTGGACTGTGTGCAAAAGTTGGACTGTGTGCAAAAATTGGACTGTGTGCAAAAATTGGACTGTGTGCAAAAGTTGGACTGTGTACAGGTGCTGATGACAGCGCAGTTGAGCGTCCCACAAACCAAATATCGCCACCACCACCCTCAGACATGGAATATCCACCGTCTTGCGCTGATCTTAAATGCGGCCAGTGCCGGCTCCTTGCGTAGGTCTTCAACGCACACTTCCATGGCCGTTGGATGATAACTTTCTCCTTTCGAGGTAATGCACAGGATGGAATCGCAGCTTGAGCGAATGCAGAAGGGTGGGTGGGTTGTAGGGTTAGTGATTATCGCTGAAACAACTGGTATACGGTTATGTCTTTTTTTTTTCCTCCAACGACAGTTTACCAGGAATATTATACCCGCTCAAAACAACCGGTTTCTGAAATAATCGACTTTCAGTTTTTTATTCCTATTATTTACTGTAATAAACGACGAAATCGAACAAAAATTGAAAAATTTTTACTCTCTCAGATTCAAGATAGACACAATCAAAATATTAAATTAAATAGGCAAATAAAAAAAAAAGTAGCCCGTCCATCGCTGGCTGCTTTTCTCGAAAAGAAGTAAGTCGTTGACAAGATTTTTTACAAAGATTTTAGGGAGAGGATCTTATTTGCTCACTGTGCGACAGGCTCGCCTATCTTTCATGTAAGTGGCCAGCCAATGACAATTTCCTGTGGCATTCTTGTTGGTATGTTTTCCCTTTCCTTACGTTTTACTTTCTTATGTAGCATTTTCCTTCTTTTCCTGCTTTCTTTGCGTGTGTGCTTCAGTGTTATTAGGTCTGCCCACATTCGTTCCCTTTAATGTGTGTCAGGGCGCTGATGGCCTCGACGTTGAGCGCCCATAATCCCCAACACACACACACACACACACACACACACACACACACACACACACACACATGACAACTATAAAAGAAATCACCAATATTCTCCTACTGATTCTATATTTTTGGAACTCTGCTGCAAACTCAAGTTGTAATCGGGAATCGTATCACTATTTGAGCATTACAAAAATTCGGTTCTAAAGGGTGAAAACAGAGGTTTTTCATGTTAATTTGTCCGTCAGGGGTTTAAATAGATAAAGGCACGTTATGTACACACAGGCAGCAAGTCAACTGCTTTCTATTTTTGTTGTAAACTATTAATGAAATGTTAAGTTTTATGTTTTCTCCCTATATCTTGTCGCAAGTTCATTGTGCCTCATCCCGTTTTTAATCTCTTAAAGCAAATAGAACATTGTCTTTCACTGATACCGCACTTCGTAAAATACTTCCAGATAGCCATTCTGGTGCCGTTCTGTAATACAACTGATGTCCGACGACGAGATAGCCCAAAAGCGGCCAAATATTGCACACTGCATATGTACGTGTACCGTCTAATAGGCCATGCCACATTGTAACAGTTAAATTATCTCAGCAATGCTTAGGTCGTATGTTTGCAGCTCGTTTCTGTTGGTATTAAAACAACACTGATTGCTTTTTACCATTTTCTATGATGCAGATTCCAATGCAATGCAAATTTTGCGAATAAAAATTATTCATTCTTTAAAAAATGTTTATTTAAAAACGAAAAATGTTATCACTGCTTCTATGGCTAAGTGATATTTCGGTTTTTGTACCTGGTCATTAGGAAAAAATAAACACTAGTTATGACTGACATCAAACAAACACCGAAAAATACTGGTTATTCAGAACTAAAATAGAGGTGTCGCTGTTAGCCGGTTGGTTTTTCCGATGCCTAATGAGACCAGATAGATCGAGCCCTCTACCGAATCTCGACCCAACCATCGACCAAGCGTTCCCGCGTCAGAGTTTCGAAAGGTGACGATTAGCAAATGGGGTCGACAGGAGCTCCATCCTTTGTCGGTACGAGGGATGGGAAAAATCGGCCGGTTAAAACGGATAGTGGTATTTTACTTATAAATTACCGGTATTTTTTGGTATTTGTTTGGTCTCGGTTATAATAGATGTTTTTATTACTGATAACCGGGCAAAAAGAACGAAATGTCAATTAGCCATAGCATCAGTGTTAAAATGTTTCGTTTTTAAACAAAACTTTTTTAAAGAACGAGTAATTATTATTGGTAAAGTTTTTGCATTCCTTCGAAATACTGCGTTATTATAGAACATGGGAAAAGCAGTCAGTGCTATTTTAATAACAACGCCGATAGAAAGGAACAACAAACATATGGCATCAGAAGTGGTACAGCATTGCTGAGACAATGATGTACTTTCATTTTTTTCGTTTTCTGTCGTTCCTTAGTTGCTTCAAAATTTATGGACGGATATTCTGTCTTTGCAACTAAATGAAAGGAAGTTTATTGTCATAGGTGCTTCGCTTCTTTTATGAAGCATCTTCAGTGGCCTGTAATATGTATACAGGGTGTATTAAAAAGAATCATCTAACTCTGACACAGGAAGGGGTAAAATATGCTGCTGTTAAACTTTTCGATAAATTACCAGATGAAATAAAATGTCTGACAGACAGCGGTAACAGTTTTAAAAATGAACTGAAATCATATTCCTTGACAATTTCTTCTATACCATGATGAACTTTTGAGTAGGAATAAATAAATGTATAGGTATAATACATGTATTTTGTTCCACTTAAGGGCACGGGAGGGGGGACAAAAAATTTTAAGCGTTAAAAGAAAACCTTCATTCCTGTGTGAATTTCTTACGCACTTGATACGTTCCACATCATAACGGCTACGATGACACTGATCAATGGAACACGTAACTAACTAGCTATTTGGGCCGTCTATATTTCTAAAATTAATAAATATATACAACGAAGTTTGTTTTTTGATGACCGGGAAATTCAAAGTTTTTTCCATACCTTTACATAGGTGTTCAATATGTCCCGCTGAGATGCACATTTGTCAATGCAGTATTCAAATTGTTCCCACACTGCAGCGAGCATGTCTTGAGTTACAGCTTTCACAGCTGCTGTTGAGCGATGTCTGAGTTCATTCACTGTTGTTGGTAACGGAGGCACATAAACATTCTTTTATAGACCCTCACAAGAAATAATCACACAAAGGCAGGTCCGCTGACCTAGGAGACCAGCAACGTAAGGCTGAGTCATTTGGCCCAGTGCGACCGATCCATCGTTCAGCAATCCTTTGATTTAATAATTTCCACACTTCCAGATGCTAGGGTGGTGGTGCTCAATCCTGTTGGTAAATGAAGTCTTTCGAATCAAACTACGGGAAAAGAAAGTTCTCAAGCATTTCGAGATATGTGCTTCCTCTGTGTTCTCGACAAAGAAAAATAAACCATACACCTTTTCCTGTGAAACTGCACCAAGCACCTTAAATTTTGGAGAGTTCCTCTCATGTTGTTCGATTTCATGTGGTTGTTGCGTATCCCATATTCTCACATTATTACAGTTCACCTTTCCACTTAAATGGAATGTTGCTATTCACTAAACTCTGAGCGTGGAAGAAAATTGTCATCCTCCATCTCGCCAAGAACGAAATTACATAACTCCACACGTTGTTGTTTGTCAACTTCACGAAGAGCTTGCAGTAGCTGGATTTTGTATGGTTTCATGTGTAAACGTCGAAGCAATACACGCCAGACGGACAGAGGGGGAATGTTGAGCTGTCGAGCTGCAAGGTGCACAGATTTCTGCAGACTGCTTGTAAAACTATGGCGGAAGCGTTCGCCGGCCGGAGTGGCCGTGCGGTTCTAGGCGCTACAGTTTGGAACCGCGTGACCGCTACGGTCGCAGGTTCGAATCCTGCCTCGGGCATGGATGTGTGTGATGTCCTTAGGTTAGTTAGGTTTAAGTAGTTCTAAGTTCTAGGGGACTTATGACCACAGAAGTTGGGTCCCATAGTGCTCAGAGCCATTTGAACCATTTTTATCGTGCCAAAGCCTCGACTGTTTCCCTCTCCTCCTAGTAAGAAATCTATGATGCCCCAGATTCTCTTAAACATGCTACAGTTTAAACGCATACCAACACTCATGCAAAATCTACCTTACGTCTGCTGACCAACACAATGATGGAATAACCCAAGCAATGCGGAATCAGCGGACAGCACTGCATCTTCAGAATCCAGTGTTTATAACATACAGAAGCAGAAGTAACCACTACAACCAAGATAGTCCAAAAGAACAAAATATCCGAAGCACAGCCGGCCTCTGGTGGCCGAGCGGTTCTAGACGCTTCAGTCTGGAACCGCGCGACCGCTACGGTCGCAGGTTCAAATGCTGCCTCGGGCATGGATGTGTGTGATGTCCTTAGGTTAGTTAGGTTTAAGTAGTTCTAAGTTCTAGGGGACTGATGACCACAGCAGTTAAGTCCCATAGTGCTCAGAACCATTTGAACCATTCGGAAGCGTTCGACGTCTGTGTCATACACTCGGAGACGTCCCGGCGATTTGCATTTACACAAATAATCTGTTTCTCTCAACTGTTCATGCCTTTATCTAAAGCTCTGTGCTGTAGGAGGATTCACACCATACCTAGTACGAGAGTCCCAAAGAACTGTTATTACATCTACATCTACATTTATACTCCGCAAGCCACCCAACGGTGTGTGGCGGAGGGCACTTTACGTGCCACTGTCATTACCTCCCTTTCCTGTTCCAGTCGCGTATGGTTCGCGGGAAGAACGACTGTCTGAAAGCCTCCGTGCGCGCTCTAATCTCTCTAATTTTACATTCGTGATCTCCTCGGGAGGTATAAGTAGGGGGAAGCAATATATTCGATACCTCATCCAGAAACGCACCCTCTCGAAACCTGGCGAGCAAGCTACACCGCGATGCAGAGCGCCTCTCTTGCAGAGTCTGCCACTTGAGTTTATTAAACATCTCCGTAACGCTATCACGGTTACCAAATAACCCTGTGACGAAACGCGCCGCTCTTCTTTGAATCTTCTCTATCTCCTCCGTCAGACCGATCTGGTACGGATCCCACACTGATGAGCAATACTCAAGTATAGGTCGAACGAGTGTTTTGTAAGCCACCTCCTTTGTTGATGGACTACATTTTCTAAGCACTCTCCCAATGAATCTCAACCTGGTACCCGCATTACCAACAATTAATTTTATATGTTCATTCCACTTCAAATCGTTCCGCACGCATACTCCCAGATATTTTACGGAAGTAACTGCTACCAGTGTTTGTTCCGCTATCATATAATCATACAATAAAGGATCCTTCTTTCTATGTATTCGCAATACGTTACATTTGTCTATGTTAAGGGTCAGTTGCCACTCCCTGCACCAAGTGCCTATCCGCTGCAGATCTTCCTGCATTTCGCTACAATTTTCTAATGCTGCAACTTCTCTGTATACTACAGCATCATCCGCGAAAAGCCGCATGGAACTTCCGACACTATCTACTAGGTCATTGCGCAAAACGTAAAACACAAAACGCTTTCTGTTGTCCCACCACCATTTTTACTGGAAATGAAGTGAGTGCACACTGCTGGTATTTAGCGGGAACCAAGTAAAACTCCAGTGTTCGCTCCTTCCAAGGGTACGTTGTTCACGGACAAATCTCAAATAACATAATAGTTGTGAGTGTTTTTTAATCGGATACACCCTGTATTACACTATTTAACTTTCAAATGACGACGGTGTACGTCACTGGCTCTCTGACCGGAGCTGTGAACGCCCACTTGAGACCTATTTAAGTGACGTATGGCCGAAACATAACGTAGTTTGTGTCGCGTGCGCCCTCTGTGAAGCCTGATCATAACTATTATGTTGCGCCTGTACGGAGTCTGGCGTTTCTGTGTACAGTTGTCTCGTTTCTCAGCAGGGAACAGCATGTCGCTCGTTCATCACCACAGTGTAAATATTTTTAACGTAGGACACCCCACAGTGAAATAATCCTTGCGTTACATACTTGTAAACGTATTTAAGACTCAGCGATTCAGTGCAGAACATCAGTTATGCCATAAGTGACACGCATAACATGAACAGAAGATTCCAACGGATGGAGTATCATTAAACAGCATGTCGCTTTATGGAAGCTTTCGTTCATTCCACATCAGACTTCCATTACTGCAAACAGGACGGGACGGGCGTTATGGTGGTTTGCCGGAAATAGGACGCACGTGTAGTTGCGCAGAATATTAGCAAGGCGGGTACGTCGGCATCTTCAGCACTCACAGAGCTCTTGAACGCATGCATTCGTGACAATATAATGATACACTTTTTCGAATGGATGATAATAATAATAAAACAGAATTATCGATCGCATTTAATGCAACAGAACGAAAATTGTAATACTGCTGGCACTGACCTTCGTCTTCTAACACAGAGTACTTATTGATTTTATTAGGAAAACAGTGGAACAGTGTATCAGGGGCTCAAAATTACTATTTTTTAACATTATTGTGTCAAAAATCACAAAGTTTATACTTCCCAATTTTGTAGTCGCAGTAAACTCGTAAAAAGACTAGCGCAGGGCACGAGAGGCAGAACAACAAACACGCAGACATCACATGAAATACCAGTGTAAATTGTTGTACTTGGGAACGGGAATAAATTCGTGAAATGAATGCTGCTACTCGTGGAAAAACGTAAGCGCTGAAAGCAAAGATTGCCGTGAGGTGCAGAGGGACCAGTGCCTCCAGCTGCAGGGAACCAAGTCGCCGCTGCTGGCTGTACGCTATATGTACTGGGTGTTTCAACGTCTTCGCATATCTCTCTCTCTCTCTCTCTCTCTCTCTCTCTCTCTCTCTCTAAATATGGATTTCGGGACGTGCCCATACAGTCATCTCAACAGTAGAAGGTTGACAACGATCTTTAGGGTCATGCGAAATTACATATGCTTAGACATGTCAAGTGATTCCATGCGAGTGATTTTCGTGTCATTTACTGAGACGTGGTACTTAGGGAAAGGCAGATTTCGGTGTCGACGAGACCTTACTCAGTTACCGTTGGTATCACAGTTTTTTTTTTAAATCACGTACACTTTATTCGGAATCAATGGCATATAAGGAACAATTATCAGATTTGACTGTTAAGACAATATATAATTAAAAATTCGAATTATTTGACGGCTGAAGGCACCAATTACTCGAAAACAATTTGACGGTTGTATGCCTAGATAGCAAATTCTTACTAAAATATTATAAAAAAGCGACAATCATATTAAGAGACAATATCTAATCAAAAATTCTTAAGGTAAATTGCATTTACGGCTGAAGGCCTTATTGACAATCATCACAATCTGACCAAATGAAGTCAGAAGTGGTCCTCAGACAGTGCTCCAAGGAACAGCCTGGGGAAAGTTCAGAATGGTTCAACTGGCTCTGAACACTATGGGCCTTAACTTATGAGGTCATCAGTCCCCTAGAACTTAGAACTAATCAAACCTAACTAACCTAAGGACATCACACACATCCATGCCCGAGGCAGGATTCGAACCTGCGACCGTAGCGGTCTCGCGGTTCCAGACTGTAGTGCCTAGAATCGCTCGGCCACAACGGTCGGCCCTGGGGAAAGTCGCTCAATGTCATAACTGACGAGACAGGCAGCCGAGAGTTGTATTCGCTTACCCGAATGGCAACTCAAACTAGTGACAGTTTAAACGCATACCAACACTCTTGCAAAATCTACCTTACGTCTGCTAACCAACACAATGATGGAATAACCCAAGCAATGCGGAATCAGCGGACAGCACTGCATCTTCAGAATCCAGTGTTTATAACATACAGAAGCAGAAGTAACCACTACAACCAAGATAGTCCAAAAGAACAAAATATCCGAAGCACAGCCGGCCTCTGGTGGCCGAGCGGTTCTAGACGCTTCAGTCTGGAACCGCGTGACCGCTACGGTCGCAGGTTCAAATGCTGCCTCGGGCATGGATGTGTGTGATGTTCTTAGGTTAGTTAGGTTTAAGTAGTTCTAAGTTCTAGGGGACTGATGACCTGGCCGGCCGCGGTGGTCTAGCGGTTCTAGGCGCGCAGTCTGGAACCGCGCGACTGCTACGGTCGCAGGTTCGAATCCTGCATCGGGCATGGATATGTGTAATGTCCTTAGGTTAGTTAGGTTTAAGTAGTTCTAAGTTCTAGGGGACTGATGACCACAGATGTTAAGACCCATAGTGCTCAGAGCCATTTGAACCATTTTTGACTGATGACCTGAGATGTTAAGTGTAGTGTCGGCAGACTTGCCAACACTACGTACACTAATTGAGAGAGGCGGCCTAAAAGCACGCGTCAACTCACGCTGGCTGGCGTGAGGTCTGAAACAGGATACGGAACGAATGCTATAAAGAAAAGTACGTAGCTGCTGGAATACTTAACTTTAATCCATCATTTGTATACAGCGTTCTTGAAGATACAAGTGAGATTCTCTCTAGATAAATGCAATATAATGCTAATGGCGCCTTGCTAGGTCGTAGCCATTGACTTAGCTGAAGGCTATGCTGACTAGCTGCTCGGCTAATGAGCGATGCTTCGTCCGTGTTGTCGCTAGCAAAGTCGTCCGTACAACTGGGGCGAGTGCTAGTCCGTATCTCGAGACCTGCCTTGTGGTGGCGCTCGGTCTGTGATTACTGACAGTGGCGACACGCGGGTCCGACATGTACTAATGGACCGCGGCCGATTTAAAACTACCACCTAGCAAGTGTGGTGTCTGGCGGTGACACCACATTAAGTCCCACAGTGCTCAGAGCCATTTGAACCCTTTATTCGAAGCTCAATCAAGGACGCTTTCTAACTACATGCCCTACCGGACAACAGCGGCAAGGCGAGGAGAGCTAGGTGGCGCAGTGGTTAGCACACTGGACTCGCATTAGGGAGGACGACGGTTCAATCCCGCGTCCGGCCATCCTGATTTAGGTTTTCCGTGATTTCCCTAAATCATTCCAGGCAAATGCCGGGATGGTTCCTCTGAAAGGGCACGGCCGACTTCCTTCCCTAATCCGATGAGACCGATGACCACGCTGTCTGGTCTCCTTCACCAACCAACCAACCAAGGCGAGGAAAGGTACATTGCCGCGAAAATACGCAAACCTTCAGGGCGGGTGACTGGGGAGTTAGCCGCCGCTAGGCAGAAAATAACGCTGGTTGAACTTCATGAATAAACACAAGGAATTCAGTGATCGCTGATGAAGGGTCGAGGACGGCTAATTAATTTTGCCAACTCCAAACACTCAGCTCGTTGCTCTTCGTCTCAGCAACCCTGCGAGCAGCAACGCACGAACAAACAGCGTGATTTCAAAATAGTGGAGTTTTCACTACTAGGTTAATGTTCACTCAACTCAAGCGTCCTGGGTCCGGTGTACAACGATGTTGTAGCCCTCGCAACTATAGCCCCTCGATCTGGCAATGCCTGCATGCCGCCAGTGGTCCCGGCATGTCCTCGCACTGCCGGCCCTCCCTCCAGCTCTGCCTCAACCGAACTACCGATACACCTGACCCGGAAAACACTTGACGCCCTTCCAAAGATAGTGGCGCGGTACTAGATATCGACAAATGCTGCTGCTGCCACTCGTGGACAGACAATGCTACCAAAGTTAGTCGCGCCAGTAAACACAAGAATCAAACGAGACGCCACTATCTCTATTACACGATGCGAACCTACCAACGGCATAAACGCGAGGCACACACGGCTCATTTACGATGGTGCGGAGATCTGGACAGCAAACATCCAGTCCCTAAGCGGGGAAAATCTACGACCTGCCCGGGAATCGATCCTGGGCCTATTGGATTAGCAATCTGCCGCACTGACCCCGCAGCTACTGAGGCGGACTTTTTGCATCTCGAACATCATGGAAACCAAGTTTTCGGTCTAGGGCGCTGCAGTCATGGACTGTGTGGCTGGTCCCGGCGGAGGTTCAAGTCCTCCCTTGGGCATGGGTGTGTGTGTGTTTGTCCTTAGGATAATTTAGGTTAAGTAGTGTGTAAGCTTAGGGACTGATGACCTTAGCAGTTAAGTCCCATAAGATTTCACACAAATTATTATTCTTATTTTTTTTAAATGTTTTATTAGATACAAAATGTTGGCGGACACTTCCCAGTGACATTACATATGTACTGCTTATGCCCTTGAGAGGCAACGGAGTGCATACTGTGTGCCGTGTGTGAATGCACTGTGACTGCCTATAATCCAGTCATCCGCTTCGTATGATAGGGGGAGGTGGTTGTTGTTTTCTTGTGATTGCTTATGATCCAGTCATCCGCTACATAAGAAAGGGGGTAGGTACAGCAAAATTAAAGTTCCTCATTCGCTTCTAAAATACCTTTCTCCGCTTTGAGAGTCTCGTTCTTAAGATTTTCTTGTTGAAAATCACTCTTGTAAGTTTGGTGGGGTAGGTAGTACACAGCACATCTAGTAGTAGATCCTGGTAGATTATCGCAATCTCGTCGTCCCAAGGCCAACGAGTACTAGAGGACGGCTAGTGCTCCTAAGAAAACGTTCAAAACGTTCCCCCCCCCCCCGTAGTGATCCGATCCCCGGACTTTGAAACCCCCTGTGCAGTTGCGCAGCTCGAGGACCATAGGCGCGTGCTTGTGCTCGCCGACTGCCGCACTGTTTCGTGACGCCACCTGTGCATGCATGCGGCCGCAGCACGGCAGAGCGCGGCCCCGTCACGCATTCCGCTCTGCTGGCGGCCGCTGCGCTTGCGTGGCAGAAGCCGCGGCCGCCGACTGCCTCGTGCGGTACGGTTACCAGCTGTGTGCCTGTGAGGTGTGTGTCGGACGGCCAGCAACTCGCCAGCACGGGAAGTTCCGTGTGATCCCGACTACGCTCAGACCAAACATTTTACCTTCTCTCGAAGTCGTCAGCTGCGAGCGCTGTGACTTTGCGAAATAGGTCAGTTGCGAGTGGTGACAATTTTTTTAGTAAGTTCAACTGCAGGCGGAAGAAAACTGAAATTGGCCCTACAGAATTTTCCCTTCCCATTCTCTGAGACTTCGGACACTGTGACTGCTGAGCTAGACCAGTCATAGGTTGAGATACGTCTTGGATCTAGAATCTCACTGGCTGTAGTAGAACTGTATATAAGAAGGGTAGGAGGACGGATCCTCAAAATTACAGACCAATATCCTTAACATCGGTTTGTTGCAGGATTCTCGAACATATTCTCAGTTCGAAGATAATGAATTTCCTTGAGACAGAGAAGTTGCTGTCCATGCATCAGCACGGCTTTAGAAAGCATCGCTCCTGCGAAACGCAACTCGCCATATTTACGCATGATATCTTGCGAACCATGGATGAAGGGTATCAGACGGATGACATATTCCTTGACTTCGGGAAAGGTGCCCCACTGCAGACTCCCAACGAAGGTACGAGCATATGGGATTGGTTCCCAAGTATGTGAGTGGCTCGAAGACTTCTTAAGTAATAGAACCCAGTACGTTGTGCTCGATGGTGGGTGTTCATCGGAGGTGAAGCTATCATCTGGAGTGCCCCAGGGAAGTGTGGTAGGTCCGCTGTTGTTTTCTGTCTACATAAATGATCTTTTGGATAGGGTGGATAGCAATGTCCGGCTGTTTGCTGATGATGCTGTGGTGTACGGGAAGGTGTCGTCGTTGAGTAACTGTAGGAGGATACAAGATCACTTGGACAGGATTTGTGATTGGTGTAAAGAATGGCAGCTAACTCTAAATACAGATAAATGTAAATTAATGCAGATGAATAGGAAAAAAATCCCGTAATGTTTGAATACTCCATTAGTAGTGTAGCGTTTGACACAGTAACGTCGATTAAATATTTGGGCGTAACACTACCGAGTGATATGAAGTGGGACAAGCATGTAATGGCAGTTGTGAGGAAGGCAGATAGTTGTCTTCGGTTCATTGGTAGAATTTTGGGAAGATATGGTTCATCTGTAAAGGAGACCGCTTATAGAACGCTGGTGCGACCTATTCTTGAGTACTGCTCGAGCGTTTGGGATCCCTATCAGGTCGGATTGAGGGAGGACATAGAAGCAATTCAGAGGCGGGCTGCTAGATTTGTTAGTGGTAGGTTTGATCGTCACGCGAGTGTTGCGGAAATGCTTCAGGAACTCGGGTCGGAGTCTCTAGAGGAAAGGAGGCGTTCTTTTCGTGAATCGCTACTGAGGAAATTTAGGGAACCTGCATTTGGGGCTGACTGCAGTACAATTTTACTGCCACCAAGTTACATTTCGCGGAAAGACCACAAAGATAAGAGAGATTAGGGCTTTTACAGAGCCATATAGGCAGTCATTTTTCCCTCGTTCTGTTTGGGAGCGGAAAAGCGAGAGAAGATGCTAGTTGTGGTACGATGTACCCTCCGCCACGCACCGTATGGTGGATTGCGGAGTATGGATGTAGATGTAGATGAACTGTCTTCAGTGATCAGTCCCACTTAGAACTAAGCCGCTATGACCAGCGAAAACACGCGTAGAGATGACCCAGACAGCGGTGAGATTCCAACCTATCATCTGCCATACATCCCGACGACTGATGGTCTGGGGTGCCTTTTCTTTTCATAGAAGGACCCCTTTGGTTGTCACCGCGACACCCTTACAGCGCAGCAGTACGTCGACGACGTTCTACGACTCATTTTGTTGCCTTTCATGGCAAACCATCGCGGGCTTACATTTCCTCAATGTAATGCCCGCCCGCACACGGCGAGAGTTTCTGCTACTTGTCTTCGTGCATTCCAAATGCTACGTTGACCAGCAAGGTCCCCGGATCTCTCCCCAATGGAGGACACTTGAAGCATTAAGGGCAGGGCCCTCTAACCATCTCGGGATTTTGACGATCTATCCCACCAATTGGACATAATTTGGCATGATGTCCCTCAGGAGGCCATCGAGCAACTCTGTCAATCAGTGCCCACCAGAACAGCAGCTTGCATAAGGGCCAGAGGTGGACCAACGCTTTATTGACTTGCTCAATTTTCGAAGCTCTTTCTCTTGAATAAATAGTCCAGTTTTTCTGAAATCGTAATCATTGGTTTGTCTGTACATGCACATAACATCTACCAATTTCTGTCCGTTACGGATAATTCCTTCGAGATACGACCATTTTTTTCTTTGTCTTCGTGTATTTAGACTACAAGATTGAGCAACATGCAGTGCCTGCAGTGTGACCCTACTCTGTTCACTATGTTCTAACTAGGTGTGTTTTATTTCCCAAAAAGAGGTCACCTCTTCCTGAGGGTTTGCCGTCGAATTTAAGAGCTCTTCGCTCGGCTGCTAGGCAGGGTGGGGCGGTAACGGATTGACTCTTCATTCATTGCTAGTCACGTGACCCCTACTTGGGTCAGAACAACAAAGCGTTTGACAGTTAAGTAAGGGAAAGGTCGATGTTCGCTGTTTCCAGTTAACGCGAAGAACGTAGCGTAGCGTTGCAGGATCGTAATAGCCTTATCACTTCGCTACCCACTGTCGGGTTTAGGTGCTGAAATTCGTTTGTGTGTCACTAACAAAAAGTCAGCACAGAAAAAACAACACGCGTGACAAAACCTAATCACAACAGTTACGTCAGTGGCCGTAAGAACTACATGACAACTGCGAGTAAGAGAGAATACGCGACCAAGCTTGTTTTATGGGTGGTTGATGCTGCTGTGCGTCTCCTGTAGAAAAAACTAGCTTCCCATCATTTTGTTGTTCTCAGCTGGCTACACTCAACGGACTTATTGGTGCGGCTGTTTTATCTTCCGCCTTTTCTTAGCTTTATCTCACTTCACTGGGCGTTTTCTTTCTTCCTTACTGATAAAAGTTCGTAGCATCCGTCAACTTCTGGGGAATCTGAATGCGTGATGATGTGTAGTGGACCCATTACACTGCAGTAGTCGCGAGTAACGCAAATTGTACACACACACACATGTACTGCTAATTTATTGGAAAAATTTTAACCGCTTCTCCGCTATTCACAGGAAGGATCTTAGAAGTATGTGGCATTCGTGTTAGATCAGGAGTAAACAAAGAAGAGAATGGCAAACAGTTTCCTACTTCTTTCACGTACGACAAAAAAAACCGCATAATATCTCATGCAAATATTGGGTAAAAAGCCCAAGAACTGGTTTTTAGTTTGAATCTGCACTTACGCTTCATCTTGCTTTTACATTCTTCTACTGCAGGAACTGAATATAAAATTAAATTTATTACAGGCTCTCAAGAGGCATAAAGATTGTAATTTTTTCTGTGTCGTGTCTGTCGAAAACCTCTGAAAGCTGCCTTAACCCTTTAATACCAAATTATTCGGGCGTTAGAGGACGTTGAAATAATGTTTCGTGGTAAGTAAGTGCTGGACGGAAGTAAATACTGCAGTAGTTATTGGATCTTGAATAGGCAGTGCGTGCTGTGGGACACTAATTCGCAACATTTGTTACATAAAAGTAAAAGCAACTTCCCGCCGCAAAGACGTTATCTTAAGAATCAGTAGAACGTCGGCTGTGGTCTGACTCCAATCAGTGGAGTTAGTTACTGTTAACACTTCATGTCGGAGGCCGCGCACTGCTCGTTACGAGAATCTGCAGACGTGAATTTAAAGTGCAGTGCTGAGGAACATAGCGCCAGGAGAACAGGACCAGTGCACTGAGAAAAAGCGTCTGGATAATTGCGACAACTTTACCGCTGCTCACAAGAAATGGAGCCGTACAGACAACAGATTCTCGCCAAGGAATTGCTCGTGCGGTGGAAGTTGTGTACGCAGTGAAAAATTGCAGAGCATAAAATTAACACCGGTCGACTTGCTGTGAAGTAGACACGGGGTGTCAGTGACGCGTCCATGTGAGTTTAAACACAGATTTAAGCTCCCTCAAGGGACTCTGTAGTAATGCATTTACTGAAATTGGTAGTTACTATGAGCTTAAGTTGTTGCTCTACGGTGTACGGAGTTGGTCAGTTGAGAACAACACAGTAGTAATTTGCGACCATTAGTTATTATCTAACGGTAATCAGTTCATGACCCTCTCGCACCGGTATGGTTCTGTGGGACAGCCTGTGTCATATAATACGCTACAGCGCAAAATATCCTTCCTCACAGTTTGCAGTGCATAGATATCTTCACGCGTCGAGCGAAGTCTGACAAAAACGGGAGAAAGATTTGGTCGTGTTTTTGTATTTTAAAAAATAATCGGTTTGTAGGCATTACATTGAAACATAAATAAATAAAGGAAGCTCTCCGTCTTGAACAGTAAGGGACGTTTTAGTTAACGTCATTGACCAAATCGAAAAGTTTCGTCGTTGCTCTAGCTTAGCCAGGTCCCTTTATCACATATTAAGGCTGTGTATTTCGTAGGTCGTAACTGAAGAGGTGTAACAGCCGCAGCGGAGGCTTCCCAAAGAGACGCATTTGCCTAAGAAATGTTTCCTCAGCCGAGGCCAGTTCCTAACAAATGCCCCAAAAATAACGTGCTGGCACACAGTAACAGTCACGCTGATGTCGAAACCAGTATTCGGGGGCGAAAGTCTCTCGCCGCCGGTGTTCGGGCATCGTCGTAGAATGTCCCCGTCACATAAAGACCACTGGAATTAGGATGACGTCTTAAACGTAGCTGTTTCTGTGCTCGACTTCGGAAGTATCTATACTTGTAGATTCGTAGAGCCAAAATCTAAGCACAATATGCGTAGCTTTCATCGTATAACGAGTTCTCTTTTAATTTCTTATGTGTTATATGTTGTGAGGCGAATATAAGTTGTAATCCGCATTTTTGAGGAAAACAATATTCTACCTCCATAGTTTCTCGTAAATATTTATTGAGGCAGCATTGTACAGCACACATGTTTTCTTTGGTGTTATTATACATTTTCATTTCCCTTGCACTGTATTAGAAGGCATCCAGTGGGTCTTAACTGAACCAATGGAAGATTATCTGAACCTCAGAATTCAGTTTCCTGACCACGCTTGCTGCTTGTTCTGTTTTCTTGGACAATGTTCGTGCTGTCACCATCTGCTTGTGTCCGGTGCCAGACAACGCACTTGTCAGCAATGTGCCAATTTTCGTACTCCTTCCTCTGTACATGACGAAGAAAAGGCATTCTCTGCATACTTCGCTCGGTCAGTTTACTGTCGGGACAATTTCGTCGACTTCCAATCGACAAGTTTGCGGTAATGAATGTATTCAGTATTGCGACTTCCACTATTATCTATCATTTTAATATATATATCAGTTTCGTAGCAGCGAGAGGGGTGGAGCAAACGAAAGGCACATATGTTACAAAATTCGGCACTGTACTGTCCAAAAATTATGTATCTCCAGACATATTAATTCTACCACTTTATAATATGTACCCACTAAGAACAATGCGCTTATCTGAGAAAGTGTGAGGTTTGTGCATATTATTTTGCTATCAGACAAGTAACGTTCATATGCATGCGAATGCCTTGTATATACAAGTTGTTAATACACTCCTGGAAATGGAAAAAAGAACACATTGACACCGGTGTGTCAGACCCACCATACTTGCTCCGGACACTGCGAGAGGGCTGTACAAGCAATGATCACACGCACGGCACAGCGGACACACCAGGAACCGCGGTGTTGGCCGTCGAATGGCGCTAGCTGCGCAGCATTTGTGCACCGCCGCCGTCAGTGTCAGCCAGTTTGCCGTGGCATACGGAGCTCCATCGCAGTCTTTAACACTGGTAGCATGCCGCGACAGCGTGGACGTGAACCGTATGTGCAGTTGACGGACTTTGAGCGAGGGCGTATAGTGGGCATGCGGGAGGCCGGGTGGACGTACCGCCGAATTGCTCAACACGTGGGGGCGTGAGGTCTCCACAGTACATCGATGTTGTCGCCAGTGGTCGGCGGAAGGTGCACGTGCCCGTCGACCTGGGACCGGACCGCAGCGACGCACGGATGCACGCCAAGACCGTAGGATCCTACGCAGTGCCGTAGGGGACCGCACCGCCACTTCCCAGCAAATTAGGGACACTGTTGCTCCTGGGGTATCGGCGAGGACCATTCGCAACCGTCTCCATGAAGCTGGGCTACGGTCCCGCACACCGTTAGGCCGTCTTCCGCTCACGCCCCAACATCGTGCAGCCCGCCTCCAGTGGTGTCGCGACAGGCGTGAATGGAGGGACGAATGGAGACGTGTCGTCTTCAGCGATGAGAGTCGCTTCTGCCTTGGTGCCAATGATGGTCGTATGCGTGTTTGGCGCCGTGCAGGTGAGCGCCACAATCAGGACTGCATACGACCGAGGCACACAGGGCCAACACCCGGCATCATGGTGTGGGGAGCGATCTCCTACACTGGCCGTACACCACTGGTGATCGTCGAGGGGACACTGAATAGTGCACGGTACATCCAAACCGTAATCGAACCCATCGTTCTACCATTCCTAGACCGGCAAGGAAACTTGCTGTTCCAACAGGACAATGCACGTCCGCATGTATCCCGTGCCACCCAACGTGCTCTAGAAGGTGTAAGTCAACTACCCTGGCCAGCAAGATCTCCGGATCTGTCCCCCATTGAGCATGTTTGGGACTGGATGAAGCGTCGTCTCACGCGGTCTGCACGTCCAGCACGAACGCTGGTCCAACTGAGGCGCCAGGTGGAAATGGCATGGCAAGCCGTTCCACAGGACTACATCCAGCATCTCTACGATCGTCTCCATGGAAGAATAGCAGCCTGCATTGCTGCGAAAGGTGGATATACACTGTACTAGTGCCGACATTGTGCATGCTCTGTTGCCTGTGTCTATGTGCCTGTGGTTCTGTCAGTGTGATCATGTGATGTATCTGACCCCAGGAATGTGTCAATAAAGTTTCCTCTTCCTGGGACAATGAATTCACGGTGTTCTTGTTTCAATTTCCAGGAGTGTAGTTCTTGACGTTGGCTGATAGTACGAGAAAAATCGTGTTCAAATGTGTGTGAATTCCTAAGGGACTAAACTGCTGAGGTCATAGGTCCCTAGACTTACACACTACTTAAACTAACTTATGCTAAGAACAACACACACACACATATATATATATATATATATATATATATATATATATATATATATATATATATACTTACTTATCGCGAATGGACCCAGAAGGATCACGCAAAGCTTTCTGACGTCGTTTCTTCCATACTTCTTTCATTCGTTCTCCATGTTTTCTTTTTCTTTCTTCTGTCCATTTTGTTCCTGGTCTCTTTAGTGCTTCCTTCTCCGACAATACAATCCACTTTTCCACCTTATTTCTAAAAATTTTTCTATCTTTGACATCTTTAAGTTCAATATTTGCTTTTTGTAAATCTAATTTTACTTGGCTAATCCATGGTGTTGTTGATTTGACTTTTTCTATGTAAGTGAGAATTCTGTTGGTGAGTCGTGTGGGGGGAAGTCTAGTGACATGTCCATAAAATTTTAATCTTCGCCTTCTTATGTCTGCTGCCAGGTTTGATATAGTTTCTGTGGTTCTTCTTGATTGTATCCGGTATCCTTCTTCTGTTAATTTTGGACCTAAAATCTTTCTCATAATTTTGCGTTCTTCTTTTAGTATTTTGTCTAAATCACATTTTGTGTGGAGTGTGAGCGTTTCACTAGCATATAGTGCTGCTGGCTTAATTACTGCGCAGTAGTGTCTGATTTTTGTGTTCGAGGAGATGCATTTTTTATTGTATATTTCATGTGTCATACCATATGCTCTCTTCATTTTCTGTTGTCTGATCTTCTGTGCAACTTTCTCTCCTCCGGTTGGCTCCAAAATTTCACCTAGGTATTTAAAATGTTTTACTCTATTTATTTTTCCATATTTTGTGTTCAAACTGTGTATATGGAATTTCGTACAGAAAAATTCTGTCTTTTGAAACGAAATTTGTAAACCTACTTTATCCGCGCATTCCTTAAGGATCTCTATTTGTTTGGTGGCGATTTCTTCATCATCTGCAAGTATGGCCAAGTCGTCCGCGAATGCTAAACAAGATATCTCCACGTTGTCTTTGGTTCTACCAAGATGGATTGGTTTCCAGTAGGATTGATTTTTTAATTCTTTTCCCATTCCTTAATGACTTTATCCAGGACTATATTAAACAGAAGTGGAGATAGCCCGTCACCTTGACGTACTCCAGTTTTTATGAGAAAAGGTTCAGAGATTTCTCCCCTGAATTTAACTTTAGATACAGTGTCTGTCAGTGATTCTTTGATAAGCCTTAGTGTTTTGGAGTCAAGTCCAAGTTCCTCTAAAATGTTAAACAAAGATTGCCGGTCAATTGAGTCATAGGCTTTCTTAAAATCTACAAATGTACAAATTATGGGGGCATTTCTAATTGCTTTGTGTTTTAATATTGTCTTTAAATTAAATATTTGTTCTATGCATGAGCGACCGGGGCGGAAGCCTGCTTGATAATCACCAATTTGGCGTTCCAGCTGCTCTTGTGTTCTTTTCAGCAGGCATGTTGAGAGAATTTTGTAGGTGACTTGTAAAAGTGAGATTCCCCTGTAGTTATTGACATTTGTTCTGTCTCCTTTTTTATGTAACGGGTGAATAAGGGCACATTTCCAATCCTCTGGTAATTTTTCTGTTTCCCATATTTTTGTTATTATTTTTGTGAGCTCTTGCAACGTCTTTGGTCCTAGGTTTTTTAATAGCTCTGCAACAATGCCATCTTCGCCAGATGTTCTATTATTTTTTAAGTTTTTAATGTGACATTTGATTTCTTCCTGTGTTGGTGGTAATGAATCCGGTTGAGCGTTGGCACTGATTTCTTTGGGAAACCTTAAACTAGGTTCTGGGCAATTTAGTAGGTTAGAAAAATATTGAGCCAATACTTGACAGTTTTCCTGGTTTGTTAGGGCTAATTTACCATCTGGTTTTCTGAAACATAAATTTTGAGGGATATATCCTCGTATTTTATCTGCGAAAGTTCTGTAGAAGTCTCTTGTATTATAGTTTTGGAAATTTTCTTCTATGGCATCCAGTTGTGCCTTTGTGTACTTCCTTTTTGCTTGCCTAATAGATTTTGAAACCTGTTTTCTAACCTCGTTAAATAAATGTAGACTTTCTTGTGATTTTTTTACTGTTATATTCTTGAAATGCCTTTTTTCTCCTTTCCAATGCATTTTCACAGTCTGAATCCCACCAAGGGTGTTTGAATATCTTTTTCAAGGGAATAGTTTCCTTAGCTATTCGCGTGATTTTAGAATGAAATTCTTCCCATGTGTTTGCCTTTTCCTTCTCCCATTCTTCTTTTACTTTAGATTCTTTAATCTTCTTGGTGTCATATTTCTGTGTTTCTGTTTTCTTCTGATGACTTCTTCGTGCTGTAAACTTGATTTTAATTCTAGTTAGGTAATGGTCTGAATCAATGTTTGCTCCTCTGCGTACTTGGACGTCGTAAATTTCTTTTTGTACTGGGTATGAAATCGCCACATGATCTATTTGAAACTCGCCAATTTGTTGAATAGGAGATCTCCATGTCTTTTGTTTTCTTGGACATTTTCTTAGAGATGTTGACATTATCTTCAGGTTATTCTGCTTACATAGTTCGACGAGCCTTGTACCATTTTTATTGGTAAATTTATGTGCAGGATATTTGCCTAAGGTTTTTTGGTGGATTCTCCCTCTCTCTCTCTCTCTCTCTCTCTCTCTCTCTATATATATATATATATATATATATATATATATATATATATGCCAGAGGATTCGAACCTCCGGCGTGAAGAAAAATCATCGCGAGCTGAAGGTATAACATATAACACTACTGGAAGATTTTAGAACCAAGAACCATCTGGCCAGAATTGCAGTGAATTGCACAATAGACCGGTTTGCGGATTATCAATATACTGTGCCGGCATTTATGAAAAAATAAAAAAACGAGACACGAAGCCTTATGTTGTAAATAGAACGAATGTTTTTATTTACGACGCACTGGTATGCATGTGACTGGTGTTATATCACGCTCGTCGAGCACTGAATGCATTGATCTGTTACTAGGGTACGCGGGACAAAATTGGATGGCTGTATCAATGTTACGATTTTCCAAGAAATAATAACTGTCCTCTGGGAGGAAATGAATCGGAAACAGGAACAGAAATAAAATGAATAATTATTACTCTACAGTGAAGTGAAAGCAAGTAATAGGATATACAATTTGGTTAAAGTGTAACTTTGCGAATAAATTGTCATATTCCGTTTTGTAATGTGTAAGCAACGCAGTGGGCTCTCAGATGGAGCATTATCTGTAGGTACAGGGAACAGCATTTACAGGTGAGAACACGTGTGCTTCGGATTATCTGTGTTTTACGGTTCCCCATACAGTCTCAGGTCCCTATTAACGCGGATAATCGGACAACTGCCACTGTTTGGAACTTTTGCGACAGTGGCTTTGGGTACAACAGCCACCGATGTTTTTGTTTTGTCGAAACTAATACTTAACTGATACGTCGGTCTGTGTGACGGGGAAGACATGAGCTCGGTTTGCGGAGATATTATGTTATTTAAGTTCGCTGATGACCAATAGTCACAGCACAAGACGGGGAGAAATTACATCTGTGATCAGTTAGCAATAGAATACAAAAACTGGAGTCTGAAAATCGACTATAAAAATAAAGCTTTCAAATGATCTAGATGAACTATACAGACATAGGAAGAAAATTTAAAAAAAGATAATTTTTGCTACGTAAGTTCTACTTGAGAAAAAGAGGAAAAATGACTTCAATGTAAATAAAAAATTGTAACGGCCGAAAGGTAATTAGGATGCTCAACTTAAAGAGCCGGAATGTGATGAATCCATCGATAAATTAATGCGGATGAATAGGAAAAAGAATCCCGTATTGTTTGAATAGCCCATTAGTAGTGTAGCGCTTGACACAGTCACGTCGATTAAATAATTGGGTGTAACATTGCAGAACGATATGAAGTGGGACAATCATGTAATGGCAGTTGTGGGGAAGGCGGAAAGTCGTCTTATGTTCATTGGTAGAATTTTGGGACGATGTGGTTCATCTGTAAAGGAAACCACTTACAAAACACTAATACGACCTATTCTTGAGTACTGCTCGAGCGTTTGGGATCCCTATCGGGTCGGATTGAGGGAGGACATAGAAGCAATTCAGAAGCGGGCTGCTAGATTTGTTACTGGTAGGTTTGATCATCACGCGAGTGTTACGGAAATGCTTCAGGAACTCGGGTGGGAGTGTCTGGAGGAAAGGAGGCGTTCTTTCCGTGAATCGCTAGTGAGGAAATTTAGAGAACCAGCATTTGAGGCTGACTGCAGTACAATTTTACTGCCGCCAACTTGTATTTCGCAGAAAGACCACAAAGATAAGATAAGAGAGATTAGAGCTCGTACGGAGACACATAGGCAATCATTTTTCGCTCGTTCTGTTTTGGAGTGGAACAGGGAGAGAAGATGCTAGTTGTGGTACGAGGTGCCCTCAGCCATGCACCCTATGGTGGATTGCGGAATATGTAGATGCAGATACATAAATTATTATAATATGAGAACTTGTGTGTATGTTCTACGTCTCCTCCTAAACCACTGGGCTGATTTCAACAAAACTTGGTACACGTAACCCTTAGTGTCAGGCAACAGTCGCTATGGGGGTAAGGACCACCTGTCATAGTTCAGCAGCTACGTGATAAAAAACTGAGATGCGTGGAAAAAAGGGCGCTTTATGCATGAAGTCTTAATAGTTTTGTTCTTTGCTACTAATACACTCCTGCAGTCGAAACAACATAAGAAAATCTCTGACACCTGACAACGCTTTCAACTGCGAAGCGCAAACAGCTGTAGGCGAAAGCAATAGCGGTCTGTAGAGTCATAAAGAGGCGTTGCCATATAGACATTTGCCGGCCGAAGTGGCCGCGCGGTTCTGGCGCTGCAGTCTGGAACCGCGAGACCGCTACGGTCGCAGGTTCGAATCCTGCCTCGGGCATGGATGTGTGTGATGTCCTTAGGTTAGTTAGGTGTAACTAGTTCTAAGTTCTAGGGGACTAATGACCTCAGCAGTTGAGTTCCATAGTGCTCAGAGCCATTTGAACCATTTTTGCAATAGCGAATAAGAAAACGCACAAAAAATTTGAACTCAACTAAAAATTAATACATTACTGGAAGTCTTGGAATTCTCCGAAGCGACATCTTGCCGTGGTCGATACCGACAACAAGGAAAAATTGTAGAGGGTTTCGATTCGGGATGGATTAACTATCTACATGCACTAAGTGATCAAAAGTGTCCGGATACCTGATTGAAAATGACTTACATGTTCGTGGCGCCCTCGCATACAGACGTGTATGACAAGTGACTCCCTATGACCTGGCCACGTTCGAAGTCCGTTGGGTTCCGCATGGCGCCCCATTCTGATCTCTCACGATGTGTAATGATGACTGAGGTCACTGATATAGAGAACCTGGCAGTAGGTGGCAGCACAATGCATCTAATATGAAAAAACGTATATTTTTGGGGGTGTTCGGATACTTTTGATCACATAGTGTACACAAGTACTTTTTTAGGGAACCTTCGGAGGGCGCGTACCACTTGCGCTTGTGCCTTTTTTCTTTGTTTTCCAGTGTCAGTTGTAGTAACGTGAGAACGCGACTTGCCACAGGAACGTGCATAGTAGCAGAGAGGGAGAGTCCGCCGCGGGCATATGAGAGGGAGGCAGACGAGCCCTGGCAGGAAAGGCCACACCAGCGGTGGACGCGGACGCCTGCAGGAAACACGCCACACACAGTATAACGAGGTTCCGCGACCGGCGCAGCGCGGCGCGAATGAAATCAGAGGCGCGTGGGCCGTGTCCCCCGTCCCCGCGGACGTCCAGATGCTGTTAGGGGCCGCCAGAGAGCGCTGTGGCAGAGGTATGGTGGGGCGGGGGTGGGTTGGCTTGGGGAGGGGGACCCGCCTCCCACCTGCGGGGGTGGTTTCCCGCGTGCCTGCAGAGCACCGGCATGGCCGCAGCCCCCCCTGCCGTCCAATTCCGCGTCTCTTCACTTCCGTTCCGGCTGCCTTCGTGGCCATTCAGTGCCAAATGTGCCTCTTCCTTACTCCTTCTTCCGTGTCATTTCGACGCCGCCCTATACAACGCTTCACGCTCTCGCTGCTCCCAGAATTTCTTTCATTTCGTATTTTTCAACGCCGCGACGGGAAATCGGAGTGGTCCTTCTCAAAAGAAAATATGCACCAATAAACAATTTTCGACTATTACAAGAGCGAACTTTCCGAGCCGGTTTTATACTTCGCCTGGGCACTCAATGCAGTGCGTTATGAAGCTGCCGTAAATATTGCATTAAGAAAACTACCGCCGTCGCCGACGCAACTGAACCGAACTAAAGAAAGAAATCGCACGTGGAGTATTCTAGGGCAGCCAGATTTCGCACCAATTTCTAAACGTTGGAACAATAGAAATTACACCAAACTGAACTCATAACCAATAAGTCGCTATAACGCAGATGTTATTCTAGTAATTTTGAAACTCAAACGATTTCATGAAACGAAGGGAAAGAAATACGCAGAACCATAGATCAAATAATATAGATTCATAGCTGTTTTGCATTACCTGCAATTCCGATGTTTTGTAGCAGTTTTTATTGTTATGAAGAAATTGTTTATCTAACTGATGTCCCATCTTAGGCCTTATCAAGATATTTTTTGACTTCTCTAAGTACTACCACTCAAAATTTTCTTTTCATTTATATTTCTGGATACGATGCCCATTTTCAAGTAAGATTTCCGGCTGCTAAGAGATGTTCTCAGAATGTTATCGGTGTGTGAAGCGTCCATTACTGTAGCTTACGTCTAAAAGCACAAAATGGGTACTAAAATCGCAACAACTATATCTGCTTTATAGTATACAATGTGGAGCCTGCGCTCACCCTTCATGTCAGGTACATAAGTAATTTTTCTTTTAATTTTTTTAAAAGGCCGAAATCGACGAACCACAAAGAAAATAAACTGATATCAGTTACCGGAAACACGATTCGTCCGTCAACAATTTTTTTAGTTCGCATACGTTCAGTTTGTTTTGATAGAATTCTCCTCCTCTTCCCATATTTTGATAATTTTTCATTTTTACTACACAACTTCACAACTACTCATCTGATGTCGTTATGAATGATTGTTTCTTTTGTTGATGTATCGTTGGAGAGATCTGAGACATCTGCACTAGCAGCTGTGTCACTCAAAAAAACTCGTCCAATAATGCACGCTAGAAATCTCTTCAGTCGTTAATAGTACCATTTCATTTATGCAGGAATATTGTGCACATGGCCCTCCTAAGGGGTATGTAGAAAAAAAAAGAGAGAGAGATTTGACTTCATACTTCAATAAACCTTTATGTTTTAAACTGTTTGTGCTACTAGCTCTTGTAATGACATAATCCGTCCAAAAATTTACGAGAATGATTTTATTCCTGGCGTGTAAAGGACGACTGTAACTGCTCGAGGTAACAGCTGGAAACAGATGATGTCCATTCGACCCGTCTTGTGAGCAGGCAGTGTTAAGCAGTGGAACTGTGACTGTTTTGTGTCAACGCTATTGTGTCGGAAATTATAATGCAGAAACATCTTTAAATCAAGTGTTAAAGACATGCTCCAGAATATTTTGATATAGAGAAAAGTGTGGGCTCACTTTATCCTGGACAAAAAAACTACTGCTTTTGGTCGGCTGCCGCCACAAGACTGAAAAGAAAAACGAGGAAAATTATTTTCCTGAAGAGAGCAGAACGGGTGGAGAGATTCGATGCTGTGAATACGAGGCTACCACAAGACGATGAAGTGCAGTGTGCGTCCTAATGGTTCGAAGAAGGTACGAAATGGACGGGCGAGTTGAACGTCGTCCCATAGGAGGACTTTTCTGACGGTTTCACATGGTTGTATGAACGTTCTGTGCGTGTTACCTAAATAGCGGGAGACTATGTAGCACACTGGAAGCATTAAAACCACCACCTTAATTTTTCTGTATTTTTCGTTACTCCAGTCTCGAAAATTTTTGAACTGTCTATTGCGTACGGGGTGTAACGGGTAGAAGTGCAAATTTTTCTGTTTGTGACTGAGGACGCTATACTGAACGTTACGTCAGTATTTAAGTCATTTGCAGACTAATAAATATTACAGCTGTTACAATTAGTATGTTTTTGGGTTGGGTAGTAGGGTCTACCTCGAAGTACACGTGGCAAAGTAAGCCATTAATGCTTATTTTCAAATGGTTCAAATGGCTCTGAGCACTATGGGACTCAACTGCTGAGGTTATTAGTCCCCTAGAACTTAGAACTAGTTAAACCTAACTAACCTAAGGACATCACAAACATCCATGCCCGAGGCAGGATTCGAACCTGCGACCGTAGCGGCCCTGCGGTTCCAGACTGCAGCGCCTTTAACCGCACGGCCATTTCGGCCGGCTGCTTATTTTCCCTGGACAAGAATTGAAGTGATGAAGCATGGACGGCTGGACGCAAAATGGTTAGTAAATACTGGCAGGGATAGTCCACTTAGTGGCGCAGTTACGACCGTGCAGATAACACTACCACTATGTAATAAATAGTACGACGTGTTTGTGTAAATACAGTACAACGTCACACTGATGTGTATAAAGATTAAGGCACAATAGATAAAAATATCTGCATTTGCACCCGCCACACAACGTATATTAGTCAAAGTATTTTGTATCGCTAAATATTAATACAAGTTAACCATAATTGTGTCATTTCCTCAGACTAAAGAAGCAACAGGTTAAAACGCAACTGTAAGTATGACCAAAACTAATATCAATTCACGATTTATCAATAACCAATAAGGGCAACATGTGGGAAAGGTATGAAAACAACGAACGTGGTTTGAGTTCCTTGTTCATTTTTTTTTATCAACTTTGTCTATAATGACGCACATCACTTCAGGTGAACAGTGGATGTTACCTTCAACAGGCAGCTGCCGATTCAAACACTACGCTATCTAGATTGGCCAGCTGGTAAGGCAGCAACATTTGAGTAGTTTAATACAATAGTAAAACAGCTGCTCCTCCATGTGCTGTGAAAGGTAGGGCCATATGAGTCGGCGTTGTTACGGCAGCCTGTGTCGTGCCATGGTACACAGGTGGAATGTGGTGTGGCTTCTTCAAAGATGAAGAAAAATGTTGGACGCGCAGCTTGAAGGAGCTGAGTTCGAAACCGCATTGATGATGCCAGTGGCTTTCCTGAGCTGCTCCAGAAGCAACTTTAATAGCATTTATACAACGCAACAACATAAATCTTTACTCAATAGACTGATAACCTCAGCAGTTAAGTCTCATAAGATTTCACATTTCTTTACTAAATAGGCTATATCCAGAGCTCCATTTCTAATGACATAGGTGTTGGTGGGAGATTAATCTTAATCCGATGTAAATGTAACAAGTTAGAAAAGCTGCATGCTACATGCAGTAAGAAACGTAAGCAAAATTTATTTTTAAAAAGACATTATCTTCCAGTGGATACGAGAAACATTTCTTCAGCGTCTCTGTCGGTCAATTATGGCCAGGGGACATCGGCTGGTATGTATTTCTCGATTCAAGAAACTTTACCAACAGCCGTATATTTTGGGTTATTTTATACGAGGGCAGTTCAATAAGTAATGCAACACATTTTTTTTCTGAAACAGGGGTTGTTTTATTCAGCATTGAAATACACCAGGTTATTCCCCAATCTTTTAGCTACACAACACTATTTTTCAACGTAATCTCCATTCAATGCTACGGCCTTACGCCACCTTGAAATGAGGGCCTGTATGCCTGCACGGTACCATTCCACTGGTCGATGTTGGAGCCAACGTCGTACTGCATCAATAACTTCTTCATCATCCGCGTAGTGCCTCCCACGGATTGCGTCCTTCATTGGGCCAAACATATGGAAATCCGACGGTGCGAGATCGGGTCTGTAGGGTGCATGAGGAAGAACAGTCCACTGAAGTTTCGTGAGCTCCTCTCGGGTGCGAAGACTTGTGTAAGGTCTTGCGTTGTCATGAAGAAGGAGAAGTTCGTTCAGATTTTTGTGCCAACGAACACGCTGAAGTCGTTTCTTCAATTTCTGAAGAGTAGCACAATACACTTCAGAGTAGATCGTTTGACCATGGGGAAGGACATCGAACAGAATAACCCCTTCAGCGTCCCAGAAGACTGTAACCATGACTTTACCGGCTGAGGGTATGGCTTTAAACTTTTTCTTGGTAGGGGAGTGGGTGTGGCGCCACTCCATTGATTGCCGTTTTGTTTCAGGTTCGAAGTGATGAACCCATGTTTCATCGCCTGTAACAATCTTTGACAAGAAATTGTCACCCTCAGCCACATGACGAGCAAGCAATTCCGCACAGATGGTTCTCCTTTGCTCTTCATGGTGTTCGGTTAGACAACGAGGGACCCAGCGGAACAAACCTTTGAATATCCCAACTGGTGAACAATTGTGACAGCACTACCAACAGAGATGTCAAGTTGAGCACTGAGTTGTTTGATGGTGATCCGTCGATCATCTCGAACGAGTGTGTTCGCACGCTCCGCCATTGCAGGAGTCACAGCTGTGCACGGCCGGCCCGCACGCGGGAGATCAGACAGTATTGCTTGACCTTGCGGCGATGATGACACACGCTTTGCCCAACGACTCACCGTGCTTTTGTCCACTGCCAGATCACCGTAGATATTCTGCAAGCGCCTATGAATATCTGAGATGCCCTGGTTTTCCGCCAAAAGAAACTCGATCACTGCCCGTTGTTTGCAACGCACATCCGTTACAGACGCCATTTTAACAGCTCCGTACAGCGCTGCCACCTGTCGGAAGTCAATGAAACTATACGAGACGAAGCGGGAATGTTTGAAAATTTTCCACAAGAAATTTCCGGTTTTTCAACCAAAATTGACCGAGAAAAAAAATGTGTTGCATTACTTATTGATCTGCCCTCGTATATCGATTCTTAGAGAAAGTACAACCTTTTTCCAACATCATTAGTGAGACGTGTGCCGCCTATGACTGTCAGGTGTATCGGTGCAGAAAACCACGCGGATGCGACGAAAGTGCGCTCAGCAGCCGAGCACGAGTACGTAGGCGTCCGTTACACAGCGCACTGTCATAACGTATTCAGCGCGCGGAGACATGCCTGTCTGGAGGAGAGCGACGCTGTGTGTTGTCTGCTGCCGGCTTTTGTTTCCACCGCGGGCCACAGGCTTGCGAAGCGAGCAAAGCCGGGCGGGGCACCCCATCTGCAATAACGCGATCCCCCTGTCCGCCACCTCCCTCCGCCCCATTGCATCACACACACACACACACACACACACACACACACACACACCTCTACCTCTGCCGGGATCTCCGAAGTTTGTAACTTCCCCCCTTCGTGCCACTACGTTGAGATGACACATGCCTGTAGAACATATGGAACTTTTCAGCAACTTTGCTGCTTTTTGAGGTAGTGAATTCTGCTGCATTAATGAGTAGCACGCTACTTGTACACAGAAACATACAGGGTGGTCCATTGATCGTGACCGGGCCAAATATCTCACGAAATAAGCGTCAAATGAAAAAACTACAAAGAACGAAACTTGTCTAGCTAGCAGGGGGAAACTAGATGGCGCTATGGTTGGCCCCTTAGATGGCGCTGCCATCGGTCAAACAGATATCAGCTGCATTTTTTAAAAATAGGAACCCCCATTTTTTTATAACATATTCCTTAGTTGGACCACTTTTTCGCTTTGTGATAGATGGCGGTGTAATAGTCACAAATATATGGTTCAAAATTTTAGATGAACAGTTGGTAACAGGTAGGTTTTTAAATCAAAATACAGAGCGTAGGTACGTTTAAACATTTTATTTCGGTTGTTCCAATGTGATACATGTACCTTTGTGAACTTATCATTTCTGAGAACGCATGCTGTTACAGCGTGATTACCTTTATACCGCATTAATGCAGTAAATGCTCAAAATGATGTCCATCAACCTCAATGCATTTGGCAATACGTGTAACGACATTCCTCAACAGCGAGTAGTTCGCCTTCCGTAATGTTCGCACATGCATTGACAATGCACTGACGCATGTTGGCAGGCGTTGTCGGTGGATCACGATAGCAAATATCCTTCAACTTTCCCCACAGGAAGAAATCCGGGGACGTCAGATCTGGTGAACGTGCGGGCCATGGTATGATGCTTCGACGACCAATCCACCTGTCATGAAATATGCTATTCAATACCGCTTCAACCGCACGCGGCCTATGTGCCGGACATCCATCATGTTGGGAGTACATCGCCATTCTATCATGCAGTGAAACATCTTGTAGTAACATCGGTAGAACATTACGTAGGAAATCAACATACATTGCATCATTTAGATTGCCATCGATAAAATGGGGACCAATTATTCTCCCTCCCATAATGCCGCACCATACATTGACCTGCTAAGGTCGCTGATGTTCCACTTGTCGCAGCCATCGTGGATTTTCCGTTGCCCAATAGTGCAAATTTTGCCGGTTTATGTTGCCGCTGTTGGTGAATGACGCTTCGTCGCTAAATAGAACGTGTGCAAAAAATCTGTCATCGTCCCGTAATTTCGCTTGTGCCCAGTGGCAGAACTGTACACGACGTTCAAAGTCGTCGCCATGCAATTCTTGGTGCATAGAAATATGGTACTGGTGCATTCTATGTTGATGTAGTATTCTCAACACCGGCGTTTTTGAGATTCCCGATTCTCGCGCAACTTGTGTGCTACTGATGTACGGATTAGTCGCGACAGCAGCTAAAACACCTACTTGGGCATCATCATTTGTTGCAGGTCGTGGTCGACGTTTCACATGTGGCTGAACACTTCCTGTTTCCTTAAATAACGTAACTATCCGGCGAACGGTTCGGACACTCGGATAATGTCGTCCAGGATACCGAGCAGCATACATAGCACACGCCCGTTGAGCATTTTGATTACAATAGCCATACATTAACACGATATCGACCTATTCCGCAATTGGTAAACGGCCCATTTCAACATGGGTAATGTATCACGAAGCAAGTACCGTCCGCACTGGCGGAAGTCATACCACGTACTTATACGTTTGTGACTATTACAGCGCCATCTATCACAAAGCGAAGAAAGTGGTCCAACTAAAACATTCATATTTCTTTACGTGCTACACGAATATGTAATTAAAAAATGGGGGTTCCTATTTTTAAAAAAAACGCAGTTGATATCCGTTTGACCTATGGAAGCGCCATCTAGCGGGCCAACCATAGCGCCATCTGGTTTCCCCCTTCAAGCTAGAAGAGTTTCGTTCTTTGTAGTTTTTTCGTTTGATGCTTATTTCGTGAGATATTTGGCCCAGTCACTATCAATGGACCACACTGTATATTACTTTCTGGTATGCCTTTTTTCAGAATAGATTTGTTGCCAACACTGGTATTTGCTACATGCACTGACGATATTGTTCAAGCTCTGAAATGAAGAAACTAACGTAGTGAAGTATGTGTTGTGATTTGTAATGTGTTGCATGCCAACAACTTAAAATGAGAATACGAAGCGTCTTGGCTAGAGCCATTCAAAAAAGTTTTATATTTCAGTACCTATTAGGATGTATAATTTTATTTGTCCAACATTGTATAGAGGAGCTCAAATATTTTTATACATGTTACTACACTTCAATGTGGGCACAGTTTGTAGTTCGACAGATATCGAAAGGGTACTCCACTTCTCGCTAAAAGTTCATAAGCGTGACAGGTGTTGTGGCCTCTACTGCGGCGTAAATACGTTGTCTCAAATCTACCACGCCTCGAATCTTCTTTCCACAAGCTTCGTTGCACTGAAATCCAGCGGAATCAGGTCGAGGGAGCCCGGCAATATGACCTCCTCCCCTCCCCCCCTCCCTCCCTATCCTTTCTACCCAACGCACCGTCGAAAACGGCTAGTTACCTACTAGCTTGTGTAACGGGATTCTAGCAAATGCCTCGCGCACACGTTCTACGATCTCTTCAGTCACATGCGTTTTAGGACGTTTTTTAGCATTTGATATCAAACTCCCCGTTTCTCGATCAGTTGTGTCTCACTGATAAATGGATTTACGTGTGGGACGATTTGCTTCTTGCACACCGCTGAACACGATTTTAACTCTGCTAACGACAACACAGCGAACGGCCTTCCCGCAGTGGTAACACCGTTCCCCGTCAGATCACCGAAGTTAAGCGATGTCTAGCCGAGCGGTCTAAGGCGCTGCAGTCATGGACTGTGCGGCTGGTCCCGGCGGAGGTTTGAGTTCTACCTCGGGCCTGGGTGTATGTGTTTGTCCTTAGGATAATTTAGGTTAAGTAGTGTGTAAGCTTAGGGACTGATGACCTTAGCAGTTAAGTCTCATAAGATTTCACACACATTTGAACATTTTTAAGCGATGTCGGTCAGGGCTAGCACTTGGATGGGTGACTGAGGCAAACTGAGGAGCTACTTGATTGAGAAGTAGCGGCTCCGGTCTCGGAAACTGACATACGGCTGGGAGAGCGGTGTGCTGACCACATGCCCCTCCATATCCGCATCCAGTGACGCCTGTGGGCTGAGGATGACACGGCGGCCGGACTGTACCTCTGGGCCTTCATGCCCTGTTCTGGAGGAGTTTGGTTTTCGTTAACCACAACACAAATTGCACATTTCGTTGTGGCGTACGCATGTTGACTGTCATTAGTACGTCTGCCTGCTGCACACAAAACACTTCTGCGCATCTGCCATACGACTCAGAGCTATCCATAAAATGGTGTAGGTCCTATCTTGCAGAGTATGTCTATAGATTGCGAATTTACACAAGAACATAAAATGAGTTCTTGTGTTATAAGCTCTTTTCTTTTTTGTACTTCTAACCCGGACAAATGGATCTGAGCACTATGGCTCTGAGGACTATGGGACTTAACATCTGAGGTCATCAGCCCCCTAGAACGTAGAACTACTTAAACCTAACTAACCTAAGGACATCTCACACATCCATGCCCCAGGTAGCATTCGAACCTGCGACCGTAGTGGTCGCGCGGTTCCAGACTGAAGCGCCTAGAACCGCTCGGTCACACTGGCCGGCCTCCAGCCCAGACACACTGTATTTATGGTTAGACTTTAGCCGAGGATTCTTCATTATCAGTTCAAACAACAAGCTTATTGTTGTCGCTCATTATTTAGTTTATCTTACCTTCACTACGCTTTTGAGATGCGAGAACCTCCGTCACCAAGTGAATTCATGCGAATTAGACATGTATGCATTGTGTGTGCGCCTCGCGCGTGACCTGTGAAGTTGCAGAAGACAAAACAAAACGCTATTTTAGTGCGGGGGTCAAAGTTTTGTTTGGTGGTCTTCGCCTGCAAAGATGAACAGAAATGTAAATGTAAACATTTCCAGTGGTCGCAGGCACCCTTTTCCGCCTTGTTTACGTAGCATACACTCCTTAGAGACTGATGTAAATGGACGTGATGTAAACACGAAGGAAAAACAAAGAGTCTGTTATCACTGTGATATTTATATGTATATTTCTGGTCATCTTTCAAATGGGAGACCTCCACAAAACTTGTGTGCCACTTACCAAAATACTGTTTTGTTTTCGTTTTTGTTTTCTGCTGGTAGACAGTGCTGTAAGTGACACCAGAGTCGTACACACGACTCTTACATTTCATATTAATTCCTGTAAATCCACCTAATGACAGAGGTTTCAACGTCTGAATACTTAGAGAAAATTGACTGATAACAGTAACTCGTTGATGCCAATAAATTTATGCGTCTAAAATATCTTGCTTGTGTGAAAGTCCCCGGCGAATAACATTCTCTCAAGAGCGAGCTTTCTGAATTACGACATATTTGATAGTTCACTATCTTTTCGGATACCGCATAAAACTTCTTGGTCACGGGGAAACGTCTGTCACCTATGATGATGTCTACAGAGCACGTAGGACCAATCTGGTTGTGACACGGTTTCATTTAATGCCGTATCCGGTTTTTTTTTTTTTTTTTTTTTTTTTTTTTTTTTTTTTTTTTTTTTTTTTTTCGTTCTCACACGAGGCAGACGTGTACTCCGATGACGGCGTTCCAAACCTTCCTAAGGAGAGATTGGTATAATTCACGCTCTCCTGTGACTTATTACCGGAAACTTAGATGATAGCGAACTACACTAATGTCTCCGGTACCATGTCAGACGAGACCTCATATTAAAACGAAGTCATAATAAAAAAAATCGTCGAGTAGTCACTGTAGTAATGCGAGTATAGCAACAGACAAGCAAGAAATAACAAGCATAGTGCAAGAACGCCTTAGCAGTACGTGCAGATGCTTGTAACAGGCCAGTTCAATACTTTTCCTCTTGCTATTTCCATCGAGCAGCAGTTCAGAGTAGACTTGGTGGAAAAAAGCCCAGGGTCTGCTGGAACAACTCCCCAAAAAGCCATTGGGCCGTTCTTCCACAGCCTCCCGCGTAACGTGAAAGAAGATGCATATCAGCAAGTTCTGCGTACTTTTGATTCGCTCGTATCTTAACTTAAAGGGGGGGGGGGGGGGGGGGAGAAACATCCTGCAGGCAAAAGGCAAAACACAGAGTAGCACAGAGCTTAATGCTGGGGAGAATGACAGAAGAGTATCATCGACAACTACGCTAACGGTATGTGTAGAAACCCTAAGAATAGGGAGACAAAAGGTAATTGTCGTCGCTAATAGGAAGAAAAGGAATTCCTCAGCAAACAGTCACTTCCTTGAAGCGGAACTCCAAAAATATACGCCCTGAAAGACTTTTCAAAGTTTTTGATGATGATAATAGCTGAAGAAATGAATTAAAATTTGTGCCACGGCCGGGACTTGAACCCGGATATTCCGCTTACTAGTTTTCTCTCAGCGCCGTGTAACATTGCATATGAATGCATGTTATTTAGACGACTTTATTTCCCATGACGCTGCTTTCTGCGAAACATTAAATCCCAAGTGGATCGAAATTCCTGGATTCACTGTGCGTTTTCTCGTTCCTCCACGAGTGAGCTATGTTAACAATAACAGCAGGAAGCCGTTGTCATCTTTAACTATATGCTGCCCTCTAATATATGGTACAATTTTTCGCAAGCACATATTGACAGCATAGTCTTCTTCGAAGGACAGAATGTCCTGGAAAACACTAGTTTTAGTTCCATTGCTCCTAACATAGCCTGCAAAAACTCGCTGTCGTTAAATAAGTATATCGTGCTAAAGTAGACAGGGTATTACGGCCACAGTGTATATGAAGTCAACTAGCTGCAGCGATGCACATCACAGTCCATTATTGTGTTACGGATACACAGTAATCGTCACACTGGTTTAGTACTTACACTGGTTCATCAGCCACACCGATTCAGGAGTTTTACGGATTTCTCCCTCTGGCCAGAAGACCAGCCTCTGTATTTATTGCAAGTATAGGGTTTCAGTCGGACTGGCAGGCAACATGTGCCGTGATAGCTTCAAACATAAAAGAGCTGTTATCAGAGGGGAGGAGTCGCTTCAAGCATCACAATAATACATAACGCCATCTGTTCGTTGTGTGGGAAGTATAAGTGACAGTCAAATGAAAAAGAGAGAGATGAAAAAAAAAGTAAGTAAACAGTGTATTATTTAAAAAGCGAGAGCCACATTTGTCAATACATTCATCCCACTTAAAGACAAAGCTATCAATGCCTTCATGGAAAAATGTTTGTGTCTGCCCATAGAACTATCTTTTCCGCCCACATGTTGCCAAGGTTGCTTGGAGTACACTGCAGACGTTTCGCAGGAAAGCTCTTACACATCCTACAATGTGTCCCGATCTCTCCAAATGTTATTTCCATACTTTTGGAGCCGCGAAGAAAGATATTCGTGGCCGTCGATTGACTTCGGACAAAGAAGTGTATGTATGCATGGGTACAATCACGGTTTACTTACTTCATTACCATCTGCCTTGTTTTAATTTGACTGCCCTTATACAGGGTGGTGAGAAACAGTTCGAGAAGCGTGTAAGGGTGTTGCAGGGTAGGACGTGCTGAGGAATAATTGTTAATAAAACAATTCGATGCATTGCGCCGTTTCAGAATTAATTAGCATTGAAGGAGATTATATTATATTTGATTAGATTAATACCAATTCCATAATCATGCATATGACACATCGTAATGATGTCGAATGTGTCAGTTTAACAAAATGTTCTTTCACAGGCTATAATTCAAGTGCTTTTTTTCCTTGTAAGATTACTAATTTATGTCTAAAAATTCATCTATTGAATAGGAGTTGTTATTAAGAAATCCTTAAAATTTGTTCTAAAATGTTTGTTGGCTATCTGTCAGACTTTTGATGCTATTTGGTAAGTGACCAAAGATTTTTGTGGCAGCGTAATTCACCACTTTCTGTGTCCAAGTTAGATTTAACGCAAAGTAATGAAGATGAGCTTTCCTCCTAGTGATGTAGCTATGCTCATTGTTATTGCTTTTTAATTGGGATGGATTACTAATAACAAATTTCATAAGTGGATATTTATTTATTTATTTTGCGAAGCTTCTGTGAATGTCTCTAGTTCCTTAAATACATGTCTGCAAGATGATCTTGGCTGGGCTTCAGCTATTACTCTGATTAAACGCTTTTGTGTAATGAATACTTTTTTCCTTAATGATGAATTACCCTAAAATATGATCCCATACAAAAGCAGTGAATCAAAATAGGCATAGTAAGCTAATTTATTCACGTGCTTACCGCCAGCACTTGCAGTAACCTTAATAGCATAAGTAGCTTAGCTCAAACGTTTCAGCACATCATCAACGTGTTTCTTAAAATTCAGTCTGTCATCAATGCAAACGTCCAAAAATTTGGAATATTTTACCTTAGCTACAGACTTCTGTTTAAACTCTATATTTATTAAAGGTGATATGCCATTTACTGTACAGAACTATATATATATATATATATATATATATATATATATATATATAATATATTGCGTTTTCTCAAAATTTAATGAGTCCATTTGCGAAGAACCGCCTAATAATTCTCTGAAAAAAATTATTTACAATTTCCTCGGCTAATTCTTGTTTTTTGGGTGTGATTACTGTACTTCTATAACCAGGAAAAGGAACTAGCCTCACGTCTTCGTGAGTAGCAAGTCATTAATACATACGGGACCCAAGATTGAGCATTGTGTCATTTTCTTGATACCTCCACAGTCTGAGGAATTTGCTGATTTTTGCGCATTATGTGCAATGTTTCTTGAAGTCAGTGAAGTTCGGTTATTCAGAGCATATTTCATCAGTGAAAGCATATAGCATTTTCTGTTGAAAGCCTTTCCGAAAACCAAATTGGCATTTTTCAGTACTTTTATTTTTACACATATGTGAAGCTACTATTGACTTCATTACTTTTCAAGAAATTTGGATAAAGCTGTCAGAAGCGAGACTGGATGGTAGTTGTTGGCGTCAGACCTATTCCATTTTTTATACAATGGTTTAACAATAGCATATTTCAATCTGTTAGGAAAAATGCCCTGTTTCAGTGGCTATTACATATGTGGCTGAGAATTCTACTTTTCTATTGGGAGCAAGCTTTTAGTACTTTCTTGGAAATGCCATCAATTCCATGTGAGCTTTTACTTTTGAGTGAGTTTATTATTTTCCTAACTTCAAAAGGAGAGGTGAGTGGAATTTCAATTTTATCAAATTGCATAGGTACTGCTCTGCCATATATAGCTTCACCTTATCCAGTGAACATCTGGATCCTATTTTCTCCACAGCTTTTAAAAAAATGATTGTTAAAAATATTTTCAACCGTTGCCTTCCTGTTAACAAGTTTTTCATTCAGTTTGGTGGTAATCAGTCTTCCTGTGCTCTTTGTTGCTCCTGTTCCCCTTTCATCAATAATCCACATTCTTTTAATATTATTATCATAACTATCAGAGCTGCTAATCTCAGACATAATACACACATTTCGGGACTTTTCTATTAGATACATTTCCCTTTTTCGATTACAAGATACTTTATCTCTTTGATAAGCCATGGTTCCTTGCAAATGTATTTTACTGTTCACTTAGGGAAAGTGTTTTCAGAAATATTCAAAAACGTATCATTATACTTTAAATTAGCATTAGGTTCGCAGTACACCTCATCCCATTCTAACTGTTGCAAGCTTTCCCTCAGATTTGCGCACGTTAATTGAACGCACCATTTTGGACGATTGTTTTACATTAGTGTATGACGCTATGTCATATGCTGTTACTAGCTCTGCATCATACTGTAACTAGCTCCGCATCATGACCAGAAAGATCATTCTTGACATGATAAATGTTTATTTGATTAAATTTATCGTTGTCTTTGAAAATATTGTCTATCAGTGTGCTGCTTTCCTGTACTAATTGACTAGGAAAATCAATAACTGATGTCAAATTGAAAGAATTGAGTAATACTTAAAGGTCATTCTTCCTATCAAACTCTTTCAGAAAATCTACATTGAAATCCTCAAAATTATTAATTTGCATCACTCTGTCTGACAGACATCAGAACACGGAACCCAAGTTTTTCAGAAATATTTGAAAATTTCCCCATGAGGACCAATACACAGCTACAATTGTAAAATTACCATTATTTAGTTTAATCTCACAGGAACATGTTTCTGTATGTTGCTCTATACAAAACTTGTTTCTGAATTTTTCACACTATGATAACTTTTAACATATGTGGTAACTACTCCTTTTTCCCTATTGTCTTTACTTACATGTGCTGAAAGCTTATATCCACATGCATTTACCTTACCCATATCTGCGACTGTATAATGTTCAGAAGAGCGTAGTACATCTACTGCATTCTCTGTTTCTATATCTCGCAAATAAACAAGCAGTTCATCTAATCTTTTTTGTTAGTCCCCTGATACTCTGATACAATATACTAAGATTATTTTTCACTGTACTTTTATAAGAATCTTGTGATATTTTAACGTTTTTAGTATCTGCCTGTCTGAGCTTCTCATCGTGTTTGATTCCTTTCAATGTTATGTCACTGGCCACAGATGTTAGCCCAGCAGGCTGTAGGGCGCGCAAATTCAAGTGGCCCGCCAGAGACTGTGATGCCAAAGGTGTCCTTCGTGTGGTTTCCTGAAATGGAACAAAGGAGCAACACAAAAATTGGACATGGGATGGTAGTAAGGACAGAACCCAAGCCAAAGGTTGAGCAGTCCTGTGTGCTGTTATCTGCGGTGTGAGGACATCTGATATTAACTGTATTTGGTGGGGAGCTTGAATTTTCGAGCGCAACTGCCTGAGTGACTAACTCCAGTGTTAATTAATTCGGAAACGTAGCAACGTATCTAATATATTCTGAATGATTATTTCTCAGCACAACCTACCCTGCAAAGCCTTACAAGCTTTTTTCAGACTAGTTCCGACCATCCTGTACATGTTTATCCAACAATACTGCAGGAGCAAGATTTGCATATGAGCTATACCCGTGGTAATCAAACAATCTTCTGTTTCAGGTATGTACATCAGAGGCAATGGCTGTGGTTACCAACCACCGGCCAACCGTTGGCGCTGTTTTGAATGGGCTTGGTGAGTGTTACAATGGCGCTTAGGATTCCTTAAGAACTGACTGACGTGTATCAATTTGTACATATGTACGTACCCTACACCATAGCAATGCAGCGCTCAACCGATACACAGCTAGTGAATCAATTTTCATCCATTAAAATTTCTGATTCGCTGAATGTTTCTTCCTGGTATGCTATCTCATTAGTCCATCAGTTACTGATGTGGTACGGAATCTGAATCAGCAAAGACGTTAACTTCAGATTGTCGTGATAATCTGAACAATGTTTTCAACAAGTGATAGAAGACCCTGTAAGAGTATTCTGCTGTGCAGTGTGAGTTATCTAAGATAAACTGCAGCAGATTTGTTACCTCATGTTGTTAGATGTAACGATTCATATTAATAATTTTTTAAGGCTCCGTAGCTAAGTCGGTAAAAACCGAGCCTCCATACGATCACTTTCTTGACCTCTCTGTCTGCCCGTCTTTTAAGACCCCTTTTCTCAGGAATAGATAGAGGTATCAAGTCGAAATTTATTTGAGACACTAATGTCTGCGGTCCCTTGGTGTAAACAATTTAAGCTTCTATGTCAGTGTAGTTAAAAGATACGGCCATTTATGATACATGTTGATATACGCAAATGCACTCTTCGAAACTTATAGATCAGTGGTCGTCCAGCTGCGGCTCGCAGTCCTCTTGCGATCCGAATTAAGTATTCATTCAGCGCACAGTTCTCAACTGAATTTTATAATAGTATGGATTTAGCAGCTATTAGCCGAATCCAAAAGCGCAAGTTAAAGTTAAGAACTTTTGAAGAGCGCATTTTTCCTACTCAGTAACAAACAAAAATACTTACACAGTAATAGTGTATGATGTGGTTAATATTAATTGATGTTGGTGAATTTGGCCGTAAAGCTAAGAACAGTTGGCTGCCTATCTCAGGGCAGAGGGGTAAGTAGCGCGGCCACTGCAGGGTTAGAGAAAGTCAGAGGGGGAATATTTTATTGTTCGCCATTACTGACAAGCCACGGGCGAGCGTGACTCATACAGATCAGGCAATGTGGTACAAGTTTTGTAATGCAGTTTACGTGGATTCGTAAAAGCGCGTTACAGAGACCATCGTCTTCAAATGTGCTGCCTATCTGTAGCAATGAATATTAAGTAACTAAGTAATACAAGCCAGTATGTTGTCCTCGACGGCGAGTGTTCTTCGGAGACAAAGGTATCGTCAGGGCTACCCCAAAGATGTGTGATAGGACCGCTGTTGTTCTCTGCATACGTAACTGATTAGACTAACTGGGTGGGCAGCAATCTGCGGTTCTTTGCTGATGATGCCGTGGTGTACGGTGAGGTGCCGAAGTTAAGTGACTGTAGGAAGGCACAAGACGATTTAGACAAAATTTCCGGTTGGTGTCATGAATGGCAGCTAGCCCGAAATGTCGGAAAATGTAAGTTCATGCGGATGGGTAGAAAAAACAAACATGTAATGTTTGGATACTGTATTACTAGTACCCTGCTTGATGCAGTCAACTAGTTTAAATCTGGGCGTAAGGTTGTAAAGCGATATGATATGGAACTAGCATGTGAGAACTGTGGTAGGGAAGGAGAATGGTCGACTTCAGTTTATTGGGAGAATTTTAGGAAAGAGTGGTTCACTTGAAAAGGAGACCGTATGTAGGACGCTGGTGCGACCTGTTCTTGAGAAACGCTCGAGTGTCAGATTGAAGGAAAACATTGAAGAAATTCAGAGGCGGGCTCCTAGATTTATTAGCGGTAGGATTGAACTGCACGTAAGTGTTATGGCGGTGCTTTGGGAACTCAAATGGGAATCCCTGGAAGGAAGGCGATGTTATTTTCGAAAAACACTGTTGAGAAAATTTAGAGAACCGGCATCTGAAGCTGATTTACGAACGGCTCTACTGCCGCCAATATACACTGCACGCACGCACCGCGAAGATAAGATACGAGAAATTAGGGATCATACGGAGGCAGATAGATAGTCGTTTTTCCCTAGCTCTGTTTCCGAGTGGAACAGGAAAGGAAGTGGCCAGTATCGGTACGGGGTACCCTTCGCCACGCACCGTACGGTGGCTTGCAGAGTATAGATGTAGACATAGATGAAGAAATTAAATTAACCTTGTTATAATACAACGCGACGAACAGAAGGAAAATGACGTTCTAAACGATTGGTAAACATTTGTAATCGTGTCTCATATACCATAATGCATTTAAGTGTAAGTACAGTTATTGTTATTATTCAGTTTATCTTCCGCTCACACAGACAACACAACGGCACGTCAGGCTGTTACAGTGTCGCAACTTCGAGGTCGCTGAGGGCGGCAGTAGCTATCTGAAGCTGAGAACAGTCGGCACGGAGCGTTTCGAAAGGTGTCGACTTTTAACGATCAGCACGTGGCAGTCGGTGGCTGACTTAATGCGGTGTTACTACAGCTAGTCCATCGGGGACTCGTAACAGACTAATTTATGTGAGTTACCAATTAATAATGAGATCGGTACATACGCGGCCCGAGGTTTCGCCCCACTATGTCAGTATTGGCTCTTGAGCGTAAAAGTGTGACAGCCACTTCTCCCTGTCTATATATGACTAAGTTTGTACGAAATACTCAAGAGTGCGGGTCCTACCCGCTCTGTTCCTGTTTGTTATTTATCATTTGTATTAACTGCTACTTCTCGAGTGTCAAGTCGTGTCTGCTAAGTTTCTTGACCTTGCTATAACACTGAGTTAATGCAGATGCATAAGCTGTGCATATGAAGTCCGACAAAGTGACACTTTAGCACTGTTGATTACCACCTTTAACGAAATCGTTAAGAGTTTAAGAATTATATTAATGATTTGAGCTTGCAAAAACTTGAAAGGTGTTCTCACACCTGTCCAAACTACTGCAAAGGCTCGTGTGATTTTCCAAAGAATCTATTGCCTACTATTCAGGTTATTGTCAAAACACTTTCTACTACCACATCGGTGGTTACCTGAATCATGTTTTAGATAACTTTGCATCAAGCACGAAACAACAGTGCCAGTACACACAACTGAGCCGGGAACCAGTACAACCTAACCTTACGAAATTCCTTCTGCAAAACATTAAAAAATGGAAAAGGGTTGGCATCATGCACGAGCAAACGAAACATATTTTTGGCATGGAATTTCACACATTCCCTTTAGTGAAAACCAAGATGGTACAAGCAAGCGCAATTTCAGCTCATTGCTCAATCAGAATTAGTGAATCATTTCATAATCAAATATAAGCAAGTGCAAATCTTTAACTGTTTCGAGATTCTGTTTCACGCCGTTGAAAGTCAGTCAAGCATGAAAACATTAACATTGCCACCATCCTTTACAAGCAAGCAAAACTAGTAAGTAACATTGCTATCAGATGTAGCTTTTACAATTATTTTGCTAAATTAACAAAATAGTTATACGCAATAGGATGTCAACAAGTAGCTTTCATCTTATGTTGCGTGTATTCTACGTTTATGTTGCACAACAATTACTGTACTGTTCAAATATCAAACAACACACAACATAACTTTTCAAGCAACACATGACTATAGGAAATGATGAAACTTGAAGGAAACGTTAAGTCTATAATTTACGCTGACACGAGAGTACTTACTAGAAATCCAAAGTGTTGTTGAACAACAGTAACTGATTTTTCTGTTACAGTTCTACGTAAATGTGTTCTTGCTTTTCTAATGATGCCCAGACGCGTGAGTAATAACCAGTGAACACACTGCCGAATCTTCACTCCGCTGCAGAAAGTTCACTGGGAAGCCGTTACGTATCTTTCATTTAGTCCTGATCCCGTCCCATGCGATTTCGATATTTTTGGCGTCCTGAAGAAAGACATTCGCGACCGTCGATTTGCTTCGGAGGAAGAGGTTGCACGCGTGCGGACAATCAGGCAACCGCAAGTATTTTTCCATGAAGGCATTGACCGTCTTATCCCACAGTGGGATAAATGAATTAACGGATATGGTCATTACCTTTGAACGAATAAGCACTTCACTTACTTTTCTTTACCATTTTTCTCGTTTACATTTGACTGATCCTTACATACATCAATAAAATAGTTATTGTGTAGCAAACCTTACATATGATGTAATCGATATGCTAACACAATGACAATGACAGAGACGTAATACCAAATACAAAATATTTTGTTAAGTTACGGAGTTAGTTGGTGAACAATAAAGGTATCAAGCTCGCTATGATCGCAAGTGGCAAGTTTTCTAAAAATGGCAAAGTGCTGTAATTTACATCCATTCAGGTGAGACTGCCTAAACAGTGCAGTTTAATAACCTATGAGTGTGCCACGAAAACCTAGGGTTTGGGGCTCAGTGTACACCGTGTCAGCAATCTTGATGTAACTGGCTTTATTTCGAGACAGACTAAGGACAGAGCAAGACATGCATCACAGTATCATAATATGAATGTTTCCTGATGATGTAGAATTCCAGTGACATACTCTTGTATTAAAACAATGTAGTGTGTACATGATCTCCATAGATAAAGACAACATACAAGCGTCTTCCCTTGGCATTTCATTATTTTTGGTAAATCCTGTTCCACTATCTCGAGCAGTTCTGGAAACTACGGTAGTAGGTGGCTTCGGCAGGAAGGAGCGTAAAGCCCGTCTCACATGGAGTAAGATTCGCTGCACTCTTACCAGCCAGCACATGCGATGGCTCCCTTGAAGGTTCTGTCGTCTGCTAGGCGCTTGCTCTGCAGGGAGCTGTGCGAGTTTCCCGCGATAGGTCCGGTGGTATTTTTCTTGTGAGGCCTACTCGGGTTCCCTGCTTGCTACCTGCGCTCGCCAGTCAGGAGTCCTGTTTGGTGACCGACGTCAGGGGCTACAGGGCAGGAACTCAGAGACAAGGTCAGTTAGTCCCCCCACAAGACCAAACAGGAAGTCACGTGCCCGCCGACCGACCTGCGATTTTTCCCACACATTTGTAAAGAAACTATTCAGTTTAAAAAAATCTGATTCTCACACTTCTTATAGCTTCATTTGTCAGCTTTATGATGAGCTGCTTATTATTTGATACAGCAGCTTATGACCTAACATGAATTTAACCCGAATTCGTAGCGACCTCTGTTTTTCACTGCAAACTTTCCGACATTTTTGCACTAGTTTACTTAATCCTAAAATATCACAATAAATATGACAAGTAACGAAATGCTAGGCAGTTCATCACGAAGCTGACGAATGAAGCTAGAAGATGTGCGAGATTGAATTTTTTTACCGCCGTGTCGCCTCAGAATCAGGCCAGCTAGCTTCCGCGCCGAATCATACACCTTGCAAAAGGTTCAGCGTGAGAGGTAATCGTCACCCCCCACCTGCTAGCCGACAGCCACGTGCGCCATCTACCAAACTTGGACAACGTTCCTTCGTGTGAGACGGGCTTAAGGTATGAACACGGACACAAAGGTCGTTAGTGGTGGACCCAGATGGAACAGGGCAGCCCTGGACAGAGTAATTTCTTCCTGTGACATCCAGGAATAGTTTACATGGTAACGGAGCGATGCGTGGCGGATACGAATTCTGGGCAGAGACAAAGACTTGACTACGGTACGGAGGTTCCAGTGGATGCCGTAGTTACAAGAGAGATTTGGATTGCGCAGGAGAGACCAGCATGCAGAGCTGCATCAAACAGAACATCGTACCCTGAATTATTTCTCCGTGGCCAGCCTGCAGCTTAGTCTCCCGCTTCCTCCACGTTGTATTCCTGCGCCTCACATTCTTGTCCCCCTGCCTTCACGTCCTTTTCCCTGTGCCTCGGAGGTTCAGAGCAGAGCGGCTGCGACGCCGCCCCCCGCCACCGCCACCGCCTCCGGCCGCTGCCGTTGACCGGCGCCGCCCCCACTTGTTTCCACAAACGCGCAGACGACTGCATCCGCAGCTGTAAAAACGCTCCTAATTGAGCTCGTTCCGTCTGGGTGCTCAGCGCTACACTGCAGCTCTGCGCTATTTCTCTGTCACTCTACATTGTTCTAATACACAGACCAAAGTGAAAGTCGCAAGGGAGATTAGTTTGGGCTCCAGAAAATTGGAGTTACTGCTCCAGCTGTAATAAATCTATCACCATGCAGCCGTCCGTTAGGGAATTGTGCGCTCTACAATTTGTTTTTAATAAATCAGAGGCTTGACAGTTCGCGAACATGTATTGTAGACACTAACCCATCACTCGAATGTACGGCTGAGATAGGAAAGTCACGTCGGATTGCAAGTGGAAGAGACTGCAGCTTCAGACCATTTGCTATGTTTCTGCTTCATTTTTACTAACGAGTCACGAACTTCTTTCTCAGTCCACTTTGCTTTCACAACGTTGCTGCAGGCTGTCAACATTTACGGGTATCCTCAGTGAAGTCAGCCATGCACGACTGCCATGGAGAGCATTCCGGTGTTTGGCGGACATTTTCCCTGGGGCTGACGTTAGCGGTTCCAAAGCTTGGAACCAGCGCAACCGCACAATTTCGAACATGTGTTGCTGTTACGTTCGTTACGTGCGTATTTTCAGGTGGTGGTGGCACTCAGTTCTTATCGATTTGAAATATGCCATATATGCCATATTACCGCCTTAAGTTGCTGGTAAAATACTTTAATTATACCAACAGTTTCTGTCATCTGATCACCACCAGGATCATAAATGTATTCACAGCATCATGTTCGGTGAATATAAAATTATCGTCAGGTGATAAACCATGAATAATACGCCACTATCATATCGAAATGTTAGTTACATCGTCAATCTAAAAAAAAAACTGCGCCAAGAAGTGTATACATTGACTTTAGAACTGTATTAACATGAATGTATACACTCTCTAGCACAATTTTTTTTTATAAACTGGCGACGTAACTTATATTACGATATAACAGTGCATTATTCATGGTTACATGACGTGACGATAACGATTTTATATTTCACCTAATATAACGGTGTGAATGCTTTCATGATCCTGATGATGGTCAGATGACTGAAATTCGTTGTCTATAAATATCTTACCACCAGCTCAAGGCGATAATAAGACATTTTTCCAAATTACGTACGTATATTGAATGCCCAATGACGGCAAAGTGTTTTCGCAGTAAACAGTGAATAGACGATAATAAGAATCGTTCGTGTGCTTTCGACGTAAAATACACACCTTAATAGTCGCCATATACAAGGTGTAGAAGTATGAAATCGGAATTTCCCTATATATGGTGCTAGTCGTCAGTGTAGCGCCCGTGGGACCGCGTCTGCAGCGCCATCTACTTCCTGTAACAGCTGACGACGAATGTCAACACACAGTAACCCAAGTTCCATACATTGGTATCTTTTTCAAACCCGTAAACATGTCGAGTTGTGTGGCTACGAACTACGATTTGCGGATAGCATTGGTTTTCTGTTATCAGTTGAAGAAAGCTGCTGCAGAATGGCATCGAATGGTTGTCGAAGCTTTCGGCGAACATGCTCTTGGGAAAACACAGTGTTTCGAGTAGTTCAAAAAATTCAAAGGTGGTGATTTTGAAGTGAGAAACGACGAGAGCTGGAAATCACCGAAAAAGTACGAAGAGAACAAATTGCAGGCTTTATTGGACGAAGATGTACCTCAAACTGAACAGGAAATCGCACAACAATTGAATGTGACGCAGAAAACCGTTCCTCTTCGGTTGAAAGCTGTGGGAAAGGTGCAGAAAGGGGGAAAATGAGTTCCACATGAACGGAATGAGACAGCTAGCAAATCGAAAGACTACTTATGAAATGCTGCTCGCCAGATACAAAAGAAAATCGTTTCTCCATCTAATAGTGACCGGTTGTGAAACATAGATGTATTCGGAGAATCCTAAGCATCGTAAGTCTTGGGTGAAACCAGGCAAACTATCGACAACCACTGCGAGACCAAATCGCTTTGGAAAGAAGACAATGCTCTGTGTGTGGTGGGATCAGAAGGGTGTCATCTATTATGAGAAGCTAAAACCTGGTGGAACCGTTAACACTGATCGCTACCAACAGCAAATGATCTATTTAAATCGAGCATTACGTGAAAAACGACCGGAATATGGAAAAAGGCAACACGAAGTCATATTGCTCCATGATAACGGCCCTTCACACACATCAAAACGGGTCAGGGAAACGATAGAGGCGTTCAGTTGGGAAGTGCTAGGGCATGCGGCTCACTCTCCGGACTTGGCTCCGTCCGATTATCATCTATTTGCATCGCTGGGACACGCTCTTGCTGAACAACGTTTAAATTCGTATGAAAATGTACGAAAACGGTTCGGTGACTCGTTGACTTGAAAAGGACTGTTTTTTTGGCGTGGCATTCGTAGCCTGCACCCAAATTTCGGTTTCATACTACTACACCTGGTAATCACAGTTACAGACAAGTCAAGAGGCATTACTCTTAATTCAATTTTGAATCTTAGCCCACTATAGACCGTTACAATATTTTTAACGAACGCATCTGCAACAGAGAACGCAGACACTAGCTTTGATACTGACGAGTTGATGCTCGTGGTGCTTGTCGCTGAAAACGCGTATAAAACACACACATTGCATGTCACGGGCATCGGTCTGTATGTCAGAAACTATGATTTAGAGTCCCAGTACAATACAACGGCCGGTAAGTTGACAGCTGCGGCCACTACTTTCGATGAACGCGATTGTGGAGGGCGCTTTCTCTCTCCTACCGAGTGGACGGGACGTCCTGTGTTAGCTCTGTTGGCACTATACGGTCCCCGCGACTAAGCAGAGGACGGTCATTACTGCTGTGCTATTACAATGTTGCCCTCGATAGCACATCAACGTATCTCGTGTGTGTTTGTGTGTGTGTGTGTGTGTGTGTGTGTGTGTGTGTGTGTGTGAGAGAGAGAGAGAGAGAGAGAGAGAGAGAGAGAGAGAGAGAGAGAGAGAGAGAGAGAGAAGTGGAGGGAGGGAGGTGCTAGCAGAGCGGCTTATCGACGCGGCCGCATTCCGCATTCATGAATTTCGGGGTCCGGAACGGAGCGCAGTAAATATTGTTGGACGTGGACGCGATAGCGGCTTATCTGCGCGGGGCCGCAACCGCCCGGTCTGGTCCGCTGGGGAGAGCGTGACGTGATGCGGTGTGCTGTGTGGTGTGGTGTGGTGTGCCTTGCCCTGGCCCGCCCCCACGGTTCTGCCCTAGCCTAGTCGGTCCTACACCAACTAACCTCCACTGCTGTCTTCACGGCGGGCGGCATTCGCACTGTAGCGACTTTCAGCCTCTCGTGAGGAAAACCGCGCGTTCGGACAAGTAGTTACGTTGGCTAAGCCTGGACGGAGATTTGCAACGGAAAAGCTCTTCCTGGAAAGCTAATTACGACCGCGTGTAGTGGTGCATCGTAGGGAACTGTAGCACTACGTAATTACGTCGGCTCCTCGATATATCGTAAGCAGTGCTGTAAAACACATTTATGCGCGTATTACTGACGTTCTACAGCAGTTGCAATTTAATATACAAAAAAATGCAAAGTGTTTGTTCTCCCTTGCTTCATGAGTGACGCAGAAATCGTACGAGAGCTGGCGGCAATTCTGTGCGAGGCGCGGAGATTTCATGTCGCCAGATGTAATGGTCGACAGCCGTACAACATAAGGAGCAGCTCGTAAAGTTTGTGACGTGTATGTAAGACGGCTGTTTGACACAGAGAAAAAAACAATTAACACACAATGAATGTACATGCTGTACAACTATATTACTGAAGTGTGGCCGATCTCAAACTAACATGTGCATTAAAGTGTTACCAATTCATTCTTCCTTTCGTTGTTACACTGAAGAGGCAAAGAAACTGGTACACCTGCCTAATATCGTGTAGGGCCCCGCGAGCACGCAGAACTGCCGCAACACGACGTGGCATTGACTCGATTAATGATTGAACTAGTGCTGGAGCAATCTGACACCATGAATCCTGCGCGGCTGTCCATAAATCCGTAAGAGCACGAAGAGGTAGAGATCTCTTCTGGACAGCACGTTGCAAGCCATACCAGAAATGCTAAATAGTTTTCATGTCAGAGGTGTCTGGTGCCCAGCGGGAGTGTTTAAACTCGGGCGAGTTTTTCTGGAGCTACTCTCTAGCAATTCTGGACGTGTAGGGTGTCGCATTGTCCTGCTGGAATTGCTCAAGTCTGGCAGAAAGCCCACTAGACATGAATGGATGCAGGTGATCAGGCAGGACGCACACGTACGTGTCACCTGTCAGAGTCGTATCAGTGGTCCCACAGCTCTCGGGTCTGTGCACCAGCATCCAGATGGCGCTGAAAGACCTGGACCAATTCCTGGTTCTGCGCCACTTCCTGTAGTGCGTCGTATCCATCTACCAATAGTATGGACAGCCAATAGGGGATGCTGTTAACCCTGGACTAAATTGATTCCACCATGTAATGGCGGGCATGAAATCCTTCCGCCAACAGACACTATAATGCAATGGTCTGTGGACACTCAGACAGTTGGCACGAACCAGCACTTAGTTCAGTTCATTTCAATTCATTTCAGTTCAGTGCTTGCAGCCTACTTAATACAGAGCTGTAATACTACATACCAATTTTGTAATCGCTATTTACGAAGATTTGAGGTCAGAAGAGGGTATCTGCACATTACCGTTAGTTATAAAACAATATTACAGACTGCCAAGGGACAGCAAAGGTATTTAATTTCATTTTATTAGACTCAGATCACCAAGTGCAACACAATACGGTACCAACATTCACTACCATTTTGTAACATAACCTTAATAGGTATTATTGTTATTACTTATTGTGTCGCAGTCCTGCCATACTGTCAAACAAGTACTTCAAATCATAGTTTGATGAATTGTAGCAGAAATACTTTTCTCCTACCGTGGATGTTTGGCCTTAATTAATACGAGCTTTCATTTACTACATTCACAAGAATTTTTACTTGGAATATGTTCTACACTGTGACGAAAAGCAAACTACACTCCTGGAAATGGAAAAAAGAACACATTGACACCGGTGTGTCAGACCCACCACACTTGCTCCGGACACTGCGAGAGGGCTGTACAAGCAATGATCACACGCACGGCACAGCGGACACACCAGGAACCGCGGTGTTGGCCGTCGAATGGCGCTAGCTGCGCAGCATTTGTGCACCGCCGCCGTCAGTGTCAGCCAGTTTGCCGTGGCATACGGAGCTCCATCGCAGTCTTTAACACTGGTAGCATGCCGCGACAGCGTGGACGTGAGCCGTATGTGCAGTTGACGGACTTTGAGCGAGGGCATATAGTGGGCATGCGGGAGGCCGGGTGGACGTACCGCCGAATTGCTCAACACGTGGGGCGTGAGGTCTCCACAGTACATCGATGTTGTCGCCAGTGGTCGGCGGAAGGTGCACGTGCCCGTCGACCTGGGACCGGACCGCAGCGACGCACGGATGCACGCCAAGACCGTAGGATCCTACGCAGTGCCGTAGGGGACCGCACCGCCACTTCCCAGCAAATTAGGGACACTGTTGCTCCTGGGGTATCGGCGAGGACCATTCGCAACCGTCTCCATGAAACTGGGCTACGGTCCCGCACACCGTTAGGCCGTCTTCCGCTCACGCCCCAACATCGTGCAGCCCGCCTCCAGTGGTGTCGCGACAGGCGTGAATGGAGGGACGAATGGAGACGTGTCGTCTTCAGCGATGAGAGTCGCTTCTGCCTTGGTGCCAATGATGGTCGTATGCGTGTTTGGCGCCGTGCAGGTGAGCGCCACAATCAGGACTGCATACGACCGAGGCACACAGGGCCAACACCCGGCATCATGGTGTGGGGAGCGATCTCCTACACTGGCCGTACACCACTGGTGATCGTCGAGGGGACACTGAATAGTGCACGGTACATCCAAACCGTCATCGAACCCATCGTTCTACCATTCCTAGACCGGCAAGGGAACTTGCTGTTCCAACAGGACAATGCACGTCCGCATGTATCCCGTGCCACCCAACGTGCTCTAGAAGGTGTAAGTCAACTACCCTGGCCAGCAAGATCTCCGGATCTGTCCCCCATTGAGCATGTTTGGGACTGGATGAAGCGTCGTCTCACGCGGTCTGCACGTCCAGCACGAACGCTGGTCCAACTGAGGCGCCAGGTGGAAATGGCATGGCAAGCCGTTCCACAGGACTACATCCAGCATCTCTACGATCGTCTCCATGGGAGAATAGCAGCCTGCATTGCTGCGAAAGGTGGATATACACTGTACTAGTGCCGACATTGTGCATGCTCTGTTGCCTGTGTCTATGTGCCTGTGGTTCTGTCGGTGTGATCATGTGATGTCTCTGACCCCAGGAATGTGTCAATAAAGTTTCCCCTTCCTGGGACAATGAATTCACGGTGTTCTTATTTCAATTTCCAGGAGTGTAGATTGAAGCTACTGTTTGAAAATTGAAATGTGTATACGTGTGTGGTGATTTATTTTCAGAATAGCTAAAGTAAGTTGATTTAAAAATTATTTATAGATGAATACTTCCAAGGATTGCTATATATCATTTAAAACTGAAAACTATGTATGACACAAAACCAAAATTTTTCATTCATCTCTGATTGGACGAATTATTTCAAAATTTCCCTAAAGGAAGGACACTATACATTTTCGACCATTAAAAAATACAATACTTAATCATTTGAAAGTGATCATAATGAGAACACATCGGAAAAATCATTTCAAATTTAGTTGAGAGTGATTCATCTTTGTACAGACATTAACCAGGCAGTATTTAAATATCTTAGATTCCTATAGCAACTGATGATCAACCGCACGAACATTGGCCAGGTCCTTAGTTTTAATTCGTTGTTGAATGAAAACAGAACCAGTTCTCCCTATATACCACGTAGTAATTACTGGAACGAACTTGCAATCTAAACATACTTACGACAAAAGGTTACCCACGATCAGTAAGAGGGCAAGTCAGTGCAGATTTGAATGGTAGCGGGTACGACATAAAACTTCACTCACGTTTCTTACACAGATCATAGCATTTCGCAACACATTTCCAAACCTCCACTTTAACACGGGGAGAAATTTCATTTTACACCACATTCCATTAAAAAATAAAAACAGAAGCATAGTTCCAACTGAAATGCAGCTCTAACTATAATGAGATGTTCTAAATGTCTGAAGGCAGTATGATGAGACAATAACCTACTTGAATTACGGTGTGCTTCAAAAGGAATGATAAATTTTGGAGGTGATTGCAGCGTGGCTAGTAAATAACAAAGGATGTATAGACAAGGTTCAAATACGAAGTGAGGCTAGTGTGTTTTTAGCCGCATCTCACAGTGAATAGCAACATGTCCTGCCAAAACCGCCCTTAGTTAACTCAAGTGGACACTAAAACAGATGCTGTAGACCAGGACAACCTCATGACGGGAGCTGATATCTCGGAACTTGTAATGCACTGTTAATTAATCATTGTGAGTGGTAATGACGACAACTTGTCCTCCATATCAAACATTCAAATCAAAGTAAGACTGATAATGGATTTCAGTACTTGCCAAATCGTGCAAAAAATGATTTCGAAAAATTAATGATTATCACACGTATTGATTAAAATTCTCGTACAGTAATTTCCTATTGTTTAATTTAAGGTTTGGAAATTCCAACGGACACTTGAGTGCTGATTTAAGCTTACTTCTGGCACCGCGCGTCATTATTCTTAAGTTTGGTTTTTGTTCTTCAAGCGTACCGCTGTTCATGATGCTATTGTGTTTTATTCTACATTAGAGACTTCATTTTCTGTCCACTCTTTTCTACAAAAATCCTTTGCCGTAAGAATACAAACAGTGCTGCTGGTGCTTGCTACTTAACAAGCACGACTATTCCATTGTTATAGGAATATTGGAATTAGGACCTCACTTCGTGCTGAAGGTGAAAAGACGTAGCCTTGTTAAAGAATATGCTCAGTTTTGTAGCTTGAGAAAGATCTAACAACAGCCGATTGAAGCTTTTATTGTTTGAGAATTCTGCATAGGGGCTCCCTCAAAAATTCAGCACTATACCAGTTTGTTAATTGGTTGTAGATCATTCGCTATGTATCAGAGACTACGATGGCGCAGATCCTTAATACGTTCGACCATCCGCATTTATTTAAGTTTTGCGCGATTGTTCTACATTGCTTAAGGTGGATAATGGGATGGTTCCTTCGACGGTGGATTGAGACTCCCACCCTGTTCTAGTCCTCCCTCGTACTCCGTTTAAATTACTTCGTCTGAAGTCTCGTTCTTTCTTCTTTCATGGCCTATGCTGAAAATATGTTGCCAAAATAATCAAACATTTATATGAAACTTGATGAAAACAAAAACAGCCTTCCTCCATAACGGCCCTCTGTCGCTTACAACGTGCTATAAAATTTGTATTTGCGGTGCGTGCCCATGCTCTTTTCTGTGAGTCCGCTACATGCAGTCGCTGTCACTACAAGGGTGTTGACGCAAAGTATGCAGATAACTCAGTTAATATCTGACGAAGAGGTTATAATTACGGGGTCATCATGCTCTCTGACGACAAAGTAACACAGTCGGCAGGTAAAATCGCGACATCCTTTTGTGTTATAACACTGGGAATAGTTTTAATTCTTTACAAATGAGAGCTTTGAGAGGAAATTCACGCTTGTTCTACGACTGCCGAAGCAGATGACCTCACTAAAAAAACTGTACTGCTTAGGTCACTTAAAAGTTTTAAAATGGCGTTCAGTAAAGGAAGAGTACGGGGACAGGCGCGAAAATTTTGTAGTAAAAAAATTCAAAGAAATATAGTAAAAGACAACTCAGTGGAAAAAAGACCCGTTGTTTGTAGTTTCGACGAAGAAAAGAAAACTTTTAATGGGGGTGTCCCTGCGCAAACGCTCAAGGAAAGGCGCAAAGTCGCTAACTTCGTTCGGAGCTGTCTTGAATTTTTTGTTATCCAAGTTACAACTGAAATCTTGCTCTCCTCATCTAGCCTACTGATATTTCCCCAGCATCCTACCAGTCCTGTTGAATTTTTATCTAGATTTGTTGAAAATTTTCGGAAACTTGTAAAGTTGCTTCTGATAATCTCCTATAAACATTCCCCACTGGAACATTTGCCCGTCTTCCAGTCGTTTGGTAGCTGCTCGCTGCTCTTTAATTTAGGAATTAAAGGATTCTATACATGGTGTGAACGGTAACAGTTGACAAAGTAGCGCACTCCTGTAGGGGAAGTTGGATTGTGTAGCCGGGGAACGACCAAGAACTGGCCTACAAAAACCATCTAAGCTACAGCGCATGCACACCCCCCCTTGATGAACATAATCATGCCACTCTGTTAAGCCGCCAGCTTTGTCGGCTGTTTCGTTGACATTATTAATTTAAATTTTTCAGCGAGAGTAATGAATGAAAAAAAGGCCTTGTAAACGTTATGCAGATAATACTTGTTGTTGTTGTTGTTGTTGTTGTTGTTATGGTCTCGTGAGATAAGCCTCTAAATTCTTGCATTTGTCCTCTAGCCATCCCTGCTTAGCCATTTTGCACTTCCTGTCGATCTCATTTTTGAGACGTTTGTATTCCTTTTTGCCTGCTTCACTTACTGCATTTTTGTATTTTCTCCTTTCATCAATTAAATTCAGTACCTCTTCTGTTACCCAAGGATTTCTAATAGCCCTCGTCTTTTTACCTACTCCATCCTCTGCTGCCTTCACTATTTCATTCCTCAAAGCTACCCATTCTTCTTCTACTGTATTTCTGTCCCCCATTCCTGTCAGTTGTTCCCTTATGCTCTCCCTGAAACTCTGTACAACTTCTGGTTTAGACAGTTTATCCAGGTCCCATCTCCTTAAATTACCACCTTTTTGCAGTTTCTTCAGTTTTAATCTACAGATCATAACCAATAGATTGTGGTCAGAGTCCACATCTGCCCCTGGAAATGTCTTATAATTTAAAACCTGGTTCCTAAATCTCTGTCTTACCATTATATAATCTATCTGAAACCTTCCAGTATCTCCAGGGTTCTTCCATGTATACAACTTTCTTCCATGACTCTTGAACCAAGTGTTAGCTATGATTAAGCTATGCTCTGTGTAAAGTTCTACCAGGCGGCTTCCTCTTGCGTTTCTTAGCCACAATCCATACTCACCTACTACGTTTCATTCTCTTCCTTTTCCTACTCTCGAATTCCAGTCACCCAAGACTAATAAATTTTCGTCTCCCTTCACTACCTGAATAATTTCTTTCATCTCATCATACATTTCATCAATTTCTTCATCATCTGCAGACATAGTTGGCATAGAAACTTGTACTACTCTAGTAGGCGTGGGCTTCGTGTCTATCTTGGCCACAATAATGCGTTCACTATGCTGTTTGTAGTAGCTTACCCGCACTCCTATTTTTTTATTCATTATTAAACCTACTCCTGCATTACCCCTATTTGATTTTGTGTTTATAACCCTGTATTCACCTGACCAAAAGTCTTGTTCCTCCTGCCACCGAACTTCACTAATTCCTACTATATCTAACTTTAACCTATCCATTTCCCTTTTTAAATTTTCTAACCTACCTGCCCGATTAAGGGATCTGACATTCCACGCTCCTATCCGTAGAACGCCAGTTTTCTTTCTCCTGATAACGACGTCCTCCTGAGTAGTCCCCGCCCGGAGATCCGAATGGGGGACTATTTTACCTCCGGAATATTTCACCCAAGAGGACGCCATCATCATTTAACCATACAGTGAAGCTGCATGCCCTCGGGAAAAATTACGGCTGTAGTTTCCCCTTGCTGTCAGCCGTTCGCAGTACCAGCACAGCAAGGCCGTTTTGGTTAGTGTTACTAGGCGAGGTCAGTCAATCATCCAGACTGTTGCCCCCTGCAACTACTGAAAAGGCTGCTGCCCCTCTTCAGGAACCACACGTTTGTCTGGTCTCTCAACAGATACCCCTCCGTTGTGGTTGCACGTACGGTACGGCTATCTGTATCGTTGAGGCACGCGAGCCTCCCACCAACGGCAAGGTCTATGGTTCATGGCGGGGGTGGGGTGGGGGGGGCAGACCAGGGCTTTCGTAGTAAGAAGCCAAGACAATCAAAAAGATTTAATTATTACTTTTATTCTTTTTGAAATACTGTATATTTTAAGGTGAAATATACGCAAACTTAAATTTCACACTTTTTTAAATGCAGAAAGAATTTTTTTTAATATTCCAGGACGATTTTATTCAAAATCTCGCGCATCGCTCAAGCTTTGTAGGCAGGTTTGCGGCTGTTTGTGAACCTGACAGGCTCCAAAAGTTCTACGTGTTGTTCGACTCGGCTTCAGCTACACCACTGCGGTAGATTGTAAATATTTAGCGTTTACACCCAGCACATTAATTTCCTCTTCTTCACGCGAGGGGGGGGGGGGGGGACGAGGCGAGGGCAAAAGAACGCGGAATATACAAGTATTTTCTGGAGGTCACAAACGTTTGTCCAATCTATGCTGCTGAATTTAAAGAAACTGAATTTTCACTTTAACATTCATTTTGCAGTCCATCATTGCTCGAAGAAGCTGCGCTGAGCGCAAGAGCGTCGTATTCTGTGCCAGGTAATAAATTTGTTTGCAGGTGCGAGAGGAATAGCGTCTGTCTCAAAGCAGTTCTGACAAATAGTGGCGCACACACTCACCTGCTTTGTGGGCTAAAAGATCTCTGGATCTCTGGCGATAAAGATCTGCATCTTTCGCCGGCAGGTGTGGCCGTGCGGGTAAAGGCGCTTCAGTCTGGAACCGCGTGACCGCTACGGTCGCGGGTTCGAATCCTGCCTCGGGCATGGATGTGTGTGTTGTCCTTAGGTTAGTTAGGTTTAATTAGTTCTAAGTTCTAGGCGACTGATGACCTCAGAAGTTAAGTCGCATAGTGCTCAGAGCCATTTGAACTGCATCTTTCAACTAAACAACACCGCAACACGTTCCAAAAACTATTTCATCACTAGTTTCACCATTCACGTATTAATGGACCTCTATACGTACTGCCCCATTGATTGTTTTTAATAGTGAGACTACCAGTGATGAACGAATGGGCTTATCCCATGCTGAAAAATGCATTGCACTATATTTAGGTTAGCCTACGGTAATTAACAGATTATGTTAAATCCAACAGTTAATTTCTGGCACTTACTACTGTTTTCTTATTCGATTTTTCTTTTTTCCCTTCTTTTCTAGTTCCTGGCTAGAACTTGTCTCGTCACGATATCTGCCTGGCAGATTTGGCGGAAAGATAAAGATACCCAGTCAGAACGGCAGTTTAAGTTTCTCCATATGCTGCTTTGTTATGGAAATGGATTAGTTACCAACCTAAATTTTATTTTAAAGCCATACTGATTGTTAATCTGTCTATAGCTGTTTTAAAAACGTGAAAGTATTTTCAGATACCGTTATCAACCACATATTTTTGTTCTTCCAATTGCTGTAATAAAGCAACACATTCCGAAGTTCAAACTTTATCTTCACGGCAAATAGCAACACAAAAAAATTTATCTAAAGTACATATGGATATTGGAATCGCTCTTTATGATATTGACATGCTACTGAGAAAGACAAGCACGGTCTAATAAGATCGTCTGATCGCCTACAGTCGTTTTTAATAAACATTCCCATCATTCATATGAATTTTCTGTCTTCGTGTGATGCATTCGGTTACATAAATTGCTAAGGCTCGTGTTGGCACCCACCTACGTAGGGAAAAAATGATCATCACGATAAAATAAGAGAAATCAAGACTCACACAGAACAATTTAAGTACTCGTTTCTCCCGCGCGCTGTTCGAGAGTGGAACGGTTAGGAGACAGCCTGAAGGTGGTTCATTGATCTCCCTGCCAGGCACTTTATTATGAATAGCGGAGTAATCACGTAGATGTAGACGTAGATGTCCTTAGATTTCTTTGACTAATATTTATAAACCTGAAAAGTAAGCCGGTCGGTGTGGCCGAGCGGTTCTAGGCGCTTCAGTCTGGAACCGCGCGACCGCTACGGTCGTAGGTTCGAATTCTTCCTCGGGCATGGATGTGTGTGATGTCCTTAGGTTAGTTAGGTTTAAGTAGTTCCAAGTTCTAGGGGACTGATGACCTCAGAAGTTAAGTCCCATAGTGCTCAGAGTGTTAAGTCGCATAGTGCTCAGAGCCATTTGAACCATTTGAAAAGTTACTTTCAAAGCTTCAGTCATCACAATCAAATCTGCTGTGGAGTAGAAACAAGTTGAAGGTGTGCGGTGTCTGTAAAATGCGTGTCTTTAAGGAGTGGTCACTATGTCCAAAAAAAAAAAAAAAATTGCTCTCATTAAAGACATCCCCTTAAGTAACGGCCCATAATCACGATATCGAATTCTAGATCACGCCTGTTGCGCGATTAAAATTGCTTGACAGTTGACGTGTGTCACTTGCCGCCACAGTACTGCCACATCAGCCCTCGGCTACAGCTCGGTCACAGGTGAGATACGAACAGGCAAGTGACGTCACAGACGGGGTTAATGTGTAACGCGGAGCAACGCTGTGAGCGGCAGCCGCGAGGTATGCCAGAAATGATACATGTTCTGTCGGCGGCCGATTTTAAGTAATCAGTGGCGGAACTGCAGACCGCGCTGGGTAGCCACGCGGTCTTAGGAGACTTGCCACGGTTCGCGCGGCTCCCCCCCGTCGGTGGTTCGAGTCCTCCCTCGGGCATTGGTGCGTGTGTTGTTCTAAGCGTAAGTTACTTTAAGTTTGATTGAGTAGTGTGTGAGCCTAGTTTGGTCCCACAGGAGCTTATCACAAATTTCCAAAAACTAAGCTGCGGCAGACGGCGTGTTTTGTAGCCTAGAATGTAAACATATGTTCTAAACTAATCACAGCCTCGTGGCGGGCATTGTATCCGAGGAAACGGCGGTCAACAATCTGAGGCAGAACTAAAATCACTATCGCTTTATTCATGGCAATTGAAAGTAACATTTAAGACTAAATTCAAAAAAGAAAAAGAATCAGTTTCAGCGCTAAAAACAAACTGTAATTTCTCGCTGTCATTGGTCACCTGAAACCATCCTCAGAATAATCACACGGGATGAGCAGCCCTGGTTTGCACTAGGTTGCAGGTCCCACGCGACACAAGCACATTACAAAGGAAAAAAGAATATTAGCAAGGAAGGTAAGAGCAAATGTAAATGACAATAAGATGATGAAATTGATCCGGCAAAGAAATAGCAATAAAAATACATCTAAACCCACTGACTGAATAAAAAAAAGGTCAAACTCTTTGGTTCAAATTTACAAATAAAAAGAATTCGCTACATTTGACGAAAATGGAACCTACGACCTTATACACCTCAAGTTAATTCGCTAGCCATTGCACTACGCTCCACCACTGCATGAAGTAGGTATATTTATAAAAACTATGCTGACCCAGATGCAACGGTAAGTTGCAACCTTACAAAATTCAGCTTTACGAAATGTCTTGCGAAGCTTATCTAATGTAAGGCGATCTCTCTGATTATGATAGCTGCATATGTGACGCTGAATCGCGTCTTTTGCGGAAATGTCCATTAGTGTTTGGTTAGTGCTGTGTATGAAACTTGGCTACTTCATTGTCATCTGTGAGTGTGTGTGTGTTGTTTTTGGTGCGGTTACCATGTGTGATGAAATAAGAAATAAATGTAATGCCGGTGAGGAGCAGGAATTGGACGTGAATAAAATGAAATGGCTCTAAGCACTATGGGACTTAACTTCCGATGTCATCAGTCCCCCTAGAACTTAGAACTACTTAAACCTAACTAACCTAAGGACATCACACACATCCATGCCCGAGGCAGGATTCAACCTGCGACCGCAACAGTCGCGCGGTTCTGGACTGAAGCGCCTAGAACCGCTCGGCCATCGCGGCCGGCTAATTGGACTTGAACTATCCAATTGTTGTCGCAGTTCGCAAACAGCGAACGTTTCGGGCGTGACGTTGAGAGCTCTGATTGTAGGAAACCAGCTCCAACGCGAGCTGTCAAGTAATTTTAAATGGAATATAGAAGAAAATACATGTACCATGATAATGGATTCAATTATGGCTTATAATACTTAGCTGTTTGTATCTGCTAATACAGTGTTTCCAAAATGCATTCTGTCAATACGGCAAATACCTACTGGTCCGGAAGTCGCGAGACAAACTTACCTTGAGCCGGCCGCGGTGGTCTAGCGGTTCTAGGCGCTCAGTCCGGAACCGCGCGACTGCTACGGTCGCAGGTTCGAATCCTGCCTCGGGCATGGATGTGTGTGATGTCCTTAGGTTAGTTAGGTTTAAGTAATTCTAAGTTCTAGGGGACTAATGACCACAGATGTTAAGTCCCATAGTGCTCAGAGCCATTTGAACCACAAACTTACCTTGTGAAACCAGAAAACAAATTATTGAAATATTAGAAACCCTTTCCGCCGGTACAATGCCTACTACGTGAGAAGCGATTATCATAAATTAAATAACTGAACTGAAGGCTCAACATCATTCCTTGTATTGTTCCCGTGCAAAGAATTATACTGTAGCATGGCCTCATCGTTAATCGCTACCACCATCATGAAAAAGAGGATTTCATTTAATTAAAAAGATGAAAGGAAAGAGATGCAAGTAAATATGCAAGATTTTCATTTGACTGGAGACTATCAAATACCAGAAATACAGGTGTTTCAAATAGCACAATAAGCTTAATATCACATGAGCCACGTGGTACACACGCCACTATCATACAGATACCTGCTTTTCATGGCAGTCGTGAGAAAACAAAGTACAAAAAGCTATTGGTGAATGAAATACAGATTTGGTAAACTCGATTACGATCAAATACAGCATGCAAGCAAAATAAAAACTGCTCCATATTAATCGTAACGGCGAATAATACTCTGCTAACGATGGACTATAATTCTTCCAATATGGCCCGCCAATTCCGTATGTACAGAGATCATCGTTGCGCCTTCCAGAGTAGTCACATGGAGAAATACTGCACATAATTCCCAGTATTACTTCATGAATACAAACCGTAGCCTGCTTTCACATACATCGCTTTCCATCTTGTTCAGTATAATTCAACACAGTCACGCTCATTAGTACACTACATCGCACACAAGCAAAGCCACACCTTTGCTGTAGAGCAGAGTCGAACGGAATAGATCGAGGACGGACGACCGTCGTCTGCTTCAAATGTGTAAGCAGGTGAACACCCTAACAGTGTACTCAACATCCAGCTCTTGGCGCAAAGATCTTAAAAATGGTTCAAATGGTTCTGAGCACTATGGGACTTAACTGCTGAGGTCATCAGTCCCCTAGAACTTAGAACTACTTAAACCTAACTAACCTAAGGATACTGCCTACAGGAAAATTAAAGAGACCTTCGGAGAAAAGAGAACCACTTGCATGAATATCAATAACTCTGATGCAAACCCAGTTCTAAGCAAAGAAGGAAAAGCAGAAAGGTGAAGGAGTGTATAGAGGGCCTACACAAGGGCAATGTACTTGAGGACAATATTAGGGAAATGGAAGAGGATGTAGATGAAGATGAAATGGGAGATACGATACTGCGTGAACAGTTTGACTGAGCACTGAAAGACCTAAGCCGAAACAAGGCCCCGGGAGTTAATTATATTCCATTAGAACTACTGACACCCTTTGGAGGGCCAGTCCTGACAAAACTCTACCATCTGGTGAGGAAGATGTATGAGACAGGCGAAATACCCTCAGACTTCAAGAAGAATATAATAATTCCAGTCCCAAAGAAAGCAGGTGTTGACAGATGTAAAAATTACCGCACTATTAGTTTAATAAGTCACGGCTGCAAAATACAAACGCGAATCCTTTACAGACGAATGGAAAAACTAGTAGAAGCCGACCTCGGGGAAGATCAGTTTGGATTCCTTAGAAATACTGGAACACGTGAGGCAATACTGACCCTACGACTTATCTTAGAAGCTAGATTAAGGAAAGGCAAACCTACGTTTCTAACATTTGTAGACTTAGAGAAAGCTTTTGACAATGTTGACTGGAATACTCTTTCAGATTCTGAAGGTGGCAGGGGTAAAGTACAGGGATCGAAAGGCTATTTACAATTTGTATAGAAACCAAATGGTAGTTTACCGAGCGAGGTGGCGCAGTGGCTAGCACACTGGACTCGCATTCGGGAGGACGACGGTTCAATCCCGCGTCCGGCCATCCTGATTTAGGCTTTCCGTGATTTCCCTAAATCACTCCAGGCAAATGCCGGGATGGTTCCTTTGAGAGGGCACGGCCGACTTCCTTCTCCGACCTTCCCTAATCCGATGAGACCGATGACCTCGCTGTTTGGTCTCTTCCCCCAAACCAACCAACCAACCAAATGGTAGTTATAAGAGTTGAGGGGCATGAAAGGGAAGCAGTGGTTGGGAAGGGAGTGAGACAGGGTTGTAGCCTCTCCCCGATGTTATTCAATCTGTATATTGAGCAAGCAGTAAAGAAAACAAAAGAAAAATTCGAAGTAGGTATTAAAATCCAGGGAGAAGAAACAAAAACTTTGAGGTTCGCCGATGACATTGTAATTCTATCAGAGACAGCAAAGGACTTGGAAGAGTAGTTGAACGGAATGGATAGTGTCTTGAAAGGAGGATATAAGATGAACATCAACAAAAGCAAAACGAGGAGAATGGAATGTAGTCAAACTAAATGGGGTGATGCTGAAGGAATTAGATTAGGAAATGAGACACTTAAAATAGTAAAGGAGTAGGATATAAAATGTAGACTGGCAATGGCAAGGAAAGCGTTTCTGAAGAAGAGAAATTTGTTAACGTCGAGTATAGATTTAAATGTCAGGAAGTCGTTTCTGAAAGTATTTGTATGGAGTGTAGCCATGTATGGAAGTGAAACATGGACGATAAATAGTTTAGACAAGAAGAGAATAGAAGTTTTCGAAATGTGGTGCTACAGAAGAATGCTGAAGATTAGATGGGTAGATCACATAACTAATGAGGAGGTATTGAATAGCATTGGGGAGAAGAGAAGATTGTGGCACAACGTGACTAGAAGAAGGGGTCGGTTGGTAGGACATGTTCTTAGGCATCAAGGGATTACCAATTTAGTATTGGAGGGCAGCGTGGAGGGTAAAAATCGTAGAGGGAGACCAAGAGATGAATACACCAAGCAGATTCAGAAGGATGTAGGTTGGAAGAGGTACTGGGAGATGAAGAAGCTTGCACAGGATAGAGTAGCATGGAGGGCTGCATCAAACTAGTCTCAGGACTGAAGACCACAACAACAACAACCTAAGGACATCACACACATCCATGCCCGAGGCAGGATTCGAACCTACGACCGTAGCAGCAGCGCGTTTCCGGTATGAAGCGAATAGAACAGCTCGGCCACAGTGGCCGGCTCGATGGAACTACCTTACTGACATACTTCCAAAATAGATTAGCGAAGTATATTACATTAAGGGATATGTGACAATCTGACGTTAATAACGACTGTATAAAATTATTTTAAAGAATTGTAAAGATATTGCAGCTGTAACACAGATTCAAGTTATTCATAGTTACATATTCTATATTTATTCATAGTTACATATTCTATATTTTAACAATTTTGAAGTTGTTAAAGAAAGCAGAGTCCTTGAAATCGGTTATTTCCTTTAAGGTCTCGTTTTCAACTTTGGTTGTGGTGGAATATTTCCATTTTCTACAAGATGTTCATTTTCCATCTCTTCTCTGAGATGTGGAGTAATTCAAGATCGTTATCCATTGCATCAGTGTGTCGTGTTTGTCTACATGCTTCGCTATAGCCGAATCGTTAGCTTCAAGTCTGATACTGTCAATATATTTTTTTAAACAAGTTTCAAATTTCTGTCCGTTTGGCCAATGTTGCACTTCCTGCAGTGAGTAAGTTGTAGTTTATCAATTCCTGACTTTCAGTTTCTCAGCTGCTTGTGAGATATCATGCACCAGTTTCTTCCTAAGTTGGTGCTGGCGAAAGTGATTCTCATATCCGTGTTTTTAAGCAGCTTGCCTACACTGTCTCAAAAAAAACCCTTGAATATGACATTGTTATATGCACTTGTTATTATATGATGATGTGGCTGGTGACCTTGTCAGTTTGCTTGCCTTTTTTATTATTTATTGTGAAAGAGTATCTGTTTCATGTTATCGATAGCCATTGCAGTGTGCAACGGAACTAATTGTGTTGATTACTGTTTCACGGACTGCAGCACCATGTGGGAAGTTTCGAATGCAGCTTACTTATGTAAGGATATGTGAAGGACTTATCAATGAGTGTGTCTGTGTTTGTTGGTTTTCTGTATATGTTGATGTTCAGGATCTGGCTTGCATTTGTTACTGTCACGTCTAATAAGCTTACTTCATTCCATTTATAGTGTTCTATGGTGTAGTGAATGTTCTTGTGTAAACTATACAATCTCTCTTCTAAATTTTCCGTTATTCTTCAGCCTCGTTATACACCGTGAATATGCCATTTAAGTATCTGCGGTAGGGCACTATTTTCTGTGTGATGTTACCATTGTTGATCAAAAGTTTATTATTTAGCTGCTTAATGAGAATTTTATGCAGTGATCGCACTTAGTGGACAACAATCTGCTAGGTCTGCATATACATTTTACCACAGAATGTGGTACAGTTATCGGACAGTACAAAGTCTGGTAATTGTATTAGCTCAACGATTTCAGTTGCAGATGCCCTAAATGAAGTTCTAAAACACAAGCAAGATAAAAGAAAACAGCAAATCATGCATATAATATAAAGAATTTGAGCTGTCACGTTTTTATTTTTTTTTTAATTTTTTGATGCCATTCTAGAATGAATATAAAGTTTGTACATGAAAACATTACTTTTAAGTAAATTAACAAAAGTTTTTGAGTGTTACCACTCTCTGAAAAACACTTTCCAGCGTTTAAATTAGTGTTGTTGAATTTAAGAACAACATATCCGGGAAAAGAACGCTTACGTAATTGTGAACCGACCAGTCAATCACAACTGTGGCCACAGTCTGGGAAAACGACAAATCCCAGAATTCTGCCCTGCGTTCTAGTGCGGCAGATTACCTTGACCATCCCCGAGAGATGAGATCCTTGGACGGTCGCCGCAGCCTGTCGGCGCCGTGATTACGTCAGAGTAGCTGTGGCTGGCGGTCAGACCTCGTTGGAGGTCCGTGCCGTCCCATTGAGGCGAAGGCGGCTATTTCTGCTGCGAGTGTTGTGGGCCCGGCCCAGTCCAAAGCACCCTGCGGTGACGCTTACGGCACTGTGTGTGTGTGTGTGTGTGTGTGTGTGTGTGTGTGTGTGTGTGCGCGAGCTGTTTGTTCTGCTGACCCACAGCGCGCGGCGTGGAAATAGAAGCAGGTTCCGCGGAGAGTGTAGGCGGTCGTTCACCTGCCGCCAAGCCGCTCCGCGCCGCGGACCCACAACTTCTTCACTTTGTCCTCTTCCCTTCAAGGTTGTCCAATGACGCCACTTACAATTGTACCAGCAAAGGGTGAACTGAGCAACTCCTGCTCGATGTCGTCATGAGTGCCACGTGATCTTCACTGTCTCCCTCCTCCTCCTTCCACACTCTTAGACTCTTCCTGCGGCGAAACTTATCGTGGAAGCTCAAGTGCGTAACATGTAGGTACATGTTTAAAATAAATTTAGCATAATTAATGTTGAACTTAACCCTCCAGGTTAGCCGAGCGCGATAACGCGCTGCTTCCTGGACTCGGGTAGGCGCGTCAGCCCCGGATCGAATGCGCGCGGCGGTTTAACGACGAGGGCCGGTGTGCCGGCCAGCCTGGATGTGGTTTTTAGGCGGTTTTTCACATCCACCTAGGTGAATACCGGGCTGGTCCCCACGTCCCGCCTCAGTTACACGGCTCGCAGGCATCTGAACACTTGCGCCCTATTCCATGGATTACAGTAGTCGCAGACAGTTGGGGTATGTTAATTCCTTCCCGGGGGGTACGGGGTGGCGGCAGGAAGGGCATCTGGCCACCCCTTCAACTAACATTGCCACATCCGATTAACCATGCCGACCCTGCGTATCCGCGGGAAACACGGCACAAGCAAAAGAAGAAGAAAAGAAGTAATGTCGAACTTAGGAGCAGCAGAGGGGAAGCGAGGAAATATTGCACTTGGGCTACAAAGATTTATCACGAATGGCTTTCGAAAATTCCAGGGTACATCGTTGCTTTTAACAAGAGCAGTCAATAGCTGTACGGCCAAACTCTCAAGTACACAACGATGTTTTGCTTAAGCGATATATCGGTAACAAACTGAATTGCGCATTCACTCACAAAATACTACAAATAAGTGAAAACTGGCATTAAACATCATACAGTATATAAAAAATATAAAAAGTTCTGCGTCAGGAAGACCCCTCATAAAATTTATATCAGTCAACTGTTACATGAAATTCAGCACGAGTGCATAGCATGTGGTTGCTATTTAACTACACGAACCGTGTCGGTAATTTAGGTACTCCAAATAATTAACAAGGCAACGGCCTTGCCACGGTGGCTACACCGGTTCCCGTGAGATCACCGAAGTTAAGCGTTGTCGGGCGTGGTCGGCACTTGGATGGGTGACCACTCAGGCCACCATGCGTTGTTGCCATTTTTCGGAGAGTACTCAGCCTCGTGATGCCAATTGAGGAGCTACTCGACCGAATAGTAGCGGCGTCGGTCAATAATACCATCATAATGACCGGGAGAGCGGTGTGCTGACCCCACGCCCCTTCTATTCGCATCCTCCTCTGAAGATGACTTGGCGGTCGGATGTTCCCGATGGGTCACTTGTGGCCTGCAGACGGAGAGGTTAAATAATTAGCGAAACAGAGCGGCATATAGACGAGGAGTAGTGGCACCACTGGACGAGAAATAACACGTACGCCCTCTCAAGAGTAGTGTGAGCTATGAAAGAGACGGAGAGATAGCAGAAAAAGTGGTATTTATATTCTCGTCTGCTCAAACCAGAAATACGCTGCAGGAATTTCAGTTACTCCCATGCAATCCTCAAAAGATGCTGGGGCAGGAACACAGGATCACAATAACACTGACCGGTGAGAGTACCGCGTTCAAAGATTTGCATGTCAGTACGCACGTGCAACATTATGCCTCCCCACACCACAACAAACCGGACCACCAAAACAATCATGTTCGACAATGTTCCTGGGTGCATTACGCGACATCCCTCGCCACATGAGGCTACGTCAAGCATTGTTTTCGTGGTGCAGATGTTACGGTGTGGGTGGGCGTAATTTCGCATGAGAGTAGTGACCTCCAGTTCTTGAGAAAACGGTACACTCACATGTCAGCGCTATTCTCATACTGTACACCGTCCTATGTGCGTCTTTCTGTGGGTGTATTAGACCCTGATTTCATTTTTATGGATGACAATGCGCAATCGCATTGAACATCGCGGGCGGAGCAGCTCTTGCAACGAAAAGATACTCGGCAGGTGGATTCGCCAGCCCAGTCCCCTGACTTAAACCCCATCGAGCACATCTGAGATACTTCGGTGAGACGTACTGCGGCACGTCCACATGCACCAGCGACCATCCAGCAGCTGTCAACCACGCTGGAGGAGGACTGGAACGCTTTTCCAGAAGAAATTCTTACCATCCTTTTGGCCAGCGTCGGAGTACGTTGCAAAGCATTACACATCCTATTGTAATGTCCAGGACACCATCACGAATGGTGGTGATTTCAGTATAATTATTGTCTTTTGAAAAGTGACATTTTCGTTCGTCTTTTCTTTCTATGTAGGGTAAAAATTTCATCGAGCTGTACTTATAGGCAGTCACACCATCATGTGAAAATTCCTTTCGTTTCGCACGACGATTTATGAGTATTACATGTACTCTGACAAAAAAAGAATGACGCATCCATAAGGGGAGGAGAAAACTAAAAGAAACCCCACGGGTTGAGAGGGTATGTGACGGTACTTCAGTGGTTACAAATTAGAGTCAAATTTACAAAGAATATGGCATTATGCGCCCATTTACCAGTACGACAACGCACGGTCTCTGACCTGGACGTGCCCTAACGCGGTTGCGGAGGGTGTCATAAGGCCGTTCTACCCTCTCCTGAAGCGAGCTGACTCACAGCTGTTGTAACTAGAGCTTGATTTCCTGGATACTGGCACTCGTGCGGAATTGATTTCCGAGCTGGTACGCCACGTATTGTATGGGGGACGGATCTGGGAATCTTGCTGGCCACTAGAATACCTAAACATCACCCAGACTCTTCATGTGCACGCGTGCCAAATGCGGACGAAAACTGCCCTGAAAAATGGCGCCACGGTATTGACGCATGAGGGATAACACGTGAGGTCGCAGGATGTTCGCGCCACACCGTTTTGACGTCAGCGTTTCCGCAGTCGCTATCAACCGTGACATCGACTCGTATCCGACGGTGGGAACTGCCAGGAATCTGTGCCTCTCTAAAACCTTGGGCGAATGGTATCGTTCCCCAGTTTGTGCCATCCTCACCGCCGATAGTCGTGCGGAGCAGTGCAGAACCCTGATTCATGGCCGAACACAATCCGACGCCATTCATCAGCAGTCTTTGATTCCTGGTCACGGCACTACTCGAAACGCAGCAGTCTGTAGTGCGGGGTTACGAGCAGCCTACACATGGGACAGTATTTCTCTAGACGGACTGCCGCTAGTCGCCGACGAAAAGTGTGGGATGCGGTGGTAGCACTGTCTCAAACAAGTATATGGCATCTCTGTGTCCGTCACAGTCATGTCTGACGCTCTTCACGCTTCATACGTACCCTACAAGGCCTGGTGACAACACTAAATAGGTAATCAAAGCGAGTACACTGCGGTGGCTGTTCAACCTGTCTCAGAGAATAGCAACTCTAATTAATGACCTACCTGCCCGATAGTGTGTACGTGTACGAAATTACACTGACTTCAGACCGTGTCTTCTGGGTGCTGTACTTTATTCGTCAGGCAGCTTATGCAGGATGTTTCCCTGAAGCTGTTACAAACATTAAGAGGTGATGGAGAAGGGTAAACGTACCGATCTGAGGTAAGAGACAGTGGTGCGAGAGTTGTAAACGAAAATCGTTCTGATACCTCTGACAGTGGGACACACAGACCGGTGGTGGTGTTGCTACGTCTGCAGAGTGGGGAACTTTCAAAGGTGGTAGTAAGGACCAAAACAAGAGAAAGACGTTGAGTAAACACGGACCAAAAGAAGGAAGAATGTCTGGTAAACATGGGCTCTGAAATGACCACCATAAGAGCTACGACCACATGTTCAGCCGGCCGGGGTGGCCGAGCGGTTCTAGGCGCTACAGTCTGGAACCGTGCGACCGCTACGGTCGCAGGTTCGAATCCTGCCTCGGGCATGGATGTGTGTGATGTCCTTAGGTTAGTTAGGTTTAAGTAGTTCTAAGTTCTGGGGGACTGATGACCTTAGAAGTTAAGTCCCATAGTGCTCAGAGCCATTTGAACCATTTGTCCAAGTCATCTTGTATCCTCCTACAGTCACTCAACGACGACACCTTCCCGTACACCACAGCATCATCAGCAAACAGACGCACATTGCTATCCACCCTATCCAAAAGATCATTTATGTAGACAGAAAACAACAGCGAACCTACCACACTTCCCTGGGGCACTCCAGATGATACTCTCACGTCCGATGAACACTCACCATCGAGGACAACGTACTGGGTTCTATTACTTGAGAAGTCTTCGAGTCACTCACATACTTGGGAACCAATCCCATATGCTCGTACCTTAGTTAGGAGTTTGCAGTGACGCACCGAGTCAAACGCTTTCCGGAAGTCAAGGAATATGGCATTCGTCTGATACCATTCATCCATGGTTCGCAAGATATCATGTGAAAATCGATGCGCTAAGTGAACAGTGGACTCAAGAAATTAGCAAGGTTATATTCTCATGGTGGCTACAAACAACCTGTATTATGCTGAGTTTTTTCGGGCGAGTTTATGGGAAATTGAAGGAAATGTACATGGGGTGGCTGGCTGGGCAGTGGACTGACACGATACCTGCCGACTACGAGGGGGAGCCGGGGGGAGAAGGTTTACCTTTGTCCCAACCATTACGCCGCTTAGCCCAGCAGTTCGAGAAAGGATAATTCGCGTGACCTATCCGCGGCACGACAGTATTGACTGAGTGCCATGGCCGCGACGGACACGTGTGTGTGTGTGTGTGTGTGTGTGTGTGTGTGTGTGTGTGTGTGTGTGTGTGTGTGCGTGTGCGATCGAGGAAATGCACCACGCAAGCGCTGAGCGTTGGCAGGTCCCTGCACGGAGGCAGTTCTCCACGGGGCGAGTGGAGAAGCCGCTGGAATGGAGAAACCGAGAGCCGCTCGCTGCGTTTCCGCTTTCCCGCTAGCATCTCGCGTTTTCTCTCTTGCGCAACCGCCTGTCCGCCGCTCAGATCTCGAGAACTTTTAACAGCGGCTCCTGTAATGTTCACAGAAAGCGGATATTCCGCTGCTCTGGGCCGTGCTGAGTAAGCGGAAGCAAAGTGAAGCATCACTTATTAACCCAACATTGCGGCGTCCGTGAAAGGAAATTGCGATTTGCTTATGGACCGCAGTCCAGTTAAATCAGCCGATGCTAATAGTATTAGGTTAGGACATGAGGCACTGAACCTAGACGATGAGTTGCTATCTGGGCAGCAAAAGAACTGGCTGGCGACTCACGAAATGAAGAGGATACAAAACCTAGACTGGCAGTAGCAAGAAAACCATTTCTGAAAAAGAGAAACTTGCTAATATCCAATATAAACACTATTTTTCGGAAGACTTCCCTGAATGTATTCGTATGGAGTGAGTCAAGAACGGAACTGAAACCTGGACAATAAACGGGCCCGAAAAGAATAGGATGATTTCAGATGCGGCGATACAGAATGCTGAAGATTAGATGGGTAGATCGAATAATTACCAATGAAGAGGTACTTAATTGAACTGTGGCAAAAAGAAATTTGTGGCACAACCTGACTAAAAAAGGGAATCGGCTGCTAAGATACACTCTGGTGCATTAAGGGGTTGGTGGTTGCCAGTTTAGTAATGGGAGGAAGTGCGGAGGGTAAAAGTTGTACAGCGAGACTAAGGTATGAACACAGTAAGCAGGTTCAGATGGATGTGGGTTGCAGTACTTAAACGGGGATGAGCAGCCCTGCACAGCATAGATTACAGTGGGGAGCCGCAACTGACTGAAGACCACAACACCATACACTATGTGATCCAAAAGGATCCGGACACCTGGCTGAAAATGACTTGGCCCAACCTTAGCCTTGGTGACAGCTTCCACTGCAGCAGGCATACGTTAAGTCCGGTAGGCCTGCGCTGAGAAAGTGCCACGCAAAACATGAAAACACGACCACACCGTAACACCACCGCCTCTGAATTTTACTGTTGACACTACACACGCTGGCAGATGACGTTCACCAAGCATTCGCTATACCCACACCCTGACATCGAAGCCGGCCGGGGTGGCCTTGCGGTTCTAGGCGCTACAGTCTGGAACCGCGCGACCGCTACGGTCGCAGGTTCGAATCCAGCCTCGGGCGTGGATGTGTGTGATGTCCTTAGGTTAGTTAGGTTTAAGTAGTTCTAAATTTTAGGGGACTGATGACCTCAGAAGTTTAGTCCCATAGTGCTCAGAGCCATTTTTCTCTTGTCAGTTTAGCAACATGGCCTACTTTTTTCTTCTATGAGGTAGCGTCTACCGTAGCAAGACCTTCACGTAGCAGTCTTTCCACTTCTGTTATAGTAAAGTCTTGTTGTTACTTCTACTGTACGCCTTGACTTCACTCCAAACCAATCCAATTGGATTAAAATGACAGTGATAAGGCGGTAGCCTAATTACCAAGTGACCCTGTTCGCTTGCAGTTTCATCTACAACGTATTTAGGCGTCACAGGCTTATTATGTTTCACGAGCGAGTATAACAGCAGTTTTGTCATGCTCATATCCGCAGCGATGTCTCTCACCTACAACCGCTGCACCATAGTTTCTTTACGGTCACTGGTGGTGGGAGCTTTATCTAAAATCACTCAATGGTACGGTGCATTGTTCATCACAAAAACTGTCGGAACACTAAACTGTAGCAACAAATGTTTAAACCACTGTAGAAACCGTGGGTGGTCCATATCCTCATGACAGTCACCGGTTTTTTTTCGATCGAAAAACTAGAAGTCCTTCAGGCACAAAACCGTTTGAAGATCCTGCATGGGCTACAATTAATCGTGATCCTCTTCCTGTTGGCTGATGACCGCTGCTATTCGGAGTATCATCTGTCCAGCATTTCTAAACTTATTCTCCAGCGTTGACCCAGGTTTCGTCTGACCATATGACTGAGTGTATGTCCTTTCCTACAATTTTGTGTAAGAAAATGGAACGAGCTTCAACGACATGAGCTTTTTCTAGTAACAGTTTTCGTCCATGTAACTTTTTAAAACGGAAGCCCATGCTTTTTAATATCATCTTGAGTGACGTTTTCCCCCCTAAGAAAAGTTCATTTTCTTTTAAAGAAATTAGCAACTTCGCTACTGTGGGGTATTCTTTTCTTTTATAATATCCGTATATGTGCCGACGAATTGCATCGGATTGGAAAATATCAATATCTCTAATGGGACGGGACTGCTTCTTTTTCTTGCCCGGAGTACTTAAAAACTCACTGTTTCTTCCACAGGGGCTTTCTTCCACACGGTTTATTTCACTGTCTTTAAGTCTTGAAGTAGCACCTCTTTCCTTATAACTGTTCTTTCACTGAGTTCTAGAGTTCTCGATGTACGCTCTAAAACTTCATCGGCAGGAATCGACGCACGCCCACAAACAGAAACAAATTCTTTTTCTTGCTCGTAAGACTCACGTGTCCTCAGTAGCCATTCCAAAGCCTGACTATTTAATGGCACTCCACGGCGCAACGGATTGTCGCTTGGTCAACGACATCGTTTTGGTGATATTGTTTAACAAACAAAAACTATACTGGAGGCGGTAACACAACAGCAGGCGTTCGCGCACTAACATACAATGTTTACACGGAAGCCGGCAACGTGGTAGCGTCGACGCCGGAACAGGCTTTTGTTCGGTGCTGTTATTGGGTCAGTAGACGCGGCGCCTCCCGTTGCTCACTTTTTCGTTAGTTATCCCACCAACTAACTCTACGGCGCTTGGGGAGTGACCTTGAAGTGACATGTTTCAGCGGCCCGGTAGTAAAACCCGGCTGTTCACCCGTGAACTCTTTCTTAAAATAGCTACCAGTCGCTGATAAGAAATACCTACTTCCATAAACTAGTTTTTACGCGATTATAATCGACAGCAGCAGCACCACCGCCACTGGTACTTGATCAAGCCCACAGCAAGTAGACAATTTAAAAATTATAGTATATTTTAAGTATCTTTTGGTGAAAATATCAGGCATTTAATTCCAAAAAATATAAATGAGCGAGAACAAGCTAACACAAAAGTTTTCTTAGTATCGTCATAATGTAAAAAAACTGTTCTGGAGAAACCAAAGTTTCGGCCACGGTTACACTGGCGTTCTCCTGGGTGTACTGGCTTACGCTATGATGGGGTACGGTGCTCAGAAAATTTTGTGTCAAATTAAAATTTTCTATCCGAATTTGGTCGACCAACTCCTTGCTCTTTATCCACTTGCTCTACCATTTAGTTCGGCAAAATCCGTGCGCAGGTGGTGGGAGACGATTCGTGCGAAACGGCCAACGTGACTTGCGAGACAGTCTCATTACGACCAACATGTGGATGTCTATTATGTAGCTACACGTCTGTTTCACATGGTACTGCTCTTGAAGAAGTTAACAGTTTCGTAATTCTTGATCCTGTTATATATTTGTAGTACAACATATTTGTAATGCAATATTTCAAACAATTCTTTAAAACATAAAAATAAATTTTTACACATAATCGATACTTTAATAGAAATTATAATCTCCGTGAGCGTCTTCAGGTGCGACTTCTTCGAAAAACTGTAATATCACGGCACTTAAAAGTAGATATAGTCAACAAAAAGTAATTGCAAGATGAAATCTTCCCCTTGAACGAATTTCTAACACGAAAATACCTAACACTATAAAAATTAATAGTCCTGCGTAGCACGGTAGTTTCGAAAACACTGTAGCGCCAATTCACTCTCGGTACTGTATACTCCCACGTCTTTCCGTTTCGTGTTTCATTCAATGTCTACACATCCTTTAGGGTTTTGTTTTAGGCGTCGGATCAATATGTGTCGGGAAATTGACCCAATATAGCGCCCGGAGGCGAAGAAGTTTTTCATTTAATGATAATTTTCCAAGCTTTTCGTAGTCTGGCAACTGGACATTTTTTATATCACCTGTGCATTATTTATTCGATAATCAACATACGTTTCCTTTCACTGACGTGTATTGTTTTTTGGATAATGTACGTATTGAATAGAGGCATATCAGACACACAGAAAAAATTCAGTTTGACTTTAGTTCCCGCGAGTGTCACTCACGATGTTTGCGTTGACGAGTCTGATTCGTCAAAGTAGGGGGGAGAGAGAGAGAGAGAGAGAGAGAGAGAGAGAGAGAGAGAGAGAGCGTGTCGATTTTCTGCCCTCATTTATAATGAGTTTGTGGAACAATATGCACAGTTTTATGGAATTAGATGCAAACGGTTTCTTATTAAGTAAGAATATGATGAACTCTCGTATTTCAGTGGTCTTCAGTTAAATGTAGCGTTGTTCGTATGAGCTTAAAATACTACGGGTTTATGTACGTGTATTACTTGAGACAGTACAGCACACTAACTTCTACACGTATGCTTAGCAACGACTGTGCATAGCGGAAGATTCTGCATGACACTATTAGCGAATTCACATATATACTACTGCATTCATATAAGGAGCAAGGGAAAAGCTACTGTATCCATGTCTCTACCTCTGTCCTAACCCCTCCTTTACTGTCGTACTCTCCCGGCCCCTTACCGAGATATTTCAGTTGTAAACTTACCGCAATTTCACCAAACTCTCCAACGGATTCTACGTTTGCATCATTCTATTTTGTATCGCTTCGAAGTATCACCGTTACATTGCTTCCGATGTCATCAATTTATGACTTGTTAATCAAAATTCCCTTCATTAATTTTTCCAAATATATATATATATATATATATATTCTTTTTTTTGCGTAGTTGATCAGTATACTGCATGAGAAACGGCTTGCTCTTTGAGTCTTTGAGATAATGCGAAGAGAGCGGAGGCTGTCTATAGAGAAATGCAAATGCTCATGAGACAGAAGACTGCTCACGTCATTGGTCGGCAAAGAATCAGCGCTGTCTCAATTTGTTTTAACTGCATCTCATAAAAATGCCTCTTGGCGGTGCCTGTACGTCATTATATATTTACAGCTCGTCACGGCGCTCTGCCCTTCCTCTCCAGGATGACAGACGGTTAGGTTAAACGTCTCGTCGGCGGCGCAGCTCGCGTGGACTGGACACGCATCAGTTGCACAAGGTTAAGCGGGCAAATTGTCTTCAGTATTTAAAATAGCATCGTCGTGACGTTCATCTGGAATAATGTGGGCCTGACAGTCTAATCCTTTTAGAGGTCCGCGTCCATTTTATCATCCACCAAGTATTGTCCTCGAATCGCCCAATTATATTGCTCAGTCCCCACACGCGTGACGGATTTCAGCATCAGAAACAGATCACGAGACACGCGAAAACTCTTATAATGTAGCACTTCAGACACTTAAATGGCATTTATCTTCGTACTGTGAAGTACTTGAGTTCAAAGCGAAGCTTTGTGTCTGCTTTCAACATTTCTTATGGCCAAAACGTGCCATATTTATGAAGTCTGAATTAAAAATAATAACAGGGTTTTCAAAACAGAATAATCGATAAATTCCAGTGAAGTGATTAATGCAGGTTTATAGAATGGACGTTCAGACCCCCATTGCATTGAGATACCAATCCTGTGGCGTAAAGATTGTTCGGGATTACTCAGTTTTTCACTCACATAACGTGTGCTCTTCAGACTAAGAATAAAACATCGACAGAGCAGCTTCCGTATGGCAGAACCTTCTGATGGCAGTTATGCGTGTGTGTGTGAAGTGCGCGTGACTTCGCAGAAATTTAGTTTTCCAATAAAAGTTATCCTCTAGTTCTCTCCTCTGAACTGACCCAAATGCCATTATTAATCTTCGTTCGGCTTTACGAACAAAACGAAACATTTAGACAGTACCATGCGTATCTATCAGTGCAACTATGTTCTAACTTTAACAATGTTGTTTCTATAGAAAATTGTTACAGTTCGTGCCGATCACGTCATAGAACTGAGGTAACGACATGTTCTGCGAAAGGCATACCCATTGTTCATTGTGCTCTTTAAATACAAGCACGTGTTTTGTTTCAGACAGTTCAGTCTGCGAGTTTTGTATACACTAGGGCCGGACAGGGTGGCCGAGCGGTTGTAGGCGCTACACTCTGGAACCGCGCGACGGCTACGGTCGCAGGTTCGAATCCTGCCTCGGGCATGGATGTGTGTGCTGTCCTTAGGTTAGTTAGGTTTAAGTACTTCTAAGTTCTTAGGGGACAGATGACCTAAGAAGTTAAGTCCCATAGTGCTCAGAGCCATTTGAACCATTTTTTATACACTAGGGCCGCGCCTAGTGGCTGCACGGTTTGAGGCGCCATATCACGGATTGCGCGACGCTTCCCGCCGGAGGTTCGAGTCCTCCCTCGGGCATGGGTGTGTGTGTTGTTCTTCGCATAAGTTAGTTCGAGGTAGATTAAGTACTGTGTAAGCCTAGGGACCGATGACCTGAGCAGTTTGGTCCCTTAGGAATTCACACATACACTCCTGGAAATGGAAAAAAGAACACATTGACACCGGTGTGTCAGACCCACCATACTTGCTCCGGACACTGCGAGAGGGCTGTACAAGCAATGATCACACGCACGGCACAGCGGACACACCAGGAACCGCGGTGTTGGCCGTCGAATGGCGCTAGCTGCGCAGCATTTGTGCACCGCCGCCGTCAGTGGCAGCCAGTTTGCCGTGGCATACGGAGCTCCATCGCAGTCTTTAACACTGGTAGCATGCCGCGACAGCGTGGACGTGAACCGTATGTGCAGTTGACGGACTTTGAGCGAGGGCGTGTAGTGGGCATGCGGGAGGCCGGGTGGACGTACCGCCGAATTTCTCAGCACGTGGGGCGTGAGGTCTCCACAGTACATCGATGTTGTCGCCAGTGGTCGGCGGAAGGTGCACGTGCCCGTCGACCTGGGACCGGACCGCAGCGACGCACGGATGCACGCCAAGACCGTAGGATCCTACGCAGTGCCGTAGGGGACCGCGTGTTTGGCGCCGTGCAGGTGAGCGCCACAATCAGGACTGCATACGACCGAGGCACACAGGGCCAACACCCGGCATCATGGTGCGGGGAGCGATCTCCTGCACTGGCCGTACACCACTGGTGATCGTCGAGGGGACACTGAATAGTGCACGGTACATCCAAACCGTCATCGAACCCATCGTTCTACCATTCCTAGACCGGCAAAGGAACTTGTTCTTCCAACAGGACAATGCACGTCCGCAAGTATCCCGTGCCACCCAACGTGCTCTAGAAGGTGTAAGTCAACTACCCTGGCCAGCAAGATCTCCGGATCTGTCCCCCATTGAGCATGTTTGGGACTGGATGAAGCGTCGTCTCACGCGGTCTGCACGTCCAGCACGAACGCTGGTTCAACTGAGGCGCCAGGTGGAAATGGCATGGCAAGCCGTTCCACAGGACTACATCCAGCATCTCTACGATCGTCTCCATGGGAGAATAGCAGCCTGCATTGCTGCGAAAGGTGGATATACACTGTACTAGTGCCGACATTGTGCATGCTCTGTTGCCTGTGTCTATGTGCCTGTGGTTCTGTCAGTGTGATCATGTGATGTATCTGACCCCAGGAATGTGTCAATAAAGTTTCCCCTTCCTGGGACAATGAATTCACGGTGTTCTTATTTCAATTTCCAGGAGTGTATTTGGAAATGTTTTTGTACACTCGGAAGTCTCTTGTTTTAGAAGAGTCACTCAGCAGTGAAATTAAATCTAATATCGACATGACTTTGGTGTCGCGGGTATTACGATGAAAAATAGTTAAACATGTCTATGTAATTAGTGAACCCTCTGTGAACCTTATACCTACTGAAACTTCGCGCACGATTGTATGCTGGAAAACAAAACAAAACAAAAAAGCACTGGTAGTTTCGCTAAATCCCTTCCATGATTTTGCCCATGCAGAAATTAAATTTAAAAATGAATTATGCACGCGAAAAAATTAAGGGATTAAAGCTCTGCTTATTGGGCTCTGAAAAATTAGCGTGCGATAATTACGCTGTATGAGCGTTCGATAAACATGGTTTTATTTTCTGTTCGGCGCGTTGCTTAGAAGTTCAGCATGTAATTAACTTCACGTGTGTTGCAGCTCTCTCTCTCTCTCTCTCTCTCTCTCTCTCTCTCTCTCTCTCTCTCTCTCTCTGTGTGTGTGTGTGTGTGTGTGTGTGTGTGTGTGTGTGTGTGTGTGTGTGTGTGTGTGTGTGTGTGTGGACAGCGCAAGCTGTAGATAATGTACAAATTTTATCAGTTATCGTGTTTAAACTCGAAGCCGAAAACTTCCGTTAAAGCTTGGTGATCAGCGTTGCAGCGCCGCAGACTTTGATAACTTACACGGGAATCGTGGCGATTCCTCCTTTAACCGCGACTCACTTATCCCTCTGCGGTTCCCGCTGTGGAAAGCCGCAGCCGCTGATGCCCGCCCGCCCGCCCGCATACACGATACACACAGCGGCACAACGGCTGAGGGCGCGTGGGCTGGTGGGACGCGACGGTGAGAGATGTGGGTCACCTTAGTCGGTGCAGGCCACGCGGTGTTGGACCAGTGGGTCACCAGGAAGCGTCTCGTAGTAACTAAGCTGACACAGCTCGACGGTTATTATAAAACGAAAACTCAAAACTTGACGTAGACTTACTCGCTTCGTGTGATTTTAAACGCCTTTGGGTCGCTTCTGTCGCGCCGGATTAGCCGAGCGGTCTAAGGGGCTGTAGTCATGGACTGTGCGGCTGGTCCCTGCGGAGGTGTGAGTCCTCCCTCGGGCATGGGTGCGTGTGTGTTTGTCCTTAGTATAATTTAGGTTAAGTAGTGTGTAAGCTTAGGGACTGATGACCTTAACATTTAAGTCCCATAAGATTTCACACACATTTGAACATTTTTGGTCGCTACTCTTCATCTGGCGAAAGATGATTATAAGACGACGGAACCACAGCAGCAGTTCCACCACGTCTGGGGAGTCCACACAATAGTTTTTTTTCTGTTTTTGGACTATGTTCGGCTAGTTAACTGATGGCAATGACAGCTACAGGTACATCTATACTCGGCAAGCCTCCTTACGGCATGTGTCGGCGCGTACTTTGCGTGCCAGTGACGGCGGTGTTACTGCGCCGGCCGGAGTGGCCGAGCGGTTCTAGGCGCTACAGTCTGAAACCGCGCGACCGCTACGGTCGCAGGTTCGAATCCTGCCTCGGGCATGGATGTGTGTGCTGTCCTTAGGTTAGTTAGGTTTAAGTAGTTCTAAGTTCTTGGGGACTGATGACCTCAGAAGTTTTTGACGACAACATCCCCGTGTAGAACGGTCTCGGTTTACGAGCCAGTCAATATCTCGAGCTTCCGACGAAATCCTCCTTAGTCTTTGTCAGAAACAACTGACTGTCGCATCTGCTATCGTGGTACAGCCCATAGACAGCTTGTGATTGGTCGGCGTACGTCATTACTACGTCACTCTACCAGAGACTGTGTCCATTTCTGCAATGACACTTTCGTAGGCACAAATACAATGCAGCGCATTTCTGTGTCGGGAACTCAATTGCACGCACCACTAGAATTTGATTAATGTCGTTGTCATGGTTGATTATGTTGTTGGACATTCTGATTTGTATTACTTCTTCAATAACAGAATCCCAGAATGTAGGCGCATGGCCTGAGATTTCAGTTTCATCAAACATTATTCTCTATTTTCTTATGAAACTGTGTTCAGCGAGCGCCGTTCTCTGGATTTCTCGATTTTTAATGTGTCGTTGGTGTTCTGCACATTGGTCGGTAACGGTACAGATAGACTGACCGATGTACCTGCTTCCACGCTCAGAAGGAATCCTATAGATTGAAGAACACAGAGATAGCTGCTGCTCTTACCAGGGAGGAGAATCTCATTTATCTTCTTGCTTTTTCGGAAAACAGGTGTCGTCTTCCCAATATCTCACCTCTTCTGTTAGCTCTTGCATTGCAGAAACGAAGAAGCACAATAGGTAGATCGAGATGTGACGGTTCAACATGTCCACCTTTTCACGTTTTGGAGAGCGCTAACTTTATAACTATTATCGCATAGCCATTCTTTCGGATCACGTATTTCAGTTGATCAACTTCTGTATCGATGTGGTCCTTATCACGGACAGCTGTAGCTCTACATATTAGTGTGTATAAAACGGCATTCTTGTGGACGATGTGACGAGAACTCTAGGCGGTGAGATGTAAGTCAGTGTGCTTCGGCTTGCGATATGCAAAGTGGCCGAGCAGCCCATTCGATTGTAGTTCAACCAAAACATTTACAAATTACAGCTTTCTTTCTTTCTGTCTAGACAGTGGCCTGGATGTTCGGATGAATGCTATTCATGTGATCGATGAACTTCACAGGAAGTATGGCGCCATATGGTCAGGCGACAAACGTTCATCAAAATGTGGATAAAATGTAGATGGGCGCAATGGATCCAAAATTAAAGCGCGTGTGTCGCAATATTCTATAAATAAGTTAGCCACTGCTGGGGACAATGGAGATCCCAAGCCATTCCAATGGTAATTTTATAATGTTTACCGCCATACAATAAGTGGGTGGTTATCAAAAGATAATGGAAAAACTTTTTAGTTTCACGAGGAAAGTTCTGTGACACGAGAGTCAACGAGTCCTCCACAGGAACTTTTGTTAATAGATAGACCACATCTAGGCAGACTAAAATATCGTTTGGGACAACTCTGATGTGAAGGTCTGAGAGTCTTTAATACGACGTTGGCAGCAGCCAATTACAGGACTCATTATTCTCGTTAGATATCTAGGTAGTCTCCTGACGGAAGAATCAGTAGCATTTAACGCCTTCGTTGTGAATTTCTGGTAAGCCGTTCAACCTGGGAGGTCTAGGAGCTGAATCACTGGGGCTCTACGTGACTCATCAGACAGATATGAATGCATGTATGGCAGGATGGAGTCACCCTGTAGGTATTTGTAAACATTGCCCAGTGCAGAAGCGACACTTTCCTGTGATACTTCGTAGAAATAAGAACAACCATGGGATTTCCCTTATCAGCACTACGCGAGGAGTGAGAGCCAAATTCAATCCTATATTCAGCATCAAAACAGTTCTTTCGTGTAAATTTTTCACTGAGAGCTTGACACTGCATGCTGCACCATGAGATGAAGCCGGACTTTGCTTCAGAACAAGGTCCTCAATTTCGTTAGTTTCTTTTGTCGCTGTACTGTTAAACTGCTAAGATTATCTCTTCGAAGAACTTCCGTGTTCACATCAATTCACACCCAGTCGAAAGATGAGATTGTTGCAGACAAAAAGAGACAGCAGTTATATGAACAGCGAACATTAGTATCCAATTACAATCTCATTTGCCGTAGCCTTTCTTTAACGATCGCCAGGTGATGCTTTTGACGTAAGCCGATCTTACGTGACGTTTAACAGCAGCGAACTGCGGTACAATCACCTTGCCTCGACAGCGCTGCAGAACTGCCAAGTTGATCCTCAACACTGGATATTTCGCGCACAGCTTCTGAAGTAGACGAACCTTGCGCTCAATTTTTCCCCGTAGATGAAGGTGATATGAAATCGAAACAACTGCATTGGTCAATCTATCTATGCCGTTACCGACCGCTGTATGGATCACAAAGGGCAGATTAAAAATCCAGAATTTGAGAAATCAGCAGTTGCTGAACATTCTCATGCTGCAATTTTGTTATGAAAGAAACAGAGAAATTCAAATGTGACAGCACATATAATCTCAGTAGTGTGTGGAAGCGAGCTTTGGAGACAGGGAGAAATGCTCTGGATTGTTTACGTTCCTACAAGAGCAGAGGAGTATCGATTTCACAAGACCTTCTGCAAACGTGAGGTCATTTCGACGCCACAAGCAATATCGACGACGACAGGAATCGCTGTCGTCTCGCTAGCAGCAATTTAAGGTGTACTCTAAGGTTCCTGCCTAACCACACACTCGGAAATCGGCACATATTTATTTCATTCTTAATTTTTAACCAGCCTAAAATGACCGGCCGGGGTGGCCGAGCGGTTCTAGGCGCTACAGTCTGGAACCGCGCGACCGCTACGGTCGCAGGTTCGAATCCTGCCTCGGGCATGGATGTGTGTGATGTCCTTAGGTTAGCTAGGTTTAAGTAGTTCTAAGTTCTAGGAGACTGATGGCCTTAGTAAAGTCCCATAGTGCTCAGAGCCATTTTTCAGCCTAAAATGTAAATAACACACAATATAGCAAAATACACTCGTATTAAATTCATAAGGAATTCCCAGAAGGCGTTAACAACGCTAAGATGAATAAAAATGTTTACATATAGTAGGACGCGAGCCTACATTCCACGTCTCCGTGAACCACGACAGTATCATGTGTTCTAGTAATTAGAGACATGTATCGGCCTACAGTCGTGGTTATCGCATTATCTGCTGAAGCCTTATATCGCTGATGCGTTATTACCTGAAATTTAATGATAAGGTGACGCGCTTGTGATAAATTTTCTGTGCGCCGTTACCCTAAAACGGCGTACTTAAAGTTAGAATACAAACGTGTTTCATACTTACTTTGTAAGTTATTGACTATAACAGCTCACTCTTGAGAGAGAACTCTTATATGAAGGCATTAATCGTCTATAAATCATTATGTGAGGTTAAATTATAACAATAATTATAATAAATCGCACCAAGAAGGACGCGTTTTTATAAATTTCCGATATGTGAGCGTGAAGTCTTGTGAGAGACCGGTATCGAACGCAAAAGAAAGTCTGTAGCAGTTCCTGCGGTTGTCGATATTGCACGTGATGTCAGAATGGTCACGTTTGCAGAAAGTCTTGTGAAATGAGTACTACTTAGAACGCTAGCACCACCAATGCAGACACGAACACAGTCTCTAGTAGAGTAACGTAATAACGGCGCTCACCGACCAATCACTGGCCGTCTATGGGTTGTACCACGACAGCAGCCACGACAGTCAGTTGTTCCTTTCGCCACGCCAGCAGCAACACAGTCAACTGTTCCTGACGAAGCTAATGAAGGATTTCGTCGAAAGCTCGAGATATTAACCAAATTTGACGTGGCAAGTACACTGGAATGTTTTACATAATGTGAAACATACCCACCGAAACTGGAATTACGATGTTCCAATTAGAGCACGACTCCAGTTACTTAACACATTGGTTGCTATGTGTATCGAATTGATACACAACGTGACTTCCATGGTAGATCATGTTTATCAAACTGACGAGGACGTTTGTGTAATTCGTATACACAGTTGCGTAAAATTTAAATGCATATATAGTTGTCCTGGCCCCCTGGACAGGCCGTGCGCTTTTGATTCCGAAATTCGTTCAACAATGAGACAGCCGAAACTGTAGTTTGCCTTGTAGTCAACTGTTCCCTTACGTTTACGACCTGTATTACACTCGCATTAACTCAAACGTCAACGTTGCTAGAGATAATGTGTGTCTGGAACCTGGTTTCCTTGAAGATTTGAGCTTGTTTTCGGGTGCGTACATGACAATGTCTGATACGGAGACAATTTGGGGTGGGTTTGACTTGGGAAGGAAACTCGTTGAGAGTGAGGCTAATTTTTTGGGGAAGTATCTGACAGCGATAATCCTGAATACTCTGCTGACAGTTCTGATCGTGATTCCAACGATTGGTCTGGATCGAAAACCTACTTTCCAAAATTATTGGTCAATGAATGTACTCCACAAACATGAAGTAAGGCTTTGCCCCGCAACATGATTCAGGCTCTTTCAAATGTGCTACATTTTTTCGGACAATTTTCGCACAAACGTAGGCAAACTGTACAAAATTTCACCATTAGTTGATCTAATAAAAAATAAATTTCACGACTTGGGTTGTCCTGGTAAGAATGTGTGCACTGATGAAACTGTGGTGCCGTCTAGAAGGAGGGCTGGGGTTTCTCCTTTGTATTCTGCGGATGCGTCATTAATGTGGTTTCACCCTGTGTGTTCAGGAAAGCTATACTCGGCATGTGACTGTGCGCTGGAAAGGAGATGGCGCCCGCAGATCACGAAGTGTCATTCCGTGTTGTGATGGAGTTGATAGATCCACTGTTGAATGTCGGACGCACTGTGTACGCTGACAATAAAATTAAAACACAAGCGTTACCTGAGCCCATACGTTGAACGAACGTTAAACCCACCTTGTTTGTACGTCGAGGAATAACAAGACAATAAAGTCCAACAACTTCAGTGAAAGGAATGTTGTGCACACAAGTGTTATTGTAGGAAATGGAAAACCAAGACACTATCTTGACCCTGACCATTAAAGGAGTTCGAGAAAAGAAGCAACCAAAAAGTCATCCACAAATTTGGAATATAATTCTGCAAAATGCTTTACTGACGTGTCGGATCAAACAACATTTTACTCCTCAACTTCACGAAAAGGAGTGAAATGTTACCTCAAGATTGCATTCCAGCTCCTCACAACAGCGGGAATTGTCAGCTCCCTCGCTATCTGCAAGCAACAAACTGAAAAAAAGTGCATGAACCGAATTTCGAGAGAAAGTTGCACTTGCATTGATAGAGATTGGAAACCCGAAGGACGTACAAGGAACACCATGAAGACCAGGAACATAAAGTTCACGAAACAATGTCTTGCAAAAAACCAGCAGCAAGAGAAACAGATGAGCATAATGTCACTGCATGATATGCAAGTCGAAATTTTCCAACAGGAACAATCTCATACGGAAACTGGCCGGATAACTGTGGGGTAGTCAACCTGAAACAATTCGAACATCTGCAATGGCACTAGGCTATTCTGTGGCAGAGTCTGCCTGTACTGTTTGGTATAATTCAGCTCATGCCAAACCGGTGAGTGTTGCTCTCACCGAAACCTGCAGAACTATAACAGGTTGCTTGAAATCCACTCCAGTTGAATGGCTTTACCACCTCGCAGGAATAGCGCTACCACCTGTTCGAAGAGAGATAGCTGCGAATAAGGAAAGAAAGGCAGTAGAACAGGAAATTAGCCATCCTGTGTATGGGCATGAACCGCATCCGCAACGACTGTAGTCAAGGAAGTGTTTCCTCAGGACAACAAAGGAACTTAGAACCACTGCTGAAAAAGCTAGGTTACAACTGTGGAGGGTTACGACCTACCTTCCCTTTGGTTGGAAAAGAGTTGGTGAAGCCTTACCTCCAAGCCATGACGGAGAATGGACAACTTGGAAGTCCCTGAATAAACTGAGATCCGGAGTTGGAAGTTCAAAGGTTAACTTGGCAAGATGGGGATAAACTCATCCAAATGACATTTGGCGTGACTGCGGAGAAGAACAGAGAGTTCGGCACGTGCTTCGGTGTCGATTGTGCCCAGTCTCTTGCACAGATGATGGTCTTCAACAAGCAGTAGAAAATGCACTGGACGTGGCCAAGTTTTGGTCAAAACTAATTTTATCATAACTGTGTAAAATGTATGTACACGTACCTGTGTGTTTCTGATTCGAGAATTAAAAAAAAAAAATGTCACAGGACACACTCTCAAAAATTTGGTCAAGCTGAGGCTATAATAGACCAGACTAAGGAAACTCTTCGCTGACTACAGTCGTTACGGATGCGGTTCATGCCCATACAGAGGATGGGTAATTTCCTTGTTCGCAGCTATCTCTCTTCGAACAGTTGGTGGCGCTATTCCATTACAAACTCTTCAGCATTGTCCAGATGAAAAGTTCATATGCCTGGAATGTTTTTTTCATTATTCACACTTGTAAAGTAAAGCGTACAGTCTATTCAGTAATTCAAATGTGTTGTTACATCTGCTATGACTTTGTAAACCAACCTATTTCGGCATCAAATATTCAGCATTTGTATTATTTTTTTCCCTATTCTTCCAAAAAATTAAATGTCATTCATCTGAAAGGAGTCTTGGTATGACATTAAAGGTTGTGCATGAATCCTGTACACAAGGCCTGAGCAAGAATGATAGTGAAAAATTAACTTCACAGGCCATGTGTCTAAGAAACATACACACCCGAAAAAGGCATCGGCCTGCTACATGACCTTGGGTGCTTAAAGTCCGGCAGCCAATGTGTTAAACAGTATTTTATGTCCTTTTGTGCAGCAGCTACTAGCGGTAAAACTCGAGAAAGCCATTGCCTGCGACATTAAGCAGGAGCATCAAAATGCCAATGGCCGGAAGGGCATGTCGACACAAGAAGAAACAATTGCGGGGGTCCAGTACTTAGACTCGGTAAGTGTCGAGTCAAAGTTCGTAAAGAAATCTGAATTACCGCAGTACTCGTGGGCATGAAGTGTGTAGTTCAAACACGCAAATGAGCTTTCAGTTGACTGAAAATGGCAAGAAATTATGGCAAAGTAAACTATACCGATGAATCGGTAAAACTAACAGCACTAGAATAATAAGTAGCTTCGTGGGAAAGTCCATACAGTTTCTTCGACCACTCTAGGTATTGTCACAGATATGACTCCAGGCAATTAGCAGAGAAAACACAGTCCACTCCCTGTAATATGTGTGTGGCATGTAGTCAAGGACGTATGTTACATGGGAATTAAGTAAAATGATTTCTTTCGCCGGTGCTTGTCATGTTATCCACAATTCGGCACCATTGAGAAACCCACGTGTAGTTCCTAGCTATTTTGCTGTCGGGTGGAGGTAGTGATTACTGAGAAATGATGGCACCTCCCTTGGCATTAGCCCGCGGCCACGCCGGCACGCCCCCCGCTCTTGTAGGATAGCCCGTCGTTACTCGCCGTTCCCACAGTAAACACCACCTGTCAAGTGCTGCGTTACTTCGCAGGCAGAGGACGCGGGGTTATCTTCAGCCAGCACGCAAACGCTATTGGTGTGCCGTGTACCAAACTACTCTATTGAATAAGTTCCTTTTTTTCCATCGCTATATGTTACACGTGGTACGCACAACATCGTCGTGACAGATAACAGTGTCAGTGCGAATCTGTTCAGTTTGATATGCGTATTATAGTTACCATTCAGTTAGTTTGATTAACTCATGGAGTTCGTGCATTAGGTAGTGTTGTTAGTCAACTTTTTTAAATAACGATTTTTTGACTTGATACCGAAATGCAAGTGAAAGAAGACAAAGATGTGACCCGAGATGCGATACTGCTAGCACTGAAAGACCTAAGCCGAAAGGAGATGTCTGGAGTAGACGACATTTCCTCAGAACTGCTGAAATAATTGGGAGAGCAAACCATTACTAAACTATTCAACACGGTGTGCAAGGTATATGAGGCAGGGAAAACGCGCTTGGACTTCAAGAAGAATGTAATAATCGCAGTTCCTAAGAAATCAGGTGCTGACAGGCGTAAATATTACAGAACTATTAGTTTAATAAGTCATCGTTGCAAAATTTCGACACGAATTGTTTACAGAAGAAAGGAAAAACAAGTAGAAGCCAACTTCGGGTACATCAGTTTGGGTTGAAGATAAATGTTGGGACACACGATGCAGTACTGAACCTACGAATTTTCTTAGGAAATAAGTTAATTAAAGACAAACCTACGTTTATGGTATTTTTAGATATGAAGAAAGCTTCTGAAAACATTGCTGAAGGTAGCATGCATAAAATACTGGGAGGGATAACTTATTTACAAACTGAACATAAAAGACGGCAGGTAAGAGTCGAGGAAAGCAGTGGGTAAGAAGGGAGTGTGACAGGGTTGTAGCCTGTCGCCGATGTTATTCAATCTGTAGACTGACCACGATGTGAAGTAAACCAAGAAGAAATTTGGAAAGGGAGTTAAAGTTTAGGAAGAACTAATAAAAACTTTGCCGTGTGCCGATGACCTTGTAATTCCGTCTGGCCGTAAAAAACTTAAAGCGTAATTGAACGGAATGAGCAGTGTCTTGGAAGAAGGGTATTAGATGATCATTAAAGTAGTAGTTGAGGTTTGCTCTTTCTCCAGTAAAATAACTTCCGATGGCCGAAGTAGAGAGGATATAAAATGTAGAATGGCAATGGGAACAAAGGATTTTAGAAGAAGAGAAATCTGTTAACATTAAATATAAATATAAGTGTTAGGAAGTCTTTTCTGAAGGCATTTGTCTGGATTGTAGCCTTGCACGGAAGTGAAACTTGGACGATAAGCAATTTAGACGAGGAGAGAATAGAAGATACTAAAATATGATGCTGCAGAAAAATAGTGAAAATTAGATGGGCAGATTACGTAAATAATGAGGAGGTACGGAATGGAACTGGGGAGGAAATAAATTTTCGGCATAACTCGACTAAAGGGAGGGATCGTTGGATATGATGCATTCTGAGACAGCAAAGAGTCAGCCGTTTAGTATTGGAGAGACGTATGGGGGTAAAACCGCAGAGGGAGGAAGAGACACTAGTATAGTAAGCAGCTTCAAACGGATGTGGCTGGTAATAGTAATTTGGAAGTGAAGAGGCTAGCACAGAGTAGAGTAGAGTAGAGTATGGAATCACACCAGCTTCGGATTGAAGACCATAACACCACCATCTCGACATACAAATGGACACTAAAAGATGAATGTTTCACACTGATCGGAATGAGACCGGAGTAGCAAACAGTAGCTTTGAGAGATCTGAACAACTGTAGTGAGCTGAGTAACGATTTGGCTGAAAGAAGAGGTCTCTAAGGAATCAGCTGGTTCACAGTACGGAGACTAAGCGAAAGTATCGCGACCGAGCAGTTAACAAGAATGGTTTAGGCCTTCAAGAGTGGTTCCAACTTTCTGCGTAATGTAATAGGAAGTCATTGATTCTGAACGAAAATACTAATACCCATGGAAAGCCACCACGAGCTCTACAATGGATTCGAAACGCGTTGCAACCACAGAATTCGTCAGGTGCGGCTAGGAGCGGGAAGTCCATGGCTGCCAAGTTTGTTGACGAATGTCTCAGTATTTATATTGCTATATAACCTTTGTGAGCGTATGCACTGTACAGATATTAGGTGAGGCGTGATAAGACTTCTCATATCAGCGTACATAACAGAGAGAAATGAGCATGGAACATCCGATTATAAGATTGTGACGAACATCAAGAGCACGTTACATGGTAAAAGTATTTTGGGGTAATACTAGGCAGCAATACGAAATGGCTTCAAAACGTAAAATCATTACAAGGGAAGGTGAATGGAAGACGGTGAGTTGGAAGGATTTTGGGGAAGTGCAGTGCGTTGATACAAGAACTCAGGTACGCGACAATGGTTCAAATGGCTCTGAGCACTATGGGACTAAACATCTGTGGTCATCAGTCCCCTAGAACTTAGAACTACTTAAAGCTAACTAACCTAAGGACATCGCACACATCCATGCCCGAGGCAGGATTCGAACCTGCGACCGTAGCAGTCGCGCGGTTCCGGACTGAGCGCCTAGAACCGCTAGACCACCGCGGCCGGCGTACGCGACAATAGTGCGACCAATTCTAGACTACTGTTCGAGCGTTTTTAGTCTTGTAGGAAAGACAACAGGCGTCGTACGAATTCAGAAAGACGCTGCTACGTTGGTAGCGGATCGACATAGTCGATAAGCAGGTGTAACAGCAATACATGTGGAACTTAAATGGAAACTCTTAGAATAACACAGCCGGCCGCGGTGGCCGAGGGGTTCTAGGCGCTTCTGCTGCTACGGTTACAGGTTCGAATCCTGCCTCGGACATGGATGTATGTGATATCCTCAGGTTAGTTAGGTTTAAGTAGTTCTAAGTTCTAGGGGACTGATGACCTCAGATATTAAGTCCCATAGTGCTCAGAGCCATTTGAACCATTTTTTTAGAACAACACGCTAACGTGGTTCTCGTGCAATCCCGCTGAGTAAATTTACAGAACCAGTGTTAGATGAAGAGTGTAAAACAAGATTTGTTCGTCTGGTCATGTCTTTCTTCATCATTGCCTGAAAAGCTATAACTACACTCCTGGAAATGGAAAAAAGAACACATTGACACCGGTGTGTCAGACCCACCATACTTGCTCCGGACACTGCGAGAGGGCTGTACAAGCAATGATCACACGCACGGCACAGCGGACAAACCAGGAACCGCGGTGTTGGCCGTCGAATGGCGCTAGCTGCGCAGCATTTGTGCCCCGCCGCCGTCAGTGTCAGCCAGTTTGCCGTGGCATACGGAGCTCCATCGCAGTCTTTAACACTGGTAGCATGCCGCGACAGCGTGGACGTGAACCGTATGTGCAGTTGACGGACTTTGAGCGAGGGCGTATAGTGGGCATGCGGGAGGCCGGGTGGACGTACCGCCGAATTGCTCAACACGTGGGGCGTGAGGTCTCCACAGTACATCGATGTTGTCGCCAGTGGTCGGCGGAAGGTGCACGTGCCCGTCGACCTGGGACCGGACCGCAGCGACGCACGGATGCACGCCAAGACCGTAGGATCCTACGCAGCGACGTAGGGGACCGCACCGCCACTTCCCAGCAAATTAGGGACACTGTTGCTCCTGGGGTATCGGCGAGGACCATTCGCAACCGTCTCCATGAAGCTGGGCTACGGTCCCGCACACCGTTAGGCCGTCTTCCGCTCACGCCCCAACATCGTGCAGCCCGCCTCCAGTGGTGTCGCGACAGGCGTGAATGGAGGGACGAATGGAGACGTGTCGTCTTCAGCGATGAGAGTCGCTCCTGCCTTGGTGCCAATGATGGTCGTATGCGTGTTTGGCGCCGTGCAGGTGAGCGCCACAATCAGGACTGCATACGACCGAGGCACACAGGGCCAACACCCGGCATCATGGTGTGGGGAGCGATCTCCTACACTGGCCGTACACCACTGGTGATCGTCGAGGGGACACTGAATAGTGCACGGTACATCCAAACCGTCATCGAACCCATCGTTCTACCATTCCTAGATCGGCAAGGGAACTTGCTGTTCCAACAGGACAATGCATGTCCGCATGTATCCCGTGCCACCCAACGTGCTCTAGAAGGTGTAAGTCAACTACCCTGGCCAGCAAGATCTCCGGATCTGTCCCCCATTGAGCATGTTTGGGACTGGATGAAGCGTCGTCTCACGCGGTCTGCACGTCCAGCACGAACGCTGGTCCAACTGAGGCGCCAGGTGGAAATGGCATGGCAAGCCGTTCCACAGGACTACATCCAGCATCTCTACGATCGTCTCCATGGGAGAATAGCAGCCTGCATTGCTGCGAAAGGTGGATATACACTGTACTAGTGCCGACATTGTGCATGCTCTGTTGCCTGTGTCTATGTGCCTGTGGTTCTGTCAGTGTGATCATGTGATGTATCTGACCCCAGGAATGTGTCAATAAAGTTTCCCCTTCCTGGGACAATGAATTCACGGTGTTCTTATTTCAATTTCCAGGGTTACAACCTTACACAAACTCTATTCCATGTCCTACGGTTCTCCCTGTATACGTAGGTAAAAAATTTCTGATCACCACTGTAATTTTTTTCACCTAGTACTTTTTCCTTAAACATTTCATTTCGTTTAACCGACTGTTAACAGAGAACTGGCTAGAAATGGTGCAGTCTCTTCCGAATAACACAGAACGCACGCCCCACCGCGTTACACTTCCTCCTTCATTTACCTTCTTTACATTACACTCTACCTGCAACACTGTCGCCACAACTTCGTTGACGGCGCCGCCCTAAACTCGTTGCGTTTAATCATCAGTCTGTTTACTCCCAACGGCGACGGCTTCGTGGTGCTCACTGTATGGCGCGCTTAACCAACAAAGAAACTGCAGTGGGTGGATGAGGCCGTGATTAATACAGTCCTCCACGCAAAATGACGAAGTTCGCTGTGTGCTTTTGTGACTCAATTATTCAGAGGTGAAGTGTGTTGCCCGCTGCAGCGGTGGCGTTCCGCTATGGTTGCTCCATCAGGACAGGGCAGACCCAAAGCGTGCTAGCTCCCGTTTCGACATCTGCATGGTGTTAGAGAGGAAACTGTACCCAGGGGAGTACGAAAGTGAGGAGTTTCCGGGGCATGTGTTACTGCATTACCAGTATTGTCAGTTTCGACGAACCATCGTAAAACTGTGTACACACAAGAACGGGAAAGATACACACTTTTCGCTTGGCCTTGCTCACGGAGGTAGTTCCATTAATCCGTCCGGTCTTAATCTGCCTGTGGGATCTCGGATATTCCACCACCATCGTGTTATAGCGCCTTTTTCCAGCTAACAAATCTGGGTTGTACGGTTGTGTTGATGTAAGGATTGGCGGAGTGTCGGATAATCGTGAAGATGACTGTCACACTGGTCTCAGATAGTTTGCATACATTGATCAGTACTTCCCCTGATTGTACGTTCAGACGCCGCTGGTGCATTGTGGGTGAAAAAAGGATGTCGAATCGCTACCAGTTGGCGAGTGAAGTCTTTATTGTTGTGTCTGCATCCTGATAGCGGGCGTTGTCCCCCATGATATTGATAACAGGAGAATGGTCCCATTCTGGATTATCTATGGCTGTTAGTTTAGACTGCCAAGAATACCTTTTTGAAAAAAGAAACAGTCATATGAGACCATGAAACTACTGAGTAAAATCTGTTATTCTGTTTGCTGAAGGGGTCCGTTATCTCTTTAGCAAACTTTGTCCGGCGCCCGGCTCGGCAGTAACCTATCAAACGATAAAACGTTGATAAGAGATAAGCTACAATTTTTCAGTAAACACTTGAAAGTATAATTTATTACGTCGATTGTCAATGCTCTGTAATCTCCGTCGAGTACTTTCTTCGTGATACCTAATGATACAGATGTTTAACGCCAATGTTCCATTTATACTGATACAATGTAAAAATGTCCTCATTTCTTGTGTAAAAAAAACGAAGTGAATCAGTATTCATGATGGGGGAAGAAATCCGACGGTACTTATCGATGTATTTTTGTTGCTCGAGGTACTGTCGTTTGTATTTTGAATGTTCATCAAAATATCAGTCATCTAAATTTGCATATCCATTTCACAAACCATCATACACCTTGTGGCGAATGCCTGCCTTTTCCTGCTCCATTCACTGACAGTAAACACAAAAAAAAACCGTAAAAACGCGAAATTTTCTGACTTCAGCCTCGTGCACATGAAGCAAGATGTACGAATATGCTGCACAACACAGTAAGTTTGTTCACTGGAATTGAAACACAGCCTCCTGCAAGTTAGAGAGTAAGACTGTTGCCGATGCTCAACGTGTTTCTTATATGCCTCAGAACGGAGAAAGCTGATAAACGTCTGTGGAAATACACATGGAGCTCCGTAGTCCTTAATGAACAGCTCTTGTATTGCGGAACATGGTAGCCTTTTTTTTTCAAGCGCTAAAGCTGCGTCAAATACCCAAAACTTCTTTTTCCATTAGAGAGGGTTAAGAAAGGACGAAAAGAGGGAGCGGGGGGGTGGGGTTGTAGATTGGCTCCTTTTCTTCGTGCTTAGATGATATTCATCAAGCCTGTCCGTCAGAACTTGTGCGAGAACCCCCACTGGCCTGCTAACAAATGGCTCTAAGCACTATGGGACTTTATACCTGCGGTCATCAGTCCCTTAGACTTAGAACTACTTAAACCTAACTAACCTAAGGACATCACACACATCCATGCCCGAGGCAGGATTCGAAGCTGCCACGGTAGCAGCAGCGCGGTTCCGGACTGAAGCGCCTAGAACCGTTCGGCCACAGCGGCCAGCAGTTGCTGACAGTGCAGCAACGTTTCAGAGTGACATGCCGCAGCTACCTGTCCACTAGCGTAGAAGTTCAAAATGTGCAAATTACAATGCCACCCCTTCACTCATGTTCTCGACGTTTCCCTGAATCATCCTGTGACGCTGATATTTCCTTTTGGAACTACTGCCACATCGCTACATTCCTACATCTACATGAGCGAGTTGACACCGTGGTTGTCGGGCATTTTACATTCAGTGTTTGTCACTTTTAGATTTGTCGTTATTTATCGAGAACGCTCCCTTGTGTTACTGATGGACCAAACGGTGGTATAGCTCGGGTGCTTGACAGAGCTCTCTTTTTTTGAGTTTACAGTGTGTGATGGTCCAGATGTAACCCTTAGCAATATATAAACAGTCTCCGAGCCATACCACAATGTGCACAATAATTGAGATATGTCCTGTAGAAAATTGAAGAGTGAATTTATAAAAAGCACAAGAGTTTCACAGACAGTTGCCAAATACAGACGTTGTCCTTCGAAATACAAAATAAAGTACTCCGCGTGCATTAATAAGAGACCACTTGTACTGGCGTATTGGCGAGAAACTGGTTTTTCGACACTTGACTGTATCCTAGCCGACAGGTTCCTGCAAAACCAGTCAGCGGCACTGCCAGCAGACAATCGTGCTCTTGTGTTGCTACGCAACGCGTAAACGGTACCGCTCTTGCAGAGCCCCGTGAAAAACAAGTTGCAGGAATGTTTTGGGCAGGGAAGTCACGAATGTAAAGCCCGTGCGTCGACTCAAATCGGTCCTGCTTTGGAGGAACCGGCCGCAAGTTGGACGTGTTCCTGAGAAGTACACACGGTTTCCGATGCCGCGCAAAGCTCAGCTTCTCTTGTATGAAGCCCCTTGGGTCACGTTTTCCGACCCAACTCAGAGACATGGTTGCAGTAAGGAGACTGCTACTGTACTGCCACCCAGACGACGGGTTCTGATAAGACTTGTCACAGGGCGAAAACACACTTGAGTCAAAAGGCCATTCGAACGCCGATACGCCACATGTACATTGCTGAGTAGTGCGGGCAATCTCGTTTTGGGGAAACAAGGACTTTCTTTCTTTACTTTCTTTTGATTGTGCCGTTTTTTCCGCGGATACGCAGGGCTTGGGTAATCGGATGTGGCAATGTTAGTGGAAGGGGTGGCCGGATGCCCTTCCTGCTGCCACCCCGAACCCCCTGGGAAGGAGTTAGTGTACCCCAACTGTCTGCGACTAGTGTATCACCATCACACTTTGGAGAGTGTAAGGAGCCTATTACGTGACGAAGACATTTTTACCAGTTTTAATAAATTATTGTCTCTTACTGATGTATTCACGATAGTTAGGAAGTGCTGTAGTCCGTAGCCGGCCATGAGTCGGGGAGCATTTCCCACGCTGGCTGGCTAGGTAACGAAGCGACCATACGTCACGCGTAGTGGGGTGGGGCTCGGCGCTGGACCGTAGCAACAAGCGTCAGCCTGGGAAATATACATGACGGGAAGTACCGCCATCTTGGCGCCAAAGTCACCGATTTTGTTTATTTATATTTAATAATTAAAGTCATTTATGACAACATGAATACTAGGAGGAGCCTCTGGATGTTTAAAACTATTTATCATAATTTTGCCTCCTTAAAATTCACACCCGTTCATTAACAAATGCATATCATAGTAAGTACGAACTTGAACGGAAATCCACGAACTATGACGAAACTAGTAAGAGATACGGACTGCGCGCCAAAGTCGGCAGGCGGCGTTAAGAGCTCTTCCTGTCTTGTTCGATGGTAGCCATGCTCTCGGTTACGAGTAGTTTGTGGCATGAGTGTTTCATTATTGATCTAATAGGAGTAAAAGTGATATTACGGCATTCTGAATGTTAATTTCGAGTAAATAGATACCCCAAAGTTGACGGACAGCAATTTCAGATAATTAGCTTCCACCGACAGAGACATCCAATGCGCCAATGAAGAATATGCACGGGACGACATTTACGACAGCTGCACTGCGCACAGGTAGGAGGAAATCAGACGACACGACCCACCAAGGCGGATCAAGGGAGGTCCGACTTACACTCACTAATTCAGGGTGGAAGTGCTGACCAGTGATACTGCACGTCACATATACCACCCTCTACAGGCTCACGGGTAAGCCGAGTAATAACAGTATCAGTTTAGAAGCGAGGGGATCGTCGCTCTCCATGGTGTTCTTTCCAGACAGTAGGTGATATGTGTACCGAGTGTGTTTGCAATTGACCCACTGATTTAGGAAGAGATGTAGATCATACATACATGTATACACTTTTATAATGCGTATGGAGTTCAACTCGAGGAAGTTGCCATCATAAAATCTTTCTGTTTGCAGGTGAGTCCGGCCAGCCACCTTCTGGCACCACCTCAGCCGGTACACGGTAAGGCAGAGCTCAGCCGTCTGTGCATCGCTGTATGACTGCTTGCTTGCAAGCACCGCTGTTAACTACGATGTCCACGACACACCTGGAGTGGTTTCCTGGAAACAGTTCAGTAAGCCGACCTCCTTACTCCCTGCGCCGAGCGACAGATTCTCAGACAAACATAGTGTGCTCGAGACCCGGTTACTCCGAGAATGCCGTGTGTTTGGGGCAAAATTATTGTACGCGACCTTGAGGACACGAGCAGATGAGATGTTTTGCGACTGCTAAACTCCTCGCGTGTTCACACTCCCTGAGTGCTCTTAACTCCGTGCAAAATCTGTACCCAGCTGATGAAGTAATCCACGTCATCCAGGACCCCCATACCCGCCTACAAAGACTCGGGAAGGCGGTGACCATCTGTTGTGTACCAGGGCACGTGGGCTGTTAATAGAAACGAAATAGCAAATGTAGCGACCAGGGAGGCGTATCGAAATAATCGGTTAGTTCAGTGTGCCATACCCCTATGTACTATCACGTCACTGGGCCACAGAGTCACATACTCACGCGTACATGGAAATAATAGTGGCCGGCAGTGATTGACAATAAGGTGCGTCTAATGAAGCCAAAAGCTCGGTCATGGCGTATTTCTTTCCTGCCATACAAACGGGATGAAATCCTTCTCAAACAGTCCTGTTACGCACGGCTTCTTGAACCGGCCAGAGAAAACTCTAATGTGTGATGTTTGTGGCGTACAGATCACAACGCTCCGCATTTTAGTTGACTGTGTTTTATATCCAAACAAGAGAACAGAAGCTGATTTATCGACAGATTTGCACTCTATTTTAAATAACAATAGCACGAATAAGATAAGACTTTTAAGGTTTTGTGAAATGTCAGACTTTTTGGGAAAAGTTTACGGAGAAAATTTTAATTTGCTACCAGGGTGACTGGCTCATTCATGTATTTTTGTAAATGATCAACCAGTCACATATCGCTGTATTGTTACTTTGGCTTTCTTCTTGTATTACTTGTCTTTCAATTCACAGTTCTAGAATATCTGACCAATTTTACGCTATTTTATATGATGTGCGATAGTATGAGTGTGCAGGTGACAATGGATGACGTTTGGAGAGAGTGAGTTCTGTTTTATGTCACATTGCCTCTTATTTCTTTTATCACATTTTCTGCGGTTTAACCACATTAGTTTCTGCTGATTTTCGAAACGATGCTGATAATGTCGCCGTTGAGTGTCACTAAACGACACACACACACACACACACACACACACACACACACACACACACACACAATGTATACGAGATGATGAGACGTCATGGCGTAGAAGTGAATCGAACCGATGCGTGCTGCCTCCTAAGAAATGGGTGTTCTACCCATGTCTGTATACCAAGCTTTGCGTAGAATGTTCCCTCTACGTACATAAACGTATTCTTCAACATAGTCGTAAGATAAACGAAAGGATATTTCCTAGCAGTGAAACGGTTTATTCATACCCTTAAGAATCAACTTGGCCTTCCTTCTCCACAACCTAACCATAACGGATGTCTGAATTCCTTTAGTGTTGCCAGACGGATGTTCATCCTTAAAGTTTGGAAATAAGAAAGTCATTCGTGACAAGTCTGGGGTGACATCGTAATGTGGATGCAGAACTGCATTGTGTTTCAAGGTCCAACTAGTTTATGTGCTTTAGTTGCAAGCATAAACAGACCGTGGCCTCGTGAGAAGCTAGCTAGTGAGGTAATTAATGACATGCTAAAGTTAGACTTATAACCTGCATTAAGTATTTCGTTTCATAACCTACCAATTTACCATATCAGTTCGTTGAATTCTTCTTTGTGTAAGGCTGATACATGGTATCTTATCTCCGCTAAAAAAAAAATTTTCTCAAAATTCTCTCCATCTATAACAGTGGAAGTGACCTAGAACGATTAAATTTTTTTATTTGGTTGTTAGAGTAGATTTTGTCAAACAAGCGAGAATATTTCGTAGTGGAATCGAGCGTTGCGTATCTGATGAACGCTTTTTCACGTGAATACAAGTCTTCAAGTCAGGGTACAGGGATAAACCACTGAGAGCTAAAGCGGTAGCATAAGGAGAATGAGAATCCAGTTAGTCACAAGTGCATTTTTCAGCATTTCACCCGTTGCTACGGTCGAAGGATAATTCTCCTGCTGAAAATTTACCACTGCGGGTCATTCTCACAGTGGCTAAAACGCCAGAGAACAGCAACGGATTTACGTCCTTTCGTGAAACATCCTTCGGTTTGCGCCTAGTTAATGCCAGATTCTGCTTTGAGATTTGCTTCACGCCTCTCATTCTGGCCAACAGTAGCAATCGCGACCTCAAGTGCGCAGGGGACAGTTTCCTGTATCGTTCTCCGTCAAGAGTGGAGGATATTTATTAATTTGATAAGCCTACAGTGTGAGATGTCTTGAACAAAATCATTGAGTCATCTTCATAATGTAAACATAAAGTTTTTTCAGTATTTTCCATCGTGATGGCATCCGCTCCCTTCCCCAAGAGTGCTCAGTTTCTGTTTTTTCTGAGACAGTGTTACGACCTATTAATCCAAAAGTATATAATTAAATATTTGAAACTTGCAAGGGAAGTGCGGGATCTCGAACGCTGAGAACCGCACGAAAATGAGATGAGAATATAAATCGCTCTTCCCAGAAAGTGTTATGAGCCATCTGCATGCAAAACTGCGCGTCTTACCACGAGAACCATTTGAGTGATCACCTACTGAAGATCTAAGAAACGAATTTCGGTAACACGAAGATTCCAGATACGGATATAATAGAATCAAAACACCAAAGACAACAAAATATTACCAAGCATTCGATGTGTACCTCATTAAGCAATGAAAGCTGTATGTGAGAAAGATCGTTGATTTTGTAACGCTACAATGCTAAAAGCCGCAATTTACACCACCGTGATTCCATCATTAGACTTGGCTCTGTGCTATACAACCAACTTTATGCACCAAAGTGAAGCCTATGTTACGATATTCTTAGGAAAAGGCAGGCTATGACAATGATACACCAATATCATCGTTTGAAAATGTAACTAGTGTAGCGTTTGATACTGAACTGTTTGAATGCAGAAATGAGGCTCAATGTGTAAAAGTGGCTTTAGTTACACGTGAACTTTGTTCTGTTCCACTTCATTTTGACCACTTAATTGAAATCTGCACTCTGCAGACTGGATAGCTATGCAGCATTATCAGGTCAGTAGAAAAATGTTTTTGTTCAGTTAGCGTAATTATTTTAAGAAGAGCGAAATACAGCAATGAACTAAGACATTGAAATTCATGTGGTCTTGGTCCTAACACATCGATATTTTATTTCTTAGCGTCGCCAAAGCTCCTCCTTTTCACCTTGAATAGCTGATCGTTCGTGGTAACATTCACCGTTTTGGAAGCGAATGTCCCATACCACTGTTTTTGGGATGAGCGATTTATACCACTGTTTTTGGGATGAGTGATTTATATTCTGAGCATATTTTCGTAAGATTCTGAGCGTTCGAGGTTACACACGTCCCTTTTTAGCAAAATTTTGTTTCGGTCTGTGCGCAGTTTATTTCAAATTAAACACTTTAACTGCCCAATGTAAAGAGGTTTTCTCTATTCATGTGCCACTTGTGAAGATAAACAGTTTAAATAACAACTAAAAACTGCTCGTCGTGTCTGTCAAAATCTTTGTCTTGTGAAGCATCGTGGTTGCTGCCACTGGCGCACCTTCCCAGAAATTCTTGCATTGTGTAGCAATTTACCAGAATAGTTATTCCGACTCTAAGATGATAGGAAATAAAAAATTTATATGTTGTGTTAAAACTTGAGAAAAGTAATGCGATTTCTGGTAGACATGCCAAAATTACGGGAAAAGCCTGCATGGAATGATGAGCATCCTGTCGCGGTCGCCATCGAAATTGGCCGCGTCACTCCAGTACGCTTGCGGTGGGATGTCCGCCGAGCGGAGCGTATTTAAAAGCGCGTTTTGCAGGGTCAGCCGCGGCGGCGGCGTCGGCTGTGTCAGCCGACTGCGGCAGCTGACGGGCTCGCGTCGTGTATCCCTGCACAGCTCGCATATCATTGGGATGTGTACAGAGCTGCTCGATATTCCGATCGCTGTCAGAGATGCGCTTCGCGCGCCTTGTTTATTGGTCGCCGCGCCTGCCTCCCTCCCTCCCTCCCTCCGCGCGTGTAAAACAGTGGCGCCAACGCCCCCGCCTCCTGGCTTCCCGCCGACGCCATTTCTGCGGCGGACACCGTGACAGCCTCGTCCGTCACTTTTTGTTCTTTTTTCTGGTGTGGAAACAGGTGATCCATGAGTCATCATTTCCGGCAAAGTGAAGTTATTGGTTTGCTGGAAGAGGAACCACTTTGACTTTCCTCACCGAAAACGACGCCCCATATCGCTCATCATTTCCCGTCACAACTGTGGGGAGGTTGCCAATTTCGGCGCTACTCGAGCTTTCTTTTTGTACAAGCTGTTTGGACTCCCGAACAATAATTCCAGCCCCTTCATCGCTACCTCTGAAATACCATTCGTAAGATAATGCTCACAGTAACGCCAGAAATATTATAGTCCACAAAAATTGTTTCCTTAGCGCCACATCCCGTCACAGTGAGCGCAAGCGCCTGGAGTGGAATGGTTCACACCCTTCGCTAGCCTCTGGTTTTCGAAACCGTTGTTGCCTAGTAGATTGGATCTGAAATTGCAGTATGGAAATAAAGAAAAGTAAACAATGCGTCTAAACAGGTGTGTGTTCACTTACTAATGGCTACGAGAGAGAAGTCATTAAATCAATAAATTAATAATAATATAATAATAGTAATATAAAAATGGCGTCACTACTGAATGATATAAAACCATGGAGCTGCTAAAACATGTGGTTGGGAATCAGATTGTAAGTATGTGATCAACAATTTTTTTAAACCAGTGTTGTTGATTTTGTTACACCCTTGTATTTCGCAGAGCAATTTCGATGGTATAAACAAGACATAAGTTTTGTTCAGTACTGGATTTAGACACGTGTCTTTTATCCGTTCTTTTATCAACAACAACAAGAACAACACACACCATCTTCGACTTCATTATATCTATTTCTAGAATCTTGGTGTGCAGATTTGTCACCACGGACAAGTTGCATTAACTTCATAATACAATAGCTGTGCTACTTCCGTAATAAGAAATTCACACACGTAATACCAGGATTTAGGTTTAGATGTTAGTTGGTATCTGAATCGACTTACTAGTCCTTCGACTTGTCACCTATGAAGGGGTACTGAACTAGACAACTGGCACACTCTCATTAACAGTGAATATTTTCTGTACCAAGTTAGTGATATTTTTTTTTTCTACCTCTTGGCACGGCGAAGCGGCTGTCCGTTTCTGTAGAGGGATGCAGGCAACCAACACCACCACTACCAAGAGGGTAATCACATTTGCATTGACACTGACCATTACATTATGTACAAACAAAAGAATTTTCGTTTTATTATATAGTTCTAAATCAACGCAACTAAGCCAGAAGTAAAAAGACGTTGCCTTCGCTATGTAATACCCATAAGTACGACGTTAAAATAAAAGATGAAAGTATGACTGGCATCCAGCAAGAAGACCTGATGTCAGATTACTGTGTGCGCCTCTTGATAGAGCAGGAAGGTGGCTTCCACCAGCCGCCCCTCCCCCCCTCCCCCTCTCACTCTCTCTCTCTCTCTCTCTCTATCTCTCTCTCTCTCTCTCTCTCTCTCTCACACACACACACACACACACACACACACACACACACACACACTCTTTTTCTCTCCTCTTCTCTCTTCCCCCCTTCGTGTTTGCACAGTTGTGTTTCCAGAGCCTGCTGGCCACAACTGGCCGTTTGTGGTGGACCATCTTCATGTGTATACCGGTGTACGTCCTGTATTAAATGCCCCGATATCGCCTGAATGCCATACAAACTATCTTCTAATAACGAAAATACGTACTTAGGAATGTGCTAACGGATGTGTGACAGGAGTGCACACTTCATAGCAAACGAGCAGCCTCTGCAGCTATGCGAAGTTCTCGCACACGGTGCATGGATGTGACATCGTCAGGAAATAGCTGCAAGATACAGACATATCGGTACCTGATGTAAAGACTGGCAGCTAAGCGCCGGCCGTTGTGGCCGAGTGGTTCTAGGCTCTTCAGTTCGGAACCGCGCTGCTGCTATGGCGGCAGGTTCTAATCCTGCCTCGGGCATGGATGTGTGTGATGTCCTTAGGTTAATTAGGTTTAAGTAGTTCTAAGTCTAGGGGACTGATGACCTCAGATGTTAAGTCCTATAGTGCTCAGAGTCAACTGGCAGCTAAGCCTCCATATAAATACAGGAGTACCTGTTCGAAGCTGCTTAAAGCGGAACGTTCACGTAAATTAATCAGTGAGGGAGACAACAGCTATACACAAATTAATTGAAAGAATCCTCAGAGCCATGTAATTCGCACTCGACATCCTAATGGGCTGGGAAAAAGGACGACATTTGCGTCTGTCAGTGACAGTCGGTTTCTTTCACCACAACAAGAATTCTTGGTTCCAGCGAAGAAAAATCTGCCGCAACCAGTTTCGGAGGGAAGATTGCGAAGAGAAATGCATACAACACACATTTGAAGTTTGTTACTATAAAAAGGCCATTGCTCACGGCTTCGCTTAACGCTGCACTTCTTAAGCGTTCAAAGCTACTAGCTGATTCGATGTGATTAGTGTTGTCTGAGGAGACGCAGTTTTGTCTCTTTGAAGATCGTGCAACGCGTCAAATGCACCAGCGGCTCAATGAGGAGCTTAGCCAACAGCGTGTGGAGGGTGTGGATCAGATAGGTGGTGTTCTGTGATGTTTTGGGAGTGTTTTTCTTATATCGCTACGTGTGCCCAGCCCATCCTGTCAAGTGCCGGCGAACATGAACCATGGTGTTTATTTGAATACTGTCAGTGACTAAATGTTGTCCTTTCTTGTAAATTTTCATGATGAACCTGCCGTGGAGAATCCCCTCCCCCCAAGATGAGAAGAGCCGTGTCCATAGGGCTGCAGGCATATCCTCCCGATTTCGCAGAACACTCACGCCCCCAGTCTCACTTCGTCTGGCCCACTAAATCTGCCGATTTGAATCACACACTTAATGTCTGGGACGATCTGTAGCAACGGATCAAACGTAACAATCAAAATCCTTGTAATTCGGTAGCTCTTTGAGATAATCATGAATAAGTGATTTCAGCTGGACATGAAATAACTGAAAGCATTTGTGGCGGTGTTAGAGGGCAGTCACTTGATGTCTTCTGGCGGTGACGAATCTTTCGTCCGGTGTACTTAACCCTAGAACACTAAAGTGGGGAAAATGTTACGTTGCTACCAAATCATCGTAAATCCTACCACAACGCTTATTCAAAGAAATTCCTAATTTGTACGTTATGCACTAGTTGACTATAATTATTAGATGCCCAGTGGCGTCTTACATACAAAATAAGGGCAGAATGACCTACTTTATACGTTTTAATGACAATCTCTCTACTGAAAATGCTATTGGAAAAGAAGTCATTTGTCTTAGGCATTAGTTACAAATTATTACTACTGCAGGAGTGTTACAGACACAGTACGAGTATAGTCTTCTGCTTTAAGCATTACCGTTACAATCTGAGAAAGATATTGTTATAGTCTGAGAGAGACGTAACTCGGTGTTTCTTCCACTAGCATTTAGGGATTCTTCTTCCGATTACTCGTTTTCTGCTTCAGAGTTTGGGTCTGCATCATTGTCATCTGTACACACAATACAACCTTCTTCAAAAAAACTTTCTTCTTCACTAAATTCTCCATTGTTTTTATCTTTATCAGCCTCTTGGAGCAAAATGAAACCCAAACTCGGCACCATGCGTATAGTGCTAATTTCAGTAGCAGAAGGCATCAGCACTGAAGAGGGCTAAAGTGACAATTATATCACTCTCCTGACTGTGACTGCTTGATGTTTCATCTAAGATGCCACACTAAGATGAATTCTAAGCCATTTTAGTGTGTATGTACAAGAATGCCAGTGTCAGCAAAAAGTTGCAGTCAGGCATAAATAATTCAGCCATAGTGATCAACAATGTTTAGTATGGAGGTAACCAAGAGCTCGTGTTGTTCATCTGTCCAGATTGGGGGAACCTCGAAGAGGTACCAAATAATTACAGAGACACCAAATAATTCAGCCATAATGACACACAGTATTCGGTATGAACAGAGTTACCAGACGTCCAAGTTTTCCTGGACAATCCCAGTTTCGGATCAAAGAAATGAGCGTCCCGAAAGTTGCTTTCGGGATGCCAGTTTACTCCCTATTTCGTGATGCCAATGAAATACTCTCTTACCATTTATTTCTTCCCAAATGCTGGCTTTGTATTTTAATTGTCACTGTTAAGTAAAATAATGATTTTTGTTTGATTGTTGCACCTGCCAGCATCTATCAAGGGCCTTTATTGCGCGTAATGCCTCTTTCTACTATTAACTCTTGTATTGGGATTCAGTTCAGTTAAGACGTTTCAGCTACGTGATCCTCTGTCGGAGGCTTGTTGTGATTAGTGCATGTTTGCGTACGTGCGTACGCGTGAAGTGAGCTGCAATTTCCAAAGCGATAGTGTTCCTTTCAAGAGAAATATACAGAAGAATGGTCTTCCGTCATAGGATGAAGGCTTGACTATGAAGTGAAATTTGGAATATGTAACTCATATGTTTCCATGTAACATGGAAGAAGGGCAGGTATTACACATCATTTAGGCAGCGAAAAGCATAAATAAAACATGTGCTCTCCTAGTACTTAAAACAAACAGCTTTTTTATTTGAAAGTCATCAAAACAGAGCCAATCAGTAGCAGCAGCGGAATTAACAAACTGTTATCATACTGTGGTATGTCTTTGTAATCTGTAGACTCGACTTCTAGGCTAAGCTCCAATATCTTTAACGATTCTGTCACAGCGAAAAGTGTGACGTTGGGCAGAACCAAAACACCACCACTTCTGAAGGTAGCTTCTTCACCTGACACTGTCAAACAAATATGCGACGACCTTTCACTGGTCCGCTATTATTCAAAAGCTACAGATGAGAATAATCACAAGACCGAAAAAATATATCCATTAATTGTTCAATATTTTACACCTGAGAATGGCATTCAAGTGAAATTCCTTAAATTAGTTTCGCTGTCAAATGAAACAGCCTCTACAATAAGTACTTACTGCATTATTGTTAGGAGAAAATAAAATGGATAACAGTGCAGTAACGTTAAGAAAAGTGTACCAAAATGTCCCGGTTTATGATTCACGAATTACGGGCGTTTTTAGTTAATTTTAGAGAAACGTCCCGATTTGCTAGCATCAAATTCTGGCAACCCTAGGTATGAAGGTACTGAAGAGCACGTGTCGCCTAATTGTCCACACTGGCGTGAACCACGAAGAGATACGAACGGCAATCGTAAATCTCACGGGGTTCAGTAATCTAGGGTTAAACGCTCAAGTCGCCTAACGTGTTCTGCCCACCGTAACTGTGAGTGAGTTTTGCACACTTGGCTGATGCACAGCTCCGTACACAGGTGTCGACTACTCGCGTGGCAAGTTTCAAAGCTGCGAACCATGCAGAGTCGTGGCGACACGTTGTTTTGCAAGAGTGCGGCGTTGCCTCTCGAGTGTGCTGCGATTGCCATCCAGGGACGATGACTAACAGCAAACCGACGCCGGTGAAGTCACGGGCGAGCGTAACGCGAACTCGCGCGGCAGGAAACAAGCGGGCCCGTATGTGCCGCGGCAGCGCTTGCTGCGCGCTGCAGAACGCGGCAGCGTCAGGCGCGGGCAGACGTGCTGAGCCGTGACTCACTGCGCGCCGCGCGAGGCCGTTGCCTCGGCCCCAGGCTGGCGTCACACCTGTCGCGCGGGTAGGCTACTTGCGAAAACCTGACTACTACTGGTCGTCCTGCCCCTCGGCGATAGTCTCGCTCGAATTACCGACGTAAATACAGGGTTATTACAAATGATTGAAGCGATTTCACAGCTCTACAATAACTTTATTATTTGAGATATTTTCAAAATGCTTTGCACACACATACAAAAACTCAAAAAGGTTTTTTAGGCATTCACAAATGTTCGATATGTGCCCCTTAGTGATTCGGCAGACATCAAGCCGATAATCAAGTTCCTCCCACACTCGGCGCAGCATGTCCCCATCAATGAGTTCGAAAGCATCGTTGATGCGAGCTCGCAGTTCTGGCACGTTTCTTGGTAGAGGTGGTTTAAACACTGAATCTTTCACATAACCCCACAGAAAGAAATCGCATGGGGTTAAGTCGGGAGAGCGCAGAGGCCATGACATGAATTGCTGATCATGATCTCCACCACGACCGATCCATCGGTTTTCCAGTCTCCTGTTTAAGAAATGCCGAACATCATGATGGAACTGCGGTGGAGCACCATCCTGTTGAAAGATGAAGTCGCCGCTGTCGGTCTCCAGTTGTGGCATGAGCCAATTTTCCGCGGGCTACGCGTGAAACTTGCCCGCACGCGTTCAACCGTTTCTTCGCTCACTGCAGGCCGACCCGTTGATTTGCCCTTACAGAGGCATCCAGAAGGTTTAAACTGCGCATACCATCGCCGAATGGAGTTAGCAGTTGGTGGATCTTTGTTGAACTTCGTCCTGAAGTGTCGTTGCACTGTTATGATTGACTGATGTGAGTGCATTTCAAGCACGACATACGCTTTCTCGGCTCCTGTCGCCATTTTGTCTCACTGCGCTCTCGAGCGCTCTGACGGCAGAAACCTGAAGTGCGGCTTCAGCCGAACAAAACTTCATGAGTTTTTCTACGTATCTGTAGTGTGTCGTGACCATATGTCAATGAATGGAGCTACAGTGAATTTATGAAATCGCTTCAATCATTTGTAATAGCCCTGTACTTTGAAGTCACGGGTATCAGCTAGTAAAAACGCTTGCTTTCTGAACTTAAAAGCAAGTAAATACCCAATGAAGACACCAGGTCAGTACCCTGCGGCTACCTCGCGTCAGTTCCCCGCGGAGACTTTCGGACTTCGGATTTACAATGCTGGCCATTAAAATTGCTACACCACGAAGATGACGTGCTACAGACGCGAAATTTTACCGACAGCAAGAAGATGCTGTGATATGCAAATGATGAGCTTTTCAGAGCAAGGTTGGCTTCGGTGGCGACACCTACAACGTGCTGACATGAGGAAAGTTTCCAACCGATTTGTCATACACAAACAGCAGTTGACCGGCGTTGCCTGGTGAAACGTTGTTGTGATGCCTCGTGGAAGGAGGAGAAATGCGTACTATCACGTTTCCGACTTTGATAAAGGTCGGATTGTAGCCTATCGCGATTGCGGTTTATCGTATCGCTACATTGCTGCTCGCGTTGGTCGAGATCCAATGACTGTTGCCGGCCGCGGTGGTCTAGTGGTTCTAGGCGCGCAGTCCGGAACCGCGGGACTGCTACGGTCGCAGGTTCGAATCCTGCGTCGGGCATGGATGTGTGTGATGTCCTTAGGTTAGTTAGGTTTAAGTAGTTCTAAGTTCTAGGGGACTAATGACCACAGAAGTTAAGTCCCATAGTGCTCAGAGCCATTTGAACAATTTTAGAGCCAATGACTGTTAGCAGAATATGGAATCGGTGGGTTCAGGAGGGTAATACGGAACGCCGTGCTGGATCCCAACGGCCTCGTATCACTAGCAGTCGAGATGACAGGCATCTTATCCGCATGGCTGTAACGGATCCTGCAGCCACGTCTCGATCCCTGAGTCAACACATGATGACGTTTGCAAGGCAACAACCATCTGCACGAACAGATCGACGACGTTTGTAGCAGCATGTACTATCAGTTCGGAGACCATGGCTACGGTTACCCTTGACGATGCATCACAGACAGGAGCGCCCGCGATGGTGTACTCAACGACGAACGTGTGTGCACGAATGGCAAAACGTCATTTTTTCGCATGAATCCAGGTTCTGTTTACACCATCGTGATGATCGCATCCGTGTTTGGCGACATCGCGGTCAATGCACATTGGAAGCGTGTATTCGTCAATGCCCTACTGGTGTATCACCCGGCGTGATGGTATTGGGTGCCATTCGTTATACGTCTCGGTCACCTCTAGTTCGCATTGACGGCACTTCGAACAGTGGACGCTATATTTCAGATGTGCTACGACCCTTGGCTCTACCCTTCATTCGGTCCCAGCGAAATCTTAATTTCAGCAGTATAATGCACGACCACATGTTGCAGGTCCTGTACGGGCCTTTCTGAATACAAAAAATGTTCGATTGCTGCCCTGGCCAGCACATTCTCCAGATCTCTCAGCAATTGAAAACGTCTGGTCAATGGTGGCCGAGCAACTGGCTCCTCACAATACGCCAGTCACTACTCTTGATGAACTGTGGTATCGTGTTGAAGCTGCATGGGCAGCTGTACCTGTACACGCCATCCAATCTCTGTTTGACTCAATGCCCAGGCGTATCAAGGCCGTTATTACGGCCAGAGGTGGTTGTTCCGGGTACTGATTTCTCAGAATCTATGCACCCCGATTCCGTGAAAATATAATCACATGCCAGTCTAGTATAATTTATTTGTCCAATGAATACCCGTTTATCATCTGCATTTCTTCTTGGGGTAGCAATTTCAATGGCCAGAAGTGTGATTCCGTACGAGCAGCGGATAGGGGGTTGTATTCGAGAAAGATGTTCAGATTGCACAGAGGCGGTCTCGATCATGTATCCAGCTATCAGAGATAATTCAGGCTGCATTTGTTGCGCCGTAGACGATTTCTTTCCTCAGCGTTGTCCTGTCCTCACTCTATAATGACACCCATCATAAGGCTATGTTGAACCCTAAATCCTCCCTCCTTTTTCTTAGCTTCTCCGTCCATTTTACCGCAAAGTGCGACGACATCTGTGCCGTGAAATTGGTTCGCTTATAAAATAATTTTCTCAGCTGCCGGGCACGTTCTTCTTTTTGTTTCTTGTCCGACGCGTTTCGGGAAGTGATTCCCATTGTCAAGTGCGTTTTCCGTGATCTGTGGCGTATATGCGTAATATTTTCGATGTTTCAGGTGCTGCACTGTTCTGTTGCCTTTGCTGTAATATATAAATAGACGCAATTTTGTACTTAATGCGGGACCTGAAAGATTTTGTGCTGTTTCTTTACAAATGGAAACAAAAAGTTACAAAGACGATACTCCTGCTGTCATCGATTCCTTTCGATGTCACAGCGCACAAACACAAGAAAACAGCTCGCAGTTCGGAGTAAAAATACAAGTGAAGAAGTTTAACTCATTTTCTTGGATTTCAGAGCAAATCATACCGTATACTAAGACCTCAGACTAGACTGCTGTCTGTCTCTACTGTTGAACAAAATGTTCTTATTTCAAAATGGTTCAAATGGCTCTGAGCACTATGGGACTCAACTGCTGAGGTCATTAGTCCCCTAGAACTTAGAACTAGTTAAACCTAACTAACCTAAGGACATCACAAACATCCATGCCCGAGGCAGGATTCGAACCTGCGGCCGTAGCGGTTCCAGACTGCAGCGCCTTTAACCTCACGGCCACTTCGGCCGGCCTGTTCTTATTTGCTAATTGTTGAAGCTGTACTTATTAAACTTGTTTAGACGAAGAAAGAAATTATTGCACTATTTCACAATGTACAATGTACGCACTGCAGTCTGCAGAAATCCTGCCATTTGCCATGGGCTAACCACACTGGACTCGCATTAGGGAGGGCGGTGGTTGAAACCCGCATCCGGCCATCCATATTTACAATTTCCATGATTTGCCGTAAATCATATATGGGAAATTCCGGGATGGTACTTTTGAAAGGACACGGCCGGTATTCTTCTCCATCCTCCCCTTATTAGAGCTTCTGCTCCGGCTATAATGTCCTCGTCGTCGACGGGACGTTAAACACTAATCTCCTCCTCTTTCACCTACACTGCCTATCATGAAGCTTCCCTCTGCAGCAATCCGATCATCTGATCAGTTGATCACTTTTGTAGATAACAAACCATCATTAGCCTTCATTCAACAAAACGTTAGTTTGTTCGCGTCATAGCATACCTATTAGTTTATGAAAATGTCAGTTTACGATTCACAGTTACAGTAGTTAGGCGAGTAAGTGTGCTTAGAACGTGAACGCTCGCTTTTGCTATACTTCTACAAATATTACTAAATGTAAACTTTCAGTTTCCACAGACGGCTTCCTAGAGAATGGGTTTATAGTATACATATACATACAATTATCTATACTACTCGTATAATAAGTCGTTTTCAACGTCGTTAGCAAAATTCTCGAAAGTTACGTGACGATTACCTTCAGATTTTTACACTATATTCTAATGACCTTACAGATGCACACAAGCTATGTATTTTTAATATGTATAATATACAACTATTATGTCATAAAATTGGGGACAAATATTGTTACCAAGAATCTGAAATATCTTTACCAATTCACTTCTCATACTGTAAAGAACATTCGTTCACAAGAACGGTATATCTCCTTTTAATAAATATGTGTAATGTAATATATAAATACATATTTAATGTAGGAAGGGGAAAATTTGTTAGCTAAATCTCTAGAAACACTTGACCGATTTTCTTCAAATTTTTACTGTGCTACGCCAGTGAATATTCGGAAGGACATAGGCCATATTTTTAAAAAATATATCTTATATATAAATACATGTCAGATGTGATTAGGGAACGTCGTAACCAAAAATCTAGGAAAAATCTTCACCGACTTACTCTGTATTTTTAGATAACACACTAATGCACATTCGGACGGACATTGGCTACATAGTTTACATATATACATACTATAAAAATGGATGTATAGTATGTAAGAGGGAAGTGATGATAGCAAAAATCTGGAAAATTTCTTGACGGATTTACCTCAAATTTTTACAGGATAGTCTAATAAATACGTATACAAACATCGCCTACCTATTTTTTAAACAACAGATTTCCCGTTGAAACCAACTGTTAGAAAGAAAGTGTTGTGTTGTGCTCTGCTGTGAATATATGTAATTTTGTTTTGTTTCTCGCAGACAGTTTTAACTAAGATGGTAGGTCATCTAAACCATTAGAGAAATTGTTTTCCCCATACACATTTTTTCTTATACATATTTTTAAACAAAAGTTGCACACACAACATTATGCTCTTTTGTTTTCTTCCTCGCAATCTGTTTTCACAGAAAAGAGGAAGTTACGATTAGAAAACTACTGCGAAATCTGAGCTGCAACAGCACGCAATGCTCAAGGTGAGAGAGGGGGAGAATAGGAAATGGACATAGAGAGTGCAGGAAGAGATGGACAAAAAGAGGGGTAGGACGAGGTGGAGAGATAGGGGGGGTGAAGGTTGTGGACAGAGAGAGAGGGGAGGATGAGGAGATGGACAAAGGGAGAAAGGTGAGGATATGGACAAAAAGAGGGAGCACAAGAAGATTAGGACACATGCACAATTCCCACTCGTGTTTACCAATTACAAAGCATTCCCAGGTTCTTTAGTTTATTGACATTGCTATTATTCTCTTTTTACTACTGTCCCTGCTGTAATACTCTTTTTGTGAGTGCTTTTCTCCTTATCTGCTTCACAAACTGGCAACCATTCTCCTGTTACCGTTCTCGGCGTACTGGAAACACAATGGATCGTCTTCGGGAGGACGGCCGCTCAAATCCAGATTAAAGTTTTCGATGGCTTCCCTAAGTTGCTTAACGTGAATTCCGGGATGGTTCCTTTGAAAGGGCGCGGGCGATTGCATTCCCGTCCTTCCCCAGTCCGAACGTGCGCTGTCGCCTTCATGACCACCTCGTCAACAGGACGATAGACCCTAATCTCCCATCCATTTCTACTTTGGTTATAATGTGTTTCCATGGTGCAGTACAGCTGGTTCTGTCCCATCACGATATACCACCACCAATACCAGTACCACTTGCTTCCTGTGCTAGTTCAACAACTTTTAGCGTCACTGTGTGTCGCAAAAATTACTGTTGACACCTGCACAACAGCTCCTGAGACTGCTACCGTTGTTTAAGTGCTTGATGTAAGTTACGTCGGCTATCCAGTTCGTGTCGTGTCCGCCGATGTCGTCGTCTGTGCACTTCGAGCGGGCCCACGCCACCGGTTGTTCAGAGGCGACACCCAGTGCTATCAGCAGGCCGCATCGCTACGGGCCATAACGTCTGCTTCGGCTGAGAGCGGAAGTTGACATGACGGGACTCCGTGACTCCTGCGAGCATTTCCGGCCAGCAAGTGTTTGCAGCCGCCCGCCTGCTCGCCGAGCTGTTTCCATTGTCAGCTTTCACCTCTGTTGACTCAGCCTGGCGCGGCTATGCGTCAGTCATTGTACCGCAACTGTGAAGGCGTGCAGAGTATGCCAGAGAAATAACATCGACACCTTATCCTGGAGTAAGGGCCAGTACATCACCAGCAAAGCTGAAATTTATATACCTTACCAGCGTGACAGTTTTGTCGGTGTATTAAAGCTGTAAGCAGAAACAAATTTTCCTTGTCAGTTTCCCAAATTTCTACTTTCTCAGGTAATGGCTTATTATGCTGTAAGTCTTTTTTTTTTTTTAATTTTTCAATACACAGTTGCTGTCGTGGTACAAATGATTCATCTGCTTTCAAATAATTGGTGTATGAACGTCTTCGTATACAATGGAACCATTGAAGCTTCTGTATTTTAAACAGCTGAAGAAAAGCAAAAGAAGTAAACAGGAGGGTAAAACTAGCTTCAAGTGCTTTTGGTTTCCTAAACATGATTTTCCTCAGCAAACTCCGATTACGCTGGAAACGGGGAATAAATATGTATATCTTAGCATGTATAACATACGGCCGTGAGCAATGGACTTCTAAGGTGAAAAACCATTCAAAATGTGAGGGTTTCTGAGCGGGCAGCGCCGAGACGCATTTTGGGAACTGCTATGAGTAAAATGGAATGAACGCATAAGGGAATGGACTATAATGTAAGACGTCATTAAGATCGAAATTGAGACAAGGAAATGTGGTGTCACCATTATTATTTATCCTAGTAATGGATGGAAATGGGCAAGTGACAAAAGAAGCTCATAGAGGAAGACAGGTGAAGTTATTGTTATTTGCCGATGATACTGTGGTGTAGGTACATGAATGAATAGACAACTTAATTTAAGAAATAGAGAGATGTGTAATGAAATGCGGTGTAGAGAAAGGCAAGATTATGGTGGTAATGAGAGGAGACATAAAAGGCAAGTTACACATTAAAATTAAAGGACAGGATGTAGAATTCCTAGATAACTTTAAAAATCTAAGAAGTGTGATAATGGAAAATGCAAGAATGGAGGCAGAAGTGAGCAGAAACGTCAAACAGCAATGCATTTTACCCGTGTGTAAGTGGTTTGGTATGGAGAAGGGAAGTACCAATGAAGTGTAAGGAAGTGCTGACAAGACGTACTGTAAACCCACACTGACATATCCGTCGGAGACCTGGACAGTGTCAGGATGAAAGGAAAGTAGAATCCAAACCAGTGAATAAAATTCCTGAGAAGTGTGTTACGGAAAACTAGAAGATACACAGTAAGAAGTGAAGGTAGGAATGAAATTAGGGTAGAAAAGCTGAATGAGAGAGCGGAAGAAACGGTGAAAATGGTTTCAGCACGTAAAGAGAATGAGAGATAGCAGAATACCGAATCGAATGATGGAGGCCTAGTTTGAGAACAAGAGGGAGACATAGAACAAGACGGATAGACTCAACAAAGACGATTTTAAGAAGAAGAAATCTGGACTGGAACAAAGCATTTATAGAAGAAGAATGGTGCAAAGACAGAGGAAAGGGGAGAAATACCATAAATGTCCCAAACGCTCCCGGTGCTGAGTAAAGTGGAAATGACGACGACGACGACGACGTCGTCGACGTTAGTGAACGTATCAGAGCTCACGCAATCATAAATAGAATAAAACGTCTAGCGCTTTTACGCTACAAATAGGTACTTTTTTATGCAGTACTTCCGTTAGTAGTTTTAGAGCTAGGTTTTATTCCTTGTTTTTGACCTGAATTGAAGTGCGATTGATTTATGTGAAGAGTTCGGAACAACCCCCGAAGTGGACATGCAGCCAGTACTTCAGACCCCAAATACAGGAGCGAAACTCGACGTTCCGTACTTTCAACTGCAGTAAAATTGTGAACTGAGGATCTGTTTCCTTGGTGCGAGTAATGCCCGGCTTCCTGAGCTGAAGGAAAAACCGACTCTGTTTCAATGGCATCAAAATGATAGGACAAATTCGTGTATCCAGTTATTTGATTCGTGATTAAGTTTCCCGAAAATGTCCCATTTCGGTTAGGCAAATAAGGAGTCATATTCTAAAGACTGCGAAAATACCATATACGAGGTGCGACAATAAAGTAATGAGACTGATGTGAAAAAGATGTTTCTTACCGTTTTAGTCAAGTTTAGTGTTGTCTCCTTCAAAGTAGTTCCCTTCTCATTGCACACACTTTTTCCAGCGCTTCTGCCCTTGATGGTAACATTTCTGGAACTCTTCTTCTGCAATATCCTCCGAGACCCTCGTCACAGCTTTTTGGACTTCTTGTGTTGTTCGAAAATGGTGTCCCTTGACCGCCGTTTTGACTCTTGGAAATAGAAAAAAGTCTCACGGAGCGATATCTGGTGAATAAGGTGGCTGTGGTAGTACTGAAATTTGTTTTGGGGTTAAAAATTGCTGTACTGACAGAGCAGTATGGGATGGCGCAATATCGTGATGCAGAATCCAATTATCAGCAATATTGACACGGACACGAAGAACTCTTTTACGAAGTCTTTCTAAGATTTATTTGTAGTAATATCGGTTAACTGTTGTCCAGGAGGCACCCACTCTTTATGAGCTATTCCCTTGGAAGCAAAGAAGCACACAAACATGCATTTCACTTTCGACTTTGACATGCGTGCTTTTTTTTTCTCTCTGGGTGATCCCTTTGAGCACCACTGCGAACTTTGGCGTTTTGTCTCTGAATCGTACTGGAAAAAAAAACACCAATGCTAACACGCCTCAACAATTCAGGATTGATTTCAGTTTGCTCTAACAGATCGGCTGCCCCTTTTTCCGTGTTTCTCGCTGTTGTGGTGTGAGATTTTTGGGGACAATTTTTGCACAAATCTTTCTCATACCAAGATCTTCAGTTATTATTAGATGAACCGTTTCTCGATAGATGTTCAGTTCTTCTGCAGTCATTTTCAAGGATAATCTTCGATCAGATCGCAGGAGTTCACGCACCCTGGCCAAGTTGAAACCCATCTGTGAGGTTGATGGTCGTCCACTGCATGTCTTAATCTTCAACATTCGTTCTGCTTTCACTAAACATTTTATGCCAACGAACAACTTGAGTGACGTATATCCCTCTGCATAATCCTTCTGAAGCTTACCGTAAGTTGTCGTCGAGTTTACCCAATTTAACGCAAAAAGAAATGGCATACCGTTGCGCAATATTATGCGGTTCCATTTCCATGACGAGAGACACAAACACGTGTTAACTTATTACAGGACAACTCACGACTGAGCACTTGCATCGATGTACCGCTTGGACTAGAAGCATCTTATAGACCAAGGTCAAAGATATTGTGCCTAAGCAAGCCTGCAAGGGTGCCAAATATTGCAAAGAAAATTGGTCTCATTACTTTATTGTCGCACCTCGTAAGAGCGTTTGACGTTTGCATTTCTTTCAAGCCAATGACAGATATAATAGTGTTTAAGCACCATTTATACTGTGTCGGTATGCTGTTTCGTCAGGAGGTAGATAGTTCTTTTACCTGAAGAGTTAAAAGTACGTATTAATATCTGAATGCAAAAAAGTAAAAATCTTTCCATTTGCGAAAAAGTGAATATTCCACAGTTTTCATTTTTTTGCATCATATTTTCGAGACACTGTCCCTGTTAGACTTTTCGACTTCTTTATTTCTATAAGAAATTGCAGTATGTTACATAGTAATAAAGAGCGATAGCCATTCCATTTGCTGTTCATGTGTCACTTGACATTCATCGGAAACTCTCTCTGGTTGGGCATACAGTCTGCAGAGTGCAGCCAGCGATATCTAAATTCCCTGGGGCTATTCACGCGTCCTTCCACTCGTATGATGACTGTAACGCGCTCGCTCGGAGCAGTTGATGTCATTATACACTGACGGAAAAAATCGCACCACCAAAGAATAATTAATGTAGAATAATGAAATTTCGGGAATACATTTGTCTAGGTAACATATTTAAGTGATTAATATTGCAAGATCACAGGTTAATAATGTAAGCGCGAGATAATCCATTACAAATGGGACATGCTGCTACATTAATAACCAGTATAACTGACAGAATATTGACTGCAAACATACAAACTTGCATGCATTATGTTGTACAGGTGCCGGATGTCAGCTCGTTGGGTGGAGTTCCATGCCCGTGGCATTTGCTCAGTCAACACAGGAACAGATAACGCTGTTTTTGGTTGACATTTGAAAAATGGTTCAAATGGGTGTGAGCACTATGAGACTTAACATCTGAAGTCATCAGTCCCATAGGTCTTAGAACTACTTAAACCTAACTAACCTAAGGACATCACACCCATCCAAGCCCGAGGCTGGATTCGAACCTGCGACCATAGCAGGTTGACATTGGAGTTGTCGTCCGTTAACTTCCTACATGTTCTCGATCGGAGACAGATCTTGTGATCCTGCAGATAAAAGCAACAAGTCGATTCTCTATAAAGGAAGTTGGGTTACAACAGCGGTATGTAGGCGAGTGTTATCTTGTTGGAAAACACCTCCCTGAAATGCTGTTGATGAATGGCAGCACAGCGGGTGGAGTCACCAGATTGACGTCCAATTTTGCAGGCAGTGTTGTTGAAGAATCACGGGAGTACTCGTGCTATCATACGAAATCACATCACCAGATCATAACTCCAGGTGCAGGTTCAGTGTGTCTAGCACGCACGCAGTTTGGTTGCAGGCCCTCAACTTGCATCCTCCCAAATAACACGACGCCATATTCCTCTGTTTGGCATCGAGACAGAATCAGATTTCGTCAGAAAACACAACAGACATCCTGCCTGCCCCGAATGAGCTCTCGCTTGACACCACTGAAGTCGGAAATGGTGGTGGTCTGTGGTCAGTGGAATGCACTCTCAGGGCGTATGTCTCGGAGCTGTGCCCAATTTGTTACAGTTCGTTGTGTCACTGTGGTGCCAACTGCTGCTCAAATTGTTCTGCAGATGCAGTACGGAGCGCCAGAGCCACACGCCGAACACGATTGTCTTCCCTCTCGGCGGTGCCACGTGCCAATTCGGAGTCCGTTCCTCTTGCAACCGAACATTCTCGTGTACCGTGGCTACATTTCAGCGAAGTCTCCTTGCAATATCGCAGAAGGAAAATCCAGCTCCTCGTAGCCCTAATACACGACCTCGTTCAGACTCAGTGCGGTGTTGATCAAGGCATCTTTGTCACCTTAAAAGATGTGGTGTCACCGCTAGAGATCACGGACCCGCGTGTCGCCACTATCAGTGATTGCAGACCGAGCGCCGCCACACAGCAGGTCTAGTTTAGAGAGACTCCCTAGCACTCGCCCCAGTTGTACAGCCGACTTTGCTAGCGATGGTTCACTATCTACAGGGTGTTTCAAGAATGACCGGTATATTTGAAACGGCAATAAAAACTAAACGAGCAGCGATAGAAATACACCGTTTGTTGCAATATGCTTGGGACAACAGTACATTTTCACGCGGACAAACTTTCGAAATTACAGTAGTTACAATTTTCAACAACAGATGGCGCTGCAAGTGATATGAAAGATATAGAAGACAACGCAGTCAGTGGGTGCGCCATTCTGTACGTCGTCTTTCTGCTGTAAGCGTGTGCTGTTCACAACGTGCAAGTGTGCTGTAGACAACATGGTTTATTCCTTAGAACAGAGGATTTTTCTGGTGTTGGAATTCCACCGCCTAGAACACAGTGTTGTTGCAACAAGACGAAGTTTTCAACGGAGGTTTAATGTAACCAAAGGACCGAAAAGCGATACAATAAAGGATCTGTTTGCAAATTTCAATGGACTGGGAACGTGACGGATGAACGTGCTGGAAAGGTAGGGCGACTGCGTACGGCAACCACAGAGGGCAACGCGCAGCTAGTGCAGCAGGTGATCCAACAGCGGCCTCGGGTTTCCGTTCGCCGTGTTGCAGCTGCGGTCCAAATGACGCCAACGTCCACGTATCGTCTCATGCGCCAGAGTTTACACCTCTATCCATACAAAATTCAAACGCGGCAACCCCTCAGCGCCGTTACCATTGCTGCACGAGAGACATTCGCTAACGATATAGTGCACATGATTGATGACAGCGATATGCATGTGGGCAGCATTTGGTTTACTGACGAAGCTTATTTTTACCTGGTCAGCTTCGTCAATAAACAGAACTGGCGCATATGGGGAACCGAAAAGCCCCATGTTGCAGTCCCATCGTCCCTGCATCCTCAAAAAGTACTGGTCTGGGCCGCCATTTCTTCCAAAGGAATCGTTGGCCCATTTTTCAGATCCGAAACGATTACTGCATCGCGCTATCTGGACATTCTTCGTGAATTTGTGGCGGTACAAACTGCCTTAGACGACACTGCGAACACCTCGTGGTTTATGCAAGATGGTGCCCGGCCACATCGCACGGCCGACGTCTTTAATTTCCTGAATGAATATTTCGATGATCGTGTGATTGCTTTGGGCTATCCGAAACATACAGGAGGCGGCGTGGATTGGCCTCCCTATTCGCCAGACATGAACCCCTGTGACTTCTTTCTGTGGGGACACTTGAAAGACCAGGTGTACCGCCAGAATCCAGAAACAATTGAACAGCTGAAGCAGTACATCTCATCTGCATGTGAAGCCATTCCGCCAGACACGTTGTCAACGGTTTCGGGTAATTTCATTCAGAGACTACGCCATATTATTTCTACGCATGGTGGATATGTGGAAAATATCGTACTATAGAGTTTCCCAGACCGCAGCGCCATCTGTTGTTGAAAATTGTAACTACTGTAATTTCAAAAGTTTGTCTGCCTGAAAATATACTGTTGTCCCAAGCATATTGCAACAAACGGTGTATTTCTATCGCTGCTCGTTTAGTTTTTATTGCCGTTTCAAATATACCGGTCATTTTTGAAACACCCTGTACATACGCTCTCATTTGCAGAGACGACAGTTTAGCATAGCCTTAAGCTACGTCATTTGCTACGACCTAGCAAGGCGCCATATTCAGTTTCTATAATTACTTCAAGAATGTATTTTGAACAGATAATATTGTGAATCATGTACCGTCAAGATCGACGTTCACCATTAATGGATTAAATTTAATTATCAAACTAATTACGTCCGCTTTCCGAATTCTAATTCCTTGTCATGTTCCAGACCTCACGTCAGTATAGTTCTTCACTCCTCACGCCAGCCTGCGTTGAGCTAAAACGCGTGCATTTCGGCCTCCACTCATAACACGGTGTCGGCTCTTCTGCTAACACAAAAAATGATATTCTTGACGAGAATCAACTCACCATGTCCATTCTGTAGGTTAGCTAATGTTCGCGGCCGTTAAAGCGCGTATTTAAAGCAAACCTAATTTGGATACTCATATTGCCGCTACTAGAGCTGCTCTCCCGCGACTGGTGTGAAATTTGAATTATATTTCAGATGCAGAAACGCGCCTACCAACTTTCATTTATGTCGCACAACTCCATCGTGGTGTTGCGATTCTTTTTTCTTTTTCGTCCGTGTGCGTGCATCACAGGCCGCGGACAACGCAGACGCTGCGAGTAGTGGAGCCGTAGGTCGCTGTGGAGGCGAAGGGCGCAGCAGTTCGCCCGTCCGCTTGCCTTCTGACTCACGTGCGTGGCAAACAGAGCAAGGCCGGCGCAGCCCGTACCAGCCGGCCCAGCCCAGGGCTAGGTAAACACTTTGTTGCGAAACCGGGCACCTGTTGATGTCGTGCAAATACCGCCCGCTCCGGCGATTACACTCAGCTGTGTAGACGCGAGGCGAGGGGCTCAGATGTCGTCGGCCGGGGCATGTGTGGCCTCGCTGCATCGGCGGTTGAGGCGCTCAACTCGTTCACCCGGCACGCGTCCCGAACAGGTGTCCTGATTTAAGTTTGGCAAAGTTTCCCGAAATCATATCCAGTGAATACTGGGACGACTCCAGTATTACCTGATTCGACCAGATGAAACTTCTTTCGCCAGAGAGGAATGGTGCGGTTTTTGACTGCTGTGGGGAAAGTCTCGTAGAACTAGAAGACACGAAATATTAGTTCACTTTATTACTTAAATAAATAAAATACACTGAAGCGCCAACGAAACGGGTAGAGGCATGCGTACTGAAATAGAGGTATACGTAAACAGACAGAGTGCGACGCTGCTGTCGGCAATGCCTATACAGGGTGTTACAAAAAGGTACGGCCAAACTTTCAGGAAACATTCCTCACACACAAAGAAAGAAAATATGTTATGTGGACATGTGTCCGGAAACGCTTGCTTTCCATGTTAGAGCTCATTTTATTACTTCTCTTCAAATCACATTAATCATGGAATGGAAACACACAGCAACAGACCGTACCAGCGTGACTTCAAACACTTTGTTACAGGAAATGTTCAAAATGTCTTCCGTTAGCGAGGATACATGCATCCATCCTCCGTCGCATAGAATCCCTGATGCGCTGATGCAGCCCTGGAGAACGGCGTATTGTATCACAGCCGTCCACAATACGAGCACGAAGAGTCCCTACATTTGGTACCGGGGCTGCGTAGACAAGAGCTTTCAAATGCCCCCATAAATGAAAGTCAAGAGGGTTGAGGTCAGGATAGTGTGGAGACCATGGAATTGGTCCGTCTCTACCAATCCATCGGTCACCGAATGTGTTGTTGAGAAGTGTACAAACACTTCGACTGAAACGTGCAGGAGCTCCATCGTGCGTGAACCACATGTTGTGTCGTACTTGTAAAGGCACATGTTCTAGCAGCACAGGTAGAGTATCCCGTATGAAATCATGATAACGTGACCCATTGAGCGTAGGAAGTACAGTACATGCTGACGAAGCTAAAATGAGCTCTAACATGGAAATTAAGCGTTTCCGGACCCATGTCCACATAAAATCTTTTCTTTATTTGTGTGTGAGGAATGTTTCCTGAAAGTTTGGCCGTACCTTTTTGTAACACCCTGTATAAGACAAGAGTCTGGCGCATTTTTGGATCGTTTATTGCTGCTACAATGGTAGGTTATCAAGATTTGAGTGAGGTTGAACGTGGTGTTAATAGTCGCCGGCCCGAGTGGCCGTGCGGTTCTAGGTGCCACAGTCTGGAACCGAGCGACCGCTGCGGTCGCAGGTTCGAATCCTGCCTCAGGCGTGGATGTGTGTGATGTCCTTAGCTTAGTTAGGTTTAATTAGTTCTAGGTTCTAGGTGACTGATGACCTCAGAAGTTATGTCGGATAGTGCTCAGAGCCATTTGAACCATTTGTTAATAGTCGGTGCACGAGCGATGGGACACAGCATCTACGAGGTAGCGATGAAGTGGGATTTTCCCGTACGACCATTTCACTAGTGTACCGTGAATATCAGGAATCAGATAAAACATCACACCACTGACATCGCTGCGGCTGGAATATGATCCTGCAAGAACGGGACCAACGACGACTGAACAGAATCGTTCGACGTGACAGAAGTGCAACCTTCCCGGAAATTACTGCAGATTTCAATGCTGGGCCATCAAGAAGTGTCAGCATGCGAACCATTCAAAGAAACATCATCGATATGGGCTTTCGGAGCCGAAAGCCAACTCGTGTACCCTTTATGACTGCACAACACAAAGCTTTACGCTTACCTGGGCCCGTCAACACTGACATAGGACTGTTGATGATTGGAAACATGTTGCCTGGTCGGACAAGTCTCGATTCAAAAGGTGTGGAGACAACCTCATGAATCTATGGACCCTGCATGTCGGAACTGTTTAAGCTGGTGGAGGCTCTGTAATGGTGTGGGGCGTGTGCAGTTGGAGTGATATGGGACCCTTGATACGTCTAGATAGGACTCTGGCAGGTGACACGTACGTAAGCATCCTGTCTGGTCACATGCATCCATTCATGTCCATTGTGCATTCCGACGGACCTGGGCAATTCCAGCAGGACAATGCGAAACCTAACATGTCCAGAATTGCTACAGAGTGGCTCCAGGAGCATTTTTCTGAGTTCAAACACTTCCACTAGCTTCCAAACTCCCCAGATATAAATATTATTGAGCATATCTGGGGTGCCGTGGAACGCGCTGTTCGGAAGAGATCTCCACCCCCTCGTATTCTTAAGGAGTTATGGACAGCCCCGCAGGATTCATGGTGTCAATTCCTTCCAGCACTAGGTCAGACGTTAGTAGAGTCCATGCCACTTCATGTTGCGCACTTCTGCGCGCTAGCGGGGCCCGAACACGATGTTACGCAGGTGTGTCAGTTTCTTTGGCTCTTCCGTTTGTTTAGTTAACTTTGACACATTTGCTGGATAGGTTACGACTGTCATTACCCAGCCAAGAATCACTTGATGAACTTATTGGTTGCTTCAAATGGCTCTGAGCACTATGGGACTCAACATTGTGGTCATCAGTCCCATAGAACTTAGAACTATTTAAACCTAACTAACCTAAGGACATCACACACATCCATGCCCGAGGCAGGATTCGAACATGCGACCGTAGCAGTCGCGCGGTTCCGGACTGAGCTCCTAGAACTGCTCGGCCACCGCGGCCGACGATGAACTTGTTAAAAAAACTGTTCTCTTGTAGTGCAAAATACAACATAGGCGAAATGACATTTTATCGTGAACTTGAACTGTCTCTGTCGAACACTATGATGATGAGTGCAGTAGCTAAGGTCACAAACTGGGGCTGAGCTCTTGCTTGCTCTAGACTTTATTGACCTCAGCTTGAGGACGCTTAGATGCTGAGGCGTATTTTCTGGAGAGTCTTGAATTTATTGTTGAGGATTGCAGTATGCCCTCGCTAGTGTTTGTGGCATTGATTGATTCACGTTGCCGATTTCGGCGTGGCACCACGACACAAATAATTTCTTCAACCTCTCTAGGCTAACGGAAGTTTACTTCAGTCACACTTTGAAGCGCCTACGAAACTGATCCAGACTCGTATGTGTAGGGGGCCACCTTGAGCGAAACACAATTTTGTTTCTTCTGTCTCCCGGGTATGTTTCACTGAATATATTGAAGAAAAAAGATAAGATAGTGTTTTGCTCAAGGCGGACCCCCTTCAGAAGGAGATCAGTTTGTAAGCAAACACAGACAGAAGAGCGTCAACCTCAAGGCGATGAGCCAGACTGATTGAAAGGTCGCGGCAAAGAAAATCCGATGAAGTGGATCTCTGTACATTGTAACATACCACACACTTTATTTGGCATGTACCATAGGAACTTACCACCATCACTTTGGAGTGTGACGTATGGAAGTTATTAAGTGTGTTACTGAAAATGATGCCTGATTTTTATGTTTTTATGTACTTTTTTTTTTAATTTAATCGATTTTGAAGTCTTTGTTAGGTATAGGGGAGATAATCATGCCCAAATAATCAATAGTTTCTGCCGATGTGATATCAAACTGCCATAAATGTAAACATAGCGGCTGTTATCTTGGTTTCTAAGGAGAAGGTGAAAGTTTTTGTTAGATCCATTGAAACATTCCTAGCAAACGGACGTCACGAACTGGATTTCCGAAAAGGGAACTCATTTTAGAGTTTACAGATTCGATACGTTACGAGTTGAAACACCGGGTCGAGCAGTAAGTTCCTAAGTTTCCTGTTAACGACGGAACAGTTAAGTGTTCTGGTTACTCTGGCTCTTAGGGGTATTTACGCATCTTCTCCTTTAAATGTTTTTAGGGTCTTATCGCAAATCTCTCAAATTTCACTTGCGTGGACCTGTTCATAAAGTGATACAGGCGACCAATGGGATTATTTTTATGTTCACTATGTCAAATTTTAACTCAGCTTAAATACCCGTTCCTTAGCGCTAAAGGAGCTTTGCTCAGTTCAGATCAGGCGCAACGCACGACGGAGATAGATTATTCGGTGAACTAGTAGTGATTTTATAAGGGCTTTATTAGATATGTCTGCAGTTCTTCATACGACGCCCTATCCATTCCGTTCATCGAATCTTCCAAGTCCTTTGGCATCTCTGACAGAATTAAAATGCTGTCGGCAATGCTCAGAAACTTTATTTCTTCTTTCTTCATTTTAATTTTCTCTGCAAAGTTACCCTTGGTTTCATTGACTACTGTCTCAGTAGACAAACTGGTATTGGGGATGGACTACCACCTTGTTCACTCCCTAGTTAACTACTGCTTCTCTCTGCGCCCTGTTGCTCGTATAACTACAGTCAGTGTTCTGTACAAGTTGTATATAACCTTTCGCTCTCGGTTTTTATCCCTGCCATCTGTAGAATTTGAAAGTGTCTATTCTTGTGAATATTGTAAAAACCTTTCTATAAAGCTACGGATACTATAAACGTAGATTTGTCTTTCTTTAACTTATCTTCTGAGATACATCTACCGTCAGTATTGCCTCTGGTGTTGCGACATTACTCCGGAACCCACACCGACCTTTGTCGAAGTCGGCTTCTTCCAGTTTTTCCGGCGGTATCTGCACCTGTCAGCACCTGCCTTCCTTCGAATAGGAATTATTCAATTCTCCCGTAAGACTGAGGCTATTTCGCCTGTCTCATATTTTGCATACCTGATGGATTAGTTTTGCCATGGCTAGTTCTCCAAAGAAAATCATAATTCTTTAGGAATGTCGTCTGTTCCAGCGGTCTTGTATCGGTTTAACGCATTCAGTGCTTTGACAGATTCTTGTCACAGTATCATATCTCTTTCATTCCTATAATATTGTCTTTGCGAAATACAAGTAGAATAATAAAAAAAGGAGGCCACATTTGTACAGCGCGCAAAATTACGAGAATAATGACATGAAGGACCAAAGGCCGAGACGCGGAATCACTGCTCATTATTGCCTTAGAAACAACAGGCGAGTTCGGTACAGCTCCATCGTTTAATTGAAAAGTCACCCTGTGATTTTTCGTGGTATACAAAAATCGATTGGAGACTGCTTCTCTTCAGTTCTTTTTCTTCTCTTTAATTTTATTTAGTTGCCAACGGAGAAAACTAGCGTTGCCCAGCTATTTACGAGGGTGAGTCAAATGAAAACCTTAAATTTGTAATAACAATTCGAAATTTCGCGCCGTTATCCTGTAAGTTGATAAGCATGCTACAAACAGCGTGCAGAATGGCCTGTAGGTGGAGCATAGTGCAGCTGCGCACATACCGTCGCAGTATCAGCATAAATATGGCCGTCCCCACTTGCGACTTGCACCAGGGAACAACAGTGATCTGTTATTCCGTTTTTGCAAGTCTACGAATGGAGTAGGAAGTTCGAAAATGGTGACCAGTGGAAGATTCTCCTCGTCCAGGACAGGCACAACGAGTTGTGACTCCACAGAACATTGCAGCAGTTGAAGGCATAGTGAAGGAAAACCGCCGAGTGACACTGAATGACATTGCAACATGTTTACACATTAGTCATGGGTCAGCACACCACACTGTGCGTGATTGCAAGATGGGTGCCACGGCAGTTGACTCCTGAAATGAGAGAACGACGTGTTGATGCTTGTGAAGAACTTCTTCGGCGCTTTGAACGAGAAGGCGATGGCTTCCTTGCAAGAATTTTGTACAATTTTAGAACATGTTTTTTGCTCGCGTATCATGTCGTTTTTGGAAGCCCAGAATCTACTCTGTAGGAATCAACACGGATTCCGGAAACAGCGATCGTGTGAGACCCAACTCGCTTTATTTGTTCATGAGACCCAGAAAATATTAGATACCGGCTCCCAGGTAGATGCTATTTTCCGTGACTTCCGGAAGGCATTCGATACAGTTCCGCACTGTCGCCTGATAAACAAAGTAAGAGCCTACGGAATATCAGACCAGCTGTGTGGTTGGATTGAAGAGTTTTTAGCAAACAGAACACAGCATGTTGTTCTCAATGGAGAGACGTCTACAGACGTTAAGGTAACTTCTGGCGTGCCACGGGGGAGTGTTATGGGACCATTGCTTTTCACATTATATATAAATGACCTAGTAGATAGTGTCGGAAGTTCCATGCGGCTTTTCGCGGATGATGCTGTAGTGTACAGAGAAGCTGCAGCATTAGAAAATTGTAGCGAAATGCAGGAAGATCTGCAGCGGATAGGCACTTGGTGCAGGTAGTGGCAACTGACCCTTAACATAGACAAATGTAGTGTATTGCGAATACATAGAAAGAAGGATCCTTTATTGTATGATTATATGATTGCGGAACAAACACTGGTAGCAGTTACTTCTGTAAAATATCTGGGAGTGTGCGTGCGGAACGATTTGAAGTGGATTGATCACATAAAATTAATTGTTGGTAAGGCGGGTACCAGGTTGAGATTCATTGGGAGAGTCCTTAGAAAATGTAGTCCATCAACAAAGGAGGTGACTTACAAAACGCTCGTTCGACCTATACTTGAGTATTGCTCATCAGTGTGGGATCCGTACCAGATCGGGTTGACGGAAGAGGTAGAGAAGATCCAAAGAAGAGCGGCGCGTGTCGTCACAGGGTTATTTGGTAACCGTGATAGCGTTACGGAGATGTTTAGCAAACTCAAGTGGCAGACTCTGCAAGAGAGGCGCTCTGCATCGCGGTGTAGCTTGCTCGCCAGATTTCGAGAGGGTGCGTTTCTGGATGAGGTATCGAATATATTGCTTTCGCCTACTTATACTTCCCGAGGAGATCACGAATGTAAAATTAGAGAGATTAGAGCGCGCACGGAGGCTTTCAGACAGTCGTTCTTCCCGCGAACCATACGCGACTGGAAAAGAAAAGGGAAGTAATGACAGTGGCACGTAAAGTGCCCTCCATCACACACCGTTGGGTGGCTTGCGGAGTATAAATGTAGATGTAGATGTAGAATCGTTACTGGGGACGAAACCTGGGTTCACTTCCACCAACCGGAAACGAAGAGAGCGAGCAAGGAATGGCGCCATTCCTCATCACCAAAACCAAAGAAGTTTCGAACAGAACCATCAGCAGGAAAGGTTATGCTGACTCTCTTTTGGGACGAAAAAGGCGTCATTTTGGATCATTACATGCCTGTCACCAGTGCACCATACACAGATCTCCTAAAAAATCACCTGCGGCCTGCAATCAAATCAAAGCGACGTGGATTGCTGTCAGCAGGTGTCCTTTTGCATCATGACAATGCAAGGCCCCACACTGCCCGTACAACAGTTGTAAAATCACAGACCTGCATTTTGAGTGTCTTCCTAATCCACCATACTCACCAGACCTTGCCCCAAGTGATTTCCATGTGTTTGGACCACTCGAAGACGCAACGGGAGGAAAGAAGTTCCGTTCTGATGAAGAGGTACGCCACGCGCGGCACGAGTGGTTGCGCGGACTACCAAAAGAATTTTGTTCTAAAGGAATTTATGCACTTCGTAAGCGCTGGAGGACTTGCATTGAGCATGGAGGGGATTATGTTTAAAAGTGATACAGCTTTGTGTTATATCCTAGCCAGTAATGCCACCCGAGCCCGCTGCCAAAAGGTTGGCAGCATCAAAGTCCGGACGCCGTCCGCATAAGCAGCGCCAGCGATACAGGAAATCGCCGCAAGTCTGCGCGCGCCACCGTTGGCTTCTGGGTGCTTAAGCGCTGGAGTCGCGAGCGCTAGGACAGTTCTGTATTTGCCGCTCAGTTGTATACTCGCCACCGAATTGTGTACTTGCTAGTCAGTTGTGTGTTCATCGCAGCAGAGTCGTTGTTTGTCGTCAGCCGACGCTGACCTAGCCGCTCCGACTCGAACTAGACAGATTTCTGTAGACACGGAATCTGTGTTTCTGTATCTTCGTTAATAAAGATAAGTACCGACTTTTATTTAATCAGAGTGTTTGGGTTTTCATCTTTCTGTTCACTGTTCCAGCGGACCGGTCGGGCCGCTATTAAAAGTGTGGCGGTGACTTCGTAAGCCGTTTCTACAGCGAATTGCTTGTCGCTACGAACACCGCCACAAAACTTTGTACCACTTCTGCATAATAAATAATAATTAAAAAGATATTTAAGGTTTTCATTTGACTCACCCTCGTATTTATAGCAGTGCGTCCTATTCCATACAAAGCAGCGTCTGGTTTTGTGCTTAATGTTTAAGATGCCAAATCTCCTGAACTATGTGTCGTACAGTGATATAATTTTGTACTTACATTCAGTGGTATACGCCCATACTGTTGGTAAAATGTATCGGGAATATAGTTAGCAGCAAGACGTAATAAATTATAACGTTATGCCTCATGCCTTCCACTGCTTGAACAGTCGAAAAGTAGTACACTATAAACATTTTTCCTCTCGCCGTTTTGTAGGGGTTGTCAGCGAGGAAAAAAATCGTAAAGTTTTGATATTATGAGTAAACTTTGTTCCAAGTCGCTATGTGCTCTCATTCACAAACATTGCGTGGGTGTAGTATGGGAATTCAAGCGTCGCCTCATGGATAGGTAGGTACTTCTTATCCCCATAGTGATTGTAGCCTGAAAGTGAGGTATATGCGTACCAAGTTTGGTTGAAATCTATCCAGTGGTTTAGGAGGCGATGTTGAGAACACACAAACGCGCGCTTGCGCGCGCACACACACACACACACACACACACACACACACACACACACACACACACACACACACAATTTTTTGTAATATTTATGGAATTTATAAATGTTTTCCTACTCTCAATTAATTCACATTTTAAAACATCTGTGTCAGTGGGTCTTGACGATGGTAGCGAAGGAACTACATAAGAGGAAGGTCTTACGACTTGACTGACAGGTAATATGATGTATCTTGAGGTATCAAGGAATTTTCAATTTGGTGGTGCAGAGAAGTGTGTGTGTTCGTGGCCTGGGTGTTGAGCGGGAGGAGAGGGGTGGGAGAGGTGGGGCTTGGGGAAGGGATGGGGGTTGGGAATGCAGAGGGAGACAAAGGATCGCCGTAGCTAACAGGTGCCGATGGATGTAGGCTGAAGTTAACGTTTATCGTCGGACGCTGCGGCCTGGTTGTATCGTCCACTGAAAAATGTCCGTTCATCTTCTGATGATTCCTTACTCAGCAGCGCACGCGTGGCCTGTTAGAAACTCTCGACTGGAGAAGCTGTTGCAGTAACAGTCGCGCTAACCGTAGCTAAAGGGTATATCAAATACTTTTTAGTTCCAGGTTTTTACTACCTGTTGAATGAAAGGACGTCGTTCAGTAAAAATACTAATATATTTCCACTTCCCGGTTACAAATTCACTGGCACAGCCTATCTAATATTAAGCTGCAGTTTCAATATTGATCCGTAGTTAGTCACTGTCAGTACCACTCCATGGTATATATCCTAAAGTGGCACAGGGAAAATAAACATATGGATTGTTTGTGAATTAAAATGCTTGCTCAGTATTCCACAAATGGTCGGTCACGACTTCTACAGTACGCCCACACGCATGTTAGTTATTCAAAAAGGTCATAGTTGAAACAAAAACAGAACGTCCGGAATTGGAACATTTGCTTTTAACATTCGTCCGTTTACATTTTACCGCGCTCCACGATCCTCATACAAACAGCATTCGACAAAATTAAAACAGATTTTCAGACCTCAGTGTAAACGGGTCCAATCGGCATGATGTCTGTAGCGCACAATATGTGCACGAATGCTCTCACTTTTGATTGGCAGAGATCCATCGAAGCAAATTAGCTTGCAGTTCTAAACATCGCTATGCCGCGTAATTTACTTCGCACCAATCACAACTCTAATAGTATTTCAAATAAGTCATTAAATGAACAGTTTCAGAAAACTCACAAATGCCAATATAATCCCTTCTTTACATAACCGAATTATCGGAGTATATTTCTCGTTTCCCCAGTATTATAAACTGGCGAATTACAAATTTCCCTTGCTGTATATTACTCATTCAGGTTATCCCGACAGAAGTACCCACGCTGTCATTCTCCCAATTCATACAGGGTGGGGTACATAAAAGTGGCCCGGACAAATGGACACTACTGGATTTTAATGTAGACACATAGCCACGCCCCGTGACACGGCGAACACCTGTACGGCAATTACGTGAACGTGATCCACACCGGTTCACAGCGTAGTGAGGGCTGTGTCGGTGTGAGTGGAGGAGTGCAAAACAGACGATGCTTCTCACAGTTGAACAGCGAGTGTTCTTTGTGAAAATTTACGTGACAACAAAGTCGTGGAAATGGCATGGTCAAGTCGTCTGCTGAAAAGTTTAATGTTATCAAAGTGCCAGCAAATCAAGCCATGTCAGAAAGTTTCGCAGACAGGATCTGTTTTGAACCAGTCCAAGAAAATTCCAAAACGTGCCCGTACACCAGAAAATGAGGCTGCAGTTAGCCAGAAAATGCTTCAGAGTCCTCCCAAATCAATCCGACGCCTGTCGGAAGAGACCTGCATATCATGAAGATCATTGGGACAAATATTCCATCTGGATCAACACATGCAACCCTACCGAGTGTCTATTATTCAAGCATTAAAACCAGCAGATGCTCCTCCAGCGCCTCCAGTTTTGCGAGTGAATGTTTCCTTACATAACAATGAATGCCTTGGATATGGATCTGTCCTTCATGTCTGATGAAGACATGTTTCAACTGAGAGGTTGTGTCATTTGCCAGAATCACAGATTCTGGGTAGCGTAGAATCTTCATAACTTCCACGTAACATAATTGCATGATCTGAATGTTAGGATTGGTGTGCAATGTCCTCGAGCCGCGGTATTGGTCCCATCTCCTTTCATCAGACGCTGACTTCGGCACGTTACATTGCCAACAGTTCAAAATCATTTGTGGTGGAATTAACAAAGGAAGAAAAGACCTACAACTCCTTCCAACAGGATGTAGCAAAAAATAGTTCAAATGGCTCTGAGCACTATAGGACTTAACATCTGAGGTCATCAGTCCCCTAGAACTTAGAACTACTTAAACCTAACTAACCTACGGACGACACACACATCCATGCCCTAGGCAGGATTCGAACCTGCGACCGTAGAGGTCGTGCGGTTCCAGACTGAAGCGCCTAGAACGTCTCGGCCACTCCAGCCGGCTAGGATGGAGCATTTGGCCATACAGCCAGCCCAACGTTAGAGCGCACAAACGCAATATCCACACCCGACAATTGTTAGCAGAGGTCAATCTGGTCGCGGCTCCAGCGGGTCACAAAGATAGCCTGATCTGCCAGTGTGCGATTGCTTTCGGCGGGATCCCTCAAATCTGAGGTCTATCGCACAACCATCATAGTCTTAAAGAATTGCAGCAGAATATTAGGAATGAGATTTCAGCAATTCCAGCAGTCCAGCTTCGATCCGCCTTCAGCAACTTGCTGCCCAGTGTCTAAAAGTGCCAAGACATGAATCGTGGCCATTTTAAACATCAGCTGCAGTCAGGTTAGTACTGTGTTTCCTTTATTCTCCTGTACGCAGTTCTCCGGGCTACTTTTATTTGCCGCACCCTGTAGAAATCCAAGTATTGACGTCCATCCCACCATTTGGAGATAAAAATTCTTTACAAAAAATGTATTGATTCGATGCTTAAGATTTCGTTGGCTGTACAATAGTGGTCTCACCGAGCGAGATGGCGCAGTGGTTAGCACACTAGACTCGCATTCGGGAGGACGGCGGTTCAATCCCGCGTCCGGCCATCCTGATTTAGGGTTCCCGTGATTTCCCTAAATCGGTTCAGGCAAATGACGGGATGGTTCATTTGAATGGGCACGGCCGATTTCCTTCCCCATCCTTCCCCAATCTGATGAGACCGATGACCTCGCTGTTTGGTCTCTTCCACCAAGTCAACCAACCATATCAGTCTGCATCGTTACTGCTAGCCCCTAGCTGGACCGTAAGAACAAACATCCGTCACGAAGGAGCTGTAACTCATCACTGCACGAAGGTACTTACTATGGTCAGAGTTCTACAAGATGTATGGCGCTGCACCACAACGCGAATCAATTTTCTGCACTGCTACTCTCACAAATTGGTCTTAACAAGGTCGGTATGCGTCTTCCGACGGCGACTACCACTAACAGAATTCTATAGAGGCTGCAGCCACCTCAAGTGGTAAATATCGACGAGCTTTGACACGAGTGCTCCTCGGCTTTTGCCAAGTGGTGACTGTCGTGTGTCTGCTTAGCCGCCTTTAATCGTGGGGAAGTCACAACAGTCTGGTAAGCTCTGACCGCAGACCACTTCAGACAGGTTGGGGAAAGACGGAACCGTCCGCTACAGGCTACACAATCCCTCCCTGCACAATATACCGGACGCCCGGACTGCGTTCATAACAGCCAGACGCAGGTCAATCCTCAGCACGGCCAGGAATTGCGTCTTGTAACTGTAGTTTAGAAAGTTGACAGGTTTCGTCTAGCATTCCCCAGGGCAGTAACTACTGAAAACTTGTATTGGAATCAGTGTACCAGACAAATCCATAACCCAGAGGGGAAAACCTCTCGCAACTGAGGAGAAGGTTTTGTTGAAATCACGTTCGGGCATAAAGTTTTAATCTGCCAGCAAGTTTCAAATACATACATTTATAAAAATAGATGCATATTCCTATGTATGTTTCTTATCTTCTCCTAAACCACTGGAGCGATTTCAAACAAACTTAGTACACGTATCACTTACTGTCGGGAGAAGATCACGGCGCGGGTAAGAACCATGTATCTATGAAAGGTACGGGGTTGGGGGTGAAAAAGAAAAGTAGCTCATCGCTCGTGAATTCCCACATTTTATTGAACCATTATTCGAGAATGAGATCATTTACTGACGTTCAACAAACTTTACATATAATTTGAAACAGTTATGGAGCTTTTTCTCGCTGACAACCTCTGCAAAATGACGAAAGGAAACAAGTTTATGGCTTAGCAAATTTTCGCCGTCGATGCAGTAAAACAGCCGCATCGAGCATAACGTTTTAATTAATTGGATCATTAGTACTAAACTTATAAACGACATATTTTGTATACAGTATTCACATATACCACTGAATGTGTCTGCAAAATTGTATCGTTGTAAGACGCATACTACAGGACATACGATGTCATAAACACTGAGATACGAGAAAAACTGCCACACCATACAAGACGTGGTAGAGCACTTGCCCGCGAAAGGCAAAGGTCGCGAGTTCGAGTCTCGGTCGGGCATAGAGTTTTAATCAGCCAGGAAGTTTCATATCAGCGCACACTCCACTGCAGAGTGAAAATCTCATTCTGGAAGACGTTTTAACTTACTAAGTCTTTACTACGGAGTCCATTCATGACAGGTTGAGCAGACAGTGTCCGATCATACCACTGATTGTGCCTGCAAAATTACATCACTGTACGACAATTTGTCTAGATGTTACGTCATAAATATTGGGATGCATGAAAACGAAACTGTAGGTGAAGTTCGCTGCAGATCAGGTGAAATTTATGTACAAATTTGTGTGACATATCTTAAATACCCTCCCCCCTCCATGAACCATGGACCTTGCCTTTGGTGGGGAGGCTTGCGTGCCTCAGCGATACAGATAGCCGTACCGTAGGTGCAACCACAACGGAGGGGTATCTGTTGAGAGGCCAGACAAACGTATGGTTCCTGAAGAGGGCCAGCAGCCTTTTCAGTAGTTGCAAGGGCAACAGTGTGGATGATTGACTGATCTGGCCTTGTAACACTAACCAAAACGGCCTTGCTGTGCTGGTACTGCGAACGGCTGAAAGCAAGGGGAAACAACGGCCGTAATTTTTCCCGAGGGCATGCAGCTTTACTGTATGATTAAATGATGATGGCGTCTTCTTGGGTAAAATATTCCGGAGGTAAAATAGTCCCCCATTCGGATCTCCGGGCGGGAACTACTCAAGAGGACGTCGTTATCAGGAGAAAGAAAACTGGCGTTCTACGGATCGGAGCGTGGAATGCCCGATCCCTTAATCGGGCAGGTAGGTTAGAAAATTTAAAAAGGGAAATGGATAGGTTAAAGTTAGATATAGTGGGAATTAGTGAGGTTCGGTGGCAGGAGGAACAAGACTTTTGGTCAGGTGATTACAGGGTTATAAATGCAAAATCAAATAGGGGTAATGCAGGAGTAGGTTTAATAATGAATAAAAAATAGGAGTGCGGGTAAGCTACTACAAACAGCATAGTGAACACATTATTGTGGCCAAGATAGACAGGAAGCCCACGTCTACTACAGTAGTACAAGATTATATGCCAACTAGCTCTGCAGATGACGAAGAAATTGAAGAAATGTATGACGAAATAAAAGAAATTATTCAGATAGTGAAGGGTGACGAAAATTTAATAGTCATGGGTGACTGGAATTCGGTAGTAGGAAAAGGGAGAGAAGGAAACGTAGTAGGTGAATATGGATTGGGGCTAAGAAATGAAAGAGAAGGCCGCCTGGTAGAATTTTGCACAGAGCACAACTTAATCATAGCTAACACTTTGTTCAAGAATCATAAAAGAAGGCTGTATACATAGAAGAAGCCTGGAGATACTGACAGGTTTCAGATAGATTATCTAATGGTAAGACAGAGATTTAGGAACCAGGTTTTAAACTGTAAGACATTTCCAGGGGCAGATGTGGACTCTGACCACAATCTATTGGTTATGACCTGTAGATTAAAACTGAAGAAACTGCAAAAAGTTTGGAATTTAAGGAGATGGGACATGGGTAAACTGAAAGAACCAGAGGTTGTACAGAGTTTCAGGGAGAGCATAAGGGAACATTTGACAGGAATGGGGGAAAGAAATACAGTAGAAGAAGAATGGGTAGCTTTGAGGGCTGAAGTAGTGAAGGCAGCAGAGGATCAAGTAGGTAAAAAGAGGGCTAGTAGAAATCCTTGGGTAACAGAACATAAATTGAATTTAATTGATGAAAGGAGAAAATATAAAAATGCAGTAAATGTAGCAGACAAAAAGGAATACAAACGTCTCAAAAATGAGATCGACAGGAAATGCAAAATGGCCAAGCAGGGATGGCTAGAGGACAAATGTAAGGATGTAGAGATGCATATCACTAGGGGTAAGATAGATACTGCCTACAGGAAAATTAAAGAGACCTTTGGAGATAAGAGAACCACTTGTATGAACATCAAGAGCTCAGATGGAAACTCAGTTCTAAGCAAAGAAGGAAAAGCAGAAAGGTGGAAGGAGTATATAGAAGGTCTATACAAGGGCGATGTAATTGAGGACAATATTATGGAAATGGAAGAGGATGCAGATGAAGATGAAATAGGAGATACGATACTGCGTGAAGAGTTTGACAGAGCACTGAAAGACCTGAGTCGAAACAAGGCTCCTGGAGTAGACAACATTCCATTGGAACTACTGACGGCCTTGGGAGAGCCAGTCCTGACAAAACTCTACCATATGGTGAGCAAGATGTATGAAACAGGCGAAATACCCTCAGACCTCAAGAAGAATATAATAATTCCAATCCCAAAGAAAGTAGGTGTTGCCAGATGTGAAAATTACCGAACTATCAGTTTAATAAGTCACAGCTGCAAAATACTAACGCGAAATATCTACAGAAGAATGGAAAAACTAGTAGAAGCCGACCTCGGGGAAGATCAGTTTGGATTCAGTAGAAATATGGGAACACGTGAGGCAATACTGACCCTACGACTCATCTTAGAAGCTAGATTAAGGAAAGGCAAACCTACGTTTCTAGCATTTGACAACGTTGACTGGAATACTCTCCTTCAAATTCTGAAGGTGGCAGGGGTAAAATACAGGGAGCAAAAGGCTATTTACAATTTGTACAGAAACCAGATGGCAGTTATAAGAATCGAGTGGCACGAAAGGGAAGCAGTGGTTGGGAAGGAAGTGAGACAGGACTGTAGCCTATCCCCGATGTTATTCAATCTGTATATTGAGTAAGCAGTAAAGGAAACAAAAGAAAAGTTCGGAGTGGGTATTAAAATCCATGGAGAAGAAATAAAAACTTTGAGGTTCGCCGATGACATTGTAATTCTGTCATAGACGGCAAAGGACTTGGAAGAGCAGTTGAACGGAATGGATAGTGTCTTGAAAGGAGGATATAAGATGAACATCAACAAAAGGAAAACGAGGATAATGGAATGTAGTCGAATTAAATCTGGTGATGCTGAGGGAATTAGATTAGGAAATGAGACACTTAAAGTAGTAAAGGAGTTTTGCTATTTGGGGAGCAAAATAACTGATGATGGTCGAAGTAGAGGGGATATAAAATGTAGACTGGCAATGGCAAGGAAAGCGTTTCTGAAGAAGAGAAATTTGTTAACATCGAGTATAGATTTGTCAGGAAGCCATTTCTGAAAGTATTTGTATGGAGTGTAGCCATGTATGGAAGTGAAACATGGACGATAAATAGTTTGGACAAGAAGAGAATAGAAGCTTTTGAAATGTGGTGCTACAGAAGAATGCTGAAGATTAGAGGGGTAGATCACATAACTAATGAGGAAGTATTGAATAGGATTGGGGAGAAGAGAAGTTTGTGGCACAACTTGATTAGAAGAAGGGATCGGATGGTAGGACATGTTCTGAGGCATCAAGGGATCACCAATTTAGTATTGGAGGGCAGTGTGGAGGGTAAAAATCGTAGAGGGAGACCAAGAGATGAATACACTAAGCAGATTCAGAAGGATGTAGATTGCAGTAGGTACTGGGAGATGAAGAGGCTTGCACAGGATAGAGTAGCATGGAGAGCTGCATCAAACTAGTCTCAGGACTGAAGACCACAACAACAACATCATCTTAAATACAGAGTGTTTGGGAATTCCCATTGCAAGTTTCTAGGATTTTTAGAGGGGAGTGAGCACATAATATTTTCAACAGGAACCATGTACCAGAAACGTCATGCAACGACGCCACAGAGATTCAAAGTTGCAGGCACCGGCGCCTGTAAAAGTGTGTGATTCTGTCACGATAGTACGTTTAACCGTTACTATCATCCTTGAAAGTTTGCAGCAATTTGAGGTTAGGGGCCCTGGTTAGGAAACGAAGGAGTTGAAAGTTTCAAGCGAAAATAATTCTGTTACATCTGGCAGAGGAGCTCATGTACTGGTGCTGTTGTTGCTAAGAATGTAGGGTAAGCGATTTTCAGAGGTGGTAGTGTGGATCAAAACAAGGAAAAAATCATAGTGAACATGGGTTCTAAAATACGTGCCTGAGGAGCTATGACAATTTGTTGATCTTCTGGTGTGAAAGACATCTCCTCAGTTGAACGAGTGCTCACGCCTACCAGACATTGTTTTCTTTTTTTGGTCTATACTACTACCTCTGAAAGTTGCATATCCTACATCCTCAGTAACAGCAGTACCGGTGCATGTATTCCACTGTCAGAGATGGTAGAACGGTTTTCGCTTATAACTTTCGACTCATTCGTTTCCGGTACAGGGACGCTTACCTCAAATTGATATTTTTATCGCCGGCCGCGGTGGTCTAGCGGTTCTAGGCGCTCAGTCCGGAGCCGCGCGACTGCTACGGTCGCAGGTTCGAATCCTGCCTCGGTCATGGATGTGTGTGATGTCCTTAGGTTAGTTAGGTTTAAGTAGTTCTAAGTTCTAGGGGACTGATGACCATGGATGTCAAGTCCCATAGTGCTCAGAGCCATTGGAACCATTTGATACTTTTATCTTTCTCTATCATCCTTGAAAGTTTGAAACACCTTCAGGGGATCACCGTGTATACACACAGATTTACAGGCGCTGGCCCCTATAACTTTGACGCTAGGCCGTTAGATGGCGTTTCCGGACATGGGTTCCTATTGAAAGTATTATGTACTCATTCCCGTCTACAAGACGGAAAAGTTTGTAATGTTAATTTCCAAACGCTTTATATATGTGAAATATATGTGACATGTGCGTACTATGGAACTGTCAGGGGGAAAAATGTTCCTCCTAAAACCAAAGTTGATACACATATTAATTACTATCTGGATGCCCTCCCGGTTGGCCTTGCGGTCTAACGCACGGCTTTCCGGGAGGGGAACGAGCGCCTGGTTCCCGGCACGAATCAGCCCGTTGGATATGCGTCTAGGTCCGGTGAACCAGCCAATCTGTGGATGGTTTTTAGGCGGCTTTCCATCTACCTCGGCGAATGCGGGGTGGTCCCCCTTATTCCGCCTGAGTTACACTATGTCGGCGATGGCTGCGCAAACAAGTTCTCCAGGTACGCGTACACCACCATTCCTCTACCACGCAAACATACGGGTTACACTCGTCTGGTGTGAGACGTTCCCTGGGGGGTCCACCGGGGGCTGAACCGAACAGTAATCCTGGGTTCGATGTGGGGCTTCGGAGGGGTGAAGTGGACTGCGGCAGTCGTCGTGGGGTTTTAGACCACTGCGGCTGCGGATGGGACGGAGCCTCTCCGTCGTTTCTAGGTCCCCAGTTGACATACAATACATACAATACAATCCTATCTGGGAAAGAAACACTGTGGGGGTAAGAAGCAACGGCCTGTTATTGTGGAGGGGGTGATAGCTTGTGACGGTTGGGAGGAGCAGGTGGACTGAGAGAGGGGAGAGCAAGGGAAAGACTTAGGAGATTTTGGGGGGGGGGGGAGAGGAGATAGAGGGAAAGAGGAGAAGGAAGCGGGAAGGAGGTGATGGGCAGAGTGTGGGGTCAGGAGGAGATGGACTAACAGAAGACTGGAATACATTGTAACGCTGGGTACTCACCTAGTATTAGAAGAATGTAATGAGATTATCATGGCTTCCGGATGTGTAGATGATATTCAGATACAAAGAACGAGCGTTCATCAAAAAGACATTTGGGACTAGACCAAGCCAATAGGAAACCTCCGTTTTACGTTATAGACGTCAGTAAAACTGCAGACGTGTGATGCTAGACGAACTGAGTCAGTGTTCCTGTTGATTCCTCGTGTCGGAAGAGCTTCCACCCCGCATGGGGAAGGCTGTGAGATGCGAGGAGAGGAACGGCCATTCGCCGCACGCCGTTCGCGGTGCGTGGCGGTGCATGCTGAGCACGTGGCGCCTGCTGCGCGGCCGGGCCGGCTTTGGCTGGCTGGTTGACGTCTGCGAGTCGCCGCTGTCCGCCACACAGACAGACGCCCAGGAACGCCGAATGCCGCGGCGGCGTCTTTTGTGCGCGCGTCTGCTTCGCGACTGCCTGCGCCTTCTCTGAAAGGACACAACCTGTCGTTTATTTCAGTCTGCGTTTCGAGCGATTCGGACGAGACACGTGGTAACCGGCCGCGGTCTTATCGGGATTGTGGGCACGTCAAATCTGTAGTACCCACTTGTGACTTCGCCTTTTATATCACAGGTAAAGACGTAACGTCGAGAAAAGGAATAACCAAACTGGAAAGCGAGATAATCTCATTAGAAAATCAGGAGACATGAAACGAGAGAAGAATTTCGATTATATGGTCGTACGGCTTGTCGCAGCCATTGAGACGCTGGACTCGATTTGACAAGTGCGGGGTTCAGATAGCGGTCCTGCCGTCTCCGTGTACTTCGTCAAGCCACTAGAAGCGAATTCCGGAATGGTTCCTTGAACAGGGCACGAGTGACTTGCTACCACACTTCGCCCAGTACGAACGTATTGCTACACCGTTTCGAACGGTGATCGTGCAGCGTGGCAACAGACGGAGAAAAAACTGAGAAGCGTCCATAGGATCGCAGTAAGTGGTACTGACAAGACGTAAGTGAGAGAGACCTTATAAGCGAATTTCAGGGAAGAAGGCGACACTGTTCTTGCCATACCCTGTTCGATAAAACCTTAAAAATCTGCATTCAGGGAAGGCGGCAATTCTACTGCTTGCATCGCATATCTCAATTAAGAGCTCCAGCGCAACAAGAAGGTACGACACGAGGGAGTCACGCGCAGGAACATACAGTGCGAATGCAGCGTGATAGAAAATAACTGACTTCTGTCCGAGATATCGTCCAGCACATACTGTGCAGTGGCCTTTAGAGTACAGATGCAGCTTTGCTCCAGCTCTAAAAGACCTACACATCGATGCTACGATAAACTCAGACATCACTTGGAACGAATAAATGTGACTCATAATTTATGCAAAGATTAGAACGTCAGATATTTTCTAATGTCCAAATATTAGCCAGCCCGTTGGCCGAGCGGTTCTAGGCACTTCAGTCTGGAACCACGCGATCGCTACGGTCGCAGTTTCGAATTCTGCCTCGGGCATGGATTTATGTGATGTCCTTTGGTTAGTTAGGTTTAAGTAGTTCTTAGTTCTAGGGGACTGATTACCTCAGATGTTAAGTCCCATAGTGCTCAGAGCCATTTGAACCATTTTTTTCCAAATATTACATATAGAAACAAAATTCTGTCATTCCCGATTAAATCCACTGATGATGCCATACTATATAAGCTGAAACGTGCCTGAACCAAATAAAATACATTGCAGCAAGATAAAGGAGGTTAAATTTGTAAAATGACTATCACTTAATGCCTTCCTCTTTTCCCTCCTTTGTTGTCTTCCGTCGTTCTTGCGTCATAATTCCTACTGAGGCTGATTTTGAAGTTCAACCTCGTGCTTGTGGACTTGACATGTATTTATTTAGTCATATCACAACAGAGAAAAGAAGTGCAAGATGTTGCAGGAAATTAAGAAAGACTAGGGTTTAACGTCCCGTTAACTTCAATTTATTAGAGACGGAACACAAAGCCGGATCAGGAAAGGATGATTGTGAAATTAACTACCCGGCGCTTGTCTGAAGCGCTTTAGGCAAAAACCTGGATGTGGGTGGGTGGGTGGCCGGAGAATCGAAACGCGGTCATCCGTAATGCATGTCCAGTGCAGTAATCCCAGAGTCACCTCAGTTGATGCTGTATTGAGAGGAAGAGATCGGCAGTTCGTGTCAGCATGAGGTGAAGTTACTCTGCCCAGGAATGTGTTACGTAACACAGCGAATATTTTCGGCAACACCTTAAGGTGGCAAAGAACAATAAAGTTGAATGGCGTTGCTTGCGGAGAGACCCTCTGCCGTTGCTGATGGTTTCCTTTTCCGAGTACATCTTTTGTGTCTTACATGTATCACTCCAGTGAAGGTGTCTTTGATAACTGCGTTTTGCATAGTCCGGTATCATGTTTGTGTTGAAAACCACAAAATACGGAAGGGAGAGGGTGAAACCTGGCGCAGACGCTTACACACTTACGGAAAAAAATATACCAAAAAATAATTGATGCAGCGTAATGACAGTTCAGTAATGCATTTGTCTAGTTAGTGATGAATATTGCAGGATCGCAGGTTAATGTAAGGGCAAAGTAAGCCATTGCAGATGTGAAATGGTGGTATATTAATAACCGGTGTCACCTTCAGAATATTGAATGAAAGCATGAAAACTTGCATGCATTATGTTGTACAGATGCCGGATCTCAGTTTGCGGAATGGAGTTGCATGACTGTTGGACTTGATTGGTCAATACAGGGACTGTTAATGCTCTGTGTATGACGCTGGGCCGGCCGGTGCGGCAGAGAGGTTCTGGGCGCTTCAGTCTGGAACCGCGCGACGGCCACGGTAGTAGGTTGGAATCCTGCCTGGTGCATGGATGTGTGTGATGTCCTTAGGTTAGTTAGGTTTAAGTAGTTCTAAGTTCTAGGGGACTGATGACCTCAGTTGTTTAAGTCCCATAGTGCTTACAGCCATTTGAACCATTTTTGATGACGTTGGAGTTGTTGTCTCATATGAGCTCGGGCTCGACTCGAGACAGATGTGGTGGCCAAGACAACATGTCGAAACTCTACAGGGCATGTTGGGTTACAACAGCGGTACGTGGGAGAGCATTATCCTGTTGGAAGATACCACTGGAATGCTATTCATGAATGGCCGCACAACAGGTCGAGTAACCAGACTGACATACAAATTTGCATTTAGGGTGCGGGGAATAACCACGAGGGTGCTCATGATGTCGTATTAAATAGCACTCCAGACCATAACTCCAGGTGTATGTCCAGTGTGTGTAGCAGGTGGGCTCCTTAGTTGCAGCCCCCCAACTGGCGGTCTGCTAACCAACACACGGCCATCATTAGCGCCGAGGGAGAACCAGCTTTCACTAGAAAACACAACAGACCTCCACCCTGCCCTTCAATGAGCTCTCGCTTGACACCAGTAAGAGGCAAACGGCGGTGGTTTGGGTTCAGTGGATTGTGCGCTACAGGGCATCTGGGTCGGAGATGTCCTTGAAATAACAGTTCTGTAACGGTTCGTTGTGCCACCGTGGTGTCAACTGCTGCTCAGGTTGCTGCTGCACATGCAGTACGATGCGCCAGAACCATACTCCGAACACGATGGTCTTCCCTCTCGACAGTGCCACGTTCCCGTCCGGAGGCCGGTATCCTTGCGACCGTACACTGTCTTGACCACGGCTACCAGCAGTTAAGTACAGTGGCCGCATTCTTGCCACGTCTTACTGTGACATCGCAGAAGGAACATACATCTCCTCGTAGCCCTATTACACGACCTCGTTCAGACTCGTGAGGTGTTGCTAATGGCATTATGTCGCCTACAGGGCGACAACTCATCACGTCCAATATCGAAGGTAACCAGCGCTCACCACCGTTACAGTGTGTATTTAAAGTAAACCTGGTTTGCATCCTCATAGTGGCGCAACGACCGCCAATCTTATGCGACTGGTGTGAAATCTTAATAGAAGTCATCTTCCAGAGGTTGAAACACGCTTACCAGCTGTAAGTAGGCTGTTTGGGTTTTTTTATTGGTAACGCCACGTAGCGCTCTGTATGAAAATCACTGGCTGTGCTGTGTGCAGTCTGTGCCTGGATTGCATTATTGTTTGCTATTGTAGTGTTGGGCAGCTGGATGTTAACAGCGCGTAGCGTTGTGCTGTTGGAGGTGAGCCGCCAGCAGTGGTGGATGTGGGGAGTGAGATGGTGGAGTTTTGAGAGCGGATGATCTGGACAGAGACAGTAAATTTGTAAGACTGGATGTCATGAACTGATATATATATTATGACTTTTGAACAGCCGGCCGGTGTGGCCGAGCGGTTCTAGGCGTGTCAGTCTGGAACCGCGCGACCGCTACGGTCGCAGGTTCGAATCCTGCCTCGGGCATGGATGTGTGTGATGTCCTTACGTTAGTTAGGTTTAAGTAGTTCTTAGTTCTAGGGGACTGATGACCTCAGATGTTAAGTCCTATAGTGCTCAGCGCCATTTGAACCATTTTTGAACACTAGTAAGGTAAATACATTGTTTGTTCTCTTATCAAAATCTTTCATTTGCTAACTATGCCTATCAGTAGTTAGTGCCTTCAGTAGTTAGAATCTTTTATTTAGCTGGCAGTAATGGCGCTCGCTGTATTGCAGTAGTTCGTGTAACGAAGATTTTTGTGAGGTAAGAATTCATGAAAGGTATAGTTTATTGTTAGTCAGGGACATTCTTTTGTAGGGATTATTGAAAGTCAGATTGCGTTGCGCTAAAAATATTGTGTGTCACTTTAGTGAATGTCTGAGTACGTTCAGTCTTGCTCAGCTGTTTGAAAATCAAATAACGTAGGGCTTTATCAGCACATTCATTGGTGGCTCTGAGCACTATGGGACTTAACTTCAGAGGTCATCAGTCCCCTAGAACTTAGAACTACTTAAACCTAACTAACCTAAGGACATCACAAACATCCATGCCCGAGGCAGGATTCGAAACTGCGACCGTTGCGGTCACGCGTTTCCAGACTGTAGCGCCTAGAACCGCTCGGCCACTCCGGCCGGCAGCACAGTCATTCATTAATTTTTCTAAGGGGACGTTACACAGCTATCGTTTGTCACACAGCTCCTTCCTGGCGTTGCGTTTTTTTTCCGTCAAGGTTGTTCTGTTGCTGAGAATTCTTCCGGGTTGTATGGCCGTGGTCCATGGAAGTCTTCCATCCCCGACGTTTCGTCCAAGGCTACGTTGGACATCTTCGGAGGTGCTCCTGGTTGTGCTGAGTCTTGCCGACTGACGAGTCGGACGTCGAAGAGCTGCCTAAATACTGTGGAAAGTGGGCCTGATCTTGATTTCACGTGAGAGCGGAGATAATCCTTGTCAAAGATAAAATTTTTTAACTATCGATTATAGTACGTCAAAGATAAAAAATTTCTCATCGATTCTGTAGCGCCACAGTCCATCTATCACTGAGTTTCATGGCTTCTTCTTTTCTGTTAAAATTATACCCATGTTTATATATTTCGATGACTTCTCTATTAGCCGTGGATAATAGTACATACAACTTCAGTTTCCGAAAATTTCACTACGTGATCACCTGATTGAAGAGCATGTTCCGCCACAGCTGATTTGTCTGTTTTCCCTAGTCGGCAAAGACGTTTATGTTCCTTCAACCGTGTATTCACACTTCTCTCTGTAGTTCCAATGTAGACCTTGCTGCACGCACACGGAGTCTTATATTCACCACTTGCAGACAGAGGAAGACGTTTATCCTTAGCGGAACAAAGTGATTGGCCTACTTTCTTAGTTGGTCTGAAAATCGGTCGAACGTCATGTTTCCTTAGAATCTTGCCGATTTGATCCGTTACTTTTTTGATAAAGGTTAGAGAAACTGTGTTCTTCCATCGCTGTGTCCTGTTGTTGTCCTTAGGCCTCCTGTTGTTCGGTCACAAAACTCTATTTACTTCCTTACTAGAGAACCCATTCTTCTCAAAAGCCTGCTTTAGATGTTTCAACTCGGCGTCCAGGTGTTCCCGCGTACAAATTATTTTAGCTCTGTCCACTAGACATTTAATTACACCTCTTTTCTGTTGTGGATGATGATTGGAATCCTTATGCAAGTATCTGTCGGTATGTGTAACCTTCCGAAAAACTTTGTTTCAAGCTGTCTCATGACGAAGACATCCAAGAAGGATATTGCATTGTCGTTCTCGATCTCCGTGGTAAACTGGATTTTTTTATTTATACTGTTCGAATAACAAAAGAATTCCTCTAAAGCTTTTTTCCATGTGACCAAACAACAAATATATATAAACATGGGGATAATTTTAACAGAAAAGAAGAAGCCATGATACTCAGTGATATATGGACTGTGGCGCAACAGAAACGATGAAAAGTTTTTATCTTGGACGTACTATAATCGACAGTTAAAATTTTTTATCTTTGACAAGGTTTATCTCTGCTATCACGTGAAATCCAGAACACGCCCACTTTCCACAGTATATAGGCAACTCTTCGACGTCCGACTCGTCAGTCGGCAAGACTCAGCACAACCAGGATCACTTCCGAAGACGTCCAACGTAGCCTTGGACGAAACGGCGGGGTTTGAAGAGTTCCATGGACCACGGCCATATAACCCGGAAAAATTCTCAGCAGCTGAAACATCCGGTCGTGAAAGCCTTCACTGTATGTAAGTAGTTCTGTCCCACCACACTCGAACAGCACCAAAGGGACCGCACAGCTTGAAGTCCCTATCCGACGGACGGGTCAGCATCCAGTGCATCGCGTGTCCTCACTCCATCAGAGACTGCACAGAGATTTGGAATTTAATGCCGGACATTGGCGCGAAGTGGGCTGAGCTGCAGCTGCACGCAATCGCCGCTATCGACCCAGACTCTCTCTCTGAGTACTATGGGACTTAACATCTATGGTCATCAGTCCGACCCAGACTACAGAGGCAGTTGTCACGTGTTAATGGATACTTTCACACTTCAACGCTTGGCAGGCTGCTGACAGGTTCAAACCTGGCAGCTGGATGAACGTCACTGTGTCTGGTACCCCTCCAATGGATTCTTCATGGACGGGACGTTGAACTGTAAGCGTCCTTTCGCTTCTGATACAGCAGGTGATCCGAGAATGGATTACAGGCGCTCGTCCACGCGAATGCTTATCTACTTCCCATAATCGCTTCAGAAATACGAAAACGGTCAGTTTAAGCCTAAATTAAACACAGAATGACGAAAACACGATTTGCAAACATATGGTGCACAGAGCTCTTGTCTCGTCTTAGATTACAAGGTGATGAGATGATGTAAGTCGCATGGCGTCCGGTCACACTGACAGTCAGCTAAACCGCTAATCCTGGTATGTGCAGGTACCTATCCGCAAGCTGATGCAATAACGGGTTAGGTTAATATTGTTGTAAGAGTATATCCGTCACCACCATTAAAAATGCGCGGAAGGTGACGCCACCATGCCATAGCCAATGTAGTCACTGTCTTTGTGTGCATTTGTCTTATGTCCATGAAAACACAATTTTCTGTTCCTGATGTGCTTAATGATTTTTTGGCTCCCTCCTCGTCATGCATTCATTGACTGTTGCGACTGTTCTTGGTAGAATGTTTTATACAGTATGAACGGAAACGCACACAACACAGTTTTTACATTTTGCATTATTTGTTGTTTATTTCAGAAACCGGTTTTCCGCTCGCATGCCATCATGATGTGCAAATATAAATATGTGGTGTAGAGAAATTGTTGTAGGGTCAAAGATTTTAGTGTGTCTACAGGGTATCTTCGTCTCCAAAGGTGAAAATAGTTAATGTTAGACTTAGAAGTAAAACTAGAGGAATTATTTAAGTGAAAATCAGATGTAAAATTATTTAATTGAGATAAAATATGACACATGAAGTAATAAACTATATTACAAATTACAACAATTGCTCATAAAAGAAAATAAATTGAACAGTAAACTTCGGTGACATGTTCCAAGGGAGTGAATGAGCAAAATAATCTCGTAATTGGCAGGTCCTAAGTACAAACAGGTAAGATATACTAGTGCGATTAAGCAGGTAAGTGAAGCAGCTGTGATTATACGCAATAACATTGTTAATAGCACAAGAGGAATTATAGTAACTGAAATAAAGGAAAAATAGGGATGTGAGTAAGAGGGATAATTGACGATAATTGACAACATGGTCTGGGATGGGACTAAGAGTAGTATCTGCAATCAGAACTGGCGAGTAAGGAAACTGTTTCTGACCATTCCGTGATGAATGGGTGTTGTGTGATGTCCTTAGGTATGTTAGGTTTAAGTAGTTCTAAGTTCTAGGGGACTGATGACCATAGATGTGATGACCCATAGTGCTCAGAGCCATTTGAATCTGATCATTCAGTACTATGCTTGGGTTGATGGACATGTGTTTATTAATTACCATTATTTAAAAATAGTTCGTCTTCCTTCCTTTAGGGATGTGATGTAATACTTCAGTGTTGCATCCTGTGAATATGGCCTTCTTCAAGCAGACCGTCTGCAAAAGTTGTCCCTTTTTAAGTTTTCACCTTCTGTGGTGTTCCTTCAAGCGGGTGCATACTGCTCTGCCAGACTGATAGAGAGTTTGCCTCGGTTAAAAGTGATTTTGTATATTCCACTCTTTTCTAAGTTGAAGTGCTGTCTTTACCATTGGACAAAAGTATCCAATAGCTTTGTGCACATAGAATGTTTTATAGTTTACTCTTTCTGGCTACATTCAACGAGACTTTGGGTAAATATGGAATTGTGCACCACTTACTGCTTTTGATTACACCACATGGTGGCGCAACAAAGGACATTTACAGTCGCATCAACAAAGCCAAAGACACTTTTACAACTCTCTGTTTTATCTACACATCGAAATTGAGGACCAAATTGCGAATATTTGAAAGTAATGTAAAATCTGTGCTTCTATATGGATGTGAAACATGGAAAGTGACGGAGCAGCTAATCCATAAGCTGCAGACACTCAAAACGAGATGTCTGAGAAACGTCCTTAGGGTATTGTGGCCAAATGTCATCTCTAACGAGACACTCTGGGAAAGAACCAGCCAGAAGCCAGTTGAGCTCCAAATGAAGAACAGGAAGTGGAGATTGTTAGGTCACACACTTAAGAGACCAAGTGAACATATTGCGAAGGAAGCACTTTATTGTATCCCACAGGGACGACGGAGACAAGACGGGTCCAAAGTGACACGGAGACGATCAGTTGATGCAGGCGATCAGTTTAAACAGAAGGTCAGCAGCAAGGAATAGGATGGGAAGAAGAGAAAATACTAGCAGGCGACAGAACAAGATGGTGATCCTTTGTTGCTGTCCTATACTCCACATAAGGAGTTAAAGGAATTAATAATGAATAACACTGCGTTATTGAGGTGGTGGGTTGAGAACAGGGTGAAGATGAGAGCACAGCTGTTATTTCTGCTTTTTGTGCATTGTAGAGTCCACCAAGATAGGTGGGCAGCCATTGTTTGATGCTGTTTGTCTGATGACATTTAATACAGTATGGAGTTGTCTTCACTGATGAGGATGACTGTTAGGCTACGTATGTGTCCTTAAATGAAAGGCAGCATGTTAACGCGAGGTGGATGTTGAGAATTAGCAGGTATTGCAAAATCTATGGCGGAAGGTTTCCTATAAATCTTGAAAGAATTAATATGACCGCTGATGTTTGTGGTTAGATCTAAATAATTTATGCAGTTACACCCAAACTCCATTGTAAGTTTTATACTGTTGTGCTTAGAATTTAGCTGCTTTTAGAAAATTTTGAAATTTCTGCAATTACCTGTCCATAAGTGTAACGCCATTGTGAGTTTTATACTGTTGTGCTTAGAGTTTAGCTGGTTTTAGAAATTTTTGAAGCTTTGCAATTACCTGTCCGTAAGTGTAACGCCTCATCCACCAGTATCCAATCCTTGAAGAGAATGGGTTATTTTCCAACAAGAGCTGTTTCCCAAAATTTTCTGTGAAGATTTCAGCGTAGACTGGACTGAGAGGGGACAGATAGAACATTAAACTGGTTGTATATACTGCCTTTGAAGTGGAAATAATTTAGTGGTGAGCAAGTTTGCGTATCTAACCTTAAGTCATCTATGACAACCAGGTTAACTGCTCATTTATGTCTTAAGTCTGTGAGAACGTTTAGGCATTCCTGTACATGTATATTCGGGAAAAAGTTGCTGACACCGAAAGAAACTAGCTTGGCAGTAGGTGGGATTTGCATGTCTTTTAACTAGTTCACTAAGTCAGCTGAATTAAGTGTTCCATGAATAGGTCTAAACTTGGTTATGATCTTGATCAGATCATCTAACTCGCTGGCTGATTTGTAACATGGGGCTGACAACGAAGCCAAACTGGATGATTTGGAACATTTGTTATGGAGTGTAAGGAGGCCATACAGTGTGGGGACTATAGGATCCATGTTGGTAAGAAATCAGGCATCAGAGTCTAATGCGATACTTTTACACACCTCAATAACACTTAATTTTATCACCATAAGATTGTCTGGGTTTTTTTCGCATCTTTTGGCGGAGTTTGGGGTATCTTTCACTTTAACATAGTCACCTTTGTTCATTAAGACAACAGTATTTCCTTTGTCTGATCTGACTGCCATAACGTTAGTTTGACTTATTTCCTTCTTGACATTGTTTAAAAACTTGCCGGTCTGTAGCTGGTAGTACATCATAAACCAAGTTAGATACTCCCAGTTCGCAGGCTAACGTTATCTTCCGAGGTGCTTACTTGTTGATGATGTGTTGTGCTCATGGACAAGTACTACCAGCAACTTCAAAAATTTCTCGAGCAGCTAAAATCTTAACACAACAATATAAAATTCACAACTACGTTTTGGGGCAACTGCATAAATTATTTAGATCTAACCACAGACATCAGCGATAATATTCACTCTTTACAGATTTTTTGGAAGACAGCCATCACAGATATTGTAATACCTACCAATTCTCAACAGCCAGCGACATATGAAGATGCTGCATTTAATTCAGTGACGCATCGCCTAACAGCCATCCACATGAGTGAAAACAATTTCCAGACTGAATTGAATGCAATCAGACAAATAGCATCCAACAATGGTTGGCTGGTTCAAATGGCTCTGAGCACTATGGGACTCAACTGCTGTGGTTATCAGTCCCCTAGAACTTAGAACTACTTAAACCTAACTAACCTAAGGACATCACACACATCCATGCCCGAGGCAGGATTCGAACCTGCGACCGTAGTAGTCGCACGGTTCCGGACTGCGCGCCTAGAACCGCGAGACCACCGCGGCCGGCAACAATGGTTGGTGTACTCCATAATGCGCATCTACATCTACACGGCTACTCTGCAAATTTAAGTGCCTGGCAGAGGGTTCCTAGAACCACCTTCACGCTAATTCTCTGTTACGCCTCTTCCACTCGCGAACAGCGCGCGGAAGAAACGAACAACTATATCTTTCCGTGCGAGCTTTCATTTCCCTTGTTATGTTCTGAGGTAATTTCTCCCTATGTAGGTCGTTGCCAACAAAATATTTTTGCGAAAAGCAGTAACAACAAGTGTTCTATCTTCTTTACCCTGTTCTTGACCCACCACCCCCAAGGACGCAGTAAGTGGTGAACAATTTCATATTTAGAAAAATTATCACTGAATGTAGCCAGAAAGCTTAAATACAGGAACTTTAAAACATCTGTTTACGTGCGCAACACTGTTGGACTCTTTTTGTCCAGTGTTAAAAACCACACTTAATCTTTCGAAAAGAGTGGAATACGGGAACTATCTTGTAATTGTGTCAGATTCTATGTAGGTCAGTCTGACAGGGCAATACGCAGTTGCTTGAAGGAACACCATAGAAGTTGTAAACTTAGAATAGGAGACTCTGCTTTTGCAGGCACCTTCTTAAAAAGGCCATAGATAAAAGGTGCAACATGAAGTATCACATCACATCCATAAAGGAAGAAAGATTACCTACCTTCAAATAATGGAAATTAATAAGCATATATCCTTCTGCCCAAGCTTAGTCTGTTGAAAAAATGTACTTTCTATAATTAAAAAAAAAATGGCTCCGAGAACTAAGGGCCTTCCGAGCTAAGGTCATCACTCCCCTAGAACTTAGAACTACTTAAACCTAACTAACCTAAGGACATCACACACATCCATGCCCGAGGCAGGATTCGAACGTGAGACCGTAGCGGTCGCGCGGTTCCAGACTGAATCGCCTAAAACTGCTCGTCCACACCGGCCGGCGTTTCTATAATCAGATGGTTCACTTTCCTGCTTAATCTGACTGGTGTATCATACCTATTTGTAATTTAAGACTTACTAAAGACAGGATATTTTGTTCAATCATTACCTTGTAACATGTCAGAAAAATTTATTGTTAAATTTATTGTCTTCTAAGAACAATGGTTGTAATTTGTTATACGGTTCATTAGTTCACGTGTCACATATTTTTATCAGTTAAACAAGCTCGTATAGCGTTTTCACTGAAATAATTCCTCTAGTTTTACTCCCAAGTCTAACATTAACAATTTTCATCCTGGGAAACAGAGGTGCTGTGTAGATGCACTAGTTTAAAATCTTTAATCCTACAAAAGTTTCTTTCTACACACGTTTGTCTTTTTACCTGATGATGGCGTAACAACCGAAAATCGGTTTTTGAAATAAATAATAAATATTGTCGAATATTGCACCAGATTTGTAGTTTGCATTCGTTATCACATCCGTCTAGACCATCCTTTTTGTTTAGTTGCTTTTTTGATTGCACTCTGTATTCCAGCGAGAGGAGTTGTATCGTCAGTGCCGGCAAACCCAGCCGCCGTATGCGAAGGCGAATCGATTTCTGTGGACTGCCAACAACGGAGTCACGCACAAATCGACGTTGACCGCAAGCCAAGGATTTGGATGCGCTCAGGGCACATACATTCAGAGATAGTTCAGTTGCATTATGCTGGTTAAAGCACTGAAATACATGTTAAGCGTGTGCGTTATGAATAACTAAAACATTTGATACATACGGTTTTGCTGTAAGTGGGAGAATAAAGTGAGCACCAACCTCTCGTGCGGCTTCAACGGTGCTCACAGTTATACAAGAGCATAATGATGTAGGGTGTCTCAGGGTCAATGGTAAATATTCCAGAAATACAATAGGAACGACACATTTAATGTATACTATCATTTATTTTCTGCATAATTCAATACATTGGCAGGTTTATACATATACAACAGGTAGTAAACATTACAACAAGAGTTTTACAAAGTATCAGTTCAAAAATATATATTTTAACACATCCAACCTTAACCATTACCATACACGCACTTCCACTAAACAACTCGCCGTCGACAACTACGCGTTCAGCGAGCTACTTTAATGGCAGAAAACGTCAAAGAGGTTCGGTGCGTAAGACGCATACATCCATGCTACTAGCCCATAAAACACATTTACATTAAATGTGTTCTATCTCAGAAACCATTTGGAATAGGGCACAAGTTGTATGAAGTTTTTTTGCGTCAAATGAGCGTTCCTGTCATATATTTTTTTAAAATTTATCCTGGGGCACCCTTTATATGGATTAGTGAGTATACTAACAGCAATCTATTTAATCGGATAAGACGATAAATGTCTCCGTTTTCTTGGTGCTATTGATCAGTGATGCTAAATAGATTTGTTGGAATTAATCAGAACTTTGAAAATGCACACTTACTTCATACAAAAAATAATAGTTTTGTGTAGAAGTTAGTACTGCTATAGCTAACACCAGCACGGAACAGTGGTATAAATTTAGGACTGGATGAAGCATCATTGCTTTAATCTAAGACAAAACACACCAGAACGTTAGCACGAAATTCTTGCTTCAGCATCTGCAACCTTCGTATTTTCACTCTATAGAAAGTCCACGCGTTATCCACTTTTGTATCTACGTCCACCTTGTTCTCCACGTTGATGATGGACAGTGCAATCGTAAGCCGTAACATGAGAATAAAAACAGAACGCAACCAGTCACTAAATTTTAAGTTTTTTTTAAATATACGACACGTATCGGAGACTTTTCTCCATCATGTGGTGGCAGATCGGGTGTTTTGTTCAGGTGCACTGCTCCTGGGAAACTAGCGATGTCTGAGTATTGTTGGCTTCAGATACATCTGGCCTTGGACTACATCAGTGTTTCCTGGTTCTTCAGTAAGAAAAAGGAAAACTGCAACAACGTGAAAAAGAGATTAATTTTTCACCTGAGACAAACTTAAAATAAATTTATTCACAATCAAATGAAGGATAAATGAGTTTTGCAAGCAGTTCTTGTGACTTAATCACACCTGAGTCGTGTTCTTGCAATGTCTCTGAGTGAGGGTGCGTCTTCCTCATAACGAGAATAATTTGGTAGTTCCCCATCGAATCTTTGTAATCAAAAGCGTATGGCCTACAGCTCTCTCACCCTTATTCTCTCAGTTCGTCTAAAAAGCCTAAATAAAGCATGTGATCGATTACTAAAGTTTTTCGACTTCATACGTGTCTAGGAGCGGCACACATGCGTCACATTACGATATTTCTCTTCTGTTAACTACCTATAAAGTAAGTAAATTCCAGGCAGGATTATGGTTCACGAAACAAATGAATGTCTGTTGCAGTAGCTGAGAAACGCTTAGTAATTAAACCGTTTATTTAGCTCTTGCTTTACATTGAGTACAACCGTAGATTGACCTGCGAGCTAGATCAAGAATGTACTAAGCCCAACATGCCATGCTGCCGTACAAAATTAAAGTTCGAAAAATCATTTGTGCATAAATTTTCGAAGACCACGAACCTTTGTAAAAATTTCACTAGTCATTAACAACGCTCTGCGCTTCGGAATTAGAAAACGAAAACGACTGTCGAAAACATCTTTAAGTCCCTGAACAATTGCAGAAATTTTACCCGTGTCTAAATCCGGGCCCAAAAAATTTTCAAATCGCTTTTAATCGTGACACAGTATTGACTCACCTATCTTGCGCAATAAAAAAACCTGGTCTTACATGGCAGATGCCAATAAACAGCATTGATCTGTCATTTCAAAAACGACGCCTACAGACATTGTAGAAGTTACCATTAAAAGTGAACATCTAAACGCCTTATGTGACTGGCGCTTGTGCGCTGATTACTTTGAGATGTTAAAAACGCGACTTCAATTGCCCTTTTTTCATTGTTAGAGCGTGAACTTTACAAGAAAATAAAACTTACACTAATCTTATCGCTGCTATTGTTACTACACACGAATTACGATTACAATTTTACCTGCTTTTCAGTGATTGTATTAGGTTCTTGCTGGGGCGCTCGGTTTGCGACCTTTTTTTTTGTTTCTTATCCAGTTCAATCATCAAAATTAGTGTTGTTTACTGTTAACTACTTTAAATCTAGAAATAATTATAAAATGGTTCAAATGGCTCTGAGCACTATGGGACTTAACTTCTGAGGTCATCAGTCCCCAAAGAATTATACTTCTACAGATATCTGTTGTAGTTTGTCATCTAAAACTACCAATACTCTTACTGTTCCGCAGTTTATTGTATACGTCAATAGGTTTCTTAGTAATCGGAATCAACATTACAGCTCATAATTCAAATTGCACTGTACTAAACAAATTCAGAAGCTGATTTTCGATGGTGCTCTTAAAGTGCTATAAGTTGGCACATTTTTCGTTAAGATCGCACAAGACATTCAGACGATATTAATTTATAGAAGATGATGATGATGATGATGATGATAATTATGTCCCATACTCCGAGGAGCGTAGGGAGAACCGCACCGCTGTACTAGGCAAGGTCCTAGTGGAGGTGGTTTGCCATTGCCTTCCTCCGACCGTAATGGGGATGAATGATGATGATAAAGACGACACAACACCACCCAGTCATCTCGAGGCAGGAAAAAGCCCATCCCACGTCGAGACTCGAAGCCGGGACCCCGTGCGCAGGAAGCGAGAACGCTACTGCAAGACCACGAGCTCCGGACAATTTATAGTAAAAGGTACATTTATATTATCTAACAAAACTGTTCCTCCTACAGTGTTGGGTTTTAAACGGCAAATGCCCAGATCGATTTTTTTTCTTTCTCGTGGTGAGACTGGATGTCCCTTTTTAGTTCTTTGTTTCCTCTTTCGGGTCGACGGGACGTGCCCATAAGTCATTTCAATAGTGCAGTGTCAGCTGTGACGATACGAACGTAAGGACAATACAACACGCAGTCCCCGAGCGGAGAAAATCTCCGATCAGGCCGGAAGTCGAACCAAAGCCCCTTCGTTTAGCAGTCCGACGCACTCACCGCACAGTTGCCGAGGCGGACTACTGCCTGTCTTTGCTAGTATATATTTTAGTTACGCTGCGGCCGTGAAATAATTTGCAGCTTTAATTCTCGTCATATTGGCACCACCCACTATGCGCGGACCTTCAACGCCCACTCACCCAACAGTCTGCCTGCTGCCCGTCTGACAGGACTTCGTGATCAGTACATTCCGCCAGTAGCTGAGAGACACCCACTAGCCTCCTTTTCACTTTAATTACGGCCATAATCACTACTTCCAGTCTGTTTCCTGATGTACTTCAAAACAGTGTCCTTCTTTAAAAGTACACTACTGGCCATTAAAATTGCTACACAATGAAGATGACGTGCTACAGATGCGAAATTTAACCGACAGGAAGAAGACGCTGTGAAACGCAAATGATTAGCTTTTCAGAGCATTCACACACGTTTGGCGCCGATGGTGACACCTACAACGTGCTGCCATGAGGAAAGTTTCCAACCGATTTCTCATACACAAACAGCAGTTGACCGGCGTTGCCTGGTGAAACGTTGTTGTGATGTCTCGTGTAAGGAGAAGAAATGCGTACCATCACGTTTCCGACTTCGATAATGGTCGGATTATAGACTATCGCGATTGCGGTTTATCGTATCGCTACATTGCTGCTCGCGTTGGTCGACATCCAATGACTGAGAGCAGAATATGGAATCGGTGGGTTCAGGAGGGTAATACGGAACGCCGTGCTGCATCCCAACGGCCTCGTATCACTAGCAGTCGAGATGACAGGCATCTTATCCGCATGGCTGTAACGGATCATGCAGCCACGTCTCGATTCCTGAGTCAACAGATGAGGACGTTTGCAAGACAACAACCATCTGCACGAACAGTTCGACGACGTTTCCAGCAACGTAGACTATCAGCTCGGAGACCATGGCTGCGGTTACCCTTGACGCTGCAGCACAGACAGGAGCGCCTGCAATGGTGTACTCAACGACGAACCTGGGTGCTCGACTGTTAAAACGTCATTTTTTAGGATGATTCCAGGTTCTGTTTACGGCATCATGATGGTCGCATCTGTGTTTGGTGACATCGCGGTGAACGCACATAGGAAGCGTGTTTTCGTCATCGCCATACCGGTGTGTCACCCGGCGTGATGGTATGGGGTGCCTTTGGTTACACGTCTCGGTCATCTGTTGTTCGCACTGTCGGCACTTTGAACACTGGACGTTACATTTCAGATGTGTTACGACCCGTGGCTCTACCATTCATTCGATCGCTGCGAAACCCTACATTTCAGCAGGATAATGCACGACCGCGTGTTGCAGGTTCTGTACGCGCCTTTTTGGATACAGAAAATGTTCGACTGCTGCCCTTGCCAGCACATTCTCCAGAGCTCTCACCAATTGAAAGCGTGTCGTCAATGGTGGCCGAGCAACTTAATGAACTGTGGTATGGTGTTGAAGCTGCATGGGCAGTTGTACCTGTACACGCCATTCAAGCTCTGTTTGACTCAACGCCCGGGCGTATCAAGGCCGTTATAACGGCCAGAGGTGGTTGTTCTGGGTACTGATTTCTCAGGATCTATGCACCCAAATGGCGTGAAAATGTCAGTTCTAGTATAATATATTTGTCCAATGAATACCCGTTTATCATCTGCATTTCTACTTGTTGTAGGAATTTCAATGGCCAGTAGTGTAAATGACTCACTGACAAGAGTTAAAAATGGTACTAGAAACAGATACTAAAGTTCTATTTCGAGCACACTGGAAACCTGCAGGTAAAAGCAAATATTCTCGTGTATGTTTGTCAGCTCCTAAGATCCAAGGATAGAGATGTTGCCTCTGTCTCCTCCGTACTTCGAGAGATCTAATAGAAATGTGAAGTGCCGATGGTGCAAGAAGGAAATCAGCACTCTGTTTGTAAAACTAGCCCGTCATATACCTCGGTGGGAAATGTTTTTGTTAAAATTGTAAGTTCGCGTTCGTTCACGCGCTCCTCGTTTGTAGAAAAACTTGAAAAGCACGAGCTGCTGTCAATCACATCTTTCCCTGTCCTTCAGCATGGTTTTCATTGTGTTCTGCCCACTTTGAGTTCTATAAAACGACTAAACCCTTTTCTCGGGAAGCGATGAGTAGCGCATGTGTCACGCAGAAAAATTTTTTTTTTTGCGGTTCACAGCCCCAGGCAGTTTCCAGCTCTTGGCGGGGTGTAGCTTTCGATTACCCGTGGTGTCACTTTTGATACACTACTGGCCATTAAAATTGTTATACTAGAACTGGCATGTGATTACATTTTCAAGCAATTTGGGTGCGTAGATCGTGAGAAATCAGTTCCCAGAACAATCACCTCTGGCCGTAATAACGCCCTTGATACGCCTGGGCATTGAGTCAAACAGAGCTTGGATGCCGTGTACAGGTACCGCTGCCAACGCAGCTTCAACACGATACCGCAGTTCATCAAGAGTAGTGAATGGTGTATTGTGACGAGTCAGTTGCTCGGACAACATTGACCAGACGTTTTCAATTGGCGAGAGATATGGAGAATGTGCTGGCCAGGGCAGCAGTCGAACATTTTCTGTATCCAGAAAGGCCCGTACTGGACCTGCAACATGCGATCATGCATTATCCTGCACAAATGTAGGGTTTCGCAGGGATCGAATGAAGGGTAGAGCCACGGGTCATAACACATCCGAAATGTAACTTACACTGTTCAAAGTGCCGTCAATGCGAACAAGAGGTGACCGAGACATGTAACCCATGGCACCCCATACCATCACCAAGTATGGTGATGACGAATACACGCTTCCAATGTACGTTGACCGCGATGTCGCCAAGCACGGATGCGACCATCATGATGCTGTAAACAGAACCTGGATTCCTCCGAAGAAATGACGTTTTGCCATTCGTGCACCCAGCATCGACGTTCACTACACCATCGCAGGCAATCTTGTGTGTGATGCAGCGTCAAGGGTAACCGCAGCCGTGGTATCCGAGCTGATAGTCCATGATGCTGCAAACGTCGTCGAACTGTTCGTGCAGATGGTTGTTGTCTTGCGAACGTCCCCATCTGTTGACTCAGACACCGAGACGTGGCTGCACGATCCGTTACAGCCATGCGGATAAGATGCCTGTCATCTCGACTGCTAGTGATAAACCGCAATCGCGATAGGCTCCAATCGGACCTTTATCAAAGTCGGAAACGTGATGGTACGCATTTCTCCTCCTTACACGAGGCATCACAACAACGTTTCACCAGGCAACGCCGGTCAACTGCTGTTTCTGTATCGGTTGGAAACTTTCCTCATGTCAGCACGTTGTAGGTGTCGCCAACGACGCCAACCTTGTGTGAATGCTCTGGAAAGCAAATCATTTCCATATCACAGCATCTTCTTCCTGTCGGTTAAATTTCGCGTCTGTAGCACGTCATCGTCGTGGTGTAGCAATTTTAATGGCCAGTAGTGTAAATCTGTGCGGCTCCGTCCCACCACGCGTTGCGGTTGCCGTAATGAAGAAAAGGTTCGAAAGAAGCAGCGTGGCGAGGAAGTAAAAGCAAAATGGCCGTGACAGTTCCACACCACGTGCTGTTGGCGACGGCACGCTTGCCGCCATACGTTCAGCGCGCGTCGTTCTCGGAGCTACGCAGCGCCGTGCCATTCCGCAACGCGACGTGTCGTTGGGAGCGCCGTAATGAAACGCGTGAGTCCGCCCCCGCGTTGCGGTAATGAGACGGGGCTGCATCTGTCTCTGCTGACGTCACAGGCACCTGCCGCCAGACGGGCGACAAGCAGGCCTGCTCGCCCCCAGGCGCTCCTTACGCTTCCAACCCTCGCTGCTTCCTCGCCACAGCTGCTTCACCTCGCAACGTGTGCGCCGTGGCTTCACACACGCTGTATCAAAACTCGTGGCAAAACTTCTGATATTACTTACTACTCTGCTCGCAACTCTTCTGCTACAGAAACAGGTCACAAGCAACGAAACTCGTCTGTGGAAAGCAGTAGCGAAATGTTCTAAGTGACGGAACTGATGCTTAAATACTTCACAAATGTCACTAAAAATATTATTTTTTCCATTTTACACAGTTCACTGCTACCTGAAACGTTCATTCCTCTTGTCAGCGTTGCCACTTCCACAATCGACACTCGCGGTCCTCACGCGGGATTTGGTTCTCACGGCGTAGCACGCGAGATGAGGTGTACGTCGTGGTTGCTGCACCCCCTGAAACGACCTGCTACATCTCACGGAACGTGCTCCTCATTGTGATTTGCGACGGAAGTACTCTACAGTGGCACTTTCCGGCTGCGTCTGGCTCTGCACGAAAATGGACGCCGTAAAATGACTGCGTTGGCTCTGTTAGCGATCGTCGAAGAAGAGCGGAGAAAATCACGAAGAAGATTTTCGATTCGTTAATGGCTTGGACGGCGAATTGCTTTCAAGTAATGCTGTACAGCGATCTGAGTTCCGAATAAAATGATATATAATATTATCAATATTCTTACGGTGTTACTTCAAGATCTAATAAAATCGGTTTTACCGAGGAAAAGTGTGGAATAGATTGGTAAATCTCTCAACGTAAAGTATGACGCCAAAACGAAGTGTTTTTAAGAAAGTGGTCAGTGTAGCAACAGAATTCTTAGGACATAAGAGGAAGGCTGACAGATAAAATGATTGATGAACTACAGAAGTATTATGGTATGGCCATTAGAAATAATACTGAGGATTTGTTGAAAACGAAGCAGACAGTATGGGCTACTGTTTTCTACAGACTGACAGCTGATGAAAAACCAGTACACCACCTTTGCCCTCCTGGACCTGATTCATGGTGCAATTACCGCAATGCTCAGTACTCAAACAGTTCATACAAACATAAACATTGCATCCCAGCAGCAGTCATGGATATCATAAAAAATAGAGAGACCTGGCAAATCCTGAGTGAGTGAATAAGTGTCTGCATGGCCAGACTCGTAATCTAAGGACCTGCTTACCAAGAAATGTTTTTGTTGGAATGAAGACACTAAACTGGAGGGCCAGTGATGCTATTATTGTTTTAATGATGGCAACATTCGTAGGGCGAGAGTGCTACAGCATATGGTAATTATTCCTGGAGCAAACTGCATCTGACAACTTGAACGGATGGACAAGGGTTACATTGATAAAGCAGAGTATGCAGCACAGTGTGCCACTAAGGAATCCAGAAAGAGGAAAAGAAGAAAAAAAACTTGGAAAAACATCAAGAGGGTGATATTCAGTATGGTCCAGGGTGCTTCTGAGTGGCTAAAAATAAAAAATTAAGCATATATTGAGTTACAGTCTTTTGAAACCTTAGAAGTCGTTCCTGAAAATTTACATTTTCTGTTGCATTTTTCCCTAAATCTCAGAAACCACTTCGAGTAGAGTATTCAAATTTTCATGGAGTAATAACATACATATCCTGAGTCTACCGAAATAAAAGAACAACATAATGTTATGTGTAATTAAAATTATTTAGGATAACGTACAAAAAAAGTACTCAAAATTTTAACTGTATAATTAAAAAAATTGTTTTTCCGAAATCAGAAGCTGAAATACAATTATTGTAGTTCAGTAGTCTCAGAGCATACAGTTTAATGTCCTGTAAAATTTTCATGTCAATGGCTACAGTGGTTCCTGAAATACAAGCAAGCCAAGTCACTAAATTTAACTCTGTCGGGATAGGGCGTTCCAACTTCCCTTAAAATGCATTCAGTTAAAGTACACCGGGGTGACAAAAGTCATGGGATACCTTCTCACATCGTGTCGGACCTCCTTTTGCGCGGCGTTGTGGAGAGTAGCTCGACATAGCATGGACTCAACAAGTCGTCGAATGTGCCCTGCATAAGTACTGAGCCATTCTGCCTCTATAGCCGTGCATAACTGCGAAAGTGTTGACGGTGCAGGAGTTGGTGCACGAAATGACCTCTCTTTTATGTCCCATAACGCTCGATGGGATTCATGTCAGGCAATATGGGTGGCCAGATCGTTCATTCGAATTGGCCAAAAAGTTCTTCAAACCAATCGCGAACAACTGTTGCCTGGCAACATGGCGCATTCTCATGCATAAAATCTCTATCGGTGTTAGGGAACATGAGGTCCGTGAATGGTTGCAAATGGTCTTCATAACCATTCCCAGTCCATCAACAGTTCTGTTTGACCAGAGGATCCAGCCCATTCCATTATGGAGCCACCAGCAGTTTGCACGGTGCATTGTTGACAACTTTGGGTCCATTGCTTCGTAAGGTCTGCGCCATACTCGAACCCTACCATAAGCTCTTACCGACTGAAATTGGGACTCGTCTGACCAGGTCATGGTTTTCCAGTCGTTTGGGATCCAACCGATGTGCCTTACCAAAGTCACTCCCGTCGGTAGTCCGCTGCCATCGAACATTAACGCCAGATTCAAATGTTCAAATGTGTGTGAAATCTTATGGGACTTAACTACTACTATGGCTCTGAGCACTATGGGACTTAACATCTATGGTCATCAGTCCCCTAGAACTTAGAACTACTTAAACCTAACTAACCTAAGGACATCACACAACACCCAGCCATCACGAGGCAGAGAAAATCCCTGACCCCGCCGGGAATCGAACCCGGGAACCCGGGCGTGGGACTTAACTGCTAAGGTCATCAATCCCTAAGCTTACACACTGCTTAACCTAAATTATCCTATGGACAAACACACATACCCATGCCCGAGGGAGGACTCGCACCTCCGCCGGGATCAGCCGCACAGTCCATGATTGCAGCGCCTTAGACCGCTAGGCTAATCCCGCGCAGCAACGCCAGATTTCGCAGCACTGCCCTAACGTATATGTTCGTCGTATGTACTACATTGATTTCTGCGGTTATTTCACGCAATGTTGCTTGAGTGTTAGCACTGGAAACTCAATGTAAACGCGGCTGCTCTCGGTGGTGAAGTGGAGGACATCGGCCACCACATGGTCCGTGGTGAGAGGTAATGGTTGAAATGTGGTATTCTCGGCTCTGTGAAACTCAGAATGTTGAATTCCTAACGATTCCCGAAATAAAATGTCCCATACATCTAGCTCTAGCTATCATTACACGTTAAAGATCTGTTAATTCCGGTCGTACGGTCAAGATCATGTCGGAAACATTTTTCCACGAATCACCTTAGTACAAATGACAGCTCCACCAATGCTCTGCATTTTTATGCCTTTTGTACGCGAGACTAGCGCCATCTGGATTTGTGCACATCGCTATCCCATGACTTTCGTAACCTCAGGGTATAGTGTCTAATGTCATGTTGCACACGCATAATATCCATATCCTCACTGTTGTGTTGACTACCGTCACTCTGAAGTAATGTCCTTCATCACATAGGTTTCAAGATCGGGATTCGTTTCGTAATTTCGTTAGATATGATTAGAAGATTTTCTGATACTGCTGACCACCTATGAAAGAGATATTTGCTGGCAACATACAAACATAAATTAGCCCATTAGATAATAGCAAAAACTTCCAATATAGCTTTATTTACATTCTTACATAGATTGGCAGTCACATTAAAGATTTCCGGTCACTGGGGAAACATACCAGTCGTTGGTCTGCGTGACAACAATTGCAGGAAATACATTATTTATAATGTATAATGTCCACTAACGCAGATAATACTTCTATTTGAGAAAGATCCAGACTCGTCTAGAAAGCAAGTTGAAAACGAATTTGGAAGTAGCTACACGCGGATTTCATACCTCTCACTTCGTACTTCACGACACTATCAGCAACGCTACTTCTTCGACATGACAATAGCGCCTGTGTTATGTCGTATACAGTGAGTAAAGACTGAAAATCCAAATGTCTTTGCCGTCGAAGTGGCCAAGCGGTTCTAGGCGCTACAGTTCGGAACCCCGTGACCGCTACGGTCTCAGGTTCGAATCCTGCCTCGGGCATGGATGTATGTGATGTCCTTAGGTTAGTTAGGTTTAAGTAGTTCTAAGTTCTAGGGGACTAATGACCTGAGAAGTTAAGTCCTATAGTGCTCAGAGCCATTTTTCCAGATGTCTTTATTTGTTGTTCTATTATGACAAACTGTACTAAAAACGATGCGCTTTTGATAGATCATCATTGTGCCGCAGCGCTGAAACGGTATTCTTTCATAGCTCACAAGTTGTAAAACTAAAAGTATGAAATTCCAGAAGCCTGTAACTTCCCATATGTAGTTTCCTATCGTTCAATTATAATAAATCGTGTACTAAACGTTGCGTTTTTTTTAGAGATCCTTAATGTGCTGACGCTTTGAAAGAGCTTGCATTCAAACCACGTAGGCTAAAATTAAAAAAAAGAAAAATCACCAGATACGGAGTTTCTAACCCCATTCAATATGGCGTCTACTAAGTCCGGCTTGTGACGTAAAACCGATGCCACATCTCATTGCCCGCGTTTTTCTCCAAGAGTCAAAACGGGCGCGCCACTCTTCGCAGTGTAGTGGAACGTGAAATTCCACGCTGTGATGTCACCAGCTCCTCGCCCATGTACGTTTTCACGTCCCGTGAGATGACGGCTTTAACATCGCGCAGCGCGTGTAATCTGCTCCGTTGATCGGATCGGAAACGTTCGTTGGTGGAACTGAATTCTCCTCATTGCTACATTTATATTATTAGTCTCAGTAAGAGTAACCAGGCTCGGTCTGAACCGCCAGACAGGCTTGCACCTCCCATTACTCCCACACAACTGCTCGTTGCACTACAGCAATCTACACAATATGCTACACGCATACTATTCAAGCTACCTCACGGTGTTTGGCACTACTACTACCGTTTCCCGTTCGCATCTTTCATTCCCGAAGGGTGCATGCGAAGAACGGTCATCGATAAACTTTCCTAAGAGCTCTAATTTCTCTGATTTTCTCATAGTGATAATTTCGCGAGATACATGTGGGAGAAAGCAATAGGTTGTCCCACTCTTCGCGGAACGTGCTCGTTCGGAATTTCAGCCGTAAACCTCTTCGTGGAACACACAGCCTCTCTTATAGCGACTGCCACTGGAATTTGTCCAGCATTTCCGTAACGCTGTCGCCACGAAACACGCCGCTCTTCTCAGACCTTCTCTAACTCTTCTGTTAACGCTACTTGCTAACGGGGCCCAGACTTATGAGCAAGACGTGTTTAGGGAGACACTTCTTTCGTGGATGAATTATGCATTGTATTTCATTAGCGTTCGTACAGCGAATCTCAACCAGACATCTGCCTTTCTTACAATTCGTTTTATGTGTTCATCCCACTTTGAGTTCTTAGGACGATTAGTCCTATGGTTTATTCTTTATTTTTTTATTTTTTGGTTCTTGTTACTTTATCTGGTGACTTTTGACCTATTGTGTAATCAAGTAGTAATGGTTCTCTTAACCCATTTCTGTGCAACGTGTTACAGTTGTTTACGTTCAGAGTCAACTGCCTGTCTCTGCATCAATTAAGATTCCTCCGCTGATCTTTCTGCATTTCTCCATGGCCTTTCTTATTGACACCTTCGTATAGACAGGAGCATCGCCTGCAAAAAGCCTCATGAAACTTCCGATCTCATCCGCTACATCATCCCTAATGAAACTAGTTCAAACAGTCCCTCACCACACCAATGGGTGTAACAGCGATCGCCACTAAGAGTCAAAAACACAGTTTCTAGGATCCTCTCCATAAATAAGACGCGATAATAGTGTACACTGAAAGGAAGGCGCGAAAACCACACACAACTACCTTCCTCTGGAACGAAGGTAATTTTCTTGTATAAGGCGTAACCAAGTCCGCCTCGTTCTTATCAAACAACTGGTTCCACTCGCTCATGTCTCCACGTTGTGACATGAGGCCTCTGTCAACCGCGGAAGTCCTCGCTCATTGTCGCACCGTTAATCCCAAAAAACGGAAAATGACAGCCCTTAAATCCGTGCACGGGAAATGCATTTGCCAACCCTTACAGGCTTCCGTAACGGAACAACTTCATTGATCACTGATGATCACTTATTCCCGACTTCGTACAGACAACAGTTCTGAAACTCGGGTCCAGTCCTGAGGGCCTATAACCGTGCTAGTTCAGTCGGTGTGTTTGCGAGTTCCAAAAATACACTACGAAATTATTTAACAATTAGCCCTCTCAAACAATATGAAGCGAGAGCAGACGGCAGGCATTCTCTCTGGCACGCCGAAAAGGCTTCGCTCCATCATCAGGTGCCATCTGTCATTGGTAGGCTGAGGTGCGTTCCTTCTGCGAAACTAGGGATGTCGAAACACCTAAGAGTGTTCATCATTTCGATTGGAGATCAATTTTCTTCTTGCTAATCCACTAATTGGAATATTTGCTGACAAAGTAATAAACATTTTAGATATTTTGACATCGCTGGTTTTCCAGAGGCAGCACGCCGCAACAAATAACTGCAATTCAACGTTGATGATGGAGCAAAGCCTTTGGATACACTATGGGAAAGAGAATTCAAAATCTTGTGCCTCGTTACATTGTGTTTCTGTTTATATTTTATGTCGCTGAGTACCTGGCGTTTCCCAGGTTAGTATTTATTCCAGTTTTCTGTTAGATCATATTCTCCTTACTCTCTCCATCTTCTCCTTCCCCCTCCCCCCTCTCTGTCTGTCTTCTCTATCCCCCTCCCCCTCTCCATCTGTCTTCTCCATCCCCCTCCCCCCTCTCTGTCTGTCTTCTCCATCCCCCTCCCCCCTCTCTTTCTGTCTTCTCCATCCCCCTCCGCCCTCTCTGTCTGTCTTCTCCTTCCTTCCCCCTCCCCCCTCTCTGTCTGTCTTCTCCTGCCTTCCCCCTCCCCCCCTTCTGTCTTCTCCTGCCTTCCCCCTCCCCCCTCTCTATGTCGATTGCTCTTTCGCCCTCTGTCCATCTATTCCTCCCTATTCTCTTTATCACCCCCAACCCTTTAAGAGGCTAGTGCTTTGTTGAAATCGTTCTAGGAGTTAAAGCTGAGCTCTTTACCCGTAGATCTGCCCTCGTATGCATATCTCAAATATATTTTTTTATATATTTAACATATTCCATGCGTGTCTGTACACACATTTCAACTTTATCTCTCGCTAATTTCACTCTGCAGTCGCAGTGGTTAAGCACTGGACTCGCATTTGGGAGGACGACGGATCAATCCTGCGTCCGGCCATCCTGATTTAGGCTAACTGTGATTTCCCTAAATTGCTCCAGGCAAATGCCGGGATGGTTCCTTTCAAAGGGCACTGCCGACTTCCTTCCCCGTCCTTCCCTAATCCGATGAGACCGATGACCTCGCTGTCTGGTCTCCTTCACCAAAACAACCCAACCCCACTCTGCAGTTTCACTTTCATGCAGCTACATGTTTAATACGTCATATTTCCTGAACTGTGTGTCGTAAAATGATATAATTGTGCAGCTACATCCAGTGGTAAATGCGAATACTGCCTGTGAAACATTAATATAGTTAATATTAAAGAAGTATTAGGTTATACATTATGCAAAATAAGACATTTTTCATGCCTCTCAGTGCTTACGTCATATTTTCTGAACTATGCGTCATACAACGACGTAATTTTCTAGGTACATTCATTGGTATATGTGGGTAGTGTCTGAGAAATGTGATGAGAATAAAGATGATATTAAGGAAGTAATAAATTAAAACATCATGCATAATGCGGCATTTTTTAAGCATCCCAGTATTTGAAGTCGTATCCGCTGAACTGCGATTCGTATAATTATAAATTTGTTTAGGTACATAGAGCGAAATATGTAGATACTGTCTGCGAAACGCGTTGGGAATAAAGTCAGTAGTAAAGATGTAACAAATTAAAACGCCATGCACGATCCGGCAGTTTTTCTCGCATCTCAGTATTTGATATCGTACAGTATCTCCTGAACTGTGCGTCGTACAATGATACAAATTTGCTGATACATTTAGTGGGAATAATGTCTGCAAATTTGGTCGCATATATAATTAGTAGTAAAGAAGCAATAAAACGCCATGCCTCATGCCGTAGTTTTACAGCATGAACAGCGAATATTCAGCAAGCTACAAACTTTTTACCTTTAATCATTTTGTGGGAAGTCGTCAGCGAGAAAAGATTCATATAGGTTGGAAATCGTATGTTAAGTTTTCAGGAAGTCTCTAAGTGCTCTCATTCTGAGATACTGGATGAAAAAGTATGAGAATTCACGTGCTGTGGCCACAGCGCTTTTTCATCCCCTTCCCCACCCCTTTGACAGATGGATAGTTCTTATCCCCCACAGCGATTTTTTCCATATACTAAGTGCTATGTGTATCAAGTTTGGTTGAAATCGGTCCATTGGTTTAGGAGATGTGGAACATACATACATACATACATACATACGTGTGTACATCCATTTTTGTAATATGCATGGACGCAGGTTTCGAACAAGTCTTAGATGTTTGGATGACTGCAGTACGTGAATGAGACAAATTGCTGATCATCCGCTGCAGGCTTTTCCGAATGCTCTCCAGAATTTGGCTCGCCGCTTCCCTGCTGCCCCCTTTGAATCCGCCGCCCGTCACCTGACGATCATTCCGTCGCCCTGTTTACACAATTAACGCTCGCCCTGGCCTGGGGGTGCGCCAATTAGAATTCCATTGCGCCGCCGCCGCCGCCTCTGCAAAGGACGGCACATTCGTCGCCCCCGGAGGCCACCCCCACCCCCATCCTCGCAGCCCCGAATCGGCTGCTCAGAGGCGCCGCGCTGTGCCGTCACGCCCCTAACGCCGAATGCGCCGGACGGGGTTTCATTTGCGCCACGCAGCGGTAATTACGGGGAATTAAGACCGCTCGACGTTTCATTCATTAGCCACGGAGCAATCCGGATCAGGCGGAAGACAACGGGCAAAAGCCCGGCTTTCGAGAGCAGCCTACCTGCTCTTAGCCCCTTGCCTTCAGTACCGCTGCGGCGGCGGGTGTATAAGCTGGCAGAGACCTCGGCGTTGTGCGCCATTAAGCAAGGAGCTTGCTCTGCGGAAACGTCTTGTTTACGAGTACGGTAAGCGGTCAAACGCCCCAGGTGGTGTAGAAGCTTGTGTTGCGTCGAAGAGAGAAGGTTCCAGCTTACAAGCTGGTCTGTCTCGATGCGCTGACTTCTGCTCCAAGAAATGGAAAACGAAAATTCCTAGATGCTGCCTTAAAGAGATTTTTCAATGTTCATCAGAGAGAGTATGAACTGGGTTCAGGTGTCTTGAAATATGCAAGCTGAACATTAAAAAGCCCCAAAAAACTGCAGGGATGGATTCCCAACTGGAGATGGAGGGAGAAAGGTGCAGAAATGGACAGTGTGCGTGCAACGACAACAGGTCGTCCCGGAACACAGTACAGAGCTTGTAATATTTCTGGCTTATTCAACCATCATATTACGATCCAGGAAGCTACTCCCAGGGCAGTGGGGATGCAAGAAGCATAGAGATGACGCAATGTGGGATGACTTACCGGTGACAGATGTTAGATTCGGTACCATTCCCGTGAGAAAGACCGCCTGCATGATGCTGCTGCTCTGTAATTGACTGCCGTGTTCGGCGGTAGGGCACAAAACGTTAAACTTTAGTTGCTATTATTAATTAAACCTGTCATCCAAATTACTTCATTTTTTTAAATAAACGTCTCTCAACACCAGCTATCAGTCAGTCATTTCAAAATTATTAAAATCAAAGTATTACTAAAACAAAAGACTGACGATAAGTGTCTCGGGCAGTCCGTCTCTCCAGTTCTGACCGTTCCAGTAGACAGACATGTTGTCTGTTATAGCAGTATTTGTTTCATGCAATTTTATTTACTACAGTTCCGACCGTCGCTAGGTACAGACATGTTGTCTGTAATAATAGTATTTGATTCATGTAATTTTGTTCTCCAGTTCTGACTGTTCCAGTAGACAGACATGTTCTCTGTGGTGGGATGTATTTCATGTTATTTTAGCCAGATATAACGACTGTGGAAAGATATGTTCAATGCGTTGTGATCAAGAACAGTTTCTCGTGTCTATATCAATAATAACGCGAGTGGTATCCCAAATGAGTTATAGTTTATTCGTAGCAGCAGTTACTTGCGAAGTTAATTTCAGCCTCAAGAAAAAGAATCCACAACCTGCGTGCTGTTTTCTGCGCTGGGGACATCATCATGAAGACAGCAGGTTAGTGAAGTGCACAAGAATTTATGTATTCCACACAGGGCAGTGGAAACAACTAGGCACCTCACGTGTACTGCATGCACAATACAGATGTGCTCAGTGACACGTCATCTGCAGTAATGCAGAGGAGGTAAAGGAGGATGAAAGTATTAACACTGTCTCACTTTTATTCCATTTTCTTGCCGTAAGCTGCATCACAACCATCTCACAGCATACGTTCGAAGTGGCCTCCATGGGATGTAATGCGCGTGTTGTCATATAGGACACACACAATCGTACTTCAGCTTACACCATGTTGGCAGGCCACTTGCCTGCAGATTGCACTAGGGTTCGTCTCAATACATTGTAGAACCCGGTCCTCTAAATCTGGTATACGCACAGTCTGCCTCTGTGAGGGAGGTGTTTCGGTACAGCAGTGCTGCCTCTCGACCGTTTACATCCGCTTGGCCGTCCACGGACACCACCTTAGCTTGTTCCCGAAATAAATTCGGTATCATTCTGCTGCTTACAGTACGCTGCGTCAATCACATATCCTACAAATACGCAAGGAGCACTGTCATTCGTCAGCGCCGTCTACCGTGGTAGCGATGAATTTCCAGACACATGTTCAGGGGGCAGTTTTCCCTCCATTTCCAGTCGGGATACCGTCCCCACAATTGGTCGGTTTTATTAATGTTCATCCTGCACATGAGCCACACATAGACATTTTCTATATACACTCCTGGAAATGGAAAAAAGAACACATTGACACCGGTGTGTCAGACCCACCATACTTGCTCCGGACACTGCGAGAGGGCTGTACAAGCAATGATCACACGCACGGCACAGCGGACACACCAGGAACCGCGGTGTTGGCCGTCGAATGGCGCTAGCTGCGCAGCATTTGTGCACCGCCGCCGTCAGTGTCAGCCAGTTTGCCGTGGCATACGGAGCTCCATCGCATACACTGGTAGCATGCCGCGACAGCGTGGACGTGAACCGTATGTGCAGTTGACGGACTTTGAGCGAGGGCGTATAGTGGGCATGCAGTAGGCTGGGTGGACGTACCGCCGAATTGCTCAACACGTGGGGCGTGAGGTCTCCACAGTACATCGATGTTGTCGCCAGTGGTCGGCGGAAGGTGCACGTGCCCGTCGACCTGGGACCGGACCGCAGCGACGCACGGATGCACGCCAAGACCGTAGGATCCTACGCAGTGCCGTAGGGGACCGCACCGCCACTTCCCAGCAAATTAGGGACACTGTTGCTCCTGGGGTATCGGCGAGGACCATTTGCAACCGTCTCCATGAAGCTGGGCTACGGTCCCGCACACCGTTAGGCCGTCTTCCGCTCACGCCCCAACATCGTGCAGCCCCGCCTCCAGTGGTGTCGCGACAGGCGTGAATGGAGGGACGAATGGAGACGTGTCGTCTTCAGCGATGAGAGTCGCTTCTGCCTTGGTGCCAATGATGGTCGTATGCGTGTTTGGCGCCGTGCAGGTGAGCGCCACAATCAGGACTGCATACGACCGAGGCACACAGGGCCAACACCCAGCATCATGGTGTGGGGAGCGATCTCCTACACTGGCCGTACACCACTGGTGATCGTCGAGGGGACACTGAATAGTGCACGGTACATCCAAACCGTCATCGAACCCATCGTTCTACCATTCATAGACCGGCAAGGGAACTTGCTGTTCCAGCAGGACAATGCACGTCCGCATGTATCCCGTGCCACCCAACGTGCTCTAGAAGGTGTAAGTCAACTACCCTGGCCAGCAAGATCTCCGGATCTGTCCCCCATTGAGCATGTATGGGACTGGATGAAGCGTCGTCTCACGCAGTCTGCACGTCCAGCACGAATGCTGGTCCAACTGAGGCGCCAGGTGGAAATGGCATGGCAAGCCATTCCACAGGACTACATCCAGCATCTCTACGATCGTCTCCATGGGAGAATAGCAGCCTGCATTGCTGCGAAAGGTGGATATACACTGTACTAGTGCCGACATTGTGCATGCTCTGTTGCCTGTGTCTATGTGCCTGTGGTTCTGTCAGTGTGATCATGTGATGTATCTGACCCCAGGAATGTGTCAATAAAGTTTCCCCTTCCTGGGACAATGAATTCACGGTGTTCTTATTTCAATTTCCAGGAGTGTACCATATGCGTCCATTGACTTCCAGCGAGCCTATGACAGCATCCATAGAAGTAGCCTCTGCAACATGTTACGAGAATTTAATATACCGCGTAAAATCATTAGGATGATGCAACTGTGCATGGATGGCCCCCAGACAGCAATGAAGTTCAGAGGATCCATATCCCCCCCGCCTTTCCAATTAAAACAGGCGTACGTCAACGAGATGTGAGAAATGTGTGTGAAATCTTACGGCACTTAACTGCTAAGGTCATCAGTTCCTAAGCTTACACACTACTTAACCTAAATCATCCTAAGGACAAACACACACATCCATGCCCGAGGGAGGACTCGAAGCTCCGCCGGGACCAACGAGATGCTCTTTCATGTGTCCTCTTCAACCTTGCATTAGAGAAAGTGGTTCGAGAGAGTAATTTACATCTATACAATGGTCTCCGATTCGAACATAATGAAGTAAAACTCCTGGCTTATGCTGATAAAATAGTGTTGCTGAGTGAAAGTAAAGAAGAACTGAAAGACATTTACAGACCTCTCAGGCACAGTGCCAACAAAATGGGGCTTTTGATTAACCAGGAGAAAACAGAATATATGGAAACAGGTAGTCATAAACCCAAATCCTTACTTTGAAATTAACCGACATCCTAAATTCAAAACGTTCTTCAGTTTAAATACGACGGACCACGTTTAAACAGGAAAAATATCTTAACAATGGATATAAACGAAAGAATAGCCTCAGGTTCAAGATATCTGTACTCACTAAGCAACCCACTCAAAAGTAAACCTTTGTCAAACACCACAAAGATGAAGATATACAACACTATCATCTGCCCCATAGTACTGTACGGTTCAGAAAGCGGGACGCTTACAAAGAATGAAAGAGAAAAACGGAATGTTTTCAAAAGAAAAGTAATGAGAAAAATGTGGGGACCTGTGTTGTAGAATGGTGTCTGGAGAATTCGAAAGAACAATGAAATTTATCAGCTAATGAAGCAACCCACTATCATCCAGAAATTGAGAAGTAGGTGACTGCAATGGGCTGGACATATGGCTAGAATGTAAAACAACAGAATCGCCAAAAAAAAGCATGTGAAGGAACTCTCCAGGTAACAAGGCCATGGGGCCGACCTCGTACAAGGCGGAAAGACAACAGAGTGGAGAACATCGGAGCATTAGGAATTTCCGCAGGGTGGAGAGAGAGAGACTGCGAGAGAGAAGGCGGTGGAAGCAGACAGTTGATGCAGCGCCTGGTCTAGAGGGCCTGTGATCGCTGAGGAGAAGAAGATAAGCATCCATGTTCCTCCTAGTCTCTTTCTGGTGTCTTCTACTCGCCTTTAATTACGTCGTCGTCTTGGGCTCGTCCTTCCCTCTAGAAACCAAGGCAAGATGATTCTAGGTCTCCCTGCCAGTAATTTTCATGGCTAGGTGCACGAATGACCCACTTCTTTTACGTTCCTTGCAGCCAGTCTTCGGTACGGTTTCCACTCCTGCTCGTTCCCTTTCTACTTAAGTTTATCAGTTCCTTTCAGTAAATCCCGCCGTTTATCTCTCCACCGTTCGCTGCTCAGCCGTCAGTTTTAGGAAGATTTTCACGTTAAAAAGTCTTTCTCTGTCATCAATAAAAACTGAATTCTAAATCAGTCTGGAGGTCCATATAGGGGCTTGCAACTATTATGGATATAATTATTGGAAGGAATTTAAAAAAGCTGCGTGGTTGCTTAAAAGAAGTCGCTGGTTTTTTTATGAATTTGTTTGCTGCCTTCATGAGGCACATCGGTTTCAGCTGATCGTCTGATGATCTATTATAAGTAGACAAAGTAAAAGATTTTATGTAAAAATTTTTACAGAACCGCAAATGTCTCACAAAAATCAGTTCTACACGAACAAAACAGTTTCTAATAAAGAAATACGTACCGTGTTGGAAAACAGCACTTCAGCTTATCATGTATACGTCAAAGAGTGTGTAACCTCCCCACCGCAATTTTTTTAAAGAAAATATAGCAATACTTAATAGAAATGGGAGCCAAGTGTAACCTCCCCACCGCAATTTTTTTAAAGAAAATATAGCAATACTTAATAGAAATGGGAGCCAAGTGTAACCTCCCCACCGCAATTTTTAAAAGAAAATAACGATACTAATTAGAAATGCTGATGGACATGGCTCTATGCGTAACCTGCCTACAATCAAATGTACTGACAATGGCAACAAATGTGAAATTCGCAATCTGACTCAATTATAAATCCTTCAAAAAATTAAAGTCCATTCAGTGACAAGAAAATTCAATTAAACCGAATATCGGTTTTTGGCCCTGTGTAAAAACAATCAGAATTAAAGTCTTACCTCAGAATAAATGGATGTCACATATCTGCTCTTGTTGTTGCGCACCACTTGGAGGAACTACATTGCAAATAATAATATTCTCCTTTTTTTTTGTAATTCTAGTGAAATTTTTCTTCAAAAAGAAGTGGGATGAAATGGGAAGTGCAACGAGATCTTTAGTTCAAAAAAAAATTAAACTTTTGAAAAAATGCTTTTGAAATAAAAAATTATTATTGGGAGACTTGTTGGAGAATAATTACAATAAATAAAATTTTTCATTATCTAATGATTATATTAATTAACAGTATACCTTATTCCTCATCTTGACCATTGTTGCCGACCGCCTACATCACACAACCGCACTGGGCTGCTACTACTGACCGACCGCTCTGCATGACGACTACAGACTGAGTACTGCTCTCAACTAGACAGAGCTACAGACTCGCAACGACTGACTGACTGCTACTCTGCATAGCGACAACTAACTCGCAAAGACTACTACTGACTGAGAACCGCTCGCAACACTCGCGCGGTCAAGCGCATACTCTCTGGTCACAGATGCTACAATGCCTCGCCATCGCTGCTGCGTTACATACGTGTTTCATAACCCTCCACTCGGGGGGCAAAAATTTGGCAGCGATGGTGAGTCATTTGGACTTGCCAAGCGCGGCAAAATTTTTCTTTAATTAACAAAATCCTACAACTTACAGAATATTTAAATGTTGTGCACACGCACTAAGTACAAAATATATCAGACAAGGACAAAATGTGAGTACAAAACATAGTAGCAAATCAGAAAAGTATATACAAATTATTTGACAGATAACAAAGTGCACAGGCACTGAAAAAATTCTTTAGCATATTCAGAACAAATAAACAGACTGGCAAGAATAATTAGATGTAGTACATAAAGTAAATGTTGTGCACACGCACTAAGTACAAAATATATCAGACAAAGACAAAAATGTGAGTACAAAACATAGTAGCAAATCAGAAAAGTATATACAAATTATTTGACAGATAACAAAGTGCACAGGCACTGAAAAAATTCTTTAGCATATTCAGAACAAATAAACAGACTGGCAAAAAATATTATGTTGACAAGTGTACATGCACTGAAAAATGTCTTTAGCATTTTCACAACAAATAAACATAATGGCAAAAAAAAAAAATTCATGTCCAAAGTGCACATGCACTGAAAAATGTCTTTAGTATTTTCACAACAAATAAACATAATGGCAAACATCATGTCGACCAGTGACGTAAGTGTACTCACACTGGAGTTTAGCGAATCGAAAAATGTATAACTTATGAACATAAATGATGTTACCAAAAAAAAATTTTTTTCTTTATGTGACAAGAATCAGGATAGGAAAGGGAAGGATTGCATCATGGTTGTAGCACTTTAGATTGCACACAGCTGCTCTGAAAGTCCATATCTTTCCACAGTAGTACAACACCAAGTGACACAACTTGAAGCTCTTTTCCCATCAGAATTTATCAGTGTAGCCAAGACACTGAACTGTCGTAGTAATGTTCCATGTTTTCATTTTGGCAGTACATTAGGTACACCAAACAGTGGGACCATAATAATGTCTTCATCGCTCATGGTGGTGGACAGCATGTCGTGTCAACACCACACTCTTACAAGGCACACCAACGTAGAATTAGTGCAAAACCAAATATAGTGCTCCATGATCACTGGGATAAACAGGACAAATGGACATTGCAGTAATTCAGGGTAGTCAGCTTATGAGGTGAAGGACATCAAGTCACATAATATTGACAATTACAGTCTTCATTGATAGTTCGTGGCATTCATAGCCCAGTTATTGAACATTTCTGTACCAAGTATGTAGTATTACAGAAAAATGTTCATTAATTGTTTTACATAGAATCAGTAGCCTTCTTTTCCTGGTTACAAAATATTATGAAATAATCGCATTCTTTTCAGTTACAGAGTATAATTAAGAATCATTAACCTTCTCCTAATTACAGTTAATTAATCATTTGTCTTTAATTAATCATTTGTCTAATTACAGTTAATTAATCATTTGTATAATTACAGTTAATTAATCATTTGTCGTTAATTAATCATTTGTCTAATTACAGTTAATTAATCATTTGTCGTTAATTAATCATTTGTCTAATTACAGTTAATTAATTAATCATTTGTAGCCTTAATTAATTACAAAGCATTATTAAACAGTACCATAGTTAATTAATTATGTGTCATTCCAATCTATTAAGAATCATTAGTCTTTTCCTAATTACAAAGCATTATGAAACAGTCACATTCATTTCCAACAACAAAGTATCAACATTGGAAACAAGAGCTAATCAATGGCATAATTAATAACAATTTCGTTGATTGACATTAATTATTGGCACTCAGTGGCCATCAAGTATTGAATAGAATAAAACATAGTTCATCATTCAGTATTATTCAGATCATTACAAAGTCATTATTAAAAATCAGTTAATTACAGTCAAATCATTAGTAATCACAGGCATTACAATAAACAGTGGCAGTTATTAGCTAGTGACAAAGCATTATTTTGAATATAGTCTCATTAAGAGGTCATTACTCGAGTGACATGCTATTCAGAGTTGATCAGTATTATTCAGAATTATCATAAACTAGTGACATTATGTGGGACTGGTAATACATTTTTTTTGGTAGCAATGCATTGCGTTAGGATCGATAATTAATTGCTGAGGCATAATACTTTTTGCTTTTGACCTATTGCTGCAAATGAGGATAGGTAACGTCATTCGTCATGAGTCAGCTGTAGCAAGATTATGTAACAAGGCAGTACATGTGATCACATTTATAAATGATAAACACAAATGGGTAAAAAATATAAAAATGCAAGTACTAGAACAGGTATAATAAGTAACAGGTTTAGTAAGTGTCATGAAAAACTTCTCCTGGAAAAAATACAAAAACGGATTATTGACCTGAAAGAAGAAACGCACACTATGCTGAAAAGTAGTGAACTTCGAATTAACAAGTAGTGAAATGTGTATAAAATGTGTTCCATAGCTGTCCTTTCCAAAACTTTCCGTCATCCTACTATGCAATGTAACACCTGCTGTCAAAGCAAACCGCAACAAATACTTAAATAACTACGTGGCATAAAGAAAAAAAAACTTCATTATCCATATCATCATAACTTCACCATTATCATCACCTGTAAAGAAAAACTTCATTATTCATAATACCATTTCCTTCATCATTATTCATCAGTATTCACTATCATCTGCAAAAAATCACTTCATTACTCATTACATAACTATTCCTTATCTCTAGCATATTTCATCACTAAAACTAAGATGTGTAGTTCTCTCTGACAGCCTGCATCAATCACCTTGTATTCTGAAAGAAAAAATTAGTTAAGACTGCTATTCTGTGATGAGTATAGTATAGTCTTGTTAATGCTTGTTAATCCTGATCCCTTTACTCTTCCTCATAAAGTTATTGCATCTCCTTTCGTTTATTCCGTAGGTGAAATTCCCATTTATGTTAAATTTATTTCTTAGAATCATCATTCCTTTCTGAAATTGATGAACAAAGATTAATGTCTTGCATTTAAATCCTATACCCACTAAATAATGACTGGTTTATGGTGACACAATTAACCATACAGCATAACATGACAGAAAACGTAATATGTCCAAGACATTGACAGTGTTCGGATGCAAAAAAATGTACACAGAATAATACAATGCAGTAGCAAAAAAAATGTGAAACAGTCACGATGTTGAGATGTCATAAGGCAAAAAAAAAAAATGTCAAAGTCGACTGGTGTGTGTTATATCTTAACTATTTCATAGTGCATACAAACAAAACTGGAGTACAGTCATATACACAAAAAAATGGAAAATGTGCACGGTCTGATGTGTAACGACAAGAAAAGCGACCTGCTAACCTTACCTTGCCGGGCACTTGCCAAGAAAAAAAATACGATAATCATCAATAAGTAGTCACATAAATATAATTGCAGAAATAGTCGTAAATGTGTAAATTCATCTGGAAAAATATGCACGGTCTGATGTGTGACGACAAGAAGAGCGACCTGCTAACCTTACCTTGCCGGGCACTTGCCAAGAAAAAAATACGATAATCATCAATAATTAGTCAGGTGAATTAATTGCATTAGTAAATGGCATCATAGTGTGTTGAATCATACAGTGGTTTCACTCAATAAACGGTTTAATGTTTGAGATATGGTGATTGCCTTTCGCTTTTCTGGTTCTCAAAGTTTCGACGTGTACAACATTGGGGTGAGGGATATTGCGAATCCGATACGGACCTGCGTATAGAAGTTCAAATTTACTGCACTTACCTTTTAATTTGCTGGATAAATAGTGTGTACGTACTAATATCTTCTGTCCAACGTGAAAGTCGCGGCGTGTACAAACCTGTTTTTGCTGTCTTCTCCGGCGCTCTGCGGCACGTTTGATGTTGTTCAGCGCAATGTCAATTATTTCGTGGTGTCGTAGGCGACGATTTTTGGGGAATTCTATTAATTCTTTAATTTTGTTCGGTGGTTCAACGTTTTTCAGTATAACAGTCGGAGATAGCATAGTGGATTCATTTGGAATGGAATTAATTACATCTTGGAATGAGAGTATGTGTGTATCCCAATCAATATGTCTTTTGTGGCAGTATATTCTGCACAGCTTACCAATTTCCTTCATTAATCTTTCACAAGGGTTCGAAGAAGCGTGGTACTTGGATATATAGATCGGAGAAATGTTTCTAGCTCGTAACATGCGTGTCCATACACTACTACGAAATTGAGATCCATTATCAGAAATTACTTTCATTACATGCCCTACATGAAATAGAAAATGTTTTACAAATGCTTTCGAAACAGTTTTAGCAGTAGCTTTGCGTAACGGAGTGAAAGTAACAAATTTTGAAGTGAGCTCAACAGCGACAAAAATGTAGCAAAAACCTCTGTTAGTTCTCGGAATCGGACCAAAAATATCTACTGCGGCCATGTGTCTTAATTTCACAGGTATAATGGGATATAAAGGAGGAATATGTGAAGTGGTGTCTGATTTAGCTTTCTGGCAAATTTTACAAGACGCTAAAACTCGTCGTATACGTTTGTCCATGTTGGTAAAATAACAGTTCTGTCTCAGTATAAGAAAACATTTTCGTGCTCCGTAATGTGCGTAACTTAAATGAGTGTACCAAATTAGTTTGTTAACCAGTTCGTCAGGAATGCATAATAACCAAATGTTGCTGTCAGGATGAGAGCGGCGAAACAGAATGTCATTGCGTACAGTGTAGTGGTTCCTAATCGTAACATTATTCCTATCTTGCCAAAGGTGTTTAATTTCTTTCCACACGTTGTCTTTGTTTTGTTCTTGTGCTATGTCCTGTAATGACGATGAAATAAAGTTTTCAAATGCAACTTGCTGAATGTACATGACACTGAAATTTGTTTTGCAGAAGTTGGTTGCTACGTCTTGCTGATTGTTACTGAGAGAACGCGATAGTGCGTCTGCTATAACATTTTGCGTAACGGGAATGTGAACTATTGTAAAATTAAATTCCTGTAAATATAGTTTCCATCTGCTTAACCTTTCGTGAGTGAATTTAGCTGAAAGTAAAAATTGTATCGCTCTATGGTCTGTGTAGACGGTGGTATGTCTGCCGTAAAGAAAGTGCCTAAATCTCGTGAAAGCCCATACAACACATAATGTTTCAAGTTCTGTGACGGAATAATTTCGTTCAGCAGGTGACAAAATGCGACTTGCAAATGCGATGTTTTTAATTACTGTAGAACCATCTTCTTCTATTTCCTGGAAAATGTGTACGCCTAAGGCGGTGTTGGAACTGTCGGTAGCAATGGAAAAATTTCTAGTAAGATCGGGGTGCGATAACAGTGGAGCATTCAACAGAGCATGTTTCAAATAACATTCTCGTGAGCAAAATTCTGCGTGTCAAAAGTAATGTTTGCGTTACTGTAATATGCAATCTGTGCTGTATCTGGTTAAAATCTATCGTACGTGTTATTATTTACGGGAGAATGTTGTGGCATATCCACTATATGAACTGTTCTGTTATTTCCTACTGACGTGTTACGCTATGGATGACACCTATTGTCTGTTTCATTCATGATTATTTGTTGTTGCTGATGTTGTTGCTGCTCATAAGATCGACTGTTATTAAAATGTACGCTGAAAATTGTGCTCGTTATTTTTACGTCTGTCATGATAGTAATTTCTATACGGCGTATTGCTATGCGAGTTGAAATAGTGTGTTGTCTGTACGTAGTTATTTCTTTGCTGCCATGCGTTACTATTTGTTGGATCTGGGACTATACGTGCACGCGGCGAAACATTAAAGTTTGGTTGACCTTGTAGACTGCATTGTTGGTTAGGTATGCTAAGCGGTTGACTTTCATGCTATTGTGGTGGAAAACGTCTATTGTTACCAAAAAATGCGTTTGCTGTTAATTTTACACATACTGATGATTACGATTTTTATCTGTAATTAAAATTACGGCGGTAGTTGTCATTACGGGAGTGCCTGCTGAAAATTGTCACATTCGGTAAAAGATTTGTCATATCGGGTTTTCAGTACAATATTTCTTAATTCTATATAGAGCAATAGTTAAAGAGCAGTTTGGATAGATATAAAGGATAGTAGAAGAGAAGGCAGCAGTGCAGAAAACTAAAGATGAAACAGCACTACTACAGCTCGGGGCCCTATGCTCGCTACGGCACATATTCATTAAAGCGTAATGAATCCCCTGAGGTCATTTACGCACTGCAAATAAATTTTAGCTTTTGTGTTACAGGCAATAGCGGTAAAATTTCAAAGGCAAATTGTTGTATCCGTGCTAATTCAAATTTCTTCATTACAGGCAATGCTGTTGTAAATACAAAAATAAATTGTCGCATCTGGTTCAAAGCTAGTTTCTCCATTACCGATAATAGCGGTGAATGTACAAAGATAAATTGTCGTATACAGTGCAAAGCGTGTGCCTGTACGCTGTCATTATTAAATTCCTTAGATTTTCTTACAAATGCAAATTGCTCGAAATCTACGTTCTCGTCACTTAGTTTGATAATACGTTCAGGTTTGTGTGAAAGTCTGTTTGTCTGTGTGATTTCGGATTTCAAGTTGCGTAGCTTTTCAGATTTTAAGTCGCGTGGCTTTTCGGATTTTAAGTCGCGTAGTTGCTGTAAATTGTTCACATTATACACGCTGCGTAAGTCTGACAAATGCTCGCAACGTGGCGGATTCTGTGACGTATTGGTGACTGAAATAATTGTTAATTCTGTTACTTTAATACTTTCGTCAATCTGGTTATTGTGTCGTTCACTTTTCTCGTCAACTTCCGTATTCGGAGTGTATGAAACTTCCACTGACTCTAAATTAACTTCGTCGCGAATCTGTACTTCGTTTTTAGGGCATTGTTCGGTGACTGCATTAATTTCGTGTATCTGTGTTGCGTTTGCTGAACATTGTTCAGTGACTGCATTAACTTCGTCTTTATGTAATTCTGTTGTGCTTACATGTGTACTATTTAATTCTTGTGCAACAGTGCCAACTTTTTCATTACTGTTATTAGCACAAGTCTTAGTATTCACACGTAATTGTACTCTAGTGTCCTGACATTGTATGGTAACAGCTGTAATCTGTTCGCTAACTTGTTTGTTCTGTTCTTTACGGTCGTCTTGTTTTTCGTTTGTGAGATCGACACTTTCATTAATTATTTCGCGAAATTGTTTGTTCCGTTCATCAAGTTTTTCATTAAGTTGTTTAGACATTTGTTGCAAAAATGCTATAATAATAGAGCGTCCCGCGTCATCAATTGTCGTCAAATCAACATAGGACATAACCGAGTTCGTTTGTTCATCATTAAGATAAAAGTCATCATTAGTGGTTGGAATACACTGATAGTTAGTGAACGCAGGATTGTCATCATTACACTGCGTGTCACATGTCCTATCGGTAAAGTTGTTTGCGTCGGTAATTTCATTCATAATACCTCGCGATACACTATTCACAGTCTTTCGCGGCATTTTTGCAATAGTCACAATTATTCACAAAACAAATAAGCACAATGCAAAAGTAACACACAAATACAACAGAGCAAAGAATTGCCGTTGACCTGTAGAAAGAAAGTCACAAGTTAATAAAAGCGTTGCGCCAAATCCTAATTATCTAAGCAAATAAGAGCAGATATCTGACTGTCGCTCAAAAGACTCTCAACGAAATACGATCCTGGACTGGGTGTCGCCAAGTGTAACCTCCCCACCGCAATTTTTTTAAAGAAAATATAGCAATACTTAATAGAAATGGGAGCCAAGTGTAACCTCCCCACCGCAATTTTTTTAAAGAAAATATAGCAATACTTAATAGAAATGGGAGCCAAGTGTAACCTCCCCACCGCAATTTTTAAAAGAAAATAACGATACTAATTAGAAATGCTGATGGACATGGCTCTATGCGTAACCTGCCTACAATCAAATGTACTGACAATGGCAACAAATGTGAAATTCGCAATCTGACTCAATTATAAATCCTTCAAAAAATTAAAGTCCATTCAGTGACAAGAAAATTCAATTAAACCGAATATCGGTTTTTGGCCCTGTGTAAAAACAATCAGAATTAAAGTCTTACCTCAGAATAAATGGATGTCACATATCTGCTCTTGTTGTTGCGCACCACTTGGAGGAACTACATTGCAAATAATAATATTCTCCTTTTTTTTTGTAATTCTAGTGAAATTTTTCTTCAAAAAGAAGTGGGATGAAATGGGAAGTGCAACGAGATCTTTAGTTCAAAAAAAAATTAAACTTTTGAAAAAATGCTTTTGAAATAAAAAATTATTATTGGGAGACTTGTTGGAGAATAATTACAATAAATAAAATTTTTCATTATCTAATGATTATATTAATTAACAGTATACCTTATTCCTCATCTTGACCATTGTTGCCGACCGCCTACATCACACAACCGCACTGGGCTGCTACTACTGACCGACCGCTCTGCATGACGACTACAGACTGAGTACTGCTCTCAACTAGACAGAGCTACAGACTCGCAACGACTGACTGACTGCTACTCTGCATAGCGACAACTAACTCGCAAAGACTACTACTGACTGAGAACCGCTCGCAACACTCGCGCGGTCAAGCGCATACTCTCTGGTCACAGATGCTACAATGCCTCGCCATCGCTGCTGCGTTACATACGTGTTTCATAACCCTCCACTCGGGGGGCAAAAATTTGGCAGCGATGGTGAGTCATTTGGACTTGCCAAGCGCGGCAAAATTTTTCTTTAATTAACAAAATCCTACAACTTACAGAATATTTAAATGTTGTGCACACGCACTAAGTACAAAATATATCAGACAAGGACAAAATGTGAGTACAAAACATAGTAGCAAATCAGAAAAGTATATACAAATTATTTGACAGATAACAAAGTGCACAGGCACTGAAAAAATTCTTTAGCATATTCAGAACAAATAAACAGACTGGCAAGAATAATTAGATGTAGTACATAAAGTAAATGTTGTGCACACGCACTAAGTACAAAATATATCAGACAAAGACAAAAATGTGAGTACAAAACATAGTAGCAAATCAGAAAAGTATATACAAATTATTTGACAGATAACAAAGTGCACAGGCACTGAAAAAATTCTTTAGCATATTCAGAACAAATAAACAGACTGGCAAAAAATATTATGTTGACAAGTGTACATGCACTGAAAAATGTCTTTAGCATTTTCACAACAAATAAACATAATGGCAAAAAAAAAAATTCATGTCCAAAGTGCACATGCACTGAAAAATGTCTTTAGTATTTTCACAACAAATAAACATAATGGCAAACATCATGTCGACCAGTGACATAAGTGTACTCACACTGGAGTTTAGCGAATCGAAAAATGTATAACTTATGAACATAAATGATGTTACCAAAAAAAAATTTTTTTCTTTATGTGACAAGAATCAGGATAGGAAAGGGAAGGATTGCATCATGGTTGTAGCACTTTAGATTGCACACAGCTGCTCTGAAAGTCCATATCTTTCCACAGTAGTACAACACCAAGTGACACAACTTGAAGCTCTTTTCCCATCAGAATTTATCAGTGTAGCCAAGACACTGAACTGTCGTAGTAATGTTCCATGTTTTCATTTTGGCAGTACATTAGGTACACCAAACAGTGGGACCATAATAATGTCTTCATCGCTCATGGTGGTGGACAGCATGTCGTGTCAACACCACACTCTTACAAGGCACACCAACGTAGAATTAGTGCAAAACCAAATATAGTGCTCCATGATCACTGGGATAAACAGGACAAATGGACATTGCAGTAATTCAGGGTAGTCAGCTTATGAGGTGAAGGACATCAAGTCACATAATATTGACAATTACAGTCTTCATTGATAGTTCGTGGCATTCATAGCCCAGTTATTGAACATTTCTGTACCAAGTATGTAGTATTACAGAAAAATGTTCATTAATTGTTTTACATAGAATCAGTAGCCTTCTTTTCCTGGTTACAAAATATTATGAAATAATCGCATTCTTTTCAGTTACAGAGTATAATTAAGAATCATTAACCTTCTCCTAATTACAGTTAATTAATCATTTGTCTTTAATTAATCATTTGTCTAATTACAGTTAATTAATCATTTGTATAATTACAGTTAATTAATCATTTGTCGTTAATTAATCATTTGTCTAATTACAGTTAATTAATCATTTGTCGTTAATTAATCATTTGTCTAATTACAGTTAATTAATTAATCATTTGTAGCCTTAATTAATTACAAAGCATTATTAAACAGTACCATAGTTAATTAATTATGTGTCATTCCAATCTATTAAGAATCATTAGTCTTTTCCTAATTACAAAGCATTATGAAACAGTCACATTCATTTCCAACAACAAAGTATCAACATTGGAAACAAGAGCTAATCAATGGCATAATTAATAACAATTTCGTTGATTGACATTAATTATTGGCACTCAGTGGCCATCAAGTATTGAATAGAATAAAACATAGTTCATCATTCAGTATTATTCAGATCATTACAAAGTCATTATTAAAAATCAGTTAATTACAGTCAAATCATTAGTAATCACAGGCATTACAATAAACAGTGGCAGTTATTAGCTAGTGACAAAGCATTATTTTGAATATAGTCTCATTAAGAGGTCATTACTCGAGTGACATGCTATTCAGAGTTGATCAGTATTATTCAGAATTATCATAAACTAGTGACATTATGTGGGACTGGTAATACATTTTTTTTGGTAGCAATGCATTGCGTTAGGATCGATAATTAATTGCTGAGGCATAATACTTTTTGCTTTTGACCTATTGCTGCAAATGAGGATAGGTAACGTCATTCGTCATGAGTCAGCTGTAGCAAGATTATGTAACAAGGCAGTACATGTGATCACATTTATAAATGATAAACACAAATGGGTAAAAAATATAAAAATGCAAGTACTAGAACAGGTATAATAAGTAACAGGTTTAGTAAGTGTCATGAAAAACTTCTCCTGGAAAAAATACAAAAACGGATTATTGACCTGAAAGAAGAAACGCACACTATGCTGAAAAGTAGTGAACTTCGAATTAACAAGTAGTGAAATGTGTATAAAATGTGTTCCATAGCTGTCCTTTCCAAAACTTTCCGTCATCCTACTATGCAATGTAACACCTGCTGTCAAAGCAAACCGCAACAAATACTTAAATAACTACGTGGCATAAAGAAAAAAAAACTTCATTATCCATATCATCATAACTTCACCATTATCATCACCTGTAAAGAAAAACTTCATTATTCATAATACCATTTCCTTCATCATTATTCATCAGTATTCACTATCATCTGCAAAAAATCACTTCATTACTCATTACATAACTATTCCTTATCTCTAGCATATTTCATCACTAAAACTAAGATGTGTAGTTCTCTCTGACAGCCTGCATCAATCACCTTGTATTCTGAAAGAAAAAATTAGTTAAGACTGCTATTCTGTGATGAGTATAGTATAGTCTTGTTAATGCTTGTTAATCCTGATCCCTTTACTCTTCCTCATAAAGTTATTGCATCTCCTTTCGTTTATTCCGTAGGTGAAATTCCCATTTATGTTAAATTTATTTCTTAGAATCATCATTCCTTTCTGAAATTGATGAACAAAGATTAATGTCTTGCATTTAAATCCTATACCCACTAAATAATGACTGGTTTATGGTGACACAATTAACCATACAGCATAACATGACAGAAAACGTAATATGTCCAAGACATTGACAGTGTTCGGATGCAAAAAAATGTACACAGAATAATACAATGCAGTAGCAAAAAAAATGTGAAACAGTCACGATGTTGAGATGTCATAAGGCAAAAAAAAAAAATGTCAAAGTCGACTGGTGTGTGTTATATCTTAACTATTTCATAGTGCATACAAACAAAACTGGAGTACAGTCATATACACAAAAAAATGGAAAATGTGCACGGTCTGATGTGTAACGACAAGAAAAGCGACCTGCTAACCTTACCTTGCCGGGCACTTGCCAAGAAAAAAAATACGATAATCATCAATAAGTAGTCACATAAATATAATTGCAGAAATAGTCGTAAATGTGTAAATTCATCTGGAAAAATATGCACGGTCTGATGTGTGACGACAAGAAGAGCGACCTGCTAACCTTACCTTGCCGGGCACTTGCCAAGAAAAAAATACGATAATCATCAATAATTAGTCAGGTGAATTAATTGCATTAGTAAATGGCATCATAGTGTGTTGAATCATACAGTGGTTTCACTCAATAAACGGTTTAATGTTTGAGATATGGTGATTGCCTTTCGCTTTTCTGGTTCTCAAAGTTTCGACGTGTACAACATTGGGGTGAGGGATATTGCGAATCCGATACGGACCTGCGTATAGAAGTTCAAATTTACTGCACTTACCTTTTAATTTGCTGGATAAATAGTGTGTACGTACTAATATCTTCTGTCCAACGTGAAAGTCGCGGCGTGTACAAACCTGTTTTTGCTGTCTTCTCCGGCGCTCTGCGGCACGTTTGATGTTGTTCAGCGCAATGTCAATTATTTCGTGGTGTCGTAGGCGACGATTTTTGGGGAATTCTATTAATTCTTTAATTTTGTTCGGTGGTTCAACGTTTTTCAGTATAACAGTCGGAGATAGCATAGTGGATTCATTTGGAATGGAATTAATTACATCTTGGAATGAGAGTATGTGTGTATCCCAATCAATATGTCTTTTGTGGCAGTATATTCTGCACAGCTTACCAATTTCCTTCATTAATCTTTCACAAGGGTTCGAAGAAGCGTGGTACTTGGATATATAGATCGGAGAAATGTTTCTAGCTCGTAACATGCGTGTCCATACACTACTACGAAATTGAGATCCATTATCAGAAATTACTTTCATTACATGCCCTACATGAAATAGAAAATGTTTTACAAATGCTTTCGAAACAGTTTTAGCAGTAGCTTTGCGTAACGGAGTGAAAGTAACAAATTTTGAAGTGAGCTCAACAGCGACAAAAATGTAGCAAAAACCTCTGTTAGTTCTCGGAATCGGACCAAAAATATCTACTGCGGCCATGTGTCTTAATTTCACAGGTATAATGGGATATAAAGGAGGAATATGTGAAGTGGTGTCTGATTTAGCTTTCTGGCAAATTTTACAAGACGCTAAAACTCGTCGTATACGTTTGTCCATGTTGGTAAAATAACAGTTCTGTCTCAGTATAAGAAAACATTTTCGTGCTCCGTAATGTGCGTAACTTAAATGAGTGTACCAAATTAGTTTGTTAACCAGTTCGTCAGGAATGCATAATAACCAAATGTTGCTGTCAGGATGAGAGCGGCGAAACAGAATGTCATTGCGTACAGTGTAGTGGTTCCTAATCGTAACATTATTCCTATCTTGCCAAAGGTGTTTAATTTCTTTCCACACGTTGTCTTTGTTTTGTTCTTGTGCTATGTCCTGTAATGACGATGAAATAAAGTTTTCAAATGCAACTTGCTGAATGTACATGACACTGAAATTTGTTTTGCAGAAGTTGGTTGCTACGTCTTGCTGATTGTTACTGAGAGAACGCGATAGTGCGTCTGCTATAACATTTTGCGTAACGGGAATGTGAACTATTGTAAAATTAAATTCCTGTAAATATAGTTTCCATCTGCTTAACCTTTCGTGAGTGAATTTAGCTGAAAGTAAAAATTGTATCGCTCTATGGTCTGTGTAGACGGTGGTATGTCTGCCGTAAAGAAAGTGCCTAAATCTCGTGAAAGCCCATACAACACATAATGTTTCAAGTTCTGTGACGGAATAATTTCGTTCAGCAGGTGACAAAATGCGACTTGCAAATGCGATGTTTTTAATTACTGTAGAACCATCTTCTTCTATTTCCTGGAAAATGTGTACGCCTAAGGCGGTGTTGGAACTGTCGGTAGCAATGGAAAAATTTCTAGTAAGATCGGGGTGCGATAACAGTGGAGCATTCAACAGAGCATGTTTCAAATAACATTCTCGTGAGCAAAATTCTGCGTGTCAAAAGTAATGTTTGCGTTACTGTAATATGCAATCTGTGCTGTATCTGGTTAAAATCTATCGTACGTGTTATTATTTACGGGAGAATGTTGTGGCATATCCACTATATGAACTGTTCTGTTATTTCCTACTGACGTGTTACGCTATGGATGACACCTATTGTCTGTTTCATTCATGATTATTTGTTGTTGCTGATGTTGTTGCTGCTCATAAGATCGACTGTTATTAAAATGTACGCTGAAAATTGTGCTCGTTATTTTTACGTCTGTCATGATAGTAATTTCTATACGGCGTATTGCTATGCGAGTTGAAATAGTGTGTTGTCTGTACGTAGTTATTTCTTTGCTGCCATGCGTTACTATTTGTTGGATCTGGGACTATACGTGCACGCGGCGAAACATTAAAGTTTGGTTGACCTTGTAGACTGCATTGTTGGTTAGGTATGCTAAGCGGTTGACTTTCATGCTATTGTGGTGGAAAACGTCTATTGTTACCAAAAAATGCGTTTGCTGTTAATTTTACACATACTGATGATTACGATTTTTATCTGTAATTAAAATTACGGCGGTAGTTGTCATTACGGGAGTGCCTGCTGAAAATTGTCACATTCGGTAAAAGATTTGTCATATCGGGTTTTCAGTACAATATTTCTTAATTCTATATAGAGCAATAGTTAAAGAGCAGTTTGGATAGATATAAAGGATAGTAGAAGAGAAGGCAGCAGTGCAGAAAACTAAAGATGAAACAGCACTACTACAGCTCGGGGCCCTATGCTCGCTACGGCACATATTCATTAAAGCGTAATGAATCCCCTGAGGTCATTTACGCACTGCAAATAAATTTTAGCTTTTGTGTTACAGGCAATAGCGGTAAAATTTCAAAGGCAAATTGTTGTATCCGTGCTAATTCAAATTTCTTCATTACAGGCAATGCTGTTGTAAATACAAAAATAAATTGTCGCATCTGGTTCAAAGCTAGTTTCTCCATTACCGATAATAGCGGTGAATGTACAAAGATAAATTGTCGTATACAGTGCAAAGCGTGTGCCTGTACGCTGTCATTATTAAATTCCTTAGATTTTCTTACAAATGCAAATTGCTCGAAATCTACGTTCTCGTCACTTAGTTTGATAATACGTTCAGGTTTGTGTGAAAGTCTGTTTGTCTGTGTGATTTCGGATTTCAAGTTGCGTAGCTTTTCAGATTTTAAGTCGCGTGGCTTTTCGGATTTTAAGTCGCGTAGTTGCTGTAAATTGTTCACATTATACACGCTGCGTAAGTCTGACAAATGCTCGCAACGTGGCGGATTCTGTGACGTATTGGTGACTGAAATAATTGTTAATTCTGTTACTTTAATACTTTCGTCAATCTGGTTATTGTGTCGTTCACTTTTCTCGTCAACTTCCGTATTCGGAGTGTATGAAACTTCCACTGACTCTAAATTAACTTCGTCGCGAATCTGTACTTCGTTTTTAGGGCATTGTTCGGTGACTGCATTAATTTCGTGTATCTGTGTTGCGTTTGCTGAACATTGTTCAGTGACTGCATTAACTTCGTCTTTATGTAATTCTGTTGTGCTTACATGTGTACTATTTAATTCTTGTGCAACAGTGCCAACTTTTTCATTACTGTTATTAGCACAAGTCTTAGTATTCACACGTAATTGTACTCTAGTGTCCTGACATTGTATGGTAACAGCTGTAATCTGTTCGCTAACTTGTTTGTTCTGTTCTTTACGGTCGTCTTGTTTTTCGTTTGTGAGATCGACACTTTCATTAATTATTTCGCGAAATTGTTTGTTCCGTTCATCAAGTTTTTCATTAAGTTGTTTAGACATTTGTTGCAAAAATGCTATAATAATAGAGCGTCCCGCGTCATCAATTGTCGTCAAATCAACATAGGACATAACCGAGTTCGTTTGTTCATCATTAAGATAAAAGTCATCATTAGTGGTTGGAATACACTGATAGTTAGTGAACGCAGGATTGTCATCATTACACTGCGTGTCACATGTCCTATCGGTAAAGTTGTTTGCGTCGGTAATTTCATTCATAATACCTCGCGATACACTATTCACAGTCTTTCGCGGCATTTTTGCAATAGTCACAATTATTCACAAAACAAATAAGCACAATGCAAAAGTAACACACAAATACAACAGAGCAAAGAATTGCCGTTGACCTGTAGAAAGAAAGTCACAAGTTAATAAAAGCGTTGCGCCAAATCCTAATTATCTAAGCAAATAAGAGCAGATATCTGACTGTCGCTCAAAAGACTCTCAACGAAATACGATCCTGGACTGGGTGTCGCCAAGTGTAACCTCCCCACCGCAATTTTTTTAAAGAAAATATAGCAATACTTAATAGAAATGGGAGCCAAGTGTAACCTCCCCACCGCAATTTTTTTAAAGAAAATATAGCAATACTTAATAGAAATGGGAGCCAAGTGTAACCTCCCCACCGCAATTTTTAAAAGAAAATAACGATACTAATTAGAAATGCTGATGGACATGGCTCTATGCGTAACCTGCCTACAATCAAATGTACTGACAATGGCAACAAATGTGAAATTCGCAATCTGACTCAATTATAAATCCTTCAAAAAATTAAAGTCCATTCAGTGACAAGAAAATTCAATTAAACCGAATATCGGTTTTTGGCCCTGTGTAAAAACAATCAGAATTAAAGTCTTACCTCAGAATAAATGGATGTCACATATCTGCTCTTGTTGTTGCGCACCACTTGGAGGAACTACATTGCAAATAATAATATTCTCCTTTTTTTTTGTAATTCTAGTGAAATTTTTCTTCAAAAAGAAGTGGGATGAAATGGGAAGTGCAACGAGATCTTTAGTTCAAAAAAAAATTAAACTTTTGAAAAAATGCTTTTGAAATAAAAAATTATTATTGGGAGACTTGTTGGAGAATAATTACAATAAATAAAATTTTTCATTATCTAATGATTATATTAATTAACAGTATACCTTATTCCTCATCTTGACCATTGTTGCCGACCGCCTACATCACACAACCGCACTGGGCTGCTACTACTGACCGACCGCTCTGCATGACGACTACAGACTGAGTACTGCTCTCAACTAGACAGAGCTACAGACTCGCAACGACTGACTGACTGCTACTCTGCATAGCGACAACTAACTCGCAAAGACTACTACTGACTGAGAACCGCTCGCAACACTCGCGCGGTCAAGCGCATACTCTCTGGTCACAGATGCTACAATGCCTCGCCATCGCTGCTGCGTTACATACGTGTTTCAAGTGTCATTATCAAAATGTAGAAAAACAGGAAGCACCGTCAGTTGCACTGTCTTACCCTAACAGTTCAAGTTCCATACAAGCAATGACCAGCTCCACCTTATGTTTAAATCATTAAGAGACAGTTGTAGAAAGTGCTTATCAATACTGTACATAAAACATTTGAGAGATGATTGCCCACAAAAGAGCGAAAATCCCATCTTTCTAATAAAAAATTTAAGTAACATGTTATCGCGAAACCCTCACTTAAAAATCATTCAAATACTTTTGTTCAGATGTGTAAAATTGTCGAGATGTACCAAATGAAATACAAATCTGTTACAATGCAAACTGGCTATGTAACTTAGCGCAGAAACACAGTTTCAGTTTTACTACGACATAAAGCCTCATGCGTCGTTGCTCATCCGACTAAGTACAACATACGTACAACATTAGATAAAGTAAAAATTTCACATGTGGAAGGTTATCAGTAGCTCAGATAATGGAATATTATTTTATTTCGATGGAAGAACAGTTCGTCGAAGAGACTAAAACACCAGTTACAATTGCTCGGTATCTACTCGTTTATCAAGATAGTTGGATTCAAGCGGTTGTTCTGTTCTTCCACCGAGATAAAATCAGAAATTTTTCCATTTCTGCTTATTCCATTATTTAAGCTACTGATAACCTTTCAAACTTCACCTAATGCTATACGTGTTTTGTACTTTGTCGGATAAGCAACGACACATGAGGCTTTATTTTGTAGTAAAAATGAAACTGTGTTTCTGTGCTAAGTTACATAGCCAGTTCGCATTGTAACAGATTTGTAATTCCTTTGGTCATATCTTGACAACTTTACACATGTGTACAAAAAAAAAAAAAAAATTGTAGAGATTTTTGTATACCGGTTTCACGATGGGACGTTACTTAAATTTTTATTAGAAAGATGGGATTTTCACCCGTTTGAGGGCAACATATTCTTCAATCTGTTATATACAGTACTGAAACGCACTTTCTGCCATTGTCTCTTAATAATTTAAACATAAGAATTATGTTGGCCACGAATGTGTGTGGCGCTCTTTTTAACGTTAACCGACACGGTTACGCCACGTAAGGTGGCCGAGCCTTCCTCCCAGCACACAGGGTAGCGCTGGTCATTGATTGTATGGAACTTGAACAGTTAGGGTCAGACAGTGCAATTGATGATGCTACCTGTTTTTCTACATTTTGATAATGCCACTCTTCAACGTGTGCATCAAAAGCTAAGTATTTTTATCTAAGGTGGTATGTATTTCCTTATCAAAAAGTGTTTTGTTCGTGAATATTTTTCGCGTAGAACTAACTTCTATAAGATATTTGTGTTCTTGTAAAAGTTTATTGCATAAAATGCGTTACTTTGTTTGTTCATAAGTTATCAGACGGTGGGATAAACCCGAAATGTCTCATGAAGTTAATAAACAAATTCAGAGAAAACCGGCGACTGTTTTAAAGCATCTACAAAGCTTTTCTAAATTCCTTCCAATGATTAGAATTAGAACTGATAATACACGCAGATTCTAAGCACTATTTGATTTTAAACGCTGTTGAGTTGACCGAAAGCACTCGAGGTCACTGTCAGTCTTTTGTTTCTTTTTATATTCAGTCCAGTCACTACCTCCAATAATCGCCAGTTTTCTGCTATGTTAGCAGGTCCTTTGCATCTCCGTTTCTGGTGGACAGTTGCTTCCTTCCTGATGCTGCTGCCGTACAGCACATCATGCGGGATCTGAAACCTCTTCGTCCTTCGCCTTTCCTTCGCTTCTAGATTTCCTCCTAAGACTCCCTCCATCTTTCTAAATATAAAATGTCGCAAAATTTTTTTCCTGGTTCCATGAACTGATAGCTACGTTATAATATTATCGTTTCGATACTTTGGATGTGCATTATATTTTTCGTATGTTGTTGGTTTTTCAGATTTAGTTAAAAATTTACACTGTTAATTTATACATTATTGGCTCAGCTTTACGCGCACTAGAGGCAAAACATGGTGCCACAAGTACTTATTTAATTTCATACTGCAGTATGTTTTCCTGGAGTCCACCTATCATCTGATGCTTCCTAGTGCGTGAACTTACCATGCAACACTTGAGGTCAGTAGAGCATAAATCTCGACCTCTTCTACCCTTTGTAACGGATCATTTGTCGTGTTGTCTGCAGTGCTTTTATCGGCGGTTGGGTATTACCTGATATTACTGGGAAACTGAGAATTGTTGTTGCCAGCTGTGGTGCAGCATGTATATTTATTTCTGTCATCTTGTAACACAGCACACATTCCCTTACAGTACATTTCTACAGTCGATGTTTGGTGACTGTGAAGAATGGAAAAAATGGATTAGTATCTGCTTATGAAGAATTCCATTTACGTGTGTAAATACTGAACTTTCCCTAATTATCTAATCATTATGTAGGACATTTACTACGAGATGTTTTACAGTTTAGAAAGGAAGTTTGTTCATGTACAGGATATAACCCTGGTGGAAATATAAATCAGAGTCGTTTCAGCCTGAATGTGCGCAAAATACTCGAAACTGAAATTTCCAGCATTTGTTCGCGAGAGTTTGGAGGGCGTGTTTCCAGGAAGCGTAAACTGTATTATTTGCAAGAGCCATTCTGTATTTATTGAAATCAGGACGCGAACTGTTTTAAGTTCGTGGTATAATTAATGTACTGTAATATAATAAATAGTTTAATATTTCACAAGCCCCACTGAAAATGCTTTTAACTCGATGTACATAATATACAAAAAGTACGGTGCTTGTGGTGAAGATGATGATACCTCGAAAAGCCCCCTAGGCTGCTCATTAGTTTTTATGTTTGGTGCTTCACCTACGGTTCCACCGATTGTGGGCAGCAGTGGTTGTGCGGTGGTGGCTGTTGTTGTTGTGAGTGATGTATGGGTGGCTGAAGTGGTCCCCATCAAACCGTTGTGGCAGACAATGCATGTTTCTTTTTGCGTCGATGTTAACTTCTGACCGAGCTCTCTGAATAATTTGGAAATACCAAATTTGGATGCAAATTATTCAGAGAGCTCGTTACAAAATTAAGATCTTCTTCAGAGCCATTATATAGCAATAACATGAGTGTTACTGCTATATAATGGCTCTGAAGAAGATCTTAATTTTGTAACCAGTTCTCTGAGTAATTTGCATCCAAATATGATATTCACAATAGAACATGAATAACAAGAAACCCTCAACTTTTTAGATTTGACTGTTTCTAATAGAAATGGATTTTACTATTTTTAAGAAACCAACCATGACTGATGCGATTATCAACGCTAATTCGTGTCACCCCATGAAATATAAGAGAGCTTTCTTCTTAACCAAGTTGAATAGAGTGCTCAGACTTCCTTTATCCACAAATCAAATGCAGAAGGAACTCCAAGTTTTAAAACAAACTGCATCTGCTAACGACTATAATTCTGGAATAGTTGACCATTTCCAAAAGGTACGATGAAAACAACCACAGGTTCCTACGAAACAGACATTTGCTAAAATTATATATATGGGAACAGTATCCAACAGAATAAAGAGACCCTGTATAAATCGTAGTTCAAGCATTGCTTTTTCAAGCACGAACATACTTTTCAACAAACACACACACATTACTGGCAAATCTCATAAAGAAAACTGTGGATCACGAGTGTGTAAGCTAACTTGTAACGATTGTGACAAACTATATATTGGGCAGACTAGCCGTAATTTTAAAACTCGCTTTCAAGAACACGCATCATGTACATCACGTCACAGATCAGTTTTTGGCAACACCTTACTAACAACAAACATTCAGAAGGGGCCATCATGAATAATCTTCAGGTTACGCATACCAGCCCTGAAGGTATACTTTTAAATATGTTGGAAGAATTGGAAATTTTGTTCACCATAGGAAAAGCCCGCTAAGTCTGCTGAATGAACAGTTAGATTTTCGCGAAAAAGCCTGTTTTGAATTATTTGAAGACGTTTTTTGAAATGGAGGATACTTACTCCTCCAACTATCAATGATTCTATTTGATTTTTAAGCTTCTATGTTACAGCAAATAGACAACAGACCTTACAAATGTACCTCATTATTTTAATAGTTGCGACTCTCTCCTGATAAAAAACGCGGAACAGACGCAGATATATTAAGTTACAATACCAATAACGTCAAGGATTTTGAAAATAACATGTATACATAATTTCCTCATCTTTACTGCTCTTCTCAAGCTCCAAATGTTTCTAAATTATTTGTAACAAATCGTTTTATGTTGTGAAGAGTGATGTACTGCATGTTATCCTCGATAATATAATGTTGCTAAACTGGCGCCAATTCTGTAAACAACGCCCCTTTTATTTTTGGTGCGTAATATCGACCTCTAGTGTTATACAAGCGTCAACTAAATTTTTGACAAATACAGACATATCAACTTGGATGTATCCATGGAAAGGCCGTCCTGAAACATTATTACAGGCACCAACGGATGGCACATACATACAACGACGCATTTAGTTTTTTCTAGTGTTTCTTAAGACTACTAATACAAATAAGTCTAAATGTACAATTTTCATATTAATACGCCATATATTTTGTCCCACTACGAATAAATAGCAGTAGCTATATAACTAACGATCTTTTAATACTAATTATTTCATCCAGACTACGCTGTGGACCTCAGTTAACGAACTGCACTAGACTGTCACGCATTTAATAAGGCTGCATTAGCAGATTATGAACCATAAATGAATATAAACTCGTTTCTTCATTAGTTACATTTAAAAGATAAATATTTGACAATGAAGACTCAAACGGTATGTAAGTCGTTCTCCATTGGCTGACGGCGATGCCTTAAGCTCTCGAGCGTCCTCTGTCTACCCTATATAACTCGTGGCTGCTTAGCCATCAGCATCAGTTACAGTGACTGAGGCATCTACAGCGGGTCAGGCGCCATCGTCGTCATCCACATGGGTTATGATACATCATTTTAGAGTTTACTTTTACAACATTGGCTTCTCTATGTAAGATAACACTGTTAGTTTCGTTATTACAGTGCAAACTCTGGTGATGGCCCGTAATTAAAAGACCGAAACCGGTCAAAAGTTAACATCGGCTGCGATCAAGACTGTTTTTAAATAATTTCCTCACAATAAGGGTCGCTGTTCTCCGACAATGTTATATAAAATTATGAAAACTCGAGATTGTTCTATATTGTTTGGAACTGTTCAACACTCTGGTATGTTGACGAATATTTCCAAATGTTTCAGAATACACGTTGGAAACGGCACATAAGCTACTGATGCCACTGCGTCAAATCTGTCTTAAGTGATAAATTCGGAACTTACTGAGGACAAGAGGAGCAACTGATCGAAAAAGTAGACACAAACTACGCAAACAGAGCACTGTTCTGGCAGCAAACAATGTTAGCAGCGAAAACTATGTAGTTCAACAAACAAATCAGAGAACACGGCATATGACACCGGGGGAAGAAAAATATTGAAATCCACTGCTACAATGTCAAACCAAGACGAAAGTGTAAATTTCCCAGTAGAATTGCTACTCGTAAATTCACTCAGTTATCTCAGGTGTTGTTGTTGTTGTTGTTGTTGTTGTGGTCTTCAGTCCTGAGACTGGTTTGATGCAGCTCTCCATGCTTCTCTATCCTCCGCAAGCTCCTTCATCTCCCAGTACCTACTGCAACCTACATCCTTCTGAATCTCCTTAGTGTATTCATCTCTTGGTCTCCCTCTACGATTTTTACCCTCCACGCTGCCCTCCAGTACTAAATTCTTCTGTAGCACTACATTTCGAAAGCTTCTATTCTCTTCTTGTCCAAACTATTTATAGTCCATGTTTCACTTCCATACGTGGCTACACTCCATGCAAATACTTTCAGAAACAACTTCCTGACACTTAAACCTATACTCGATGTTTTCAAATTTCTCTTCTTCAGAAACGCTGGCCCTCTTAAAAACCACTTCAAAGTGGAAATATTAACCGGATTAGAAAATGGCAAGACGATATGCATAATATGAGCTCTGCTCAGATCTAGTAGCTCAAGATTCAGCTTTCAGAGGCTCCAGTTTCCGGTCAGATCGGCGTACATAAAGACTATCGGTAAAGCATAGATTCGTAGTATTTAGCATTCCAGTGTTGGGGAGTCAATTTAAAAGAATGTTTCTCACAGGGACAGCTCTACACAGCGTGTGCGTTTGTTGGACAACTGTTCAATTTATTCATGTTTGCAGTCGCAAACGAAACGCCAAATGTAACATATAACAGTATACTCAGAGTTAGATGCTATATGAATTACATCCACATAGATACTCCGCATGTGCGTTGTGGAGCGTACACTGTACTACTAGTCATCATAGAAGATGCCTGTCATCTCTACTGCTAGTGATAAGAGGCCGTTGTGATCCAGCACGGCGTTGCGTATTACCCTCCTGAACCCACCGATTCCATATTCTGGTAACAGTCATTGGATCTCGACCAACGCGAGCAGCAATGTCGCGATACGATAAACCGCAATCAAAGTCGGAAACGTGATGGTTCGAATTTTTAGTCCTTACACGAGGCATCACAACAACGTTTCACCAGGCAACGCCGGTCAATTGCTGTTTGTGTATGAGAAATCGGTTGGAAACTTTAGTCACGTCAGCACGATGTAGGTGTCACCATCGGCGCCAACCGTATGTGAATGTGCCCTGAAAAGCTAATCATTTGCAATCACGGCTTCTTCTTCCTGTCGGTTAAATTTCGCGTCTGTACCACGCAATCTTCGTGGTGTAGCAACTTTAATGGCGAGTTGTGTACATAGGTACTCCGAACGTGCGTTGTGAAGGGTACCCTGTACTACTAGTCATTTGCTTTCCTGCTCCACTTGGAAACAGAGCGAACTGTTTATGTGCCTCCGTGTGAGGCCTGATTTCTCGTGTCTTTTCTTCGTGATCATTACGCGCAATGTATGTTGGCGGCAGTAGAATAGCTCGGCAGTCAGCTTCAAATGCCGGTTCTCTAAATTTTCTCGGCAGTGTTTCTCGAAAAGAACGTCGCCTTTCCTCCAGGAATTCCCATTTGCGTTTCTAAAGCATCTCCGTAACACTTACGTGTTGTTCAAACTTACCGGCAACAAATCTAGCAGCCCACCTCCACACATTGCTTCGATGTCTTCCTCCAATTCGACGTGATGCGTATCCCAAACACTCCAGCAGTAGTCAAGAATAGATCGTACCAGCGTCCTAACTCATATCGCTTTGCAGCGTTACGCCCAGATACTTAAGCGACTTGACTGTGTAAAGCAGGACACTAGTAATACTGTATCCGAACAATAAAGGTTTCTTCTCACTACTCATCCACGTTAACTTAAAGTTTTCCACGTGTAGGACTAGCTGCCAGCCATCACACCAATTGGAAATTCTGTCTGAGTCGTGTTGTATTTTTCTACAGTCACTCAACTTCGACACCTTAACGTACACCACATCAGTAAACAACCGCAGATTGCTGCCCACCCTGTCCACCAAATCATTTATTGACATAGAGAACAACAGCGATAGTATCACAGTTGACTGGAATACCCTTGTCCTCGACGAACACTCGCCATGGAGAACAAAGTACTGGGGATTAATGATAAACGGCAGTTTTTTTCCAATTCGGGAAAAAATTGAAAAAGTCCAAGTAAAGTGGTTTTTATTCTGGTAGTATTTAGATAAAATGAAACCCACTGGAGTTGAAGATCTGTACACTCTAGTGAAAAACATTTTAGAAGTATCTCTGCCAGCAGTGACAGCACTGTGGGGCATGTACCTGCGCGCGACTTGTCTGTCGCCTCCCTCGTGAATTAAAATCGTTACGGCGGCTCTCCAGGTGGGGCGGGTGCTCTCCATTCGTCGACGCGGCTGGCAGAAAAGCGGAAGCTGCGAGGCTGGGTGTCTGGTGGGCGCCCTGAATAATGCGGGCCGGATCCACGCAGCGCCGCCGCCGGGCACAAGACTGCACGCACGCACGCAAGCACGCTGGGAGGCGACAGAGTTTGTGAGGGCGCTGTTAAAACGCCCGCCGCCAGCTGAGCGGCTCTGAATTAGGCAAACAGCCGGCCAGGGCAGCGCGGGGCCCGGACAATGATGGCGGACCACGCCATGAACAATTCAGGCAGCGCAATGCGCGCCAGCGGCACGTGCTACCGCTGCACAGTGGCACAGAGCGAACCGGTGACGTACTGAGTGGCAGGTGCACCGCTCAGTCTCGCTGTGTTACTCTATCATATTTCTTTGGCAAAGAAATATGACAAAATATTTGTCAAATTAAAAAAAAAAAAAGAAACGGTTCATATGTGAGTGAAAGCTTATGGGACTTAACTGCTAAGGTCATCAGTCCCTAAGCTTACACACTACTTAACCTAAATTATCCTAAGGACAAACACACACACCCTTGCCCGAGGGAGGACTCGAACCTCCGCCGGGACCAGCCGCACAGTCCATGACTGCAGCGCCTCAGACCGCTCGGCTAATCCCGCGCTGCTTGTCAAATTTCTTTGACATAGATCTTTGACCTGGCGTTAGAAAAGGCTATTACTGTGTCGTCATATTGTTCGCCAAATTTGAAAACCACAGACGACAACAACTTGTTATTATGGGCTGCAGTTTCTTGTACCACAATTCCATTGTGTGTGTATTTAGAAGAAAGGTAGAAGTCAATAAGACGGCATACACCTTAAGATTAGTACCTAGTGTGATGGAATAAAAGATAGTGAAATACTTTGCTTCTGCTGGTGTTCGGTCTGAATTATTTTAGTGTAGCTTTAGACAGTTGATGTAAATAACAGGTAAAGGTTTAAATATTGATCTTGGTGGATCTACTCATAGGTTGCGTATTTACACTGGAATGTGCGATTAAAAATATAAATTGAACCATCATTGAAGTAGCTGTTAATGGATCTGTTGCAATCAATCCGTCAACTGTGTTTAGTTATTAGCTAAGTATAAGCTTCATCTAATTGGGAACAGGAGTTCAGCTACCCAACGAGGGGGGGTGGAGCGGGGGGGGGGGGGGATTGTTAAGTTAATTCTTCCACTTCATTTTCAACATCCGCACGAAACACATGTCGCAAATACATCTGTTGACTGAATACTGATTATAACTGTTACTTTCTTGAGATAGCTTTAATTTTTTTTAATCACGTGTAGATTGCAATAAACCAATATGTACTTTTCTGGCTTTGTTTGCACACAGAGGTTCCATTAACGCAAACTTTCTTGGTTCAAACAGCGGCCGGCGACAGTCATTCGCTCTCTGTCATATTGCTGCTGGTACTCTCGGACATCGCTGATGCTCTATTCAGTCGTAACAAATTACTTGTACTGCACGTCCTCTTAGAAAAAATACGTTAAACCTTAATGATGTAGTTATGGACTTCAGTCCGAAGACTGGTTCGATGCAGGCCTCCCCAATGTTCTACCTGTCCAAGTTTCTTCGTCTCTGCATAACGACCTCTATCAGTTTCAACCTGCTTACTATATTCACGCCTACGTCTGCCTGTATAATTGCCCCCCCTCTCCCCCGCCATACACACCCTGCCATCTATTACCAAATTTGCAAGGCCTTGATACCACAGGATGTATACTTCAACTAAACTATGACATCATCTAAATGAAAAAGAAAAAAAATATCAAGATGGCCGAAATATACCTAATAAATTTTAGGGCTGTTAATACTACCGTAAGGTTTCATACATCATTTCGTAATAGGAGTTTTTCATGTAGTCATGTCTACCCTTTCGGCTATGAAGGGTAGAGTGATCTAACAAACTGAGATGTGATGAATTTCGAAGTAAAAGTTGATAGCCCAGGGAAAAACAATTTAGAGCTAGTGAAATCTCCTGACAGTAGCATACGAGCTGTTACGACGGCAGCTTGGAATAATCTCACTTACTCTGTTAACGACAGAGGAACCCATCGTAAAAAGAAAAGCTATACGTAACACATGTTTACGTTGGTCATAATGTGCTGAAGAACGATGGGCGTCACTCGTAATAGTCACTCTGTTTAATTAAAAGCTGTGTGGAGCTCAGGACTGGGTTTTTATTGCGCTCAAGCGCCGTCACCGACAGCTCCTCGTCATCTCAAGGTGACCTGCGGCGCGAGTCCACGGCAGCAATCTACTAATTGACTCGCCAGCACGAAATTTCACGTCCGCTGAGTAATCGGCTGAGCTGAGGCACGTTACTTCGCCTGTGGTTCGGTGATTTATGGGGCTGCTGCTGAGGAGTCATTCATTTCATCGAACTAGCTGACTCTGTCCGCCTCTCCCATCTCCTATCTCCCCACCACCAATGCTCCAATCACTTCCCGTGAAACTTGCAGCGAGAGTCACGCAGACGTATCGAGAAACTGACTTGAGCACCAACCTTGTTTTTAAATTCATTTAATTTCATTACCGCTTTTCACATTTGAAGGGAGCTCGTTATTAATTTCTCACGAATGTTTGCAGACAGACTTCAAGTTAAGTTCTGAAATAAAACGAAGTCCGCGTGATGGAAGTGACGCGGTTTTTTCTTTAATCTAAAGAAGTGGGCTGTTGGATCGGAGACTGATTGCTGTTTAAAATTTGGCGAAGTGTCATGAAACTCCGTTACAGTTATATTATTTACTTGTCCTTGGTCAACGAGCCATAGTCACAAACAATATAAATGGGTCGCTACCAGTCAAATAACGTAAATAAACTTCTCATTAACAACATAACTGTGCACGACACTATTTCCTACCACATAGACGGCCACTGTGGTCGAGCGGTTCTAGTCGCTTGAGTCTGGAACCACGCGGCTGCTACGGCCGCTGGTTCCAATCCTGCCTCGGACATGGATGTGTGTGATGTCCTTAGGTTAGTTAGGTTTAAGTAGTACTAAGTCTTGAGGACTGATGACCTCAGATGTTAAGTCCATAGTACTTAGAGCCATTTGAACCTACCACATATGAAACGTCCCCTTAGAAAAATTAGTGAATTACTGTGCTGGTAAACCCCTTACATTATTTGATTTTCAAACAGCTGAGCAAAACTGAACGTACTCAGACATTTCTCTCTTTACTTACTCTGATCGTCACTAAACTGTCACACAGTATTTTTAGCGCAACGCAATCTGACTTTTAATAATCTCTACAAAAGAATGGCCCTGACTAACAATCACCTATACCTTTCATGAATCACTTACGTCACAAAAATCTTCGTTACTCAAACTACTCCAAAACAGCGAGCGCCAATACTGCCAGCTAAATAAAATATTCTAACTACTGAAGGGACTAACTACTGACAGGCATAGTTAGCAAATGAAAGATTTTGATAAAGAACAAACAATGTATTTACCTTTAATAGTGTTCGAAAGTCATATATATATATATATATATATATATATATATATATATATATATAATCAAATCATGACATCCAGTCTTACAAATTTACTGTCTCTGATGGAGACGCGTCCAGATCATCCGCTCTCAAAACTCCGCCATCTCCCACATCCACCACTGCTGGCGGCTCACCTCCAACTGCGCAATGCTACACGCTGTTAACAGCCAACTGCCCAACATTACAATAGCTAATATTCCAACAATGCCAACCAGCCACAGGCTGCACACATCACATCCAGTGATTTTTATACAGGGCGCTACGTGGCGTTACCAATATAAAAATCTAAACAGCCTACTTACACACATAAAATACAGGCGTGAAGGCATAGGAAATAGATGAGAAGCATAGTAAGCAATAATAGGCCGAAGCTCGCAGCAGTATCTACGATAAGAGTAGTGTGCGTTTTTAAACTGCTGTTTCACAGCAGAGGTATGGTACAAATTGTTTAATCTATTCTTCTTCCACTATATTACAGTTAATATCTTCCTGTAAATCAGTACTCCCAGTAGCATTTGCGTGAACACAATGTATGTGTTCTGTGCCAGCAGGTTGGGAAGAGCTATAATGAACTCCATTCTAGTAGTAATGTATTTTTCCCTTCTGTGGCCGTTAAAGGATGAGGATCATTGCTTACAATTGCAGACTGTATATCTGCATATTGCCTGTCAGGCCAGGTGACCTCCGGCTAACATTTATTACAGGGACGTCGAACCCACGGCCCGCGGGTCGCATGCGGCCCAAAAAGGCATGAATGCGGGCCCTGAGGAAGTGAGCATACATCACACGATCAATGTTCAATTTGAAACTCCAACCATCCGATGCTACTGTATCTTTGGTCCCTCTCTTCTCTCGGCGAGTATAGCATGTTACGTACGGCTCAAAAATTCTCATCTTCTTGCAGTGTAGCCCAGGTATGCTGAAAAGTTCGAAACCCTTCATCTAGGAGCAGGCTCAGGTGCCGAGATACGATTTAGCGTTTGAAGTCTTCCGACCACTTTGTATGTCACATACAAACATCACCATCAATGTTAGATCATTGGTACCATGTAGAACACACTTGGTCTTCCTGGAAACTTAATAAGGATTTGTTCCAAAACAACAGCAGGAGAACATGGGGTCACAGAGACTTTTTGGTAACCGAATGTTAATCAGACACTAGAAGTGACTAGTTTGTCAAATGAACTCTGTTTGTATGACAGTCATGTACTCGTTCGCAGAAGTAAATTCCTTCTAATTTGTATTGTCTCGATGTTTCTCAATAAAGGAATGTTAAGCAGGTGGATTCAATTCCTCCTATCCCTTGTAAGTATTGACATCTTTCACGAGATAATTTCTGCTGTCTGTAGTTGGGACGGCATTTACTTTTCGATCAGGGCTTTTCATTGAAATTCAGCTGCCAATCCTTTGAAAATTGCTAACAGTACAGCGTTAGTCAAGTTCTCTATGTAGAGAAATTACAATAGCTTACTCCAGCGACTGAGTACTGAAAGGCAACTTGTGCATCTGATCACCACAACTAGATATTTCGGGCAAAGCAGAGGCTTGTTTGGCAACTGGATGAAGCGAATTCGTTGACAGCAGTAAATTCGTCGTTTCGTTCAGTTCACGACCCTCATACTAATACGATATCTTTCTTGCATGACGTAATCGACCACACATGTCGAGAGTAAAATATGCCTTTTTTGTCTCTTATTTTGCCTTAATCGATGCACGAATGATTATTTGGCTCTGAGCACCATGGGACTCAACTGCTGTGGTCATCAGTCGAATGATTATTTCACCAAAGATTTTAATCGTATGTGTTGGTTCCGTATCCAGAATAAAACACCTGCAGTCATAAGACGCTTTACTGAACTATTTAAGAAATAAGGTCCTCTCCGCTGTAAGACGTTAGCGTACGGAACAATGAATTCGCCATCCGCAGGAGAAATCACGCTAACAACGTGCAACGCCACCTCCAGGGCTGATAATTGTATGAATTAGCTGAGGAAGACGGTCCACAAGTTTCTTAAGGTATGCCATATCAATAAGCAGCAACAGACTGAGATAATTAGATCCCATAGAGCTGCCGAATTTCCGGGATACTGACTGCTACTTTCACCCGCTGTTACCAATAGACCCACACGTTTTCTATGGGAATAGTAGTGGACTATTTAGAGGGGCGGTCGAGATGGAATATGGGGTCCGAGTGAGTGTTCGTCAAACCAGGAACACATGCGTATAGCTCAGTGATTACTTTTTGAAGACGAGAATGCCCACAGCATGCACTGTTAGATGTAAAAGGAAGGGCAACACTTCGTCACCGAGAATGTTGAAATATACATCCTGGTTCGTGTTCACGTTAAACAGACTCACGGGGCCAAAGTCATGGTACACTAAACATACTCAAAACATGACAGTGGCGCATCTGTTCAGGCAAGATTACTAAAATTTGTTTTTACCTGGAATTTAAATTAATGACTGGAAAGAAAATTATTAAAATTAACTGGAGCAGACGGCCATTGTTGATAGTGAATGCCTTTTTTTTCTAGTAACCAAATTGACTTACAGAGAAATGCTGTAAAATTTAGAGAAGATTACATCCTACAATACCATCATCATTTGTGTAGGGCCGGCATCTGTTATTTACCGGCGAAATAGAATTGTAGCTTGGAGACTGTGGCCAGATCATTTAATATTCCACGCTTGCATTCAAGTTTGCAAAAAGCTACGTGATGATTGACAGTTAATCTCAGGGACGCTGTAGCAAGTTGCAAATGAATAGCGGCAGAATACTAAATGTATTCGACCATTGCATCTCCACGCCACGATCCGGTAAGCTCTTACTGGTCGCTGGCTGTAGCAATAAAACATTTCACGTATTTTATATCTGTAAGGGAGAACTCACAAGAATTAACTATTAATTTAATTACAAATGGTTCTAAAGGGACACTTACATCAGATTTGTCTACACAAAAGAAAGATTAGTTGTGGTGCACAAGGAACGCAGGTATAGTGCGTCTTATCACTCTAAAAGGCTAACAGATGAGAGAGGGGGAGAGAAAGAGAGAGAGAGAGAGAGAGAGAGAGAGAGATCCGAGCACGAAAGCTCTGCACGTACTTCTTAAAACAAAACAAGAAAAGGGAATTACAATCGATCACAATCAGCCGTAGGCTGCCGCTATATCTTTGAAATAATATTTATGAAATTATAATTAGGTTTTACGAAATTAATGTACAAAACTTATTTAGACACGAAGCTATTTACAGTAAAAAGAAAAATATTGTGCGCATTTTTCTCATTTCCGCCGTTTTTGCGACGATACATTCACATAAAATTACGTGGGTCTGTTCACGTAATGCTTAAACAAAACCACCTTGACCCTCAAGTGCATCCTCAGCAAACTCTGACATGAACGCCTCATTGTGCCGTCGGTACACTCGACATCGTGCGTCATTTGGAAATACGCAAAATCGCGACTCGCCGGAACACATTACACGCTTGCAGTCAGGTACCGCCCCTTTTCTTTGTTTTTAGACCTTTCGAAAACCTAGGAGACACTCTTCTGTGCCTGCCACTGGGAGCGGTGATCTTTCGCGAGGCGCCTTCGCAGTGTTCACTCAGTATGTGGCTGAAATGGACTTTCATTTACGAACAGCTTTGTTTGCAGTCGGGTTTGAAACTGATTGTCGTTGACTAGGCGTGACACTCGTCTCTGGTCTCCGTCGGTTAGCATATTTTTACGACCACCGCTCGTAAGCCTTGCTGCATAGCTGCGACAACTATATCATTCCTTGCAGACACGTTGGACGGTCCGCATTGGTACGTTAAAAAAAAGGCAAGTTTAAAAACATTTAGTATCCGCTCGTTACCCGTGTAGAGTGTGTACTGTTCTGGATCATTGACCGTATATCTTTGGAAGAGCTTATCCACCCGTGTAAATCATCGGAAGATTCCGTGCTTCGGGAAGTCGAGACGGATCACTGATCTCGAAGTAATCGAATATTCCTTTGATAAACTGTGAATAGCCTCTACAAGTATATGCAGTGCATCTCTCCTATGAGTCATCAGATGCATTTCCTCTGGTGTTTCAGCAGATACCTGCAATATCGTTTTTTCATTGTGCAGCTGGAATCAGCCCACACAGGTACTGCTCATCCCTTCTTTCCTGCGACGGCCAGTGTCGACGGGAAGCGTCGGCTTGTTTCCCGTTACGAGCAAAAATGATTTTCAAACCGGAATTTTAGGTAGAGCCGTCCCAGGTTACCCTATTGTGATACCTGTTTGTATTAACAGGTACAGTAAAACACGAAGAATAAACAGCAATCTAGCAGCGACTCAGAAGCGCTGCGTGCTTGGCGGTAGCAGGACCAGGGCAGTGCTGTAGCTACTGGAGTGCTGGTTATGCCTCGTATTTTACTGTACCTGTTAATACAAATCGATAAAACAAGTAACACAATAGGGTAGCCTGGGGTGGCTCTATCGAATGGGCACGTAAAATCCCGCTTTTAAAATCAGTTTGTTTGTAATGGGAAATAAAACCTACGCTTTCGTAAAAAAGGGAGAATAACGACGTTTAGTTTGTTCCAGAAATCATTTCAGTCTCTCTCTTATTACTCTTCTGAAATATTTTTTTTTTAAGACACGCGCACTGACACAGGTTCGCAAACTGTTAAGGACGCAGATACCGTCTTCTTTTAAGTGCTGCCGTTTAAGGATTGTGCTTGAATGGAATTTACCGGAGCACCTAATTATATCCTGTACTCTCATCGAGGATTCTTTTCCAATTTAGGTATCTTCGTTCTTTATGTTACGCTTTACTGTCTTATAAACCAAAGGTAACAGCCTTAAAGGAGACAAAGCTTCTGCATTCTTTCTTCAAATATGGTGACTCTGTGAGAACCTTGATTTCAGCAATACTTAAGAAATATGGCGCGTGGGGATTGCAAAGTGTTGGGAACGCCTATTGCAGCGTTTAGGATAGTTTGCAAAAAGACTGGAGGATATTTCCACTCTCTTGCCTTCTATGCAACAGTACCACACACACTGTGGAGCCTTGAGCTCTGCGGTTGCCTCATGCCGGGTTTCGCACCTCTCGTGTCGACCATCCGTAACGAGCTGAATTCCACTTGTTTGCGTATGGTCTGTTGCGATATTAATTATTGGTACGGGCTGCACACGCAGAGCACCGTGTGCGATTGGCTTTCAGTTCTGTTCCTAATTTACCAGTTCTCTGATCCATGTCGAATCTGTGTTTCACAACTTTGTTTACGGTACATACAGGTTATATCGGTGATGATGATAAAACTTCCACTGTGGTGGAGAAGGGCTGGTCCGGAATCGGCTGAGACTAGAACAAAACGTGTTTTGGGGTAATCCTGCCAGTGCAATACAAAAACCTGCATATACTTCCCGTGAAAATCGTTCTTAATTTGAGTCGGGTGGCAGCATCGAGACATCGCTATGTCACGACGGGTGTCCCACCCGTTATCTTCAGTTCGCCAGAAGTTGATGAGTACAGCACCAGTTGAAACGTCGTGGTGTCTTAATGCCGCCACCGGCTCAAAACACTAGGGAAATTTTATCAGTAGCAAACGCCGGAACGACTACAATCACAGCTGCTAATTGTTGTTTGAACGATCGAGTAAACTGACTGGATATGTACTGTAAGCTTTTGGATATGTTTTCTGCCATTGTAAGTATTTCACCTGTACTATACTGGAACAAACATGTAGGAGCGCTCTGCACAAGTATTGCATCCTTGACTCTGTGGTTCTTTGTGTGGTGCGCTTCGTCGACAGTGAGTTCTGCAAAGCGAGGACATTCTTATTAGAGGCACAGTAGCGAGCAGTTCAGTTTTGCAGAAGGAGATCTGATATTTGTTGAATCTGGGAGAAGCTACCTGGAATAGTATCTTATGGAGATGAAAACTAACTTGTTTGTAAACATGTTTTCCCTACTGTATGGGCCGCGAGGGATTAGCCGAGCGGTCTGAGGCGCTAGAGTCATGCTCTGTGTGTCTGGTTCCGGCGGAGGATCCAGTCCTCCCTCGGACATGGGTGTGTGTGTGTTTGTCCTTAGGATAATTTAGGTTAAGTAGTGTGTGAGCTTAGGGACTGATGACCTTAGCAGTTAAGTCCCGTAAGATTTCACACACACACACACACACACACACACACACACACACACACACACACACACACACCTACTGTATGGATGGAGAAGAGTTTTGGAGGAATATTTCAAGGTAACCAATGCACGCACGAGAATGAAATGTTTGTTTCTCAGAACTATTAATTGAAGGATGTCTTTGTCCCTATTCATGATTAGTTAAATTGATCTCTTCGTCTTCAATGTCACGAGTGAAGCAATTTGTTTAAATGTCTGAAATTTTTATAATGAGTTAATTTTGTAGTTGTTAGTCTTCTTACGTCGTACAGTCTTTTTTGACAATAATCAGAGATTCATTTTCCAAGAACGCTTTTCTTTAATTTAAAACCCTCCTCCGTCGCTTTTAGTAAAGTGTTAAATATTTTGTCGCATGTGCATTGCAGCTTACGCCACAAGCAGCCACAAATTGTTTCTGAGAAGCAAAGAAAAATTTAGTAGGGAGTAGATTATTTTTCTCTAGCTGCTGCAATTGCTGATATCAATTCACAGTCGAGAATACCAGTACACCAGATACAAAATAACAAGCTGCGCTAGCGGCAAATTACTTTGCTTTCAGGGCAGATATTGCTTTGCATTCTTTTGAGCGAACAGTACGTTGTCAGAATATTCGAGTGTTGTGCCCAAGTAAGCAGATAAATTTACCGTGAACAGCGATGGTAATATTACACAGTTAATTTCTTCGGAGACGAGTAGTATTTTATGTTGTGGATATTTCGAGTCAGACGTTGCTTTCATTGTGGTGTGCGTACTGTAAGACCTTCGGTACACACACCATCACATTATTTGACTTGTCGCTCTAGCGAAGTAGGCGAGTGTCAGCAATATGTCTCGTGGTCTTATCGTGGCGTGTTTATCTTCTGACGTTAGGTCAGACGATAGAAATGACACTTGCACGCTTAGAGTAGCAGATTGACAGTGACCAACTTTAAACAGAACTTGATTAATTTTCACACGCATTTATTGAAATAATAAATAACATAGACATTACGTAACTTGATTCTGGATGCTGTTTACAATTGACAATCTGAAGTTCCCTTGGTCTTGGTTGGTACGTTAATCTTATTCTCACATATCTCTGATACATGACAAAGTGTCTATACATTTCTCTTCATGGCTATGTACAGGAATATGATAATCTTATTAGGCGCAGACTGAAACTTGACTATATACTAATGCAGAATGATGCAGACTGATGCAGACTGACTGATCGGAGGTTTGTACACTCGTTATAACACCTCGCTCGTTCAGGTATCACTGCGCGAGTGTGATCCGCGAGGAGAAAAGGTTCTATGTTAGCAGCAATCTCATTGGCTGCGTTACATATTAATACGCGGATCGGCAGAAGCAGAATTTGGTCCGTCTCTAAAACAGCGCCAACTCGTAGTGCGGAGACGGACGAGCGCTGCGCCTTCGCTGTTGTGCTTAGCGGGGCGCGCTCTAGTGGGAAAGTTGTGTACGCGCTGACTACGCGGAACTATGTACACAACATTCATAAAGTACTTCGCATTGAGTTTCTGTTAAATAGTTTTCACTGAGTCCAAAATAAGTATCTTTTGGGATTTAATTAGATTATTATTTTTATTATTTCCAGTTCTGTATTTCACTAACATTGAAGTTTTGTTTCTTGACGCTGTTCACAAGCGTAGTCACCCATCATGAAGTAAGCTTACGGATTTTCTTGCCTGTAAGCTTTCTATGTAATTTGCTTATATATGAAATACTGAATATCCTTTTTCGAGGGCCATCACTCCATGAGACACTGAGGAATTTGCAGGTTACTGGCGCGAAGTCTGACCATACAGAACTTACTGCCACCATATCTCTTCCTCTCATAAGGCAAATACTGTCAGCAGAAAGCGAGATGGCTAACTCAGTGTGGAGCGCTACTACACAGCGGCGCTATTTGAACAGTGGCTGGGGAGGCGTGTGTCACGTGGAAGAGTAACAGGCCCACAGCTGCTACATCTGTGCCATTCATAACGTGCAATTTCTAAATTCGACTAACTTCTCACCTCGCGACCTGTTGAGCTGTTAAATTCTACAGAGCACTAAGAGCCGTTGAGAATCCCCACGATATAGTTGTGAAGAGCCATCATTGCATTAAATTTGTGTGCAAGCATGGTCAATGGTTGGTCAGTAGGATCTTACCTGGCTCCCGCCCACTTAGCTGCGGCATTCTACACTGTTTATGTTAGGCACATCACATACTGCAAGTTCTAGTTTCACATCAACGCACACTCCGCTGCAGAGTAAAAATCTCATTCTGGAAACATCCCCCAGGCGGTGACTAAGCCATGTCTCCGCAATATCCTTTCTTTCAGGAGTGCTAGTTCTGCAAGGTTCGCAGGAGAGCTTCTGTAAAGTTTGGAAGACAGGAGACGAGGTACTAGCAGAAGTAAAGCTGTGAGGACGGGGCGTGAGTCGTGCTTGGGTAGCTCAGTTGGTAGAGCACGTGCCCGCGAAAGGCAAAGGTCCCGAGTTCGAGTCTCGGCCCGGCACACAGTTTTAATCTGCCAGGAAGTTTCACATTATGCAACTTGTTGGGAAATACCAAACTTCGTATTCGAGCACTTATTTAGTTGCAACATGATGTAAACCACGCTGACTGTGCACATTTCAGTCGTGAACTTTTGTCAGACGTTCCCGACAAAGTGGAGAGAAAGAGAAGGTCCTGTTTCGCTGCTGACTCATTCATTCGATCGGAACATACTCGATATCTTCTTGTAGGATCAAGTGAAAAGGCTTGTGTACGAGTCATCTACCGATAATGAAAAAAACCTCCGTGAAAGAATGCTCGTTACCTGTGTCACTGTTCGAACAATCTCAGGGCTGTTCTAACCGATAAGGCAGATGGTTTCTTAGAACCCATGGGTTGTTACTTTGATCAGTTATCGTCAACGTAGCAACTTAAGTCCTACACATAACTAAAATTGGCCGGCCGAAGTGGCCGCGCGGTTAAAGGCGCTGCAGTCTGGAATCGCAAGACCGCTACGGTCGCAGGTTCGAATCCTGCCTCGGGCATGGATGTTTGTGATGTCCTTAGGTTAGTTAGGTTTAACTAGTTCTAAGTTCTAGGGGACTAATGACCTCAGCAGTTGAGTCCCATAGTGCTCAGAGCCATTTGAACCATTTTAACTAAAATTGTAGCAAACATGTATCCATACCTAGATTCAGAAAACCAACAGTAAACCAGATTTTTTTCCTTTACTTTGGCCTATAACTTCAGACTTCACTTCTGGGTTAGTGTTCCCATTCACAAACTGGTACATCTGCCTCTCTCCATCGTTTTATGAAGGTCGGAACATTATCTAGGAAACCCTCTGTATATGTAACTGTTCGTCTGCTGTGTCTTATGGCCTATAACACGTAAACAAATACATGAGCTACATTTTAAAACTCATTATTGCACCTCACAAACCTGGAATGGTGAATTTATAACTTAAAGGTTTGCTTATTGACATGGGAGTTGCAATATTAGTCCATCGATTCGAGTGTCTACCAGAAACTCGGTTTTCTTGTCGAATTTTGGAACCAACCGTTCCCTACATTGAGCGTTGTAGGCGCTGCGTGATGATTATGTGAAGGTCGTGGTGCAGAAGTCAGTAGGCAGAAAGGATGACCGTGCCGCCGTCCGACGCATTTCTGATTGGCGGAGCGGGTGAATACGCCGCTGTGGAGGGGTGGGCTGTGAGGCGGCTTAATTCGCAGCGCTGCGCGCTCGCGACTCAGCGGCCGCGTTGGAAATGGGACCAAAGAGCACTGTTCATTGTCCCCTACCTGCCGTGTCCGATGCTGTCTGCAGCGCGCTTTGTTGTGCGCGCCTAGAGATTCGCTCCACTGACGCTAATGCGAGCAATCAGGGGTCGCCTCTGCAGGACGTTTTGTCTAGTTGGAACGCAAAATGAAATTCTTTAGATACATCATAGTCGCCGGAGCACTGCCCAAAAGTGTTCATCTACATATGCTACCAACCTAAACGGAGTGTTCTGTTCACCGTGAGTCATTACGTGTCACTTATTTCGTTACGACTTTCTTTTTATTTTGAGCCTGTAGTCATCGACAAATCTTTCGTACTGTGCAAAATAATTTACCACTTGCTCAATCGAAAATACAACGCTTCAACCAGTCGCGCTAACTATTGTTGCCCCTATGCGCTTTGGAGCTTTCTACCTCCGTCATAAAGTGGAGTTACTTCAGTTAATAAGATATAGCTGACTTTTTGCTTCCAAGCAATGGCACTGCCTGGCAGCAGAAGACCGAACAAAGTTCACTGCAGAGCTCAAAATTACGTGGTTGTCTTTACTGAAGGGGTGACTCTAATACTAAAATGTTAATATCTTTCAGAGGTCACTGAACACTTTTCCGGTCACGTTCACGTAAGGTAATGTCGGATATGTTTAGAGAAATTCTCTAATTACGTCCGACGTTACCTGAATGACACCATTCCAGGACATTGAATTAGGAGAGGAGGAACAGAAGAGGAACTTCATCGCCGGTGGCCTCCCAGGCCTCCAGACCTCACACCTTGTGATTCTTATCTGTCGGATTACGTAAAAGACCGCGTTTCTATCCCCCCTATCCCTCTTGAAAATCTGCGACATCGAGTTGCTGAAGCTGTGAATTCGATAACGAGAGGCATGCTGCTTCGTGAATGGGAGGAAATGAGCCACAGCTTACATATTTGTTGTGTAACACATGGTGCTCACATTTAATGCATAATGTTGAACTTATCTCTTTCTAGGAACTTTGGAATAGTTTTGCTGTCTTTTGTAGTTCGTCAGATATAAAGGTTTGAAATCTGTTCCTTCTTTTAGAAGATCCCGTATATAAACTGACATAATCAGGTGTGTGTGTGGGGGGGGGGGGGGGGGGAGGAGGGAGGGAGAGAAAGACATGTAGCATCTGACTAACTATGATAATTTCAACCAAACCTGATACAGGTGTGTATTACTACCAGCAAAATATATAGTCAGGGTGGGACAGGTCTATCGCTGCTTCTATGGGAAGGGGACAACACACAAAAATAAACGAAACGACAGATGCCAGTGGCGAATCCGCAGTTTTCCATCTCGGAGATAATACAGTGTCCCGAGAAGTAGAAAGAATCGGTAAATGCAAAAGTGATTTCCATCTTGGATATCCACCGCTAACCAAATCTTCGTTCTAAAACGCTATGTGAAAAGGCAAACGAATGTAACCATAAATTGCACACGCTGTTCGCAGAGTTTCACAAGGTAAACGACAGTCTCCATGGATGAAATAAGACCTTAAAGGACTTAGAGGGTTCCCGATAAGAAGCTCCAGTTTATTCAACTCTGCTTCGAAGACACATAGGCTAAGATTAAAATTGGTAATAAAGTAATTGAAAGTTTCCAGGTGATCACGGGCTGTCGTAAGTCCTAGCCACTCTAGCACTCGACGATATCACGAGGGAGATTGCAAGAACCCTACTTGGCTAAACCTCCAGAAATGTCCCAGTTTAGTAGAGAGCCCATAAGAGGATGGTATAGCAGGCGTATAGTATTACTAGCCGTGCTTTTCCATCCGAGTTTTGAGGAGAGTAAGACAATCCGTTCTTGGACTGCCTAAAGGAGTCGTCATGTAGGATTCTTTCTACTTGTTTTGCGGAGAAGCTTTCGAAGTTAGTCCCTCGCAGAAGGAGCATTAGCGCTTTCGAGTTCTCTGTAAAGTGCAATTCTACTTCCTGTGATGCTAAGTGATGGAGTGGGAAGCTGTATTACTCGGAATAGGGTTGAAAAGGGATTCCATTATGATACATTTATTTACAAAACACCATTAAATGAGAATATAGAAACAATTAATAATGACTAACTGAAATTAACAATTTCCGGAGTGCATGGTCATCCCATAGAACTAAACTGAAGGCAACCTATCGGGACTACGGCGCGCAGCCTGTACCTCGTGCTTATACTCCTGATGTTTCGTAGCCGTTAGTATATTCTCGTTAGCTTTAACGTTTTTCATTTATTTACTAAGATGATCGATTTCTGGCGTCGTAATACTGTTGTAAGAAAGTACTTACGACGTGTAGGTTTCTTCTGAAATCATTATTGGGAGCAGTGACTTTTATTAGCAGCCGACCGTGGTGTCCGAGCTAGGCGCTTCAGTCTGGAACCGCGAGACCGCTACAGTCGCAGGTTCGAATCCTGCTTCGGGCATGGATGTGTGTGATGTCTCTAGGTTAGTTAGGTTTAAGTAGTTCTAAGTTCTAGGGGACAGATGACCTCAGCAGTTAAGTCCCATAGTGGTCAGACCCATTTGAACCATTTTTGAAATACACCTCGATAGGTTGGATATGACGACACGGTATGTAGAACGGATGTTGACTGGGGCAACTCTTTTACGTTTGACATATTTTTATTTTGTTTACAGGTAAACAGCTCAAGCATGAAATATCCACTCCTTCGTACCGGAGGTCTCTAAGACTTCCGTGTGCTGACCTTCGACCTCAGCGTTGCCGTTTAGAATCCTGATGTTGGGGCAAAACTTTCCACTGACAGAATGTGAAGACGAGGTGGTAAGTACAATCCCAGATCACATAGATGTTATGCGTCACTCTAGTGGTGCCTTATGGATTGAGCCAGCATGATACGACTGATGTTACTTTCTCCATGTCACTAGAACGTTGAACTGGTAGGCCCATCTGACTTTAGGGAAAAGAAAGGACGTGTTAGGAAGCAGATTTCACTTTCTCGCGTTCTTCCAGCTAATACGTAATATGGGCTGCATTTTATATAATCGTGGCTTCGTCGCCGTCACATACAGTTACGGAATCTTTGCTGCTAGGTGACTTGAATACTCGATTAACAATCTTGTAAAAACTTGCACGAATGGATCACTGCAGTACGACAGACACGTAATTGTGGAGGCGTCCACATAATGACAAAGCCAATTTACCGTATTCTTACTCAGTGATGCGCCTCTCCATGCTACTATTATCGATGAACGAGTGCAAGAGACAGTTCTATGAACTACTCACACAGTCCTTTAATATCATCTACTAGCATCTTAGCGAGAGATATCAAGTGAAATACAATAAATTTAGCAAACGTAGGACTACATTTTTGGTTTGAAATGGCTTACGTGAATACTACTGGACTTCCACTTTTTTTTTCCTAACAACGTGTAATTCATTGGCCTTCGAATGACGCCGCTATGACGTACGCCATCAGATAGTTACATGTAAAAAGCAACCACAGCATTTTATGGCAACCAGCTCCCGAATGCGACTGAGTAGGATGTAGTAGAATAACCAGAATTATCATTCAAATTAATTGAGAGAAGTCGAGAAATATCGACGCTCTGACTTACATTCCTCTACTTCCTGTGAAAAATGCCGCTGTACACTTCATCGGGAATGTGACTCGGCTGAGTGATGTAGCACGTTACTTTCCAGGTTTTTTCGCGGTATTCTCAAATAAGGCGACTACCGGGATAGTTCGTTTGAAAAATTCACTGCCGATTTACTTTTACGAGTTGCAACTCGTGGTCCACTGCGATACGATAAAACCAATTCATCTACATCTTTTTATTTTCTGAAGCAGCAAAAGTAAGTCACGGGCACTCAGGGCAAGTGAACAGAGTTAGTAAAGCAGAGCTATCGGTTGCTCGAAGGAAGAGAGCAAGGTTAGAATTTCACGTATCGTCTAGGTCGAAGTGATTAAAGGTGGACGAACAATTTGAACTGGACAAAGATACAAAAGAAAGTAGCTTGTAAGTAAATAAAATGTCGTTCGCAATCCAGGCTTGTGCACGCCACTCGATTGCAAGCAGTCAACACCCTACCCTTTCTTCCCCACAACATCACAAAGGACAAAACACGCTCTCTTTAGTGAAGCTATACCGCCCCCTCCCCCCACCCCCACCCTTCCGTGGGGCGCCTCAGACACCACTTGAAACGCAGAGCGCAACCCAGACACTTACGACAATGTTTGTTTCCGAATGAAATACAGTACGAGATACAGAATTAGAAAGATACAGAGGAAACGCACACCAGCAGAATCAACTACTCACATCACCGCACGCCGCGCTACGGCACTTGACGAGAAACTGATTCTTAGTCATGCTGTGCGGCAGTTCTAATGTTCTTCCTGGAAAGGCAATTCCGTCCGCCACAAGCGCTACTCGCTCTTCAGTTTACAGACCGACGATTCGAACGCTAAGCGATGGTCGCCTCCACAGTCCGCGTACCCTTTGTAAGCCACCATCTATTATTTTATTTGTTGGTTATTCTTTCCTATAGTCTGGCTGATTGGAAAAATAGGGCATAGGACAGGTATAATGAACCAGATGGACGGCCAGCCGATGTGACCGAGCGGTTCTAGAAGCTTCAGTCTGGAACCGCGCGACCGCTGCGGTCGCAGGTTCGAATCCTGCCTCGGGGATGGATGTGTGTGATGTCCTTAGGTTAGTTAGGTTTAAGTAATTCTAAGTTCTAGGGGACTGATGACCTCAGCAGTTAAGTCCCATAGTGCTCAGAGCCATTTGAACCATTTTTGAACCAGATCGGCCAATTTACTCCCAATGTACGTGTGCCGATAACTATAGTTCTGACCGTGATTCTGTAACGGTAACAGCGACCACATTAAACGGCAGTCGATGCTAACGTTAAACCTCTGCGAGGGATTTTTAAGATAGTTGTGACCGTGAGATAACCTAATCGGAACAGACCAATCAGACTGGGATTCTTTTCCGAAACACTGCAGCAGAGTTTAGCCAACAGTAAACAGCTGGGTCAGTAACAGACGTTTTCCCAGAGCAAAAGCAAGTTGTAACATTACGTATTAATATCGGTCGCCAGCCTAATTAGACATTCTTGTGTCAAGTAGCATAATAAAGCAGAAGTCAGTGCTAAGGCTGACCTAACCTTCCTTGACACACGAACTAAACTCTTTCTTTACATCTGCTCACACTACAACACAGTGGCCTAGCCTTGCAGATAAGTGTGCCACTAACTTGGAAGTCAGACAAACAAATGGCCAATGAGACAGCAAACAGTACCACATGCCTTTCAACAATACGTACTTTAAATGAACTAGATGCAGCAGTCTATAGTACCACTCACCAACACACATGAAACTAATAGCAATACTAAACAGGGAAGAGCATGAAATGATTCCGGTTTAAATCAGGGGGTCTATTAATGACCATACTATAAAACACCATTGCTTAGTACAGGGTCTCCTTGCCTGTGCATTAACCAACTTGCAATAGAATAGCAAACACAGTAAAGCTCAGTTTGAAGGAATTAAATAGAATGCAAATCTAACTACACTGGCTCTGAAGGAACCTTTGCTTTGCTTCATTAACTAACTAGCCTAGCACATGAGGCCCATTAAACTTTCGCGGTTTGAAGAACCATGCTCTTTAACAAAACTACAGAAGTATGTATGCGAAATAGTAAGAATTCTCATCAATAATTATTAATTCAGTAAAGCACAGCAAACTATAACTCTTTAAATAACAAATGTGCTTTTGAAAGCAGTCTTTTAACCTGCACAAAACATAGTTGGCCGTGCAAATGCCAGTACAACAATTAATAATTTCTCTCACTTCAGATCAATATTATTGTTCTTATAACTAACAATTTCACTATTTTCATGCAGCTTTTCAAGTATGGCAAATTATTTACGAAAATGACTGCAGATTGATTTAAAAATGCACAGGAAGTGGAGTATTTCTCCAACTGTGAAACTGAACTTTAAACGCAATAACTCCACGTATTAGAAAGAAATCTCAACTATCTTAACAGCTGCCGAATAAGTCTTTTCGTAATGAATTAGAACACTCGGAATTAAATTCACTAGAATAGGATTCATGTCCAGGTTTGTGATTTGGAATAATCATGGGTGTGAGATTGAGTTTTTAGCAACACCACGATTATTATTAAAATCAACCAGATTTCACAAATGCCTGGTCCATTTACAGAGTGCCATATATAAACAATTTTGTGGAAAGCTGCTGACACTGGTGGCGTAATTTGCAGTGGCTGTTAATGTGGTGGCGATGCAGTCGTGGCTTTACTGTTGGCCTCGCCCTTTTACAGATCTTCTTGGCGTCGGAATTATATTTTTACAGGGCCAAAAACCATTCTCTGATAATATCATCACCAAATGCAGCACCCGAGGCCCATACATGTTGCTTTTAAGCTCCTCTGTCCTCAAAACTCCAAGAATATGGGTCACAGTAATCCGCTGCTGCTAGCAAGGTGTTAACCACAGCACTGCTCAGCCCCGACTCCTTACCCGTCACAAAGGACGAGTTGGTACTTGAACGCCAGCCACACCTTTCCCACTCCTCCAAGCCACTTCCGTAGCTGCGGGCTTCCCCACATCTTTTACATTCAACCCTAACTATGGAGCAAGTAATTTACAGTACGTTATATAACAATCATTTTTTCTTATGGGGGTATGTTAAGGATATGGTGTTTCGGCCACCTCTCCCAGCCACCATTGATGATTTGAAACGAGAAATAACAGCAGCTATCCAAACTGTTACGCCTGATATGCTACAGAGAGTGTGGAACGAGTTGGAGTATCGGGTTGATATTGCTTGTGTGTCTGGATGGGGCCATATTGAACATCTCTGAACTTGTTTTTGAGTAAAAAAAAACCTTTTTAAATACTCTTTGTAATGATGTATAACAGAAGGTTATATTATGTTTCTTTCATTAAATACACATTTTTAAAGTTGTGGTATTCTTTTTGAATCACCCTGTAAACATAACTGAAATAGGTATACCTAGTCAGAGAATTCGTGACTGCTACAACACTCTACACAAGCAACACTACAAACTGACATAGAAATATCGATAGAGATACAAAATAGGTCGAACAACGGTCATGTGCTGTAGGCTTGCAACACCTATCTGGTCTTCTACACTGTTCTGTAATTAGTTCCCTTCTAAAATCGGTACATATTACAAAAAATATGTGTGTGTGTTCACATCCGCTTCTAAACCACTGGACCGATTTCAAACAAACTTGGTGCGCATACCCTCATTGTCCGGGAACAGTAGCTGTCGGAGGTAAGAACCACCTCCCTATCATATTTCAAGAGATATGACGTCATAAACAATGAGATGCGTGAAACACTGCCTCACCTTGCATGTCGTTTAACTTCATTACTACTTTTCTATTAACTCCATTGGCAACATACTTCGCTGGCAGTGTCCACGTATGTCGCTGAATGTACCTACACATATATTTATCATTGTATGGCACTTAGTCCTAGATAAATGTCACAAACACTGAGATACAAGAAAAAATTCCGCATCGTGCGTGGAGTTTTAATACATTCATTCTTTAGTGCTGACACACCGCTGCAGTCGAGGAAATCCCTGACATCTGGCAGCGCTTTTGACGGCTTTCAACTCCGAAGCCGGTCGTGGTGGCCGAGCGGTTCTAGGCGCTACAGTCTGGAGCCACGCGACCGCTGCGGTTGCAGGTCCGAATCCTGCCTCGGTCACGGATGTGTGTGATGTCCTTAGGTTGAGTTAGGTTTAAGTAGTTGTCCTGAGGTTAGTTAGGTCTAAGTAGTTCTAAGTTCTAGGGGACTGATGACCTCAGATGTTAAGTCCCATAGTGCTCAGAGCCGTTTGAACCGTTTTTTTTTCTTCAACTATGAAGCGCTAACGGCTATAGGTGTAAACGATAGCTGCGTATAGAGCTATCAAGAGGTGCTGCCAGAGAGACGTTCGCAAAATCGCGTTGCAGACAAGCGAAGCAGCTGTGCTCAGGTTACGGAAACTGCCCGGGATCTTGTTTCTTAATTTGGACACTGTAATTATACATTCGTAAATTCTGCCTACTTCTGTGTGCGGCTGTTTCATTATTTCGAAAGTCCTTTCATGAATGCATGGAAATCTTTTTTTTTTTCTTTTTTTCGATACTTCGCTACAAATGCAGTTCATTGTTTTGCTTTTGTTTCTAATAGAAAAATGGCAAAATGAATACCCGGGCAATGTCGGGTTTGTCAGCTAGTATTCTACTATTAACAGAGATTTTAATACGTCAACAGCTTTATAGGACACAGTTAAGCACAATGGAACTTAACTGCTGAGGTCATCAGTCCCCTAGAACTTAGAACCATTTTTTTTTAACGACACTGCGAAACTTTATACAGCTCGCACGGCTGAATTGTATTCTTGAATTCGACGAGAAGAGATCAGACATATAGCAGCACAGTTGCTAATTTCCATCCGCGAAGTGCGAAAGCATGCTGCAACTCTGCCTGAAATCCGTACACTTTCTCTACGGGGTGGCATACGCTATATGGGGGTTGGCAATGTTAGTGACGGTTAGTGACTCGATGCTCTTTCTGACCACACGTCTCCCCTCTACGGGACGGAGTGTGGAAAATCTGTGAACGCGATCTGCGTGCGTATAGAGTAAATCTAATGTTAAAACGTGAAAACGTTTTCTAAATATTTGCGCAGCGGCGTGTTCAAATGGCTCTGAGCACTATGGGACTTATATGAGGTCATCAGTCCCCGAGAACTTAGAATTACTTAAACCTAACTAAGCTAAGGACATCACACACATCCATGCCCGAGGCAGGGTTCGAACCTGCGACCGTAGCAGCAGCGCTGTTCCGGACTGAAGCGCCTAGAACCGCTCGGCCACAGCGGCCGGCGCAGCGGTACGTGAGGGGACACGTGAGTACTGGCTTGGTATCGACATCAGCGGATGTGGAGAAAACGCCTAAAAATCCATTCCAGGCTGACCGGCTCACCACCCCTCGTCGTTAATCTGCAAGGTGGATTCCATTCGGGTCAGGCTGGCCTTCCCGATTCCTCGAAGCGGCGCATTAACGCGCTTGGCTTTGCGGGCAAGTTTGAGTTTTCAGTCGCAGTGAAATGCCGACAATGGTGAGCGCACGTTCGGAGAGATGCTTTTAGAATATAATCATTTTTTTCTCAATTGTAGTTTTTTGTAAGATAAGTCGAAGCATTGCACGTAGCACTAATATGCACTAATTATTATAGTAAAACATTTTACGTGGTGTAGTCCGAGGAACGAGATGCCAAAGCAAGACTGGCACTCCGCAACGCAACCACAAGAAAACATAGTCTGTGTAGCCGCATCAACGAATGATCGACACCGACGTATATAGAACCAAACACACACACACACACACACACACACACACACACACACACACACACCGCAACGTGTTTCGCTACACCGCCGCAACAGGTCTGCTACTTAACGACCTTGCACAGAACCGCTCAGCCCAGTCCGCGATCATCTATTAAGAGCTAGTGGGCCAGCTGTGTGAACAATGTACGAGGGCTATCCGGAAAGTAGGTTCCGATGGGGTGCGAAACGGAAACCACTGTGAAAATCCGATGAAGCTTTGCACAGATATGTTGGACACTGCCTCTAGTGTGCCCGTCGATCGCGTCACATCGCCCTTTTCAGTTCTGAGCGCACGATGAGCAGGTATAGACTCTTAGAACAACAGGGTCTCGCGCCAAGTACGAGAGTCTCGTGTGCGATTTCGCCTGATGTCATGCAGCCCACATAACATAACTGTTATAAGTTTCCTTCTGCATGACAATTCTCGGCCGCACTCTGAAGGGGCAATGAAAATGCTCCTGCAGCATTTTCGATGGTAAGTGATAGATCACCCACAATATAGCCCGTAATTGACTCTCCCTGAGTTTAATCGCTGCTCACATGAACCCCTAGCTATGAAGACAACGTTCTGGCCCATACAAAGAACTGTAGACCAGCGTAGAGAATTGGCAGGAAGCACAGGCGTCTTGCTTCTGTGACGAGGGTATTGGAAAGTGGGTACAACGCTACGGCATATGTATGTCTAACTTGGAGCGGCGACTATGTAGAGAACTATCTGGAAGGTGTAGCTAACTGTTGTAAATAAAACAGTTTTGATTTTCACAGTGGTTTCCATTCTGCAACCCGTCGGACATTACTTTCCGAACAGGCCTCGTATTAGGCAGAACTCAAAGCGAACTTAAATGTACTCTGAATGAGGGACTTGTATTTTACCTGTATTAGGCGATTCACTAACGTTCAGAGATGATTGTGAATACAATGGACTGGACAACGTTAAATAATATTTCTAATCTTTGTAGTAATAAAGCGAACTAATATTTTAGTCCGCAGCTCGTGGTCGTGCGGTAGCGTTCTCGCTTCCCACCCCCGGGTTCCTGGGTTCGATTCCCGGCGGGGTCAGGCAATTTCTCTGCCTCGTGATGACTGGGTGTTGTGTGCTGTCCTAAGGTTAGTTAGGTTTAAGAAGTTCTAAGGTCTAGGGGACTGATGACCATAGATGTTAAGTCCCATAGTGCTCAGAGCCATTTGAACCATTTGAACTAATATTTTAAGTGTCATTGTAGTTATTTTGGTCTCCTCCTGGAGCAAACCAAATAACCTACGAGTGTATTTTCGTCCGATAAAACATTTTATGTATTTCATTGTTATCTTTTTAATATCCTAGGCATATGTGGTATGTTAAAAATAGTGGTGATAGCAAACTACATTTATCGGAGGAGAAGGTAGTAAGTGTGCGCCTCCTTCAAGCCAACCTTGTGTCGGTGCCTTTTTGCTTCTGACGTTATTCTGTACTACACTGCAACGGAACATAACACAGAACCGCAAGCAGTCTGAAACTGAAGCACGGCCCAAGCATTGGTGGGGTGTTGGGCAACTCCTAGTCTTTGCTGAGGGTACATTTCTGGCAGGATTGGAATAATGGGTGCCTTAGTGATGGGCAAAAAATATCGATTTATCAGAATATCAATAATTCTGCGATATAATATCAATACATAACGACGACATCTAAATTACAGGGCCATACATTAATCGATATTTAAGACCGGATATCAAAAGCGATATTTTTATTTTCTGTCTTTTCTTGAGTTATAGCCACTATATTTCTCATCAGCGGATTTTTACCCCAATCCAACTGTTACTATTACCAGTCCTTGCAATCTGACAGTAAATGTCTTACAATGGGTTTAATTTAATTTCATGTTCAGTACTACAAATGAGCACTAGATTTCAACATTAATGTATTTATACCGCATATTCATGAAAGCTTGTTACATCCGTGTGTCATTTCTACCATTGCAAATGATAGGTAAAAGATACAAAATGCACACTTTTGGTGACAGCACTGTACGAAATGGTGGAAATTATCGCTCCCTGCTGCCAACTACGAGGCAGAATGAGCGCTTTCCTTACCCCCTGATTGCCTGGATCAAAAGATAGACGCACAGTAAAAGTAAAATACACTTGGCACAAAAATCGCACACATTACTGTACTGGTATTTAATGGAAAATGGACTCTTATTGTCTGAAATGTTTATGGTAAGAACAATATTTCATGCTCGGAACACGTATCAGAAGTGTAGCTTGCCGCGTAGCGTATGCCATTTATCGACGATAAGGCCGAGCCATTCACGCAGTACCTAGAAGATCCACCGAAGAATGACGCAACCTGCCATCCTGCCAGCTACGTCTTTATTGTAGGTCAGGTGCTCTGCTATTGTTAGCTGGTTATCGTGACTTGACTCACTGTACACAGTGGAACAGTGTCAGTTGACAATGGGACGCGGTCCGCATGCTGTTGGATGTGTGCTCTGATTGTGTGTGTAAAGTGTTAATGTTTCAATTACAGTGTTTGCTTTGGCCTCAAGTTGATATGAGTTTCTGCAGGGACAAATGTTAAACAGAGAGTTATGTTACTGTTTATCAGTGATGATTATTGGTTCCATTAATTGTGTTTTGTAAATAATTAATTTTATAGTGCATTGAGTGCCATTTATTAGTCACTGTTTGATATGCTAATGTATTTGTCAGTTTTTAAATAATTGTTAATCATTTCTAGGACTTCGGTCAACTTTTTAAAAAATCCTTTAAAAATTGAATATATCAACCGACATATGGAAATATCGACATTTTTGCCTCGGAAATATCGATATCTTTCTTAAACATCAGTACAATATGCATCGATATTTTTGAAAGTTGATCGGAGTACACCGGTGGTAATCTCACCTGGACAAACAGTGGTGCCGCGCAGAGAGTAGGCTTTCCTTGTCGGGCTAGCACGCATCCAGAAACCTGAAGCAGGTGGCCAGACGCCGGCAGGTCCTGTCCGTGACAGCCTCCGCCTCCCTCCCCCCCCCCCTTCCGTCCTGCCCTGCTCACCGCCCCCCGCCCCCCTCTTCAGTTCCGCCGCCACCGTCCCGACGCCGAGTTTGATGGTCCCGGGGATGCGGCTTCCGGGCAAACTGCGACTGCAACTTGTCCATTTGCGGCGGTCGGCATTCGCGGCCCCCCTAGTCCCTACCTGCGCCAGACAGCTTCCCCCTATCCTCGTGCGAGATCACGTAGCCAGCAGCTCACCACAACTTCCACACAACGCAAAGCTCGCTCACCTAGGGAAGCCGTCGGCAGTAAAGTGGTAGCCACGAGTCTCTGGAACTCTCAGCCTGACGTATCGATATCGCAGATGAATCTTAACATTTCATACAACTATCCGTGTTCTCAGCGAGACGATCAGTTAACTCAACAACTGGGGGGTTTAAATTCCAGGTTTTTATTTTTTACTATTTGAATACCCGGCGTTGCCCAGGTATATATTTATTCCAGTTAAGTTTGCTCATCTCCACCTTCCCTCTCTCCCTGTCTTTCTCCTTGGCTCTCGTATCTGTTCATCTCGTTTCTCCCTTTCCCTCTGACCACCGCATCTACCCCCCCGCCCCTCTGCCTATCTCCTTGTGTCTCTCACTCTGTCCATCTCCTCCTACCCACTGTCTATGTCAACCTCCTTCTCTTTGCTTCCTCTTTCCACCTCCTTCTCTTTACTTCCTCTTTCCACCTCCTCCTCTTTCATTCCTCTGTCCACCTCCTCTTCTTTCATTCCTCTGTCCATCTGTTGCTCTTTTACTTCCCCTGCCCATCTGCTGCTCTTTTACTTCCTCTGTGAATCCGCTGCTCTTTTACTTCCTCTGTGAATCCGCTGCTCTTTTTACTTCCTCTGTGAATCTGCTGCTCTTTTACTTTCTCTGTGGATCTGCTCCTCTCCCTTCCTCTGTCCATATCCATCTCCTCTCACTGTGTCCATGACCTCCTTCCCCCTCTCTGCTTATCCATGCTTCCTGACCTCTCCCCTCTCCACGTTGGCAACGCCAGTCCAGGTTGCCGTTTCTTAACTCGGCAGTATTTTTCCATGTCATAATAAGTGCACCATGTTTGGTAGAAATCGATCCAGGTGTTTAGGAGGATCATTTTGGCCACGGCGTCGCCGAAGTACCCACACGTCTCATATATATATAACACACATTTGGTGCACTTATTTCACCTGTATCTGTAGAGAATTTCGTTCTGCAGTTTCGATTTCACGCAGCTCAGTCTCTCTGACGTCATGTCGCCTGAATAGTGTGTCGTAAGATAATTTTCCAGGTACATTCAGCGGCACATGTGGTTGCTGACTTCGAATTTTATTGTGAATAGATTTAGCAGCAGAGAAGTAATAAAATTGAACGCCATGCCTGATGCGACGGTTTTACTTCATGTGAAGAGAAAATGTAGTAAGCGATAATTTTTTTTCCTTTCATCATTTTGTGCAAGCTGTCAGAGAGAAAATGTTTCGAAAAGGTTTGAAATCATATGTTTAGTTTGTTGCAAGTTACTACGTGCCCTCACTCTCAAATATTGGATGCATGATTCTGCAAATTCGCGTGTCGTGAGCTACAGTGCTTTTTCACGCCCATCCCCGCCCGTTTGATTCGTTCGTGGTCCTTACACTCACAGCAATTTCCTGCAGACAGTAAGTCATATGTGCACCAAATTTGGTTGAAATTGTTCCAGTGGTTTAGAAGGAGATGTGGAATATGTGTACATAAATACATACATATGTACATCTATTTTTGTATTCGTTGCATAATTCCAATTTTTATCAATATCCACAGCACATATCCCTGTTCTCACTGCAAATCATGCATTTCTAGAACTTTGGACATCACATCCATCGCGGGTTGGGGCCGTTATCAAATAGCAAATAGTTGGGCATATCAATATTTGTTTGGTAAATTAAAAAACGCCTTCTCTAGCTGCACTGTGTTTTATTTCCCTCAGACGCGTTTCGCCTTTCTTCTCCTTGAGGTATAGTCAGTGGGTTCTAGAATGATACAGTTTCGTTTTGATGTGTGTTGCCTGTAGATAATAAAACAATTACGTGTCGTTTTTTTATGTAAATAAGTGATTACTTGCATTCACTATTAATTAAATTCATTGATTTATAAGACTTGATCCTTAAAACTAAGATCCATTTTGTATTTTGAGCCTGTGTACAAACTGAAAATAGTTATCAAGAATTATATTGTACCCACTTTGTATGAGAAGAAAAAGAAAGCTTTGGATTTTACGTCCCCTCAACGACAAGGTCTGTATAAATGGAACACAAGATCGGATGAGGGGAAGATGTGAACGAAAATCGGCAGGTCCTGCCTCGAAGGTTTTTGCCTGTAGATACTTTGAGAAATTGTGGACAAAGCTGTGGCATGTCGGGATGGTGATTTCAACGGGCGTCCTCCCTCCAGAGCCTTAGCCACTGTCACCTAGCTCGGCAAATATACAGAAGTAAAGACATGATTCTCGTCAAAGTACACTACTGAGCATTAAAATTGCTACACCACGAAGATGACGTGCTACAGACGCGAAATTTAACCGACAGGAAGAAGATGCTGTGATATGCAAATGATTAGCTTTTCAGAGCATTCACACAAGGTTGGCGCCGGTGGCGACACCTACAACCTGCTGACATGAGGAAAGTTTCCAACCGATTTCTCGTACACAAGCAGCAGTTGACGGGCGTTGCCTGGTGAAACGTTGTTGTGATGCCTCTTGTAAGAGGAGAAATGCGTACCATCACGTTTTCGACTTTGATCAAGGTTGGATTGTATAGCCCAAAACGCTTGCGGTTTATCGTATCGCGACATTCCTGCTCGCGTTGGTCGATATCAAAGACTGTTAGCAGAATATGGAATCGGTGGGTTCAGGAGGGTAATACGGAACGCCGTGCTGGATCCCAACGGCCTCGTATCACTAGCAGTCGAGATGACAGGCATGTTATCCGCATGGCTGTAACGGATCGTGCAGCCACGTCTCGATCCCTGAGTCAACAGATGGGGACGTTTGCAAGACAACAACCAACTGCACGAACAGTTCGGCGACGTTTGCAGCAGCATGGACTATCAGCTCGGAGACCATGGCTGCGGTTACTCTTAACGCTGCATCACACACAGGAGCGCCTGTGATGGTGTACTCAACGACGAACCTGGGTGCACGGATGGCAAAACGTCATTTTTTCGGATGAATCCAAGTTCTGTTCACAGCTTCATGATGGTCGCATCCGTGTCTGGCGATATCGCGGTGAACGCACATTGGACGCGTGTATTCGTCATCGCCATACTGGCGTATCACCCGGCGTGATGGTATGGGGTACCATTGGTTACACGTCTCGGTCACCTCTTGTTCGCATTGACGGCATATTGAACAGTGGACGTTACATTTCAGATGTGTTACGACCCGCGGCTGTACCCTTCATTCGATCCATGCGAAACCCAACATTTCAGCAGAATAATGCGCGACCGTATGTTGCAGGTCCTGTACGGGCCTTACTGGATACAGAAAATAATCGACTGCTGCCCTGGCCAGCACATTCTTCAGATCTCTCACCAACTGAAAACGTCTGGTTAATGGCGGCCGAGCAACTGGCTCGTCACAATACGCCAGTCACTACTCTTCATGTAAATGTTGTGTGACTAGGGCCTCCCGTCGGGTAGACAGTTCGCCGGGTGCAAGCCTTTCGATTTGATGCTACTTCGGCGACTTGCGCTACGATAGGGATGGAATGATTGATGATTAGGACAACTCATCACCCAGTCCCTGAGAGGAGAAAATCTCCGACCCAGCCGGGAATCGATCCCGGACCCTTAGGATTGACAGTTTGTCGCGCTGACCACTCAGCTACTGGGAGCGAGCAGTATTCTTGATGAACTGTGGTATCGTGTTGAAGCTGAATGAGCAGCTGTACCTGTACACATCATCCAAGCTCTGTTTGACCCAATGCCCAGGCATATGAAGACCGTTATTACGGCCAAAGGTGGTTGTTCTGGTTACTTATTTCTGAGGATCTATGCAACCAAATTGCGTGAAAATGTAATCACATGTCAGTTCTAGTATAATATATTTGTCCAATGAATACCCGTTTATCATCTGCATTTCTTCTTGGTGTAGCAATTCTAATGGCCAGTAGTGTATTAGCAAGAAAGCATGTGACTTTCGTAATGTTAACTATAAACTCTAAGGACTGAGGTAATCAACAACTGTGCTGCTTCTTTGCTTGGTATGGACTTAACTGAACTGCTTACCATGTAAATACTCCCTTATCCAGACGCACATATAATTACTTCAACTGATGTTGTCAAACTCGTTACTCCTGCCACATCAAATAACAAAATACCCTTGTAACACGAAGACAATGTAACATTACAGTTTCATCAGAAATGAGCAAAACATAGACATGAATAACGAGCAATCAGTATATTATTAATACGAAGTAAACTTACGTGTTTTCATTTGTTCCCTGCAAAATGGTTGCTGTATGTTGCTTATACACCTTTTAGAAGTTATGGTGTGGCATAATAGAGGTCGCTCCAGTGATCCGTACTGCACTAATTATGTATCACAGTCCTTGTCTCATGTCATGTACAGTTTCTTCACGCCCTGACGAGCCTTTTCCGAACTGCAACAGAAATTTTTCTCTGAGTTCATAACTTGATAGAAGCAGCTATGCATTATCGGGTATAAAGATTCTTTCAGTATCAATCTCTCCACTTCACACACACTCCTGTAACTACTTGTTGTACTGACATTTAGAGACAGCACCGTGAGGCAATACTGACCCTACGACTTATCTTAGAAGCTAGAATAAGGAAAGGCAAACCTACGTTTCTAGCATTTGTAGACTTAGAGAAAGCTTTTGACAATGTTGACTGGAATACTCTCTTTCAAATTCTGAAGGTGGCAGGGGTAAAATACAGGGAACGAAAGGCTATTTACAATTTGTACAGAAACCAGATGGCAGTTATAAGAGTCGAGGGGCATGAAAGGGAAGCAGTGGTTGGGAAGGGAGTGAGACAGGGTTGTAGCCTCTCCCCGATGTTATTCAATCTGTATATTGAGCAAGCAGTAAAGGAAACAAAAGAAAAGTTTGGAGTAGGTATTAAAATCGATGGAGAAGGTTCGCTGATGACATTGTAATTCTGTCAGAGACAGCAAAGGATTTTGAAGAGCAGTTGAACGGAGTGGATAGTGTCTTGAAAGGAGGATATAAGATGAACATCAACAAAAGTAAAACGAGGATAATGGAATGTAGTCGAATTAAGTCGGGTGATGCTGTGGGAATTAGATTAGGAAATGAGACACTTAAAGTAGTAAAGTAGTTTTGCTATTTGGGGAGCAAAATAACTGATGATGGTCGGAGTAGAGAGGATATAAAATGTAGACTGGCAATGTCAAAGAAACCGTTTCTGAAGAAGAGAAATTTGTTAACATCGAGTATAGATTTATGTGTCAGGAAGTCGTTTCTGAAAGTATTTGTATGGAGTGTAGCCATGTATGGAAGTGAAACACGGACGATAAATAGTTTGGACAAGAAGAGAATAGAAGCTTTTGAAATGTGGTGCGCCGGCCTTTGTGGCCGAGCGGTTCTAGGCGCTACAGTCTGGAACTGCGCGACCGCTACGGACGCAGGTTCGAATCCTGCCTCGGGCATGGATGTGTGTGATGTCCTTAGGTTGGTTAGGTTTAAGTAGTTCTAAGTTCTAGGGGACTGATGACCTCAGAAGTTAAGTCCCATAGTGCTCAGAGCCATTTGAACCATTTTGAAATGTGGTGCTACAGAAGAATGCTGAAGATTAGACGGGTAGATGACAACATAACTAATGAGGAGGTATTGAATAGGATTGGGGAGAAGACAAATTTGTGGCACAACTTGACTAGAAGAAGGGATCGGTTGGTAGGACATGTTCTGAGGGATCATGGGATCACCAATTTAGTACTGGAGGGCAGCGTGGAGGGCAAAAATCGTAGAGGGAGACCAAGAGATGAGTACACTAAGCAGATTCAGAAGGATGTAGGTTGCAGTAGTTACTGGGAGATGAAGAAGCTTGCACAGGACAGAGTAGCATGGAGAGCTGCATCAAACCAGTCTCAGAACTGAAGACCACAACAACAACAGTACACTGCCGTTACTCTGTAGGGTTTCAGCTTGAGGAATGGCCCAACGATTTTTTCCTGGTGTGTGGAGTGGCCTAACGGTTTCTCCCTGGGCCTTCGGTTCCCGGAATTTTATTCCAAGGCTGATCCTAACTCGTACAGTCGTTTGCTGGCTAAAACCGACATGCCACAGGATCCACAGGTCCTAATCCGACCCGGTGCGCCATGCGATGATGCGGCCTGCCAACCTGCTTGCTGTCTGGATACTATTTCTTAATTTGTTGTTCTCGTTTAGTTCCGTTATCTAGATAAATGAGCAGATCAAATGTTGCACATGAATTGTCATGAGTAAACCACATTTTAAGATAACTGCAAAGGTGTTATCGTAAGTAAGCGTTATGGTGTTTTAGGAAAAGTACCTAAATAAAATATATACATAAAAAGACCGATACCATTAATTTTTAAAAAGTCTACTTATCACATTTGGCCGTATCCCATACTGGGTTACCACTTGCTGGCGCAGAACGCCAGGAATAACGCCAGCGTGATACGTCAGACTGCCTACACTGCACCCCGCGGAACCCTGCACCACTGGCCGGCCTTGTTCCCGGGTAACTGGCTTAGGGCGCGGTCCCCATGCTGGTAAATCGAACTTGGTGCCCCCATCCCGAGTACGATCCGCCTCAGACAACCACTTGCCCCCACTCAGTGAGCAGAATTTTGGAATTTAAGCATGATAGTCCGGGTTTCACGATCTGCAAGCCCCGCGATGTTTAGTGTAACTACTGACGAAGAAAACTGCTCGTACTTGCGGGATTCCAGTTGGCTACCTTAAAGCAGAGTGGCACTGCATTTGAGACCTACCTGCGAAGTAATTACATTATGATCATAAAGACCACCACCACTTTCCAGGAAATCGTGACAGTAGGGCCGTATCGCAAACTTGACCCAGTGTGTCAAGTGCTGTGATTCGCCAACGCTATACACCACTGGCTATTAAAATTGCTACACCAAGAAGAAATGCAGATGATAAACGGGTACTCATTGGACAAATATATTATACTAAAACTGTCATGTGGTTACATTTTCACGCGATTGGGTGCATAGATCCTGAGAAATCAGTACCCAGAACAACCACCTCTGGCCGTAATGACGGCCTTGATACGCCTAGGCATTGACTCAAACAGAGCTTGGATGGCGTGTACAGGTACAGCTGCCCATGCAGCTTCAACACGATACGACAGTTCATCAAGAGTAGTGACTGACGTATTGTGACGAGGCAGTTGCTCGGCCACCATTGACCAGATATTTTCAATTGGTGAGAGATCTGGGGAATGTGCTGGCCAGGGCAGCAGTCGAACATTTTCTGTATCCAGAAAGGCCCGTACGGGACCCGCAACATGCGGTCGTGCATTATCCCGTTGAAATGTAGGGTTACGCAAGGATCGAATGAAGGGTAGAGCCACGGGTCGTAACACATCTGAAATGTAACGTCCACTGTTCAAAGTGCCGTCAATGCGAACAAGAGGTGACCGAGACGTGTAACCAATGACACCCCAACCATCACGCCGGGTGATACGCCAGTATGGCGATGACGAATATACGCTTCCAGTGTGCGTTCACCGCGATGTTGCCAAACACGGATGCGACCATCATGATGCTGTAAACAGAACCTGGGTTCATCCGAGAAAATGACGTTTTGCCATCCGTGCACCCAGGTTCGTCGTTGAGTACACCATCGCAGGTGCTCCTGCCTGTGATGCAGCGTCAAGGGTAACCGCAGCCATGGTCTCCTAGTTGATAGTCCATGCTGTTGCAAACGTCGTCTAACTGTTCGTGCAGATGGTTGTTGTCTTGCAAACGTCCCCATCTGTTGACTCAGGGATCGAGACGTGGCTGCATGATCCGTTACAGCCATGCGGATAAGATGCCTGTCATCTCGACTGCATGTGATACGAGGCCGTTGGGATCCAGCACGGCGTTCCGTATTACCCTCCTGAACCTACCGATTCCATATTCTGCTAACAGTCATTGGATCTTGTCCAACGCGAACAGCAATGTCGCGATATGATAAACCGCAATCGCGATAGGTTACAATTGAATTAAGATTTGACCACAGCTGACTGTATGAACAGTATTCGATGATCGCTTAGCTATACATATTTGCTTTTGCCAAACGATAAAGTAAAGAGTTATTTCGATATTAGCACGAAACACACGAAAAGAGAAAGTACATACACACGTTATCGAATGAATTTATGGCTGCATGCACTTAAAAAGGAAGGATCTCCTTTATAAGAGGAATTTCATACATACACCTTTTGACCGGAATTTCACACGTGCGTTTTTATCCCTGCAGTTTAATGAAGTCTGCCAAGAATTTTCTGCAACCCCACATTTTCAGAGTTACGTATTACTTAAACTAAAATATTCTAGCAACAGTACACGTTTCTGGAAACAAAAAGAAATTGTGGATATAAGAGAGGGACTGAATGTTTAGGAAAGGATTACATTTTAAGATTAAAACATCCCAGAAGTCTTAAGATGACAACAATCTGTATAAAGATATTTTCATTACAATATAGTTTACAGGAAAGACAAGGCACTCTTTAGAAAGAAGAAGACAGTTTAAGATTTCAAATAAGGTATGACAGCCATTATAAGCGGCGTTGACTTTTCAAGTCCGCGTGACTCTCATGAGTAGTAAATTTTGAATACATATTTGTAGATAATGCCGCTACTCAAGCTACTACTGATATTTTCTTCATCATTGTCTGTTTTACGCATTGAATAATAAGAAATACAAAAATACAGCTTGAAAACGAATTTGAAGATCTGCCTGTATATATATGGCGTGTATTTTCCGTAAGGAAACGAGCGCAGAAAAGAAAGAAAAATCGAAAAGAAAAATGCAGTTAATGTGTTAGGAGTGATATTACCACAGTTGGCGATATCCCCACGTTGCTACGTTTAATGTTGTTCAGAGTTTGGTTTCCTGGAAACAGTTAAAAGAACGCTAACCAACGTAATATGTTCTCGTGCCTGTGAAACAGATCACCGCAGCCTAATCAGAAATTAAGGAAATTCTGTAGAATCGGATGGCCATAAGGAGCTTGAAGTGATCAGATTATAAGAGGCAGTGATAAAAACTAGAAAAACAGACCCATCAGGCATAAAATCAGGAATTTAGATCGTGAATGTTCACCTAAGAATATTAAGATATAACAAATTAAATGAAGCAAAAATTCCAGGTCACAAAAGCCTAGACGAAACAGAAAATCATTAGCAGAAGTACTTACGCATACAAGAAAAGAAGTAACAGTACGCTGAAAGCAAAAGAAAGAGATCAAATACTGAGAATATATTAAGAACAAATGAAAACAATAAGAGTATAAGAGGACAAAGCAGCAAGTCACGGCAGGGTAGACACCACATTTCTTCACAGTCCATGGCACACGGCACAGTAACTTATATAAAGACTTGTCTGAATGTTACCGTAGTTAAAGAGGGTATGCAGAAACGCATGTAATTAAAATATCACTTATTAATACCATAGACAGTGAAAAATATTCCTGGAGATGATGATTCACCAGAAATGGTTACGCTGGCGGCAATGTAATACGAAATCAACTTAAAAAATCATATGTACAACGTTTGCGCAAGAGGACAAACTGTAACAGTTGAGGAGTCTTTCTGTTTCACAAGACATGAGAGCTGTCAACCTTCTCCGTCATGTACAAGATGTTCACCAAGATAGTCACGATCAGCATAAAAAAAACAATATTGAATTTAAAATCAAGAGAAGGCACTGTCTATACACGTGGTGTCAGTGATCGCGCTGTCCATATATAGAATGGGGAAGGCGCTCGATCTATCTGAGTTTGGCCGTGGGCTCATTGTGAATGCCCGGAGGCTCGGCACGAACATTTCGGAAACTGCACGACTTGTCGGGTGTCCGAGGAGCGCTGCGGAGTCATCAACACGTATCGAAACCAAGGTGAAACCACTTGCAGACGCTGTGGGGTTCGGCGGCCACATCCCATTACTGACGTTAGACGTTGTTGGCTGGGCAGACCGGTAAAACACGACAGGCGACGAACTGTGGCAGAACAAACATCACACTTTAATGATGGGCAGAGCATAAGCGTGTCTGAACACACAGTGCACCGAACACTCCCAACGATAGGCCTCCGCTGCCGATGACTCGTGTATATGGCAATGTTAACACAAGGACATCGCAACTAAGACTGAAATGGGCACGTGACCATCGGCACTGGACGTTGGCGCAGTGGCAGAGCGTTGCATGGTCTGATGAATCCCGATACCTTCTTCATCATGCCGATGGAAGGGCGCGAATCCGTCGTCTTCCAAGGGAAGAGCTAATTGACACCTGTACTGCGGGAAAGACACAAGCTGGCAGCGGCTCCATTATGCTCGGGGGAACATCCACATGGGTATCCATGGGTCCAGTGGAGCTGGTGCAAGGCACCATGACAGTCATATTTCCCGACGGCAGTGACATTTTTCAGCAAGATAATGCTCCATGTCAGAAGGCTGGGAGGGTGAAGAAGTGGTTTGAGGAACACATTGGTGAGTTCCAATTGATGTGTTGGCTGCCCCTCTCAACAAATCTGAACCGGATCGAACACATCTGGGCCCATCGCTCCTTCCCCGGAACTTTAGGGATATTAGGTGACGTGTGGGCAGATGTGGTGCCAACTCCCTCCAGCAACCTACCAAGGCCTCAGTGCTTCGATGCCACGACGCGTTACCGCTGTTATCTGTGCTAAAGGGGGACATAGCGGCTATTAGGTAGGTACTCATAACATTCTGGTTGATCAATGCAGAAGTTCGTGTGCCTGAACGAGCCATAGGCAAGTCGTGAAAAAAAATTGTGAAAGGAGTGTTGAACGTGAATTACCACTCAGCCTGGTTTCATACTTTTTGAGGAATTTCCACTTGATTTCAAAGAAACCTGTCCGCACAGCTCTTGAAAACAGCGTTTTTACAAGGTGTACTGTTCTGTAGGACACGAACATCCAACTATTAAATATTGAAAGAAAATACACGAAAGGTGATTAAATATCACTAAGCTATTTTCAGCAAGTGCAAGCATCTTTCAGATCAATGAATTCGAAAACTAAGAACGATGACATGCTCTTGGAACATACTGAAACCACCTTCGATTTTTTGTGTTTGCCTGTAGTGTACATAAAATTCACCGACTAATGGAAGAACTTAATAGAGTTAGTTTGAAAGAAGTATGTCTGAAATACAGTAATGGAGAATCAACATACAGAAAAGAAAACAGTGCCAATTGACTAAAGTCCTAGTAACTGTGGACCGACCGTGGTGGCGCTGTGGTTATCGCACTGAACTCGCATTCGGGAGGACGACGGTTCAATCCCGCGTCCAGCCATCCTGATTTAGCTTCTCCGTGATTTCCCTAAATCGCTCCAGGCAAATACAGGGATGGTTCCTTTGAAAGGGCACGGTCGACTTCCTTCCCCGTCCTTCCCCAATCCGATGAGATCGATGACCTCGCTGTCTGGTCTCCTTCCCCAAACAACCCAACCCAAACCTAGTAGCTCTACCGAGTGTTTGTTTGTAAGACAACTGAAGAGTCATTCGTGGGACTACAAAAGAAATTAAAAGCAAGAAAAAATAAATTGCGTAATAGACGGCCTAAGGGAGTGTGAGTCGCAACACTGGAAAACATGCAGGAGTATCTGTGTTTTAGGATACGCGCACCGTAATGTAGTGTATGGGAAAGTTCAGCGACAGGCGTTGCCAAGCAGTGGGTATCAGATGGGTAATGACGATGATAACTGACTGAGAACAACGTTACTGCTTGAAACTGTTAACGTCGTCCATGGTGAATTTAAAATCTTTTACAAAATCCAAGGTGCTCAGAGAAATCATAACCAGCTTATTTAACGCTGGCGCATAAGGAACTTGTGTAATGGTGAATTCCTCAAGCTGCATCGAACTTGGTCGCCTTTACTCTACTGTGCATTGTGTTCGATTCACATCGTGATTTCTTCGTGACTTTGATTTTGATCTTATTAATTTCATACTTGACTATTACAATGCCAATGTCTCTGAAACAGTTCGGAGAGCAGCGCAGGGTTAGCCGAGCGGTCCAGGGCGCTGCAGTTATGGACTGTGCCGCTGGTCCCGGCGGAGGTTCGAGTCCTCCCTCGGGCATGGGTGTGTGTGTGTTTGTCCTTAGGATAATTTAGGTTAAGTAGTGTGTAACATTACGGACTGATAACCTCAGCAGTTAAGTCCCATAAGATTTCACACACATTTGAACAGTTCGGAGACGTGCCTTTTCGACTAGTGCCGGCACTAAGTGAGTGCAAACTGGGAAGCACAATGAACAGAAGTACCTGAGCTAACGCTCGCAGCAAGTCTTCATGTGTCGTTGACTTGCCACTGGGGCATATGATCTCAGGCTATACTCTGCAGTGAACACGTTTCTTGAAGGAAATATCTGGTGGGTACTTTCTTGTGTACGAAATTGTCCCAGTAAATGTTAAACCCAGATACCAATATCTGGCTCTCGGAGAACAATGGCGGTCAGGAAGCAGCTGTCACCGTAGCTCTTGATCTGTGCACCGTACTGATACTCGCAAGAGGTTTTGTTCAAATTGAAGCTGTTGGTTTTATATCGTTCGAAGCAACTCCTCTGCACACAGTCGCCACGCGGGATTAGCCGAGCGGTCTATGGGCGCTGCAGTCATCGACTGTGCGGCTGATCCCGGCGGAGGTTCGAATCCTCCCTCGGGCATGGGTGTGTGTGTTTGTCCTTAGGATAATTTAGGTTAAGTAGTGTGTAAGCTTAGGGACTGATGACACTAGTAGTTAAGTCGCATAAGAATTCACACACTCTGCCCACGATCTAGCTGAGGGCATGCTCGCCGCCTTTTACGCCGTCAGTAGTGTCGAAAGCCGCGAGTTCTTTAGCTTTCTTTCTTTCCACCTGGGTGCATTCTCACGACCGTCTTGATGCGAACCTACATGGACACAGGAAAATGTGGCAGTCTGAAATGTATTAACGAGCACTGGATTCAAGTACTCATTGTACAAACGCTATTATTTAAGTTTACCTCATGAGCCAAATTCTTACACGGTAACATCAGATAGACTGAAGAGGAATTTCTCCCTTCTCTTCCCTGTCATGCATTCGCGTCGCATAGATACCGTACAGATGACGCTTTCCGTAAGAAGTCTTTCTCCGGCAGTGGGTCCAGTCCGCGCACTTGCCGTTTAAAAGCGGCGCGTAATCGATTTCCCAGCCTGCTCGTCCGCCTGCTGCCTTGTGTGGGTGTGGGCCGGAGGAGTCCCTCCTGTGACAAGTGGCTGGCGAGATACCACGCGCCGACCCTGATAGCAGGTGCTCACGCGATACAGTGCCACACCGCAGGGCCGCCCGTGCACTGCGCACTGCATACTGCTTGAAAATGTTCAGTTTCTCAAAAGCACTCGCTATCAGCTTTTTCTTTGCCTCTCTGCTCCTGCGATGCTAGTTCCCACAATAATTCACACTACTGCCAAGATCGAGAAATAGGTTAGAGTGTGCCAAGGTATGACAAGCGACTTGCGATGGCAGTCGTTAAAGCAAACGCGTTAATTCGTTGAGGCGAGACCTTAACACGAAATTTCAATCACCAACTTTCTCCTACGAATTCGAAAATATTTTTTCGACTGTACTTCGTTCATCGTAAGAATAAACATGATGTAAACAAACACAAAAGCGATGATTGGTCAGCAGATGTAGTATACGTACACTTTAGTCCATTTGGAATTGCCTGCCGGCCGCGGTGGCCGTGCGGTTCTGGCGCTGCAGTCCGGAACCGCGGGACTGCTACGGTCGCAGGTTCGAATCCTGCCTGGGGCATGGGTGTGTGTGATGTCCTTAGGTTAGTTAGGTTTAAGTAGTTCTAAGTTCTAGGGGACTTATGACCTAAGATGTTGAGTCCCATAGAGCTCAGAGCCATTTGAACCGTTTTTTTGGAATTGCCTGGTAGCTGACATCTGTCACTTGCCACTGCGGTGTTGCCGCATCAGCCGCCGGCTAACACACAAACACGGCAGGTCACGTCACAAACGCTGTTAATGTGTAACGCAGAGCAATGTTTTGAACGGCACCCGCGAGGTGTGCCAGAGAAGCGAGATGATTTGCCGGTGACTGATTTTAACTAATTAATGTCTGAACTGCGGCGGACGATACGTTCTGTAGCCCTGAATTTAAACTCATGTCCTAACCTAACCACAACCCCGTGATATATAATGTATGCGAGATAGCGGTGGTCAACAATCTGCACAATCGCTTAGTTCACGGCTGTTAAAGTTAGCCTTTACGAACAAACTCAAGACAGAAAGAGCTGATTTTCAGCTGTAAAACCAAGCTGTAATTTATTGCTATGACTGGTTACCTCAAACTATCCTCTCACTGGCTACACGAGCTGCGGTACCAACCCATAAGCAGTTCTCGTTGGCACTTCACTGCAGATTTTAGACGACACAGGCAGAATCCGGACGAAAGAAGAATGGTTGGTAGAAAAAGAAAGGCAGGTAAACCCAATATGAGATGAAACTGACGTGGCATAGAATTAGTAATAAAAATTATATTTAAACCAATGAACCAAAAAAAACTAAACTTCCTCCGAACAGGCCTTTGAAGGCCCAATGGTACCGACCGGCCGCCGTGTCATCCTAAAAAAAAATGGTTCAAATGGCTCTGAGCACTATGTGACTTAACATCTGCGGTCATCAGTCCCCTAGAACTTAACTACTTAAACCTAACTAACCTAAGGACATCACACACATCCATGCCCGAGGCAGGATTCGAACCTGCGACCGTAGCAGTCGCGCGGTTCCCGACTGAGCGCCTAGAACCGCTAGACCACCGCGGCCGGCGTGTGTCATCCTCAGACCAAGGATATGGAGGGGCATGTGATCAGCAAGCCGCTCTCTCGGCCGTATGTCAAGTTTACGAGACCGGAGTCGCTATTTCTCAATCAAGTAGCTCCTCAGTTTGCATCCAAGGGCTGAGTGCACCCTGGTTGCCAACAGCGCTGGGTATTCCGGATGGTCACCCATCCAAGTGCTAGCCTAGCCCGACAGCGCTTAACTTCGGTGATCTGACGGGAACCGGTGTTACCACTGCGGCAAGGCCGTTGGCTAATTAAACCAATTAACTGAATAAAAGTGATAAATTCTTATAATTAGATTTAGAAATAAGAAAATTTCGCCATATGTGAAAAGGTAAAACCCACGACCTTAAACACGGCAGGCTAAAACGCCAGCCATTGCACTAAAGTGCAACACCGAGTGAAGTTCTTATATTTTTTACTGTCGTCGCCCAGTCCCGGTGATGATTTGCACAGCCTTGAAAACATCGGTTTCATCAGTGTCCTGTAAATCTTGACTAACGTAAGCCTATATTTATGATTATGATAGCAGCATACGTGACGCTGAATCGCGTCTTGCGCGGTATCCAGTAGTGTTTAGTTAGTGCTGTGTAGGAAATGTGTTATTTCATTAACATCGTTATGTGTGTGTGTGTGTGTGTGTGTGTGTGTGTGTGTGTGTGTGTGTGTGTGCTTTGTTTGTGGTATGGCTGTCGTGTGTGATGAAATACGAAACGCATCAAGGAAGAACGCCGACAAGGAACTGGAAGTGAACCGACCAATTGTTGCGGCCTTTTGGCAGTTGCAAACGGTTCGGGTGTGACGTCGAGCGTGCTGATTGGTGGAAACCAACTCCAACGCGTGATGTCAGGTGTTAAGGGTCAAGTAATTTTAATCAGATTTACTGTTTGTTAAGCTCTTTCAAGTAGGTCCTAGTAATGTATTAGACATTTTTTTACTAAGTTACGGTAAATGAAACTTTAAGATAACCTGAATAGGTACCAACGTGTTTTTATTAATTGTGCTTCAACTATGTAGTTCTTGATTCAAAAATTGTCTGCAGTCGAAGTCTCTGCACTGTTATGCTGTGATTCTCGCGATGTTGATATGCAGAACGAAAATAATGGCTGACGCTGTTTCTCGCTCCATAGTAAAAAACGCGCATGGAACACCGTTAGGAAGTGGCGAGAAGCAAGTTGTTCATAACGTTATTCACAAGTTTGTAGAAAAAAATTTATTTTGAAAGTTTCCGAGGAAGTGTGTGTACTACAGTGAATACGTTTTAAAAACGGGATTCTTAGCTAACTGTGTAGCGTTGTAGAACGGTTATGCGGGCCAGTCCACTTGTAGATAGTTCAAATCTCAATTTGATCTTTCTTTTCTCGTTCATTTTGGAATAGCTACATATTTTAAATGTAAGATTAATCAAATTTGTGCCAGTTAAAACATCTAATCATTATTTTTTATGAAAACGCAAATCTTCTTGTTCCTAATTAGGCCCCACACATTAGAAGCAAAATTACAATTTTCACTGCAGATATAAATTCTTAATTTGCGATATTACGCACAAAATTCCAGTTTTCGTTGCAAATATAAATTCTTAACTAGCGATATTTTATAAAACTTTGTTACGAAGATTGTTTATATTAAGAAAATATAACAAATGTTCGAGACAAATATTAAAAATTGAGTACTCTTTATTCAGATTATATGCATCATTTTATACCAAAAACGTTATCTCACAGAGCATCCTAGAAACGCGGAAAATAAGTTTTCACCGTATCGAGGACACAAATGCTGAATTTTTATAGTTGCCACTGTACCATTAAAACATGAACCACACAACTGAGCCGGCCGGAGTGGCCGAGCGGTTCTAGACGCTTCAGTCTGGAACCGCGTGACCGCTATGGTCGCAAGTTCGAATCCTGCCTCGGGCTTGGATGTGTGTGATGTCCTTAGGTTAGATAGGTTTAAGTAGTTCTAAGTTCTAGGGGGCTGATGATCTAAGATGTTAAGTCCCATAGTGCTCAGAGCCATTTGAACCAACACAACTGAAAAGGAGCCAAGTTACGGAATTTGTCACGAGAAATAAAAAGACATTTAAACTGCCGAATCTACTCAAACTTTCGATCGACTCGTTATCAATGTAGCACATAGCATTTCCAGTACAGAAATGTATATCGGATTCGGGTATGAAAGTAGCTCAGATATTAAGAGGCGAGTGAATGAAGAATACCTTCAGTGGCTTCAATTTTTTTACTATACAGTGAAGTTCCTGCAGTATGCTCTTGCGTCACATACGTCTCGCTCAGGAGAATTATCCTGTGTTAAAGTTACAAATCTTCGTCACACTTGTTTTCAATTACAATACTACATTAGCTCAGAACAAGAGCATATTACGCTTTGCGTCTGGTCCTTTAAGAAGCATGTGTTATTACTGAAAATTTTGCCGATTATTTTTTCATTCTCTTTAAAATCTAAATGATTTTCGAAGTTACATTGTTTCCTGCTCGTTTCTGTTTACGGCTTAAATGCAGTTGGTCTCAACACTGCAGATTAATCAGACCAGCTGGCTAGGCGGTGCTGTCAAAGGTAAATGGGCCGATAAAGCTGCTGTCCCGTATTATCGCACAGTCGATGTGCGCATAACGCGCAGCATAAAACGTATCCGTATTATCGTACTTGACTGTACTAGAGAAAGCTTGACTTACGCTCCACGTGAAAAGGAAATCCAATGAGATTCCAGCAAACGCGGAAGAATATATAGTGTAGTGTTGACATCAGGTTTATTCTTATGATGAACACAAGAGGGAAGTGAATAGTATGAGAGAAAGCAGAGCTAGCACGGGAAGATTCAGATATTCGTTTCTCACATGTGCTATTCGAAGGTGGTACGGTCGAAAAATAGTCTAAAAGTGATTTCACGAGCCTTTTGCGAAATAAGTGTAAATTTCAGAGTAGTCACATAAACGTAAACGTAGATGTAGATATTAATATTGTCGACAGTTGGATCATTAGAGTCGACGTAGTAGCTTAACTGCACAATGGTTTGGTTAGTGTCGATATCGACTTACCCGAAGCACTACATACACGTAAATGGAAGAGAGCAAAAACTCTGGACATGACTTCGAAATCGTCTTTTTGCCAATAGGAATTAATATGAGACAACTGCTTCAACTAACACCATGCACTTAACAGTACGCTAACAGAACGACATGACTAAGTTCCATCATGAATTGAAAAGGAAAGAGAATGAACAACGTTATTTGTAAAGACCCCAGGAATTTAGCATTACTTCGCACGATATTGTTAACAAAGAATATGCAAAAAGTTATTTAAAGGAGATCTAGACAAGCAGGATTGCAATGTATTCATTCTTCCATTAGCTAACACAAGCTGCAGCGCACAAGCCTTTCTGTTGAATGTGTCGTTCCAGGTTGCGGTATTTTAAGAAAGAACACAGCGAGCTGAAAGCTGGACAACAGCCGTGCCATTTGGGATTATGGCGGTAATAACATTTTCATACCCGAGAGGTAAATCAGCCAGAGACATAATACGAACAAGAGCCCAGGACATTAAATTCTTAACGCAATAAAACTGCTATATCCAGCATGCATAGGAATTTCTGTTGAGATAAAACTTCTGCGTTACTTGAATCTTTGAAGCGGAAATTGCTTTAATTAACATCTGTTAGCTCTAAAATATATAAATAAAGATATTTCACGACAAAAAGACGTCGTTAAATTGTCAACTGTCAACGAGATATAAATTATGGAACTCCTTATAATAAAGTGGCGGTATTCCAACTACTACTAAATTCATTTCCTTGCGATAACCTTCAGTACTCGAGAGAAATTGTTGTTCAGATGACGAAGCCGCAAGAGCTATTGATTTTTAGAAACACTGGATGAAATCTAATATTTCCGTCGTCAATATTATATAATATTTCTATGAACAATAAGCATATGTAATTTACTTCCATATTCAGGACGATTAACTGACCGACTGGCAATAATGATTAGGTTCGTGCATAAGTCCGTAGCGTTTTTGTTTTGCATGTTGGTATTGCGGTTACTCTGGGTTTATACATCGATTTTCATTTGTGTTTCTGGTTCACTGTTGCTATTTGAGTTTACATATTGTCATTATGCCATCTGGAGATAGTGAGTGGAGCTGTGGACGCTAGAAAATGGTGTACCAAGTGGAGAGATCGGAACATATCTGACATATTCTTCCGTCTGAGGTCTATAGGCGGGTGACAGCAGCGGAGGCGGCCAGAAACATTTGTGCCCTGTGTGGGGATAATGCCACTAGACAGAGCACTGCAAAAAAAATGGTTTCCTCGTTGTAAGGAGGATTTGTTTTGACATTAACTTTCGACGTTCAGGAAGACTTTCGGGGTTTGATAAAGACCCTTGAAACGCATTAATGTTCAGTGATCGGTATCACTGTACTCAACAACTGGCAAATGTGATGAGCTGTGACCATTCCATCATCTTGCGACATTTTCATGCATTGGGGAAGGTTCAAAAATCGGATGCATGTATACCGCAGGCTGTAAGCCAAAATCACAAAAACCAGCGAGTGGCCATTTGTGTATCTCTGCTTGTTCGTCAACAATTAGCTCGTCAACAACACGGACCGTTGCTATTCTCTATCGTTATTGGTGGCGAGAAATGGTGTGTTTATGCTAACTTAAGGAAAAGAAAGGAATGGTTGAGCTCAAACAAAGCAGTAACTCTCCGCACATAAACCAGCGCGCATCCACAACGGATAACGTTGTGGATCTGATGGGAAAGCGACGGTGTGGTGTGCTATGAGCTGCTTCCCCGAGGTGTAACCATTACTGGTGACCCTTATTGTCAACAACAGGGGCGTCTTGGAGACACAACCAAGGAATGACGACCAGGAAGACTGCGTGAAGTGATGGTATTCCACGATAACGCTCGTCAGTATTCCGCCAGACTGACAAAAACACTATACAGGAGCTGGGTTTGGGAAATCATTCCCCCGCCCGCTTTATTCACCTGATCTTGCACCCCCAGATTTTCACTCTTTCAGCTCTCTGATGAACAATCTTAAAGGTGGTTCCTTTCCGGATGAAACCGTGCACCGAACATGGCTGGACGAGTTCTTCGCATCAAAATCACGTGAATTCTACTGTCGTGGAATCGAGAAGTTACCTGCAGCTTTGACAGACTGTTACAAATAGTGAAGGAGAATGTAATATTGATGATCAAAGTCTCTGTTACATGTATCTGCTGTATTAAAAAAACATAATAATTGATTGCTGACCAATAACGGAAGTGAGGGTTCTACGAGCTACAGGATTTTGTTCCAAGCAACCTGTGCCTTTATTACACTACTGGCCATTAAAATTGCTACACCAAGAAAAAATGCAGATGATAAACGGGCATTCATTGGACAAATATATTTTACTAGAACTAACATGTGATAACATTTTCACGCAATTTGGGTGCAGAGATCCTGAGAAATCAGTACCCTGAACAACCACCTCTGGCCGTAATAACGGCCTTGGTACGCCTGGGCATTGAGTCAAACAGACTGGTTCAACTGGCTCTGAGCGCTATGGGACTTAACTGCTACGGTCATCAGTCCCCTAGAACTTAGAACTACTTAAACCTAACTAACCTAAGTACAGCACACAACATCCAGCCATCACGAGGCAGAGAAAATCCCTGACCCCGCCGGGAATCGAACCCGGGAACCCGGGCGTGGGAAGCGAGAACGCTACCGCACGACCACGAGATGCGGGCAGTCAAACAGAACTTGAATGGCGTGTACAGGTACAGATGCACATGCAGCTTCAACATGATACCACAGTTCATAAAGAGTAGTGACTGGCGTATTGTGACGAGCCAGTTGTTCGGCCACCATTGACCAGACCTTTCCAATAGGTGAGAGATGTGGACGATGTGCTGGCCAGGGCAGCAGTCGAACATTTACTGTATCCAGAAAGGCCCGTGCAGGACCTGCAACAAGCGGTCGTGCATTATCCTGCTGAAATGTAGGGTTTCGGAGGGATCGAATGAAGTTTTGAGTCACGGTTCGTAACACATCTGAAATGTAACGTCCACTGTTCAAAGTGCCGTCATTGCGAACAAGAGGTGGAGGAGACGTGTAACCAAATGCACCCCATACCATCACGCCGGGTGATCGCCAGTATGGCGATGACGAATACACGCTTCCAGTGTGCGTTCACCGCGATGTCGCCAAACACGGATGCGACCATCATGATGCTGTAAACAGAACCTGGATTCATCCGAAAAAATGACGTTTTGCCATTCGTGCATCCAGGTTCGTGGTTGAGTACACCATCGCAGGCGCTCCTATCTGCGATGCAGCGTCAAGGGTAACCGCAGCCATGGTCTCTGAGCTGGTAGTCCATGCTGCTGCAAACGTCGTCGAACTGTTCGTGCAGATGGTTGTTGTCTTGGAGTCGTCCCCATTTGTTGACTCAGGGATCGAGACGTGGCTGCACGATCCGTTACAGCCATGTGGATAAGATGCCTGTCATCTCGACTGCTAGTGATACGAGGCCGTTGGGATCCAGCACGGCGTTCCGTTTACCCTCCTGAACCCACCGATTCCATATTCTGCCAACAGTCATTGGATCTCGACCAACGCGAGCAGAAATGTCGCGATACGATAAACCGCAATCGCGATAGGCTACAATCCGACCTTTATCAAAGTCGGAAACGTGATGGTACGCATTTCTCCTCCTTACACGAGGCATGACAGCAACGTTTCACCAGTCTACGCCGGTCAACTACTGTTTGTGTGTGAGAAATCGGTTGGAAACTTTCCTCATGTCAGCAGGTTGTAGGTGTCGCCACCGGCGCCAACCTTGTGTGAGTGCTCTGAAAAGCTAATCATTTGCATATCACAGAATCCTCTTCCTGTTAGTTAAATTTCGCGTCTGTAGCACGTCATCTTCGTGGTGTAGCAATTTTAATGGTCAGTAGAGTTGGGCAACACGATTCTTTTTCCCGATTCGGTTCCTACGATTCAGTCTCACATTGCGAATCGATTCCTACGATTGGTTCACGATTCTTTCATGATTCATTCTAGTCTGCTAAGGCACGATCCTTACGGAATGCAAAAAGTTCTACATCTTACTCACAGCTGGCAGGACATGTCTGAAATTGTCAATGGGGTTAGAATCGAAGTGTATCATGATAAGATATGCCAAAAATAGTTTATCTATGAGTAAACATGCATATGACGTTACAAGTGTGATTGTCGATTTATACGTGTAATGCCTTAATTGATGAAAGGTCACATTTGATTTGATTGCGTCTATTGTTTTATTTCAGTATGCCAGGAAAGAGGAGTCGGTTTGTGCGAAAGGTGGTGCAGAATTACGTGGTATGCCACTTTGGTTGTGTGTCTTGAACGTATCTAACTACAGACATTTGTTTTATAGTAACAAAATCTAGCAGTGAGGCAGACGTGTTTTGGCTCGTATCATCCTATGTTTTTCTCTGCTAAGATGTCTTTCCAAGTCCACATCACCGTTGTAATTCATAACGCAGCTAGCAGCCCTCCCACACAGCAAATTTAGCTTAACTTTCATTTCTTCTAAATACAAAGCGTAGGTATTTTGCTTTTAATTTGTCTCAGAACTTGCCGCTGTCACTACTATTTCCGTGAGAAGACGACATACTTCTAAACAGTAGGATTCAATCGTATACAACGACATTACTTCACTAAAATTTAATATGAATCTGAACACGATAACATTCGAAATCTCGAACTTGAAATTATCAATTAAAATGCTTTTGTTTAAAGACGGTATTACACGGCGATCCGCCGAGAAAGGTACTGGTTATAGAGCCTGTATTCTCTCTATATAGGCTCTGTAATATTGATCTAGTGCGACAGCCATTTAGTGGCAGCACTGGTGGAACTAACAGAATTAGCAAACTAGCAGTGAAGTAATGTCGCTGTATACGATTGTATCCTACACTTTAGAAGTATGTCGTCTTACCACATAAATAGTAGTGGCATAAGAAAGTTCTCAGACAAAAATAAAGCAAAATACCTATGCTTTGTATTTCGACGAAACAAAAGTTAAGCTAAATTTGCAGTGTGTGAGGGCTGACAGCTGCTTTATTATGAAATATAAGGTGCTGTGGAATTACTCGCGCAAACTAAGCTGACGTCGGCGCGGTGGCTGACGGTAGCGATAGTAAACGAGAAATGCCTTTACGCTCGTTCCCGTCAGCCACCGCCAAGTGTCAGCTTGGTTTTCACGAGTAATATTACGGCCAACGAATTTCGTTTGTTCGTTCCGAGCTTCTTTTGTTCACACGCATCCTCCACTTGACTGCCACCTGGCGGTCGTAATCATTCGGGACGACTCGGCATGATTCGGAAGTTGCCTTCGAAGCATAGCGTACTAAGAATCGATGAATCGTTGGAACTTGGAATCGTCACGACTCGGAAACACGCAATCGTTCTTACGATTCTTTTGAACGACAATTCGTCCGTATCACGATTCGATTCTTACGATTCTTCACGAATCGCCACAACTCTAATGGTCAGTAGTGTATTTCTTATGGTTTTGTTTTACCACATTCCTGTGCTCTTTTGCCTACCATACAGATACATTTGACGCCGGTTTCACATATTTCTCCTTATGGATTATTGCAATTTGACACAGAATATAACAACATCCAATTTCAACAGCATTTGCGGAAGCTAAAATCGGGCCACTTGTTCATAAAATCTGTGTAAATACCCAATTACTGCAGACCGACGTGACTGTCACATGGATTGTACCTGATCACAAAACGCACTCGCACACAGTGAGGGAGACTGTTAGCTCAGGTAGTGCAGGACGCCGTTAGAAGCGGCAGCTGCGGCCCCTGGGGCACTTTGCGGCGCAGCCTGCAGGCGCTCGGCAATTATGACGTGGGAGACCGTGTTGGCGACAGTAGCGCTAAGCCGCCCTTTGTCGCCTAAAGCAGCCAGCAGGCGAGGCGCCTCTGTCCATTACTGGGCCGCTCTGCAATCAAAACATTGCCACCTGCGCCGCATCCCACGACGCATTTACTTTAGCTCTTTCTCGCAATCATTTTAAAACTTTTTCGTGCAACAAGAGGACAAAACACACACACACACACCTGCAAAGTGTGTGGGTAAAGTAATGAGACTGATAACACTGCGAGCGATCTGGTAACACTGCGTTGTTCTGGTTGTGTAGACCGGTGTGATTATTCCTTGTAGATGCTTAGTCAGACTATCAGCTCCGTACATCCATCACGTGACTTTTGAAAGTTCAGTCAGTGAGGTTGTCATCTCGTTGTGCCAAACGAAAGTTGAGCAACAGAATTCAGAGCAACATTATGCAGTCATCTTAAATCTGGGCGCTCGCGATTGTGTCCTCCGAAGAGTTGAAGCAGGCCTATGGAGAACACTCCTGATCAAGAACACGAGTTTTTCGCTCGCGCAGATTACTTTTGGAAGGACGAGATTACGTTGAAGACGAACCTCTCCCAGGGAGATCTTCAACTTCAAAAACTGACGAAAACGTTGAAAGTGCGCGTAATCTTGTGAGGTCAGACAGGTATTTAACAATAAAGATATTGAAGACAATGAGTGACTTAATAAACTTAAATACTTTTACCGTACATCACATTTTGACCGAAGATTAGAGTATGCGAAATATCTGTGCCAAAATGGTGCCGGAAAACGTCACAACTGAGCAGGATGACAATTCAAAAAAGGTGTGCGTTGATCTTTTTGAGAGGACTGCTAATTGCCACGAGTGGTTCAGTTATATGGTCACAGATAGCGAAGCTCCAAGGGTCTCACCGCTATTTGGCGACTTCGTGCTTGGCTACCACGGGGCCCAAACCTTTGCAGCACCTTTTCCCTTCCATGTTGCATGTCTATACTCTTCCTACTCTTTTTCCCCTCCCTTGGGAAGCATGTCTGGGATGTTTTTGGAAAAGTGTTCTGAATTTTCAGAAGCTGATATCAGAACACTCTCTCCACTGGTTTTCGTTACATTTTTCCTTCTTCAGTCCCATTCTACTACCTTTCTTCCGCTTCGGCGTTTGAGGTTCCTCTTTTTCTTCTTTCTCCCTGTGCACTCCTGAAGGCTAACACACGTTCCTGACGCGTAGCAGGTGACAGGGTAACGGGTAATTCCCAGCCCACAGTTTACAGGTAGGGTTCACACGTATCCCTTGGTACAGGCCAGGCCCAAGGAAGGGTGATTGCCTGATCTCCTACCTTTCCAAATTGCCCATTCATCCTTCTGTCTGACGTTCGGGAGGTGTGACTTGAGGTGTGAACAATCATCTAAGGCGGGTTCACTCCTTCTGAGGGGCCTCCAGTTGGAAGGAGCACACAGTCGGTGACGCTGACAATCATGAGGGATTTTCTCATAAAGAGCCTATCATCTTCACAGTCAGCGTCTATTAAACGTACACGTAATGAGCCTAATGATTCAGTACTGGTCAGTCCTTGCGACGACAAGTCCGTTTATTATTCAGAAAGATGTTGATGCAGTTGCCGGTCCTGTCAAATCCTGCGTTGAATTCTTGCCATGGTGTTACTTACACTAGGTTTCTCGATGGTCTGACCGAGGCAGAAATCCAAACATACCTGTCTGATCAGGCTGTCACTGTAGTTCATGGGGTGACGAAAAAGGTAGATGCATCCTTAGTGCCCATTCACACTCTTTCTCTCGCTTTTGGTACAGTGGTGCTTCGGCCAAGATGAAAGGTTATGAAGTTATCACAGTCCGACCATACATTCCAAACCCGATGTGCTGCCGACGGTGTCATCGTATCAACTACACTCGAATATGCTGTCGATACCTGGACAAATGCGTAACCTGCGGTAAAGATGTTGACGAGGGCGACTTTCTGCCTCCTTCTCCCCACTGCATCAACTACAATGGCGACCATGCTGCCGCCACTCCAGATCGTCCAATATATCTCCATGACCGGACTATCCTGGAAATCCTGGTCAAGCAAAAAGTGCCTTGCCGGCCTGCCGGAATGGCCGAGCGGTTCTAAGCGCTACAGTCTGGAACCGCGCGACCGCTGCAGTCGCAGGTTCGAATCCTGTATCGGGCATGGATGTGTCTGATGATCATAAGTTAGTTAGATTTAAGTAGTTCTAAGTTCTAGGGGACTGATGACCTCAGAAGTTAAGTCCCATAGTGCTCAGAGCCATTTGAACCATTGCCAGGTATTCAGCTAGCATATACACAAAGCAAAGAAGTTTTGCATGACCTCGGTTCCGAAAGTTCCGGAATCTGTACAGAAAATTGGAATAGACATAAACATAAACGTCATTTCCGCCCTTTTTATTGCTCATGGAAACCACACATTGCATGTTGTACCACCACACAGCGAACGTGGTCCAGATTGCTGCACACACCGGTACCTCTAATACCCAGTAGCACGTACTCTTGCATTGATGCGTGCCTGTATTCGTCGTGGAATACCTTCCACAAGTTCACCAAGGCACTGTTGCTCCAGATTGTCCTACTGCTCAACTGCGATTCGGCGTAGATCCCTTAGAGTGGTTGGTGAGTCACGTTGTCCATAAATAGCCCTTTTCAATCTGTCCCAGGCATATCGATAGGGTTCATGTCTGGAGAACATGCTGGCACTCTAGTCGAGCGATGTCGTCATCCAGAAGGAAGTCATTGACAAGATGTGCACGATGGGGCCCGAATTGTTGTCCAGTAAGACGAATGCCTCGCTCATATGCTGCCGGTATGGTTGCACTATCGGTCGGAGGATGGCATTCACGCATCGTACAGTCCTTACGGCACCTTCCATGACCACCACCAGCGGCGTACGTCGGCCCCACATAATGCCACCCCAAAACAGCAGGGAACGTCCACCTTGCAGCACTAGCTGGACAGTGTATCTAAGGCGTTCAGCCTGACCTGGTTGCCTCCAAACACGTCTCCGACGATTGTCTGGTTGAAGGCATATGCGACACTGATCGGTGAAGAGAACTTGATGCCCATCCTGAGCGGTCTAGCGAGCATGTTGTTGGGCACATCTATACCGCGCTGAATGGTGTCGTGGTTGCAAAGATGGATCTCGCCATGGACGTCGGAAGTGAAGTTACGCATCATGCAGACTACTGCGCATAGTTTAAGTCGTAACACGACGTCCTGTGGCTGCACGAGAAGCATTATTCAACATGGTGGCGTTGCTGTCAGGGTTTTTCCGAGCCATAATCCGTAGGCAGCGGGCATCCACTGCAGTAGTAGCCCTTGGGCGGCCTGAGCGAGGCATGTCATCGACAGTTCGTGTCTCTCTATATCTCCTGCATGTCCGGACAACATCGCTTTGGTTCCTTCCGAGACGCCTGGACACTTCCCTTGTTGAGAGCCCTTCCTGGCACAAAGTAACAATGCCAACGCCATCGAACCGCGGTACTGACTGTCTAGACATGGTTGAACTACAGGCAACATGATCCGTATACCTCCTTCCTGATGGATTGGCTGGAACTGATTGGCTATCGAACCCCCTCCGACTAATAGGCGCTGCTCATGCATGGTTATTTACATCTCTGGGCGGGTTTAGTGACATCACCGAACAGTCAAAGGGGGCTCTCTCTGTGATACAATATCCACAGTTAACGTCTGTCTTCAGGAGTTCTGGGAACAGGGGTAATGCAAAACTTTTTTTGATGTGTGTATATAAATTGAAGTTGTATACTCGCGTTATTCTGTATATGAAGGCTATTTTCATGAACTCCTGTAAGGATTTTGATCTGGTGTAGACTAATAGATATACTGATCGTCGAGGAAGCTTTTTGTACACCATTTATAAATGTTCCTTAAGAATTGTCTGAATTAGGATGAATTAAAGTTAAGTTGCTTCACAACCAACATTTGAATTTTCAGAGAGGGAGAATTCCTTTTATAATTACCGGTCTATCTGCTTCTGAACACTCCGATTAATTTTGCCTCTAAAATGTCGTACTTGTATGCAACCGACATAATTTTCAGGAAGAGATTCTCGGGACATGCTACACAGTACCTTTGCTGATGTTTATATGGACTTTCTTGTTTCATGATTTCGACCCGAAAACACTGTAAAAGTATCTTTGAGACAATCTCTGTTTATGTGTTTTAAAACTCATTGTCCTCGTTTCTATTACGATATGTACGAATATATTACACTAACCTTATTTGAAGGACGCAACTTTTTATGTAGATAATCATGTAATGCACCTTCCGCGATACAGCAGCAGATGTGTGTCGAACGCAATTTCAGTTCCTGTCTGGTCGACTGAATTAGCGCCAGTTGGTTAAGTAGCGGTAAACAGAACACAGAGTAGCTGACGAACGGTAACTGGCAAAATCGTTCTACACTCCCGAGTACCCCCGAAATTGAATGGTTTCGTAAAACCAACAATAGCGCTTCGACAATTACTGTAGCGGAAATGGCGCATTAATCGTCCTGACGCCGTGTTTGCGCAGCGCTCTTATTTTTTCAGTGCTGGCTCGCCATTATCACTGGCGTGCATTCATCTGGTGCGGCGCTGATTACACTCGTCTCACTGACAAATGACTGCCGGCACCGCACCTCACCACCTGCTGTCCGGTATCCTGCAGCAGTAATTAGCATGATTTGTTAATGAATATATGTTAATGGATATGTATTAAGGATGTGTGTGTGTATCAACGTAACTATGGAACACGCAGAGTGTCTTTAGTCAGAGTAGGTACACCCTTGAGTTCCGATTTGCAAGACAACGGAGCAGTAAGAGCGGAGCTACAAGGGAATGACATGATGGAAGTGTCAAAGCAGGCCGGAATCCACAGCTTTAAAGGTGAGGAGGCTGATTTATGACAGATCGTGTGACATGCCAGTTCAGAATCAGTCGAAAAGAATGCATTGTACAACTCTACAAATGGAATTAAAATTAACAAGTTTGTTTGCGTGGACGTCCTCCTCAGCAAGCACAGAAATGTTCGTTTTGTAAATAGAAACCAACTTTCCTCGGTGCACTGCGTTTCATTGCTCCCAGGCGCTTTTTTTCTCTAAGGCGTCATCAGCGCGATCTAGAGTGACTGAGTAATAAGGCAAATGTTTGACATATTTTACAAATAACTCGTAGTAGAACAAAACTGCGTCATACTAGATCCTACTGCTGATGCCTTAAAGTGAAAAAGGCGGAACGCGTGTGGGAGAAATAAAATACAGTGCAGAAATTAAAATTTTAAGATATCTTTTTTATATTCATTTATATTCTGAAACATCATACGTCATCCTGAGCACATATATAAATATACTTTGATTTACAGATGGAGACCGTAGTAACCTAGGGGAGGAGGGTGAGGTAACGGTAGTAAAGTTCGTGGTAGTGTGAGAGTGTGATTGAAATTTATTACACTTCGTAAAAAAAAAAGAACTGCAAACTGCCACATCATATTGTATGAAACGTTTCAAGTGTTTGTTCACATTTTCATTTGACAGCACGCATTTGAGGTAATTCTGATGTGACTGTACGGGCGTCAAGTGACGTTGCATTCTGTATTTTTGTTACAGTCCCTGTCCAGTAAGATTGCCGAATGGTTCAAGCACTATGGGACTTAACATCCGAGTTCATCAGTCCCATAGACTTAGAACTACCTAAACCTAACTAACGTAAGGACATTACACACATCCCTGACCGAGGCAGGATTTGAACCTGCGACCGTAGCGGCAGCGCGGTTCCGGACTGAAGCGCTTAGAACCGCTCCAGCACAGCGGCCGGCTCTCGGTGGTTTAGTGAAGGCCGTCGGCAACTGCGTTGTCCCTGGTGAGAATTAATGCCTGAAATTTAGTATTCTCGGCACACTTCTGTGACTGGGCATCTCGGTGTATTGAATGCCTTAACGATTCCCCAAACGGAGTGTCCCATGTTTCTAGCTCCAGCTAACGTTCTGCGTTCCAAGTGTGGTAATTGCTGTCGTGTGGTCATAATCACGTCGGAAACCTTTTCACATGAATCACCTAAGCATAAATAATAGCTCCACCAATTCATCGTCCTTTCATATCTAGTGTTTGCGGTACTACCGCCTCTTGTATATGTCTATTCAATGATTCTTGTCACTTTAGTATAAAGGGAGAACGTTAAGAAACCAGGCAAACTGTAGGAACAGATTTCTGTTTGTTAATTGAGCAGGAAAAGTCCCGTGAACATGTGTCCGGAAATGCATCGTTACCACTGTCGAATGACAGTCCCTCTGACCACGTGTCGCCTGTTCCTTGTGTGTTACAGGCTGTGTGATTGATGCAGTGTACTATAAACAGCAGAATGGTCCAATATTCTTGTCAGGAACAAGCCGAGATGGTGTTTGTGTACGGCCAAGCAGATGGAAACGGTGGAGAGGCAGCACGGCTATATCACAAAAAGTATCCTCAGACACCAACCACATCACACAACATTTGAAGCCATTTTTGGGTGTTGTGTGATCGTGGGTCTTTCAGACGGACAAACGTGCAGGGAGGCGACAGACTGCACATGCACGAGATCTGGAGGACTGACTCTAAAGGTTGGTTCAAAGGGCTCTGAGCACTATGGGACTTAACATCTGTGGTCATCAGTCCCCTAGAACTTAGAACTACTTAAACCTAACTAACCTAAGGACATCACACACATCCATGCCCGAGGCAGGATTCGAACCTGCGGCCGTAGCGGTCGCGCGGTTCCAGGCTGTAGCGCCTAGAACCGCTCCGCCACTCCTGCCGGCGACTCTAAAGGAAATTCAGACGAATCCTAGTACAGGCTCCAGGCAAGTGGCCTGCCGCCATGGTGTAAGCCAAAGTATGATTATATGTGTATCCTGTATGACAACCTCTACTATCCCTCTCACCTGCAGTCCCATGGAGACCACACTGAACAAATTTTTTAAAGTGGATGCGATGCAGCTGTGTATTGCGTTACGGGATGATTTGTTGTCGTTGCACGCACACCTTCCATTTCCGTAAACATGTCCTACGGACCTTCTTTCCTCAGTTTCCAGTCAGGGATCCGTCCTTGCGGTTTATCGGTTTTATAGATGTTCACCCTGTATATCTCTAAGCTCTTGTCAGAGAGTTCTTTTTCTGTACTTGCTGCAGAAAACAGCCACACCATCGAGTTCAGTTTTTCAAAGGGATCCTGACAACTTTTAAAACCAAATTAAAGCATTCCATTCCTTGTTATGCTTTTCTTAGTTGTAGTAAATGTACAGTTTCAGAGATTATTTCAAAGCCTTTGATAAACAGTTGCGTAATTATAGCCGTCCCACACTATTTCTGAGAAATAAAGATTGATAATTATAGCCCATAATAACAACGCAGAAATCGTGGCAGAAGCATTCAAAAAGCTCTGGAACTGTGATGAACCTGAAAGCTTTTAATAATAGTTACAAGCACCCCTGTGAAAACCAAATCAGAAAATATAAAGCCACCTACAGTTCATGAAATAGAAATTACACTTACAGAAATACGAAACTACAAAGCATGTGGTGGAAGTCAAGTGTTTGCGGAAATGTGGAAGTATGCTAGTAAAACAACTCAGACATCTATATATATTATTTTACAAAAAATTTGGGCAACAGAAAAATTCCCGGAAGAATGGACCACAGCTATAATTACTTCACAAGAAAGGAGACAAAATTGGTCCAGACAATTATAGTGGAATCTCGCTCTTGCACTGTACCTGTAAGATTTTTCTCACGATTTTACCCAGTAGGATAAAAAACTGGCTAAGAACTGTAGGGAATACCAAGGAGGCTTCAGACCTTGGAGAACCTGTGCCGAACAAATAATTACTCTGAAATTAATATGACTTACTACCGCAAATGAAACAAGCCTCTCTAAATTACATTTATAGATTTTAAGAAAGCATATGATTTATCCATAGACCCTCATTGTTAAAAATTTTTGAAACACTTCGGACTTCACCAAAAATTAATTAAACTCATAGAACTCACCTTAACAAATACAAACTCGAAAATTAAATTCAGAGGAGAGCTTTCTGACTCATCCTTCGTAAAAAGTGGTTTAAAGCAGGGAGACGGCCTGTCACCACTTCTTTTTAATTTTGCCCTCGAATATATAATGAAGGACTGGTACAAGGACAATCGAATGAACATTAAGCTTGGAACACAAGAAGATGACATAAAGCTGAACTGTTTAGATTTTCTGATGATCTCACTCTTCTCGCCAACATCATTCGAGAAACCGAACAAGAAGCATAATTATTACAGGCAATAGCCCCTAGTACTGGCCTTACAATATCTTTTCAAAAACCGGAAATATTGCTAACAGAGCTGCAATTGGCAAACAAAATTAGAATTGGAGAACCCGACCTAAAAATTATTGAAAAGTTTAAATACTTGGGAAGAGTAATAACACACAACCTGAATGAGAAACCATTATGGCAGCGTAGAATAAACAAATTGATAAAAGCACATCATGTTACCTGAAACACATATATCAAAGAATGCCTCTTAATACCCACAAAACTGACACTGCAAAACAGTCACACAGCCGCAAATAACATATGCTATCGAAACTATATTTAAAACAGCAAACACTAACAATAGACACATTACTGCAAATAGAAAGGAGGACAGTCAGAATATGTATAAATAAAAAATACCAAAAATGCAGAGTTTGGAGAAAAACTTCAAATGAAATAGTTTATAAAAAGAAATAGAACCAGTGACAAGTACAATGGAAAAGAGGCGGATCTCTTCCCTAGAACATTTGATGAGGACAACAGAAAACATAATCAGCAGGAGAATAATTGAGTAGCTATGGAATAGTAAGAGCGGCATTAGATGGATCGCAGATACGAGGAGTGTTTTTTAAGTAAGTACCGTTTTCAAATTAAAAAAGACGTGCTAAGATATCTCAATAATTTTATTTTTGCTCGAAAGCCTGTACCTTTATCTACTTTTCTACATAATTTCCGTCAATATTGAGGCACTTGTCATAACGTTGTACCAGCTTTTGAATACTCTCCTCGTAGAAGTCTGCCGCCTGACTTGTTAACCACTGCACCGCCCAGGTGTTTCTTCAAGTGCAGGAACAGATGGTAGTCACTGGGCGCAAGATCTGGGCTGTACGGAGGATGATCTAGAGTTTCCCATCGAAAAGATGTGATGAGATCTTTGGTCTGATTCGCCACATGCGGACGGGCATTGTCTTGCCGAAAAACTATGCCCTTGCTCAACTTCCATGGACTGTTGCTTTGATTCTGGTGTGACGCAGGCAAGCCATGTTTCATCGCCCGCAACAATTTGGCTTAAGAAATCATCACCGTCGTTGTGGCACCGCTCAAGGAAAGTTAATGCACTGTCTAAACGTTTGGTTTTGTGCACATCTGTCAACATTTTCGGTACCCAACGTGCGCACAATTTTCGGTAATTCAAGTGCTCGGTCACAATGCCATACAAAACACTACGAGAAACATTAAGAAAGTCATCCCGCAAGGAGCAAATCGTAAAGCGTCTGTTTTCTCTAACTTATTGTCCACTCCCTGCACCAAACTTTCATTAACGACCGAAGGACGCCCACTCCGTTGTTCATCATGCACATTTGTGCGGCCGTCTTTAAATGCTCTCACCCACTTTCTTACCATTCCATCACTCAATGTTTTCTCCGTAAACTGCACAGATATCACGATGAATATCGATTGCTTTTAGGCCTTTAGTACTAAGAAATCTTATAACAGCCTGTACTTCACAGTCGGCATCACTCAGGATTATCGGAGGGATCTTATACACTCAGTGCACAACGTAAACAAGGAAGAATCAGACTGTAATGGTGTCGGTGCGTAGATTAAAGTACAGGCTTTCATGTAAAAACAAAATTATGGAGATATCTTAGTACTTTTTTTATTTCAAAACGGTACTTACTTAAAAAAACACGCCTCGTATCAAGGAGGACATGATGAAATTACAAATAACGATGGAGTATTTGAAAGGCAAGACAGACTCGCTCAAGATACTTTAAGACAAACATACCACACCATAAATAAAAACTGACAAACAGAGAGTGGGAAGGGTGATTTCGGATTAGGAGAGGAGAGCACGATCTGAAAGAATGAGAAAGTAAAGGGGCAACAAAAAATCGAAGAACCCATAATACTGACCAAAGTGTTCTACTGTTGGCAATAAAAAAAATAAAAAAGGAAGCATGTAAACACTATGCCCATAAGTGGAAGCATTACATTTGGAAGGTGAAGGTTATAGCCAAATTGACTTGATGGTGGTACGACGGATGGATAAGAAGTGTGCGCTTAATCTCACTGGCGAGGGCGGACTTTCGGGTAGCCTGTCCTGACCTGGGGGGCAAACAGGCAGGTTTGAGTTCAAACAGCGGCCAGGCGTCGCCACGGCGTCTGTTTCTCAGTGACTCGTATCACGCCCTACACCACAGTATACACCACCATAGTCTCAGCTGCTGACTCCTGACACTCTTACACATTGCTATGTAGGCCTTTCTGTCCCGTGACTGGTTTCAGAAGCGATTACCGCCAGGCTGCAGCTGAACGTGTTGTTACTGTGTAGTCTGATGTGTCCCTGGAAAGCACGTCCTCCACGGTGGTCACGTGCTACCGGGAGAGCAGATCTATCGATCTATCGATCTTGGGCCGCAGTGACGCGTCATGTGTCATCTTACAATAGCAACGAAATGAGCAGGTGTCCCATCATACAGGTACAACATTGCCCAGTAGTGTGCCAGGGGTGAAATTCGAATCCATTTCGACCATGGTCGCATCTCTGCTACATGAAATTCAGCAGTTCATGCTACTGTCAGTGCCGGCTCGTGACCACACGTTCGCACTGTTGCGCTCATGCGTCTACACGTCAGCACGGCCAAACAAGTTGTCTGGTTCTAACAAAGATATCTCCCGCTGTACCAAAATACTACAGATGCTACATTAAATACAGGGTAGATCTTTTTTTCATAATACTTTACGTACAAACAGAATTTGCATAAAATATAAGATATGCGGAGAAAAGCTTACAGTTTTTTCCGCTTTTATATGAACGTATAAATGTTGCGTACAATAACGTCAGAAAACAAAAGAATTTGATACACATGCAGGCAACACATTAATTAAACTTAAGGCTACATTAAAAATTCTTCGATAAACGTTTTACGTTTATTGCTGTACACCTTCCCTCCTTTGACTCCTGAATATGATGCTCCCTGTAAAAAAGCATATAAATAGTATCTTTAGATAGGGTCTACGACTAACCCCGCTCAACTTCAATTCCTTCCTGATTTCAAAAGAATAATTTCAACTCTAATATCATACAACAAACGTAAGTCGTCATTTGGACAAAGATAATTTTATTGTTTGTTCCTCTTTTATTTGCTGGCCCTTATATGAACACACACTAAATGTGTAAATTGTTTTTGTTGGGTTATTTTATCACTAGGTTATGAATGGCAAGTGCTCATGATCTACAAAGAAATGAGGGGTACATTATCCCTTGTTTGGTTACTTAATTAGCTCGTCTTCCTCACTCATGGACGGGGTTGGGGAGGGGGGGGGGGGGAGAGCGAGGAAAGGGCAGGTAGTTGACCCCCGCAACTCTTTCCGTCTCCGCAATCACAGCAGGATGACTAACGAAGTCAGAGGCTGTACAGGTGACATGGAAAACCCCAGGACACAGCTTCATTCTTATTTAGCTGATAATGCTTCTCCCGCTATAGTTGGTTTGCCGAAGGAAGATTTGACGAGATCTTGTGTTAATCATATGTGTAGTAGCTGTTTTTTTTAATTGTATTAACATGTTTATCTTCTTGCCAAATGGTTTTAATTTAATGAAGTTCCAAAATTCTCTGTGCACTTTCACCTGAATCGTATCTATGAGTTTTCTTATCCTGTTTCTTTGAGTACACTGTTCTACGTTACCGGTGTAAATATTCATAGAAATTCTTTATATTTTATTGTCATTGACATTTACATAGAATCGATTACTAACAAAATTTGATTTGTAGCTTACGTTAGTATGTCAGGAATAGCGTTTAATTCCACAATAAAAAAACTTGGTCTCTTCTGGTGACTAATATGTTGCGTACAATCCTGACACTGGCCGGTGAAAGGCGCAACCTACATAGGGTCGTTTAAGGCTCGTTTCATCTTCCCGTATATTATTGCGTTATTATTGACAATGGCTAACAATTAGACCTTTAGGTAAACAGTATGTTATGGCGGAGTGGTCGCATCGTGTGAAAGATGAGATAAAGTTGCGTAAGCCATGTGTTTCCCTTATTAGTCCACATTCACTGGCCGGTGGCCTTCCGAAGTTTCCCATGTTGGCTGTTCACTGGAGTCCACCCTATACACACGCCAAAAACATTTGCGGACTGGTCACAGACCGCAACATATCAAAATTTCTACGACTCTTGTCCACAAAGCACCTGGTCATTCCTGTCTGAAACTCCGATACACTGCAAGACTGCACACACAAACGGTGTGGAATTTAAATATGCAAAATGGATATATTTGGTGGAAGGACAAGCTCTATGAAGTTATCCAATAAAAAGGTAACACACACACACACACACACACACACACACACACAAAAGTGCGCGCGCGCTCGGGCGAAAAAGAGGGAAACTAGATTCCGTATTAGCACAGATAGCTTAAATGCATTCGCGTTCACATACATTAATTAGAACGGTTCAGAGAAATGTATCAACTGCTACCTAAATGAAATTCGTGTTAAGTGAATCCTGTGGTGCTTTTTTTTTTTGGAGCCCCATTTTATCAGCAGCTCCGTGGCTGATGGACCGCTGACAGGGATCCGTTTTTATCTCCAGCGTGTCGCGGTGACGGCCTGTTTTATCGACACGTTTGAGCTCTTGTCATTCCCGCGCCAGACGTGTAAAGCTTTTATCGGCCCGACGGAAGAGAGTGAAAGGGCGCAAGCGGATTTATAGCCGTATTAGTAGTTCCACAGTTTACGGGCAATCAAACTGAGGGTGTGCTGTTTAAACTAGCAGTACCTGCTGACAAGCCTTGAAAACCTTACTTCGATGTTCGTCCTGAAATGCGACACATATTCGTTGCTACATGACTACACCTTTGGTTTACTTCAGGACACTCGGACTTCCCGTAAAAAGCCGTATTTTACGTGTATTAAGAAAACAAATGACAGTATTCTATCCTTCAACGTTTCACTGCCCTCTTTTTCGTCCATACTACTGCTGATGAAGTGTTGAATGTGTCAATACTTAATGGATTTATTCTGAATGCTTTTTTTTTTTTACTGATACTGTGTAATCTAACGAACGTAGTGAGTGTTGCAAGTACAAACTGTGAAATGGGCAAATTGTGTGAACTGCATAATTGATCGAACGATGCCGAAATGCGAACTTCATATTGTTTAAACAAACAATTCTCTGTTTCAGGTATGTACTGGACTATCGATGTCTTTCATACCTGCTCGGTGAGTATTACCAAAGACTCCCAGAATTCATTAAATATCGCCTCGCCTATGAAACAGAAGCTGATAGATAAATACTTACTTTTCACAAAACATTTCCAATTAGCTGATATAGAGTGAAAATGTTTTTGATGGCAAAGCTGTTAAATAAAAAACAAATAGAAAACGTGAAAACAAGTATCAGTAAGCAATAGACTCATTGGTGTTTTGTTATACGGGCATTTCTCGTCACATTTCTGACTACGGAACTATTTAAGTAACTGTAGTCGTTTGTTATAGCCATATGTTTTGGCAGCATTAGGTAGCGCTTGTTCCTAAGACCGTGTACTTTGAATTGGAACTTTGGGAGAAGGACGTGAACGGATTTCATCCGTATCGACCCATTGATCCATTTCACTTCGTCGCATTTAGTTTAATTCACGCTCCCACGTGGCAGCGTCCTCCCGACTCCGTTCGGCTGGTGGCGGTTCTATTCTATTGTGCTATACTCTGTTCTACTCAACTCAGCTCTATCCTATTCCATTCCATGCTATTCTATTCTATATTATTGTATGCTATTCCCACACACCCTGTGAAAGAAGCTCTGCTGGCATGTGTTCGCGAATCATAGTAGCAAACTGATATATATGTAAACTGCGGCCGGCCGGAGTGGCAGAGCGGCTCTAGGCGCTACAGTCTGGAGCCGCGCGACCGCTGCGGTCGCAGGTTCGAATCCTGCCTCGGGCATGGATGTGTGTGATGTCTTTAGGTTAGTTAGGTTTAAGTAGTTCTAAGTTCTAGGGGACTGATGACCTTAGAAGTTAAGTCCCATAGTACTCAGAGCCATTTGAACCATTTTTTGTAAACTGCGCCCGGTGAAATTTGTGCCCATACAAAAATCTGTGAAATTTACACCGGTTTTCTGATACTCCTGTTCACTTAGTTATGGCCTTCTTGCGCTCTCCGGGGTCGTCGTCCACCAGAAACGCTCGCTATGTCCGCAGACAGGTACTTTGCTGCCATTCAAATGACCAGCCACTTGCGCAAAACACCCTGCTGCCGGAAGAAGGACGCGTCCAGGGTTCTACTATATGTCCACTTGCGTACGCATAATGTACTGGTTGTAGTTTGTTTCAATTTTACATCCTGCTTTTCCTTCTATCATGATCCATATTCTGCTCTAATCTGAAAAATCATTAAGTTACTATTTTAGGCTATATATTGTGTCGTTTCGAAAGATATCTACTTATAATTCTGGCCTTTTAGTTGGTATGATAGTGCACTTTATGTATATGGCATATACGTGCTGATGAAATGGTATGAATCTTATTTTATACATAATTTGCCAAATATGATTCTACAGTTTGTGAATTCCGTGTTTATAAGTTTTTTTTCTCACTCATAGGTTCTGATGATTCGATCAATTAAGTCCAACAGAAAATAAAACAATGATCACTGATGACTGAAAAAATTTTGCCATTACAGTTCAGTGCCTTCCATCAGTACACCACATAGAAGCCATCGGTCTTCCACTTGCCAGGAAAAAAAATGGTCCAAATATCTCTGAGCAGTATGGGACTTAACATCTGAGGCCATCAGTCCCCTAGAACTTAGACCTACTGAAACCTAACTAACCTAAGGCCATCACACACATCCATGCCCGAGGCAGGATTCGAACCTGCGACCGTAGCGGTCGCGCGATTCCGGACTGAAGCGCCTAGAACCGCTCGGTCACAGCGGCCGGCTTGCCGGGAAAGTGGCACGAGTTGAGACACAGGGAAAAGTTGGAAATTTCCTCGAACACTGCTGGGCGCTGTTTATTGAACACTGTTGGAACATCAGTCAGAATGGAAGTTCGAGTCGGGCCGGCTGCGTGCTCCGGTAGTCTAAAGGTCGAGGCGACCGTTGCTCGCCAAAAGCTCGAGATGAGGGCTCAAGTCCCGCTGTAGTGCACGTTCTACTGAAAAAACAGTCTCTGATGTCCATTTACTTCATTGCATTCAACAAATCTTGAATGCAAGATGTATTCGGTACAAAACAAAAACAAAAGAATAGTCTAAAAGGCTAAAATGTCTTGATAGTTAGGGAAAGTTCAGAGCGTAGAACAATCACCAAATATTGGCTGCTTTGTGTACTAGCACTTGACAGAAATCCCGAACAGTTCCAGAAATACTCGTACTTGATGTTAATAGTTCGACATAGAGGTAATAGAACGAGGTCTCTCTCTCTCTCTCTCTCTCTCTCTCTCTCTCTCTCTCTCCCCCCTCCCTGTCTATCTATCTATCTATCTATCTATCTACCTATCTGTCTCTCTCTCACGCACACAGCGAGAGAGAACAACTACTTTTACTTAACTCATATGGACTTCTGTCACTTGGTAAAGAGGTCTGTTGTCAGGTTCTCAGGGCAAAAATTTGGAAATTTTGTGGTAAGTCCCTATGGGACCAAACTGCTAAGGTCATCGGTCCCTAGGCTAGGCTTACACATTACTTTATCTAACTTAAACTAATTTACGCTAAGGACAACACACACAACCATGCCCGAGGGAGGACTCGAATCTTCGCCTGAACCGTGTCAAGGCGCCCTAGACCGCACGGCTACCCCGGGCGGCTCTCAGGACATAAGTGGGACAGTTTTAGTCCTGAAAGCGTTCCCACTACCTTAAAAAATTATCACAACAAATAGAGCTCGCTCATTAGAATGAGTCCGCCCCTATAGCTGAATGGTCAGCTCAGCGGTCTGTCACGCCAAGGGGCTGGGGTTCGATTCTCGGCTGGGTCGGAGATTTTATCCGCTCAGGGACTGGATGTTGTATGTTGTCCTCACTGTCATTTCATCATCATCAGTGGAAGGCAACGGGAAACCACCCCTGGAATCACTTCCCTAGACGCTCATGCGGTGGACCTCTCTGACGCGGCTTCTCCCATGACAAGACCTGCCGCTAGGCAGAACACAAAGTTATTAGAAAGATAACAACACACAGCAGGATATATGCCCTGGTGAGTCAGAACACTGTGACCACATGCATAATAAGATTTTGGTCCAACTATGGAACGAAATACAGAAGGAGTTGTGCGTGACATGGATTCGACAAGTCAGTGGTTTGTTTCTGAAGATACGTGACATCAGATGTATACACACAGGCCAAGGAATTTCCCTTAAATTACGGGAATGTGGCTGTGTTCATGGCGCCCGAAAGCGCCCCGGATATTTTTCACTGGGTTCATATGAGCCGAATATGGTAGCCAAGACATCACTATCTTCGTCCTCACAGCAGTATATCACCATTCTAGACCTTAACGTAGTTATCCTGTTGGAACAATTCATCGTGTTCTGGGAACGTTTCAAGTATGAAGGGTTGCTAATGACCATCAATAACGTACACATGGCCCATAGCCGTGTTGGTGCCTTCGATTACTACCGTGGATGCGTGGAAGCCCAGTTGAATGTCCCCCACAACAGAGTACTGCGTCCACAGGCCAGCAGTGCCCGTGACGCGGTGCATGTTCCGAGAGCAGCCATTTTCCTGGATGACAGTGCACCCAGAGTCTACCATCTATATGGTGTCACAAGAGACGTGCTTCGTCCGACAAATCGACACGTTTTCATTGATTCACGGTCGTCTGTTGATGACGACGTGGTCTTTACTATTGTAACTGATGATGTCATTTCGCCAACATCGGAACACGCAGCGATTGTCCGTCGCCGAGCTCGATGTTCAATAATATGTGCTGAACAGTGAGCTCCAAAGCACTAGGGCCTGCACCGGCACTGTCATCTGTCGTCAGATCTGCCACAGATCGTCGCCTACGCTGCTTTACGGCGCGTGCGAACCTCCTAGCTCGACGTCCTGCGATGATGTCTAGACGCCTAACACCTTGTCGCATGCTCGTTGTTTCGCTCCCCTTCAAACGCTTCCTACAGATGCTCACGAGCACGCCAACAGTCGGACAGCTTCGCACCGTTTCCGAGGTGCTCGCTCCGAAGCTTCGGGCCGTAACAATCTTCCCTTTGTCAAAGTCGCTCGTGAATTTCCCCGGTTGCGAACGGTGTCGTTACTAGAATGGTTCCCCATTCGTGTCTGCTGTTCTTCGATACTTTCTTTCCGCATAACGTGTCCGCAACGTCAACAGGCCGCATTTAACTTCGCAGTAAGCCTGAGTGGTATTCATACGTTCTAATAAATGTTTACCAACCTGCAGTCTTTTACAGTTGTTGTCCCCCGTGCAGAAAACAGCACGCAGGTCGCGAATCCGTAGGCCATAAGAAACTCTTGGCATAGAAACTGTTATTTTGGAAATGATTAAATTTCCAGTAAGTTTGTTTATAGGGGACGCCACTCGCTTTTATTGGCAGAACACGAGAAACTGCATAATTACATTCCTTTTTAGAGCCACAAATGACTTCTGTTTTTCAACAAATTAATGAACTGCATAGTTCCGTAATTAGTATCACACTGTTCTCAACTATATGTCCAAATAACCATACACTGCTAATAAAGTCTTAGCTAACACCGACAACAGCAGACAACACGTCTGCCCTCCGAGCCTTCCCAATCAGCTCTGATCCTACAGCTGAACCACTTCGCCCGCCATCTAAGTGAAACTTCCCCTTAGAAAATTTTATGAATAACTATGCTGGCAAACCTCTTACGTTATTTGATTTTCAAACAGCTGAGCAAAACTGAACGTACTCAGGCATTCCTCTCTTTACTTATTCTGATCATCACTAAACTGACACACAATATTATTAGCCAAAGCAATCTGACTTTCAATAACCCTTATAAAAGAATGGCCCTGACTAACAATAACCTATACCTTTCATGAATCACTTACCTCACGAAAATCTTCGTTACTCGAACTACTGCAACACAGCGAGCGACGAGCGTTAATACTGTCAGCTAAATAGAAGATTCTAACTACTGAAGGCACTAACTACTGATAGGCATAGTTAGCAAATGAAAGATTTTGATAGAGAACAAACAATGTATTTACCTTAATAATGTTCAAAAGTCATAATATATACATCAGTTTATAATATCCAGTATTACAAATTTACTCTTTCTGGCGGACACATGTCCAGATGGTCCGCTCTTAAAATTCTGCCATCTCTCTCCCCACATCCACCACTGCTGGCGGCTCACCTCCAACTGCGCTACGCTACGCGCTATTCACTTCCAAGTGCCCAACACTACAATAGCAAATACTCCAACAATGCCAACCAGCCACAGATTGCACACAACACAGTCAGTGATTTTCATACAGAGCGCTACGTGGCGTTACCAACATAAAAAACTAAACAGCCTACTTACACAACTTACGCGCGATCCTAAGACCACTGAAGTGCTTCGTCTGCCTTTTCGTTTAGCACCTGTTTATTATTCCGCTGGCTATTAATGCTTGTGAAATAATGGGGTGGTAGCACGCTATTGAGAGATGCTTTAAATATGAAATGCAACTAAGTACACTGTTTAGATTGTCTAATGTTTGTAACAGAAGATTGTCATTTTGGCGCGCAACTTCTCAATGCAGCAGCCAATCGCGGAGAAGGACCACAATTTAGGCGGCATTTCTCACGATACCCGTACCTAACAAACCATCTGTCATCGGTACCTCACACCGCATTACGTCATCTTGCAACTGCTGTCTTCTCAACTGCTCTAAGAAGAGCTTCTTGTACCTGAGTATGATGGCAGCAAAGCCAGAAATATTACACCGTAATCATAATGTTTTGAACTATTATGCCATACATTTCGTAAGCCACTATGCAGAGTTCGGCGAAGGGTACAATGAACCAATATCATCTACTCTCTTCGCTATTCCATTCTTGTTTCGAGCGATGGAAAAGAGGTCCTTGTACGTGCCCAAATCTCTTTCATATCGTTCTCGTGATCCCTAAGCAATATACAGGGCGATGCAGCTGCCCCTACCGATGTCATTTTAGCCACCCGCAATGAAATATCTGGTCTCCAAAAACCACTGGCGAGATTTTCATATTCTCTCGCTCATTACGCGCAAACTTTTGGTCCTACAGATAAAATGAATAGAGCTGTTTTGTAAGAAATTTGATGTGCTTAAATTTTGTGCTGGGATACGTTTTCGCTGGAGCCTTCTGTTTCAGTTATTTTACAAAATCGACCTTCAAACGCACCTCCAACCCCACACTTACCCCTCAGCAGTCAGGATTTCTTGCGGATTATTCGTGGCACTCCCTACTACCATTGTAAAAAATTTCCGACTACACGAACTGTTCTCGATGTTCGACATTGTTTGGTGTCTATTGACTGGACTACTACGCCACCAGCATAGTCGGATATTCCGTTAACATTATAACTTAAACTTGCCCATTAGGGGAATGAAAGAAAAACGACTTCTGTGACTGGTACAGCTAAAAATAATTGCATTGACAGTTCAAGTCTAGCCTAACAGTTACAAGCACAGAAGTTTCTTAGTCAAAAGAGCTGACGAACACAACGATACAATTGTTTATTTTATGCTGTTAAAGTTATAAAATTTACGTTAGTGTAAATTTTATATTTTCAAGTGCTTGACTTAGCCGGTAGCGTAATAGGATCAGTCAGTGAAGACGAAAAAAGCTCGATTGTGGAAAATAATTCGTGCAGTCGTTAATTTTTGTACAGTATACTAGAAATCCTGATCGATGGGGCCTGAGTGTCAGAGTGGGGATGCGTATGAAGGTCACTCTTGCACTTATATTCTTCTTGAATAACTCCAAAAATACGGTCTCCAGCGAAAACGTATTCCAGAACAAAATTTAAATAAACCACCTGATTTTTTTAGGACTAATAGTTTACACGTAGCGAGCGGGAGAATATGAAAATTAAAATCTTGCGCGTGGTCTGCGAACGCCGGTTGTAATACTGCGGGTTGCATAATACGTGCTGTCATCATAACGGTCAAACAATGTTCTTAGAATGCAGCTTCTCTAAATTTAGCCACCAAGGTTTCGCTACAACTGCGTCGTCTTTCATTCAAGGATTTCCGTTTAAAGTCAATCAGAATCTTTTTTACGCTTTCTTATGCGCTGTACCGATGTGTTTCAATCCTAGTAGCGCGTCCTTGAATTCGCTTCAGGTCTGTTCTCATACCTGCTTTGTATGGATTCCAAATACTAAAGCAACACACTCGAAATCGTCGCGCCAGACTGGAGCCATGCTTCCTCCCAGAGTCCTTCCAAATCCAAGTCTTCCAGTCGTCTTCCCTAATACTGATTTTACATGATCGCGCCACCACTTCTTAGTCTTACGTCCAAATACGTTCACTAGTAGGATCTTAATTACACGGTTTGAGCGGTAGAGCTTCCATTACATCTGGCCGAATGGAAGCATACGTAAACGAATGCACTTTCACAGGCAATTCGCCAGTGTTCACGGAAGAAAGCGCGACATAACCAACATAGCCTGTCAACGCTACGTTGTTGTTATACAGATAGTTACCGGCACACGGAATTCAGCACTATTCCGGGTGATCAGAAACAGTCTGAATAGCTTGTAAGCGTGTTGCAGGGAATTTAGGTACGTTGCTCCGTTTCCGAGTTAATCAGCACTGAAGTTAGCCAATCAGGCCCTTGCGCGCAGCAGATTCAGTCGGCCAGCCAGAGACAGTGTCGCCAAACGTTTTCTTCTTGTGGTTTTCTAAAACTTTTCAAGTGAGCGACACAAAAATTGGACATGGAATGGTAGTAATGATCGAATCCGACCCAAAGGTTGAGAAGTATCGCCCCTATCATTGACCCTACGAGAACAACTGACACTTGCATATGGCGGGCCGCTTGAATTAGCCTTGACAACTATTCCCCTTCACAACCTAAGCTGCAATACCCTGACAAGATGTTTGTGACCACCTTGTGTAGCTAGTCACGAAAAAGTTTACATTTGAAGAGCATTAGTTCGCATGGTGCGCGTACTTTCTTCACGAAATAACCAAAATGGCGCAGGAAAGAAACCATTACGGTATCTCAGATTGTATGTACGACTGAAATGCGTGTAGGTATTGCGTATAACAGTGAACTGGAGCTCCAAATATACATAGCGTTTGGTCGAAGACCTAGCACTTGAGTCGACTGACGCTTACCGCTGGCTTCTGATGGAAGCTGAGGTGCAAATATAAAAGCAGAACAGTACCAACGACTAAGATAAGCTCACAAAAGGCCACCATTTACACTCGGTTATTAACAGACGAATACGCTGTAATGTGGCTATCCTAGTAGAAATTGAAACTACTAATACGCGTAGAATAACCGAGTGCTTACTTAATGAAAATATGCCTTGTTGTGAATGAATTGGTGAATAAATAATCAATTGTAGCGCTACCTGACTTCTACGAAAAAAAGGGATTTGAAAGAGCAGCTCACAACTGAGATTAAATCGTGCAACTGCTGAATGGCAGCCATAATCTGTATAATTAAACATGAGTGAATGTCAAAATTACTCCGAAGGTCCCATCAAAAAGTAATAGACGTAATAGTGATAAATCTATAGTCGACCACTGTGCAGTGGGCATCAGGGCCCCTCTCTATAGTCACAACACTCAAACATATAAATGGCTAACTGCTGGCAACACTTGTCAAGCTATTTGAATGAGGATGCAGTTCGAAAGAACTGAATATGTGTGAACTATTACGTAGTCGTGAACACACCGATAGAATACTCTCTCAGTTTCGTGAAACATGAAAACATGTACTACATAGATAATTTCTGACGTATGCAGTGATGATGGTGAATGTTTTGTGTGGCGCTCAACTGTGCGGTCATCAGCGCCCGTAAAAAGTCCCAATTCTTACGCAGTCCAACTTTTACACAATCCAATCTGGCCACTGTCACGAATGATGATGATGATGATGATGGTGATGAAATGATGGCAACACAAACACCCTGTCCCCAGATAGTAAAAATCCCCAAACCGGCGGGAATCAAACCCGGGACCCCGTCATCCAGAGGACGCCAGCTACTAGACGACGAACTGTGGACGACGGCTGCAGTGATATATGCACAGCACTTAAAGCATTTCATTAAAGTACGCCAAGGAATTTGCAACAAAAATTATTACTAATGAAACGTGATATACAAATACGACGTGTCACGTAGGGTACTTCGTAAAAATTTGGTATATTCCTTGTTTGAGGCCAGATAGCGTGATCACGACCAAGCTAATTTTATTTACTGATGAAATCTTCTCGGGTTTTCATGTGAATGGCAGCGTCGAAATTTCGCGGCGTTTCGATGAGTGTAATTTTCAACATCTTCCGGCTAATTGTCGAGATTATGCGGGTCTCCCTCTCCTTCCCTTACCCCAGTTGCGGGGACCGACGATGCACGGCGGGGGACGGCTTGGACCACTGTTCGACTCCCCTTGCATTCATTCTTGCTCAGACTCGGAAAGCTTCACTTGCTAGGTACGTTCCTAACGTGAAGCTGCCAGTGCAGCGTTCCCTGCCGAACTTAGCTTGGTAATCATCGTCCGTGTTGTCCATATAGTTATGGAGCCTTATCTCAATTGATTCTTTGATGATAATCTTCCGAAAGCGACTCGCGCGGCAACGTCACAGGATCTGTAGCGATAAGACTCCATGATAGTACCGTAAGCCGGGGCAAGAGTTACTAAGTTCTACCTGGTACGCTGCACTCAGCTATTGATGCTTCGCGACTTGGACAAGACTGAATGCACATAGTGTCAAACGGCGGTCAACACATAAGGGAAGAGATGAGGGATGCTCGCGCAGTCGCGACACTTAGCCAGCAGATGAAGGGAGTGGCACTCGTTGCAAACTCATGGAATTTCGACGCAACCACCCGGCTGGAAACCCGAGAAGATATCATTAGTTAACAGCCGGGAAAGTCTACTTTCACACACATCTTTGTTTATTGCCAAAAATCTGTATTAAGAAAGTGATGCACCAGTCATGTACACTACTGGCCATTAAAATTGCTACACCACGAAGATGACGTGCTACAGACGCGAAATTTAACCGACAGGAAGAAGATGCTGTGATGTCAAATCAAATGGTTCAAATGGCTCTGAGCACTATGGAACTTACCATCTGTGGTCATCAGTTTCCTAGAACATAGAACTACTTAAACCTAACCAACCTAAGGACATCACACACAACCATGCCCGAGGCAGGATTCGAACCTGCGACCGTAGCGGTCATCCGGTTCCAAAGCGCCTAGAACCGCACGGCCACACCGGCCGGCTGCTGTGATATCCAAACGATTAGCTTTTCAGAGCATGCACACAAGGTTGGCGCCGGTGGTGACACCTACAACGTGCTGACATGAGGAAGGTTACCAACCGATTTCTCATACACAAATAGTAGTTGACCGGCGTTGCCTGATGAAACGTTGTTGTGATGCCTCGTGTAACGAGGAGAAATGGGTACCATCACGATTCCGACTTTGATAAAGGTCGGATTGTAGCCTATCGCGATTGCGGTTTATCGTATCGCGACATTGCTGCTCGCGTTGGTCGAGATCCAATGACTGTTAGCAGAATATGGAATCGGTGAGTTCAGGAGGGTAATACGGAACGCCGTGCTGGATCCCAACGGCCTCGTATCACTAGCAGTCGAGATGACAGGCATCTTATCCACATGGCTGTAACGGATCGTGCAGCCACGTCTCGATGCGTGAGTCAACAGATGGGGACGTTTGCAAGACAACAACCATCTGCACGAACAGTTCGACGACGTTTGCAGCAGCATGGACTATCAGCTCGGAGACCACGGCTTCGGTTACCCTTGGCGCTGCATCACAGATAGGAGCGCCTGCGATGGTGTACTCAACGACGAACCTGGGTCCACGAATGGCAAAACGTCATTTTTTCGGATGAATCCAGGTTCTGTTACAGCATCATGGTGGTCGCATCCGTGTTTGGCGACATCGCGGTGAATGCACATTGGAAGCGTGTATTCGTCGTCGCCATACTGATGTATCACCCGGCGTGATGGAATGGGGTGCCATTGGTTACACGTCTCGGTCACCTCTTGTTCGCATTGACGGCACTTTAAACAGTGGACGTTACATTTCAGATGTGTTACGACCCGTGGCTCTACCCTTCATTCGAATCCTGCGTGAAAATGTAATCACATGTCAGTTCTAGTATAATATATTTTTCCAATACCCGTTTATCGTCTGCATTTCTTCTTTGTGTAGCAATTTTAATGGCCAGTAGTGTATCTTCCTAATGGATATTTTCCCATGTTTATTGTGTTTTACCTTTTTTAATAAAAGATATACAAAGGTTGCACTTTCTCGCTTCGTTTCCACCTAAGGCAAGCATCTGATGAATTTGTCTTAATCGGGTGCCCAGTTAGACCTTTAAGTGCTTCGACAGTTTTCTACCAATTGTATTTATCTTCCTTCAGGATTTGTGTTGTAGATGTCCTCGATCAGAGAAGCACGTAAGATACCTAAATCCTTCTATTAGCAACGTTGCATTCTCTTCACACCACTTCATCGCTCACGCAACTCATGTCAACAACAACAGCAAGATTACGTAAGAAAGTTTTCTGTACTCCTAGCGCCGAAGCGTAGAGGGTCAAACTTCCTTAGATTACTCGCTAAAAGGAAGACAGACAGACGTCAGAACACAAGTGAATACGAAGCAAACACTACGGAATGGCCGTTTGCTCATGCGTGCCTAGCGTTTACACGAGAGAGAATTCCCGTTCGCTGGTGCCTGTTGGATTGTGTTTCCTTCATTGTGAAGGAGGCTTAAGAGGTGCAGAGGCAGCAGTGCAGGGCAGAGAGTGCACCGACCGAAGTGTGTAATCTGCTGCAAGAGTGTCTGAACACTCTGTTCTGTCCTGTAGAACCGTTCGAAGCAACATGATACGAGAGGAAAAAAAAAAAAAGAAATACGGAGCCAGTTCTAAGTTAGACGGGGGCTCTAATCGGCGGGATGCCTGCAGCCGCACAGTGGTTTCGCGGTGACGAAAGATACAACAAAGCCAGTCGTGAGGGCGCAGTTTGGAGCGCTTAGCAACTTGGGGGGTGCGCTGTTCGCTCTCCGACCGGCACCTGCGCCGCCCCACCACGTCACGCAGTTTGCTTCGCACTGTTGCTGCGGCGCGCAAGCCATCCGCGGGCGGATGTGTCAGTCGCGGGTCGGTGACCGCACCTGGCGCCTCTTGCGGTAAACCTCGCACACTGTGGCTATCGATGGAAGGTTAGGGGTTAACGTCTCGTTGACGACGTCGCCGTTAGGGACCGTACAAGAACTCAAATTGGACTTCCGTTGGAAAGAGAGAGAGGCCGTAGCGACGAAACATGGTGGTTTTGCCTTAAACAATATGCGGGAAACGCAGAAAACCTAAATCAAGATGACCACACCGAAATCTGAGCATCTCGTGGTCGTGCGGTAGCGTTCTCGCTTCCCACGCCCGGGTTCCCGGGTTCGATTCCCGGCGGGATCAGGGATTTTCTCTGCCTCGTGATGGCTGGGTGTTGTGTGATGTCCTTAGGTTAGTTAGGTTTAAGTAGTTCTAAGTTCTAGGGGACTGATGACCATAGATATTAAGTCCCATAGTGCTCAGAGCCCCCCCGAAATTTGAACCCCGTTTCCTCCAGACTGAGAGCCCTGTGTCGTCACTACCGCATTACCTCGCTCGATGCAGTTATTGGTGCACTGCGGTTGTTGATAAAATACGAGGGTATATCAATTATTATTCGCAAAGTAGTTACAAAATTTTATTGTAACCAAATAGTTAACTTACAAGAACATAATTTTTCGACATAGTCTCCTTGCGTTTCAACGCACTTGGCCCATCGTTTCCTCCAGACTGAGAGCCCTGTGTCGTCACTACCGCATTACCTCGCTCGACGCAGTTATTGGTGCACTGCGGTTGTTGATAAAATACGAGGGTATATCAATTATTATTCGCAAAGTAGTTACAAAATTTTATTGTAACCAAATAGTTAACTTACAAGAACATAATTTTTCGACATAGTCTCCTTGCGTTTCAACGCACTTGGCCCATCGTTGTACAAGCTTCCTGATGCCCTCAAAAAAGAAGGTTCTCAATTGAGCTGCGAGCCAGGAATGCACCGTTTCTTTCACTGCTTCGTCCGAGGCAAATAGACGGCCCCTTAATGCCTGAGTGGACCAAACAAGTGATAGTCAGAAGGGGAAGGATTGGGACTATGTAGAGGATGATTCAGTACTTCAATTTGAGTTTCTGGAGAGTTTCAGCAGTGTGTGCAGCAGTATGCGGACGGGCATTGTCGTGCAACAGCACAAAACCTTTTGACAGCAATCCTTGGCGTTTGCTCCGAACTGCAGGCTTTAGCCTGGTAGTAAGGATCTCACTGTAACGTACACACTGGTTATTGTTATGCCCCTTTCCCAGTAATGTTCCAGAACTGGACCTTGTGCGTCCCAAAAAACCGAAGAGTCAGTTTTCCTGCGGACCGTTTGGTTTGAACTTTCTCTTGCACGGCGAATTTGGATGTTTCCATCCCATACTCTGCCGTTTACTCTTCGGCTCGTAATGATGGATCCATGTTTCGTCACCGGTAATGATCCTGTCTAAGAAGTTGTCCCCTTCGTTACCGTAGCGATCCAAATGTATTTTGCAGATGTCCAAGTGCGTTTGTTTATGCAACAATGTGAGTTGTTAGGCGGCCGGGGTGGCCGCGCGGTTCTAGAAGCTACAGTCTGGAACCGCGCGACCGCTACGGTCGCAGGTTCGAATCCCTGCCTCGGGCATAGATGTGTGTGATGTCCTTAGGTTAGTTAGGTTTAACTAGTTCTAAGTTCTAGGGGACTGATGACCTTAGACGTTAAGTCCCATAGTGCTCAGAGCCATTTGAACAATTTTTTTGTGAGTTTTTTTGGGACCCATCTTGCACAAACTTTATGAAACCCAAGTCTGTTGTGGATGAATTCGTAGGCAGAGCCGTGACCAATTTGCTGACGATGTGCCACTTCGTCAATAGTTAACCGTCTGTCTAAGAGAATCATTTCACGTGAACGCTCAATAGATTCTTCATTTGTGGCGGTAAACGGTCGTCCGGCTCCTTCATCGTGCGTAACATTTGTGCGACCATGTTGCAATTTTTCAATCCATTCGTAGACACTCCGTTGTGGCGAAAAACTGGTCCTGTGCTGCACCGAAAGTCTTCGATGAGTTTCGGGCCCTGATACGCCTTCCGACCACAAAAAACGGACCACTGGACGTTACTCTTCTTTGGTGCAAATAGACAGCCATGATTAACAGGACGGCAGAGATAACGGAACTGACCTACCAGCTTGAAAATTGCAAAGATATAACAACATATAAACAAAGCATGCGTCATAAACGTAAAACGACAGTACTACGAAAATAAACAAAAATAGAATTAAACTGCGGATAATGATTGACTTACCCTCGAATCTATCTATCTATCTAGCTATCTATCTATATATAGATATATATTGGCGATATTTTCTCGCAATGTATCGATACATATCAATATCAAAATGGCAACACCCACAGACGATTTTTTTTTTTTGTCACAATTTTTGGTACACATTCGAAGATGTTTTTTCGAAACTGTAGTAGAACATAATTTTACTTTCACTGGAGTCTTAATACTTATTTAGCTTTCATAACGGCCAATCTTTCTCCAAGCATATGTGGCACAAAAGTAGTAGTCCGATTGCACTGGGGGGGTGGAGTTGTGAATGGAAGCTGAAGATTTCCAATGTGAAGATATAGCATGCCGGTTGCGTTAAACAATAATTTTTAACACAACTGGTGTGCTATTTCTTAACATCGGCATTCTTCAGAAACAGTTGCTGAAAATGATGATCAAAAAGATAAATGACAGTACGGTGGGCGGAGACTCTGAGGGGAACTGCTGACGTAATCGGTGTTTGGCGCTACCAACAGAAACTTCAACGTTTAGCATCACCACGCAATTTTCACACTGCAGTTGATATGTAGCTGGCGTTGGCAGAAATGAAGGAGAAAACACACACACACACACACAGGGAAGTCGACGTGAAGTGTCCTGGACAAATCGGATACGTGACTAAACTGAATGACGGACCCATCGGACATCTTACTGTGCCACTTCAATTCAGTTAAGATTGTAGCAAAGTGGATATCGTCAAGGGTGAACGTGCATCGTTCTCCTTTCAATTCTTTCTATGACGGGGATAAGTAAGATGCTAGTTTGCTGTTGTACAGAATATCTGATAATAAATCAAAACTTAAATCTCCGGCTCTAGAACCGGCAGTATGTTTACAATGTGAAGCCAATATTCTTATGGAGCGGTAGGTCGATACTACTTCTGTCGACGTAGCGATATATCGATACGTCCTTTAGCTGTATCGAGAGCCCGTTAATGATATCTTTTTAAATGTCGATATATCAGATTTCCGATATTTTTGGGAATATCAACAGTCCTAATGCATATCTTACAGAATGTTACTTGCTGTCACTTCCGAGAAGCATAATACTTCAATAAATGGTGTTCTTACAACGTTATGCTTGTAACAGATTGTGATTTTTCTTTCGTTTTGTTGTTAACGCAAAAAGGAGAGCAAATGAACAGCATGTTTACATTGCTCTTATAGCTGACGATGAAAAGGAATTATTAAACTGTATGAATGGCATGGGTATTGAGGTGCATAGAGATAAAATAAATAATCTTTACTCAGCATCCGGAAAATAATTACACACCGCAAATAACTTCTACAAAGACAAATTAATTTAATTTCCTTGCTAACATCTGGTTTCTCCACGAAATCCAAAATCGAATTACTAACTCAATGTCTGACAGGTATTAGCATAACCTAATAAGTTTTCAAAAGTAAGGTACTTTCTGGGGAATGTAAACTACGGAAATCGTGAATTGGATCAGTTTCAGCCTACGGATCTGAAACCTGTACTTCCGCACGAAGAGAAGAAAGAAAAACAGGATATTTGAAAGCAAAATATTGAAGGGAAGTAATTGGGCCCATAAGAGAGAACAATGTTAAAGACGGGAGAGTACAACATCACGATGAAATTCATTTATACGAGAAACCAGATATAGTGACACATTAGATAGCCAAAAGATCGCAGTAGACGGGGCACGTCATTAGAGCGCCGCCAAACAGGACAACGAAGAGACAAAAAAACGCTACCCGCTGGCAGGCGGTCTCTAAGGTACCTCGACAACATTCAAACTGGTTTGGAAAAATAAAATCAGTGCATAAAATGGAAAATTAATTGTCAGAAGAGAACAGACTTATAAAGTATTGTTCATTATGCATCGATGAACTGTTTTTTTCGTAAAGCTTAATAACAATATATTGGCAGTAGATGAAGATGTGTATCATACAGTGACATACGTATTTACTGTAGAAAAGCTGTTTGCGGCTCAAATACGAACACAGTAGTAGGAAGGCCATGGAGACTTTGAAAGTAGTATATTGGGGCACATTTGTATGTAGCATCCGAATATGATTTTATAAACGAAGTATGTCTTTATCGCAGACCCAGAGATAATGCTAGTGTTGGAGTAAGAGAGAGTTTGGCGCTCAGTTGTAGGCAGCCGCCTGTGAAGGAAAGACGATGGAGTAGGCAGTTTTTGTGGTGTGCTGTGTGAAGCCACAAAGCGTTAGATTAATTTACGTATGTCAGTATTGTTGAACTTGGAAGCAAAAGTCTTCATGCAAGCTAGGTAAAGATTTTAAATAATTATGATTTCGGTTTTTGGCAGCGCGTTAGTATATATGAATTTGCTGATAATTTCTAATTGTCGAGTAACCCTAGAATGTATGTAAACTGTTTTGATAAAAGGGTTAGTTAGATATTTCATTTTTGTAATGCTTCCAAGATTATTATATTTCATTTGATGATTTGCATTTGTGTTGGATTAATGAAGTTAGATAATACTTGCTGTTTAAATCTCATTGTTTGTGAATCAATTGTGATGTAACTTCAACTGTCAGATGTTTTTGAAAAGCCAAACTTAACTTCCAATATAATTCTACTAAAATACTCAGTGTTAGTAATTCGCCATAATCAGTACTGCCTCCCTGTCCAGGTCACATACGAGTATTTTTTAAAGAAGTTGGATTTTCTGAAATGTTCTCTCGTTTATCAGCCAAAAGAATCTCATGTGCATTTCGAAGTATTATGGCCGGCATTGTACACTGCTGAGCCAGTAGCTAGCATATTTTTGTTTTTCATGAGAGACCAGAATATATCGCGTTCCACCGTTGCTGCTCTAGAGGTAAGACAATTTAATTTATTTGTTATGTGAACAGGGACCAAAATTATCAGTTTTGAACAGATCCTTAGGATTCAGTGCTTATGGGGATGACTGTATTTTACAGTGACTGTACTTATTTTTTGGTATTGTGAGTTACATTGTCCAATCAATTCGGGTAAAGTTTTGCTAACATTAGCACAGAGTAACCACACCACTTGCACTTAAAACACGCAACACGACAATTCGAGTTCAGTACTCATTCCACAGATCAGACATTAATTCAACATAATCTTAAAGCATTAATCTTTTTTAAAAGATCTTTACAACTTTATACCCGCATTCAAGATGGTTTCGTAGTGGATAAACAATTTGAACGTGGTCATACGAACGTTTCAGATATTCACTTACCAGTCCTGGAGATCGAATTGCACTTACAATATTTGGATAGTGGAGATGATACTTGACATAAATAATGGAAAACCAATCATTATAATTGACCATGGATAATAACGCATAGCATGAACCAATATTCTTGGACTGTCTGCAAAGCGAGTTGAAATAGAAGTTATTTAGATTTCCGGGCAGGAATTGCTCATCAACCTGGACGTTGCGACTATTCGTACAATGGACGTCACGATGGTAGAAGTACACGAACTGAGATTCAAGGTGTTGTAGCTAAAAAGACATTTGTTGGTTTGTAACAGAATCCGAAACTTTTTATTCAGAAAAAAATTATAATCTCGTTGGACAAAACACACTGATCTGAATGGAGACCAGTGTAGAGATAACTTTTTGTTTTTCTTTAAAATTTTATTTACTATGCAGTTTACAAACTTTTAAATCAACTGTGATATATTCCTGATGGTTTCGCATTCCGTTGAAGCCACTGTTTGGTACTCAAATTGGTTCAAATGGCTCTAAGTACTATGGGACTTAACATCTGAGGTCATCAGTTCCCTTGAACTTACAACTACTTAAACCTAACTAACCTAAGGACATCACATACACCCGTGCCCGAGGCAGGACTCGAACCTGCGGCCGTAGCAGTCGCGCGGTTCCAGACTGAAGCGCCTAGAACCGCTCGGCCACACCAGCTGGCAGGGTGTAAGTAGGCTGTTTAGGTTTTTATGTTGGTAACGCCACGTAGCGCTCTGTATGAAAATAACTGACTGTGCTGTGTGCAGTCTGTGGCGGGTTTGCATTGTTAACAATATTTGCTATTGTAGTGTTGGGCAGTTGGATGTGAAGAGCGCGTAGCGTTGCGCAGTTGGAGGTGAGCCGCCAGCAGTGGTGGATGTGGGAAGAGAGAGCGGACGATCTGGACATGTTTCCATGAGAAAGAGTAAATTTGTAATACTGGATATCATGAACTGATACATATATGATCACTTTGAAACATTATTAAGGTAAATACATTGTTCTCTATCAAAATCTTTCATTTGTTAATTATGCCTATCAGTAGTTAGTGCCTATAGTAGTTAGAATCTTTTATTTAGCTGGCAGTATTTGCGTTCGCTGTATTGCAGTAGTTCGAGTAACGAAGATTTCTGTGAGGTAAGTGATTCATGAAAGGTATAGGTTATTGTTAGTCAGGACCATTCTTTTGTTGGGATTATTGAAAGTCAGATTGCGTTGCGCTAAAAATATTGTGTGTCAGTTTAGTGTTGATCAGAATAAGTAAAGAGAGAAATGTCTGAGTACGTTCAGTTCTGCTCAGCTGTTTGAAAATCAAATAACGTAAGAGGCTTTCCAGCACTGTCATTTTTAAATTTTTCTAAGGGGGCGTATGGTACTACTTTCATTTTAAAACACCCAGGAACTTCGAACGAGAATGTATTCAATTCTAGCTAGAGTTTTCGTTTCGTCCAAATGAAAAAAAAAGGAGGAGGGTGTTGGTGGAAGGAAGACTGGAGTTTATAATCTCGTCGTCGACGAGATTATACACGGGGAGGCCCTTGTGAGTGAAACCTTCGTAATAAGATGAATCTTTTCATCGTCTAAGATTATTCACGAGAAACCACTATGCCACCTCATTCAGTCGCGTGTCTTCATATGGGTGACATTCTACAAGCGACGCAACTTCTGTGCTTCAGTCGCCCGCAGAACAGAGCAGGCCCATGTCCCGCCAGGTTCACGCCTTACTAGCCGGGGCTTTAAAGCGGCGGAGCAGGATCAACCCCTCCGCTGGTGGCGACGAGTCGAAGTCCGCCAGCCTCTCGGAGTCTTGCGGTGAGTCTGACATCAAGGGACACGCCGCCGCCGCCGCCGCAGCCAGCTCTTGACAGGCTGGGTAACCCAACACCTTCTCTGAGGCGAAGCCGAGGCAGCAGCGTAATTGCTCTGAAAGACACTTCAGGAAGCCGGCGCAGAGTTCGTAATTACGTTCGTCAGGCTACTTCGACAAAGAGTCAAACGCTCTCGCCCCGTTAAAGCATTCAGGTTCCACAGTGAACTGGACTGCTCGACATTTTCCTGCCAACAGATTATACAGGGTGAACATTAATAAAACTGACAAACTGCAGGGACGGATTCTTGACTGGAAATGGAAGAAGAAACGTCCTGTGAACACGAATCCGGAAATGCATCGTTCCCACGGTAGATTGCGCTGACCACGTGCCAGGCGTTTCTTGTGTTTTGCAGGCTGTGTGATTGACGCAGAGTACTGTAAGCTGTAGAATGGTCCTGTATTCATGTCGGGAACAAGCCGCGATGGTGTTTGTGTACGGCCAAGCAAATGGAAACGGTCGAGAGGCAGCACGGTTGTACCAAAACAAGTACCGTCACAGCCACCAACCACATCACACAACATCTGAACTCCCTGCACATCTGAAATGACCCGTGATCACACCAACACCCGAAAAGGTCTTCAAATGTTGGGTGATATGGTTGGTGTCTGTGAGGGTACTTGTTTTGGTATAGCCGTGCGGCCTCTCCACCGTTTCCATATGCTTGGCTATACACAAACACTATCTCGGCTTGTTCCCAACATGAATGCCATATTATTCTGCTGCTGACAGTACGCTGCGTCACTCACACGATCTGCAACACAAAAGCAACACACAGCACTTGGTCAGAGGAACTGTCGTTCATTAGCACCATCTACCGTGGCAACGATACATTTCCGGACACGTGTTCATAGCACCTTTTATACTTCATTTCCAATCAGGGATCCAACCCTGCAGTTTGTCGGTTTTATTGACGTTCACCGTCTGCATAGCGTTACAGCGCACACAATCGCGGTTTCGGGAGGCCTTGTTGCTTGGTTCCTGTTTGATCTGAGGACACTGGGTAAACAGTTTTTGGTTTAGCCCGCACCAACGGCCATTTATATAGCCACTCGAACATGTCTTATAGTAGCTGTGTTACAGTATATCAAGCAAGGTTTGACGGACGAACCGGAGATCGCACACAGGAGATTATTCGATTCGATTAATTCCGTTTGCAAAAGATTTTACCTGAGCTGAAACTGTTACTGAACTGATGCACCGTAGTCAATATGTCCCGCCACTTGGCGAGTTTGAGGTTCCAAAACTGGAATTTACAGACGCCTAAGCGGCCATTATCAAAACAAAAAAACAAAATATAAAGCAGGAATGATGATGGTGATATTATACTTCTGAGAATACCAAGAAACTGTTATTCGACATGCCATTTCTATCTTCTCTCATTGCTTGCCTAACGTACATTAGTGCTGAGAATGTCCTGAACGAGGTCGAAGTTGCTGTTACGAGATCCTATTTTGGTATGTGGGCTGTCGTTCCGCTAAAGTGTCAAGCGGCCATTTGCCTCTGCATCACCGATTTCAGTTGAGACAGTGCTCTCTCTGTTTCTGTGATCTTTCAAGTCGACGGGACGATACAACCGTATACTTTGTTGCTGTACATCCTTCCATGGGGACTGTTATCAGAACCAGACTCATCAATCAGAGGTTGCGTGAAGTTAATGGTCAGTCAGCACCACAGAGTCTTTACCAAGGAAACATTGCCACCAAAAATTTTGAGGGTGGCTGTTTCCATTTTTAAGCGTCTACAGACCTACAATTCGTGGTAGTCGAGCACCCTTCTGGGTACGCTTACATTTCTCATGAGTAGTTCCAGTCACTTAAAAAAAAGTAGTTCTGCAAGATGGCTGTTGCATACATTGTCGGTAGTACCTGGCGATGGAGACGTGCCTTCGCTTGGAGGCAGCGGACTGGGACGGCCGACGGCGGCTCTTCCACCCAACGTTGTCGGCGGCCAGACCTCCTAGTCCTGGTAACGAGCACAGTGGTGTGAGCACAGTGGCGTCTTTCCGCCGTGGCGACGCGGTTCGGCGACCTGGCCATTACGGAGACTTACGCGCGTGTGTGGTGGGCGGCCTGGCCTCGGCACTCCCTCGAAGGATGGCTTTATTACAACAAAGGGCGGCAAGCTGACGCTGACACAGAGGCGGATGCTCGCACCTACACAGAGCTCCGAAGGAAACAAGAATAAGTTCCAGAAAAGAGAGCAGGTTGTTGCAACTACAGGTGGACAACAGGGAGCGCTGCTGTCTGAAAAGAAGGGGAGACCGGGCTAGCTGACAAAGATGATTATTATTATTATTCTTTACTGTCTCAGACATTATGTCTGGCTAAAAATGGAAAGTGACGCGGACCTTGATCAAGCGTGACTTCCTTTTAACTGTGCGGTATATGTTACATTGCATTTAGGAACTTTCGGGTAATTGAACATGTACCAATAATTACAGATTTCTGTAGTTGTATATATACGTTTGGGTGTAGCTGTATTGCGTTGATGTACTGGTGGATATTGTGTGGTATGACTCCTGTAGTTGATAGTATAATTGGTATAATGTCAACTTTATCCCAATGCCACATGTCCTTGACTTCCTCAGCCAGTTGGATGTATTTTTCAATTTTTTCTGCTGTTTTCCTCTGTATATTTGTTGTATTGGGTATGGATATTTCGATTAGTTGTGCTAAATTCTTCTTTTTATTGGTGAGTATGATATCAGGTGTGTTATGTGGTGTTGTTTTATCTGTTATAGTGTTTCTGTTCCAGTGTAATTTGTATTCATCATTCTCCAGCACATTTTGTGGTGCATACTTGTATGTGGGAACGTGTTGTTTTATTAGTTTATATTGTATGGCAAGTTGCTGGTGTATTATTTTTGCTACATTGTCATGTCTTCTGGTGTATTCTGTATTTGCTAGTATTGTACATCCACTTGTGATGTGATCTACTGTTTCTATTTGTTGTTTGCAAAGTCTGCATTTATCTGTTGTGGTGTTGGGATCCTTAATAATATGCTTGCTGTAATATCTGGTGTTTATTGTTTGATCCTGTATTGCAATCATGAATCCTTCCGTCTCACTGTATATATTGCCTTTCCTTGGCCATGTGTTGGATGCGTCTTGATCGATGTGTGGCTGTGTTAGATGATACGGGTGCTTGCCATGTAGTGTTTTCTTTTTCCAATTTACTTTCTTTGTATCTGTTGATGTTATGTGATCTAAAGGGTTGTAGAAGTGGTTATGAAATTGCAATGGTGTAGCCGATGTATTTATATGAGTGATTGCTTTGTGTATTTTGCTAGTTTCTGCTCGTTCTAAAAAGAATTTTCTTAAATTGTCTACCCGTCCATAATGTAGGTTTTTTATGTCGATGAATCCCCTTCCTCCTTCCTTTCTGCTTAATGTGAATCTTTCTGTTGCTGAATGTATGTGATGTATTCTATATTTGTGGCATTGTGATCGTGTAAGTGTATTGAGTGCTTCCAGTTCTGTGTTACTCCATTTCACTACTTCAAATGAATAGGTCAATATTGGTATAGCATAAGTATTTATAGCTTTTGTCTTGTTTCTTGCTGTCAATTCTGTTTTCAGTATTTTTGTTAGTCTTTGTCTATATTTTTCTTTTAGTTCTTCTTTAATATTTGTATTATCTATTCCTATTTTTGTCTGTATCCTACATATTTATAGGCATCTGTTTTTTCCATCGCTTCTATGCAGTCGCTGTGGTTATCCAATATGTAATCATCTTGTTTAGTGTGTTTTCCCTTGACTATGCTACTTTTCTTACAGTTGTCTGTTCCAAAAGCCATATTTAAATCATTGCTGAATACTTTTGTTATCTTTAGTAATTGGTTGAGTTGTTGATTTGTTGCTACCAGTAGTTTTAGATCATCCATGTATAGCAAATGTTATGGTATGTTCCAGTAATATTATATCCATAATTTGTATTATTTAGCATGTTGGATGGTGGGTTCAGAGCAAGGCAGAACTAGAAAGGACTTAATGAGTCTCCTTGGTATATTCCACGCTTAATCTGTATTGGCTGTGATGTGATATTATTTGAATTTGTTTGGATATTATGTGTGGTTATTATTATTATTATTATTATTAATACTATTTGCAATACTTGGAGAGATCCTGGGACTACATCCTGTAAGACCCGTTAATTGAATACGTATTTAGGTAGGCTCAATAATACTTTTCCCAAAAGCATGTAACTGTGCCAACTGACACCGGGTCCAGGATCACTTGGAATACATCTAGGTGTGAGTTGGCGCAACCTAGTGTGGGTAGGAATACTTAGGAAGAGCACAGTAATGCACGAGGAAAAGCGTTTTACTTTAGCAAAACTTGCGGCAACTTTTTTTTCAAAGAGTAAATTCTAAGCCGTGGTAGAAATTGCGCTTTTGAAGAGCAAGTGTGAAGCAGTCGCCCTCCGTTTCTGGCGGTGGCGCCGCTGTGGCAATCGCAGCTTTGGTGTCTCCCTCTGGTGGGAAAGGGGAAAGGTTGCCTGTTCATGTGCATTTAAGGGGCGCTATGAGCTCGCCAGTCGTGCAGTCTGGGTCAGTCTCTCGTCCCCAGCTTGCTAGTCTGTCTCTCGTCCGCATTTGTTAGGCAGTTAGTGTCTGTATCGTTCGGAGCTGCCTTTGTCAGGTTTGTCGGATTTGGTGTGTTAACGAATTTATTGCTTGGAGTGTAACGGCCTAATGCCTGAAATATGTTTTGATCTTGAGAGGCGGTATCTGTGTACTGTAGAGCATCGTAACTTGTTTGGCCAACCTTGTAGAATTTTATACAAGATTGCATTTCATGGGCTTTTATTTAAATGACCATTTTAGTACATAAAGTTTCCAGCCTTTCACCGTAAGACTATTCTTAGAAATTAAAATCAAGTTGCACATTCGGTGGCAAAGTCAATATTTTAATCCTTAGTGTTTTGTACCATTTCCATCCCTCCTACGGGGGTGCATAGTTGGTGTGCTTGTGTAAATTGTTAAAACTTTTAGTTTAAAGTAATCTGATGTTTTACAGATTTGCACCAGTGTAGTCTTTCAGAGGCTGTTGCGAGCGGTCGTGACTACTGCCGTGTCAAAATGGAGCGGCAAGGTTCTCTGCCCGAAAGCTCATACAGTTAAAACTTGTTTCCTTCTGCCTCTGAACAAATTGTAACTTGATATTTAGAGGGTGCTTTCTGATTATAATTTTTAAATCTGTTTCTTTTTAAAAAATGATTTTAGGCACTATTAAAGTCAATAAAATTCCCATTTGTTAAAAAGGAATTTGGTTATGATTTCATCAGTTACTCCCTGGGAACTACTTCCATGCTCACATAGTGTGATTAAATGTGTTGATGTTCTTGATGAATCGCTAGTAAATAAAATAAATTATTAAGAATATTCTTTGAAAATAAATCCACAGTTCAAATTCTTTAAAACTACTTTCTCCTGAGAAAATATTAGGTCTACAACTTTGCTTCCTCCGTTTTGCAATAGACGGCAGTAGCGGCAAGTGGGGTTCAGGTGATTGGTCATAGGTGTAATACAATAAGCTTAGGCATCTGTAAACATAATGCCATAAAAATATTAGTCGATTTGTAATTGCATCATAAGGTTATTCTCGATTAAGTACGTAAACTTACGTACGCATTTCTCGCCATCTGCGGGAAGTTTTAATTTTCTGCTTTAACATGAAGAAATCTGCGGCCGTGACTCTTAAAAGGCTGGGTAAGACCAATGGTGAGGGAACAATTAGTGGGAGAACGTGCAGAAAATGTTTTCACCACCTTAAGAACGGTATAATGTATAAACAACAGTATGTAGTTAAATTTATGAAAAAAATAATGATTTCTTCAAGATAATTTCTGCCTGCGGCTATAACTACAATTATTCAGATGGAATTAATTCAGTCGACCACGAAAGGAGGAGTTCGGCGCTCGTGTATTTGAACACGTGGGTCCCATTCTCGCGCAAATTTTACTTTGGTCGTGCCAGACTGAATCACCCTCATCTCCTCTCCAGTTTCTCCCCTTTTCGACCGTTGTTTGACAGGCGAATCTTATTGCCATCGGTTTCGACAGTCATCCCAAGGTGCTGACGGGTATGGTATTTCACCAAAACAAAATCATTTAAATGTATTCATAGCGATCAGGAGGCCTTTGAGATTGTGGGGCATTTGTTATCGGTCTTGTCGATGGACTTGTTGGAATAGTTATGCCAGCTGACGCCATACCTTACTAAGCCAACTAGTCCCAAAAAGATATCAGAAACGAAATGGATACCACGCAGCCCCATACCTCACATCAGAAACAAAAGGTTATGATCGACGCATGCAATTACAGTTAACCTGTATTTCGAAAACCACCATCAGCAGCGCCTCAGATCGATCTATGTATTCACCAGAACAAAAAACTTCACGATAAAAATACTCATCAGTCAGAAAAACGCAATATTTCCAAGCAGATTGAACTCATGGAGGATGATGCCCCTTTAAATACCAACACTACTAGCAAGGTGGCAGTGTTCTAGCTCCACAGTTGGAGAACATAGAATCTGTGTGCCAACTAGTGGAGTTTACTGAGGAGAAATAGTTCATCGGATGATCACATATAAGCACACTTTAATAGGAATAGCTGTTAAAGGGTTTTGGAAGCCAAATAGAACAAAGCTGCTCAAAGTAACTGTCCTTATCTCTACTTCGTAAGGCTGTGGAGCAGTGCTTATCAAATACGAACAATGTACAATTCTCTCATTTACTGCCAAAGCACTCACATGTTGTAGGGTAATTAACTACTTACTTTTTACATTTTATGGGCATTTCGTTGGCAGACGAATTTGTACTCAGAAAGGTATTTCTTTTCACTAGTGGATGTGTTTTTTCCAATTTATGGTACGCTCTCAGTGATCATTTTAGAGATGGTGTACATGCACTAGGGAAGGTTTATGTTCCCCAATCTTCCACTTCCACTATAACATATAATCCGGTGACGGTTTGCCCATTGCGGCCATAATCTGTTAGCAACACCCCGTGACAGCTCGAAGAAACACTCAGCATCTCCTTGTCAGGTGGTGGTTGCGTCTTATCGTTTTTCAACGGTGGTGAATCAATTTGTTTCCACTGCTTTCTGTTTCCTTCGTCTCTGGATCATAGTAATACATCAACCACTTGCCGAAGGTGAATACGCGTATAAAGAAGTCACATGTATTGACCTGATGCAGTTGCAAAATTTACGCTGCTGCCTCGATTGAAGGTTGAAGGTTGAAGGGTGGCGGGTGGCGAGGGGGGGGGGGGGGGGAATTTATGAGTGGGTGTCGGAAGTCGCGGAACACAGTTTACGAAGACCTTTTTCATGTTCAAAATGTCGTTCAAAATACTGAAAACTGATGCACTATTGATGATCACTTTTTTCCATTATGTCGCAACTGCGGTAAGCCGGTCCTCGAATAGCACGTCCTACGTTTCCCCGCTTTTCACAGAGAGGCGGTCTGACACTTGGTTCTACGTCATTCAGCCCTTCCTTCGCGACAGTGGAAGTGTCTGCGCTACTGTGGCATATTACGGTGCACTTTATTCTTGCACCTACTCAGCACAGATTGCTGAAGCGTCGCTCCCCTTCAATTGCATAAGGCGAATTACCGCATGATGTACGTGTCTGCGACTTGATTGCGACTGTCACCGTTTCTCGCTTTGCATTTTCCATTTTTGTCCGGCCAGTCTCCATATTGCAAATCTCTGCTTCGCATTGCTTCATCTACATCCTATTTCCATGTTCTTGCTGGTCTATTTGTTTATCTCCTTCCTCGGTCTATGCACTGCCATACTCGTTTCGGTCATCTTGTACTATCCATTCTTTCAAGATATGTCGCAAAAAGTTCATTTTGGCTCCTCTACAACGTGTTATAGTATTGTGTGTTTCAGGGATTTCAATGCGTTCTAGGACTGCAGACAGTTACCTGAAAACAAATAAAAAGTTTATTCCGCAGCTCCATTTTGCCGCGGTGTGTATTTCATACTTTACGATCGTCCCTCGTAGTACAAACGACGCTGTGCAGAGAGGAGCAGCAGCAGCAGCAGCAGCAGTTGCCAAATACACTACTGGCCATTAAAATTGCTACGCGAAGAAGAATTGCAGATAATAAAGGGTATTCATTGGACCAATATATTTTACTAGAACTGACATGTGATTACATTTTCACGCAGTTTGGGTGCATAGATCCTGAGAAATCAGTACCCTGGACAACCGCCTCTCGCCGTAATAACGGCCTTGATACGCCTGGGCATTGAGTCAAACAGAGCTTGGATGGCGTGTACAGGTACAGCTGCCCTTGCAGCTTTAGCACGATACCACAGTTCATCAAGAGTAGTGACTGGTGTATTGTGACGAGCCAGTTGCTCGGCCACCATTCAGTCGTTTTCAATTGGTAAGAGATCTGGATAATGTGCTGGCCAGGGCAGCAGCCGAACATTTTCTGTATCCAGAAAGGCCCGCACAGGACCTGAAACATGCGGTCGTGCATTATCCTGCTGAAATGTAGGATTTCGCAGGGATCGAATGAAGGGTAGAGCCACGGTTAGTAACACATCTGGAATGTAACGTCCACTGTTCGAAGTTCCGTCAATGCGAACAAGAGGTGACCGAGACATGTAACCGATGGCACCCCATACCATCACGCCGGGTGATACGCCAGTATGACGATGACGAATACACGCTTTCAAAGTGCGTTCACCGCAATGTCGCCAAATACGGATGCGACCATCATGAAGCTGTAAGCAGAACCTGGATTCATCCGAAAAAAATGACGTTTTGCCATTCGTGCACCCAGGTTCGTCGCTGAGTACACCATCGCAGGCGCTCCTGTCTGTGATGCAGCGTCAAGGGTAACCGCAGTCATGGTCTGCGAGCTGATAGTCAATGTTGCTGCAAACGTCGTCGAACTGTTCGTGCAGATGGTTGTTGTCTTGCAAGCGCCCCCATCTGTTGACTCAGGGATCGAGACGTGGCTGCGCGATCCTTTACAGCCATGCGGATAAGATGCCTGTCATCTCGACTGCTAGTGATACAAGGCCGTAGGGATCTAGCACGGCGTTCTTATTACCCTCCTGAACCCAGTGATTCAATATTCTGCTAACAGTCATCGGATCTCGACCAACGCGAGCAGCAATGTCGCGATACGATAAACCGCAATCGCGATGGGCTACAATCCGACCTTTATCAAAGTCGTAAACGTGATGGTACGCATTTCCGCTCCTTACACGAGGCATCACAAGAACGTTTCACCAGGCAACGCCGGTCAACTGCTGTTTGTGTATGAGAAATCGGTTGGAAACTTTGCTCGTGTCAGCACGTTGTAGGTGTCGCCACCGGCGCCTACCTTGTATGAGTGCTCTGAAAAGCTAATCATTTGTATATCACAGCATCTTCTTCCTGTCGGTTAAATTTCGCGTCTGTAGCACGTCATGTTCGTGGTGTAGCAATTTTAATGGCCAGTAGTGTAGTAAGGAGCCAGCAGTTTGTGAAGCGTAGGCCCGCCTGGAATTGCCGCGACGTGGCTGTGTGCTGTGGGCTCGCGGCTGCTGCCTGCGGCCTCGTGAAGACGCGGCGACCCGGGGACGGGAGCAGCGGACCGTGACGCCGGGCTGCCAAGGCTGCGGCCACCCCGCCTCCCACGCTTCACCGTCACCGCGTACCGACAAACAAGTGCGCACCACCATACCGATTAGCTGCTAACCACACGCGGGTAGCGCACCCAGAAAGGCTACAACCCGACGTGCACGCGCTTGTGGCTCTTACGTCAGTTTCCTAGGCGCCCCACTAAAAAATACTGCGGAGACTAGATTCCAAAGGTCTTAATACAGTCATATGGTGCTCAAAACGGGGATTACCTTGAAAGTTTTGTAGATTAAGACGCTCTTTCCGAATTTTCACTTTGTCACCTTCTATCTACCTCTACATCTACCGTGAGGCGCATAGCGGAGGGTACGTCCCACTGTACCAATATTAGGGTTTCTTACTGTTCCATTCACGTATTTGGCGCGGGAAGAGTGATTGTTCGAATGCCTCTGTGCATGCAGTGATTATTCTAATCTTATTCTCAAGATCCCTATTTGAGCGATACGTAGGGGGTTGTTGTATATTCCTAGAGTAATTATTTTAAGCCGCTCCTTGAAACTTCGTTCATAGATGGTCTCGGGATAGTTTACTCTGTCTTAGAGTCTTCCAGTTCACTTCATTCAGTATCTATGTGACACTCTTCCACGGATTAAACAAACCTGCGACCATTCGTGCTGCCGTTCTCTGTAGACGTTCAATAGCCCCTGTTATGCCCGTCTGCTACTGGTCCCAAACACTTCAGGAGATTTCTAGAGCCGGTTCCACCAGTGATTTGCAAAACTCTGATTGTTCCTTCGCATTTCCACTTCACAGTAATGTCATCAACAGTCGAGTTGGGCAGCTTCGTAAGGAATGAAGTGTCCCTGACGGATCTGTTTCTCAGATGACATCCAGTGACTAGCCCGCACTGGAACTCACGGAGCTCTCCTAACTGACTCATTCTGCTGGTACTGCTTCGCTGGTAACAACACAACACGCTCCGTCCCCTTTTGCAATGGTGGGTTCACCTCTCATGCCTCTAGTGGTCAATTACGCATTACATAGGGACGTTCAGATAGTGTAAGTAAAATATCAATTGTGAAAACATCTAGTTTTCACTTCAGAATTGAAACTTCCTGGCAGATTAAAACTGTGTGCGGGACCGAGACTCGAACTCGGGACCTTTGCCTTTCGCGGGCAAGTGCTTTACCATATGAGCTACCCAAGCACGGCTCACAGCTTTACTTCCGCCAGTACCTTGTCTCCTACCTTCCAAACTTCACAGAAGCTCTCCTGCGAAGGGTCCCGAGTTCGAGTCTCAGTCCCGCACACAGTTTTAATCTGCCACGAAGTTTCATATCAGCGCACACTCCGCTGCAGAGTGAAAATCGCATTCTGGAAACATCCCCCAGGCTGTGGCTAAGCCATGTCTCCGCCGTATCCTTTCTTCCAGAAGCGCTAGTTCTTCAAGGTTCGCAGGAGGGCGTCAAGTTTGGAAGGTAAGAGACGAGGTACTGGTGGAAGTGAAGCTGTGAGGACGGGTCGTGAGTCGTGCTTGGGTAGCTCAGATGGTAGAGCACTTGTCCGCGAAAGGCAAAGGTTTCGAGTTCGAGTCTCGGTCCGGCACACAGTATTAATCTGCCAGGAAGTTTCATATCAGCACACACTCCGCTGCAGAGTGAAAATCTCATTCTGGGCACTTCAGAATTACTTGCTGTATATACTCTCGCATCCGCATAAAGTCAGATGTTCACTCTAACAAGACCTCTGATTAAACACAATGTACGCAATGAAACATCGACTCTGCAGCGAATTTTTTTATGCTGTTTTGAAACTTGGTAGCACTGACAGCCACAAGTCTGACCGGGTCCAATACCTGGCACTTTGTATTTGACGTACACTGCTCTAACCAACTGAACTATCCAGACACGACTCCCGATACGTTCTCATCGCTTCAATTACGTCAGTGCCTCTCTTCTATATCGCAAACTCTAGAGAAACTCCCTTCCTTGCTTTCCTTCAATACCGAGCACGCTCCACAGCAGAGAAGGAGATTTGTAGAAACGACGCCTAGGCTGTAACTAAGCCACTTCTCCTCCGTACCCCTTCTTCCATAAGTGCCAGTCCATTGCGGTAGGCAGGAGATCTGTGGAGGTAGCAAAGTGGGAGGGAGGCCGCGGCAGAATAAAACAGTGAGGGCGGCTCGGGAGGCACATTTGGGCAGGGTATTCACGAGCACCACTGTCCGTGAAATCTCTGCTACCGAGCTGAGGTCCCTGTCCGGAACACAGTTGCAATTTGCCCGAAAGATTTTCTTACAATATTGTCAGCAAGACGACGCAGTTACGGATAGAGCAGCATCAGAGTTAAGTAGCATCGAGCGTATCCATATAAGCTCTTGGAAGGCCGGCCGAAGTGGCCGTGCGGTTCAAGTCGCTGCAGTCTGGAACCGCAAGACCGCTACGGTCGCAGGTTCGAATCCTGCCTCGGGCATGGATGTTTGTGATGTCCTTAGGTTAGTTAGGTTTAACTAGTTCTAAGTTCTAGGGGACTGATGACCACAGCAGGTAAGTCCCATAGTGCTCAGAGCCATTTGATCCAAGCTCTTGGAATACAAAGCAAGAATGTGCTTAAGACTAAAACTAGTCAACTTGAACTAGGTACCGTTTTCTGCATGTGAGGAACTGTATAAAAGTGCGTCTGTCATAACCGTTTTGAGGTCATTGCTGCAAACGTCTGTTTGTGCAATTCCCATAATCTAACACTTTTTCATCAGTTTTGGCAGAGCAACATGGTGTGTGTGTGTGTGTGTGTGTGTGTGTGTGTGTGTGTGTGAGTGCGCGCGCACACGCGCACGCGCGCTGGATTCGATTTCGATTCGACTGGAGAGGTTTTAAAGCCCCCACGCAGTACTGAGTTCACTGTTTTCCGAAATCGATTAAAGCGGCTGCCAGAAACAGAGTTTCTTTCCAGTCATGTACTATACCCGCCTGTCGTCTTTCTAATGAGCGGATCAACTAAGGGACGCAAAATCCCAAGTTTTTTCCGATGCATGTGTGCATATAACACTGATGTTCACGTAAGTGCGGTCGTGGGTGGAAATAAGTTGCTATAGTGATTATGCATCCTGTCTCTATGATAGCTCGCAGTTCGTGATCTAATGGTTAGCATGTCAACGTTCTGCAACCATGACTCCCTAAACTGATAGACAGGTAATATTCATACCTGTCAGCAGCTGTATTTGTTGGACTTGCAATTATTTACATTCTTCTTGAAGTCTTCGGATATTTCTCTTGTCCTTACTTTCTACTAATAATTTGGAAGGAATGTCGTCTCCTGTAGGTGTCTTGATTCAGTTTAGGTCTTTCAGTGCTCTGTTAAATTATTCTCATAGTACCGTATCTTCCGTGTCATTTCCTTGGACTTTCTCTTCCTTCCCCATAATAATGTCTACAAGCAAGCTTCCTTTGTATAACCTTTCCATATCGCTCTCTCTCCTACCATCCAGTTCCTTCCTTCTTTGCTTCGGCCTGACTCGCCGATTGAGCGCGTGAGGGCGCTGATAGCCCCGCCGTTGAGCGCCCGCACACCCCAGGAACATGAGCGCTTGATATCCATAAAGTGGCTCTTCTTTTTCCCTAAGGTTTTTTCAATCTTCTTATGGGTGGTATCTACCTTTTCTGTAGTCATGGATATGTCCACAGTACTTCATTTGTTCTCTAGCAATGTTTGCTTAGCTATTTTGCACTCTCTGTCAATCTCATTTTTTAGACGTCTGTATACCCTTTTTACAGCTTCTTATGATGAATTTTTATATTTTCTTTTTCCATTATTTAACTTTAATATCTGCTGTGTTATCAAAGGATTTCTACTAGGCCTTGTTTTTTTACCTATTTGATCATAGGCTGGTGCTATCATTATTTCATGCTTAAACTACCGATATGTCTTCTATTATATTCGCATTTCCTGTTTGTCTTGCTGCCTAATGATCCATTTGAAACTCTTCTGGTTCTTTCAGTTTATTTATGTCACATCTCCTCATTTTTTTACCTTTCAAGAATTTCTCATTGTTAATCTGCAGTTAATAACCGTGCACGCACCTCGTGGTCTTGCGGTAGCGTTCTCGCTTCCCGGGCTGTGGGTCCCGGGTTCGATTCCCGGCGGGGTCTGGGATTTTCCCTGCCTCGTGATGAGTGGGTGTTGTGACGTCTTCATCATTATCATTCATCCCCATTACGGTCGGAGGAAGGCAATGGCAAACCACCTCCGCTAGGACCTTGCCTGTTACAGTGGAGTATGGGACCTCATCATCATTAACCAGTACATTATAGTCATTATAAGCCATAGGAAATAATGACATTATCTGCTAGTGAGTACTGATACACATTGATGAGCAAAGCTGAAAATTAGTGCCGTACCAGGATTCGAATCCGGATTTTTCCGTTTCTCGCGGACGGTTTATAACACTGCAACAGCATTTACGTAGCTTATTCGATCAAATACAAAGTTTGGTTTAGTACATACGATGTCCCAACAGAACAATTAGTCCTGTCACGGAAATGCCACGTATAACACTCCTATCCGCTACTGCTATTCCATAATCTTAAAGTTGGAAGCAGGTCGTGAAATAAAACTATCTTGTTAAAGCAATTATGGTATAAAGCAACAGAGCAGTGTTACCCTCTGAGAGGAATCTTATTATGTTGACCGTGTTGTACCTAACGGAGATGGCTTATCGGAAATGAAAGTCAGAATTACGTAAATATTTGAACAGTAACAAACAAAATTTTGCCTATTTGCACTGTTTAACTGATAAAGGAAAACGGTCGCCAGCCTAACTAGGCAAGAGAATGATTAACATCCTCGTTTAAGAAAATAATGATTAGTAATTTTAACGAATAAACACAACCTATACTTTGTCACACGCGAGTGCAATGAACTCTGACACATACATATGTTTACGGTAAGATTGAAACTAACAGTTAGAGCAGCAGAAACTATTTGCAAAATTATAAGAGATACCGAAACACCCTATTACTTTCAGGCTTTAAAGAAATTATGGTTTTTAATAATTAGTGGTCTTTCCGTTACTAATTACCCAGCATTAATACAATAGACGAACTGTGGATCCTGTTATGTTATTAATATGCACTTCTTATACACAAGAGAAACATACACTTAGCAAACATAAGTACATAACGTTTCACAACTGCAGTATTCCATTTTTACTACAGTGAAACACAAAATTAACATATACGTAAGATACTGACTCACCTTCTGCGATTTGCAACAGGCAGTAATGTGATCATTCACTAAGCAAAACTTCATAAGTCTCAATCTTAAGAACTTTTAATTTTGAAGTAGGCAACAACCCATTAATAAGCAGTTTTACTAGGAAAATTATTTTCAGCGAGCATCATTAACTCTAACCCACTCTCTTGCCACATTAACTCTAACTTCCTTTTTACTATGTTCAAGAGGCATCAATTAGCAAAACTCTAGGCTTTAATTTCTTTCAGTAAGGACACTCGGAAATCACTTTAGTTCAAACGGAGAGGAACCTGAGAGGTATTATGATGAGGAGAAGCCGGCCGAAGTGGCCGTGCGGTTAAAGGCGCTGCAGTCTGGAACCGCAAGACCGCTACGGTCGCAGGTTCGAATCCTGCCTCGGGCATGGGTGTTTGTGATGTCCTTAGGTTAGTTAGGTTTAACTAGTTCTAAGTTCTAGGGGACTAATGACCTCAGAAGTTGAGTCCCATAGTGCTCAGAGCCATTTGAACCATTTGATGAGGAGAAAATTCAAGGTTGGTATATAAATTCAGATATAAATTACCTTATATTTGAACACACTAACACATCCATTAAGCTGATCCTTCACTGTACATCATTATAGCATTCCGATGCAATGATTGCGCAATGTGGTGGCAACTGCATGTTGGTAGGTGGAATTGCAGGCAGAATTGCTGGACTCTGTCATTTCTTGGTGGCGATGATAGATACAAATTCCAGAATAGTTCCAGCTATTTATCCATCCATCCGAGGCATTAGAAAGCGGCAGGAAAAGCCTCTATCGGAACCAGCACGATATGCAACATTTACATGACAGTGCACAGTTTGGTAGCTTGTCCTCGACTCGTAGCTTGTCCCCGACTGGTGGCTCGTCCCCGACTGACTATCAGTTCCACCTTTTATACATAGGCCAGCCACAATTTGCGCGCGCTACACAGTTCCGTTTCCGAGGGGAACCACAACAACTTTTACATACAGAATAACTAAGAATCCTAAGTGAGGATCAGCGGTTTACATAACAGCAACCAAATACATTAAATAAAACAGAACATTTGCACATATTGACATTTCTACCAAAAATTATTCAAACAAAATTACAATCATATACAGTAAGTTTTGTTCCCTCCAAATGGGACAAAGCATTTAAACGCAGATATACTACGTCGCATAGAATCAGACCATGACTCAAAGTTTTTACAAAGAAAGGAGTATACAGTTTTGTGTTATCTATTCAATAAAACACATTTACATAAGCTCAATGATAGAACATTAAATGAAACAAAAGCAAAATAAATTCGTACAGCTTAAGAGCTATGGTGTTACAGGTTGCTTTGATGATCTCAGCCATCCGGACGTGGTCCCTGACCATCCCAAATTTCCAACTTATCCACACACTACTGAGGGAGTGACCCCCCACTCGCTAAGTCCCTTAAGAGTTCGAGCGTGTTTGTGCATCTGCACCGAAGGGATCATTGGGCCGTCTCCCTTGTTGTATTTTGTTAGGGCTGATCGACGTTAGTACCCCAACTTAGAAACATAGGCTGAAGTATACTACGCTACAGACATTGTACACTAGGATTGCTCACGTCAGTACACAATACACCATCTGCGTTGGTTTAGTTGTGTTAGTATCCCAACTTCTACACCTATGTTCTCGTCGAGATTTTAAACCCTAAAATCTTAGCAGCAATGGTACCGGGAACACGTATTCCACTGTCCGAGGTATCAGAACGATTTTCTGTTATAACTTAAGACTCCATCGTTTCCGGACGAGCGTTTCTTACCTCAGATGGATACATTTACCGTTCTCCATCATTCCTGAAACTTTGTAACAGTACGTAATCACTACGCATAACCAAGAAAATATACTAAGTTGAAAATTTTTTGTAAAAGAGCGAGTATTTTACTATAACACATATAAAATATTTGCATCTCCATGTTTAGGCCACGCAATGACTGTTCCATTAAATTTCGGGCGTAGAGCCGCAAAAATTCCGCGTCTATTTTTCGGCTGTATACCATTGGACTATTTTCAGAGAGAGCCGAAAGATTTTTGGTCGTCCGAACGGTATACGACCGAAATATTAGACGTGGAAGTTATGCCGCTGCACCCCCGAAATGCAGTGGAAAATCTACGAAATATATTTGAAAATCTTATATATCTAGAAACTCTTCTTGTGTCCATGCTCGATTTGGATAGTAAATTGATATTAACAGCCAATATCAGTAAAGTTTCCCACTACACATTACCGGTTTCAGAAGATCATTTTGGATGTTGACATGCAAACCTGTATTACATTAGTATATTAAAAATGAGTAAACGTGACCATCTAATACTAACAGCACTACATCGATATTCGTCATTAGATCAAACTACACACTGTACAAGACTTAAAAATAGCATCAGTATAGTCAGCCATTTAAAACACGGCAGGTTACGAACGTAACGAATTGTGGGATTGTATTACCAGGTGAAATGTTAGTATTGATTCACCCATCATCTGAGGCTTTGCAAACAAAGGGTCATTTAATTGTGTAGTTGATTTGTTAACTTCAAACAACATTTGTAAGTAATACCTGTTCTCAAGGGAGAATTTTTTACGTGATGCAGAAATATAACTTCACAAATAGGTTCTTGCAGGGGTTACCATATGTTATGTGATTGACATTAGCGATTTTGTTGTTACTGCTTTAACATGTGTGATTTAATACAGTATGTAATGTCATATACAACGCTGTTAATGTCAGATACTGTTGTTCAAATGGCTCTGAGCACTATGGGACTTAACTTCTTAGGTCATCAGTACCCTAGAACTTAGAACTACTTAAACCTAACTAACCTAAGGACATCACACACAGCCATGCCCGAGACAGGATTCGAACCTGCTACCGTATCGGTCGCGCGGTTCCAGACTGTAGCGTCTAGAACCGCTTGGCCACAATGTCAGATACGAGAGTTTGCGTAATAGGCTCAGCAGTTTTAATGTAATGTGGGTGCGCATTTAAAAATGGAGTGGGATGTTCCGAAAAAAAATGTGATACGAGATTATGCAGATTTTACCCTTTTATAAACTCACCCGTCGAGCTGTTGATACACACCAGTCTCGTGACTAACTTATCTTTCGTTTACCAGTGTCATTATTGGCATTCTAGGACTTTGTGGCCGGCCGCTGTGGCCGAGCGGTTCTAGGCACTTCAGTCCGGAACCGCGCTGCTGCTGCAGTCGCAGGTTCGAATCCTGCCTCGGGCATGGATGTGTGTGATGTCCTTAGGTTAGTTAGGTTTAAGTAGTTCTAAGTCTAGGGGACTTATGACCTCAAATGTTAAGACCCATAATGCTTAGTCATTTTTTTAGGACTTTGTGTTCTACTTAAAAACATCAGGTGGCTTTTGAGCCGCTGTCGATGAAAGTAAAATATTCTCGGCGGCTGGGCTATTTGAGAGGAGTAGATGAAGAAAACGACCAGACCTAATTATCCGGAATTTGCTAGCTTTGCTAGGCCGATACAAATCGTACGGTAGCTTGTTTCGCGCTTGCAAAAAAATTTGCAACCACAGTGATGGAAAAAAATGAGACTCAGTGTTTGTTGCCTTTCCGTGAAGTCGTTGGCTTACGTAGTTGCCTGGCCTGTGCTTACTTAAGCGGGAATGTGCTTTCGTGTTATGATTTCGTGCGATGACTGCTTGCTTTCGCTATGTTACTTCTTACGCAAGGAGCCGTCTGACGCCCAAGACACCGCCTTCACTGGTTGCATCAGCTAATGAGTACCTCGCATTGGCCATGTCCAGGAAAATAATGCTCCTGGGCGCTATTGCCAGAGCACTGTCCTTCATACAGGCTGTGGGACCGACCTGGTTGAAGGAAGACGCTTTGGCAGAAATGCAGCACCACGTGATTCTAGATGGACAGCCAGTCACAAAGAATAAAAGGATTACTGGTGCATGTTGTGGATGTGTGATAGGACAATCACCAATCTTATTACACGTTAATAATGTGACAGATAATATCTGTCGTAGTTTCATCAGCTACCTCATCAAGTAAAAACTGCAGTAATATCCTGTGAGGTGTTTATTCAAAATAACGACCATGTCGTGATAGGTTTATACGGAAGTATGTACGAATGAAAAGAAAAAAGAGCAACTTTATGAGTAATAGACAACCACATAAGTTGTACGAATACCTATAGGTATAGGTCGGTGAGACAAAAGACGTCAGTTCGATGGCAGGGTACTGCGAAATTACTCTACTTCTAGGATATGGGAAGAATAGCGACGCAGTATCTCCCGAAAAACTATTTAGGCAGTTCCACGAACCGGCTATCGGTACGAACAAACCTTCTACGAATGTATCCCGTGGAAGTTTACACAATAACAGCCCGCACAGAGTACTATCAGCTGCTATCTTTGGCGCGTTCATTTGACATAACGTGAGGGAACCTGTCCGTACGTTGCCACTCACTCTGTTCTGACTGCTACGGTCGCAGGTTCGAATCCTGCCTCGGGCATGGGTGTGTGTGATGTCCTTAGGTTAGTTAGGTTTAAGTAGTTCTAAGTTCTAGGGGACTTATGACCTAAGATGTTGAGTCCCATAGTGCTCAGAGCCATTTGAACCATTTTTTGTTCTGACTCTAAGATAATACCTCAATGAGCAAAGACATTATGTTCGACTGTATTATAGGTTACATACCCTCTATCGCGTCCGTAATGAAACTCTTATTTAGGCCATACGCGTTTCCTGTATCTCAGAGCATCATCAGTGTTAACAGTAACAACGTAGTTTCTTTTATAAGTCTGTGTGCCAAGATCATGTACAGACCTCATGCTTTAAATGCGTTATATTATAATTATTACTCAAGATTTTTTTGTTTCGTACTTCATTCGTAATATTCTTCTATTCTTAGGTTTTAGAGTTTAGTACACTGCACTTTGCTGAGACTGAATACGTTTTTGTTTTTATTTTGCTTAAATCCGGTCATACCTCCTGTACTTTTCTCTCGACTGACATATTCCGTATGCACCAATTATTAATTCATTTAAGTTGCTTTACTGCGGCGGAATCTTGAGTTGGTATTTTGACTGGTTTATGTGGTACTGCTTCTATGGGGTATCACACACAGATTATCCACTCATGATCACCCACCACAGTACCTTAGTAACGAAACTTATACAGAGTAATAATTACTAAGCACAGAAGGTAGGACATGTCATCTCACCTTACACACACACACACACACACACACACACACACACACACACACACAAGTTGAAGAATGTAAACACGAGAGTAATGGTAGGCAAAACGAAACCAAAAGACCAAAACAAAGTCTCAAAACAAAGTGTACGGATTGTAAGTGGATCTACATCATGGATATATATTCAGTCTCAGCGAATCAGCGAAGTGTAGCGTGCTGAAATCGAACACCTATTTCTAGAAGAGCGTTATGGATGAAATAGCAAACAAAAAATCGTGAGTAGTAATTGTAATTTAATGCTGCTTAATAGTAGCAGTTTAAACCATGAGAACTGTTTACGGTCTTGGTAAACAGATTTACAAGAAAAACCGCATTGTGTACAGTGACTACTGAAGGTGCTCTGAAATAGAGCGAAACATATGTACCCAGAAACATGCAATAATAAAATAATACTTAGAACTGGAAATATATTGAAGAGGTAAAGTCTCCCAGTCAAATCTATAACAAACAAATAACAATAAAGACCGAGAGCAGATAAAAGAACACCACACAAATTCACGTGCAACTCCTGTCAATCCCTACAGATAGGATAAAGAAGCAGAAACTTCCGAACAAGGTACACAGAGTGACTGCACTCATTCCACTTTCGCAGAACACTTAACAAATAAAAACCATCACCCAACATGTGTAGAAAATTATCTTCACATATTGGAACAGCAACGGTTTAGACCGTAAACTAACAATACAAGAAAATTATAACATCGAAAGCTGCAGTGGAAGACAAAAAAAAATAACTGAAAACACAACACTATGCAAGAACTGACTCTTTACTGCTTTAAGTTAACAGATATAGGACTCGAAACGGACAATAAAGAACAAGTAACACACACAAAAACACACACACACACACACACACACACACACACACACACACACACTGTCACTCGCCCACTCCCCCATCACACACGGAGACCGAAGCAAAGAACAGAACTCGTCAGAAATCCCGCTACTGCTTTCAAAACATTCTCGCTATACACGATACTATTTCTGCGACGTGCTCGAACAGCAAGATGGCGTTATGTTCCGAATCACTGCCAAAAGCCTTAGTTTTTGTGTGTTCTTAGAGCAACCAAAAGCCGATTAACGGATGTGAGTATACGAGAGATTGCCGCGCAGGATTAGCCGAGCGGTCTAAGGCGCTACAGTCACGGACTGTGCCACTGGTCCCGGCGGAGGTTCGAGTCCTCCCTCGGGCATGGGTGTGTGTGTTTGTCCTTAGGATAATTTAGGTTAATTAGTGTGTAAGCTTACGGACTGATGACCTTAGCAGTTAAGTCCCATAAGATTTCACACATTGTACGAGAGATTGTATCCACAATGCCGCGCGGGATTAGCCGAGCGGTCTAGGCGCTGCAGTTATGGTCCTGGTGGAGGTTCGAGTCCTTCAGGCATGGGTGTGTGTGTTTGTTCAAATGGCTCGGAGCACTATGGGACTTAACATCTTAGGTCATGAGTCCCCTAGAACTTAGAAATACTTAAACCTAACTAACCTAATGACATCACACACATCCATGCCCGAGGCAAGATTCGAACCTGCGACCGTAGCAGTCCCGCGGTTCCGGACTGCAGCGCCTAGAACCGCACGACCACCGCGGCCGGCTGTGTGTGTTTGTCCTTACGATAATATAGGTTAAGTATTGTGTAAGCTTAGGGACTGATGACCTTAGCAGTTACGTCCCATAAGATTTCACACACATTTGAACATTTTTGTATCCACAATACTATCGCAATTTCCAGTAGTATAACGCTGACGTATGTAAGTTCACATTTTCATATTGGTTAAAAACAGCCGCTCTTACCTTTGCAGATGTGGTTCTGTATGCCGAAAAAACGGCAACAAACATAGAAAATATGCCGAAAAAACGGCCAAAAACGTAGAAAACGTCGAAAAGCGCAACAAACAAAGGAAACATGCAGTGATTCAAAATTAAATACTCACACAATACAGCATCTGGAAACAAACGCTTCTTTAAGTGTTTGCCTGGAGGCGGACCTAGAAACCCTTACTGTTTTATGTTCAAGTTATAATGGTTGAAGACAACATGTATTATGAGCACTGTCCATCGCCAGATTGAATGCCATCTCGTGGCAGTGGGCGACATCATGCGCTAAGGAAGCAGTGAAAGCGAGACATAGACGAATGGGCAATTATTCCAGGAACGATACTGGCGGGAAACCCGCTGACATGAGCGGTCCTGACAAGGCACGTGTCGTTGTGGCGCAGCGTCTGGGAACCAGCAGCTTGGAAACGGCGAGGCTGGCCGGCCCTTCGCGTGCTGTTGTCGTGAGCGCCTATGGAAAGTGATTGACGGTCGGTGAAAGCACGAATACGATAACGACGCAAGCCGCTGGGCGTCGACGCCACATCGCACAGGGCCGCAGTGTAAAGCAAAATGGTGCAAATGGCTCTGAGCACTAAGGGACTTAACTTCTAAGGTCATCAGTCCCCTAGAACTTAAAACTACTTAAACCTAACTGACTTAAGGACATCACACACATCCATGCCCGAGGCAGGATTCGAACCTGCAACCGTAGCGGCCGCGCGGTTCCAGACTGTAGCGCCTTTAACCGCTTGGCCACCACGGCCGGCAGTGTAAAGCAGGATAGACGGCCATCTGTGGCAGGTCCGACGTCAGAGCACAGTGTTTTCCAAGTCATCAAGTACGAATGGACCAACGGCGGTGTGGCAGATCTGCATCCATAGTCTGTGTGAAAGAGCTTTGGCACTGATGCGTTTCTTAATGTGGAGTAGCATCTCCCTCTCTTCCTGGTATCTTCACCTTTAAATTGATGTACACTGCTGGCCACCGTAAATGCAACACCCTGAAGGAAGCATCCGAATCAAGTGAAATTTACACCATGGGTTTGCAGCGATGAGATATGCAACTGATTAGAATTTCAGCGCAAACGCACATCACGCGCGCCTGTGGCGCCACCTCATAGCGCCATTTAAGGCTTGGCGATTTCGACGAGTGTACGTTCGGCACGTGTGTTTACCTTGTGGTTGTTTCACAAGACGATCAGTTATGCCTCGTAGACAACAGCGAACATCTTTTGATCAAGTATCCGAGTTCGACAGAGGAAGCATAGTGACTTACCGAGATTGTGGATTATCATACAGAGAAATCGCTAGTCGTGTTGGACGAAACCAAACAACTGTAATGCGGATATGTGACCGTTGGATGCAGGAGGGTACGACGGACCGACGTGGTCGATCGCATTCACCTCGGTGCACCACTGCACGTGCTGATAGGAAATTGTGTGCATGGCAGTGACGGATCGCTCAGTGACATCCCGAACCAGAGCACAGCACATTGCGTCTGTAACGCATCATCCAGTGTCTGCGCGTACCATTCGACGCCGTTTACAGCAGAGTGGTCTGTCCGCAAGACGTCCATTGCTTCGTCTACCATTGACGCAGAACCACAGACGTCTCCGTCGCCAATGGTGTGATGACAGACGGATGTGGACGGCAGAATGGAATGACGTTGTCTTTACTGACGAGGCACGCTTCTGTCTGCAGCACCACGATGGTCGGATTCGAGTGTGGAGACACCGTGGAGAGAGGATGCTGGACAGCTGCATTATGCACCGCCACACTGGTCTTGCACCGGGTATTATGGTATGGGGCGGTATTGGATATTACTCTTGCACGCCTCTAGTACGCATTGCCGGTACTTTAAATAGCCGGCGCTACATATCCGAGGTGCTGGAGCCAGTTGTCCTTCCTTACCTTCAGGACTCGGCCACAGCCATATTTCAACAGGATAATGCGCGACCACACGTGGCATGCATTGTCCAAAGGTTCTTCGTCAATAACCAGATTCAATTGCTTCCCTGGCCGGCTCGCTCTCCGGATCTTTCGCCGATAGAAAACATGTGGTCCATAGATGCTCAACGAGTGACCCAGATTACATCCCCAGCTGCCACACCAGATGATCTTTGGCAACGTGTGGAAGCTGCTTGGGCTGCTGTACCCCAGGAACACATCCAACGTCTCTTTGACTCAATGCCGAGACGTGTGGCAGCGGTGATCTCCAACAATGGCGGCTACTCTGGCTACTGATTCTGGCAGGAACCATATGTCACAGACGTCTGTAAACGTTATCATTATTTGATACTTGGTCAACATGTTATCTACAAAATAAATTTGGTTGTGCTACCTCTTGTCTTTCTTGGTGTTGCATTTACGGTGGCCAGCAGTGTATAATTGTGTGTGTGGAACCAATTTTCTCTCTTATTTTAACCTTAATCCGTGGGCAGACAGTATGTGTGTTCATCATTGCCATTTGAATGTGTTATGATACGTTCGATGATACACTGGCGTACCTCCACAACCTGTTTTATAACGACTTTTGAACAGGTTTCGTCTCACAGTCGTAGTCTCAAACGTTAGAAACTCAAAACCGATTCAGGTTAGATGATTCATTCTGTTAGTTATGTCATCCGTTTTGCTACCGGAGGTTAGCATGATTAATTGCTGGGTGAGTCATGAGTCTCTACCCAGAGATTCAGAATTGTGCAGCATCTAATTTGTCTTGTGCCTAAACTATTCCCTCTTTCTGTTCTGTTAAACTGTTTCAAACAGGTGGTCAAAGTAGTGATTTAATGTTATTTCTGTACTGCTAACAGGTTACGCTATCCATCTGCACAGCAAAATTAATATACTCTCAAGTTTGGTACGAGTGAGAATAGATTTTAATTAAAGAACAGCGCCGATTCTGAGGAATGAACAAAGGAAGGCATATTGTATTTCATTATTATGTGTGGTTCATTTAGGAACGGAACTCTCGTCAGAAATAATACACAGCCCATTCCGTACGCCGCTGTTTGTAACTTTCATCAGTACTGTGAAAATGATTTTAATTATGTGATAGCGTTCCTTTAGTTACTTCTTATGACGACGATGCAGAGGAAACAGCCTCCACAAGCAGCCACGTCTGTTTCGCTTCCTTTACAGGGGACGTAATTCATTTCCTTTCATCATCGGTGGTGTTTGGTTTCTTAATGTTTAGAGATCATTCCCCTACCCATATTTCCACACGAATGCCTTCCTGCTTGTTGGGTTGTGTGCGATCCCCAGAGCAAGCAGGAAGCTACCCATCTGTGAACAGACTCATACATTCTGAAGCAAAATACCAACAAAACAGGCCGGCCGAAGTGGCCGTGCGGTTAAAGGCGCTGCAGTCTGGAACCGCATGACCGCTACGGTCGCAGGTTCGAATCCTGCCTCGGGCATGGATGTTTGTGATGTCCTTAGGTTAGTTAGGTTTAACTAGTTCTAAGTTCTAGGGGACTAATGACCTCAGCAGTTGAGTCCCATAGTGCTCAGAGCCATTTGAATCATTTGAGCCAACAAAACAGAACCACCACTGACTGTAGCGCGTTCGAGTGAGGCGAAACGTACGTTGCGCACGTACTTCCCTGGACAATATTCCTTTCGTAAAGAATGATACCAGTTTTACTGTAACAAAAAGAACGCCAAATATTCAAATTATACGAAGGTAAACTGTAAAGTCAGATAAAAATACCTAAGAATTAACTCCTTTAATAGAACAAAAATTTGTATGGTGCAATAAAATCATCATTAACCTGAAAATATATGGTCCAACAGAACTAACTTTCGTTTTCCTTCATAACAGCAATTTGTTTCGAACTAGCATAGCACTTGTTACACACACACACACACACACACACACACACACACCCCACACACAAAGAGAGAGAGAGAGAGAGAGAGAGAGAGAGAGAGAGAGAGAGAGAGAGAGATATTTGGGGAGGGGGGGGGGGTGGAATGAATCACGCGTGGACGAATAGGGGCTAATAAGTACTGGAGAATTATTCTGAAAGTGGACTCGTGTCGTTTACTTGCCAAGACACCCGAAGTGTGCACAGGAACATTGTCTTGACCTCTTTCTCTTTTCGCGTGCTAATGCTCATAGCATCCAGTTCAGTTCAGCATACAAAGGTTCAGTAACAATGCACAGTTAGAACCTGCCAGTTTTTTTTATCGTTTTCCAAACATTGTATCGTGATGATTATCTGTAAGTTTCAAAAAGTAATCGTTGCTCTAAGACTGCGGATGTGTTTCTCCATAGTGACTGAACCTTCCTGACACCATTACTCCTGAGTGCAATCAGATATTAACCAGTACGCACCCACCCCCAACATTATCAATATTAGCACGTCGCTAAACTTTAGAATGAGAAAGAATTTTCTTTGAACACTTTGTTTTAAACTGACGAAAGGTAAATGATATTTAGTGTTAGCAAACGTTTCATTAGACCACGAGCTACTATGAACTAGGCAATAGATATTGCTTATTTCTAGCAACCTTCTGTTTATATGATGATGAAGCAATTCTCAGTACACTGCCAATGCTACCTACAATACTTTCTCAGACAAGAAAGCCATCTACCCACATTGACGGTTGACAAAACAGTCTTCTGCACTACTCATCTGCCAAGTACCACTTATTTCACCCATGCGCTGCACCCCGTATTTAAAATCAACCAAATTAAAATGTGTGCACACTAATGTTTGTAAATAACTTGACTTCTGCACTCCTTAGTTCTGAACTAGCAGAAACCGAATGATAGTCTTTTGTGTCTGAACACTGGCACTAATAATAATAATAATAATAATAATAATAATAATAATAATGATACAAGTGTGTAGGTCCTACAACAGTGTAGTAGCCGTTATATAGCTATTGTGCCTTGTGCTCTGTTAGTTCATTTACTATTGGGAGGTGTATTGTGAACTTCTGGTCCGTTGAAGAAATTCAAAGATGACATTTTCATGAGAACTTCAGTACGTGTGACGCACACGTTTTACGGTGACAGATGCATGTAGAAAGTCCAGTGTATGTGCGTGATGGGCGCACTACGGGAGGAAGGTATTTGTGCACTCGTTTCACAAGCTGTAACCTTCACCACATTGTGTCATACGTTAATACTAGTATTAAACAAATAAGTAAATGGTAATTTATTTAATCGCTGTTACAGACTTACGAAATAGCGATAATAGAAATGTCTTTTAAAAATAAAGGGGTTTCATGACCGAAACACAATTGAACAATTGTGTTCTTCTCCCTCAAGGAATTACATTTTATCCCTCAATGTGTAATTATCTCCAAGTTGAGAACCACTGCTGTAAATGCACGGTAGCCTATCGCTACGTAATAAAGTCATACGGTCCTCGAATTATGCAGCAACTTTTCTCAAATGCAAATTTTAAGTGTTTTACGAAGGCGACACGCACCGGCTTCTCTGTCGCGAAATGTCTGCCGTCGGATATCCGCTACGTGCCACATTCTCAGTGCTCGTGTTATGACGTTCAGCCCGTCTCTAATTAATTATCTGCCGCCACTAACTTATATTCAGCGTACGTTTCATATGACCAAATTCAACTACAAAGCAAGAACAGGAATGTATCTGTCGAGCTCTTCGCTCTAACTCGATCGCCATCAGACTTCACTGGCGAAGATTCAATAAAAGTAAACTAGAGTAATGTAAAGTCTAAGCAGATTCCTTGAAAAGTTTGTCGCTCATCAAATATATATAATACACACGCACGCACACACACACACATATATATATATATATATATATATATATATATATATATATATATATATATATATGCTATTTGGCAGTCGTGGATCAAAAATTAATATGAAAAGTAGTTGCTTAATAGAAGACCCTCAACTCAGGTCTCACTAACAGCACTACCGACTCAAACGGAAACAAATATTTTGAATTTCGGTAAAAAGTAATACTGATCCATGTTCCTCAGCACACGCTTTCCGCTTTCATGCCCACGCAAGTTGCAAATATTATAATACGTAATGGGATATACGACCTGTGTACATGACGTGGTCACAAGTAAGTAATTATACAATGGTACTAATTACACACAGGTAAAATCAGGCTGATTGTATTGAATGCACTTTTTCCAAAGTCCAGAAGAACTGCTTTCTCACTTGTGAGAAAGCCGAGAACAAGTACTCGTCCAACAGTTTAATAGTGCTGACTAGTACGATTAACTTACTGAACTGCAGGATTGAATGCTTTGTTTTAAACAGTTGCTTTCGGACAGAAGAAAACGATTGTTATTTGGGTCAATTAACATTACTTAGATATTTCGATAAGTGTAGTTTCGCATAACCTTTAACTCCGATCTGATTCTACGCGAGTGGGGTTAAATTTAGGGCTTCCAAGCCAGCGCGGCCTTGTTTGTAGAAAATGATACGATGCGGAACCATTTGCAGTACTACTTCATTTGTCACCGAGACTCACGTAGGTACGGGCTTGGGCTTTATTAACAGACGAATGAGCAAACTGAGTACCCCACACAATACATCCAGACCAACAAATCTTTGCACACTTGGCGTGCCTATATCTTGAAAAGCTGCACTTACCTTCGATAGCCTTCGCTACAACTATTGCGTACTAGAATGGAATACTAACAGGAGCTACAATAACTACACAATGGTTCCAAAGACATAATTTAAACATGTTTATGAGGGTTGATCTTTCCACTTACACAAAATTCATGTAATTCATTCTTTTTATACAAAGGGTATTCCTTTAATTTAATTTTGAAACAAATGATACACGATAAATATGGACAATACATGATTCGTGAGAAAATCTGAAGACGATACAACATATGAGTCTACCCGTTTTTTTTTTTTTTTTTTTTTTTTTTTTTTTTTTTTTTTTACGGTACGGCACCGCTGAAGTTCAAATCTTTCGTGACAGATAGTCTCGCATGCTCCAAACTGACTTCTTCCACGTTCAGCTCAATTTATACCGGGACTGCGGCACTTCCTTCCTAAGGAAACCTATTCCATCACTGCATAACGCCCATATTTATTCATCTATATGAAACAATTGGGACATGTTGCTTGTGTTGGAAAGTTTGACGAAAAGAGAAAAGAATTATGCTTACCAACAGCTACGTCAACTAAAATAATTTCGCTCTGCTTCGTTGTAATTCACCAGACTTATTATCACAATATTTGATGTAGTCACAAGGAGTGGCAACTCGTGCAAAATTTGACCGGTGTTCTACAAATCACAAAAAGAAACGAGCGTCTTAATATCGTTGCGATATGCGATATTAGCTTTGCCTAATTCACTGTGCTTCAGTGAGTTATTTATATGTTTATGATTTGCACTATGTAATTTTATTAATGCATTAATCTGTCCTAGAACTTCCACCCCTCCTGTACCCCACACGTCACAGTTATCGAACAGCAAATATGGAAATCATAAACGTGCATTACAAATATCACACTCATAGGTATCACTCTTTTCATACTTGTTTTTTTACTACGACGGATTGTGACCAAATAGAATTAATGTTTTAACAATGCGACGAATAAAATAAAATGAGAAAAAAGGAAATAGTGGTGGTAGTGAGACTCGAACCCAAGCCGACGAGTTGTCAGTTGATTTTTACCACTGCACCACTGCACCGATACATCAAATATTGCTCAGTAATGCCCCATACTCTTGTCGTAAATCTTTAGATAACATTTTACCTTTTTCTATGGCCCCCTGAGATGAAATTTTGTACGAACTCTTCTTCTAGGCAGATAGTTTGAGGCAAATCCGTGAGCCCCGTCCTATGTCCTCCACTTTTTAGATTTAAATTTGGAGCAGGTCTACCTAACTTTTGAACTCTCACTTTCTCCTACAAAGAACGCTGGAAAAGGCAGTCTTTACCAAATAATCTACACTATTTGACATGTTGCTTGCGCAGTACTGCGCACGCACTTTCTACGAAAAATACTGACCTGGTGTGTGGAACGTAGCGCCAGTAGTGCAGTCAGGGATGACGTTCATGAGAGCATGTGCAGTCAAAACCAGACAGCTGCGTTCCTTCTCCGAGTTTATCGTAGTGCAGTTAACCATCATTTCAGCAGTCGACACTGGTTTCTAGTTACAGCGGAGAGAGCGTTGCAAAACTTTTTTCAACCGTTTTATTTGCATCCCGCATGAATTTGAAGAGAGATTGCGTGATTTTAGCTTGATTTCCGCCTCCAGTTCGAAGAGAAGTGGCATGATTTTAGTGCAATATTTACAGTGTGGTGCAATACGTTAGCTCATGGTCCCTGGGAGCCACTGGCGACAAGAAAGTTTCTAAAGTAATGACTACATTCCACTACCGCGAAACATTTACTAAAAGAAAAATGTCACTTTGCTTCATCATCATCAGCAGCAGCAGCGGTAGTGGTAGTGGTAGTGGTAGTAGTAGTAGTAGAAGAAGAAGAAGAAGAAGAAGAAGTAGTAGCGGTAGCAATGGCAGGAAGACACTGACAACCACTGTTTCATGTTCTCTGTCCTGAATGAGGAACGCTCGGTATTTGCCTGAGTTTTCATTAAATGACTCCGTCATAAGTCGAAACCGACGATACGTAGTGACAGCAATCTATTTTAGACAAATCGCAACCATCATTTTGGAACCAGTATTAACCTCAGCAACATTGCTTCAGAACGTTTCTACTCCACTATTTCTTTTCCTATTCATTATGTCGTTCAGAACAACTATCCCAAATATTTAAAAAAAATCGTTACCTGATTTTATGTGTTTGGTGATTTGTACGGTTTTTCTTTCGATGTACCGACTGTACATAATTTGAATCTAAATATAATTCCTGTTTCACGATTTAAAGAATGAAGGTTTCCTCTGTGTTTTCTGAGAACAGTTACGTTGAGACGAGATCTACTAGCCTGTCTCGCCTTTCAAATAGTGAATCTCACACTACCTCTATGAAGTCTGACATACATACTTTTTAGTACACTAACATAGGTTAATTCTGTATCTTGTTTCTGAAAAGCAGTTGCTACTTGTTTTTATGGAACCGAGTCAGGACCTACCTCAAAAGTCCTGAATCACAGTCAAGGACGTAGCTGATGTGTTCTATAAATTCGTTCAGGTTTTGAATTGTTACATTATTCTATATATGCTTACTGAAGCCAGTTACTTCCCTAACTCGTTAACATATGGTGTTTCTTATGTGTATCTGTTGATAATATAGATGGATAGGAAAAGCTGGCTGATGGAATTGTAGTTTTTTCTGCAGCTATTACCGTTTCTCCAGAATCACTATCATCTCCAGGTGCCTTTCTTTCCTTTATATTTGTCATCTTTCATTATTATAGGGATGACATTCTTGTAATTATTATCCGTTTCTGATTTATCCATCTATTAAAGTGGTTTCTCCTCAAAAACTTCTCCTATATAATAGAGGAACTCTTCAAAAGAAATATGTAATCGATTGGAAAACTATAAAGGTATCCATGTAAAACTTTTTTTTAATTTCTCTGCATTCTTTTGTTCAACTGACAAGTTACACATTGTGACGTTTGTCGTGAATATTACGTGCAAAATATGGAACTAACTTAGTCAAAGATCTGTAATTCATGAACGAGAATGTATCAGTTACCGATAATCCGATCAGAGTTTCAAGTTCCGCAGTAAATGACAATTTCGTAGTTATCGGTGTTCCTGGTATGCCATTCGTGACACGGTAGAGCATTCAGTGCAGAGCTATCGATCTCGGCTAATAAGTTGCGATGCTACTGCAGGTAATAGTTTGCTAAATAAAAAAATTGTTTGTGTGTGAAAGAGTGTAAACAAGCACAGAAGCAGTTTATTTTTAAATACCACATTCTATGAACAGCTGTGAGTGACTTAACCTTGTGGAGACATTCATGCATAAACACTTATAATTACATTTGAGAGGAAACTTGGAGAGTGAATGCCGTTGCATTTCTACTGGGTGGCTAAATAACACTGACCCAGAAAATACCAAGCGTTCATAATGCTCCAAAATCAGGCTAGCCATCCAGGTGGAGGAGGTGCAAGACATGATGCTGCGAAGTCCACAGAAATCTGTTAGACGATTAGCTTAGCAGTCCCACGTGTCCGTTGGTTTCGCTCACAAGAGTCTCCGGAAGTCATTGCCCATGTATCCGTACAAAATGTCGGTGGTGCATGAACAGAGAGACACCGATCGCCCGGCGCGTGTGAACTTCAGCAACTGGTTTGTGTCCTTCTTGCAGGACAATGGTGAGGGTATTCTTGACACAACGTTTTCCACGGATGAGGCATCGTTTCACCTCTCCGGTTATTTGAATAGTCACTGCTACCGAGAATCCGGATGAATTTAAGGTGTCCCCACTGGATGATCAAAAGGTTGGTGCTTGGTGCGCCGTGACTCGTAAAGGCATCATTGGGCCGTTCTTCTTTCAGGCCACTACAAATGCAGAACGGTACTGCACCTGCATTCTGGAATCCTTCGTAGGTGTACAGAACGGGGACGAAGTTGAGAATGCCTGGTTTCAAAATGATGGAGTGACCGCACATACCGCCCACAAGGCGATAAAGTTTTTAAAGAACATCTTCAGTGACTGCATCATCTCTCGAGGGCTCTGGCCTCCGCGTTCACCCGACTTGGCTCCACCGGATTACTTTTCTACGCGAAACGCTGAAGGGAAAGCCTATGCACCCAATCCGCACACCATAAAAGAACTCAAAGCTGCACTGACACGTCGCATTCGCAACATCTCTCCTGATGTTCTACACAACGTCTTCAAGAACATGCAAGAACGTGTGCAACTGCGTCTTCCAGTACATTCAAGCTCAAGGGGATCACTTCCAGCATCTATTATAACTTCAATAACTTTAATACGGCAGGTTATGAGTTGCATGGTTACTTATTGGACATCCTGTATATCATGTACATTACGACAAGCAACCCAACTTACTTCATTCTCTCCTGGGGTGGATGATGTAAGTTGGCTTTCCTACCTTAAGGTGCATGAAATATTTTGCAGGCTTTTTTTTTTTACCATCCATGTAAGAAGAGCAAGGGGAAGGTCTCGTCCCCCACGGAGCGTTTAAAATTCTGCATGTCGTGTGCAGAGGGCGCCGGCTGTGGCGCCGCAGCGGGAAAGTTGGCGTGCGAGTTGCGCGGGCGCGCTGACTGTCAGCAACAAAGTTGCGCTCCCAGAGGGCGCCACAATCGCTGACGCCTGCCTCCGGGCACACCTGCACCTCCACACACGGCCGCCTAGCTGGCTTTATCCTCGGCAGGGGCGGCCTCAACTTATACCTGCTCCCTGTGCTGTTCGTGGCGCAGGTAGTTTGCAGACAGGAAAGAGCTTCACCACTTGGTCTGTCAGTCCTGAAGCTACCTGCAGCTACACGAACAACAAAAGGAGCTGTCTGTTCACTGCTCTATCGCTTACGGTGCACTGCTGATAACACATAATCACCATTACCCCCAATAAGTTATCGACAGCGAATCGCCACCCACTGCTTGAATAATCATTCATACTTCTCCATGTATTAAGGTGTATACTTCCTGTTTCCTCCACTAACGGTTAGGGTTATTATCGGGCGTTCCTCCTTTCCTGCCGTTTCCCAGCTACTCTTTTCGTATCAGTACAAGTTCTGCACTCTACGTCGTCGTCGAAATGCCTTATGCGCTCTTGCCTTCCACCATTCCATTAACGACAGTTTTGAGCAATAACTCATGTCGTACGTAATACATCCCCATAATGTTCATTAGACAACGTTCCTTGTTGATTCATTCTGGAACTCCTCCTTCTCGATCAATACTTTTGATCTTAAAGTCTCCTCTGAGACAACTCTCGAAGGTTTACTAGTAGTTTCTCTAGAGAGCCTTTTCGCCTTATGCAATCACTGCTGTAATGTCTTCCTTAGTCAGCAAAAGTATCCACATCTTCAAGAGTGTCACGCCCGAGTTTACACCATTCAGTCACCCGGCATCTCCATTTGCATTGCACACATTACCTGACTTTTCTTTATATTTACGCGCGTGTTACAGCCACAAGTTAGCTCACGTTCCATACCATCGGGTACAGAGCTCAGTTCTTGTTCACTTGTGTTGACTAACCACATCATGACCAGACCGTATCATGCTGGTTTTCTGTCCGTGGCTAGCAACTTCCGCATCGAGATAGTCCTTTATTACCCTCAATGCCTAGATCTGCGTGTAGTTACGCTGGCCATGCACGTTTTTAAACATCTTCTGCCCACATTTCACTACGTTTACTGCTCATACTTCTTCACATCTAGCATCAAATTTACCTCGTTATCTAATACCCATTAGCTTAACTGCATGCCCTGTCTACCTCAATTTTGTTATCCCTGTTGTCGTAACTACTTGCTCCTCATGGTCTGTAATCCAATTCATTTCCTTGTATCACTATCTTCAGTGAGTCATAAAACGGGTCTCACCAACGCTCACTGACAAAATCTCAGTTTTTGAGTGCCTTTCACGTAATAATTTTGTGCCTCACTGCCCTAAGTGAAAACTGGTAATAAACGCGAATTTTAAACTTTCCTTCCCAGTTACACCGCAAGCTAAATCTTGACAACAGTATTTTCTTCACCATGAGGACTCCAGGCCATTTTTAATGTTCTCGTTTTATTTTTTAAATTATTTTTGGTGTCAACCAGTCATCCCTCTCAACACAAAAACTTATCAGCTGTTTCTCTGTCTTCATCCAGTGTGTGGATTACACAATATTTTATTTTCTTTGTAACTGATTTTCCAGTCTAGTTGGGACTTCTTATATTATCTTGTTCGACTAATTGCTGAAATTTATCTGAATTGTAGGCAAACTACAACACACATTATCAGCAAAAAGGTGACGATAAATTTTTAAAAACAATTTGTACACCACCTTCCTTTTCTCAGTTTAAATTTTCGTGTAGTTCTGCTACGAACAGTTTAGGTGACACTGAATATCTGTATCTGACTCCTATTTCAAATTTTTAATGTCCATCATCCTGGGTTAGCCTAACGGAAGGTCTAGCGTAGACAGGTATATGCTCTCTTAAGCCAAAACGTTATGAACACTCGCTTAATAGCTTGCTGGTCCACTTTTGAAACGCGATACGGGAGATGTTCTGTGTGGCATGGACGCGAAAAGCTCTTCGTAGTTTTCTGGAGATATGTGGCGCCAGATGTACAGCTCACAAACTTCCCCTAAATTACCTGTAGGTGTTTTTTGGGTGCAGAGCTGGCGCCCTGGAAACTCCCAGATGTTTTCCGTCGGTTCCGTACCAGGCGAATTTGGAGGCCAAAATATAAAAAAAAATGGTTCAATTGGCTCTGAGCACTGTGGGACTTAACATCTGTGGTCATCAGTCCCCTAGAACTTAGAACTACTTAAATCTAACCAACCTAAGGACATCACACACATCCATGCCCGAGGCAGGATTCGAACCTGCGACCGTAGCAGTCGCGCGGTTCCGGACCGAGCGCCGGAACCGCTAGACCACCGCGGCCGGCGCCAAAATATCAGCTTGATCTAAACACGATACTCATGATATCAGTGTAGCATGATTCTGGCATTGGGAGACAGATACACAGCTGGCCATTAAAATTGCTACACCAACAAGAAATGCAGATGATAAACGGGTATTCATTGGACAAATATATTATACTAGAAATGACATGTGATTACATTTTCATGCAATTTCGGTGCATAGATCCTGAGAAATCGGTACCCTGAACAACCACCTCTGGCCGTAATAACGGCCTTGATACGCCTGGGCATTCAGTCAAACAAAGCTTGGATGGCGTGTACAGATACAGCTGCCCATGCAGCTTCAACACGATACCACAGTTCATCAAGAGTAGTGACTGGCGTACTGTGACGAGCCACTTGCTCGGCCACCATTGACCAGACGTTTTCAGTTGATGAGAGATCTGGAGAATGTGCTGGCCAGGGCAGCAGTCGAACATTTTCTGTATCCAGACATTCCCGTAAGGACCTGCAACATGCGGTCGTGCACTATCCTACTGAAATGTAGGGTTTCGCAGGGATCGAATGAAGGGTAGAGCCACAGGTCGTAACACATCTGAAATGAAGCGTCCACTGTTCAAAGTGCCGTCAATGCGAACAAGAGGTGACCGAGACGTGTAACCAATGGCACCCCATACAATCACACCGGATGATACGCCAGTATGGCGATGGCGAAGACACGCTTCCAATGTGCGTTCACCGCGAGTCACCAAACACGGATGCGACCATCATGATGCTGTAATGGTTCAAATGACTCTGAGCACTATGGCACTCAACTGCTGAGGTCATTAGTCCTCTAGAACTTAGAACTAGTTAAACCTAACTAACCTAATGACATCACAAACATCCATGCCCGAGGCAGGATTCGAACCTGCGACCGCAGCGGTCTTGCGGTTCCAGACTGCAGCGCCTTTAACCGCACGGCCACATGATGCTGTAAACAGAACCTGGATTCATCAGAGAAAATGACGTTTTTCCATTCGTGCACCCAAGTTAGTCGTTGAGTACACCATCGCAGGCGCTCCTGTCTGTGATGCAGCGTCAAGAGTAACCGCAGCCACGGTCTCCGAGCTGATAGTCCATGCTGCTGCAGACGTCGTCGAATTGTTCGTGCAGATGGTTGTTGTCTTGCAAACGTCCCCATCTGTTGACTAAGGGATCGAGACGTGGCTGCACGACCCGTTACAGCCATGCGGATAAGATGCCTGTCATCTCGATTGCTAGTGTTACGAGGCCGTTGGGATCCAGCACGGCGTTCTGTATTACCCTCCTGAACCCACCGATTTCATATTCTGCTAACAGTCATTGGATCTCGACCAACGCGTGCAGCAATGTCGCGATACGATAAACCGCAATCGCGATAGGCTACAATCCGACCTTTATCAAAATCGGAAACGTGAAGGTACGCATTTCTCCTCTTTCCACGAGGCATCACAACAACGTTTCACCAGGCAAAGCCGGTCAACTGCTGTTTGTGTATGAGAAATCGGTTGGAAACTTTCCTCATGTCAGCACGTTGTAGGTGTCGCCACCGGCGCCAGCCTTGTGTGAATGCTCTGAAAAGCTAATCATTTGCATGTTACGGCATCTACTTCCTGTCGGTTAAATTTCGCGTCTGTACCACGTCATCTTCGTGGTGTAGCAATTTTAATGGCCAGTAGTGTAGTTATCCTGCTGGTAGATGCTATCACCGTTGGGGAAGACATGAAACACGAAGGGACGCAGGGCGTCGAACACCTTGTCGCCTGCTCGTGGGTTCACTGTCCTTCAACCATTTGCCACAAATGCTCACAGCAGTAGGAGGCGACCAGCTGACCATTTACGCTGTTCTTAGGTGATCTTTCCATGTCGCCCTTTGCTTGCGACACTTCTGTGTTATTGTCAGTGTTCATTTCGTAATATAACTCATTAATACGATTTGTTTGACTGTTGTCTCGCGATCCAAGAAGGCAGGCTTCCTAGACTTCCACAAATTTGACACCAAGGAAGGATTCATCGTGTACCACTTTGGTTGAAATCGCTTCGCAGGTTTAGCATGACCTTTTTACTCATGGTTTCACCCGCGTAAGCCGGCCGCTGTGGCCGGGTGGTTCTAGTAACTTCAGTCCGGAACCGCGCTGCTGCAGCGGTCTCAGATTCGAATCCTGCCTCGGGCATGGCTGTGTGAGATGTCCTTAGGTTGGTTAGGTTTAAGTAGTTCTAAGTCTAGGGGACTGATAACCTCAGATGTAAAGTCGCATAGTGCTTAGATCCATTTGAACCATCACCTGCGTATTGGCATGTCATATGTATGTTACATATACTTAACACATTTCACACCTATTTGGACACACATTTTACCTGTACATCTAGTGAATTACGCTCTGCAGTTTCAATTTCAATCAGCTCAGTGCTTATAACGTCGTATCTCCTGAATTATATTCTGTACAGTGATACTATTTTGCTAGGACGTAAATACTGTCTAAAATGTCTGCCGCGATTACAGTTAGTAGGCAGCAGTAAAAATTAAAAATTTATGCTTCATGCTGCAGTTTTGCTGGATGAACAGAGAAAATGTAATAAGTCACAAATTTTCTTCGTTTCATCATTTTGTTGGGCTTATCATCTAGATAAAGTTTTGTGAAGGTTTGAAATTATGTGCAAAGTTAGTTGCAAGTATCTACGGTGCTTTCATTCTCAAATACTCGATGACTAAAGTATGGGTATTCGTGCATCGTGGGCTACGTTGCTTTTCATCCCCATTCCTTTGATAGGCAGGTGGTTGTTAAATCTGTCCAATGGTTTAGGAGCAGACATACACACATACATACATACATACATACATACATATATCTCGTACATCCGTTTTTATAATATCTAACGATTAAAAATCCAGAAAACTGCACTTAACTAATTTTTTTTAAGATAAGCCATCTGTAAGCAATGCGAGCGCGCGCATTGCATCATAAATTTTTGCGACACGTTGTTTATTATTATTGTACTATAGTTCCAAACATTTTGTCTTCTTTTGCCTGCCTCGAATAAAAATTCAGTAGTCATGTACACAATAATCGTGAACACTAAGGGCAAGAGGAAATAGTAATAGAAGGATATAACTTTCGAAGACATTGTACGTACTGATTTAACTTTTCGTAGACTGTACCAGTCTTCAACACGTACACATTTTGAAACATGCCACGTTTGCAGGTGGAGACTGTCTTGCATATTGTGTGTTCGACACTCTAGAACATGGGTAGCTGCTAAACCACTTCTTTGAAACGACTGTAGTTCTCACTCTCGGGGTCCATATTAACCTTTCGCGTATCCACCCCATCTCGGCAACTTCTGTCTAAAGTGTCGAATACCTTCAGTTTGATGCATTTGTGCAACAAAGACCGTCTGGCTGCAGTAAAACTGTAACAACCGAGTACCTGCAAGCAACACAGATATAGGCAAAGATTGTTAAGTGGTTTTCAGAACACATCTGCTACGGAATTAAGTCTTCCTCACTGAACCGTACTTTTTTGTCCTTTCTGACCAGACAGTAGTTTTGCGTCTCTTTTTAGGTATTTGTCTAGTTTTAGGCATAAAATTAATTTTAAACTGTTTATTTTGGTAGTGGACTTCTTTTATTCTGGTATTGACAGTTCTACCGGCCTTTACTCAGGCAATACGAAACACATTTATACGTCATGCCACTTTCGCTACGCTGTTTTCGTTATGGTCCCCTTACTGTTGCGTATACGAGTGTATAACTAGCTTATCAGCTTCAGGTGATCACTGTACAGCCGTACAGTTTTGGTACAAATAGCAAAAGCTTAAACTAATCATTTTGAAAGTATTGAGATGAAAATAAGCACCTGAACTCTTCAGTAACTTATGGCGTTAGTACCGTTTTAGCAGTCAGAATGATTTACAGAATACAGTAAATAGCGTCGATGGAAATAACATTAAACGGTAATGGAAAGAATTCCTAATTCGAATGTGGCACAGTCGTCTACAAACTTGTCACCCACGAGAGGGGAATTTTCGTATCTTCCGATGAAACATTCGTCCCTGCTTACCTCCCTGCCAATGAGCGTGTGAATGTGAAAAGATGTACCAGGTGTACCGGTATGAAATCAGCGTTTTTTGTGAAAATAAAACACTAATTTTGAATTGAAAACTAAAAACATTTTATCCAAAGTACTGACCATTGCTTTCTGTACATTTGGACCACCTTTCTGGCAATTTGTGGACACCACGCCAATAGAAATGTTCGTCTTTTGAAGCAAACCAATCAGACACCCAGTTTTCGACTTCTTCGTAGGAATCGAAGTGTTCCTCAGCCAATGCATGTCCCATTGATGAAAACAAATGGTAGTCGGAAGGGGCCAAGTCTGGTGAATACGGCGGGTGGGGTAGCAGCTCCCAGCCAAGTGTTTTGATTGTATCCTGAACCAGTTTTGCCTTGTGTGCAGATACATCGTCGTGTAAAAAAATTACTTTGCCATGTCTTCTGGACCGAGCGAGGTGGCGCAGTGGTTAGCACACTGGACTCGCATTCGGAAGGACGACGGTTCAATCCCGTCTCCGGCCATCCTGATTTAGGTTTTCCGTGATTTCCCTAAATCGTTTCAGGCAAATGCTGGGATGGTTCCTTTGAAAGGTCACGGCCGATTTCCTTCTCAATCCTTCCCTAACCCGAGCTTCGTCTCTAATGACCTCGTTGTCGACGGGACGTTGAACACTTACCACCACCACCACCGCCATGTCTTCTGGCCCATTCTGGTCTTTTTCGATCAATGCATAGTACAAATTGATCGTCTGTTGTCTCTAGCGATTAGTATTCACAGTTTCACCGGGTTTTAGAAGCTCGTGATACACCACACCTTTCTGATCCCACCAAACACAGAGCATTGTCTTCTTGCCGAATGGATCTGGTTTTGCAGTCGATGTTGATGGTCGTCCCGGATTAACCCATGATTTTTCCCGTTTAGGATTCTTAAAATAAATCCATTTTTCATCGCCAGTAATAATTCGATGCAAAATTGATTTTCTTTCATGTCTTTGAAGCAAAATTTGACAAATGGTTTTTCGGTTTTCCATCTGTCTTTAATTCAATTCATGTGGCACCCATGTTCCACACTTTTGGATCTTTGCCACAGCTCTCAAACGGTCAGAAATCGTTTTTTGTGCAACATTTAGCGTTGCTGCCATTTCCTTCTGACTCGAAGTATCATCTTCATCCAATATTGCTTGCAATTCGGCGTCTTCGAACTTTTTTGATGGTCTTTCAGGTTCTTCATTTCGTACATCAAAATCATTATTTCTGAACCGTTGAAACCATCTTTTGCATGTTGCTTCCGATAGAGTATGATCCCCATATGTCTCGACAAGCATTCGATGCGACTCTGCGACACTTTTTTTCAAATGAAAACAAAAAAGTTAATGCTTTCCGCAAATCATCACTTTCTACTACAAAATTTGACATTGTTAACACGATGAAAACATATGATGTTGTTAGTTCGATGACTTGATGTATACTAAATGTCTTTGCCAGATGTCATACCAATCAAACAAAAAAACAATAAGGCTCGTTCCCAACAAATATTCCCTATCGAGACATTTGTATCTTAACGCTCATTCATACCGGTACACCTGGTATGAGTTATGTGCACGGAAGAATCTATTAGAAACCGAATGGACTTGCTATGTGGAACACTACTGCCGAGATTGATTTTTAACACGTGTCCAAGTGGATAGAGCAGCGCGTAGAGTTTTCTGTAGGATTTTGCTCGTGGCTCGCCTCAGTTTGGCGTAACCACGTCCCCCCCCCCCCCTCCCCCCCCCCCCCAGTGGTGGTGGATTGTGTGACAGCACGCACGCACCCAGGCAGCCGAGCGCAGCACTCTGCAGCTTTCGCAGTAACGAGATTTATTGTCTGAGCTGGTAGCGTACTCGCTTAGCCCACGCATTTGGTTAACGGCCGCTCTTAGTTCATTCGCTTGAATAACTGCGGGTCGGAGAGAATTAAGTCGGCACGCCGACCCGATGCGCTTTAGCGTTGCGAGCTGCCGGTAATCCTCTTGTTGCCTGATTTATCGCCGACTTCCCACCTGGCCGACAGCGGCCACCGGCAGCGTCACTCGAAGCATTTCGTCAGCACTCTTTCCAGGTATTATGACGCAGTCTGTAGCACACTAGAGAAATACTTTGTTCTGTTTTCGTTTCTGTGAAAATATAACAGTACCAAAAAAGGGAAATTAATCTAGTAATTCAGTTTCTATCAAATCAGTTTCACTCACCGAGAGTGGCACCTGATTCCCTGCGTATTAAGATAATTAACTAAATTATTGTAAAATTTTGTGTCCATATTCATGAAGCTGTGCAGGGATTAGTTGAGCAATTATTCTTCGCTTGCCTGTGTGGGGGTGGAAAAAGTTCTAAATGAATGTTCCCCTGCACATAGCAGAGATCATGTTACTGCACTCAACGAACACTACACCACCTCCTTCCAGTGTCGCTTTATTGACTTGATAACCCTAAACTCTATCGTGTTTAAAATAATCATCTACTTAATAGAAAATACATTAAATATTAGTGAAATAAGGAACAAACTGGCCTTCAAAATGAATAGAAAGGAGCCAGTGAGCACAGATTACTAATTTGTCTGGGATACACTCTTCTAGAATATTTATGACTGAATTCCGACAAACTCTGTAGTAAAAATCTTAGAGGGATTGGGCAATGATAAAAAATGTACCAGTATATTCAAGAGTACATGCTGCTAAAACAAACCTAAAGTACACTACTGGCCATTAAAATTGCTACTCCACGTAGATGATGTGCTACAGACGCGAAAATTACCCGATAGGAAGAAGATGCTGTGATATGCAAATGATTAGCTTTTCAGAGCATTCACACAAGGTTGGCGCCGGTGGCGACACCAACAACGTGCTGACATGAGGAAAGTTTCCAACCGATTTCTCATACACAAACAGCAGTTGACTGTCGATGCCTTGTGAAACGTTATTCTAATGCCTCGTGTAACGAGGAGAAATGCGTACCATCACGTTTCCGACTTTGACAAAGGTAGGATTGTAGCCTATCGCGATTGCGGTTTATCGTATCGCGACATTGCTGCTCGCGTTGGTCGAGATCCAACTAGCAGAATATGGAATCGTTGGGTTCAGGAGGGTAATACGGAACGCCGTGCTGGATCTCAACGGCCTCGTATCACTAGCAGTCGAGATGACAGGCATCTTAGCCGCATGGTTGTAACGGATCGTGCAGCCACGTCCCTATCCCTGAGTCAACAGATGGGGACGTTTGCAAGACAACAACCATCTGCACGAACAGTTTGCGGTTACCCTTGACGCTGCATCACAGACCGGAGTGCCTGCGATGGTGTACTCAACGACGAATCTGTGTGTACGAATGGCAAAACGTCATTTTTTCGAATGAATCCAGGTTATGTTTACAGCATCATGATGGTCGCATCCGTGTTTGGCGACATCGCGGTGGACGCACATTGGAAGCGTGTATTCGTCATCGCCATACTGGCGTATCACCCGGCGTGATGGTATGGGGTGCCACTGGTTACACGTCTGGGTCACCTCTTGTTCGCTCGATGGAATAGGCCTGAACTGCCTCGATTTTAGCACACTGATTGGTAATGCGTTCTGTCAGGTGGTTGAAATTTATGATCTTCATCAAGTAAATTTTCTGTCTCAGCAATCCCGGGATAAAGAAATAAAGGGGAGGAAGGTCTGGCGAACGAGGGGACCACTCCACATGACCTCTTCTCCGAATCCAGTGAAGGAAAATTGTCATTCAAACATTGTTTAGCAAAATGGGCTGGCAACCCATCCTGCTGAAACCGGTCAGGAAGTCCCTCACCAACGTTCAATTTGAGGCATCATTTTGTGTCTCAGCATGTTCCGAAAAATCTCACCCGTTACATGTTCATCAAAGAAGAGAGATCCTCACACACAAGCTTTCCACAAACCACACCACACCATCACCTTTTGGCAGCCCTGCTGTTTGGATGGATCTATCCAGTGTGATAGCCTGCCGCTGTAGCCGAGCTGTTGTAGGAGCTTCAGTCCGGATCCACGCGACTGCTACGGTTGCAGGTTCGAATCCTGCCTCGTTCATGGATGTGTGTGATGTCCTTAGGTTAGTTAGGTTTCAGTAGTTCTTAGTTCTAGGGGACTGATGACCTCAGATGTTAAGTCCCATAGTGGTCAGAGCCATTTGAACCATCCACCTTGAGATCAGTATCGAAGATTTTCCTCTGTTCACTTCCACATTGGCATAAAACGTAGGTTCATCACTGAATAACAGAGACTCTTTAGTGATATCGATATTTTCATCCAGTTTATCTGCAAACCACTCACACATCCGCATGCGTCTATCGGGGTCATCTTCATTTAAGTGAGGCAGTATATGTAACTTGTACGGATGAAACCTCTCCTCTGCCAGGATTTTGTGGCTGGTTGATCTTGGAATACCCGACTCCATGGATGTCCGGAGAAGCGATTTCTTTGGGCTAGCGTAAACCTTGGCCAAAGAGCCTCTTTTGTTTCGTCTGAAGTCTTTGTCGGAGCGGGGTCTGTCCAACACTCTGCCTATTTCTTTAAAATTGGTGATTTGTTTTCCGACTCCAGTAAAACAAATAAGTTGACGATGAGGATGCCGAAGGTTCATTCATCCCACAATTTTGCGATACGGCCATCCTTCTCGTCCACTTAAGATTACCACCTACAGGCGTTCTTCTTTACACAGAGCCATTATTCAATCTGGAAAAACAAAATTTATTAGAATATGTTTTATTATTATTTACTTGTTTATTAATATTTATAAGTATAAAATATGTATTAGAATTCCACATGTACCCAGTGTGCACAGAACTTCATTGAGAAAGTCTTAAAGTAGGTATGAACTTAAATTAAAACAACACAAAACACGGACAATCGAATATAGTACGTTAACATTCGAATAACATAACCGGTTGACGTTTAGATTTAGAAAAAGTCGAAAACCTTGGCTTTATAGAGAGCAAAAGAAATGAGCGGAAAGTAAAAACTGCCAGTGGGTGTATAAAGTAACTAAAAGACCTATTTGAAACCGAGCTTCTGATGTGAACTTCACGATCCGTGTTTATTATCGGTATTTACTACCAGTTATGACTTATGGCAATGAAACGGAATTTTAGTGTAAAAACCATTCAGAAACTGAAGGACATTTTTGCAAGCATTGAAGAGATTATTCTTGGGAATTAGGAGGACAGACAACATAACTAAATCGTGGATCACAGAAGAGACTGCGCCGAAAGAGACGATAAGGAAGAACGAGAAGTTGTCATAAATGATGGTGAAGGTGACAATAGAGAACATGCTCTAGCTGTCTGGATGCTTGTAACTGGAGACCATAGCGTGTGATAACGTGCAGAAGGCGCCTTCATCCAGCAGTGGTTGTGAAGTAGCCGACGATGGCACCATTAGAAGAAAAGTTTATTCCTGATCTTCATTTTATCTACGATAATATTCATCCAGCGTCTTGGATGCGAATCGAGCAACACGAAGAAATTTAGCAATAGGCCACTTTCTTTTTAACTTACACCAAGATACCTGTCAGCCTTTCGCCCATGTTCAGCTGTCGTTATACAGTTTCGCGTTGTCAGAGTGCCGACTGCATTTTGATTGCTGCTAGGCGCCTTTCACTGAACAGTTTCAGTACAGTGCGGATACCTTGTACACATAATTTACGCTATTTTACTGGCGCTTGATGTAAAACAAAAACGTGCAGCGAGAACCTTTTCAAATTACCAGTACTTCTGATGATCAAAAAATTTATACAAGAACATGCAGAGCACGTAGTTGTTGATAACAGATCATAACACATAATTCTAATTGGCAACTGATACATTACTATTGACACTGCAGACATGTTGGTTGCTGCACTTCCAGTATGAGGTCATCGGGCACCGCAGTCTGGTGACACACCATGGAATAAGAGTGCTCTCCACTGCTCCCTGTTATACAGCTCTTCCGGAGCGTACAACACAGAGTCCTAGCTTATCAACGCTTTTCACTGATTGACAGTAATTAACTCCACTTTTATCGCGTTTGGTGCTGATGATGCATGATTTGTATCCCACCGCAGCCGCAAAAAAGAAACCTGTGTTTTTGTAGTTTGCTTTTGATCGCCCTACTGGAGAGCTTTGTCTGATCTCAGTTCTCCAGGCTGCCCACCGCCCTTCGTGTTGTATTATCTCTTTTTCTCTCTGCCTCCAATGTAGCAATAAATCATACGGATATCCAAATATTATGTAGATTTTATCGCCTACTATAAAGTGGGGAAAAGACTCACGGCAGTCCGTACACGTTCTTTTGTCTCCCTGTTTGCGAAGACGAAGGCGATCCGAGAGAAGTTAGTTGTACTTCTTCAGTGAAAGTAAGACGCTTTTTGTTGACTGGTCAACCATTATCAAATATCCTCGATTACAATGTGGAACAATTAACGTAGCGCGCGGAGTGGCCGGGCGGTCTAGGCGCCATGTCACGGATTGCACTACCCCTCCCGCCGGAGGTTCGAGTCCTCCCTCGGCCACGGCTGTGTGTGTGTTGTTCTTAGCATGAGTTAGTTTAAAAAAGGCGCGTGTTTTATGTTACTACAGGAGGAGAGATAAATTTAAAAATGCAAGTGCGTACATGGGCTAACGTTATGAACCAAGAAGAACAAAAATATCTAGGTAATTTGAAAAGTTGTTTTGTGTCATTTGTGTGTTATTAAAACACAAGAATTTAATGTTCCCAAAACCATACACATAGCGGACACACAAAATATTTTATTGTTATAGTATTCGTAGTCCCAAGTGAAAGACACAAAGTATAAATTACATCATTTATATGGGACAGTTAAGATAAAGTATTCAAAGCATATAAAAAAATATCTAAGGAATATTATAGTATTTGCATACGCAACTTTCAGATAGACCTTTTACTTGAAAGACCTGGGGTATCTGATCTTTCGCTATATTAATTTCTGCACTGGTCGTAGTCACGTAACTCTTCAGTTGCAGATATTTGAGCGTAGCACAGAATTTACTTGTCACTGGGCAGGTTGAGATCCATATACTTCGGTTGGATGCGACGTATTAACCACAGGATAAGGCGAATGCGTCCAACGGACAGATGTTAGGCGGTCACTCTTCAAAAGATATTTTCGCTATGTATTTAAGTGGTGTGTCATTAAGGGCGTGTACGTGTATTTATCAGCAGTGCCGTCTGTCTCGACTGTGTCCCCGCTAGACAACAAGACTCATTGAGACACAGAGCAGCACTTACAACATAACGCGCAGGGCAGTGAATTGCCGCGATTGCGCAGACACTAGTGGAAAACACGGGTCGTTGTGTTTGCCGCGTGCCTCCGTTTGCGAAAAGTGCCGCCGATGCTGCGATATTAGACGCGCAGCTGGCGTTGCGTAACGCAGTCTGACACAGATAGCAGCCGACCTTGCTAAGCGTGCACGCGAGCACGCACGCACGTACGCACGCAGTCTCGCAAAGCAGATGCAGGTCGTCACGGTTGGCGAGGCGGTGGACGCCGCCCACGGGGCATACACAGGCAGTGGGTGTTGCGTGCCGTCCAATGCTGTGGCCGGGAACACAGGTGCAACCGCTCGTCTCCCGTCACGAGCAACACTATCGCCACTTTGTTACGCCATTGGCCCGCGCCCGGCGTACGATAGACTCCGGCTAAACTGTGCATTAAAAAAAGCGGCTCTCATTGCGCGAAAGTGCAAGACCGAGTATTGCGCAATGTTGTTGCGTAATACAGGGTGTTACAAAAAGGTACGGCCAAACATTCAGGAAACGTTCCCCACACACAAAGAAAGAAAATATGTTATGTGGACATGTCTCAGGAAACGCTTACTTTCCATGTTAGAGCTCATTTTATTACTTCTCTTCAAATCACATTAATCATGGAATGGAAACACACAGCAACAATAACGTACCAGCGTGACTTCAAACACTTTGTTACAGGAAATGTTCAAAATGTTCTCCATTAGCGAGAATACATGCATCCACCCTCCGTCGCATGGAATCCCTGATGCGCTGATGCAGCCCTGGAGAATTGCGTGTTGTATCACAGCCGTCCACAATACGAGCACGAAGAGCCTCTACATTTGGTACCGGGGTTGCGTAAACAAGAGCTTTCAAATGCCCCCATAAATGAAAGTCATGAGGGTTGAGGTCAGGAGAGCGTGGAGGCCATGGAATTGGTCCGCCTCTACCAATCCATCGGTCACCGAATCTGTTGTTGAGAAGCGTACGAACACTTCGACTGAAATGTGCAGGAGCTCCAGCGTGCGTGAACCACATGTTGTGTCGTACTTGTAAAGACACATGTTCTAGCAGCACAGGTAGAGTATCCCGTATGAAATCATGACAACGTGCTCCATTGAGCGTAGGTGGAAGAACATGGGGCCCAATCAAGACATCACCAACAATGCCTGCCCAAACGTTCACAGAAAATCTGTGTTGATGACGTGATTGCACAATTGCGTGCGGATTCTGGTCAGCCCACACATGTTGATTGTGAAAATTTACAATTTGATCACGTTGGAATGAAGCCTCATCCGTAAAGAGAACATTTGCACTGAAATGTGGATTGACACATTATTGGATGAACCATTCGCAGAAGTGTACCCGTGGAGGCCAGTCAGCTACTGATAGTGCCTGCATACGCTGTACATGGTACGGAAACAACTGGTTCTCCCGTAGAACTCTCCATACAGTGACGTGGTCAACGTTACCTTGTACAGCAGCAACTCCTCTGACGCTGACATTAGGGTTATCGTCAACTGCACGAAGAATTGCCTCGTTCATTGCAGGTGTCCTCGTCGTTCTAGGTCTTCCCCAGCCGCGAGTCATAGGCTGGAATGTTCCGTGCTCCCTAAGACGCCGATCAATTGCTTCGAACGTCTTCCTATCGGGACACCTTCGTTCTGGAAATCTGTCTCGATACAAACGTACCGCGCCACGGCTATTGCCCCGTGTTAATCCATACATCAAGTGGGCATCTGCCAACTCCGCATTTGTACTGACTGCAAAACCACGTTCGTGATGAACACTAACCTGTTGATGCTACGTACTGATGTGCTTGATGCTAGTACTGTAGAGCAATGAGTCGCATGTCAGCACAAGCACCAAAGTCAACATTACCTTCCTTCAATTGGGCCAACTTGAGGTGAATCGAGGAAGTACAGTACATACTGACGAAACTAAAATGAGCTCTAACATGGAAATTAAGCGTTTCCGGACACATGTCCACAAAACATCTTTTCTTTATTTGTGTGTGAGGAATGTTTCCTGAAAGTTTGGCCGTACCTTTTTGTAACACCCTGTGTATATTTGCGGGACGCGTCAGTTAGAACTCTGCCTTCGTGGCTAACTTGCCGGCACCCACGGTGTTGGTGTATGCTGCGATGGAGTTGCTTGCTTTGTAAAATACGAACAGAAATTATTCAAAACAGGCGAAATACACTGATCAGATAGAAAATTATGACCACCTACCTAATAGCCGCCATGTCCACCTTTGGCACAGATAACAGCGGCGAGTAGGTCGTATGAAATCAGGTAGGTCGCTGGAGGATGGTGGCGCCACATCTACACACACAAGTCACCTAATTCCCGCAAATTCCGTGGAGGGAGCCGATGAGCTGTGACGTCACGTTCAATCACATCCCAAATGTGTTCGATCGGGTTGAGATCTGGAAAGTCAGGGGGGCAGCACGTAAATTACAACCCGCCATTGTGTTCCTCGAACCGCTGACGAGGCGAGGCCACAACGTTTGGAACGTGGATTTACTTCAAACTTCGTACAATCATAGTACTCCATGAGAACAACAAAATGTGTCAGCAGTAGCGCGTACTTCTCAAGCGTTACCGAGAAAATCTCAAGATAATTTCGGTCGGCAAATATATACCTGTGCGTGGCCATTTCTACCACGCAGCAGCGCCAGCCGCGTGGTTAGCGTTCAAGACCCCATGACCGCTGGATCGCTGGGTCGAGTCCCGTTCGTCAGTTTTTTTTTAATGTTTCTAACACAGTCATCTTCTTTACTATTTATATTACAATTGATATAATGAGAAAAATACGTGTAATCGGATGAATTTTTATTAAATTTACAGTGTTATTTGGCAGTCTACAAATTTTTGCTATCACAAATAATATAATATTCATGACTAGCGACTGGTAAACGACCAAAAGCTTAAATTCATACTTAATATGTGTGCTTGTTCGTGTCTTCAAAGCTGTTCGTATTTAATCGAGAGAGAGAACGAGAAATTGCGTCTCGTGAAGACGCTATTAAAATACACTCGATAAGGGGATGCTGCGTTATGCATGGTTTGCTTCCAAATTATCGGCTTTCGTTTTCGAAAATGTTAACGAGGTTTGTTTTTCCACGGAAAACCCCAAAAGACCTTGCGTATGCGGAAACATAGCGTTTATTCAATGCAGATGATGCCGTTTAACTTTGTTTTCCACGTTTTTACGAAAAATAACATCCTGCAACTTGTACTCGTAATGTCGAAGGCGACGATTAATTGCACATCTTTTGAAAGCCGTCTGAGCCGGTCAAAACTTGGAGGTAACAAGTCGTTTCTGGCTCCTTCCAGGTATAAGGGACGTCTCAAATCATGGGCAAGCATACATTTTCAGTATCACTTTATGCGTGTCGTCGTTTACTAGTCGACAGCTATGAGTATTATACTATTTGTGATAGTAAAAATTTGTAGACTCCCAAATAACATATCAAATTTAATAAAAGTTCATCCGATTACACGTATTTTTCCCATTATATCAATTGTAGTATAAATAGTAAAGAAAATGACTGTGTTAGAAACAAAAAAAAAACTGACGAACGAGACTCGATCCATCGATCCAGCCATTACGGGGCTTGGACGCTAACCACTCGGCTGCCGCAGCTTTTTAATAAAAATGGCCATGGACAGCTACATATATTTGACGACCGAAATTATCTTGCGATTTTCTCAATAACGCTTGAGAAATACGCGCTACTGCTTACATATTTTGTTGTCCTCGTGGAGTACTATGAGTGTACCAAGTTTGCAGTAAATCCGCTTTCCAAACGTCGTGGCTTCCCCTTGTGAGTTACACTCCTGAGCCTGTGAAGTGGCATATTATCTTGTTGAATAATGCCGCTGCCATAGGAAAGCATTATCGTAATGAAGGGGTGTACGTGGTCTGCAACCAGTGTATGATACTGCCTGACGGTCTTGGTGCCTTGCAGCAGCTCCACTGGACCTATCGATACCCAGAGCATAACGGGGCCGCCGCCAGCTTGTCCCCGTCGCGCAGCATAGGTGTCAAGGAGCTTTTCACCTGGAACACGACGAATATGTGGTCTCCCATCGACATGGTGGAGAAGATATCGGGATTCATCAGCCCATGCAACGTCCAGTGCCGATGCTCACTTGCCCTTTTCAACCGTTGTTGCCGATGTCGTGGTGTTAACATTGGCTCATGCGTGGGTCGTCGGCTGCAGTGGTCCATCGTTAGGAGTATTCGGAGCGCTGTATGTTCAGACACACTTGTACTCTGCCCAGCATTATAGTCTGATGTTAGTTCCGCCACTTTCTGGCACCTGTCCTGCTTTACCAATCTTCCCAGCATACGACGTCCGACATCTGTAATGACCGGGGCCGCCCAACCCCACGACTTCTGAACGAGGTTTCACATTGGTTTCGCCACTTGTTGAAGACACTCGCCACAGCACTCCTCGAACACCCGACGAGCCGTACAGTTGCCGAAATGCTCGTGTCGAGCCTACGGGCCTTCACAATCTGCACTCAGTCAAACTCGGACAGATCGCATATCTTCTCTGTTCTACACACGGACAGCATGCTCACTGATACTACACGCACCGTGCGTGTATCTGACTAACAGTCATTCCTCGCCATGTGATACTACTATCCTCTGGACGGGTTTATGTCAACGGTAGTTAGGTGTTCATAATGTTCTAGGAGATCAGAAGCTTTCTGAGAACATTTCATTGGACCAGGCAGTACGCCACAACTACTACTAATTGCAAATTAAACAACTGAACTGTATAATTTATCGTGTACATGCGCTGTTTTGCATCCATTTCTCTAATATAACAACTATCCCAAAAGAAATAAAACAATGATACTAATTGATGGTTTAGATGATTTTACGTCTGTGCTGTGACAACTAGTGCTAGAAAAATAAACATGTAGTCTCCGCTGACTGGACAGATGACCCCATCATCTTTGCCAATTCTGAGATCTTCCATAAGTAAAATATTTGCGTGTGCTGTCGTGACACCATAATCCTCAGTTTCCTCTGTTATTGTGGACAACGACATATTTGGCATTTCCCGATCAAGCAGGAATTTCATTTCTCATACTACTACAGCTTACTTACGTCTGCGTCTTCCAGCCCACTTTCTGAACTTTTGTCATATATATTTTTTCAGTTATTTGCGTAAATTCGTTCGGAGCGAACAGAATTTCTCTCTCTCTTTCTCTCTCTCTCTCTCTCTCTCTCTCTCTCTCTCTCTCAACAGGAACTGACGTGTATTGCGCAATACCACAGTCACGCAGAGCAATATATTGCACTGGTGTCTATATTTTCAAAGCTTCGCAGTCTTCTTCAGTTCATCGCGCAAATTGTCAATATAGATCTCTCACATTTAGTATTATTGCCAGCACTCAGTACAGCACAATAAGTATTGACCCTGTTGAGGGTCCCTTGCTAACGAATACTGACCTTTCCGACTATGGTGGAATTTTAGTTGGTCGATATCATATTAATTCAAATTATTGTGTCTTTATACGTTTTGTATTCTTAAAACGAGTATAATAAAATCAGTTCTCTTTAAAAAGTATGTTCCCAAGGAAATGAACAGGCGTTCGAAACGGTCATGCCGTTCTAGACATCTGGAGTTTAGCCAGAGCGTTTTGGCAGTATCTTGGGAGTCTTGAAGAAATGTCTACACTGTACCGCCAATATTACTTCATTCAGGCTGGGTCTCGGTGAACTTAGTGTCTGTTACTCGTTCATGAAAAGGATGGCACCTGGCAAAAAAATCTTTTAACGCCTTTTATTTTATTTTGCTTGTCGAATACATTTAGATTTATTAGATATCCAACGTCCTTACTGATACGTAAGCTGCTACAGTGCTTCGGGTACAAAAAAAAAGAAAAGAGGGATCGCCACTTTTTATGATTTTAAAATATTTGTTAAAATGGTATGAACGTCAGGTTAATTATTGAGGAACAAGCAGTTAAAGGTTACATGAAAACTGAGGTACTCTGCGCAAACATTTGCTACGTAAAAGCAGCAGACCGCACGTCGCTGATGACACTGACTTTGAAGTAAAAGTAAACGTGGGTGTATGAAATTTGTCGCAGTTTCTCTTAATTATAATAAAACGAATGTTTTCCAGAAACAGTTTTGACAGGCTATGGTCCATCTGAGCAGTACTCAAAGTAGTTGTCTGGTTTTAATGTGTTCTTCGTTTCGCGACTACCACACTTTCTAACGATAAATGATGTATTAAAATGACTTGCACACACTTTCGGGGCCGATTGCTAATGCAAAACAAGGAAAACAGTCCGTAGAAACGAATGTCCAAACGTCTTTCGCTTTTGAGATATTAATGAAGCTTGTAACTATTGTACTTTTGCGAACATTTGAGGTTGGCCAGTCCGGAACATTTGATGTGTGTGGGAACAAGTGAATCCTAGTGGAAATAAGGCTGCGCGAATGTGTCCATGCGTGTTTCAAGACAAAAGAAAGAAAATTTGTCCAGTCTTCGCTGCAGATCCTTAGAATTGTCCGTAGCCCCACCAAAACATTTTGTTTATGCGGCAGTCATACCTTAAGTGCAATTTTTTTATCATTGTACCGTGGAAACTAGCGAAACTATTCACCGCTGTCGGAGGTTGCCTAACGAGGTCCTCAATTCGACAAGTGTTTTCGTGTGTAGAAACAGACGGAGCAAATTTTGAGCGTGTCTTATGAATTACTGTCTTGAGAGGTTTCTAAAATGCTTTTTCATTAATAACTGGAAAACGGATGGTATGGTTGTAAGACTCTTGTTCACATCAACAAGTTTTTTTATGTCGCCGTAAGGCTCCCTCCCGAGAAAAGTTTGTCATAGCATTTCTGATGCTCCCCGTGTACCAAATGGCGACGCATTGGAAGTTATCGAATGGCTGAGGGTGTTGACGTGTGAACGAGATATAAAAAGGAAATCGATTTTGGATGCAAGCGGCAGCTGTAGCTTGTTAGTTAAATTGCCTAGCTGTTCGTAGAGTTGTCTGCTAACGACCTAGATTTATATCTTCCTAGATGCCGTCTACGACTTCTCTGATCGAATTTGAAGTGGACAAGGCGGCTAGCCAGAAAGTTAATGGTACGATGTGCCTAATGGGATGACTCGCCAGACGCAGCTGCTGATAGCGGCGCCGCTACACTTTTCCATCAGCCCTGTATCTACGCATTCCCTCCGTACCGGGTGTAATTCAGTTCCCAAACACACTCATGTAGAACATAGTCGTCACTGAGCATTATCGAAGTTGCTGAAAGTACTGTAACTCGTGCAATCCCTTTTAGACCAACAGCTTCAGAACTAACAAGTTACCTTTTCCGTCCTAAGCTACCAAGTGTGTGTGTGTGTGTGTGTGTGTGTGTGTGTGTGTGTGCCCCGGTCGCTCATGCATAGAACAAATATTTAATTTAAAGACAATATTAAAACACAAAGCAATTAGAAATGCCCCCATAATTTGTACATTTGTAGATTTTAAGAAAGCCTATGACTCAATTGACCGGCAATCTTTGTTTAACATTTTAGAGGAACTTGGACTTGACTCCAAAACACTAAGGTTCAAAATGGTTCAAATGGCTCTGAGCACTATGGGACTTATAATCTATGGTCATCAGTCCCCTAGAACTTAGAACTACTTAAACCTAACTAACCTAAGGACAGCACACAACACCCAGTCATCACGAGGCAGAGAAAATCCCCGACCCCAAGCACTAAGGCTTATCAAAGAATCACTGACAGACACTGTATCTAAAGTTAAATTCAGGGGAGAAATCTCTGACCCTTTTCTCATAAAAACTGGAGTACGTCAAGGTGACGGGCTATCTCCACTTCTGTTTAATATAGTCCTGGATAAAGTCATTAAGGAATGGGAAAAAGAATTAAAAAATCAATCCTACTGGAAACCAATCCATCTTGGTAGAACCAAAGACAACGTGGAGATATCTTGTTTAGCATTCGCGGACGACTTGGCCATACTTGCAGATGATGAAGAAATCGCCACCAAACAAATAGAGATCCTTAAGGAATGCGCGGATAAAGTAGGTTTACAAATTTCGTTTCAAAAGACAGAATTTTTCTGTACGAAATTCCATATACACAGTTTGAACACAAAATATGGAAAAATAAATAGAGTAAAACATTTTAAATACCTAGGTGAAATTTTGGAGCCAACCGGAGGAGAGAAAGTAGCACAGAAGATCAGACAACAGAAAATGAAGAGAGCATATGGTATGACACATGAAATATACAATAAAAAATGCATCTCCGCGAACACAAAAATCAGACACTACTGCGCAGTAATTAAGCCAGCAGCACTATATGCTAGTGAAACGCTCACACTCCACACAAAATGTGATTTAGAAAAAATACTAAAAGAAGAACGCAAAATTATGAGAAAGATTTTAGGTCCAAAATTAACAGAAGAAGGATACCGGATACAATCAAGAAGAACCACAGAAACTATATCAAACCTGGCAGCAGACATAAGAAGGCGAAGATTAAAATTTTATGGACATGTCACTAGACTTCCCCCCACACGACTCACCAACAGAATTCTCACTTACATAAAAAAGTCAAATCAACACCACCATGGATTAGCCAAGTAAAATTAGATTTACAAAAAGCAAATATTGAACTTAAAGATGTCAAAGATAGAAAAACTTTTAGAAATAAGGTGGAAAAGTGGATTGTATTGTCGGAGAAGGAAGCACTAAAGAGACCAGGAACAAAATGGACAGAAGAAAGAAAAAGAAAACATGGAGAACGAATGAAAGAAGTATGGAAGAAACGACGTCAGAAAGCTTTGCGTGATCCTTCTGGGTCCATTCGCGATAAGTAAGTAAGTATATATATATATATATATATATATATATATATATATATATATATATATATGTGTGTGTGTGTGTGTGTTTGTGTGTGTGTGTGTGCTCTTTGCTGTAGCGCTATAGGCTGTAACGCCGCAGTTTCAAATCTATGCCTGGCCGTGTATGCAATCACCTTGTCTCACTAGGGAAGGCGACGACGTTGGGGACACAGATTTACTTCACACCTTCTACACCTTTAGTAGGCCTTTAAAACAGCATAATGTGCAAGTAGTGGGGTGCACTACTCCGTCAAGTCTGATAAAATCGCAAGAGAAGTTTTACACGTCTGTTATATACCTGTTCGAAGGTGACAGCCGTAAGAAGTCAGTGCGCTAACATACACTCCTGGAAATGGAAAAAAGAACACATTGACACCGGTGTGTCAGACCCACCATACTTGCTCCGGACACTGCGAGAGGGCTGTACAAGCAATGATCACACGCACGGCACAGCGGACACACCAGGAACCGCGGTGTTGGCCGTCGAATGGCGCTAGCTGCGCAGCATTTGTGCACCGCCGCCGTCAGTGTCAGCCAGTTTGCCGTGGCATACGGAGCTCCATCACAGTCTTTAACACTGGTAGCATGCCGCGACAGCGTGGACGTGAACCGTATGTGCAGTTGACGGACTTTGAGCGAGGGCGTATAGTGGGCATGCGGGAGGCCGGGTGGACGTACCGCCGAATTGCTCAACACGTGGGGCGTGAGGTCTCCACAGTACATCGATGTTGTCGCCAGTGGTCGGCGGAAGGTGCACGTGCCCGTCGACCTGGGACCGGACCGCAGCGACGCACGGATGCACGCCAAGACCGTAGGATCCTACGCAGTGCCGTAGGGGACCGCACCGCCACTTCCCAGCAAATTAGGGACACTGTTGCTCCTGGGGTATCGGCGAGAACCATTCGCAACCGTCTCCATGAAGCTGGGCCACGGTCCCGCACACCGTTAGGCCGTCTTCCGCTCACGCCCCAACATCGTGCAGCCCGCCTCCAGTGGTGTCGCGACAGGCGTGAATGGAGGGACGAACGGAGACGTGTCGTCTTCAGCAAAGAGAGTCGCTTCTGCCTTGGTGCCAATGATGGTCGTATGCGTGTTTGGCGCCGTGCAGGTGCAATCAGGACTGCATACGACCGAGGCACACAGGGCCAACACCCGGCATCATGGTGTGGGGAGCGATCTCCTACACTGGCCGTACACCACTGGTGATCGTCGAGGGGACACTGAATAGTGCACGGTACATCCAAACCGTCATCGAACCCATCGTTCTACCATTCCTAGACCGGCAAGGGAACTTGCTGTTCCAACAGGACAATGCACGTCCGCATGTATCCCGTGCCACCCAACGTGCTCTAGAAGGTGTAAGTCAACTACCCTGGCCAGCAAGATCTCCGGATCTGTCCGCCATTGAGCATGTTTGGGACTGGATGAAGCGTCGTCTCACGCGGTCTGCACGTCCAGCACGAACGCTGGTCCAACTGAGGCGCCAGGTGGAAATGGCATGGCAAGCCGTTCCACAGGACTACATCCAGCATCTCTACGATCGTCTCCATGGGAGAATAGCAGCCTGCATTGCTGCGAAAGGTGGATATACACTGTACTAGTGCCGACATTGTGCATGCTCTGTTGCCTGTGTCTATGTGCCTGTGGTTCTGTCAGTGTGATCATGTGATGTATCTGACCCCAGGAATGTGTCAATAAAGTTTCCCCTTCCTGGGACAATGAATTCACGGTGTTCTTATTTCAATTTCCAGGAGTGTAGTTAGCGTTCGCGCGTAATAGGAGGAACGTGAACGAGCAGGCGGTTCGATTCCCCGCTTACGAACAGATTTGCCTTTTTGAGAGGGTCCGCCTTGAGCAAAACAGTTTTTATTTTTCATTTTATATTCATCAAACATGTTTCGCTGAAGTTTCAGCATCATCAGTGGCTTTTTTCTTCCATAGAACAGGAAAAATGCTTTTTACTAGTTTCAAATTAATTCTCGTTTTTAAAGGCAGTATTTACATACCTGAAAAACACAATTTTGTATATATATATATCTCGTCCAGGGAATCCACAGACTGTAGTAATGAGGTAAAAGTACAAAATTTTGTCTGTTTTTCAGATATGTAAATTATGTCTTTAAAAACTGAAATTTATTTGCGTACAGGTACAAAAACGCATTTTTACTGATTTATAGAAGATTACATAAAACCCACTGTTAATGCTGAAACTTAAGCGAAAGATATTTGTGGAATGAAAGAGATGGCTTTATAGAAACGAAACGTAGAAATTTGTTTCTATAGAATGTCTCCAGGAACACACTTGAGGGTTTAAACACTTCGGCTGGCCACCAAACTCCTCAGACATGAACATTATTGAGAATATCTGGGATGCCTTGCATCGTGCCGTTTAAAAGAGATCTCCACCCCCTCGTACTCTTACGGACTTATGGAGAGCCTTGCAGGATTCACGGCGTCACTTTCCGTCCAGCACTGCTTCAGACATTAGTCGAGTCCATGCCACGTCGTGTTGCTGCACTTCTGCGTGATCGCGGTGGCCGTACACGATATTAGGCTGTGTGCCAGTTTCTTTGGCTCTTCAGTGTATATAGAAGATGTAAGGAAATCAACAAAAACTTATTTACTGTTGCTAGCGATCTCTGAGACCATCTTTTGATGAATCTTTCCTCCAGTCCCGCTACCGCTATAGACCTGCCAATACCAAATCTTCGCGCTTCCCTGCGCCGCTGCGTATGCGGGCCAAGACCTGACGCTGAGCACAGACATAGGTCTCGCCTGTGCTTTCACGTCTCCTGAATCGCATACCGGCGCACCATTCCGCCCCCCTGAGAGGCTGCCTGTGCGTTGACGCAGGTGAGTGCTGCTCTGCAGAAAGGGGCGGCACGGCGTGGGAACCTAACAAGCGCGCACGGCCGCAGGTTTCCCCCGCGTAACGAGACGTCTTATTAGGCAGGCGCCGGTTCTGCTGGCCCGCGTATCGCATGGCGCAGACCGCGGCCCCTTGGCTGGTCTCGTTAAACCGCCAAACACAGTCCAGCCAGTGACTCTTGCCGGAGAACGTCTGAAGTGAGAGCGAGCGCTCCTGTTACCGCGAGCCTCTGCCGGCGTTGGTTCCGTTGTCCTTTCCCTCAGCCACAGTAGGCGGGGTTTTCGCAAAGTAGCTACGCATTTCACGTTTCGTGGAATTTCCGCAAAAGGGGAAAATAACACCTGCATGGGGGAGGGGCTGGGGGTTGGGTTCTTTGGGGGAAGAGACCAAAGAGTGAGGTCATCGGTCTCATCGGATTGGGGAAGTGAAATGAAATGTCATGTGACGAGGGCCTCCCGTCGGGTAGACCGTTCGCCTGGTGCAGGTCTTTCAAGTTGTCGCCACTTCGGCGACCTGCGCGTCAATGGGGATGAAATGATGATGATTAGGACAACACAACACCCAGTCCCTGAGCGGAGAAAATCTCCGACCCGGTCGGGAATCGAACCCGGGACCTTAGGATTAACATTCCGTCACGCTGACCACTCAGCTACCGGGGCCGGACATTAGGGAAGTATGGGGAAGGAAGTCGGTCGTGCCCTTTCAAAGGAACCACCTCGGCATTTGCCTGGAGCCATTTTGCGAAATCACGGAAAACCTAAATCAGGATGGCCGGATGCGGGATTGAACCGTCGTCCTCCCGAATGCGAGTCCAGTGTGCTAACCACTGCGCCACCTCGCTCGGTGTACATAGAAGGGAACTCTATTTTAGCTAACAAAAATCCGTGTGTGGCACTCTTAGAGAATTGGCTGCTCTTCATACTGATCTCTTAGGTTGGGCCGGCCGGTGTGGCCGTGCGGTTAAAGGCGCTTCAGTCTGGAGCCGCGTGACCGCTACGGTCGCGGGTTCGAGTCCTGCCTCGGGCATGGATGTGTGTGATGTCCTTAGGTTAGTTGGGTTTAATTAGTTCTAAGTTCTAGGCGACTGATGACCTCAGAAGTTGAGTCGCATAGTGCTCAGAGCCATTTGAACCATTTTTTCTTAGGCTGGAGCTTTCACTGTGTCTTCGAGTGGCCAGTTCAACCAATACCGATCGTTCCTTATCTTTATTCTTCTCTGAAGGCAAACTTTGAGAGTTGAACTGTTGAAGATTTTGCTAAGAGAGAGAGAGAGAGAGAGAGAGAGAGAGAGAGAGAGAGAGAGAGAGAGTGTATGTGTGTGTGTGTGTGTGTGTGTGTGTGTGTGTGCTAGCTAGCGTTTAAAATAAATATTTTTTTATTTTATTGTTCTCTGTGAGCACTATCTATCATACAAGATCGAAAAAAATTTATATGAAAACATGCGCGGAAAAACGGGCTAACCCTAAAATGTGAAAACTTGGAGATTAGTTCAAATGGTTCAAATGGCTCTGAGCACTATGGGGCTTAACTTCTGAGGTCATCAGTCTCCTAGAACTTTGCACTACTTAAACCTAACTAACCTAAGAACATCACACACATCCATGCCCGAGGCAGGATTCGAACCTGCGACCATAGTGGTCGCCCGGTTTCAGACTGTAGCGCCTAGAACCGCTCGGCCACTCAGGCCGGCTAGAGATAAGTGTTGCCATCTACATGTACATGGTTACTCTGCAATTCACACTTGTGCCTGGCAGAGGATTCATCAAACCATTTTCATACTACTTCTCTACCATTCGACTCTCGAATGGAGCGTGAGAGAAAGGAACACCTAAATGTTTCCGATAGAGCTCTGAATTCTCTTATTTTATTATGATGATCATCGCTCCCTACGTACGTGGGTGTCAACAAAATATTTTCGCATTCGGAAGAGAAAGTTACCTTTGTTTCAGTGACTGCCACCCCAACTCGCGTATCATATCAGTGACACTCTCACCCCTCTTGCGCCATAAGACGAAACTAGCTGCCCTTCTTTGCATTATTTCGATGTCCTCCGTCAATCCTACCTGGTAAGGATCCCATACCGTTCAGCATTATTCCAGCAGAGGACGGACAAGTGTAATGTAGGCTATCTCTTTAGTGGGTTTGTCGCATCTTGTAAGTGTTCTGCCAACAAAGCGCAGTCTCTGTTTCGCCTTCCCCACAGTATTATCTATGTGATCTTTCTAATTTAAGTTGCTCGTAATTGTAATTCCTTGGTATTTAGTCGAATTGACAGCCCTTAGATTTGTGCGATTTATCGTATACCCAAAATTTATCGGATTTCTTTTAGTACCCATGTGGATGACCTCGCACTTTTCTTTGTCGCCGGGTACATGAACTACCTAAATTTACATTGGTATCAATCCGAAGTATCCTAATGTGATATTTAGGGGTGAGACCAATGTCAATTTTAGCCGGCCGAAGTGGCCGTGCGGTTAAAGGCGCTGCAGTCTGGAACCGCGAGACCGCTTCGGTCGCAGGTTCGAATCCTGCCTCGGGCATGGATGTTTGTGATGTCCTTAGGTTAGTTAGGTTTAACTAGTTCTAAGTTCTAGGGGACTAATGACCTCAGCAGTTGAGTCCCATAGTGCTCAGAGCCATTTGAACCAATGTCAATTTTGATAGTTTCCGTACACAACAACAGATGGCAACACTTATTTGTAAACTATCACATTTGGGGATTTGCCCGTTTATCCACGCATGTGTTCATATACGTGCTCTCAGAGCTCAACACAGCATGATAATTAACAATTTATTCAGTTATTTCAAATTATTTAGAGAAAACGAACAGACGCTTGAAATAAACTAATTTCATCTGAAGGGATTTTCCGCACCTTCCCTATTATAATGCCCTTCAAAGGGTAAAAACTAAGCAGTACTTACACATGGCGCTATTTTATCACACATTTCATAATACTGTACAGAAGCTCTTTTTTCCGACAGGGGGAGTCGCGCGAACCGTGACTAGGCGTTTAAGACCACGCGGCTACGCCTCGCGGCATTACATCATGCCTTGCAGCCAACAAATCTACATTGTGTTACCAAGTTCCCGCTATCATTTTAAAAAAATCATAATTTGGAAACTGACAGAGGATCGTGGTGTGTTGAAAAACGCTTAAAGGCTCTCCCAGTTTTTTTTCTCTTGTCGCAGAATTTTCATCGCTCGTAAAACATCAAGTCTTCTGCCCCTGTACGGGTCAGCATTGCAGCGTCGACAATTCACTCGTGCTCTAAGGGTAGCAGTAGACCTATCAATGACTGATGATGTATATACGCGCGGTTCTTGACTAACCACACAAAAAGAAGTATGATGGCGTAACCTGAGACAGCGCGGAGGCCATGCGATGGAATCATGACGACGCATCCACTTCTCAGGGAATTCAGCACATTTTGCCGGTGGTGTCCTCCCATTCTTCTTCTTCTTCTTCTTCTTCATTTGTGGCTCTGCAACTCATGATGAATCGTGGCCTCTTCAACTATCTCCTTCCATTTATCCCTTACTAGCATTTTGCAGTTCATGTAGCCCATCTTCCGAAGATCTTCTATGACTCCGTCCTCTCATCTCGTTTTCGGTAGACCACGTCCTCTGTGTCCACCTGGTTTTCCTTGTAAAATCTTTTTTGGTATTTCCGCATGACTCATCCGTGCCACGTGTCCAGCCCACCCCAGCCTAGATAACGTCACAATTCTTCTAACAAGCTGATCTTCGTAGATGTGTACAAATCATGGTTTATCTCTCCTCCTCCATCTTTGCGTTTCGCAGATTGGGCCAATGATTCTCTCGAATGCATCCAGCAATTCAGCGTCATTCGCCGTCAGAGGCCAGGTTCAGAGGGGTATGTAAGCACTGGCCTGATGGATGTTCTATAGATGGTTAGTTTTGTGGTTGTAGTCAGGAGACTTGAAACTAGAAGCTTTTTTAAGGCGAAATAAACTTTATTGGCTGCGATTAGTCTCTGCTTTGTTTCACAGGAGTTGGCCTGGTTACAATCGAACCCCGGTACTTCAAAGATGTAACTACCCATCCTCGTCTCAGCTGGCATGTTCTTTCTATGCGCTATCCCAGCAGCTAGGTATTTCATTTTCTGCTTGTCGGTATTAAGTCCTATACTCTTGCCGACTTGTTAAAGTGCGGTGAACGTCTCTTCTGTTGCCGTCAGAGTTTTTGTTACTATGTCGAGGTCCACAGCATAGGCCAGCATCTGCATAGATTTATGAAAAATCGTTCCCCTATTCAATATACGAGCGTGAGTCAAATGAAAACTTTAAATTTGTAATATCAAAACGAAATTTCGCGCCGTTATCCTGTAAGTTGGTTAATGTGCTACAAACAGCGTGCAGAATGGCCTGTAGGTGGCAGCATAATGCAGATGCACACATACCGTCGCAGTGTCTGTATAAAGATGACCGCTTCACTTGCGACTTGCAACAGGGAAGAAGAGCGTTCTGTTATTCGGCTTTTGCGTAGTGAAGGTGTGAAACCTATTCAAATTCATCGAAGAATGAAGTTTCAGTACGGTGATGCATGTTTGTCGCGGCAGCACGTCTACGGATGGAGTAGGAAGTTCGCAAATGGTGTGACTTCAGTGGAAGGTGCTCCTCGTAAAGGTCAGGCACAACGAGTTGTGACTCCACAGGACATTGCAGTAGTTGAAGCCGTAGTGAAGGAAAACCGCCGAGTGACACTGAATGACATTGCAGCATGTTTACAGATTAGTCATGAGTCAGCACACCACATTGTGCATGATGTGCTCCAGTTTCACAAAGTGTCTGCAAGATGGGTGCCACGGCAGCTGACTCCTGAAATGAGAGAACGACGTGTTGATGCTTGTGAAGAACTTCTTCGGCGCTTTGAACGAGAATGTGATGGCTTCCTTGCAAGAATCGTTACTGGGGACGAAACCTGGTTTCACTTTCACCAACCGGAAACGAAGAGAGCGAGCAAGGAATGGCGGTATTCCTCATCACCAAAACCAAAGAAGTTTTGAACGGAACTATCAGCAGGGAAGGTCATGCTGACTCTCTTTTGGGACGAAAAAGGAGTCATTTTGGAGCATTACGTGCCTAGAGGGACCACTGTCACACAGATCTCCTAAAAAATCATCTGCGGCCTGCAGTCAAATCAAAGCGACGTGGATTGCTGTCAGCAGGTGTCCTTTTGCAACATGACAATGCAAGGCCCCACACTGCCCGTACAACAGTTGCAACAATCACAGACCTGCATTCTGAGTGTCTTCCTCATCCACCATACTAACCACACCTTGCCCCAAGTGATTTCCATATGTTTGGACCACTCAAAGACGCAATGGGAGGAAAGAAGTTCCATTCTGATGAAGAGGTACTCCACGCGGTGCATGAGTGGTTGCGCGGACTACCAAAACTATTTTTTTCTAAAGGAATTTAAGCACTTTGTAAGCGCTGGAGAACTTGCATTGAGCGTGGGGGAGATTATCTTCAAAAGTGATACAGCTTTGTACCACTTCTGCACAATAAATAATATTTAAAAAAATATTTAAGGTTTTCATTTGACTCATCCTCGTATTCACTTCTCTGATTACCTTCTCCAAGGCGGCGTTGAATAGGAGGCATGCCAGCGCATCACCTTGCCGTACTCTATTTTTAATTTCCAAAGTATTGGACAATATTCTTCCGGGTTTTATGCTACCTTGCGTTCCTCTTATTGTCATTGTCATTATCAGATTTTTGGGATACCCATTTGACCTAGAGATTGGTATAGTTGCTCTCTTCTATACTAACGTACGCTGGTTTAAAATCAATAAAAAGGTTATACGTTCCTACCCCATATTCCTTTGTTTTTTCCCAGATTTGTCTTACGGGAAATATCTGTTCGATAGTTGGCTTACCACGAATAAATCCACATCCGTAGGACTCAGTTTCGCTCTGTATTATTGGAACGAGTCGGTCGCAAAGTATGTTAGAGAGGTTTTATGTTTCAGATTAAGCAGTGTGACCGCTCTATAGTTACCACATTCCATCTGGTCTTCTTTGTTATACATAGGAAACATAATTCTCTCTTTCCATGTTTGAGGTATTTCCTCTCCTTTCCATGTTCGATTAACCAGTTTCAAGATGTACCTTTCCAATTCAGATCCTCCTTGCTTGAAAAGCTCTGCTGTAATGCCGTCCACTCCTGCCGGCTTGTCGTCCTTTAATTTCCCCCATTGCAGTTCTGACCTCTTTTACGTTAGGTAGGTCCACACTGTTATAAGAGTCCTCTTCCTTCTGTATTTCTGTTGGTTTTCTTGGTACAACTGGTCTCGGATTAAGAAGGTTATCAGAGTAGCGATGCCACCTCTCGCATATCTCTTCCTCTTCGCTGGTAATTTAGCCCTTCTCATCTCTTATTAAACTTGTTCTGCCCATGAAAGGTTTCCGTGCCTTATACACCTCTCTACAAAATTTCCTTGGCTCATTTGCACTTCTGATAACCCCACTTCTTCAATATTTGCCTTCATCGACTCCCTTTTTTTCCTTTAATCGGTGCTTTCTCCAACGCTCTGTTTTTCTTTATATTCTTCCATTATCCTCCTTGTATGTGATGCTGTAACGTCTTCCTGTATGCTTCACTTTTTTTAAATTTATTATTACTGTATCACATTCGGTGTCAAACTACTAAGGCCGGCCCGTGAGGCCGTGCGGTTCTAAGCGCTTCAGTTTGGAACCGCGTGACCGCTACGGTCGCAGGTTCGAATCCTGCCTCGGGCATGGATGTGTGTGATGTCCTTAGGTTAGTTAAGTTTAAGTAGTTCTAAGTTCTAGGGGACTGATGACCTCAGTAGTTAAGTCCCATAGTGCTGAGAGCCATTTTTTTTTAAACTACTAGGTTCTTGTTTGTCTTACGCTGTTTCCAAGTATTTCACTTACTGCTATCTGCACTGACTTCTTTCTTTCCCCATTGAATGGTTCAAATGGCTCTGAGCACTATGGGACTTAACATCTGTGGTCATTAGTCCCCTAGAACTTAGAACTACTTAAACCTAACTAACCTAAGGACATCACACACATCCATGCCCGAGGCAGGATTCGAACCTGCGACCGTAGCAGTCTCGCGGTTCCAGACTCCAGCTCCTAGAACCGCACGGCCACTCCGGCCGGCCTTCCCCATTGATTTTCAATGTTGTTATATTCTCCACACGAAAACATGGCAAGCCACCTTAGTAATTAATACACAAGTGATCCAGAAAATTCATGCACACAAATATAAAGAATAAATAAAAACGATGACCCATTGATGATGGCACAGTGGTGCCGAAACATGTTCGGGTACTGAGAAAAAACGGTGTTTTGCATAGCTGGCGGACCTCACATCCAACAGTATCTGTAATATTTACATTCTCGTTAAATAGCCCAGAATTGGCAGAAATCCGCTTGCTGCTTGCGAATGGACTGATGGGAAAACTCACTTAGCAGGCGTGGAATACAACCAGTACGCAGACTGTGGGGTCGTCGTGGCGCTTGCTTGTGTGAACGGCGCAGTGTGGGAGCCATCGTGCATTGGCTGTCCCGGCGGACAGGTGAGAGCTGAGCGTGGACGCGGGAGGCAGTGGGTGGCGCGCGGCTGCCGATCAACAGGTGGCCCGTCCCGGCCGGCAGGTAGCTAGGGAGTTTCTGGCTGCCTTTGAGGGCCGCTAACCGCTCACAGACATTTAACCCGTGCAGGGATGGCCGGGCCCTGTGAAAGAAAGGCCCGATGCTCCATCGCAGCCGCAGCAATCGCTTCCTTTAGCCCTCTGCTGGCAGACGCCCGCCCGCCTCCAGTCACACTAGACTTGGCCACTGTTTCTATGTTTCGATACAGTGTATCGATACGTGGAACTGTTTCAGTGTTTCGGAACGGCTGTGGTTCACTGTTTCGAAACAATGGTGTTTCATTCCGCCCCTGTCTCGGATAACCGGACCAGATTCGATCTCGAGCCAGACACAGAAACTGTATCGTTGTTTCAAAATAAGGCTGTTTCAGTCCACCTGTACTTGGAACGGACTAATTTTATCGAAACAGTGATGTTTCATTCCGCTCTGTGTCGTACGAGATTCGGGCTCGGCACAGGTGCTGAAACACAACATAACACTTCATGAAACACTTTCAAGAGTGTCGAAATGTTTTTGACAAGCAATAGCATGAAGCTTAAGATATTAGAAAATAAAGCTTCGTTTCTAGCTGACTGTCCTATTACGAAATGGCGTAACATATGCTTTATAAACACCAACCAAACAATAAAACACGTTCAAAATAATAAACATGTGAAAATCATTCAGTTAAATTACACTTTTGTATAACATACGCTTCTCTGTTCATGTACAGTAATCATATTAAGAAACACAAGTAAGCCAGCAAAATTCTGAATAAAAAAAAAAGGCGTAGAGTGACAGTTATTAGACATATACATAAATTAGATGTAGGTATAATTGCAAGCAATCTGTTTGACATATCACTGATAGTGTAATGGTGAACGGGAAGGGCTGGGAAGCAGGGTGAATTTATAGTAACGGTTCGAAAAACTTTGAAAGACAAAATTTTTTCTGTTATATTTTGTTATTCATTCGAATTATTTGGCGTTATTTGTGAGTCTATAGTCACTGTGCCTATTATCCACAATGATTCCTTTTATGTGAATGGAAATTAGCAGGATGGGTATATTACCCATACTAACGGAATGTGGGAATCCCAGCAGCGTATCCGTTGTTTCTGCAATTTGCTCCCACTTCCAGCTCCGTTCGTGGTGGTTCTTTTCAGCTATGGCTGTCCTCAGCCAATTGAAAAGTATGAAAGTCACACGACACGAAAGCAGCGCATTTGCTGCAGCAAATACGAAACTGCCAAGACGCCTAAGTGACAGTTTCATACTTTCTGCGATATGATTAGCGCTCTCGAACCTCATTTGTGTTTATATGGACATACTTATACAGTAGACGTTCAAGACGATAAAATGTGTAGGTTTATTAGATTACAAAAACACAAACTGTTTCACTGTTTCGAAACAGTTACGTGTTTCAGTTTGCCCATCTCTAAGTCACACAGTAGATAAGTCGTATTTATCTGTCACGATGGCAGTCATAACGACCCGAGTTTGGTTAAAGTTTGCAAAACCATTACGGAACATTGCACGACTGAGCACAGTTTGGAGCCAATGGACTCGTGTATGGGAGAGCAGTGCCTCAGACATTTACATTTGCGTTTCCCATGTTTCCCTCAAATAGCTTAAGGCAAATCCTGGAGTGGTTCCGTTGAAAGGGAATGGCCGATTTTCTGCCTGTACTTTTACAATTTTCGGATGAGACTGTAATTCTGTCACAGACGGCAAATGACGTAGGGAGGTAAAACGGAATGGATAGTGCTTTGTCAAGAGCGTCGTGGAAAGAGTTCGAAACATCTATAGAATCGTTTCAAAATACATTTGACCAATTATATCTCGTTCCCGTCTAATTCTGTGCCCCCTTGCCCGCGGTGTACTTCTCCAGACTCGCCCAGTAGGACTGAGCATGAGAATTGATTTAAATCCAATAATTATCTAGGGTTTATATGCCAGTAGCCTGTGCTCTGAATCAGAATTTTTATATATTATATATTTCAATTAATTATCCTGTGTATTTATGGAATGGCATCATATATTATCATGTTTAGTCCATTACCTTTCTTAGTGTGTGAAAGAATGAGAGAGTATGCGAGTCTTTCCGGGTCTGCACGGCATGTGGTAGACTAGTTGCTTTCCGTCTGCTGAGCGTACAGTGTAACCAACTTAGTATTCCTTTACATGGGCAAAGAATTCTATCCCCACTGTGCAAGTCTTGTCTGTTAAGTTGGTGGCGAACCCCTCTGTTCTTTACGGTTTTACTGGATTGTTCTCTGGATGCTACTGCTCGGGAGACACTCTGCTGCTGGCTTTTGGTGAGTCTGGTTCTTAGTTCTTAAGTGCAGTCTTACTATTTTAAAGGCGTTGTTAATGTGTAAGTTCTTTATCCTAACTGAAGCGTTTCATGTTTCTTTTTTCCGAGGATGTGTTCAGTCAAAAGCATAATGCTTCATTTATGTCACTAAATGTTCGAGGCTTAGATTTATTTAGTATTCTGGGTTTGCTCTGTTCCTTTGGAACATTGTGGTATGAAATGTTGTTCACCGCGTAATGATTACACGAAGTTAGAGCGATCTTTAGTTTGTACAAATTTGAGACTAACAAGGGAACGTTCACATCGCACCCCCCTCAGATTTAGTTATAAGCTGACACAGCGGATAGGCCTTGACAAACTGAACACAGATCAATCGAGAAAACAGGAAGAAGTTGTGTGGAACTGTGAAAAAAAAGCAAAACATACAAACTGAGTAGTCCATGCGCAAGATAGGCAACATCAAGGACAGTATGAGCTCAGGAGCGCCGTGGTCCCGTGGTTAGCGTAAGCAGCTGCAGAACAAGAGATCATTGGTTCAAGTCTTCCCTCAAGTGAAAAGTTTATTTTCACAAAGTTATGATCTGTCCGTTCGTTCATTGACGTCTCTGTTCACTGTAATAAGCTTAGTGTCTGTTTTTTGCGACCGCACTGCAAAACCGTGCGATTAGTAGACGAAAGGACGTGCCTCTCCAGTGGGAACCGAAAACATTTGATCGGAAGGTCATAGGTCAACCGTTTCCTCCACAGGAAAACACGTCTGATATATATTCTATACGACACTGGTGACGGCATGTGCGTCACATGACAGGAATATGTTGTCGACCCACCTAACTTGTACACTTGGCAAATCGGTAAAAAGATTCTTCTACCTTGCCCGATTTAGGTTTTCTTGTGGATGTGGTAATCACTCCCAAAAAAGTGATGAAAACATAAGAGTTTGTCACATCAACTGCAGCAAATGAATGCAACAGTTTCACAGTCGCACAGTTTTCAAATGGGTCAAATGGCTCTGAGCACTATGGGACTTAACACCTATGGTCATCAGTCCCCTAGAACTTAGAACTACTTAAACCTAACTAACCTAAAGACATCACACAACACCCAGCCATCACGAGGCAGAGAAAATCCCTGACCCCGCCGGGAATCGAACCCGGGAACCCGGGCGTGGGAAGCGAGAACGCCACCGCACGACCACGAGATGCGGGCGCACTGTCAAAACATATGCTTTTAACGTTTTCAATTTTTTCCGTGTGTAGACCGTCAGATCCTGCATATGTCCAAGCAAATCTGAATATGTCTTGGAATTTTGGAGAGCGAAGCTCTTCACTCGAAGGAAGTACTGAACCAAGGACCTCTCGTTTCGCAGCTGCTCACGCTAACCACGGGACCTCGGCGCTCCTGTGCTGAAACTATTGTTCATGTTGCCTATCTTGCACATGGACTACTCAGTTTGTGTCTTTTGCTTATTTTTCTCATAGTTTCACACAACTTCTTCCTGTTTTCTCGACTGATCTGTGCTCAGTTTTTCAAGGCCTATCCGCTATGCCAACTTACAACTAAATCTTAGGGGGTAGCGACGGGGAGGTTCCCTTGTAAGTGAGTCATCGCATTGTCTGCTTCTTTCCATTGTATTTTGTAGCTCTTTCCCTGCTTCAGGTTAATGTGTGGTTAGATACAAAGATCTCGACGTGTGCTTAGTTAAACCTACTTCCACTTGTTTCAGGATTAATGAGTCTTCAGCAAGTTGTGGTGATGGTGGCGAACTCATACCACGATGTGCTGTGCCGTTCATAAAGTGTTTTCTTTAGGCATCTGCTGCACACTCATTCTCGTTCTGTTTACTTTGTTAAGACCTTAATTAGCTCAGGTTAGGGCAAGTCAATAGCATACCTTTTTTCCCACAAGAGATTAAATGTGCGGCAAGTAAAGCAGGACTTGTTTATGGAGGCAGAGCGCTGTTCCCTTCTCCTTGTTACCACTGGTATCATGTTAGTGTGTCCATTTGTACTGGAGTTCCAGAACGTGTAACCGGTCAAGCTGTATCCTCCCATATTAGAACGAGGTGCTGAAGTCTTAATAGTAACACACACCTGGCGTCCCTGATCTCGAGTCGGTCGCATCTGATAACAGGATTTATGGAATTGCAGTGAAACAGGTAAGGCTATTATATCATCTAAATAATGAACTCGGTAGTTTATAGGGATGCCGGCGATATAGGGATGCCGGCGATATAGGGATGCCAGCGATTCGTGTTATAAACATATTACGTCAGAAAAAATGTAGCAAATGGACTTCTACAATTTTTGCGTAATCATGCGTGCGCCCATCATTTACAAGCGATAAATCACTATCAGTGTCATTAGTCATAAAGTTCAGTCCTCTACCATTTTCTGACAGAACAATATACATATCACTAACATGTCTCAAGACAAACTGGGCATTCCTTCGTTCTTGATGGCCCAGTTTAGCCGCACGCGTCCTAATGCCATGCCATCACAGTTTGCACCATCCGATTAAGAAGAACCTCTTCGCTCGACGGTTAGTCGTTACGCCGACGATGATGGATGAAGAGATTCGTGTCTTCTCAGTATGTCAGTTGATGATCTAGAATTAAATGTAAAAGGCATAAATATGTCACGTCACTACAGAACTGCTAACATCTCCTCTGAGACAGGATGATGATCTACTATAGCTTTCAGTCAGCAGCTGATAAGAACGCAAGCAGTTTCTGTGCACCCAATTTCCCACGACTGCTGCATCATGCTAACAGCACTATCATGGTTGCCTCATCACACCTTATGACGTCGTACGTTCCCTATTACAGCCTCGCTCGTCTCGGGTATAATCTGCAGGAACAACGTAATGGCTCCGATGGCCAAAAATACTTGACGCTGACTCTACGTAGCAGGCGTTGAACCACAGCATGCCAGGCACTAGCCATTACATTACGTGAAAATAGATTTCCCTTTGATTTCGCTGTCAGGCCGGCCGGTGTGGCCGAGCGGTTCTAGGCGCTTCAGTCTGGAACCGAGCGACCGCTACGGTCGCAGGTTCGAATCCTGCCTCGGGCACGGGTGTGTGTGATGTCCTTAGGTTAGTTAGGTTTAAGTAGTTCTAAGTTCAAGGGAACTGATGACCTCAGACGTTAAGTCCCATAGTGCTCAGAGCCATTTTTTTCATTTTGCTGTTAACACGACAGTTTTTCGGCTACGAATCCAATCTCATAGCGGTAGTTGTTTATAAGTGACATTTTACAGCACAATTCAACATCACACGAGTGGCCAACATCGGCTAATTAGAGTGGAGTCTGCGAAATCGGCTGCCGACAAGCAGTGACTGTCTGCTACCTGTGTTGTCTTGATACCTATGCACTCTCCTGGACAGCACTAGCGACGAAGAGTGCCACCAGAACCTTGGTCTGGTTTCTTTTGATGGATGATGATGATTATTATTGGCTTGTGGGGTGCTCAGTGCCCGTACAAATTCCCAACCTTTGCTCAGTCCAATCTCGCCACTTTCATGAATGATGATGAAATGATGAGGACAACACAAACATCCAGTCATCTCGAGGCAGGCGAAAATCCCTAACCCCGCCGGGAATCGAACCCGGGACCCCGTGCTCGGGAAGTGAGAACGCGACCGCGAGACCACGAGCTGCGGTGTTCTTTTGATGGAGCGATAAAAGAATTTCCCTGGATAATCTGGAAAGTTAGATGCTCTAGGCAAAAATGCCTCGACTCTGTAATTACGCTTCTAAGAATCTAAAAAGACGTAACATTTTATGGGTGTCCACGCAGGTATTCAGCCGCCTAAAACGTTTCGTGCAGTCCACCAGAGAATCTGGGCAAAGTGACCTTAGAGGTAGGCTATGGCGTTTAGAGTTTAATTACGGCAGTCATCTTGAATTCTATCGCAAGTCAGGCAGCAGCTCGAGATGTCTGACTTGCAGCTCTGGGCCACGACCTGATAGTAATTACGGGGATAGGGGTTGCCGTTAAAAATCGGTCGCGGTGATATTTCCGTAATGAGAGACCAGCTTACTGCTAACGACCAGCAGCAAAACTTGTCACGTCTAATGACTTCATTAAGAGTGAAACGTAGGACATTTAATCGGTATTAATGAAGAAGTCTTCAAAGTCTCACGTAGGTTTTTGACCTATTCCATCCCGCTAAATTAACCGGCCATGTCACGCACAAGCCATGGGCGTTTAGCCAAGCGGGAAACATGTCCAGGTCACTTAACGTACCACCTGATCATCTTGCATGCTGTGATTCAGTATCTGTCATGTAAATTATAAACCACTTGAGTCACGCGCATTTTCAACAACCGAAAGAAAAAGGTGATGGGTGTTGGAGAAAAAATACAGTCTGTAACATCACAAGTCATCATTACAACTGTAAAGTTGTGGCAGAGGAGCAGAGGGGTTCCCAACTGGGATCAAACGGGCCGAGATTTCCGAGTTCTGTCGTTCGCTTCACAACCAAAGGAAACCTCCCGAAAACCTTAGTCGTGTCTGTGGTGTCACCCCCAGACACCACACTTGCTAGGTGGTAGCCTTTAAATCGGCCCCGGTCCGTTAGTATACGTCGGACCCGCGTGTCGCCACTATCAGTGATTGCAGACCGAGCGCCGCCACACGGCAGGTCTATAGAGACTTCCTAGCACTCGCCCCAGTTGTACAGCCGACTTTTCTAGCGATGGTTCACTGACAAATTACGCTCTCATTTGTCGAAACGATAGTTAGCATAGCCTTCAGCTACGTCATTTGCTACGACCTAGCAAGGCGCCATTATCATTTGCTATTTATCTTGTGATGCATGTACCGTCAGACCGATGTTCACCAATTATGGATTAAAGTTAAATATTCCAGAAGCTACGTACCTTTTTTGCTAGTATAATTACTTTACCTGTTCCAGACCTCACGCCAGCCCGCGTGAGCTTAAACGCGTGCCTTTCGGCTACCTCCTAGTGGCTTGGCTGTCTTGCCAAGTCACAACAGTGTCGGATGTATTGCAACTATTTTTAAATAGCATTTCTGTGTATGTGTGTTTACGCGTACGAACGTACGTCACACAGAATCTGTACAACTTAATCTGTAGCACAAAACTTCACCAATAAATTAATATCTAAATCAAACTGTCAAATATAGCAACAGGTAACTGTGTGAACACATATTGACAAATGTAATGTAAAACGTACATAGTGCATCGCACGTCATGTGGAACAAACCGGCGAAAATATTTGCAGTTTGCTCTAATAAGTGACAGAGAAAACATTTCGTATATTAGTGTAGTATCTAGTGGTTAGAGCAGGCTTTTCTGTAGTGGTTATCGCCGGAACGGTTTCTACACCATCAGTTCCCTATCACAGCAAAAGCCGATACTAACACTTTTACTTTCAGTGGCATGATCTGATATTTTATAGTCCACCATATTTGTATTGTTGTTCGATGGGTATCTGAAGCTCTTGCAAGAATACAATTGCCAGCACAAAGTTTAGCACATTTTTGAGTACAACTTCGCCGTTGATTCTAGAAATAACGTCTTTTTTTCAGTAGGCGTCATCCCTTACCAAAAAAGAAAAAAAAAACAGTGGTTTGGAAAGTTTCGCCTGCTCCCCAATGGAATCAGTATTCCTAGGTTACCATTTTTGCAGTCTCTAGTGCTTCCTATGACATTTGTTCAGCTAGATGTAAAACAAATGGATTAGACTGCTTCCCTGTAGGGGTTAACGGCCAAATAGTAATGCAACAATACGCTTTGAATACCTGACCTTGCGTGCACACAGCTTCTTAGGTTCCACGAAGAGAGCAGTAAAGAGAATATAGACAGACCATATGAGGTCTTTCCTGGAAAACGAATGAAACATAAATGAACGGACACAATGTGGAAACCTGCCTCACAAACAATGGACGGGTTTGCGCTGTTGCTGTATGCAACTTGCGGCAAGCTGTAAAGCATAGTGGAGGGATTATTTTATTAAAAACAGGGAAATGAACAGGATATGTAATTGCAAGATGATTCGGCCAAAGGCACATGCCTCAATAATTTAACTAGATATCGTCGGAATTTACTAATAAATGACGAAACATGCTGAATGGATGCATACCGCTGTACAGATCGCATGGTCCTAAAGGCACTTACGAGGACTAGGAAATTTGAAGTTCAATGCTTATTTACCGTTCCGTGTATTCTGTTAAAAACTACTGACAAACATCAAGGGAGGACGGTTTACATTTTACATGTAGAGCAATAGGTTAGAACTGGAATGACGTGATGAACGCCACAAAGTACAGTAGCCGAAGACGATATCAGCTGAAGGAGTAAAGAAGTGTTTCGCGCTATTTTAACTGCTGCACTCAATGCCACAGCACTTAAAGAGCAAAGTTAGCATACTTTGCCAGATGCTTTTGCTGGTTCTTAGTAAGAATCGGTCATCACAGCTATGAAATACTTCAGATCTAGATCTGCGTGCCTACACCAATTCTCTCAATAATACATCTGTCAAGGAGACACATACGATGAATATTGGTATAACTTTGGGCTAAAGATGTCGTCATCCAGCCTTCCTCACATAGATTTCTCCACTGTTCCCCGAATTCTACACGGAAAAGTACCATAGTGGCAGAATACCGCCTTTCCATTCGTCCATTCTCCTCCATTTTTACTAGTACCATTTCTCTAACGATCACAGCATATGCTCCAGTAATAGTTCCTTTACTCTGGCCCTAGAACTTACTCCTTACGTGTGTCCCATATTAAAACGTTATGTTGGCATTGGGAGGATAATATGTTACCCCTAGATTCGAACGTACAGTACGTACCGTGGTAGCAATGGAAGTCGTGTATACATGTCATTGCGTCACTGCAGCGTGAGTACCCTGTGATCTGTTGCGCCGTTAATCGTAAAGCGAAATTAACTGTATGTGTCAAATTCGTGGATTATTAGTGGTGTACGGATTTTCTGACACAAAGTTCTCGGTGACTCTCGTGTACTCTCTGTGTGGGTGTGAGTAACTTTCAGTGCGTTAACTCGAGATAACAACCATTGGCAACAAGTCTATAAGCCACCAATCACTGAAAACCTAAATCAGGATGGCTGGACGCGGGTTTGAACCGTCGTCCTCCCGAATACAATTCCAGTGTACTAATCACTGTGCCACCTCGCTCGGTAATGTCGCCAGATGATGGAGAACGTTGCAAGGAGTCCATTACTTGTTGGCGGATTGATAGGCGAAGATGAGAAGGGGTTACGATGTGCTCGGTGCACAATAGGTGATCCTTCCGTGCGATGGTCAGAGGTGTGGAGCCTTGTCGACGAGCTTACCTGCCCTCACATTGCCCCTGAAGTCGAACACGATGTCAGTGCCACATCTGAATATCCGACAAATCTGGGTATTACCCTGTTGGGCCTGCCGGCCAAATGGGGACCCACAAATTCAGTCAGGTGCTGATTCACTTGCGCACGCGCCATCTCAGTCTCCTTCATTGCGATCGTTCAACAACGGACGCTGTTGACGCTCCTCATATAGTGTCCGAAGTCTGATGGCCGTTGTACGTGTCACTCATTTACATTCCCACCGACGCTTTGCGCTTGTACGAAGTTACACTGACGTCCAGCCACGACTTCCGAGTGCCTAACTTATTTTGTCAGACAGCGTATTTAGACAATGTCGATGTGTAGGTCTGTGGGCAAGTTGCCGGAGGAAGAGAGAGACAGGGACGGGGAAATAGGATGCCGAACGACACGTCAGCTGAGGCGGTTGACTTTCCCGGTACGCTACGGACGGAGCGACAGCAGCGCGGCCTTCCAGAACTGTGCGACTGAACACACACACGCGTAGCGAGCAGGGCCGCGCGGCGTGACGTTGCGTGACGCACAGGAAATGGGAGAGGCGAGGCAGTGGCTGGGGCGCCGCCAGGCGCGGCCGATGCTATCAGAGAGGAGAGGGCCGCCGTGTCTGCGTCTGGGCTCGCGCGCTCTAATTGTGCGCGTCTCCAGTCTGCCGTCTGAGGCTCCACTTCGTATGAGGAGCAGCGCCGTCGTTCCACTGGGAAGAGTACTGGTAAAACTGGTACTCCTGGACAGAAGAAATACGGATCAGTTCTGAATGGGACCCATGTTATACATCTTTCGTATGTGTCCATTTATTGCAGTTAAGAAGTACAGATAATTATGCGTCGGATTTGCACCTGGTGATCGAAATTGGTACTAATTTTATTTCCAGTGTAAACTGGTTCCGCATTAACGCATCAGCATATCTACCAAATTTTGCTGATACACGATATTTACAGCCCACACTGAACATTTGTGCTGCGCGGGATTAGCCGAGCAGTCTAGAGCGCTGCAGTCGTAGACTGTGCGGCTGGTCCCGGCGGATGTTCGAGTCTTCCCTCGGGCATGGGTGTGTGTGTGTGTGTCTTTGTCCTTAGGATAATTAGGTTAAGTAGTGTGTAAGCTTAGGGACTAATGACCATAGCAGTTAAGTCCCATAAGGTATCACGCACATTTGAATTTGAACTGAACCTTTGTGAGTAGCTGTGCTTTACGTAATACCACCCGGCATGAGAAATAGTGTCAGTTGAAAAGTACTGAGTAAAACGGTATCGATATGAAAGTATTCGAGTCTACGAGGGTCGTTCAATAAATAATGCCCCACATCGTTTTTCTCAGAACATATTTATTGTTAAGACAATTTGGTGGCCATACACATTAACATGTCTTGCCCACGTCCTATTTTCCTACGTAGTCTCCATCACGTTCTATGGCCATACGCCAAAGTTGTGGAAGAGCATGTATTCCCCGCTGGTAAAAGCTCTTGCCCTGTAAGCGTAGCCATGTTCCCAGTGCATGACTGACACTCTCGTCATCTTCAAAGTGTGTTCCCCGTTGAGAATCTTTTAGTGGCCCAAAGAGACGGAAGTCCGAGGGTGCCAGATCTGGACTGTCGCGTGGATGAGGCAATGATGTCCAAACCAAAAAAATTGTTCAAATGGCTCTGAGCACTACGGGACTTATCATCTGAGGTCATTAGTCCCCTAGAACTTAGAACTACTTAAACCTAACTAAACTAAGGACATCACACACATCCATGCCCGAGGCAGGATTCGAACCTGCGACCGTAGCAGTCTCGCGGTTCCAGACTGAAGCGCCTAGAACCGCTCGGCCACATCGGCCGGCTGTCCAAACCAATTTGGCGATGTGTTCCCGGGTTCTCAGACTTATGTGTGGGTGTGCATTATCGTGTTGGAGCAAGATTTCTGTTGGATTCTTGTCTGATCGAACGAGTCGGAAACGGTTCTTGAGTTTTCATATATGCCTCTGAATAGATAGTTGGCCCTCTTGGCATCACATCCACGAAGACGACACCATCACAATCGCAGAAGACGGTGACCATCGCTTTTCCGCCAGAGGTGGTTGTCTTGAATTTCTTCTTTTGTGATGAATAAGGATGATGCCACTCCATGGACTGCCTTCGTGTTTCCGGCCTAGAGTGGTGCACCCAGCTTTAGTCTCCCTTAACGATCCGTGACGGAAAGGCCTCTCTCCATCGGTCTCAAAACGCTCCAGCAATTCAAATAAAATGGCCTTTCTTTGAATCCTGTGGTCCGCTGCGAGCATTCGTGGAACCTATCGTGAGCACCTTGAATATTCGAGGATCTCGATCATTGCATATGCACTTCCAATGTTGACCGACAACTGTAGAGCCAATTGCGGTTAAAGGCGCTGCAGTCTGGAACCGCAAGACCGCTACGGTCGCAGGTTCGAATCCTGCCTCGGGCATGGATGTTTGTGATGTCCTTAGGTTACTTAAGTTTAACTAGTTCTAAGTTCTAGGGGACTAATGACCTCAGCAGTTGAGTCCCATAGTGCTCAGAGCCATTTGAACCATTTTAGAGCCAATTGCCGAGTTGTGATGAGCTGGTCGGCCCGAATAATGGCATCCGCATGATTCGGAATGTCTGGAGCAGTGATTGTGACAGGACGTCCTGAGCGTGGCTGACCATGGAGCACTGTTTCTGCATTTGCTGAGGCTGTAACTTTCTTTACCCATCCCTCAACTGTGCTCGTATCAACTGCCGCATCGCCGTACACTGCACACAAACGTTTATGCATGTTCTTTCTGCACAAATGAATTCAATACCAGCACGCTGCCTGTAACGTGAGTCGTATGTAGACGCCATTTTGACGCTGTACAACGGCTCTGCCATCTGTCAGAACAGTTTGAAACATCACCTGCACAGAACGAATATCAAATATGAAGCACCAACAAGGGCGTCTGACTGCACAGGGTGGTCCATGATAGTGACCAGGCCAAATATCTCACGAAATAAGCATCAAACGAAAAAACTACAAAGAACGAAACTCGTCTAGCTTGAAGGGGGAAACCAGATGACGCTATGGTTGGCCCGGTAAATGGCGCTGCCGTAGGTCAAACGGATATCAACTGCGTTTTTTTAAGTAGGAACCCACATTTTTTATTAAATATTCGTGTAATACGTAAAGAATATGAATGTTTTAGTTGGACCACTTTTTTCGCTTTGTGATAGATGGCGCTGTAATAGTCACAAACGTATAAGTACGTGCTATCACGTAACATTCTGCCAGTGCGGACGGTATTTGCTTCGTGATACATTAACCGTGTTAAAATGGACCGTTTACCAATTGCGGGAGAGGTCGATATCGTGTTGATGTATTGCCATTCTGATCAAAATGCCCAACGGGCTTGTGCCATGTAGGCTGCTCGGTATCCTGGACGACATCATCCAAGTGTCTGGGCCGTTCGCCGGATAGTTACGTTATTTAAGGAAAAAGGAAGTGTTCAGCCACGTGTGAAACGTCAACCACGACCTGCAACAAATGATGATGCCCAAGTAGGTATTTCAGCTTTTGTCGCGGCTAATCCGCACATCAGTAGCAGACAAATTGCGCGAGAATCGGGAATCTCAAAAAGGTCTGTTTTGAGAATGCTACAGCAACATCGATTGCACCCGTACCATATTTCCATGCACCAAGAATTGCATGGCGACGACTTTGAACGTCGTGTATAGTTCTGCCGCTGGGCACAAGAGAAATTATGGGACGATGACAGATTTTTTGCACGCGTTCTGTTTAGCAAAGAAGCGTCATTCACCAACAGCGGTAACGTAAACCGACATAATATGCACTGTTGGGCAACGGAAAATCCACGATGGCTGCGACATGAGGAACATCAGCGACCTTGGTGGGTTAATGTATGGTGCGACATTATGGGAGGAAGGATAATTGGCCCCCATTTTATCGATGGCAATCTAAAAGGGGGCAATGTGTGCTGTTTTCCTACATAATGTTCTACCGATGTTACTACAAGATGTTTCACTGCATGACAAATGGCGAGGTACTTCCAACATGATGGATGTCCGGCATGTAGCTCGCGTGCGGTTGAAGCGGTATTGAATAGCATATTTCATGACAGGTTGATTGGTCGTCGAAGCACAATACCATGGCCCGCACGTTCACCGGATCTGACGTCCCCGGATTCCTTTATGTGGGGAAAGTTGAGGATATTTGCTATCTTGATCCACCGAAACGTCTGACAACATGCATTAGCGCGTTGTCAATGCATGTGCGAACATTACGGAAGGCGAACTACTCGCTGTTGAGAGGAATGTCTTTACACGTATTGCCAAGTGCATTGAGGTTGACGGACATCATTTTGAGAATTTATTGCATTAATGTGGTATTTACAGGTAATCAAGCTGTAACAGCATGCGTTCTCAGAAATGATAAGTTCACAAAGGTACATGTATCACATTGGAAGAAGCGAAATAAAATGTCCAAACATACCGACGTTCTGTATTTTAATTTAGAAAACCTACCTGTTACCAATTGTTCGTCTAAAACTGTGAGCCGTATGTTTGTGACTATTACAGCACCATCTATCACTAAGCGAAAAAAGTGGTCCAACTAAAACATTCATATTTCTTTACGTACTACACGAATATGTAATAAAAATGGGGGTTCCTATTTTTAAAAAACGCAGTTGATATCCGTTTGACCTATGGCAGCGCCATCTAGCGGGCCAACCATAGCGCAATCTGGTTTCCCCCTTCAAGCTGGACGAGTTTCGTTCTTTGTAGTTTTTTCGTTTGACGATTATTCGTGAGATATTTGGCCCGGTCACGATCAATGGACCACCCTGTATATATTAATATATTTTTTTTAATGTGGGTCATTACTTATTGAACAACACTCGTAGTTAAAAGTATCGGCTCTTTTCACGTGTTCCACATCACATTGCTCTTCTTTAAAACTAAGTTATTTTCGCAGTAGTAATATCTCTGGGAAGCTACAAGCAAATTCAGTTTGTCCAGGGGAAATCCACGTAAATGAAAAGAAAGACAAAAAGATGGAGGCAGTAGATGGAATTTGACAGAGCACAGCTTCTCTGAAGGGCACTCCTTAACGGAAGCAGCGTCGATGTGCTCGGGCAGGCGCCAGCTGCTGTTTGGCAGTGACACGGCAGTCTCTGGAGCAGCAGCGGCTCCTCCGGCGCTGCCAGACCGGATAAATTAGCTTAGCGCCGTTACCGCGGGAGCGCGCGACAGCTGCGCTCCAGGTCTAACCGGATTGACTCGTGACGCACTTCATATTCGCTTTTTCCTCGCAGATTGAATTTGACGTATTTAGGGTTGCTAAGGTTGACACGACATAGAAGGCACATAACAGACACACTGAAATGTAGGAAGGTGACTCTTTCTTCATATCTGCGGTTTGCTGGTGTAGACCTTTTTATTTCCGAAATCGCCCATTCGTCCTGCGGCTGGTTGTCCGCTTTTGTCGAACTTCCTGGCAATTTGCCACATTAAATCATATAACCGCTTTGTCAAAAGTTAATACGATAAAAACATAAATGTGAAACGTAAACAAGCCGTCACAATTCCTAGCATTCTATCAGCCAACGTAGTATGTTGCGCACAAATCCTTCGCAAGTTGTTTCTTTTACTCCTAACTATTTAACGTCCATCAAAAGCATATCAATCACTATTCACCTTCCCTGTAGAAAAAACTGACTTACTACTCGTAATAACACCAAAAAATATTTTACAAATGCACATGACCTGCTTAATTAAAGATGGAAATACCAGCATTCAACGCATTCGGGAGGACGACGGTTCAAACCCGCGTCCGGCCATCCTGATTTAGGTTTTCCGTGATTTCCCTAAATCGATTCAGGTAATTGCCGGGATGGTTGCTTTGAAAGGGCACGGCCGACTTCCTTCCCCGTCCTTCCCTAATCCGATGAGATCGATGGCCTCGCCGTTTGGTCCCCTTCCCCAAATCAATCAACCAATCAACCAGCATTCAGTAATAATAATAAGAAGAAGAAGATGAAGAATTCAAAGGAATACATTAAAAGTAAATTTTGTGGAAAGGAAAGACGATGAGGCTGTAGGACATAAGTTACTGCGAGAAGGCGGTAACAGAACACCGCAGGCCGACGCACGTGGAGTACACGACATTCCCTCAAAGTTTGGAGAACATACCATTACGAAACCGTTCCACATAGCATCCAACATAAGAGACGGGCGAAATACCCTCGCACTTGAAGAAGAATGCAATAATACTAATTCCAAAGAAGGTATGTGCTGAGACATCAGACCAGTTTAACAAGTCACGGTTGCAAAACACTGACAGGAGTCATGTGCACGAGAATTGCGAAACTGATAGAAGCGAACCCCATGGTTCATCTTGCACTGAAACCAGTTCGTAGCTATAAGCTGCAGAGGACAAGAAAGGAAAGCAGTTGTTCACGAGAGGATGAAGCGTGCTTGTAGCCGATCCTACTCAATGTGTAGTAAACAGCAGCGGAAAAATACACTTATCGGAGCACGAAACAGGAGAATATGCTCCTGTTCAAAAGACTGAGTGATAAGTGGGCCGGCCGCGGTGGTCTCGCGGTTCTAGGCGCTCAGTCCGGAACCGCGGGACTACTACGGTCGCAGGTTCGAATCCTGCCTCGGGCATGGATGTGTGTGATGTCCTTAGGTTAGTTAGGTTTAAGTAGTTCTAAGTTCTAGGAGACTGATGACCACAGATGTTAAGTCCCATAGTGCTCAGAGCCATTTTTTTGATAAGTGGCGTACCAGCTGCCTATTTCTGCCCTCCTCCACAGGACAGACTGGTGTGGAGAGCTGTATCAGAGAACAATTCAAATGAATTCACAATCGCGAATAAGTACTACCACTAACTGTAGAAAATGACAATGGAAATTTGTGCCGGACCGGGACTCGAACCCGTATTCTCACGCTTATCGCGAGCCGTCACCGCACCATTTGGCTATCCGTGCAAGACTCACGACCAGACCCAAACTTCCATATGTTGTCATTCATGCGTCTAAGACCTGTACTCCTATATCCATTATGTACTGGGTGATCAAAAAGCCAGTATAAATTTGAAAACTGAATAAATCGCGGAATAATGTAGACAGAGATTTACAAACTAACACACATGCTTGGAATGACATGAGGTTTTATTAAAACAAAAAAAATACAAACGTTCAAAAAATGTCCGACAGATGGCGCTTCATCTGATCAGCATAGCAATAATTAGCATAACAAAGTAAGACAAAGCAAAGATGATGTTCTTTACAGGAAATGCTCAATATGTCCACCATCATTCCTCAACAATAGCTGTAGTCGAGGAATAATGTTGTGAACAGCACTGTAAAGCATGTCCGGAGTTATGGTGAGGCATTGGTGTCGGATGTTGTCTTTCAGCATCCATAGAGATGTCGGACGATAACGATACACTTGCGACTTCAGGTAACCCCAAAGTCAATAATCGCACAGACTGTGGTCTGGGGACCTGGGAGGCCAAGCATGACGAAAGTGGCGGCTGAGCACACGATCATCACCAAACGACGCGCGTAGTAGATCTTTCATGCGTCTAGCAATTCTTCGTTATTTTTTTTTTTTTTGTTGGTTCTAATAAAACCCCATGTCATTTCAAGCATGTGTGTCAATTTTTACCTCTCTATCTACATTATTCCGTGGTTTATTAGGTTTTCAAATTTATACTGACTTTTTGATCACCCGGTATATTCCCGTACAGGTCAGACGCTGTAATTCAAAGTCACTTGCCCGGTATCGGCAGATAAATACGATATTGCAATGCAAAGTTCCTTTGGATATGCATGCGACTTTCGAATACAAAGTCTCAGCTTCACGAGAATTCATTTGATATGTTTTGTAACGGCTGTGGTCGCCGCAGTGAACGTTCCTTTGGACATCCATGCACGTCCAAAGGAACTTGCCATCGTAACCAGAATAACACAGGTATTGCAATATCATATGTATAAGATAGTTTTATCACTGAAGACAACGACAAAAGCACCAACAGCAGCGGCAACAACTTTAATAATAATACCTGCTGAATAGTTAAGTTGTATGGTATAGATCTAGCTATGCTGCACTGAACCATGCTCAGGGCCATGATCATTGCTGGGAAATTCCATGGGAAGGAGAGATGCCAGTTGGCGGTGGTGATACATGCGCAGTCAAGTTCACTTCAATCGGTTCACCTTACATTGCAGAACTTAGTGGAGGGGGTAAGCTGTGGTACGACACACACGGCTCTACACAGAGTGGTACGCATTTACCTGCCTACGGCGGCAGCAGCAGCGCAGTTGGCGGCTTTGGAAAGGCCTCAGCGGCGGTTGGTTCCCTCGTAAGAAATTTTCTTCATGTGACTTTGAGGATATTCGAGAAAGATCCAACCTTATAGCTTCTGTGAGGCTTTTTCGAGCAGGTGGAAATGATCAATTACGACATTTCTTGAATTACTCGAATGTGAATTTAATATTCGCAGCGTGGATAACGCTCTCTTTCCATTCCTGTTGCTGTTCGGAAATGAGGTGTTATTCTATAGTTTTTCCCAGTAATGACTCTTCGTGTCCACCGAACACAGGGGCATTTTTCGAAGCGAGCCGATTAGGAACTCGTTATCTCTTTAGATATGCTAGGCGTTCCCACCTGTCTGCAAATAAATCACACAGCGTAAGAAACGAGACCGAGGCTTCTTCGAGCTTTGACATACTTGGAAAGCGCAAGAACAATTCATGTCCGGTGTGTCTAAACCAAATATAATTAAAAACGTCGTTCGTGTTTTCACACAGTTCCCCGTCTAAGCCGATAAGAGTACTTCAAGATCACTGTGTGGATTCTTTACTCCGCCAGTCTTTATTATCATATTGATGTTCCCCCGTGTTGTCACACATTCATTTAGTTCCTAATGTCTCCCTGCCTTACATATGATTAATTTCATCCCATTTTGAAAACGCCTCCACAAACCTCGTTTAGCCAAGGTGTTGGTTTGTTTTGCATTTCTCCAGTATAGTAATCCACTGGAGCATAAAGTGGAAATATTTCTCTTGATATATGAGCGGGATATAAATATCAGTTTAGATGAGTTCAGCTTTTTTTGTCGACGTCCATAGTAGTTTCTTCTTCTTGGAGGCTCAGTTCTCTAGATTTTACTCCTTGCTATTGGTTGCAGTAGGAAAAACAGGTTCACGTCCTGCGATTACTGTCAGTATTTTTAGTAAAAGTGACAGGTACTCGAAACATGTTTATTCCTGGCTACTTTAGTATAATGTTTTTTATCGGAATTTTGTAAGAACAAAATCAGTGAACATAACTCTCGTTGCAACAAGAACGTAATACTTTCTTCAACAGAACAAACTCATCAATAACACGCAAAAGAGTGTGTTAGGCCTAGAACACAACAACTCACAGCACATCGATGTTCGAGTATCGAGTTTTACATCCAGCGCGAGATTTATATGTATCTAATTATTTCTTTCACAAATGGTTTCGCAGTTTAAATATTAGAAATAATAGCAATGAAATTTTCAAATGTAATTAAAATTTTGTATTAAATTGAAGATATGAAAAAGTAATTATAATATTTGAAAAAGAATTAATTGATGATATTTATGTCAGATTCATAATGTGAACATAATTTTTTATATTTGAATATAAGTAAAATAATATTTTACTATTTGTTTACCCAAAAGCTAAAATTTATATCTATAGAACGAAAATCCAGTCCAAGTTGCAAATATTTTATTCTTCGTTCTGTGAGTAGATTTTGGCAAAGACCTATTTTCAACTTTACATAACAAAATCGTAAAAGGAATTTTCGAAGATGTCAACAAAATGAGAAATGTGCATTCACAGTGCATACAGAAAATGAGTTATGTGTATGTACACTAGACATTTTGTGGGTTATCCGGAAACGCCATTTTCGACTTCATGTTGAGCCGAAAATGAGCCTTGGCCCGAAACTAGTCATCGAATGAAAAATAAAATATTTGCAACTTGGACTGGTTCAGATGCCTCAAATGGCTCTGAGGTCATCAGTCCCCTAGAACTTAGAACTACTTAAACCTAACTAACCTAAGGACATCACACACATCCATCCCCGAGACAGGATTCGAACCTGCGACCGTAGCGGTCGCGCGGTTCCAGACTGATGCACCTAGAACCGCTCGGCCATCCCGGCCGGCCTTGGACTGGTTTTTCGTTCTATTGATTAACGAAAGTTGCTTACCCACGTTACTCCAGCATGCTGGAAGCTCGTAAAAATTATATGATCTCAGAAAAAGTCTGTATATTGTGTGACCTGGTTGTCTTAGTGAAAGGGATACTCGTAAATATTTGTACGTATCGAGTACTCAGCTTGATTGCGTGTATCGTCAAGTATAAAACAAGAAAAATGGACCACTGCTCAGCTGCACTGCAAGTTCCGCCATGGATATTCTATTACGCATTCTTTTAACGAAGTAAGTAACGATAAATGAACTTAGGATGGGACCAGAGAGCCTAGCAATAGTTTCTAGGGTATTTTTGTTTCGCTAGCAAGAAAACAAAGGAAATTCTTGGAGCGAGATCCTGGAAAAATAGTTATTCCTACCTGCGGTGAGGCAGGACATCCGTCGTTTCTTCACACACGGATTATCATTCTCTTGCTCATCCCTAGATTCATAACACTACTGCTGTTAGTGCTACTGACGTTCATATGAGAGCCATGAATCTATGAAGTAAGAGTGTTTGGATATTATACTCTCTTTGTATAATTTGAGAATCCAGGGTAAAAAGAAACTGTTCGAAAATATGCGAACTGAATGTGAGAAACATTCTGTTTTCTGCACACGCGATAGCCATATGGAATTCATAGCTGGCCGGCACGTGCTGCGACGTGTTTCTGGTACTGGTGAGCTGCGCCGGCCGACCTAGGGCCGTTTGCTGGAGCGCGGCTGGACGTATACTCAGCAGGCCCCCCCTCGTCCCTCCCCCACACGCGCTGACCATAAGGCCCCGCGGCCGTAGCGACGCACTGCGGTACGGCCTCCGTGCGTGCGTCTCCAGGAGACTCGGCGATCCTCGGGTCCTCCTTTCTCTAGCTGTCTCCCTTACACCTTCCTTCGTGTCATTTCTCTCATAGGAACATTGCACTGAAAAAGTAAGTATTTTGCATTCAAAAAGCTGAATCTGCTGTTAGGAATATACAGGAAGGAGAACTTCATTTGCAGTAAAGATATTGCTATTGAGAAAAGAGTGGGACTCGTAAGAAAATATTTTTTTGAAATTATTGGCTAACTCTGTTACACTACTGGCCATTAAAATTCCTACAACAAGAAGAAATGCAGATGATAAACGGGTATTCATTGGACAAATATATTATACTAGAACTGACATGTGACGACATTTTCACGCAATTTGGGTGCTTAGATCCTCAGAAATCAGTACCCAGAACAACCACCTTTGGCCGTAATAACGGGCTTCATACGCCTGGGCATTAAGTCAAACAGAGCTTCGATGGCGTGTACAGGTACAGCTGCCCATGAAGCTTCAACACGATACCACAGCTCATCAAGAGTAGTGACTGGCGTATTGTGACGAGCGAGTTGCTCGGCGACCATTGACCAGACGTTTTCAGTTGGTGAGAGCTCTGGAGAATGTGCTCGCCAGGGCAGCAGTTCAACATTTTCTGTATCCAGAAACGCCCGTACAGGACTTGCAACATGCGGTCGTGCATTATCCTGCTGAAATGTAAGGTTTCGCAGGGATCGAATGAAGGGTAGAGCCACGGGTCGTAACACATCTGAAATGTAACGTCCACTGCCGGCGGGTGTGGCCGTGCGGTTCTCGGCGCTTCAGTCTGGAACGGCGTGACCGCTACGGTCGCAGGTTCGAATCCTGCCTCGGACATGGATGTCTGTGATGTCCTTAGGTTAGTTAGGTTTAAGTAGTTCTAAGTTGTAGGGGACTGATGACCTCAGAAGTTAAGTCCCATAGTTCTCAGAGCCATTTGAACCAGTTTGTAACGTCCAATGTTCAAAGTGCCGTCAATGTGAACAAGAGGTGGCCGAGACGCATAACCAATGGCACCCCATACCATCACGCCGGGTGATACGCCAGTATGACGATGACGACTACACGCTTCCAATGTACGTTCACCGCGATGTCGGCAAACACGGATGCGACCATCACGATGCTGTAAACAGAACCTGAATTCATCTGAAATAATGGAGTTTTGCCATTTGTGCACCCAGGTTCGTCGTTGAGTACACCATAGCAGGCGCTCCAGTCTGTGATTCAGCGTCAAGGGTAACCGCAGCCATGGTTTCCGAGCTGATAGTCCATGCTGCTGCAAACGTCGCCGAACTGTTCGTGCAGATGGTTGTTGTGTTGCAAACGTCCCGATCTGTTGACTCAGGGATCGAGACGTGGCTGCACGATCCGTTACAGCCATGCGGACAAGATGCCTGTCATCTTGACTGCTAGTGATACGAGGCCGTTGGGATCCAGCACGGCGTTCCGTATTACCCTCCTGAACCCACCGATTCCATATTCTGCTAACAGTCATTGGATCTCGACCAATGCGACCAGCAATGTCGCGATCCGATAAACCGCAATCGCGATAGGCTACAATTTGACCTTTACCAAAGTCGGAAACGTGATGGTACGCATTTCCCCTCCTTACACGAGGCATTACAACAACGTTTCACCAGGCAACGCCGATCAACTGCTGTTTGTGTATGAGAAATCGGTTGGAAACTTTTCTCATGTGAGCACGTTGTAGGTGTCGCCACCGGCGCCAGCCTTGTTCGAATGCTGTGAAAAGCTAATCATTTGCATATCACAGCATGTCCTTCCTGTTGGTTAAATTTGGCGTCTGTAGCACGTCATCTTCGTGGTGCATCAATTTTAATGGTCAGTAGTGTATATTCCTTCAGAAACCGGCAGTGATATACAATGTTGGTTATACACTGTACTCGGGTCGTGCGGTAGCGTTCTCGCTTCCCACGCCCGGGTTCCCGGGTTCGATTGCCGGCGGGGTCAGGAATTTTCTCTGCCTCGTGATGACTGGGTGTTGTGTGATGTCCTTATGTTAGTTAGGTTTAAGTAGTTCTAAGTTCTAGGGGACTGATGACCATAGATGTTAAGTCCCATAGTGCTCAGAGCCATTTGAACACTGTACTCGCACTGCTTTATCCATTGCAACAAGCTGAGCTGGGGAGTTGGTGTCGCCGGGGTTACAGTACTGAACTCGCACTCGGCTATCGCGGGGTCCAAGTCCACGTTCGATAGATTTAGTTTCTTCTTGCTGAAAAAAAATGAATGCCTAGCCACTTTTGTTTTATATGTCACAAAAAAATATACACAGTCTGATCAAAAGTATCTGGACAGTCCCGCCTAATGCGGAATTGACCACCAAATGTCAGGAGAGGTGGTCTTACCCGTATAAAAAGAGGCGGGGTATTGTGTTGTCATCAGAGAATCGATAACAGCAGACTGGCTAGGTCGAGAGAGCTCAGTGACTTCGAAAATAGACTAGTAATTGGATGTTACCTGATTAACAATTGCATTGGGCATTTGAACCTTTCTAAAGCTGACCAGGCCGACTGCTGTTTACATGATCGCTAAGTGGAAACGCGAAGGAGCGAAGGAACTACTGCATCATACCACGCATACCTGATGTACTGACGTACAAGGACTGTCAAGCATTGTGGAGGGTCGTTGCGAAAGTTTACGTGAAAGTACCGGAAGGAACGACTCGTGAGTTCCAAAGTACTGCCACACGAGTGTGCGTAAGGAGTTAATGGTCGAGCTGTTTCTCGTAAGCCACACATTCTTCCATTCAGTACTAAACGACGCTTGAGGTGGCGTAAAGAGCGGTGCCACTGGACTGTGGATGACTGGAAACGAATGATACGGAGTGATGAATCACGCTCTGTCCTGTGGCAATCCGTTGGGAAGGTTTGGGTTTTTCGAGTTGTTGGAGAACGTTCCATGTCATTAGTGTCGTGTCAACAGTGGAGTAGGAAGGCGGTGGTGTTAAGCTATGGGGGTGTTTATTCGTGTATAAAATGTGGTCCCCGTATTGCACTTAAGGAAACGCTAAATTCGGAAGAGCAACAGTTAGGAGGTGATGAGTGTGTCAACATACCAATGCGTCCTGTCATAAAGCAGCATGTGTGAGGCAATGGTTGTGTACAGTAACATTCTCGGAATGGACTGGCCTGCGCAGAATCCCGACCTGAATCTGATGGGATACCTTTGCGATGAGACTGAAATTCCATTTCGATCCGCAGGCCCGGTGTGTAACTTCGCGATTTTCCCTGGTTTCGGCTTTTGAGGAAGAACGGGCTGCCATTCGTCCACAGACATTCCAGTTTCCTCATTGAGAGTGTCTCCAGTAGAGTTCAAGCCGCCATAAAGGCGAAGGGTGCACGCACCACATATTAATGTCCACTAAGTATATCCGGTAACTTTTGACCAGATGGTGTACATCCCATCATATGTAACGATTTCTGATTCGAAACCATTTATGTATTTGTATGGCACACATAGTTTGCGTATTTTACGATCAATTTGGTTCTAAAACATACAAAAGTTTCGAAAAATGTATTACTATGACTTTTTAAAATTTCTTTATCAGAAACATGTCAGTGGGTGACAGTAGTTTTTAGAAAATGAAGTGTTCCGTCCAAAATATTCGTTCCTTTCTAAACATGTTTTTTGTTTCCTTTTCAGGTGAGCGCATATTTAAATTCTCGGCTGTTAACTCCTCGCTGTGAACAGGTAAGTGAAGGAACTTACACAGCACGGGACACACAGCCCAATAACTGGTGAAACGGAGGAGCATTGGGACCTTCAGTTCCATCCTCTGTATAATCTAATGTCGAGACCGTCTTGTCAGAAAGCGTATTAAATTATATTGCACTGCAGTTAAGCGGTCGAGAGCGATAGGAAATACTGTGACGGCAGAAATCTTTGCATAACTTGGGTTTGCCTTATTTTCACGCTGTTCACTAGAAATTGTGCCATTTCCTTTCGCGCACCGGCGTTTTCGCCTCTGTTCAGCTGTCACCGCGGATGTGAGACTTTGCAGAAGGGCGTCGGAATAGGATCTCATACCTTTTGCCTGTCACTGCATTGCAGTACAGTCACTTGTCGGCTGCAGAAAGCGACCGGTCACCACTATGTTGCGCGGAATGGTTACCAGTGTACAGGAGCAGAGCAAGCTTCTACCGAACTGCACGCCTCTTCCTCACCATCGCTTTAACTGCCACAGCAGTATGCATAAATCTGTACAATGAAGACCTCGGCATAATACGTACAGCACGCGGCTGTGCGGCTCTGTGTATTTCACTGCAAGTACTCTCGTCTGTGGACACAAACACATGAGACCATTTCTGAGCAACAAATGGGAAAAAGTAAAGTAAAACTGTGTGAAATGTCCGTCATGCCAGTTTTCGAAAAGGTGCTACTTTCTATAACGTTCACCTTGTCGAACTCCTCTGTGATAACACCGCTCAACATACAGTGATCGAACTACAAGTAGTTCATCGCGATTTCGCGGTTTCAGTAATGTGTCAAATATTCGAGACGAAGACACACTTAGATCTGTTTCAGGCTGTTTCGAGACACCGCTCTACAAACCAAATTGTGAGCGTGGTTTTGAGATGTTTCTAACAGCGTCGCCGGCATACGCTTGATATGTGGAATTAAAAGTATATAGAATCTAATTCACGGTTTCTTGGAAGTGCAATTTGCACCCCACTTTTCCAGAAAACGAGTAAGATAATGTAAAGAATGTTCCACCTCGCTAGTGAAGTAGGGTCAGATTTTAAATTTTCGGTGGCGTCCAGGCCTCTATAGGGGACGCAGCAGCTCACTTGCGCTGCTTTGTGGGGGGAAATCTTCCATTTCCCACGCCTGTGTTCACCAAACATACGGAAAATATAATTCTAGAAGTGCGGAAGAGGAGGCAACACCTTCCGTTACCATCCCACACTTCTCATCTGTCCACATCAATCACATTAAGCCCCCTTGCTTGCTGACACAGTATGGCCGTTCATTATCACAAACACTACGACCAATACATGCATCCTTTCACAAACTGAGAAGTATTGTCTTCCGTACTATTTCATGAATGCGCGTTCCTGCGCACGTCGTATTTTGTGTTTCCGAGACGCGCGCATCCAAGCGATGGGATGCGGAAAACTGATATTAATAGAAAGAGAAATTACATAATGAACAGCAGGATTACAAAGTTGAATAAGGCGGAAATCAGTGATGACAAGCGTTTTTTCTTTTGCGTCCTGCGTTCACTATCGACATAACATTAGATGTAACAATTAGATATGTCATGTGAAGTTAGCCAGCACACATTGATAACTGATCCCTTCTTCACATATTTCGACGATTTGTAATTGATAACATTCACTACAGTTGTAACAAAATTTTATTTTCCAATTCAATATCTCTTCTGTTAACCAAGGATTTCTACTAGCCCTCTTCCTTTTACCTACTTGATCCTCTGCTGCCTTCACTATTTCATCTGTCAGAGCTATCCATTATTCTTCTACTGTATTTCTTTCTCCCGTTCTTGTCAATCGTTCCCTAATGCTGTCTCTGAAACTCGCAACAACTTCTGGTTCTTTCAGTTTAAATTCCTACCTTTTTGCAGTTTCTTCAGTTTTAGTCTACAGTTCATAGCCGATAAATTGTGGTCAGAGACCACATCTACTCCTGGAAATGTCTTATAATTAGCCCGCATCTCGTGGTCGTGCGGTAGCGTTCTCGCTTCCCACGCCCGGGTTCTCGGGTTCGATTCCCGGCGGGGTCGGGGATTTTCTCTGCCTCGTGATGGCTGGGTGTTGTGTGATGTCCTTAGGTTAGTTAGGTTTAAGTAGTTCTAAGTTCTAGCGGATTGATGACCATAGATGTTAAGTCCCATAGTGCTCAGAGCCATTTTGTCTTATAATTTAAAACCTGGTTCCTAAATCTCTGTCTTACCATTATATAATCTACCTGAAACCTTTCAGGCCTCTTCCACGTATACAACCCACTTTCATGATTCTTAAACCAAGTGTTAGCAATAATTAAGTTAGATTCTGTGCAAAATTCCAGGCGGCTTCCTCTTTCATTCCTTACTGGCAGTCTATATTCACCTACTACTTTTCCTTGCCGGCCTGTGTGGCCGAGCTGTTCTAGGCGCTTCAGTCTGGAACTACGCGATCGCTACGGTCGCAGGTTCGAATCCTGTCTCGGGCGTGGATGTGTGTGATGTCCTTAGGCTAGTTAGGTTTAAGTAGTTCTAAGTTCTAGGGCACTGATGACCTCAGATGTTAAGTCCTATAGTGCTCAGAGCTATTTGAACCATACTTTCCCTATCTGAATAATTTCTTTTATCTCATCATAGATTTCATCAATCTCTTCGTCATCTGCGGAGCTAGTTGGCATATAAACTTGTACTACTGTGGTAGGCGTGTGCTTCGTGGCTATCTTTGCTACAATAATGCGTTCACTATGCTGTTTGTAGTAGCTTACCGGCGTTCCTATTTTTTTTATTCATTTTGAAAGCTACTTCTGCATTGTCCCTGTTTTATTTTGTATTTATAAACCTGTATTCACCTGACCAAAAGTCTTGTTCCACCTTGTGCCACCGAACTTCACTAATTCCCACTATATCTAGCCGTCCCATGTTTTAAGCCGAATTTCAAAACACGTTCTGTTGCACTTAACTTGTCCACCTAAAATACGTTTTTGTGATTTGTTTTCAGCCCCTGTCGTCTAGCAGTTCATGATACTTCCATCTGCTTAGGCTAATGCGACAAATTGGTTGTTTGTTTTTGCATTTTGTGTGGTGTACTGTGGGCTTGATGGTACTTACGAATGCACCATTATTTCATGGGCAGTTCCTCGAAAAACCTCACTAAAACGGTTTTTTACTATATTTTCACCGTCACCAGCGAATCAAAACGGAGCCAAGTATTGCAAGATGACTATACACAGTAAATGGCTGTAATTTTTACGATGTATCGGTAAGATACCGATCTCCAACAACCTGTGGAATTTTCTTCATACGTTTATCCGTCTCCAAGATACAGAGGTTCAAAATTACACCACTTCTCCATGTAAAAACCAATATGAGGCGACATTTACATAATAAATAATGACAGCAAATTTCTTAAATTTTAACGGTATATTCCGTTGGCATTTATCTAGAAGAGCCATCTTCCCGTTTTCAAAACTTTTTTTCCTTTATCGAGAACCATACCACAAACTTGTTTTCTGTGCACCAAAACCCACCCGCGGGTTCCTAGACGGCTATGCACAGCAAATTGCTGTAACTCTTACAGTTTATTCCTAAGATCCTGATATCGAAGAAGTATGAAAATATTCGTGATACGTTTATCCTTTTCCGAGGTAGAGTTGCAAACTTACACTACCTGTACAAGTATAATGCACATGTATAATACGGCGTGAGGCTAAAACTTAATTTATAAAGTGACGTGGCATGGAGAAATATACCGTAAAATGTCTTCGTTATCATCAGGAAACCCCATATTGTAGGACTGAAACACATTCAAAATGTTTGTGCACTGAAAATGCGGTCAGAGGTGTAAAATTAGTTTTGCGTTATTTCAGTTTCCCGTAAGTGAAATATCTAAATTTTACTGACCAATGCATTTCTTGTCATATGAGTTACATGCCCTGCTGCAGCTGGGCAAAGAAAGGAACCAGCGGAAAAATTCTCCTATTGGAGCACAAGAAGCAGAATATGCTCTTGCTTAAAACACTCTATCTCATAAGCAGGGTACAGGCGGCCTCATTTTACCTTCCGCAGCACCTTTAAAAATTTTCCCAAAGTTTGACAAACGAAGATACTCGCTCTTTTTTATGCTAATAGAGAAAAACACCGTGGCAGTGGCAAAAAGACGGAAAAGTAGTAAGTACTGGAAGATGGTATACAGTGGCTGTGTTACAGAGAGAGCGGAGGAAACAAATGGCAGTGTGAGAGAAAGAGGGGTCACTGTGGCAGTGGAACATACCTGACAACCACAGAATAGTGCTACGAAAAGAGGGAAGAATACAGTGCCAGTGGGGAACGAATAAAGAGGAGGAGAAAGTGGAAGTAAGTGAGAGCCAGTGATAATGAGAGACTAAGTCTATGACAATGACAACGAGGAAGAGAGAGATATTGATAGTGAGAAGAGAGAGCAACGCTGGGTAGTAATGAGATGGTAGCAGTGAGAGAGAGCAAGAGGGAGAGTGTGAGAAGAGACAGAACGAAGGAGAGTGTGGCTGTGTGACAGAAGAGAGTGATAAATACAGCCATACAGAGATAATGATAATGAGTTGTGCTCAGTGAATGAGAGAGGGCAACGGTGAGTGGATGGGTATAAGCGGCTTACAGAGATGGAATAGGGTATGTGAGTGAGTTACAGTTAAGGGAGCTTGTGGGAGTCTGAGGTGAGTTGCATGTTAAAAAATGCGTGAATATGTTTGCATGCTAAAATTTTTGGGAAAATTTTTAAGCCTGCTGAGTAAGGTAGAATTGGGCAACAGGTACTCCACTTTCAAATCGGCGTTTTAAATAAGCAGGAGCATATTCGCATTTTTGTGCTTCTGCAGGAGCACTTTTCCGCTGGTAGTTTCATATTCTGTTGTTCATACAGATTCTAGTGTAACCCTGTCCTTGACGGTCAACAAAGTACTTGCAGCCCCGTACTGCGAAGAAAGGTAAAGATCTGAAGCACCACTGTGTTGCCACTTAGCCAGCCGCGGTGGCCGAGCGGTTCTAGGCGCTTCAGTCCGGAACCGCGCTACTGCTACGGTCGCAGGTTCTAATCCTGCCTCGGGCATGGATGTGTGTGATATCCTTAGGTTAGTTAGGTTTAAGTAGTTCTAAGTTCTAGGGGACTGATGACCTCAGATGTTAAGTCCCATAGCGCTCAGAGCCATTTTTTGTTGTTGCCACTTATGAACTCGACACTTCCCACAAAATTCCGAATGATGATAAGGAGAGATATTTACAATCTCGATGTAGAGTATTTAATATGTAATCAAAATGACTGCATCTGAGCGAGAGACGACTAGGAAATTATTCCCACGGGACAAATATACTACAACTTGATGTACAGGCTCCTGATATGCTAAGTATTGTTTAAATATTGTTATATGCAGCATAATATTTTTTCTGAAAATATTATCTGTTTTGTTAATTGCTCCCATCACGTCTACTTAAATGCACGTTAGTTATTGTTTAGAGGAAATAATTTCGTAAATTAACATTCTTTTGAAGTTAGCAATTAATGTCTACTTGCATGTTCGTTCGCTGAGTGCTCCCTTCCCTCAATCCTCACCAATCCCCTTAAAACACTTAACTTATTTCGTTATAGAAGTTGGCGTGCTCTGACTCGTTTCCTGTACGATTGCCAACATCTTCGCACGTGTGTACTGGCATCCAACAATAAGGATAAGCGTTTGACAACAGTAAAGTGAGCGTTAACGTTTATAAACACTGAAATTAATAATTTTCTTGTCTGTCGGTGGCTAACGCCCATGAATTTATTCGTTGTTAATTATGGCCAAAGCAGCATCTTTCAATTATTTGGTTTTACAAATAGAACTCCTGATCATTTGTCCAAGAAAAAGAACCCGTACACTGTGCGGTGTAGGCTGTAGACAAATCTCGAAGTAGACGTGTAAATAGTTTGGGAAAGTATTTTAGAAATAAAACAAGAATGGTGTTTGGAGCATAGTCATTTAATGCGATGAATTTCAAGATGGATTAGAAAGGAAAAATGACTACCCTGGAATATTGAATTCAAGCTTTATGTCAGATTAAAACTGTGTACTAGGAACTCTGCTTGCTGGGAAGGAGGATGTTGCGAAGATATCGCTAGCCACTGCATGGGGGATTGTTTCCAAAATGAATTTTTTCTCTGCAGTGGAGTGTGTAGTTTCGAAGGTAGAAGAAGAGGTAGTGGCGCAAGTAAAGGTGTGACTGTGAGTCGAGAGTCGTGCTTGGGCAGCTCAGTCGGTGGAACAATTGCCCGCAAAAGGCAAACGTCCAAGTTTCGAGTATCGGTCTGGCATACAGTTTTAATCTTCCAGAAGGTTTCAGATCAGCACCCACTCCGTTGCAGACTGTTAATTTATTCATGAAATATTGACAATTATCTTAATCGCAGGAAGGGCTTTCCTACCGTGGTTGTCCTCGATATGGCAGAAAGTATGCTAGAACGGTGCAGCTGACTCTAACAAGGACTGATCGGCATTGGTGGCGAAAATTGCAGACAGATGGCGTGGGCGAAGGTCCAGCCACCTCAAGTGTTTTAGTGGAAGCATGAGAGGAACCTGTTTAATAACAAAACCACTTAAATAGGTGGATGACGTGTTCGTTTTACTACAAGCGATGTACAAAAAAATATAAATTTCATTTGAAACTCATAACAGTAGCGGTGAATTGTTGCGAAGTAATGTAGAAAATAGTCCAAGCGGGATGAAACACTTTAATTTATGCTCCGTACTGGTATGGAGTAAAGCGATGTTCTCTGCTTTGACTTCGACACTGTCTGGCTGTTGGCCAAACAAACGAACGCCAGCAGCCACCATTTGAAAGACGAACACAGGAACAAACGTAAAACAGGCCACGAAGATGACATTTCACTTACACCATTCATGCATTCAACAGCAGAGTTTGAATAGAAACTGAGAAATGGTTACGGTAATAGGATGGAAAACAGAAGTAAGACGAAATCAGTCGGATCACAGTGGCTGACGTAGAGGCTCTTGTGTTTGTTCGCATATGGTTTTACGAGGTACGAGTATATTGTTTTAACAGACCACGCTACGTTATTCTATAAAAAATAGTAACTCTTTGACATGACAAGTCCTAAATGAACATATTGAAGTCCAGTTGTGACCACTCTTGGCTCTAGCACGGCACGTGCATTGAGAAATGATAGTTTTGAGAGGAAGGGCCGTTGACCTCTCTTTGTAGAGCGCTGTGCACAGCAGAATCTCTTCCGACTTGCAGCCATTTCCCGACTGCGGGTCGATAAAAGCATTTACCGTCTATTTGCATAGGCATCAACGCTGCAAGAGGAACACAAATAGACAACGAAAGCGTCAACAGATTAAATGCGCGAGCGGCAGCGAAGCAACATCGTTCCCGTAAAAAACGCCACGTCACTGAAAAGCAATATATTATCAGCTGTCCTGTATGCAGACGTTTAACTACCATTTTCTTTTATTTACTGTCAAATTCTTTGCAGCGCTCAAAGACTAAGGAGTGAATTGGACGAACGTATGCTCCCAAAAAAATTTCCTTCATAAAGATGACTGAATTTGAGAGGTGCTCCACGACGACAACGTCCCATCTTCGAGGAGACTTGTCTTCTCTTCTGCGAAAGGCGTGTAAGTCAACTTCTGAGAGGTGTGCTTAAGAGCTAATTCGACCCACCATGCTGCTTTAGTGAATAATCTGTAGCAAGAGTACGACAAACTACGCTGCTTCTGCAACGGCTAGGAAAATACAACGCCGCTTCTAGGAAACGGTCTGTGTATTACACTGTGAGCAGGCGGGGAGAAGAAGGGTGTCTTCAGATTCGGCTTACAGCTCTGATGTCAATGGCAAGCATCAAGCATGAAATTCCTACTTCTCTCGGCTTTCTTTCCTTCTTTCTTTAAAGAAGGTAAGTCTGACTGAAGTGAATTTTATATCGGAGATTAGCAGAGGGCAACCTACAGTTATTTGGATCGGAGAATTGTGCATGTTCCACTGCTCTGAGAGTTTTTCTGGTCTGTTGAGACTTCTAAATGTCGAAGAGCAGAAACAAAGAAGGCGCTCATATGCTCCTGGAAATACCCCTCAGAGTTATTTGTTTGCGAATCCATAAAGTATCACCATTAGCTACTGCCCTATTCCATATGTGTTCAGTGAGCAATATGGCAGTCTAAAGTACAGGTAGGTATAGGGTGCAGAGATACCCGTCGTCCTCAAATAAAGGCGTGGACATTCGTCGCTACTCGTGACTCGGAATTGTTCTGCTAACATGTCGTGCATGGAGTCGTCCGAGTGACAGGCACTGAAACTGGCTCTGAAACCTCCCTGAGGTGTAGATGCAGCCGTTTAGATTGCCCACAGTAACTTGCATTCAACAACGCTGCAAGCAATGAGTATTTGCGTGTGAACGCTGTGCCGCTCATTGAAAACTGCTAGACTGAAGTCACCGAATTATGCGACTATCACTGCAGGACGAGCGGAAGCGTGTCTCTGCCGAAGACACCAGCCTCTGTGGAGAACACCAGAGCTACGCCCGACTGCAGTGCCGATCTGTGGAGCCGGCCGGTGTGGCCGAGCGGTTCTAGGCGCTACAGTCCGGAGCCGCACTGCTGCTACGGTCGCAGGTTCGAATCCTGCCTCGGGCATGGATGTGTGTGATGTCCTTAGGTTAGTTAGGTTTAAGTAGTTCTACGTTCTAGGGGACTGATGACCTCAGAAGTTAAGTCCCATAGTGCTCAGAGCCATTTGAACCGATCTGTAGACGAAGCTCTGCTGTCCGTCACGGCAATGCAGTCGACATGGCAGTCACTCCGTGCTTTGTTTCCACGAACCGCTCGCAGTGCCCGAAACGTACCCATGTGACAACTCATTTCCCGGGGACCGATCATTCTGCCGTACTAGATATGCCCTACACCCTGATGATGTTATTGAAGAAATGTACCGGCCTTCACTTTCAAGTTTCCCCATTTCATGTATCAAAATCTGAAATAACAGCAACGAGTTCCAACGTCATCCACGAAACTCACGTCACGGACCGATCCTAGTGAGTCTCGTTCGAGTGTGTCATGATTTAAGACGAGAGGCAAGTAGAAACTGAAACACTGCAGTGGATGAGAGCCCCGAAGGCAGGTATTAGAGAACCAACTCGATATACAATACAGTACCATCAGATATATACGACAGAAATAGAAAGTGGCATTTTGCTTCCAGTGTAACAATTGCTTAATAAATACGCCATTGTTTTAAATGTCCGCTTATCATTGAATATATTTAGCGGGAGCCGCGACAGGGTTCTTAAGCTATTTGTTGTTCTCGCAGTCACAGCGAAAGTGTTATCAGATATATTTTGGAAACAATGCCTAAAGTGGAAACTATGATCGAATACTATAAATTTAAAGTCAAGTTGAAATTCTGATGAAATGAAGTGACAAATTGTATAAAAACTGATAATTTCTATGTAATGCATGGAATGACTGTGTTGTGATCAATTGTGTGTGCGTGAGTTGTGCGTCTGTATGCGACTAGGTCTCCAGCTCACAGGCCTACGCACAAACCCAATTATCTACATACGTAGCTAATCCATCTCGACGAGAATCAAGAATCTTGACGATCTTGCCTGTTACCTACATCGACACTAGCAAGATATCGGTCCAGGGGATTCTAAGACTTTCGAGAATGCATTAATTTAATTTTCTTGAGCGAATCTGCATTCACTATTTTAAAAAATGGCTCTGAGCACGATGGGGCTTAACTTCTGAGGTCATCAGTCCCCTAGAACTTAGAACTACTTAAACCTAACTAACCTAAGAACATCACACACGTCCATGCCCGAGGCAGGATTCGAACATGCGACCGTAGCGGTCGCGCGGTTCCAGACGGTAGCGCCTAGAACCGCTCGGCCGGCTCACTATTGAAACCTTTAATTTATTTTATTGATTTTCGAATTATTTTAATATAGTTTGGTAACTGCAGATGCTTTGAGTTCCTCTGTTCTCGTCCCTTTTGCGATAACTGATTAGATTTGACTGAAGTCTCCAGAAAAGAAAAGGATACAGTCGGCCATAGGGTTATTACTTTTATGGAAACGTAGAATTGTTCTCTGGAACACTTCAGTGGACATTTTATCGGATATTGTAAACTCTCACAAACAATGGAAGTGCAATCGTGTATCAGTCAAGAGTATTGCTGTGCTAGTTAAGCAGAATATTATTCCATCTGGGAGTAACAACTATTCAGTCGGGTTATCGTCAGTCAGTGGGTAAGCGGAGTTGCCGGTATACGCACAGCTGACCTGGAAGCATTGAGAATGCGGCGCCTTTTCTTCATTCACCATTGTACTTGTTTTCTGTAACGCAACCGCGTGTTTCCGATAGAGGTCAAGTACAGTAATACCGTGGTTGAGTAGTACGTTTCGTAAGCACAGACTATCAGGGAATGTTCGTAAAGTAGCAAGAGCCGACGTGGCGCGTAAGTCGGGCAGTCTTACGCCTGTTTCCGCTAGAGCTCGAAGGCATCGTTTTCACATCGGCGGAGGACATCATTTCGTCGTAGCACAGCCAATTAGCACGAATAGTGGTAAAACATATGCACAAAGCTCTCCCGTGAATCACTCTACCTCTTACTGAAAAACAGATCAAAATCCCTAAAGTGGTTCCTGAGATATTTGACAGTACGAACAAATTAACAACTTCCGGATTTTTTTCCTTTGCTTGCACTGGCTGAAGTAGCCGAGCGGTTCTAGGCGCTACAGTCTGGAACCGCACGACCGCTACGGTCGCAGGTTCGAATCCTGCCTCGGGCATGGATGTGTGTGATGTCCTTAGGTTAGTTGGGTTTATGCCGTTCTAAGTTGTAGGGGAGTGATGACCTCAGAAGTTAAGTCCCATAGTGCTCACAGCCATTTCCTTTGCTTTGAAACACTGTTCCTTGTCAACGAGAAATACCACATAGGTTTTGATGAATGAGTTTACGAGTATCAAAAAATGGCCATTCCTTTTCATTGCATTGACGAAAAACCTTAAATTTTGTAGATCAACAAGTATGTAACATAAATTTCAACTTCATACCCCTTCTGAGAAAAAATAGTATTACCATTCAGACAGACAGACGGAAGAACAACGAAGTAATGCCATAAGGGTTCCGTTTCTACAAAACTGGGGTATGGGACCCTAGAAAAGAAGGAAAAGAAGTTAAAGCAACGGTGTAAATGGTGAGCATGTTTACTATCTTGCTGGGTACAGATAGAAAAAAAAAGTTGGGTGTCGGTAGACACACAGTGATGATGCGGTGACCGTGGAAGAAATGGCGCTTCAGCGTACTCCGCAACGACTAAGTTCACGCAGTGAATGGCTAGCTAGAAACAGCCAAAACATGGTAAGGTCGTTCCGAGTGGACAAGATCGGTCCGGAGTGAATACCGAAATAACGACAACAGCAACACAACCAATAGTCGCAGAGTCCTATCGGATAGCGCGGTCCGAAGGCTTCAAGAGATGACAGGCGAGTAGCAGCACGTGACGCTGCCCTCTGCAAGCATGTAACAAATTTCAACTTCATACTTCTAACCATTCCTGAGAAAGAGGACTGTTAGTCGGACTCCGTGTCGCTAATGTGGCTCGGAGGACAATTTGATTCGAAGTCGAGAACAAGACCTCGCTGTCATATTTTTCAGTGAGAAAGCGAGATAGCAGTTATGTGACATGAAAATAAGTAGCCCACTAATTAGCCAACTAGCAACCTAATTAACAAAGTGAATAGGTAGTAGAAGGTATCAACAGGATTATATTCAGACACAAGACTTTGAAGAGCAGTTGCAAGAACTCGGTGAGACCCGCGAAGTTCGCAACAAGACAGGTGGCCGAAAATGGGCGCACGGTACGCTCTAGGTACCAACTTAGCAAGTCGAAAGCAGCTTGAATGGGCTAGGGCGAGGTGAGGTGCTTTTCACTGGTCGCGTGGTCCGCAGAAGATACCTCAGGAGGTTTAATAAGGAAGGAGATGAAAGGTTTTAATATTCGTTGGCAGGAGGGGGAAGTTTTTAATCAGGGAAGTTGCTGCAGTTGGGCGGAGAGCGCCCGCGGCGGACACACGCCGCCACTGCAGGGCTGGCAGAGTCGCCACGTGACGTCACCGGTCCACCTGCAGCGCCAGATGCTGCATGCCGCCACGCTGCACCGAGCTACGGCGTCCGTCCAAATAATCGTTATTGTGCAAGCACTTACAGTTTTGTTAATTTCAATGACAGTTTCTTTACTCTGCAGCAATGTTAGTTTCATTTTAAACGATGTTTCAACGGCGCTTTCTTTCTTCTTTTTTTTATGCACCTATCACTACCTAGCTATTTGTGGATGGCAGTGCGTCGTAGAGCTCCTAGCAACAGTAATAAATTCCCAGTACCAATAATGGTGTTCCGTTTCATGTTCCCTGTGTTTTACTGGTAAGATGATATTATTGGGCAAAGGGAGATTGCAACACGAGGACTGTAATGAATTCTGCAAGGCCTCTTTATTCACATGAAGTGCTGAGTGCTATTGACAAGGGATTTCAGATCGATTCCGTGTTCCTGGATTTCCGGAAGGGTTTTGACACTGTACCACACAATCGGCTCGTAGTAAAATTGCGTGCTTATTGAATATCGTCTCAGTTATGTGACTGGATTTGCGATTTCTTGTCAGAGAGGTCATAGTTCGTAGTAATTTGCTGTTCCTTACAATATAGAAACGATTTGGGAGACAATCTGAGCAGTCGTCTTAGGTTGTTTACAGATGACACTGTCGTTTATAGACTAATAAAGTCATCATAAGACCAAAACAAACTGCAAAACGATTTGTAAAAAATATCTGAATGGTGCGAAAAGTGGCAGTTGACCCTAAGTAACGAAAAGTGTAAGGTCATCCACATGAGTGCTAAAAGGAATCCATTAAACTTCGGTTACACGATAAATCAGTCTAACCTAAAAGCCGTAAATTCAACTACATACTTAGGTATTACAATTACGAACAACTTAAATTGTAAAGAACACATAGAAAATGTTGTGGGGAAGGCTAACCAAAGGCTGCGTTTTATTGGCAGGACACTTAGAAAATGTAACAGACCTACCAAGGAGACTGCCTACACTACGCTTGTCCGTTCTCTTTTAGAATACTGCTGCGCGGTGTGTGATCCTTACCAGGTAGGACTGACGGAGTACATCGAAAAAGTTCAAAGAAAGGCAGCACGTTTGGCATTATCGCGACATATGGGAGAGTGTGTCACAGAAATGGTACAGGATTTGGGCTGTAAATCATTAACAGAAAGGCGTTTTTCGTTGCGACGGAATCTTCTCACGAAATTCCAATCACCAACTTTCTCCTCCGAATACGAACATATTTTGTTGTCACCGATTTACATAGGGCGGAACGATCACCACGGTAAAATAAGGGAAATCAGAGCTCTTACGGAAGGATATAGGTGTTCATTCTTTCCGAGCGTTATACGAGATTGGAATAATAGAGAGTTGTGAAGGTGGTTCGATGAAACCTCTGCCAGGCACTTAAATGTGATTTGCAGAGTATCCATGTAGATGTAGATGTACATAGGATCGATGATTTGTACAGGGACTGGCAGTTGAGCATGAATGTAAATAAACGTAAGATACTGCACAGGCGAAGAGACCGATAACAGATTTCACTACTGGGCGTAAATCGTAGGAAACCGTAACAACTATAAAATATGTAGGAGTAACCGACCGAAGTGACTTAAAGCGGAACCACCACACAGAACTAGTTGCATGAGCAGCAGCTAGAAGTTTTCCTACAGCAAGTGTCAGTGCTTAACTAAAACTGCTAATAAGATTAATTGGGAGAATCTTAAGGAAATGTAATTCGTCCACGAAAGAAGTGGCGTACAAAAGACTTAAAAGACCGATCCTTGAGCATTGCTCATCGATCTGGGATCCTCTCCACATTCGTTAGTACTGAAGATAGAGAACATCCAAAGAAGAGCATTGCGTTCGTCAGTGGTTCGTTCGTTAAAAAATAAGGTTATTCTGAGATATTCGACAAACTCCAGTGGTAAAAGCTACAAGAGGCGGTGTGCCTCAGGGGCAGGTTGAATGTTGAAATTCTGAAAGCGTACATTTCATGAAGTGGAGCAGCTTACTTCTTCCTGCCAAGTACGTCTCGCGAAATTACCACAAGGAGATTAAGTGAAATAGGAGCTCATATGGAGGCCTAAATAGAGGGGTGCTTATCACGCCCCCACGAGAATGGAACTGGGACGGATAGAGGTGGTGGAGGCGGTGTTGGGGGGGGGGGGGGGGGGGTGAAGAGTCATCCACTGTCCCCCAAAGTTCGGCGCCTGCATGGCTGTACCACGACACTGATTCTTCGTTTTATGGACAGTTGTTAGTAGAATGTTTTCTGTAATCATCGCATCTTTCACCTCCGCCAGTGACACACTGATGTGAAAAATGCCAACCCATATCGTGAGCCTCAGTCCAACTTAAAACTTAGATGTCCCTAGAAATAGCTATGTGAGTCATTTAACTCATAGGAGGAGACAGTAGCATCGCGTCTAGTAACGCGCTGAAGTGTTTAAACCAGTACTTTGGTTGACAGAGAAAGAAAGAGAGAGAGAGAGAGAGAGAGAGAGAGAGAGAGAGAGGGAGGGAGGGAGGGAGACAGTGGGAGGGGGGGGGGAGAGAAGAAACACAACTTGTAAGTAGGCTGTTTATGGTTTCTTATTCGCAATGTTACGTAGCGCTCTGTATGAAAATCACTGGCTGTGCTGTGGGCAGTCTGTGGCTAGTTTGCATTGTTGCCTGCCATTGTAGTGTTGGGCAGCGGCAGCTGGATGTGAACAGCGCGTAGCGTTGCGCAGTTGGAGGTGAGCCGCCAGCAGTGGTGGATGTGACGAGAGAGATGGCGGAGTTTTGAAATTTGTTATACTGGATATCATGAACTGCTATATACATTATGACTTTTGAACACAATTGAGGTAAATACATTGTTTGCTCTCTATTAAAATCTTTCATTTGCTAACTATGCCTATCAGTAGTTAGTGCCTTCCGTAGTTTGAATCTTTTATTTAGCTGGCAGTAGTGGCGCTCGCTGTATTGCAGTAGTTCGAGTAATGAAGATTTTTGTGAGGTAAGTGGTTTGTGAAAGGTATAGGTTAATGTTAGTCAGGGCCATTCTTTTGTAGGGATTATTGAAAGTCAGATTGCGTTGCGCTAAAAAATATTGTGTGTCGGTTTAAGCACGGTCATTGATAATTTTTCTAAGGGGACGTTTCATATGTCGACCCTTAGCCGAGGATACCCCTCTGGAATCTTCTGATTTTTTTCTTGTAGTTTGTGTAATTAGTGTAGATTTTGGTTATTGCTAGCGCGTAATTGTAGAGAGAATCTCCTTTATAGTTGCAGCCTTTCATTGTTGTACAGTAAAACTGTTGTGGCATGCATATAGATTTGCACCAAGTATTTCGCTGCTGCGCTTGCAATTAACGAGATATTATTTTCAGTGTTACGTTAATGTGTTCTCTTATTTTTGCTCTTCAAATTGTGCTTTTCTGAGTTATTGTGTGAAATATTGTGACAATAATGGCGTGTGAAAAGCGTAATACTATGCTCCAAAGTAAACTGAGAAATGACAGTGAAGACGAAAGCAGTGTGTTAGCGCCACTGTGTAATGAATGAACTAATGTTCAAAGTAGTAATTTGGTAATTGTGCATAGGGAAATGGAGTGGGCTACAAATAATGGTGTAGGCAGTGAAACAATTAGTGAACAGGGAAGCATTATCGATCGATCGGTCGGCAACAGCTTGCCTCAGGAATCCGAAATGACAGGACACAATCCTGCAAATACTGTAGATTCAGGTTTTGCGTCCTCGCCGTTTTCTCAAATAAGTCGAGACACATTTCCTACTTTTCAAAATGCGAATATTGCCGGTTCAAATGCATTGCCGAATAGCACTGAGGAACACGTTTCAGACACCAGTGCATTGTTATTACAATTAATGCAACAAATGGAACAAAATCTTCAAAAGTTAGACACAATGGAACAAAATCAGAGACAAACACAGCAAAAGCTTCAAAAGTTAGACACAATGGAACAAAATCTTCGGAAGTTAGACACCACGCTTGAACAAACACATGAAGATTTAACTACTGAGTTACATAACATTGAATCGAAATGTCAAAAAGTCTGTAATCACGTAAAAACACAAATTTGTGGACATTTTCAACCTATTTTTTCGTGGCATGAAAATGCATTACAGAATCACGAAGCAGCCATAAAAGAACTGCAGACTATTGTTCATGAAAATCATGAGACCTTGCAAGCTAAAATTGACTCAGTTGCATCTACCGATTTGGTTACGCAACTTGCAAAAACTCAGGAAAACTTAAAGGACACAGTAGATACTCTGAAAATTGGTTCAGAAAGACACACGGAGGAAATTAGTTCATTATCAGAGAAAGTAGTTGAACTATCGGATCAGCTAAATAATTTATCTATGAAGGTAGATGATAATCTGAATGACACAAAACCGGTAGTCTTTAATGACACAGAAGAGTGCGAACAAATTAAGAAATTCAAACAAAATCAGAATCAAATTAATACGCAACACCAAAGAGAAATCCGGGAAGTACAAGATCAGCTGACACAGGTAATACAAGAATTACGTATTTCAGAGGACACTCACGCTCCAATACGGGAAGAGGGACATAGAAATACGGAACAGCCACAAAATAATAACACAGGGCACTTCAGAAATTATGAAAGAAATTGGTAAGGTACACCGAATTTTGAGACGGAATCGTCGAAACGACGTAACAATGACCGACATGCGACTCGCCGACATGATGATTTTGACTATAAGCTGTTCATTACTACATGTAAATTTAAAACATTTAAGAATTCTGACAACGATATTCATCCACAAGCGTGGCTCCATCAATTCTCTCATTGTTTTCCTCCCAATTGGTCATTGGAGCACAGGTTACAATTTATGTGTGGCTACTTAGAGAATGAATCAGCTGTAAGAATGCGATCGGTCATTCACGATTGCCACAGTGAAGGAGAATTTTATCGTGCCTTCCTCTCAGCATATTGGTCTCAAGCTACACAAGACCGAGTAAAACATAGCACCATGATGATGAAACACTTTGAACAATCTGAATTTTCGAGTCTTGTCAAATATTTTGAAGACATGTTTCAAACCCATACAGCCCCTCAGAACTCATCCGCATTTGCTTAATGAAATTGTCTGAACATTTAAGAAATATTATTTTGGCATGGCGTTGCAAAGACGACATTGAAGCTTTTCAGGGACTCTTACAAGAATTAGAAATTGACACAGACAGTCGCGGGATGCGAAAACAGGAAAACAATATCTATAGGTCACATCCGTCACAATTCCGTGACGACAGAAACAATATCTGGACACAACAAGTCTATTCTTACAACGCAAATCGTGACCAAAACAGACACCACCCATATGACAACTACTGGCAGAGTAATAATACGAGGGCCGTTCAGAAAGTAACCTCCGGTTGATTTAAAAAAATACACCAAGTTAAATAAAAATATTTTAATATATACATCTTACAACTACATCTTTGCACTATTTTTCTACATAGTCTCCATAGCGATTGAGGCACTTATCGTATCTCTTCACAAGCTTTGAAATTCCTTCTGCATAAAAATCACCCGCTTGTGCCTGGAGCCAGCCTGTGACCGCATCTTTGTGCTCTTCGTCGTCATCAAACCGCTGTGACCCGAGCCATTTCTTCAAATGCATGAAGAGGTGATAATCACTTGGCGCCAGGTCTGGGCTGTAAGGTGGATGGTTGATAACGTCCCACTTGAAGGACTCAAGAAGGGCCGTTGTTCTGCGAGCAGAGTGAGGACGGGCATTATCGTGCAAAAAAACGATACCGGAAGTCAGCATACCACGGCGTTTGTTCTGTATAGCCCGTCGTAACTTTTTTATTGTTTCACAGTACACGTCTTGATTAATGGTCGTACCACGTTCCATGAATTCAACCAACAACACCCCTTTGGCATCCCAAAACACCGTTGCCATCAGTTTTCTGGCAGAAAAATCTTGCGATGCTTTTCTTGGTTTGGTAGGCGAATTTGAATGTGCCCACATCTTTGATTGTTCTTTTGTCTCAGGGTTCACGTACTTAATCCAGGTTTCGTCACCGGTCACGATTCTGTTTAACAATGGTTCTCCTTCGTCCTCATAACGTGACAGAAAGTCTAATGCAGAGGCCATTCTTTGAGTTTTGTGGTGGTCGGTAAGAATTTTGGGCACCCATCGTGCACAGAACATACGGTAACCCAATCTTGCTGTCACTATCTCATACAAGAGAGTCTTAGAAATCTGTGGAAAACCAGTAGACAACTCCGACATTGAGAAACGTCGATTTTCACGAACTTTTGCATCAACTGTCTGAACGAGTTCGTCAGTCACCAATGATGGTCTACCACTCCTCTCTTCATCATGAACATTTTCTCGTCCACTTTTAAATAAACGTACCCATTCACGGACAACTCCTTCACTCATAACTCTTGGTCCGTACACGGCACAAAGCTCACGATGAATAGCCCCTGCAGAATATCCTTTGGCTGTAAAAAACCATATGACAGCACGCACTTCACATTTGGTGGGGTTTTCTATTGCAGCACACATTTCAAACTGCCACAAAAACTAAACTAGCGCAGGTACGACGTTCACTCGACCACGGCTTGATGCCGACTGACCTGTTGAGTGCGTGAACGCATAGATGGCGTCGCTACTCCCCCCACAACCCGCACTGTGAGCAATCGGAGGTTACTTTCTGAACCGCCGTCGTAGTTACAGAGAAAGATCGCATTTCCGTAGACAGAGATTACCATAGAAACAGACAATTTGGGAACAAAAACAATTATTATCAAGGGAGACAGAATAACTTCAGACGCAACAGTTCAGCTCGCAGTTACGATTCAGGGAGAAATTCCCCACCACGTGACCGGCAAGAAAGAAACTATGGAATCTACCGACATGACGACAGACGATATAATCGTAACGACAGACCTAAATTGCATCAGAAATGGCGAGCTTCAAACAGGGCAGGGCCTTCTCGTCAAGGTGAATTTGTAGAAGTTAGGTCTCCTAATCCCAATAACGGCGCATGCCAACAAAGAGATAGCAGACAATGACGCACACCGCAGGCAGCCACGTGCGCCGGCTGGCTCAGAGAAAAATAACATAGACGCTAACATTGAGAAAAATTCCAGTATTCTTTACCGACGTATACCGCATGATAATTGCGCTCAAGTTGAAACTCTGCGTAGTAGGAAGTGTAAAGGATTCCACCACATTTCACATGTAGAACCGTTTATTGAGAGATATTCTGCTTTTTATGCTATAAAATTTTTCACTTTACATTACTAGGATGCTTTGTCAGACTTAGAATCTGTTAACATGCAACAATGTTTGAAGTTAAATATCCAGTCAAGAACCGTGAGAACTTATTTAGACAGTAATTACGAATGCATTGTTATAGTGAACAGACGACACAGTGTTACTGTGTGTGTACATTCTTGCTTTTTAGTTGCATGATTATGTAACGACTATAAGGCTTACATACTTAGAACATATACTGGTACTGCTAATGAGATTTTAATGCAACATTTTGGTTTACTTGAAAATACATTCTGGATTTAAAGTACTTTCAGTGAGATACCAGATGACACAGTGGTTAGTTTATGTGACAGCTACACGATTTTATCACGACGCTACTAATGAGTGACAATGTTGCTTTTGCAGTGTTTCTGTTTTATATCTGCACAGTTTTTCTGTATTTTTTTGGAAAGTAAAACATGTTTTAGTAGTAACTTTTGTGGTATAGCTACAATGAGACTGCCTTTTCCGTAGTACAACAATATGTTACAGCACAGTACTTTCATCATCACGGCAATAAGCGTAATAACTAAGATATCTATACGCAAAGCATTTCACTTTTGTTTATCATGAGGTAAGTACATTGGCTTCTGCAGAACTTAGCTTTATGAGGACGGTAACTACGACACTTCCACAGAGATTATCTTACAACAAGACGCACAGTTTAGCGCTACAGTTCACGTATTTGAGTGATTAATTTTGTACTTAAATCATTTATTTTTAAAGATATTTGAAGTACAATGATACAAAGGTTTTCCGTAATACATTTCATTCCATTGTTGTAATCTGTAACACCTGAGGGTATAATCACATTAATCCTCAGGGGGGTACACGCTTACTTTGTGTAACATGTGTTTGGCAAGCACAAGGAGCCCTAGCTAATATGGTATTTACTTATACAACTTTACACATCGGTACCATATTTCTCTAACACACAAATTACACAGCTATCTGATTATTTAACTGAGAGATAAACATTTTTTTTTACTACATCAGTGACACATGTTTACGCAGTTACACAGTTTGATAACTTCACACTTATGAAACTGTATTTTGTCTGTACTGTGTGAACTGTTCATATTTTTTCAGAACCATTGTGATACTATGAGAGCTTTGAATGATGTATTTGGTAAGGGAGCATGATTTTAAAGTACGTTTGAGGTAGATGACACTCTTGAAATGAGCAGAGAATTTTGTTTAGGTTTTGAAATTATTGGAGGAAGCTACGACGATTTTGAGAGTTGACTGAGGTGTTATGATATTATTACGATGACTATGTGTATTATGCTGTTGCGGTGTGTTTATGATCAATAAGCTGATACTATATGAGGAATTTGATTATGCTATGTATTTATTATGATGAAATATTGAAGAAGTGTTGACGAATATGTATGTGTGTAATAAAGCAAATAATAATGAGTAGTGGTTAGGGACTCTGGTTTGTGAAAAAGGTTGTTGGAAACCAAGAATCGTACTTTAAGAGCTATGAAATGTATGTAAATGTGTGAATGTATCACATTGCCGGCAAAAATTTTTTGGACACTGTTATATTCATAAGATTTTGTTTCTACAGATTTGCAACGCAAATTCTCGACCTGTGAATTTTTTTATATGAGACTGTCACTGTAATGCAAACTGGTGTCGTAAATATTTCAATAAGAAAGTTAAGTGATAACTTCACGTAATGAGTCGTGGGCACCCAGCAGAGAGGTAGTCGTCTGACAAAAGAAAGCCATTAGGTGCAAAAAAAAAAAAAAAAACCAGGCCATTATCCTCGCTATTGACATTCCTTTGTAGAAAGCATTGTAAATACGACACCCTCAAACTTGAAAACATGATAACACTGTGGAGCTCTTAATTTATGATATTTACTAAAATGCCTAATGAAATGATGAGAAACATTTTACATCTATTTGCTTTGTAGTTGAGAGATTGCTCATTTTGTATAATATCTGGTTTCCAGCTGTGTTGCAGCATTAGTTTTATAAAATAAACTTAGATGCATTTGCTAATGTGAACACTTTCTGTCAACAGATCTATTAAATATTTTTTTTATGATCCACGTTCTTCGAAAAAGGAGCTCTTGGAATGGAAAGAACAATAAGAAGGGACTAATAACAGTAACTGCATATATAATTTTCTTTTCAAGTACTTGGTAATTTCTTTTGTAGAAATAGTTGTGGTGCACCACTTTAATTACATAGACACATAGACATTAAGATGTTATTATACATTTCCCTTATCTGCGTTGTTATTTTTAGTGTAATATTTTGTCTGCTTGAGCTTTGTCATGTTTAAGTATAAGTTATTTCATTTGCTGCTGCTGTTTGCCAGGCATAGTGCTATTAAATTTCACTTTGTATTACTCTGTTAATCTAGTTTTACTACTGATTTATTTTTCTTGTTGCTGCACATTGGCTAATATTAGTTGTAATGTTGCATTGCGTGGTAATTTAGATGTACTGCAGCTTGCTTTGACAATTTCCATTTTTTTCCCATTGCTGTTTGTGTTAATTGTTTTGTGCTGCTGCATTGCCTTGTCCCTTAGTTTAGCATCTGAGCTCAGTAGATTTAAGTTAGCTTAAGAGGGGGTAGCCTATAAGAGAATGAGTTGCGATGAATTTGAAGAAATGCACTGAGAGGCTATACGAGCAAAGTACAGAAAGCAGGTATAGATAGGACTTTTGGAAATAATGAAGAACGAAGGGAGATCTCCGAGAAGTAAAGAAAGTTTTGTTTGCAAAATACTGCAGTGAAACAAACCCTGTCCTTTCCTTGTATTATTCCGCTATATGTTTGTGTACCCTTCTGTATTTATGTTTTTCCTGTATTTATATGTTTATCTGATAAGACTTATGTTGTAGAATTTTTCTAAACTAAGCTACATTCACTATGATGAGGAATACTGTTATCCTCAAATATAATTGGCATTAATAATATGTTATTTACCTTGTAAATATGCTTAGACATTATTTATTCTGTTTTGTTTTAATGCTCATGTGTGAAGCTGATGTTTCAAAATTTATTCTGATCTTTTATGTATCTACTTATCTCATAATTCCTGTAACATTGATGTATATGTTTATTTCTGTTCTGTTGTAAAGCCTGTACTACAAATGTTATCTGTATTGTTATGTTCTTTAATGATTTATTTTGTACCTTTGTAATTGTATTCTTATGTTATAAAATTGTAATTGACACCAGTTCATCATATTATTAACTTGTAAGTTACATTTCACTGCACACATTTCTGTTGGTCATAGTATATGGAGAATATGTGAGAAGTAGGGACTGTTAGTGTTTGCACGTGTGTTACTACTTCAGCAAGGGACTGGATAACAGCATTGCTGGTTCTAAGGACATTCAAACAAATTTTTTGTGAGCGGACAAGTGGTGGTTCATGGACTTGCTATATTCTCCTCAAGACTCTTCGATGGTGATTGTGCACCTGCACAGTCGCAACAGATGGTTGCTGGCCATCTCTACAAGGACTACAGTAGGTCTGCATCTTTGGTGGCCCACCAATACCATTATTTCTACAAGGACTACAGTGGGTCTACACCTTTGCTGACTCATCAGTGCCATTATTTCTACAAGGACTGCAGTGGGTCTGCACCTCTGGTGGCCCACCAATACCACAATCTCTACCAGGACTACAGTGGTCTGCTCTGTGAAGACCTATCTACCAATATTCTTCAACTTCGACTGACTCTGCTGTGGGTTTACTTTGTTGTGGCCCATTACCTGTCCGCATGTCGAGAGTCAGCACTGTCTTTCCATTGGAAGGACAACACTACTTCTTCAAGACTGCATGGAAATCCACTACTTCCATGTGCATTTTCTTTTACTGCTCAAACTTTGTGCATAAAATTGAAATTGATACTGTGATCAATGATCAGGACTGTCTTTATGGACTGTGAGAAAATTTTAGCTTTTGACCAACATTGTATCAATAAGTGTGTGCATTTGATATCTTTGTTATTGTAATTATGAAAAATTTTATCAAATCATTATCGGCCACTGCCCAAAACAATTTGTAAATTTTTTGTGGGGAGCATGGGGGCTATGTAAGTAGGCTGTTTATGTTTTCTTATTGGCAATGTTACATAGCGCTCTGTATGAAAATCACTGGCTGTGCTGTGGGCAGTCTGTGGCTAGTTTGCATTGTTGCCTGCCATTGTAGTGTTGGGCAGCGGCAGCTGGATGTGAACAGCGCGTAGTGTTGCGCAGTTGGAGGTGAGCCGCCAGCAGTGGTGGATGTGACGAGAGAGATGGCGGAGTTTTGAAATTTGTTATACTGGATATCATGAACTGCTATATACGTTATGACTTTTGAACACAATTGAGGTAAATACATTGTTTGTTCTCTATTAAAATCTTTCATTTGCTAACTATGCCAATCAGTAGTTAGTGCCTTCCGTAGTTTGAATCTTTTATTTAGCTGGCAGTAGTGGCGCTCGCTGTATTGCAGTAGTTTCAGTAATGAAGATTTTTGTGAAGTAAGTGATTTGTGAAAGGTATAGGTTAATGTTAGTCACGGCCATTCTTTTGTAGGGATTTTTGAAAGTCAGATTGCGTTGCGCTAAAAAATATTGTGTGTCAGTTTAAGCACAGTCATGTACAATTTTTCAAAGGGGACGTTTCAAACTGAAAGACTATACAGAATCAGTAATTAAGAACAGAATTCACATTAGATTGAAATTTTGTCGTTTGGTAATTAACGTAACAGTGTGAAATAAAAATGCAAAGCTGCATAAGGCTTCTGATCCCATGTCAAACAGGCTGATTCAGCCAAATTGTTGATCTCGGATATTTCCAGAATGGTTTAAGACATCGTAATTCTGTTTTCACAAAAAAGAATTGTGAGAGACTTACGTATTTGACATGTAGTCTTTTACAGAGTTGTCTTAATTACAGAGATAACGGCATCAGTTTCACTTTTTCAAATGAAACTGTAATAATTTCTGCTGCTAGTCTCGTAGTTGTAAAAGAGCCCAATTAGATGAAATTTCAGTCTTCAAAATATAAGCAGATTATGCTTATCCATTATGCATATCGTAGAACCCTTTACTGTTAACTGAATGAAGATACATAAAACTGTAACCACTCACTTTTCTGAATAGTTATTCATTATTCCATGAACCGGTTTTGGAACCTTTTCAAGTTCATCTACAGATGGTTTTCAGGGAGCTTTAAATTTAAACATAAAGTTCATGGCCATAGAAAAAGCTGCATCTCATTGCAGGTACTATAACTCTGTGTTATTTTATACCCGGGCATTTATGTTAATGCCAATCTTGATTAAAGTATTTGCTAATAAACTGACTGTATTATACATTAGTATATGAATAGAAATAGGACATCAGACCACTGGAAGTTTGTTCTTGTAGTAATTCATTTGTTTATTTTATTTTGAACTCTCATGTTAACGCCAGTCCGATTTAAGTACTTGACCATATATCCACTTTAATACGTGCAAACGAAAAGAATAACATCTCTGACTAAGATAGGCCTATGTCAAGATCTTTGTAACAAGCAACCGTTACATAGAACATGCTGGACGCTGGCAAAGTTTCGCTATCACAGTGTAAATGTATACAGATTGTGTAAAAGTGTGTGAAGTGATGCACCAACTGGTCTCAAAATAGAAGCACACAGGTAGACACTAACAGAAAAAAGACGTCCATAATGTCGTATTAAGCACAAAACTAAAATTTTGCATCCATATCGACTGAAATGGCGACACACAAAGCATGTTCCACCTTTGTCACAGAGCCAGCACCCAGCATTATGCTAGAAACAGTGCTGTATTTCCAGAAAACCTTCTGATGACGAACCCGGAAAGGTTAGAAAACCGGTTCGTGGAATAATAAATAACTATTCAAGAAAGTCCCTGGTTGCAGTTTTATGTATTTACGTTATATGATAAGGAGTTTCAGGGAAATCAAAGTATTTAGAACTTAGCCTTTATTTGTCTCGAACATGAAACCGATTTACTCTTTCTATTGAGAAATGCACAAAAAAACGTCAAAGCTTGTCTTTACCGTTGTTTCGGGAATCGTCTACTGTTCGCCCACATATTTATATTTTTCATATTGCCGCCGGAATCGTCATAATTCTGCCCCGAACCGAGAACATTCAGAGTGCTATAGCGGACTCTTCCTCTTAGTAGCTGTACGAAATGTTCCGTCTAACGCCGCAATGGAAGGACAGAAGTTGTTAATTTCCTTGTTTTACCAGAGGTAGATGACTAGCACTCCACTCTTAAACAGTTAAACTTGCCCCGCATCACTGCTGCCAGTCCGTGTAGCGTTAGTGATCACATGAGTGAGAAGCTTCATAGACCATCACACCGTTCTACACGCTCAAGAAATGGGGGTAATCTAGATTTGTATGAACAACTGGAAATACGCCGCCGCAATATGAAATTCAGTCGCCAAGTAACCGGTGAACAAATAGTCTTTCACATCCATTGCTATTTCAGGTACTTTTGCGAAGTATTTGAGCTAAACATCCAAGTAACTCGCCCTTCCAGTCAGCTCCCCTTTAAAAAAAAAAAAAAATGCACAAACGTTTCTTTATGTATATCAAAACCAGTCCTGATACGACTTGTGATTATTTATCACAGATGTATGAAGTACGGTCTTCGACCAGCAATAATACGTACGTTATGAGGTTAATGTATTGTGATACAGGTGAAGATAGCCCACAAAATTTAACAAAGCAACGACTAGAACTGTAAGTGATATAACCATAGTTACAAAATATCTTTGTACGTCGCGTATTGTCTCTTACTGCATGCAAAAAAACCTTGTGGAGAGCTTTCGCAGAACGAACATAAGACTTACCTGATGGTGATGCCACAGGCTTCGATGCAATAAATTCTGTAATAAAATGACTAAAAGAGAATTTCGTAACCAAGATATTTATATGAAGAACAGTCACGGCACGAGCGCCAACTATGAATAAACTGAAATTACATAGAACGATAGGTTACATTATTTTCAATCAACAGGCTTGGGCTTTTCTTATATTCCTGGTAGCAGTCGGCAAGTTTCCTTGACGTGGGTGCGATAAAATTCGCAAAGCACGGCAACGACATGAATCAGGATCACTATTCAAAGCTTCTCGGCCCTTGCTGTTGGCTATGAAAGCCAAAAGGACAACCTGGGTGCAAAGAAAATGTTGCGGGAACGTTGTCATTCGTACTCATTACCCACAGCAATAAAACGGCGCCCACAACCGCTGCGGCCGATTGGCTGCAAGGCATACTGTATAGTAGTCATTAGAGTGTAAACAAAAGCCCATCCCCATAGTTCCTACCATGCGATGCCAACAACGTCTGAGGCAAGCGGATAGTCAGAAATGAGTCTGATGGCGCTTCACCGGGAGAAACCTCGTCGTAGCGAGGAAGAGGATCAGTGCCTCTAAGCAAAGTTCCTTCCCACTTCATGCTATTCCTTTCATACGGTGACTCCAGGTTAGATAGGACGCACTTCCTCACTGCATTATGTCAAACCTGTCTTTTCTCTTTTGTAATCACTTTGGCCTCACTTCATGTTATAGATGCCATGCTCAATCACCATAGTGCTAGAAATGGAGAAATCTGGGCTTCTGCTGATGTATGCCGGTATTCCCTCTTCCTGACGGTGTCTTGCTAGCGACAAGTGTTGATCAAAATGAAAAGTACATCTCGCGAAAGCGCTTTTATAGAGTCCACAGGAATTTAGTATGACGTTGTGCCAATATAGACTGCGTGCGCGTCTTTACTGGTGAACAGCTAGGTGACAACCACAGTCCCTGAACGTTTGTGGCTTGTTACTTTCGCTCCAGCTCCACGCTCCAACTCCACACTCCAGCTCCGGCCGCCATGCCATCTTGTGCCGTGTGGCCTCATTCGAAGGGGCATGTGTTCAGCTTGTTGTTCCCCCGGGCGTTGTCCGTTTGCCAGACCTCGGAGCCGTCAGTTCTCACTCAGGCAGCTCGTCATTAGGCGTCTTCGAAGCTACGGGCATCACGTTGCAGTTTTATCACCAAGAAAAAAAAACCTAGCAGTACCGGGAATCGAACCAGAGTCCTTTGCTTAGAAACCAGATACGATGACCATTTAGTTTGCATTTGACCTTAGACTCAGAAGAAACGTACATAGACATGCGCATTGTCTAAAGATACAAACATTCGCTACCCATCCTACGTAGAAAATTAATCAGCACATGAAATACACCGTAACTGAGCAGGTCATTAACGAATTTACGTATTACGAGTAAAGTGACAAACCATGTACGAATTATTTCATAATAGCAAATTATATGCTGCAGTTAATGAATTCGCTGCCTGCGTTGCAAACCCTAAAAACTGAATTATTACACATGCCTCCCACATGTTTCCGATTGTTGCTTGTTTGATCGATGGCAGTGGCAATGACGAGTGCCAAACGAAGTGAAATGAAATACTGCGGTGTGTGTGTGTGTGTGTGTGTGTGTGTGTGTGTGTGTGTGTATGTGTGTGTGTGTGTGCGAGAGAGAGAGAGAGAGAGAGAGAGTGAGAGTGAGAGTTCTTCCATCGACAAAAACCTATTCTTGTAGCCGAAACATCCTATCGCGGCTCTTACCATGTAGGAAATGTGTAATGAGATGATTACGCTTAGCCTTCAGTTGTCAGGCGGTAAGGAGCGAGGTTGGAGCAGTTAAGGTGTGGTGCCCAAATGAAACAGTCTAGTACACAATATGAATTTATTAAACAAACCCATTACCTTGACAAATTACAGAAGTTCGTCATTAAACAACTCAACATGACAGACGAGGGTCGCAGCCACTCAAAGCTTAACGAAATTAAACTGTGCTTATGACTCTAAGGTCATCATGCATAGATTATTCAGACTTCGGAAATCAACAGTAGCTGCTGCTTAAGTTTTACTCCAAGACAGGCATTCAGTTAAATTCATATAGGACGAAATAATTTGTCACGTAAATGAAAGGATTATTAAGTGGAATGATATGAAGATTAGAAAATTTAAAAGGATTCGGAAGTACACCCTTCACGGCTATTACAAAATTTACATCGAGTTTGTGGCTAAAGAGATACATGACATAGTAATCAGTAGCAAAGGATTTATTAGTCCAATAAAGAACAAAATCAAGATGTCTTAATGAACAATCAGGAGACTCTATACAAGTAAGTTTTGGCTGCAGTAGCTGCTTTAGGCCTAACAGCATACAAAAAAAAAAAAAAAAAGGTTGAAATGGCTCTGAGCACTATAGAACTTAACTTCTGAGGTCATCAGTCCCCTAGAACTTAGAACTACTTAAACTTAACTAACCTAAGGACATCACACACATCCATGCCCGAGGCAGGATTCGAACTTGCGACCGTAGAGGTCGCGCGGTTCCAGACAGTAGCGCCTAGAACGGCTCGGCCACACCGGCCGGCTAACACCTCACAACAAGAGTTTGTACTCATTAAATTTTTCAGATAATTTAGTTATTCGAAGAATGTGAAATCAATTAAACTTTACAGAGGTCGGTCCATGAAACAATTTCAAGTTACAATTCAGTACCCAAAATAATGACTAGCCACTCAATTGTAACTAGAGAGTTAACGGCACAATTTATTATGTAACACCGACACGTGCTCAACCGGTGGAAGGCCCCACCAAAACTTATCAAATGCTCACGCCGAAAGGCGCCAAGATCAACAGTAATTAATCTTGTGCTCAGAACACAATGAGACAGTTTGCTGATACAGAGATTAAAATAGTGGACCAAAAAATATACCTCTTGTCATACATGCTAGAACGTCATGGAACTAATTTTTTAGATCTCTGACTCACGCCACTTAGGTAATACCCCCCTGTGAAACAGGGGGTAAGAATAGGCCCGAGGTATTCCTGCCTGTTATAAGAGGTGACTAAAAGGAGTTCCACACGTTTTGGCCTTTACGTGACGGTCCCCTGTAGGGTTTGACCTCCATTCTTCAAATTTTTCCCGAAGAGCGAGCCAATTGGGGAAGGGCGCCTTACATGGAGCATCGTGTCCGCCATGCATTGAGATATTTAGTCCACTTTCTCGTTGTCGCATTTGTCACGATTATTCATCATCTCTTGGGCGAGGACACCTTCCTGGGTGCGTTTTCCACCACGCACCGTGCAGTGTCGCTTTCTACGTCGACGATGAACATGGACTTCTTTGCACCTGATGTCCAGCATGGTAGCCAGTCCGTTGTGGTGGGGCCGCCATGTACCCTGTTGGTTGTAGCCCCCTGACCACACAGGGATCGCCCTCCAGATACCTGCGCCGTTAACTCACCACGTATGCCAAGTGGTAGATGCCCATCCCCCTGGGGCATCGGGACTCCCAGCAATGGCCATCCTACCAGGTGGCGTTTGCTGCGGCTGGGTGACGCCTGTGGGGAGGGCGGATTACACGCGATGAAGTCTATCAGCTCTTGCTGGTGGTGAAACACCAGCCGTCTCTAAGCATTCACGAGCTTAATTCAACTCACAGAAGTACGACCCCAAGTCGTTCCCCTCCCAGGCCACACCATGGGAGGAACGTCAGGCTAAGGATGGCAGCGAATCTTATTTGTCCCGGTACCTTGTGTGTTCGAGAGCTGATGCACAATATTTAACGACAATGAAGCCTCAGTTTTTTGTTGGGCATTTATAGGACAAGTTTTGGGAGGTGGAGGGATTGTCCAAAATGAGATCTGGGTCAGTCTTGATCAAAAAAGCATCCTCTGCCCAGTCACGGACTTTACTCCCTTGTGACAAGCTGGCGCCCTCCACCGGTAATGCTGGAATTCAGTATGATGTTGGCCCACTCTTAACCTTGATGACAGCTTCCACTCTCGCAGGTATACGTTCAATCAGGTGCTGGAAGGTTTCTTGGGGAATGGCAGCCAATTCTTCACGGAATGCTGCATTGGGGGGTTGGTATCGATATCGGTCGGTGAGGCTTGCCACGAAGTCGGCGTTCCAAACATTCCAGAGGTGCTCTACAGGATTCAGGGCAGGGGACTCGGTGCAGGCCAGTCCACTACAGGCATGTTGATGTCGTGTAACCACTCTGCCAAAGACCGTGCATTATGAATAGGTGCTCGATCGTGTTAAAAGATGCAACCACCATTCCCGAATTGGTCTTTAACAGTGGGTAGCAAAAAGGTGCTTAGAACATCAATGTAGGCTTGTGTTGTGATAGTGCCACGTAAAACAAAAAAGGGTGCAAGTCCCCTCCATGAAAAACACGACCACACCATAACACCACCGCCCCCGAATTTTACTGTTGGCACTACACACGCTGACAGATGACGGTTGCCACGTATCCGCTATACCCACACCCTGCCATCGGATACGTCACTCAACACAACGTTTTTTAATCGTCCAATGTTTACGCTCCTTACATCAAGCGAGGCGTCGTTTGGCATTTACCGGCGTGATGTGTGGCTTATGAGCAGCCGCTCGGCTATGAAATCCAAGTTTTCTCACCTGCCACCTAACTGTCATAGTACTTGCAGTGGATCCTGACGCAGTTTGGAATTCCTGTGTGATTGTCTGAGTAGATGTCTGCCTATTACAAGTTACGACCCTCTGCAACTGCCGGCGGTCTCTGTCAGTCAACAGACGAGGTCGGCCTGTACGCTTTCGTGCTGTACGTGTCCCTTCAGGTTTCCACTTCACTATCACATCGGAATCAGTGGGCCTAGGGATGTTTAGGAGTGCAGAAATCTCGCGTACAGACATATGATACGAGTGACAACCCAATCACCTGACCACGTCCGAAGTTCGTGAGTTTCGCGGAGCGCCCCATTCTGCTCTCTCATGATATCTAATGACTACTGAGGTCGCTGTTATGGAGTACCTGGCTGTAGGTGGCAGCACAGTCAACTAACATGAAAAACGTGTGTCTTTGGGGGGTCCGGATACTTTTGATTACATCGTGTACTAGTTCAGTTGCTCGAGGAAGGCCCTGGCACACCATATCTGAAACACCAGACTTTGTAAAGAACAATGGTGCTCCAACTAATCTTTGGGCTTGACAGTTTTACCTCTTTCTTAAGAAACACGTAGTGTGTATTTGTTAATATTTAGGAGAAATGAGGAAACTTTGACGAGGACAACAAAAATTGAATTAAAAGCTTAATAAACAAAAAATAAAGATACATGATCATTACACAAATATCAGAAATGACGCAAAAAACTTACTTAAACCGATACATATTCACTCGGAGATCGCCTAATAGGAAAGTGAATTTCTCTGCAAAAGGCTCGGTGGAACAGTACTGTTTGAAACAGTACCGCCTCCCGTGCTACAGAGAAACACTTGTAACCAGAACAGTAGTTATGACACGTGTCCCACCAGGCAGCGGCCTGCGACTATACGTGTCGAACGGCCTTATGTTCTGGACCATTCATTCCACATAAATTAATGACTGGCCACAAAGTATTAAAACGGATATCTTCTCAGTCCATCAGTCGTTATTCACTGCGGCGCAGGTGCACATTCCTGTGACCACTGGCAGAAACACAACTACTCAGTACTGACATACTTTTACTAACAGCGTTGCAGATTTAATAAAACAACGTGTTCCTCAAGATGTCAAAATTCCTGCCTTGTGTTCCGTCACAAACGGCAGCAGATTTATGTCATGTTTGACAGATTTTTCTTTAGTCTCACCATTGGAAGATGTTGCACTGGCAGGCGCACACAAAAAAATATAGAAAATTGTCGGTATTGATTGAAATGCATCATACAGTTAAAAGAAATGTGCGTACTTCAACATCACACACACACACACACACACACACACACACACACACACACACACACACACACACACACACACACACAGACAGGCAGAGAGAGACAGAGAGAGAGAGAGAGAGAGAGAGAGAGTGGGTGGGTGATGGGGGATGAGGTGGGGAGGGGGTAAGGTGAATGACGGAAGGAAACCAAGACCTTTTAGCAAACCACTGTCACCTAAATTCCATATGTCGTCTACTCTCGTCGGATTACTTCTGCAGCTTACTTGCTGTAGACTCGTCATTACTCTGGGTTTACGTTGCACTTGTTGTCGAGGTGTGGATTAATGCATATATGCGCACACTACGCGTGAAACATTTAGCGATCTACACTCCTGGAAATGGAAAAAAGAACACATTGACACCGGTGTGTCAGACCCACCATACTTGCTCCGGACACTGCGAGAGGGCTGTACAAGCAATGATCACACGCACGGCACAGCGGACACACCAGGAACCGCGGTGTTGGCCGTCGAATGGCGCTAGCTGCGCAGCATTTGTGCACCGCCGCCGTCAGTGTCAGCCAGTTTGCCGTGGCATACGGAGCTCCATCGCAGTCTTTAACACTGGTAGCATGCCGCGACAGCGTGGACGTGAACCGTATGTGCAGTTGACGGACTTTGAGCGAGGGCGTATAGTGGGCCGGGTGGACGTACCGCCGAATTGCTCAACACGTGGGGCGTGAGGTCTCCACAGTACATCGATGTTGTCGCCAGTGGTCGGCGGAAGGTGCACGTGCCCGTCGACCTGGGACCGGACCGCAGCGACGCACGGATGCACGCCAAGACCGTAGGATCCTACGCAGTGCCGTAGGGGACCGCACCGCCACTTCCCAGCAAATTAGGGACACTGTTGCTCCTGGGGTATCGGCGAGGACCATTCGCAACCGTCTCCATGAAGCTGGGCTACGGTCCCGCACACCGTTAGGCCGTCTTCCGCTCACGCCCCAACATCGTGCAGCCCGCCTCCAGTGGTGTCGCGACAGGCGTGAATGGAGGGACGAATGGAGACGTGTCGTCTTCAGCGATGAGAGTCGCTTCTGCCTTGGTGCCAATGATGGTCGTATGCGTGTTTGGCGCCGTGCAGGTGAGCGCCACAATCAGGACTGCATACGACCGAGGCACACAGGGCCAACACCCGGCATCGTGGTGTGGGGAGCGATCTCCTACACTGGCCGTACACCACTGGTGATCGTCGAGGGGCACTGAATAGTGCACGGTACATCCAAACCGTCATCGAACCCATCGTTCTACCATTCCTAGACCAGCAAGGGAACTTGCTGTTCCAACAGGACAATGCACGTCCGCATGTATCCCGTGCCACCCAACGTGCTCTAGAAGGTGTAAGTCAACTACCCTGGCCAGCAAGATCTCCGGATATGTCCCCCATTGAGCATGTTTGGGACTGGATGAAGCGTCGTCTCACGCGGTCTGCACGTCCAGCACGAACGCTGGTCCAACTGAGGCGCCAGGTGGAAATGGCATAGCAAGCCGTTCCACAGGACTACATCCAGCATCTCTACGATCGTCTCCATGGGAGAATAGCAGCCTGCATTGCTGCGAAAGGTGGATATACACTGTACTAGTGCCGACATTGTGCATGCTCTGTTGCCTGTGTCTATGTGCCTGTGGTTCTGTCAGTGTGATCATGTGATGTATCTGACCCCAGGAATGTGTCAATAAAATTTCCCCTTCCTGGGACAATGAATTCACGGTGTTCTTATTTCAATTTCCAGGAGTGTATGATGATCATCTAATGTAGCTTATTAGAGTGGCTGCTAAACACTTGTCAAATCGCTGTTGATTAACGTTGTTCTGCTTGGTACTAACCGACATCGTATTATGCTCCTAGTGCAGACGACGTTACTGTGAGAAGTAGCTTGACTGTGTTAATCATTTGTTACGTCCGTACTGTACGTCTACTGCATGAGAGTACGTAGGCAACGCCGCTTCCCAGTGCACGCGTAGAGATATTGTTGCACTTATGTAATGCTGCCGTCTGCGTTATGAAGTGGTATTTCTGGAATAGCTGCTATTGCGAACAGACTTTCTTCGCCACTGTGACAGGGTGTTCCTCGTAAATCAACTCTTCTTTTATTCGAAAATAGTGAAAATTTCTAAGAAAGACCGTGAAATTTGGTTGACCAGTTTTTAGTTGTAAGTCGTCTCCACTGAGTCCCGTGGCACATGGCGTAGGAGACAGACACAGAGGCGCCTTACGGGCTGTTACTGAAATAGGCGAACAAGTGCGAGGAATATTCGCGCTTCCAGGGTTTCGTACAAACATAATTATGTACACTCTAAGACAAAAACGGAAAAAAGACGCAATCCGTTGGAAATGTTCGAACGTGACGGAAATCGGTAGATGTAATGTACATTTGTAGCCAAGCAAATGATTACAATTGCTTAAAATCTGGATGGTTTATTAAAGAGAAAGAGCTTCACAAATTGGACAAGTCAATAACGCGTTGGTCCAACTCTGGCCCTTATCCAAGCAGTTACTCGGCTTGGCATTCATTGAGTTGTTGGAGGTCCTCCTGACGGATATCCGTCCAAATGGCACATTAGATCGCCAAAAACCCCTGCTGGTTGGAGAGCCCTAACCATTATGTTCCGAACGTTCTCAACTGGGACCAGACCCGGAGACGTTGCCGGCCAAGGTGAGTTTTGGCAGCCACGAAGACAAGCAGCCTTCTGGAGGCGGGTATTATCCTGGTGGAATGTAAGCCCAGGATGGCTTGCCATGAAGGGCAACAAAATGGGGCGTAGAATATTGTCGACGTACCGCTGTGCTGTAAGGTGTCGCGGATGTCAAATGGTGTCCCACGCAATCACCCCTGGTTGTCGGGCTATATGGCGGGTGACTGTCAGGTTGGTGGACCGCTATCCCGGGGCGTCTCAAGGCACGTCTTCGCTTTTTAGGGCTCAGTTCGAAGCGGGACTCATCACTGGAGTCAATGAGATTCGAGATCCAAGACAGTGACTGGATCCCAACCTGACCGCCGCCAGCCATAAGGCCCCACAACCAGGAGCGATGATCTGGCGTGCCATTTCTTTTCATAGCAGAACCTCTTGGATTGTCATCCGTAGCACTCTTACAGCACAGCGGTACGTCGACAGTATTCTATACCCCGTTTTGTTCCCCTTCATGACTGTGATGTCGTCAGTCATACGACCACACCGACGCGTGAGAGATCGATCCGCCGCATGCGATTCTCTCGATAAACGGAACAGAAAAACGGCTGTGTCAACCAAAAAGTACACAGCCAGTCGCAGTACTCCTGCTCGCCGCGAGGCCACTTCATCTGCAGCAGAAGAGTAGTGAAGTTGTGCCAGTGTACACTTCGCAGCCGCCAGCGCCGATGTTAGTCATCGTCTGCAGCTCAGTCATTGCTGCCATCAAGTCTTTGTAGCTCCGTTCCAAGTTAGTCTTAAAATTCACCGGATTCGACAGTCAAGATTACGAGAGAATAATTCGTCACTGCAAGATTTGTGACTTGTAAATTATGACATTCTACAGACGCTTAGTCTAGTCGCGTCTTCTATTATTGTCAACCAACTGATCATGACTACAGCAAAGTTAAGTAATAAATACTTTCTTATTTTGTACTCCTGCTAATTAATTGTGTTTTCCTGTTATAGCTACCAAGCAGTCTTGGCGTAGTAGAACCCATGTTTCCACCTCCTTGGCTACCTAATATTTGCAACCTCATGTTGATGGACTCGATTATGGTGGAAGATCTAGAGCCATCAATGACAAGCTTAACATCTGAGGTCATCAGTCCCCTAGAACACAACTGTTTAAACCTAACTTACCTAAGGACATCACACACATCCCTGCCCGAGGCAGGATTCGAACCTGTGACCGTAGCAGTCGCGCAGTTCCAGACTGAAGTGCCTAGAACAGCTCTGTCACAGCGGCCGACTCATGACAAGCCATCGTGGGCTTACATTGTAGCAAGATAACACCCGCACGCACACGGTAAAGGTTCTGCGGCATATCTCTGAGCTTTCCAAACCCTACCTTGACTAGCAATGTGTCCGGATCTCTGTCAATACCAAGCCGAACAAATATTTGCGTAAGGACCAGAGGTGGATCAACATGTTACTGACTTGATCGACTAGTGAACCCCTTTCTCTTCTGTAAATCATCCAGCTTTTCTATTTACACTTAGGTACAGAACTTTAAAAATTACCGTTTGAGGGAAATGGAAATTTGGAAATTTGTGGTAAGGTCTTATGGGACCAAACTGCTGAGGCCATCGGTCCCTAAGCCTACACACTGCTTAATCTAACTTAAACTAACTTACGCAATGGACAAAACACACACACACACACACACACACGCACACACACACACACACACACGCACACATGCCCGAGGGAGGACTCGAACCTCCGACGGGGGGAGCCGCACGGACCGTCACGAGCCGCCTTAGAAGGGGTGGCGTTTGAGCGAATTTGAAATGGGTTATATATAATCGAAGTGGGGACTACAGTAAAATAATACTTACGTTTTAGCTGAAATGCCTCCGTAGCAGAGGCAAACCGGTGCTAATTTGCTGACAGACAAAGCCATCGTCTGTGAGAAGTCGTAGCTTGTCCACTGAGCCGTTGACGTGCAACATTGACACAGTCTACTCTCCTTCAGTTGCCTGGAGCACCGCAGGCATTGTTGTGTCTGTAGGCCAGTCCTTATCCTGTAACTCATCCTTTCCTACAGGAAATCTTACATCCAGGCGCAAACATGGGAAAATACCCGGTAGGAAGATACACTACTGGCCATTAAAACTGCTACACCAAGAAGAAATGCAGATGATAAAAGGGTATTCATTGGACAAATATATTATACTAGAACTGACATGCGATTACATTTTCACGCAACTTGGGTGCATAGATCCTGAGAAATCAGTACACAGAACAACCAACCAACTCTGCCTGTAATAACGGCCTTGATACGCCTGGGCATTGAGTCAAACAGAGCTTGGATGGCGTGTACAGGTACAGCTGCCCATGCAGCTTCAACTCGATACCACAGTTCATCAAGAGTAGTGACTCGCGTATTGTGACTAGTCAGTTGCTCGGCCACCATTGACCAGACGTTTTCAATTGGTGAGAGATCTGGAGAATGTACTGGCCAGGGCAGCAGACGAACATTTTCTGTATATAGAAAGGCCCGTACAGGACCTGCAACATGCGGTCGTGCATTATCCTGCTGAAATGTAGGGTCTCGCAGGGATCGAATGGAGGGTAGAGCCACGAGTCGTAACACATGTGAAATGTAACGTCCACTCTTCAAAGTGCCGTCAATGCGAAGAAGAGGTGACCGAGACGTGTAACCAATGGCACCCCATACCATCACGCCGGGTGATACGCCAGTATGGTGATGACGAATACACGCTTCCAATGTGCGTTCACCGCGATGTGGCCAAACACGGATGCGACCATCATGACCCTGTAAACAGAACCTGGATTCATCCGAAAAATGACGTTTTGCCATTCGTGCACCCAGGTTCGTCGTTGAGTACACCATCGCAGGCGTTCCTGTCTGTGATGCAGCGTCAAGGGTAACCGCAGCCATGGTCTCCGTGCTGATAGTCCATGCTGCTGCAAACGTCGTCGAACTGCTCGTGCAGATGGTTGTTGTCTTGCAAACGTCCGCATCTGTTGACTCAGGGATCGAGACGTGGCTGCACGATCCGTTACAGCCGTGTGGATAAGATGCCCGTCATCTCGACTGCTAGTGATACGAGGCCGTTGGAATCCAGCACGGCGTTCCGTACTACCCTCCAGAACCCACCGATTCCATATTCTGCTAACAGTCGTTGGATCTCGACCAACGCGAGCAGCAATGTCGCTATACGATAAACCGCAATCGTGATAGGCTTAAATCCGACCTTTGAGTCGGAAACGTGATGGTACGCATTTCTCCTCCTTCCACGAGGCATCACAACAACATTTCACCAGGCAACGCCGGTCAACTGCTGTTTGTGTATGAGAATTCGTTTGGAAACTTGCCTCATGTCAGCACGTTGTAGGTGTCGCCACCGGCGCCAACCTTGTGTGAATGATCTGAAGAGCTAATCATTTGCATATCACAGCATCCTCTTCGTGCTGGTTCAATTTCGCACGTCATCATCGTGATGTAGCAATTTTAATGGCCAGTAGTGTATCTTTTTTCCATTTGGGACCTAATATATTTTGATAAGGCGGTAAGAGGTCGTTAGGCAGAGCGGGTGAAGCGTTGCTGAGATGGCGCTGGAGGTTGTGGAGGCAGAGAGGTCGGCTGTGCACGTGGAGAGGTGCCGCGCCCTGCCCAGCCCTCGGCGCTAATCAGCAGCGGCGGCGGCCAAGATTTGGCGATTCGGAAGACAGCGGTCTGCACTCAGGAAGCCATTACGGCTGGCGCGCCGCCCGCCGAGCACCCCACTCAGAGGTGCCCGCAGTGCCACGCCTGGGGGACCTGGCCCGGCAGCTGACGTAGCTGACCTGGAGGACGCGGCGCGCGAGCCAACTGCCGGCGTTGTAGACAGCAACTCAGGTATCGATATTATGTATTCAGAACTTTAGGTCGTACGCGACAGTGAAACAGAAAACAAAACACACTGTCAGGAGTTCGTCGCGACTACCGAAAGCATACATCACGCGCTGTAACTCACGTGGATCCCGTATGATACATCGCGTTGGTCGAGATCCTATGACTGTTAGCAGAATATGGAATCGGTGGGTTCAGGAGGGTAATACGGAACGCCGTGCTGGATCCCAACGACCTCGTATCACTAGCAGTCGAGATGACAGGCATCTTATGCGCATGGCTGTAACGGATCGTGCAGTCACGTCTCAATCCATGAGTCAACAGATGGGGACGTTTGCAAGACAAGAACCATCTGCACGAACAGTTCGATGACGTTTGCAGCAGCATGGACTATCAGCTCGGAGGCCATGGCTGCGGTACAATTGACGCTGCGTCACAGACAGGAGCGCCTGCGTTAGTGTACTCAAAGAAGAAACCTGGGTGCACGAATGGCAAAACTTCATTTTTTCGGATGAATATAGGTTCTGTTTACAGCATCATGATCGTCGCATCCATGTTTGGCGACATCGCGGTGAACGCGCGTTGGAAGCGTGTATTCGTCATCGCCATACTGGCATATCACCCGGTGTGATGGTATGGGGTACCATTGGTTACACGTCTCGGCCACCTCTTGTTCGCATTGACGGCACTTTGAACAGTGGTCGTTACATTTCAGATGTGTTACGACCCGTGGCTGTACTCTTCATTGCCGGCCGGAGTGGCCGAGCGGTTCTGGGCGCTACAGTCTGGAACCGCGCGACCGCTACGGTCGCAGGTTCGAATCCTGCCTCGGGCATGGATGTGTGTGATGTCCTTAGGTTAGTTAGATTTAAGTAGTTCTAAGTTCTAGGGGACTGATGACCACAGCAGTTGAGTCCCATAGTGCTCATAGCCATTTGAACCATTTTTTTGTACCCTTCATTCGATCCCTGCGAAACCTTACATTTCAGCAGGATAATGAACGGACGCATGTTGCAGGTCCTATACGGACCTTTCTGGATACAGAAAACCTTCGACTGCTGCCCTGGCCAGCACATTCTCCATATCTCTCACCAATTGAAAACGTCTGGTCAATGGTGACCGAGCAACTGGCTCGTCACAATACGCCAGTCACTACTCTTGATGAACTGTGGTATCGTGTTGAAGGTGCACGGGCAGCTGTACCTGTACACGCCATCCAAGCTCTGTTTGACTAAATGCCCAGGTGTATCAAGGCCGTTATTACAGGCAGCGGTGGTTGGTTGTTCTGGGTACTGATTTCTCAGGATTTATGCACCCAATTTTCGTGAAAAAAATCACATATTAGTTCTAGTAAAATATATCTAGTGAAATAATTTGCGTGAAAATGTAAACACACGTCAGGTCTAGTATAATATATTTGTCCAATGAATATCCGTTTATCATCTGCATTTCTTCTTGGTGTACCAAATTTAATGCCCAGTAGTGTACTATTATTGGTTATAGGTTCCACCTTCTATGCAAAACACTGTTTTTCCTTGTTATCCAACCACGTTTCGTACATCTGTGCCATCATCAGGGGGTTTAAGCGAACATATTTTCGGTTATAACTGATCTAACAAAATGAGGCCTAAAGACAGCTTTTATTCGTTTTTGTTCTTACCTTGATTTTACATTATATGGTTTTGCAGAACCATCTTATGTCCTGCACTGATAGCTTGCCAGGTCATGCGAGTCGACACAAGACGCCTGTCGATCTGGAAGGCCATCCTCATGCTTAACGGACAACAACAATAGGGCGGTTGATGACGATCCCCGTGCGATTATCACGCTTGCGGTCCCCAAAAAAAAAAAAAAGAACTAGACAGTTGGACATTTCCCGTTGGACAAGTGAGTGCATTAGGCAGTTACAGACTTCCACACCAGGAGACGGTGTTTTACCAAACGGGAATTTTCAACCTGGTGTGCCGTTGGTATAACTTCAGTACTGACGGCGATTGCGTCTGATTGGAATACCGACTCTATATTGTACGGCCTTCGAAAGAGAACTTTTTGTTCGCCTCTTATAAAATCGGTATTCGAGGATGACGTCGCGATAAATGTGTTGGCTCCATCGTGTAATACGCATGCAGTCCACAAGTAGGCGATAAAATGAAGTAAAGCGCGTACTGGGGACGTATAATCGTTTCGTACCTGAATGCAGGAGGAAAAGTTTGGAAATTTGTGGTAAGTTCTTATGGGACCAAACAGCTGAGGTCATCGGTCCCTAAGCTTACGCACTACTTAATCTAACTTAAACTAACTTACGCTAAGGAGAATACACACCCATGCCCGAGGGAGGACTCGGACCTCCGACGCGGGAGAGCCACGTGGACCATGACATGGCGCCTAAGACCGCGCGGCTATGCAGGAGGAGAGGAGGTCGCAAGTATTATTGTGAAGCACCCTTTGCCGTCCATTGGTCAAATGGTTCTAAGCACTATGGGACTTAACATCTGAGGTCATCAGCTCCTAGACTTAGAACTACTTAAACCTAACTAACCTAGCGACATCACACACATCCATGGCCGAAGCAGGATTCGAACCTGAGACCGTAGCAGCAGCGCGGTTCCTGACTGAAGTGCCAAGAACCGCTCGACCACAACGGCTCCGTCGTTCATTGTACTGTGTCTTACGCATATACGTACATAGATGTAGACGGTAAAATCTAGCCCACCTACCCGCCGGTCTTAAATAGGGAAAGTGACCTGCGAAATAAGTCCAACATCTTAACCACTGCGCCATCTTCTTCGATTAGACTGGCGGAGGACAAGAAAGATTGCGTCTCTCACGTTGGTTGCAGTCCGTGTTTGTGAATAATTTTGGGGGGAAATATGTGAAGAGGAGAAACGTTGAGACTACAATTCTGACGCAGATGCTCCTCTATGTTGGTGGCCACCGAAAGAAACTTTCTGCACATTGGCTTTAGAAACATAGCCGTCACCGTTGAAAGACTGCCGCTCGTACCATCTGCGTCAAGAGTACGGGCGTAAATATTGTGGTGTTCTGATCGCCGAAATAACCTTACTTCTCAGCAACCCCTCCTTTCAGCGGTAAATATTATACCTCGCATGCAGGTGTTTACGCCTCCATGGAGTGATGTGAGCTACCGCTGAAGCACCACACATCTTGCTGTAGCATGGATATTTCGTAAAACGCTCACGAGACATGTCTTATTGTTAACGAAGCAGAGCGCGGGAGCTAAATCAGTAAACAAGGATCCAGATAGAGCAACGTGCTAATTCCCACGCGAATATCCTGCTGCACAGTACACAGTGAATACTATAAACCACTTCCAGAAAACGCCTGGTATGCTTCTTCAAATTTCAGGGTTGAATTTCAAGACATCTTTCTTAATGGCTCTGAAAATTTGGTCACTTCACGCTTACGAATAAGCAATGGTTAGTATCATGACCCATATTTTCCATCCGAGAAAAAAAATCAAAACTTAATCTCGATGATAAAGAATTTTCATTTTTCTTAAAAATGAAAACGAAAAGGAAAACCGTTTCATGGAGCACCATTTTTCCAATTTGTTGCCCCGAGAACACACATTCAACGCGGATGGGAAATCTACGATAAAGTTTTTAAAATAAACGTTAGGAAACGTTTGAAGCGTGACATGATCCACTCTGTTCTTTGGCTACGTGAAAAAGTAATGGAAGTTAATTTTTTTAAATATAACATCATGAATGACGTCGGAAGTGCCATTAAGTCAGATGTTGTACTTAAAACCAAGCGTTAAGAAAAGGGAGATTCACAGTCTCGAGATTAAATCCCTCTGTGCTGTCTACGTAATTCATTAACTCATTCTTGAGAGTTTTGGGGCGTGAACTACCGCTGTCTGGCGAGCGAACGTTCCACGGGATATATTATACGCCGGTTCACTGCCCTCTTAACTGGGACACTTCGGCGCAAGACTTTAGTGCTCACCCCTCCTTTATCGCGATACTGCGGCCGATGAATTTGAATCGCGCTATTGTTAATGCCCCCGTTTTGGCAACTTTATCGGATGCTGAACAGTATTACGTACATCACTCACCTCACGCGCAGCTGCATAAAACATCTACTCGGAAATCTCCTTAACGAGTTCCGAAGATACAGTCGATTTATTTTCCTTCCCCCCGTTAATATGTAAATGCCAGTCGGCAACTCTTCCTCTACAGTGGAGGTGTAGCCCGTGTTCAGTGCTCCTATGAAGTCGCCATTGCAGTAGCTTTATCGCTTTTCCTTCCGACGACAGCACCCCTTTTGCTGTAGTCGTGGATGCAAATTGGCATGTTTGGAATATACCCATCACTAAGCAACCGCAGCAAGATATTATTGTACAACTGATGCTCGTACACAAATAGGGACGTCATAGTTCACTGGACGGTAAGTTTTCATAAATAACTTAAAATTAACGTCGTCGCTAAACTGTCAGTCTATTTAACAGTGATCTGATAACTCATGATGGAAATGTAACCTTAAGCCTATCGTCCACGAAAATGTTGAAAGACACCTAAAATTAATCATGTTAGTGTGTGATGTTGGTACTGTAGCTGACCTGGGGTTTTCATCCACCGCTTCTAAGGAAAGCTGTAAATTAAAGGTGGTTTTATCAGGACAAAAGAGGGGAAGTAAGACAAGGCCGTATTGCCTTGGCTTTCCTTTTTTCTTGACACCTGTTGCCGTAAATGCTGAAGCATGGGGGTGAGGGAGGGTGACTAGTGCTTCCTTAGAACTGAACATTCCCGACACTTAATACGAGGGCTCTCGCAAATTTTTAAGCTCAAAGTCTTCGAACCCTTGAGCGCAGTTTACCCACTCTCATGAAAACAGAATTGTTTCTCACTACACCCATGGATTCTTCTGAAAATACCACGACGAATAACTGTGGTATTTAAATGTGTAACTTATTTTTTTCTCCACACATAATGAAGGTACGCTCAGGGGTTCCTCCAGTTAGTGATTCTAACAAAGACTGAAGAGATATTTAACACCACCAGTTGTGCTCTTCGTCAATAGAGCAATGCCTGTTTTGCATTCAAATTAAATGTTGATATTGACTAAAGATAGGGTTCTGGATGAGCATTATTTCGAAGACCCCTGGTATGCGGGCGTAGTAATATGCAGTAGGTGTTGATACCGTAATGGTGTCGTTTCTAATGGGACGGGAACTCTTGTGGATTATTTGCAACAAAATCCTGAGACAAATTGGATTTTGTTCGACATTAGCTTTACTAATGTTTATGAGATCTTTCGCTGATACTGATAAACGCCTTGTGTGCTCTCACAGCCTCACGCATTAGATTCGAGAATTCGGGGAGGCGCGTGGGCTCTGTATTGATTCCGCCGACGGATTAACGACGAAGGTCGATATTCCAGTCAGCCTGGACATGGCTTTTAGGCGGTTTCCCACATCCGACTAGGTGAATACATTGCTGGTACTCGCGTTCCGTTTCAGTTACACGATTCGCAAACGTTTAGAAAACGTTTCCACACGTTCACACGGATACACTAGCCGCAGACAAAGAGGATACACAAATGCCGTCGTGGGAGAATGGAAGGGGGAGGGGCGAAAGGAAGTGCATTCGACAACGCTCTACCAATAACATTGCCGAACCAAGATTAACATGGGGAGACCTCGTGAAGATAAGGGATAAGGCTAGGAAAAAGCTGTGTGTATGTCCGAGAGTTGATAGAGGGAACAAAGCGTCGCACTTCGCTGTATTGGAAAACAGTGGAACGACGCCAACTGCATCGATGTTGAGATCGTAGGAGTTACGTTGTTCTAATCAGATGTAGATTTTAAAAAGAAAGAAACAAAAAGAAAGAGAGAGAGAGAGAGAGAGAGAGAGAGAGAGAGAGAGAGAACAACCACCAGCGCACTGTCACATTTTGACCTTGCGAAAACTGGAGGATACTCACTACACTCCTGGAAATTGAAATAAGAACACCGTGAATTCATTGTCCCAGGAAGGGGAAACTTTATTGACACATTCCTGGGGTCAGATACATCACATGATCACACTGACAGAACCACAGGCACATAGACACAGGCAACAGAACATGCACAATGTCGGCACTAGTACAGTGTATATCCACCTTTCGCAGCAATGCAGGCTGCTATTCTCCCATGGAGACGATCGTAGAGATGCTGGATGTAGTCCTGTGGAACGGCTTGCCATGCCATTTCCACCTGGCGCCTCAGTTGGCCCAGCGTTCGTGCTGGACGTGCAGACCGCGTGAGACGACGCTTCATCCAGTCCCAAACATGCTCAATGGGGGACAGATCCGGAGATCTTGCTGGCCAGGGTAGTTGACTTACACTTTCTAGAGCACGTTGGGTGGCACGGGATACATGCGGACGTGCATTGTCCTGTTGGAACAGCAAGTTCCCTTGCCGGTCTAGGAATGGTAGAACGATGGGTTCGATGACGGTTTGGATGTACCGTGCACTATTCAGTGTCCCCTCGACGATCACCAGTGGTGTACGGCCAGTGTAGGAGATCGCTCCCCACACCATGATGCCGGGTGTTGGCCCTGTGTGCCTCGGCCGTATGCAGTCCTGATTGTGGCGCTCACCTGCACGGCGCCAAACACGCATACGACCATCATTGGCACCAAGGCAGAAGCGACTCTCATCGCTGAAGACGACACGTCACCATTCGTCCCTCCATTCACGCCTGTCGCGACACCACTGGAGGCGGGCTGCACGATGTTGGGGCGTGAGCGGAAGACGGCCTAACGGTGTGCGGGACCGTAGCCAAGCTTCATGGAGACGGTTGCGAATGGTCCTCGCCGATACCCCAGGAGCAACAGTGTCCCTAATTTGCTGGGAAGTGGCGGTGCGGTCCCCTACGGCACTGCGTAAGATCCTACGGTCTTGGCGTGCATTCGTGCGTCGCTGCGGTCCGGACCCAGTTCGACGGGCCCGTGCACCTTCCGCCGACCACTGGCGACAACATCGATGTACTGTGGAGACCTCACGCCCCACGTGTTGAGCAATTCGGCGGTACGTCCACCCGGCCTCCCGCATGCCCACTATACGCCCTCGCTCAAAGTCCGTCAACTGCACATACGGTTCACGTCCACGCTGTCGCGGCATGCTACCAGTGTTAAAGACTGCGATGGAGCTCCGTATGCCACTGCAAACTGGCTGACACTGACGGCGGCGGTGCACAAATGCTGCGCAGCTAGCGCCATTCGACGGCCAACACCGCGGTTCCTGGTGTGTCCGCTGTGCCGTGCGTGTGATCATTGCTTGTACAGCCCTCTCGCAGTGTCCGGAGCAAGTATGGTGGGTCTGACACACCGGTGTCAATGTGTTCTTTTTTCCATTTCCAGGAGTGTATTTACGTAATCTGAATGATCACCTGGTGGTGAACCGAGACTCGAAACACGCAGTGATATATTAAACATAATACATTGCATACACTTAATATAAACTTGTACTTAGTGTGGGACTGGCTCTGGTGTCGTAAAAGCCTTGATTTCTTGAAAAGGTTGGGTACAGAGATGTAGTTTTGGCAGCAGAACCAGCGACGGAGAGACGTGGCGCAGGTCCGAGGTGGGCTGTAAGTCCACAGTTTGTGCTGGCAGCGTGCCACGGAAGCGGCCCGGAAGTTTTTACCTGCGCGGACCTCTGTAAATGAGAGAAGCGCCCCTCCGCTGTCAGAACATCCGGCCTGCGTGACGCGCATGCGCCCAGCGCTCGTCGCCCTTGCCTACTTGCCGTGGCTGCGTCTCACCGGACCAGCGCTGCCCGCAGAAGCCAGCTGATGTTTCCCCGACACACGCAGAGCCTTCATAGAGATCACCAGGATCGGTGCGAAATGGATGCCGCGCTCCACTGTGCAACAACAGATTGTAACTAAGAAATACGGGCGTGTTCCCTTACAGCATGGCGCAACAATTACATTAAAATCCGAAGGTTAATCGTCAGACACATCAAGCACAACAGTATCCAAAACATGTAATTATAAATATTTAAAGAGCAGAGAGGCACGTTTTACATTTAGTACCGGTGCTGGAAAATTATTCTAACTACAACTGTCATTGCCAGTGGCTGACCAGCTGCAGTTAATCTTCCCAGTGGTTTCCAGACAAATCCGTCCAGTTCAATATTGCGTGAATTACAGCCCCTTCAGGGAGGGTCTGGATCAACTGGGTCTCTGAAAAGTTCCATCTGTAATATACTTGTCGACGGGACATTAAACACCAACGTCCTTCCTTCCTTCTGAGATGGCGATGGTACGCTTGCAACAGCTCATGTCGACATCTAAATGCCTTAACGATGTCAATCCGATCACCAGAGGTGATGTGAAGCTCCATATGCCCATCAAACATGGCGTCTGTCCGGGCCAGAACTGTATCACCACGAAAACCGTGCTACACTATGTGATCAAAACTATCCGGACACCTCGCCGACAATGACTTACAAGTTCGTGGCGCCCTCCATAGGTAATGCTGCAATTCATTATTGTGTTGACCCACCCATAGCCCTGATGACAGCTTCCACTCTCGCAGGAATACGTTCCATCAGGTGCTGGAAGGTTTCTTGGGGAATGGCAGCCCATTCTTCACGGAGTGCTGCACTGAGGTGAGGTATCGATGTCAGTCGCTGAGGCCTGGCACGATGTCGGCGTTCCAAAATATCCCAAAGGTGTTCTGTAGGATTCAGGTCAGAACTCTGTGCAGGCCAGTCCATCAGCGGGACCTTATTGTCGTGTAACCACTCCGCCACAGGCCATGCATTATGAACAGGTGCTCGATCGGGTTGAAAGTTGCAATCGCCATTCCGGAATTGCTCTTCAACAGTGGGAAGCAAGAAGGTGCTTAAAACATCTGTGTTGGCCTGTGCTGTGACAGTGCCGCGTAAAAGAAAAAGGGGTGCAAGCCCTCTCTATGAAAAACACAACCACACCATAACACCACCGCCTCCTAATTTTACTGCTGGCACTGCACACGCTGGCAGATGACGTTCACCAGGCATTCGCCAAACACACTGCCGTCGATCGCCACATTGTGTACCGTGATTCGTCACTCTACACAACGTTTTTCCACTGTTCAATCGTCCAGTTTTTACACTCCTTACACCAAAAGAGGCATCGTTTGGCATTTACCGGCGTGATTTGTGGCTTACGAGCAGCCGGTCGATCATGAAATCCAAGTTTCCTCACCTCCCACATAACTGTCATAGTACTTGCAATGGATCCTGATGCAGTTTGGAATTCCTGTGTGATGGTCTGATTAGATGTCTGCCTATTACGCATTACGAGCCTCTTCAACTGTCGGCGGTCTCTGTCAGACAACAGGCGAGGTCGGCCGTACGATTTTGTGCTGTACGTGTCACTTCACGTTTCCACATCGATATCACATCGGAAACAGTGAATTTTGGGATGTTTAGTGCTGTGGAAATCTCGCATACATACGAATGACACAAGTGACAATCACCTGACCACGTACGAAGTAAGTGAGTTCCGCTGAGCGCCTCATTCTGCTCTCTCACGATGTCTAATGACTACTGAGGTCGCTGATATGGAGTACCTGGCAGTAGGTGGCAGCACAATGCACCTAATATGAAAAACGTATGTTTTTGTGGGTGTCCGGATACTTTTGATCAATATCGCTAACTTGTTTGGTCTAGTGACCACATTTCCCTGCAGACCAATGAGCGACGAAAATCGTTCTGATAACGGTAGGGGGATTCACCTGTTAGTAGTTGGTCTACAATTATCTGGTAAGTAAAGGTTGCATGGGGGCTTAATTAAATATACTGCAAATAATTTTTAAATTTTCGTCGCTGTCTGTCCGATTACGCAGTCTCGTAACCGGTTGGCCCTGACTGGTATTAGTACGCAATCTGACTGCATAGAATAACAACAAAGAATGAAAGAAAAATTTCCGTTAACACAATTAATTAACTAAGTCCCCAGCAACTATAAAAGCTACGAAACAACAAAGCACCAGTGTAACTGTTCTGTGTGTGGAAGAGTGATTCAACGTACACATCTGGCACGGTTCTTCCTCAATAAGACAAGGTATTTTATGCACCATTTACACTGAAGTAATTAAAAAAAGAAACAGAAATACTATAATTGCACATAGAAACCAGAATTACACTCTAATACATGAACACAAGCCAGATGCTTTGTTGACTGAACCTGTGACCAAGAGACATTGTTAGTTAGGACATTTGAAATAATAAAAAAAAGAAATTTATTACCTTCATATATATTGACGAAACATACACTCTGATCATTACAACATCCGCAATCGAACAGCATCGGCTGTCTAGCCCATCAGAACAACTGCATACAACATGCTCACAACTAGTCACAGCTACATCGGAACTCCTACTGCCCACTTCTCAATAAGCACTCTCCACCACGACTTCTCGACAAGAACTCTCCACTACCACTACTTAACAAACACTGCCAGTGGAGGCGGCTGAATAATACTCTTTGGCGCAGTCTCTGGCGCTGTGACTCAGTGTAGCCACCTTTCAAGGTGCACTCTAAGTATTAAGAATCAGCAATAAACAGTTCCGATTCTGGATTCCCCGAATCGGGACACAAAATTGCACGACGTTTGCCGCGAAGACGGACTTCCCTGAGCAGTGGCTGCAGCACTCAGCTCGCATTTCGGAAGAGAGGGTTCAATATTGGCGTCCAGTTACCCTGCTATATAATTTGCGCGATTTCTGCAAATTGATTCAGGCAGATGTTGGAAAAGGACTCCGCTGGGTATCTGCACCCTCCCTCCCCTTCTCTTGCCACCCTCAAGTGCAGTAAAGCAAAGCTGTCCTATTCTCGACTCGATTGTTATTTTGAACTTCGAAGTTCCTTACTAGGCATGGCCAGTTCGCACTGACAGCGGCTATAGAGGGATGCCCAGTTTCATGTTAACTCCATACTGCAGAGCAGAAGGGCATTTTTCGGCTATACGGACCACTGGCAGAGGCAAAGAAGCGACATGTTATTGGGAAGAAGCCCAGAAGTGCTAGAGGATTGAACCCCTATCTTTCCGACTGGTAGTGTGACACTTTCCCACTCTGAAACGGCGCCACGCGATTCTGGTCCATTCCCAACTCCGCTCACACTCTAATGACGTCGTCATTGACGGGATGTTAAACCCCTTTCTTCCTTTCATTGCTCGGTATGACGGTAAACTAACTCCTGAAATAGATGTAAGTCGTACAAGCTATTGTGCATAAATGGCTGAATTTCTTGGCATTTGTACGGAATAGTGTCAGTCATACTGTAGAAGGGTGACAACTGGACACACGCACACGCACACACACACACACACACACACACACACACACACACACACACACTGTTGCGCTCTCAATGCCGCAGAGGTTGCAGATTGCCCTTGTCGTGCTTAAGGACAACCGAGGATTCTTCCCCGTCAAACGCGGTCCTAACGGAGTCTTTGTGGTAGTTCTTGACAGACAACTTGCAGCAAATGCAGAGACGCGGGTGAGGCTTTGTGGGTCTTTTTTGTGGCTCACGTAACGGTTCGAAGGATGAAAGACTTAAATCCACATACAAGTAGCATACTCCACTTTGAGTGGGCTGCGGCATTTATTCCTCGCTGTTCTAGTGGACTGCTACGATACTGTGGCGCGGTTATTTCAGCGTGAGCCACAATAGCAGACAAGCGCCTGCAAACAAATGAAAAAAAAATTCATAACTTTATTTCTCCGAGGACGTAATTAAGACTTTGTTTACCTCTCGTATTTCCAGTTCACCCAGCCACCTTGACATTTTCCTCTTTCGTGGATTTTACACAACCTTTGGGTGTTACTGCAATACACAACCGGGCAGTTACAAATGCAGAGACTATCGAACTGACGTTGAAAAACAATAAAATCAACAGTTAAATAAATTTAATGTAGGTCAAATAACAAAAACGATACACATGTCGATACGTGTTTCTCGGTATTATGACACACCAGATATCTTTGTGAACTCGAACTTTTAACAACTTCATCTATCGTTGACGTCAGGAGTTACCTGCCGTACTAATGGTTAACTCCTGTCTTTGACGGCAAAGGAAGTAGTAACAAGTTTGAGTCTAAAAAAATGGTTCAAATGGTTCTGAGCACTATGGGACTCAACTGCTGTGGTCGTAAGTCCCCTAGAACTTAGAACTACTTAAACCTAACTAACCTAAGAACATCACACACATCCATGCCCGAGGCAGGATTCGAACCTGCGACCGTAGCGGTCGTGCGGTTCCAGACTGTAGCGCGTTTACAAGTTTGAGTCTACAAACAAATCTGGCGAGGCACAATACCGAGAAAAATTTATTCAAGAATCCTGCCAGAACAAAGAACGCTCTCACAGAATACACATATAACTATTACTTAGAAGTCCGGTCATATCTTGCCTGTATGAAGCTTTATGTTCACAAGGGCGGCAAGTTATTTAAATTTCGAAAATGAAATGGTGTTTCGAGCTATTCTGGAAGAAAAAAAACGCTCACTCTTTAAATCAGCGCAAAACAACCCTGGATAACTGTAGTAGTGCGTTTCCAACTAGAAACTGCAAGACGGTAGTACTGCGTTTCCAACTAGAAATCGCAAAAAGTTGGTAGAGAAATTCATGAATGACCTAGAATTTACCTGAAAGCATATTATGTTATCTTCGCTTCTATGAGTCTATTTTAACAGTGGATACATACGAAACTGAGACGCTTCACGAATACAACGGAGTTTCTCGTTTCCTCTACGTCTACACCTAGCGAGCGATTTCACGGTGTGTGGCGGAGGGTACTTCCAGAGTCACTATCTGTTTCCGCCACCTGTTCCATTCGCGAATGGTACGCCACAAGAATGACTGTTCACAAACTTCCGTATGAGCTCTAATTTCTGCGATTTACTCGTCATAGTTATTTCGTGAGACGCATGTAACAGGGAGTTATATGTTGTCAGGCTGTTCGTGGAAAGTGCTGTATCGAAATTTCAATAGGAAATCTGTCGGTCATACGTAACGCTTCTCTCATAACGTGTGCGCCGGCCGCTGGGGCCAAGCGGTTCTAGGCGCTTCAGTCTGGGACCGCGCGACCGCTACGGTCGCAGGTTCGAATCCTGCCTCGGGCATGGATGTGTGTGATGTCCTTAGGTTAGTTAGGTTTAAATAATTCTAAGTTCTAGGGGACTGATGACCTCAGAAGTTAAGTCGTGTAGTGCTCAGAGCCATTTTTGAACTTAGAAACTACTGAACCCTAACTAAGCTTTGGACATCACACACATCCATGCCCGAGGCAGTATTCGAACCTGCGACCGTAGCAGCCTCATGGTTCCGGACTGAAGAGTCTAGAACCGCTCGACCACAACGGCCGGCTAGTTCTAATAGCGTCAGGTGCTCACGTCCAGTTAACTCAGAGACGGTTCCCATGAGAAGACCCCAGACAGTTTCCTTCACAATCATTATGCGAATGAACTGGAGCTTCATCTCATATGCCGAAGAAGGCTGTGGTAGGCTAAACACTAACGTTAGTTTCATATTCCTTTCTCTCTTGATCTCTCCGAACTTCTTGAATTCTCATCGTTTCCCGTAAACAATCTAGTTTTTCATCATCATTGGACGAGCACAGGAAACTCTTAAACATCTCTGGATTGAAAAGCGTTTAGAGTGGAAATTTAGCGAGGATATGCAGCTACTACGGTTCTTTTTTATGTAACCTCGGTTCGAGCAGTTTCGTCATTTTATATCTGCTATTGATACATCTCGTTAGGCTTAATAGGAGCATCAGATTAGTGATTGTGGGACGTGTAGGGAGTCACGTGATTTGGAAGCTGTGTTATTTAAATTAATCACTACAGGTACGAACTTTAAAGGGTTCAGGAGACTGCATTTCAGAAATTTTTCTGTATTAGATAGGTGCTGCGTAGTGCCGTATTTCTTATGCCACACACAGTTACCGCACACAGTATAACTGTTAGCACTACTGAAAACTTAAAAAGCCAACAGTTTGTCTTTGAAAACTTCCTAGATAAAGCGAAGTAAATAACTGCAAAAGCAGTTTATAGAAACAAAGATACAGGTTTTATTGGGTAACTTGTTTCTTAATATTCCCAGCAGAATTACAGTCTTTGCCGTTTGTTCATACATTCTCACACACCTCATCTCCTACGCAACTAAAAACCGAAGATGATACGTCTGCGGTATTCAGAATATGTCCAACTTAACACAGCAAAGGATTCACTTGTTTTACTAATCAATTACATTAAGTGACGCTAAACAGTTCAGTTGCACATATTATTACGCTCTTCAGATGCCATTAGAGGCAACAACAGAATCGTTGTACTACAGTCTACACCTGAAGAAAGAACACCCACAGGAACAGCTACAGGTTCGTTGTAAACCTAAAAGCTGCGTGCTGGGTGCCTCATTTCCAGTGTTCCAAATACAACATTTAGAGAAAAGATGTCGCGTCATAGAGGAAGTCATTAGAGACGATACACGCGCTCCGTTTGGACTTTAACAAGGAAAGAACTCCCCCGGCACTCAGATTAATATTCACGGAAACAGTAGAAAATGTTACTCAGCAACGCCGGACGATGATTTCAAAGCCCGCCCCCTCTCAGTTGTCAGCGCAGGGAGCTAACTAACCACTGGGCGACATGTTACGATCCTTCCGACGCAGGAACTGCACTCACATTCCTAGCAAAATACGTATCACCGGCCGGCCGAAGTGGCCGTGCGGTTAAAGGCGCTGCAGTCTGGAACCGCAAGACCGCTACGGTCGCAGGTTCGAATCCTGCCTCGGGCATGGATGTTTGTGATGTCCTTAGGTTAGTTAGGTTTAATAGTTCTAAGTTCTAGGGGACTTATGACCACAGCAGTTGAGTCCCATAGTGCTCAGAGCCATTTGAACCATACGTATCACCACTAACCAGTTCAAGCGCTGTTAATAAATCCCTGAAAGACATCGAGGGAAACCAGCGCCCAGTCACACAGTTTCCAACTTTATTCGATAAAAATGAAAAAGAACCCCGCTGAACTGTCATAACTTCTCTTTCGCTTTTCGGAGTTTAATGAGATGCTGACAACTATGTTAGGTGTCGGATTACTCTTGCGAACTAATGGGACGGACGGAGGCGAATATAGCATTCCCAATGGACTTCGAAGTTTCCAAATTGTCTTACGGTATTTGGAATATTAATACATGAATAAAATGCTAAGATTACCAAAATTGCGACATGGTCGCAAACTGAAACAGTGATCCAGGATATATAACATGAATGTATTTTATTTCCGCCAATGATCACAAAATTTTTGGCCTTTTCATTACCGGTTTCGGTCAGTAATGACAATCTTCAGGTCTCGGTGCTGATTTATTGCTTCAGTTTACAGAGCCTTATGAGTCTGTCCTAAGCCAATCAGTATCACGAAACTCAACCGTAGCACCCAGCAATGAGGTTTAGCAAACAAGGAGTACGTACAGAACCCTAAAAACCAAACTGGCAAGGTTGAGAGCGAAATATGGCAGTCATATCTTGAATAAGAGACCTGAAATGGGGGACTTTGTGACGACTATACACAGAGCATATAGGAGACCAAAGTACAAATACTTCACACTTTCATGCACAATAGCGCAGACGACACTGACACAGTAGAATAAAACAGATCATAACAAAACAACGTAAACTAGAAACATAGTAATTAAAAAAAATCCCCGCTTAGTTTGATTACGGAGAGCATAGATAACTCTGTATCAATGATGCAATATTTCTGCACACCATGTCGAACCCGTTGCCCAATGCTATTGTAACCTGTAACGGTGAGCCATTGTGTATTATCCGTATATGAATGAACCATGGTCCTTGCGTGCCTGAGCGATACATATAGCTGTACCGTAGGTGCAACCACAACGGAATGATACCTGTTGAGAGGCCAGACAAACGTGTGGTTCCTGAAGAGGGGCATCAACCTTTTCAGTAGTTGCAGGGGCAATAATCTGGATGACTGACTGATCTTGCCCTGTAACATTAACCAAAACGGCCTTACTGTGTTGGTACTGGGAAGGGCTGAAAGCAAGGGGAAACTACAGTCGTAATTTTTCCGGAGGGCATACAGCTTTACTGTATAGTTAAATGGCGATGGCGTCCTCTTGGGTAAAACATTCCAGACCTAAAATAGTCTCCCATTCGGATCTCTGTGCGGGGACTACTCAAGAGGGCGTCGTTATCAGGAGAAATAAAACTGGCATTCTACGGAACGTAGCGTGGAATGTCAGATCCCTTAATCAAGCAGGTAGGTTAGAAAATTTAAAAAGGGAAATGGATAGATTAAAGTTAGATATAGTAGGAATTAGTGAAGTTCGCTGGCAGGAGGTACAAGACTTTTGGTCAGGGGAATACAGGGTTATAAATAAAAAATCAAGTAGGGGTAATGCAGGAGTAGGTTTAATAATGAATAGCAAGATCGGAGCGCCGGTCAGTTACTACGAATAGCATAGTGAACGCATCATCGTAGCCAAGATAGACACGAAGCCCACGCCTACCACAGTAGTACAAGTATATATGCCAACTAGCCTCCGCAGATGACGAAGAGATTGAAGAAATATATGATGAGATAAAAGAAATTATTCAGATAGTGAAGGAAGACGAAAATTTAATAGTCATGGGGGACTGGAATTCGATAGCAGGAAAAGGACGAGAAGGAAACGTAATAGGTGATTATGGAATGGGGGTAAGGAATTAAAGAGGAAGCCATCTGGTAGAATTTTGCACAAAGCATAACTTAATCATAGCTGACACTTGGTTTAAGAGTCATGAAAGAAGGTTGTATACCTGGAAGAGGGCTGGAGACACTGCAAGGTTTTAGATAGATTGTATAATGGTAAGACAGATTTAGGAACCAGGTTTTAAATTGTAAGACATTTCCATGGTAAAATGTGGACTCTGACCACAATTTATTGCTTATGAAGTGTAGACTAAAACTGAAGCAACTGCAAAAAGGTAGGAATTTAAGGAGATGGGGCCTGGATAAATTGAAAGAACCAAAGGTTGTGGAGAGTTTCAGAGACAGCATTAGGGAACGACTGACAAGAAAGGGGGATGGAAATACAGTAGAAGAAGAATGGGTAACATTGGGAGTTAAAATAGTGAAGGCAGCAGAGTATAATCAAATTAATATTTAAAGTAGTATATACGTTATAATAAGCATATAAAAATAAGATAAATAGTAAGAAACCGTACCCAGAGGGGTGGATGGGCACTGCTAGATGAGTTCGGTCTACCCTCGACGCTCGTGTAGCTGCTGACTGTAATAGAGGGGACGGGTATTAATAGGGCTGGATACACCCACCGTTCTGAGTATGACATCATAAGAAGCCAATCAGAAAACACGTTCATAATTAGATTACTTAATACATAACTACGAAGGAACAGTTACAGTTGGAATACATTGTAATGTCAGTTATTGATTATTATTCGTCAATGAATATAAAATGTAATATTAAAATGGTTCACCGCGTTACTGCTACGGTCGCAGGTTCGAATCCTGCCTCGGGCATGGGTGTGTGTGATGTCCTTAGGTTAGTTAGGTTTAAGTAGTTCTAAGTTCTAGGGGACTGATGACCACAGATGTTAAGTCCCATAGTGCTCAGAGCCATTTAACCATTTTTAACCATTAAAATGGTTCATTCGTATGAAATAAGGCTTAGAGTATGCTGCCGTCTAAACTCAGAAGCTAAAAATTCTACACCAAAGATTGTCATTGCCCCAGCGTCTACGTAGATAGTCCAGGATTGCCATGGAAATGGCAAGAGACTTATTGGTAGGGGGTTTGCTCTGGACCAGGACAGTGATCTGAAACAGGCTTTTAAATTGTGCCATAGGGAAGTCAACAGAGAAGAGAAATTGTCGGAACTGAAGAAGATGATTTGGCCATGTCAGTCACCTGACATAAAGCCCATTAACTTGACGCTGTGGTTAGGAAAGTGAAATCACCAGCGGCTGACTATCTATTGAATAATTTACAGACGTTTTGGACTGCATTTTGTGCTAAAAGGAATTACAAAATCGTATCTATAGAATGTCAAGAGCTTCTGCATGCTGTGCTGAGAGCAAAGAGTGGATAGTCTGAAGAGTCCAAAATTTAAACCATATTGTAATGTGCTGAATTAGACAGACAGAAAATATTTATTATGTTGGCCTGTTTAATTTGTACCATGCATTCTTACACTGAATTAAAATATATAGTTTTCATCACGGGCGTTAGAAAACTTTCGACCGGCGTTGAATATATTTAAGTTTTAACTCTGTAAAAAAATAAAAAGACCTTTTACCAACCAACTATCATCCAAATTTTAATTATTATTTCTCTCTTTTTGTAACTTACGTATATTTTATATTTTTGTGTACTTTTACACTTTTACAACTCATAACGCATACACTGTGTAAAACTGCATATTTTCTGTATGAATACAAAAAATCTAATTACATAACTTGCAATTGTAGTATAAGACGAATTACACTTTTTGGAAGCAAGCTGAAATAAAATGTGTAATAAGTAATAAACTTGTCAAATATTGTGGCTGAAAAGGACAGTCAGCAAACCTTCCAACAACCTGCTGTGCCCGTTGCGGAAGATAATGGAAAGTGGAAAGAAAAAACCTTCTGAATAACTTCTTTGCTTTTCCGATTGAGTTGTCGCGAAATGCAGAGAACGCCTTTCGGGTCAGTTTTATTTCACTCTCTATGTGAGATACACGATGCCCTCGAATGATAAGCAGTTAAATACTACGAAACCTGACGGTTCACAGCGTGTACAATTTGGTAGTCAGTTACGGGCTCAGGCTGCTGGAGATTTGAGTCACCAGTATGGGACTCGTAGCGGAGAGGACGGACGGTGGAACACTGAAGCTCTCGAGGTGAAACTCGGCCGAGTTGAGAAGTGGTCGCGAGGAGCCCGTAGCACAATGAACTTGGCAAGAGGGCGTCCAGACTCCAGAGAGTTTGGGGGAGGTACGGTGCGTGCTGAATCCTGACGTCAAAACGCCAGTAGGCTTCTGCGTGTTAGGGCACTGAATGCGAAAAGCAGAGTTCCGCTCCTGCATTCGTCATACACTAAAACTGCGCACAAGTTCCGAAGTTTCCATTACAGCCTACGTTCTGTTGCATATTAGGAACTGATTTATGAAGAGGTACATTTGCTTCAGAGACCGTACAAGGAAATGAAATACAGATCCTAGATAGGGAACTGTCGCTCTAATTTGTTTCGTACTTTACAAATGCTATATATAACTGCCTCCCATATGTATTATCGTGGTACCTAATAGCTACAAATGTTTTTGCTACAGCCTTGTTACTACAATGTTTGTTACTACAGTTACCACACGTAACACTGTTGCAGTATCACTGCGTCCACATTTCCTTCCCGACCCCAGAACGTCGTATTATTTTAAGGGGAGGATGATCCGCTTATGGATCAGATAAACTCTGTTCGGTGTATAATCTACTTTTAAATGTTTCTGTATTGAAAATATGAAGTGTGCGTTGTGAGCGCACAGGGAACGGGAAACCAGTTGGAGTGTTAGCCTAAAAATCACTTGGTTTCAACTTCCCTTACAGTTACGGTGGAAATAGTTGTTTGTCTAATTTACTGCATATCTGTCGCAACTAAAATGGGTCTTTTTTTTACCACGCATGTTCTACATGCTCATAACGAGCCATACAGCGGATTTTCCATTAATTGGTGCCCGTTTTCGTCCACTGCCGTCTCTGTAGTGAAGATCAGTTCCATTTCATTAGGAATTTTCCCCGACCCTGTAACAAAATCTCCGTTTGTTATACCTGCCCGTAACTTAGGTAGATAACAAAACAATAACTTCCAGCTGCATATAGCGCGTAATTTGGAGCATCTATCCAAATATGATATGACTATTAGCGGCAACATTGCCGTAATAACAGTTTCGCTCGTACTTTGATAATATAAGTTGCCGTATTTTGAACAACGCGGTATCACAGAGTAGCGCACAACTAACGTCGCATACGTAAAATACAGGTATAATTAGTCCTCAAAACAATATTGAGTTGTAACAGACAAATTATATCCGCTTTATTAGGGAAAATTCAAAAACAAATATCTTCAGTGTACAAAGAAACTTCTCACTTTCGAGTGATGGGAACAGTTTGAAGTATAGAAAGACTAAGGCAACCAAAGAAGTCATAAACTGTGATTGTTACGAAAGAAGTCTGAGCATCTAATTGGATTAATGTAATTAAATGATACCGGACATTTAATTAACGCAAAAAAAGTCGTGTAAGAATTATAGGACTGCCTTCACTAACACATAATCAGTGTGCAAATTCCAGAAAAAGTTGGTGCGATTTAAAGAAAAAAGAACCCACCAAACCTGCGTGTCGTGTAATGAAAAAGGAGTGTAACGATGCAACAGCTTTTGATAATCAGCTAATACGGAAAAATTCAGTGATCACTTATCATGTACGCAGAGTTCTCTGAACTGTCAAAGTGGCTCCATAACCGTCAGGTGGGGGCCTACGAAGTAGCGTTAGTTCTGCTGAAACATCGATTTCATGCAGGAAATGCGTGTTATCTTAGCGCGTTGAGAATTATTCAACCTGTACACAAGATAACACGAGATGCGTGTTCACCTAGGCGTAGGCGCATACACAGTCATGCGAATAAAAAGTTTCTTGTCGTTTTTGAGTATAATAGTAAGTTTCAATACGTCAGATTCCACAAATTTCTAGTGCAACATGCCGAAGCTATACAATAGTAGAAATCAGTACAAAGCCATGGATATTTACAGGAAAATTAACGTTGTTGGCTAGAATTGTTAGTTGTGAACAGTGTTTATGAAACAGTGTGAGATGCAGTGTACTGACGCATTTGATGTCAGTAGTACAATATGTATTAAGTCATCGACGATTCAGGTGGTAGAGGGTGGAAATCGGTATAAAGGCAGTTAGGTTTGTGTGGTATTAGCGTGTTTGTATGTGCCTTCAAGGCAGATATGAAGTAGACATCATTAGTGACAGTGAGTGTTGTGGACATAAACCACGACAGTGCTAGTACCATGCGGAAAACAGTTATCATGAGGGGAAAATGCAAAAATTGGTGCGTAGAAGAAAATAGGACACACTATTGGTCAAATCGCCAAGAAGTTGAACTGTACAAGTACAGTGACTGATAATTTCATTAGTGTGTGCACACGATAGGGATAAAACCTAAAACATGGGCTAAATAGAGTCATAGAAACAGTCCCTTTTGCGCATATCAAAGCCACAAACGTTATTCTTCTCATCTTGTTGCCGATTTACAGTTGTCTGTAACTGCCAGCCGTGTACGACCGATTTTGTCAAATGTGGAACATCTTGCGTTCGATAAACCACGCTCTAACATCCAGACATAAATAGGGTAGATTGAAGCTTGCTAAGACAATTTGTCCTGGGCTTCAGAATGGGATAAAATGATCTTCAGTAATGAGAGAAATTTAATGTAGATGGGGAGGATGGATTTAGGTATTATTGGCATGATCTGAGAACATACCAGCGGATAAGAATGGGCAGAAATTTTGGTGGTGGAAGTGTTATGATCTGGGCAGCCTTCTGCGATAAAGATAAATCAGACATGGCTTAGCTGTACACCATAACGATCTCTAACATGTACACTGCGATGCTAGAGACAGAAGTGATTAAACTGTATGAGGACTTAGGGAACTAGTGTCTAATGTTTCAAAAAGATAATCCATCTGTGCATGTTTCTGCTGCATCCGAAAGTAGTTTGAAGATAAAGATATCGGTGTCTTGCACTGGTCTGCACGTAGTCCGGATATAAACCTCATGAAAAATCGTTGAGGAATACTTGCAAGGCGTGTTCGTAGCAATGAAGAGCAATTCGAGGCTATACGTGAGCTGAAAAGTGCGATATGAGAAGAGTGGGCTACAATTTCACTGCAAGCTACAAACCTAACAAAATCAATGCCGAAGAGAATTTTAGAGGTAATCACAAAGAACGGCGATTGGACAGAGTACTAACAATGCAATAACACAGCAGGATAATGAGTGCCTTTATATCATTTTCCACCGCGGAAATTCAAACGCCCCATTTTGTTACTTATATTATAAAAGAAACAATAATTCCATCATGATTGATTACTTCGTATACGTATCTGCTACTGTCATAAATAAATTCAATACCTTATGCTACTACTATTACTACTTTCGTAGGAACCGTGCCTTTATACTGATTTCTACTACTATGTGAAGTACGAAGAGGAAAAATAAAATAGGGAAAACATAACAACAAAGTAGATCATCGTGAAGATCTTAAAAATGTAATACCACTGCAATGGAGACGTTATACGGGCCTTCATGTCGACCAGTGACAGAGTATTAGTCGAGCATCGGGACTAGATACCTTAAAGGAAACTGTACGGTCGATATCTTGGCCATTGAAGACGTAACATGAAATGCTAAAAATAACCATCGCCGTATTATCCTAAAGTTGTTTACTGAAACAAGATAGGATAACATCTTGTTGTGAACCATGGAGGTACATCGGTGGGCGGTATGTTCAAGGCTGTGCGAAGGAATTGATAGCTTTTCTGCTATGGCTTTAAGGGATCGGTTAGGACGAGCCAGGCTATTGAGACATCTACGCATCTCAGTGGAATCGTAGGAAGCAAGGAGACTCACTCTTACAAAATACTAGCGGGAAAGTTTGAAGATGCACTTTCCTTATACAGAGAGAGAATTTAACTGGTTCCAATACCTTATGCTATAAATATTGTACTATTACTTTCCTAGGAACCGTGCCTTCATACTGATTTCTACTACTATGTGAAGTGGTACGAAGAGGAAAATAAAATAGGGAAAACGTAACAACAAAGTAGATCATCGTGAAGATGATCCAATTTGCCTCCGTTTGCCGCCTCCACAGTCTAGGATTGGCTGAAACCGCTTCACTTGACATTAGAAGCCATTGTGAGCCCGAGCGTTACGTCTGAAGCATAGGAAGTGTAGTGTGTTTTCTCGTAAACTCAATTTTGAGAGACGGCATAGAGGTGGACCTGTAATTAGGAATGTCACACATGAATTACAGTCAGATAGGCGGTTGGTACAAGAAACGAAGTGCTTGGTAGTGGTACTAAGTACCCTTACCTGTGAGACTTGTCCAATGTATATACATAAAGAGATACAAAATAGTCTTCAAAAGGGTCATCAGTGAATTTGACACCTGTTTTCAAGATTCTTTGAGGTGATTTGAGTAATCATCTAATACGTATTTCCCATTGGTTTCGAAAGATTCGTTTACGTTCCGTCTACACACACGACAGAGGAAGGCATTGGCAAATGTATGTCGTCATAATGTTGTGGCGGGTTTCCGCTGATAAGTGCCAATCAGCAATGTCGAGACAATAGACATGCTGAAATTATGTAAGCGCTGTGTAAGAGTCACTTGGCCTTCAGCGCAACGCAGACGGGGTCTCGCAACATCGATAGAGGAAGACGTGGCTGCGTAAGCAGGCGGCGTTGACTACAAGCGCAATGTGTATGCTGATCCCAGGACTCTGCTATGGCGCTTCAAGGTCGCTACTGACACAGGTGCAACAGGATAAGTCTGACATCAACAATATTTTTCTCCGGAGTCAATAAGTCAATGCATAGCTTAACCAATGCACAGCAATCGTAACACCAACCACCTAGAGGTTGTCATGTCACCTTTCCTATACGTAAAATACCAGACATATGATGATGCAGATCACTTCAACTTAGCCACTAGGAGAAGAGAGGACCAAAGCCATGTAAAGTTTACGCCGTAGAAAGACGCCGCGCCCGCATCTCGTGGTCGTGCGGTAGCGTTCTCGCTTCCCACGCCCGGGTTCGATTCCCGGCGGGGTCAGGGATTTTCTCTGCCTCGTGATGGCTGGGTGTTGTGTGCTGTCCTTAGGTTAGTTAGGTTTAAGTAGTTCTAAGTTCTAGGGGACTGATAACCATAGATGTTAAGTCCCATAGTGCTGAGAGCCAAAGACGCCGCCCATGCCCTTTCTCTCATGTCGCAACTGGCGTTTGCCACAGTGGCTGAGAGGACACGTCGTTTTCAACCGTTTCCTTGAGCAGGACAAACAGTGAAGGAAAAGAACTAAGCAAGCAGAAGCATGGTCATATAATGCAGTCATCAGGATGCAGGCATTGCACTGCGGACCGTTGCAGCAAATTCCCAAACATCAACGTAAAAAAAAAAAAAAAAAAAAAAAAAAAAAAAAAAAACTGCTGTATACAACAAAATGTATTAACGATAAATGAATTACTCAGCACGAATGTATGTGAATTTCGATTCTTCGTTATCGAAATTTCTATAGTAATTCTGCAGCATTTGAGTGTCCTAGAAGTTTTTATTGTATCACTTCAGAATCTCTTTGCTCGCTGTTTCGCAGAACTAGCTGATATGGGTGTCACCGTACTGTAATTTTGGCAGAGATCAATTCGCGGCCAGCACCGTGACAAAAGCGACTTCATTACCGCTCGGTTAACCAGCACGAGTGAATCGGCAAACTAGTTTCATGCGTGGTTTCAGAACAAGGCCATCCGCTTTTTAATTATAGCTTGAAAACGGGATGTGGCAACGCGCACGGCCGCCGATTTAATAACCAGGTGGACTGGTGTAGACAATAGTGCGCGCCGTGTGAGTAGCCCAGTGCAAGCATTCCACCACTGGCAACACAAAGAGCGGCCCAGAAAGAGGCCGGGAAACAACTGAGTCGCGTCGAGTCGAGATGCTGTTTGTTGAGGGCGTTCTTTTTGGTCTTATCTGGCGGCCCTTGTGTGCGCTAGCCTTTCAGAAGCGCACCGTGCAGCGGTTGACGTTTGTGAATTCGTCTCTCTGGTACAGTAATCCTCTGCTTTAAAAACTGTCGTCCACAGCAAGCCAGGTCGGAGAATTTTTACAATTCCTGCACAAAGGGACATTTGTAATATCGAATCTCTGTCGCATTTCATTACTCTCAGATGGCAACTATATTGAAACCACCTGGGCAGTCGTGTACGTATCTTCTGACAAACGATTTAGCAAGAGAATGAGAGACGACGTGTTTGAGGTCTCTGTCGTAAAACGTGAGCAAATAAAATAGGGAAACAAAATGCCCAAACAGTTCGGTGTTGTGTAACTAGAAATCTAGTAATATTCGCGCATTAAAAGCTGCATTTTGGCGTAACTTTTGTGTACCATTGTCAGGTCTGAGGGCTCAGAAATGCAAAATACTGAGCTGTGAACAAACTGAGACATTTGTCTCTTAAACGTTCGTTAAAAAGCAAAATTGTCAACGTCTGTGTACTGAACTTCGAAATGTATCGCGGCAATGGGCCAAACCGCAAGACACTTAGTAAATGATGGACAAAACTACCGTTCAGTGTCCTTGAGATCCATTTCTTGTCGTTATTATCATTAGTTTTCTGCTTTATGAGCAGGTCCTTTGCGTTTCCATTTCCTGCGATCCATTACTTCCTTTTTAATGCCGCTGTATGTGTTGTCGGCCATTACGTCACCCTGGATCTGAAATCTCCTCCTCTCTCGCCGCCTCTGCCCTTCCAAGTATCCTTCTAAGACTGTTTTTATTCTCCTCCTTTCTTAATATATAGGGTGTCCCAGGAGGAAAGGTCAATATTCAAGGATATGAGAGGAACGATCATTCCAAACAAAAAAATATAGTAAGTGTGAGCTCTAAAGTGCATGCCGTAAAAGCTACGAGCACTTCATCTTCGCCACTGTGAAACACATCTCGTCTACCGAGCGAGCTCTTACTCATCTTCGCTACTGTGAAAGACATTTCTTCTACTGAACAAGAGCTCATAGCTCGAATGGAAAGCTCAAGTTTACTAGACAATGTTTCTCCCAAAACATGGAAAGCAAAGAGCTCGTAGCAGAAGAGATTTTTATTTCACAGTGTCAAATATGAAATAGTGCTCATACCTCTTACGGTACGTATTTTACAGCGCCAAGTTTACTAGACTTCTTTGTTTCGAATGTTCGTTCCTGTCACATCCCTGAATATTCACCATCCCTCCTGTGACAACGTGTATGTCCAGTCCGTTTTTTTTTTAATTACATTCAGTAATTGGCTTTGTTCTGCCACTCTTTTCAGTACCTCTTTATTTTTTGCTTTATCTATCCACCTTATTCTTTCCATCTTTCGTCATGTTCACATCTCAAAAGCCTCCAGCTTTACTCTCTCTTTCTTCCAGGATACTAATTACAGAACATTTTATTACTCCATTCCTTAAATCCTCGTCCACATTGCTACAGAAAATTATCTTTTTCTTATAAAATGCCTCTTTCGGCACTGCTATCGTAGTTTTCGTGCTGCTTTTCCAATCGGTTTCTCTCCTGCTCCTTTCCATGTGTGCTAATATTTTTCCACAATCTTTACACATTTACTTTCTGCTAGTGTCATTACTTTTGTTTTCTTTGTATCGATTTTCATTCCATAAATCTTTCCTGAAGCTTCAGTGGTGTCCACTACATCTAGTAATTCATTTTCATCTGCTGCTAGAAGTACAATGTCCTCTACAAACCTAAAACACCATGATCATGAAACTTCCTGGCAGATTAAAACTGTGTGCCGGACCGAGACTCGACCTCGGGACCTTTGTCTTTCGTGGGCGAGTGCTCTCATTTCTGGCACCATGATCATGCTTCTTCCTTCGATTTTTACCCCCATATCATCTAGTGGGCAGTCATCTATAGCATTTTCTAAGTAGAGGTCGAGAAGGCTACAAGACAAACAGCAATCTTGCCTTACTCCTTTCCGTGGTTCTATCCAACTGGTACTTCCTCCTCTCACTTCCATTAGCGATTTTTTTTACTTCAATATAATGAGTTTATAAGACGTCTAGTGCCCTATTCCACACCCGTTTCGCTTCTTATTGTATCAAGCTTATCCCAAGCCACGTTATCAAATGCCTTTTGCAGACGTATGAAAAACATATGTAGATCTCTTCCGTTTTCGATAAATCTCTCTCGCAAAATCCGCAAGAGTCCTATTGCATCTCTTGTGCCCGCATTCCTTATAAACCCAAACTGCTCCTCAGCCAGTTTCTCCTCCATCGCCTTCTCCAGTCATTTATTAATGATAAGATAGCTTTGGCTGCATGTGACGTGAGGGTAATTTACCTGTGCTCGTTGCATTTCTTGATTCCATGTTTTTCTGGTACTGGAATTATTACTGTTGTCCGAAAGTTATTTGGCCATTCAGCTCTGTCATTTACTTTGCTATGTAACCTCAGTAATTCTCTTACTCCTTCTTGTTGTAAAATCTTGAAGTATAATGTGAGATCAAACGTAACGAAGTATCGCGAACAGAAAGAGATTCTTCGTGCCAACCAGCACGGATTCCGAGAGCGTCAGTCATGTTAAACTCAACCCGCACTTGACTCGGTATCACATCTACTCTTACAATGTAAGTACATTCGTATGAAGTATCAATCGAAATTTGTGATTGGACTGTGGATTTCTTGGTTGGGAAATGACTACAGTATTGCTGTTGGAGTTCGTCAAATCGTAAGAACATTGGGTGTAACGGTTTGTAAGGATATGGAATTGAACGATAACATAGACTCATTCGTAGGTATAACACAGTTCTACGGACAGACAGCAGACGCCGTAAGTTGATGCCTTACGCTCATTCTACTGTCTGCAATTCCAATCTTTTAAGCCAGAGACAGTGAAAACAGCCTGCCTGGTGGCACAATCTACTCTAGACCGAATGGAAGGAAGAGCTTCAGCCAGTACGGAAACATGGCGTCACTAATTTTACGTCTCGGTCGTAAATAATGTGGACTGCGGCCGGATCGTTGTGACAACCATATCCCAGTATTCGGTGCGTCAAATAAATACCCGGCGACGGTTATTCATCTTAATGAACCGCGACACCTGCTGGCCATATCTCAAGCTGTTCCGGTTATTAAACAGCGTTGGAGTTTCTGTGCGTGCGTGATATCTTCCTCCGTTCTTCCTGTAAGCCTAGAGTTCTGTTAGAGACGAGTAATAACGTTTCATCAACTAGCGTATTTGGGAGCTTGCTATCGCAGATCGCTGTTTGCTCCTTAATGAAACACTGTGTGATCATCGCCTTGATTGGGGACCGTCCATCATGATGGGATAATAGTGCATAAGCATCTCTGGCTGTAAGTATAAAATAATAAGCTGTGCTTTACAGACAGCAGCGACCTGGACGTATTTTAGCAACTCTGATGTGACGCGACACGGCGTTATGGACTGTAGATGTAAACGGTAACTTCTTCTAATATCGTTGCCGTTACAGTTATTTTACGCCTGTAGCAAGCAACAGGTAATATTATTTGAAGTGCATTAAGTGCTACTCACTGCCGGACAGCTTAAATACTGATCTGGCAACGCAAAACTTGAGGAGTCGATCTCCACTCAGTCATACAAATGACTGTCACTTGTCTCGTCTTGCACATCTGGCAGTGACTCGTGAGGGGGAAGAAAGCTGCACTGTGGTTCGAGTTGCATGTTGTACTGCAGAATCCTTTACAATTGACTGGGTCAGTTCACAGTTGGGATAAAAGGAAGAGTGTACGACCTAGCCTATTAAAGTACTGCGGTGTTGGAAACATCCAACGATTTCCAACGGAACCTAAAGATCGCTATAGTAATGACAGATCGGCTGCGTGATGATATAGTATCAGCCGTAAGACGTTAACATATTTAAGACATTTGTGTCTAAGTATTACTGATCATAAATCTCTCTTATTTCCTGATTCTTAGCATTATCAAATTATTCATTGTATTTATCTGTAGTATAGGCTTCGGTAGATACATTGTCAACAGAATCATGCTTTTACTTGATCTGGATACCAACAAGCTTAACAGGAAGTTCGCACCCCCGTAATGTAGCGCGCATTATCTTCGTTTAATAAAGCAATAAATATATGGGTACAATAATACCAACAGGATAAACTTTCTACGTAGGAGACTTCCTACTGGATCTGAAATAGGTATCTTTGTTCATCGTGGCACAGTTAACACGTCTCAAACACTCCATAAGGTAAAACAATGGCAGTCGCTAAGCAAATAAAAGTAAATTAGTTTTCAGAAGTTTGAATATGGCAGTGCTTCAGTAGGCGTGTCCCTGTTGAATGTTGTATTCCCTTGACTTCCTCTGACCTTGATCTGACTTACCCAGACAATTAAGGGTGATCTACAGTCAAACGTGCTCCTTGAACCCCGGTGCAACTTGAACGTTTTCATATGAACATTTCATTGTCAGAGGTGAGCGAAGCTGTAAACGGCAGGGGAGATGCTAGCACTGAGTGAGGATGGAAGCCGGCACCCCTTGCATTTTGTACTTTAGTGTCCCCTACAACTGAGTGTATCAGTTCAGAGGTGGGAAAAATGATGCGTATACAACCATGAATAGTATCACGTCACCCATAGGCCCATCGGCCCTCGCAGGCGTGACGGAAAAGCTAACTGCTGGGATCGAAGTGAGTCTGAAATTCCGATCCTTGGATCTCAGCCCCAGAACTAAATCAACTACGGTGAAATATTTGAAAAACCGAGAATGGAGCGTGTGAGAGTTAAGGAACCAAATTTGAGAACCAAATAAGATGCCCTTGTCCCACTTACGTGCCCCATAGATAAATGATACGTCACTTCCTTGTGGCCCACAAATTTGTCCTGGTGAACCATCGCCATCTTCGGTAATGGTAGTAAAACTCCCACAAAATGACTGCCTCTTCACGATATCGTTAGGTTGCTCGTACTGTGCAATTTGTACGCAAGACAGAGCCGTCTCTTTCATAAAATCTTTCTGTAAGTGCAGACTCTCTTTTTTTTATGGGCTCGATATGTAACTTTTACTCACACTGGCCTTCGAGCACATGCTCTTTTTGGTGACAAATGCATCCTCTGTCGTGAACTTGTTGACATCTTCAGAGTCCCGATGGCTAATTTTCCGTCAAGATGGCTGTCGTTCTACAAAAGCACCCTCAGTACCATAGCTTTAAATCACCCAGCTCCTTCAACCGTTCATCTTCAATGGGTATTCTTCTCCAACAAAACAAACATCGCAATATCTTCTACTAGATGACATGTGCATGCAGTTACGTGTCAGATGGGGAATTTCGATACTTCCTCGTCCAGAGGATGGTAGTACCATTTTGATATTTCTTTCGAAATTGATTTTCTCTACTTCCACATATTTTTAGTTGGTCTCCGTGGCGTGTAGCGGGGAAACTTTTCGTTTTAGTTGAAATTGTAACGGAACTAGCACACGTGGGTTCACGCCTCGGTTTTTTGAAGGGCACTCGAGATTTGCTCCGTGCTGGGACCGCAAAGGGGACGTGATGTTTACACGTGGACGCCTCTCTGGTCCCTTTGTAGCTGTCGCCGCCTCAAACTCGATTTCCACCCTTCTCCAGCGCCTTCATCGATTCTGCCCCAGGACGCTGCGTGGACTGGTTACCTCTGTCCATCAGGTCTCTCACTTCCACAACGTATGGCAATCCAACAGTTTATTTCGTTTGTCCTATAGACTGGGAAGTGAAAGGAAAAATACAAAATCAGGAACACCCTTAGGACTGTAACTGATTTCCTGTGGGGCAGGCTTAAAGGACCCATTTTATCACTGTGTAGAATAAATCAGTTAAGTTGTTTCTTTAGTGACGGTGAGGATTCTTATAATCTGTACTTGAGAGACAATAACATTACATGATAAGATTTATATTTAACTCCGAAAGTTATGGTAATGCTGGTGGTTGAATAAGTCATCGGAAGTTGTCAGCTCAAAATACGTGCAACAAAGCATGTAGGATCGTTACTGAGAAAGACGATATCATAATTTTCAGCGCCATCAGTAACTTTTGCACTGATGACCAATGAAGCAGGCACACTACCAGTTACCTTCAGAATTTTCGTCAGTCGTAGTGCAATGGTTCATGCAACACGTTATATTATTAATAACTAGCTAAAAGTGTCGCTTGTTGCCTTCAGGGTAAGTATCAGATGAGAATGTGGATGTTGAAACGATGTGAATCCCATCGGTAATCGGTGTTAGAATTGGTCACTTACTTTGTTAATGTCGACTCTTGACAGTGCCTCGAAGGCGTGAAAATTTCCGAGTGTTGTCGCAGGTCGGATTTCATTGCAGTGTTGAAGCCAACTATATTCTTAGTGACAGTTTTATTGTTTACTAAAGAATCATAAAGATAGAAGATTTAGTTTCTTTCGGGCGCATCGCTGCTGCAAAAAGTGCTTGAACGTGGGCTGAGGCCTGCTGTAGGATACTTTTACAATTTATGTCAATGCTGTTGGGAATAATCTGTTGTTTGTCTTTAATCATTAACTTGTGTGGTCTTTCTCGTAACTCTTTTATTACATGCAATGTTCAAACATGTGAACAGAAAGAATTTCGTACTCTTCCGTGTGAACTTGCTCCACAATGTCTATGCCATGATATAGAAGTTCCCCGTGGAAACAAACAATAGATTATTTGCGCAGGTTGCAGTTTCTTTAAAATTCTATGCTGAATGTGTAATTTGTTGTGTTACATGATATGATATGATGTGAGGTTAGTATTGATAATTCTGGTATCAGTCGCTTGTAAGATAGACTTGCTGCTGGCGATGCCACTCACTCTGAAGAATGGGCGCTTTAAATTATGCTGAGTCGCATAAACATGTTGACGAGTGCCTGAAAGTGGCCATGAAAGGAAACTGTCGTGATTGAAGTGCGTGCTTATGGTGGCGACTTCTGCACGTCTAATCTTCAAAATGGTTCAAATGGCTCTGAGCACTATGGGACTTAACTTCTAAGGTCATCAGTCCTCTAGAACTTAGAACTAATTAAACCTAACTAACCTAAGGACATCACATACATCCATGCCCGAGGCAGGATTCGAACCTGCGAACGTAGCGGTCGCGCGGTTCCAGACTGTAGCGCCTAGAACCACGTCTAATCTAAAAGTATATAAACCACTATAGCCTGTGCGACCGGTGGTCTCTGTGCAACTGTTTTTCTTCTCTACGTGTTTGTGCCCTCACATTAAGTTTAGGTGTATGGCCAGTTGAAATAAGTTGAGCAAGTGACTGTTATTAAATGTATTTAAATACCGTCCGTGAACTGCCAGAAGAGCAGTTAGACAGACGGAATATCAATATCTTTAATAAATTCAAAGCAAGTGCGGTCACTATGGCCACACGAATAAGGAATTAAAGTTCCCGTTGTTAGTTGTGCCCGGACGACGATGTGCACTTACTCACTTTGTTGAATCACTTGCTGCGCTGATATCCAGAAACACAGATCAAATCTGTGTGAGGTGCTAAGTATATAGTGGTGGAAACCACTATACAGCCATGGATATTGGTAGGATAATTACCATTGACGGCTGAAATAGCTATGCACAGTGTATAGGCAGCAGTATGACATCCAGCACACTGACAAATAGTCAAATGATATCGCATTTGATGTCAGTAGTACAAAGTATATAACATTACGTCAACGATTCAGGTGGCACAGGGTAGAACTCAGTATACGATAGTGGGCTCTGTGTGGTGGTAACTTCTATGTGTGTGGCTTTAAAGCAGTTAGTGACAGTGCGTGTTGTGTACATAAACCACGATTGTGACAATCCCACGCGGAAAAAAGTTGTCTGAGATGAAAAAGCGATAATCAGTGCTTGCAAGGAAATGGGACACTCTATTCGTCAAATCGCCAAGAAGTTGAACCGTTCAAGAACAATGATTGATAATTTCGTTGGGCTGGGCGCACGATATGGACAGAATGTAAGATATGGGATAGGTAGAAAATTACTTGAGGCATCGAAACGGTTCCTTTCGCGTGAAGCAAGGGCCACAAACCGTTATTCTTCTCAGCTTGCTGCTGACTTACCGTTATCAGTAACTGCCAGAAGTGTACGACAAATTTTGTCAAACAATAAACACCTTGCATTCAAGAAAGGACTGCAGAAGCCTGCTCTAACAACGAAACAAAAACAGCCTAGACCGGAGTTTGCTGCAAGACATACGTCATGGACGTCAGAATGGGTTAAAGTGATCTTCAGTAATAAGAAAAATTTAATTTTGATGGGCTGGACGGGTGTCATTGGCATGATATGAGCACAGAGTCGCAGATAAGAATGAACAGAAATGTTGGTGACGGAAGTGTTACGATTTGTCCAGCGTTCTGCACTAAAGGTAAATCACGTATTACTTGGCTGAAAACTACAATGAACTCTAACACGCACATTGAGGTTCGAGAGACAGAAGTGATTAGAAAGTATGAGAACCTAGGGAATGAAAGTCTAATGTATAAACAAGATAATCCATCTGTGCTTGTTTATGCTACAACCAAAAGTGATTTTACGATAAAGATATCGGCGTCTTGCCCTGGTCTACAGGTAGCCCGGATATGGACCCCGCTGTAACCTTCGCAGAATACTTGCAAGATGTTTTTATCGAAATGGAAGGCAATTTGAGACAGTATGTGAGCTGAAAAGTGTGATACGAGAAGAGAGGGTGACAATTTCACTCAAAGAGCTACAAATTCTCAAAAATCAATGTCGAAGGCAATTGTAGAGGTGAGTAGGAAGTACGGGAGGTGGGCAAAGTACTAACACGACAAGACAGTGAATGGCTTTTACCAGTTTCCGCTCACGAATGCAGACGCCTCTTTTCGTTACTCTTGTTATAACAGAAACTATGTAATCCCATTATAATTGTTTGTCTGATATGTATCTACTGCTTTCATAATAAATTCGATACTCTATGCTATAAACATTCTATTATTTCTTTCGAAAGAACCCTGTCTTTATACTGCTTTCCACTACTGTAGCTCAGCGCAGTCTATATATAAAAAGTAGACAGTTGTCCGCCCCTTGTAGCTGAGTAGTCAGTGCGACGGAATCTCATGCCTAACGTCTTGCATTCGATTCCCAGCCGGGTCGGAGATTTTCTCCGCTCCGGTACTGGGTGTTGTGTTGTCCTTATCATCATCATTTCATCCCCATCGACAAGCAAGTAACCGAAGTGGCGTCAACTCGAAAGACTTGCACCAGGTGAACGGTCTCCCCTACGGGAGACCCTATGACATTTACATGGCATTTACATTTTTAGTAGACAGTTTAATATTTTCGGTGAAAACCTCAGGTGCTAGGCGTTATTAACCCCTGATTAATAAATCTAAACAGTAAGTAATGTCGTACTTCATCACATGAGATTTTAAAATCATAAACACCCGCCAAGAAAATATTCTGTTATATAAGTGTGAGCGCGTTTCTCGTTGTCCGAGTAAGTTAGTTCAATCCGGATCAAGTGACCTTGAAGTTGACATGACGTCGGTAGCTGCTGTTTGATGTAGTTCATGTGCACGGAACTCGTAGCCAACATGAAAGACTGTGATACAGAAGTTAAGAGCTCTCGAAAGCTATGTAAGTGGGATGTGAATGTGTGATTTGTGAAGTAAGGTTACGCTTTTCTGAAAAATGGGAATAGTCGATACGTAACTAGAGTTTCTTTTTTAATCTCGTAAGTTATGGATGTCTGTGTGAGTAGCATGATTGTTTATTTACGTTCCATTTGTTATAGAAGTGTATACTTATTGTTATACATATTTTGAACGTATAATAATCCACGGTAGCAGTGAAGTATTTCCACTGGCAATCAAACGCAGACGATGATTTGTGTCCCTGCTGGATCATCGCAATTAGCAATGGCAGTCTTGTCAAGGCGAAAATCTATAACATCACAACCTGCTTATCGTTAGTGCTTGAAACAGTGTAGTATAGTTTTTAATGAATTTCAGCTGAATGGGTCTCAAAAAGTGTATTGGAAGTACCAGTAACTTAACAAGAATGTGCATTATAAATGCAAGTAGTGTCGAGTAGCGTCGCGTGGCGTCCAACACAAGTACAGAAGTTGTCGGGTGAGCTGTACCTTCCGATACTGGAAGTAATTTTTTATTCGTGACGTAATGATGTGCCGTGTGTCGTCACCATAGCGCAACAGAGAGATAACTTATCAATGAGAATATTTAGTTTGTTTCTGCATTACTGAAAAGGATAGGAAGACAGTATTCAGACGCGATTCAATCCGTAATTTATTGCGTATCGTAGATTTTAGCTACAGTATTGCTATCATCAGTATATATGAAGAGAGTCATCGCAGAGGTTTGTAAATAGCAACCTCAGTTTGAATTAAGCTATGTACACGCTGAGGTCGTGTAACAACATGTCCACTTGCAAGCCATTAAGTCTCTATGACTCACTTCAAAACCAGTGATGATAACTGTACTGTAGCTGAAATCTAGGCCTGCCATATAATACGGATTGAATCGTGACTTATTGTTGACTTACTTCCTGTTTGACTTACATTACAGTCGCTCTGCGCAGGGGTTCCTTCAGCATTATTTTCTGAAATACAGTTTATGCTGACGAACTGATCTGTAGTCCCACATGCAGAGTAGGCTGATTGGTTGTGAAATGACAAAGCCGACGACTGTATCGCAATTGCAAACTGTTTCCTGAATTTATGCCGGCAGCTGTGACCGAGCGGTTCTAGGCGCTTCAGTCCGACACCGCGCGGCTGCTACGGTCGCCTCGGGCGTGGATGTGTGTGATGTCCTTAGGTTAGTTAGGTTTAAGTAATTCTAAATCTAGGGGACTGATGATCTCAGACGTTAAGTCCCATAGTGCTTAGAGCCATTTGAACCATTTGAAGGTGACAGGTTTAGCTTTAGCGTACCCCTGGGTCTATTAGACTGTACTGTGAAAATCTGGTTGAAGTTGGAGGAGTCAAAGAATGCAAGTACGAAAGGTTAATTGCGGTTAACGCAGATTTCTCGAAGCAGTTTACGTCTGCCATTCTGATGATGTCATGGGTTAAAATAGCCGAGTGGTGTCTACAGGTTCAGTACATCTGGAGTCGTGAGGAGTACCTGGACAACATTGAATATATGCGGCAGGTGTCAGCACAAAGCTGACGACTGTCTTCGCCATGTAGATGGGAGTAATTGTGCATTAGGAAGGACCATCATTCACAAAAGTTCGCGTCAACAGGAGACCCGATATCGATTTGTCTCGCATAGCAGTAATAACGAGCGAAAGACAAGGCAGTTTTCATTACCACCTGTGTCTAGAATCCGTGTTTTCTGCAAAGTATCGTCACAGTAGGTGCGACTCGATGTTATCAGCTGCAGGGAGCAAGGTAGGCTGCTATTTCACACGCGCTGCACATCCCTACTTCAGTCGCTTCAGAAACAAATCTTCGCCAGCTGGTTCATAAATAATAGCGTGCTCCACTGTCTACAGTGACCATGGATTAATATGGGAAACGTGTCCGCAACTGTCAGGTTGGTTTGAACACTGATCGGTCCTGTTTCGTGGCTGTATGCTTTTGCGTTCCTCAGATCTACGAACAGACGTACCCATGCATTCGAGAGTGGACCTACGGCTAGATATGGTCTCCTAACGGCGGTACTCGGCATTTTCCACATACACAGATGACTGTCAGAGGTGAAAAGTGCGATGAGTGGTACAAAAACCTTTGGAGTGACTGAAGAGACCGTTAGGTATGTGTTCTTCAGTTACCACTTCGATGCCATACTTCCCAGTTTCAGCCTGTATGCATGTCTTTTGAATCTAACTGCTTTGATAAGAGAACAGCAAAGCCTCCGCAAAGAGTGTAGTGTTGTTGGTTGTAAGAATGGAAAAAAAATAAGGACGGGGAGTGATGCTAATGGCACGTGACCTATTCTCGGAAATCTACAACAAAGAAGTGAGGGTTACCAGAGACAGAGCACAGGCTCGGACTAAACACTACAGCCTTCCTCATGGGCCAACAAGAACCAGAGAGCTCCGTTGCAGAAAACAGTTACATCCATCCTCCGCCACTACCGCTGCTTCCGTTCTGAATTTACAGACGCAAACAGTGTAAATGTGTCGTGCGAAAACCATTAGACCGAGCGCCGTGACGAAATGCGGCAATTAGTGTAGTGCCAGGTTACACGTTTGTCCCCTGTGCACAAAATAACCGCAGCAGAGTTTTACCCGTCGAGCAGCAACGTAGTGTAGTGGGATAGCTGTCATTTTAATGTGCTTATAGTGGAATACACCGTCTGGATCATAAGAAAAAGAAAAACAAATATTGGTAGCCTGTTTCGCTCCAGGTAAGGACCATCTTCAGTCAGAAGGTGATCCATAGGTGGTCCCATCCGGTAAGATTCTTTCGCTTTTTTTCACGACATTTCCTGGTGGAACAAATGGTTCAAATGGCTCTGAGCACTATGGGACTTAACATCTGAGGTCATCAGTCCCCTAGACTTAGAACTACTTAAACCTAACTAACCTAAGGACATCACACACATCCATGCCCGAGGCAGGATTCGAATCTGCGACCGTAGCGGTCGCGCGGTTCCAGACTGTAGCGCCTAGAACCGCTCGGCCACCACGGCCGGCCCTGGTGGAACGCTGTTATAAGCTCTCCGTCCACAGTTGCTGAGTCGGTAGAGAAGTCGCATGCCAATACTAAACAATAAATAGTTATTTAGTAACGGTAGCCGCTTCATCTCATTGAGGCGACAGTGTGTACAGATTTTAAAAGTACTACGTTACCTTGAAAAAGCTCGCTTTTCAGTACTCATGTAACAACCACATATTAAGCCACCACGTGTCATCAGCACGTAGTGTAGGTGATTTTGTAACCATGAAATTATTCAAAAATTTCTACTTTAAATTCTTGCTTTGGTTGTAGCTGAGGAGCTGATCTTTCTCTGCAAAAGAAGAAGTTCAGTGTCTTTTAATCTGTGTTCCCTATTTTATAGACGGCTGCAGACGAAATATTCAGGTAACGACCGTTCAGTTATGTACATGGGAGGAGTACACATCTTTTCGGAAAACGCGCATGTTACCACTCGCAATAGTAATACCGAATGGACAGATATTTGAGGTAAGAATGAATTAACTCCTCCTTTGTTGTCGTGTATTTAAGTTTCTCAGTGCAGTCGTCGGTACTGGAAATCGAGAGCTTGTTCAAACATTTAACAAACAACTGTCGTATTTCAAATGTTTATTATGATGTTTTCTTTGTAAGCAGTACTAACATTAGTTAATACAAGAATACTCGCAGTTTTAGAGGATGTCTGTCGCTCTATGGAATGAATGGTTCGGGTGGAGGGGGGGGGGGGGGGGGGGGGGGAGAGCGAGAGAGAGAGAGAGAGAGAGAGAGCTTCCAAAGCCTGCTGGTACATCGCCAAACCTCAAACGCTTTTTGTTGTCTTGAACGATGAACGCTCCTGGTATTCACACAGACAACTGATTGAATGTGTATGGGTGGATACTCGGTATAATTAAGACTGTTATCTGGCATGGAGCCCGCTTCTCGTTCCACCTGCAGCCATTTGCCATACTCCTGAGCCGCTACGACGCAACAGAGCAATAGTGTGTTCTCTGACTGGACAGAATATTTCTTTAAAACAGCAAGAAAATGTTATTCGCGAGCTAATTTTCACCGCTTCGGTCACATTTTACTAATGTATTCATTAGTACGACGCGTTTAGGCATCATGTTGTCATTATTAGGTGCATTACAGTTACATGTACGTTAACCTCAAATGTGATGAGGATTTTTTGCTGAGTGTACCACCGAAGTTATGTACTGACATTCAAACATTTTTGCTAGAAATTGTCATGGCACACAGAGCGCAGTAATAATCAAAACACCATCATCCAACACTTACAGCTTCGTAACTGAGGATGTCGTGTTATTACTGTGCTCTACCTGCAGAAAAATTTTGCAGCAAACCATGGTTAAATTAATGTACATGACATCATTGATACATCCAGTAAATAATCATCACACGTCAGATTAACGCACATTTAACTGTAATGCACGTGATGATGGCAGAATCCTGCCTAACCGCGTCATGCTAATAAATATCAGTAAAAAGTGACCAGAGCAGTAAAAATTTGTTCATAGCTTTATAATACGGTCGCTGACCTCAACCAATTCCATACAGCATGGATAGATTTAAGGAGATATTTTATTACTCTTTTTCTTTCGATTTCTCCTTTATCTAACCGAATTTACTTACCGTTCGGGCTGTAGCTACCAAGAAGAAGTCTCACACTTCACTGATTAATGAAGGAAACAGTTTCCTATTGATGTAACTATTGTCTGAAATGATTCGAGAAAATGGCTCCAAATTAGAGTTGAATTCGCTTCCCTCATTATTTTCACACTTGTACCAGTACCTGTAATAGTTTTCTCGTTTGTTGATGCATTTCCACAGAATATCCTGTGAGTTATAGGTAGCATATGTCAGCCCCCCTCCCCAAGTTTTTTTCATGAGTAGGATAGCATTTTATCTCTTGTTTCGTATTCAGTTCATTTATACAGCCCAAGCATAGATATTCGACACGCAATTCACTAATGATCAGTCGTGAACACAGCAACGAACACAGCCACCATCCCACAGCGGCAGTTACGTGCGACTCTCTGTGTAGGATCGAACAACGGATAATGACTACTACGCAGGAATCTAACGATGTGAAATTCCGTTAACGAATGTCGTTCGCTGGCCATTAAAGATTCTTCACTTCTCTGACGCGCTGAGTGGTAGCGGCACCGACTCCCGCGCCGACTTTGCCCACTTGAGGACATTCCTCCACGATGTTGACGTCATTATCGTCTATCCTGAGATTTCCGTGTCGACAGAACGCCCTCAGCAGCCCATATCACTTCGCTGATTAAGTCATTCTTTATAGTCTTTCTCAAGTTACCAGTATTAATTTTCCTCGTACAAAAGCGTTACTTTTAATCGAAACCCTAAGAAGCGGCACATATATATTTTTATGGTTATTTAAACGATGAAAGTAAAAGAGAATCACTCAACGCATTGTTTCGGATCCTTTTCCTTATAATTGGGTTTCTGGGTGTTTCAATGACGTACCGCCAACACCCAAAGGGAAACTGACGCAGTCAAGGTGAGTACTGGCTGGTTATGTGACGCATGCGTCATTCTCGACGGAGATTGGAGTGACAAGAAACGCCGCAGTTCTTGTATTTTTCCTTTGAAATTTTTTTATATCATGTGCAAAGTACTTATATCTCTGCGTTTGTATCATACAGCTTTCCTATTCTGGCGCAAAACATCACAGCATCATTTTTAAAAAATGCTAGTGACCCTTGCGGTTTATAGAATACGTTAATTTTCATAACGCAGGCAGATTGGACTTTTGCGTTCTGAACCGTTCTTTTGTCACATCAAAATTAACATGGATCTTGCAGATTTCAGAATTAAGTAGAACATCCTGTATACGGAAATATATCATGGCCTCAAATAAATCTAAATATCGGTTACTCAAGGCTGCGTGTCGTAGTAACGTGTTCTTTACGTTATCAGAAACTATTTATTGAGAAATTAATTTATTAATATGAAATTTGCCTCTACTCCAAAGAACATGTGAATATTGCCTGTACTCTGTATTTGGGTTCCAAATCACGTGACTGACCAGAGTGATTACCTGATTAGTGCAAGACAGTTTCTTGTACGACTCATCACTCTATAATTTTTTACTGTTTTTTTACATTTAAGTCGCATAAAAATGTTTGTGTGTATATTAAAAACTAGAAACCCGCCTCGATTGCGAAAAATTTAGTTTTTTAATATATTAACCAACGATTGCTGATGCGCTGCGATGTTGAAGGTTCTTAAGTTTGTATCACACAAATTAAAAATGATACGATAAAACTTCGACGAAGCACTTAAAAATAGTGGTTAGGACAGCTTTATTTGAGAGGTCTAAATGTCACCTGTGGCTGGATGTTGTGTTTATATCATTATCTTCAGCTGTTTACAATATATGAGAAGTAGGGCCATGTGACAACTCACGTTGACATGGAGACGGGCGACTCACGGACACTCCTGGAGAAGAGTGAAATTTGGTTTCACAGGACGGACCAGATCAGGTTGTGGAAAGGGGCCAAGGTCAATTACTGATAGTTATACACGAACACATACACAACTTTATTCCTCAAACCAATGCACAGTTTTCTCTTTAAAACAACAAAGATCAATTCACGGCTGAGGGGCCAAGTAATTTATCCAGAATGAGTTTAAATGATTGCTTTTAAAACACCAGGATCTAGAGTAACGGCTGAAGGGCTTACTTAAGTAACATTACAACATCTTCTGGACTAAAGGCCGAAATAATATTTCAGATCAACTGCGGAAGTTCTTTAAAAACCAAGCAATTACAAATTCCGGCCAAAGGCCATATTAAGGAAGATTCAAGTTAATTCTTCAGCTGAAAGCCCAATAAAAATTTTTCTTTACATAATAAAGAGTGACTTTAAAGATAAGCTTTTACACAGAGCAACAGAAAAACATCTTAAGAAAACATGAAGTATCATGTCGGCTGAAGGCCCAAACAATTATTGAAGAATAATCAAAGACATCCTTAAGATAAACATTTACAGAACAGGGCTGAAGGCCGTTTCGCGAATTCAGTATACTTGAAGAGAAACCTTACAGACAAGGATTTACATATTAAAGCCACAGATTCTGAAACAAGCGCGACTGAAGGCCTAAATACAGAGCAACAAGAATTTTAATTGAAACACGGCTGAAGGCGTAATCATAAAGTTGTTATGAAGGTCGGCTGAAGGCCATATACTAAACACAAAACAGACAATATTAACACACGGCTGAAGGCCTGGCAGAGCACCTGCAACCAAATAAAATGACAATCACAAACAACAAACAGTGGTGTTCAGAAGTGTTCCAAGGGTCGGCCTGGGGAAGAAACTCTAACAACAGTTTAGGTGGGACAGGCAGTCAAGCGTAACGCTAAACAATCGGGTGGCGACACAACTTGGGACGGCTGAAGAACCAACCAACGGCCTAATCAATTCCATCAATTCCTTTCTACCCGACACACTCGCTGCTCTGTTTCAACAGACCGACTGACTACTCCAGTACGCAGACGGCATTCACCTGCTCGGTGGAAATCACAGAAGCTACACACGGTTCCACGTAAACACACTTGCACAAGAACTCGAACAATGATAAAAGCGATCACTGAGGGACAACAAGGACGAATCAATTCGACACACAGAGTGTTTCCACAAGCGGTCGGCGACCAAATGCACGTCGTCAGATGAGACGACCGACCTAACGACCGACCCAGATCGTTCCCACTGAAGTTACGTGTGTCGGGAACGGTCAGGCGAGTCTTGGCTATTCGAAACTGACTGCATCTCCAACCCGACTCAACTCGATGTCCGTTCGGAATTCGGAGACACGGCGACCCGCGCATACTGGCTCGGACCCATCCACGCATAGGTAACTCTCGCCCATTGGCCACGACATCTCTGCACAAGGAAGGAACCGACCCACGTCCGGCACGATGACCAAGTGACGAGGCCCAGCAATGGTCAAAAGACCAAATACACGTCGCCCCATGAGACGACCAACCAACGGTCGTCCCGCTCCGATCTCCTTCCGTCGGACAGATCAGTGTGTCGCCAACGGTCGGCGAGCACTGGCTGTCCGCACCTCACTGGTGCTCCGTCCCCGACTCCACTGCTGCTGCGCCCCGACTGAGCTCCCAACTGGACTCCAGACACACGACGACCCGGAAATACTTTCGATCGCTCCAGAGATGGTACGACAGTGCACTTACAGATAAACGCTGCTGCTGCCACTCACGCGCAGGTAACGCAGGAAGTTAGTGACGCCAGTGAATGGAATAAGAAAACGAGGCGGCAGTACTGTAAGCGAAAATGACAAACGATAAACGGGATGAACACGAGTCGCGCACGGCTCAACGAGTGCTAGGATAACACGCTGGAATTGTGTTTCATCCTCTCCGCCCCTTATACTTCATACTAATCCATAACAACGCAGCCCGCATCTCGTGGTCGTGCGGTAGCGTTCTCGCTTCCCACGCCCGGATTCCCGGGTTCGATTCCCGGCGGGGTCGGGGATTTTCTCTGCCTCGTGATGGCTGGGTGTTGTGTGCTGTCCTTAGGTTAGTTAGGTTTAAGTAGTTCTAAGTTCTAGGGGACTGATGACCGTAGCAGTTAAGTCCCATAGTGCTCAGAGCCATAACAACGCAGATACAGAACAGCGCAGTACTGTACTATAGTACAGTAGAAGATACACTCCTCACACCCATGTAACGCAGGTACACACTATACGCATTGCCCTGAAGGAATTTGTAATTCAATACGCCCCAAGATAATTCATGAAAACTTGTCGCGATATTTGGATTCCAATAAATAGCTAAGCATAATAAGAAATAATACTTAATTTTGCGATGTACAGTAACAGACGAAAATAAATTACACGACGTGTTACGAAACCTCAGCGCTAACTACGAGAAAATTGCTGCAGAAGCGTGATTATCATAACTGTTGCCGAAGAATGTGTATTCATTTTTTTTTTTAAACTCTTGGCCATTCATTTTCAGATGCTGTTATAAAACTTCGATTGCCATAAAAACTCTTTGAAATGTTGAGCACATACTAAGCGCCAGTACCGACGCTAAAGTCAGTAAGATACAAAAACACATGCGATTAACAGGTGTATATAAATGTGATTCCATCGCCAGCGGATTGTTATAGAAATGCTTTATATACGACAGTATATTACATATTGAATTAATTTAAAATGTGATTAAACGAAGGGACAATCGACGACTGAATAATTCCAACAGAAGAGACATTAATCCATATCCATACGTATTATAAACATTCATGTACTTTGTCTCGAGTGCACGCCCGAAAGATGATGGAACATTATGTCCGCCGGGAAAACTTCAAGAATCACATTCATGTACTTATCTCCATGTGTGTCTGTGTGTATATGTGTATGTTCCACAGCTTCTCCTAAAGTACAGCACAGATTTCAAGCAAACTTAGTACACATATCACTTACTGTCTGGAAAGAGTCGCTATGGGGTAAAATCCACCTGCAAAGGGGTGAGGGTGGGAACGAAAAAACAAGCGTAGCCCACAACGTCGAAAAAGCCGGACTCTATTCACACGGTATTTGAGAATGAGAGCATGTAATGACTTGCAACAACTTTACTCATAATTTAAAATCTTTACGAAACTTTTTCTCACTGAAAAGACACACATAATGTTCGAAGAAAAAAGTTTATCGCTTACTTACTACATTTTCGCTGTTCATGCAATAAAACTGCCGCATCAGTCATGTCATTTTAATTTACTACTTCCTTCCTACTAACACATTCGCTAAATATTTTTCAGACAGTATCAACATGTGCCGTTGCAAGTTCCTATAAAAATGTATCTTGTACGATACATACTTCAGGAGATATGACACCAAATTCTGAGGTGCGTGAAAAACTGCTGCATCATGCATTACGTTTTAATTTATTGCTCCTTAACTACTAACTCGATTCACAACACATTTCGCAGACAGTAGCCACATACAGCGTGTTCGGAAATTCCCGCTACAAACTTCTGGGATTTGTAGAGGTAAGTGAGTATGTAATATTTGGAATAGGAGCCCCTGTCCAGAAACCTATCGTTTCCGTGCTGCAACCATCTGAAAACGTATTTGCTACCCAAGTATGCAACGGGTAGTTATGGGGAGGGGTACTCACGTCGGGTCAGCTGATATCCGTCCTACCTGTCTGCCTTGTTTCGAGTCTCATTCACGTATCTGTGAGTGTTATAGCAACATGGATGAGTACGAGTTTGCAGGATACGGCAACGTGATCCTTCAGAATGGCGAAGCTCACGGTAATGGAAGGAATGCTCGTCGCTTTCATCAAGACCGTTCTCCACAACGCCCGACTCCGTCACGTATCCTTTTCGCACAAGTACGCTACACTTTCGGGAAAGGCTACCCTCACCGTCAACGGGCGTGACCATTTGCTCCAAGGAGACGCCGCACTCTCGAACTGGAAGAAGTCCTTCTGCATCACGTTGAAGAGAACCCGTCAACGAGTACAAGAGCAATTTCTCTGGCTACTAATAAGTGATGTAGCAGATCGCGCCTAATCAATTACTTGTAAAACTGGTCGCGTTACTGACATGTTAACAAATGGTTGTAGCACAGAAACGGTACATTTCCGAACATGGGGCCGGCTGCTATGACCGAGGGTTCTAGGCGCTTCATTCTGGAACCGCGCGACGGCTATGGACGCAGGTTTGAATCCTGCCTCGGGCATGGATGTGTGTGATGTCCTTGGGTAAGTTAGGTTTAAGTAGTTCTAAGTTCTAGGGGACTGATGACTTCAGATGTTAAGTCCCATAGTCAGAATGAGATTTTCACTCTGCGGCGGAGTGTGCGCTGATATGAAACTTCCTGGCAGATTAAAACTGTGTGCCCGACCGAGACTCGAACTCGGGACCTTTGTCTTTCGCGGGCAAGTGCTCTACCAACTGAGCTACCGAAGCACGACTCACGCCCGGTACTCACAGCTTTACTTCTGCCAGTACCTCGCCTCCTACCTTCCAAACTTTACAGAAGCTCTCCTGCGAACCTTGCAGAACTAGCACTCCTGAAAGAAAGGATATTGCGGAGACATGGCTTAGCCACAGCCTGGGGGATGTTTCCAGAATGAGATTTTCACTCTGCAGCGGAGTGTGCGCTGATATGAAACTTCCTGGCAGATTAAAACTGTGTGCCCGACCGAGACTCGAACTCGGGACCTTTGCCTTTCGCGGGCAAGTGCTCTACCAACTGAGCTACCGAAGCACGACTCACGCCCGGTACTCACAGCTTTACTTCTGCCAGTACCTCGCCTCCTACCTTCCAAACTTTACAGAAGCTCTCCTGCGAACCTTGCAGAACTAGCACTCCTGAAAGAAAGGATATTGCGGAGACATGGCTTAGCCACAGCCTGGGGGATGTTTCCAGAATGAGATTTTCACTCTGCAGCGGAGTGTGCGCTGATATGAAACTTCCTGGCAGATTAAAACTGTGTGCCCGACCGAGACTCGAACTCGGGACCTTTGCCTTTCGCGGGCAAGTGCTCTACCAACTGAGCTACCGAAGCACGACTCACGCCCGGTACTCACAGCTTTACTTCTGCCAGTACCTCGCCTCCTACCTTCCAAACTTTACAGAAGCTCTCCTGCGAACCTTGCAGAACTAGCACTCCTGAAAGAAAGGATATTGCGGAGACATGGCTTAGCCACAGCCTGGGGGATGTTTCCAGAATGAGATTTTCACTCTGCAGCGGAGTGTGCGCTGATATGAAACTTCCTGGCAGATTAAAACTGTGTGCCCGACCGAGACTCGAACTCGGGACCTTTTGCCTTTCGCGGGCAAGTGCTCTACCAACTGAGCTACCGAAGCACGACTCACGCCCGGTACTCACAGCTTTACTTCTGCCAGTACCTCGCCTCCTACCTTCCAAACTTTACAGAAGCTCTCCTGCGAACCTTGCAGAACTAGCACTCCTGAAAGAAAGGATATTGCGGAGACATGGCTTAGCCACAGCCTGGGGGATGTTTCCTTTCTTTCAGGAGTGCTAGTTCTGCAAGGTTCGCAGGAGAGCTTCTGTAAAGTTTGGAAGGTAGGAGGCGAGGTACTGGCAGAAGTAAAGCTGTGAGTACCGGGCGTGAGTCGTGCTTCAGTAGCTCAGTTGGTAGAGCACTTGCCCGCGAAAGGCAAAGGTCCCGAGTTCGAGTCTCGGTCGGGCACACAGTTTTAATCTGCCGGGAAGTTTCAAGTCCCATAGTGTTTAGAGCCATTTGAACCATTTGAACTGAACATGGGTTCCGGTTCAAAATATTATCTGCTCGCTCCCCTCTACAGGTCTAGAAGTTTTTAACGGGAATTTCGGAACACCCTGCGTGTCACAGGATGTGCCTGCAAAACCACGCAGGCATATCCACTGGCAAAATGCTCCTCCTAAACAGCTGGACCGTTGTCAACCACATTTAATACATATTCTACTTACTATCTCGAAACAAATACTGTGGGGGTAAGAAGCAGCAACGACCTTTTGGGATTGGGGTGATACCTCGGGGATAGAAGTGGGTGGCGGAGATGGACATAGAGAAGTGGGAAGGGCAGGTGAACAGAGTGTGGGGCTGGAGGAGTTGGACAGAGAGACCGGCAGTCACATTAATACACTACTGGCCATTAAAATTGCTACACCACGAAGATGACGTGCTACAGACGCGACATTTAACCGACAGGAAGAAGATGCTGTGATATGCAAATGGGTTAGCTTTTCAGTGCATTCACACAAGGTTGGCGCCGGTGGCGACACCTACAACGTGCTGACACGAGGAAAGTTTCCAACCGATTTCTCATACACAAACTGCAGTTTACCGGCGTTGCCTGGTGAAACGTTGTTGTAAATCGCCGAGCATGTAAGGCTGGAAGGTGTCATGTACCCCACTATTCCCAAATGCGACTCTAGCAACTTAACCGAAAATAACTGCGATTTCCATCCCGACGGGGTCTTAATTTTTCACAAGTGCTATACTGCATGTGATGAATAATTCACGTTGTACCTCTGGTTACATAGACGGTTGGTTAAACAGAGCATGAAACAGTTGATCGTTTCTTTTATATTGTCTGTACCTGCGGCAATTGCACTACGAGGAAAGGGGAATAGCAGCATGAAAGCTACGAGTTTTTTTAGGAAGATTATGACCTTAGCCAACGCAGAAAGTAACACCATTAAGAACTCGTATTTCCAGTGTTTATATACGGTGCGGAAAATGAGAGTATTGTGAAATAAAAAAACTAATGCCTCAATTCTGAAAAAAATGAAAGCTAGTAATAAGGCCGTTCAAAATATGCTACAACAGAATCCACAGGTTCTTTAGACTCTATTCGTAGGTAAAGACTACTAAGAGAAAAACTATTGTCCAGCGGAAAATTGAAGGTCAAAACCCACTTGACTTACTGTAAGACTGTTAGACTATATCTAACAGTAGAAGAAAACTAGACGAAAGTTAGAACAACCGATTCAAGATGTGGAAGATCACGAGCTTTGGAGGGAAATTTGTAGTAAAATTTCATGATGAATCACCAGTTTCCAACATGGCCACACAGTATTTAAATACAAAAATGATTGATTGACTTTTTGTCACACTCTGTCAAAAGATTTTTTGTTGAAGTGTGAAAACTATGTACACTTTTTTTATATTTTCTTCAAAGGATATCAGTGTATTTCATTGACCATAATTCCGCCTCACGTGATATTTTTTGCATTGTACAGGTTTCTAGAGCACAGCGGCAAATTCGCGATCGTTTGCATTTGGGAATTATTGCGTAGGACGACGCAATTATTGTTTCCTTGGCGTCGCTGTCCAGTCGCTACTGGTTCTGGCCGGCTCTGATCATTAAGCACAATGTCCCCAAACACAGTATTATTACGTAGTTGTGTTACTACCTAATTCCAAGTGACGTTATTGTGAAGGGTGGACGGGTCTAGAGGACAAAGAAATAAAGTCAAGATTATTGTAAATATCTAATACTACACGGTAAGTAACGAGCTAGTCCGTGTGGAAATTGCCTAGCTGTTTTCCACCAGCGCTGGTCGTTCCGTAAAAGCTGCCGGATCGGAAGCTATTCATGTGTGTAATACAAGCCTAGACAATGAACGCGCCAAAGTCTCCCGCCTTATTGGAACCCGAGGTCTGTATTCACTTCTGCTGTAGGAGTTCGTTCAATAATGTGACAATTTCCATAGACTCGTATCCACCTTAATATTCAAGGCGGGTTTAACGGACGTTGATGATGTAGAGAAACGTAGACAGACATTTCTTTGCCAAGGATGCAGCTGAAAATCCACAGTGTAACCTCATACTTTTTTGGAAATCTCGTGAATAATGGCTGTTGCGCAATTGCTATGCATCATCTTCAGGATAGAAGCAAAACGTGTTGACCAGCAGAAAGCACTTTATCCTCAGCAAAGGCTATCAGAAGCAGTAGAAGGTTGTTTGGTGTCTGTTGTGTGGGATAGGAAAACGATAATGTCATATTTGTCGCAATCACATTATTTTGTTGATGACGCAGGTACCATTGAGGCAGTGTCAGCCAACAAAACTGGTTGAAATATCCAGTCACAGATTAATAAAAAATCAGCGTGTCGTAAATATTGTCAAGCAACTCTCACTCTCTAGGAATGGAAATCTGTGCTCTACACCAAACGTGTAAAGGTGTGTTTGATTATACAATGAACGAGTCCCCACTGGAATCAGCAGTGGCATAACAATATGAGGGAGCAATTACGTTTAACTTTAAAGAAGTGTGATGTCACGTAATGACTCGCGTCCATTTATTGCCAGAATATTTGGAAGCTCCCATCTGTTTGCGAAAGGAGTGGCTTACAGAACACTTCTGCGGTCTATGTTGGAATACTGCTGAAGTGTGTGGTATCTGTAAAACCGCGAACTAACGAAAGACATCAAGCACATAAAATGGATAGGATGAAAGGTCGCTGGCACCAAGGTCTCAACAGAGTGTGTAACTAGATGTTCAAAAACTTCAATCGACGGACTCTACAAGAAAAATGCCTAATTTCTGACCAAAATCTTAGTGGACAGATATCGATTTTGAAGAGTCCCCGAGCATTGCTCAGCCCTCACGGGCTGTGAAAACAGAAGTAGACTAACAGCAAGTAATAAGTTGTTCTTTCGACGCTACCTCCGTGAGTGGTTCGGTAGAAGCGAAAAGATGTCATACAGTACAAAGCGTCGTGGCAGTTGTGTGTGAGAAACTACAGCATACGCAAACTAAACCGTGCAGTTTTTCTCTTCCATTACAAGGAGCCCTCTCAAATTATTCCTTGAGGATCCTATGGTGTACAAGAGTAAGTCAAATTTAGAACGTTTCGGTCACAATGTCTGCTTTGCGGAAAGAATTGCAGCTTATAATGAATGTGAATTATTAGACATTTCTCAGAAAAAATCTTGATAGTTTTTGAATTTTTGAATGCAACAAAATGGCATAACACTGAATAATCACTTACAGGGTGTCACAAAACTTTTGGGTCCAGTAACCTCTGCAGCTGTTCATAGACGTCGACTCCCGTTTTGAAAGATAGTGTTCCGCGCTATTTCCACATGTCGTCGTAACTGGACTGCTGCGGTGTTACACGGACGAAGCACTCTGCACAGTGCCCTGTTCTAGCAGCAAACATAAGAAATGATGGGCTGCAGCTCCCCACATCATGACAGCGATGCTCGGCCCTGTACTTCGCTGACTGATGACCTCCGGTAATTACTGCTCTCCTGGTTGACGACGCACTCGCAGACTGCCATAAATGACGTCAAGGCTGTCTGCTGTCACCTCTATGGGCAACGTTTTGCCATTCGTTCCTCCATATTTGTTTTTTATTACGTTACCGCAGGTGTGCCTGTACTGGTAAGTTATAATTAAAATGTGGTTACTCAAGGAGGTCCAGTCTGTAATTATTACGGTAGCACGGAATCAATTTACACTGGAAAAATTTTCACCACCAGGTGCCAATCTGGCGCTGTACGATCTCTCGTCGTCTCCAGTGCTCCTGACCGAAAAACGAACTGCTGATTCGTACTTAAGAGAATAACATTGAGCATAAACTGTGCTAAAGTATTCCTGCGACCAGCAATGGCTGCACATTTGGTCTGCCGGTCCAGTGGGTGAATGTGAATGCCACTGATGTCGCAAACCGATGACAGGCACCATCACTGAGGCCCACATTCGACACTTCATGAAGGCATTTATGCGGCAGTATGCATCTATATGGACAGGGCGTCTCGAGCGTACAGTATTTTGAAGCTAGGAAACAATGGTGAGAAATGACTGTTTCATGAGGTACCATGTCTTGAATGAACAACGCGTGGAAGACACCACTTTGCAAATTCTTGCATTAACGAACAGACTGCAGCATCAACGATGTTGTCGCTACCTTGAAAAACGTTTCACAGATCATATGTGACATAAAGGTATTACTCGGTGCTTTTAATGCACGATGTAGTGCCAGGAAAAACGAACAAAAGCACACAAAAATTCCTCAGACAAGTGGACACGAAGAAATGGAGAACTCCTCTCGTCAACGTTTTTGCGAAGCCTCTCATAGCCCCACAATACGACTTGACTAAAATTCATTAAATAATCTTAATTCGGTTCGTCCACACCTACCTGGCCTGTGTACCATCCCAGTACTACGATTACATGAATAAGATACCTTTCAGCAAATCAGATGCAGTTATTATGGTCGCATAGTATTGATGACTAACACTGTCCCACGACTGCTCTCTGTCTGCTCTTACTTTAAATACGGTGATTCAGTGTCGCTCTTTAGAGATGTTCAATCCTCTCGGGTGCGTTGATGAAGTTACATCTCATCTCTAGGGAAGGAAACAGGCACATTGCTATTCCAGAACATAGAGTGTAGAATAATAACCCTGCCAGACACACTTACAGTGGCTGGTAGTGGTTATTATTTTATACCTTATAAAGTAATAGTCGCGGAGTTGAGCTCCATCCAGTATGGATAAAATTCACATTAGCAGTCCCTTGTGAGCAGCTACTACAATTTTGTCCCATAATTTACGTAAATAAGTCGCACTCGGCTTCAAATGGAACTTGCCTCCATCTACATGGACACTCTGCAAACCACACTGGCAGAGGATTCATCGAACCATCTTCATAATAATTCTCTATTATTTCACTTAGGAATAGCGTGCAGAAAAAACTAACACCTATATCTTTCCGTGCGAGTTCCTTTACCCTTATTTTATTATTATGATCGTTTCTCCCACGCCCCACGCAGGAGGATCGAGTCCTCCCTCGTGAATGGGTGTGACTGTTGTCTTTAGCGTTAAGTTAGTTTAAGTAGTGTGTAAGTCTAGGGACCTATGACCTCAGCAGTTTAGTCCCTTAGGAATTCACACACATTTGAATATTTTTTTTCTCCCACGGCAACAAAATATTTCCGCATTCGGAGGAGAAAGTTGATGATTGAAATTTCGTGAGAAGATCCCGCCACAACGAAAAACGCTTTGTTATAATGATTTCCACCCCAAATCCTGCATAATGTCCGTCACGGGACATTCTCTTCCGTAATTCGCCATAATGCAACACGTGCTACTCTTCTTTGAACCTTCTCGACGAACTCTGTTAATCCAACCTGGTCAGGATCCCACACCGAACAGGAGAACTCCAAAACAGGATGGCCAATCGTAGTGTAGGCAGTCTCTTTAGTCGATCTGTTGCATCTGCTAAGTGTTCTGCCAATAAAAGGCAGTCTTTGGTTCGCATTCCCCGCAACATTTTCTGTGTTCTTTCCAATTTAAGTTGTTCGTAACTGTAATTCTTAGATATGTCTTCAAATTTGATTGATTTGTAGTGCAACCGTAGTTTAACAGATGCCTTTTAGCACCCATGTGGATGACTTCACATATTTTTCATTATTTAGGGTTAATTGCCAATTTTCGCACCATGCAGATATGTTATTTAAATTGTTTTGATCTTCTGCTGACTTCATTAAGCGATAAACGTCAGCATCATCCGCAAACAACCTAAGATGGCTGCTCAGTTTGTCTCTTAAATGTCTTTTATTTAGATAAGGATCAGCAGAGGGCCTGTAATACTACCCTGTGGAAAGCCAGAAATCAGTTTTGTTTTACTCAATGACTTTCCGTCAAGTACTACGAACTGTGACGTCTCTGACAGGAAACCACGAATCCAGTGGCATAACTGAGACGTTATTCCATAAGCCCGCAATCTGATTACAAACTACTTGTGAGGTACTGTGTCAAAAGCCTTCTGAAATTCTAAAAATTCAGAATTAATTTGAAGTCCTTTGTCGGTATCACTCAAGACTGAGAAAAGAGCTAGTTGTGTTTCACAAGAACGATGTTTTCTCAATCCGTGTTGACTATGTGTTAATAGATCGAAAATAAGGTATTCTATGCAGTGGAACATGATGTGTAAGATTAATTCGAGCATGGTTTGAAGACGAGACGTAATTCGTAACTTGGAGAGCAGTGTTGAGGGTAATTAAGTGTCAGTTAACTGAGCGGACGGATTCGTGCCCTTAAGCAGACCTGTTGCGGCAGCAAGAAGCCGCGTCGCTTCTCAGAACAGTTATTTAGAAGCCCCCGATTAGCGCCTGTGTGAGTCAGAAGGGTCCAAGGACTTCACAACGAGCCTCCACAACGATGTCTGCATGTCCAGGTCTCTGATGGGTTGCTGTAAGAGTGTTGGTAGCCATGCAAGTGAGTGAATACAGACATCACACCCGCCGGAGACGTCGACGCTCACTTTTTCACATTTTTCACCAAGTCTAAATCGCATTCCAGTAATATATTGTTATTTGTTAAAGCTAAGTAAATGAAGGACTCTGTACTTAAGTAGGTCTCTCAAGTAATTCGTCACTGCTTGCACTGAGGACATACATGTTTTGTCGAGAACTTCGTATGGAGTTGAGAAAGCATATACAATGTTAAAGCACACAGACTCGAGTTACACGTCCAACGTGTATAATAACTGATATGAAGTGACGTACGCGGTCAACAAAAGGACTGTACAGTATTCTGGTGTTCAGATCCTCATTCTGATTAAAGGCAGCCACGCTGATAAAAATGACTCCTACGTGCTGAAACCAAAGTCATAAAAATGTTGCATGACCACAAGTCCACTTTATGTTACGTAGAGTTCGTTATCATACGCAAAGAACGCGACGCGACATTACTACACATGAAAAAATACACTACTATTGATGAACACATACGCTCCTCGCGTAAGGACAGTATCTATGAATATTAAGCCAATATGGAAAGACAATACTGCGCGTATGCATCCGATACTCTCCTACTATCGTAGATAGAGGGTGATAGAAGAAGTAAGAAAAGCGGTAGTGGTGTATATGATAGGTGATAGCTCAACAGCAGAAATACTGAAATTGGGATGTATTATATTAACACACAAAAATATAGATGAAATTAAGAAAAATATATTTAGCATCAGAAAATAATAAGTTTGAGAGCCGCTGGATAGTGTTAGACGATATTCCGTGCGTAATTTCCAGGACAATCTAGTTTCGACAACTCTGTATTTCCTTGTCTGTATGGAAGTGAGACTCTTCCAGGGAATTTCACACAGTTACTATTTCAGTAAAGAAAACTCGTGTACAATAATGTGGTTTTCTGTAAAGAAGAGAAGTAGAAATACCTCGCGAGGAAGAGTTACAAATACAGCTAAGAAATAAACCTAAGTCTATGTTCACTGCAAACAAAATTTTAAAACAAGAAAGCTGGCCTCTTCTGTGATCGCTTTCAAGTCGCTACAATACAGAGCTAGTGGAACTGATTTAGATCGTAACTAAACATTGATGTGCAGGAACTATCAATCTCGTGTTGATAACTTTCAGGGACTTATATAAAGTTGCATAAAATAAGAGCTTGTAATACAGAATTTAGCGTAGTGACGAAGAAAGTCACGAGGGCCTTTACGTCTCCACATTCGGTGGCTCGGAAGGAATTTTTCCGATACGGTAACAGAATCTACTAATATAGCTGATACAGTCGCATTTTCCTAGCACGTTTCACTAGTTGTCCATCGTTGTTGAATTGATATTTGCGACTCCTGAGCAACTCGCATTCGCCGCTGGTTTTGTCCGAATTTCAACATCTTTCGTATACATCTTGCGTTACGCGTTTCGTACAAAAAATATCCGAAAAATTTCGTGATATGGGTCTATTGATATATAAGCCACTTCTCTGGTCGCGCTTGTGCGATCTTTAACGATAATTTTTTTTCCTTTTCCTACGATTTCATCGCATGACGATGTGTTGGGGCGTTCGCTTCATACGTCATATTCAACGTTTTCAAGGTCTTTCTGAAAACGCTTATACCACCCGTAAAATTTCCTTTTACTCTCAGCATACTCACCAAAAGCAATATTTAATATTTCTGAAACTCTGCTGCTCGTCGTTCTGATCCATTTTTATACAAAATACATAATCGCTACACTACCGAAACACAGATAATCTTTACCGTAGTTAAGGAATAAATATTCAGTGCGGTCAGCACTTTTCAGATACGTTTACCAACACTACAATGAAAAAACTGCGCGGATCTGAGTAATATTAACACGTGAAAATTCGAAATTCCCTATATTTTCTTAACAGATCTGCTATATACGACTTTCTGCGATCAGTGTGAATGACATTTCTGTTTACTCTGCGGTGCAATTAAGAAGTCAACGTTTTCACATAATTTTGAACCATTTACTGAAATAGATTTTTTCTCCATCTGCAGCCATACAGTCATAGGATACCTAAAGAAAGTCGTACCTATCAGCCCTCTGGCTCATTAATTGAAATAATTACATCTCACGATGGAGATGGAATCCTTCGCAATGCGTAGAGGGAAGAAAAGTTAATTTGACTGGTTACAGTTAGTGATACCATCGTCCTTACAACTTAAAAGAATACGATATGTTTTCATGCACTTCCCCAATATCAGCTATGAAACTGAGCTCACAAGGGGAGTGTACGGTTTGATTCATATTGATAGGATATGTAGAGCACTACTAAGACTATGTTTATAGGTAAACGGGAAGACGCAACTGTCGACCGCTTCCGAGAGAATCGAGTTTGAAAATTTCACGCGTATTTGTATATTTTGTATGGTCCTTAGTACTCTTAGAAGTCCGTAACCAAACCTGTTTAACAGGTGCGCGGTGTCCATGGATCATAATGTTTTCCCACTGTAATTACTGTATTATGGCTGAGCAAACTGTCGTTATTGCATGCATGATTCCTTCATAATCTACATCGTGAAACAAGGAGAAAAAATTTCATGATGACACTGAAAAAATATAGATACACAAGAACTTAACAAAATGGTTCAAATGGCTCTGAGCACTATGGGACTCAACTGCTGTGGTCATAAGTCCCCTAGAACTTAGAACTACTTAAACCTAACTAACCTAAGGACAGCACACAACACCCAGCCATCACGAGGCAGAGAAAACCCCTGACCCCGCCGGGAATCGAACCCGGGAACCCGGGCGTGGGAAGCGAGAACGCTACCGCACGACCACGAGATGCGGGGAAGAACTTAACATAAAATCGGTATTGTCAGCTGGCCGCTGTGGCCGAGCAGTTCTAGGTGCTGGATGTGTGTAATGTCCTTAGGTTAGTTAGGTTTAAGTAGTTCTAAGTCTAGGGGACTGATGACCTCAGATGTTAAGTCCCATAGTGCTTGGAGCCATTTTATTTCGGTATTGTCATTTTATTTATATTATTTCATCTTCATCTGTAGCAAAGATAATGTGTAACCTTTGGAGCACTCTACGGATCAGGAAGATACTCATTGAAGATTGGGAAACAATAATTGTTGCAACATATACAAGTTTTAATGAATACCATGTCTTTACATGTGCATGGCTTTTCGCAATGTGTCTATTGCAAAACAAACTTGAGTTGCAGTCGTATGCGCTGCTCGGTTAACCACGCCTATCTGGTGTTAGAATTATGTAGAAATGAAAAAACGAGAAAATTCCAGAAGTGAGATTCGATCCACAAATTTCGCGCTTATCGAACTAAGTACTCGCTCGCTTGGCTATGGAATCCTTGATCACTAACGACCATACGAGATATGTGAGCACGCGTAAAATGTTCAAAATCGATTTTTTCCGAGGCGGTTGAGAGTTGCACCTCGCTGTTTACATATATTGAAGTCCTAGTCGTGCGCTACACAGCATTTCAATATGAGTCAAGTCGGTGAGGGGATGTTCGTACCGTCCTCTTGTCAGCGATGACGCTATGTCTGCTAAACCAGGGCCTTGGCTGTCCAGCAGCAAAGTTGCACTGAGAAGTTAACACCTCATTTCTCTGGCAAAGATAGGCCCACATACGTCACCAGAATAGTGTACGTCTGATTCACTTTGTATCCTTTTCAGCATTGTACGTTCAGAATGAAGTGATTGTAGGCAAACTATGTGGTATTGTAAAATAAAGTTTCCCAGTCGTAAGCTGCCACGTGACTGGCAGGTTGTTTGTTGTGAGGTAGATGGGAAGTGTCGCCGGCTGTTGGTACGGAGGGCGTGTGTCTGTGCTGCAGGTGAGTGCGTGGGCGAGCGGCGGCAGCAGCTTGCAGCTTTTCATGGAGCGCGCCGGTGGTGAGTAAGTGGCTGGCTGGCTCGCTGGTTGCGTAGACGCAGACAGACCGTGGCCGTGGCTGCTGACGTGTGTGTTTGGCCCTGCTTGCGCAAGCCCGCGCCTCTGGGGATCAAATGGAGCTACCAGGACGCGTACGACGCTCCGAAAGCCGGCCAGCTGATTCGAATCTGCTCAAGGTATCTATTTCAACCGAAATGCTCAAACCAACTTTGCGTCAATAAAATAAAAACGTAACTCCTCTTTCAAATGTAAAATATGTTTCATAGAACTTTTGTCAATCCAATAGCGTCGCTCCGTTCCTTTTCCCCTTGTAAGTCCTAACTGATCTTAGTCCATCATCTCTTCTATGTTTCTTTAAAACGCTTGCAAACGTTATGTGCAATGATCTTCCTGCTTGTGAAATAAATGACTGCACATCTTTATGGTTGTTTTCTTTGGCAGTGCAACAAAAGCCACTTCTAAGAAATCATTAGGCCGTTTCCACTCATAATACATCTCATTGGCAGAACGTATTGTAAGTGGGCTGTTTAGGTTTTTATGTTGGTAACGCCACGTAGCACTCTATATGAAAATCACTGACTTTGCTGTGTGAAGTCTGTGGCTGGTTTGTATTGTTGGAATATTCGCTATTGTAGTGTTGGGCAGTTGGATGTGAACAGCGCGTAGCGTTGCGCAGTTGGAGGTGAGCCGCCAGCAGTAGTGGATGTGAGGATAGAGATGGCAGAATTTTGATAGCGGACGATCTGGACGTGTGTCCATCAGAAAAAGTAAATTTGTAACACTGGATATCATCAACTGAGATATATATATTACGACTTTTGAATATTATTAGGGTATATACATTGTTTGTTCTCCATCAAAATCTTTCATTTGCTAATTATGCCTATCAGTAGTTAGTGCCTTCAGTAGTTAGAATATTTTTTTTAGCTGGCATTATTGGCGCTCGCTATATTGTAGTAGTTCGATTAACGAAGACTTTTGTGAGGTAAGTGATTCATGAAAGGCATAGGTTATAGTTAGTCAGGGCCATCCTTTGTAGGGATTATTGAAAGTCAGATTGCGTTGCACTAAAAATAATATTGTGTGTCAGTTTACTGATGATCAGAATAAGTAAAGAGAGAAATGTCTGAGTACGTCGAGTTTTGCTCAGCAGTTTGAAAATCAAATAACGTAAGAGGTTTATCAGCACAGTAATTGATTAATTTTTTTAAGGGGAGGTTTCAGTAGGTATCTGTTATTCAGCAAAGAAAACTGCAGTGTCGATCTTTGCAACAGACTCGTTGGGTCATGGGTAGGTACGTCATCACTAAGGTGCAAATGTTACTTCCATTTACTTTGTCTCGCACCAGCGCTTCGTTGATTACAGAGTGTTACATTTATCATTATTTCTTGAAGGAACATGATCAACCAGTTTTTCAACAATACACCACATTTCTCGAAAATCACGCCTACTTCATCGATCTGCAAACACGCAGTTATTATTCCCATGGCGTGCTGACTTACCACGTGGAAACAAAATAAATAAGGTGTGACCAAGCGGTTAAAGGCGCTTCAGTCTGGAACCGCGCAACTGCTACGGTCACAGGTTCGAATCCTGCCTCGGGCATGGATGTATGTGATGTCCTTAGGTTGGTTAGGTTTTAGTAGTTCTAAGTTCTAGGGGACTGATGACCTCAGATGTTCAGTCCCATAGTGCTCAGAGCCAGCCAAAATAAAATAAAACTTTCATTCAAATCTTATCAACGAATTCAGTTTCTATATACCTTATATACTATAATTCAGGAATTTGTGGTAGAATTATTATTTGTTCTTTCGAACACTTAACGTTTTCAACTTTTTATGACACTTTTTATTGCTTTGGTCCATATTACCTCATGCCAAAATATGGAAAAGAATGAGCTTTCTGTAGAAGAGATATGTTTCATATTGTCGAGAATGAACAGGTGCTCATAGATTTTACAGAATATGCGTTTTAGACAGACTTTTTTTGTTTTTGTGCAACGAACTAGTCCACAGAGTCTGCCAAAGGTATTCAGATACACCCCGTATATGCCTGTAGATGTGTTTGTAGCGAAATTATTACTAACGAAACAAATCTGGAAGAATTCTTTTATATATAATAATCCGATTCTCGTTTCAGAATAATTACATCTCCAGCACTGCACATATTACATTACACACTGTTCAACGATTACTCGATATATTCGTATGCCCATTCTTACAAAGTACTTCTATGAGGTGTAATTAATGAAATATTAACCAGCGATATTTCTGCGTCACTGTTTCCTGAATACATACACATTGATTAAGACTGTTCAGCTACGCCAGGTTTTCTTATTTATGCTTCTACTGGGCTTAAATAACGGGAAATGAATCTGTTGTTAGTTACGAAACTTGTCGTGTTCTAATCTCCTATGGATGTAATTCAGATACGTGTGTTGTCCTCTAGTTATAGGCCTACTTGTGATTGTTACTGTCTTCAACAAGATTTTCACATTTTTCAGTGCATCCTGAAAGGATTTAGTTCTATTATTTTACTGTGTGTTTGGCTTTATGACCCGTGCAGACAGTCGCGCGCGCTGGCACGCCGCCTCCGGTGTTTGCGGACGGGCCCCGGCACCTGGTAGAATCTGTCTGCCTAACGACGAGGGCCGGTGCGTCATTCATCGTAGATGTGGTTTTTAGGTTGTTTTCCACGTTCGAATAGGTGACTGGCGGTCTGGTATCCACTTGGCGCCTCAGGTACACGATATGCGAACAATCCGAAGACGTTCTCGTATTTTTACGTGGTACGATGCTAGATGCATACAAATTAGGTTCCGGAGGAAAGAGATTGCGACAGAAGGTTCAAAAAATGACTCTGAGCACTATGGGACTTAACATCGGAGGTCATCAGTCCCCTAGAACATAGAAATACTTAAACCTAATTAACCTAAGGACATCACACACATCCATGCCCGAGGCGGAATTCGAACCTGCGACCGTAGCGGTCACGCGGTTCCAGACTGAAGCGCCTAGAACCGCACGGCCACACCGGCCGGCTGCGACAGAAGGGCACCCGGCCACTAACATCGCCCCGACCCTGTGAAGATAGGGATAAGGCCAGAACAAAGAAGATAATGTTTGGTTTTATGTGAGTGATGCACACAGATCTGGAGAAGCTCTGTGATTGGCTGTTGCTGACTGAATAGCTACAGTGACGAAGTGGAATCCATCTTGCATAAAGAGTTTAGCGGTTTTCTTTTCAAAAATGCTTCTGCTTACCTACATATCAACTTATCTATCTGTCACTTAATAAAAACAAATATTCGTTTTACAAATATAAACGAGTGATATTGGCGTAGTTACCAACAAAATTGTCATAAATAAAAGTATTCTGCACCCTTAAATGCAGTAATGCTGATTACATTAAGGGCGGATCATAGAATTTTTCACATAGAACGCAGATATTGTTGGTTGTAACATTTTTTTGCTCCAGAACACTCCACAATATTGCAAAAAATGAGGATGATTCGTTACTTGAAATTAATATTATACTGAGTAATGAAGTATTGACATACGGCGTAGAAGTTCTCTAGCGGTGGAGCTTGAGTATACTGTGGATATTAATATAAATTTTGTGTCTCTCTTTATCAGAAGTCCAGCCGGTGTGGCCGAGCGGTTCTAGGCGCTTCAGTCTGGAACCGCGTGACCGCTACGGTCGCAGGTTCGAATCCTGCCTTGGGAATGGATGAGTATGATGTTCTTAGGTTAGTTAGGCGTAAGTAGTTCTAAGTTCTAGGAACTGATGACCTCAGATGTTAAGTCGCATAGTGCTCAGAGCCATTTGAACTATATCAGAAAGAAGCAATTTTTGACCCCAGAATTCATGAATTTACGTACCAGTGAATCAAAATTTGACTGTAAATTTAACTCTAAAAGACCTATTAACTTACGAAAATAGTACGTGATAGCATCTGAAATGTGTTCAGTGTTGGCTTGAAAAAGTTTCCGTATTTAATAAAAATTCCAAGAACTTATGGAGCCCCAAACTTCCTCGAGTAGTAGTTTTATCTGGATGTTAAAAATGAAGAAAGGTTAGGGTTTGTCGTCCCGTCATTGGAGACGTAGCACACGTCCAGATAGGGACAGCAACTAGTGCGTGTCCGTTTAAAGGAAGCGTCCCAGCGTAACGCAATACGTGATATAAGAACATCACGCAAAACTTACCTCTGAATGGCCGGTCCGGGATTCGAACAGCCGTCTTCGTTAACACGTGTCGAGTGTCTTCCTCTCCGCCGCCTCAGCCAGCCAGACAGACAAATCGCTCTACCAGAGGCACACACGGCGTTACGCGGTCTCTACCTTCTGTAGAAATACCGAGCAGCTCGAGCGAATGCTAATGTCATCCGTTGCATAAACATCCAGGCGGCTGACGAGAAATGACTGTTGCTCACTTTAGCAGCTTTTCTGTGCTGTGTGCTACTGCGATAAGTGTCTGGTGTTCACAGAACATTACAGTTTTCCCAGTGGTTCTGCAACTGTACCATATCCTGAGTGCGAGTGCTGTGCTGTGTGGGATTGTCTTCTCTGGTCAAGGACGAGTGTGTCTTGTATTGGCGCCGAATGCTCCATGCAAATACATCGTTAATTTGAAATTCCACACAGCTGTTTTAAGCTGCAGCATTTGTATGCTAAACTTCAACTGTGAAGTATGAAAACAGCATACCACTGATGTTGTAGTCTTTGTATGTAATGTTCGTCGCTTCCATTCATGAGGCGAAAGTAGATGGTTTGATATATCTATAAATACTTAACAAAAGTCCTTCTGACCCTTCACGGTCTTCTATATTGGTGACACAGAGTTCGATGCACAATGCTCATAACATTTTCCGTGAGTAGTCCTTCCCGATGTCTGCCTCAAATATTAAGAATCCTTTTTGTGGGTTTTATTGTCCGCTGTCAGGTGTGAGAATTACACGACCTAATTTACTGGCGATTCTCCGAGAATAAGGTATAAGGAACCCAAGGTGGTAGGTATCTCCAGTGATTACCTAATAGTAAAACTTGGTTCGTTCATTCACATCTATTGTTCCAGAAATGTTATCAATAAATAGTTAGAATATTTTTACAAGTCTCCTTTCAACATACTAAACGTTATTGACTCATCTGAACTTTCCACAGTCGTGTGCGGAGTGTCCTCCGCAAGAGTTGGACACTCTGCAGTTAACGAAGCTATTACGCACATGTCCATATATTTTAGTTCTGAGTAGCAGGTATTTTTCGGTATTTATGTGGTCTTATTTGTAACAGGTGTTTTATTTTGACATGATAACAGAGTAAAAAAACGAAATATCAATTAGCCATAGCAGCAGACAAATTTTTATTCGTAAAATTTCCATTGATTTAGTATGTTGCGTTATTATCGAAAGTGCTGTTTTCATTACAATGCCTACAGAAACACATGGTACAGCATTGCTGAAACAGTAATGTCCCTTTTACCATGTGTCGTGGCTTGAGATTCGCGTTTACGTGCAGTGTATAATACTTGCTCCTACTTGGTGTATACAGTAGTATCTAGCTGCAGTCGCCAGAGATCCGTTGTACTGCACAAAGACGCCAACACTAACATGGAAATATTTTTACTAAATGACGCAGCAATGAAGTACAATGCATCATTTGCTTTAAAAGATTTGCCTGCCATTTCTATGTAACAATAAAAGAGAAAGGAAATTCTGGTAACAGTAATAAAACAGAAACTTATGAACAATGCAGTCATTGTATACAATAAAAATACAATGTAGCTCAGATGCTGCCTGTCCACAAAATAGGGCTTGATCTGCTTGTAGCACTTGAAAACAGACAAACTAGCACGAAAAATAGTTCAAGCTTAGTTTTCACCCTTTAACACTGACTAATCGTGATGTCCAATTAATGGTCTCATTCACAATTACATGATTTTCTAGTAGAGTTTCAAAAAACTAGGATCAGTAGGAGCATAGTAGTGACTTTTTCTTCTAGTAGAGAAAAGCAGTGAACTGTAACCGGACTAAGTTCTAAATGCCTATATAATTTAATATTTTGATTTTGCGTATCTTGAAACTGTTGTTGTCCAAAGACTGGTTTCATGCAGCTCCCCATGCTACTCTATCCTGTGCAAGCCTCTTCATCTCCGAGTAACTACTGCAACCTACATCCTTCTGAATATGCTCTTGGCCTCCCTTTACGATTTTTATCCTCCTCGCGTCCCTCCAGAACTAAATTGGTGACCCCTTGATGCTTCAGAACGTGTCCTACCCACCGATCCCTTCTTCTAGTCAAGTTGTGCCACAAATTCCTCTTCTCACCAGTTCTATTCAGTATCTCTTCATTAGCTACTTGATCTGCCCATCGAATATACAGCGTTCTTCTGTAGCACAACAATACAAAAGCTTCTATTCTCTTTTTGTCTAAACTGTTTATCGCCAGTGTTTCACTTCCATACATGGCTGCACTCCATACAAATACTTTCATAAAAGACTTTCTGAAAGCCGCGCGGAGTGGCCGCACGGATTGAGGGGCCGTGTCACGAATTGCGCGGCCCCTCCCGCCGGAGGTTCGAGTCCTCCCTCGGGCATGGGTGGGTGTGTGTGTGTGTGTGTGTGTGTGTGTGTGTGTGCGTGTGTGTGTGTGTGTGTGTGTTGTTCTTAGCATAAGTTAGTTTATGTAGTGTGTAAGTCTAGCGACCGATGACCTCAGCAGTTTGGTCCCTTAGGAATTGCACATTTCAACTTCATGACACTTAAATATATACTTGATGTTAACAAATTTCTCTTTTTGAGAAACGGTTTTCTTGCCATCGCTATTGTACATTTTACATCCTCTCTACTTCGACCATCGTCAGTTATTTTGCTGCCCAAATAACAAAACTCATTTACTACTTTAAGTGTCTCATTTCCTAATCTAATTCTCTCAGCATTACCTGATTTAATTCGACTACATTCCATTATCCTCGTTTAGCTTTTGTTGAATGTTCATCTTCTGTTCTCCTTTCAAGACACTGTGCATTCCGTCCAGCTGTTCTTCCAAGTCTTTTGCTATCTCTGACAGAATTACAGTGTCATCAGCAAGGTTTTTTTTCCTTCTCCCTGGATCATAAATCCCACTCCTAATTTTTCTATTGCTTCCTTTACTGTTTTCTCAATATATAGATTGAATAACATCAGGGATAGGCTACAGCCCCGTTTCACTCCCTTCTCAACCACTGCTTCCCTTTCGTGCCCCTCGACTCGTGTAACTGTCATCTGGTGTCTGTACAAATTGTAAATAGCCTTTCGCTCCCTGTATTTTATCCCATCCACCTTCAGAAGTTGAAAGAGAGAGTTCCACTCAACATTGTCAAAAGTTTTCTCTAAGTCTACAGATGCTATAAACGTAGGTTTGCCCTTCCTTAACCTATCTCCTAGGATAAGTCGTAGGGTTAGTATTGCCTTGCGTGTTCCAACTTTTCTACGGAATCCAAACTGTCTAATAATTGTTTATGGACGAATGAAAAAACTGGTAGAAGACAACCTCGTCGAAGATCAGAGGGTTTGGCAATTTCCACACCTGTCAGCATCTGCTTTCTTTGGAACTGGAATTACGATATTCTTTTTGAAGTCTGAGGGTAATTCGCCTGTCTCATACATCTTGCTCACCAGATGGAAGAGTTTTGTCACGGCTGACTGTCAGTAGTTCTAACGGAATGTTGTCTACTCCCGAGCCCTTCTTTCCACTTAGGTCTTTCAGTGCTCTGTCAAATTCTTCACCCAGTATCATACCTTCCATGTCATCTTCATCTACATCCTCTTTCATCTTCATAATATTGCCACAAGTACATCTCCCATGTATAGACCTTCTATGTACTCCTTCCAACTTTCTGCTTTTCCTTCTTACCTTACGACTGATTTCCATCTGAGCTTTTGTTATTAATACAGGTGGTTCTGTTTTCTTTAAATGTCTCTTTAATTTTCGTGCAGGCGGTATCTATTTTACCCCTGGTGATACAGGCTTTTACATCCTTACATTTGTCCTGTAGTCATCCTTTCTTAGCCATGTTACACTTCCTGTCGATCTCATTTTTGAGACGTATTGTATTCCTTTTTGTCTACTTCATTTACTGTATTTTTATATTGTCTCCTGTCATCAGTTAAATTCAGTATCTCTTGTGTTACCCAAGGATTTCTACTAGCTCTCGTCTTTTTATCTACTTGATCCTCTGCTGCCTTCACTATTTCATCTCTCAAAGCTACCCATTCTCCTTCTACTGTATTCCTTTCCCTTGTTCTTGTCAATTGTTCCCTAATGCTCTCTCTGAAACTCTCTAAAACCTCCGGTTCTTTCAGTTTATCCAGGTCCCATCTCTTTAAATTCCTACCTTTTTTTGAATTTCTTCAGTTTTAATTGTCTTACAATTTAAAACCTGGTTCCTAAATCCCTGTCTTACCATTATAAAACAAATCTGCAGCCGTCCCGTGTCTCCAGCTCTCTTCCTCGCATACAATCATCTTTCGTAATTCTTAACCAAGTATCAGCGATTGTTAAGTTATGCTCTATGCATAATTCTACCAGGCGGCTTCCGCTTTTATTCCTGACCTCCAGTCCATATGCACCTACTACTTTTCCTTCTCTTCCTTTTTCTACTACCGAATTCGAATCCCCCATGACTATTAACTTTTCGTCTCCTGAATAATTTCTTTTATCTCATCAAATTTCTTCAGTCTCTTCATCACCTGCAGAGCTAACTGGCATGTGAACTTGAAACTGAGAATGTCAATTTTTTTCAATCCTCGTGCGATTTGTGGAAATGATCGGAATAAAACACCGAAAATCGGTTATTTGAGCGTTTTTACTGTCGGATTAATCTGACATGGAAAAAAAAAATCGATATACCCGAAAACCAGCTGAATCAGCGATAACCGCTGTCCCTAGTTTACGCGCCGTATTTGTTATTAGGCGCTGCTGCCGCAGATCTTGTGCCGCATGATCTGCTGGGTGGTTTCTGAGCGATCGCCAATCACTTCGGTGAGTTCCGCGCTGGAAGGCCGCGCGTCCCGTGCGTGGAGTACCGCAGTCTGCTCCTTCTCTGTGCCTCGTTCACGTCGCCTGCGGATGACCGCTCCTCCTCGGTCCAGCGGCCGCCGCTTGGGCGAGGTGGCCGTTAGTGGGCCCGTATCTCGGCGGAGACAGAGGAGCGCGGGAAGAAATCCGGTCCTCCCGCGGGGGAGGGGGCTGAGGCGGCGGCTTCATTAGGGAGTCCCAGCGCCGGCAGCGATCCTTCACAATTATCGGGAGCCGCCGACGGGCCGGCGAGAAATGAATTTCTGGCCGGCGACTCGTTTTCCGATCGCAGCCGTCTTAATGAAGTCAGCCCCCGCCTCTGCTGTTCCCGCTCTCCTTGCTGCTATTGCTCCTGCGCAGAGAGAAACGGGGGCGACATCGCGAGTCTCCGAACGACAGCCGCTCTGCAATTAAAGCCACTTCCTTCCTTCCTGTCTTTCAGAAAAGTTGGGGACTTTTTATAGAGGTTGTAAAATCCGGAACGCTTTGGCAGACCTCGCTAGGATGAGCAGCAATATCGCATCTCATAAATCTCCGACGCAGAGCTTACGTTGCTTTCTCCCTACGCCTCCCCACCCCACTCTCTCAGCCAACATCTCTTTCTCTCTCCCTCCCTCTCTCTCGCTCACAGTTTCGACGGGAGTTAAAGGAGTCAGAATTATCACAGCGGATAAGTTACACTGGCGCATTTAAGTTAAGACAGCCAATTAAACTTTGAATGCGTATATATTCCCAGTAATATTCATACTATATAATGAAGCGGATACAAAACAAACGTTGCTGCTTTGGGAACGTATGGCTGTAGCCAACTGGCCCATAAATTCTTACGTCACGAACGGTTTCTGGGTCAGATTTTCCGAACGCCTTAAAGTCAGCGTCAAACTACAGTTTTTTGTTGATGGAATACTTTTTGGAGTGTGAATATGTATCTCAGTTTCCTGAGCGAAATGTCAGCAATGAAAAACAGTATCCTGCCCCAGCGAAAACCGCTAAGTGGCATTTGTTAAAAGAGCTGTGCACCCGTACTGACATGTCCCTCCGCCCCTCTCCGTTCTACCACGAACGCAGGCAGTGATAGTTCTCAGAGCAAAGGAAAGTAAAGGAGAACCACATGCAACAGATCAATATCTACTGAAGCATTTCGGGGTATGAACCAAGAGTGCATCATGTTTGTTAATCTCCATCAAAATTAAGCCACACGAAAACAATAACGATCTATCATTATTATTGTGGACTGCTGAAGAAATAATCATCTTCCTTTCTTTGTAAGTGTCACGTTTTATTTTTTTTTTTCTTTATTTCTTTAACACATAAGAGAACTGTATCAAAATATTTACGGTACGATAAATACCAATAGTTTATTTTATGAAGAACTTTACTGAAGACGAGCGAACCTGGCAATGCTTCGCAATTGCTAAAAGTGTATGGTAAGTGGATATACATCCTGATCACGTTATTCCCCCTCCTTCTGTCCTCCTCCCCCTTTATTTGACCAGCACATCCTTCCCCGTTCTCTGTCCATCTCCTCTTCCTCCCCCACCCACCCCCCAACCCCCTTCCACCCTCTGACTTTGAACCTAGTTTATTATTGTTGCAAACGGAACGTTGGTGGGGCAGTGAAGACGCTTCGAGGAATAACACAAAACAGCACATTCCTGTGTATACAACTTTTGCTTAAAATTTTACATCAGGAAACAGTTTGTTTAATGCTTCAGATTACTTGCTATCGTAGTAAAAACTAATTGCGGGGAAGGAGCAGCATATTTTCACAGCACAGCATTTTCTTTCTCATAGTTTTAACGCAGAAGTGAAGATTGTTGCTTAAAAAATATATGCAGCCCATGTCTGTCTAGAAGTCTGAAACAGGAAGGTCAGAAACTGCCTGGAAAGTTTGTAAGGGTGTTGCCGGATATGTTTTGCTAAGAAATAACTTAAGAAAAAAAATCGATGCGTTGCACCGTTTCCGAGTTAATTAGCATTGAAGCCAATCAGGCCGTTGCTCGCTCAAACTCAAGTGGCCCCCCAGATATAACTAGTGTCAGTTGATCTCATAGTGTAGATGATAGCACACGAGACAGTTTAGCCTTTGGCTTGAGTTCGATTCTTACTACTGTCCCATGTTCAATTTTTACATCGCTCTCTTGTTCCGTTTTAGGACACCAAATGAAGGACATATTTGGCGGTGACGTTTCTGGCGGGCCGCTTGAAATTGCTTGCGCAGCTGCCTAACAGGTTACCTGTTTCAAGTGGGAAACGGCTCAGCCTATGGAATTTTCTTCTGAACTATTATTTCTCAAGCCAACCTGCCCTGCAGCGCCCTTACAAGCTTCTCAGACTGTTTCTCACCACCTTGTAGAAATATCTAAATATTTAATGTAAGATCTCCCATAGAATATATACGACTTTTGAATGCTCCTTTTGAAGTACAAAACTCATCCATACTTTCCAGCTACTTTTTTAATAATGCGTGGGGATCGATTAATATTTTTTCACTTTTTCAGACGTTTTCTACAATAATTCTGTTGCAGTGACACTTAAAACAACCAATGCTACAGCTGTCGCTACTTTGTAAGTTGATAACGAAGTTTTAAAAGACGTGAAATGCTGAAATGACCTGCCTTTAATACATAGAGATGCTTATTTTGTATACATTCTGTATCTGTGTCTACGCAGGTGATGAATAACTGAGCCTAATTTACAGTTCCATCACTGCTGTCTCTTTTCTTTTGCGTTTACACAGAACATTTAGTTGTCCTCTAAGAAGCTAAAGTACTATTTAATATCGATCTTATTATAAAAGAGGCAAAGTTAGTCTCACTTCAGTTTAAGCTTCATACATGACAAAACTCTACCATCTGGTGAGCAAGATGTATGAGACAGGCGAAATACCCACAGACTTCAAGAAGAATATAATAATTCCAATCCCAAAGAAAGATTAAGAAAAGGCAAACCTACGTTTCTAGCATTTGTAGACTTAGAGAAAGCTTTTGACAACGTTAACTGGAATACTCTCTTTCAAATTCTGAAGGTGGCAGGGGTAAAATACAGGGAGCGAAAGGCTATTTACAGTTTGTACAGAAACCAGATGGCAGTTATAAGAGTTGAGGGGCATGAAAGGGAAGCAGTGGTTGGGAAAGGAGTGAGACAGGGTTGTAGCCTCTCCCCGATGTTATTCAATCTGTATATTGAGCAAGCAGTAAAGGAAACAAAAGAAAAATTCGGAGTAGGTATTAAAATTCATGGAGAAGAAGTAAAAACTTTGAGGTTCGCCGATGACATTGTAATTCTGTCAGAGACAGCAAAGGACTTGGAAGAGCAGTTGAACGAAATGGACAGTGTCTTGAAAGGAGGATATAAGATGAACATCAACAAAAGCAAAACGAGGATAATGAAATGTAGTCAAATTAAATCGGGTGATGCTGAGGGGACTAGATTAGGAAATGAGACACTTAAAGTAGTAAAGGAGTTTTGCTATTTAGGGAGTAAAATAACTGATGATGGTCGAAGTAGAGAGGATATAAAATGTAGACTGGCAATGGCAAGGAAATCGTTTCTTAAGAAGAGAAATTTGTTAACATCGAGTATAGATTTAAGTGTCAGGAAGTCGTTTCTGAAAGTATTTGTATGGAGTGTAGCCATGTATGGAAGTGAAACATGGACGATAACCAGTTTGGACATGAAGAGAATAGAAGCTTTCGAAATGTGGTGCTACAGAAGAATGCTGAAGATAAGGTGGGTAGATCACGTAACTAATGAGGAGGTATTGAATAGGATTAGGGAGAAGAGAAGTTTGTGGCACAACTTGACTAGAAGAAGGGATCGGTTGGTAGGACATGTTTTGAGGCATCAAGGGATCACAAATTTAGCATTGGAGGGCAGCGTGGAGCGTAAAAATCGTAGAGGGAGACCAAGAGATCAATACACTAAGCAGATTCAGAAGGATGTAGGTTGCAGTAGGTACTGGGAGATGAAGAAGCTTGCACATGATAGAGTAGCATGGAGAGCTGCATCAAATCAGTCTCAGGACTGAAGACCACAACAACAACACAGTTCTCGTAAGTCACTTTAGAAAAATTCTCAGTCAGATAAAACTTTTATACATTGCGGATGAGAAACTCTTCAACTGTGATGAATAAAGTCCTTGACATTACTGCAACCAGTCGTCTTGGTTGCAGTAATTTCGAGAAACACGTAGCTAGTTACCTCTAAAAGCCTATTATCATACAGGCCTGCATCCTTCACGAAACTAACGCAGCGTTCTGTATTCACTGGAGACGACTTCGGCCAAGTACAAAAAAAAAAAAATGGTTCAGATGGCTCTGAGCACTATGGGACTTAACTTCTAAGGTCATCAGACCCCTAGAACTTAGAATTACTTACCCTTGAACTTTTTCTTCTTGTCTGAAGAGGATGAATTTTTGCGCTTACAGAATAGTTGTTTTGTGTATACGGCCAAAGAATCATAGACGCAGCCAGATAGACGCCTAATTCCATTCTAGTTTTAACGTTCTTCTTCACTTAGTCGTATTAAATTTTTAAAGCAGTTTACGCAAGAAGACGAGGCAGTTACTAGAAGATGGCGAAAAGTTTTACGATCGGTTTTTCATCAGACAAGTGGGCCGCATTAACGAAGTCAGTTCCGGCGGTTAGAATAATCTGAGAAAATGGGGTATTAAAGGATTGCGGGGCTCCTTTCAGAAAATGAGGGACAAGCGGTGAGGTGTAGGCTTCGGGAAGCGACAGGTGAGAGCAGCTACACCACCGTCCAAGTTTATCCCAGCCAGATTATGTGCGTCATGGTTATTGCATCGGTAGTTAGTCCTAGATGATATTTACAGAAAGAGCCTTGTTAATTAAATCAATAACAACAATGGAAACACTTTATATACTGATCTAAATTGAAGTTAAAAATTTTTAAACTTTCTGTGGTTTGATGGTAGCGCCCCATACTGGACAATTGTTCAAATTTCTGGCAGCGTTACCCACTGCAAAAAATAAGCTGTTATTTTGTAATTTGTAACGCACTTGTTACACTACCACCTTGAACGCTTCCGTGTGCTGCCCTTTAACACAAAGTTACGATTCAAATAAAACCATGTGGTACTCTTAGTAGATAAAGTTCAACTGCTTGTCATTGATAATAACAACGAAAGTAACTAACATAATTATTGAGTTACATCTGTCTTGTGAGAAAAGTGACAGTGGACCCTGGCAAATGAATGATAGGCACCTGTCACTGTTGCATTCATAAAAGTGAACGAGATCCGATACGGTCGAACTGATGAAATTAACAGCTATCGGCAGTTATAAATTGTTGTTGGTCATCAATTCAATTCTAGTTTTGCTCTGCACTGTCTCTTTATAGAAGTAACTGCTATCCGTCATGTACTACACGTAATATATTGACGCTATTCTCGCCGCAATACACTGCATTATTAGTTGAAAGTGTGTTAAATCAAACTTTTAGACCTCTTGACATACACAAATAAATTGAAGTACAATAACACATCCACCTACCACTCCAGAAGGCCAAACAAAACTGCCAGAGCATATGCATAAATTAGAACTAAACACTTCAAACTGAAGAGGAATTAGTGTTGGATAGACTAAGGATGCCGGCCGGTGTGGCCGTGCGGTTAAAGGCGCTTCAGTCTGGAACTGCGTGACCGCTCCGGTCGCAGGTTCGAATCCTGCCTCGGGCATGGATGTGTGTGATGTCCTTAGTTTAGTTAGGTTTAAGTAGTTCTAACTTCTAGGGGACTGATGACCACAGATGTTAAGTCCCATAGTGCTCAGAGCCACTTGAACCATTTTTGAGCCAGACTAAGGATAAGTTCTATATCGGTGTAAGTAGAAACGCTTTTAACACGTCTTATTGTTTTGTTTCAACAATAACAATTGAAAACTTTATAATTACATATACTCGGTACTCTGTAATCCACCTTGCTGTGCGTAGCGGAGCGTACCCCGTACCAACACTAGTCATTTGCTTTCCTGTTCCACTCGCAGATAAAACGAGGGAAAAATGACTGTCTATATGCCTCCGTATGAGCCGTAATTTCTCTTATCAGTGTGGTTCTTACGCGCTATGTATATTGAAGGCAACAGAATCGTTCTGCAGTTAGCTTCAAATGCCGGTTTTCTAAATTTTCTCAGTAGCGTTCCTCGAAAAGAACGTCGCCTTCCCTCGAGGGATTCCCATGTGAATTACCGAAGCATCTTCGTAACACTTGCGTGTTGTTACAACCTACTAGGAACAAACCTGGCAGTTCGACTCAGAATTGCTTCGATTTCTTTCTTTAACCCAACCAGGTACGGATCCCACACGCTCCAGCAGTACTCAAAAAAACGCCGCACTAGTATCTTTATATGCTGTTTTCTTTACAGATGAACCAAAATTCTCTAGAATTCTCCCAATAAACCGAAGTCGACCATTCGCCTTTCCTATCATGATCTTCACATGGGCGTTCCACCTCTAATCGCTTTGCAACGTTACGCCCAGATATTTAAACGACGTGACTCTGTCAATCAGGCCAATACTAATGCTGTATGCGAACATTATGGTTTTTTCCGCATTCATCCGCATTAATTTCCACATTTAGAGCTAGCTGCCATTCATCACACCAACTAGAAAATTTGTCTAATTCATCTTGTATCCTACAGTCGCTCAAGCTCGACACCTTACCGTACATCATAGCTTCATCAGCAAACAACCGCAGATTACTAACCACCTTGTCCGGCAAATCATTTATGTATATAGAGAATAACAGCGGTCCTATCACACGTTCCTTTGTTCGTGGCGATACCCTTGTGTCTGATGAAGACCCGTCCTCGAGGGCAGCATACTGGGCTCTGTAACTCAATAAGTCTAGAGCCACTCACATATCTGTGAACCTATTTCATACTTTCGTACCTTTTGTAGCTGCCTGCAATGCGGTAACGTGTCAAAACTTTTCCGGAAATATAGAAACACGGAATCTGTCTGTGTGCCCTTAATCCACAGTTTGCACTATATCATGCGAGAAATACGAGGACATAAGATTCTCTGTCTCAAGAAAGTTTATTAAATCCGAACTGAGTATATGCCGATGTTAGGAATACCGGTCTGTAATTCTGCAATCCCGTTCTTTTTACAGTCTTAAACACAGGAGTCATCTGCATTTTTTTCCCAGTCTCTTGCAATTTTGCGCTGGGTGAGAGATTTGCGCTATATGCTAGTTTTCAGGGATTTTATAGCAAGCCAGTTTCAGGAAAGCTGATCTGTAATTTCGCGTGTCCGAACTCCGGGCCTTCTTGTACACTGGAGTCACCTACTCTTTTTACCAGTCGCTTGACACTTGCACTTGCGCAGGAGTCATTTGCAGTTTATTTACCAGTCGCTTGGAACTTTGCGATCCGCGAGTGATTTGCGCTGTATGAACTACGCTTCTCCGGGCCTTCTTGTACACTGGAGTCACCTACGCTTTTTACCAGTAGCTTGACACTTGCACTTGCGCAGGAGTCATTTGCAGTTTATTTACCAGTCGCTTGGAACTTTGCGATCCGCGAGTGATTTGCGCTGTATGAACTACGCTTCTCCGGGCCTTCTTGTACACTGGAGTCACCTACGCTTTTTACCAGTAGCTTGACACTTGCACTTGCGCAGGAGTCATTTGCAGTTTATTTACCAGTCGCTTGGAACTTTGCGATCCGCGAGTGATTTGCGCTGTATGAACTTCGCTTCCTCGTGATACGTACGAGTAATATGAAAAAATATGTTCCTTACGGCAACTTAACTGCGAGCAAGGCTGTTGAAACTAGCAATTACACTTGCGGTTTGCTATGGCAACAATCGCGCGATATTAAATGCATTAACACATATAACTTTCCCTTGCTACGGCCAGTATGTCAGTCACATTTCAAGATCGGTGTTTGATGTAAAACATTAAAGACATGACAATGTTAAAAGTTCACAGATGTTCCTACCTTGTCTGGGTTCAGTTGACTGACGCTAGATGGAGATCTCTGACTTCGTAAGTAGTACTGCAATCCACGCCATTACTCCATTTTTAATATGGGTGCCATACTTCACGTCATTTTATAGACCACCTACAAATTTCTCAAAACATCGTCTGGTCAAATTCTGCAAGTATAAAAATGTGACGATTGAGGATTTAATTATGTCTTCAATAAGCACGCAAAAAGTACTACCTACTCGAATGTTCTCCGGACAGCGGCCTGCGTGTCCAAAACAGTTAATTAAATAATTAAGAAATGTTGAAATTATTACAACGAAAACCACTAAAATTAAATCAAAACAACTTACCGTTTTCTTTTAAGCAAATACGAGTTCATATTGTTGAAACATTGCCGCACAGGATGCAACAGGTTTCTTTCAAGTGCATTCGGACACAGAACCTGCCACTTAAGTGAATTTGCCAATGTCTGTTTTCCGTAAAACAGCTGTCAATTTTTCACCTTCCTGACACGTTTCACCAATGGCTCGATTTTCGTCTTGACTTCATGCGTGCCGGGTTATTACAACACGATCGTCAACTATCTCCCGCTTTATTATTTTTAACAAAGATATTACTGTTTCTGCAGACTTATACCTCTGATTGTGGTATTCCGAATCGTGCATTTAAAACTTTCTAAAGAAGCTGCGTATCTTTTCCTCGCTTTACATTACAATCTACAGAAAATAAATAATGTTCTGCCGCTTTTCTGTGCTTACTGCCCAACGTAAGATTATTAAAATTTCTTCCAATCATATGACTGTAATGGCTGCTTCCGGCTCGGTGACTGGCGTTTAGACCATTACTGACGCATTATGTGTCTGTGTGAGAAATGTAAGTAAATGGAAAACGTCAATTTGAATAATTCCAGTAACTCCCCCCCCCCCCTCTCCGACACACACACACACACACACACACACACACACACACACACACACCTCACACCCAGTTCTACACAGAATCGAACTACCATACTTCAAAATATGTGCCAATGTGTAAAATATTTTATGTGAAGCTTGTGTCCGGGAAAAAGTTTGGAAAAAGTTTGAAGTTATGTTTAAAGTTTGTTGAAAGTCGCTTAGCGCCCTCATTCCCAAATACAGGATGAATATACACAAGCTGGCCAAAATATGGAAACACCAAACATGCAATACATTACTATTCCTAATACGATATAGGAAAACTTTGTGTTCAAAACAGCTTCCATTTCTCTCGAAATGGATAAAACGAATCCTGTATGGTTTTCAAGGGCATCTCAAACAAGTTTTCCACCAATGTGGACAAATTCAGGCAAAGATGATAGAGGTAATAGCGATCATGTATGCTGCTCTCTATAGTAGGTCAGGAATGCTAAATAACGTTGAGATCTGCTGACTTTGATGGCAAAGAGAGATACGACAGTACATCCTCGTGCTCACTAAACCAGTCCTGGACGATGCGAGCTTTGTGAACAGCGGTCTTGTGTCTTGGAATACAGCATAACTATTGGGGAACAAAGGGTCATCATGGGCTGGACCTGATCAGCCAAAATGATCAAGTCGCGTGGAGTGGCAGAGCGGTTTGAGGCGCCATGTCACGGATTGCGCGGTCCCTCCCGTCGGAAGTTCGAGTCCTCCCTCGTGTGTGTGTGTGTGTGTGTGTGTGTGTGTGTGTGTGAGTGTGTGTGTTGTTCTTAGTATAAGTTAGTCTAAGTTAGTTTAAGTGGTGTGTAAGTCTAGGGACCGATGACCTCAGCAGTTTCGTCCCTTACGAATTCACTCACATTTGAACATACATTTTGAACAAAATGGTCACATAATACGTGGTAATAACGCGACCTTCCAGAGTAACCATGGGATTCATGGAATACCACTATATAGCTTCCCAACTACTTCCGAACTCCCACCATGTTTCACTTTCGGCAGCAAGCAGACATCATCGTAGAGCACCTTTCTGATCGCGACTGGGACTAGCAACGTTTTGGGGGCATTGCACAGGTGCCTTTCGTGATCATACGCAACAGCGCCACCTTCAGTCTTGCACTGCATCTGCATTTATGTTCTAGCACGCATTTCTCATGTTCTTTATTTATCGTCAATAATCTCTGGCATAATTGTGATACATCAGCCATGTAATTACAAATATCAGGAAGTTGAGTAATGAGAGTGATCAGATCTTTCATATATTTCTAATTTTAGTCATCATGGTAGATAAACATTCGCAGTTTTCTTTGAAAGCAATTGATTGTGATTTTTCTTTTTGATAAAAAAAGAACTACAAAGACGGTGTTTATGCACTCCGCTCCCCATGGTACACGCACCTAACGAATTTATCGCCATTCTCGTGTCACCTGTACGACTTTTGAGTGATTCTAATTTTCTGTCAGATATATTCCTTTCCCTTCAGTTTCTACATTCTGTCAGAAACATTAGATTCTCTTCGGAACGGCCTATCGCTCACGCAGCTCGTGCCATCAACGAAAGTATATACACTCCTGGAAATGGAAAAAAGAACACATTCACACCGGTGTGTCAGACCCACCATACTTGCTCCGGACACTGCGAGAGGGCTGTACAAGCAATGATCACACGCACGGCACAGCGGACACACCAGGAAACGCGGTGTTGGCCGTCGAATGGCGCTAGCTGCGCAGCATTTGTGCACCGCCGCCGTCAGTGTCAGCCAGTTTGCCGTGGCATACGGAGCTCCATCGCAGTCTTTAACACTGGTAGCATGCCGCGACAGCGTGGACGTGAACCGTATGTGCAGTTGACGGACTTTGAGCGAGGGCGTATAGTGGGCATGCGGGAGGCCGGGTGGACGTACCTCCGAATTGCTCAACACGTGGGGCGTGAGGTCTCCACAGCACATCGATGTTGTCGCCAGTGGTCGGCGGAAGGTGCACGTGCCCGTCGACCTGGGACCGGACCGCAGCGACGCACGGATGCACGCCAAGACCGTAGGGTCCTACGCAGTGCCGTAGGGGACCGCACCGCCACTTCCCAGCAAATTAGGGACACTGTTGCTCCTGAGGACCATTCGCAACCGTCTCCATGAAGCTGGGCTACGGTCCCGCACACCGTTAGGCCGTCTTCCGCTCACGCCCCAACATCGTGCAGCCCGCCTCCAGTGGTGTCGCGACAGGCGTGAATGGAGGGACGAATGGAGACGTGTCGTCTTCAGCGATGAGAGTCGCTTCTGCCTTGGTGCCAATGATTGTCGTATGCGTGTTTGGCGCCGTGCAGGTGAGCGCCACAATCAGGACTGCATACGACCGAGGCACACAGGGCCAACACCCGGCATCATGGTGTGGGGAGCGATCTCCTACACTGGCCGTACACCACTGGTGATCGTCGAGGGGACACTGAATAGTGCACGGTACATCCAAACCGTCACCGAACCCATCGTTCTACCATTCCTAGACCGGCAAGGGAACTTGCTGTTCCAACAGGACAATGCACGTCCGCATGTATCCCGTGCCACCCAACGTGCTCTAGAAGGTGTAAGTCAACTACCCTGGCCAGCAAGATCTCCGGATCTGTCCCCCATTGAGCATGTTTGGGACTGGATGAAGCGTCGTCTCACGCGGTCTGCACGTCCAGCACGAACGCTGGTCCAACTGAGGCGCCAGGTGGAAATGGCATGGCAAGCCGTTCCACAGGACTACATCCAGCATCTCTACGATCGTCTCCATGGGAGAATAGCAGCCTGCATTGCTGCGAAAGGTGGATATACACTGTACTAGTGCCGGCATTGTACATGCTCTGTTGCTTGTGTCTATGTGCCTGTGGTTCTGTCAGTGTGATCATGTGATGTATCTGACCCCAGGAATGTGTCAATAAAAGTTTCCCCTTCCTGGGACAATGAATTCACAGTGTTCTTATTTCAATTTCCAGGAGTGTAGTTGGCACCACTGAGCCAGGCGAGACGTGCGAGTTTTTGTGCTCTCGTAAGGCTAAGTTATTTAGATTATGTTAACAGTTAGTTTAGTAAACATTTCGCAGTAAATACGTGTATTAGTGGTGTTTTGAGTCTACTGTTAAACGCTTTACTTATCTTCATGTATTTTTCCAGACAATGAGAAAAGATCGTGAAATCGGCTTGCTATATTTTTTTTGCGTTTTGGCTCTGAAAACTGAGAGCATTCGTGTTGTTCTTTTTTTCCAGCAGTTTCAGGGGTGGTTCGCTGAGCTAACAGTAGAAAATTTAAGAGGGACGGGGAGGCATGGCATGGATGGTAAAATACCACGCTGAAGACTAGATGTTACTAATAGTATAAAATAATGCTACTATTAGTGCAGTCTGACTTGTGTACAAATTCAGAGCAGTAATGCGATCACTGTAAACAATTATTGTGAAACGAGCGCTTTTTTTTAATTATGGGTGACTACAGTAGTCTACCGTTTAAATAAAAATACGTCGAAAGTTAATTTACTTATTCTACATCTATGAGGACCATTTAACTTGAAATCTGTGGAAGTTACATAGGCATAATTACTTTTTCTGTATAAATATTTATTGCGTATTCTTGTTTTTCTGATATGTGCTACATCCTGGAGAACCTCCTCACTGTGGTTCAAATGGTTCAAATGGCTCTGACAAGGGAACCTCCCCATCGCACCCCCCCTCAGATTTAGTTATAAGTTGGCACAGTGGATAGGCCTTGAAAAACTGAACACAGGTCAATCAAGAAAACAGGAAGAAGTTGTGTGGAACTAAGCAAAATATACAAACTGAGTAGTCTATGTGCAACATATGTAACATCAAGGACGGTATGAGATTAGAAGCGCCGTGGTCCCGTGGTTAGCGTGAGCAGCAGTGGAACGAGAGATCCTTGGTTAAAGTCCTCCCTCGAGTGAAAAATTTGATTTCTTTATTTTCGCAGTTATGATCTGTCCGTTCGTTCATTGACGTCTTTGTTCACTGTAATAAGTTTAGTGTCTGTGTTTTGCGACCGCACCGCAAAACCGTGCGATTAGTAGACGAAAGGACGTGCCTCTCCAATGGGAACCGAAAACATTTGATCGCAAGGTCATAAGTCAACCGATTCCTCCACAGGAAAACACGTCTGATATATTCTATACGACACTGGTGACGGCATGTGCGTCACATAACAGGAATATGTTGTCGATCCACCTAACTTGTACACTTGGCGAATAGGTAAAAAGATTCTTCTACCTTGCCCGATTTAGGTTTTCTTGTGGATGTGATAATCACTCCCAAAAAAGTGATGAAAACATAAGAGTTTGTCACATAAACTGCAACAAATGACTGCAACAGTCGCACAGTTTTCCCTGTGCTCTGTCAAAACATATGTTTTTAAAGTTTTCAATTTTTTCCGTGTGTAGACCGTCAAATCCTGTATATGTCGAAGCAAATCTGAACATGTAATGGAATTTTGGAGAACGATGTTGATTGTGTTTGTGTGTGCCTGAACTTTGATAATTGTCTGAAAATAAAAAATTAAAATTTTCACTCAGGGGAATATTCGAACCAGGGACCTCTAGTTCCACAGCTGCTCACGCTAACCACAGGACCACGGCGCTACTGAGGTAGTACTATTCTTAATGTTACATATCTTGAACATGGACTACTCAGTTTGTATATTTTGCTTATTTTTTTCATAGTTCCACACAACTTCTTCCTGTTTTCTCGATTGATCTGTGTTCAGTTATTCAAGACCTATCCACTGTGCCAACTTATAACTAAATCTGAGGGGGGTGCGATGGGGAGGTTCCCTTGTGAGCACTATGGGACTTAACATCTATGGTCATCAGTCCCCTAGAACTTAGAACTACTTAAACTTAACTAACCTAAGGACATCACACAACACCCGGTCATCACGAGGCAGAGAAAATCCCTGACCCCGCCGGGAATCGAACCCGGGAACCCGGGCGCGGGAAGCGAGAACGCTACCGCACGACCACGAGCTGCGGACCCTCCTCACTGTGGATCTGTTGGAACGAAAAGTACATAAAATTTAATCTATTGCTGGCGCCAAAGCGGAGAAGACGCAAACTTCCTTTGATGGTTCGCCAAAAGACAGACAGACAGCGGAACACGGCGGAGCATAAGTGTCTACGAATCAAGCAGAATTGATTGCCGTTTACTGACGCACGCTTAGCGTTTACACTAGACAGAACTGTCGTTTGCTGTTGCACGTTCGCTTCTGTTAGCTTCGGTGCACAGGTGCTAAACGAACAGGTCAGACCGCAGTCTGCGTTTTACGGCCTTATTCATCGAGCGTGCGGGAAGTTCTGTGTGATTTCTCATCTGGTGACTGCGATAGCTCTGCTTCCTGAGCTTCTGTATGCTGTAACGTGCCGGAAATGTCCTCCTCAGGACACTTAACCTGAGTATGGGGCGCACGTTTCTCTATAATTGCTCCCTCGGCGGGTAAACTGATTTGCCATCGAACTAGCCAGCCAGCTTGAGAGGCACAATACAATTAGCTGCGCTGCTGAACGCGGTGCAGCGTCGATGCTAACCGCCATTGCGCTATGATATCGTGTGCAATCATAAATATACGTGCCCTAAATGATACACATAATTTTGCGAAAATCTTATCTGATGTTTCGTGTACACACGAATTTCATACTAGCCGCTTCCAAGACGTGAAATATTCCAGCAAAGCTGAAACAGTTTTATCAGCACCCTAGGTGCCTCTTATCGCAGCGATGCAGGCATGTTTGTGTTCACTGGTGTTAGAAGACTCGAGTGTCTCTCTCTCTCTCTCTCTCTCTCTCTCTCCCCTTCTCTCTCCTCTTCTCTCTCCTTCTCTCCTTCTGTCTGTGTGCCAGTTCAGTTGACAGTGTGCATGGCAGGAACGGCAAACCAAATCTGACGCACACTAATGCTGCCACCTGGCTACTGGTAATAATCTTTGGTGGTGAACTAAATTGATCTTACTCTGCATCTAAATTTATTACCCAGCAAATCAAGTTTGTTGAACTGTGGAGGAAATATTTTTCTTTTCCAGGCAAGGATGTTGTACCGGGAAATATGTTGCTGTAAAAACGGAACCCTTACAGGATTATTTTCTCGTCCGCCCTTGTGTCTGTATTTGTGTCAGTCCGACTGGTAAAACCATTTTTCTCAGGAATCTGTGTACGTATCAAGTTGAAATTCATGTCACTTACTAGGATATAAAGTGCCACTGCAATGAAAAAAATTGAAACTTCTAGATCAATACAGTCAAAAAGATACGGCCATTTTTTCACATATTTTGATACAACCTGTAGAGTGCTTCACTTCCTGTTGACCTAGAATAATTATACTAGCAAGGAAGCCAGATTTCACAATATAACCAAAGGAAAAATCTGGAAATCGTTAATTTCCAATTATATAAGACGAATGACAATTTTTTGGTCATTTTTTATCAGACTGTCTATCCCTCCGTCTGTAAAGGCCCCATTTCCTCAAAATCGGGTAGATGTATGAAGTTGAAATTCAAATCGCCATTGAGGTCTATGATCCTTTGCTTCTCAGGCGTTCTTTTATTTTCCAGGTGGCCTTAAAAACATTCTGAACCTCATGCTCGACCAAAACTATACGATGCAGTCACATATCTTCGTGAGGTTTAATGAATGTTTAAGTTACGGTTGGTGGCAGTTAAAATCCAGAAGCGAAGACCTCGCTAATGTGCCGACACATTAAAATCGTTCTGCTGACCATTAAAACTGTAACAACATGAAAACGACAGCCAAAAATCGTCACTTTGGCATGCAGCAGAGAGTAAGTGCCAGCAACGCTATCTGCAGTTCATGTTAAGGAAGGATTACGCATCGGGTTTCTCATTCGCACGTCGCATTTGAATGCTGTTTGTTTGTTCGAAGATCGTGTTACGCCTGGATCCTGACCAAGTAGACAGCGATTTACTTTTTCGATTTGGTCAGGACCCTGCGACTGCCATGCGGATATGGAGTCGGTGTACTCTGGAAGGCCATACACAACGCCATACAGGATATGAGCGGGCGCAAACAACTAGCACCTGACGCGACAGCCCCATTCTGCGCTCGCCCGTGCGGTATCTGACGGGCCGGTCCTGTTTCTCAAGTCAGGAGATGGCTCTGATTGACGGATGAAAATTATCCACAAAGTGTGTGAAATGATGTGTGGTCCGCTACGGCCTTTCAGCACGGCGAATACAGTTCACTGTAGCAAGAAGGGTACAATAAAGCACACGGGGCCGGCCGGGTGGCCGAGCGGTTCTAGGCGTTACAGTCTGGAACCGCGCGATCGCTACGGTCGCAGGTTCGAATCCTGCCTCGGGCATGGATGTGTGTGATGTCTTTAGGTTAGTTAGGTTTAAGTAGTTCTACGTTCTGGGGGACTCATGACCTCAAAAGTTAAGTCCCATAGTGTACTGAGCTATTTGAACCATTTTTGAAAGGGCACGTGAGTTGCACTTCGCCATCTTCTCGGATGAGTTCCGGTCCTGCGAACAGCTTCACAATGGATTTATTCCTTTGTAGAGAGTTAGAGGGAAGCGAACGTTGTCTGGTTCAAAAAATGGCTCTGAGCACTATGGTACTTAACTGCTGAGGTCATCAGTCCCCTAGAACTTAGAACTACTTAAACCCAACTAACCTAAGGACACCACACACATCCATTCCCGAGGCAGGATTCGAACCTGCGACCGTAGCGGTCTCGCGGTTCCAGACTGTAGCGCTTAGAACCGCTTGGCCACTCCGGCCGGCCGTTGTCTGGTTTCATTCGGCGTTGTCGTAGGGGCTCAACACCTGGCCATTTCCTACACAACACGATTACCTCTTGTTCGCATAGCGGGTAGTTTAAATAGCAGGTGTTACATTTCTGACGTGTTAAGAGCGTTGGCTACGCCGTATTTTGGAGGTCACCTTGACGCTGTCTTTTCGTCCGCAGCTCGTGGTCGTGCGGTAGCGTTCTCGCTTCCCACGTCCGGGTTCCCGGGTTCGATTCCCGGCGGGGTCAGGGATTTTCTCTGCCTCGTGATGACTGGGTGTTGTGTGATGTCCTTAGGTTAGTTAAGTTTAAGTAGTTCTAAGTTCTAGGGGACTGATGACCATAGATGTTAAGTCCCATAGTGCTCAAAGCCATTTGAACCATTTGACGCTGTCTTTCAACAAGATAACGCTAGACCGTATGTTGCCTTTGCTGTCCTGACTTATCTCGGTACAGAAAATGTTCCACCGTTGGTCTAGCCTGCACGTGTTCCATATTTCTGCCCGTCTTGCGTTACTGAGAGACTGGAACACCATGACCCCCTGTTACTTGGTGGTGGTGGTTGTGGTGGTTGTGCTGCTGCTGCTGCTGCTGATGATGATGATGGAAGAGACAGGGTGAAACCCTGTGCCAGTACGTAGCCTACTAGTCTCGCATAGTGCCAAGGAGTCCACCAAGCGTAATGTTCGACGCCAACCGATAGACGGATCACCCATCAACGGTGTTGCGTGCCCTCGCTTCATCAGACTCTCAGGTAGGTTTGGGATGGAATCGGCTCCAAGACTGGTGATAAGGGACTTGGCGCCACTACATCTCCTGTCCCCTCTGACATGAAGGAAAAGGAAAATTTTCAACAGTGGCCACATATTCAAGAACTGGCTACGCTTGACTGTGCTTAACCGCTGTGATTTGGCTGGAACACGTACAGCCATCACGGCACAGCAAGTGACTCACCAGCTACTATGCTCGATGAACTCTGGTATACGAGAGGTGTTCAATAAGTAATGTAAAACTTTTTTTTCTGAAAGCAGGTTGGTTTTATTCGGGATTCCAATACAACATACTATTCTCCACTCTTTTCGCTAAAAAATCCTGTTTTTCAATATAATCTCCGTTCCCTTACGTCACATTTCTTGGAGGTTCGGTATGTCCGCATGGTACTACTCTGATGGTAGACGTTGGAGCCAACGTCCTGCTGCCTCAATAACCTATCCATCATCCACGTACTGTTTCCCGCGGAGTACGGAGTTGGGTCAAACAGATGAAAGGCATGAAAGTCAAAAGGTGCAGGATCTGGGCTGTAGGATGGATGAGCATTCCAGCTGGTGGACAAGTGTGTCGGCACTACCAGCAGAGACGTCCAGATGTGCATCGAGGTGTTCGGTTGTGACCCGTCAGTCACCTCGAATGAGACTGTGCGCACGTTCCAACAGTGCCGAAGTCATGGCAATGTGCGGCCGGCCAGCACGCGGGAAATCGGACAGGTTTTGCGCGACCGGCGCAAATAAACATAAGTGGTGACAGGGAAACTGCGTCACATCTTTGCTGATTTTTACTTCTTCTGCAGATCTGTCAGCGCAGACTGTTCTAGTTCGCTCTGAAGAGAGAGTAAGGGTCTCCGTCTATCTGCCTAAAAAAGGAAAAACATTTTACTTCAGCTTACATTATAAATCGCCTTTAGAGACATCCATTAGTTACGTGAGTTCAAAATGGGGGATAGATCCACAAAACGTCACTAAATCTCATTTAAACCGGGGGGAGGGGGGGGGGAGAGGCAGTGAAAATCTCATTCAACTTCATAATTCAGATAACATACATTATTATAACCAATAACATTTTGTTTTGTATAATTAATCCCGAACATATATAGTATTATAATGCCTGTCAGTCTTTACGGCCTCTCCGATCTGGACTGCATACTTTACACGTGTGCATGTAGGGATTCCCTGATCTGAAACAAGTGCCGCAGAAGCGTCACGTTTCTTTTGGATAGTTCTTCGCCGCGCCGGTCGAAATCACTACCTGTCAGTCAACCATTCGTATGTCCACCAACACACATAAAGCCGATGTTATTGTGTTCAACATGAATTTGTATCAAAACTTTTACAATACGTATGTAAAGCGACATGCAGACAAGGCGAAACATACGAGCGAACAAGAAATTAAACGTCCGTGAAAGAAAGCTATGCTGATGTACACCAACAAGAACTCTCAGTGATCATCCACATCAAGGGATTGAGAAGCTCTGCAATCACACGATTCAAAGGAAGGTGCAAACAATGTTGACTTTAATCTGCAAAGTAGGTAAACATGGTTTTATGAAAGTGTTTTAGTTAAAGTTAAAAGCACAGGGAAAGAAGCCATTTTACGTATTTTTACGTGACTACTGGTTAAACCACACGTGAGAGTGGGGTTGGAAGGTTCCCATCACATCTCTACGATGGGGGGGGGGGGGGGGGGGGTTAGATCTTAAGGAAAATACCTCTCGTAATTCCATATTTATAGCACCACAATAAGCTCCGACTTCCTTTGCGTTTTGAATGCACTTCTCAACACCATATCCACAACGTACTGATGTTTTGCAGAGCGTTTATGCATGTCAGTTGCTTGCAGCAGACAGAAGACGGTCGTTTTCTTTGATCAAATCTAATGTGAGCTGCTAGATTTCATCAAATAAATTTGACGAAACGCAACATTCGACAACAATTCCTTATCACAGTATGCCAAATACATTCGACAAACCAACTTTGTCAGACAAAATAATGTAATACCGGCGTTAAGCCGCTTTCACGCTGGACGAGGCAACTAACGTTGACGTGGGCGCAGACGGGACATCGTACAGCACGACAGACAGCTCCAATGTCACACGGGACGAGCCGGTTAACGGGACTTGCGCTCTGAGAGCTGTTATTTCGCTCTCAAAAGACACAGTTCCTTTACAAAAATGCAAGCGCGTAAAACAGCTGCGTTAACTCTGTTAGCGACTGTCGAAGAAGAGCAGAGAAAATCGCGAAGTACGCTCTGGACACTTCGATGACTTGAACAGCGAATTCCTGGAAGAGGAACATCACATAATGGTGTAAAACGATCCGAGATACATACTAGAAGTAGTAGAAGAAGTTATTCGTTTACTCAGTCGCATCTCATTGTTTTAAACTGAATACAGTTAAGTTATAGTGTCTGTCAGTTGGCGCATGCGTAATATCAGTGTTCTCAATGCTGCATTGACTACCAACATTCATAAAAAACGTACTTCATCACATAGGTTTTCATTTCGTAATTTCATTCGAATGGGTGAAGAGATTTTTTCGGAGCTACTCACCATCATTGCAAAAGAAGTTTACCAGTAAGATACAAACATGAGCCAGTTCATAAATCTAGACACACATTTACTTTACAGAGAGTTTCATATTAGCAAAAACTTCAAGTGTGTAACTTGTGTTTACTCTATGACGCAGACTGGCAGTTACATTATGATTTCTGGCTACTGGAGAAACATTCCAGTCGTTGGCCTTCACAACAAGAATTGCAGCAAAGACGTTATTTATGATAAATAACATCGACTTTTGAAATAATTCTTCCGTTAAATGAGTAAGAGAGACCCATAATGTTTTAGAAAACACATGGGGACAAAAGAACTTCTTTGGAAGGGGACAGACGCGTGCCTGCAACCCTTCTCTTCAGAGCTCACGGCTCAGGACGCTATCACCTGCGCGACAGTTTCGTCACAGCTGCCGTACCTTAGTACATGATATTCACAGTCTGAAGACTGGATTTACAAATATCATTATTTCATATTTAATACGGAATCTGTACCAAAAATACACTCTTTTCATAGGTCATCAATGTGCATGGAAACGGTATACTTTCGTAGCACACAATTTATAACACTAAAAACGTTGACTACAGGAATCCACTACCTACTTGCGTATAGCTTCCTGTCACTTTATTATAAAAAAATCTTAGCTAAAACGACTCGTTTTCTAGAGATACTTTATTTGCTGGTGCTACGAAACAGATTACATCTGTACCGCGTACTCTATGAGAAAGGAAACCCACCAAAGACAACATGGCGACTCCTCTTGTCTGCTTATGACGTAAAACGCTGTCGCATCTAATTGGCTACGTTCCTCTCTAAGACGGAAAAATCTAACTACCATATTCTTAATTTCACTCTCCGCGGATTTAGTGCAACGTGCAATCCCACGCTGTAACGTGACCAGCTTCTCGTCCCCGTGCGTTTTCACGTCACGTGAGAGGGTACCTTTAGAGATTGCTGCCAGGTGATTGGTCAACAAACCGTTGAGGCTGTTCCGCTGTATGTAACGAATACGTTTCTGTAGTGAGTCCCCTCGTCAACCCTCGCACTGCCTGCATTGATCAGCCAGAACATTATGACCACCTGTCATCACAATCGCTGTGTCCACCTTCGGTAGGGGTAACAGTGGCGGCGTGTCGTGGCACGGAAGCAGTGAGGCCTTCGTAGGTCGCTGGAGAGGGCTGGCACCACATCTGCTCACGTAATTCGCCTTATTCCAGTAAATGTCGTGGAGGGGGTCGATGAGCTCTGACGCCACGTTCAGCCACATCGCAGATGAGGCGAGCACATAAATTACAATCCGCCACTCTGTTCGTCGAGTCGCTCCATCACACTCCTTACCTTTTGATATGGCGCTTTATCTTACTCCAAAATGCTACTGCCATCGGAAAACATAATCGTCATGGAAGCATGTACGTTGTCTGTAACCAGTGTACGATACACTTTGACCATCACGGTGCCTTACACGAGCTCCATTGGACCCATGGATCCTCAGGGGAATGTTCCCCAGTGCGTAATGAAGTCGCAGACAGCTTGTCCCCGTTCCGCAGTACATATGTCAAGGAGCTTTTCGCCTGCAAGACGTAGGATTCGTGTCCTCCCATCGGCATGGTGAATAAGCTATCGGAATTCATCATATCACGCAACCCTCTGTCACGACACCAACGTCAAGTCCGATGGTCACTTGCCCATTTCAGTCGTAGATGTCGATGTCGTGGTCATGCATGGGTCGTCCGCGGCGGAGGCCCGTCGTTAGGAGTGTTCGGTGCACTGTGTGTTCAGACGCACTTGTGCTCTGCTCAGCCTTAAAGTCTGATAATACACTATTGGCCAATAAAATTGCTACACCAAGAAGAAATGAAGATGATAAACGGGTATTCATTGTACAAATATATTACACTAGAACTGACATGTGATTACATTTTCACGCAGTTTGGGTGCATAGATCCTGAGAAATCAGTACCCAGAACAACCACCTCTGGCCGTAATAACGGCCTTGATACGCCTGGGCATTGAGTCAAACAGAGCTTGGATGGCGTGCACAGGTACAGCTGCCCATGGAGCTTCGACGCGATACCACAGTTCATCAACAGTAGTGACTGGCGTCTTGTGACGAGCCAGTTGCTTGACCACCATTGACCAGACGTTTTCAATTGGTGATAGATCTGGGGAATGTGCTGGCCAGGGCAGCAGTCGAACATTTTCTGTATCAAGAAAGGCCCGTACAGGATCTGCAACATGCGGTCGTGCATTATCCTGCTGAAATGTAGGGTTTCGCAGGGATCGAATGAAGGGTAGAGCCACGGGTCGTAACATACCTGAAATGCAACGTCCACTGTTCAAAGTGCCATCAATGCGAACAAGAGATGACCGAGACGTGTAACCAGTGGCACCCTATACCATCACGCCATGTGATGCGCCAGTATGGTGAAGACGAATACATGCTTCCAATGTGCGTTCACCGCGATGTCGCCAAACACGGATGCGACCATCATGATGCTATAAACAGAACGTGGATTCATAAGAAAAATGACGTTTTGCCATTCGTGCACCCAGGTTAGTCGTCGAGTACACCATCTTGGGCGTTCCTGTATGTGATGCAGCGTCAAGGCTAACCGAAGCCATGGTCTCCGTGCTGATAGTCCATGCTGCTGCAAACGTCGTCGAACTGTTCGTAAAGATGGTTGTTGTCTTGCAAACGTCCCCATCTGTTGACTCAGGGATCGAGACGTGGCTGCACGATCCGTTACAGCCATGCGGATAAGATGCCTGTCACCTCGACTGCTAGTGATACGAGGCCGTTGGGATCCAGCACGGCGTTTCGTATTACCCTCCTGAACCCACCGATTCCACATTCTGCTAACAGTCATTGGATCTCGACCAAAGCGAGCAGCAATGTCGCGATTCGATAAACCGCAGTCGCGATAGGCTACAATCCGACCTTTATCAAAGGTCACATTTCGCATCCTTACAACTAGGCATCACAACAACGTTTCACCAGGCAACGCCGGTCAACTGCTGTTTGTGTATGAGAAGTCGATTGGAAACTTTCCTCATGTCAGCACATTGTAGGTGTCGCCACCGGCTCCAACCTTGTGTGAATGCACTGTAAAGCTAATCATTTGCATATCACAGCATCTTCTTCCTGTCGGTTAAATTTCGCGTCTGTAGCACGCCATCTTCGTGGTGTAGCAAATTTAATGGCCAGTAGTGTACATGCTCCGTTTATGTCTGTTTAGCTGTCATTCCTCGCCAGATGACGCTCGTATTGCCTGGATGGGTTTACACCGATAGTAGGTCGATGGTCCTAATGTTATGGCTGATCAGTATTTGGGACGGGCAGGTCAGCCAGCTTACCCTGAGATGTGTGGGAAGGTCACAGTAGCGCCATCTGGCTGGAGCAGAGAGGAGGAGAAGCACCTCTGTGCCGGCTGGCTCTCTCTTCCTCTTCCTCGGGCACAGCTGACGCGCCGTCACAAAGCGCTGGCCTTCACAAACAGGCGTCGATTGTTTCCCCTGCCAGCTGCGCGCCGGGCTCACGAACCGCTTATGTGCAAATCTCTGCAGAGGTACCAGCCCAGCAGTTGCCGCGTTTTCGCCATGTGCCGTCTTTTACGCAATCTACGGGCGTCATAGAAGCCCCTGTCGTAATCGCCGATTGCGTGACCACAGACTGGTTCACGCGACGTCTGCGCACGAGTCCTTTCTTGCCGTTGACTGGTGTTTCTCCCGATGCCTTATTGTTCGTTGCTTATTGTTTTCCTGCATTACGTCACTTCCTGAGGGACTTAGCCGTAACACGTTGGACTGCTATTATTCCCGAGACCGTTAGTTTAGACTATGAGACACAAGATAATTATTGCACACCTTTTCTGTTTGTTCGGCTTTTTCCTTATGCTTGATTGGTTTCTTGCTAATAAACGTATCACACGAGCTGTTACCAGTTGCAGGAACAGTACAAGTAATGGTCAGTTACAGTATATTTGAATAAGTTAGTATAGATACCGCGTTCTGTCAAGAACAGCGAAATGCTCAGGATAGAAAATAGCTGACTGCAGGTCAGAGAATACGAAAACAAATGTTTTTCTGTGTGCATGATAACAAATAATGGTCTCTCTCAGCATTATTAAGAACCATAACCCAAAATCGTTAGTTTGAACGTAACAATTAATTACGAAAGATGTAGGACCCAAACTGTTTGTAAAATTTGCATTACATTGTACGTATTCAAAGAGTATGCTATTATAATTTTAATGCTACAACAAACAGAAGCATCTGAAACAAAAAATGCACATATCTTAACAAAACACGGGAGATCAATAAGTTATACTAGCATCTTAGTTAAATTTATACTAATATAATTTGAGGAATATGTATTACCCCCTTTTAATGTCCTTAATCATTTTTAATGCTATTGATGATAATGACACTAAGAATAATTTCCTGTTTCATTAGATGTAAAACAACACATTTATTTAGATTGCAAAATTTATTATTATTTTCTGTAAGGTTTAGTCCAAGAACTGTGACTGTTTCTGGAGTAAAGACACTGTTTTCTAAGGAATGATTCAACATGACTGTGGATGTGACATTTTAATGTTAGCAGACTTCACATTGACGGTAACATTTTTCCCATGTTGATCTCTTGAAGATTTACACGAAAGCAGTAATTTCCTTGTATGGTTAATTCTTCCATCACAATTGAAACCACGGAGACTAATATCAGCCTTGTGACACATTTCCTTTCCTGGTTATTTGATGATGTGGTAAGTGAAGCTAAAGCCAGAACTTACCAAACTGTTTTCTCTCCTAGGACGTTTTCTCTGCACAGATTGACGTTCTATTAACCTTTGCAAATACAGGTCTTGCTCATCCTTGCTTTCCAAACTGTTAAATCAGTCTAAAATTTGTTTTCTTGTTCGTCTTCTGCATCACGGAATACCATCGTTACAGCTGCAACTCACCCCCCACCCCCCCCCCCCCCCCCCCACCCCCCAGGCAGAGGTTCGAGTCCTCCCTCGGGCATGAGAGGGCGTCACTTAAAGTTAGATTAAGTAGTATGTAAGCCTAGGGACCGATGACCTCAGCAGTTTTGCTCCTATAGGAACTTACCACAAATTTCCAGAAATTTTACAGCTGCAATTGGGACCAGTTTGTCATGCTGGAACGGTTTTACCACTTTTGTCCATACATCCTTTTCCCTCCACACAACATCGTTATTTCTTTCACTTCCATAATAATCGACTGTTCGTGAGAAACGAAGAACGGTGAATGGTGGTACCAGCATTAATTATAGGAACAGCGAGAGTCCTGGACTTACGTACTTTCTAAAATGAACCAAATTTACCTCACTCTGTTGTGCTGCACGTAAACATTGGACTGCCATACTTTCTATGCAATATTATAAGACTATTATTGCTGTGGTCTTGAGTCCAAAGACAGATTTGATGTAGCTGTTCATGCCACTCTATCCTGTGCAAGCATCTTCATCTCCGAGTAACTACTGCAACCTACATCCTTCGGGATCTGCTTAGTGTATTCAACTCTTGGTCTCCCTGTACGATTTTTACCACCCACGCTTCCCTCCAGTACTAAACTGGTGATCCCTTGATGCCTCAGAACGTGTCCCACCAATCGATCCCTTGTTCTAGTGAAATTGTACCACAAATTCCTCTTCTCCCCAATTCTATTCAGTATCCCGTCATTAGCTACTTGATCTTTTTCCTGTAGCACCACGTTTCAAAAGCTTCTATACTCTTCTTATCTAAACTGTTTATCGTCCACGTTTCACATCCATACATGGCTACATTCCATTCAAATACTTTCAGAAAAGACCTCCTGACACTTAAATCTATACTCGATGTTAACAAATTTCTCTTCTTCAGAAACGCTTTCCTTGCCATCGCCAGTCTACATTTTATATCCTCTCTACTTCGAACATCCTCAGTTGTTTTGCTCCCCAAATAGCAACTCAATTACTACTTTAAGTGTTTCATTTCCTAATCTAATTCCGTCAGCATCACCTGATTTAATTCGAGCTACATTCTATTTTAATCGTTTTGCTTTTGTTGATGTTTTGCATATTGTTTAACTTTCTTTAAATATGATAATTTTTTAAAACACGTTTATTCAGGTTATATGGATGTCGCGTTTGGGCAGCACCAGGTGCATTTACAGTTACTTCTATATTTTAATTAAAATGAAGTAAAGTTAGTTAACTTTGTTGTATGTGGGCGTGCGTTTATGTGTCGAAAAAGACGCCTGTTTAGAAACCTAACGGGCACACAAAACAAAAGAAACCTCACCTCATTTTAATTACAATGTAAAAGTGACTGTAAATGCACCAATTGATGGCAGCAGCTGCTGAAACATGTCGTGCAAATAAAATATTACTAACAAATGACTGTTGCTGTATATATTATTTAATAAAAACGATAAATTTTATTATGTAATTGTGCATAAAAGGGTGCCCTCTAGCTATTGTATCAAATAGCAGCATCACGAACACACACAGTAGTTTTATGCCTCAGTACTTCGATGTAAAATATGTGCCGCGCTACTTTCTGTAACAATATTTTACGGTACCTTCTTTGTCACTTTATTTTCATATTGCACTTTTTGTAAGTAGATGGAATTTTTCATGAACGAAGTTTCTTTATTTTAGATCTGTAGAAAAGTACAAACACACTCGGAACCGGTAATGCCAGTTTATAAACTCGCGATCTAAATGAAAGAAAGTCATATTGGAAATATACTGCTCGATTCAAAACCGAAGCGCTTTTTTGAGAAATCCTTTAAGTGCATACGTAACCAGTAATGTGTGTGTGTTTGTGTGTGTGTGTGTGTGTGTGTGTGTGTGTGTGTGTGTGCACGCGAAAGATTCATGACCCGCACAAAGTGTGCGCCAGAGCCACGCAGGGCTGGGGAACGCACACATGTGTAGCGAGGGCGGGCTGCGCGGCCTGCTTTGAAGTGTGGTGTGCCGGCCTGCTCGGCGGGGGGGGGGGGGGGGGGGGGGGGGGGGAAGGAGACAAAGCGGGGCACTCTGTCTGCCTCTCGCTGCCTACCTGCCTACCTGTGATGTGACACACGTCCGGCCCCTGCTCTGCACTCAGCATGCCTCTCCCCCCCCCCCCCCCCCCCGCCATGCCCCTTTGCAGCCCTTACTGCTGCTCCTCTTTGGCATCCACTCCCTCACGAGCGCAGTACTCGCCCGCAGCCGAGAATTCCGAATGTCTCAAACATCAACCGTCACGAACATTTCCGAGCTATTGTAACCGCATTGCAACCGGTGGTGGTGGTGACGACGACGACGACGACGACGACGATGATGTTTGGATAGTCCAATCTCCACTGTCATGAATGATGATGATTGTGATGATGAAATGATGAGGACAACACAAACACCCAGTCCCCGGGCAGAGAAAATCCCCAACCCGGCAGGGAATCGAACCCGGGACCCCGTGATCCAGAGGCAGCAACGCTACCTTGCAGCCGAGGTCTTTAGCGATCCTCTCTAGCTTTGCCCGTGGCGAACTGCAGTCTCCGTGTCGTACGTTTTATCCAATTCGCAATTTTCGCAGTTTAGCATTTCAACCTATGGTACCAGGCAGGCAACTCACTAAGACCTCAGCGCGCTCAGGAGCAAAAATCAAATTGCACCTAGCTGTGGACAGATATCGAAATAAATACTCTACATCAAATTACACAATTGGTTACGACCTAGTGTTGAGAGACGCAAAACATTTGTCTTACCTAGGAAGCAAGGTTCCGCCGAATAACCGATGCAATGGAGATCTCGGCAGCAGACTGGCACAGGCGGAGGAAGCGTTATTCAGTGGAAGAGCTCCGCCCATACGGACATTGATATAAAACTGAGGAGAAACTTACTGAAGTGTACATTTGGAACACAGCATTGTACGGGGCTGAAACGCTGGTGACCTTAAATCTGGAGAAGGAAATGGAAGCGTATGAAATGTGGTCGAGCGGTTGTAGGAGCTTCAGTCCGGAACCGTATTGCTGCTACGGTCGCAGGTTCGAATCTTGCCTCAGGCATGGATGTGTGTGAGGTCCTTAGTTTAGTTAGGTTTAAGTAGTTCTGAGTGTAGGGGACTGATGACCTCAGATGTTAAGTCCCACAGTGATCAGAGCCATTTGAATTTTGAAATGTGGTACTGTCGAAAAATGTTGAAATTTTTGTGGAGATACGAAGTAGGAAAGTGGGGAGTAATACAAAGAACAGCTCAGGACAGAAGCCTGCGGAAGGTCTTTTTTCAGAAAAAGGCACATGTTAGTGGGACGTCTGCTGACGCATCCAGTAGTAGTTCAGAATGGTGGTGAAAGGAGCAATGGAGTAGAAAATGTGAGGGTAGGCCAGGAGTATAATATGCGAAACAAGTTGTGTAAGGTGTTGCATTTATATTAGGTTGATGCGTAAGTTCGTAGCCTTTGCTGCTTTACATGTTGATATTAAGGTTGCTACGGTTTTTTTTTATCAACTGTCGTTTTTTATTTCTAGTTCACTATAGGTATTTCAGTTCATATATTGTCATTTTGTCATTTGGAGATAGTCAGTGGAGCTGTGGACCCTGGAAAATGAAGTGCCAACTGGAGAAATCGGAACTTTTCCGACATATTTTTCTGTTAGAGTTCAGTAGACTGGTCACAGCAGCGGAGGCAGCCAGAAAAATTTTTCGCCGTGTTTGGGGATAATGCCACTGGACAGAGCACGGCAAGAAAGTGGTTTTGTCGTTTTAAGGAGTCTCCACGTTCATGAAGACTTTCGGGGTTTGATGAAGATCGTTTCAACGAATTAATTCACAATGATACACTCAGTGAACCCAAGAATTGGCAAATATGATGAACTGTGATCATTCCACCATCGTGCGGCATTTGCAAGCAACGTGGAAGGTTCAAAATGTCATTCTCTAAGTCAAAATCACGAAAAATCAGCTGGTGGCTATAGCTGCATTTCTGCTTGCTTGTCATCAAGTGACTCGGGAACAACACCATTCTTATCCTGTATCGTTACTAGTCACATGAAGTGGCGTCTTTATGCTAACATAAGGAAAAGGATGGAATGATTGTACGGGGAGTAGCTGTTTTGTCTGGGCTCAAAGACCTGCGCGCATCCACAAAAGATACTGTTATGCATCTGGTGGAATAACGACGGTGTGGTGTACTACGAACTACTTCCCCGAGGTTCGACCCTCACTGGTGACATTTATTGCCGCCAGCTGAGACGTCTTGCATACGCAATCCAAGAACAACGACGATGAAAACTGCACGAAGTGTGCTGCACCACGATAACACCCGCCCACATTATGCTAGTTTGAAAAAATTCTATACCGGAGTTGGGTTGGGAAATTATTCCACAACTATCTTATTCGCCTGGTCCAGCGCCATCCTATTTTGACCTTTTCTCCTCTCTATCGAACAACTTCCGAGAAACTTCCTTTCCGGATGTAAATGCGATCCGAACATAGCTCGACGAGTTCTTCCTTCAAAGCCACGTGATTTCTACAGCTGCAGGATGGAAAACTTGTCCCAGCGATGGCAGACTCTTGTAAATAATAAAGGAGAATATTTTACTGATGACTAAAGTCTCTATTATGTGTATCTGTTGTGTTTTTTAAACTTATGAAAAACATTACAAACGTCGCACCAGCCTGATAGCTGCCGAATGACGACGCCAACAAATTTTCGTAAAGGCAGCTACATAGTTTTTCATATTCGGACAGTACTTCAGCAGCAAAACACGTGTCGAACTTGATGGAGCAGTAACGACCTAACAGCGCCGCACACGATTGTCGAGACGTCACGTGGGTAAGCGTCCGTCCTGCCGTACCAGGTGTAGGCAAACAGGTAACTTCTACATACGGCCGGTGTCTTAGTTCTTATCACTGTCAAAATGCTCAAAATGTTGACCTTAAACACTGGCGTAGTTATAGAGAGACTGTATTTAGCAGTAGTTATTTTATAACACAAAGCGGCTCTGCACCCAGAAAACCTTTCTTAAAAGCGCCGTTGTTAACCTTCAGGTTGACCGTTTCGTCAGTGTACGAACATTTACAACACAAACCGTTGCAAGGAAAATTTTGATTGGTCACGTGTGTGTTGTTGAATGAGTAGCAGGATAACTCAGAATGATCAGATGTGTGTGAATTCCTAACTGCTGAAGTCTTCGGTCCCTAGACTTACACACTACTTAAACTAACTTATCCTAACTTAAGCTGAGGAGAAGACACACGCATGCCCGAGGGAGGACTCGAACCTCCGGCAGGAGGGGCAGCGCAATCCGTAACATGGCACGTCTAACCGTGCAGCCCCTCCGCGCGGCGGATAACTCAGATCGCTGCCATTCCCGTACCTCTGCTACCTGTGATATTTGATCCCTGACTTTTTGATTTTTATATTCTCCCTTTAATTCTATCCCTTAAAATATCTTTATGACAATGTACTCACCATTTCTGTCGTTTGGGACGACGAACATTATAAAAAAAATTACTTTGCTGAGGATAGAAGTCTGGGGGGGAAAAAAAACTGCGAACGGACTGATAACGTACAGAAGACACAGAATAGATTTTAGTGGATTACAATTTGTTAACTGCAAATCATTCCTCGCAGGTATGTGACTGGACAGCAACAATTTCATCCGTAAATTAAACTTACGTATGCCGCCGTATCCATAATATTGCCCGTAATGGGGATTATACCGGATGGTTACAATTACTACTAAATTGCAGCTATTTACGGAGGTCCAATGTGGACTGTAATTATAGTATCCCAGCGAAGCATGGCAGAGATGCTAATGTGTAAATGCGATATCAATTTACGCTGTAATTCTGGCCACCTGGTGCACATCGGGCGATGTACACTGTTTGTATGAGGGTATGACATCCACACTGTCGTCTGACAAGCCATAACGTGAGTTAATAGCATGACTATCGAGAAGAGAGACCGTGCGCTGTTAGTGAAACTGTCTTATGTGAACGGCAGCAATTACAGTGCTGCGTTGAGAGAGTATCGCCCAGTGAAAGGTCTGAGGATTACAATTTGTTTACTACAAATCATTCCTCGCAGGTATGCGACTGGACAGTAACAATTTCATCCGTAAATTAAACTTACGTATGCTGCCGTATCCATAATATTGCACGTAATGGGGATTATACCGGATGGTTACAATTACTACTAAATTGCAGCTATTTACGGAGGTCCAATGTGGACTGTAATTATAGTATCCCAGCGAAGCATGGCAGAGATGCTAATGTGTAAATGCGATATCGATTTACGCTGTAATTCTGGCCACCTGGTGCACATCGAGCGATGTGCACTGTTTGTATGAGGGTATGACATCCACACTGTCGTCTGACAAGCCATAACGTGAGTTAATAGCATGACTATCGAGAAGAGAGACCGTGTGCTGTTAGTGAAACTGTCTTATGTGAACGGCAGCAATTACAGTGCTGCGTTGAGAGAGTATCGCCCAGTGAAAGGTCTGAGGAGAGGCCCATGGCATTAAACGATATAAAGAAAAATTTCATATAGCACCTGGATGGGAAAGGTGTCCTACCCAGGTGGAAGTTATGGACGAGGTTGCTGTTGCTGTAACTGGCCACGCAACACGTTCCCTGGGTAGCGGTGATGCTGGTGCAGTCTCGCGAGAATTGTCCACACCGTGGTCAACAGTACAGAATCTTTTGCGGTCTCTTTTACACTTGTACCAATGCAAGATCCAGACGGTGCAGCAACTGAAATCTCTTGATCCGCAGCAACGTTCTGAATTTGCTCTCGGTCGTATGGCACGGGTAGAAAATCATGACGTGTGGCCGGGCAGTATGCTATGGAATACACTGCAAGGTGCAATGAATACACAGAACTGCCAAATTTTGGGTACTGTTACACTGCGCGTTGTGCACTAAGAAGCATTGCACTCGCCGTGTGGCCGGCCGGAATAAACGAGCGGTTCTAGGCGCTACAGTCTGGAACCGCGCGACCGCTAGGGTCGCAGGTTCGAATCCTCAGGTTAGTTAGGTTTAAGTAGTTCTAGGGGACTGATGACCTCAGCAGTTAAGTCTCATAGTGCTGAGAGCCATTTTTGCCACTCTGCACGTCATCGAGAAATCCTTGTACAGCATGTGATTCCTGGTTTGGAAGAGCGCAACTTTGTGGAAACCACTGTTTTCGTGGAATATGTCGCATGCCCAATGAGAGATCTACTTAATGCAAACGTAAACGAGCTTGTTATCTCCAGAGGTTCTCCAGGTGCATAGCCTGGAAGATCAACCGATCTGAATCCAAGCGACTTTTGGCTCTGGGGATGTATAAAACAACGTGTTTACCAGGGACACGTTCGGTCTCTACCTGATATAGGACCAATATACAGGAACACATGGCTGAGTTTCCACCGGAACTCACGTTGTTCCATAGATGCAGCATCTCGGGCGTCTCCGGCGCTTGTACTGAACAAGTTGTGTAAACGGCACTTAATAATAAAATCAGCATTTTCATCTGTTTGCTCCTTCCTGACTACGTCCCATTACTAATCCATTACACACGTAAAAAATTCTGTACGTCTCTTGCTCTCGCAGCGCCAGGTGGCCAAAGATTGAACTAATGTTTTTGCAGTGTAGATCGGTCTCGCATTAACGAATTAGAGTATCTACCAAGTTTCGCTGTTATACGATAATTACAGCCAACACTGGACTTTTATGAGTGACTGCACATTAATTATAGCCACCCGGTAGTTTCCAGTCAGTTACTGTTAATGGCGGACGCATAGGCGTATGTGTCAAACTTGTTTCAGTGGCGTACCAACACTACCGTCTTGCTTCATTGTTTGTGTCTTCGGAAAGAAGGATACATAAAGGAATTCACAGATGAATTATTATTATTATATTATTATTATTATTATTATTATTATTATTATTATGAGCAGTGGTGTACAAAATCGCAGCTAATATTTACTCACCGCTAGTAGCTTCATTTACTTCGTACTTACTCTCTTTCACGTTGGGGGTGATAAATAAAGAGACTTCACATACATTTGGTATTGGGTCCCTCCTGCGCAATTGAACTAGGCTCCGTAGTTCATTTCCAAACAGTCCGAAGCATGAAGATATTGACTATATAACCCGTCATTTTCGATAAGAACAACCGCATCGTAAACGAAATATAACCATGAAAAATTAGGAAGTAAATATTTTATCCATTTTGAATGAAGAACACTGACTATGATGAATGACGGTTTCTGGAAATTACTTCAACCAGTCGCCTTTTGTTTCGTTCTTCAACTTTTTGATTATTCCATTACCGGTTTCGAATCGTCTAGTGATTCATCATCAGAAGGTACATATACACTGAAGTGTCAAAGAAACTGTTATAGGCACGCGTAATCACATGGTTCAAATGGCTCTGAGCACTATGGGGCTCAACTTCTGAGGTCATCAGTCCTCTAGAACTTAGAACAACTTAAACCTAACCAACCTAAGGACATCACACACATCCATGCCCGAGGCAGGATTCGAACCTGTGACCGTAGCGGTCGCACGCGTAATCTAATACAGAGATATGTAAACAGTCAGAATACGGGGCTGCGGTCGGCAACGCCTACATAAGACAACAAGTGTTTGGCGCAGTTGTTAGATCGGTTACTGCTGCTACAGTAGCAGGTTATCAAGATTTAAGTGAGTTTGTATGTGCTGTTATAGTCGGCGCACGAGCAATCGGACACAGCAACTCCGAGGTAGCGACTAAGTGGGGATTTTCCCGTACGACCATTTCACGAGTGTACCCTGAATATCAGGAATCCGGTAAAACATCAAATCTCCGATATCGCTGCGGCCGGAAAATGATCCAATAAGAACGGCACCTAAGACGACTGAAGGAATCGTTCAACGTGACAGAAGTGCGACCCTTCCGCAAATTGCTGGAAATTTCAATGCGTGCGAACCACTCAACGAAATATCATCGATATGGGCTTCCGGAGCAGAAGGCCCACTCCTGTACCCTTGATGGCTGCACGATACAAAGCTTTACGCAAATCCTGAGCCCGCCAACACCGACATTGGACTGTTGATGACCGGAAACATGTTGCTGATCGGACGAGTGTCGTTTCAAATTGTATCGAGCGGATAGACGTGTACGAGTATGGAGCCAACCTCATGAACCCATGGATCCTGCATGTCAGCAGGGCACTGTTCAACTTGGTGGGGGCGCTCTAATGGTGTGGGGCGAATGCAGTTGGAGTGATATGGTACCCCTGCTAGGTCTAGATACGACTGTGACAGGTGACACGTACGTAAGCATCGTGTCTCATCACCTGCATCCATTCATGGCCATTGTGCATTCGAACGGACAATGTGACACCCCACACGTCCAGAATTGCTACGGAGACACAGCTCCAGGGACACAGTTCTGAGTTTAAATACTTCCGCTGGCCACCAGACTCCCCAGACATTATTGAGCCTATGTGGGATGCTGTACAGAAGAGATTTCCACCTCCTCGTACTCTTACGGGTTTATGGACGGCCCTGCAGGATTCATGACTTCAGTTCCCTCCAGCACTACTTCAGGCGTTAGTCGAGACCATGCCACGTCGTGTTGCGGCACTTGTGCGTGCTCCCGGTGGCCCTACACGATACTGGACAGCTGTACGTATTTCTGTGTATTAATTGTCTGCAGTAGCGTGGGAGTCATATAGAATGATTAGTATCCGTTGGTTGGATGTTGGTGTACACAGTATTCTGGAAAACATACTGAATGTTTCCCAGAATACTGTGTACACCAACATCCAACCAACGGATACTATCACTAGCCGGCCGGAGTGACCGAGCGGCTCTAGGCGCTACAGTCTGGAACCGCGCGACTGCTACGGTCGCAGGTTCGAATCCTGCCTCGGGCATGGGTGTGTGTGATGTCCTTAGGTTGGTTCGGTTTAAGTAGTTCTAAGTTCTAGCGGACTGATGACCTCAGAAGCTAAGCCCCATAGTGCTCAGAGCCAATTGAACCATTTTGTCTTGCTCTTGCCATATGTACTTGGAGCTAGTAACCAATCTAAAAACGGACTAGTTCTAATAGCTATAGTTATTAGTCTGTAAATGACGTAGACACTGATGTCATGATAAGTACGTTGTTCTCAATCACAAATAGAAATATCTGTGCTTGTACCCGTAACACCCTGTATACAGAATGCAGGTGACGTTACTCGTACTTAACTTTGTGTGACTGCTGGGATTTGTTAATCATTTACATAAGGAAGCTTGTCAGTTTGGAGTAAGTTGCATACTGCTTTCTTAGTACTGTAATTTCAAAGACTAGCAGTGTAAGTGGAATTATGGCGAGGTTAAACGTTTTAATCCGATGGTACGATCGTTGTAACCTCCCCACCGTAATTTTTAAAGAAATAAAGTGACAATACTCAATAGAAATGGGAGCCGAGTGTAACCTCCCCACAAAAATTTTAAAGAAAGAAATAAGACAATATTTAATTATGAATGCTAATGGACATTGCTCTAAGCGTAACCTCGCCCACAATGAGAGGTATTGAAAATGCCAACAAAAATGTGAAATTCGCAATCTGACTCAATTATAAATCCTTCAAAAAATTAAAGTCCATTCAGTGACAAAAAATTCAATTAAACCGAAATATCGGTCTTTGGCCCTGTGTAAAAACAATCAGAATTAAAGTCTTACCTCAGAATAAATGGATGTCACATATCTGCTCTTGTTGTTGCGCACCACTTGGAGGAACTGCATTGCAAATAATAATATTCTCCTTTTTTTTTGTAATTCTAGTGAAATTTTTTTTCAAAAAGAAGTGGAATGAAATGGGAAGTGCAACGAGATCTTTAGTTCAAAAAAAATTAAACTTTTGAGAAAATGCTTTTGAAATAAAAAATTATTATTGGGAGACTTGTTGGAGAATAATTACAATAAATAAAATTTTTCATTATCTAATAATTATATTAATTAACAGTATACCTTATTACTCATCTTGACCATTGTTGCCGACCGCCTACATCACACAACCGCACTGGGCTGCTACTACTGACCGACCGCTCTGCATGACGACTACAGACTGAGTACTGCTCTCAACTAGACAGAGCTACAGACTCGCAACGACTGAACTGACAGACTCGCAACGACTGACTGACTGCTACTCTGCATAGCGACAACTAACTCGCAAAGACTACTACTGACTGAGAACCGCTCGCAACACTCGCGCGGTCAAGCGCATACTCTCTGGTCACAGATGCTACAATGCCTCGCCATCGCTGCTGCGTTACATACGTGTTTCATAACCCTCCACTCGGGGGGCAAAAATTTGGCAGCGATGGTGAGTCATTTGGACTTGCCAAGCGCGGCAAAATTTTTCTTTAATTAACAAAATCCTACAACTTACAGAATATTTAAATGTTGTGCACACGCACTAAGTACAAAATATATCAGACAAGGACAAAATGTGAATACTAAACATAGTAGCAAATCAGAAAAAAGTATATACAAACTTTTTGACAGATAAAGTGCACAGGCACTGAAAAAATTCTTTAGCATATGCAGAACAAATAAACAGACTGGCAAGAATAATTAGATGTAGTACATAAAGTAAATGTTGTGCACACGCACTAAGTACAAAATATATCAGACAAAGACAAAATGTGAGTACAAAACATAGTAGCAAATCAGAAAAGTATATACAAATTATTTGACAGATAACAAAGTGCACAGGCACTGAAAAAATTCTTTAGCATATTCAGAACAAATAAACAGACTGGCAAAAAATATTATGTTGACAAGTGTACATGCACTGAAAAATGTCTTTAGCATTTTCACAACGAATAAACATAATGGCAAAAAAAAATTCATGTCCAAAGTGCACATGCACTGAAAAATGTCTTTAGTATTTTCACAACAAATAAACATAATGGCAAACATCATGTCGACCAGTGACATAAGTGTACTCACACTGGAGTTTAGCGAATCGAAAAATGTATAACCTATGAACATAAATGATGTTACCAAAAAAAAAATTTTTTCTTTATGTGACAAGAATCAGGATAGGAAAGGGAAGGATTGCATCATGGTTGTAGCACTTTAGATTGCACACAGCTGCTCTGAAAGTCCATATCTTTCCACAGTAGTACAACACCAAGTGACACAACTTGAAGTTCTTTTCCCATCAGAATTTATCAGTGTAGCCAAGACACTGAACTGTCGTAGTAATGTTCCATGTTTTCATTTTGGCAGTACATTAGGTACACCAAACAGTGGGACCATAATAATGTCTTCATCGCTCATGGTGGTGGACAGCATGTCGTGTCAACACCACACTCTTCCAAGGCACACCAACGTAGAATTAGTGCAAAACCAAATATAGTGCTCCATGATCACTGGGATAAACAGGACAAATGGACATTGCAGTAATTCAGGGTAGTCAGCTTATGAGGTGAAGGACATCAAGTCACATAATATTGACAATTACAGTCTTCATTGATAGTTCGTGGCATTCATAGCCCAGTTATTGAACATTTCTGTACCAAGTATGTAGTATTACAGAAAAATGTTCATTAATTGTTTTACATAGAATCAGTAGCCTTCTTTTCCTGGTTACAAAATATTATGAAATAATCGCATTCTTTTCAGTTACAGAGTATAATTAAGAATCATTAACCTTCTCCTAATTACAGTTAATTATTCATTTGTCTTTAATTAATCATTTGTCTAATTACAGTTAATTAATCATTTGTATAATTACAGTTAATTAATCATTTGTCGTTAATTAATCATTTGTCTAATTACAGTTAATTAATTAATCATTTGTAGCCTTAATTAATTACAAAGCATTATTAAACAGTACCATAGTTAATTAATTATGTGTCATTCCAATCTATTAAGAATCATTAGTCTTTTCCTAATTACAAAGCATTATGAAACAGTCACATTTATTTCCAATTACAAAGTATGAACATTGAAAACAAGAGTTAATTAATGGCATAATTAATAACAATTTCGTTGATTGACATTAATTATTGGCACTCAGTGGCCATCAAGTATTGAATAGAATAAAACATAGTTCATCATTCAGTATTATTCAGATCATTACAAAGTCATTATTAAAAATCAGTTAATTACAGTCAAATCATTAGTAATCACAGGCATTACAATAAACAGTGGCAGTTATTAGCTAGTGACAAAGCATTATTTTGAATATAGTCTCATTAAGAGGTCATTACTCGAGTGACATGCTATTCAGAGTTGATCAGTATTATTCAGAATTATCATAAACTAGTGACATTATGTGGGACTGGTAATACATTTTTTTGGTAGCAATGCATTGCGTTGGGATCGATAATTAATTGCCGAGGCATAATACTTTTTGCTTTTGACCTATTGCTGCAAATGAGGATAGGTAACGTCATTCGTCATGAGTCAGCTGTAGCAAGATTATGTAACAAGGCAGTACATGTGATCACATTTATAAATGATAAACACAAATGGGTAAAAAATATAAAAATGCAAGTACTAGAACAGGTATAATAAGTAACAGGTTTAGTAAGTGTCATGAAAAACTTCTCCTGGAAAAAATACAAAAACGGATTATTGACCTGAAAGAAGAAACGCACACTATGCTGAAAAGTAGTGAACTTCGAATTAACAAGTAGTGAAATGTGTATAAAATGTGTTCCATAGCTGTCCTTTCCAAAACTTTCCGTCATCCTACTATGCAATGTAACACCTGCTGTCAAAGCAAACCGCAACAATTACTTAAATAACTACGTAGCATAAATACATTACTTCAACATTATCCTCATCTGTAAAGAGAAAAACTTCATTATCCATATCATCATAACTTCATTATCATCATCACCTATAAAGAAAAACTTCATTATTCATAATACCATATCCTTCATCATTATTCATCAGTATTCATTATCATCTGCAAAAAATCACTTCATTACTCATTACATAACTATTCCTTATCTCTAGCATATTTCATCACTAAAAATAAGATGTGTAGTTCTCTCTGACAGCCTGCATCAATCACCTTGTATTCTGAAAGAAAAAATTAGTTAAGACTGCTATTCTGTGATGAGTATAGTATAGTCTTGTTAATGCTTGTTAATCCTGATCCCTTTACTCTTCCTCATAAAGTTATTGCATCTCCTTTCGTTTATTCCGTAGGTGAAATTCCCATTTATGTTAAATTTATTTCTTAGAATCATCATTCCTTTCTGAAATTGATGAACAAAGATTAATGTCTTGCATTTAAATCCTATACCCACTAAATAATGACTGGTTTATGGTGACACAATTAACCATACAGCATAACATGACAGAAAACGTAATATGTCCAAGACATTGACAGTGTTCGGATGCAAAAAAATGTACACAGAATAATACAATGCAGTAGCAAAAAAAAAAGTGAAACAGTCACGATGTTGAGATGTCATAAGGCAAAAAAAAAAATGTCAAAGTCGACTGGTGTGTGTTATATCTTAACTATTTCATAGTGCATACAAACAAAACTGGAGTACAGTCATATACACAAAAAAATGCAAAATGTGCACGGTCTGATGTGTAACGACAAGAAAAGCGACCTGCTAACCTTACCTTGCCGGGCACTTGCCAAGAAAAAAAATACGATAATCATCAATAAGTAGTCACATAAATATAATTGCAGAAATAGTCGTAAATGTGTAAATTCATCTGGAAAAATATGCACGGTCTGATGTGTAACGACAAGAAGAGCGACCTGCTAACCTTACCTTGCCGGGCACTTGCCAAGAAAAAAAATACGATAATCATCAATAATTAGTCAGGTGAATTAATTGCATTAGTAAATGGCATCATAGTGTGTTGAATCATACAGTGGTTTCACTCAATAAACGGTTTAATGTTTGAGATATGGTGATTGCCTTTCGATTTTCTGGTTCTCAAAGTTTCGACGTGTACAACATTGGGGTGAGGGATGCTGCGAATCCGATACGGACCTGCGTATAGAAGTTCAAATTTACTGCACTTACCTTTTAATTTGCTGGATAAATAGTGTGTACGTACTAATATCTTCTGTCCAACGTGAAAGTCGCGGCGTGTACAAACCTGTTTTTGCTGTCTTCTCCGGCGCTCTGCGGCACGTTTGATGTTGTTCAGCGCAATGTCAATTATTTCGTGGTGTCGTAGGCGACGATTTTTGGGGAATTCTATTAATTCTTTAATTTTGTTCGGTGGTTCAACGTTTTTCAGTATAACAGTCGGAGATAGCATAGTGGATTCATTTGGAATGGAATTAATTACATCTTGGAATGAGAGTATGTGTGTATCCCAATCAATATGTCTTTTGTGGCAGTATATTCTGCACAGCTTACCAATTTCCTTCATTAATCTTTCACAAGGGTTCGAAGAAGCGTGGTACTTGGATATATAGATCGGAGAAATGTTTCTAGCTCGTAACATGCGTGTCCATACACTACTACGAAATTGAGATCCATTATCAGAAATTACTTTCATTACATGCCCTACATGAAATAGAAAATGTTTTACAAATGCTTTCGAAACAGTTTTAGCAGTAGCTTTGCGTAACGGAGTGAAAGTAACAAATTTTGAAGTGAGCTCAACAGCGACAAAAATGTAGCAAAAACCTCTGTTAGTACTCGGAATCGGACCAAAAATATTTACTGCGGCCAAGTGTCTTAATTTCACAGGTATAATGGGATATAAAGGAGGAATATGTGAAGTGGTGTCTGATTTAGCTTTCTGGCAAATTTTACAAGACGCTAAAACTCGTCGTATACGTTTTTCCATGTTGGTAAAATAACAGTTCTGTCTCAGTATAAGAAAACATTTTCGTGCTCCGTAATGTGCGTAACTTAAATGAGTGTACCAAATTAGTTTGTTAACCAGTTCGTCAGGAATGCATAATAACCAAATGTTGCTGTCAGGATGAGAGCGGCGAAACAGAATGTCATTGCGTACAGTGTAGTGGTTCCTAATCGTAACATTTTTCCTATCTTGCCAAAGGTGTTTAATTTCTTTCCACACATTGTCCTTATTTTGTTCTTGTGCTATGTCCTGTAATGACGATGAAATAAAATTTTCAAATGCAACCTGCTGAATGTACATGACGCTGAAATTTGCTTTGCAGAAGTTGGTTGCGATGTCTTGCTGATTGTTGCCGAGAGAACGCGATAGTGCGTCTGCTATAACATTTTGTGTGCCGGGAATATGAACAATCGTAAAATTAACTTCTTGCAAATAAAGTTTCCATCTGCCTAATCTGTCGTGAGTGAATTTAGCCGAGAGTAAAAATTGTATCGCTCTGTGGTCTGTGTAAACGGTGGTATGTCTGCCATAAAGAAAGTGCCTAAATCTCGTAAAAGCCCATACAACACATAATGTTTCCAGTTCTGTAACGGAATAATTTCGTTCAGCAGGTGACAAAATGCGACTTGCAAATGCGATGTTTTTAATTACTGTAGAACCATCTTCTTCAATTTCCTGGAAAATGTGTACGCCTAAAGCGGTGTTAGAGCTGTCAGTGGCAATGGAAAAATTTCTGGTGAGATCTGGGTGCGATAAAAGTAGAGCATTCAATAAAGCATGTTTCAAATAACATTCTCGTGAACAAAATTCTGCGTGTCAAAAGTAATGTTTGCGTTACTGTAGTATGCAATCTGTGCTGTATCTGGTTAAATTCTATCGTTCGTCCTGTTATTTACGGGAGGATGTTGTGGCATATCCACTATATGAACTGCTCTGTTATTTCTTATTGACCTGTTACGCTATAGATGACACCTATTGTCTGTTTCATTCATCATAATATGTTGTCGCTGATGTTGTTGCTGCTCATAAGATCGACTGTTATTAAATGTACGCTGAAAATTGTGCTCATTATTTTTACGTCTGTCGTAATAGTCATTCCTATACGGTGTATTGCGATAGGAATTGAAATAGTGTGTTGTCTGTACGTAGTTATTTCTTTGCTGCCATGCGTTACTATTTGTTGGAGCTGGGACTATACGTGCACGCGGCGAAACATTAAAGTTTGGTTGACCTTGTAGACTGCATTGTTGGTTACGTATGCTAAGCGGCTGAATTTCATGCTGTTGTGGTGAAAAGGTCTATTGTTACCAAAAAATGCGTTTGCTGTTAATTTTACACATACTGATGATTACGATTTTTATCTGTTATTTAAGTTCTCGTGATTCTGGAGTGCCTAATGAAAATTGTCACATTCGCTAAAAATTTGTCACATCGGGTTTTCTTTACATATTCTTAATCCTAGATAGAGCAATAGTTAAAGAGCAGTTTTGATAGATATAAAGGATAGTAGAAGAGAAGGCAGCAGTGCAGAAAACTAAAGATGAAACAGCACTACTACAGCTCGGGGCCCTATGCTCGCTACGGCACATATTCATTAAAGCGTAATGAATCCCCTGAGGTCATTTACGCACTGCAAATAAATTTTAGCTTTTGCGTTGCACGCAATAGCGGTAAAAATTCAAAAGCAAATAGTTGTATCCATGTTAATTCTAGTTTCCTCATTACAGGCAATGCTGATGAAAATACAATAGCAATTTGTCGCTTCAGGTTCAAAGCTAGTTTCTCCATTACAGATAATAGCGGTGAAAGTACAAAAATAAATTGTCGTATACAGTGCAAATCGTGTATCTGTGTTCTGCCATTATTAAATTCCTTACATTTTCTTACAAATGCAAACTGCTTATTATCAACGTTCTCGTCACTGAATTTGAGAACACGTTCGGGTTTGTGTGTGAATCTGTTCGTCTCTGCCATTTCGGTTTTCAAGTTGCGTAGCTTTTCAGATTTTAATTCGCGTGGCTTTTCGGATTTTAAGTCGCGTAGTTGCTGTAAATTGCTCACATTATACACGCTGCGTGAGTCTGACAAATGTTCATAAAGTGGCGTCTGTTGTGGTATGTTATTAACTGACATGTTTTTCATCTCTGTTACTTCTTGTTGTAAATTTGATAACTTCCGACGTAACGTGTTGTTAGATGAATCGATTTCATTAATTGTCAGCTGTAAATTTTGAAATTCAGGTGTTTGGATAAAAGAAACCGGTGCAGTATCGTCTGATTTATTGTCATTAGTATTTTCGATAACATCAATACGACTGGCCAATTCATCACATTTTTCAGTCAGTATTTTAACCTGATCATCGGTTTTAGAATCAGACGCATTAATCTGTTTTTGCAACTTGCGCGCAGTTTCGCTCAGTTTTTTAACATCAGCTTTGATAACATCACAATCCTGTGTTAGATCTAACTGTTCGAATCTATCTGTCACTGTTTGAATATTTACTGTGTGTGTATCTGTTTTTGATTTAAGGTCAGAAATTTCATCCCGTAATTCCGCGTTCAATTGTTCTATGGTATTAATTTTGTCGGACACTGTAGTAATATTATTGTCTACATACGTCTTCGCTTTCGCGAATATTTTACGTTTGTCCTCTTGTCTTTGTGCAGTGATTGTTTCCATGACTTGTCGTTTTACTTTGTTTTGATCCTGAATAAATCTGCGGAAACGCGTATCACTGTTCTGTATGTGCTGATTAAAGCGCTCGTTAATCTGAGTGTTCTGCTGTTCGAATTTCGCGTCTATCTTTGCGTCCATAGTGCGCGAAAGTTCTACCGTCATTGCTCTAAACTCGTCCCGTAATTGTGTAGCTTTTTCAGAGCACTGTTTGGCGACTCCGCTAATTTCGTCTCTGAGTGTATTTGTCGCGGCTGTTTGCATTTCCCTTAATTCTTGCGCAACAGACTTTATTTCTTCGCTATTTTTTTGTGAACAAGCCTCAATTTCCACGCGCAACTGTTCCTTAGTGTCATGGCACTGCGCGGCAACGGCTGTAATTTGTTCACTAAGTTGTTTGAAATTTTCGTCATTATTGTCAAGTTTTTCTTTTAAGTGTTTGTTATCTTCCCTAAGTTGTTTGACCTGCTCTTTGAGTTGTTGTTTGAGATTGTTGTCTATTTTCTCACTCTGTTGTTTGATATCTACACCAATATCGTTCTTAAATTGTAACATTATTGCCATAAATTGATTCAAATCAAATGTAGCATTACCTACTCCATTATCTGTGTTGTTTGATTGTGTACCTGGAATTGTCGCGCTTTGTGTGACCATTTGGTCATTCTGCAATTTACAAAAAGGTTTGCCAGTTAAACATACACTGTCAGTCCCTATTTCGGAATTAAATAAATCCGTCGTACTTTCACTACACTGACCATTTTCATTCGAAAAATTTGTTTGTATATTACTTGAATTTTCCAAATCGGGTGTGTTAAGCTCGGCAGCGCTCATTACCATAGAGCATTCTGCATCATCAATTGTCGTCAAGTTAACAGACGAGACAATTGAGTTCGTTTGTTCATCATTAAGGTGAAAGTCATCTTTAGTGGTTGGAATGCACTGATTGTTAGTGAACGCAGGATTGTCATCATTACGTTGCGTATCACAATTACTATCGGTCACGTTGTTTAAGTCGGTAATTTCATTCACAATACTTCGCGATACACTATTCACAGTCTTTCGCGGCATTTTTACAATAGTCAAAATTTTTCACAAAGCAAATAAGCACAATGCAAAAGCAACACACAAATACAACAAAGCAGCAAATTGCCGTTGACCTGTAGAAAGAAAGTCACAATATTATTAAAAGCGTTGCGCCAAATCCTAATTATCTAAGCAAATAAGAGCAGATATCTGACTGTCGCTCAAAAGACTCTCAACGAAATACGATCCTGGACTGGGTGTCGCCAAGTGTAACCTCCCCACCGCAATTTTTTAAAAGAAAATAGACAATACTTAGTAGAAATGGGGGCCGAGTGTAACCTCCCCACAAAAATTTTAAAGAAAGAAATAAGACAATATTTAATTATGAATGCTAATGGACATTGCTCTAAGCGTAACCTCGCCCACAATGAGAGGTATTGAAAATGCCAACAAAAATGTGAAATTCGCAATCTGACTCAATTATAAATCCTTCAAAAAATTAAAGTCCATTCAGTGACAAAAAATTCAATTAAACCGAAATATCGGTCTTTGGCCCTGTGTAAAAACAATCAGAATTAAAGTCTTACCTCAGAATAAATGGATGTCACATATCTGCTCTTGTTGTTGCGCACCACTTGGAGGAACTGCATTGCAAATAATAATATTCTCCTTTTTTTTTGTAATTCTAGTGAAATTTTTTTTCAAAAAGAAGTGGAATGAAATGGGAAGTGCAACGAGATCTTTAGTTCAAAAAAAATTAAACTTTTGAGAAAATGCTTTTGAAATAAAAAATTATTATTGGGAGACTTGTTGGAGAATAATTACAATAAATAAAATTTTTCATTATCTAATAATTATATTAATTAACAGTATACCTTATTACTCATCTTGACCATTGTTGCCGACCGCCTACATCACACAACCGCACTGGGCTGCTACTACTGACCGACCGCTCTGCATGACGACTACAGACTGAGTACTGCTCTCAACTAGACAGAGCTACAGACTCGCAACGACTGAACTGACAGACTCGCAACGACTGACTGACTGCTACTCTGCATAGCGACAACTAACTCGCAAAGACTACTACTGACTGAGAACCGCTCGCAACACTCGCGCGGTCAAGCGCATACTCTCTGGTCACAGATGCTACAATGCCTCGCCATCGCTGCTGCGTTACATACGTGTTTCATCGTTAGCACCAACAATGAATGCTACATGTTTTTTTCATATCCCGATTTATACTCCACTACTCACTCCATGCCAAGCGCTGAAATATCTGCAGCTCTCAGAAGGACACTGTTATACAGCCTAGGAACCAGGAACTGTTGGTCATAGTCTTCTTTACGTGTAAATTCTGGCAGTGAAAATCGCTTCGGACAGTTAAGGTAAGAACTGGCCCCATTGTAATCGAGAGCTAGGGCGCTTCAACGACCATGGCCATGTAAACGGAGCCCAAAGCCTTGTATCTGTCCCAAAGCAGGTATTTCAGACTCGAAACTCTAGTTTCGAGAAAAATGATTGCTGACGCCGAGCCGTCAAACAAATAAAAATTGGGGCCGTGAAAAATATTGTCTATACGTGCTCGAGTCGTCACACTGTGACCAGTGTTTCGGTACTTGCAACAGTGCAAATTTTATGAGTAACTTCAGTTTCAAATATTGAAATTTATTCCTGAAATTCGACTTAATTGTAATAGATATAGGTGTGCAAGCTAAAACGACACTGGAAAATTTGTGCCGGACTGGGAGCCGAACCGAGATTCCCCGTTTTACGCGAAGGGTCGCCATAAAAGCTTTGGGTACCCGTTGACGACTTATTGCCACAACCAGTCTTCCGTATGTCGTCTTTCATGTGTCACAACCTGCACTCGTACAAAAAAAAGGCCCTGAGCACTATGGGACTTAACATCTATGGTCATCAGTCCCCTAGAACTACTTAAACCTAACTAACTTAAGGACAGCACACAACACCCAGTCATCACGAGGCAGAGAAAATCCCTGACCCCGCCGGGAATCGAACCCGGGAACCCGGGCGTGGGAAGCGAGAACGCTACCGCAGGACCACGAGCTGTGGAGCACACTCGTACACATTATGGAATTCCCGTACGGGGGTGGGGGAGGAAGAGACATTTTACTTGAAAATCATTGCCTGGTATGGGCAGATAAATACGAGATTGAAGTGCCTGTGTTGTAAACAAGCACGATGCAATGCTCCTTCGGACATGCACTCATTTCTTAAAAACACAGGCACTGCAATAACGTAGCACGGTTAAGTTGAATGTATTTCAGTGGACAAAATGTTGCTATGTTTCAGCAATATGACGACGCGGTTACGTACGCAAGAACGCCTTACTGAAAAGTTGTTTGGGAAAATTATGACGACGTTAATAAGGTTGTTTGGTCGTCTCAGTTGATAGCGCGTACCGCCAGAAACGAAAGCATTCCAGCGCAACTTGCTGATTTAGTTTGCCGGGCGGTTCAGTTCCTAATGATACTGGGCTATTATTAAGAAGGTGTTCGATGTCTCGTTGGTTCTCACCATGGCATTTAGCCCTGCACGTTTCTGCCACAGGCGCCGAAGACTGCAGTTGCGTTCTATCAGATATCAGCTGTTCGGAACTGTACAGCGACTGCTGGTAGCGGTACAAACGGCAGCTGTAGTTCCGCTGCCGATACGAACCGCAGCCTACGCTGACGCTGGCGTGCGGGGTGCAGCCAGTTACGGGCGGCGGACTCAGTTTTACGTCAGGCGCGGACTGCCGGTCGGCGACCTTGGGCCGTGACTGAGTCGGGCTAACGGGACCGCAGCTCCGCCGGGAACGAACGGCGTATCCCGCGGGGACGAACCGCGCTGAGGCGCGGAGCGCGTATTCAATGCTGCCGCCGCAGCGACACGACACTCCCAGACCGACAACCAAATGTCTCGCAGTCCCTGAGCTGGCGTTCGAAAACATTCCAATGCCGAAGTCACTTCCTAATTATGTTTCTTGAAATTACTGCAACCAGTCGCCTTCTGATTTTAACTTCAAGTTTTTTATTAATCCATTACCACTTTCGAACCATCTAGCGATTCAACATCAGATGGTACGTATTTTGTCTGCAGCAGTGTCATGTAGAGTGGTAGTATCAAATGGTTCAAATGGGCCTGAGTACTATGGGAGTTAACTTCTAAGGTCATCAGTCCCCTAGAATTAGAACTACTTAAGCCTAACTAACCTAAGGACATCACACACGTCCATGCCCGAGGCAGGATTCTAACCTGCGACCGTAGCAGTCGCGCGGTTCCGGACTGAAGCGCTTAGAACCGCTCGGCCACCACGGCCGGCAAGAGCAAGACATTTACGCATATTTTCCCCTGGACTGGAAGTCAGGTGTTGATCCGTGAACACGTGGACTAGAAACGGTTAGTCTATACTGACAAGTGAAGTCCAGTTGTGGTGCCGTCACGGCCATGCAGAAAGCATCAGGTCGTAAAGTTTGTAACACGGTTGTGGGAGAGAGAAAAACAACCGAAACGCTGTGTGTACCTATTAAGGTGCCACACATGAAACTATCTGCCCGTTACGCCCTTGGTAATGGAAGAATACACAACGTGTGACAGTTTCTTGTTTGTTGGAAGACGGTATTACTCCTCGTATGAGGAGAAGGAATAGTAATGTCTATCATCGCCCATCGGAATTCGACAGAGGTAGGGTCATGGCGTAAAAGACTGCGTTCTATCGTTTCACAAAATTCTCGAGTTGGTCGGGAGTCTACGACTGTCATCCTAATGTGGAATCGATGCGTTGAGGAAAGCCGGCCGCGGTGGTCTAGCGGTTCAGGCGCTCAGTCCGGAACCGCGCGACTGCTACGGTCGCAGGTTCGAATCCTACCTCGGGCATGGATGTGTTTGATGTCCTTAGGTTAGTTAGGTTTAAGTAGTTCTAAGTTCTAGGGGACTGATGACCATAGATGTTAAGTCCCATAGTGCTCAGAGCCATTTTTTTTTTTTTGCGTTGAAGAAGGCCACACTCAGCATCACATAGGAGCTTCCAGAAAAGCTGTCAGTTCACCACTTAACAGGTGTACACTGCCAGTGCATCGAACCTGTTGGACTTACTGTTGTTGACATTAGTCAGACGAACTGAGATACTGTGAAAGAATGCCTCTTATTTCCACAGAAGGGTTCCTCGAATCTCGCGCGCTGTGTTTGTTTGTGTGTGTGTGTGTGTGTGTGTGTGTGTGTGTTCGCTTGTTTATTTGTTTGTTCGAAGCGAGTTCTCCAATCCGCATTTTAATTTGAGGGAACGAGCAAATGGTGCAACGGTCGCAGGATTCTCCTGTCATGGAAACGTTCGGTTTCGGGCAAGGTGCACCTGCTAGCCTACGTGCGAGGCACAGCCTTCTTTGGTATACATATAGCATAAGAGCGAATTTTTCCTATTATCTACATATCAGTAACTCCAGGACTTCGATCTCTTAGGGATTTCTGTCGTATCATTGGAGACTTTTCAGAACTGTACGGTGCAGAAGATGGGAAGGCGAGGTACTGCCGCAAGGTGATGGTGACTACTGGAATGCACTTGCCGGAAGACGGTAGAACAAGAGGGAAAGTGGTGCCGTGGAAAAGGTACTCATTCGTGAACTAGTATGGGTTGGCCGACCGTTAAACAACTATCTGTTATTTTCTGGAAGCAAGCAGTTGATCACTAACCTTTATCTCCTCCATCACGCGCCGAGGAATATCGTGTAAGTGATGTGCATTAAAGTGGAAGGGTTTATTGCAACCACTGTTTAAGCAATGTATTTTATTTAATCAATATATATATATATATACGAGAGATGGTCAATAAATATTGCAAAACGTTTATTTCTGAAAGCAGGTCGCAGGTTGGTTTTATTCAAGATTCCAATGAACCATATTATTCTCCACTTTTTTAACCACAAAACCTTGTTTTTCAACTTAATCTCGGTTCAACGCGACGACCATACGGCACCCAACTGGGAGGTCCCGTACGCACGCATGGTACCAGTCGACAAGTCGACGTCGGATCCAACGTCTTGGAGCATCGATTATCTCCCCATCATCCACGTACTGCTTCCCGTGAAGCGCATCCTTCATAGAGACAAACAGAAGGAAGTCGGAAGGTGAGAGATCCAAGCTGTAGGGAGGATGGGGAAGAACAGTCCATTGAAGTTTCGTGAGCTGCACTAGGGGCGTGCAGACTTTTGTGAGGCCTTATGTTGTTATGGAGAAGGAGAAGTTCCCTTTGCACTTTGTGACGACGAACACGTTGAAATAGTTTCTTCCTTTCCCTGAGGGTAACGCTATACACTTCAGAGTTGATTGTTACACCATGAGAATGGACGCCAAACAGATAAACCCATTCATATTCCCAGAATCCTAATGGCTTTACTGGCCGAGGGTGTTGAACTTTTTCTTCCGAGGAGAGGTGGTGTGGGACCACTCCATGGATTGCGGTTTTGTTTCCAGTTTGAAGAGGTGAACCCATGTTTCATCCCCTGAGACGATGTTCGACAAAAAGTTGTCACCATCAGCGCCGTAACGCGCAAGCAATTTCGTTGCTCTTTATGAGCTGCTGTTAAGCAGCGAGGAACCCAGCGGGCACCACCTTTGACTACCCCAACTGATGGACGAGTGTGTCAGCATTACCAGTCGAGACGTCCAGTTGAGCAGCGATGTGCTTTATTGTGACCCGTCGATCACCTCGAGTGAGAGTGTCTGCACGTTCCAACTTTGCAGGAGTCAAAGCTGTGTGCGGCCAGCTGGCACGCGGGAGATCGGACGGGTTTAAGTGACCTTCTTGCGATGATGACAGACGCCTCACCCGACAACTCACTATGCATTTCTAACTGCTAGGATTTCGTAGACATTCTGCAAACGCCTATGAATATCTGCAATGGTATTGTATGGTTGCTGGAGTTTTGTTGTTTTGCTTGCTTATTCTAGAATGGAGAACAACTGTGTGAGGTGAAATGACAAGTTTAATGTCGCAATATTTCTCACCACATTACAGCTTTTCACACAGTTTTCAACTCGCCAACATAAAAACAGCGCAATGGATAACGCATCTTGCCAACATCAAAAAGTGAAATACGTTTATACACAACAATGTTAAATATTAACTCTCTGAAAGAACATTAATCTTAAGGACAATATTATGAAAGTTTAATTGGACGTTTCTTTACAAAATTGCTCCTACACATACGTTACGATGTTGGTCAGTAATACGAAAATCGTCAGATTCCGGTTCAAAGTTCGGTATTATTTAGGATGACAATCAAGTCTACGGTGGATGGTTAGTCAAGTGACAAATCTGAGCGCAAGATTACCCAAGCCCGCTCGAGTTTACAAATGGTTCAAATGGCTCTGAGCACTATGGGACTTAACATCTGTGGTCATCAGTCTCCTAGAGCTTAGAACTACTTGAACCTAACTAACCTAAGGACATCACACACATCCATGCCCGAGGCAGGATTCGAACCTGCGACCGTAGCAGTCGCGCGGTTCCGGACTGAGCGCCTAGAACCGCATGACCACCGCGGCCGGCTCGAGTTTACAGTGGACGCAAGCTGGTGAACCAACAAAGTTTACGCCTCCGTACGCGGTATTTACCTTAAGCTGTGACGTGCTGCTGTCTGCAAGGCCGCTCTCTCCCAATTACATTCCTACAAAACTAATCTGGCCTTCGCTAAATTTTCCAGCGGAAACTTTCCCTATGTTTCTCGTTATGCGAGAAAACGTGTACTCAGGCCTAGTCTTATTATGTGGCGATATACACGCGTATGGTTGGAGCAGCGTGCATATTATCTGGCTGGTTCGTTTCTCCACAGTTGGACATAAACGTTGCTACAGCTAATTTCAGCTGGAGTTGAAACGTCCCCTTAAAAAAATTTATGAAATACTGTGCTGATAAACCACTTAACGTTATTTGATTTTCAAACAGGTGAGCAAAACTGAACGTACTCAGACATTTCTGTCTTTACTTATTCTGATCAACACTAAACTGACACACAATATAGCGCAACGCAATCTGACTTTCAATAATCCCTACAAAAGAATGGCCCTGACTAATAATAACCTATACCTTCCATGAATCACTTACCTCACAAAAATTTTCGTTACTCGAACTACTGCAATACAGCGAGCGCCAATACTGCCAGCTTAATAAAAGATTCTAACTACTGAAGGCACTAACTACTGAAAGATTTTGATAGAGAACAAACAACGTATTTACCTTAATAGTGTTCAAAAGTCATAATATATATAGCAGTTCACGACATCCAGTCTTACAAATTTACTGTCTCTGATGGACACAATACTCCGCCATTTCTCTCCCCACATCCACCACTGCTGGCGGCTCACCTTCAACTGCGCAACGCTACGCGCTGTTCACATCCACTGCCCACTACAATAGAGAGTTTTTCAACAATGCCAACCAGCCACAGACTGCACAAAGCCAGCACCCCCTGTATAGGGGGTGCTGACACAGCACAGCCAGTGATTTTCATACAGAGCGCTACATGGCGTTGCCAATATAGAAACCTAAACAGCCTACCTACAGAGTGCAGCCACTGTGAACGCAGTGTCCACACCGATTTCTTCTCTGCACTTGACGCCAGTTCAGAGAAGAGTCCACTGCAAAATTTCTCTCTTGTCCTCTCATGGCAGAACTGCCTCTCTCACTTGGGTTCCTTTCTCACGTCACGGCTTTTTTCGACTAATAGGAGCGTTCCTGTCATTTTGTAGAAACACACTCTACCAATCGCAACGTCCCTTCTATCAAACTGCGTCGAAACTTCAGTAGTTTCTCCTTCCTAGTGAGTTTCCACCAATCGGGCGTTTTGTGCCCGTTCCAGACGCCTAAAGTACATTGACCTTACCGTGTGTCGCACTCGCTGGACAAAAGTGCGTCACTTCCTTTTGTTCGTATCCCACTGGAATTTCGAAACGCATTTTTCTAAAGCTTCTTCCCTGCTCTTGTACAAATGTCCTCGCTACGGGCGGCCCTCCAGCTTGAATCACCTGGACGGGGTCGCTGTCCTTCTTTCTGCCACCCCTTAAAAAGGGGTCGCCGGCGTAACTCCCACAGCGCGGCTTTGCTACGCCGTTGTGGAGCTGGTTTTTCAAAACTAAAAGCGATCCGACTCGCGTTCCCTGTTCTACCTTCCGCTCAAAGACATGCATTCTATAGGAATGGTGTGTTAATTACCGTCGATTGACTGTCATCCCTTTTTGCATTACATACTGTATTGATAGGCAAATGTTCTCATAACTGTCGATTTACGTTAGGTGTCATCTTCACCATCTCATTGCGATTTGTAAAGGTCTCATGTAAGATGTGAATCTGACCATTTATTCTGCCACCTGACAGTATGGTTTCCCGCCAAAAGGAAGGCAGTGACAGCTGTCTGCCTGCAACGCATGGCCTTTGCAGACGCCATTTTGAAGGATACTTATAACGCCTCCACCTATCGGAACTACACTAATGGCCATTAAAATTGCTACACCACGAAGATGACATGCTACAAAAGCGAAATTTAACTGACAGGAATAATATGCTGTGGTATGCAAATGATTAGCTTTTCAGAGCATTCACACAAGGTTGGCGCCGGTGGCGACACCTACAACGTGCTGACATGAGGAAAGTTTCCAACCGATTTTTCATACACAAACAGCAGTTGACCGGCGTTGCCTGGTGAAACGTTGTTGTAATGCCTCGTGTAAGGAGGGGAAATGCGTACCATCACGTTTCTGACTTTGATTAAGGTCGGATTGTGGCCTCTCGCGGTTGCGGTATATCGTATCGCGACATTGCTGCTCGCGTTAGTCGGGATCCAATGACTGTTAGCAGAATATGGAATCGGTGGGTTCAGGAGGGTAATACGGAACGCCGTGCTGGATCCCAACGGCCTCGTATGACTAGCAGTCGAGATGACAGGCATCTTATCCGCATGGCTGTAACGAATCGTGGGGCCACGTCTCGATCCCTGAGTCAACAGATGGGGACGTTTGCGAGACAACAACCATCTGCACGAACAGTTCGACGACGTTTGCAGCAGGATGGACTATCAGCTCGGAGACCGTGGCTGCGGTTACCCTTGACGCTGCATCGCAGACAGGAGCGCCTGCGATGGTGTACTCATCGACGAACATGAGTCCACGAATGACAAAACGTCATTTTTTCGGATGAATCCAGGTTCTGTTTACAGCATCACGATGGTCGCATCCGTGTTTGGCGACATCGCCGTGAACGCATATTGAAAGCGTGTATTCGTCATCGCTATACTGGCGTATCACCCGGTGTGATGGTATGGGATGCCATTGGTTACACGTCTCGGTCACCTCTTGTTCGCATTGACGGCACTTTCACAGTGGACGTTACATTTCAGATGTGTTACGACCCGTGGCTCTACCCTTCAAAAATGGTTCAAATGGCTCTGAGCACTATGGGACTTAACATGCGAGATGATCAGTCCCCTATAAGTTAGAACTAGTTAAACCTAACTAACGTAATGGCATCACACACATCCATGCCCGAGGCAGGATTCGAACCTGCGACCGCAGCGGTCACGCGGCTCCAGACTGTAGCGCCTAGAACCGCTCGGCCACTCCGGCCGGCCTCTACCCTTCGTTCGATCCCTGCGAAAGCCTACATTTCAGCAAGATAATGCACGACTGCATGTTGCAGGTCCTGTACGTGCCTTTCTGGATACAGAAAATGTTTGACTGCTGCCCTGGCCAGCACAATCTCCAGATCTCTCACCGATTGAAAACGTCTGGTCAACGGTGGCCGAGCAACTGGCTCCTCAAAATACGCCGGTCACTACTCTTGATGAACTGTGGTATCGTGTGGAAGCTGCATAGGCAGCTGTACCTATACACGCTATCCAAGCTCTGTTTGAGTCATTGCCCAGACGTATCAATTCGTTATTACGGCCAGAGGTTGCTGTTCTGGGTACTGATTTCTCAGGATCTATGCACCCAAATTGCGTGGAAATGTAATCACATGTCAGTCCTAGTATAATATATCTGTCCGATGAATACCCCTTTATCATGTGCATTTCTTCTCGGTGTAGCAATTTTAATGGGCAGTAGTGTACTTGACGCTATAGAGGCTGGGAATATTCCACGTTGTCACACGACAAATTATGCATTTTTTCAACCGAAACCAACGGAGAAAAAAAAAGTTTTGCATTACTTGTCGAACGCCCCTCGTATTTTCTAAATAAAACAGTTAGGAGGAGCAATGTTAATTCTGAATTTTGATGGCCGTGTCCCAGCCATAACAGCATAACCAAAGGCAGTGGCGCGCCGTTTTGAGGCCACTGAGTGGCGCCTCGCACGCTGCTGTGTGGTGGGCTGTGGCGTCCCGCGCCCACGGCTGCGGCAGCGGCAGCGGCAGCTATGTTTAGTTCCGGCGCGGCGTGGCGCTAACTTTAGTGCAGCTGTGCGCCCGCGACACGGCACGGCACGCCGCGCGGCCTTCACCGGCACTTTGCGCCGTCAGCGCCGCCGCGTGGACTGCCGGCCCTCTGCTGCCATCACCTGCAGCCGCAGGCAGGCCGCCGCATGCGGGACGCACCCTCCGCCCGACATGGCGCAGACCGCACTGCCCACCGCCACCGGATCGTGACGCCGCGCTTCGCAACATTACCTACAAAATTAGTTTCCTTTCGTGTGGGACATCTTTCGCTCTCGGTTCCCCAGCAGCGGTTGCAATTTCAGGTGTATCTAAGTGCCAACGTTTAATAACCTCCAGCAACTATATCACAAAATTGTCAACGTATCACACATTAGTCTCACATCCTCTTACGTTGTCACATTGTCTCTGTAGAGCTGCACCATCGAAAGCAAGGAGAGGATGCTGTTTAGTGGCCAGTATCCTCTTTCTGTAACACAAACTACACGCATATGTTAACTAGGATTTCTATTCATAAGAATCTAAAGTTACTTATCTCAAGATAGTCGTTATGGTACAAGCTCTCTGTGTACATCTACATCCATACTCCGCAAGCCACCTGACGGTGTGTGGCGAGGGGTACCTTGAGTACCTCTATCGGTTCTCCCTTCATTTCCAGTCTCATCTTTTTCGTGGAAGGAAAGATTGTCGTTATGCCTCTGTGTGGGCTCTAATCTCTCTGATTTTATCCTCATGGTCTCTTCGCGAGATATAGCTATAGTTCAATATACTGCTTGACTCCTCGGTGAAGGTATGTTCTCCGAACTTCAACAAAAGCCCGTACCGAGCTACTGAGCGTCTCACTTGCAGAGTCTTCCACTGCAGTTTATCTATCATCTCCGTAACGCTTTCCCGACTACTTTTTTTTGGGGGGGGGGGTGGGTGGGGGGAGGGGGGGAAGGAGCCCAGACAGCGAGGTTCAAATGGTTCAAATGGCTCTGACCACTATGGGACTTAACATCTATGGTCAACAGTCCCCTAGAACTTAGAACTACTTAAACCTAACTAAACTAAGGACATCACACAACACCCAGTCATCACGAGGCAGAGAAAATCCCTGACGCCGCCGGGAATCGAACCCGGGCGTGGGAAGCAAGAACGCTACCGCACGACCACGAGCTCCAGACAGACAGCGAGGTCATCGGTCTCATCGGATTAGGGAAGGACGGGGAAGGAAGACGGCCATGCCCTCTCAAAGGAACCATCCCGGCATTTGCCTGGAGTGATTTAGGAAAATCGCGGAAAACCTAAATCAGAATGGCGGGATGCGGGATGAACCGTCGTCCTCCCGAATACGAGTCCAGTGTCCTAAAATGGCTCTGAGCACTATGGGACTCAACTGCTGTGGTCATCAGCCCCCTAGAACTTAGAACTACTTAAACCTAACTAACCTAAGGACATCACACACATCCATGCCCGAGGCAGGATTCGAACCTGCGACCGTAGCAGTCCCGCGCTTCCGGACTGAGCGCCTAGAACCGCTAGACCACCGCGGCCGGCTCCAGTGTCCTAGCCCTGCGCCACCTCGCTTGGTCGCGACTACTAAATGATCCTGTACCGAAGCGCACTGCTCTCCGTTGGATCTTCTCTCTCTCTTCTATCAACCCTATCTGGTACGGATCCCACACCGGTGAGCAGTATTCAAGCAGTGGCCGAACAAGTGTTCTGTAACCTACTTCTTTTGTTTTCGAACTGCATTTCCTTAGGATTCTACCTATGAATCTCAGTCTGGCATGTGCTTTACCGGCGATTAATTTTATATGGTCATTTCGTTTTAAATCACTCCTAATGCCTACTCCCAGATAATTCATGGAATTAACTGCTTCCAATTGCTGATCTGCTGTGTTGTAGCTAAATAGTAAAGGATCTTTCTTTCTGTGTATTCGCAGTACATTACACTTGTCTACATTGAGATTCAATTGCCATTCCCTGCACCATGCGTCAATTCGTTGCAGATCCTCGTGCATTTCAGTACAATTTTCCATTGTTACAATCTCTCGATATACTACAGCATCATCCGCAAAAACCCTCAGTGAACTTCCGTTGTTATCCACAAGGTCATTTATAAATATTGTGAATAGCAACCGTCCTACGACACACCCCTGCGGCACACCTGAAATCACTCTTACTTCGGAAAACTTCTCTCGATTGAGAATGACATGCTGCGTTCTGTTATCTAGGAACCCTTCAGTCCAATCAAACAATTGGTCTGATAGTCCATATGCTCTTAGTTTGTTCATTAAACTACCGGGGAACTGTATCGAACGCGTTGCGGAAATCAAGAAGCACGGCATCTACCTGTGAACCCGTGTCTATGGCCCTCTGAGTCTCGTGGACGAATAGTGCGAGCTGGTTTTCACACGATGGTCTTTTTCGAAACCCATGCTGATTCTTACAAAGTAGATTTCTAGTCTCCAGAAAAGTCATTATACTCGAACATAATACGTGTTCCAAAATTCTACAACTGATCGACGCTAGAGATATAGGTCTATAGTTCTGCACATCTGTTCGACGTCCCTTCTTGAAAACGGGGATAACCTGTGCCCCTTTCCAATCTTTTGGAACGCTACGCTCTTCGAGAGCACAAGGGGGGGCGGGCGGAAATTTGCTTCGCGTACTCTGTGTAAAATCGAACTGGTATCCCATCAGGTCCAGCGGCCTTTCCTCTGATGAGCGATTTTAATTGTTTTTCTATCCCTCTGTCATCTATTTCGATATCTACCATTTTGTCATCTGCGCGACAATCTACAGAAGGAACTACAGAGCAGTCTTCCTCTGTGAAACAGCTAGTCCCCTTTAGCCTCACTGCTGGTGAAGTACAGAGTCCGCTATGTTCACATGGTTGCTATGAGTTAGCAGCGGAGCTAACTGCTATTGCAGTTGCCACAGGGCTTCGAATGATGACACTGGAACTTACTCGGTGCAACAGACTGCGACAGACCCGCCCTCCGGTCCACGGCGACGATCCAAATACTGGCGGCCGAGAGAGCGTTGGCGGCGCGTTTACTGCGAGTCTGTTTTTGGCCTCTGTCGATCTTCTCGCAACCTCTATGCTGCGTAGTGTGCTGGCGCCAGCTTATGCCAGCACACATCCTTCGGCTGTCTTACACATCTACAAAAGTCTTCTTGGATTAGTCCTTATCTCCACTGGGGTAGCCTGTAATTGTGTACCCTATTTCTTAAAAGTTTCCCAACGTAAGGCCCCTTTCACGCAGAAACACTACCTTGCTCGGCGAGTAGGGGCGAAAGACGTTCAGGACCTTCCAACTATCACGATACGAAACTGCCAGTTGTTGGTGTTTTCAGGTCTGTTTGCATTTCAATGAAGATGACACAAAGTGCGAAATTTAAAAAAATTGCTGACTTATGCAAAGTTCTGCTCTTTAGAGATGCTAGTGGGACAAGAACGGTAATCTTTACTGGAATGAAGTGCGGCGTGCTACACCAGTTGGGGTACTTCTTCGTTCTTTATAACATTGGAGGACTGACGCTGTCGAAGTTACTTACCAAAATACGTTCCGGAATAAATAATATGACATCAAAGGTCAATAATCGCCAGTTGGGTAATGGTCTGAAATCAGTACGAAGCCATCCTTAAGGTATTGATGATACAGCCTGCTTAAATAAGGACACAGCCGTGCAAATACGGATGTTACCGGCGAATGTACAAAATTCTAGCGAAAAACTTAAGCGAAAAAAATTTCGGAAAATCGGAGAAAAGAAATATCCCAGATAAGTGGAATCACAAACGTCTCAAAGAAATTCGCCAGTTCCGTAGTTTGAAAAGCGATATGGCTACTATAGAGACGAATAATAATCTCCACTTGCCAAAATAAACGCAAAATCATCTGCAGTTCAAATTCGCAACCGAATGCCTCCGTGTAAACCAGGCTTCATGCATTCCAAATCGTTTCCTGTAATCGTCTCCCTCTCCAGCACGCGCTCTCTTTCAGCCACTCAGATTTTTCTTCTCAAATTACTCTATCATGTCCTCAAATCCTGTAAACCTGAAGGCAAAACAAAAAAAAAAAAACTCCTCAATCTTTTCCAGCCCAGATTAGCTTTAGCACCTGTATCAACATATCCTCGCATGTCCTTCCACCTTCAAACGGTCCATAACTCACCCCGAGGCGATTTCTTAACACATACCTGTCCTACCCTACCAGCTGCCTCATAGTCGTTTTGCTCATTAAGAACCTAACACGCTCCCCATCCTTCCTTTACTATAACCTAACCCTCGTTGCTGCTCTTCATTTCACGCCTTCCATTCACACATCCATCTCTTCTGTCCTTAACATCTGTACCTGCAACTGATCGCAAACAAAATGTAGGAATCATCTCCTCTGTGGCATGAGTCATATTAGAGTCACTTTTTAATCGTGTAGAAATATATGACTTCCTTGTTTATTTCCATGTTCTTCGTCGTTTATTTTGATGATTTTCTGTGATCTTCTCCAAAGATTGGCTTCTCGTTATATCCTCTGAGATGCTCTGTAAATGTGGAGCGATCTTCTTTGGCCAGAGCTGCAGCTCACTCAGCCAGTTATATCCTGAATTTAGTTACGATGCTCCTCACCTACCGAGGATGGAGTTGAAAACCATTAAAAGTATCAGCAAGATGTAGTAAAACCATGGCTGGATTGGCAGATATTAGATTTGCTACCTTTTTAGTTAAACACCAAGCCATGCAAGCGGAAGTGACCAGCATTAAGAGTAGAAATAGAGCTAGGTGGCTAAGGTAAGGGCGAAACATACAAACCACTTTAGGGACGCCTGACCGTCCTTCTAGATTTATTTTCCGTTGTTTCCTAAAATGCTGGGATGGTTTCAATCTCTAGTCACTGTGTCGAAGAGGGAACGTTAGACGCTGCTCTTGTTTCCTCCCAAGCTTCTTCCTTCCTTCCTTCCTTACTTCTTCCTGTGTTAATGACATACGTGGCAGTGTACAATTGCGATGTTTCTTCCGATGACTTTGCGCCCGCCAGAAATCTGCAAGATAGTTCTTTACTTGCATACAAGTGTGCTACGTTATTTTCTTGACTTCTAATCTGTGTAATGTTTTAGCTGCGAGGATGAGTGAAAGAACGAAAAAGAGATTTTAACTCCAGGATTTTCGTGCTGAGTGGTAACCTTACTTTAATAGCTCAGTTTGCGGAGATTTAAATTCCACTTTAACCTTCGAGGCTGCTATCGTTGCTTGTGTTGAATCTCAAGTGGGAGGAGGGCAATAGAACTGTGTCAAATACGCCCGGACCTATTAAAATGCTTTGTAATGATCTAGCAGCTGTCAATCTACGTTCCAATGTAGACAGTTACACATGGAGGGGGGAATCTGTGTTGTAAATAATTAAGAGTTCTTTTCAATTGCAGCAAAGATAGCAAAAGAGCCACACTTAAAGATGAAATTGCAATCCGCATCTTTTAGTCCTAAACGGAAAATAGATGGTGTTTCTCCGACACTCTCCGAGGCTTACAGGTCATAAAATGCCGTAGCAACTTTGCGCCAGTGGACTTGTTTACTCGTTTCGTTAACGGCGCCCGCTAAAACGTCTCGCCGCTTGGCAAGGTCGACTGCTCTCTGAAACGTCGCCACTTTACTACGTCGTTCAGCAGGCGCACGCAGATACATCCGCCATAACTCTCTGACGTCTCGAGATGTCTGACTGACAGGGACAACGCTAATCTCATTAGAAGCGGTAAGGGCAAAGTGACGATTCAAGGAAAGCCTTCATAATATTCTGTTGTGGATCCCTGTGTCCTATAATTTTTTAAGCATAAAACTCTTTAATGTCTTTTGTTCTTCTGTTGTGGAGGATACATTTCAGGTGCTGGCAAAGATGTATGAACCATGTCGAGGTCGTAAGTGCGTTATGACGGACTGTATGCAAGCTTCGTAACAAATCGCAGACACGACGAAGGTTTAGAAACAATAGGTGTAAACAAAGTGACGGTGCTGCATTCGTGTTCTAATTTTCAACTTCAATGACAGTATAATCTTCCGAGGTACTTACCATTGTTGTGATTATTATTATTATTGATGTTACTAAGACTCTTTACACCCAACTGCACTTTCGTTCGGCACCTCGTGAAAACTCAATTCTGCGTTACGAAGATCAAATAAAATTCATCGTAAAGAGATTCACAAAGCTGTTATCAACTAGAAACAGGCTTTGAACTGCACAGTGAGTTACTGTGTACGGCCGTATTAGATGTTGTATGCCCTTACGTCGTCCGCCTTTTGAACTGACTTCCTCATTTAGTTGTCGGAGGTTCGAGGTTCGAGTCCTCCCTCGGGCATGCGTGTGTGTGTTGTCCTTAGCGTAAGCTAGTTTAAGTTAGATTAAGTAGTTTGTAAGCTTAGGGACCGATGAGCTCAGCAGTTTGGTCCCATAGGACCTTACAACAAATTTCCAAATTTTCCACATTTAGTTATAGGGGGCTGTGCAATTTCTAGTTTGTCATATTTCATATTACCAAACTCTTTCCAGAGGTGAAAGAAGTCTGCAGGAAAATTCTTTGAGTGGCCGGAGATTTGAGAGGACCCATTTCAGTCATAGATTTGGAAGGAACTTGCCTTAAATCTCAAATGGTGGCTTCAGACTGCCTCTACAGCTTTCGCTGCATTTGAAGAGGAACGTTACAGACTTCAAGGCATTAAGCAACAAAAACAGAAGCTTCACATCTAATCATAGAATGCACTAGGTGATGTGAACGTTAATTTCATGTAAAAATCTATAGTCACTTAAGAATTCAAACTGAAATGACCGTAATAAGACGAAAAACGCGCATAGTCTACTTGGATGCGAGTGATGACCGAAGATATATTTTTATTATTGTTATTATTTGCATATGGTCCGTGTAAGTTCATGTAGTAATTCTATATGCAAGTTCCTGGTATTCGACATGGCTCTCATTCTGTCTTCATGGGCTACTTTTCTTTCTTCAGTTTACTTGGTTCCTTTCCTTTTTGTACAATTTGCTGCCAACCATTTCCGTCTGGGCGCTCTCGATATCGTTCCTAACTTGTTAGACACATGCTATACTGTGTCACAATTTAGCGTGTAATCTTCATTGGTGGGAGTCTTACAACATATCCATAAAATTTCAGTCTTGGTTTTATAATATCTGCTGCCAGATTTGATCATTTCTCTGTTTACCTGATTGCAGTCTATATTCATCCTGTTTTTTCTTGACCAAAAATTTTCATCACATACCTTTGTTCTTCCTTCAGGATTTTTCCAGATCGCCTTTTCTGTTAAGAATGAAAGTTTCGATTGCCTGCAGAGTTATAGGTTTGATCACGTTCTTGTTGGGTCTAGACTGTATATGGCTTCTCGTGGTAGATGGGATGTGTTCTCCCGCACGCCGTCTTCAGTTTCTTCGGTTGAACTCCTTATGCTTCATTTTCTAACACCGTTAGTTCTCTGATCTCTCCTAGATACTTAAAATGTGTAGCCCACTTATGTGTCCATACATCGTGCTTGATTTCTGAAAGCTAAATTTAGTGTCATGAACACAGTTGCTTTTCTTCTTTTTTCAAAGCGAGACTTGTAGGCCAGTTTTTTAGGTCATTCTTTGAGTACTTCCGTCTGTTTGACTGCTGTGATTTCACCGCCCGCAAGCTAAGCAAAGCGGATCTTAATGACATCTTTCGTCTCTCTGAGTTGAGTGGTCTTTCAGAGATTTTCATTTTCAAATTATTTTTCCCATTCTCTGATAAATTTATATAGTGTGAGAACCAACAGTTACGGTGACAGTCCATCTACTTGAAGAAGACCCAGTTTTAACTGCAAGTGGGTTTTATAACCATCCCATAAATTTTCTTTACATTTTTGTATCCGTGAGTATGTGCCCCATGAGGCCACTGCCCCTAAAGATCGTCAAAAAGAGACTGTCGGTTAACTGTATCGTATGCTTTCTTGAAGTTGAAGATTTGTTCTGCGCATGAGAAAGCTGATGTGAATTCACTTGGTATTTGTCGATCTTAATTTCGAGTTATGTTTGTGTAGCTTCTTGACGAGAGTATCTGGTACATGATCTGAAGGAGAGATATCCCTTTATAGTTGTTTACATCCGTCCCGTCACATTATTATTATTATTATTATTATGTATCCTGCCTATACTAATAATAAAACTGTCGTGTCTTTGTGCTTGTCTGCTTGAATACGATAATCTCGAAAACTAATAGAAGAATTTTCAAGGCGTTTCTATAGGTAACTTGAGCGTAGCTTGGGCCAACGTATAGGTTTTACTTCACCAAAATAAAGTTTTATCTAAATACGTCTACTCAGCTTAGTGGTTTGCACCAAAAAACCAACAGATGGCTATGTTAGTTTTTTAGTATTTTTTTTAAATTAATTGACAGATGTACTTTCGAAAGTTTACGCCAGTGACCGAATTATGCGTCGCAGTCTTATCCGTACGAATACAAATTAGCAATGAATTTACTTGGCTACGATGTGAAGATTTATTGATTTGCTTTGTATATTATAAACTTAAAGACATTATTTTGCTTCTTTCGACAGGTTTTATTTGTATTTTTTGCTAGGAAGAACGATTTTATCAAGTTTGCTGTGCGATTTAGGTATATACTCACTATATTTTGATGTTTTGTTTACTAATAAAAATGCATAGGGAACGGCCGAGTCTTTCTGAATACGCCAGAACGGCTAAAAGCCTGAGTAATGCGCAGTCTCAAGAATCCGATTATGACTATAGAACATCAGACTTTAACACTGGCGAACGAGTTTTTATGCTCCGAAACCTGCCTATTCGTAACAATGTCTTATTTCGCTTTAAAGATGTACAGTTCCCATTCAGCTTTTGTTGTGCCATGACCTTAAACAAAGCACTAAGTCGAACGCTGTGTATTATGGGCGTGGGTCATAGTTTCATGTGCTTTTCGCATGACCACGTATACATGGTGCTCTCCCGTGTTAGTGAAACAAACAAACTCTTTTCTATTGTCTCCAATCCTACTACTTGAAACTTGTATGCCGAGAGGCTTTATAAGTAAAATATAAATTCGACGCGTACGAAGTCTCGGGAACAGCTATAAATAATTACCTGGGAAAGGCCAGGTTTGTCAGCTAATTATTCATGATTTCCATTTGACGTAAGGGCTTGTGGCATCATCGTGTGACAGTACTCCTTTGGAACATCAACAATAATTCGCTTGCTGTGCGTTTTTTACCCTGGCTGCAGCCCTCGTTGTCGCCACACGTTGCCCTACCCGCAGCGCCAGGATGTCGGTTTGCCGTCGCGGCCAACAACTGTCGGCTCTGCGGATTGGGGGCGACGTTCATCCCGTGCCGCCCGTCGCTTTTGCGGTCCTGCTGTGTACCCAGGCCGCACCGACAAATTTCGCGTGCCGGCAAGACACCATACTCAGTTCTCACACACGGGCACTTTTAAGTAATCTGTTCCCTTGTTTCGATACGTATCACAGTGGTAAAAAGAGTCAGTGCGTAATGTAAGTTTCTTGGCTCGTAGTTGTAACATTTCCTCGCGGATCCCAATGTAGTCTAGAACATAATCTCCTTGCTTGGACGGAGCCCGGAAATTCCGCAATCGGCAGCATCCAAAGTCGACAGGCCTGTGGCCATTTTTGAATAGTTCAATATCCGACGTCTGAGCAAAGATTAGCTACTCCTGCTGTAGTTTTTTGCAGCTTTTTTGCAGGCTTCTGCCATCACTTGTTGGATAACGCTCTTGCGAGGATTGCCGAGAAAGTAATGCACCGCATTTCTTTTTCTCAGCCGAAAACAAAGATACGAATGCAAAACGTTACGTATGTATTACTCGAAGTCTCTTGAGTGAGAGCGCCAAGTTACCGTCACTTCCGACAGGTAGCGTAGCTGCAGGACAGTTTCAAAATGGCGTCTCTAGGTGATGTACGTAACAAGCAACGTGCCTTCATTGAATTTCTCACTGCAGAGAAACAAACTGTGGGAAATATTCACAAACGCTTGCGCAAAGTCTGTGAAGCATCTGCTGTCGAAGGAAGTATATTTAGTCGCTGGACACGGAGGGTGAGGTAATCAAAAGCAGTTCGGCAGAGCTCCACGATTTTCAGTGGTCGAGGAGATCATCCATGGCCGGCCGCTGTGGCCGAGCGGTTCTAGACGCTTCAGTCTGGAACCGCGCGACCGCTGCGATCGCAGGTTCGAATCCTGCCTCGGGCATAGAAGTGTGTGATGTCCTTAGGTTAGTTAGGTTTAAGTAGTTCCAAATTCTAGGGCACTGACGACCTCAGATGTTAAGTCCCATAGTACTCAGAGCCATTTGAACCATTTTTGAGACCATCCATGGCTGCCTGACCTGTCGCAGGAAACTTGCTTGGACCATTAAACGATGCCATCCTTGGAAGACATTTTGAAGACGATGAGGAGGAGATTCACACAGTGAAGTATTGGCTCCGCCACCAGGACAAGGATTCGTACCGACAGGGCATACAAGCCCTTGTTTCGCGCTGTAGGAAGGCCATACAACGGGATGGAAATTACGTGGAATAATAGGGTGATAAAACACCATCTTCAGTGGACCTTCGACATGACACGCAGAAATTACATGTAGATACGTACAGAATACATTTTATTTTAACTTACGGTGAAGTTCCTTAGAATGATTGGTTACATTATGCTGTGTGAGTCATCATTAGCCTAATTTTATCTTCGCATACTCCATGGGATCAACGATTGGAATATTAGCAGTTTGCACCAAGAAATCCGGCGCTTTCAAGAAGCATTATCAAGAAATCCGGCGCTTTCAAGACAGATTATCCTCTGATGTGCGGCGTCTTTCTTCTCAGCTAAGGGTTTTCATTATTTCTTTTAAATTCTGTCTGTTTGTTGTGGTATAGATAGCAACGATGCCACGGCTTAGTTGCCAGTTAAGTTGGTACTATGACGGACAACGACGACAGCGTCCTCTAGCAGGCGCTGTTCAGGTCTACGAGCACCACCGTAGACTCAGCCCATTTGGTCAAGAGCAGACGGCCGGGACACATCGCTTGCTATTGAGACTATGTACTACTAAGACGGGTCTAATGCTTCGCACCTCAGTGCAAGTTATGTATTCAGTTAATATTGATGTAGTAAAACCATTTCATTTGTAAGAACAGTACCGAGAGTATTCACCTTTTCCTGCTCCTACCCACGCGCCGCCTTCCAGGCGGGATACAAAATCTGTGACCTTCCGTGCAACCCTTTTTTGTTCAAAGTCGATTAAGTGTTGAGACCACCGAGGACGCAACGTGCAACCAAGACGGAAGCGGTTCAGCCGCGTCCGCTCAACCCACGCTAACGTTTCCGTTGTTTCTCTGTCGATCAGTGCTAGGATGGTTCCTTTCGAAAGGACACGTTTGATTCTCTTCCCTAGTCCGAGCTTGTGCCACGTCAGTAGTAACGCCATCGTCGACAGCAACTTGAACGGTATTCTCCCGTCCCTTCCTTCCTTCGTGTTCCCACACACTGGCACTTCCAGTTGTTCGTGCGGTTGACCAAATTCAGTTGCTACACAGTAATCTTGCGGTCAAAGGCTACTAGACTTTTAAACGTTCAGTGAATAGTGCGTCTTTCTGTGAGCAAAAGCTGGCAGTTCTTGCACCAGATCTAATTGGATAGTAATACAGTTTTTACCAGAGAGCACTTTCATCTACATCTAGATATGCGTCATACTTCGCAAGCCACCTAATGCTGTTTGGCGGAGAGCACTTCAGGTACTACTAATTGGTCCTCCTTCCCTGTTCCACTCCCGAATGGTGCGTGGGAAGATTCCCGGTAAGCCTCTGTATTGGCTCTAATTTTTCGAATTTTCTCGTCTTGGTCATAACGCGAAATGTTTGTGGGAGGAAGCGATATGTTGTCCAACTGTTCCCTGACAGTGCGCTCACCAAATTTCAACAGTAACCTCGCCGTGAATCACAACGCTTCCCTCGTAATGTCTTATCAATGGAGTTCGTTGAGCAATTTGGTAACGCTCTCGCACCGACTTGACGATCCCGTGACGAAATGCGCTGCTCTTCGTTGTATCTTCTCCATCTCTTCTATCCGTCCTACCTCCTAATGATACCATACTGATAGACAGTACCCAGTACTTGGTGCATGCCTTAGATACTACTTTCTCAGTGACAACTGTATCCTGTGAGAAGTTAGAGATTACAGATATCTGTCAAATAATTAATGTTACCTAAATACTGGTATTACTCCTCCCTTTAGCATGACAAATATTAGTTCTTCGCCTAACAATGGCTCTAAGTCCAGGGTACCCCGCTGCCAACAGCTGTGAATCCAGTCGCAAAGGTAGTCCGAAGTAAGGCCGCTGTTTATGTTTCCTTTGTATCAGGCTTTGGTGTGACACGGATTGACTCGAGAAGTGTGTCATCTGGACGGATACCTATTCAGCCTTGGTGTTTACGGTGTCTACAGAAGGGAGAGAAATTTTTCAGTATAACCTGTGCTCTTCTGATCAGTGTTTTACCCATACTGTAAGTAAGATTTAATCATTTTTGTTCTGTGTAAGTACCTTATTATTTTTTGTTTATCTTGATCTCAATTATATCCTTAACAGCTGATCACGCCGGATTAGATACTTAAAATACCATGTAAATTGGCAGAGTAGTTCTCCTTTGACTATCTTTGTAAGCCAAATATCAGTATAAAGTCAAGAGGGAGATCTGCTCTCGGTCTCCGTGCTGTTAAGTTTGTGGTAGTAACTGGGATCCATAACGTATGTGCAGTTGAAGCTTGTTACTAATCCAAAAAATCAACGCTATGGCAAATGTTCAGGAAAGGTTTCCTTCCTTTAAATGACGAGAAAATTGGCCAGCTGCGAGCAGGACTCTTGCTTTGAGGATTCCATACACACATAATTATGTACGAATATATAGACAGTTTGTCCATTCTGGGAATTGGGAATCTCGACCATTTTTGCCTGTTGTCGAAGATGATACTGGCAAGATATCGGTCCCGGAAATTTTTACGATTTTTGAGAGTGTTTTAATTTTGAGTCGCTTTAATTAGAAATTAACAATTTTCGGATTTTTTCCCTTACTTTTATGATGAAACCTTGCTGCTTACCAAATTTTTAATGATTATAGGTCGACGGGACGTACACTACAGATTTTGATGAGTGAGTTTGCGAGTATCAAATTACGTGACACAAATGATCGCATTTTTTTGATTGCATTGACTTATAAACTTAACATTTCTACGCCACCAAGGGACTATAGTTCTTAGAGCATGATACAAATTTCAACTTCATACGTCTACCGCTTCCTGAAAAAAATGCGTCCTAACAGACAGAAGGACAGACAGACATTTTGCTAATAAATGGCGATATTTTTTCGTGTGATCTAATTGCAGATTGACGATTTTGCGATTTTCTTGTCCTTTATTTCTACTCTGAGACGTTACTTCTTGCCAAATTTCATGATTACAGAGTAACAGGAAGTACCCTACACGTTTTCATGTGTGAGTTTGTAAGCACCAGAATATGACATACGTGGCCCTATCTTTGAACTGTACTAATTTAGACGCTTACATTTACTATACCATCAAGGAACTACGGACAGTATTTGACATAAATTTCAACTTGATATGGCTTTCCGTTCCTTAGAAAAAGGATTTCTTACTGTCCGACAAACACACCAGGTGGACTTAAATGGCTTCGGTTTCTACCGACTATGGTACGCAACTCTAGAAATCGCTGACAGCGATAAAAATGCGCCTCGTTTTCTTGTCAACATCGTAGGACGATTTTTAGTCTGTAACTGCCAGTTTGCTACGTTTTTAAGACGTTCATTGTCGATATTAAAACATCTAATTTTCAGATTCCTGGGTGCCTATTCTGTATCTTTCCGCCATTGTGCCGACGGTCTAGTACTCGAATTAGAGCCCCTGCATTATTCAGTATGCATTTCGGTAGCGATACCGTTCGTGTCTAGAGAATCGAAGCGCTGTTGTCGGTTCGCGTCGCGCAAGCCAATCCAAAGCAAGCGGCCGCAGATCCGCGCATGCGCACTGTAGCGCGCACAGCGCCACGAACACAAAGCGGCTAGCAGACGACACAGGCGAGCTATTCTTCCAAGTACCGAAAATTTCGTTTACGTTGCCATAACGCATGACGCCGCATTCCATCGAGCTGACGTGCCCGCCTTCATCGCTCTTGCCTCCTCTTTAACAGTATCAGGCGCAGTATATCCATTTCCATGATTCTCAGTTGAAATGCACAGAAATTTTTACAGTTTCCTGACCGCATGTTTCCATGCATGCGTAATAACGATAGCGTACTTGACTGTATTCTGCAGGTTGTCGTAAATGCCGCATTATGTCATCTTATTCTCATTCACACTGACATCGTGATTAGGATTTTAAGTTCGGAAAATGAGTTAGGAATAATGTATAGTACCACATTGTACTAACACATCTTTAAAAACACACGAAAAATTGAGAGTTTCAAAGAATAAGAAGATAAGCAGAATATGGTTATAACTCGCTCCTAGAGATCAAAATGATTAAGTAGCCCAGTTCTCTAAATGATACGCCAACGATTTGGGTTTTAAAAACAAAATTGAAGAAACGCATTTTCGAGAGTTCCTGGAGTTCGTCGAAGTTTATAACGTGCATCTCATGAATGAAAATGTTTCGTATCTGGTGCTACAGTCCAAAAATATTACGGCGGAGATCTTTCATCTCTGTCTACTGTTGTTGAGGATTCGATCGCAGATAAATACTTCTGACAAGCTAGATTATGAAGACGACTGCTGCTAGTTACATTCCCAGTAATTTAAGTTATGCTCTTAGATTCCTGTCTAACCGCATACTCGGAAATCGCTACATATTTGGACAAAATGGTGAATTAATTCTGACAAGAAAAAAAATACGAGGGTCACTGTCGATTGTTTCACTCACAGCAATTTCATATTTCGGTTTTTAAACACACACAAATCACGAAATCATTACTGAGGCAGTGCGCTCTTACATGTAAGTAATAACGAATATTGCAGAAAAATCTTAACTTACACGCATAACAATGGCTAAGAACGTGTTGCATATATGAAGAGGAAAAAAAAGAAAAAAAAATTGCACCCATCCGTATGTGAACCCGTGTCCTGCCATATTGCATTCCCGCGCACTAACGACTTGGCCACGTCAAACAGTAGAAACGTAATACTCAATTCTCGTACACTGGACTCGCATTCGGGAGGACGACGGTTCAATCCCGCGTCCGGCCATCCTGATTTAGGTTTTCCGTGATTTCCCTAAATTACTCCAGGCAAATGCCGAGATGGTTCCTCTGAAAGGGCACGGCCGACTTCCTTCCCAAATCCGATGAGACCGATGACCTCGCTGTCTGGTCTCCCTCCCCAAAAACAACCCAACAACTCAATTCTTGTAGTATTGTGTAGAGGAACGCAGGCTGACTTCGTTGCCAAACGGTGCTGCGTAAGGCATAAATGCATGATAGTTTGGAAGGTTTCCAATATCAGGCTTCACATAATTGCTTTTCATTGGTACTTGAAAGTTGTAAACACATTTCAATAATTACTAACTAAACCATTTGTGGGGAAAAAGTACACAAAGTCACTAGTTATGTCAGTTCACACTCATGTAATATACGTAAGCAGAGGTGATGTCTTGATATTTAATGATGTTTAAACTCTTATTTGCATAAAAATAACACGTATTTTGAGAGAATATTGACCGAAAACGTTTTTTTTTTATGTAATCATTCACAGTAACAACCTAACCCAACCATATTTCTAACAAAGGAAAATAGTCTATTATGAACTCACTTTCCAACCGGATCCATCCTCTGGTGATTCTTCAGTAACACAGTCACTAAATCCAAAGCTAAAACAGCTAAATACGTTTAAAATAATAAATTATAGGTGTACATAAAACACAGCTCACCGATCGACAGTGCCACACCGAAATCCAAAACCTCTCGGTACAATTATCATAAAATCGGTGGGAGGACCGTTCGGTAACAGGTCTCAGAAGCTTACTGAATAGGATATTTCGATAAAGAACCAAAAATGACGTCACAACCGAGAGTAACCTACAACGCCGATCGGTATGAACGATACAGAATAGGGCTCCTGACACAGTTATTGTGTAAATACCAGAGGTCATCAGACACCCATATGTACATCTATATACAGGGATATTACAAATGATTGAAGCGATTTCATAAATTCACTGTAGCTCCATTCATTGACTTATGGTCACGACACACTACAGATACGTAGAAAAACTCATAAAGTTTTGTTCGGCTGAAGCCGCACTTCAGGTTACTGCCGCCAGAGCGCTCGAGAGCGCAGTGAGACAAAATGGCGACAGGAGCCGAGAAAGCATTATGTCGTGCCTGAAATGCACTCACATCAGTCAGTCATAACAGTGCAACGACACTTCAGGACGAAGTTCAACAAAGATCCACCAACTGCTAACTCCATTCGGCGATGGTATGCGCAGTTTAAAGCTTCTGGATGCCTCTGTAAGGGGAAATCAACGGGTCGGCCTGCAGTGAGCGAAGAAACGGTTGAACGCGTGCAGGCAAGTCTCACGCGTAGCCCGCGGAAGTGGACGAATAAAGCAAGCAGGGAGCTAAACGTACCACAGCCGACGGTTTGGAAAATCTTACGGAAAAGTCTAAAGCAGAAGCCTTACCGTTTACAATTGCTACAAGCCCTGACACCCGATGACAAAGTCAAACGCTTTGAATTTTCGGCGTGGTTGCAACAGCTCATGGAAGAGGATGCGTTCAGTGCGAAACTTGTTTTCAGTGATGAAGCAACATTTTTTCTTAATGGTGAAGTGAACAGACACAACGTGCGAATCTGGGCGGTAGAGAATCCTCACGCATTTGTGCAGCAAATTCGCAATTCACCAAAAGTTAATGTGTTTTGTGCAATCTCACGGTTTAAAGTTTACGGCCCCTTTTTCTTCTGCGAAAAAAACGTTACAGGACGCGTGTATCTGGACATGCTGAAAAATAGGCCTATGCCACAACTGGAGACCGACAGCGCCGACTTCACCTTTCAACAGGATGGTGCTCCACCGCACTTCCATCATGATGTTCGGCATTTCTTAAACAGGAGATTGGAAAACCGATGGATCGGTCGTGGTGGAGATCATGATCAGCAATTCATGTCATGGCCTCCACGCTCTCCCGACTTAACCCCATGCGATTTCTTTCTGTGGGGTTATGTGAAAGATTCAGTGTTCAAACCTCCTCTACCAAGAAACGTGCATCAACGATGCTTTCGAACTCATTGATGGGGACATGCTGCGCCGAGTGTGGGAGGAACTTGATTATCGGCTTGATGTCTGCCGAATCACTAAAGGGGCACATATCGAACATTTGTGAATGCTTAAAAAAACTTTTTGAGTTTTTGTATGTGTGTGCAAAGCATTGTGAAAATATCTCAAATAATAAAGTCATTGTAGAGCTGTGAAATCGCTTCAATCATTTGTAATAACCCTGTATTTATTTTCTTACTTACTTATTTATTAACATTAGTGAGAGACCCACCACCTTGGCAACTATAGTGGGTCGTTTGCTACTGAAAACTAGACAACTTTCAGGATTTAGTACTTTACTTATATTTATATAATTAAATTGTCAGTTAAAGAAGAGATGCAAGGCAAAAATAATACACAAGATACACAAAGTACAATTGGGGTAAGATTACTATATTCTTAAGAAGAAAATAATACACGAAAGTGAAAATTCAGATAGCAAGACTGGTCCCTTTAACTAACTATTTCAAGTGGGAGGGCATCGGTAAACACTTAGAACCTGTCTGACCTGAATTAGCACATTCTATTCTAGAATATTCTGTCCCGTAGGTACAACAGGCTTCAGATAAATTTGCAACTACGATGCTGGAAGACGCTGTGTCTTAGAAGCAGACGCCGAGTGCAGGAGGAGCGGGCGGCGCCTGTAGGGGTGGGTAAGGAGCGACACAACGGCTTTTGTCTCGCGGCCACAACCAACGCACAGTGCCTCCTGCGAGGGGGCGGCAGCGAGGCGCAGCGCAGCCCTCTGTTCCATTTGCCGGCTTCCGATTAGTTTAAAAGCTCCGAGTCGGACCGGCCGCGTCATAAGCCGCTGGCGAAACCGCCGTCTGCTTCTTGTAAAGGCGTGCCCGCTATCGGGTTACTTAGCCGGCTGGCGCGCCTTTCATCCAGAGATACTCATCTGCCTCTGTGAGTCGCCGCCGCTACCTCCGGGCCTGCTTTTATTTTAGAAAGGCAAAAACAGAAAATAGAAGCAGTCGCGGGCAAGAAACCGCTGCGGCATAAACGCCCTTCCAGCAGAGGACGATGCAATGCGCTAACTGCATAGCCGTCGTTTGTGCAACTTCTCTGTCGTCATATTTCACACAGGCAGGCGCCTTCCGCTTTCGTTTGTAAATCTCTCCACCTCGGCACTAACTCCAATTATCCTTCTTCAGGATAGCAAGCGAATCATATTTGAAGGAGGAGCCAGGTATCGAGATTCCATAACACAAAAAGTGTCCTCAGCAGTCCTGGGCAAGTTGTCTGAACTGCGAAGACGAAGAATGTGTGAAAGGAACGTACGGTCCTCGCTTCACTGCGTCTTGATGACATCCTATCGCCTTCAGTGTTGGTAAGCATCGACAACGAATGAGCAGCCGCAATAGCGTGCATCTGAAAGTAAAAAATAAGCTACAATAACAGTGTAATAATGTATTATCAACTTAACAAGAAGGAAAATAATACTACAAGCGTCACTCCAAAAGAAATGCACAATATTTTTTTTAAAATCCATCTTTTATTCTACATGTTTGAAAGTTTTACAGTGTGTAGATACATCCTTTCATTTTTCCACATAATTTCCATCCCTCTCAACTGCCTTACGCCATCTTGGAGCCAGCGCCTCTATACCCGCACGGTAAAGTCATAGGCCAACCTGTTGGAGCCACTGTTTGGCAGCATGCACAAGGGAGTCATCATCTTCAAACCTTGTTCCACGAAGAAAGTCTTACAGTTTCCCAAAGAGATCATAGTCTTATGGAGTCAGGTCAGGACTGTAAGGAGGGTGTTTCAGTGTTGTTCATCCGAGCTTTATGATCTCTTTCATGGTATTTTGACTGACATGTGGCAGTGCATTGTTGTGCAACAGCAAAACATCCTGCTTTTGCCGATGTGGTCGAACACGACTCAATCGAGCTTGAAGTTTCTTCAATGTCGTTACATATGCATCAGAATTTATGGTGGTTCCACTTGGCATGATGTCCACAAGCAAGAGTCCTTTGGAATCGAAAAACACCGCAGCCATAACTTTTCCAGCAGAAGTTGTGGTTTTGAATTTTTTTTTCTTGTGTGAATTTGCATGATGCCACTCCATTGATTGCCTCTTAAAATCTCTGGTGAAAAATGATGGAGCCATGTTTCATACCTGTTACAATTTTTCCAAGAAACTCATCTCCACCATTCTCGTACTATTCCAAAAGTTCGCTGCATGCCGTTTTTCTTGTGGAACAAACCTTTTTTAACGCAAACACTTTCAGTATTCTGCAAACACTTCCTTCCCCTATCCCAACGTAGCGTGACAATTCGTTCACAATGCGTCTGTCAGCAGTCACCAATTCGTTAACTCTCTGCACATTGTCTGGAGTGTGTGCAGTACGAGGCCTGCCGCTGCGAGGACAATCCTCAATATTGCCGTGGTGGCTTTCATCTCGCAACCTGCTTGCCCACTGACTAACCGTACTGCGATCGACAGCAGCATCTCCATACACCTTTTTCAACCTCTTGTGGATGTTTCCCACCGTCTCGTTTTCACAGCACAGGAATTCTATGACAGCACGTTGCTTCTGATGAACGTCAAGTGTAGCAGCTATCTTGAAGACATGCTGTGACGGCGCCACTCAGGGGAACTGGTTGAACTAAGTTTGAAAACAAGCGGGAAGGAGGTACCTACACACTGTAAAACTTTCACACATGCAGAATGAAAACTGTATTTTTACAAAAATAGTGTGCATTTCTTTTGGAGTGGCCCTCGTAATTAAGAACTGAATCGTCGAATCACTTAACAGGCTATAGTGAGAGCTGCTGAATGTGCTTCCTGGCTGCACATGAAAAGATATAAAAAGCAGACTGAAAAGGAAAGGAAGTGATTTGGGTGAACTAAATACTGTTCTCGCGATTAATCTTCCGACGTGTACGGAAAAGAAATCTTACGACCAGTGTCTACATCCATTTCCGACTTGGACATTTAATATTTAATAACAGTAGATTTCACATTGAACAATGGAAAGGCTTGTGTAGAGGTATTACTTATAGTAGAGGCAGAGGTAGAAAGATGCTGAGCACTAACTATAAGAAACCGACAGTACTCCATGACTTATACTTCGCTGACAGCTCCCATGGAAGATAATGAAAGGTCGCGCAGCACCTCTGTACTGGTTCCAGGAAAACGTTGTCTCTTCCGGGTGGGATCAGACTAGACGCAGAATCTTCGGAGACCTGCAAGATCACCATTAGTAAAAGAAAATAAATAATAAAAAAAACTAGACACTAATTCTGAACACTAAGCAAATACCAGTTTTTGCATGGTTATCTCGAGTGTTAGCCTCGGTTGTCATAAGACGACATATTTTTTGGTTCGTAGGTGCTTTCCGCGGTCGCCGATAAGCAGTGTACTTTTCCTACGTATGACGAATAATCACCGGGTAAGATAGACGAGCCTTCTTGCATCTTCTGACAGAAGGCGGGCCGGGCGTGTTGGCCTGCGACCCACTGTGGCGCTCGCCCAACAAACTGGCAGTGGGCGCACGTGTTCCCGATTGGGAATATGTGGGACCGGAATTTTGGTCCCAGCGTTTGTCTTACAACCAAAGGAAACGTCCATAGAACCTAGGTCGATACTGGAACACTGGAGCTCTTGTGTTGGTGCATATGTTCGTAGCGTTTTTCCATTTTTTGCAATAGATACACATAACAGAGGCTTTAGTCATATATAATATATTCTCCTTTACTATTTACATCAGTCTGCCAACGCTGGGATATCTTTTCGATTCTACGACTGTAGAAATTACGTGATTTTTTTTTAGGCGAAAAACTCCTCAAGCCATGTTCCGAACGCATTTTCATACGGAAATCAAGTTTCTTGATGGTTGTTCCATAGAGAACGAAAAAATGAAAACCTGAAGGCGCAAAATCAGGTCAATACTATGGGAGCAGAACGATGTCCATACCCAACTCCTGTATAGTGTTTGTTATCCAGTCAAGCAGAATGAGAGTGGTCGTTATTGTCGAGTAGTATCACTTTATTCAGTCTTCCTGGTCGTTCTTCTTGGATTTCGCCTGAAAGACGTCTCAGTTGTTGACAATAAATGTCAGCGGCGAAGGTTACACCTCGGGGAACCAATTCGTAGAACACCACTTCGTCGCTGTTGTACCAGATGCGTAACATTACCTTTTGTGGACGCGTACACATCTTTGTACGGTGATTAGTTTCTTTGTTTGGGCTCAACCACTCTTTTCTTTTCATTATGTTAGAAAAATAAAGACCCACCACTTACGACAGAGGATAGGAATGGTCGGTATTGTTCTCGAGCCAACTGATGACCAGCAAGCAGAGATGCATACGTAGCCACCCGCCGATTCTTGTGATTTTAGCTTAGAACATGCGGTACACCAACACCTTACTTTTGAACGATTACCATTGCATTTAAATATGGCACGATGGTAAAATGATCACAGAATGATAACATTGCCAGTTCTCGAGTAGACTGAAGCTTATCGTTGTGCATTAATGATTTTAGACGAACTTCATCAAAGCCCGAAGTTCTTCATGAGCGCGGAGAGCCACTAAGTCAAAATGATTATCCTTAAGACGAAATAACCAGTTTTTTACCGTGCTCTGTCCAGTTGCATTGTCCACATACACGACGCAAGTGTTGCTGCCACCCCTCTATTGAACTCAAACAAAAGAATGTGCGAAATGTTCAGATTTCTCCAGATGGTGCTGCATTTTCTAGCGTCCACAGCTCTCTCACTATCTCCAAATGAGAAAATGACAGTATGTAAACTCAAATAGCAACAGTGAACTAGAAATAAAAAGAAAGACACTCCCTAAATAAACCTATAGCAGCAGGAATACCATGCGAGCTAACATCCCAAAGATGTTCGAGCTCACATGAGGTTCCTCTTCGTCTAAATGTCTTGGCTAAAACTCGTCTAGGGGTTGAAGTGCACGTGTCGCATTGCACGCCCTAAATTTGACACTTGCGACCCCTTGGTTAAATTGTCTGGCTGATGGCAAGTTTACGAAATACAAAGTTAACATAACATATAATAACAATAATAATAATATCGGGAATTAAGTTAACGACCCATAAATGATGTAGGATACACGGTTGCGATGTTGTTAGAATAATGTTTATTCAGAAATTAAACTAATAGCGAAAGTGATCGTATTTAGAGTTGCTGTTACACTCGCGCGCATATCCACTTGACGCAGTTCGATCATTCACAATCTCATCGCGAATTACAAGTCTAATACTCCACACGAAAAGTTAGAGTTCACACCAGGCGCGCGGCTGCTCATCGTTCAGAGACTAAGTCCCGCGGCCGTACGGTTTGAGGCACCATGCCACGGATTGCGCGGCCCCTCCCGCCGGAGGTTCGAGTCCTCCCTCGGGCATGGGTGTGTGTGTGTTGTTCTTAGAGCAAGTTACCTTAAGTAGTGTGTAAGTCTAGGGACCGATGACCCTAGCAGTTTGGTCTCGTAGGAACTCACACACATCTGAACATTTTAAGTCTCGCCATACCACACAACGCGAAATTTTCTAAGTCGTTTCACTTCCTACCTACCTATGGACAGACCGTCCGCTTCCGCGTCTCAACCAACACTGTCCACTTTGGTGTCTCCAGCTCCACTGCCCGCTTTCGCGTCTGCACTCGCCTCCGACCGCGTTTTCCCGTGCGCCGAACATCGTCACTCAACTGACTACGGCAGTTCCATTTCCTGAAGACGTCCATCTGATCGGCTACAGCTCATTCTACATTATTTTACATTTTAACATATTAAAATAATCAAAGCTTGACCAGTTTCACGTTGTAAATAAAGTAACAATAATATCCATTACATAACAAACGTTAAATTCTTTTACATAAAACCAATACAATTTCCTTCGTAGCTTCGAATGTCATATCCGGTAGCTTTGCACCAATGTGCTTCCTGATAAATAAATAAAGAACAAACGTAACTATTATGCACTAACCTTTACAACAAATATTCTGTTACCTAATGATTCAATAAGGTGTCATGCTGTCATCGTTCAATGTGTTTTGTGTGGAGTAAATGATGATCTGACGCTTAACTGAAAATACTGATGATTTAAATTTACTATATTTTTTAAACAAATAAAGTTACAGAGTTGATATTTATAACATTTGTCATTTTAATGATGCGCTTCTATATGAAATGTCGATCGTTAAGATCGACCAAAGCGTTCAGATTTTGGCATTCAGGTCCTTGTTACAAAATTTGTTAATTTGACTTTAACAGTAAATCCTAAACTATTATAGATATGATCAATATTCAAGTTTTATTGGGATCACCATGAAAATTTATGGAGGATGGCAGATTAAAATTACTGTAGCTTGATTCCCTGCACTGCTACAGAATTACATTATTTGCATAAATGTTTCCCTTTATGGCCGATCTTAGGTCCGCCATGTTTAACACTGCTACGTCTCCTTGGCCACAAAAGCCTTCTACTGGGTTTCCCTACGACGTAGGTTCTCGTCTGTCTCACTCGCACACTACAGCGCTTAGGCCTCAATAGATAATAGACGCCTGGGAGTTTCCCCATCTAGTGGTGCATCTGTGCCCTTTGTGCTATCCTGTCCTGGACGACAGGGTTCGTTTCACAATTTCTGAAAGCTGACTTTTTTGGCCATACACTTAAATGAGAGCGAAATGCTCGTTAACTCACAACCATTACAAAAACGCTACGAGCTTTTATTTACCAACATAATATTTTATAGTTTATCTCTAGGAGAAAACATACGGGCCTAGTGCGTGTTTATGTATCTGTTTTCCATGTGCAAGGTCTGTAGAAGACTAAAAAATCTGTTGGTAAAGCAGGACAAACTTAGTTTTACGGAACTCATGAAAGTACTCCAGCACACTGCCAAGTACTTTATAAAACATCTTTTTGGAAAGCTCTTTTACAAAGGTATTCTGCGGCACACTGTTCCTAATAGAGCAAGTTTATCGACATGTGGAGTGCACCTTCCCCAAACTCAATGAGCCAGTTACTTGCGAGATGCGATACAGTCGTTTGAGGCACACTGCCAATGGCCGGCAGTATTGCGAAAGAGTGCCCACTCAGCGGTACGAACAAAGGAGCACCGCCTTCTTAGCGGGAGGTGTAAGAATGTGAGCCAGTGTGTTTGACGATTAAAGCAACTTGGTGACTGACGTTTTCAACGGGTCACATGGTAGTGTCCAGCCACCAATCAGTCTTAACCGCTTCTCGAGCACCACGTGCTCTGCGCTGTGTTGTCTGTTTTGTTTCATCTACATCTGTACCCGACAAATGACTGTGAAGTGCATGACAGAGGGTATTTGAACCAGTTACTGGGGTCTTTTCTATTCCATTCACGTATGGAGTGCGGGATGAATCATTGTTGAAATCCTCTGTGTGATATTATTAATCTAATCTTGTCCTCAGGAACCGCACGGGAGCCGTACGTAGACTCATTATTTAAAGCCAGCTCTCGTAATTTTCTAAGAGTGCTTTTTGCATCGTGTCTGAGAGACTCTCCCGCGGATCGAACGGACCTGTGACTATTCATGCTGCCCTTCTCTGAGTAAATTCATTATCCCACCGTTTGCCCTACTCGGTATAGCTACAATACACGTGAGCAGTATTCCAGGATGTGTCGCGCAAATGAGATGTAAGCAATCTCCTATGTAGACTGATTGCACGTCTCCAGTATTCCACCAATAAACCGAAACCTACCACCTGCTCCGTCCACGACTGATCGGAACCTATGTGATTATTCCATTCCGATTCCCTACAGAGTGTTACACGCAGGTATTTGCATGAGTCGACCGATTTCAACAGTGACTCATTCATATTATAGTCATAGAATACTACGTTTTTTCGTTTTGTGAAGCGCAAATTTTACATTTCTGAACATTTAGAGCAAGTTGCCAATCTTTGCACGACTTTGACTGAATTTTCATGCAGTTTCTTTCAGACAGTACTTCGTTATAGATAACTGCATCATTTGCAAAAGTCTGAGATTACTGTTAATATTGCCTGCAATGTCGTTAATATATGACATGAACAGCAGGGGCTCCATCACACTTTCGTGGGGCACACTTGAAGCTACTTCTACATTTGACGATGACTCCCCATCCAAGACAATATGCTGCCAGCTCCCTTCCAAGAAATGTGCAATCCAGTGACAAATTTCGCTTCATACCCCTATATGATCGTACTTTTGATAATGAGCACGGACGTGGTACTGACTAAAATGTATTTATTTATTTATTTATTTTTTAGTCGAGAAATACTGCATTTACCTGACTGTCATGATCAAAACCTTTCATTATGTCACGTGAGAGAAGTGCGAGTTGGGTCTCACATAGTCGATGTTTTCGAAATCCATACTGGTTTGCATGAAGATCGTTCTGCACGAGATACCTCATTACGCCTGAACTCAGGATAGTTTCTAAGATTCTACAACACATCAAGTAAGCTGAGCAAGTGTTAAAGGAAATTAACCAGCAAAAGTCATCAGTCTCCTGTTTAGCCACCTCTCACTCCTCCGAAACAAAAGCATTGTACCCAGTCTGTCCGCGAAGAGAATAAATTCTGTGGGCAAGTGTGAGAAATTGTTCTAAATGTCGGCGTAGCATGTATCTGATGTGGCACCCAGGGACCATTCCTGTACTCGCGGAATGGGACGTGGAAAACAGCCTAAAAAACACAGCCGGGCTGGCAGGCGCACAGACCCCTCGTCATTAATCCGCTGGGGGGATTCGATCTAGGGTCTGGCATACATATCCGTGCCGCAAGCGCAACAAATCGATGTCAAGGGCACTGGACGATAATTTTGTGAATCACTTCTACTACCCTCCTTGTAGATGGATTTCACCTGTGTTTTCATCCAATTTGCTGGGCACGTTTTTCTCCCCTAGGGGTTTACGATACGTTATGGTTGAAAGAGGAGGTAACTCAGCCGCAAATTCTGTATACGAGTAGAATATGACAGGGATTCAGCAGGGCCCTGGAAATTTGTTAGTAGGTACATGCAGAAGATGGTCAATCGTGGCTAGCTGCACGCCGGCAAAAGTCTCTTGTAAATCGGGCACAGCGAAATTTGTGCCCAGACGTCGAGGAAAGATCCAATAATCCCTGTGTCCGAAATTCGCAATTTGCGTGACAGGTAGAAGAGCCGAGGATCCTTACGTGGTGTTTCGCTACAGATGAAGTGGACTGGATAGTATGTATTGAACTGGGGACCTAGAAACGACGGAGAGGCTTCGTGCCCGCCGTAGCTCTCAGTGGTTCACAACACCACAACAGGCTACAACATTCCACTCACCTCACCGCCACCCCACATTGAATATAGGGTTATTGTGCGCTTCGGCCCCCAGTGGAACACCCCCCCCCCCCCCCCCCCCCCCCCGGCAGCGTCTCATTCCAGACGAGTGTAACCCCAATGTGTGCGTGGTACAGTAATTATGGTGTACGCGTACGTGGTGACAGTGTTTGCGCAGCAATCGCCGATATAGTGTAACTGAGGCGGAACAAGGGGGACCAGCCCGCATTCGCCGAGGCAGATAGAAAACCGCCTTGAAAACCATCCACAGGCTGGCCGGCACACCGGACCTCGACACTAATCCGCCGGGCGAATTCGCACGGCTAGCCAGGCGGGCTGGACTGGATATACTCGAACAAAAATTATGTCAAAACTTCTCCGTCCGAAAATGATCATAATTCATTTCCTGTCTGACGCAATCCCAAAATTTTTTCTTATGACTGGATCTTCAAATAGTACAGTTTTCATATCCGGACAGACTATGCATGATTCAAGAGAGACAATCAGAATTTAAACGTTAAAACAACTAAAACCATTGAAATATCCGTATGGAAGAGGGCTTGACATAGATTTTTTTTTCAGTCTTGGCTTGTGCTGTGGCCATTCTGCAGAGAGAGAGAGAGAGAGAGAGAGAGAGAGAGAAGGATAACTTCATTGAGGGAATATTCAAAACATTCATTTCGTTTGTTGTTCAGATAATTGCTTAAAAAAATAATGACTTACTTGGTTAATATGAGAGACCTGTCTCCTTCTGGGCAGTCATGGACTGTGCGGCAAGTCCCGGCTGAGGTTCGACTCCTCCCTCGGGCATGGGTGTGTGTGTTTGTCCTTAGGATAATTTAGGTTAAGTAGTATATAAGCTTTGGGACTGATGACCTTAGCAGTTAAGTCCCATAAGATTTCACATCTATTGCCATGGCTTCCTGACTGGCAACAATCTTTTGAGAAACTTTTTCAAGTTTTTGGAACAGTCACGGTCGATTTACTGTTGATTTGACTTTAAATTGTTAGTTGTATTTGACTTCGCAACTGCACGCTTCTGACCACTACTGCGAACTGCTGTTACATATGTCTGTGATTTTGTTCTTATAATATCCAGAATATGGTCAATATGTTACTAACTGACGTTAATTATAATGCGCCATTGCTTTCAAATGGCATACATTCATAACAAGCAAGTTACAAAATGAAGACAACCAAAAACGAAAGTCCCTTAACGAGGAATCTGACGTTTCTAGTCCTTTTATTTCAACGATTCGTCCCAGAAACGTCGCGTATTCAAGAGTTCCTCAGTTTACCAGTGCTCTGAAGCCCCAGATATTAACACGTCGTAAGTTAAAACACAAAACCCACCAAATATGGGACACTGCCGTAAACGACATAGTCCAGTGTGGCGTCTCACAAGTGCTGCTTGTGACATAGCACGGGATCTCACTGCCCACGATCCTCTCCACGAGGCAAAAATCGTACTTGCCGTATCCAGTTTTTCATGTTTCGAAATGCTGTGGAACGTTACATTCCCCGCTGTGACGTCACAAAACCCGACCAGGACCTCGTCCACGATCGCTTTGACGGCTCAAGCGTGCAGAAGGACAGTAGTTGCGAACAGAGGAGGCTCGTGGGTGACAGCTGGCTGCTGACGCAACGCCACAGACCAGCTACCTTTTTGCTGAGTTGAGCTGCTTACCGAGCCGAGGGTGACGTGTTACACCTGACACGTACCCAGTCAGCCGTCTGCTGACTCATCCTCACAGAACACCACGTAGGCAAACAGTACTCCTCGACTCTGTTTTGACTTCGTCAAATTAGTGTAGAATCTACCTCTGTAATGAATTATCTGTATTTTTCATTCCTTCTTACATATTTTCGCAGTACTGTATCATCTGTAAACGCATGTCCTTTCTCAACTTCTTGTTTTTCTTTTTATTTTCGGGAAAGTAATTTGTCAGTTAATATTTGTTGAAGGAGGCTTGATCAGTAAGCGCCAAACTTGACCACCCTCGGAAGGCTGCAGTTGTTTCCGTACAAAGAAGATATTTATGAAATTAGCGCCTGTTTTTATGCCATATGGACAACTTACATATACAGCGTGTTTCACAGTTCCTGTTTTCGGCTTATAGCGGTTATAGAGGGGGCTTACACTGTGCAACAATGAAAATGTAAATCGAATGAAAATAGCCAATTCCTATCAGTTCTAATGTACTGATCGCGAATATCACAAAGACAATTCAAAATTAGCTCTAGTTTTCATTTTACAGTGTTTATTATGGTGAAATAATTATATACGGATTTTTATGTTAAGTTTCAAATCAAATATTATAATGGTTTGTCAAAGTCATAATAACTAGTAATTGGTCTTACTTGTGTGCAATATTTTGGATATAGACATTTTGATACCATTTTTAGTGATCTTTTTGTCTGCCTCCTCTTCAACTTCAGTGACTTTATTAATGCGTGCAATAATTTTTGCAGATTTTTTTTTAGATTAAGTAGCAGTTGTTCAAGTTGACTGCTATTGAAGTGAACAGAAATGTTTGTGTTAACAGTGCGGACACATTTTGCTATGTGTGTGGAGAAGTGACATTTGCTTCACAAAAACGGCAAATAGCTCCATTGATTAAAAAAGCTTACAGTTACTTTGGGTGCAAAATTGGCGGTTAGGATACACCCTGGGCTCCACAGGCCCCTCCATATCCGCGTCGAGTGACGCCTGTGAGCTGAGGATGACACGGCGGCCGGTCGGTAAAGTTGGGCCTTCATAGCTTGTTTGGGTGGAGTTTGGTTTCAGTATTCACTAACGGAGCGACGTAGACGAGTGTCTGGTAACGATATGTGTAAATGATACGATATATGATATCAGGAGCTGTAAATCTCTGCTCGCATATGATATTGATGTATTCAAGGAAGTTGCAACGCAGAAAACTAGAAAAATTACGGAAGACTTGCACAAATGTACCTTAATGTGCATAGCTTTATTATTCAGTACACAATGAATGACCGGAAACAATTATAACCTTTATATATAGTTGTGACTGTAGTAACTTAATGCTGCTATCAATTCAGTCCAAACATAGACAGTAGCAGGAAGCTGCTACAGTTCAGTAGGGCAGCATTTGCACGCTTGCTACCTAGCAAGGCACTATAATAGAAATGTGGCAAAACAGTAAGAATCAACAAATAACCCTTATTAAGAGTATCGTCCGCAATGGTACTTAACTTTGTTATGTTAAGCATGTGTAACTTCTTACCAGTGAATGACTTAACGGGGGACGTTGATGAAAAACACATGCTATTTCAAAAATGCACCAAATTCACAGTTCTGGAGATACGACAATGAAATTTTGTACCACGCTTTATATGAAAGTAACACATTTACATATTCAAAAAAGAGTTGAATATATATAATCAAAGGATTTTATGACATTTGAAGTTTTATTTTAAAAAAAATAATGTATGTTCCTTTTTCTCTGAAAGTGTTCAAGAGATTTCTAGAAGAATTTCTCTGTTTCATCTCTTTATATGTTTAAGCTTTTCTCATGAGGTTTTTGGATTAGGTGAAATAGGAGAATTTTCATAATTTTTAATTATAATTCCAGAAGTACAATTTTAAATTCATGCAAAATTCCAAGCACTTTGCCGCATATCTCAGCTTGCAATCAGTAGTTCAAAATTTTCTCTTGAGACAACGGTTATTAGGTTTACAGAAAGATGTGGACAAAATTTCATAATTCTAGCATTCATAGCATGCGAGGAAAAAGTACATAAACTATAAAAAACAATTTTTTTTCAGAAAACGCAATTTAAATTTCAAACTAACATTTTTATTAATGTCACTTCTTCAGAAGGCACCACATTTGTACTCTGGGTCGTCTTTCCCTTCAAGGCTTCTCTTCTGGTTTCTTGTTGTCTGTCTTTTTTCCTTTACCAGGTCTTCAACTGACTTTTCAGCTGCAGAGACGCGCTGTAAATCTATTTTCCTCAGGATGTCTTGAATAAAATTTCCTATCTTGAAGCCCATTCTTTCTAATACCTTCATCCTCCAGACGTTCCCATCATTAAATACAATAACTGCATCGTAAGTTGAGAGCTGCATCAAACCAGTCTCAGAACTGAAGACCACAACAACAACAAGAAGTTGCAATTCTGACAACTGTAACAGATGCAAATGTTTTTTAAGGTCATCGTTTCCATGTGAGTGAATTTAGAGACTCATTTGGGTTTTGCCATGATCACATGTTTTGAGAAGTGCAGGATCGGCCAAATATGATCTATGAAACCAAAGAGTATGGTATCACGGCCTTGTACATGTATCCCCCACACGTTTGGTTGGAAGTAATATATAGAATCGTTGTTCTCTGAGCTGGTATTGAAGTGCTGCCTCAAAACGTAGGCGTGGCAGGGAGGCCGCGTCACACTTTTAATTAATTTTCAGGCACTTTGGATGCGATTTCAACGTTGAAACTTTGGCAACTGATTGTCCATGAGTTGTACTAACAAATAAAAAATAAATCGAAAATTGACATTTTTGGTCAATTTCATCAATGTCCCCCCTTAAACTAACATATACTCCGAATTCTCAAATCAGACTGTAGTATAACATTTCCAGTGCCGATATGGCTGTATGAGCATGATCTGAAACCCAATAAAGTAAAAGGAGCTTTCATATATTTTGATGCGTGGCACTTGGTGTCCTAATTCCTATACAATGAACTCTGAATAATGCGCAGACCTCGAAAGGTGCCAGGGAGTGGTTGCGCCTGCGTGGTAACGGCCTATCGCAGCGTTTGTTGTGCGCCTTCTGCTTGGTACATAACACATACAGAGTGATCCAGTTACCTCTACCACTGGGTTTTATGCAGCCCACAACAGATTTTCATGTTCTCTCACTCGCTATGTCCAGACTATTAGCCGTACAGGAAAATTAACAGGACTATTTTGCAAGATATTTAATGTAGCTAAATTTTATACCGGGATGCGTTTTCGCTGGTGCCCATATTTGAGTTATTCAAGAAAAACGCCTCTGAAGGTCGCCTTGGTACGTTTTTCGTCAATAATTGGAAAACGACGCCTTCTAGCGAAAACGCATCCCAACGCAAATTTAACTACATTAAACTGCCTACAAGAAGGTCCTGTTCATTTTTTGTGTAGTACTAACATAGGGAGAGAACATAAAAATATTGCATTTGGAATTAGATGATGTTGCGGGTTGCGTAAAACCCAGGTAGCAACTACTGAAACGCAATGTACGTAGGATTAAGTGTGGAACGAAAACATAAAAGAGTGTAAGAAAGGCAGCTGCCAGCCTGAGATTAGCTGGGAGAATTTTTCGGAAATGTTACTTATCTAGAAATAAAGTAGGTTACAAGACCCTCTTTCGATAATTGAGTTTTGCACATTACTTTAGGAACCTTAAAAGGTACTTTTAATTGCGGAGGCGGAGAAGATATACCGAATAGTGTCGCGCACACGTTTCACTTGGGTACATGACTACATGCCAGACATATACCTTCAGAAAAATACTTCCTAACATTTAAATTTGTATTCGATTATCACGATTTGCATTTTCCAGAAATGTTTTTCCTGGCATTGACAGTCTGGATTTTGTAGCCTCTCCACTTGGGGCATCACGAGTTATTTTGCTGTTAATAACGCAAAACTCTTGGGCTACTGTTTGTGCCCCGCTTCCCAATCTCTCCGCCTCAGAAGCGCCTGATTAAATTGAATTGCATTCCATTACCCCTGTTACGCTTTCCTTGCTCTTCACCTCTTTTCAGCGCATTACCTATTCCGTTCTAATTGCTCTTCGGGGTCGTTTGAGTAACACCTCGGTTCAGTTTACAGTGATAAAAGCTATAGAAAGAATAATTTAAAATTAAGAATAGGATTTTTAGTGGGGAAAATAGTGTAGAATCAGAGTTCGGTAATTGTAGATCAAAATTATAGTATATCAGCAAGTAGTTTAACGTCTAAGTACAGCAAAGCCACGGAAGCTCCGTCATGGAGAAGGCAGTGACGTTAAACTCTTGTGATGAAAAACCTATAAAAAGGCCTGATCGTCATTATTGCCGCCTTTTTTCCTTGATTGTTTCGTTAAAGGGCGGGGAACCCGTGTCAGTCAGCGAGACAATAATTAGATTTGACCTTATCGTATTAAGATTCACGATAAACTGTTAGAATATGACAGAGATTTAAAGTAATGTAGTGTACGATCTCTGACTGTTGGTAGCAACGGAGTATCAAGGGGATTTTAGGACTTTCGTGTTAGATTGGAACTTTATGGTTATACAGACGACAGAAACTCAAATTATCTGCTGATACGAGTGAATTCAGAGGTACCGGTATTCAGATATTAACGTGTGGACTTTGGAAAGTGTCGTGTGCTGTTAGTTGCGAATCTGGGCGTAGTGCGCGTGCATATCGGCATTTGCGGACTATTTAGATTCCTCCAGGCTAGGAACCTTTTAAATAGACCATCATCTATCACCATCTTAATCCTTGAATATAGAGTGAAAGTGAAATACAAGAGTGTTGTACTTATTTCATTTACCTAGCACTAATCAGTGAAGGTTTTACGGAACCAAAGCTATTCAGCAGTAAGTCAGCACCATCTAGCGGAAAGCGTAGGCATTAACTAACACGCTAACTGAAGTGAACGTTTACGTGTTTTACGGACTGCTTAATATGAACTTTTGTGACTCTTTGACGTCCCCACTCCCTCCGAAAGGTGGCGCAGGCTGTCTTAATCGTAAAAGGGGAGAGTTTTAGCTTGGTAAATTACTAAATAAAAGCGGTATTTACAAGACTCGCAGTAATAGCAAAACACAAGACCCGCACCTCATCGGAGAGTCGTCGTTGTCACGTCGGGAAGTAAAGCCGGAAAACCTACCGACGATACGTATCTACAAACAGACGTTGACGTGGAGTACCTAAAAAGGGAACCAATAGAGAGTTGGGGATGCTTCATTTGCCACGTGTGAGAATTACGGTGTCATCGGCTTTTCATGTTCCTAGAGCTTTAATTCGTTTTCACCGTTCCTCCTCGATTCCTTCATGGCAGTACCAGAGGCAGTTGGCTGCTGTGGATGGCTCCACCTGCCTCTCACGGGCCTCGCTGACGCAGGCTGCTCGGGCTTCAGAGAGTGTTTTGCCGCCATAGTGTGGCGTGGCCAGGCAGTGCTGAGCAGAGGCGCGCGGCTGCCGTTGTCCCGGAGCCATCCAGCAAGGCCTGGGACCACCGCAGCCTCATTGTGCCGGCTTCATTAATTCTGCTGACAAGTGGACGGGCCGGGCGGCCGTGTGTTAATATCCCTCCCCCACCTCTCCCTCCCTCCCTCCCTCCCTCCCCCCTCCACCCCTGGATGCTCCTGCAGTGCGCAGGATCAGCAGCCGCCTGCCCGGCTGTCGCCGCTAACTTCATTACGACGACGACGTTGACACCGCCGACAGTGTACCGCCTCGGCAGTGTGCAGGCGAGAGCTGCCTTCCATTTCCGCAAACCAACAGCCGCGTCTTGCGGCTAACTTACAGTTACGCACGAATTAATCCAACGCTCAATTTTGTTTCAACTGCCATGCACAAAAGTAAAAGACCTACGAATTAGTTGACAGACAAACACTATTCCATATACTTTATGAATCACGGATAGACGAAAACACCAGAATATTTGTTGAACAAACGCTCACAGATACAACATCAAGAAGTAAGTTTCAAGACGAAATTTCTTAACCATTCAAAATCAAAACAGGAGTTCGACAAGGAAATGGACTGTCCCAAATTCTGCTTGTTGTTGTTGCTGTTGTTATTGTTGTTATTGTTGTTGTGGTCTTCAGTCCTGAGACTGGTTTGATGCAGCTCTCCATCCTGTGGAAGCTTCATCATCTCCCAGTACCTACTGCACCCTACATCCTTCTGAATCTGCTTAGTGTATTCATCTCTTGGTCTCCCTCTACGATTTTTACCCTCCACGCTGCCCTCCAATACTAAATTGGTGAGCCCTCGATGTCTCATAACATGTCCTACCAACCGTTCCCTTCTTCTAGTCAAGTTGTGCCACAACCTCCTCTTCTCCCCAATTCTATTCAATACCTCCTCATTAGTTACGTGATCTACCCATATAATCTTCAGCATTTTTCTGTAGCACCACATTTCGAAAGCTTCTATTCTCTTCTTGTCCAAACTAATTATCGTCCATGTTTCACTTCCATACATGGCTACACTCCATACAAATACTTTCAGAAACGACTTCCTGACACTTAAATCAATACTCGATGTTAACAAATTTCTCTTCTTCAGAAACGCTTTCCTTGCCATTGCCAGTCTACATTTTATATCCTCTCTACTTCGACCATCATCAGTTATTTTGCTCCCCAAATAGCAGAACTCCTTTACTACTGTAAGTGTCTCGTTTCCTAATCTAATTCCCTCAGCATCACCCGACTTAATTCGACTACATTCCATTATCCTTGTTTTGCTTTTCTTGATGTTCATCTTATACCCTCCTTTCAAGACACTGTCCATTCAGTCTGCTTAACTTGGTTTTAGCTTAAATAGTAAAACCATGGGAAAGCACATTAAAAAACAGAGGCACAAAGAGTATAAGCATGGGCGAAGGAAAGAACAAATTTGAAGTGAAATGTTTAGCCTTTGAGGATGATGTGGCATTGATAACTGAAAACCGAACAGACGCAACAGTTACGCTTGACCTGTTACACGAGATTGCTGAAAAGACTGGACTAAAAATATCCTATGAAAAAAACCGGTGTATAGTACACAACCACAATACAGAAAAGTTTGTGGAAACAAAATATGCAAAAATTAAAAGAGTTGATACATCCAAATACCTGGAGCAGTGAATACAAGCCAACGGACTGGATAACACAACAAATAAAGAAAGAATAAAAAAGTTAGAATTTGCATATAAATTAACACAAAACCACTAGAATAAGAAATCAATATCCATACAAGCGAAGATTAGACATTATAATTCAGTTATTAGGACACAAGCAACGTATGGATGAGAGAGCCTAACATTGAATAAGGAAGGCGAATTAAGAGAACCAGAAAAAAAGAGAGAATAATACTAGGTCCTGAGAAAAACAAGGAAAATAGGTGGATTAAAAGGAGAAATGAAGACTTATACAAAAATACAGAAAAGATCACAGATACAATGATGAAGAGACGGCTAAAATTTTGTGGACATTTAAAAAGAATGGAAGAAACACGGGTTACAAAGAAAATTTTTAATTATGTTAGTAAGCTGAAAAAACTGTAGGATGGATATAAGTGGTAAAGAAATACATCAACAAAATAGGTGTTACAGAAGAAATAATACGTGACAGGAGTCACTTCAGGCTACTGATAGAAAACGCAAACTATGAAGATGATGAGCCAAAACCTCGACCCAAGAGAGTGTGGATAGATGAGCAGAGACGAGCCTTTGGCGAGTAAATGAGGTAGTACTGGGAAGAACGGAAGAAAAAGAAACAATATAAGTGTTAAGTTGTATGCGGTCCACAGCTGGCCAAATTTACAAATAAAATTTATAAAAATGTGTTTATGTATGTCGAACATCTCGTGCTACACGACTGGATCGATTTCAACCAAACATGGCACACATACCACTTATGGTCCGTAAATCATCGCTGCGGAAGTAAAAACCACCTCCCTATCAAAGCGGTGGGGGATGGGAGTGGGAGTAAAAAATCAGTGTAGTCCACGACGCGCTTGTACATTAGTCATCCGGTATTTGGAATCAGAGCACCTACAGACTTGCAAGAAGCTTTACACGTAATTTCAAGCATTTACGGATCTTTTTCTCGCTGATGACCTCCACAAAATAATGAAAGAAAAAAAGATTTATTGTTTACTAAATTTTCGCTGTGTATGCAGTGAAGTTGCCACGTGAAGTATGACGTTTTAATACTTTACTTCTTTACTACTAAATCCGTTCGCATCGAATTTCGCAGGCACTAGCCACATATACCGGTGGATATACCTACAAAATTACATCATTGTACAGCACGTAGTTAGGGAGATATGACGTCATAAAGTTGCGCTACGTGAAAATGAAACTGCCGGGAGATATTCGCTAGAGATACGGGTGAAATGTGTGTGAAATATATTTGACATACGAATACGTGGGCAAATCCATAGGTAAAAAGCTCATCGTAAAACCCCAGGAACGATTTCAACATAAGCGGAATTGGCGGAATTGAAGCTTAGTGGATGGGTCGTGAGTCGTGCTTGGGTAGTTCAGATGCTAGAGCACTTACTCGCGAAAGGTAAAGGTCTCGAGTTCGAGTCTCGGGATGTTTGAATATTTGTTTTACGCCAGCCCTTCCACTGATGTGCTTAGTGGTGCAACAATGCTGATAACGCGACTTCAAATTCAGTCCACGCCACTCCTTTTTAGCCAATCATTTTTACTCCTGCTACAAGCCATCAGTGACAGACCGCACATATTTATCTTTGAGTGGGTGCACTGCTTCTTCCTGTAAACCTCACATTCGTAAGGTGTGTTGCGCACATAAAGATTAACATTACTGACACCATTATATGTACCGGTGCCCAAGTAACTCTGCTTGCTTACGAGAGAGGTGATGCCAACGGCAAACATGCTACACGATTGTGTGAAGAATGATTTCCAGAGATAACTCATTCCACATTCGCAGTCATTTAGGGAGGACTCCCACGAGACCGAAATGTTTTTCGTAGATGCTGTATTTTACACTTGGAATTTTTACACAATTGTAGCTTCTACATAAAATAAATTTTCTTTGCTTGTTAGATTGTTTCTGTACTTACAGCATTAATGCGCAATAATGATAAATTCAACAGTGTTGTGTTTGTGTGCCTGCACCTGTAAACAAACAAACATGTGGATGATGACAAGAAAAATGACGTCTTTGGCGTAAACTTCTTTTTTTTTATTTTTCGACATGGTGTCCTTTTAGACTTATTCACTTCGTCCAATGCTGTTCTAATTTGTTGATCCCTTCCGAATAATAGGAATTGTCCAAGTCTGTAAAATAGCTATTAGTTCCTGCAATCAACTCCTCATTTGAATAAAATCTTTGTCCCGCCAGCCATTTCTTCAAATTGGGGAACTAATAGTACTCCGAGGGAGCCAAGTCTGGAGAATTTACATTAATTTTGTGACCACAACTGCTGAGGTGTGTGCTGGTGCATTGTCATGATGAAAAAGGACTTTTTTGCGGTCCAGTCGTCGGCGTATTTCTTGCAGCTCGGTTTTCAAATGGTCCAATAATGATGAATAATATGCACCTGTAATAGTTTTACGCTTTTCCAGATAGCCGATGGGGATTATCCCTTGTAAATTCCAAAAGACAGTCGCTATAAGCTTTCCAGCCGAAGGAATGGTCTTCGCCTTTTTTGGTACAGATTCTCCCTTGGTAACCTATTGTTTAGATTGTTGTTTGGTTTCAGGAGTATAGTAATGTATCCATATTTCATCCACAGTGACGAAACGACGCTTAAAATCCTGCGGATTCTTCTTGAACAGCTGCGAACCATGCTTGCAACACTTCACACGATTCCGTTTTCGATCAAGCGTGAGCAATCCTGGAACCCATATCACGGATAGCTTTCTCATGTCCCAATGTTTATGCAAAATATTATGTACCTGTTCATTCGAGATGCCCACAGGACTAGCAATCTCACGCACCTTAACTCTACTGTCATCCATCACCATATGATGGATTTTATCAATGATTTCTGGAGTCGTAACCTCCACAGGGCGTGCAGAATATTCAGCATCACTTGTAACCATATGGCCACTCCGAAAATTTTGAAACTGTTCTAATCGAAGGTGCAGATTCACCGTAATGTTTATCAAGCTTCCCTTTAGTATCGTGAGAGTTTTGCCTTTCATAAAGTAATGTTTAATCACCACACGAAATTCTTTTTCGTGAATTTTTTGACAATCACTAGACTTCATTGATTCACACGAATGCCAAACACAAAGCAACAGACCTATTCGGCTGAAACTTCGTGTGCATTCTTTCCAAAGATGCTACGTACTAAACATGATCTCGATACGCGCCGGTGGTGTCATCTCTCGGACTTTGCGAGGACTTTTCAAACGCCCCTCGTATATATTGTTTGGACACGGAATGCGATATAAGAATACTGTCTGAGTACCAGGCGTTCCTTTGGTATGTATTTATTCCAGTCATCTATTAGTCCATCACCTCCTCCCACCATCTCTCTCTCCATTACTTCCTCCCTCCTCCTCCTCCTCCCCCTCCTCCTCTCCCCTCCTTTCCCTCCCCTCTTCCTCCCCCCTTATCCCTCCCCCCTTCTCCCTCTACGTTACCAAATTTGACTGTCATCTCTCCATGGATTTAGGATGAGCTTCTTACCTGTGGCTTTGCCCGCATACCCACGTGTCGAATATATATCACACATATTTAACATATTTCGGTGTATGTATAGCGAACTGAGCCCTGCAATTTCATTTTCACGGACCTCCACGTTTATGACGTCGTATCCCCTGATAAGGATACAATTTCGCTGTACATCCAGCGGTATATGTGCCTATTGTCTGCGGAATGTATTGTGAATCGCGTTAGTAGTATAAGACTAATACACTGAAACGTTGTGGATGAAACGGCAATATCTCGCGCATCTCAGCGTTTACGACCTCATCTCTCCCGAAATACGTGTCGTACAGTGATATATTCTACTGAGGACATTAAGCGACATATGTGCATACTGTATGTGAATTGTGTTGCGAATATTATTGGTAGCAGCGACGTAATGAATTTCAGTGTTTTATGACATTGTACCTCCTGAACTCTCGGTCGTACCGCGATATGATGTTTCTGGTGTATGCAGCGACGTATGTGGATAGTGTCTGCCAAATGTGACATGATTACAGTTAGTAGTGAAGAAATAATAAATTAAAACGTCAGCCGGCCGGAGTGGCCGAGCGGTTAAAGGCGCTACAGTCTGGAACCGCATGACCGCTACGGTCGCAGGTTCGAATCCTGCCTCGGGCATGGATGTGTGTGATGTCCTTAGGTTAGTTAGGTTTAAGTAGTTCTAAGTTCTAGGGGACTTATGACCACAGCAGTTGAGTCCCATAGCGCACAGAGCCATTTGAACCAATTAAAACGTCATGCTTCATGTGGCAGTTTTACTGCATGAACAGCGAAGATGTACTACGCGATAAACCTTTTTTTTTTCCTTTCATCATTTTGTGAGGGTCATTAGCGAGAAGTACTTTGTAAAAGTTTGAAGTTTATTGCAATTGCGTAAGAACTCTCATTCTCAAACACGGAGTGACCAAAGTCTCGCGTCGTGGGCCACACTGCTTTCCCATCCCCACCCGTTCGATAGAGTGGTGATTCTTACGCACTTCTTGATTGTTTCCAGACAGTAACTGATACGGTTACCAAGTTTACTTGCCAGTGGCGTAGGAGGAGATAGGAGATAGGAACATACATACACATACGTACATCCATTTTTATAATTTGTTTGGATTTTAGTACAGTTGCGTGAAGAGGGGAAACCCAACTTGTCCTATCTTAAACAAGGCTGCTGTTAGAGAATGAAAGAGCGTAGGAGGACGACGACGGTGGTGGTGAGAGGGAATGCCGTCGTAACTGTTCGCGTAGCGAGACATGTGTTTGTATCATGCGCGAATACTTAAGAGGACTAGTCCCTCGTACATGCACACCACCCTCAGTAGAGGTGTGAGAGTTCGAGGCCACTGTACTAACCGCGAGTGGCTCGAGGCCTGTGGCGTTCTAATCGGTCAAGGCGCCCTTTGTGTGTCAGCTGTTCACAAATCAAACGGCCCCCTAGATCAGCGCCTGCCTCGAATGATTCATCGTATGCGGCTAGAGCCGCTTTGTGTTCATTGGACAGACGCACTGCCCGTACCTTCCTCCCTCCCTCCATTTAGCGTGCACGTGGAATTGTCCACGTGGAACGACATCGGTGCAATATACGCTACTGGCCATTAAAATTGCTACACCAAGAAAAAAATGCGGATGATAAACGGGTATTCATTGGACAAATATATTTTACTAGAACTGACATGTGATTACATTTTCACGCAATTTGGGTGCATAGATCCTGAGAAATCAGTACCCAGAACAACCACCTCTGGTCGTAATAACGGCCTTGATACGCCTGGGCATTGAGTCAAACAGAGCTTGGATGGCGTGTACAGGTTCAGCTGTCCATGCAGCTTCAACACGATACCACAGTTCATCAAGAGTAGTGACTGGCGTATTGTGACGAGCCAATTGCTCGGCCACCATTGACCAGACGTTTTCAATTGGTGAGAGATCTGGAGAATGTGCTGGCCAGGGCAGCAGTCGAACATTTTCTGTATCCAGACAGGTCCGTACAGGACCTGCAACATGCGGTCGTGCATTATCCTGCTGATATGTAGGGTTTCACAGGGATCGAATGAAGGGTAGAGCCACGGGTCGTAACACATATGAAATGTAACGCCCACTGTTCAAAGTGCCGTCAATGCGAACAAGAGGTGACCGAGTCGTGTAACCGATGGCACCCCATACCATCACGCCGGGTGATACGCCAGTATGGCGATGACGAATACACGCTTCCAATCTGCGTTCACTGCGATGTCGCCAAACACGGATGCGACCATCATGAAGCTGTGAACAGAACTTGGATTCATCCGAAAAAATGACTTTTTGCCATTCGTGCACCCAAGTTCGTCGTTGACTACACCATCGCAGGCGCTCCTGTCTGTGATGCAGCGTCAAGGGTAACCGCTGCCATGGTCTCCTAGCTGATAGTACATGCTGCTGCAAACGTCGTCGAACTGTTCGTGCAGATGGTTGTTGTCTGGCAGACGACCCCATCTCTCGACTCAGGGATCGAGACGTGGCTCCACGATCCGTTACAGCCATGCGGGTAAGATGCCTGTCATCTCGACTCCTAGTGATACGAGGTCGTTGGGATCCTGCACGCCGTTCCGTATTACCCTCCTGAAGTCACCGATTCCATATTCTGCTAACACTCATTGGATATCGACCAACGCGAGCAGCAATGTCGCGTTACGACAAACCGCAATCGCGATAGTCTACAATCCGACCTTCATCAAAGTGGGAAACGTGATGGTACGCATTTCTACTCCTTACACGAGGCATCACAACAACGTTTCACCGTACAACTCCCGTCAACTGCTGTTTGTGTATGAGAAATCGGTTGGAAACTTTCATCATGTCAGCACGTTGTAGGTGTCGCCACCGGCGCCAACTTTGTGTGAATGCTCTGAAAAGCTAATCATTTGCATATGACAGCATCTTCTTCCTGTCGGTTAAATTTCACGTCTGTAGCATGTCATCTTCGTGGTGTAGCAATTTTAATGGCCAGTAGTGTAATATCTGCAGTATCGTCACTTGAAACATGCTACTGCCGCTCTCCGGTCAACTATGCTCGCGATTATATCCTTAAATTTGACTTCCGTCTGGGTTTGTGGCCTCGGTTTTATCATGCACTGAAGTGAGCCCAGTTGCTGCCTGTTTGCAAGTCCCAAAGCACTGTTCGGGACGTGATTACCTGATGGCTGTCTCCACCTAAAAATATATGGCTCCGATCAACGTCCTCAGGTATCTAAAGAGAGAAGTCTAGGAATCACACTTAGAAGCGTGAGAGTCACTACAAGTACTTTGATTTCTACGGAACAGTTTTAATGTTTCAGGAAGTTTCGTAACATTAAACACTCATTGCTGAATTTATTTTATTATCGTGTCAGATGGGCAAAGTATATAATTAACGAAAGAACATCGATCGTTGACATCAGTTTATACACTAGTTGACTAGATACTGACGACACCGACTGGATTCAGTATCGCACTGAGGGTGCATATGGCTGGAGAGGAAGAACACTGTAGCTGATGGTTGTTAGTTTGCACAGCACCACACTTGAAAACTGGCTCCCCAGGGAGGCCCCACTTGTGCAGGCTGGTCTTGCATCTCGTGGTAGCAGAGCGTAGTCCGTTGAGAGCCTTCCGTGTTCTCCACTCATCTAAATTACAGTGAGGGAGCTCATTCTTCGGAACCATCCATTTCGCCAAATCTTAACATTTTCCCCGCCACTTTGAGATCCTCGATTGCTGTGATGTTCCTGCAATAGCTCCAACAGTTGCCAGGAAGCTCTTTCTTGATTTCAGCCGAGGACGTTCTGGCTGACGGCCATACGTATAAAGGATGGGCTTCCGCAATCACAGCCTTGTTTTCCTCGCTTGTAGCAGGTATCTCGCATCTGCCGAGTGAAAGAATCTTTCTGGATATAAGTTTTTTTTTTTTTTTTTTTTTTTTTTTTTTTTTTTTTTTTTTTTTTTTAAGTAACATTCTTTCAGTCGGCGTGGATACATTACACACGGAGCCCGCGGCTCGGTCCTGAGGACAACGTGATGCCAACCGACCGCCTTCCCGATCAACTTCGCTGATCTCGGGACCGCTACTCATTCTTGTAGCTGCTCAGGTGGCTTCACGAGGCGGATCGCACCCCGTTCCAGTTCTCCCACCAAAGAAAAATCCCTGGCATTACCAGGAATTGGACCCGCGTCCTCTCCATAGTGGTCAGAAACGTTGATCAGACACACACACACACACACACACACACACACACACACACACACAGACACAGACACACACACACACACACACACACACACACACACACAACCACAGAGAGAGAGAGAGAGAGAGATACAGATACAGATACATATATAAAACTTTGCAGTTCTGGCATATTCTGTGCTGAGTTATGTAACTCAGCTGCCCGTTAGACCTGTAGGGAGAGAAACATCCCAGACCATACAGTTTGTGTTTCGTATTCCGAATGTCAGCACAGCCTGCACGTCATTGCAAAGCCCATATATCAGCCTGGAAAGTGAACAGCTCCATTGCTACGGTCGCAGGTTCGAATCCTGCCTCGGGCACGGATGTGTGTGATGTCCTTAGGTTAGTTAGGTTTAAGTAGTTCTAAGTTCTAGGGGACTGATGACCTCAGAAGTTGAGTCCCATAGCGCTCAGAGCCATTTGAATTTTGAACCTTCCACTTTAATGCACATCACTCACACGATATTCCTCGGCGCGTGATGGAGAAGATGAAGGTCAGTGATCAACTGTTTGATTACTTGATTCCAGAAAAGATCAGATAATTGTTTAACGGTCAGCCAACCCGTACTATTTAGCGAATGAGTACCTTTAACACGGCACCACATTTCGTCTTGATTCTTTCAGTGGCCACCAACATAAAGAAGCATCTGCGTCAGAATTGTGGTCTCAACGTCTCTCCACTTCACATATTTCGTCCCAAATTATTCACAAACACGGACTGCAGCCAACGTGTGGGACGCAATCTTTCTTGTTCTCCGCCAGTCTAATCGAAAGAAACGGCGCAGTGGTTAAGATACTGGACTGTTATTTCGCAGGTCACTTTTCCTATTTAAGACCGGCGGGTAGGTGGGCTACATTCTACCGTCTACATCTATGTACATATATGCGTGAGGCACAGTACAATGAACGGAGGGGCCGCTGTGGCCGAGCGATTCTAGGCGCTTCAGTCAGGAACCGCGCTGCTGCTACGGTCGCAGGTTCGAATCCTGCTTCGGCCATGGAGGTGTGTGATTGAAGATTACTTTCCTTGCAATTCATGTTATACGAGGTGCGACAATGAAGCAATGAAACTGATTTTCTTTGCAAGATGTGGCAACCCTGCAGGCGTGCGTAGGCACAATATCTTTGACCTTGGTCTATAAGCTGCTTCTAGTCCAAGCGGCACATCCATGCAACTGCTCAGTCGTGAGTTGTGCTGTAATAAGTTTACACGTGTTTGTGTCTCTCGTCACGGAAATGGAACCGCATAATACTGCGCAACGGTATGCCATTTCTTTTGCGTTAAAGTGGGTGAAAACGCGACGAAAACTTCGGGTAAGCTTCAGAAGGCTTTTGGATAGGAGGTTATGTCAAGAGCTCAAGTTTTACGTTGGCATAAAATGTTTAGTGAAGGCAGAACGAATGTTGAAGATGAAGACCGCAGTGGAAAACCATCTACCTCACGGACAGATGTGAACTATGCCAGGGTGCGTGAACTGTACGATCTGATCGAAGATTATCCGTGAAAATGATTGCAGAACAACTGAACATCAATCGAGAAACGGTTCGTCTAGTAGTAACTGAAGATCTTGGTATGAGAAAGATTTGTGCAAAAATGGTCCCCAAAAATATCCCACCACAACAGAGAGAAATACGGAGAAATGTGGCAGCCGATCTGTTAGATCAAACGGAAATCAAACCAGAATCGTTGAGCTGTGTTTTTACTTGTGATGAAAGTTGGTTTTCTCAGTACGACCCAGATACAAAACGCCAAAGTTCGCAACGGTCCTCAAAGGGATCACCCAGACCAAGAAAACTCGCATGTCAAAGTCAAAAGTGAAATGCATGCTTGTGTTCTTCTTTGATTCCAAGGGAATTGTTCATAAAGATTGGGTGCCTCCTGGACAAACAGTTAATCAATATTACTACAAAGAAATTTTAAAAAGACTTCCTAAAAATGTTCTTCGTGTCCGTGCCAATATTGCTGATAATTGGATTCTGCATCACAATAATGCGCCATCCCACATTGCTCTGTCAGTACAGCAATTTTTAACCTCAAAACAAATTTCAGTACTACCACAGCCAACTCATTCACCAGATATCGCTTTCTTCTATTTCCAAGAGTCAAGGGACACCATTTTCAAACAACACAAGATGTCCAAAAAGCTGTGCGGAGGGTCTTGGAGAATACTACAGAGGATGAGTTCCAGAAATGTTATCATCAATGGCAGGAGCGCTGGAAAAAGTGTGTGCCATCAGAAGGGATCTACTTTGAAGGAGACAACACTAAACTTTATTAAAACGTAAGCAACATTTTTTTTTCACATCAGTCTCATTACTTTAGTGTCGCACCTCGGTTGTGACTTTATTATGAATTTTCTTTAGTCCAGTTTCAGGCTGCATCGAAGAGAAGTTTCTGGCGCATTGTTTGGTGGCCACGGACGAACACTGTTAGTGTTCATTCGCCGTTCAACCCATCGGATTATAATTCATACGTCCCTGAGATAATTTTTACCGGGTCGGTCGTTGGCCTCCAAACAATGTCGTCTAATAACGCACTCGCCGGTCTGAAGTACTGACGATGCCGGAAGGCAGGGTTCAGCTTAATGAGAAAAGGGAGTAAAATTCTTCTGTGCCATGTTTTATCATTTCAATAGCATTGGCTCCAGCAAAGTGAGACACATTCATGTAGTGCTCTCAACCAGTACTTACCAACTGTTCAATGCTTTATTAAACGTCGTATTTACTACCAGAGATAAAATCCATTAACATTCCATTTTAATTAATTCACATCCATCTATCCAAAAATAATATTAATTATTTTGCAAATACGCTTCTCGGGCTTGCCGCCAAGTCGTATTGTGTAACTGGCACAATGTTTCATCGATGCAACTGCTCGACATCATCAGGTGGTGGTAGCTGCTGCTGTCGCTGCTGGAAGGCGCGACTGATGATAATCGCGCGGCGGCATCGGAATTTATCATGCCGGGAGAGGGCAATACGCGTGCGCGGGAGGACACTCGTAGTTGGAAGAAAGCGGCGCTTCTGGTGTCCACTGCTGGGAACAGCAGAAAGGGCATCCACGCGTGCGCTATGGACAATGACTATGCTGTCGGACGCTCCCGCGATTGAAGTCTGAAATAAATCTCAGTTGCGCGTTGCGTCACTTGATGAATCGAAAGTTCTTGTTTTCCCTGTTTTGATTTAATGTCAGCCAGGGCTGGATTCCAGGTGCCGCTTATTTGAAAACCTGCATCCCTGTTGATAAGACTGTCCGCCGTACGGATATGCATCGCCTCCTTAACAACACAGTCCGAGAAAGATGAGGCTGGGGATAAAATTTCCGTTCGTAAAGCATACGATGTCCCGTGTCCAGGAAATGCTCCGCTACCGCTGATTTATCAGGTTGCCCCAGGCGTGTATGGCGACGGTGTTCGACGCAACGTTCTTGCACGGTTCGGCATATCTGTCCAATGTGAGATTTTCCACATTGGCATGGGATTTTATACACGCCACGTTTCGTAAGGCCAAGGTCGTCTTTGGCCGAGCACAATAAATTCCTCAATTTGGCTGGCGGCCGAAAAACAAACTTGATGTCGTGCTTTTTGAGGATTCTTTCTATTTTCGAAGATACGCCGCCAAAATAGGGCAAGAACGATTTTGCAGTAGGTGCCTCCGCATCTTCATTTACATCCCTGCTTCGAGTTTGCTTAGAACGGAATGCAAGGCGTATATGCCAAACGGAATAGCCATTCTGTTGGAATACCGTTCTCAGGTGTTTTAGCTCACCAGGTAGGATCTGAGACTATACGTGCTCTATGCACCGAAGAGCGTAAGACACTGCCGTGTTGGGCAGGATGATGGCAACTAGTGGCCTGCAAATATAGCTCCGTATGAGCGGATTTGCGATAGACGCTGTGACGCAGTGTACCATCAGCTTTTCTCCTATGACGCCCAGGAATGGTAAGTTGCCATCCTTTTCCACCTCCAACGTGAACTGTATATTGGGTTGCAGCGAGTTCAGATGCCGGAGAAAAACAGGTAATGTCTCTATTCCGCCGGGCCACACCACGGAAGTCTCGCCTACATAAAACCAGAAACAAGAAGGTTTGAGGCGTGCCGACTACAGTGCTTTTTCCTCAAAATCTTCCATAAAATAATTGGCGACCATGGGAGATAGAGGACACCGTCCACTTGTTCAAAATACTGGTCACTGAATAAGAAATAAGTTGAGGTAAGGACGTGTGTAAATGTCCCTCTGAAACTGGCTGCTGATAAGCTCCAACGAGTCCTGCGGAGGTACTTTCGTAAACAAAGATATAACGCCAAAACTAACCAAAACATCCGACGCTTGTAGCTTAAGTGTCTTCAGGCGCCCTATGAAGTCCTCTGAATTCCGGATATGGTGATCACACTTGCCTATGAGAGGTACCAACAGTGTAGTAAGACGTTTGACCAGAAAATAAGTATGAGCTCCAGTGATGATAAGTATCGGGCAAAGAGGTGTTCCGTCGTTGTGCATCTTGGGTAGGTCGCACATTCTTGGGGGAACAGCAGCCTGTTGCCGTCGGCTTTAGAAGGAATAGAACTCTTTTTGAGAAGATCTAATGTTTTTCTCTGGATTTTGCCAGTCGGTTCCTCTCTTAGCTTGCGATAGGCAGGATCGTCGAGCAGCGCCTCCATCTTGCTGTTGTATTCAACGTGTGAGAGAGGGACTGTGACGTTCCTCTTGTCGGCAGGTAAAATGACGAGTTCTTTGTCCGCTCTCAGAGCCTTCCTTTCTGTTGAGCTGATGTTGAAATCGCTCGCTGGGGCTTGCAAGACTTGTCATTCCAGTCACCTAAAAAATTAAAATTCTCGAAAAGCTGTTCTCTTTCGTGGGGATTTGAGTTATTTGAAACATTCAAACAATGAGGATATGTAGCCATTGTCTGACCCATAAGACGGTGCCCTAAGGTTCCTAAAAACGTAACTCATTCTGTCGCAACATTTCTCTTTTTAGCTGATTGATTAATACATGGCTTCCATTTTGATCTTCTGATGATCCACGCGTTGTAAAGATCCTAAGAGGACCACACTGCAATCATATTTCAACCTAAACACTGTTACTGTAAGGAAACAACACAGAATAAGTAACTCAGCGGTCGCGCGGGTTTAGCCGAGCGGTCTCTTGCGCTGCGGTCATGGCTGGTCCCGGAGGAGGTTCGAGTCCTCCCTCGGGCATGGATGTGTGTGTTTGTCCTTAGGATAATTTAGGTTAAGTAGTGTGTAAGCTTAGGGACTGATGACCTCAGCAGTTAAGTCCCATTAAGATTTCACACACATTTGAACGGTTTTGAGTAACTCAGCCGATCACGTTTACAGTTACAACGCAACTGATCTAACTGGTGTACTGCAAAGAGCTGAAAAAGCTTGGACCTGCCCCATACTTTCCATGAAAAGGTGGACATTGAACGTTCTTTCCGTTACCACTAAAAGTAAGATCCTTTACATCTCGATGTGTTGCTACTTCGTTATTGATCTTGACGGCCTTGTAGTACCGACAGCTAGCCATCAGAACATGCCATGAACTAATTTCCTAATTGAATTGACTTACCCAGTTTCTTTTCGTGGGCCGTTCATGTATGAACAGCTGGACTTTAAAAGCGTAGTTTTCGTTGTTTATGGCATTTCTTTCGTTGGGATTGGTTAACATTATATTTTCCCCAAACCCGTGAACAGCTGAGTTGCGTACGGACATCTCTTTACTTGTGCTTTTACGCGACGAATGTCTGAAGAGATTCTTGAATGCCGCAAATCAGTGTCAGAGGGTGCTGAAAGCCACGCTGGCATATGGACGGAGCTGTCGCTCGTATCGGCCAAACCCACGCCGTCCTTGTTTAGCAGGGCGCCGTCATACAGGGGCTAATGACGCGCCCTGCGAGAGAGAGAGAGAGAGAGCGAGCGCCGTTCCACGCCCTATTCGCTCCCACCCCCCTCCCCTTCCGACTCGTCGGCACACCTCTTTTTTTTTTTCCCCTGCCATGTTTGGCCGTCATTGGGCTGGGTGCCGAGATTGGCGCAGAAATTGCGGCTCCCAGGCGCCTGCCGCCCCGGGCGACTCGAGCGTTCGCCGCCAGCCTGTGAATTGGCGGATCAATTTTTAATGTGTGCGACAGACACGTACAGCCCGCGCTGCGCACTTGGGCCCACCCTGTTTCCCGTCCGCTTTCTCGTCGCGTGCGAGAATCAGCCGGCGATGGACTCGAGTTCGGCATGAAGCGAATTCCACTTACCGCCCAGGGAGGCTGGTATATGTTCAGTTGCTGATCCAATTGAGATGCACCATACTTTTCCACATGAACTTAAACGTATCACGACTGCACTCTGCCGGCGGAATTCAGCCTGAGACTTAACAAAGGTAAGTTTTCATTTCATGCACCACATCTGTTAGATTTTGTTGACTTAATTACTTACTCGGGTCAAAAGGAGAAAAATAGGCTAAATATATAAAAGTAAAGCATATAAAGGATATACACACTGAAGAGCCAAAGAAACCAGTATACCTGCCTCATATCGTGTAGTGCCTCGGCGAGCACGCAGAGGTGCCACAAGACGACGTGGCATGGACTCGACTAATGTCTGAAGTAGTGCTGGAGGGAACTGACACCATGACTCCTGCAGGGCTGTCCATAAATTCGTAAGAGTACGAGGGGTGGGTATCTCTTCTGAACAGCACGTTGCAAGGCACGTGGCCAGTGAAAGTGTTTTAACTCAGAAGGGTGTGCCACTCTGTAGCAATTCTGGACATGAGGGGTGTCGCATTGTCCTGCTGGAATTGCCCAAGTCTATCGCACGCTGACACCTGTTGATAGTCCAGCATTGAAATCTGCACCAATTTGCGGATGGGTTGCACTTCTGTCACGTTGAAAGATTCTCTTCAGTCGTCGTTGGTCTCGTTCTTGCAGTATCTTTTTCCGGCCGCAGCGACGTCGGGAATTTGATGTTTTACCGGATTCCTGATTTTTACGGTACACTCGTGAAATGGTCGTACGGGAAAATCCCCGCTTCATCGCTACCTCGGATATGCCGTGTCCATTCGCTCGTGCGCCGACTATAACACCACGTTCACAGTCTCTTAAACCTTGATACTCTGCCATTGTAGCTGCAGTACTCAATCTAACAAATGCGCCAAACACTTTTTGTCTTATATAGGCGTTACCGACGGCAGCGCCGTATTCTGCCAGTTACATATCTCTGTAATTGAATACGCATGCCTATACCTTTTTTTGGCGCTTCACTGTAGTTACAATCTGAAGATAATGGAGCCATATAATAATAATATATACAAACAAATTACGAACACTAAATACAATCAGACCAAAAATTAGTGATGTCGTCGGCATTATCCCTGGCCCACAACAAGTCCTCCAGCGTGCAGGAAACTGCCATGAGGTGGATGAGGCAACGACAGTATCGGTATAACCATGATTAAGAATGTTGCCGATATCTTAGTACCTGTCTTAACTGACATATTTAATTTTTCCCTCGTGAACGGAATATACCCCACTGCATGGAAAAGAAGCATAATTCGACCCATCCCTAAGATCGAAAACCCGCAACTGCCTAGTGATTACCGACCAATTAGCATACTACCTGCTGTTTCCAAAGCACTCGAATATATTGTTCATGACCATATCACTGAACACTTGCATGAATTCAGCCTATATGACAAATTTCAATCCGGTTTCCGTAAACATCACAACACAAACACTGCTCTAATTAAAGTAACAGATGACCTGAAATGTGCCATCGACAATCGAAAGGCAACAATATTGACGCTACTGGACTTCAGCAAAGCTTTTGACACTGTTAACTTTGACATATTGCTCAGAAAAATGCAACAGCTTAATTTCTCTGATAGCGCAATGAGATGGTTTGAAAGCTACTTAAAAGACAGACAGCAATGTGTTGTCTGCGTAAATGAAAAATTTTCCTGGAAACATGTTTCCTCGGGAGTGCCACAAGGATCAGTCTTAGGACCACTTTTGTTTTCTTTATATGTCAACGATATTTCGTCGGTTCTGTCCTCCTGTAAATATCATTTCTATGCCGACGACCTCCAGCTCTACCTAAGCGTCAGACCTGAAGGCGTAAACACTGCAATCGCTCAGATGAATGATGATCTGTCTTCGGTAGTGACATGGGCGAAAAGCCTGGGGCTTAAATGCAAAAAAGACGCAAGTAATCTTAATAGCCCATCAGAAATTAATAAGTTCAGATTTCCGCGAACGGCTACCTCCTATTCTGCTCGACGGTACTCCAATACCATATCAGAAAACAGTGAAGAACTTGGGTGTAACTTTGGGTGAGCATCTCAACTGGGCGGAGAATACAGTCGCAGTGTGCCGAAAGACGTCTGCTTGTCTCTATGCTCTCAAAAAGTTTCGGAACATATTTCCACAGGACTTGAAACGCCAGTTCGTGGAAGCACTCGTTCTACCGAACCTCCACTATTGTGATGTGATTCAACAAGGCACGAGTAGTGAAAACAAAAGACGGCTAGAGCTAACCATGAATGCCTGTGTGCGTTACACCTGCAACATTCGTCGATATGATCATGTTAGTGCTTCATACTCCGAGCTAGGGTGGCTGCGGCCGGACAAATTGCGTGACTACCACACTCTATGTCTAATCCAACGACTCCTCGTCGCGCAAGCACCCCAGTACCTTGCTTCAGAGATTAAAAACCTGTCATGCCATCATAATCGAAACACGAGGTCACTCTTATTTGGTATCCTAACTGTGCCCACTCACAAAACAAAAACTTTTGCAAACTCCTTCTCAGTTGCCGCTGTCCGCCTCTGGAACAAACTGCCCCTTACCTTGCGCAAAATTCGATCTCCTGCTGCTTTTAAGAAGAAGTTGAAGCATTTCCTACTATCATCCTCACAAAGTTCTCCACAAAATTAATGTACAAGGACAATCCCCTCATCTGTCAAATAGCAAAGCTAGCGTCTCCTATCTTGCTCCTGAGATGCCTTGCCCTTCTTATATCTCTATTAGCCACGCAATCTTCTTTTCCTTTATATTTCCTTAATTATGTTTCATCATGTCTCTCTATTCTTCTCCTCCCTTCACCATGAGTCTCCCTCATACTCCCTGCTGCCAGCACTCCTATCAAGAATTCTCTCTTCAATAATGTCTAATTATAACAGTACTTATGATCTACGAATATAAACTCTATATGTATGTATTTTTCCAGGTGTACCTTTCTAATTGTTTATTTCACTTTTTGTACTAATGTAGTCTAACATGCCTACTAAAACGTATGAATGTAAAATAAGTAGAATGCCTGGTTAGATGTAAGAAAGGACCTGATGGCCCTAATCTTGCCAGGGTAAATAAATCAATAAATAAATAAATAAAAAATAAATGTCCAACCCAGTTTGACCAGATTTTGTGGGTTCTGAGACTTGCGTACGTGCTTGGTGGTTTGTTCGGCTTCACATTCACATACAGTTGATGTGTCCCCAAGGTAGTTCCGTCTGGCGATATTATCCTTTGTTCTACCGAACCACGTCCTAGTCTGTTGAGGGACTTCCACGTTTTCCATAGCATGTTTTCGCCTGGGAGTAGCAGCGCCTACGAAAGTGGGATCCATGGTGCGATATCTGCATTTCTGAGTGTCTACAGGTTTAGTCTTGCCACTGACGGTGATGTGTCGTCTTTGACGGAAATTTGTAGAAAGCTCTCTCCTTAGGTTTCAGCCTTCGTGGAGCAGGTTGGTGTCCATGCAGCGGGCGAACAGCGTTTAGTTCCGCTTGGCTTCTCTCTGTGTTTGCGGCAACTTCCCGCCTCATGTATGGTGGGGCTATCCCTGCCAGGCTGTAGAGTTGGTAGGTAGGCGTTGCCCTCTAGCATGTTATTCAGTATGTCTCGTTGAGGGCAACATCCACATGCCTGGCCTGAACAGAATTGTGCCACACGAGGCAGGCGTATTCAGCGGCATAGTAACATAATGCAAGTGCCGATGTTCTGAGTACTCACTAGTTGTGAGTTTTCTGATGATGATATTTCGGGCGGATAGTATTTTTTGTTTTGTATTTAGGCAGAGTTTCCTAAACGTCCACGGTCCAGCGTGATCTCCAGATATTTTGGATTGTGACAGCCCTCCAGCTCCATGCCATCTCATACAACTTTTAATTTTCGTTTGGAGACATTCTTTCATAGATGAAAAGCGGGTGCTTGAGTTTTAGCCAGATTCGGTTTCAGGTAGTTACTTTGGTAGTATGCCGCGAGAGTGTGAAGTCCATTTATTAGACGTGTCTCTACTGTTTCGAAGTCCTTGGCTTGATATATTAGCGTCGGATCGTCAGCATAGACGAAGATTTTTGTGTTAAGAGGTTGTCAGTATAGATGTTAAAAAAGGTTGCCGCTAGGACGCTACATTGTATGAGAGGCGTAATTATGAGAATATCTCAATAAATAATGCCCTGAAATTTCTTTTCTCGGAACGCATTTAGTCTTCAAATGGTTCAAATGGCTCTAAGCACTATGGGACTTAACAACTGAGGTCATCAGTCCCCTAGACTTAGAACTACTTAAACCTAACTAACCTAAGGACATCACGTACATCCATCCCCGAGGCAGGATTCGAACCTGCGACGGTAGCAGCAGCGCGGTTCCGGACTGAAGCGCCTAGAACCGCTCGGCCACAGCGGCCGGCCATGTAGTCCTAAGAGTTAAAACTTTCTGACAATATCGGTCAACATTTCTTACGCGTGTACTATTTTTCTATGCAGACTCCATCACTTCTGTGGCTTTACCAAATATTTTGTGAGACATGTATTCCCTGTCCCTTGTCCTGTGGTAGTAGCCAAGTTTTCGTTGCATAAATTACTCTTTGTCATTTTCAAAGTGTTTTCCACGTAGAGATACTTTAAATAGCCCAACGAGATGGAAGTTCGAGGGCCATGAGGTGGATGAGGTAATTATGTCCAACCCAATTTGACCTGTTTTTGTGGGTTCTGAGACTTGCTTACGTGCGTACATTTTGCATTGGAGCAAGATTTCTTTTGGATTCGTGTCAGTCCGAACACGTGGGGAACGGTTCTTTGTTGGAGTCTTCCCACACGCGTCTAAATTAATGGTTGACCTTTTCGGTAACACATCCACTAAAATGAAATCATCACTGTCCCAAACGACTGTCATCATGTATGTGTCAGCACGGGAGCAGCTTTCACTATCTTCTTATTCTGTGACTGCGGGTGGTTCCACTCGAGTGACGGCCTTTTTGTTTCCGGCTCAACGTGATTGGCCTCAAACTGCTCCAGCACCTCAGACGACATGGCTTTTTCTTTGTCTCGAGCACACCTTCGAATATCTAAGAATCTCAGCTACTGAACACGCACTTGCAATACTCACTGCTAGCTGCGCAACTAATTGTGGAGTTGTAATGCGCTCTCATTATCTTCGAAGTTGTCCCACATAGAGAATACTTAATTGGCCCAAACAGTTCAAAGTTCGAGGGTGTCAGGTATATTGTGGATGGAACTGTCACAGGACATCGCGAACGTGACCGATCATGGAGTCCTGTACCTACACTTCCTGTCGCTTATGAATGTTCACCACGGTATCTTTCACCGCAAGGAAGAATGCAATTACAGCACGTTGCTCGCAGCGAGTGTCTTGCGTACACACCAGTTTGATTGCTCACTACGTCTCTCTGTTCGTAACTTCGCACATGTGCAAATGATAAATCAAATTTGAAGCGCCGCTTCCGAGTTAATTAGCACTGATATTAGTCAATCGGGCCGCTGCACGCGCGAATTAAAGCGGCCCGCCTGAGATGGTGTCGCCAAATGAGTGCTTAGTTTGATTTCCTAAAACTGGACAAGAGATCGGTACAAAAATTGAACGCGGGGCTATAGTAAGTATCGAACCCGAACCAAAGGCTGAGCAGTTTTGTGCGTTATCATCTACGTTAAGAGAACAACTGACGCTAATTGCATCTATCGGGCCCACCTGAATTTGCGCATACAAAGGCCTAACTGGCTGCCATCAATTCTAATTAACTCAGAAACAACCCAACGTATCAATTGCTTTCTTAAAAATTACTTCTCAGCACAACTTCCCCTGCGACAGCCTTAAAAGCTTTTCACCTCGTTTCTGACCACCCTGTATAAAGTTATTCCCGCGACTAGCAGTCTTCCAGCGTCTGGTTACTCACGATGGCAAAATGAAAGGAACCGCTAAGAATCAGCTGTGGCGTGGTGGGCAGAACAACATAAATCTGTGACCAAATATAGAAATGGATCATTCAAAAGATGGCAAGTAAGAAGCGTAAACTGCCTCGTACAGTCATTCATGATCATTAAGTGAATCGTGGTTTAAAAACTGGTTTTTAAAGTCACATTTAGTACTTCATAAAGGTTCACAACACGCACTGACGTGTCTTAACACTGTTGCGGCACTTAGCATTGAGGTAAGTTGCAAACTAACTCCAGCGTAATGTTTAAGTTCTAAATATGTCTTTCGTGTGGACGCAGAAACGGACCTCAGAAGTCAACGAAATTAGGAGTGACAGCGTCTGGACCGGCTGACTCATGTTCATCTCTTCCGCAGCGAGGACCCACCCAATAGTCGTTGTGGCTCCTCTTTGGCGGTGGTCAACATTTTTCTGGACTGTCGCAACCTAGCTGCCCTACGGCGGACTCCTTAATTTCCCGCTACCCCTAGTGTTAGGAGATGATGCCTCAGCGGCTGACTCAGTTCTACGTTTTGTTCGTGAAGGGGGCTTTTGCCATTCACTTTAAGGGAGGACCCCTTAAACTTATCGGTTCTCTGAGGGGTTGGCAGAACACTCTGTTGCGCCCTGTGACCAAACTGGGCTGCGGTTGTCTACGATTGGGGGTCCAGCCCGGTCCCCGCCTTCCCTGCTCTTTTACTCTTCTTCCCCCGTCTCAGGTGGCCTGTTAGACTCGTTCATATCTTGTCTCCCTGTGCTTCTCTTGCCCTGTCTGACTGTCTTTCCATGGTAATCTCGGAGTGGAATACCTCTGGTAAGTGGGGGTGGGGGAGCTTGGAGATGTAGGTCCCCCCATTGCACTCTACTTTCAGGGGGGTTGGGTTGTTTGGAGGCCCCCCATTGCACTCTACTTTCAGGGGGGTTGGGTTGTTTGGAGGAAGAGCCCAAACATCGAGGTCATCGGTCTCATCGGATTAGGGAAGAAGGGGCAAGGAAGTCGGCCGTGTCCTTTCGGAGGGACCATCCCGGCATTTGCCATGAGCGATTTAGGGAAATCACGGAAAACCTAAATCAGGATGGTCGGACGCGGGATTGAGCCGTCGTCCTCCCTAATACTTTCAGGGGCTTCCGGCTGGTCTCTTGATGGGGCACCTGGCTTGCCTTGCTTCTACTGTATCCCTTTCTTCTTTTTGTCCCTTATCTTGGCTTCGCTGGCATTAGTAGACATTGGGGTTTTCTTCCCTTGGGCTTTGGGCGGTAGGCTGTCTCTGATCTACAGTCATGTAGACCTTTATGTTCGAGGACAAACGGTTTGATGCTCTAGTAGTTTGGTCCCTTTATCTATCTGTCCAACCAATCAACCAGCTACTGTGAAAGTGTTTGCAGAACAGCAACATCTTGCCATATACAACATGCTGGGATACGAGGGTTTAATGTTTGTAGGCCAAGACAGGAGTCAAAAGGTTCAAATGGTTCAAATGGCTCTGAGCACTATGGGACTTAACATCTGTGGACATCAGTCCCCTAGAACTTAGAACTACTTAAACCTAACTAACCTAAGGACATCACACACATCCATGCCCGAGGCAGGATTCGAACCTGCGACCGTAGTAGTCGCGCGGGGAGTCAAAAGGGATGTGCGCAGTGGGCTCATGTTCCACAGGGCTGAATAGCATCTCTCCGGCACATTACCGGAGTTCAATTCCTTTTGTCTGCGTTACCTTTAGCTAGAGAGAGACAGCTGTTTGTTACCGCAAGTATGTAGCGTGTATCGCAGTTGTAAGGAAGACGTCCCCGTGGTCTCTGCGTCGACAACACATTCACACCCACCCTCTCCTGCCCCCTCTTCGCCATCAGAATTCACATGTGGTTGCTGAGTCCTGTATCGGGAATTTTCCGCCACTGGCAGTTAAACGTGAGGAAGCGCTGCAGCACAGGCTGCCTTATGCGTGGGGAGTTGGCCGATATGCTGTTCAAATATGACGCTGGTAGGTGCAGTGCGTGACTGGTTCTGCGGCGCCGTGAAATTCCGATCTATCGATATTTTGAAAGTCATTATCGGCCGTCGATATATAGAAAAGTATCGACGCAAAAAATATCTGTATACCGGCGTATAAAAATATCGGCTGCACATAGTAGATACGCTGCCGGTTTTAGAAGTGTATATTTAGGTATTGATTTATTATTAGTAACCTGTACATCGATAGGCTAGCAGCCTGCTTATCCTCCTTCGAGCAAGAATTGAAAGGAAAACTATGCACGTTCATGCCTGATGATAACCGCTTTGCTAACAACGACAACTGCATGTAAGTGGCAGAACAAAAGGTGACCGATGGCTCCGTCATTCCGGATCGTTATATTCGGATTTGTCCAGAACACTTCATGTCCACTTCCCGATTTTTCCATTTGTGCAAATGCCAGCCACCTAGCAGCTTTAGAGTCAAAATTACACGGTGAAGTTAAAAGTTGCTGTTGGTAGCGCCGAATATGTCAGCATTTCTGCTCACTCGTCTCCTCCCGCCATAAAGGCCAGTGGTGTCCTTTAGATTTCTGTTCATCATTTTCTGCAACTGTTTCTGAAGAATGCCGAAGTGGAAATAGCGCACAAGGTGCGTTAAACGGAAATCTTATTCCATTCACATCACCACCGCCTCAGTGCAATCTGACTTCTTCTTTGTACCACCTACACTTGCTTCACACAGTCAGAGAGGGACTGGAGATGATGAATGCTCAAAAAATAGTAAGACTCTTCACACAATGAAAGTAAAATAATGTTATTCTACAATTTCAAAAGAACAGTTTCAAATATTTACCGAAAATTGCGAATAATATAAAATAAAAATATCTGTACTCCATGTTGCCGTTCCGGTTTCGATATACCGATATGTCGGGGTAGTAACATAGCCGATATATCTTTTATTTGGGGAAAATATTGATGTATCGAAATTTTATTAATAACTCTAGTGCACAGGCTGCCGGTTCGTCTTTACTAGCGTGATGCGGCGCCGTCAAAGTTTAACGCTTTCGGTCGTGGCGTCCTCATATAAGAACGTACCAAATAAATGCTTAGTATATTAAAATTCATTTACTTTTACCATTTGTAATTGTTGTGCGCATATTGTCACAAGCAGAGAGTTTATTTGAGAACAGTGTCGACATCTCCTGTCAATCTGTGGTACCACAAAACAAAACTGAATGAGCACAGTCACATGGACGCTCGCCAGTAATCTTTGTATCTTCCGTCTGCCGGTTAATATCTTCTGAGTTAGGTAAAAAATTCATTTGTGCTTAGAAAGGTGCATTGTTGAAGGTGAAAACTAAAGGTGTCTTTCAGAACGAAATGTAAGTGGCATGTTTATAACTTTATACATGTCTCCAAATGAGGACATTGTGGTTGAAAGGTTGTAATAGCACAGAAATTAAGGACATTATTTCGCTGTCTTTTTCCTCATCTTACGGTGATTTCACAATGCCCCGAGTAAGACAGAGGAAAGCTCCTTAATTCATCTGAAACAAGAGGACAATGAGTAATGTTAGACGTTTTATACAATACGGTATACTGTAAGCCGAATAGACGCAAAGCCCGCTATCTGCATGGTAAGTGACACTGGGATAATTACGAAACACTCTTCCTAGCCAAACGACAATGCATTGCCAGCGAGAATGCCATTGTTGCGTACGAATTTGTTACAGCGCAGCCAGCCTAAAGCTGAATAAGAAAAATATCCATTCTAATCGTAAAAGACTGAAAGGTAGCTTTGAATGTCTAGATTGGTAAGTCTGATGTCTGTTCACGTGCTTTGTGTCCGGACATGGCAGGGCGACAGCCACGCCTTTTGGGCATTTAGCGGGCTTTACACCCGGTGACAACATGCAGTTAGCTGCTTTTGAAACAGAGCACGATTTTCGGCAGCCATGTTTGTTCATGCAGTTGATACTGCATGTGTAAATGCATGGACTGATAACAAGAAAAACGAATTAGAATTAGGTGTTCCTAAAAATAAGACACTTGATTTGCTTCACTTTAGGGCAACTGAGGTCAAAGTACTGACAAAAGTAGACAAGCCAGTTACCAGAAAACGGGGTGTGCCACCATTGAGAGTCTGATGCCATCTCCAAGTACTTCCAAACGAGTCAATGCGGAAGTTCGTCCAGAAGCTGATGTTCGTTTGGACAACGTTGGGCATCTTCCAGTAGTCAGTGACAAAAAATGATTTGAAAGGTGCAAGAAACCGGGTTGCAAACGAAAAACCAAATTTTATTGTGTAAAATGTAACATTCTCTTAAGTCTGGATAGAAAAACATTTGTTCTTTATCATGCTTCACATGTGCAAAACCATAGTTTATTTGTATAATCATTAAATAAGCTTTGTGTAATTTATGTATTTTGAAATAAATTCAAATAAAATACTTCGAATTTTCGACTTATACTGCACCCACTTGAACACGATGTCGTCATTTGGGGACGCGCTGTATCCTCTTTTTTGGGGGGGTGGGGTGGAGGGGGGCACCTCGGAATATTTTATACACCTGGAAAGCCATAATTTAATTCGAAGAACTGGATAGCAAAGCCATGATTTTTTTTTCAGGGAAAAAATAATTTGTGACCGAATGGGTTAAGCCTGTGGGCGATTAAGCGAGAGACTCTGTAACCGTTTGTCGACATCGGCCACCGCGAGTGAATGCAAACGTTTTGTTTACAATCAGAACGCACATCATCCACTAGCTTAGTTTAGTTATTTCATTTGCTAGTTATTTGCTTTGATCGAAGCTGACCTATCTCACTCTGATGGGGAACGAGACAGTTTCAGATGTCTCTGTGAAATACATGACAACATTCTGACCATTTAAAAATTTTTTACCCCAAGTAATTTTTATGTAACTATGTTTGTTCAGTCTCTGTCTCTCTCTCTCTCTCTCTCTCTCTCTCTCTCTCTCTCTCTCTCTCTCTCTCTCATCACTCCCCGTTTCCCTGTCTCTCATTGTGTATTGATAATTAGACATTACGCCACCGTATATGAAAGGAGCTGAATAATAATTACTTTTGACTTAAAATTTAAAGAATAGCGCCAGTATAGAAATAGAATTATCGTTCACTTTCGTTATGTGCCAACGATGTACACAACTACACGAAGGGCATAGTAGACGTATGTCAATTGGTCATGTTTTGCTAAAATCTTGTCGTCGTAAGCTCTCACATTCTTATACTACGGAATGCAAATCGCGATATGCGTCCGTAGAAAGCACAAAGTGTCTTACTGTCTTTTTTTTTTTAATCATCGAAATCTCTTCAAAGTAAGCAAACAACCAATCTCATTGAGCCACTGTTAGCCACGCCTGTCTCAAATTCGTTTCCTCTTGCGTCTGACTTTCAAGTAAGTTCAACAGCGAATCCACAGCAAAGCTACGGACGTCAGCAGATGAAAATAATTCAGGCCATCCGCAAAGCATTCCGTCGCAGCTCCGATGTAACGAAGGAGTTATAGGGACTTAAAATTATTCTAGCATCCGCGGATATGTATGCTGACTGAAGACTTTAAATCACGGGTCAGGGACATACGGATGCGGTCAGCAATTCGCACGTGTAATAGAAATACATACATGAATTTTTTGAGTACATGACCTCCGTAAGCCTTAATTTACGTTTCATGATATTACACAGGCACCTCCACGATCACAAACTCGATCACGGGAGAGCGAGAGAGCGAGAGAGAGAGAGAGAGAGAGAGAGAGAGTGATAAGGTGAAGCATAGTGACACTTCTATCTTGGTTAAGGCTGGACGAATTCTCTACCGCCAAGAGCGCGTCATTTTCGCGGTCGCAGCACTTACGACCTCTCGTGAGCCCCTCGTCGTTCAGTTTATCCGGGCAATTTGCGTTCTGTCTTTTAAATCTCGTCGCCCCATTTCGGTAGGATTTCTTTATCCAGCTGCAATTTCCTTATGATAATGCATTCTGTATCCGTTATCCACTTTACTCCACCATAAGTATAAGATCTCCAGTGTGGGTAGTGTTGGAGCACAATCATGAAAAATTCCTCTTGCGCAAAAATGCATTGCATCTCACGAGGGAACCGGAATACTGAAGGAATGGTATTGTAGCGACACAAGAGTGCTGTGTATTTCACGAAGCCGGGGGAAAAGTTCGGGTCTCAGTAAGGTGATCCGCTTGCATAGAAAAAGCTTCACATCAAATAGAAGCAAAGAATCATTAAGGGTAACGAAAGTAATTTAATTACTACTAGTTTTACACGGATTGATAATGAATTGATGAACTAAGATATAGAATATAATAAACCTGAAATCATGTTACTGGAAAGTGATTTGTAACATTTGTTAAAGTAACGGAAAGAAACAAAGCTGTAGATCAGCAAATACAACCATACGGTACGAGGCACACTCAAAATAAGGAAAGTATTTTTTTCTGTTGCATCTATCTTTGAGGCAAAGATACCTTCACTTTGCGTTTCTGAGGTGGTTCCTAAATTGTCCAAATCAATTCTTTATTTGCATTTATATGCAGCCCACTATTGTTACGACTGCAGTTTTCATACTAGAAATCGCCACTAGGAGTGGTTGGAAAACAAATGAAACGAAATGCTTATGGATAAAATTTGATAGACTTTCAATTTGACCACGAGAACGTCCCTCACGTAAAAAGGAAAATCACAATAAAAGCTTTTTTCACCTCGTCTCTCAGCTTTCTTTGCTACCTGATGGTTTCTCTAATTATCAGTCGGGAACTGGTGTCCTGTTATACTCTTCGTTGGTCAATCCTACTGATTACTAAAGCTGTTGAGGTGCGGATTTTCGGTCGTGGGGCGACAGTGAAGCGGTGCGAAGTGCAGTTGGCAAATTCAGTTTGACTGGAATTCGAATGTGTCTGGACCTACTGTACTGTTAACATGTGTGACATCTGCAGAATGTAAGTAGATTACTGAGAAAGTATTATTCTTGTGAACCCGCTGAATATACTGAAAGAGAAATTTTGTTACTGAAGCGCCTCTCATTCTGCTGTTCTGCGACGTCATGGCAGAAAATTCTGGAAAGGACTACTAAATTCAACGCCAGTAACAAAATTTCACAATTTTGGCAGTTTCTGTAGATCACAATTGCACCGACTTCCTTATTCCAATAGGACTGCGTGATCTCTGAAATACTTATTTTTCTTGTCTAGTAAGGGATGTTCCAATAAGAATTAGTTGCATAGACGGAACATACCTCCACGAAGAATGCACAGTTTAAATAAAACACGTTAGTTAGGTACTTCAAACATTCAAATTTCTTTATTTTAAACTCATCAGTATATAATCCAGTTTAATGTTTACAAAAATATAGGACATATTTCCACCAGTACTCTGTTGATAAACACTCTCGTTACAATTTTTTGATGACTTTTTCGTATATTTCCAGGTTAGTTACCGCAATGACGCGAACACACTTGTTATTTAACTTAAGAAACGTAACGATTCAGGGAAGAGCGCCAAAGCACGATGTCGTAAGATATTGGTGACCATTTCTGATCTCCAAGGCATGAGTACAGGATCTGAAAGTTTCTCATGCAACAATGCGTGTGATTCGCACTTGGTTTGGAGGTGGCGCCATCTCTCTGGAACCACTCGTTTCTGGGGTCCATCCCCTTCAGTTACGGGCCAAGAAAACTTAGTTACGTTTCATAACGTACGCCATTCGCTATCAATGCATTACCTGCCATGTTTCCGAAAAAGTAAATCCCAGTACCTACGCCCGCCCAAAACCCGCCCGTGGAGCATGCATCGGCAGCTCGAATGTTCTGCAAGAATACACGGTGCCCTCATTCCGACAGTTAGGCTTCTTGATGCAGCCGTCCAACTGGAGGTGCTCCTCATCAGTAAAGGTAACATTCCTCGCAAAATTCTCATCCACATTCTGGTTAGGGTGAGGACGAAGATCCTTTGTCACAGTTGTCTGGTCGTCCTCGAAACGCTCAGTTCTCGTGATGCGCGGCGAATCGACCTTTCACAACTTCAGGCTACGCTCTCATTTAGTGAGGTAATGTCTTCAGCAGACAGGCCGGTACCACGTCGCTATCGCGTTTAGCCATCAGTAACTGAAGCACTTTCCTCAAAATTTTAAATTTCTCCACGAAATGGCGATGAAACAGAAGCATTTTGTCGACCGGAAGTTCTACGGAATTTGCGACTTTCCTCTTAAGAACTTTCCTCGTATCTAAATCTGTAAAGTCCTCGTTTCTATCTGTCTGTCTGTCTGTCGTTGAACACAGTAATATCCAGATGTACTAGACGAATTTTCGCAGGTAACTGGAGCATTGCTAGAGACACCATATAGACTATATCGTCTCGAAATCGGATGACGAAAAATAAGAATTAATAAATTACAAAAAACGTATGTATGTATGTGCGTACGTATATTCCACATTTCCTCCATAACCACTGGAGCGGTTTCAACCAAACTTGGTGCGCATATTACTTACTGTCTGGATAGAATTGATGTGCGAATGAGAAGCACGTACAGGCGAAAGGGGCAAGAGTGGGGGTAAAAAAGAAGTATAGGTCCCGACACGATTATATATAGATTTTATTCGTCCAGTATATGAGAACGAGAGCGCTTAGTGACTACCAACAAACTTTACACACAATTTCAAGTCCTTACGAAAGTTTTTCTCCCTGTCAACCTCCAGAAAATGATGGAAGGAATGAAGTTTATCGCTTACTACAGTTTCGCTGTTTATACAGTAAAACGGCCTTATGAATCATGAGGTTTTAATTTATTACTTCTTTATTTCAAACTGTATTGGCGGCACAGTTTTCAGACAGTATTCACATATGCCAATGAATGTACCAGCAAAACCGCGTCATTGTACGACCCATATTCCTGAGATTCCTAAAAACGGTCGGGTGAAATTCGCTAGAGATACGGGTGAAATATATGTACACATACATGAAATGTGTTAAACATACGTGAAATAGATTTGACATGTGCTTACGGAGGCGAAGCCATGAGTAAAAAGCTCATCCTAGAACCCTGGGACGATTTCAACCAAATTTGGAACACACATTAGTTAAGATCTGGAAGAAAATATCCTAGAACCCTGGGACGATTTCAACCAAATTTGGAACACACATTAATTAAGATCTGGAAGAAAATAATGTTTGTGTGTGTGTGTGTTTGTATTTGTGTTTGGGGGTTAAGAACCACCAATTTGCTGGGATAAGCGAAACAGCGTACTGAAAGAGAGAGAGGGGGGGGGGGGGGGGAGGGAGAGATGGACAGACAGCGAGGGAGAAGGCAGAGATGGACTAACAGAAGTTTGGAATTAATATGCCTGGTACTCAGCGAGTATATATACATATATATATATATATATATATATATAGTGAGTTTTTCGTTGAGATTATGTCTGTTCATGGTTGCTACACCCTCCACATTGTATAAGAAAAATTCAGATTACACAAGTCATCGATAACCATCTTGACTGAGAATGTTCAAGCGACTTTCAAAATCAATTTGTAGGCGTTACGAATGCGTTAAGACTAAGATTCAAACTGCGAAAGATAGTCATATTTAAGGGAAGAAGTTTCAGCTAACGCTGACAGAAAATAAACAAAGGAGCATTGTCAACTTTCAAGATCGAATTCTGAATTTAAATTTTTAACAACTCTCTCAAATAAATACCATTAAATGGCTCTGAGCACTATGGGACTCAACTGCTGAGGTCATTAGTCCCCTAGAACGTAGAACTAGTTAAACCGAACTAACCTAAGGACATCACAAACATCCATGCCCGAGGCAGGATTCGAACCTGCGACCGTAGCGGTCTTGCGGTTCCAGACTGCAACGCCTTTAACCGCACGGCCACTTCGGCCGGCTACCATTGAATACCCGTAAATATTATGTATATTTGACGTCACACAACATCGAATATTCATAGCAAAGTTTATTTCCAGTTTTATCCTGTTTCATGTACTAATCCCTTTGTTGCAGCTTTTTGGCAAGGTATTGAAATCAGCACTCTGCATCGAATTAGCAAGTAATTTTTTTTAATTACTGCGTATTATCATTTTCATTTGTCTGCGTATCACTGAATGAAACACTGTCACTGACTGTTTCATTTCATAAAGAAATTATTTGTCTGTAATTGTGCGAAAAATCAACACTAGACGCAGGTTGGTGAAGCGTCACCATCTGTATCCAGCGTGAGGAAAACAGCCAGCCGCGCTGTTCTGCCCCTCTTCCTGTTTGCTGCTCCAGAAGGTGGTTCTGTCTGTTGAGGGCCCTAAATTACCTGTTAATGAGGACTGAGGGAACCAAACAAGGTGCACTCCAGTATCCAGTCCAAGACTTGCAAGTGGTCAGCTTTAGTAACAGTATGGTAAAATATAGACAGACAGCTTAATAGTATATTAATTCGGACAGGCTGCTCACACATCCACGCCGCCAACAGGCCAAACATATTGGCACTCACTAATTGTTAGATGTTGGAATTATTTGGGCAAATGAGGTGTATGCTGGTATGTCATCCGTATGCGAACTGTCCATCTTGATTGCAGGTTGTAATATTCTGGTATTTGATTAATCCGAGAAATGCCGTGCTGACTTACACTGGAGTCTGTGTTAAACTGACTGCCATGGTGTTCAAAACAGCAGTTGGGTTGGGGACACAAGTGGGGGTGAACCAGAACTTCACCGACTAACCTTTCAAAGGTTGTTCATGGATATCGTCTGAATAATTTGGTATGAGGGACTGACGGCATTCAGCGGTTCGTTGGAGAGTTATTGCACTTCGTTTAGTATCTTGCTTGTCCCAATTACTTTTGTATCTGTATTCCTCTGAAAATAGTACACATCGGTGCAAATGTCGACGGTATGCGCTGTGTCTTGATTGGAAACAAACTTGTTCCTTTCGTCACGGCAGGTGCTGAACTATTCTGCGTTTTGTGTTGTACGTTCTAGTTATTGCATATTATAGATATTTTCATGGAAACCAGAACGCTTGCGTCAATAAATCAAATGATTGCACTATTATTCTGTAAAAAAACCGCCGGGGACTATGGTCCCTTCAACCAGAGTACTCAGAAGATTTCCCTGAATAACCGTTGAAAGCTTATCGATGGAGTTCAAACTACAGCAGTGTTGTTGTTGTTGTTGTTGTTGTGGTTGTGGTGGTGGTGGTGGTGGTGGTGGTGGTGGTGGTGGTGGTCTTCAGTCCATGGACTGGTCTGATGTAGCTCTCGATGCTACTCTATCCTGTGCGAGCTTCTTCATTTCCAAATAGCTATTGCAACGTACATCTTTCTGTATCTGCATTCTGTATTCATCTCTTGGTCTCCTCCTACGGTTTTTACCCCCCACGCTTGCCTCCAATACTAAACTGGTGATCCCTTGATGTCTCAGAATGTGTCCTATCAACCGATCCCTTCTTTTGGTCAAGTTGTGCCACAAATTTCTTGTCTCCGCAATTCTATTCAGTACTTTCTGATTACTTACGTTATCGACCCATCTAATATTCAGCATTCTGCTGTAACACCACGTTTGCAAAGCTCCTATTTTCTTTTTATCTAAACTGTGTCCGCCTGCTTAGCTGGGTGGTAACGTACTTGCCTCCCATGCTCTGGACCGGGGTTCGATTCGCGGCCGGTTTGTAGATTTTCTCCGCTCGTGGACTGGGTGTTGTCCTCATGATCATTTCATCCTCATCATCGGTCGCAAGTCGCCCAAGGTGGCGCCGGATCAAATACGACTTGCACGTAGCGGCCGAAGCCGAACGGGACCACCCGGCCGACAATGCCATACGATCATTTCATTCTTCGTTATCTAAACTGTTTGTCGCCCATATTTCACTTCCACACAGGGCTACAATAAATCGAACAATTTCTACACGAATGCGCGGAAAATTGTCTGCTGCGCGTAGTAGAGCGGACTGCTCGAAATCCGGTCCACTATGGTACCTCAAGACGAATTGGTCTCAGCTCATGGGGAATTGCATCCCAACCCCACGAAGTTTAGCGCATGCATTAGACGCGACTGAGACGATGCAGTGATCAAAATGGATACAGGAAGCAATATTTTATTACAGTCAAGAATTGTTTAGAAGTTAGGCATGACAAATATGTTAAGTTGCAAATATTATGGATACACCCGTACCTAGGTCGCTCTAGAGACTTTTAGATTCGTCAGTTATAACTTGCATTACTTTCATTTGTAGAGAAAAGAAAAGACAACTTTCGCAGTACATTCAAACATCTGTCAAGTCTACATCTACGTGATTACTCTGCTATTCACAATAAAGTGCCTGGCAGAGGGTTCAATGAACCACCTTCATGCTGTCTCTCTACCGTTCCACTCTCGAATGGCACGCGGGAAAAATGAGCACTTAAATTTTTCCGTGCGAGCCCTGATTTCTCTTATTTTATCGTGATGATCATTTCTCCCTATATAGGTGGGTGCCAACAGAATGTTTTCGCAATCGGAGGAGAGAACTGGTGATTGAAATTTCATGAGAAGATCCCGTCGCAACGAAAAACGCCTTTGTTTTCATGATTGCCACTCCAATTCACGCATCATGTCTGTGACACTAATTCCAATATTTTGCGATAATAAATAACGAGCTGCCCTTCTTTGTACTTTTTCGATGTCATCCGTCAGTTCCACCTGATGCGGATCCCACACCGCACAGCAGTACTCCAGAATAGGGCGGACAAGCGTAGTGTAAGCAGTCTGTTTGGTAGACCTGTTGCACCTTCTAAGTGTTCTGCCAATGAATCGCAGTCTTTGATTTGCTCTATCCACCATATTATCAATGTGATCGTTCCAATTTAGGTTATTTGTAATTGTAATCCCTAAGTATTTAGTTGAATTTACGGCCCTCAGATTTGTGTGACTTATCGCGTAATCGAAATTTAGCTGATTTCTTTAAGTACTGATGTGAATAATTTCGCAATTTTCTTTATTCAGGGTCAATTGCCACTTTTCGCAACATACAGATTGAAGTGTTGGCTGAAGAGCCAACACCGTGTTGCTAGAGGAGGCCGAAATGCACGCTTTTAAGCTCACGCAGATTGGCGTGAGGTCTGGAAGAAGGTAAAGTAATTATCGTATAAAGAAAAGAACGTAGTTCTTGGAATACTTAACTTTAATCCACAATTGGAGAACATCGCTCTTGTTTAGACATTATTACACTGAATATAAACTGGTAATGGCGCCTTGCTAGGTCGTAGCAAATGACGTAGCTGAAGGCTAAGCTAACTATCGTCTCGGCAAATGAGAGCGTATTGGTCAGTGTAGCCTCGCTAGCAAAGTCGGCTGTACAACTGGGGCGAGTGCCAGGACGTCTCTCTAGACCTGCCGTGTGGTGGCGCTCGGTCTGCAATCACTGACAATGGCGACACGCGGGTCCGACGTATACTAACGGACCGCGGCCGATTTAAAGGCTACCACCTAGCAAGTGTGCTGTCTGGCGGTGACACCACACAGATATCTTATCTAAATCATTTTGCAAGTCGTTTTGATCATCTGATGACTTTACAAGACGGTAAATGGCAGCATCATCTGCAAACAATCTAAGACGGCTACTCAGATTGTCTCCTACGTCGTTAACATAGATCAGGAACAATAGAGAGCCTATAACACTTCCTTGGTGAACGCCGAATTTTACTTCTGTTTTACTCCATGACTTTCCGTCTATTACTACGAACTGTGACCTTTCTGACAGGAAATCTCGAATCCAGTAGCATAACTGAGGCGATACTCCGTGGGCACGCAGTTTGATCAGAAGATGCTTGTGAGGAACGGTGTCGAAAGCCTTCTGGAAATCTAAAAATATGGAATCAATTTGACATCCCCTGTGGATAGCACTTATTACTTCATGAGTATAAAGAGCTAGTTGTGTTTCACAAGAACGATATTTTCTGAAACCGTGCTGACTATATGACAATAAATCGTTTTCTTCGAGGTATTTCATAATGTTCGAATACAGTATATGTTCTAAAACCCTACTGCAAATCGACGTTAGTGATATAGGTGTTAGTTGGAAAATGAATAAAACAATAAAACGCCAAGAAAATAATGGCAGAAATTGCGTTATATTCTACTTGTGCTGCAGCGGCCATTATGGCTCGCTTGTTGCACTTTTACGATGGAAACATCGAACGCTAACATTGATCTCCTCCGTCGCTGGAAATACTCTTGTTCAAATACATTACTCCCATTAATTAGACACAGTAAGGAAGTTTCAGCAGTTATCGACCACATGCAGTTTAATTTGCTTGTAACGTTTGGAATGATGGCTCGGGACAGTGGCAGAAACGACACGACATTGTTCTGCGGACGGCTACATTTCGGCCGGGAAATTCTCGTTATGCGAGACGTTTACATAAACTGCGAGCGGACAATGGTGGCGAGAAAAAAGAATTGACGCTTTAATAAGGGAGTGAAAAGCGGTGCCCGAATTCAAAGGACTAATCCCACTCTTTTGAAAGGCATCGCGCTCGAGAAACGCTAATAAAGAAGTCGCCGGCTTATTCAAACGCGGCCACACGGCCAGAGCGAATGACTAATTTATTCGAGGAAAGAATGGTTCAGTGGATTTGCTTATTGTTATAAAGAATTCTCCGCTGAAATATTTACGCTGGGGATTAATGTCTTTTGAAATGTAGACCGAAAGAGCGAGAATGAGAGATATTCATTAGAGGTCGCCAGCCGCACTGGGAACGAGTGGGGGAGGGAGAACATGCGTGCAGTTGTCTCTCTATACTAGCGGCTCTGCTTGAGGCTGACGAGCAATAACCGCTAACGATGTCGGATGCGACGTCGGTTCACATTGTTCTCTCATGGTCCCAGCTTAATGGATGTCCCATAAAGAGTGGAGGCTTATCTTTGCTGCTGGCGCATGTGTTTCGAAATCGGCCGTAGTGACGCAGACCACGTATACGACAGGTTAGAAACCAGACAGTGCAAAGTTTCGTCACCAGAATTAGGGTTGAATGAGAACCGACGTGTTACTCTACATTTCTGAAAACCTGTGATAAAATGCCAAACCGTCCCCGGGGTGTATTATGAAGTAAATTCTGCTGTTGACGGTGAGTGGGAACACTACGCTCGCATGGCAACCCTGCGCTGTCCTCCAGGAGCAGCAAGCAGCCTGTTCTATCTTCCCAGTCCATCCTCAACAGTAACTGATAAAAAGAAGAGTACGTTGTATGGTATCGGCCGCTCTTTAATATACGCGCGCCGCCGGTCATACCGCCGCGTCTTCTACAACTGACACCTCATCTCTGTAGCTCCAGCGGCACTGTATGATCAAAAGTATCCGGACACCTGACTGAAAATAACTTACAAGTTCGTGGCGCCTTCTATCGGTAATGCTGGAATCCAATATGGTGTTGGCCCACCCTTAGCTCCACTCCCGCAGGCATACGTTCAGTCAGGTGCTGGAACGTTTGTTGGGGAATGGCAGACCATTCTTCACTGTGGAAAGATATCGATGTCGGTTGGTGAGGCCCGGAACGGTCTTTCCAAAACACCCCAAAGGTGTTTCTTAGGATTCTGAGCAGGCCAGTCCATTACAGGGATGTTACTGTCGTGTAGCCCGCCCCGATAACTGAATGGTCAGCGCGCTGGAATGCCACGTCCGGGGGCCCGGGTTCGATTCCCGGCTGGGGGGGGGGGGGGGGGGTTTCTCCCCTCAGAGACTGGGTGTTGTGCTGTCCTCATCATCATTTCATCCCCATTGTCGACGCGCAAATCGCCCAATGTGGCCAATGACATGGTAACAGCCCATCCAACCTCAAATTACCTCGTTGCAATACTCTCGGCAGTCTCAGGAAAAAAGGAATAGGTGTCGGGGTAATAGTTATAGTTTTGAAGTTCACATGAAAATGAGACCCTGCAGAGTTCTCGGAAACGATATCGTTCATTAATACGTTAAAGAACCTCACCAAGTACATTTCCTCGACCAGCTGGTCCACCTGTCAAGTATTAGCTCCCTGGTCTTTCATAAAACAGCCACGGAACAATGCCACCAGCGCCAGCAAAACCTCTGCACACCCCACTTCCCCGCAGCTGCTGAGCTCCAGAAGGCATCCATTTTCTCTTGACGAAACTTTGAGTCAAACTTGGAGGATACAGACCAGCTCACGAAATTTCTCATAACATTTACTTCCTTAGGCAACGAGTGCTGCAGCTGAGAAAATCTGACGTTCTTACATGCAAATGACTGTTCTCGTTGGTTCTGCCCCTACAGTTAATAACAAGACTACACTCACGAGCAAATTTCTCAAGCTAACGATCAGAAAAATAGCGCTGTAGAGAATTGAAGAGAAGGTGGAGCATATGCTGAGTGAAGATCAGTTTGGTTTCAGAAGGGGATTGGGAACAAGAGAGGCAATTCTGGCACTGAGACTCATTATCGAAATCCATTTACAGAAAAATAAACCAACTTATATTGCCTTTGTAGACTTTCTTTGTCATCAGTCTACTGACTGGTTTGATGCGGCCCGGCACGAATTCCTTTCCTGTGCTAATCTCTTCATCTCAGAGTAGCACTTGCAACCTACGTCCTCAATTATTTGCTTGACGTATTCCAATCTCTGTCTTCCTCTACAGTTTTTGCCCTCTACAGCTCCCTCTAGTACCATGGAAGTCATTCCCTCATGTCTTAGCAGATGTCCTATCATCCTGTCCCTTCTCCTTATCAGTGTTTTCCACATTTTCTTTCCTCTCCGATTCTGCGTAGAACCTCCTCATTCCTTACCTTATCCGTCCACCTAATTTTCAACATTCGTCTATAGCACCACATCTCAAATGCTTCGATTCTCTTCTGTTCCGGTTTTCCCACAGTCCATGTTTCACTACCATAAAATGTACTCCAGACGTACATGCTCAGAAATTTCTTCCTCAAATTAAGGCCGGTATTTGATATTAGTAGACTTCTCTTGGCCAAAAATGCCTTTTTTGCCATAGCGAGTCTGCTTTTGATGTCCTCCTTGCTCCGTCCGTCATTGGTCATTTTACTGCCTAGGTAGCAGAATTCCTTAACTTCATTGACTTCGTGACCATCAATCCTGATGTTAAGTTTCTCGCTGTTCTCATTTCTACTACTTCTCATTACCTTCGTCTTTCTCCGATTTACTCTCAAACCATACTGTGTACTCATTAGACTGTTCATTCCGTTCAGCAGATCATTTCATCTTCACTTTCACTCAGGATTGCAATGTCATCAGCGAATCGTATCATTTATATCCTTTCACCTTGTATTTTAATTCCACTCCTGAGCCTTTCTTTTATTTCCATCATTGCTTCCTCGATGTACAGATTGAAGAGTAGGGGCGAAAGGCTACAGCCTTGTCTTACACCCTTCTTAATACGAGCACTTCGTTCTTGATCGTCCACTCTTATTATTCCCTCTTGGTTGTTGTACATTTTGTATATGACCCGTCTCTCCCTGTGGCTTACCCCTACTTTTTTCAGAATCTCGAACAGCTTGCACCATTTTATATTGTCGAACGCTTTTTCCAGGTCGACAAATCCTATGAAAGTGTCTTGATTTTTCTTTAGCCTTGCTTCCATTATTAGCCGTAACGTCAGAATTGCCTCTCTCGTCCCTTTACTTTTCCTAAAGCCAAACTGATCGTCACCTAGCGCATTCTCAATTTTCTTTTCCATTCTTCTGTATATTATTCTTGTAAGCAGCTTCGATGCATGAGCTGTTAAGCTGATTGTGCGATAATTCTCGCACTTGTCAGCTCTTGCCGTCATCGGAATTGTGTGGATGATGCTTTTCCGAAAGTCAGATGGTATATCGCCAGACTCATATATTCTACACACCAATGTGAATAGTCTTTTTGTTGCCACTTCCCCCAATGATTTTAGAAATTCTGTAGACATAGAAAAGGCATTTGATAACGTTATCTGACAAGAGATGTTCAGAGCGCTGAGGGAAAGTGGAATAAAGTATAAAGACATCCGTGTGATACTTAGTTTCTATACGAATGAGGTGGCAGAGATTAAGAACTGTCACCATGAACAAGAAGCAAATATTAGAAAATAGGTAAGGCAAGGATGTGCTCTCTCTTCTCTTATATTCAATGCTTACATCCGGGAAGCTATAGACCAAGTTCGAGAAACTACTGAGGTGGGGATCAAAATTAATGGGCAGAAGATAGACATGCTACGTTACCCAGATGATATTGCTATAGTCACGGAGACAAAAGAAGATCTAGATGAAGTCCTCAGAGCAATGGAAAAAATTCTATGCAATCAGTATAAAATGAGAATACAAGAAAAAAACTAAAGTGATGGTATGCAGTACATGAGCAGAATATAAACATCTGAGAATGAGAATTGGAAAAGAGGAGCTGGAAGTGATAGGGGAAATTACTTACCGGGGAAGCAAAATCACAAGAAATGGTAGAAGCCGGAAAGAAATTGCGACCAGAATACAAAAGGTCAAAATTGCATTTAATCGTAGAAGGGACTTACTCATCAGCAACAACATCAGTCTGAAAATAAGGAAACGTGTCATGAAAGGTTTCGTTTGGAGTGTGGTCCTATATGGATGTGAAACTTGGACAATTGGAAGAGAAGAGAGAAGGTGGCTAGGGGCCCTGGAGATGTGGTGCTATAGAACGATGATGAAGATCAGCTGGAGAGACAAAGTAACAAATGAAGAAGTGCTTAGAAGGGTACAGGAAACCAGATCTCTGTGGTGGCACATCCTACGACACAACAACATCATTAGATCAATAGCAGAAGGAGCTACTGAGGGAAGGAATCGGCTGGGGCGACCAAGGATATCAAACATGCAACAGATCATGAATAACGTTGGATATAACACATTCGTGGAAATGAAGAGGAAGGCAGACAGAAGAGAGGAATGGCGCTCTGCTGCAAACCAACCTCAGGGTTGAACACTAAAAGAAGAAGAAGAACGATCAGAAAACGTTTCGTGACGTCATGCAGAACACATTCGACACCGTGCGCTGGGAGCATTCCCGAGAACCGCACTGTTCTTGGCTTCGGGAAAACACGTAACCCCCTCCCCCGCGCCTCTTCCTTCCCGCACCAGTATCACGATGCAGTTAGTGGATGGTGTACCTCAACTTCACTCTGCACGGATCGCCTCAACAACTTCTCGCCTAGGCACGCAGCCGCCGCTCCTACAGTGGTTTGCCGACGCGCAGCTCACAAGTCAAAAACGTCAGACTGAAATACAAATTGCTCCTCCGACAACACAGCCCCGTCGTCAAGGAAATAAATAACTTTTCTCCAGCTATAAAGAAGTGGCATACAGCAGCGTCCGTGTATGGCAAAGCATGTGATAGTCCTACATCTTCTAAAATTATTAATAAAAGCGTCGGGTTAAGAAGTGGTCGTTCGTTCCGCTTTTGTTGCAGACGTGTAGGAGGGAGGTTTTTTTTCAGTTATTGGCTATCTGGCGGCGGGCCACCCACGGAGGACATTTCTGCGGCTGCGAGGCTCGCGGTGAGGGGTCCTCACGTGGAGCGGCCATTGTTTGTGTGAGTGGCCGAGGAATGCGGCGAGGGGCTGCAGGTAGCGCGCGGCCCGCCGGCTTGGCCAAGGACGCCACCTGGCTGGCTGGCTAGCAGGAGCACCACCAGCCGCCTTATCTGATGGGGCGGCCGTCCTCTGCACCAGCACAATGCCATCCCATAAACACCGCCGCTATCGGCCGCTGTGAAGGGCCAATCACTGCCACCCACACAAGAACCTTCAGGCCGGTCCTGATTAGTAGCGCTCCAGTACACAGCCCGTCTAAACACTTCCTTCTTGACAAAATTATTTGGCTTCGCTCTCCGAATTGCAGGACGGCGACGAGTCTCTTGTTGTACTCTTCAGTCCGAAGACTGGTTTGATGAAGCTCTCCACGCTTCTCTACCTTCACCGCAGAACTACTGCAACCCACAATCATTCGAACACATTTGTTGTATTCATCCCTTGCTCTCACTCTTATCACTTTACCCACACACCCCTTTTCACATATAAACACACTTCCTTCCATTACCATACTGGCGATTCCCTAATGCCTCATGTCAACTAATCCCTACTTTTAGTCAAATCGTGCCATAAATTTATTTTTCCCTAATTCAATTCAATATGTCCTCATTGGATATTCGATATACCCATATAAACTTCTACTTTTACATCCTTATTAGACCACATAGCTCAATCATTTTCTGGTCATCTTATTCAATACATTTTCGTTCTTAATTGACCAGTATCTTTTCATTCGTTCTGATCCTTTTTGTCACTCCTCATTCGTAAATGCTCTTTTTATATTAAGTCGTAACATTGTTTTTGGACCGAGCGAGGTGGCGCAGTGGTTAGACGCTGGACTCGCATTCGGGAGGACGACGGTTCAATCCCGCGTCTGGCCATCCTGATTTAGGCTTTCTGTGATTTCCCTAAATCGCGCCAGGAAAATGCCGGGATGGTTCCTTTGAAAGGGCACGACCGACTTCCTTCCCCATCTTTCCCTAATCCTATGAGACCGATGACCTCGCTGTCTGGTCTCCTTCCCCAAAACAACCCCAACCCAACCCACTGTGTTTGGTTTAAATTTTTTTTTTTTTTTTAATCGTCCAAGGTCAATTTTAGCTCTTTCATACTCCTCCTGATTTCTTTTATCTATCCTACTCTTTGCTTCCTATTCCGAAGTTTCTCTATAATTTTGTTTGGTAATTTGGTTTTTGGTGTCCTCATAATGTGGCCAAAAAAAGGACTTTTTCCGTGTGGTATCTGTAATGGGCATCTGTTTGCTGCACACCATTTCATTTGGCAATATCCGCCATTGTTCATCTTTTTTATATTTCTTCTGTATTTTTTAACTGTTCTTGTCTCTACTTTTACGATTTTGTCGATTCTGTGTTTCTGGACGGCTTCGAACAGTTCCACTTACACATGTCACCTCTGTTTGAATTACCGTCTTGGAATGTTTTAATTTAGTTCTGATGAATAGAATTTTTTATTGTATGTAGAGAATGTTAATTTCTGAGTTTTTATCATTTTATTATTTCTTTCTTGCAGCACAAGTTTTCGTCGGCGTTGTACTCGTATATTATAATGTCTTCTAGGTATTTAAATTGTTTCAATGATCTTACTTTTCTGTTCTTTGCTGTTGTGTGTCTGATTACTACTGGATCTGCTAGCATTACCTCAGTCTTTTTGAATGATATCTGGAGTCCTATTTTTGTGTTATATTTTGTGGGCTTGTTACTTTATGTTGGGGTTCTTGAATATTATTAGGTAGTAACGCTAAGTTATCTGTGAATACCAAGCAACTTAAATTTATTTGCTGTTTCTTGACTCCATTTATTATGTTTTTAGGATTTTCATTGTACCATTTACTCATCACGTATGCCAGAGCACAGTTGAAAAGTAATGGCGATAAATCACCTCCGTGCATTAACCATCGTAAATGTATCAGATATTTCTCCTTTGAATTTTACTTTAGGTTCCGTGTCTGTTAGAGTTAATGTTTTCGTTTTTATTAATTTGTGTTGGAGTCCAGAATCCCTTAGTACCTTCGTCACTGAAGATCTGTGGATACAATAACAAGCTTTTTTGAAGGCTTCAAATGTTATAACTCCTTGCTTTTATCTTCTTTTGTAATAACCCATTACCAATTTCAAACTGATTATCTGTTCTTGGCAGCTTCTCCAGGATCTAAATACCTCTTGGTACTCTCCTAGTTCCAGATCAGGTTCATTTATTCAACGATTGTATAGAATTCTTGACATGACTTCATATGTGATGTCCAAACGAAAAATTCCTCTATATTTCTCTGGATTTAATTTGTATCCTTTTTTGTGTAACGGGTTGGTTATGGCTGTAGTCCATTGTAGTCTTTTTGTTCCAGATTTTCACTATACAATGGTATAATGATATCTTCTCTAGTTCTGCTGCATTGTTCTGTAGCATTACATTCAAAAGCTTGTGTTATTGTCAGAACTACTTATTGTCCGCTTGTAAGTTCCATACAAAGCTACACTCCAGACAAATACCTCCAGAAAAAAATTCCTAGCACATAAATTGGTCTTTCTCAGAAGCTCTTTTCTTGCTACTGGTACTCTGCATTTTGTATCTTCTATACTTCGGCTATTGTCAGCTATTTTATTGCCCAAATACTAACACTCATTTGCTTGTTTTATTGTCTGATGTCATATCCTTATCAGATTACCACAGCATCGCCTGATCTGATTAGACTACATTCCATTACTCTCATTTTATTTTCGACCATTCTCAACTTACAACTTCTTTTCGGGACACTACCCACTCTATCAAGTCATTTGCTGTCTCTGATACAATTACCATGTCAACGACAAACCTGATGATTTTAATTTTTTCTCCTTGAACTGCAATTCTCTTTCTGAATTTCTGCTTACCCTGCCTCACACTTTTCTCAACTACTGCTTTCCTTTCATGCCCTTTCACTCTCGTCTCAGTTATCTGGCTCCTGAAAAAGTTGTAGATAACTCTTCGTTGTCTGTATTTTACGTCTGCTATCTCCAGAAATTCAAAGAGTGTTTTACAGTCAACACTGTCAACAGCTACCTGTAAATCTGTAAAAGCTGTAAATATTGCTTTGACTTTCTGTAATCTTCGTTAGGTAGTATGATCAGCATGCTCCTACATTAATCCAGAGCCCAGACTGATCTTGCTCAATGTCGAATTCTACCAGTTTTTTCATTGCATGTAAACAGATAAGAACGGTGTGCTGGAATGCCTGCGAAAGGCGAGGTCAGAGATGCTTTCCCTAGTCCGACACACTGGAAGTTTCTGAACAGCGTGAAACACTGCTTCTGTGAAGTTTGGAAAGTAGGAGATCGCTCGAGTAACTCAACGATGCAGCTAAGTAGCGTTCTCGTCAACCACCGACATTAGGTAGGTGAACGCCTCGCCATTTTCGAGGCACAAGGGGCAAGTAAACCCAGAGAGGGCTGTGCATGGTAACTTCAGTCATCGATGGGCCGGGGCTAAACCATCCTCGAACCGACGGGGTGTGTTTCATTCTAGGTGTATGCTGCGCCACACTCCTGCGCACTACAGATACGATTAGAATCTTTGATTTTCTACTCCTCTTATTTCTTACGATTGTAGCTTCTTTTGTAGAATTTTATGACCAACAGTGTCAGATGCCTTCTATAGATGTAAAAATTTGCGTGTTGCACAGTCATTGTTTCCTAGCGCGTCAAGTACCGGTTTCATAACCTTCACTACAGCCAATTCCGCACAGTCAAATCAGCAACCAGTCAATGCTTCCCTGTGGAGGCTATATTTGTTCTTGTGCTTAAGCAGTCCGTCTTTCAAAATTGATGTTATAGTTATTGGAAATGGTAATAACAGAGGCAAACTTATTAGCTTCCACTGATCATTTATTGGTCTGTGCCTGCCCTTTAGCTATACATTTTTATGTTTCTGTGTGTTTTCCCACGTTTCCTATTCCAAATTTCCTGTTTTATTTATTTTCATTTTCAGCATTAAAATTATTTTTAGCTTTGTGTACTAACAGTACAACCGCATTCTTACAGGTCAGGAAGGTCACTGTTCTATGTATTTGAACAAAACGTAAATGTATTGAGACATGAGAGGGCCTGCAGAAGTGCCTGAGCCACGTCCCCATTCCACATAGATCGGTGCTGGCGTTTGAAGGCACATGGATATCATACATAGTACATATAGCAGCTCTTTGGCCCATCTTTGCGATTGGCTGCCAAGTCATATTCTCAAATAAATACAAAATTCTCGTGATTCTGTGTCAGCAACGCTTGAAAATTTCTTTGCTTTTGTGAATGTGAACGTTCTTTCCTTCCCTCCCAGTACAGAAATTTGATAATGACGACGTAGCCTTGCCTTCCTTATTTGTGTTTACATCTAGTCTCCCAGCCGGGTGCAAGACTTTCGCTTTCACGACACTTAAGCAGCTTGTCCTATCCATCCGTCGTCACCGATTCTACACACATGGACTATGGAAGCGGCTCATACTGACTTAACCATCAAATGATGGTTCCAAACGTCGCAAATGTGATTTAATAAGAGAGAAGTTTCAAAAGTGCTGAAAATTACGCAGGCTATGGAACACATTGAGGTGAGGTGCATTGCCCTCACCATACTTCGTTCATTGAGAATGTGAGGGCGTTATATGACGCTTCTACCTGGCGCGTTGACAGCTACTACATAGGCCTACAGCTACGAAGGCGGGATGGTACATTTCATTTTACAGCTGCACCGTCTCATACTGCGGCGGCAACCACGCCCTCAGATTCACACTTGGCAAACTGAACCCCCTTCCTCTCCCAGCTCCTTGCACCACCCCTCCTCCCACCCTTCTCAAGCCAGTCACAACGTAATGTTAAAAATAAAACAGCCAGTCACAGCTTAGCACATTATAAGCCATTAAAATAAAACAGTCAACCACAATGTAGCCATCTTGACTGCACTCAGAAGTATCTGAAAGCTCTGAATGTTTTGTGCCCTGTTCAAAATTCCTAATTTTCTTATTGCGCCATATGCCAATAAAAAAGTATGTGAAAACTGTAAATTGCTATATTTTAAAGTAGTTTACAGAGTGCTCAAAAGTATTCGAACACTCCCAATTTTATGCGCCATATTCAAAAGTTGCGTAAAGAGGCACTTACGTACTTCCAATGTTCAGTTTCCCTACTGTAGGCACAACTGAGCCCCAGATGAACTATTTTCCGTATATGAATTGTTCTAAGATACTTGACAAGTGTCACCAGGCAGGGTGGGCACAGGCAACAGTGAAATTACTGAGTGAGCGTTTTGCTTGTACCGACAAGTCTTGTGCTGACATCCACTCGACGTAATGTGATACATTTTCATGGCAAGGCGATACATTTTCGGTGCAAATTTATACATTTGTGAGGAAAAAGTAAAATTTTTGGAAATTTGTGGTAAGGTTCTATGGGACCAAACTAAACTGCTGAGGTTATCAGTCCCTAGGCTTACACAATAATTAATCTAACTTAAAAATGTAAAACTAGTTTACGCTAAGGACAACACACACACACACACACACACACACACACACACACACACACACTCCCTCACGCCCGAGGGAGGACTCGAACCTCCGAATATATAGTGTGTGTGTGTGTGTGTGTGTGTGTGTGTGTGTGTGTGCGTGCGCGCGCTCGCTCGCTTAAAGCTTCTTTATATAAATAGCGCTGTGGATGCTTTCGATGTTGTGGAAGCTTTGGGAAAATATATACACCGGGACACTCTCCTAAGAGTCGTCAGACGAATTGTCTCTGGTGTTTCGGCAGATATTTGCAGTTTTGTTTTTGCTGTGTCAGCCCAAACAAATACTGCTCTCACATGTTTCATGCGACGCACATTGTCGACGGGATGATTAGGTTTGTTTCCCGTTTCAAACAAACCCATTGTTAGATTGGAATTTTACGTGCCCATCCGACAGAGCGCTACCAGATTAGTCTAGTGCGATGTTCGTTTTAGCCGTCTGTATTAGCAGGAACGGTGAGAGACGTGGACTGACGAGTACTCCAGCAGTGACTGAGCAGCTCGCTTCTGAGTGGCTGCAGCAGTCAGCGCCGATCAGGGCGTATCGGTACAACGAGTATCGTACTAAACTAATCTGGCACCTCTCTGTCGAACTGGCTTGTAAAATTCCACTTTAAAGATAATTTCTCTCGTAACAGGAAACAAACCGACGCTTTCCATCGATGCCGGGCGTCGCATGAAAACATGATAACCGGCATTTGTTTGGGCTTACTCCAGCTACACACTGCAAAAGTAACACTGCAAATATCTGCTGAAACACCAGAGAAAACGGGTTTCATGACTCTTTGGAGTAACATCGTGTATGTACCGCACTGTTTTACCTCTGTTGTAAAAATCTTCCAGTTAGCACCAGCTTGAGCTATGATTGGCTGAAAAAAATTTCTCCACCATATTTAATTTTTAAATTTACTGTCATATTTAATTTATATATTGAATATCATCTTTAATTTTTAAATTTACAGCCACTGTTATCCTTATGACGTCATTGAAAAGGGACATGGTTTGTGACATGACAAACAGGAAGTGTAGCTTGTGACGTCGTCATAGGTAGGTCACTGACCTCATTTGATGCCACAAATGTAAATAAAGTGCACAAAAATCCTCATAGACGTACTGATTCTACGGTTCTTATTGAAGTGTTCCAGTTATTGTTATATTAACGAAACACTGCCTTCACTATGTGGTTTGAAGTGAATGGATTGTGAGTGAACATCAGTGCAACTTAGTAATACAAACTGATGCTTGTATTCTTTGACCTCTGGAACCTTTGGGAAGACAGCAACTGATACCATACTGTATAATAAACTCCATACCGCATACTGTACCATGGAAGTGACAGGTTTTGCCTTTAAACAGTCTTCCACGTTGCGTTATGGGATGCATTCATACATAGTTTGGCTGAAATATCTTGTGTAATTTAGTAAGTCAGCTGCTCTATTCGAAATGTAATGACAAATGTCCTTTTGATTTCAGGTGCGTAGACGGTACCATGGCTGCAGCCATCTCAAGTTCCGATGTGGCGGATTTCAATGGTAAGCCGCCCGTGCTCTGATCATTTTCTGTGTTAAGCCGCCTCTGCCCTACACACTTGTTCTAGTAAGCTGCCTCTCTTCTACCTGTTCTCTGTAGTAAACCACCTCTGGGCTACCCACTTTCTTCAGGGAACCACCTTTCCTCTTCGTGCTTTCTACACTAAGTTGCCTCTGCCGTACCCACTTTTTGTGATAAATCACATCTCCTATGTCTGATTTCTGCACTAAGCCACCTCTGGTCTACTTACTTTCTGCACTAAGTCACCTCTAGTCTACCTACTTCCTGCACGAAGCCACCTCTGGTCTTCCCACTTCCTGCACTAAGCCACCTCCGGTCTACTCACTTTCTGCACTAAGTCACCTCTAGTCTACCTACTTCCTGCACGAAGCCACCTCTGGTCTTCCCACTTCCTACACTAAGCCACCTCCGGTCTACTCACTTTCTGCACTAAGTCACCTCTAGTCTACCTACTTCCTGCACGAAGCCACCTCTGGTCTTCCCACTTCCTGCACTAAGCCACCTCTGGTCTACTCACTTTCTGCAAGAAGCCACCTCTGGTTTACCAACTTTCTGGATTAAAGCACGTCTGCTCCAGCCACTTCTTGCAGTAAGCCACTGTGCTCTTTCCACTTCCTGCGCTAAGTCGCCTCTGCTCAACCACTTTCTGGATCAAGCCATCTCTGCTCTACCCCCTTGCTATGGCACACCATCTCTTCTCTACTTCTCAGTCAAGTAGCTCGTCAATTTCCCTCGTAAGGGCTGAATGCACCCAGCTTGCCAAAACTCTCGGCAGACCCGGACGGTCACCCATCCAAATGCTAGCCATGCCCGATAGTGCTTAACTTTGGTGATCTGTTGGGAGCCGGTGTTACCACTGTGGCAAGGGCGTTGGCATGTCAGAACACACGAGTGGCTCACTCCATCCCCCTCCTGGAACTTCGCCACATAGTAGCGGAGTTTGACGGAGGAGATAGAGAAGATCCAAAGAAGAGCGGCGCGTTTCGTCACAGGGTTATTTGGTAACCGTAATAGCGTTACGGAGATGTTTAATAAACTCAAGTGGCAGACTCTGCAAGAGAGGCGCTCTGCATCGCGGTGTGGCTTGCTCGCCAGGTTTCGAGAGGGTGCGTTTCTGGATGAGGTATCGAATATATTGCTTCCCCTTACTTATACCTCCCGACGAGATCACGAATGTAAAATTAATTAGAGCGCGCACGGAGGCTTTCAGACAGTCGTTCTTCCCGCGAACCATACGCGACTGGAACAGGAAAGGGAGGTAATGACAGTGGCACGTAAAATGCCCTCCGCCACACACCTTTGGGTGGCTTGCGGAGTATAAATGTAGATGTAGATGTAGATGTAGTAGCTTCTAACATTTTTTTTTTTTTCAAAAAATTGTTTACATTTTCTGATTAATTAGGATACCACACATTTGTTCCTATGGTAATAACCCAGCTAGCTAAAATTTGCAACTGACTCTTACTCCATTAGTGAATAATTTCCATATCATTTGCAATAAACTCGAAAGTAAAGTTATGATTCCACACCTTAAGCATCAATGCTAGCGCTTTTACCACGTACTACGCTTAAGATGGGGGAATCACAAGTTGTGGTATCGATAGCTACGATGCCACGGCGTAGGTTGTCACTATACAACGGCATCGACATCAGCGCCCTATAGCCGGTGCTGTGCTCTACGAGCTCCGATCCAGATTCTGCCCCATTTGATCAAGAGCAGACGGCCGGGACACTTCGCTTCAACTTTGCTCTACATACGACGGGTCTCAGCATCGTACCTCATTGCAAGTTATGTAACCATGTATTACTCTTGTTGCTAAAGTAAAGGTGATTTTAATTCACACTGCAGTACCGAGAGATTTTCACCTTTTCCTGCTCCCACCCACGCGTCGCCTTCCAGGCGGGATACAAAACAAGTTACCTTTGAGATTGGAAGTGATGAGTCTATCTTAGAAAACATTGCAGAAAGAATTAGCAAGAATATAGCCACTGTACACGATTTCTGGGAGCGGTGGTCACGAGAATTTGCGGTCACAAGAAGAGCCGGCTCCAGACGGCCACGTGGTACCACCGAGGCGGAAGTGCATCGCGATCGGCGTTTGGCTCAAATGGTTCAAATGGCTCTGAGCACTATGGGACTTAACATCTATGGTCATCAGTCCCCTAGAACTTAGAACTACTTAAACCTAACTAACCTAAGGACAGCACACAACACCCAGCCATCACGAGGCAAAGAAAATCCCTGACCCCGCCGGGAATCGAACCCGGGAACCCGGGCGTGGGAAGCGAGAACGCTACCGCACGACCACGAGATGCGGGCGATCGGCGTTTGGGTCTGGCGCACCGTACTGCATCTGCAGCAGCCATTTGAGCAGCAGTTGGCACCACACTGTTACAACGTACTGCCACAAACCGGTTACTTCAAGGAGAGCTCCGAGACAGACGATCTGTAGCCTGCATTCCACTATCCCAAACCACCACCGTTTGTGACTTCAGTGGTGACTAGCGAGAGCTCATTGCAGGGCAGGGTGGTGGTCTTTTTTCTAATGAAAGCTGGTTCTGCTACCACCTGTGGCCTTGTTGGGAGAAGCATCCTAGCATTTGCCTGAAGTGATTTAGGAAATCCGTGGAAACCTGAAACACGATGGCTGGGCTGAGTATGACTCTGGATTCTTCCGAATCTCGGATACACCTAGTGCACAAAACTGTTTTGTGATTGATTATTCTAGGAACATGGCAGCATCACATCACGCAAAATAATTCAGCTGTCTTGGTTCAGCCGCCATCACCGCTCAGGCAGCATGTCGTCGCCTCGTCCTCGAACCGGTCAGCGCCGAACCGCTGTCTCTCCAGAGCCCTGAGTAACCACCTCGCTGGACAGCGCCTGCCAGCTCCTAAGTATCCAGCTCAGCGACGGACAGCGTTGTTCCTCGAACACGACGCGACGCAGTGTCGAAGTCTGTAGTGGGAACAGCTATACGATTCTCCGCATTTTGACATCTGTCAGTTTCGACTGTACCACCGTGCTTGCTTCTCTCGTTTCACAAATCCCAGACTGTGACTGTGACGGCGAGAGCTTTGCAGATCTAAGGCGAATAAACGTCACCGTTTCTGCCGGCGCCAATTACCGCAGCACCAGCAGCTCGACTCGCAGAGGTGGGCAGGCGCCTTCTTTGTACGCAGGCGGCCGGCAACGAAAGTTCCGGCCGGCTGGCCGCTTTGATGTGCCGGGAGCAGGCGCCGCGCCGAGCCGAGCCGCGTTTAGCTTAATGAGGCGCGCGGAGAGGACCTCGCCGTGGCTCCGCGCCTCAATCTCTGCCGGAAGACAACCACTCCCCCTTCTCCTCGCAGCTTAAGACTTCTCACAGGATAAAGAGCTTCGTACGGCTGTCCTGCTTTGCTACTGCTGCTGCAAAACGAGAACAAAATCTTCCAATTGACGCGTGTCTCTGGGCCTATATACCTGACCCGCAGTACACCCACTCTCGCACAGAGATCGAAGGTAAATATACTGGTGAACTAGTAGTAATTTTACGGTTCAGTTTTGTTTCTTTCAAAGGTTATTAATCAGAATTAATACACAAAATGTAAAGTGGAAGTAGGTGCCAAGGAATAACTGGTGAAAAAAAATGGTTCAAATGGCTCTGAGCACTATGGGACTCAACTTCTGAGATCATTAGTCGCCTAGAATTTAGAACTAGTTAAACCTAACTAACATAAGGACATCACACACATCCATGCCCGAGGCAGGATTCGAACCTGCGACCGTAGCGGTCCCGCGGTTCCAGACTACAGCGCCTAGAACCGCACAGCCACTTTGGCCGGAAATAACTGGTGAAATTACACACAATATTCAGTAACACTCTTTATTCAAATTTGGTGCAAGACTTTACGAAATTTAAAAAAAGTAACCAACAATCATTTAACGAATAAGTCACAATTTAAGATAGGCAAGGACTTTTAAATTATTAAATTATTATTAAAAAATTCACGCCAGTGAAAAGGCAAGACAGGCAAGCAATTTAACATATACAACGCGACGCTGTATAACATTTCATGCTCAACTAAATTACAGGTGAATTTCACTCCATTAATAAATGAACACAATTTGAATATATATAACTTCACTTTCGGGCAGACAAATTTCCCATTTGGTTACAACAGCCTAGCTACGGCCGCCCACAACAGCCTCACTCACGCTCATTAAATGGCGCAGAATCTAACTTGTCTGCAACATATAAAGACAATCCTGTTTACAAAAGTTCTCAAAATAGAAAAACCAAAACGCATGAATCATGCACACGGGGAGGGTGGGGGGGGGGGGGGGGACACTCACAGTTAATAACATTATCATTTCCAAAATATATAAAAACAACAAATTTCTGCCAGTGAACTTACGGCAAACACACACGTTCGCAAGGCAGGACTTGCGAACTTTTACAAGGTTCTCCTTTCAAGGCAACAATTTCTACCCGTAATGAAATGGCAAACTTTAGCATGGCAAGGAAACACACTAATAACCAACTTCCTGTATAAAACACATCACCACGTTGAGTAAAAGCCTTAAAAGGTATTGAATTGGAAAAACACACAACAGTTTTTGCTGACTAGAAACAATATTAAAAAAATCCATTACGGCGTACATTAATAACCTTGCTTGATTATAGCCAAATATACATAAACACAAATTTACGTAAGTTACAGCTCTCAGATGAGCAGGAATTCGTGATGCAATTGACTAGTTCTTACCACGAGGGAAAATGAATTTTTCTTCTTTCTTAGCGTACCTTTTACACGTGAGTCTAGTAATACTAGTTTTGGCAGGCGAGAGAATGGATCAGGTCTTAGTGCCTTGTATTTTAAACAGTACAGCCATTGGTGCCTTAAGCTTTCACAGACATGGCAGAGGCTAACAGTCGAATAAACGCGTAGGTAAGCTGGGAGGAGAAAAAAGCAATCCGAACCACACATTTAATCTGATTCCCCCCCCCCCCTTTCGTCCTCAAAAGGGAACAAACGGACCACCATTTCTAATATTACCACCTTCCCGCGGGTGGGCAGACGAGAATGGATGGCGGGAAACCCCCAAAATATACGGCTGATGTAATTAACAGGAATAAGTAAATTGAATTCAATTAAACGTCGTAAGATCTGTTAACAGTCAATACTTGTTGTGCGTTACGACTCCCAGGTCTGAACCAACGCAGCACCTCCAAATGCTCTGCCGAACCGCCCGCTGCCAGCCGTTTCAACGGACGCAGGAGGGCGCGCCGATTTTCAGAACCACCTCGCCGGTCGACAGCATACGGCCGAACTGCAAATTAGGCTCCTCGCGGACCCACGGTCAGGAAGATTCCTTTCGTGACGAGCAGTTTGCGCCTCATACCACGGAGCGGCTGCTCGCGTCGCTTACGCTGATGCGGCGGCCTGCGTGCTGTCCCTTTAGCACCGGCAGAAAAGTCGCTTCTTGCTGCCCCGACTGCCAACTCTCCACGAGAGCCCATACCGCCATTTTTAAACACACGCGAACAGCCCACTTTTCCCCTTTCGCGCTAAAAGGAGACACCGAAGCCTTCAATTGCGACAACGGCGCTACCGCCAGAAAACGGAGGGCGACTGCTTCTCGCTACGCGCTGCGGCGCGCTTTTCGTAGCTAACTTTACTACGGCTCAAAAACTCGCGCCTCCAAAACACTAATTAACTTAGAATAACGAAACTATTGGAATACGTTTGTCTAGGTAATATAATTAAGTGTTTAACGTTGCAAGATCACTTATTAATGTAAGCGTATGATACGCCATTGCACTTGTGAAATGCTGGTAAATTAATAACCGGTTTAACTGCCAGAATGTTGAAAGCAAGCGTACAAACTTGCATGCATTCTGTTGTACAGGTGCCCGACGTCAATTTGTGGGATTGGGTACCATACCTGTTGCACTCGGTCGGTAAGTAGAGGGTTGGCTAATGCTGTTTGTAGATAACGATGGAGATGTCTTTCGATGATGTCCCATATGTGCTCGATTCGAGACGGATCTGGTGATCCAGCAGGTCAGGGCAACAAGTCGACACTCTCTACAGGATGTTGGGTTACAACAGCTGTATGTGGACGAGCATTATCCTGTTGGAAAACACCCCTGGAATGTCGTTCATGAATGGCAGCACAACAGGTAGAATCACCAGACTGACATACAATTTTGCAGGCAGGGTTGTTGAGTAACTACGAGAGTACTCCTGCTGTCATACGAAACCGCAACTCTCGCCGTAGCTGTTGGTACAGATCCAGTATGTCTAGCACGCAAACAGGTTGAGGCATATAGGCAGTCGTTTTTCCCTCGTTCTGTTTGGGAGTGGGTTGGGTTGTTTGGGGAAGGAGACCAGACAGCGAGGTCATCGGTCTCATCGGATTAGGGAAGGATGGGGGAGGAAGTCGACCGAGCCCTTTCAGAGGAACCATCCCGACGTTTGCCTGGAGCGATTTAGGGAAATCACGGAAAACCTAAACCTAAATCAGGATGGCCGGACGCGGGATTGAACCGACGTCCTCCCAAATGCGAGCCCAGTGTCTAACCACTGCGCCACCTCGCTCCGTTTTGGGAGTGGAACAGGGAGAGAAGATGCTAGTTGTGGTACGAGGTACCCTCCGCCATGCACCGTATGGTGGATTGCGGAGTATGTATGTAGATGTAGATGTTGATGGTTGCAGACACTCAACTGGCCTTCTACTAACCAACACACGGCCAACACTAGCATCGAGACAGAACCAGCTTTCATTAGAAAACATGAAAGCCCTCCACCCTCCCCTCCAATGAGCTCTCGCTAGACACCACTGAAGTCATAAACGATTGTAGTTTGGGATAGTGGAGTGCAGACTACAGGGCGTCTGTCTCGAAGCTGTCCTTGAAGTAACCACTTTGTGACAGTACGTTGTGTCAGTGTGGTGCCAACTGGTGCTCAAATTGCTGCTGCGGATGCAGTACGATGCACCAGAACCATACGCCGATCACGACGCACTTCCATCTCGGTGGTACCACGTGGCCATCTGGAGCCGGCTCTTCTTGCGACCCTAAATTCACCGCTCCTATAAATCGTGTACAGTGGCTATATTCTTCCTAATTCTTCCTGCAATATCGGTGGAAGAACTTGAAGCTTCTCGTAGCCGTATTACAGGACCCCATTCAAACTCAGTGAGGTGTTGATAATGGCGTCTTTGTCGCCTTAAAGGTATTCTTGACTAAGATAGACTCATCACGTCCAGTCTCAAAGGTAACTTGTTTTGTATCCCGCCTGGAAGGCGGCGCGTGTGTAGGGGCAGGAAAAGGTGAAAATCTCTCTGTGCTGCAGTGTGAATTAAAATCACCTTTACTTTAGCAGCAAGAGTAATACATGGTTACATAACTTGCAACGAGGTGCGATGCTGAGACCCGTCGTATGTAGAGCAAAGCTGAAGCGAAGTGTCCCGGCCGTCTGCTCTTGATCAAATGGGCTGAATCTGGAGCGGCGTTCGTGGAGCGCAGTACCGGCTAGAGAGCGCTGTCGTCGGTGTCTGTCGTAGTGCCAACCTACGCCGTGGCATCGTAGCTATCGATGCCACAACTTGTGATTCCCCCATCCTAAGCGTAGTACGTGGTAAAAGCGCTAGCATTGATGCTTAAGGTGGGGAATCATAACCTTACTTTCGAGTTTATTACAAATGATATGGTAATTATTCACTAATGGAGTAAGAGTTATCTGCAAATTTTAACTAGCTGGGTTATTACCATAAGAACAAATGTGTGGCATCCTAATTAATCAGAAAATGTAAAAAAAAATTTTGAAAAAAATTTAGTAGCTACTATGTGGTGAAGTTCCAGGAGTATAGGATGTGTGCCACTCGTGTCTTCCGACATGCCAACGCCCTTGCCATAGTGGTAACACCGGTTCCCAACAGATCACCAAAGTTAAGCACTATCGGGCTGGGGTAGCATTTGGATGGGTGACCGTCCGGATCTGCTGAGAGCTTTAGAAAGCTGGGTGCATTCAGCCCTTATGAGGCAAATTGAGGAGCTCACTTGACTGAGAAGTAGCGGCTCCGGTCACGAAAACTGACAACGGCCGGGAGAGCGGTGTGCTGGCCACATGCTCCTCCATATCCCCATCCAGTGACACGTATGAGCTGAGGATGACACGGTAGCCGGTCGGTACCGTTGGGCCTTCGTGGCCTGTTTGGTTGTCTCGCCCATTGCCTACAGTGTCTGATCGTTTGTTAGATGAAGTGATAAATGAACCATGGATCTGAGCTTCCGCTGATTGACTGACAATGCTTATCCTAACTACTTTTGCAGTTCTGATATTCGACCTTCTAACTTGCTGATGCCGCATTCATACTCACCATAGTTCGCGTTGCCACATGAGGTGAGAGGTGTTGAGTAGACAGACTGTGAACCAGAACCCCACTCGCGATGACCTGCTACTCAAAACTGTCAACGGTAGACCACACAGTGCTGCACATGACAAAGTCGTGTACGATCTGCCTAATTGTGCTTCTCGCGATGTAATTCACTCTCTGGCGCCCCAGAATAGATTCTAATATTTTCCCTTGTTGAAAGCTGCCTTGCTGTTAGTTTACCTCTGAAACGCTGCGAGAAACAAGTCATCTGTTAAAAGTTGTCCATCGTTCATTTGATATCGTAGAGCTGTTGACCAGTTTGTCCCTCCTGTTAAACAGCTAGCCGCGCTGCAGGCTGCGCGAGAAAGCAGAAACGCTGGGCGAAAGGTTAGTTCGTCACCCTTCCCGCGCATTAGACACAACAGATGCCAGACTTCAGGTGAAGAGCTGTTACGTTTCTTGAAGCGAAGGCTGTTTCGTGGCTCCGATTCACAAGATACGGCATCGGCCCGGCTGCGGTCACCAGCCTGCTCTCCGGTCCGCAGTTCCCAGGGCGACACTAACTAGGCAGTCGTTTCTGCCAGTCTGCCCTGAGCCGCAATGTTAGCCCGTCCTCAGAAGGAAACGTTACCTGTACCAAGTCATTTGGAATGTTAATTAAAATATGAAAATCGGTTTTATGAACCACAGTAACGCAAATATATACAAACTGAATAAATTATGAGAAGAGACAGGCCAAATGGCTTGCCGCTTTTAAGAAGTACAAAAGCTGTTTCTCACGAAAGTCAGAATATGGACCAGGTCAGTTATTTAGCGTATTTAGAAACATAATTTATCCGGCATTAACTGCGTGTTTGCCTGTCAGCACCGTTACATGCGTTTTACACTACTGGCCATTAAAATTGCTACACCACGGAGATGAAGTGCTACAGACGCGAAATTTAACCGACAGGAAGAAGATGCTGTGATATGCAAATGATTAGCTTTTCAGAGCATTCACACAAGGTTGGCGCCGGTGGCGACACCTACAACGTGCTGACATGAGGAAAGTTTCCAACTGATTTCTCATACACAAAAAGCAGTTGACCGGCGTTGCCTGGTGGAACGTTGTTGTGATGCCTCGTGTAAGAAGGAGAAATGCGTACCATCACGTTTCCGACTTTGATAAATGTCGGATTGTAGCCTATCGCGATTGCGGTTTATCGTATCGCGACATTGCTGCTCGCGTTGGTCGAGATCCAATGACTGTCAGCAGAATACGGAATCGGTGGGTTCAGGAGGGTAATACGGAACGCCGTGCTGGATCCCAACGGCCTCGTATCACTAGCAGTCGAGATGACAGGTATCTTATCCTCATGGCTGTAACGGATCGTGCAGCCACGTCTCGATCCCTGAGTCAACAGATGGGGACTGCAAGACACGTTTGCAAGACAACAACCATCTGCACGAACAGTTCGACGGCGTTTGCAGCAGCATGGACTATCAACTCGGAGACCATGGCTGCGGTTACCCTTGACGCTGCATCACAGACAGGAGCGCCTGCGATGGTGTACTCAACGACGAACCTAGCTGCACGAATGGCAAACCGTCATTTTTTCGGATGAATCCAGGTTCTGTTTATAGCATCATGATGGTCGCATCCGTGTTTGGCGACATCGCGGTGAACACACATTGAAAGCGTGTATTCGTCATCGCCATACTGGCGTATCACCCGGCGTCATGATATGGGGTGCCATTGGTTACACGTCTCGGTCATCTGTTGTTCGTATTGACGGCACTTTGAACAGTGGACGTTACATTTCAGATGTGTTACCACCCGTGGCTCTACCCTTCATTCTGTAAGGGGTCCATAGGCCCTTACTATAACTTTGCACTTGTCACAATCGATTGTTCGCCCTATCGACCTGTGCCGTGTTGAGAGAGCGAGTGTCGAGATGCGCCAGTGTGGTTGGCGGGAATGGTGTGTGTGTGAAGGCCATTGTTGAAATAGGGCCATTAACGGAGAAGGGTGTCGCCATCGCCGTGGTTAGACCCCTATGTGTTAGATTAATACCGGGAAAGTGAAGAAGTATCATTACGAAAGTGATCAGTGACGTTACTAGTGCCGATATTTGGTTTCGCGTCTACCGCGCCGGCCTAACCTTGGATTGCAGTGTTGGATGCAGTGATGGATTGGCGTGTGACGATAATGGAAAATGAAGAAAGCCTGTGCTGAGATTAGCCGTAATTAGATATGTATGACGAAGGCAGTGGCTATCTCCTTTCTTGTTTTTTGAGAAGAACATAAGTTCGTAATTAGTAAAACTGTGTTGGTGTTCCTCATTACCAGATATTGAGTATCAATTGAGCAGAACGAACTGGAAAGTAAGAACTTCCGTTGCAGTCAATTCCGATTACCAGCCCCATTAGGTTCACGGTCATGTTAATAATAAATATTGAGCTGCTATTCGATCAGGTCAGGTCGGGATAATAATCGAAGGTGTTACAATTCGATCCCTGCGAAACTCTACATTTCAGCAGGATAATGCACGACCGCATGTTGCAGGTACTATACGGGACTTTCTGGATACAGAACATGTTCAACTGTTCCCCTGGCCAGCACAGTCTCCAGACCTCTCACCAATTGAAAACGTCTGGTAATGGTGGCCGAGCAACTGGCTCGTCAAAATACGCCAGTCACTACTCTTGATGAACTGTGGTATCGTGCTGAAGCTGCATGGGCAGCTGTACCTGTACACGCCATCCAAGCTCTTTTTGATTCAATGCCCAGGCGTATCAAGGCCGTTATTACGGCCAGAGGTGGTTGTTCTGGGTACTGATTTCCCAGAATGCGAAAATTGCGTGAAAATGTAATCACATATCAGTTCTAGTATAACATATTTGTCCAATGAATACCCGTTATCATCTGCATTTCTTCTTGGTGTAGCAATTTTAATGGCCAGTAGTGTATGTAGGCAGGCAGTGCACGAGGGATGTGCACTTTTAAACAAATGAAATGCATATACCTGCTGCGTTGGGGCACAGAACACAAGGGCCACCATCACCACCAACGGACGTTCGGAACACTGGCAAATGTCGCCTGGGCTGACGAACTGCAGCTCTCGTTATATTTGCTAGAGGTTGAGCGCTAACACTTCGAAAGCCATGGTTGTAGCCGTAAGCACGTCCAGTTTAACCCCGTCGCCTTCTGATTGCGTTAGGATGGCACGACGAACATTCCACAGACATGAGGGTGCTGTAATAGTGCTACCCCACAGGTCACGTGACATTCATTCTGACCACACAGAGGTGCGTGCCTTCTTGCCGACTGAGCGGTCAGGTATCGGGAGGGAGGGGTCGACAACGCGTCTGGTTCTGCCGTTAGAGGCAGAAATCGGGTGGCGTGTCTAAGTCCAGTGCTGGTGGTTGGGTCAAAAAGAACAATTTTATCGATTACAGAGAATAATGAGCGAATGCCTTTCACAGGTTTCTTATACAAGCTTCAGTAACATCATTTCCCCATCCTCCAACTAGTGTTCCATCTCTAGTGACCACGACGTCGACGCCAGCCACAAGTTTCGCTTTACGGATACGATACAGAAAAACCGTTTTTAGCTTGTCAACCAGATTGCACAGACCACATGTTCGCTGTCCATTTTTCTTCTGTACTCGAACTACATGAAATCCTCACCAGTCGAGCTAACATGGGACAGCGAAACTATAGAAACGAGGTAGTGCTGTCGAATAAAACGGAAATGCAGAAAATTCTCAATGATGAGGAAATTAAGACAAGACAACCGATATACATTGAAAACTTACAAAGAAAATCCAAAGACTCGTTTTCAGGGCGCATTCCGAATTTTCTTTGTTTCATGTTTATGTTTATTCTTAAGAGTTGGAATTTGGTGACTATAAATCAACATTTCTTTCAGATCTGCTATTTTTCTACTTAGTCTCCATGATGTCCTATGGCCTAACACCAGGGTCTTGTAAATGTGTGTATTCCCTGTTCCTAAGAGTTCCTGTGCTTGCAGCCGTGTTTTCTTCAAAGTTCTCCCACGCAGAGAATCCTTAACAGGCCCAAGGCATGGAAATCCAACAGCACCAGATGTGGGCTGTACGTACGAGGGTTGCCCAAAAAGCAAAGCACCGCATTTTTTTCTCAGCCGAAAACGATGTTACGAATGCGAAACGTTACGTATGTATTATTTGAAGTCTCCTGAGTGAGCGCGCCAAGTTTCCGTCGCTTCCGACAGATAGCGTGGCTGCAGGACAGTTTCAAAATCGCGTCTGTAGGTGATGTATGTTACAAGCAAGGTCCCGTCATTGAATTTCTCTTTGCAGAGAAGGAAACTGTGGGGAATACTCACAAACGTTTGTGCAAAGTCTATGTAGCATCTGCTGTTGAGAGAAGTACAGTTAGTCGCTGGGCACGAAGGGTTAGATCGTCAGAAGGCGGGGCTCACGATTTGCAGCGATCGGGGAAACCATCCACGGCTGTCACAATAGACACACGTGACCGTAGCCCCCTCGGACTTCCACTTGATTGGGCCATTAAAGGACGCCATTCGTGGAAGACATTATAAAGGACCGCGAGGAGGCGATTCACACAGTGAAGCACTGGCTCCAACACCAGTTCAAGGATTGGTAACGACAGGGCATACACGCCCTTGTTTCGCGCTGGAGGACGGCCATAGAACGCGATGGAGATTACGTGGAAAAATAGGGTGTGTAGATAAAACATCATTCTTTCGTGTGTGGAATTCTTATTACGTTCGATAAAGAATTGTTGAAGAAAACAATGCAGTGTATTACTTTCTGGGTAACCCTCGTAGGATGTGGTGGTGGCAGGACGTCCCGAACGTAGCCAGTCATGCAGCTCCCCTTGTGCACCTGCTGACGCTTTTAAATCTCTTTAACCAAAGTGCAACAATACTCATATCAACTGTATCATCACCATACACTGCATCAAATGTTTAGGTATGTTTACCTCGGATCCTTTATCCGAGACCAAAGATTCAATTGTAACACGTTGCTTGTAATGAGTGTCAGGAATAGCTGCCACTCTGGTGCTTCACTACGACTCTGCTGTCTGTCGGAATTGTTCGACACTTTTCGTGCAGAAGAAAAGGAAAGTATTAAACACCTGAAGGGGAGTTTTAAGGGACATTACTTCAATAGCAGCCCTTGTATTTGGTGTTAATAAATCTAACCAGACAGCTTGTAAGGAATCACTAGGGACCGACGGTTTCTCACGACGAAGCACTGAGACTTGGAAAGCTTATCAATTGAGTTCCAACTTTCTTGCACGCAGGGAAAGGAACAATCAACATGAATATCAAACCAGATTTTGAGCATACTTAATCACTCAGTTAAACTCAGAACGCGTCGAATATCCGTGGCCCTTTCGAGCCATGTGGTTCTCGGCCACATTATGTTGCTGCCTGACCAGAGTAACACATCGCACCCATCAACGGCCCTCCGCGCTTCTACTGGAGGTAAATACTGATGACACTGAAATATCGCTATCGGCGGCAAGTGCTGCAGTCCAGCACAGATAATCCTGGCAAATGTGCCAAGTTTGCCTGCAGCGCAAGGACGCTAAGCCTTTCGACGCTCTGAGTTTACAACGCATCTGCCATGTCCCGCCACAGTTCTAATCTCTTCATCACAGAGAGAGAGGGAGAGAGAGAGATGACTGGCGCGGAAATTACCTCGACCTCGGCATGGGACGCTATTCTCCGTCGAATGGAATCCCTTAGTTTGTGGAACAAGAGCTAATTCTCTTAGGGGCGACATATTACTAGACAAACACATGTGGCCACGTCTCAGTAGACTAAATCAGCCTACGCTTTGAGATCGTTTATAAGTGTTGCATGCAGGTAGCCAATTAAACATTTTGATACATCGTGAACACGTTGTCAATTTAGCGATAGGCATTTATTTGCGTGCATCAATGAAGCGCGCTGTTTCAGCCTCCATTTCAGATCACATCTACACTCAATGAATCAATATAACGTGCATGGTTAAAAAAAAAGTTTTGTTGCACCGAGTGTTCGTTAATAAAAGTGAAGCGACACTGCTCATATCACTGAGAAACTACAGTACTCCATCCTTTCTGGAACGTGCGTCCCGGACATAATTATTTCCTTTTTCGGTATTCCGAATGAGAATCTTGCAGCCGTTTTCAAAGTGTGTCTGGGGCAGGATTCTGGGCTTGGAAGCAAGCCTGTTTATTTTAACCTGATCAGATTAGGGTCATCAGGTCCTCTTTTACAATGGACCAGCGTTATACACATAGAGTACCTTTTCATATCATAGTTACCTAAGAAATAATGCTTTTAATGAGGCAGTGTTAAAACGGTTGGAAAGTGTATAGTGAGGAAATAATAATGTCGACTAATAAAGTTAATACTGCCATTACGTGTACTACTGCTGCTGTTGCTGCTGCTAATGATGATGATGATGATAATGATGATGATAATGATGAAGACAACAATAATAATAATAATAATGGTGGTAGTGATAAGATATTGGCAGGTATGAAAAAAAAAGTTATAGGTGGTTTCTGATTTAGAGACTTCTGGGGAAAGAAAATGTAAGGAGACTGCTCCAGCCAAGAATGGTTGGAAATGGGGAAAATCTGGTTGGGGAAAAAAATGTACATGGGAAACGAGTGCGTACAGGGACAATGATAATCTTTATTCTTGTTTTAGTGGGTCTACCATTAACTATCTTCCGAAGCCAGATATGTTATTCGATTCTCCAATATACTGCGGGAGGTTATTCCAGAGTCGGATTCCCGCTGCTGAGAACGACTTCGGGAAAGTGGCTGAACGACAGAGTGGATAAGAAAGGAGTTTGCTTTGACGGGAACAGGTGTTTCTGCCGTGCTGTTCGGGCAAGAGCGTTAAGATCGAGGAGAGATACAGGGACAGTGTACATTAATAACACAGTAGAGAAGAAAAAGGATATGGAAGTCTCAGCGATTGTCTGCACTCAGTCAGGATAGCTGTGCGTAAGATGATCACAGAGTGAATATTGCAGATATAACGATCACAGGCATTCATAACCAGTTCCAGACGCCCTGAGGTTTACTCAGAAAAACCTATTAAAGATAAATTCGCTGCAATCAATAACTGGAAGTATAAGTGGTTCTACAAGTTTCTTTTTCAGGTCAAGTGGGAAGAGCTTTTTATATTTTTATAGGGCATACAGAGATCTTAATGCCTTCTTGTACGCTGAAGTTACGTACTCTGTCCAATTCAGATTTTCGTCTGTTATTACTCCTACACTCTTTCCTGAGGGACAGAAGTTGATGTTCGTCAATTTGGGGTTAGAGATAGTAGGATTCACAATATTTTGGCCTAATGAGCGTAGAATGATCAACCAGTGCCGCTTGGGTTTTGAATGGGTTGAGTTTGAACACAATACACTGCGCCCATTTTGATAGAGCACACAGATCGCGGAGATTGACGATAGCTGTCTTCTGGTTTACTGCTTATGCGCAAACGTACAGCTGGAGCTCATCAGCGAATATCTGGTATCCGTTGTACGACGAAACTGAAGGCACATCATGAACACACAATTAAGAATATAGGACCTAATACCCGCTACCTTTGTGACTTTATGATGCTAGACGTGACACACTTCTGGATAGACATTAGGTATGAGCGAAACCATTGCACTGCACTTGGCGAAAAATTTATGCTGCGAAGTTTGGCAGATAAAATGTTGAAGTCGACAGTGTCCGAGGCTTCGCGGAACTCTTAGAAGTACATGATGGTCGCCTCTTGTGCATCCATCGCGTCGTCTGTTACCAGTATGCGATGTTTACAGAAATGTGATTGGTATCCATGAAGTAGGTTGTTAGTGCTTAGTTATTTTGTTAGCTAGTCGTGGAACGTGTATTCTCAGATCTTGGACAGTGCAGTAAGAATGAAAATAGGTTGGTAATCAAATAGTGCTGCGGCAACGTAATTTTTGGTAGTGGCTTAAGAAGTTTCTGTTTCCAGGCCTCAGGGAAAACATTTGTGGTTAAGGAGTGGTTGACGATAGCTGTTACCATGGGCAGTGGTGGGCCAGTAATAAAGCTTCCTCATTTGGACTGTGACATCATCGTATCCAGTAGATGCTTATCTGGTGCGCATGATGACTTTTTTTGACGGTATTGCAAGTAACAAACTTCAGATAGAGTTTTTCGTAGCTACAGTCGTTTACTCGAGTGAAGTAATGCTTGGGAGTCTGTTTGTTCTCTAAGACATCAAAACCATGTGCCTCATAGCTAGAGACATACTGCGTGCTTCAGTACGTACGTGCCACAGATAACGTTGTTGGCACAACACATTAGCACAACAGCGCTGCACAACTCCGCCAGCTACAGATAAAACTTGTTTGTCAAAGATAAAACGTTGCGAGTGCCGAGTATATAGAAACAGAGCACTGCTCGAGAAGCCACGAATCCTCCTGACTACGGCTCAAGAGGCACACGGTTCCAATTGGTGGCAAAAGGCCGAATATTGGGCAGCCAGAACTCACAGAAGGCGTGTAGTGAGGAGACCTAGCCAAATGTCTTGAATGGAGGCTCTCGTCCTGGTTGACCAGGCTGCCTGTTAGTCGTATTTGCACTTACTCCAAAAGAACGAGGTTGACGCCACCAGCTGAATGTTGTTATAATTCACGGCACAGTCAGTGGAAACACGACGTCGAAACAGCGCAGATTAATTCTGGTGTAGAAGGCGGTCGTGACGTTAAGTTCATTCGATGGCGATGGGCCACTCATGTACAGTCACACGTTGTTTGCTTCGTGCTCCACCGTGACACTTACCACCTTTTATCCCCAGGGTGTGATTTGGAAAAAGATTGTAGAAAAATCCAGTTGCATCCATGTTAAACACATCACACGAGGCATACTTTTCCCTCACTCGGTTGAATTCATGCAACCAGCTGTTCACACTTTCTTCATCAACTTTATTTGCTTCACCACAAATTTATACAGATGAAATTGAATGTCTCTTTTGGAACCGATACAACCAACCAGCAGAACAACGGAAGTCTTCGATGCCCATATCTTTAGCAATATCAGTTGCTTTTGACTGAATCACAGGGCCAGTTAAAGGTATGTTAGATGCACGCATACGATTGAACCATTCTAGCAGTAACGTCTCGATGTCTCCATACTTGGCGGTACGAAGTCGTTTAGATTTGTTTCCAGAACCTGATGTCGCAGCATTAATAATTTTTTCTCGATTCTTAATAATAGTAGATAAAGTAGATTTAGGTATTCCAAACTGCTCTGCAATTGCTGTTTTCTTCGTACCACGGTACACTTCACCTAGAATGTTGAGCTTTAACTGTACGTTCAGAGCTGTCTATTTACTCTTTGCCAGTTTCGCGTGCTACGGTACCGGTTGTAACTGTAGTTTTTGTTCAGTATTCCAAGTCGATACGGCTACGACTAACGGAACACCTGTCAAATCTAGCACTGAGTAAATTCCTAAATGCAGCTCCACACGCTATTGAATGTCTTACAATGTACAGCATACGCTGATTGTTGAGGTGATAATCGCGGCTACCGACCTACAATACGTTAAAAACGGGTCAACAATAAGTATAATTAACTTTGTAGCTACATTTCCTACATTCACTTCGGAGAAAAAAAATACGTTTTAGAATACTCTAAGGTCGGAAGTTCGTGTTACAGTGAAGTTTAATTACGCTAGGAATTGAAACAGAGTTCGTAATTCGCCTTAACCGAAATTCGTGTTAACCGAAGAAACATACCATAAGAATTAATGTATTCCTGGCGGGACCAAGATTTTTTTCGCGTTAACCGCGATTTCATCTTATCCGAGTTCGCGCTAACGAGATTATACTATTGTAAGATTAAGTCGAATGGCGTCGGCATCATTTTAACAGCGGCAGAGGACTTCACTTCGCCGTAACTCCTTTCACTCTGAAACTACTTGACCCTATTCATCATCACTGGGTGCATCTGGCTAGTGGTGCCTGTTTCACTAGTCCTGTCAACAGTCTCCTAGCAGAAGCAGGGATTCTCCCTCTACAAATAAGACAGAGCCAGCTGCTGGTTTCTGACGCCATTCAATGATTCCCTGACCATCCTGTGTTCCCTGTCCTCATTGCAAAAGAGGGATGTCTCCTTCCTGATAGCTGTCCTTGGGGGGATTGACAGTTCGAATGCATCTAACTTTCCTCTGTTGGGATCTCCATCCCATTCACTGGAAAGTGCCCTGCTTGTTTCCTCCCGCATCCCACCCCTTGCTTGATGCCTTGAAAACGGTTTAGGACCGACCTATTCCAGGGTCCTGAGGCCTCTGTTACCCGTGTGAAATTCTGACGCTTCTGAAACAATGGATAAGATGGGATACGCTTTTACGTCTCCTACTGGTCTGGAACGCCGTTAACTACTGTATCATGTAGTGTGTTCACAGCGGAGCTGCTTGCCATTAACAGGGACCTCTATTTTGTGTCTAAGGTCTCCTCCACAGTTCTCCACAGTGTTTTAGTATACATTGATTCAATGAGCAGCTTGCGAGCTATAGATCAACGCTACTCTTGTCACCCTTTGGTCACTGCCAGCCACGACATTCTCTCTGCCTTTGGCCTTGTCGTCTGCTCCGTTGTCTTTCACTGGGTCTGAAGCCATGTAGGCATCCCTGGGAATGAACCTGCTGACCATTTGGCTAGATAGGCAGATTCTTAACCTATTCCAGGAACAGATATGCGGATACACATCAGATCTCTTTTTGCCCAAAAGTGGAATGACATCGGGTGTGCTACTGCTCTCAGAAATAGACTGTACGCAATTAAGGACACAATTGCAGTTTGGCACTTTTCTTTTCATTCCTCTATGAAGCAGTCCACTATGCATCGGTCACACTAGGCTCACCAATTGTTTTCTCTTACGTAACGAGCCACCCTCAAGATGTGGCTGTGGAGCTAGACTGATGGTATCCCAAATATTGGTGGAATGTCCCCCTTCTTTGGCCCTTTGTACTAAATATGAAGGGCTTATTTCAATAGTGGTACAAGTTCATTTTTGTTCATTTTGAGATACAGAGTCCTAAAGTTAAATGAGCGGTGAAAAATCTGCAGTTGAGATACCAGAAATAATTAAGCATATGGCTTCTTACTAGAGATGAAGCTTTCTTCCTGTCTGTTTGGATCATTAATTTCAGAAGCATTATAGGCAGAAAAGTGGAGGTAATGGACTTGTACCACTATTGAAATAAGCCCTTCATATAGCCTACTTGATTCCTTGTCTTTGATATTAGCAGATCATTCATGGACGGTTGAACTGGTACTCAGTTTCCTATGTGTGAAAGTGGTTTTTATTTTCAGTTATAAGGTTTTGCTTTACTCCTGGAGCAGAGGCTCGTGGTTGCGGTTAGAGCATCTCATTATGTTTTCTGGGTCTTGGACTGATGACCACTCCCCCTTGCAAAGACGACTCTTTTACATCTCACCACACGGCTCCCTGCCACTGTTCACGTGGCTCCTACCGTCGGAAGTTCGAGTTCTCCTTCGGGCATGGGTGTGTGTGTGTGTGTGTGTGTGTGTGTGTGTGTGTGTGTGTGTGTGTGTGTTGTCCTTAGGGTAAGTAAGTTTAAGTAGTATGTAAGCCTAGGGACCGATGGCCTCAGTAGTTTGGTCCCATAGGGACTTATCACCACCACCACCACCACCATTTTACACCTATGTTTTTTCAGTATTTCGTCTACCCTTTTATGACTTCTACTGTGTGTGTTTTTAGCTTTATAGTTTGACCACTCTGACCGGATCCGCCCACTTTTGGAAGGCCCTCTATCTTGTGCAACTAACTTTTGAATCGTGTGACTGATGACTTCGCCATTTAGTTCCATACCCCCTTCCCCCCCCCCCCCCCCCCCCGCCCACACACACACACACACTCATTCAGTCAACCAATGAAATTGCGAAGTAATGTGGAGCGGGTTCCTGCCTTGCTACATCCAAAAATTTTATGTGAACCTTCGCGTTTTCTAAAATATGTTAGACTGTGGGATTTTCTTCTTAATCCAATAGAAATATTTTGTGTAATATTCTCCTAGAAGTGAGTTTTGGCTGACTGGATACGGGATTTTCCTTTTTGCCTCATAACAAGTTGATGGATAGTGAAATTTTTATTTGTATGTATTGTATTGTATGTTAACCGGGGAACTAGAAACGACGGTGAGGCTCCGTCCCCGCCGCAGCCTCAGTGGTCCAGAACCCCACAACGACTACCGCAGTCCACTTCACCCCTCCGCCGCCCCACACCGAAGCCAGGGTTATTGTGCGGTTCGGCCCCCGGTGGACACCCCTTGCTTGGTAGAGTAATGGTGGTGTACGCGTACGTGGAGAACTTGTTTGCACAGCAATCGCCGACATAGTGTAACTGAGGCGGAATAAGGGGAACCAGCCCGCATTCGCCGAGGCTGACGGAAAACCGCCTAAAAACCATCCACAGACTGGCCGGTTCACCAGACCTCAACACAAATCCGCCGGGGACCAGGCGCTCCTTCCCGCCCGGAAAGTCGTACGTTAGACCGCACGACCAACCGGGTGTGCTTGAAATTTGTATTTACGTGTTCTACAGACTGAACGACTCGATTAGCTTATGGACAAGGGATGAAATATTAGTTTTAACAGAGGTAATGAAGAAATGTTACACGTGTAAATTTTCATAAAGAAACTGCGTGATTACTGAGCAGGATATAGCCGACAGCTGCCTCCAGAGAGTGCTGCGGCAGCAAATGACGTTAAGGAGCACGTCCTGAGTCATGCGGGCGCTTGCCTCGTGCGGTTTGGTTTCCCGTCCATTCACGTGAGCTGCCTCGTTCCGTGTGAGGGCGGCTGTAGAAGCTGTGGTGTAGCGATTGCGTCCTCACAACGACTCGTGCTGTGGCAGGCGCGCCCTCTCTTTGGCGGCTAGCACGGCGTTCTCGCTGCGGTGGCAAACGTGCTGCCAACCAGGCGGAGCTCTCTGATCAGCGGCCAGTAGCCGGCGCTGCCTCTGAGGTCCTCGGAGGCAGCCGGCCGTGCCGTGCTTGTGCGTGTCAAGGACGCGCCGCGCCACGCTGCGCAGGCTCGAGGACGCATTCCTGCGGAGCTACGCGTGCTGCGTGCGCGAACCAGCCGTCCGCCGCCGCAGCGACAGCTAGCTACCAGCTCACTGCTCACTCCGTGGGCCCGCAGGGCCGCAGACCGTGTCGTGGCAGTTCGCGTCGCGCAACCAAAACCGTGCGTGGCGCCTGTACCAGCTTGCGCGTTCAGATTTCTGCAAATTTTGACTCGTGTATAGCTTAGCGACCCATATGTATAATTTGTATGGCATTTTCGGCAGTGAGTCCCCTTCCGGAGTGTACGGCAGCCTAGTGCAAATCTTTTTAGTTGGCATCACTGCGGCGACTTTTGCGACACTGGAGAGTTGCTTCAGCCAGTCTAGTTAATAGCCCTATATGGGAAGTATGGGTGGTAGTAATAATAATAGGACAGCAAGCTGTCACTGAAGTAGAGGGGAGTAGCCTTGTGCCAGTCTACAAGTGAAACCTGGTGTATGTGGAGAGGATATTTTCGCTATTAGTCAAGCACTAGAGAGTTGCTCCAGCCAGTCTAGCCAATAGTCCTATGTGGGGAAGATGGGTAATAATGATAGAACAGAAACCTATCACTAAAGTACAGGGCAGTTGCTGCCTGCCCATCTGTAAGTGAATAGCTGCTGCTTGGAGGAACGTGATGATGATTAATAATATTAGAACAAAATATTTTTCCCCTTTATTGTGGCTGGCAACGACACATCGACACCACTCAATCATGATCAGGACAGCGCACACACACACACACACACACACACACACACACACTCCCGAATGGAGAAAATCCCAGATCCGTCTGATAATCGAAATCCGGGGGCACGTGATCGAGAGTCAGCAACGGTAAGTGCACGACTACGAATTGGGTGGGCGTCATATTTAAGCCAACAGCTCACACTGCTCCATCTCCAGTCGACAATATACACTCCTGGAAATGGAAAAAAGAACACATTGACACCGGTGTGTCAGACCCACCATACTTGCTCCGGACACTGCGAGAGGGCTGTACAAGCAATGATCACACGCACGGCACAGCGGACACACCAGGAACCGCGATGTTGGCCGTCGAATGGCGCTAGCTGCGCAGCATTTGTGCACCGCCGCCGTCAGTGTCAGCCAGTTTGCCGTGGCATATGGAGCTCCATCGCAGTCTTTAACACTGGTAGCATGCCGCGACAGCGTGGACGTGAACCGTATGTGCAGTTGACGGACTTTGAGCGAGGGCGTATAGTGGGCATGCGGGAGGCCGGGTGGACGTACCGCCGAATTGCTCAACACGTGGGGCGTGAGGTCTCCACAGTACATCGATGTTGTCGCCAGTGGTCGGCGGAAGGTCCACGTACCCGTCGACCTGGGACCGGACCGCAGCGACGCACGGATGCACGCCAAGACCGTAGGATCCTACGCAGTGCCGTAGGGGACCGCACCGCCACTTCCCAGCAAATTAGGGACACTGTTGCTCCTGGGGTATCGGCGAGGACCATTCGCAACCGTCTCCATGAAGCTGGGCTACGGTCCCGCACACCGTTAGGCCGTCTTCCGCTTACGCCCCAACATCGTGCAGCCCGCCTCCAGTGGTGTCGCGACAGGCGTGAATGGAGGGACGAATGGAGATGTGTCGTCTTCAGCGATGAGAGTCGCTTCTGCCTTGGTGCCAATGATGGTCGTATGCGTGTTTGGCGCCGTGCAGGTGAGCGCCACAATCAGGACTGCATACGACCGAGGCACACAGGGCCAACACCTGGCATCATGGTGTGGGGAGCGATCTCCTACACTGGCCGTACACCACTGGTGATCGTCGATGGGACACTGAATAGTGCACGGTACATCCAAACCGTCATCGAACCCATCGTTCTACCATTCCTAGACCGGCAAGGGAACTTGCTGTTCCAACAGGACAATGCACGTCCGCATGTATCCCGTGCCACCCAACGTGCTCTAGAAGTTGTAAGTCAACTACCCTGGCCAGCAAGATCTCCGGATCTGTCCCCCATTGAGCATCTTTGGGACTGGATGAAGCGTCGTCTCACGCGGTCTGCACGTCCAGCACGAACGCTGGTCCAACTGAGGCGCCAGGTGGAAATGGCATGGCAAGCCGTTCCACAGGACTACATCCAGCATCTCTACGATCGTCTCCATGGGAGAATAGCAGCCTGCATTGCTGCGAAAGGTGGATATACACTGTACTAGTGCCGACATTGTGCATGCTCTGTTGCCTGTGTCTATGTGCCTGTGGTTCTGTCAGTGTGATCATGTGATGTATCTGACACCAGGAATGTGTCAATAAAGTTTCCCCTTCCTGGGACAATGAATTCACGGTGTTCTTATTTCAATTTCCAGGAGTGTACATTTACATCCTACTCCACAAGCCGCTAAATGGCATGTATCGGAGGGTTACTTCAGGTACCACTGACTGAATCCCCTTATCCTGTTTCACTCGCGAATGGCGCTTGGGAGGAATGGTCGTCGGTTAACCTCTGTATTGGCTCAAATTATTCGGATTTTCTCGTCGCGGTCATTATGCGAGATGCATCTGGGAGGAAGTAATATATTGTCCAACTGTTCCCGGAAAGTGCTTTCGCGAAATTTCAGTAGTAAACCTCTCCATGATACACAGCGTCTCTCTTTCAGCGTCTGTCACTGGAGTTTGTCGAGCGCCTTTTTGTTGTACTCGCGCCGACTAAATGGACTCGTGACGAAGCGCGCCGCACTACGTTCCATTTTCCCAATCTTTTCTATCAGTCTTACCTGGTAAGGAACAATGAACAATACTCAACAGTCAGTGGAACAAGCGCGTTATGCCATTTCGTTCTTGGAGTTACATTTCCTTCGGATTCTCCCTGTGAATCTCAGTCTGACATCTGCTTTTCCTACTATTCGTTTAATGTGATCATTCAAGTTAACGTCGCTCTGGATACCCACTCCACGATATTACGATAGATACTGTTTCCAGTAGTTTCTCATCAATAGCATAGTTGCACAGTATGGCATTCTCAAAAAATGGTTCAAATGGCTCTGAGCACTATGGGACTTAACATCTGCTGTCATCAGTCCCCTAGAACTTAGAGCTACTTAAACCTAACTAACCTAAGGACATCACACACATCCATGCCCGAGGCAGGATTCGAACCTGCGACCGTAGCAGTCGTGCGGTTCCGGACTGAGCGCCTAGAACCGAGTGGCATTCTTTTACTATGCATGCGTTATACACTGAGGCGACAGAAGTCATGAGATAGCGACATGCAGGCGTAGAGAGGGCTCTAGTGTCGCTTACACAAGGCTGGCGCGACCCTCATTTGTACTCACGTCATGCATTTGAAAAGGTTTTCGCTGTGACAGGTGCAGCTAGTGGCATGGGACGTCTGTTTCGGAATTCTTTAGGTAATTCAGTATTCCGAGATCTAACATGTCAATATGGTGCCGAGAAAACCAAATTTCAGGCATTACCTCTCACCACGGACAATGCAGTGGCCGACGGCCTTCACTTAACGACTGAGAGCAGCCGGGTTTGCGTGGAGTTGTCAGTGCTAACAGACAAGCAACTCTGCGTGAAATAACCGCAGAAAGTGTGGGACGTACGACGAAGGTTTCCGCTATGACTGTTCTGCGACATTTGGCGCCAATGCGCTATGGCAGCAGACGACCGACGCGAGTGCCTTTGCTAACAGCACGACATCGCCTGCAGCGTCTCTGCTTGGTTGGACCATAGACGACTGGAAGACCGTGGCCTGATCACATGAGTGCCGGTTTCAGTACCAGGGTTCTTCCGGCAGAAGAAAGGTTTTGGAACCCCGATTCTAGACCCTTCACAAGACTTGTCAGTCTCCGTTTAAAAAGGTGGAAGGTACATTAAAAATGCTATTTAATTTATCGCCTAATAAAATAGAGGTATTAAATCTGTAGCTCATAGCTCCAATTCGGGCCACAATTTTTCGCGTTTGGTTTAAAGACAACTCAAGCGAATGATTTGGCCGTCCAGATCGGCCGACATGAATCCCATTGAACATTTATGAGACGCAATCGAGAGGTCAGTTCGCGCACCAAATCCTGCAGCGGCAACATCTTGACAATTATGGACACATATAAGGCAGCATGGTTCAATATTTCTGCAAGGGACTTGAAACGACTTTGAGTCGATGCCACGTCCACTACGCCAGGCAAAAGGAGATCCGACACGATATTAGGCGGCATCCCATGACTTTTGTCACCGCTTTGTATGTTACATTTCTTCAACATCCAATGTCAACTGCCAGAGCCTGCACGATTCATCATTCGTCTGTTGGTCATTCTGCAAATAGATACAGTCTTCTGGCGTTACTACATTCTTAACCGCGTCACCTGCGAACAGTCTTAAAGAGCAAACGACGCTTTTTCTAGCAGATCAACCACAAGACCTTCGTACTAGCGATAAAAATAAGGAATCCTCATATTGATAAACAATAAAAGTTTATCGAAACAAATGAAATGCCGGGCTCTGGCGTATTCCTAGTTCCTTTAAGATTTGATGGACACACAGCTCTGTTAACACCTCTCATAGAAACTTGCTACTCGAAAACAAACAGTGAGAAGAACGTTTGATATTCATCACCGGTCATGTTTATACGTCGTTTCAGGGGATTGGGGGTTTTCTAATTGCAAATACTATTTATAGAGCTTTTACTATCTTGGGATCTACAGTTGCGGATCTATGCAAGTCTGTACAAACTGAGGGCTTGTCGTCATTAGAGCTTTCTGGCATGTCATATCCAAAGCTACATCTCTAGTTCACATACCATCTCCACACGTGTTTCAAACATCACCAATATATTAGACTACAAAGTACGACTAGTAGTTACACCGATCCAAGCAGATGCGTATTTAGGCGCAGAAGGTAGAAAACACTCCTGGAAAAGTAGTGGAGCACTTGATTTGTATTTTTCTCTACAATTATTTAGCGTGATTACACTCACATAAAAAATTCCAACACCGATAAATAATCAATGTACAGTAATGGAATTTCGGAAATACATTTGTCTAGCTAACATATTTAAGTGATTAACACTGCAAGATCGCAGGTTAATGTAAGCGCGAAGCACTGCATTTCAAATGTGAAATGACCGACATAACCACCAGAATATAGAATCCAAACATACAAATCTCCATGCATATTATTGTACAGGTGTGGGATGCCGGTTCGTGGAATGAAGTTGTGTGCCTGTTGGACTTGGTCGGTCAATATGGCTTCAGATGGCTCTGAGCACTATGGGACTTAACATCAGGTCACCAGTCCTCTAGACTTACAACTACTTAAACCTAACTAACCTAAGGACATCACACACATCCATGCCCGAGGCAGGATTCGAACCTGCGACCGTAGCGGCCGCACGGTTCTAGACTAAAGCGCCTAGAACCGCTCAGCAACGCCGGCCGGCGGTCGGTCAATACAAAGACGATTAATGCTGTTTGAGGATGACGCTGGAGTTATCGTCCTTTGATGCTCCATATGCGCTCGATTGGAGACAGATTTGGTGATCGAGTAGATTAGGGCAACATGTCGACACTCTGTAAAGTATGTTCGGATTTAACAGCGGTAAGTGGTCGAGCGTTATGCTGCTGAAAAACATCCACTATGCTGCTCTTCATGAATGGCAGCACAAGAAGTCGAATCACCAACTGACGTACAAATTTGCAGTCAGGGTACGTGGGATAAACAAGAGAGTGCTCCTGTTCTCATACGAAATCGCACGCCAGACCAAACTCGACGTGCGCTCAACTGGACCAGTCCCAACCAACACATGGCCCTCACTGCCACCGAGGCAGAATCAGCATCCATCAGAAAACGCTACAGACCACCACTCCGCCCTCGAATGAGCTCCCGCTTGGCATCACTAAAGTCGCAAACGGTGGTGGTCCGGTGTTAAAGAATGCACGCTACAGGGCGTCTGACTCTGAACTGTCCTTGAAGCAACTGCTTCGTAGCAATTCATTGTGTCACTCTGGTGCCGACTGCTCCTCGAATTGCTGCGGCAGGTGCAGCACGATGCGCCAGAGACATACGCCGAACGATACGGTCTTCCATCTCGACAGCGCCATGTGGCCACCCGGAGCCCGCTCTTTTTGCTACGGTACATCCTTGTTACCTCCGCTGTCAGCAATCATGTACAGTGAATACATTTCTGCCAAGTCTTTCTGCAGTATAGTGAAAAGAACATCCAGCTTCTTGTGGTCCCATTACACTGAAACTCGGCCCGGCCGGTTGGCCGTGCGGTCTAACGCGCGGCTTTTCGGGCGGGAAGGAGCGCCTAGTCCCCGGCACGAATCCGCCCGGCGGATTTGTGTCGAGGTTCGGTGAACTGACCAGTCTGTGGATGGTTTTTAGGTGGTTTTCCATCTGCCTCGGCGAATGCGGGCTGGTTCCCCTTATTCGGCCTCAGTTACACTATGTCGGCGATTGCTGCGCAAACAGGTTCTCCACGTACGCGTACACCACCATTACTCTACCACGCAAACACAGGGGCTACACTCGTCTGGTGTGAGACGTTCCCAGCGGGGTCCACCGGGGGCCGAACTGCACAATAACCCTGGATTCGGTGTGGGGCGGCGGAGGGGTGAAGTGGACTGCGGTTGTCGTCGTGGGGTTGTGGTCCACTGCGGCTGCGGCGGGGACGGAGTCTCTCCGTCGTTTCTAGCTCCCCGGTTAACATACAATACAATACAATACAATACACTGAAACTCAATTAGCTGTTGATGATAACATCTTGGTCATGTTAAAGGCATTTCTGGCGAACATCAACTCAGTACGTCCAATTTCTAAGGTAACTGACGCTCACGACCGTCACACCGCGTATTTGAAGAAGGTCTGATTTGCATCCTGATAAGAGGCGCTAAAAGAGCCACTCTTACGTGATTGTCACGAAATCTGATTAAACATCATCTTTCAGATGCAGCAGCACTCGTACCAACTTTCGTTTGTTTCGCACAACTCCTTATCGGTGTTCGAACTTTTTTCCGTCAGTAGAAATCGTAATCGTTTCCGAAGTAGTTGAAAAAGAAATTTCAGATTGAAAGAGTTCCCCTGGGCAGTTTATATATTTTTCAGGCGCTTGATGGTACGCATCTGTTTTGGAACTGAGTTTAACAGGCTTTAAACATTTACACACACACACAGACAGAGAGAGAGAGAGAGAGAGAGAGAGAGAGAGAGAGTGAGAGGGGGGGCGGAGGGGGAGGGAGGGAGAGAGGGGAGTTGCCAGCTGTGTCAGACAATGTATACTGAATGAATAAAAAAATGTAATCCAGTCACACATACAAACAGCAACCAAAATGACGCACGAAATATTTACGCGCTTCTTTCTCTCATTCTTTCTTTCTGTTACTGTTCCCTCCGACTGTCAAAGGCGACGGGAATTTGAAGGGTCCAGGCTGCATAAACCAAGCAAGAGAAGGTAGATGGAATACATCCAGTGAGCTATCAAATGCGCACCTTCGCTCTGTATTCTTACTTGCGTAATTCGGCAGAGGGAATATGTCCGTCGGCTTTTTTGGCATTGCGCATCAAAGGAATTTCTTTGTTTCCATTATTGACTTTTTTTATATCAACACAGCTGCAGCACACTAAAGTGAAAAACTTTATAAGTCAGCAATTCAGGTTCCGTGTTTCATTTTGTTGTGTGAGTAGTAACTATATCTGGGAGAAGAGCTATAATTAAGAAGAAGAGGAACGAACGTAAGCGACTCGAGCACTAATCTGCGAAGTATTCTTCGTGGAAGTATAGCCAAAATCCACGAAACTTTTATCGGAACTTTTAAACTACGCGTTTATCAAAAAGGCTTCCCAAAAGTTCATGTAATTTATCTGTACCATATATCACCAGTTCAGTTGTTACTCCTCAAATTACAATCACACGTTTTTCAAAGTTTTAATTGGCTTTTTTTACTGCTTCTATGTCCAGACGAATCTTGAAAATTAGGTGGACTGATAAGGTAAGGATGTAGAGGTTTTGTGCAGAATCGGAGAGGAAAGGAATATGTGGAAAACACTGATAAGGAGAAGGGACGGGATGGTAGGACATACGTTAAGACATGACGGAATGATTTAGGAAGAAACGACATTTTATCTATGGAGTGCGTGATTGATTCAATTGTAAAAATTGTTTGTTTATTTATAGACACAATCACATGTTTGTGACACAGTCATAACCGGTTTCGGCCATACAACGACCATCTTCAGATTCTAAAGGCGGCATACACTGAACACAGGTTCATGCGTTGTCAAAGTGAGGGAATGACTTCCATGGTATTAGAGCGAGCTGCAGAGGGCAAAAACTGTAGAGGAAGACAGAGATTGGAATACATCCAACAAATAATTGAGGACGTAGGTTGCAAGTGCTACTTTGAGATGAAGAGGTTAGCACAGAAGAGGAACTCCTGGCGAGCCGCATCAAACAAGTCAGAAGAATGATGACGAAAAAAAAGTCCAGTGAAATGCTGCCATTATTTTCTGTTTCTTCTGTTATTAACTGTATCCGAAAAATCTCCTCTGTTTTCAGTCAATAATTCTTTGAAGTATTTTACCCAAGTCTCGATTCTAATGTGGTTAATTTGTTGAGTTTCTTTAGAATTGTTTCTCATTGATTTCTTCCCTACCTCTGAGCGTCTCTTACCTCCAATTAGACTATCCACTTTATTATAGGTATTTCCCCAAATTTTATTTTTGTCACCATTTGCCTTATGTTAGCTTGTTGTGCTCTGAATTCTATCTTGTCCTGGATACTTTGTGTGTTTTAAATATTTTTCTCTCTTTATCTGTATTTCTTTCTCTATTTCTAGATCAAAATAGCATAAAGACTTTTCTCTCATAATTAATTTCTTCGCCCAGGGCTTCTTTGGCTGCGTCATGTAGAGCATTAACGATATATTTATATTGTTTATCTGTATTGTCAAATTCTGTTTCAATTAATTTTCATCTAACCTTTTTTTTTGAACAGATAACAGTACTTAAATTTTCAAAGCTATGTACATTATACTTCGGGATTTTTATTTCAGTTTTAAAGTATGCGTCCTCGTTAGCTCTTCCACCTCATTTCACATCAAACTGGAATCACTGTTCTAGCTAAACGCTTTTCCACGCTACATCATTTCATAGCCTTACACAAAGCCAATTCATAGCAGTCACAGGAACGTACGTACACCGGTAGGATGAGGTCGCAGCCAAAACAAGTAAAAAAAAAATTGTAAATTTGTGGTAAGAGCTTATGGGACAAAACTGCTTAGGTCATCAGTCCCTAAGCTTACACACTACGTAATCTAACTTAAACTAACTTAATCTACGGAGAATACACGCATCCATGGATCCCAAAGGTGTTCTACAGGATTCAGGTTAGGACTCCGTGCAGGCCAGTCTATTACAGGGATGTTATTATCGTGTAAACACTCCGCCACAGGCCATGCATTATGAACAGGTGTTCGATCGTGTCGAAAGATGCAATCGCCATCCCCGAATTGCAATTTAACTGTGGGTAACAACAAGGTGCTTAGAACATCAATGTCGGCCTGTGCTGTGTCAGTGCCAAGCAAAACAACAAGGGGTGCAAGCTCCTTCCATGAAAAACACTATAACACGCGTCGCTTGGCAGTTACCTGCGTGATGTGTGGCTTATGAGCAGCCGCTCGGTCACGAAATTCAAGTTTTCTCACCTCCCGTCTAACTGTCACATTACTTACAGTGGATCCTGATGCAGTTTTGGATGTGTGATGGTCTGGATAGATGTCTACCTATTATACATTATGGTCTCTTCAACTGTCGGCGGTCTCTGCCAGTCAACAGACGAGGTTGGCCTGTGCGCTTTTGTGCTGTACGTATCCCTTCACGTTTCCACTTCAGTATCACATCGGAAATAGTGGACCTAGGGATGTTTAGGAGTGTGAAAGTCTCGCGTACAGACGTATGATACAAGTGACACCCAATCACCTGATCACAAATAAGGTCTTTGGAAAAGTCATTAACTGGTCTTCTGCAAATGGGCTTGCTCTAAACTTTGAAAAAACGCAGTACATCCAATTTTCTGCTGGAAAAAGTACAGTTCCTTCAATAAATATAACACATCAACAGAAGTCAGTAGATAGGATAGAGCATACTAAGTTTTTGGGTGTACATATAGATGAGAATCTTAATTGGAAAATTCATATTTTGGATCTCCTAAAGTGACTAGGTTCAGCAACTTTTGTGATCAGAATAATTGCCAATGCCGATGACATAGAAATTAGTAAGCTAACATACTTTGAATACTTTCACTCTCTGATGTCATACGGAATAATATTTTGGGGTATCTCAACATTTAGACAAAAAGTATTCACTGCTCAAAAGAAAGTGGTTAGAATATAATGTATGGGGTTCATAGTCACACATCTTGTAGACATCTTTTTAAAAGATAGGGAATTCTTACAACAGTCTCACAATACATCTACTCACTATTGAAATTTGTTCTCAACAACATGGACCAGTTTAAAAACAGCCGTGACATTCATCTGGAATGAAATTTTCACTCTACAGCGGATATGAAACTTCCTGACAGATTAAAACTGTGTGCCGGACCGAGACTCGAACTCGGGACCTTTGCCTTTCCGCTGTAGAGTGAAAATTTCATTCTAGAAACATCCCCCAGGCTGTGGCTAAGCCATGTCTCCTCAATATCCTTTCTTTCAGGAGTGCTAGTTCTGCAAGGTTCGCAGGAGAGCTTCTGTAAAGTTTGGAAGGTAGGAGACGAGATACTGGCAGAAGTAAAGCTGTGAGGACGGAGCGTGAGTAGTGTTTGGGTAGCTCAGTCGGTAGAGCACTTGCCCGCGAAAGGCAAAGGTCCCGAGTTCGAGTCTCGATCCGGCACACAGTTTTAATGGTTCAAATGGCTCTGAGCACTATGGGACTCAACTGCTGAGGTCATTAGTCCCCTAGAACTTAGAACTAGTTAAACCTAACTAACCTAAGGACATCACAAACATCCATGCCCGAGGCAGGATTCGAACCTGCGACCGTAGCGGTCTTGCGGTTCCAGACTACAGCGCCTTTAACCGCACGGCCACTTCGGCCGGCACACAGTTTTAATCTGCCAGGAAGTTTCATAACATTTATGATTATAATAGCAGAAAAAAAGACTTACACTATCCTTTGCTCAAACTATCTTTGACACAGAAAGAGGTAAAATATGCTGCTATAAAAATATTCGACAAATTATCAGATGAAATAAGGTGTCTGACAGACAGCAGTAGTAGCTTCAAAAATAAATTGATATATCTGATTGACAACTCCTTCTATACCATAGATGAATTCCTGAATAGAAATAAGAAAATCTATAAACATAGTATATGCATTTTTTGCCATTTAAAGGAATGGGGTATTTAATAGAAATATTAATCTTTAACTCTGTATAAAAATTTTTGTTTCATATGTGCATTTCTTGTGCACTTGACACGTTCCACATCATAACGGCTACCGTACGGTGGGATTGATCAATGGAACACGGAACCAACTAAACTAACTAACTAAACTATACTAAACTTGTCCGTGAGTTCCGCGGAGCGCCCCATGCTGCTCTCTCACGTTGTCTAACGGCAACTGAGGTCGCTGATATGGAGTACCTGGCAGTAGGTGGCAGCACAATGAATGCTCCTAATATGAAAAACGTATGTTTTTGGAGGTGTCTGGATACTTTTGATCACACAGTGCATCTTTCGAAGATGCGCGACTGTTAACCGCTGTAGACCGGAATACCGGTGTTTCCGTTGTTTAGAATGGCCTCGCAGTTGCACAACAGACGCGGACGATGGTCTGAGGACGCCACATTTACGCCAGTTATTGGCTTGCGAAATGGCAGCCAATGCCACGGTCCGGTCCGCGCGTACAACTGTTAAAAGGACAGCGGGCCGGAGGGGTTAACCGGCGACCGGCGTTACTTGTCCCGAGGTTCCAGGCCACGGCCGGTTCGCGCCACGGCGCGCGCTCTGCCAGTCGGGATACCAGTGCTGGTAGCTGGCGGCACCGTATGTTGGAGGGGCGACACTGTGCATTCACGAAAACTTGCTCCGTGTTTCTTTTACTTTCTTGATTAAATTAATTTCTTTCGAAAGATCTCCATACATATTACAAAAAATGTATGTGCTTACGTTCCAGATCTCCTCCTAAACCAATTGATCAATTTGAACCAAACTTGGAACACACATCATTTTCTGTCTCGAGACATCGGTGTAGGGCTAAGAACCACCTGCTTATTAAAAGAGCGGGTGTTAGGTAAAAAGGAATGTAGCTCACGACGCGCGAATTCTCAGACTTTATCCATCCAGTGTTTGAGAATGATATCACTTAGCGACTTGCAACAAACTTAACAAATCCCGAGGCGTGTTTTTTAAGTAACTACCGTTTTGAAATTTAAAAAAGACGTGCTAAGATATTGTGGTGTGCGTACTGTAAGACCTTCGGTACACACACCATCAGATTATTTGGCTTGTCGTTCTAGCGAAGTAGGCGAGTGTCAGCAATATGTCTCGTGGTCTTATCGTGGCGTGTTTATCTTCTGCCGTTGGGTCAGACGATAGAAATGCCACTTGCATGCTTAGAGTAGCAGATTGACGGTGACCAACTTTAAACAGAACTTGATTAATTTTCACACGCGTTTATTAAAATAATAAATAACATAGACATTACGTAACTTGATTCTGGATGCTGTTTACAATTGACAATCTGAAGTTCCCTTGGTCTTGGTATGTTAATCTTATTCTCACATATCTCTGATACTTGACAAAGTGTCTATCCATTTCTCTTCATGGCTATGTACAGGAATATGGTAATCTTATTAGGCGCAGACTGAAACTTGACTAATGCAGACTGACTAATCGGAGGTCTGTACACTCGTTATAATACCTCGCGCGTTCAGGTATCACTGCGCGAGTGTGATCCGCGAGAAGAAAAGGTTCTACGTTAGCAGCAATCATATCGGCTGCGTTACATATTAATACGCGGATCGGCGGAAGCAGAATTTGGTCCGTCTCTAAGACAGCGCCATCTCGTAGTGCGGAGACAGACTGACGAGTGCTGCGCCTGCGCTGTTGCGCATAGCGGGGCGCGCTCTAGTGGGAAAGTTGTGTACGCGCTGACTACGCGGAACTATGTACACAACAGATATCTCAATAATTTTATTTTCACATGAAAGCCCGTACCTTAATCTACGCACTGACGCCATTACAGTCTGATTCTTCCTTGTTTACGTTGTGTACTGAGTGTTTAAGATGCCTCCGATAATCGTGCTTCCCGCCGAGTGTGGAGTACGGGCTGTTATAAGATTTCTCACAAGGGAACCTCCTCATCGCACACCCCTCAGATTTAGTTATAAGTTGGCACAGTGGATTGGCCTTGAAAAACTGAACACAGATCAATCGAGAAAACAGGAAGAAGTTGTGTGGAACTATGAAAATAATAAGCAAAACATACAAAGTGAGTAGTCCATGTGAAAGATAAGCAACAACAAGGATAATCTGAGCTCAGGAGCGCCGTGGTCCCGTGGTTAGCGTGAGCAGCTGCGGAACGAGAGGTCCTTAGTTCGAGTATTCCTTCGAGTGAAAAATTTTAATTTTAATTTTTAAGACAATTATTATCTGTCCGTCCGTCCGTCCGATGCGAGGTAACTGCGCCGTAGTATGGGGACGCAACACCTAAACAAACATCGAAACACGCGACGTCAGTCGACTACAGCGCACGGAAGAGAGAGTATTCCTGCTAACGAGGCTCCCTGGCTGGCAGTTGACTGTTCGCTACTTTGGACGAGAGTGCATTAAATACGTGAGATGTATTTCGTGGGCAATATGTTTTCGGTTCCCATTGCAGAGGCACGTCCTTTCGTCTACTAATCACACGGTTTTGCGGTGCGGTGCAAAACACAGTGAACAGAGACGTCAATGAACGAACGGACAGATCATAACTTTGCGAAAATAAAAAAAGTAAACTTTTCACTCGATGGAAGACGTGAACCAAGGACCTCTTGCTCCGCAGCTGCTCACGCTAACCACAGGACCACGGCGCTCTTGAGCCCAGCTTATCCTTGATGTTACATATGTTACGCATGGACTACTCAGTTTGTATATTTTGCTTATTCTTTTCATAGTTCCACACAACTTCTTCCTGTTTTCTCGATTGATCTGTGTTCAGTTTTTCAAGGCCTATCCACTGTGCCAACTTATAACTAAATCTGAGGGGGGTGCGATGGGGAGGTTCCCTTGTTAGTGCTAAAGGCCTAAAAGCGATCGATATTCGTCGTGAGATCTCTGAAGTTCACGGAGAAAACATTATGAGTGATGGAATGGTAAGAAAGTGGGTCAGAGCATTTAAAGATGGCCGCACAAATGTGCATGATGAACAACGGAGTAGGTGTTCTTCGGTCGTTAATGAAAGTTTGGTGCAGGAAGTGGACAAGGTGAGAGAAAACAGACGCTTTACGATTTCCTCCATGTGGGATCACTTTCCTAATGTTTCTTGTAGTGTTTTGTACGGCATTGTGACCGAGCACTTGAATTACCGAAAATTGTGCGCACGTTGGGTACCGAAAATGTTGACGGATGTGCACAAAACCAAATGTTTAGAGAGTGCATTGACTTTCCTTGAGCGGTGCCACAACGACGGTGATGATTTCTTAAGCCACATTGTTGCGGGCGATGAAACATGGGTAGTCTACGTCACATCAGAATCAGTCCATGGAAGTTGAGCAAGGGCATCGTTTTGCTGCAAGAGAACGTCCGTCCGCATGTGGCGAATCAGACCAAAGATCTCATCACATCTTCTCGATGGGAAACTCTAAATCATCCTCCGTACAGCTCCGATCTTGCACCTGGTGAATAATATCTGTTCCTGCACTTGAAAAAACACCTGGCCGGTCAGCGTCTTTAAGACGATGACGAAGTCAAAACAGTGGTTAACAAGGCAGGCGGCAGAATTTTGTGAGGAGGGTATTCAAAAACTGGTGCAACGTTATGACAAATGCCTCAATATTGACAGAAATTATGTAGAAAAGTAGATTAAGGTACAGGCTTTCATTAAAAAATAAAATTATTGAGATATCTTAGCACGCCTTTTTTAAATTTCAAAACGGTACTTTCTTAAAAAACACACCTCGTATTTCAATCCCGTACGGAACTTTTCCTCGCTGACAACTCCCACAAAACGATGAAAGGGGAAAACCTTAACTCTATTACGTTTTCGCTGTTCATGCAGTAAAACCGCTGCATCAGGCATAGCATTTGAATCCATTAATTCTTTGCTACTAACTGCATTAGCGACAAATTTTTAACACAGTATTCACATACAGCCCTGAATGTTTCTACAAAATTGTATCATAGCACGACACGTAGTTCAAGAGGTACGACGTAATTCAAATTGAGCTGCGCGAAATCGGCACTCCAGGACGAAAGTCGCGAGATAGAGATGAAATATGTGTACAAATGTGTGTTAATTATGTTTAATGTATGTGAAACATGTGTGATATGTGTCTACTCTGGCAAGCCGCGGTTAAAAATCTCCTCCTCAGCCCCTGGATCGATTTCAACCAAACTTGGTACACATATTAGTATCTGTAACGATACACGAGTACAGTGGGGATAAGGATCAGCAACCTCCTATTCGGGTGAGGGTGATCATGTGGAGACAGAAGGGGGAGGAAGAAGTGGACAGACTTTGAGGATGAAGGAGGACATCGATACAGTTATGAGGAAGGAGAAGATGCACATATTGACGGGGAGGAGAAGATGAACACAGCAAGGAAGGAGGAGATGGTGGACGAAGAGTGGGGTTTGGAGGAGTGGGAGAGGGTAGGAGTAGTTGGACTGAGGGTGGGTGGTGGAGGAGGAAATAAGAGTGAGAAAGAGATGGACAGAGAGGGAGGGAACAAATGGAGAGAAAGAACAGGAGCATATGGACAGGGCGTTCATGGAAAAGCAGATAGACAAGAACAGGTTGAGACAGAGAGTGGTCGATGGAGAAGGTGAAGGGAGAGAGAGAGAGAGAGAGAGAGAGAGAGGGAGGGGGGGGGAGACTGGGAGAACGAGATGGACGGAGCGGCAAAGAGTGGAGAAAGGAGGAGGTGGCCTAACAGAAGTGAAGAAATACATGCCGGGGCAACGCCAGGTACACAGCTGGTTCTTTAATGTATTTATCTCTGTCTGCTCGTAACAAGTACTCAGTAGGGAAAAAACTGATCTCTCGAAACAACTCTGTCATTAGTTTCAACATGACACTGTACTCGTTATTTCGCATGGTGCAATTAGGATGATGTAAATTTTATATACATGAGCAGAATTACCCTCTCTGGCATGAGAACATCCTGGCTACTGCAGAAGAAACGAAAGCTATGGCGTCGGGATAAAACTAGTAACTGTGTTGATGAAAGAACTTGTTTTTCGTTACGTAGGTTGATATCTGTGAAAAGAGAAAAATTGCACCACCCAGTCAAAAGTATCCGGGCACCTATTACTTGAAATTAATATGGGGTGTGCCCGCCCTTCGGCTTTATGACGACTTGAACACTGCTGAGAACACCTTCAGCGATGTATCTGAATACCTGCGGAGGAACAGCAGCCGCTGTGCGTCAAGAGTCGAAACCAGAGGAGGCAGCAGCGATGTTCGACGTCAGTGTGTGGAGCAAAGTCTACGTTCCAAATCTTCAGGAAGCTTTTCCAGTGGCCTCAGGTCGGGACTCTGGGAAGGCCAAACCATGTCACGTATGTTACTATCTACATTCTGCTTTTACAGAGTGCGTTGTCATGTTGATACAAACATCATAATCTCCGAACTGTTGCTCTACTGTACGCTTGACACATTGCTGTAATATGTGTTCATATCCTCCTGCGATTAACGTTTTCATAAGTGCAGTAAGGGGACCACATCCTGACCACGAAAAACAACCCCCCCCCCCCTTCCGTAACAACACCTCCTCTGTACTTCACCGTAGTCCCAATGCATGACGGCAGGTAACTTACTCCAGGCATTCGCCAGACTCAAACCTATCCACCGGCTTGCCACACGGTATAGCGTGATTCATCACTCAAAATCACTTACTTCCAGTATTCCATTGTCCAGTGGCGTCGCTGTTTACGTCACCACAAACATCATTTAACACTGATTACAAAACTTGGTGGCTTATAAGTTGTTCCTCGATCATTGTCCCCTGTTCTTTTTAACTCAGTACGCACTGCCATTGCGGTACTTGCGCTGCTGGCAGCACTTTCAAACTCACAAATGATCTCTTCCGCTGATTTCGTGCGTCTTTTATAGAAACACTGTCCGTAATGCTCGACCGTTTCTGTCCGTCAGTGTATGAGATTTGCGTGGTGCTGGCTTAACTGTGGTTGTTCCTTCTCATTTTCGCTTCGTAACGGTATTCCCGGTACACTGGAGCAGGTTTGTAAGATCTCTCATGAATCTGTTGCTCGGGTGAAGCTCAAAGCCACTGTGTTCTCCTGACAGCCTGCTGTTATTTCTTCTCTCACTTACAACACAATACAGACTGTCTCCTTTTATATTGGCCGGTCCACGTCTTGTGCCCTCTAGTCAACAGTCCCTCAATGCGTAGGAGGGTCCGCATATTTTTGATATAAAACTGTATCCATTGATGGATAAATATCTCTTCTAGACTTCTCCCAACGTTTAATTACTCATGTTGCTCCTGAATGTTCTGTAATAGCGCCAGATGTCCACCCGTGCACCTTACGCTAGGTAATCGCCTCGGTTCTTTCTTGTCGCTTGAGTTGGAATAGATAGGTTACTTCCTCTCTCTACCACCCATTCGCCTGGCTGTATCTCTACGTGATTACGTAGGCTTTCCCCGTGTAATAAGTCTTGAAAGTCTCTTCGGGTTTGCTGCCGGATCCTGAAATCAATTTGACTCGATGTTTCGGCAATCCAACTGTTCGCCATCTTCAAGAAAGTGCTGCTTCTGCTGATGAGTCCCGCTGAGAACTGACGCCAGACTGTAAATCGACGTCCTACACTCCTGGAAATGGAAAAAAGAACACATTGACACCGGTGTGTCAGACCCACCATACTTGCTCCGGACACTGCGAGAGGGCTGTACAAGCAATGATCACACGCACGGCACAGCGGACACACCAGGAACCGCGGTGTTGGCCGTCGAATGGCGCTAGCTGCGCAGCATTTGTGCACCGCCGCCGTCAGTGTCAGCCAGTTTGCCGTGCCATACGGAGCTCCATCGCAGTCTTTAACACTGGTAGCATGCCGCGACAGCGTGGACGTGAACCGTATGTGCAGTTGAGCGAGGGCGTATAGTGGGCATGCGGGAGGCCGGGTGGACGTACCGCCGAATTGCTCAACACGTGGAAGGACCGCAGCGACGCACGGATGCACGCCAAGACCGTAGGATCCTACGCAGTGCCGTAGGGGACCGCACCGCCACTTCCCAGCAAATTAGGGACACTGTTGCTCCTGGGGTATCGGCGAGGACCATTCGCAACCGTCTCCATGAAGCTGGGCTACGGTCCCGCACACCGTTAGGCCGTCTTCCGCTCACGCCCCACCATCGTGCAGCCCGCCTCCAGTGGTGTCGCGACAGGCGTGAATGGAGGGACGAATGGAGACGTGTCGTCTTCAGCGATGAGAGTCGCTTGAAAGTTTCTTCGGGTTTGCTGCCGGATCCTAAAAACCAACGTGATATTTCGGCGATCCAACTGATCGCCATCTTCAGGAAAATGCTGCTTCTGCTGATGAGTCCCGCTGAGAATTGACGCCAGGCTGCAAATCGACGTCCTATATAGGCCACCGTTCAGTACACAGCGCAAGCGCCGCCCATCACGGTTGCTGCCCTCCAAGACAGGGAGGTGACGCCGCCCTTAGTGGAACACTGTTGGGAACGATATATCAGACTCAGGGCTGCACCGAAAAACGTTCAATTTTGATGCGAGATAATACAGGATTTCACGTCTCGCTAAGAGAAAACCCATTGCCTCTGTTCATTAAATTATCCGCCAACCTAATTTCAATCGCCTCTTTATAGACGCTGTTCCAGAAACTGGAAATGTTGGCAACTACCACAGTTTCATCAAATTTCATGCAGTGTTCTGCTACTGCCGATGCTGGAGGCTTATCGTTTAAGACTGGACGAATTTTAAGGAATTTTAACATTAAGAGTGTGTTCCGTCCACCTTCTAAGATTAGGGCACTGCTCGGCTCCGTGAAAGATGATTTGGGCCTTACGAAACCCGGGCTGTACGAAATTCCGTGTCAATGCGGGAAAGCTTACATTGGCCGTTCGATTCGCACAGCGCATGCATGACAGGTGTGTGGAACGTCGCCGTCATACGAGGCTGCAACAGACGGAAAAATCGGCAGTAGCAGAACACTGCTTAGAGAGACACAGCATAAAATTTGATGAAACTGTAGTGGTTGCCAACATTTCCGGTTTCTGGAACAGCGTCTATAAAGAGGCGATTAAAATTAGGTTGGCGGGTAATTTAATCAACAGAGACAATGGGTTTCCTGTTAGCAAGAGGTGGAATCGTGTATTATCTCGCATCAAAATTGAACGTTTTTCGGTGCAGCCCTGAGTCTGATATATCGTTCCCAACAGTGTTCCACTAAGGGCGGCGTCACCTCCCTGTCTTGGAGGGCAGCAACCGTGATGGGCGGCGCTTGCGCTGTGTACTGAACGGTGGCCTATATAGGACGTCGATTTGCAGCCTGGCGTCAATTCTCAGCGGGACTCATCAGCAGAAGCAGCATTTTCCTGAAGATGGCGATCAGTTGGATCGCCGAAATATCACGTTGGTTTTTAGGATCCGGCAGCAAACCCGAAGAAACTTTCAAGATGTATCTATACGTCTATACACATACTCCGCTAGCGGCCATACGGTGCACGATGGTGTGTACGCTGTACCACTACGTGTCATTCCACTCGCAAATGGAGCGATAGAAAAAGACTGTACAATATGCCTCTGCAGGAAGCCTAATTCCTCTTATCTTCACGGCCCTTAAAGAGAGTGTACATCGGCAGCAGCGGAATAGTTCTGCAGTCAGTCGCAAATGCCGGTTCTCTAAACTTTCGCAATAGTGTTTCGCGAAAAGTACGTCGCCTTCCCTCTAGGTTCAGAAATCGTTCAAATGGCTCTGAGCACTATGGGACTTAACATCTGAGGTCATCAGTACCGTAGACTTAGAACTACTTAAACCTAACTAACCTAAGGACATCACACACATCCATGCCCGAGGCAGGATTCGGACCTGCGACCGTAGCAGCAGCGCAGTGCCGGACTGAAGCGCCTAGAACCGCTCGGCCAGAACGGCCGGCTTTACCTCTAGGGATTCCCGCTTCAGTTCACGGATTATTTACGTAATATTCGCCTGATAATCTAGCAGCACGCCTCTGAATTGATGCAATGTCTTCCTTTAACCCGACGCTGCTGGGGATTCCAAGCACTCGAGTAGTACTCCAGAATGGTTCTCAGACGTGTTCTACAGTCCGTCTCCTTGATAGATGAACTATTCGAGCACTTTCCTAGATTTCTCCCAATAAATTGAAGTTGACCATTCGACATCTCTACTGTCGACCTTAAGTGCTCTTTCCATTTCATATAGCTTTGCAAGGTTAGGCCTGGATATTTAATCGACATGACTGTTTCAGGCAGCATAACACTAACACTGTATTCGAAGATTACAAGACTGTATTTCGTACTCATCTGCATTAAACTACATTTTTCTACGTTTAGTGCAAGCAGCCATTCATCACACCAAAGAGAAAGCTTATGTATTTATATTAAAAATGAAGAAATTCCTCCAGCTGTATTTAAGATGTCGATTTTATTTTGGCAACTAGTTTCAACGTTGTAACAACGTCATCTTCAGGCCCATACACTTGTTGACGCAAACTGCGTGCGGCTGATACTAGAAGTCAGTGCTGATATACGGACGTGCTCCGTGTGGAAGGTGGTTAGTAAGTAGTGGTTAGCAACTAGTAAACTAGTGATACCACGTTCCACACGAAGCACGTCTGTATCTCACCCCTGACTTCTAGTATCAGCCGCACGCAGTTGATGTCAACAAGTTTATAGGCTTGAAGATGACGTTGTTACAACATTGAAACTAGTTGCCAAAATAAAATCGACACCATAAATACAGTTGGAGGAATTTCTTCATTTTTAATATAAATTTATACCAGCTGGCGTCCCACTGTCCTCCAGTTCAACTATGGATGTACGAAGAAAGCTTATGTAAGTCGCATTCTCCTACGCCACTCATCCAGGATGCTTTCCGGTACACTGCAGCGTTGTAATGTTCATGCATTAATTTGTTCTGAAAGCGGTGCTGAAATTCAAGACAATAAAAGCGGGTTAAAAGCTGTGAGCTACCTGGGGAAGTTAACCTTGCATTACTGAGCAACTGTTTCACCAGGTATCCAGTCCAGCTTTTCAAATTCCCAACAGACTAATATTAATTATAATCTTTTAGTAGTCGTCTTATGATAACCGGTGATATATATATATATATATATATATATATATATATATATATATATATATGTATATATATATATATATATATAAGAGAATTTAAATAAAAAGAAATAAATCAGTTTCTATTTGGACATTTATTTTAACATCGATCATTGTTCCGTTAAAATTTCAGCATATTAAACTTGATTCATAACTAAACTGATGCCTCATTTAGGATTGTGAAAATGTGAGTTTGTAATCTTACGGAACACATCAAATATGGAGCCAAGATTGGGAGACTGCATACAACACTGCATTCATAAAATAACACACGAAGAACGTTGAAACATATGCAAGAGGAAATTAACCACAACCAACCGATTCAATTTTCACCCAAAAAAGTTACGTTCGTAGCGCAATCCTGTCCGTCATGAAATTACCACACACTGGTATACTAAATTCATACTAACTCTCTGTGAAATCTTCCTGAAAAGAATAGCTGAGGGCTACTTTGATGATTACACTACATGCTTCACGTGGTCAACTTGGTTTACACAAAGAGTGTAAGTCCACAATAATTTTGATAATTAAAATAAATTACATCGAAACACAAATTACAAAAGAAAAACCTTGAACTGGTTACTATCGTCTTACTATTAACCTGATGGGTCAAACAATTGTATATGCAAGTGGTACTGGTCTCACAAAGTACACCCCACATGTGTTGAACATAAAGAAAAGTTGCCATATTGAAAAATATTGTCAAGACGAGATGTTATAATCTCACGCACAGTCGCATTTAAGGTAGATGATCTTAGTTAGAGTTACAGGTCATCAACACGTGGTTCCACATTACTCACAAAGTAGTGACAAAACAACTACTGGAAGATATTCTGAACTTCACACTCGAATTACACTGTGTTGCACTTTAATGTAACATAATATAATTTAGATCCAAACCTGAAATAAAGGTGATTAAATTTCCAGTTAGGCTGGACTTAAGAAATCCATTGTCCTACGGACTTAGCAGACACGCGCTTAGCCGGAGATCTTACCACTTCAGACGCTCGCCGCGGACAGACTGCCGTGGGCCCCTACCGAGGGTGCTTCCAGATACAAAACGGAAGTGACCAGAGAGGCAGCTTCCTATACCAACATGACAAGGGACGGACAGGACCATACTAAGGATAGAAACCTCTTTGCTTTTAGAAAGCGTAGCTACCTGTTCCGACGTTGGTCCTACTGTTCTCTAGCAGACAGGCTTGTCTGCTACCATCAAGCATGCAACTAGAAATACATTTGCTCATTCATCCTTTTACACAGAAGGAAAGGGGGATGACAGTATCTTATCATATACAGCATATAAAAGAAAGCGGATGTAGGTTCCGTATGAGACTGTGTGACATGAATTACATATAAACTGTGTTTTAAAGTGTAGTAGTGTGACAGATCGTTCTTGATTATGTGTAAAAGTAACACGTTCCACTGCTCAGTCTCCTACCAGATAGTCAGAAACGCCAGAGTAAATTTAGAAGTGGAATGTATGCCGTAAATGACAGCGGTTTTAAAAAAAATAACATGAAAGGTATCCAACAGAGACCTTTCAGCGTCATCAACAAACAGTGGCAGATCGCTGCTCACCCTTCCCCTTCAGATTGTTTATGCAAGAAGAGAACAAGAGCGCTCTCGCCACACTTCCCTGGGGCACTCCTGGCGGCAAACCCACCGCCGATGACAGTTCCCCTCCGACTGTGTCCAGCCGACCTGCACGTCATTTTATCGCCGCCACGGTTAGGCCTTCCACTCCGGTCCGAACGGTTTTGCTATTTCGAGTCCACATTCCAGTTGCTCTGGTCAAAACTGGTAAACGAGACGATTTCAAAATTTTCAGTTCGAACAGATTGGAATTTTCATTTCGAAAACACTACGTAGCTTCTCTAAATTACACGCTGCTATTGTGCTGCTTAGCTATCCTAATTGCGAAAACTCATCACCTGCTTTGTTGGCAGATAATGCTGTCATTTCCTGTCTTGTAAAGTCATCTGATGGCCAAAACGAATTGGAAAATGATTTAGATAAGACATCTGTATGGTGCAAAAAGTGGCAATTGAGCCTGAATAAAGGAAAGTGTGAAGTTATTCACATGAGAACTAAAAGAAGTCCGCTAAATTTAAATTACTGTGAGAAGTCACACCAAATCTGAAGGCTGTAAATTCAATACTTAGGGATTACAACTACAAATAACCTAAATTGGAACGATCGCATAGACAATGTTGGGGGTAGAGCAAACCACAGACTGCAGTTTAATTGTCCTTTTTTTTCATTCCATCGAGTGAAATATGTAATAAATAGCGTATACCTTCATTGTTTTAATACAGATCTCAGAAAAACAGCGGAATTTTAAATCAGAAACTTGCTTATATACATTTGTGAATAGGCTTAATTCTTGTAACGTCTTTTTTGATTTTCGGTAATTTAATTGATTTATTCTAGCTAAAGTATTATTTTTGCCATGAGTGAGAAGTGCCTGACTTGCCGTAGAATTGTTAGTTCCGGGGTTTGGTGTGATGGATGTAGTAGTTTTTTTCACTGGGGGGACTGCAGTGGCGTGGGTGTTGGGAAAGTGGATCAGGCTCATCAGTGGTTATGTAGGATTTGCAGCAGAGATAGGAAGATAGTGGAACAGGAGGGGAAAATTGCTGCCCTTCAGGCTGAGCTAGATCAGGCTAGGGAAGATCTGGACAGGTTAAGGAGGGAGAAGGACAAAGAGAGGTGGGAAGTGGCAACAGGTAGCAGAAGGAACAGGCCTAGAACTAAGCCTGACAGTTTTGTGGTGAATGTCAAAAATAAGTTTGACCTGTTGCTTCAGTTAGAAACTGATGAGCCTCAAGCAGAGGTAGGTGTAGACAGGACACAACAAACTTTCAATAGGAAATTGAAATAGAATGTAGGAAAGTCATAGAAAAGGAAGAAAGTTTTGTTGTTAGGCAGTTCTCATGCCAGAGGTGTAGGCCAACTTCTGCAGGAGGAATTAGGACCAGAATACCAGGTCACAAATTTTTTCAAACCAAGTGCTAGTCTGGATCAGGTGACAGAGGATTTAGGTTCACTCTGTAAAGGATTTACCAGGGAAGACACCGTGGTTATTGTGGGAGGGCCAGGGAACAGCATCGACAGAGATCCTGAGTACAGTATAGAGTGTGACCTGGTAAAGATTGCGTCGGCATCGAGACACACCAATGTTGAATTTGTATCTGTCCTGAGACGCCATGACCGGCCTCATTTGGACTCTTCTGTTGGGAGAGTTAATTTGGAGTTGGAACGGCTGCTTGGGTCGGGTGCGGGGGCTCATATTGGTGTGGTTCCTGTTGATTATCTCAGTAGGTGGGACTATACCAGGCATGGCCTACATCTCAACAGGAAAGGGAAGGGGAAAATGGCTGGGGTAATAGCAGGAAATTTAAGGGGGGGAGGCACTGCCATGAATGGTAAAATACCAGTGGTTACAGGTGTTGGAGCAGCACCTTTTTTAGGATAGGTAAGACAGAAAGATGTCAAGTTCTACGAGAGGTCAGGATTGAAACAAATCTTCAGTTTAGGAAAGAAATTAAACAGCACAATTCTAGCACATTTGATCACCAATCACAGCTATCAATTATAAATTCTCACCAATCACCAGAAATTTTATCTCCACCAAGTTGTATCTCAGTCCTAGGTAATTGCATTGATGAATTAAAGTCACCCAACCCAGTTGACATAATCTGCCTCTCTGAACACCATGTGACCACAGGTATAGCACAATGAGAAACTCAGACAGGAGAGTACTGCAAATGTTAGAATAAGGAAAGGTTCTCATAAAAGTATAATTAAAAATAATGTAAGTATATTTCATCAAAATATTGGGAGTTTAAAGAATAAAGTAGATGAGCTTCTGGTTTGTTTAGAAGATTTAGAAGCTGAGAATAAAATAGATATACTATGCCTGTCTGAGCATCACATTCTTACTGATATGGGTAAGGTAAATGTAAGTGGATATAAGCTCTCTGCACATGTAATGAGAGAAAATATGGAGAAAGGAGGAGTTGCCATATATGTCAAAAGTTATCATTGTGCAAAAAGTATAGAAACAAAAAAGTTTAGTGTAGAGAAACATACAGAAGCATGTGCCTGTGAGCTTAAATTAAATAAAGGCACATTTATAATTGTAACTGTATATAGGTCCCCATCAGGAAATTTTCATCTATTTCTAAAAAATTTGGACTCCTTGTTGTGCTATCTGTCAGACAGGGGGAAGCAAATTATTATTTGTGGGGAGTTCAATGTAGATTCTCTGAAAGAGGGTAATAGGAAAAATGACCTTGAAGTATTACTCGGTTCTTTCAATTTGACACCCGTTATTGATTTTCCTACTCGGGTGGTAAAGGATAGCAGCTCACTGCTAGATAACTTCTTTATAGACCAAGATAAGTTTAACCAGATAAATGCTCAGCCTGTTGAGAATGGTCTTTCTGATCATGGTGCTCAGCTAGTTACAATATATGACATAGCTCCATTCAGCAATACTAAACAGTCCTCCAAAGTAGTACGTTCAATCAACGATTTAACAATTGCAAATTTCAGGGAAAGCCTACAGCAGTTAGACTGGGATGAGGTGTACCGTGAACCTGATGCCAATTTAAAATATAATTTATTTCATGACATTTTTGTAAATGCATTTGAAAACTGCTTCCCCAAGAAAATAGTTAAATATACTCGTAAGAAACCTTGTAACAAACCATGGCTTACTAAGGGTATAAAAATATCTTGTAACCGGAAAAGGGCAATGTATCTGACAGCAAGAAAGAGTAGTGACCCAGAAACTATCAAAAATTATAAAAACTACTGTGTTATATTAAGAAAAGTTATTAAAAAATCCAGGAGTATGTGTATCATGTCTGAAATCAGCAACTCTGATAATAAAATTAAAACAATTTGGAATATTATTAAAAGAGAAACAGGTCAACCAAGAGCAGAGGAAGACAGTATTACGATCAAATTGAATGAAAACTTTACGAACAAAAAGTCAGAAGTTGAAAATATTTTTAATAATCATTTTCTAAATGTTGTGGATATAGTAGGATCCAGGTGTTCATTAGAAGATGCTAGGCTGTTAATGGAAGAGGCCATACCTGTGCAGTTTGATACAATTGAAATCTCACCCACCTCTCCCTCTGAAATTAGGAAAATAATAAACTTGCTTAAAAGCAAAAACTCACATGGAATTGATGGCATTTCCAGCAAAATACTAAAAGCTTGTTCTCAACAGATAAGTAAGATTCTCAGCCACGTGTGTAATAGCTCTCTAGAACAGGGCATTTTCCCTGATAGACTGAAATATGCTATTGTTATACCTTTGCATAAAAAGGGGGATAGATCTGATGTCAACAATTACTGTCCAATCTCCCTTCTAACAGCTTTATCCAAAATTTTTGAGAAAGTAATGTATTCAAGAGTAGCTTCACATATCTGTAAAAATGAAGTACTAACAAAATGTCAGTTTGGTTTCCAGAAAGGTTTTTCAACAGAAAATGCCATATATGGTTTCACCAGTCAAATTTTGAATGATCTGAATAACCGAACACCACCCATTGGGATTTTTTGTGATCTCTCAAAGGCTTTTGATTGTGTAAATCATGAAATTCTGCTAGACAAGCTCAAGTATTGTGGCATGAGTGGGACAGTGCACAAATGGTTTAATTTGTACCTAACTGGAAGAGTGCAGAAAGTTGAAATAAGTAGTTCTCGTAACATGCAAAGATCAGCACATTCCTCAAACTGGGGAACTATCAAGAATGGGGTTCCACAAGGGTCAGTCTTGGGTCCTTTGTTGTTCTTATTATATATTAATGACTTGCCATTCTATATTCATGAAGAGGCAAAGTTAGTTCTCTTTGCTGATGATATAAGTATAGTAGTCACAACTGACAAACAAGAATTAACTGATGAAATTGTCAATACTGTCTTTCAGAAAATTACTAAGTGGTTCCTTGTAAACGGACTCTCACTGAATTTTGATAAGACACAGTACACACAGTTCCGTACAGGGAATGGTATGACACCATTAATAAATATAGACCTTAATCAGAAGCATATAGCTAAGGTAGAATATTCCAAAGTTTTAGGTGTGTCCATTGATGAGAGATTAAATTGGAAGAAACACATTGATGATCTGCTGAAACGTTTGAGTTCAGCTACTTATGCAATAAGGGTCATTGCAAATTTTGGTGATAAACATCTTAGTAAATTAGCTTACTACGCCTATTTTCACTCATTGCTTTCATATGGCATCATATTTTGGGGTAATTCATCACTGAGGAATAAAGTATTTATTGCACAAAAGCGTGTAATCAGAATAATAGCTGGGGTCCACCCAAGATCATCCTGCAGACATTTATTTAAGGATCTAGGGATATTCACAGTAGCTTCTCAGTATATATACTCTCTTATGAAATTTGTTATTAACAACCTAACCCAATTCAAAAGTAATAGCAGTGTGCATAACTACAATACTAGGAGAATGGATGATCTTCACTATTCAAGATTAAATCTAACTTTGGCACAGAAAGGGGTGAATTATACTGGCACTAAGGTCTTTGGTCACTTACCAAATAGTATCAAAAGTCTGACAGATAACCAACAAGTATTTAAGAAGAAATTAAAAGAATTTCTGAATGACAACTCCTTCTACTCCATAGAGGAATTTGTAGATATAAATTAAGAAAAAAAATTTAAAAATAAAAAAAAATTTAAAAAATAAAAATAAAAAATAAAGAAAATCAAAAAACACAAAAATAAAGTTGTTGTATTAACTTAAGTATGTTGTTAAATTAACCTAATTATGTCATGTATTGGAAAATTCGACTCGTTCCACATCATTACGAAATATCGTATTCATGATCCATGGAACTAGTATTAATCTAATCTAATTAGTCCATTGGCAGAACACTTAGAAGGTGCAACAGGTCTTCTGAAGAGAGAGCTTAGACTACACTTGTCCGCCCTATTCTGTAGTATTGCTGTGCAGTGTGGGTCCGCATCAGGTGGGACTGACGGACGACATTGAAAAAGTTCAAAGAAGGACAGCTAGTTTGCGAAATAGGAGAGATAGTGCCACAGATATGATACGTGCATTGGAGTGGCAATCATTAAGACAAAGGCGTTTTTCGTTCCGACGGGATCTTCTCATGAAATTTCAATCACCAATTTTCTCCTTCGATTGCGGAAACTTTATGTTCACACCCACCTACATAGGGAGAAATGAGCATGATGATAATGTAAGAGACTCGCACAGAAAATTTCAAGTGCTCGATTTTCCGCTAGCCGTTCGAGAGTGGAACGGTAGAGAGACAAGTTGAAGGTGGTTCATTGAACACTCTGCCAGGCACTTTATTGTGAATAGCAGAGTAGTCATGTAGATGTAGATGCTTCCTACATAGTCAATTCGTACTCTTTTCGATGTGTTCCTCACAGATTATTTTTGCCTTGTTGAGACTTGTTTTCAGGCCTGCTCTCAGAACTTCTATATGAAGTTTATTCCAGTCTTGGTTGAAGTTTATATCTTTAGTGGCTAGCAGTATAAAGTCGTCAGCGAAAGTAAGCTGCTTCCAAGATGTTCCATCATCCCGCATTACATTTTAGCATCGCCAGTTATACTTCCTCCAGGTATGCCTATTGGGGGCAATTCTGCTAGATGCAGATCTCCCATCCTGAGTCTTTTTCGAATTCTCTGTTTCCCATTAAACTGATGAAGTCGAGCAGAAGCTGTAGTACTGACGAATATGTTATTCGGCGTACTAACACAGACTGAATCTATTGTCTGTTAGGGGATGTTGTTGTAGGTTTCTTTGAAACGGTTATGGGAGCTTTCGCACTACATTCACTGTCGGGTCTGTAAATTCGTAGACACACTTGCAGATGGCGCATTCTCGTGCACTTGCTCCTAAAATCAGTTTGTTCTTTTCCTCGATTCAGTATTTTTCCTTTCGGATGGTATAAATTTTTGGGGCTGTTTTGTACATTATCAAGAAGAGACTCATAATTCAGCAGTTTTTTTTCTACCTTGGGTGTCTTCTTTCTTCTGGCGAACAACAACTACCAACTATTCCAGTTTTGGGCATTTCCTTGTTTCGCAAAGAATCTTTAAATTTTCTGAAAGTTTCCTTTTTTATTCATTTTCCTCTAGCTTGAAATATTTCTATTGAAATATCATGCCCTCCAGGCACCTTTGTAAAAACACGAACGCCCAAATGTTGACTCGGACACAGTTGTGCTCCGTTAGCTGTAATACTATTGGAGATGGTATGCATGTGGCTACCTCCGAACGTAAGCCGGCCCAAGGGGAAGCTACAGTTTAACGTGGACTGCAGTTCAACTCGTCATTTCTCGAATAACGGACTATTACCCAAGATGAAGGAAGCGACAAGTGATTAGAACACAATCGAAGGCCGGCTAATGATTGACTGTCAGCCCTTTGGACATTTAACCACACTTACATATTGATACTCGATATCGTAAGTTTGCAGCTGAGTACTCCACTCTTCAGATAGCACATTCCTTTTTCTATGACTGGTGTCTATGTGGACGCGTTTGCGCAGGAAGCTGAGCTATAGGTTTTGCAACTCCTGAGCTGTTTGAGCTGCCCATGTCGGTCTAGCTGTGCACGAAATTTTTCTCGACCAGTTTGGTCGTGACTAGGAAGAAGCGGCGACTTGCACCTGACACCACCTGAGTATACGTTAATGACGAAGCTGAAGTTTCGCAGTGTTTTCTGCAGTCCATGTTGCGAGGCGTTGTTGGCAGTAACAATTCGTTTATTGCGTATTATATTAAGCTCGACACTTCATTCGTAAGTCTTCAAATTCATTTTTAAACTTTCTCTGGTTTCTGCTGTACGCCATGATTTTATTGCAAAACAGTTTGGCGAGGTTTGCGTCCATTAAGTAAACAACCTCTGTCCGGTTTTCACTGTACTTCCTCTAGAAATCCCATTTCGTGAGCACGTTTAGAGGCGGTTCTTCATCAAATGTTCGTGCCGCGTTATCATCTTCCATCTTCATTACTTCTTATATTTCTTAGAATCTAAGAAAAAAAATAACCATTTTGAGGGTGTGAGCGGAGGGTTAGAGAAGGTGAGATAAAATTGGCCCTGAGAAAACCAATTCGTGCTAGCCAAATGAAGCGCGCACCAATGACACTCAGGTTTTTAGCTTGACGAGTTTGCGGACGTTTCTTTTCGGGAGAGAGCTCCCGTTCGTATAGCGAGCGGATTATTGGGAGTTGTGGGTGGTGGTGGTGGTGGTGGTGGTGGTGGTGGTGGTGAGTCTGATTTGGCAGCGATCTGCTAGTACGTTCGTCACTCTGGTCCGTACCCACCGTGAGAAATTTGGAGTAGGAAACTAACTCTCCTCTTGAAAGCAACATCACACTACCAAAACAATCCGTCCCATACGAAATGTAGTGTAACATTTCTTAAGTCTTTTGTGGTAAATGAAACAGACCAGGACAGATTGTACAAAGCGGTACGTCGTAACAGCTATTAATGTCAAACACCTTGTCAAGTAGGTTTCTAAAAGCTCCAAGTACCTTTTGTGGCGTGAAATATAAACACATTTTATCTGTCGATACACATTTTTTTAAAATATTATATGTGAATAAGTGTACAAAAAGTTGTGATGAACACTAAAATGAGTTTTCATAAGCGTACGAAAAAATGAAAAAAACCGAACCCTCAACCACTTTTCGTCTTGATTTGTGCTTTAATGAGCGTGTTACTTAAAGAATTACCACAGCAGGAACTAAGTGATTGTAAAACAAACTTTTTTTATAGTTGTGGAAATCTTCATGCTACATCTCTTCGACAGGTCTGTTAATAGCCTGTTGAATTCCGGACGGTTGTATCCAGAAATCTTGATCGACATGCTTTCGTCTATTACATTTTTTGTGAAGTAATGAAGAAAACGGGTTCTCAAACATCTGGATCCCAACATTTGGTACCCCCACATTTAATATATTAGGTCTATTACAACTTTGCTTCCGCCACTTTGCAGTAGTTAACTGTGGTGGTTCATAAATGTCATACAATAAGTTTAAGCATTTGTAAACAAAACGCCACCAAAATATTAGTCGGTTTTTGATTGTATCATGAAGGTATTCTCTATTAAATATGTCAATCATAAAGTTATTATCTGTTCAATATGTCAACTTAAGACCGCAGTTCCCGTCATTGGAGGAAAGTTTTAATTTTCTGCTTTAACATGCAGAAATCTACGGCTGAGGCTCGTTAAATGCTGAGTAAGACCTCGGGTGAGTCACCTATCAGTGACGGAACGTGCCGAGAACAGTTCCAGCTCTTCAAGTGCGGTGATTTTGACGTCAAAGCGATGGAAGAGAGAAGGTTTTCGAAGCAACTGAAACCGACGGAAACAATCAAAGGAGATCGTTATCGAAAGCAATTAATGTGTTTGAGGCGACCACTGAAAGACAAACACAGCAAAGCGGTAGACATGAAAAGGTTACATCTCGTGGAAATCAGGTTTTCTGCCGGATATCAGCGTCTTCCAAACACGATATTTCAACGTCATTACTTGACGCCTTCATCAGGTGTTCCCTGCAGTCTCAGGGAACACCTGATGAAGACGTCAAGTAATGACGTCGAAATATCGTGTTTGGAAGACGCTGATATCCGGCAGAAAACCCGATTTCCACAAGATGTCATCAAATCGCCGGGAAAGTCTAAGAAATTACATGAAAAGGTTATTTTACAGCATGACAATGCACGACCTCATATCATAGAAAATTAGATCCAGTCATAGATCTCCTCAAAAGACGCCCAAGTCTTTCGCCTCGGGATGCATATGATGTCCGACAGATGGGAGAAAGTACTAGCCAGCGATGGGCAGTACTTTGAATCTTTTTTGTAAGTTTTTGACAATAAACCGTCGAAATTCGAGAAAAACCGGTGGAAGCAAAGATCTAGACCTAACATTACTCTCTGAAACAGTGCAGTCATCAAGTGAAAAAAGGTGAAAAGTCGCAGTACTTTGTTCCACGAAAATTGGTTTTACAGCAGCGTTTTTGTATAGCTCCCTCAGACTGTCGTCTTGGGAACAGAGCCACGTGATGCGAGGCGTCTAGTGTACAGGAGGGGTGGGGGTGGCATTCAGATCACACTGCGCGCTTTCGTGAGGTCCTGCTAAACAGCTTGAGACAATGTGGGGAAATGGCGGAAGGGTACAGCCGTTTTTCTTGCTCGTTCTTTTACTATCTGCCACTAATGATCTCATTGTCTGCTGGACCTACTTATCTTCTTTTTGTCTAACAAGCGGAAGAAAGCCTTTCTGTAAGTCATTTTATACACAGTTTGTCACTAAACCTCGTTGTAAATCGAACAAATTTGTCCGCGACGGCTATAAACATGATCTGTTGTTGAGGTTGTGGTTTGGGTAGAGAGACTTATGAAGTCAGAACCCTGGTAAATAACTCATTGTTGGCGTTTTTGGAACGTCGTTCCCATAGCTTCAATGTCCGTTCAGCTGCTTCAGTTTGGTCTTCCAGGCCAAATATTCTAATCTTTTTAAACTGCATTTAAATAACGTAAACCTGCATCTGCACAGGGGAAAGTCCGAGAAGAAAGCAAAATTTTGGAGCTACGCCAAGTCACACAAATGGTCCTCGTTGATTAAAAATGAAGATTCGTCTCTTGCTTAAGACTTAAAAATTGTAGCCTTCTGCTGCAGCATCAATCATAGTGCGTGTCTTAGCTTACGGAACGAGTTCCATCTATCGACTGAGTAAAAGTAAAAATACTGGACAGTGACATTCTGATCTTCAGTTCGGCATTCTCAAAAGCACCCCACATACAAGGAGAGATAGTCCGCAGCTATGCAGATGCTGTGCTTTGTCGGGGGTGGGTGGATCCGCTACAGCTTACGGGCCAGAAGCACGCGCGGGGCTAGATTACACGGCCCTTGGAATAGCTTGCTATTAGCGAGCTAAGCTGCCTCTGTCCAGCCAACCAGGGGAGGGAAAGCCGGAGCTCTCTACTGAAACCCATGAGAAGAGGTGCATCCAATTTCATCTCACGGCCCCATCTTGCTTCCCGTGTCGTTCTACCCGCGTTACTTAAAAACCGACTAGCTGTGGCCAGTCCCACGAGAACGCCAAATCGGATTACTGTTGTCAATAAACTAAACTGCAGGAATCAGATTCACTAAAACATAAATGTAGCCATGATGGTTTCAAAAGATCTTAGCTTTTATCGGAAGAAACTGCAACCACACACTCAATTTTGTAAGTAGTGGTTTATTGTTCTTTTCTGTAGCTAGTTTCGGGCAACAGGGTGATGGGCAATCTTTGTACCACATTCTACATTTTTATCCTATAATATCGAAGACTACAAATAGTTATATGAATTACAAAACTTTTACACTCATTGCAGATTCTGTACATTGCGATTGTTTGAGGAAAAGATGTCCCGCAGACATTCCACATGTAATTGACCAGCCTCTGGCTTTTAAGGGCAATATTTAGGTTTCAATGCTACGAATTCCTACTTTAGTTTAAATTCTAAATATTTTCAACTAAATGTGAGGCGCTCATATGGTTCTCGTTGCACATATGATGTCGAAACGGTTCAGATAAATAGTAGGACGGGGAAAAAAGTGTAACGGACCTGCAATTTATAAGCTTGGAAAAACTGACTACAGATATGTCTTATTTTAATACCAGTTGTCTTTACATGAAATTGTTACTTCTTATTTGAAAACATAGTGTCTCTAAATTTGCGGTTCACTACTGATGACATTTTCAAAAATGGTTCAAATGGCTGTGAGCACTATGGGACTATATGAGGTCATCAGTCTCCTAGAACTTAGAACTACTTAAACCTAACTAACCTAAGGACAGCACACACATCCATGCCCGAGGCAGGATTCGAAACTGCGGCCGTAGGACATTTTCAAGAGCTCAAGCAATTCTGTTACTTTAGAGTAACATGCTTATCTTGTATGTGTAAACAAAAACATATAGGATATTGAGAAGAGCTTTGCAAATTGTCCCTTCATACGGTCGACTCCATCCTGGCTTCAGTTGTACGAATATAAGGATTCAACCACCTCTCTTGAAACTGCTTACTTCCACAAAAGGGGGACGAAACGTCAATGAATTATTTAATAGGCTGACTGCGGATTCTTCCTTCGGAAGTCTTAACGGAAGTTAACCCCGGTGGTGGAGGTCTTCATTGCGTTACTACAGGAAGTGCTTCACTTATTCGTACTTACAGTAGGGTGAACAGACGTCCCGTGTACCTATATTGTCCCGTTTTTTATCAACCTTCCCGTATATTTTGAAATAGCGAGTTTTTACGTAACGTGTAGCGTACTCAAATTAAGAGCAAATGGGTTTTTAAGTAACGTGTAGCATAATCAAATCAAGAGCAAATATTGTCATACCCAAAGAATAAAAAAAAATACACTCTTTGATTAAACCAAAATGGACGAAATATATCGAGTTAAGTCTCCTTACATCTCAAGACAATTACTGCAAGAATTTGCAGTTCATTACTGTGTTTGTGCTAGCTCTAGCTTGCACTAATGCTGCTGCAGAAATACTGCTCTCGATCACAAATGATTTGCGATATGATGAAAAGAACAGGTTCAGTATCGCAGTCGTTAAGGAAATAGTTATAACTAAGATTCATTTTCAGCATACTCCTTGTCTTGACTTTCATAACATTACATTTGAAAATACCAAATCCTCAATGAGATTCATTCTTATGCAAAATATAACAAAAAATATGTTTGAGAAGCTACCCACGACGAAGCTTCCAGGCCAGTTGAGATTAAGCAAGTAACCTATGTAAATAACAATCATTTTCTACCCTAATTATATACATCGTTGTGTTAAAGTTATGCATTGTGTTTGCATGCGACAACAATAAAATGTTCACTCGATTAGCAATGCAAGGTATTTTGATAGTTTCTTTAGTGCAAATTGTGTGAAAATGGTACGATGATGCATACAGTTGTAGTTTAACACCAATCTGTTACACAAATACAGTTCTGACTGAAGTTTCCACAAAATTTCGATTCATTTCACTTTCTAATTTGGGTCCCATGTTTCGATTTTGAAAATTTGGTCACCTTAACTTACAGTGTTAACGAAAAGTAAGAAGTCGCTCCATTTAGACGTGAGAGTGACATTAGAACGTGTACACGACTGCAGTACTAACACCGTACAGTGATCAAAGCTTGCACGAAGTATGTCAAAGTGTTACAACGGTTAAAAAAATAGTTCAGTATTTTTGCGAAAGATGGCCGACTCAGTGTAAGCGTTCTTGTCTGGGGCAGTTATAAAAAAAGAAAGTCAGAAGTCTTTACAGAGAAATACAGCTGATTGTATGCATAGGTTCTTAATGAGAAACAGGTCAAATTCCGCACGCATTCTTTGTTTCCTAATTTAGTTTCGGCTCCGTCTTCAAAGGAAGCGTGGTGCATGCCGGCGTTGTCCTTTGTCCTAAAGTGAGGTAGTGTCTTGTTCATTAGTCGTGCTCCGAATTTATCAACGTTGCAGGTTTCCTCTACGTACTATCTACTGTTGCTTAATTTAAGCCCCTGTCCTCAACTTTGTCGTTACAGCTTTGAACTAGTATTCGTCTAGTGTTCGCATAAATTGTACTAGCTCCGCTGCAGGTAGAGCCAAGTCAATTACGGCGTGGATATGTGACGATAGCATGCTTAAATTTTATAATAATCCGGAAGTAAGACATTTTTATTTGCATGGCCGTGTTCCACGTTAACTCTTTGATTTCAGTTTTTGTTTGTTATTTCAGTTTCAAGCGTACTACACTACAGAATGTTTTCTACGAGATTTGCTTCGTTATTGTTTGCGAAACATCATTACTGGTCCTTCTGTATGTATAGGAGAAAGAAAAACTGTTTTTTGAACGCCGGCCGCTGTGGCCGAACGGTTCTAGACGCTTCAAAAATTGGTTCAAATGGCTCTGAGCACTATGGGACTTAACATCTATGGTCATCAGTCCCCTAGAACTTAGAACTACTTAACGTAACTAACCTAAGGACAGTACACAACACCCAGTCTTCACGAGGCAAAGTTTTCTCAACAAACGGACTGAAGAGCCGACGTCAAAGACGTGTAAGAAAGAGCTTCCACGGTGTGTGGGGGCGACACCAGGGTACCGTTCGTTCTTCCATGACGGAATATATGTGCAATTACACAATGGCTATTTTCAGGTCGATATGTAGTTAAGGAGACTTAATCCACTAACCAGCACATGGCTGGAAACAGTTTCAATACTGCAAGAAAAAATATCGACTCGCGGGCTTAAAGCTTGCGCGTAAGAGGACACTGATAGTTTTCTCAGTGGCAAAAAGAATTCACAACTTTTGCACAAGCAATTCCGTGTACATGATTGTCATTTGAATGTTGGAAGTCATTGAGGCTCCTCCATGTCGGCTTGTATAAGGACAACACAATTGTGGTTGCATCAGCCACTCGGCAAACAGTAGTTTATTTGTGACTACGTAGGCTTTCCCGGCGTAATAAGTCTTGAAAGTCTCTTCGGGTTTGCTGCCGGATCCTAAAATCAAGTTGATTTTAGGATCCGGCAGCAAACCCGAAGAGACTTTCAAGTAGTTTATTTATTTATTTATTTACTGATTTATTTAATCTGGCAAGATTAGGGCCATCAGGCCCTCTATCTAATCAGGCATTCTACCTATTTTACATTCATATGTTTTAGTAGGCATGTTAAACTACATCTAGTACAAAAAGTGAAATAAACAATTACAAAGGTACACCTGGGAAAAATACGTACATATAGAGTGTATATTCGTAGATCATAAGTACTGTTATAATTAGACATTATTTAAGAGACAGATTTTAGACAGGAGTGCTGGCAGCAGGGAGTATGAGGGAGACTCATGGTGAAGGGAGGAGAAGAATAGAGAGACATGATGAAACATAATTAAGGAAATATAAAGGAAAAGAAGATTGCGTGGCTAATAGAGATAGATGAAGAGGAAGGCATCTCAGGAGCAAGATAGGAGACGCTAGCTTTGCTATTTGACAGATGAGAGGATTGGCCTTGTACATTAATTTTGTGGAGAACGTTATGAGGACGATAGTAGGAAATGCTTCAACTTCTTCTTAAAAGCAACAGGGGATTGAATTTTGCGCAAGGTAAGGGGCAGTTTGTTCCAGAGGCGGACAGCGGCAACTGAGGAGGAGTTTGCAAAAGTTTTTGTTTGTGAGTGGGCACAGTTAGGGTACCAAATAAGAGTGGCCTCGTGTTTCGATTATGATGGCATGACAGATTTTAATCTCTGAAGCAAGGTACTGGGGTGCTTGCGCGACGAGGAGTCGGTGAAGTAGGCATAGAGTGTGGTAGTCACGCAATTTGTCCGGCCGCAGCCACCCTTGCTCGGAGTATGAAGCACTAACATGATCATATCGGCGAATGTTGCAGGTGTAACGCACACAGCCATTCACTACGCATGCCTTGTTGAATTACATCACAATAGTGGAGGTTCGGTAGAACGAGTGCTTGCTCGAGCTGGCGTTTCAAGTCCTGTGGAAATAGGTTCCGAAACTTTTTGAGAGCATAGAGAGAAGTAGACGTCTTCCAGCACACTGCGACTGTATTCTCCGCCCAGTTGAGATGCTCAGCCCTACGAAATGTTAGCAGAGTATATACACGTAACTCGCTAATGAGAACATTTCCTGTGAAATTACGCTGTTTCGCTGTTCGTGTAAATGATATCTTTGACTTGGGGGGTGGGGGGGTGGGCAGGGGTTTCCCCAAGACTGCAGGCGGCCGCGTGCTTCCAGACCATGCAGGTGACGCACCTCACCGGCAGAAGAAATACATTGCTGGTCACAGCTGCGGCACCTGTCCAGATAAAGCGTCAGATAACGCAAGAACGTGACAAACAGTTCCAAGAACTGCTCTTCAGTCCGCGTCTGAATACATTTCACCTTCGCTCTTCCTTTCAGCGGCGTGGAGTGCACGTTTAGAATGTTACTCGACGACGCTGTTGACCGTATAAAGTACTCATTGGAAAAAACTCTCACTAAAACCATCGAGACCCTCTTAACTTACCGAAGGATACGTCTCGAATTTGACGAAATTTATGGGCGGTGTCATTTCGCGGATTTCCTTTCCGTTATGAGGTTCCTGACCATTAAACGTAGCTTTCGAGTAGCCACCTTACATCGCCAACACCAGGTCGACACTTATGAACTGTGTATGCTGAAAAATAATATCCTGTAAATTTAAATAAAAGTATAATAATTCTGTACTACAGGGAGTCACCTCCGCTGAACCGCCCTGTTTAGGGACCGGACATAAAACAGCGGTGGAGTAATTGCGTTTCTTATTAAACAGTAGTATGTGTACTGACCTCATTTGCACACATGTGACCCCACTTCATCTGAAGGTGAAACTATGCCCAATGCTTAAGGAGGTATGGTCGTTGGCTTGCTACGGTAGCAGGTTCGAATCCTGCCTCGGGCATGGATGTGTGTGATGTCCTTAGGTTAGTTTGGTTTAAGTAGTTCTAAGTTCTAGGGGACTGATGACCACAGATGTTAAGTTCCATAGTGCTCAGAGCCATTTGAACCAAGCCGTTGGCCTCCTCTGAACTTGCAGCAGTTTCATCAGACGTACGGTTCAAAATGGTTCAAATGGCTCTGAGCACTTAACTTCTGAGGCCATCAGTCCCCTAGAACTTAGAACAACCTAAGGACATCACACACATCCATGCCCGAGGCAGGATTACGTACCGTTCAATGTCGAGACGTAGAACCGCTATGAAATACGACCTTTTTCGTATAAAGTGTTCACTGACAAGCGGTAAGTGACAGGAAAAAATCGTGGGAAACAATATTCATTTATTTTCTAAAACCAGCAGTGCAGACACAATAAGGTCTTTGCATGAGTAAAAATAGGAAGTATACAAAAAGGAATGAAAGATAAAACTGAGAAAACTAACTACCAGTAAGTACTAAAATTGATCGCTAGTGTGAGACACCAAACCGAATCAAGCCACTACCGAGTGTCCTTCCGGACCCGTCTTCACAGCTTCCATCTGCCAACACCACTCTGCCATTTCGTCACGAGGGAACTTGTGGAGAGAGGGAGGAGAGAGAGAGAGAGAGAGAGAGAGAGAGAGAGAGAGAGAGAGAGAGAGAGAGAGAGAGACTAGCAGAAATGAGTCGCACCTGGGTAGCTCAGAAGGTAAGGGCTAGTGCCCGGGATGAGATTACGACCAGGAGACAAGATTCCTAAAGCCACCAACAAAGTTCCCAGCAGGGCACACGGCACCTTCTCAGTCCAGGAGCAGATAGGATTGTCGTAGGTGACACACTGCCAACTGATATCATCAACTGTGATTGTCAGTAGCGCGCTGTAAAGAAGTGCTCAACTCTGAGGTTGCTCGTAAGGCACTTCTGTACAAAGGAAAGTGCCGTAGGAGGTGATATTCCTTGTTTTCCTACGATATGTGAACAGGAGAACCCAGCATATACAGAAAACTCATAGTTTCAAGTGGAAATCAGTTTAGCGTTTAGTTACCATGAGTGCCACAGAAAATCTTAGGAATAGCCGGCGACTGGAGTCCGATCCATTGGATGAAAAGTCTTACACTCATTGCGACTCATAAGGTCCCTTATTCTATATATTTTGACTTGCAACAAACTTCACACATAATTTCGAACCTTTATGAAACTTCATCTCACTGACATCCCCAACAAAAAGTTGAAAGGAAAAAAGTTTATCGCTTAGAACATTTTTGCTGTTCGTGCAGTAAAACTGCCGCATCAGGCACGCTGAATTAATTTATTACTTCTTCCAACCGTATTCGCGACACATTTTTCAGACAGTATTCACGTATTCCCATGAATGCACCAGCAAAATCATATCGTTGTACGACATATAGTTCAGGAGATACATCATAAACCATAAGCCGCATACTCACAAAACCTCAGGGCGTATTTCGATACAGATACAGGTGTACAAAGAGTAAAAATTTGTGTGAAATATGTTGCGAGGTGCCGGGGCTAGCAGTGTATTTAACACTAAATTCTTCTAGAATCTTCATATATAAAGGATGCCCTAAGCCCCCCCTATTCTAACTCTGACTTTTTGCTGTTGCACATGGATTAAAAAGAAACGCAAACTGGCTGTAATCGACCCTGCAAGTGGAGTAGAAAAGAGTTTGGCACCTGCAATAATTTAATTTGATAAATAAGTTAAATAAAGGAAAGTTTCATTAACGTAGCGAGAAATGATAGGGTTGCTCTACCGATTAACAGAATGAAAATTCTGTCCAAAATAACAATATGATTTATTATAACTCAAAATAATAAACAAAAACACATGAAACATTTACAATACATCAAATTGGCTCAAATTGGATACTCAAATAAATGCTGTGAAGGTGAAGTTGTCCCTAAACTAGATTGTGACAGTTATGACAAATTGGTATGTAGAGCCAATTCCTTGCAACTCAAGTCTTAAGAGAGACACACAGCCAACCCAGCAATAATTGCTGCTACATTAGTGAGAACTCAGACAATGAACACCCAAGACAGATCAAAGTTAGAAAAGACAAACAGGCGCGCTCTGCTGAGCTCTGATTATCACCTAGCAAAATTGCCTGCTTTGCTGGTGCTGCGGACGTACATTACCAAGCTGTCTTCCTAACTGCACGGACACGATCTGGCATACCGGAGGCGATGGCTGGTTGCTTCGACGTCCCGTCATGGTGATGATAATGTCGCGAGTATAGCCCAAAACAAATTATCCTGGCCTGGTTGTTCCACACTAACGACTTCCTAGCAATACAAATGCGCCTCTGAGGGAGACGAAGAAGGCTCGCCACACAATCACTGACGGTACAGCGGTTGATTTTAACAATCGAAGTCACACAGTAACTCCGATACAGTCAACTTTAGCCAAAACTGCTCAAGACAGACAACATAGGCCTCTTGTACGCAGAACGCTCAATTCCCAACTGTACTCGGAAAGTTACGTTGAAGTCGAAACTTCAGCAACTTCGTCAAACAGTTACAATTAAATAAAAGTATATTAGACAGCCAACAGAAGGCAGGCTGTCCAGAGCAGCGAGAGCTCAGTCTTGTAACCTACTCTGACCGAAAAGCGAGAGCCGACTCCCCACAAGAGCACCCGTACAAACCGAACACAGTGGCCGTGGTTAACCGTTCCAATCAGCAACTCGAAAAAAATGGTTCAAATGGCTCTGAGCACTATGGGACTTAACTCTTTGGAGCACGGTGGTATACATAGTATACCACCTTTTGAAAATTTTCTTGGCTCTTTGCACAGTGGTTTAACTGCACGACCACCACTCTAATATGCTCACCTAGTTCTCTACTTATCAGACAGATGGCACTCACTGCCTATAAGGAATCAGTTCCCGCCAAGAATTGCATAGATTACAACTGTGAAAGCTGCGTGCTGAGTTGTGCATGGTTTTTGCGTGTGAATAGTGGTTTATAACGAATTTCTTGTTGCGCCTGTGTTTTTTCCATATCTTGGACGTCACAGCTACGGTATGAACCCATGTATACATTCATATGCACAATCTTCCGTTATTTATATACAATTTATTTTGGTGGTATATTATTTGTACCACCGTGCATGTAGCAGTATTCTATTGCATTTCGTTTCCTAGTATAAAATTCGAAATCCTCCGCTACAAAGTTTAGTTTTTAATTGTGTTGTGACTTATTTTAGCTCTTTCTCCATTTTGTTTTGCTTACGTATTCTTTACTTGGATTCAGGCTGTTGTTTGAAAATGAAAATGTCAAGAAGAGGCTTACGAGATGAAGAAATCGAACGATTATTGTGTGAAATTCCATCAGACGAGGATTCCACTGTTGACACCACAGATGACGAATCTGATTATGAAGCAAGCATTGTTGCGGAGGCTATTGTGTCGTCTGAAGGCGAAGTTTCAGAGAGCGAGGAAGAAAGTGAGTCCACTCCGCCAAAACGCGCTGCTGACACAGCGCCAACTTGGGGACAACAATTCAATGCTACCTCAGGAATGCAGTTCGACAGTGAATCAGGACCAAGTGCTTTTATTAGGGACATTGATGATCCAGAACCTATCGATATATTCGAAAAAATATTTCCAAAAGAGCTAGTTGAGCTAATCGTTTTCCAAACAAATTTATATGCGACGCAATCTGGCAAGTCTTTCACTCCAACAACTGACAATGAAATACGAACTTTCCTGGGAATCAACATTTTGATGGGTATAAAGCGTATGCCAGCATACAGAGACTACTGGTCTAGTGCCCCAGAACTTCATGATCGTTATATTGCATCTCTGATGGCAGTAAATCGGTTTGGATGGTTACTGAGGAACATTCATCTGAATGATAACACATTGCATCCAGAAAAAGGACACCCAGGTTATGACAAACTGTACAAGCTGCGACCAGTGATCAAGATACTATCTGAATCTTTTTCCAAGTGTTACCAACCCAGCAAACACCTAGCAATTGATGAGTCAATGATCAAATTCAAAGGCCGCAACAGTATGAAACAATACATGAGAGATAAACCCATAAAGCGTGGTTACAAAGTGTGGATGCTGTGTGACAAGACCTCTTACAACTTGAAATTTGATATTTACACCGGAAAAGTAGGTGACACAGTGCAAACAGGCCTTGGGGAGCATGTAGTGCTGAGTTTGTCCTCTGAACTCGTAAATAAAGGCCATTATCTTTATTTCGACAACTATTTCAATAGCTATAACTTGTTGGCTGGTTTACAGCAGAGAAACATATATGCCTGTGGGACAGTTCAACCAACAAGGAAACATTTACCCAAATTAAAAACAGACAAAGAATTAAGCAGAGGTGAATTTGACTGGAGGGTCAGCAACTGTGGCATCCTCTACTTGAAGTGGAAAGATAAGAGAGCTGTTCATCTCCTTTCAAATTTTCACAGTCCTGAAGTTACTACAGTGACTCGCCGTGAAAGAGATGGTTCACGCATAGAGCTACCTTGTCCTCAAGCAGTGATGGATTACAATGCACACATGAACAATGTCGACAAGTTCGACCAACTGAAAAAATCATATGAAATAAGCCGGAGAAGTAAAAAGTGGTGGCACCGAATATTCTTTCACCTGCTTGATGTCAGTATCGTCAACAGCTATATAATTTGGAAGGAACTAGGCGATAGAGAAAAAATGACTGCCAAAGTCTTCAGGATGAGTATCCTGCAAAGCTTAGTAACCCAGAAAACACCATTGAGGCCATCTAGACTTCATGAGAGTCAAGTCCACGTAAAGAAAAACAAGCCATATGTTTCCTCACGCCAGCGTCTCGACAATTCATCCCACCAGCCAGAGCGTACTACCGCCAGACGTTGTGCGAAATGCAGTACAAAAAAGAAGCAAGTGCGCACTTTCTGGATGTGCGCTGAATGCAAAGTGCCTTTGTGCCTTAGCAAAACAAAAAGGTGCTTTCAAGATTTTCACAAAAAGGAATAAGAAACATATTTTATTTGTAAGGTTTGTAATTTGATTTTGTATTGTAAATGACCAATTGCCAGAAATAAAATTATTTTACATTAATTATACTAATTATTACTGCTTAGAGTAGAATTTAAAGGTGAGTTACAAGCACAAACCAAGATATCTCAAAAACTTTAGGTACGGCCCTAAGTGGCATGGTGGTATATTATATATACCACCATCTAAAACCAAAATCAATACAATAAAAAATTTTAATTCATGTTTTCCTTTATTAGCAACCCCACCAGACATAGAAAATGCATGTTTTATTAAAAAATTAATTAAACATAAAATCTGTGCATCAAAGAGTTAACATCTGTGGTCATCAGTCCCCTAGAACTTAGAACTACTTAAACCTAACTAACCTAAGGACAGCACACAACACCCAGCCATCACGAGGCAGAGAAAATCCCTGACCCCGAGCAACTCGAAAACCGGCGGAATAATTCCACTCTATTGCCGGAGCACTACCATTCCACCAATGGAGATTCTTGGCGCCAATTTCTGCGCCGATTTTGCTACGTCACGGAGCTATGCCCTGAGCAAGCCAATCACAGTTACTATATGGCAGAAAACGCGGGAATTTGCGCGCCAAGGCTGCTTGGGAACACAAGTCATTCCCACACCTCGCTGGTAGCCCGACAGAAAGTGTTTTCTCTAAGTTTCTGCAAAGTAATGGAACCTCTAGCCCAGCCGCTACTTCAGGCCCCTCCGGGCGTGTCTTTTGACAGTGTTGGCGTCTGGAAAGCATTCACTCGACTCCCTCACACCCGTCGGCTTACCCTTTCGAGATCAGCAGGTCCCGCCTGTCACCGGACCACCTGGGTGACGAGAGACGCTGTGTTGGAAGTCCGCGTGTGAAGGAATAGCAACTTTTCACCGCATGCAGTTAGAGAGGAAAATCGTAAGATAGAAATATGAGAGGGGGCTCATGCCACCTCTCAATGTTACATATATATGAAATATAAGTGACATTTGTGTACGCGGGCAAAGCCATGCGTAAAAAGGTTCCTCTGAACCCCAGCACCGATTTCAACCAAATTTGGTAAACATATTACTATACGGAAAGAAATACTGTTGGGGTAAGAACCGGAAGGCTCCTATTGGGATGGGGTGATAACTTGGAAAACAATGGGGGGAGGGGGTGGAGAGACGGACAGACAGAGGGGAAAAGAGGAGATAGATAGGGGGGAGGAGAAGATGGACAGAAAGAGGGGAGGGGTTATGGACAGAGAAATGGAAGAGGATGAGGTATACAGAGAGGAGTGAGGAGATGGACAGGGGGAAGAGGAAGCAGAAAGTGGACTAATAAAACATTGGAATAAATACGTACCCTCTCTACCCCGGATAATCATGTATGTGCTCATGTATATGTGTACTTCTAAGTCTTATTTTGTTAGGCACTGCACTGCTACAGTGGCGACAGCTGTGAAACCGGTGGACGGTGTCAGAACTCCTGCTTCCGGCGCTGTCACTGAGTGACCGAAAGACATGAGTCATTCACAGCAGTACTCTCGGAATCTTAACGATAAGCACGTTTTGCAGAACGCGTCTCTAGCAGCGTCGGCCACTTGGTTGTTATGAGTAACTCCGTAATGCTCTGGTGCTTAGTAGACGAAATGTCTGCTAACAGCCTCGCGGAGCTTTTGACGTTTTCCACTGGATTATTTATGTACATGTAACGACCCTCTCAACACTCACCTCAAGTGACCGTAACACATGACAGCTTCGTCTCGTTAAGAGTAACGCATTGAGTTCACTCCTCTGGGACAGGATATCAAAGTGTGTCTCGCGAGCCATTCCCCTCGGGCTGTGCCGTCACGGACCCGCGGCTGACGACTGTCATTTGTCCTAGATCGTGACCCCCGTCTATGTCTGAACGCCGTAGCTCGTGAAGCATTAAAACTTTAAATTTCACTTTTTTGTCCCAAATTCTTATATGTAAATTAATGAGATATTTAAAGATTTAGATTGGATACGTTGGATTTGCGATTGTCATTTATTACAATATCGATTTCAATATTCGCTGTAGCGAAACGAGGTCGATATTTCATCGACTCATAGGCCACTGCACTACGCTCAGTAGATTTATTGCACTTCACAGAAGAGTTTACAAATGTATGTTGATCCGGAAAAAGTTCAAGAGGGAAGTACGCGAGTTCTTGGTACCGATATCCAAGACTTGTTTGTTGTGGCTAGCGTGAATGGATCATTTTGGAAACTGCACATTTATTCTTAAAGAGCACCTATCACCTTCCCCAAACTAACTTTTATCGCGTTACTAAAGATCACGCTGACTGGCTCTAGAGATTAAAAGTATTTAAAACGATACTCAGTGGATTAAGTACCCTCTTTAAGACTTTATGTTTCAACCGACTCATGGTTTTTTAGTTTATCTACTAAACAGCGTTGTTCGTCATGAGAGTGTAGGTGGTTCAACAACTTAGCGGAATTAAATTGCTAGAAATAAAGGAGTTCAGCCTGTTGCTGTATCTCGTGTCATCAAAGTAAACTGACCTCACCTGATTATCTTGTGTTCCCTGGATCGTGGAGGCACTGGATCCCTAGTCTCACTGCAGGGAATACTGCCGCTGCCAGCCGCGGTGGCCGAGCGGAATACTGCTCACGTGTATTGTAGATATACCGAGTGGGATAATCGGGGGGGATATCGAGTTTTGCCGGCCGATGTGGCTGATCGGTTCTAGGCGCTTCAGTCCGGAACCGCGCGACCGCTTCGGTAGCAGGTTCGAATCCTGCCTCGGGCATGGATGTGTGTGACGTCCGTAGGTTAGTTAGGTTTAAGTTGTTTTATGTTCTAGGGGACTGATGACCTCAGATGTTAAGTCCCATAGTGCTTAGAGCCATTTGAACCAATACTACCGCCAAGGAAAATAAATTAGTTAATGTAGGGAACTGGGAGAGACCAGCAACAAACAGACAATGGTAATGAAATCTCATATATTATTTATGAAACATAGAAATGCGAGGCAGTCTCGTTACATGAAGTGAGCATTTCTCAGCAGAATTTTAGACTATATAGCCATTCGCAGGCATGTGGGCCAAGTCAAATATACAAGGAAAGGCACAGAAACACATAAGAAATAATGATCACTTATTCATTCCATACAGAAAGAAACGATCAGAAAATCAAGGAAGAACTTCGGAATTTAGGAGGAAGATAATAGATGAGTCATGAGTAACTGCGAATATCGAGCATACAGACAAGGGCAGAACGACACAGATCATCGCTCTAGCATTGTGACTACGATGACGCCAATTCCCCGAGGCGCAAATCGTGAATTTGCGGCTTAGTCACGGACGGACGTAAGCCTACTATGAACATTCTACCGCCAACGTCTTGACTAAATCTGAACGTAACTGTGCATGGTTGTTTCCAAGGTGATGGAAACCAACGCATGCATCGCGAAAAAGGCGGCAACTACTGCACTAGGGCTAGTCACGGAGTGACGCCTATCAGGAACAGCAACTAGCCGAGGCCGAGAGGGCATCTATCTCTAGTTTCTTTTACCACGAAGGGCGCACAACTGTATAAGGCTCCTGCAGCCAGTTTAACTGTGGCGGACATGTCAATGGTCGCTTAGACTTTCTGCCGAGGGACAGTTGGGCCCTCCCACGTACAGGTTGGTAGTTCTGCGGTAGCGGCAATTCTCTTACTGAGACAAGGGCTTCCGTCCCTCCGCACAGAAGTTGCCCTGACTCGAATTTGAAACTAACGGCCACATAAATAAGCAGATTTAATTCGTTGGATTTTTAGTTAACTGTCGTACAGCCCCTGCGTCTCTTACTAACCAACTCGTAATTTCAAATACAGTCCCAATCTGTGATAGGAAACGTGGTTATAACTTTATTTTACTCTCTTTCTCTCTCTTTGTAATGAGATCGGGCAGGACAGCTGCTGAGACTTCACCACGTGCTCTAAACGTCTTGGAAAACTTACTGATAATGTCTGTGTGTTTCTCCATGGAGCGGAGAGAAGTATCGAACAAGGTTACTACCATAGTTGTGCTTTAAAATGTTTTTACATATTAAACATTGGTATCTATCACTGGAATCGTGTACGGAAATGCTTAATCCCCCTCTCTTAAATGAAAACACGGTTTTCTGTGTTCTATCTTTTCAGTATCCTTAAGAATTTCAATAGAAAAATAGCCTCGGTGATAATCAGACTCAAAACTGGAGTGACAGTCACAGAATGACAACTTGACAGGCATCGGAATAGTAAGGAGACTTTTATTCAATAAAGGCCGAGATTAAGCGGACAAACGGAACAGTGCTGCCTGTTCAAAGTCGGACAGCGACAGCCTTTGCTCTGTGAAAGAGACACTCCATGATGCTCCTTCGATTTCATGTAAACAAAAGAATGGCTATGGCGAGGTCGTGCCTGCAGCGCCGGTCAAGCTAGGTAGTGATGGAGGTGGTGGAGGTACATGCCTGAGAGGGGGGGGGGTGCTCACTCGAGCGGAACGGCTCTGGAGCCACGCTTCCTGCATCCAGTCGGAAAGCTCGTCCGGTACTTGGTAAGCTCGTGTTTTGTTCACTAATCGGCAGCATGGAATTGCATGGAAAGCGTTCCAGAAGAGAACAGTTTCGCCCTGGGCGCCGTTGTGTACGACCCTATGAATCTCGTGGACGAGTATTTACTTACTAAAATCAGCCTCAAGGCTGTGACTGACCCGTGTCTCCATAATGTCGTGTGTTTCAGGTACTTTAGTTCGGCAAAGTATGCGGGAGAGATTCAATGAAATTTCGAATCTAGACGAGAGCTACTAGCAGAAGCGAAGGTGGTCCTTGAAGAGTCTTATTCGTGAAAAGTAAAGCTCTGGGTTCGAATCCCGATCCGGCACACTGTTTCAATCTGTCCGGACATCACTCTTCCGCAACGTGAAAGGCTAATACTGCAAAGGAACTTTTATTCTCCCGTGAGTCGTTTCTGACTAATTCGTTCGCTGTCTCGGCCTGTTACTACCCACGCGTGTAATGTGGCCATAGAACAACAATCATCTTCCTACCAGTGGTGTCTCTGATTTCCTCCGTATATCTGTAGAGATCATGGTTGAGTTGAATTCATCATTTTCTATCACTGGACCTAGGATCTTCCTCATCTGTCTTTCCCTTATTTTTAATTCCTCGATCATATGTTTTTATCACAGCAAGGCGCTCTGCAGCGTGTAGGGCCTCCGGTAGTATTGGTGGTGGTGGTTAGTGTTTAACGTCCCGTCGACAACGAGGTCATTAGAGACGGAGCGGAAGCTCGGGTTAGGCAAGGAAATCGGCCGTGCCCTTTCAAAGGAACCATCCCGGCATTTGCCTGACGCGATTTAGGGAAATCACGGAAAACCTAAATCGGGATGGCTGGAGACGGCATTGAACCGTCGTCCTCCGGTAGTATTGCTCTGCAGTAACGTTCTATCCTGGAGTTAACTGATATTGTTTACTCCTTGGTTAGTTGACGTAGTGTTTCCGTTTGGTAATCCGTAGTAAAAATACTTTCCTTTTAGAGCCGTTCGACTCCATCCACTCACATACATATTTAAAGTTCTCCGTCATTTTAATTTCCTCTTTCTTCTAGCTCCAGCAACCTGGGTGGTGACTTGATGTTTGTTGTGAAATATGTTATCTCGAAAGAGCTCTACAGTCCCGCAATTGCTGTTTGTATCTTAGGTTTATTGATTGCAGTTGGGTCTACCTAATCAGAAAAAAGTTGCAAGATCACCTACGGAGCCCAGGCAGTCAAGTGGCAAATTCATGCTAGCTTCATCCCATTTTCAGACAACTTTGTCACTTATTCTTCTTCTCCGCTGGAGGATGACTTTTTCGAGCATACGGCTGGAAACTTGAGGCGAGCGCCCATCGCCTTGTCTGACTCCTGACCAGATTTCAAAAGCATTTCAAATTCCACTTCGGAAACTGTTGTCAGTGAGAGTCTGTCGGACAACAGCCTTTATTTAATACTATAAGCTAAATTCTTTCAGGATTTCGAAGAGAGTTCTTCGGTAAATTTTGTCATAAGCCTTTTTCAAATGTACGAAGGTAATAACGAATTTCTTACTTTTGTATTTCACGCAATATAGAACACATTTAAGATTGATCTAGTCGGCTCATGAACATCAATTCCTGAACCCTCCTTGGTACTGACGCAGCTCTGAGTCAAACTATGCTTCCTCGCCCCTCCCCCCTTCCGCCACCCTCGTTTGAAAGAGTACCTTTCTTACCAAGTGGATGAATCATTGTTACATGGAAGATCACGAGTTTCTCACATGTAGCAAATTATTTCAGCTAATGTCTGTCTACATTATTATTATTATTATTATTATTTCTTTCTTTTCTCAGACGTTATGTCTGGTCAAAAATGGAAAGTGATGCGGACCTTGATCAAGCGTGACTTCCTTTTAACTGTACGGTATATGTTATATTGCATTTAGGAACTTTCGGGTAATTGAACATGTATCAATAATTACGGATTTCTGTAGTTGTATATATATGTTTGGATGTAGCTGTATTGCATTGATGTACTGGTGGATATTGTGTGGTATGACTCCTGTAGTTGATAGTATAATTGGTATGATGCCAACTTTATCCTGATGCCACATGTCTTTGACTTCCTCAGCCAGTTGGATGTATTTTTCAATTTTTTCTCCTGTTTTCTTTTGTATATTTGTTGTATTGGGTATGGATATTTCGATTAGTTGTGTTAATTTCTTCTTTTTATTGGTGAGTATGATGTCAGGTTTGTTATGTGGTGTTGTTTTATCTGTTATAATGGTTCTGTTCCAGTATAATTTGAATTCATCATTCTCCAGTACATTTTGTGGTGCATACTTGTATGTGGGAACGCGTTGTTTTATAAGTTTATGTTGTAAGGCAAGCTGTTGATGTATTATTTTTGCTACATTGTCATGTCTTCTGGGGTATTCTGTATGTGCTAGTATTGTACACCCGCTTGTGATGTGATCTACTGTTTCTATTTGTTGTTTGCAAAGTCTGCATTTATCCGTTGTGGTATTGGGATCTTTAATAATACGCTTGCTGTAATATCTGGTGTTTGTTTGATCCTGCATTGCAATCATGAATCCTTCCGTCTCACTGTATATATTACCTTTTCTTAGCCATGTGTTGGATGCGTCTTGATCGATGTGTGCCTGTGTTAGATGATACGGGTGCTTGCCATGAAGTGTTTTCTTTTTCCAATTTACTTTCTTCGTATCCGTTGATGTTATGTGATCTAAAGGGTTGTAGAAGTGGTTATGAAATTGCAGTGGTGTAGCCGATGTATTTATATGAGTGATTGCTTTGTGTATTTTGCAAGTTTCTGCTTGTTCTAGAAAGAATTTTCTTAAATTGTCTACCTGTCCATAATGTAGGTTTTTTATGTCGATAAATCCCCTTCCTCCTTCCTTTCTGCTTAATGTGAATCTTTCAGTTGCTGAATGTATGTGATGTATTCTATATTTGTGGCATTGTGATCGTGTAAGTGTATTGAGTGCTTCTAGGTCTGTGTTACTCCATTTCACTACTCCAAATGAGTAGGTCAGTATTGGTATAGCATAAGTATTCATAGCTTTTGTCTTGTTTCTTGCTGACAGTTCTGTTTCCAGTATTTTTGTTAGTCTTTGTCTATATTTTCCTTTAATATTTGTATTATCTATTCCTATTTTTTGTCTGTATCCTAGATATTTATAGGCATCTGTTTTTTCCATCGCTTCTATGCAGTCGCTGTGGTTATCCAATATGTAATCTTCCTGTTTAGTGTGTTTTCCCTTGACTGTGCTATTTTTCTTACATTTGTCTGTTCCAGAAGCCATATTTATATCATTGCTGAATACTTCTGTTATCTTCAGTAATTGGTTGAGTTGTTGATTTGTTGCTGCCAGTAGTTTCAGATCATCCATGTATAGCAAATGTGTGATTTTGTGTGGGTTTGTTCCAGTAATATTGTATCCATAATTTGTATTCTTTAGCATGTTGGATAGTGGGTTCAGAGCAAGGCAGAACCAGAAAGGAGTTAATGCGTCTCCTTGGTATATTCCACGCTTAATCTGTATTGGCTGTGATGTGATATTATTTGAATTTGTTTGGATATTAAGTGTGGTTTTCCAATTTTTCATTACTATGTTTAGGAACTGTATCACTTTAGGATCTACTTTGTATATTTCCAATATTTGTAGTAACCATGAGTGGGGTACACTATCAAAAGCTTTTTGGTAATCAATGTATGCGTAGTGTAGCGACCTGTGTTTAGTTTTAGCTTGATATGTCACCTCTGCATCTATTATCATTTGCTCTTTACATCCTCGTGCTCCATTGCAACAGCCTTTTTGTTCATCATTTATAATTTTGTTCTGTGTTGTATGTGTCATTAATTTCTGTGTAATGACTGAAGTTAATATTTTGTATATTGTTGGTAGGCATGTTATGGGGCGATATTTAGCTGGGTTTGCTGTGTCTGCTTGATCTTTAGGTTTCAGATAAGTTATTCCATGTGTAAGTGTATCAGGGAATGTGTATGGGTCTGCAATGTAACTGTTAAGTAATTTAGTTAGATGAGAATGTGTTGAGGTGAACTTCTTTAGCCAGAAATTTGCTATTTTGTATTTTCCAGGGGCTTTCCAGATCTGAGTAGAATTAATTGCTTGGGTGACTTCATGCTGCAAAGTTATCACTTCAGGCATTTGTGGTATCATCTTGTATGTATCTGTTTCTGCTTGTATCCACCGTGCATGCCTGTTATGTTGTACCGGGTTTGACGATATGTTGCTCTAGATTATTATTATTGTTATTATTCGCAGTGTTAAATGTATCTGGAATTACGAGATCCCTGTTGTGTGAAGATGCAGCTGCGCCATATCACACTTACTTGCAGGTCGTAAAGTTTCGTTTCATTTCAGTAACAAATTTGTATTAGGTGACTACAAAAATTCGAAACGCCAAAGTCTGCACGGGTGTCATGTCTGTATCGCAGTACGTCACTGCAAGGCTTTCCAGAGAAGTGCCGCCTATGGAGTTCCTGTAATCGGCCTCGGTGATGACGTGACTTTTCGGGAAGACTGTTCAAGCGTGGAGAGTGGAGGAGCACTCCAGAGGCCGTGCCACGGTAGACGCTTACGTCACCACGACGTCACTACAGTTAGCACAGTACTGACCGGTCAAAGTGTTGTTCTGAGTAATCATCTATCATGCAAAATGACAGAGGATAGTATCAGATTTAAGGAACTGGCAATAAGGTTTGTTAAAGGCCGAAGCAAAATTCTTAGTGGGACTTCTTGACAAAAATTGTATAGTAAATTTCTAAGAACTGAAACAATAGGAAAGGTGTCGTTCCAAAATTTTTAAAAAACTGCTTTTGTGGGAAAATAATTTCTTACGAACCCATCAAACAGTGTTACGTGGGAAACGTGTAGATCCTTTTTATATCTTATCCATTGTGTCTTTTTCTTCTTTCTAAGAGTCTGGTAACGACAAAAATCTGCGTATTTCTCCTTCAACGGTGCAGATGTTTTCACTATTAATGACAAGTGGTTGACTAGTATATGTTCTTATTTATGAGTAGTGTAGGCGTTTTCTTTGTATGAGTATTGTAAAACCTCAACCACCTTTCGTTTTCTGATATATCGCCTCTTTGAGGAGTAAACTCAGATGTTTGTGCAAACTTTGCACTGTGCCACAATCCTAAAGTAGATAAAATAATGACTAGGGAGACGTAAAAGCACGAAATCGGCCACTATGACAGGTTTACACGTTAACCTCCGATGTTAGCACACGATGCCGCCGTCTCCCTACCAAGTTCAATGTCAGAACTTGCTTCCCAGAATTTCACGTTGACGGCTTTGAGGGTAACGCCATTTGAAATACATCGTGGAAAGTTTTGACGTTCTCTTGTTTTCTGTTCCGTTCTGTCAAGTGTGAAATTATGCCCTAGGAATTGAGTCATCGTATTCATGCTGAGCCAAGAATGAAACAGGAACTACGTAAACGTGACAGTCTGAACGCCTTCCTTGTAACATTGGGCAGCCACACGCCCTCGAGAATAGGAGAGGGCAAGAAATTATCTATCTGTTAGAAATTACAGCGATTAAGAAGTTGCTATTTTTTAAGTTATAATTATTTCAATATATTGGTTTTCGGGTCGTGGCCATTCAACCATCTCAGTAATGGAAAGACGAAACGACAGTGTATTGGAGACGGTTTCCTTGTCAGTTATGTCGACACTGACGTGAGGACTACACAACACCCAGTCTCCGAGAGGAAAAAATCTCCGACCTGGCCGGGAATCGAACCCAGACCCCTACAGTTAGCACTCTGCCGCTCTGACCCTGCAGCTGCTGAGGCCAACAGAGTCGTAGCTTCCGCAATAACAACTTCACAGTTACGGCTGCGATTTCAGTCACAGCTGGAAGTCACAGTAAAGAAGTAGCAACTAACATTCCAGCGTCGTGTGCCATCTGTGGTCGATGTTCTTGCTTCTCCTACTCTGACTAATCATAACCTTTCACCCTGACCTAGACCTCGAGCTACGCTACTGATCAGTCAGTCACCACAATCAGGATTTTACGGGGGCGCCACATCACGCTCTAGCCGAACATGCCAGCGCTGCTGCCAGGTAAAACACAAAGTTTGAAAATTTCCTGACAATGAATTAGCTTCTTGATACATTCTTCCACCGTGGTTAGTTTATACACCCATAGCGTTAGACACGAGGGTGTTGGAACGAAGTATGAACGTTAGTCACAGATGGCCGACGACGTTGAATGTTAAATGCTACCTCTACTTGCTACTTGCGTCTTCTAGTTGTGACTGAAATCGCAGCCAGAAACTATGAAACTGTTACTGTGAAAACTGTGAGTTCTCGGTCACTGCGCTTTGTGACAGATACGGGATTTCTTGCGCCCCCCCCCCCCCCCCTACTTCGCTCTAGCAAGGGAAACTTCCCATCGCACCCCCTTCAGATTTAGTGCTAAGATGGCCCAGTGGATATACCCTCAAAAAATGAACACAGATCAAGCATGAAAACAGGAAAGTTTGAAAAAAAAGAATGAAAGGCAGAATAGAAACAGTGAACGGTGTGAGCTTAACAAACGCAATATGTAGAAAAAATAAACAGTTGTGGCGTCGTGGTTACGTGGTCACTGTGGTGGACGGTAAACCGGACGAGCCGTATTCGAAACTCCCTTGTGCCATCATAATAAGATGATTTTTTTCCACAACACTGTGAAGTATCTGTCCGGTTTATTCACTTTCTGTAGTCTTGGGTGTTGTCATACTATACATTGGTTACACAATGTGAGTCATGTGATAAGAAAACGTTACCGTCGCCTGTAAATGTGATGAATAGTGAGATCAGGTGAGATACGACAGAGACGTCTCACAGAAATGAAAGCAACAAATAAACGGTTGTGATGTTACAATAGAAGACGTAAGAGTCAAAACTTACAAAACGGAACGCAATTTCAAAAATGTTAAAAACATTTGTTTTGACAGAAACTCTGTGATTGTGCAGCTTACGTGAGAACCTGTTATGTTTTCATCATTTCCTTGCGAGTGATAACGTTCACTTTCATACGAACACCCTAAATCGGGCAAGGAAGCATATCTCACTCATTTACCAGGCACACAAATTAGGTGCGTCGGTAAGAGATTCCTATCATGTGACAGACGTACTATCACTGCCGTTTATGACACACCAGGCGTGTTTACTGGTGGACGATTCGGTTGACTTGACGCCTTGTCATCAAACATTTGGGGTTCCCATAAGAAAGCCACTTCCTTTCGGCTGCTAATAGAGTAATTGTGCTGAATCAACTGTCTTTATAGGTCCGTTGCATACGGACGTTACACCATGACACAGACACAATTTTGGATACAACGAAGAAAAAAAATTGGCATGAGAGAGGTTTCAACACGGCTTACCAGCTTGGCAGTCCAACACCATAACCACTTATCCACAACACCGTTGTCGTGTCACGCTGCTCTATATTGCAGTTTTTCTTCTTGCCGTTCACTATTTGCGGTTTCTTTTTTTGACAGTTCGCCAGCCGCAGTGGCCGCGTGGTTCTAGGCGCTACAGTCTGGAACCGCGCGACCGCTACGGTCGCAGGTTCGAATCCTGCCTCGGGCATTGATGTGAGTGATGTCCTTCGGTTAATCAGGTTTAAGTAGTTCTAAGTTCTAGGGGACTGATGACCTCAGCAGTTAAGTCCCATAGTGCTCAGAGCCATTTGACCATTTTGACAGTTCGGTAACCTTCTGCCTGTTTCCATGCTCGATCTATGTTCAGTTATTGATGGGCCACCCACTGGGCCCTCTTCCCACTAAATCTGAGGGGGATACAATGGGGTTTCCATTGTCAGAATATTGTGTCTGATGCTATGGTCAAACAAATGAACAAAAAGCCAGTTTGTTCTCATAAAAACGTCACACTTAATGTAAACGCAGCACTGGTACGATTGGCTAGAATGTGATAATGGAGGTCCACTCCCCTCGCCCATTTGAAATCGTAGCTGTGTAGCGTAGTCCGAGGTGTACGAGCTGTAACAGACTGACCTACTGTTCAGCGTAGATTAATGCTTACTGTCGGCCATATTTGAAAGCACTTTTCATCATACGAGCTGAAATTGCAAGGCAAATTCAGAAAACATGTGATAGATAATGGACAAGCCTCCGACGGTTCTTTTGGTGCGTTTTGCACATTTAATATCGTATATAAACTAAGAAAATGCAAGGTGGTGTTCACTGCCGCTATGTAACTCTTATCGGAAGTTTAACAGTACCGGTAGTGCACTGACAAGATGGATGTGTTTTTCAACATTAAAATACATAGGGAAACTGTTGTGTCTGTCTTCAAGTATTGCTCTTAAACCACTACCAATGTCTATCATCTTTTATCTGGAAGACGCATGCTTCTGACTCTTGTGTATCATCATCCCTAAAGCACGTAAACACGTTTTTGTCATTAATTACATAGCAGAAAATTTAGGGGTACTGGATGCCTTAAATAAAGCGATAATGCCGGCTATGGTGGCCGAGCGGTTCTAGGCGCTTCAGTCCGGAACTGCGCGACTGCTACGGTCCTAGGTTAGAATCCTGCCTCAGGCATGGACGTGTGTTATGTCCTTAGATTAGTTAGGTTTAAGTGGTTCTAAGTTCTAGGGGACTGATGACCGCAGCAGTTAAGTCTCATAGAGCTCAGAACCATTTGAGCCAAAGCGATAATGGAATTTTCATTGTCCACACACAGTCTACTTTCCATTTATTTTTGATCCCTTCCGAACTGTAGATGATCTAAAGATATTATAATTATATTTTCCTTGAGACATTTGAATCTCATATGTGTCTACGATAATGACGGAAGCTGAAGAAATGAATTATAATTTGTGCCACCGCTGGGACCTGAATATGGGTCTCCTGGCTTACTAGGCAGGAATGTTGACCATTATACCATCTGCAGCACTATGGCTGACATTGCGCACATACTGCCCTCCCAAACGCAAACTTCAATTCATATCTTCAGCTTATTTTTTCTCTTCTTAGATGAAGATGTGAATTGAAGTTTATGTTCGAGAGGGCACTGGACTTGGGTAGGCCATGAAGCAATATAGGCCATAGTGCTGCCGTGGCATATGGCTGTCATTCCTGCCTACTATGACCGAGCGAGATGGCGCAGTGATTAGCACACCGGACTCGCATTCGGGTGGACGACGGTTCAATCTGGCGTCTGGCCATCCTGGTTTAGGGTTTCCGTGATTTCCAGCCAAATGCCGGGATGGCTCCTTTGAAAGGGCACGGCCGACTTCCTTCCCCGTCCTTCCCTAATCCGATGAGACCGATGACTTCACTGTTTGATCTCTTCCACCAAACAACCCAACCCTGCCTACTACGCAAGGAGACCCGAGTTCAAGTCCCAGCTGTGGCACAAATTTTTAATTCATTTCTTCAGCTTCCGTCATTATCGTTTCAAATTGCATAATGATTTCAATGACACACTGTTAATATAGTGAGTTCGCACACTTTAAAGCCGAGAACATACGACTTCGATTGCATTGAGGCATTTCACCCGAACGGAAACGCCAATTAGCAAAGTTAATATGCGATTGCTATGACTTATCATAGCATACGCTACCTACATCTACATTCATACTCCGCAAGCCACCTGACGGTGTGTGGCGGAGGGTACCTTGAGTACCTCTATCGGTTGTCCCTTCTATTCCAGTCTCGTATTGTTCGTGGAAAGAAGTATTGTCGGTATGCCTCTGTGTGGGCTCTAATCTCTCTGATTTTATTCTCATGGTCTCTTCGCGAGATATACGTTGGAGGAAGCAATATACTGCTTGGCTCCTTGGTGAAGGTATGTTCTCGAAACTTCAAGAAAAGCCCGTACAGAGCTACTGAGCGTCTCTCTTGCAGAGTCTTCCACTGGAGTTTATCTATCATCTCCGTAACGCTTTCGCGATTATTAAATGATCCTGTAACGAAGCGCGCTGCTCTCCGTTGGATATTCTCTATCTCTTCTATCAACCCTATCGGGTGCGGGTCCCACACTGGTGAGCAGTATTCAAGCAGTCGGCGAACAAGTTTTCTGTAACCTACTTCCTTTATTTTCGCACTGCATTTCCTTAGGATTCTTCCAATGAATCTCAGTCTGCTTTACCGACGATCAACTTTATATGATCATTCCATTTTAAATCACTCCTAATGCGTACTCCCAGATAATTTATGGAATTAACTGCTTCCAGTTGCTGACCTGCTATATTGTAGCTAAGTGATAAGGGATCTTTCTTTCTATGTATCCGCAGCACATTACACTTGGCTACATTGAGATTCAATCGCCATTCCCTGCACCATGCGTCAATTCGTTGCAGATCCTCCTGCATTTCAGTACGATTTTCTATTGTTAAAACCACTCGATATACCACAGCATCATCCGCAAAAAGCTTCAGTGAACTTCCGATGTCATCCACAAGGTCATTTATGTATATTGTGAATAGCATCGGTCCTACGACACTCCCCTGCGGCACACCTGAAATCACTCTTACCTCGGAAGACTTCTCTCGATTGAGAATGACATGCTGCGTTCTGTTATCTAGGAACTCTTCAATCCAATCACACAATTGGTCTGATAGTCCATATGCTCTTATTTTGTTCATTAAACGACTGTGGGGAGCTGTATCGAACGCCTTGCGGAAGTCAAGAAACACGGCATCTACCTGGGAACCCGTGTCTATGGCCCTCTGAGTCTCGTGGACAAATACCGCGAGCTGGGTTTCACGCGATTGTCTTTTTCGAAACCCATGGTGATTCCTACATAGTCTCCAGAAAAGTCATTATACTCGAACATAATACGTGTTGCAAAATTCTACAACTGATCGACGTTAGAGATATAGGCCTATAGTTCTGCACATCTGTTCGACGTCCCTTCTTGAAAACAGGGATGACGTGTGCCCTATTCCAACCCTTTGGAACACTACGCTCTTCTAGAGACCTACGGTATACCGCTGCAGGAAGGGGGGCAAGTTCCTTCTCGTACCTACGACTAATCACAGTGTAATATCTACGGTGATGCATTTCAACGTTGCGGCAGGGGATGCAAGTCGTCAATTGGTTAACTGCGACAAATCGCAATTACCGAAATGTAACATCCACAGAAGTCACTGATGCCGGAAGTTCTCGGTCCAGACCTCCCCCTGCTCAGAGCCCGGACCGCGGCGGCGCCTGGCGGCCTACTGGGCCCGTGCCGAGGCACAGGTAGCGGGCGAGGCGGCCATGGCCTGAGGTGTGGGCGGGCCACGCTACCTGCTGGCCTTGGCCGCAGTGTCGCCAACCTCGGCACCGCCACCGACAACACGAGGCGCGTGGTACACCTGCCGGCGCCGCGTTTCACGGGACGGGGCCTTCCACGTCGGCGGGAAATAACAGAACGTTAGTAGGTATTAAAATCCATGGAGAAGAAATAAAAACTTTGAGGTTCGCCGATGACATTGTAATTCCGTCAGAGACAGCAAAGGATTTGGAAGACCAGTTGAACGGAATGGACAGTGTCTTGAGAGGAGGAGATAAGATGAACACCAACAAAAGCAAAACGAGGATAATGGAATGTAGTCGAATTAAGTCGGGTGATGCTGAGGGAATTAGATTAGGAAATGAGACGCTTAAAGCAGTAAAGGAGTTTTGCTATTTGGGGAGCAAAACAACTGATGATGGTCGAAGTACAGAGGATACAAAATGTAGACTGGCAATGGCAAGGAAAGCGTTCCTAAGAAGAGAGATTTGTTGACATCGAGTGAAGATTTAAGTGTCAGGAAGTCGTTTCCGAAAGTATTTGTATGGGGTGATCCCATCTAAAGAAGTGAAACATGGACGATAAATAGTTTGGACAAGAAGAGAATAGAAGCTTTCGAAATGTGGTGCTACAGAAGAATGCTGAAGATTAGATGGGTAGATCACGTAGCTAATGAGGAGGTATCGAATTGAAGAGGGGAGAAGAGGAGTTTGTAGCACAACTTGACTAGAAGAAGGGGCCGGTTGGTAGGCATGTTCTGAGGCATCAAGGGATCACAAATTTAGCATTGGAGGACAGCGTGGAGGGTAAAAATCGTAGAGGGAGACCAAGAGATGAATACACTAAGCAGATTCACAAGGATGTAGGTTGCAGTAAGTACGGGGAGATGAAGAAGCTTGCAAAGGATAGAGTAGCATGGAGAGCTGCATCAAACCAGTCTCAGGACTGTAGACCACAACAACAACAACAATCTCTTGGGACCTAAATAAGGTTCGGCGATGCCATTCGGCACGAGAAACGTCTACCTTAATTTCATTGTCTAGACTGGACGAAAGCAGTAATCACACCAGTCTTTAAACATGGAAACAGAAAAGATTGTAATAACTGCAGAGGTATCTCTTTCATCAGCGGGGGTAAAATCTTCTCAGGTATTGTTGAAAGGAAAGTGCGAGTATTAGTTGAGGACAAATTGGATGAAAATCAGGGAGGGTTTAGGCCTCTTAGAGGTTGTCAGGACCAGATCTTTAGCTTACGGCAAATAATGGAGATGTGTTACGAGTGGAACAGGGAATTGTATCTATGCTTTATAGATTTAGAAAAGGCATATGACCAGGTTCCTAGGAGGAAGTTATTGTGTGTTCTACGAGATTATGGAATAGGAGGCAAACTTTTGCAAACAATTAAGGGTCTTTACAATTACAGGCAGGCAGCAGTTAGAGTTGACGGTAAATTGAGTTCATGGTTCAGAGTAGTTTCAGGGGTAAGACAAGGCTGCAACCTGTCTCCACTGTTGTTCATATTATTTATGGATCATATGTTGAAAACAATAGACTGGCTGGGTGAGATTAAGATATGTGAACACAAAATAAGAAGTCTCGCATATGAGGATGACTTAGTTGTGATGGCAGATTCGATTGAAAGTTTGCAAAGTAATATTTCAGAGCTGGATCAGAAATGTAAGGACTATGGTACGAAGATTAGCATCTCCAAAACGAAAGTAATGTCAGTAGGAAAGAGATATAAACGGATTGAGTGCCAAATAGAAGAAACAAACAACGGACGTTTTCAACTACTTAGGATGCATCTTCTCACAGGATGGCAACATTGTGAAAGAGCTGGAAGCGAGGTGTAGCAAAGCTAATGCAGTGAGCGCTCAGCTACGATCTACTCTCTTCTGCAAGAAGGAAGTCTGTACCAAGACTAAGTTATTTGTGCACCGTTCAATCTTTCGACCAACTTTGTTGCATGGGAACGAAAGCTGTGTGGATTCAGGTTACCTTATCAATAAGGTTGAGGTTACGGATATGAAAGTAGCTAGGATGATTGCAGGTACTAGTAGAAGGGAACAATGGCAGGAGGTTGTCCACAATGAGGAAATCAAAGAAAGACTGGGAATGAACTCTACAGATGCAGCAGTCAGGGCGAACAGGCTTAGATGGTGGAGTCATGTTACACGCATGGGAGAAGCAAGGTTACCCAAGAGACTCATGGGTTCAGCAGTAGAGGGTAGGAGGAGTCGGGGTAAATCAAGGAGAAGGTACCTGGATTCGCTTAAGAATGATTTTGAAGTAATAGGCTTAACATCAGAAGAGGCACCAATGTTAGCACTGAATAGGGGATCATGGAGGAATTTTATAAGGGGGACTATGCTCCAGATTGAACACTGAAAGGCATAATCAGTCTTAAATGATGATGATGGTGATGATGATGGTGATGATGATGATCTTGGGAGGAAGTTAAACGCCTGCTGCCTTAGCATTCTAAGAACACTGTCATTACCTCATTTGTTCGTCATCTCGTAGAACATCAATAATTCGTGCAACTCCAACGTCTCGAAAGTACCAAGAGAATTTCGCTCCGAATCACAACAGTCAAATTTAATTAATTTCTGTTTCTTGTTCTAATACGCAGCAGTCTCCGATATGAAAAGTGGGTCAGGCTGGAAACGTATTATCTGACCGGCCGCTGCTGATGGTTACACACGAATCAATAACAACCCAAAATAAAAGCAACTGAAGAAAAATTACCTAGAGATATTTTAGTTGTAATTACGCTCAACAGCAACATAAACAAAAGAAAAACGAGGATAATGGAATGTAGTCCAATTAAATCAGGTGGTGATGATGGAATTAGATTAGGAAATGAGACACTTAACGTAGTAAAGGAGGTTTGCTATTTGGGGATCGAAATAACTGATGATGGTCTAAGTAGAGAGGATATAAAATGTAGACTGGCAATGGCAAGTAAAGCGTCTCTGAAGAAGAGAAATTTGTTAACATCGAGTATAAATTTTGTCAGGAAGTCGTTTCTGAAAGTGTTTGTATGGAGTGTAGCCATGTACGGAAGTGAAACATGGACGATACATAGTTTAGACAAGAAGAGAATAAAGGCTTTCGAAATGTGGTGCTACAAAAGAATGCTGCAGATTAGATGGATAGATCACGTAACTAATGAGAAGGTACTGAATAAATTTGGGGAGAAGAGCCATTTGTGGCACAACTTGACAAAAAGAAGGAATCAGCTGGTAGGATACGTTCTGAGGTATCAAGGGATCATCAATTTAGTATTAGAGGGCAGCGTGGAGGGTAAAAATCGTAGAGGGAGACCAAGAGATGAATACACTAAGCAGATTCAGAAGGATGTAGGTTGCAGTAGGTACTCGGAGATGAAGAAGCTTGCACAGGATAGGGTAGCATGGAGAGCAGCATGAAACCAGTGTTTGGACTCAAGACCACATCAACAACAACAACAATTACGCTTATTGGCAGCTACAGGAATAAACTTCTCACGCACAATAAATTTGAAAACATACGCAAGTTCAAAAACAGTCTTTGCTCATGTCCCCCAGCACAAATTCCTCGTCTCCACATAGCAGCGATTCAGATAAACTGTAAAAGGATTGAAGCATTTTCTTTCAAATCAGGAAGCCCTAAAGAGTTCTACTGACGACTTACGTGGTATAACTGCAGTTCTTATTGTTTCTGTTACTGTATACGATCTCCCTCTTCGGAACTCCCATCATTACAAGAGATTTAATGTTCTTGTTCACCTTTCTTACGACACAGTCACAAGACAAAGCGGCAACCAGTTTCTAGCAGATAGTGACTCATGCTCAGACTAAAGGCACATCACATGCTGCAAGTGGTTTCCGTTGCGTTGTATACAAGAACATAACAATTCATCACTTCATCTCGATACATATTACTTTTTTCTAAATATTAACCATTGACAAGAAAGTGAAACTCAGACACTCAGCTTATAAAGTATACTGGAATGAACAAATTCAGACACAATTAATTTTATAAAGGTCACATTCCAGAAAGTCAACATAATGTAAAGTAATGGACAGCTTTCAGCAGTTAGACAGCCGAATAACGTACAACGGGTAAATACCGAAGTGGTGTGAATTCCTATAACGTCAGAGAACGTATAAAAGAGAATTCGGTGTCGAGATCTTTGTGTTACGCACGTAATCAAAATACAGTTTTTGCACATTATCAGACCTCCCGTACTAGCTAAGTGATCATAAAGAGCGAAACGCAGGACCTGGCATTAACAGAACTCTGTGAGACGCTCGTAAAGTTAATGAAGTTTCGTCCAATAAATCAGCGTTAACTGTATGGGTGCGCACGGTAGAGCTCATTCCATTGCAGATGCGGACCGGAGAAGACTAAAACGTCCGGAGGGACACATCTGAGAAAATCCCGTTACAGCACCTTGCCAACCTAGCTGGAGCGGTGGTTAAGATAGTGGCTTCATATTCTCGAAGGTGGGAGGATACGTGTGGGGATGGTGAATTAAAATTAGCATCCAGATTTCCACTCGCCACTTTAAATGACTTACATGAATGCCTGGATGTTTTCTCAACGCGACATAAACCGAATCCTTCTGCCCTTCCTCCCACCCCCGTTTCCCTTCTTTTCCCACTTCTTCGCTTCTAATTTTACCTTTCATGTTACTATCCTGTATTATCAAACGTTTGCTTTCTTTTTTTTTTCTTCTTAGCTGCAGTGTTTCGTGTAATGTGCCCACATTGACTGTTGTTTCTCAAAAAAGACGGGAAATTGCATGAATTTCCCAAAACCTGTCAGCCACTGCACGTATTGATTACAGTTTCATCAAAATAGAATCAAGGAAATAAAACAGTCTGTGTACATTCAACCGCAGTGATTGCCAACATTTTCTAGACACGTATCTACAACAAACAGCTGTACAAGAAATCACGGAAATGAAAATGAACTTTCACTGTAAATAATAAAAAGTGAAAAGTATCGGAATATTAACAGAGGTGTCAGAACATCACCTGGAAATTCGGAACATCAGCACATATATCTGGTACAACAATAAAGGAAGTATTGTGGAATTCTTAAAATCGAGAGCGCCTACATCAGCAAAAGATAATAAAAGCACCTGAACGTAGTATATATTCTTCACTTCTTTTCACATCTGAGAGTCTTATCAATGCAGTCCTTGAAATACGGTTCCTGTAACGAATTGGCATTATGTCCTATCGGTATTAGCCTCGTGTTTCAAAGATTTCTAAGTTCTAGGGGACTGATGGCTTCAGATGTTAAGTCCCACAGTGCTCAGAGCCATTTGAACCATTTTTTGAGGAAAGTAAGGGAGACAATGCTGCACAGTTAAACACAGGAACACGCAAGTGTGAGAAACTGAGAAACTTTCATACGTAAGATTAAACAGGCACTCAGACAAGAGGACGGTGCTGGTAGAATGCTTCACGGTATATTGCGCCAGACAAGTGGTGTGCGGGTTTCTAAGAAGACTCAACTGTGCGTCAGTGTTTGTTGCGACCTGCCTGCACTGGAGTTTAGTGTTGCTTCGTCAGCTCGGAACGGAAAAAAAGCTGTGCCAGATGTGAATAAAGTACTGTTGCCTGACGAGACTGCAGCCTTGCAGTGTTGTTACCCTTCTCCAGAACGGATGTAGTAGTACTAAAGGAAATAAACTCCCAGTATGAGTCACCGACCGTATGATTTTTTTTGTTTTTTTTTTCGTTATTACGTTATTTTATGAAACATGTTTCGGCTACTGCCGTCACCGAACGCAGACTTAGAACTCAGGACGTGGCATGGACTCGACTAATGTCGAAGTAGTGGTGGAGGGAACTGACACCACGAATCCTGCAGGGCTGCCCATAAATCCATAATAGTACGAGGGGGTGGGGATGTCTTCTGAACGGCACGTTGCAAGGCATCCCAGATATACTCAATAATGTTCATGCCTGGGGAACTTGGTGGCCAGCGGAAGTGTTTAAACTCCGGAGTGTGTTCCTGGAGCCACTCTGTAGCAATTCTGGACGAATGGGGTGTCGCATTGTCCTGCTGGAATTGCCCAAGTTTGTCGGAATGCACAATGGACGTGAATGGATGCAGGTGATGAGACAGAATGCTTACGTATTTGTCATCTGTCAGACACATATCTAGACGTATCACGGGTCCCATATCACTCCAACTGCACACGTCTCACTCCATTACAGAGCTTCCACCAGCTTGATCAGTCCCCTGCTGACATGCAGTGTCCATGGATTCATGAGGTTTTCACCACACCCGTACACGTCCATCCGCCCGATACACTTTGAGACGAGACTCGTCTGACCAGACAATATGTTTACAGTCATCAAGCGTCCAGTGTCGGTGCTGACGCGCTCAGGTGAGGCGCAGCCGGCCGAAGTGGCCGTGCGGTTAAAGGCGCTGCAGTCTGGAACCGCAAGACCGCTACGGTCGCAGGTTCGAATCCTGCCTCGGGCGTGGATGTTTGTGATGTCCTTAGGTTAGTTAGGTTTAACTAGTTCTAAGTTCTAGGGGACTAATGACCTCAGCAGTTGAGTCCCATAGTGCTCAGAGCCATTTGAACCATTTGAGGTGAGGCGCATTGCTTCGTGTCGTGCAGTCGGCAAGGGTACACGAGTGGGCATTCGGCTCCGAAAGCCCATATCGATGATGTTTCGGTGAATGGTTCGCACGCTGACATTTGTCGATGTCCCAGCAACGCAATCAGCAGCAATTCACAGAAGAGTTGCACTTCTGTCACGTTGAACAATTCTCTTCAGTCGTCGTTGGTCCCGTTCTTGCAGTATCTTTTTCCGGCCGCACCGATGTCGGGTATTTGATGTTTTACCGGATTCCTGCTATTCACGGTACACTCTGAAATGGTCATACGGCAAAATCCCCACTTCATCCCTACCTCAGATACGCTGTGTCCCATCGCTCATGCGCCTACTATAACACCATGTTCAGAGTCACTTAAATCTTGATGAGCTGCCATTGTAGCAGCAGTAAGCGATGTAACAACCTGTTGTCTCATATAGGCGTTGCCGAGCGCAGGGCTACATTTTGCCTGTTTACATACCCCTGTATTTCAAAACGCATGCCTATACCAGTTTCTCCCGGGTATGTATGTTTCAACCTTCTATTGGTTCATCTACTCCACTCCTTCTCTCTGTCCACCTTCCCCCACTCTCTGTCCATCTCCTCCTGCCCCGCTCCATGGTCATCACCTCCTCACCCCTTTTGTCTGTCCGCTTCCTCCCCCCCTCTCTTTTTTCATCTTTCCCTTCCTCCACTTCCTATCTCTTACTCCCCCCGTCTCTTCCGCATATGTCTCGCTCCCTCCTCCATCCCCCCCCCCCCCCCCCCCCAGTGCTGCTGCGCTCATGCCCTCCTTCCCCTGCCCGCATCTCGTGGTCGTGCGGTAGCGTTCTCGCTTCCCACGCCCGGGTTCCCGGGTTCGATTCCCGGCGGGGTCAGGGATTTTCTCTGCCTCGTGATGGCTGGGTGTTGTGTGATGTCCTTAGGTTAGTTAGGTTTAAGTAGTTCTAAGTTCTAGGGGACTGATGACCGTAGCAGTTAAGTCCCATAATGCTCAGAGCCATTTTTCCTCCTTCCCCTTGTCTCTCTCTACCCACCTCCCCCTCCTACCTTCTCGCTCCCCATTATCAACTTGATCCCTACAGGACGCAGGTGATTCTCGCCCCTGCAGTATTTCTGTCCACATTGTACTAATGTGTTTACCATATGTCTTTCCAGGGGTTAAGGTGATCTTTTTAACCGTGGCTTTGCCTACGTACTCACATGTCGAATATATTTCGTATATGTACGCATATTTGACGAGCATATATACCGAATTTCGCCATATAGTTTCATTTTCACGTAGCTCAGTGTTTATGACGTCATCTCTCCTGAACTTTGTGTCGTACAATGATTTAATTGTGCCAGTATATTCAGTGGTATATGTGAATATTGTCTGCAAAATGTGTCGCGAATACATTTAGTAGTAAAGAAGTAATAAAATAAATAAAGCGTCGTGCATGATGCTGCTGTTATACTGCATGATCAGTAAAAAGGTAGTAAGCGATAAACTTTTTTCCTTTCATCATTTTGTGGGGGTTGTCAGCGAGTAGTAGTTTCGTAAAGGTTTGAAGTTGTGTGTAAAGTTTGTTGGAAGTCATTAAGTGCTCTCATTCTCAAATACTGAATGAATAAAGCCCTGGTGGTTGCGAACAGTCACTTACGCTTCCTCAAGGCAAACAGTTTCTAGTTGTAATACCTGTACTTGTCTTATTGTGCTTGGCTCAGGACTGTAGCTCTGAACGGGTAGATTATGAGAGCATTGTAAATTTTTAAATTTGGTCAATAGTAAGGCGGAATAGTAACAATAAAACTCGCGTTCGGGAGGACGACGGTTCAGACCCGCGTCCGGCGATCCTGATTTAGCTTTTCCGTGATTTCCCCAAATCGCTTCAGGAAAATATCAGAATTGCTCCTTGGAAAGGGCACCGCCGATCGCCTTCTCCATCCTTCCCTAATCCTATGGAACCGATGCCGATGCTGTTTGGTCCCCTCCCCCAAACTAACTAACCAACCAACCAACCTGGAACGCCCTGCTAAATCCGCGGGACATGACAGGTAGTTTAAATTCTGGAAAGGGACCAAAATAAGCGGCTGTCAGTTACAGTCGAACATACATTATTTATTTGACCAAACATTACAAGAGCAAAGAAAATTAAAAAAAAGAAAAAAAACACAGCACTAATTTACCGGCTGAATGTGCCATACAATCTCATGCCTTAAAGGCAAGACCACTTTAATTTAAAATCGGCTGAAAGCCAATAACTTAAGACTCAAACCTAAATCTGAAATTTAAGAGGCAGAAGGCTTTATTATGAATCAGTTCTTTCAATTAGGCCGAAGGCCCAAACAACCTTACGCCTTAAGGGCAAAAAACCTTAATTTAAAAATCGGCTAGAAGCCATACAAATACAAACAACAAGAACAAATAAGAAAAGGCAGTACACACAACGGTGCTAAGAAGTTTCCGGGGGTTGGCCTGGAATTCAAACACTAACGCTCGCTTAGGTGAGACAGGCAGTCGGCCCAACCATTCTCGATCCGACGACAACCCAACCGACAGTCAGTCAACAGACCCACCGACAAGATAAGTTCCGCTCCACCCGACCAAAACACAACAGGGAGTTCAATGGAACAATGTAGAAGGTACTGGCGCCCACAACCAATTATACAGGGCTATTACAAATGATTGAAGCGATTTCATAAATTCACTGTAGCTCCATTCATTGACATATGGTCACGACACACTACAGATACGTAGAAAAACTCAAAGTTTTGTTCGGCTGAAGCCGCACTTCGGGTTTCTGCCGCCAGAGCGCTCGAGAGCGCAGTGAGGCAAAATGGCGACAGGAGCCGAGAAAGCGTATGTCGTGCTTGAAATGCACTCACATCAGTCAGTCATAACAGTGCAACGACACTTCAGGACGAAGTTCAACAAAGATCCACCAACTGCTAACTCCGTTCGGCGATGGTATGCGCAGTTTAAAGCTTCTGGATGCCTCTGTAAGGGGAAATCAACGGGTCGGCCTGCAGTGAGCGAAGAAACGGTTGAACGCGTGCGGGCAAGTTTCACGCGTAGCCCGCGGAAGTCGACGAATAAAGCAAGCAGGGAGCTAAACGTACCACAGCCGACGGTTTGGAGAATCTTATGGAAAAGTCTAAAGCAGAAGCCTTACCGTTAACAATTGCTACAAGCCCTGACACCCGATGACAAAGTCAAACGCTTTAAATTTTCGGCGCGGTTGCAACAGCTCATGGAAGAGGATGCGTTCAGTGCGAAACTTGTTTTCAGTGATGAAGCAACATTTTTTCTTAATGGTGAAGTCAACAGATACAATGTGCGAATCTGGGCGGTAGAGAATCCTCAGGCATTCGTGCAGTAAATTAGCAATTCACCAAAAGTTAACGTGTTTTGTGCAATCTCAAGGCCCCTTTTTCTTCTGCGAAAAAAACGTTACAGGACACGTGTATCTGGACATGCTGGAAAATTGGCTCATGCCACAACTGGAGACCGACAGCGCCGACTTCATCTTTCAACAGGATGGTGCTCCACCGCACTTCCATCATGATGTTCGGCATTTCTTAAACAGGAGATTGGAAAACCGATGGATCGGTCGTGGTGGAGATCGTGGTCAGCAATTCATGTCATGGCCTCCACGCTCTCCCGACTTAACCCCATGCGATTTCTTTCTGTGGTGTTATGTGAAAGATTCAGTGTTTAAACCTCCTCTACCAAGAAACGTGCCAGAACTGCGAGCTCGCATCAACGATGCTTTCGAACTCATTGATGGGGACATGCTGCGCCGAGTGTGGGAGGAACTTGATTATCGGCTTGATGTCTGCCGAATCACTAAAGGGGCACATATCGAAAATTTGTGAATGCCTAAAAAAACTTTTTTAGTTTTTGTATGCGTGTGCAAAGCATTGTGAAAATATCTCAAATAATAAAGTTATTGTAGAGCTGTGAAATCGCTTCAATCATTTGTAATAACCCTGTACATTAGCTGTCAAACTACACACCGTGCCGGACAGCGACAACACGATGAGGAAAGTACACAGCCTGAATTTACGTCGACAGTCGGGGCAGGTAACCGGAACGTTAACGACCACAAGGCAGAGAATTCCGCTGGTGCACTTCAATTCGAAATAACCAAGTACATTCAGGGTGGTTAAAATTAGCCAACTAGGAAACACACATTGCTGCTCGCGGGGATATCCCAACAGCCGACAACGAAATCCAAACGACACAATGTGAACAGTCGTGACTTGCTGATAGATTAAGTCAAAACTCAACTTTCGTGTCCAGCATCCGTGATCCACGGACCTCGTAGCAATGGGAACAGCACCACACACTCCGACCGCGCGTGGACGCCGCCAGTGGCCTCGGCCAGACCACGCGCCGCGGAGATTTCCTCGCTGCTCCACACCAACCGACCAACTGATCGCACACTGCACAGCCGGAACTATAAGCGCCAGGCCAAAGATAGTACAAGGTGCGAATATCAATACACAGCGCTGCTGCCACTCGGGGAGAGAGATGATAACAGCATGATTTTGATAACAGCGGGAGACTAAACACAGAATAGCAACCAAGGTTTAATCCAACGCATGACATGAGCCAGCCACGGCTCACAACCGTACATGGAAGATCATCCTCAGCATAGTAAAAAAACACAAATCCAACAGACTGTGTAGAGCATAAGAAAAGCTACGGAAGTTCAAGGGAGGACAAGGCGCACTTGAACAAAAGCTGTTGTTTGCGCCTTTCAAGGCTGCTCGAGACAATTTACAGGACGTCCATGATAGTGACCTACTACATTATTCACATCAAATTGTGCGCAACATAGATAACAGTCATTTAAAGGGAAGCAATGGATGGTTGCTTAACTTCAAACAGTGCTACCGATTTGGAAGTCGTAAGATAACGGAATTTCAAACAAAGCGTCAACCTGACGATGCACAGCAAACTGCGTAATCGGCCCGAAATTTGTGGCTGAGATAAAAAAACATATTCCTTTGTTCAGTAACGAATTTGTTTTCAGCTCCGACCAATCGAGATTTGAAGAAGAAATGCATATGAAATGAACAATGGGAAGGACAGGTACAAAGAGAATTGTATCAAGATCAACTAACATCATTGCCGTAACACATTCGTATACAATTATACCGACTGTTAATGCGGATGTTGAATTGGGTGGAAAGTTCTTTTTGTGCTACGAGAAGCTGGAGGTGCTCTCCACCTAAGATTTTTTCTCGCGTGCGATATCTTAAACGGACAGTAGGGAATATTTACATCACAGCAAGCGAGAGTGGAAAAATAGGCGCAAGACAACTGTAACTATGGTATGACCACTGGTTTTGGCCACTGACTTGCTTTTGGCTGATTCTTGATCTGCCTTCAAACATTTTAATCCTTTAGAGCAAACCATTCCTCCTGAAAATTGTGTGACATGGCAGTTCAAATCGTTCAAATGGCTCTGAACACTATGGGACTTAACTTCTAAGGTCATCAGTCCCCTAGAACTTAGAACTACTTAAACCTTACTAACCTAAGGACATCACACACATCCATGCCCGAGGCAGGATTCGAACCTGCGACCGTAGCAATCGCGCAGTTTCAGACTGAAGCGCCTAGAACCGCTCGGCCACTTCGTCCGGCTAACATGGCAGTTCATACCACCTGGAACCACTGGACAATTAAGCATGTGGATGATTTTTTTCATCCCTATAAAACATATTATTGCCCTACCTGCAGCTACGCTTCGGAAGATAGCAAGTTTCATCTTAAGCTACACGACAGATTGTTTCGCATTCGATTACATGCCATCACGTTCCATCATTTCCCATCACTCCGTTACACCAATATGATTCAATATCCAATCTTTAAGAGTGGATGCCTAGCGAACGTCCTGCTCGGTTTGACACTTCCAGGTAGTTGACCTTCGACTTTGATGGTATGCATATTGTGATCACTGTGGCGCGCCATTTCTCATTCGGTGTTCCCGGTGCGAGTTAATGATATGTTTTGAACGTTACTTGAATGTCAATGGCGTCCATTTTGTGAAGTGTAATACATGCATCCAGCAGAAGGTCGATCTCTGCAGCTCCCGGACACTCACTTTCTATCACCCTGCTGATGCACATGGTGAGTCATTAGGAGCTAATATTTTTCCTGTCATACTTTTTAACACAACACTTTCAAATTAGCCGACCGCGGTGGCCACGCGGTTCTAGGCGCTAGAGTCCGGAACCGCGAGACTGCTACGGTCGCAGGTTCGAATCCTGCCTCGGGCATGGATGTGTGTGATGTCCTTAGGTTAGTTAGGTTTAAGTAGTTCTAAGTTCTAGGGGACTGATGACCTCAGATGTTAAGTCCCATAGTGCTCAGAGCCATTTGAACCATCTTTGAGCTTTCAAATTAGCGTTACTAAATATTAAAATTGTGGCCTCGCACTCAAGGGATTCGTTGTACGAGGAGCAACGTGTAGTAGAACAATGTCACCAATGAATCAGAAGGAAAATCAGAGGCCAGGCTGAGGTTCACAGGAAGAATCTTACGGAAATGTCAGTCATTCAAAAAAATTTTGAATATTAATCAGCAGTTGGAGGCCCTTACCAAGTAGGTTGTGCAGAAAAGATAGAGAAGATTCAACGAATAGCGCCATTGTCTCGTCACTGAATCGTTAACTCGGCGGGATACCTTGAGGAGAGGCTCAACAATGGCGGACGGTACACAGAGGCGTTGTGCATCAGTGAGAAGTTCACTATTTAAATTTTATGAGTGCATCTCAGGAAGAGCTCTTCTCGTGTACATCATACGAAATGGTCAATGAGCAAAAATATGAGAAATTTGTGCTCATACGGAGCATTACCGACAGTCACTCTTCGCGAGTGCCATTGGCGAATGGAACAGGTAATGGGTGGAGGGGGGGGGGGGTAGAAGGAAGATAGTAGTACTAAAAATACCCTCCTCCAGTCATCATAAGGCGGCTTACGGCGTATAGCTTTAGATGTAGATGTAAATGTGAGAATATTTTCACGAAATACTTCCTCATAATTTAGATAATCTGTATAGAGATCTTGTCATCAGGAATGCGTGGAGCTGGTAGAAATGGTTATGTTAAACAGATACCGCATTTCATATATCAGCAAACTTTCGTCGATATATACACGATGTTCCAGATGTTATATTTCTTACAGCCACATCCTGAAGTAATGATTTGTTCCGGAGGGTCATCATCTCTTCCGCTTGGGATTAGCCGAGCGGTCTTGGGCGCTGCAGTCATGGACTGTGCAGCTGATCCCGGCGCCCGGCGGAGGTTCGAGTCCTCCCTCGGGCATGGGTGTCTGTGTATGTCCTTAGGATAATTTAGGTTAAGTAGTGTGTAAGCTTAGGGACTGATGACCTTCGCAGTTAAGTCCCATAAGATTTCACACACATTTGAACATTTGGTCGTCATCTCTGTACACAAACGCCTATGTGGGCAAAGAGCTGTGTGTGCGAGCGAGCGCATTACTTCACTTTCAGTAACAACTTGTCACTCATAAAGGACGTAGGCCCTTTTAACGTAAGTGGCGTCCACTGACAAAGCCAGTGACTTTGTTTAAAGTTGCTGTTAGGCATGCTATAAGCAAAACAAGAAACAACTCTCATGCATTAGCCCGCCACCAGTACAACAAACTTCCAACACTGTTGGAAACAGTCGTCAAACACGACTAAAGTGTAAAGAACACTGCTAACTCCTAAAAACCTTATTGTTGTACACTATATGATCAAAAGTATCCGGACACCATCAAAAACATACGTTTTTCATATTAGGTGCGTTGTGCTGCCACCAACTGCCAAGTACTCCATATCAGTGACCTCAGTAGTCATTACACATCATGAGAGAGCAGAATGCAGCGCTCCGCGGAACTCAAGAATTCCGCACGTGGTCAGCTGATAGGATGCCACTTGCATCATACGTCCGTACGCGAGATTTCCACACCCCTAAACATCCCTAGGTCCACTGTTTCCGATAGTGAAGTGGAAACGTGAAGGGACACGTACAGCACAAAAGCATACAGGCCGACCTCGTCTGTTGACTGGCTGTTGAAGAGGGTCGTGATGTGTTATAGGCATACATCTATCCAGACCTCACACAGGAGTTCCAAACTTCTTCAGGATCCACAGCAGGTACTATGACAGTTAGGCGGGAGGTGAGAAAACTTGGATTTCATGATCGAGCGGCTGCTCATAAGCCACACATCACGCCGGTAAATGCCAAACGACGCCTCGTTTGGTGTAAGGAGCGTAAACATTGGACGACTGGACAGTGGAAAAACCTTGTAAAGAGTGACGAATCACGGTACACAATGTGGCGATCTAATGGCAGGGTGTGGGTATGGTGACTGCCCGGTGAACGTCATTTACCAGCGTGTGTAGTGGCAACAGTAAAATTCTGAGGAGCTGGTGTTATGGTGTGATCGTGTTTTTCGTGGAGGGTGGTTGTAGCCCTTGTTGCTTTGCGTGGCACTATCACAGAACAGGCCTACATTGATGTTTTAAGCACCTTCTTGCTTCCCACTGTTGAACAGCAATTCGAGGATGGCGATTGCATGTTCCAACACGGTCGAGCACCTGTTCATAATGCACGGCTTGTGGCGGAGTAGTTACATGACAATAACATCGCTGTAATGAACTGGACTGCACAGAGTCCTGACCTGAATCCTATAGAACACCTTTGGGGTGTTGTGAAACGCTGACTTCGTGCGCGCCGGACCGTGTAGCCGAGCGGTTCTAGGCGCTTCAGTCTGGAACCGCGCGACCGCTACGGCCGCAGGTTCGAATCCTGGATGGGGCATGGATGTGTGTGATGTCCTTAGGTTAGTTAGGTTTAAGTAGTTCTAAGTTCTAGGGGACTGATCACCGCAGGTGTTAAGTTCCTTAGTGCTCCGAGCCATGTGAACCATTTTTTGACTTCGTGCGATGTCTCAGTGACGGACACCGATACCTCTCCTCAGTGCAGCACTCCTTGAAGAAAGGGCTGCCATTCCCCAAGAAACCTTCCAGCACCTGATTGAACGCATGCCCGCGAGAGTGGAAGCTGTCATCAAGGCTATGGGTGGGCCAAAACCAACCAGCAATACCGATGGAAGGCGCCACGAACTCGTATGTCATTTTCAGCCCGTTGTCCGGATATTTTTGATCAGATAGTGTATGTTATTACAGTTGCCATTAAAAATCATCTAAAATGACATTAAGGAGTCTCCGTCGCTATAGTTGTTAAGTATACAGTACGGTATTTTAGCAATATGTACTTCACAGAAATTAAAAGACAACATTCAGCTCAAGATGAAGGAGTTGGCTCGAAAGCACCAACCTCGGCGTTTCTACAAAAGGGCATAATTAACTATGACTAGTTAATATCATTTCTTTTATTGATCCTTTCTGTGCCAACTGCGCCGTTTGAAAACGCCCTTCGCTGCATGTCTTCGGTCTACTGAACCGTTACACACGTCTTTCTGTATTTTGCCAGCGCTTATTGTGTTAATCCCAACTGCAGAAAATATAGAGATCTCGTTCTGGAAGTTTGCTTGTTTTTAAGCGCGAAAGACATAAAGCAAGTTTGGTCTGGGATATGTTTTGCGGACATTACATAATATGAAGTTCGTTGACTGAAACCTCATACTATTTGCAATTTACCGTTCGTCTTTTGTATATTCAAGGGAAGACAGTTTTCTCTGAGTTTCAGAACTTTTTAAAGATTCCTTTTGAAGTGCAACTCAGATTTAATGTATGCTAACGAGTTCTGCAGGCTCCATCGCTGCCACAACTCGTCACTATCATCGCAGGCACTACTGCTGAAAGCTAAGTGCTGCCTGCAGTTACAATTCGTGCGAGCCTCGTTACGTCACACGACGCACTTCAGGTCCAGTCTGCTCAGCTTCAGATGTTACTTGTTATAGCTCTGAGTGTGTCATTGTGATGGAAATATCCACTTCTGCTACCAAAGTGTTTCTTTTCACACACACACACACACACACACACACACACACACGCACACACACACACACGCACACGATCCTTTCGTAAAAGGACTTCATGCGCCCACAAGTGCGACTCGCTCAAGGGTGAGGTCATTTACTGCTGTCAACCAGCGACATATTAAGACAGAACTGAAGATACCTGAATGTATTGTATAACGTAACACAGCACAATTTGTGTCTGAAAGCAGTTTAGTTGAGCATACTTCAAAAGACGTAAAACACTCACTCACAAAAACAAAATTTCGCTTCGGGTATCCTAAGAAAATGGCTGACTTTCTGAAGGGACCGTGGCTTTGTTACAGTCTGCATAGCTCGACCAAAAATCTGACAGTCATTCACTGTGAAGGCCGTAAAGATGCTCTTGGAATGAGCATACTTACAAAAAATGCTAGACTACAGAGAAAAAATACAGGACCAGTTTTGAGCCTACATTACCTGAAACTGTCACGGGGAAATCTTACTTTGTTGCCTGTCCAGAGATTACTGCTGTTGCGTAGGGGCCTTGTGGAGCAACGTGTTTGAAGAGATGCGAGGTTCAGAGATAGACGTACCGCGTTTTATTATGGTCCCTATTAAAATTAACACTGTGACTGGCTCTTTGCGTGGGACAGCATTTAAAGCGGGAGACCGAAACACCGAAATATTGCTTTTTTGTGTGAATTTGATGCCAGCGATTCGTTTCATTTACAGTAGATAGCTTTTTTATGTATATTTAAACAGCAGTTCAGTTCCTGCGTCATCACAAAAACTGTTCCCACGCGAAATTCTCAACTAGAAGCTTTCCGTGATTCCATAGTTGGTTTAGGCAGCATAGTGCTTTATTAGGCCTAGTTTTACTGGATGGAGGTGGTATGTCTTTGATTTCCTGCCCATAAAGTAACATAAAATATGGATATACTTCTAACCATGATATAACCATGCATCTTTCATGTGTGAAAAGCATTAGGTTCTAGCAGGCATGAAATATAAGTTTATATTCGATTTTAACAACTTTCTTTTTCTCAGGAACGCTGTTCTTAGTATTGCCAGTGTTTATTTTATATTCTCTCTGCTTCTGCTGTTTTCCTGCCCAAATGGCAAAACTCCTGTACTACTTTTAGTGTTCCATTTACTAATCTAATTCCTTCAAAATAGCTGATTTCATTCGAATGGACTTTATTACGCCTATTTTATTTTTCTTAATATTCATCTTACAATATTTTTCGAAACACTATCTGTTCTGTTGAACTGTTCATGCGAGTCCTTTGCACCTGTAACAGAATTACAGTATTATAGACAAACCTCACATTTTTTATTCCTTCTCCGTGAACTTTTACTTTATTTCGAAATTTTTCTTTGGGTTTCTTTACTGCTTGCTCAATGTACAGGCTGAATAAAATTCGGTTTACGCTACAACCCTGTCTCACTCCCTTCTTAACTACTGCTTCTCTTTCATGTACTCAGACTTCAACAGCTGCAGTCTGTTTTCTATTGTAGTTGTGAATAACCTTTCGGTCCCTGTATTATATCCCTCCTGCTTTCTGAATTTTATAGAGAATATTCCAAGCTCGCATGTTGCCAATCCAATCTTCTCGGAGGTCGTTACAACTAGTCTTTCTAATCTTCTGCAGACAATTCGTCTCGGTATTTTGCAACATGACTTACTAAATTTGTAATCTGACAATATTCACACCAGTGAGCATCCGACGTCTTTGGACTTACTGCATTCGTATTAGTCTGAGGTTACTGTTCATGTCTCATACATCCACTAGCAATGAAATGCTTCGAGGTGTTGTTTTCACAAAGATATGCCGAATTTCCTGAGGTTCGCAGGTAATTTTTGTCGTCTATAGTCACCTAATTACGATACAGATGGTTCAAATGGCTCTGAGCACTATGGGACTCAACTGCTGAGGTCATTAGTCCCCTAGAACTTAGAACTAGTTAAACCTAACTAACCTAAGGACATCACAAACATCCATGCCCGAGGCAGGATTCGAACCTGCGACCGTAGCGGTCTTGCGGTTCCAGACTGCAGCGCCTTTAACCGCACGGCCACTTCGGCCGGCTTACGATACAGACTTCGCTTTTTCTGGTGGAACTATATACGTTTTTGCTGTGGTGCCTGAAAGAAGCTTCTAAGAGAACTTCGACAACATAACATTATGGGACTTCATCAAATAGTAACAAGATAACAGCGCCAGGCACCACTGTCCCGCAGTCAGGAGAAGAAGTTCCACAAACGTTTGCCGTGTTATATCAAATGTAAGCAAGCACGTAATTCAGACAGATTTCATATGCTTATTATCACGGCTGTCATCCCAAGTGCTCAAGGTGTTGAATGTGGCATTGTTACACGCTAGAAAGTGATTCTGGAGAAACAGTCCTGCACATCGAATTTCATCTGGAGTTAACGGCAGGACAGGCTCGTGTTATAATACATTTCATGTCTTCGGTAGTCGTCGGTATTTCCCAACAAACCTCTTGTTTTAATTTTCGCCGCAAATAAAAATATAGGAGTATTAAGTTTGGTGAGTGCGCAGATCATTTTGCCTTCATTCAACAAACGTTCCAGTGCTCTCCAAATGTTCTCTTAAGAGATTCTGCGGAATGGGGACAACATTCCTTAGGAACTCGATATACTTGATTGTGTCAAGATTCCTATCAATAAAACATGGTCCACAGATGCAGTTCTTGGAAACCAGGCACCAGACGTTTGTAGACGAAGAGCGTTGTTTCTATCCAATTCTTTGAGTCAGCGAAGATTTTCACCTGATGACTGGTGAATACTGTAAAGAGAGATGGTGAGTGCTTGGCACAATCTGGATACTCTTCAGCAAACAGCCACACATCCGCTGTAATAGTTTGTCGATATTCGCCGTAAACGATATTAACTTTCCCGACTATCGTATAATTTTGAATGCCTCAGTAGCTTTACGAGCAAGTTATCTGATTGCTACAACAGCAGAATACAGACTTACAGACTTCAAGTGCACAGGTAAATACAAGGTTATACCTGAGTTAGGTGTTCGCTTCCATAAGGGGCAGTGGTATGTAGAACCACTTCTGCTGACGGCAGGACACTACTGGTTTGAGGCGCTGTTCAAATGGTTCAAATGGCTCTGAGCACTATGGGACTTAACTTCTGACGTCATCAGTCCCCTAGAACTTAGAACTACTTAAACCTAACTAACCTAAGGACATCACACACATCCATGCCCGAGGCAGGATTCGAACCTGCGACCGTAGCGGTCGCGCGGTTCCAGACTGTATCGCCTAGAACCACTCGGCCAACCCGGCCGGCTGGGGCGCTGTTATCTTGATGCTATTTGATCACGTATCGTACAGAATAAGTCGTCGAAGTTCTCTTTTTATTTTCCAAATGCCACAGGAAAGAGTCTATAGTTCCATTAGAAAAAAAAGTAAAGAAAAGTCTATATTGTTATTCGGCGACTGTAAACGATAAAAATTACTCTCGAACATCAGGAAATTTGCTATATTGTCGCTATCACTTGGTGAAAATCTCACCTCGTTGTTTTGATTGATTGTGGGTGTACTTGGGGAGGTCTATCTTTGTTGCCTCACTCTACACACCAGATGGAAATGAACGAAGTAACTACGTGCTCTCGATGATGAGTTGAGACTCCAGTGACGTTGTTAAACATGTAGAATGCAAGCCTGACCGGCAAAAATATGTGAACATATTTTTAAAAGTAAAGGTCAGTGAAATGTCGAACAGAAACTTAGAAAAACAAAAGGCTCAACTCAGTACCCGTTCGCTCGGGTCTACGGGTGTAGTGTGTGAATTGCAGGATTTCGCGTTTGTTCTCGGATTCAGTGCTGGTTGTGATGGCCGTGTTTATTTTGTTTAAAATTGCTCCACATTTGTAAACACTAATAAACTGAAAATGATGAAATAGCAGTAAATTGCTGTTAGAAATTAATTGCGCAGTAGAAGCAAACCCGCTCTTTAATTAATGACTTTCTGCGTGTTGCTGCACGCAGGCCGCTAAACAAGAACTGGAAGCTCTTCAGCCAGGCCAGATATTTGTAGCCCAGCCTGATGCGAACCAAATAGTTGCGTATTCGATACGATAGGACAAGTTGCGATAAAGGTCGTCTCCTGTTCCCAGTGTGATGATACGATGTGATGTGTGATAAGATTCGCCACGCTACAGGCAACAAGACGAACGACTTCTCTGTTTGAGTTCCGACCATGATAAGTTGTTCGTAAGAGGACGTTACTGTGGATTACTATTATTTAAAGTCCCCCCCCCCTCCCCCCAACCAAAAAAGATTCATAACATACTGGTATAGGCATGCGTGCTCAAACACAGAGATATGCAAACAGGCAGAATACGGTGTTGCGGCCAGCGACGCCTATATAAGACAACAAGTGTCTGGCACAGTTGTTAGATCGGTTACTGCTGCTACAATAGCAGCTTATCAATATTTAAGTGAATTTGAACGTGTTGTTATAGTCGGCGCGCGAGCGATGTAACACAGCATCTCCGAGGTAGCGATGAAATGCGAATTTTCCCGTACGACCATTTCAGAGTGTGCCGTGAATATCAGGAATCGTGTAAAACAACAAATCTCTGACATCGCTGCAACCGGAAAAGATCCTGCGAGATCGGGACCAACGACTCCTGATGAGAATCGTTCAACGTGACGGATGAGCAATCCTTCCGTAAATTTCTGCAGATTTCAGTTCTGGACCATCAACAAGTGTCAGCATGCGAACCATTCAAAGAAACATCATCGATATGGGCTACCCTTGATAAGTTCATGACAAACCTTTACGCCTCGCCTGGACCCATCAACACCGACATTGGACTGTTAATGACTGGAAACATGTTGCCTGGTCGGACGAGTATCGTTTCAAATTGTATCGAGCGGATGGACGTGTACGGATATGGAGACAATCTTATGAATCCATGAACCCTGCATGACCTCAGTGGACTGTTCAAGCTGATGAAGGCTTTGTAATGGTGTGGGGCGTGCGCAGTTGGAGTGATATGGGACCCCTGATACGTCTAGATACGACTCTGACAGGTGACACGTACGTAACCATGAACATCATTGAGCATATCTGGGATGTGTTGAAACTTCCTGGCAGATTAAAATTGTGTGCCGGACCGAGACCCGAACACGGAACCTTTGCCTTTCGCGGGCAAGTGCTCTACCATCTGATCTACCCAAGCACGACTCACGCTCCGTCCTCACAGCTTCACTTCTGCCAGTACCTCGTCTCCTGTGCTGTTCAAAAGAGTTCTCCATCCCCTCGTACTCTTACGGATTACTGACAGCCTTTCAGACATTAGTCGAATCCATGCCACGTCGTCTCGCAGCATTTCTGCGTGTTCGCGGGGGCCATAGACGATATTACGCGGGTGTACCAGTTGCTTTGGCTCTTCAGTGTAGTTCGGCTATGGTTTCTTGTGAGGTTTTACAATACGAATAATTTCGCGAATTCTACATAATGAGTCCAACAGTGTTTAGTTTTTGGAGCAAGCAGTATCAGCTCTTCTAATAAAAGCAGGATACAAATATTCGACGTACTATTTCTGAGCAACCACTCATTACAGTAAGGTAAGTTGGCGAAACTGTGCGAACGACGTTCATCTTTTCTACGACCGCAGAGATGACGGTGTCGCAAAGTACTATATGATCCATCTTGAACTTTAGTTAGAAGAAACGTTGCTGTATTTGAAGTGACCTAATTACTAGTCGCGTTCACGGTCGCGGATACAGTATGGTATTTTTTTTCATCAACTTACAGATATTACACACTACAAACCAAGGCAAGAAAATGGACCTCTTAGAGGAACTAGAAACATGTATTCACACCCTCAGCGAACATCAACACATTCTAAATGAACAACTAGAGCTAGCCAATAAACATTTTCTAAATAATTTCCTTGAACTGTTCACAGAAATCAAACATACTGCAGTGATGTGACTGTTAGGGGTACAGTTTGTGATATACCAGTATATAAATGTATACATATAAACTACCGTGGTAAACAAATGCGACGCTCCACCCTCCAACTTTTAAATTTTGTACTTCTGCAATTAACTTGTGAACTGTAGTGACATCCAAATATCTGTATATATAAATTTGTGTACATATAAATCTACTTTATAACTTGCGATAAGATGGCTTTGAAGTATACCGTCAATAATTACCACTGAAGGCACAAGAAATATTATAGTAAAAACAGTTTATCCTACTGTCTTTTAACAATAAGTTTAAGCTTGAGGTTCAAATATTTTTCTGTTATTAATATGTTAAATTTTGCGCATCCAAAATCGTTTTTGTTCTGTTTACATCCTTTGTCGATATTTAATCAATAATATCTGTGTATCTTTGCTTAGTGACAGTCCTTTCTTTGTAAAGAAAAACATCAAGTGTATAACACATGTGCGATACTCGACACGCATTTTAACAATATTAAGGAGTGTGCCACAATAATTTTTCTACTAAATTTGTGTTCTGCTCGTATTCAGGAACATATGATCAGGCTAGAAAATCACACGGACCATAATAAAACGAATCTGCATCCAGTTGAATTCATGTAAGTGAACACAACTATTTTGCGTTATACACTGAAGAGCCAAAGAAACTGATACACTTCCCTAATGTCGTGTAGGGCCCCCGCGAGCACGCAGAACTGCCGCAACACGATGTGGCATGGACTCGAAAAAGTCTGAAGTGGTGCACGAGGTCACTGACACCATTAATTCTGCTGGACTGTCCATAAATCTGTAAGAGTGCGAGGGGTGGAGATCTCTTCTGAACAGCACGGTTCAAGGCATCCCAAATATGCTCAATAATGTTCATGTCTGAGTGGCCAGAGGAAATGTTTAAACTCAGAAGAGTGTTCCTGGAGCCACTGTGTAGCAATTCTGGACGTGTGGGATGTCGTATTGTCCTGCTAGAATTACCCAAGTCCGTCGGAATGCACAACGATTACGAATGGATGCAGGTGATCAGACAGGATGCTTACGTACGTGTCACCTGTCAAAGTCGTATCTAGATGTATCAGATGTCCCATATCACTCCAACCTCACTCGCCCCACACCATTTCATTGTCTCCATCAGCTCGAACGGTCGCCTGCTGACATGCAGCGTCCACGGATTCATGATATTGTCTCCATACCTGTACACGTCCATCGGCTCAATACAATTTGAAACGTGACTCGCTCGACCAGGCAACATGCTTCGAGCGATGTACAGTCCAATTCGGTGTGGACGGGCCCAGGCGAGGCGCAAGGCTTTGTGTTGTGCAGTCATCGAGAGACGAGTGGGCCTTCGGCTCCGAAAGCCTATATCGATGATGTTTCGTTGAATGGTTCGCACGTTGACACTTGCTGATGGCCCAGAACTGAAATCTGCAGCGATTCGCGGAAGGGTTGCACTTCTGTCACGTTGGACGATCCTCTTCAGTCGTCGTTGGTCTCGTTCTTGCAAGATCTTTTTCTTGCCGCAGCGATGCCGTAGACTTATACCCGATTCCTGATATTCACGGTACACTCGTGAAATGGTCATACGGGAAAATCCGCACTTCATCGCTACTTGGGAGATGCTGAGTCTCATCTCTATTGCGCCGACTGTAACAACAGATTCAAACTCATTTAAATCTTGATAAGCCGCGATTGTAGCAGCAGTAACCGATTTAACAACCGCGCCAGACACTTGCTGTCTTATATAGGCGTTGCCGACCGCAGCACCGTATTCTGCTTGCTTACATATCTCTGTATTTGAATACGCATGCCTATACCAGTTTCCTTGACTTTTCACTGTATTTATATATTTCAAGCACTTTAGCCTATTTTTATTAATGATACAAAGGATAAAGCGGCACTAAATGTTCAAATATTGTACATCAATGCAACGAAAAACGTTAGCCATCCGTAGATGGGCATGGAAGCTAAATTAAACATCCAAAAACTATTTTTGGGTGGTTGCGTCATTCACCAAATATCACTGACGGCCGTAGAGTTTAGAACATGCAACGTGGAGAAAAGTAACAAGTCTAGTTTAAGGTTGTTCCCCCTTGGCCTGCATGTTATGCGTAGCATAAAACTAGCGATCTCAGCCCCAAGACTACTTGTTAGCTTTGAGTGGAGCCCGCCTCCGGTGATGAAGGCACCGTCGAAGTGTTGCGCAGGTGGCCACGCTCACTGTAGTCGCCACTGCTGTTTCTCTTTCGCCTGGCTCCATTGCCCTGCTGGCTAACTCTGCTTTCTCTATGCCTTTGACTCATCACCAAGTTAGGAGCGAATGTGTAATCATCGGCGAGCATAGTTACCCATTTCCTGTGCACAAACTACGTTTCATAGTTCATTGTTTCCAGAAGTTTCCCTCTCTCGGCTTAATTCCCTTTTGTTCTGTCTTTTAATGAAGCCCATTTCCAGTGACGCTAGACAATTAAGAATTTCATTTTCATTCAGTAAGTCGTTACCTTTATATCGTTACTCTGGTACCTTAATAGTCCCATAAGTTCCGGCCACTCGATACTGGTAAGATACTTCGTGGATATTTTGAAACAGGCTGTGGTACAGAGATAGGTGATGTGATCACAGTCGCTTTTGATACTGGACTGTTGCAGTGCAGATGCACCGCAAATGGTGTTAACATGTGCACACGCTGGTCTTGATAAGTGCGCATACTGTTTTGTTCTTCTACCTTTCAATTTGTTCATTGAAATTCCACTTGCATTTCGATGACGAATATGGAAAGAAGTGAACAGCAACATCTGTCTTATCAAATGTGACCGCAAGTGCTGTATGTGTTAACATTTATTGTTTCAAGCAAATGTTTGCGTATTGCCAAAAAAATACCTCATTTATGATTTTTGTGAATCTGTTGATCCCAGTTTTCTGTGTCTCAGCATTGTCTCTTCAGCGACTTTGCTTGTTTTATCTCTGTATTTACAGGTATGTGATGGGTGATAAAACCAGACACATCTAAAATGATGCTTATTCGGCGTTAGCCGTTTGGGGTGTGGTAATTTCCTTTTTTGGATTTGAGGCAAATAAGTACATCCAAGTAAGCTAACTAGTGTAGGATCTTGCTCGAAGCTGACATTTCCGCACTGATTTCTGGGCGGATTTTATCTTATTTAGTCGATTTAGGTTGTGACAAATACGAAGCTGTCCCGTAGTAGGGGAAAATGCTGGCTCGTAGGACAAAATAAAGATGAATCCTGACAATTTGCCTGTCAAGCACCCTAATACTTCTGAAACCATATTGGTACAAACTGAAACAAAATTTGAAGTGGTAGTGAATATAATTTTTAAGAATGGAAAGCTTATACTGTTTCGAGACAGAGTTCACTGGATGGGGATGAGAGAGATTGAGATCTGCACCCTCCAGTAAAAGTGCTACAGTTTCTGTACTCTGTGACTTTAACTTTAAGACAGAAAGACAGTTCTCATTCCTTTCGGAACGGAATTGATCGCAGGGAAGCAGATATATCGTTACCAAAGAGTCTCCGCGCTGGACCCTAAAGCGGCTTGCGTTGTATGTACATTAGATAAATATGTAACAGTGTACCTATATTGTGGTTCTGCCTATGACACGCTCCAGGCACGTGGGTGGACTCTACCAGGAGTGTACCGACGCGCACGTCGGTCGTATCGGCCGGCGCTCAGCTGGATCACACATGGGCCCGCCACACTCTCTACTATAGAGACCCCGCGGACGCTCTAGTCTCCATTGTTTACTGCAGAACGCGGGCTTATTTCGCGGCGGTTAATGGCCGCGTTATGCGAACGCCGGCAGCATAACGGCAGAGGGGGGGGGGGGGGGGCGGCGGCCCGACCGGCTTTTCATTAGCCGACACTGGCAGCCGGCAGGTGCGTAAAAAGGAAATGAGGGCCTATCCGGCGATAGCGATACGCTACGGCCCGGTAATAGGATCTTTTATGGGTTTTAAAAGAACGTTATCTGGCCCTTTAGCGGCCGGGGGAGGACGCGAGGGTGGAGAGTGCGTAATGGCCCCTGCGTGCCCTTAAGTGCTGCCCTTCATCCGATTCTCACTTCGCATCGGGCAGCCATTCGAGCGGTCCCGATACTGGACGCTGTCCATTATGACGTGCCTCGCATATTCGCATTTTTGCACGGAAGACCTGAAATCGTCGCAGAGGAAATGACGAAGAGGCATACTTACTTGTCATTATGAATTGTACAGTACAAAGCAAGGCATAAAAAAAAGGCATTTCCTTTGGAGGCGGGATGGCAGTCCCCCAGATATACAGTATTCTTATTATTTTGTTTATTTATATTTCTTTGCCAGTGGTTTCGAGGTTTTAGTCCGATTCATAAGCCTACATTCTTATAATCTGCCACGCTAGGTACCGGCAATATCACCGGCCTCTGTCAAACTAAAGCAGCACAGTTGTGGAAGAAAAGTTACAGATGCTTAGAAATAATCCGCATTCTATAATACAGTATGGAGAAGATGATTAATGGCGTGTCATGAGCCCAAAATTAGCTACATTTCTGGACATATGCCTTACGGCATCAGCGTAATCATTCGGAAAGAGTGAAACGGATATTCACGGTGACACAGAACTAGTTGAGAATTTAAAATAGACAAGGAATCTACTTGAGAACAAATGGCTCCAAGCACTATGGGACCTAACATCTGATGTCATCAGTCCCCTAGAACTTAGAACTAAGTAAACCTAACGAACCTAAGGACATCACACACATCCATGCCCGAGGCAGGATTCGAACCTGCGACCGTAACAGCCACGTGGTTCCGGACTGAAGCGCCTAGAACCGCTTGTCTACTTGAGATCCTTCATCTAATATTTATCGTGTTACATACAAATTATAAACGGCGGATCATCTCTAAGGTGTTACCTTATGATGACATAATAAGATGTAAATTAGTTAAGAAAATGGCCGTGCGGTTCTAGGCGCTGCAGTCCGGAACCGCGGGACTGCTACGGTCGCAGGTTCGAATCCTGCTTCGGGAATGGATGTCTGTGATGTCCTTAGGTTCGTTAGGTTTAAGTAGTTCTAAGTTCTAGGGGACTGATGACCTAAGATGTTACGTCCCATAGTGCTCAGAGCCATTTTTGAGTTAAGAAAAATACACAAATTTTGTTGATTCCATTGATGAATAAGTAAGAAATACCGACATATTTACAGTCAGTAACAGAAATATGCGACTGACTTGACAAGACTATATGTCGTACATGAATGACGGCAGATACAAGGGGCGAGTTTTAACTTGCGTTTATGACTATTTTCGAAAGCCCCATGCGAGATATGTTCTATAAGTAGGCGTATGTAACTTGCGGTCCATTTAGGACCAAAGTTTAACTTTCTCAAAACGTCATTGACCCGAACGCACGACAAACGACCAGACGATAGTCCAGCTCCTTCAGCACTTTCGGCATGTGTCTTGAGTTACTGTATTCACTGCTATGCGGCGTTGAAGTACACCCCAAGCTCCTGGAAGGGGATGCACATGGGACACGTCCTTCACAACGACGAATAAAAAGAATCAAAAACCGTGAGATAAGGCGACCTGGAGACCGGTGCTGCACCGTAGCGTTTGTACCACTCTTAGCGTCCATCCGTCGCTGATACAGCTCGCTGTCAAGAGGAAGTCACACACAAGGGCGTCAGTGCGATGATACTTCGTCCTGTTGAAAAATGAAATTTTCCTCCTGTTCTCGCAGTCATGGAAAAAGCCAGACTTCCAACATGTCCTGGTAAATATTTTCTTGGGGATCGGTGTAAAACGCGTGAAACTTTGGAGAATCTCTCTCATGCCCGACTACGTAAGTCACAGAGGCTGTCGAGGTACATTTTCTCACTTAAATGTAGATAGTTTCCTCACTGAGCACTATAAGTGAAAGGAAATTGGCATCTTCCACCTCGTCGCAGTCAAATAATTCACAAAACTGTAACCACTGTTTTTATCTCCTTCACGAAAGACTTGTGGTTTGAAACACGCGTCGCCGCAGAATACTCTAGACAGACACAAGAGGACTGGCTGACTCTGTGTTGGCATAGCGAGTGGACTACGTGGCAAACTGTGTTCATTGCGTTACTCTCAGCGGAAACTTCTCATCGCGCCCCCCTCAGATTTTGTAGTAAAATTGCGCAGTGGATTGCCCGTCAAAACTGAACACAGATCAAGCATGAAAACAGGAATAAGTTTTACTGAATTGTGGAAAAAGAAGCAGAATAGGAACAATGAATGGTCCAAGCTGAAGATATATAACATCTTGCCAATTGCCCGGATAATGGCGTTATGATTGTGTAGTAATGGTGTTGGACTGCAGCGCAGGAGATCAGTGTTCAAATCTCTCTCGTGACCCCTTTTTTCCGCAAAATTATGGAGTTCCCTCCGGTCATTGACGTGTATACTCTTCTCCTGTAGTCTTGGCAATTGTCATACTATACCTTGGCTATAATGAGCCATGTGGCAAGAAAATATTACCATCGCAAGTAAAGACGATGAATAGTGAAAGCAGGCGAGATGCCGCATATATATCCCACAGAAATGAAAACAACAATTTTTTAAAAAATGACGTAATTCCTCCAGCTGTATGAAGGTGCCGGTTTTATTGGCAACTAGTTTCGATGTTGTTAAATCAGGAATGCCGTCATTTTTTAACATATATTATACCAGCTGACGTCCCAAGTCGTCCGATTTAATTATGGATATACGAAGAACAAATAAATGAGTGTGAACTATGTTACAACAAAGAAATTTAAGAACCAAAACGAGATGCAAGAATAATAACATGTGGTATTTGTGTACGTCTGGAGGTCCCTTCCTTACATCTCACTTTTGCAGACGGACGTTACACCACGACACATACACAAATTTGAATACGGCGAACAGACACGTCAGTGACTGGATGTACAGTTCACAATTTTACGGAAAAGGTATACGGGCCACAAGGAAGATTTGAACATGGATCTCCTCTTTCGCTATATATCACCGCGACCAAATAACCACGAGACCATGGCTATTCAAGTTCGCACTGTGTTACACATCTTGAGCTTGCACCGTTCACTGATTCGATTTTGTTTCTTTTTTTACAGTTCAGTGCGCTTTCTTCTTGTTTTGATGCTTGATGGATGTTCAGTATCTGACGGACTACCCAGTGGGCTGTCTTGCTTCTAAATCTGAGGGACGTGCGGTGGGGAATTTCCGTTGTCAGTCTCGCGATGGGTAGCGGTTGTAATATTTCGGATCATCAGTAATGTTTTCTTATTTACTGATATACTAACTTACATTGCCCGCAGGTAAGCAGCCTTTATGCCTTCTTTCTGTTGGCATACATTGAACTCGCGCAGACTTTCAACTCAAGACTGTTGATTGCTCACTGTTAGCTTCTGCCAGATAACGACTTATGTACCCTGATATATGCTCTGTATGATAGTACAGGAGAAATACGGTCGATTTTGCGCTACATTTTTAATAACCTCGTGTTTCCGTTAAAGATAGTCTGTGATACAATTTTAGAACAGGTCGTGGGGAGAGCTGTTTAAAAACACATATTGCTGGGTATATCTCCACAACCACCACAGTTACAGGAATGGCGGCATACGTGTTAGAGCACCTTCGTAGCTATACAGTTTAACATTTGCTTGACACATTTTTTTTATGTTTCTGTACACGAAGTAATTTGCGATAGTCAAGATGAACGGAATGCCCTCTACGTTCAGTATTTGAATTTGTGTTGAGTTCCCGAGAGAAGACTACTTCAGACTGGCGACGGGTCACATCCTCTACTAAGGTAACGTTTTTACAGCTATGGTAGCTTCGTATCATTGTAGTTATTTATCTGGTGATTCACATTTGGCCACACGAGACTGACTCGAATCCGTAAACCTTCCTATCCATGAGAAATTTGTGATGACGACAGAGAACTGAACTCGGGAAGTCCGCGGTATTGTCATTTCTAAAAACCAATAGATAAATCAGCTAACCATTAAAATCGCTAATTACAACGTGAAATTCGCTACAACGAAGGTATTTTATTACCGATACGTCAGAGAGAACAAATGAGATGGGTGTGTGCGTTATGATTTAGACAACCTTTCTCATGTATGAATAAAGTAACAAGGCTATGGTCTCGCTGAATCAAGTCCACATTCTTCATTCGTTTCTGTTACTAATGAAGGAACATACATACGTACTGCAAGACTTTACACATTACATGTTCGTGAGCAAGAGAAAGCCGATAGATTCCGTGGCTGAAGAGCGTATGTGCCCACCTGCTGGTCTTCAACGCTGCATGCTTTATGCCTATTATTTTATTTTCCAAACGCCTCCATGTGCTTGTATTTTTTACCGAATCGTTAAAGAAAATTGTTACTTCTGAACGAGACGTAGAATGTGTGTCAAAGTGTTTCAGCTGGTGGAACAAAAGTAATCTTTATGATTTGTGAGCAGCATGCTTTACAGATTGTTTTTACTGAACTGGTTCGCAAGTCTCCTTCATTGCTTCCCTACATTTCTTCAGGTAAATGCCGGGATCGTTCTTTTGAAAGAGTACTGCCGATTTCCTTCCTCATCCTTCCCTAATGCGAGCTTGTGTTCCGTCTCTTATGACCACGTTGTCGACAGGACGTTAAACACTAATCTCCTTCGCTTCTTCATCCTCCTCCTCTGTTTCACTGCGGGATGGTGATAGAGCAAGCGCGATTTGTCATTGTTCCGCGGATGTGTAACACAAACACAACGGGAAAAAGCTGAGGGAACTCAACACGTGTTTAATGCTATGGTACAGATGATGAACCACACGCGCCTTTTGCCTTTTCTTGTAACTACAGTCATGCTTCACACAAGTAGAGTGATACAAAGTGTGTGCATATCTGGGGGACTATTAAAATGAATTTTACCAGTAAAATCCCTCTTCTGGCGAGTCGCTCGCCCCCCTAGAGGCAGTTCAGTGATCGTCTGATAGTGAAATACTGCTGCAATATGTGAGTTACAACATTGAAAAATGTGTCAGTTCCACGGTTTATGTCACCGATACCTGACGAATTCTTATCGTCTCGAAAGAATACTCGGGAACTGTCAGCTCAGTGAGGCTGCACAGTTCCATGACCGCAAATAAGCAGATGATGAGCCGCAGTTCTTCACAATCTGCTCATAATGAATTGAAAATGTTGCCTGTGTGGTACCTTGGTGACTTTGCTGGAATGGCTCGCAGCCATGACCACGATGAACAAGAAGTCCTTTCGATCTGTCAAAATTCAAACGAGTCAAGAGTGGCTGCCTTGAGGCGGTTCACCGGTTTCTGCTGTGTATTCGATGTTTTTTTTTTTTATTAATTATACTGATGATAAGACAAACAGCAATTGAGAGTAGCCTACAGTACTCAAATTTCAATAAGTTGAATCAAATAAGCTCTCTGTTACAGATATTAGGGACTTATTCCTTGTAAGGAAACATCAGCAATTTTTCTATATTGTTAACTCTGTCGCTCTGTAATACGGTCCGCAGCTCGTGGTCGTGCGGTAGCGTTCTCGCTTCCCGCGCCCGGGTTCCCGGGTTCGATTCCCGGCGGGGTCAGGGATTTTCTCTGCCTCGTGATGACTGGGTGTTGTGTGATCTCCTTAGGTTAGTTAGGTTTAAGTAGTTCTAAGTTCTAGGGGACTGATGACTATAGATGTTAAGTCCCATAGTGCTCAGAGCCTTTTATTGGTAATACGAATTTCGTTTGGGAATTTCTTCTTATGTTCCGTAAATTATTAACAATAAAAGAAAATAAACAGAAATTAATTCCTTTTCATTATATCTGGAGTGAGAGTATTAACAAGAAAAGAGTGTAGTATTGGTTACTTTAAATTGTGTGATTTTTCTGGAGTCTAAAATCGTTGTTGTTAAGGTACTGTCACAACTCGGTAAAACCGAAGAGTTATTAATAGGTGAGCATAGTATCAACAACTGAGAGGAATCGCCAACGTTTTCGGTAAGGATTTTATTAATCAATTTTTTATGTTCATGTGGTGCCGATCGAATACACTGAAGAGCCAAAGAAACTTACACCTGCCTAATATGGTGTAGACTCCCGCGAGCACGCGGAAGTGCGCAACACGACGTGGCATGGACTCGATTAACATCTGGAGGGAATTGACACCATGACTCCTAAAGGGCCGTCAATAAATCCGTAGGAGTACGAGGGGCTGGAGACCCCTTCTGAAGAGCACGTCGCAAGGCATCCCTGATATGCTCAATAATGTTTATGATTGGGAAGTCTGGTTTCCAGGGGAAGTATTTAAACTCAGAAGAGTGTTCTTGGAGCCGTTCAGAATGTGTGGGGTGTCTCATTGTCCTGCTGGAATTGCCCAAGTCCGCCGGAATGCACAATGGACATGAGTGAATGATGGTGATCAGACGGGAAGCTTACACCTATCAGAGTCGTATCTAGACGTATCAGGGGTCCCATATCACTGCAACTGCACACGCCCCACACCATTACAAAGCCTTCACCAGCTTGAACAGTCCCCCGCTGACATGCAGGGTCGATGGATTCACGAGGTTGCCTTCGTACCCGTACACGTCCATCTGCTCGATACAATTTGAAACGAGACTCGTCTGACCAGGCAACATGTTTCCAGCCATCAACAGTCCAGTGTCAGTGTTGACGGGCCCAGGCGAGGCGTAAAGCTTTGTGTCGTGCAGTCATCAAGGGTATAAGAGTGGGCCTACGGCTCCGAAAGCCCATATCCATCATGTTTCGTTGAATGTTTCACCCGCTGACACTTGTTGATGGCCCGGCGATGATATCTGCAACTGTTTATGGAAGAGTTGCATTTCTGTCATGTTGAACGATTCCGTTCAGTCGTCATTGGTGCCGATCTTGCAGGATCTTTTTCCGGCGCCATCGATGTCGGAGATTTGATGTTTTACGGGATTCCGGGCATTTACAGTGCACTCGTGAAATGGTCGTACGGGAAAATCCCCACTTCATCGCTACCTCGGAGATGTCATGTCTCATCGCTCGTGTGCCAACTGTAACGCTACGTTCAAACTCACTCAGATCTTGAGAAGTTGCCATTGTAGCAGCAGTAACCGATCTAACAACTGCGCGAGATACTTGTTGCCTTATATGGGCGTTGCCGACCGCAGTGCCGTATTCTGCTTGTTTGTATACCTCTTCATTCGAATACGCATGTCTATACCAGTGTCTTTGACGCTTCAGTGTAGTTTTATAATAATTAGCAGATAAGTAATCCAAAATGTTGCAACTATATGCACGATCATTTTTGCCACACCCTGGCTCTGGTCAGATGAAACAGCCAAAGTCCTTGGGAGTTATTTTCGTTTTACTCCTCTTGTGATTGAATACAGAGCGGTCTGGATAGCGCGCCGCGGCTTGCACGTGGATCCCTGAAGCGCATCGACTTTCCTCGTTACGTGGGCGCCGTCCTCCTGCTAGATCTGATAGCTCCATTAGAGGCCTTCAGAGAGCCGGCCGGCGCTGGGGGTCGTTCAGCGTTATGCGGCCGACCATCAAGGACGGGCAGCTGGTAGCCACTTGCTGTAATTGGACAGTCGGCCGAGTCTCGGCAAGGCGCGTCGTCCTCTAGGCCGTCTACGAAAAGAATGCGCAGTTCACCCCAGCCACGGTGTCGGCTGGTAATCGTGGTCGTTCTTACTATCCAGTCCCATGATAAAGTAGCGAGAGCGTTGTTGGTATGATCTTAATGTGTAGTTGCGAACCATTTTCCCTTGTCTTATGTATCCTCGGATTAGCGACATATTTGAATTCTTCCTGCACTGCCGTAGGCCTTAGACTATATAATCCAAGACTAACTAATACACTATCAACAACCTAAAAGACAATTCCCAATCTGGGTTCTCTAAACGTCGCAGCACCACTTCTGCATTAATGAAGGTAACAGATGACCTGAAGCTTGCCGTAGATGCAAAAGGGGAACTCTCATGTGCTTGTTAGACTTAAGAAAATGCTTGGATGCTGTCGACTTCGACGTTAAACTGGACATACTTAGCAGCCTAAATTTCTCACCTTGTGCAATACAATGGTTTCTCTCATACCTGAAGCCTCGTAAGCAGTACGTCATGTCCTGTCACAGTAGAGGCAGGTAGCGTGTGGCACCCACCAGGGTTCGGTATTACGTCATATACTCTCTCCGTTGTACGTAAATAATGTGTTATCAGTTTCGTCGTACTGCGAACACCACATGTTCGCTGATGACCTCCAGTAGTATCTAAGTGAAGTCGAGTATCTCAGTACCCACTTGGAGGCGCTGTCAAACTTGGCGTAGGCTACAGCTGTGAAATATCAGCCAATCAAAGACCCAAGCGGTTCTGGTTGGTTACTCTAGGCTCATTAGCAGGAAATATTGGGAATGTGCAGGACGGTATCAGCATCTTTCCGTACTCTATAAAAATGTAAAAAGCTGTTCCCTGAGAAGGAACTTTTACACACATTTATACTTCCAATTACAGATTACAGCGACGTTATCCTGCAAGGTGTTTCCCAGATAAGCTCACGGAGCCGAGAACTGCTTGTGAATACGCGTATTCGGTATATCTGTGATGTTCGACTCTTTTTCTCATAATTCACCATTATCATGCACAACTATCGTGAGTGTGTGCAGACAAGTGCAGAGACTTCTGTACCCTCTGTCTTCTCTACGTTTTATGAATAAACACTGACGCTCATCTATCTCCTTGACCTTAACGCTCTTGTCTGCACAACAAGTTAGAAACATCCACTTCCATCACAGCAAAATATTTTCTGCCCCACTCCGTCGTTCATCCCTCATAACCCGACATGGAATAACCTCCTACATTATGTGACAATATTGAGTAACATCTCCTGCTAAAGATGTCAGCTAATGACATATCTACTGAAGCAACAGTAAGGATTACCATTGTCCCTGTACGCATTCTTTATTCTTGTACATCTCCGTTTATAACCTGATCTTCCTCATTTCCCTGTATTATTAGCTAATGAAGTGTCCTTGAATTTCCTTTCCCAGAAATCTCTACATCAGAAAACATCTATTTTGTACACGTATAATTTTTTTCATATCTACCACTGTCTTTACTATTATTATTGCCATTATTATTATTATTAGAGGTATTCCTATTATCAGTATTAGTGGTGGTGGTGGTGTGTAGTGTTTAACGTCTCGTCGACAACGAGGTCATTAGAGACGGAGCGCAAGCTCGGGGTAGGGAAGGATTGGGAAGGAAATCGGCCGTGCCCTTTCAAAGGAACCATCCCGGCATTTGCCTGAAACGATTTAGGGAAATCACGGAAAACCTAAATCAGAATGGCCGGAGACGGGATTGAACCGTCGTCCTCCCGAATGCGAGTCCAGTGTGCTAACCACTGCGCCACCTCGCTCGGTATCAGTATTAGTGGCAGCAGCTATAACATTAAAACTACTCCTGTATCAACTTTATTAATTCATGGTCAGGATTATTTACTCACAGTGCCGCTTCAGCCAAACAAATCTTTTTAATAATGTGTGTCAAATTAAAATCGTTATTTCTTACGTGACTATAATGTGAAAAGGCACTGTATGTGTGAAACACTGGTGTGGTGTATGACAGGGCCTGATGTCCCTAATCAGATCAGCTACATAAATTAAATAAATATAAATAAATATATCCTGCACATAAATTTACCAATAAAAATGGTACAAGGCTCGTCGAACTATGTAAGCAGAATAACCTGAAGATAATGTCAACATCTCTAAGAAAATGTCCAAGAAAACAAAAGACATGGAGATCTCCTATACAACAAATTGGCGAGTTCCAAATAGATCATGTGGCGATTTCATACCCAGTACAAAAAGAAATTTACGACGTCCAAGTACGCAGAGGAGCAAACATTGATTCAGACCATTACCTAACTAGAATTAAAATCAAGTTTACAGCACGAAGAAGTCATCAGAAGAAAACAGAAATACAGAAATATGACACCAAGAAGATTAAAGAATCTAAAGTAAAAGAAGAATGGGAGAAGGAAAAGGCAAACATATGGGAAGAATTTCATTCTAAAATCACGCGAATAGCTAAGGAAACTATTCCCTTGAAAAAGATATTCAAACACCCTTGGTGGGATTCAGACTGTGAAAATGCATTGGAAAGGAGAAAAAAGGCATTTCAAGAATATAACAGTAAAAAATCACAAGAAAGTCTACATTTATTTAACGAGGTTAGAAAACAGGTTTCAAAATCTATTAGGCAAGCAAAAAGGAAGTGCACAAAGGCACAACTGGATGCTATAGAAGAAAATTTCCAAAACTATAATACAAGAGACTTCTACAGAACTTTCGCAGATAAAATACGAGGATATATCCCTCAAAATTTATGTTTCAGAAAAGCAGATGGTAAATTAGCCCTAACAAACCAGGAAAACTGTCAAGTATTGGCTCAATATTTTTCTAACCTACTAAATTGCCCAGAACCTAGTTTAAGGTTTCCCAAAGAAATCAGTGCCAACGCTCAACCGGATTCATTACCACCAACACAGGAAGAAATCAAATGTCACATTAAAAACTTAAAAAATAATAGAACATCTGGCGAAGATGGATTTGTTGCAGAGCTATTAAAAAACCTAGGACCAAAGACGTTGCAAGAGCTCACAAAAATAATAACAAAAATATGGGAAACAGAAAAATTACCAGAGGATTGGAAATGTGCCCTTATTCACCCGTTACATAAAAAAGGAGACAGAACAAATATCAATAACTACAGGGGAATCTCACTTTTACAAGTCACCTACAAAATTCTCTCAACATGCCTGCTGAAAAGAACACAAGAGCAGCTGGAACGCCAAATTGGTGATTATCAAGCAGGCTTCCGCCCCGGTCGCTCATGCATAGAACAAATATTTAATTTAAAGACAATATTAAAACACAAAGCAATTAGAAATGCCCCCATCATTTGTACATTTGTAGATTTTAAGAAAGCCTATGACTCGATTGACCGGCAATCTTTGTTTAACATTTTAGAGGAACTTGGACTTGACTCCAAAACACTAAGGCTTATCAAAGAATCACTGACAGACACTGTATCTAAAGTTAAATTCAGGGGAGAAATCTCTGAACCTTTTCTCATAAAAACTGGAGTACGTCAAGGTGACGGGCTATCTCCACTTCTGTTTAATATAGTCCTGGATAAAGTCATTAAGGAATGGGAAAAAGAATTAAAAAATCAATCCTACTGGAAACCAATCCATCTTGGTAGAACCAAAGACAACGTGGAGATATCTTGTTTAGCATTCGCGGACGACTTGGCCATACTTGCAGATGATGAAGAAAACGCCACCAAACAAATATAGATCCTTAAGGAATGCGCGGATAAAGTAGGTTTACAAATTTCGTTTCAAAAGACAGAATTTTTCTGTACGAAATTCCATATACACAGTTTGAACACAAAATATGGAAAAATAAATAGAGTAAAACATTTTAAATACCTAGGTGAAATTTTGGAGCCAACCGGAGGAGAGAAAGTTGCACAGAAGATCAGACAACATAAAATGAAGAGAGCATATGGTATGACACATGAAATATACAATAAAAAATGCATCTCCTCGAACACAAAAATCAGACACTACTGCGCAGTAATTAAGCCAGCAGCACTATATGCTAGTGAAACGCTCACACTCCACACAAAATGTGATTTAGAAAAAATACTAAAAGAAGAACGCAAAATTATGGGAAAGATTTTAGGTCCAAAATTAACAGAAGAAGGATACCGGATACAATCAAGAAGAACCACAGAAACTATATCAAACCTGGCAGCAGACATAAGAAGGCGAAGATTAAAATTTTATGGACATGTCACTAGACTTCCCCCCACACGACTCACCAACAGAATTCTCACTTACATAGAAAAAGTCAAATCAACAACACCATGGATTAGCCAAGTAAAATTAGATTTACAAAAAGCAAATATTGAACTTAAAGATGTCAAAGATAGAAAAACTTTTAGAAATAAGGTGGAAAAGTGGATTGTATTGTCGGAGAAGGAAGCACTAAAGAGACCAGGAACAAAATGGACAGAAGAAAGAAAAAGAAAACATGGAGAACGAATGAAAGAAGTATGGAAGAAACGACGTCAGAAAGCTTTGCGTGATCCTTCTGGGTCCATTCGCGATAAACAAGCAATAAATATATCGATCAGGTTTCACATACAGTACGAATGTTGCTCACATTACTAACAGACAACTTGTTATGGTGTATTAGTATAATTTTTTGCGTTCAAGTGACTCACATATCCGTCGCAGTATGGCCTTGCATTGTCATTAGTAAGGTCACAGCTTCAAAGCGAACAACACTACGACAAAAAGTTCGTGTTTTGTATGTGTAGAAGTAGGGCACTACATGTGTATGTAGTGTAATCCACTCAGGGCCTTGGAATTATATCTTAGGTAGAGGCAAAATGACAACTCAGAAGTGGACTTCATCGCGGTGTAGGACTAAATCATACACTGTAGAATTAGACGAGTTTCTGAAGAAAAGTACTCACGTATGGCATGTTGAAGCTTTGACTCTTACTTACGCGACTACCCTGTTACAGGAAAGTATAATATGTAATAAAGATATAAAGAGCATCTAAACTTAAGTTTAGACTTAACTAACTTATTAATTGCTGACTGGACTCGAACAAGCGCCAGGCATAATGGCGTCTGAAGATGGCGACCAACCGCCTCGCTTAAATGTGGTGCAGTTTCCACGACATCAGATATCACGCTGTAGAACGAGGCGTGGCATGTGTACGTGCACGTGAACACAAGCACGTGGCCCGCGAGCTTTGACAGACGACCACACGGGACGTGTCCGACCACGTGATCGGCGACTGCAGCGCTCTCGAACGGCACTTGTCCACTGCAGTTGGCGCACCAAACGCACAGTCATGTTTTTTCGTTGCTTTAACTTCGTTAGCAATTCTCGAACATGCGGAGAGAAAATCCCGAAAAGCATCAGTGGATTTAAAGATGGTTGATACGAGGGTTGGAACTTCAGTAGTGGCAACTATTTATTTACAGCTCGTACAAAATAGATACGTGTTTCAAGGTTTTACTGACATTCAAAGTAGTCAGCAGCATTGCGTATAACCCGTTGCCAGCGATGTGGAAGTCATAGGATGCTATTAGGAGGGCTTAAGTCAGGGGAGTGCAGTAGTGGTATAGCACTTAGCAGGTCCATCAGTCAAACAAATCAGTAACAGTTTTCACTGTACGTGCTTGAGCATTGTCCTGCAAAGTGATGGTGAGGTCCTGCATAAAGTGTCATCTGTCTCTATGCTGTTCATTTTTGGAACACAACCTACGACCAGCTTTGAGACAGAAGTGATGATACTTTCTGCAGGCCCTGACCATCATTTTGCAGGACAATGCTCAAGCACGTACAGTGCAAGCTGTTACTGATTTGTTTGACTGATGGGGCAGCTAAGTGCTATACTACCTACTGCACTCCCCTGACTCGATCGCTTTCGGGGAATTAAAATGACATTAAGTCAGATGCGATTAGGAATCAGACTTTAAAAAAAGTCAGATGCGATTAGGAATCAGACTTACGTCACCAGATTGCGACTGCTATACTTTACCGACTAAAATTCATTCCTCTGTATGTGACACTACCTCTATAGAAATTTGTGTCTGATTTATGTCAAAGGAAGTTTTCTTTTCTACACGACCAGTGGTGATCCTTACAGATATTGATTATACTGGTTGAAGAAAACTTTTGGGAAGGTATATATTCCCATCTATGTATGTGTAATTAACTGCAAGATGTTTTAATATCGAATGTACGGTTTGCCGACATTTTATCAGCAATTCATACTAAAAATGACGCGTTTTATATAGTTACAACGCGTAGGAGCACTGAAGGATTATTTTTAAGGTACAAAAGTTCTTGCCAGGTGAAATAAATGCATAAAAAATAAAAGAAAAAACACCAAAAATCGCACTAGAGCTTTATAAATCTAAACTCCAATACGATGTCTGTTCGGTTTAACGTGCACTGAATCGCACTGGCTCTCTACGCACGTTGCGACTAACTCCTATGTTACAAGCTCGGGAACGGTCCGAAATGTAAACTTCCACATTATGAGGCTACAGGTCTCCCCTCCTCCACCCCTGCATTCGCGATCACGTACGATCTTTCTGCCTCAAACGGTGACGCCTCGACACAACTAGTGAATGTGTGTGCAGCAAGGGTTTTGTGCGCAAGATACGCAGAAATTACAAAACGCAGGGGATCTGGGAGTTTAGTTTGGAAAGTAACTTGTGAAAATGAAAGAACTTCTCGAAATTAATGAAACGAGTGAGATGGCGCAGCGCTAAGGCACTGGTGTCGTATTGTGAAGACGAGAGGTTCGAATCGCCTTTCCACCAACTTAATTTTTGCTTTCAGTGATTCACCTAAATCACTAACGCGAATGCCAGAACGGTTCCTTTGCGGAGGCACATCCGTTTTTCTTAAACACACTTAGTCCATTGGAGCTTGTGCTTCGTCTTCAGTGTTCCATCTCGAAAACGACGCCTTGGAACTAGAATCTCGTTGACGGCGAAAGTAGTCTGTCGTTTGCGTGCCACTGTCGTGAACATCTACGGAAAGCGTTTGAAGGACGGTGAAACCACTAGTAGGCGAGAAGGTGTTGGGCGTCCACGTCTCATCACAGAACGTGGAAGTCGGAAGCTTGCCCGGTCCGTAAAACAAGACAGGCAGCGATCTACGGCAGATCTGACGGCAGAGAGCAGGGTAGAGTGTTTCGGAGCACACCGTTGAGCACACATGGTAGAACACGAGGCCCTGCTGCAGAGAATGCTTATGTGTTTCCAAGCAGACCCAATGACATAGTGAGCTACGATTACAGCGGACACGGAATCATCGAGATTGCGCCGTACATGCACGTATAGGTTATGATGTTCCAAAAGTCTAATCAGGAAAAATCGCGTTTCTTTACCGTTTGAGCGACGCCAGCTAAGAAATGTTATATATATGTTATGTGGAGACTTGTTATTTAAAAAGATTTTGTTTCTTTTCTTTCATATCGAGCGTGGCAGACTTCTTGAAGAGGTTCTGGCAGGGTTTTGTCGAGAGTGTGGACGATATTCAATGGTTTATTGGTGAGAGGTCGACACGTATTGATATTTTGAAAATAATCGATACTGTGAAGTGTGTTAGGATTCTGTTTTGAAACTTTAGCGGCGATTGTGATCGGGAGGATCGGTTTTAAAGTGGAATATTTCGTTGAATGAGAACAGGATTGATTCTTTAGTGACATTAATTAATTATTTAAGGAAAAATCAGGAGAATTTCAATTTATTCTGGCAAAGATATCAAGGAGTGTCAGACCGCACAACGAATACATAGAAACTTTGTGACTTTGTTGAACCGTCAAAAAAAATTTTTTTTTTTACCATAGAACTTGTCTACAACAGGGACTGGTGAATTTTGCTGCGTCTGTCCTTATCTTCTAGGTTGAATCTGCTACAGCATAACGTTTTTCTTTATGGATTTTTCAAGTAACTGGGAAATGAACTTATAATTTGATCTGCGTCGGACCGTCGATATTGGGTACACGGTTAGGCTGTTGTGAAGCCTGTTGGTTTGCAGATTGCCTTTCTTTCCCCTGCTGCAGACATCGTTGCTGAGTTGCTGCGACAGGATCGGCGGTTCAGCGCAACGTGTTGCATGGTCGGATGAACCACGTTTCTTGTTAGACCAGTTCCATGATGGTAACCGAGCGAGGTGGCGCAGTGGTTAGCACACTCGACTCGCGTTTTGGGGGGCCACGGTTCAAACCCGCGTTCGGCCAGCCTGATTTAAATTTTCTGTGGTTTTAGTATATTGTTTCAGGCAAATGGCCGTATTGTTCTTTTGAAAGGGAACGGGCGACTTCCTTCCGTATTCTTCCGTAACCCACTGGGACCGATGACCTCGCTGTTTGGTCCCTACCCAGAAATCATCCAACCAATCAGGATCGTATCCGAGTACGCCGTCATCCTGGCCAAAGGCCGCTCGAAATACGCACTGCGTGACGAACGCAGTCCGGTGAAGGCAGTGTTGCAGTATGGTGGACATTGACCTGAGCTCTCACGGGACCCGTCGCAATGATCGAAGGCGCCAGGAAGTAGGTAAACATTAAAGAAGTCGACAGGCATCCCTTCATGCCCGATGTCTTACCCGAAGGCAATGGCATCTCGCAATACGGCCAGTGTCTGTGTCAGAAGGCTTGAGCAGCATGAGAGTGAACTCAGGTCGATATACTCCTCTGTGATACAGACAAGAGGGAGATTGCGTCAATAATTAAATCACTGAAGACTAAGGACTCTCATGGTTATGATGGAGTGTCTAGCAGAATATTAAAGTACTGTGCTGCACATGTTAGCCCTGCATTTAGACATATTTGTAATTTTTCCTTTAGGAATGGTCAGTTTCCTGAGCGATTAAAGTACTCAGTAGTTATGCCGCTTTATAAAAAGGGAGAAAAGGATAATGTAGATAATTTTAGGCCTATTTCTATGCCATCAGTATTTGCAAAAGCTATCGAAAAGGCGATGTATGTAAGGTTAATTGATCATTTTATATCACACGATTTGCCATTTATTTTTATGTGTTATTACTTTTATGTTGTAAGTTCATGTACTGACACGTTCCATGACCTTGGAGATTTGCTCCTCAATTTTGTCGTACGGAACTTGACGTGTAAATAAAAAAAATAAAAATAAAAAAAAGTCCTGTCCACTAAAACTCGCCTGATCTGAACCCGACGGGACACAATGTGGGACGTTATGAGAAGACAGCTCGTAGGCCATAAACCACCAACCCATAACTGCGTGACTTGTGCGTAGAGGTATGTCGCCAGATACCTCCAGAAACCCACCAGGGACCCGAGTGAAGATCTGGATCCTCTTGCCGCCGGCACAGACGTTGGCCAGCTGGCGATGCCGCCTCCTGGTGACGTCACGTCACGGGCCAGCTGAGGAGTTACTGCAGCCCCTGACCCAAGCCGCCACGGGCCACAGGCAGCTCTGCTCGGCTGATTGCGGATGCCGCCTCTGGGACGCCCACACGCCGCTGGTTATCGACAGGCCTGTGTGCTATCGCTCTGACCGCCACTTGCTAACAGCGGCCTGGCCGCCAGATGATTAATGAGAGCTGCTATCGCGTGTCTAGTCCACTCAACAACTTAATTGTCTCGTATCTGTACGTCAACAAATAAGGACGTGTCCGTAGTGCACTTCGCCACAGCCATGTTACTGAATCGCGCAGTTTTCAGACTTCTTTCAGGAGTTACGTTCATTACACACAACAGATAAGTGGCGTGTTAATTTCCCCAATTCCTTGATGTGCAGTTTGGCAGAAAACGTGAACAGAAGTCGGTCGGACATAAGGAATTAAGCGAGAGGACGTACGTTTCCCAAGCCAATGCTGGAATTCAGGCAGTGTTGTAAGTCCGTCAGTTATTGTTAAGGAAGGAAGGAAGGAAGGAAGGAAGGTAGGAATGGACGAAGGAAGGAAGGAAGGAAGGAAGGAACACTGTTCGTCTCATCAACGACGCGGGGCCGTAACAGCCTGCTCGTTATCAGGGTCGCTCAAGTTTGTGAATTTCTGCATTTGCGTCCCGTACTGTCATTGGAACGGTTTCCCCACCAGTGCTCGTCTCTTCTCCGTGTATATGCAGGGTGACTAAAATGTCCGCCAACTTTTGGAAATACGCCAATTTGCGCAATAATTAATGTAGTCTGGAACCGCGCTGCTGCAACGGTTGCAGGTTCGAATCCTGCTACGGGCATGAATGTGTGTGATGTCCTTAGGTTAGTTAGGTTTAAGTAGTTCTAAGTCTAGGGGACTGATGCCCTCAGATGTTAAGTCCCATAGTGCTCAAAGCCATTAGAACCATTTGAACCACTCGATACAATTTGAAACGAGACTTGTCTGACCAGGCAACATGTTTCCAGTCATCAACCACCCAATGTCGATGTTGATGGGTGCAGACGAGGCGTAAAGCTTTGTGTTGTGCAGTCAGCAAGGGTACGCAAGTGGACCTTCAGCTCCAAAAGCCCATGTCGATGATGTTTCGTTGAATGGGTCGCATCATGACATTTGTTGATGGCCCAGCATTGAAAATCTGCAGAAATTTCAGGAAGGATTGTACTTCTGTCGGGTTGAACGATTCTCTTCAGTCGTCGTTGGTCCCGTTCTTGCAGGATCGTTTTCCGCCCTCAGCAATGTCGGACATTTTATGTTTTACCGGATTTCTGATATTCACGGTATACTCGTGTAATGGTCGTACGGGCTAATCCTCACTTCATCGGTACCTCGTAGATGCTGTGTCCCATCGCTGGTGCGCAGACTGTAAAACGTTCAAACTCACTTACATCTCGTTAACCTGCGTTCGTAGCAGCAGTAACCGTTGCAACTGCGCCAGACACTACTTGTGTTACAAAGGCGTTGCCGATGTAGCGCTGTATTCTGCCTGTTCACATATCTGTGTATTTCAATACACATGCTTACACCTGTTTCTCTGGAGCTTCAGTGTATAATCTGAGGCCCCAAGATAGACTCCAATTTACTACCAGGATTGGAGGAGGAAAATTTGACATGCCTGCCACTCGGGCTGGCAGAACATCAGAATAATCATCAAACAAACGTTGGCCTAAGAACCCGAAACAGAAGCCAACAGGGAAAATGTCAACAAGTAGCCACGGAAGCCTTAACGGCTTCCCATCCTACAGCTGTTAGTATTTCCAGTGACTTATCGTGAACAGCCCAGTCAAACACCAGTGACTGTCTTCACTTATTTATTCGCAATATCTTGCATTTATTTATGTTAAGAGTAATTTTCCAATCCCTGCACCAACTATCGATCCTCCATATACCTTCCTGCCTTTCTCCAATTACCTGACAATGCAGCCTTCTCACTGACAACACCACAATGCGCGAACGTGCCTTGGAGCATTCCTAAAATTACGTGAATATCTGTTACGTTAAGAACGACGGGTTGTGTTTTACATTCTAGAAAGTTTTGCTGTGTTTCACAAGATCTCTGTTTAAGAAATTGTATTGATTTTTTTGCCCTTTTCGACGCCCAACCGCGTATGTGACCGAGAATGCGGTCACCACAGTTGCGTTCAGATGTAACCCCTCAGGCTCGCCAGTTTTCGCCGATCGTGTCCCGCCAGCAAAGCGAAGCGTTTCGGGTTTTGGACAAAGGAAACAGACGCAATGGCAGACGCGTCACCAGGTCGTGCTGCCGTATTGTCGCGGTGTGGCTCGCTCGCTGGGTGTGAGAATGCTGGGTGGTGGTGGAGGGGGGGGGGGTGGGGGTGGGGGTACAGCGGCCTACAGGATTCGGATCGATTAAGGCAAAAGACGGGATGGTTCCCGTGGGAAGAGAAAGGGTCGGTTCCGGTCCAAACTGCAAGTTTGTGCTCTTTCTCTGATGACCTGAACGTCGACGGGCGATTGCGGGCAGATGGTATCGAGGCGCCACACACTTGCAGAGAGAGAGAGAGAGAGAGAGAGAGAGAGAGGTGAAGAGAAGGGCCCCAGCGCGGAGCTGACGCCGGGGCCGGTCACATCGGGCTCCTGCTCTGCCATATACGAGTGTGCAGAGAAAACCGTTTCGCCGTTGTGGGCGCGCCTCTTCGTCCTTCCCAAACTAATTTCGGCGATACTGCGTCACTGTCAGCGTATTTCCTTATATTCTGTAACACTCCGAATACGTACCGAAACTCCACGTGGAGCACAATGTTAATATTTAAATGATGTCTCGAATTAGTTTTTGCTAACGCTCAGTACAATACCTCGCACTTTTTCGTATTTCTTGCGTTCCGCTACCTTAATGTTCTCCTGTGCGTGTCTTCACGCCTTCCACACGCCACACCACATGGCATTAGATAAACACGCTAATATACATACTGTACTAAGGGAATCACAATGAAAAGCCAAAGAACCCCAATAATCCAAGAAACACACAAAACGCCACGAAAGCAACTAAGCACGAATACTACAACTTTAGATATATACAGCAATATACCAAATAAACTGCAGCACCTGTCAATGTCACTATACAGGGATGTCTCATTCATCATTACCACACTAAATTACTTTACGTGGAGAAAAAGAAGGGGAAAAAAGTACCAAGCGAATATTGTTTACCTATCAGGGGAACACTAATTATCGTAACCAATTTCCACTCTGCAGGGGAACTAGTACTCTAACGTGGGACCTTCGCCTTCGCGTGCATTACTCCACCTACTCAAGATACGCATTCACAGCTTCCAGGTACAGGACCTTTCTCAGAAAAGCAAAGTTCCCAAGTTACAGTCACAGTCCGGCACACAGTTTTAATTTGCAACGAAGTTTCGTTAGGAGCGTGATCGCCTTTGTGTTGTCTTTGTTCGTTACGAAGATATCAACACCAGTGCGTCGGTCTTAAAAATATTCTAATTTATTTATTTGGTAATCCATTAACTCTTCTCAAGGTGCGATTAAACACACATCGCAGTGCACATGACTTTATTAAACACGTAAGAGAAACTTAACTATGTTTATTCTTTACTAACATCCAATCCAAATACCCGTACTGGAGTTGACAGTAAATAAATGGAAACACAAGGGAAATACACGACGCTCATTCAGTCGATTGTCTTCAGTTGAAGGTCTGTGCGAGTACACTATATACCAATGGTCAGAAACAGTCTGAAAAACTTGCAAGGTTGTTGCAGGGTGGGTTGTGTTGAGGAATAATTGTTAAGAAAAAGATAGAAACGTTGCGCTCTTTTCGATTTAATGAACACTGAAGTTATCCGATCAGCACGTCGCACGCGCAATTTCGGCTGGCCCCGCCGATACAGTTTCGCCAAAGGTGTTCTTAGTTCGGTTTGCGAAAACCGAACACGATAGCAATACAAAAGCTGGATGATGGGCCGTACTAAGGATCGAACCCGAGCCAATGTCTGAGCAGCCTCGTATGCTGTCATCTGCGCTATGAGAACAACCGACGCTGACTGCATCTGACGGACCGTTTGAATTTGCGCGCGCACCGGCCTGACTGGTTGACGTCAATGCTGAAAACTCGTAAACGGCGCAACATACCGAATTTTTTTCTTGACAGTTATTTTCCAGCAAAATCTACTCTGGAACACGAGCTTTTCAGGCTGTTTCTGATCACCCTGTATGTGGACCGCATAGCAGTTTCCTCTCTATGTCGTAGGCTTCTGTGGCTCATGATCTTATCTTTCTTTCTTCTTTATCACATTTTAGTTCGTTTGCTACAATATTTTGCCAGTACTTAAATTTTGCAACCTGCTGCAGATGTTGTTCGTCTTTCGTAATTCTGGCTGGCCTTTTCTGCATTTCCTCCCCGTGTCTTGATATTAGCCTGCATGTGAATTTATATGCATTCCAATTTTTTCACATTCGCTATTTGTGTCTTCCACCATTTCACTGAGCATTTTCTTGGATACCTCCGGAATGTCTTCAGCAAAGTGTCTACGCTCCACTCTTTGCCTCTCATACACACTCCTGAAGTTCCGCCACGCACACTGCTTTGATTTATTCTAAGCAGATGTGAAACAGCGTAGGTGAGAGGCGACGGCGCTGCCTCAATATTGTCTTCCTATTCCGGCCGCTAGGTCTCCACCGACTCTGGATTTCTGTACATCCCTTTCCCGATCATTGTGGGACGACTGTGTATTTATGTCGCAGGGATGATAAATTTATTGCATTTATACTTCGTACCTAATACGCCATCGACTTCGATGACACATTACACCATCTTCAGACTTTTCTATGGTACCAGGTGACTATAGCGATACATAGGAAGCATCATTGTACATCACATACGTCTCCTATGTTGAACCCTGTTTATGGTGTGAATGGAGACAGCACGCGAATCAGCATGCAGCCTTTTACGCCATAAAGAAGAAATAAGGTTCAACATAGAGGACATAGATTTCTTCTGCGTGATATACCGGGTGGTTACAATTACAGTGCAGCTACTCACAGGGGTCGAGTGTGCGCTATAGTTATCACAGGGCAGCGAAACTTGGTGAATATCGTAATCCGTTAATGAGCAACCGATTTATGCTGGAAAAACATTAGTTCCAGTTTTGGTCATCAGGTGCAAATCTGGCGCTGTGAAAGACGTAGAGAAATGTTACCATATGTAGTGGATTAGGAACGGGACGTGGGCAGAAAAGTTCAAACAAGTGAAAAAGGAATAATGGTGATTTTGTCGTTACAAGCCCCTTACGTAATGTGTTCATTATCAGCTCCGCAGACGTCGACAAGGTGATACATCCATAAAACGACGTGATCACCAGTTGCTCGTAGTAGTTCCAGAGGAATCTGAGCAACGTGTTCCTGTATACTGGACATCAGATCGGGTAGCGACCGAAGGTGTTTCTGGTAAACGCGTTCTTTTAGATACCCCTAGACCTAAAAGTCACGTGGATTAAGATCAGTTAATCTAGCAGGCCACGTGTCTAGAGAACGCCTCTAGATAACACGACCTGGAAGGTTGCATTAAACAGATCTTTCACTGGGCAATCGACATGAGGTGTTGCTCCATCTTGCACGAAAACCGTGGTTTCCACACAGCTGTGCTGCCGGTCGCGGTGGCCGAGCGGTTCTAGGCGCTTTAGTCTGGCCCCGCGTCATCGCTACGGTCGCAGGTTCGAATCTTTCCTCGGGCATGCGTGTGTGTGATGTCCTTAGGTTAGTTAGGTTTAAGTAGTTCTAAGTTCTAGGGGACTCAGATGTTAAGTCCCATAGTGCTTAGAGCCATTTGAACCTTACCTAGCTTGCATTCATCGTGAAACTCTCACCCAACACGAAGTTCCAAGCGACTGAAGGAAAATGCAGATGACTCCAGTATATAAGGGCGAAAGAACGGATCCGCTAAATTACAGACTAATGTCCCTAACTTCGGTTTGTTGCAGAATACTTCAACATATTATCAGTTCGAGTATAATAAACTGTCTTGAGACTGAGAAGCTTATGTCCATGAATGAGCATTGTTTTTAGAAAGCATCGCTTGTGCTAAACACAGCCTGCCCTTTTCTCACATGATATACTGAGAACAATGTATGAAGGGCAACAAGGAGACACTATATTTCTAGATTTCCCTAAAGATTTTGACAACGTGCCCCATTGCAAGTTCTTACAGAAGGCAGGAGCATTTGGAATAGGTTCACAGACATGTGAATGGCTCGAAGACTTCTTAAGCTATAGAACCCAGTATGTAGTCCTCGACAGCGAGTGTTCATCAGAAACAAGATTATCGTCAGGAGCGCCTAAGGAAAGTGCGATAGAACAGCTATTATTCTCCATACACATAAATGATTTGTAGGAAAGAATCGGCAGCAATCTGCGTTTTTTTGCTGGTGATGCAGTGATGCACAGTAAGGCGCCGAACATGACTGACTGTAGGAAGATACAAGACGACTTAGACAAAATCTCTAGTTGGTTCAAATGGTTCTGAGCACTATGGGTCATCAGTCCCCTAGAACTTAGAACTACTTAAACCTAACTAACCTGAGGACATCACACACATCCATGCCCGAGGCAGGATTCGAAGCTGCGACCGTAGCAGTCGCGCGGTACCAGACAGTAGCTCCTAGAACCGCTCGGTCACTCCGACCACCTTCTAGTTGGTGTGATGAATGGCAACTAGATTTAAACGTGGAAAATGTAGGTTAATGCAGACCAGTAGGGAAATAAAAAACCTGTTATGCTCGGGTACAGTATTACTAGTGTTCTGCTTGTCACCGCCAAGTCGTTTAAATATCTGGGTGTAGCGTTGCAAAGCGATATGAAATGGAACGAGGGTAAAGCAGACTACATATATAACGCTGGTTCGATCTGTTCTTGAGTTGTGCTAAACTATTTGCGACCTGTACCATGTCGGATTGAAGGAAGGCATTGAAGCAATTCAGAGGCGCGCTGCTAGGTTTGTTACCGGTAGGTTCGAACAAAACAAGTGTTTCGGTGATACTTCGGGAGCTCCAATGAGAATCCCTGGAGGGAAAGTGACGCTCTTTTCGAGAAACCCTATTGAGAAAATTCAGAAAACCGGCATTTGAACCTGACTGCCGAACGTTCGACTGCGCCAATGTACACTGCGCGTAAGGACCACGAAGATAAGATCCGAGAAATTGGGGCTCTTAAGGAAGCATTTAGCCAGTCATTCCTTCCCTCGCTCTATTTGCGAGTGAAACAGGAAAGCGTACCCTTCGCCACGCAGCCTATGGTGGCTTGTGAACTGCCTACAGCGTGATAATTACTGAACTATGTGAAAGAAACGTAAATTAGTTACAAACTACAGCGTGTTCACACTATATTCAACATGCAAACGTCTCTACTGTTATTCAGTTTCAAGTTATGACATGTTTGATATGCCTACCATTATTGGCGATGATGTGGCGCAGACGAATAACGAAATTCTGCATGATCCGCTGAAGTGTCAGAATATCGAAGCTGTCGATGACTTTCTGAACGGTTGTTTCCTGCTCAAAAATGGTTTTGGAGGTAAACCTTATCTTCAATGTAGCCCCACAAAAAGGAGACGCACGCGTTCAGATCCGGAGAATTTGGCGACCAATCGAGGCCCATGCCAGTGGCCTCTGGGAACCACAGGTCCTGTACGTGGTCCCGAAAGTTCTCCTCCAGGACATCAAACACTCTCCTACTTCGGTGGGATCGAGCTACGTCTTTCATGGACCAAATCTTGTCGAAATCAAGATCACTCTGGATAACTGGGCTGAAATCACCTTCCAGTTCTTCCACGTAGCGTTCGGCATCAGCGTGCCACCAAGGAATATCGCACCGATTATTCCGTGACTGGACATTGCACACCACGTTGTCACCCGTTGAGGGTGAAGAGACTTCTCGATCGCGAAATGCGGATTCTCAGTCCCCAAATGAGCCAGTTTTACTTATTGACGAACCCATCCAAATGAAAGTGGACTTCGTGGCTACGCTCTATGCGCATGCGCATTCTAATTCCCATCATGCCCCGCAGCCAACCGTGCAGTTTGAAGGTCCTAACGCAGACCGTTCAGAAGTCATAACGATTTTATTTTATATAGTTCCATAATTGTCAACCTGTATGTATTTGTATGTATTTTTTGTAGTGAAGACAGAACACTGGATGCAATCGATTTCATAGCCGAACTGACCATGGTTTCGACTCCTAAACTAAGGGAGTTTTCATCAGAATTTATATGACCTAAATAAGGGGGATACAAAGATAGTCACTAATAAGAAAAATACAGGATAGTAATAATTAATATTGATATATAAAGATGTACTTATATACGTAAAAAGTTGAGCATTGCAGCTCTCGTCATACAATTTTAACACAAAAGAGGCCACGTCACATAATAAAACATCCTACGTAAAAGTTTTACCGTCATTTCTAGTTAAAAATTAAAGATTGCCGCTAAGGGCTGCTTGTGTATACTGAAACAGGTGGCATCAGACTGGGTGGCGCGTGCGCCGGCTGTACTACGATGTGGACGTGAGGTGTCACGCCGTCTAGTGATGAAAATTGGTAACATCTGCTTTACGTGATAGAAAGGTTACAGCAGTTTGTATAGCAAATGTGTGTACAACTTTTAAACATTTTATAGTATGAAGACATATTATAATTTAAAAGCAGTAAGAAATTAAGAAAATTTTTTTCAGTAGTTTGTTACAGTAAAATACAGTAAGTGATTAAACTGCAATAAGAGTATGGGGAGAAAAACAACATTTAGAAAAAACACGAGGAAAAATTGACATACATGAAAAATATCTTTTAAGGATCCTTCAGTAAAGGTTTGAAGCCACTGAAAAAATTCTTGTTACGTAACTGGAGCTGCTCATTAAGAATAAGGTTATGATTGAGAGAGAAGTGTTTGAATATTTCCATTTCCTCAATAACATCAAGTATACGACCTTTTTTTCTCTGTGTGCAGAATATTAATTTCATTAATTTCCTCAGGTTTGTGGCCTGTGATCAGCAAATGATCAGCGAAAGAAGAATTATGAATGTTAGTGCCTTTTTTCCCCAATAGATGCTCTTTATATCTGAAAAAGCTCGCCCTGTTTGTCCTGATGAAGACTCCCTTAGTTTAGGAGTCGAAACCATGGTCAATTTGACTATAAAATCCATTGCAACCAGTGGGCCGTCTTTACAACAAAAAATATTTTCACGGTTGCTGCACACAGCTATGTTTAAAGCTGTAAACAGTATGTAGATGGAGACTTAGCGTAATGTATCACCGAAACCGATTGGAAATAAAAGGTCTATAAACACAGCTGAGGGATGTCATCGCCACTACCTAAATAATTCCGACTGTGAGTCTTTGGCTACAACTCCTTGATCAAGAAGAAGGGAAAGTAAGTGGAGTCGGGCAGCCACAAATCTAGGTGAAAAATGGAAAACGCGTGCTCAGACTGCAGAGTGTCCCCGGCGCCGCCCATGCCGCGGCAGACGTCTGCGTGGGCGGCGGCGCGGCGCGGCGTGGCGTGGTGACGCTGTGGACTGGGGCACTCTGGTGCTGCGCGTGACCCGCTTTCTGGAACCGGTTCTCCAGCCGCAGCCTCGAGTCACTCTCGCAGTCCTCCCGGAAATATATCCCGCTTACGTGGACTCTACCGGCAGAGACGGCGCGTCTCATGTAGACACACACCTCGTGCGCTGATTACAACGTGTACATGTTAATTTGTTATCGCAGAGCAAGTGTTTCTCACTTGGAGAGGAACTTCTGAGCGCCCTTCATTATGCGTTGCGGCCATATGGAGTAGTATTCATGTGTGCGACGTCCTCGTAAACCAGGTCACGGCGCCTCGTTTTGTGTCAGTGCGGGCCATAGGTTGTCGGTAAGCATGGACTGGGCTGAGTCAACGGTTCGTCGGGGCAATATATCAAGACCAATAATGCTTCCGACGTAGATCGATAACTTTCCCAATAGTATCAGTCACGAGAAAAAAATTCTTTTTGCTGATAACTGAGAATGAATAAAACTACCAGTGCTCCACTGTCCAGTCACATTGTGACCACCTGTCAAAAGCCTCAATAACAACGTTTTGCAGCGTCGTCGACCGTTGCGAGACGTGCATAAGACGTAACACCCCACCTGTTGCTTGTCTGGATTTTGCGTGTGTTCGCCCCTGACAAACAACTTACAGAGAAATTGGGAGTGGAACTGTAAGCAAAAATGGATAACGCTAGATTTAAATTTGGCCCTTTCACCCCTAATTAATCTGCGGTGGTAGTGTTGACGATAAATCACACCTATTTTTGCTTCCAAACATGAACTATCTCGAACACTCAGGGTGTTCAATGACATCAATCACATACACAAAAATAAAAAAATAAGCATAAGGGTGAATTCAGGATCAACTACTGAAAGAAATGGCTCTACTGAATCACAATAATTTTATTATAACCTTCAGGTCAATGCTGAATAAAACACAATGAACAATTTACAAACTACCCTCCTAACTGTCATTGGCAGTGAACTGTGTTAACATCGGTCCAAAACGCGATCTGTTATAACTTGGCTGACCGACTGACATCGACACAAAACGTAAAATACGAAGAACCACTACACCCAAACGTACCGTGAAACCTCTGTGGAAGTAGCAATTGCACGTGATCCAACTACTTAACGCTACTCCTAACACAGGCCTAAGCGGGAGCGATCTCACCGTAATATTTCTGTTGCAGCGGCGGTCTCCGACGACAACGGCGCGGCTGAGCGTTCGGCGTATGGCGTCTCGCAAAGTTCACCCCTACACTACTCGGACAACAGACCGCTGTCCGTAAACTTCTCCAATTGCGGCAACCTTCCCGGCAGCAAAGAGCTGGCGCGGCTAACGTCCTCTCAGAACGAAAGACCAAGACGGGAGACGACTTGGCTAACTAACGTCCTCTCAGTACGAGAGCCCAGAACGGAAGATCACTACCGAGAGTAGAGCAAGATCGCTCTTCACCTCTGTTTTCCCACTTCAACTTTTACCGAGCGAATCATATCACTACAAGCTCTCAAAATACCCAGTTTGCCAATGGCGACCAATGTACAGCATGGGAATAAAACTGTTTTTTCCACATTTCTTCCCTTTCTACAAAATTTCACAAGTAAACTCTGCCCACGCCGACTGGGAAGAACCATAGCTGTGGGCAATAACACGTTTACTGGAATTTTTCTCCTAAGAGACCACTCGAGATTTTCCCGGCAAGATTCCCCGTCGTAGCGAACACACACTACTGCATTGAAAGTTTTTGTTATTTGGAACTCCTGGCCTGCCCCACTTGAGTTAAACAAACAACAATTACTTATCTACAAAACTATTGCGACGCTGTCAGCCGTTTTTATTGACCTAAGGTGCTCGAAAAATGATTACGTTACATGGACTGGAGTAAGGTGCAAGATCGTTGCCACCCTACAAAGAGTCAATACCGACAGCTATTTGGAACCATGCCGACGCCAGTTCAAATGTGTGTGAAATCTCATGGGACTTAACTGCTAAGGTCATCAGTCCCTAATCTTACACACTACTTAACCTAAATTATCCTAAGGACAAACACACGCACCCATGCCCGATGCATGACTCGAACCTCCGCCGGGACCAGCCACACAGTCCATGACTGCAGCGCCCACGACCGCTCGACTAATCACGCGCGGCCCGACGCCAGTGCCAGCTTGCGTTAGAGTTGTCTGTTGAGGATGCACGACGCCTAACTGCCCGATCGAGGTGGTCACCCTCCTTCTCGACTAGGTTCAAATTTTGGGAGTCTGGTGGCCAGGGTAGTACGATAAACTCATCCTGTTGTTCTTTGAACGACGAACACTACACTGGGTGCTGTTGTAACACGTTGCATCGTCCTGCTGGTGGATGCCATTGTGCCGAGGGAAAACAAAATGCGTGTCTGCGTGGAAATGATCCCCGAGGATAGATACAGAGGATGTAAAATATAAATCTGTCATATGAGGGACATGACAGGGAAGCAGTGGTTGGGAAGGGAATGAGATAGAGTTGTAGCCTCTCCCAGATGTTATTCAATCTGTATATTGAGCAAGCAGTAAAGGAAACAGAAGAAAAATTCGGAGTAGGAATTAAAATCCATGCAGAAGAAATAAAAACTTTGAGGTTCGCCGATGACATTGGAATTCTGTCAGAAATAGTAAAGGACTTGGAAGAGCAGTTGAGCGGAATGAACAGTGTCTTGATAGGAGGATGTAAGATGAACATCAACAAAAGCAAAACGAGGATAATGGAATGTAGTCGAATTAAGTCGGGTGATGCTGAGGGAATTAGATTAGGAAATGAAAAAGTAGTAAAGGAGTTTTGCTATTTGGGCAGCAAAATAACTGATGATGGTCGAAGTAGAGAGGATATAAAATGTAGACTGGCAATGGCAAGGAAAGTGTTTCCGAAGAAGAGAAATTTGTTAACATCGAGTATAGATTTAAGCGTCAGGAAGTTGTGTCTGAAAATATTTGTATGGAGTGATGTATGGAAGTGAAACATGGACGATAAGTAGTTTGGACAAGAATAGAATAAAAGCTTTCGAAATGTGGTGCTACAGATGAATGCTGAAGGTTAGTTGGGTAGATCACATAACTAATGAGGAGGTATTGAATAGAATTGGCGAGAACAGGAGTTTGTATCACAACGTGACTAGAAGAAGGGTCCGGTTGGTAGGACATGTTCCGAGGCATCAAGGGATCACCAATTTGGCACTGGAGGGCAGCATGGAGGGTAAAAATCGTAGAGGGAGACCAAGAGATGAATATACCAAGCAGATTCAGAACGATGTAGGTTGCAGTAAGTACTGGGAGATGAAGAAGCTTGCACAGGATAGAGTAGCATGGAGAGCTGCATCAAAGCAGTCTAAGGACTGAAGACCACAACAACAACAACAACAATGTAAAGGAAGAGATTGATATAAGCAAGGAAATAATCATCACACACAAAGAATACGCCATACGGGGAGACGAGGCTCGAAGTTTAAATTCCGAGGCTTCACTTTAGCCTATGGCACTGGTCATACATATAAACGTACAGCACAACACCATACATACAACCTGTAGATCTACATCTAGATTTAGGAACGTAAATAATGCAATAGGTATGTCCTACATAAACATTCAAAATATGTAATAAGTAGTACTAGTTTGATAAACAGTTGGAACAAAAACACAGAGGCCCTCACGATGCATTTGATTTAGTAATCATTCTGCACGATACTGCAGGTGGGACAGGTTCGATGTTTCTGCCGAGGCCTTCCCACCTGGAATACCAACACGAAGCATTACTTATAAATTAAATTTTAACGTAAGGAATGCAGGTTGTCCCTTTCCTATCTTTCTATTAATTTTTTCTTTATTATTTTAATACTATGTTTGGTAAAAATAATTTAATTTTTTTTGTAACTCATTGTTTTTACCCTTGTTGTAACGTGGAACAACGTACTATGACGCGTAGAACTGCATTATGTACGATGTGATTTTTAAAATATAGGGCAGAAGACGTTAAAATATGCAATAAATGAAGTGAAATGAAATGCTTGGTCTTAATTCAGTTGTACCTTCCCCAGCTAAATGCAGCATGTACTAAACAAACGAATCGGTATCTTCCCGGCTACATATTATATTTTAAATTTTTGTGATCACATCCTTTCCTCTCTCTTATTTTTTAGATTTATTTAGAATTATTTTAGATTTATTTTTTTAGATACAATGGAATGTTAATTAGCCACATCTATACACTGTTGGCAAAATGTCGCAACATTCTGTAACTGATTGTGGTAGAACGAAAAGTGAACAAATATCTTACAGTTTGAATCTGTACTACAAAAGAAGAGAAATAGATTCAAGGATATTGTACTTCTGTATCGAAAGACAAACACTACGTGATACGAACGTGTTGCCCATGAGAGTAGCATTGTCTCATATAATTACAAATAAATCGCTCGTATATATGAAATGTTGCTATTTCAACACAAAATAGACTATTACCTCTGTGGCAATTATACCATACATTCAAACGACCAGAAAGGTTCGTTTACGAGCAGGTGACACGTGCTGCGAATGATTTGAAGACGTACGTCGCGAGTTTAGGCCGCTGTCCATTTATACCTCTAAGTTCGTAACATTTCAGTGAGAATCCGTCGTGTTGCGTAATCCTGCGCCTTCGCCTCTGATTTGAGTCTTTGGCGTATCTGTTAACGCTCGGCGCCGCATAATCGCGGGCAGATAGCTCAATTGCTGGGACCACAGTCTCCACCGATAACGTCTCTCTTACGCGTGAACCCGGGAAACCCTAGTACGCTGTTACTATTTCTTGTATGTTGCATTTCCGTTTTGTTTTACTTGATTCCTAAGGCAGTCGAATATGGTTGCTCATTTCGACGCGGTATTTAATTCCGCTGTCTACGTCACGTTACTGTACGGTGTAATTCTGACTTGAGACGCACTACACGAATTGTTTGGCGACACCCTCCCTAGGGTGTATACGGGTAAAGGATTCCAGGATCTCAAAAGTAATAATTCAGCGGAAAATTAATATGGAAAGCAAAATCTTAGATATTCACAGGCAGAAATAAGTCACAATACCAAAATAATAATTAATGTACAGTAGTGAAATTTGGGGAATAAATTTGTCTAGGTAACATATTTAAGTGATCAATATCGCAAGATCACAGCTTGGGCTTACTGTAAAAACCCGTTAACTACGTTTTAGGAAGTAGTGAGAAAACTGAGTTTTTAGTTTCTTTTTTAAGCCGCAAATAATTGTCATCACAGGGATTGTTTCACGCAGTAATTAACTAATGCTTTGTAAAAAGTTTCATGCATATCTGGCTAGTTGACGGATTATTTTTAAATAATTAACGGTAAGTCAAATATTGCCTCACTTACATGGTCTTGGCAGACATCATTCAAATCATTTCAGTATAACGGTTCATTTTATAAGATCACTAAGTTATTATAAAACACTGAAGAAGTTTTTTTTTCCTGCCCGTTACACATCTGCATCACTACTGTCACTGTATTTTACATCAGGTTCAGGAACTGTGTGGGCGGCTGCAGTTGAAGTATGAAGTGGCTTACACCAAGCGTGAAATTCCTCATGAATGGCTCTATTTTTGCGTAACTGTGTCAGGCACTTCCTTCTGTTTCCACTTATTGGCAGAATCTTAGGATTGTGATATTTTTCATATTTAAAGAATGTCCTTTACTAAGTGTCTGTTATTTCCTTATAATCTGATGAGTGATTGTATCTCCGTCCTATCACCCCTGGCTTGCATTTTTTGGCAGCGAAAACATTTCACTTTTAGTCAGTTAACTTTATTTCCCAAACCGTCAGTACTTTCGTTTTTAATGATAGACGCAGAAAGTTTAGATAAATCCTTGAGTTCGGTATGTTTCAATTAGTGTACTGGCGTAAGGCGAATCTTTCTTGTCCCGAACCCTTTTCAGTCTTGCTATTCAGAGTATGTTTCGCAAATCCTGGAGGCCGTCTGGAGTCCGATTTTATTGCGACCTGAAATTCCCGTGACTGCTGCTTCTAGCAGTCATGTACAGTGACTACATTCCCGCCTAGTCTTTCTGCAATACCGCAGAAGGAACATCCAGTCTCTAGTTGCCATATTACACTACCTCGTTCTAACTCAGTGAGGTGTTGATAATGGCGTATTTGTCGTCTTAAAACCATCTTCGACTGACGTCATTTGCCGGCCAGTGTGGCCATGCGGTTCTAGACGCTTCAGTCTGGAACCGCGTGACCGCTACGGTCGCAGGTTCGAATCCTGCCTCGGGCATGGATGTGTGTGATGTCCTTGGGTTGGTTAGGTTTAAGTAGTTCTACGTTCTAGGGGACTGATGACCACAGATGTTAAGTCCCATAGTGCTCACATCCATTTGAACCATTTTACATCAACTCCAATCTCAGAGGTAAATAACGCTCACGAACGTTACAACGTTTGTTTAGAGCAAAACTAATTTGGCGCCACTCTTATGCGACTGGCACGAAGTTTGAATAGACGTCATGTTTCAGATGCACAAAGACGCCTACTAACTTTAGTTTTTGTCGCACATCTCCTTCTTGGTGTCGTGATGTTTTGACGTCCGTGGATAACACGGCAGTTTTCGATGTGTCATCACGTAAGGCAGATGTGTTCCAAAACTAGTGACATCTTACCTTAACTATTAGTTTGTATGGTTTGCAATAATTTGTTCGTTTTAGCTATGTAGCCTGCCCTCTGCAAGAACGTAATTGTCGCGGAAAACAGGTGAAACTTACTAAAATCTCAAGTTTACGCGTTATGCGGGTTATTTTCTTCATAATACACTCAGATTTTCTCTTCATGCTCTTACTTCAGACCGGAACATTTAGTTACAAAAATATTACACTTTTCATTTATTAACGATATTGCAATCGAATGGGCATAAATTTCGTCAAACACAACGTTCGCGCGACGCTTGTCATTGCATCCAAAGTTCAACAGTTTACGTGTTGCAGTTGATAAGAACTTCTGTCTGTTTTAATGAGTTGACTGCACAGCAGCAAGGAGAGCTCCACCTACCAACCCAAGGGAGCTAATGGGTCTGATGATGGTTTTATAGAAAAAACCGAAACCGGTTACTCATTAAAACAGACATAACGTGATCAAGACTGAACTTTAATCTAAATATAACAATTAATTGATCACTGTATTCCAAAAATGTTTACCAAAATTGTGATAAGAACTTCATTTAAACTGCAAATGTCGAAACTGTTTCATGTACAGGACTTAGCAGTGTTGCTATTAATGAAAGACAGCTCACTTGCATCGAGTTATGCTGACATTTGGGCAGCCGTCCTATTTAACAGTACCAATGGCTGTTGCAAAAGCTGATTTTGCAAACTCAAAACAATTGAATATTACTTAGCTTGTACACCGAATTACGAGCGATTATATCGCATTGCTATATTACGAGTACAAATAGAAAATGAAGGAGCACGAAATATTGATTTTGAAGATATTGAAACGAAAATTCGTTTAAATAAGGCTAACAGCGCAATAAGCTGACAGATTTCATTAGCAATCCATGTTTTAAGCTCTATATTTATCGCTAAGTACTTTTTTTCGCTTCATTTTTTTCTTCTGATACTCTACCACAAAGGTCAATGCTTTACCCTTGCCGGCCGATGTGGCCGTGTGGTCTAGGCGCTTCAGTCTGGAACCGCGTGACCGCTCCGGTCGCAGGTTCGAATCCTGCCTCGGGCATGGATGTGTGTGATGTCCTTAGGTTAGTTAGGTTTAAGTAGTTCTAAGTTCTAGGGGACTGATGACCATAGATGTTAAGTCCCATAGTGCTCAGAGCCAGAGCCATTGAGCTTTACCCTTTCTAATTCTCTTTGTAAGTGGAGAAAAATTCCACGTTCTATATGACACTGTTTGATTAGTTTTGTATTAGTCAAACACAGTTTAGCATTTTCTGTACTATCTATTGTGAATTTTATTTGTGTTATCTCTCACATTGCGCCATTATTTATTTATGTTGGTAATTTTATATTTACTATTCATCTTACGGCGTCTCGTGGTTTTATGATGCTGCTCCCTTGTTTCCCTTGGTTTCTGCGTAATGAAACACTTATTTCTTTTCCTATTGAGATTTTTAGCTTTTACACACGTATTGAAAGTACAGTGATGAGCCAAAAAATTATGACCATCTGCTTAATAGCCGGCTTGTTTGTTTTTGGAACGAAATAAATCACTGATTCTGCGTATCAGAGATGCGACAGTTTGTTGGTAGGTTTGTGGAGCTATGTGGCATTAGAAGTTTACGCACAGGGCATGTAATTCGCGTAAATAAAGGCTGCTGATTTGCGTACGCAGCCTATAGCAAGTTACAGGGCTTTCATAGGATTTGCATCATGCGAATGTGGACGCCGAGACATCAAAGTGCGTTCACTATATAATGCGCCTCAAACCACTGTAGCACGGTTCTAGTTCCGCGACACGGACAATTATACTGCTGAAAGAAGACATCGTTGCGGAGAATACACCAAGAATGAATGGATGCAGTTGGCTCGCAGCTGTCAGCGTGTCATCGGTTACTACTACACGTTCCATGCCAGCGCAGTAAATTGTCTCTCATAGCATAATACTGCTCCCACCAACCTGCGTCCGTGGCGCGCTGCACATTTCGAGCCGCCGTTCTCCTCGATGATAGCGTTTGTGGAGATGACCATCGACCAAGCGTAGCAAAAACGTGTTTCACCATACGGGGCGACACATTTCCTTTGACCGATGGTCCTGTGTCCACTGCAATCGTAAATGACGACGTCGTTAAGTCAATATGTGAACAGGTAGATGTAGTCTGTTACGGATCTCCCATGTTCAACAATGTACGATGAACGGTGTGCTCCGAAACACTTGGCGTGCACCAGCATTGTGCTCGTTCGACATAGACCACCATCTACCCTACTTTACAGAGCAGACAAACCTCCGAATCCCACGTTCGGTAAAGAGTCACAGACGTCCAACCATTTAGCGCCTAGTGGTAGTTTCACTGTCCTTTCACGTGTTTCCGAAGATGCTCACGACAGTAGCACGTGGACAATCCACCAGCTTCGCCGTTTCAGAGATACTCGTTCACGAGATCTGCGCAATAACTATCTGCCCTTGATCAAAGTCGCTTATCTCAATGGCTTTCCACATCTGCAGTCCATTTTTTCGCTGGGGTGATCACCCGTCCGTGTATTCTCCGCTTACATACTTTTGTTACTGTGTCACTTGTCGAGAAATCAAAAAAACACAAAGTTTCATCCCCACTTCACTTGTTATTATAAGCCGGCCGGTGTGGCCGTGCGGTTCTAAGCGCTTCAGTGTGGAACCGCGTGACCGCTACGGTCGCAGGTTCGAATCCTGCCTCGGGCATGGATGTGTGTGATGTCCTTAGGTTAGTTAGGTTTAAGTAGTTCTAAGTTCTAGGGGACTGATGACCTCAGATGTTGAGTCCCATAGTGCTCAGAGCCATTTTGTTATTATAAACTGCGTTCGAAGATGTCTCGGAAGCCCATCGGTAACGATTGACCACTGTGTCTCCTTCAACCGACTGGCGTCACTGGGTGCGGGTGTAGGGGGGTATGGGATCAGCACGCCGCTCTTCCCACGCTTGTCAGTTTTCGCAGCCTGGAGCCACCACTTCTTGGTCAGGTATCTCGTCAGCTGACTCCGCGAGGCTCAGCGCAGCCCGTATATCAGCAGCACATGGCTGGCGGTCCGAATGATCACTCGTCCAAATGCTAACCACGACTGGTGGTTTTTTACTGCCGGCCGCAGTGGCCGAGCGGTTCTAGGCGCTTCAGTCTGGAACCGCGCGACCGCTACGGTCGTAGGTTCGAAGCCTGCCTTGGGCATGGATGCGTGTGATGTCCTTAGGTTAGTTAGGTTTAAGTAGTTCTAAGTCTAGGGGACTGATGAGCTCAGATGATAAGTCCCGTAGTGCTCAGAGCCATTTTTTGGTGGTGTTCAACCACGATGACCTGACTGGAACTGACGTATACACCGCGGCAAAGCCGATGACACGTTTTTTATAGCTGATGTTTGTTTTTATATTGAACGTAAAGTGGTTGTCTTGTTAGATGAGATGCTGTAAAGAACCCTTTGGTTTTGTATTTGATAAAAATTTAGCTTTGACGATATGTAGTATCCGTTATTTGTCATGTCTAACGATGTAGTGACAAACAGCTGAATCAAAGAATTTAAATTTCAGACGATCGGAAAAGAAATGTTGTCAAAATAATGTATCTTTTTATCAGACTATTAAAAATCGAAATAGATTTCTCTTTTATCGTCTGATAAAAGCGTTCCTTATTTGGTTTACTTTTTGGTCCAAGTGGGAGGAAACGAGTCAGCTTGGTGGCTTAATGCGTAACAAGGTAGAAGTCGGGGGTAGGACGGGGTAGTTGCTTGAGAGGCGAGTGAGTTGGGAAACAGAGGGGTGGGGGAGGGCAAGAGACGACGAAGAGAAGTAGCGACCCCCACTTCGCCCATGACTGTGTAGTTATGCCGGCGCGCCTTCTTCGGATAATGGAAGGCACCTGAACCTGGAGTGTTGAATGTCACCGCGAATAAAGCGACAAACCCGTACGTATGGCCAACAAGGCGCGGCAGCGGCGCATACAGCGTGTTAATACACCTTGCGCACACTGCAGGAGGGGCTGTAGTTGACGTTAACGGGACGTGAACCGGCCGGTGGGTAGAGTATCGTGAAACGTAACGTAACGTAACGTAACGGTGCCGCTGCCCGTGTGCCGAGTGCGGGAGCGGCCTCCTTCTCTCACCCCCCCCCCCCCCCCCCCCCGCCCCATTTAACTCGGCTCCATGCGGCAGTATGCGCAGTTGCAGTTGGAAACATGTAGCTGAATACACCGTACGAACTACCCCCTTCTCCCCCTGCTCATTTTCCGCAGCTCCTTACCTCTGATGCAGCACGCGAAATTTGTGATTCAATGCGAATAGTCTGCTGCTGCGCTTTCATCTTATACGTTTACTACAACTCCATTCGTCGAGCCACCATATGAACTGAGGAGGGTACACAGTACAGAACTAAAATTTTCCCTCCGTCTTATTCCTTACATGAGTTGTTAACACCGTAGTCCTAGACTGCCAGAAGGCGCACTGTGCCGGTCCGGACTATAACATACATTGCTGGCCATTAAAATTGCTACACCAAGAAGATGACGGGCTACAGACGCGAAATTTAACCGAGAGGAAGAAGATGCTGGGATAAGCAAATTATTAGCTTTTCAGAGCATTCACACAAGGCTGGTGCCGGTGGCGACACCTACAACGTGCTGACATGAGGAGATTTTCCAACCGATTTCTCATACACAAACAGCAGTAGACCGGCGTTGCCCGGTGAAACGTTGTTGTGATGCCTCGTGTGAGCAGGAGAAATGCGTATCGCGTTTTCGACTTTGATAAAGGTCGGATTGTAGCCTATCGCGATTGCGGTTTATCGTATCGCAACATTGATGCCCGCGTTGGTCGAGATCCAACGACTGTTAGCAGAATATGGAATCGGTGGGTTCAGGAGTGTAATACGGAACGCCGTGCTGGATCCCAACGGCCTCGTATCACTAGCAGTCGAGATGACAAGCATCTTATCCGCATGGCTGTAACGGATCGTGCAGCCACGTCTCGGTCCCTGAGTCAACAGATGGCGACGTTTGCAAGACAACAACCATCTGCACGAACAGTTCGACGACGTTTGCAGCAGCATGAACTATCAGCTCGGAGACTACGGCTACGGTTACCCTTGACGCTGCATCACAGACAGGAGCGCCTGCGATGGTATACTCAACGACGAACTGGGGTGCACGAATGGCAAAATGTCATTTTTTCGGATGAATCCTGGTACTGTTTACAGCATCATGATGGTCGCATCCATGTTCCGCGACATCGCGGTGAACGCACGTTGGAAGCGTGTATTCATCACCACCCGGCGTGATGGTATGGGGTGCCATTGCTTACACGTCTCTGTCCCCTCTTGTACATATTGACGGTTCTTTGAACAGTGGATGCTACATTTCAGATGTGTTACTACCCGTGGCCCTACCCTTCATTCGATCCCTGCGAAACCCTACATTTCAGCAGGATAATGCACGACCACATGTTGCAGGTCCTGTACGGGCGTTTCTGGATACAGAAAATGTTCGACTCCTGTCCTGGCCAGCACCTTCTCCAGATCTCTCACCAATTGAAAACGTCTGGTCAATGGTGGCCGAGCAACTGGCTCGTGACAATACGCCAGTCACTACTCTTGACGAACTGTGGTATCGTGTTGAAGCTGCATGGGCAGCTGTACCTGTACACGCCATCCAAGCTCTGTTTGACTCAATGTCCAGGCGTATCAAGGCCGTTATTACGGCCCTAGGTGGTTGTTCTGAGTACTGATTTCTCAGGATCTATACACCCAAATTGCGTGAAAATGTAATCACATGTCAGTTCTAATATATATTTGTCCAATTAATACCCCTTTATCATCTGAATTTCTTTTTGGTGTAGCAATTGCAATAGCCAGTAGTGTAGATCGCAAACTACGAACTTACCCAATATCGCCTATTATTTGTGATTCGAATCAGGACTTCTTAACACTACCTGAAGGAAGGGTCCATTCTACTCAATCAGCCTTATTAAGTAAGCGGGTTTTATTACTTTTCCGGAAAAGACGTAAGTATTTTTGCACGTTATTTCTTGATTCGTGGACAACATTAAGTGTTTTTTAAGAAATTGTCATCATTAAGCCTCTCATCCGAAGAGTGTAGCCGCACGGACTGGCCGCGTGGTAGAGGCGCCATGTGACGAATCGCGAGGCCCCTGCCGTCAGAGGTTCGAGTCCTCTCTCGGGGATGGGCGTGTGTTCTCCTTAGCGTAAATTAGTTTAAATAGTATTTAAGTCTAGGGACCGATGATCTCAGCAGTTTGGTCTCATAGGAATACACACACACTTGAAAGTTTTTTCCGAGGAGTGAATGTTAGTCTGTCCAAAATGAGGTGCGTCCATGAAATAGAAGTCCTACAGTCTGAAAATCTTATTTGAAGTCGAAAAACAATTTTCTTAATCTATAGGACACTATGCACCGAGTAATAGCACAGTTTTTTGAAATTTGAAAAAAATAGTAAAATAACGAATGTTTGAAACAAAGATGTAGTTTTGTCGTATATTTCTGGTCACGTTATCTGCGATGACTAATAAATAAATTGAAATAAAAATGTCCTTTTACTCCTTGCAGGCGTGGTCGAAGAGCAGTTCAGCCAAATATTCAGGAAGGTATCTTTACTCGTGTCCTCGCAATCCATTCCGTCAGGTACAGTGTATTTTAAGCTGCCAGAATGGATTGCTGGCTCACTAACAAATCTATCTTTCTGTAATTTGGCTGGGTTAGTCTTCGGCCATGCAAAATGCCTCTGAGCACTATGGGACTCAACTGCTGTGGTCATCAGTCCCCTAGAACTTAGAACTACTTAAACCTAACTAACCTAAGGACATCACACACACCCATGCCCGAGGCAGGATTCGAACCTGCGACCGTAGCAGCAGCGCGGCTCCGGACTGGAGCGCCTAGAACCGCACGGCCACTGCGGCCGGCATCGGCCATGCACGCAGGGAGTAAAAGGATATTTTTTATTTGAATTTATTCGTTAGTTATTACAAATGACGTGCCCAAAAACACATGACAAAGCTGCGTCTTTGTTTCAAACATCCGCTAGTTTACTGTTTTTCAAATTTCAAAAAGCTATTCCACTTCTCCGTGCGCAGAATCCTATAGATGAAGAAAACAGTTTCTTCTTTATTTCAGATAAAATTTTCAGATGCAGTACTTCCGTTATGGACACACTTCATTTTGGACAGAGCAACTTAAACTCTTCGGATGGGGGTGCGTCATGATGACCGGATGCTTTAAAACATCAGAAAATACTGCACAAGAATCAATAAACAATATGGAAAAAATTTACATTGAGTGATTCATTAGTTTTTCCAATCAAAAGTCGTAAAAATCGCTGATTTTGTAGGTTGACTGAGGGGAGTGGACCTTGACGGTCCGAAATTGTCAGATGCAAGACTAACGTTGGGAGTACCCCAACGGAGCGCTCCCTCTTAACAGCATATGTAAATGATGTAGCGGATAGCTTCGGCAGCAACGTGTCGCTGGAAGTGGATGATGCTGTCGTGTGCTGGAAAGGCGGAACGCCAGTAAATTGTAGCCAAGTACGGGGTGGCTTGCAGAGGATCGACATTTCGTATAGGAAACGAAAGTTGACTGCCATCCTAAGTAAATGTACCGTAATGCGCACAAGTAAGTTTAGTCTTGCTAACCCGGTTTAGTTTATCCAAACACTCCGGGCAATTTATACTCTTTTATTCGCTTCCTTTTCATAATCTATAGTGTATTACCCCAAATGTAAAAATACATCCACTTGCGCCGGCCGCAGTGGCCGAATGGTTCTAGGCGCTTCAGTCTGGAACCGCGCGACCGCTGCGGTCGCAGGTTCGAGTCCTGCCTCGGGCATGGATATGTGTGATGTCTTAGGTTAGTTACGTTTAAGTAGTTGTAAGTTCTAGGGGACTGGTGACCTCAGATGTTAAGTCCCATAGTGCTCAGAGCCATTTGAACTACATCCACTTGCTGCATGACTTCATTATTAATTTTCGGTAATTTTTTCGACGTGTTTCTAACACAATTTATTTTACCTTTGATTTTAAGTCTAGTTTTAAAGTCGCGTACTTGTTGATAGTCTGCAGTGGAGACGAACAGCACAATGTCATTCGCTAAATGAAGGCTGTTCAGAAGTGTTACGTTATCAGTTACCTCTTCTTCGTTCTCGCCTTTCAAAACTCCAGCAGTTTTCTCCCGGAGAGCTGAGAATAGTTTTCGATGCTAAGGAATCTCCTGTTTACCTCGTCTTTAAATTCTGAATCGTGCCGTATGCAGCTGAGGTACTGCATATTTGACAAATAGGCTACATACAGGGTGTTTCAAAAATGACTGGTATATTTGAAACGGCAATAAAAACTAAACGAGCAGCGATAGAAATACACCGTTTGTTGCAATATGCTTGGGACAACAGTACATTTTCAGGCGGACAAACTTTCGAAATTACAGTAGTTACAATTTTCAACAACAGATGGCGCTGCATGTGGTGCTGTTCACAACGTGCAAGTGTGCTGTAGACAACATGGTTTATTCCTTAGAACAGAGGATTTTTCTGGTGTTGGAATTCCACCGCCTAGAACACAGTGTTGTTGCAACAAGACGAAGTTTTCAACGGAGGTTTAATGTAACCAAAGGACCGAAAAGCGATACAATAAAAGATCTGTTTGAAAAATTTCAACGGACTGGGAACGTGACGGATGAACGTGCTGGAAAGGTAGGGCGACCGCGTACGGCAACCACAGAGGGCAACGCGCAGCTAGTGCAGCAGGTGATCCAACAGCGGCCTCGGGTTTCCGTTCGCCGTGTTGCAGCTGCGGTCCAAATGACGCCAACGTCCACGTATCGTCTCATGCGCCAGAGTTTACACCTCTATCCATACAAAATTCAAACGCGGCAACCCCTCAGCGCCGCTACCATTGCTGCACGAGAGACATTCGCTAACAATATAGTGCACAGGATTGATGACGGCGATATGCATGTGTGCAGCATTTGGTTTACTGACGAAGCTTATTTTTACCTGGACGGCTACGTCAATAAACAGAACTGGCGCATATGGGGAACCGAAAAGCCCCATGTTGCAGTCCCATCGTCCCTGCATCCTCAAAAAGTACTGGTCTGGGCCGCCATTTCTTCCAAAGGAGTCATTGGCCCATTTTTCAGATCCGAAACGATTACTGCATCACGCTATCTGGACATTCTTCGTGAATTTGTGGCGGTACAAACTGCCTTAGACGACACTGCGAACACCTCGTGGTTTATGCAAGATGATGCCCGGCCACATCGCACGGCCGACGTCTTTAATTTCCTGAATGAATATTTCGATGATCGTGTGATTGCTTTGGGCTATCCGAAACATACAGGAGGCGGCGTGGATTGGCCTCTCTATTCGCCAGACATGAACCCCTGTGACTTCTTTCTGTGGGGACACTTGAAAGACCAGGTGTACCGCCAGAATCCAGAAACAATTGAACAGCTGAAGCAGTACATCTCATCTGCATGTGAAGCCATTCCGCCAGACACGTTATCAAAGGTTTCGGGTAATTTCATTCAGAGACTACGCCATATTATTGCTACGCATGGTGGATATGTGGAAAATATCGTACTATAGAGTTTCCCAGACCGCAGCACCATCTGTTGTTGAAAATTGTAACTACTGTAATTTCGAAAGTTTGTCCGCCTGAAAATGTACTGTTGTCCCAAGCATATTGCAACAAACGGTGTATTTCTATCGCTGCTCGTTTAGTTTTTATTGCCGTTTCAAATATACCGGTCATTTTTGAAACACCCTGTATATCTTCTTGATTATACCTAGGTGATATCAACGCATTGTGGCGCTGAGCTCTATTGGACTTAACATCTGTGGTCATCAGTCCCCTAGAACTTAGATCTACTTAAACCTAGCTAACCTAAGGACATCACACACATCCATGCCCGAAACAGGATTCGAACCTGCGACCGTAGCGGTCACGTGGTTCCAGACTGAAGCGCCTAGAACCGCACGGCCACACCGGCCGGCACAACGCATTGTGCCTCGGGATTTGTTAGTACAGGGAAGCACTACTATCAGGACGTGTCTCATTTTATCCGTAATGAGATGTACACCAAATCTCTAAAATTTCAGTAGAAACCCGTTAGAACGCTTCATTATGTCTGTTATTAAACCTTATCAGTTGCCATTTACAGGTAGATTCACATAAGCAGTTGCCTCCATCAATGCTGACGTTATATCGATTACCGTGATTCATTCAAGACGATTTCCCTAAGATGCAATGCTTATTTAGCACAAGCAGTAAGAACGTGCAAAAGAGCGGAACCTGAAAAAGAAACTTGAGACATACACATCACGACACACACACATGCACCGTCCGCATATTGTCAGTCTGTTATTTCCGTTCATCCACATATTTTTTAAGCCTCTCTCTCTCTCTCTCTCTCTCTCTCTCTCTCTCTCTCTCTCTCTCTCTCTCTCTCTCTCCCCTCTCCCCTCCCCCCTTCGCCCTCCGTCTCTACTACTCGCCCTCTCTCCCTCCCTCCTCCTCTTCTTGCCGATGCTACTACCACGCGTAATGTTTTATTCCCACCTTCCTGGCCTCGTGTAGTGACAATTTACAAGGCTGGTGGTGCCCCTGCTTTGCAAGCGTCCGTGCATCCAGAATGATAAATGGTCCTCTTACCGGTGAGGAGACGGCAGAAGAAGCCGTACAACAGCTTCGTGAGTAATAGCATGACAGAAAAGTCGGACAACAAAACGCTTTTAATTAATTACTTCGGGAAAGGAAATGACTTTCTAAGTATTTCTGGAGAGCAGACGGATAATTGCGTAGCAGCTACTGGCGGTGCTTATTTATAAACGGGATAATATCGTTTATAGCTGGATGCTTGGTTTTCTTCTCCTGTTCAGAGCTTCGCTAGAGTCTAGTGACATTATATTATGCTCTTTGACTTTGACCACCGACGACACGTACTTAACCCGTACTTTTAACAGAAAGGAGTTACTTTGAAGACCAAGACGAGCATCGCGATTTAATCCTCCAGTCATGCTACATAATAGTCGGAATTGTTTCCTCAATATAGAAAGAAACGATTTCATTCATTCTCCTCGACCCTCTGCTGGTGATACACAAGTACACAATACAAGTTTCAAAAATTTCGAGTAGTATTGTCGTTTTATTTTTTTTCGAAACAGATTTCTGGTTCTCTTTCCAAGGTTTCCACAGCGCTGTTCAAAATTTACGGCATGATGTTGAAAGCGGTCTGTATCACTCTGAGGTACGGAATCCCAGCCTAAATTCTCAAGTTATGAGCTACCCTCCTCCCGTCGTGACTACGGTTGTCAGATAAACGACATGAAATTTAGACATTAGTGACTCATCCTAATCAGCGAGTATCGTCTCTCGTTGTGGGCTTGTAATGTAGAGCATCTGAGGATTTCGTTTCGATTTTCGCTACTATTTCTAAAAAGCTTAACTTGCGGAGGTGTACTGGGTAGGAATTCTGTTGTGAGCACTTTTTGGGCATATCGCGTCCTTGCCATTCCTTGTCGTGGTCCTCAGACGATCCCAGTCCTGTCCCCACTACCCGGTATCGCCGCCAATTACCACCTGATAACAGCCTTAGCATGTGCGAGTACCTTAGCACCCCATGTTACGAATTTACTCGTAAGATAACCTAGGCAAATGACCGGAAATAGTCAATGTAATAGAGGCTTTGAATCAAATTATTTCATTCTAAGTGCAATTTTATTATTCTTGTAATGTTATTAAATGTTGTATGCTCTTTAAGCCTGTGTAATGACTTAGCGATTCTCATCTACGTTCTGTGACGAAATTACAATGAAACCTTCACAAAATTGTGGCGCAGGCAGACATAATTAATGTGAGAATAAAAACTAATTGTGACGTACACAGGTGCATTCCCAATTTTTTGACTATAGTACGTAATCAAATCTGTATATTTAGTTCCTGTTTCTCCTCTAAATTATTAGTATTTTAAACATAGCTGCACAACAGCAACGGTTCCACTTAATAAAATTATGAACAGCCGACCAGTTGCAATGGATAAAGAATTTCTTTACCTAGGTTTCAACAAATTTAAATTTGTCTTGTTCAGAAGGCAGGCAATTTTACATTAGTATGGACTGATGCATCATCGCCGTTTTTACAAATGTCGGCATAAATCCATTTGTCAAAATTAAAATATAGCCCTAGAAATAGGGTTTGTCACGTAAATATAAATTAGTACATGGATGTTGCAGAGCTCACAACCGACAGTCCATACTAATGTAAAATTGCCTGCCTTCTGAAGAAGACAAATTTAAATTTGTTGAAACCTAGGTAAAGAAATTCTTTATCCATTGCAACTGGTCGACTGTTCATAATTTTCTAAATTATTAATTGCGATAGAAATTAGACCCAGATGGAATGGTTTAACTTAACGTTTCTCTTTCCATTTGTTGCAGGTGAGTGACTGAAGAGCGAGCGTAACGCTACTGTCCGACATACCGTAAGTTACCCGATGTTCTGCCAAGGGAATCATACACAGTTGTGCTTCGACTACACATCCTATCCGAGTGGCCACATTGAAAGCGACCATGGTACTCGTTTACCTGGAGCAACTCTCAATCAATTAAGTTCATGAGTTGATTAGTAATTAAACCAGTTTAGGTTGCACTGTATCGCTGGTATATTGCCGCGCGGATTGGCCGCGCCATGTCACTGATTGCGCGGCCCCTCCCGCCGGAGGTTCGAGTCCTGCCTCGGGCATGGGTGTGTGGGTTGTTCTTAGCATAAGTTAGTTTAAGCAGTGTGTAAGCCTAGGGACCGATGACCTCAGTCGTTTGGTCCCATAGGAATTCACACACATTTAAAAATTTGGACTGGTATATTAGTTGTCTATCATTTGATCAGATTCAGAATAGAACTGTCGTACTGACACCATGTAAAATGCTAAGAAACCAAGTAATAAAATCAGACTAAAAGTTGTATGGGTTGCACTAATAGCGTTAGAACACAATTTAAAAAATATTTAATATATATTCAAGAATAAAATCATATATGCGCAGCAATTACGAACAATAATGGTCACTAAAGGAATGCTTGATACTGTTTGTATAACCCAGTAACTATTTCAATAACTATTTCTTAGACGTGGGAGAAGCATCGGTTTGGTATAAGGAAGGATTCGTCTCATCTACATGCACACGTACTTACGTCCCACAGTACACTTACAGAAAGTGAAGAACAAATGGACAAATTTATACCCTATATTGAAACAAGATGGGCCAGAGAATGGTTAGCTTTAGTGATCGACCGAGTCGTCGGTAGCTCGCGTAGAAATTCACCAACCAGGAGGTAACAAAAAGATACGGAAATACATATAGGATGCGATCCGAAGTTCAAGTTGAACATCACGCTTGAAAGAATAGTAACGGTGAGCTGAAGGCTCTATATGCGACGGAAAGGCATGTGATGTAGTTTACCTCACCAACACAAACAAACATCGAAGTTGCTTAAATAAAGTAGAGTTACACGCACATAGAAAATCATGCACAGAAATCATAGAAACCGAAAATGAGATTTACACGGGGGAAGGTTCTAATGCACCACACTAGAACCACCTAGTCTATTTCACCAGTTTACACGCTGTAAGAAACTCCAAAGGAATTTAGAACTGAAATACGGAAAAAGAATTCTAATACTACAAACAGATAACATACACACATGACGCATTCACACATAAACTATTCACACTAATTAAAGAGATACACAGTGGACATAGCACTCTCCCATCGCTTTGTTGCGGCAGGACAAAGAATACAAGAAGAGTCCTCGCATTCCTTAAGTGAAATATACTCCTGTATGATTAGCCATCGCAGTACTTCTAAAAACCGTATTAGTAGCTGAACCTCGACCAAACCCTTACGCATTCCAACTACCGAAACTTGTATAACAACAAATGATTCAAATCAAATGGCTCTGAGCACTATGGGACTCAACTGCTGTGGTCATTAGTCCCCTAGAACTTAGAACTACTTAAACCTAACTAACCTAAGGACATCACACACATCCATGCCCGAGGCAGGATTCGAACCTGCGACCGTGGCAGTCGCACGGTTCCGGACTGCGCGCCTAGAACCGCGAGACCACCGCGGCCGGCAACAACAAATGGCCAGAGCAGGAAACCTCATCCTCCGACGACCCAACGAACAGTTATATTCCTCGCTACCGGCCGTAGGTGCACAGGTAATAGCGGAAATGGGCGGAGAAAACGCGTTCCGGCTACCTGTGCAAACCTCTGCTGACTACTCTCCCCTAGTGTCTCTTTGGCACAGCAGAAGCTACTTAGCCCCTACATCAAATTAGATAAATTTCTACTGCCACTGAAAGAATCCCTGCCCAAGAACCAAACTACATGGAATTATCACACAGGCATTCAAACACACTAGCAGACGAGACCAGTAATGAGAAAGGTTTCTTAACAGTTATTTCTCAGAACAACCTCCTCTTACAAATTTTTTCATAGTGTTTCTAACTACCCTGTATACACTCAGTATATCTATACGGGGTGATTTCTTCCACTGTGTACAAACTCTAGGCATTGTTCGCTGCTGCTACGGTCGCAGGTTCGAATCCTGCCCCGGGCATGGGTGTGTGGGATGTCCTTAGGTTAGGTTTAAGTAGTTTCTAAGTCTATGGGACTGATGACCTCAGATGTTAAGTCCCGTAGTGCTTAGAGCCATTTGAACCATTCTAAAGCCGAGGCAGATGGAAAACCGCCTTAAAAACCAACCACAGACTGGCCGGCACACCCGACCTCGACACTAATCCGGCGGGCGGATTCGCGCCGGGGACAGGCACGCCTTCCCGCTCTGAAAGCAGTGCGTTAGATCGCACGGCTAACCGGGCTGGCTTTGCCTGTCCATAATTAGGAAGTAGCTGTAACGAGTTCTCGCTGTCCAACTCCGGGGGAAGATTTAGCGCCCTGACAGGTTTTCATGTCGCTATTAGCATTACTTATATCAACACTACTGACGACATAATCATCACGATTACGGAATTCAAATTTGACTTGGGTTTTCAGTAACATTCTAACATAACAGAACTATGCAATTTAGCAAAAACACAGTATTTCTCACTATCCATTTGAATGACCTCAGTGTTATCATCTGAAATAATGACGTTTTTATGCAGGTAGTAATGAATTTCCGAAGCTGTCTGTTGCACATACCTTGTATTCTTTTTCAAAGGCGAAACTCAAAGTATTTTTCCTGATCTGAGCTATGGACATTGTGTACTGGTACGAAGCGTAACTTCCGCTTCACGAACGATACATAAAGATGATGAACAGGAAATATTACCACTTCAAAGTTCGGTGACTGCGCGAGGAGCGCGGTATACACGCATCGTATCCCTTGTTCACGTATCCAGTCAGCTACATCACGGAGCGCAGCACTACACAGTCTGAGCTCTCGGCTGCTGCTGTCGAGCCATTCTGCTTGTCAGGGAATTCTGTAATTTATTTTATTAATCATGGCCATAAGACTTAGAAGTCGATTTTGTCGAGAACTTTTAAGAGTTACATCGAACAATTATGGGAGAGGTATATTTCAGTTTTGAACTTCACGCGTAGTAAATACACAAATTACCGAAATTCAGTTTTAGAGTGGTCCCTTTGTTAGAGAAAAATGTGGGCACCTGTGGAGGCACAATTTCATTATACTCCTTGTAAATTTGATTCATAAATTAATAAACTTAAGTGTAGGTTACAGTACACGATACCTTGAGTCTGTCTCGTTCTCAGTACATCGAATCGTGCCGCCACCTTAAGACGGAACGCTCGTATCTACATCTACATCTACACTCCGCAATCCACCATACGGTGCGTGACGGAGGGTACCTCGTACCACAACTAGCATCTTCTCTCCCTGTTCCACTCCCAAACAGGACGAGGGTAAAATAACTGCCTATATGCCTCTGTACGAGCCCTAATCTCTCTCATCTAATCTTTGTGGTCTTTCCGCGAAATATAAGTTGGCTGCAGTAAAACTGTACAGCAGTCAGCCTCAAATGCTGGTTCTCTAAATTTCCTCGGTAGCGATTCACGAAAAGAACGCCTCCTTTCCTCCAGAGACTCCCACCCGAGTTCCTGAAGCATTTCCGTAACACTCGCGTGATGATCAAACCTACCAGTAACAAATCTAGCAGCCCGCTTTTATGTCCTCCCTCAATCCGACCTGATAGGGATCCCAAACGCTCGAGCAGCTCATAAAATCCTAGTCTACTCGCTAGAACCGGGCACGAGCCACGGTCAGATTTAACCGCGGTAATCTCCCTCATTTAACTTTGATCGAGTTCGGTGCACTAGAATTTTGTCTCGAACGGGGTATAATGCCGACTTCGCCGCGGTTAACTTTTAATCGAGGTTGCTGCAGGCGGACGCATGTGACGAACAGGTGAGAGTAGCGGAGTTTGATGTGAGCCGGTGTGCGGTGCGAGCGCTCGCGGCCGGTCGCCACGTGTAGTCAGTCCCCCTGGGGTGGGGGGATGTGCTGCGGGCCGCGGCGCTGTGTCGGCGCTGGCGCGAATTGTATCGGCAGCGGAAGTGGCCCCGGCCGTGGGCGCCGCTATTTTCGTGTCGCCGTCTTCCTGCCCTGATTCCTCCTCCCACCCTCCCTTCCTTCCTTCCTTCCTTCCCGCTGCGCCCCAGCCTCCTCCGGTTCTGGCCAGCCAGTCTGCAGTCGGGACGGCTGCCACTTTTTGTGGGGCTGCGGTCGCGCTTCTTGCGCGTCGCTCGCCACCGCTCAGCAGGGGGTGGGTGGGGGTGGAGGGAGGGGGTTGCTCTGCGTGCTGTACGCAGCGGGACAGCGGGCGCGAGACAGGACCTGCCTGCATCGCGGACGGGGCTGCTCTTGTCCGGCTCTGACAACTCCATTAATTAACCAAAGTCGCGTCCGGGGAGGGGAATGCGATAAGATCGTCGTACTCGCGGAAGGTCACTTTGTTACTTCTCGAATTCCTCTAACAACCCACGTCACATTTCAACAACTGCCTCCTCATCTCTTTCCCTGATTTATTGTAGATCACTCCTCTGATGATCGATCATTGTCACATATTTATTATGCGACATCATTGTCGTCCTCTCCCCAGGACTGGATTCGTTTCCTACCTGATCTTACCCTCAATTCTGAAGAAGATTCCGTAATGCGCACAGTGTTTCGGAGTTGAACACCACTAGCTCCTTGAGTCCGTTGGTGCCCAAGAACTTTGATCGGTTTCTTATGGAGAAGGCTACGTGTAAAAACTCGAGCATAGACTGTATGAAATGTACACCTACATCGGATTCATACTGATTAAACTGCCATTGGAAATAATGTGTAATTGCATATTGTAGATTCGAGTGTCCTCCCCTGCTTCAGCAGCGCCCCATTGTTACAGACCTGCACTCGGAAGTCCACGTCAACTAATTTTTAGCACGCTGTACTATATTAAAAATATCACAAACGAGTGTTATTTGCGTTCTGCTGGTCTTAGATTCATAAAACCCCAAATTTTTTAGTGAAATGGCTATTTTAATAACACTCTCCTCATTCAGGGTGGTGCCCTGTAATTCTAACCCCTGTTTGTGCTTCCACGAGCCTATCTCATGCTAGTTTTACGTCGAGATTAGCCAACTTCGAAACTTACCACCTCCTCAGTGTCTCTTATATGACTATAAGAAACACAAATAATGCCGATTAACATCAACACTAGACTCTTCACATTAAGAGCATCTGCTCCAAGGCGAAAAGTAGCGAGAACCGGAAGGGCTTGTGCTAAAACCTGTGGCCTAAGCCCCAGAGATATGCACTCGATTTACACCACGGTGGCTGGACCTAGGATTTCCTACAGTGCTGTAGTGTGGTGCAAGAAGGCAGAACAGCGGGTTGCAGCTAAGGAGCTTGCTAAGGTGCAGAGACTGGATTGCTTAGCCATAACAGGCGGAATTAGCAGCACAACAACCGCTGGGATGGAAGCCATGCTGGACATGCCTCCACTTCACCTTTGGGTCAAGATGGAAGCAGCAGCTGGAGCATACAAACTTAAAACTGGCATATTCCACAGAAACACAAACGCACTCAAATTTTATTAGTTTTGCTGGACATTACGCAATATTGTTCCAGAAACGAAATGAGAAGAGGTTATTCCCTTGTTCTGACAAAATTTTCTGGAGATAGCTTTTGTTGTCCGGAGGACGATGGAACTGGGAATCTCATATCAAATACTTCCCGTTAGCAACTCTTTCGCTCCACTCCCAGCTTGCTGGCGTATTTGAGTGATGAGGACAAAGTTGAGTAGGAGCCTGCTCTGCCCTCCTTTGCAGGGAGTGACTGATATACAAAAGGAAACCGAGACCCTTTCCTGCCGGCCCATGATTCGAGTATTTGCTGTCGTGTTCTCCTAACCGTTTTTCGGTACGCACAAACTTTTCCATGCATTTCCTGTTCCGAAGCTGAGACCTGCGGACAATCTACTGCGCTACATCCCTGTAGTGTTGATTCTTAGTCCAGCAGAAGCGAGAGTTTCAAGCAAGTCTAGTGTCGAGTACGCGAAATTGATCCTCTTCATATCGAAAATATTTGACTTATTGGCAAATAACTAAGCAGGGTAAGAGGATATATAAAGGTACTTCACACCACCATCAACACCATCACCACTGCCATCGCCACCGTAAGCAGTAGATGGCAATTCAGACGCAACTCGTGATAACATCGTCCTTAAATAATGTGAAACGGAATGCTAATGATATCCCCATATACTGTTACGTAAGAAGGGAGCCCCTCACTATCATCATTCGGGAGGACGACGGTTCAATCCCGTCTCCAGCCATCCTGATTAGGTTTTCCGTGATTTCCCTAAATCGTTTCAGGCAAATGCCGGGATGGTTCCTTTCAAAGGGCACGGCCGATTTCCTTCCCCATCCTTCCCTAACCCGAGCTAGCGCTCCGTCTCTAATGACCTCGTTGTCGACGGCACGTTAATCAACACTAACCTAACCCTAACCTCACTATCATGCGTTTCACAGAACCTTACACTAATGAATCAGAACAGTGCGCACTATAAATAGAAATCATGAGTCTCTCAGAACAGCATCCAGCGAGTTACGTCTCCCAAACTGTAGCCTTCATCCATACAAAGAACGGGGTGTTTATTGCTAAAGGTTTGCAATGGTGGTGACGTATGATTAATTCAGTTAACTGCTCGTGCCCTATTGTAAGTATACTATTTGCATGTTGGCAGCGCTATAGACTGTGTTAATATCGCTGACAGCAGCAAGGGGGACATAAAAAGTAAACTAGCACTGGCAAAACGGACTTTCCTGCCGAAGAGAAGTCTACGATTATCAAACACTGGCCTTAATTTGAGGAAGATATTTCTGAGAATGTATGTTTAGAGCACAGAATTGTGCGGTAGCGAAACGGGGACTATGCGAAAACTGGAACAGAAGAGAATCGAAGCATTTAAGATGTGGTGCTACGGAGAAATGTTGAAAATTTGGTGGACTGATCAGGAAAGAAACGAGGTGGTTCTCCACAGAATCGGCGAGGAAAGGAGTATGTGGACAATACAGATAAGAAGAAGGGACGGGATGACAGGATATCCGTTAAGACATCAGTGAATAACTTCTAAGGTACTAGAGGTAGAGGAAGACAGAGACTGGGATACATAAAATAAGTAAATGAGGAGGTAGGTTGCTTATTGCTACTCTCAGATGAAAACGTTGGCACAGGAGAGGAATTCGTGACGGGCCGCATCAATCCAGTCAAAAGACCGATGACAAAAAAAAGCTGAGATGAAAATTTACATGAAGCTTAAGTTGTTGTTGTTGTGGTCTTCAGTCCTGAGGCTGATTTGATGCAGCTCTCCATGCTACTCTATCCTGTGCAAGCTTCTTCATCTCCCAGTACCTACTGCAACCTATATCCTTCTGAATCTGCTTAGTATATTCATCTCTTGGTCTCCCTCTACGATTTTTACCCTCCATGCTGCCCTCCAATGCTAAATTTGTGATCCCTTGATGCCTCCCTTTTTGTCAAGTTGTGCCACAAACTCCTCTTCTCTCCAATTCTATTCAATACCTCCTCATTAGTTATGTGATCTACCCATCTAATCTTCAGCATTCTTTTGTAGTACCACATTTCGAAAGCTTAAAGTTAAGACATCCAAATCCGTCAGTCCAGTGACAACACAGGGAGTGATTTTGTTGCTTTTAGGAACATTGTGATTTAACGGTGCTCTGTGTCTAGATAATTATTTTGCTGGAAAAATGTTAAAAAGGGAATCAGCAATAGCTTCAGTAATGTCATTCGTGTCAAATGACAGAAGTATAGCGAAACCACGTAGACGACATGAGTTGCAGGACTGGCAACTAATCAAGTGGATGGTCGGATTTAATGTGTGGGCTGAATTCATCGCAAATGATATTGGGAAACGGGTGGTTCCTACACAATAGCAACAACAACAAAGCGTCAAAGCGTAATTAGCGGATACAGTAGTCAGGCAGCCTACGCAACTCGGCCATCGGCAGCGCAGACACGACGTTGCAAATTGCACGTTAAACATTTAGCGCTGCATTAGCGAGTGGGCGAGGCGGCGGGCGCAAACGAACGGAGCGAATTACTCGGCCCTCTTGTGCAGCCGTCTGGCCGGTGGCGGATTATTCGGCGCTAGCTGGCGCGGAGCGTCGGCCGACCGGGTCGGTGCGTGGCAAGTGCTGCTGCCCCGCTGTGTAGTACAGTAGGCTGCCGTTCTGCGCCACCGTGCCCGACCTGCGCCCACTGAGTTGCCAGTACTGCCATCTCACTATTGTCCACTGCCTCTGGCTCCCACTGTTTCTTACTGGTTAAACGTGGACACGCCTAAGATCTCACAGACAAGTGGAAAAAAATAAAAAAATAAAAAAATTGCATCTTCATGTGAGATACTGAAGATAGTTTTTTGTCTTCAAATTTTGAAGTTACTTTAACTGTGTTCAGCCGCGCGGGATTAGCTTAGCGGTCTAAGGCGCTGCAGTCATGGACTGTGCGGCTGATCCCGGCGGAGGTTGGAGTCCTCCCTCGGGCATGGGTGTGTGTGTGTTTGTCCCTAGGATAATTTTGGTTAAGATGTGTGTAAGCTTAGGGACTGATGACCTTAGCAGTTAAGTCCCATGAGATTTCACACACATTTGAACATTTTAACCGTGGTCAGACAATTGGGGAAATGCAGCCGGGTGACGTCGTCGACAACCGCTGGTACTTCTGCAGGCGCACTCCGTGGCATTTTCAAGGCAAAACTGCAGCGAGTAATCGCAGTGCAAGTGAATTTAAAAAGCGCGGTCGGCAAAAGAATTCCAGAAAGATAAAGCGCGCGCCCACACACACACACGCCAAAGGTGGACGACACCAGAAGTTATCAGCAGTGGAAATTGCTCAAAAACGGGTGAGATAGCGTTAATTCTATCCTTCTGTTCTTTGATAAGGGAGAGAGAGCAGGATTCCAGGCAGAATTTAACTGAAATTACAATGAAATGAAAACCCTTAGCTGCTTAGTGGCGTTGATAAACGTCAACGGGGACAGATGGAAAAGTGTGCCCCGACCAGGACTCGAGCCCGGGATCTCCTGCTTACGTGGTAGACGCTCTGTCCATCTGAGCCACCGAGAACACAGAGGATAGTGCGACTGCAGGGATTTATCTCTGGCACGCCTCCCGCGAAACCCACATTGTCAACGTATCGTCCCGCACTACATTCGTAGTGCCCCTGCCCATTATACTCATTACTCGCGGCGCGTTGCCCATTACCGTAAGAGTTCGGCCACTGTGTGTGCATCCGCTCAGAAGAAGATGGTCAAGTGGCCGGTGAGCCATAACTATACATATACTAAAAATTAACTGTGTTTACAAAGTTTTCAAGTATTTACAAGGTCACTTACTAATTTAATTTCATCTGCTTCCTTAATGACACTCTCCCAATGGCTGGAAGGGATGCCAGACTCTCCGTGTTGCTATATTCCATATGATGACCGTTCTCAAGACAGTGTTCTGCAATAGCCCATTTGGTCGATTGTTGTAAAGGTGTGTGAGGATGTTCAGTACACCTGTTCTACATGGTCCTGACAGTCTCTTCGATATGTAACATGCCACAACTTCAAGGAATAAGACAGATAGCAGATTTACGCAAACCAAGATCATCCTTAACGGAACCTAAAAGGACCATAATCTTATATAGGTATCAGACAACACATTTCACATCATATTTCCGCAAAATACGACCAGTCTTGTTTTTGATGCTCCCTGCGTAAGATAGAAAAGCCGGAAACCTTGGTATCAACTCGGTGTTATCATCGCTCACCCGGTGTACAGTTGATCGATAACGTATCGCGTGTCTTATGTCTTTTACTATATCCATTCTGACCGAAGGTGACCTAAGGTGGTTTAACTCAGGTGGCAAACTATCAGGGTCTGAAATGACGTGGGCCCTTTGGACCATGGTACGCTGGGCTGAGCCGGATGGTGACCACTATCAGCCTGTAGAAACACGTCAGTGTGAATAGGCTTTCTATAAACAGTATCCCCCGACGTATCATCGACCTTCCTCCTGACCAGCACATCAAGGAAGGGAAGGCAGCCATTTTTTTCCACCTCCATCGTGAAACGAATGTTTAGATGGATTGAATTCAGGTGCTTAAAAATACGTTCAAATTTTGACAGCCATGAGGCCAAACAACAAAAGTATCGTCTACATACCCGGATGAAAACGTGAATTTCTAAGCCATCGATTCCAAAGCACGTTCCTCGAAGTCTTCCACAAACAAATTTGCCACAATAAGTGACGACGGTCTTCCCATCACAACTTCATCTGTAGACTCATAGTCCTGGTCACTGCATAAAAAGTAAGTGGAAGTCAACACATGTCGAAATAAGTACGTTAATTCAACACCAAACCTAACCTCAACTAACCGTAACGAATCACACAGAGGAACATGAGTAGAGAGAGAGAGAGAGAGAGAGAGAGACCACATCAGTATTTAGTGGGACATTGAAGTCATTCAGACGGATATCCCCTAATCGACGTAAAAAAAAAATCCTCAGATTTCTTACTGTGATGCTCATACGGACCAAGTACTGGGCTCAACAGAGTAACGAGGTGTTTTGCTACACAATATGTCGGAGCACCAGCCTTACTGACAAAAGGACGCAGAGGGATCCCTTGTTTGTGGACAGAGGTTTTTGCTTAAATTATGCGTGGAATCCTTCTCTCTCCCTTACCAAAAACACTGGGACAGAGTTAATGCTACCTCACTCTTTGTTCAATAATTTTTACTGCTGGTAACTACTGGCATCAGGCATCTTTGGTTTGTGTGATAGCGCTAATGTTTACTGTGTGTGTGTGTGTGTGTGTGTGTGTGTGTGTGTGTGTGTGTGTGTTATTTTTCTGAAACTGTTCTGCAAACCGAGGTTTTAAATTCACTTGGCGTAGCGCTTATTTGCTGCAGTTTTGAAAATGACAGCGTGTGCACCTGTCCAACCATCGGCGGTTTTTAACGACGTCACCTGACTGCATTCGCACAAGTTTTGTGAAGTCTCATGATAATATAATATGCGGGAAATCTTTCGCTGAAAAGGGACTGGAATGCGACAGGAGGACAGTAGAAATTAAGACAGATGCTTAGAGCATTTGAAACATTCCTTTTGCTCGTGCCTCGGGGCTTCCGTAGAGTCAAGCGGCAGCAGAAAGAATCGACCCTCGCTTTAGCAGGCGAGACAACGTACACTAGTTACCCCTCCACAGACTAAATTGGCAACGTCTTGCAGCGTACCCGGATTAACTCTTACTGTCACAGATATTCAGGTAATCTACGTAAGGATCTCTAGCCTCATTTTGACGACCACTTCACGAGTGTACCGTGAATATCAGGAATCCCGTAAAACATTAAATCTCCGACATCGCCGTGGACGGAAAAAGATCCTACAAGAACGAAACCAACGGCGACTGAAGAGAATCGTTCAGCGCGTCAGCCAGCCGGTGTGGCCGAGCGGTTCTAGGCACTACATTCAGGAAGCGCGCGACCGCTACGGTCACGGGTTCGAATCATGCCTCGGGCATGGATGTGTGTGATGTCCTTAGGTTAGTTACGTTTAAGTAGTTCTAAGTTCTAGGGGACTGATGACCTCAGATGTTAAGTCCCATAGTGCTCAGAGCCATTTGAACCATTTCAATGTGTCACAAGTCAACCCTTGCGCAAATTGATGCAGATTTCAATGCTGGTCCGTCAGCGTGTGAACTATCCAACGAAACATAATAGATACGGCCTTTCGGAGCCGAAGGCTCACTCGTGTACCCTTTATGATTGCACGGCATAAAGCTTTACGCCTCGTCTGGCCCGTCAACACCGACATTGGCTGTTGATGACTGGAAACATGTTGCCTGGTTGGACGAGTCTCGTTCCAAATTGTATCGAGCTGATGGACGTGTCCATGAATCAATGGACCCTGCATGTCAGCAGCGGACTGTTCATGCTGTGGAGGCTCTGTAATGGTGTGGGGCGTGTCCAGTTGGAATGAGATGGGACCCCTGACACGTCTAGATACGACTGTGACAGGTGACACGTACGTAAGCATCCTGTCTGATCTGCTGCATCCATGCGCGGCCATTGTGTTTTCCGACGGACTTGGGCAATTCCAGCAGGACAATGTGACATCCCACACGTCCAGAGTGGCTCCAGGAAATCTCTTCTGTGGGCCAGCTAACTCCCCAGACATGAACATTATTCACCATATCTGGGATGCCTTTCAACATGCCGTTCAAAAGAGATCTCCATCCCCTCGAACTCTTAGGGCTATGGACAGCCCTGCAGGATTCATGGTGTCACTTCTTTCCAGCACTACTTCATATATTAGTCGAGTGCATGCCACGTCGTGTTGCGGCACTTCTGCGTGCTCGCTGGGACACTACTTGACATTAGACAGGCGTACTAGTTTCTTTGGTTCCTCAGTGTAGAAAGTCTGTGTTGTTATACTGTGGGTCCAGTATCAGTACAGAAGTTTTGTCTGCTTTGGCAGAAGTCCCTGCCTTTCTACACGGTTACCTTTCGCAGCCCCCCCCCCCCCCCCCTGATGAACCGCGGATCTTGCAGTTGGTGGGGTGGCTTGCGTGCCTCAGCGATATAGATAGCCGTACCGTAGGTGCAACCACAACTGAGAGGTATCTGTTGACAGGCCAGACAAACGTGTCGTTCCTGAAGAGGGGCAGCAGCCTTTTCAGTAGTTGCAGGGACTACAGTCTGGACGATTGACTGATCTGGCCTTGTAACACAAACCAAAACGGCCTTGCTGTGCTGGTACTGCGAACGGCTGAAAGCAAGGGGAAACTACAGCCGTAATTTTTCCCGAGGGCATGCACCTTTACTGTATGGTTAAATGATGAAGGCGTCCTCGTGGGTAAAATATTCCGGAGGCAAAATAGTCCCCTATTCGGATCTCCGGGTGGGGACTGCTCAAGAGGACGTAGTTATCAGGAGAAAGAAAACTGGCGTTCTACGGATCGGGTTGTGGAATGTCAGATCCCTTAATCGGGCAGGCAGGTTAGAAAATTTCAAAAGAGAAATGGATAGGTTAAAGTTGGATGTAGTGGGAATTAGTGAAGTTCGGTGGCAGGAGTAACAAGACTTATGGTCAGGTGAATACAGGGTTATAAATACAAAATGAAATAGGGGTAGTGCAGGAGTAGGTTTAATAATGAATAAAATAATAGGAGTGCGGGTAAGCTATTACGAACAGCGTAGTGAACGCATTATTGTGGCCAAGATAGACACGAAGCCCACGCCTACTGTAGTAGTAAAAATTTTTATGCCAACTAGCTCTGCAGATTACGAAGAAATTGATGAAATGTATGATGAGATAAAAGAAATTATTCAGACAGTGAAGAGAGACGAAAATTTAATAGTCATGGGTGACTGAAATTCGATAGTAGGAAAAGGGAGAGAAGGAAACGTAGTAGGTGATTATGGAATGGGGGTAAGGAATGGAAGAGGAAGCCGCCTGGTAGAATTTTGCACAGAGCATAACTTAATCATAGCTAACACTTGGTTCAAGAATCATGAAAGAAGGCTGTATACCTGGATGAAGCCTGGAGATACTTGAAGGTATGAGACAGATTATATAACGGTAAGACAGAGATTTAGGAATCAGGTTTTAAATTGTAAGACATTTCCAGGGGCAGATGTGAACTCTGACCACAGTCTATTGGTTATGAACTGTAGATTAAAACTGAAGAAACTGCAAAAAGGTAAGAATGTAAGGAGATGGGTCCTGGATAAACTGACTAAACCAGAGGTTGCAGAGAGTTTCAGGGAGAGCATAAGGGAACAATTGACAGGAATGGGGGAAAGAAATACAGTAGAAGAAGAATGGGTACCTTTGAGGGATGAAGTAGTGAAGACAGCAGAGGATCAAGTAGGTAAAAAGACGAGGGCTAGTAGAAATCCTTGGGTAACAGAAGAAATATTGAATTGATGAAAGGCGAAAATATCGAAATGCAGTAAATGAAGCAGGCAACACCAGCTACAACTTGAACAGTTTGTTCCAAGATTTGCTCTTGTAGAGTACAGACCTCGCAAATGATTGTGGAACCATGCGCAGTATCTATAGTTGCACTGTTGTTTGAGACTATGTAGCCGAGTGACAATGACAACGGTATACGGAGAGGGCGCAGTGACGTGCCTACGGCAGGATTGGAGGTCGCGGCCCCCGGATGGCCGCCGGTGCTAACAGCGGCGGCCGTGAGCACCGAGTTAGCACGCGCCCGCGCGACGGCCCTTGCCACACCCGACTTGCTCCACGTCCGCCTGGAGACGGGTTACGCAAAGTAATGTTCTCTGAGAGACACTGCGCAGCGCGAGGGAACTCGCGGAAGCAGCCTGGCGCAGTCGCACTTCTGCATAGCTGGTCATCACGTGTGGTGATAGTGCTCGTACTTCGACTTTATTAAGAACTAGCATATACAAGGATACAAGTATGGCATTCACGATTTGCAATCGAACTGTTATGTGACAAGGTTGCCGTTATCATTGTTCATCACTCACCATTGGACGGGTATAGTTTAAGCCCACCTCTTTATATCGGTAAGCAAAAGAGCGGTGTACGAGATTACCTGAACTGAATGAATCGCCTTCAACAACTCAGTTCATGTAATTAACACTATGAATAAAAGTAATCTGAGTAAAATCTCACAGTCTTTCACATTGAAGTTCTAAAAATGAAAGGCCCAGACTATACATGGTGGTTCTTGATGCAATAATTTACCAACAGCCATATGTACTGTAGCAATTTATTTTATGTTATTCTTATCTGCTACCGGTTTCGGCATTACATTGATGCCATCTTCAGGCCCCACACTTCATAGTCTTAAAATTGCTATACATGGATGGAGTCATATAACTGGATCTGTGAATCAAATCGCTATGCAACAGCTCTTGGTGGCCAGGTGACACCGAAACTGGTACCATATAACGAGTTCATAAAATAAATTTCTACAGTACATACGGCTGTTGGTAAATTATTGCATCAAGAAATACATGCCAGCCGTTGTCCTACAGTCCATAACGGATCAACAAAGATATATGGTGGTTGTCCATGTGAATAATTATACATTGTAATTTTACATTGCTCCTTACGTCTAGTTAGATTTGATGTCCTTACTGCATCTACAGCAAACTGTCGCCGTCTAAATCGTAGTGATTACGTTACATTCGGTAATAATAAATTTGTGGAATACTTTTCGACACATATTTGACAGTTTGTTTACTACAGAGTAGTGTTAGACATTTATTTGACGGTACGTTTACTAAGATGCTCTATATGTGCTCGGTGTTATTAGCTGAGCAACGACAGAGTTATATTTCACTATCTGGATTTTGCTTTGAATTATATCTTTGGTCTGAGTATTTTTGTTGTTACATTTACTATACCTATTCGTGTTACAGCATTTCAATAAAGTTTCCCAGATAATATTTATGTTTAAAGTCTGTGTTCGTATGGTACTGTATTTCGTGTGGAGAGTCTCCAATCTATAATTCTTCATGTGTGTCCATAGTAAGTCCTTTCCCTATTGTGTGTAGTATTCTATTTTCTGGGCTTTGGGGTGCTATATATATATAAAACGCTGGATTGAGAACTGTCGCTGTTACTGGTGTGTATGTTGAACCTGATACGTAAATTTCCTCCTGTTTGGCTCTGAGCACTATGGGACTCAACTGCTGAGGTCATTAGTCCCCTAGAACTTAGAACTAGTTAAACCTAACTAACCTAAGGACATCACAAACATCCATGCCCGAGGCAGGATTCGAACCTGCGACCGTAGCGGTCTTGCGGTTCCAGACTGCAGCGCCTTTAACCGCACGGCCACTTCGGCCGGCCTCCTCCTGTTTGACCGATATAGAAATTATTCCAGTAATCACACGTGATTTTGTAAATATGTGTCGAAACGTATTCCATATGTTTAATATTACTCATGCTACATGTCACCCTAATTACTTGAAATAGACAGCTACAGTTTGCTATAGATGCAATATGTCCTTAGGTTAGTTAGGTTTAAGTAGTTCTAAGTTCTAGGGGACTGATGACCTCAGATGTTAAATGCCATAGTGCTCAGAGCCATTTTAACCATTTTAACTTAAGTACAAATGAAAACTTACAATGTACAGCTATTCACATGGACAACCACCGTATCTGTAGATAGTCTCAGCTACGTTGTCTTCGCTAGTTACTTGAGAATGGCAATAAAGCTGAAACAGCTGCCGTAAGGAATATTAAATTTATTGCAGCTAGTCTGGACCTTCCATTTTCAAAATGCCAAACTATGACGTGTACAATGCTATGGGCCCAGTCCAACGCAAAATATCTTTCACATTGATCAGAGGAGTTGTCGGGAGTGTCACGGAAGCGGATGCGGACTTGAGCTACCTGCAGTAGACGCAATAAATATATGTAAATGCAGAAGCCATCAGGGTAAATGGTTATGTAACACTGGTGTTAGTGTGGTAATTTTGTCTGTAAAATAATGTGAACGCCTCATCAGATCTGCTCATAGCTTAAGACGAATCGACGTCATTTGTGCAAAAGTGAGGTCATACAAATCCGGTTGGAATTATCGTGGTCTGGACAACTCCCAAGGGTTGTTTCCAGGTGGTATCCCACATTTGTCTGTGAAGATCCCGGATTGATACACTTTCGCCTAGAAACACCAAAATAGTCAGCCCATGGGTATAGACAGATTGACGAATAAAATTGTTTGGCTTCTGCTTCCTGCCAGTAGGCGTTAGTGACGACATGGCCATACAGGCACAGAATTAAATCGATTAGCAAATCTGTTGTGAGTGAGTGGTCAACACTATCCAATGAGGGAAAATAATTTGTTACTCTTCTATCTGGTTCATATTTGTAGTGACTGAGTTTAGGTGTTTGTATGAGTGTTTATTGTAGTACAACACCCAATGCCCCTGGAGCAATCGCATCTAAACTTAAAATGATTTATTAAATAGAGAAATGTGCTTCAGGGGTAAGACACGCCTGCCGCACCTAGCAGTAGAGATGCAGAAAGGGCGTGCGGGTGGCGTGTTTAAAACAGACGGCTTTATCCTGCTATAGCTCGGACGAAGTAGTTCTGCGACTGACAGGTGGCAATAACAGGAGGCACTCTTGCCGGCTTGCTACGCTTGAGAAGGCTCTGCGTGTATCTGCGAAACAAAATAGGCAACACAGGGAGCAGGTGGCGTTCGTGAAAGTGCTGCGATTGACTGGTTTCTGGTCCCTGCCACTCGACTAGCTGAATCGTCAGTCACAAAGGAAAGTTACTTCAAGTGAAAAATCTGGATATTTTTAACAGTCTAATGAACATCTCCAGAAAATTTTAGAAGGAACTAAATCAATCATCCGAAAAATCGTTCATAATCTTGCAGATCTCATAGCTCCCAAACTATTTAGAGAACAGAAACTGATGGTCGGTAATGAATATTTATCCTTTTATTGACGTAAACACCGTAGACCCCTCAGCAGCAACTTAGGCTCACAGGAACTGTCCAAAGATACGACTGCCAGTGGCAACGCGTGGATCAATGATACTGGTATGACGTACCTTCCACCGTTCACTGTACAGAGGCTTGCAGAGTATATCAGGGTGATTCAGCTGCCCCAAACTAAGGGTTTTTTGCAAGCCACAACGCCTTCAAAAATCACTCATGAAATTTTCATATTCTACGTGCAAACTATTAGTCCTACGGAAAAAATGAACGGGACCTTTTTGTAGGAAATTAAATGTAGTTAAATTTTTTACAGGGGTACGTTTTCGCTAGATGCCACGGTTTTAGAGTTATTCAAGAAAGACGCGTTTCAAAGTCACTTTTGTAAGTTTCTCACGAATAATTCGTAAACTATGGGCTCTAGCGAAAACGTATCCCAGTGCAAAATTTAACTACACTAAATTTCCTACTAAAAGGTCCTGTGCCTTTTTTTCTGCAGTACTGATAGTTTGCGTGTAGAATGTGAAAAAATTACATCGTAAGGAGCAGGCGTTTGTACGAGGGTCAACGGCTTCATCGGGCTGATAGTACTACCATATTTTTATTTGTAGCGACACTCGGCGATATTTCTCGTTGCTTGGCCGGAGAGAGAGGTACGGAAAGAAGACATGAATGTAACAACATTTCAGTTTAACGTCACTTCGACGTCCAGATCATTACAAAGGCAGCACCACTTTACAAGCTGCAGTCAGAGGAACAATTCAGTTGTGGAATTTCTAGCTTGCTATCTTGGCATTCACGGGATGACTGTAACACTATGGGCCACCGGGACCTGAACTGCGTTCGTCATTCACCAGAGTCCATCGCCCTGTCCACGACAAAACTCGTTCCGTCTGGGCCACTCAAAATACACATTTTGCACCACTAGGCGAACAGCGTCCAAACGAACATTCCGTAGCTGTTCGTCGATAGAGTTAGTTCATGATAATTGCAAAGCTACAAAAGTGGAAGGCGTCAATAGAGAATTTAGTTTCAGACTGACTAAACGGCATTTGCAGATGATAAACTGTTCCAGAAAGAAATCCTGTGTCATTGAGTCGGACAGACAGTTACACTTTCAACCAAGGGTGAAACTTATAACTGAGAGTGTTCTAATGATAGTACAAAAAGTACACAAACACGACTACGTGCAGGAGAAGAAAATGTATCTCTCTTGACCCTTTTCACTTAAATTTATTTTACTTACAGCGAAACAGATGTATCCTCGGGAGTCTCATATCTGTTCCAGAATGTAATCAAATAGTGACCAGGCGATGGCAGGTTTGGAGTACCAAATTAGAGACACTTGCCGCTTTATTTCCGAAGAGCTCCGAGAAAGCTTCGGGAGAACCCCTGATATACACAGCATGTTTGTTGACTCGCGGCCACCCTAATGGAGAGTTTAGCGACAGCAGGAATCGGCAGTGCGTTAAGAGGTTGCTTGGCGATGTTTTGGGTGGGCACGTGTTCAAATAAACGCTACACGCGTTAACACTGGCGCCTCTAGGCGGGCACAGAACCGTTGTAGAATCACCCGGTGTTATCCACTTTCGTGCATGACGCACAGACTTTCACTCATTACCATGTGCACACTTCTGCTTTCTGGACACCGTAACGGAACTGGGACATTCCTCATGGGCGGTTTCCAGCAAGACTTCAGGACATAACGAATGCTTAAATCTATCGCGTAATGGAATCTCGAACTTACTTTCCTCAGAGTAAACGCGGATGCTGCCATCGACGGTTCCGCTAACCGACTCTGCATCTAAAGAACACTCGCGTCACAGTGCAGCCAACGAAATCTTGGGCGTAACGACAACGAACTGACTGCTGCAGTACTGTGATAGCGAAGAAGTTAGCAGATACGACATATGTAAGTCAGCTTGTTCATATTCTCCAGGAAGACTAAACAAATCGTGAATTCACACATGTGACGAAAAATTATTTATCAGTAGCGGTAACACTTATAAGAAATGCTTTTGGTGGCGTACGTATCAGAAAGGTGGTGTCAGATAACAAATAGGATGCATAAGGCGCTACCCGATCAGGAAGAAATAATCTTTTAACTAGGATCAAAAAGTTTCGTCAAAACTTGTACGGCATGTACTGAAAAACAGGAATGGGTAGTATGTCTCCCGGTATTCTATTAAAATATCGGAAGATGGTCACCAGGCTACGGAAGACCTAAGAAATTATGGGCAGGCTATAACGATGATACACAGTAAAGAAACTTGGCGTTAGCAAGAACCGCTCTACGAATTCGTCATCGAAGAACTTTGAACTGATTACCGAAGGAATCCAGAATAGAATCTCAAATATCCTGAATGGAAATCAGCCCAAAAACAAATACATACCATTAAGGACTTTCGAGTACTTGACAATCTACATATCTCGACGGGAATAGCAGGTAAATACCAGGAACAATAGTTGACTCTTCATTGATTACATTAAAGCGTTTGATGTACGTCGCACAAAACTGTTCTTAGAGCTCAGGAACAACAAAGCAGACGTAAAGGTTATATTAGTGTAGAAATGTATATTTGCCATACCAGTACGCCCGAATCAGGCTGCTAACATGATGTGTAAAATGTTACAATGAACGAGGAACCTGCAGACGATATCCATCCAATCCAAAATACTTAGCCTGCTTTAACTTCAGGACTTGAATTTTGAGATTGCGTAGCGAACAGACTATCTTGTTGTATGTAAATTCAATTGAAAATTATGGATGACAGATATCTTTGCACTAGTTGTAGATTGCATGTATAAACTGCAATTGACATGAGCTAATCAAAGTAATGAGAAATCATTCGAATGTAGTCATCAATCTCATCCCAAAGAAAATTTATCACGAACGAATGGAAACTGATACCGGATTTACTGAATATCATCGACTCGATTTAAAAATATTGCTTCCAAAGATAGTAAGGCTTGGGCAAAAAGCCGGCCGCTGTGGCCGAGCGGTTCTAGGAGCTTCAGTCCGGAACCGCGCTGCTGCTACGGTCGCAGGTTCGAATTCTCGGGCATGGATGTGTGTGATGTTCTTAGGTTAGTTAGGTTTAAGTAGTTCTAAGTCTAGGGCACTGATGACCTGAGATGTTAAGCCCCATAGTGCTTAGAGCCATTTGAACCATTTATGGGCAAAAGCTTTTAATTACTAGGTCAGTCCCACATTTCAACGAAGGTTGCAAACTTTGGCTTTAAAACATGAGTAGTAAAAGAATGTGAATGACACAAATGGTTCAAATGGCTCTGAGCACTATGGGACTTAGCTTCTGAGGTCATCAGTCCCCTAGACTTAGAACTACTTAAACCTAAGGACATCACACACATCCATACCCGAGGCAGGACTCGAACCTGCGACCGTAGCAGTAGCGCGTTTCCAGACTGAAGCGCCTAGAACCTCTCGGCCACTCCGGCCGGCTGAATAACACAGCGAGGATTGCAAATAAGTTTCCTAAATGTAAGTCGCAGAGGTAAAATTAGGAACTAAGTGTGCTTAATTCATAGGAGTATAGGCCACAGAGGCTCAACTTATAGCACAGTTGCAGAAATTGGCAGGCACTTGTTAAAAACGATAGGGAAACTTATTGCGGAAACGTACTTCTAATACAGACCTCTGGGAAGAAAAAAGATGGCGAGATAAATTAATGAGTTGTGGAGTTCACCCATGGCCAGTGGCAGCTGAGCCCTCTGACACAGTACTGAGGAACAGTAGGGACTCATCTGTATAGAATCAAATAACAGAAAGGCATCAGGTCGACTAAGACAACGACAAAAACGGCATTACTAGGAGGAAGTAACTCACTTTTGCCTGAAGTCAGAGCCGGCGAAGTGAAATTTTGACTCCGTCACCTCACATATATGCAGAGTAAACACTTCGCTCTGCACATACAAGGGAATTATATACTCAATTACAGACTTACGAAACCACAAGTAAGAAAATTGTATTATATTTTGCAGCAGACAGGTTTGTTAAATCTGAATTGTCAAAATACAAGGACAACCCACACTGGGCAAGGTATGCTAGCAACTGTTTAAAGTGCAGATCAGCGAAATTTCTGTAGTTTGTAGGAACCGATGGCAGTTCAGAATATAATTATTAACTGCTCTCCACAATGGCTTCCTACAACGCAAGTCTTGTCAGTGAAGGAACTGTATTAATAACATGGAATCTAGTTCAAGTACGCGCGTTTAGCGAATGGGATGAGAAGTGTGAAGGAACTTGTGCTAGCTTAATGACGAGGTATCAGCTGCTTAGCGTTGGCAGACTGTGTAAACAAAACATACCATTTTTTTACAAAGTCCTGCTGCAAATGGGCGAGTCAGTGTGCATGTGGAGTGTATGTGTGGCATTTCCTTGTGGTATGCATTGAGAGAAACGACTGTACAAATGTAGGTGGATGATTGCTGGTGTGTAGGGTCAGTGGCACGTCTGCGTGTTCTTGAAAAACTATTTGATAACACGCAAGTTAATGCACTTGATATTACAATAAAGGGTGAAAGAATTTGACATGATTAAACCCTGTGCGTTGAGCCTTATGTTTTCAGGAGTAAGCAGTGGGTATCTACTACTATAAAAACCAGTGCAGAACACGGGTAATCAAATGATGTGGAAGACATCTGGGGTGCATCTGGTCTGAAAATGTCTGCAGATGACTCCACAAATGTCTGGCCAGGCATGAGGCACAGCCCGCCGAACGTCTGGGAGTGTCTGGGGAGGCAGCTGCAGTCGCTCAGCTGTTCTTTGTCCTTTCATGGGCCACGTCTTGCGGGGAATGTTCACACCTGTCACAGGTGTTACGGTTTTTTTTTTTTTTTTTTTTTTTTTGACGGACATACAATGATCAGCCAAAACGTGACTGACAACTGCCTACCGCGACGTTGGATGCCGTCTGGAGGCGTTCCGGGCATGTGACGTGGTAACAAATGCATGTAAGTGGAGCAGACACGGACGGAGGAGCATCCTAGCAAAGAAACGGGTTGAAAATTGGGAAATACACTTAGAGACAGGCAACTTTGACACAGGACGCATCATTATTACGCCTATGAACAAATACCTCGAAAACGGCGAAGTTGGTCGAATATTCACGTGCTACTGTCGTGAGCATCTACGGAAAGAGATACGAGGACAGTGAAACTACCATTAGGCGCTAAATGGATGGACATCCACGACTCTCCGCTGTGTGCTCTGTAAAGTACGACAGATGGTTTTCTGTGGCCTTCCTGCCGAAAGAGCACAATGCTGGTGCACCCACAAGTGTTTCGGATCACACCGTTCATCGTAAATTGTTGAACATGGAGCTCCGCAGCAGATCACCCCTACGTGTTCACATGTTAACTCAACGACATCTTCAATACGATTACAATGAGCACGGGACCATCGGGATTCGACCGTCGACAAGGGAAACGTTTCGGCTCTTAGGTGAATCACATTTTTGCTACACTAAGTCATGGTCGTCTCCACAAACGCCGTCATCGAGGTGAACAGCGGATCGAAACGTGCAGCACGCCACTAACGCAGGCTGCCGGGAGAATTATTATGCTATTGGAGACATTCTCCTGCGCTTGCGTGAAACATGCAGTAATCGAAGAGACGCTGAAAGCTGCGAACCAACCGCCTATGGTTTTCCCCGACGGGGATGTCATCTTTCAGCAGCATAATTGACCGTGTCTCGGCGCCAGAAGCGTGCTACAGTGGTTTGAAGAGCATTACAGTGAACTTACAATAATGCTTCGGCGGCCAATCGCCTGATGTGAACCATGTGAGTTGCTATCGGGCGCCATCACCGAGTACGCAAACCAGCAGCCCGTTATTTACGCGAATTACGTGACTTCTGCGTAGACGTCTAATACCACATACCTCCACAAACCAGCCGACGAACTGTCGGATCGCTGGTGCGCAGAATGGTGGTGTATTTCGTTCCAAAGACGGACAAACAGGCTATAAACCACATGGTCTTAATGTATTGGCACATCATTATATTTAATCTATCAAAAAAGTTCAAAAACCCATAAACAATAGACTTGTAAAATATTTCCCCTGTTATGAACTACGGTGTAAAACACAACAGAAGAATCAAACAGGCGATCATGTGACAAATGCAGTTAAAAAAAAAAAAAAAAAACGAATGTCGCATAAAGCAGGAGGTGTTTCACAAAGAAATATGTGCCTCTGATACCTAAATGACGAGAAGTAAGATGTAAAAGACGGTGTACGTCACCAGCTTTGTCCCATATGGCCGAGTGCACTCTTTCCGATCTCCCCATGCTTGCGCGACAGAACCAACATATCTAGAATTACTTGCGCAGCGGCGACGACATGAAGAACAAGATTTACTTCGAATACCATGTGTGGCTGAAAACTAGCTGTTTTCAAACCTACGCAGAAAGAATAAAGAAATTATCGAGCCGATTTAAAAGCAGGAATCTCGCAAGCCTGAGAAATTCGTCGTAACACACCATCCAATAACGGAGACCATGTTGCACTCTTCTGGCCTAATGAGCTTACGCACAATTACTCTGGAGTAATTTAAATAACCTCTCCCATAGGATCACACATTTCTGTGTAACAAATAAGCTCTTACTCTACAGTCTCCTAAAATTACCTGCCCATGAGTGCACATTTAGTTTTTGTCGGTCACGTACCTTGGTGACGAGGAAAGAATTTTCACTACGCTACAGATATTATTTTGTGGGTTAAATGTCCTATTTAATGTGAAATTCATTTCGTGAGTGAAAACGGTAAGGAGGATACAGTGAGGAGCAGTTCTCCTCACTTAATTTGCCAGCTATTACTTCGCGAGCTCCTTTACTTTTCATTAGTTGCAGTCAGACTACCTTTCTGTGTCAATAGCAAACGACAGTCATAGATAATAATCGCCAGCGTTACCAGCCCACTAAACTCTTACCGAAGAAGATGACGCAGTGTTTGGGTCACTGGATGCATTCTTTCGCGGGAGGATTTAAACCCCAGTCCACGCACCCAGATCCAGGTATAAGTTTCCTATGGTTTTCCAGCGAGTGTGAAAAGAGAACAGTTCATCCATTTATCTTTTCTCTTCGCAAAGATCCTGTGCTCAGAGACAGCAGTTTCGATTGTTTTCGTAACCAGCTGTACTTCGCTGGAGAGTTGAGTTTCTTGGCTGAGAACCGAGGGAAGGCGTCGCCAACACGCCACGCTCCCCGAGTTCCTGCATCTGCCTCAGCGTTCCAGCTGCCGGGAAGCGCTATGTAGCTGCCTCGCCCAGCTTAGCGTGTTTCTTAGCCATTTACTCGGCTCGCTGGTCGCAGAAGAACTTATTTACTCACGGTATGCGACAAGTATAGTCTGCTCTTCTGTTTCTAAGAAACCAACCCAAGTATTTACAGTGTTTCAGGCTTGAAGTGAATCGCTACGCTGCGGTTAATTTCACCAGAACTTGTTGACTCTGTGCGGTAGACAAACGGTGTACTGTGGACTACATACAATTGGCCTATTCAGGAGGCAAAAACAACGCATTTAATGCACAGCCTCACGGACAAGAAAATGAAGAAGTTACATTGAAGAGCCAAAGAAACTGGTAGACGTGCCAGCTGTCGTGTAGGGCTCCCGCGAGTACGCAGAAGTTGCGCAACACGACGTGGCATGGACTCGACTAATGGCCGATGTAGTGCTGAAGGGAACAGACACCATGAATCCTGCAGGGCTGTCCGTAAATCCGTAAGAGTACGAGTGGGTGGAGATCTCTTCTGAAGAGCACGTTGCAAGGTATCCCAGACATGATCAATAATGTTCGTGTCTGAGGCGTTTGGTGACCAGCGGAATTGTTTAAACTCAGAAGAGTGTTCCTGAAGCCACTCTGTAGCAATTCTGGACATGTGGGGTATCGTATTGTCCTGCTGAAATTTCCCAAGTCCGTCGGAATGCACAATGGACATGAATAGATGCAGATGCTGAGACTGTATGCTTACGTACGTGTCACCTGTCAGAGTCGTATCTACACGGTTCAGGGGTCCCATGTGACTGTAACTGCCCACGGCCCATACCATTACAGAACCTCCACCAGCTTGAACAGTCCCCTGCTTGCATGCAGGGTCCATGGATTCATGAGGTTGTCTCCATACCCGTCATCAACAGCCAATGTCGGAGTTGACGGGCCCAGGCGACGGGTAAAGCTTTGCATTGTGCAGTCATCAAAGGTACAAGAGTGGGCCTTCGGCTTCGAAAGCTCATATCGATGGCGTTTCGTTAAATGGTTCACACGCTTACACTTGTTGATGGCCCAAATTGAAATCTACAGAAATTTGCGGAAGGGTTGCACTTCTGACACGTTGGATGTTCTCCTCAGTCGCAGTTGGTCCCATTCTTGCAGGATTTTTTTCCGGCCGCAGCGAGGTCGGAGGTTTGGTGTTCTACCAGGTTCCTGATATTTACGGTACAGTCGTAAAATGGTCGTACGGCAAAATCGCCACTTCATCGCTACCTCGGAGATGCCGTGTCCCATCGTGCGCCGACTATAACACCATGTTCAAACTGTCTTAAATATTGATAACCTGCAGAGCAGTAACCGATCCAACTACTGGGCCAGACACTTGTCTTATACAGGCGTTTCCGACCGCAGCGTCTTATTGTGCCTCTTTCAATGTCACTGTATTTGAAAACTTTTGACTATACCAGTTTCTTTGGCGTTTCAGTCTAGTTAGTACACAATGACACGCATTTAGAGATTGAATATTCGAAATCTTGCTGAATAGCACGTAGGGAATAGAGTCAGTTAATTCAGCTTTGGTCTTACCATGGCATTCTAATTAGCAAGACCATTTGTTTAGCAGCCCAGGGACCAATGTCTTGATATTGGCACTGTTGACATAGTATATCGATGAATGCTAACAAGGTTTGGAGGCTGCCTGGGAACTGATGACCAAGAGCCCGAAGGTTACTTGCTAGTACATTCACATGATATATGATCCGAGAAGCCGGCCGCTGTGGCCGAGCGTTTCTAGGAGCTTCAGTCCGGAACCGAGTTGTTGCTACGGTCGCAGATTCGAATCCTGCCTCGGGCACGGGTGTGCGTGTTGTCCTTAGGTTTGTTAGGTTTAAGTAATTCTAATTCTAGGCGACTGGTGACCTCAGGTGTTAAGTCCCATAGTGCTTAGACCCATTCGAACCATTTGATCCGAGAACATTATAGAAACATATGGTTTTTATCTTCTTCCTCTCCGCATACTCACAAAAGGGTGCCGCTTACATCGATCCGATAGACGTAGCCATGCTGTAACTTTCGTGAAGCTCCTTGATGTTTGTGCCTTATCATAAGATGGTACTCCTGGAAATGTGGGATGAGTTAGCACGTAGTGACTACTTATTTTTTCACTGTAACATGATACGGTCCTTAGCACATGGATAGTCCTTCCACCACCATGTCCTGTGATGGGGCTCACGACATTAGCATGCGAATCGGCGACGAAGTACACAGTTGCGGTGTTCCCAGGCGCCAGACCATAACAGTCTCTCCTTCTAAAAAGTCTTTTATGTCAGTAGATTTCCCCAGTTGCGGCCTTTGTCGGCACAAGGTTCAAATGGCTCTGAGCACTATGGGACTTGACTGCTGAGGTCATCAGTCCCCCAGAACTTAGAGCTACTTAAACCTAACTAACCTAAGGACATCACACACATCCATGCCCGAGGCAGGATTCGAACCTGCGACCGTAGCGGTCGCGCGGTTCCAGCCTGTAGCGCCTAGAACCGCACGGCCACACCGGCTGTCGGCACAAGGATGGTACTACATTCGCTGATATACGAGGGGCGATCAATAACTAATGCAACAAATTCCTTTCTCAGCCAGTTTCGGTTGAAAAAATGAGGAATTTGTTGTTGGACATCGTGTAATATTCCCGCTACAGCTCCTAGAGTTTCATGAAGTTCCGACTGGTGGCGGAACTATACGTAGCGTATAGATTGGCGTCTGTAATGGAGGTTCGTTCCAAGCAGAGCCGTCACTGAGTTTCTTTTGGTGGAAAACAAGAACACCGCAGGTATTCATAGGCCCTTGCAGAATGTCTACGGAGATTTTACAGTGAAGGAAAGCACGGTTAGTCGGTGGGCGAGGCGTCTGCCATCATCGCAGCTATGTCGCGTGCCGGCCGGCCGAATACAGCTGTGATTCCTGTAACATTAGAACGTGCGGACACTCTCATTCTATATACTTATATGGATATGGTGTCCTTTCGGAAATATATAGTTGGAGTGATGCGTGTCCCTTATATATCTGAATACACCCTGACAGGTGACACGTACGCAAGCATCTGTCTGATCAGCGTCTGTCATGTAAGCAGGAGATGCCAGGTTCGAATCGCGTTCGGGGCGCACATTTTTCACCTGTCCCCGTTGATATGTATCAACGCCCGTCAGCAGCTGTAGATATTAGTATAATTCTAATTTCACTCTCATTGTAGGTGCTCGGCGCATCATAAGCAAACAGCTCGCTGCTCAACTAGATGTTTCTGTTGGTAGTGCTGCCACATCTGTCCGCCACTTCGCACCGGAATCAAAAAGGCAAAGGAGTGGCGCCTCCGACGAAAAAGTCGAAGCCGCACCCTCAGCCTGTGAAATCATGGCGGCAGTCTTCTGGGATTCTGAAAGGGTTATTCTGTTTGTTGTCCTCCATCAGTGCAATGATCAACTCAGAGGTGTATTGTGCTACGCTCAGGAAATTACAACCCGGATCTCGCACCTTCCGACTTCCATCTGTTTGACTCAATGAAGGATGCGCTGCGCGGAAAATAGAACGTAGATGATGGTGAGGTTATTGACGCAGCAAGTCGTTGGATCCGACGTCGACCAGTAGAGTTGTAGCATGAGGCATGCAGGTCCTCCCAGTATGTTGGTGTAATCAATTATTCAAAAACAATCGGGTTGAAACCGGTTGGAGGTATAATAATAACAATAATAAATGCGATTAAGACTGTTTCTGAATAATTGATTAATCATACTAATCGCTGCTTCATCTCCACAACCATGTTGCCAAAAAATCAATGTTGGTGTAATGCCGTTGTGTTGAACGGTGATTATGTTGAGAATTAGCTTTTTGTAGCCGAATGGGTGGGGAAAAATGTTGTGCACTGCAATCCTAAATAAAACCAACCTGCTTCCAAGAACACATGTATTGCAGGACTTACTGAGCGCTCCTCGTATTTGCCTTACCGTGTGACGTATCCGCGTGACACCAAGAAACATTCAATCGCGCGGTGGTCTCTGGTCGTAATGTTTCGGCTGCCAGCATAAACGTAGCCTGCTGCCTCCTCAGCACATCACGCAGTACAGCTTTCGCCGTGCAAAGCGTGAATGACTGTATCAGCGATGTGGCAGTAAACAGTGAACGAGATGCCGAAGTCGGCCCCATTTCAGACCATCACCCCCCCTCCCCTCCCCTCTCCACCCCCGGCCATCCGTCGACAGGTGCGCCGTACGCCGAAATGAGGCTGGTGGCTGGCTCGCGCCGCCGCCCCCGGCAGGTGGATTGGAAATCAATGGGCGCGAGCGGCGGCGGTAGCGGCGGCGTACGCGCCGGCTCGAGTGGTCGGCAAACAGCGCGCCGCTCCTCGATATCGTCGCGAGTATCGATCTCTGGCGCCCCCTCTGACACGCGCCGCGCGCGCGAGATGAGCGCGGCCGGGCAGCACCACGGTTCCGGAATCGGCGGAATTAGCTGTCCCGGCGCGTGCGGCGCTGCCTCGGCCCCCGCGCTGCCCCCAGATACACTTTTCAATCTACGACGGCGAGGCATCGGCGGGATTGCCTCGCGCAGTGCTGCACTGCCCGCCTGACGAGCAAGTGCCTGGAGCAATTACCTCGCAGCGCGCTCTCCTGCGCGGAGCGGATACGGTGTTATTTTCTATCCAACAATCGCTATACGATAATGACCTAATTCTGTTGTTTCTGCGGTCAGGCTTTAGATTCACTCTTACAGGAGCAAAAAAGTTTCCATCCGGATAAAGTTCCAATCTTCTACATCTACATCCATACTCCGCAAGCCACCTGACGGTGTGTGGCGGAGGGTACTTTGAGTACCTCTATCGGTTCCCTTTCCATTCCAGTCTCGTATTGTTCGTGGAAAGAAAGATTGTCGGTGTGCCTCTGTGTGAGCTCTGATCTCTCTGATTTTATCCGCATGGTCTCTTCGCGAGATATACGTAGGAGGGAGCAATACTCTGCTTGATTCCTCGGTGAAGTTATGTTTTCGAAACTTCAACTAAAGCCAGTGCCGAGCTACTGAGTGTCTCCCTTGCAGAGTCTTCCACTAGAGTTTATGTATCATCTCCATAACACTTTCGCGATTACTAAATGATCCTGTAACGAAGCGCGCTGCTCTCCGTTGGATCTTCTCTATCTTTTCTGTCAACCCTATCTGGTACGGATGCCACACCGGTGAGCAGTATTCAAGCAGTGGGCGAACAAGTGTACTGTAACCTACTTCCCCAGTTTTCGGATTGCATTTCCTTAGGATTCTTCCAATGAATCTCAGTCTGGCATCTGATTCACCAACGATTAATTTTATGTGGCCATTCCATTTTAAATCACTCCTAATGCCTACTCCTAGATAATTTGTGGAATTAACTGCTTCCAGTTGCTGACCTGCTATATTGTAGCTAAATGATAAAGGATCTTTCTTTCTATGTATTCGCAGCACATTACACTTGTCTACATTGAGACTGAATTGCCATTCCCTGTACCATGCGTCAATACGTTGCAGATCCACCTGCGTTTCAGAACAGTTTTCCATTGTGACAACCTCTCGATATACTATAGCATCATCCACAAAAAGCCTCAGTGAACTTCCGCTGTTATCTACAAGGTCATTTATGTATATTGTGAATAGCAACGGTCCTACGACACTCCCCTGTGGCACACTCGAAATCACACTTACTTCGGAGGACTTCTCTCCATTGAGAACGACATGCTGTGTACTGTTATCTAGGAACTCTTCAATCCAATCACACAACAGGTCTGGTGGTCTATATGTTCTTACTTTGTTCATTAAATGACTGTGCTGAACTGTATCAAACGCCCTGCGGAAGTCAGGAAACACGGCATCTACCTGGGAACCCATGTCTAAGGCCCTCTGAGTCTCGTGAACGAATAACGCGAGCTGAGTTTCACACGATCGTCTTTTTCGAAGCCCATTCCGATTCCTACGGATCAGATTTCTAGACTCCAGAAAAGTCATGATACTCGAATATAATACGTATTCCAAAATTCTACAACTGATCGACGTTAGAGATACAAGTCTATAGTTCTGCACATCTGATCGACGTCCCTTCTTGAAAACGGCAATGACCTGTGCCCTTTTCCAATCTTTTGGAACGCTACGCTCTTCTGAGATACATGCCATGCTTCAATAGCTCAGTCGAGAGGGACTTTTATCAGGCACTTGCTGGTCCAGTTTTCACGTGCGATCAAAGTCATTTCTGTCTAATAACTTTATTGAAAAAATTTTCTGAAACTGTCGACAGTTTGTTTGCTATCATACATTTAAGCATCACCGCTCTCGAATGCATCCTTCGGTGAAATTTGAGGTTCTAGCCCACGTTCAGCGCCTATTTTTCTTGTCGTCCTCGAGAATGTAGTTGAGCATACTTGATTGTAACAACCCACCGATTTTGGAGTAATTTCTTTTTTTGAAGTCATGCTGCTTGCATATACAGAGTAGTACCATGTCTGAAAGAGAAGGGACATTGACGTTAATACGCAGGAACCAATACTTTCTGGTCGGGTGGTACTCCTATTGTCTGCCACAAAATGTTTACACGTTACGAAAATGCATAAATGTTTCGAGGATAAAAACTTAACTTTGTAGATGTGAATATTACGTACAGCGAATAGGCAAAATAATGTGAACACCTGTACTTACTTGTAAATGGTTTATCAATAAGTGGTTGTACCTCCATTTGCCCTTAATACAGCTGCAGCTCTTCTTGGAATACTGACATATAATTAATATATAGTCTCCAGTGAAATTTTATGCATATCTTCGATCAGAACTTCTAACTCCTATAATGACGAGGGGGGCAGAAATCTGCTCCGGAGTCTGTGCTCCAATACCGGCCACAAGGGTTCGATGACGTTCAAGTACGGGGGCTGTGCTGGCCAGGGAAGACGCTGCAGTTCTACTGCATGGCCCTCACACCACGATTGTGCTGTCCTGACTGTGTCAATGGGTGCAATATCGTTCTGAAATATGGCATCATTGTTGGGGAACAACGTTTGAATCATGAAGTGCACCTGATCACCTAAAATGTTCACATAATCGTTGGCTGTAACACTGCATTTGAGAGTAGTGGCGGGACCAGCAGAATACCATGATATACGAGGGCTGTCCAGAAAGTAAGTTACGATCGGTCGCGAATTTGGAAACGACTATGAAAATCCGATAAAGCTTTCCAAAGATGTGTTGGGCAGTGTCTCTAGTATGACTCTAGGTAGAATTATGTCGCTCTTTTCATTCCTGAGCTCTTAGTGAGCGCGTAAAGATGTTACAGAAATCAGTGTCTCCCGCCAAGTACGAGGGCCTGGTGAGAATTTTCCCCTGAAGCTATGCAACCAACATCACATAACTGTCGTGCGGTTTCTTCTTCAAGACAATTCTCAGCCTCATTCCGCAGGTGCAATGAAGATGTTCTTGTATCGTTTCAATTGGAAATGTTTGGTTACCCACAATACAGGCCGTAATTGTCTCCCACTGAGTTTCATCTCTGCTCAAACGAACCGCTGGCTATGAAGACAACATTTTGGCACAGACAACGAGCTTTAGGCCAGCGTAGAGAATCGGCCGAAAGCACTGGCGGCTGTCTTCTATGATGAGGGTATTGGAAAGTTGGTACAACGCTACGACGAATGTCTGAGTCAGAGCGGCGACTACGTAGAGAAGTAGCTGAAAGGTGAAGCTAACTGTTACAAATGAAACATTTCCGATTTTCACTGTGATTTTCATTTCGCGATCAATCGTAACTTACTTTCTGGACAGCCCCCGTAGCTTCCCACACCAACACATTTCCGCGTACATTCTTAGCCGTTGCAATCAAGCAATCAGCACTGTAGGCTTCTGTTGCCTTTCTCCAGATGTAAACCCGTTACGATGTTGGAAATAACGAAAACGTTGACTCGTCGGCCACATAACGCGTTTCCACTGATCAGCCGTCCAGGATTTATGTTTCTGACACCATGTTTTTATGCTTCTTTGAGTTGGCTGTCGTCACTAATGGTTTCGGTACAGCAGATCGTCCATGAATATTGGCTTTATCGAGTTCTCGGCGGACAGATTCGATCGATACGGTGTATCGAAGGTGGCTATTGAGCTCTGCAGTCACTTTAGCGGCCGTAGTTTTGTGTGGTTTTTACACAATTCGCGTTAGCGTACGACGATCTCTGTCATTTAGTTTCGATTTGCGCCCACTATTACCTTTACATGAAGATGTCTTTCCATGTTTCATGTAGGCTGCCATGACTGTTGAAACAGTCACTGTTGAAATATTCATTAACTTGGCTGTCTTGGTACTGATACTCCAGCTAATCGGGCCCCCGCAACCTGCCCTCTTTGGAGGTCTGTTAAGTCTTTCATTGCACGTCGACCTCGGCCTCTGAATGCAAATACGAAGTGTGCACTACTCGTCAACAACCTGCACTGATGCCTAGTCCGTACTGAACACGCACAGTCCAGCGCGACACGTGTCTTACCTGCGTTGTTGACCGTTAGACACAATCATCCCATACCTGCCACCGTTCACATTATTTTTCCTATCCCCAATATACATATAAGAGAGAGAGAGAGAGAGAGAGAGAGAGAGAGAGAGAGAGAGAGAGAGAGAGAGAGAGCGAGAGAGAATTAACTATATATAAATTGCGTAAATTGTTCATTGCGACTGGTATTGAAATAGATTCTGCTCTTCAGTTGTGCCCAGTTCTACGGAACTGCATTAATATTCGAAAATAATAATTACCGTATGCATACTGTACGTAGTTTGAAGCCGGATGCGATGATGTTCATTTTTGTTCCCAACGTATACTGATTTACCGAGATGGGAACATCGATGTTTTCTTCAGTGTAATTTACGCGCGCCTTACCCCCGTGGTCTAGGGGTAGCGTCTTTGATTCATAATCAAAACGTCTTCGGTCCCGGGTTCGATCCCCGCCACTGCCTAAATTTTGATAAATAATCAGCATTGGCGGCCGAAGACTTCCGGCATAAGAAGTCAGCCTCATTCTGCCAACGGCCTTGTCAAAGAGGGCGGAGGAGCGGATAGAGGTTCAGGGCACTCTCTTGTCCTAGGGGTGTGAAATTGCCCCTAAAGGCAGAAGAATCAGCAATGATCAACGACATGAGGATGCAGAAGGTAATGGAAACCATTGCATTAAAGACACGTAACGTGTATCCACAGGACATATGGCCTCTAATTGAAGAAGTGTCATGATGATCTCTCCATTGGAAAAAGATTCCGGAACAGTCCCCCATTCGGATCTCCGTGAGGTGACTGCCACGGGGGAGGTTACCATGAGAAAAAGATTGAAAAATCAACGAAAGGATAAGGGCGTGGAATGTCAGAAGCTTGAACGTGGTAGGGAAACTAGAAAATCTGAAAAGGGAAATGCAAAGGCTCAATCTAGATACAGTAGGGGTCAGTGAAGTGAAGTGGAAGGAAGTCAAGGATTTCTGGTCAGATGAGTATCGGGTAATATCAACAGCAGCAGAAAATGGTATAACAGGTGTAGGATTCGTTATGAATAGAAAGGTAGGGCAGAGGGTGTGTTACTGTGAACAGTTCAGTGACCGGGTTGTTCTAATCAGAATCGACAGCGGACCAACACCGACAACGATAGTTCAGGTATACATGCCGACGTCGCAAGCTGAAGATGAACAGATAGAGAAAGTGTATGAGGATATTGAAAGGGTAATGCAGTATGTAAAGGGGGATGAAAATCTAATAGTCGTGGGCGACTGGAATGCAGTTGTAGGGGAAGGAGTAGAAGAAAAGGTTACAGGTGAATATGGGCTTGGGACGAGGTATGAAAGAGGAGAAAGACTAATTGAGTTCTGTAACAAGTTTCAGTTAGTAATAGCGAATACCCTGTTCAAGAATCACAAGAGGAGGAGGTATACTTGGAAAAGGCCGGGAGATACGGGAAGATTTCAATTAGATTACATCATGGTCAGACAGAGATTCCGAAATCAGATACTGGATTGTAAGGCGTATCCAGGAGCAGATATAGACTCAGATCGCAATATAGTAGTGATGAAGAGTAGGCTGAAGTTCAAGACATTAGGAAGAATCAATACGCAAAGAAGTGGGATACGGAGGTACTAAGGAATAACGAGATACGTTTGAAGTTCTCTAACGCTATAGATACAGCAATAAGGAATAGCGCAGTAGTCAGTACTGTTGAAGAGGAATGGACATCTCTTAAAAGGGCCATCACAGAAGTTGGGAAGGAAAACATAGGTACAAAGAAGGTAGCTGCGAAGAAACCATGGGTAACAGAAAAAATACTTCAGTTGATTGATGAAAGGAGGAAGTACAAACATGTTCCGGGAAAATTAAGAATACAGAAATACAAGTCGCTGAGGAATGAAATAAATAGGAAGTGCAGGGAAGCTAAGACGAAATGGCTGCAGGAAAAATGTGAAGACATCGAAAAAGATATGATTGTCGGGGCGGACAGACTCAGCATACAGGAAAGTCAAAACAACCTTTGGTGACATTAAAAGCAACGGTGGTAACATTAAGAGTGCAATGGGGATTCCACTATTAAATTCAGAGGAGAGAGCAGATAGGTGGAAAGAATACATTGAAAGCCTCTATGAGGTTGAAGATTTGTCTGATGTGATAGAAGAAGAAACAGGAGTCGATTTAGAAGAGATAGGGGATCCAGTATTAGAATCGGAATTTAAAAGAGCTATGGAGGACTTAAGGTCAAATAAGGCAGAAGGGATAGATAACATTCCATCAGAATTTCTAAAATCATTGGGGGAAGTGGCAACAAAACGACTATTCACGTTGGTGTGTAGAATATATGAGTCTGGCGATATACCATCTGACTTTCGGAAAAGCATCATCCACACAATTCCGAAGACGGCAAGAGCTGACAAGTGCGAGAATTATCGCACAATCAGCTTAACAGCTCATGCATCGAAGCTGCTTACAAGAATAATATACAGAAGAATGGAAAAGAAAATTGAGAATGCGCTAGGTGACGATCAGTTCGGCTTTAGGAAAAGTAAAGGGACGAGAGAGGCAATTCTGACGTTACGGCTAACAATGGAAGCAAGGATAAAGAGAAATCAAGACACTTTCATAGGATTTGTCGACCTGGAAAAAGCGTTCGACAATATAAAATGGCGCAAGCTGTTCGAGATTCTGAAAAAAGTAGGGGTAAGCTATAGGGAGAGACGGGTCATATACAATATGTACAACAACCAAGAGGGAATAATAAGAGTGGACGATCAAGAACGAAGTGCTCGTATTAAGATGGGTGTAAGACAAGGCTGTAGCCTTTCGCCCCTACTCTTCAATCTGTACATCGAGGAAGCAATGATGGAAATAAAAGAAAGGTTCAGGAGTGGAATTAAAATACAAGGTGAAAGGATATCAATGATACGATTCGCTGATGACATTGCTACCCTGAGTGAAAGTGAAGAAGAATTAAATGATCTGCTGAACGGAATGAACAGTCTATTGAGTACACACTATGGTTTGAGAGTAAATCGGAGAAAGACGAAGGTAATGAGAAGTAGTAGAAATGAGAACAGCGAGGAACTTAACATCAGGATTGATGGTCACGAAGTCAATGAAGTTAAGGAATTCTGCTACCTAGGCAGTAAAATAACCAATGACGGACGGAGCAAGGAGGACATCAAAAGCAGACTCGCTATGGCAAAAAAGGCATTTCTGGCCAAGAGAAGTCTACTAATATCAAATACCGGCCTTAATTTGAGGAAGAAATTTCTGAGGATGTACGTCTGGAGTACAGCATGTATGGTAGTGGAACATGGACTGTAGAAAACCTGAAGAGAAGAGACTCGAAGCATTTGGGATGTGGTGCTATAGACGAATGTTGAAAATTAGGTGGACTGATAAGGTAAGGAATGAGGAAGTTCTACGCAGAATCGGAGAGGAAAGGAATATGTGGAAAACACTGATAAGGAGAAGGGACAGGATGATAGGACATCTGCTAAGACATGAGGGAATGACTTCCATGGTACTAGAGGGAGCTGTAGAGGGCAAAAACTGTAGAGGAAGACAGAGATTGGAATACGTCAAGCAAATAATTGAGGACGTGGGTTCCAAGTGCTACTCTGAGATGAAGAGGTTAGCACAGGAAAGGAATTCGTGGCGGGCAGCATCAAACCAGTCGGTAGATTGATGACCAAAAAAAAAAAAAATCCTATTCCGATCAGCTACTAAGAGATTGAAACTTCCTGGCAGATTAAAACTGTGTGCCCGACCGAGACTCGAACTCGGGACCTTTGCCTTTCGCGGGCAAGTGCTCTACCAACTGAGCTACCGAAGCACGACTCACGCCCGGTACTCACAGCTTTACTTCTGCCAGTACCTCGTCTCCTACCTTCCAAACTTTACAGAAGCTCTTCTGCGAACCTTGCAGAACTAGCACTCCTGAAAGAAAGGATACTGCGGAGACATGGCTTAGCCACAGCCTGGGGGATGTTTCCAGAATGAGATTTTCACTCTGCAGCCATTGTGAAAAGTAATTGCTCGTCTTGAAAATTAGGCTACACAAATTCGAAATGTCTGTCAGCAGGTGTAACTACTGCACGGTGGCGGCAGTCAGTGGCGTCGGTGAAATAATACGTATCGCAATGTCGACGGATTCCACGTGTACTCGTAACAGTTAACTACTCGCTTCTACACTGTCTTTCACAAAGTGCGACTATTCGCACGGAATATACTCGGAGCATCACAGGAAATTACTCCTGTGGCTCATTTTCTGATCCATTTACCCTGTTTTAGTTCGCAACGCTGCCGTGCATTACGCTGTGTGTTTCATTGGTATAACTGAATCCATTTCCCATCTATATCAGTTAGTAACTGTGTAGCAAACAGTTGCGTCCAATTAAGTGTAACGTAAATTGCAGCTCAGTTATTTGCAGAGAGTGTGCGAACATGCAGCGTGATTCTTGTGATGACGACGGATGTGAAGCAGAAGATCAACGACTCGCTGAAGTAAAAGCAGGAACACCATCCCACTTAAGTAAAAGCGGTACAACTATGAATATTAAAGAAAAGTAAATACGGTAAATCAAAACTGATAATATGATAAAACACGAGAAACGTTAATTCTATTATTTGCTTCATGTGTTGGGAAGCGAAGCAAAAAAATTTGCAAATCTGAACTTTCAGAGTAATGTTGGCTTGAATAATTTGCCAAAGGAATCATGAACTTCATCCTTCATGGTAAACAGTACAGTTCGGTTGAATTGCCACTATCGTTAATTAGCATAAATGATGAGTGTAGACCATTGAACAATCTGGCTAAATAACGGTAACGAATTACTGTAGAGGCAACGCGCGCTAAAATAATTCGTCTAATAGACGGCAGTGCGCCAACATTTATACAAAGTCCGCAACTCGTGGTCGTGCGGTAGCGTTCTCGCTTCCCGCGCCCGGGTTCCCGGGTTCGATTCCCGGCGGGGTCAGGGATATTCTCTGCCTCGTGATCACTCGGTGTTGCGTGATGCCCTTACGTTAGTTAGGTTTACGTATTCTAAGTTCTAGGGGACTGATGATCATAGATGCTAAGTCCCATAGTGCTCAGAGCCATTTGAACCATTTATACAAACTGTCGTCTTCTCGCTAAGATGCCTTCACCATCTTTCCACACATTATTGTGTAAACCCTTACTTTTCGTTCATAATTTTATATCTCTGTTTCGAGTAGATCCTGTGGTTATGATACTAACATTTAGGGGCAATAGTGAAGAGAGAATGTATCGGTTTGATATACGGAGGCGTGGTCCGAAAAATTGAAAAACCGATTCAGTTGTGGGTTAAACTTTTCCTCTTGTAATGAGTTGATACACTGACTAATCTCAAAACAGGGACAAAAAAACCACATCAGACATTTACCAGCTTCCCTAAAAGTAATTTTATTTGCAGTATGGACGTGGGCGCTTGTTTGGTCTGCAGAATCGGCAATAGTGGACAATTGTGGACTCAAGGACAAGAAGGGGAGTTGCTAACAATAAATCTAATGGCGAGATGGATTATTCGAACTGATCCATCAGAGATAAGATTCAGGGTGAATTTTGCAGAACGCCAGGGAAGAGAGGAAAGGGGAAAGCCTAAAATCGCACATGATTAGAGGAGAGAGAAATATTCCTACTGGCGAGACACCTTGCAGCTATGTGTGGTGTGAGGTACTTCACATATACTGGACATGAGTATAAGCTATGGAGATCAATTTAAGTCACTGGTGTATCATGTGCTCAGGGTGAAAATAACGGGAGGTTCGATGCCAACTGTCTCAGAGAACATACCACATACCACGAAAGAAACTGAAGCTCTGAGTAAACGTCACCCTTTGTCTCAAAGTAGTAACTTACATCTAGGAGTAGTGACCCTCAGATAATTACTAATACGATGACCACTCTACTGTTTGGTTCTTAAACGTTAGTTTGTGATATAAATACACTGAAACTGGTATAGGAATGTGTATTCAAGTACAATGTAAACAGGCCGAATACGGCACTGCGGTTGGGAACGCATATATAAGACAACAAGTGTCTGGCGGAGTCACGACTGTGATGTGAACATCAGAAATTCGGTAAAGCCGCGCGTGGTATCCGCGCGCTCTAACACGCTTTCACACTGTTCGCGCGGCTGACCCCGTCGGAGGTTAGAGTCCTCCCTCGGGTGTGCATTCTGTCCTTAGCATAAGATAGTTTAAGTTGGATTGTGAGTAAGCCTAGGGACCGAACACCTCAACAGTTTGGTCCCATAGGAACGTACCACCACCAACCCGTAAAACATCAATTCTCCGACGTAGCTGCGGAATGCAAGAACGGGACCAACGACGACTGAAGAGAATCATTCAACGTGACAGAAGTGCAACCCTTCCGAAAATTGGTGCAGATTTCAATGCTGGGCCATCAACAAGTGTCAAGATGAGAACTATTCAACGAAACATTGTCCATATGGGCTTTCAGAGCTGAAAGCCCAATCGTGTACCCTTGATGATTGCACTACATAAAACTTTATGCCTCGCCTGGGCCCGTCCACACGGGCATTGGACTGTTGATGGCTGGAAACATGTTGCCTGGTTGGACGAGTCTCGTTTCAAATAGTATCGTGCGGATGGACGTGTGCGGGTATGGAGACAACCTCATGAATCCATGGACCCTGCATATTAGCAGAACACTGTTCAAGCCGCGCGGGATTAGCCGAGCGGTCTGGGGCGCTGCAGTCATGGACTGTGCGGTAGGTCCCGGCGGAGGTTCGAGTCCTCCCTCGGGCATGGGTGTGTGTGTTTGTCCTCAGGATAATTTAGGTTAAGTAGTGTGTTAGTTTAGGGACTGATGACCTTAGCAGTTAAGTCACATAAGATTTCACACACATTTGAAAAATTTTTTTGTTTAGCACTGTTCAAGCTGGTAGAGGCTCTGTAATGGTATGGGGCGTGTGCTGTTGCAGTCATATGGGATCTCTGACACGTGTAGATACGACTCTGACAGGTGACACGTACTTAAGCATCATGTCTCATCACCTGCATCCATTCAGGTCCATTGTGAATTTCGATGGACTTGGGAAATTGCAGCAGGACAGTGAAAACACCCCACATGTCCAAAATTGCATACAGTGGCTCCAGGAACACTCTTCTGAGTTTCCCCCCTGCGGGTCCGGGGGTTAGAATAGGCCCAAGGTCTTCCTGCCTGTCGTAAGAGGCGACTAAAAGGAGTCCATCCCCCTCACAGGGGTAGTTAGTGTCTGCGTCCGGAGACGGACGGTCCCACGACCTATATTTGTGGTCTTTTTGGTTTTTCACTTCTCGTTTCTTCCTTCTTTGGTTGGTTCCTTTCTTTGTTCTTCCCCGTCTCACTGTCTTCCTTACTCTTTCCCTTGCCTTCTTCTCCTTGCCTTCTTCTCCTTGCTTTCTTCTCCTTGCCTTCTTCTCCTTGCCTTCTTCTCCTTGCCTTCTTCTCCTTGCCTTCTCTGGTCTCCGCCTCAACGTTTGAGACAGTCTGTCCTCTCTCTCCCTCTCTCTCTTCTTTTACTTCTTCTTCTTCCTTCCTCCCTGTGCGCGCCTGAAGGCCGACCCACGCGTTCGCACGCGTAGCCGGGGACGGGGTAACGCGTAATTCCCCGCCCTGGGTAGACAAGTAGGGCACGCACGTACCCCCTGGTAAAGGCCAGGCCCAGGGAGGGGTGATTGCCTGAGCTGATACCTTCTGACCATGCCGATTGGTCCCTCCGTCTGTTTCTCGGGAGGTGTGACCTGAGGTGTAAACATTCACCTAAGGCGGGAGTGCCCTCTGAGAGGGTCCCCTTAAGGAAGGAGCGCGCCATCGGAGACGCTGGCAATCATGGGGGATTCCTCCGCAATGGATTTCTCTTCTTCTCTCTCGACTTCTGCCCACAAACGGAAACATGACCAGCCCCCAGTGACGAAAGTACTACCGCCTACCCCACAGTTCCTCGTCGTTTCTCGATCTGAGGGTGGAAAGGATTTTTCCTCTGTCAACCCTTTCGTTATCCAGAAGGGTGTAGATGCCATAGCCGGATCTGTCAAATCTTGTACCAGGTTGCGTAATGGTACCTTGTTACTAGAAACTGAGAGCGCCTTTCAGGCACAGAAACTGCTTCGGGCCACACTCCTGTACACGTTCCCTGTCCGGGTGGAGGCTCACCGAACTTTGAATTCGTCTCGTGGTGTGGTCTATACTAGATCCCTCGACGGATTGACTGACGAGGAGATTCAATCTTTCCTCGCTGAGCAGGGCGTGACGGCAGTCCATAGGGTCATGAAAAAGGTCAACAATGACCTTGCACCGACCCGGACACTTTTCTTGACCTTTGATAGTGTTAAGCTGCCATCGCGCATCAAGGCGGGCTACGAGGTTATTTCTGTTCGCCCCTATGTCCCGACACCTACGCGCTGCTACCAGTGTCAGCGTTTCAATCACACTCGACAGTCTTGTTCCAGTGCGGCTAAATGTGTCACTTGTGGCAGGGATGCCCATGAGGGTGACTGTCCACCTCCGTCTAGTCGTTGTGTGAACTGTCAGGGTGACCATGCCGCATCCTCCCGCGACTGTCCCGTCTATAAGGAAGAACGCTGTATCCAAGAAATTCGGGTCAAAGAGAAAGTGTCCACCTCGGCTGCTCGCAAGCTATTGGCTAGTAGGAAGCCCACGCTGCTCCCAGCGAGGAAATACAGTACTGTCCTCGCCTCTCCTCGGACTACCAGGGAGGTGGCAACCCAGACATGCGATCTGACCTTCAGCACCACGGTCGTCCGTTCGGCCAGTGCTAAGATCGCGCGGTCGACGTCTCCTCTTCCTCCCATCACCCCACAGACACCAGCCCCTTCATCAGCTTCTGCTAAGACGAAGATCCAGAAGTCAGATGCACGGGCCTTCAAGAAGGGTCCGTCCCGTGCAGACTTCCTACGTACCTCGACCTCCCAGCCATCGACCGGTACTTCCACCAAACGACCTTCCAAGATGGCTCATAGGAAGCACAGTTCTCCTTCTCCGCCACGGCGCATTTCTTCTCCTGCGCCACCCAGCGGTTGCCGCCCCAGGCCGTCATCCGTTTCGCCTGGCCGCATCGCTGGTAGCCGAACATCTGGCCGTTCACCGGCGGAGGAAGCTCCCCCTCCCGGCCATCTTACCAAGATGGCCGATGAACCTATAGAACCAATGGACGATGACTGTCCGCCTACTGATAGCGGCGGCAGTGCTCGCTCGAAGCCAGGCCCTCAGCGGCCTTCGAGGTGACCCCTTCTTTCATCTTCCTTTTCTTCTTACGATGGCACTTATTCACTGGAATATTCGCAGCATTCGCTCCAACCGAGAGGACTTGAAGTTGCTGCTCCGCTCGCACCGTCCGCTCGTCGTAGCCCTCCAGGAAACGAAGCTACGCCCATGCGATCAAATTGCCTTGGCACACTACACCTCTGTGCGTTTTGACCTACCCCCTGTGGTAGGTATCCCGGCTCATGGAGGGGTTATGTTGCTGGTCCGGGATGATACTTACTACGATCCCATCACGTTGCACACCGGCCTGCAGGCAGTTGCCATCCGCATTACTCTCCCCACTTTTACATTTTCCATTTGTACCGTTTACACTCCATCGTCGTCTGCCGTTACCAGGGCAGACATGATGCACCTTATTGCTCAGCTACCTGCACCATTTTTGTTAACTGGAGACTTCAATGCCCACCATCCCCTTTGGGGCTCTCCAGCATCCAGCCCGAGGGGCTCCCTGTTAGCAGACCTTTTCAACCAGCTCAATCTTGTCTGCCTCAATACTGGCGCCCCTACTTTTCTTTCGGACACATTTCACACCTATTCCCATTTAGACCTCTCTATATGTACTCCCCAACTTGCACGCCGGTTTGAGTGGTATGCACTTTCTGATACATATTCGAGCGACCACTTCCCGTGTGTTATCCATCTCCTGCAGCATACCCCCTCTCCGTGCTCATCTAGTTGGACCATCTCCAAAGCAGACTGGGGGCTCTTCTCTTCCAGGGCTACCTTTCAGGATCAAACCTTCACAAGCTGCGATCGTCAGGTCGCGCACCTCACGGAAGTCATTCTCACTGCTGCTGAATATTCCATCCCTCACCCTACTTCTTCTCCACATCGCGCACCGGTCCCCTGGTGGACCGCAGCATGTAGAGACGCTTTACGTGCTCGTCGACGTGCTTTACGCACCTTTAAACGCCACCCTACAGTGGCGAATTGTATCAATTATAAACGATTACGTGCACAGTGTCGTCGTATTATTAAAGAAAGCAAGAAAGCCAGCTGGGCTGCTTTCACAAGCACCTTCAACAGTTTTACTCCTTCTTCTGTTGTCTGGGATAGCCTGCGCCGGCTATCTGGCACTAAGGTCCACTCACCAGTTTCTGGCTTGACGGTCGCGAATGACGTCCTTGTGGCCCCTGAGGCTGTCTCCAATGCCTTCGGCCGCTTTTTCGCAGAGGTTTCGAGCTCCGCTCATTACCACCCTGCCTTCCTTCCCCGCAAACAGGCAGAGGAGGCTAGCCCACCTAACTTCCGCTCCTCGAATCGTGAAAGTTATAATGCCCCATTCACCATGCAGGAACTCGACAACGCGCTTGGCCGATCACGGTCCTCCGCTCCAGGGCCTGATTCTATTCATATTAAGATGCTGAAGAACCTTTCTCCTGCGGGTAAAGGTTTCCTTCTTCGTACTTACAATCGCATCTGGATTGAGGGACATGTTCCCGCATGCTGGCGCGAGTCTATTCTTGTCCCGATCCCTAAGCCGGGGAAGGACAAGCACTTGCCTTCCAGTTATCGACCCATCTCGCTTACCAGCTGTGTCTGTAAAGTGATGGAGCGAATGGTTAACTCCCGTTTGGTTTGGCTGCTCGAGTCTCGACGCCTACTTACCAATGTACAATGTGGATTTCGTAGGCGCCGCTCTGCTGTTGACCATCTGGTTACCTTGTCGACCTTCATTATGAATAACTTCTTGCGGAAGCGCCCGACCGCGGCTGTGTTCTTTGATTTGGAGAAGGCTTATGACACCTGTTGGAGGGCGGGTATTCTCCGCACCATGCATACATGGGGCCTTCGCGGTCGCCTCCCTCATTTTATTCGTTCATTTTTAATGGATCGACAGTTCAGGGTACGTGTGGGTTCTGTCCTGTCAGACACCTTTCGCCAGGAGAATGGGGTGCCACGGGGCTCAATTTTGAGCGTCGCTCTCTTCGCCATAGCGATCAATCCAATAATGGATTGCCTCCCAGCTGATGTATCAGGCTCCCTTTTCGTGGACGATTTTACCATCTATTGCAGCGGAGCGTACGTGTTTCCTGGAGCGCCGTCTTTACTCCTGGAGTGTCGCCAATGGCTTCCGTTTTTTGCCGAGAAGACGGTCTGTATTAACTTCTGGCGCTACAAAGAGTTTCTCCCACCGTCCTTACGACTCGGTCCCGTTGCTCTCCCATTCGTGGAGACAACAAAATTTTTAGGTCTTACATTTGACAGGAAACTTAGCTGGTCTCCACATGTGTCATATTTGGCTGCCCGTTGTACCTGTTCTCTAAGTGTTCTCCGTGTTCTCAGTGGTATGTCGTGGGGAGCGAATCGAACCGTCCTACTTCGCCTATATCGGTCGATCGTCCGCTCCAAACTGGATTATGGGAGCTTCGTATACTCCTCTGCACGGCCATCCATCTTACGCCGCCTCAACTCCATACAACATCGGGGTTTACGACTTGCGATCGGAGCGTTTTATACTAGTCCCGTCGAGAGTCTTCATGCTGACGCTGGTGAATTGCCACTCACCTACCGGCGCGATATACTGCTTTGTCGGTATGCCTGTCGGCTACTGGCAATGCTCGACCACCCGTCTTATCGTTCCTTTTTTGATGACTCTCTCGATCGTCAATACGGGTTGTATGTCTCTGCCCTGCTACCCCCTGGAGTTCGCTTTTGTCGCCTCCTTCAACACCTTAATTTTTCACTCCCTGGGCGAGAGCCACACGCCACCTTGGCTCCAGGCTCAGGTTCGCGTCCACCTTGACCTCTGCTCGCTCCCAAAGGAGATTACCCCCGGTTCAGTCTACCACTCCCGTTTTGTAGAACTTCGTTCGAAGTTAAATAATATGACCTTTATTTATACAGATGGCTCTAAGACCAATGACGGGGTCGGGTGTTCTTTTATTGTCGGGGCACAAAGTTTCAAATACCGGCTCCATGGCCATTGTTCGGTCTTCACAGCTGAGCTCTTTGCCCTCTACCAGGCTGTTCTTTACATCTGCCGCCACCGACATTCTGCATATGTCATCTGCTCCGATTCCCTGAGCGCCATCCAGAGCCTCAGTGATCCGTACCCAGTTCACCCTTTCGTGCACCGGATCCAACGCTCTCTTCAGCAGCTGGTGGACGACGGTTCTGCGGTTAGCTTTATGTGGGTTCCTGGCCATGTCGGTATCCCTGGGAACGAAGCTGCAGATGCCGCGGCCAAGGCTGCGGTCCTCCAGCCTCGGCCAGTTTCTTGTTGTGTCCTTTCATCAGATTGTAGCAGGGTCATTTGTCGGCGCATTTTATCGCTGTGGCATGCCGATTGGGCTGCACTTATAGACAACAAGCTTCGGGCCTTGAAACCTCTTCCCGCGGCTTGGACGTCCTCCTCACGCCCTTCTCGGCGGGAGGAGGTAGTTTTGGCCCGGTTACGAATTGGACACTGCCGGTTCAGCCATCGCCATCTGCTGACGGCTGCGCCGGCGCCGTTCTGCCCATGTGGGCAATTGCTGACGGTCCGCCACATTTTAACGTCCTGTCCGGATTTTAACACACTGCGTCTTGATCTTGGCCTGCCATGTACTCTAGATGCCATTTTAGCGGATGACCCACGAGCAGCTGCTCGCATTCTTCATTTTATCAACTTGACAACACTCTCTAAGGACATTTGATTATCCTGTTTTTTTTTAATCCTGTGCCTGTCAGTCTGTCTTTTATCGTGTTTTTCCGTTTCGTTGCTGTTTTAAACTTGTGACTCGCGGTGCATTCCTAACGTAGTCTGGGCGCTAATGACCGATGAAGTTGTGCGCCCTAAAACCACAAAAAAAAAAAAAAATCTTCTGAGTTTAAACGGTTCGGCTGGCCACCAATCAACCCAGACTTTGAGCATATCTGGGATACCTTGCAACGTGCTGTTCAGAAGGGATCTCAACCCCCTCGTACTCTTACGGATTTATGGAGAGCCCTGCAGGATTCATGGTGTCAGTTCCCTCCAGCACTACTTCAGACGTCAGCCGAGTCCCTGCCACGTCGTGTTGCAGCAGTTCTGCTTGCTCGCGGGGGCCGTACACGATATTAGGCAGGTGTACCAGTTTCTTTGGCTGTTCATTGTGTATTAGTGTTGTCATTTATACATTTCAGAGTAAATTATTAAGTAGTTCTATAAAGGAAAAACAGTCAAACTAGCTATAGCAAAGTATCGATTATTAATATAGCTTGATTTTAATTACATTCTTGTTGACTAGTAATTGCAACTTGCCACATTTACTTTTACCTTAGCAAAATTTCCCTGCAAGTGCAATACCAAAAGTTCAGGAGTGGTGGAAACCTCTTTGGAAAACGATAGGTCGTTCTATATGTGCTCTTTGCCCATGTCTTCATTCTGCTGAATCAGCAGCGGTGACATCCTCGTGAAGATGGGCCTTTCCCTTCATATGACTAACTGAATTCAGTGAAGATTTTTCTGTGGACGTGTCCTGGCACACTGCCGCGATTCCAGTCACAATTTTTATTTAATAAACAGCTATATTCTCCTGTGACAATAGGATGGCCTGGAATGGGCAGAACGGGCTTCCAAGCACACGGCATCGGATCACAGGTGTCTGTACGTCTGTTAGTGGACGTTAATGTGGGGGTGCGTCCACCCTTCGCCTTTATGACGGCTTGGACTCTGCTTGGAGCACTTCCAATGAGGAGTCTGAAAACCTGTGGCGGATTGGCAGCCCGTTCTTCCTCAGGAGCCGAAACCATAGAAGGCAGTGATGTTGAACGCTGAAGTCTTCAGCGACGTCACTGTTCAAAATCATTAAAAAAGATATCCCGTTGTGTGTAGGTCGCGACTATGGGCAGACCAATCCATTTCAGGAATGCTGTTGTTCACAATGCCGGCCGCGGTGGTCTAGCGGTTCTAGGCGCTCAGTCCGGAACCGCGAGACTGCTACGGTCGCAGGTTCGAATCCAGCCTCGGGCATGGATGTGTGTGATGTCCTTAGGTTAGTTAGGTTTAAGTAGTTCTAAGTTCTAGGGGACTGATGACCGCAGATGTTAAGTCCCATAGTGCTCAGAGCCATTTGTTGTTCACAATCTGGGTTACGACAAGGTGCATTGTCATGCTGATACAGTCGTCATCTTTCAGTTGTTCCTCTGCCTTACACAGTTCGCTGTGCTGTAAAATGTCGTGTCCTTTCGCAGTTTACCGTTTTCTTAAGCACAATGAGGGGACCACACCTGAACACGAAAAACACCCATATATCATAAAACCGCCTTCTCTGCATGTCACTGTTTCCACTGCACTTGATGGTAGTTCTCCAGGCATTCGTCAAATCCATAGCCTTCCAGAGGATTGCCAATTGGCATAGCGTACCTCATCGCTGTAAATCATCTGTTTCCAGTCACCCACTGTCCAGTGACGTTTCTCATTACACCACCTCAAGCGTCGCTCACCACTGGCTACAGAAATGTATGGCTGATGAGAAGTTGCTACTGCTGGCAGTACTTTGGAACTCACGAGTGATTCTTTTCTCTGATATCGTGTGATTTTTTACAACCACTCTCCACAATCCTCGGCGGTTTCTGTTTGTCACTACATGGCATCTGCCTAATTTTGGTACAGCTGAAGTTGTTCCTTCACATTTCTCCTTCTTAGCCACGTCACCGAGAGTGGATTTGGGCAGCATTAGAAGAGTTGAAACGTCCTTGGCGGATTTGTTACTACAATATATGAAATGTCGTGTGGCTAGGGCCTCCCGTCGGGTGGACCGGTAGCATCGACATCTACATGGATACTCTGGAAATCACATTTAAGTGCCTGCCAGCGGGTTCATCGAACCACCTTCACAATTCTCTACTATTCCAATCTCGCATAGCGCACGGGAAAAATGAACACCTATATCTTTCCGTACGAGCTCTGATTTCCCTTATTTTATCGTGGTGATCGTTCCGCCCTATGTAGGTCGGAAAATATTTTCGCAATCGGAGGAGAAAGTTGGTGATTGGAATTTCGTGAGAAGATTTCGTCGCAGCGAAAACCGCCTTCCTTTTAATGATTTCCAGCCCAAATCCTGTATCATTTCTGTGATACTCTCTCCCATATTTCGCGATAATACAAAACGTGCTGGCTTTCTTTGAATTTTTTCGATGTACTCCGTCAGTCCTATCTGGTAAGGATCCCACACCAAGCAAAAAAATGGTTCAAATGGCTCTGAGCACTATGCGACTTAACTTCTGAGGTCATCAGTCGCCTAGAACTTACAACTAATTAAACCTAACTAACCTAAGGACATTACACACATCCATGCCCGAACCTGCGACCGTAGCGGTCACTCGGCTCCAGACTGTAGCGCCTAGAACCGCACGGCCACTCCGGCCGGCCCCCACACCACACGGCAATTTTCTAAAAGAGGACGGAAAAGCGTAGTGTAGGCAGTCTCCTTAGTAGCTCTGCTACATTTTCTAAGTGTCCTGCCAATAAAACGCAGTCTTTCCCCACAACATTTTTACGTGTTCCTTCCAATTTAAGTTGTTCGTAATTGTAATACGTAGGTATTTAGTTAAATTTACGGCTTTTAGATTAGACTGATTTATCGTGTAACCGAAGTTTAACGAATTCCTTTCAGCACTCTGGTGGATGACCTCATACTTTTCGTTATTTAAGGTCAACTGCCACTTTTCGCGCCATTCAGATATTTATTCCAAATAGTTTGGAAGTTAGTTTTGATCTTCTGATGACCTTATTAGTCGTTAAACGACAACGTCATCTGCAAACAACCGAAGACGGCTGCTCAGATTGTTTCCCAAATCGTTTATATAGATAAGGAACAGCAAAGGGCCTATAACACTACCTTGGGGAACGCCAGAAATCACTTCTGTTTTACTCGTTGACTTTCAGTCAATTACTGCGAACTGTGACCTCTCTAACAGGAAATCACAGATCCAGTCACATAGCTGAGACGATATTCCATAAGCACGCAATTTCACTATGAGCCGCTTGTGTGGCACAGTGTCAAATGCCTTCCGGAAATCCAGAAATACGGAATCAATCTGTAATCCCTTGTTAATAGCACTCAACACTTCATGTGAATAAAGAGCTAGTTGTGTTTCACAGGAATGATATTTTCTAAACCCATGTTGACTGTGTGTCGATAGACCGTTTTCTTCGAGGTAATTCATAATGTTCGAACACAATACATGTTCTAAAATCCTGCTGCATACCGACGTTAACGATATGGGCCTGTAATTTAGTGGATTACTCCTACTACCTTTCTTGAATATTGGTGTAACCTTGAAACGTCCCCTTAGAAAAATTAATGAATGACTGCGCTGATAAACCTCTTACATTATTTGATTTTCAAACAGCTGAGCAGAACTGAACGTACTAAAACATTTCGCTCTTTACCTATTCTGATCAACACTAAACTGACACACAATATGTTTAGCGCAACGCAATCTGACTTTTTGCAATCCCTACAAAAGAATGGCCCTGACTAACAACAACCTATACCTTTCATGAATTCTTACTTCACAAAAACCTTCGATACTCGAACTACTGCAATACAGCGAGCGCCAATACTGCCAGCTAAATAAAAGATTCTAACTACTGAAGGCATTAATAACTGATAGGCATAGTTAGCAAATGAAAGATTTTGATAGAGAACAAACAATGTATTTGCCTTAATAGTGTTCAAAAGTCATAATATATATAGCAGTTCATGACATCCAGCCTTCAAATTTATTGTCTCTGATGGACACACGTCCAACTCATCCGCTCTCCAAATTCCGCCATCTCTCTCTCCACATCCACCACTGCTGGTTGCTCACCTCCAACTGCGCAACATTCAGTGACTAGTCGATGTTAGACGTTGGTGCGCTCCTCTGGTCGACGCATTCTTCTGTTACTGCTTGTCCACTGACAACACAATACTGCCAGCCTCCTTTTATGGAGTCTGGTCTTCATCCCGTGACATCTGATGGTCAATACCGCAATACACGGGTGGTGTTGGTTGATTCGGGGGAGGGTATCAAACAGCGAGGTCATCGCTCACAGCCGGTCGCTGTGGTCGAGCGGTTCTAGGCGCTTGATTCCGGAACCACGCGGCTGGTACGGTCAGAAGTTCGAATCCTGCCTCGGGGATGGATGTGTGTGATGTCCTTAGGTTAGTTAGGGTTAAGTAGTTCTAAGTCTAGGGCACTGATGACTTCAGATGTTAAGTCCCATAGTGCTTAGAGCCATTTGAACCATCCATCGGTTACATCGGTTTAGGGAAGGGTAGGGAAGGAGGTCGGCCGTGCCCTTTTCAAACGAACTATCCTGTCATTTGCCTGAAGCGATTTAGGGAAATCACTGAAAACGTAAATCAGGATGGCCGGACGCGGATTTGAACCGTCGTCCTTTAGAATGGGAGTCCAGTGTGCAAACATCTGCACCACAAGGCCGGTGTCCGGATACTCCTGATCACATAGTTTATGATAGCTGTCTTTAAATGGCCATTCTATTATTTTATTGCACACAAGCCTGTCGATCTAGCGGACGAAATTTCTTCAACTTGGTGAGGGTTCCGAAAGACAGAATGTTTCATCAAATGCTGTTACATGAGCTGTTGTAGCATAATGCTTGGATGAGCAAACAAAAGTTATTACGTCCTGGTACTTCACCAGTCATTCGATGTTTAAGGAGTGGGACTGTCAGCTCGGGTCTGAGGAGATTGGTCGCTTGTAACGCGCGCAGGTGGCAGGCACAGCCTCCGTCATGCTTGCACCAGACTGCCAGGAAGCTACCGCAACGTGAGAACAACATGGAGTTGACAGGGAAACCCAAAACTCACCTTATGGATTTTGTGGATACCTCTCAAATTTTGGGAACACATATCAGCGAAGAGGACTGCAAAGAATGGAAGAGTGGTGGTGGGAGATACGGAGACTGTGAACGATTGGTCACCATTGGATGAGAAATATGCAGCTCCTCATCGCTCGTGTTGAAACAATGATTCCAAGATCCCTGCCAATACACAGGGGAGCTAAAACTGAGCTGTTAAAATCACTTGCAATAGCTAATGAGGTATTAACGTTTCGCTCTTGAGAGAAGAGTTGCCATTTCTCTAAGTACCAAGGGAATTCCATCTGCAACTTCCGATTGCGTCTTCATTGAAATCAAATATTCCAGTTGACAACTATATTGTATTTGTTAAAAGATATCTTGCTGTACACCATGAGTTGCGTTTAAAAATATTTGTCAGCCTACAAGATTTGCAGTTTATCTACACATTCGCATTTGATTCAATTAGGAGTCATTGCTGATTGTATTTTGTGTATGTGATAATATCACGCTCGCATAATAAAATGTACAAATTTGAATTACATGCGGCGATGTCAGATGAAATTTAATTGAGGAGCTGGAACGTGGTATTTATATAAACTGGGCTTATGACGTGAAACATCTTGAGCGTATTAGGAAGTATCATCAAACTAGACGTCTTGAAAAGCCTTATGATTTGGACTTCCGAAAGTTAAGTCGGAAGAGTTTGGTCTTGGTTTGTGGGGCAGACGTTGTGGCGCGTGCACTTGTAGATGGTTAAGGTTCCGTCTTCTTCTGTTCCGGAGCAGGGAAGGTTCGCACCTGCGAGTACAACCCGGATCTGAGTTAAACGCTCCTTTTGGCAGTCAGCAACACATGCCTTAACAAGACTTAAGACACCTTCATAGCAATCGTTGGTCGGAGGTTGGCAGACCCTTGAAGCTGCCAGCTGCAGCCTAGACTCCCTCCTGAACCCTCGCCCTCTCTCCAGGCTCAAGGGTTCTGCCGCCGCTCTTGAATGCAGAGACACAGCTAGTGCGGTGGCTGTACTTTGTGTTAATGCACCGCCTCAGAGCCCACTGTGCGGTATTGTCCAAAGAGCGTGGTGCCACATCATAGGCGGCAACGTGCATTGATGATGCCACAGACATCAACGATGACTCGCTGCAATATGCGACGAATGGGAGCTGCTAAAGGAGACACGCCTTCTCGCTCAGCACAGCAGCACCCTCGCATAGAGGTCAGTATAGAGCCGACCTCTGCTGAAGCAGGCGATATCATCGAGTAAGACAAAAGGGTTATTCAAGTCTCAAATGGAAAAGTACTTTTGTAAATGTTGAACGTTTTTCAAGAGAACTGCTTGCTAATTGGTGCATCGCGTAATGCTTTCATAGTCAGTGAGAGCTCTCAATTTTCAAGGAGTTCTTTGGTAAAAGACTGTGTCAAGTTAAGTAAATCTTTGTCATTTGTGCAATAAAGTGAAGTAATGTTTCGTATGTTGTAGTTCCCGTGAATCGTCTCCCAGAGCAATCAGAGATCCGAAAGCTATTGCTGGACGCATGTAGTATCGTCTCGTCACAGTACACGCTTTGTGGGTAAGCAAATGTTACGTGTCTGCCCATGTCAAGCAACCTACGCATTTAATACTGTTTGTTACATACTGTCTTCTTTAAGAAAGACATATATTACTTCTTCTCGAATAAATGACAACTCTTAAGTATGTTGCGCGTTTAAATTAATCCCCTCGAGATGTATTTGCTCTACAGACTTTACACTTTTTGGCTATGTTACACAAATTTTTCTCCGGCCGCGGTGGTCGAGCGGTTCTAGGCGCTTCAGTCCGGAACCGCGCGACTGCTACGGTCGCAGGTTCGAATCCTGCCTCGGACATGGATGTGTGCGATGTCCTTAGTTTAGTTAGGTTTAAGTAGTTCTAAGTCTAGGGGATTAATGACATAAGATATTAAGTCCCATAGTGCTCAGAGCCATTTGACCCATTTTTTAACATAAATTTTGGGTGCCTGGCACTGTGATAACTGATGACTTACAGCTAGTTCGGTAACTTGCAATTAAATACATTCCTCTCTATGCTGGATATCGGCAAGGGAACAACATGGTGTTCTTTCACACCAACACAGTACACAAGCCCCCCATGGAACATTTTCACCCCAGTAAAATGGATTCCATCTTCGGTTAATCTTAGAATTTTCATGTCATGTGTCACTTCCTTCACATTTGGCAATATTTGTTAATGTGAAAATGGTGAGTTTCATCGTGATTTGTGATCCGTGGTTTATAGTCGGATCCCTGTGTGACAGTCTGGGTGATGCAATTCAAAGGTCGGAGAAAGGCAACGGCATACCATTTACGGGAGGTCTTATAAACAGTATTTAGAACGAGACAGACTGATTTTTCTTACAGTAAGAGACTGCGCAGTGGTCCCGAAGAAGGTGTGACATGGGTGCCTAAACATATGCGTTATCCGAAAAATATGTGTCGGCGTAGCAGGCGTGTTACTTGGCGCCAGTTTTTTGGCAGACATTCACTTTTGTTCCTCTGGCAGCAGCAGCAGCACCAATCTTCAGTCATGATATCTGAGCGCCGTTCGGCAATATCCACTGCACACTGGGCGCCTTACAGAGATTCTGAATACTACTGTTCACTGAACTGACTGCTTACGCCTACAAAAGTCTGCTAGAATCGCAGTCAATGTCGTGATGCGCGAGACTCATTATTCGGCAATATTTCGTACGTCCAGTTGTTTCATGCATAAACATAGGTGCAATACAGCTTTCACTTTCAGATGTATTATCTAGCTAGCGATTGTTAAACAGTCTTGTGGTTCCTACTTGACGCAAAATATAACGTAGTATAAATTCTTAGTGTAAAATGGCAAAATTCGAGTAGATGTCAGATGTTATTTTTAAATGCTCTAAATAAATAACTAGAGTTTAGTGTTATAGTGTCTGTGTTACGGAACTTCGATGCTGAAATCCACGACCTGTTATAGTCTGATCAGCCAGAACATCATGTCCACCTTTGGCACGAATAACAGCGGCGACGCGTCGTGGCAAGTAAGCAGCGAGAACTCGGTAGGTCGCTGGAGGAAGTTGGCACGACATCTACTCATACGGGTCACCTAAATTCGGCAAATTCCAGGGAGGGGGGCGATAGCCTCTGATGCCACGTTAAATCACATTCCAGATGTTTTCGATCGGATTCAGATCTGGCAAGTCGGGAGGCCTGCAGATCAATTGAAGCATGCCACTGTGTTCCTCGATCCACTCCATCACACTCTTGGTCTCTTGACATTGCGCATTATCTTGCTGAAAAATGCCACTGCCGTCGGGAAACATAACCGTCATGAAGGAGTGTACGTGATATACAACCAGAGTATGCTACTACTTGGCCATCATGGTGCCTTGCACGAGCTCACCTGGACCCAAAGATGCCCACGTGAATGTTCCCCGAGCATAATGGAGCCGCTGCCATCTCACGTCCCGCGGTACAGGTGTCAAGGAGCTGTTCCCCTGAAAGACGACAGATTCGCGCCCTCCCATCGGCATGATCAAGGAGATACCGGGATTCATCAGACCATGAAAAACTGTGCCTCTGCGACAACGTCCAATGCCTATGGTCACGTCCCCGTTTCAGTCGCAGTTGCCGATGTTGTGGTGTTAACATTGGCACATACGTGGGTGGTCGACTGCGGAGGCCCATCACTAGGAATCTTCGGTGCACTGTGTGTTCAGACACACTTGTAATCTGAAAAAAACTAAACTACTCCCGAACAGGCCATGAAGGCCCAAAAGTATCGACCGGCCGCCATGTCATCCTCAGCCCATAGGCGTCATTGGACGCAGGTATGGAAAGCCATGTGGTCACCACAGCTCTCCCGGCCGTGTGTCAGTTTCCGAGACCGGAGCCGCTACTTCTCAATCAAACGGCTCCTCAGTTTGCCTCTCATGGGCTGAGTACACACCGCATGCCGACAGCGCTTGGCAGACCGGCTGGTCACCCATCCAAGTTCTAGCCTAGCCTGATAGCGCTTAACTTCGGTGATCTGACGGGAACCGGTGTTACCACTGCGGCAAGGCCTTTGGCACACTTGTACCCTGCCCAGCACTAAAGTCTTAAGTCAGTTCTGCCACACATCGCCGCCTGTCCTGTTTTACCAGCCTGGGCCGCCTACGACGCCTGTAATGAGGGGTGGCCACCTATTCCTACAACAGCTGGACGTGGTTTTACCTTGGTTTCTCCACCTGTTGAAGACACTCACCATTGCACTACGCTAACACCCGATAAGTCGTGCAGTTTCCGAACCTCCGGGACATCACAATCTGCCCTCGGTGCTAGCGCACTGGACTCGTATTCGGGAGGACGACGGTTCAATGCCGCTTGCGGCCATCCTGATTTAGGTTTTCCGTGATTTCCCTAAATCGCTCCAGGCTAATGCTGGGATGGTTCCTCTGAAAGGGCACGGCCGACTTCCTTCCCCGTCCTTCCCTAATCCGATGACCTCGCTGTTTGGTCTCTTCCCTCAAATTAATCCAATTCAATCTGCCCTCGGTGAAACTCAGACATCCCTTTCTACACGTGAACAGCACGCTCATTAATACTACACGCACTTTGCGTGTGTCTTAGTAGCAGCCATTCCTCACCAGGTAAGGGAGCTATCACGTCGACGCTTTTATATTGGTAGTAGGTCGTTGACAGTGATGTTCAGGCTGATAGCGAAACATTCGCTTACCCGGCTGCATCTCCGTTCAGTGGCATCGATCGTTTTTTTTTTATTTAGCCCCTTGCTCAGTGAGGCACTTGACGTGAATTGCGTTGCTGTCTATAGATTGGAGAGTGTTGGGGTGGGAGCACAACACAACACAACACAGCTGTACCGTTTCTCATCCACGGCGCCCGCAAGTGGCAGGGACAGCGCTTCATTTTGTTCCTTTTCTGCTCCTGACAAACAAATCTGCTGCCTGCGCGCCGTAAACTGGCGACGAAACTCGCGACAGTAATAACAAAAGAAAAAGCGGCGGGGTCCTACGTCACGCGAAGCCGATATCCAAAAGGCATTTGGCGCGCCGCGCTGGCTGGGCGCCGGAACGCGTGTAGAGCCGGGGGCCGTGGCAGGCACCAACACCCCCACGCCCCCGCCCCCCCGCCCCTAACCGTCCAGTGGCGGTGCTGTCAGAGTGACGACCAACCAACCGCAGCTGACCCCGCAGGCTGCCTCGCTACCTGACGTCTGCCGGAAGCGAGTAAACACTGCTAGCTGTTCCGCTATCGACTGGGAACGCCGCCCGATACAGTACAGCCGCGAAGCCAGTACCGGCATACAGCCTAGACCGCAGCACTTAATGGCAGTAAGTGCGCATTCCAGTTACCTCTCAAAGGCAAGTGTTACAACATCTAGTGCACAAATGAAATGTGCTCGACCAAGGAGACTGATATTTCATAGTACCATCGTAGATGTTGGTAGCAGAAAATGCCTACATAGGTGCCAGGTGGTTATAATTAAAGTGCAGCTACTTACGGGATCCCAGAGTAGTCTATAATTCTCGTATGATAGCGGAAGGTGGTAGATGAGCTGAGGCCTTAATGTGGAACCGATTTACGCTGGAAAACAAATTAATTCAAATTGTGGCCACCGGGTGCAAATCTGGCGCTGTACACTGCTTGGACGGCGGTATGACGTACAAGCTGTCATTTGACAAGCTATAACCTGAATGAACAGTATCGCTGACGAGGAGAGAGAAACTCTTTTATGTTAACAGCAGCAGTTACAGTCCCGCAGTGAGAGGGTATCGCCGACTGTAAGATCTGAGGAAAAGCCAGATATCGTTAAATGGTTTAAAGAAGACGATAATGAAATTCGAAGACACAAATGAGTTTCATGCGGGAACAGGAAGGCGTCCTATCCCGGTGGAAGTTATTGACGAAGTTGCTGTTGCTGTAACTGGTCATGCAGCATTTGCCTCGGGTAGTGCTAGTGTTCCTACATTGTCACGAGAAATGTCCATTCCATAGTAAACAGCACAAAAGTTTTAAAGTCTATTTTACACCGGTACTTGTACAAGATCCAGACGGTGCTGCCATTGAAACATCATGATCCACGGAAACGTTCTGAATATGCTCTGTGCGGCTGGCCCCTGCGGAGGTTCGAGTCCTCCCTCGGGCACGGGTGTGTGTGTCCGTCCTTAGGATAATTTAGGTTAAGTAGTGTGTGAGCTTAGGGACTGATGACCTTAGCAGTTAAGTCCCGTAAGATTTCACACACATTTGGTTTCTTGAATTTGCTCTTTGGCTTCTGGCACGGATGGAAGATGATGTCATGTGGCCGGGCAAAATTCTGTGGAGCAACGAGGCGCATTTTACACTACAGTGACCAGTGAATACGCAGAAATTTCGAATTTGGGGTACTGTTAAGGCGCGCGTGGTGCACGAAGAGCCACTGTACATTCCTAGACGTCTTTCTGCCTTCAGTGGGGCAGATTTGCACTTGGTCGCCGAAATTGCAACTATTTCTTTTCCCGGCGTAAATCGGTTCCACGTTAACGCATTAGAATATCTGATGAATGATAATTAGAGCCCACACTAGACGTCTGCGAGTAGCTACACCGTACTTACAGCTCCCTGTTAGACCCGAAACCTTCCTTGGTGTTAAGTTTTGATCTCATATGAATATGAGAAGAGCTGAAGTGTATTCGTCTAAAGGCTTTGGTACCTGCATACTAGAAGTTAAGGTTGTAATGACAGGAGTATGCTGACTCGTCACCACAAAGGTGCAGGTATGGTACCGGGGGCAGTGTTTCATAATTATACAGCGCTGTTCACAGTTCTTGTTACAAGGTTTCTTGGGATTGTAGAGCTGACGTAATGTGTAAAGTTTTGACAACAAACCGATGCCCGAAAAAGTATAGTTTGGATGAAAAATAGGTAGCGTGATCGGATCACTTGCTGATCCCCCACTTCACGGTACTCTCACAAACTGAGAACGCACCGTCGTTGTCATTCCCTATAGCAATTATAACATCGCATACAATTTTCCCCCAACTACGACATCGGATGCGAGAAACTGGTACGTCCGCAACAAGAAAGGCTGCCTGTGGTGCCGTCGTCAGCCACGAGGAAGCACGACGACGTGTGCTCTAAGCTTTGCTCATGCCATGTGCAGTTCGTTGTCTTCGTTGTGTGCTTACCGTCAACCGGGAGATTTTAAAATGATCCGATCTTCATATTTATTTCATAACGAGAGTGTAGATATCCTGACATGGGTTCCATATCAGAATTTTATCGACAAAGTTCTCTCTGCACCTCCGAAGCCTGGACCAGAAATTGTGAAACACCATGTAGATAGACACAAGTTGACTCTCCTAAGAGTGGTCAGGCACATTTTCTTTAATGTTTCAGCAGATATTTGCATTAAGGTTTTTGGATTGTGTACCTGGAGTCAGCTCATGCAGATAGTGGTCTTCATGTCTTTCATTCGACGACAAGTGTCGTCATGGACTGTGCGGCTGATCCCGGCGGAGGTTCGAATTCTTCCTTGGGCAAGGGTGTGTGTGTTTGTCCTTAGGATAATTTAGGTTAACTAGTGTGTAAGCTTTGGGACTGATGACCTTAGCAGTTAAGTCCCATAAGATTTCACACACATTTGAACATTTGAACATATTTGACAAGTGTCGACGAAAAGAGTCGATTTGTTTTCCTTTTCAAAGAAAATTATTTTTAGCGCAATATTTTACGTTCCCATGCAGTAGAACGGTCCCAGATCAGTCTAGTGCCATCGATTTGTTTTATCGATATGTATCAACAGTGATAGCAGAACTCGAAGAATGACCAGTACTCCAGAAGCTACAGCATTGCGCTGGGCCGCGCTGACTGCTGCCGCCAAGCGGGCAGCGCTATTGGGTTGCTGCTGGATTGCTGTTTATTCTTTGTGTTTTACTGTGCTTGTTAATACATGTTGATAAAACGGTTATCGGAAAAGACTAAATTCGGGGAGCTCTATCGAATGCGCACGTATCAGCCTGATTTATAAATAATTTTGGTTGTAATGGGAAAGAAACTTGAGGCGTGGCTGGCTCATTCTAAGCGTTGGATTAAACCTTGGTTGCTATTCTGTGTTTAATCTCCCGCGGTTATAGCGATTATGCTGTTATACTCTCTTTCCGCTTGTGGCAGCAGCGGTGTGCATCTTTGGACTATCTTTGGCCTGGCGGTTGTAGTTTCGGGCTGGGCTGTGTGCGGGCAGTTGGTCGGTTGGCGTGGAGCAGCGAGGAAATCTCCGCGGTGCGTAGTTTTGTCCGAGCCCCATGGCGGCTTTTGTGCTGTGTCGGAGTGTGTGGTGCTGTTCCCATTGCTACTAGGTTCGTGGCTCACCGATCTATGGGACGAAAGTTGAGTTTTGATTTAATCTACCAGCAAGCCACAACTGTTCACATTGTGTCGTTTGGATTGCGTTGTCGGCTGTTGGGATATTCCCGCGAGCAACAGCGTATGTTTTCAAGTTGGCAAATTTTAGCCACCCTCCAGTGGAGTTTAAGTGTACTTGGTTATTTTGCATTGAAATGCACCAGCGGAATCTTCTGCATTGTGGCCGTTAAGTTTCCGATTAGCTGCCCTGGCCGTTGACGTAAATTCAGGCATTGTATTTTCGTCATCGTGTTGTCGCTGTCCAACACAGTGTGTAGTTTGACTGATCAATCTATAATTGGTTGTGGGCGCCAGTACCTCCTACGCCGTTCCATTGAACTCCCTGTTGTGTGCTGGTCGTGTGAAGCGGAGGTTATCTTTTCGGTGGGTCCGTTGACTGTCTCTCGGTTGGGTTGTCGTCGGATCTACAATGGTTGTCCCGACTGCCTGTTTCACCTATGCGAGCTTTAGTGTTTGAATCCCAGGCCGACCCTCGGAACTTCAGAGCGCCCTTGGGTGTACTGCCTTTTCTTGTTTGTTCTTGTTGTTTGTACTTGTATGGCTTCTAGCCGATTTTTAGACTGAGGTTGTTTTGCCCTTAAGGCGTCAGATGGTTTGGGCCTTCAGCCTAATTTAAGAACTATTTTACGTAAAGCCTTTGGCTTTTTTTAAATTAGTGTTATTGAGCCTTAAGTGTTGCACCTTCAGCCGATTTTTAATTTAAGTTGTTTACTCTTAAAGTGTCAGATTCTTCGGACCTTCAGCCTAATTAAGGAACTGTTTTAAGATAAGGCTTTGCCTCTTAAATTTCTGATTTAGGTTGAGCTTTAAGTTATTGGCTTTCAGCCGTTTTTAAATTAAAGTGATCTTGCCCTTAAGGCATGAGATTGTACGGCGCAATAAGCCGCTAATTAAGTTCCAAAACTAAAGCTGTGTTTTTTTTAATTTTTCTTATCTCTTGTAATGTTTGATCAAATAAAAGGTTGTATGTACGAGTGTAACTGACAGCCGCTTATTTTGGCCCCTTTCCGCAACTTAAACTACCTGCCCTGGCCTGCGGGTTTAACAGGGCGCCTAAAAACCGACATATTCTATTCACACTGGGCGACAGATGAAGGACGTGACGAGCAGTAATTGTTTGTACTTAATCCTGCTACACAATGCAAAAACGAAATTATAAATATTTGCCGAAACACCGGAGAGACTGCCCCTGACGACTGTTGGGAGAAATACCCTGCGTATTTCTTTTTAAAATGTCAGTGTTGTGAGCGAACGATATGACAGACGTGGTCCTACGCATTTGGCGACCCGTGACTCGTGCTCTCGTATTAGGAGGAATTTTGCACAATGATCGTTTGTTGTGATAGGAGATGAAGCGCGGCCTTTTGAGTTGAAACTTAGACAGAAATACTGGTGCAGTTAGGCCTCGTGTAAGAGTAACCTTACCAGGAAACGAAGAGACAAAATCTCCCCCTGTTCATGCGGCGGGAGCCTGCCTACGGCACCATCTGGAGTGGCGACCTGCAACATTTCATTCCTCGGATAGGGCTGTGTGCTCTTCCAATAGCTGTTGAATGCGACACTGTCAGGTTCTGAGGGAAGAAGGCTTTTTCAGTCTGGATCTGCTGGGCAACTCTTTCCTTGGTTCTCCTAGGTGAGTTGTGGTCGGAGGGTCGGAGCCTAGATGGCTTCCGGGGTAATTTCCCCATGATGGCCGGTGTTACCGACATCACGCCAAAAAAACTCCTAAAATTCCTGCGAGGACGCAGCACTCCTCAGAAAAGCTTTTCCCGGGAATAGTAAATGCGCGGTGAAGATACATTCATTCGCTTTCGGAGTTCGCGAAGTCGGCGAGGCGGCCTGCAGCCCTCTTGGGTATGGACGTCTTGTGCCCTCTCGAGCGGAGGTGGCGTTTCCGCTGTGTATTTGTATAGTCGGGAGCAGGTGATCTGTCTTCATCAACCAAGTTGTTTAGTGCTGTACAGAGGATCGAGAGAATCCTTGGAGAACTTCGCAGCGTGGGCGCATTATACTGCTTAGGAGCGTTCCCGTTTTTCCTGGCTTACATTGCGGACTAGTTAGTGGGCGTGTACTTATTCGCTACAGAAAGAGGCCTCAAAGCACAGCGTGTAGCCATTAGCTAGCTGGAGGTAGTCCTGGATAAAATGATGGGCTTGGCTAGGATGATGGTGTAATTACTGGCTAGAGTTGCTAGTAGCCAGTTGCAGGTGGTGTATACGCTGTAAGCGGTGTACGTATTCCAGCTGAGTGGTCGAATCTCGGGCTCTTCCTTGAGAATAGTTACATAGATACAGCGCTAAAATAGTTGACTTTGCAGTGGTGAGAAGTTTAACTGTATCCCGCTTGTCAAAGAGAGGTTAGCGATCATTATCTAGACTGATTTTACTTCTCTAGCATTGCAGGGAATTAATCCCGATCTGCCAATAAATCACGCACTTCGCCGAGGGCACTTGGACTTAGGGTGCGAACGGGATGGTTATTTCCTGCGATGCTACGTGATCTCAGAGCCAAAGACGAAAGGACCGACTCAAATCTTGGATGAGCTAGTGCAGAAGAATTACACAGTAGGCCGATGTCAGAAGAGGTGTACAGGTGCAGATTTTCTCATTGTGAGCACTGATATTTAATTTTTATATTGAGGAAACAATTACGAAAGTTAAAAAGTAGATGTGGCTTGTCACACATGGGAAATTAACACGGGACGGTTGCTGATGATACGGCAGTAGTTGCTAAAAGTGGACAGACATTGACATACTTAATGGATTGATGGATATAATACGAACATAAGAAACGTAACTGAGGTAACGGTGTGTACGGTAGGTGGAAACGCAGGGCCGGTAAATGTTACTGTCGGACAAGAGACTCTTGTCAATTTGAATCTCGGAACAAAAGCAGATAAAGTATGAAGCTCTAAGAAAAACGTAGTAGCGAGGATTACTTGAAGGAGAACACCTTTCGACTGAAAGAAGCAGTTGACCGAGCGAGGTGGCGCAGTGGCTAGCACACTGGACTCACATTCGGGAGGACGACGGTTCAAACCCGCGTGCGGCCATCCTGATTTAGGTTATCCCTAATTTCCCTAAATCTCTCTGGGCAAATGCCGGGATGGTTCCCTTGAAAGCGCATGGCCGACTTCCTTCCCCGTCCTTCCCTAATCCGATGAGACCGATGACCTCGCTGTTTGGTCTCTTCCCCAAACAACCCAACCCAACCCCAAATGGCTGGTTCAAATGGCTCTGAGCACTATGGGACTTAACATCTATGGTCATCAGTCCCCTAGAACTTAGAACTACTTAAACCTAACTAACCTAAGGACAACACACAATAATCACGAGGCACAGAAAATCCCTGACCCCGCCGGGAATCGAACCCGGGAACCCGGGCGTGGGAAGCGAGAACGCTACCGCACGACCACGAGCTGTGGATCCAACCCCAAAGAAGCAGTTGCTAACAAGCAAACACGTAAGCCTTGGGACCAGATAAAGAATCGTCAAAAACTATGTTTGGGGCGCAGCTCTGTTTGAACGTGAAACATCAAGAGTAGCAGGGGAGACTGAGAGAAAACGGTTAAAAGCCTTCGGAATACACCGCTGCAGGGGCCTGTCGAAAGTTTTATCGATTAAGGAATGGCCGGACGCGGTGGTCGAGCGGTTCTAGGCGCTTCAGTCCGGAACCGCACGACTGCTACTGTCGCAGGTTCGAATCCGGTCTCGGGGATGAATGTGTGTAATGTCGTTCGGTTTAAGTAGTTCTAAGTTCTAGGGGACTGATGAAAAAAATGTTCAGATGTGTGTGAAATCTTATGAGACTTAACTGCTAAGGTCATCAGTCCCTAAGCTTACACACTACTTAAACTAAATTATCCTAAGGGCAAACACATACACCCATGCCCGAGGGAGGACTCGAACCTCCGCCGGGATCAGCAGCACAGTCCATGACTGCAGCGCCTGAGACCGCTCGGCTAATCCCGCGCGGCGGGACTGATGACCTCAGATGTTAAGTCCCGTGGTGCTCAGTGCCATTTGAACCATTTTTTGATTAAGGAATGAAGACGTCTTACCATGAAGCCACGAGAAAGACTGGCTATTAATGAGCGTAATAAATGGGAGAGGTGGAATAGCTGGGTACATATTCCAACATCATACATCGCAGAAAATTGTGTTTGAAGGCACGGGCAATGGGAATAATCACGAGAGCAAATCTAGGTATGAGTGAGTAAGGCAGACCGCCGGCCTAGGTATGCTGTACTGAAGAAGGAAGCTAGAAAGCATCAGCAATGGCCAACTAGACGGAAAAACGCAGCACTCATCGAAAGTGAGTAGATGCACTCGTGGATACTCTGGCCCAGAGAGCAAGCTGTTTTCGCAGTAGCAGACAGAATACGTTGGTTTGATAGTCACTGTAATGTCCTCAGTTCTTCCATTGGTCGTCAAATCGTGGACAGGCCTATTTAAGGACAATTTGATCGTCTCTATGTTGTGGGTCCCCAACGATAGGAGAATCCATCCGAGGTCGTAGAGGCACCGGTCTCACAGATACCATCGTGCCTGGAGTTAACCGTGAGAACTTTGGTTCGGGTAGAAGATCCGCTACCAGGGTCAACAGCTACGAGCAACAACGCGGAGGACGCCATCAGCTCCCGCGGATTGTAGTACTCAGCAGAGGGGACTGCATCGCAGCAAGCCGTTCGGCGATTCACCGCTGGGTAGGAACAGTAACTGAGGAGCCTTCCCACCTGCTCACTGCGTTATTCGTCAGCCGCGTGTAGGTCTGCCCTATGCACGCTACTGAGTGGGTGGGCAGAGGACCGCCGCGCCGCCACGCCTGGGCTGACTGATGGTGGTCGGTGGTGTCGCCGGTGATGGGAAGCGGGTATGAGTGCGTCGGAGAGCACACGAGGTGCTGTACCTCTTCTGGTCCCAATAAAACTGCTATGCCTCGATATTATTTCAGTCACCGATTTTGTAGGTCAAATCACGCGTGTTACTTCATACTTGTGTTTACCAGAACCCGTATTTGACCTATTCAGCACCAGAATATCTGTTAAGCTGTTGAATGACCACATAAAATGATTTCAAATTTATTACTATTTCCTTTTCCTGTTATTGCGACCACAGGAGTCACAACAAACTTCAATATGACGGCCAGTACTATCGAAAAGAGGAAGTACTCGATCAAAATTTCGCAGGTTTATCTGCCAAAGCCTAACCAGAGAGGAGAGAGAGGGGGGGAGAGAATCAGCGCCAACCGCACGAAAATGCGGTGGCATTGTCTTTGTGGAGTGAATCTGTAAGTATTCCATTCACTGGATTCAGCGTACGTTGCTAAGTATTAATTGAGAAGGGTCAGCCGGCCGCTGTGGCCGAGCGGTTCTGGGCGCTTCAGTCCGGAACCGCGCTGCGGCTTCGGTCGCAAGTTCGAATCCTGCCTCGGGCATGGACGTATGTGCTGTCCTTAGTTTAGTTAGGTTTAAGTAGTTCCAAGTCTAGGGGACTGATGACTTCAGATGTGCCGGCAGCGGTGGTCTCGTGGTTCTAGGCGCTCAGTCCAGAAGCACGGGACTGCTACGGTCGCAGGTTCGAATCCTGCCTCGGGCATGGATGTGTGTGATGTCCTTAGGTTAGTTAGGTTTAAGTAGTTCTAAGTTCTAGGGGACTGATGACCACAGATGTTAAGTCCCATAGTGCTCAGAGCCATTTGAACCATTTTTGAGAAGGATCAGATGTTTTCATCGCAGCTGAAGGTTTCAAGGGTTTGCCTAAATATTTAATTTTTCTATACATTAAGTAACCATTTCAAAAGGTGCCTAGCTCTTACACACACACACACACACACACACACACACACACACACACACACACACACACACACGAGCGCAAATGAGATTCCTGCGACAACACAGCACAATGTGAACAAATAGTTTGACCTCCGTGACTTGTTAGGATCATATTAACCAGGAAGGATCATTTCCTACATTTTCACATGGAAGTTAAATTGCAGGCTTTGAATTGCTGTTACAGTAACCGAATACAGATACCGTACGCTGAATGTACAACTTGTAGTAGGCTTACATTATACTGCCTTAAATTTGAGGGCTGAATGTGGCACTAGGATGGTATTACGTGTTGCATCCTAGCTTAGGTTTCTCCAGAAATATAACATTGAGAGCTATGGCGTCATTTAAGGTTTATAACGATTCTTAAAAGAAAATATAAACATGATTAGAACTCATTGCCTGTTTTGAAAGTACTTGCTTCAAAATCTGAAATGCCACTGATATTGCCACAATCATGACCCGATGTTATGAAAAAGTGCAAGGAAAGTGCTGCAGGAGATGCCGATAATTGCGATAACAAGTTGCAAACCATTCGTGCTCTGCTACGTGGCTTCACATTACACTCCCATTCAGAAGGGGTTAGACCCACAGTCGGTCATTGCCATTTAAGTGTCCTGTGCTGTCCCTAAATTAGTTAAAATGAATGCCAGGACAGTTCTGAGACAAGAATAGGGCCGGTTTCCTTGTCTACCCCTGTCAGATCTCAGCTTGTTGCTTCTGTAACGAAATCGACACCTCCAGGATCTTATATTGTGACCACCTTTGTACATCCTTATCCTCATTCTTTCCGCAGCATTTTCGTTAACAGTGTTTTCACTCTTTTGATTCATCTCTTTGTGTCTGCGTAATCCAGAAATGCGACAGGAGTTCAGCAAGTAAGTTACACAATATTATGGCAGCTCAGGTAACTTCTATTGAATGCTGCACTACAGTTCTAAGTGACCAAGTCCCGGTAAACAACGGTCGGAACGTTCAAGGAAAGTGGGACTGTAGCCGAACGCGTAGTACTTGAATATTAACAACAAAACCAGCGGCTGTATTTGAGTGTGATGTCGTTTGTCTTTTTAATACATGCTATCAGTTTCGTCAATACATGATGTCATCTTCAGGCCCCAAACGTAATGTGCCCTCCATAGCCATTACACGTGAAAACGGTTGTGGATGGCAGATTACGTCCGGGGCGAGAAGTTCGCACCATGTGGTGTCGAAACTGGTTGCATGTATTAAAGAGCATAAACGACATCAGATTCAAAGACAGCCTCTGGTTTTGTTATCACTATTCAAGCCCTACCAATGGTTCAATCCGTTCCTTGGTGGCGGAGCCATTCCAGGAACGCTGTCTGAACCGTCGACATTGGAGAATATGCTAATTAGGTCCTAAATAGCCTGGACATCGTCATTTGTGCTCTACGTCGATGGCCTTCCTTCCCAGTCAACATCACACATGTCTGTCCGGTTCTGATGAAATTGTTCACAGCATTTAATTACGTCTGGACTTGGCATCGCATTTGGTCCGCGTACCGGTAGCATTTTACGGTAAATCTACGGGCAGCTGAGACGCTTGTTATCCGCACCGCAGTAGAACTGTGTCTGCAGGGAAGGTGGAGCATGCACTCTACCTTCCGAAAGCGTACCACTCTTTTTGCGCAACTGTTTTTGCGTGGGATGACATTTGAAACTTGCTTTTGAGGTCCTCTTATAAGAGTTTGAACTCCGTATATGCCATGTCGCCAGTTCCATTAACAAACTTGTTCGAGCATACGTATTTCATTCGTCTGAAACTGCTTCCTACTGCTAGTACATAAACAAAAAGTAATTGATACCGAATGATTTCTGATACATCTCAACAAACACCTTCCACGAGACATAGACTAATACTTTTCTTGTCTGCCTGTTCTGTTTAATACCCGTACTCGATCGTCCCTAAATTTGGGGTACGTTTAATGTTTAAGATGTTTGTAATACTCTTTAAAAATGTTTCCAGTATCAAGAGTTAGTTTTTTACCCTGTTGTGTATGTTTCGCTTTACCACAGTAATGCATGCGAGAGCCTTATTTTTAGAGAAAAACTCCTTGGCCCTGTGCCAGTATTGAGTATACGAAGTCGTTTTTCTCTGCGCCTTTCGTTTAAGTGATCATATGTAGTTTTAAATCATGGAAAAGCACTTCCACTTGATGTGCTCATATAAAATATTCGGCATATCGCTTCCGCTTCTAACTGACTGAATAAGTTTTATTCCGATTTGTTTGTGTGATTGTGTCTCACAACACAAGTTGCGGGCAGCGCTTCCAACGTACCACAGATGAATATTATTTTAATTATTATAATAATATTGTTATACTTGTAGTTATAATTATTAATAATTTACTATTTTATTGAAACAGATACATAAAATCTTTTAAAGTAATAATAATTTGTTTACATCAGTATTTATTACATAGCTACAGCATCGCCTTCAAGAAATTGTAATTCAGAGAAATACAGCAAGTGAGTTACAAAAAAAAAAAAAAAAAAAAAAAAAAAAAAAAAAAAAAAAAAAAAAAATGGTTCAAATGGCTCTGAGCACTATGGGACTCAACATCTGTGGTCATCAGTCCCCTAGAACTTAGAACTACTTAAACCTAACATACCTAAGGACATCACACACATCCATGCCCGAGGCAGGATTCGAACCTGCGACCGTAGCGGTCACGCGGTTCCAGACTGACGCGCCTAGAACCGCACGGCCACACCGGCCGGCAAGTGAGTTACATTCGTCCGAAATTTGAGTTCTAGATATTTGATACAAATTTATTTAAGAACTATAATAGCAACAGACTGTGCGTTGTAGAGTGGAAGCTCATTCTGGAAACTGACAAAATGATATTTTAAACAATAGTATAAACTAAGAGAAGACGGCGTGCAATCTCTTTCTTTCGTTTCCGCCCACCTTCGGAAGTCAGTCTTCCTTGTACCCTTCTCTTTTCCTCAGCCTCAGGTCTTTCCCTTTATATCTTGCTTCAAACAACTTCCTGTGGTTTGCTACTTCTTTCTGTCAATTCGTGAGTCATATCGGAATTATTGTTATTAGCAGGTATGTGCTCTAACATCTCACTTCCTTAAAACCAAAACAAATGACCGAGCTGACATTCGAACCGGCGCTTCGGGTTTACCATACAGAGATGCTGCTGCTGTTGATGAGGCCGATCCACTTGCGATATTAATCACCACAATATGACGAACACTTCATACCACTTGACTGTCAAGAGTCTTGTTTAGGAACAAAATAACTTTATTTACTGATTCTGCCTTTCTTCACTTGAGATGGTAAACCCTTTTCTCTGCTAACCTTCGATATTTCTTAATGTTTGTGTGCAAAACGTCTCACATCTCCTCGTCCGAATGTCGCATGCAAAGAGCACCAGCATCGCTTTCCTCCCAGAGCGATATGGGTAGACATTTTCAGTTGTGTTCCCAAGAAGACATTAATCGAGTGATTTGTTGAACAGCAGAAACATGTCGCAGGGTGGCCGGACAGGTCGTTTGAAACCTGTTCGCCACGGGTACAACTCTTTTTTCCACCACAACATTTCGCAGAATGCCCGAATTCGCGGACAGTGACAAACTACCCTCTTACTTGCTGCACGCGCTGACGTCATTATTATGTCTGGAACGGTATGCGAAAGACAGTAAATTATTTTTCACTCGCTGCGTATTATTGCTTCATATATGATGAGTCTAGCAGCATGCTACCACGTTAGTTCTCCCTGTTCCCTTGTCTTTTATAGTTTTGGTTTCTCCCAAAAAATTATGTTCGAGTCAAATATCTTTACAGCTTCCACCTCACGAAAATCAGAATTCTCTCGAATAATTATCAAAATAAGTAAATATAGTATGAAGTGCTACATGCAATTGCTCCTACTTTTCCACGTAGAATATCTGAGAATTACTGCGCATGAACTATTTTTTTTCAACGTCTGACGACGTTTTGTGCATCTGTTTTCATTGCTATGAAATTTGAAACCAGTTACCGCAGCTTTACAGAAGTTCATGAGGCTCTTCTGAAGAAACGACGCTCTTTTGTTCTGAAAACCACCACAATTCATAGGGACCGCAGATTAATTTTGTATTTCGTTATCTAAGTGCAGGACTACTTCATGACGTTACCTGTATCCCATCCGATGTTGCTCTGATTGCGATTCATTAATATGTGTTCCGAAATTATTCGTTCAAATTAATACAGGAGGTAGGGATATATATATATATATGGAACATACGGTCCGTGAAGTCAGCTTGTAATGGGGGAACATTTTGTTAGCGGTGTTGACGTAAGCCATTGTGTCGGTCTCGCTGACTGGGAATGTGGGCTGGACATTCAAAGGTGTCTGGGCACATATGAATCCACGATATACTCGACCTCGTGGTCATCAAGAGCTATTCAGTGTTAATGCATGTGTTAATATTTGGGCCGGCATCCTGAGTGATAGGTTGACTGGACTATACATTTTTCAATGGCTTCTGAGCACTATGGGACTTAACATCTATGGTCATCAGTCCCCTAGAACTTAGAACTACTTAAAGCTAACTAACCTAAGAACATCACACAACACCCAGCCATCACGAGGCAGAGAAAATCCCTGACCCCGCCGGGAATCGAACCCGGGTACCCGGGCGTGGGAAGCGAGAACGCTACCGCACGACCACGAGATGCGGGCCACATTTTTCCATTCCGCCTCGACGAACGTAGATACCGCGCCTTCGTGGTACATAGGTTTTGCTAAAGGATGTACATCTGAATGTTAGACAACTTTGCGACGTGTCTCTGTTAAAATCTGATCAAGATGTTAGAAATCCATTGGAAAATTTCAAACATATGACTAAAAAAGGGAAATTAACTATTTAAATAAAAGTGAACTTTTAATGTAACATGTTTTTATAAGAGACTAAAATGGATAAAATAATTTCTTCTACCCATACCGATTCCTAACCCCATGCAGATAATTCTGAAAGTTGAGACTGGAATTTTTAGTAGCTACGAAAGTACTTGTAAGTTATGAAACTAAAAACGTGGGATCCATGCAATTCATGACTGATGTGTGAATAGTTCATATCCTAACCATTACGTCGTATGTACTGCATGTTCCTGACACATTTCATTATAAATTTTTAAAATATTTTTTTTTCAGAATTATTTGTATGGGGTTAGAAATCTGTGTGGAGCTAGGAGAAATTATTTTATAATTTCTACTCTGATATGATAACGCGTTACATGAAAGACTTATTTTATTTAAATAATTTCTTAAGTTAACCTCTCTTCTTCTCCCAGTAGTAGATTACACTGCTCTTTAAAACGCTTCTTTCTAAGGTGAAGTAAATTTCTTCGATCGCTTTCGAGATCAAAGGTTTCTTAGTTTCGATCGCTTTCGTCTATGCTTGGTTGCCAAATTTGGTTTCGAAGTCATTACTTATTTCAGTGCTCATTCAAGAAGAGAAATTTTAAAGTAATTGCTCATAGATATACTTCCAAAAACGGTCACAAATCAAAGGATATTTTTTATCCTCATGAACACCTCTAGTTGGATTATTTATCAGCACAGAGTAAAAAGTATTTCCATGTATCTAAAATCTTTCAGTAATGTGTAACATATATGTGTACTGCGTGGTGGGCGGAACGTAAACTGATTACAACGTTGTTGTTCACGTATTCTCACAATATCCATTTCCTTTGGATGGGCTGCAATGACAGCACTGTTTCGAGCTGTTTCTGACTGTAGACACCTGACCACCCGGTGAAGATTTAATCAGCCGGTGACGGGAGCTCCTGTGCCGCACGCAGAACGCCCGACAGCTCTCGCCCGATCTCTGCGTCCCTCTTGCAACGAAGAAAACATAAAACAAACACTTTGTAGTCTTATATTAAGTAGACACTACTGTAAAAATAATGAACATTCACTATAACAAACTAGCTAAAAATGTGTGTGTGAATTCCTAAGGGACAAAACTGCTGAGGTCATCGGTCCCTAGACTTACACACTGCTTAAACTAACTTAAACTAGCTTATGCTAAGAGCAACACACACACACACACACACACACACACACACACACACACACACACACACACACCCATGCCCGTGGGGCGGATTCGAACCTCCGGTGGGAAGTGCCGCGCAATCCGCGACATGGCGCCTCAAACCGCGCGGCCACTCCGCGCCGCCGAACTAGCTGAGTATCCGGCGTTGCCCCGGTGTGTGTTTAATCCTATCTTTTGTTAGAGCATTTCCTTCTTCCTCCCTCCCTGTCCATCATCTTCTCTTTCCTTTCCCTGCCCATGTCATGCTCTCCCCGTTTTCTGTCCATTTCCTCCTTTTCCTTTCTCTGTCTATTTCGCCGGCCGCGGTGGTCTCGCGGTTCTAGGCGCGCAGTCCGGAACCGTGCGACTGCTGCGGTCGCAGGTTCGAATCCTGCGTCGGGCATGGATGTGTGTGATGTCCTTAGGTTAGTTAGGTTTAAGTAGTTCTAAGTTCTAGGGGACTGATGACCACAGCAGTTGAGTCCCATAGTGCTCAGAGCCATTTGAACCATTTTTCTGTCTATTTCCCCCTCCCCTCTCTCTGTCCATCTTCTCCTCCCCCTATCTGCGTCCATCTTGTCCTTCCTCCTCTCCGTCCATTTCTTCCAACAGAAGACTGGTGGTTCTTACCAGCACAGTATTTTCATCCAGATCGTAACTGACATCTGTACCGATTTTGTTTGAAATCACTTCAGAGGGTTTAGTATGAATACCTCAAAAATCCTCCTCAGTTGCGAAATGTTACTGGTCTTTACCCAGGTTTCAGCTAGAATAATCTAGCCTTCTCCAGAAGCACAAAATAAACTGATACATGCCAGAATAAGGCACGGTCAAACGTGAAAAGCTAAAGTACCGTGGCACCATGTCAAGCTACGTTACTTAGCTGAGGAACAGCCCCGGCCCCAGGTCGTGGAAAGCGGTCGGTTAGCCGCGGACGCTACGTTGGAACTGACTGTGGCACGCGGATATGTACCGTGCAAGACGGCGGATCACGCACATGCGTGTACGAAAAGTCAAAGGTGCCTGTCATTGGCTGTCTTTATGTTATGTACTGGGAAATTACCTATAAAGCTAAACCGTAAATTTGTGAGAGATCAAGGCACTAAGAAGATAGAATCCTTATGTGCCTTAACTGTAAACCGAGACCTTATTAACTGATAAGAAATTTACTTACACGTTAAGTTCAGCTTGTTAGATTAAAAACCACATATGATCACCGCTATGTTGTATGGTTCCGCACGATCTGATCGCATGCGGGGGATGAACAAGGTTATATGTCCGTAACGCGAGAACTTCTCAGGGTTAGGAGAAGGTGGAAATAAAATAATTTCCATTATACATGGAGTAATACATCAATTTGTTAACGCGAAATTTGACTAACGTTATTGTGTTATGGCACTACATTACTACGCATTTATGATTGACGGGGTGTGTAAAACTTAGGGCATCATTTATGACTTCATGCACAGATGGTCAACGTTGTATTTAGGAAACCTGTAATAACTTAACCAAACATGCGCTAACTATAGATATAATATGTACGACCATCCACTCACATGGGTGACATGGAACTAAATTCTTAAGCGAAAATATTAATTATTAGTTAGTAATGGGTCCAAGACCCTTATGCATTTAAATAGGTTATGTCACCATAATTGTCCAAATACACACTCTAATGTATCAAATACTATCTATTTAGGATATTGCCTATAAGGTTGTTAACTATTTAAGATGAGGACTATTGTGAGCGTGGTGGAACTCTCACAAAGACTACCAAGAAATAAGGACCTAATATATAAAGTAGGGTGTGTCAGGGAGTACAACGCTATTGACAACACACTTATATACTATTGACCGACAAAGGTCAAGCTAATATCTGGACATGAGCTGAATTCTTCGCTTTTGAACGGGAAAATAAATTAAGGATATGGTGTAATAGTGAGGAAAGTATGTCTCACGTAGGTTAATAGCATAAATCAGAACCTAATATTTGACGTAGGGTGTGACTGGGCGTACAACGCCCCCGCCATCACACTTACGTTCTATTGACAGACATAGGTCAAGCATTTACAAAATATAGTCTGCAAACTAGCATTTGATAAGAATAATATCTCAAATGGTTCAAATGGCTCTGAGCACTATGGGACTTAACATCTATGGTCATCAGTCCCCTAGAACTTAGAACTACTTAAACCTAACTAACCTAAGGACAGCACACAACACCCAGCCATCACGAGGCAGAGAAAATCCCTGACCCCGCCGGGAATCGAACCCGGGAACCCGGGCGTGGGAAGCGAGAACGCTACCGCACGACCACGAGATGCGAGCAATAATATCTCAATGGTTACATTGCATACAGCGTGACTACGCGGGCAACGCTATAGTTTTCATTAAAAAAGATTCTTTAGAGCAACAAGGTCAAAGTTATCTGCCTATGGAAGAATAAACCATGTTGCATAAATATTAAACTTAGCTTAAATTGGCGTCAAGATCTCATCAGTAGTGTTGGCCGGCTTTAGGATGAGCTTTTTACCCGTGTGTTTACCAGCGTAGGTTCATGTCAAATGTATTCCACACATAATTAAAATATTTCTCACGTATTTGTGCACATATTTCCTCCGTATATCTAGCGAATTTCGCCCTGCTGTTTCACATTCACACAGGTCAGTGTTTATGACGACGTATCTCTGGAGCTGTGTGTCCTACAGTAACATAATATTGCTGGTTCATTTAGTGGTGTGTGTGAATCGTGTTTGTAAAATGTGTCGCGAGTATAGTTAGTAGTAAAGAACTAACATATAATAAATTAAAGCGTCATGCTTCATGCGGCAGTATTACTACATGAAAAACGAAAATATAGTAAGCGATAAACATTTTTCCTGTCGTGATTTTGCTAGGTAACAACCAAGAAAAAGTTTCTTAAAGTTTTTAAATTACGTGTAATGTTTGTTGAAACTCGCTAAGTGCACTCATTTTCAAATATTGGATGAATAAAATATCCGTATTCGCGCGTCGTGAGCTACACTGCCTTCTCACCGCCGCCCGCGTCTCTTTGATAGGTACGTGGTTCTTATATCCACAGCTATTCTTTCCAGACAGTAAGTGGTATGTTACTAAGTTTAGATGAAATAAGTCCAGAGGCTTAAGAGGAGATGTGGAGCATGCATTCGTACATACATATTTACATACATACATACGATGTACATCCATTTTTATGGCATGTATGGATCACATGGCATACTTTTCCGTGTGGAGCGGATGTAAAAATCCGCATCAGTACAGCATAAATTGTAAAGACAGGCAGACGGAGTGATTTCTGAAAATGCTTATTTCTCCGTCAGTGGTAAAATTCGCTTCAGTTCGGTAAGGCTCATCAATTATTGTTTTGTAGGAAGGGGAAGCAATCATATTTTACAACAAACCTAAGGAATCGCAGAAAATAGAGACGGAGGCGACCGCACAGAGGCCGGGACGGTGAAGCGAACGAGTCGTGCTGTGGGTACCTGCGGTGGTTGACTGCTTTACACTGGCAGGCGGCAGGTTGGAGGTGGGACAAGACCACCTCTTTATAAATTCATGCGAAATATCGCAGTCCAAATTTTAGGAAGAGAAATATTTGTGTCGTAGTTATTTTGTGCTTGAATGTTAAACAATACGAATATCATGAATGAACTGTCATTTCTGCAAACGTCATTGTGTCATTAACCAACTGAGCATCTATAGTAGCTAACTAAGTTCTCCTTGTTTCTGTTACAGGTGGGTTACAGCTTCCGACCATTTCGGCGGTGACTTACATCTAGTAAGTAATTTGTATGAAGGTTTATATCATTGTGTATCTTGTGACAAACGTCTCAGTGATAAAGCACACGCATCACTGCCAATTATTTTTTATAAGCGTTGGTCCCTTAATGTTTCAAGTGGACGGCTGAGGATTTTACTCAATAAATCTACACATCTCTTCTTTAGAATTACGTCTTTTATCTAAAAAAGTCGAAGTCTTATAGGATGGGATGGGAAATTTCTTTCGTGTATCATATTGTTGGGAGCGATAGTGACCCATCTATGTGACACTCCTAATTGTAAATAGAAAACTCATCTATAGTGGATGTGTCACATCGTTGTATTGCCATTATTGGAATCTATACATTCTACAACTGTCTGTTAACCCACAATTTCTCAAAAAGTAAGCTTTTAGATATACTGTCTCATACTCAACTCTCTATGCCTTCTCAGAAACATCTCCACCCACTTTATTCCTGGCATATTATCCCTAAACTCAGAAACAGTGGGACTAACTCGTGCCAAATAGTTCTTCACACCCAATCGCAGTTAGTTTCTTAACTGGAAAACCATAGGTAACAAGGGCCCTTACACTGGCACAAATTACATTCCCTTCTTGGTCTTACGGTACTGGTTGTCTAACAGGGTTTCGAGGGGTCGAACATCCATTTTCCACTGTTTCCATGTCTTCCACTAGCCGATGAAGAGTGATCCTTATACTCTTCACGTCATGCAACATCTTTTTCAGCTGTTCTGGCGAACAGTTTTTATGTAGCCGGCTGCCTACCTTTCTCCTACTCGCTACCACACCAGAAGCAGTATTTGTAACAATGAACACGAAAATACGTCAGCTAAATGGCACAGGACTGAAAAAAATTAATGTTACATTGTTCGGTTGCTTCTACTTTTTGTATTACCTGCCTCAAAACCTGAATGAACATACGATTCAAATTGAGAAAGGTCGCATTTGCAGCTGATATTACTAAGATGAACACACACACTTAACAATTTTCTAAGGACCCTGGGTAGAGTGAAGTCAGAGGAGATTACATCAGTCACATTAATACAGGAACAACTCACATTGGGACTTAGAAACGTGTGGGAACATGTAGCTAGGGTAAAAACCACGTGGAATCTGTTCCACCTCTCCTAGACAGGTGCCGTAAACTACCTGATTCTTACCGAATCTTTAGCTTAACCACCACAGCGACTAGAGCTCTGTGTGTCGAAAACTGTGACTGGCACATAGCAGGCAGCCTGTCACACAGTTTGGGAGTTTTACGGTAATATTACTATCGTTAGTAATATTATTAGTACATATATATACACACACACACACACACCAGTTATGCTACGAGACGGCGAGTGGTCCTTCCTTTCAGCTTCGGTGCATACTACAGGGTGGTCCATTGATAGTGACAGGGCCAAATATCTCACGAAATAAGCATCAAACGAAAAAACTACAAAGAACGAAACCCGCCTAGCTTGAAGGGGGAAACTAGATGGCGCTACGGTTGGCCCGCTAGATGGCGCTGCCATAGGTCAAACGGACATGAACTGCGTTTTTTAAAAATAGGAACCCCAATTTTTTATTACATACCGTGTAGTACGTAAAGAAATATGAATGTTTTAGTTGGACCACTTTTTTCGCTTTGTGATAGATGGCGCTGTAATAGTCACAAACGTATAAGTCTGTGGTATCAAGTAATATTCCTCCAGTGCGAACGGTATTTGCTTCGTGATACATTACCCGTGTTAAAATGGACCCTTTACCAATTGCGGAAAAGGTCGAGACCGTGTTGATGTATGGCTATTGTGATCAAAATACCCAACGGGCGTGTGCTATGTATGCTACTCGGTATCCTTGACGACATCATCCAAATGTCCGGACCGTTCGCTGGATAGTTAAGTTATTTAAGGAAACAGGAAGTGTTCAGCCACATGTGAAACGTTAACCACGACCTGCAACAAATGATGATGCCCAAGTAGGTGTTTCAGCTGCTGTCGCGGCTAACCCGCACATCACTAGCAGACAAATTGCACGGGAATCGGGAATATCAAAGACGTCGGTGTTGAGAATGCTACATCAATATCGATTGCAGCCGTACCATATTTGTATGCACCAGGTATTGTATGACGACGATCTTGAACCTCGTGTACAGTTCTGCCACTGGGCACAATAGAAGTTACGGGACAATGACAGATTTTTTGCACGCGTTCTATTTAGCGACGAGGCGTCATTCACCAACAACGGTAACGTAAAGCGGCATAATATGCACTATTTGGCAACGGAAAGTCGACTATGGCTGCGACAAGTGGAACATCAGCGACCTTAGTGAGTTAATGTATGGTGCGGTGTAATGGGAGGAAGGACAATTGGCCCCCATTTTATCGATGGCAATCTAAATGGTGCAGTGTGTGCTGATTTCCTACGTAATCTTCTACCGATGTTACTACAAGATGTTTCACTGCATGACAGAGTGGCGATTTATTTCCAACATGATGGATGTCCGGCACATAGCTCGCGTGGTGTTGAAGTGGTATTGAATAGCATATTTCGTGATAGGTGGATTGGTCGTCGAAGCACCATGGCCCGCACGTTCACCGTATCTAACGTCCCCGGATTTCTTTCTGTGGGGAAAGTTGAAGGATATTTGCTTTCGTGATCCACCGACAACGCCTGACAACATGCGTCAGCGTATTGTCAATGCATGTGCGAACATTACGGAAGGCGAACTATTCGCTGTTCATAGGAAGTTACACGTAATTTTGAGTACTTATTGCATTAATGTGGTATTTACAGGTAATCACGCTGTTGCAGCATGCGTTCTCAGAAATGATAAGTTCACAAAAGCACGTGTATCACATCGGAACAACCGAAATAAAATGTTCAAACGTACCTACGTTCTGTATTTTAATTTAAAAAACCTACCTGTTACCAACTGTTCGTCTAAAATTGTGAGTCATACGTTTGTGACTATTACAGCGCCACCTATCATAAAGCGAAAAAAGTGGTCCAACTAAAACATTCATAATTCTTTACGTACTGCAAGAATATGTAATAAAAAATGGGGTTCCTATTTTTAAAAATGCAGTTGATATCCGTTTGACCCCATGGCAGCGCCATCTAGCGGGCCAAGCATAGCGCCATCTGGTTTCCCCGTTAAAGCTAGACAAGTTTCGTTCATTGTAGTTTTTTCGTTCGACGCATATTTCTTGAGATATTTAGCCCGGTCACGATCAATGGACCACTCTGTATATCCGATCCTTCATGGGAATGAAGGTCTGCGAGTGAGGGATTCGCGGGTAGGCCTCTCGCTACGTCAGTATTAACAGGCTGGGAATTTGGGCAGCGTGCTCGGATAGCCGAGGCAGTTAAGGTGACCTCTCGCGTAAGGCGGGAAATTTGGTATCTAATCCCGGTCTCGGCCAAATTCTCACCTGTTGGCATTGGTACATTTCAGTGCACAGATGCGGCCAAGGTCATTAAAGCCTTTGAGCGTTTGTTATTAGTGTTTGTTCCGGGGAAGAGTGGAATCGTGGGCAGCTAATTTTGAAACCGGGCGACCACGGCGGCGCGACGCGTGAATGAGAGCGGCGCCCGGCCTCTGGCGGCGAATCGATGTCTGGCGGCGGCGGCTGCGGCGACTCCGGCGGCGGTTTGGCAGGGTTCCCCTGGCGCGGCGCCGCTCTGTGAGTCCGCAGAAACATCAGCCGCCTCCGGCCGCCGCCGCCGCCGCCGAATCGATAAAAGGACGACGCGTCCGACCTCCGCACGCGGCCGGCAAGGCACAGTGCGAGGCGAGACAACGTCGCTGGCGATGCCAGTGCGTAGCCTCGAGTGGTCAGAACTACACGGAAATTGGCCTAGAATATACACTACTGGCCATTAAAATTGCTACATCAAGAAGAAATGCAGATGATAAACGGATATTCATTGGACAAATATATTATACTAGAACTGGCAAGTGATTACATTTCTACGCAATTTGGGTGCATAGATCCTGAGAAATCAGTACCCAGCACAACAACCTCTGGCCGTAATAACGGCCTTGATACGCCTGGGCATTGAGACAAACAGAGCTTGGATGGCGTGTACAGGTACAGCTGCCCATGCAGCTTCAACACGATACCACAGTTCATCAAGAATAGTGACTGGCGTATTGTCACGAGCCAGTTGCTCGACCACCATTGACCAGACGTTTTCAAATGGTGAGAGATCTAGAAAATGTGCTGGCTAGGGCAGCCGCGGAACATTTTCTGTATCCAGAAAGGCCCGTACAGTACCTGCAACACGCGGTCGTGCATTATCCGGCTGAAATGTAGGGTTTCGCAGCGATCGGATGAAGGGTATAGCCACGGGTCGGAACACATCTGAAATGTAACGTCCACTGTTCAAAGTGCCGTCAATGCGAACAAGAGGTGACCGAGAAGTGTAACCAATGGCACCCCATACCATCACGCCGGGTGATACGCCAGTATGGCGATGACAAATACACGCTTCCAATGTGCGTTCACCGCGATGTCGCCAAACGCGGTTGCGACCTTCATGATGCTGTAAACAGAACCTGGATTCATCCGATAAAATGTCGTTTTGCCATTCGTGCACCCAGGTTCGTCGTTGAGTACATCATCGCAGGCGCTCCTGTCTGTGATGCAGCGTCAAGGGTAACCGCAGCCATGGTCTCCGAGCTGATAGTCCATGCTGCTGCAAACGTCATCGAACTGTTCGTGCAGATGGTTGTTGTCTTGCAAACGTCCCCCTCTGTTGACTCAGTGATCGAGACGTGGCTGCTCGATCCGCTACAGCCATGGCGATCATCTGGACTGCTAGTGAGACGATGCCGTTGGGATCCAGCACGGCGTTCCGTATTACCCCCCTGAACCCACCGATTGCATACTCTGCTAACAGTCACTGTATCTCGACCAATGCGAGCAGCAATGTCGCGATACGATAAACCGCAATCGCGATAGTCTACAACCCTACCTTCATCAAAGTTGGAAACGTGATGGTACGCATTTCTCCTCCTTACACGAGGCATCACAACAACGTTTCACCAGGCAACGCCGGTCAACTGCTGTTTGTGTATGAGAAATCGGTTGGAAACATTCCTCATTTCAGCACGTTGTAGGTGTCGCCACCGGCGCCAACCTTGTGTGAATGCTCTGAAAAGCTAATCATTTGCATATCACGGCATCTTCTTCCTGTCGGTTAAATTTCGCGTCTGTAGTACGTTATCTTCGTGGCCAGTAGTGTAAATGACTCGTCCCAAAAACAGTGGTAGGGGCCATTCGCAAGCAAAAATGCGCGTCTTGCAACGAGAGGCATTTCAATGATCACCTGTTCAACGGCTAATTAGGAACTCTGATTACGCCACGAAACAAATTATCGGTATTATAGGACGAAAAATTCGCAGAAGACAATAAAATATTGCCCGCGTCCTGATGTGTGTTTGACTAGGAAATATTAGTTCTACATGAAAAGGATATTTGAGAAGGTTGGACTAAATTCTGAAAAATCGCAAGTAAAGTTACACGATCGTCATTTAATGTCAGACTTCATTCTGTGTTGTACATTAAATTTCCTGCACCATAGTATAAGCCTATCGTAGAATACACTTGACATCAGGCACGTCACGACGTTGACGTACCGGTACCATCGTATGACAACATAATTAGTGTGGCGTTTGATGTTGGATACCAAATGGTGGATAGCATTAAGATAAAAAACAATTATGAGAAATGATCATACAATGTAAGCTTTCACGGCCGGTATTGTCTTCACTTAAAACTTCCGGGCTGATAGGCCGTGGTCGAAGTATAAAACTCTCTCCTGACGTTTCGTCTCCAACTGCGGGAGACATCCTCGGAGGTAAAGCGGCGAACCTCCGAGGATGTCTCCCGCAGTTGGAGACGAAACGTGAGGAGAGAGTTTTATACTTCGACCACGGCCTATCAGCCCGGAAGTTTTAAGTGAAGAATTATGAGAAAACATAGGGGTTAGCAAACGACAGTGCTACATGGGGAGGTACATGTGGTGGGCTGCCCGAAGGCGGAACACTCATGATGATGATGATGATGATGATGATGATGATGATGATGATGATGATGATAATGATGTTGGACTCCATGACTGCAGAAGTGATGCTGAACGTGAAAAAGTGTCTTTTTCATGTGTGCACATTGTCATGTTCCACTTTTCTTCGACGACTTAATTATAATTCCAAATCAACATTGAAAGATGGAAAGGTAAACGGAAAATCTTTGATGTTCAGACATCGTAATTATTTTAAGCAGAGGAAAATATAGCAGTAAGTAACTACATTTAAAATTTATGTTTTTGGTTCTATTACACCGATATTTTGTAGCTTCTTGCTGCCAAAGTTCGTCTGCTAGACCTTGAATGAGTGAGCATTGAAATATCTCTCATGGTAAGATTTTGCATGCGAATGGCTCGAAGCTCTGTTTTACGGATGATCGATTGACGTTCTAAACACATTTCCGTGCGGTTCTGAAAGTTCCTGATCACGCACTTTCCCTGCGAGGTCGCAAAGACCACGCGATCAGCACGTGTTTTCCTCACGTCCACTACGGAAAATTTTTCGAGCGTTATGGCTCAGTGGCTAAGGTGCCTGTAGTTGCATACGGAAAATTTGGTTCGAGGGAAAGGGAGGGGGGGGGGGGGGGAAGGGGGCTAGAAGTTAAAATGACCGGTGATAACATGTAAATATATACCAAGACAAAAAAAAGACGCACGACAAAAGAATTATGCGAATACGACGGAAACCGGACAGCAATGGGATACCAATTTGACTGTCTCCCGGCATACGGTCTATCTAAGAGTGATGGTCCGGGGTGCCATTCCAGTTTGGTTCAAATGGCTCTGAGCACTATGGGACTAAACATCTGTGGTCATCAGTCCCCTAGAACTTAGAACTACTTAAACCTAACTAACCTAAGGACATCACACACATCCATGCCCGAGGCAGGATTCGAACCTGCGACCGTAGCAGTCACGCGGTTCCGGACTGAGCGTCTAGAACCGCTAGACCACCGCGGCCGGCTGCCATTCCAGTTTATAGCACGATGCCATTGGTTGTCATCTGCGGCATCCTAGCTGCACAACCGTACGTATATTGTACGTCCCGTTTTGTTGCCCTCCTTGGCAAGCCTACGTGACCTTACATTTCAGCAAGGTAATGCCTGCCCGCACACGGCGAGAGTTGCTGCTACTTGCTTTCATGTTTGCAAAACCCTGTCTCGGCCAGCAGGGTCACAAGAATCTGTCCCCAATTGAGAACGTTTGGAGCATTATGAGGATGGCCACCCAACCATATGGGGATTTTGACAATCTAACGCGCCAGTTCATCAGAATTTGTCACGATATCCCTCAGGAAGAGGACGAAGGCGTTACTGACTTCCTCATTTTGTGAAGCTCTTTCTCTTGAATAAATCATTTAATGTTTCTGAAACTGTAATCATTAGTTTATCCGTACATGTACACTACATCTACAGATTTCCGTGCTATTCGAATAATTCCTTCATGGAACAGGCCATGGAGGCCCAACCGTAACGAACGGCCGTCGTGTCATCCTCAGCCCAGAGGCGTCACTGGATACGGATATGGAGGGACATGGGGGCAGCACACCGATCTCCCGGACGTATGTCAGTTTACGAGACCGGAGTCGCTACTTCTCCGTCAAGTAGCTCCTCAGTTTGCCTCACAAGGGTTGAGTGCACTCTACTTGCCAACAGCGCTCGACAGACCGATTGTCACCTTAGAGTGTACATATTAGTGAACTTATACCTTGCACCGCTTGCTTATCTTTGAACCTATGTGCGGATTCGAGAGGAGCAGGCAAATAAATATTACCCGTAATGAAACTAAAAAAAGTTCATCGTAAAATGAAAAGAAAATAATAACGAAGACAAACAGCATATACACCTCTGAAATCAGAATCTGCAGTACCATGTTTCCTACACTGCAACATTCTTGGCTCCCGCTCGCTGTCAAGTGGTGGGTAAGTTGCTGCTTCAGATTGGCGCACTCCTAGACGTCGCCTCCCCTTGGCCCGGGCAGTGAGTAGGCGTTCCTGTCGCGACGTACTCCTAGTTTCTCCTGGTCCCAAGCATACTCTGTCGGTTTGACCTCGACAGGTATCACAGTACACACCAGTCGGTTTATAGCTGCCCCCGGGAGAAACGTGTCCACGAAGTGGGTGCAATCTGCTCGTGTGTTGTCTCGAAAGCGTCTCCGGGATGTCGACTGCGGGTTGGACAGTAGATTGGGCAATCCTGCAACGGTACTACACTGTCTGATAGCGATGAGTGGTTTCTCACATCGTTACCTGATGATCCCAGCCCCTTAGCGGGGATGGGAACCTGCCTGCTGAACTCATGGACCTGCAGTGGTACCTGCCCCCTCCACACTCTTCTCCGATGATCATCTGGCATCCAACAAATCGCATGCTCGTCGATGGAAAGAAACAGACGCCCCTACCCCAGGTTTTGGCGGTGGCGTTCCCTGGCCCAGTTTCTTACCCTATCCAGACTCTGTGCTCTGATGGACCCTAGGCGGAGTCTCGCAATGTTGTTTTTCAGTGATCCTGACTGACTGCCACGATCGGCAGTGATGAAGATAGAGGTAGCTGCTGCACAAACTCGCCAAGTCTCCTATGAATGCGATAATCTGCTGCCTAACTGGATGGATATTTTGGACTAGGGCTTCCAGCCGCAGTTTATTTTTTTTCTTGCATACCGAAAAAAATTGTAGGTTTTTGAGAGTTTCAGGAGAAAAATAGAAGGCGGATAGAAACTTGTGTCGGAAACCATCATTCACCAAAGCGTCAGAGCGTTGCGTTCATAGGAGACAAGGCCTGTCTGCGCAGCAGCTGGCTTTATTTCCTCCACTGCCGATGGCGACAGTCAGTCGCAGTCGCTGAACATCAACATCGTGAGACGATCCGCTTAGGGTCCGTCAGCTTACAAAGTCACGTTTATAGCCGGACGGGGGGCATAGCGGTAGGCACCTTGCGAATCTAGCTTCGACGGTCCGGAGTGTCGTTGGATAATGTTTACATACACGTGTTCCTATCGTCAGGTCGTTCCTCGGATACCCTCTAAAACCCATCGATGTTTGTTGCACCGTTCCTGGGACACACTGCATGTCACTAAAAGGCTAAACATTTACCCAGCCCCAGTTGTAAGGCATCTGTGTAACGGCCTCAAAGACTAAAAGAATTTGATTTTATGTATTTCGTATAAGTATTGTACGAATTTAAAAATCTGGCGTAACTGTTTCCTTAAGAGATATAATCTTACGCGAAAGTTTTAACAAAGTACTTAAAGTGTTCGAGCAGCAAACTGAGTACAGCAGTGTCTTGAGGCTGCATTACTCACGGCGCGCAAATTACACACAGTGTTTTCATGCAATATTCAATAGCGAGAGCTGTTATCGAGTACTAACAAACTTTACATGTTGTTGTTGTTGTTGTTGTTGTGGTCTTCAGTCCTGAGACTGGTTTGATGCAGCTCTCCATGCTACTCTATCCTGTACAAGCTTTTTCATCTCCCAGTACCTACTGCAACCTACATCCTTCTGAATCTGCTTAGTGTATTCATCTCTTGGTCTCCCTCTACGATTTTTACCTTCCACGCTGCCCTCCAGTACTAAATTGGTGATCCCTTGATGCCTCAGAACATGTCCTACCAACCGATCCCTTCTTCTGGTCAAGTTGTGCCACAAACTTCTCTTCTCCCCAATCCTATTCAATACTTCCTCATTAGTTACGTGATCTACCCATCTAATCTTCAGCATTCTTCTGTAGCACCACATTTCGAAAGCTTCTATTCCCTTCTTGTCCAAACTATTTACCGTCCATGTTTCACTTCCATACATGGCTACACTCCATACGAATACTTTCAGAAATGACTTCCTGACACTTAAATCAATACTGGATGTTAACAAATTTCTCTTCTTCAGAAACGCTTTCCTTGCCATTGCCAGCCTACATTTTATATCCTCTCTACTTCGACCATCATCAGTTATTTTGCTCCCCAAATAGCAAAACTCCTTTACTACTTTAAGTGTCTCATTTCCTAATCTCATTCCCTCAGCATCACCCGACTTAATTAGACTACATTCCATTATCCTTGTTTTGCTTTTGTTGATGTTCATCTTATATCCTCCTTTCAAGACACTGTCCATTCCATTCAACTGCTCTTCCAAGTCCTTTGCTGTCTCTGACAGAATTACAATGTCATCGGCGAACCTCAAAGTTTTTATTTCTTCTCCATGAATTTTAATACCTACTCCGAATTTTTCTTTTGTTTCCTTTACTGCTTGCTCAATATACAGATTGAACAACATCGGGGAGAGGCTACAACCCTGTCTTACTCCCTTCCCAACCACTGCTTCCCTTTCATGTCCCTCGACTCTTATAACTGCCATCTGGTTTCTGTACAAATTGTAAATAGCCTTTCGCTCCCTGTATTTTACCCCTGCCACCTTTAGAATTTGAAAGAGAGTATTCGAGTCAACATTGTCAAAAGCTTTCTCTAAGTCTACAAATGCTAGAAACATAGGTTTGCCTTTCCTTAATCTTTCTTCTAAGATAAGTCGTAAGGTCAGTATTGCCTCATGTGTTCCAGTGTTTCTACGGAATCCAAACTGATCTTCCCCGAGGTTGGCTTCTACTAGTTTTTCCATTCGTCTGTAAAGAATTCGTATTAGTATTTTGCAGCTGTGACTTATTAAGCTGATAGTTCGGTAATTTTCACATCTGTCAACACCTGCTTTCTTTGGGATTGGAATTATTATATTCTTCTTAAAGTCTGAGGGTATTTCGCCTGTTTCATACATCTTGCTCACCAGACGGTAGAGTTTTGTCAGGACTGGCTCTCCCACGGCCGTCAGTAGTTCCAATGGAATATTGTCTACTCCGGGGGCCTTGTTTCGACTCAGGTCTTTCGGTGCTCTGTCAAACTCTTCACGCAGTATCGTATCTACCATTTCATCTTCATCTACATCCTCTTCCATTTCCATAATATTGTCCTCAAGTACATCGCCCTTGTATAGACCCTCTATATACTCCTTCCACCTTTCTGCTTTCCCTTCTTTGCTTAGAACTGGGTTTCCATCTGAGCTGTTGATATTCATACAAGTCGTTCTCTTATCTCCAAAGGTCTCTTTAATTTTCCTGTAGGCGGTATCTATCTTACCCCTAGTGAGATAGGCCTCTACATCCTTACATTTGTCCTCTAGCCATCCCTGCTTAGCCATTTTGCACTTCCTGTCGATCTCACTTTTGAGACGTTTGTATTCCTTTTTGCCTGTTTCACTTACTGCATTTTTATATTTTCTCCTTTCATCAATTAAATTCAATATTTCTTCTGTTACCCAAGGATTTCTACTAGCCCTCGCCTTTTTACCTACTTGATCCTCTGCTGCCTTCACTACTTCATCCCTCAAAGCTACCCATTCTTCTTCTACTGTATTTATTTCCCCCATTCCTGTCAATTGCTCCCTTATGCTCTCCCTGAATCTCTGTACAACCTCTGGTTCTTTTAGTTTATCCAGGTCCCATCTCCTTAAATTCCCACCTTTTTGCAGTTTCTTCAGTTTTAATCTACAGTTCATAACCAATAGATTGTGGTCAGAGTCCACATCTGCCCCTGGAAATGTCTTACAATTTAAAACCTGGTTCCTAAATCTCTGTCTTACCATTATATAATCTATCTGATACCTTTTAGTATCTCCAGGGTTCTTCCATGTATACAACCTTCCTTCATGATTCTTAAACCAAGTGTTAGTTATGATTATGTTGTGCTCTGTGCAAAATTCTACCAGGCGGCTTCCTCTTTCATTTCTTAGCCCCAATCCATATTCACCTGCTATGTTTCCTTCTCTCCCTTTTCCTACACTCGAATTCCAGTCACCCATGACTATTAAATTTTCGTCTCCCTTCACAATCTGAATAATTTCTTTTATTTCATCATACATTTCTTCAATTTCTTCGTCATCTGCAGAGCTAGTTGGCATATAAACTTGTACTACAGTAGTAGGTGTGGGCTTCGTATCTGTCTTGGCCACAATAATGCGTTCACTATGCTGTTTGCAGTAGCTTACCCGCATTCCTATTTTCCTATTCATTATTAAACCTACTCCTGCATTCCCCCTATTTTATTTTGTGTTTATAACCCTGTAGTCACCTGACCAGAAGTCTTGTTCCTCCTGCCACCGAACTTCACTAATTCCCACTATATCTAACTTCAACCTATCCATTTCCCTTTTTAAATTTTCTAACCTACCTGCCCGATTAAGGGATCTGACATTCCACGCTCCGATCCGTAGAACGCCAGTTTTCTTTCTCCTGATAACGACATCCTCTTGAGTAGTCCCCGCCCGGAGATCCGAATGGGGGACTATTTTACCTCCGGAATATTTTACCCAAGAGGACGCCATCATCATGTAATCATACAGTAAAGCTGCATGCCCTCGGGAAAAATTACGGCTGTAGTTTCCCCTCGCTTTCAGCCGTTCGCAGTACCAGCACAGCAAGGCCGTTTTGGTTATTGTTACAAGGCCAGATCAGTCAATCATCCAGACTGTTGCCCTTGCAACTACTGAAAAGGCTGCTGCCCCTCTTCAGGAACCACACGTTTGTCTGGCCTCTCAACAGATACCCCTCCGTTGTGGTTGCACCTACGGTACGGCTATCTGTATCGCTGAGGCACGCAAGCCTCCCCACCAACGGCAAGGTCCATGGTTCATGGGGGGGAAACTTTACATATAACTTCAAAAGTTTTCGAAATATTTTCTCATTTATTCCCCCCAAAAATATTTCTCTGTCACTTCATAATCGCTGTTCCTGCAATAAGATTTCAGCATCAACCATGAAGTTTTAATATGTTAATTCTTTATTACTAACCCCATTCGCAACCCATTTTGCAGGCAGTATCCAAATATACCACTAAGTGTTGCTGCAAAATTATATCATTGTAAGACACACAGTTCAGGAGATGTGACATCATAGACATTGAGGTGCTTGTAGTACAAACTTTTCTTGAAAGGGAACACACATTACCCCCGTATAGTATGCAGTGTTTGATTATGAGATCACTTAGCGACTTGCAGCAAACGTTAAACATAATATCAAGCATTTTTTAAACTTTTTCTCACTTAGTCAGACAAAATTTTTGGCTATGACTTTTTCATTAGCATATGGGTGAATAATCTGAAGTTAATAAACCCAACATGACTAGCGCTTTGCGTCTTCAACCATAAACGTGTTATCTGCTTTACATAAAAAATTTAAAATAGTGTGACTGGTATAAGAGCAGATATTTTGATCTGTGGTACCTTAATATGTACACACACCAGTATGCTGGTTGTTCTTTCTCTGCATCAACAATCTTCCAACAACCACATCAAAAACTTGACGAGTTGATGTTTCCTACATTGGCGTACCTGGGCCGCGAAGTGAAGGACGCCTGGCAGTATAGACTGTCCGTTTTACATCTACGCTTCCACTCTTCACGTCCGGAACTGCTGCGCAGGGGAGGCTAAGAATTAATCGCTTGCTCTTGTCACACATACTTGGAGTAACAACCAACCTAAAACAAACTGTATAGCTATAGCTATAAACTATACAGGGTGGTCCATTGATAGTGACTGGGCCAAATATCTCACGAAATAAGCATCAAACGAAAAAACTACAAAGAACGAAACTCGTCTAGCTTGAAGGGGGATAGCAGATGGCGCTACGGTTGGCCCGCTAGATGACGCTGTCATAGGTCAAAAGGATATCAACTGCGTTTTTTTAAAAATAGGAACCCCCATTTTTATTACATATTCGTGTAGTACGTAAAGAAATATGCTTGTTTTAGTTGGACCACTTTTTTCGCTTTGTGACAGATGGCGCTGTAATAGTCACAAACGTATAAGTACGTGGTATCACGTAACGTTCCGCCAGTTCGGACGGTATTTGCTTCATGACACATTACCCATGTTAAAATGGACCTTTTACCAAATTCGGAAAAGGTCGATATCTTGTTGATGTATGGCTATTGTGATCAAAATACCCAACGGGCGTGTGCTATGTATGCTGCTCGGTATTCTGGATGACATCATTCAAGTGTCCGGACCGTTCGCCGGATAGTTACGTTATTTAAGGAAACAGGAAGTGTTCAGCCACATGTGAAACGTCAACCACGACCTGCAACAAATGATGATGCCCAAGTAGGTGTTCTAGCTGCTGTCGCTGCTAATCCGCACATCAGTAGCCGACAAATTGCGCCAGAATCGGGAATCTCAAAAACTTCGGTGTTGAGAATGCTACATCAAGATCGATTGCACCCTTACCACATTTCTATGCACCAGGAATTGGATGGCGACGACTTTGAACGTAGTGTACAGTTCTGCCACTGGGTACAAGAGAAATTACGGGACGATCACAGATTCTTTGCTCGCGTTCTATTTGGCGACGAATCGTCATTCACCAACAGCGGTAAGGTAAAGCGGCATAATATGCACTATTGGGCAACGGAAAATCCACGATAGCTGCGACAAGTGGAACATCAGCGACCTTGGTGGGTTAATGTGTGGTGCGGCATTATGGGAGGAAGGATAATTAGCCCCCATTTTATAGATGGCAGTCTAAATGGTGCAATGTATGCTGATTTCCTACGTAATGTTCTACCGATGTTACTACAAGATAGTGAAGTAAATACCGATGTAATGTTATTCAGTACACCGTCCTCAGTCACCAATAAAAATATCTGTACTCACAGCCATTATACCCTGCATTAATTCATTTGTAAGGTAGTCACACGTTTCAAAATTTTTCACACATGAGGGCTCGATTCTTTAACGAATCGCGGTGGGGTTGCTTGTATGCTACTAATTCGTGTTTTCATGTTACTTGTTCACAAAGTGAGGGGTCTCACTTCCCGGTTTTGGGAACGGAGTGCTACCCGTCTGCTCCCGACGTGAGGTTACCCCCGAGCAGCGCTAGTACAGTCGGCCCTGATGACGCGACGCTCAGCTGCAGGTTTAAACGGCGGCCAGGCGAGAGCAGCGTTGGCAGTTTATTCGCTGCGCCAGCAGTAGCCGTGCCACCGCGTTGGCATGCATTATGCAGCGGCGCAGCTCCGCGCCGCCTCCCTTCTGCCGATGCACGGCCGTGCCAGCTGGACCCCGCCGTCCCGTCCCGTTCCACGTCCACAGCGTCGCAGGACGACGTCCTAAACTGAGAACGCCGCGGATGATGCTGTTGTATATCGAGAGGTTGTAACAATGGAAAAGTGTACTGAAATGCAGGAGGATCTGCAACGAACTGACGCATGGTGCAGGGAATGGCAACTGAATCTCAATGTAGACAAGTGTAATGTGCTGCGAATACATAGAAAGAAGGAGCCTTTATCATTTAGCTATAATATAGCAGGTCAGCAACTGCAAGCAGTTAATTCCATAAATTATCTGGGAGTACGCATTAAGAGTGATTTAAAATGGAATGACCATATAAAATTAATCGTCGGTAAAGCAGATGCCAGATTCATTGGAAGAATCCTAATGAAATGCAATTCGAAAACAAAGGAAGTAGGTTGCAGTACAATTGTTCGCCCACTGCTTGAGTCCTGCTCACCGGTGTGGGATCCGTACAAGATAGGGTTGATAGAAGAGATAGAGAAGATCCAACGGAGAGCAGCGCGCTTCGTTACAGGATCATTTAGTAATCGCGAAAGCGTTACGAAGATGATGGTAAACTCCAGTGGAAGACTCTGAAAGAGAGACGCTCAGTAGCTCGGTACGGGCTTTTGTTGAAGTTTCGAGAACATACAAGCAGTATATTGCTCCCTCCTACGTATATCTCGCGAAGAGACCACGAGGATAAAATCAGAGAGGTTAGAGCCCACACAGAGGCATACCGACAGTCTTTCTTTCGACGAACAATACGAGACTCGAATAGAAGGGAGAACCGATAGAGGTACTCAAAGTACCCTCCGCCACACACCGTCATGTGGCTTGCGGAGTATGGATCCAAATGTAGACCCTGCGTTCTGCTGTCGACAGGTAGCTGTGAAGTAAGAGGCTACTAGGCCGTCGTCTCGGGCACCACAGTCTTGCCGTTTCGTTATGTCCCGGCGTGAAGCAAGAGTTAAATATTTAACTTAAAAGGAACACCATTTGAGGTGGTGGCCGGAGACAGCAGATTCATATACGAGGTCTGTTAAAAGAAATCCGGAACATTGTCCACAAAACTTTCCTACTCTTACCTCGTACTTATTGAGCAAGGTCTCCCTCGAAATAACACTCCTCCACAATTGATACATCGCTCCCAACGCAGTATCCACTTCCACTTGCTCTTGATGGATCATGCAAAGCGCCGTCTGCGAATTTTCTTTTATCTCGTCTGTCGTCGCAAATCGTCGTCCTTTCAACGTGGTTTTCAACCTAAGAAAAAAAAAGTCCGCTGGGGCCAGTTTTGGAGAGTACGCAGGATGAGACAGCGCAGTGATTTCGTTTTTTGTGCAATAGCCACGCATCAACAGGGAATGTGCGGTTGCGCTACCGTGGGTGGTGTCGCCACGTTTCACGCCGCTCGCACATATTCTTGCAGGCCTCGAAACACGTCCCGATAGTAACATCAACAGCATGTACCTGTAGCACGGATTCGTGATGAAGTAATTTTTCAAAGTCAAAGAAAACTAGCAGCATGGGTTTGATATTTGGCCTGACCTGACGAGATTTCTTTTTGTCTCAAAGAGAACGTTTCCCGCCCCACTCTGAAGATTGAACCTTGGTCTCAACATCATAACCGCACACCCACGTCTCATCATCACTTACGATTCTCTTAAGGAACTTTTCGTTCTCATTTGCGTGATCCACAAGCTCTTCACTGACTGCGAGGCGAAGGTCTTTTTGGTGGTGGTGGTGGTTAGTGTTTAACGTCCCGTCGACAACGAGGTCATTAGAGACGGAGCGCAAGCTCGGGTTAGGGAAGGATTGGGAAGGAAATCGGCCGTGCCCTTTCAAAGGAACCATCTCGTCATTCGCCTGAAACGATTTAGGGAAATCACGGAAAACCTAAATCAGGATGGCCGGAGACGGGATTGAACCGTCGTCCTCCCGAATGAAGGTCTTTTTGGTCTTGACTCATGAGCCGTGGGACGAACTCGACGGCAACACGGTGCACCCTAAGACGCTGTGTCAGGATTTCATGACGTGAACTAACTGAAATGCTACATTCTTCTGCAACCTTTCGGACAGTCAGTCCTCGATTGGCACGAACAGTTTCGTTGACATTCCTGACATGAGCATCGTTGTTAGCCTCTGTAGGGCGTCCTGAACGATGGTCATCTTCAACATCTGTCTGGCCATTTTTAAACTGTGTGAACCATTGGTAACACGCACGGATTAAGCGCTAGTCATCGTGGGCTTCCTGCATCATTTGATGTGCCTTTGTAAAGGTTGTACTGAGTGTCACGCAAAATTTAATGCTGACGTGTTGCTTCTCTGCCACCTCGACATTTGCAAACTGTGCGACACATCGTACGACTCATTGCAGCACTGAACAATAACTAATGCACATACAACAATGAAACGTCCGGCAGTTATGCGCTAAACATAGTCCTGTGCGGTGGTGCCAACGGCATTTCTCTCCAAATTACGGATGTTACAGAATTTTTTGAGCAGATCTCGTACAGCGGGGGCGTTCTCTGAGTGAGTGCTGATCGCCACCAGCAGTAGCATCGCTTGCGATTACGGGAAGAAATTCACCGGCTTGGCAATAACAGCGGCTCTAGCGAGGCTGTATGAAGACAGCGGTTCACCGGGCCGTTCCTACCAAACAGGTGAGCCACACTGCGTGCGCTATTCATAATGTCGAAAAAATTTCACGCCACGGAGGCGATTCGATGGCGGCATACGGCATCTAGGGGTTAGTACATGGATTTCAACATCGTCAGCCAACATACAGGGCTATTACAAATGATTGAAGCGATTTCATAAATTCACTGTAGCTCCATTCATTGACATATGGTCACGACACACTACAGATACGTAGAAAAACTCATAAAGTTTTGTTCGGCTGAAGCTGCACTTCAGGTTTCTGCCGTCAGAGCGCTCGAGAGCGCAGTGAGACAAAATGGCGACAGGAGCCGAGAAACCGTATGTCGTGCTTGAAATGCACTCACATCAGTCAGTCATAACAGTGCAACGACACTTCAGGACGAAGTTCAACAAAGATCCACCAACTGCTAACTCCATTCGACGATGGTATGCGCAGTTTAAAGCTTCTGGATGCCTCTGTAAGGGGAAATCAACGGGTCGGCCTGCAGTGAGCGAAGAAACGGTTGAACGCGTGCGGGCAAGTTTCACGCGTAGCCCGCGGAAGTCGACGAATAAAGCAAGCAGGGAGCTAAACGTACCACAGCCGACGGTTTGGAAAATCTTACGGAAAAGGCTAAAGCAGAAGCCTTACCGTTTACAATTGCTACAAGCCCTGACACCCGATGACAAAGTCAAACGCTTTGAATTTTCGGCGCGGTTGCAACAGCTCATGGAAGAGGACGTGTTCAGTGCGAAACTTGTTTTCAATGATGAAGCAACATTTTTTCTTAATGGTGAAGTGAACAGACACAATGTGCGAATCTGGGCGGTAGAGAATCCTCACGCATTCGTGCAGCAAATTCGCAATTCACCAAAAGTTAACGTGTTTTGTGCAATCTCACGGTTTAAAGTTTACGGCCCCTTTTTCTTCTGCGAAAAAAACGTTACAGGACACGTGTATCTGGACATGCTGGAAAATTGGCTCATGCCACAACTGGAGACCGACAGCGCCGACTCCATCTTTCAACAGGATGGTGCTCCACCGCACTTCCATCATGATGTTCGGCATTTCTTAAACAGGAGATTGGAAAACCGATGGATCGGTCGTGGTGGAGATCATGATCAGAAATTCATGTCATGGCCTCTACGCTCTCCCGACTTAACCCCATGCGATTTCTTTCTGTAGGGTTATGTGAAAGATTCAGTGTTTAAACCTCCTGTACCAAGAAACGAGCCAGAGCTGCGAGCTCGCATCAACGATGCTTTCGAACTCATTGATGGGGACATGCTGCGCCGAGTGTGAGAGGAACTTGATTATCGGCTAGATGTCTGCCGAATCACTAAAGGGGCACATATCGAACATTTGTGAATGCCTAAAAAAACTTTTTGAGTTTTTGTATGTGTGTGCAAAGCATTGTGAAAATATCTCAAATAATAAAGTTATTGTAGAGCTGTGAAATCGCTTCAATCATTTGTAATAATCCTGTATAAGGTAGTGACCTAGCTACCCGTTAATAGGGAATGCTCACAAACAGAAGGCTCAGTGTGACGTAAACGTGTGTAGCAAGCAGGCAGTCATGCAACGGAGATGCACTCTCGTTTCCTGCAGCGAACTGAGCGAGTTTGAAAGGGGACAAATTGTGGCCTTCCGAGTGGCAGGATGGTACTTTCGGAGAACTGACACACAAGTTGCACGTGCTGCGTCAGTCGCGCAACGATGCGGGTTTCGGTGGTCACACGGAACGTTCTCACGGTTGTAGACGAGGTTCTGGACGTCCACGCAACCCAGATTAGAGGGCTTGTGAGTCCTGATGCGTCAACAAGAACTGTTGCGAGCCGGTTATTAGCAGTGGGAATACGGGCGCGCGCGCACACACACCTGTAACCCGTCTTCCGGGGGAAGGGCATGCCGTAGTCTCCAGCGATGAAAGTAGACTCACTCTGCGTGCAAGTGATAATCGCTTGCAAGTACGACGTTCACCTGGCGATCGCTGTCTCCTAGAGGGCATGCGTCCAAGACACACTTGGCCCCACCTAGGCCTTATGCTCTTGGGTGCGATAAGCTACAACTTTAGTTTGATGCTAAATCACAGTAAGACTCAGTTTTTACAGTTTCTAACTCACAATTCAACAAGAACCGATATTGTGATCAGACAGAATGGGCATATTATAAGCGAGACGGATCAGTTCAAGTTCCTAGGCGTTCGGAGAGATAGTAAGCTGTTGTGGAAAGCCCATGTTCAGGATCTTGTTCAGAAACTAAATGCTGCTTTATTTACCATTAGAACAGTATCTGAAATAAGTGACAGTTCAACACGGAAAGTAGTCTACTTCGCATATGTTCATACGCTTATGTCATATGGTATTATTTTTTGGGATAATTCTTCTGATTCAAAAAGGGTACTTTTGGCTCAAAAAAAGGGCTGTTCGAGCTATGTGTGGTGTAAGTTCGAGAACCTCTTGTCGACCCCTATTCAATAGTCTGGGAATTCTGACATTGCCCTCACAGTATATATTTTCTTTAATGTCGTTTGTTGTTAGCAATATTAGCTTATTCCCAAGAGTTAGCAGCTTTCACTCAGTTAATACTAGGCAGAAATAAAATCTGCATGTGGAATGCACTTCCTTGACTCTTGTGCAGAAAGGAGTGCAGTATTCTGCTGCATCCATTTTCAATAAGCTACCACAAGAACTCAAAAATCTTAGCAGTAGCCCAAACACTTTTAAGTCTAAACTGAAGAGTTTCCTCACGGCTCACTCCTTCTATTCTGTCGAGGAGCTCCTGGAAGAGAGAATTGTCGCCTGAATATATTTCTTATATTTCATTTTATCTGTTTCCACTATTGTGTTATAATTTCATGCATTGACTCATTCCATGACCATGGAGACTTCTCCTTAATGTGGTCCCACGGAACAATAAATAAATAAATAAACCTTTGGTGTTTCTGGAGGGGACGCTAATCAGTGCTCGGTACGTGCGTAATGTTCTTTGACCTATTCGTTTTCCGTTACTGCAACAGGAAGGTGATGTATAGTTCCAACAGAATAATGCTCCCCCACGCAATACCCATGCAAGCCGTGCAGCAATTTCCCTGGCCACCGCGACCACCGGGCTTGTCTCTAAACGATCGGGTGCGGGATATGATGGAACGAGAAGAGACTCGTGCGACGTAACCAACAATTCTTACAGAACTATGTGAACAGGTCGAGGAGGTGTGGCATAACGTATGCCAGGACACTATTTGCCGTCTGTACGATCGACTGGATGCCAGAGTCAGCGGCTGCATTGCCGCCCTTGGAGGCTACACGTTTTACTAATATGGGTGTTTCAGCATGATTCGACGACAGCATGGTTCGGTGCCTGGTACCTCAGACGCGCTTGTGCTGTTGATCTGTAAATGTAATCATTCCATGTACTCCATATGCACTGTTGCAACAATAAATCTCGAGTGAATTCGAGACGTGTAAAACGGTGTACTGATTTATTTTTCCGGCAGTGTATTTGGATGCTTGCAAGCTCACTCATCAAAACCTACAGATGAACTATCTGTATACATAACTTGTGCGGAACCATCAGAGCACAAGGCTTACTGGGATTTCCCCAGTTCCTTTTAAGTGTATAGCCGGATATTTCAGATTCTCTACCTTAAAAAAAATCCGATTGTTTGCAGGTACACTGCTGGATAATTGCTAAAGGGCATGTGACACTTGTTAAGGAACTACCGACAATTGCTACGGTACACCCAATTAACGACAGTAAAAGGAAAGGTAAAGAGCGGGACGCGTTGGCTACAGCGAGGCCTGTGGACGAACGCTAGGTGAGCCTTCGGCAGTTCATGCAGTACGGTATTTGATGAAAGCTGTTGTGGAACCGATTCCTGCGACATTCAGTAAGGTACGGCAACATGTCTGCAAGACATTATTTGAGTGCTGACGATGGTGAACTAGCAGTTGTACGGCTCGAAGCCGGTCAAAGCGTTACTACTGTGACCACCATGATGCCGCTGAAGGTGTAAATGCAATTCTAAGGCATGGAGGTGGTCGTACACGGACCACAACACCGCAAGACGATCGGTACGTAGCCTTAGTGGCGAAAAGGAACATACATCGCACTCCTGGGCCGATCGCTGCAAACGTATCAACTGCTACCAATACAAGTCTCTCTACGAGAACCATTTCCCGGTGATTAGATCAGGCTTGTTTTTATTCTCTGAAGCCTGTTTAAGTGCATCCCATTTGAACGCTATCGGGGAGAAAGAGTTCGTTGGTGGTGGGGGTGGGGTGGGGGAGGGAGAGGAGGTGGGGTGGAGAGAGAGAGAGAGAGGGGGGGGGGGAGGAAGGGACGTTACTCACAACAGAATGTTCATGAACGTCATCGATATGGCCGAGGCGTTATGGTGGGATAGGCATTATGCACAATGGCCGAACACCGCTGCAAATCCGTATGGAAGGTATCGCTACAGCACTGGGTATTGCTGTCAGATTATTCTGGATCATGTGTACTGTTTAGGCGTGCAGTAGGTCCCGAAATTCTGTTCAAGGACGGCAGTGTCCGCCCATACAGGACCGGTGAGGCGTCTCACACACTGGAAAGTGAAGATATTGAGGTTATGGAATGGCCTGCGCATTCCCAGAACCTAAACCCTACAAAGCATGCCTTTGATGCTGTTGGCAGGCGTGTTTCTGAACAAACGCCCCCTTCCTCGAACCGTGAAAGAACTGAAAAGCACGTCGAGAGAGGAGTAGGGCAATATCCCCCAAAGACTCCTCAACAGTTTGATAGCAATCATGAATAACAGGTGTAAAATGAGCAGTAGTACCCGAAGAAGGCATATCCCTTACTGAGTGTCCGATATCAACCTTTATATTAGGAGTGTGTCCTGTGTGGACACGAACGTTATTTGTGTCTGTTATCCTGCTTTCCCATATGATAAAATCTGTATCATTTCTCATTATAAATATGCCACTCCACCTCTGTTACATGTGTACTGTGTTTCAAGTCGTCAGTCATTGCCTGTGACTATTCCTGTCCAACAGTGTCTCTGTTCCTTAGCAGTTGTCAAGCAGCGCAGAAAATCTATGACCTCATTGAGACAACTCATAATGTGGCTTTTAGGAAAAATATGGTTCAAATGGCTCTGAGCACTATGGGACTTAACTTCTGAGGCCATCAGCCCCCTAGAACTTAGAACTACTTAAACCTAACCTAAGGACATCACACACATCCATACCCGAGGCAGGATTCGAACCTGCGACCGTAACAGTGGCGCGGTTCCAAACGGTAGCGCCTAGAACCGCTCGGCGACTCCGGCCGGCGGCTTTTAGGACTATTATAAGACAATATTCAGAACTTGATACCGTATTTCGCTGTGAAACAGAGACACTATTTGTTCTACGGATGAAAGCTCGTAAACGACGGACCAGATGACTTACAGCTCTTCAACTCGCCTCCCACCACACCTGGTGCGCGAGACAACCTTCGTTCCAGGGACAAAGCGGGAGCTAGCGCTCGCAGGTAGATGGAGGTGCCTTGTATGAAAGAGCAGCGCCCTTTGAGGAGACCGATAAGTCGATACGGAAAGTCAAGTGGTCTAGGCTGGTCCGCCGGCCATCCAGCACGCCGCCGACAGTGGCGGACCAGCGTGTACTAGCAAGACCAGCAATTTTCGTCTTTAGTAAGTGCAATCTGAACCTATTTCCCTCCAGCTTGTATTTCTCCCTTCTAGTTCGAGTAACTACAGGTAGTTTCTTTATTTCTTACCCAAAGCCACTCTGCATTCTCGAGTAGCTTGATGCTTAGCCTGTTGCCCTCGACATATCTACCCTCTCAACATATTCCAGCTGTCGTCCTCCTGCACACAGCTAACCAGTATTTCTGCCATATTGCCAACACCACACATAATTTCCTGATCACTATCTACATCTGTTTTCTTTCCTTCATTCCATCTGCTAACCTTAATTTACTATTTGTCGTTCTTTCTCGGAACAGTCAGTCTCTTTTTTAACATTTAATTCCTTCATACTTCAACCATACTTTTGTGTTTGCCGTCATTAATCGATTCCACAAGAACGAACTGAGGAAGTGACGTAACACACTGTTACGAAGACTGGCCGTCTGAAGTACCTTACTCTGTACAAGGTGGTCAGAAACAATCTGAAAAACTGGTAAGGTTGTTGCAGGGCAGGTTGTCCTCAGAAATAACTGTTAAGGAGAAAACTTGATACGTTGCACCCTTCTCGAGTTAACTTGCGCTCAAGTTAGTCATTCAGCGCGTTGTGTGCGCAAATTCAAGCGGTCCGCCAGATACAGTTAGTGTCGGTTCTCATACCGTAGATGATAGCTCAGTCAAGAGACTGTTGAAACTCCGGCTCGGGTTCGGGCCTTAATACTATCTCATGTCCAATTTTTTGTATCGTTCTCTGGTTCGTTTTTAGAAAACCAAACGAATGACAGGTTTGGCGACATGTCTAGCGGGCCAGTTGAATTTGCGCGCGCAGTGACCTGAATGTCTAACTTCAACGCTAATTAACTCGGAAAGGGCACAGCGTATAGAATGATTTTCTTAACAGTTACTTCTCAGCACAACCAGGGTTAAATACCCTTGAAAGGATGCACAAAAAATTTTACAGTATGAATTGAAGTGTTGAATTATAATAGACATTAGAAGCGGAAAATGTAAAAGAAATTAACAAGTGAGCGTATTAAAGTTTCCATAATTGCCCTGACTCCACGGGAAAGCTTTTCAATATATTTCGGAGTGCGACGCCACAGTGGTTGAGACATGAGACATGTCTTCGCAAGGAAAACGTTCATTTTCCGTCCGTCCATCTTAACCATGATTTTTCGTGGTTTCGCTAAAGCGCTTTCGATGATTTCCGGAGAGTTCCCTAAATAAGGGCGAAGTGGCTGACCTTCCCCTTGTTATCAACTCTTTGCTTTTAGTCCATCTCTCAGGACGTCGTCGTCGCACTAAAATTTCCTTACTTTCTTCCATTGCACGGTAAGACCTCTCATCTCGTGCATATGAAGTTAACATAGTTCGACTCCGTAGCCGTCATTCTGCAGCAGTTTTAGGTGGAATCACTCTGGTCAACACGTCGCGCCGAAAGATGCCACAGTCAACATAGTTCGGAGAATCTTACTGTGCACAAACAAAGAATGGAGGTCACTTGCAAAGCGGATGTCAGCCTGAGCTGGCCTGAAGCAGCACAAAGAATGTGCCCTTGTTCTCTAATGGTGTAGCACACACTCTCTGTTGGCTGGCATCACAAAAGGCGGTGGACATGCACCATCTGCCTAGCCAGAAAGAACAAAGTATTCTTTGCCACTTCAACATGCCAGATGGCCAACTACTCCGACTAAATGTAGGCATACAGAGCCAGCTACTGTGCAGTCATTCTGACAAGGTCTTACAGAAACTATTTGGTGAAAAGTTCTGATTCTTTTGCTGCTTTCCTCCTCATGTGTCAGCTTCATGGTGAAGTGCCTATCGTTTCGTTAGTGGTCACAGTTATTATAATACTTTCAAGATAAGTACACCATCACCCAATATTTGAATGGTTACCAAAGAAAAATGGGAGTTGCTGTGAGTTTACATTTGGTGCACATTAGGTCATTCACTGCATCTTTGCTAACGTGCTGAATTTTCCTTTTGGATCGGGAGCGGGTATGTATCCATCTCCAGTATCGAGAAAATGGATTCTATGTAGTGCACTCACTTTCACCAGCGCGTGCTACAATTCAGCATAAAATTCATCATATTTCATGAATGATTCAGGACATTGAAACAAGAGAAGAGCATTTTGGCACGTTATTAATACATATATTATTAATATATATATTAGATTTTCAGTGGAATGATATTTTCAAGGACTATCAGTAGATGGTGAAAGGAGAAATTGTGTGGTTGTGGAACAACATAAACGAAGAGGATACACATGTTTTTATACATACATTGAGCTTTTTCATAAGCTACTGCGTCCTCAATTGCTTGTGCAGTAATAGACAATGATTTAAGATTCTATCTGAATAGTAGCTACAATAGCATGTTAGTGAAGTTAAGTTGTGTTAATTCCCCTACATTTTGGCAAAAGAAGCAAAAATTCACGGTGTAACAAAAGAAGTGTCAGTTACAGAGAATGCGTCACGGAAGATACTTCTCTGAAGGAAAAAAAAGGTTAATAAATCTGATTGAAATAAGTTGTCAGTTGTCAAGGGACTCCTGAACGTAGTGAATTTTTACTAATAAACTTCTGGGACTAAAACTGACTAAAGTGTTTTCAGTCTACATCACAATGATATGTGAAATATGAAAAAAAAACGCAGCAAATACTGTGCCAATATTTTGCTCCCATCTCTGTCAGAGTGAAGGTCTGACTTTTCTCACTTACAATGTCTTATAGTTCGTCAAAAATATTGGTAATCTTTTTCCATCTTAGGCAGTAGTCAGTTGGGTTCTGCAAGTCATCAATGTACCCACAGCTTTAAATCTGCCCGCTACGGTCGCAGGTTCGAATCCTGCCTCGGGCATGGATGTATGTGATGTCCTTAGGTTAGTTAGGTTTAAGTAGTTCTAAGTTCTAGGGGACTGAAGACCTTCGATGTTAAGTTCCATAGGGCTCAGAGACATTTGAACCATTTCAACATTGCAAGTCAATCACGTACCTCGGCACAAGCGTAGGGGAAAACTATTCTTGTAATTCTTTGAAAATCACAATGAATCCTTCAGACCTCGCATTTTCTTTAACACCTGAGAGCTCGGGGAACTGGACTATGCTTTCTATTAGAATTGGTCCCTTCTACTATGCGACTGTCATTTTAAATGCATCCGCGTCAAAACAGAAAGAAGTTATTTCTCAACTTGCAGTGTCTTACTATGGGCAGTGTGCAGTCAAGTCCACTTAAATTGCCATTTCAGCAATAAACAACATTAGAACAAACGTCCTAATTTTCGTTCCCGCTCTCTTTATTCCTCATAAATTAAAAAATATTGGGTTCTAAATCGAAAAGTCTTTCCAGGCATGCCCCTTCACTTACTTTGCCGTAATATATAAAGGCTCCATACTCTTCGCTCATTTACATCTAAAATTGTGGCAACAGACAGTGGAATAAAGTAACTTCAGAAGCTCAGGTACTTAATGCCTGGAAATTTAGCACAAAGTACTTCTCTACGTCGCTGTAATATTTTGCTGTTCCATTTCAAATAATTCTCTTAATTATTTCAAAACGGTATTGTAATGACGTTCCGTAGCAAATTTGCAGCACAAGTCGATTATGCAACTGTATAATAGATATTGAGATTTCCTATTGCCTTCTTTTGTTACACACATAATTTTAAGGGTTTATGACAATAGGTCGCTAGACTGCCTCTTTTTGTGCAAAGAGCCACTGGGTCTGCGAAGTTCCGTCGGACCACGAAGAAATAGAGATGACACCACGATTCTGCCGAACTGAAGAGAGTTGAGCCAACCGAAAAATGCCGCAACACATTTAACCGACAGGAAGAAGATGCTGTGATATGCAAATGATTAGCTTTTCAGAGCATTCACACAAGATTGTCGCCGGTGGCGACACCTACAACGTGCTGACGTGGGGAAAGTTTCCAACCGACTTCTCATACACAAACAGCAGTTGACCGGCGGTGCTGGTGAAACGCTGTTGTGATGCCTCGTGTAAGGAGGAGAAATGCGTACCATCACGTTTCCGACTTTGATAAAGGTCGAATTGTAGCCTATCGCGATTGCGGTTTATTGTATCGCGACATTGCTGCTCGCGCTGGTCGAGATCCAATGACTGTTAGCAGAATATGGAATCGGTGGGTTCAGGAGGGTAATACGGAACGCCGTGCTGGATCCCAACGGGCTCGTATCACTAGCAGTCGAGATGACAGGCATCTTATCCGCATGGCTGTAACGGATCGTGCATCCACGTCTCGATCACTGAGTCAGCAGATGGGGACATTTGCAAGACAACAACCATCTGCACGAACAGTTCGACGACGTTTGCAGCAGCATGGACTAGCAACTCGGAGGCCATAGCTGCGGTTACCCTTGACGCTGCATCACAGACAGGAGCGCCTGCGATGGTGTACTCAACGACGAACCTGGGTGCCCGAATGGGAAAACGTCATTTTTTCGCATGAATCCAGGTTCTGTTTAGAGCATCATGGTTGTTCTGGGTGTTAATTTCTCAGGATCTATGCACCCAAATTGCGTGAAAATGTAATCACATGTCACTTCTAATATAATATATTTGTCCAATGAATACCCGTTTATCACCTGCATTTCATCTTGGTGTAGCAACTGTAATGGCCGGTAGTGTAAATGTCGTGCTCTACCGAGTGCTACGGGAAGTACCGAGCGAAGCTGAGGCCGAGACTCAGTCTGCCCGCAGTCCGCACATCACGCCGTCGCGAAGTATGCACACCGTGGGCGGCCCTGGAATACGTGTGCACCTGCTCTGGGAAGCTGCAAGTCAGCGCACAGACTACCCGCTGCCCCTGTATTCCCACACTTGGCGCCGGACGGCTGCACAAGCGGCCGAGGCTTATATACGAGGTGCGGCTAGAAAAAAACCAGACTGATGCTGGAAAAAACATTTATTTACAATTATTTACAATTTCATGTTATCTCCTTCAATGTACTCTCCTCCTTGGTCTCTACACCGCTCCATACGAATTTTCCACTGTTCATAGCAATGCTGCAGATCATTTGCGGTAAGTCCATACATTACTTCCGTCGCTTTTTCTTTTACTGCTTCAACAGTCTCAAATCTAGTTCCTTTCAAAGCTGACTTGACTTTAGGGAAAAGAAAAAAGTCACAGGGGGCCAAATCAGGTGAGTAGGGTGGATGATCTAAGATGGGAATGTTGTGTTTTGCCAAAAACGTCTTCACTGACAACGCACTGTGAGCTGGGGCATTGTCTTGGTGAAGGATCCACGACTTTTTTCTCCACAAATCGTTCCGTTTTCTCCGTACTCGCTCACGTAGGGTAGCCAGGACGCTAATGTAGTAATGCTGATTCACTGTTTGTCCCTCTGGTACCCAATCAATGTGCACAATCCCTTTGATGTCAAAAAAACAATCATCATTGCCTTGAATTTCGATTTTGACATTCGTGCTTTTTTTTGTCGCGGAGAACCAGGAGTTTTCCAATGCATCGATTGGCGTTTAGTTTCGGGATCGTAAGTAAAAAAACCACGATTCATCGCAAGTAATAACATTTTGTAAGAAGGTGGGATCACTTTCAATGTTTTCCAGGATGTCAGAACAAATCATTCTTCGGCGTTCCTTCTGTTCAATTGTGAGACACTTTGGAACCATTTTTGAACACACTTTGATCATGTTGAAACTTTCATGAAGAATCTGCCTAACACTTTCCTTGTCAACTCCTGTTAACTCAGACACTGCTCTGATTGTTGAACGGCGATCTTGTCGAACAAGTTTACCGATTTTTTTCAATGTTTGCATCAGTTTTTGCTGACAATGGTCTGCCAGTGCGAGTGTCATCACTGGTGTCTTCGCGGCCATCTTTAAATCGTTTAAACCACTCAAACGCTTGTGTTCGCGATAAACAATCATCGCCGTACACTTGTTGTAACGTTACAAACGTTTCACTTGCAGATTTTCCTAGTTTGAAACAAAATTTGATGTTAACACGCTGTTCTTCCTGTACACTCAACATTTTCCGACGCACAGACAAAACGTCAACTACTTAAAACAGACGCCACGGGCAGACTGAGTGCAGGAGGCAGATGAAACTCGAGCAGTAGGCGGAGCGAGAGTCACGTGACAGGCCACGCGACTTTCAGCCTTATTGCATTCGTTTTATTGTTTCACCAGTACTAGTCCGGTTTTTTTCTAGCCACACCTCGTAGAGTGGTCTCAAGAGTGCGGGGAATCACCGGCGGCGCGCGCTCTCACGTGACGTGACGTCAGCGCACTGTGCGAGCGCCGCCCTCGCCTCGCCGCTGCTGAATGCGCGGGCAGGAGCAGGGCCAATCGCTGCCACCCTCACTCAGGTCTCTTGTCTCCGCTCTCAGACACTTCCATCTTCCTGACAGGGGGTAATCTCGCCCCCAGTTCCCGCCAGCCTTGTGACGCGCCACCCTCGCGCCTCAGACAGCTCGCTCATATTGTTTCAGTGGGTGCACCGCCGCAGCAGTCGCAGCCCGCATCGTATTCGTACTCGTGTGGATTGGGAAGGATGACTCAGAGGTTTCCTGGTTCCCAACATATACGTGGGGTAGTCGTGAAGTTTTAATTCTCATCTCGAAGAAATAAAATTAGGTATTTGTTGTCTGTTAGTTTGCAATTACCTACCTACCTGCCTGGTACACACGGAATTGCACTCGCCACAATACCGAGCACTCCCCATAGCAAAGTGCCGTCTGGATAGACCTGACACAGCCTCCAATTTACCGCTGCTTTCGAAAGCAAGTTACCACGAAACACCGCACTTTATCAACGGACTGCGCCATTTTGCTTTTGGCTGTTTTAGCTCCGTGCTACTGTATTGTAGCGTGGAGATATCACGGTGTATCAGTACTGCAAACCTGTAAACCTATCTGCAAACAAACCAACAAAATTTCCAGGTGATATTTTGAGTTGTATGAAAATCCCACCTTTGCTGCTTTTATGAATAGAAGAAATTCACTATGCTACTGACACCGTTTTCATGCATACCAAAGCACTCGGCAAGGTCTTACAAAGGTTGAAGCTGAAGATATGTAGATAATATAACTGGCAGCGGAAACGTTCAACGGCAATCTTAAGATATGTACTATTTCGAAGCTAAGTAATATTCATAACTGATGCACTTTGCCGTTCCATTGTTTGAAATGAGGTTCCAATATTTCATAAAAAATCCATTGAAGTGCACCACAGGGAAACTGGATAACAGCAGAAGTCCTGTGGCCTGCTGTATAGCTTCAGTCTCCGGAGACTTCCGTCAGATCTTTTTAGTAATCGCAAAAGGGACGAGAGCAGACGAAACCAAAGCATTTGCAGTTGTCAAGTAGCAAAGCATGTTAATATAATTAAAAAAATGAATAAAATGACTGAAAAATTACAGTAGCGAATGTGAAATCACACAATAAATTTGAACTTGAAGCTGGAACTCAATAAATTTTCGAAAGTCTTTGAATTCCCTCGTCATATACCTACACAGTGTCGATATCGGTAACAGAGAAAATCGTCGGGATTCTCGATGCGCGGGACGGATCAGCTACCGATACACACAATTAAGTTTTACGGAACCCTCGGAGTGCGAGTTCCACTCCTACTGGTCCGATATTTTTTTATGTACTATTCCCTCGTCTGTCTGTTGCCAAGGTAGGGAGAAAAATATGGCATACTGAATTTCATTCACGTCAGTGCTGTAACCGACTTTAAATTTGGCTGGGATTTTCGCAGGTCAGCTTTTGTGCTATAAGGCGTATTTAAATTGACGACCGTCTAATTTCTTCGGCCATGGTGTCCTAATGCACAGCCCGGTGTAGACCCGAATTAGTCGAGTCTGAAGCTGTCTTGTTTTTTTTCCATTTTTTTTCTTTTCCTTGCGCTCCTTCTTTTCCTTTTCCTTTTCCTTTTAGTGGTCCCTCAGGAACCTCTGTTCTTCATACGTCTAACAAGCTGTAATCTGTGAGTCCCGTTGGTGCGCCAATTCCGGAATGTTAGGTGCGAGCTCGCCGATGGCGCTCCTACCTGCCCGCTGCCACAGAAGCGGCTCCCGAGAGCGGGGGATTCCCTCTCCAGATTTGTGCATTGTTTGTGGAATAGCTGAAGCCGATTCCTTCTTTTATTGAGATCTTGATGTGTGCGTAACGCGCGCTGTTCTCTTCATATAGTAGGTCTGTCAGTCGTAATTTCTACGTCATTCCTTCATTGCATTGTACAAAATTTTGATTTTGATTGGTGATTTCTTTCCGACACTCCCCCCCCCCCCTCCATATTTTCTCGGGCGAACCATTTTTTGATTATTTACAAAGCTTCTTTCATGAGGGTCCACAAAAAATATAGAGCGCTTTTGTATTTTGCAGACTCAACATTCGCTTGTCCTGTTTCGTTCACCTTGTGTTGAAACATGATACTCACTTACAATAAGGGTACATAAATATATCAGTAAGCAGAATGTGTATAAGATTATATGTATTTTACTCCTGGTGTTTCCTTTAGTCAGTTCTACAGAATGAACCGTTGAAAATTCTAACAAGCCATACCATATCACACTTTTTCCCCACTGTGTAAGATACCGTCATTTATCCTGTTGGGATAGACTCTGATGTTTACCTGTGTGCTGCAGATTACATGATACGAAACACCTGATTTCCCTTGAGAAATACGCGTACGTGACTGGAAACATTTGCTTTCTTTATCAGACTAGCAAAAACATGATGCAATCATTTGTCAACTGCTTCTTGCTTTTTATCACTCGTGGCCGCAAAACGTGTTAAACATAATTTTTAACTGTATTTCTATACATTAATTTTATTAGTTTGCATAATTAACTTAATATTATTCTCAAAAACTCTGGGACCAAATATTTTTCTGGATAACATTTACGAGGGGCATAGTCCGTTACTTGACATAGGTCCAAAGGGACATATTTTAATCGGAAAACTGATGAAAGTTCGTGATTTTAACACTTATGTTTTTGGCAGTTCTTCCCGTGTTATATGGAGACTGTCCCCATCTCTTTCTCATTTTAATTACTGTTTCGCTGATTTTAATGAAGGATCAGTTACTGATTCCAATTCCATTCCTTCACTTTTATACACTGGACATTCATCATTAATGATGGTTTTAACAACTCAAGAAGTATGAGAACTTTGCCTAGCCATGCGAATTGTTACTCTGCTACATTCTCCGCTATCGAAGTATTAATTTATAAAAATTTTCTGTAAAGATACACACCAAAAGATGCAACTTTAAAGTTGCGAAACCGGTTGAAACTGTAATCGACGTCAATAAACACACCTACTGCGGGCTATTGGACTTTTTATTCAGTTTTATGTTTCAGTAGTTTTAACTCTTCTATGTAAACATCTGTTATTGCTCAATCAATTATGTATGCTCCAAAAGTAGATCACCTACGTGCTGACTATTTGAACGTACTTCCTCTTTTGAAAATTGTTTTCTCCTAAAGGTAACTCAAATCAGACAGAAGTCCAAAAACAAACTATGGATTACACAAGGAATAAAAACGTCATGTGGGACAAAAAGAATGTATCTACTATCTAGGAACTGTCCTGATGTTGGCATTGTAACGCATTACAAAGAATACTGCAGAATATTGAAGGAAGTAATCCAGAAATCAAAGCGGCTTTGTTATGAGAAAAAGATAATTACATCACGCAACAAAATAAAAAGTATATGGAATATGGTGAAGACGGAGACAGATGGGATAAAAAGGAAGAGGAAGAGATAGGTCTGAAAATTAATGACATATTGGTAACAAGTGCATGTAGTGTTGCAAACCTCTTAAACAAGTACTTTGTTTCTGACAGCCTGGAGTTATCAGGTTCAGTAAACAGTGCAATGGAATGCCTCAGATCTGTCTTTACAAGCAGCTTCAATAAAATGGAAATAACACTCCCGTCTCCGAAAGCAGTAGCATCCATCATAAAATCCTTCAAATTATATATTGTAGTGGTTATAATAACATATCAACTAAGTTAATCAAAGAGTGATCACGCGAGTTGAGTACTATCTAAAGTTATTTGTGTAATCAGCCCCTATCAGCGGAACACTTCCTGACTGGCTAAAATATGCTGAAGTTAAGCCTCTTTACAAGACGGGGGATAAAGAGAGGCCATCAGACTGTCGATCAGTTTCACTTTTGCCGGCTTTTTCAAAAATATTTGAAAACGTTGTTTGGGTTCCTTAGGGGTTCCAGTATAGAGAAAGCTATTTACAAGTACAATGAGAATATATATAATTCATTAGATAACAAATTAGTATTTTCTGTGACCTGTCAAAGCCTTTGACTGTGTAAAACACAGCATTCTCTTAAGTAAACTGCCATTTTATGGTGTCAACGGCCGTGCTGCGAAATGGTTCATGTTTTACCTAACTTCCAGGAAAGGAGGTTGTCTTTGCGAATTACCTGTGCAGTAAGCAATCAGCCCTCATCTCATTGGGAATTAATTACACGTGGTGCTCCTCAAGATTCCATCTTGGGTTCGTTTCTTTTTCTTGTGTACAGCAATGAACTCTCGTTTGTTACACTGCCAAATGCTAAGTTTGTTTTGTTTGCAGATGATGCAACCATTGCAATAAGTAGCAAGTCAAGTACAGATTTAGAAATGGCTCATAATCAAATTTTCACTGACATTAATAAATGGTTTAAAGCTAATTCACTCTGTAAGCGTAGGCTTCCGCGGCCGTTGTCTTCAAGTTAACGTAAGGCCCTGATGAAGGCTAGCTGCAACGCTGGCCGAAACGTTGGCGCATTTTAAATTATGACGATGCGGTCTGATACCCTGAAGAATTTTATTGACTAATTCACTCTCATTAAACACTGGAAAGGCCCACTATATGCAGTTCAAAACCTTCAACAGATTTCCTTCCAGCATGTGTATAACTTGCAGCTTGAAGAGGTTGACAGTGGTAAATCTCTGAGATTACAGCTTGATAATAAATTCTGTTAGGAAGAGCATATCAAAGAATTGCTGAAGCCCCTAAACATGTCTGTATTTACAGTGAGAATGATGTCAAATGTAGGAGACATAAATATAAAAATAGTGTGGAGTGGTCCCTTAGGACACACCGAAATTACAATCGAAATCAGTTGTAGTTGCCACACACTTCTTTAGTACAAATACGTTGCTCATAATAGATTCACAGTAACCGTAATTACAACAAAGCCTATCTTATGGAACACCAGAATCTTTTATGATATCTTCCACATATCGTTTTCTAGCAACCACTTACATTAATCTGAACCATATCCATGGACCTTTAATTAATTCAACATCATTGGCAAATAAACTACACCTACTTCATAACTTACATGGAAACTCTTTTATAAAGGGTGGTCCATTGATCGTGACCGGGCCAAATATCTCATGAAATAAGCGTCAAACGAAAAAACTACAAAGAACGAAACTTGTCTAGCTTGAAGGGGGAAACCAGATGGCGCTATGGTTGGCGCGCTAGATGGCGCTGCCATAGGTCAAACGGATATCGACTGCGTTTTTTAAAATAGAAACCCCCATTTTTATTACATATTCGTGTAATACGTAAAGAAATATGAATATTTTAGTGGGACCACTGTTTTCGCTTTGTGATAGATGGCACTGTAACAGTCGCAAACGTATAAGTACATTGTATCATGCAACATTCTAGTGTGGACGGTATTTGCTTCGTAATACATTACCCGTGTTAAAATGGACCATTTACCAATTACAAGGCCGATATCGTGTTGATGTATGGCTATTGTGATCAAAATGCCCAACGAGCGTGTGCTATGTACGCTGCTCCGTTTCCTGGACGACGACATCCAAGTGTCCGGACCGTTCGCCGGAAGTTACGTTATTTAAGGAAACAGGAAGTGTAAACTTTGTACACATAATTAATTACTATGAGGAAAGAAATACTGTGGGGTAGGAAAGAGCAACCTCCTGTCGGCGTGGGGGTGATAATGTTGAGAGAGAAGTGGGAGGAGATAGATTGCCAGAGAGGGAGAAGGTGAAGAATGATAGAGGGAGAAGGCTATGAACAGAGAGAGGGGAGGCAGGGAAATGGACAGAAAGAAGAGGAGATGGGCACAGAAAGGGAAGAGCTGGAGATGGACAGAGGGGGTAGTATAGATGGACAGAGAGTGGGGGGTTGGGGGGTGGACAAGGTGGACAGACAATGGGAACAGAGCAGGTGGACAGAGGGTGGGGTTAAAGGTGGTGGGCAGAAAATGGGAGATAGAGGAAGTGGACATTGTGTGGGGGACGGAGGAGATGGAGGGGGAGAGGCAGGAGGAGGAGAAGGACTAACGAAAGATTGGAACAAATTTATAAATGTGTGACGCTGTACACTCAGCTACTTTTATCTTAAGAAAGATATGATGGAGGAAGACCTCGTAGGTACAACTGTAGTGTCTGCAGAGGTAGTGGATGCGTTGTCTCAGGAGGTGGTCGCCGATGTGTTGTCCTCGTGGTCGCAGCTTTCTCACCCAGATGGGGTCTACATTGCCAGCGGTAGCTGCACCTCTGGCTCATTAATGAAGACGTAGTGGACGCAGCCGGTGAACCATCCGTCACCTTCTCCGCCCGCACACAGCAGTCGCCTGGACGCGAGCTATGCGCTGAGCGACCCCTAGCCTGAGGAACGCCTTGGCGCTCTGCTCGTCTGTCACGGCTTCATTCGCCACGTGACGTCAGTGTGTCGCACTCGGTCGCCTCGACACGAGCGCCGCTCTAGTGTAATTAACACGTCAGGCGCGGCAGCCGGGGCGCCCGTCTCCGCGGGTCGGTCGAGGAACGTCACTGAATACGGCTGTCTTCGTCGCTCCAGTACTTCTCAATTGCGTTCGTGCCACGTATTAATTCACGTGCGTCTCTCGCGCTGATTGTACACTAATTGGAGAGGCTCTGCCCAGCACTAAGAGAGAATCTTGAAATACAGTTCACGCATCCAAGAGTTCGGTACCGGCCATGGAGAATCTTCTCTTTACTCACACTTGGCGCTGTGGCAGTGGATCCATGAATTAATGACGGTCATAAAGGCAACGACAAATCAAAATTTTGAGTGTGTAATGCGACATAGCTTTGTTGTCATAGATCTTAATTAAAATTCATAACATTTAAAATTAAAATCTTCTAGAACTACATACATCACACAGTACTCTGCTACACTCACACTGCTTTGCAAATTTCAAACCTGCATGGTAATTCAGACAGCTTATTTATGTATATAAACAAGGTATTTAAAAAATATTCATCTTTTCATAAGACTATACTCTGAAGCGACAAAAGTAATGCGATAGCCATATACTCATATACAGATGACGTTACACAGAGAAAAAAGGCAGTGCGCTGGCAGAGCTATCGTCTGTAATCGGGCGATTCATGCGAAAAGGTTTATGCCATGGCTATGGACGCACGACGAGAATTAACAGACGTGGGACACGGAATGGTTGTTGGAGATAGACGCATGTGAAATTTTATTTCGGAAATCTCGTGGGGGATTCAATATTCTGCGATTCACAGTGTCAAAAGTGGCCTTCGCAAGAATTTTTTCCAATGTGTCTTAGTTTGATATATGCATTACGCATGGTAATTCCACTGTAAATACACTACTGGCCATTAAAATTGCTACACCAAGTAGAAATGCAGATGATAAACGGGTATTCATTAGACAAATTTATTATACTAGAACTGATATGTGATTACATTTTTACGCAATTTGAGTGCGTAGATTCTGAGAAATCAGTACCCAGGACAACCACCTCTGGCCTCCATACGCCTGGGCATTGAGTCAAACAGATCTTGGGTGGCGTGTACAGGTACAGCTGCCCATGCACCTTCAACACGATACCACAGTTCATCAAGAGTAGTGACTGATGTATTGTGATGAGCCAGTTGCTCGGCCACCATTAACCAGACGTTTTCAGTTGGTGAGAGATCTGGAGAATGTGCTGGCCAGGACAGCAGTCGAACGTTTTCTGTATCCAGGAAGACGCGTACAGGACATGCAACATGCGGTCGTGCATTATCCTGCTGAACTGTAGGGTTTCGCAGGGATCGAATGAAGGGTAGAGCCACGGGACGTAACACACCTGAAATGCAACATCCACTGTTCAAAGTGCCGTCAATTCGAACAAAAGATGACCGAGACGTGTAAGCAATGGCACCCCATACCATCACGCCGGGTGATACGCCAGTATGGCGATGACGGATACACGTTTCCAATATGCGTCCACCGCGATGTCGCCAAACGTGGATGCGACCATCACGATGCTGTAAACAGAACTTGGATTCATCCAAAAAAATTACGTTTTGCCATTCGAGCACCCAAGTTCGTCGTTGAGTACTCCATCGGAGGCGCTCCTGTCTGTGATGCAGCGTCAAGGGTAACCGCAGCCATGGTCTCCAGGCTGATACAGTAGTCCATGGTGCGGCAAACGTAATCGAACTGTTCGTGCAGATGGCTTTTGTCTCGCAAACGTCCCCATCTGAAGACTCAGGGATCGAGACGTGGCTGCACCATCCGTTACAGCCATGCGGATAACATGCCTGTCATCTCGACTGCTAGTGATACGAGGCCGTTGGGATCCAGCAGGGCGTTCCGAATTACCCTCCTGAACCCACCGATTCCATGTTCTGCTAACAATCACTGGATCTCGACCAACGCGAGCAGCAATGTCGCGATACGATGAACAGCAATCGCGATAGGCTACAACCCTACCTTATCAAAGTCGGAAACGTGATGGTACGCGTTTCTCCTTTTACACGAGGCATCACAACAACGATTCACCAGGCAACGCCGGTCAGCTGTTGTTTGTGTATGAGAAATCGGTTGTAAACTTTCGTCATGTCAGCACGTTCTAGGTGTCGCCACCGGCGCCGACCTTGTGTGAATGCTCTGAAAAGCAAATCATTTGCATATCACAGCTTCTTCCTGACGGTTAAATTTCGCGTCTGTAGCACGTCATCTTCGAGGTGTAACAATTTTAATGGCCCCATTGGGCGACCTGTGCGCCGGATGGGGATGAAATGATGATGAAGACACCCAGCTGAGAGGAGAATATCCCAGACCCAGCCGGGAATCGAACCCGTGCCCTTTACGACGGCGGTCCTTCGCGCTGACCTATTTTTTTTTTGTTCGTTGCAATTGCTCGTAGCGGACGTCACATGACATGCGTTGAAGTTCGTTGTTGATCCTTTTACTCAGTTTTTTTTTATTAGAGAGAGCAGCCTGCTCTCTGACCGAACGCGCTGAGCTAACGTGCCGGCACCATTCAACTATCGGGGCGGACCGAGAGTACCACAGGTCAGAGATCTCACCACTGACAACGGAGCCGCCGACGGACTTTACTGAACTACCGAGATTGGTGACGTTTTTGTAGAGTTGTGAGTGCTAACAGACAAGCAACACTTCGTTAAATAACCGCAGAAATCAATGTCGGACGTGCGACGAGCTTACTGTTAATTTGCGTCGGCAGCAGACGACCGATGCGAGTGGCTTTGCTAACTGCACGACATCGCCTGCAGCGCATCTCTTCGGCTCGTGACCATATCGGTTTCACCCTAGACAATACTGTGAAACCGTGGCCTGGGTAGGTGAGTCCCGACTTCAGTTGGTAACAGGTGATGGTAAGGTTAGAGTGTGTCGCAACCCCCCCCCCCTCCCCAACGAGCCTTGGACACAAGTTATCAACAACGCGCTGTGCAAGGTGGCGACGGCATCATAATGGTGTGGGCGGTGGTTTAGGGAATGGAACGGATCTTCTGAATCTTCGGCTTGTTGGAGATCATTTGTAGCCATTCCTCCCAAACAACGATAGGTTATTTTGGGGGACAATGAGCCATGTCACTGAGCCGCAACTGTTTGCGTTTGGTTTAAAGGTCATTGTAGATAGTTCGAGTGAACCCCATCGAACATTTATGGGACATAATCGAGAGGTGAGCTCGTGCACTATAGAGGCAGTATGGGTCAATATTTCTGCAGGGGACTTCCAACGACCTGCTGCGTCTGTGCCGCGTCGAAATGGCACAGGGAGGTGCGACACGATATCCCGTGACGCCTGTTACCTCAGTGTATCATCTGTGCGAAATAAGATAGGGAAATGGTTATGGATTATAGCTTTTGTGCAGAAAGTACGAGGGTTGTCCAGGAAGAAAGTTCCGATCGGTCGCGAAATGGGAACCACTGGGAAAATCTGGTAAAGATTTCCACAGATGTGTAGGGCAGTGGCTCTAGTATGTCTCTAGTGTGCCCGTCGATCGTGTCGCTTCGCTCTTTTCAGTTTTGAGTGAACAGTGAGTATGTAAAGATGCGTAGGGAATAGCGTCTCTCGCTAAGTAGGAGGGCCTGGTTAGAGATTTCGCCTGTGTCATGCAGCCCACATAACACAACTGTCGAGCGGTTCCTTCCTCATGCCAATTCTCGGCCGTACCCTGCAGGGGCAATGAAGACGCTCCTGCAGCGTTTGGGATGAGAAGTGCTTGATCACCCACAATACAGTCTGTAATTGGCTCCCCCTGAGTCTCATCTCTGCTCACAAGAACCGCTGGTTATGAAAACAAAAATTTACCACAGACGACGAATTGCAAACCAGTGCAGATAACTGGCCGAAAGCACAGGCGGCTGCTTTCTATGACGAGGATATTGGAAAGTTTATACAACACTACGACAACACTCGAAACTGGAGCGGCAGCTATGTAGAGAAGTAGGTGGAAGGTATACCTAACTGTTGCAAATAAAACGTTTCTGGTTTTCACTGTGGTTTCCATATCGCGTCCGATCGGAACTTACTTTCAGGACATCCCTCGTAAATGTTTTTCCTAGGCGCCAGATGTAACTTGCGAGATAGTGTTGATGCAGGTAGGTCTGACCTGGAGAAGCCAGCTAGCTCGGTTGCTCGCTCTTTTATTATCCAGTATTCGACGAGTGGGGATGACGGCAACGCACCGGCAAAAGCCGTCTTGGGTTCTTTTCAGCAGTTGCAATCAAGTCACAAATGTACGGCGTGGATTTCGTTGAGAGTACGGTACTGTACCTCCTACGCCACAAAGCATTCGACAAGTGCTGCCGGTAGCTTTTGCGTGCTGGTTGTTTACGTAAGAAGGGATCAACAGATCGCCCCTTCTTGCTCGCTTAAAACGCAGGGTTTCACAGGCAGGTCACACAGGTCGACTCGTAATTCCATCCGTAAGTTAGTTGATCCTCACATGTCTGTCTGCCTAGTTTTGCTGAGACGTTCGTGCCTCAAATCACACAGGATTCAGTTGCTACAAGCCCGTCCTGATGGTGATACCGCGTAGATGGAAGATAAGTATCACGGAGTAATAGAGCGGTGATGCTGGGGTTTACAGGAATACGTAAAGACATTCCAATGAAATATCTTCGTGCTTTTGCTACACACAAACTCCCAGTTGCCTTACATGAGAGCTGATAGAACAATTTTATAACACAAAATTTTTTTAAAAATTACAACTGTTAAGATCTATGAGCAGGGAAAATATGAATTTAGTCCGCAACTCGTGGTTGTGCGGTAGCGTTCTCGCTTCCCGCGCCCGGGTTCCCGGGTTCGATTCCCGGCGGGGTCAGGGATTTTCTCTGCCTCGTGATGACTGGGTGTTGTGTGATGTCCTTAGGTTAGTTAGGTTTAAGTAGTTCTAAGTTCTAGGGGACTGATGACCATAGATGTTAAGTCCCATAGTGCTCAGAGCAATTTTGAATTTAAACTTTCACTCCCCCTTTAACTTCAAGAAACAACTAATATTAAGACAGCAGCTAATGAACCAGCATGACGTAAACGTACTTAGAATCAACCAAAGCAATTTTCAAATTATGTTCTGGTTCTATCTTCCCGCATTTAGAATAAACAATTTTAGAAGAGCCCACAGATGATCTTCACATAAAAAACGAATCTAAGTAAGTAAATGGCAGACGTGTCGTCAGCAAGTAACAGGAAAGATTCAAATTTGCGCTCTGAGTTCACAGTCCTGCATTTCACAATAAATAATATTAAACTGACTACGGGTAATCCTTACACAACAGACCTGTCCATTGCTATTTTGAGTTGAAAACCACACTTTAACATTACCTACATACAGTCTTCTTTCCAAAATGTGAAGGACACCTTTCTCAACAATAATCAAATGAATAAGAGGATACTTGTAACTGAACATAATGTAATAAATATGGTTCTTGTCAAGACAAGCACGCTCATTCAGAACTACGTGGACTCAATACAATAACTCTAATGCGCACCAGTAAAGTACTTCACTACAACCAAGTCACTCAATCGTGTGAGCTGTAAACGTGCTTTTTCAAGCCGGAACGAAATCACACGAATCCACGTAGGCTAACAGCTGCAACCTCCTATCTCGACCAACATCACATTTTTTTTTTTATGTAGCTGTTTAACGTCGCTCAGTGCCCACAATTCGGCGAATGGCGGTATGCAGCAGTTCCAACGGGGCCCCCCCTCATTAAATTTTTCGTGCCCTCTCGATCCAACAACGGCTTGGAACCTCCGGTTGACCGGCCGTGTACCACGACCATTCCAACGGATCATCAAGGCAGAGACTGCAGGCACTCTTCACCAGCCGTCCCTGCCTTAGCAGAGGCGCCACTCGACGGGAATTCAAAGTGGCGGCCGCTGGCGCCGGAATCGGTCCGTCACAGTAAGTTTCCTGCAGAGAAACGGCCAGGCTGTAGTTCCGGTCCCTGTTTTCATCGGCAGTCATTTTTGGACATTATCATACTAGGCTCGAACTTCACACTGACTACACTAGTCGTAACACGTGCGACAATGAAACGGGTGATTCTGAAACGCCACTAGCAATATAAATTTATTTACGGCGATATAAAAGGAATACAACAACATGAATTTACAACGCTTGCAATTTAAAATACCCACCACGTAAAAGTGACGTCTCGTAAGTGACCACCATTATCTTTCACAAACATTTGAAGTCTTTTATGGACGTCAAAGGTCGCATTTTGCAGGTCCGCCACTGGAAGTCGATTACTTTCCTTCGGACTTTGATCCTTCGGATCCTACTTGCCGTGTGGCTGGCCTCACTGGTAGATCTGAGATTCCAACCAACCAACCAACCAAAAGAAGAAATCACACGCTGAAAAGTCAAGAGATCTTGGAGGCCAATAAATTTCCTCGTAAATATAGATGAGATGACCAGGAGAGACGTGCTGTAACGTGCAAATGGAGTGCCGCAAGGTATGGCGTGTGGGCTTGTTTTGTTGGAAGAATGTGTTTGCACTTACAGGAAGTTCAGCAGGCTGTCGCACTAGAAAATGGTTCAGTTTGTGAACATGAAGTTCTGTATTCTCACAAGGGAACCTCCCCATCGCACCCCCTCAGATTTAGTTATAAGTTGGCACAGTGGACAGGCCTTGAAAAACTGAACACAGATCAATCGAGAAAACAGGAAGAAGTTGTGTGGAACTATGAAAAAAAAATAAGAAAAATATACAAACTGAGTAGTCCACGTGTGAGATAGGAATATCAAGGAAGATGTGAACTCAGGAGCGCCGTGGTCCCGTGGTTAGCGTAGGCAGCTGCGGAATGAGGGGTCCTCGGTTCAAGTCTTCCCTTGAGTGTAAAAGTTAATTTTTTATTTTCAGACAATTATTATCTGTCCGTCCGTCTGTCCGATGCGATCGCTTTTTTGGGAGTGGTTATCACATCCACAAGAAACCCTAAATCCGGCAAGGTAGAAGAATCTTGTTACCCTTTCGTCAAGTGTACAAGTTAGGTGGGTCCACAACATGTGCTTGTCATGTGACGCACATGCCGTCACCAGTGTCGTATAGAATATATCAGACGTGTTTTCCTGTGGAGGAATCGGTTGACCTATGACCTTGCGATCAAATGTTTTCGGTTCCAATTGGAGAGGCACGTCCTTTCGTCTACTAATCGCACGCTTTTGCGATGCGGTCGCAAAACACAGACACTAAACTTATTACAGTGAACAGAGACGTCAATGAACGAACGGACAGATCATAACTTTGCGAAAATAAAGAAACTAAACTTTTCACTCGAGGGAAGACTTAAACCAAGGATCTCTCGTTCCGCCACTGCTCACGCTAACCACGGGACCACGGCGCTCCTGACCTATGATGTTGCCTATCTTGCACATGGACTACTCAGTTTGTATATTTTGCTTATTTTTTTCATAATTCCTCACAACTTCTTCCTGTTTTCTCAATTGATCTGTGTTCAGTTTTTCAAGATCTGTCCACTGTGCCAACTTATAACTAAATCTGAGGGGGGTGCGATGGGGAGGTTCCCTTGTCAGTAACAGCATTGCCATCATCGTTTGGGGAAAAAAAGAGAGAGAGAAAGAGAGAGAGAGAGGGGGGGGGGCACTATCATCCCAAGCGATGATGCACCGCACCATACTATCACTTTCTCACTTTCTGATTGTGACATGGCGTTTCAGGATGTTAACAAAGCAGGACACAGAAAAATTTGCCTCATCGCCCATGTTCAGATCTGTTGCAGAGGCCTGCGTTGTCGTTATTTCCAACGATTCCTGGCAAAACTGTAGTTTCATTGTGAGGTCGTCTACATCAGTTTTTGTGCCATCTGAATTTTGTGTGGGTGGTATTGCAAGTCCTTGTGCAACATTCGGCGTACCCTGCGATCTGATTTGCGAAGCTGCAGCGCCTGCTCGAGTGCAGAAGGCCTGGGGACTTGGGCTGAAGCCATCTTCCACCCTTACGTCATTCTCCGGTCTGCACACGCGTTTTGCACTTCCACCTCTCTTTCGCACCGTTTCCTCAAACATCTGTAATCACACTTTGATAGCAAGTGCTGATGGGACTGAGGTATTACGCGTGAGACTGTAATGAACACAAGATATACGCAGTGCGGCCACGTAGCCTTCGTTGCTTCACGGGAGTACTGCGCTGTTCATCGACCCGCGATGCCATCTCGACAGAACATCGTTATCAGGAACAATGGCGAAGGTTTGCTGTCCACATGGCACCACTCCCGTTTTCTGATTCCTAATATAACGTGCTTTTTCCAGGGTTGCCAAATAACCCATTTCATCGCCGCACCTGTTACAAAAGTGTTGCCATTGTTCACAAACAACAGAAGGACGGACATTGTACCACCTGCCTGCAGAGCGCCAAATGACCACCACAACGTTCCACCCTGTGGTTGATGTCTTCACAACATTCTAGTTCGTTCTCCCGTCGTCGTCGTCGTCGTCTCTCTCTCTCTCTCTCTCTCTCTCTTCCCCCCCTCCGAGTACATAATAATATCCACGTCATCAATCACGTGACGCCTTCTGAAGCGCTACTGACAATTTGAACTTTCGTTTGTTTCATGTTTTTTTTCCAAGCAGTTTTCGTCGTTTCCCGTTTTAATTGCGAAAATGTGTGGTATGCCAGATAGCTAAAAACCCGTACGCCTTATTCCCGTCAGTTGGATGCCTGGACCAGGCAAGTTGACCAGGCTATGAAGGTATTTGAATCGCAACCGTAATAGCGGTGCTCAGTAAGTGGCAAGGTATCCAGATTTAGGATTCCCGTCGTGTCTTCGAATCCCTTTGGTTCCTTTGAAAAGGACACCGTCGATTTTCTTCGCTACTCCTGTCACATCGGAGCTCATGTCTCATCGTCAATGGTAAGTTACACTGCAATGTTTTTTCTGTGCCCCTTATTTAGAAGGAAGAAAATCCTGACTTCCTCCCTTCATGCACCTTTTGCCCTAAATGTGTCTGTTTACATTGGACGACTGCGGCGACCACGTGCAGGAAGTATTATTTGAGATGTTGATCTTATAAATTATCTTATGGCAATGGAAGATCCGAAACGTTCCACTTTTCGTACAGTGAAAATTCGTCAAAACTTGTAACTGCAAATTGCAAAACTTGGATAAATAAATGTAGGTGAATAATTAGCGCCGAAGCAGATCAACAGTGCGAAGACAATTTGGACTGCTGAGCGAGTGCAGTAAGCGATATTAATTGCACCTGCGTGGCAATTGGGACGCTAAGAGCTGAGCTGAAATATCAGGGACTAAATACATCAGTGAGAACGGGTAGTTAGCCCATCAGTTAGAAATTTGTCGCTGATGTTGTAGACGTCTGCGCTAGCAAGAAGAATGCTACTGGAATCCGTAAGTCCGTTTTCCGCATGCAGAAGTGCCTTTTTTACCGGTACTAAGACATGCTATGAAACTGTTGATCGCCTTGCTGAGGGGAGGATTACAGAAGTATATTTACAGCCAACAGCAATCCCCTATACGGATTTCAGCTCGACGATCAAGAAAGCTGCTTATGGCGACTAGAACTGTGAATGACACGTAACCCAGCGCTATACTGGCGGTCACCCGGCGGCTATACAGCCGAATGTTTCTTCGCAGTCATTGTTCAACTCAAGGATACCGCGCACTGAAACCAACGCAGCGGCATTCCGTCCCCGATGGGACATAACGAGGACTTAAACAACAGCAAACGGTATAGTCGATTGCCTGTAATGCAGCAATATAAGGAAACTGTAATACTGGCACTGTCCGCCAACAACTGACCACGAAGTAATGATTATCGCAGATGTCTACAGGTTTACGATACTGCGGATATAAGCGCGCAGACCTCTTGGCCTGGACAAGCCTGTTATAGTGACGGGAACTTCAGGGGGAGAGTTTTGCTGCGTTTTGCGGCAGACGCTCGCCGAGGTAAGTTTCGCAGTCTGCCGGCGCACCCTCGCCGGCCGTCTCCATGGCAACCGCACCCTCGCGGCCGTTTAGCGGTCTAATAGCGGCGCTCTCATCGCGGCGCCCCCGCGGTCTGCCGGCCATCTGTGCGCCGAGAACACGAGGGCGCACCAGGCAAGAGCGTGGGCGCGCCTCTCTATGCGGAGATGCGCTCGATACACTTCACGTCCAGTGTTCTTGTCCTTTCAGAGACGTCGTGGGATGGAGTAATGCGTTTATCGCTGGCAATACTTCTGCGCGCTGATGTGGCTCTTCCTCATTTATGTGGTCCATGTGCATTTCGTCATGGGTCGCAGATGTTTTTCCAGTATACTCTCGTCTGACGTATTGACTTCAGCAGTCCTCTCAAGCACTGACCGCGGCCCAGATTAGTAATACGTAGACGTTGTAAAACAAATGATATACAATGCGCTTGTTGTATAGTTATTCAGAGATCGTAACACAGAATAATAATACGGCACTGCTTTAGGCGCGTAATACACAACGTATCATCGCTGAATATATTAAGAATGTTACAGATTGAGTTCGTTCAGTCAACAACGCGGAAAAAGCAATATATATAAGTGTTGCTTCTTCCACAGAAGTCGCGCTGGGTTCTTTTCGTTTCAAATACATCCTATAAAAGAAGGAAGTATTGTTGCTCCCGATAAGCCAATACAAGTCAATTATCATTTTTGAAACCGTGTTGGTAGGTACTCAGAGAGCGCACAGGATAGGGTCACGATTGTGGATGGAGCCGTAAACAGTTACTGTGACTTGCAGAATCATACAAAAAGCTTTATTTTTCTATGAACCACTTTTTTACACATTGCTTTAAAAGATCACAGTTAGACAATACGGCTGAAGACCTAGTTAAAGAAAACTTGAGATGCTTTCTGGGCTGAAGACCCAAAACCACACCAAAATCAAGAACGGCTGAAAGCCCGGCTTAGAAATCAAAAGAAATTAAAAAGAGAAGTTAATTTAAAAAACATGCACTTGAAAAGAATTAGCGTCTGAAGGCTTAAACTTCACGTGTGAAGGACAACTATAATTAAAACACATTAGTAAACAGATTTTCTAACCAGGAAATATCTTTTTAAACTTAAAAAAAGAACGGCTGAAAGCCTAGTTAAAGATATATAAACTTTTTGCACGGCTGAAGACCACAAACAAATTTGAAACAACGGCTGAAGGCCTGAACAACAAGTCAGACAAACAATTTAAAACTAACAACTTCCTTCTTATATAAAAAAAAAATTCCTTTAAAGAATACACACGGCTGAAGGCCTTATTAAAAGGGGGTTCACGTAAATCCTCGGCTGAAGACCACACATAGCACATCAAACAACTAACGGCTTAGAGGCTGGATTACAAACAATTTGAGATAGAACAAATTTTAAGGAAAAAATTTTTTTTAAATAAAATCAATCTTCAAAATTTTAATTTAACACGGCTCAAGGCCTTTACGTAAAATTTAAAAAGAACTGAATTAATACACGGCCGAAGGCCATGCACAACACTTCAAACTGAAATGAAAATTACAATCTAAAACAAACAGAACAAGTAGTACTCAGAAGTGTTCCAGGGGTCGGCCTGAGAAGTTAGCTCAAACGTAAGGTAAGGTGAGACAGGCAGCCAAGAGTTGAAGTTAAATAATCGGATGGCAACCCAAACTAGGGACAGCCCAAGGACCGACCAGCAATTTAACCAATTCCCTTCCGTCCGACCAACGACCAACGATGGAAAATACCGGCCGAGAACGAGGATACGAACAGTACTAAATCTTCAGAAATTGGCGTCTAAAAAGAGCCAAGGGAACAATAACCACTCTAAGCAAAATATGAATCAAACAAGTTAAAAGGCTGTCGAAGTACACGCCGTGCCCGACAGCATCAACACGACGAGAAAAGTCACAATTATGGATAACTACACTAACGACCAGGGAAGGTAACTGGGGTGTTAACGGCCGCGGGGCAGAAAATACCGCTAGTTCACTTCACTGGCAAGTAACAGTCAATTTAATAATTTGTCACAATATAGGAAGACGGCTGCAAGATTTTGCCGACTCCAACACATCATACGTTGCTGCTAGCCCGAACGGCTCATGGAGTAACAACCCGCAAATGAACGAAGAGACGTCACAATAGTTGAGGTTTCATTACAGGTTAACTGATCACTCAACTTCAGCGTCCAGGTTCGGTGTGCAACGAAATTTGTCGCTCGCGCAGCTAGCGCCTCGCCATCCGACAGCGCGTGCACGCAGCCAGCAGTCCTGGCCTGCCCGCGCGCTGCAGAGACTTCATCGCTGCTCCGTCCCAACCGACTGACTACCACACACACCACCACCACCCGGTCACAACAAAGATAGTACGATAATTCTAGTATCGATAAGCGCTGCTGCTGTCACTCAAGGAGGCAAGCCAGCAACTTCGTCACGCCAGTAAGGAAGAAACATGACGCCACTCGATGTGACAAAATGCCAAAGAACAAACGGCATGAACGCGAGCAGCACACGGCTCAATTTTAATAGGCGTTTCGTCTTAATTGATCTAAATTTCTAAATTCATTTAACTGTTTGTACACGTTCGAGTTCGTCCGTTAGTATAGAGAACGGCATTTTAGCCAAGTCAGTCTTTTAAACGATGGTGAATAGCTTTGCACCCTCTCTGCGTAAATATAATCCCGTATTCCAAAAAAATCTCTCTCTCTCTCTCTCTCTCTCTCTCTCTCTCTCTCTCTCTCTCTCTCTCTCTCTCTCTCTCTCTCTCTTCCCTTCCATCCCTCCTTCCCTCCCCCCCCCCTCTACTTCCAAATAATACACATTTCCGTGAAATCACATATGCACTTTCGCTAGATAAATAAATCCTTTTTAGTGAACATAGTTGCAATGCATTATGTTGCAATCTCAAGCAGGCGCACCACTAAATACCGTTATATTTGAGAGTTACCCACTTTGACTTATTTTATATCCAAATTTCCAGACATGGTTCCGCTTTAGAAGTCGGTAAAAGGAATTCATTAACGCCCTATTTAATTAAAAGCGTGTTGCCGTAAAGGATAAACAGTTCATTCCTCAGAATCGTGCAGTCGAAACACCCTTAGCGTAAGGGACGTGGTTGTATGTGGGATTGGGAAGGAACTTAACGATGTACAGCAGGTGCCGAACCCACCGCCAGTCATCGTCCTCGTGGTGTCTGGGCGTATTGGCCACAGTCACAAAGTCACTGATGTCCAAGTGTAGCTCTTTGATTTCTTTGTACAGGCGTGTATAACCAAACAGAACACTACAGAAAAAGAAACTGTTTTTACTACCGATAGCTTGTAACTGGACTGTTTCTAGTTTAGCTGTGAGTTTATGTAAGAATGACTACAGAAAGCTGCCCTGGCTAAGCTGGTCATTCATATCTACGAATACTGACCCAAGAAAATATTACTATAGAGCGATCTGACTTCGTTTCAAGATTAAATTGACAGAGGTACCACCTATTCTGCACAGTGATGGCTAAAAAGAATATTTAAATATACTTTAATGATCCAGTTACCTATCAATGAGACCATCGCTTGACGTACGAAATGTTTAAAATACTCCACCTTACAGATGAGGCTTGTGAACTGGGCATGCTTGGCTCACAGTTTCAAATGAAACAATTACTTAGAAAGAGACTTAGAATACGGAACAACAGAACAACAAATGGCGAAACTTGGTGTAACATTTACTGCTCCGAAGATTTTGACGGAAACTTCTCGAACCTGAAGGAAGCGTGCGAAAGATGCTTCTAGTAATTCTCATGCTGAATGAAAGATACAGCCAGTACAAAACAATTCTCACTGAATAAATGATGTTGCTGAAGGCAAATGATTATGTTAGGATCCTCGTTACCACGTAAGTCCATGACCAAATGGCTTCTTAAAAGGAATATTATATAAATGCTCCGTTTGATAATCGTAAAGAGTGTGAAAAAAAGCAACAATATCGTCTTATCAATTATTGATTGCTGCAACGCAAAACCATAACTCATATGGCTTAGAATAGCATAGTTAAAATTCCATCTACCCTCTTGGATCTGCACCACTGCACGACGAAGCCTCTGCTCACAAAGTACTCCTGAAGCCGAAAAAAAGCTAGGAATCGTTAGATTCATAAAGAAAGAAGTTATATCTCGCCCATGATTAAAATGGAGAGCATAGAGAAAAGCAGTTCTGGCCGTCGGTAATACACACTGGATGCCCCAGGGTACAAGTCATGTCGAGTAGTATCACTGATAATGGCTCAGTGCAGACGTGAATCCTATGCATCAATGTGGGACGCCAGATTGCTCATTGTGGTGTATTACCTTATCACTCAAAACCCGTGACCAGAGACGGCAGGATGCAATTTTCATTGTAACTTTTCACACACGAAGACTAGTGGCAACCACCAACAAATCTCTTCTCCTTCCCAGGTACACAAGACCCATCACACCACCCACCTTACACCCAGCACATTACCGAACGTAGCGGAACCTTTGCTCCCTAGTGAAAACCATGACCGCGCTGTTCCGCTCTGGACGTCTTTTCGGCAACGCTTTTATGCTCGTGTATCGCCTTTCACCGCCAGGAGACGGTGCTGGCCCTACTCACACGGCAGGAAATACCTGAAATATTTTTCCGTTGTTTCCCCACTCGAGCCTCAGGTAAATTGGCGGCTCCAAAAATGGTTCAAATGGCTCTGAACACTATGGGACTCAACTTCTAAGGTCATCGGTCCCCTAGAACTTAGAACTACTTAAACCTAACTAACCTCTGGACATCACACACATCCATGCCCGAGGCATGACTCGAACCTGCGACCGTAGCGGTCGCGCAGTTCCAGTCTGTAGCGTCTAGAACCGCTCGGCCACCCCGGCAGGCTCGGCGACTCTATCCCTGTAGAAAGTCTGCGGATAATTTACTGTTTGCATCTCTGACTAGCGTTTTCTACAGAAATTAAAGGTGGATGGTTTCCGACTCCAAAGCCGACTGTGCGAGGGGACTTAAAAAAGTTAGTTACATGACAGACCAAGTAACTCTTATTGAATGCTGCACTACACTCCAAAGTGACTCAAATACAGGACTCTGTTTTGGAACATAGCCGGCAAGTCCGTAAATAACTGTGGAACGCTCTACCCATCGTTAAATTCCTCGCCCATAGAAACCCTCTACTTGGTCACGGAGCCATTCCAGAACCGATGTGTGAACGACCCCAGCGATAGAAAGTCTGAGACTGCTGCGAGGCATTCCCTCGATTGGCTGGACATTGCTGTCTCTGCTCAAATTCGATATCACTTTCCTTACTTTTTGACCAGCAGCACCCTCATCTGTGCGGGTTTGGTGAAACAGTTCGCTGCAGCTGGACCCGACATTGCACTGGTCTGCATACCGCCAGCATTTCACAGCGAATCTGTGGCCAGTTCAGACTTTTGCCCAGAAGAATCGTACTGGCCCACATACTTCAACTTTGGAATACATTTCGCACAGTTTCAAGTCTACATTGCGATGCACCTGTACCGCAGCAGAACTGTGTCGACAGGAGCTCACAACATGTACTCTCTTCTGACAATCTGCCACATTTGTTCCGCAACGGTCTTAGCGTGGACAGTGTGTAGCCTACTTTTTGAAGTCCCCTCATACAATTTTCAAGCTTTGATTCTTTTCTTTATGAGGTACAGAGAGGTAGGTAACAAAACGGATAACGCCGGGTATGCAGCACGCAAGCCAGAAACATCGTGGAAATCGATGTAGTATGACTCAAATTTCAAGTCCCGTCTTCGATTGGGGGCATAAAACCATATTTAAAATAGACTTTGTTTGTAATGCCAGCAGAATCTCTCGTTGACATTTGGTATCGCAACCTGCACCCAGTAGCGATCTAAGTCTACACTTCACAAGCCATCACACGGTGTGTGTCGGAGGGTACCTCGTGGACCGTAGACACTTCCCTCTTTCTTGTTACAGTCGCGAATGGTCCCAGACTGCGGAAAAGTTCTCGAGTATTTTGTAAGCTAACTCCTTCCTGGATGGACTGGCCTTCGCAAGAATTTTTTCCAATGTGTCTTAGTTTGATATATGCATTACGCATGGTAATTCCACTGTAAATACACTACTGCCCATTAAAATTGCTACACCAAGAAGAAATGCAGATGATAAACGGGTATTCACTGGACAAATATGTTATACTAGAACTGACATGTGATTACATTTTCACACAATATGAGTGCATAGATCCTGAGAAATCAATACCCAGAACAACCACATCTGGCCGTAATAACGGACTTCATATGCGTGGGCATTGAGTCAAACAGAGCTTGGATGGCGTGTACAGATACAGCTGCACATGCAGCTTCAACACGATATCACAGTTCATCAAGAGTAGTGACTGGCGTATCGTCACGAGCCAGTTGCTCGGCCACCAGGGACCAGACGTTTTCAATTAGTGAGAGATGTGGAGAATGTGCTGGCCAGGGCAGCGGTCGAACATTTTCTGTATCCAGAAACGCCCGTACAGGACCTGCAAAATGCGGTCGTGCATTATCATGCTGAAATGTAGCGTTTCGTAGGGATCGAATGAGGGGTAGAGCCACGGTTAGTAACACATCTTAAATGTAACGTCCACTGTTCAAAGTGCCGTCAATGCGATCAAGAGGTGACCAATGGCACCCTATACCATCACGCCGGGTAATACGCCAGCACGGCGATGACGAATACACACTTCCAATCTGCGTTCACCGCGATGTCGCCAAACACGAATGCGACCATCATGATGCTGTAAGCAGAACCTGCATTCATCCGAAAAACTGACCTTTTGCCATTCGTGCACCCAGGTTCGTCGTTGAGTACACCATCGTAGGCGCTCCTGTCTGTTATGCAGCGTCAAGGATAATCGCAGCCGTGGTCTCCGAGCTGATAGTCCATGCTGCTGCAAACGTCGTCGAACTGTTCGTCCACATGGATCTTATCTTGCAAACGTCCCCATCTGTTGACTCAGGAATCGAGACGTGGATGCACGATCCGTTACAGCCATGCGGATAATATGCCTGTCATCTCGACTGCTAGTGATACGAGGCCGTTGGGATCCAGCACGGCGTTCCGTATTACCGTCCTGAACCCACCGATTCCATATTCTGCTAACAGTCATTGGATCTGGACCAACGCGAGCAGCAATGTCGCGATACGATAAACCGCAATCGCGATAGGCTACAATCCGACATTTATCAAAGTCGGAAACGTGATGGTACGCATTTCTCCTCCTTACACGAGGCATCACAACGTTTTACCAGACAACGCCGGTCAACTGCTGTTTGTGTATGAGAAATCAGTTGGAAAGTTTCCTCATATCAGCACGTTGTAGGTGTCGCCACCGGCACCAACCTTGTGCGAATGCTCTGGAAAGCTAATCATTTGCATATCACAGCATCTTCTTCCTGTCGGTTAAATTTCACGTCTGTTGTACGTCAGCTTCGTGGTGCAGCAATTTTAATGGCCAGTAGTGTAGTTCCTTCCACATACACGGGCGTATTTACCAGGTGTGGCTGTTTTCACTAATAGTGGGACAATTGTGTAAACAAATAATAACCAGTGTGCGCGCGGGCTCTTTCTCCCGTGGTGGCACATTGGAGTGTGAATGTATAGTGCGAGAGGACTCACTGTCCTCCCCTTGTTTCCACTCACAATAACTAGACGGAACAAGATGTCTGATATAAATGTTTATTACATTAAACGTTACAACTTGCACAGGCAGCGCGCCAACTGCGGCTCCTGGCTTAGCTGGAAGACATACACGCACGTCCGCTACGGGGTCTCACAGCTACCTGAGTCGGCCGCTACAACGGCTAATCCTACCTGCGCACACAAAGGACCTGGGAGATCCACTTCCGCACGTAGGTTGCAAATTCTTCCGACAGGGAGCAGACTATACAGGACAGTCTGACCTGCCCAGTTTGAAGCTGCCACTAGATGTCAGTTGGAGTGAGTAGCAGAGTCCAAAGAACCAGTCTGTTTACGCGCAGTATATTATATTTGTCAACGTGAAGGGTCAATTGCCACTTCCTTCACGAAGTGGCGACCCTCTGCATGTCAACCTACGTTTTGCTATAATTTTCTGGATGTTAGTAAAACCGTATTTAAAATATGTTGAGTGAAATGACACTTGAGGTATCGGCGGCCACGCGGTCGGCCCCATTTTCGTACACGCTCTCCGCCAGTTACGCCGCCGCTTTTACCACAGCCGCCACCGCGGCACGAGGGCTCTGCCACGAAGGATTACGTCACTGCCGGTGAGGTGCAAGCTTCCCCTCTCCGGAGCTCCAGCGGCGGGTCTACTTGAGTTCGAACATTCATGAACCGAAGCCAGTTTTTTTGTGTTTGCCAGTCGAATAACATTTACAGTCTTTCACAACACCGAGGGCTCGAGACCTACTGAAGAGTTCTTGTATGGATGACTGATTTGTAAATCTGGCAGTATCTGTATATGTTTCACCATTCATAGTTAGTGTTAGCAGCTGACGCTGCAAATACAGCAACAATGTTGTGTACTATTTCTACTATTTGATATTACTGTTACAATAAATTAATATCTGAATTCTCTGTTCATGAACAGCATCTGTTCCTCGCTCCTGTATCCACTAAAGAACTGCACAGTGTGCAAGGAAATTATAACAGTACACACTTCGTGCTCCGTCCTCATGACACGTAGTTTCTCGTCGGCGGTTACTGGTGATGTTGACCACAAAACCTCAGACACTTTGAAACGTTCCTTTGTCCGCGTGTCTAAACTGCCGTGGTGTCGCTACCGCGGCCCGAGTCCAACTAATCTTCGCAGTGTGCAGAGCGCGAGGCAAATCACACAACTTATTGCTCCGCAGGTGTACTCAAAAATGTTCGCAACTTGTATCTAGCGGGTCCTATCGATAATCTCCTCCATAAACGAAAGATTCTAACGCCGTGTACCGAAACACCACACTTCAAGATTTCACCGGGAGAAATGTAAGTAATCGTCTGTTATGATACCTCACCAAATCCGTCCTGATCGTTAAATACAACCTCGAATTATCCAGTTGTTTTGCGATCTGCTATGTGGCCACTTCCCGCCGATCACGCGCACGCTGGTTGAACTGTGAAGCCGCCGTCAGGCGAGACATGTTTCTCACGGCGAGGCACACCAGACACGGGTGCCATCGAGGCTGATGCACGCTCAGCAACGAGCAGGCTAGTGCGTCACAAGGAACACGACGCGCTCCTCACCGTGATTTGCGACCGCAGCGCTCAGCGGCGGCTGTTGTCGTCTATGTATGGTTCGCAAACCACACAATTTGTTCACGGAAATGGCCGCACGTAGAATTGCTACGTTAGTTCTATTAACAGGTCCATTTCCTCCCTTGTCCGTATGCTACCTGTGTTGTTTCATCTGTAGTACAAGCAAATACGAAATTCACTATTCGTGGACATGATACGAGGCAAAAAGGAAATTTATTAGAATGAAATGTGTGAATGGCACATTTGCCCGGAAGTCCCATTCTGGGCAGTTCAATCGCGTGGTGCAAGTCTTTTTATTTGATGCCACTTCGACGACTTGCGCCTCAGTTGTGATGAAATGATGACGAGGGCAACACAACACATCAGAACGGTGAAAATGCCCGACCCATCCGGGAATCGAAACCGGGGCTCCGTGATCGGCAGTCAGCAACGCTAACGGCTGACTGAAAGTTTCGTGTCCAGTCAGAAATGATATCAGCTTTTAAAACATTGCAATACTCTTCCTCATAAGATAAAATCGTTACATTGTTCTCAGTTTCCAGTAAAACCCTAAGGACATCATTCTTATTAGATCACTGCTTGTACTCAGTAGAAAATTTTTTTGCGACAGACTGTGTGAAATACAAGATATGAAGATCTGAATGAAGAAAGAGCAAAGTTTCCTACTGATAGTATTACAAGCTCTCTTGTAGGTAAAGCCAAAACAATCATTTACTTACTACAATGTTACTGTTAAATGTTCTGTACTTCCTGCATATATATATATATATATATATATATATATATATATATATATATATATATATATATTGTGTGTGTGCGCGCGTGCGTGCGTGTGAACGCTGTTTCAGGCACAATATGTATAAAGGAATTTTTTTTCCCATAATCTGGAACGATTTTTGGATGAAGAAAGACATACAGGGTGTTTCAAAAATGACCGGTATATTCGAAACGGCAATACAAACTAAACGAGCAGCGATAGAAATACACCGTTTGTTGCAATATGCTTGGGACAACGGTACATTTTCAGGCAGACAAAGTTTCGAAATTACAGTAGTTACAGTTGTCAACAACAGATGGCGCTGCGGTCTGGGAAACTCTATAGTACGATATTTTCCACATATCCACCATGCGTAGAAATAATATGGCGTAGTCTCTGAGTGAAATTACCCGAAACCGTTGACAACGTGTCTGCCGGAATGGCTTCACATGCAGATGAGATGTACTGCTTCAGCTGTTCAATTGTTTCTGGATTCTGGCGGTACACCTGGTCTTTCAAGTGCCCCCACAGAAAGAAGTCACAGGGGTTCATGTCTGGCGAATAGGGAGGCCAATCTACGCCGCCTCCTGTATGTTTCGGATAGCCCAAAGCAATCACACGATCATCGAAATATTCATTCAGGAAATTAAAGACGTCGGCCGTGCGATGTGGCCGGGCACCATCTTGCATAAACCACGAGGTGTTCGCAGTGTCGTCTAAGGCAGTTTGTACCACCACAAATTCACGAAGAATGTCCAGATAGCGTGATGCAGTAATCATTTCGGATCTGAAAAATGGGCCAATGATTCCTTTGAAAGAAATGGCGGCCCAGACCAGTACTTTTTGAGGACGCAGGGGCGATGGGACTGCAACATGGGGCTTTTCGGTTCCCCATATGCGCCAGTTCTGTTTATTGACGAAGCCGTCCAGGTAAAAATAAGCTTCGTCAGTAAACCAAATGCTGCCCACATGCATATCGCCGTCATCAATCCTGTGCACTATATCGTTAGCGAATGTCTCTTGTGCAGCAATGGTAGCGGCGCTGAGGGGTTGCCGCGTTTCAATTTTGTATGGATAGAGGTGTAAACTCTGGCGCATGAGACGATACGTGGACGTTGGCGTCATTTGGACCGCAGCTGCAACACGGCGAACGGAAACCCGAGACCGCTGTTGGATCACCTGCTGCACTAGCTGCGCGTTGCCCTCTGTGGTTGCCGTACGCGGTCGCCCTACCTTTCCAGCACGTTCATCCATCACGTTCCCAGTCCGTTGAAATTTTTCAAACAGATCCTTTATTGCATCGCTTTTCGGTCCTTTGGTTACATTAAACCTCCGTTGAAAACTTCGTCTTGTTGCAACAACACTGTGTTCTAGGCGGTGGAATTCCAACACCAGAAAAATCCTCTGTTCTAAGGAATAAACCATGTTGTCCACAGCACACTTGCACGTTGTGAACAGCACACGCTTACAGCAGAAAGACGACGTACAGAATGGCGCACCCACAGACTGCGTTGTCGTCTATATTTTTCACATCACTTGCAGCGCCATCTGTTGTTGAAAATTGTAACTACTGTAATTTCGAAAGTTTGTCCGCCTGAAAATGGTTCAAATGGCTCTGAGCACTATGGGACTTAACATCTATGGTCATCAGTCCCCTAGAACTTAGAACTACTTAAACCTAACTAACCTAAGGACATCACACACATCCGTGCCCGAGGCAGGATTCGAACCTGCGACCGCAGCAGTCGCGCGGCTCCGGACTGAGCGCCTAGAACCGCTAGACCACCGCGGCCGGCCCCGCCTGAAAATGTACTGTTGTCCCAAGCATATTGCAACAAACGGTGTATTTCTATCGCTGCTCGTTTAGTTTTTATTGCCGTTTCAAATATACCGGTCATTTTTGAAACACCCTGTAGATAATGCATAGGATCGAACCAGCCAGTGACGTAGGATGTTGTCCTGTAATTCATTGCACAGTGTTCCCTGGTACGTTCAGGAAATCAAAAAAGCACATGCTGAGTGAGAGCGCTATTACATATACATAAAGTCGAATAATAAAGAACATACTATTATTAAGTCTCAGAAACGCGAAGCTCATTAAAAAAAAGTTAAAAGAACTGTTGTGTCACTACAATTGAATGCGCAACTCCTCACCTCTGTTCACTACACCAAAGCGAACTGGTATTATTTGTGACTAATTTTTCTCCTGAAGACTTTAAGCAGCGATACGTCTTTAACTGACTTTTAATAATAACAAATCGAACCAAGAACGACGCGTTTTCGGTACATTTTCAATCCACCGTTGCCTTGAAATGATATACTTTCGTAATTCGGAAATTATAATACGAAAAGAGCAAACACGAAAAGTTTTTAGCCACCAGTCTTAATAACAAATCGTAACAAAAATGAAGCGAGATATTACAGTAAAAAACCTTCCAAATACGTCTTTCTCAAATATTTAATGCAATACGGCATCTCAAAAGTTCTGCTCATGAGGTAGAACGCAACCTCGCATCTCATTCGCCACATTCGTCTGCACGAAGCAAAAATCTGACTTATCTTACTCTGCCTTTCACGCTTCGGAACATTGAGCACAAAATTCGACACTATGAGGTCATAAAACTCAACCAGCTCCTCGTCCGCTAACGCTTTCTCGTTTCGTGTGAGGTCGGCATAACACTCACCCAGAACAATGGAAGCTGGAGTAGTATTCCGCGCCCGCTAACTCTTTTACAGCTCCCCGTAGTGACAGAACGGCTCTGCCGGCCACTAAGGACCAACCGCTGCAGCGCACCCGTCAGCTCCGCCGCGAGGGCCACCGACCGATTCACCCAGATCTCCAGCTCCAGGCCACTCCACGACATTATTTCAAAGTTAAACACTTCCAACCCATCGGTCTCAGCAGCAGAATTCAGGCATTACCATTGTCCCTTTCGCGCTAATAGCAACAGAACTTCCTATAAGGTGCAGCGTCCTGCCGAGAGTTTCAGGTGTTTCTTCCCGACGATAATTGGTAAACACCGTCCTTCGTGGGAAATAAAAAACCTCTAAGACAGCCAGGGAAACTCCGCCCACAGCCCATTTAGGAGGACTAGGGAAAGACCAACTCAGCGTCTGCAGACTGAAGAAGAAAAACCCTTTACTGGCTACCGGAAACTCTGGCGCCCACGTTAGCGGCCACAACGAGCTCACTGCCGAAACCATCGAGTGATACGTCTCAGCCTGTCCTGCGGCAGCGCCACTGTCGAGGCACAAGAGGAAGACAGGCCGCGGCGCGTGCGTCACGAAGTTAGGCCGAGCCCGCTCAACTCAGCAGACGGACGGCGTTTCTACACCTGTTAACTCGTAGCTGGGTGTGTATGTACAAAAGTAGAATTGCATCTACTACTGGAAGCCACTGTTACGGAGTCTTACAGTTGCTATCGCCGGCCAGAGTGGCCGGGCGGTTCTAGGCGCTACAGTTTGGAACCGCGCGGTTAGTTAGGTTTAAGTAGTTCTAAGTTCTAGGGGACTGATGACCTCAGAAGTTAAGTCCCATAGTGCTCAGAGCCATTTGAACCATTTTTGTTATTATCCCTACAATGATAGGGAGTCCGTAAGCCTAATAATATGTAGTTTCTTACGGTTATACGAGTACAATAAAATTAAAATCATGCTAAAATGATTTTCTGTTGCATAAGGCACCACATCTTCTATAACACGAGGGCTGTTAAGCAGAAGAGACTAATTGCTATAAACAAGCCGTTATACCATTTATGTCGAGGACTCATCTTAAATTTTGTTATAAGACTAGTATTCAGTAGACCTCATAACAGCAGATTCCAGTAGAAGGTGCAATTCCCCTTAGTTAGTACACAGTTAGTCTGCCGAGCTGGGTGAGGGAGGCGAGCTCAGGCTTACTTTCGTTTCGTAAGCGCCGCGGAGTGTCTTTCTCGTGGGCCTCGGCCACTGCTGGGTGACGCAATCACTCGACCATCTCGCTATGTATCTGAGCGCTACGAATCCTCGACATCGATGTACTGTGGTCCCACGTTCCTCGAGCAGTGACATGGCCTGCGGCCAGCCGTGGTGTTCAGTGCCGCTCTCTGCCTGCCTTTGGATCCCGCATGGCGCTACATACGCCCTGCGCTCCTAGTGGAGCGCTGCCTGTCCCACGCACCGGCTCTGCGCGGCCGACAGTAAACAACGTAACAGGCAGAAGGCGGCAGCCCTAGAGTGCCCCAGACATCGGGCGATTCCGCCGACGACCGACATCGGCCGAAGATAGCCGATCTTTTCAAAGCAACGCACCAGTACGTACGCTGCCTCAGTGCAACCGATATCAACGCCGGACAGATTTCGGACGGCGTTCGGCGGAATTCAACTCAGGTTTTTTTTTTTTTTTTTTTTATCAGACTGGACGGCGTTCCCACATGAAAAACATGGATTGTGAGAAACATACGAATCGAGTACTTGAAAGGAGGAGTTTGTGGCGTCATGAGGATCAGAAGTATTGTAGCAGAGATTTTCGTCGGAATCGATCTGAAACCGCTACTTTATTGGAAACCATGAATTTCGAATAACTTAAACATTTGATAAAAATTAATTGAACGTTACCTTGTATTGCATTATGCATGTTCTGCGGCTGTCTAGCCATTTCAGCCTCATGTCCATAAATTTGCATCCACATACATACTCCACGAGACACTCTACTGTGCGTGGAGGATACCCTGCAGCGCTGCTCATCCTCTCCTCTCCTGTTACACTTGCAAATAGAGCGATGGAAAGACGATTATTTATGTGCCTCCGTATGAGCCCTAACTTCTCGTACGTTATCTTTGTGGACCTTAAGCGTAATGTATGTTGGCGGCACTAGAATCATTCTGCGAAAAACTACGCATGCCGGTTCTCTGAATTTTTTGAATAGTGTTCCTCGAACGGCTTACCTCCATGGATACCCATCTGATACCCGAAGCATTTTCATAATACTTGCATGTTGTTGTAATCTACTGGTAGGAAATCTAGCGGCCTCTCTGTGAACTCCGTCGATGTCTTCTTATCGTCCGACCTGACGCGGATCCTGAACACTGAAGAACAGGTAGCATTAGTGTCCTTGTATGCGGTCTCCTTCACAGACGCACCACACTTTGACAAAATTCTTCCTGTAAACCGAAGTCGATTAGTCGCCTTCCGTAACACAATGCTTACATGGTTGTTCCATTTCATATCGCTTCGCAACGTTACGCCCAGATATTTAAACGATGTGACTGGCTCATGATGCCACTACTAATGTAGTATCCGAACATTACGGATTTGTTTTTCCTACTGCTCCGCATTATCGTATATTTTTTTCTACATTTGGAGCTAGCTGCCATTAATTACACCAACTAGAATTTTTTTCTAAGTCAGCATGTAGCCTCCTACAGTCACCTAAATTCTACACCTTCCTGTTCGCCACAGCCTCGTCAGCAAACAGCTGCAGATTGCTGTTCACATTGTCCACCATATCATTTATGTATGGAGAAAGTAACAGCGGCCCTATCAAATTTCTCTGGGACACTCTTGACGACGCCTGTCTCTTATGTACACTCACCGTCGGGGACAACAGACTGGGTTACGTTACTGCTTCGAGCCACTCACATATCTGGGAACCGACTGCGTATGCTCGTACGTTCGTTAACACTCTGCGGCGGGATACCATGTCAAATACTTCCTGGAAATCTGGGAATTTGAAATATGTCTGTCGTCCTTCATCCTTAGTTCGCAGTATATCATCTGGGAACAGGGCAAGCTGAGATTCAGAGCAGAGATGCTTCCTAAAACCGTGCTCATTCGTGGACATAAGCTTCCGGTGTCAGTGCAACACGTCACCTGCAACAAAGGCAACATCTGTATCTGAATATTTAGGCGTATGTTACAACTTTCAAAAAATTATATGTTCAAGTGAGGAAGGAAAGGGATTTAATTTTGAGGCTTAAAGCTACTGTAGTAGATGTTTCTTGGGCTACGATAGAATGCGGTTTAAGTGTCAATTGTTATTACTGCTTACTGGTGTTCCTGCGTCAGTAGTGTGGTGATTATGTTACACGATGTCCTTTGCAAGCGTAGGGTATGTATGCGCCCTTTCAGTGCGTTAGATGTTCAGAGTATCTTCTTCTTAAATTTATGTCTGTCTCTCTCACACACGTGCTGAATGTCAGTCATTGCAGGCTAATTGACATATTCCTGTTTCACTGATTTATTTGAAGTTGTGCAGAGTTTTTGTAATCTAGCCCTTCAGTGTCATCACGAATCGTCTCGAGAATGTACAATAATTTTCCTTTCCTCGTATCGTATATTCTGTTAAAACGTATTTGATTGTTCCAGTAGCTGAGAAAAGATTCTACTGTACAGGCCAAGTTCTTTCGAGACAGATGTAGCTTACTCACACGCTCTCATCACCTTAAGAGCAAAATTCGCTGTGCAGTCGTGGCATTTACACCGCCCAAAACTGGCGAAGGAGATGCGGCGCAATGTGACCAGGCCGTCTGCTGATGTCATCGGACGACCTCTGGTGACGGCTAGGGCGACCGTTGTCGTTCCGCTGCCGTCACAGGCCTGACTAGCTGCGCACAGCACCACAGCTCTGCCCGGGACTCGACGCCTGCGGCCGGTAGTGCGTCCCCCCCCCCCATTCCTCTCACCCCTTCACTCTTCAACAAGAATCTGGCTTGCATCACAGTTCGCTTATTTCCGCTTTGTGCGTGATTCGCAAGCGGATGTTCAACGTCATTTATTAAACTTTAAAGTGATCCTCAGAAGCCGGCCGCTGTGGCCTAGCGGTTCTAGGCGCTTCAGTCCGGAACCGCGTTGCTGCTACGGTCGCAGTTTCGAATCCTGCCTCGGGCATGGATGTGTGTGATGTCCTTGATGTTAAGTCCCATAGCGCTTGGAGCCTTTTTTTTTATCCTCAGAAGTGATGACTGAAACTGAGTTCCATTTTCATGGCCTCAGTGGAGCTCGTATTGGAGGGGGAGTTGAAAGGGGAAGTGGTCGTCCATAGCTATCAGACGTGGGCAGCATTTAGCTTCAGCGTACTCGGGTGCAAAGGTCGCTGCCCTCCATTGTCGCCCTCTGCCATCAGTGCTGTCCTGGAAACCACAAACTGAAAAACCCGTACCCCTCTGATTTCAGGTATTAATAAGCAGAGAGAGAGAGAGAGAGAGAGAGAGAGAGAGAGAGAGAGAGAGAGAGAGAGAGGGGGGGGGGGGGAGTGGAGTGGGAGTGGGAGGGTGGAAGAGGGAGGGGGGAAGAGGAAGAGAGAGGGGGGAAGAGGAAGAGAGAGGGGGGAAGAGAGAGGGGGGAAGAGAGAGGGGGGAAGAGGAATAGAGGGGGGGGAAGAGGAAGAGAGGGGGGGAAGAGGAAGAAGAGAGAAAAAGAGAGAGAAAGGGGGGAGGGGATTGTCAGATTACAATAAGGGTGAATCTACCGACGCCTTAAAGAGACACCGTGTAAAATTTCCCTGCGGGTTATACATTGCCCAACATTTTTAGTGCTAACTATTAGGCTCATCTCGTTCGTTTTTCCCGACGCACAGACCATATTTACTCTTCCGTTAGTTCAGAACCGTTCGTGTGCTCGCTTTCCTTGTCTCCTGTCTTCAGCGGATGGAACGGCGTAGTATCATTGGCGGTCTTGGAGGCGTGCTCGGATAGTCGAAGTGGCTATTACTCAGTGTATTAAAGGATCCCCTTTAGCTGGGCAGTAGCGGGTAATAGAAACTGATTCTGGCGCACACTGATTTGAACCTCACAATGGACCATTGGACAACACTGTATTCCGAGGAGACGTACCCAGCGTCGCGTTGTGGAGAGTTGGACTGGACAGCTTTTATTTTTTGATGACTTAGAGCGGTCGCCGTTCTTACGTAGTACTAACATAATGGTACCCTCAGTTTGGCTGTATTCTATTTTATATTGTTTACTAATTACACGCAACGCTGCCTCAAAGGTTTCATTTTATATTGTAATTGTATTACGTTCACTATTGTTAGGACCATGCAAGTCCACTAACTTATATAAAATAAATAAATAGTATAAAATATGTAAAGAAATATGTAACGTAGCAAGAGGTAAAATTACAGTGACATTTTCCTTGTTCACATTGTACAGTAATCATAGACATTGCCCTTATTGTAAACTATCTGTTTCTGCGAGAAAAAATGATTGAGGCGACTGCTCGCAACAAACGGAAAATTCGGGCTCGAGTCTCCGTGTGGCACAATTTTTCAGGTGTCCCAAACAGCTGAGATCAATCCAGATTCGCAAAGTGCGAACCCATTTCGTAATATTAACCACATTTGTAATCATCAAAAGAGTGTCTGTTCCTGCAGACTTACACGAATATCTCAGAGACACTGTAATTTGAAGATATAGGCACTCCACAAACACAGACATTGTAACCATCAATGAAATCCCAGACTCCGTCCCTCTCTCCAGTTCCCTAAACCAAAACGGTTGTTCCCTTCCCAGAGGAGCTAGCACTCCCTCTGCCGCCCTTAATGCAGCATTTATCTCTCTCTCTTTTTTTTTCCGGGTTCCATACGTCAAATGTTAGAAGTACGCTAAAACTCCTTTTTCTCTGGAACGGGTCGAGATATCAAGTTGAAATGTATGTCAAATACTAAGAAGTATGGTTCCTTGGCCGTTTAAAAATTTAAACTTCTGTGTCAATGGAATCAAAAGAGACTACCATTTATGTCACATGTTTGATAGAAACCAATAGATGAAATATCAATAAACATACGAGTGGCGTCCAATACATAATGGAACACATTTTTTTCTGAAAGTTGGTTGTTTTCATTCAGGATTCCATAGACTCTGTTATTATTAGCCATCCTTTTGGCTACAAAACCCTGTTTTTCAATGCAGTCTCCATTCAACGCGACGGTCCTACGCCACCTTACTTGAAGGGCCCGTATGCCCTCGTGGTACCACTCTACTGGTCAACGCCGGAGCCACCTACTGCTTCCCGCTGCCTGCGTACTTCATTGCACCAAACACATGAAAGTTGCGAGACCCTAGCGGGGACGCACCTTAGACGACCTCAGCTAGTGTGTGTATCAGCACTACCAGCAGAGATGTCCAGTTGTGCAGCGATCCGTCGGTCACCCCGAATGAAAATGTCGGTACTTTCCAACATTGAAGGAGTCACAGCTGTGTACGGCCGGCCCGCATGCGGGAGAACGGACAGGTTTGCGCCACATTGTTGATGACAAACGGTTCGCCCAACGACTCGCAGTGCTTTTGTTCACTGCCAGATATCCGTAGACATTCTGCAAACGCCTATGCATGCCAGCGGTGCTGTGATTTTCCGCCAAAAGGAATTCGTTGACAGCTCTCTACGTGGAACGCACCTCCAGTGCAGACGCCACTTTGAAGGCTCGACCTATCGAAACTTGATGAAACAATTGGGGGCCGAAGCGGGAATATTCCACGATGTCACAAGACAAATTTCGCATTTTTTCGATCAAAATTAGTTGAGAAGAAAGATGTATTACTTATTCCCGGCCACTGTTGCCGAACGGCTCCAGGCGCTTCAGTCCGGAACCACGCGACCGCTACGGTCGCAGGTTCGAATCCTGCCTCGGGCATTGATGTGTGTGATGTCCTTAGGTTAGTTAGGTTTATGTAGTTCTAGGGACTGATGACCTCAGATGTTTTCAGTCCCATAATGCTCAGAGCCATTATATTACACTACTGGCCATTGAAATTGCTACGCCAAGAAGAAATGCAGGTGATAACGGGTATTTATTGGACAAATATATTATACTAGAACTGACATGTGATTACATTTTCACGCAATTTCGGTGCATAGATTCTAAGAAATCAGTACCCAGAACAACCACCTCTGGCCGTTCAAAAATGGTTCAAATGGCTCTGAACACTATGGGACTTACCATCAATGGTCATCAGTCCCCTAGAACTTAGAACTACTTAAACCTAACTAACCTAAGGACATCACACAACACCCAGTCGTCACGAGGCAGAGAAAATCACTGACCCCGCCGGGAATCGAACCCGGGAACCCGGGCGCGGGAAGCGAGAACGCTACCGCACGACCACGAGCTGCGGACTCTGGCCGTAATAACGGCCTTGATACCCCTGGGCATTGAGTCAAACAGAGCTCGGATGGCGTGTACAGGTACAGCTGCCCCTCCAGCTTCAACACGATACCACAGTTCATCAAGAATAGTGGCCACCATTGAGCAGACGTTTTCAGTTGGTGAGAGATCAGGAGAATGTGCTGGCCAGGGCAGCAGTCGAACATTTTATGTATCCAGATAGGCCTGTACAGCACCTGCAACATGCGGTCGTGCATTATCTTTCTGAAATGTAGGGTTTCGCCGGGATCGAAAGAAGAGTACAGGCACAGGTCGTAACACATCTGAAATGTAACGTCCACTGTTCAAAGAGCCGTGAATGCGAACAAGAGGTGACCGAGACGTGTAACCAATGGCACCCATACCATCACGCCGGGTGATATGCCAGTATTGCGAGGACGAATACATGCTTCCAATGTGCGTTCACCGCGATGTCACCAAACACGGATGCGACCATCATGATGCTGCAAATAGAACCTGGATTCATCCGAAAAAATGACGTTTTGCCATTGGTGCACCCAGGTTCGTCGTTGAGTACACCATCGCAGGCGCTCCTGTCTGTGATGCAGCGTCAAGGGTAACCGCAGCCATGGTAACCGAGCTGATAGTCCATGCTGCTGCAAACGTCGTCGAACTGTTCGTGCAGATGGTTGTTGTCTTGCAAACGTCCCCATCTGTTGACTCAGGGATCGAGACGTGGCTGCACGATCCGTTACAGCCATGCGGATAAAATGCCTGTTATCTCGACTGCTAGCGATACGAGGCCGTTGGGATCCAGCACTGCGTTCCGTATTACCCTCCTGTACCCACCGATTCCATATTCTGCTAACAGTCATTGGGTCTCGACCAACGCGAGCGGCAATGTCGCGATACGATGAACAGCAATCGCGATAGGCTACAATCCGACCTTTATCAAAGTCGGAAACGTGATGGTACGCATTTCTCCCCCTTACACGAGGCATCACAACAACATTTGACCAAGCAACGCCGGTCAACTGCTGTTTGTGTATGAGAAATCGGTGGGAAACTTTCCTCATGTCGGCACGTTGTAGGTGTCGCCACCGGCGCCAACCTTGTGTGATTGCTCTGAAAAGCTAATCATTTGCATATCACAGCATCTTCTTCCTGTCGGTTAAATTTCGTGTCTGTAGCACGTCATCTTCGTGGTGTAGCAATTTCAATGGCCAATAGTGTATTACTTACTGAACTACTTTCTTAATTAAGTTTGTACGGAACCTTTAGAGTGCGGGTCCTACTCGGACTTGTCCGGTTATTTTATTATTTACTTCCTTGTGACCTTTTAGAAGATGTGAATCATAAACTGCGATGTAGATGTACGTTGAAATGCAGTAAGTTAGTTTATGTTGTATACAGTATACTACAAGACGAAGAACTCTAGCGTCTTTTGTTCACGTTTCTGGCAGACATGTTCTGCAACCATCGAAGTGCGCAGGCGTCTCCCTTTGTTATTGCAGTCGCACGCCTATTAGCCGCCGCGCCCGAACGCGCCAGCATTTAGTGCTGCTGGAGCGCCAGTGTGTCGCGAAACCCAATAAACGCGGTACGCAGCGAGACGTTTTGTTTCGAGACCTGCGTGCGCGTTTGTAGCAGCGGACGGATACCCCGGCGGGAAATTAATTCGCGGCCGGCTGAGCTATGCGAGGCATCCGGGCGCTTAATTGAAGTTTGAAATACGCTCGAGTACTTCCCCCCTCCAAACTCTCCTCACCAAAATAAAAGTTATATAAAAAACGAATTAGTGATCGCTGTACGAAATCAGCCCGGTGTAATGTGCCCCGTCAGAGATTGGTCACGCCGTGTTTCACATTCCGCGCGGAGATTTTTTAAAGCGAGTGGGATGCTACTATAATCACAGCACTTAAAAAAATGAAAAATGTTGTGTAAAACTGCAAACTGTTTATCGTAGCCTGCCGTTTGTAAGAGGCGGTCGACAGTACGTTTTTGTACGGGCAATGGTGGTGTGTGGACTGTCAGGAATGTTAACGAGGTCTCTTCACAGCATTGAAACCGTACACGTCCAGATTTGGATTATTTCACTCCACAGACACAATCACTAGCGCAGGTACTTCCATACAAGAAGAAAGCCATCTGAAGTAACTATGGGCCATTGTCACCAATATCAGTCTAATGCATAGCTGTCCAACATTTAATGGAAAACTGCCAAACCAGTCTCATTTCATTTTCTGTTTACATTACTGGAAAAAATGATTGCAAACGTAGTACAAGGTGAAGAGCAACATGAAGAAAACTGAGGTGATGCGAGTAGTTGACAAAGAAGTATGAAATGGATAACAACAGGAGGCCAAACTGTATAGATTGCACAGTACAGATACGCACATGAAAACTGGTATTTTACGAATAAAAAATAAATAAATAAATAAAAATACGTGTTATAAAAATGGATTTACATATGTACGTATGTATGTTTCGCATCTCCTTCTAAGCGATTCGAGCGATTTCAGCAAAACTTGATGTGCACATGACTTACTGACCAGGAACGTTTAGCTGTGTGTGTAAGAAGCACATACCTATCGACGTATCAGTGGGGTGGGGGTCGAAAACAAGTGTAGCCTACGACGCGCAAATATTCAGACTCTGTTCCCCAGTATTTGAGAATAAGAGCACTTAGTGAGTTGCAGCAAACTTTACATTTAATTTCAAACCTTTACGAAACGTTTCCTCGCTGACAACCAACACAAAATAATGAAAGAAAAAAAATTATCGTCATCTGCATTTTCGCTGTTCACGCAGTGATACAACCGCGTTATTTTTCCTTCTTTACCACTAAAGGTATTCACATTTTTCAGTCACTATTCACGTGTACTACTGAATGTGCCTGCAAAATTATATCATTGTACGACAATTACTTCAGAAGATATGACGTGATAAACACTGAGTGTGTGAAAAAGTGCCGTATCACACATGACTTTTTAATTAATTATGTCTTCGCTATTAACTCTATCTGCAGAACGTTTAGCAGACAGTATCCATATCTGATACTGACTCTACTTGAAACATTATACCATTGCACGACGCATTCTTCAGGAGATATGACTTCATAAAAGCTGAGCTGCATGAAATCAAAAGTGCAAGCGGAAGTTCGCTACAGATTCAGGTGAATTATGTGTGCAAATATCTGTGAAATGTCAAATATATATTTGAAATGTGTGTGACATGTGATTAGTCTGGCAAAGCTTCGAGTAAAAAGTAGCTCCAAAACCCATGGATCGATTTCAGGCAAACTTGGTACATATACACTCCTGGAAATGGAAAAAAGAACACATTGACACCGGTGTGTCAGACCCACCATACTTGCTCCGGACACTGCGAGAGGGCTGTACAAGCAATGATCACACGCACGGCACAGCGGACACACCAGGAACCGCGGTGTTGGCCGTCGAATGGTGCTAGCTGCGCAGCATTTGTGCACCGCCGCCGTCAGTGTCAGCCAGTTTGCCGTGGCATACGGAGCTCCATCGCAGACTTTAACACTAGTAGCATGCCGCGACAGCGTGGACGTGAACCGTATGTGCAGTTGACGGACTTTGAGCGAGGGCGTATAGTGGGCATGCGGGAGGCCGGGTGGACGTACCGCCGAATTGCTCAACACGTGGGGCGTGAGGTCTCCACAGTACATCGATGTTGTCGCCAGTGGTCGGTGGAAGGTGCACGTGCCCGTCGACCTGGGACCGGACCGCAGCGACGCACGGATGCACGCCAAGACCGTAGGATCCTACGCAGTGCCGTAGGGGACCGCACCGCCACTTCCCAGCAAATTAGGGACACTGTTGCTCCTGGGGTATCGGCGAGGACCATTCGCAACCGTCTCCATGAAGCTGGGCTACGGTCCCGCACACCGTTAGGCCGTCTTCCGCTCACGCCCCAACATCGTGCAGCCCGCCTCCAGTGGTGTCGCGACAGGCGTGAATGGAGGGACGAATGGAGACGTGTCGTCTTCAGCGATGAGAGTCGCTTCTGCCTTGGTGCCAATGATGGTCATATGCGTGTTTGGCGCCGTGCATCTGAGCGCCACAATCAGGACTGCATACGACCGAGGCACACAGGGCCAACACCCGGCATCATGGTGTGGGGAGCGATCTCCTACACTGGCCGTACACCACTGGTGATCGTCGAGGGGACACTGAATAGTGCACGGTACATCCAAACCGTCATCGAACCCATCGTTCTACCATTCCTAGACCGGCAAGGGAACTTGCTGTTCCAACAGGACAATGCACGTCCGCATGTATCCCGTGCCACCCAACGTGCTCTAGAAGGTGTAAGTCAACTACCCTGACCAGCAAGATCTCCGGATCTGTCCCCCATTGAGCATGTTTGGGACTGGATGAAGCGTCGTCTCACGCGGTCTGCACGTCCAGCACGAACGCTGGTCCAACTGAGGCGCCAGGTGGAAATGGCATGGCAAGCCGTTCCACAGGACTACATCCAGCATCTCTACGATCGTCTCCATGGGAGAATAGCAGCTTGCATTGCTGCGAAAGGTGGATATACACTGTACTAGTGCCGACATTGTGCATGCTCTGTTGCCTGTGTCTATGTGCCTGTGGTTCTGTCAGTGTGATCATGTGATGTATCTGACCCCAGGAATGTGTCAATAAAGTTTCCCCTTCCTGGGACAATGAATTCACGGTGTTCTTATTTCAATTTCCAGGAGTGTATGACTTACTACTTAGAAAGAAATACTGTGGGGAGTAGGAATCTCCAGCGTACTGTTGTCGTGGGGGTGATAACTCGGTGAGAGAAGATGGGTAGGAAGAGATGGACAGAGAGGCGGAAGGAGGAGATGAACGCAGGTAAGTGGGAGGAGGACTCGTCAGAGAGACGAGGGGGGAGGGGAGAAAAAGAATCGAGAAAAGCAAGATGAGATGGACAGAGAGAGGGGAATGAGAGAGGGGGGATGAAGAGGTGGACAGAGAGAGGGGGAGCAGAAGGCTGACTTTGGTGGGCTGAGGAGAGGAACTTAGAGGGGTGAAAGAGCTCGGACAGAGAGATGGAACAGATGGGTGCGAGGAGGACAGGTGGAGATGGACAGAGTGTGGGTGGAAGAGGAGGAGGAGGAGGAGGAGGAGGAGGAGAAGAAGAAGAAGGAGGTAGACAAAGAGTGAGGGATGAGGAGATGGTCTAGCCGAAGACTGGATAAAATACATACCCGGGTAACGCCGGGAATTCAGCCAGTAAATAGCTAAATAAAATAAAATTAAGAAGTAAGCTTTGCATAAAAAGAAAAGTTTGTTATGCAGTTTGTTGGTGCTGGAATTAAGAAAAAGGTTGGTTTAATGGTTCGTGTGGAGTGTCTTTCTCAACAGATGTGAAACCTGGAAAGTGAAGAAGACTGAATGAGACAATATTGAAGCACTCTAGACGCGGGTTTGCAGGAGAATGGAGAAAATGGAATACATGGATAAAGGGAAGGAAAGTAAAGTTCTGAAAAGGGGAAAGGAACAGAGAACTCTCCTAAACCTAATTAAGACATGGAAAGCAGATTGGTTGGGACGTTCACTGCGAGCAAGAGGATTTTTAACGGCAGCTTCGAAGATACAGAGGACTGACGGAATAGTAAAAAGAAGAATGAAAATGCAGAATGAAGTGAAAACAGGCAGATATGAAACGACCAAAATGTTGGCACGATCGATTCGGGAGAGAAATTTTATTAGGAATGTCCCAATTGCGCAAACACATGATGTTTCAGTTCATAATGATGATGATGATGGCTACTGGGAATACCAAATAAATCATCATTAACCTTGATAAGAAGCATAAACTAAGTTACTTATGAAATGGAAGATCGCCCCCTCTGCCGACGCTGGTCTGCTTACTGCGTTATCGTTGCTCGTCAGAATGCTTCCAAGACAGCAGAACGACTTCACTTCGTTTGTTTTGTGCTTTCCAATTTTGATTATAATTCATCGCTGCTCTCATTTCTGGAAATGCTCAGTACTTGGGTCTTTATTTGGTTTTGTCAGTCCACATTCCTTTCTCAGTGTGCTGCTCAATACATTCAGCAGTCCTGCAGAAGACAGCACGGGTACTGTTAGGGTGCAAACTAAGGCCTGTATCGATTTTCCTGATTCCGTTAGTAGATGGAACAGGACAGAGAATCAGAAATAATAGAGATAATAACAAGTTTAAAATGTGCACTGACTAGCGGAGTGCATAAATTATGCAGATGAAGACGTAGAATATCGCGGTTAAACTATTTTAAAATCTCGTTGTGATTCAAATATATCATATGCAAAAGTTCTTGAGATACTTTGATTAAATTTTTTGACTTCATCTTCATAATACTCCCTTTGGGAGCGAGAAGACCGATCCCAGCGTTTCTACCAGTTTTATACTGCATTCTGGAACCATATGTGTAGTACTGTCTGAGATTCCGCTTGAAATTCCTCCATTTTATCAAAGCTCCGGCCCTTTAACTTGATGAGCAAGGCTGGTGGAACCTTGCTTTTAGTAAAAACTTCAGGCATAATATAGTCCGTATGCGGCCGTCCATTGTAATGGTAAAGAGTACCTGTCGGTCGTACGCTACTTCTGTGGACATTTGCTCCTCGTGTCTTCACTCAAACATCTTAAAACGTGTAGAAAGAACTTAATGTTATTCTGTAATTGTCAAGCTATTTTTGGCCGATCTGAAGGAGTAATCATTTGCGACGATTGCTGCCTAGTTTCAGAGCTCTGAAACCAGCTTTCGTCATAAGTGACACGGGATATTGTTCTTCAGCGTCTTGAGGCAATAGTGATACGAATTCAGCAGCAACCCTTCTTCTGATAGAATACGTTCACATGTTGTGGCGAAAGAGGTCCCTTTTAGATGTATTAATCGTTGATAAGGAAATACTTTAGGAATCGATCATGTGCTGTCCCGTCTCCACCACATAATCTTCTGATGGTGAAGCGTTTTTGACTTCATATCGTTATTAATGTGAATGTTCCCAAGTAAGCCATCTCAGATGTATAAAATAATAAGACAGGAAAATTATTTTGCATAATCACTAACAGAAGTTATTTTAATATTTAGTTTTATTTTGTTCGTTTCCCAGACAACCAACAATGATATTTAATCAGGCACTCAGCCCAAATCGTAGCACGTTACTTTTTGCGATAGCAGATGTAGGTGAAATTAATGGTTTCCTACATTGACATACTTTATGGTGACTGTCAAATATACGAAATATTATCTCAATCACATGGAACTTGAAACTCAGTTCATCGTTTGAAACACCAAAATAATCCTTTAAAGGTGCATCTTCGTGAGGTATCTTAAAATCGGAGATACCCTTAAAACTTTCAGGACGTCTCACAATTTACAGATCCTACCATAGCTATGTAAACTATTGTTCAAAATTCGCACAGTAGTCACAACTGAAGTAAGCTTGTTAGCAGGCGCATCAGATAGTATATCTATTTCAGTGATTATTAATTATTTTCACAAACATATAAGCAGGATTTATCTTTGTCAGACATATACAGGGCTATTATAAATGATTGAAGCGATTTCATAAATTCACTGTAGCTCCATTCATTGACATATGGTCACGACACACTACAGATACGTAGAAAAACTCATAAAGTTTTGTTCGGCTGAAGCCGCACTTCAGGTTTCTGGCGCCAGAGCGCTCGAGAGCGCAGTGAGACAAAATAGCGACTGGAGCCGAGAAAGCGTGTGTCGTGCTTGAAATGCACTCACATCAGTCAGTCATAACAGTGCAACGACACTTCAGGACGAAGTTCAACAAAGATCCACCAACTGCTAACTCCATTCGGCAGTGGTACGCGCAGTTTAAAGCTTCTGGATGCCTCTGTAAGGGGAAATCAACGGGTCGGCCTGCAGTGAGCGAAGAAACGGTTGAACGCGTGCGGGTAATAAGTTTCACGCGTAGCCCGCGGAAAATTGGCTCATGCCACAACTGGAGACCGACAGCGCCGACTTCATCTTTCAACAGGATGGTGCTCCACCGCACTTCCATCATGATGTTCGGCATTTCTTAAACAGGAGAGTGGAAAACCGATGGATCGGTCGTGGTGGAGATCATGATCAGCAATTCGTGTCATGGCCTCCACGCTCTCCCGACTTAACCCCATGCGATTTCTTTCTGTGGGGTTGAAAGATTCAGTGTTTAAACCTCCTCTACCAAGAAACGTGCCAGAACTGCGAGCTCGCATCAACGATGCTTTCGAACTCATTGATGGGGACATGCTGCGCCAAGTGTGGGAGGAACTTGATTATACGCTTGATGTCTGCCGAATCACTAAACGAGCACATATCGAACATTTGTGAATGCCTAAAAAACCTTTTTGAGTTTTTGTATGTGTGTGCAAAGCATTGTGAAAATATCTCAAATGATAAAGTTATTGTAGAGCTGTGAAATCGCTTCAATCATTTGTAATAACCCTGTACATTGGTATACCACGTTATAACTCGCATCTTAAAAATTGGCAGAATAAAAATCCGATTCAGTTGCCAGTAATTGCTTATTTATTTCGTGACCAGTTTCGAAGCATAAATCACCATAATAATTAAGAAAACGTAAATTAATGGCGATCAGGCCAGTCAGTCATGAGGGCTGGCACCCACACCAAAGAAACGCATGGGAGCGTAGGACCAGCAACAGGGCAGCCCACCACGACAGCAGACGCGGAAGTTTCTCAAAAAACTTAACTTTAGGCTAGCGCGGCCAGTGAGGCTCTACACAGTTTTAAAGACATATATGACAAGAACGTCGCGATCGCCGCAGGAGATGCGGTACAACTCCAGGCACGTTGTTGCGCTGGACGGCAGTTCATCAAGTGAGTCATGAATCTGGCGACGTGCTGAAACCGTGCCGCACCAGCTACAGCCTTTAACTCTCACCAGACCTTCACGACGTACAGGTGACATGGAAAAACAAACTTTGTGTTAATAGAAAGTATTATTGCTATAAACTCATCACATTAAATGTATACATACATCGTGTAAGCGGCAAGGTTATCGGTGGAGTTACGTAACTTCTGCATCACTACAATGTACCATGTACTCTTCCTCAAGGTGTTGGTGCAAACGTCTAGGATACTATGTCTGGATCTTGCAGAATTAGATCCCTCGCTTTCTGATCGATGTCTGGTGTGATGGCAATTGACGGCCGACGGGAATGGTCACCCACTCGATGTTCATTCGTTTTCAAAACGTTCAAGTGAGTCATGAGTCTGTGCCTGATGCAAAGCTTTGTCTCCTAAAGCTCACAACAACATGTGGTGTGAAACTTCCTGGCAGATTAAAACTGTGTGCCCGACCGAGACTCGAACTCGGGACCCGCGGAAGGCAAAGGTCCCGAGTTCGAGTCTCGGTCGGGCACACAGTTTTAATCTGCCAGGAAGTTTCATATCAGCGCACACTCCGCTGCAGAGTGAAAATCTCATTCTGGAAACATGTGGTGTGTTCCTGCAGCAGTTGTCCGAAGTGTAGAACAAACGTTCATCGTTGGTCTCTCAAGCCTGCCATCGCAAAATCGCGAGCTCACGGAAGCACGGCAATGGAAACACACTGACCAACCACTGACGAAATCACCGATCTCGCACCGACTTGCCCACATAGATTCGAGAATGGTACTTTAAGACATCTAGCAGTACTTTAGTGTGCGTAATCGTAATAGTTTGGAAGCGAAGTTCATATTTCGTACTTCGTAAGCAAGCTTAAGGTGACTCAACGTACGCAGCACATTTGTTTTGCACCTGCGTCAGCTGTTACGTTCCACAAGTTGCGTACCGCTGCCTGTTACTCCAGTGGTTGTTCTAGCAGGGCGAGAGCTGGGGACGACGGACCACGCATAAGCGGGAACGCTACTAAGAGAAAACACACACACACACACACACACACACACATACACACACACACACATGGAGAGAGAGAGAGAGAGAGAGAGAGAGAGAGAGAGAGCAACTTGTCTGGCCTCCCCCTGAATGCTGATTGCTAGGACTCACCGCCGCTCACACGTGCTTGCGTGGCCTTCTCTGGTGCCGGGCAGCCACGTGCCGTGGCGAGTCCTCCACTCCACTCCACTCCACTCCACTCTGCTCTGCTCTGCTCCGTGAGGAGGACTCTCAGCTGCTGACGTCCATCGCTGAGGTGGAGGTGGCGCTGCGGAGGTCTCCCCAAATGTACCTCTCCATCAGCACTCCCAGTGAGTGAATGAGTGAGTGAGTGTGTGTGTGTGTGTGTGTGTGTGTGTGTGTGTGTGTGTGTGTGTGTGTTCGGGTCATAAAACGTATGCTCTTCAAAAGAACTATCATAACACATAGTCCAGTATGTTATATCCATTTTGATACAGGCAGTATCTATGGTCTTATTACAAGGATTAAGATCTTCGCTTTCAATGAATACAACGATTACTTCGCCATTAGTTGGCTGTGTCATGCATTAAAGTGTCAGATGACCCCTTAAAAGCAAGTGATACTGGTGTCGCAGTGTTTTCCAGTAAGATTCACAGCTGGCAGTTTCATTTGGGGACGTTGTAGTCAATCAAGCAGACGCAAAAGGTCATGTTAATGCAATGCAAGTTGCTAGGGCGGTCTGTTTGATCCTAAAAGGATGGATTTCCGTCGTGGTGCTGCAGATGTCAATGTCTCTCCATCTATCATCCACACGTAGTGGGCGCCCCACTGGAAGACATGTCAGAACACAAGGGGAGCGTTACAACCCTACGTGAAGACCGACATCCGGCCATCTCCGCGTTGTGGCGTCGCACGGATACCGCCAGAGCACTACAAAAAGATCTGAGAAGGTCCACTGGAGCCGCTGTGACCTATCAGACTGTAATTAGCAGGTTACGAGAAATGATCATGCGACGGAGACCGAGACACCCCGCTAGACACGACATCGTCTTGCACATCGCCTTCAGTTCCCGTGTCAACTGGCAACTTCGACAATGGCGAAACGCGTTATTCGCAGACGAGTCCAGATGTAGTCCGACGCAAGGTGACGGCCGCGTTGGTGTGTGGAGACCCGTGGTGAGCGGTACGTCTCAGAAGTTTTCGAGAAAATCGACCGATTTCCAAGGTTGTGTGATGTTCTGTGGAAGCATTAGTGTTGACAGCCATACGGAACTTGTTGTTGTCCCTGGTCGCCTTACCGCCGTTCTGTAAATCGGACAGATCCTGTGGGACCGTGTGCTGAACGCTGCACACTATGGCGCTAGGATTCATGTGGCGGGCGTCGGCAGGAGTCTCTTTCGAAGACTGGAGGTGGAAGTAGAGGAAATTGTTGGCTGTGAGTCCACGACTCCACCGTGCATCTGTGGGACATGCTTGACCGACAGACGTGTTTGTGGTCGTCCTGTTACACCACTGACTCTCCAAGAACTCTACCACGTGGTGACCTCTGTAGACTTATAGGGGGCATGCCACGTTAGTGTCGGACGGTGATAAACGCTCAGGAATTGCGTACAACTTACTGGCACTCCCAAAGTCCAATGAAAAGCATCCAGGATGGGGGGATGAATTATTGTTTCCACTCTGTTTTCGATACCTATCGGACATTTCAGTTCTCCTGGCAGGCAGAGATCAGAGCAGAGAACGGGTAATATGACTTGTGAATGTAATTTCTACCAACTATTAAATTTACAGTAATTATAAGCGTTACAAACATGAACTGCGATATGTGTGACTTTGTAGGCACATGTTCGTAAAATAGTTTGTTGGCAGTTTGTGGCTTTGTCTGCTGCATGATTCGTGTGGCAACTGAAAATGCATCTGGCTTCCCTGATTGAAATTTGACTGATTATTTAATAGCGTTGATAATCTTATACTACACACTGGGTAGTTTCTTACGGCCTCACCTCTACAACAACGGACGTGCGACCTATGTTCTACGCCTGCAGAGGGACAAGGACATCTTCAGAAGACATCATTTCGGGTGAATATTTCCAGAAACCGTGCGCTGCGTTTATGCAGGACAGTAAAAATAGGTCCCTCGTATGTTGTGCATTTCCAATACAAATCGGAACTGTTTCTTATAATCTGTGTTGACACAGACGGGGGCCTGAAAAAGTACGCAGAGTGCCGACTGCAGTCGTCACGTCCGTTGCTACAAGTATTGAGTTCATTCCGCGATCGTCATTCTTTCTTTTTATCAGCATAACACTTGGACAGTTATGTAAGTGAACCTAGTACGATACGAGTAGAGACAACAGTAAGCTGCGATTTGTCCAGGCGTCAGAAGGCGGGCATTTACAGAGACTTTTGTGTAATGCCGCGTGACCGCCAACCTGTCGACCTGACGCTGCTACAGCGGGTTGCGCGACGCCTCTCTCATTGCCGTCTGTTCCCAGCCAGCTCATTTGAACTAGGAAAATAAGTGAAGGCCTCTCCAGACATTTCCGTCTCACACAGATCAGCGATCGCTGCCTCGATCGATGGCGGGATCGTTGTCTGCTAGCTACTAGTAAACCAAATCGTAGTATAGTACAGACAATTGTTTGTGCAGGTAGCACATGGTCACTTCAGTGTGACGTAACGTGTGTGGAGTTTAACATGTTAAGATTACAGCCAATAACACTCATATTCCTTGATCGCGTTTCTGTCTGCAATAATAGCAGCATGAAACAGATAAATGAATTCTAACATTCCAAGAATTCATATACGAACCACATCAAAGACCGCCTCGTGCCGCAACGCCTGCGGAACCACGGGCGCGTTGCCCGCATAGCACAGCTGCTCCCCGTGTAGTATAGCTTCAGCCAATTCTCACCCCCTTTCATCACTAGCTACTAATTAGTGTCATTCCGATAGAGAACACAAGCTGGTTTCTCAATTGGTTACACACACTTCTGACCTGTTGCGTGACGAGTGTGGTTGTTAGCGGGAACTGATGGCGAACGTTCTAATGTAGATGTCCCCTCTAAATGACGAACTAGATGTGGAGACCTCTACACACACGCATGATTTCCGTTTCATTGAATATTGAGCATGTAATTCTGTCGCTCTTTCTTCCTACTCTTTTTTCCGTCAGTGGATTTCCCGTGAAGAAGACGATGGAGGTAATTGTTTGTTGAGCAACCTGATGCAACGAGAAAAAATTGTAACATTTCAGCCAATGATAGAATGAATTAGGATTAACTTTTTGTTTCTGTATCAACGAGTGAATGTACACGAGGGGAAACTAATAACAGTTGCAAGTATGCCGTAATTCACATCCACTTAACTGTCTTTATTATGTGAATCTGACTGTTCTTTGTAAACATCTATCTATGATGTACACTCCTGGAAATTGAAATAAGAACACCGTGAATTCATTGTCCCAGGAAGGGGAAACTTTATTGACACATTCCTGGGGTCAGATACATCACATGATCACACTGACAGAACCACAGGCACATAGACACAGGCAACAGAGCATGCACAATGTCGGCACTAGTACAGTGTATATCCACCTTTCGCAGCAATGCAGGCTGCTATTCTCCCATGGAGACGATCGTAGAGATGCTGGATGTAGTCCTGTGGAACGGCTTGCCATGCCATTTCCACCTGGCGCCTCAGTTGGACCAGCGTTCGTGCTGGACGTGCAGACCGCGTGAGACGCCGCTTCATCCAGTCCCAAACATGCTCAATGGGGGACAGATCCGGAGATCTTGCTGGCCAGGGTAGTTGACTTACACCTTCTAGAGCACGTTGGGTGGCACGGGATACATGCGGGCGTGCATTGTCCTGTTGGAACAGCAAGTTCCCTTGCCGGTCTAGGAATGGTAGAACGATGGGTTCGATGACGGTTTGGATGTACCGTGCACTATTCAGTGTCCCCTCGACGATCACCAGTGGTGTACGGCCAGTGTAGGAGATCGCTCCCCACACCATGATGCCGGGTGTTGGCCCTGTGTGCCTCGGTCGTATGCAGTCCTGATTGTGGTGCTCACCTGCACGGCGCCAAACACGCATACGACCATCATTGGCACCAAGGCAGAAGCGACTCTCGTCGCTGAAGACGACACGTCTCCATTCGTCCCTCCATTCACGCCTGTCGCGACACCACTGGAGGCGGGCTGCACGATGTTGGGGCGTGAGCGGAAGACGGCCTAACGGTGTGCGGGACCGTAGCCCAGCTTCATGGAGACGGTTGCGAATGGTCCTCGCCGATACCCCAGGAGCAACAGTGTCCCTAATTTGCTGGGAAGTGGCGGTGCGGTCCCCTACGGCACTGCGTAGGATCCTACGGTCTTGGCGTGCATCCGTGCGTCGCTGCGGTCCGGTCCCAGGTCGACGGGCACGTGCACCTTCAGCCGACCACTGGCGACAACATCGATGTTCTGTGGAGACCTCACGCCCCACGTGTTGAGCAATTCGGCGGTACGTCCACCCGGCCTCCCGCATGCCCACTATACGCCCTCGCTCAAAGTCCGTCAACTGCACATACGGTTCACGTCCACGCTGTCGCGGCATGCTACCAGTGTTAACGACTGCGATGGAGCTCCGTATGCCACGGCAAACTGGCTGACACTTACGACGGCGGTGCACAAATGCTGCGCAGCTAGCGCCATTCGACGGCCAACACCGCGGTTCCTGGTGTGTCCGCTGTGCCGTGCGTGTGATCATTGCTTGTACAGCCCTCTCGCAGTGTCCGGAGCAAGTATGGTGGGTCTGACACACCGATGTCAATGTGTTCTTTTTTCTATTTCCAGGAGTGTAGAAGTCACCGCCAGTCACTCAAGGCTTCTGTTCCCTACCTTGAAAACAGAACACAATCCTGAGTTAATTTGTCACCTATAAAAAGTCACATGAGCAGTATCAACGATTGAGGTTTAGTTAACGTCTTGGTGACGCCATGGTCTTTAAAAACTATGTACTTGCTAGTCAATTTGCAAAGAGCATTCCTAAATTAGTTCTTACTTGTTATTTCTTATTATTTCATTTCTTGTAAGGGAGACAATCACAATTGTAAGCGTTGATGGTGAACGGAATATTGAACTTGTTTCGTTAACAGCTACGCAGCAATGCGAGTAGAGGCGTCCCGATAACTTCCTAGTTATATTTCGCGCAAAACGTTAGTCTAGCGTGGAGGGAGCAAATTTAGCCCAGCAGTCACAGTGCGGATGTGAATTAATTTCAACCCCGGCACGTCCCAGGCTTGACCGTTGTTGGTGATATTTCTCGCAGTTCGCCCGGATACCCCAATTCCGAGACACGGAGATTAGGCTACCCCCGGCTAGAATACGCCTCGCGTATTAACCGTAAGCGGAGATGAGTCGGCCAGCCTGAATTGGTATTTAGACAGTTTGCTACATCCAACTGGGTAGTGACCTGGCTGGTGCCCACGTCCGGTCTCAGGTAGACCCCATGCATATATGTAGAAAACGTTAGTGCATTTGAACATCAGGTCTACACTAGATGCAGACATGGGGTACATGCATTCTTTCCCGGGGGTTGTGGTAGCGTCAAGAAGGGCACCCGATCACCAGATGTCACTAACACTACCGAATCCGATATGTAGCAATGCCGGTCCCGTAGAGAAACGGTACGGGTCCAACAGACAACAGGAGAAGAATAGGAAGAACATATCAGTGAGATCTTTCCCATGTCCCACTCGTGCTAAAATGTCTAAAAAAGGATAAACAGTAAATGCTCCTATAATTTGTAACGTTCCACATTCGACATATTTACTATCGATCGCCTCGTTAACATCGGAACAAACTTGTTGATACCGACAATATCCATCGGTATTTATTTCTTTTTTGTGTAATTTTAAGATTTTTTTTCTTCACAAAGGGGATTATTTGGAATGTAAAGAGATTACATGAACAGACGTGTGCAAAACATTAGATATAAATGTAAGCAATAGAGGAAAAATATTCCAAACAGAAACGTGCTATTATTATAAACAAAAATAATTTTCGTATCGTAAACGTTATGCCACCTTTAAACGGAATTTTCCCGACACGCTGCCTAAAAGCATTAACGCTGAGTGGCTGTTGCTGGAGAATCGAGCTCAGTGTTGGGTGACAGTTGCTACAGTTTTGGTGGAAAGACCGTCGCAAGGCACTGGAGTTGGCATGTTGAGTAAATGAATTGTGACGCATTTGTATAATGGAAGGAAAATGGTCTCTTCGTCCTCCCGCTCGAATAAAGGGTTTGGAATCAGAGCTCCGATATTGGCTGGTGATAAAGTTACCCAGTGATAAATGACGAAATACCGTCGTTTTCTGGCCTCGGGAAAGAACTTGTAAAAGTCAAGTGCATTTGCAAAAGTTCTTCCCGATATATTCCAAGAGAAATTACTGCAGACGGGAGACCTGTCATTAGCTAATTGCTATGCCTTACGTGTGAGCGCTGAGGAAGATAGGGATTCACTGCAGCCACTGGACGCAGAGCAAGAGCGCCTGTTTTCACTATCCTCTAGGAAGCCTTACCTAAATTTAGTTCTCGTACGTTAAAATACAATTACTTTTACCAGGTGAAAGGCACAGCCTTGCGTGAGACAGCAATAAAATGTAAATTATCAGCTCAAAAAAATAAAATTTATACAAAATTTTTTGTTCTCTGGCAGGTACATATCTGCTGGCCTGGTGCGCCCTGAGACGCTCATGCCACAGTACCGCAGCATCTCCAGTGTACCAGTGGGCTGCGCCATTTCGTGTCGTCTTCTCTAGCGTCATGCTATGGTACTGTGACACGAGCGTTTCAACAAACACACAATTAACTATGTAACTTTGTTGTTTCGAGCTGATAAGTGACAATCAGTGACTATCCATCGTGCTTAATCATGCCGACCACTGTTGCTGAAATCTGATATCGTCATTGTAGACTTGGTGTGGTATGCAGCGCTAGCTACTGCACTTGTGTTTCCTGTATATTACGTAGATACTGCATACATTTTAATTTGTCGATACGCAAGTAGTATGCCATATTTCGTCCCATGTTCTATTAATAGTGACTGAAGGCTTACACTGCCGCAGGTTTGCGACCAAGCAGGGACAGGAGACTATCCACTCCGGTAGTGACACATGTGACGGTGTGAGAGCAGGGATTGGACAAAAAGTATGAAAACACCACCAGAAATGCGTGCCTGAACATAAATGCACTTGTTCGACAAGTCTGCAGCTTTCGCTGTTCTATTTGACCAGGAACGGCATCTGTGCAATGTCTGCAATAAGTTACAAGTGTTAGTGGTGGTCAGAACGGTCATCTCGTGAATGCATTATGCCGGAGCTATGTGGATTCGAACGTGGGCAAGTTTTTGGTGCTTGTGAGTTGAGTGCTTCAGTAACCAAGGTAGCCGAAGTGTTTGATGGATTAACAGACACCGTATCCAAGATTTCTACATATAGGGAAAGCGGAAAAAATACCGTCCGCTAGGACACAACGCGGACGAAAGCGTGTGTTGAATGATCGTTGCAGACGGTCACTGAAAATGATTGTGAGGAAAAATTAGAGGTGGACAGCTGCAGAAGTCACTGCAGAAATGAACGTCGCACTCGCGAACCCTGTCAGCACTGCAATAATGCGAAGGAAGCTCCACAAGCAGGGAACTGCATGTCGAACTGAAATTCCAAAACCACCCATCATTGTTGCAAAGCTGTAAACTTGGACTGTGGAGCAATGGGAGAATGTCATTTGGACAGATAAGTCTTGTTCACACTGTTTCCAACTTCTGACCGAGTTTGCGTTCCAGGAGTGAAAAGTGGCGGGCGTTCGGTGATGATTTGGGCAGCCGTATCATGGCATTCCATAGGTGCCTTGATTATTCTGTAAGGTACTATGTCAAGGATTGTGCGACCATTTTCGCTGATCGGGTCTGTCCCACTTAAGGTTACGTTGCTGAGTGGTCAGCGCGACTCACTGCCATGAGGGGGATTCCGGTCCGATTCCCGGAGTAGTCAGTTTTTTTTATTTATTTTTTTATAGAAGTGTTAGTACGGCGTGTGTTCAGCCTCGTGAGGCCAAAGTGAGGAGCTATTCGATCGATTAGTGGTGGTTACGCCGTCACAAATCCCGACAACGACCGGGCGAGTGGAGAACTACCCGTATGCCCCTCCATACAGCGTCCGATGTCGCCGTTGGCAGAGGACGATTCGCCGGTCGGTCGGGCCAGATTGGCCCGTGAAGACCAGAAGGCGGACCTTTACCTTTTTTACTGCTCTCCATCCCATGGTACAATGTTTGTTCCCCATTTATGATGCAGTGATCCAACAAGACATGGACTCTGTTCAGTCTACTCCCTTCATCCACGAATTGTTTTGCGACCAGAATAATGAATAATTCGATCTCCCGTGGCCACGACAGCCATTAGATCTGAATATTACTGAACCATTGCGGTCTGCTTTGCAGAGAAGAGTGCGTGATCATTACCTACCTCCATCACCAGTACCTCAACTTGCCAGGAAGTATACCAACTTGAAAACAATACCAGACCTGCATTTATCCGTTATGAGACGACCGGACGCTGGTTTGAATGCCGATGGTTTCACTGCACGATATTAGCAGTTACAAGTTGTGTTTGTGGTGTTTACAAACTTTTATCCAACCCCAGTATATGACGTATTATAGCGCTGCATCGACTGGATGATCAGTGAATCCCGTGGCAGACTTGGCGCCAAGAAGTTTAGCTTCTAATGTCTGTATTTAATGTGTCAATGTTCGTACTGTATTTAAGCAACACTGAACATCTTACCTACACTGACAAATTTCTAAACGCAATTCTAGTCATTCAAAATTCACGTGAAAAGGTTGATTAGAGACTTAGTTTGATGTTAGAAGGCCGGCCGGTGTGGCCGAGCGGTTCTAGGTGCTTCAGTCTGGAGCCGCGCGACCGCTACGGTCGCAGGTTCAAATCCTGCATCGGGGGTGGATGTGTGTGATATCCTTAGGTTAGTTAGGTTTAAGTAGTTCTAAGTTCTAGGGGACTGATGACCTCACAAGTTAAGTCCCATAGTGCTCAGAGCCATTTGAACCATTTTTGATGTTAGAAGTGGCTGGCGGACAGGATCTACCAATCAAGAGGGCCCTTTGAGCAGACAGGCGCCCAACATCAGTAATGACCAGCTCCCTGACAGGCAAACTGTCTGCTTGTGGTTATTGTGTTTGCCTAGAAACGAGTTAACGTTGAACTTTGCTTCAGAAAACTTGTCATCAAGATCATGTGTAAACAAATATCGTGTGCTGTACTGTGAAAGTCATGGAGCTCGATAAGTTATAAAATGACCCCAAGACTGTTATTTTTAAGGAATGGTTTCGGATTGGCTCTCAGATAGGATTCATTTTGAGGTCACGATTTTTTCATTTTAGTTTGAATTAATTAATGAGGTAGTATCTCGGAGGCTCGAAACTTTCTTGTAGCATCCTCTTAGTATTCCCAAAAGCACTTGCAAAATTCACTGTCTGTTGATCGCATGTTAGGGGCTGCAATCGACGGAAAAGATTTCCGTCCTGGACGTCGCTACAATTTTAGAGCACACGATGTAAGCAGATTTCCCCCGTGTGAATTTGGGAAAAATCGGTTCGAAATTGTTATATTTCTCCTTCCCTGGTTGATCGACGTAACCGGCCGCATGAAATCGTTCACAGACTACAACTTGCACTATGGGCATGTCAGACGCAGTACCGTGTCCCGGGGAAGACATTCATGTCCTATAAAAATTAGTAGGGGTGGGTCCGCTACTCTAGGAACAATGTGTTCGTTTGCGACTCAGTCTCTCGTCTCTCTCACAAGAGAGAATGTAGCTGTGGCACAATGTTTCGATTCAGTATCACGCTGAAAGAGACATACTGGATGTGAGCTCCGCAGCGCGCTGGTTCCTCGCCGCCGCGCCGGTGGGCGCGATGGGATTCCACGAACAGTTAATGATGTTTACTGCAGCGTAATCAGAGCAGGCGAGTCGCGCTCGGTACAGTGGCCTGGGCTGGACTGGGCTGCCCTGGCATACACCAGCAGTGCCGGGGGGCTAAGCCGAGCCGACCGAATACGCGCTTTGCGTCGCGTCGCTTCCGTGCTGTGCTGATGCTTTTGCTCTGGATTTGCCGCTCGCGTGACGACGGCCGACCGGCCGCTCACTCTCGCTGTTTATTGAATGGCGCGTACGTCAGCCAGCACATCCCTGCTGTCAATCGCCTGTTCCCAGAGGCGCCCAATTTCAGGCTAAACGGCGCGACTGATTTGGCACGTATTACCGACGACGGGAAGTGATTAAAACTCATGCGTCAACGGGCTCCTGTGTCGCTTTTAATGCAGCCGTAACTCGTAAAGTTCGCATAGTGAAATTATTTACCTTTTGAGTAATCACACCAGACTCAAAACGAAGAGAATTAGTTTGTCTGGCGGAGCTGTGGAGTGAACTGACCTGGTAAGAGTTACTTTTGTTCCTGATTGGAGACTTGTTCTGTTCGAATTTTTCACACGGTTGGCACGCGGTAATCCCTCTCATTCCAGACCGTACGTCGCCAATTCTAGAACGCGTTGCTCTGCGCGCAATGTGAATCTCTTAATTCTTCGAACTGCTAGAGCAGCTTTCAGGCGACTCCGCATTTAGCGATGGAGAAGTCTCTTCACCCTCAACAGGTGACTCTGTGGTGTGCAGTGTCCAGTCGCGGAATAATTGGCGGAATATTCCTTGGCGGCACGGTGGCTACCGAACGGTACGTAAAGGTTTTGGAAAATGATTTCATTCTCATCATCGAGAGTGACACTGATTTCGGTAGGATGTGGTTCGAGCAAGACCCATCGAAGCCGGTGAGTGTTTGATGTCGTGAAGGAGCACTTTGGGGTCCGCATTCTGGCTCTGGGGCACCCACAGGCCACTGTCAAGGGCCTAGATTGGCCACCATTTCACCGGATCTGGACACATGCGACTCCCTTTTTGTGGGGCTGTATTAAAGACAAGCTGTACAGCAGCAATAATCCGAAAACCATTGGTGAGCTGAAATCAGCTACTGAGGAGGTCATCGACAGCATCAATATTTCGACACGTCCGCGAGTCATGCAGAATTTGGCAATTCGTTTGCGCCACGTCATCGCCAATGATGGCAGCCATATCGAACATGTCATAAGCGAAATCCGAATATCTGTAGTGACGTTTACATGTTGAATAAAATGTGTGCACGCCGTAGTTTGTAATTTTTTTTTTCATACAGTTCACTAATTGGCACCCTGTATGTGTGGCAAGTAGTCTGTCAACGCTTATTTTCCCCTGTACAGCGGGTCCGGTGTTGACATGTGGACGGTTGCACGCAAAACGGTTAGTCTACACTGACAGGCGTAGTCCACGTAGAGCTGCAGTTACTGCTGTGCAGAAAACATCGATTTGTAAACTTTCTGACATAGCTGTGGGAAAACTGTTCGATACACAGGAAAAACAACCAATACATTGATGTGTGTGCATATTAAGGTACCATGTTCAAAAATAACTGCACTTATACCCGTTACACCCTATACAACCACCTATATGAAGGCAGGAGATTACTGTGGCATTCGTGTCTTTCCGAGATGCGTTCGATGAAAGCGGAAGCGTGAACTATGGCGATGCTGTTACCAAATGCGCCCAAGCAATAGTAACGTACTCTTATTCTTTCATTCGCTACTACAGGACAAACACCGGTAGACATCCATTGGAAAATGGAGAATGTGTGTGGGGCTACCTGTCTTCCGAAAATCAAGGTTGTGGAGAACTGTGAAAAGTTCATGATTACGCACGACCGCATGTATCAAACGTCGTAGCGCATAAGTCACGTCAACTGCGAGACAATCGAGCACCCACCCTATTGTCCTAATCTCCCCCAATACGATTATCTCGCCTTCGGTCCATTGAAAAAAGTCTTGTATTGTTGACGATTGGCTGTCGGACGAGCAGCAAGCGGTTACGGACCTCTTCACGCAGCAGGACGCAGTGTTCCACCAAACGGACATCTTCAACCTGATGCATCGGTGGGATAGTTGCCTCACCGTTCACGGCGATTTTGCCCGATTAGCATACCGATTCTTGTGTGTACGGCCTTCGAACGGAAATATTTTGGTAGTACACTATTTCGATGATTCAATGATCATTTATCAAAAGCGCACTGTTTTTGGTACAGTTTGTTATAGTTACCTCCACACCCATAATCATATATATGTAATGTGTGTGTGTGTGTGTGTGTGTGTGTGTGTGTGTGTGTGTGTGTGTGTACGAGTATGTATCTACCACACATCGTAAGCTTCTGGTCCGTTTTCAACCAAACTTGACACACATATCACTTACTGTCTAGAGAGAATCGCTGTGCTGGTAAGAGGCACTTACCTATCAAAGGGCGCGGATAACAAAGGAGAGTAAATAACGACATGTGAATTCGCAGGTTTTACTCATACTATAATTGATGATGACAGCACTTAGAGACTTGCATGAAACTTAGCATGCCATTTTAAAACTTCACGAAACTTTTTCTCGTAGGCAACAGCCACAAAATTATGGGAGAGAAAAATAGTTTATCGCTTATTACATTTTCACTGTTCATGCAGCAAAAACTGCCGCATCATGGTTGACCTAATTTATCGCTTGTTAACTACAAATTGTGTTTACGGCATGTTTTGTAAACATTATTTACATATACCACTGAATGTATCTTCGAAATCATATCATTGTACGACGCATTGTTGAGGAGATATAATGTCATAGAGGTTGAGCTGTTTGAAACCGAAACTGCAGGAAGAATTCGCTACAGATACAGATGTTTACACATATATGTGAAATGTACTCGTATGTAGCATGCGCATATGCGAGCAAAGCCGCGGGTAGAAAGCGACTGCTGTACCTCTGGATCTATTTTACTCAAACTTGGTATATATATATATATGTATATTGCTGTCTAGAAAGTAATGCTTTGGGCGTAAAAACCATCAACCTTTGATTGGGATGGAGGTGGTAAAGTGGAGACAGGACGCAGAAAGAGATGGACGCTCAAAGAGGCGGCAAGGAGGCCATGGACACAGATATGTGGGAAGAGGAGACGGGCAGAGTGAGGGAGGGGGGGAGGAGGTATGAGTGAAAGGGAAGAGGAGGAGACGGACAGAGAGAGGGCAGAGGAGGAAATGGACAGATGAAGAAAAGAGGAAGAGATGAAGAGAGAGAGAGTGTAGGAGGAGAAGGGGTAATGGAATAAATACAAACCCGGGCAACGGCGGGAACTCACCTGGTATCTGTGATTACAGCCTTTAGACATTTGTGTAAGTTATGAAACGTCCCCTTAGAAAAATTTATGAATGATTGTGCTGATAAACCCCTTACGTTATTTAATTTTCAAACAGCTGAGCAGAACTGAACGTACTCAGACATTTCTCTCTTTACTTATTCTGATCAACACTAAACTGACACACAATATTTTTAGCGCAACGCAATCTGACTTTCAATAATCTCTCCAAAGAATGGCCCTGACTAACAATAACCTATGCCTTTCATGAATCACTTACCTCACAAAAATCTTCGTTAACCGAACTACTACAATATAGCGAGCACCAATAATGCCAGCTAAATAAAAGATTCTAACTACTGAAGGCACTAACTACTGATAGGCATAATTAGCAAATGAAAGAAACAATGTATATACCTTAATAATATTCAAAAGTCATCATATATATATATATCAGTTCATGATATCCAGTATAACAAATTTATTCTTTCTGGCGGACACACATCCAGATCGTCCGCTCTCAAAATTCTGCCACCTCTCTCCCCACATCCACCACTGCTGGCGACTCACCTCCAACTGCGCTACGCTTCGCGCTTTTCACATCCAACTGCCCAACACTGCAACAGAAAATATTCCAACAATGCAAACCAGCCACAGATTGCACACAGCACAGCCAGTGATTTTCATACAGAGCGCTACGTGGCGTTACCAACATAAAAACCTTAACAGCTTACTTACAAAGTTATATAACATGCAGTGACCCGGCAAGTGCTGTTCGGACACACGCACAGTGCATGTAGTACCAGTGAACGTGCTGTCCATTTGTAGACTGGGGAAGGCGCGCGATTTATCGATGTTTGACCGAGAATAGATTGTGATGGCCCGGAGGCTCGGCTCGAGCATTTCGGGAACAGCACGACTAGTCGGTTTTCGAGAAGTACTGGGTGAGCGTCTTCAACTTGTATCGAAACCAAGGCGAAATCACGTCCACGCTCCGTGGGGTTGGGCAGCCACCCCTCATTACCGATGTCGAACATTGTAGACTGGGCAGACTGGTAAAACAGAACACACAGCAAAGTGTGGCGGAACTAACATCAGACTTTAATGCTGGGCAGAGTACAAGTGTGTCTGAAGACACAGTGCGGCGAACACTGATAATGATGAGATTCCGCAGCCGACGACACATGCATGTACCAATGTTAACACCACGACGTCGGCAACTACGATTGAAATTTGAACGTGACACTCGGCTCTGACGTCGGCACAAAAATGGTTCAAATGGCTCTGAGCACTATGCGACTTCTGAGGTCATCAGTCGCCTAGAACTTAGAAGTAATTAAACCTAACTAACCTAAGGACATCACACACATCCATGCCCGAGGCAGGATTAGAACCTGCGACCGTAGCGGTCACTCGGTTTCAGACCGTAGCGCCTAGAACCGCGCGGCCACTCTGGCCGGCACGTCGGCGGAGTGGCAGAGCGTTGCACGGTGTAATGAATTCCGATACCTTCTTCATCATGCTGATAAGAGGGCTCGAATCCGTGGACTTCCCTGGGAACAGCTCCCTGATACCTGTGCTATGGGACGGAGAGAAGCTGGCGGGGGCTCCATTATGCTTTGGGGAACATTGATGTGGGCACCCATGAGTCCAGTGGAACTCCTGCTAGGCAACATGACGGCTAAGGAGTGTTGTACACTGGTTACAGACCGCGTACATCCAGTCATGACTATCATTTTTTCTGACGTCAGTGGCATTTTTCAATAAGTAATGCGCCATGTCACAATGGTTGGGTGGTTGGTTGGGGAAGGAGACCAGACAGCGTTGTCATCGGTCTCATCGGATTAGGGAAGGAAGTCGGCCGTGCCCTTTCAGAGGAACCATCCCGGCATTTGCCTGGAATGATTTAGGGAAATCACGGAAAACCTAAATCAGGATGGCCGGACGCGTGATTGAACCGTCGTCCTCCCGAATGCGAGTCCAGTGTCTAACCACTGCGCCACCTCGCTCGGTGTCACAATGCCAGGAGTGTGATGGAGTGATTCGAGATGCACAGTGGCGAGTTCCAATTGAAGTGCTGGCCCTCCAATTCGCCAGATTTGAACCCATTCGAAAACATCTGGGATGTGACTGAAATCCCGAGGAGGCGCAACGTCAGAGCTCGTCCTCCACCTCTTAGGAATTTGCGAGAATCAGGTGACTTGTGTGTGTAGATATGGTGCCAACTCCTTCCAGCGATCTACCACGGCCGCTCTGTTACCCATGGCCGGCCGGTGTGGCCGTGCGGTTCTAGGCGCTTCAGTCTGCAACTGCGTGACCGCTACGGTCGCAGGTCCCATAGTGCTCAGAGCCATTTGAACCATTTATTCTGTTACCCTCGCCAAATACGGACATACCGGATATTAGGTAGGTAGTCATAATGTTCTGGCTGATCAGTGTACGACTTGGATGTCAATGTCAACTTGTAGCGTTGTTGGAGGCGTATTGAACTATTAAGGTAGGGATTTCGCATCTCGCTACCTTGATAAATTTTTTGAACCTGATACGGTTCCTAGAAAATACTGGTATTTTCTTATTAGTTTAGTATTATACGAAATACTCGATGTTATTTATTATAGATGAATAACAATTTATTATAAACTTATCATAAAGAAATAAAATTCCGTCCGGAAAAGAGTTTGTTCGATGTTGCTTGCGTGCCAGGTAACATGGACCAATGAATTAAAAGACTGTAGTCTACATCAGTGGCTGATTCCGTCCTGCTCAGACGTTCACCAACATGGTTAAAGCACTTATCTTACGCTTGTCCATTTCCGTAAACACACTGTGTGATTTGTGCGCCAGATACTGCTGGCAAACGTCGCTGCGGTCGCAAATCACGTGGAGGAGCACGTTCCGCGAGATGTATCTGGTCGCTGCGGAGCGTGCAGCAGCCGTGACGGACACCACGTCTGGCGTGTCTCGCGATGAGAAACACGTCCCATGTGAGGGCGGCTTTAGCCGGTGTGAGTGTGAGAGCGCCCCGAAATGAGCGGGGCTACGCGGCTGCCGATGTGAGGGGGCTGGATCCATTGTGGAGGTGTCGCCAGAACCCGAACGTGAGCCGCGTGGCGCCAGTGCCGGGGGATCCATAAAACAGCAACAAGTAGCTAGCGTTCTGGGGGCGGCGTGCATCATTGACGCGCCGGTCCGTCGCCCTGGCGATAGGGATGGCGTTTATCGCCGAAACAACCGGTTTTCGGTTATGTCGGTTTTAACCTGACTGTTAAAACAGCGCAAATTAATCTGTTTCTGAAATAACCGATTTTCGATTCCAAATGATTACTGTAATTAACGTAGAAATCGAACAAGAATTGAAAAATCTGGCTCCCTCTTTCCAGATACATGGAACAAAAATACGAGGGTCAGTCCAAAAGAAATGCACACTATTTTTGTAAAAATAGTGTTTTTATTCTGCATGTGTGAAAGTTTTACAGTATGTAGATACATCCTTCCCGCTTGTTTTCAAACTTAGTTCAACCTGTTCCCGTTTGAAGCGCCGTCACAGCATGTCTTCAAGATAGCTGCTACACTTGACGTTCGTCAGAAGCAACGCGCTGTCATACAATTCCTGTGCTGTGAAAACGAGACAGTGGGAAACCTCCACAAGAGGTTGAAAAGGGTGTATGGAGATGCTGCTGTCGATCGCAGTACAGTTAGTCGGTGGGCAAGCAGGTTACATGATGAAAGCGGGCACGGAAATATTGAGGATTGTCCTCGCAGCAGCAGGCCTCGTACTGCACACACTCCAGACAATATGCCAGAGAGTTAACGAATTGGTGACTGCTGTCAGACACATCACAGTGAACGAATTGTCACGCTTCGTTGGGATAGGGGAAGGAAGTATTTGCAGACTACTGGAAGTGTTGGCGTTAAAAAACGTTTGTGCCAGGTGGGTTCCCAGGATGTTGACAGTGGGTCACAAAGAAACAAGAAAAACGGTATGCAGCGAACTTCTGGAACAGTACCAGAATGGTGGAGATGAATTTCTTGGAAGAACTGTGACAGGTGATGAAACATGGCTCCATCATTTTTCACCAGAGACGAAGAGGCAATCAATATAGGGGCACCCAAGAAAAAAAAAAATTCAAAACCACACCTTCTGCTGGAAAAGTTCTGTCTACGGTATTTATCGATTCCGAAGAACTCTTTCTTGTGGACGTTGAACCATTATAAATTCTGATGTGACGACACTGTTCGACCACGTCGGCAAAAGCAGGATGTTTTGCTGTTGCACGACAATGCACGGCCACATGTCAGTCAAAAAACCATGGAAGTGATACAAAACTCGGATGGACAACACTGAAAAACACGCCTTACAGTCCTGACCTTGATCCATGTTACTATCATCTCTTTGGGAAACTGAAAGACACTCTTCGTGGAACAAGGTTTGAAGATAATGACTCCCTTGTGCACGCTGCCAAACAGTGGCTCCATCAGGTTGGTCCAGAATTTTACCGTACGGGTATACAGACGCTGGTTCCAAGATGGCGTAAGGCAGTTGAGAGGGATGGAAATTATGTGGAGAAATGAAAATATTGTTCCTAAAGGATGTAACTACACACTGTAAAACTTTCGAACATGTAGAATAAAATATGGATTTTAAAAAAATAGTGTGATTTTTCTTTTGAAGTGACACTCGTATTCAATTAAATAGGCAAGTTAAAGAAGTGTTAGTGCGTCCACCGTTTGCTGCTCTTCTTGAAAAGTGATAAATGGTTAAACAACAATAAAAAAGAAGCAGTATTCTCCTACTGGTTCTAATGTTTTGGAGAAGTTGGAAATTTGTGGTAAGGTCTTATGGGACTAAACTTCTGTGGTCATCGGTCCCTAAGCTTACACACTATTTAATCTAACTTATACTAAATTACGCTAAGGACGACACACACACACGCACACACACACACATGGCCGACGGAGGACTCGAATCTCCGACGGGGAGAGCCGCTCGGAGCGTGGCAAGACACCCATGACTACGCGGCTACCCCGCGCGAGTCTAATGTTTAGAAACTCTGCTCAAAAATCATGTAATGGGGGATTATACCACTTTAGGCATTACGAATAGTCAGTGCTAAAGGGCTGAACTGAGGTTAGAAAACTCTGTTCTTCGTGTTAATTTCACAATTTTCAAGGTCTTCAAGTATATAAAGGCATATTACGAACAGAGAGGCAGCAGATTGGCTACTTTCTATTTTTACTGTATGCTATCAATGAATTATTAAGTTTTTAGTTTATTACAGTTACCGTGAGTTCCTCCCTCCTTTATTATTTCATAGAAATGACAGGCAACTCTTTAATATTTTAGTGGAAAGCATTGTACTTCATTGCTGCAGTATTTCCGTCTAGAGTTGGTGCCATTCAGCAATACAACGACAGTGAGAAACCACCCTAAAGACCAGATAAGAGCAAATCTTGCACACTGCACGTACACGCGTACCTTAAGCCACGACAGACGGAAACAGGGACATCATTGTCTCAGCAATGTTTTACCATTTCTTATGCCGTAAGTTTGTTGTTCCTTGCGGCCGGCATTGTCATTAAAATAGCACTAATAGCTTATCGTATTTTCTTTAATAACGCAATATTTCAAATCAATGCATATATTACAAATAAAAATTAATCCTTAAAAAAAGTGTTTTAAAAACGAAAAATATTAACACTTCTGCTATGGATAGTTGATACTTCGGTTTTTTACCCTGTTATCAGTAAGAAATAGAAAATATAGCTGAGACCAAACAAGTACCGAAAAATTTCGGTTACTCGGAAATAAAGTACCGGTATCGGTTTCAACCGGTTAGTTTTCGCCATAGCTACGTTACGCCCGGTACCTTTGGCGCAGTGGCTTTGTAACGTAATACTTGGCGTCTGCTGGTTCTCGTAACAGCCTTCAGAATATGCGCACGGTACACCATCCCGCACATAAAATTTCTATCACTCCAAAGTTGCCCAATACAAGTGTCATTAAAGCAGTGTCATTTGAAAAGTCACTTTGTCAAAATACTTTATTGAAACCCCACTATAACTGCTGCCGTCATTACGAATAAGCAAGAAATTTAAAAATACAACCTTCACATGTAAGCGGTAAGCAGACAATTAAATAGGCAAAGTGCAACAAAAATACACTTAATATAATCAACACTGTCCACTAATGCCCTGAGAAATATTCAGTTACCGGTACCTCACTAAACTACATGAGAGCGTGTCTAGTACACTATACACGTCGCCAACTACATGCAGTCCATTGAGTCCCTAAACGTCGTTATTTGTATTATAGTTTCTCTTGGAAAACTGATGAAATAATATCATTTACTAACTACAATAATATGCTGAACGTCATCTCAAAATGATTGTTGACTCCTTCTCATTGATATTTTCAGAGATTTTGAGTTAAAGATAGATGCTTGAAAAATTAATCTGTTGTAGAATATACTGTGTCATCATTTTACTACATACAAAGTTTCAGTGCGGGCTGAAATTATCGTATGGTACCGAAAGTTCGTGTATAGTCTAATGCCTTAATGCGTAACCAATGAATGCTGGGAAAAAATTGATTCCAATTTTGGTCATCACTTGTAAATCTGGTGCTGTGAATAGAAGAAACACTGATAGAAGTGTTTCTGTATGTAATTGATTAGGAATGGGACGTCACTTGCTCGCAGAAATTCCAGGGGAATCTGAAGAACGTGTTGCTGTAAACTGGCCTTCAGATCGGGTACAGACCGAGCGTGTCCCTGGTGAACACGTTCATCTGGATATCCCCAGAGCCAAAAGTCATTTGGATTCAGACCATGTCATCTTGCACACCATGCATCTCGAAAAGCTGTGGAGGTGGCACGTTCGTGGAAGGTTGCATTAAGGAGATCTTTCACTGGGCGAGCTCCATGATGTGTTACCCTATCTTGCAAGGAAACATCGGCTTCACACAGTTGCGCTCATCGAAAGCAGATATCACATGCTATACAAGGAGGTATCGATAACTTGCAGACGTCACGGTAGCCTTGACAGGACACCTGGGTATAACTTCTTTAAAGAAAAAAGGGTCGAGGATAAAGGTGCTTGTGAAACCACACCACACAGTCACATACGGCGAGAGGTTCAAATGGTTCAAATGGCTCGGAGCACTATGGGACTTAACTTCTGATGTCATCAGTCCCCTATAACCTAGAACTACTTAAACCTTACTAACCTAAGGACATCACACACATCCATGCCCGAGGCAGGATTCGAACCTGCGACCGTAGCGGTCACGTGGTTCCGGACTGTAGCTAAGGCGAGAGCAATGGCTGTTCGAGCAGAACACGGGATTTAACAGTACCCCAAATTCGGCATTTCTGTGTATTCATTGCACCCTATAGTGTAAAATGTGTCTCGTCACTTAACAGAACATTGTTCGGCCACATGTCATCAACTTTCATCCGTGCCAGATACCGAGGAGCAAATTCGAAACGTTGATGCGGATCATAAGATTTCAGTTGCTGCGGCGTATGGATCTCGTACGGGCACCAGAGTAAGATAGACCGCAAAGCTTCCCGTACTTGACCATGGGATGGACAATTCTCGTGACAGTAACGGCGGCGCGATCTGGATGGTTAGTTACAGCGCCTCGTCGATAACTTCCACGGGGATAGGACCTCTTCCTCTTCCAGATGCCATATCGGGCTCACCCGCGTTTTCAAATTATGTTATCATCTTCTGTAACCATTAATGATTCTCCTCAGATCTTATTGTCGGCGATACTCTCTGAACGCAGCACTGTAATTTCTGCCGTTCACATGCAACATTTTCACTTACAGCGCGCGATTTTTCTCTTGTCGATGCCATACTGTCCATCCACGTTAAATGACAACGTGGATGTCATATTGTCATACAAACAGTGTACAGTGCAATATTTGTAATTGGTGGCCAAAATTGGGACTAATTTTTTTTCCAGCGTAAATCAGTTACTCATTAATGCATTAGCATATCTACAAAGTTTCGCTGCTATACGATACTTACAGAGCACACTGGATCTCCGTGAGTTGCTGTACGTTTATTATAACCACCCCTTACTTATACTGTTAAGCCAAACGACACTGTATTTTTGTTTTATAATTACAACACGAAAAAGAGGACCGAACGAGATGGCGCAGTGGTTAGCATACTGGACTCGCATTCGGGAGGACGACGGTTCAATCCCGTGTCCAGCCATCTTGATGTAGGTTTTCCGTGATTTCCCTAAATCACTCCAGGCAAATGCCGGGATGGTTCCTTTGAAAGGGCACGGCCGACTTCCTTCCCCATCATTCCCAAATCCAATGAGACCGATGACCTAGCTGTTTCGTCTCTTCCCCCAAACAACCCAACCCAACGAAAAAGAGGAAGGCTGTTGATCAACAGTAAAATTCCATTTTCCAAATTTTGCATCATTTGACGGCAGTAAACACGCTAACAACATTTTATTTTCAAAATGTTAATTATAGTTGCAATTTATTCCCTTGACAAGAAACATAAATAAATAGCCGCGCGTGCATCCAAATTGTACAAAGCACATCAAATTCCACTCTTGTTCTCCATAAATGTTTCGTTCCATCTCGCATCACTAACACACTTGCTTCTTCGTCTGCCTTCGTCGTCCGCGTATTCTCAAACTTTCGACAGTTGCCAGCCAACCGTTGCAGTTCATCGTTCCGTGATGCACTCCATTGACACAAAAGAGAGTTATTCGCGCGAAGTAACAACGTCTGATTCCGTTGCCAGGATAAGCTGACGATTTTATCTTTGTCGAGGAACGACGTGGTATGCACCATGTAAGAGCTGTCAGAGGGAACAAGTTCAGCACGGCCGCTGCTCTCATTCTCCCCTGATTTCATCTCAAAACTTGTTGTTGTTGTTGTTGTTGTTGTTGGTGGTGGTGGTGGTGGTGATTTCCGGTTCGAAGGCTGGTTCGGTGCAGCTCTCCATAGTAGTGCATCCTGTGCAAACCTCTGCATCTCTAAATCATTATTGAAACTTACTTTCAGTCAACCTGGCCGAGATGGGGTGGCTTCTGTTTCTCAGTGATACCGTATAGTTTGTTCAACCACAACGGAGAGTACCTGTGGAGGCTCCAGTCTAGCCTCTTGTTCTTGAAGAGTGGTAGCAGCTTCATCGTCAGTTGCAGTGGCGATAATCTGACTGATTTAGCCTTGTAACAGTACCAGGCGTGGCTTTGATATGTTAATACTATGAACGGCATGTTGCTCTACTGTATGGTTAATTGATGGTGGAATTCTCTTGGGTAAAATATTCCTGTGGTAACTTAGTCCTCCGTTCGCATCTCCAGTGGGAACTGCTCAGAGGATCTTGTCATCAGGAGGAACAAAACTGGCGTTCTACAGGTCGGAGCTTGAAATTGTTGGCGGTAATTTAAATACGAAAATAGATAGATTGAAGTTCGATGTAACTGTAATTAGTAAAGTGCAGTGGCAGGAAGAACACGATTTCTGATCAGGTGAGTGCAAGTTCAGCAAAGTAGTGGTCTAATTTTTCCATTTATACACATATCATCAAATTATCTCGTTAAACGCTTGAAACGGCTCGGACAGTATTTCTGAATGCATTACGTGTTCACACCTCTCGGTTTATTAGGGTACGTCCAGCATTGCGTGACGTGGTCGTTTAGGGAGTCCATGTGTTATGGAATGGGGAGGCACAAGGTTGCGTGAGTGTACTGACTTCAACATGGTACCCTCACATGTCAGCGTTGTTGCGGCACTATACACTCCTGGAAATTGAAATAAGAACACCGTGAATTCATTGTCCCAGGAAGGGGAAACTTTATTGACACATTCCTGGGGTCAGATACATCACATGATCACACTGACAGAACCACAGGCACATAGACACAGGCAACAGAGCATGCACAATGTCGGCACTAATACAGTGTATATCCACCTTTCGCAGCAATGCAGGCTGCTATTCTCCCATGGAGACGATCGTAGAGATGCTGGATGTAGTCCTGTGGAACGGCTTGCCATGCCATTTCCACCTGGCGCCTCAGTTGGACCAGCGTTCGTGCTGGACGTGCAGACCGCGTGAGACGACGCTTCATCCAGTCCCAAACATGCTCAATGGGGGACAGATCCGGAGATCTTGCTGGCCAGGGTAGTTGACTTACACCTTCTAGAGCACGTTGGGTGGCACGGGATACATGCGGACGTGCATTGTCCTGTTGGAACAGCAAGTTCCCTTGCCGGTCTAGGAATGGTGGAACGATGGGTTCGATGACGGTTTGGATGTACCGTGCACTATTCAGTGTCCCCTCGACGATCACCAGTGGTGTACGGCCAGTGTAGGAGATCGCTCCCCACACCATGATGCCGGGTGTTGGCCCTGTGTGCCTCGGTCGTATGCAGTCCTGATTGTGGCGCTCACCTGCACGGCGCCAAACACGCATACGACCATCATTGGCACCAAGGCAGAAGCGACTCTCATCGCTGAAGACGACACGTCTCCATTCGTCCCTCCATTCACGCCTGTCGCGACACCACTGGAGGCGGGCTGCACGATGTTGGGGCGTGAGCGGAAGACGGCCTAACGGTGTGCGGGACCGTAGCCCAGCTCCATGGAGACGGTTGCGAATGGTCCTCGCCGATACCCCAGGAGCAACAGTGTCCCTGATTTGCTGGGAAGTGGCGGTGCGGTCCCCTACGGCACTGCGTAGGATCCTACGGTCTTGGCGTGCATCCGTGCCTCGCTGCGGTCCGGTCCCAGGTCGACGGGCACGTGCACCTTCCGCCGACCACTGGCGACAACATCGATGTACTGTGGAGACCTCACGCCCCACGTGTTGAGCAATTCGGTGGTACGTCCACCTGGCCTCCCGCATGCCCACTATACGCCCTCGCTCAAAGTCCGTCAACTGCACATACGGTTCACGTCCACGTTGTCGCGGCATGCGACCAGTGTTAAAGACTGCGATGGAGCTCCGTATGCCACGGCAAACTGGCTGACACTGACGGCGGCGGTGCACAAATGCTGCGCAGCTAGCGCCATTCGACGGCCAACACCGCGGTTCCTGGTGTGTCCGCTGTGCCGTGCGTGTGATCATTGCTTGTACAGCCCTCTCGCAGTGTCCGGAGCAAGTATGGTGGGTCTGACACACCGGTGTCAATGTGTTCTTTTTTCCATTTCCAGGAGTGTAGTTCATCCGCATTTCACGGGTGCTTTCGGTCCGAATTTTATTTTTATGAACGACAATGTGCGACCGTATTGAAGAGAACAAGTGCTCGTTGCACTGGGGCAGTAGCAACAACAGCTCAGCGTGCTTAGAACTGCGGCAGCGAAAAAGAATTGCGCATTTCCTTCCCCTGAAGAACCCGCAAAAAATTAATGTTACATTAGTAACTGGCGCCAGATGTGCATACTGTTCTGTAATATAATTTTAGTATGAAAACTCTCAACGCTTTTGGCATTAATCAGAAAACTCTTGTTGTATATGGCCCGAACGTTTACGATAATGACAAAAGAAGCAATTCCTCTGCGGTCTGCGACGATGTCGGACAGAAAACAGACGAAGGAATTTGCAACATTTGCATTTCGCAACTGTCTGACTACTTTCCTCAGAGCTTCTTTTGTAGTGTTTTGCATCACTTTGTAACTTAACGGTTTTGGCACCAAAAGTTTTGTGCTTCTTAAGTTCCAGAAATGTAACGCAGCGTCTTATCAACACGTAAAACAATGTGATGAATATCTTCTGGTAAACCTTCCGGGATGTAAGGTCGTGGTCCATGAAACTCTTCAGCTCCTAACATTTCGTCCAGAGCTGCGCTGGACATCTTCAGAGGGGTGTTTCTCCTCCGGTGAGTCTTGCCGACTGACGGGTCGGACGTCTGAGAGCGACTTATATATCGTAGAAAGTGGGCGTGACCAGAGTTGCACGTGATATGCAGCGTAATACACGGTTAAAAGAACACAGAAGTCTTTACCGCTTAGGAAAAACAGATAAATCGGCTGTAGCAGAACACGCTTTTCAGTCAGGAAATCATCAAGTGAAGTTTTCCGAAACAAAAATTTTATCTACGACGACGAACTATTACCCACGGCTTTGTAGGGAAGCAATTGAAATATATAAACATAGGGATAATTTTAATCGAAAAGAAGAGACCATGAAACTTAGTGATATTTGGACAGTAGCACTACAGAATTGCTAGACAGTTTTATCCGTGACGAGATTACGATCGATAGTTAAGTTTTATCTCTGACAAAGATTATCTCTGCATATCACGTGCAACTCTGGTCACGCCCACTTTCTACGATATATAAGTCGCTCTCAGACGTCCGACCTGTCAGTCGGCAAGACTCACCGGAGGAGAAACACCCCTCTGAAGATGTCCAGCGCAGCTCTGGACGAAACGTTAGGAGCTGAAGAGTTTCATGGACCACTACCTTACATCCCGGAAGGTTTACCAGAAGATATGTCATCCGGTCGTGAAAGCCTTCATACTATGAATGTGATGAATGTTTTCATTTAATTGGTGATCACGTAGAAAAGTGATGCAGATTTGTCTAATAAATATGGTAACCTTTCCAGTATTTTATTCGTAGCTCAACGGAGGCTACATTCCGGATAGCCCTCGTATAACTGTAGTTCTACCTGAAGAACGAAATATATAAATAAAATTTAATCCAACTACTTTACGTACGCAACTATGCACCAAAAGTTCTTCCTGTGCTGAGCCGCGCGGGCTAGCTGTGTGGTTTGAGACGCCTTTGCGCGGCTCGCGCCGCCACCCCCGTCAGAGGTTCGAGCCCTCCCTCGGGCACGCCTGTGTGTGTTGTCCTTAGTGTAAGTTAGATTAAGTAGTGTGTAAACCTAGGGACTGATGACCTCGGCAGTTTGGTCCCACCGCCACCATCACCACCGCCACCATGAAATTTGATTTCTCACAGATGATAAGGCTAGAACAATGGATGTCTTCAGAAGCTCAAACGGAAGTTAAAATGCAATACGCATCGATATATGATGGCGACAATGGTAATTCTTCAAGAAGAATTTGGAGACAGATGTTTCATTATCCTGGTGAGGGAGCGCTCTACGATCACTTTAACCGGTTGGGTGTATAGGAGTACCCTATACGGAGGATGTAAGAAAGAGCTATACATACAAATTTGCAGAGTTATTGGAAGAGATAAAAGCAACACTTCTGTTGTGTGACGCAAATGTCACAAGTGCGTAGTAACCCCGACAGGGCTCCTTGGAGTGTTTGACGCTGTATCTTTCTTAGGTCAACGTTCAACAGTTGTTACGATAGCTTCGTATGCAGTACGTAGACACTGGAATTTGTTGTGCATAATAGTTACGTCTTACTGCTAGGAGCGGTACGTTCTCATTGTTGTTGGCGCCGTACGCGTCCTTGCATAAACAATTACACTGATCTTGTTTGTATTATTCGTATTTTCATAAATGTTCTACTGATGTTTCTAGGTTCTTTATGGATCATTGTCAGAGTTAATGCATCTCATTTACGGGTAGGCATGGTGGAACAGTACAGCAGGAAGGCGTCTGTATGCAGAACTATATCCAGGGAGGAGGTTACCAGTTCATGTCTCATTTCCTAGACTTGGTGGCACACCGACAGTAGACTCTTAGAGCTGCAATGTGCTAACCGTTCAGTTTGAGGAAGCTGTGTTACAGCGAACTGAGGACAACCCAGAACGCGATCCAGAGCCAGGGGAAAAATTACCTCCAACACCAAGTGTAGAACGGCCTGCAAGAGATAGGCAAGCATCCATTCGAGTATCCGCAGGTCCACTCCTGTCACTTAATTTCACCTGTCCGTGGAATTTTCCCAGTGGTGTGTACACCAATTTATAAACATTCCTGACTTACAAAAGTCATTAGTGACGAGACTCCCTTCTCTTGTGGATGAATATTCAGCGGCCACAGTTGACGTATCTGGGAGTTGGAAGATCCTAATGCAACTCAATCATTAACAGAGATTTGCCATAAAATCGTGGGCTGGTGTTAATCACGACCATATGACCGAGCCGCATATTCCGCCTAACACAATCGCCGGGGAAAATTTCCGCATCTCTCTGCGTGAAGTACCATCGTCATTGTTGCAGGGTGTCCCGCTAACAGTCGGGTAATCATTACGGTTCCGGCATGACGGAACAGCATCACACTTTTGCCGTTGATGTCAGAGAATGTTTAGACAGTATTTGCCCCAGTTGCGGAATTTAGAAGAATGGGTAGCGCTGTCGCCACAGCAACATTCTTCCGTCCACACTCCTGTGGATTTCTTTTTGATGTGGGAGATGAAGAATTTAAGGGAGGAGACACCAAGAGACACTCCAGGTGACCTTGTTGCCCATTCGGCTGAATACGCAGCCGTCATTCGTGAAAAATATGGTTGTTTTGTGCGTGTTAGACAATCAATAGCACGCATATGCCAGTTGTGTCTTAATGTAAAAAGACGACATTTTCAGCAACATCTCTGAATCAATATTCCTCAGACAGCACTTCAAACACCGTCCCCGAAAACCACTAGCGTCAAAACTTCCACGTACTGCTAGCAACGAAACGGCACACTTGTGAAATTTTTGTCACATAAAGACAGTGTTCTAAACGCTCTAAAACTTCTGTATGTACAGATTTTTTTTTCTTTTCTTTACATCCTGTAAAGTGCTACGAGAGCACCAGTTTCCGACTGCATGTGGAACGCAGAGTGGTCCCGCCGTTGTCGTAAGGCGAGATGAGTCAGCCCACAGGGCACAATACTTGGACCACAGCGCCGCTAATGATGATCACACTGATTCAGCGCCGCGCGAGTGGGCGGCACCGATCACCCGAGACTCTCGCCCTGCTCGTCCTGGGGGAAACGGCGAGGGAATGGAAGTGATGTGGCGGCCGGAGGGCTGCGGAAAGGGAAGGAAGGGCCAGGGCCGGCTGTCTGCAGGAGGGCGCGCGGGCTGGCAGGTACAGGGCGGCCGTCAAGTCGCGCCGGGCACTTTTCCACTTCACAGGGCCCGTGCTACAGTACCCACGGCTACGCGTGTTCTAAGCGACAAGAAGCAGTTTCGGCAAGAACAGTGAGGAAGTGCGTGTTGCGAACTGAGTTGACAGATTTCTGACAACGTGCAGACCACAGTTACCAATAACAAAACTGTTTTTATCGTTTTCATTCCGAAGATGGGTTTGGTGCAGCGGTCCTCTCTTGTTTATCTTGTGCAAGCCTCTTTATTTCTGTGCCAGTACTGAAACGCAGATCCTTCTTCTTCTTCTTCTTTTTTTCTTACTTTTTTTTTGTCAGTCTTCTGACTGGTTTGATTCGGCCCACCACGAATTCGTCTCCTGCGCCAACCTCTTCATCTGAGAGTAGCACTTCAAACCCACGTCCTCAATTACTTGCTGGATGTATCCCAGTCTCTATCTTTCTCTACAGTTTTTGCCCGCTACAGCTCTCTCTGGCAACGTGGAAGTCATTCCCTGATGTGTTAACGGATGTCCTATCATCCTGTCCCTTCTCCATGTCAGTGTTCTCCACATATTCGTTGCCTCTCCGATTATGCGCAGAACCTCCTCATTCCTTACCTTATCAGTCCGCCCAACTTTAAACATTCGTCTGTAGCATGTGGCGTCCCCGCACTCCATCCGCGTGCTGATATTGTCGACGCCGTAGAGCTGCTACTGCCACAGCTCTCGCAGTGGAGTTGAGACACGATGCGCGATGACGTAGGTCCCCGTTGGTGAACGGGAGACAGAAATGCGTACTCGTACAATCGATGCTTCTTTTGATTTAAGATTGAATGATTCATTGCCCGGATATGCAGTAGTTGTTAAATCTTATCCGCATCGTGCACACCGCCAATTGTGAGGAAACATTGTAATTATCAGTCTTCTCTTACATTGTTGGCTCGTTGCTGTGGAGTTGTTGAACCTGTATCGAGCGAGATCTACAGATACTCTTTGATCACGTCTGAGTGAACCTACGCCGTAATGTTAAAAAAATGTTCAAAAGTTCTCTTTTCAATTAATGAAGTAGGTATTTTGATATTCAGAACGAACAGTTTATTGTTCCTTGGCCACTAAATACTTTATAACTTTCGCACCACACGCACACGCAGTTGGTTGGTAAAGTCAGTTCTATTAAAATTAAGTTTCCAGACAATTACAACTTGACTCTTCAGCCTAATTGTATTATCTTCGTGAAGTCGTGTAATTGTGTCCTACTAGAGACTAATTGAGTGTAGTCCTTTGATATACTATCCACTCTTCTTTTAGTTCCAACTTTTTGAAAGTCAAGTCCAATATTCACTAGTTTCGTCAATAAAGTTCAATTAACCCGTTATGCACGGCTAAACGCGTCTATTAGTTCCTGTCTCTGCTTAGAAAATCAGTTTCCGAAGTTTGTGAATCACATCACGCAAGAAACCCTTCTGAACGCAAAACAATCTCGTCGCGTTCCGTACTCTCAATAACTAAGACAAGAATTGTTCTCGCACGTCTTTACAGGACGAGAGCCAGCAAGCGACTTCTTCTGTGAAAGAGTATTGTAGGCGCATTGAATTTCTTCGTTGCGCTTACAACTCTCTTCCACACAAAAGTTATCTCTGACTAACATCATCTTGGACTTAGCTTTCAAGATATTAATTGCAATTATCACTTGGATATTTGTCCATTAATTAAATCTGAGGTTTCTTCCTCGTCTTTTCATAACAAAAACTCTCAGTGATGTATAATGTTGTTGTTATCAAAACTTCTTGGTGTTAGCGTATCAGCAGAGATGTCGTATTTGCCAAGATAACTCTTCCCTACTTCAAATAATGATATTCTGTCTTAATTGACTTTAAGGGGGTCGCTGGGGTGTTATAAGCACCACACCTCAAATGCTTCGATTGTCTTCTGTTCCGGTTTTCCCACAGTCCATGTTTGACTACCATACAGCACTGTGCTCCAAACATACGTTCTCAAACGATTCTTCCTCAAATTAAGGCCTATGTTTGATACAAGTCTCTTGGCCAGGAACGCCCGTTTATGCTTATGCTAGTCTGCTTTTGATGTATTCCTAGCTCCGTCCGTCATTGTTTATTTTGCTGCCTACGTAGCAGAATTTCTTAACTTCATCCATTACGACCTGATTACTACGAGTACAGTTACCCGTGGTCATCCTATGCAATGTTACCTCCTACACTCCCCTTCCATTAACAATCTGATAATGTATGATGCCACAGAAAGTGTCGTGTCCACTGATCCCTTCTCTTGCGCAAACTGTGCCGCAGTTTTCTTTCCCCCCTAATTCGGTTGAATACCACGTCATTAGTAATGCGACCGATTCATCTAATCTTCGTCATTCTTCTATAGCACAACATTTCGAATGCTCTATTCTCTTTTTGTGTGAACAAGTTATTGTGCAGGTTCCACTTTCGTACGAGCATATACTCAAGACAAATACGTTCAGAAAAGACTTCCTGAGGTTCAAATTTATATAAAGTGTTAACAAATACCTCTTATTCAGAAATGCCACCGTTATGAAGCTGCATTTTTCATCCTTTGTACTAAAACTATCGCCATTCATTTCGCTTTCAAAATAACTAAACTGATCTTCTGCTATTAATATGTCACTTGCTAATCTGATCCCATCAGAATCGCTTGATTTCATTGGACTACATCCCTTTATCCTTGTTCTACTTTTATAGTGATGTTCATCTTGTAACTTTTCCGAAACGCTATCAGTTCCGTTCAACTGATCTTCCAAGTCATTTGCCATCTCTGACAGATTGGACAGTGTCATCCGGAAACCTCATAGTTTTAGTTCCTTCCCTTTAAATTTTAATTTCTTTGCGAAATTTCTCTATAGCTTTCTTCACAGGTTATTCAGTACACTGACTGATTAACATCGGGGATAGGCTACAATCCTGTCTCAGCCTTTTCTCAACCTCTGTTTCCCTTTAATGTCGTTGCGGTTTAGTTTTTGCACAAGTTGTAGATAACTTGTTGCTGTATTTTATCCCTGCCACATTCACAATGTGAAAGAGTAGACAGTAAAAATATGGACACCTTCTCACACACGAGAATTTTACATTGTTAATCAGAATGACATGTTTTCTGATGTAAGGGTCCGGGTAGGTCGCTCCAACACAAACAATTTTGAAACACGTGAGCGAACATGAGACGACAGAAAGCATAATGGAGGTTGATGTGCTTGTTCTCGTAAACCCCCATTTCACAGTTTTCGTGAGTCCAGAGTTCCATACTGTACATAATAATGTACCACTGTCACTTCACGACAGACGACGGGCCATGATAGTTGCGTGTGTGATTCGAAACCAAGGAGAATCGAGTCAATAGAAGACCACTTGAACATGACTACTGATGGTGCAAAACAAATTAGAACCTTCGTGAAAGCAACCTTTTTTAATTTGGCATGAAGCTGATTGTTCACCATGTAATTTTATTTTATTACTTTTTAGTAGCTTTGCCTGGCCATTCGTTGCTGCGAATGTCTGGTTAAATGGAAAATTGCTAAACAGGTATGGAAAGGCTTCATAATCTCATGCTCCCCCGTGCCTTTGTCCATCTTCTTCTCCTTCTCTTTGTCCATCTCTTCCTCCTTCCCCTCTCTCTGTCCATCGCCTTTTCCTCCTCCTCACCTTCTTCTTCCATCTTTCTCCTCCTGCCTCCGTCTCTAGCCTTCTTTCAGCTTTCAGTCCATCGCCACCTACCGTCTGTCCCTGTACATCTTCTCCTCTGCAGTCTCTATCCATCTCCTTCTGACGTCTCTCTCTGTCCGTCTCTTCCTTTCCGCTCTCTACATCCCTATCCTCCCAGTCGTTTGACCATCTCTTCTCCACCCCCCCCCCCCCCTTCCACCCCGCCCCCCTCTCACTAGTCTTGACGCTGAGGCTTGTTTATTGTTATTGCAAATTCAGATACTGTAATCTCAGTATTGAACAGAGTATCGCGTAAAATTTGAAGTAAACCGGTCAATAACTTTTCGAGATTTTTGCTAACGACACTCCACTATCATATATTTTATATACGAGTATACATTTGTATATTATGTACTTTAAAATATATACCCTATGTTCGTGCAGAAGTTTATTAGAGTAACGTGTAAAAGTCTGATGAAAAGCCGTCCAGTATGTGTGAGATTTTTGGTAACAGTGTTTTCCCTTTATACGAGGGTTGGAACTTAAATAGTGGCAACTATTTATTCACAACCGATACAAAAGAGTTACATGTTTGCACCTGTTACTGTCCTTCAAAAGTAGTCAGCAGCGTTGTGTAGAACCCATTGCCAGCGATGTGGAAGGCGTAGTATACCGGTAGCAGAGCCTGTTCTGTTGATGGTGCGAATGGAGCGGTCTAAAGTTATGGTCATTCTGATGTACGACTGTGATGGTGTTATCCTAACGCATTACGTTCCTCCACGGCAGACCGTCAATGCAAAGTATTACTGTTCGTTTTTGGAGCATCACCTGGGACCAGCTTTTCGAAAGAAGCGGCGACACTTTCTGCGCAACCCACCCATCACTTTGCACGGCCGGCCGTGGTGGCCGAGCGGTTCTAGGCGCTTCAGTCCGGAATCGCGCGACTGCTACGGTCGCAGGTTCGAATTCTGCCTCGGGCATGGATGTGTGTGGTGTCCTTAGGTTAGTTAGGTTTAAGTAGTTCTAAGTTCTAGGGGACTGATTACCTCAGATGTTAAGTCCCATAGTGCTGAGAGCCATTTTCCACGACAGTGCGCGGGTGCATACAGCGCAAGCTGTGACTGCTCTGTTCGGTCGATGGGACTGGGCAGTACTGTACCATCCACCATATTCCCCGGACATAGCTCCTTGTGACTTTGATTTGATTTCGAAGATGAAGGAGCCACGTCGTGGCATTCGCTTCAGAACTGTTTCAGAGATTCGACAGGCAGCAGACCGCTCCATTCGCACCATTAACAGAACAGGCTCTGTTAACGGTATACTACGCCTTCCACAGCGCTGGCAACGGTTCTACACAACGCTGCTGACTACTTTTGAAGGACAGTAACAGGTGCAAACATGTTACTATTTTGCATCGGTTGTCAATAAATAGTTGCCACTATTTAAGATCTAACCCTCGTATAATACACTTACAATTATATATTACATACTTTAGAAATATCTAGCTATCACAGTCAAAAATTTGAAGTAAATAGGTCAAGAAATTATCGAGAATTTTGGTAATACCTTTCCACCTTTACATATTACTTAAGAATTTATATATGATATGTTTAAAACACGGATGTATAACAGCACGCGCGTATGTGAATCTAACATTGTATCAATACTTCGTCAGTCGACCGACTACTCTTTGAGTTTTGCGAACACAAACGTACGCATGCTGAATTTTTTATATGTAAAGATCTTTTCTGTAGCCAGTACAGTTGACCTGTACTACCACCTGCGATTCCTGAAACAACTGAGTGAGGGGCGCTACAGAAGTAAAGCCACAAAATAATGATAGGAGTAATACTACTACTCCTACTACTACTACTACTACTACTGCTAATAATAACAATAACAATAATAATAATCATGTCCGCAGCTCGTGGTCGTGCGGTAGCGTTCTCGCTTTCCGCGCCCGGGTTCCCGGGTTCGATTCCCGGCGGGGTCAGGGATTTTCTCTGCCTCGTGATGACTGGGTGTTGTGTGATGTCCCTAGGTTAGTTAGGTTTAAGTAGTTGTAAGTTCTAGGGGACTGATGACCACAGCTGTTAAGTCCCATAGTGCTCAGAGCCATTTGAACGAATAATAAATATGATGGTTATGAACTTGCGCAACCATTTTACACTTCGGATTTGACCCTGTGTGTACTTCACCCGCCCTTTAGAGTGCGAAGGCCATAGAAAAGATCAGCAAAAATCATTGAAGGGTGTACGTAGCATGAATCTGGATGAGTATATGAACTGTTTCCAGTAATGGATGAAACAGTTCGCCTAACAAACACTATTTTAAAATCTACACGCACATACTGTCCTTACCGCGTCACGTGCCTGAAATGCCATTAGGCGACATTTTATCTCGCCGTAGGCAGTAGTCATGACGTCTTTCCTCATCAGTGCGTAATACGCAATGCACTTTTTAGTGTACATGGCGGAATTCATCTCTGATACCAGTGCCATTTACGCAGTTTCTTGTTATGATATCCTGCCGTTGTGGTCGAGCGGTTCTTGGCGCTACAATCTGGAACCGCGCGACCGCTACGGTCGCAGGTTCGAATCTTGCATCGGTCATGGATGTGTGTGATGTCCTTAGGTTAGTTAGATTTAAGTAGTTCAAAGTTCTGGGGGACTGATGACCTCAGAACCATTTGAACCTTGTTATGATAAAGGTCTCTGTCGCAGCTCTAATTTTCCTGATTTTCTTCACGTGATCATGTCTCCGCGTATATGTAGGCAAATGGTTCAAGTGGCTCTGAGCACTATGGGACTTAACAGCTGTGGTCATCAGTCCCCTAGAACTCAGAACTACTTAAACCTAACTAACCTAAGGACATCACACACATCCATGCCCGAGGCAGGATTCGAACCTGCGACCGTAGCAGTCGCGCGGTTCCGGACTGCGCGCCTAGAACATATGTAGGCAGAAGTAATGTGTTGCCTAACTCTTCTTGGAACATATCCTCTCGGAATATTAACACCAAAACTCTTAGAAACGCACAACTCTACTCCTCCATAGAGTATACCTGAGTGGTCTGAAGGGCACCTATGCGACACTTTTCCTTGTGCCATGCGTATCGCTTGTCTTAACCCTGTCTGCTAAGGGGCCCCAGAGCGACGTGATCTCAGTCCGTCACGAGTTTCCTAGAACCAGTTTGATGTCTTTGTTCACTGTACATCGCTTCCAGCGGTTATTCCCAGATACTTAGTGTTTCCTATTCATCAATAGTGTTGTGTACAATAATGTAACTTCGCAGTGGACAACAGCCACAGTTTGGTCCCAAAGCTGGTGTTGCCAGCAGGCAGAAGCAGCCCTTGCCCTTAGAGTGAGCGACCCCGGCGCAGCTCTTTGCACTCCGTCGGCCTGACAGCGGGCTTGCAATTATGGCGGTACCTGCTTTAATTGCTGGGGCGGCTGCAGCCTCGACCCCGCTCGCTAATTCCTCGCTCTGACGTCTCCGTCGAGAGCAGCAAGAAGCCGAGGGCGCGGCCCTATAACAGGCGCAATCTCCTCTGCGAAAACTTTGCGCTTGCTGCCAAGTTAGGCAGCCAACTTCAAACATTCCGAAATACAACTCTCTCCGCGGTAGCCGTTATAAGCACGCTATTATAACCGCAGCGTATGCGTGAGGAATGGAGACAAAGCGGAGAAACTGACTAAGGGGGAGAGTGGGGGAGGAGGGGGAGGGGAGGCAGGCTGGCACGACGGCTGTGGTATTCAGACGTGACTCAGCAAAATTAATTTACGCTGTGTCGCCTGAAACATGCTAGTACAATCGCAGGGCCGTTGGAGTACTCTTACGTGTAAGGGGTAGAGCACAGAGCTGGAGGACATGGTCAGTACAGACGGAGCACAGCCTAGCTTCGCACAAGGATGGCGAACGAAATCTGCACTGTCTCTTTCAAAAGCACAGTAACAACAGTCGACATAAAACGTTTAGGCAAACAGTGGCAAACCTGGACGGGGAGTTCAATCAGGCACCTCTAGCGCAGTACATTGCAGCTTCTCCGTCTTTCCCGTTGGAATATGCCTCCAGCCACGACATTGCTCTTCCTGGATTCCTCAGAGTGAAGGCCATCTCACAGCGCGTCAAATCTCTAACACCTCTCTGCCGAAAATAACAACCTCTGTTACAAAACTGTAACAAACGTAGTTCTTCTCTCTCTTTCTTCTCTCTGTGACATTAAACGTGAAATGTATATCGAATACGGGCTGAAGCCTGTATCACTGGCAATCTCAGGAAGTGGAGCACCAGTGAGGCTTTGCGTACTCGTGTTACGGATTGACTTTAAGTTTCAGCTTGTCATCTCCCAAACTAGAAAGGTCACTGCCACTGGACTGCAGGCAGGTTGAAACACTTGTCCGGATAGACCTTTCTGCGGAGTCTGGAGCTCTTGGTAGTATGTGCGGCCTTGGTGGGTAGTCTGTTTGTAAGATGGTGGAGGCAAAGAATGTGAAAACAAAAAGACTGGCTGTGGTGATGGACGAATATGTAGAGCCTACCTATGTTAGGCTGGAAAGTGATGGTTTGGTTCAGAGTTAGGGAAGTCAACAAATGTGAAAGCAAACGAGTTCCTGAAGTGTCTTGGGCCCAGCAGAAATGCCAACACGTTTGATCTGCATATGGATGTCACCCCGCACAACTGTTACACACTTGGACTGGAGAACTGACACCTCAAAGGAAAACAAGACTTCAGAGACTTCACATTAGCCGGTAAGGACCTCATGTGCGCTCCAGTCGTGACCGATTCCTAGACTTTCAGGGGAGTATTTGCTGCGATGAGTAGAAATTCTGACATGATTCAGCTGAAATCTACGCTTCATTATATTAGTACACGTTGTAAAACAGGTCTGAAAATGGACTTTGCTGACCGAAACCAGTAGTCTCAGGAGCAAAGAATTTGACATCATCGACGGAAAAGCAAGAAATTTAATCTATATCGGGTGGGGTGAGCCATTGCAGAAATGTGAATATATTGGGGGATGGGGGAGGATGGTGACATTTGGCCGCAGGTCATAAAAACGTGTGCGCGGAGAGAGAGAGAGAGAGAGAGAGAGAGAGAGAGAGAGAGAGAGAGACGGGAGGGGGGGGGGGATGGTGAGAGGTAGCATATTCTTTGGTGCAATGAATGCAGGTATCTATGTGCGAAGGAGCCACCTTACGAGTATCTGATCAGTTGTACTGAAAAGACCCCGAAGAACACTCGAAGATGACTGCGTCAGTTAGGTACGGTATGGAAGAATGCGTTTCAGCACCCAAGATACTTCCACTACAGCCGTTGTCAAATTTCTGATCTAGCGGCCATTCTCTCTCATATAAGTTGCTCCTAAAATCGCTTTACAAAGTCGAGTGGTCGCCGTTCCAATATCGCGCGAAGTAAAACTCCCAGACAGTGTGGACTTCCGAAAATCGGACCCTTCACACGCTACCCAGCCATGTTGACGACGCAGCTGCCTTGAGAGTCTACGTACCTGTGTTCGACAACACCCATATACATCTCATTTTTGTTGCTCCGTAGTTATTTACATTTCAAACACAAATATTCAGCCGGCCGCGGTGGTCTCGCGGTTCTAGGCGCTCAGTCCGGAACCGCGCGACTGCTACCGTCGCAGATTCGAATCCTGCCTCGGGGATGGATGTGTGTGATGTCCTTAGGTTAGTTAGGTTTAAGTAGTTCTAAGTTCTAGGGGACTGATGACCACAGATGTTAAGTCCCATAGTGCTCAGAGCCATTTTTGAACAAATATTCTTTCAACCGTTTTTCTCTCCTCCGGCTTCGTTCAAATGTCTGCGTTGAGTGCACCAACTTCATAATGCAAGCAGAATGCTACATACCGTTTCTGTAATACTATAACACTCCAGTCATTTGTGACTTACTGAAAACTGCTGGAAAGACATTTTCTTACCTCAAGGCAAACACTCCCGGAACTAAGAGTAGATACTAATATATTATATTGGTATTTCTAATGTATCGAAGAATGGATAGTTACAGATTTCTCATATCTCCTCAGATGGAATACCGACGTTCTTTGGAATCTACAGAAATGAGATGGCCGTGGCCTACAATTAGTTAAGGCCCTTCCGTCACGTTTCAGTTCACGTTGGTTTAAGAGAAACACGATGTTGTGTATGTCCCGTCACGAGTTCCATCCTGGCCTTTCTGTCTAATTTCATTCGGTTTTAATGGTACAAAATGAAACATGAATGGAAGCTGAGCTAAAGTTTGCTTGGAATAGAGCAGTGGGCATATGCAGCATATAATCACTGTGTTATTACGTATGTGTGATTACAGAAATACAAGAAAGGGAGCATCCTGGAAATGCAAGAAAGAGAGCAGCCTATCTCTCTTAACTAGTGGTAAAGCCAATACCCATCTTACCAGCAGTATCGAAAGATGACGAGCTTTGTGATGTGCCCTTATACCATGAGCCACTGCATAGGAACTACTTACTTGACCTGTGATGTTAGTGTCTGGAGATCAGGAGGTTTACGCCATCGCCTCTGTTTCCGTTGCCGGCTAAATGTTTCTCTTCTAGCTCCAGGATCGGAGTGCACTACTTTTATTAACCTAAAGTGCATTTGACCAGAAGATTCGTGCCAGTTAAGTGGGACTGGAACTGCAGCTTTCGCGTCTGCCACGGCGACCAAGTAACGCGATTTCGTTTACGTCTCTATGGCCGCACCTCAGAATTGCCGCAGTTATGGGCAATCGCGGCTTTCAGTCAGAGTGCGGCAGTGTGAATTCACCGTTGATAGCTGGCGCAAGAGTGGTGGCAGCTGTCGGGGCTCTCGTTCTGCCACTTGGAGCTCGCCTGTGGTTGTGGTGTGTGGAACTCGCGCAAGATAACGCAGTGTCGTCCTAAGCGCTTGGTCAGTCGATCCCATTGTTCTGGAGGGGTGGCCATCTCAGTTGGCTGTAGCCTGGAAAGGCTGCGAAATTGGAGCATTCTTTCTGCTGTCCCTTCACAACGTAACGTGACACCACAGTTTTCACGGAGTACAGGGAAAGTTGTTAGTGCCATCAAATGTATCTCGGAAGAGCCAAAGAAGAAAGCAAAAATATCACTAAAATGTTTGCTTGAGTGGATTGCAGCAACTACAAGAATTCCAACTGCACATCTTTATACATAAAAATTCAGCCTACATATGTTTGTGTTTGCAAAACTTCAAAGTTAGTTGATTGATTGACTTGAAATTATGACACAACATTGTAAGCCAATATGCGCGTGTTTTATATTCCTCTTCTTAATATACATAATAGATAAATAAGCATGTAATACACAAGGGAGAAAAATTGTTACCAGTAACCCGAAAAATGTATTGAGTGGTTTACTTCAAAATTTTACCCATTACTCTAGTAAACATTTGGACGAATGAAGGCTGTATATGTCTTTTAATGTATATGATACATATAAAATATTCAATGGTGAAATGCTGTTAAATAAAGTCTCGAAAATTTCTTGAATGATTTACTTCAAATTTTAAACACTACCCTATTAAACATTAATACAGACTTAGACTGTATATATTTTAAAGAACAATGCACATGTTTCATGTTAAAAGTGACAGCGAGAAAGAAAATGCTCTGTTGTGTGCTTTGTGGTTTTCCTTCCTTTATCACAGGCAGTTTTAACTTCGATGGTAAGGCTTTTAAACCATTGGACGAACTGAAACTTCCTGGCACATTAAAACTTTGTGCCGGACCGAGACTCGAACTCGGGACCTCTGCCTTTCGCGGGCAAGTGCTCTACAAACTGCGCTACCCAAGCACAACTCACGCCCCGTCCTCACAGCTTTACCTCTGCCAGTACCTCGTCTCCTACCTTCCAAACTTTACAGAAGCTCTCCTGCGAACCTTTCAGAACTAGCACTCCTGAGACATAGCTTAGCCACAGCCTGGGGGATGTTTCCAGAGATTTTCACTCTGCAGCGGAGTGTGCACTGATATGAAACTTCTTGGCAGATTAAAACTGTGTGTCGGACCGAGACTGGAACTCGGGACGAATTGTTTATCACGTATATAGTCTCCATATTATATATATTTCTAAACATAAATAATGTACAGAACAATGTGCTGTTTCTTTTCCTTACTCATACACGGTTTTCATAGAAAATAGGGAAGTTCTATTTGTTGGCTTATGATTGTCAAACTACTGTAGAATCTGAATTTGGTTCAATGGTTCAAATGGCTCTAAGCAGTACAGGACTTAACATCTGAGGCCATCAGTCCCCTAGACTTAAAACTAATTAAACCAACTAACGTAAGGACATCACACACATCCATGCGCTACGCAGGATTCGAACCTGAGACCCTAGCAGCAGCGCGGTTCCGGACTGAAGCGCCTAGAACCGCTCGGCAATCTGAATTTGCAATAGCTGTAAATGTCAAGGTGAGAGAAGGGGAAGGAGGGAGATGGACATAGGGGTGAGAGGAAATGGATTTAGAGAGCAGAAAGGAAGAGGTGGTCAGTGAGGGGAGGGGCAAGGGGAGATGGATAGGGTGGCGGGGGGGGGGGGGATAGGGTGGAGGTGAAGATGGACAGAAAGAGCAGGCGTAAGGTGGTGGACAGGGAAGGTGGAGGAGGGCGTTAGCACATGCCGAATTCCCATACATATTAGAAACATGTGATTTCTCTTTTTTCCCATTTAACCATGCTAGCCACGGAAATGCACGGCCAGGTAGAGCTAGCTATAGAGAATAGAGTGGGAGTGGGGAGAACAAAAAAAATGGTTCAAATGGCTCTGAGCACTATGGGACTCAACATCTCAGGTCATAAGTCCCCTAGAACTTAGAACTACTTAAACCTAACTAACCTAAGGACATCACACACACCCATGCCCGAGGCAGGATTCGAACCTGAGACCGTAGCAGTCCCGCGGCTCCGGACTGCAGCGCCAGAACCCCTAGACCACCGCGGCCGGCTGGGGGAGAACATTGCTAGAACTACTTCTGAAGGCTTCGCTAGTCGAAGAAAGTTGCAGAAAGACAAGAAAATATTTTGCAATATTTATGTAATACTGACAAACATGTGGGACTGACACACAATACCTTCGTGATATTCTCAGCATCATAGCAAATCACGCTCGCTGTCGTATTAAATTTTTACCTGTGAATCATTTCATAAAATTTCCTTTTAGCTGGACGTCATCAGACTTGTTTTACTTTCGTCGACTCTTTGTGTGAACATTTAATTTTGAGTGCTCTAATGAGAAAGTATAGACTTTAAATGTTTATATTTGTCGTATAATTGGTAACACTGACGTCATGTCTTAAACAGTCGTTTGAGGACTTGGTTGTATCTTACAAGTTATACAGTATACATGTTATGTTATGTTATCTTAACCGGGTACCTAGAAACGACGGAGAGGCTCCGTCCCCGCCGCAGCCGCAGTGGTCCGCAACCCCACGAGGACTATCGCAGTCCGGTTCACACCTCCGCCGCCCCACACTGAACCCTGGGCTATTGTGCGGTTCGGCCCCCGGTGAACCCCCTCCCCCCCGCCCGCCCCCCATCCCAGAGAACGTCTCACACCAGACGAGTGTAACCCCAATGATTGCGTGGTAGAGTAATGGTAGTGTACGCATACTTGGAGAACTTGTTTATGCAGCAATCGCCGACATAGTGTAGCTGAGGCGGAATAGGGGGAACCAGCCCACATTCGCCGAGGCAGACGGAAAACCGCCAAAAATACCATCCACAGTCTGGCCGGCTCACCGGACCTCGACACTAATCCGCAGAGCGGACTCGTGCCGGGGACCGGCGCTCCTTCCCACTCTTGAAGCCGTGCGTTGACCGCACGGCCAACCGAGTGGGCTACAGTATACATGCTTGCGCGTAGGCTTCACCTGTCGAACTGCACTTCCCCTACTCCCTACTGCACGACGGTCGTTTGCGACCGAGCCCGCACCACCTCTGTAGTCCCCTCCCCAACCGCGCCATCTGCGCGGGTAGGACAAGTTACTTCGTGAGCAGTCGAACTGCGTGTATTGGAGTGCCGAAATATCGTCTCGATGCACAAGTGGAACTGAATGATCTCGTTGTGCCGCAGCTCGACGAGATCCGGAGGCCAATTCGCTGTGTTTTTTCAGCTACGTTGCCAGACCGGACACCGTACGCAGTGTCTGCCGCTGTGAACACAAATAGGTTTCGCGCGATGTCATTATTGATGACGTGGTGTGTTTGTGGAAGCGGTCCTTCTGCGCCGACAGCACCCACGCGGCGCCCCAGGGGACTGTCCAGTGCCGCGTCCCCGGCCCTGCAGCAGGCGGTCGCCGTATCAACAACCTGTTCTGGCCGAACCGCTAATGGGGTGCGGGGCCGGGGGCTGCGGTGGTAGCGGGGGCGGCTGCGGGGGCGGCCGCATAGTGGTTCGGCGGCCGGCGCGGCGCCGGATTAGCTCCCGCTGGTGCGGCGCGCGTCGGCCGTGACGCACGCCGTATTTCACATTCGTGTCGAGTGATTAGTTTTGCATGTATGTTTGCCGGGGTCGGTCCCCGCAGGGCCGCAGTTTCATTTAATTACGCGGCCGCAGCGGCTGCGCCAGCACTCGCCCGCCGTTATTATTAAAGCCGGCACCTCGGCCGGGCAGCGCTTGTCCGCCGGCCAGCTGCGACCCCTCACAGCGCACCGCCGCAGCTGCGCTCGCCTACACTATTCCAGACAATCAGTGCCGAATACTTTTCATCGCCCGAAACAGCCACACTTAATACGAATGCTCGATTTCGTGGCGATTTATACTGATAAAATTCTGTAGAGCTTCCATCCGCCTCAAGTGCTTTGAAATCCACGAGTTTTTGGCCCAGTACTCCTCGGCCATTCTCATGCGATAACTATCTTCTGGTTGATGCTGCCCTCCTTACGTAACCGCACTGCCTTCTGTGACGTTAGTGGTGATACGCAAATGATCAGCTTTTCAGAGCATTCACACAAGGTTGGCGCCGGTGGCAACACCTACAACGTGCTGACATGAGGAAAGTTTCCCACCGATTCTCATACACAAACAGCAGTTGACCGGCGTTGCCTGGTAAAACGTTGTTGTGATGCCTCGTGTAAGGAGGAGAAATGCGTACCTTCACGTTTCCAACTTTGATGAAGGTCGGATTGTAGTCTATCGCGATTGCGGTTTATCGTATCGCGGCATTGCTGCTCGCGGTGGTCGAGATCCAATGACTGTTAGCAGAATATGGAATCGGTGGGTTCAGGAGGGTAATACGGAACGCTGTGCTGGATCCCAACGGCCTCGTATCACTAGCAGTCGAGATGACAGGCATCTTATCCGCATGGCTGTAACGGATCGTGCAGCCACGTCTCGATCCCTGAGTTAACAGATGGGGACGTTTGCAAGACAACAACCATCCGCACGAACAGTTCGACGACGTTTGCAGCAACATGGACTATCAGCTCGGAGACCATGGCTGCGGTTACCCTTGACGCTGCATCACAGACAGGAGCGCCCGCGATGGTGTACTCAACGACGAACCTGGGTGCACGAATGGCAAAACGTCATTTTTTCGGATAAATCCAGGTTCTGTTTACAGCATCATGATGGTCGCATCCGTGCTTGCCGACATCGCGGTGAACGCACATTGGAAACGTATATTTGTCATCGCCATACTGGCGTATCACCCGGCGTGATGGTGTCGGGTGTCATTGGTTACACGTCTCGGTCACCTCTTGTTCGCATTGACGGCACTTTGAACAGTGGACGTTACATTTCAGATGTGTTACGGCCCGTGGCTCTACCCTCCATTCGATCCCTGCGAAACCCTACAGTTCAGCAGGATAATGCACGCCGCATGTTGCAGGTCCTGTACGGTCCTTTCTACACAGAAAATGTCCGACTGCTGCCCCGGCCAGCACAGTCTCCAGATCTCTCAGCAACTGATAACGTCTGGTCAATGGTGACCGAGCAACTGGCTCGTCACAATACGCCAGTCACTACTCTTGATGAACTGTGGTATCGTGTTGAAGCTGCATGGGCAGCTGCACCCGTTACACGTCAAGCTCTGTTTGACTCAATGCCCATGCGTATCAAGGCCCTTATTACGGCCAGAGCTGGTTGTTCTGGGTACTGATTTCTCAGTATCTATGCACCCAAATTGCGTGAAAATGTAATCACATGTCAGTTCTAGTATAATATATTCGTCCAATGAATACCCGTTTATGATCTGCATTTCTTCTTGGTGTAGCAATTTTAATGGCCAGTAGTGTAGTTTCCGTAAAGGCATGCAAAAATTTAACAGCACAAAGAGGATGCTCCACTGAACAATGAGGTAGTGAGGTAGTGAATCTGGGGATGGAGAAGACTGCTGAAGGAGATAATGGGAATGATATCACATTACTGTTTAATTATTTTATTTACAATAGTTAACTACAAATACCATTATTGACAGAATAAACATATAATTTATACTGTATCCAACAAAATGTGCTGAAACTGACGGCCATCAACCTCGTTCCAAGCAGGACGTCCTCGAACAAGTTGCTGATGCACCCTGACAAATACCCCTGGTGTGCTTCCAATCACATCACAGGCAGCTACGATTCTGACAACTAACTCCATTTCCGTATCCACTGAGGTCTCATATACAAGCGACGTCAGATACCCCCATAGGAAGTAATCAAGGGGATGGAGGTCAGGTGATCTCGCAGGCCAAGGAATAGGACCTCCCCTTCCAATACAGTGCCCAGGAAATACTGTACCCGTATTGCTCTATCTTGTTGTACTGTGCGTCTCTGAGCAGCACTGAGTAATAAATGGGTATGACGGTGATTCACAGCACGTTCTGTCATGGGTTAATGTAAATACGATACATCGGAGCCACCTTACGGACAAGTAAAGTAAACAAAACCTGCATCATGACTTCCTAGTAATCAGGCTCGTCTTCCTTGTTTCCTTGCAGGAAATAAAGAATGTACATGTAAATCAACAGCACGTCACGTGTGAACTTGTACGCATTTTAGCTGTAAATAAGCTGTAAAGCAGCAATGGTAGACAAAGCGGGAGACTAGTTTACTTCCGTATCTCCATAAGCTAGCTTCTCCGATCCCAGATTCCCTAGCTTAAATCCTTCAGTGAAGCATTCTCTATGTCATGTTACATTTTTGCACACTCTTACGGAAACACGCTGTATACTTCTGGATTGCTGAGGCCTACACCGTCTTTTACACGGGTTCGTTTAGTAACTGCGAAAGCGTTACGTACGCAGTGGCGGACGCTGCCAGAGACGGCGAAGCTCTACACGGAGAAATTTGCTGTCAAGGTTCCGAGGGTCAACAGTCAACCAGTACATCGCTTCCTTCTCGCCGTCGTTGGCTCTTCCGTCTTCAAGAAGTTTAGGTTTATCTCTATCGGTTCCACTGTCAAACTATATTCCTGCCTGGTTGTAGGTCAGGGTTTTCTTGGCTATTCTTCCAACTCTAGCTGTTTGAAGATCAAAAGGTAATTTCCGGAGTACTCCAAGGAAGTGTGATAGGATCGTCACTATTTACATTATACCGCTGTATATAAATGATCTAAGAGAAAGCGTCGGATGTTCTTTAAGGCTTTTCGCAGGCGATGCGAGTTTATCCTCGGCAGGTTTAGAGATAAAAATGGAAGGAACTAGCTTTTCGACTTACCTGGCAGCTTCAAAGATATTTAAATCAAAACAACTTCGCAATGTTTTACTTGTTAGTATTAGTACCTGTGTCATGAAATATAGGGCATAGTGTCACGTAAAGTAAAATGATATGTCGTCTAACATGACACTTACCATCATGTCATCCAACATAGTTTTCGTCGCGTCGTGTCATGGGATATAACGTGTCACTGAAGTTTAGGATGCATGCGTCTCCACTCTGGGACACTTCCTATGGTAGATACTTCCTCCCTCGGATACTCCCTACAGTAGATGAATCCCAATGTCTAGAAGCACATACGTTAGTGTCTATTTGTTGGTACACACCTCACCATACATGGAACACTGGGTGAGCCTAAGAGAGCTCACTGTGCTGGGGAAACGTCGTTAACTCGTTCAGAAAACGCGAAGATGTTAAGATGTTTTAATTTAAATTCTTTGAAGGGGGCAGATAAGTCTGAAAGTTAGCGCTCTCCTTTTCATCCCTAAGTCTGCCCAGGACATATTCGACTGTTTTGTGCTGAGACAGGAGTATTTCTTATTCTGTTTCGCAACTTCTAGTCCACAATCATTTTGAAATTAGAACGCCATAGCTTGACAACTTACGTAAATTTTTTGTTGCCTCGGCCGACAACTGATCCAGTATAGGTTTTTTAATTGTCTTTCTAACCGTGCTACTTGTATCGTGGCAACGGATAAAGCTTTCACAAAACAACAGGACGACCATTAGTTACATGTGATTTTCTACCTTTTTACAAAATCTGAATCGATTCGCACAAGTCTGACACATAGAAGAGACGCGCGTAAAAAAACGTGTTTATTGAACGTAAAATCCAAATTAAACTAGATCTTTGAAAATGAGTTTTCGATTTTATTGTAAACTTGAGTTTTCTATATAATTGATTCATTTCAAACTGTTTCCGCGCATATAATCATGTATGAACGAATTTTACGTGCTACATTTAACTCGACATTAAACTATTTTATCTGGATACGAACATAGGTTATTGGATAAAAAATGTTGTATTGACTTCAGCAATTTATCAACTTTAGTGCAAAAGTTTGAACAAATTCATACACGTTTAAAGTATAGAAGTATAGAACTGCTTCAAAATCCCTCTAGGAAAACGTGTTTTTTTCCACATAAAATACAAAAGAAGCAAGATTTTTTCAGTCTGTTAGAACTTAGCTTAAGCCTAGGTCCTATGCACCGGTGGACCAAATTTGAACCAGAAATCTCACTCCAGTCAGGAGTTATTTAAGGGTGCCTGTTTTTGCACGTAAAATCTGATAGAGGGCGATTGTTTTTGCACATAGAACCCGTGCGATGTACATAAAAATGGGCCCAAATTAATGCTCAGTTAACGAGACGAGTTAAACTCCTTTTCAGAGGGAATTAATCGTTCCGCCCATTTTACTGGGCGCCAGCTCTGTTTCGTCTTTCAAACCTCGCTTAATATAGTGTAACATAGCTACAATACGACAGGTGTTCGAATGTCTACAACTATCCGCTGGTCCGGGTAAACGGAAAAATTTCCTTCCTCATCTTCCTTGCTCAAATAGGAACCGAGTACCAGGACCCCCGCTCTCAAAACTGCGATTATGCTCGGGATTTTCAGATATATTTCTTATAGCGCGCAGAAAAATGGCTCAAATGGCTCTGACCACTATGGGACTTAACAGCTGAGGTCATTAGTTCCCTAGAAAGAACTACTTGAACCTAACTAACCTAAGGACATCACACACATCCATGCCCGAGGCAGGATTCGAACCGGCGTCCGTAGCAGTTGCGCGGTTCCGGACTGAAGCGCCTAGAACCGCTCGGCCACGGCGGCCGGAGTTTAGAAAAGAAAAGTAATCTACCAGAGGACTTTAAGAACTAACTTACAGTTATCTAACTTACGCCGTTATCTATATGAAATAAAAGATACTATTATAAATATATTTTTACACGAAAATACTTATCATTACTAACTGCGCAATTACCTACAATTAATCCAGTCACCGCCATTATCGATTATAACCTGGCAAATTTTTGGCGTGCTATTCACGAAATTTTCTGCACATTCTCTCGCCAATGATCTCGATATCGTCCTGATTTTATATGACAGCTGCTTTAAAGCGTACATTGGCTTTCCTTTAAGCTTCACCTTAATGTACGACCAAACATTTGCTATCTGATTTACCTCAGGAGACACTGCAGGCCATTACATCGTGAGCACCTCATTGTCTTGTTTCCACGTTCCCAGAGACTGCTGCGATGTTTCGGATCATTATCCTCTTGAAGCACCCAGTTTGCGAAATAACTTCTTAATGGACCTCAGAAGGCATTTTTGATAAATATTGCAAATTGTTCAGCGTTTAAACTTTCTGTAAGTAAGAGCAAATAGCCAAAACTGTAACCGACAAAACAAAACATTCAACTCTCACACTGTTTATCTATACACTGTGCAAAAGCAAATTGAGTACAGATTCGAGACCACTACCAGAGAAATTAGAATTATATTAATACCGTCAGCTGCGCACGGGCGTTGCTATGTATCAATGGGGTCAGGTGAAATTGTGTGCACCGACCGGGACTCGAACTCGCGATCTCCTGCTTACATGGCAGACACTCTATCCATCTGAGCCACCGAGGGCACAGATGATAGCGCGACTGCATGGACTATCTAGCGCACGCCTCCAGCTAGACTCACATTCTCACCTTGTAAGTCCACACACTACATTCGTAGTGTTCCCCACCAACACACTCATTACTCGTGGAAGACATTCTTCCAAGCCCGTAAGAGTTCTGGGAATATGTGTCCATCCGCACAGAAGAAGAAGGTCATGGCCGGCATCGCCAGAACTATATACTTATATGGATATGGTGTCTGATCTTTCGGACATGTCCGAGAGAACAGACACCATATCCATATAAGTATACACTACCAGAGATGTCACCGCGGACATTTAAAGTTATGGCGTATACTTTCTTGTGAAACTGACTGTACAAATCATTATGGCAGGACAAGTAACGTCTTTTGAATATTTTCCAGAGATAATTCTTAGTTACAGTTTTACGAAGTATAAATTTAAGAAAGAATATTCATGACTCTATACAATGCGAGTTTTACAAATTTAATGAAAATTTAAGTTAAAATATATAATAGACGGTTCTAACCGCACTTAAATAGTTGAATCTTATTCTAATTCGTGGGTTAAGCCCACTACTTAAGTATTGGAAGACCGCGTTAGGCGCGGATGCTTAAGTATATTACCTTAAGATTAATCCCGCGATAGGCGCGGCCTTAGATATTTCAGACCGGGGAAGGTTTGGAGCTAGTTTTAGGATCTATTTTGTTTATTGCATTCTTCTCCATGCCCTGACAGCACACTGCACATGCACGGCTGCCAGCGGCTGGTGTGCCACGCACGCAGGCGGGTCACACACAGCCGGACTTCTCCCCTCTGTCCGCCTTGCGGCAGACGTCACCGGGGTGTCGTGGCAGGAGGGCGTTGCTTCCCACGCTGACTGGAGACTGCCGGGCAGTAGGCACACGTTTGGCGCCGCCCAGCACCGCGCCAACCGAGGTGGGGGCCATATTCGGCGGCCACCACGGAGGGAGGGGTACCAGGCAGCACCGCACGCACCGCTACTGACTCGGCACTGCTGCAGTGCGGCGCGAAGATGGTGTAGCGCCGCAGGTCCCGCGTCGTGGAGGAGAATCTCGACACCGACGTCACGAAGGCACCGACCTCGAAGTTCTCCGACGACTGCAGTCTCGAGGGTCTCGCAGCCTGACGTCAGAGCATGCCACAGTTCTGGGGACACATACTGGCGGTGGCCAGTAATGTGTTCCACGTAAATGTCGCGGGACCACTTGATGGTGTCAGACACCATCAGCCGCCGCATCAGTTGGCAGTAGCGGCTAGCGATGCCTAGGTGCCGAAGCACTGCATCGTTCTGGCGGTCCCACGCCCCCAGACTGCCGACAACCAGGGCGTCGACAGTGACGGAATAGCGGCGAGCGGCTAATCCGCGCGCAACGTCGGCGTACTTTATCCTCTTCAGTTGCCGAGCGTTGTCGAGAGCAATCCGCCTATTCTCGAAGGGGATTGTCACATCGACGATGGTCACAGTCTTCGCGGCCTCGTCAGTTATTACGAGGTCCGGACGCAGCCCACTGCTGTCCCCTATGACGGCTTGGTTAATCCTGATGTCAGGAACAGCAGCGTTTCCTCTCCTTGGCCGCCCAGCGACTGCTGTCGCAAGGCGGTTGAGGACCGCGTTGTGGCGATACTGCAGGGCTGCTGAGTGCACCATGCACGCGTTAATCACGTGCGGGAGCGTCTCGTTGTTGTGGCCACAGCGTCGGCAGGCTTTGTTGTTGTTTGCCCGCCCATCAAAGCGGCGACAACCGTTCAAAAAATGGTTCAAATGGCTCTGAGTACTATGGGACTCAACTGCTGTGGTCATAAGTCCCCTAGAACTTAGAACTACTTAAACCTAACTAACCTAAGGACAGCACACAACACCCAGCCATCACGAGGCAGAGAAAATCCCTGACCCCGCGACAGCCGTTCAGAGGCACGACTCCGAGCCTGGCGCGATGGATAAAGCGCCAGTCTGCGAAGCGGGTGTATTTGCCTCCCGCTATGAAGTGGTTGGACGCTGTGGACTGCCTGGTACACTCGAACACCTTCCCCTGGTCAGGTTTCCTGAGTAGGAGGTTGCGCAGGCGCTGCCTCAGACACTCGCGGAGCGTCCGCGAGAGGAGACGTTTGGCGCCCCCTCCCACTTGAAGCTGTTTTTCAACATCGTCACCAAACCTCTGTAAACAACAGTCGAAATTTTCTACCACTCGCTCAGTTCCTCAACGATAGAAATCCGCTATTTCATCATAGAGCCATTCTATAACCGGTGTGTGAAAGTCGTCATTTTTGGAAAATAACTTTTTCACGGATGCTCTTTTAGCGTGCCGAATACGTGGAAATCGCATGGCGCAAGATTTGGACTGTACGACGGATCAGCATTGCCCACGCCTGTGTCGTGTTGGTCAAATTGTTGGCACCATTTCGCTACGGCTGGATGAACATTGCATGTGATCCGTGTTCCGTCAGAATTTCACGGTGAATCTGTGTGCAATTTAGATGTTTTGCCCTCAAGAATCGTAGGTACTCTCCCATGTTTGCAGTTGTTGCGCCATTTCACTCGCACACTGCGATGCACCCGTTATGGTGCCGTAGCAGAACTACGTCTGCAGCATATCCAGAGCACGTACTTTCCCTTCACAGTGCGCCGCTCTTGTTGCGCAGTGGTCTAAGATTGGGACGACAAGTGTAACTTACTCTCTCAAATCACCACGTAACTGCAAAATTTAGTCCGCAGCTCGTAGTCACGCGGTAGCGTTCTCGCTTCCCACGCCCGGGTTCGATTACCGGCGGGGTCAGGGATTTTCTCTGCCTCGTGATGACTGGGTGTTGTGTGATGTCCTTAGGTTAGTTAGGTTTAAGTGATTCTAAGTTCTAGGGGACTGATGACGATAGATGTTGTCCCATAGTGCTTAGAGCCATTTTCCCTTTTTTTTTTTTTTTTGCAAAATTTAGTGGTTCTCAGACGTTAGCACCTACAGGGGAAAAAATCAAGAATTACATAAGTAGCGTAAGAAGATTAGTAAGAAAAATTGTTGGCGATGTTTACTAGGCGAGTTTACGTTCAGCTGTAGAACTTGTAGGCACGTCCATGATGTTACTGAGAATTGTTGAGAATGAACCTCTGTGTAAAGTAAAATGGCAGTGTAGCGTCGTAAGTTCATTGTGCTGGATGACTGTCAGCGGTCGTGTTTGAGGCTTCAGTTTGTGACTCTGCTACAGATTCTGCCTCGACGACGCCCTGGCTATGCCTGGCGGCTGGCAGCTCCTCCCTGAAGTATGGCGGCCGCCTCGCTTTTGCGCCTGAAGGCTCAATTACAACTTCCGGCAAGAAAAGGTAGTTAAATGAAGCCTCGCCAACTTGTCCGCACTCGAGTTCTATCGAGAACTCCGTCTTAACAGCGGGCACCTCTCCGCTTCCCCGAAATAATAATCGTGTTTCACCTCCCGGAAAACTATCTCTACATTGGCACAATTATATGAAAAAGCGTGCATAAATCGCTCACGAGGTTTATATTGTTCGAATGCTGCCGTAGCGAGTGGTGCGCCTGTCACATTAAGAGTAGCAGTAGTTTATTTCAATATATGAGATACCTGGAAATATGAAACGATCTGGAAAACTTTGTTGAACAAAAAACACGCATTTTTCCACGAAATTATACGTAAACCCTTCCGAACTATATCTTGTAAGTGGAGTAGGGTATTTTCATGATCAAAAATGAAGCACAACGCTCGCAAATGTTTAATATTATTTGTTGTTTTATAAAATGGGTGTACCTCTTTTGTCCCGCTTCCAGATAAATCTGGCGTACAGCTACGAACGGTTTAGAAAGCACTGAACATAGGTTTCTCTTTAAATTTTTATATAAGTAATGTTTATACAACTGGATGTAGGTTTTAATACACCAATGATGCTTCTCTATTTTTGAAACATGGGAAGAAAGTTTGAGTAGAGAACAAAAATAATATAGGAATTTACAGCTGATGTAAGTTTACCGTATTTATAACTTAAGTATAACTTTATTTTTTTCTGATCCTCAACTTCACCGGAAGACTTCTATTTATTTTACACCAAATTTACCGAATCACTTTGCTTCATTTAACTTTACAGGAATACTCGCTGAGAGAAATAATTTTTTCACGATGTCCATTCCGCAACAATCTTAGATCTTTTACGTCCCTACAAGTATGTGTCCACAGATGAATCGAGGAATAGTCGGGCCATTGAAAAAGACGTTACAAAGCTTGGATTGCGATGATATGAGACGGCCTGCAAATTACGTCAACATACTATATCAAAATGGTTCAAATGGCTCTGAGCACTATGGGACTTAACATCTGTGGTCGTCAGTCCCCTAGAACTTAGAACTACTTAAACCTCACTAACCTAAGGACATCACACACATCCATGCCCGATGCAGGATTCGAACCTGCGACCGTAGCAGTCGCGCGGTTCCGGACTGAGCGCCTAGAACCGCTAGACCACCGCGGCCGGCCATACTATATCGATACAAAAGATAAGAGACTGCTTGCGTTGCGAAAGAACTGGTTGCGACCGAGAATTCCGTGCGCCACCCACCTGCTGTCTCGTACTGCAACAATTTCTGTTTCCCTCGATGGATTCAATGGTCGAAATGCCCACCACAGATAGGTTCTTCTTTTTCAATTTATAGGCTTTCGGGAGGTGATAATTTGACCATCTCAACAGTGGAATGCCAGTTACGACGATACGAACGTAAAGCCAGCGCAACACCCAATCCCCGAGTGGAGAAAAATCTCTGGCCAGGCCGGGAATCGAACCAGGGCCAAGCAATCTGTCGGGCTGACTGCCCAGCTACCGACACGGACGAAATGGGCTCTTTCTCACTGAAAACTACCGATCCCTAAGTCGGACACGAAAAGTAATAGACGACGAGGACGATCTTCGTGCTTGAAAAACATACGAGAGTTATTCGGAAAGTAAAAAAAGGTTCAAATGGCTCTGAGGACTATGGGACTTAACGTCTGAGGTCATCAGTCCCCTAGAACGTAGAACTACTTAAACCTGACTAACCTAAGGACATCACACACATCCATGCCCGAGGCAGGATTCGAACCTGCGACCGTAGCGGTCGCGCGGCTCCAGACTGTAGCGCCTAGAACCGCTCGGCCACTTCGGCCGGCGGTTCCTTCTACACGACAATTCTCTGCTGCACGCTGCAGGGGCAATGAAGATCCTCCTGCAGCGTTTTCGATGGGAAGTGTTTGATCACCCACAATAGAACCTGTAACTGGCTACCCCTGAGGTTCATGTCTGCTCAGATGAACCGCTGGCTATGAAGACAATATTTTGACACAGACAACGAGCTGGAGTCCAGAGTAGACAACTGTCGAAAAGCGCTTGTGGCTGTCTTCTGTAAGGAGGGAACTGAAAAGTTGGTACAACGCTACGACAGATGTCTAAGTCTGAACGGCAACTGTGTAGAAAAGTAGCTGGAAGGTGTAGCTAACCGTTGCAAATAAAACAGTTTTAATTTTCACTGTGGTTTCCATTTTGCGACCTATCGTTCCTTACTTTCCGAATAGCCCTGGTGTATAACTGACGGTGGCCGTCGCTTGTACATCGCGGTCCACACTTTTTATTCAACATGTAAACGTCACTACAGATATTCGGATTTAGATTGTTATGCTCGATACGTCTGCCGTCATTGGGAATGACGTGGCGCAAACGAATAGCCAAATTCTGCATGACCCGCTGAAGTCTCGGAACATCGATGCTGTCGATGACTGGCTGTTTTCAGCTCAGAAATGGTTTCGTGGTTATTGCTGTACACCTCGCGTTTAATATACCCCCACAAAAAGGAGTCGCATGTGTTCAGATCCAGAGAATATGGTAGCCAATCAAGGCCCATGCCAGAGGCCTCTGGGTACCCCACAGCCAGAATGCGGTCCCCAAAGTGTTCCTCCAGGACATCACTCACCTGCTTCGATGGAGTCGAGCTCCATCCTGCATGAACCACATCCTGTCCAAATCGGGGTCACTTTGGATAATGGGAATGAAGTCATCTTCGAAAACCTCCACGTACCATTCGGTAGTCACCGTGCCCTCAAGGAATTTTCCATCAAGTCACCTGTTGAGGGTGAGACTTCTCCATCGCGAAATGCGGATTCTCATTCCCCCATATGCGCCAGTTTCGCTTATTGACGAAGCCATCCAAAAAAGAATGTGCTTCATCGCTAAACCAAGAAATGCATGCGCATACTGATTCCTATCATGTCCCACGGCCAACCGTACAGTTGAACGTCCTAACGTAGACCGTTCAGAAGTAATGACGATTTTATTTTATACAGTTCAATAACTGTCACCCTGTACATGGCTTGACATTTGTTTCAACATAACTTTAACTTGTCGAGCACCTGTCGTCATGACTGTACCGCCCAGGTACATTGTAAGTCGATCGTATACGACGCCAAGCATTCCAATGACTCATCTTTCAGAAACGCAAATTTTTCATCTGCAACTTTTTTCTCGCTCTGCGAAATTCCTTGGGTTGCTTTCGGACGAAATGCCATCTTTGGCAACTGTTGTTGTAGATATAAGGCAGTGTTTGCTTTATCATTCTATTGTTATGCTTTGTATCAAGCCTACTAGCTCTGTAGCACACTTGTGAGTTATTCGTCGACTAAGCAGTTCAACTACGCTCACGGGCCTAACTCTGTGCTCTCCATTGGCTACCTCCAGTTCCGCTTCCTGTTGCCATTAGCAGCCAATATTGTGGTTGCATGGTAGACAATATGTGAGGCCCTTTGCGACCTCGCACTCAAGGGGTTCCTTGTCAGAGCAAGAGACGCGGAAGCGGCGCGCGGGCCGTTGTGTTTGCAGATGGTACAGCTGGCCCCAGCCCGCAGCGATGACTGCCGCGCGTGCATCTGGAATCATTCATACGGGCTGGGCTGCTTTAAAAGTCTGGCGCCGGGGGCCGCGGAGCGTCGACCTGAGCCGCGTCTGCCGCACACTGGGTTGACCACGTGGCGCCCTCGTGTAGTGCGCACACACAGCCGCTGCCATTCAGTCTCCAGCTACGTCATACGCGGCAGTCAGCGAGATGGGCCCTATATACACACATCCTATTTGTGGTCGCAAGTTCGATTCGTCCTTGGAAGTGCAGTCATTTTATTTCATTTCTTCAAACTTCCAAGGCGACAGAATATCCTTTGCAGACATCTAGAAGTGATTAAGATAAACAACAAAACTGCTTGACCCCGTGACTAACAAATAGGGCTTGGGGCTCCACAGCATCTACCTTAAGAACATCCGCACTTGGCTTGGTGTATCCAGTCGCAGAATACTGTGCCCCAGTGTGGCTCAACAGCAAACACACACACATGGTAGATAGCCAACTTAATGCAATAATGCGTATTATATCAGGCACAATCAGGCCAACTCCAACAGTGTGGCTACCTGTTCTCAGTAACATAGCCCCTCCTAACCTGCGCCGAGAACACGCTCTGGTTAGAGAATTTCAAAAACTCATGACCAACCCTCAATTGCAAATCCATGAAGATACTCAGGACATCCAAGGAAACCGACTCCGGTCTAGACATCCTCCACTGAAGACCGCACAGGCGCTGCACCAAACCAACTTTAAAATAAATGACCGATGGAAAGAGGAATGAGAGAGCAGAACAGCAGTAAACTGCCACAGTATGCCATGCATCTTTAGTAAACCAAAAGGGTTGATTGCCCTCGCAAAGTTTAGTCAACTCTTAATCGCATCACAGCCAACTGTGGGAGATGCGCCGACTCCTTGCACAGATGGGGTAAACTTCCTTGGGCCACTTGCGACTGTGGCGCAGAGAGACAGACGGTCAAACACATCGTGCAGGAATGCCCACTAAGAGCATATGAGGGTGACCCACAGGATTTCCTAATGGCGACCCAAGAGGCAATCGACTATATATTATCTAAGCTGGACGTTTGTTTGCGATTGCTCTTCTGTGAGTGTAAATTTACAATTGGTGGTGTCCTTATATACAAACTGTTATTTATTGTTCTGCTTATACATATGTGTTGTTTCTGTAATTTATACTATGATGGTATGAGCTATACGCTAAATAAATAACTAAATAAGGGCTTAGTTTTGGGAGAGTTGGCCGGCCGGGTTGGCCGAGCGGTTCTAGGCGCTACAGTCTGGAACCGCGCGACCGCTACATAGCAGGTTCGAATCCTGCCTCGGGCATGGATGTGTGTGATGTCCTTAGGTTAGTTAGGTTTAACTAGTTTTCAGTCCCATAGTGCTCAGAGCCATTTGAACCATTTGGGAGAGTTTTGGATACCGTTCAAGAAAGGAAAGGTGAAGCAGCGATACATACATGACCTAGGAGTGTCAGAAAACTATTGTATGTTTGTACATAGTTATTGTTATTCTCGCCATACCCTCGACGGTTCCGATAAAATTTCTCAAGTACTTTCATTGAAGGAAATTGTTGTGGACTGGCAAGACAGCCAATCCACAGTGACGGGTAGCCGAAAGGCACGCGTTTAAGCTCACGCAGGCAGGCGTGAGGTCTGGAACAGGTAGAGGATATAAGACTAGCAAAAATAGTACGTATCTGTTGAATACTTAACTTTAATCCATAATTGGTGAACATCGGTCTGACGGTACATGCATCACAAGATAAATAGCAAATGATAATGGCGCCTTGCTAGGTCGTAGCAAATGACGTAGCTGAAGGCTATGCTAACTATCGTCTCGGCAAATGAGAGCGTAATTTGTCAGTGAACCATTGCTAACAAAGTCGGCTGTCCAACTGGGGCGAGTGCTAGGGAGTCTCTCTAGACTAGACCTGCCGTGTGGCGGCGCTCGGTCTGCAATCACTGATAGTGGCGACACGCGGGTCCGACGTTTACTAACGGACCGCGGCCGATTTAAAGGCTACCATCTAGCAAGTGTGGTGTCTGGCGGTGACACCACAGAAATGAAGCACTTGAGCCTAGAAACTAACATGGAAACTTTACGAAATTAGGAACAGGAATGTTTGCACATGAATTCTGTGCGTGATGCGAGGGCGACCGAGAGATGAAAAGTACATAATGCGAATACAGAGGTACAGAGGCATTTTTCACTGATTTTCGCGAGTCGTCAATCGACGTATTAAAAGTTTTTATCTATTGCCAAAATGGCGGTTTCGGTTAAAACTCCCTGTAGAAACATGAATACTTTCATGCAGAGAAATACACTTAGAAGAATACAACTGGCTATTAGTAGGCCCCAGAGACTCCCTAACAAACGTCGCAGAGTGGTCGTGCCGGAGCTGCTACAAAAGACACAGCTGGCTTGTCCGTGAAATGTAGCGCCACTTCTGGTTGTTCATTGTTTTCTTTGGGTGCCCAGGTTTCGAATAGAACTGAAAACAAGTAGATACTCTTTCTTTTCCTTTTTTTAAACCATCGTGACAACGTCAACATGCGCTTCTGTGACAGATAGATCTACACTCAAGTCTCTGGGCGACATTGGCCACCAGTACACGCGCCAGGCTGTGGTAGTTTCCGTGAGAGTTGAGGCTTCACAAGTCTAGAAGAGGCAGCAAACTGTTCATGCAACTTGTTGCTCGTTCATTGTGACAATTTCAGTGATAGATATTACAGTCATAGCTCGAAAATACGACCTCATCCGAAGCTCGGAATCATCCAAGCTGCCGCTCTGTAACGCTGAAAGTTCTACTGCGGCCATAGCTTTATTTGGTAGAATGTCTTTCCCACTTGCCTGCATTTGTCATACACTTCGCCATGTATTGTTGGTGATTTTCTGCTTGTGGAAGAACTGTGTCTGACTGATAGTCCAATAACCTGTGCAAGTTGAACAATTAGGTGCGTTTTGACAGTATGTTATTTAAGTATTCCTACGTCGGTTAACTATTTGAGCCCTTTTTATCTGTATCTGAGAATTACATAATTACATCGATTAACTAGGCCTGCCAGTATGGAAGGAAACTAATGTCTGGGTCACGGTCAGGACAGGGAGCTGCTAGGCGGGCGCCCGTAGTAGCGAGGGCAGGCACCACCTAAAAAGTAGTTCCCTTGGCCAAAAACACATTTACAGCGTTTTCAGCTCTACAAAAAGGCCTCAAGTGGAATCGTTTACAGAACTTCATATACGTTACACTGAATGTTATAGAGCGGACCTAGATGTAGATTTTCTACCTGAGAGTAAAATTACATCATGTGGGCAAGGATCTGGAGAATAGAGAGACACCAGAACCACCAAAATAGCCATCTGACAGACGGCATTGTCATGATGGAGCACACTAATATGTGCAACGTCTAGTCTGACATCAGTCGCTGCTATTTTCATATTTTGTAGAACTACTTCATGAATAAAACCTTGGTTGTGGGGTTTTCATGGAGACAATGTATTTTGTGAATGATTCAGAATCGTAATTTTGACTTCGTCGCCCGAGCTTCAACAGCCTAATTGTGGGTCGATAGCTGCTTTACAAGAGTCCTCAGTCACAGTTTTATCGCTGTTTGATAATGGCTCTTAGCACTATGGGACTTAACATCTGAGGTCACCAGTGCCCCAGACTTAAAACTACTTAAACTTCACTAACCTAAGGAGATCACACACATCCATGCAGGATTCGAACCTGCGAACGTAGCAGCAGCGCGGTTCCGGACTGAAGCGCCTAGAACCGCTCGGCCACCGCGGCGGGCGATTGATGAATACTTTTGTTTTAGCATAAGAGCCAACACCGTGTTACTAATGGAGGCCGAAATGCACGCGTTTTAGCTCACGCAGGCTGGCGTGAACAGGGAAGAACTATGCTTACGTGAGGTCTGGAACATGACAAGGAATGAGAATTCAGAAATCGGATATAATTAGTTTGATACTTAACTTTAATCCATTAATGATGAACGTCGCTCTTGACGGTATCTGTTCAGAATACCTTCTTGAAGATAGTTCTTATAGTAACTGAATATGGCGCCTTTCTACGTCGTAGCAAATGACGTAGCTGAAGGCTATGCTAAACTGTCGTCTCTGCAAATGAGAGCGTATGTAGACAGTAAAGCATCGCTAGCAAAGTCGGCTGTACAACTGGGGCGAGTGCTAGGGAGTCTCTCTAGACTAGACCTGCCGTGTGGCAGCGCTCGGTCTGCTATCACTGATAGTGGCGACACGCGGGTCCGACGTATACTAACGGACTGCGGCCGATTTAAAGGCTACCACCTGGCAAGTGTGGTGTCTGGCGGTGACACCACAAATACATTCCTGACAGAGCTACATTATTCACTCCTTATTGGCCGTTGAAAATAGTTTTATATCAGATAAAAATTTGTGCTCCTGATAAGGAATGTACCTAATGAAACTATGGAAACAAGCGAAAGAATTTCCCAAACTTCGCAAAAAGTTTGTAGCGGCATTCATCATTCCAAATATCACTGTTCCATTTTTAATGCTGCATTACAGAAACAAAACAGGTGTTATAACACTCTACACGATGAATAATTTTCTCTCGAAAGGTAACTGTCCAATGTTGCCATTTCGTACGTAGTGATACCAGTCTCAGTACGTTTCTGCCACCTTACTCGAGACAGCTGTGGGCTATTTCTGGGTGATGCTCTGCATCCTATTGCTGGTTATTGTGCTCCCTACAGCTGGTGTGTGCTTCCTAGCTGGACGGGCTGTGAACTATAGAAATTTGCCGATGACCTCCCATTAATTTGCTTTGAGTGATACCTGTTCGTGTGTGGGAAAAAAGTCGTCTAACCTAAGAGTTGTTCGCCATGGCACGGGTTGAGGTAAAGGAGTTAATCACTGAACCATGTATATACCTGGGTATGTGAACACAGGCACGAACACCAACCGGCCAGTGTGGCCGAGCGGTTCTAGGCGCTTCAGTCTGGAACCGCGCGACCGCTACGGTCGCAGGTTCGAATTCTGCCTCGAGCATGGATATGTGTGATGTCCTTAGGTTTTTAAGGTTTAAGTAGTTCTAAGTTCTAGGGGACTGATGACCTCAGAAGTTAAATCCCATAGTGCTCAGAGCCATTTGAACCATTTTGAACGAACACTATTTCTAGACCAACCACGCCACAGAAATTTTCACAAAAATCTTTTCTGACACAAACTCGGAACCTTGCGTCTTGCAAGCAATGCTGTTACCGACTCGGCCACCAAGAAACAGCTCATGACGCACCGTCACCGCTTCACTGGCGCCAGTAACTGAGTTGCGAATTCCAAATATCACAGAAGTTATCCGGCATAGCTTGTTGAAATAGCAAACCCTCACTTACCATGCACGTGACCAGCTGGCATCTTTAGGCGAGCGTGATGACGTACTTATTGTGTGCTCGTGGTATCGAACTACTTTACTCCAAATTGTCCCAGCACGAAATGCTTTCAGGTGTGTCGAAACGTCTCGACTGACAATATAAGAATTTGAACGTTAGTTGATCAGGCTGGCTGAAACCAAAGATAAATACCAACGCCCTGCCTCTGGAATAAGGTAATAATACTGTAGAAGACTGATTCAAATACAGACAGCAGTTTGTCAGATGTTCCGGTTGTGTTGCTGGACCATAATACCCTACGATTGGCGGTGGAAAGCATATTGTCAGGAGTTAATGGCTGCGACCACAGCGAGCACTGTACAGTGTAGTAGATGGACCGTGCTAGAGGACATATTAATAGCTGTGTGCGCCATTTCGGTTTGAGAGCGGCTGTTGAGCACGATTGGCTCTCTCCGTGAGAACTATAGTTAGCGGTGGCCGCCACCTGTTCAAGAGCTGGCAGCCAAGATGGCGGCGCTAATTGCAGCGCACACACGGCCGCGGTGCAGCCCGAGGGCCAGGGGCTTCCCCGCTTACCACCCCCCCTCCCCACCCCCCGCTCCCACCTTGTGGCGACGCACCTAGAGTCTCTCGCAATTAGCGCGCCCGCGTCGCACCGCTGGCGCGCAAACAGTGCTGATTGGCTGCTGGCACTGTCATTGCGTGTGTGTGTGTGTGTGTGTGTGTGTGTGTGTGTGTGTGTGTTTTGCAGCTATATGGAACTGCTCGAGTCCGTGTCAGTTCTACCTGAACATGGCGCTTGCATCTGCTTATGTGCCATACTCAGAGGACTGTTCAGGGAACAAATTGGTGTCCCCATTTCTGATGCAATGTCTATTGTATCAGTGAGCGCTCCTTTGTTTATCTGGCACCTCTCTTGGAGTCTTTCACATTAATGTGTGTTTGATGGAGTCAAACAGATGAAACTGTATGGTTCCAGACATCTTTTTCAAGTCTCAAACATCTGTGATGTACGATAAGAGGGTCACTCCAAAAGAAATGAACACTATTTTTGTAAAAATTCAGTTTTAATTCTGCATGTGTGAAAGTTTTACAGTGTGTAAACACATCCTTCCCACTTGTTTTCAAACTTAGTTCAACCTGTTCCCGTGAGTGGATGATATCGGAAGTTCGCTGAGGCTTTTTGCGGATGATGCTGTGGTATATCGAGAGGTTGTAACAATGGAAAATTGTACTGAAATGCAGGAGGATCTGCAGCGAATTGACGCATGGTGCAGGGAATGGCAATTGAATCTCAAATGTAGACAAGTATAATGTGCTGCGGATACATAGAAAGAAAGATCCCTTATTTAACTACAATATATCAGGTCAGCAACTGGTAGCAGTTAATTCCATAAATTATCTGCGAGTACACATTAGGAGTGATTTAAAATGGAATGATCATATAAAGTTGATCGTCGGTAAAGCAGATGCCAGACTGAGATTCATTGGAAGAATCCTAAGGAAATGCAATCGGAAAACAAAGGAAGTAGGTTACAGTACGCTTGTTCGCCTACTGCTTGAATACTGCTCAGCAGTGTGGGATCTGTACCAGGTAGGGTTGATAGAAGAGATAGAGAAGATCCAACAGAGAGCAGCGCGTTTCGTTACAGGATCATTTAGTAATCGCGAAAACTTTACGGAGATGATACATATACTCCAGTGGAAGACTCCGCAGGAGAGATGCTCAGTAGCTCGGTACGGGATTTTGTTGAAGTTCCGAGAACATAACTTCACCGAGAGGTCAAGCGGTATATTGCTGCCTCCTACGTATATCTCGCGAAGAGACCATGAGGATAAAATCAGAGAGATTAGAGCCCACACAGAGGCATACCGACAATCCTTCTTCTCACGAACAATACGAGACTGGAATAGAAGGGAGAACCGACAGAGGTACTCCAGGTACCCTCCGCCACACACCGTCAGGTGGCTTGCGGAGTATGGATGTATATGTAGATGTAGATGAGTGGCGCCGTCACAGCATGTCTTCATGATGGCTGCTACTCTTGACGTTCGTCAGATGCAACGTGCTGTCATAGGATTCCTGTGTTGTGAAAACGAGACAGTGGGAAACATCCACAAGAGGTTGAAAAAGGTGCATGGAGATGCTGCTGTTGTCGATCGCAGTACAGTTAGTCGGTGGGCAAGCAGGTTACGTGATGAAAGCGGACACGGCAATATTGAGGATTGTCCTCGCAGCGGCAGGCCTCGTACTACACAGACTGCGGACAATGTGCAGAGAGTTAACGAATTGGTGTCTGCTGACAGACGCAGCACAGTGAACGAATTGTCACGCTACGTTGGGATAGGGGAAGGAAGTGTTTGCAGAATACTGAAAGTGTTGGCGTTAATACAGGTTTGTGCCTGGTGGGTTCCCAGGATGTTGACAGTGGCTCACAAAGAAACAAGAAAAACTGTATGCAGCGAACTTTTGGAACAATACGAGAATGGTGGAGATGAATTTCTTGGAAGAACCGTGACAGGTGATGAAACATGGCTCCATCGTTTTTCACCAGGGAGGAAGAGGCAATCAATGGAGTGCCACCATGGAAATTCACCCAAAGAAAAAAATAATTCAAAACCACACCTTCTGCTGGAAAAGTTATAGCTACGGTGTTTTTTGATTTCAGAGGACTCTTGCTTGTGGACATCATGCCAAGTGGAACCACTATAAATTCTGATGCATATGTGACGACACTGAAGAACCTTCAAGCTCCACTGAGTCGTGTTCGACCACATCGGCAAAAGCAGGATGTTTTGCTGTTGCACGACAATGCACGGCCACATGTCAGTCACAAAACCATGGAAGCGATCACAAAATTCGGATGGACAACACTGAAACACCCACCTTACAGTCTTGACCTGGCTCCACGTGACTGTCATTTCTTTGGGAAACTGGAAGACTGTCTTTGTGGAACAAGATTTGAATGCTGCCAAAGAGTGGCTCCAACAGGTTGGTCAGAATTTTACAGGTGCTGGTTCCAAGATGGCGTAAGGCAGTTTGGAGGGATGGAAATTATGTGGAGAAATGAAAATATTATTCTTAAAGGGTGTATCTACACACTGTAAAACTTTCAAACATGTAGAATAAAAGATGGATTTTTTTAAAAAAATAGTGTACGTTTCTTTTGGAGTGACCCTCGTTGATACGCAGACTGAAGACAAATGAAAATTTGTACGGAGGCCGGGATTCTAACCAAGGCCTCCACCTCACTAGACAGATGCGCTGAAATCTATGCAATCCTGGCACAGTGGTTTTGCACAGTTTCCCGAACTATGCAAGCACGCGTCTTGCTATTCGAGTTTAGGTGGCATACCACGTAAGATGAGGCGTGAATGGTAACTTGTGTTGAGGAGGAAGGTGTGCTAGGACAGTCGGTGTAGTTGTGCTTAGCCACTGTGCCAGTGTGGCGTAGTGGTTTGCGCATCTGCCGAGTCAGCAGGAGACCTGGGTGCGAATCCTGGCCTTCGCACAAATAATTTTTCGTCGCAGATACAAAATATTCAGAACAGTTAACTGCAGTGAGCACATCTACAGCAATACTGTGGATGAGAGTCTGTCTCTATGAGACTCTCACGGCTTCGACCCTTCATCCCTGGCACCGCCGAATCCGGGGTGAAGGGCCAGATTCGATAGCAGTGGTGTCAACACAAAGTAACACTTCGCATTGAAAGCACGTTTACTGAACACGCTCATAAGCATAAAAGGAATGTAGAAGTTCATAAAATTGGACAAATTGGTCCAGAGTAACTGCTCAGTTCACGATCGCGTTGTTGCCAGAGCATCCGGGGATCTGCCAGGCGGTGCGGAAGTAGAAACCGGCCATTAGAGAATAGTATTACAATCCAGACTCATGTTTTGAACTAGTTAAAAGTATTCCATAAATAATCAAGTACCAGTACCTTCCAGACATCACGAATATTGTAGGATAAACAATCACGAGAGGCGGGAGTCCAGTACTCCACTCCACACGCCACCAGCAGGGACTGTATCCACTGTACCACGACGTGCAACGCACAGCACGTTTCAACATTTTCTTGATAGGGGGAACAGAATCTCAAGAGACCCACCGGGGAACCATTTCAGTGAGAGATGGCAGCACTGAATGCTGACATTAGTGAAAGACATGTGCATCGATATTACATATCTTCTGCACTATTGTACACTAAACATTGGATGCAGCGGTCTGTCAATAGCTTAGAGTCCTGTAGAATGACAGCAGCTCTGGACCTGGATTGTAAATGGCAAGATGTGGTCAGGGTTGTGAGAAAATCGACTGAAATTGAAGTTAGCACTACTGCAGTTCGCTTACAGATATTATTGAGCTATGATGGACTTACAGGTACAGTTGACCTATAGTTCAGTTACGGGCGTGGTTCAGCGATGTTTCTCTTACTGGCGTAGCTGAGCTGTTGCTTGCTTCCTGGTAAAACTGAGCTGCAGTTCAGAATATAGCTGAGATGCAGTTCACTTTCCGGTGTACTGGAGTTGCGGTTCCTTTATGGGTGTAGCTGAGCTGCAGTTCGCTGACGGCTGTATTTGTGCTGAGTAGCAACGCAGCATAGTGCAGTCAGTGCACGTAAACGAACGCTACCGATGCTGCCCGATGACCAGGAGAGCTGCTCTGCATGACTATTTGAACTGTGGAGAGACGACGCTGGCTCAGTGATGGGCTACTTCACCACATCCGACGACAAATTTCTCTTCGTTTGCTCTTTTGACTGCCGTACTGCTCTGGTGACTCCGAGTCGTTCCAGGATTAAGTGCGGCCATGACTTGTGAAACGCCATATCAGCTTGTTGATTTAACAATTCCATCCTGCGACGGAGGTGTTTTGAGATATGTTTCGAGAACACACACACACACACACACACACACACACACACACACACGTTGTAACTCGCTGCCTCTTCTGACTTTTTCAGCCACACTGTATACTCAACATTCTGCAAGGGACTGCGTTAATGTAATCATGACTTTACAGCTTTGCCGAGGATAATGACAAGTAATCATAATTGTAACTGCGTCAGTACTGATAAGAATGCTAACTCATGTTAATGCGATGGTACCTAACTGGGAGTTAAGCCGTTCAAATTGTGGTGGAAAGAGATAAAGTTTAGCTATTGGTATTTGGTCGTATTGTTGAGGATAAATGATGGCGTAATGTTTTGATTGCTGAATTAAATACTAGGCTTCTGCGGGTGGTATGGTTTCGTAAGTTTTCAGGAACAACAGCATCCAGTTGCGTTTTGTGATGGTGCAATTTTTGTTTTACCATTACTGGCCTCAAATCCTGACATTTGAATCAGTGGGACGAATCCTGGTCAGTTGACGGCGACAGTAACATTTCTTACAAAATCCTGTCCAGCACAATAGTACCAGATTCCTCCTCAGTCTCTGGGACGGACACATATTCTTAAAAAAATCAGTAATATGTTTATTATTCCTGAGAAGGATATTCAAAATAAACTCGTCTAATTGATATCCTGATGAGGTGAATTTGTTGTGGTCTCATCGGCTTGTCCGTTATCTCCCTTCTTATACATTTGTGGCTTTAGGACACCGTTTTTCTTTGTTTTTTTTCCGTTGATATGTCGGTTGACTTTCCACGTGGGCACTTTGTAAAAACCGAAGCGTATAGAAATGTCGACGGATGGCATCATTCTGTTGCAGGATGCCGAGATTTTTTCGACTACGCTGCAGAACTTTCGTTGGGAAGTCCTCACACACAAGCGCGCGCGCGCGCGCGCGCGCACACACACACACACACACACACACACACACACACAAACGCGCGCGCGCGCTCTATGTAATTACTTCGTGACCAAAAAAAAAGTGAACCAGCCAGAAGCGGGGGGAAGAAAAGTAGTGAAACTTTATGTGTTGGCAAGCTGCCACATCGTCGCGAAAAAACACAGTGACCCGTATATGTAGTAAGTTTCCTTTAATTTACGTCTATGGTCACAATCTTTTTTGTTTAACAGATCACCGGTTTCCGTCTTTAATGACCATCATCAGATCTGCAGCAAAAATGGGAAAAATATAAATACACTCGCAAACTGTATACAGCTTAATAACAATACATAGAGCATATTGAAAAGTAGTACTGACAAAATTTACATTTGTGCGCTTTAAATATGAAGAGGTTTAAATATGAAACAGGTATGGCTCTTCATATTTAAAGCGCACAAATATAAATTTGTTACTCTGTTAAACAAAAAAGATTGTGACCATAGACGTAAATTAAAGGAAACTTCATTTGTTGAGTCCGTATGTGAAGCAATTCGAGTGATCACAAAACAGTCAAATTGACAAGAATTGGCAGTATGACGTTGGACCTCATCTGGCCCAATGCATGCACTGTATCGATTGAGAAACACTTCATAAAACTGTTGTTTCCTGTCCTGGGGGAAGCTGGGTTACAACTTCGCTAACTCGTCCTTGACAGCTTCGATACTGGGTCGAGCTGGTCACACATATATTCTGTGAGGAACAGATATAGGGTTCTTGCTAACCTTGGGAGTACCTCAATATGACGCAGATATTTCATGGAGGCACATCCCATGTAAGTACGACCCTGTCGCAGAAGAGGAAACACATGGTTCAAATGACTCTGATCACTATGGGACTTAACTGCTGAGGTCATCAGTCCCCTAGAACGTAGAACTACTTAAACCTAACTAACCTAAGGACATTACCCAGTCATCACGAGGCAGGATTCGAACCTGCGACCGTAGCGGTCGTGCGGTTCCAGACTGTAGCCCCTAGAATCGCTCGGCCACCCCGGCCGGCGGAAACACATGAGTACGTACCGTGATGTACTGTTGTCCCATCAAAGTTGCCTTAATTACTACCAGCCGTGACCTGAAGTCATATACCATGGCTCCCCACATCACGCCAGTATTAAAGCAGCTGTGACTCGCCAGACCATTGGAAGAATGAGATCTCTCACCAGGCCGCCACGATATTCGCCGATAATGATCATCATCAGGGGAGTGTGGAACCGCGATTCATCACTGAACTCAATGCGATACCGTTCATCAGCGTTCCACGCTTCCCAGTCACTGCACCTATTCCGTCTGGTGTGGCTTTAACGGCGGCCTACGCATGAGACGGTGATTCCCTAGTCCGGATGCTGTTAGTGATCGCGCAATGGTGCTGGATGACACGGAATGATGAACGAAGTCCATTGTTGTTCTCGGATGGCAGAAACAGATGAGACAGGGTTGCGATGTGCGTGGTGCACAATACAGCGATCCCCCCTTGCGATGTTTAGATGTGGTCGACCAGAAACTAGGCGCCAGCTCTCACGTGTCCGTGCAGTCAGAGATTGGGCCACTGTCACGCCCGAATGCCACACAAATCTGGATACTGCGCGCTTTAATCTTACGAAAAAGAAGACACAATGAGGCCCCTTTTAGACTGTAGCCGAAGCCGATAACGCTGTCTCACGGGAATACGCGTCATCCCCATGCGATCAGTGAACATCTTACGCTGCTCACATCCATTATTTAGCCTATCAGACGTGGCAACAATAGTAAACACGAACAGCACTAATACAAGCTGGTGATCGTTCTACCTTTCACAGACAATTCACATACCCGCCAATGATGTGTACATGTTCGAAGTTACATTGACATACGACGATGGCTTCCGGGTGCTTCGCTTTTTCTGTTAGGGAGTGTGTTTTGTGAAAAGTAATGGTCGTATAACACACTTTGGGGTAAGCCCGAAATTACTTTTACGTTTGAAGACAGAATGACCCGCTGTATTCTGTCTGCTAAACACTCTTCATCGAGCGAGCTGGCGCAGTGGTTAGCACACTGGACTCGAATGTGGGAGGACGACGGTTCAAACCCACGTCCGGCCATCCTGATTCAGGTTTTCCGTGATTTCCCCAAATCGTTTCAGGTAAGTGCCGGGTTGGTCCCTTCGAAAGGCACGGCCGCTTTCCCTCTCCATCATTTCCTAATCCTGCTTGTGCTCCATTTCTAATGACCTCGTTTTTCTCAGAATGGCCAGCTCAAGCATATTGGTCCCGAAGGGTGACCACACCTAGGGGCACGGGGAGATACCACTCCCCCCCCCCCCCCCCACCGTAGTCTCAGCGAAAGTAAAAAACATTGTGTAGTCAGATGTTTTTCTTTCAAGAAATGATGTAAAAGTCTGTATTACACAGCTTTTTAAGAGGACCAGAACTGTACCTTTTTTATGGCTACTTAAAAGTCGCCATTTGTCTTGCAAAATATTAAAAATACTCCATACCCCTTAGGTCTTGCGCCCCCCGTCCACATCTGCAAACTATCGTCCTTGTGCCCATTTTGGTACCTTTGACACACGCTCACCTAATACGTTTCAAGAGAACCCCGCAGCAGATTCATTCCATAACGGGGAGGGGGGGGGGATGGGGGTTTGTTCTAGCAACGCTTCGGGTCAATTTAGGCGCCCGAAATTTTCCCTACCAAAAACTTTGTTTTAATAAGAGAATTCTGAATTACAAAGTTAAGAATACAACACTGCAACGCAACTCGATGTAGCAAGGTCCTGAAATTTCGAGGTGAAATAAAGCTTAACCGGCTTGCAAGGACAGTCTCCCGTGACCGTTTTTTTAGATTAGTTACAGCGAAAGGTTTTCCAGGTATGTAGCTAATGCCTATAAGAGAGACGTACAAATGAAACATTACCGAAATGGTAAGACGAATGATTTTGTAGATACTTTCGTGTTTGAATATTTATTCTGATTTTCTTCTGTTCCAGGTGAGTGGTGCAGCTGTTAGGAACTTGCTTTTACACTTCCGGAAGCTTGAGCGACGAACTAGGTATGTAATCCAAATGATGCGTTGAATCACAGCCTTAATTAGCTGGCATAGTGGCGGCGGAAGTAAATCATCAATTTTTCTTAGCCATCAGTTTGGTTTTTTTATCTTCTGTATCTGCCGTTAAATTGAAGCTTTGCGTTAACTTTAGCTTCGCTGAGTTGTGAAAGATCGTCGGCCCCCTGTTCTCTATTTTTATCAGTTAGTGAAAACGAAAAACGAAATTCCCATACACTGCATAAGATTTACAGAGGATAGTGAAAAATATATGAAGAATTTTCTATTTGCGGAGAACTTTGAATATTATTTTTGTGTCCATGTATGGCAGACAGCAAGCCCTCAGAAGTTCTGAAAATGTGGCTCTGGAGAAGGCTGACGAGGACCTGCTGGATGGAAAAAAGTCCAGTGCTGATGTTTTTAAATATGCTGATGAGTAATGAAACCTCACACTGTTCGAAGAGATTTCGGGATTGCTGCCGGTAGTCAGAAACTTCACTCCACGATATTCCAACTGGACACATGCCAGTCATCTACAGTTGTCTTCGGGGTTGCTGCTCGCCACAGTCATCGGGGTATTCTGGTGTCATCGTCTGGAGCAAATCTTGGAGATGACGAGATTCCACGCATTATCCAGCTGGTAGCCGCTGTCGCGTTTCATTAGATTTTCTGAGGATACCAGCTGGATAACGTGCGGAATCCCGTCATCTCCGATATTTGCTCCAGGTGAAGACGCCAGAATACTCCGATGGGTGCGGCGAGCAGCAACGCCGAAGAGAGACGATCCTTGCAGTTCAACCAGCCCGGGCTGTGCCGCTGGGCGGTGTGGTCCTTGGGTCACCGTGACTCTGAAGCACGCTCGACGAAACTATCAGCGCGCTATAGAAGGCAGAGAGGAGAACGTCTTCGTCAGTCTTCGGTGGCTTGCCTCAAGATGACTGCTAAGTGTCCAGTTGAAATACCGTGGAGCGAAGTTTACGTCGACCATCTGCAATCCCGAAATCCTTTCGAACATTTAACTCGACGGAAAATTCTAATTTTCACATCAAACCTCATATAAATCACCAGAAAATGAAAAGAAAACTCCTTGGATATTTTGCAAGAGCAGAAATTGTCTGCAGGGGAAGCAACTGTTAAAACTAAATTTTTGAAAACAGCCACAAGTCGCACTTAGTAATTTTTTTACCGGTTTCGCTCTTCAAGTGAACAAGCGCATCATCAGAATACACACAGCAGAAGCCACAAATTGAGATAACACGGAAAACTTACATTGACTTTACGTTACGTTTCCATTACGGTGACTTACGTTTTGAGTTGGCTGACAGCACTAAAGATTAAGCTGGCTTTACTGTAGTAAATGAACTTACGTTTAAAGTACACTGACAGCGTCAAAGATTAAACTGACTGTACGACAGTACTTGTAAAGTCAGTGGTAAGGTGTATACAAAGATAATTTACAACTACAGGAAACGAATTTACATTTTAAATATATATTCTTAAATATGTATTTCATAATGTATTTTTAAAGACATTGTAACTTTTATAATTGTATTTTCAAAGATAAGCGCATGTGAGATATCTGTACACAAGCCCATAAAAGAGACGATTAAAATGGTATAAATTTAGTTTTCTGTAGTTGTAAACTATCTTTAGGTACACTATACCATGGACGTTAGAGTACAGGGTGATTCAAAAGTAACTGCACACGCTTCATGAGTCTAATGTATGGATCAAAATAAGAGTAATAGGCCTATGTTAAATGAAGTTTTGTTTAAAACTGCTTTATTTCCAAGATATGATTCATAATGTCATTTGTGGTAGGCATTACATGATGGGCCAGTGAGACTTTCGGCGTGTCGTGTTCGCGTGCATATCGACTGATGTTGCTTTGTACATCCCTCTACACTGACCCGTTAATTCTGGCAAGAAACCCTTTGGTTATTTTACTTCGGCGTAGTCCGTTGTGCAGAATGAGATGAACGGAGCCTGCGACATTCCTAGAGCGCTAAGACGTGGAGCATGTCACTATCTTCGTCTAAGTGGACATCATTTTGAACATATCCTGGAGTAAATGTACAGTATGTAGGCGAGTTGAATTTCGGGTCCCTTCGTGTAGTTGCTTTTTGAGAAGAATTAATTCTGTGTTGTTTGTGTTGCGCTTGTGATCTCTACTCTATTGCATAACTCTGAAATGAAACAATTTTGGACAAAACTTTATTTAATGTTTTAGTCTTATTTTGATGCATACATTATACCTACGGAGCGTGTACAGTTACTTCTGAATCACCCTGTACTGTGGTACAGTCAACTTAATCTTTGGAGTTGTCTTCATTAACTTCTGCACTTTAAACGTAAGTTTAAGCACTGCAGCGCAGCCATCTTAATCTTTACTGCTGTCGGCCAACTGTAACAGAACATGTACGTTACGTAACGTCAGTATAAGTTTTCCGTATTATCTCAATTTGTCTCTCTTACAGTGTCTATTGTGATGATGCTCTTGTTCATTTGAAGAGCGAAACCGGTAAACAGAAAGTACTAACTGGGACTTGTTGCTGTTTTGAAAAACTATTTGTACACGGAAAAACCAAAGGGAGGCTTAGAGAGAAGACAGTAAATCTCTACGACGTAACAAAGTGCCACAATTATCAAGAAATGAAGAGGACGGTACAAAACAGAGGAGTTTCTGCAGCGACGAGTCTTAGCTTTCAAAATATGGTTGAGAATGAAACAGTAGTCTACATAGGGAATATTCGCGTCTTACTCCTAAAAGCTGTAAACATCTCCTGGCGCCTTTGTTACTCGAACTGTTTGTTCCGCTATCGTTTATTTTCTGATTTCTTATTCACACATGTCGCGTAGTGGAACTACTTTTTTGCTGTCTTATACTGAACAGTACCACCATCATCTGGTTGTTAATTTAAAAGGTATAAATTGTACGTCACACAACTACGTCGGTGCAGGCGTATTTTCTGCGTTTCGAAAATAAATAACTCGAGTATAGATAGATTCCTTTAGAGGCAGCAGAAAATTAAAAGCCTATACATCAACGGGAGGACGTCACAGTACATCCCAGAATGCTAACTGAACTGCGAAAGGGCGTAGGGCTGGGCTCATTCAGACACTGAATGTTAATCTCGTGGTGCCATTCACAGATTCGACGCATGCGCCATTTTCGGTGTTCCGAAGAGCAGGCACGCGTTTACGAGCGTGCGGCAGCGGCTGTTCGCCTCTCACTACGGCAGCTTTGACAATTTCAGCCGTCGCCACGGTTGATTAGACACACACTCCACTCAATATTGCCGCTCGCCGTGCGACCGCAGGCCAGAGCAAATAACAATTCATAGCCCGGAAGAGCGACGGATATGGGCGAACGCGACTGCGTGCGATCCGTTCACGGGAGCGTAACAGCGTCGGAACCGGAAAGGGGCATTACCCTGCGCATGTGTGAGTGCGTGTGCTTATGCGTGCGCCTGCGTGAGGCAGAATCCACTGGCGAGATCAGCCGGCACATCCGGCCGCCACACGCTCGCCCCGACTGATCCGATAATATGGAAGGACGGAGTCTTTACGCCTCACCTTACGCTGATGCACTGTTGTTTTGTTCTGTATTTTTGTTATGGAGATTGAGAGAACTTTTGTTGTCGGTGTAAAGAAAATGCCGCAGAATTGAACAAGAAATTCTGTGTGAATGAATATTTTAACTAACCGATGAAACTACCAGAACACGGGGAAGTTTTGTAGCATAATGGGTGGGGCGAAAATTAATTCTAACGAATAACCGCACGCATTCACCAATATAGTTTCATATTAAGTGATACTGATTCGGAATGCCGCCTACTTGTTTCTGCTATGATGAAAAAGCAAATCCCATACCTTAAACGAGCACTTTCGAGTATCTGGAGACAGTATTTTCGTAAATAAGGATTGTACAAAACAAACCTTAACAAATTAATTTTGTTTATGCTGAAACTTAGAACTCACAGAAAGAAAACGAGGCACATTTGGAACACACACATTCGAAACAGATACAGTATTTATGGTGTACTGAACTTCACACATTTCTTAATTACCAAGAATATTTTGGTAGTAGGTCGTCCAAAGGTCTAGATGAACCAATACGGCAACCTTTTAGACTTTGACAAGATCGGTGAGTTCGCACACTTGTGCTTTTAATCTTTGCTACCTTACTCTTTTTTTCTCCGCCTGAATTTTGGCATTCCTTAAAAGGCATCGTCCCACGAAAGGTAATTAGAAGTTGTAATACACTTAGAAATTATTAGGAACGGTTAACGTTTCTATTTGGAGAAAATCGTATTGAAAACACTGACACATCCTCAGACGAACCACTCTGTGTTGCTACCACTTTAGATAGTAAACGATCATTCTCAGCAACGTGAATCATACAGGTTCTACACATGAATAAGTGCGAAAGTTAAAATACATTGCACTAAGAGTTGTTACCATTACAGAAACCGTCACCTTGGTATTACCATGGGTAAATAATGATGGTATCGTGGCCGGCCTTGGTGACCGAGCGGTTCTAGGCGCTACAGTCCGGAGCCGCGCGACTGCTAATGTCGCTATTATGCTAAGAACAACATACATACACACACCCATGCCCGAGGGAGGACTCGAGCCTCCGGCGGGAGTGGCCGCGCAATCCGTGACAAGGCGCATAAAACCTCGCGGCCACTCGGAGCGGTCTTTATTTTTATCCTTCTTTCTTTTTTTTCCTTGCTTTTAATAGTCATTTTAAGTATAGCATTTATCTGTTGCTAGTAGACTAGTGGAAAAGGTGAATTATCTCACCATTTGTATAAATTCGCTACATTCTGCCAACTGATTAATAATGTTTCAGGCGTCACGATGAAGAACAGGGTAATCGGTGTGTCGGAGCTAATCTCGGTAGTCAGAAATAGCTTGTTAGTGACATTTAGTTCATGCAACAAACCCCTTGCATGCAACCAATGCCACACAGCACATCAATTAGAAATGTAAAAGCGCGGTAGTGTTGACGTTGGTAATAGCGATTCGAAAAGGGCAGTCGACGCAAGTCCCTAGAGGTACAGACATCTAACAATCGGTGCTTGGAGGGCAATTGTCAACTCCTTTTACAAAGTAGATTATTAAGGGGGTGTCATCGATTTTATATAGTGATTCCTAAGTTGATGACCGTAAAGAGGGAACCACTGAAACAATAAGATAAAGTCCTTGTATGTTCATATGTACTCCGAAGTCTAAACTCGGTATGTAACTATGTAGGAATCAGCTATTTGTGTTTGATATCATCATAAAACACTGTAGTTTTTATTTGGATGATTTCCAATACAGTAGACATTTATTTAGCGCTCAGAATTTGTTCACCCTTAGTACTGGTGTATGCTTGAGAGTTTTTAATACCACAATGGGACGTCATCGATTTAAAATCGTATTTTAAAGAGGAAAACAGAACACTGGTGTAATAACAACCTGGCAATCGATTTTGCGTAAAAATTTGAGCAATAATTTTGATAGTGCGCAGCTTTTACCATCTGTGATTTACATTTTAAGCATTAGCACGTTGCAGTACCGCACCCTACTGTGTCCTCTTATTGGTAAAGCGTGAAGCACGAACTCAGTTAACTGGTTACACAATGACTTTAGTAACAGGTTAATAATATTCAATTTACAAACCCATAGCGTTGAAGAGTGGTGTTATCTCTTGAATCTGTTCTTCACATTAATATTGTCAGCTTTAGAATTCAAAGCAAGTGTTCCCTTGTCGGTATCTCTAACAGTTTTTCAAAGGATGGTGATCTGGAGGGACGCCCACCCAGCTACTCAAGACACCGGCAGCGAAAACCATTCAGCATTGGACATAGATTTACTGCACATAACCCAGTACTCTTTGAGTGATACGCTCAGTGGTTTCCACTGCATTGTGAATTTACAAATATAGTAAAATTGTAACAAGAAGATGTCTGTAAATGGAAGATATTTAAGAAAACTGGATATGAGGGTGTTTTTTATAAGAGCTATCGAAGCGAAAAAGTTATTTTTAGAATTTTTACGTTTATGTCTGTACGCGTACCACGCAAAAATTTATGCACTGAACTGGATGCGATTTTCAGTTCTGTTTTTGCAGGTCTAACTTAAAATGTGATGCCGCTTTCATTTTGACACACCGGGTAGAATCAAAATGATCGCAGTTTTGCCATAAAAGCACGTACTGTTACACACCGTAGGACATTGTCGCTTGCTGTAAACAATCAAATGCGCAGGCAGGACGGCGAAGCTTTGTGAGACTCCGCCCGCGCCGGCGTCTTTTATGAGCGGACGGGGTCACGGGTGAAAGCTGGTCGCAGTATAAAAATGGACAAAGCAAAGAAGTCTGGCACCAGTTACAGACTAATAAAGTACGAGAACAGTGTCAAAACTATATTTTGCGGGAAGTGGCGAAAAAAATACGTGTACAGGAGAGCGGGTAAGTGTGCATGGCACTGGCGTTTCTTGATGTCCGTTGAACGAAACTACGCACACAACTCTGCTACCATTTAGTAAATTTTTAGCAAAGACTGATTATTAGTGTGTTGTTATCAATCATTCTAATTGCTCCGACAACAGAAACAAGTCCCGGCTTATCTCAGACAGTCCCTTCCCTTGTTGAACGGCCTTGAATGCGGTCAATGGGAAGACAAATCCGGAGAAAGTTAGACTTGTGACAATTCTAAACCAGTAGGCAATTTTCTTCCATGTGGTTTTATCGTCATTCTGGAAACGGCTGACTCTTTAGTTCAATGTTCTTCATTCTCTGACAGGGTTTTGTGACCTGAAAACTACTACGGAGTGAAAACTAATCTACTGTAATCTTGCACGATTTTAGAAAACACATCTTCTCGCGACATCCCTCAGTATCTCTTGTCTATAAAATGACCTGACTGCTAAAATATGATCCCCATGAAACAAACTTTGCTCACCTCGTGCTCCTACTATGCACGTCGCTTCTTTTAAAAGTATAAACAGAGGCGACTGCCAAGTGTCGATCTGCAGATACCGTTGACATGTTGTGTAGCTCTATATAGTATTACTGGCGCACAGACTGAACGTGTGTGTCGTCTTCCGTCACTTTTTGACAGAACGACGACCATACGTGATTTCTAAAATAAGCTACGCTCATACATATTCTGTCTATCGAAAACTGACATAGGCACAGTAGCTAGGGTATCGTTGAAAAATTCTTCACACACAGTAAATATGACTGTTTCGTAACGATACGTAGTTGTTATGTTGCAATAAGATGGGTTACCTTTCACACCACAATAGAACTCTCATTGTATTCCTACACTAACGTAACAGATTACTTTAAAAAATTGGCCCCACCTGTATTCTGGCTATAACGTCCCATTGCTCAATATGTTAACGTCGCGTACCGTCACGTTATTGTAGCATACGATATTAAATGTATGTAGATCGATTATGTTGACCTTTGAAAACATTTCCACACGCGTACATCGCTTTCTACCCTATTTGCTGTTAATTTAGACGTCGTTTTTATTATGATAATTTAAAAAATCTTCTTAACGGCCTAAAAGATTCTCTTCCTTTTAGTCTTCCAGGAAGTGACAGACCGTTTCGTATACTCCTCGCGGTCATCTCGAGCTACTACTGATGATTTTAAATCTTCAGAACAGTCTTCACTATCACCTACTTTCTCATTTTAGAGACGCGCGGTCTTAGGCATATTCTCACGGTCCGCGCTGCTCTCCCTGACGGAGGTTCGAGTCCTCCCTCGGGCATGGGTGTGTGTGTTGTCTATCGAATAAATTAGTTTAAGTAAGCTTAGGGACCGATGACCTAACCAGTTTGGTCCCATAAGATCTTACCACAAATGTCAAATACCTCATTTTAGCGTCCTTACCACCACTGTAGAGAAGCATTGAACGTCAGTCCATTTTTACATCTTCATCTGGGAAGTTGTGCATGATATCTGAAACGAAACTGAAATGTGTAAATAAGAGCGCAAAGAGTGGCCCATACACTTCTATTTGCATGTGAAATAGCCGGAAAATAGTGTTTTAGTCAGTTATGTCTTTACTAGCTCGCGCTATTTTACATTCAACCGTTTCAATTTGACCGTCTTTCCATTGAAATCCAAACTGCCGCACAGTAGTTCGTGGGCAACGCTAAGTCGAGGTTGGGTATGTACTTCGCGCTTAGTCTTAAAATGGCTGCAGTGTGGCAGAGCTAGTGACGAGCAACCAGTGCGCACAAGTATAATCAGGTCTTAACTGCATACTTTCACTATGTGGGTCACATTCTCAAGCTAGGTCGTTTATGGGAGCCGACATTTTCCCTTTTCAAACATAAAACATGAAGCCAAGTGGATGATGTTTTGTTGAGAGCACTAATTAGGAATAATTTAAAGACGTACCTGAGTTTGTATTGATGGGTATATAACAGCTGGGAGCTCAATCTCGCCTCATTTTCTTCTTCGTCTTCCTGCATAATTTTTATGGGCAGAGACTCAACAGATCTCAAAAGGCGGGAAGCTGTAGTAGTCTAAACTCTTGGAAGGCGACTATCGGAATCAAAATGGTTCCAGTGGCTCTGAGCACTATGGGACTCAACTTCTGAGGTCATCAGTCCCCTAGAACTACTTAAACCTAACTAACCTAAGGACATCACACACATCCATGCCCGAAGCAGGATTCGAACCTGCGACCGTAGCGGAATTTCGATTAAGGCGGTAAAGAATGAGCAGATGCGTTCTTCAATAGCACCAAAGCAATTGCACGGTGCACGTAACAGGCTGAGAACAAGAGTTCTACGCGGAAAGAAAGAGACATGCAGAAGCTGGTAAAAAGATTATGGGAAGCTTACGGAGAGTATTCAATAAGGAACAAGACCTAGAAATCATTGATTATGTTTTGGAAGAGGGAAAGCGATTTTATCGATTTACAGTTAACTGTCTGTTGAGATTAGTATTCCACTTAGCAGAGTGGAACAAAATACTGCATCGTCTTAACAAACAGATGGAGACGACAGGTAAATACAACGCCCTAATATTATTCCTAGGAAGCTTATCTTAGCGGCTAAAGGACAGACTTCCAGCAAGGTCGCTGTAGACAAGTTTATTGACATCCCTACAACAGTGCAAGAAAAGCATCATCATCCTCCTCATCATTTAGATAATGTGGATGAAATCATTAACAATTCAGCCTAAGAAAGTGTTAGCACTCCAAGCCGGTGCCATTACTTCATTCGAAGTGTTTTGCTGTACACTTTCTGAGTGTGCATATCCGTACTGTCCACTTTACCACGTTAGGCTATATAATGCTTCTCAAAAATGCTTGTAGATGTTATCCATTATTTATTTTTCAGTTGCAGATCTTCAGTGTGACACCTTGTAACGTTTAGATTCAAAATACGCTAGCGGAAAACTTCTACCAGTAATCATGGTTTGATGATAATTCAATTTTCTTTATAGTTGTCACTTTACATTCTTTATGCTTCTCTGAAACCGAAGAACAGAAAAACGTGTATTCGAAAGAGGAAGGACCGTGGCAAGTGCGTTCTGTAAGAAGCAGCAGTCAATACTAGGGGCTTTTCTTCTTTTTAATTTAATTCTACTCTTCTAATAAATTTAAAACATATAAGAAATGGTTTTTGTTGGCTACAGTTCCACCAGTTAAAACAGTACTGCTGTATTTCGGGCTTGTATTATCACAAATGAAGCGTAATGCTTCAGTATTAATAGAATTTGAAACCAAACAGTCTGATTGGTACTTGGAACCAGTCATATCCCTGGTATGGCACCAAGTACTTTCTAATTAAATTATTTATTTTCTATCTGTTTAATTATTTTTTGGAATGATGATGGGAGGAGCGTAATTCTGTGTTAGAAGATACGTTCTCAATTTTTGGATACATTGTTGTTTTGGATTCCCCTGACAAATGTGATATTTTGTATTTAAAAGGTTTTACGTTTCTGCTGTTCATGTATGTTAGTGTTGTTGGTGTATGATTAAACTTGTCTCGTTTCTGTATTTCTCAAGTGCTTGGAAATAAACGCTATTATTGAAACTGTTTAGCAAAATAAAGCGATTCGCTTTAGGAGCTATCGGTGTTTTCAGCATAACTTCCTTTAAATAACTTTCTTTAAATATTTTGCAGTTATGGAACAACGCTTATCGGAATTATTACATGACGTTTATTCGTTCTTGCTTTGGACAACAATTTTCCGCAGCAAATCCTATAATTTTTTCGCCCATATTGAACGGCAACTTTGACGGTGACGACGACGATGATGATGGCGGCACTGAGGGATGATGGTGGTGGTGGTTGTGGTGGTGGTAAGAGACGATGATAAGGAATGACGATGACATAGATGACTGGTAAGAGACGATGAATTGATGAACAGGAGGAGGAGGAGGAGTAAAATAGTATAATAGTGTGGGGCTACGTTAGCTTGGAAAGGAATCTCCCATGCATAATATTACTACTGCGCGATATGTAAAGAGAAATTACGTGGAGAAAGTTATGCTTTCCGTAATTGGAATGGTGGTGCGACGAGTTTGGTGAAGAGAGACAAGGCACAATTAATTCTGGCACTTCCCATTCCACGTCTCAAGTTCTGTAACACGGTCAGAGCCATTCTCTGATGCTGTGCAGTTGGCGGCCGCTAGTTATCGGTAGCTATTTGGGCGATACGATCACGACCACCACCGCCGGCTTTATATTCTGGCGCTTTTGTTCGCTGTTTGTTGAGCTCAAATGCGAGGAGCCAGCGCCACAGCGAAATGACCCACCTAGGCTATAAAGTGTTCGTATATACATATATGTAGGTGTGTGTAGTTGGCCAACGGCGCAAGCTGCTCTGTTCGCAGCTGGAAGCTGGAAACCAACGGCCACACCTGCTTTGTCTCGCACGTTGAGCGACAACACAGTCCCCCCCCCCCCCCCCCCCCCCCAGAGGTGTCGCTCCGTGGCGCGTTCAGGAAATGGCCACACCAGCTGCAAGAGACCGTTGAGACTGACTTCTTTGCTTGTTTACTTTTTAGTTTTGGCTTTTGATGGAAACCCACTGCCGGCCGAAGCGGCCGTGCGGTTAAAAGCGCTGCAGTCTGGAACCGCAAGACCGCTACGGTCGCAGGTTCAAATCCTGCCTCGGGCATGGATGTTTGTGATGTCCTTAGGTTAGTTAGGTTTAACTAGTTCTAAGTTCTAGGGGACTAATGACCTCAGCAGTTGAGTCCCATAGTGCTCAGAGCCATTTGAACCATTTTTTTTGGAAACCCACTACTCTTGGAGTTCATTCGTGAGTGTAATGCCTTTATGAATGTCAACCACTTTTATTCCAAGTTCTTACAAGTATTATTATACCTCTATGAACGGCTCTTTCTTGCTGTTCTTGGAAGATCAGATTGCTCAATCTTTTACCATTCGTATGGGCAACGTGATCATAAAAAATTATCCTGCTGCGAGGGGTTTGAGTGATGTTTTCTGCATGTGTACGTATTTCATGATTGCGTCGTCTTCTCTGATCGCGCCTACGATTTTCTTAAACATTTGTCTTTCTCTTATTTCTAATTTCTCCATCAGACGTTTTCTGTTCATACCAAGAAATTCTGCCGCGTATACGGCCTCCGGTCGTATTACTGTACAATAATCTTTATACAGAGCGTTTCTTTTAACTTGAGACTATTAAGTATATCGAATGCGACGCATCGTAAAAAAAAAAAAAAAAAGTTCTACGTGAGGAGTTTAATATTAATAGAGGGGACTGCTGTGAGTGCTACAGCTGTCCATCTGCTAACCGCCCCTCGTTCTTGGGCGGGCTCATCTTTGTGTTTTCAAATGGGAACACTCAACTTTTATTGCATATTCGGATTCTACGCCAGAAAATACGTACAGTTTACTCAAACCATTGTTTTCCATTTGTGGTATATGCCACTGTAATGGCAAATATGAAGTGTGCCTTTTTTTCGCAACTAAGTACCGACGAATTTGGTTCTACATTTCACATACGATGTAAATGTTAACCTCTGAGTTCTAATGGTTGATATTGATGTTCAAACTTTACTTGAGCGCTGCAAATGTATCTGTACAGTGCAAATAATAAGGCTGGAAATTAACATTTCTGGCAAATAAGCTACTTGTATGGTAACGTTGTTTACTGTTCCCTACATTGTTGATAGTAGTTAAGTCCCCAGATCATTAGAATGCTTGATTTCGGTGGCCGCCCTCCAAACTCGCCATCAGGATGACTGACTCATGTAGGTGTTTGCACCCAACATCCGTAAGTGTCGCGCTGGCCGCTATGCGGCTACAGGCGGAATAAAAACCACAACCATTGTAATAAGGTAAAATGTCCGTGAAGTGACAGTGACAGGCGTTCCGGCCACGGGTATTCGCCGAAATGAAGCATCTCAATGGTAAGAGGCAAGAGGACTCACCGAAATCAAGCACTCCATTGCAAGAACTGGCACACTTGTTATTTGTCGATTACAGCGCCTTGTACCACGAATGGAAACCAATCGTTTGAGTAAACCGTACACATAATCCGATAATGCAATAAAATGGGTGGTTCCCACTTGAAAATACAATCTTAGCTCTGCTCGCGCAGGAGGGTTTGTTAGGAGGTGGCTAGTTGTAGCACAGACAGATGTCTTCTTTACTAATATTAACTTTTCACCTAGAACATTTATTTCGTACGATACGTTATTTTCGAGATAGTTAGTTACCTCGAGTTAAAACACACACCATGTACGTAAAAGGTAATGCCCGCACTGAGTCGTCATGCTCAGCCCAAAACCTGAAATTTGGAAAGGGTGCTGATCTTATTCTGTAGACATCCTGGAAGAAAGGATATTGCGGAGACATGGTTTACGAGAGCTAGTTGTTCAAGGTTCGCAGGAGAGCTTCTGTAAAGTTTGGAAGGTAGCAGACGAGGTACTGGCCGAATTGAATCTGTGAGGACGGTTAGTGAGTCGTGCTTGGGTAGCTCAGATGGTAGAGAACTTGTCCGTCAAAGGCAAAGGTCCCGAGTTTGAGTCTCGGTCCAGCACACAGTTTTAATCTGCCAGGAAGTTTCATACCAGCGCACACTCCGCTGCAGAGTGAAAATCTCATTCTCAAGAGTCGATCTGTCGTTGTGTGCCCTCGGCAACCAACGATGGCGGTGTCACGTTAAAACCAAAGGATCTGTTTACAAAATTGCCTCAATCCGCACTCGTGTGCCTCTCGATATAGAGACCGCATTGACGCTTCTCTGAAGCTTTAACATACGTTTTAGCTGTCAGTCTTCTACATAAGTATATCATCTCATCAGTTTATGTAAAACGAAAGTAATATGGTATTTATTACTTTAACACACAGTAGTACTACCACAAACGACAGAGCGTCGTTTGAATAATAAACGTGTATTATTTGAACTGTTAGTGCAAATGTGGAAATTTTTCACTGGTGCAGAATACGAACATTTCATAGGGATCATGGAAGTAAACACTAATAATACCGCATTTGTTCATTTAACTCGCCTGATAAGCTTTCCACGTAAAACTGGCAACTGTGCCGCTGATTTGCTACTGTGTCATAAACTCTATCTGATGTAACGCCCACAAAACGTTGCTGTAGTTCTTCGAAACGAAATTGTAGCTCTGGAATGCGTTGCACTCATCCAGTTACGATCATTCTGTTTATTAGCAGTTACAGTATCTCAAACCGTGCGCGTTATACTGGTTTAGACCATCGTAAGGGTGACGGTGCACGCTGAAGTGTGTACACATAAAAATCAATTGTTGTTTTTCAGACGATTGTTATCGCGTGCAGTAAAACAAGGTGGTCTGATGCGGAAATCGCGTCGCTGTGGTTCCACGTTTCGCAGTTTTATTGTTCGCACTTCGGAGGTGCGGGTGGCGGCGGTGCAGGGTTGTAAATCGTTTTTTATCGGCCAATCGAGGGCACCCGCTTACACTGAGACTGCTGTACGCACGAAATCCTTCTCCAGGCGGGATTGTTCTAGCGACAAACCCTGCTGGCGTCCGGTTAAGAGCAAAGCGCACGATTTCAGTGGGTGCGCTAACAGTACTGCTATGCCAGTGAGTCGTGGAACGGAGGGTGGGGGAAGATGGGAAGGGGGAGGGGGACGCCCGCCCCCTTGCGTCCTTCTGTACCGATTTCGTCCTCTGCGGGGGTTTTCATCCGCTGCAAATACGAGGATCGGCTTTCCATATCTGCCGAGCACTAATAGAAGCGGTCCTGCGAAGAAAGAGGAGATGGAGGTTCGTGGCGTGGATCGAGGTTTCTATTCATTCCGGCTCTTTGAAACCGGAACCAATACCGCATTCTTCTCAGATATCGTACTCTCATTCCCTTTCTGCGTGCAGTACCTTCATTCCCGGAAACGATGGATGAGGTTTCAAGTATTATCGTCCGTATTTCGGAAGCGAACGACTGAATCACTTATGCGTGATTGCAGATTTTCGTGCTTCCTGAATAATTACACGGTAGTCAGTCAGTTGGCGTAAGGTAACAGGTCTGGCGTGGTAAAGAAGCAACATTGTGGTCAACCTCGAACGTGACCGGACGTTACCTTGGGAATGCAATGAAATGTTCAGTATCTGTTCTACGTACTTGGCAACACACAGGAGGTAAACGGACGAAGTTATTTGCTTGCACGGCGCAAAATATATCCTCTAGATAAAATTTGTGTACAGTAATTCCACAAACTAAACATATAAGGCAATAGAAAGATATTTTACGAATTCACTGTCTGATGTTATACAGAATAATGTAATACTTTACCGCAAAATATACGGCCTACAGCTATGAACTAAATATGGAGTTTTTTTGAAAAAGCATATACTGACAAATATCTTCCGCACAAAAAAAAAAAAAAAAAAATCCATAGAGAATGTGATTCCCACTAACCTCTACACAAGTTCCACAGCGACGTGGCAAGTTGCTGACAAATAGTTGGGGCATTTTGTCCGGAGTCTTTCTTAAGAAACAGCCACCGGAAACAGATCACGTGTTGTATGTCGACACCAAACAAGCATCTCGCCCATGGTCTGTACGACTGAGACTCGGAGACTTCGTTGATCATTTATTTAAGGGTCACTGTTTTTGCACGTAAAATTCGAAAAGTGCACATACAAATGGAGCCATTAGCAGGACGTTAATTTCAGCTCAATACATGTTTTGCAAAATGAATTAATAAATATATACTGGAACATAACTACAGTAAGAGAGATTTTCGAATGGCTGGCTATAAAAATGGCTATTGCTTCGGTCTAAGAAAACTTTTCTAGCTCAAATAGGAACCGAGCACCAGGATTTCCCCCTCGAAACTGGATTCTGCGAACGGCCTTTCCATGCATATTTATTACACTGCTTCCGTGCTGTAACGACTCTGATGCATATGCACTGTATGAGTTTGCCGCAAATGTTGCAAATTATTCAACATTTTCTCTAAACTGCTACTGTTGCACTGAACAGCCCATTTTAAGTCACGACGTTGTTTCAAGCTATTACATTAACAGTGTCAAGCGGGATTCACAGCGAGAAACATGCTTCTGTTTCTAAGCCCAAACGTTTTCACTCGCTAAATAATGCCACGTGACGGAATTTTTCATGGCGAGTCTTTCTTGCGGATTGCGCAATATGTGCCCCAGCGAGACGCCGGAAGACGGACGCGATCGAACTCAGGACACCATTCCCAGCAGCTGTTGATCACATTTCGAAAAGCGGCTATAGCCAGCCAAGGTTGATTATCTGTCCTCTAGTGTACTTAGTTATTTGGCCTACTTACTTAAATGGTATAACGGCACGTCCTGAACTGCCAGTTTGATAGGTAGATTTTATTTATTGCCCTTTTTGTAACATCTTCCCTGTTAATATGGCAGATAACCTTGACTCTTGGATCGAAACAAATTGTGTGACATGTGGTTTTCACATGAATTTGAAAGCTAGAGAATGATTTAACTCGCAAGTAACGCCTGTGTGCTGTTGACTGGAAGAAGAAAGGACAGAAAAACAGAAGTATTAAACAAATATCGGTCTGGTAAGTGATTCTTGCATTACCTTCAGTAAGGAAAGGCTGGTGGGGGGAAAAAAATGCAAGCTGTCTCCTACCGTTTCTGGATCTAACGATGTCCCTCGACAATGTAAAATGGAATACTATGTTGGTAAAACATAGCGGAATGGTGGTAAAATCTGTCTACCTGAATAGTGTACAAAATCTACTAAACAATAAATGAAAAGCAGAAAACTGTGTGTGTTGTAGTTGAGTAATTTTTTTAGTCATCTGATTTTCGGCTGACAAGGCCATCAAGACACTTTAGGTGAAACATATTACTAATGTGGACTGAGGCACGAACACAGAGTAAATGTCATCTTTGACAGTGAGTCGGTCGAACAATAAGTAAATGTAAATGGAGCAAAACAGGAAAAATTAGCATGAAACTCAAAAAAGAATGCCTGTACAACAGTTCAAATTTAATAATTTAAAAAAATGGTTCAAATGGCTCTAAGCATTATGGGACTTAACATCTGAGGTCATCAGTCCCCTAGACTTAGAACTACTTAAACCTAACTAACCTAAGGACATCACACACATCCATACCCGAGGCAGGATTCGAACCTGCGACCGTAGCTGTAGAGCGTTTCCGGACTGAAGCTCCTAGAACCGCTCGGCCTCAGCGGCCAGCTTAATAATCAATCCCATAAAAAATAAAATTAGTGCTTGATAAGATGACACGAGTACTAAAGAAGTAAAAGATAGAACTGACAATTGTAACAACAGAGTATATGGACTGCATAGGAATCACAATAAAATAAATAAATACAAGAAAATGGAGGTACACAAAGGATATAGTGTGAGAAGCACTGGAAAATTCTAAGGATTAGGTGATGAGGGAAAGTATGGTTCAAATGGCTCTGAGCACTATGGGACTCAACTGCTGTGGCCATCAGTCCCCTAGAACTTAGAACTACTTAAACCTAACTAACCTAAGGACATCACACACATCCATGCCCGAGGCAGGATTCGAACCTGCGACCGTAGCAGTCGCATGGTTCCGGACTGCGCGCCTAGAACCGCGAGACCACCGCGGCCGGCGAGGGGAAGTATGAAGTTGTGTTTGGTCATTTAATATTAAATCAGGACTGTAAAACAGATATTTGTTGGTTTCGAACGTTTCCAACAGCCTGACAGCCTGAGAGTTTGACTTCTGATTGCTACGTGAGCTGGTAGCTTGGTCCTCGTTGGTACATGCTTAGCAAGTGCGGAGTCGTCACTGTGCAGCACGCAGCAGCCAGTGGTGAACGGCAGAAGTGCCAGCCAAGAGCAAGTGACTTGGGCAGGAGGACAGATGGTTCCCGGCACCTGTTAGGAGACCAGTGAGAGTGTCTGTTCTCTGTTCCAAAGGATCGCTGGCCGAAAGGCCTAAATGTTGAATAATTCCGTGGAGTGGCTCCGAGCTCGAAAAATCGGAACTAGGCCAGCCTTCCTCGTGGAGCTGAGCTTATATTTCAGAGTGGTCGGCAGTTAGCGATCCTTCCTGGCAAATGAGGTTACTTTTCCAGTTCTGAGAGCCTACAAAGCATTCCTGTGCGCAGGCGTGCAATTTTGTTCGGACACTTGGCTGTTTTGTGTTGCCGAGTGCCGCGGGTTAGTGAACGCAGAATCGTTTGTAAGACTGAACGTGAAGCCAGTAGCTAGTGTAAAGTAATGCTGTGTAAAAGTATTGGAGTTCGTTACCATCAGCCGATACCGGTAAATTCCATTTGTTCCCTTGCAAACTAGTGTGTGATGTTTTTTGCGTGACTTCTTTCCCGTTTTGTTGTGGACGTTAGCAGCGGACATTGCTACGTAGGAGCCAGCTGGAGACGCTGTGTGAACTGCTACTGGAGAACATACTCGCATACTCCAGTCCAATGGTCGGGTCTGGAAATCCTCCTCAAAGTGGTTGGATTGTTCCAGAGCCTGTAATTACTGACTTTGGCGTTGGGATAATAGTGCCTCGCACTCAAAGCGTAATTGGCTACATTTGTATCAACTGCTTTTAATTATGTAGCCATATAGAAAATTCATCTGAGTTCGCCAATAATTGTTTCCTAGTAAAGTTCTATTCACACTTGACTGGACGTAATTTAACGTCAAAACATTTCACATCGGATTTGAGACGGCGACATACATTCACCCAGGTCGTCAACGGAACAGAACTACTTCTACGGCTCTAGCCGTCCTCACGCCTTTTACTACAGTAGTGGGCTCTGTGCTTTTGGATCTTCTTAGTCGTTGCTCTATTATTTTTCTTTGCTTTCGTGACACAATGCAAATGCTTCACGGCGTCTTCGTTATTTCTTCCACTGAGTGTTCTTTCAAAAAAGACTTCAGATACTTGCCAGCAAGAAATGATTTACATTTTACAGTGACAGGATGAAGAAAAGGCTTTCACTGTACATAAATAACACAATAGATAAAATAATTTTCATTAAATAACGTCGTTTAACAGCGAAACAACCGAGCGAGGTGGCGCAGTGGTTAGACACTGGACTCGCATTCGGGAGGACGACGGTTCAATCCCACGTCCGGCCATCCTGATTTAGGTTTTCCGTGATTTCCCTAAATCGCTCCAGGCAAATGCCGGGATGGTTCCTTTGAAAGGGTACGGCCGACTTCCTTCCCCATCCTTCCCTAATCCGATGAGACCGATGACCTCGCTGTCTGGTCTCCTTCCCCAAACAACCCAACCCAACCCAACAGCGAAACAATCAGGCAATCGAAGGAGAAACATACAATCGTTTTCGACGTTATTTGGTACTTAGAAAGAAGAAGGAATAAAAACACGAAGAATAAGTTAAACATGCTGCGTGTATCCATAATATTATAAAATGTATGTTATGCATATATGTTCCACACCTCGTCCTGAAATGATGAGCCAATTTGAAAAAAAATTGGCATACACATCACTTAGTGTGTGGGAAGAATCACTTTGGAGTTAAGAACCACCCTCCTATCAAAGGGTGAGGGTGAGGCCGAGGAAGCAGTGTAGTCCGCGGGGATCGAATACCCATACTTAAGTCATTAAGTATTTGAGAATGAGAGTGGTTTGCAACAAACTTTACACACAGTTTAAAACCTTTATGAAACTTTCTCTCTCTGACGACACCCACAAAATGATGAAAGGACGAAAGTTTTAGCACTTACTACATGTTCGATGTTCACGCAGTAAAACTGCTGCATGAAGCATAACGTTTTAATTTTTTATTGCTGATAATTCTACTCGCAACTCATTGGCAAACAGAATCCACATAGGCTGCTGAAGTGCCTAAAAATACATGTACAGCACATAGCTCATGAGATACGATGTCATGAACATTAAACCGCTAGAGATACATGTGAAAAGTGCGTACAAATACAGGTGAAATATGCGAATATGTGTGAAATACATCTGATATGTGCGTACATGGGCAAAACCATGGGTAAAAAGCTGATTTTAATCCCTGAAGTGATTTCATCCATATTTGGTTCTAATATTAGTTACGATCTGGGAAGGAATAATGTGAGAGTAACAACCACTAGCCTCCTCTTGCGGTGAGTTGATAACGTGGAGACTGGCCGCTGTGGCCGAGCGATTCTAGACGCTTCATTCCGGAGCCGCGCTGCTGCTACTGTCGCAGGTTCGAATCCTGCCTCGGGCATGGGTGTGTGTGATGTCCTTGGGTTAGTTACGTTTAAGTAGTTCTAAGTCTAGGGGACTGATGACCTCAGATGGTAAGTCCCATAGTGCTTAGAGGCATTTGAACCATTTGATGACGTTGAGAGAGACGAAGGGGGGAGAAGATGGACAGAGAGATTGAAAAAGAGGACATGGGGAGGTAGTGTAAGGTGCAGGTGGATATGGGGATGGAGAAAGGGTGTGAGGAGATGGATGTAGGGGACAGAGAGAAAGGGAATGAAGAGATAACATAATGCCGGCCGGTGTGGCCGTGCGGTTCTAGGCGCATCAGTCTGGAACCACGTGACCGCCACGGTCGCAGGTTCGAATCCTCCCTCGGGCATGGATGTATGTGATGTCCTTAGGTTAGTTAGGTTTAAGCAGTTCTAAGTTCTAGGGGACTGATGACCACAGATGTTAAGTCCAGTAGTGCACAGAGCCATTTGAACCATTTTTTTAGATACCATAATAGAAGATTAGAATAAACACATACCCGGGAAATTCTGCAGTCATCAGTCGTCTTGTAAAACTGTTTAATGTGTTTGTATAGAGCTAATAAATGTCTATGTTAATTTGTCTGGAACGCCCTTTATGCAGTTTGGTTTGGCTATTAATACACTTTATCGTTGCAGGGTGCTTAATTATGTTGTTGTGTCCAGACTTTTATTACGGAGGGTATCTCATAACCGTCCGCCCCCGGTAGCTGAGTGGTCAGCGTGACAGAATGTCAATTCTAACGGCCCTGCTTCGATTCCCGGCTGGGTCGGTGATTTTCTCCGCTCAGGGTCTGGGTGTTGTGTTGTCCTAATCATCATCATTTCATCCCCATCGACGCGCAAGTCGCCGAAGTGGCGTCAAATCGAAAGACTTGCACAGGGCAAACGGTCTACCCGACGGGAGACCCTAGTCACACGACATTATTATCTCATAACCTAAGACTGTTATCGCTACTCGGCTATCCGAAGTGACATTGAGCTCACGTTTCGTCTAGTGTGAACACACCGCCATCTGAAAGTGAAGTCGCCTTCCGTTTGCCTCTTTATGGGAGCCTGGTTTCTGGCCGCAGCTGGGAATGCGTCGTGGTCCGACGCTACGGGAGTGCGCTTACAGAGGCTGGAGCCTCTGCCGCGTTAACAGCAAGCAGCCACTGGCCGCTGGCTGGCTACTCCACCTGGGAGCTGCACGGGGCGAGGCGAGATGGCCGCCTCACCCGCTGACATTCGGACGGCCCCGCGCAGTAATTGGCTGTTAGTCCGGGCAGGCCACGTCGTTACGGCCCAGCCAGTGGCCGGCCCCGGGGTCTCCTCATCTCATCTCAGGCTGTTGCCAGGTTAGGTCAGCCTAGGTTGCTATAACATCAGCCTACGTGATGGGCTGAAGGTGTCCGGGAACGGAGCGCTCAGCATTCATTGCTCACATATCGAAACAGTGTGTGCTCACTGAAGTTTCAAGCACCGCCGTTAGCAGAGCTCCGATCTAGAAATGGATTATCTCTTAGCTTCTCCTGAAATGAGCACGTGTCGAATACTGAATGTTGCCGATGGGAAACTGAACTGTCAGCCTGACTTCATGGAGAGCGGTTGACAGCTTTTATCAAAATAAGTTGTATATTGGTAGTGGAGTGGGGCAAGATTGCTGTCTCTCCCCATCACCTTTTAACCTATATTTGGAGCGTATCATTCGGAAACGTTGGAAACTAAAACGATGATTGCGGATTCCTGATAGAACGATGGAATGTATTCGACTTGCGGGTAATATGGTGTTATTGGTAGAGAGAGAAAGAGCTATGATTCGAATGTTAAAAGAATTAGATAACTCGTGTGAGGAATTCGGAATGAGGATTAGTAAGAAAAAGACTAAACGTATGGTGACAAGTGCGAGAAAAGAACAACTACTATAAAGTCAGGACAGGAAGATTTAGAACAAATAGCTTGTAGGCGCTTCAGTTAGGAACCGCGCTGCTGCTACAGTCGCAGGTTCGAATCCTCCCTCGGTCATGGATGTGTGTGATGTCCTTCGGTTAGTTAGGTTTAAGTAGTTCTAAGCCTAGGGCACTGATGACCTCAGAGCCATTTAGAACAAATAGTGTTCTGAGGTAACTAGGTAGCATAATTAAGAAGACATGAGATCCAATAAGGAGGAGAAAACAAGCGCAGCAATTGCCAAGGAGGCATTTGATAAGAAGGCATCTATGTGCTTGCATGAACAGGGCTCAATGGCTCTGAGCACTATGGGACTTAACAGCTGTGGTCATCAGTCCCCTAGAACTTAGAACTACTTAAACCTAACTAACCTAAGGACATCACACACATCCATGCCCGAGGCAGGATTCGAACCTGCGACCGTAGCAGTCGCGCGGTTCCGGACTGCGTGCCTAGAACCGCGAGACCACCGCGGCCGGCCATGAACAGGGAACTGAGGAAGAGACTGGCGAAGGTCCTAATGTAGAGAGCGGCATTATGCAGACCTGAGTTATGGACAGCGAGGGAAAAGGGGAAAGAAGAATAGAAGCAATTGAGATGTGCGTTTGGAGGAGGATCGAAGGAATAAAATGGGTAAACAAACCGAGAAATGACGTGTTAAGAGGGGGGGAAGAGAGAAATTTTAAAGATAATCAGGAAAATGATGTGTTGGTAAATGTGCCAACACCTTGTAGATAGAGGAAGCCTAAAATGCACGCTATCTAACGCAGACGGGCGTGAATTCTGGAACAGGATAATTAGTGAATGCTAATAAGAAAAGTATGCAGCTCCTCTAATACTTAACTTTATTCGATCCTTGTGGTACATCGCTCTTGATAATACAAATAAGACTACCTTCAGATACGGTTAATGGCGCCTTGCTAGGTCGTAGCCATGGACTTAGCTGAAGGCTATTCTAACTGTCTCTCGGCAAATGAGAGAAAGGCTTCGTCAGTGTAGTCGCTAGCAATGTCGTCGTACAACTGGTGCGAGTGCTGTATCGTATCTCGAGACCTGCCTTGTGGTGGCGCTCGGTCTGCGATCACACAGTGGCGACACGCGGGTCCGACATGTACTAAATGGACCGCGGCCGATTTAAGCTACCACCTAGCAAGCGTGATGTCTGGCGGTGACACCACAGAAAAGCAAACAAAATTGGCTTGGACATTGGTTGAGAAGAAATTGTTTACTGATAGAAGCTATGGAAGTAACTGTGAACGGAAAAAGTAAAAGAAGAAGAAGAAGAAGAAGAAGAAAAGGAGGAGGCAGAAGATACCAGATAGTGGGTAGTATAAGGATGAGAAAAAGAAGAGGGTAACAAATGACAAGACGGCATGGAGAGCTACATGTGAAGAACTGCCTTGGGGCAAAACACATGATGATGATGATGATTATAATCGATGAACTGTTAATTCTTGTCGCTGCAGGGCGAATTCAGTAAGAAAACACAGGTAAAAAGAGAAAGAAAAAGGCTTGATTAATGACAACCACTTCTAAGCACACGCACTGAAACGGAAAGGATGTATGTGTTTCCCTGAAGTAGGTTAAGTTGGGTAATATTCGCAATTATGGTTAAGACAAAAGAGAAGAAAAATTACGAAAGTGATACACAGCAATATAAAGAAGCGAACATTAATGCAGACAGCGTACTGCTTCGTAGACTGTTCAAGTCCCTATCTCGTTATTATTTCTAGAGCGTAGGGTACTACTTGCGGAAACTTTGTAGTTTAAACTAAACGTCTGCCATCGATTTCTACTCGCTCGAGAATCAGAGATTATACGTGTCTCGAGACCTCCAACTATATTTTGCTGCACTTGTTCCGACATGTGCCCGCAGTTAAAATGCCCGTGGGCTTTTGTCTCGAGAATGAGGCCCGAGAGATGTGTATAGGTCATCGCGAGCTGTCAGTCCTCGCCGGCCAGAGTGGCTGAGCGGTTCTAGGTGCTACAGTCAGGAACCGCGCTGCTGCTACAGTCGCAGGTTCGAATCCTCCCTCGGTCATGGATGTGTGTGATGTCCTTCGGTTAGTTAGGTTAAAGTAGTTCTAAGTTCTAGGGGACTGATGACCTCAGATGTTAAGTCCCGTAGTGCTCAGAGCCATTTGAACCATTTTGCCAGTCCTCTTGCCCGACGGTACCTTGGACACAGAAGGCTGGAGCTGTTTACTCGTACCTCCATGTGCGGAAACTCAAGGCAGTACTTGTTCCGCAACTCACTCACCACGTTGTGTAGGTTCCATCGTAAAAGTGAGCGTTATGTGGTGTGGATGGAATCAAGAGTTCAGATAGAAGAGAGAAGTAACAGCGTCTGTGCGCTCCACTGACCAAATAGTGACTAAAGTTAGTCGAATAATGTTGGGAATGAATATCAACTCCGTATCAACAAGGGTGCTGGCAGCGACACAGGAGGCTGCTCGCAGTCTACACGTGGCTGTCGGGCGCTGCTCACATCATCTCGGCAACTTTTAGCTGATCAACACGCGAAATGTGCAACTTGCCCAAAACTGCCCTCACCGCCAGCGCGCCAACTCCACACCTGGCACGAGAACTGCGACTTTCCCGTCGTCACTATCCGCAGAACGTCAGTAAAACGCACTGTAGAACTGCACGAACGCTGAGCTACGGGGTACTGTTACATATGTATAACAATAACTTGCGAGCAGGTAAATTATTATTTTGGTTACCGTAAAAAACGAGGTTCGTTTGAAAGTATTTTTATTAAGATGATACTTTTAAGTTGGCGACAACGCTTAAGTTTCCGACGAAACTCACTTAAAAAACTGCAATCCCTATTTCACTATTTATTATTGTACAATTTTGTTCCGGGGGGAATACTTGTTATTTGTGTTTGACTTTCGTTTCAGTTTTTGATACTAAACCATAGCTGATACTATTTAGTGAGCCGTAAGAATCCGTTTGCACTGTTCTGAAGTTGCTCACAAAAATGATATTCTTATGGTGAGCCAACTCAACGAACTAAAACTAGAGTCGAGACTGTCTCACACATTTGTCGTTCTCCAAAGCTTAGAAGTCTTGTCTGCTCAAATAGAAAATGAGACATATGCATTTTCCTCATCATAACTTTGTATCAGGTGCTCAGCGAACTGACCGTAATGGATCTTCTGGCATGATGCTTATTAAATAACAGAACGCATCTCCTGCTTATTTGTGTATCATGTAAGTTGGAGAGAGGCAGTAATGAAGAATTTTGTCTTTTTCACAATCGGTTAACTTTCGTTTTGTTTCATTTTGTTCCGATTTCCCGTCCATCCCTTGTGCCGAAGATGTGCCATCAGTAAGATTTCCCTCGTACCTAGACAAAACGTAATCGCTTCCCACTGTATAAATTCTGGCGTTATGGTTCTTATAGTCGCAGCATTTCCAAACCTAGAACAGACGTTTTTGAAATGATTGAATTTAAAGATTAAATACGTAAAGTGTTTGACCAGTTTTACTATACGTCACTTTACGCTGTTCTCCGTCTTAAGTTGGAGTATGCTACATGTTTAACTGCACTTTTCAGTAACATACACTACTGGCCATTAAAATTGCTACACCACGAAGATGACGTGCTACAGACACGAAATTTAACCGACAGGAAGAAGATGCTGTGATATGCAAACGATTAGCTTTTCAGAGCATTCACACAAGGCTGGAACCGGTGGCGACACCTACAACGTGCTGACTTGAGGAAAGTTTCCAACCGATTTCTTATACACAAACAGCAGTTGACCGGCGGTGCCTGGTGAAACGTTGTTGTGATGCCTTGAGTAAGGAGGAGAAATGCGTACCATCACGTTTCCTACTTTGATAAAAGTTGATTGCGGTTTATCTTTTCGCGACATTGCTGCTCGCGTTGGTCGAGATGCAATGACTGTTAGCAGAATATGGAATCGGTTTGTTCAGGAGGGTAATACGGAACGACGTGATGGATCCCAATGGCCTCGTATCACTATCAGTCGAGATGACAGGCATCTTATCCGCGTGGCTGTAATGGACCGTGCAGCCACGTCTCTATCCCTGAGTCAACAGATGGGGACGTTTGCAAGACAACAGCCATCTGCACAAACAGTTCGACGACGTTTGCAGCAGCATGGACTATCAACTCGGAGACCATGGCTGCGGTTACCCTTGACGCTGCATCACAGACAGGAGCGCCTGCGCTGCGATGATGTACTCAACGACGAACTTGGGTGCACGAATGGCAAAACGTCATTTTTTCGGATGAATCCAGGTTCTGTTCACAGCATCATGATGGTCGCATCCGTGTTTGGCGACATCGAGGTGAACGCACATTGGAAGTGTGTATTCGTCATCGCCATACTGGCGTATCACCTGGCGTGATGGTATGGGGTGCCATTGGTTATACCTCTCGGTCACCTCTTGTTCGCATTGACGGCTTTTTGAACAGTGGACGTTACATTTCAGATGTCTTACGACCCGTGGCTCTACCCTTCATTCGATCCCTGCGAAACCTACATTTGAGCAGGATAATGCACGACCGCATGTTGTAGATTCTGTGGGGGCCTTTCTGGATACAGATGATGTTCGACTGGTGCCCTGGCCTACACATTCTCCAGATCTCTCACCAATTGAAAACGTCCGGTCAATGGTGGCCGAGCAACTGGCTCGTCACAATACGCCAGTCACAACTGTTGATGAACTGTGGTATCGCGATGAAGCTGCATGGGCAGCTGTACCTGTACACGCCATCCAAGCTCTGTTTGACTCAATGCCCAGGCGCATCAAGGCCGTTATTACGGCCAGGGGTGGTTGTTCTAGTTACTGATTTCTCTATGGTCTATGCACCCAAATTGCGTGAAAATGTAACCACATGCCAGTTCTAGTACAATATATTTGTCCAATGAATACCCGTTTATCATCAGCGTTTCTTCTTGGTGTAGCAATTTTAATGGGCGGTAGTGTAGTTTCCCGGCGTTATATTCGACAGTACTATGCTAGCCTCTGCCGTCAGTTACGAGATAACTAGGGTATGGAGAAATGCTGCGAGAAAACACGAGCAATTGTAGAGGGCGTCTTGATGAACAAATTGAGGCTAGGACCCATTTCGGGAGCGTCATCAAACGTCGCTACAGAGCGTCGAAGTTAGAGGCGCCGGCTCCTGTCGCTAGACCGCCTCTTCATGAACAGACGTGACTTCGTACGCTGACGGATCGTAGGTGGGACGTCTAGCAATGTTGTTTGTTATTCAGTGGTCGAGATGATTGCCACGGTCGCCATCGGAGAAGATGTAACTAGCTGTTGCGTACAAAGTTGTTTTTGTCGATGAGGGTTTCATGCACGGGGTCGTGTCTGCAATTTATTTTTCTTCTGTATACTGAAAAATAGTGGAGATTTTAGAGGGTTTTCGGAGAAAAATAAATGGGATTGATAACGCATGTCCGAAACGTCATCCACCGAGGCAGTAGAGCATCACATTCACAGGAGATAAGGCCTGATAGGGAGCAGCTGGCAGATGCGAGCTTGGACCGTTAAATGTTTCCATTTTGTTTCTTATTTCACAGCTCACTACAACTTCTTCCTGTTTTCATGCTTGATCTGCGCTCAGTTTTTGACAGGCCGAAACGGAGGCCTGGTGGCAGGCGCCGGCCCCTATAATTTCGACGCTCTATGGCGTCGTTGTATGACGTTTCCAGACAATGGTTTCCGATCCTCGATTTGTTCCTCAAGACACCCAGTACAAGTCTGTCGCAGTATTTTTGGGATACCTTGTGTACCTGGCTCTGAGGTGACTCTGACGCGCTCTTCTAGCTGAAGGATAATTTGCGGGTTAAGGGTATTAATGGATCTTTCCTAGACTGCGGTGTTGGTGTTTGCTCGGCCCATGAATAGGCGGCAGCTTGCTTCCCAGGGAAGGTTCGAATGATGATGATGTTTGGTTTGTGGGGCTCTCAGATGAGAGGTTATCAGCGCCCGTACAAATTCCCAACCTTTGCTCAGTCCAAACTCGCCACTTTCATGAATGATGAAATAATGAGGCAGGTGAAAATCCCTGACCCCGCCAGGAATCGAACCCGGGACCCCGTGCCCGGGAAGCGAGAACGTAACCGCTAGACCGCGAGCTGCGGACAGGTGTTAGAATGAGGCCGGTCGCCGATGTTGCTGCCGCCTCCTAAATGAGTGAGCGAGCCGGAGTACGAAAATGCAGCGGTGTCGACGGGGCGCGCGGGCCAGAGTGTCGCTGCGGCGGTATCGGGATTTTGGCCATCCACGCTTGCAGTCGGGCGGCGGCGGTGGCCAAATGAACAGCGCGGAACAAAGGCGGCGCGGCCATTGTTTGTCGTGTGGCGTGCTAAGCCCGGGCGGCCAGCGGCCGGCCTGGAAAGTTAATGGAGAGCCATTGTGGCTGCAGCTCCGGCTGCGGCCAGGGGAGCGCCGCGCGCGCTCGCTGCGACATCCGGCAGTGGCAACGGCAGCGGCAGCCCGGCCAGCTTCCAATAGCGTTGCGTGGAAAGCCGCTCACCCCGCCTCTGGTTGCGTAGTCTGTCCACAATCTGAACTCTCACTGCCTGTCCCGTGTCGCAAGGTGTTCTGTTCTTCATCGCGGGATCGAAACACCGCCCTCTCAGCTTCGGCGACGTTTTCGCCTTTGCGCTCTCGGCTTACGCGCTGCCACACTACTCGTCGAGTGCACAAACCTCGGTCAAGAAGCAAGATAACCAACGTCCCGTGAGCACGATTAAGAGCAAAATGTTCCTGCGGTGCACCAATGTTAGCGCGGGTCAGCAAACCGTCGTCACGTAACTGTGCATTTGATAGCGGTTAACTCCATGTATTCCAGAGGAAGGCGCCCTGGTGATCAAAAATGCTTCAAATGACTCTGAGCACTGTGGGACTCAACATTTGAGGTCATCAGTCCCCTAGAACTTAGAACTACTTAAACCTAACTAACCTAAGGACGTCACACACATCCATGCCCGAGGCAGGATTCGAACCTGCGACCGTACCAGTCGCGCGGTTCCGCACTGAGGCGCCTAGAACCGCTCGGCGACCGCGGCCGGCCCCTGGTGATCCAAAGATGTTAATAGAAACTGCACACGGCCGCCTATATACGTACGTTTTCTAGACAGCCGCTGGTGAGTGGTATCATTGTCACATGCTCTCCCTTTTGTTAACAAGCAGAAGTGTGTTCATACCTCGCTACTAATCCGTTCGTCTGCCGAAATGGAATACAAAAGGAGGATTACAAATATTTTAAAGTGCGAGACGGATCTGCTTCTCGAATTGGTCGGTGCCAGTGCATCAGTTTTTGAAAATAAAAGAACTGACGGCTGGAGTGGCCGAGCGTTTCTAGGCACTACAGTCTGGAGCCGCGCGACCGCTACGGTCTCAGGTTCGAATCCTGCCTCGGGCATGGATGTATGTGATGTGCTTAGGTTAGTTAGGTTTAAGTAGTTCTAAGTTCTAGGGGACTGTTGACGTCAGAAGTTAAGTCCCATAGTGCTCAGAGCCATTTGAACCATTTTGAACTGAAAGGTACATTATAAAAGAAGAAATATACAGTGTGTCGTTTAGGTCATTTTTTTTCGTTCAGTTCGAATACCTGCGTCATAAAAGTCATCAAATATTTGCTAATTAACACATCTACTTGTCATTTTTACGGAAAATGCGCGTCATTTTGTTTTAATTATATACTGCATAAAAAATTCGTCTTCATTAAAAGCAGAAATTCTAAACTCCCTATATTTTATAAAAGATTGTTGATGAAGATTGTATAATTCTAAAAAAAGAAATCGTAGCTTTAACCTTTTTGTATTTTACGTTTGACGTGAATGCGTTGAAGAGGGTTAAACTCCTACTTAACGGCGTTAAACTTTTAATCTACGTTGGTGCACTCTACCATACATACGGGCTGCCGTCTTCGATTCGCAACGCTGGGATGTTGTGTGACTAGAGCCTCCAGTCGGGTAGACCAGTCGCCGGGTGCGAGTCTTTCGATTTGACGCCACTTCGGTGACTTGCGCGTCGATGGGGATGAAATGATGATGATTAGGACAACACAACATCCAGTCGCTGAGCCGAGAAAGTCTCTGACCCAGCGTGGAATCGAACCCGGGCCCTTAGGATTGACATTCTGTCGCGCTGACCACTCAGCTACCGGGGGCGGACAACGCCGGGATAACGCCACACCAGTGATACTAGGACGCTCTCGGGGAGTAGCGGCGTTATCATATTTAATATATCTCGTCTTTAAATCTGATTGTAAAGTGTAAAATAATTTATCGTAGCCCCATACAGATTCCTAACTGTATACAGATAGTACTGAAAATTGGCGATTGTGGGTGTTTAATAGGTATGAAAGTCCTTGTGAGAGTTAAAACAAAAATCGTGGCATGCGTGCAGTAGATACGGGTCAACTGTTCACGCATCAAATATGTATTGAATGTGTCGCAGGCTTTTCGTTTTAAAATTTGCAAGTGTTTTCACAGCTATTACAAATTCGCATGCACATTTTCAGCGCACTGTAAGTGTTAGTAATCGATCTGGGAGTAGGATAATTAGTTTTAGTTTGATTTAAAAACATTTAAATAGTTATTTTCTGCTATCGAGTCTCATATGTCTGAGACTTCTCAGTCGATTTCAGATATTTTGATGAAATTAGAACAGGCACGTTTGGTAAATTTAAGCTTTATTTCAGTTTCGGTTCATCTGAGTCTACCAGTATGTTGCAAGGTACACATGATGTGATGTGAGGCGATCGGTATGGTTGAAAATGAACACATTTCTAGCTCACACGACTACAGCCATCGTTGTTCCAGCGAACCTTTCGTAACAGATGGAAATGGCAGTATTACACAAAGTAGCCTCCGCCATACACAAGCCAAGAAAGCGAGTTAATATTGGACTACCATCCAGTTCAGAGTTAAGTCTCTCGCTCATCGTGAGTTAGTTTGCAATCGGTTGCGAAACCAGTTCCAGACAGACAGACAGACAGACACACACACAGACACACACAGAGACAGACAAGAAAGCGGCCTAGTAAAAGCGTGGTAGCTAGCTTCTACTTAAAAGAGTACAGTGACAGATCTGGAGGTCTGCAATAGGTGTAGACGTGGTCTTAGGTGGTCACGTGACCCATCACCGCTCACGTAAGTCGTGGCAGTGGAGTGGTGTTGATGCGCCAGTCGAGTGTATACAACAGCCGCTGGGAGACGCGACGGAAAGGCACAAAGCAGCTGTCTTGTTTGTACATGCGAGTGATCGAACCATGAGTGAAATTGCCCATTTTGTTTTTGTATCAGCGTGGAATGTCCAGCACGTCTACAAGGAATTGTGTACTATTCGCATCCATGTGACACTGTATAAGGACAGTGGTCGCTTCTAAGTTCTAAGGGACTGATGACCTCAGACGTTAAGTCCCATAGTGCTCAGAGCCATTTGAACCATTTGACAATGGTCGCAAAAACATCCTTACTGTCAGAGACCGGAGACAGACCCCACTGAAATCGCTGCTCACAGTGAATGCAGGTCCGTGTCATCCATCGAACACTGCCAAGAGTCATTTCTAGTGGGGCACTTCGCTGAAGGCCATTGCTCACAGCGGCGCATAACGGTTGAAGACTTCCCCCTGTATGAGTCTCCCATACCATGTCGGATGCTCTCGCCTAATAGATCGGCAACCCTTCGGGCAGTTCTATTACGCGTGCAGCCTCACTGCCCCTGCACGCCTTAGTGTCGCAGTAACGATACGACACAATGGAGCTACCAAGAGACGATGCTGCGCCCGTAGAGGGCGCCGCCAACAGTGTTCTGCCGCAGGCAGCTGTATAAGCCGGCGACAGAACTGCATGTCAGTCGGGCTAATATAGCCTCTCCTGCTCCAAGCGGCGGTTGCAACTCATACCGTCAAACAAGCTTACTTTCGAAGTCCATTGTTAGGGACAAACACCGCTGTCAGACGTTACCGTCGGTTCTTCTTCCGGAGTCTCACGGTCTCTGATATCTAGGGATGTTAGACCTTGCAGCAGTAGTGTGTTCATCATTAGTGACACTATTATAAATTGGAAGTTCTGACCTTTGGCCACAAACTCTAGCAAGTGAACCCCCCCCCCCCCCCCACCACCACATCGGATCTCCCTCCGATTTAGTAGTAAGATGGACCAATGGATAGCCTGTCAAAAACTGAGCGCAGATCAAGCATGAAAACAGGAAGAAGTTGTAGTGAACTGTCAAATAAGAAACAAAATGGAAACATTTAACGGTCCAAGCTCAACATCTGCAACATCGAGCGAATGTGAACAGCCAAGGCGCTGTTGTCAAGTGGTCACGGAGTTGGACTACGAAGGGGGAGACCTAGGTTCAATTCTCACTCGTGTTTCAATTTTTTTCCCACAAAATCGTGAACTTTCCGTTCGGTCATTGACGTGTTTGTTCGCTGTATTCAGATTTGTGTCTGTGTCGAGGCGTAACGTCCGGTTGCAACAGCGAAGTGTAAGGAAGGAACCTCAAGATGTACGTACGTTCTATTTGTTTTACGCAAGTACCTTATGTTACGACTCCTGCATTCCATTTTGGAATTTTGACTCTTGATCTCTTTTGTTGTAACGTAGTTCACACCCGTTTATTTGTTGTTTTCATTCCTGTGAGTGGTGTATGCGGCGTCTCGTCTGCTCTCACTATTCATCACTTGTGACGGTAATATGTTCTTACCACATGACTTGTATTCTATAACCAATGTATAGCGTCACAATTGCCTTGACTACGGAAGGAGACGAGACAGGGCAATGACCAGACGGAGAGTTCATAATTTTGTGGAAAAAAAAGGAGCATGAGGGAGCTCTGAATCCAGATCTCCCGCTTTGCAGTCCAACACTGTGACCACACGAACACGACGCCACAATTGTTGCAATTCGCTCGATGTTGTACATTTTGAGCTTGGACTGTTTAGTGTCACTAGTCTGCCTCTTTTTTCAGAGTTAGATTTCAACTTCTTCCTGTTTTCATGTTTGACCTGTGTTCATTTTTTTCGATATCCACTGGGCCCTCTTACCACTAAATCTGCTGAGGTTGCGATGGGGAGTGCTACCTCATTGAACCTAAAGCAGAACAGTCGGCATCGTCGGTCTCAGACTTAGTGAAGGCAACGAACTTTGCATCCAGCCAGTGATCATTGACGAACTGAGCGTCCAGCATGTGCCCATTCCCGACTCGTCTCCGTACGGTGTTTAGCTCCGAACGGAACATTCCGCCAGTGCTTTTCCTGCGAATTTACTCTCTGATCAATGCCCTCGGTTCTTATTGCCAGTCTGACTTTATTCTGATCCACAGTTATTTTGTGGCTGTTGTGTAACTCTTTGTACTGTGTTTTTTTCCTTTATTCCCGTACCGTCGAAGCACTCATTTTTTGTTCAGTAAACTTGTTATATGTTGTTGTTGTTCTTGTGGTCTTTAGTCCGAATACTGGTTTGATGCAGCTCACCATGCTACTCTATCCTGTGCAAGCTTCTTCATCTCCCAGTACCTATTGCAATCTACGTCCTTCTGAATCTGTTTAGTGTATTCATCTCTTGGTCTCCCTCTACGATTTTTACCGTCCAGGCTGCCCTCCAATACTGAATTGATGCCTCAGAACGTGTCCTACCAACCGATCCCTTCTTCTATTCAAGTTGTGCCAAAATCTCCTCCTCCGCCCAATTCTCTTCAGTACCTCCTCATTAGTTATGTGATCTACCCATCTAATCTTCAGCAATCTTCTGTTGCACCACATTCGGAAGCTTCTATTCTCTTCTTGTCCAAACTATTTATCATCCATGTTTCACTTCCATACATGGCTACACTCCATACAAATACTTTCAGAAACGACTTCCTGACACTTAAATCAATACTCGATGTTAACAAATTTCTCTTCTTCAGAAACGCTTTCCTTGCCATTGCCAACCTACATTTTATATCCTCTCTACTACGACCATCATGAGTTATTTTGTTCCCCAAATAGCAAAACTCCTTTACTACTTTAAGCGTCTCATTTCCTAATCTAATTCCCTCAGCATCACCCGACTTAATTCGACTACATTCCATTATCCTCGTTTTGCTTTTGTTGATGTTCATCTTATATCCTCCTTTCAAGACACTCTCCATTCCGTTCAGCTGCTCTTCCAGGTCCTTTGCTGTCTCTGACAGAATTACAGTGCCATCGGCAAACCTCAAAGTTTTTATTTCTTCTTGGTGGATTTTAAATCCTACTCCGAATTTTTTTTGTTTCCTTTACTGCTTGCTCACTATACAGATTGAATAACATCGGGGAGAGGCTACACCCCTATCTCACTCCCTTCCCAACTACTGCTTCACTTTCGTGCCTCTCGACTCTTACAACTGCCATCTGGTTTCTGTACAAATTGTAGATAGCCTTTCGCTCCCTGTATTTTACCCATACCACCTTCAGAATTTGAAAGAGAGTATTCCAATCAACATTGTCAAAAGCTTTCTCTAAGTCTACAAATGCTAGAAACGTAGGTTTGCCTTTCCTTAATCTTTCTTCTAAGATAAGTCGTAGGGTCACTATTGCCTCACGTGTTCCAACATTTCTACGGAATCCAAACTGATCTTCCCCGTGGTCGGCTTCTACCAGTTTTTCCATACGTCTGTAAAGAATTCGTGTTAGTATTTTGTAGCCGTGGCTTATTAAACTTATAGTTCGGTAATTTGTACATCCATCAACACCTGCTTTCCTTGGGATTGGAATTATTATATTCTTCTTGAAGTCTGAGGGAATTTCGCCTGTCTCATACATCTTACTCACCAGATGGTAGAGTTTTGTCAGGGCTGGCTCTCCCAAGGCTATCAGTAGTTATATATCCTGGATATTTTTTTCCTAGTCGTGGAGCGCAACACATCAGCTCTAAGCAGTCGGAGTGCACTGCTCAGGCATGTGAAATACTGAGGGCCTATGCGTGTGGCTTATGAAACTGACCCGAGGCAGCCGGACCAGTGGCTGGCCGCTTCACCGCCTTTTCTCTGCCGCCCTCTTGCTGTTCTCGTCGAGGGTCTCAGCTCTTGCGGGTGGCTCTCGAACGTCTTGCTGCACAAGAGGGCGCATTGACAACCGGTCCTTCAATTTCGTCTTTCCTCTGAGCCGTCTGCGAGTCTAAGAGCAAACAGCTGTGAGAGGAAATGCTGCATTTCTTGACGCCTGCACTACAACTGCTTTCATTCAAAGGACTATATGAGCCATTTCATAACGTTTTGCTAAAATGTACATTTTCCATGACCTTAAAACCTCGTACATTCTGTGCGCTTAATAAATGAGGATGGGAGGAAGAGTGAGCAACTGAATGTCTCGTATCAGCCACGAATTTATACATTCTCTGAAATCATGTTCCTTCTACATCTGTTTTACGTGCATATATGTCAATTTACCAAGTATGTATGTTTCCTGCACCTACCACACATTTGTTTATGATGCTTTGACGTTGTAATGCTATCCTTCTTTCCCATTCGTATCCACTAAAGAATCTCAGAGGTAGTGAAGGCGTTTGAATATTGGATTCTCGAAGTGTCTGGTGGCGGGCAAACTTATTGTCTGTCCTGTGTCAGTTTAGCCAAATTTTGTGTACGCTTGGAGAGAAGCAAAAAGGTTTTCGTACCTCCTGGTCGAAGCGCTATTGCGCATAAGTTGACAGCATGAGGTAAGGGTTTTCTCTGATGATTTCCGCTACCTATGGGAACTCCGATTTGGCTAGGGACTGTTCACTGGTTCCTGGAATTTGGAAAAGGGAGGTTGCTCGAGGGAGTTTGTTTGCAATAGTGCATATGGTAACGGGTTTTGGTAAGTTTCAGCCAGGTTGAGGTCTAAACCCGTTCCTTTCACCGCCTGACTTTAGCAGTCATGCGGATTATTTCATTCAGAATAGGAAGCGGTAAATTTTTTGTAATTGTTCGATTTTACTCGTAGTTATTTTGTTCAGACAGAACTTGCAAATGTGCGAGCGTGGTGTGCGAACTATGTTTGATATAAGTTAGATTCAGTGTTTCTTAGTATGAATGTGCATGTGCTTATGTTTCTTAAGTTATTTATTCTTCTGTTTCACTAGTTCAATGTGAATTCCGTAATTTCTATTCGTTAGGACTTGTTTTTGTTTGTTCAATCCTTCGTGGTTGTCATTGGTTCTTAGAGCCTTCAGTTCTCGGAATCTGTGTCACCTTGCAATTATTTCGCGGCAGTTTACTTATTTGGATAATTCCTCTAACGGATTTGTCCACTATTCGAAATTTTTATATTTTTTTCTTGATCTGTTTTTGTGTGGTTTGGTCTACCGCTCTATACTAATAGGACTTAAATTACTTTGCCGGCACACTTTGTGTCTTACATGTTTTTCTCATCTGATTTGCATTTCGGATCGTAATTCTAGCTCAGTTCCACGGCTTGAGATTTCCGTGTTCTGCGTTAGGCCAGTGGAGCAAATCTTTTGCCGACTGCTTATGTCTGTGGTGCATTGTTGTAATTCTTCTAGTTTCGTTATTATCTTACACGTGGTCTTAGTGTAATTGCCAAGCGCATGTGAGATTCCTTACCTTTGATTGATTGGTGTTTTATAAGGTTCTCTTTATAAGCTCATCATTCAAGTATCGGGTTACCTGTAGCACTCGCATTAATTTATAAGACAAGAACCAGCAACCATCATGTTTTCATATAAAATGGGAATTGCTTTACTAATTATAGTAAAATAAATGTCCAGTCCAAGCTGAATTGGATTTATACATATATCGTGTCTGTTCTTTCGGACATGTCCGAAAGAACAGATACCATAAATATATAATTACGATCACATGCCAAGGACCATTTCTATGCGAATGGACACATATGCTCGAACTTATGCGGGAATAGAGCTTGCCACGAGCATTGAGATTAATGAGCGGGGAGCACTACGTTCGTAGTGTGTGGAATAAGTTGAGAATGTGAGTCTTCTGGGGGGGAGGGGGATGGGGGGGGCGGCGCTCGGGATAAGTCCACTCAGCCGCGCTAATTCACTTCTCTTCGTTGGCTTGGGGTTAGAGCGCCTGTCTAGTAAGCAAGAGATACCGCGTTCGTATCCCGGTCGGGCACACATTTTCAACTCTCCCCGTTGTTATCAATGTCCCTTATACACCTGATGTTTGCAATTCATTGAAATTTCATGAACTGAGTTTCACTGCTGCTGTTGGAAATCCGTCCCACACATCTAAATTTTTGTTTCATAGTATACTTTCTACAGTGTTCTCCCTTATGCAGATATATACTGGTTCATTTATTTATTTGCTTATTAGGTACAGATTTATTTTATAAAATAATCAACATAGGATCATATTGGTTATTTGATTAATGGTTGATTTAAGCTGTGAGTCACACTTTCAGCCCGCCATATTGCCAAATATCTAGTGTTCTGAATGTACACTATTTATTCATGAGAGGATTATCTTCTGTTCACCGAAAGCAAATGTATTTACTGTTGAGTAAGAAAATTATGTAGCACTAGGGATACTTTCAACTGAACTAAACCTGTGACTTCCATTAGTTGTACCACTCGCCTTTTAAGCTGTTAATTTTAAATGGTTCAAATGGCTCTGAGCACTATGGGACTCAACTGCTGAGGTCATTAGTCCCCTAGAACTTAGAACTAGTTAAACCTAACTAACCTAAGGACATCACAAACATCCATGCCCGAGGCAGGATTCGAACCTGCGACCGTAGCGGTCTGCGGGTCCAGACTGCAGCGCCTTTAACCGCACGGCCACTTCGGCCGGCTAATTTTAAATTAAATATTTGATATCATCAGTTACTTTATTTAGTGGCAACCCTAGATGTATACCGAATATATCTCTAGCAACTGAGTAAATTCCATAACGTAGATATAAATTTTAATGCAGTAGCACTACTCATCTATTCATAGTAAATGTTCAAATGTGTGTGAATTCCGAAGGGACCAAACTGCTGAGGTCATCGGTCCCTAGCGTTACACACTACTTAAACTAACTTATGCTAAGAACAACACACACACCCATGCCCGAGGGAGGACTCGAACCTCTGGCTGGAGGGGCCTCGCAATCCGTGACATGGTGCCTCTAACCGCGCGGCCACTCCGCGCGGCTATTCTTAGTAGATAACGTTAATCACCAGTTAGTAATACTGTACGCTGATAAACGTTTCACACACCACGGTGAGTAATGGGATGGTCCAGGCACAGAAAGTGACACGATGTTTCGGGAGACTGTGTTGTTACGTCCCATTGGCTCCCGCGAGCTTTGCAAAGAGTAACCGCTCGCCCTCATATTTAGCGAGCGAACGGAGCTGGCGCAGTGTTTGATGTGTACAGGGCTCTTTTTCGGAAGGAGTGAACTTCCGATCCGACTATAACCATCTAGGTTTAGTTATCCGTGGCTCTCATAAATGGCCTGGGGAGAAAGCGAGGTGCTTTTTCTTTTCTTTTTTAAAAGACGCGTTTAATTTTGTTCCTCATCCTTGTCTAATCACAGCTTACGTGCCGGCTTCTAATGACCTTCTTGTTGGCTGGTCTTTAGTCACTGGTCTTCCTTCCTTCCTTCTTTCTTTCCTTCCTATAGACAAAGACGCTTGTTAATCAGGGCGCAGTCCAAATCCAACTAACTGAGTGCAAGTAGAGGCTGATACAGGACAACAGGGTATGCGAGGCATCTTTCCGACGATATTTCCAGTAGCGATATCTTACGTTACCAACTTTCGAATACAATATTTTCGGTACAGTTTTGGACTTGAATATTCTGATTAAATATCTAGGCAATAACGTTGAGAAGCGATATCAACTGAAATGAAGAAACAAAATGAAATGTGGGGACAACAGAAGGATTTCTAACATTTACTTACAGAATACAAAGAGTGTTAAGTGCAACTAAACCGGAAACCACATACGAAATACTTGTGTGAACCACTCTTGAATACTGGTAGAGTGTTTGTGATTCTCACTGGATCGAATTAAACGGGGAACGTTGTTTACTCAACACAAAATAGAACGATCGTTCTGTTTTTAACTGATCATGGGAGAAGAGTTTGACAGAGCACTGAAAGACCTGAGTCGAAACAAGGCCCCGGGAGTAGACAACATTCCACTAGAACTACTGATGGCCTTCGGAGAGCCAGTCATGACAAAACTCTACCATCTGGTGAGCAAGATGTATGAGACAGGCGAAATACCGTCAGACTTCAAGAAGAATATAATAATTCCAATCCCAAAGAAAGCAGGTGTTGACAGATGTGAAAATTACCGAACTATCAGTTTAATAAGTCGCAGCTGCAAAATACTAACACGAATTCTTTACAGACGAATGGAAAAACTGGTAGAAGCGGACCTCGGGGAAGATCAGTTTGGATTCCGTAGAAATGTTGGAACACGTGAGGCAATACTAACCTTACGACTTATCTTAGAAGAAAGATTAAGAAAAGGCAAACCTACGTTTCTAGCATTTGTAGACTTAGAGAAAGCTTTTGACAATGTTAACTGGAATACTCTCTTTCAAATTCTGAAGGTGGCAGGGGTAAAATATAGGGAGCGAAAGGCTATTTACAAATTGTACAGAAACCAGATGGCAGTTATAAGAGTGGAGGGGCATGAAAGGGAAGCAGTGGTTGGGAAAGGAGTGAGACAGGGTTGTAGCCTGTCCCCGATGTTATTCAATCTGTATATTGAGCAAGTAGTAAAGGAAACAAAAGAAAAATTCGGAGTAGGTATTAAAATTCATGGAGAAGAAGTAAAAACTTCGAGGTTCGCTGATGACATTGTAATTCTGTCAGAGACAGCAAAGGACTTGGAAGAGCAGTTGAACGGAATGGACAGTGTCTTTAAAGAAGGATATAAGATGAACGTCAACAAAAGCAAAACAAGGATAATGGAATGTAGTCAAATTAAATCGGGTGATCCTGAGGGAATTAGATTAGGAAATGAGACACTTAAAGTAGTAAAGGAGTTTTGCTATTTAGGGAGTAAAATAACTGATGATGGTCGAAGTAGAGAGGATATAAAATGTAGACTGGCAATGGCAAGGAAATCGTTTCTGAAGAAGAGAAATTTGTTAACATCGAGTATAGATTTAAGTGTCAGGAAGTCGTTTCTGAAAGTATTTGTATGGAGTGTAGCCATGTATGGAAGTGAAACATGGACGATAACTAGTTTGGACAAGAAGAGAATAGAAGCTTTCGAAATGTGGTGCTACAGAAGAATGCTGAAGGTAAGGTGGGTAGATCACGTAACTAATGAGGAGGTATTGAATAGGATTGGGGAGAAGAGAAGTTTGTGGCACAACTTGACTAGAAGAAGGGATCGGTTGGTAGGACATGTTTTGAGGCATCAAGGGATCACAAATTTAGCATTGGAGGGCAGCGTGGAGGGTAAAAATCGTAGAGGGAGACCAAGAGATGAATACACTAAGCAGATTCAGAAGGATGTAGGTTGCAGTAGATACTGGGAGATGAAGAAGCTTGCACAGGATAGAGTAGCATGGAGGGCTGCATCAAACCAGTCTGAGGACTGAAGGCCACAACAACAACAACAACAACATGGGAGAAGAACCATATAGTACAGTAACAATTATGAAGGTTGGTAGCCAAGTGGATGGATAGTTGTGTTCTTCGAGTGTACTTGGAAACGGAAGGACAAAGCATCGGCTGTAGTACACTCTTCAGCGTATTATGAAGGATGTATGAAGCTGTCGCTGTGCTTTGTACTGGAAAGACAGACACACAGAAACACGCACGCACACATGTAACTCAGAGACAGAGAGAGAGAGAGAGAGAGAGAGAGAGAGAGAGAGAGAGTACTGTTTGCAGTCTGAGGTGAATAAACTGGCTTCTCAGTGTGAAGCAGCACGAGGTCGATATGTGACGACGCAAGCTGGAACGTTGGCGTGTCGCGAACAGGACCTGCTAATTCACTTACCTCTCCGGTGAGAAAAATGCTTGACTAATTTGCGTCTTCTGAGGCGGTCACCTAAAGCACCTTGTGGCACTTAACGGCAGGTGAGCTGCCGGTCTGGATATGTTACTCATGTTCTTTTCCTTTGCAGTTCCATGTGTTCCTTATATCCCGTTTTGAAATTTCTTCCGGTTTGCCTTCTGTACCTTGCGTTACAGTGAGACACATACATTTTGTGTATGTCATTGTTTCGACTTACGTCATAAGTAGTGTTAATGTCGTGAATTTAAAAGCGTAAATGTGGTGGTTGAGATTTACATACGATTTGTTCATTATAACACATTTACTGTGTTGGCCATTTTCGTAGCAGCTGTATACAGGGTGACATTTTCCACAGTGTACAAACTCTAAGGATTGATCGATGAGAGGAATGGGGCGAAAAAGCTCAATGAACGTATATCCGTAAATGTATGGTTTCCATGCTAGAGACCGTTTATTCAATCATAAATTGTTAGACAGACAGCAGTCTAATATTCGCTGTACCATGCAGCCACAATTACAGTATCTGTTGCATGAACGTGTACACACCGTAGCATTTTCTGTCTCACACGTTCACATCGGTCAGGCTGCATCTGAACAACATCAAAGGCACCATGAATACGCTGCTCTAGTGTCTCCACATCTGGAGTGGGCACTGCATACACGATACTTTTGATACGGCCCGATAACCAGAAACTGCAGGGGTTTAGATTCGGTGAACGAGCAGGCAATTCAACTGGACCCCTCGTCCGATCCATCGATCAGGGAAGACGCAATTAAGATGCGTCCGGACGTTATTGGCGAAGTGGTCTGCATCACCATCATGTAGCAGCCACATAACCCTTCGAATCCTCAATGGCACTTCTTCCAGCTGGGGAGCCAAAATCACCCGCAAGAAACGCCGATAATTCCAACCTGTTAGGCGACGTCGAAGGAAGACTAGTGCCAAAATACGGTCGCCTGTTGTCCTGGCCCACACATTCTGGCTGCACCAATGCTGATGAATCGCTGTCACCATACTATTGGGTTCTGCATGCTATCCCACAGATGACCGTCATGAAAGCTGAAGATACCACTCTGCGTAAAGATGGCCTCACTTATGAATGGGGTGTGTGATACAAATCACGGAATCGTGGCTGCCTGATGAAGAAACCTGTGACAAAACCGCTCCCGATGTGGAAAGTCTGTCGGTACCGAGCCCTGCACACACTGTATACTTACAGTATTAACAATTATCATGAAGAAAGTTCAACGTGGTTATCTGGCTTACCCGGTACTGGTGGGCCAACTGCCTGGTACTGACACGGCAGTCACCTTCGACACTGTTAATCGCATTTTATTCTAGGTCTGGTGTCCTAACATTTCAGGTAATTCCTTCATGACTTCCTGCTTCCTGAAACAACCCTGTTTCCGGCAAACACTGTTGCAAACATTGAATGCTGATACAACCTCGCTGTCCGCCGACCGCTGGCATTGGCCTTTCCCTAAGTAAAAACCATATTGGCGACAAGCTCTCGATTCGAGTGCGTACAACGCTGCATCACATCCCCTGCAAGGTTATTCAGCAAGTTGAGTGAACCGGACACAGCATTACCAATTACTACGGCAGGAGAGCGCGCTAGGGCATGACGTATGAGGAACGGTACCATCCGCTAGGAGGAAACCATACGTACTTTAACTGTGGTTGCATGTCACAGGGCGTTAGACGGCAATTTCTGTAATAAAGTAGGATCGAATAAATGGTCTCTAGCATGGAAAGCATGCATTTCCGGACATAGGTTCATTATACATTTTTTGTTCCGTATCCCCTCATCGATCAGTGCCTAGACTTTGTAGTCGGCGGAAAATATCACCCTGCATAAATTACAGTAGTTCCAAAGAGAAAGCCTTTTGCACGCTGCGCAGTAAGTTTGATTATTTAATTTGTGCAACCAGACACATTTCGCCTTAGTGTCTTCAAATGTTACATGATTTTTCCGTTTGCACGTATAGATTAGTTTTAAAACAGAGGTTTTTGTATGAAAATGGAAAAGTATTTACAGATCAGCATCTATTTCCTTAGTTGTATGTCAGACAGCTGTCTCTCATGTGGCAAGCTGGTTGAAAGATTGCAGTTTTCTTTGTGGTCACTGCTTTTTAATACAGTGGGATTTGTGATCATCCATTGAGGTTACTGTCTATTGTAAGGTCTGTTAGTGTGAACAGTGAATAGTTACTCATATTCATAGAAACAGTTAGCACTCGGATACATGGTCGCAGATTCAACACGGTAACACTCAGCACAGAAAACTACGCGAAAGAACTACGCATCATCACACAAACAGCAAACAACAATGGGTACCACAGTAATCTAGTTACAAAATTAAACAACAAATAAAGCCGATAAAAGGCGTTTTTAAAGTATTATAACTTCTACGTTATAGTATTTAGAAAGGTTACTTAGTCGTCCTGAGACCTGGGCGTTGAAAAGCAACGAAACAAATCGTTTTTTACTCAGGACCTCGTCCTGTGTCAATTGATTCTTTCTAGACTGCGCCGAATTGTAAATTACAGCAACGACCATTCTGTGGTACACTACTGGCCATTAAAATTGCTACACCAGGAAGAAATGTATTAAAAATGACATGTGATTACATTTTCACGCAATTTGGGTGCATAGATCCTGAGAAATCGGTACCCAGAACAACCACCTCTGGCCGTAATAACGGCCTTGATACGCCTGGGCATTGAGTCACACAGAGCTTGGATGGCGCATACAGGTACAGTTGCCAATGCAGCTTCAACACGATACCACAGTTCATCAAGAGTAGTGGCTGGCGTATTGTGACGAGCCAGTTGCTCGGCCGCCATTGACCGGACCTTTTCATTTGATGAGAGATCTGGAGAATGTGCTGGCCAGGGCAGCAGTCGAACATTTTCCGTATCCAGAAGGACCCGTGGAGGACCTGTAACATGCGGTCGTGCATTATCCTGCTGAAATGTAGGGTTTCGCAAGGATCGAATGAAGGGTAGAGCCACGGGTCGTAACACATCTGAAATGTAACGTCCACTGTTCTAAGTGCCGTCAATGCGAACAAGAGGTGATCGAGACGTGTAACTAATGGCACCCCATACCATCACGCCGGGTGATACGCCAATATGCTGTAAACAGAACCTGGATTCATCCGAAAAAATGACTTTTTGCCATTCGTGCACCCAGGTTCGTCGTTAAGTACACCATCGCTGGCGGTCCTGTCCGTGAGGCAGCGTCAATGGTAACCGTAGCCATGGTCTCAGAGTTGATGCTCCATGCTGCTGCAAACGTCGTCGAACTGTTCGTGCAGATGATTGTCGTCTTGCAAACGTCCCCATCAGGGATCAAGACGTGGCTGCACGATACGTTACAGCCATGCGGATAAGATGCGTGTCATCCATCACGGCGTTCCGTGTTACCCTCCTGAACCCACCAATTCCATATTCTGCTAACAGTCATTTGATCTCGACCAACGCGAGCAGCAATGTCACGATACGATAAACCGCAATCGCGGTAGGCTACAATGCGACCTTATCAAAATCGGAAACGTGATGGTACGCATTTCTCCTCCTTGCATCACAACAGCGTTTCACCAGGCAACGCCGGTCAACTGCTGTTTGTGTATGAGAAATCGGTTGGAAACTTTCCTCATGTCAGCACGTCGTAGGTGTCACCACCGGCGCCAACCTTGTGTGAATGCTCTGAAAAGCTAATCATTTGTATATCACAGCATCTTCTTTACGTCGGTTAAATTTCGAATCTGTAGTACGTGATCTTCGTGGTGTAGCAATTTTAATAGCCAGTAGTGTGTTATTCCGTGCTATTAGCGATAGATATGTTCCTTAAACTGCCACTAAAAGCTAAGGAAATCAAGAAGGGACTTGGATGTTTGCGATATGTAGTCCGGAATGTACAAACGTACATATCACGAGAAAGCACTTGAAAATAGCACGTCGCGGAAATCAGCTGATGACGTGGAATGAATGTCTTTGTAATAAGGCCAGTGTGAAAACCTGAATTGCCAGTTGATAGGGGGAATTCTTGTGTGTGTGTGTGTGTGTGTGTGTGTGTGTGTGTGTGTGTGTGTGTGTCTGCGCGCGTGTGTCCGTAGTGCACATGATAAATTCACGGCGCGGCTGGCTGTTCGGTCGCACTTTTGTGCCGGGTTGCGCGCCCTGGTCCCTGGCGGCCGCCTGCTGCCGCCGCTGCTCTCAAAGCCGGCCGTCGATAAATCGGCGGCTGTGCCCATTCTGCGCTGTGGCGTTCATTATTCATGGCGGCTGGCAGCGGCCGGCTCCGCCGGGCGCCCGCTAAACGGTTTTGCGTTAAACGTCGCGCCGCATAACCTGTCTGCCGGCGCGCAGCAGCCGCCCGTGCTGTCCCCGGAGGAGGCGCCCAGACCCAGCTTAGCCGACCTCAAACTGTGGGCGGCCACACCACACCACACCACAGGCAGGCCGCCGCGTTATCTTCGGGCCGCCCTCCTTGTCGCTTAAGCCGTCGGCACACGGACCGTGCATCCGAACGTTGAGCGTGCCGAGTTTCTGACGTCATAGCGTGGAATAGCACGTTCGAGAGTCATTCCAAACGGGCAGAACAATATCTAGTATGTCAGATATCCTGAGCATGGGTCTGAACGTTGACCAATGAGATGGCACAACGCCACCTACGTCGCATGCACGTCATCGCCCTTGAGCACAGAGTTGTGAGACGCCATATTGCCATTCATTTCAAGCCCATACGTATATATGCCGTTTCTGAGCACCAGCAAACTGAGAATCACTGGAAAACCTGTTGTTAGCTGTGCGATTTGTTCCAATAAAATAATGAGAAGCATCATATTCGTGACAAAAGAATTATTGTAACTTGGCTGTTATGAGAGTATATCATTTGAAGGTAACGACACACTGAGGATCCACGAAAAACACATTGCTCTTGGTACAATTTATTGTAATTAAATTTCAGTTAGTAACATAGCTGCGGTTAAAACTTTTAGCAAGTGGCAAGATTTTATAAGAGGTCCAGAAATGAATCGTTATCACTTTTGCGTAATGAGTAGCGTTGATGATTCAAGACAAGTTGCGTGATGTGATGATGGTTCGCATCTCGCCAAGTCTAAATTTTTTCTCATAATATTCGCGTTTATAATAGGTTCTGATGCTTTATTATTAGTTTAATGTAAGTATATACTACAATATTTGAGGTTATGTAAATATAACTTCACCTTTTTTTGAGGAGTGTTTGTTCGATTGGCTTAATCTACAAGACAGCTTGCCGTACTTGTATGAAGATATCTTGTATCTTTTTCTTTGAGTTTTGTGATTTACATGTTGTAAAGTTTCTGCTACTGGGTAGGAACAGTGATCAAGTGAGAATGACTTTAGGGTTTTACTAAAATGTGGGAAAGATAAAATACTGTTTATCTTATGTGGAGAACTATTGCAAATTTGTGTGGCACTGCTTGTAATGGAACTTTATAAGCCTTTGTCCTTATTGACTGGACGTGGTACTTTCCTTTTTGTCTTAAAACATGTACATTGATATTGAAGTTTTTATTTGTGTATATTACATATAGAACAACGTGACTAGGATATGGTGGAGGAAATGTGCGTTTTAATAGAGCTAACGTGAGAATTTTACGCAGCCTGTTGAGTAAACAGTGTGATTTACGAACTAGAAAGATCCCACAACTGCCGCTAGAGTGCGTTGCGATCGCGTATACCACGTTGGGGCCCACGTATCGCATGCACAAGTCGCATCGTTCCTGAGCGTTCAGCAGCACGGTCCGTGTGCCGACGGCTTTAGGCCACTCCCCTAGATCTCTCAACTCCTTGCCGTTGTTTGCCAGTACTGGAAAGCTGTCTTTAGAAATATAAGGTTTATTTTGTCTGATATTTCTGATTATATTTTTGCGGTATCGGCCGCACTTTCAAACACGCTCACCACCAGTTTCGCCGCTGCGTTTACTACACCCGCCATCACAGCACGAGGTCGCTGCCACCAACGATTACGCCGCTGCTAATGGGATGCAAGCATCTGCTTTCAGGAACTCCTGCGGCGGGTGTACTTAAGTTCGAACTGTCATGCACTGTCCCCATTTTGTATGTTTGCCAGTTGAATAACATTTATAGACATCCATAGTGGTCAGTACTCGACGTTTTCTGAATGGACGTAGTGTTGAAGCGTGACTAATTTTTAAGAGCCAAAGACACTGGTACAGCTGCCTAATATCGTGCAGGGTCACCGTGAGCACACCGAAGTGCCGCAACACGAGGTGGTATGCACTCGACTAATGTCTGGAGTAGTGCTGGAGGGAACAGACACCATGAACCCTGCAGGGCTGTTAATAAATCCTTAGGGGCACAAGGGGGTGGAGATCTCTTTTGAATAGCACGTTGCAAGGCATCACATATACGCTCAATAATGTTCATGTCTATGGATTTCGGTGGCCAGCGGAAGTGTTTAAACTCAGAAGAGTATTCCTTGAGCCACTCTGTAGCAGTTCTGGACGTGTCCTGTCGGAATTGCCCAAGTCCGTCGGAATGCACAATGGACATCAATGGATGCAGGTAATGAGACAGGATGCTTACGTGTCACCTGTCAGAGTCGTATGTAGCTGTATCAGAGATCCCATCACTCTAACTGCACACGGTCCACACCGTTACAAAGCCTCCACCAACTTGAATAGTCCCCCGCTGACATGCAGGGTCCATGGATTCATGATGTCGTCTCCATACCCGTACACGTCCATCCACTAATTTGAAAACATACTCGTCCGACCAGGCAACATGTCGGTGTTGATGGGCCCAGGCGTAAACCTTTTTGTCGTGCAGTCATTATGGGTACACAAGGGCTCTTTCGATTCCGAAAGCCCATTTCGATGACGTTTCGTTGAATGGTTCACACGCTGACACTTGTTGATGGCCCAGTATTGAAATTTGCAGCATCTGCGGTTGCACTTTTGCCACGTTGGACGATTCTCTTCAGTTGTCGTTAGTCCCGTTCTTGCAGGCTCTTTTTCCGGCCGCGACGATGTTGGAGATTTGATGTCTTACCCGATTTCTTATATTCACGGTACACTCGTGAAATGGTCGTACGGGAAAATCCCTACTTCATCGCTACCTCGGAGATGCTATGTCCAATCGCCACGTTCAAACTCACTTAAATCTTGATAACGTGCCATCGTAGCAGCAGTAACCGATCTAACAACTGCGCGAGACGCTTGTTGTCATATATAGGTGTTGTCGACCTCTGCGCCGTATCCTGCCTGTTTACTATCTCTGTGTTTGAATACGCACGCCTATACCAGATTCTTTGGCGCTTCAGTATATATATACACTCAATTCTACTGTTGTAAGTTACTGACACAGTAAATACAGCCACAAAGTTATGTTCTATTTTTAGTATTTTGTATCAGATGCAGATAAAATTAATATCTGGATTCTCAGCTCATGGATCTCCTCTGTTTCTCGCTGCTGTATTCACTAAAGAACCGCACAGCGTATGAGGAAGTTTTTTCCCGCGAAGTGTTAGAGAACGCAGACTATGCGGACGTTGCTCGAATGATATTTCGTGGCATGACCAACATGAGTGGAAAATTCGTTTCGATTCTCACTAAAAACAAAGACTTATTTCCAGTTGAATTTCTTATGCCAAGCGGGCCGGTGTAGCCGAGCGGTTCTAGGCGCGTCAGGTTCTAGGCGCGTCAGTTTAGAACCGCGCGACCGCTACGGTCGCAGGTTCGAATCCTGCCTCGGGCATGGATGTGTGTGATGTCTTTAGGCTAGTTAGGTTTAAGCAGTTCTAAGTTGTAGGGGACTGATGTCCTCAGATGTTAAGTCCCATAGTGCTCAGAGCCATTTTCTTATGCCAAACCAAGGCTGGGACTGCTCTCTCGAGTGGGAATGTGAAATCTCGCTTTAAAAATAATTTTGTTTGTAACAGGAAATAAACCTACGCTTACCGTCTGGAATGGACATCGCATAAAAGGTAAAATGAGCACTATTCGTTTGAGCTGACTCGATCAACACAATGGAAAAGTAAATTGCAAGTATCTGCTGAAATACCCGAGAAAATGTGCTTCACGACTCTAAGGAGAGACACCCTGTATATAATCTCATAACGTGCGGTTAAAGGCGCTGCAGTCTGGAACCGCAAGACCGCTACGGTCGCAGGTTCGAATCCTGCCTCGGGCATGGATGTTTGTGATGTCCTTAGGTTAGTTAGGTTTAACTAGTTCTAAGTTCTAGGGGACTAATGCCCTCAGCAGTTGAGTCCCATAGTGCTCAGAGCCATTTGAACCATTTTTTTTAATCTCATAAACTTGCATTGATTTTTATAATATGGTTAGACTAACATCATTGCTGTCAAACCTAAGAGTCTTGTTAATCTCTAATTAAAATAGTTTTGATGTGGCAAGAATAGTTTACATCCCTGGAGAATATGGGGTCATAGCGTTGTGTAACGCAGCACATATTCTATGTCGTTGGCAGTTCATATACACTGTTCACAACCTTATGAACTCTTGGGGTGTCAAAGACAGCGGTGCACATGTTGACCTAATTCTTCACACACACACCTCGTGGAATCGTGGACAGAAGTACTCTTTGGAAGACCCCCAAACACTGTTGAAAGCTATCGGTGATTTTTATTACACGTTGACCAAGTTCGTTTGAATACAGTATGTAGGTTGCATGAATTAGTTATCGTAAGCATTCCCACAGGTAGAAATCCAAACGGTTGCCGCCAACTGCGAGTGCACGCCATGTAATTTATTCTCTCTGATGCGAGTCTCATTTGTCACGGTAGACACCGGTCGCGAATTTAGCTAATATATGCCAGAGCCGATGGACACTGCACACGGTTCCTTTTAATGCTGTTCAAGGACTGCGACAGTTCTTAAAAAACTGTATTTCATCGGTAACGTCTCGTCAAACTAACAAAAAATAAAAACAGGTGTATTTTTGGACGTGTGTTTATATGATACTTTTCTCTTGTTGCAATGGCCCGCCGGGTGGGATTAGCCGAGCGGTTTGAGGCGCTGCAGCCGTCCGAAGTGGCCGTGCGGTTCTGGCGCTGCAGTCTTGAACCGCGAGACCGCTACGGTCGCAGGTTCGAATCCTGCCTCAGGCATGGATGTGTGTGATGTCCTTAGGTTAGTTAGGTTTAACTAGTTCTAAGTTCTAGGGGACTAATGACCTCAGAAGTTGAGTCCCATAGTGCTCAGAGCCATTTGAACCATTTGAGGCGCTGCAGTCATGGACTGAGCGGCTGGTCCCGGCGGACTTTCAAGTCCTCCCTCGGGCATGGGTGTGTGTGTTCGTCCTTAGGATAATTTAGGTTAAATAGTGTGTAAGCTTAGGGACTGATGACTTAGCAGTTAAATCCCATAAGATTTCACACACATTTGAACATTTTTACAATGGCCCCCAAAAGTCACCAAAGTAGTTCCGAAACGGCGTGTGTAAAAAGATGTATGCTGTAGCTGATCCAAAAATCTGAGATAGATAGTCTGACGTACAGCCGATTATTAGGCCCTGAGTTACGCCCTGTTGGATGGTTATCTGCCGACAGTGTTTGACATAGCGATTGCTGTGGATCCAACTGATAGACCTAATTGGCAATTAAATGAATTCTAAACGGTGCGGGGGTGGGGGCGCTGACGGATCGTACACATAACGGGCGCCATCAAGCGGCGCTTACGGCCATGAGTGTAGCGGGGTAACTGGCGCTGATCGCCTGCACTCTGACCTATGGTGGGGTAGCGGCCGCGCCAGCTGCCTGCTATCGCATCGCATCAGACGCCGCCTCGGCCCGGCGCCTCACCGCCGAGTTGGCTGCTACGGTACCCGCCAAGAAGCAGCTGCATCCAAGCCTGCGATGTGCAGCGATACAGCTTGCGAACCGGTGAAAGGCTCAGCTGATGCCTTGACCAGATACACGGGTTGAATCACGAAAGTGACAGCTCAGTCAGCAGTCAGCCTGAGTCTCTGTGATGGCTCCTTTCTCCTGAGTCAGCCTTCAAAGGAAGCGATTATTATCAATTTTTTTTGAGAAAAACTAACGAAATAATCAACATAAATCTCTTTGCACGTTACTCATTAATTCGTGGACAACATTTCCTGACTTTTTAAAAAGAAACCCAGTAATTATAAAGCCCCCAATCCGAGGAGTTAAAGTTGCTCTGCCAAAAATGAAGTCTCTCCACAACGGAAATCCTGCAGCCTGCAAACCTTACTTGAAATAAAAAAACAAATAATTTGTTAATGTATAGGATATTGCGCACTGAGTGAAATTTGACAAAATAATAAAAATGCGGACGTTTGAAACAATGAAGTAGTTTCGTCGTGTGTTTTTGGTCACTTATTTTCAAATAAGTAATGAATAAACGAAAATTAAAAAAATAGGCTGTTGCTCCTTTCGGACGTGCCCGAGGTGTAATTCTGCCAAATACCGGAAAGATATTTTTACTAGTGTGGCCGCAGTCTATTCCGTGAGGTATAGTGAAGTAAGAGGCTAATTTTTTCATTGCAATTTACTGCCTACTATTGCAAAAAAAGTGACCAAAAATACCCGACAAACTACATCTTTGTTTCAAAAGTCTGCAGTTTTATTATCTCCTCAAATTTCGAAAAAACTGTGTTGTTACTCTGTCCAAAATATTTTATAGATAGAAAAAGTTTGTTTTTTGATTTCAGGTAAGATTTGCAGAGTGCAGGACTTCCATCACACAGACGTCGCATTTCGCAAAGAGCAGCTTTACCTCGTCGGATTTTGGACTTAATGATGACCCTATTTCTTTAAACAATCAGAAAATGTTATCCAAGAATTAATAAATAATGTGCGAAAATATTTACCTTGATTGCTCCATTATTTTTTCCCAAAAAACTGGTAAAAATCTCTTATTTTATAGGCTGACTGTAGCTAATGGACCCTTAACAACAATGTCAATGAAAGTACAGGGTTATTCCTAAGTTCTTCCAGGGTTACAGAACACGACCCCTCCAAGACTCCGAGACGCACATCAGCGGACGGAACGTCTCTAAAAGCGTCAATACGTAATACGCGCCGTATAGTTCCAGATCGCACTGTTAGAGGCCAGGCGTGTGTGAACATCCAGGGGCGTCATCCGTTCCATACTGTTGCATCGACTTAGTTCGCACCTGGGAATAGGCAACCATATGTACAGATTTCTAAAGCTTGCTGCCTCACTCTGCAGCAGTAAACGGCACTCACATGGGCTTCCACCCGTATTGACGTCTTCCGTGTCACAAATGGTTGCCATACTGACAGCTTATAAAGTGAGTCAGTAGATTTGTATTAAAACTCTATCCAGTGATGTATGCTTACTTTTGCGTGTCTCGTGGTTTTCACCCAGACGTCCTGTGAAACATCATAGATACTTACGGATAACATTCTAATTTCCTGGGAGAATTATGAAAATTACAGCAGCTATATATTTGAAAATTCGTATCAACACCTCCGCTAGTTGTCTAACAACAATAGCTGTATATATATATATATATATATATATATATATATATATATATATTTCAGCCAAACTTCCTACACTTATTACTTACTGTCTGCAAATCAACGCTGTGAAGATAAGACCTACCTACCTACTCGTATCAATGTGGTGGAGGTGCGGCTGAAAAAGTACTGTAGCCCATGACACGCGAATACCCGGAATTCATTCATCTAACAATTGAGAATGAGAGCACTTAGAAATTTTACACATAATTTCAAACTTTTACGAATTTTTTTCTAGCTGACAACTTACGCCCCCCCCCCTCCCACACACACACACACACACACACACACACACACACACACAAAATAATCAAATGCAAAAAGTTCATCGCTTACCACATTTTCGCTGTTCATGGACTAAAACTGTCGCATTAAGCATGGCGTCGTAATTTATTACTTCTTTATTACTAGCTGCTTTTGTGACGCATCTTTCAGACAGTATCCACCTATACCACTGAATATACTAGCAAAATTATATCATTGTACGACTAACAGTTCTGGAGATAAGACGTCATAAATACTGAGATGGTTGATAAACGCCCGCAGTATGCCAAACGCATAACATTATTACTTCGTTGCTAATAATTATGTTCGTAACAGTTTTCACAGACAGTATCGACATACGTCGCTACATATACCAAAAAGTGTATCATCGTACGACGCATATTTTTCGGGATACGACGCCATAAACATTAAGTTTCGTGTAAACAAAACTGCAGCATGGACTTCACCAGAGATGCAGGTGAAATTTGTACAAATACGTATGAAATATCTTAAATGTATGTGAAATATATGTGAATGAATGCCTTCAGGAAAATCTACGGGTTAGATGCTCATCCTAAGTTCCTGGAACAATTTTAACTAAATTTGGAACACGTATTAGTGACTATCTGGAAAGAAATACCGTTGGCGTAAGAGCCACGAGCAGCCTGTTGGGGTGAGCTTGGTAACGTGGAGACTGAAGGGAGAAGGACGAGATGGGGAGACAGCCAGGGAAAAGTAGCAGGTGGGCACAAATTGGCTGAGGAGGAGATGGTAAGTATAGGGAGAAAGGGAAATGAACAGAGAGAGGAGGAGATGACCAAATACAGGATTATTACAAATGGTTGAAGCGATTGCACAGCTCTACAATAACTTTATTATTTGAGATATTTTCACAATGCTTTGCACACACATACAAAAACTCAAAAAGTTTTTTTAGGCATTCACAAATGTTCGATATGTGCCCCTTTAGTGATTCGGCAGACATCAAGCCGATAATCAAGTTCCTCCCACACTCGGCGCAGCATGTCCCCATCAATGAGTTCGAAAGCATCGTTGATGCGAGCTCGCAGTTCTGGCACGTTTCTTGGTAGAGGAGGTTTAAACACTGAATATTTCACATAACACCACAGAAAGAAATCGGATGGGGTTAAGACGGGAGAGCGTGGAGGCCATGACATGAATTGCTGATCATGATCTCCACCACGACCGATCCACCGGTTTTCCAATCTCCTGTTTAAGAAATGCCGAACATCATGATGGAAGTGCGGTGGAGCACCATCCTGTTGAAAGATGAAGTCGGCGCTGTCGGTCTCCAGTTGTGGCATGAGCCAGTTTTCCAGCATGTCCAGATACACGTGTCCTGTAACGTTTTCTTCGCAGAAGAAAAAGGGGCCGTAAACTTTAAACCGTGAGATTGCACAAAACACGTTAACTTTTGGTGAATTGCGAATTTGCTGCACGAATGCGTGAGGATTCTCTACCGCCCAGATTCGCACATTGTGTCTGTTCACTTCACCATTAAGAAAAAACGTTGCTTCATCACTGAAAACAAGTTTCGCACTGAACGCATCCTCTTCCATGAGCTGTTGCAACCGCGCCGAAAATTCAAAGCGTTTGACTTTGTCATCGGGTGTCAGGGCTTGTAGCAATTGTAAACGGTAAGGCTTCTGCTTTAGCCTTTTCCGTAAGATTTTCCAAACCGTCGGCTGTGTTACGTTTAGCTCCCTGCTTGCTTTATTCGTCGACTTCCGCGGGCTACGCGTGAAACTTCCCGCACGCGTTCAACCGTTTCTTCTCTCACTGCAGGCCGACCCGTTGATTTCCCCTTACAGAGGCATCCAGAAGCTTTAAACTGCGCATACCATCGCCGAATGGAGTTAGCAGTTGGTGGATCTTTGTTGAACTTCGTCCTGAAGTGTCGTTGCACTGTTATGACTGACTGATGTGAGTGCATTTCAAGCACGACATACGCTTTCTCGGCTCCTATCGCCATTTTGTCTCACTGCGCTCTCGAGCGCTCTGGCGACAGAAACCTGAAGTGCGGCTTCAGCCGAACAAAACTTTGAGTTTTTCTACGTATCTGTAGTGTGTCGTGACCATATGTCAATGAATGGAGCTACAGTGAATTTATGAAATCGCTTCAATCATTTGTAATAGCCCTGTATAGTTGCAGGACGTGGGAGGCAGAGAGAGGGGAAGTAGGAGATGATAAATAAGTATATGGGGAACCCGTCGTATGTCCTACTTTGATTTCTGCTATATTTCATGCGGTGCTGCGTGTCTATTTGCACTGACAACGCTACACAAATGCCGCTGCTCTCGGTCGTTAAGTGAAGGCCGAAGGCACTTGCGTTGTCCATAATAGGACGTGTTACCTAAAATTTGGTATTCTCGGCACACTCTTCACATTGTGGATGTTGGAAATGAAATGTCCCACGCGTCTACCTCCAACTACCATTTCGTGATCAGAGTTTGTTAACTCCCGTCGTGTGGCCATAATCACGTCGGAAACGTGAGTACAAGTGACGGCTCCGCCAATGCCTTACCCTTATACAAATTTTGTACACGATATTACCGCATCTTTATATGTGCGTATCGCTGTCCCACGACTTCTGTTGCAGTGGTTAGGGCTCTCTGAAATGATTTATATTCTCCGCGCGAATAGCTGGCCAACATGTGGACGTAGCCGTGGTGCGGCAGACGCAGCCCGTGTCCGCTGGTGGCCGGACTGCCCTGGTGGAGGCGGCGCGCTTTCTGGACGCAGGAGGCGCGCCGCGGCTCAGCAAGAACCCAGAAGCGGCCATCGACCCGCCTGGCTGTCGCTGCCGAGCGGCTGGGGTCGGCGGCGGGGGCGGACGGAAGGGTAGCTGTGCGACAGGGAGGCGGGGAAACAGCAGAGGCACACGTGGGCTCCCGCGTGCCTGTCTGCAGCTAAAGCCGGCCCAGCACTGCACGGTTGCGTCTCGTTCCTGTAGCAAGCCGCCGGCCAGGGCTTGCCAAACATCCTCACGGGCTGCGTGCGTGATCCGCGTGCGGCCTGTGTGGGCTTCGCTCGTTCCATCCAAAGATTACGCTATACAGAGCGCTCTATTACACTACTGGCCATTAAAATTGCTACACCACGAAGATGACGCGCTACACATGCGAAATTTAACCGACAGGAAGAAGATGCTGTCATATGCAAATGATCAGCTTTTCAGAGCATTCACATTACGCTATACAGAGCGCTCTATTACACTACTGGCCATTAAAATTGCTACACCACGAAGATGACGTGCTACACACGTGAAATTTAACCGACAGGAAGAAGATGCTATCATATGCAAAGGATTAGCTTTTCAGAGCATTCACACAAGGTTGGCGGGGCTGTAACGGATCGTGCAGCCACGTCTCGATCCCTGAGTCAACAGATGGGGACGTTTGCAAGACAACAACCATCCTCACGAACAGTTCGACGACGTTTGCAGCAGCATGGACTGTCAGCTCGGAGACCATGGCTGCGGTTACCCTTGACGCTGCATCACAGACAGGAGTGCCTGCGATGGTGTACTCACGACGAACCTGGGTGCACGAATGGCAAAACGTCATTTTTTCGGATGAATCCAGATTCTGTTTACAGCGTCATGATGGTCGCATCCGTGTTTGGCGACAACGCGGTGAACGCACATTGGAAGTTTGTATTCGTTATCGCCATACTGACGTATCACCCGGCGTGATGGCATGGGGTGCCATTGGTTACACGTCTCGGTCACCTCTTGTTCGCATTGACGGCACTTTGAACAGTGGACGTTACATTTCAGATGTGTTACGACCCGTGGCTCTACCCTTCATTCGATCCCTGCGAAACCCTACATTTCAGCACGATAATGCACGACCCCTTGTTGCATGTCCTGTACGGGCCTTTCTGGATACAGAAAATGTTCGACTGCTGCCCTGGCCAGCACATTCTCCAGATCGCTCACCGACTGAAAACGTCTGCTCAATGGTGGCCGAGCAACTGGCTCGTCACAATAAGCCAGTCACTACTCTTGATGAACTGTGGTATCGTGTTGAAGCTGCATGGGCAACTGTACTTGCACACGCCATCCAAGCTCTGTTTGACTCAATGCGCAGGCGTATCAAGGCCGTTGTTACGGCCAGAGGTGGTCGTTCTGCGTACTCATTTCTCAGGATCTATGCACCCCAATTGCGTGAAAATGTAATCACTTGTCAGTTATAGTATAATATATTTGTCCAATGAATACCCGTTTATCATCTGCATTTCTTCTTGGTGTAGCAATTTTAATGGCCAGTAGTGTATTTAATATTGTGGTGTGTCATTTTTCAGTCGTCACAACTCTCTTCAATTCGGCAGAATAATGGTGTCGGCGCTCTTTTTTCCATTCCTTTTTTGTTCGTGATATGAAGACGTTCACAAGTCTAGGGACTGTTTGCACAAAGAGAGACAGTGTTGCGATCTATCGTCTCATGCCATGAGAAATGATTATGAATGACAAGTGATGCATGAGAATTGTCTATATACAAGGCGTTACGGTAAGAGCGTGCAAAAATTTGACAAGACGTAGAGGATGCTCCACTGAAAAATTTGAGGTAGAACACCTAGGGCCGGAGAAGCCAGCTTAAGCAGATATGGAAGTAAACTTGTCTACTGCTTTGTCAAGCATTACTGTTTTCCAGTTTACTTACAACTAACATGCGTGCAAGTTGTCTCGTACTGTGCTGTTTATTAACAAGGAGAACGACACTGATACTAGGACGTCATGATGCAGGTTTCGTTTGTTGTACTTGTCCATCAGGTGGCTCAGATGTATCGTATTTACAATGTCCCGTGACAGTACGTGCTATGAGTCAACGAAAGACCTATTCATTACTCTATATGTTAAAAAATGACGAAATTCCTTCAGCTGCATTAAGGTGTTGCTTTTATTGGCGGCTAGTTTCGATGTTGTTACAACATCATCTTCAGGCCCTGAATACAATATACCATACATAAACAACCAATGCAACAACAGTAATTTATAAGTTATTATTCAAAACAATTCTATTATAACAAAATTACATAATGGGTAATTTTAATGAACTAATTATAAAATACCATCACTTTGGGCATTAACCATTTACGTGGTATCACTAAAATACAAATGAAGCTGTATAAGCACAATCATTTTATGATAGGTTAATATCTGGTATTAAAAAAAGGGAGTATTTACTGTAAGAGCTTAAGTGACAAGCCGTTATTCTAATGGATAATAATATAGGCGTGGAACATGGTAATTTTTTTAAAATATGAAACTATGGAAAGAAGAACATACGCATTGCAAAAAAATTTACCATGTTCCACGCCTGTATTATTATCCATTAGAATAACGGCTTGTCCCTTAAGCTTTAATATACTCCCTTTTTTAATACCTGATATTAACCTATCATAAAATGATTGTGCATATACAGCTTCATTTGTATTTTAGTGATACCACGTAAATGGTTAATGTCCAGAGAGATGATATTTTAACGGAAATGACCAAAAATATAATTAGTTCATTAAAATTACCTATTATGTAATATGGTTATAATAGAATTGTTTTGCATAGTAACTTACAAATTACTGTTGTTGCATTGGTTGTTTATGTATGGTATGTTTAATTCAGGGCCTGAAGATTATGTTGTAACAACATCGAAACTAGCCGCCAATAAAACCAACACCTTAATGCAGCTGAAGGAATTTCGTCGTTTTTTAACATATATTATACTAGCTGACGCCCCAAATCGTCCATTTCAATTATGAACATACGAAGATATTCATTATTCAGTGTTATTCAGAGACGTACAGTACAAAACGATGGAACAGTACCGGTACACAGCCCGCATCTCGTGGTCGTGCGGTAGCGTTCTCGCTTCCCACGCCCGGGTTCCCGGGTTCGATTCCCGGCGGGGTCAGGGATTTTCTCTGCCTCGTGATGGCTGGGTGTTGTGTGCTGTCCTTAGGTTAGTTAGGTTTAAGTAGTTCTAAGTTCTAGGGGACTTATGACCACAGCAGTTGAGTCCCATAGTGCTCAGAGCCATTTGAACCAGTACTGGTACAGTTCCACAGAACTCAGTGACATGCCCGGTATGTATGGGAAAGTATGTAGCAATGCTCTTGGTGCTGAAAGGCTGTACAGGAAAAGATTTCCTAACCAACATAATCTGTCACGATGAGTATTTATGTCTCTCGGTGGACGAATGCCAGAATTGTAGCTGCCTGTGATGTGATTCGAAACACACCAGGCGTATTTATCAGGGTGCGTCAGAATCTTGTTCGCCGATGTCATGCTTGCATTGAGGTTGACGACCGTCAGTTTCAGCACATTTTGTAAGATAAAGTATTGATGGTATCTGCAGTTAACTGTAACTCATGTAAATAAAAAAGTACACAGTAATGTGATTTTGTTCCTATTATTTACTTAAGCTAGCTTCTCCGACCCCAGGTGCCCTGCCTCAAATTGTTCGTTAGAACATCCCCTACGTTCCGTTAAATTTTTGCACGCTCTTACGGAAAAATACTGTATATTATGCATTCGCATAAGCAACGGGTGCTACAAATTTGCTTTGAAACGACATTACGGTGCTGCGCAGAAGGAATTTAAAGCTTTGGTTGACAGTGAAAGAGCAAAAAATTACAACGTTAAACAGACGGGATTCATTGTTCTGCGGCTCATCCGAACTTAGCAACTTCTACCTGCTAGTGGAAAATGAAACACTCGAATTCGGTGGCTCTTCCCAAAGCGCCTCATAAACGTTACACACGAACTCTGTAACTTCTGCCTTCTCATGGCAGACTAACTGCACGAAGCCGACAGACTCTTCCAAAAGTGAACTGAGACCAAGCGCACGGACTTCCGCCACGTCGTTAAAGACTATTGTAAACACTATACCAATGAACAAGATATAAAAGGAAACAAATTGTATTTAGACATAATGATTCTTATTTCAAATTTCACGTATTTACAAAATTGGTGATAACAAGTGCATTTCTTTTATCTTACATTTTTTTTTCACTTCTGCTTTGTATGAAACGCATTTTACAGTTTCTAATTTGTCAGTTTCACCATTTATGAGTAAATATAATTTGTGTTGTAGGAAGGCTTGCCTCTTCTTGGATATTGATTCCATTTTGGTGATGTGGCTTAGTTTTGGACAGTTAATTCCTTTGTAGGTATCAGTTTATTAGACTTCTTACAGACTTGAAGATTTCTGGGTGAGGATATTCACATGAAGCACTGAAACGGGAATGAAAGCTTTCACAAGCGTTATTCATTCTCCATAAGGAAGCACAAACTGCTACCGAATCTTGAGGAGCAAATAACGCGTCCTCTTCATCATCCATGTAATTTTCAATTGAATAACCCGCAAATTTTGTGAGTTTTTCGTCATTTGGCTGTATGCTGAGCAGGTCAGCAAAAACATCAGGAACGTGTTGAAAGTTTAAGTAACTAAGCCCAAAGATGTAATGCAGTCACTAGTCTTTTTCATTTTTATGGCCTTTGCACATCGAATCCAAACCAAGCGTTTGTATATTTCGCAATTTGAAGTTTGTAGAAAGAAATAATATTTGTGGAAATTTAAAAAGCAAGCTTTTTTTGATCGGCGAATAAGTAATACGCACAACCCTTGTTAGTCTGAATAATATATAGCTAGTTACAAGAATAACTGTTTTTAAAAAAAATCTTTCAACTGTAATACAGTTTTCTTAAAATAACAGTTACGACTATACTTACCAAGCTTTAGCCAAGTGAAACCGACAACCTGTAATCTTCACTGCTGGGAAGACAAGCATGATAATCTCATGGATGGACTGTTCGAAGTCAGTTGCCACTGGTTTTGGATTAAAAGACATTAATCTTGAACACATTGTATAAATTTCAAATATGTGTCGTCCTTCTTATCTCTTACAACTCTAAACAGAAATGGTATGTAACTACCTCCAGACTAATTGTGGACCCCAATCTAAAATAGCTACGGCAGCAAGAAACTATATTGATGGATGCTACTTTCCAACATACAGTGGAAGATTTTTTGATTTTAAACTCGCTACTGTTGAATTTATGAAGAGAAAAGGAGTGCAGAAACGAAACTTGGAACACCTGCTATGGTTGCATGCTTTGCATTTTAAGTGTACTTGACTACACACAGCCTACATTAAGACATTTCAAGGCGATAAGCGACTTCCTTCTGAACTGATGAGAATATGTTCAGAAAGAATATCGCGTTGTGGAAGGGAAACGTTCCGATAAACACAATCCAGTTCTGTAAGCTCACTGGTGCGAAAGAAAATGCGAGGTTTGAACAGTTTTGCCTTGAAAGAATTACGAGAATAGTTTCCTATACTTTTTCAGCACACTGCCTATCTTACATCTCTTTCCGAGCTGTTTTCGAGACACTTTGCTGTTTCAGTTGAAAGTGCTCCTGTGCATGTGCATGTATAACTGACTGGCCTGTAAGGTAATTGCCGTTTTAATGACAAATCCTTTAACGTTCAAGCTGTCCAGGACGTCAACATTGCTTTCCTCAGGGAGTATTTACGCATCTCCATGATGAGGTTGTGAAAGTGCTACAGTATTTCGATCGACATATTTGTCTGCAAGACCTTTTTTCGATTATGAATCTAAATAAGTCACGGCTATATGGCAGCCTGTGTGCGAAAACCTGTGAAATTGTCTGCATCTGTCCTTATACCGACAGTTTGTGCCAGATAAAAATTATATTAGGGCTTCAGCGGGCCAAAAAAATTAATCAGTATTGAAAATTGATTTTATTTGTCATCTCTGTTGTTGAGATATTTGAAACATAAAACCAAGTTGTACGCAGTGCGACTGCATTGCCATTTAAATGTGGGGCGTTCGGAGATTCCCCTTCTTTTACCCCTCCTCACGCTCAAACTGCATGTCGTGCCGGTGGGGAATCGTGGAGTGAGGCTGAATGCTACGGTACTCGTGCCAGGGCTTGGCTCACGTTCCAGTGTGAATGTTCACCTGGAATACTATTGGTTCCTTCTTCCTACTTAAGAGCATGCGGACTGTATGATAACTTATAGCAAAATCTTACAGTGTTACAAGCTCGCGATATTACACATAGTCACGCTTTTATACTGGGCCGTAGTTCCCAGGTTGTACCAAAGAGCAGAACTATCATTAATTAAAACGAGGCTTCTTCATTTGATATCTAATCTTCTCTAGGGCTACCCGCAAATAGCTCGACAGACACTGCCTCGAGCGCTAGTTTCTCTAAGGGTGCTCTTCTTAGTCACTGCTGAGCAGTGACAACCACAGATCAGTGCAGACGGGAAAGCACTGTACAGTGCAGTGAGTGCAGAACCAAGTCCAGAGTTGGCCGGACCTACCATCATTTTAATGCGGCATGTCACTTTCAGCTTACAGATAGGTACTGTGGATTACTTCACCACCCTTGTTGAACATCCGACTGTTGAAGAAGGCTATGCGTCACCTCAACTGGATATTTCTTTTTCCAGCGTATGCTCACTATCCTCACATGTCGAAGAGAGTAGTGCCTGCTCTAAGACGTTCTGCAGGCTCTTCAGTTGCAGGTTCTTCGTGATATATCCGGTTCCACGTAGGCACCCACTAGAGGCCGGTAGTCACAGTAACAAAAGTTTATTTCTCTGACACAACATTAACAAAATCTTCGACGTATTAGAGAGATACAATTTCTGTAAATCTGAAACTAAACAAAAGTCTTCTACAAGTGAATAACTAAACAACAGTTCTTCGATGACAAACAACGTTAAAGTTCCTGAATTCCAAAATCAAGTATTTAAGTTCTTCAGCACGTGGAATTAATCCAAACACTCTTTAAATATGAGACAGATCTTGAAATATAAATAAATTTAAGTTTCGAATTAAGTAAGTTTCTCAGTTCTTGGTTTTCGAAACAAAGTCTGCGCTCTAGCTTAAGTCGTGGAAACAAAACAGTTTCAAAGTACATTACAGCAGTACTTCACAGGAGAAGCATCGACTGTAAAACTGTAGAAAAAGGTGCGGCACGTCAACGACCTCTCCGTCGCCATGCGCACCTCCTGGAGGACTGACCGGAATGGTGTTGCCGCCTAAGGCGCTACAGTCATGGACTGTGCGGCTGGTCCCGGCGGAGGTTCGAGTCCTCCCTCGGGCATTGGCGTGTATGTTTGTCCTTAGGATAATTTAGGTTAAGTAGTGTGCAAGCTTAAGGACTGATGACCTTAGCAGTTAAGTCCCATCAGATTTCAGACATATTTGAACATTTTGGTGTTGCCGCCACCTGGTGGTAGGGGCACGGAGTTCCGGACTTCATTGCTCCCGCGACGTCTGTTCCGTACGGGAGGAGCTCGCCGCGGCTACCCACACGACTTAGATGTTGTGCGGGCTGCTGTAGGCGCCTGGCGACTAGGGCGCCACGGCACGACCATTCTTCTGCCAGGCGAGCAATGCATTTCCGCCGCAGGGCCGAATACCAACAATACAGAAAAGAACGGCGAGAACAAAGAACCTCTTACTGCAACGTCCTGCCGGCGCACTGGGTTGATATACGCTTAAGAAAAAGTGCTGTTCTTGTATGCCAGATTGGAGGAGCGAAGTCTAACGTATAGGATCAACTTCATGAGCTAGGTTTTAGAAAATGGAAGGCAATGTAGCATGTCGTAAACGTGGCAATAGCTTTAGCAAGAAACGCCCTTTGAAATAGATAGTGGGCATAATAATAAACATTCTGTTGGGGTGTTTGACAATCTGTGGTGGCCAGCGCTTTTTGACTACCTGAGGGAGTCCACAACCGTATGATATAGTCAGGGCAGAGAGCCAAGACTCACATGTCCGGATGAACACTTCCATAACAAGAATTCTAAAGGCTGTCCATGGAGGCCCATCACTGATCCTATATTCTGTGATTTGTCACTGGATCCACTTCTAGGATATATGCAAGATAATGAAGCAGTTACAGCTGTTCTGGCATTGTGACTGTGATATCATGATCCTTGTGAAAGCTAATTTGAGAGGCAGTCTGAAAACATGCTGTTACTCACTTCCACAAGAGGTGCACGACTGGTGCCAAGGACTAAACTTACCAGCAGCACACGGGCTGCTGCTGGTGGCGCGTGCACGGGGCCAGCGAGCAGTACTCCTCATTGTGTCAGGACCTTCAAAGTACCGTATCTGTGGAGAAACTTAAGGGGGCACTTTGCAATACGTCTACATGAACTAAAATCACGAAACAAAGTAGGAAGGTTGTGACTGAAAGAAACGACTACTAATGTCCAGAACCTCATAGGAGTGCAGGCCATAGACCGAAAAGCAACAAGAAATCGTATCCCCTCTCTGTGGCACATACATAGTGATGACACCGGTGAAGGATGATGAACCCACAAGTTCTTCCGAAATATCTAACGAAGACGTCGTTTATGCCATCTCAGCCCCTCAAGATCGCGTACCAGTTCTCTGATGCGCAGATATCCACGTGGCGCTCTCTTGTATAGCAACGAATAGAAATAAACAAACAGGTACGCCTACAGAGAAGAGAATACTCTAGAGCATATTACACCCATCAAAGAAAGTTTTGCATCACCCCGATTCCCAGAACTCCTGAAGATGGACGTTGACTGTGTATATTGTATCACAGACACCTTCCCTTTGACTGTTCAGAGATGTCACTAAACATGCCCAAAGATGTAAACAATCATGCATGAGCAGCGCCTATTAGACGGAGGGAGTCCGACAGCCGATCAGTTCCAGTCATTCCACCAGGAAGGAGGTACACGGCTCGTGTTGTCTACAGTTCAATCATGCCTAGACGGTCAGTACCGCGGTTCGATTACGTCCGCATTGTTACTTTGTGCCAGAAAGGGCTCTGAACAAGCGAAGTGTCCAGGCTTCACGAAGTGAACCAAAGCGATGTTGTTTGGACATGTACGAGATACAGAGAGACAGCAACTGGCGATGACATGCCTCGCTCAGGCCGCTCAAGGGCTACTACTGCAGTGGATGACCGCTACTTACGGATTATCGCTCGCAGGAATCCTGACGGAATGCTTTCTGTGCAGCCAGGGAACGTGGTGTTACGACTAAAACTGTGCGCAATAGGCTACACGATGCGCAACTTCACTCTCGAACTCCATGGCGAGGTCCATCTTTGAAACCACGACACCATGCAGCGTGTTACAGATGGGCCCAACAACATGCCAAATGGACCGCTCAGGACTGGCATCACCTTCTCTTCACTGGTGAGTGTCGCATATGCCTTCAACCAGACAATCGTCGGAGATGTTTTTGGAAGCAACCTGGTCATGCTGAACGCCTTAGTCACACTGTTCAGCGAGTGCAGCAAGATGAAGGTTCACTGATGTTTTGGGGTGGCATTATGTGGGGCCAACGTACGCCGCTGGTGGTCATGGAAGGCACCGTAATGGCTGCACGATACGTGAATGCCATCCTCCGACCGATAGTGCAACCATACAGGCAACATACTGGTGAGGCATTCGTTTTCATGCACGACAATTCATGCCCCCCCATCTTGCACATCTTGTGATTGACTTCTTTCAGGATAACGACATCGAACAATTAGACAGTCCAGCATGTTCTCCAGACATCAACCCTATCGAACATGCCTGGGATGGATTGAAAAGTGCTGTTTATGGACGACGTGACCCACCCACCACTCTGAGGGATCTACGTCGAATCGTTGTTGAGGAGTGGGACAATCTAGCCAACAGCTCCTTGATGAACCTGTGGATAGTATGTAGGCATGCATCAGTGCAAGAGAACGTGCTACTGGGTATTAGAGGTACCGGTGTGTACAGCAATCTGGACCACTACCTCTGAAGGTCTCGCTGTATGGTGGTACAACATGCAATGTGTGGTTTTCCTGAGCAATAAAAAGAGCGGAAATGATGTTTATGTTGATCTCTGTTCGGATTTTCTGTACAGGTTCCGGAACTCTCGGAACCGAGGTGATGAAAAACTTTCTTTGGTGTATGTATTTGAGAATTATAGGTGAGAACAACTGATTCAGTATGGGACATGAAATCGTTTAATAAGAGTAAACCTGGGATCACCGAGGGAGCATAGTTAACGATGTGTGCAAAGAGGCTTGTGAACTATATTATGGCTCAAATGGTTACGTTCTATGGTCTGCGACAGGTATGACTTGCTGCGGGAACAAGGAGCGGAGGAAAATAAATGTGCCGACAGATACTGCTACTACGCAGAATTTGACGTAAAATTCAGATTGTTTCAAAATGTCCCTGCACCTTCCACGTGGTCGATAGTGTACCATTTGTTAGAAATTGGATAAGTGACTGTGAGGAGTCTAATGCAAAAACTAACAGTGATCTGTATTATACAGTGTGTTTCAGAAGTGATGGTCAATATTCAGTGATATGACAGGAATGATAATTCGAAACAAAAAAGTCAAGTAAACATACGTTCTAAAACGCATACCTTAAGAGCTTTGAGCAATGCTTGATCTTCGATACTGTGAAACCCATCTCCTCTACTGCAAGCTCTTTGATTTCCATATTTTGATACATCTACGTCTACGTGATTACTCCGCTATTCACAATAAAGTGCCTGGCAGAGGGTTCAACGAACCACCTTCAAGCTGTCTCTCTACCGTTCTACTCTTTAAAGCGCGCGGGAAAAACGAGCTGATAAATTTTTCTGTGCGAGCCCTGATTTCTCTTATTTTATCATGATGATCATTTCTCCCTATGTAGGTGGATGCCAACAGAATGTTTTATCAATCGGAGGAGAAAACTGGTGATTGAAATTTCATAAGATCCCATCCGAACGAAAAAATCCTTTTTTTAAATGATTGCCACTCCAATTCACGTATCATGTCTGTGGCACTATCTCCCCTATTTCGCGATAATACAAAACGAGCTGCCCTTCTTCGTACTTTTTCTATGTCATCCGTCTGTCCCATCTGATGCGGATCCCACACCGCACAGCAGTACTCCAGGATAGGGCGGACAAGCGTGGTGAAGCAGTCTCTTTGGTAGACCTGTTGCACATTCTAAGTGTTCTGCCAATAAATGGTAGTCTTTGGTTTGCTCTACCCTCAATATTACCTATGTGATAGTTCCAATTTAAGTTATCTGTAATTGTAATCCCTAAGCATTTAGTTGAATTTAGATCCTTCAGATTTGTGTGACTTATCGCGTAATCGAAATATAGTGGCTTTCTTTTAGTACTCATGTGTATAACTTCACACTTTTCTTTATTTAGGATCAATTGCCACTTTTCGCACCATACAGATATCTTATCTAAATCATTTTGCAATTCGCATTGGACATCTGATGAAATTTTGGAAATTTGTGGTAAGGTCTTATGGGACCAAACTGCTGAGGTCATCGATCCCTAAGCTTACGCACTACTTAATGTAACTGAAACTAACTTACACTAAGGACAACACACACACCCATGACCGAGGGAAGATTCGAACCTCCGACGGGGAGAGCCGCGCGGACCAAGACAAGGCGCCCCTAGACCTCGCGGCTACCCCGCGCGGTTCATTTGATGACTCTACAATCTAAGACGGCTACTAAGTTTGTGTCCTATATCATTAATATAGATCAGGAACAATTGAGGGCCTATAACACTTCGTTGTGGAATGCCGGATATTACTTATGTTTTACTCGATGACTTTCCGTCTATTACTGCGAACTGTGACCTTTCTGACAGGAAATCACGAATCCAGTCGCACAACTGAGGCGATATTCCACAGGCACACAGCTTGTTTAGAAGACGCTTGTGAGGAACGGTGTCGAAACCCTTCTGGAAATCTGAAAATATGGAATCAATTTGACATTCCCTGTCGATAACACTCTTTACTTCATGGGTATAAAGAGCTTGTTGTATTTCGCACGAACGATATTTTCTGAACCCGTGCTGACTATGCGTCAATGGATCGTTTTTCTTCGAGGTACTTCGAGGTACTTCATAATGTTCGAATACAGTATGTGTTCCAAAACCCCTTCTGCAAATGGACGTTAGTGATATGGGCCTGCAATTAAACTGATTACTCCTACATCGCTTTTTGGGTATTGGTGTATCTTGAGCAATTTTCATGTCTTTAGGTACGGATATTTCTGTGAGCGAGCGATTCTATGTAATTCCTAAATATGGAGCTATTGTGTCAGCATTTCTGACCTATACGGACGAATATTTTGGCCGAGCGGTTCTGGGCGGTTCAGTCTGGAACCGCGCGACCGCTACGGTCGCAGGTTCGAATCCTGCCTCGGGCATGGATGTGTGTGATGTCCTTAGGTTAAATAGCTTTAAGTAGTTCTAAGTTCTAGGGGACTGATGACCTCAGATGTTAAGTCCCATAGTGCTCAGAGCCATTTTGAACCATTTAAAGGAATATATGTAAACAGAAAATCCGGTTGATTGTAGAGTAATTTGTAATAGACTATACTGCTGAACAAATAAATAAATGAATAATTACACCACATGCACGTTTATGATGTTTAATGTTACGTTGCCTGTCGTACTTATTACACATTATAGAATGAGAATGCGTAAAGTAATTGTCATTTTCATGTAATGGGGAGTGGTGCGCTTAGGTCATCAGTGGGGACAGCACTGCAGTTGAAAATACCTCGAATATGAAATCCGTTCTGTAATACGGCTTTCAGTCGTAAAAAAAATCTTGTAGAATATGCGCTGCAAGTGCAACGAATGTGACTAATTAAGGTGCCCGTCGATGTCGTCGTTTGTTTAAGTGTGGAAACCGCATTGTTCGGGATGCCGACGCATGTGTCTGTTTGTAATTACTTTTCTAATAAATATATTTTAATTATTCCTGTTCTTAGTTAACAGCACAATGGAGGTTATTTTCGTCGTATCTCAAAATTGGGTTGCTTTGCGTGTGCTGTTGTCACGTGCTACAGCGAGACTCTCCGTTCCCCAGAGACCATAACACATGGTGGCAGCTGCCTTCAGCGCTGGTCCAGCCGGAGTACGCCGCCGCCCCCACCGCCGCCGCAGCCGCCGCCGCCGCCTCCGGCGTCTGGCCATATTGATCGGCCGGCGTCCTGCTCTGGTGCGATCGCCCGCCGAGTAAACACCACCCTCTGGCCCACGTGTTCGCGCACGTGACAGGATCCAAGCCCTCCAAACTTCAACATCCCGTCAACTTTGAGAGCATTAAGCGACTTATTTGCAGGCTATAGTTCGGAAGTTGTGAAAAATTCATTGTACTTTCCATCACCCAGATCCAGTTACTTCCACACAACATACGCTTTGTACCGTACTACAGCATCATCTACAGTTCATAAGCTACAGAACGGTGCGTGTTGGTAGGTAACTTAATAGACGTTTTAGAGACTTTCTTTTCTATTCCAGTGGCATGTGGAACGAGGTAATCAAGACTGCCTACCTACATGCACAAGAAAATGAACCCAGATATCTCTTATTTTATTCTCGTACTTCTTGCACGTGATACTCTCTGTAGACAATAGGACTGCAGCACAGTCCCTCTCGAAAATTGGTTGTCTATACTTGTCTTAGAAATAGTTTGAAGAAAGACAATCCTCATTTAAAATAACTGTAAATTTAGAAAAAAAGCTTTCGATAATATTGACTGGAATGCAGGTACACTATCTGGAAGTCCAGAAGTTATCATGGATAAGGAAAACAGCCACCAATTGCCTACATCGACAATTAGTTAAGGTGTGATTATGCTATTGCAAGCCGAAAATCAGTTAACTAGATAAATTAATCCGGTAGAACGTACAAAATATTGCGCTTTTCATTTATGTTTCCCAGAAACTTGTACAGGAATCAGACTGAATTTCTTTGAGTCGAAGGGCATTAAAGGGAGACAGCAATTGGGAAGGGAGTGAGACCAGCTGCCGAGAATTCTTCCGGGTTGTATGGCCGTGGTCCATGGAACTCTTCTATCCCTGACGTTTCGTCCAAAGCTACGCTGGACATCTTCGGAGGTGCTCCTGGTTGTGCTGAGTCTTGCTGGGACCAGTTTGAGAAATCTGGGAAGAGAATTAAATCCACGCCAAAGTAGTAAGACATAACAAATGCCCATCTGGACAGACTGATAAGTGTCTCGGAAAGGTTTCTACAAACAATAAAACAAGGGTAATGATGTGTATCAGAATTAATTCGGGTGGCGCTGGAGGAAATAGATTGTGATGTGAGGTGCTTGACGTAGCATATGAGATCTGCTTTTTGGTCACCAAGACTGCTGACGACAGTAGAAAATTAGATGTTTGATCACTTCAGTAATGAACAATTACTGAATCAAACTGAGGGAAAAAAGAATTTATAAGTGGTCTGCTATGTTAAGAACTGCTCCACTAATATGAGCATAAAGGCTAATCGCAAATTTATTGAAGCTATGGCTCTTTTCATGCATATTTATGACCCAGTAATCTAATTTTTCATGCAATCATCCATTAAAGAGTCGTTTGGCCTGAAAAATACACCAGCATAAATTTCGAATTTCTGTTGCTTGTCAAGATCGAAATAAATTGTTTGTGCAGATTCTGGCTTTGTAGCAGATTAAAATTAGCTGATGCAGCAGGCTGTACGTTGAATATCTCATAATGCACAATAAACCAATAGGAGCACTTCCATTTAATAATTAACATTGCTAAGATCAATAATTTACAACAAAGTGCCATATCATGCTTCTTAAATTAACTCCTCTTGCCGCTGTTGCACCCAGTTTTATCTCAGTGTCAATACCATTTGTGACCACAGCCGATTTTGATACTGAACTTGCCCGGCCGGTGTGGCCGTGCGGTTAAAGGCGCTTCAGTCTGGAACCGCGTGACCGCTACGGTCGCAGGTTCGAATCCTGCCTCGGGCATGGATGTGTGTGATGTCCTTAGGTTAGTTAGGTTTAATTAGTTCTAAGTTCTAGGCGACTGATGACCTCAGAAGTTAAGTCGCATAGTGCTCAGAGCCATTTGAACCATTTGATACTGAACTTACTACCCGGTTGGAATTAACAAAATGAATGAGAAAAATATACAGTATAAGTTTTATGACTGGTGTGACCAAAACGATAGTTAGACATACTTAACTTCTATCTTGTGCAGTTGTGTTATATTTTTAATTAACTTTGGTTTGTACTGGATCTACATATAGTCGTCATTCCTTGATGAATTATATAATTGTTAAGAAAGGTATATATATATATATATATATATATATATATATATATATATATATATCGCCATGTACATCGTGACGAGATCCTTAAACTAACGCCTTGATTACTCCCACGTCAGTCGTCATTAAAATATTACCACTTGATGACGATTTGTCCATTATGTCTTCATTCAGTGTAATGCGTTTTCAGGAATGTGGAAGTAACCTATATGAACGTGATACTGATGTGATCAGCACATCGGACTCTTTAATATGAAATGCCGTGCATCCCTGTAGCTTCGCTGATGCCCACACAGTGTTCTTATGATTAAAACTCCAATAGCTCCGCGACCGCATTCATTGGCAATAACTTCCCAAGAAAACAACACCCGGCCTGTGGTGGTTGACCGGTTTGGCAGAGCTGCGTGGGCTGGCGGTCCAAAAGCCTGTGTTTGGCAAGCCTGGGGACCACGCCCACCTCAGGGGCCAGCGTTCCGTGTGTCGTGGCTCAGTTTTTCTCCTTGTTGTTGACGTAATCTTGCACTTCTCACGTTTGTAGTAAGTCTCTGAACGTACAGAAAAGTCCTCCATTTCTTTATGATCATCCACCGCCTATAATTTGATGTAGACGACGCCATAGAATTCGTCGTCCAGCATAACCCATAGTGTTCTTTAAGTAAAACACCTTTCGAGACAATCACATATTTACGGAGGTACTCCATAAGATAATGTCTTTATAAGCTGCCGGTAACGTCGTCTAGTGTGGGAGGTCTTTCGGAAATCTATAAAGGGTATCCACCTGTAGTCCTAGAACTGCTATCGGAAAAAATGTGTGTTTCATCAGTTACAGTAGGAGCTACTCCGTACCAATTATTCTTGTTAAGAACTAAATGCTGAGCCGTATAACAACCAAAATGATGCTTTGCGAAGAACACTGTCCTTAAGTTCATGAAAAGATGGCTCTTTCTTAACTGGCATCGGAAACAGATGCCAAACGTCTTTTAAATGATGCTGTCCATATTAGAGCACAGTTTTTAAATGACGTATAAGAAGGTTAAAGTCGGAGTGATCAAAGGCGTAGCACGTTCTCGGAATGGACAAGATGGACTGGAGTTTGGATGCTCCTTTGCTCAACGGACGGTCCCTTCCTTCACACGAAAGGATTAAAGAAATAGAAAAAAAAAACATGACAGAAAACTGAATCTTAATGAGCTAACATGATTTTAAAAACGACTAGTACGAAATAAGAACCACGTCTCCTACACGTTTCGTTGAGTGTACACAATGTTCAAATGGCTCTGAACACTATGGGACTTAACATCTGAGATCATCAGTCTCCTAGACTTAAAACTAACCTAAGAACATCACACACATCCATGACCGAGGAAGGATCCTGCGACCGTAGCAGCAGCGTGGTTCCGGACTGAAGCGCCTAGAACCGCTCGGCCACAGTGGCCGGCCTACACAGTGCGCCGTGTTAGTTGTGTACTTGCGATATAATTAAAATTATGTTCTGTATTCTCTCATAAATAGGTGGTAAAAGACTGTTTTAGCACCGTATGTGGTTTTCGGTCTACTAACATTTTGAATATGTTGCAATAACATAGCGTGGAAACGAGAACATCGTCTGCCCTTGCATTTTAGTTTCCCTGCGATAGCAAAATGGTTCAAATGGCTCTAAGCACTATGGGACTTAACATCTGAGATCATCAGTCCCCTAGACTTAGAACTACTTAAACCTAACTAACCTAAGGACGTCGCACACATCCATGCCCGAGGCAGGATTCGAACCTTCGACCGCAGCAGCAGCGTGGTTCCAGACTGAAGCGCCTAGAACCGCTTGGTTACAACGGCCGGCTCCCTGCGATAACAACTTGAGAGTGAATTTATTGGCTCTGAATTAATCTAAAACGGTATGTATTAGTGAACTTCATACGGAATGAGATATAAGTAACACAAACCACGAAAAATATGACGAATAAAATCAAAATTGATCTGTACAATTTTTTAAACAAGCGTCAACTTTGCTATGGACCAACAAAGTTCACTGCGAGCAACTGATTTCGCTCCACACACACAAGTTTTTCTATGCCCTACTCTGGTTTTGCGAATAACATTCTCAGAAGGTAGGCACTTCCGCAAACCATGCTAATGGATTTACTTTAATTAGGGCTCCATCAACCAACACACAGGTTTTCAGCTACTAAACGGATTCCACGGGACAACGGGCGTTAGAGCCTGTACGTTCGGACGGGATCTTCCAAATAGTGGGTAACTTCGCAATTCGGCTGAATTATTTAACCCTAAGTTACTAAACCCTCGTAAAATTTACTATTGTAATCGCTATCTCTTTGTGATTAGTGACACGTGCTCTTCAATACCTTCATGGAAAGTATAGTTGTTAAAAATGGTTGAATTATTTATTTCCTGACTCCATGTGGCTGGTGGCACTATTATCGTAAATATTACGAAAGTTTAGTAATGGTGTGCCTGTTTTCTAGTAGTCAGCATACTTCTTGTATCGCTCATAATTTGTCTCAGTGTGGCATTGTAGGTGAAAGCAGTCCCAGCCAGAAGGGTTTTGGCTTATACATCACTGGCGCTCTCCAGTGCTAATCTCGTCTTTTGCCACTGAAATTAGCGCACTGTGGATGGTGCTGAGTTTGATTTTGGCACTAACATACTGAGTGATTCGCTTCAGAAAGTTGACAGACACAAGCAGTGAAGACTTTAAAGAAGAGATAGATTTTCTTCAAGAAGATGATTTGAAGCAGCAAATGAAGTGAATGAAGAATCACTGGGTGACCGTCGAAGAAAGCAGAAGACACTGTAGTCATTTTGTGTGTAAAATACTCTTGGAGTCATAATGATTAGATTAATTTGTAACTAGTGCATAGCATAAACTATGTCTTCCTTTCCTATAACATTTTGAGCAGCAAAATTGGCATTATAGGGTATAAAACAGGAAATTTCGTATGCAGCGTGTCACCTATAAATTATGACTTACTTTGAATAAAATTCGGAGCAGTAGAATTTACGATGGTTTAGAAGTAATGAAACATTACTACCCTAGGTTCAACGACGTTCGCGTTGAATGTTAATTATTGTCATTCTTCAGAGTAGGAAGCGTCTGTGTTTTCATTCTAGTTAGTTTGATTTTATTTGCACTTGCACCGTACCTTAGATATACGGTGGATTATGTCTCGCATATATTAATATATTTGTCACCAGAAGCTCTATGAAGAAAGAAACGTAGATTCTTACCTCTATATAAAAATGTGCAGCTTTGAGGAATATTCTCTGCTCGTAGTGTATGTAGGACGTTGATCTCTAGGAAGCAGTTATTCCTCATTCGTCTTGTTCACAGATGAAGCCTGCGAAGAACTCGATGTCCGAGTAACGAGAAATGCACCAATTGAACCACCAGACAGGACCAACTGTCGTTGCTCAGCAACCGCGTGTACGTCATGGCGGATCTACGCGCCGCTCTTTGCCGACGCCTGATTGTGTGTTGACTGCTGACTGAAACTACACGGTTTTGTTTCTGCGCTCTGCCGGTTCGTGACGCAACACTTGTTGCCAGTCTGTGAACTTATCGGATACGTGCAGACAGTGTTTGCCTGTCTCCTTCAGAGCAGAACCTATTTGAACGTACTCATGGTTGCATTCGTCCCTTTGCTAGCCACGGTAGTACTGCAAGTCCGTTACTGCGAGGCGGTGTCCGTATTCTGCTGTTTGAGCTTTTTTTTTACACGTGTCACAATGCAAGGGCCAAATTCTACTTGTCATAGTGTGGGGGTTAGAGGCCAGTCGATGAGCGGTGCTCTAGTGACAATAGCGACTCGTTCCTTTTTGAGTCAAGGCGTAGTATCCGTGTTACTTTTCCCAGATGGGATCGTTGGCAGTACCGACGTTGCCGTTTGAAAGTCATTGTTTATGAGAGTGGCATGGCAGCAATGAAATATGAAGCAATTCATGAACAGCATATTTACTCATAGTGTTCTGGTAGTTGGTCTGCACACTCGGACAGTAGTATATAGTGAGTTTTTCCTGCTTCTAGTGTGCACCATCTTATCATATCACATAAACTGCTCTTCTTTTTTCTGCTGTTATTTTTCATCGCTCATGCTTATGATAAGGTGGCATCTCCGGCTGTTGAACATCACATTCCACCTTTCTGACGTACTGAAGCCAATGGCAAAGAGTTCTAAGTCTTCGAATATAGTACGGAAGATTGGTGTTGGAGAAAGCAAAATCTGAAAGAATTCTTTGTCATATATGAGTGAGACTGAAGGAAATCCAACAGCCAGAAGCCTCGAATTCGGTTACGGGAGTCGAGCAACAAATACGAGTATGCGAGATTAAACACGTCTGCTCGCGAGACTGTGGGACTGCAGATTCCTTTGTTCAGTTTGAGTTTGACTAAAATTTACAACATGGCTCCTCTACAAATTTTTTTGTAACTAACGTTTATTTTATCTTTCAGGTAAGTCGTGACACACTGGGAAGAGACTTCGTCGGCTTATGTACCAGCAGTGCAGAGTAACTGTAAGTGACGACACATAATTTTCTTTGTCATTCCATTGCTTAATGCTGAAATGTAGTTGAACACATTAAATGTGATAGGAGCTGGTCGAACGTTTCTCGTGACAAAGTTGGAAAGGCATCACTCACACGACGAAACCCCGCAGTCTGTTTGTGACGTAAACGCGATCTCCACAAATACGAGGGTAATCCCAAAAGTAAGGTCTCCTATTTTTTTATAAGTAAATAGATATGTTTATTTCTACAATGGTTTACATAAGTTTACAGCCTGAATATTTGTCTATTTTTCGAAATAATCACCATTTCTGTCGATGCATTTTTGTAGACGCTGTGGCAGTTTTTGTATGCCCACGTCATACCAGCTCTTCGCCGTGCTGTTCAGAAAGTTATGAACCTCTTGTTTCACCTCGTCGTCGGAGCTGGATCGCTGGGACCACAATTAACGCTGACAGATACTGTGAGACTCTGAAAAAACTCAAACGGGCGTTTCAGAACCGGAGAAGGGGAATGTTGACTAAGGGCATACACATTCTACATGACAACGATCGCCCACACATCGCTCGGCAAAACGTTGCTCTCCTGCAACAGTTTCAGTGGAACATAATCACCCACCCACCCGCCCTCCCTGTAGTCCTGACTTGGCGCCCACTGAATATCACCTGTTCCCTAGGTTAGAAGAACATTTGGCCGGAAACCGATTCAGCTCCGACGACGAGGTGAAAGAAGAGGTTCATAACTTTCTGAACAGCATGGCGGCGAGCTGGTATGACATGGGCATACAAAAATGCATCGACAGAAATGGTGATTATGTCGAAAAATAGCTAAACGTTCAAGCTGTGAACTGATGTAAACCACTGTAGAAGTAAGCAGGTTTATGTACTTATAAAAAAATTAGGGTACCTTACTTTTGGGATTACCCTCGTAACAACTCAACAGCGTGAGTTTGACTGGGAGCCTCGCACAGTGAGTTAGCAGCTTGTTTATATCGTCGTAGACATGTATCTCTAGCATGTGCCTCCACTGGCTGGACATTAGGAGTGGTCTTCGTAACGTAGTAGCAATTATAGTGATGTAATGCCAAGAAACAATCTGAGAGAAAACATGGCAAGCGGTCGCGTTCCTAAAATGCTCGCTGTTTCCTGATTAACCAAACTCGGCGCTGATTGGCGTCAGCGCAGATGTCCCTCGACCCACTCCTGCCAGAACTGCGTCATTGCACGCTGGAATGCGGCACGTGCCAGCACGACTTGCCACGACTGACTGCCGCGTTCCGAAGCGACAGGCAGCGCTGACCCAACCTCGTCTGGTCTGGGCTGCTGCACTCCACGCTCCACCCAGCCGAGTCTACCCCTGTCCTGGCCAGGGTGCGCCTAAGGCCGAGAGCGCGCCGTCCACGTGACCTGTCCGCATACTACCCACGCGCCAACGCAGTGAAATCGATTTTCGACGACACGTAATGAAACCATATCGCAAACATAAGAAATTGATTGAATTCGATGCAAGAATGCGAATCAGAGTAACTCACATATTGATTTTCGAGAACAGAAAATAAAATCACTCCTCAGCTGTAGAAACACATGAGTATTCGAATGCAACGTTGTCTCAAAATTTCAAGTGAACCGACCTATTATTTTTAGTGTTTTGCGAGCACAAACATACGATGGCTGAATTTATATGTAGAGTATTTGAAGTGTAAGCTCAGATATTGTGACTGTTGGTAGAATACTTTAATGTGTGTCCTTTTCAGTTTTTAGTTATTTTTACTCTGCATCTATCAGTTGTCAAAAAACACGAACATTTTTTGTCATTACCAATAAATAATATATTAAATTACGACGGCCGACGGACGCGAGAATTGTCCCACGTTGGGCGCCAATCTCGCGTCCGTCGGCCGTCGTAATTTAATATATTATTTATTGGTAATGTTGATTGTTGCCGACTTACGTGGTGGGCCTTAATCAAAATGATATTTCATTCAATTTTGATTTAGGATTAAATGCTTTTGTGAAGTTCTCTTTTTTTAACAATATTGATCTTCAGTGGAATTAGACTCACTGAATCTTAAAACATGAGTATATAAGTTGAACAATGGAATAAACATTTCATATTAATTTCCTCTGCTAGTTAGTTCACTTTAAAGCAAAAAATCTTTAGTTATTAATTACAATTGTGGCCCACACACGGGCGAGTGTATTTCTTCTTACCTCCGTTAACCATTGCATTGTAGTCGGAGTCCTGGCTCTGGCTCTCGGCTGTGGTACTGAAAATAAGAATCTTAAAGCTACGTATTTTCTGCAACGTCGGGCGGCTGTGGAGATTATGTACATTATATTAATAGCGGGCGATTTATCGCTTCCGCAAATTTTTATAAGTTAATATCGCCACGTAATGGCGTCATTGGCTGCATCGGCCGGTGCGATTGTTGCGCTGTAAGTTACTCGAATGCAGGATAATTCAAGGAAGGCTGACATGAAATCGGGATCACCTCTTACAAATCAAAAGTGAACAATGATATTAAATCAATATATTATCTGCTTAATTAGTACAAATATCCTTACATTTGCCAGCACTCGCAAGATGTCTGTCTACACGCAACCAAGACAAGAGAAGAAGTGAAGACGACTAAAAAATTAACAAAAGAGCGTATCTTGTCGTCTCTTTAGATCATTTTGTTGTATTTCTTTGCCCTCGAAACTTATACAAAGAAATTATTATAATACGGATACATGAGAAAAATGTATATTATCCAATTTTTAAATGTCTCTTCTGAATAAGAAAAGACTTAAAAAACAGTATAATTTCACTGGGGACGCTATACAGTCTTTCCGCAAATACGTCACATAATTCATTACCTGCTGTTTGCTGACTGGTCTTAAATGCACCATTAAGTTGTTCAAATGGCTCGGAGCACTATGGGACTCAACTGCTGAGGTCATTAGTCCCCTAGAACTTAGAACTAGTTAAACCTAACTAACCTAAGGACATCACAAACATCCATGCCCGAGGCAGGATTCGAACCTGCGACCGTAGTGGTCTTGCGGTTCCAGACTGCAGCGCCTTTAACCGCACGGCCACTTCGGCGGCTGCCATTAAGTTGACTACGTTTCTCAGTACAGACTAACCGAATGCGTACATGCACTCAAATTTCAACACTTGACTTGCTGCCCAGTGGCAATAAGTATTAATGTCTTGCTCTTGCGACGTCTACTTAGAGGTACTAACAAACGTAAAAACATTCTGCTCCTGATAGCTACAATTATCAGTCTGCTAATGAACTAAATAGTTATATAACGCTGTTCAGTACACTGCCGTAAGTCACTAATAAAGATATCTGCACTTACATCCCAAACACAATGCAAATAAATATTAATTTTTTATTGAGTGGTATAATAGTGATGATGATGATGATGCTGATGATGACGCATGTTGGATCCGTAATATCGCAAACTGTGAATGGTCTCTCTGGACTTGTGTAACTCGCTGTTCATGTGGTGGCGCGACAATGAACTTACATTTTAGGGGAGGTCACTTCAAATAACAGCCTGCCGTCCAGATTTGGTACACTGGGGTTGCCCGAAATCGCTTAGCGGGTCTATCCGTGCGATTCCTTTCCCGTACTTCTTCAATCCGAGCTTCTGTTCCGGATCGAATGACATCGATGTTAATCCCAAGTTTTCCTTTGTTACTGTTTGAAACTAGCCGAAAAAGACGGTGCTGCTTTAGCCAGGCTGTTGTTGCTGTTCATAACTACTGCGGCAGAAGCTATTCCTCACTAGTAAACCATTTCAGACTCAGAATGACATCGACTTAAGGAGGTTTCAAGGGCAACAAGGCCAGCTGAGCCCGGTTTAGACGCGCGCTGTACAAACCAGTAACTCAGCCCCACCAGCGGTGCACCGACCCGATACTTCTCGCCTCACCGAGCCTCGTCAAACATTGCTTCCGTCGTTGTTCAACGCGGATTTACTCGTATGTGTTTTAAAACACACTTTAAAAAATAATTACTCTATAAAAAATAGCAGTCTCTAAGCTCATAAGGATTTCCCAACCACTTCTCGTGTAGCCAAGCACTCACAACAATAGAAAATTACACAGGATGTTTATAAAAGTGCCGCATATCGTTACAGGAGAAAGTGGTGATCTAAACTAAAAAAAAATTACTGTCAACACATATCCAGAAACAATTAGTTGCTGAGATACGGGCCTCATTTTCCCATGGTGGTCGCCTTTCTGTTGACCCCAGAGCAGCTACCCACTGTGGTTATCGATGATCCTTATACGTCCCTCTCACAGAATTACGTATTCCTGCCGATGACCTTGGCTGCCCTGGATTTGTCCACGTAGAAGAGTCACACAAGCTCCTGTATGCCGTGCACATTGTCTGCGGGCGTGGTATGCAGGAGTTCCTTCAAATGCCCTTACAACTGAAATCTAAGCGATTGGGTCGAGCTGCAGTTTAATGAGTAGGTTATGCCGGCCAGTCTAATCCATGCCAGATGGAATGCGGCGCTGAAGATGTCGTTTCGACAGACAGAACACGTGGCTGTGGAAAATAGCCGTTGGGTAATTTACAACAGAATAACATGTCAGCCATTTCCGGAGCGGAACAATAAGGCTCCATTTCTCTGCTTACCTTGTTAATATTGCGCTGAATCTTTAACGTTGTTCTGATGACAATATTATTCACAACGCTGCATAAAGAGTAGCCGATATGGGAGACAGCAACATAAAGGACTAAGTAACACCCGCTCACCCTCAATTCTTAAATAAACGAACTACCAAATAAATTAGAATGTTGTTCCTGATGCTGAAGTTTTACTGTATGGGAAGCGAAAATGTAGTAATCGATAAATTTGTTTCTTTCATTATTTTGTTGGTGACAGCAATGACAAAAAGTTCCGAAAAGGTCTGAAATTAAGTGAATAATTCGTTGGTAGTCGTTAAGTGCTCTCACTCTCAAATACTGGATGAATAAAGTCTGGCATACTGGCGTGTCACGAGTTGAACTACTTCAAAACATATACCTGGTGTTTGCTTTAATACGTGACTTGCTGTATTGACCTTGAATATATAAGATTATACCTCTCACTGTATAGTGAATTTTATGTGAAAGTAGCTGAGCACACGCATCCCAATAGGAGTTGCAGGTTCTTACCCCAACTGTATTTCTTTCCAGAGAGTAAGTAACATGTGTACCGAATTTGGTTGAATTTCGCCCTGCAGTTTGGTTTTCACACAGCTTAATGTTCATGAGGTTATATCTCCTAAAATGTGTGTCCTCCAATGTTATAATTCTGCAGGTACATTCAGCGGCATGTGTGGACACTCTCTCTCCGAAATGTCCTGAGAGTAGAACTTGTGGAAAAGAAGTGATAAAACGTCTTGCAGCAACTCAGTGTTAATGACGTCATATTTCCTCAAGCATGCGTCGTACAACGATATAATTCTGCAGGTAGAGCCATTGGTGTATGCGAATATTGTATGAAAAATGTGTCACGAATTAATTTATTAGTAAAGAAGTAATTAATTGAAAGCTCATGCTTCATGCGACAGTTCTACTCTAGCTGGAGTAAAAATGTAGTAAGCGATAAACTTTTTCCTTTCATTATTTCGTAAGGGTTATCAGCGAGTTTCGTAAAGATTTGAAATCATCTACAAAGTTTATGGCAGTCACTAAGTCCTCACATTCTCGATTAATGGATGAATAAATTCTGCGAATTTACGCGTCGTGATCTACACTGCATTCCCACACCGACCTCTCATCCCTTTGACAGGCACGTGCTGTTACCCCCACGGCGATTGCTGTTTGATTTCGGGGGGGGGGGGGGGGGGGGGTTTCAATGGTTCAAATGGCTCTGAGCACTATGGGACTCAACTGCTGAGGTCATTAGTTCCCTAGAACTTAGAACTAGTTAAACCTAACTAACCTAAGGACATCACAAACATCCATGCCCGAGGCAGGATTCGAACCTGCGACCGGAGCGGTCTTGCGGTTCCAGACTGCAGCGCCTTTAACCGCACGGCCACTTGGGCCGGCTCGGGGGGGGGGGGGGGACCAAACAGGGAGGTCATCGGTCTCATTTAGTCAGGGAAGGATGGGGAAGGAAGTCAGCCGTTCCCTTTCAAAGGAACCATCCCAGCATTTACCTGAAGCGATTTTTCAAAAATCGCCGAAAAACTAAATCAGGATGGCAGGACGCGAGTTTTGAACCGTCGTCCTCCCGAAAAATAGTAGGCGATATGCGTACCACATTTGGTTACAATCGGTCCAGTGGTTTAGGAGCAGATGTAGAACATTAATGCATAGCTTTATACATACATATATATGTTCATTCATTTTTATAATATGTATGGATTAAGAATATGTAGCCCATGTCCGACCGAATATTGATTAGAGTATTGTGTACAAACTTAAAGTAAATCGGTTTCCATTTATATATTACATATCTACTTATTCATTCTTTATATTAAAAATACGTATTGAATAACACACACGTATTCGAATGCAACGTTGTGGCTTAATTTGAAAGCAATCGGTGAAGAACTTTCGCAGATGTAGGATTCTGAACAAATGAATTTTTACATTTTTATTTATCTAGATTGAAAATTTAATTTTTATTGCATGCGGAAACCGCTGTGTACGCTACTATCAACTGATTTTAGATGACCGTTTTAATGTTAAGTTATGCAAATATATACTCATGAACAGAAATTTGCTCTCAAAATGCTGCAGTTTGGAGTCAATTTTTTCAAGAAGACCACGTTCCTGATTTATCCCCTGGAAACACATCTGGCCACCAGCAGCAAGTATTGCAATGGTTCTCTTAGATGATTCCAAGTGTGTTATGCAGGCCACGCCGCTTCCCGTGCGTAGCACCAAGAACATACGTAGCGTAACCCGGCGTGAATGAGGTGAGAAGTTGTTACATCAGCTATGACGTGTGCAGGTGATACCCGAAACTCTGAAGACGAATGTTTGATACTATAATTGTGTTTTAAGTATTTTTTTACTTGGGATATTAATAATAGCATCTATTAAACAACATGAATAATTAAAATTCTGTGTTTAAGATAGAAAAGCCTTTTTTCTTTGAAAAATTAGAAGTCTTAGTAGCTTAGCAGTTTTTCATATAAAATTCGAACAAAATTCAGCTTCTTTGGTTAATTGACATAACTGTATCATCTTTTAGGTATAAAAACAGGAAAAATAACGAAAAGGTCTTACGAGGTCTAATAGCACAGCACCGACATTACACCTACATATCACCACATTCTCTACACATAAAAATTGCGTGCTCCAAACATATTGGCTTCAAACATTCAGGACAGCTGTGTTTTGTTTTCCTGACTTCTTTTTTCAGTACAGTCATCACACCTAACATATCTGCCAGCCATTTTTTGCGAGGGGGGGGGGGGACTGCGCCCTTCTTGCGTGTTTTGTCACCTATGTTATTTTCTTTGTAGATTTTGATGCCATTTATTGCAGCCATATTGAGTATACCACAAAAAGGTCATAGGCCGACATTCGCTCTTGCGGGAAACATCGTAAGTGGCACTCAGTTCATAACTAACATCAACAGTGGCTTTAATTGGATTATAATAGGTAATTTTTTTCGGTTGACATTTCATCTCCAACATCAACACCGGCTTGGGTTGCATTATATTAAGTAGTAGTTTCCGGTTGGCATAACCAGCACCGCTTTACATTTTTTAGGTATGTAGGACACCAATGTAATGTTATTGTGGGACCCAAATCGAGAGCTATTTACCTATTTTTACAGCTATTTTTACAGACTGTAGCGACAGAAGTCAATGAAAGTTCTTTCAAGAGCTGTAATCCAGTAAGCCAATTATCGAACGTCAGATTCCTACTTGTTTTGTGACTGGTTCCACTAAACAATTTACGGTATCGAACGCTTATTACACATTTGGTAAAGCCCTGGTGGTTGTTTTCCCGTGTATATTCCCCGACCGACATATAGCATCTGTTCGCATCTATAAAATCATGTATTTTGATGCCATATTTGGCTTCTTTGTTTGCAGTGTATAGGCGGAAAGGAGATCGGTCTCGGAGAGATAGAAACTTTTCATGTATAGTAAGGTGTTGAATTATCAAAAATATATCTTGTAGGCGCCAGATTGTCAGTTTTTTTCGTTGGTCCCGGGTGTTCTTGTCACTGAACCTTACAAGATCTTGGAGAAAGTAAAACCTCTGCAGTGACAATACAGGCCGAAAGTTTGCAACTACTGTACCATCTGTACGCCACAAATTGTTAACTTTTTGTCTGTTTGAGCGGTTTAGGCCCGCTATATATAAAAGTCCCATAAATGGCTTCAAATCATCGAGAGTTGCATCTTTCATGTGGTACTGCTCTTTATTTCTGGATCCTTTTATTCCTTATTTGATTATTTGTATATGTAAGTATGATATTAGATACATTGTTTGCTATAAAGAGACTCCAACGTTCAGAGTCTGTTTCATCAATTTAGCAGCACCTTTGACACCTGGAGAAATAGTAATTAATATTCTCAGTACGAATATGAACCCTTTGTTTAGGACAGCCTCTCATCCATATTGCACCATATTTGGATGCATAAAAAAAACCAAGTACCTCAGTTGACTGACTAGGAGCCGCCGACTCGTATTTTGGCACTTCCGAATCATCAGAAATACCCTCCCGCTCTCAATCACTTTCTTCACTTCTCTTAGAAACGTTGTCAAGTTCTTCTTTGCTGTCCGAGCCACAGGAACTAGCATTTGAACAATTTTTTAAAACCTCTTCTAATAATTCTTGTAGCCGACTTTCATTTTCTTTACGTCTTGCGAAATTAAAACCTAGAAATAAATCAAAGAATACTACACTATTACCATTATAACTGCTACACCAAGAACAAATGCAGATGATAAACGGGTATTCATTGGACAAATATATTATACTAGAACTGACATGTAATTACATTTCCACGCAATTTGGGTGCATAGATCCTGAGAAATCAGTACCCAGAACAACCACATCTGGCCGTAATAACGGCCTTGATACGCCTGGATATTAACTCAAACAGAGCTTGGATGGCGTGTACAGGTACAGCTGCCCATGCAGCTTCAACACGATACCACGGTTCATCAAGAGTAGTGACTGGCGTATTGTGATGAGCCAGTTGCTCGGACACCATTGACCAGATGTTTTAAATTGGTGAGAGATCCGGAGATGTGCTGGCCAGGGCAGCAGTCGAACATTTTCTGCATCCAGAAAGGCCCGTACAGGACCTGCAACATGTGGTGGTGCATTATCCAGCGGAAATGTAGGGGTTCGTCCGCAGCTCGTGGTCGTGCGGTAGCGTTCTCGCTTCCCACGCCCGAGTTCCCGGGTTCGATTCCCAGCGGGGTCAGGGATTTTCTCTGCCTCGTAATGACTGGGTGTTGTGTGATGTCCTTAGGTTAGTTGGGTTTAAGTAGTTCTAAGTTCTAGGGGACTGACGACCATAAATGTTAAGTCCCATAGTGCTCAGAGCCAAATGTAGGGGTTCGCAGGGATCGAATGAAGGGTACAGCTACGGGTCGTAACACATCTGAAATGTAACGTCCATTGTTCAAAGTGCCGTCAATGCGAACAAAAGGTGACAGAGACGTGTTAATGGCTCTGAGCACTATGGGACTTAACATCTATGGTCATCAGTCCCCTAGAACTTAGAACTACTTAAACCTAACTAACCTAAGGACATCACACAACACCCAATCATCACGAGGCAGAGAAAATCACTGACCCCGCCGGGAATCGAACCCGGGAACCCGGGCGTGATGTGTTACCAATAGCACCCCATACCATCACGCCGGGTCATACGCCCGTATGGCGGTGACGAATACACGCTTCCAATGTGCGTTCACCGCGTTGTCGCAAAACACGGATGCGACCATCATGATGCTGTAAACACAATCTGGATTTATCCAAAAAAAATGATGTTTTCCCATTCTTGCACCCAGGTTCGTCGTTTACACCTTCGCAGGCGCTCCTGTCTGTGATACAGCGTCAAGGGCAACCGCAGCCATGGTCTCCGAGCTGATAGTCCATGCTGCTGCAAACGTCGTCGAACTGTTCGTGCAAATGGTTGTTGTCTTGCAGACGTCCCCATCTGTTGACTCAGGGATCGAGACGTAGCTGTACGATCCATTACAGCCATGCGGAGAAGATGCCTATCATCTCGACTGCTAGTGATAGGAGGCCGTTAGCATCCAGCACGGCGTTCCGTATTACCCTCCTGAACCCACTGATTCCATATTCTGCTAACAGTCATTGGATCTCGACCAACGCGAGCAGCAATGTCGCGATACGATAAACCGCTATCGGGATTGGCTACAATCCTACCTTTATCAAAGTCGGAAACATGATGGTACGCATTTCTCCTCCTTACACGAGGCATCACAACAACGTTTCACCAGGCAACGCCGGTCAACTGCTGTTTGCGTATGAGAAATCGGTTGGAAACTTTCCTTATGTCAGCACGTTGTAGGTGTCGCCACCGGCGCCAACCTTGTGTGAATGCGCTGAAAAGCTAATCATTTGCATATCACAGCATCCTCTTCCTGTCGTTTAAATTTCGAATCTGTACCACGTCATCTTCGTGGTGTAGCAATTTTAATGGCCAGTAGTGCATAAATAAATATATTTCATGCAGTTGTTGACAAATGAGAACTGCAACACCGATTACGACGTCGGGTGTGACGTACCCCAGCCATCTCTGCACACGTGTATCTCTCGCTGACACCGGCGCGACATTTCACTCTACACTGCACTCCGCTCCCGCCCCCCTCTTACGTCCAGCTATTATGATGACGAGATTTGCGTTGCAACAGTGACATTCAAAAATCTGAGCTTGAAAGATTCTCGCCTATGACATACCCGAAGTCACTAATGCCGATTAAATCCTGCCGGAAGTCAGTCGAAATATGAGGTTACTATAAACACCGACTAGTCGTTGTGGCCGAGCTCTCTGTAGGGAACGTGGCCGACAGGTGGTGGTGGGGGTGAGGAGGGGGCGTGTGACGTATGACGTTTGCGGCAGGTATTGGCAGCGCCCAGAGCCACGCCGCCACCACCACCGGCACTGTGCAGGTCCCTCGCGTCGCCCATTCGCCCCGGCTTCGATCGCCCGCGGCCGCTGCGACAGACGCAGCGCTACTGTGGTCGATTTGCATCGCCGAATTGTCGCCAGCAGCGATTGCGGCGCCGGAGATAAAGCCCCCGGAACGCGAAAATTTGTTATTTAGATAAGCCGCGGCCGCCGATCGTTACGTTTTAGTGCTCACTGGACGGCCGCCCACTCATCAAATCTGACCGCGCAACAATTGCTGGAAACGGTTTAGAAAGTACGTAAGATAACGAAGATTCAGGTCCAAGCGTGCAGCAGCGGCTAAAAAAGAAAAAAAGGGAAATCCTCCACTCTTTTTTCGGTAACGGTTCATTTCAGTTACGGAGCAATTTGGATCTCTGTATAAAAATTTTCGGATTTGCGACCCTTTTATTGACTTCCTTGTTCTAACTCCAAAGTGATATGACTGCGTAAGCAGAAGAAACTAACGACCAAAGTCAGAAAACAATTTATTGGACTGTTCAATTAACCAACACAAAACAGTGATCCGTCTTCGAATCACAACGACATACAAGATTAAGATAGAAAACAACTGAAATAATTTCCTGCTAGTCTCCGCCAGAGACTTCTCCAATATACCAAACCGGGCCGCCAGGGCGGCAGCTGTCCAAGTCTGCTGGCGGTCGATGAACTGCCGATGTGTGGCTTTTTTTTTCTTCTTTATTGTATTTCAATTCCCCATCGGAGCGGGCTGGCAGCAGCATATGCGCTGCTCTTCAGCCGAAAGACATACAACAAACAATGGAAGACAGTTAAAAACATACAAAGGAGAGAATATGGTGAACATAGATATAAAAAAAGGGGAACATCATGGAAGGCAATAGACAAAAAACGGGGCGGCTGTAAAATGGAGATAAAAACAGTAAAAAGGTAACACACACAAAAAAAACCACACACTGTGACAATTAAAAGAACACAAGGCACTGTATGATTGGAGCATAAAAGTATCGACAGATGGCGTAGCACATGACAAACACTGACAGCGAACCTCAAGGCAGCACACAATTAAAATCACACCTGTTGATGCACAGGAGAAACACCACTAAACAAAACACTGACGTGGCACACTGACGATGATCAAAACGAGGATCTGCCAGGTGCAAGGAGATGAGGGAGACCGGAAGAATGGAGGGAGGGGAAGAGAGGGGGGAGATGGGCGAGGGGCGCACTGAAGAGGGCCAGGTAGGGAGGGATGTGGGAAGGAAAGAGTCAAGGATGGGGTGCAGGGTCTCAGGGGTGGGGGGGTGGGAGGAAAATTTGCTCTGGGAGAAGGAGGGGAGAGGAAAAAGGGGGCCCTGGGGAGAGGGGGGAACAAGGCCAGGTTATAGTTGGAAGGAAGGGTAGATGTCATGGCGAAGTTCATCATTCGGGAGAGGGAGGCACTGTAAATTGCCCTGATGAAGAATATGGAGGGTGTGAAGGTGGAGAGAGGGAGGGATACAGCGATAGAGGCGCGGCAACGGGCGGGAGGTGGAGAGGAAGGAGGAAATCAGAGGGTCGGGGGGTTCAAGCCTGCGGACAATGTAAAGGATGTGGAGATGTTGGAGGAGCAGGAGGAGGTGGGGGAAGGGGATCAGGTCATACAGGAGCTGTGTGGGGGAAGGAAGGCGGATACGGAAGGCAAGGCGGAGCGCATGGCGTTCAAGGATTTGGAGCGCCTTGTAAAAGCGGGTGGGTGCAGAGATCCAGGCAACGCTGGCATAACAGAGGATAGGATGGATTAGGGATTTGTAGGTGTGGAGGATGCTAGAAGGATGCAATCCCCATGTCCGGCGAGACAGGAGTTTCAGAAGGCGGAGGCGGGAATGGGCTTTCTGCTGGATGGTCTGGAGATGAGGGGTCTAGGTGAGGTGTCGGTCGAGGGTGAGGCCAAGGTATTTCAAGGTGGGGGTGTCGATGTGCGGACGAGCGCCGGCCTTTATAGCGCTTCGGCGGATGAGTACCTCAGAAGTATTTTTCATCACGTAGTTTGACGTGTGAAAATAGTTCCGGGATCTGCAGCGACCTCTTCCTTATGTTTATGTGGGCCGGTAATGGCCCCTGGTGGCCGCTGGTGTCTTTGCTGTGGTGTTGTTGTTGTGGTTGTTGCTGTGGCCATTAATCAATATTGCCTGTCGGTTTTGTAGCGCTTCGGTGTGTCCTCGACGCGGGCAACCCGCGGCTGCAGGCTGTCAGTTTGGTTGCTGATACTGTAGGCGCCGTGATGTCTGGTGGAGAAGGCCACAGCACAAAGCTTAGCAGAATTCACTACAGCGAAGTCATGTGGCTATATAGCGAAATGGTCGTCGTTGATCAAGCGCTCTAGTGAGTCCTTTCCGCCATAGTGAACGATTAGTTAGAGATAAGTCGTCTGTGGGAGAGTCGGCGTGTTGCGACGGCTACAGCACACGTGACTCTAATGTCGTCAGAGGTGGACGTACGGACGAGGTGGACGTACGTACATTATTCGTCCAGAACAGTTTACGTCCCAGCGGATACTGTCGGTGGAGATTGTAGTACTCAGGATATCAGAATATGTAGCATACAGCACGAACTTAACCAGTTGCATTACAGGAATATTTCTCGATGCGGAGAAAGTCTATGATAAAGAATAGCGTGACAAATTAATTAAGAAGTTAAATGACGATACCTAAAAGTCGAATTGTCACACAAATAAGATTGACAGCTTTTTACAGGGAAAGAGATTCTTTATTGAAATCGGGAAGAGATCGGAATAAAGACCGAAGTTGAAGGCATTCCCCAAGGATAGGTCCTTTCACCAGTGGTATTTACAATTTACGTTAGTGATTACCTAAGCTCCAACACAGTTTACTGTCGCAATTTGCAGACGATACCGTCTTGATGTCGACCAACAGACAACTCAACACCACAATCAGTCGGTTGCAGGACCAGATTGGTATTCTATGATTGTGGGCTACTGACAGCAGAGTTAAGATAAACGTCTAGAAGACTGAATCAACCTTTTTCACAGCCGGCCGGGGCGGCCGAGCGGTTCTAGGCGCTACAGTCTGGAACCGCGCGACCGCTACGGTCACAGGTTCGAATCCCGCCTCGGCCATGGATGTGTGTGATGTCCTTAGGTTGGTTAGGTTTAATTAGTTCTAAGTTCTAGGGGACTGATGACCTTAGAAGTTAAGTCCCGTAGTGCTCAGAGCCATTTTTGAACCTTCTTCACAAGAAAACGTCCTGTGCTCAAAAGAAAACTAACAGTCAACGGCTAGGAAATAGACTGGTCTGAAAATACACGCATATGCGGTTGAATGTACCTGCCACAATATATCACTGTACGACACATAGCCACGAAATATGACGTCAGGTATTGAGATGCATGATAAACTGCCGCATCATGTATAACGTTTCAATTTATTAATGTTTCGCTACTATTTCTGTTCAAAACGTATTTCAAAAGACAGTAGCTACGCATACTACTGGATGTGCCTGAATAATGATGCACATAGTTTAAGAGATAAGGCGTTACAAACGAAACTGAAGAGCGAAATTCGCTAGAGGTACAGTTGAAATATATTTACAAATACATGTAAAATTTCTTTAATATATTTGACACAGACAAAATGCTGTTCGGCATCTCCTGGAACACACGTTAGTTACGACCTGGAAAGTAATAATGTGGGGATAAAAAAAACACCAACGTCTTATTAGGGTAAGCGTAGCAACGTGGAGAGGGATGGGAGAGGAGGAGATGAACAGAGGAAGGGAAGCAGATGAGATGAACTGGGAGAGGTGCGAGAAGCAGTGAGAGGGGTTGAAGAATGTGGAGAAAGAGTGGGGTGAAGGATGAGGCGGACAGCGAGAGAGAGAGGGGGGGGGGAGTAGGAGATGGCCTAAAGAAGATTCGAATAAATACATACCTGGGCAACGAGAGGTACTCAGCTTTTCTTTTTTTTTATATAAATTATGTGGTGATACAGCTATCGAAAGGTTTCTAGTATGCATTAAGTTTGATTACAACACAGTGGACACCCCTGGGACTCCATCGAGAGAGCTGCATGTGCTTTGCATGCAGCACCGACCAACCGCGGTTAGTGACTGGCCGAGGATTATGAAAGAAGCAAAGTTAGTGTTTAACGTCCCGTCGCCGTCGTCGCCCTTAGAAACGGAGCACGAGTTCTGACTGTGGAAGGAATGGGAAGGCATTCGTCTGTGTGCGTTTTATTGGAACCATCCCATCATTTACCCTAAGCGATTGCGAATTGGGGAGACACGGAAAATCTGAATCTGGGTGGTCGGACGGAGGTGTGAAGCTCCGTCCTTCCGAACGCGACTCCAAAGTCTTAAACTCGAAAGAAACTAGTAGATGTTGGTGTGTTTGTGTCCAAAGCGTGGAGTCCCTACTGCGACGTTTCGACACTTTTGTCAGGGCGAGAGAGAGCGCTGCACTCGCTATTTGGCAGATGCCTCTAATCCAGTTGCCCTTGAGCGGCGAATTGACGTATTGCGAACCATGGATGAAGGGTATCAGAGGGATGCCATATTCCTTGACTTCGGAAAGCGTTTGACTCGGTGCCCCACTGCAGGCTCCTAAGGTACGAGCATATGGGATTGGTTCCCAAGTATGTGAGTGGCTCGAAGACTTCTTAAGTAATAGAACCCAGTACGTTGTCCTGGATGGTGAGTGTTCATCGGAGGTGAGGGTATCATCTGGAGTGCTCCAGGGAAGTGTGGTAGGTGCGCTGATGTCTTCTATCTACATAAATGATCTTTTGGATAAGGTGGATAGCAATGTGCGGCTGTTTGCTGATGATGCTGTGGTGTACGGGATGGTGTCGTCGTTGAGTGACTGTAGGAGGATACAAGTTTGTGATTGGTGTACAGAATGCCAGCTAACTCTAAATATAGATAAATGTAAATTAATACAGATGAATAGGAAAAAGAATCCTGTAATGTTTGAATACTCCATTAGTAGTGTAGCGCTAGACACAGTCACATCGATCAAATATTTGGGCGTAACATTGCAGAGCGATATGAAGTGAAGTGGGACAAGCATGTAACGGCAGTTGTGGGGAAGGCGGACAGTCGTCTTCGGTTCGTTGGTAGAATTTGGGGAAGATGTGGTTCATCTGTAAAGGAGACCGCTTATAAAACACTAATACGATCTATTCTTGAGTACTGCTCGAGCGTTTGGGATCCCTGTCAGGTCGGATTGAGGGATGACATAGAAGCAATTCAGAGGCGGGCTGCTAGATTTGTTACTGGTAGGTTTGATCATCTTGCGAGTGTTACGGAAATGCTTCAGGAACTCGGGTGGGAGTCTCTAGAGGAAAGGAGGCGTTCTTTTCGTGAATCGCTACTGAGGAAATTTAGAAAACCAGCATTTGAGGCTGACTGCAGTACAGTTTTACTGCCGCCAACCTACATTTCGCGGAAAGACCACAAAGATAAGATAAGAGAGATTAGGTCTCGTACAGAGGCATGTAGGCAGTCATTTTTCCCTCGTTCTGTTTGGGAGTGGGACAGGGAGAGAAGATGCTAGTTGTGGTACGAGGTACCCTCCGCCACGCACCGTATGGTGGATTGCGGAGTATGTATGTAGATGTAGATGTAGAAGTAACTTTAGTCGAAAATTTCAACCATGACGATAACCGATTTCGTTCTTCGTTATTTTCTAATATGAGCTTGTCCTCCGTTTATAGTGCTATCTACGTCGAATAGACCTTCAGTTGCGAGATTCAGCCTTGCTTCACGTGAATGGGTTTTTGAGATGCGGTAGAGGGAATCTCAATTAGGAATTTGTCGGAGGGTTTTTCCAGTTCCGGTATTCGTCTGATAACCGAAGGGAACACCACGAAAACCTCGGACGATTTGGGGATTGGAATTATTTTTAATTTAGTTCTGGTTTAAAGTTGTCCATACAAAAAAATTAAAACTTTGCATATATGTATACATACAGGGCGGCAAAATGTATTGCATATTTTAAAAGGTGGAGAGAAGTCCAGTAAAAATGGGTTCCAAAGGTATACTTTAAAAGCTTTGAACAATTCTTCATCATATCTACTGTGGAACACATCTCTTTGCTATTACGAACGGTCTGCAGAATACAATACACTAATGTGTAAGCCAATGAGGACACATTACTCTCTCTGTGAAACAGGAGAACTGCCAGTGTAATCTGCTCACTACTACATGCGACCATCACCTGCGAGTCATCGCCGTAAGTGGCGCTCAATATGCTCTCCATTTACAGTACTGCATTCTTCTGTTGGACATTTTATGGAACTCAGCACTCTGGAAAACTGCATGATGGTCACGGATGCACTGGCAGCATTGCAGACGCGTTTCTGTAATATTTGGGCGTCATTTGCCAGACCATAAAATAAAGGCATGTCTGCCATACCCCGTACAGAATAATAGGATTTCATTATGCTGGTAAGTGCAAAAATAGAACTACAGTGCAAAAGCTTTTCACAAATTTATCACAACCTTGTTCCATTAGAACGCGCTACACTTATCCAGAATTGTCAATATTGCTTACACAAAACAACACTAACTCATGTTTACTGCATGCTGTATCCATGGGCAACAAGAGAGGAGTGTGTCCTGATTTGTTTACCACATTATGTAGGTCAGTCGTAGTGGCAAAGAGCTTGTAATAGAAAAGATTTGTTTGACAGCCAGAACTTCAGCATTCTGATCTTGTTTTTTGGTCCCTTGAACTCGTCCTTGACATTAAGCTTCCTTCAGTCAGCGTGATATACGGCATGCATTAATAAGTACTAAGCTGATTGCGTTTGGAACATAACCAGGCTGATCACTTACGAAAGTGACTGGTGCTTCTGCGCACGCGTTGTAGGTTTTACTGGTCTCTTACGAATGTAACACTTATTTTCCTGTCTTCGTTACGTTTAGTGTTAACTAGAGTAATAAAGAGGCCCCAGCAGTTACAAACTTCGACCAGTAATTGGATTGACTAGAGTAATTACGTAACACGCATGACTTACACAGCAAAATATTACTTCAGCTAACTCAATTTCATGTGTGTAGTTTGTCAGTTGCAAATTAACTCTAACGTAATTCGTCTCTTAATTGCCATCTTCGTTTTGGCTTTACATAATCGGCTCACATGTTCAGATCAATTCATGTAAACTGACACGTGCATCTATTACAAAATGAATCATATCCGGAATTAGAACTCTCATTATTTGCTAAAATAGTGACATTGTCCCAGAGATAAGAACGTCAATCCAAAACTCGACGTGAGTCTCTACTCAGATACAAATAAACAGCAAAAAACTACCGATTACTATAAATTTCCTACACTGAGACGAATATTTTGATTTGACCCGACATCGAGTCTGACATATGATAGTTATTGATAAACGCATTATAATTTACGAAATTTGTGCGTTTATGACACCGTAAAGGAAACTGTAGTCGTTTATGAAGTAAATACAAGGTAAGTTAGCTGCAAGAATAAACAAGCCCATATGTTATAATTGATTCGGGCGCACTTTTCAGAACAATGTTCGTTGTTTGCGATTTATCATTCGCTTCCCTAGACTAATTATTTTGCTACCACAGTCGGGAATCAAACACGAAGCGGCTCTTTGCTAAATGTAGAACCATCTACTGAGCCACCCGTAGCTGAACAAACAAGGACAATCATGTTCACGGTATCGTGCTGCAAATAAAGGAAAATTGTACAACTATCAGCGCAGTCACTAGAAACATATGAATATAGCTTGCATAACGGAGAGGTTACTTTCTATGTAGAACATTTAGAGTACCACAAACGTAAATTTAGTTGGTTCCTTGTAATGAGAAGAAAAAAAAAACCAGAGCTTCAGTACAGCGTGCAGTGTGAGTCAATGAAGAAAACTGGGTCATTCATCGTAAACATTCTTCTAGTGCATACACATATCGAAAGAACTATTGGATGGATGAATTAAATTTTAAATTCTTCGTTCCTCTCTCCTGAGTAGCCTGATGACAGATCTTATGCTATTTTCAGTTCTCTTTGGTAAAGTATTTTCAATTTATTGTCTATTGTTTTTCTCTGATTTTGAATTCGATTTTAATTTTAGGCAATATGATATGATATCAGCATACACCTTAGAGGTGAGAGAAACATGGCTAAATTTCACACACGCGAATTATTTTAGTTTGCCATCTTTAACAAAAAGTATTCGATATTTATGTACCGACGCGCCAAAGAAACTGGTATAGGCATGCGCATTAAAATACAGAGAGATGTAAACAGGCAGAATACGGTGCTGCGGTCGGCAACGCCTATATAAGACAAGTTCAAAAATGGTTCAAGCAAAAGAAAATGCACACAGAGGTAGTGGATTTCAAAAATGGTTCAAATGGCTCTGAGCACTATGGGACTTAACTTCTGAGGTCATCAGTCCCCTAGAACTTAGAACTACTTTAACCTAACTAACCTAACGACATCACACACATCCGTGCCCGAGGCAGGATTCGAACCTGCGACCGTAGCAGTAGCGCGGTTCCAGACTGTAGCGCCTAGATCCGCTCGGCCACTCCGGCTGGCTATAAGACAAGTGTCTAGCGCAGTTGTCAGATCGGTTACTGCTCCTACAATGATTGAATATCAAGATTTAAGTGAGTTTGAACATGGTGTTATAGTATGCGCGCTTGCGATGGGACACAGCATCTCCGAGATAACGAAGAAGTGGGGACTTTCCCGTACGAACATTTCACAAGTGTACCGCGAATATCAGGAATCCAGTAAAACATCACATCTCTGACGTCGCTGCTGCCGGTAAAATATCCTGCAAGAACGGAACCAACGACGACTGAAGAGAAACAGTCAACGTGACAGAAGTGCAATCTTTCCGCAAATTGCGGCAGATTTCAGTGCTGGGCCATCAACAAGGATCAGCATGCAAACATTTCAACGAAACATCGTCGATATCAGCTTTCGGAACCCACTCGTGTACCCTTGATGACTGTACGACAAAAACTTTACGACTCGCCTGGACCCGTAAACACCGACATTGGACTGTTGATTACTGGAAACATGTTGCCTGGTTGGACAAGACTCGTTTCAAATTGTATCTAGCGGATGGACGTGTACGGGTATGGAGACAATCTCATTAATCCATGGACCCTGCATGTCAGAAGAGGACTGTGCAAGCTGGTAGAGACTCTGTAATGGTGTGGGTTGTGTACAGTTGGAGTGATAATAACCCCTGATAGGTCTACATACGATTCTGACTGGTGACACGTCCGTAAGCATCCTGTCTGATCACCTACATCCATTCATGTCCATTGTGCATTCCGACGGGCTTGGGCAATTCCAGTTTGACAATACGACCCCCCACAAGCCCAGAATTGCTATAGAGTGACTTAAGGAACACTCTCCTGAGTTTAAACATTTCCGCAGGCCACCGAACTCTCCAGGCATGAACATTAATGAGCCTTACTGAAACAGTTACTTCTTGTATAAAAGAATAAGCGTGACTGTTGTATGAACGCTGAAAACCTTTGGGAAAAACAATCACTGTTTGAAAAGTCCAAACTACACTAACCTAGCTAAAATTAAGCTCAGACGGGACAGTCGAAAGTTAAAGTTTTGTGAATTCCGAGACCGTGAGAGTTGAAGTCCCAGACCGAGCGAGGTGGCGCAGTGGTTAGCACACTGGACTCGCATTCGGTAGGACGACGGTTCAAACCCGCGTCCGGCCATCCTGATTTAAGTTTTCCGTGATTTCTCTAAATCGTTTGAGGCAAATGCCGGGATGATCCCTTTCCTAATTCGATAGGAACGATGACCTCTCTGTTTTGTCCCCTCTCTCCCCCTCCCCTCCCTCCCCCCCCCCCCCCAAAACCAACCAAGTCCCGGAAGCACAGTTCATTATTACAGTTCCCGCATCATGGACAAAAGTCCGACTAACACTAATGAAACAAAGGTAAGAAATCCTTGAAGGCCACTAGCTGCTCATTGGTACGAAAATCTCCTCCTGAGTGAGTTCCTGATTCATGGAATGCTTTCACAATCTGCGCCAGGCTCCAGAAGCTCTCTCGGAGTTAACAGGGCTATCTGGTTCTTTTCCCTGCCCTATTGTCATTTCAATTTCTCACGAAAGAGGTGGGGTGGGTGCAGATAAAAATAGCTTTTCAGCCAAAGGTTACCCATCCTGCATTTTAAGGATGGCTAAAATCTATAAAAAGGTAACAATACCAGACGATTTTGTAAAAATACATTGGTCGACGGTATTTGCGATACTTAAATAAAAACAAATCACAATACACGAGTGTTTAAAAGCACTTTAGCTGCTGGACTATGCTCAACCTAAATATAGTCAAAGGGTCAGGATATCGCTGGCGCTACATTTGGTCACTTGCACTGTGGATGGGGATACACGACCTTGGGGCCAGCGACGTCTGTCGGCAAATGGGATGCCCCCTGGTGACCGACTGGAATATGGTCCAGCTGTGTCCGATTTCGGAAATGCTGGCTCCTACGTGTTAAGTGACCGCTTCACTGAGGTGCCTTGTTGGTTGCTGGAAACGTAGGCGCAACTCCTACCCACAGCAAGGTGTGTCCACCCTTCTCCTTTATGATGGCTTGAACCCTTCCTTAGGAGCAAGAAACGGTCGATTTTCTTCCTCATCCTTCTCCAGACCGAGTTTGCATTCTGTTTGTAATTCTTCTCGACATAGTGTTAAATCCTTTGTCTTCGTTCCTTCTCTCTTATTATTTCGGCGGCTCAGAGGTACAATGAAAGGATCCAAACGTCTGGGCTTCAGTTTCACTTCTTCCACTTCAGGAAATGTTTGTCGATGCAAAAAATATCGAGTATCGCGGTGTTTCGGAGTCCATCTTAATCTGTACGTCCGTGCTGAGTAAAGCACTGTGGATGCCACCTAGGGGTTCATGACAGCTTTACAATAATGAACGATAAAATATTAGTGATGTTCACTTCGCCAATAGATTTCCAGGGGTGCACCCTGTGTTCCGCAGGCAGCAGACTGGTAGAGCGGTGTGTGGTTGTGTCACGGCGGCAGCGTTCGCAGAATGCAGGACAGAACTCGGCGGCTGAGTGGATTAATGGCTATGCGACGTGAGGTGGGGCGAGGCGAGGCGAGGCGAGGCGAGCTGCGGCCCTGACGGCTGGCAGGGTTCGTGCGCAGCGTCGCGCCACCCGTAAGCTGAAGCCACGCCGCTCCCTGGTGGGTCCTGGTGGGGGTGGGGGTGGGCGTGTCGGCATCACGACGGCCGGCCGCCAGGGGCGCGTCCTCACGCCCACGCCCACGTCCACGTCGACAGATTGCAGCGCGCCTCGTGTTACGAGAGCGGCTGCCCGGTTCCAGTAACGGCGGCGGCATTTGTCGCACTCTCCCCGAGGGCTTACAACGTGTGAATACTGAAACATACGGTGCGGTGCCAAACAAGCTGCACACGCGTAATTGGTGATTTTGAAACTTTTCTTCATTATGAGTACGGAACACAACGACTGTGATGGATAAAGCTTCTCGGAAAAAACTGGAATACGTTCTCCGTATGCGATAGAATTTTTTTTAATTTACCGTTACCGGTTTCAAGTCGCCTAACCACTCATAATCGGGAGATGCACATTGTTTCAGGACTGTTACAATATTGTGGGGGATGATTATGTAGAAGAAAAAACACAAACATGTAAGCACAGACTGCAGGAACAGTTAGGCGACTTGAAGCAAGTACACTACTGGCCATTAAAATTGCTACAACACGAAGATGACGTGGTACAGACGTGAAATTTGACCGACAGGAAGAAGATGCTGTGATTTGCAAATGATTAGCTTTTCAGAGCATTCACACAAGGGTGGCGCCGGTGGCGACATCTACAACTTGCTGACACGAGGAAAGTTTCCAACCGATTCCTCATACACAAACAGCACTTGACCGGCGTTGCCTGGTGAAACGTTGTTGTGATGCCTCGTGTAAGGAGGAGAAATGCGTACCATCACGGTTCCGACGTTGATAAAGGTCGGATTTTAGCCTATCGTGATTGCGGTTTATCGTATCGCGACACTGCTGATCGCGTTAGTCGAGATCCAATGACTGTTAGCAGAATATGGAATCGGTGCGTTCAGCAGGGTAATACGGCACGCCGTGCTGCATCCCAACGGCCTCGTATCACTAACGGTCGAGATGACAGGCATCTTATCCGCATGGAAGTAACGGATCGTGAAGCCACGTCTCGATCCGTGAGTCAACAGATGCGGACGTTTGCAAGACAACAACCATCTGGACGGACAGTTCGACGACGTTTGCAGCAGCATGGACTATCGGCTCGGAGACCGTGGCTGCGGTTACCCTTGACGCTGCATCACAGACAGGCACGCCTGCGATGGTGTACTCAACGACGAACCTGGGTGCACGAATGGCAGAACGTCATTTTTTCGGATGAATCCAGGTTCTGTTTACAGCATCATGATGGTAGCATCCGTGTTTGACGACATTGCGGTGAACGCACATTGGAAGCGTCTATTCGTCATCGCCACACTGGCGTATCACCCGGCATGATGGTATGGGGTGCCATTGGTTACACGTCTCGGTCACTCTTGTTCGCATTGACGGCACTTTGAACAGTGGACGTTACATTTCAGATGTGTTACGATCCGTGGCCCTACCCTTCATTCGATCCCTGTGAAACCCTACATTTCAGCAGGATAATGCATGACCACATGTTGCAGGTCCTGCACGTGCCTTTCTGGATACTGAAACTGTTCGACTGATGCCCTGGGAAGCACATTCTCCAGATCTCTCACCAAATGAAAACGTCTGGTCAATGGTGTTAGAGCGGCTGGCTCGTCACAATACGCCATTCCCTACTCTTGAAGAACTGGGGTACCGTGTTGAAGCTGCATGGGTAGCTGTACCTGTACACGCCATCCAATCTCTGTTTGACTCATTGCCCAGGCGTATGAAGGCCGTTATTACGGTCAGAGTTGTTTGTTCTGGGTATTGATTTCTCAGGATCTATGCACCCAAATTGCGTGAAAATGTATTCACATGTCAGTTCTAGTATAATATATTTGTCCAATGAATACCCGTTTATCATCTGCATTTCTTCTTGGTGTAGCAATTTTAATGTCCAGTAGTGTATTTTGTCAATCGGAGACGATACAGTTTCCTATCAAGCAACAGAAAAATCAAACAGTACTGTTCAATTGCACATTACTTTACTAAACTGCGTCCGGGCAAGACCTCGAGGACCCAATGATACCGTTCGACCGCCATGTCTTCCTCAGCCGACTGGTGTCACTGGTTTTGTATACGGAGAGGCATGTCGTCAGCACACCGATCTCCTGGCCACTGTCAGCTTTAATGCCCGGAGCCGCCGCTTCTCAATCAAGTAGATTCTCAGTTAGCCTCACAAGGGCTTAGTGCTCCCAGCCCGCTATCAGTGCTCGGCAGACTCTGGCTGTCACTCACCTAAGTAATGGCCAAACGTGACAGCGCCTAACTTCGGTGATTTTACGGAAACCCGTGTTATCATTGCGGCAATGCAATCCTCCGTAGCTAGAAACCTCTCATACTTGAAAGCAGTATGCCTACAGTAAATACATAGGGAGGCAGTAATATAGTTCTATGGTTTTCCACACAGCTGTCGTAATGCGATTTAAAATGCTTATGTAGGTACTTACTCAAGAGGATATATGAATCAAAAATTTAATTCCAGTAATATCCGGGAAATATTCCAACTACTACATTTTATGTCCTCTTGGTCTTTGTTTTAGGAATAGGAGCGACAACCACGTCAAACTTTCCTAACTGCTATTGAAGTATGTCAACTTCTGGTGAACGATGTATTAAGTGCGAAATGCCAGCTCAGCTATAATATCTCAGGCCCAGCTAGCGAAAAATAAAATTAACTTTGTTCGTTATGTTCAGCAAATAAAACTGTGAAGGGGACAAAGAAATATTTAATGGGACATTTCCTCCAAGTAGCTGTATATTCCTGCATGTAGCAGAAAAATTGGCGGTGGCGCAGAGACATCGACGAAGATAAGGAAAGTTCTCGAATATCAAGACTCCAAAGAAACACTGTTGCAGAAATAAGTAGGTTAACGGGAGTTGAAAGTAAAGTGCTTGAAGAAATGCATGGAGATAGGCTGGGAATGGCGTGTACACGTTGGCGAATTGGGACATCATCTTTAGCCGTGAGGAGTATGGGAATAGTATCAGCGAAAGAGGAGAGGAACAGGGAGACAAGAATGAACGATGATAGGAATGGAATAAATGTAGAGATGTCTGATGAAGAGGACGCGAAGGAAGACCCATAGAACTGTAACAAATTCGATTAAAACTCCGATCTCATTCACCGTTACGCCTAAGAATAAAGTGTATGGCCGTCTGACACTACAGGCTCCGTACGGACCTTCCTTTCCAATTTAGACCTTCGTAAGATGTGCTTCATTTTTTTTGTTCAGACATCTCCTTCACAGACCGCACAAAACTCTATGGGTCTGGTACGCAGCTTCTCTATCCTTGAAATGAGCGACATCATAGTGTACAATTATTACGTCAGTCGCTAATGTAAAATCTACAAAGCGTGTTAAAGATGACAAGAAGCCCGAGCGTGAGATATATGACGTGTGTTCCAGTGAATACAAGTGATACATACATTTGGTTTTATAACTTCTGAATACTACAAGCACCGCTGTGTCGAATATTCGTTATGACAACTACGGTACCGACCAGCCCACTCGTCATGTTTGCAAATGAGGAAGGATCGCATCGCTGGGTAACATGAAACTGCGCTCAGAAATTACCTCACGTTGCCGCGTCAGAGTATGAAAAATGCGTCCAGTAGCAATTTCACTATGCATACATATGAAACGCAAACATGTGCGGGAACTCACACTCTCTTCCGCGCTGGCTACTGACGCATCTCAACGTAGAACGATAGTCGCTGTCTGCCTGAGGAAATAGACGTCAGTCGTTGGAAATTTATGGCGCCCCCTCTGTAAGATGCCTTGTCTGTTATTAACACTGACACAGGATAGAAATGTGCTTAGAAGGATAACGCGAAATAATTCTTTTGCCATTTAACAAAAGTGTTAATATTCTGCGTAATAAGGTCGTCATTCGTATCAGTTATTTATGCAGGAAATATATGCAAGAAGCCTACCTACGAAACTGTGTAACTGATTTTGACGTTTATTCACAAAAAAATTAACCGATTCAATGAGTTGTTTCTTGTGAAACTGAATGCAGTAAATACGAGCCGATTGGCAAATAAGACTTTAAAAATGCGTATGACCCTTGAGCTTAGAAAAAATAAGGGGGAACGAGAAGTTTGTGGGACATTTCTCATTTAACTTGTAAGCCTCCACACTAATTCTCGTTTTATGTTTCAAGGATGTTATCGGTTACATTTTTACTTTAATGCATTGTTAGTCTACTTAGGTGGCGAGAAGACGCAGGCAAAAGCGGGAAATTTGAGATTTGTGGCCCCACGTCATGTCCTTGTTTCAGTTTCTATCCGGTCAGGTCATTTCATTTAACTCAGGTCATCCATTGTAGGAGGACAGAACATTCAGAACGAACAGACAGCGGTAACTGTTTACTTGAGAAACACTTCAGTACTACAGTTCAAGTTCACACTAGCAGTCTCCCCCGTTATACAATATTATGGCTGGTTCAAATGGCTCTGAGCGCTATGCGACTTAACTTCTGAGGTCATCAGTCGCCTAGAACGTAGAACTAATTAAACCTAACTAACCTAAGGACATCACACACATCCATGCCCGAGGCAGGATTCGAACCTGCGGCGGTAGCGGCCGCTCGGCTACAAACTGTAGCGCCTAGAACCGCACGGCCACTCCGGCCGGCTATATACAATATTACTTTCACTACCGTTTGAACTATTCTGGATGTTTCTCAAGTTTTTTTTTTAATTATACTGATTTACTGTTAGTTTTGATTTAAATACGTACAATTAAATCCAAGAAGTTTGGATGAAACATCTCATATAGCAGATTTCTTATCGTTCGCACGCTATGGTTAAAAGTATTGGACCACAAAAGAGTATAAGGGCCTCTTCGGTATACTTATAAATTTCGATGATATGGAGAAAAACTTATTGTTGTTCAGTTCAACTGGGATGATACACATTTGTTAAGGGATTATTTGAGGCACTCTTTATCACAATAATATTTATGTAATAATTTCTTCTTAAAATCTCTTCACTCATATTATTAATTAATACCCTGTCCACTCATTGCATACTACTAGATTTTCTCAGTCGTGTAGACTATTCTCTAATTTCATCTTGGTTAATGTTCCAAGTAATTCCGTGGCCGTAACCCTGAGACGTGACTGTCTCCTTTCGCCATAGCAAGTCAGCCACGCTCGAATGAAAAATCCTCACTGACAGCACCGCGAAGCCTAGCGAATCTCTTCTAGCTACCAAACAACTCTCCACCCTCACGTGTGGAACTCTTATTGACATATAATATTTTTAGAAAATTTCAAAATTATAAAACAGTCTTTGTTAAAAGTATTGGACCGCAAAATGGTATAAGGGCCTCTTCAGTATACTTACAAATTTCGATATGATGTGGAGAAAAACTTATTGTTGTTCGGTTCAACTGGGATGATATACATTTGTTAAGGGATTATACAAATAATGAAATGTGGGGTAAGATGATACATAGTTTGTTAAAATTTGCGGCGCAATTTGGGCAAAAATACCCTCTAAAAGTCAAGGTCAAACTATTTGTTAGAGATGGTTGGGTGTCTACTGTAACGAAACCGCCCTTAGACGTCAGTTTTGGCTACCATGTACAAAAAACCGTGCAACTATTTCGATGAAAAGTTTCTATGAAAAGAAATATTTTATTAACTATGTTTTTTTAAAATTGCAATAAGGGAAGTGTGCTGAAAAGGAAACAGGTGAAAGGAGCAGGAGTAGAGTTTACCGTTCCATCAGAGTTGAAAAACTGAAACGTCCCCTTATAAAAGATTTATTAATTACTGTGCTGATAAACCTCTTACATTATTTGATTTTCAAACAGCTGAGCAGAACTAAACGTACTCAGGCATTTCGCTCTTTGCCTATTCTGATCAACACTAAACTGACACACAATATTTTTAGCGCAACGCAATCTGACTTTCAAAAATCCCTACCAAAGAATGGCCCTGACTAACAATAATCTATACCTTTCATCAATCACTTACCTCACAAAAATTATCCGTTATTCGAACTACTGCAATACAGCGAGTGCCACTACTGCCAGCTAAATAAAAGATTCAAACTACTGAAGGCACTAACTACTGATAGGCATAGTTAGCAAATGAAAGATTTTGATAGAGAACAAACAATGTATTTACCTTGATAGTGTTCAAAAGTCATAATATCTATATCAGTCCATGATATCCAGTACTACAAATGTACTGTCTCTGTCCAGGTCATCCGCTCTCAAAACTCGGCCATCTCACTCCCCACATCCATCTCTGCTGGCGGCTCACCTCCAACTGCGCAACGCTACGCGCTGTTAACAGCCAACTGTCCAACACTACAATAGCAAATTCCAACAATGCCATCCAGCCACAGACTGCACACAGCACAGCCAGTGATTTTCATACAGAACGCTAGGTGGCGGTGGCGTTACCAATATAAGAATCTCAACAGCCTACTTACAAAACTTATGTGACTTATCCCGGATCGGATTGTCTCAAGCTAAAGCAGTGAGACTGCTGTTTTTTGTAGTTTATTTTTTCATAGAATAAATTAGGAACGTAGCGAGACAGCAATTCCAAATGTTTTAGTTCCGTTTGATTGGATACAGTCGGAATAATAAACATAAGTAGTTTAGTATCCAGTATTTCGCCACAACTCTTGGTCGTATTTCAATGCGTGACAATTTAATAATGACCAAGCAAACGAAGTTAACCGCAGTAGAGCATTCTTCTCATCCTCATTTGACATAAAACCCCTAGTAATTCTAATGAATGTTAAGAATGTAAAAATATTTGCACCATATCGACTGTTGCGCCGGCCAAAGTGGCCGTGCGGTTCTAGGCGCTACAGTCTGGTACCGAGCGATCGCTACGGTCGCAGGTTCGAACCTTGCCTCGGGCATGGATGTGTGTGATGTCCTTAGGTTACTTAGGTTTAATTAGTTCTAAGTTCTAGGCGACTGATGACCTCAGAAGTTACGTTGCACAGTGCTCAGAGCCATTTGAACATTTGGTAACTATATTTTGTTTTAGTTTTTATTTTCAAATTGAACGTGTAACTCATCATCCGGTATAAAGAACGCGTGATGGTTTTATTTTATAGCCTTTTGTAACAAAACCGTGTACATCGCTTAAGGTATTTCTTCATTTACAACGACGTTTTGGTTCTTGTTACCACGAGATCAAAAATGTAAACCGTTCTTCAGAATCGATTCTAAAATAAGCACAGTGTCAAAGCTAGGCATGGATTTCATTGACACTGAACTTTGTTTTACAAATTCTGAGTTTTGATTTGATGATGATTATAGTCGAAACATCGTTATAATAAATATATTAAGAAATGTAGACGGTCTGATCCACAATAATCCACTCTGGCAACAGTCTAATTCTGAAAATCACGTTTATCAATAATATGACGGTTTCATATTGGTTTTTACATGTGCAGTTATTCGCTAAATCAAGAGTAACTTGTTTGATGTCATCAGAGATCACCTTGTAATTGTTATAAATTTTTGATGAACGGTGATTTGCGACTGACCCGAGAAATGAGATGGCCAGGTACTGGCAACGGCCGGTAATAGCACTGACAGGATAGTAGCGACGACTGGTACTATCAGTATCCGGGTACTTGCTGTGGACGGGGGCGCTAACCTGCACGTTAGGCTATACCCTGTGAGTTATGCAACCACGCGTCACAGAAACCAGGGCCCTATGGCCCCAGGGATGAGCGTTTGGCGTCATTGGCCGGGAGGCCCCTTGCGGGGCAGGTCCGGCCGCCTTGGTGCAGGTCTTGTTACATTCGACGCCACGTTGGGCGGCCTGCGCGCCGGATGGGGATGAAATAATGATGTATATATCACAACACCCAGTCCCTGAGCGGAGAAAATCTTCGACCCGCCGGGAATCGAACCCGGGCCCGTAGGACGGCAATCCGTCACGCTGACCACTCAGCTATCGGGGCGGACGCGCCAGGGATGAGTTGCATTTATAGCGGCGCCCGTGGTAGGGGCTAGTGGTGCTTCGGCCCCCTCTCACCATCTTCCTCCCACCACGGCATTCTCAGATCGCGGCTCGTCCAGGCAGCGGTTGGAGGAAGGCAAAAAAATGCGAGATGGACGTAGCCAACTCTCAATGCGAAACTGATGTATGTACATTTTCTTGTTCTTGAATCACAGACGTTCGAAGCGTCGCCAACTGTCGTGCACCATTCACGGTATCGCGTAGCACATATGGCAAAATAAATCGGTTTGATTTCATCCCACACCAGAATGTTACCTTTTGTTTCTATTGCATTTTTTCAACCGCTACGTTTCGTTATAAATTAGACCAATAGTGACAATTGTGACGGTTTACAAAAGCGCCAACATAAAATACCGCTTCATCAGAGCACAGGATATTGTCCTACAGAGCGGGATAATCAGCTTCCCAAACAAGCATAACCTCGCAAAATTCCGTTCTCCTTTCGCAGTCCTCATCGAACAGTTGTTGCGTTTAATGTGGCTTCCATGTTAGAAAAATAGCTCAGTTTTTTAGAGTGGTCATTACCGTGTGACGGGGCAACCCGATTTCCCATGTACTTTGACTTTTTCACTTTGAAGGGCGCTGTTCAAAAATGTGCTGAACGACATTCACATTGTCTTCCGATTTGGATGTTGAGGTTTTTCCTGATCGAGTTGCATCTTTCACACTACCAGTTGTCATTAATTTCTTATGACAGTTTTTTATAATCTCAGCGTTAAGCATAGCATTTCTACTTCGTTCTTGCCTCCGCCATCTCTGAATTTGCAACACCGTCCGCCAAACTTCATACCTGTCGGCAATCGTAAATCTGTCTACTACTGTGAGTACACCAGCCATTTTCCTGGTTTTCACTCGATCAACCTCTGAAATCATAAATGGTAGACCACATATTTGTCAGCGTTATTACATGCCAGCAAGAGCTGATGCCGCTTTCTACGAGAATCAATACTGAAATGGGTACTAACTTTAAAACCAGTCAGTAGATAAGGTGTTCCCCAACTTTATCTCTGACGGAACACTCAGAATCCTGGTAACTTCTCGCTGTTTATTTTGAAGGTCAATAAAACTTTAAAAATGTGAAAAACATTTTTTATTCAGTGATTGCTTCAACTTTAAGTCATAAATAATAAGGCAGAAATCATAAGAAAGTTTTTAAAACATAATTAGTAACTTCAAAATGTCGAAAAGGAAGAAATACGCTTTGTTATTAATAGTTCTCAGTAAGCACTTTTGACTTCTCCGCGGGACACTGGTGTTCCACGGAACACGCTTCGGAAAACCGTGATGTAAAAGTATATTTCGCTAGCCACCTTACGGTGTGTGGCGGAAGGTACTACATTTAACATGGTCACTTATCATCTTTTTGCCATTCCTATTACGAATCGTGTGCAGTGAAAGTGACTATTTATTTATTTAGTTATTTCTCAAGTAAATACCTGCTTCCTGTTGCTATATAGCAGGTCGTACAGTGTGTGGTTTTACATCTTATTTCATACCAATTCACTTTTTATAAATTTTGTTGTTGTTGAAGATTTTACAAAACGGTAAAATAAAAAAAAAAAACAAATATAAGGTTTATAATAAGCACAAATGTATATCTAAAATTTTGTTTAACTTGTTTTTTACTTAGGTACTGATAATAAATAAGAAACATAATAATTGCGAATATATTTTAAATTAAAATTTAAATTGTATTTAATGGAAGAAATAAGAGATTGGAATTTGACGTAGATATGATACGTCAGTTCTTTCCTTTATACCTTCTACGGGTATGGTTACATCTGAAAGTGACTGTTGGTTAAGCCTTAGGACAAGTTCCAGTCTCTTTGATGTTACGTCCACGATATCATCGCGAGGTACGTGTAGGGGGACGGCGCGCTCTCGGAATTTCGACAGAAAACTAGATCGTGATGCGCAACACTTCTGTTGCACTGTCTGCCGCTGAAGCTGAATAATTATTAGCGTAACTCTTTCGCCTTTACAGGTGGAACTCCTGACGTAACACGCTACTCTTCGTTGGACTGTATTTGCTTTCTGTGCCAAAGTGACTCGGTAACAGTTCCAGCTTGAAAAGCGATACTTAAGTATCAAAACGAGGTTTATGTAAATTACCTCCGTCGTTGGGGAACTGCACTTCCTGTCGAGTCTTCCAATGAGTTTTAGCAAACGGCGAAGTTTAAGTGCAAGTTCTTTCATAAGCGATGTAATTAGTGGTGTAAGTGTGTTTAGCGTAGTAATAAATTTCAAGGCGTTTTCTATGTACGTGAGATACATAATTATCTGTGAAAGGTCTTCTCCTGACCCATTGGATCACTAAAATAAAATTAAGAAATCGATGTTAGCGGTAACTATTAGCAGATGGGTTAGGTAACTAAATTAAATTCCTAGGAAATACACTGACGGAATAAAAGTCTCAGCGCCAAGAAGAGGTTTTGCGATATGAACGGAAGTTGGTAGACGTGTTTCTACATCTGAAAATGATGGTTATTAAAATTTCGCACCAGTCGTGTAGGAGCAGTGCTAGTAGAGCCACCATGAGGATGCGAATCAGGTTTGCTTCAAATCACGGTGTAACGGTCGTAAGCGCTTTTTGTCTTTGAGATTGGACGTGGTGAGTTGATGTTAGTCAAGAATGCCTTTGAGGCGAGAAAGACGCCTTTATCAACTAACGCTGAACGAGGTCGCGTAATAGGGCTACGAAGCATTCGATGTTCCTTCTGATATATTGCAGAAAGACTTCGCAAGAATGGAGCCGCTGTACATGATTCCTGGCAGTGGTGGTCAGGGTGGAGGTCTGTCGTGTTTTCTGATGAAAGCTGATTCTGTCTCGGCGCCAGTGATGGCCGTGCGTTGTTTAAGAGCGGGCCAATTATGGGCCCGCAGCCAACCTTTGTGTGTGCTGGACACACTGGACCTACACCTGGAGTTACTGTCTGGGGTGCGATGACAGGTGGAGCAGCTAACTGTACAACTGTACCTCAATCTGGTGATACGACCTGTTGTGCTGCCATTCATGAACAACATTTCAGGGGTTGTTTTTCAACAGGATGAAGCTCACCCGCAGATCGCTGTTATAACCCAACACGATCTCCAGAGTGTCGACATGTTGCCTTGACCTCTTCCATCATCAGATCCGTCGCCAATCGAGCATCATCGGACGACAATTCCAGCCTCATCCACGAACAACACTAATCGTCCCTGTATTGACTAAGCAAGTGCAACAGGCGTGGAACTCCACCCCAAAAACTGAATCCAGCACCAGTACAATGCTTGCACGTTTCCATGCTTGCATTTAACATTCTGGCGGTTACTTCGGTTATTAATGTACCAGAATATCACATTTTCAGTGCATTATTATGCGGAAGAGGATGTAGATTATGATGAAATGGGAGATATGATACTGCGAGAAGAGTTTGACAGAGCACTGAAACACCTGAGTCAAAACAAGGCCCCAGGAGTAGACAACATTCCATTAGAACCGCTGATAGCCTTGGGAGAGTCAATCCTGACAAAACTCTACCATCTGGTGAGCAAGATGTATGAGACAGGCGAAATAACCTCAGACTTCAAGAAGAATATAATAATTCTAATCCCAAAGAAAGCAGGTGTTGACAGATGTAAAAATTACCGAAGTATCAGTTTGATAAGTCGCGGCTGCAGAATACTAACGTGCATTCTTTACAGACGAATGGAAAAACTGGTAGAAGCCGACCTCGGGGAAGATCAGTTTGGATTCCGTAGAAATGTTGGAACACGTGAGGCAATAGTGACCCTACGACTTATCTTAGAAGAAAGATTAAGGAAAGGCAAACCTACGTTTCTAGCATTTGTAGACATGGAGAAAGCTTTTGACAATGTTGACTGGCATACTCTCTTTCAAATTCTGAAGGTGGTAGGGGTAAAATACAGGGAGCGAAAGGATATTTACAGTTTGTACAGAAACCAGATGGCAATTATAAGAGTCGAGGGGCATGAAAGGGAAGCAGTGTTTTGGAAGGGAGTGAGACAGGGTTGTAGCCTCTCCCCGATGCTATTCAATCTGTATATTGAGCAAGCAGTAAAGGAAACAAAAGGAAAGTTCGGAGTAGGTGTTAAAATCCATGGAGAAGAAATAAATCTTTGAGGTTCGCCGATGACATTGTAATTCTGTCAGAGACAGCAAAGGACTTGGAAGAGCAGTTGAACGGAATTGATAGTGTCTTGAAGGGAGGATATAAGATGAACAAAAGCAAAACAAGGATAATGGAATGTAGTCGAATTAAGTCGGGTGATGCTGAGGGAATTAGATTAGGAAATGAGACACTTAAAGTAGTAAAGGAGTTTTGCTATTTGGGGAGCAAAATAACTGATGATGGTCGGAGAGGATATAAAATGTAGACTGGCAATGGCAAGGAGAACGTTTCTGAAGAAAAGAAATTTGTTAATATGGAGTATAGATTTAACTGTCAGCAAGTCGTTTCTGAAAGTATTTGTATGGAGTGTAGCCATGTATGGAAGTGAAACATGGACGATAAATAGAATAGAAGCTTTCGAAATGTGGTGCTACAGAAGAGTGCTGAAGATTAGATGGGTAGATCACATAACTAATGAGGAGGTATCGTATAGAATTGGGGGGGAAGAGGAGTTTGTGGCACTACTTGACTAGAAGAAGGGATCGACCGGTTGGTAGGACATGTTCTGAGGCATCAAGGGATCACCAATTTAGTATTGGAGGGCAGGGCGGAGGGTAAAAATCGTAGAGGGAGACCAAGAGACGAATACACAAAGCAGATTCAGACGGATGTAGGTTGTAGTAGGTACTGGGAGATGAAGAAGCTTGCACAGGATAGAGTATCATGGAGAGCTGCATCAAACCAGTCTCTGGGCTGAAGACTACGACAAAAACATTATGCGCTTACATTTACCTCTGATCTTACAATGTTAAGCCCGTAAATATGTTACACAGATAAATGTATTCCCAAAATTCCTGTACTCTCCATTAGTTATTTTTTGGTGTTACGATTTTTTTTTCGTACGTATAGTTCACAAGCACAGTGCGTTGTACGCCACTATAACGTTTGTGACCTGTGTCATGTCTGTGGAAACATGCCGGTATATGCGATGTTACACTGTTTTAATGCGATATTTTGCTAAACGGGAGGCCAACGGCGTGACCGGTCTGCTCGATACTCCGTTGGGAACACGGCGGCAATGAATAACGCGGTTTTGCAAAACAGCGCGGTGGACGCTCACGCCGCAGTAAGGACCCAGCAGCAACAGTACGGTGTACGCTCCCTCTGACAGTGGCGGCACATAACAGTGCCCCGCTGGCAGATTAGTGCCGGTGAGGCGCGGCGCTGCCGCTGCAGCGTCATTACGGCAGCCGCCCGCCGGCTAACGATATCCCCTTTCGATTTGACCACTCCGAATTTTCTGCATGCCTGCTGCCATATGCCGAAGCGCCGCGCCAATGCTAGCAATTAGCACGGATGGAGAGCTCCGGATTTCACGCAAATGCACTCCGCCATTAATGAACGCCACTTTGTCTGTTTTGTAGCAGTTTTTTTTTTTATTCCGATATCTCATCGACGCAGATTTTTATGCTCCCCTTCACCCAATTTTAAGGTACATCCAGTTAATTTTTGGGCACTGCACCACCTGTCTCTGCCTTCGCTGGCACCTAATTCCGCTGTCACTTTATTTGTTTGGTCATTCGTGATGCAGAAATGCAGGCGGCTTCAAAGAGAACATACAGTACGACAAAAGAGTGAGGCTCATTTCAGATATAGAGCAACTGCCCGTCTACTGTCATCATATCTACTTGTCGACACATCATATATAGTAACATAAATAGACAAAACTTAGCACGGATGTATCAACACGGGGAAAGAAACACGTTAATTCAGTACCACAGATTAATGCCGAGTTCCATCACTTTGTCTCTTCTGCTGCTCTTAACGTTACGTTATCGGCTCACCTCTACTTGCTGGAAAATGTATTTTATATGTTCTAAAATGTTCCCTCACTGCTTTGTAAGTAGGCTCTTTAGGTTTTATATTGGTAACGCCAGGTAGCGCTCTATATGAAAATCACTGGCTGTGCTGTGTGCAGTCTGTGGCTGGGTGGCATTGTTGGAATAGTCGCTATTGTAGTGTTGGGCAGTTGGCTGTTAACAGCGTGTAGCGTTGCGCAGTTGGAGGTGAGCCGCCAGCAGTGGTAGATGTGGGGTGGGGGAGAGAGATGGCGGAGTTTTGAGAGCGGATGATCTGGACGTGTGTCCATGAGAGACAGTAAATTTGTAATACTGGATATCATGAATTGATATATATATATATATATATATATATATATATATATATATATATATATATAAAATGGCTTTTGAACACTATTAAGGTAAATACATTGTTTGTTCTTTATCAAAATCTTTCATTTGCTAACTATGGCTGTCAGTAGTTAGTGCCTTCATAGAATCTTTTATTTAGCTGGCAGTATTGGCGCCCGCTGTATTGCAGTAATTTGAGTAACGAAGATTTTTGTGAGGTAAGTGACTCATGAAAGGTATAGGTTATTGTTAGTCAGGGCCATTCTTTTGTAGGGATTTTTGAAAGTCAGATTGCGTTACGCTAAAAAATTGTGTGTCAGCTTAGTGTTGATCAGAATAAGTAAAGAGAATAATGTCTGAGTACGTTCAGTTTTGCTCAGCTGTTTGAAAAGCAAATAATGTAAGAGGTTTATAGCACAGTAATTCATAAATTTTTCTAAGGGGATGTTTCAGCTTGTCCTTCTGATGCACAATCAATTACTCCAAAAAGTGCGAGCGGATGCCCCCCCCCCCTAGTGCATCTGCAATTTGTAATTGATATGATCGTGTAAATTGTAAACACTACACACCACCATCCGCAAGTTCGCGGTTGAACAAAATCTTGTTTCGTTAGAATGTTGTCATCCAGGCTTACAATATCGGAAAATTCCCATTTTATTTTCAAACTGACATCGATAAAAATCACTTGCGTATCACTAATTCAGACGTATCTCTTACTTGGGTCATCTTCTTAAATAATCGTATCTTGTTGTTTTTGTTGTTCGTGTTGTGGTCTTCAGTCCGACGACTGGTTTAATACAGCTCTCCACGCCACTCTATCCTGTGCAAGACTCTTCATCTCTGGGTAACTACTGTAACCTACATCCTTCTGAATCTGCTTACTGTATTCATCCTTTGCTCTTCCTCTACGATTTTCTACCCCCCTCCCCCGTTTCCACCAATATATATTGCCGAACCCTTGATGTCTCAGAATGTGTCCTACCAATCAATCCCTTCCTCTAGTCAGGTTATGCCACAAATTTCTGTTCTCTCCAGTTCTACTCAGCACCTCCTCATTAGTTACCTGATATAGCCATCTAATGTGTAGCACCACATTTCAAAAGCTTCTATTCTCTTCCAGTCTAATCTATTTATCGTCCTTGTTTCACCTCCATAAATGGCTACACTTCAGACCAGTAGCCTTAGAAGAGACTTCCTAACACTTAAGTGTGTATTCGATGTTAACAAATTTCTCTTCATCAGAAACGATTTTCTTGCCTTTGCTAATCTACATTTTATATCCTATCTACTTCGGTCATCATCAGTTATTTTGCTGCTCAATTAGGATAATTAGTCTCTCATTTCCTAATCTAATTCCCTCAGCATCACCTGATTTAATTCGATTGCATTCCACTATGCTTGTTTTGCATTTGTTGATGTTCATCTTATATCATCCTCCTTTCAAGGTACTGTCCATTTAGTTCAACTGCTTTTCCACGTGCTTTGTTGTCTCTGACAGAACTTTTCTCAATTCTCCACTGCTGCTATATTTGGTAATCTGAGAGAGATAAGGAAGTACCATACGAACTGTATATTTGATTCCATTTTGTCATTATGTTTCGGCGTTCTCTTGCAGCTGAAATTGTTGTAGTTGCAGGACTCAAAGGACAATGAATGTTGTCATCACATTTAATCTACCGGGCCAATATTATACGTTCTCTTGTTGTCATTAGACAGAAAATACTGCAACGAAATTGCTACGCAATGAAATCTTACATGTAGATGACAGGTGACGAATAAGTTTGGCTGTTAAACTGTTGTGAGTTCTTATTTTTATTTATTTTCTTTCCAGTTTTTCAGTATTTATACAACACTTTTTTCTGAAGTGCTTACTGTTGTGCACGTTTTTACCTAACACTGTATCCAAATGAGTCATAGTAGGGAACTATGCAAGGAGTGGATTTGAAAGTGGAAATAGTTGCTACTTTCTACGCATCATGCTCTATCAGATTAGGAAAAACATTTTCCAAAACTGTTAGAAATGCTTCGAATGGTAAGTATTGTGAAGCTGAATATTATCGTACAAGTAAAAATACTGTACACATCATAAAAATAATATATAAGTCAAGATTCAGATAATCCAACCTGAATGTGAACGTGTTTGCAAAGATCTACTCAATTTGTGAGTATATTTTGGTTCCATTTATGTACCTTTAACTTGTTACTTTTGCTTAATTAGAATCCCATATACCGCTAAATCCTCCTGAACTAACAAGCTTCTCGTAATTGATTCACATGGAGTGTGTGTATAGACAAGAACGCCCTTCACGGGAATAGGAGGCACTTCCTTTTATAGCAACAAGAGCTGGAAAATTAAAAGCAGATTACATCCTAAAGTACGTGAGTCTAGTGACAGATTTTTCGCAGGTGAGGTAGTATATCTAGCGCTATATTAGGAATTTTTTTCTCGAAAGCTGTCACCATTGTCACAGAATTCCCATCGTTTCCAGAACGAATCTCTCACTGCTTGTAAATTTTACACTGCGACGTAACTCCCTCCGAAACTAAAACTCTTTCCCGAACCAAGACTCGGACCTGGAGCCCCGTTATTGGCGAATAATGGTATTATCGGGTCAGCTATTCAGGCACGACTCTGGGCAGCTGCGAGGTTCAGTCCGCCAGTAACGCTTTTCAGGTATTTACAAACAAAACAGGAATTATCCTCCGTTCTCTGTCGGGGTAGCATGTCTTGGGGGATAGTTTGTGTTGAACAACTCAGCCTGAGCCCAGTAGTCGGATATCTCAGTCTACAGCGAAGGCCGGGCGTTGTAGCCGCGCGGTATAAGGCGCCTTGTCAAGGTCCGCGCGGCTTCCCCCGTCGGAGGTTCGAGTCCTCCCTTCGGCATGGGTGTGTGTGTGTTGTCTTTAGCGTAAGTTAAGTTAGCTTAACTAGTGTGTAAGCTTAGGGTCCGATGACCTCAGCAGTTTGGTCCCATAAGACCTTACCACAAATTTCCAAATTTCTACAGCGAAGGTATAAACAGTGCGCTGTCTTGAGTGGCTCAATTATCTATTGAGCTATCTATCCAGGTGCGTCACTGTCCCGGGCTTAGAGCTTCAAGCGGTACCTATTTGTCATTTACTTTTTACCAAAGATTTCAGTCGTTACCTTCCAAGTACTCCTTACTTTTGTTTTCCTTATACACATCGACCGAGTTTCTGCAACAAAGTTGTACAATTTGAAGTGAACTGAAATGTGGGAAGACTAACAACAGAGCTCCAAAAATAAAAAAAAGACTCCAGTGAACTCTTTGCCTCTGTAGAGCGAAGTAGTCTAAATAAATGGTTTTCATATGCCGCCAAGAAGTTTCCATAGAAAGATGCAGAAGTGTATCCTGTTAGCCAACTGCGATTTCATTCGTTCTTAGGAGGAGGTCTTGATGCGTGTGTCGCTTTCAGCATCGAGTCATTACTCTTTGGACCATCCTAGTAATGCCTGACAGTGTGGATCTCAAAGGGAATCTGCGCCGAAAGGCGAGCCAATCAAATAATGGGCCACCGGTCCGATTAATCGACTTCCGATAATGGCTTGTCACGCATTAACCGCCCTAAGCCAGTCAGGCTGCCGCTTCTGCGTCAATCCCTCCCTCCCTCCCTATAATCTGCCCATGCCTACGTCCCAGGATCGCCTCCTTCCACTCTAAGCTACTGACCCGGGACCGTTGAGATTCACTGTATCACCCGTGAAGTGTTGTTAGCTTCAATACTGACGTTAGAGGGCCGGTGGGCTACTTAGAACTCAGCGTTATATGGCTAAGTTCTCAATCATGAGAGTTTCATTATTCGGTGAGATACATGACTTCTTTGAGTAGGTGACCAGTGCCCCGTCCATAGCGCCGGGTGGTGCTGCTATTTTGGAGATATTTTAGCAAGTAGTGTGTATCACACATTTTATTCTGCCAATAAGGATGAAGAAGGAATCTGGCACTGTGGCGTGAATTTATGACACGGAATGACTGCATCTGTAGTTCGGTGACAACTGAACACTGTTCTGCCGTGACTTTAAGCTAGTATTTGTTCTGCAGGTAATACTTAATGATCAATTCAGCTGCATTTTTACGAAGCTTTCGTGAAGACCAAGGAGTTCTCACAGTGTTGACTCAATATGCTGTACGCGGAGGACGATATTCACTCGCAGTCGCTCGACATTGCACAGACAAACGCTTGTCGTTGATGCTGTATGCAAGACACGGTTACACAGTATTTTTATTGCAAGTAACTGGAGACGTAAAATATTAATCAGGTTATTCACCCGCGTCGAAAATTTAACATTTCCTCAAAGTGTTGAAACAATAGACTTAGTTATCTCCGTTTGTTCTGCATAGGCACCAAATCGATGGTTATTCTTATGGTTTTGTTCGTCTGTTACCTTAGAATATGTTTGTACAGGTGTACATTATGAGTATGAGCGTCTTCTTCAGTATTTCTTGGATTAGTTATCAGGCTGCCTCGGAATCTTATATTCCTCCACAATCGACATAATATTTGTACAGTTTTCTTCCGTAGTGGACAGTTTCACACCGATTGTTAAAGTTATCACCATCCATTTGCCCCCTCATACTTCTTCCATTTTTACCTGTATTGCTCCGTTTTATCGTTTGTCGTCTTTTTTGTCTTACAGGTTCTTCAGGAATCTCACTAAAACTGTCTGAATGGTTCAAATGGCTCTGAGCACTATGGGACTCAACTGCTGTGGTCATTAGTCCCCTAGAACTTAGAACTAATTAAACCTAACTAACCTAAGGACATCACACACATCCATGCCCGAGGCAGGATTCGAACCTGCGACCGTAGCAGTCGCGCGGTTCCGGACTGCTCGCCTAGAACCACTAGACCACCGCGGCCGGCAACTGTCTGAATGTCTGAATTTTTTTCCCTTCTAACAGAGAATCCACTTTTCCTGTGTCTACAACAATTGGTTCAAATGGCTCTGAGCACTATGGGACTTAGCTGCTGTGGTCATCAGTCCCCTAGAACTTAGAACTACTTAAACCTAACTAACCTAAGGACATCATACACATCCATGCCCGAGGTAGGATTCGAACCTGCGACCGTAGTAGCGGTCGCGCAGTTCCAGACTGTAGCGCCTAGAACCGCTCGGCCACTCCGGCCGGCCCTGTGTCTACTGTGTGAGTCCCTATGATGAGTGATCGCGAGTTGTACTGTTTTGGGTGTTTGCGGAAAAGTAATATAAATTCGTATCCTACATTTTCGATGCAAACGCTGTTTAATTTGGAAATCATTCTTTCAAGTAGTAGATATGGTCATGTGGGAAGGTAGTTGTGACACTGAAGCAAACAATTACGCCGGTGCGAAACACGAAAAAGTGGGAGGGAATAGCTGATGGCTCGTATCACGAACAGGCCCAGTGAATCTGAAGTACCTCATCCGAAAGGGAGGACTCAGTTTTGTTAAGACGATAACGTGAACTAATTTGCTGTCATGCGCCTTCTTGTTTGTTGCCGGTGAATGTCTACTAATAAAAGTCTTTCATACCCAGGAATCGAACTGGATTCTCGTAAGTGCTGAAGGTTACATACCTCTGCTACACAGACACCTCGGAGCAGTTTCCGTGAGTGATAAAGCACGAGGGACTGTCCTTCCATTCACCAAAGCGAATACAGAGAAGCTGAAAACGGCACAGATGCATACAAATCACGAGGCTGCATCTTCTTCTTCTTTGTTTGTTCACAATTGTCTTGGTCGCATTTCGTCCACTTACGATGGGTCACTCGCTTCGACTCTTTATGAGCTGCCGTCAGAACCAGTATCTTGTTACGAAAGTAATAGTCAGTCATCCAGGGCGCACTGACATCTTGGTGAGTAACTACGTAACAAGCTACTGTTTCTTACTTATTTTATTTGTGTACTGATTAAATTTAGTAAACCTGGCAAGATTAGAACCATACTGTCTCATGTTGCAGCTAACCAAGCATTCTACACCTTCTACATTACATATATTACGATAAGTCACATCTGCACGGTCCAGTCACGTTAACGCGACCACTGTCTGCATTCGTCGTCAACGTGCAGTAACCGTTCACAGACGGCAGGTGGCACTGGAGTGTATACAGGGTGATCGGAAATTGCCGTTACAGACTTCTAGGGCTTGCAGAGGGGTGTGAGTACATTATATTTTGAACAGGAACCCATGTCCGGAAACGTCACCCAACGAGACTACAGGTCGTCAAACCTATAGGCGCGGGGGGCTCTAAATGTACGTATACACGGGGTGATACCGTGATGATGTTACAGACCTTCTAGGATGACGGAGAAGGATAAATGTATTATTCTGAAGTAAGGACCCTTGTACTGGAAACGAACGAGTCGAACGTCATAAACGAAAACCGTTCTGATACCTCTGACAGTTGAATACATATACCGGTTCTTGTGTTACGAAGAGTGTAGGGTTGGTAACTTTCAGAGGTGGTAGTATGGACAAAAACAAGAAAAAAATGTCCAATAAACATGGGCTCTAAAGTGCGTACGTTAACAGCTATGAACACTTGCTCAATACAGGAGATGTGTTTCACGTTAGTCAAAATGAACGAATGGTCATAGCTCCTCAGGTATGCATTTTAGAGCCTACGTTTATTGGACATTTTTTCTTGTTTTCTTCCATACTACCACCTCTGAAAGTTACCAATCCTACACTCTTCGCAACACAAGAACCGGTACATGTATTCAACTGTCAGAGGTATGAGAACGGTTTTCGTTTGTGACGTTCGACTAGTTCGTTTCCGGTACTGGGATCCTTATTTCAGATTAATACATTTATCGGTCTCCATCATCCTAGAAGGTCTGTAACATCATCACGAAATCACCACGTGTATGCGTACATTTAGAGCCCCCCCGCGCCTATAACTTTGACGCTCTGTAGTGTCGTTGGGTGACGTTTCCGGACATGTGTTCCTATTCAAAATACTATGTACTCACTCCCCTCTACAAGCCCCAGAAGTCTGTAACGGGACTTTCCGACCACCCTGTATGTAGCGAGTCGGGGGGAGGCGGATCGCGATGCGAGAAGGTAGCGATTTATCTGACGTCCAAATGGGTTGACCGTTGGCTTTAGGGACGAAGGTGGAACCATTTACGAAACGGCTAAGTTTATGAACTATTTACGTGCCGCAGTGGTAAAAGTATACGTGCACGGCAAAATGGTGCTATCCAAAACCGGCGCTGAACCAACTCTGGGGTATCACGGGGCATAGACGACAGGGGTGAATGACGGCTGTGGAGACGTGTACGGAAGAATAATTGTGCGACTGTTGAGCAACCAAGGGGCTACAGTGTCTCTTTAACTCTGCTGCGTATGGGCCTCCGCAGCAGGCGCCTGACTGCTGTTCAAGGCGACGAAGCCTGGAATTTGGACGTTAGTACCGGAACTGGACATCCCCTGAGTGGCCGCAGATGACCCTTTCAGATGAATCACGCTTTATGCTCCATCGGACAGTTGGTCGTTGGACCACAGGGGGATCCAGGCCGGACAAGGGAGCTTATGGTCTAGGGAATGTTTTAGTGGCATTCCGTAGGCGATCTCGCCATTCTGAAAGGCACAGCGGATAAACATAAGTACGTATCTATCTTTGGGAATCATGCCTTCCCTGTCATGTAGTTCGTTTCTCCTTGTCACGACGACATCTACCAGCAGGACAATGCAACGTGGCACATAGCTCACAGTGCACGTGCATGGTTCGCAGGATGAGTTTACCGTAGCATGGCCGCCCTATCACCGGATTTAATCACACTCAGAAACTGTGCGACATTGGGATGATCGCGCTATGTATCCTCAATCGACAAACGCAGCGCGGCTTGCCACTGATTGTCTTCCTACAAGTCTCACAGCGGTCTGCGCTCAAAAGGTGGTTATTCAGACTTCTGACAAGTTGTTACATTAATGAGGCTGGACAGTGTAATGTAGGATACAACATTTACTATAGCCCAGAGAAAAATTTATTATATTCGTTGATGAAAACTGCAACAGAAAATGAAAATTACGTGAAGGTACATTAAAGCTATGAGATCATTGTAACATAGGAAGAGGAAGATGAACGTGATAGATCCTAATCAATGGAGCTAGGAGGCAAAAAAAATGACGTGACTGAGAAATGGAAAGAGAATGAAGCGTTACTAATGGGAGCGTTTGCTTTGATACAGAGAAGAACCGGTCGTATGCGTTTACTTTTGGGGGAACGTTATGAGGGTGACAAGTGGACGCTTAACCTCATCCTTAAAAGCAATACTCATAAAGACTGGAAACAGGTTAAGTTGTCAACGATATTCGATGAAGGCTATTCTGAATAAGAAACTACAGTCTAAGACAAAAAGAAGAAAATTCAAAGACGACAAAGGGGTTATCGGAGTTCGTCGGGGTCGGTGGATGTTATGCATGTGTACAGACATTCCAGAAAAACTGAATGATTTATGCAAGAGAAAGAGCTTGACAATATGAGCCAGTCAATAACGCGTTGGTCAACCTCTTGCCTCATGCAAGCAGTTATTCGTTTTGACATTGACTGACGGAGTTGTTGGACGTCCTACTGAGGGACATCGTGCCAGATTGTGTACAATAGCCGCGTCTGATCGTCAAAATCTCAATGCTCTAAACGTTCTCATTTGGGAAGAGATCGGGCGTCATTTGTGGCCAAGATACGGTTTCGCAAGCACGATGACAAGCAGCGGAAACACTCGCCATGCGCGGGTGGCCATCATCTTGCTGAAATGTGAACCCACGATCGCTTCCCATGAAGGGCAACAAAACGAGACGTAGCATATCGTTGATGTACCGCTGTGCTGTGACGATGCCGCGGATTGGAAGAAATCTCTCGCCAGACCTCAATCATGGTTGTCAGAGCGGGACTCATCCCTGAAGACAATTTAACTCCAGCCAGTAAGATTCCAGGCGGAAGACGAGTCTGGCGGCGCACGGGCCAGTGGTCGGATACAGACCTATCATCCACCATATTGTTTGATAACCGGGAGTGATGGTCTGGGATGATGATTATGATGTTTGGTTTGTAGGGAGCTCAAATGCGCTGTCTTCAGAGCCCGTACAAAGTCCAATTTTTTTTACACAGTTCAACCTAGCCACTGTCACGAATGATGATGATTATGATGATGATGATGATGATGAAATGAATGCGGGACCCCGTGAACCAGAGGAATTGTCTGATTGTCTGGGATGCCATCTAGTTTCATAGTAAGATTCGTTTGGTTGTCATAAGCGAAACCATTGTAGTGTAGCAGTGCGTCGACGATTTATTCACTAGCCAATTTGGTCAGACATTTCAGCAAGATAATGCCCGCCCGCAAACGGCGACAGTTTCTACTGCTTGTCTTCGTGCTTGCCAAACCCTATCCTGGCCAGGAAGGTCGGCGGATCTCTCCCCAACTGAGAACGTTTGGAACATTATGGGCAGAACCAACCAAGCAACCAGCACGGCACTCTGACGATCTAATGCGCCAAGTACATGTACACAACATCCACCGATTTCCTTCCCATTTGAATAATTCCTTCGTAGTGCTGCATTTTTTTATCTTAGAGCGGATTTTCCAAGATAGATCGCATCCTCCAGTTTGACATCTCGACGTGCCCTGAACGCCTGCTACAGCAGTAGAGTGATGGAGCCACTCCCGACTGTGCCGTGCGTCACGTGGTGCGGCTAGCGTGGCTGAGACGCGCTCACCTGTGGCTCCTTAGTGCTCTGACTCACCACGGCGGCTGCTGAGGCAGTTGTAGAGTGCGCGGTTGTACGCGGGTGAGGGTGTTGGTGGTGGTGGTGGGGGGGGGGGGAGGGAGGGGGGCGTCGGTGGCACTCGCCACTATTTCCCAGGAGGCGCCGCGCGGCGCTCGCAATCTGCCGAGTGATGCCTGCATGCGCCCACCCTCCGTTACTCGCGGCCAGACGCAGGCGCTGTACCTGCAAGCCAGCGGGGCGGTCCGCATTCGGCAGCATCCACTGTGCTCCGAGCAAGTCTAGACAGCGTCAGCTTCAAACTCCGCCGTCAAAGTTTGCTAGGATTTTCAGAGTTTTTTTCTGAGAAATTCGGTACTAGGGACACACGTGGTCTTCAGTGTCTCGATATAGAGTTAGTCGCGTTTTGTTTGATTTCTTACCCACGTGTGTCATATATTTGTCATCATCATCATCATCATTTAAGACTGATTGTGCCTTTCAGCGTTGAGTCTGGAGCATGGCCACCTTATAAAATTCCTCCATGATCCCCTGTTCAGTGCTAACACTGGTACCTCTTCTGATGTTAAGCCTATTACTTCAAAACCATTCTTAACCGAATCCAGGTACCTTCTCCTTGGTCTACCCCGACTCCTCCTATCCTCTACTGCTGCACCCATGAGTCTCTTGGGTAACCTTGCTTCTCCCATGCGTGTACCATGACCCCACCATCTAAGCCTGTTCGCCCTGACTGCTACATCTATAGAGTTCATTCCCAGTTTTTCTTTGATTTCCTCATTGTGGACACCCTCCTGCCATTGTTCCCATCTACTAGTACCTGCAATCATCCTAGCTACTTTCATATCCGTAACCTCAATCTTGTTGATAAGGTAACCTGAATCCACCCAGCTTTCGCTCCCATACAACAAAGTTGGTCGAAAGATTGAACGGTGCACAGATAACTTAGTCTTGGTACTGACTTCCTTCTTGGAGAAGAGAGTAGATCGTAGCTGAGCGCTCACTGCATTAGCTTTGCTACACCTCGCTTCCAGTTCTTTCACTATGTTGCCATCCTGTGAGAATATGCATCCTAAGTACTTGAAACCGTCCACCTGTTCTAACTTTGTTCCTCCTATTTGGCACTCAATCATTTTATATCTCTTTCCCACTGACATTACTTTCGTTTTGGAGATGCTAATCTTCATACCATAGTCCTTACATTTCTGATCTAGCTCTGAAACATTACTCTGCAAATTTTCAATCGAATCTGCCATTACAACTAAGTCATACGCATATGCAAGACTGCTTATTTTGTGTTCACATATCTTAATCTCACCCAGCCAGCCTATTGTTTTCAACATATGATCCATAAATAATATGAACAACAATGGAGACAGGTTGCAGCCTTGTCTTACCCCTGAAACTACTCTGAACCATGAACTCAATTTACCGTCAACTCTAACTGCTGCCTGACTATCCATGTAAAGACCTTTAATTGCTTGCAAAAGTTTGCCTCCCATTCCATAATCTCGTAGAACAGACAATAACTTCCTCCTTGGACCCGGTCATATGCTTTTTCTACATCTATAAAGCATAGATGCAATTCCCTGTTCCACTCATAACACTTATTATTTGCTGTAAGCTAAAGATCTGGTCCTGACAACCTCTAAGAGGCCTAAACCCTCAACTAATACTCGCACTTTCCTTTCAACAATACCTGAGAAGATTTTACCCACAACGCTGATTAAAGAGATACCTCTGTAGTTGTTACAATCTTTTCTGTTTCCATGTTTAAAGATTGGTGTGGTTACTGCTTTTGTCCAGTCTGATGGAACCTGCCCCGACTCCCAGGCCATTGCAATTATCCTGCGTAGCCATTTAAGACCTGACATTCCACTGTATTTGATGAGTTCCGACTTAATTTCATCCACCCCAGCTGCTTTATTGCACTGCAATGATGCTGGCAACAATCAGAGCAAAATGCCTCATATATTTGTAAAAAAAAAAAAAAAGTTCACAGTGGTACAAATGTTGACGTTATACGCTGTGTGACTTATATGGAAGTTAACTTGTTCGATTCACAGACTGTGCTTGCTTATCGATAACAGTGATGTCTGCTTTCCTCTCCGCCCTCAAGCTTGGATTCCGCACTGCTCTGTTCTGTATCGGACTTGCGTTTCCGGCAGTGTGCCTTGTACGTTAACAGCAGTATCAATAGCTTTACTGATAAAGAGTTCGCCGTAATGTACGTCGAATACGCAGAGGCTGCTGAACGCAATTAGAAGAGCGGCGCATTGAAGTTTTGCTGAGTTGCTCCTGCAGCTACTGCAGTCTCATCAAATTACTTTGCGTCTGGGACTTCCTGTATTACATTCAATGTTGTGTAATAAAGTTTCGTTATTTCATATTACCCACTGTGATATTCCTGGCTGTGGCCGCCAGTATTGTATTGAGCTAGAAGCCTTGATGCAGCGTTATACACGTGAAGTAGCATTTGGTACAACAGTGGCGTGATGTAGAAGAGACAGATAGTACTGTGTGGAGCAGTTCCTTGGGAGAGTCCGCCAATTGTATTGAATTAGCTTCTGATTGTTCGGCCAAAACGCCTAACTTCTCTTGTTAATTATTTATATACTATTTATTGTATTTAACCCAGATTTTAGTATGACAACCTCTCATGGTTACCCTACGAGTCTATCGTTTTTGATTATTAAAGTTCGCTAGTTTTGAAGCCGGCCTCAGTGACCGAGCGGTTCTAGACGCTTCATTATGGAACCGCGCGATCGCTACGGTCGCAGGTTCGAATCCTGCCTCGGGCATGGATGTGTGTGATGTCCTTAAGTTACTGGTGACCGAATGTGCTCTTGTTTTCTGAGCCTGTCAGCACTTGGCTGCTCTACTGTTGAACTTCAGGGTTTCACATCGTTCTTTTCCCGAAGTTTACGTACTGAAACAACTGTAGGTGAAGTTAATACACTAAGCCTCGTTACAGTAGAGAATTCTCTCTGCTCCACACTGTTGTCAAAGTGGCGAATAAGGTGCTCTCTGCTTCCCTCTCACATACTCTAATGGAAGAAGCTCCTAGTCTCTTAGTACTTCGGGTCTCCTATGTTGACATTCGGTTATGACACAGTCGAATAGGTGGCAGACTCGTCCCACTTAGCGAAGCCTCAATCAGCTTCTAACAAATTTCAGCACTTACTTACTATTGTAGTATGCAACATATAAATAAATGTTCCGCATGTGAACTGACGAAAGGACCTGATATCGCTAGACTAAATAGCTGGCAGTCACTAATTGAAGTCAGTGAAAACATGTAACTTGTAAAACTATACTGCAGACAAGAATAAGGTGAAAGACAGACATTGTACGCCATCTTTTCTGTTTTTCTTGTAACTTCTTTCATAGAGGGTGTCGTGCTGCAAGTGTTTGTTTATCGTGTTACTAATGTAAAATGGTTCAAATGGCTCTGAGCACTATGGGACTTAACTGCTGAGGTCATCAGTCCCCTAGAACTTAAAGCTACTTAAACCTAACTAACCTAAGGGCATCACACACATCCATGCCCGAGGCAGGATTCGAACCTTCGACCGTAGCGGTCGCGTGGCTCCTGACTGTAGCGCCTAGAACCACTTGGCCACACCGGCCTGCTACTAATGCAGGTACAGACATTTACCTGGACGGATGTTTCGGATGTCGCCTTTAACTGACAGTTTGATGGCAGTACTAGACCAATCTGATGTCCGTACAGGTTAGCATTGTGTGTTATGAATAGCCCCACGTCCAAAATATGTAACCACAATGCATTGGAGAGTGAGAGGCACTTTGCAGCAGAAATCAAAAGTAGGCTGGCAATGAACCTATTGGAATAGGCCGAGAAAATATTCCTCAGATAGAAACCGTTAGTTTCGTCGTTGAAATAAAACGTTAAGTTGCCACAGGAAATTTTGTATTACTTGCTAGAAATATTGTGATACAAATTGGTAGATAATTACTACCCTTTGTATTACTTGCGAAAAATACTCTGATGCAAATTGATAGATAATTACTATTTTGCTAACTAACAACAGCGGGCTTTCGATCAACGTTCGTTAAACATTGTTACGAGACGTTGCCGCTATTGAGAAGATCTGCGTTAGCCCAAATGTTCGTACATGTAATTAATTACATGTCGGTTTGGCTGGAAACACGAAATAAGGCGATGTGAACTATACTGTAGTAACGGAATATATTTCTAGCACAGGAGCGGCTGATAAACATTTGAGTTGAGCGGTGGGAAGTAAGAAAACGCGGATAAATTTCGCTGCATGAGGGTGGCTGCACTGAGGAATGAGGACGACGAGTAATTATCGAGTGACTGCGACCCGATGGGCGAAGAGACCGCCGGCGAAACGTGGCGCGAGCGCCAACCAATCGCATTCCTGGCGTTCCGACACACACACACACACACACACACACACACACTACGGCACAACACGGCACAGTGGGCTGGGACCCAGCCACGCGACGCGGCTAATTAAATTTAAAGCCGTGCTGCGGCGACCTGCACCTCCCCCTCCCTCCCCTCCGCCCCTCTCGCATCCCCTCCTCAACCTGACTTATTTGCTTTCTCTCTCTCTCTCTCTCTCTCTCTCTCTCTCTCTAATAGCACACACACGCGTGCTGCGGAACCCGTGGTGCACAAAGAGAATTCGTAATGGCCGGGTTGGGACCATTGCACATTACAGCTTACGTATTATTAATCTCATTCGTTGGTGGCCACAAAGAGTGCGTCCAGATTCACTAACAGGCACCCCTTACCTCTAACAGCACCTCCTATTAAGTTCCCAGTTTCACGCACTGCATAATCAAGACGAATGTTTTCTTCATAAATAATGGCCAAAAACGTGAAATAAGTACATTATTCTCTATAGTGTGTTGTGTGCTATTGTGGTCTTCAGTCCAAAGACTGGTTTGGTGCAGCTCTCCACGCTGCTCTACCATGTGCGAGCCTCTTCATCTCCGGACAGCTGCTGCAATCTACATCCATTTCATCCTGCTTACTGTACTCATCTCCTGGTCTACTAATATAATTTTTATGCCTCCCCCCCTTTCTATTACTAGACTAACGGAACCTTGATGCTTCAGGACGAGTCCCATTAAGAGATACCTACTTTTACTGAAGTTATGCCATGGATGTTTTTTCTACCATTCGATTCGGAACTTCATTATTAGTTACTCAATCTACACATCAAGCCATCAGAATCTTTCGGTAGCACCAAATTTGAAAGGCTCCTATTCTCATCAGAACAGTAGTTGATTTTAGAAGGGGTAGAAGGCAAGATGAAACAGGAGCTTAGAATGAATGGGATTAAACGTAAGTTCCATGAAAGAACTGATGACTCCATTATATTCACTGTAGATATGTCTTTTCCTTAAACGCATCTAAAAAATATGAGATCGATAATTAAATAACTACACCACAAAACGCAGAGGTCGGAAGATCCCCCCACTGTGTAATGCACGATAGGCAGCGATCTGTGGCAGATCTGACGTCAGAGTACAATACTGGCGCAGGCACCAGCATTTCGGAGCACACGGTTCAAAGGTCGTTGCTGAACAAGGAGCTCCCATCACGCGACTCCCACGTGTCCCTGTGTTGACCCAACGATGTCGTCAGTTGTGATTGCAGTGGGCACAGCATCACAAAATTTTCACCGCCTGTCGAATGAAACTCACCGGGTGGATGGTTGGGTCCCTACACGCCGTCATATAGACGAATGGCTGCACGAAACACGCACCACGCCACATGTGCAGGCCGTGAGGGCTACATTGTGTTAACCTTCCAAGGGATCTGTGGAGGTAATCGAAGGCATCATGTCAGTAGTGACTGAGCCGTGTGCGGCTCGTGTTGGTGCCGTTCATAGCTTGGCATCTTGTAATAGCGATAGTGGCGTCTTATTTTCTTAGTGAGTTCACTGGCGCCAGTACGTTTGCTCGCCTTGTCTGTCTGTGATTGGCAGCAGCAGCGTTTGTCGATAGCGCGTACTGGGATAACATCTTTGGAGTGGCCTCTAGTATTTCCGGGTCGTCGTGTGTCGAGCTAGTGGAGTTGGGACAGAGCGGCAGTGAGGTCTGGACAGCCAGTACTCGCCCGACCGCTGGTGACACACATGCACTGTCCGACGTAAGAATGTGGTCGTGAGAGTGCAAACCACGTCAAGGGCCGGATTGAGCGAGTTTTAGTTGAATGGACCGTGCTTTCGAGTAGTGCAGCTTTCACCTGTGTGTGTGTGTGTGTGTGTGTGTGTGTGTGTGTGTGTGTGTGTGTCCGCCAGTCGAGGTGACCTCATGGCAATAAGTTGTCAGTTGACGATTTTTCCCCTGCCTGACTTGAGTGGGGACGACCGTTGGTTGGTCGTTGCGGCGGTCGTCGCACCGCACAACGTGCATTTGGTCTTCCGATCGCTTCTGGCTTCTCTGTGTTTGTGCCGACTTATAATTCGTCCATGTTGCTTCACAGTGACTGGTTTTAGTATTGTGGGTTGTTGCTGGAATTGTTTTCCCGGATCCGTGTGTACCTTGTGGTTTTGGTTCAAATGGTTCAAATGGCTCTGAGCACTATGCGACTTAACTTCTGAGGTCATCAATCACCTAGGCTTAGAACTAATTAAACCTAACGAACCTAAGGACATCACACACATCCATGCCCGAGGCAGGATTCGAACCTGCGAACGTAGCGGTCGCTCGGCTCCAAACCGTAGCGCCTAGAACCGCACGGCAACTCCGGACGGCTCCTTGTGGTTTTGAATGAGCTGTTATTTTAATGCTGTCTCCATACTGGATTTGGTGGTGGGGTGGCGAACGGACAAGTTCGGCTTCGGACAAAGCAGCGAGGAGGTCCGCAGCGCGGGGGCAGGCCGGGACGGTTGGCGGCGTGCAGGCACTGTCGGACCGAGGGGTTGTTGCCGACGACCGAACTCAGGACGTTTGAAGTGAACCGTATCCAGTAGTGAAACATCTACTGTTGGAGATCTCGCTGTTATTTGCGTGTTGCTGCTCCCAGGGTCGGTGAGATCAATCGCAACAAGTGGAGTCTGTCAGGCTGGCGGAAGCTATTAGCCGCCTTCTACTGCTTGATGTTAGTTTGGATTCAGTGTTATTATTGCAGCAGTGCAACCAGCGGTATCTTACTACCTAGTGGACTGCCTAGTGGCTGCTAACGCCCTAGTTACCTGCCCTGGAGGTTAGCGTATTTTGCGGCAGTGTACTTTTCCTCGTCTTGCCGGTGCTGTCCGGCATGGCGTGTAATTTGACAGCTCCCTTGATTGGGGTATGGATAATTGTTTTCCTTGTCTATCTGTGTTATAGTCGTTCCTTCTGCCTTTGGTGTTTTAAACACTGGATTCTGGAGACGCAGTGCTGTCTGTCACTTCGCTCTCGCCTGATTTATTCCATCGTTGTACTGGTTATTTGGCGTTAGGTGGATTTTCTAAGAAGGTTGATCGGCGTTTAAACCGTCTCTAGTTTGAGTTGCCCTCCTTAGGAGAACATTACTCTTGGCTGCCTGTCTCATCGCTTACACAGCTGTAGTCACCTTCCTCAGGTCGATCCAGGGAGCACTGCCTGTGTATCACTCAGTCTTATTTGCACAAGTTGTCATAATTGTTTAAAATTTACCTTAATGTTTTAACATGTTATTGCCTTCCCCACTTGTAATTCCGGCCTTCAGCCGTTAATTGTTACTATACTGCTTGTGGCCTTCAGCGGACACATTATTTTCAATGTTCCCTTAATAATGCCCACAGCCGTCACTATAGCCTGTTACAGTTACTTAAGATTGTTTTAAAAAGGGTTTAGTATTTTAATATGCAACTGCCTTCCTTACTTGTAATTCAGGCCTTCAGCCGTTAAGTGTTCTGAAAATTGCTTGTGGCCTTCAGCCGACGAATAATTTTGAAACTTCTTAATGAGGCCTTCAGTCGTTGATAGTGTGTAACATGGTTTGTGGCCTTCAGCCGGCCAATAATTTGCAGTTTTTTTCTTAATAAGGCCTTCAGCCATTACTATAGCTTGTTACCGTTTTGCCAGGCGGAGTGGCAGAGCGGTTCTAGGCGCTACAGTCTGGAACCGCGCGATCGCTACGGTCGCAGGTTCGAATCCTGCCTCGGGCATGGATGTGTGTGATGTCCTTAGGTTAGTTAGGTTTAAGTTGTTCCAAGTTATAGGGGACTGTTGATGTTCAGTCCCATAGCGCTCAGAGCCATTTGAATCATTTTTTTGTTACCGTTTCGACTGTTAAGAAGAAAACATCTTAATATGTGTTAACGTGTAACTGCCTTCGTCACTTATAATTCAGGCCTTCAACCTTTGTATATTTTTGAAATTCCTTCTGGCCTTCAGCTGACGAATAATTTTGAACCTTCTCAATCAGGTCTTCAGCAGTTGATTGTGTGTAACATTGCTTGTGACTTCCAGCCGACAATAAATTGCGATTCTTCTAATAAGGCGTTCAGCCGCCAGTGTAGTAAAATCTTTTAAAAAAGATCGTTGAGAGTTTTAGTTTTTTGAAAATAAAGTGTTTGTGTTTTCTGTGCAACCAACGGTAACTGATTAGGACCCATCCACGCCTTCCTTGCTTTCCCTAAGTACCACGTCTCAGTGAGCTAAGTGAACATTATTGTGAACCACCAGCATCGCTTCATGCTTGAAGTCTCCCCCTATGGCGATGACTTCCACCAGCATGAGAACTGTCCATTTTGCAAGCTCAGAATTGTGCTGCAGTGGTTTGAGGGGCACTGTAGTGAACTCACAATGATGTGTTAAAATGGTTCAAATGGCTCTGAGCACTATAGGACTTAACATCTGAGGTCATCAGTCCCCTAGAACCTAGAACTACTTAAACCTAACTAACCTAAAGACATCATAAGGACATCCCACACATCCATGCCCGAGGCAGGATTCGAACCTGCGACCGTAGCAGTCGCGCGGTTCCGGACTGAAGCGCCTAGAACCGCTCGGTCACCGCGGCCGGCACAATGATGTGTTGGCCAGAAAATGTGCTTGATCCGTACCCATTGGAACACAAATCGGGCACCAGCTGCGTGTCCGCAAACCTTCATCCACTCATTTGCGGGACCTGCTTGATCTGTGCGTAGACATCTGGTGCCACGTACTTCTGGAATCCTGTCAACGACTTGTAGAGTCAGTGCCAGTCAGAATTTGTATTGTACTGTGTTTAAAAAGTGGACCAACATGGTGTTAAAAATTGCCAACGTCAATTAAATTCACCAACAGCCATGTAACTTAAGATGTTACTTTACTTTATTTTGAAGGCTACCAGTTTCGGCAGTTCACCGTGCCACCTCCAGGTCCCATGTGAATCTCTCCAAATGGTGAATTGCTGAAACCGATAGGTTCAAAAAAAATAAAATAACGTCTTCCGCTATACGGCTGTTGGTGAATTTTATTGTCGTTGACAATTACTTAATCAGCCAATGTCCACTGTCCGTGGTGGACCAACAGAGATTGCTGTTTAAAAGATGGTTATAATGATTTGGCTCATGGTTGTACATCTACTAAGAATCATCAGGAGCATATTCGTTGGTCTTTCGGCAGATATTTCCAGTTTAGTTTTTGTTATGTGTAGCTGTAGTCAGCCCCAACAAAAACCGCTCATCATGTCTTTCATGCGATGGCCACCGACGACGGAAGGCGTCGGTTTGATTCCTCTCCCATGTAAATGGGACCCGCTTTCCTCCATTTCCAGTCAGAAATCCGTCCCTGCAGTTTCTTGGTTTTATTAATGTTCACCCTGGATATATAGACTATGTAAGTAAATGGAAAGTAAGATTCTCGTTTAGAAGTCACTGGTCCTCATGGAAAAATGTAGCTCCGAGATAGGCGCTGTGTACGTTTGCTTAGGCTCCCGCGGCCTTTCAACGACCATAAAAGGCTTCCGGGTGCTTGAGTGTGACTGCCAACAACGCTTCCGAAATGTTCTCTGCAGAAATCAAAGTTGCGACACACATACTCTTAGGTTTTTCTGAATAAATAAATTGTACATGAGATTCGTTCAAATAGTTCAAATGGCTCTGAGCACTATGGGACTTAACTACTGAGGTCATCAGTCCCCTAGAACTTAGAACTACTTAAATCTAACTAACCTAAGAACATCACACACATCCATGCCCGAGGCAGGATTCGAACCTGCGACCGTAGCGGTCACGCGGTTCCAAACTGAAGCGCTTAGAACCGCACGGCCACACCGGCCGGCCTGAGATTCGTCTCGTCAGTTCGTTCAACTACACTACTGGCCATTAAAATGGCTACACCAAGAAGAAATACGTTGGACAAACATATTATACTAGAACTGACATGTGATTACATTTTCACGCAATTTGGGTGCATAGATCCTGAGAGATCAGTACCCAGAACAACCACCTCTGGCCGTAATAACGGCCTTGATACGCCTGGGCATTGAGTCAAACAGAGCTCGGATGGCGTGTACAGGTACAGCTGCCCATGCATCTTCAACACGGTACCACAGTTCATCAAGAGTATTGTGACGAGCCAGTTGCTCGGCCACCATTGACCAGACGTTTTCAATTGGTGAGAGATCTGGTGAATGTGCTGGACAGGGCAGCAGTCGAACATTTTCTGTATCCAGAAAGGCCCGTACAGGACCTGCAACATGCAGTCGTGCATTATCCTGCTGAAATGTAGGGTTTCACAGGGATCGAATGAATGGTAGAGCCACGGTTCGTAACACATCTGAAATGTAACGTCCACTGTTTAAAGCGCCGTCAATGCCAACAAGAGGTGGGCGAAACGTGTAACCAATGGGCCCCTACACCATTACGCCGGGTGATACGCCAGTACGGCGCTGACGAAGAAACGCTTCCAACGTGCGTTCACCGCGATGTTGCCAAACATGGATGCGACCATCATGATGCTGTAAAAAGAACCTTGATTCATCCCAAAAAATGACGTTTTGCCATTCGTGCCCCCAGGTTCGTCGTTGACTACACCATCGCAGGCGCTCCTGTCTGTGATGCAGCGTCAAGGGTAAAAGCATCCATGGTCTCCGAGCTGATAGTCGATGCTGCTGCAAACGTCGTCGAACTGTTCGTGCAAATGGTTGTTATCTTGCAAACGTCCCCATCTGTTGACTCAGGGATTGAGAGGTGGCCGCACGGTCCGTTACAGCCATGCGGATAAGATGCCTGTCATCTCGACTGCTAGTGATTCGAGGCCGTTGGGATCCAGCACGGCGTTCCGTATTACCCTCCCGAACTCACCGACTCCATATTCTGCTAACAGTCATTGGATCTCGACCAACGCAATCAACAATGCCGCTAAACGATAAATCGCAATCGCGATAGGCTACAATCCGAGCTTTATCAAAGTCGGAAACGTGATGGTACGCATTTTTACTCCTAACACGAGGCATCACAACAACGTTTCATCAGTCAACGCCAGTCAACTGCAGTTTGTGTATGAGAAAACGGTTGGAAACTTTCATGATGTCAGCACGTTGTAGGTTTCGCCACCGGCGCCAACCTTGTGTGAAAAGCTAATCATTTGCATATCACAGCATCTTCTTCCTGAGGGTTAAATTTCGCGTCTATAGCACGTCATCTTCGTGGTATAGCAATTTTAATGGCCAGTAGTGTATATTTTGTTTATGAGGTTTTGACACCAGAAGGCCGTTACGTTCCAAACATTTTTAATTCAAATGTTCGGCGTATCCAGTGACTGCAGCAGGTAGGAGAGGCCGGGAGATGTGGTGTGTTGTCCTGTTCCTCCCTCGCCCCTTGTGGATGGCACTCTGGTTTCACTCCAAACTTTTTCCTCTCCACTGATCTTTGCCGAAACTCGCCGGCAACGAGTATTGGTTTTATGCACGCCATTTAAATTTCCGATGGCTTCCCTCGCTTGTTTCGCTGTCGGCATGGGAGGCGCCAGGTGGGACTGAGGAGGATGCCGGCTTACGGCAAAGACTCTGCTGGCGAATGCGAACAGGAAGCTTTCAATTTTTCACTGAAAACTGCGTATCTTTCATTTGTTTGGAGATGTTGCTTGGTGTTACAGAAGAACAGTAGTATGACGGGAGTTGAGACTTACAGGCAGATTAGAACTGTGTGCCGGATCGAAGTACGAGCTCAGAAACTCAGCTGTCGTGGGTAGTTCCACAGCGATTGAGCTGTCCAGGCACGACGACTCACGACGCGCCGTCGCAGCTCCACTCGTGTCAGAAGGTCTGTTCCACTTTCCAGACTTCACAGTGTTTGTCCTGAACGACTTACAGGATTAACACAGCTCTAGTAAGACATACCGCGCAGAAACAATTGAGCCACAACCGAGATAGAAGTCGGCGATTGTTTTGACATGGGAGCCACTTTGTGGAAACGGTGGCTGGGCGGGAAGGGCTGAAAAGGGGGGGGAGGGGGGGGGAAACATACCTTTAAAAATGATTGCATTCATTAGTTAGTTTGTCATTTCTAAAAGGTTGTATATGGATCATAAAATAAATAAATATTAATAAATTAAAATGGTGGCCAACCTAGAATTAAATGATCAGACTCAATTTTCATTTTCCACCTTGTTACAAATAGTCGATTCAGACTGTAAACTAATTTTATTTCTCAAAATTTGTTCTATGTACATACAAATAAAAAATTTGTTTACGCCCTTTTTAGTTAATTTAATTATTGTAATATTTTAGAATGTGAACACTGGATCATTTTTGTACCTTCTGTGCAAATACGACCTGTGTAAATCGCACGTCATTTTTATCTCTGTTTGCGACATTCAGTTGTCACCTGAAAATGGCCTGACAAGCTGGAAGGCGGCTCATGACCAAATAAATAAAATTTTGCAGAACGTCAGGAAGTGTTCTTCCTTTTTATTATTATTACCATTATTATTATTATTATTATCATGCTCTGTCACAAACCAACGGAAAATTGAATTGATGTTAATATAGAATGTGTTATTTTGGCTGGCCATTTGGAAGAATTAAAGAAAAAAAAAACAGGGTTTCTGCGCGCCGATGAGATCCATAGCTGTTGAAATGAAACTGTCGTTAGCGGGCAAACTCTGGGGAAACTGCCGCACCTCTTTTGTATAAGGCATACCCAGGCATGCGAGGCTCTGTCTGGGCGAACTCTTATTTTCCTAGCTCCTCGTGGGATCGAGATGGAACGCTCGAAATTTTCTTCTCCACCTCCCAGACGAAAGTGTGCACCACTGGTAGGTGTCAATACCCAGCTGAAACGGCCTCGTGTGACAAGTCCTTCAGGTTCTACATTTATTCCGGGTACTACAGTCTTCCGTAGCACAACGCGTGCTGTGGGTCAGAATGTGTAGTTTTATAGCTACACGAAAGGAGGGAAGTTTTTAGAAAGTTTCCCATCTCTACATTTCAAAAGGATCTAGAGGGCATAGCAGGTACATTAAAATGTAACAAGCGGCTACACGATGCGACGCTGCAGTTCGAAATTATGAGCTGCACAACAGCTGTAATGTGACTCATTCGCTGATACTTAGTGGTGAACGGTTTTAATGTTTACTAACAGTCCTATATGTGTTCATGTGGAAAGCTGACAATGTATTCAATAGTCAGAAAAATAATAACAATGTACATTAAACGTGTTCTGTCTCGGAAACAATTCTGAATAGTTTATATATCCATATGAAGATTTTTGCTTCAAATGATCGTTGCTGCCATATGCCAGGATATTGGAACTCCTGGGACACGCCGTATGGTAGGGTAACCCACACCAGTATGCATCCCCCCCCCCCCGCCCCTCGTTACTGTTCTGTTGACATGTACCCCATTGGAGAACCTCTGGTTGTTGTGTTCGGAAGTAACACTTGTTAGTAACGTCGGTTGCAGTTCAGCAAGTCCGTCATGGCCGTGAGGCCGACGCCGTAGTATGCTAGGTGTGGAGCCCCCTTACCCTCTGTCAGTTCTGCTGGTAAGAACTGGATCCTACGACGCATGGTATCTCGAACAGCCAGCTCTACCATTAAGGTGCAGAGAGCGAAAGAAGGCCTCACATCGTAAACTGCACAGTAGTGGAACAAAATAAAGGGAAACATTATTTCGTCGAATGATAAGCACTTTAGTATATTGAGGCAATTCGTGGTGGCTGTCGACTTCATTAAAAGCGTAATAATGAGACTGAGAGCAATGGGACGACAGCTAGTAGAAACACCTTCCGTTCGCTAATGACATGGCTAGCGGTTGGGAGCAACATCTGAGGCACCGCCCTGGGATTTCAGGAGCTACACGGAACAAATCCTCCTCTAGTCATGGCGATTCAGGGTTTCTCGTCAAATGCAGATCTGGTTCCTTTGAAATGGACAAGGCAGATATTCTTCTTCATCTTTTAGTACCGATCTTGTGCTCTGTATCATGTCATTTCTTACATATCCTTTGCTAAAAATTTTATCACTTCTAGCTCAGCTATGTTTACTCGTATATTGGTATTTAATTATTATCTCTACTTTGTCACGCAGATATTTTCTACGTCCCGTGTCGTTAGACTCATTATCTTCTGCATGCCATTCGTCAATATTAAATCACCCAGAAATAAATGATCTCTTCCATGTTTGTCACTAGTTTCTTAAATCACTGTCAATAAGTAACTTCTTATTACGTATTGTCAGAAGCAATGCAAATTTTCCCACTGTGAAGCGAACGAAGCAGTTCGCCGCCTACATTCCCACGAACAGGCTTTCCAGTGCGGTTTGTGGACAAGACGCGTATATAGGGAATCCACTTGCATGCCTCTTTGTGTTGCCTTCCTTTCACAGAGTGTCTGCTCACTGTACGGACAGCGCCATTCACGCCGCGCCGTATCCTCAGGGAGAAGAAAGCAGCATCACTTAGGTCTGGGGCTTCCACGCACAGAGCAGGCCTGTGTGGGCGCGAGTGGGGTTGGTAGAGGGGCGATTGAGGGAGGAGGGGCGGTCGGATTAGAGCGGTCCGCGTGTTTGTTGCCGTCACAAAAGGAGCTACTGCCTGAGATTCTCGGGCGGCCCAGCCCCTGGCAGGGCGGCGACCCGGCGCACAGGCGCGCTGTGTGGGCTGCGCGGTGTTGGGCGGACGGATTTCGCCGTTGCCTCGAGGCGAGCGGTGTGTCGATGACACTCATGTATTCCATTCCCTTAGTGTGCAAAAATACAGGGAGTGCTGATGTTTTACGTGTTGTGGAAGTCAAGTTCATTACTTTACGCTTAATTCTACTATGAATGGAGTTACATGTTCAGTTGAAATTGTTATATGAAAGCTAATTTGTAAACCAAATAAAGTCTCAGTAAAATGTTTGTTAACGAAAATAGTGGTTGGCGTAACACTCTTGTGATTAGTAGGTCATTAGTTCTAATCTCGCTACTAATGAAATTACTTTTATTGTTATTTAAATTTCAGATTCATTGAAAATAGCAACGAGAGTTAAGAAACTTTGAATCGAAATTTCTAATGGAAACAGCTCTTGTTTCTATGTAATTACTGGTCGTGTAAAAACAATTTAAGATTTGTTACGGACATACGAAATACCTCATTGCTAAGCAAATAATATATATACATCAACAGGATTTTTCAGTCTCTGGAAATCTAAAATTCTTTTGTTTTCTGTTTAACATTTTGCTCCAACTTTTAACGTATTGTAAATTCTGGTATTTGGGAACAACTATGTTGCGCACGGCATTGAGTGTTCATCAGAGATAAAGGTATCGTCAGCAGTGTCCCAAGGAAATGTGAAAGGAACTCTTGTTGTTTTCTATGTACATAAACGATCTGGCGGTCAGGGTAGGCAGCAATCAGCAGCCGTTCGCTGATGATGTGGTGTACGGGAAGGTGTCGTCATTGAGTGATTGTAGCAGGCTACAAGATAAGTTACACAAAATCTCTAGTTGCTGAGATGAATGGCAGCTATCTCAAAATGTAGAAAAATGAAAGTTAATGCAGACGTGTACGGAGAAACACACCCATGATCTTAGAGTACAGCATTAGTAGTGTTCTGCTAGACATAGCCACGTCGGTTAAATACCTAGGAGTAATGTTGCAGACCAGTGTGAAATAGAATGGGCATGTAAGGATTATAGTAGGGAAGGCGAATGATCGACTTCGATTTATTGGAAGAATATTAGGAAAGTGTGGTTCATGTGCAAATGAAACCACATGTACGAGTCTAGTGCGACACATTGTTGAGTGCTGTTAGAATGTTTTGGATCCGCACCAGTTCTGATTAAAGGAAGTCATCGAAGCAATTCAGAGGCGGGCTGCTAGACGTGTTTCTGGGAGGTTCGAACAAAACGCAAGACTTACGGAGATGCTTCGCGAACTCGAATGAGAATCACTGGAGGAAAGGCGGCGTTCTTTTCGACGGGCGCTTTTGAGAAAATTCAGAGAACCGACATTTGAGATTGCAGAATGATTCTACTGCCACCAACGTACGTTAAGGACCATAAAGATAAGATGCGAGAGATTAGGGCTCCTGCGGAAGGTTTTAGACAGTCGTTTTTGTCTCGCACTGTTTGCAAGTGGATCAGGAAAGGAAATGACTGGTAGTGATAGAAGGTACCCTCTACCACTCACCGTACTGTGGATGGCGGAATATGAATGTAGATAGATGTAGATGAGACGAAGTAACACGGGTCCAGTTCTATATCTCGGTTGACAGACAGAGGTTGTAACGCCGGAAATGCATATCCTCCTATTTCCATCTATTGTACTATTATTTTTTTCCTTGTTTTGTTACCTCAAGATATGACATTTCTGTCTCTTTATATATTGTAATTGTTTTACTGTTTATATATATATATATATATATATATATATATATATATATATATATATATTTATGCATTTATGTCGATGTCTAATTGGTTTGTTTCGTAAATATTATCTGTATTTTTACGCTGGGTCTTGCCTAGGGAAAACTGCTATCGAACGATTACATCGATAGGTCGTGTGAAGAATCAAAGTGTGTAGGATCTTTGGTAGTGTTAACTCTGCCGCGTGGAGCGCGGGCAGAACAGGGAGAGTCTGGCGGGAGTAGCGAGTGGAGCAGGTGTTGTGTGACGCTCCCGCGAGTTGCCGCGCTTTCGGGGTTTGGCAGCATGTAATTGCGCTCGACTCGCGATGATAGTTTCTGACATGGTGTCGCGGACGGGAAGCATTAGCTGGCGCACATCAAGAGCCCATTTCGCCTGGTGACCGTGTCGAGAAGAAGGCGCGCCAACATCCAGCTTCTGCAACAGCGACGGCCGACAATGAGTGACTGTCGCCACCTCCTCGATCGACGGCTTCAAACCTTCAATCAACCAACAAGGAAGACTAAAAGCACGTAAAGTTTCAGAACTGTATGGCAGACCTCAGCTTTTCAAATTGTTCCATTTGCCTCGCAAAACTACAGCAACTTGGCATGAACCTTTGTTGCTCATTGTCCCAATTGCATTGCCAAGCAGGGTCCCTTCCTTTTCCGAAATGAACCCGAGTGTCATTGAAATTCAAACGCCAGCATTAAAGTAATATTCTATTTCGCTGCTTTAATTTCAAAGTTCAGTTAAAGTCTCAGAGCTGGCTACAATATTCAGATTACACAAGCACGAATTAAGAGTGCGAGCTTTGTTACCGTATTTTAGCTTACCTGTGACTGCAGCTCAGCTTGGTACGTACTAAATTTTACTATTGTTAATAGTTCAGAATCATTTAATTCAAGTTCAAAGTAAAATCTCTTGTTTCTAAATTGCGTAGAGTCAAGTTGCTTTTGAAATGATTGTTGAGGTAGTCCAAGACTAACCGTATTTTACTGGATTTCGATGTGCTTCAGAAAGAAAGCTCACTATTAACTTCAGTCACTAAATTAATTTTCGATTTTCCGGTTTAATTAATTCTTTTGCTAAATTAAGTCAGAGTGTAGCGAAATTTATTACTTCTGACAAACTTTCAGTTTTCACACTACACGTGTCAACCTTCAGTTGCCACGCTTCTAGTGCTAATTATATGTGTAATAACCTTTCTTTTTCAGTTACTATAGTAATTGTCCATAGGACTGGCGACCGTGATTTACCCAAAATCTCAAACATCTAATTACCGCTAGTTAATTGTTAACGTAACGGCCGCTCATTTACTTTCTTCATTAACTTTACCCCTTTTCGAAATTAATTTCCACCAGTTTCATTTGCATTTTTCCTTTCATTTAGATGTAACCCTTTCCTCCCTCTTTACCGACAGGTTAACTTCGGTGACGATTGCTTTTCCCAAATTTCCATTAGGTACACGCGGTTTAATTTTTCACTGTCATTAAGGTCGATAAGTGAGGGGGGAGGTTACACGTGGCGACCGTGACAGGACAATCTTCAAATTTGAGGTTGTTCTGGACACGAATTTTGCATTGTGCAAATCTCGTAACAAAGTACTGGTTACGAAATGGTCGATACGTCAGCGAGAATATTCGTGTGAGGAATCCTAATTAGAGTTGAGATTTTGCATTTATATTGAAAATTATTAAAATGAGTGAAGGCAACAATTACCAAAATTTGGTAGACTTAGATACGGAACAATCGGTCGAACAGTGGGAAACGCGCACAGCGGTACCCATTGTTCCGGGGCAGGCGGCTAGCATGAAAGATGCGACCGCCGAAACGCAACAAAGAGCAGAAATGGAATTCCAGACTTTAGAAAATGTTTCGGAATCGGAAGTGAAAATCAAATCTGAATCCCTTGATGACGAATACGGGGGGACAATGAAAGAGGATACCGCTACGGAAGTAAAACCGATGGTTTCCGGGAATTTAACTGATTTATTGAATGTTTTGATTAACGAAATCAAGAGTCAATCGGCAGAAATTAAAGATCAGGCTGCCAAGCAAGAAGCTCAGGCTGCTGAGCAAGCAGCTCAGGCTGCCAAGCAAGTAGCTCTGTCTGAAAAAATTGAACGAATGCTAGACAATCAGAACAAAGCTATTAATGTTGTTAACAACAATGTTGAAGTTGTTAACACAAAAGTTGATAAAATCAAAGACGATATTGTCGTGATTAATACCGAAATCGGTAACCTTAAACAGGAAATGATAGGCGTTCAGGCGGAAATTGCGAGCATAAATACTCGTTTTGATTCCGAAATTAGCAGAATCGAGAAAAGCGTAGGAGACGCAGTTGCTCCGATCATCGAGAATAAGGTGACGGAACAAATTCAATTAGTGAGAAAAGAGGATCAACAGAAGGTGGAAACTTTAAAGGCTTTAGTATCCGAAGTAGATACCAAAGTGACGAAGCAGGCTAACACCTGCGAAGAGAAAAAGAGGGAAGTGGAAACGCTTGCGACAACCACTTGCCAAGTGATTACGAGGGTGTCGGAATTAGAAAGGAAACTTGACGAAAAACAGAGCTATGTGCCAATCTGTGCACATAGTTCGGAGTTGTTGACGAAAGAGGAGCGGTTCGACCCCTTGAAAAAAGGCGGTATACACCCGACGGATTTCATTAAAAATTGTGAAAGAGTTTTACCCAGATCATGGACTGATGAGAGAAAAATTAATGCGGTTATTGATGTGTTGGCTGGTGATGCCAAGCGTTGGGGCCTAAACCTCAACATTACGGACCTGACTTTTGACGAATTTAAAAATTTGTTTCTGGCTGAATACTGGTCAGAGCAAAAACAGCAAAGTGTCTGGCGCGAATTTGTCGTATCGAGGCCTTTCGATGCGAATTCGCGCGGTTCGATGAAGGAGTTTTGTGAGGGCTGGATCCGCAAGTTGGAATATTTGCGTGACCGCCGCTCGGAATCCGAAATAGTCTGGGAACTCTACAAGAAGCTTCCAGATGATACAAAACGATACGTAGGAAGCAATTACAGGACAATAAATGATTTCCTGGAAAGAGTGGAGGACGAGGACAATTGGCGCAATAATCGCGACAGTGGTAGAGGCCGTGGTAACAACAACGGGTACCACAGCAACCACAACAACGACAACCATGGGAATAATGCATATCGCAACCATGGCAGCAATAACAGTAATGGTTCGGACCGTAATAACAGTCGGTACAATGCAAATAATAACCGGAATGACGGAAACCAGTATCATACTAGCGTGATACGGGCTGCGCAGAATAGTAATAACGCCAGAGGGTGTGACCAGCCGCCTCAGCAGTATCCGGGGAGCGTATCTGCTGGGACGAGACAGGGAAACCATTAGCCGCGCCGGTGAGGGGCCGACCGGGCGTGGAGAAATTTTGGCGGCCCAATAACAGGAGAAAACCCAGGTGTCGTCGTTATGAAAATTCCGTATGGAATAATCAACGGCGGGAGAGTGTGCCAGTGTTAGGAGAAAGGAGTGCGCCCACAAGTAGTAGATCAGCTGTAGACACGGCAGTAGGAAGTACATTCACTGTCAGTGAGAACAATTTAAGTAGTGTTCCGGAAATCGATTATAAAGTGGCAGCTGTAATACCCACAGCGGAACTGGAGATTGAGTTTAAGAATGATTCGCAAGTGTTGAAAGAAGATCAGATGTCGGATAAAACGTCCGTCATCGAGCGAGGGGATGCAGAGAGGGATGAGGTCTGGTTAAGGCAGTTCGGTCGCTTATACGACGAACTAAGAGATTATAGGGGTCTGTATGGGAGAAGTGTTTATGGGGAGCGCGTGCAGGATTTGCCACGTCTCGTCCCGCAAGAAGATAGTGTTTGTGAAATGATAGAAAGTTCTGGCCCTAATCGGCAGACTTTACTAGAAATAGTTGATGTTAAGGGGGAGCACGAGCAAGATGCGTCGTGCTTCGTCCCGCAGGAGTTGAATGTTGAAGTAGTAACGGAAAGTTCTGGCCCTAACCGGCAGACTTTACCGAAAGTTGTAATGGTAGAAGTAGCCGACCCATCCGACGCGAACATCCAGTTTAAACATTGCGAGAGTATTAAGGAGAAAGATTACGAAAATTTTAGTGATAGCCGAACACGATTGGTAGAAAAGCACGTAGATTACAGCGTGTATGAGGTTAGAGCTGACGTTATACGGTCAGACGGTAGCAGTGTGGGTTGCGCAGATCCAGAGAAAGTGATTTCAGATGCTACTGGGCACATTCTTCCAGGTAGATTGGCAGATGAGATCAATCTGACCAAAGAGGAATCAACGAAGGTGACAATTAGTGAATTGATAGCAATGCAACACTCACTAGTTGACGAGTTACAGGAAAAGGTTTCGGTATTGGAGGCGAAGCTACAAACTAAGCCTCAGGACAGACGTGTTGAAATTAAAACTGTAAGTGAACAGAGGCTGAAAAAGCCGCCAGATAAACCGGATTTAGGATCAAAGCCGGATGGTTTGTTCTGGAATGACCTGGATATAGACGAGGATTTACTGTGGGAAAATAAAGAAACAGTCGAGGACAAGTGTAGACAGATAGTAGTGTCTGTTAATATGCACGACCTACAACTAAACGTGTTGATTGACACCGGTGCAGAATTGAGTGCTGTATCTGGGAAAATATTTGAGTTACTGAAAGACAGACCTGGCATCGTAGTTATGCCAGTAACAGGAGTGAAAATTATCGGTGCTACTGGGAAGGCCAGTAAACCGGTCACAAAACAGATTTTTGTCAACTTCGAGATATGTGGGGCACGATTTGAACAAGAGTTTGTCGTCGTGCCAGACTTAACTGCGGAAGTAATTATCGGGTTAGATTGGCTATTAAAGTACCGTGCAGTGATTAATTGCGAAAGCAAAACTTTGACATGTACGTCCCAAGATAAAACAATAGTAGTTAGTTTTGACGAGGCAGGAGACGGTGTGCATAGGCAATACCAGCCTATACACATTGTTAACTGGCCGGATGGTATTGATGTAGGTATGAATTTGAACTGCCGTAAAGTGAGGAAGTTCGGCATTGACAAAAGTGTAGAAAGTGAATTGGAAAGTATTGTAGACGGTGTGTCAAACGTAACACACGAACAAAGACGAGGCCGACTTTCCCGTACCTATTGCCATCACAACCATAGGGCATGGGGCAAATATGTAGCAGTATTTGAGAGAATTATGAACACCTTGAGACATGAATCTGCGGGATTTTCTCCAGAGGAAATCCTGTTGGGTGACAGAAGTACAAGTTTAGTGGAAGAGATAATCAAATTCCCTCCACGGATTGACATTAGTATTGGTGTGAAAAAGGATCGTTTGCGAGAAGTAATGAAGCTAAAAGCCGATGCTCGCATACGTCGTCATGACGCTAAAGCGCGTTTTGCTAAGTTTGCAATCGGAGACTTAGTACTTGTAAAAGCTCATGAGAAATCGAGCGAGATAGACCATGAAAACTCTAAATTTAAGTTTGTTTATAATGGACCATATAAAGTCATTGGTATGCCTCACACAAATGCTTACGGAATATTGTAGACTTGAAATTGTACCAACCTAGGATCGATTAATACCACACAATGGGTAATTTATACAGTATGTAAAATAGAGTGTAAGATTTAACGATTTGCTAGATTGCCATGCTTTTGACTGACCAAGAGGACATTAAAGAAGTTGTAATTAATAAGTAATTGATTTTGACTAAATGATTTAAGAGAGAGTGATTATTTATCAATTGAAAAATCCAAGCTGCTAATTTAAGTTTTCAGCTGAGTCACAGTACATTAAGCAACGTAAATATGATTTTGTAACTATCTGTAAGATTTCATGAATATGTGTTTTACTAGTCATTGCCGATGTACTTAGACGCTGTTTTAAGTTTCAGGCTTGTACATGTGTGATGATGGACAGTGTTGAGTTATCCACTGTGATAGTGTTTATGGACTCCTTGAGATTACTCGGGAGTGAGTTTTTCCGAAAGAATTCAGTGAAACGGACGTTCTGGAAACGCCGTCACAAGGGCGAGTGAGATCAAGCGTGCCGCACACGCGGGCGCAACAATACTGGCGAGGCGAGCCGCTGTCGGCTCTTGTGCCGCTGTTGGCTCTTGTGCCGCTGTCGGCATTCTTTGTACTTGCGAGTACGAAAGGCGGAATAGTTTTTCTTCCCGGACAGCTGATGTGAAAGAATTCTGCTGTCAATATTTATGTTTTTTTCGATCTACTGAATATTATTTTCTTGTTTAGCGTTAAGTGGAATCTCATGACGAGATATTAATTATGAAAAGGTTATGTAAAAATGTGTATTCTATGTAATTAATTATTAATTTGCGTATTTTGATCTACCTGTTTTTATGACCATGTACTCTGATCAATTTTGCAAATAGTATTCCATTTCTTATAGTGTTACGAATTTTAATGATTTTGGAATAGCTAAACCGTTTTCTATGTTTTCTATGAATTTTGATATGTTGTCAACCTGTTTTATTTTGTGCAAGATGACAGAGTGGAATAAGATTAGGAGTGTCTCCACTCAATTATTATGGTCTAAAAATTGATTTATGCTTAATTAGACGAATGCTAAATTTTGTTGATGTTTTGAGCATATGCATTTCCGCTGTTTCTTTTTTGGGACATTTTCTGAGTCTGTTTACGTTACACCAACATCCTCAGACAATGTGGGGCACGTGTAACGCCGGAAATGCATATCCTCCTATTTCCATCTATTGTACTATTATTTTTTTCCTTGTTTTGTTACCGCAAGATATGACATTTCTGTCTCTTTATATATTGTAATTGCTTTACTGTTTGGATATATATATATATTTATGCACTTATGTCGATGTATAATTGGTTTGTTTCGTAAATATTATTTGTATTTTTACGCTGGGTCTTGCCTAGGGAAATCAGCTATCGAACGATTACATCGATAGGTCGTGTGAAGAATCAAAGTGTGTAGGATCTTTGGTAGTGTGAACTCTGCCGCGTGGAGCGCGGGCAGTGAGAGTCTGGCGGGAGTAGCGAGTGGAGCAGGTGTTGTGTGACGCTCCCGCAAGTTGTCGCGCTTTCGGGGTTTGGCAGCATGTAATTGCGCTCGACTCGCGATGATAGTTTCTGACATGGTGTCGCGGACGGGAAGCATTAGCTGGCGCACATCAAGAGCCCGTTTCGCCTGGTGACCGTGTCGAGAAGAAGGCGCGCCAACATCCAGCTTCTGCAACAGCGACGGCCGACAATGAGTGACTGTCGCCACCTCCTCGATCGACGGCTTCAAACCTTCAATCAACCAACAAGGAAGACTAAAAGCACGTAAAGTTTCAGAACTGTATGGCAGACCTCAGCTTTTCAAATTGTTCCATTTGCCTCGCAAAATTACAGCAACTTAGCATGAACCTTTGTTACTCATTGTCCCAATTGCATTGCCAAGCAGGGTCCCTTCCTTTTCCGAAATGAACCCGAGTGTCGTTGAAATTCAAACGCCAGCATAATTCCATTTCACTGCTTTAATTTCAAAGTTCAGCTGGCTACAATATTTAGATTGCACAAGCACAAATTAAGAGTGCGAGTTTTGTTACCGTATTTTAGTTACCTGTGACTGCAGCTCAGCTTGGTACGTACTAAATTTTACTATTGTTAATTGTTCAGAATCATTTAATTCAAGTTCAAAGTTAATTCTCTTATTTCTAAATTGCGTAGATTCAAGTAGCTTTTGAAATGATTGTTGAGGTAGTCCAAGACTAACCTTATTTTACTGAATGTCGATGTGCTTCAGAAAGAAAGCTCACTATTAACTTCAGTCACTAAATTAACTTTCGATTTTCCGGTTTTATTAATTCTTTTGCTAAATTAAGTCAGAGTGTAGCGAAATTTATTACTTCTGACAAACTTTCAGTTTTCACACTACACGTGCCAACCTTCAGTTACCACGCTTCTAGTGTTAATTATATGTGTAATAACCTTTCTTTTTCAGTTACTATAGTAATTGTCCTTAGGACTGGCGACCGTGATTTCCCCCAAATCTCAAATATCTAATTACCGCTAGTTAATTGTTAACGTAACGGCCGCACATTTACTTTCTTTATTAACTTTACCCCTTTTCAAAATTAATTTCCACCAGTTTCATTTGCATTTTTCCTTTCATTTAGATGTAACCCTTTCCTCCCTCTTTACCGATAGATTAACTTCGGTGACGATTGCTCTTCCCAAATTTCCATTAGGTACACGCGGTTTAATTTTTCACTGTCATTAAGGTCGATAAGTGAGGGGGGAGGTTACAAGGTCAATCAGTGCCGAGTCTCTGATTTGCAAACGGCGGTCTGACATCCCTCGTTTAAGCCGCTGTCTAGTTGTCGCATAAACGCACAGCCAACTTCTCCCGTGCAGAGGATAGAATTCCGGCGCAGTTAAGTCTTTTCACTTGTCTTTAGCGTGACTGGAGAACCTCTGTGTCGTCTCTACGTAGCAGGATCATTCACTGCGGCTGAAAGATCTTGAACTTTCTCAAATAATGAACTGCTGATTGTTCTGGCGACGTGGCTCCACTTATAACGGCCGCATTTTTCTAGATGGGGTATGAGAGCGGGAACAGCGTTCCAACAGATGTCTGTTCACCGGGGTGATTACGTCAAAAAATAGCCAATACGTGTACACATAGTAACGCTACATCACGCCTTTCTAATATTCAAAGCAGTTGCACCGTTAGGCTGTATCGGAGGATACCTTTACATCTCGCTCATTGGTGTCTTGTGACTAAAGTAAGGGGAAACATTTTTGGAAACAGTGATCAATAGAGTATTATATTTTAACTAAAGTTCAGTATTGATCACAACTCTTATGTCTCAATAACATAGGTGACCGGTTTCGGTTATGTTTACATAACCATTTTCAGACCTGTGAATTAATTTTTGAAAATACTAGAGACCAATCTTAAAATAAAATGAAAAGTGTCTAATGACGACAAAATTTTAACAAGATAAAATAAAACTTATTATACCCATGGCTTCCTTGGAGGATGGTAGGCGGAGCTCTCCTCAGCCACTATGAAGTCAACTGATGGTTATGAGTGCTGAGCATAAGCTTTAATATGCAGAGGCTCCTCCTACTTCCTCTCACACTACTTCACAACTGCCAATCAGCGTTCATAATATGACGCTATCGTCAAAGCATAAAAGTGCGAAATACACTAATAACATAAAATTGATTCATTTAAAATGTCTGGTTAACAGATAGTTAGTATGTGTAAAACTTATTTATATTTTAGATAAAAACGGTAAACTACGATGTGTAATAGCTGTGCCCTCTATGGGCAACCATAATACTGTTATAGTGCCAGTTAAATCAAAGATGTAAAAATAAAGGCTTACTTATGAATATCTTAGAAGAAATCGATATATACGCTCACTTGGAAACCAAATCATCAATGCTGCTCAATGAACAATTAGATTTTCACGAAATATATTTTTACGACCTTTTTGACGAAATTTAATAATGAACATGCACCTACTCTTTTGTTTTAAAATATAAGATTAGTTATACCCATGGCAAAAGCTTTGTAGGAAAAATATGCTATACAACATATAACATTTTTTTATTAAATTGAGATTGATTTTTATAAAAACTATTAGATCGATGAGTTTTAAAAATTTAATCAGCGGTTTCATCAGTTATTCAGACATACAAAATGCGGAACGTACTCCTGGCTGCTACCTTACTGTGATAAAGAATATCACTATGAAAACTACAGTCAAAGTAAGACGATTCTGCAACATCCATCAAAGATGCAATTGTGATTTAGGCGACTCGGTATAATCGATATATACCACAACTCCAAGGACTTGTACATCTTTGATTTAACTGGTAGTGGTAGAGCACTTGCCCGCGAAAGGCAAGGGTCCCGAGTTCGAGTCTCGGTCCGGCACACAGTTTTAATCTGCCAGGAAGTTTCATATCAGCGCACACTTCGCTGCAGGGTGAAAATCTCATTCTGGAAACATCCCCTAGGCTGTGGCTAAGACATGTCTCCGCAATATCCCTTCTTTCAGGAGTGCTAGTTCTGCAAGGTTCGCAGGAGAGCTTCTGTAAAGTTTGGAAGGTAGGAGGCGAGGTACTGGCAGATGTAAAGCTGTGAGGGCGGGGCGTGAGTCATGCTTGGGTAGCTCAGTTGGTAGAGCACTTGACCGCGAAAAGCAAAGGTCCCGAGTTCGAGTCTCGGTCCGGCACACAGTTTTAATCTGCCAGGAAGTTTCATATCAGCGCACACTCCGCTGCAGGGTGAAAATCTCATTCTGGTGACACTATAATAGTATTAAGGTTGCCCATAGAGGGCACAGCTATTACACATCGTAGTTTACCTTTTTTATCTAAAATATAAATAAGTTTTACACGTACTAACTATCTGTTAATCAGACATTTTAAATGAATCAATTTTATGTTATTAGTGTATTTCGTACTTTGACGATAGCGTCATATTATGAACGCTGATTGGCAGTTGTGAAGTAGTGTGAGAAGAAGTAGGCGGAGCCTCTGCATATTAAATCTTATGCTCAGCACTCATAACCATCAGTTGACTTCGTAGCAGCTGAGGAGAGCTCCGCCTACCATCCTCCAAGGAAGCTATGGGTATAATAAGTTTTATTTTATCTTGTTAAAATTTTGTCGTCATTAGACACTTTTCATTTTATTTTATCGTTGGTCTTTAGTATTTTCTAAAATTAATTCACAGGTCTGAAGATGGTTATATAAATATAACCGAAACCGGTCACCTATGTTATTGAGACATAAGTGTGATCAAGTTAAAATATAAAGTAAGGGGGATTAATCGAAGTGTTGAAGTGATACGAGGTCTAGCGAGTGGACAGTGGAATGGCAGACTGGGATACTGTGCGCTGACTGCTCATAATCTTTCGATAATTGCTTCACTTCTGAGGAGGAGTCATGATCAGCAAAAGGAATGTTTTTTTAGAAAAATAATAGGCGACAAGATTCAACAGTCTTGAAGTTGGAAGATTAGTTTGCAGCTAACGTAATATCTGTGTCGTATTTGCACAATAAAGTAAAAATTACACTTAGCGTGATGTAGAATGTTTAGTGTGATGAAATAAATTACTATATTCGCAGGACAACATAACGTTTTGTGTCCGCTACTGCTGCGTGTTAATTAGCGTGAGAGGTCGCAGAGGCAGCGGTGGCTGTTCAACCGTAACGTTACAAATTATCTGCAGCGTGCAGCACTTAGCAGCAGTCGCAGCAACACAGCATTACTCTCGCCGCACATCAGACACGATCTAAACGTAACTACACAGCAAATGTATAGCTGATTCTTTCTTCAATACCTGATTCGATAAACCAGATTTGTTCTAGGTAACACGGAGAACAGGGATTTCAAACTAACTCGTTTCATACTCAGATAGGGCAGGGAAAATACGAAACATAACTAAAGAGGCACAAACATTGCATTAAAAGACGCTCATGGATAACATTGAGGGATCTCAGCATCATATCATTAGGAAAATATGGACTGGCCGCTACGAATTGAGTAGCTGGTAACATCGCACAGATTGCAAGCTTTTTTTACGAGTATTCGACAAAAAAGGGGTAATGTGTGTGTTGGTGTCATGGTGTTGACAATACCGTGGATAAACAGCGCACTCAATCGCATTCGAATTCTGGAATCATCATGTGCTGACGAAGCTCAGTGTCGTTGGAACATCTCATTTAGGACAATGCTGATGAGTGTGCAATTCCCCGCTCTCTCTCTCTCTCTATCTCTCTCTCTCTCTCTGTCACTGACACGTACACAGAAGCTACGCGTCTGAGCAAAAAGGGAGTGAGGACAATGAGAGCGGAGAGACGGGTAGCAGCGACACTCCTTTGATGGGGTAATTACGCGAGGCGGCAGGCGGTGCGCGGTCCCCGCTGTATTAAACGCGCTCTGCTGCCGCTGCCGCGGTCGTGGGTGATCAGAGCCGTCCCTGACAGATGGCCACTCTTGAGGCAGGGACTGGGTGCGTGGCACTGCTGGGGCACAAGTACACTCGTCACACCGCGGCCGATGACAAGGGGCGCCGCTGCAATCGGATGCGTGTCGGGTAATTCTTCGCACTCTACTCGATTACTAGGGGGACGAAGTCGCTTACTGCACTGCTTAAGCACCTCTGTTTACCGTATGGTTCTGTTACTGTCCTCCCATCTTCACCTGTCTTATGCTAGTTTCTTCGTCCCTATGCACCTAATACACAAAACACCTTCTACTACCTGTTTCGCATATTCTACTCTTTGTGTGCCGTTACAATTTCTGGCCTCTACTGTTCTGGCCAGCACAAGGTTAACTACTCGTATTTCTGGTTACTGTAGTACAAGTCCCAGTATCTCCCGAATGTCGGCGTTTCACTGCATGCAATTCTGTGAGCCAGACGGACGCCCTCAGTGACCCAGTTACATATCAGTATGTGGTATTTGTAGACCTCCTGCACTCAAGGAAGTTTCATTCGCCCATGCCAATATACTTCTATCTTCCTCACTTCGGCCATTCTTCTATTATTGTGCCCAATTTTCATATTAACCGAGTTTCTGTTCTCCCTTGTACCACTGTTCATCATATTAGTCTTTATCTTCGATAAGAATATAAGCTGAAGTAATGAATTAAAATTTGTGCCAAGACCGGGACTTGAATCAAGGTCTGTTGCTTACTCGCAGCCGCCTGGAGTAGCCAATACTGAAGATTTAAAAAGGAGAAAATCAAGATGGGCTGAGCTGTGAATTGAAGTTTGTGTTAGGAAGGGCATTGGCCTAGGGTATTCCGTGCCACTGCGTTAGCCACAACGGCAGGGTGGTGTAGTGAATACACATCTGCCTAATAAGCATGAGAACCATTTTCAAGACCAGCATTGTCACAAATTTTAATTCATTTCTTCAGCTTCTATCAGCAACGAAGATAAAGTTGAGGTATAATATGTGTCCAGGAAAAATAAATTACATTAAATCAATACGTTCATGTTTGCTGTTTACCCTTGAGGCAAATTCTGTGCTTTGGGTGCTGTCCAATCCTTACAACAGGTCTTGCGAGACCTTCTCATTCGGCCATTAAGTGCTATTTCGTCTGCTCCCCCTCCTGTCCCTAGGTTTTGGTACGTTTCGGTTCTTGGTTCTTAGATGTACAAGTACAGTAGTGATTTAACTATATACCTAAAAGGGACAATTGTTATTTATCGTGATTACCCACCGTGTTTCATTACAAACTCGTCGGGGTCACCACTGCCGCAGTTCTCTCTGTGTTCGATGTGTTGAGCGTCTGTAGGTAACTGTATCAGATAGCTGTAATCACAAACAAAACTACCCCACTAGATTCGTCGATGGATATTGTGCACGCAGTGCTTGAGTGTTATCGCGCTCGACAGTTCATTTGCAGCGTCAGTCGTGAGTGGACATGCAGATGCGAACTCACAAGGTTGTTCTTGCTCTTACGATATGGGAATAAGACATGTAACTTCAAGGTAGAAGCAAGTCTCTTGTGCTCAGACACTTAAAAAAATATGCTCTAAGAAAAGAAGAAAACAAAAACAGAAACGCACCACGAAGGAATTACCTGAATCGCACGGAAACCGGTAAATGTGATGTACATGTACACACGAACAAATGACGATAATTTCAGAAAAAATGAACGATTTTTTCGAGTCAACTTCACAGACTGTGAAAGTCAATAAGGCATTGGTTGGTTGGTTGGTTGGTTTGGGGAGGGAGACCAGACAGCGTGGTCATCGGTCTCATCGGATTAGGGAAGGATTGGGAAGGAAGTCGGCCGTGCCCTTTCAGAGGAACCATCCTGGCATTTGCCTGGAGTGATTTAGGGAAATCACGGAAAACCTAAATCAGGATGGCCGGACGCGGGATTGAACCGTCGTCCTCCCGAATGCGAGTCCAGTGTCTAACCACTGCGCCACCCCGCTCGGTAATAAGGCATTGGTTCAGCTCTGGTCTTAACCAAGCAGTTATTTGGATTGTCATTGATTGATATAACTGTAGGATGTCATCGTAACGGATATCGTGCCAAATTCTGTCCAATTAGCGCGTTAGATAGTCAAAACCCCGAGGTGGTTGGAGAGCAATGCCCATTATGCTGCAAAAGTTTTCAACAGGGGAGACCCCGCGACCTTGCTGGTCAAGAGAAGGTCTGGCAAGCGTGAAGACGAGCAGTAGTACTCGCGCCGTCTGCAGGACGGTGTTATGTTGTTGAAATGTAAGCCCAGGATGGCTTTCCACGAAGGGCAACAAAGCGGGGCATGGAATAAAGCCGAGGTACTGGTGTGCTGTTAGGTGCCGTGGATGGCAACCGAAGCAGTCCTCTTATAAAAAGAAGTGGCACTCCAGGTCACCACTCATGTTTGGTGGGCCGTACGCTGGGCGACAGTCAGGTTGGTTCAAATGGCTCTGAGCACTATGGGACTTAACATCTGAGGTCATCAGTCCTCTAGAACTTAGAACTACTTAAATCTAACTAACCTAAGGACATCACATACATCCATGCCCGAGGCTGGAATCGAATCTGCGACCGTGGTTCCAGACTGAAGCGCGTAGAACCGTTCGGCCACACCGGCCGGCTGTCAGGTTGGTATCCCACCGCTCTCTTGGACATCTCGAGCTACGTCTCCGGTTGTTATGGAGGCTCATTTCGAGGCGGGACTGACCACTGAAGACAACTGCATTCCAGTCAGTGAGACGTGTCTGGAGACGCCCCGGCATCAGTGGGGTACCAATCCGACGCCCGTCATACTTCCCAACAATCGGGGGTTATGGCCTGGGGTGCTATGTCTATTCGTCCGAAGAAAATGGACGGCGAAAAGTTGCTTAGGTTGTTTCGGGTCCACTCTATAACATTCAGTGTGAAGCCCTTACACGTCCTCCATACAGTTCCTATCTCTGCCCATGCGATTTCCATATTTTTGGAGAGCTGAAGAGAGACATTCGTAGCAGTTGGTTTGCTTCGGACAAACAGCTGCACGACTGGGTATAATCGTGATCCCGTAGGAAACCGCAGATATCTTTCAATGTAGGCCCTGACTGTCTCGCGTTACAGTGGGATGTCTGTGTTTACTGTTATGGCGATTAGTTTTGAAAGTGTTTGACAGTTCAGAACCCTTTTTCTGAGTAACAGGTTGACGTATCAAATTGAAATTTATGTCACATGTCGATATCTACGGTCCGTTCGCGATGTAAAAATGTGTAGATTAGAAGTCAGTGCAATAAAAAGAGACGGCCATTTAAGTCACACATTTCTAAAGCTGCATACTCGCTCATCGAAAACTGTGGGGTACTTCCCTTGACATAGTCATGAAATTTGGCGGGTAGTTCGCTTGGCGTAGAATCACGAAATATGGCAAGAAGAAAGGTTTTAACTTACACGTAAACGAAAAAAAATGATAAAAAGGCCAATCTGTAAGTATATCACACGAAAAAAAAGTATTTCTTTCGTCATTTATTAACTGACTTCAGACTTGACATTATCGAAAATCTTGTAATCTCTGGGACAGATATCTTGACAGTATCAATATCGATAACAGGCAAAAATCTTTAAGATCCTCGATTCCCGGAATGGTTGAAATGTCTCTAAGTGATCAGTCTTCTGAGTGGTTTGATGTGACCCGCCACGAATTCCACTCCTATACCAACCTCTTCATCTCGGGTAGTAGCACCTGCAACTTACGTCCCTTATTATTTGCTGGATGTAATCCAATCTCTGTCTTCCTCTACAGCTTTTGTCCTCTACAGCTCCGTCTAATACCATGGGAGTCATTCCATAGAACTGTCTGAATACACTATTTTGTACGGAACTGTCACTGCGCGGGTCCCAATCGCATCTGGACCAATTTTTCATTTGTCTCACTTTCATCCGACTGCCTCTCACTGGCAAAGCAAAGCTCCTATTGCTGCGGTTCGTAGAAGTACGATTCATCAGATCCTAGTGGTATACAATTTTTTTTACGTTTAGTAATGGTCATATCACCGTTGTTATTTCGTTTCTGTTTCGGGCGTGTTTGTTGATGTGTGTGCGTGCGTATGTTGCCGGCGGGGAGGGGTAAAAAGCAGCAGTAGATGGGGAATTATACACTGATACATAAGAACTGCCTTACGAAAAAAAATACACCTTGCCCACATTAGAAAGTAAGCCAAAGTGAATAAGAAACGTTAAAAGGAAGATAAGACGTAAAAATTTGAAGCCATTAACAAATGAGTTTCTCAGAGAGAGTGGTGCTAGTCTTTCTTAGACTTGCAGCCAATTTCCGTCAGCGTGAAAGCACGGACTCGCTTCTGGCGGAATGTAAACTAATCCCGCTGCTCAGAGGCTGCTCGAGCCGTTTCTCGGCCGAGAGCGGACGCTTTTCTTTTAATGAGCGGGCCGGGGCAGACCCTCAAGCGGCGCGGCTAATTGGGTTCGCTCCGGACTGGAGTCCCGCGGCCCAGAGCCCGTGTTAACATCTCAGATCCGCTGCCGCCGGAAGAAAACCCGCGGTTAATTACTCGCCCCGCGTCTCGAGGGCGGACCGAGCTGAGACGCTGGTTGCAGGAGCGGGGCCCAGGTCCTCACGTTTACCTTTTTCGAGATTTCCCGATCTCGCCCGCGAGCAGTTCTCGGAAAGCACCGAGCTCGCCTTCCTACCGTGCCCCAGCCAGTGATCCGTCTCTGACAGCTGTATCGTTTGGAGGAGGTAGGCCACCTAGCCATCAAGATCTGCCGAAGTTTCGTTGTTCTACATCAGTACTCCGCATGCCGCCCGACGTCGTGTGGCGGAGAGTGTTACAGGTACCACTAACTATTCCCCACCTCCATCCCCCCCTTCCCGTACCAAAAAAATCTCTTTCACATTCCCGAATAGCGTCCGGCGGGGAGTATGATTGTCGGTAAGCCTCTTCTCGGATTTTCTCGTTGTGGCCATTTCACGACTCTTGTGTGGGAGGAATTAATATGTTGCCCTTCTCGAAAAGTACTCTCTCGAGGTCTTCTCCCCCCCCCCCCCCCCCCCCCCCTCTCTCTCTCTCTCTCTCTCTCTCTCTCTCTCTCTCTCTCTCTCTCTCTCTCTCTATATATATATATATATATATATATATATATATATATATATATATATATATCGGTACTGCTTGACACATCAGCAGATTTGCGGCCACCGTAACTATTACTGATAATATTGCGAATTATTTATTACGCAAATACACACTGAAGCGCCAAAGAAACTGTTATAGGCACGCGTATCCAAATACAGAGAGATGTAAACAGGCAGAATATGACGCTGCTACAATGGCAGATTATCATGATTTAAGTGGGTTTGTACGTGGTTCTATAGTCGGTGCATCTGCAAAGGACGCAGCATCTCCGATGTAGCAATGAAGTGGGCATTTTCCCATACGAGCATTTCACGACTGCACCGTGAATGTCAGGAATCCCGTAAAACATAAAGTCACCGACTCCGCTGATGCCGGAAAAAGATCCTGGAAGAACGGGAACAACAACGACTGAAGAGAATCGTTCAATGTGACAGAAGTTCAACCCTTCCGGCAAATTGCTGGAGATTTCTATGCTGGGCCATCAACAAGTCCCAGAGTGTGAACCATTCAACGAAAAATCATCGATATGGGCTTTCGGAGCAGTGTATCCTTGATGACTGTACGACACAAGGTTTTACTCCTCGTCTGGGCCCATCAACACCGACATTAGACTGTTCATGACTGGAAACAGTTTTTCTGATCGGACGAGTCTCGTTTCAAATTGTATCGAGCGGAGGGAAGTGTACGGATAAAGAGACAACCCCATGAATCCGTGGAACCTGCATGTCAGCAGGGGAATGTTCAAGCCGGTGTAGGCTCTGTAACAGTATTGGGCTCGTTCATTTGGAGTGATATGTGACCCTGGATACGTCTAGATACGACTCTGATAGGGGACACGTACGTAAGCATCCTATCTGATCACCTGCATCCACTCACCTCCATAGTGCTTTCGAACGGACTTGGGCAGTTCCAGCAGGACAATGCGACACCCCACACGTTCAGGATTGCTACAGGGTGGCTCCAGAACACTCTTCTGAGTTTAAACACTTCCGCTGGCCACCAAACTCCCCAGACATAAACGTTGATGAGCATATCTGGGATGCCTTGCAGCGTGCTGTTCAGAAGAGATCTCCACCCCTTCGTACTCTTAGGGATTTATGGACAGCCCTGTAGGATTCATGGTGCCAGTTCCCTCCAGAATTACTTCAGACATTAGTCGAGTCAACGCCACGTCGTGTTCCGGCTCTTCTGCATACTCGTGGTGCCTACACGACATTTAACAGGTTCAAATGGTTCAAATGGCTCTGAGCACTATGGGAAACCTAACTAACCTAAGGACATCACACACATCCATGCTCTAGGCAGGATTCGAACCTGCGACCGTAGCGGTCCCGCGGTTCCGGATTGTAGCGCCTAGAACCGCTCGGCCACTCCGGCCGGCCATTAAACAGGTGTAGCAGCACAATCAGTAGAAGTCACGTTAATATGCCAGTTCTAATTCCGAATTAACACAGACGTGGCCTTACGATAGCAGGTACCAATAAAAAAACAACACTTTACTCAGCTCAGGTGTGAAGGAGCCGTGACTTCGACAATTCCGAGCAAGGACATTACTGCCTCCAATCCGTACAGGTGATTTTCCAGGTGTCGTAAAATTTAAGTTTGCAGTGTTGGCCGGGAATTTGCTGACCAGCTTGCACGCGGCGTCCGCTTTTCTTCCACGCATATCGCCACTATGAATTCTTAATCGAGCCGGCAAAGTGCGGACAGCAGGAGTCTCCCAAAACCAACAACTTGACAGCCACGTGCCCTCCAGAACCAGCAAAAAACCAACGACACACGCCTCGACCAGAGACCCTGCCTCCCAACATAAGATCAGGATCGATATCGGTAGCCCGAGTAGAGTGCCATACACGCCAAATGTAAAGCCACCACGGTTCAAGACTCAACTCTGTTTTATGTCCAAGCGGACCAATTAAACAGAAGAACAAAAATCATTTGAACAAACTCTGTCATTACAACAGTCATCAAGATCTGCAACCAATGAAATATTCATTAAAATCAAGAATTTAGTAACACTATATACACACCTTACATACTAGGGAAGGCAAGTAATTCAAGTTATCAGTCAAGTAACAATTTCACTGAAAATGCCAAAGGCTTAACGATCAGTAATGTAGTTTCTTATCACCGAAGATCAGTCAACAGAATCGAAACACCTTAATGAGCACCTGAGTCCCTAACGTTAACAGCCGTAACTCACCATACACTGGCAAACGGCATCGGATACGTTATAATAACATCATTTACTGGACATCCGCCCCCCATCCGAGACCATCGTATGTCAGACTCATTTTTTTGAAAATCTGAAAAAATACATAATTAGTTCCTGGAAACAAACATCACTAACAGTTAACACCTATAGGAAGTTACCAAAGTCGCCGGTGACTACGAAGACGGCGTTGACGAGAATAACTCTGTCTCACGTCATAAATTAAGCAGTCGTATAGCATCACGGCTCTTACGTAAGGTCCTACCAGCATAATCATACAGAGTTAAATCAAAAGAAATTAGGTGCTAATACCAATCACTTCAATCGATTTTCAATAGTGAAGACCCACCTTTGGCCTACTCAAAAACAAATTTCTACGCACAGCGGCGTGGTATGCTTGCCGTTGCAAGCCGAACTTACAGACTCGTGGTGCTTGTGCCAAACAAAAAATACTACACAGCGTACCAGCCCACCAATGCGTGGCCTGTGGCGTTCATAACTCTCAGAAAGGCTACGGAGAAATGGGAAACGACCTGAGCTCGCACACCAATAACACCTGCTACTCATACAGTCAGTTCAGCTGTGCAGTCACAACCTTTCGAAGGTAAGAATCTTAAAAGTGGAGTAATTGGTCACCACTGGTATACACCGTGAACTGAACAACCGAAAATGCAGACCACCGTAGAACACAGCAGAAGTACAGGGCGTAGGAACAACCAGGTTGACCTATTGCCTCAATCCTTTTCGAGACGTAGGTCTGTTACCAAATTATTCTTGCAAGGAAGTCCAGAAATCTTCGCCACAGCCGACCGCTGTGGCCGAGCGGTTCTAGGCGCTACGGTCGCAGGTTCGAGTCCTGCCTCGGGCATGGTTGTGTGCGATGTCCTCAGGTTAGTTAGGTTTAATTAGTTCCAAGTATAGGGGACTGATAGATGTTAAGTCCCATAGTGCTTGTAGCCATTTGATATCTCCGCCTCAAGTCACAGTTTTATGACATTCTCACTTGCAGATTAGGCAATCAAATCGGGATAAGGAATGACGTATCAAAACAGCCTCAGCGTCGTTCACCAGACAAGAAACTTCAAAACCGCCAGCACTGCGTAGACACAGTGGACACCAAACGGCGTGCCACCCGAGACCCGCCAACCAACCCCGCTCCTCCGATTTCGGCCAGCGATGCCGCCACCGACGACTGTAAAAGAGACACTCAGACGCAGATGTGCCACTAACAGACACAAATGTTTCCCATTATGATTACCAATCTGCTATCGATATAGACCCGTCCAGGCGATAGCAGCGTCACTCGGCGAGGAATGACTGCTCGTCAGACTCATGGACGGTACAAGTAGTATCAGTGAGCTTGCTGTCCATGTGAAGAATGGGGAAGGTGCACGATCTATATGAGTTTGACCGAGGGCAGATTGCGATGGCTCGGAGACTCTGCACGAGCATTTCCGAAACTGTCGAGTGTTTGAGAAGTGCTCTTGTGAGTGTCTTCAACACGTCGCGAAACCAAGGTGAAACAACCTTCAGACATCTTGGGGTTCTGCGACCACCCCTCATTAGAAATCTACATCTACATCTACATTTATACTCCGCAAGCCACCCAACGGTGTGTCGCGGAGGGCATTTTACGTGCCACTGTCATTACCTCCCTTTCCTGTTCCAGTCGCGTATGGTTAGCGGGAAGAACGGCTGCCGGAAAGCCTCCGTGCGCGCTTGAATCTCTCTAATCTTATATTCGTGATCTCCTCGGGAGGTATAAGTAGAGGGAAGCAGTATATGCGATACCTTATCCAGATACGCACCCTCTCGAAACCTGAACAGCAAGCTACACCTCAATGCAGAGCGCCTCTCTTGCACAGTCTGTCACTTCAGTTTGCTAAACATCTCCGTAACGCTGTCGCACTTACCAAATAACCCTGTGACGAAACGCGCCGCTCTTCTTTGGATCTTATCTCCGCTGTCAACCCGACCTGGTACGGATCCCACACTGTTGAGCAATACTCAAGTATAAGTCGAACGAGTGTTTTGTAAGCCACCTCCTTTGTTGATGGGCTACATTTTCTAAGCACTCTCCCAATGAATCTCAACCTGGCACCCGCCTTACCAACAATTAATTTTATATGATCATTCCACTTCAAATCGTTCCGTACGCATACTCCCAGATACTTTACAGAAGTAACTGCTACCAGTGTTTGTACCGCTATCATATAATCAAACAATAAAGGATCCTTCTTTCTATGTATTCACAGTACACTACATTTGTCCATGTTAAGGGTCAATTGCCACTCCCTGAACCAAGTGCTTATCCGCTACGGATCTCCCTTCATTTCGCTGCAATTTTCTAATGCTGCAACTTCTGTGTATACTACAGCATCATCCGCGAAAAGCCGCATGGAACTTCCGACACTATCTACTAGGTCATTTATATGTGTTGTGAAAAGCAATGGTCCCATAACACTCTCCTGTGGCACGCCAGAGGTTACCTTAACGTCTGTAGACGTCTCTCCATTGAGAACAACATGCTGTGTTCTGTTTGCTAAAAACTCTTCAATCCAGTCACACAGCTGGTCTGATATTCCGTAGTCTCTTATTTTGTTTATCAGGCGACAGTGCGGAACTGTATCGAACGCCTTCCGGAAGTCAAGGAAAATGGAATTTACCTGGGAGCGTGTATCTAATATTTTCTGGGTCTCATGAACAAATAAAGCGAGTTGGGTCTCATACGATCGCTGTTTCCGGAATCCATGTTGATTCCTGCAGAGTAGATTCTGGGTTTCCAGAAATGACATGCCGTGCGGAATTAGCCGAGCGATCTATGGGCGCTGCAGTCATGGTCTGTGCGGCTGGTCCCGGCGGAGTTTCGAGTCCTTCCTTGGGCATGTGGGTGTGTGTGTTTGTCCTTAGGATAATTTAGGCTAAATAATGTGTAACCTTAGGGACTGATGACCTTAGCAGTTGAGTCCCATAAGATTTGACACACGTTTGAACATTTTGAACCGAAATGACATATTACGCGAGGAAAAAACATGTTCTAAAATTCTGCAACAGATCGATGTCAGAGATATAGGCCTATACTTTTGCGCATCTGCTCGACGACCCTTCTTTAAAACTGGGACTACCTGTGCTCCTTTCCAATCATTTGGAACCTTCCGTTCCTCTAGAGACTTGCAGTACACGGCTGTTAGAAGGGGGGCAATTTCTTTCGCGTACTCGTCGTAGGCTGGACAGACTGTAAAACAGGACAGGCGCCCAACTGTGGCGGAACTAACATCAGAGTTTAATGCTTGGAAAAGTAAGAGTGTGTGTGAACACACAGTGCTCCGATCACCCCTAACGACGGGCTTTCGTAGCCGACGACCCACGTATTTACTAATGTTAACACGACGGCACCAGCAACTACGACTGAAATGGGCACGTGACCATCGGTACTGGACGTTGGCGCAGTGGCAGGGCGTTGCGTGGTCTGATGAATCCCAGTGCTGTCTTCATCATGTCGATGGGAAGCCGCGAATCCTTCGTCTTCCAGTTGACAACTGTACTGCGGAACGGAGATAAGCTGGAGGTGGTTCCATTATCCTCTGAGGGACATTCTCGTGGGCATCCGTCGGTCTAGCGGAGCTCGTGCAAGGCACCATGACGAACAACGAGTATCGCATACTGTTTTCAGGCCGCGATGACGATCATGTTTCCCGACTGCAATGGTATTTTTCAACAAGATAATGCGCCATTCACAAGGCAAGGAGTGCGACGGAGTGGCTCGAGAAACACAGTGGCGAGTTCCAGTCGATGTGCTTGCACCCGAACTTGGCAGATCTGGACCCGACTGAACACATCCGGTATGTGATTGAACATGGCGTCAGAGCTCATCGCCTCCCTCTGCGGAATTTACGAGAATTAAGTGACTTGTGTGTGCAGATGTGGTGACAACTCCGTACAGCCATCAACCAAGGCCTCATCGCTTCCATGTCACGACGCGTCTCTGCTGTTATCCGTGCCAAAGTGGTATATACCGGCTATTACGTAGGTGGTCATAATGTTCTGGCTGATCAGTGTATTTGTATTTAAAAGTAACTAGTGATAATAAGCGACTTCGTTTGTAGCTATGAGAACTACAGACAGATAAAACTATGTGAAGAATAATGACTGACGCTGGAAAAGGAAAACCAAGAATAGAAAGACAACTCGAATTTCAACAAGTTGTGTCTCCAACACTACTTCTTGACGGATGTACGGATAATACGGATAATCACCACTGTCCGAAAAGCATGAAAACAGTATGAAGACAGCAAAGATGAAATTATTTAGATGAGTCTATACAGGTAATGTGCTGTCGTTTTAGTAAATTTTGACCACGAATGTGTTACTAATGGTTAGTTTAGGCAATCAGACTATTTATTACAGCTATTAATGCTCCTGTTCTTTTTCACAAACTTATTCTACATCTACATCTACATCAATACTCCGCAAGCCACCTGACGGTGTGTGGTGGAGGGTACTTTGAGTACCTCTATCGGTTCTCCCTTCTATTCCAGTCTCGTATTGTTCATGAAAAGAAAGATTGTCGGTATGCCTCTGTGTGGGCTCTAATCTCTCTGATTTTATCCTCATGGTCTCTTCGCGAGATATACGTAGGAGGGAGCAATATACTGCTGGACTCCTCGGTGAAGGTATGTTCTCGAAACTTCAACAAAACCCGTACCGAGCTACTGAGCGTTTCTCCTGCAAAGTCTACCACTGGAGTGTACATATCATCTCCGTAACGCTTTCGCGATTACTAAATGATCCTGTAACGAAGCGCTCTGCCCTCCGTTGGATTTTCTCTATCTCTTCTATCAACCCTATCTGGTACGGACCCCACACTGCTGAGCAATATTTAAGCAGTAGGCGAACAAGTGTACTGTAACCTACTTCCTTAGTTTTCGGATTGTATTTCCTTAGGATTCTTCCAATGAATCTCAGTCTGGCATCTGCTTTACCGACGATCAACTTTATATGATCATTCTATTTTAAATCACTCCTAATGCCTACTCCCAGATAATTTATGGAATTAACTGCTTCCAGTTGCTGCTATATTGTAGCTAAATGACAAAGGATCTTTTTTTCTATGTATTCACAGCACATTACACTTGTCTACATTGAGATTCAGTTGCCATTCCTTGCACCATTCGTCAATTCGTTGCAGATCCTCCTGTATTTCAGTACAATTTTCCATTGTTACAACCTCTCGATATACTAAAGCATCATCTGCAAAAAGCATCAGTGAACTTCCGATGTTATCCACAATGTCATTTATGTATATTGTGAATAGCAACGGTCTTACGACAATCCCCTGCGGCACACCTGAAATCACTTTCTAATACATATAGTAGTACGAGTGTTTTGTAGGTGAGGCCAAACCAACCGACAGACGGCCCTGGTGGGAGAGCTGCGGCATCTTCTGTAGTACTGGGGTGACCGAGCCTGCTGCACTGTCGTCGCGAGACGTCTTATCTTCTCCCCCCTTCCCCGCCCCCACCCTCACCCCCAGCCCACGCTATCTCCGCTGAGAGTGAGTGTCTCCGAGGCCATCGGCTGCCGTTTCCTCCGCTAACGCGAATCGAACTCGTTCCGAGAAATACGGTCAGTCGGCACGACCCGGCCGCAAGTCACGTGGGATTTACCGTATTTGTTGGCGTGGGGGTGGGGGAGGGGCTTGGAGAAAGGGAGCTAAGCTATCGCTTGTCACCCCCAGGCTGCGCCATTACCGTTCCGGGACCAATTTGTCTCGGCGGGCGCGCGCACCGGGCCGGCCTGGGAACGGTGTTCGCGTGTTGTTTCTCTGAGGGTGTGCGGCTGTTCTTCGATGTGCAAAAGACTATGTGGTTGGAAAATAAAACCCGGTCGCTCTCTTACAGTTCTCTCTCTCTCTCTCTGTGTGTGTGTGTGTGTGTGTGTGTGTGTGTGTGTGCTACATTTTTTTACGATCAAGGTTCCATTACCTCAGTTTCTCAGGAGCGAACCGTTGTATTACTGCGCCGGAAAGAATCCAATCATTTTTACTGCACCCGCCCCCGCCACCGCCACCGCCGCCGCCGCCGCCGCGTCTGGAACATAAGACGTGCACAGCCTCGGAATGCCTCTGTGGACGAGCGAGTGCTTTCCCACGCTTACGCCGCCCTCAGCTTATATTGCACCAGTCTTTTATATACCTGCCACTTTCCACTTTTGTTCCGTTTCGCGCAAATCCATCGGTGTTACCTCGGAGAGAACGAAGTGTATCAGAGCGTGGCAGAAATTGAACAGCGCCGTGCCGGCGTCTTTGATATTTCTGTCCGCGGCAGGTTTGCTCTAGGAATCTTTCGCGTCAAAGTTACGTAGGACCGAGCACGCGAAATTTTCCGGTTACCTAGAGACAGTGTGCACCAGATTTTCAACCACGGAAGCAGACTGTATGTGGTACGACTAAAAAGAAATGCAGCAGTATTCGGCTTCGGGGGGTGCGCTGAAATGTAACGGCTTAAAATTTTCAATGCAAAAATTCTTGACGGTCCTAAAATAAAACAAAGTTTATTAACATTCCAGGTCTTTTTCTTCATGTCTACAGTTTTATTCCTCAACACAGTCATATTGGCGACGAACACATTCCTCCCAACGAGAGACCGGTTTGTGATACCGTTACTGCAGAATGTTGGACTAACGGAGGCACAACCTCACCAGTTCTTGCACAGTTTCATCACTATCGAAGTGAAGTTCCCGAAGATTTTTTTTTTAAAGTTCTGAAAATCGGATGGGACCAAGTCGCAATTCTACGAGGGTCGCTCCAAAAGAAATGCACACTATTTTTGTATAAATACAGTTTTCATTCTGCATGTGTGAAACTTTTACAGTGTGTAGATACATCCTTCCCGCTTGTTTTCAAACTTAGTTCAACCTGTTCTCGTGAGTGGCGCTGTCACAGGAAGTCTTCAAGATGGCTGCTATACTTGACGTTCGTCAGAAGCAACGTGCTGTCATAGAATTCCTGTGCGGTGAAAACGAAACAGTGGGAAACATCCACAAGAGGTTGAAAAAGGTGTGTGGAGATGTTGCTGTCGATCGCAGTACAGTTAGTCGGTGGGCAAGCAGGTTACATGATGAAAGCGGGCACGACAATATTGAGGTTGTCCTCGCTGTGGCAGGCCTCGTACTGCACACACTCCAGACAGCTTGTGGACATCTTGCCAAGTGGAACCACCATAAATTCTGATGCATATGTGACGACACTGAAGAAACTTCAAGCTCGAATGAGTCGTGTTCGACCACATTGGCAAAAGAAGGATGTTTTGCTGTTGCACGACAATGCACGGCCACATGTCAGTCAAAACACCACGGAAGCGATCAAAAAACTCGGATGGACAACACTTAAACACCCGCCTTACAGTCCAGACCTGGCTCCATGTGACTATCATCTCTTTGGGAAACTGAAAGACTCTCTTCGTGGAACAAGGTTTGAAGATGATGACTCCCTTGTGCACGTTGCCAAACAGTGGCTCCAACTGGTTGGTCCAGAATTTTACCGTGCGGGTATACAGACGCTGGTTCCAAGATGGCGCAAGGCAGTTGAGAGGGGTGGAAATTATGTGGAGAAATGAAAATATTGTTCCTAAAGGATGTATCTACACACTGTAAGACTTTCAAACCTGTAGAATAAAAGATGGATTTAAAAAAATAGTGTGCATTTCTTTTGGAGTGACCCTCGTGTGTAGGATGATGGATGACAGTGAACCAAGGCGTCAGATTGTTGCAGACGTCGCAGCGCTTGCGTGTCTTCTGGAATTTCCATGCTGAGGGAGAGGTTGCTCCATGTGTGGATGCACTTTTCTGCGATCAGAAACTCGATTACATCAAGCTGTTCCTCCCGCACCGACATGGTTTCTTCATACACCGCCATGCTACGTGCTGATATTCGGAGTCCACTAGTGGCAGAGCGTTGCAACTAGCGCAATGAAGCTAGAAAGTCTGCCGACTAATATGCATGACAAGTAATACTCAGCCGATACTGAAAACAGAGAAGAAAAGAAAACACCTCTCGGGGGCATTACTTTTCAGCAAGCCCTCGTTTATTTCGAAATGGAAAATTTACTGGCGATAACTGCCACAGTAAATATTCTGGAATGGATTGAAGCAAATGAAATGCACAAACTTTCTGACGCTAGGAGAACACCCCTAATGTGTAATAAATGTTCCAAGAGATAGAAAATTATCGACAAACGACAGAACGGAAACTCCTAGTCTTTGCATCTCTCCTATCTACCTTTTTTTTATTATTAGGGTAGAACGATATAAATTCGTAATTTTCTGACGACAGAGTTGATCCACATGGACGAATTATGCAGGGTGGTCCATTGATAGTGACCGGGCCAAATATCTCACGAAATAAGCGTCAAACGAAATAACTACAAAGAACGAAAGTCGTCTAGCTTGAAGGAGGTAACCACATGGCGCTATGGTTGGCCAGCTGGATGGCGCTGCCATAGGTCAGACTATATCAACTGCGTTTTTTTAAATTGTAACCCCCATTTTTATTGCGGATTCGTGTAGTACGTAAAGAAATATGAATGTATTAGTTGGACCACTTTTTTCGCATTGTTATAGATGGTGCTGTAATAGTCACAATCGTATAAGTACGTGGTATCACGTAACATTCCGCCAGTGCGGACAGTACTTGCCGGCCGCGGTGGTCTCGCGGTTCTCGACGCGCAGTCCGGAGCCGTGCGACTGCTGCGGCCGCAGGTTCGAATCCTGCCTCGGGCATGGATGTGTGTGATGTCCTTAGGTTAGTTAGGTTTAAGTAGTTCTAAGTTCTAGGGGACTGATGACCACAGCTGTTGAGTCCCATAGTGCTCAGAGCCATTTGAACCATTTGACAGTACTTGCTTCGTGATGCATTACCCGTGTAAAAATGGACCGTTTACCAATCGCGGAAAAGGTCGATATCGTGTTGATGTATGGCTATTGTGATCAAAATTCCCAACGGGCGTGTGCTATGTATGCTGCTCGGTATCCAGGACGACATCATCCAAGTGTTCGGACTGTTCGCCGGATAGTTACGTAATTGAAGGAAATAGGAAGTGTTCAGCCACATGTGAAACGTCAACCACGACCTGCTGCAAATGATGATGCCCAATTAGGTGTTTTAGCTGATGTCGCGGCTAATCCGCACATCAGTAGCAGACACATTGCGTTAGAATCGGAATCTCAGAAACGTCGGTGTTGAGAATGCTACATCGACATCGATTGCACCCGTACCATATTTCTATGCACGAGGAACTGCATGGCGACGACTTTGAACATCGTGTGCAGTTCTACCACTGGGCACAAGAGAAATTAGGGGACGATGACAGATTTTTTGCACGCTTTCTATTTAGTGACGAAGCGTCATTCACCAACCCGGTAACGTAAACCGGCAAAATATGCACTATTCGGTATCGGAAAATCCACGATGGCTGCGTCAAGTGGAACATCAGCTACCTTGGCGGGTTAATGTATGGTGCAGCATTATGGGAGGAAGGATAATTGGCCCCCATGTTATCAATGGCAATCTAAATGGTGTAATGCTGATTTCCTACGTAACGTTCTATCGATGTTGCTACAAGTTGTTTCATTTCATGACAGAATGGCGATGTACTTCCAACATGATGGATGTCCGGCACATAGCTCGCGTGCGGTTGAAGCGGTATTGAATGGCATATTTCATGACAGGTGGATTGGTCGTCGAAGCACCATACCATGGCCCGCACATTCACCGGATCTGACGTCCCCGGATTTCTTTCTGTGGGGAAAGTCGAAGGATATTTGCTATCGTGATCCACCGACAGCGCCTGACAACATGCGGCAGCGCATTATCAATACATGTGCGAACATTACGGAAGGCGAACTACTCGCTGTTGGGAGGAATGTCGTTACGCGTATTGCCAAATGAATTGAGGTTGACGGACATCATTTTGAGCATTTATTGCATTAATGTGGTATTTACAGGTAATCACGCTGTAACAGCATGCGTTCTCAGAAATGATAAGTTCACAAAGGTACATGTATCACATTGGAACAACCGAAATAAAATGTTCAAACGTACCTACGTTCTGTATTTTAATTTTAAAAAATACCTGTACCAACTGTTCGTCTAAAATTGTGGGCCATATGTTTGTGACTATTACAGCGCCATCTATCAGAAAGCGAAAAAAGTGGCTCAACTAAAACGTTCATATTTCCTTACGTACTACACGAATATGTAATAAAAATGGGGGTTCCTGTTTAAAAAAAAACCTAGTTGATATCCGTTTGACCTATGGCAGCGCCATCTAGCGGGCCAACCATAGCGCCATCTGGTTTACCCCTTCAAGGTAGACAAGTTTCGTCTTTGTAGTTTTTTCGTTTGACGCATATTTTGTGAGAATTTGGCTCGGTCACGAGCAATGGACCACTCTGTATACAAGTACAAATACTTTTTTGTTTAAAAACCACTGTGCAGAGAAAATTGACCTAAGTTATTACACGGTAAGTACCAATATAACAAAAGTAAAATATGTAACTCTTCAGGCTTTCCCGGCGATCTAATGACATCTTGGGTTGTCGGGTGTTCTGCCGGATATCAGCGTCGTACTTGCACGATATTTCGGTCACGTAGCTCGTAACCTTCATCAGGTGCGACCTGAGACTGCTCCTCGAGTGGACCTGGTCCAGCGGCAACGCCCCAACAGGTCGTGGGGAGCGGGCGCGGACCGCAGGGGGAACGCTTGGTACCCCAGACCGTAGAGGAAACCCCCAGGAGCGGGTTTGGTGGGCGCGGACCGCAGAGGGAACACCTAGAACCGCAGCGGAAGGAAAACGGAGCAGCAACGCTCCAGCAGGTCGCAGGGAATGGGCGCGGACCACAGAGGAAGCGATTGCAGCCGTTGGTGGAGGGGGAAGGCCATAAGCATAAATACTGGACCAGGTCCACTCGAGGAGCAGTCTCAGGTCGCACCTGATGAAGGTTACGAGCTACGTGACCGAAATATCGTGCAAGTACGACGCTGACATCCGGCAGAACACCCGACAACCCAAGATGTCAAAAGTAAAATAGTCTCTGTGCTAGGTCGAGTACTTTTCCTCCGACTGTCGAAGGTATGGTTTTTTTAACGTGGTTACAAAAATGATAAAACATTTTATAAAATGGCTCTGAGCACTACGATTCAAATGGCTCTGAGCACTATGGGTCTTAACATCTGAGGTCATCAGTCCCCTAGTCCTTGTAACTACTGAAACCTAACTAACCTAAGGACATTACACAAATCCATGTCCGAGGCAGGATTCGAACCTTCGACCGTAGCGGTCGCGCTGTTCCAGACTGAAGTGCCTAGAACCCCTCGGCCACACCGGACGGCATTTTTGTAAAAACATATAGCACGGAAGCTGAGCGTTTTGTTGTCGGTTACACATGATCGAGAAAGCACAGAACGCACCTAGTAATATCAGCAAGTAGTGAATTAAATAATGAAGTTAATCGAAAAAATCAGTATGATAACTAAAACGTCATTGCTTGAGCTTGATTAATTCAGAGGATCATACTATTCAATTGAAAGCATTGTGAGGAGAACATTGAAGTTTTTACTCCTTACATCCATACTTTGTTTTCTCATATTGCTTCCGTTTGGGCCATTGGTTGAAAACTTAGCAACTTAACGTATGGAAGCACCTCTGTCTCTCTCTCTCTCTCTCTCTCTCTCTCTATTTATCTATCTCTTTCCCTTTCCCTCTTTTTTTTTCTCCTTGTAATACTTATGGTATTTCTGTATAATTGGTAGAAAGAAATGTATGGAAGGGAGGATAAATACGATGCACACAGCACAGAATCGAGAATATGACCATAGTCACTCCACTCGTTCTCTTTGTGTCCGTTGTCTCTCTTCTACAGCTGTGAAATATCGAGTGTTTTTCATGCGTAAATTTATTTGCGCAACACGTTACACGTCCAGAGGGCTAAATAGCATTAGCTGTTCCGCCGCAAACCACCGAAAGAAAACTTCGTAATTGGAAAATTCATCAGCGTGCAGCTATTACGTTATTCATGAACCGTTTAACTCTTGTTTTCTTGCTGCGGACCGCAGTAATTGCGACAAATTAGAGACAAAATACTGAAGTTATGAAGGGCGAAAGTGGCAAAACATGCGTGCGCATTCGTTTACGCTACTTTACGGCTGCGGGTCCGCTTGCACTAATCCCGTGTGGCGGCTGGCTGTCTCTTACGTGGTGCTAAATTCATTTCAATGGCGCGATAACGTCAGCGATGCGAAATAAACACCGCACGCGTAGTCGCTGCTGTGAAAACATTCAGATTTTTGTACTACTTCGTTTTGATCAAATATCTTTTGGATTTTTATCTCTCTCTGTACGATAATTACCACTATCCGATCATTACGTTTGGCATTTCCTATGAATACACATCCCAAATAACGTTTTTGTCACTGCATCTGTATTACGCAACACTTATTTGATATTTAAATGTGCAGGGGTTGGACAAAAAAACGGAAACGCCACGAGAAATGCTTATTCCAACATAAATGCAGATGCTAGTTAAGCTTGCAGTTGATTCTTCTGTAGCTGACCACGAAAGGCATATTTACAATGTCCACAATACGTTGCAAGTGTCAGCCGTGACCAGAACAAAAAAAAAAAAAAAAAAAAAAAAAAATGGCTCTGAGCACTATGGGACTTAACTTCTGAGGTCGTCAGTCCCCTAGAACTGAGAACTACTTAAACCTAACTAACCTAAGGACATCACACACATCCATGTCCGAGGCAGGATTCGAACCTACGACCGGAGCGGTCGCGCGGTTCCAAACTGTAGCGCCTAGAACCGCTCGGCCACCCCGGCCAGCGTGAACATAACAGTGTTATGTGTAGTTGTGAGTGCATTATGTCGGAGGTAAGTGAATTCTAACGTTGGCAAGTTACTGGTGCTGGTATAGTGTAAGCTTTTGGTGTTTCAAGAGGTACCGTGTCGAAGGTTTATACCGCAGACAAGGAAAGCGGAAAAACATCAGCTACCAAGTCACAACGCGGGCGAAGTGTTGTTTGTGACAGATAGTCATTGAAGTGTGGCTTGTGATAGACGGTCACTGAAGAGGACTGCGATGAAAAATAGGGAGACGACAGCTGCTTGAACCCTGTCAGCGCCAAAACAATCCGAACGTTGCTTCAGAAGTGCGGTATTTCAGGGCAATCTGGAATTCCAAACCACTCATCAGTGATGCAAATGTCCATAATAGAAAAATATGCTGCTGAAGCCATAATTTGGTCTGCGGAGCAATGGAAGAAAGTAATTTGGACGGGTGAGTCTTGTTTCACACGGTTCGCAACTTCTGGCTGAGTTTACGCCTGGCGTACTCCGTCACAAGCCTTCGATGCACACTGTTTGTCGCAATGAGTGAAATATAGAGGGGACTCGCAAATGGTATTGGCAACCATATCGTGGTATTCCATGGGCGCCAAGCTCATTCTGCAAGGTCTGATTTCTACCAAGAATTATCCGAGCAGTTTGGCTGATCAGGAACATCCCACGCTACAATTCTTGTTTCCCAGTGATGATGCTCTGTTACAAGATGATAGCGCCTTCGTTCGGTCATCTCGTATCGTCCAGGATTACGGTCTACTTCGCAGATAAGGATGCTTGACCGTTACCCACCTCCACCATCATTACAAGAACTTTTAATTTAAATTTAAATTTGTGGTAAGGTTCTATGGGACCAAACTGCTGAGGTCATCAGTCCCTAGGCTTACACACTAATTAAACTAACTTAAACTGACTTACGCTAGGGAAAACACACACACACCCATGCCGAAGGGAGGACTCGAGCCTCCGACGGGGGTAGCCGCGCGAACCGTGACAAGGCGCCCTTGACCGCACGGCTACCCCGCACGGGTACATGAACTTGCCACTATTTTGCAGGAAGAATGAGACAAAGTTCCCTTTAAAACAGAGCAGCTCCTGTACTTCTACGTTACGAGACGACTGGAAGAAGTTTTGAACGCCAAGACTTTTGCCACACCGTATTAGACATGACAATGTGTTGTGTTCTTTAGTGTTACCGTATTTTTGTCCACTGTCTCGTATAAACAGAAACGGAACTGAGGTAGGAAGATCATTTCGTACCGGTAAAACTGAAACTACATTTTTGATTTTCCTTTCTTTTCTCTCGTCTCTAGGTCACTGATATTCACGCAGACCAAGATTTTTTTCACTGAGTAGCTGGATTATTATTTGAGGAATGACTCGTAAGTGGAATGTCAGCTGGACTCTGCGCCTTCGTTGGACGTGATTCTGTTGTTTAGCTGTTATCGTACTTTCACAGTTCAGGAAAACCATAATCGTAGGTATGCGAGGAAACGAATCATTTACTTTACCTCATTTCCTCGTATCTCGGAGTTACCTTGTGGTAGTCGTATCACAAGCATCTTCACGCTTGTCAAGTCACTACATTCCCTCTGAGAGAATCCACTGGCACACACTTTTCGTCTATCCAGAGTATTTAATCCTCTCGTGGCCCGTGCGCCGTCATCGTCTTGCGCAAGATTGCTCTCCATGCACAAAGCTGGTTGGTACCCTCCGATACGTTATCTCGAACGGTACTCGAGCAGTTTGCTCAGAGTTCAAAGTCTCTTCATTTTTCTTCCAACCCAAGACTGGCCACTTGTGTAGGCGACCCAATTTTTTAGAGTACAAGCGTCACTCATGTGTTTTTTATTTGCATCAGTCTGCCACTGTGCCTAGCGTTCACGGAACCATCCTTTGGCGACCAAGTGTTGTCTCTTCGTCTTCCTATGGCGTGAGTACAGAGGAGCATGTAGTTAGCACTAGGATATCCCGGTGATTAAATTCAGCTTTGCAACCATCACTGCGACTTATCTGTCAAGTTGCGCTTTAGTTGTACTGCCTGGGGAGAATGTATCTCGCTCCAGTATTCCAAACACGAAGGAAACGTTGGCTGCGTCTGGAATCGAACCCGCATTCTCTGAATAGGTCAGTCACTTCCAACATAGAGTGACTAATATTCTCTCAAATAACTCCCTGCCTTTGCTCTTTGCCGAGGCTTTCGGAATGTGCACGTACTCCATAAGCCACTGCATGTGTGTAAGGTGGCGTGGTCTCCAGACCTTCATTTCTTACATACTCCTTCCTCAAAATCGTATTCTGCACATCAAGACGCTTCATTAGAACCCAAACTGGATAAGGTAGAGTCAGTTTTGTATGAATTCATGTAAGCGATATGCAGATCTAATAAGTAAATTGCAAAGTGCGCACCGAGGTTGAAAAAGTGGAGGCTGGTGTACACAAAATGATGGCCACAGGAATTTTCGTTCTAAAGAGGAAACCAGCCCACTGGGAAGACCGTCTGTTCAGAGGGCTGGATCAACAACATACCTACTTCGGCGGAAGCGACCGCCCAGAGAGAAGACAGCTTTTGCCAGAGCGAAGGGATAAGGGTCCCCGTGTTGGACTTAAAAGCAAATTCCGCTACATTGTGTGGGAGCGCGCAGAAGACGCATTTTTTCACAGACTGTGTAGTTACGGAGTTCTCACAGGAGGACAGTATATGCCTAATGGAGATGCTACAGATTTCCGCATTGGTCGACTTAAACAAAACGTCATTCTCCTATTTAGAAGAGCAACGCTGATTGGTGGAATATTTCTGAACCAAAGAGTCAGAGGAGTGAGGGAAGACAGCGAATGATATACCCTTGCAACTTTCCCAGAAAAAGGGACCGTCCCTTTGTCGCTCTTGGAGCGGGAACACGTAACGAGAGCGAGTGCGCTCGTACGTGTACGCAAAGAGCGAGGAACAAAGTCTCTCCTCAGTACTTCACTGGGAGAGCACCTCTGTCGATAGCGAATTGGAGTGACACTCTATATATAGTCGCTCGCGATTAAGCATTGTTCACTGTGTTGGCCGCCACACTTATTGTGCGGTGTGAACACAAAACAGAATATTAGTTAAACGCCTGCAAGCGAGTATTGAGTGGCATCGTGGGGGACTGGTCATCTGACCGGTGTACCACGTCAATAATTAGACTAGGGGTGGATAGGAGTCCTTGACTTCATCAAGGCGTAGGGAGAGTCTGATTGGCGAAGGTCAATCCACATTGAGATAGTTGTGTTACTTGTCAGCAGCGAGCGACACAGGCAGCAGTAGTTGCAGCTCACGGTATTGTGTGCTACAGTGTATGCAAGCCCCATCTGTCCTCCATAACAGTACACTCCATTACATTTCTCATGCGATAGTCTTGACCGTATCTAGAAAAGTTATTCAAGTTGTGTATGCGCGGCTCTCAGCCATTCTGCCGAGTAAATAACATTCTTAAAGGAAAGGGAGAAAAGAACCTTTTAATACGTGGTAAAATAATAGCATTCCTATCCAGAGGCAATCAACTGTTCCGAAAGGAACCCGGATAATTGTTTTTTTTTTTACATAAGAAAAAGTTTCACTTGATTTATCAGAATTTTTTGCAATAAATAATATTTTTCGTTCGTTTAATGTTTTTCTTACACTCACTAGCAATACTCCCATAGCCAAGAATTCCACTAGTTACGAAAGAATCTATAGAATATTTTTGTGCCTTTTTCTTAGTGCGGACGATACCGGCAGATATTTGTTGCTGAATGTTTTTCAAGCAGTTCTTGTTGGTACATTAGGAGCGTCTGTCTGACTTCGGTAGTAGTGTGAGGTGGAAACTGTTTCTTGCAGGAGCCAAAGGGTACTTGTTGGACCAATCCATTACGCAATTTGACAAAAGAAAACCCACACACTCGCATGTTGCACAGCGGAAGTGTATGCTGAAAGTCGCCATAGACAGCTGCTAGGCAATGATAAGACATGAAAAGGATTTTGCTGTAGGTTATTAAGGCGGTCGAACCAAGACGCTTTTCAAGTCGTGAAGAAAATTGCAAAGAAAAGAAGGTCAAGGGAAACAGGTGACTACTGAGAGCTCGCTGGTGGACACAGTCTGCGGACGCGGCTCTGCATCGTATCTGTGTTGTGGCTGCCTCTCCTGCGTCGCCTCCGTCCTCCCTGCAGGACTCCGGCCAGCAACCCCTCATCTGGCCAGAGGGGCGGTGAGGGCAGGGGAGGGATAATTCTCGCCCCCTGTTCCTTTCCTTCCCTCTGCGGCAGAATAGCCGCCGGCCATTTCTCCAGGGACTCCCTCGCCTGTCGCGACCGCTGATTAAATATCCCCCACTGGGCACCAGCTGCGCTATCCTGAAACCAACCCTCCGCGGGACCCTATGCTTTACGTAAATTCTTCCACTTTCGAGAGGCTTTCACGGGTGATTCACTATTCACAGACTCTGAGCAACGGTCGGTTAAAATTAGGCTTCTCTGTATCAAATAGGGAACATACATCTCACCTTAGAGTTAACGGAGAGTATTTCGCTGTTTAATTAAGTGAGAAATACTGGATAAAAACGAACTTTTATACCATTTTCTTTCGCCATCCTTGTAGCAGTGGTAAAAATCAGTACGCAAGTACTGTTATCCATATATTTACAACGGAACAGCTGTTCGCAGAAGAGCGGGTAAATAAAACCAAAGCGATTCCAAATATTGGCACCGGGTGAACAGCTTGAGTTTAAGGTACGTTAAGTAAAATTTCTACAGTAATTTTTTCTCAGACGCAGCAACTTGTTGATGGGAATATTCCCACAACATAACAAACATTTTCAGTAACGTAGGAAATATTCCCGATTCTTGTCTGTGCGTTTGCTATGTACGGGACTATTATTTGCATGTACTTCTGCTCCTTGCCTACTTGTGTATTGAATTCTCCTAATAAAATCTTAGTACGTCTTTCTGGTATTTAATTCGTTATTTCTTACGAGTCGTCCAAAAAGGCCTCGACTTCTTGCGGTTTCTTCAAAAACGGTTCAAATAGCCTAAGCACTATGGGACTTAACATTTGAGGTCATCAGTCCCCTAGACTTAGAACTAATTAAACCTAACTAACCTAAGGACATCATACACATCCATGCCCCAGGCAGGATTCGAACCTGCGACCGTAGCAGGAGCGCGGTTCCGGACTGAAGCGCCTAGAACCAACCCCTCGGCCACAGCGGCTTGTTCTTGCGGTTTATTTCTGTTGCGATCGTTTGTCGGTACTTGTGCACTGATCACCGTGTATCTTTTGTGTATCTAAAGGTTTCTGTGGATATTCTTTCTGATATTGAATTGAAATCTAGTACGTTGTCTGTGACTGATTTGGGTGCTCTAAATTCTGTGCTAAGCGTTCCACTTCTGCCAGCAGACATTTCCTCGTTTATGCTGTAATTTTTTGTGTCGACGAAGTTTCCGTTTGCGAAACGCGTCTCTTGTATTGCAAGGATTTTAACGTGAATTTTTTCTAGTATAACCGTAAGCTATTTAGGGTTGTCTAATTTGATCAGCATAGTTGTGCTCAGTGTGTCAACATAATGTTTGCGAAGAGGTTAGATGTAAATGCCTTTTCAAAGTCTTTCCATAAAGCGTCTAGAGGCGATAGATGACGTCACGGGGAACAATTATTGTTACGGGCAAAATGTTCCGCGATGCTTCTCGGCACCATAGGCGTGTTTTTACCGAGCTCTCGAGGGCTTGGAGGACGACATTTCGGCGAACAAATAATTTATAACCAGTTGTACTGCATCTATATACTACCTATCTCTAGTAAAAATATAGTGATTTTCAACAAGAAAACGTTACGAATAAGTATCTCTATACGGAGAAAGATATCTTTGAAGCGTGTGCTTGCGCCCGGCTGAATCTTGCGGACATAATCAAGAATATAGAACCCCAAGCATCTGTACAAAGCATCAGTGAACATCTTGTCTCTATCAGAGTTGTTTCCCCTAGACGTTTGATGCAAAGACTTTGATACGCCCTGTATATATAGGGTGTCTCAGCTGTCCCTATCCATGAGCTTTGCGCAACGCACAACGCCTTCAAATGTCACGCGGAAGATTTTCATAGTATCTCGCTAGCTGTGAGCAAACTACAGAAAAAAGAATAGGGACATTTTGTAGGAACTTCAATGTAGATAACGTTTGTATTGCAATACGTTTTCGCTGGCGGCCAGGGTTTTCGAATTATTTAGAACAACGTGTTTGAAGGTCACTGTTGCACGTTTTTCTTGAATAATTCGAAAACTACGGCCTGTAGCGAAAATGTATCCCAGTAAAAAATTTAACAAAATTAAATTTCCTTCAAAAGGTGCTGTTAATTTTTTTTGCAGGACTGATAGTTTGCACGAAACGAGCGAGAGAATGTGAAATCCTTGCACCTGTTATTTCAGTGTGTTGTGGGTTGCATAAAACCTCTCGGTAAGCGTAGTTGGTTGGTTTTGGGGAAGGAGACCAGACAGCGAGGTCATCGGTCTCATCGGAGTAGGGGAGGATGGGTAAGGAAGTCGGCCGTGCCCTTTCAAAGGAATCATCCCGGCATTTTCCTGGAGCGATTTAGGAAAATCACGGAAAACCTAAAAGGATGGCCGGACGCGGGATTGAACCGTCGTCCTCCCGAATGCGAGTCCAGTGCCTAACCACTGCGCCACCTCGCTCGGTTAAGCGTAGTTGAATCACCCTATGTAAGACGTAACTTTTCTAGTGCCTTAATTCTGTTCACGCTGCTTCCAATTTTCCTACATGTTAGGCGACACAGTGGTTACAACAATGAAGTCTTTTTCTCGAGGACAGTGTTTCTATTATCTGTTAGAGTGTCACCTAATCTTACTGCTTAGGGGCCATGATATTTACCGGCTCTCTTCATGGAGACATTCTCCTCCTTCTCAGAAGGAACTTACTGACAGAGCTTCAATCGTATACTATCTACTTACCCAGAACTTAAAATGTTCATCGATGGAATGTGCAAATAAATCCAAAGAATCTTCTTTCAAAATAAATTTGCAAGCAACTGAGATAGTGCTAACTTCAGATTGTGCGGAGGTACTCTAGTTAGAAGTATTGTATATTGAAGCTGCCAGCGGTAGCCGGTATTCTGACTTTGAAGTCCTTGAAGCCGGAGCAGGCCTTTGGTATTCATTTAACTGATTTGGCGACATCTTTCTCGTCACTTATTCTCGAAGTGCCGTACATTTCCTAGAATTTCAGCAGTGGAAGTCAAAAACTAGCCTTCATGGATTCGACTTGCATAAATTTCTACACGAGTTCGAGCGAAAGCATAAACTTGTACAAATACCTTAAGTCAAAGGACACTCTGTCATCGCCCAAGATGAGATTGTAGACCGACTACCAAGGCCAAGTGTGACACAGAGTCTCAACTATTACGCGAGGTTACCTCATAGTGACTTCATTTCTACATTGAAGAGTCGGGACTTACAGAAATGGAAATACATGCGGTACTCATTCCAGTCGAAAAAAGGATTGCACTACGCAGAATTCGAGCCTTTTATGAAAAAATTCCGTATAAGAGCAAGTAGGTTTTGGGCACGAAGGGTTCTGTACAAACTTAATTATATGTATTCATAGTTTCTCTCTCCCGGAAATCGCGAATCCCGAAGATATCCACCTGTTGTTGATATCCATACTGGAAAGATAACAAAATATATGACATTAATGACCGTATCTTCTGGCTGCTTTGCCGTAGAAACTTAGGTGTTTAACAACGCCAAGGAGTCGTGGACCTTAGTATGTGACAGAAATTTCAACGTAGTACGTCTACCCTTCATGAGAAAAAGGGCTTTAACAGCCATAGGCGAATAACAAATGGAAGAAAATCGTGTAATGTAATTGCAAATTAAAAAGTCTAGGATTTTTTCCTTTACTTGTACTGTGGAACGTTGCTTCTTGACAAATTTCATGATTCTAGCCAACAGAAAAGTACCCTATAGGTTTTGATGAATGAGTGCGAGAATCGAAATACACACATCAAAAAAAGTTATGTATCACCTCGTTTCCGAGAGTTCCGGAAGTTGTACAGAAAATTGGAATAGAGATGAACATAAACATCATTTCCACCCTTTTATTTGCTCATGAAAACCACACATTGCATGTTGTACCACCATACAGCGAGACCTTCAGAGGTGGTGGTCCAGATTGCTGTACATACCGCTACCTCTAATACGCAGTAGCACGTCCATTTACATTGATGCATGCCCGAATTCGTCGTGGCATATTATCCACAAGTTCATCAAGGCACTGAAGGTCCAGATTGTCCAACTTCTCAACGATGATTCGGCGTAGATTCCTCACAGTGATTGGTGTGTCACGTCATCCATAAACAGCCCTTTCCAATCTAACCCAGGGTTAATGAATGGAGAACATGCTAGCCACTCTAGTCGAGCGATGTCGTTATCCTGAAGGAAGTTGAGTTGGGTTGTTTAGGGAAGAAGACCAGACAGCGAGGTCATCTGTCTCATCGGCTTAGGGAAGGATGGGGAAGGAAGTAGGTTGTGCCCTTTGAAATCAAACATCCCCGCATCTGCCTGAACCCATTTAGGGAAATCACGTAAAATCTAAATCAGGATGGCCGGACGCGGGATTGAACCGTCGTCTTCCTGAATGCGAGTCCAATGTGCTAGCTACTGCGCCACCTCGCTTGGTCCTGAAGGAAGTCATTCACAAGATGTGCACAATGGGGGCGCGAATTGTCGTCCATGAAGACGAATGCCTCGCCAATATGCGGCCGATATAGTTGCACTATCGGTCGGAGGATGGCTTTCACGTATCGTACACCCGTTACGGGGCCTTCCATGACCACCAGCGGGGTCCGTCGTCCCCACATAATGCCACCTCAAAATAGCAGGGCACCTCCACGTTGCTGCAGTCGCTGGACAGTGTGTCTAAGGCGGTCAGCCTGGCCAGATTTCCTCCAAACACGTCTCCGACGACTGTCTGGTTGAAGACATTTGCGACACCCTTCGGTGAAGAGAACGTGATGCCAATCCTGAGCGGTCCATTCGGCATGTTGTTGGGCCTATCTGTACCGCTCTGCGTGGTGTCATGGTTGCAAAGATGGACCGCACCATTGACGTCGGGAGTGAAGTTACGCATCATGCAGCCTGTGGCCGCACGAAAAGGATTATTCAACATGGTGGCGTTGCTGTCAGGGTTCCTCCGAGCCGTAATCCGTAGGTAGTGGTCATCCATTGCATTAGTAGCCCTTGGACGGCCTGAGCGAGGCATGTCATCGACGTGACTGTCTAGGCATGGTTGAACTACAGACAACACGAGCCTTGTACCTCCTTCCTGGTGGAATGATTGGAACTGATAGCCTGTCGAACCCCCTCCGTCTAACAGACGTTGCTCATGCATGGTTGTTTACATCTTTGGGCGGGGTTAGTGACATCTCTGAACAGTCAAAGTGACTGTGTGATACAATATCCATAGTCAACGTCTATCTTCAGGAGTTCTGGAAACCGGGGTGACGCAAAACTTTTTTTGGTGTATGTATGCGGCATACAAGGCCGTATCTTTTAAGTGATTGACCTAGAAGCTGAAATTTTTTACAGTGCCAAGAGATCGTAGACCTTGTGCTACATGTAACCGTTCCTGAGAGAAATGATTTTTAGTAGTCTGACGGACAGACAGGCAACAAAGCTGTTCTACAAACGTTCCTCCTTTATCGTTTGGGGGACGGAACCCCAATTATCTAAATGAAATGCATCGAAAAATCTTGCGTAGGTTTGGGATAAGAATGTGATCCCGTACATTTGAGCGGGATTAAAGGATTGACTTCTCCGTTACGAGAAATTAGGGTTCATACGGAAGCGTACAGACAGTTGTTTTTCCCTCTCTGTATTTGCGAGTGGAACACGAGGGCAAATGACAAGTAGTGCTACAGGGTACCCTCCCCCACGCACCTTACGGTGGCTCGCGGAATATCGATATAATGTACGTATAGATTCAGTGAACATCATCTAGATGAATGTGCGGATTCAGCGATGTAATGGTGGCATGTGAAAGTTTCTATAGTTAACGGGACAAACTCGGTCTTAACCAAAGCACGAATACCTCTACCCACAGTGCTGCGACAATGCTTCTGGAACTATAGCCTGGGGACTACATCCTGCCTAAAATTATGAAGAAAACGATTATTCAATTCTAAAGCTGTTGTATGCACGCCAATAAGACCATCGAATTAATGGTCTGTCTCCTGACATCTTTGTCACTTAATTCAAATTTGGCAGTTACCTGACAAATTTTTGTATTTTCAAGTGAACTTTATACCTTCTATATGAGGAATTTGAATTTCTTAATTATAGTAAAATGCACATTAAACTGTAGCAAGCAGGACAGTAATGACTAAATGTACCTCATACTGCTAAATTACGTCATACAAACGCCAACCAAATGAAAAACAAAATGCGTGCTCTATAGGGTTTCAAGCGTCCGATTTATCAGTTTTATAAAGCAAATATTCACAACTCGCTAGACGACTAAGTTGTTTAGCTTTATCAGCGTCGACAATTCATATAGTTGGTTGGGTCGTAAAGTCAATCTGTTTTAAGCTTTCGTCTTTGTTCTATCTATCCATAAATAAAATTCTTTCCCAAGTTACTTCTGTGTCACATTTGTCAATGTTTCTAAATTTTCACCACTTTGAACCTGAACACAGTCTCTGACGTCAATTCTCGTCTTGTTTTGATCCAAACTCTCAAATTCGGCTTGGAACCTTTCGACATACTCGAACAAGCCAAAACAACAAATTTAATTTTAAGACTGGATCGTATTTTGACACACCTTTGCGATGTGGTGGATAATACTTGCTGTACTACTGATCTTATTTCCTCTTCGTTATTCTGATCGTGAACGACGCGCAGAAGGGGTGATTGTACATAAACCTCTCCATGAATCGCAACGCCTCCGTGTCTGCTCTTGTAGATTCTGCTACTGAAATTTATTCACTCTGTAACGCTCTCGCACCGACTAAGCGATCCCGTGACGAAACGCACCGCTCTTCGTTGGATCTTCTATAGCTCTTCACTTGTCTGATGTTATAAAATTTACCTGCTGCTGATGAAACTACTTCATATTTCTGTGCATTACATGCCCGTTACAAACACTTACTTCGGAAATCTCTTTCTGGACACCTTCTTTGTTTACAAAGTGGCCAATGTGTGTGCGATGTATCGTGACAGAGAAAGGAACCTGTGACCACTGGACACAGTGCCACAGGTTACTCCAAATCGAAACAACAACACATATATCTCAAATTAATATATACAAAACAGCTGATGGTGGAGGTTTAAACATGTTAAACGGGTTGTGGAAATTTAAAAAAAAAACTGTGACTGCTAATGGTTCATGGTGTGGGTTCCTGTAGTCATGTCCTAGTTCATGAACCACGGGCAACGTATGAGTGGCCAAGTAAGTGGTCCCGACAGTCGGGATACCAGTTACTTTGGAATAAGGCTGGGCATCTCGGACATATTCTGAGGCGTGGTCACTTTTGTGCTCATATGGCAAAGACTACTAAATGCACCGGTTAGTCCCTCAACCGTTAGGGGTAATACCCAATGGGACTCGGGGCAAGTAAGGCTAGCAACCTGCTTCCCCGGTACTTTAAATATGATGCTGGCAACAATCAGAGCAAAATGACTCGGACCTTTGGAGGTGACGGAGTCCCACCTCTAACTGACAAACCAGGGACTCTTAAGATACGACTTGGCAAACAAATGGTAATGAGATGGGGAGCTATTAATATCAATGGGAGCTACTCTGGGAAGAACGTAGAGCTGGCAGACGCTGCAAGTAAGATGTGGCTGGACGTTTTAGCTGTTAGTGACATTCGGGTAAGGGGTGAGAAAGAAGAGGAAGTGGGAGAATACAAGGCCTACCTGTCAGGAGTCAAAGCAGGAATAGCACAATGGGGTGTAGGGCTTTACATCAGGAAAGAAATGGAACCCAGCGTAGTTGCGATAAGGTATGTAAACGAACGACTGATGTGGATAGATTTGACAGTGTCTAGCAAGAAAATTAGGATTGTGTCAGTATATTTGCATTGTGAAGGGACTGATCAAGATAAGATGGATAGTTTTTATGAGGCACTCAGTGATGTAGTTGTTAGAGTAAAGGACAAGGACAGTGTTCTGCTCATCGGTGATTTTAACGCCAGAATTGGAAATCGAACAGAAGGGTACGAAAAGGTTATGGGTAAATTTGGAGAGGGTATGGAGGCCAACAGGAACGGGAAACAACTCTTGGATTTCTGTGCCAGTATGGGCTTAGTAATCACAAACTCCTTTTTAAAACATAAGAACATTCGCCGGTATCCTTGGGAAGGCAGGGGAACCAGATCTGTCATCGACTATATAATAACAGATCAGGAATTCAGGAAGGCTGTGAGGGACACACGTGTATTCAGGGGATTCTTTGATGACACTGATCATTATTTAATCTGCAGTGAAATTGGGATTGTGAGGCCGAAAGTGCAGGAGGTCAGGAGCATATGTAGGAGGATAAGAGTGGAGAAACTTCAGGATAAGGAAATCAGGCACAAGTACATAACAGCGATCTCAGAAAGGTACCAGTTAGTTGAATGTAGTCAATTACAGTCATTGGAAAAGGAATGGACAAGGTACAGGGACACAGTACTAGAAGTGGCTGAAGAATGTCTTGGAACAGTAGTGTGTAAAAGTAGGATGAAGCAAACAGCTTGGTGGAATGACACAGTCAAGGCAGCCTGCAAAAGGAAAGAGAAGGGGTATCAAAAATGGCTACATACTAGACCTGAGGTAGACAGAGAAAGTTATGTTGAAGAAAGAAACAAAGCCAAACAGATAATTGCAGCATCCAAGAAGAAATCTTGGGAAGACTTTGGAAACAGGTTGGAGACTATGGGTCAAGCTGCTGGAAAACCATTCTGGAGTGTAATTAGCAGTGTTCGAAAGGGAGGTAAGAAGGAAATGACAAGTATTTTGGACAGGTCAGGAAAACTGCTGGTGAATCCTGTGGATGCTTTGGGCAGATGGAGGGAATATTTTGAAGAGTTGCTCAATGTAGGTGAAAATTCGATCAGTAATGTTTCAGATTTCGAGGTAGAATGCGATAGGAATGACGATGGAAATAGCATCACATTTGAGGAAGTGGAGAAAATGGTCAATAGATTGCAGTGCAATAAAGCAGCTGGGTGGATGAAATTAAGTCGGAACTCATCAAATAAAGTGGAATGTCAGGTCTTAAATGGCTACACAGGATAATTGAAATGGCCTGGGAGTTGGGACAGGTTCCATCAGACTGGACAAAAGCAGTAATCACACCAATCTTTAAACATGGAAACAGAAAAGATTGTAACAACTACAGAGGTATCTCTTTAATCAGCGTTGTGAGTAAAATCTTCTCAGGTATTGTTGAAAGAAAAGTGCGAGTATTAGTTGAGGACCAATTGGATGAAAATCAGTGTGGGTTTAGGCCTCTTAGAGGTTGTCAGGACCAGATCTTTAGCTTACAGCAAATAATGGAGAAGTGTTATAAGTGGAACAGGGAATTGCATCTATGCTTTATAGATCTAGAAAAGGTTCCTGGGAGGAAGTTATTGTCTGTTCTACGAGATAATGGAATAGGAGGCGAACTTTTGCAAGCAATTAAAGGTCTTTACATGGATAGTCAGGCAGCAGTTAGAGTTGACGGTAAATTGAGTTCATGGTTCAGAGTAGTTTCAGGGGTAAGACAAGGCTGCAACCTGTCTCCACTGTTGTTCATATTATTTATGGATCATATGTTGGAAACAATAGACTGGCGGGGTGAGATTAAGATATGTGAAAACAAAATAAGCAGTCTTGCATATGCGGATGACTTAGTTGAGATGGCAGATTCGATTGAAAGTTTGCAAAGTAATATTTCAGAGCTAGATCAGAAATGTAAGGACTATGGCATGAAGATTAGCATCTCCAAAACGAAAGTAATGTCAGTGGGAAAGAAATATAAACGGATGGAGTGCCAAATAACAGGAACAAAGTTAGAACAGGTGGACGGTTTCAAGTGCTTTGGATGCATATTCTCACAGGATGGCAACAAAGTGAAAGAACTGGAAGCGAGGTGTAGCAAAGCTAATGCAGTGAGCGCTCAGCTACGATCTACTCTCTTCTGCAAGAAGGAAGTCAGTACCAAGACTAAGTTACCTGTGCACCGTTCAATCTTTCGACCAACTTTGTTGTATGGGAGCGAAAGCTGGGTGGATTCAGGTTGCCTTATCATCAAGGTTGAGGTTACAGATATGAAAGTAGCTAGGATGATTGCAGGTACTAGTAGATGGGAACAATGGCAGGAGGGTGTCCACAATGAGGAAATCAAAGAAAAACTGGGAATGAACTCTATAGATGTAGCAGTCAGGGTGAACAGGCTTAGATGGTGGGGTCATGTTACACGCATGGGAAAGCAAGGTTACCCAAGAGACTCATGGGTTGAGCAGTAGAGGGTAGGAGGAGTCGGGGCATACCAAGGAGAAGGTACCTGGATTCGGTTAAGAATGATTTTGAAGTAATAGGTTTAACATCAGAAGAGGCACCAATGTTAGCACTGAATAGGGAATCATGGAGGAATCTTATAAGGGGGCTATGCTCCAGACTGAACGCTGAAAGGCATAATCAGTCTTAAATGATGACGATGATGATGATGATGCTAACAATAACATGTTTTTTCATTCTAAATAAAATGAAAGGGAAGAAATCATAGTTAATCACTGTGATATGTGCTGAGAGTGTGAGATGGTGGAGAGGAGAGCTGGGTGTTTGCGACTGAGGATGTGCAGGGCCGACATATATTTTAAAGATTTTTTTCATTCTTTATTTCTTTTGTCTTTTCAAAAAGTGCAACAGTTTGTTGGATGAAGCGCCCATTTAGACGCTCGATGTTCCTTCAGTGAGCACAAAATCGGAAAACCTTAACCAGCTCAGACATCTTCATATATTTATTATTGAGCATTCCGTTGCGCATTGTCGTAAAAGTAAATCGGAAGTGCATTATTGAAAATCTGGTAGCAGTAAATTTTGAAGGAAAGAAAAACACACTCACGCTGAACGGGTACAAACGAGCATTCACCATCAAATGGCAACGTAGCTATTGTTTTTCTATGTGGCCAGTTAGTAATACAAATTACAAGCAAACTGCGGCCGGTGTATGCCACACGCATGATTACTGAAACTAGTGAAATCATAATTAGTTCCTGAATTAGTGTGACGCCATTTAGGATTTCGTCAATAGGCCCTTATTACAAACTATGACTGCCCATATAGGTAACTTTAACCAGGGTTTCAGTTTAAGGCAAGGAACTAACCCCTTCATAACTAAACAAATTACTAGCCACAACTTTAAATCAAACGCCCTCTAATATTAAGGTGAGCCTTAGGGTACTGAATCACGACCAAGTAGGTATATTTCTTGATGAAGGACTTTACAAAAGAAACGTAAGAGCTGCTGTTGAGAGACGTGGACGTCGACAACAGCAAATACACGTCCTTTCTTCCTTCAGTACTGCACGAGGTCATCTAAATAAATATGGAGACGCCCGTGACATAATCAGCATGGACAAGCATAAAAGTCGTTTATAAAACGAAACACTAAGCACTTGCCTTTTTAAAAGCACTAAAAATGTACAACAGCAAATCTGAGATCACACGTCAATCATAAACATGCCATTCCCAAATTACAACGGGAATACAAGAAAACAATAGAGAGAAAATCGACGGCGAACAACATTAAACATGCCGACGTACGTAAAAGCAGGAACAACAATATCGTACAACCAGACAAATATAATACTGTATCAGGCAAAGCTGCAACAAACAACATGTCCACAGATCATACCTCTAAGCAGACATCTAAGGAACAGTGGAACATCCAGCCTGTCTTTAGTGACTGGTATTGCGCGAAGTACACAGACGTAATACCTTCCGGTCATCCTCTCGAACACGTACGAACTATTTCCTAGTCTCGTTGGATGGCCCGTAATTACCATATATATACATATCTCGTTGGCTTATCTATAATAACATTAACACAGGTAAACAAATTACATATTAACGCCACGGTATCTATTTAGAAGTATAAGACATGAGAACGGAATGGGTTTGCCGGCTGCTGCTGCCGCTGCTGGCTTGTGGATCCCTGGCCGTTTTGCGCCCCGTTGTCCCCTTCAATATGTCAGCCGAAATGAGTTTTCTTGTTTGTGTCGCACACTCGAACCGCGGCGAGCGCGGCGCTTTGCCTATAAAGAGCGCCTCTGAAGGAGAAGTTTCCGCAAAAGAGAATGCGACGTGCATCTCCGCCGCCCCGCTAGCATTTTATTTGCGACCGGAGTGCAGCTCTAAGAGTTTCTCGCAATTCCGTCCTGCCCTCACTCCTCCATAGCGGTGCTGTGCTGGGCGCCTCGCTGCAAGCCTGGGGCGGTAAAGCCTCCATAGAAGCCGAAGCCGATAAATCCTTCTCCCTCCCCCTGCCACTCCTCTTCCACCCCTCTTACCCAGTACCACTGCGCCTGCCCGGTCTCCGGTGGAACAACACATCATGCCCAGTGGTTGCGAACAGAATACCTTTATACTGTATCATCACTACACTAGGGACCCTTGCCTACTAATACGAGAAGATAACGAAAAATTAACAAATCCAAAGTTCTTCACGCAACTCCCATCCGCAGTAAAGTGACGCAGTATGTATTCCCAATTTCGTATCAAGAACAACTGCCAGTATGAGGCACTTAGAACTAGGTACCCTCGGTATAGTGAGTCAGCTTAAACCAATAAACGCACTACAGGCTGCATACCAAGTAGCTTATTTTCCTGGAAAGCTGATGTAATAGTTCCATAATTAAAAATCGTACACAACCGTTCGCTCCACCTAAGGTCCGTACATAACGACTGGAAAGTTGCACAGGTCACGCCAATACATAGGCAATCCAGTGAATTACAGACACACACCACTGATGTCGATTTGCAGTAAGATTTTGTAACATGTACACTGCTCGAACATTATGAGTTACCTCGAAGAAAACAATCTACAGACACAAAGTCAGTATGCACTTAAGAAACGTCATTCTTGTGAAACACGATTAGCTCTTTTTTCATACGAAGTAATGCGTTCTATCAATAGATGATCTCAGATTAATTCCTTATTTATAGATTTCCAGATAGCTTTTGACCCTGTTCCTCACAACTGGCTTGTAATCAAATTGCGTGCCTATGGAGTACTGTCTCAGCTGTGCATTTGGATTCGTGGTTTCCCGTCAGAAAGATGACAGTCGGTAGCGACTGAGGGAAGGTCATCGAATAAAACGGAAGCTGTATCTGGCGTTTGATAAGGAAGTGTTACATGCCTTCTTCGGTACTTAGCCCATATAAACGACTTAGCAGACAATCTGAGCAGACCTCTCGGTTTTTTGGAGACGATGCTACCATTTAGCATCAAGTAAAGTCATCATAAGCTCATAACCAATTTGCAGAATGATTTATGGTGTGAAAAGTGGCAATTGTCTCTACATGATAACGAGTGAGAGTCATTCGCATGAGCATGAAAAGGTATTCTTTCAAATTTCATGATAAATCACAGAAATTTAAAGAACGTAAAGTCAGCTAAGTACGTAGGAATTACAATTATGAACAACTTAAACTGGAAGCATCAAACTGAAAATCTGAAGGCAAACCAAAGGATGTGTTTTGTCGGCAGAACACGTAGAAAACGCAACAAATCTACTAATGTGGCTGCCTACATTATGCTCGTCCGTCCTCTTCTGAAATATTGCTGTGCGCTGTGAGAGCATTACCAGAGAGAACTGACAGAGGACACCTAAAGACGTCAAAGATGGGCAGCTCGTTTTCTATTATCACGAAGAAGGGGTGGGGGGGGGGGGGGGGGAGAGAGTAATGGATATGATATACAACTTAAGATGTCAGTCATTAAAACAAAGGTGTTTCTCGTTTTCACAAAATTTCAGCGACCGTTTTCTTGTCTCAGTGTAAAATAAGAGAAATCAGAGATCGCACAGAAAGATTTAAGTGTTCGTTTTTCCTATGAACTATTGGAATTGGACGGTAGAGAGGTAAGTGGATTATAATTTAAGCAGGGACCAGCCACAAGCATGGTTTGAAAAAGCTTATGTAAGTAAAACCATTACTGGTTTCTGATTTATTACAAATCCTTCTGAGGACAGCTTACAAAAATTTCTTTGCTTTCCTGTTGGGCCTCGTTTTGTACTCGTTCCTGGTTCCGTTCACTAAAATAAACAAAGAGCTTTTCGTTCACAGTTCGATGAACTTACAACGGAGTTTTTCCACGTCCACAGAAACATTCATGAAGTGATTTTAATGATAATAAAACATGAAATGTAGCGAAAACTTAGGTGGCTTGTATTTCTGTTGGACAAATCCGTCCTGCATTTCTGTTATCGATTTTAACACATTTTTGCGTGCACTACACTGATGGGCCCAAACATTATCCACCGCGACGATGGACGCCGCCTCGTGGTGTTGAGGGCACGTAAAGCGGTAACAAAAGTATCGAAGATGTGGACTGCAGACGGGGAAATGAATTGAATAAACGACCTTGACAAAAGGCGGTTTATTGTTACGCAGAAACTGTAAACGGCTATCCCGAAAATGGAGAAACAGGTCGGATGTTCACGTGCTACTGTCGTATCAACTGAAAGAGGTAGGAGGACAGTGAAGCCACCACTAGGCGCTAAATGGTTGCATGTCCACAACCCTTCACACAACGTGGGTTTCGGAGGCTTGTCTGCTCTGTAAATTAGGATAGATAGCGGCGTCTCAGCCGAAAGAGCACAATGCTGGTTCACGCACAAGTGTTTCGGAGCACACCGTTCGTCGCACATTGGTAAACATGGAGCTCCGCAGTAGACCACCCCCACGTGTTCACATGTTGACCTAACGACATCGTGATTTGCGATTGCATTGGGCACGCGACCATCGAGATTTTACCGAAATGTGTCGGCTCCTAGGGTGAATGACATTTTTGCTACACAATGTCGATGGTCGCCTCCACAAACGCCGTCATTGAGGTGAACGGCGGTTCTTAACGTGCAGCACGCCACGACCGCAGGCTGATGGGAGCAGTATTATGCTTTGGGAGACATTCTTCTGCAGCTGCATGGGACCTGTGATAGTAATCGAAGACACACTGACAGCTGCAAACCACCTGCATCCCTTCACGCTTGATGTGTTCCCTGACGGCGCTGTCATCTTTCAGCAGTATAACTGTCCGTGTCTCGAATAGTTTGAGGAGCATTATAGTGAACTCAAGTTGATTTCTCGGCGCCCAAATTCGTCTGATGTAAATCATATGGAACCCATCTGGGCCGCCTTCGGGCACCATCACCGCGTACGCAACTCAGCGGCCGTTATTTACCGCGAATTACATAACCTGTGCGTATATATCTAATGCCACATACTTCCACAAACCTACCAACAAACTGTAGGATCTCTGATACGCACAGTCAATGATGTATTTCGTTCCAAAGACGGAGAAACAAGCCATTAAGTAAGCAGGTGGTCATTAGTTTTGGCTCATCAGTGCTTCTAAGTGTACTTTAATCCTCTCGGAAATGCCTTAACATACACATTTATATTGTTTATGGCAGCACACACGCTCAACATTTAAAAAAACGTGGCCCAGCTTGAATTCAAGGAAAAAAAAATTTGCTTCAATGATGTTTAGTAGAGATCTTTACTACTTTTTTGTAGGGTCTTAGGTGCCAGTCACTTTCATACCTGAGGGAGTAGCGGAGAATTTTCTGTGGCTTTTTTAATTGTGTAATGCGTTTAAGTTATTCCTATGGTGGTTATAGCACCAAAATATAAAAATTCACCTGCGACTCAGTTCTGATCCAGAACACAGTCAAACCTATGCCAAATGTTGACAGTGTAAGGTGACCACAGAGAAACTCCTCTCATGTATGAGTGGACTAATGCCACGCAAAGCTGTGCAGCGGGTGTTTACAGAGGCTGACTCGTGTTTTCGCTTTGGCCTGTTGCAGATCTTCCCCGACCTGTACCACTTCCAGCACAACTCCGTGGTGAAGCGTTCGGCCGAGCCCAGTTTGGAGCATCACAACAACCTGCTGGGCGAGAGGGAGGTGAGTACAGTACCAGGACAGTCTAGTCCTCTCCCTGCCATAAGTGTTCCACGTCATTCATATGAACACGCCCGTAATGAGTTTCACACCAGCTTGCCTCTCAGATGTATTATGCGGTAAGCTTGACTCGTATGAAGAGCATTCGTAATTGAAGCATTTTCCGAAAGAAAGGCACGTAGGACATAATGGTTATTTGAGGTAGGACAGTTTAAATACTTACTTTCAATATATCTGAATAACAACCTGATTCTAATACACAAGTATATTTTAACAAGATATGCGCTACTGTTAAGTAAATCTTCCCTAAATGCTAGATGTTTCAGCGTATGCTTTTAATGTGAAAATTTGGAAATTTGTGATAGGGGCTTATGGGACCAAACTGCTCAGGTAGTCGGTCCCTAAGCTTACACATTACTCAATCTAACTTACTTACGCTAAGGACAACACACGCACCCATGCCCGATGGATGACTCAAACCTCCGACGGGGGGAGCCGCGCGAATTAATGTGAAAAATAATATTTATGATAACATTTGTAGGCCCTTTTCCTATAAATCGGTGTCAGTAGTCTATAATAAGCAAACATGCCTTTCACCAAATGTTACTGTAACTCACAGAAAACATTAATACATAACAGTAATATTATTGTTAGTGTACCTACCATCAGGGAACCATCAGAGAGGTACAAAAATAAATTAACAGAAAGTAACCCGATACCAAAATACAACTAACCAAATAAAACAGCACTGTTTTGTCCTGTGGTCCATACATTATGATGGGCAGTTTCTCTGGTATAGTTTCTGATTACTGTAGGACCTTCTGCTTCTCTTCTTCTTCAAGCATTTTGTTATCACGAACTACATCATCCACGTACTTGAATAAATCTCTAACATGCATTTCTTTTTCTGGCTTCACTGTACTAAACGCCATTGTTAACAGTCTGAGGTTTTTCAATACACCATCACTGTATCTCTGTTGTCAAAATCGGAATGACGTATATCGACGTATGTATGTCAGCCAGCCTTGTACTGAACAATGTGCTTTGTATTTCAGAACAAAATACTTACGAATTTCAAGTACAGCTCCAGATGATTCAGCTGAATCAGAAATGGTGTCGCACATCAAGGGAACACTGCCCTGGACTCTAGCATTGAGCTAATCAAACAAAACTGCGGTAGAAAATTCTACATAATCCGCAGACTAATATTTGCAAATTTCGCCGAAAAAGGTCACTTAGACATATGGACCCTTCTTTCGGAAAATGCCTTAATTACAAGAACATTCAGTTTTCACGCCCACCAACCTGATTAAATATATCGCCCTCCTCCTTCATATGGATGCAAGTGTACGCATGTACGTAAAAAAAAGCATTTGCAGTGTGGACGAGATGAGACAAAATCGTCTGCCAGTCTTCAGAAGGCGAGGTATGCTGCGAACAGGAATAACTACTAGTTTCTCATTTTTGCTGTTGTAATGGCTTGAGTCCTTTCATATCACCAAGAAATCACTGTACTAAGTCGGGGTAAAAATGTATCGGATTGTATATAACCTGTTGCTCTGTAAGAAAATATATGCAAAAATCTACCAAATAATGCGAAGCAAAGACGACTCTGCACAGTTTCTCGTATCTTTAGTTACAAGATAACGCACATTTCAGATGGAACTAAACATGGTGTTTAAAGACGGGGAGCGAATGGATAAAAACGTATATATCTGCTGCCACGCGGTCTCTGTTGGATAATCTGTATGCAGGACGATTAGGAAATAAGATCAGGATTTGACGTCCTGACGACGATGAGATAATCAGAGACAGACAGATGAAGTACAGAGAAGAAAACAGCCGTACGTTTTTTAAAGGAATATTCCTTGCATCCGCCCCGAGCGATTTGGGTAAACAACCGAAAATCTAAACTTGTTTTTTGTACAAGGATATGAAATACCGTCCCACGTCTCGCCAGTGTGCTGTGAACACTTGTGAGGAATGTGCTGTAGTTATAACACATAACTCTAACATAGAGCCATTAATGTTAATGCGGTAGGAACAGAGGAGCATGCTAGTCTCAGGACCTTACAGATTGTCACAGGAACTTGTAGTTCCTTATAGGAACACGTAGTTTGTCAAAGGAGTTGGAAATCGTCACAGGAACTTGTAAATCGTCAAAGCAACTTGAAACTGTCACAGGGACTTATAAATCACCACAGGAAAATGTAGATTGTCACTAGGACTTACAGCAGTATGTTTGCTGTGTGGTGTAACAGGCTGTTCTGCCCAAAATGTGGAAGGACCTGCAGAGATAATATTTACAACATGTGGTGTTCGAATTGGAAAATATGGCCATGGACGGAAATCCACAAGAGACCGGGTCACTGTAGTCACATAGAGATGGTCTGGCTGCTAAATAAATAATTTACACACAGAAAATTCTGAAGAAACTGTAGGAATTCGTATCCGAGAAGCGTAATCACTAAATATCGCGTCAGTTTTTAACATAAAATCACGCTTCAGACGGTACACTCCGCCGAAAGTGCTCACGAAGCAAAGTGCTGTGTGTGATAAAGATTCAGAACCTACAAGAGTCCAAAATATCATATCCTTTCTTTCAGGAGTGCTAGTTCTGCTAGGTTCGCAAGAGAGCTTCTGTAAAGTTTGGAAGGTAGGAGACGAGGTACTGGCAGAAGTAAAGCTGTGAGGACGGGGCGTGAGTCGTGCTTGGGTAGCTCAGTTGGTAGAGCACTTGTCCGCGAAAGGCAAAGATCCCGTGTTCGAGTCTCGGTCCGGCACACCGTTTTAATCTGCCAAGAAGTTTCATACAGGGCACACTCCGCTGCAGAGTGAAAATCTCATTCTGGATACAACAGTCCAGGTCACACTATGGATTACCGAATTTTTGTATTGTGTCCTGATAGAGTCAAGTTCACGCGTTATGTTCTCTACAACCTCCATAATAATTTGCTCGAGTGATGGACGTTCTATTTTGTAACGAGCGACGAGTCTGTATCAGCTTCGTGACTGGAGTTACGTAAACTGCGGCGGTGCGCCAGCCAACATGGGTTTTGGTGCCCGCTAGTGCCTAGTTGTCGGACGGACAGTGCGATCGTTTGCATCTAAGAACTGCTTCTTCGTCGCGGTAGTGAGCAAAAAGGAAAGACTCGAGAGTACGGAGAACATTCTGGGAAGCTGTAGAATTGGTATAAAGACGACGCTAGCCACGTTCACATGCCGTCTGTTACTAGGGAATGTAAAGTGTTTGGACCGCTCTGCAGGTTGGTTCTAAGAAAGATGTGGACGGAACTGGGCTGCAGGCCACTAGAGTGGCAACTGGCTGATTTAATGGTTTAGTGTACCGGATAAACTGAAATAACCACCATTATAGACAGACTAAACTGCCCTGTCACATTGGGAACAACAGAGGTGGTCCCAGTTTTTACTCCAAACGTCGCGTCAAGTCATCGGTTTAGGTTGATGCTGTCCTCCACTTTGTCCTATACTGTGCTACTCTTTTTCATTTCTATGAAGCTACTTCACCAAATATGTTCTCATGTAGTCTGCTTTTAAATTCCTAGTCCGCCTTGCTACTGTCTCTCTCCACTGCCGCTTTAAGTTGCAGGTCAAGTATTCCTGGATGATGAACAGGCGATCCACTTACCTGGCCCTTCTCTTCTCCGCTCAAGTTCTTTCCTCACCTGCTCTTATCAGTAGTTCTTGCTTTCGTATTTCATCAAACCAGTTAATTTTTAACATTAAACGTGGGCACCTAATTTCAAATGCTTACAGTTTCTTGTTCTCTAGGTTTCCCGATGGTCTGCTTTTCACGTTTCCATATCATTATGTCATATGGTAGTGTTGTTGTTTGGTATCAAGTTTTCTCTCTCTCAATCCATTTAGTTCTGATGTCTCCCCTTCTTCGACCATCCCGTGTTGATGTAAATGTAGGGGAACACCTTCATTTCTTCCACTAGTACATAGTCAATAATTTTGATGTTATCCTTCTTTCTTCTACTCCTGAGGTTCGTCTTTGTTTATCTTAACCAATATTCTGCACTAAATACGCTGGAAATTCTACTCAGCAAGTCTTGTAGATCTGCATTACATGCTTCCAGGGGAGTGTCCTTTTAGGAATCTTAGTACTGTACCCTCTTCGGTTTTATTGCGCTCCTGAAATGTTGTTTCGTTGCTCCTTGGACGTACAAGTGATGGTGGCTTGTGCAATATTAATGTATGTATTGAAAGAATATCTGATGAATACATTCTGTTTTAGCGGAGATGTTCTGCAGCAGTCGCAAAACGTAATATTATCGTGTTTCGCAAGCGCTCCAATGTAGTTACTGAGAGAGGTAGCTCTCAGTGAACCTGTCACGTGCAGAGAGAGAGAGAGAGAGAGAGAGAGAGAGAGAGAGAGAGAGAGAGAGAGAGAAAAGGCGCCACCAGAGCTCAACAACCCGCCACCCCATGACCCTCCCCCCCCCCTCCTCCCCCGCACTTGCACGTGGCAAGTACTCCGCCTGCGTCCCGGATACCTCCAGTGCTGTGAGCGGGTTCGCGTGGAACTCGTTACTGCTCCGCGAAAACACACAGTGATTAATATCGTCGCTCTCGGAGGAACCGCAAGCCGAATATTTTTCAGCGTTAATATTTCCGAGATCTGCACGTTTTAATTAAATTTTTCTCTGCCGTTTCTTCTATCTTCCTTGCCTTTTATTCGCGTTTCAGATTATTTTTCTCCTCGTGCTGTGCCGTCGTCGTTCTTTCCGAGATGGCTACTGGTGACAGAGATAAATAGATGGTCATCAGAAGTAGAGGTCTGCGGAAAAGGAAAGCTATTTTTATTCGCTCTTTCCTTCTCGCGCCGTAGCTTTTTCGTAATTCATACAATTCCACATTACCGCCACGGGCGACAATTTATGAGTACTTGCAGCGTACAAATTAATAAAATTAACCGACGTTCAACCTTCCTAAACCATTATTGATCTATCAGAGTAAAAAGCGCTCACAGTCAGGGCTTAGATATATTCCTCACTTCAAAGTTCCATGATCGACTAAGTCATTATAAATTACTTGACAAACGAGGAGTTGCCAGGGATTTCATTTTGCCAATTTTCTATTAGAAGCGAAAAAAAAAACGAACTGTGTAATAAAGCACTGAAAACATTTCATTTCCATATATTTGTGAACACAGCTCTGAAAGTGTGAAACATTCCTACTGAGGAATAAGCATAATGTACAATTGAGTAAGCATAGTATCCAAGAAATATAATACCGAACAGTTTCTGTAAGCTCAACCAAACTGGTTCGCGTGTCTACAACGCGATTTTGTAAAAGTCTCTGTGACAACTCCATTTCATAGCTCTATAGACGGCTGCCGTTTACTCCTACAACCATTTATGCATCGCCAGCTGTCAAGGATTTCCTTAAGTTCACTAGACTGTGGGAGTGTCTTAGTAGTAAAGAATAAATGCATTAAAACTTCACACATGACGCGCCACGTAGTGTTTATGACGTCATAGCTTCTGAAATGTGTGTGGCACCGAAGTGCAGTTCCGTAGGTGCGTTTAAAGGCATACTTGGATATTGACTATGAAATTTATGCGAACACATTTAGTAGTACAGAAGTAATATACTTAAACGTCATGTATGATGCGGCAGTGTCTCATACATCTCATTGTTTATGACGACATGTCTTCTGAATGAACCTATGATAGCTAGGTGCTTTTCACCCCCATAATGATTCTTGCCTGACAATAAGATATATGTGTATGAAGTTTGGTTTAAATCGGTCCATTAATTTAGGAGGAGCGCGCGCGCCACACACACACACACACACACACACACACACATACGTGTGGATATCCAAGCTAACGTACATTTACGGTTGAACGACCATGTGAAACTAATCGTAGAAGACGCAGTTACCAAACTGAGAGACATTAGATTAGATTAGATTAGATTTACTTTCATTCCAATTGATCCGTAGTGAGGAGGTCCTCCAGGATGTGGAACATGTCAGAAAAACAACAATACATGACAAATATTTAAACTAAAACAAATAAGCTAATGTACCATTCCACAGGTCCCAAGTGGAATGATCGTCATTTTTTAATGAACACTAAGAGTCATTTTACAAATACTATTGCACTGAATTTAAAATAAAAAAGTTTTATATTTATTTATAAGGTAAGAAACATGTAATACAACTACTGTAATACTTATTTACAATGAACACATTACTGCACTGAAATGGTGCAGAAGTTAGATTATACTTACACACACACACACACACACACACACACACACACACACACAAATTTTCAGTGAACACATTACTGCACTGAAATTGTGCAGAAGTTATGTTGTACTTATATACAAATCAGTTGGTTTTCCTCAGAAATTCATCAATGGAGTAGAAGGAGTTGGCCACCAATAAATCCTTTAGGCTTCTCTTAAACTGAATTTCATTGGTTGTTAAGCTTTTTATGGCTGCTGGCAAGTTATTGAAAATGTGTGTTCCTGAATAATGCACACCTTTTTGTACAAGACTAAGTGACTTTAAATCCTTGTGAAGATTATTCTTATTTCTAGTATTGATTCCATGAATTGAGCTGTTGGTTTGAAAAAGTGATATATTTTTAATGACAAATTTCATTAAGGAATAAATATATTGGGAAGCTGTAGTTAGTATCCCTAGTTCCCTAAACAGGCTTCTGCAGGATGTTCTTGAGTTCACACCACATATAATTCTTACTGCACGTTTTTGTGCCCGGAAAACTTTAGCTTGGCTTGATGAATTACCCCAGAAAATAATCCCATATGACATTATGGAATGAAAGTAAGCATAGTATGCCAGCTTTTTCATTTTTATATCCCCTATGTCTGACAAAATTCGCATTGCAAACAGAGATTTGTTAAGACGCTTCAGCAGTTCTGTGGTGTGCTCCTCCCAGTTGAATTTATTATCAAGCTGTAATCCCAAGAATTTAACACCGTCCACTTCTTCTATCTTCTTGTCATCATATGTTAGACATATACTCTTGGGACACCCCTTACAAGTTCTGAACTGCATGTAGTGTGTTTTTTCAAAGTTTAGTGACAAAGAATTGGCTAGGAACCAGTGATTAATGTCTACAAATATTTTATTGGCTGATCTTTCTAAGACTACACTTGATTTGCTATTTATTGCAATGTTTGTATCATCAGCAAACAAAACAAACTTGGCATCTGGTAATGTTACTGATGAAAGGTCATTGATATACACAAGAAAAAGTAAGGGCCCCAAAATGGAACCTTGTGGGACCCCACATGCAATTAGTTCCCAGTTGGATGATGCCTGATAGCTTGATACATGTCTCTTTCCTAATAACACCCTTTGTTTCCTGCCAGAGATATAAGATTTGAACCATTTTGCAGCATTTCCTGTTACACTATAATATTCTAGTTTACTTAAAAGGATATTGTGATTTACACAGTCAAATGCCTTTGACAGATCACAAAATATACCAGTTGCCTGCAATTTTTTGTCTAATGAATTAAGTACATTTTCACTGTAAGTGTAGATAGCCTTCTCAATATCAGAACCTTTTAGAAATCCAAACTGTGACTTTGACAGTATGTTATTTGAGATAAGATGGTTATAAAGACGACTGTACATTACTTTTTCGAAAATTTTTGAGAATGCTGGCAACAGTGAAATTGGACGGAAATTTGATGCTATTTCTTTATCTCCCTTCTTAAACAGTGGCTTAACTTCAGCATATTTCAGCCATTCGGGAAATATTCCACTGATAAACGACTGGTTACACAGATAGCTTAATATGTTACTTAGCTCAGAATCACATTCTTTAATTAACTTTGTTGATATTTCATCATACCCACTAGATGTTTTTGATTTTAAAGATTTTATGATGGACATTATTTCTGTTGGGGTAGTGAGGGTCAAATTCATATTATGGAAGTTACTTGAAATGTCTGGTCTAAGGTAATCCATAGCAGCATCTACCGAACCTGACAACCCCATCTTTTCAGTAACAGTTATAAAATGTTTGTTAAAGGAACCTTTGTTGAAGGAACCTTCAGGAAATGTACTCTAACCAGATGGCTTACGAAGTCCTAGTTGGACCGATAACTGAGCGTGTCTGCGAGTCTCGTACCCTTACCAAATTGGGTAGATAGATGGAACAGACTGCATCCAAAGAGGTGCAGCGTGACTCGTCCCGCGTTCGTGTGAGGCGACTGAGCGCAAAAGCGTTCCTAACCTCCCCATCAAAGTGCACTGGCAGATGCTACAAGAGAGGCGTCGCGTATGAGATGTACTTACTTCACTGTTAAGATTCCAAGAGCGAACATTATTAGAAGAATACACCGATCGGTACGCATGTGACAGCATGGACTGCCTAATATGTTTCAAAACGTCGCGCATAAAACCGGGATTTTTCGGCGTTCGTACCACGGGTTTTATAGTGGTATTAAGGCAGGGTCAAGTGTTTGGATAAACCTTGGGCTAGGTATCATTGGTATAACAAACAGAAGGATCGTCTTACTGTAACTGTCCAACATTACGGGTTCATGATTTGAATATTGCACACTTCCTCCAGCTTAGGCAATTGGAGTAAATCGGTTGGTTCTTTTTTAATTAGATGGTGACTAAGGTGCGCATTAAGAGTCTTGTGGAGCCATCATTTAGTTTATAGGTGGTTCCTGAGAAAACTGGAAAATCGTAGTTTTTGGGTAACAAAACAGAGCCCCAAATGGCTGAAATTGTTACAATACCTTCCTAAGATCCCGATGTTGAATAGCCTTGAAAATTTTCTTGATCTCTCTATCTGTTTCCGAAATACGGAGGTTCAAAGTTACCCTACACGTATTCGTAAAATACTCTCGTAAAATCGGATTTGATGCAAAAACTGAGTTTTAAAGTGTCGCAGCAGAAGGGCTTTGGATACACAATGCTTTTGTAGCACTGAAGCACGTGGAAAAGTTTTGTGCACATAAAATCCGATCTGAGGAGTAGAATTATACGGTTTTGAGTTACTTCAATTTAACATAAGTAAGCTATCAAAATTTTACTGACTAGTAAAGTCCTTTTCATATGAATGACATTCCCTGCTGTGGCAGTGAAAGGGAAAGAAGGAGCTGAAAAACCCTCCTATCGGAGACGTAAAGTAGAGAATACGCTCTTGTTTATTAAAAGACTACTTTCCTCAGAACGTGTAAAAGTTTCCCAAAAATATTGGCACGGAAAAATGTTAACTCTTTTTTATGGTGAGACAAGAGGAGACACTGGTACTGGGAATGAGACGGAAAATTAATAAGTACTGGGATATAGTGGACAGGGGTTGTGGTACACAAACACCGAAGGGGACGATGGCAGTGTAGAAAAAGAGAGGGAGACAATGGCAATGGAACATAGTTGCCAATCACAGAAGGGTGCTAGCAAAATAGTGAAGGAAACAATGTCTATTAAAGAGGATAAAAAGAAGGAGAAAGTGAAAGTGGATGAGAGCCATTGATAGTGAGAGACAGAGTCTATGACAATGCCAACGAGGAAGATACAGATAGTGGCAGTGAGAAGAGAGAGCAGTTGTGGGAAGCAATGAGTGAGATAGTTACAGAGAGCAAGAGGGAGGCAGTGACAATGAGAGGATACAGCAGTAGTTGGACAGAACAAAGGAGACTGCGGCTGTGAGACAGGAGACAGTATCCGAGAGACACAAACAGATAAGTACGTTGAGTTGGCCTGGAAGTGTGGATGCGTGAGAATGGGCAAGTGGGAGTGGATGGGTATTCGCGACTTTGGCGATGGACTAATGGGTGTGAGGGAGCTACACTAAGGCGATATATTGGGAGTGAGATGTGAGTTGCATGTTAAAAATTGTGAGAAAATTTTTAAAGGTGCTGAGGCAGCTGGTAACCTAATTAGCAGTCACATTCTTTTAATTAACAGGAACATATGTGTCTTTTTTTGTGCTCCGCCCAGAGCATTTTTCCGTTGTTATATTACTTCCTCCTATATACAGGCTCTTTCAGATATGTTTATGTCTGTAATGTACAAAATAATAAATTAATTTCGTTTCTGTGGAACATGCGCCGTCCGTTATGACGTATTGGTTTGTATTGGAGAAATATTCATCGAGCCCATCAAATATTTGTGTCATTTACATCTTATACTTCACTGTTGTATCAAAAGATAAAAATTCGGAGACTATAGATCAAGTTTTCCACATTAATTAACTGTGATTAACGAAATGTATTCGTTCAGATGTGATATTATGTAGAACAGAAGGAAATGCTGGATCACAACATTAGAATGCTGAAATGTTGATGCTTGAAGAGTACAGGAAGAAAGCTCTGTTTCGAAACTAAGTCTCCGACTTTCTAGCAGAGAGTGCGCTACAGCGATTAAAAGTCTATGTCGGACCGAGATTCGAATCGTAAACTTTGCTTTTGACGGGCATTTCTCTTACCCTATGGTTCTCCTGCATGCTAAGATGGAACGAGTGTGCTAGTCCAACGAGGCACAGCACGTGCGAGAACTCAGTGTTCTCGCCTGACAACAACACTCATACGCCTGCTCACAGCATAGCACAGCAGCTGGTACTTAGCGACGATTAAACCTGGAACTATTGAAAAGGTTAACCAGCATGTTTTTATGTCATTCGTATCCAGCTTGTAAAAGAAACCCGCCTTTCTTTGTAACTGGGAACATTCTGTGGCAGAGAACTCTTCCAGCGGAACGTGTCGTACGTAGATGTTAGGATTGTACATTCGTTTTCTTAAGTAGTCAGTCCAAAAACGAAGTTAGTGTGTGGTAAAACACCTGGGACACACTCTGACTCGCACGTAAGTTCCTTACGTATTTATTATCACAGCTTGGAAATATAGATACCGAATTATATTTGGACTGTCTAGAAGGATGCTATGATGGGGAAGGGTCATGGGACGCTGTAATGATACGTCGGAGTAGTGTTGAAATGGGATATATGAATAGCGCATGATATCCGAGCCGTATTAACGTCTCACATTCTATGTGCAGGACAATATTCCAGACAAATCTTTTTCCACGATGCTTTACGCTTATTTAAGAACTGCACGTTTACATGAAGTGACACAGTCCTTTAAATACACAACCGAAATCTTTCATGTATACTGCGGTGAGTATATGTTCTCCCGTTGGTTGCAAATACGCAAATAATTATACCATCAGTAAACTACCAGACAAGATTTTTGCATCGTAAAATAAAGATGCAAAGCTGCAGCATGACTTGATAGATGCCATCGAGAGTAGACGATAAGATTGGCCAGTTAGAGCGTCGTTGGAAGTGAGACGAAATTCGTGGTCGATCTGAAGAGCTACATCCCGCGAAACACGCGGATACTGCAGCCAGTGTGGCAGAACAAAGCGCCGCAGACTTTACGACAGGGATTTGCTGTCCCGGAGGCCGGCAGAGGCGCCTGCGACAGACGCCGCCGGGGGCAGCAGCGTCGGCCGCGATGCATTATTCAGGGGAGTGGCCGCGCGCGCCGCTGCGACCGCCTCTAAGCGGCCATCTGCACCTCGTCTCGTCCCGCCGCGCCGCACCTCCTATTGGCAAGTCAGCGGCGGATTGCCTGGCCGATAGCGTCGATCGGTACCTGCGGACCACGGAGGCTGGCGACGCGATGTCATGCAGTACATCTGGCTGCTGCCCGGAAAAGCTTTGTGTAATTCATATAGAAGGTGTTCAGAAACTGTTGGCTCCAATTACACTACTGGCCATTAAAATTGCTACACCACGAAGATGACGTGCTACAGACGTGAAATTTAACCGACGGGAAGAAGATGCTGTGATATGCAAATGATTAGCTTTTCAGAGCATTCACACAAGGTTGGCGCCGGTGGCGACACTTACTACGAGCTGATATGAGAAATGTTTACATCCGATTTCTCATACACAAACATCAGCTGACCGGCGTTGCCTGGTGAAACAACCATCTGCACGAACAGTTCAAAGATGTTTGCAGCAGCATGGACTATCAGCTCGGAGACCATGGCTGCGGTTACCTTTGACGCTGCATCACAGACAGGAGCGCCTGCGATGGAGTACTCAACGACGAATCTGGGTGCACGAATGGCAAAACGTCATTTTTTCGGATGAATCCAGGTTCTGTTTACAGCATCATGATGGTCGCGTCCGTGTTTGACGACATCGCGGTGAACGCACATTGGAAGCGTGTATTCGTCGTCGCCATACTGGCGTATCACCCGGCGTTATGGTATGGGGTGCCATAAGTTACACGGCTCGGTCACCTCCTGTTCGCATTGACGGCTCTTTGAACAGTGGGCGTTATATTTCATATGTGTTACGACCCGTGGCTCTACCCTTCATTCGATCCCTGCGAAACCCTACATTTCAGCAGGATAATGCACGACCGCATGTTGCAGGTCCCGTACGGGGCTTTTGGATACAGAAAATGTTCGACTGCTGTCCTGGCTAGCACATTCTCCAGATCTCTCACCAATTGAAAACGTCTGGTCAATGGTGGCCGAACAACTGGCTCGTCACAGAACGCCAGTCAGTACTCTAGATGAACTGTGGTGTCGTGTTGAAGCTGCATGGGCAGCTGTACCTGTGCACGGCTTCCAAGTTCTGTTTGACTCAATGCCCAGGCGTACCAAGGCCGTTATTACGGCCAGAGGTGGTTGTTCCGGGTACTGATTTCTCAGGATCTATGCACCCAAATTGCGTGAAAATGTAATCACATGTCAGTTCTAGTATGATATACTTGTCCAATGAATACCCGTTTATCATCTGCATTTCTTCTTGGTGTAGCAATTTTAATGGCCAGTAGTGTAATGTAGGAGCTACAGAACATCGAAAACAAATGTATTTAGCTATGGTACATCCTATGGTCCCCAACGGCAGTTTCTGTTGATGGGGATGATTTACACAGAAGGTAGTTTAACATGAAAATTACGGAAGTGGGATTCACAGGAACTGCTTTGATGAACAACCATTGGCGTTAATGCACGCAGTGCGTCGTCGGACCGTTGACTGTCACGTCCATTCGAAGATTCCAGAGCCCGCAATAATAGCAGCAGCGATGCGGTCTTTTTCTGTTTCCACAATGGTTTCGTTCACCAGCTGCCTCCTATGCTCCCAAAGCAAGCAATCGAAGTACGCGACGTCAGATGACCTGGATGACGTGGCCACCACCTCGGCCACTTCATCGATTTCCGAGGCTGCCTCTCAGATGATTCCTCACAGCAGTGCTTAAATGGCCTGGTGACCCATCTTGCTAGAAGTACAACCTTTGTCTAACGTTCACATTCTCCAGCTGTTCTGGTAACACATGTTTCGTGAATATGCGATATCTCCGTCCGTTAAGGCGGAATGGAAGAATGTATGGTGCAATCTACCAGTCACCGAGAATACCCACACATTGTCTCCGAATCGCTGTTGATGATCACGAGTACCCCATAGTTTCTTCACATATGCGTAAACATGCGAATTGTTCTTATTGACACAGCCATTGCGGGTAAACAAAATCTCGTCGATGTACAGAACCTCGGCAGAAAATAAGCGGTAGGGGTCAGGTGTAAAAAACTATTGTGCACGTCTGGGAGAAATTGTTTAGTTGCTTCTGCTGCAACGCGCTGAAGATAGAAAGGATGAAGCCGTTGGTCATGTAGCACATTCCACAGGAGGCTACACCTGACGCTAAGGATGTCTGCTGTACGTCGTGTACTTGTACATGCAGAGTCTTCAACGTGTCGCAGAGTCTCGGGAGTTAGCACTGTTCGCTTCCGACCTGTATCAAGCATACGTCCATGGAAAGCGCCTGTTTACGTGGCTGGCGTTGCAGACGTCCGAATGTTCCGTGTCGTAAAACCAGTCGGCTGGGAAAGTTCAAAAATGGTTCAAATGGCTCTGAGCACTATGGGACTTAATATCTGAGGTCATCAATCCTCTAGAACTTAGAACTACTTAAACCTAACTAACCTAACGACATCACACACAGCCATGCCCGAGGCAGGATTCGAACCTGCGACAGTAGCGGTCGCGCAGTTCCAGACTGTAGCGCCCATAACCGCTCGGCCACTCCGGCCGGCTGGCTGGTTCAAATGGCTCTGAGCACTATGGGATCGAACTGCTGAGGTCATTAGTCCCCTAGAACTTAAAACTAGTTAAACCTAACTAACCTAAGGACATCACACTCATCCATGCCCGAGGCAGGATTCGAACCTGCGACCGTAGCGGTTTCGCGGTTCCAGACTGCAGCGCCAGAACTGCGCGGCCATTTCGGCCGGCCCGGCTGGCTGGGAAAGTTCTGTCGGTACTAATCTCACTGCAGCTCGGCAGTTTCCATTCACAGTCCCTTATAGCAGCATACGCAAACCCCTCCATGTTAAGCGTTTTTGTCATAGGGCGGCAGTAATTCCACTGAACTGGTGTGTTTACAAAGAAGTAACAGTTGTTGTCACAATGCGGTGATGCTTGCGACTGAATCGGTGTGTTTCCAAGTAGACATCAGAGTCAACCATCGGTAGACAGAGCAGCTTTGAATGTCAGCACACACCGAAAGAGGTGGCGTAGTGGTTAGCACACTGGACTGGCATTCGGGAGGATGACGTTTCAAACCCAGGTCCTGCCATCCTGATTTTGATTTTCCGTGATTTCCCTAAATCGCTTCAGGCAAATGCCGGGATGGTTCCTTTGAAAGTGCACGGCCGACTTCCTTCCCCATCCTGCCCTAATCTTATGGGACCAATGACCTCGCTGTTTGCTCCCCTACGCCAAATCAACCAACCAACTAATGTCAGTACAGATTCCCACTGAACGGCACCAAAACAACAGATTACGTCAGCATCACTAACAAAATGTTCCCTAACGTTACAAGGTGACTTCAGAGACCACATCTTTCTTATCGATATAAATTTGTTTTGATGCTCTCTCCCTCTCATATTAATTTGAACGAATAGTTTCGGAACATCCTCTGCACATTTCCCTAGATAGACCTGTTAAAGATTAGAAAGGCCAACTGAGGGACAACCCTGGTGAGATTAAAAGCCATTCAGTTCTCTTGCTGACAGCTGAGGGGGACGCAGTTGCCTGGTCTGTCACAGAGCGAGGAAGGCCACAGAGCCTCCCCAGGGGGGTCCACAATTCTTTTGTGGATACGTGCGCAGCGAGCACGGGACCCCAAGCTAATGTGGCCTTCCTTCCTTTCCAGGCTGCATACCTTCCCTTTCTGCATCCTTCCCCATCCCCCATCTTCGCCCCCCCCCCACCTCACCTCCGCCTCTTTCCTTCCCTTTCTCCCCATCTGGGAGTATGTTTTGTGCCTACGTCCAGAGACGGACGCTCGAAACTGTAACAAATTCGTTGCTTTCTCCGCTTGCAAGTTTTCGTCCTTCCTTTGTTCTTCTCTTTTCCTTACCTCTTCTCTTTGCCCTTTTTTCCGCTGCGGCGTTTGAGACCTCCCTTCTTTCCTTTCCCTTTGTCTTTTTTCCTCCCTGTGCATGTCTGAAGAAGGCCGACCCATGCAATTCCATGCGTAGCCATTGACGGGGTAACGCGTAATTCTTCGCCCCGGGTAGACAGGTAGGACACGTACGTACCCCCTGGTAACAGCCAGGCCCAGGGAGGGGTGATTACCCGAGCTGATACCTTCCGAAAGTGCCGATTTGTCCCTCCGTCCGTTTGTCGGGAGGTAAGACCTGAGGTGTGAACAATCACCTAAGGCGGGAGTGCCCTCAGAGAGGGCCCCCACAAGGAAGGAGCGCGCCGTTGGAGGCGCCGGTAATCATGGGGGATACTTTCGCAATAGTTTCCTCATCTTCTACTATGTCAGCTCACAAGCGTAAGTTCAATGAGTCTCAGCCACAGACAGTCATTCCATCGTTGCCACAGTTCCTTGCTGTTTCTCGGTCTGACGGAGGTCACGACTTCTCCACGGTCAACCCTTTCATTATTCAGAAAGGTGTCGACGCAATTGCAGGTCCTGTAAAGTCTTGTTCCAGATTACGAAATGGCACCTTGTTGGTAGAAACAGTCAGTGCCCTCCTGGCACAAAAATTGCTGCGTACTTCACTGCTACACACCTTCCCTGTCTGGGTGGAACCGCACCATACTTTAAATTCATCACGTGGGGTCGTTTCTACACGCTCTCTCGACGGATTGTCCGGCGAGGATATTCAACACTACCTGTCTGACCAGGGCGTAACGGCTGTTCATAGAGTTATGAAAAGGGTTGACACAAACATTGTTCCAACCCGTACTGTCTTCTTGACATTTGACAGAGTTCAACTCCCATCGAAAATAAAACCGGGCTATGAGATAATTTCCGTTCGCCCCTACGTCCCAAACCCTACACGTTGCTATCGGTGCCAGCGGTTCAATCACCCACCGAGTCCTGTTCCAACCCGGCCAAATGTGTTACGTGTGGCAAGGATGCCCATGAGGGTGCTTGTCCACCTCCATCCCCTCGTTGCATCAACTGTATGGGTGACCACGCTGCTTCCTCTCGAGATTGCCCCATTTTTAAAGACGAAAAGCTCATTCAGGAAATCAGAGTGAAGGAAAAGGTGTCGACCTCTGCTGCTCGAAAATTATTCGCCAGTCGACAGCCCACCGTGCCTCAGACAGGAAAATACAGCACTGTCCTTGCCTCTCCTCGACCAACAAAGGAGGCAGCCATGCAGACTTGTGACCCCACCTTTAGTGCCACGGTCGTCCGATCGGCCAACACAAAGATCGCCCGTTCAACCTCCCCACTTTCGCCTGCCCACTCTATGGCTCACCCTTCATCGGGTTCTGCTGAATCTCGAGCCCAAAAGTCAGACACCAAGACTTCGAAAAAAGAGCATACCCGTGAAGATTTTTTACTTACCCCAACTTCACAACCAGCGGTTCCTCCTTCATCTAAACATCATGTTTCCAAGAAGGCTAGTAAGAAACCCAGTTCATCTCCTCCGCCACGGCGTGTCTCATCTACAGCACCACCAGGCGGTAATCGCCCTCGGCCGTCTTCTGTGTCGCCGAGGCGTACTGCTGGCGGCCGATCAACCAGCCGATCGCTGGTGGCAGGAGCTGCTCCTGAACAATCTATGGATCAGGATCTTCTGCCTTCGGCTGAATGCCATTCCATGCTGTCGGTCGCAAGCTCTGAGCAGTCGCTGAGTTGACGGCAACCTTGGTCACATTCCTCCATCTTCTGTTCACCCTATGTCCATTATCCACTGGAATATCCGCGGCCTTCGAGGCAATCGGGGTGAATTGTCGATCCTCTTACGATCCTACTCGCCGGTCATCTTCTGTCTTCAGGAAACAAAGCTGCGTCCCCATGACGGTTTTGTTCTCCCCCATTTTCAGTCCGTCCGATTTGATCTCCCCCTCTGTTGAAGGCACTCCAGCACGTGGAGGACTCATGATTCTTCTCCATGATACTCTCCATTATCACCCAATCCCCTTAAACACTTCCTTCCAAGCTGTCGCTGTCCGTCTTTCCCTTTCTGGATATATCTTTTCTCTTTGTACTGTATACATTCCATCGTCCACACCAATGGCACGAGCTGATCTCCTTCATCTTCTTGGTCAGCTTCCACCCCCCTATTTGCTGGTTGGGGACTTCAATACCCACCACCCGCTTTGGGGATCTCCACATGCATGTCCGCGTGGCTCACTATTGCTAGCCGTCTTCCACCAAGCGGATCTAGTTTGCCTCAACACTGGGGACCCTACATTTTTGTCTGCCTCCACGACAAATTTCTCTCATTTGGACCTTTCGGTCAGTACTGTTCCGCTAGCTCGGCACTTCGAATGGTTCGTCCTTGCTGATACACACTCGAGTGACCACTTTCCATGTGTCCTTAGACTGCAGCCTCAACAGCCATATATGTGCCCACGACGCTGTAAGTTTGTCCAAGCCGATTGGACACTTTTTTCGTCTCTAGCGAGATTCGGTGACCGTCACTTTCCTAGCGTCGACGATGAGGTCGCACATATTACAGACGTTATTCTTACAGCTGCGGAACGTTCACGCACCTCCGAATTGCCCCGGCGCCCCCCAGTTCCTTGGTGGAACGCGGCATGCCGTGACGCAATACGTGAGCGGAGACGTGCTCTTCGCGTTTTCCGCCACCATCCTACTTTGGACAACTGTATCCGCTATAAGCAGTTCCGAGCGCGATGCCGTCGCGTCATCCGCGATAGCAAGAAGGAAAGCTGGAAATTCTTTACTAGCTCATTTAACACCTTCACTCCCTCCTCGGAAGTTTGGAGACGGATTCGACGGTTCTCAGGCGCGCCTAGTTTCTCCCCGGTCTCTGGGCTCACTGTCGCGCATGATACATTAGTGGACCCCGTCGCAATTTCTAACTCATCGGGTCAACACTTTGCTGAGATTTCGAGCTCATCAAATTACCCGCCAGAGTTTCTCCCAAAGAAACGTGCAGCGGAAGTGCGACCTCTTGCTTTCACCTCTCAAAATCGCGAAAGCTCCATGCGGGAACTCCAACATGCACTTTCTTCTTCTCGCTCCTCCGCCCCAGGACCCGATGGTATCCACAGCCAAATGTTGCTGCATTTATCATACCATAGTCTGCGTTACCTCCTTCCCCTTTATAATCGAATTTGGACCGACAGTACTTTTCCCAGACGATGGCGGGAAGCTATCGTCGTTCCTGTTCCGAAACCTGGAAAGGACAAACATCTCCCCTCAAGCTATCGCCCCATTTCTCTCACGAGTAGTGTATGTAAGGTTTTGGAGCGTATGGTGAATTGCCATTTAGCTTGGTGGCTGGAGTCCCGCAGTCTTTTAACACCTGGCCAATGCGGTTTCCGAAAGCATCGTTCTGCAGTTGACCTTCTTGTTGCTCTCTCCACTTCTATCATGAACAATTTTCTCCGGAAACGCCAAACAGTAGCAATATTTTTTGATCTGGAGAGAGCATACGATACCTGTTGGAGGACAGGCATCCTCCGCACACTGTTCTCTTGGGGCTTTCGAGGTCGGCTGCCCCTTTTTCTTCACGAATTTATGGCAGAGCGCACATTTAGAGTGCGGGTGAACACCACTCTCTCCCGTACTTTCTCCCAAGAAAACGGGGTACTCCAGGGCTCCGTGCTGAGTGTTGTACTGTTTGCCATTGCCATAAATCCGATTATGGATTGTCTCCTTCCTGATGTCTCCGGCTCCCTCTTTGTGGACGATTTTGCGATCTACTACAGCTCTCAACGGACCAGCCTTCATGAACGACGTCTTCAAGGATGTCTCGATCGCCTCCACTCTTGGAGCATCGAAACCGGCTTCCGTATTTCTCCCAGTAAGACCGTTAGTGTTAAGTTTTGGCGACGTAAGGAGTTTCTTACACCCTCCTTACATCTAGGACCTGTCAACCTTTCGTTTTCGGACGTCGCTAAATTCTTGGGTCTTATGTTTGACAGAAAACTGTGCTGGTCCTCCCACGTTTCCTATTTTTCGGCTCGCTGTCTGCGATCCCTCAACACCCTCCGTGTCGTGAATGGTACCTCCTGGGGAGCGGACCGAGTGGTCCTTCTCCGCCTCTATCGCGCCTTAGTGCGCTCGAAATTGGACTATGGAAGCATAGTTTACTCCTATGCTCGGCCGTCTATTCTTCGGCGTCTCGACTCTATCCACCACCGTGGATTACGTTTAGTGTCTGGAGCTTTTTACACCAGCCCTGTGGAAAGCCTTTATGCCGAGACTGCTGAACCTCTGCTGTCCAATCGGCGAGCAGTCCTTCTGAGACGTTATGCTAGCCATCTGTCTTCCACGCCTGCTAATCCGGCCCATGACATTTTTTTCGGCGCCTCCTTGGATGTAGGGTATGCAGGCCGCCCTTCCTCCCTACTACCACCGGGAGTCCGCTTCCGTCAACTGCTCCATTCTCTTTCCTTCCGCTTTCCTTAAACCTTCTTGACAACTTGGGGTACAGCACCGCCTTGGCTCCGTCCCCGGATCTGCCTGCTCCGTGACATTTGTCAATTTCCCAAGGATGGTACCCCTTCACTTGTTTATCGTCGGGCATTTGCTGCTCTTTGTGCACAAATGAAGGAAGCCACATTTATTTACACTGATGGCTCAAAAACATCGTTAGGTGTAGGGAGTGCCTATATTTTATACTGCGGAGCTTTACGCTGTTCTCCAGGCTGTCCAATACATCCGCCGCCATCAGCGGATACAGTATGTTGTCTGTTCCGATTCTCTCAGCTCTCTCCTCAGTCTCCAAGCTCTCTACTCTGTCCACCCTCTGTCCACCCTCTGCCTGCGCTTGCTCCATTTGGGGGGCGTCTCTGTGGCGTTCCTCTGGCTCCCAGGACACGTTGGTATCTGTGGCAATGAGGCGGCCGATATAGCGGCCAAGGCTGCAGTCTCTCTTCTTCGGCCAGCTATTCCATCGATTCCCTTCGCCGATCTACGGAGCGTTTTATGTCGTCGTGTTGTTGTTTTATGGCACGCACATTGGTCGACACTTCCCCATAATAAATTGCCGGAAGTGAAAGCTCTTCCTGTGCTAGGACCTCTTCCTCCCGAACGCGTCGTCGGGAGGAGGTAATTTTAACTAGACTCCGGATAGGGCACTGTCTTTTTAGCCATCGACATCTTTTAAACGGCGATCCTCCCCCACTCTGTCCCCACTGCTCTCAGCTGTGGACGGTGAGACACCTATTATTAGAGTGCCCCTATTTTACTCCGTTACGCGCCCGTCTACAGCTGTCGCCTGATATATCGTCCATTTTAGCAGATGGCATGCGCTCGGCCGATCGCGTTCTCGAGTTTATTAGTGCCAGTGAGATGACGTCAGTCATTTGAAGCTCTTTTTGGGGCCAACCAACTAATTTCTGTAGTGGATTTTTAAGCTTTCCTTCTGCTTTTAGTTTCTCCAATTTTTTGAGTTTCGTTTCCATTGCTGGTGCTTTCTATTTTCGTTTTTTTCCGTTTCCTAAGTCACAGACCGGGCGCTAATGACCATAGCTGTTTTGCGCCCTAAAAAACCAAAACAAAATAAGAAATGGCCACAGAGGCAGACACTTTTACACTCCTGGAAATTGAAATAAGAACACCGTGAATTCATTGTCCCAGGAAGGGGAAACTTTATTGACACAATCCTGGGGTCAGATACATCACATGATCACACTGACAGAACCACAGGAATAGACACAGGCAACAGAGCATGCACAATGTCGGCACTAGTACAGTGTATATCCACCTTTCGCAGCAATGCAGGCTGCTATTCTCCCATGGAGACGATCGTAGAGATGCTGGATGTAGTCCTGTGGAACGGCTTGCCATGCCATTTCCACCTGGCGCCTCAGTTGGACCAGCGTTCGTGCTGGACGTGCAGACCGCGTGAGACGACGCTTCATCCAGTCCCAAACATGCTCAATGGGGGACAGATCCGGAGATCTTGCTGGCCAGGGTAGTACCCTTACACATTCTAGAGCACGTTGGGTGGCACGGGATACATGCGGACGTGCATTGTCCTGTTGGAACATCAAGTTCCCTTGCCGGTCTAGGAATGGTAGAACGATGGGTTCGATGACGGTTTGGATGTACCGTGCACTATTCAGTGTCCCCTCGACGATCACCAGTGGTGTACGGCCAGTGTAGGAGATCGCTCCCCACACCATGATGCCGGGTGTTGGCCCTGTGTGCCTCGGTCGTATGCAGTCCTGATTGTGGCGCTCACCTGCACGGCGCCAAACATGCATACGACCATCATTGGCACCAAGGCAGAAGCGACTCTCATCACTGAAGAAGACACGTCTCCATTCGTCCCTCCATTCACGCCTGTCGCGACACCACTGGAGGCGGGCTGCACGATGTTGGGGCGTGAGCGGAAGACGGCCTAACGGTGTGCGGGACCGTAGCCCAGCTTCATGGAGACGGTTGCGAATGGTCCTCGCCGATACCCCAGGAGCAACAGTGTCCCTAATTTGCTGGGAAGTGGTGGTGCGGTCCCCTACGGCTCTGCGAAGGATCCTACGGTCTTGGCGTGCATCCGTGCGTCGCTGCGGTCCGGTTCCAGGTCGACGGGCACGTGCACCTTCCGCCGACCACTGGCGACAACATCGATGTACTGTGGAGACCTCACGCCCCACGTGTTGAGCAATTCGGCGGTACGTCCACCCGGCCTCCCGCATGCCCACTATACGCCCTCGCTCAAAGTCCGTCAACTGCACATACGGTTCACGTCCACGCTGTCGCGGCATGCTACCTGTGTTAAAGACTGCGATGGAGCTCCGTATGCCACGGCAAACTGGCTGACACTGACGGCGGCGGTGCACAAATGCTGCGCAGCTATCGCCATTCGACGGCCAACACCGCGGTTCCTGGTGTGTCTGCTGTGCCGTGCGTGTGATCATTGCTTGTACAGCCCTCTCGCAGTGTCCGGAGCAAGTATGGTGGCGCTCTGCAACTTCTATGTACCTATTTTATTTGTCTGACAAACCCTATTTTCAGGGCTATATTTTATATAATTAATGTAACTATGCAGATGTTTGCCTAAACGATAAGGACATATCTCTTCATGTTGTTATAATACTGCCGTCTTCTGAAGAAGATAGATTTATATCTATTGAAACCTAGGTAAAGATTACTTTATCCTTTGCAACTGGTCGGCTGCTCTTAGTCTGATTTACGTGGAACCGTTGCTGTAGCGCAGCTATGTTTAAAGTACTGGTTAATATATGTTACATTTTCAGTTATAGAGAATTTCGGAGCTCCTTAACATCTTAATGTAAGAAATTCGTCGTGCCCAGAGAAATTCAAACTGTAGGAAGACAGGAAAGGTAATGCTTTACACCATTTACAAGGGCATTTTACGTGTATGTGTACAGAAAGAAAACTAGTATTACCCGCCTTCATCTATGAATGTTGTTTAAAGATATGAGTCGTTCCACTATTTCTTCTCACCCTTGAAAACATATTTCTTTTCACTTTATACATGGTTTTCCCACGAATCTTCTTGTGAAGAGCTGTAATGAAGGATTTTCTTCTGAACCCTCTAGTTCTGCATTTGCGAAACGTGTCCGTACGATTTAATTTTGTCGTGCATCGATTCATGCGTTCTTTTCTTCCAACTTACTCATATTTTATTCCGCCTGCTCTGCTACAACGATTTACCAGTCTGAAAGATCTCCATTTTGAGTTTTTTTCCCCAATTATGTGTCTCGTCCTTGGAACTAAGCACTCTCCCCCGGGATTGTGACATATTTCCCGTGTCAGGCGACCAAGTCAACTTAGTCGTTTTCAGGGGCAGCATCTTGAACACAACCGCAGAGCCGGGCGCTTAAGTTTCTGACTGTCCTGTTGTCAAACGGGTCTGATGCGCCTGTAGCATTAACAGTCCGAAAATCCTCTTCTAGACTAACATCTAATTTTCTGATGATCAGTTCGCAACGTAGGTGTCGAATTATCTGGACAGGTGAATTCAATTGAATGGAGATCACGTCGCATTCGATAGCAAATGACAGCGTAGGGGTAGACCAAGACGTGAGTAGTATTGATAACAATAGTTTACATTTTTGCTTGACAAGTGGCAGGTTTTCTCAGATGAGAACAGTTCGAACGAATACAGCACTTACCAAATTCACAGTCCCAATGCATCACAATTTTTGCCAACACACAAACTGTTTTATCTTTCGCGTAATGAGGCCGCTTGGACCGGCAGAAGACGCCAGTGATCTTTGTAGGGGATTAAATTAAACAAAACAGTATCTTGGTCATTTGTTTCTAAAATACATGACGTTTTCCGCTTTTCAGTCATCATCACATGGTACGAGTTCAGCAGCGACTTATAGACACGTAGTCAGCATAAAAACAAATTATGATATGTGCTAGGTTTCTCATACCTCAAAATCTCAGAGTTACTGTTAAATTACTTGATATCTATCTGTATATAGAATGAGACAAGCAGCTAATTAAGAAAGAAAAAAGAAAAAAAGAAAGAAATAGCTACTGACACTCGCCTTCAGGTACAAAGGATGTTTTTCATTCAATACGTCGAACACAGCGTATGTTACGCAACTTAACATGGACAACTCTCAATGTCAAGCTGTGTTTAACATGAACATTGGAGTAATGAGTGGTGAAAATTCGACACCGCACCGCCTTGACAAGCGTCCACTCGTGGCACCCACTTTGCCTCGGCGCACTCTCAGGTACACTGACTGTACTCAACACGGAAGTAAACATTGCGCCGTGTATTTCTCCGCGTTTGTTGTCACCTCACTGGAGTCTTCTTCCCGCTGACTAGATTACGTCCTGTCGAGTGCAGTCCCGACCAGAGTTACTGGACGTAATCTGCAGCTGCTACTTGACGCTGTGGTCCGCACCATCGGAAGAGTAGGCAACAGTTGCAGCATTTACGTGGCATAACAGCCGAACAACGGAAAGTCAGAGTCGTCGCATAAGTGGTTCGTAAAAACGACGAACAACAGGCTGACACTGTAACTCCAAATTCCGTTTAGTACCATTTGTAAGAGCAATTAAGTAATACACGGTGTTCATACTTTACACAAGCTTCTTATCTAAAGAAAAACGCGTGCACCATCGATCGCACAGCACTTTCTGTGCAAAATCGTAATATTTTCCCTAAAACGCACGTTTTCCGTCTTCTCGTATTGCCTGGAGTAGGCACGTTACACGTGTTGTGTATTTTTTTCTGTCCTCGCTCGTAATACGTTCGACGCAGATATTGAGATAAACTCAGATGTCATCGAAACTGTTGATGGTGTACATCACCAAACAGCTACAATTACCTTTTGGGGTACCTTATTCAAGAAGAACCGTTACAGTTCTCTAAATGAGGCAATTAATCATTATACGACGTTTATACCTTCATCTAAACCCATGTTACGTTGCTTTAAATGTCAGTTGCCCTCGGATAAGACTCAGTTACGTAAGTACAATAATGATGGTTGCTTTTGTAACTGTGAGTTATTGTCTGTCCTAGGGCAAGTCTTCTGTAAAGCAACGTAACGTGTGTTTGGATGAAAGCATGAAAGCCATTTGCTGCTGAACTGTATCAGTTCTAAATCGGTAACGGTACTTTCCTAATAAGGCACATAAAACCAGTTAGTGGTACGATCCCGCTGTACCCCATGAACAGTTTATAACAAATAACAGCCATGGTCCCCGGTCTTGTCTTTGACGAAGTTGCGTCCATCTCAGACGTTATTTCTGCAATCTGCCGTATCTGTAGCGGCGGATATTTCTTATAAAACTCCCCGAGTTCAAAAAGATCAATCTCATTTCGCGGCTTCTTATCGGTATTCTGCTACAGAACACAGAACAACTTCACAAAGTTTCGCATTTCACACGAACGGCAAGACCAGATCAGCGCGGACTGGCGGGAAGAGAAAGCGACTGCCCAGCGATGTTTGAAAGAAGAACTACACGAGTTAAATATGTAACGCAGTGACTGTAAAATCAGTGCTTGACTGTAATTCATTGCATCATTCAGGGCCGCCCGCGGTGACCGAGCGGTTCTAGGCGCTTCAGTCCGGAACCGCGCTGCTGCTACGGTCGCAGGTTCGAATCCTGCCTCGGGCATGGATGTGTATGATGTCCTTAGGTTAGTTAGGTTTAAGTAGTTCTAAGTCTAGGGTACTGATGACCTCAGATGTTAAGTCCCATAGTGCTTAGAGCCATTTGAACCATTTTGCATCATTCAGGCTAGAATAACGACAAAATAACCGATAAGTAAATGGGGCCTATTTCCACTGGTGTCACAACGTCTGATGTAGGAGCGCTACGACGGAAGAGCAAAGTCTGAATGTGCTGAGCAGAGGTCTAGCGTACAGTTATTTGGGATGAACAAAGTCGGTGGTGACCAAGCTACGTGCCATAGAGGGCAATCAGTATTTCGGTGGAGTGCGGCATTTCAGATCCCCTTTCACCCGCACAGATTTTATCCGTTGGTAAGTTTTCATAAAGATATGCGACTTAATCCGAAAATTTGGATCAACTTACAGCTCTTCCACTAGACGCCGTGGGCGACCTACACGAGTAGCCTGGAGTGAAGCTACAGGTGTCACTGGACGCTGGAGAGTGCACCACGGCTAAGTTGTGCTGCGGCGGAGGAATATCCGCACGTGATCCGTGGACCTAATGTAGTCTGTGGTAGCAGCGCCGCAGTTTTTGCTTCACACGCTGCCTGTGGAAGATCGTTAGCGTTGTGGCTGTAAACAATATGTTTACAATGAGCACCGAATACAAACAGAAACTCCTCGCGAGTCGCATAAACGTGTCTCGTGAGGAGGAGCGCTTGCAGGAGTAAGTAGCGGCAACCCGCCGAGCGTAAACGTCGTGCCAGTAGCGGAGTGGCTGGGGCCCGGCAGTGCATATATCCAAGACTGATGTCAGTCGCCAGCGAATTCTCATCTATTCTTTCGAGGCTGTTGCTCGCATTAGCTTATTCTTTTATTTCGCTTATTATCTGATTATCACATGTTTATGTATTTGTTGTTGTATCTGCTCGTGACGAGCAACAGTTCGTGTGTAATTGGCATTCAGTCTGTACTCGTGGCCGATTCTTCGTGCGCCGCTCTGTATCAACAGCATTGTACCTCAGTGGAAGAACAAAGGCCACGAAAAGATACTAACCAAGAGGGACCGAAAATGTCAATGACAGTGAAAGGAATTATTGCTGTTAGTGAAAACGGGACCATCTCAGTCGGTTTCAGAGCGAACATGGAGAAGGGAACTGTATCCAGGGGACGTTTGCAGTTGCATGCCATTGCTCACACCGGCACATTATACTTCGCCGCTTCAGTGGGCCAAACAACACAGAAATTTTGGTCCGACAAGTCGCGATTTGGCATTCTTTCAAATGACTCAAGGCGGTGAGTGCACCGAAAACTCAGTGAGGTGGTTAACCCTGTGTGTAGTCTTCTCAGGAGGTTGTTGCGGGAAGTTCTAGGGGTGTTTTCGTACCATAACTCAACCCCTCTCATTCAGGTTACCATGAACATTCCGGGTGGCCAAGAGGTATCCCCTATTCTACAATTTCATGACAAGTAACCATGGACTCTTCTGTACCACAAGATGATAACGAGCGTGTTCTAGTATTAAAAATAAAATTACATCAGTCAGTAGCAAAGTCTGTCGTTTATTGGAGCAGATACAGATTTCGAGTATATTCATCAGGTCTCAGTTCTCTCTGTCACTTGCATGCCCTTATAATGTATTAGTCTTAGTGCTCCGGTATGCCACCTGTTGGCACCTCCACCGATGATGACTATGTAGTAGTCGAAATCTAGATCTCCTCTAATAAACGGTGGATTTTGCGACTGACTCTTGTCCTTTTCTTAATCCTGAAATTCTGAACGGTCGCTGCGCACACAGGAATCTAAATGATATCAGTTTAGTTCAAAACAGGGTTCACAGTAATGCACATACGCGTTCGTGGTTTGGCGAACATTCATGTGCCCTATCCATCTCCGCTGGTCTACTATGCACCCCATCTTAACCCAACAGAAATGGTTCTGGACCATTTGGAACAGCAGGTAAAACATAGCAATAAATATCCCCGATACTTGGTATTCTTTAGCGTCCAGTGATCAATGAATATCTTCAGCTGCATATCGCGTATCTGAAGAAACTCGTGGACTCATTTCCTTGCCGATTTCAGGTTGTTAAAATTTGAACAACGCTACAGGCTATTAAACTGATGAGTCCTGGGGTGAATAATGTTTTATCCCATGTTCTTACTACTAAAAGCGAATCTGTCGAGAGACCACATTCCGTGATGCTATCGGTGCTCCGTTTTCAGGCAGAAGTACCATTAGACATCTTTTTCCTTCAGCAATTAAGACACTCTCAAGCTTACTATCTCTCAAATGGACAACGACAACAAGAATGTATCTCAGTAGTTACCTGCTTCCATTTATTTTGAAAGAGTTATTTGAAATGAAGATGACATCTCAAACAAACCGAATACAAGTGTCCAGTGGGAGCACCGTTTACCAGTCGCCCCCCTGCATTTGGTAGGGGAGTTATTTTAGTACTTTGTGACGAGCTGCTGATGTAACAACTGTTGGAGTCCAGTTTCACAACTGGGGTATTGGTGTTAGCGATGGAGACCCCTGCATATAAGCTGTTCGAAAGCGTGTCAGTTCGTTAGTCCATTGCGGGTAACGCATCGTTTGCGTACAAAGTCTGCTAGCGCCCACTACAGAATTATATCACTGGTAAAGCGTTACGTACTGGTATGGTTCAAATGGCTTTGAGCACTATGGGACTTAACATCTTAGGTCATCAGTCCCCTAGAACTTAGAACTACTTAAACCTAACTAACGTAAGGACATCAGAAACATCCATGCCCGAGACAGGTTCGAGCCTGCGACCGTAGCAGTCCCGCGGTTCCGGACTGCACGGCCTAAAACCGCACGGCCACCGCGGGCGGCCTACGTACTGGTATGTTTGAATTAAATTTCACTGGTTTCATTCTGCAGCGTATAAGGGTTTCTAGTGCTAGTCGGTTATACTTGAACTAAGAAGAATTAATCCTTAGTTTTCCGTGGATATATGGATTGAAATCGTTAGTGGCGGACTAATTCGCTTTCTCATAACTCTTGGATTTTCTGACACTCCGCATAAAGAAATAATTGTACTGTCCTCATAAAGGATTTATCTACGAGGACGTGGAATGATGGAAATTGGAATCGCGTATAGGAAATCGGGCTCAGCTGGTACTGCATGGCAAGCGAGGTACAAATTGTGGTATGCCGCCAACTTCACGGAAGTTGTTACGGAGGCTCACTGTCTCAGTAGATTTCAATGAGCCAAAAAGAAGAGCGAAGTGATGCGTTAGAGCTATAGTTGTAATTACGCCGTAATTATAACGAAGTTGTCTCTGTTACGAGACGAGCACGAGAACGGCTTCTGCCCTTTATCAGTTTTTCTTGGTTACGAGGACGTCAGTGTGAGGGACTGCCACTTCAGTGAATAGACACGTCCCCTGGATGAGACACGGTACGTCGGAAATTCCGTCGAGGCGGCGGTGAATTGCGAAACCAAACATTTTGTGTTTTTATCCTCCCAACGGAATGAAATTTAAGTTACTCTATTAAAACACCCTCAAGAAAGTCTTCCTCATACACCAAATTTTGCTTACGAGTTATCCATGTGAACCATAGTCAGTAACCCTTAATAGGTTAAAATATATGTGGCTGATACACACTTGCAGGCGTTTCTCTGAAATTTTCGTACTTGGCTTGACTAGTGTTGATAATTCTCATTTGGTCCTCATAATATATTTGTTTGGATATCATAGGAAAAATCACTTCCACGTTTCTAAATAATCGGTTCACAGGCTTTCGGTCGCCATGGAGGCCTGCCAGATAGTATTTTCAGTCGGGAGTTCACAGTGGAAATTGATCCGGGAGAGCGTTGAACGTCGACTGTATATTCACGTTTTGAAAACTGTGAAACATAGCAGACTATGTGCTTGATTCTTATCAATCAGCATTTTCAAATGGAAAACTGAGAAAACAATTTACATGATATATGCGCATAATAGAAACGACACAGTACTCTGCGTAGATTCAGTATTGCACTACAGCAGTAATGGAATTTGGGTCCCTGTTATTTCCGGGCTTTGGCTACGATCCGCAGCATCGTTTGAGAATTTAAAAACAGTGCAAAGTAAGGGAGGAAATTAGAGCAGGGGCAGAGACAGTGACACGTGCTGGACAAGGCGGTGATCCTGGTTCAAGGTCACATATGGCACTTGTTTGCAACTTGACATCTGTAAGCTACAGAAATGAAATTTTACACGTTTGTCCTACCTTGATTGATTACTGTAAGTTAAATTCTGAACAAGACCACGATATTATATAGCAAAATAGTAATTATGTGTTGAGTCTGAAATACGGTAGCAGATATCTCCTTCACAATCAGTGCTTACGAGCCGAGAACTTCTCATGAAATGGTCAGGAGCCTTAGTTGTCATGAGACTAAACAGCTTATCAGCCTGAAAATTTTACATACACCTAAGGTTACTTAAAATAAGTTCTATCTCACACACTTTGTACGTTAGATTGCCTACTATAGTTCTTTCCAACTTCAAAATTCCCTTTAGCAGTACGATACAGATTAGAAACTTCCAACATTTCGTGGTAATCCAGGGGAACACTAGTACGAAGCCTTCAAAGAGATGGAAACGAAATCCGTGCCCAACGGTCATCGTACAGGAATTGCGTAGTTTTCCTCAGTCACAGAAGTGGAAACCCGTATGGTTCTTCCAACGAGACGGTAAACCATTTTCTTAGCAATTATATCCATCTCAAACACTGCTTTCTGACTAGTGACCATGTCGTCAAAGAGGAATAAAAATCTAATCACACGCTTTATTTACATCTAATTATTCACCACTCATCGGGGTTTTGCAGCTCTCAAATGCAATGGTTTCATTTCCAACCTACTTTGTTACTGAATTTACATCTACATCTACATGATTACTCTTCAATTCACATTTAAGTGCCTGGCAGAGGGTTCATCGAACCACAATCATACTATCTCTCTACCATTCCACTCCCGACCAGCGCGCGGGAAAAACGAACACCTAAACCTTTCTGTTCGAGCTCTGATTTATCTTATTTTATTTTGATGATCATTCCTACCTATGTAGGTTGGGCTCAACAAAATATTTTCGCAATCGGAAGAGAAAGTTGGTGACTGAAATTTCGTAAATAGATCTCGCCGCGACGGAAAACGTCTTTGCTTTAATGACTTCCATCCCAACTCGCGTATCATATCTGCCACACTCTCTCCCCTATTACGTGATAATACAAAACGAGCTGCCCTTTTTTGCACCCTTTCGATGTCCTCCGTCAATCCCACCTGTTAAGGATCCCACACCGCGCAGCAATATTCTAACAGAGGACGAACGAGTGTAGTGTCAACTGTCTCTTTAGTGGACTTGTTGCATCTTCTAAGTGTCCTGCCAATGAAACGCAACCTTTGGCTCGCCTTCCCCACAATATTATCTATATGGTCTTTCCAACTGAAGTTGCTCGTAATTTTAACACACAGGTACTTAGTTGAATGGACAGCCTTGAGAATTGTACTATTTATCGAGTAATCGAGTTCCAAGGGATTTCTTTTGGAACTCATGTGGATCACCTCACACTTTTCGTTATTTAGCGTCAACTGCCACCTGCCACACCATACAGCAATCTTTTCTAAATCGCTTTGCAACTGATACTGGTCTTCGTATGACCTTATTAGACGGTAAATTACAGCATCATCTGCGAACAACCTAAGAGAACTGCTCAGATTGTCACCCAGGTCATTCATATAGATCAGGAACAGCAGAGGTCCCAGGACGCTCCCCTGGGGAACACCTGATATCACTTTAATATTACTCGATGATTTGCCATCTATTACTACGAACTGCGACCTTCCTGACAGGAAATCACGAATCCAGTCGCACAACTGAGACGATAACCCATAGGCCCGCAGCTTGATTAGAAGTCGCTTGTGAGGAACGGTGTCAAAAGCTTTCCGGAAATCTAGAAATACGGAATCAACTTGAGATCATCATTTTTCTTACGCATATTGTATTCTCTTGCTAACTTATGGTTGACTTTCTGGTGATTGCTAAGTTTAGCGTTGCGGAGAAATAGTTACCCGCTTCACTTCGCTCCTAATGTCGTCTTAGTACCTCCACGATCCTCGATTACGAATGATCTGCACTATGACATTGTCTGCACAGAGCTCCGTAGGATTCGGATACAGACAACAAACCCACTGCCGCTGTAGGAATCCCAGCACGTTGGGCAGAGGCCGATGATACCGACCGTGGCTTTTGCAGCGCTGGTCCCGAACATTTTCAGCGGGGTACAGTTTTGGGACTTTTCGAGGAAATTACAGTGTTCGCCGTCGAGAGAGAATGTTATGTTGGAAGATAAAGCTGCCAAGAGTCCCTTCTGAGGTAACGGGCAAACAGCGAAAGTGTCTGTCCAGCTGCACGATGTAGCAGTTTCGATTAGAGACATCCGCCAGCGCAGTCACGGAGTCAGTTTCAGATTGTGTCATATACCAGCAGTAAGCCTGACGTGTCGGCAACCCTGCAGACAGAGAAACATCGCACACATGCATATCTCCTAGGCGTCGCCTCCCAGGTCAGGGCCCGCGGCGAGTTTCACTTGCAACCGAGAAACGACGGGGCAAGCGCCACCATCCTCGAGGGAGATCTACTTCCCTCCGCCGAGTCACGTACGCGCAAACAGAACCACAAGTATACGTTCGCACACTGGATATTCTTAGCGGTGCAGTTCCACTCACTGACAGTTTCCCGCGGACGCTCTTGACTTAGTCGTGTGCCGGCTAATCCTACTCCTTCAATCAAAGCCCGCTTGGAGCCAACGCCTTGGGGACCTCTCCAAAGTCGCCTGCGAGAAGTATCTCCGGCCAATTGCCGCCGGGTACAATCTTTTTGCTTCCTGTGTTAAACTTCATTGGATTAGTCTCTACATCCTGTCGTCTTAATTAACTTCGTTGTTTTCCAGGCGAACACCTGAAGGAAGACTGAGAGAGTGTGGTATTAACTTTTGATCTGGAACGGGTCGTGTCCTACGCATCTTACTATCTGAGATATAGCAGGGCAGGGTGTTTATCAACTAACAGACGCATTCCTCGCAGAGGACTTACCAAGATCAGCGTTGGAAGTCACATATACTGTATACATATAGGGATTAGATAGGGGTTAGATTAGTCTTTCCTACCAGGGAACATATCCCTAGTCTTCCATCATCAATTGTTGAATACTTTTATTTTACTTTCGTAAAAAAAATCACAAAGCTTTTTCGTTCTTAGGCTATCGATTTCGGTTAATGATGAACATCTTCAGATGTTGGTGTTGATTGCTACTTCGTTTAGAGAGCCATTTCACTCTGCCGTAAGGCAGACATGACACTAGTTTCACAAGCTGGGATACAGATGCGATTAGAACAGTGATCATTGACAGAAATAAAAGAAAGTCATCCTACACTTCCTGTATCTCTGTCTTAATCCTTTACTGTGTCGTAGCCTGTGATCATTGTTTGTTTGACCTCGTACGTTGTAGCACTGCTGCTAGTCTTGTCTGTTGCTTGTGAGTGTGTCCGAAATGTGACACTGTTTTACTAGTCTGGAAACGGACCAGGCGTATTTGGTCTGTGTGCCATGGAGTAATTCATACCCTGTAGAGAGATTTTTTCCTTTTTTTTACACTCGGTGTTACACATGCCAGAGATCGTGGCACATCGGCACTGTCTTTCAGTCGCAATTCTAGCCTCGTACACCTGTGCGGTCGTATCTGAAGATAAATACAGGGAGCCATACGTGATGGTAAGCCTGCGAAATTTAAGTTTGGTCACGCTCATGGATAGTAATCGTTTCTGTCAGACTGGCACAAACATCTAGCTCTTCGTGTTGCAAATGGGCAGTGTAGCGTTTCTCCTGCGCTGTAGCGCATTATACGTAACCAGTGCGTCCCGCCCCGCCTCCAGCAACTGCTGCCATGCTGGAGCGACAAGGGTGAGAGCGCCAGGCAGTCTACCTGCGACCCCCTCTGGAACGTGGCGCTGCTGGCTGGGGCTGCCTGCGTCCATCGCAGTCGGCGGACAGCGGCAGCGGTAATTAATACGTCCAGCGGCAGTTAGCGTTTGTATGCGGGTCTGGCCGGCCGCATCCGCCATTAATTACCGCCTGTTGTGCGGAGCCAGCTGCGCAAATAACGACAAACGCGCCGTGCAAAACGGACGCGTGCGGCAGTTTCCAGCGGGTGCCGCGTGGCGCTGCGGTCGCAGTGAGCGCTGGCGGGGCGCTGGGGCGGGCGTGCAGCTCGCCGCGCTGCTTTGTGCTCTGCAATCACATTTCCTGCGCCAGGCGTCGCTACTTTGTACCACCGACTGCCAGCCACTTTGCGCTCGAAAACCAATCTGCATCATATTTCACTCGGCAGCCAAGTGACGGATTCATGCTTGTGACACGTCCGCGGTTTGCGTATAACGACTAAAGTGCCTCACCTGTTTGGCAGGTAGACAACGCGCGCACAATTTACTGGCGATTTTCGATAACGTGACATAGACTGCTAACAATGCTGCCTCGCTGTGGAGGATAACTACAGAGATGCTTCGCAGTGTTTAACGGAATCTTGCGCATTTACATGGAACGAAGGGAAACAGATCGAAATCTACACTGATAAAAAATTGCATAGCACCTAATAGACCAAACAGACCGTCTTCTAAGTAGGCCCCGCTGCATATCACACTGGAGAGCATACACACTCACTCACAGCAACTAACATTAAATCCGTCCTGTAATTAATGGTGACGTCGTCTCATGCATCAATCGTAAAAATTCCATCAGCGAATGTATTTCAGGTCCGCTTACGAGGCAAACAACTTCTGTTTACAAATGCCTAAACAACTTTCAGGACCTTCGTGCTATCATCGGTGGGAGCTCTTAATCAGTTCTATTTTTCTACGTTGTTGGCTTTCGTAGGAGCTTCTTTATGTTAATGTATACTTATAGCACGTCATCTGTGAAGTTAGTTTCAAAATATTCATTATCATCTGCGTGTTCACCTGTTTTTGAGGCACTCCACTCGCAAACTACACTTTTTCACTTCACAAAACACGGTGGTGTGCAGATGAAAGCGGATATTTCGGAACTAACATTGCAGGTGACACGGTTTCAGGATATAAAGGAGTACTCTCTTGCTGTGGGATCTATGAGGATAGCTTTAGTGACAGTATTTCGCAAAGTTATAATCTGCAAACGGATAAGATACAAAGTTTCGTATGATACGTATTCCGAAGCACTATGTTAATCATAGGACGATAAGCCATACACTCAGCTTAAGTGTTTTCTGTTAAAACCGACTGTGCTGAAAAAAAAAAAAAAGCACATAGTTGTGTACATAATTATTGTTTAAAATTATATATGAGGAGGACGAGGATCTGTAGGAGAAATAATCTGTGTAATGGTTTAAATGCCCTACTATCATAGGTAAATCTGACTGCAAGAAACAAAGCGACAATTATAACAACATTTTTTACCCTCACAGTCGGTTTTAACAAAAAATCTCTTCATAGTTGTTTTAAAAAATATGTGGTGAGGTGACAAAAGTCCCGGGATACCTTCTAATGTCGTATCGGACCACCTTTTACCCTGTATGGTGCAGCAAATCGACTTGGCGTGGAATCAACAAATCGTCCGCTGCAGAAATATTAAGCCATGCTGCCTCTATAGTCGTGCGTATCTGCGGAAGTGTTGCCGGTGCAGGATTTTGTGCACGAACCGACCGTTCCATTATGTCTCACAAATGTTCGATAGGATTCACGTCGGGCACTTTCTTTCGCTTACGCCATAGTCCCACAGCAATCGCTGGGTCGGCGTGGTTACAGCAGATGTGGCAATGTTAGTGTTAGGGATGGCTGGATACCCTTCATGCCTCCACCCCCCCGCCCCAGGACGGAATCAGTGTACCCCAACTGTGTGCGTCGAGTGTAAATAGTGAGATAGAGCAGACGTGTTTCAAATGTCTGCGACGCGTGTAACTGAGGTGGAACGTGGCGACCAGCCCGGTATTCACCTAGCGGGATGTGGAAAACCGCCTAAAAACCACATCCACGCTGGCCGGCACACCGGCCCCCGTCGTTAATCCGCCGGGCGGATTCGATCCGGGGCCTGCGCGCCTGCCCGAGTCCAGGAAACAGCGCGTTAGCCCTCTCGGCTACCTTGGCGGTTTGGATTCACGTCGGGTACTCTTAGTGGCCAAATCATTCGCTCAAACTGTCCAAAATGTTCTTCAAACCAAGCGCGAACAATTGTGGCCCGGTGACGTGGCGCATTATCATCTATAAACATTTCATCGTTGTTTGGAAACATGAGGACCATCAATGGCTTGAAATGGTCTCTAGGTAGCGGGATATAACCATTTCCCGTCAATTATAGGTTCAGCTGGACCAGAGAACCCAGTCCACTCCATGTAAGCACAGCCCACACTATTATGGGGCCACAGCCACCTTGCACAGTGCCGTCTCTCAATGACTCCGTGAGGTCTGCGTCCGCAAGTGAACGCTGCCATCAGATCTTACCAAGTAAAATCGGGACTCATCCTATCAGGCCACGGTATTCCAGTCGCCTTGGGCCCAACTGATATGGTCGTTGAGTCCAGGATAGACGCTGCTCCGATTGAGCAAATTTACTCGTGTCCATCGTCTGCTGGCACAGCCCATTAACGCCAAATTTCGCCGTACTGTCCTGACGAAGACGTTTGTCGTACGTACCACATTGATTTCTGCGGTTATTTCACGCAGTGTTGCTGGTTTGTTATCACTGACAACTCTACGATAACGCCACTAGTCTTGTTCGTTAAGTTAAAGCCGTCTGTCACTGCGGTGAAAGTGTGAATATCGGAATACTGAATTCCCTACAGTTTCCGAAATGGAATGTCCCAAGCGTGTAGCTCCAACTACCATTCCACGCTCAAGGTATGTTAATTCCCACCGCGCGGCCGTAATCACGCCGTAAACGTTTTCACACGAATCACCTGAGTACAGATGACAGCTCCGGCGCTTCACTGCCCTTTTATAAGATATGTGCACGACACTACCGTCATTTGTACGTGTGGATGTTGCTGTCTCACGACTTTTCTACCTTGGTGTGTAGCCTTTGTCCGTCCAAATATTTATTAGAATATCGTGTGAGAATTTAAAGTAAATCGATCACGAAGTTTCAGAAAATTTTCTCTCTATATATTAGTAGCTGAGTATCAAGCGTTGCTCGTGTATGTATTTATTCGACTCTTCTATTAGTCCATCTTATCCTCCCCCCCCCCCCCCCCCCACCACCACCTCCACCCCCATATCTGTGTTCGTCTTTCCCCTTCGTTCTCTGTCCATGTCTTGCCCCCCTACTCTCCAAGTTACCTTCGCCTCAAGAGTCACTTGCTGATTCTTACCCCCACAGTATATCTTTCGAGACAGCAAGTAATGTATGTACCAAGATTGGTTGAAATCTGACGATTGGTTTAGGTGTTGTTTTTCTACCCTCGGCTATTCACGCAAATATTTATTTACGATATTTCATGTATGTCTGTAGGCGTATTTAACATGTATATCCAGGGAATTTCGCCATGCAGTTTAGTTTTCACGCAGCTCAGTATTTAAGACGTTATTTCACCTGAAGTATGTGAAGTAGACCGATATAAATTTGGTGGTATATTTAGCGATATGTTCGGAAACAGTATGCAAAATGTGTCATCAATACAATTAGTTGTAACGAAGTGATATATTTAAACGTCTTGCCTGATAAGGCAGTTTTAGTGCATGAGCAGCATAAAAGTTGCAAGCGATAGACGTTTCTCCTTTCATCATTTTGTGGGGGCTATTAGCGAGGAAACGTTTCGTAAAGGTTTGAAGTTATGTGTAAGGTTGTCACTAACTGCTCTCATTCTCCAGTTGTGGGTTAATAATGCTTGGGTATTCGCGCGTAGTGCGCTACACCATTTTTTCATCCCCACCAGCACCCTCTCCCCTTCGATAGGTAATTGGTTGTTACCCAAACAGCGATTATTTCCGGACAGTAAATGGTATGTGTACAAGCTTCGTTTGAAATCGGTCCAGTGGTTTAGGAGGAGATGTGGAACATACATACATACTTACGTACATTTTTGTAATACATACTAAAAAAAGTAACCCAAGTCCGTACGTTTGTTAGAGTATCGTGTAAACATCTGAAGTAAAAAAGAATTTTTCGAGGTTTTTTTAACAACTTTAAACAACAACTTATCTTTATATAGCAGTATAGATGTCACTTAACACCATTTTTTACAAGACTTGCAGTCAACATTTTTGAACAGTTTGCACTGTAAATCACGTAATTATGATTTATGTTGCCGTGATGCCTGTTCGCAGTATTTGTGTCACACTCTTGTTGAATTCAGTAGCATTCTTGTCGGATTTGCAGATGATGTAAACACGTTGACGCAAAATGTCAGCAGTCCTTCAGGCCGCAATATTCAGGCGAGAACACCGTTTGCTAATCTCGCCGGAACTGACTCACATCCTCAACGACGGCCTTTTCATACGCTGCAAAAGCAAACAAATCGTGCGCCATAAGTCGTCGCTGATGCGGCTCTTCTGCCGATTGGGAGTACAGCGTCCCGTTGGTAAAAGCTGCAGGAACGATTAACCATCGTCAAGGATCAGGGTCAACACATTCTGGCGACCGAGTCAAATAACTCTTTTTACATAAAAGAGGATTCCACATTTCACTTAAGGGGTAGCCATTGTCTCTATAATATTAACGGCAAGTCTGTTTCCGACTGATTTCTTTAAGTCACGGTCCTCATAGCGAGACGCAGGGGGAGTTTCGACGGTATGGACCGTGTGTCTTGCTTGGAAGCTAACCTCAGTCACGCTACTTGCGCTTCACAACAGTAGTACTCACTTCACTCTGCCCTCAGGCTTGCATTCAGTACTGCTCCATTCTGTGATGTATTTAATTCTCCGCTGTGTTAGTTATCAGTACTGGCGTGTATCAGTGTTAACGGAGAAGTTCACTCGCGAAGAGCTGGGCGATATGCAGCCCCTGTACGGGTCCACTGCTTGCAGTTGTAGGGCGGCACGGCATAGCTGTGCTGAACTGCGACGGCAACCCCAGCACAGAACCTCTGCATCTGAGGTAGGTTGTATCGATTTGTATATTATATTGTAAGGTGTAGAAAAATTTCCTCTACCGGTCAGAATAAAAGATTATTTATTCGTCACACGACCGGTTTCGTACTTGTGTCCATCGTCAGGTGTTTATACATACATGTACATGTTTATATTGTCCATGCTCAGGTGTTTATACATTCATGTACATGTTTGTATTAACACCTGAGGATGGGCACAAGCCCGAAACCGGTCGTGTGATGAACAAATAATGTTTTATTGTGACCGGTAGCGGAAATTTTTCTACACCCTATGAAGGAACAGTCACGGAGTTCAGCAGCATCCACTGTGGATAAAATTCAGTTATTTTGTAAATTTTGGTGATTTCATATTAGAGGATGTTTCTGAGTTCTGAATATATTTTCACAGAGACGGAGGGAATTCGGGTAAAAATCTGAATAAATCGCAATTGCATTATTACTCTGTAACGAGCCACCGGATACCACGCGTACCTTGCACGAAATTACTCTGTAAACATCCTTGAATACCGTCCCACGTTTTGTGGGTGAAGTTCTCATTACACTGTATCGATCCTATGTGATAGTGATATGTCGGTACGGAGATGCAGAGAGCACAGGTTTTCCACGAGCGCCATTTGGGCAGTTATTGCGGACTGGAAGCGGGCTGGGTTGGTGTGACGGCGGCGGAGGCAATCACTACTTTACCTGGAAAATAATTATTTCGCAGATTAATCTTCATCCTTTGTTCCAGCGACGTTCTGATCTCTGGATTCGCCCAGAAAAGAAATGTGTTTCCAGCTATGTATACGTTATGGATAACCTCGTTGCTGTCCATATTTTCATAATAAACGACGACACAATTACGTTTAGTGAGAGTGGCTATCGTATAAGAATAGGCCGCTGCCACTACTGCACAATAGCTCTCCCCTATAACTTGTGGGACTAGACCTCCTGGACGAAACGGTAAGGTAGGGAAATAGCTGTGCCGCTAATTGGGAATCATTGAAAATCTAAGAAAGGTAACAAAAACATGTCACCAGTAACAATTAATTCATCAGGAGTTAATACTATCGTTAAGTCAGAGGGAGACGCTTCCGTGACAAAATATCTTCGAGGGGATTCATATTTTCCTCGTAACTGCAAACCTTGCCAGTTGCTCACCAACAGGGATGTGGCGGTGACGACACTCCGGACTGGCATTCGTGAGGACGACGGCTCAAATCACCGTCCGGAAATCCAGTTTCTAGCTGTCCCTGGTTACCCGGAATCGATTGAGGGAAATGCCAGCACCGTTCCTTTGAAAGTGGATAGCTGAGATCTTTCCTTATCCTCATCCAGCTGGAGCTTCTGCTCCGTCTCTAGTGACCTCTTCGAATATGTTACGTTAATATTCCTTTGTTTTAACCCATGTGATTTCGACAGTGACTAATTGTCAAGAACAATAATATCGAAGTTGGAGATCAAATGTACATCACAAATAATTTTACGAAGAAACGCTCTGCATTACTGTATGCGTGAGATAAGAAGAGTAGACTGTCGAGACGAGAGATCAAACGCATTACATAATATGTCGCTCTGCCGCTTGAGCGAGAGCTCTGCCGCTCTGCGGTGTTGGTTCCTGTAAGGTAGGCAGCCCATCAGCGCCCACAGCGATGCGGTTGCATGCCTGGTCAAGCCGCAGGCGCACAGCCGTGTAGGCGCCGGCAGTCAGTGTGTGTGTGTGTGTGTGTGTGTGTGTGTGTGGGATGTTGGAGGGGTGTGGAGGTGGGGGGGGCGGCATCATTAGGATGGGCGAAGGCGTGCGTGACGCGAATAAAAGACCGGCAGGCAGGCGGGTGTTGGGAGGATTTGGGGGAGGAGGGGGGCGAGGGCAAGCGGAAGAGAGTGCGAGGCGAGGCGGTCCCAAGTCGGTCCAAACACGCTCTGCAGTTCTGTAGCCGAGAGCCACCAGACTGGCTGTCAACAAACCCAGCGTTAAAATTTGCAGTTACTGACGTGGAATAAGTGCGACACATTAGCAGATCAATAATTACAGTATCGTGAACTTGGGTTCCATCCTACCTAAAGACTCGACGCACTACGTAATATGAGGACCGTTTGTTCGTCCACACGTAAGAGATTCCACACGTAAGAGATTCTGAGGAGTTTGGGAGATTTGTGATCAGAGATTAGCAGAATTAGGGGTTTTCAAGAAATACTTCAAGCCCCACTCATATCATTCATTAAAGATGATGCGATTCATGAATTACGTGACCATCTTGAGAGTTTTTTAATATTTGTGCATGTGTCTCTCTTTGTAGTTGGCGCCTGTGGACTGGCTGGTGTGTCACGTGGCTTACTCAGCCGCTACGCACTCCTGTAGGCGGCCGTGGTAAACGCGCGTGAAGCGTACTGTAGTGAGGTCTCGTGTTAGCATTGAAGCGCAGAAGAAAACGATAGAGCGCAGTTTTCGTGTGAAATCTGTACCAAGAATTGTAAGGACTTATTTGGTTCCCTGTCAGAAAAAATCCGATGCCAGAAAGCGGAGTTAATGTCTTCAACTAAGGTCAAATGGTTCAAATGACTCTAAGCACTATGGGACTTAACATCTGAGGTCATCAGTCCCCTAGAACTTAGAGCTACTTAAACCTAACTAACCTAAGGACATCACACACATCCATACCGGAGGCAGGATTCGAACCTGCGACCGTAGCAGCAACGAGGTTCTGGACTGAAGTGCCTAGAACCGCTCGGTCACAGCGGCCGGCCTTCAGCTAAGTCCTATACCAATCACATTACCTCTGTATCTTTCACAAGAGCACTTGGGTCACTTACAGTAATTCAATTTTTGCAAACATCAGCCGTGTATAGTTTTCACAGTTCTGTGAATCGATTCGCGAGCATTCCAGTAATCACAGGACCGTTCTAGCAAAGGGAACGTTACCAAGTCCAGCCTGATTATCGGCGATTAAACGAACTTCGGAAGCAATCATAAAACGATAAAATGGCAATTTCTTGCATTGATGGAATGTGGCAAAACTGTGAACGATGATGTTTCTCTCGGACATCTACAATGTAAAAACTGGGTAAGAAATGTATTTGGTGAAGATGCTAAATCAAGAAGCCGAAATATTTTGAGTTGTATGTGAATTTCAATAACGTTGCCCACATGAACTCATTTTGGCTGGCTGAAAAATACTCGTGCGTACATAATTCCGTTGGAATGAAACACCAGTCGACACACAAGGCAGACTTGGTCAGATAATGACATAATCGACGAGAGACTATAGTGTAACGAGGCTTGTTAATTACCTTAGAAATAAATTCAGCGGCTTTGAAATAACACTGTAATTAAAGTTTTAAATATTTAAATACGTTTACTCACCATGAGTACCTAGTCTAAGTTTATTATGCAGGCGAATATGAGTTTACTGTGGTAGATGCTTTCGTAGCTACGAACTGTTTATTTATTTTTATTCCCATTAGATTTAATGCGTCGCAGAGAGAAGCTACGTAGTGGATTATACATCAAAGAGCAAAGCGCTGCTTTTTTGAGAGCGGAAAAAAGAGGATGTGGAAAAGGTGATGTATGCTACTGCTGTTGCCATGACTCGCGAAAGCGGGTGGTATGCTCCAGACCTCAGCCGATGTGTCCTCCATCCTCAGTAAGAGTTGCACGTCTAACTAAAAGTATGTGTGTGCTGACACGACAAACATTTGAGTCAGTAGCATTTCTCACATGCTTTCTAATCAGTACTAGTGGTTCACCGCCATATGTCGTTCGAACCATCATCACGACGCAGTTAATGACTGTAGTTGGTCAATCAAGTACATATGTGAACAGTTACTGAATGACGTGAGTTCAGCAGGCCATCCGATTCTTGCCCGCATCGCACTACCCAGGGAAGGGGCCGGGTAGAGGGCCCTGCACATCAGCGACGGATCGCCGACAGTATATTGTACTGCTGAGGAAAACCGTACGCTGTGTTTGGCAGCAGTGGCAACTGATCTCTGTATCTCCACGAGAACAGGCGAAAAATAAATGAGAAGTAAACAGGAATTGTAATTTACTGAACTTGTTTTGAAATCCTTTCTTTGGGACTGTAGGTTACTTTACAACACAGGCAGTATTACTGAAACCTGGTGATTAAGGAAGGCAGGATTGGGTTACAATTGTGGACGGCGCCCGAGTCAATTACTATTGGTATGCTTTGCAATTTCACTCATTTATTTTAATAAATAATTTTTGAAAACAAGCCAATGAAGTCACAATCAGAATTTTAAAGCAAGTTAACCACAATCACGGCTGAAGGCCTTTAACGCCAGAATGGCAATTATAGAAAAATTAAACAAACATACATGAAATACAGACAGCAAATAATTTTGCCGGCCGGTGTGGTCGAGCGGTTCTAGGCGATTCAGTCTGGAACCGCGCGACCACTACGGTCGCAGGTTCGAATCCTGCCTCGGGCATGGATGTGTGTGATGTCCTTAGGTTAGTTAAGTTTAAGTAGTTCTAAGTTCTAGGGGACTGATGACCTCAGATGTTAGGTCCCATAGTGCTCAGAGCCATTTGAACCATTTGAGCAAATAATTTTGGAAAACAAGGCAATGTGGTCGCAACCAGAATTTTAAAGCAAGTAACCACAATCACGGCTGAAGCCCTTTAATGCCCAAAATGGCAATTATTAAAAAATTTAACAGACATACTGTCAAACGGTGAATGGTATAGCAAAAGTTAATGTAAAAAAAGAAGCAACAGTCCACCAACCAGGTGAGACAAATGATAGTAACTTAATAATACAACAATAAAATAAAACACAAGGCCAGTGACAGACGGTGCTCCAGGAATCGACCTCTCAGTAGGTCACACCAAAACCACTTTCGCGAGTGAAGAGAAAGGCAGTCAAGAGTTGCATTCAGACCACAAGATAGTAACTCGGACTAGTGGCAGTCTAACGAGCGACTAATGATAATCTTGGTGAGGCTACCTGACATCAAACAAAACAAATGCAAGATGTAAAATTACGTCAGAGACGGAACCGGCGGTCTGGCTCCCGCCTGTGGAATACTGTGCTTAGAGCGCCGGGAACAAGAAGGAATGACTACCACTAAGGTAGAAGAACGCCACCCAATCTACAGTCAAGAAGCTGTCAAACTTACACGCCTCACCGGACAGCGGCGGCAAGGCGAATGAAAATGTACGAGGCGTTTTAAGTAAGAACCGTTTTGAAATTAAAAAAAGACGTGCTAAGATATCTCAATAATTTTATTTTTACATGGAAGCCTGTACCTTAATCTACTTTTCTACATAATTTCCGCCAATATTTAGGCACTTGTCATAACGTTGTACCAGTTTTTGAATACCCTCCTCATAGAAGTCTGCCGCCTGACTTGTTAACCACTACATCACCACTGTTTTGACTTCGTCATCGTCTTGAAGATGCTGACCGCCCAGGTGTTTCTTCAAGTGCAGGAACATATGGAAGTCACTGGGCGCAATATCGGGGATGTACGGAGGATGATCTAGAGTTTCCCATCGAAAAGATGTGTTGAGATCTTTGGTCTGATTCGCCACATGCGGACGGGCATTCTCTTCCAGCAAAACGATGCCCTTGCTCAACTTGCCACGTCTTTTGTTTTGATTTGAATTGAACGGCGCAGATTGTGCAGTGTCTTACAGTAATCTGCTGCATTGATTTTCTCATCACGAGGCGACGACGAACACGACAACGAAGTCAAAACAGTGGTGATGCAGTGGTTAACAAGTCAGGCAGCAGACTTCTATGAGGAGGGTATTCAAAAATTGGTACAACGTTATGTCAAGTGCCTCAATATTGGAGGAAATTATGTAGAAAAGTAGATTAAGGTACAAGTTTTCATGTAAAAATAAAATTATTGAGATACCTTAGCACGTCTTTTTTTAATTTCAAAACGGTACTTACTTAAAAAACAGGCCTCGTACGCTGCCGTTACTTACACTAACCCCCAGGGCAGCTAACTGGGGCGTTAGCCGCCACAAGACAGAAAAATACCGCTGGTTGAACTTAACGATGTAAGAAGCTGAAAATAGTAAATAGTAATTAGAAGCTCAGGAAAGCTAATCAGATCCGCCTTCCCCAGGTACTCCACTCGCTGCTTTTCTCCTCGGCGACACTACGAGCAGCAACACTAACCCAAGTCACTGGAGAATCGCGAGATTACACAATGGTGGAGGTTTCTCTACGTGAATTGCAAAGCATTCAACTTAAACATGCATGATCCGGTTTCGACGAGGTCGTGATCATTGCCCTTCGAGCCATACTCCCCGACAGCGGTCCCGCCGTGGTGTCGCTGCTCCTGCGTCCCCAACCGAACTCCACACTCAAACCACACGGAAAAAGAATGAGGTCGCCCCAAAGATATAGCAGCAGAACTACATATTGATAAGCGCCGCTGCTGCCACTAGCGGACAGGCAACGCCTATGAAACCGAGTGGCGCCAGTGAACACGAGAAGAAGACAAACAACGCAACCATACCAACTAAACGATACAGTCTGGCAGAAACCTACACACGGCACCAACGCGAGCCGCAGCACAGCTCAGTTACATTTTTTTACTGATGCCAAGTGGGTTGTACTCATAATTGCAGTGCCCCAATAAAGGAAAGTTTCCGTTTATTAATCCTCAATTCCCTTTTCATTCATTAGTCATATATTATAGCTACATGTATTAATTCAAGTTGCTTCGCAATCTCTATGTATCTACAGAAATATAGTCAATAGCAGTACTGCTGCTTACCACTTGCTGGTTCCCTAACGGCGGACAGCCGGCCGGAGTGGCCGAGCGGTTCTAGGCGCTACTGTCTGGAACTGCGCGACCGCTACGGTCACAGCTTCGAATCCTGCCTCGTTCATGGATGTGTGTGTTGTTGTTAGGTTTAAGTAGTTCTAAGTTCTAGGGGACTGATGACCTCAGAAGTTAAGTTCCATAGTGCTCAGAGCCATTTGAACCATTTTTAACGGCGGACAGTGTTCAGGAAACGAGACGGGAAAGCTGATTGCCAAACTGCTACCGTGTGGTTTTTGGCCAGAGACAACGCTTCTGCCGACGCCGTGTGACCGGGCGCACGCTTGCGATGCATCGCCACAGCGGATGGAGCCATCTTTTTAGCTATTTGATCGTCCCTGTACGTCGACTCAAAATAACGTGTAGTGAAGCGCAGAACCTCTCATCGCCGCCCTTTTGCAGGCAAAAAGGCATTCTCGTTACTTTAGGACCTCCCATCTACATCTGTATGTATACTCAGCAAGCCGCTTACCAATGTGTCATTCTTTTTCTGTTCCATTCGCGAGTCACGCACGGGGAGAACGCTCTAATTTCTCTGACTTTCTTTCGTCGTAGTCCGAGACGTATGTGGGAGGTAGCAATACGTAGCCCGACTTTGAACGCACGCTCTCGAAATATCTAGATGTACAACGCCCTGTGTTGTAGCGTCTGCCACTGAAGTTGTTGAGCATCACTATATAGCTCTCACGTTTACTGAACGATCCCGTGATTGAATTCGTCGCTCTTCTGTGGTTATTTTTCATCTCACCTGTTAATCTAATTTGGTAATGGTCGCAGACCGATGAACAATACTCAAGAATCGACAAAAAAGTCATTCATGGGCCACTTATTTCTCAGACCGACTAGATTTCCTTAAGATACTTCTAGTGGCTGCGAGCATGGTATATGCTTTCACTACAACTTGTTTTATGAGGTCATTCCATATTAGGTCTCTCTGGACTGTCACTTGTAGGTATTTTACGGATGTTACTGTTTTCATTGATATTTTGCCAATAGCCTAGCCGGTTAGTGATGTATCTCTTCACCTGTTTACGAACAATATGTTACATTAGTTACGTTGAGGGTCAACTGCCAGTGCCTCCACCAACGGTAGATTCTCTGCAACTCATTTCTCATTTCGCTACAGTTTTTGGCGTTGTCACCTTGTTTTAGAAAACAGCATCGTCAGTTAAAGAAGCCTCACAGACCTTCCACTAGATCATTCACATATTGTAGGCAGCTTTACCCGTATAATACTACTTTGTTATACTCCAGAAATACTCCATTTTTGTATTCCTTCGATTGGATTTCGTTAAGGGGACGTCGACGTGAACGGCCTGTTTTTTTATTCTTCGCTTTCGGTGCGCGTTACCAGTGACATGCAGTGCGGAGGAAGTTTCGGTTTTGTACCGACACTGAATGACATTAACTGAAGCTGTACAAGGAAATTTATTAAACTGTCAGTTACAGTTTAAGAGTTACAGCATTTTTCCTAATAGATGGTTTTATAACACTCGTTTCATTTCTTGTACTATTTTATGGTGCATTATCAGTGTAACAGCATTCGTATTGTGGCAGGCTGCTGTCAACATTCATATTAACACATTATGCCTGTCGTTTTGTAGTCTGTATTGCACATGAGGAAACAGAAAAATCTTTATTATACCACGTAACTATTTTGCTCAGAAATTACCGCTAAAATTATATGCAGAATGACAAACATAAAAATATTATGCAATGTATTAGGCATGATAAAATGAGACTATACCATTCTTCACTTGGTAGAAATTTGGTGAACATAGCTCAAACCATAGTGAAGATATATATACCTAAAGTTCAGAAAATGTAGTTTCGAGAAAGTGAGAAAAGACTGTTCACAGTGCTTTTGACTCATCGAATGCCTATGTCAGAACATTCCAGCAGCATATTCTTGCTGGCCAGCTGTTTCTTTATCCTCTACACTTTTTCATTAGTCCTTTCCTTACTCTGAACTCTTCAATGATGGCCTCTTCAACCTTTCAGCTTCAACTATTCGCTGAAGATCTATGGCAGTCGGAGCAACTATCATATTATTTCCTGGTTAGATGACCAGTTTGTCCGTTATTTTTGTCCTGATAATTGCACCATCATTGAAACATATGACAGCACCCATCGCACCTATTTTGAGTACCGTCCATCCAACAAACACTGTTTTTGGTACTTTTTGCCACAAACAACTGTTGAAACTCTTGTTATGGTTCTGTGTGTGGCCATGTAGACATCTACTTAATAATTTTGAATCTGCAAAGTCCATGTATATTGACTTTATTGTTTGCATGACTGTGGCAGTGCGACAGTGAACTGAAAGGAGACGTGGTTGATGTACAGACATTTGTTCAAAGAGCGTTTAAGAACAAATAAACAATTTGAAAGTTGATAATGTACACATTTTTGGAAACGGGATAGATTATTCTTTCAAATGGAGATAAACATTTTTTCCTATTTTTCAGTCATTTTCACGTCCAGGTGCTCTTAATACTAACATACTGAGATTTTACAAAGTCCTGGATCCACTCACTAATGCGGTCCGATACTCAGTAAGGTCGTATTTTGTCCACAAAGTGATAGTACAGAACTGCTTGTAACACCTTCTTAGTGAAGTCTCGCGAGGCACAGTGCCCTCCGCACCTGTACCAATACGTCACAGCCGTTTCTGAACTACCTGAGAGAATGCCATGCACTGTCATCTGACGCCCTCTTCCAGACACTCGACGCCACTTATAGAAAATGGAATTAACATGTCGCGCTCCTACTGAACCTGTGGGAATGGCTCAGGTAACTACCTGCTGAGAGCTGACTAAAATGCCAGCACTTCTTAGCTACTGGAATGTAGCGCAGAAACCTTTTGAGGGAATACAACTCCCAGGCTGTAATAGCCAATACCCATCAGAAAGAAAGAAAGCCAAATACAAATAACTTGATAATTTCAATCACAGATTAGAGGAAAATTTCAAACTCATTGATGACAATCTGAGACCACACTGATCTTTAATTAAGCAGTCATAAAACTAAATCAGTCTTTTATGCAGTTAGAGTAATTTTCCCCAGCCATTGAGAATCACCGAATAATTGCTCACATGGAGGACCACCAAAAGGAGGGCGCAGAGTAATTCTGACATTCTCCATTTGGTTAATTTAGATCATGCTCAAAATTACGGATTTTCTTAACGGTTCCTCGCCGTTACGTTTACCGCGCTGTGGCGTAGACATACCAGTTGTCCCTCATGCGGAGAATTCGGGCTCAAACAGGTGTCCCCACCAGAGAGGCAGAGAGACAGTTGCGCCATCCGGGACGAGGCAGCACCAGCGATTGGTTCCCTGGCGCTGTCGTGTTGCCTGCTGGGACCTAATTGTGATCTGCAGGCGCAAACTGCGATGCAGTGCTCGAGTTTGCTGATGTCAGACCCTTTCACTTTGCGGATAGCGGAGTTCCGGTAGTTACCGCCATTTTGTTATTGAAGTGTTGTCTCTCGTTACCTCAGGAATGGCTGTGGTTAGGGCTGCCCGTGTAGATCAGTATGTTTTGTATTCGGAAGCTTGCAGCAGTCACATTGATTGCTACCGAGTAGTTACACCGCTTGCACAGCGATCACCCAGCCTTGCAACCTTACAAATAGTAACGAATTAAGCTGTTCGGCACCTGCTCATGTTTTCGTTACAACCGTTTCATGGGTAATATCTTCTCATTCCCTCGTTCAACCATTCCTCGCTCTCCAGGGACTGTACGTAACCACGTTTAAGGTCATTGTGTTTTGATGCGTCTTCTTGTGTTAATTCCTTATCCTACAACGAGGTGGCTTCGTGCCAAGTCACTCGAATTTGTGAGTGAATGCTAGAAAACTAGTGGCAGGGCTATACTACATTCTTGTGTATTTCTGCAATATTTATCATAATTACTGCCTATTTTGTTATGGATCTTTCCCACTGTTCCCCTGTCATTAAACGAAGTTATCAATTAGGCGACAAAACATCTGCCGAGAGAATGAGTCCGACAACCTTTACGGTCCAGGGAACGCAGATCAGCAAACGAGTGTAACTCCCTGTAAGAGATGGAAAGGCGATTGGCAGAAGAACATCATACCGCTTCGGTCATCGAGTACAAACAAAAGACCAGCATCTGCTGCAACATCAACAATTAAGAGTTTGTCCCACTAGAATCGGTGGGAGCCCCCGACCGTACATGTGGTTTTATTAAAATTTAGCTCTTCAATTTCAAGAAATTGCAGCGAGACTTCTTATTCCCTGTAAGTAATGAAGCCCTGCTACAGTGTAATTTATGCACAAATCCATTCAAACACTGCGCCAAAAAAGAAAGAGAGGACTTTATATTCTTCCTTCTTTTGTCTCATCATAAGGCAAACAGGCGTCAATCAGCTTACTCATCTTTTCTGGTCTTGAGGAACATCTGAAACCAGCGGATGAGATCTGCAAGTTTAAGTTTACTTGTAGCTGTGTGTAGTTGACATCGAAACTACGAAAGCTGCCCTGGAGAACTTTGTAGATTATTTCTGTGTTCCGCAGCACTGTTCTGCAAAGTTTGCATGAGACCGAAAGGAAGTTTGCACCCCTACTCAGAATACTCAGAATTGCCTCATCACGGGATTGCACCTGCGCGAAAAGCCTCTCTCTCTCTCTCTCTCTCTGTCTCTCTCTCTCTCTCTCTCTCACACACACACACACGTATTTAATTTATTTTCGGACGCCCCTAGGAAATGGCAAGAAAACTAACAAAAAAAAAAAACTGTGTCACAAATGTTTATCAGTTTTTTTGCATGTACTCCAAACAATACCAACTCTTCTTGTTGCTTGTGAACGTTTACACTGCACTGTTTACTGTTCGTAAGACGCTCCTTCCGCCCGCGCCTAGCTGTCCATTACGCCGCATCGAGTCCCTCCCGCGGACGGGGCCTTGGTGATTGTATTGACGCATTCTTGGCGAAGTGAGGCGCGCTAGACAAACAACGCGACGTGCTCCTTCGCGGATTTAATCGGAAAGGTTTATTAGCGGACCTGGGCCAATTTTCTGCTCTACTGTACATGTAATACCAGCTTATATGGTTCACCATCATTTCGTTGGCCCTCCAGACGGGGTTAAAAGTTCTCACAACTCCGAAGTCAATAATTAACGCCCTGTAACAATCCAACCACTTTCAGAAAGTTTCCGAGATGTTACTACAGGACAGTAATATCTTCACCGCCAATAGTTCGGTACACCGCCTCCAACTGGTACTAACAGCTTCCGCCTATAATCAGCACGAAAAATGAAAAACTCACAAAAATACACCTCTCAGATCTCTCCAGAAAACCTCGTTAGGTCCGTCTCTTTGACTGAAACACTAGCGGACACACTTCACTTTAAGACTCGCTTAGAACACCGAAAAGCTCAATCCTAAATCCTCTCGGCTGATCATGAAAGGACCACTTTACTCCTACTTCTGAAGGACAGTAGGAAAACAGCAACTAAGACCCAGAGGGCACATGATTTCCACACTCTGCGGGGGCTGCCGGTAGGCTCTTCGATTTCGAGGGATCCAAACAGCTCCACGACTTGACTTAGCTCTTAACCATACAGACAATCAGAATCTAGAGCAGAATTTGGGCAAACAACGCTTATGTAATGTGCAGCTCCCTGGAGGGACCTTTGCAACTACTCACTGCAACGAATTTTGGAAAACACCGGCCATCACGGGGAAATTATTCGTCTCTGAAATCAGCCTTGATGTTTCCGGACACAACCAGTGTAGGAGGATTTGCGAAGAGTTGCCCAGTACCTACAGTCTGGAGAAGTCTTCCGTGGTGTACAGAATAGTCACAGGCTATTTAGTGGTAATGGAGTATTTAAACTGATTATTTTTCTCGATGGTAACTGTTTCTACTTACTATAAATAATTTTTGCATTGTACAGTATAGCAGTATTTCAAAACAAAGATTTGTTCGGCATGTACACTACTAGCGGAAAAGTGCTCTTATCGCGGCACAAAAAAGGCAAATACTCGTATGCTACTGCTTTAAAAAGACTCTAACTGATAAGTACGGCACCTATTCTCATTCACTCATTCAGAACAACTCTTTGTCATTGTCTCTTTTTTGCGTGTGTTTGTCACCATCTCCTGCGTCACAGCTAAACTCTCCTCCGTTCTGTCCTGCTGCTGCTGCTGAGAATCTCTTCTCATTGTCACTATCTCTCTCTTCTTTCTTGTCACTCTCATAGACTCTGTCTTTAATTATCACTGGTTCTCACCCAATTCCATTTTCTCCTTCTCTTCATTCCTCTCCCACTCGCAGTGTCTCCTTCACTCTTTCGCTAGCACTGTTCTGTCATTGTCGATTATGTTCCACTGCCACTGCGTCCCTCTCTTCCTCTAACACTGCCATTGTCTCCTTCGTTCTTTCTATATCACGACCACTATTTACCACACCGAGTATTTATTACTGTTCATCTCTTTGCCACTGTCACTGTCACTTCCTCTCTCAGTACAAAAAAAGCACGAGTACCTTCGCATGCCAAAACTTTTGAAAAAATTTTTAACGTTTATGAGAAAAGTAGAATGAAGCAGCTGGTTCTCCACTCTTTAGTCAGTCTTTTAAAACAGTAGCGTATTAGACTTTTCTTGTTCTTCAATGTGACAAATGGCTCTGAGCACTATGCGACTTAACTTCTGAGATCATCAGTCACCTAGAACTAATTAAACCTAACTAACCTAAGGACATCACACACATACATGCCCGAAGTAGGATTCGAACCTGCGACCGTAGCGGTCGCTCGGCTCCAGACTGTAGGCGCCTAGAACCGCACGGCACAATGGGAACATTTTCCTGCTGATTCCCTTCTTTCCCTTGACACAGCAGGGCTTGTCACTCATAAGAAAAGAACTTTTTAAGTCTATAAGTCTATAATCCATAAGGCAAGTATATAAGTCTATAATCTATAGAAAACTATATAATTGTTTACGTCAGATCCAAATTTATGGACACAAAAATGTAGCGTGTGCTTCAGTACTACAACATAAGGTTCTCACGACCTTTGTAATGATAATGGAGATATCTTACATCGTATTTCTCCGTTATACGTTATTTCATTAGCTATGTTTTCACCTCACATCCGACATCACGTACGTATTTTACGTACGCAAGTAGGGTAACTTCGAGCGTCTGTATCTCGGAAACGGATAAAGATATTAAATTTTTCAGGGTTGTTCGAGATTAGCATCTTAGGAATATTTTGTAAAAATTACAGCTATTGGATGTGGACACCTGTGTTGGAATCCGCGGCTAGGTTTTGGTACCGGAAAAGAATGTTTTTACGATTTTCTCAGAAACTGCACAGAAAGTAAAAGGTACTTTCGTAAGCCCCTTAAGGGCCACCATAGACTACATGTAATGCAAAAATAGCCAGCTGATTTTCTCCATTTGTCTAAGCTGGAGGGAAGCAGCAATATTCGAAAATTGACCCTGTACTGTAGGGCAGTTGCGATAAGATGATACTTCTGTGAGGTATACAAGTGGCCCTTTGCACAATGGCTATTTAAAACACTTGAACCTACCTTTCTATCATCAACGGAATCAGATTTAAGAGGCGCGGAAAAACCTCATTTCTATAAGCGGCGATTTAGACCATATAGTTTACTGCATGCTGCCACATGCATACTGATATAACATCTCTGTTTCCTCCTCATTTGTAACAAGGCTAAAAAAATACCAATGGAAACATGGAATAATTATTGGGATTTCCAATTCCTACTTCATTAACGGACATAAGGGGGAGGGGGGATGTAACTCGGTACTGTTTCCGTTGTAATTAAAATATTTTCATGTAATTACGATCTCACAGACTAGATGAGTACCTCGTGCTATTGCAAATATGTATAGGAAAACAATAAGTAGATGCTGCAATTGTTCTGTTCCTTAGATTTGATTTCGTTCACTGACTTCCTGAAACACACAGAATTCTCAAATTTCAAGAAACATTATTAACGATTTAATTATTTTTTAATATTATTAAAGAATACAAAGTACCTCCCTTAGTGGAAGATACGATTTTCCGTCAGATTTTCTCCTTTCAGAGTTGTTGTTTAGTGTGAAGACGCCCATAAAATTGTCATGAGCAAAATCCAAACTAAGAGAAAAAGGATTATGTTTTATTGCTAAAACTCATTAGCAGATGCATAAAAAATAATTTATTAGAAACAAATTCACCTAAAATCACTAACATAACAACCACAACATTCTCGAGCTTCTATGAAACGATCACAGGACCACGAATCAGTTCTTTAAGTTGTTCATTCTTCGTTCCACGTATTCTCATATATTCTTCCCATCTTTTCAAATCTTTCATGCATTTGTTTTCCAACTTGTGTGTTACGAGATTAAACATTAGAACAAATGCGGAGAAGAACAGATGTGAAACCTGAAACCATCGTCTTAACAACAATTAAAAATATCCACTGTGCGAATTCTCTCACGCCCAGGAGCTCATAAATCCTTGAAAGAAAGAGGTAATGTACACAAAAGTAGCAAACATGCAACCCACGCAAACTTTATCTACACAGGAGCGCGACCTGTGGGAACTAAAGTGTTCGACTCTGCCTTCATTTTACATATTTTATGTCATGGAATCGAAAGAGACATTTATTCTGCCTGCGCCACCTATGCTACGATTGCAAGCGACCGAGCTGAAGCGTTTACGTGGTGAAAGTGCTTTTATATCACAATTATGTGGCAGCGGCTGTAGCAGACGGGACCTGTGAGCAGGCATCACTCAGCTGCCCCGCTCCTACCTCTCCGTACCGCCCCGTTGCAGCCGCCGGCGCAGTGCAGTAATTAGCCCACGTCTCGGTTAATGGACTTGTTCGGGCGCGCCTCTCGTACGCAGCAGTGCGGCCGGCGTTATCTGCACACGCGAGCCAGCCAGCTGGAGGACATTTGTCAGACTGGCACGTGCGAAATTGCAGGACGCAGCGCGTCGCGATACCTATCTAGCTGGCGCCAGTAAATTACGCACGGCCGCAAGATCGCAATCGCCCGCGCTGCGTGACATGCTGAGCGCTGTGAAGGCTTGCGGCTGCGGGGCTCCACATGCAGCAGGGCTACCAACGCGCGCTGTACAATGTAAAGGCTTGCGGTGGCGGGGCTCCACATGCAGCAGGGCTACCAACCCGCACTGAGCATTGTAGCGAACGAGTAAATTGAGTATGCACAACGGCGTTTTCGGCTGCAAACGACAGTCGATCAGGTGACATCCCTCGCTCGCTAATTTAGTCACCATATGCAGTCCATCGTACATTGTTATTTCCATATTTTAACGTTCCTGTTATGATAGAATGCCAAATATATATTATAATTAAATGTCAGTTAATGGGACATTCACGGCAAGACTGAAGAGAGCTCAGAGTTGTAAGTGATTGCTGTGGACTTGTGCTTAGATTTTATATGAACGCTTGGTGTCTGTCCTTTCGGTGTATGGCCTCAATGGGCACTGCATCCACCACCTTCAGTGCGGATGCACAATTACTTTCGGGAACTGCGGGTAGATGGTGTCTGGGGAGGAATGTGGGTTGCCTGAAAACAGTCCTCGCAGTGGCAATAAACACTGTGTCTGGGTGGCTCAGAGGATCGATGCTATTTACATAGCCGGCACGGTAGCTTACAGTGTTCGGTCAGAGAGCCGGTTGGCTTCTGTAATAAAAAACTGAGTGAAAGGATCAACCACCGAACTTGAACAGGATGTCTTGCGACGTCCGCAACGATCAAACACAACGATAAAAAAAAAAAAAAAAAAGTTATCGCAGCTGCCTAGTAAGCAGGAGATCCCGAGTTCGAATCCTAGTCAGGCGCACACATTTTGACTCGTTCCTGTTGATTTTACACAAAGTCCCAGTGCAGCTGACAGCAATAGTTCCTTTACTTTCTCCTTCTCCCCCCCCCCCCCTCCACCTACAATTTACGTAACTTGCTGTCAGAGATGTGCAATTATCGAGTCGAAGGAGGCAGGTTCGCGTAATGATACATGTAACGCAACCCGAGAATTGCTTATTGATGTAATAGAAATCTGTTCTGTGATATTCGATGCTATTTACATGTAAGAGCTTGCTCTCACAGGAATGAGTTTCTTCGATTTTGTGACTTCAGTCTGATTGAAAAACGAGATATCAAATGACTACGAGTAAAACAACCTGCAATGACATTTATATTTTATCTTGTCTGAAATATTTGGCCGTTTGTCCCAAATAATTGTCCTATTGGGGTGCAGGTGAAAACTTTGCGGGAAAAGAGGGCGGAATAGATGGACAGACGGAGAGACGGAAGGACAAGACGGACACAGATGTGGGGCTGAGGGTATAGGCAGAGAGGGAAAACAAACGGAGAAATGGAAGACGAGGAGATGGACAGAGAGGGCTGCTACGAGGAGGTGTGAGAGAGGGAAGGAGGAGATGGGCTACCTAGGCAAGCGCGGATATTCAGACAGTTTAAATACAGGGTGTTACAAAAAGGTACGGCCAAACTTTCAGGAAACACTCCTCCACACAACGAAAGAAAATATGTTATGTGGACATGTGTCCGGAAACGCTTACTTTCCATGTTAGAGCTCATTTTATTACTTCTCTTCAAATCACATTAATCATGGAATGGAAACACACAGCAACAGAACGTACCAGCGTGACTACAAAAACTTTGTTACAGGAAATGTTCAAAATGTCCTCTGTTAGCGAGGATACATGCATCCACCCTCCGTCGCATGGAATCCCTGATGCGCTGATGCAGCCCTGGAGAATGCCGTATTGTATCACAGCCGTCCACAATACGAGCACGAATAGTCTCTACATTTGGCACCGGGGTTGCGTAGACAAGAGCTTTCAAATGCCCCCATAAATGAAAGTCAAGAGGGTTGAGGTCAGGAGAGCGTGGAGGCCATGGAATTGGTCCGCCTCTACCAATCTATCGGTCACCGGATCCGTTGTTGAGAAGCGTACGAACACTTCGACTGAAATGTGCAGGAGCTCCATCGTACATGAACCACATGTTGTGTCGTACTTGTAAAGGCAAATGTTCTAGCAGCACAGGTAGAGTATCCCGTATGAAATCATGATAACGTGCTCCATTGAGCGTAGGTGGAAGAACATGGGGCCCAATCAAGACATCACCAACACTGCCTGCCCAAACGTTCACAGAAAATCTGTGTTGATGACGTGATTGCACAATTGCATGCGGATTCTCGTCAGCCCACACATGTTGATTGTGAAAATTTACAATTTGATAACATTGGAATGAAGCTTCATCCTTCAAGAGAACATTTGCACTGTAATGAGGATTGACACATTGTTGGATGAACCATTCGCAGAAGTGTACCCGTGGAGGCCAGTCAGCTGCTGGTAGTGTCTGCACACGCAGTACATGGTACGGAAACAACTGGTTCTCCCGTAGCACTCTCCATACAGTGACGTGGTCAACGTTACCTTGTACAGCAGCAACTGATCTGACGCTAACATTAGGGTTATCGTCAACTGCACGAAGAATTGCCTCGTCCATCGTTCTAGGTCTACCCCAGTCGCGAGTCATAGGCTGGGATGTTCCATGCTCCCTAAGACGCCGATCAATTGCTTCGAACGTTTTCCTGTCGGGACACCTTCGTTCTGGAAGTTCTGTCTCGATACAAACTTACCGCGCCACGGCTATTGCCCCGTGCTAATCCATACATCAAATGGGCATCTGCCAACTCCGCATTTGTAAACATTGCACTGACTGCAAAACCACGTTCGTGATTAACACTAAGCTGTTGATGCTACGTACTGATGTGCTTGATGCTAGTACTGTAGAGCAATGAGTTGCATGTCAACACTAGCACCGAAGTCAACATTACCTTCCTTCAATTGGGCTAACTGGCGGTGAATCGAGGAAGTACAGTACATACTGACGAAACTAAAATGAGCTCTATCATGGAAATTAAGCGTTTCCGGACACATGTCCACATAACATCTTTCCTTTATTTGCGTGTGAGGAATGTTTCCTGGAAGTTGGGCCGTACCTTTTTGTAACACCCTGTATACTTTCTAGAGTACATATAGAAGAGAAACTCTCTAAAATATACATCAAACCAGCATTTCAAGCATGGCCAATAGACAGAGGACATAGCATTAGAATCGATCTTAGAGTGCAGATAAATATTCGTCACAGTGTGGCGATTGACGAAACGGCTGAGGCCTGATGGACGGCTGGCCCAGTTACAAAGCTTTCAGAGGATCTCGCGTTATCTCTGTTCCTCAGAAAGTCTCTTGTTATTACGTCGCACTGGGCGACACCTTTCGGCGCCACGGTATTACGCTCGCGCAGCCAGCGACCTCGGCTTGAGTGGACTGGTTGAGTGTACAGTGGCGCTGGGGGCGACGACGCGGCCAGCAGTTCGCCCACAGGCGACGGCGGTACAGCTGACGGACGAGGAATTGTCTCGCGCGTCTGAAAAATATGCAGATTCCGCCGCAGAACGATGGCTGTAAAAAGAAATGGCGCTCTGCAAACAGCTTAACTTCAAAGATCGCTGACGAAGTTACCGCTAAATATTCTACCCCAGCTATACACGACCACCGACAAAGTTTGTTTGGTAGTTTTAACAGTAGGAGAGAGAGACAGAGGGAGAGAGAGAGAGAGAGAGAGAGAGAGAGAGAGAGAGAGAGAGAGAATGAATGTTCTTGTGTACTTTCCGAATACAGCTGTCGTTTCGGCAACTTCTTCACATGGTAGTTGAGGCTTTTTTTTTTTTTCATTTTTGACGAAGTAGTGCTGATTGTCAGAGAGTTACATCAGGTATTCTGATATTTCTTTTCTTCGTTATTAATAGTACCAGTTGTGAAACATAGTTCATAGACCATGAGATGCGAACAGAAAACAACAATCTTAACGAAGTATATATTAAATATTATATCAAAACGTCTCCTCATGCGTTAGAAACAAATTATTTTTAGAAAATGTGTATCAGATCTGAAATTACTGTTAGCCATAGAATAAGAAACCAAGCAGGATAAACCCTTTTAATCTCCTTTTCTGAGAAATGGATGTGGCTTTTTTATAACGATGTACAAAGAAAGTGAACAGGTTGAAACTGATACGAAGAACAGTCAACAAAGAGAGAGAGAGAGAGAGAGAGAGAGAGAGAGAGAGAGAAGGAACGTGAGTACAGCTTTATGATAAGGTTGGTCTCCTGACGTTTTTGTGTGGAATGAATCGTGAGTCTTAAATAAGAAGTCTGTAAGACATATTCAAACAGTCTGTCAGACAGTTTCAATCAGTTCAAATAGGCTAGAAGAAAACGGAAGGTGAAATCACAACTGCAAATACCAGGTCTGGAGAGACTACGTAGAAAGTGAAGGAATTTCAAGCGGAGGAGAGTTCTCGACAGTCCAGGGCAAATACTGGAACAGTCAATGGACGGCGTAAGATCCGAATGTAGAAAAATACGAGTTTCGTTCAGTGGTTAGTTTGAATTTTAAGGCAGGCTCATTTTAATAACTCGTAGATCCCCTTTTTGTTCTTTCCGCTTTTTTTCAACATATGTCTTCCTTTAGTGGATCTTAAGGGGCGCAGAGGTGGAATTAGTTTCAGAAGTAGTAGTCTACATTAATTGAAGGATTTCGAAATAATTCTTGCAGAGTATTGGTGATCTAAAATAGTATTGTATGATCAATATCGCTATCCTTACTCTATCGGGAAGTTTCGACTGTATCGCAGGATTGATCGGCGTGCTGAGGTTCTGCCCCTTCGGATTTCTTCTGCCCCTGTTGATCGTTGATGTTCACATTACATGAGACTCACATCTGAGTAAGAAGTGGGACCTTTTTTCCTGTCAACAATGTCAGATTAATTATGCGTTACGCTTCGATTTAGACGTGTATCTTCGTCGGCCACGAGAACTGTTGGCCAATCTGCTGTTAACGAATGCGTGCTGAGTGGGCATACACGTTGCTGGGTACACCTGTGCAAGTGCGACATCGAATAAGGTGGCGTTATGGTTAGCACATTGCACTACAGTCTGGAACAGCGCGACCGCTACGGTCGCAGGTTCGAATCCTGTCTCGGGCATGGATGTGTGTGATGTCCTTAGGTTAGTTAGGTTTAAGTAGTTCTAAGTTCTAGGGGACTGATGACCTCAGAAGTTAACTCCCATAGTGCTCAGAGCCATTTGAACACTGCACTCGCATTTGGCAGGTCGGCGGTTTAAATCAAAGTCTCTCCATTGTACTGTCTCCTCCCATTTGTGTATGCGCGAAGCTGCTACGCTGATTCTTTTTTACTGATTACTTTTTGCTTTTCAGTAGTCGCGCAGTCGTTAGGTAAAAATGGAGAACAGCGCAAGAAGGTACGGTTTTCTATAAATGTTCTCTTCAGATAAAGTTACAGATTGAAAACAAAGCGCCCTAGTATGTGTGACTTTACGAGGTAATACACGCAAAACAGTGCTACCGACAGAAGCTATACCACCATCTGATTCTATCTTTGAATGTTTTCTCTAGTAATTTGTATATTTTGACTAGAATGGTGATATTCTTATACGTGAACATTTCTTGTCTTTCCACATTTAAATAAAAATTACGTAATCTAAATTTTTGTATTGATAATTGCCGACTAGCTCATAAATAAAATCCAGAGGTATCAGTTATTGCTCGCAGTTAGCTCTGACAACTGAAGAACCTCCGTTGTAAGGAAATTCAGATACCTTTCGTCCTGCAACATTAACATAATTCACAGCGATTCTCATTTAAAAGACTATGCTCCGTATACCTAGGATGGAATATCTCAACCATCATTGGATTAAAGAATTCTTTCCCCTTTCTTGGATACTCTGTTACGATACTGGAATAGCCGTTCATTGCTTGTATCTTTGCCGGCCACACCGTACAATAAAGTTTCCCCAAAGTACTTGGAGGAAAGTCACTTACTTTCAAAACTGTTGTACTTTCTTTTTTTCCAAACCCACACGAGACAAGATGCATAACTCAGTACGCAAGACGCTAGAGACAAGAAGCAATAAAAACTAAGACAATGCCTTATATTACTATATATCCTAAAAATCAATACACTAGCAGCCGCGCAGAGTATTCGCGTGGTCGAAGGCAACGTCACGGTCTGCGCTGCTCAAAAAAATGGTTCAAATGGTTCTGAGCACTATGGGACTTAACTTCTGAGGTCATCAGTCCCCTAGAACTTAGAACTACTTAAACCTAACTAACCTAAGGACATCACACACATCCATGCCCGAGACAGGATTCGAACCTGCGACCGTAGCGGTCGCGCGGTTCCAGACTGTAGCGCCTAGAACCGCTCGTCCACCCCGGCCGGCTGCGCTGCTCACCCCGTCGGAGGTTCGAGTCCTTCCTCGGGCATGGGTGTGGGTGTCGTCCTTAGCGTAAGTTAGATTAAGTAGTGTATAAGCTTAGGGACCGATGACCTTAGCAGTTTGGTCCCTTAGGACCTTACCACAAATTTCCAAAAAAATTTCAATACACTAGCGACAGCTTCATGTTCTGTAGACTTCGTTACTCTTAGCCTTTTTGACACTTCTTATTTCAATATTAATTTTGTGAAGATTAATAAAAACTTGTGTCATGACATGTGCTAATTATTCTGAGGTATAATTTCTAATTTTCCGCTGAAATAAAAGAGTGGTTACACTACCCTGCTTTGGATATTCCATGATTTTCTCACATCGCTCCAGGCAAATGTCTGGATGTCCTTTGAAAGAGCAGAGCCGATTTCCTTCTCCACCCTTGTTACAATCAGAACTTGTGCTCTTTCTCTGATGGCTTCAATATCGACTGGATGTTAAGCCCTACTTTTCCCTCCTTCCTAGGACTGCGAGTGTGTGTTAGCGTATTCATGATTACGGGGAATTTGACTATACCGGTTCCTCCTCAGTGTCACATTGTTTGCCATCTCTGTCAATGGCATTTCCTCAGTAGTCAGGAGCCCTGTCAAATGCTCTTTGTTTGTGGATGACTTTACAATCTGCTGCTCTTCCTCTGATCTTACAACGACGACGAGGATGCTGGAAACCTGGCCTGGACAACTGGTCTCCTGTTCTCAATTTTAACCGTGCTCGTTGACGTTTTAACCAACCGGTTCTGACAATGGGGGACAATTTTTACGTTTTCAGGAAACTGTTCGCTTTTTGGGTTAATTATTTGACTCGAAATTAATTTGGCTCCCATACCTGAAGGACCTCTGAACAAAGCTGCCAAGAAAGCACGTCGGGATGGTGCTGTCCCGTCCCGTTGCACGCCAGCATCTCATTTTCTGACAGACACATCATGAGTCAATGGGAGACTGAATTGTTGTAGGTGACAGAAAACAAATTGTGGTCGCTCAAATCGACCACACAGGCATGGCGGAATTCACGTCAGCCTCACCACTGGAGGTAGGTTCAGCTTACCACGCTGCGCATCTCACATAGCCCTTTAAGACATGGTCTCTTCCTCCGGCGGGAGGATCCATCATTCTGTGATGCTTGTGGTGTGCCACTTTGAGTCCAGCATATTTTGGCAACGAGCCCTCAGTCTCGACGGAGATCTGCCCACTATCCTCGCAAAGACTGATCAGAGTGTTACAAGAGGTTTGACATTTTGTGTGCCGTCAGGCCTCATCCGTAAATTGGTGAGGAAGGAAGGCAGACTTTAAAACATTATAAACAGCTCCGCATGTGTGCTTCCCACTCATGAAATTGGCATGCTGACTTTCCATCAGGGCGCTGATGACCATGCTGTTGAGCGCCACTCACCTCAAATCATAATAATAATAATCATCATCATCATCATCTATAGCGATTCCGCAATTACTCACTTCCCAAAAATTCTACCTATTGCAGACAGAATGCAAATCAACATGTCTGGCTTTGTATGTGCGTTTTTTCTATAACGAAGAAAACGATAGTGCTTCTGAAGAGCAGCTACTTCTGATGAGACGACTTGAGAAAACGAACTGTGTAATTACCTAAACTACGAAAGAGAGCGTCTTGTGACAAGTTCAGACGGGAGAGAGTCTCTACGGAGGTCATGTAAGCTATCATAGCGTAAATCGTCTTACCACCTCTGTATGCGGCTAAGATGAACCACGAACAGTTTCCACAAGATCAGGTAGTCAGCCTTCCTTACTCACCAGTAAATATTGAGATGACAATACATGTCTGGGGACAAATGCCAGGCTTATGTTCTTGTGTACGGAGATAATCTAAATTACGAATATTTTTAGTAATCTTTCGCACTAGTGTTATCAAACCACGAAACAGAAATAGAAATTTTAAGACAGTAACCGACGCTTCTGAAATTGGCGTAACAACTCTGATGCATCATTCAAGTTTTTAGGTAAATTAAGGGCCTCAGCGCGCCATACTACTATACTAAAGAACACTTAATGATGCGCATACATTCTCATTACACTACCTGTAGCTGAGACATCTGTTCGAAACAGTACTGCTGTGCATAGTTGTGTACTCAGCAATAGAGCTCAGTGGCGCCAGACTCATCGTATCCAAGTGTTTCCTAATTTTGTTATACTTCTAACTGCTGTTTATTTTCTTTTTCATGTTCCCTTTCTTCACTTTCATTTATATTTCTAGGCTTCTTTTATTTTCTAGAATGTGTAGCTGAACAATTTGTGCCGAGTCCAGTAATTCATACACCGCCGATCTATGAGGTTGTATTCTTGCAGTCTTCTTTCCCATATTGCTTGCGATAGACAGAAATATCATGCTATCTCAGTGTAAGCCGTACTTCATAAAACAGAAATTATTTCTCCCATAGCAGACAAGTACTACATATGCGACTTCTAAATAAACCATTAACATAGTTTTGCGTTTTTTGTTTTCCGAATAATTTTCTTAGCTTATTATTTCTGCTGTGCTCCTCAGATCCCAACAGGGAGTGGGTCAAAGAGTACCGACCATCGAACAGAGAAAATGTTCTTCTCGCTATGTCAACTGCGAAAGATCATATAGTTGTACGTCTGTAGCAATTGCTTCACTTTGTAATGTAACGAACTACGGGAGGTTAAGCTGAGATTCAACAGCTGAGCCCCATCTCATCTTACGGAATGGGAATAATTAAATTTTCGAAGTGCACAGTTTATTTTTATACTGACCATTTCTGCTTGAAATTACACAATTTTAAAAAAATTGAAAAAGGCATTGTGGTCCTTTTATACTGTAACAATGTTCGAGAATATGGACAGATGGCAGTTGCTCGAGTCTCAGCGCAGCATCTGTTCCTCGGTGTTTCCTTTACCTTTACGGTCTCTCAACGCAGTCGGCTGGGCTGCAGTGGTCGCCTTTCAGGTTCAGGAACACCCGCATATACATATGAATCGATGCGCTATTGAGGACGTAGGTTGTACAGGAGGCGGGGCCAGCGGCAGAGGAAATGGAACGCCATCCGGGTGAGGCACGACTTCCGGGCATACGTCACGCTGGACGCCCCGCCGGCAAACGGGCCACAGCTTCGTCGCCTAGCAACCAGTAGCGGTCTCTGTGCTTCTGGAACCTACTGTCTTCGACGAAAAGATCTTTATTTACATTTAAATTTATACTCCGCAGGCGACCCAACGGTGTGCGGCGGAGGGCACTTTACGTGCCACTATCATTGCCTCCCTTTCCTGTTCTACAGAGGTACATATGGAAATTTGTGGTAAGTACTGTGGGACCAAACTGCTGAGGTCATCAGTCCCTAATGTTACACGCTACTTAATCTAACTTAAACTAAATTACACCACATACACACACCCATGCCCGAGGGAGGACTCGAACCTCGGACAGTGACAAGATGCCGCAAACAGCGCGGCTACGCCGCGGCTGGCGATATGGGAAAGGACACACACACACACACACACACACACACATATATATATATATATATATATATATATATATATATATATATATATATAATACGTGCACCTGCTACCGCTGGGTCATCTGCAACCCTTTCTGTAACACACACCATGGAATATACGTGTTGGTCGATGACACCACAAAGCAAGCATCATCTCGAAATGACAGGCGCTAAACTACTCAGTAAAAGACTGTCAGCCCATTTCTTGGTTATCTTAAACTATTGGGAGTGATATCGAGATAATAAGTAGTAGAATTAACATGTTATTGCTAGAAAAATGGTAGTTTGTAATGACAAAAGTTAGACCTATAATGAGACCACCTAACAGTGACCTAGTAAGTAACGCTTTAAAAACTAACTACAAACAAAATAGATCGTCTAATCCTTTAATTGATTGCAAGCTCTGCGCTCAAGTGTATTGCTTTAATTATCCTTTCTGATTGGAATGTGTCTCACCTGCGTGCATTAGTTACAGTAAACAAGTGCAGTTGATGTAAGTTGAGTCCGTAATTTGGATAACGTGATAAATCCATCATTACACAAAGCTGCCTTAACTCTTAGGCATCTCACAAAGCAGCTTTCTAATTTGTCCAACATATATACCAGTACAGTTTCTTTGGTTTCCCTAGTTTACTTGCGGCAAATGCCGGGATGTTTCCTTTTAGACTCTACTGCAGCCGAGTCAGTTTGGACGGCAGCCTATTCTGATTATTCAAATAACTTCCGGGAATTCAGCCAGGTAACACTTTCAGCGACCGCCGACATTTTGGCGGGAGAACACCCCGCCATTTTCAAGGCAAACTACAAAGGACAGGCGACGTACATGCAAATGTAAAACCTGGCTTCTCGGACTGAAGCAGGAAAGATAACACACACACACACACACACACACACACACACACACACTGAACACTAGTGCCACCAAAGATGACCAAAGTCAGAGCTATCGATAGCGAGACTACGAATTCGCAGGTGAGGTAGCATTGACTCTGTCCCTCTGCTTTTAACAAGAGAGAGAGCCGAATTCCAAACAGAGTTTAAACAAAAACCTCCATCCCTGTTAACGAGGTTGCTCGCTAATTTAATCTCAACTGCATCCTTAATAACACTGTCCCAATAGCTGGACGTGCATGCCAATATCTCTGTGTTTTTATATAACATGGGATGACCAGTATCCAAGCAATGTTTGGCAATAGCGAATTTACTTGGTTGCTGTAATCGTGTCTGCCGTTTATGCTCAGTACATCGGTCTTCCACGGTCCTGATAGTTTGACCAATATATGCCATGCCGCAGCTACAAGGAATACGATATACACTCGCCTTACGCAGACAAAGATCATCCTTAACAGAACTCAAAAGCGCTCTAATTTTAGATGATCAGTCCCGTTTCTCCTAGCTCGCCCTCAACTCACGTCCAGGTGAGCATAGCCACTTGCTCAGATCCGAGAGTGGTCGAAATACAATGTTTACCACATTGAAATGTTCTCACCGCTTCACACGAAAAAATAATGACTGTTAATATTCCTCCCTGTAAGGGCATTCTCATCTGTACCTTTTTAAAATGGTTTCCATCAGTACACTTGCAGACGTATGAAATTAATTTTTTGCCCTTTAATGTGTGCATAATAAATGTGAGGAGAAGAGAATACGAACTGCTGCATCTCAAAATCGAAAATACACTACTGGGGCCATTAACATTGCTACACCACGAAGATGACGTGCTACAGACGCAGAATTTAACCGACAGAAATAAGATCCTGTGATATGCAAATGCTTAGCTTCTCAGAGAATTCACATAAGGTTGGCGCCGGTGGCGACACCTACAACATGCTGACATGAGGAAAGTTTCCAACCGATCTCTCATACACAAACAGCAGTTGACCGGCGTTGCCTGGTGAAATGTTGTTGTGATGCCTCGTGTAAGGAGGAGAAATGCGTACCATCACGTTTCCGACATTATAAAGGTCGGATTGTAGCTTATCGCGATTGCGGTTTTCGTATCACGACATTGCTGCTCGCGTTGGACTAGTGGGTTGAGGAGGGTAATACGGAACGCCGTGAAGGATCCCAACAGCCTCGTATCATTAGCAGTCGAGATGACAAGCATCTCATCCGCATGGCTGCAACGGATCGTGCAGCCACGTCTCGATCCCTGAGTCAACATATGGGGACGTTTGTAAGACAACAACCATCTGCACATTGGAAGCGTGTATTCGTCATCGCCATACTGGCGTATCACCCGGCGTGATGGTATGGGGTGCCATTGGTTACACGTCTCGGTCACCTCTTGTTCGCATTGACGGCACTTTGAACAGTGGACGTTACATTTCAGATGTGTTACGACCCCTGGCTCTACCCTTCATTCGATGCCTGCGAAACCCTACATTTCAGCAGGATAATGCACGACCGCTTCTTGCACGTCCTGTACGGGCCTTTCTGGATACAGGAAATGTTCGACTGCTCCCCTGGCCAGCACATTCTCGAGATCTCTCACCAATTGAAAACGTCTGGTCAATGGTAGCCGAGCAACTAGCTTGTGGCAATACGCCAGTCACTACTCTTGATGAACTGTGGTATCGTGTTGAAGCTGCATGGGTAGCTGCACCTGTTCACGCCATCCAAGCTCTGTTTGACTGTATGCCCAGGCGTATCACGCCCGTTATTACGGCCAGAGGTGGCTGTGTCTGAGTACTGATTTCTCAGGATCTGTGCACCCAAATTGCGGGAAAATGTAATCACATGTCAGTTCTAGTATAGTATATTTGTCCAATGAATACCCATTTTTCATCTGCATTTCTTCTTGCTGTAGCAATTTTAATGGCCAGTAATGTAGAATCGTGAGGTATCAAATAGAAATATTTGGAGGTGAGTGAAAGATCCTTCTCACAGACGGAAGAGAGGAAAGGTGTATTTGAAAAGGAGAAAGAAATTGTATTCTTTGAAATGTAGCCACTGTGTGTGTGGGTAGTTATATCACAGGAAATGTCATAAGTGGAGGAAGTAGGGAATTGTTTGTACTTTTTGAGGGGGAAGAGCGATTCTGTTCCTGCAGGACTTGTACTGTGAGCGGCAAAATACGTCGACAGCAGCGATCCACCGTCAAGTTGGGGCGACGCGCCTCGGTCGCTGCGGTGGATGGCGGGTGCCAGCGGAACGGCTGCCGGCGTCGCGGCGCCTCGGCGCTGAGCACCCCCCCCCCCCCCCCCTCTTCCCACTACTCGTCTTCCCTCCTCGCCGCGGCTGTTGGCTCTGGCCGGCCATTGTCCTCCCTTATCTATGGCGGCTATTCAGCTGCCTGCTCGGCGGCCGCGCTGGACGCGCCGTGCAGGACACTGGCCCGCAATGTTGGCAACCCTGTGGACGCCGGCTAATCCGATATGCCCACAAGTTGCTGCGAGTCAATAAGGTGTTTAACGTTGGCAGACCTGGATTAGGGCGGGCGGCCGCTGGGCGCGTGTGCCCACCGCCCGCCGCCAGTGTGGGCGGTGTAAACATAAACACTCCCCCGTCTGCCGAGAGCACCGGCTTCCGTCCGAAGTTGGTCGGCGTGCCGGCCGCTCCAGCTGCAGTCGGGGGAGGGGGGGTGGGAATGCAAGGAGATCCAACAGTTTGTGATCTGGCTTAGAAACTCTATATTAGGCGTGATGAGATGGCTGCTTGATATGTTGCTATTCCTCAAAAACGGTTTTTGCGTCTTGTGGAAGGGTCAACATTTCTACCATCTCTTTTTACTCAGCACAACATATCTCCAGCTACAAAGGTAACAATGCTATTAATTCAGCTGGGTGTGTCATCGGTCTGTTCGGCAGTTAGTTCGTACCCTCCTAGATAATGAGCGCATTGCCAGGAGACAGCTGGACCACCTGTAGTGTTGTTGTTGTTGTTGTGGTCTTCAGTCCTGAGACTGGTTTGATGCAGCTCTCCATGCTACTCTATCCTGTGCAAACTTCTTCATCTCCCAGTACTTACTTCAACCTACATCCTTCTGAATCTGCTTAGTGTATTCATCTCCTGGTCTCCCTCTACGATTTTTACCCTCCACGCTGCCCTCCAATGCTAAATTTGTGATCCCTTGATGCCTCAGAACATGCCCTACCAACCGGTCCCTTCTTCTTGTCAAGTTGTGCCACAGACTCCTCTTCTCTCCAATTCTATTCAATACCTCCTCATTGTTTACGTGATCAACCCATCTAATCTTCAGCATTCTTCTGTAGCACCATATTTCGAAAGCTTCTATTCTCTTCTTGTCCAAACTATTTATCGTCCATGTTTCACTTCCATACATGGCTACACTCCATACACCAACTGTACTAACTAGTCCATTTTCATCGACAGGAATTTTTAGGACATGTCACACTTTATTAAACTGATACGGGGGTGCACGACTCTGAATATCGTCGTTTAGCATTCGACTATCTTTAATTCACCTTAGTAGAATGTAAAGTGAATATGTACTATCACCAACGGTATGGAAAGATCAATAATATGTACAATCACTAAAGAATAGCTGAAATTATCTTCGGTTTTGTTACATGTCTAGTATAACAAATTATTTGCTCAGTCCAGGGTTCCAAAATGGTTCAAATGGCTCTGAGCACTATGGGACATTCATTCTAAGCTCCTGTTTCATCTTGCCTTCTATCCCTTCTAAAATCAACTGTGTTCTGATGAGAATAGGAGCATTTCAAATTTGGTTCAAATAGTCAAATGGCTCTGAGCACTATGGGATTTAACATCTGAGGTCATCAGTGCCCTAGAACTTAGAACTAATTAAACCTAACCAACCTAAGGACATCACACACATCCATGCCCGAGGCAGGATTCGAACCTGTGACCGGAACAGCAGTGCGGTTCCAGACTGTAACGTCTAGAACCCCTCGGCCACTCCGGCCGGCCCAAGGTTGCACATGTTATGTTTTCCCCTGTTCCACACACGTGATAGTAATACCATATTTTTTAGCAGACCGTCGTAACTTACTATGAATACATGAGAAGATACTTTAGGAGGTCCCTCTTAGATGCAAATTTACGAGGCGTATTCGGAAAGTAAGGACCGATTAGGCACGAAATGGAAACCACTGTGAAAATCCGATGGAACTTTGCACAGATGTGTTGGCCTGTGTCTTTACTGTGCCTGTCAGTCTCTTCACGTCGCTCTTTTCAGTTCAGAACGAAAAGTGATCACGTAGAAATGCCTAAAACAACAGTGATGATAATTAAATCAAGACCCTAAGCTGCCGACAGGCGTTGATATACATCTGAAAATGTGTTCCCCGACCGGGACTCGAACCCGGGATCTCCTGCTTACATAGCAGACTCTCTATCCATCTGAAGCACCGAGGGTACAGAGGATAGTGCGACTGCACGGTTTTATCCATTGCGCGCTCCCCGTGAGACCTACATTCCTGTCTTAATGTCCACACACTACATTCATAGTGCCCCTGTCCATTATACTCATTACTCGCGGCAGATAATCTTACCAAGTCCCGAAAGAGTTCGGGCAATGTGTGTGCGTTGGAACAGAAGGAGGAGGTCAATGGCCAGTTATCCTTAACTATATGAAAATAGTATCTGTTCTTTCGAATTTGTCCGAAAGAACAGATACCATCTTCATATAAAACAACAACGTCTCCCGGAAAGTATGTGGATCTGGTGAGAGATTTTGTCTGAAGCTATGCAGCCCACATAACATGAATGTCATGCGTCTTTTTTGTTCAAGACAGTTTTCAACCACATTGTGCAGGGGTAATGAAGACGCTCCTGCAGCGTTTTCAACGGGAAGTGTTTGATCACCCACAATACAGCCTTAATTGGTTCCGTACATTGTTCATCTCTGCTCCCCTGGACCATTGCCTACGAACATTTTGGCTCAAACAACAAAAGGCAGACCAGCGTAGAGAATTGGCGGAAAGCACAGGCGGCTGCTTTCTGTGACGGGGGTAATGGTAAGTTTGTACAACGCCACGACAGATGTCTAACTCGGAGCGGTGACGATTTATAGAGGTAGGTGGAAGGTGTGGCTAGCTGTTGCGAATAAAAAAATGTTTGATTTTCTCTATAGTTTTCATTTCGTGACCGATCGGACATCACTTTCCGAATCATTTTCGTTCCCCATAACAGCCAGCAATTATTTTTGTGGTGGACCCAGGAAAGCAGTTTTACTCTTTTTTCCATACATAGACACTCTCCTACGCAGTAGTACTGTGTATGTTCGGATTGGCGAGTCTTCTCTGGGTTCTGTTTACGAACACCATCTGATGAAAAGTGTGCAGGCACCTGTTTGTAATTCGGTACTGAGCACTACATGTCACGAGAGGCAGACCCACCACTATAAAAGGACGGGGGAGTACCGTTGTCAGTAGAGAAGCGGTGCCAGCAGAAAGGGTCGTTCAGGAGAGCTGAGTGACTACGAATGGGGACTGGTCACTGCATGTCACCAGAGTAACAGAGCCATCAGGAACATTTCAACACTTCTAAAGCTGCCCGCGTCGACTATCGGCGACGTGACTGTGACGTGGAAACCCGAAGGAACAACCACAGCTAAAATAAGACCAAGCGGATGTCATGTACTGACGGCCACGTACCGCCGATCGTGACAGTGTTTGCAGGAAATCGCATTAAATCAGTGGAAGAAATCACTAGTGACAACCAAACTGCTACCAGCGGTCCAGCTAACACGGTGACTATGCATAGGGAGTTAAAGAAAATGGGGTACAACGGTCGCGCATTTCTACAGTGAATGCTAAGTGTTCTTGTGACGGTGTACACGGCGATGCCACTGGACAGTGAATGACTAGGAACGAGTTATCTGGTGAATTACGCTGTATGTTATGGCAATCCGATGAAAGAGTTTGACTGTGGCCGATGCCTGGAGAATGCTACCTGCCATCAGGTGTTGTTCCAACAGGTGGTGGTGTTAGGGAATGGGGGTGGTTTCCGTGGTTAGTGCGTAGTACCCTTATTGCGCCGAAGAAAACGCTAAATACGGAAGGATATGAACGTATTTTACTGCATTTAGTACTCCATCTCGTACATTCTTCTGATTCCTGCTCGTGAGGCAAAATGGACTGCCATTTCTCGGGATACAAGGGTCGCCCAATAAGTAATGTCCCACATTTTTTTGAAAAATCCATTAACATACATAGACAAACATCCTTGCTGTTGATTCACGTTTCATGTTTTTTCTGTGCGCTGGTGAAGTTTCTAACAGTCCCAGCAGATGGTAGAGCCGTAATACAGCGTCGAAATGGACGACTCAAGTTAGAAGCAGGGTGCTGTTACTGAATTTTTGTGTGCAGGAAAAGAAACCGTAATGAACATCCATAAACGTTTGTGTGCCACGAATGGCGATGCTGTAGTTGATAGGAGTACGGTTGGGCGATGTGTAAAGAACGGTACAGCCTCAGGAAATGCAGAAATAGAGCTCTATGATCAGCCACGCTCGGGGCAACCTGTCACAGCCACTGCTCCAGGCACTCTGAATCGTGCGGTTGTCATTATTCGTGCCGACCGGCGCATCACAACTCGACAGTTGGCTCTACAGTTGTCCCTCAGCATTGGAAGTGCGTCTGCAGTCATCGAGACTTTCGTATGTTCAAAGAGGTGCTCACGATTGGTTCCACGAATGCTCACAATCGACCACAAGATTCAAAGAAAGGCCATTTTACCTGAATTGTTGGAGAGTTTTGAGACCGACGGAGAGGCCTTTCTCTCACGGATCGTTACGGGAGACGAAAGCTGGGTGCACCACTTTGCGTCGGGAACAAAAAGGTAGTCTATGGAATGGCATCGACCTCATTCACCGGAAAAGAAGTAATTCAGGAAAACCCCATCTGCCGGCCAAGTCATGGTGGCAGTCTTCTGGTACTGTGATGGCGCCATTCACGTGGATGTGATGCCAAGAGGGTCAACCATCTATTCAGGGAGAAGACTGAATAAACTGAGGGACTGTTTCCGACGTGTTCGATCGGACATGGATCCAGCAGAAATCTTGATCCAACACAATAATGCACGCTGAGACACAAGTCTCAGAACCCGGGCCGGCCTGAGTGGCCGAGCGGTTCTAGGCGCTACAGTCTGGAACCGCGCGACCGCTAAGGTCGTAGGTTCGAATCCTACCTCGGACATGGGTGTGTGTGATGTCCTTAGGTTTAAATAGTTCTAAGTTCTAGGGGACTGATGACCTCAGAAGTTAAGTCGCACAGTGCTCAGAGGCATTTGAACCATTTGAGAATCCGGGAACACATCGTCAAATTGGGTTGGACATCATTGCCTCAGTCCAGATCTGGTACTCTCGGATTTCCATCTCTTTGGGCCGCTTAAAGATTAGCTACGCCTACAGGACAAGAGCTTTTGCCAGCAGGGTATACATGCTCTTGCACAACGTTGGCGTACAGCCATAGAACGTGGCGGAGACTACGTAGAAAAACAAGACATGGACGGGACATGTTGACGTATATTGTCACCAAATTCTGACTCTTAACAATAAATATCTTCCGAGAAAAAAATGTGGGGCATTACTTACAGAATGAGCCTCTTACATTCAGACATCCCACAGGAAAAGTCCACAGCAGAGTTTCAGACGTCATAAAGGCGAATAGTGGACATGCCTTATGGTAATGTCCACCAATAGCTGATCAGATACTTTTAATCAGATTGTGTCTATTCTTAACACTAATCTCCTCCCCCCTCCCTCCCCCCCCCTACACACACACACACACACACACACACACACACACACACACACACAGACGCATGCACGCGGTCGATCTGAAAAAAAGTATGCGGTTGTCGTTTCACGTACAGCAGGTTTCGCTCTTGTAGATTCGTGTGAAATTGACTCATAACTTGGCGATGTGTTACTCAGTGGGTCCTTTACGCTCCATAGCACTGGCAGAGCATTGTGCGGTAGATACGTCTGTGTTATTTTGTACAACGAGTACGGTACGTTTCTTGAAATTGGTTGGTGTACGATCATTCTCACAGCAACCACGGTAGTCTGCACTCCAGTTCATGTATTTAAGCATGGTACTGTTATAGAAACTTGAACTTACTGTTGTTCTCGTTGGAACTGTTCAGATTCGCTTGTAAAAGCTGCCAGCTGCCCTCTCGCTGCATCTGGCAGTGTCAAGAGGCGCGCTGTGTCGTCCCAGTCTGCCGTTTGTCGTCTTTAGGCACTTAGCTCTAGAATGTTCTGAAAAGTACAACGTTCCGTCTAGAGTGCCGTGGACATCTCATGCCGCCGGGCTCCACGCTGCCGCTGCTTCACGCAGTCCCCGCTGTCGCTGACGGTGGGCTAGATGTGGGTGGTGGTGGGAGGGGGGGGGCAAAGGGGGGGGGGGGGAAGGCTCGTGGCAGGACGCCGTTGAAGTGGCCACGACCATGATCATTACATGGTACCAGATGTCTGTATCACTGAATTTGTCTTACGGAGCTATGCTATCGTCAGGCAAATAATACCATGGTTAAGTTTCAAGGGACACAGTAAACATCTGTTTGCTGGGGATTAATGAAGTTGCGAAAACGCTTTCCTCTTTTCTTCGTGTCCTTGGTCGGCAAACCACGGCTGGCGAGTCATATGCGGTTCTTTGGCCCCTTGAGTGTCTCTCTTCCTCAAAATACAGTGACGGAAAAAGAATCCTAACACCAAAAAATAATTAATGTAAACAAAAAGGGAAAAAAAGGAAATGGGCGCCTACGCGCGGCGGAGGCATGCGCTATTCATGCACGATTAAAGTGAACCAGACCATCAGCAGTCTCCGTGTCCAATGGTCAGTGCTAGTTGCATCCGAAAACCGCATGTAGGTGAGAAAAGTACCTATTCGGAGCATACAGGCACCCACATGTTTCTAACGAGCTGCAGATGCCACAGGTATTCTTGTCATCAATTTAAGTATTGTAATTTTGTTGTGTTCTTGGCTTTATTATTACAAAATGAAAAAAAAATTAGCAGGCATGTTTGACATGGTTACAACGATGTAGCAAGGAAAATGGAAGACGAAACCAGTGACTTTCAAGTTAAATGGATCGAAATTTCAGCGTCTGTGGTATTCCGACTTGCCTTACTTGTCAGGAAGAACTGACTCAAATTTGGAGACACATATTACAGCTAAACACGCAACATTTAGTATTAACTGTCATGTCGATGATGGAAGAAAGAAAGTAGTCGAGGCACTTAATAAAAGATCAAAAAATTCAAGTTCTCTATTAAGTTACCAATGAAGTTTTGCATCAGTGCTAATATTGAATATTGCAAGTCTTGTGATTAGTCAAGTGATCGCTAAGAGAGGAAAACCTTACACAGAGAGAGACAGTAAAAAGTTGTTTTATAAATGCATCCGAAGAGGTGTTTCGGGGTTTTAAGCACAAGCAGATATGCTTAAAAAGATTGTAGAGTTACCGCCGTCTGTTAAAACAGTGAAAGATGGAACAGTCAAAATCTCTTAGAACATAACCAACCAGAAATTGGAAAATATTAAATTGGTTTCAGCGTTGTCGGTAGCAATCTTCTGACATAAATGATACATTGCAGTTTTATATATCCTGTGATTTATTTCATCTACAGTTCCTAACGAAGAACTTTCCGGATTACTGCCATTCAAAGGTCAAACACGTGCCGTAATTTAAAAACATCGTATTTCACTTTATACAGGGTGGTCCATTGATCGTGACTGGGCCAAATATCTCACGAAATAAGTGTCAAACGAAAAAACTACAAATAACGAAACTTGTCGTCTGTTCGTCTACAATTGTGAGGAATTTGTTTGTGACTACTATCACAAAGCTAAAAAAGTAGTCCAACTAAAACATTCATATTTCTTTACGTACTACACGAATATGAAATAAAAATGGGGTTTCCTATTTAAAACAATGCAGTTGATATCCGTTTGGCCTGTGGCAGCGCCATCCAGCGGGCCAACCAGAGCGCCATCTGGTTTCCCCCTTCAAGCTTGACAAGTTTCGTTCTTTGTAGTTTTTTCGTTTGATGCTTATTTCGTGATATATTTGGCCCAGTGGCTATCAATGAACCACCCTGTGTAGGGTCTCAATTTTAACAGACAAATTTGAACGTCATAAGAAACTGATTTGTTGCTATTTTAAAAGAAAAAATTAATCACGAGATGCTTATCATTGCATCATTTATCAATAAGCGCTTCGTCTACAGACATTTGTGGAAGAAATTTGGGAAGTTGTGGAACTAGTGATTAAGATTATCAACATCATTGTAGCTAAATTTGTTAATCTTCGTTAGTTTAAAGAATTTTTAGTTGAAATGGTGAATGATTAGATTAGATTAGATTAATACTAGTTCCATGGATCATGAATACGATATTTCGTAATGATGTGGAACGAGTCGAATTTTCTAATACATGACATAATTAGGTTAATTTAACAACATACTTAAGTTAATATAACAACTTTATTTTTTGTGCTTTGAGTAGGCATATCTTCCGCTGGATAACAAGATATGTAGGTTATCAAGACGAAATGTTTTGAAACGTTTCTCTTTCCTTTTAATAGGAATTAAAGCATTTCTCCTTCCAGAAACAACGAACGATAAGTGGATCAAAAATGTTTTGTCTCGTGTTAGACGTTACCTCTCACTGTGGTGAAGATACTGAGAGAGGAATTATTCATTTTCAAAATCTTTTGAAACATCACCAAGAAAATAGTGCAGATATTCGCATTTGCTATTTCGAATCAGAAGTTTCAGATGTGCGGGCAACTTTTCTCGGTTGCTTTCAGGAATTCAGGAACAGGAAAGCGACAATACCCTTTGTTAAAAAGCCTCGTAGTGCTACTGTAACACAATTAAAAATTTTCTCCCTTTAGTGCTGACATTGGCAAGCTTGAAACGCAAATATTCAGTTTAAAAGCAAAGAAACATGGATTTCAAAATTTGAACGTCTTTGTGCTGATATAGAATTACTGAACAAAAGCATACTAGAACTTACGTCACATTCGCAAGTAACCTGCTTTAAAGTACCTGGAGAATGAAGATGTGTTTATTTTCAACACTTGGATTAGAATTCCTGACTCATCAGCTAAGGAAACTATCGTTTGCTATTTTTACCTAATTAGGGTCTACATATTCATGCGAACAACGACTTTCAAACCTGAGACTTATCAATAATATATTGAGAAGTCGTCTTATGGACGACATCCTGGACTCTTGTCTAAATTAAAAACAAGAACATACAAACTACCCAAACTTTTCATGCAGATGCATGACAATTAGAGTTTGTTAATGACACTCATGATTTATTTTTATGGGAATCTCAGAATTTACTTTTTTTAATAAGTGATATCGTTATTAAGTATGATGTAAAATGTACTGCAACTAATCTATAGTTTAACTGAGACTTAAAATTTTAAATAAAGTTAATTTTAGGGAGCAATGGGAATGGAATAATTTGTATTGTCGTGTATTGCGAAAGGTAGGCTTAGGTGGTTTGGACGCGTAGGAAGGATGTGTGTTTGGCGATAGACAAAACAAGAATACAGGATGAGTGTGGATGGAAGAATACTTTTTTACCGGAGGGCAGCTTATGAGTACCGTAATCTATGATGATAATAAAACTGTAAAACTTTCGTTTCTGTCTGACTGTTTGAACATGCTCATCTCCAGATCTACTAGATAAATTGCCATGAGGTTTTCACTGGGAACTTTAAACTAGCTCGGAGCAACGTGTGTGTTTTGTTTCATAAAAACCGTGTAACGAAAACAAAAAATAGTAATTTAAAGATTAGCGTGACATAGTCAAACACGTTTTATTTGAAAAAGCTGAAGTGTCTTATTGATTCTGAAAATGCTCTTGTTGACTTGTACGTAACATGATCCAATATAGTGAATACAATGCTTACACAATCCTCCTACATATCATTATTTTTAAATGGAAAAGTGACAGTCTGTTACGTTTTCAGGACTAAACTGTTAAGCTTCTTTCAGTGAAATTTAGTATGACGATAGCTTGTATCCTGAAGATGAACATACACTGCTTTAGAAAGTAAAAGAAATCGACACCTGAGAGTGTGAAGTGGGGGACAGAACACATTTTTAACGTCTTTCTTTTACGTTAGTGGAGATAAACTGTGTTGAATGATTATTAAAGTTTTTGCGTCATGTCCACGTTGTAGGATGTATAATAACTAAAGCACCAAGATACGTAGATGCGCACAACTGTCCACGATCCTCCATAAGCACCACTCGCAACCGCGTGGGGGAGGGTGGGTGGACGAGAAAGGCGGGAGGGGGTTCATTGTTAGCTATAGCTAGTATGCCTACCGGAGCAGGACCTGCACGCACTTCTACATCTATATTTATACTCCGCACTTTACGTGCCACTGTCATTACTTCCCTTTCCTGTTCCAGTCGCGTATGGTTCGCGGGAAAAATTACACCGGAAAGCCTCCATGCGCGCTCGAATCTCACTAATTTTACATTCGTCATTTCCTCGGGAGGTATAAGTAGGGGGAAGCAATATATTCGATACCCCGATCCAGAATCGCACCCTCTCGAAACCTGGCGAGCAAGCTGCACCGCGATGCAGAGCGCCTCTCTTGCAGAGTCTGCCACTTGAGTTTGCTAAACATCTCCGTAACGCTATCACGCTTAGCAAATAACCCTGTGACGAAACGTGCCGCTCTTCTTTGGATCTACTCTATCTCCACTGTCAACCCGACATGGTACGGATCCTACACTGTTGAGCAATACTTAAATATAGGTCGAACGAGTGTTTTTTTATGCCACCTCCTTTGTTGATGGACTACATTGTCTAAGGACTCTCCCAGTGAATCTCAACTTGCTACCCGCCTTACCAACAATTAATTTTATATGATCATTCCACTTCAAATCGTTCCGTACGCACACTCCCAGATATTTTACAGAAGTAACTGCTACCAGTGTTTGTTCTGCTATCATATAATCATACAACAAAGGATCCTTCTTTCTATGTATTCGCAATACATTACATTTGTCTATGTGAAGGGTCAGTTGCCAGTCCCTGCACCTGCAGATCTTCCTGCATTTCGCTGCAATTTTCTAATGCTGCAACTTGTCTGTATACTACAGCATCATCCGCGAAAAGCTGCTGGGAACTTCCGACACTATCTACTAGGCAGCCGACATTGTTGGACGTACAACAGACCGCTTTCTCACCATCACTAATCGTAACAATACATATATATATGGTATATGGTTCGAACTTAGAACTACTTAAACCTAACTGACCTAAGGACATCACACACATCCATGCCAGAGGCAGAATTTGAACCTGCGACCGTAGCGGTTCTGCGGTTCCAGACTGTAGCGCCTAGAACCACTCGTCCACCACTGCCGGCCAATATATGATATATATGTGAGCGCAACCACAGGTATTAGCTAGTTAAGTGAATAGCAGGTACCTACTTAATGTTTTAAGATTGAATAGTTTACCTCGCTAAAGAAGATACAGTCTTTGTACTGTTGATATTTGGCTCTATTGAGTAATGAGTTTCACGAACAGTCGTCTAGGAGAAAAAAGAAATTACAAATATCGTTAACGACTTACTTGAAGTGAAAGTCTGGGCGTGGCTTACCGTGTGCCTACGAATCCTGGCGCCAGTAGTAGTGAATGTAGTTGTGTGTGTGTGTGTGTGTGAGAGAGAGAGAGAGAGAGAGAGAGAGAGAGAGCGAGAGAGAGAGAGAACGAACAAGGCAGGACAGCGAAGATACTGCGCTGGCGCCAACGTCCGCTGTTTCCGGCGCAGATGTATCCTCCGCCCGTGTCCCTCGCGCCTTGTCTCGTCATCCTGCAACTGTTCTCTCTCTCTCTCCCTCTCCCTCTCCCTCTCTCCCGTAATGCGCGCACGCGCCCACATTCGTCGTGCTGCTTCCAGTGCTGTTTCCTCGGCGCGGCCGAATGAAATTGCGGGGCGTCCGTCACGGCCATTGCTTGCGCCGCACGTTATTAGATTACTGGACGCTGGTGCTGCACTCGCCACAGCCGGCTACCGCATTCCACAAGAGACAGACAGGCCGTCCCGTCGAGTCACGGCCGAGAGGCCCGAGAGCTGTGCCATGTAGGTCAAGCTCTGCGCGCTGTTTCTCCCCCCCCCCCCCCCCCTCCTACCTCACTCTCCACTCTCTCTCTCTCTCTCTCTCTCTCTCTCTCTCTCTCTGCCGCGCGCGCGTGTGTATGTGTACGTGTGTGACTGTGTGTGTAGTCTGACGATTCACTTTCTAGCTCACTGAAAAAGCACATCTGACGAGTATTAAAATTAGTTATTAAAGAGGCTTTCAGCAAAAGAGGAGGAACCGAATATTGTTTCTAATAGTCAGATTTTGGTTGTTAGACAACCTGTTTCGTTGAGCAATGGCTGTCTTCAGATCTCCAGCAAAACACGGGATATTTAAGTACAACAAGTAGACTGTTTACATCCTGAAATATTAAATATGTAGTAATTGTTACTTTCATAGATGTGGAAACTTGTTCTTAAAATACTACGATGTATACTTATTTTACACTGCGTCGTCAGGCCACGAGTGGCCTACCGGGACCATCCGACCGCCGCGTCATCCTCAGTTGAGGATGCGGATAGGAGGGGCGTGGGGTCAGCACACAGCTCTCCCGGTCTTTATGATGGTATTCTTGACCGAAGCCGCTACTATTCGGTCGAGTAGCTCCTCAATTGGCATCACGAGGCTGAGTGCACCCCGAAAAGTGGCAACAGTACATGGCGGCCTGGATGGTCACCCATCCAAGTGCCGACCACCTCCGACAGCGCTTAACTTCGGTGATGTCACGGGAACCGGTGTATCCTCTGCGACAAGGCCGTTGCCATACATATTTTACAACTTGTACTAATTTAATGAAACTGTAGTGGATCATCACAAAATACACACAAAATCACCTTAGCTTCACTGCATAAATCTGAAATTTGGAGTAAGCCGGGCTCTAACACAGGCGTAGTCACACTGTTAACAGTGCTACCTTTTTCGTCAAACTGCAGTACAGCAACGACAACACACGACTGTACCGCTAGCTCGCTAGATATCGCCACTGTAAGTTTACACATATTCATCAGTTACAAAGTTGTACAGAATGCAATAAAATAAAGAGTACAATAGTCTGCTGGTGCTGTGGCCTAGCGTAAATCATGTTTCAGATATGTGCGACGATGCTAAGCTGATTTGGTGTGTACTTTGTGACGATGCCACTATGGGATAAGTGTATGTTGTAAAACATGTATGCATCGTCATATTTTAAGCACGAGTTTCCAAATCTATGAAAGCAATATTTCCATTAAGACACTTTTTAAGATGTAAACTATCTACTAGTCGTTTTAAGATTTCTCGTGTTTTGCTACAGATCTTAAGGTGCTACTTGCTGATCGAAACGGTAGTCCAAGGATCTAAGTACAAAAAGGTTCGTGATCATTGACCGGAATAAAAGAAATTTATTCTACATTTCCTGGATCACTGTTTTAATTCTTGATCATGCCGCAGCTTCTGAATGTTGGATTACTTCATTCCATTCTTAAGAAGAAGTCTCTTCATGGAATACTGATACAGGACAACTTTTCGACCTCGGGCTGGTTCTGTGTGCTGTAAGAAATATTTTCAGACTCAAAAATAGGGGGATTCAGACCACAATAAAGTTTGACGAATTGACCCTGATAACTCTTCACTCTTCGGTCTGGTTTGATGCTGGCCCCCCTCCCCCTTCCCCATTCCTCCTTCCCCATTCCTCTCTTTTGGTGATACACTCCTGGAAATTGAAATAAGAACACCGTGAATTCATTGTCCCAGGAAGTGGAAACTTTATTGACACATTCCTGGGGTCAGATACATCACATGATCACACTGACAGAACCACAGGCACATAGACACAGGCAACAGAGCATGCACAATGTCGGCACTAGTACAGTGTATATCCACCTTTCGCAGCAATGCAGGCTGCTATTCTCCCATGGAGACGATCGTAGAGATGCTGGATGTAGCCCTGTGGAACGGCTTGCCATGCCATTTCCACCTGGCGCCTCAGTTGGACCAGCGTTCGTGCTGGACGTGCAGACCGCGTGAGACGACGCTTCATCCAGTCCCAAACATGCTCAATGGGGGACAGATCCGGAGATCTTGCTGGCCAGGGTAGTTGACTTACACCTTCTAGAGCACGTTGGGTGGCACGGGATACATGCGGACGTGCATTGTCCTGTTGGAACAGCAAGTTCCCTTGCCGGTCTAGGAATGGTAGAACGATGGGTTCGATGACGGTTTGGATGTACCGTGCACTATTCAGTGTCCCCTCGACGATCACCAGTGGTGTACGGCCAGTGTAGGAGATCGCTCCCCACACCATGATGCCGGGTGTTGGCCTTGTGTGCCTCGGTTGTATGCAGTCCTGATTGTGGCGCTCACCTGCACGGCGCCAAACACGCATACGACCATCATTGGCACCAAGGCAAAAGCGACTCTCATCGCTGAAGACGACACGTCTCCATTCGTCCCTCCATTCACGCCTGTCGCGACACCACTGGAGGCGGGCTGCACGATGTTGGGGCGTGAGCGGAACACGGCCCAACGGTGTGCGGGACCGTAGCCCAGCTCCATGGAGACGGTTGTGAATGGTCCTCGCCGATACCCCAGGAGCAACAGTGTCCCTAATTTGCTGGGAAGTGGCGGTGCGGTCCCCTACGGCACTGCGTAGGATCCTACGGTTTTGGCGTGCATCCGTGCGTCGCTGCGGTCCGGTCCCAGGTCGACGGGCACGTGCACCTTCCGCCGACCACTGGCGACAACATCGATGTACTGTGGAGACCTCACGCCCCACGTGTTGAGCAATTCGGCGGTACGTCCACCCGGCCTCCCGCATGCCCACTATACGCCCTCGCTCAAAGTCCGTCAACTGCACATACGGTTCACGTCCACGCTGTCGCGGCATGCTACCAGTGTTAAAGACTGCGATGGAGCTCCGTATGCCACGGCAAACTGGCTGACACTGACGGCGGCGGTGCACAAATGCTGCGCAGCTAGCGCCATTCGACGGCCAACACCGCGGTTCCTGGTGTGTCCGCTGTGCCGTGCGTGTGATCATTGCTTGTACAGCCCTCTCGCAGTGTCCGGAGCAAGTATGGTGGGTCTGACACACCGGTGTCAATGTGTTCTTTTTTCCATTTCCAGGAGTGTAGTTTCATCCCTACGTGAGGTTTCTTTGCAACATGTTTTACATACTGCAGCTCTTGTGTGGCCTCTTACTAGTTTCCTCGGCTGCGACTCGTTCCAGTGGCAGCCCACCCATTCCTCGATGCCATAGCAGACGTTCCTCTAATTCTCTGCTTATTCCATAATGTCTCCTGGTCTTCAGATTTGACTGATTTATAGTGTAACCGAAGTTTAACGGATTTCTTTTAGCACTCATGTTGATGACCCCACATCTTTTTACTATTTAGGGTGAATTAACCATTTTCACATCATAGAGATATCTTTTGTAAATCGTTTTGCAATTTGTTTTGATCTTCTGATGACGTTCTAGACGATAAACTACAGCATAATTTGCAAACATCCTAAACCGTTTACATAGATAAGGAACTGCAGAGGGCCCATAACACCATCTTGGGGAGCACCAGAAATGATTTCTGTTTTACTGACGAGTTTCCGTTAGTTACTACGAACTCTGATCTCACGGACAGGAAATCGCAAATCCAGTCGCATAACTGAGGCGCTATTCCGTAAGCACGCAATTTCATAAGAAGTCGCTAATGAGGTATGATTTCGAAAGCGCTCTGAAAATCTAGAAATAACTTATCAATAGCGTTGGACAGTTCGTGTGAGTAAGGAGGTAAAGGATAACCCTGGGCAAACACAGAGCTGTCAAAAGTTTTGTCGCTTAAAAGTATCCAGGGCTGGCTGCCTTGGCACGCTTTATTATTATTGCTGAGTCATTGCTTGTCCCTTCAGGTCTCTGCTACGGAGCTTCCCGAACTCATTTACGGGATAACTTTCGGGACCGGACAGAGATCGTACTCGCTTCAAACGATTCTTTTGATGGATTCCATGTTATTGAAGGTGGATTATTGACGTGATTGTAATAACGCAGGCTACCAGCTGAATCAGTCCGTAGTAAAAGGGGCCCCAGTCCAACTGTGTGGCTTCCGAATAAACTGAACGAAAAGTTGAATTCTCTTATTATGTACTTAAGTCTCAAAAGACTATTCGCTGTATTAGACACCATTGTGCATATTAGTATAATTTCCTGAGATTAAATGGTATTCAGACGTTAGCCTAGTGTTTCTGATGGATATGTAGGCAATAAACTGATGCCTCTCCAAATTTGTGACTGCAGCCATTTCTGTGTGGAACGATTCAATTTGGCTCTGTCAGTTACCGAATTTCTTCATTTCCTTTTCGATAAATCTGCGTAACCATCTTCATGCGAGATGTAGCAATTGGCCAGCCGGCTTACCACTCCAACGCGTGTCCCAGCGCTGCCACTTCAAGTTTTTTACCAGTTTACCAGTTTCTCGCTTTCTCTTGCTTCTTCCTAATTTCGTATCCTCTTACCCCTCGCCTCTGACAAAGCGACCGAGTACTGAGAAAACGACCACTTTCCTACATGATTTACTTGTGATTTCAAGTAGATTTGTCTCTTACTGTGCTACTGATTTGTTTGTGAACACCTTTACCATCCTTTTCGTTCCAAATAAGTTTGCGGTATGGCTGTACAACGTAGTTCCTCGATGGTGTTACACAGTTTCAGGGGTGGTGGAGAAGGGTTACTGTATCAGTTTAAGGTAAGGGACCCAGGTCCGAAAATGACCGGGTCGAAAGTAATAGGCGAAAATCGTTTTGATACTTCTGACAGTGGATGCATACATCGTTATTGTTAGCAACAACAATAACGATTGTGGGTTAGGGAACTTTCAGAGGTGGTAGTACCAACGAAAACAAGAAAAAATGCCGGCCGGTGTGGCCGTGCGGTTAAAGGCGCTTCAGTCTGGAGCCGCGTGACCGCTACGGTCGCAGGTTCGAATCCTGCCTCGGGTATGGATGTGTGTGATGTCCTTAGGTTAGTTAGGTTTAATTAGTTCTAAGTTCTAGGCGACTGATGACCTCAGAAGTTGAGTCGCATAGTGCTCAGAGCCATTTTTTTTGAACCAAGAAAAAATGTCCAGTAAACAGGGGCTTTAAAGTGCACACGTGAAGAGCCATGGGCACTTGTTCAGTAGAAGAGCTGTGTATCACAGTATCGAACATCGACAAGTACTCATAGCTCTTAACGTATGCCCTTTGGGGCCCTTGTTTACTCGACCTTTTTTCTAGTGGTGGTCCATACTACCACCTCTAAAAGTTGCCTACCCTACAATGTCAGCAACAATAGTACCGGAAAATGTATTTCTCTTAATGTAACTTTTGACCCATTTGTTTCCAGACGAGGGCCCGTTACGTTAAACTGATGCCACTTACCCTTCTTTTTCATACCTGGAAGCCCGTAACATCATCACGGAAACTGGAAATTTATGGTAAGTTCTTATGGGACCAAACTGCTGAGGTCGTCGGTCCCCAGGCTTACACATTGCTTAATTTAACTTGCGCTAAGGATAACACGTACACCCATGTCGAGGGAGGCCTTGAACCTCCGACGGGTGGAGCCGCGCGAACCGTGGTAAGGCCCCTTAGACCACGCGGCTAAACAGCGCGGCCATCATCACGGAAACACTCTGTATTAATTTTCAACATACTTGAGTAATATATCAGTGTTTTCTGAATCAAATTAAGATTGTGTCTCGTTTTCCTGTGTGTAACATTCACTCCCACTATAACATGGATCATTCGATTCATGATCAATTCACTTTATAATTGGGGCTGATTTACGTGTGAACGTGATACTTCTTATTGCTACAGAACAAGAAGTGGGCTAACATGAACGTCTGCCAGTTGTATTCTTATCCAAAAAAATGGTATTGAGGCGCTCCACGTAATGTCGGGTTATGCGACAGAGACTTGGGCTCGCAGTAGGCGATCGTTAGAGGCGTGTTTCCTGTGAAGATGCGACTGTAAGGACCTCAGGATATTTGACATTATTTTGACAGCAGCTAGAGGAGCCGAGCGATTTCACTGTGGCATCGAATAGGTCGGCTTCAAACGCAATAACCGCTCTGGTGGGTCTGAGACAGTAACTGACTGGAATATCTGAATGGTGTTGTGTAAATCAGTAGTTTCACATGTGGAGGACACAGGCACAGAGATCAGTGGCGGTACGACTGGTCTGGAGGCGATAGTCGTTAGTGGTGGCTTCGCTGTCGGCCAGGTACTGCCGAACACGAGAACGTGTGCGCCCACCAGCGCAGTCGCAAAATGGTTCAGATGGCTCTGAGCACTATGGGACTTAACATCTGAGGTCAGCCTAGAACTTAGAACTACTTAAACCTAACTAACCTAAGGACATCACACACATCCATGCCTGAGGCAGGATTCGAACCTGCGATCGTAGCTGTCGCGCTGTTCCAGACTGAAGCGCCTAGAACCGCTCGGTCACACCGGCCGGCCACCACAGTCGCAGCAACTACGTAGGGCAAGCTCCTACTTAGTATTGCGCCCTGGTACACGATGATGTCGCACTGAGATGCGCATGTTCTAAATTCCCTGGTGAAAATTATTTAAGAGAATGCGTTGTGGCAACAGTAAAATTTGGTGTAGGATGTACGACGGAACGAGGCTGTTGGATTTCAAACCAAATTCTTTTAATACACTGTTCAAAACAGGTGTATCAACATCCGGTACGTTGAACCAGTTTCGATACAGGCGGTACCTCTGGTCTTTCTGTGTTGTTTGAAATCATAGCTTTCAATGTAGGCGACAAATAAAGTAACTCAGGATCTATTCGCTGAGTTATGTATTACAAAGTGTCTGGTGATGCGTCACAGAAAGTAGGTACCGGTGACTCAGTACTTTGTAGTGGAGTACACGTGTAACAGTTGTCCTTTTTAGACTCTGTATTCAACCAAGCACATGCAGGGCGACATATTAACGCAGGTGCAAGTTGCAAGGGCAATCTGTTTGAACAAATAAGGCTGAACTTTTGGTCGTGTTGATGCAGATGTCAATGCTCCTCCATGTGTTACCCATAGTGGGACACGCTACAAGGAGACAGGTCAGTACACAAGGGGAGTTGGACAAGGTCGTCGACGCATCACAACACCACGTGAAGACCGATATCTGGCCATTCCTGCGTTGAGCACTGCTGGGTGACCTCAGAAGAGCCACTGGAGCTACTGCGTCTAGTCGGACGGTAATGGACAGGTAACGGAAAAGGACCTTGCGAGACAGATGTCTTGTCAGAGTACCCCGGTTGACACGACAGTAACTCACAGCTCGTCTTTCGTTCTGCCATTCTTGCCTCAACTGGCAACTTCGTCGCCGGCAAAACGTGTTATTCACAGACCAGTCCAGATATCCTCTGACGCAAGCTGATGTGAAGACCTGTGGAAGCTGCGCGTGCCAGATGTCGTCCAGGAAGTGGACGGATTTCCAAATTTCTGTGACGATTTGGGGGTGCTTCAGTGTAGACAGTCGTACGGATCTTGTCGTTGTCCATGGTCACCTTACCAGCAGGTAGTACATCGAACCGATCCTTTTGGACAATGTGGTGGCTGCTGCATTCGGTGGCAGACCTGAATTCGTTCTAATGAAGTAGTGGAATGGCCGGCGTTGAGTCCCATAGCCTTACACCTAGCATGTCTCGTAGATGTTAAGCTGTGATAAACGCACGCGATTGGCATACAGCGCGACTGCTACGGTCGCAGGTTCGAATCCTGCCTAGGGCATGGATGTGTGTGATGTCCTTAGGTTAGTTAGGTGATGCGTCGATAGAAGTGCCGACACAGTGTGGTTTGAGGGGACCGCAATGCACGCTATAAGCTCACGAAGGATGGAGGGAGGTCTGAAACAGGATACGTAATGAATGCTATAAAGAAAAGTACGTAGCTGCTGGAATACTTAACTTTAATCCATCCTTGTGTTACATCTGGAGATTGTGGCGATACATGTGAGACTCTATAGTTTCAGACAATATACGGCTAATGGCGCCTTGCTAGGTCGTAGCCATTGACTTAGCTGAAGGCTATTCTAACTATCTGCTCTGCAAATGAACGAGGCTTCGTCAGTGTGCATCGCTAGCAAAGTCGTCCGTACAACTGGGGCGAGTGCTAGTAAGTCTCTCGAGACCTGCCGTGTGGTGGCGCTCGGTCTGCGATCACTGAAGTGGCGACACGCGGGTCCGACATGTACTAATGGGCCGCGGCCGATTTAAAGCTACCACCTAGCAAGTGTGGTGTCTGGCGGTGACACCACATTAGGTTTAAGTAGTTCTAAGTTCTAGGGGACTGATGACCTCAGATGTTAAGTCCCATAGTGCTCAGAGCCATTTGAGCCATTTGATTGGCATACACGTTATTGCAGCTCTTAAAGTCCAATGAAAACTACCCTCGATCACGGGATGAATGATTGTTTCCCCTTTGTTTTCGACATCTGTCGGACATTTCAGTTCCTTTAATCCAAACGATCGAGTAGATAAATGATGTTTTCTTGTGTACTTAATTTGTAAAAGGTAAAGGTATAATTTGATAACGTACCCAGTCTTCAATTATTGCTCAGTTGAGTATGACATGCGCTCAAAGTCATGTTCCCCTAATTCTTTTGTGCAATTTATTTTGCGAAATGAATTAATACAGCTCGATGACCACTTTCTGCTTGCACTGGAGCCATGTATTCTACATTCGCTGCGGGATCTACTCGCATCACAACACCACATACCTCACCCACAGCAATTGGTCTTCATGTTAGAAGATACTACATCAGATGCTGCCGAGAGATTTTAACTTCTTCGCACATTTTTCTTGTCTGAGAAGGTACTGGACATGTCTCTCTCCGAAAAGGCTGCTGACGCTTAGTATCTGATATGGATTGCCCAGGGTGATTTTTAAACTCGCAGGTACAATCTAACGAACGAACATTGACGGAGAGACAGATTACTCCTCATGATGGTGGACAACTGGTGAATGCTGGTGTCTCAAAGTACAGAAGATGAAACGTCAAACAACTGAAAAAGGCTACAAAAGACTGTCTTACTTTTGCTTAGCAGCTGATTTGAAGATTTTTCCACCACCTGCTCATCTACTTGCATCTTACTGGTGGACTTTGCTAATTGATTAACTTCACTCGTTTCACAAGTGACTTGTCGTAATGACTCGAGGAGGCTCACACGCGGAGACGTCGGGTGTTGGGGAGCCAAAACGTGGTTCTAAAAAAAAAAAAAAAAAATAGTGCCCTACCGTGGTCACGAAAACATTTTTGACAATAATACGCTTCTCGTGCTGTGTGAACAGTTTGTATTGGGGTCCCTCACTTGTAAACTTGATAATGCTGTATTGTATTGCAAATGGAAAAAAAGGTGGTGAATGACTTGAAAGGCTTACCCATATCGCTGTACGGCATATTGTTTTAACTTCTTCGCACATTTTGGTGTGATCTAGTGCGTTGTATGCATATCAGACCAATTGTTCTCAAAACCAGCAACGAGTGTTACTCATGAAGAATAGAAAAAATTTCGTCTTCTTTGTACCAGACGTTAGTGGATCAGCCACTCCACGGGTTCAGCGCCCTAGTGTTATCAAGAGGAATCACACGGGGCTTTGAGTATGTGGAGGCTTTTTAACCACACGGTTTATTTACCAGTCATTTGCATTTACGCTGTACTGACCTAGAGACGGGATTACATGAAGAGATCGATGTGATGAAGCGTCCACTGGTTAAATGTCAGACTTTTATCGCTGTTAGTGTCGATGGCCCACAGTTGGTGAACTCGCTCGTCGGCCTACTTGCCGACTGTGATAGCCCACAGAGTCACTGATAATCGAAACACAGGTCAATAAGAGTGTGACACCTGGGGGAGTGGCTGCATCCTTCAGAGGCCGATTGTCAGACGCTGGGTGATGAGCGAGGATGCCACTCGCGTTACTCCCTTCATATCTCCCTAGCGTAAGGGAATTCTGCGGTGATAAAGTGATGTAGGCAGCTGAAAAGGTTAATGGTACAGAGCTTCGTTTAATAAGGGGAAAATTTTCTTTCTTAGGTCCGCTGGTGACCATTTGTGCGCGCACTGTCGACCAGGTGAGTGCTAAGTTTCTATAATGAATCGCTCTCTGTGCGTTACGCTGAGGTCGGTCACAGCTTTCAGTAAGTGCAAGCTTCTGCGAGATACGGGCAGAACATCGATCAGTTCTGTCTCCGCTCGTAAAACGTGAGACAGAATGAAGGTTAGCCTGCAGTATACCGGTGATGGCCAATCGGAAATTATTTGTTTCGAAGAGAAATGGATCAGAGAAATTTGTATTAAATTTAGCATTAGAAGAGAATAACGTGCAGCGAAGTTTTATAAATGTTAAATATTGCTTTTGGTGAGTCTGCTGTGGTTAAAACAAACGTTCGGGAGTGGTCTAAGCGTTTCGACGAAGGCCGTATATTTGATGAATATGACAAGCGCAGCAACACTTTGTCCACTGATGAAATCTTGGGAAAGGCGAAAGAAATGATAACGAACGATTGTCGAATTACAATGAAGTAAGTCACTGATGGTGGAATATACCAGGTGGATCATGCCATGAAATTTTTGCAGATGTTGCGTATGAAACGTGCGACAGCAAGCGAGCAACGCTCGACAGGAAACTTGTCTGGAAGCGTGAACTGGCGTTTGCAATAGATCTCGTGACAATGACGGGGTGTAAATAATAAGTTTACAACCTAAAGTAAATACTATAACCGAATCGTGAAGGTATACGAGGGTGAGTCAAATGAAAACCTTAAATATTATTTATTGTGCAAAAGTGGTATAAAGCTGTATCACTTGTCAACATAATATCCCCCACGCTCAATGCAAGTCAAAAAATAGTGGCTGATGCAAGTTGGTCAGGAATCGCTATCTGAAGTCAACAACGATGCAGAGCTACTGAAACGAGTCAAATCAAAGCGACGTTGATTGCTGTCAGCAGGTGTCCTCTTGCAACATGACAATGCAAGGCCCCACACTTCCCGTACAACAGTTGCAACAATCACAGACCTGCCTTTTGAGTGTTTTCCTCATCCACCATACTCACGGAACCTTGCCCCAAGTGATTTCCATATGTTTCGACCACTCAAAGACGCTATGGGACGAAAGAAGTTCCGTTCTGATGAAGAGGTACGCCACGCGGTGCATGAGTGCTTGCGCGGACTAACAAAATAATTTTTTTCTAAAGGAATTTAAGCACTTTTTAAGTGCTGGAGGACTTGCATTGGCCGGCCGGTGTGGCCGTGCGGTTCTAAGCGCTTCAGTTTGGAACCGCGTGACCGCTACGGTCGCAGGTTCGAATCCTGCCTCGGGCATGGATGAGTGTGATGTCCTTAGGTTAGTTAGGTTTAAGTAGTTCTAAGTTCTAGGGGACTGATGACTTGAGAAGTTAAGTCCCATAGTGCTCAGAGCCATTTGAACCATTTTTTTGACTTGCATTGAGTGTGGGGGATATTATGTTGACAAGTGATACAGCTTTGTACCACTTCTGCACAATAAATAATATTTAAGGTTTTCATTTGACTCACCCTGGTATACCTTCACGATTCGGATATAGTATTTACTTTAGGTTGTAAACTTATTATTTACATCCCGTCATTGTCACGAGATCTATTGCAAACGCCAGTTCACGCTTCCAGGCAAGTTTCCTGTCGAGCGTTGCTCGCTTGACGTAAGTTATTTGAATGTGATGACACACTTAAAGTTGTTCTCTGAATTTTATTCGTTGTCCCCGAGCAAAACATGCTTCGCCCGTCTAGTCGTCTGGCCGCCGATACTGAAATGCTTCCCTTGCCAAGCCGGGGAGAGTCGCTGGCGTGTAGTAATTGAATGAGTCTTCTTTCGTATGGAGCCTTTTTTTCCTGATTACCGCTTCAGATGGCTGGCCCGGAGTCAGGCTGACAAAGTGTGATCAGCCACATTGAGTGGCCCCTTCGTAGCTAGCGGCAAGGCGGCCGCCGCTACACGTGTGCTCCTCTCGTGGCTGTGTGCGGGGCGTTCGGTCGCCCGCCTATATGAACCAATAATCCGCCAAATGAGCGGGCGCTGGTCAGGGTAAACAGAATACGTTATTAGGCGCGTGCACTGGCCGACAACACTGCGGCGCCAGTGCCGGAATTAACATCGCCTAATTGCAGTGGCGCTGCGGTTTCAAAGGACACTTTATTACGTCGCTGCAGGAAAACAATTATAATTTTTGCCGGAAGCCCGTGGCTGAAAGGGATATTAGTGTGCCTTTACAGCGTTTCCGGCCTGCGGGTGCCACTGAACTGCCAGGGCTGTAGACCAGCGGCGAACCTACGTTAACACCAGCGATTGTTCTCGCTCTATCCGTGTTGACCACAAGCAAAAGGATGAGGGGCTCTGTAACCCAGGGCAGTTGCCCTACGGGCCTTCATGTGAGAACAGTGCCTCTACAGAAAGGAATTTTGCGATTCAATATCTGTCAGCCGATGGATAAAAGTTATAAAAATGGTACAAATGACTCTGAGCACTATGGTACGTAACAGCTGAGGTCATCAGTCCCCTAGAACTTAGAACTACTTAAACCTACCTAACCTAAGGACATCACACACATCCATGCCCGAGACAGGATTCGAACCTGCGACCGTAGCGGTCGCGCAGGTCCAGACTGAAGCGCCTAGAATCGCTCGGCCTCTCCGGCCGCCTTAAAAGATATAGCACTAAAAATTATCTTAATTGAATCCTCACATATTTCTGAAAAGTACCGCTGTGTTGTCCCGCGTTGGCCGCGTGGTCTAGGGCGCCTTGTCACGGTTCGCGCGGCTCTTCCCCATCGGAGTTTCGAGTCCTCCCACGGGCACGGGTGTGTGTACTGTCCTTAGCGTAAGTTATTCCAAGTTACATTAAGTAGTGTGTAGGGACAGATGACCTCAGCAGTTTCGTCCTATAGGATCTTACCACAAATTTCCAAGTTTTTTTCCATGCAAAAACATCGAAATTTGAATAAATATTTTATTTTGTAGTGGACTAAAACGCAGCATTGAAATATTGTGGTTTATCACGGATGTGCTCTAACAATGGTCTTTGCTTTAGCAATGGTCTTCTCTCAAGTCACCACTTACTGTATGCGTATCCTGTTTTTCCTCCGAATGCTTCTCAAGCTTTGTGGATACGTCACCACCAGACTGTAATCACCGTGAGATGTCGCAGTGCTTAAGCCTGCGTCCTGATGCCGTTTCTGCTACCAGCAGTCCCCTGAATAGCTCGATGATGAGCGTCATCTCCATGGGGGGGGGGGGGAGTTCCAATCAATATTTTTTGAAAAGCAGTTTCAATTTTTTGTGTCTTAGTTGACAAAAAAAAAAAGGCATCGTCGAACAAATATACTCAAGCTTGACTAACCTTTAGAAATTACACATACTACAAGCTCTTGTGCAGTAAGAATTAGTGGTTTGCAGGATCTACTAACGTGCCAATAAATCAAATCCACTTATAGTGTTCTCGCCCGTCCGGTTGGCCGTGCGGTCTTACGCACGGCTTTCCGGGCGGGAAGGAGCGGCTGGTCCCGACACAAATCCGCCCGGCGGATTTGTGCCGGGGTCCGGTGCACCGGCCAGTCTGTGAACGTTTTTAGGCGGTTTTCCATGTGCCTCCGTGATTGCGGGCTGGTTCCCCTTATTCGGCCTCAGTTACACTATGTCGGCAATTGCTGCGCAAACAGGTTCTCCACGTACGCGTACACCACCATTACTCTACCACGCAAACATAGGGGTTACACCCGTCTGGTGTGAGACGTTCCCTGGGGGGTCCATCGGGAGCCGAACCGCACAGTAATCCTGGGTTCGATGTGGGGCGTCCGGAGGGGTGAAGTGGACTGCGGTAGTCGTCGTGGGGTTGTGGACCACAGCGACTGCGCCGGGGACGGAGCCTCTCCGTCGTTTCTAGGTCCCCGGTTAACATACAATACAATACATTACAGTTTTCTCTAAAAAGACAGTACTCCGAGTTATAATAGATTGTTCTGGTACCACTACGAGTGATGAAGGAGCGCAGTAGATCGATACGACCCAGTTTATTTTGTCCGGGACGCTCCATGTCGACTTCCGTGTTTTTTTATTATTCTTTTTTTTTAATTTCTGCAAATGCTAACGACCTAGAAGTCTTAGGGTCAAAATTGCGTGGTGAAGTTAAACGCTGCAGTTTCTGTTGCTAGCGCCGAGGCCCCATTACGTTAGCATTTCCCCTCACAGGTCTCTTCCCACAGCAAAGACCAATCTTGTCATTTCAATTTTCACTCATCATTTTCGGCAGCTGTGTTTGAAGAACGCCGATGCGAAGAAATAGCACTCTGAGTGCATTAAATTTTTGTTTACACAACTGGCGTGGTGTTTTTTTCATATCAATAATCTTGTTATTCCATTCACACTGCCACCCCTAGTGCAATCGGGTTCAAAAATGGTTCAAATGGCTCTGAGCACTATGGGACTCAACTGCTGAGGTCATTAGTCCCCTAGAACTTAGAACTAGTTAAACCTAACTAACCTAAGGACATCACAAACATCCATGCCCGAGGCAGGATTCGAACCTGCGACCGTAGCGGGCTCGCGGTTCCAGACTGCAGCGCCTTTAACCGCACGGCCACTTCGGCCGGCGTGCAATCGGGCAGCTACTTCGTGTCACCCGCACTTGCTTCACACGGTCAAAGAGAAAGATTGGACGTCATTAAAGCTCAAAAACTAGTAACACTTCTTCGAACAGTGAAATGTTCTACGAGGATGTGTCAAATGAAAACCTTATATATTTGTTTAAATGTTATTTACTGTGCAGGAGTGGTACAAAGCTGTATCACTTGTCAACATAATATCCCCCACGCTCAATACAAGTCCTCTAGCACTTACAAAGTGCATAAATTCCTTTAGAAAGAAATTATTTTGGTAGTCCGCGCAACCACTCATGCACCGCGTGGCGTACCTCTTCATCAGAACGGAACTTCTTTCCTCCTATAGCGTCTTTGAGTGGTCCAAACATATGAAAATCACTTGGGGCAAGGTTTGGTGAGTATGGTGGATGAGGAAGACACTCAAAATGCAGGTCTGTGATTGTTGCAACTGTTGTACAGGCAGTGTGAGGCCTTGCATTGTCATGTTGCAAAAGGACACCTGCTAACAGCAATCGACGTCGCTTTGATTTGATTGCAGGCCGCAGATGATTTCTTTAGGAGATCTGTGTATGATGCACTGTTGACAGTGGTCCCTCTAGGTACGTAATGCTCCAAAATGACACCTTTCTCGTCCCAAAAGAGTGCTGATGGTTTTGTTCGAAACTTCTTTGGTTTTGGTGATGAGGAATGGCGCCATTCCTTGCTCGCTCTCTTCGTTTCCGGTTGGTGGATGTGAACCCATGTTTCGTCCCCTGTAAGGACTCTTTCAAGGAAGCCATCACCTTCTCGCTGAAAGCGCCGAAGAAGTTCTTCACAAGCATCAACTCAGGAGTCAGCTGCTGTGGCACCCATCTTGCAGACACTTTGTGAAACTGGAGCACGTCACGCACAATGTGGTGTGCTGGCCCATGACTAATCTGTAAACATGCTGCAGTGTCATTCAGTGTCACTAGGCGGTTTTGCTTCACTACGGCTTCAACTGCTGCAATGTTCTGTGGAGTCACAACTCGTTGTGCCTGACCTGGACGAGGAGCATCTTCCATTGAAGCCACACCATTTGCGAACTTCCTACTCCATTCGTAGACTTGCAGCTGTGACAAATACGCATAACCATACTGAACCTTCATTCATCGATGGATTTCAGTAGGTTTCACACCTTCACTACGCAAAAAACCGAATAACAGAACGCTGTTCTTCCCTGGTGCAAGTCGCAAGTGGCACGGCCATCTTTATACTGATACTGCGACGGTATGTGTGCATCTGCACTCTGCTGCAACCTACAGGTCATTCTGCACGCAGTTTGTAGCACGCTTACCAACTTACAGGAATACGGCGCGAAATTTCAATTTCTTATTACAAATTGAAGGTCTTCATTTGACTCACTCTAGTATGACAATTTCAAAAGAACGATGTATACCGAAAATTGCAAAAAAATATGATGTAAAATAAAAATATCGGCACTAGATAAACCTTGAAATGCATGTCGGTATGTCGATGTGTCGATATTTTACGAACAGCTCTACATCGTACGCGAAGCGGGGGTGTTTCGGCCACGGCGTCGGCAAAGCGGCCGCGGCGTCGCCTGTGACGCGTAACTGCGGCGCTGTGCTGACGTCCGGCTCTGAGCCGCTGATACCGGCCGACGGCGCCTCGCTTCCATACTGAGTGGTGTGGCCCCGCTCCCTGCCCTTACCCCTTTCCCTGGCACGTGGCAAACACGCGACGTCGCGAGCCCTGCTCGCCGTGTCTGCCACCAGGAAGACAAGCTATGGCACGTACGTCACAGCACGTGACTCTGCTGGTTTTACGAGTGCCAGCAGACGTCTACGGCGGGGAGCGAGTAACTACACTACTAGCCATTGAAATTGATACACCAAAAAGAAATGCAGATGATAAACGGGCAATCATTGGACAAATATATTATTCTAGAAATGACATGTGATTACATTTTCACGCAGTTTGGGTGCATAGATCCTGAGAAATCAGTACCCAGAACAACCACCGCTGGCAGTAATAACGGCCTTCATACTCATGGGCATTGAGTCAAACAGAGCTTGGATGGCGTGTACAGATACAGCTGCCCACGCAGCTTCAACACGATACCACAGTTCATCATGAGTAGCGACTGGCGTATTGTGACAAGCCAGTTGCTCGGCCACCGTTGACCACGTGTCTTCAGTTGGTGAGAGATCTGGAGAATGTGCTGGCCAGGGCAGCAGTCGAACATTTTCTGTATCCAGAAAGGCCCGTACAGGACCTGCAACATGCAGTCGTGCAATATCCTGCTGAAATGAAGGGCTTCGCAGGGATCGAATGAAGGGCAGAGCCACGGGTCGTATCACATCTGAAATGTAACGTCCACTGTTCAAAGTGCCGTCATTGCGAACAAGAGGTGACCCGAGACGTGTAACCCATGGGAACCCAATCCATCACGCCGGGTGATACGCCAGTATGGGGATGACGAATGCACGCTTCCAATGTGCGTTCACCGTAATGTCGCCAAACAGGGATGCGACAATCGTGATGCTGTAAACAGAACCTGGATTTATCCGAAAAAATGACGTTTTGCCATTCGTGCACCCAGGTTTGTCGTTGAATACACCATCGCAGGCGCTCCTGTCTGTGATGCAGCGTCAAGGGTAACCGCAGTTATGTTCTCCGAGCTTATAGTCTATGCTGCTGCAAACGTCGTCGAACTGTTCGTGCAGAAAGTTGTTGTCTTGCAAACGTCCCCAACTGTTGACTCAGGGATCGAGTCGTGGCTGCACGATCCGGTAAAGCCATGCGGATAAGATGCCAGTCATCTCGACTGCTAGTGATACGAGGCCGTTGAGATCCAGCATGCCGTTCCGTATTACCCTCCTGAACCCACCGATTCCTTATTCTGCTAACAGTCAGTGGATATCGACCAACGCGAGCAGCAGTGTCGCAATACGATAAACTGCAATCGCGATAGGCTACAATCCGACCTTCAAGAAAGTCGGAAACGTGATGGTACGCATTTCCCCTCCTTACACGAGGCATCACAACAACGTTTCACCAGGCAACACCGGTCAACTGCAGTTTGTGTATGAGAAATCGGTTGGAAATTTTCCTCATGTCAGCACGTTGTAGGTGTCGGCACCGGCGCCAGCCTTGTGTGAATGCTCTGATAAGCTAATCATTTGCATATCACAGCATCTTCTTCCTGTCGGTTAAATTTCGCGTCTGTAGGACGGCATCTTTGTGGTGTAGTAATTTTAATGGCTAATAGTGTATTTCAGACCAGTTTAATAATTCTTGTCTGCTCGTTGAAATGAATGTAAGCTTCCGATAGCACGCGAGAAATTTAAGACTTTTAATGGGTTCATTTTCAATTACGCATTGATTTCCCGTGGACCCTACACGGAGCCCCGAAGTGTGTCGGACAAGCCTACTGGTGTGACGTCGCAAATACGTTGCATGCCCCTGTGTTTTGTTGGTCCCCGTTTGCCGACAGTGACATTATGTCTGCAACGGGTATTCGGCGAATACCGAGCAACTGCTCGTCGAATGTCGAATGGGCCATATGTTCGCCGAGATGCGGAAGAGTAGTGGCCACAAGGCGGGCGCCTCAAACCGGGTGTATGCACATTGCCGTGCAAAGCGCTGCAACGAATTCTCCGTTCGCTAGCTCTACAAAACTGGAAAGCGATTAGGCACACGTAATTAGTACAGCTCCTTTTGTTGACTGAGGGAGAGTATTAAGAAAGAAGAAGAAACCGAGAAAAAATAGTGAGTAGGTTTTGTCAATTAAAGCAGAGCAACATACATTGATGAATCAATCTGAAATTTTCAGAGGGAAGAGGAAACTCGTGAAGTCAGGTCTGACAATACGCAAGGATCTCATCCCTGAAAGACTAAAGGTTTAGCATAGTGCGACCTCGGGATCTGGGCTTCAAAACGCGTGGGCAGACAATGGCAGGATGAGGGTGAAGATCGGAAACGGAAAAGATTAGTCAGCAACGCAGATGAACTCGAATCCCTGTTGCTTTAGGACCTAAAAACATATCAACTAAGACTGTCTCTAGTCTGTGTACATAGTTTCGTGTCTTTATTTTCTGAAGAAACAGTTAATATTTGTAATACATTCCTTACAACAGGTTCCTGTTATCATCATTTGTTTGTTTAGTTTTACTTTTAGTACTAATGACGAATTTTCTGCTCAGTTTTCATACTTCCAATGCCAATATAGTTCTTTAATTCACTATTACTTTACTCTTCAAACAGGACTCTGATTCAGACGATTAATTTACTGCCCGACTTCCAGTTTTATTCAGCAATTTCTTATTGTATTACTGTTGTTGTTAATCTTTAGAGCCATTAATGTGAGTAGTACTCTCTGTTTTTGTTCCGTTTATCTTGCTTTCACCACTGCTGCGCACAGATTATTCTGCATCTGTTCCTCAAGTTCCTTCTTTTGTTGCCGAGCCCAGCAGGCTCTACACTGATCGCTGGATAGCCGTCTGGGGCAGTCGCTCTAAATTTCCTTTACAGAGAGCTCGCTATTTAAGGAAAATGTCTGTTTCGTACACTTATAAATTCTTTTTATGTTTCACTATTATTATTATTATTGTTATTATTATTAGTGGCAGGACCTGCATTAGTACAAGTGTTGCCAGTATTAAACTGATTAGTTCATAGCATTAGGTTCACATTACCACTACAGACACTCAAAACATTTTAATACTGTTTGTCACATTAAAATTGTTATTTCTTATGTAACTATGGTGTAGAAAAGGTACTTATGTATAAAAACCCAGGTCCGATGTAGGAGAGATCCTGATAGCCCTACTTATGAGGTTAAACAAATAAAAATAAAACATTATGCCCATCCGTTTAATAACACGGTGGTGCACATTTGGAACGCAGTGCAGGAGGGATGGTGCGTGGCATAAATTCGACAAGCCTTTGGTAGGTTTCTGGGTTTATGCAGCACAATGTAGCTAAGCATAGGTCACGCAATCCACATAAATTAAAGGCAAGTGCTTTGTGAGCGCGGAGCTGGCACCCGATAGAGTCGTAGATGTGGTCCATCGGGTTCAGAACAGCCGAATTTTATGGCCAAGACGTGAACGTGAGTCCAATGTCTTGCTCCTCAAACCACTATAGCACGAATCTAACCTTGTGACACGGACAGTTATACTGCTGGAAGATAGCATCGCCGTCGGGGAAGACATCAAACGTCAGTGGCCTACAGTAGTGTTTACGTGACCCACAGCTGTCAAGGTCCGTAGATTACTATCGCAGTTGCCATGGCAACTGGGTGTTGTGTGATGTCCTTAGGTTAGTTAGGTTTAAGTAGTTCTAAGTTCTAGGGGACTGATGACCTCAGCAGTTGAGTCCCATAGTGCTCAGAGCCATTTGAACCATGTGAACGTCGTTTTCTTTCCGGCTGAGAATAAGAAACAAAACACTGTTTTCGCTTTCATGGGTGCAACAAATTTGACATTCGCACAACGTTTCCTTAATTTGAGCATCCTTGTTTTGATACTTTCCGAACAGAAACTCTGCAGTACACCAGCCTAAACCACCGTTGCATAATGTTTAATTTCGGTGTTTGGTACACGTTGCCCTAGCCAGTACGATATGATAGTACTGGCAACTGCGAGAGATCACACAAGTATTTTACTTTCTTGCGTTGTTTAGCTTCGTATCTAAATATGCTAATATACTTTGTGTATGGAGGGAGTGTGGAAGTACTCCACGAAAAGCGGAAAATTTAGGGCAGCGCAAAGTAGCGCAGAAATAATACGGATCTGCCCTTAGCAGGACGACGAGGGAACATGTAGTATGTGTGTGTTCCGTAACAAAATAAAGATACAAAAAACAGTGAAAAGATCTCTGTAATATTTGTCGATTCCTAGGAAGACTGCAACAGTGAGCTGCGAAGTAAGATGTTCAAAGCCTTGAAGAGAATGTGAACAAAACGCAGGGGCACGCAAGTAACCCGAGATATGGTGCAGTACAAATGGAACATAATGAAAGAAAAGCCTGTGTTTTGATTGTTTATGGGCTGGGATGCTGTTTGTGGTACCTGCAAGCAGTGATGAACGGCGTAAAAGAGCTTTGTAATGGTACTAAAAGATAACGTATACCAATCAGAAGATTATGCACAGAAGTTTCTTCTTTTTATCAAAAGTAAAGGGCAATTTGATTTTATACAGCCTACTTTCAACTTTGTATTATATATTGTGTTCCAAGGCGTAAGTGGAAAACAGGTGCAGAAAGGAGAACTGCTTCTTCCTATTTCTGGAAGTTAAAAATCCCACCACATGACGAGAAGACGTCTTCTGCACCAACAGAGGCCGTAACACTATGTGTTGTAGTTCAAAAAATGGTTCAAATGGCTCTGAGCACTATGGGACTCAACTGCTGTGGTCATCAGTCCCCTAGAACTTAGAACTACTTAAACCTAACTAACCTAAGGACATCACACACATCCATGCCCGAGGCAGGATTCGAACCTGCGACCGTAGCAGTCGCACGGTTCCGGACTGCGCGCCTGGAACCGCGAGACCACCGCGGCCGGCGTGTTGTAGTAGAAAAGCAATTGTTGAAACGATAGATATGCCCTCTGTTTTAATTAACGGTCAAGCGAATGTGGTGAGAGTTTTAAAGTTCTGTGATTTGACCAACTTGTTTCGTAAAATTTTAGTGAGATGTTCCTAGTATGCTAACAGGGTTACTGGCTCACGCGGTTGTTTTTTTTTTTTCTTTTTGTTTTGTAAGTGTTCAGCCATTCACATTTCCCTGCGCCTTTCTTTTAGCTCTTCCATCGCTTTACTTCTGTTTTCATCCCATGTCTAACACCTTTCGCCCTTTCTCAGTTGTCGTAAGGCATGTGAGATAGAGTGATTGTGTAAGTTGACGTGTGTGATGTGGGAGGGAGTGAGTACCATTTTAAATGCTTTCTCCTTATTGCGTGACAACAATTTTAGTCGTTTTCTCCACAGTCGTTTCTTTTAATGTGTGTGGGAGCTGATAAACTCGGTGTTGAGCGCCTTTAAGACACACACACGCGCGCGCCCTCACGCACACGCACGCACACACACACACACACACACACACACACACACACACACACACAGGCAAGCTCGCGCGCGCACCTTATTGAAACCATGCATCTGAAGCAAAGCGTTGTAGGGAAGTGAAACAACGACTCTGCTAATAAAGATTGAGAAAAGCCACATCAAGCGCACGACGGGAGACGTTGCCAACACCGAACCAGTCGAGAAGCTGGCGAATGCCTTTTGAAGGGAGGAACGGGTGAAGGACGCCTTTGGATCAGCGGAAATTCTGCTCACTATTGGAAATATTGGTTGTGTCAGAAGTTGGCTAATTAATTGGCCGTCCCAGCACGAAGTTACCGTTGTCCTAGACTGTCAGTCTTGTTAAAAGTTTAAGCTACTTAACCTAAGTAGCAGTATAAGCTGCTTAGTTGGCGAGCAAACATGACAGAAAACAACGTTTGAATCGACAAGAAACTGACAGACGGGTGAACAGAAATGCGGCCACTGAAGTCTTTAAAGAATTAGTGACCTATTGGATAATGTTAATGAAGCGGATTACAAGAGTACCACTTGTTTCATCGGTCTCTGATTTTAAGATACAATACTATAAAGAAACAAACTCACTTTGTATGGAATTTTTCGACTGTCCATTGTGACATAAGCGCAATTGACGCAAGAAAATCTGCAACGTCATTTGTTTCACAACCAAAACACACAGCACTATGGATCAATGCAAAATAAATTATTACAATGATAAATGGACGGCACTTATGCAGTTTAGGGGTTACATGCACTGATCACGAGAAAAGTATCTATTTTTGAAGGAAAAGCGTATTTCTGAAGATATAAGCATATATATATGCACGGAATACCAAAAAAATACTTATTTTCATATGGATGCAAAAAAAGTTCAGTTAACTGTCTGCTTTCACCAAATTATTCATATTGCTCTGCCAGTGTGCTGCAGACACTTTAATATGTTTCTTCACACAGTTCTTTACCCATAGGTAATGCTTTGTTTCATACATCCTAACCATGATAGCTATTGCTGGCTTTGCATATTGTTGCATGTGGTATATGTCCCTGTTGCTCACAGTTATGTATCTTGATCAGTGCACCAAACAACCTATATTTTTCTGTTGAGGCTGTCTGTTTTGAAGTATCGCATATTACTGTGTGTGCCAAAATGTCGAGACATTTTCCAGATTTGAGTGACTTTGTAATGGAAGATATAAACCATGTTATGGAGAACACCCAAAGCTCTATACAATGGGCTAGGGAACAAGTTCTTTTGAAGAACGGTATGGTGTGTGATAATGGGAATTGTGTTGGATACAACGAGATGAAGCTGGAGAAAACTACAGGTAAAGATGGCGAAATTTGGCGCCGCTCCGTTGGCAAGGACTGTAGAAAGAAAATAAGTACTTTTTTGGTGATGAGCGCATCAGATATGAAACAAACAATTTTTGGTATTCAGTGCATATATATGCTTAGGTCTTCAGAAATACGCGTTTCCTTCAAAAATAGGTACTGTTCTCGTGATCAGCGCATGTACCCCTAAACTGCATAAGTGCCAAATGGACAGTATAAGAGTAACCTAGTAGCTAAACCTACGTACGAAGCATGTCAAAAAATGACGGAACAGGTGACCAGAAAACGTCACCAAATACCCGATGGAAAGTTCTTCACGACACACTGTATCGTTTACAGCACTCCAGTCGCTTTTTGAGTGTTGTTAACTGCTGAGCTGTTTTAACATACCCTCATTTACATCTATACTCTGCAAGCCAATTTACAGTGTAGGTCGCGGAGGGTAGTTTGTGGGCCTCTGTCAACCCCCGATCCCCCCCCGCCGTCTTTTTCTCTGACAGTCCTGAATGGCTTGTAGGAACTATGATTGCTGATAAGCCAAGGTGCGAGCTCGTATCTCTCTGATTTTACCTTTACAGTGTTTCCTCGAGACACATGTGGGATGAAGCAGTACATCAGTTAACTCTCCTTGCAAAGTACGCTCTCGAACTTCGACTGTAACCCACAATGTGATGCAGGAAACATCTCTTACAGCGTCTGCCACTGGAGCCTCTCCGTGAAGCTTTCGCGCTTATAAATGAAACTGTGACGTAAACTTCTGATTTTGTTTGGCTCTACTCTGCTTCGTCGATCCGTTCTTTCTGGTACGGACCCCTGATTGACGGCCAATATGTAATTATTGGGGGAACAGGAGTTTTGTCAAATACCTCGTTTGCGGATGGATAACATTTCTGAAGATTCTTCCAATGAATATCAGTCAGTATTATTTATTCGGTCCATACACTACTTGCCATTAAAATTGCTACATCACGAAGATGGCGTGCCACAGACGCCAAATTTAACCGACAGGAAAAAGATGCTGCGATATGCAAAAGATTAGCTTTTCAGAGCGTTCACACAAGGTTGGCGCCGGTGGCGACACCTACAACGTGCTGGCATGAGGAAAGTTTCCAACCGATTTCTCATACCCAAACAACAGTTGACCGGCGTTGCCTGGTGAAACGTTGTTGTGATACCTCGTGTAGGAGGGGAAATGCGTACCATCACGTTTCCGACATTGATAAAGGTCGGATTGTAGCCTACCGCGATTGCGGTTTATCGTATAGCGACATTGCTGCTCGCGTTGGTCGAGATCCAATGACTGTGAGCAGAATATGAAATCGGTGGGTTCAGGAGGGTAATACGGAACGCCGTGTTGGATCCCAACGGCCTCGTATCACTAGCAGTCGAGATGACAGGCATCTTATCCGCATGGCTGTAACGGATCGTGCAGCCACGTCTCGATCCATGAGTCAACAGATGGGGACATTTGCAAGACAACAACCATCTGCACGAACAGTTCGACGACGTTTGCAGCAGCATGGACTATCAGCTCGGAGACCATGGCTGCGATTACCCTAGACGCTGCATCACAGACAGGAGCGCTTGCGATGGTGTACTCAACGAAGAACCTGGGTGCACGAATGGCAAAACCTCATTTTTTCGGATTAATCCAGGTTCTGTTTACAGCATCATGATGGTCGCATCCGCGTTTGGAGACATCGCGGTGAACGCACATTGGATGCCTGTATTCGTAGGGGTGCCATTGGTTACACGTCTCGGTCACCTCTTGTTCGCGTTGACCGTACATTGAACAGTGGATGTACATTTCAGATGTGTTACGACCCGTGGCTCTATCCTTCATTTTATCCCTGCGAAACCCTACATTTCAGCAGGATAATGCACGATCGCATGTTACAGGTCCTGTACGGGCCTTTCTGGATAAAGAAAATGTTCGTATGCTGCCCTGGCCAGCGCATTTTCCAGATATCTCACCAATTGAAAACGTCTGGTCAATGGTGACCAAGCAACTGATTCGTCACAATACGCCAGTCACTACTCTTGATGAACTGTGGTATCGTGTTGGTGCTGCATTGGCAGCTGTAGCTGTACATGCTACCCAAGCTCTGTTTGGCTGAATGCCCAGGCGTATCAAGGCCGTTATTACGGCCAGAGGTGGTTGTTCTGGGTACTGATTTCTCAGGATCTATGCACCCAAATTGCGTGAAAATGTAATCACATGTCAGTTCTCGTATAATATATTTGTCCAATGAATACCCGTCTATCATCTGCATTTATTCTTGGTGTAGCTATTTTAATGGCCAGTAGTGTAATTCAACAGATATTTCAGAGATGCGACTGCTTCCAGAGATCGTGTAATCACACACATATAGGTCTTTTTGCTTATTTATGCGCAACACGTCGCACAGAATGAAACCTTTTTTAAATTTAGTGAAACCTTTTTTGAATTTATTTCATTTCATCCATTCGGTCATCTTCGTCATGTGGGATCGGAGTACGTACTTTACAGAGTGTGTATTATTTATTTAGAGGATTTTATTCATTCTTACACACTGATTTATATGCGTTTTCCTGTGTCTCATTTGATTCTTGAATCCAGTTTGGCACACACAGCGATGGTAAATTAATAATCCATACTCAGAACCATGATTACATAGCACTACGGCCCTACGCCACAGCTGAGTGTGCGTTACATGGTGAGCTGTCAGTCTTTGCACCAAATGTCAAATCTGTTCATGGCTTCCCGTATGTAGCTACAATTTTGTTTCGTTGCGGCTTCACACATGGAATAGTATTATAAAGGAAGAGCACCATGGGTTTGATGATTTATCCCCGTTGAGGGAGCTGTACTGAGTACAGTTAGCTGTGAAAATCTTCAGTCTTACATAGCAACTGTATCGGTGTTCGGTGAGGCTGTACTTTATCCACTAGACGACTAAGCGGTTCTGAATCGAACAACTCCCAGAAGTCGAGGAACACTGTACCTACCTGGATGACCCATCCGCTGTTTTCTTAGTCCAGTGAGGGACCAGACCGAGCAGCGACTCACAAGATCGCAGGTTTCGAAAAACTTGTCGATTCCTACGGTGGAGATTTTCGGTCTCCAGATAGGTCGCAGTTCAGGAAACTACGAACAGCAGCGACCAACAGCTGTGTTCTGCCTTTTACAATCCACTGACAGAGAATTTATCTGCTCGTCAACAGTCTCAAGTGTTTTTTTATGCGCAGTACCACGAATAAGGAATTTCATACTTTATATTTGTGCTTATTCTGCAATGCTGTACAAACAATGACTCTCTCGTTGTCTCATTTCGCCTTTCTTGTGTCTCTGATAGCGTTATGAAAGTCACGTCCATTGTTTGTAACGTTATTATTCTACGTACTTCTTTGCTGCACGTGCTTACTGACATAGTAAATTACATTGTAGACACACGGGATTATTTGCATTTATTATGAATGTGCCATACATTTAGTATCCTGGGAGCTTAAATGAAAAATTGTTTTGTACACGAGAGCCTATTACTGTGCTGCTAACGGCTTTATAATCTTTACCATTTAATGCTACCAGAGGTCAATTCGTTACGCTAGTAAGTACGTAACGCTTTTTGCAGTACGCTAATTTTTTATAAAACACAGGAGATGTATTCCTTAAATATTTGAAGTCTTTCGTTAATTAATAATCTTTTCCTCGCTGTTTAGTCCCTGAAATTTCACTGCTTTTCTTTGGGGTGTAAACCTCAACAGTGGCTCCTATCTTTATGAGAAGTGACGTAAAGTGATGGAGATTTACGTACTGAGGCCAATAACACTCCAACAGAAATTATTCACACTGAGCCTTCGATGCGCTGTTGGAACATTACAGCAATAATGATGTAACAGTTCTGATTTTTTTTATTTTTTACGTTTCATACACATTTCAGCGTTGGTAGTTCATAATCTTCTTTGGTGTTCGTAGCATACTTGATAGACAGCCTGTTATGCGCCTTCAATGACAAGCCACTCAACTCCCTAGTCGTGGCTGAGAGCTAAAGTCAGTTCCTCAAGAAAGTGTACGCCGTTATCTGTATGAAATGAAAGACACTATTATAAATATATGTTTACAGGAAAATAAATGTTATTACTAATTGCTGAATTACGTAATAGTTAATCCAATCACCGCCATCATCGATTATAGCTTGGCACCTTTTTGGCATGATTTTCAAGAGATTTTCTGCGTATTCTCACGGTAACGATCTCCATATCGTCTTGATGATATGACGGCTGCTTCAAAGTATATACTGGCTTTCCTTTAAGCTTCATCCTAATATACTATCTTACATTTTCGATCGAATTGGGATCCGGAGACATTGCAGGCCAATCCATCGTGGACACCCCATTGTCTCGTTTTCTCCCTGTACAGAGACGACTGTGATGTTTCGGATCATTATGCTCTTGAAGCACCCAGTTTGCCATGTTCGAACCAAATAGCTTCATAACGGACCTCAGAAAGCATTATTGATAAATATTGCACATTTTTTCACGGTTTAAATTGGCTGTAACAAGTGCAAATAGCGAAACTTCAACTGACAAAACAAAACATTTAACTCTCTCACTGTCTATCTATGGACTGCGAAAAAGTGCATTGTGTACAGGTCGAGACCACTGCCAGAGATGTTGCTGCAGCGTTACATTTAAAATTATGGCGTTCACTTGTTTGTGGAACTGAATCTATGCCCACTTGTATCACACCACTCTTTAAAGTACTTTTCATACGTTAAAGCATGGAAATTCCCGCACTTGGACCAGGTTTGTACCCTGGGTTGCCATCCGTCAACTACATCATTCAACCAATCCCTTCAGTAGATTACAGCAGCAGGCGGACCCTTTCAAAACAAAAAGTAACGAATTTAGTTATTCGGGGAAAGAATTTCAGCTCGTCAAGGGTTCCTCTCCTCCGCCCTCATCTCCTTCTCCTCTTTTCACTCGCTCCTTCTCCACCTCCAAACCCCCGGATTCAAATGGTTCTGAGCACTGTGGGACTTAATATCTGAGGTCATCAGTCCCCTCGAACTTAGACACTCTCGTAGCGACAGTTCATAGGCGAAGTACTGATGCTAAGCTGTGTTCGCATCCACCCTCTGTCCATGATCATGTTGTATAAATGGAGATGATGTTTCAACTGCTGACGACGCCTTTGGCACCATTGTTTTATTAATCTCCATTGCAGGATGTAATTTTAGGTATTTTACTTCTGATGAAGGTATATTTATATATACCGAAACCATGGTCAAGAATTTTAATAAATCTTTATCCTGCAACTGCTGTGGCTGTCATCATTTACCGTGAATAACCCAAGGACCTCACTCACATCCATGCCCGAGGCAGGATTCGCCTCGAGTGAAGCGCTAGAACCGCTTGGCCACTATCCCCAGATTATTCGGAGGCTCACCTGCAATAGCACGTGAAACGGGGGGTGGGGGCTGCAAGAGGAAGAGAGTTTGGACGGAAAGAAGAAAGTCGAGAGTCAAAAGTTGGCTGTGTGGTTGGTTTCGCTACTCTTGCTGAGACCATAGGACTCGCACTGCACGAAGATGACCGGTGTCATCATTGAGTCCCAGTCGGGCGCTTGGTTCTCACACATGAGCAACGCAGCCGACACCCGTCGTAAAGCAAGATAACTCATTTGCAACAAGAGATTTTCCGATGTGTTCGGGTTGGCCAATTTGAACGAAATACACACAGCACATCCGTTTTAAGAATCCAAATGAACAAAGCTATTCTGCAGACCCAGTTGACTCTAGACATACAGTCATCAGTGATTACCAGTGTTTCCGTTGCCGGGGCCAGCTATCTATCTTGTCACCCCATTTCCTTTATGAACCCTTATTCTGACATTAGGCAGAAATAGTCACCAGTCAGCTAGCAATACCGAGAGCCTTTGACCATTATACTAATACCAGTCATTTACAGTGGTTCAGTTCTCCATATTGCCAAACATATGGGCTTTCTGTGGTTCCCCAAAGTTGCTTACAGCAAACGCCAGGATATTTCTTTTGTAAAGGAAGCTGTAGATTTTCTCCTCCATGATTTCCATCTTCGTCTGTAATGGCCTCATCGTCTATGAGACTTTAACCCTGTCCTTGCTTCAGGCATTTTAAATTTTTTACAATGGCACGATCTTCCGACGACCATCCTTATGGGGCTATCTATGTTGTACATGGCTTACGGTTTACTGGTCTTGTAGATGGTCGGCGATGTATGTATCGTGTTAGGTGGTATTTGTTACATATATTCAACAGTTATAACACACATAACAACTGTTTCCCTTCCAAACAACAACCACAATGACGACGACGACGACCACCACCACCACCACCACCACCACCACCACCACAATAGATTAAATGTCACCAACCATGACACACCAAGGAATCGCCCCCCAGGGGGTCCACAACTCTTTTGTGGATACGTGCGTAGTGAGCATGGGACCCCGAGCTAATGTGGCCCTCTTTCCTTTCCGGGCTGCATACCTTCCTTTTCCGCATCCTTCCCTATCCCCCATCTTCGCCCCCCCTCCCCTCCCCTCACCTCTGGCTCTTTCCTTCCCTTTCTCCCCCTCTGGGAGTATGGTTTGCGTTACATTTACGAGCGTCCGTCTCCGGACATAGGCACATTCTTCGCCTTCTCTGCTTGTATGTCTTCATCCTTCCTTTGTCCTTCTCTTTTCCTTACCTCTTCTCTTTACCCTTTTCTCCGCTGCGGCGTTTGAGACCTCTCTTCTTTCCTTTCCCTTTCTTTGTTTTTCCCTTTCTCTTTCTTCCTCCCTGTGCGTGTCTGAAGGCCAACCCACGCATTTTCGTGCGTAGCCGGTGACGGGGTAACGCGTAATTCCCCGCCCCGGGTAGACAGGTAGGACACGTGCGTACCCCCTTGTAACGGCCAGGCCCAAGGAGGGGTGATTACCCGAGCTGATACCTTCCGAAAGTGCCGATTGGTCCCTCCGTCCGTTTGTCGGGAGGTGTGACCTGAGGTGTGAACAATCACCTAAGGCGGGAGTGCCCTCAGAGAGGGCCCCAACAAGGGAGGAGCGCGCCATCAGACGCGCCGCTAATCGTGGGGGATTCTTCCGCAATGGTTTCCTCATCTTCCACTATGTCTGCTCACAAGCGTAAGTTCACTGAGTCTCAGCCACAGACAGTTCTTCCATCGTTGCCACAGTTCCTTGTTGTTTCTCGGTCTGAGGAAGGTCACGACTTCTCCACAGTTAACCCTTTCGTTATTCAGAAAGGTGTCGACGCAATTGCAGGTCCTGTAAAGTCTTGTTCCAGATTACGGAATGGGACCTTGTTGTTAGAAACAGTCAGTGCTCTCCAGGCACAAAAATTGCTGTGTACTTCACTGCTCCACACCTTCACTGTCCGGGTTGAAGCGCACCGCACTTTAAATTCCTCACGTGGAGTCGTTTATACACGCTCCCTCGACGGATTGCCTGACGATGAAATTCAGCACTACCTGTCTGACCAGGGCATAACGACTGTTCATAGAGTTATGAAAAGGGTTGACACGAACATCTTTCCAACCTGTACTGTCTTCTTGACATTTGACAAACTCCCATCGAAAATAAAACCGGGCTATGAGATAATTTCCGTTCGCCCCTACGTCCCAAACCCTACGCGTTGCTATCAGTGCCAGCGGTTCAATCACACCAGCGAGTCCTGTTCCAACCCGGCCAAATGTGTTACGTGTGGCAAGGATGCCCATGAGGATGCTTGTTCACCTCCATCCCCTCGTTGCATCAACTGTATGGGTGACCACGCTGCTTCCTCTCGAGATTGCCCCATTTTTAAAGACGAAAAGCTCATTCAGGAAATCAGAGTGAAAGAAAAGGTGTCGACCTTTGCTGCTCGAAAATTATTCGCAGGCCGAAAGCCCACTGTGCCTCAGACAGGAAAATACAGCACTGTCCTTGCCTCTCCTTGGCCAACAAAGGAGGCGGCCACGCAGATTTGTGATCTCACCTTTAGTGACACGGTCGTCAGATCGGTCAGCGCAGAGATCGCCCATTCAACCTCCCCACTTTTGCCTGCTCAATCTATGGCTCACCCTTCATCGGGTTCTGCTAAATCTCGATCCCAAAAGTCAGACACCCGGACTTCCAAAAAAGAGCATACTCGTGAAGATTTTTTACGCACCCCAACTTCACAACCATCGGTTCCTCCTTCATCTAAACATCATGTTTCCAAGAAAGCTAATAAGAAACCCAGTTCCTCTCCTTCTCCACCACGGCGTGTCTCATCTACAGCACCACCTGGCGGTAACCGACCTCGGCCGTCTTCTGTGTCGCCGAGGCGCACTGCTGGCGGCTGATCAACCGGCCGACCGCTGGTGGCAGGAGCTGCTCCTGAACAACCTATAGATCAGGATCTTTTGCCTTCGGCTGAGTGCCGTTCCACGCCGTCGGTCGCAAGCTCTGAGCAGTCGTTGAGTTGACGGCAACCTTGGTCACATTCTTCCATTTTCTGTCCGCCCTATGTCCATTATCCATTGGAATATCCGCGGCATTCGAGGCAATCGGGATGAATTGACGATCCTCCTACCATCCTACTCGCCGGTCATCTTCTGTCTTCAGGAAACAAAGCTGCGTCCCCACGACCGCTTTGTCTTCCCCTACTTTCAGTCAGTTCGATTTGATTTCCCCTCTGTTGAAGGCACTCCAGCACATGGAGGACTCATGATTCTTCTCCATAATACTCTCCATTATCACCCAATCCCCTTAAACACTTCCTTCCAAGCAGTCGCTGTCCGTCATTCCCTTTCTGGATACATCTTCTCTCTTTGTACTGTATACATTCCATCGTCCACATCAATGGCACGAGCTGATCTCCTTCATCTTCTTGGTCAGCTTCCACCCCCCTATTTGCTGGTTGGGGACTTCAATGCCCGTCATCCGCTTTGGGGATCTCCACATCCATGTCCGCGTGGCTCACTATTGCTAGACGTCTTACACCAAGCGGATCTAGTTTGCCTCAACACTGGGGACTCTACATTTTTGTCTCCTCCACGGCAAATTTCTCTCATTTGGACCTTGCGGTCGGTACTGTTCCGCTAGCTCGGCGCTTCGAATGGTTCGTTCTTGCTGATACACACTCGAGTGACCACTTTCCATGTGCCCTTCGATTGCAGCCACAACTGCCTTATATGCGCCCGAGACGCTGGAAGTTTGCGCAAGCCGATTGGACACTTTTCTCGTCTCTAGCGACATTCGATGAGCGTCACTTTCCTAGCGTCGACGATGAGGTCACTCATATTACAGACGTTATTCTTATAGCTGCGGAACGTTCAATACCACGCACCTCCGAATTGCCCCAGCGCCCCCCCCCCCCCCCCTCCAGTTCCTTGGTGGAACGAGGCATGCCGTGACGCAATACGTGAGCGGCGACGTGCTCTTCGTGTTTTCCGCCACCATCCTACTTTGGCCAACTGTATCCGCTATAAGCAGTCCCGTGCGCGATGCCGTCGCGTCATCCGCGATAGCAAGAAGGCAAGCTGGAAATCCTTTACTAGCTCATTTAACACCTTCACTCCCTCCTCGGAAGTTTGGAGTCGGATTCGACGGTTATCTGGCGCGCCTAGTTTCTCCCCGGTCTCTGGGCTCACTGTCGCGCATGATACGTTAGTGGACCCCGTCGCAATTTCTAACTCATTGGGTCAACACTTTGCTGAGATTTCGAGCTCTTCAAATTACCCCCCCCCCCCCCCCCCCCCCCCAGCGAATCTCCCGAAGAAACGTGCAGCGGAAGTGCAACCACTTGCTTTCTCCTCTCAAAATCGCGAAAGCTATAATACTGTTTTCTCCATGCGGGAACTCCAACATGCACTCTCTTCTTCTCGCTCCTCCGCCCCAGGACCGGATGGTATCCACATCCAAATGTTGCTGCATTTATCATACCATGTCTGCGTTACCTCCTTCGCCTTTATAATCGAATTTGGACCGACAGTACTTTTCCCAGACGATGGCGGGAAGCTATCGTCGTTCCTGTTCCGAAACCTGGAAAGGACAAACATCTCCCCTCTAGCTATCGCCCCATTTCTCTCACGGGTAGTGTATGTAAGGTTTTGGAGCGTATGGTGAATTTCCATTTAGCTTGGTGGCTGGAGTCCCGCAGTCTTTTAACACTTGCCCAATGCGGTTTCCGAAATCATCGTTCTGCAGTTGACCATCTTGTTTCTCTTTCCACTTATATCATGAACAATTTTCTCTGGAAACGCCAAACAGTAGCAATATTTTTTGATCTGGAGAGAGCATACGATACCTGGTGGAGGACAGGCATCCTCCGCACACTGTTCTCTTGGGGCTTTCGAGGTCGGCTGCCACTTTTTCTTCGCGAATTTATGGCAGAGCGCACATTTAGAGTGCGGGTGAACACCACTCTCTCCCGTACTTTCTCCCAAGAAAACGGGGTACCCCAGGGCTCCGTGATAAGTGTTGTACTGTTTGCCATTGCCATAAATCCAATTATGGACTGTCTCCTTCCCGATGTCTCAGGCTCCTCTTTGTGGACGATTTTGCGATCTACTACAGCTCTCAACGGACCAGCCTTCTTGAATGACGTCTTCAAGGATGTCTCGATTGCCTCCACTCTTGGAGCATCGAAACCGGCTTCCGCTTATCTCCCAGTAAGACCGTTTGTGTTAATTTTTGGCGTCGTCAGGAGTTTCTTCCACCCTCCTTACATCTAGGACCTGTCAACTTTCCGTTGTCGGACATCGCTAAATTCTTGGGTCTTACGTTTGACAGAAAACTGTGCTGGTCCACCCATATTTCGTATCTTTCGGCTCGGTGTCTGCGATCCCTCAACACCCTCCGTGTCCTGAATGGTACCTCCTGGGGAGCGGACCGAGTGGTCCTTCTCCGCCTCTATCGCTCCTTAGTGCTCTCGAAATTGGACTATGGAAGCATAGTTTACTCCTCTGCTCGGCCGTCTATTCTTCGTCGTCTCGACTCTATCCACCACCGTGAATTACGTTTAGTGTCTGGAGCTTTTTACACCAGCCCTGTGGAAAGCCTTTATGCTGAGACTGCTGAACCTCCGCTGTCCAGTCGGCGAGCAGTCCTTCTGAGTCGTTATGCTAGCCATCTGTCTTCCACGCCTGCTAATCAGGCCCATGACATTTTTTTCGACGCCTCCTTGGATGTAGGGTATGCAGGCCGCCCTTCCTCCCTACTACCACCGGGAGTCCGCTTCCGTCAACTGCTCCATTCTCTTTCCTTCCGCATTCCTTAAACCTTCTTGACAACTTGGGGTACAGCACCGCCTTGGCTCCGTCCCCGGATCTGCCTGCTCCGTGACATTTGTCAATTTCCCAAGGATGGTACCCCTTCACTTGTTTATCGTCGGGCATTTGCTGCTCTGTGTGCACAAATGAAGGAAACCACATTTATTTACACTGATGGCTCGAAAACATCGTTAGGTGTAGGGAGTGCCTATATTGTTGGCGACACCCTAAATCGTCCGCAGCTCGTGGTCGTGCGGTAGCGTTCTCGCTTCCCGCGCCCGGGTTCCCGAGTTCGATTCCCGGCGGGGTCAGCGATTTTCTCTGCCTCGTGATGACTGGGTGTTGTGTGATGTCCTTAGGTTAGTTAGGTTTAAGTAGTTCTAAGTTCTAGGGGACTGATGAAGATAGATGTTAAGTCCCATAGTGTTCAGAGCCATTTGCCACACCCCAAATCGATTTCGGCTTCCCGACCAGTGTTCGGTTTATACTGCGGAGCTTTACGCTGTTCTCCAGGCTGTCCAATACATCCGCCGCCATCAGCGGATACAGTATGTTATCTGTTCAGATTCTCTCAGCTCTCTCCTCAGTCTCCAAGCTCTCTACCCTGTCCACCTTCTGGTCCACCGGATTCAGGACTGCCTGATCTTGCTCCACTTGGGGGGCGTCTCGGTGGCGTTCCTCTAGCTCCCAGGACACGGAGATATTTGTGGAATTGAGGCGGCCGATATAGCGGCCAAGGCTGCAGTCTCTCTTCTTCGGGGCCGGCCGCAGTGGCTGAGCGGTTAAAGGCGCTACAGTCTGGAACCGCAAGACCGCTACGGTCGCCGGTTCGAATCCTGCCTCGGGCATGGATGTGTGTGATGTCCTTAGGTTAGTTAGGTTTAAGTAGTTCTAAGTTCTAGGGGACTTATGACCACAGCAGTTGAGTCCCATAGTGCTCAGAGCCATTTGAACCATTTTTCTCTTCTTCGGCCAGCTATTCGATCAATTCCCTTCGCCGATCTACGGAGTGTTTTATGTCGTCGTGTTGTTCTTTTATGGCACGCACATTGGTCAACACTTCCCCATAATAAATTGCGGGACGTGAAAGCTCTTCCCTGTGCTTGGACTTCTTCCTCCCGAACTCGTCGTCGGGAGGAGGTTATTTTAACTAGACTCCGGATAGGGCACTGTCTCTTTAGCCATCGACATCTTTTAAGCGGCGATCCTCCCCCACTCTGTCCCCACTGCTCTCAGCTGTGGACAGTAAGACACCTTCTCATTGAGTGCCCCTATTTTACTCCGTTACGCGCCCGTCTACAGCTGTCGCCTGATATATCGTCCATTTTAGCAGATGATACGCGCTCGGCCGATCGCGTTCTCGAGTTTATTAGTGCCAGTGAGATGACGTCAGTCATTTGAAGCTCTTTTTGGGGACAACCAATCCCTTTCTGTAGTGCATTTTTAAGCTTTCCTTCTGCTTTTAGTTTCTCCAATTTTTTGAGTTTCGTTTCCATTGCTGCTGGTTTCCATTTTCGTTTTTTACCGTTTCCTAAGTCACAGACCCGGTGCTAATGACCATAGCAGTTTTGCGCCCGAAAACCAAAACAAAAAAAAACATGGAATCGAATCTTATTCTTATGTCGCCCCATCCCAAACAAACCCATAGGAACGCAGTGTTGTATGACTAACATTAGTGAGTGTAGAAACGCCGAAAACGATGCATTCGGCCTAATACGGATCGATTTGGATTATTTTGTCATTCCTCCTCCTTCTTTCCCCCAAAACCTAGCCAGATGAGTTTTTTTTTATTTATTTTTTGTATTGTTTAGATGATACGTCATATCGCTATTTCGTTTCGTTTCGTTCTCTGGCCTTTGTCCCGCTCCAACGCGGGGTCGGCTTTGTTATGACGGATTTGGCAGTGTTAATTGCAGAGGGTGGCCAGATGCCGGTTCTGCCGCCATCCCGAACCCCCCAGGACGGAAGTAGTGTACCGCAGCAGTATACGTCTAGTGTAAGTCACGAAATAGTACGAACGTTTTCAAACGTCAGTGAGTCGTGTAATTGAGGCAGAACTTGGGGACCATCCCAGTATTGACCTAACGGGATGTGGATAACATAAGTCATATCGCTATCAAAATTGAAGGTACAGACATGCGTGCTAAGCGTTACGTCGGGTGCTGATCGCTCGCCCTCCGCTTGTTGCAGGTGAAGTGGGCCAAGCAGCAGGTGGTGTTGTCGCGGCCCAAGCGCGACCTGCTGCCGCTGTCGATGCAGCTGAGGCCCGGCCGCAACTACCGCCAGACGGTGCTGCTCAACGACCCACGCTGGCAGCAGATGTGGTACCTGGTGAGTCAGTCACATTGTCTATCATTGCTTCTGGGATTGTTTGCGTGCTGTGCGTCTGAAACGTCTGAGCATGCTGTGAACGCCGGGAAGCTGTCACTTATGCCCACTTCATTTGCCACCCCTGCTCAGCGCTAAGGTATAATGGAAACGCATAGTACCAGTGTCTCGCCGACTTTTCATCCGCTGACAACTCAAATCTTGAAACTTCCTGGCAGATTAAAACTGTGTGCCGGAACAAGACTCGAACTCGCGACCTTTGCATTTCGTGGGCAAGTGCTCATCACTTGGAGACGAGGTACTGGCAGAATTAAAGCTGTGAGGACGGGGCGTGAGTCGTGCTGGGGTAGCTCAGATGATGAGCACTTGCCCGCGAAAGGCAAAGGTCCCGAATTCGAGTCTCGGTCCGGCACACAGTTTTAATCTGCCAGGATGTTTCATATCAGCGCACACTCCGTTGCAGAGTGAAAATCTCCTTCTGGAAACTCAAATATTGTTTCACTTTTACAACAGCGATTATCACTGTGCATAACAAGATATTCATAATAATCATAGGCATTGTCTCGCTAACGAGTATTTTTTTTATCTCCCCAGAGAGCCATGCTCCTTTATAAGATAGAAGAGACCAAGCCTGTAACCGCACCTTTTACTGGAGTGAGTTAACGTCCGCCGGCAGGAGTGGCCGAGCGGTTCTAGGCGCTACAGTCTGGAACCGCGCGACCGCTACAGTTGCTCTGCACATGCCTCGGGCATGGATGTTTGTGATGTCCTTAGGTTAGTTAGGTTTAAGTAGTTCTAAGTTCAAGGGGACTGATGCCCTCAGAAGTTAATTCCCATAGTGCTAAGAACCATTTTTTGAGCCACCGGCTGCTGCGGATTTTTTATCGTGACATTTCCTCCCCTACTTTGCTATTCTACTTGTTCAATCTTAGTCTTCGCCAACGTTGTTCGAAATATTGTGAGCTCTTATAAATATTCAGAAACTACGTTGGACGATCGGAATCAGTCGTTTCCCAAATGATAGCGTCTAGTTATTAAAGTGTGATTTCAGAACGCCCTTGTACAGTTTCAGTTGCCATAGTTGTTTTCGATTCCCATATTTGAGTCCGGAATACATTATTTGTTTTGGCAGACGCCTGCTGGGAATTCGGTTAATATGGCCAGACCCTCGAAATTTCACTTTCAGGACTTACCTGACGTAGTGCTGACGATATTTCTCGAGAAGCTTCATATGCTTTCTGTAGGTTAGCTAGGTGTTAGACCCATAAGTAAGAGTTCGTATAATGGTGTTCTGATAGGCAAGGAGATTGATCACTGCGCTGGAGTTATGGTTTTCAAAGGTCCTGTCAGGGGTACGCCTACAGGCTTTGCTGTCATATCTTATGCAATAGTGTATTTCAGTGTCAGTACCTCATTTAGTCCATAGAAGACTACAAAACAACAAGAAAAGAGCTGAGCATTTCACCACTGAAAGTTATGAATCGGTGTGTGTAATGGTATTTTGCGAAGATATAACATTTGAATTTTCCCAATGGTATCATGAGGCATGACGCACTTATGAGCCGATGCTCATATGTGCCTCATGGAATCCATTCAGAATTGGGTGAAGGGCTTCCTTGAGTTAGCCATAACAACATTATCATTTGCGTTCTGGAGTTTGATGACAGAGGTTCTCATTACCTTCGCTGTAGCTCGGACTACTAAGTTCGAAGAAGCTCGCATTTGTCCTGTATACTGTTTAATCTTCGATGGGAGTTTCCTTCATCGAATTATAGTCAAGTTCCAGTAACTACTGAAATTAAATAAATGCATCAGACGTCCTTGATTAATTCCAATTTGTTTTCGAAGCTCCTCTGGGACTACTAAAATTGCTGAAGTTGGTGACGTTAATGGCGTCATTCAGCAGGCGAAGTATTTGCATACGTTTAGGAGTGGATCTCGTTAAGTCTAGGACCCTCGAAAGAGTTGACGGCTAAGAGAATCGAGAGTTTTGATGGGATCTATGAAAGCACATTCTCGTGGTCTACTGGCAGGGTATCTTCAGCAAGGGGCATTAGGCGGTTGGATAAAATTATGGCACGGATTTTCCCAGGAGCAGAAAGTAGGGACATTCCAGTGCAGTTGTCACAGTCGGCTTTATTCCGCATTTTGAATATAGTAAGTTAGCTGGAATGGTTTCCGTATCCCATATCTTGATTATAAGCAGGTGCATGTGTTGTGAGCTTAGACTCTCCTTTCTTGTAGAGCCCTGCAGGAATCCCATCTATACCAGCTGTTTTGTTGTTCTTCAGCTAACGTATGGTATCTTCGAGTTGCTGAAAGGAAGGAGCATCGTAGAGTTCATACTGAGTGTGTTTTTGAGAAATTGTGTTGAATAATTTTCCTCAAAGTACGTTTGCCTGTTTAGTAGTTTCTGCAAATGCTCCTCACATAGTAGTTGTTGGAGCAACTGTCAAGAGGAACAACTCTCAAGAGGTCTAGTGTCATCTGTGAATCATAAGGAATTTAGGCCTTGGATGGTTGCACTATACTTGGTTGTTGGGGCGCTGGAAAATGCCCGAGTGTTGTTAGTGTCATCTATGTTCTGCGTTTCAAGTGATTATGTTTTGCACCATTCATCCACAGGTCCGAGATATTCTTTGAACGTCAGCTTCGGCTGTTAGGAATTATTGTTTCTTAAGGGGTTGAATTGGTGTCCTTCTGTATGGGAATGCGAGCTTGCCTCTTCCTGTCACTAAGGCTTTTAATTTTAAAGTAGGTTCCATCAAACCAGCATTGATATCTTCTCTAAGTGTAGCTAACTGCCTCTTTAGAGGCTCAGAGATCTACTGAAATCGGCCATTGTTCTTCAGTAGCTTTAGGAAAGGTTTTGTTTGGGGATTTGACGAAGAGAGTTAATACTTAGTTTTGTTTCAACCGTTTTTCCTCGCTTGACTCCTGCCTGTCTAGTTTCGGAGGGAAAAGTAAGGTCATTGCGGATAACCAACCGATGACCAGTCCAAACACTATAAGCACGAGTCAAAACTCCCGCGACCAGTAAATCGCTCTGGTCCAGGAATCTCATGTGCCAATGCTTCACCTTGGGTGTTTCCAGGCTGTTTTGAACTTGTCTTTCTGGAAGAAGTCAGTGTTTATAATGCTAAGGTCATGTTCCAGGCATTGAAATAGAATTTCGTTGACATTGATCTTACTTATTCCCTCTTTCAAAAGTGGTATCGGACCACAACGTAGTCTCCTTACTAACACTACCATTGAGATCCCCCCAAAATAATATTTTATCCTATCGGAGTTTATTTGTTAACAGTGAGTCGAGTATAAAATGAGCCTTCTAATTATTCAGAAGTAGTTCGTCAAGGAGAACATGATCCTTTGTGATGGCAAACGAATCTCCAAGTGTAGCTACGACCAGATGGGTAGCCCATCCATGTTCACTCAAGGCAGCAGCGTCTGTGTTAAATTTTCGCAACTCACGAGCTGGTCGATCTCCGTTATCACCAGCGTACGAATGTTCCAGGTTTAAAAATTTTGCATGTGTTGCAACCTCATGTGTTATATCGTCTGGAGGTCGTGACCCAGTCAAATAATTTCCAGACATTTGCAGCCCCTTCCCCATCCAGCATGGGCAGAGTGGATCCTACACTGAAGAGCCAAAGAAACTTGTACAGTTGCCTAATACCGTGCTTGGACCTCACGAGCACGCAGGAGTGCCGCAACACGACGTAGCATGGACTCAGTTAATGTGTGCAGTAGTGCTGGAGGGAACTGAAACCATGAATCTTGCCGGGCTGTCCATGTCCGTCGGAATGTACAATGGGCATGAATGGATACAGGTGATCAGGCAGGATGCTTACGTACGTGTCACCTGTCAGAGTCGTATCAAGACGTTTCAGGGGATCCCGTATAATTCCCAACTGCACACGCCTCACACCATCACAGAGCCTCCACAAGCTTGAACAGTCCCTTGCTGACGTGCAAGGTCCATGGATTCATGAAGTTGACTCCATACCAGTACATACCGATCCGCTCGGTACAATTTGAAGCGAGACCTTCCGACCAGGTAACATGGTTCCAGTCATCAATAGCCCAATTTCGGTGTTGATAGCTCCGAAAGACCATATTGGTGATGTTTCGTTGAAAGGCTCGCATGCTGACACTTGTTGATGGCTCAGCACTGAAATCAGCAGCAGTTTGAGGTAGTGTTGCAAAAAAATTCAAATGGCTCTGAGCACTATGGGACTTAACATCTGAGATCATCAGTCCCCTAGAACTTAGAACTACTTAAACCTAACTAACCTAAGAACATCACACACATCCATGCCCGAGACAGGATTCGAACCTGCGACCGTAGCAATTGTGCGGTTCCAGACTGAAGCGCCTAGAACCGCTCGGCCACAACGGCCGGCGAAGTGTTGCACTCCTGTCACTTTGAAGGATTCTCTTCAGTCGTCGTTGGTCCCGTTCTTGCAGGATCTTTTTCCGGCCGCACCGATGTCAGAGATTTAATGTTTTAATGGATTCCTGATAATCACGGAATACTCGTGGAATGGTCGTACGGGGAATTCCCCACTTCATCGCTACCTCGGTGATACTTTGTCCCATCGCTCGTGTCCCGAATATAACACGACGTTCGGACCGACTTAAATCTTGATAACTTGTCATTGTAACAGCAGTAACCGATGTAATAACTGTGCCAGATGTCTTATATCGCCGTTGCCGGCTGCAGCGCCGTACCCTGCCTGTTTACATACCTCTGTATTTGAATACGCGTGCCTGTACCAGTATCTTTGGCGCTTCAGTGTAGCTGTACAAACAGCAGGTTGAGATTCATTGCACGAATGGTAAGCAGATATTATCGTCTACGTGGGAAGTACCCCAAAACATTCTGCTGATTGTAGAGTATTGCTGGTGGGTCTTTAAGTATTTCCCATATTGGATTAACGGAAGAGATAAAGAAAATACAACGAATAGCTGCGCCTTTTGTAAAGAGTTCGTTTAGTACACCGGAGAGCGTTACGATGATGCTATGCAAAATAAATTCGTAGACGTGACAAGATAGGCGTTATGGATAAAAGAAAAGTTTACCGGTAACGTTCGTAAACCGCACATTCTAAAAAGAGTGGGGCGACATTCTGACTATGACGACTAAATTAATAAATTAGAGCTTACTGACAATCATTCTTCCATTCACCATTCGACAACAGATCAGTAAATGGAGAAATGATAATGCGAGGGAAAGTATTAGCGCCAAATACTATTTCCTGGTTTCGGGAATGTTTATGTAAATGGAAAATGTCAATAAGGGTCGTGCTGCATGACACACATCTCTCGGCTTAATGAAATGAAATTATTGAAACGTTACGTGTAATTAAATCGTCTACAAAAGTAGAAAATGAAGCTAAATGAAAGGACTAAGGAAGGAAATAAGAGATATTGGAACTGACACAGTTTGTTGGTAGTCTAGAGCCAGAAATTTCAGGTTAAAAATATAAAGAATGCACACTACACAGTCCGGGTTGGAGTATTACAGAAGGGGAATTTTTACAGAATATCGCTGTTTGTTCAAAAGACGGCGCTCTCCTGCTGTTCCCGCCCATTCGCTCGCGGCGCCGGCTGTTCGGATGACTGGCAACAGCTGGCGCTGCCATCGCGTCGCTTCGCGTCGTGTCGGCTGCTTTTTGTCAGGTTAACTGGAAGCGCAACTGCTCCAGCCGAAAGCTGCTGCGGCCGCCGCTGCGGCGAATGTCAAATGTCGCCCGCATTTTGCGAAAACGCGGGGATGAGTGGCGGCGCCCTTGTTATGCAAAGAGAAGCGAGCAAGTAAGCCAGCACACGCGAATTCACTTGAATGGTACGACCCTGCACTTACAAGGGGGCCGCGCTTCCTCGTCATCACCGACTGCGTCCAGACTTTTAGTAAATGCAGCGCTTGTCCAGAAATAAAAGTCGTGCAAATGGAAGTTCCAGATGCACTTTCGCGCAGGTCGGGCGCGGCACGAGCCAATTAATTACGTTAGCACGGCTTTCAGGCACGGGTGGCGCAACGGAAGGATGACAGAACGGTATTCGTAGCGTCGTAAGTGGAATAGCTAGGTGGAAATGTTTTATTTTCAAATTTTACGTTCCTTACACTGTAAATAATCTAAATAATGCTTAACACATTGTACGTATTAATATTTTCATGAACGACATGAAAAGGGAAGGCATGGGAAAATTTGGGTTTACAAACATGTTTCCAGGAAATCATTGTAGGGCGTGCATGCGAAATTCATATGTGAAATTACATGCACTATTTTACAATTTATGATTTGCACGCGTCGGGGTGATATTCCATCGTAAAAACGGGGGAAGTAGTAATTTTCTCGACATCTTGCACACGTTATAAACGGTGCTTTTTTACAATTAGACAGTTGTTCTAAAGATTCTAAAGAGAGACAAAATTGGTTTACATTAGTTTCTCTCACGTTGCACGGTTTGGCAGCAATTTGCGCGTAATGCATCATTTCGCCAAATATTGGACAGGATGTCTGGTGATGTACAATGGAATCAGTTATGATGCGATCTTTGCAGGGTTTAATTTCTTGTCATCTGTCGATGAGATAAGAGGAGTTTTGAAGCAACTTGATGAAACACTTTAAGTAATCTGAAAAATAGACATCGTAGTAGCAGAGTGGATTTGTTGCGAATCAGATAAATACTGCACTATGGCAATCATTTTTTTATCTTGCAAAACTTCAATGTACAATTACGGATTTGTTTTCTCTTCTTCCGAGTTAGTTAACAGAAGAAATTTGTTGTCCTGCATATAGGGTTTCATCACATCAGTAAAATTTTTTTATATAAGGTTGTTGTGTCTCAGAGTTTGTTAAGTAATGGCGACATACCTATATGTTGCCATGTACTTTTGGATCTTCTGTCCAGGAGGGTCAGTATTTTCTTGTAGGCACACGTGGACTGTTGGTAACAATTTTCCAAGGGGGCTATAGCAGGTTGGGCTGTACATGAGTTGGTTACTTTGTTCGTATTCTGTCGTTTCGCGAGAACCAGTTTTGCACTGGATGGTCCAGAGTTCCGTTAGAAGCCGATTGGTACTGACAACCTGGAAACACAACACAGAGATGTAAATATTTCACTGTATTTCACGATAGAATAAAAATAATTTCGATGAAGTTCTCGACCTACCTGTTCGATCGAACGCTGCAGGTGCAACTCCTTCTTGGAAAGTTATTTACGGACTCCCTATAGGCGTTGTAATTAGAATATTTTCCCGGAAGTTGATCTGCAATCTCATACTTTCCTTTGCCTTTCCATGTCTTCTATGAAAATATTTTGAAAAGTACAACATATTGAATATTTTTTTTGGTATATTAGCAGTGTAACGCCTGCAGGGGTGGCCGAGCGGTTCTAGACGCTACAGCCTGTAATTTCAGTGTCTCGCATTTTATATTGTTTGTCTGTAGTGCGTGGAGAATTCTTCAGTAATAATCTTGCTGAATTTGTAAGTTCCTGCCGGCTGGTGTGGCCGAGCGATTCTATGCAGTACGGTCTGGAACCGCGCGACCGGTACGGTCGCAGGTTCGAATCCTACCTCGGGCATGGATGTGTGTGATATCCTTAGTTTAGTTAGGTATAGGTAGTTCTAAGTTCTAGGGGACTGATGACCTCAGAAGTTAAGTCCCACCATAGTGCTCAGAGCCATTTGAACCATTTTGGAAGTTCATGTCGTAAGGCTTTTTCCCCATGATTACGAGATAAATATGGTGTCTGACTCTGACGGCCGCATGGCATCAAATTTTCTTTTTCCCTTTTCCACGCAGACGTATTCAAGCATCGTTGTGCCTTCATCAGTGGGAGCTGTTATAGACACACTGTTATGCTACAAGACTTGATTACATTCCCATTTTACTATGGAACTTCAAAAACGAAGTTAAATGTTGCTCTCGCAGAAAAAGTAGCTTTTATTGAATGTTGCACCACACGTCAAAGTGTCACACACTATTTTTTAGCGTAGTCACCAAGTCTCTGCAAAGACGGTCGGAAAGTTATACGAGTACTTCAGATTGTCGAGTACAGAAATGCACTCCTTGGTCACAGTTTCGTGAATGTCGCTATAATTGGAAAATCTCTTCCCCATCTACATGTTCTTTCATCTTGCCAAAAATAGGGTAATCGCAAGGAGACACATCTGGGCTGTATGGCGGATGCTTCAAAACTAAGGGGTTGCGGTTGGGTTGTTTGGGGAAGGAGACCAGACAGCAAGGTAATCGGTCTCATCGGATTAGGGAAGGACGGGGAAGGAAGTCGGCCGTGCCCTTTCAAAGGAACCATCCCGGAATTTGCCTGGAGGGATTTAGGGAAATCACGGAAAACCTAAACCAGGTTGGCCGGCCGCGGGATTGCAAAACTAAGGCTACTGATGAAACATCGATATATAGATACTTTTTCCGAAACACAAAAAATGGTTCAAGTGGCTTTAAGCACTATGGGACTTAACATCTGAGGGCATTAGTCCCCTAGACTTAAAACAAACCTAACTATCCCAAGACATCACACACATCCATGCCCGAGGCAGGATTGGAACCTGCGATCGTAGCAGCAGCGCGGTTACGGACTGAAGGGCCTGGAACCGCTCGGCCACAGCGGCGAGCTTCCGAAACATATCAGTGTGTATAGGCTATAGTTTTACCCCCGATATATAATATCAAAATGGGAATATCGAATGCCGATACTTTAAATTTTTTTTTTTTTCACAATATTCGGTAAATATTCGAAGCTGTTCTTTTGGAACGGTAGTAGAAAATAATTTTACTTTCACTGTATGAAGAAGTCTTACTATTTTCTGAGCTTTAATCACATACTGCCTTCTCTTTGACTGCATTGGGGCATGATAGTGTGAACGGAATAACGAAATTTCCGATTTGAAGAAACAGCACAACAGCTGGGTTAAAAAACAGATTAAACGCAACTAATGTGCTATTTCTTCACATCGGGCATTCTTTTTTCAAAAACGGTTGCTGAAAATAATGAACGCAAATCTAAAGACAGGATTGGTCTTTGCTATGGACCGAGACGTGTCACGGAAAATGCTGACGTAGTAGGCGCTCGGCGCTACCAACAGAAAGTGCAACTTTTAGCTTCACCGCGCAATTTTGGCACTACAGCTATTAGGTCGCTGGCGTTGGCAGAAATGGAAAAACAAGGACGTGGACACGAAGTGTTCCTGTGAAATCCGACGTGTGGCTTAATCAAATGACGGACCCGTTGGACACATTATATTGTGCCACTTACATGCATGAATCAATAGTAGCAAAGTGGCTTTCACCAAGCGTGAACATGCATTGTTACCTTTCAATTCTTGCTGTAAGGAGGATAGGCAGGCTGTTAGTTTGTTGATGTACAGAATACATAATAATAAATAAATAAATACTTAAATACATAGCTTTAAAAAAGGCGATATATATACAGTGAGCAGCCGATAATTTTGATGGCCGGAACGTCGACATTTTTCCGTCTGTATATCGATATATCGAGAGCCATGATGACATTTTTTAAATATCAATGTATCAGATTCCCAATATTTTTAAAAATATCAATTCAAACCTTCTATCGTAAATGCTAAAATAAAGCGGTGCGCCGTGTAGAGAGAGTGTTGCGTTGTCGTGCAGGAGAACAATGCCTCTGCTGAATTTTCGACACACGTCGCGTTCTTCACGGTGTCATACTCCGGTGGCAGTGTTACACGGTACGAATCAGCGTTAATTGTTGTGGGCTTCCCTATAATCAGTGTGTACACAAATCGTTCGCAGTCGAGGGAAACGGCGGATTTGACTTTCCCTGCTGATGACACAACTTTGCATTTCTCTCGCGGAAGCGGGGAGGTTTGTCCCTGTTCCATAGAGGCTCCTTTGTTGCAGGTGTAAAATCCTGGCCTTTGTCTCATCGCCGGCCTCAGTGGCTCTTGTTTACAGTTTACAAGTCCGGTATTTCTGTGCTTTCTTACCTGTTTAGAACCCAATTCATTTGTGACGTCCCGTCACAACAGAAAAGATAAGAATTTTGTTGTTGGCTAGTTGCAGATCGCCGAGTAATCCCATACTGTCTACTGATGAAGTAACTTTCACCCTTAACGTTATCAGTGACACTCGTAACTCACGTCGACGTCCCGATGAAAACAGAGATACCTTTGTGGAGATACATTCTCAGAACACATCTCTGTAAATGTGTGGTGTAATGTGACAGACAATCAGCTGATTGGGCCTGTTGTGTTACCTCATCTTCTTATATAACCCATTATCTAGGCTTCGTTGAAAATTGGCTTCTAGCATTATGGCCGCGTGGGATTAGCCGAGCGGTCTAGGGCGCTGCAGTCATGGACTGTGCGGCTGGTCCCGGCGGGGGTTCGAGTCCTCCCTCGGGCATGGGTGTGTGTGTTTGTCATTAGGGTAATTTAGGTTAAGTAGTGTGTAAGCTTAGGGACTGATGACCTTAGCAGTTAAGTCCCATAAGATTTCACACACATTTGAACATTTTTTTTCTAGCATTATGGGAAGAGGTTCCTTTGGTTATGGGGATGGACGTGTCCTTCCAGTATAACGGGCCCCCGTACTTTACATTCCTCAGCTGACGCCTGCATTGAACTTAACATTCCCTGGAAGATAGATCGCCTCAAATCTTCTTTTTCCTCGGTCACCAGCACCTTTACACTTTTAAATTTTAACCGGTGGGGTTGGTGTAAGGCGAAGTGTGAAACGAAAACATAAATATGACAGACGAATTGAATCGCTTATTACTAAAAGCAGATAAATCCTCAAAACGTGGAATTACAGATTTTGTTAGTTTTGAGTTTTCTTGAGCCATAGATAGATCGCTTGGAGTTAAGGTGAGAGACAGCCATTGCCTTGCTGCTTGTAGAGAGTGGATTTAGATCTGTAATTCTTTCTAATAGGGCCTAATTCCACTAGTCATCACGTTGGTAGACCTGGAATCATGCTGAACCAATCCGGGATTTTTGTTGAAATCTTTGATAAACTATTCAACTTACAATATTAAGATGGGCAGCTCAGAGTTTAAAGTTCCAAATAATTGTGGAAAAACGATAAAACTGAAGATAGATCGTGCTTGATTCCTTTTTAGTATGCTATGGGTCTTTACTTTTGAGATAACATAGCATGACAGCAGATGGAGTTACGCTTTACTGTTGCCGTGAGGGCCACTGTAAGAAAGGACCTAATGAAGTTTGCGGCTTTCTAAGCCATTTCATTCAGTACTTGGTCCCTATAAGAGAACACCTGTTGAACAATACATAAAGTAGCCAATGTCTGCTATCACATGGTAATAGTGTTATTGTTCTTAACAGACGTTGACAGTTTCGATAAAATCTGTTGCTATTTTCCCGTTTGAGCGCACTCTTTTATATCATCTGATCGCGACGTACGTGTCATGAAAGAGACTTTACGAAAGTGCGACTGACTACTTATTCCAGGACAGCATATGTCGTTTGTCACAGATTTCAGCCGCCTTGGTCGCTTTAACAATCGAAATAGTGAATTTTAAAACACGATAGATCCTTTTATACAAAAAGGTCGACATCTCAGCTGAAACTATGGGAAGAGGCACTAGAAAATAGGACAAAGTATCATTTCCTACCCGTTAGTCTGTTTGCTATTTCTACAGTTCAGAAAAGAAAAAGGCAAGTAGATATTACGCTCTATATCGAAGGTCTCGAAGTTTTTACCTTTACATTAGTAAAAGTCAGGACATATTTTCCCATCAAGAATATTGTGCTTCGTGAAACAGAGGCATATGGTGGGGAAGTTCCCTTAAACAAGAAGAAGGAACATGATGTTGAGAAACTACTGAAGTATATTACAAATGGATACTATAAAGTTTCTGTAATAATCTGAAGACGTAGCCTACAGTAGAATCGGATGAAGGTGACTGAAAACTGATTAGAAATAGTCATGTCTGTAACGTGTTTCGTCTTCATTTATGTATGAACTTCATATACTTTGTTAACAAGCAGCTATCATCATTTGTAACATATTTTGTATTGACTTTTTATGAAATTAGGGTAGTTTTGTGAGGACTTAGAATTATAAATATGATATTAAATATGTTCAGTGGTTTGGATTAAAAACATTTAGTAACGATAACTTACTTGGTGATAATGTAAATGTACTCCAAATATTACATTTATTGCACTTAAAATATTTTCATTAACAAAAAATAAGCTTTTGCTTTGCTATTTTTTTTAAATAACTGCTTAAAATATATTTACTTCCTCCTCCAGTGCTATATGGGGATATCTCCATGTGAAAAAAGTCACCATGGCAGCTAGAAATATTTTTCAACGTGTTATTATCCTTACAAATTCCAGAAATTCGGTTGTTTCACACGGCAGAATGAAGCTTGCCATTAAATATTTAAGACAGACTGTGGAATATTTTTCCTTCAACATGAATAATTTTTCAATTGTGAGTTGTCCCCTTTTAAAAATAAGCGATTCAGTTGATTGTTGGGTTTTGAATAGAGATGCCTTTATAAAGCAAAAAACATCACAAAGACGACCTTAGAACGAAAGATGGGAAATACATAGAGGTCAGGAGTTTACTTTATCAAAATCAACTTTGAAGTTACACATTTGCCTTTGCTTTAACAGGTTCCGAGAGCATTTGTTTGGGTTACATTCGAACAACTGTATCTTCGCAACTAATAAAAATTAAACACATATCATATGGAATATTTTCTCCGAATTACTTTCTACTACGAACTCCTATAATAAAGGTATTTTTAAGTATCTCTTGAGTTTCGAAAGGTGACTGCATAAAAACCTGAAAACGTAGAGCAAAATGACAAATGTCGGCGGATAGGACATATCTCCAAGTTGCGATTCATAATACACGCTATTGTGTAGTTGTAGGGAGGTGCGGCTGGCCGTTGTGGCCGTGTGCTTCTAGGCGCTTCAGTCTGGAACCGCGTGACCGCTACGGTCGCAGGTTCGAATCCTGCCTCGGACATGGATTTGTGTGATGTCCTTAGGTTAGTTAGGTTTAAGTAGTTCTAAGTTCTAGTGGACTGATGACCACAGATGTTAAGTCCCATAGTGCTCAGAGCCATTTGAACCAATTTAGCGAGGTGAAGGCGCGTCAGAACGTGCAGGCAAATCACACGCAGCGTATTTTTGCATTTCGTTAGTTGGCACCCTTGACAGTGGATTTTACGAATCCCACACACGTATTGGCTTTTACAGTGAAGAAAAGGGTATCCATATTGCACCCAGGCAATATGAGTAAAAAACTTAAAGAGACGCTCTACTGCCTGACGTATATCTATTTTCTGTGTTCCATGTAGTGTTTTCCTAGTCATCTTCTGGAACCCTGAAGGTTCTTATTAATAAGTGATTGAGATGCAGGGTGTAACCTGTATAAGTGCAGATATTTCTTTCGGTGGCAGAGAATTGTGTACTGAACAACATTACATCAGTACTTATGTTATCTGCAGACTAATAATTATAGCCATTGCAAGACGTATATTTTTAGATTGGTTAGTACCTCCAAGTATGTGCGGCTAGAGCAAGCCGTTAATGGTTATTTTTCCTGAGCAACAGTTCAGGTTTGAAGTGTGGACACGTGGACACAAAACGAATAGTCTAAACTGACAGGCGTAACCCACTTACTGATGCAGTTCCGTCCATGCAGAAAACATCAGGTCGTAAAGTTTGTGACATGTTTGTGGATAGGCTATTCGACGCGGAGAAAAAACAACTAACACACTGATGAGTTCACATATTAAGCTACCACGTATAAACAATCTGCACGTATATGTGTTACACACAGTATATGTTTAACATTGCTCCTGAAACAACCTGTACAGCCATTTTGTATAACTGGCAGGCTAAATGTGTAGGATTAGATATGATACAGTATCACTCACTAGACGAAATGAATACACTAGTGGTCATTGAAATTACTACACCACAGAAGATGACGTGCTACAGATGCGAAATTTAACCGACAGGAAGAAGATGCTGTAATATGCAAATGATTAGCTATTCAGAGCATTGACACTAGGTTGGCGTCAGTGGCGACACCTACAACGTGCTGACATGAGGAAAGTTTCCAACCGATTTCCCGTACACAAACAGCAGTTGACCGGCGTTGCCTGGTGAAACGATACTGTGATACCTCGTGTAAGGAGGAGATATGCGTACCATCACGTTTTCGACTTTGGTAAAGGTCGGATTGTAGCCTATAGCGATTGCGGTTTATTGTATGGCGACATTGCTGCTCGCGTTGGTCGAGATCCAATGACTGTTAGCAGAATATGGAACCGGTGGGTTCAGGAGGGTAATACGGATCGCCGTACAGGATTCCAACGGCCTCGTATCACTAGCAGTCGAGATGACTGGCATCATATCCGCATAGCTGTAACGGATCTTGCAGCTACGTCTTGATCCCTGAGTCAACAGATGGGGACGTTTGCATGACAACAACCATCTGCACGAACAGTTCGACGACGTTTGCAGCAGCAGGGACTATCAACTTGGAGACCATGGCTGCGGTTACCTTTGACGCTGCATCAAAGACAGGAGCACCTGCGATGGTGTTCTCAACGACGATCCTGGGTGCACGAATGGCAAAACGTCATTTTTTAGGATAAATCCAGGTTTTGTTTACAGCATCATGATGGTCGATCCGTGTTTGGCGACATCGCGGTGAACGCATAATGGAAGCGTTTATTCGTCATCGCCATACTGGCATATGACCCTGCGTGATGGTATGGGGTGCCATTGGTTACACGTCTCAGTCACCACTTGTTCGCATTGACGGAATTTTGAACAGTGGACGTTACATTTCAGATGTGTTACGACCCGTGGCTGTACCTTCATTCGATCCCTGCGAAACCCTACATTTCAGTAGGATAATGCACGACCGCATGTTGCAGGTCCTGTACGGGCCTTTCTGGACACAGAAAATTTTCGACTGCTGCCCTGGCCAGCACATTCTTCAGATCTCTCACCAATTGAAAACGTCTGGTCAGTGGTGGCCGAGCACCTGGCTCGTCACAATACGCCAGTCACTACTCTTGATGAACTGTGGTATCGTGTTGAAGCTGCATGGGCAGCTGTACCTGTACACGCCATCCAACCTCTGTTTGACTCAATGCCTAGCCGTATCAAGGCCGTTATTACGGCCAGAGGTGGTTGTTCTGGGTACTGATTTCTCAAGATCTATGCACCCAAATTGCGTGAAAATGTAACCTCATGTCAGTTCTAGTATAATATATTTGTCCAATGAGTACCTGTTTATCATCGGCATTTTTTCTTGGTGTAGCAATTTTAATGGCCAGTAGTGGACTTGTGTATGTGTGAACCGTGTGCTTTCAGTCCGACTGAGGTGTGCCGTGCTGCGTCTTGCGTTGTTGCAGAACCGCGGCCACGGGCTCGACATGAACGTGCAGGGCGCCTGGCTGGAGGGCATCACGGGCCGCGGCGTCGTCGTCACCATCCTGGACGACGGCCTGGAGACGGAGCACCCCGACCTCGTGCGCAACTACGTGAGTGCCGCCCCACACTGCTGGCTCTGGCTCTGCGGCTCTCACATCTGGGGGTGGCTGCTGCGTCGTCCATACCCAGGCAGCGGTGCTGCGTGTGGCCGTTTACACGTCCCTTTTAGCGGCAAAACGAGTCCATTGTGTTGCACATGTTGTTTGAACTCGTTGCCCCCACCTTGCCGTTGCACGTTGTTCGGAACCGAAACCGAGCGAGGATGTCCTCTTCTTGGTTTCCCGAGATTACCGTAAATCTCTGTGCCAGCATGGTTCCTGTGGAAAGACACGGTTTGTTACCTTTTCATCCCCGAAACATTCTGAGCGTGTCCTCCGTCTCTAGTGACATCGATCTCGATGGGACTTTAAACCTGAATCTTTCTTCCTTCCTTCCTACGGGGCACGCTTAGGGACTCAGTTGTTCTCTGCCGTCTCCGAATTGGACATACGCGGTTGACCCACAGCTATCTCCTTCGCCCTGAGAACCCGCCCAAGTGTCGCTGTGATGCACGGTTGACAGTGGTCCATCTTCTGATGGACTGCCGCCTTTTAGCCCCCTTGAGGTAGTCCTTTAATTTACCAGCTGCACTTCCTTTAATTCTAAGTGGCGATGCGCCTATAGCTGACTCAGTTTTACGTTTTATACGTGCAGCTGGGTTTTATCACTCGCTCTAGTGTGGGTGCTCTCGCATGATTTCTCAGGCTACACCCACCCCAGCGACTTTTAATTGTGACGTGGATACCAAAATAGTGTCTTTTATGGTAACAAGTTGTGTTGGTACCTCTATCAACGCTTTCCAGCTGTAGATTCTTCATTTTTAGTTGAGAGGTTGACCTTTTACCTGATCCATCAACCACTGTATTCTGTTTTACTCTAGTCAACTATTTGCTCTGCTACTTTTAAGTGTCCTCTATTTTGTGTTACTGCGGTGTTCATTTTAGCTCTGTACCCCTTGGTGTTCCTCCCTCTGGGTGCAGAGGTTAAGCTTTTACTGTATAGGCCTTTTACAAATGTGTATGTTTGGAACTGGGGACTGATGACCTCGATGTTCAGCCCCCATCAAACCCCAAAACAAACCGACCTTCGTACGGAAAAGAAGGCAAGTGTAGAGGATGATTCAGCGGCCGCTACCGATATAGTTTTATGCAACCCCCAATGCTATATCTCGTCTTCAGAACCACGCCCGAGAATTTCACATTCCCCCACTCGCTAAATGCGAACTATTAGTCCTACAGGAAAAACGAGTAGGACCTACAAAAGTGACCGTCAGACGCACCCCCGCTCCCATACTCAGCCTCCGCCGGTCAGTATTTCCAGTACGTTGTTCATGACACTCCCTCCTGCCACTGTGCAAAAAATTGCGAGTGCGTGATTTATTTCCCACTAATTTCTGGTCCTCACTGACTGGCCTTACTAAGCCACCGACTTAGTCGATCACTCACAAATTGCAAAACTGGCATTTCGGTGAATATTACCTAACAACTTTCTGAATTTTGAGAGCATAAAATAAATAATTACGTCGTTGTATTTGTCAGGCCTTCTGACTACAAAACTGCTGCGTTTGTAAAGACAAAGTCTGGACCGAATTTTGAACGTAATTAGTTTACAAACTAATTATATAATTTTATAGATGCCTTTTTCTTTCATTCCCCTTACGCTCACGTGCACGCTTAAATTAATTGTGTTAACGAAATAGCCGACTATGCTGGTGGCGTAATAGCATAATTAATAGAGACCAAAAAATGTCGAACATTGGGAATAGTTCCTGTAGTCGGAAATTTTTGTGCAGTGGCGGGTCGGAGTGCCACTAACAGCATACTAGAAATCTTGACTGCTGAGGTATAAGTATGGGGGTCGAGGTGTGTTTGAAAGCCATTTTTGTACGTTTGTCTTGAGTAACCCGAAACCGTGCCCTCCATCGAAAACGCGTCGCAGTACAAAACTTAAGCATGTTAAATTTCCCTCAAAAAGGCCCTGTGCAATTTTTTTCCGGAGGACTAATAATTTGTTGGTAGCGGGAGAGAAAATATGAAAATCGCACAAGTGATTTTTGAAGGCAAAATGTACCATAGCGAGTTGCGGTTGACGCATCCTGTATGTCCGAGTTGCGGTTGACGCATCCTGTATGTCCGTGCGTGACAGCGAACCCGTTGTTGCAGGACCTCTGACGATACAAGCCGAACTAATTAACCGCAGGTGTGGTTTGGAGATGTCTGCAGCTGTGCACTTCACAGTTCTCACAAACTGATGTAGAGGGAAAAAAGAAAGGGGGAATGTGGTCACTTGCTGCAAATAACAGCTGAGTACTTAGTTGAGTAGTCACAACAAGATCAAACGTGATAAATCATTAATCGAAGTATTCTCTACATTAAAAGAGTGTGGATCGGCAAGCACTGGAATCCTTAATGTCTGTTGCATAAGATCAACAAGACTGCGATTTTCTTTTGTCTTCGAACTGACCGTTTTCTTCTGTTTGTGTTTTTCACTGGCATAGAATACTGCGACCGCACACAAAGCAATAACTACTGCTGTTCCGTCTTTGCGTTCAACGCCATGATAGCTTGCTGTCTGTGCATGCAGTACTGATATTCGCTCCGTGGCGTGTCTAAACATTCACGACTGCCCTGTTTCGCTTCAACGCGCTTTTGTAGTGCGCTTAAAGGAACGTGTGAATGGGCACGACATGCGACTCCCACTGACAAAGAAACCTCACCAACTTGCCCCAATTTTTTAAGGAGACAAAAGCACCCTTGCAAGATGTCATGCCGAGCAATCGATCCTGTTCAATAATTTGGGTTCTAATTGTAATAATAAACTATTATGACGTTATGAAAGTCCAGCTTTTAAACTTTTACGCGTACCAGTTGTCTGTTACTCGCTCCACCCCACTGCAGCTGCCTAATGCTCGAGAGAGGTGCTGTTCAGCGGGTGACAGCCAGAGTGCTCGTATTCATTGAATGTTGGAGAGGCGCGGGAAGAGGAGTGTGGAGGTCGACACATCTGCACAACGTGTTTGGAAATCTTGTGTCCAAATAGGATTTTCCAGAGCAGTTAGTAATATGAATGCATAATACGCTGTGACAAAAGTCACGGGATACCTCCTAATATTGTGTCGAACCTCTTTTGGCCCGGCGTAGTGCATCAGCTCGATGTGGCATTGACTCAACAAGTCGTTGGACGTCCCCTGCAGGAATATTGAGTCGTTCTGCCTCTATAGCCGTCCATAATTGCGGAAGTGTTGCCAGTCCAGAACTTTGTGCATGAACTGGCCTCTCGATTATATCCCCTAAACGTTTAATGAGAGTCATGTCGGGCGACCTCGGTGGCCAAATCATTCACTAGAAATGTCCAGAATGTAAACAAATCTCGCACAACTGTGGCTCGCTGACGTGAGACATTGCCATCCAAAGAAATTCCATCGTTGTTTGGGAATATGAAGTCCATGAATAGCTGCAAATAGTACCCAGGTGGCTGAACAGAACCATTTCCAGTCTAAGATCGGTTCAGTTGGACCAGAGGACCCAATCCATTCCATGTAAACACAGCCCACACCATTATGGAACCACCAACAACTTTCACAGAGACTCGTGGATAATTTGGGTCCATGGCTCCGTGGGGTCCGTGCCACACTCGAATCATACCATAAGCTCTTACCAACCGAAATCATCACTCATCTGAGCAGGCCGCGGTTTTCCAGCCGTCTAGTGTCCAAGCGATATGCTCACGACCCCAGAAGAGGCGCTGCAGGCGGTGTCGTGCTGTTAGTAAAGGCACTCGCGTCGGTCGTTGCTGCCGTAGCCCATAGCCCAATTGGCTTACCGGATACGTTCATCGTACGTCCCACATCGATTTCTACAGAAATTCCACGCAGTGTCACTTGTCGGTTAGCACAGACAATTCGATGCAGACACTGCTGCTCTCGGTCGTTGAGTGAAGACCATTGGCCATTGTATTGTCCGTGATGAGAGACATTCTCGACATTCTCTTGACACTGTGGGTCTCGGAATACTGAATTCCATAACGATTTCCGACATGAAATGTCCCACGCCTGTGACTCCAACTACGATTCCGTGTTCAAAGTCTGATAATTCCCGTTGTGCGGCCATAATCACATCGATAACCATTTCACTTGAATCACTTCAGAACAAACGACAGCTGCACCAATGCACCAACCTTTTGTGCATTGTGTACGCGATAACATCTCCGTATTACATGTGCGTACCGTTATCTCCATCTCAGCGTACGGCAGCCTTGCGCACATACACGTTCATATTATCTTAACAATATTTTTGTTTTGTATTTCTGGAGCTGTATACAGCCCCAAAAACAAATGAATGAACCTAAGGAACTGAAGAATTGGTGTGAAACGAAGTTAATGAATTTCGATGTACAACGTAATCATGACAACCACGATGATAAATAGGATTTGTCGTTCAGGAAAAAGCGTTTGGCAATGTAAAATGGTCCAAGTAGTTTGAAGTTCTCGGGAAAATAAGCGTAAGCTAGTGAAACGCGGCTAATATGGAGTAGACTACCAACAGAAACCAAGAACGAAAATTATGAATGGAAGACCAACAATGTAGTGCTCGGATTAGAAAAGGTGTCATGGGGGCGAGGCAGTGTTTCCGCTCTTCCCTCCCATACGTGACGTGAAGCAATGACGGGACAAAAAGAAAGATTCAGTTGTGAAATTAAAATTCATTGTGAAGGGATATCAACAGTAAGATTAGTTGCTGTGCTAATTGAAAGTGAGAATGGACTACAGGACCTACTGAATGCGATGTGCAGTCCTTTGACCACATACCAAGGACTGAGAGTAAACAGACGAAATAATAAACTCATGGGAAGCAAAAGAAATGTCACTTAAATTCAATATTGAGGACTACGCTGTAGACGAAGCGATGGGTATCTGATACCCAGGAAGCAAAATAGCACATGGCAGACGAGGCAAGGGGATATAAAATAGACTGGCACAGGCAACTAATATCGATCACCGGCATCAATTTGAGGAAACTGGAAATGAATCATGGAGTGTGGGATAACCGGAAAAGAAGGGAATCAGAGTCTGATGTGTGACGCGTTCATGGCACTTGAGAGAGCTGTAGTTAATGAAAACTGAAGAGGAAGACTGCAATTAAAAGATATCCAAGAATTCATTCTGAGCGTTGGGTGTGCACACTGCTCTGATATGAAGAATTTTGTGCAGTAGCGGAGGTCGTCGAGGGCAGCATCGATCAAGTCAGAAGACTGACGAATTAAAAGGAAAAAGAAAACGCAAGAAAACTTCCTTGAAGCTTGGAAAGTGGGATGTCTATCGTAGAGGGGCTAACGCTCCGAAGATGTGGCACTAGTAACCGCCGCGTAGCTCAGTCCGTAAGTATCGATTACGGATTTAGGAGTCTGGGTTTGGTTTCTGCTCTGTCATACGTTTTTAATCACTCGGGTTGTCTGACTGCAGCACACACGCCTTTGTAGAGCAGGGGATGCTTTCTGTTAAGTTATGGTCTCGGTACGGCATACTAAATGGAGTGTTTCCTGATGAGATATCAGTGATCAAAAACTCCAAGTGAATGTGGTAAATAGCGCGAGTTACTGACTGAACGATGCCCTTGAAGTACTACCTGCGTACCACAGAAAACAGCTGCTTGTCAGAGAGATGCTGATGTTTGTGCTATGGACGCACTGGAGATTGCTGCTGCTTACGCTTCATGACTCCTTCTCGAAGGGCCTTGCAGTAACGCGTACACTAATGTGTGACGTAGCAGTACGTACCGCCCAGAAAACTGTAAAAACTTACAGAGCACAATTACAGAACAAGCATCATTTCAGCTGCAACAAAAGCATCACCTTGAATAGTGACTTACGAAAAACCGGGTCGCTTAAACCTATGTATTTTCTCAAGATCTTTGACAAAGAACTGTTTGCACATTGTTTGTGAGGCGATAATAATTGTGTGTGTGCGTATTGCGTGTGTGTGTGTGTGTGTGTGTGTGTGTGTGTGTGCGTGCGTGTGTGTGGGAAGGCGGAGGCGATCAAAGAACTTTCATTAAAGCGCTATTGTCGCACTGAAAACATTTTGTGAGTTGAATCTGGTAGTGTAAATTGTACATTGCAACTTGTCAATGAAAAAACTAAGAATTCATTTCGAATCATTAGCATTTTATTTCAGAGCACTCAGTTATGCATAATTATGAACATAAATGTTGTGAGTCACACTGGTTGCGAAATGCAGAGCAGTAGTAACAGATGACAAAACTGTAAGTTATGCATATTTATAAAAACTAGAGATTTTCCCCAGGTAGCGAGCATAGAGAGCACCGGTCTATTCAGAACGCACCACCTTGCGCATTGACTTGCAGAATCTTTTGCAAATAGATGTACTTGTTGAAGGGTGAATCTCAAGACACCAATTAGCGTTCCACCTGAGTAGCAAGTTTAATCACTATAATGTCAGGGCCTTGAGTACGGAAAATATGGAAAACCTTCAGGGGACTAGGAGACTGTTGCCAAATCCTAGTCAAGCCCCCTGCTTATCAACGAGGCTACATTTTAACGGGTTAGCGGGTGTCTCGTTTGGTAGAAGCCTTATCATTTCTTTTTCTCAACTGGACCGCTGTCCTCCCCATCCTTGAACATCTGAAAGCCGTATGAACTGACAGGTGGCTACATCCGCCACATCTGGAAGCTGGTATTCCTCTTCTGCTGCGACCTCTACGTTCGCAGGTTCGAATCCTGCCTCGGGCATGGATGTGTGTGACTTCCTTAGGTTAGTTTGGTTTAAGTAGTTCTAAGTTCTAGGGGACTGATGACCTCAGAAGTTAAGTCCCATAGTGCTCAGAGCCATTTGAACCATTTTTATTACGTTTGTCTTTATTGTGTCACTTACTATTATTTCTCTAAATTTTACGGGTAGGTTTTTGGCTACACAGCTGGTTTTCCAGCACTTCGATTACATTCTTACAGGAATCAGTTATTTCGCGAACATTTGCGCTGCACTCCTTTGTGCACGCAAGATAACCGTTGTTGGTCTACCCTGGTGTGGACCGTACACACTCAAGCAGAATACAAAAACAAGTGTTTTTCACGCTAGGCGCCAAGTGGACGTCGCAAACGAGAGCGAGGCGACTAGTATCCGTCCATTAAAAAAAACCGCACCAGCGCGGTTTCAAGTGGACTCGCAGGCCCGCCCGAGCAATGTTTGCGCGCGGCTGCAGCCGCAGGTGGCACACAATGCGCCACGGTCCGCCGGACTTCCCAGCTGGGCTCATTATCATTAGCCGGCCGCTCCCATTGTGTCCGCGCCGTGGGCAGACCGCCCGCGCCCCTGCGCGATAGGCAACTCAGCGATACGGAGCTGCGAGCTAGCCGCCCGCGGATGACGGGGCCGTGTTGTGGGGGCGTCTGGCCCTCTGCTCACATTTTATTAAATTGTGCCATTGCTCCAGAAATGTTATCTCCCTTATTTAACTAGGAAATCAAGACTTTGGTCACTGGTACAGATAGAAGAAAGAGAATCATATGAATAGGACAAGACACAATGGAATAAATAAAATATTTCAGATCCGTAGGCACCTATAACTAAAGGAAGATACACGTGCAAGGAAAAAAATCAGAACTTTAGTGACTAAGCAAACATCCAACAGAAAGGTGAAAAAAGAGGAGGAGGAGGAGGTGGAGGAGGAGGAGGAGTAGAAGAGGAAGAAGACGAAGAAGAAGGAGAAGGAGAAGGAGAAGCTACTATCTCATAATCTTAACAAGCAACTGAGAAAAAAACTTGTTAGATGTTTTGAGCTGTGTGCTTTTGGAAGACACAGAAACATGGAGATTAGGGATGCATGTGGGGCAAAGAGAAGGCGTGTGCATAGTTACAGTCATTAGATGGCCTCTAAATGGGTATCGTAGAATCAGAGCGTACGTAGGGTAGGTGTGAAGCACCCAATTCGTCGATGATCAGGACACCCTGCTGGTGATGATGCCATCTGTTTCTGCTGTGTTGGCTGAAGAGCCAACACCGTGTTACGAATAGAGACCGAATTGCACGCGTTTTAGCTCACGCAGGCTGTCGCGAGGTCTGGAACATAACAAGAAATGAGAAATCAGAAAGCGGACATAATTAGTTTGATACTTAACTTTAATCCATTAATGATGAACGTCGCTCTTGACGGTACATGAGTCACAATATTATCTGTTCAGAAGACATAGTAACTGAATATGGCGCCTTGCTAGGTCGTAGCAAATGACGTAGCTGAAGGCTATGCTAAACTGTCGTCTCTGCAAATGGGAGCGTATGTAGTCACTGAAGCATCTCTAGCAAAGTCGGCTGTACAACTGGGGCGAGTGCTAAGGAGTCTCTCTAGACTAGACCTGCCGTGTTGCGGCGCTCGGTCTGCAATCACTGACAATGGCGACACGCTGGTCCGACGTATACTGCGGACCGCGGCCGATTTAAAGGTTACCACCTAGCAAGTGTGGTGTCTGGCAGTGACACCACAGTTTCCATATTCAAGATACCGCCACCTCACACCGTCCTATGCTACTTTCTGTGCTTTCTTACTTACAGATTAGCGACATTTTGTGTCAGAATCCACGTAAACTGGTTATTTATTCAGACGTTGGTTTCATTTCATTAGGAAATTTTAATTGTGTCTTTTACCTCTAAAAATGTGATCTAATTTCTACTGATTCCTCCGCGATACGGTATACGTATTATGTCCGCACTTGCTGATAAATAGGTTTAACAATGAAAAACCTCCGCGCGTCGTTGTCGACCTAATTATACGCCGAACTTTTATCTCTTTGTACATATGGCCTAATTGCAATAATCACTAATTAAGGCCTTTTATTGGTTTATTTTTGTGTGGATGAAATACAGCGCGTGTACCGGTAATATCTCATGGTAATTATTTATCTGCCGCCTCACGCGTGCGTATTACGGTCTATTAGCTCCCTGTGTGTCGAATGTTTATTGATAACTGTGCCGTTCTCGATAGTAGTTGAAACACGTGACTTTCATATAGAGCACGCACCGCTAATTTCTCTTACGTAAAAAAAACAGTCGATATCAGACATTGCGCTACAATTGAGCAACACGATAGAGAATCTGAATGTCACGGGCAGTGATGGAGTCAAGGTGATGGGAAAACTGGTTGAAGGAACTGCAATCACCTGGAAATCTAAAAAGTACGTTTATCTCATCGACGCAGAAAAGCTGACTGCACAGATGAAATACGAAACGGTATCTCATAAATAATAAGCGAAGAATTATATTATTGGGAGCCGTTACTAGAAAAATGAGCGAAGACAGCAGCAAATTATTAACATTGTAGGATTAAAATTCTTTCCGGTGTTGAGTGTAAATAGACATAAAAAGAGGGATATACGTCGAGTGCAGAATTAAGTTGTAAGAAGTACACTATTACTCGCAACTTTTATGTCTTCCATAATACTTAAAACATGCATATAGCAGCGCAATTACTTGTGGAATGAGGTCAGGCAGGAAAGGATCGAATGCGCACGATGGATTAAAGACTGTGGTTGGTGCACCGGCGTGCCTTGTTGCGGTTTTTAGGGGATTTCCTACGCTCGTTTAGGTAATTTCAGGGCTGACCCCCAATTTACGCCTCATAAAATACGATACACAAACAGTTAAAATAGGTTCACACATAGAACAAAGTAGGTACAATTCACAAATAGGTAGCGGACGCGGCGTCCATCTCGGAGGTAACTGACGGTTATCGCTGCAGGTAGATCATGCGGCAGTGAAGAATACAATAATTTTGTCAAATGTCGAGTAAGCAGAGCCCGTAATAGATAAGATTAACGCTGAGGAGGAGGAGGAGGTGGAAAAATGTTCAAATGTGTGTGAAATCTTATGGGACTTAACTGCTAAGGTCATCAGTCCCTAAGCTTACACAATACTTAACCTAAATTATCCTAAGGACAAACACACACACCCATGCCCGAGGGAGGACTCGAACCTCCGCCGGGACCAGCCGCACAGTCCATGACTGCAGCGCCTTAGACTGCTCGGCTAATCCTGCGCGGCGAGGAGGAGGAGGAGGAGGAGGAGGAGGAGGAGGAGGAGGAGAAGGAGAAGAGTTACTTGTGTTCTTACATGACATGAGACTTTGGTTGTGAATTAAAATAGGAATACAGTGATATGACAGTGTCAAATATCGAAATTAAGCTTGTCCCAAAATTGCAAAATGTGAGGTAATATAGCGCATGGCCATGGCAAAATAGCACAATAGCACAATCGGGAAGGGACTATGCTGTTCAAGCAGATGTGCTGGCAGTGACGTTTGGTGTAACAAAATAGAGGACCATAGCTCCATGAAATATCTCAGTGATTATTAATAGTAGCAAGTGGTGACTATTCACTAAAATGCCAGAGCAATCGCGTAGTATCACAATAATCTGTAGTCGGCGGTAATAGCTCCGTCTCAGGTTCTATAAAATTCAAGGACCTACAGATGAGTTGATACAGGTTGTTCCACTAAGAAGAATAAAAGTGCTTGGAACTAGTCAGTGCAGATAATTAAGCGCGCTCGGGTTAGAGGTCCACGAAATTCGGATTTTGGAAATAATTTTTATTCAAGTCTTATCGTTATTATGCGAGACACTATACAGATGTGATAGTAATCCGTTATATTAGGAACTTCAATAGGTGATAAGAATGGCTATGGGAAAATAATGGGACTAGGATCCACTTCGTCCCCATTTTGTGCTCTCTCGTGGTATACAGACAACAGCGCAACGCAGTGAATCAGCGTTTCAGTTGTTGGTTTTTCTGTTGCTAGGAACTCTTTCGGTTTATTTGTTTCTTAAATAGTTAACGGAGAGTTTAAGCATACAGCTTCTTGAATCCGATGGTATGTCTCGCAGCAGAAGGCGAGACCATTGAGAAAATATTGCGGGTAGAACGACAGCCTGAACCCAACAAACAAGGCTCGGCGAATTGCTGTGACAGAACGGACGCGTATGTGGCTGGCCGACCTGGTCGAAGTTTACAATGGTTTCTCCAAAGCTACTCAGAGCAAATGCGATTTCCTTTTCTGTCCTCCCCTGTTTCCGAACACTGATGACCTTCATCGACATAATGTTAAACAGCAGTCTTCCTTCCTTCTCTCTGACACCCAGAACCCGTTTACTACTCGAACTACATATTTCTTCGCCTATATTTTCGCAGGTGCCATTTGTTGATAGACGGGTACCGTATATTCATTTTTGTAACATATCAGCGATAAACTGAGCTTGGGCCCCTTAGATCAGAGAGCTTATTGAGAACCTTTCCCCCTCGTCCTAAGCCAAGGAGTTGTGGCACCCACATAGTACAGATATTCTTCATGTTAAAGTTGGGTTGAAGAATCACGTAGAAAGGCGCGACGGTACTTTCATCTCTCTCTGAATTTCCTACATCTGCCGTAGGAAAGTGACAAATACGACTGGTTAACATACTACAGGCTGAAGTGGTCCACACGATCTCAGCAATGTTGTTAAGCACAGGAGACATGACCTCGAAGCTGTGAATGATTATTACTCTTCAAGAAATAACTATTCCATAAGACAGGTCTCACAACTGCTTCCTTTCGACGAAATATCTTTTGGTGCGATCTGATTAACGATTGAGTAAAAATGATGGGCTGCTTTAAACCATCAGAAAAGCAAGGTGAGTAATTTCTGTACTGAACCTCGCACTGTCCACCTTCAGCGGTGTGATCATAGACGGCAGTGTAGTAGGAAAGCGTTACGTCATGTGTGCTCAACAAGTCAATAGACGGTGCGAGGCGCCATACTGCTGAGCTGCTGTATTATTCCATACATGTGGGGTGAAGGAAGAAAGACCACATCTCTTGCTACCGATCACAATTTCCCTTATCCCATTCTCGTTCATACGCGAGATATGTGTCGGACAATTTATCCCGAATATCGCTTCTCTAAACTTAACCAATACAATTTCCAGAGAGAAGCATGACCATTCTCCCAGTATTTTCACTGAAAGTTTCAGGCCCATCTATGTCGTACTTAAGCGTACAATATACTCTCTTGCTACTAACATAGCAGCGCGCCTCTAAACACCTTCTTCGTCTGCTGCTACGTCTACCTCCCATTGCTGTGACGAATCCGGACTGCAGGAAAGCTTTAGCTGTTCGGCCGTCCCTTATGAATTATGCTCAAGAACTGAACGGTAGGCGCCGTTCTAAAACCCTTTTTCGTAATTGATATTATGTGGACATTGTAAATGTGTTCAAATAACTTACGAGAACGCAGCCGGGTGACTTCTTATACAACTGCCTACATATCGACAGGCGACCACCCTCTCATTTTCAAGGCAAAACCACAGCAGGAAAGCGCTGTGCGAGGATGTAAAAACCTAGGTTTGCAGAACAATCCCGGAAAGATAAGAAACACACACAACACACACACACACACACACACACACACACACACACACACACACACACACACACACACACCGTAAACAGTAGCTTCGCCACACCAACGAAGGCACCCGCCTTACACTAACCAAGAACGTTCGTAGGAACCTAAAAGGACCGTAATCGTAGATGGAGGTCGGAAAACGAATTTCACATCATACACTCCTGGAAATGGAAAAAAGAACACATTGACACCGGTGTGTCAGAAACACCATACTTGCTCCGGACACTGCGAGAGGGCTGTACAAGCAGTGATCACACGGACGGCACAGCGGACACACCAGGAACCGCGGTGTTGGCCGTCGAATGGCGCTAGCTGCGCAGCATTTGTGCACCGCCGCCGTCAGTGTCAGCCAGTTTGCCGTGGCATACGGAGCTCCATCGCAGTCTTTAACACTGGTAGCATGCTGCGACAGCGTGGACGTGAACCGTACGTGCAGTTGACGGACTTTGAGCGAGGGCGTATAGTGGGCATGCGGGAGGCCGGGTGGACGTACCGCCGAATTGCTCAACACGTGGGGCGTGAGGTCTCCACAGTACATCGATGTTGTCGCCAGTGGTCGGCGGAAGGTGCACGTGCCCGTCGACCTGGGACCGGACCGCAGCGACGCACGGATGCACGCCAAGACCGTAGGATCCCACGCAGTGCCGTAGGGGACCACACCGCCACTTCCCAGCAAATTAGGGACACTGTTGCTCCTGGGGTATCGGCGAGGACCATTCGCAACCGTCTCCATGAAGCTGGGCTACGGTCCCGCACACCGTTAGGCCGTCTTCCGCTCACGCCCCAACATCGTGCAGCTCGCCTCCAGTGGTGTCGCGACAGGCGTGAATGGAGGGACGAATGGAGACGTGTCGTCTTCAGCGATGAGAGTCGCTTCTGCCTTGGTGCCAATGATGGTCGTATGCGTGTTTGGCGCCGTGCAGGTGAGCGCCACAATCAGGACTGCATACGACCGAGGCACACAGGGCCAACACCCGGCATCATGGTGTGGGGAGCGATCTCCTACACTGGCCGTACACCACTGGTGATCGTCGAGGGGACACTGAATAGTGCACGGTACATCCAAACCGTCATCGAACCCATCGTTCTACCATTCCTAGACCGGCAAGGGAACTTGCTGTTCCAACAGGACAATGGACGTCCGCATGTATCCCGTGCCACCCAACGTGCTCTAGAAGGTGTAAGTCAACTACCCTGGCCAGCAAGATCTCCGGATCTGTCCCCCATTGAGCATGTTTGAGACTGGATGAAGCGTCGTCTCACGCGGTCTGCACGTCCAGCACGAACGCTGGTCCAACTGAGGCGCCAGGTGGAAATGGCATGGCAAGCCGTTCCACAGGACTACATCCAGCATCTCTACGATCGTCTCCATGGGAGAATAGCAGCCTGCATTGCTGCGAAAGGTGGATATACACTGTACTAGTGCCGACATTGTGCATGCTCTGTTGCCTGTGTCTATGTGCCTGTGGTTCTGTCAGTGTGATCATGTGATGTATCTGACCCCAGGACTGTGTCAATAAAGTGTCCCCTTCCTGGGACAATGAATTCACGGTGTTCTTATTTCAATTTCCAGGAGTGTATTTACGCAAAATACGACCAGTTTTATCAGAAATGCTCCTTGTGTAAAATAGAAACCCCGTGCCAGCGGGCTATTATCATCAGTCACCCGGTGAACGGTTGGTCGATAGTGTAACGCAGCCCTGATCTATTTTTCACTATATCCAGTCTGACGAAACGTCACCTGTTGGAACCATCTTGTTTGTTCGTTGTGGCATGTCGTATATTGGTCAGACTATCAGAACCGTGGAAGACCGGTATATTCTGCCTAAAGGTGTCATATGCTTACAACAGCCGAGAAATAGGCAACTGCTGACCACTGCCGTGGAACCGGATATCCTATTGAATGTTCGAATAACAACATGGAGGTTGTAGCCTGCACTTCCAGCTACTGGAATAGTGTTATTAAGGAAGCAGATGAAATTAATTTCGCAAATAACCTTGTAAATACAGATGGAGGTTTCTGTATGCGTGCAGTGCCGCTCTCTCACTTGTCAGAAACGGAGGGACAGAGTTAATGCTACCTCACTTGATGTCGAGTAATTTTCACTATGGATAAGTTCTGGCGTCGGTCATATTTGGTTGGTGTGGTGCCGCTAGTGTTTACAGTGTGTGTGTGTGTGTGTGTGTGTGTGTGTGTGTGTGTGTGTGTGTGTGTGTGTGCGTGTGTGTTTGCGGAATTTTTCTGCAAACCGATGTTTTATATTTGCTTGCACAGCGTTTTCCTGCTGCAGTTTTGCATTGAAAATAACAGCGTGGTCCCATGACGAAATATCGGTGGTTGTCGCATTCCCGTAGCTTATTTGAGCATTGTACCGCCAGAAAAAGCTCTGGGCTTACACTGTAAATGAGGTTAGAGCGATGTAAATATATGAAGTAGTCAGTTGTGTTCGGCATAATGATATTCTCAGGATACACCCTGTCACATTCATCACTTATGTGGCCACGGTGTCAGTAGCTGCCATATAAACAGTTTACTAATGTGGGTATTGCGCCAATAAGAAATAAAAGAAAGTCCGAGACTAACGACGAACAACGAAGCCGATCTCAATAAGGCTGAGAATATATAGTATATCAAATAAGGCAATATTTTTAGGACAGTGAATAACAGGCCGTAGGCACCTGCGGGACGCGAGAGATTGACTCCAGCAGGGCTCCCCTACGTCTCCCCACGCAAGTATTTTTTTGAGCTGCACGCGGAACTGGATAGAGATTCCAAATCGCACAGCAGCAGTTTCCGGGATGGAGCATTGTTTTACAGACAGATACCAAAACACGCAGTTAGGTTTCATACTTCCTACATACCGTCTCAGAAATAAAGTGAAAATAACTCTAATCTCCCGGCAGATACCAACGAAAATGCCGAAGCAGGTAATTCCCTGCCAAATTTGCTAATTAGAGACTTTTCCCTCCCCACAACCACTACGCCATTACCAGCTCCCTTGGAATTTGGCTGAGAGTAACGGTGCTGTACTCTGGTTAGGATATGAAAGAGCGCACTCTACTCTTCGGGGAAAAAAAATAATGTTCGGGTCCATGCCGCGTATTTTTCGTGAAAACGTCAGGATAAAATCATAACAAATGCTCCGTATTATTATGTAAATTAATCATCAGTCTCTTTAATACAATGGCTACACAGAGAGGCGTAATGATTACAGAAAACACAAATCACAGATTTGGAGCGTCTCTGGCCGCTGTATGGCGATGGGCCAGCTACGAAATCGCTTTGCGTCGTATTTTCATATCCTTTCCGACACTGCACTGCACCGCATTTTGTAAGCTTTTTGGTTTGCTTTCAACGCTATCTTTCCTGTGGCTTGCATTTTCTACTCGTAGGATTGTGAGTATATTTGCGAGTCGTATGAGTCGACATCTTTTAGTAATTTGTAATTTTCTAACTAGTATCGATTTTCATTTATTTTCTTGTGGCTATTTTTAATGTCTCACTCTGTGTCCTAGTAGTGCTTCGCAAACTCTTCACACTGACATCCCAATCAATGTCCCAGCCAAATGCGCTCCACACTACTCCAATTTATAACTTTACTCAAAGCCATTTTGTGAGAATCATGGATCATACGCATGTGCCTATTTTGGTATGATGAAGTAACCGGCAAAACAAGTCCGACAGACAGATACAGAAATGATCTATTCGTTGTGGGCTCCACCGTAGTTTACGCACTGCAGTAAAGTCTCGATATTTCGAGTCTCCGTATTACGAGATTTCCATAAATCCAAGCCTCATAAAAAAAAGATCTGCTATACAGTGTATCAATCTTGGATTCGTTTCCCCCCTACCAGTAGCATAACACCTTAGAATCACTCACTCCCCTTGGTTATGTGTGTATCAATGACGCGACCCAGGCGCTTCTCCCGGTGTACTGGATCATTCAGTCTTGAGCGAGACTACTTCAAACGCAGTTCTTGATTAATGGACAAAAATTGTACAGGAAAGTAGGCCTGACACATAAGCCGATGATTTTGGCGATGAGGACAATCGCCCCTTGTGTAATTCAATCAGAAGTTTGTCAGAATGTGGAGAAGCAGAAAATGTGGAAATAACTGAGTTCTTAAATTCAGACCACAGTTGGAAGTTACAGACTCTTCTATAATAATGTTAGAATTTTGTTCTTGTGGTGGTTCATAGCCTCGAAATGTTTTAAGAATGAAAATATGACCCAAACAGGCTGTAATCTATTTTTTTCTGCGCTATTAGCCAATTTCGACCGTCGGTCGTTTTCAAGCACCTGTAACAATCCTTAAGCCTCACACCATATTTGACTAAATAGCCAGTACATATGTACAGGCAGCCACACATCGTTTTGAGGTTCACGTGTAGCACAAATATTATCCAAATGTGCACACAGTGCACATGATTACGTCCGTTAGTAATACACGTAAGTGAAACTTCGGTGCATATGCACAGGAAAACGATGTGTACCTTTACATATGTACTGGCTACTTACTCAAATATGATGTGAAGCATGAGGCTTGTGATAAATGCCTGAAAATGACCGATGGTCGGAATTTGCTGACAGCACAGACAACAAATAAATTTCAGCCTGCTTGGACCATTTCTTCGTTCTTCTCTAACACATGGTTGTCCTCCCAACGCAGTGTGAGAATAATGAGGATGATCAGACCGAGACTGAGCCGTTCATGAGTCACATCGGTGACTACGCAGCACCTGAGGCCGCCGCTATGCTCAGCGTGGAACAACAGCTTGATGCGACACCAACTTCAGACATCCCGCTCTTCAGACGGTGGCGTTATATTGCCTGGCGGAAACGTTGCAGCTTCTAACAATACCACTACTTGCAAAGTAGGTTAGAAATCGGATTAATAATGTTGCTCACGCAGCATATGTTCGCTTTATATGGCAACAACAAAGTTATTGACTGTGGATGGTATTGTCAGAATGGAAATAATGAGGTCACTGTAAAAAAATCAGTAATTTGGCACTTATCTTGAATGGATTCCCACGTAGATTTCGTCGAAGTCGTTATGGCTCATCTTGTTGATTCTAGGGTGATTCCACTTTGACTGCTAAAAGGTCCAGATCTGTATTTTAGCAATATTTGAAGACCTTACAAATGCGTTTTTCAGGAAATTCTTAATGATCAAACAATCCCAGATCAGAACAATGGTATGGTAGAAGTAACTTTTGACTTGGTGTTCACGATCCACATATTTATTAAACTTCTTGTAAATTCACATATACTTCTGCTTAATTGTCACATCATCAAGAAAACAGTTTTGTATCAATCTTCATATATTTAATTTCCACTTTAACCAAACGCAAGGCTTGACTGTTCTTTTACAAAGCGAAATAACAACTTAACTTCTGCAAAGTGAAACAAAGACTGCTCTGGGCGCATTCGCGCCAAAACGGTTACAAGGAAGACAAAGATTATGACAGTCTCACAGAAATGAATACACACAAGAACGATATCACTGTAATATATCGATACAATGGAGTACCTATACATTAATAAAACCAAATGTGAATTTTGTCACAAAAATATATCTGTTACTTCGCAGAAAAGCAGTACGATATTAGTGATATCGAGAACTGAGGTTGGAGTACCGTAATGGTCACGTAAATAAAGAACCATTCCAAGTTGCACCAAACGAAAACACTCCACCACTATTTGAGAAGCAGATTAACTTTGTTCTGCCAATGTAAATACCTATGTAAACCTTTTTTATAATAAAGTTCATATTTAGGCACATGTATTCTTTTCAAAATAATATTATTCCTTTCTTCCACACAAATTTCGAGAGTCCGAGGTGCCAATAGATCAAAGTGATCCCGGTCGTGTTCACATAGAATTGTCAAGACTTTACTGTATTAGTCTTGTAGTTAGTAACTATTCAGATCTGGTGGTATTTTGACAGACTTGCAAGTTCGACGAACGAGTAGACGTTTTCATGTCAAAGTGTTGGAGAGAAAGTAATATAGTGCACCGATTATCTAAAGTATGTCACCTAGCTTCATGTATGCAGTTACCTTTATAGATGCGCCACAGTATGATAGAACCATCGTGAATGCTGAAACTGTTCCGTATGCCTTCCCCACTAATCGTTCGCAATGTTCTTGTTGTGCGTCCTATTCCAGGGAGACAGGAGACCACGGATATTCAGATCACCGAAGAGTCTCCGATAATGTAGCACTAATATCGTAATCTGTAGGGTTCTTTTTTTTTTTTTTTAGCTTTGATATTTCCAGAGTGAAGTCCGACACGCCAAGTAGAAGCACTAGCACAGTCGATGGGATATTTATTGCAACTGCGTGGGAGCGATACTCTACAGTAGACGAGCAATGTGGCAGCAGCTGCTCTGTTGTGTTCGTCTGACTGGCACCGGCTGCTCGCCCCTGTGTTGCAGGACCCGCAGGCGAGCTACGACGTCAACAACCACGACGAGGACCCGACGCCGCGCTACGACCTCATCGATACCAACCGGCACGGCACGCGCTGCGCCGGCGAGGTCGCTGCCGTGGCCAACAACTCCGAGTGCGCCGTCGGCGTCGCATTCGGCGCCCGTGTCGGCGGTGAGTCCGGCCTAGAGGCGCCAGCTGAGAGCGCACGGCGCTGCCAGCGCGAGGCGAGCTAGTCTCTGCCTTAGTGAGGTGCCGCGCGAACCGATCCGTAATGCTCCCGCAATTAGCGTGGGGGTGATCGCGCGCATTGCAATCCTGGGGTATGAAAGAGTCCGGGGTGTTGGCTGAGGACGAAATGAAAGAGGAGTGGAGTGCTGTGTGGAGAGGAGAGGAGATGCAGACGCTACATGAGGCTGTGCGATAGGTATCACATCCGATAGCTGCTCTTTTCGGTACAATAGTAGGCCTAAAACATTGCACTCTGGTCGGAAGCCTCAGAGACAGAGCCCATGTCTCATGGGCTGCGGATCAAATTGAGTGCTGATTAACACCTGCAAACTTTTTCATGCTCCCCAGAATTCGAGTAACTGTCTCAGAAACATCGTAATTTGACAGGACACTTATTCTCCTGGCCCCGTAAACCGCAGTCTGTTTAGGCCTTCTTCCCTTGCCCTCTGCTGGCGCTGTCTGGAGCCGCAGTCTCCCTCCTCTCCACAGGTTTCTCGAGAGCGTTCTTACTGCTCTTCTCTTTACCTGCTCTGCCTTGTTTTGATTCCAGGCAGAATGGTCGAACTCTCCAAATGTGGACAGTATTAGCTCAGAACTAACATGTTTCTTATTGTCCGAGTATGCCCTCGATACTGCAATTCCCTTCTTATCCGAAAAGAACCGTCTCGCACTAATTATTAACGATCAAATTTCCGAAGATATTTTATTACTCCTCTGACACACCTGAAGAGATTATTTCGCCAGATTTCTATTTCTGCTATGTATATGTGACAGGAAATTGACAAGCATTCGGAACTCTGTTCCCGAAATTCTTTGACTGTCACTATCTTCCTGCCTCTGGGTTGTGAAAACAGGCCAGTCACCTAGAAACTCGTCCGCCCCGATTTCACTGTCCTAGGCAACCCTATTCCAACCTGACCCACCTCCAATCTGCTAAAAACTATGCATCGTCTACAAAATTATGCCGTCTTCTAAGAGGAAAAGTCGGTTTCCCACCGTGTCTTCTGGCACTGTTACAGCCACTACTGTCGTCCTATCTGAAGTACTACATACAGGTGATGTTAACACATTGTGTTGCAGCTGTAATAGTTTTAAGACGTCTAACTCAAAAAGCGTATTAAAGTTTCGTGACAATTCGTAATTTTGCAAGTGTTTGCTTTCAACAGCCTTTCTCTGGCTCTGCTAATGGGGGAGAAACCGACGAGACAATTGCTTAATTCTTTTGCAATTTTTTTTATTTTTCTTATTTTGCGTAATCAGGATACTTTGTGTAGTGTTGTAACATATTTGCTCTACTAAAATTCTCCTATATTTAAGTGAAAATATTCTGACACAAGTGTGTAAAGGAAATAGTTTATTTTGGTCTTTTCATGCGCTTCAGGAATGATCTCTCGCCACATAGAGTTAATTTAAATAAAGTTTTGCATAGCTTGGTGGATTGTGTTCAAGGAACTGTTGAGTGTAGAATGAAAGCTAATGAAACTGTTTCCAAGTGCCGCTTCACCCACAGAAGGGCCCTGCAACTAGGCAGCTAGCCACTTGTCAGTGCTCCTGTCACGGTCGCCAACTCTGTTGCAGGCGTGCGTATGCTGGACGGTGACGTGACGGACGCGGTGGAGGCGCGCTCGCTGTCGCTCAACCCGCAGCACATCGACATCTACAGCGCCTCCTGGGGGCCCGACGACGACGGCAAGACCGTCGACGGGCCCGGCGAGCTCGCGACCAGGGCCTTCATCGAGGGAATCACCAAGGTCAGTGGCGGCCACCTCCTCCCGGCGTTACTGCAGCGTTGTGCTACACAGCCATACGACACTGGCTGAGAGCACAAGTCACTGCTTACTACAGTACTGTGTCCGTGGTGCTCACGCTCACTGCATCGCTGCAATTATAAGAAGTCTACGTATTATACATCATTATGTCTACGATAATACTGGTTACTGAAGTTCAGTAGGTCTCAGAGAGCAAACCATGTAGTACGAGGGCAATCCAAAAAGTAAATAACGTCGGCGCATACAGTCCGTGCACCTGTCTTTTACTAGCCGCTCACAGGTTTCTGGTGAACAGTGTGATGCGAACTGTTGCCGTATGGGGTTGTGAGTCAGACATCGTCACGAGGTAAGTACAGAGATAGCTGTGAGCTGGGCCGTGTCAATTGCGAATCTTGACGATTGTGAAGTTTCTGCAGGCGGTAAATGTTGGACCCTGTGACATTCACCACACACATAGGCTAAGGTGTAATGAATGCAGCCACTGTCGGAATGTGGTGCGCAATGTTTTAAAATGGGAGAACAGATGTTCACGACGAAGAGAGATCGAAGTGACGCTCCCTCATCTGAGATGCACTGAAAGAAAAGATGGATTATGCCATTCGAGAGGACAGACGTGCATGAACAATGTTAAGAAGTGTCTCGTTCAGTTGTTCACGAAACTATCATTCAGCACGGATGGTACCACAAAGTGTGAGCGCGGTTGGTGCCACGAATGCTCACGGATGACCAGAAATCTGCCAGAATTGGGGTTGCTTTAGCATTCGTGAAGTGTTACGAAAGAGATAGGAACACGTTCACTGACTAGACTGTTACAAGAGATGAAACGGGGGTTTCTCATAACACCCCCACAATGAAGCAACTGTCTATGGAGTGGTGCCATCCTCAGTCGCCACAGAAGCCACTCAAATTAAAAAAATGCATCAATTCAAAAACTAATGGTTTATGTATTATAGTACAGTAAAGGGTCCCACCCGTGTTGCGGGGCACGAGATCGACAACAATCAACAACGATACGTACTGACCTACCCTTGAACGTCTTCGTTGGGCTATTCAGAACCAACGAAGAGGCTGTGGAGTTATGTTGTCTTAACAATGCACGTCCGCATACTGCCTGGTACTTCCTGCGAATGCCTTGTTGCGTGAGAAATTCCGGTTTGACATCTTTGAGCATCCTCCCTACATTCCGGACCTGGCAGCTCCGGACTTTTTCCTGTTTCCAAAACTGAAGCAGCTTCTTGCTGGTAAGGGTGCTGTCGTGTCCTGTTTGAATAAGCAGGCGACGGCATGGTGTGAAGAGAGTATGCACAAACTTCTGACAAGGTACGGTAAGTGGCTTAACGTCAAAGGCGACTAGAAGGAATAGAAAACAAAGTGTGTGCCAAACGTGTATATTCAGTTTCTGTATTATTATTAAGGAATCTGTTGGTACAGCGAAGCGTTCTCTACTTTCAGAATAGTCCTCCGGATTTAAATTAAACGCAATCTATATCCAGATTCGGTATTTTTGAGGCGACTAATATTCTCTCTTGTTCTTCCTCTCTTGTTCTTCCTCTCTTGTTATTTCTTCTATATGACTCGCCTGCCAAGGTCTGAACGCCCTGTGTAGATTTGACTTCCTGCTCTACTGACTTTTTCTGCGAAAAGTTATAATTTAATCATTGCTTAAAAATCTTAGCTTTGTTCTGATTGTAATACACGTTCTACTCTTCAGTTTTTGTCATTGTAATTTCTTACTGTTGTTGCACACGTAGTATTTCCTAAATTCAGTGTTCTCTGAATTTATCTGCTCTATTGCAACCGCTTGCTTCTGTGAGAGTCTCAGTTTGGGATATTTGTATTTGTTTAGCGTCTTTATGCTTTGGAACTAAGGACATTAAGGAAAAACATAATTGTCTTCACGAAATTTCCGTTTGACGGTTTCATCGATTTTCCTTACGTCTCGTCGCCATCGTAATATGTATTCTTTTGCGGTTAATGTGTGTTCTGACTGCGGTGAGCAAAGATATCTTGGATGCAAGAATTACGAATACTGTAGTGCACAGAACTCTTAACTAGCCGGCCTCGGTGGCCGAGCGGTTCTAGGCGCTTCAGTCCGGAACCGCACGACTGCTACGGTCGCAGGTTCGAATCCTGCCTCGGGTATCGATGTGTGTGATGTCCTTAGGTTAGTTACGTTTAAGTAGTTCTAGGTTCTGGGGGACTGATGATTTCAGGTGTTAAGTTCCATAATGCTCAGAGCCATTTTGAACCATTTTTGAGAACTCCTAGCTGCGATGCTTTCACGATATGCGCTGTGAGGCACTATATTGACTCTGCTCTTAAGGCGGAAGCAGAAAAATTGGGATTGTCAGTCCGAATGCACCGGCAAAACACACACACACACACACACACACACACACACACACACACACACACACTATCGGAGACGCAGAGTGAATGCTATTAAGCAGGCGATCATAATGTTTTGGTTCATCAGAATATCTTGTTCTCCAACTCTCTGGACATTCAGTAAAGGAAAGACGCTTCCATTTAACGATTGTGGCTCTGAGCACTATGGGACTTAACATCTATGGTCATCAGTCCCCTAGAAATTAGAACTACTTAAACCTAGCTAACCTAAGGACATCACACAACACCCAGTCATCACGAGACAGAGAAAATCCCTGACCCCGCCGGGAATCGAACCCGGGAAGCGGGAAGCGAGAACGCTACCGCACCACCACGAGCTGTGGACTTAACGATTGTCCTCATCATTTTAGGTGCTAATGCATTCACACCGATCAATGATGCAGGCTGTATAACAATGCGAAGTAACTTAATGATGGTGGCCCACACATTTGAAGCCATCCTGCTGTGCTCGTTGTGCCCAATGCACCTCTCAGCGATCAGAGATCACAGAGGCGTTTCGCCATCGCTGCACGAAGCTGCGGGCGCTTGACTCGCCACGTGTTTGCAGGGCCGCGGCGGCAAGGGCTCCATCTTCGTGTGGGCGTCGGGTAACGGCGGGCGCGACCACGACAACTGCAACTGCGACGGCTACACCAACTCCATCTGGACGCTGTCCATCTCGAGCGCCACCGAGAACGGCGTCGTGCCCTGGTACTCGGAGGCCTGCAGTTCGACGCTCGCCACCACCTACAGCAGCGGCGCCTCCAGTGAGAAGCAGGTGAGACACCACCACCGGCTCCCCATTCCTGTCCTTATAGTGGGGAAACGTAGCTGAACAAGCAGCTAACGTCCTAGTGTATCTGTCACTCTCAGGGAATTCTCTTGGAACTGGTATGGTAAAAAAGGAAGAATCAAGGGCGTTGTAAATTACATTTGCAGCAGTGTTGCTAATACATGTACGATATGTAGTTTCAGATCAAACTTACACGAGTTCATGAGCAATTGCAACAACTGTACCTTTACTGAACATTGACATCGGAACAAAAATAATAAACACCACCGCCTAGACTGGAAACAGGCTACAGCCAATCTGAATACTTGCTGACACGGTAGAGTCTCTCCATCTGACGTAGTTCCACAACTGGCAAGACTTCAAAAGCACCTCTACTTCTGCACACGTTTCGTGGTGGTATCGATGTCTTTCAAGGCTGAATGTACCCGTCAAGATAGAAACAAATCTAAGGACTATTTAAAGAGAGATTCGTTTTTATATCCAATAGTGTATATCGATGTGTTTCAGAGAAGTACTGAATACTTTCGACAATCACAAATAACCTATTTCGTAGGTTATCGATAATTCTGCTTGCAACGCGTCTCTGAAATATAACCCCCTTTTCAAAGATTACATTCACATTTCTGAAGATATATCTGCTTTAGTTTATGACCCTCATCTGGCCAAGAAGTGCTCATTTCCTGAAAATGTGAGAAACTTGCACGTTTACACTTTCGCTGTAGATACTGTACCATGTTAAATAATCTGAACTGAAGTGTAAGTGCAAAAACGCAAGCTTTCCATCAGTGCGGGAGACGAACATACAGTGGCGAAACGAAGGTGGTTAAGTGAAGCAGATGTTACTACCATCAACAGTCCTCGATATTAAATTGCTAAATTTAATCATATGAAACTGAGCAGGAAAATAAAGTATTGTGAATGAACAGAGTGTGTTAATAGAAAAAATTGCCAGAACCTACACGTTGCAGACCATGACGGAATGTCTGTTAGTAGCGCAACATACTCTGTATACACGTGCTAATGCTTTTGCAGCAAGCGTCAGTGACATTTAAAAAGTTTAAATGTACGACATGTAGACCTGATGGTGCATTCCCTGCAGTTATACAATTTGTCCCAGAAATGTTACGACGAACTTCGAGTGATTGTAGAGGATTTCATCAGGTACAAATCGACGATAGGAACTCGTGTCCCGAAAAGCCATCCAACGACGAATTTATACGCGTCTGGCACTCGACCACCCCTTTAGCAGCAAACGTGACTTTGTACGCTGACAGACCATAGGAGGAACTTCTACGGTCCGCCACAGTACAAAGGGGTGGTAGAGTGGCAGGCGCTCATAAATTCGACGTTCGATGGCTTTTCCAGACACGAGTTCCTATCGTCGATTTGTACCTCATGAAATCCTCTACAATCCCTCTAAATTCGTCGCAACATTTCTGAACACTCTTTGTAGCAATCTACTGTGTCTTATTAGAAAGAACAAAAACTGTTGTTTTCCTTTATTAGTATAAGTTATTAAGTCCAGTGTGCTTTAATTTTTACGTTTCATTAATTGTATTTAATTTAAAAGGGCACAGACGTCATAGTGAGGCATAGAGCGAAGGAATTGATGCCACTCATCCACGGATGTTGTACCGATTACCGTGCCACAGACTTTTTGGTCTTTTGTGAAAGTGGTGAAAAACTACTTGGACATGAGAAATAATAATAATGGAAACAAATGGTTTCCTTCTGTACAATAAAATGGTTAGCAGCTGACGTGACCATCATTTCCAAAAATATGAAAGTAATGAGGACTTAATATGTGTTGTGGTGGCCTATAGGCTGAAGACAGGTCCGGTGCAGCTCTCTAGGCTAGTCCGTCCTGTGAAAGCCTCTTAATCCCCGATCGACTGTTGCAGTCCACATTTAAGTTAATCTGCTTAATATACACACATCAAAAAAAGTTTTGCATCAAACCAGTTCCCAGAACTTATGAAGATAGACATTGACTGTGGATATTGTATCACAGATACAGTCTCTTTGACTTTTAAGAGATGTCACTAAACATGCCCAAAGAAGTAAACAAACACACAGGAGCAGCACCTGTTAGATGGAGGAGTCCAACAGCCCACCAGTTCCAGTCATTCCACCAGGAAGGAGGTACACGGCTCGTGTTGTCTTTAGTTCAATCATGCCTAGACAGTCAATGCCGCGGTTTGATCGCGTTCTCATTGTTACTTTGTACCGGGAAGGGCTCTCAACAAGGGAAGTGTCCAGGCTTCTCGGAGTGAACCAAAGTGATGTTGTTCGATGGAGGAGATACAGACAGACAGGAACTGTGGATGACATGCTTCGCTCAGGTCGCCCAAGGGTGCAGTGGATGACCACTATCTACGGATTATGGCTCGGAGGAACCCTGACAGCAACGCCACCATGTTGAATAATGCTTTTCGTGCAGCCACAGGATGTCGTGTTACGACTCAAACTGTGCGCAATAGGCTGCATGATGCGCAATTTCACTCCTGACGTCCATGGCGAGGTTCATCTTTGCAGCCACGACACCATGCAGTGCGGTACAGATGGGCCCAACGACATGCCGAATGTAAAGCTCAGGATTGGCATCACGTTCTCTTCACCGATGAGTGTCGCACATGCTTTCAACCAGACAATCGTCGGAGACGTGCTTGGAGATAACCCAGTCAGGCTGAAGGCCTTAGACACACTGTCCAGCGAGTGCAGCAAGGTGGACGTTCCCTGCTGTTTTGGGGTGGCATTATGTGGGGACGACGTACGCCGCTGGTGGTCATGGAAGGCGCCGTAACCATTGTACGACACGTGAATGCCATCCTCTACCAATAGTGCAACGATATAGGCAGCATATTGGCGAGACATTCATCTCCATGGACGACAATTCACGCTCCTTTCGGGCACATCTTGTGATGACTTCCTCCAGGATAACGACATCGCTCGACTAGAGTGGACAGCATGTTCTCTAGATACGAACCCTATCGAACATGCCTGTGATAGATTGAAAAGGGCTGTTTGTGGACGATGTGACCCATCAACCACTCTGAGGGATCTACTCCGAATCGCCGTTGAGGAGTGGGACAATCTGGGCCAACAGGGCTTTGATGAACTTGTGGGTAGTATGCCACGACGAATACAGGAATGCATCAGTGCAAGAGGATGTGCTACTGGGTATTAGAGATACGGGTGTGTACAGCAATCTGGACCACCACCTCTGAAGATTTCACTGTATGGTGGTACAACAGGCAATATGTGATTTTCATGAGCAATAAAAAGGTCGGAAATGATGTTTATGTCGATCTCTGTTCCGGTTTTCTGTACAGGTTCCGGGCTCTCGGAACCAAGGTGATGCAAAACTTTTTTGATGTGTGTAATAAAGCCCTCATATCCTAAGTTTTTAGATGGTACGCTGACCTCCCTTAGCAAACTGACTGTTCGCAGAAGGCATATGATATATCCTCTACTGCGATTCATTATTGTTGTGAAGTTGTGCCACAAAATTTCATTCCTTTCCAATCCTCGTTAGCTATTCCCTCTGTCCGCCTAATCTTCAGGATACCTTTGTAACACCGCATTTCAAAATCTTCTATTGTCTTCTTGTCTGAACTGAACGTTTCACTGCAGACAGTTTGCGTGGCGGCGGGTAAAATTTATTATGTTTCTTATTTAATTTTTGAACATTGTTAGTGTCTGGCAGACCTGCGCTGTTTTTGGAAGCCACAGTCTTTTACAAGGGCTTGAAACCTGTTAGTGCGAACAACCACAAAGTGATGGGGAACGTGGTGTTTAATAATCTTCAGTCTACAAGTCCACAATAAATGTTCTAACTCTCTAGAAATTATTCAGAGGAGTTGGAAACCACGACAGTAAATGAAAGTCAGCTGTCGTTGAACGCATCAGTATATTCGAGAAAGAGCTCAGACGTACAAGCAATAAGTATGAAAATAATTAAGGCTTGTCCTCGAAACAGCTGAGACACTATTTTTACTCTTTGCTCATAATTATGTGAAGTTAATTGCTTCTCCTTAAAGTATGAGAATAATCTGGGACACTTGACACGCGGCTTTGTGTCATACAGATGGCAGCACGCAAAACATAACACCGAGAACGAAACATAGGCTTTCCAGACAAACTATTATGCCAATTAAGTTCACTTTCTGACAGATATAGACGATACTCCATTCGCCAAAGCAGAATATTGTCAGTCATCTTCAACGGCATCTAATGCTTAAGTGACCATTTTCACCGACGAAATCATGGCATATTCTGTAGCGGAGCGTAGCACGTTTCCGTATGACTGACAACGATTGAATACACGTACATACATCTCGTTCTTCATATATGCTTAGTGGGGCGGTGGAGGAAACACTTGCTACAAAACTGCTTCTAGATTATTCAGCAGCGCCCAACCAGGAGCTTTTATGATTGCAAAATTATTTATGTCGTCCCGATTCCAATTTTTCTCTACGTAAATCTGTATTCTGTGTATATCATACACAATTCTCAGCCGAAAAATCTTAAAGTTTGGGTTCTAGAATTTTTCAAAGGGAACCTAGGGTAGATGGTGGCACTGAACTGTCTTTTGTATTTGTACCGCTGTAAAATTACGGTATTATCTTGAAACTTGATACAGCTTCATTATTACCTATAATAAACATCGTGCTGTCATTTTGACTTCGTAGCTTAACAATAAAGGTTAATTAATGTAAATTGTCTCACATAATTTAGGTACAAAAACTTTTTTTTCTCAATAATTCCAAAAGTAGACGAGATAGCATCATGAAAACTTCTACCATATGTTTTTATGTTAAACTGAAGCTAATTCCTGTTTTGGAGCTTTCTATCTTTAATGTTACATCTTTCTCAAAGTCAGAAATTTGAAGTAACTAAGTAATCATGTTCAGATTCGCAATTTTTAGAATTCTCGAGTGTCCGTCCGGGTCACGTCGTAATTACTCCACGATATTTCGGCAGTGACTTGTTGCCATCTTCAGGTGGTCGCTGTTGACTGCTTCTCCGCTCCTGTAGGCGTCCTTTATACGCCGGCCATGACCCCTTCCACAGATAGGAGCAGTCCTCAGGGACCACGTGAAGACAGCACCAAGCCTCTGTACCGAAATATCGTGGAGTAATTATGTGACCTGGCCGTATAGCCGAGAATTCTACAAGTCAGAAATACAGCAGGAAAACTTCCGATCGAGATCCACAACAGATAAGCAGACCAAGTCTTCAAACAGTATTTAGACATTTAATTTTACATGAGTATATTGCGCAACCTCTATGCTCACGGCTCTAGTTCGAGCACCGTCCCTTATTTTGCCGGCCAAATTGCAAAACTCATCTGCTACTTTCGGTGCCTCATTTCTAATCCGATTCACGATTTCATTCGACTACATTCCATTGCATTTGTTTCACTTTTGTTGATGATCATCTCATCTTTCTTTCGGGACAATATTCGTTCCGCACCTTCCCTCTCCTTCACACCTCTGAGAAAATGACAGTGTCATTGATAAACCTTATAGTCTCTATTTCTTCTTCCTGAAATGTTCCTCTGTTTCCTTCACTGTTTGCTCAGCGTACAGACTGACTAATACTGTGTCTCTCTCTTCGGCTCCATCCCCTCCGGTCTACTGCACGTTAGTCGGGACGCTGAGACTGTTGACGGCTGCGCTCTGTGTCTGGCAGGTGGTGACTACGGACCTGCACCACCAGTGCACGAGCTCGCACACGGGAACGTCGGCGTCGGCGCCGCTGGCGGCCGGCATCTGCGCGCTGGCGCTCGAGGCGAACCGCGACCTGACGTGGCGCGACATGCAGCACATCGTGGTGCGCACCGCGCGCCCCAGCAACCTGCACACCCCGGACTGGAGGCTCAACGGCGTCGGCCGCAACGGTGAGCGCTCGGCTGTTGCCTGCTGTCCGCTGGTGCATCGCTTACTCCGGACACACGTGGTGCAACCGAGAGAGAGTCCATTTAAAGTAGCTGCTTCCGAGTAGCCCATCAACGGAATGGCAGGCGATGCCCGCATCATAGTTTCCAGGGATGAGACTTCTGAAGTTGACATTTGGGCTTGGGTCTGCAGTAGCGTGTGCTGACATCGGAACTTAACCGTTGTCACAGGGCTCACTCTGGTTACAGTAGTGGATTTTATACTGTTATGTCTTCTTTGTCTTAACTTTAAAATTTTCTTTGTTATCGTGGCACACAGCGAATGTTGGATGTTTTTCCAATTAGCGTTTTTTACAAACGGGGCTAGATATCTAAAAGAGAAAACTGATTTGCGTTCTAAAACCTTAAGCCAAAGGAAACGCCTACACTTCTCATACTGACCCGTTGAAACAACTTACATTGAAAACGTTTTACTAGCTCTTGTGAAGGAGAAAATGTGGCAACGGCCTTGCCGCAGTGGATACACCGGTTCCCGTGAGATCACCGAAGTTAAGCGCTGTCGGGCGTGGCCGGCACATGGATGGGTGATCATCCAGCCGTCATGCGGCGTTGCTATTTTTCGGGGTGCACTCAGCCTAGTGATGCCAATTGAGGAGCTACTCGACCGAATAGTTGCGGCTTCGGTCAAGAATACCACCATAACGACCGGGAGAGCGGTGTGCTGACCCTACACCCCTCCTATCCGCATCCTCCTCTGCGGATGACACGGCGGTCGGACTTGAAAGTTTTGTAGACAGAGACATTATCGCCTACCGCACCTACCATATTGGAGAACTTGCTAATAAAGACTTTGGAAAATCTGTTTATATGTCACCTTCCCCATTGTCATTGTATACACGTAACAGGAGAAAAATATCTGTAAATGAGTCTGTATTTATTTGGATTAAAGGTAAAGGTGTATGTGAATATGTAAAATTTGTTGGAGACTGTGCTTTGTATTTTCATAAATAAATTGATCTGTAGCGTAGCTGAGAACCGGACAAGGTTACATCTAGAATCTGTCGGCATAGAGTATGTAACAGCATGTTACGTCATCACACTGAGCAGTTGACCTTTGACCCCGCGCCGATAAGGCCGTCTGACGCCATCTTGGCAGCGCGCCAGCGGCGGACTTAGCGCACAACGGACGGGAGCACCTAGTACTTCTAGTGCTCCCGTCCGGGATAACGCGCCGCTGGCACTGTGAAATATTCTAAGTCCGAATCAAGGTCACGCGCTATCGCGCTTCTATAAAAGCGAGCGAGCACCGCGAAGCGGATCACTCGCGCTGCTGCTGCTGCACAGGCAACTGCATTGAACGCTGCCAAGATGCCATACAGAAGATATCGTCGTCGTTCGAGACACACAATTTACAAAACAATAGAGAACATCGAATTCACCACATCTGCTGCAGACAAGAAGAAGAATACTCTGAAGAATACTGCTGCCACTGCACTTGTCGATGGACCATGTATTTTCTGTGGTTGTAGACTTAATTTCAGCATTGACATTAACGATACTTTCACTCGTGGCCTGAAGACGGAGTGAAGGAGAAAATATAATTAGTTTGACGCTATATCGTGTCTAGAAAGGAATAAAAAACCACCATGCCGAAGGACAGAGACTGTATGTGTTGCTTTCTAAATATTGTTTCATGCGTACCAACGTATATTTTTTCATTAGTGAATAAATGTTGATATTTTAATATGTTTCGGAGACACCTTCCCCATTATTTCACTTCTGAGTAATTTATCTTACAAACGTTGTTGAGAATACACGTTATGAAGTTGGCATTGGATATTAATACACACAGCTTGGTTATAATTAAAAGAAAACTTCCGCAACTTGCGCTACTGTAGACGGAAAACTACTTACCGTATGCATACCCAACTTTAAGCGAATGATGTTCAGATTGTGCGCTGCAGGATTTGCATTGTTAGCAGAGTTAGCGTTATGATTTGCCATTAGGCGACCCAGGGCTGAAATAGAAGCATCAGTGTGCGGCACAGCTGCAAAAAATGGTTCAAATGGCTCTGAGCGCCATGGGGCTTAACTGCTGAGGTCATCAGTCCCCTAGAACGTAGAACTACTTAAACCTAACTAACCTAAGGACATCACAAACATTCATGCCCGAGGCAGGATTCGAACCTGCGACCGTAGCAATCGCGCGCTTCCAGACTGTAGCGCCTAGAACCACTCGGCCATACCGGCCGGCGTACAGCTGCAGATAGTCAACATGGGTATGGGTGACGTGAGACAAGCTTTACTCTAAAGCTTTTATATCAAGATAACTAACAATTCTGATGCTCTTCGCCAGCGTCAATGCACTAAAGGAATATGGTGCGATCCTTTTTACGCACAGGGGTTGCTCATTTGGAAGTTCGAATTAACGGACGATTTGGAAATTGCTCATGGGAGAGGCCGATGGCCAGTTTCGCCACAAATTTTTGAACAAGTTAACTGTTGTCATGGCTGTGAAAACTGGACGCAATGTGCCGTCTTCAAACAGTTCACGAACTGTGTCACAACAAGTGAACGTTCCATGGTCCACCGTTCTAAAAGTGCTGTGAACAATTGTGAAATTGTTATCGTAAAAACTTCCAGGCTAATGTCTATGCAGATGGTCGTCACATTTAGCAACGTTTGTAACCTGGAACGTAAACGAGGAACGCAATTGAAAAATGTTACTTCTCATGTGGAAATTAACATGTGTTTTTCATTTGTTTATTCTTTATTTCTCTTCCACATGTCCTTACAAATTTTCCGCAAACTCGCTGTCCAACGATTAATCTTTTTTTATGGGGACCCTCTCAAGTTGCGAAAGTTTAATTATAACCACCCTGTATATCATAGCTAGTTTCTTAGGTCTATTCCTATATTCAGACTTTTTGTGTCACGGGCGGTATAACTGTACTGTCACACATAGATTCTCTGCTAAGCGAAATGTTTACCTTCCTTATAGTGTGAACTCTCCACCAACTGACGGTGATATTGCTTTCCGTTCCGTTCCGTTGATGTGCACTGCGAATTGGCCTTTACTCTGTGCTATGCACCAGTGTGTATGTGTGTGTGTGTGGGGGGGGGGGGGGGGATCTTTATTTTTCTTATTATTGTTGTTAATTTTGCATGCTGCAACACATTGTAATGGTATGTGCTTGTATGTTAACTTAAAGTATTATCTATTTACATAATGTGAAGGGCAACCAAACAGTTTAAAATCAGAGATGCCAAATAGTTTATATTAAACTGAGTGAAAGTCCAAATCCGTAATAGCTATTTATTGTGTTTATCCCTGTATGACTACCGGTTTCATGCTCTGGAGGTTTATCTGTGTGTAGTATAATACCAATACTTCATGTGCCACGACTTCCAAGGTGCGAGTGCGAGAAAGACATGCCATTTCTCCGTAAAACCAATGGTGAAACGGCAAATGGGCATCTGACCCGAATTGTGCATGATCAGTAAAATACACCCACTAGCGCTGTAACATGCTGTTCTATTTGACGCCAGTGTATTTAAGTATGCTGACGACTCTCAGTGTTCGTGTGTCTTTTAATTCTTTGTTTCTCCCGCATGTTTCGACGATGGTTTCATCCTGTCAGTTGCAGATTGTCATGTGCTGTCCAGGCTCGTCTTTTGAGATGTTTTAATGATTATGCAGAATTTGGATGGGATTCCCATCTGCCGTTTCATCCATGGTATTACCAAGGCATGACTTTTTTTTTATGCGCACTTCACCTTGAAAGTGGTGGCACATGAAATATTCGATTTATATGTCCTCAACATATACCTATATGAAACCGGTTGTCATACAGGGATGAACAAACTAAACAGCTATTGCGGATTCGAACTTTCACTCAGTTTAATGCAGACTATTTACCATTTCTGATTTTAAATTCTTTGATGATCCTTCACATTATGGATAAGTCCCTTAGCTGTGATTGCCCGAAATATAAAGTTATTTGTATTATCTGTTTACAGTAACGAAGATGACACAACTCATTCGGTTATATCAAGTGCCTTATTTTAGAAATAGAAAATTACTGCGAGCCAGGACATAATAATTTTCTTAAATATTGCGTGTACAGGGTGGTCCCTTGATAATGTTACAGATTTTCGGGGATGATGGGGAAGGGTAAATATGTCAGTCTGGGGTAATGGATCGTGCTTTGGAAACAATAGACTCGAAAGCTTTAAGGAAAAAGAAAAACGTTCTACCTCTAACAATGGAATACATGTGCCGGGACTGTTGCTGTTGAGATTTAAGTTTAGGAAACTCCGGACGAGCACTTGAGATTTGGATTTGTAACTCACCTAATCAAATGCAGATGGCGTACTGTGCGCTGCCGACAGCAATCCTGGTATAAGATGTCTGTACTGTCATAGCCTACTGTGTCTGCTTACAATCTAAAGTACTAACTTCGATCAGTCCTAAACGAATACAGTTGTACCCGGTGAAAACTTGCAGTCTAGATTTTCGTGTATGGGCCAAGCAAAAGAAGCGCAGGGGTTGTACAGGATAGAATATCCGCGTAAAAGACAGGCGGCTCACCCCATATTTCCAAGACTGTTCTAACGATTAAGTGTAACGGGGTAATTGCTGCCACGATACGACGGCCGAGGAGACCGACGGACTACACGGACTCCCCACTTAGAAGATGCTGTGCTTGCTCTAGTGGATGAGGCGCCTGCAATCGACACTCGTTCAGTTACACGTGAAATGTATGTTTCGCACAGTGCTGTGTTGCGAGTGTTACGAGAGATGCAGGCTTCTGGCTCGGCGACGCTTGTAACAGCAAGCTGTCGACACATGGGGAAAAAGGGCCACAGCTCGTAAGTTCACGTAAGATGTAAGATGTGTTACTGATGTCACGTTGGCACCAGATTTCTCCATAATTCTGCTTCCCCCCTCTACCGTGGGAGTGTCGTCCTACGGGAAAGTCGTCACTTCGTCTGTTACCCACATATTACCCATTTATATGACGTTATAGTTTTAGGTCACAACTGCAACACCCGACGTTTAAATTACGCGGTTTTCTTATGGGTAGCGGAGGAAAACATTTCAGACACGACGCCGCTCAGAACTGACAGGTAAAGGCCTCAGGCCGTGGCATAATGAGGGTTGATGAAATCACCCCTTTCCCTGGGGCATTGACTCCCATACATTTCGCGGTCGAAAACGGCAGTTTACAGTTTGATGAACAGCAGGGCGATTATACTTGACATTGCTGACGCTCCCCGGACGATTCAACTCTAACGGTATTGTGGATCTGCATCACCACTGAAGATGATCGCACCCGTTTAGAGTGCAGCTCAACAGCAACTTTTGCTCTCGTGTACCGGTTGTTACCATTAGGAACCGTTCAAAACCATTCGACGACATCTGAACGTGATCCGAAGCAACAGAGGTTACTTACACTTTTCCAAACCTCCTGTTGCACGACCTCATGTAGTGTGATCACTGCTCTGGCGCGAAATGAACCCGTTTGGTTTGCCTGCCTACAGGTGCTAGAGCAGCCGCCACGCTGATTTGACATCGCAGATTCTGAAGGCACATTTGTAACGTGTACAACAAAGTTGCGTGGGTGGCTGCCGGTTTCTTTCCCCACATGTTAATGTTGCACTCCCGAGTGATCACGCCACAGAAAGCTGTGAAAGAAGGTGGTTGGAAAAGCATAAGTACCCTGTACTGCTTCAGATCATCTTAAAGTATCGTCGAATGGTCTTGAAGGGTCCCTAGTGGTTATAACCAGTACACGAGAGCAAACATTGCGGCCTAATTGCACACGAAACGGGTGCAGACACGTTCAATGGGGATGGAGGCCCACTATACCCTTAGAGAGGGCTGAATCTTCTGTGGCGGAAGAAAAGCAGTGTCAAATGGTGTCAAGAACGCCGTCCTGTTGTTCGTTGTGCTGCGAACTGTCCTATTCGTCTGCGAAATTTGTTGGAATCAACGCCTCAGGGAAAGGAGATGTTTCATCTAGCCCTTTACATACCACCCTCTGAGGCCTTTTCTTGTCGATTCTGAGCGGCTTTGTGTGTGAAACGTTTTCCTCGGCGACTCATAAGAAAACGGCGCGACTTAAACGCTGAGTGTCGTGGCTCTGACCTCCCTCGCAGAGGCATCGAAAGAGTGGGTGAAATGCGGGTAGGCTGGGGCTGTGAAGAACTTCTCCTCCATGCGATACGTCGGTTGCTTTGGACAGCGTGTTGGTGAAGTTTTGTGCCAATGTGATACCATTAACGCCCCTTAGACCTCACATTAACTTCTGAGTAGTGGCCTTTTCCTTCGAATATGACGTCGCGCGGTGTTAAGCTTTTGCGCTGTTACAGAGGAAGGTTGTAGGCACCTTCGAGACAATTTTCGGACTTCCGCTTCGCAATGGGTTTCGAAAAAGTAGTCCGGTAACTACCCTCATGCTCATAAATTAACGGTAATTGCAGAATGTGGTGCCACACAACGTGGCACTACACAAAACTGGAGCTAATAGCATAAGCGCATAGGGAACTCACACGACACAGATCTGTAAGTCCACGGTATTGGTGGTAAGTTGAGTAAACCGTCCCGAAACACAAGTGCTACAGAACGCCACTGTTTCCTGCGCATGTACCCCGACATCAATATGGGATATGATCACCATGCACAAGTACACTGGCCGCACAACGGGTTGGCATACTCTGGATCAGGTGTTCGAGCAGTTGCTGGGGTATAGCCTCCCATTCTTGCACCAGTGCCTTGGAGTTCTTGAAGTGTCGTGAGGGTTTGAAGACGTGTAGCAATACGTCGACCGAGAACATCCCAGACGTGCTCGATGGGGTTTAGGTCTGGAGAACAGGCAGGCCACACCATTCGCCTGATATCTTCTGTTTCAAGGTACTCTTCTACGATGGCAGCTCGATGGGGCCGTGCGTTATCATCCATCAGGAGGAAGGTGGGACCCACTGCACCCCTGAAAAGGCGGACATACTGGTGCAAAATGAGGTCCCGATACATCTGACCTGTTACAGTTCTTCTGTCAAAGACATGCAGGGGTGTACGTGCACCAAATATAATCCCACCTCAGACCATCAAACCACGACCTCCATACAGGTCCCTTTCAAGGACATTAAGTAGTTGATACCTGGTTCCTGGTTCACACCAGATGAAAACCCGGCGAGAATCACTGTTCAGACTATACCTGGACTCGTCCGTGAACATAACCTGGGACCACTGTTCCAATGACGATGTACTGTGTTCTTGACACCAGACTTTACGGGCTCTCCTGTGACCAGGGGTCAGTGGAATGCACCTTGCATGTCTGCGGGCGAATAAACCATGTCTTTTCAGTCGTCTGTAGACTGTGTGTCTGGAGACAACAGTTCCAGTGGCTGCGGTAATGTTCCGAGCAAGGCTACCTGCAGTATTCCGTGGCCGCCTGCGGGCACTGATGATGAGATATCGGTCTTCTTGTGGTGCTGCACACTGTGGGCGTCCTGTACTGTAGCGCCTGGACACGTTTCCTGTCTGCTGGAATCTTTGCCATAGTGTTGAGATCACACTTTGTGGCACACGGAGGGCCCGTGCTACGACCTGCTGTGTTCGATCAGCCTCCAGTCGCAATAGTATTCTACCCCTCATAACTCATCAATATGTGTTCTTTGGGACATTTTCAACACACAGTCACAATTAGCACGTCTGGAAACGTCTGCTCGTGATGACTGGGTGTTGTGTGCTGTCCTTAGGTTAGTTAGGTTGAAGTAGTTTTAAGTTCTAGGGGACTGATGACCATAGAGGTTAAGTCCCATAGTGCTCAGAACCATTTGAACCATTTTGAAACGTCTGCACACTTACTCGCTGCACTATACTCTGACATGCACCAACACACCCCTGCATTTGTGGACTGCTGCCAGCGCCACCGTGCGACGACCGCAGGTCAAATGCACTGTATGGTCATACCCCGAGGTGATTTAAACCCACAAACCACCCACCAGATCGTCGTTTCACCATGTATCAACATTATCCTTCATTCATGAGCATGAGTGTGTTACGAAACGTATTTTTCAATAAAAGTTCGTATGTTCGTCAAGGCCAGTGTCAGTCTTAAATAATTTTGGATTTTAGGACGCGTCGTCGTAGTGTCGGCCTAATTTCCGAAATTTTTTGCCAAAAAAAGGAAAAAAAAACACGATTTCGTACAAAGGACGTACAAAGCATGGAGAGGACACTGTAGGAAATAACAAGGGATGACAGCAGTGGTTTGAAGGACTGCATACCTATGCGAAGACGCCGTGTACAGCAGGTTCTTTTAAAAGATTAGTTATAAGGAATAACGTCCATTAACGACAAAGTTGAAATATTAATGTTTTGTGAAAACTATGTCTCTTTAACTCCTCCTAGTTTAGTCAACTTTTTCAGAAATACTTGCTTTTTGACCACTTTGTATGAACTAACGCCTCCATGCCTGTGCTTGCCAAATGTTGTGCCGTGACGCCGGCCGTGCTCTGGTTCGCAGTGAGCCACTCGTTCGGCTACGGCCTGATGGACGCCACGGCGATGGTGCGGCTGGCGCGCTCCTGGAAGCCCGTCCCTGAACAGCACCGCTGCGAGGTCTCCGCGCCGCACACCGACAAGTAGGTGGTACCCAACTATCTGCTTACTACCTCCTGCTGTCTCCTGTACATTGTCGTAAATTAGGTTGCTTCAGTGTTTCAGCGAAGCTTTCAGCGTCATCGATCCACGCAACAGGTCAAACAGCTACCTACTAGAAGGGGAATCTTTCTTTCAGAACGCTGGCTCGCAGTGTTGTTAAATAATCCGCCTGGAATTGCGAAGTCGGGAATAAGCCTCTGGGTGCTCAAGTTGTGAGGCGCGCCTGGGTCAACCAGTTGGTGCAGTGTTTCTCGTATATACCATAATAAACCGAAAAACAATTTGTCTGTCTTCAGCTGCAGAGCACATTGACAAATTTAGAAATACCCTGCAATCACTAGCAGCAACAGTGCCAACATTTCCGACACGACGAGTAGTTAGTTCTCTCACCTGTATCTCAGTTTCCAGCAATGTAAATGGCGGAAGCAAATCAATTGCCTGCCAGTCATTCTACAGCCACGATTGTGTTTTATGAATTCACTTTGGTTCTTAATACCAGTTTTTACCCCCTGAAACATTCTTAAAGATCATTTTTTCTTCCGAAATTTCATTACTTTCCTCTATACTTAGTCTACAATATTCAGTATTTAATTTAGGGCCTTGCCACTTCTTACGAAAAGTTTCAAGCTACCAGTGCAGAAATGACAACTACTTAACATCCGGTTGTAAAGGAGATGGTAGCCCAAAGAGAGCTTGCTTATTTGTCTGGGGAGACAAATCTGACGAATGCAGATAAAGCTGGAAGCAAAGAATTACTGTGAAGTATTTTCTTTTTCATCTGTATAATTTGTGACTGTAAATGTTGATGTCCAATATTTATGTATATCCTTGCATGTTATACCTACATAGCTGTAACGCTTTTGGGGAACTCCGCAAGTATACAGTCACGTGATATTGTCATTATTATTATTATTATTACTATTATTATTATTTGTGGCTTATTCTCTATGAACATTGCAGTGTCAACTGTAAAAGGAGTAGCTCACGATGCTTCGTTGGGCGTATGAATGGCCATGAAGTCTTTTATAATTCCTGGTAGAGGCATCAACATTGTGCCGTTTCGTGCTCCTGGAGGGAACTAGACCAACAGAAACTGGAACAGTAACTATAAAGACTCGCAATCCGTATGATTTGCCTTTCAGAATAATGGATGCAAATGGATGACGAACGAAGATACCGTTGCCGTAACACACTTCTTTCGATTGCTTCTCGTCTTTCTTCCAGAAGCTCAACTCTCCCCAGTGATGCTGCGTTTGCAACAAAGGCTCTGAAAGAGGTGTGGAGTTTTTCCCTTTCATTGCCTGGGAAATCTATAAGTTATAAGAAATGAAACGGCGAACCACCTCTCTTTGAAATCCAAACCAAGCCACCAGATCACAATTCAAGTATATAAAAAGAGAGAGAGAGAGAGAGAGAGAGAGAGAGAGAGAGAGAGAAGAGAAGAGAAGAGAGAACTGAAGACATATACTTTCCTCCTAAATTCATTGCATCATTACACTAATGTTGCTGGACAAAATAATATTAACACTTGTGAAACGTGACAAAAAATTTTCATAAGTAGTCTTTGGGCATTACTTTTGCTTTATTTACAACTTGAGGTATAGACAGTGACAAGTCATACTCAACTCTAGATGGATTACGTACTCTCTCGGCCTGCAAAAGTTCTCTGATTGAGGGAAAGTACTTGGAGAGGGACGTCTATTACGATGCTTGATCTCCGAAATACGTGACGGTGGTTCCATTGTATTCAGAGTCAGTACACGATGTTACACTTCGTCATGTGTGTTTATTACATCATTCCACACAATGAACGTGTGAACGGGAGGGTTATCGTATATAGGCCGCTGCCCATAGAACATGGCAGCATTGGCTGAAGATGGTCCCCCGGTATACTGACACAACGTCGTTTTCAACATCCATACGCAAGAAAACTTTTATGTGCAGAAAGCGCTAAGTGACATCGCGGTCCACATCATCACTAAACCACGCAGTAGTTGACAGTAGGACAGGTACAGTTAGCATGACAGGCTTCTGCAGCCGTTCTCCAAACTGGGTAGTGTCCGATGGTCGGGAAAAAAATGAACGACAACAGTAATGTTTGGATCATAGTGATGGCTGTTTGTTCGTACTAGCCAGGCGTGATATTCGAGGCGAAAGTATATCGTTAACGCTCGAATGTTCGACTCGATGTTTGTCACATCTCCTGTCTAGTTCCAAGGGGGTTCTAAACAATATATAGATTAAAATATATGAGGATGAATACTGACCTTTAAGCACGCCACTGGGAAGCCAGGTACAAAAGTTTCTAGATTATGTATGGTACTGTGCAAGTGCAAGTGAATTGGCGATTTCTGCCGCCATTGTTGCGTCGTAGGCAATGTCGCTGTCTTCTGTGAACGATGTTCGGCTTACTCCTTTACAATGCGGTTCTGTTTTCTTATGGTTTGACTCCATAGTCTGTCGGGCTCCTGGTTTCACGATACACACATCCACCGATAACAACTGTTGGGATATATCACTGCGAGGTGTCGATTAGACATATACTGTAGATTAATGCGTATGACTTGGGTGAGCTATGTGGCAGAAACATGAAAGGGAAAGGATATAAAAGACGAGGCACTATGATCTGTTTTTCAGGATTAACAAAACTTCTTTCCATTGTTCGGTCACTTTTTCACATTTTATCTCTCTTCATATCCTACATAGCTGCTTGGACGTCAGTAACAATAGTAAAAGACCTTTCATACGTTTCCGTCAAATGCCTAATGGAATGCAGTATTTTGAATAGCTTCCTTTTATCCAAACTGCGTCTCTCATAACTCGATCTGGAGTGATACATGTTCAAGAGTGTAGGAAGTTAGAGAAGAGATATCTAAAGTTTATCGATTGGAACACTTGAATCATTAAGCACTGCGAATGTTTTGGAATATGATCACAGGGCATCTGTATTACTAAATTTAAAGCTGCACGCTAATATTGTACTTTTATTACTCAGATAAAACTGACAGTAAAAGAATTTGAGCGCTATACTTAACCGTTCTGGTAGAAGAAGTGGTTCCTCTTTCCAGCACCAAAGCTCTAAACCTACTCCTTGGGTAGAGAAATTCATTGCATACTCTTTTATATTCGTTGAATTGTCGGGCTTCTTAGTTGGACAATAATTCATATTTCATTAGTAGCTCTCGATCTCTCCCGCACCATCTGCTTCTAGATGATTCGGGCTTTCTTCATATTTCTGCAAATATATCTCTTTAGTCACTAGACTAGGCACCCACTGTGTGTTTGCTTTACTTATTATTTACTTGCATCCTAACAGCTGCCGTTCTAATTGCGCTTGTACTTCCCTTTCTAATGGTAACTGTTTTTGTGCTGCTTTAAAAACGCAGATGGAAAGCTAACACTTTGGGTTCATGATATCCTATCAAAAACTAGTGTCTCTCTCCTAAATTCCACGCGAGAGAGACATGACTATCCATAATGTAGTAATTTTTTATCTATGTCATTACAGCCGTCTCTCTCTCTCTCTCTCTCTCTCTCTCTCTCTCTCTCTCTTGCTCTCTTGTCCGTCCCCCCCGTCCTCTCTCTGTGTATAGCCGTCGTCGTTGTATCTAATACCAGGGACTTCAACGAGTGGGGTTGCCTAGCAACCCTAACTACGCAATAAATCCGCAATGGCCATGCCGTATAAACTTGATAGCGCTCATTCAGAATTTCATTGCTTAATAAAATCTGAGTAGAATGACTCATGGCAGGCAGTAACTGCTTAAAGAACGGCAATGTACAGGATCACCCATCAACACTGCACATTGAAAAAAAAAAAAAGCCTCTTCAGCTGTATTCTGTTGACAAAAAGGATGGCTTATACATGTGCTTTCCCGCTCACGTATTTACTGTGTTGCTGTGTTTCGTATTTACTATAAAAAAAAAAAAAAAAAAAAAAAACCACTTCTTCCCCTTGATTACCCGATATGTCTGAATATCTTATTTTGTGAAAACTGTCTTTATCACTGAAGTTTCTTTAAGAAGTGGGCAGGGTAAGGTTGACATAGAACTGCCGATATCAGACTGTGCACTCTTTCCCATCATTTTTCCCAACAGAAATCGTTAAAGATTCTGCGGTTCCACTCATCGCAGCCTGTTGTAAATTATACACAAAAGACACCCTCGTCCATGGCTGTCAGAAATTAGTTGTGAAATCAGTAACTGACCAACAAATAGAAAAGTGGGTAGTGTGAGGTGTTATCTTTGGTTTGGAATACTGGTTCAAATGGCTCTGAGCACTATGGGACTCAACTGCTGTGGTCATAAGTCCCCTAGAACTTCGAACTACTTAAACCTAACTAACCTAAGGACATCACACACAGCCATGCCCGAGGCAGGATTCGAACCTGCGCCGTAGCGGTCGTGCGGTTCCAGACTGTAGTGCCTTTAACCGCTCGGCCACTCCGGCCGGCGGTTTGGAATACGGGAATAGGTTAGGAACAAGACTTCATGCAGATGTGAATTTCGCACATAACATTGATGAAGTGCTTCTAAAGTCTACATTTGATACTTTGTCTTTTCAGTCAGATTACGTTACCTTGCGTCTAGTAGTGGGGGCTAAGTGGTGGCAGACATACTGTCGTGTCCACTGCTCACTCTGCCGCCTGCTTAATTCTTACATTCGATCTTGTTTGTCTCTGACACTTATGTCTGAACATTATAGTTCTCACCAGACCAAATTTCTGTCTATACCTTCTCACAGCACATCCATCGTGTATCAACCTGTTGCTATATAGAGAATCTGAATCTGCAAAAGATGTTTGGCATAACTGCAGAGAAAATATACTTTTTTGATATTCATAAAACGGAAATATTCCAGTTCCTTTGATAGCATTCCGTCAACAACTTTGCAGAACTCTGCGCCAGTCATTCATTTCATTCACTCAGTCAATCACTGTGTTCTACTGATTGACACAGCAGTACCACCAGGGATGCGAAATGAGCTGATGTATGCATTCACAGAGAAAAGATTGGGTCAGAAAACAGGCTGTATGCACAAATAAGTGTTATTAACATGGTGTGGTCTGGTTCTGCTTGAAAGTGCTGTGAATGAATACTGTAAAGTCGACAGTTATCCTTCTTGTACCGGACGGGTGCTATTTGTCCGTTAGTTATGTCTTGATACCAGTATTTGCTTAATTAGACTAACTACGAACAACTGTTATCTACGTGACCTACGTTCTGTGAGATTAGATGGCTGCTACGAGGAATGAATATACACTCCTGGAAATGGAAAAAAGAACACAATGACACCGGTGTGTCAGACCCACCCTACTTGCTCCGGACACTGCGAAAGGGCTGTTCAAGCAATGATCACACGCACGGCACAGCGGACACACCAGGAACCGCGGTGTTGGCCGTCGAATGGCGCTAGCTGCGCAGCATTTGTGCACCGCCGCCGTCAGTGTCAGCCAGTTTGCCGTGGCATACGGAGCTCCATCGCAGTCTTTAACACTGGTAGCATGCCGCGACAGCGTGGACGTGAACCGTATGTGCAGTTGACGGACTTTGAGAAAGGGCAAATAGTGGGCATGCGGGAGGCCGGGTGGACGTACCGCCGAATTGCTCAACACGTGGGGCGTGAGGTCTCCACAGTACATCGATGTTGTCGCCAGTGGTCGGCGGAAGGTGCACGTGCCCGTCGACCTGGGACCGGACCGCAGCGACGCACGGATGCACGCCAAGACCGTAGGATCCTACGCAGTGCCGTAGGGGACCGCACCGCCACTTCCCAGCAAATTAGGGACACTGTTGCTCCTGGGGTATCGGCGAGGACCATTCGCAACCGTCTCCATGAAGCTGGGCTACGGTCCCGCACACCGTTAGGCCGTCTTCCGCTCACGCCCCAACATCATGCAGCCCGCCTCCAGTGGTGTCGCGACAGGCGTGAATGGAGGGACGAATGGAGACGTGTCGTCTTCAGCGATGAGAGTCGCTTCTGCCTTGGTGCCAATGATGGTCGTATGCGTGTTTGGCGCCGTGCAGGTGAGCGCCACAATCAAGACTGCATACGACCGAGGCACACAGGGCCAACACCCGGCATCATGGTGTGGGGAGCGATCTCCTACACTGGCCGTACACCACTGGTGATCGTCGAGGGGACACTGAATAGTGCACGGTACATCCAAACCGTCATCGAACCCATCGTTCTACCATTCCTAGACCGGCAAGGGAGCTTGCTGTTCCAACAGGACAATGCACGTCCGCATGTATCCCGTGCCACCCAACGTGCTCTAGAAGGTGTAAGTCAACTAACCTGGCCAGCAAGGTCTCCGGATCTGTCCCCCATTGAGCATGTTTGGGACTGGATGAAGCGCCGTCTCACGCGGTCTGCACGTCCAGCACGAACGCTGGTCCAACTGAGGCGCCAGGTGGAAATGGCATGGCAAGCCGTTCCACAGGACTACATCCAGCATCTCTACGATCGTCTCCATGGGAGAATAGCAGCCTGCATTGCTGCGAAAGGTGGATATACACTGTACTAGTGCCGACATTGTGCATGCTCTGTTGCCTGTGTCTATGCGCCTGTGGTTCTGTCAGTGTGATCATGTGATGTACCTGACCCCAGGAATGTGTCAATAAAGTTTCCCCTTCCTGGGACAATGAATTCATGGTGTTCTTATTTCAATTTCCAGGAGTGTATTAATATTTAAAATTAGAGTACGAGTTCATGGTGTTCAGAAAGGTTTGTGGGCTGTCATTATCTCCCATCAGCAGTGAAAGGTCAGGACGAAAGAATTTGTTCACTTACGGGTCAACGTATTAGCTCTCACAACGACCGAACTGAAACCTTAGCACCGTTCGCACATGTTCTTCTGTGTCTAAGATATCGAAAAACAGTATTTCAGGATCCATCGTATCTCCTAATTTCAAACTGACTCAAGGCACCTTATGCAACGCGTTTGTGTGTTTCAGACTGATCCCCGCCAAGAGCCAAGTCACCCTGGAGCTGTATGTGAAGGAATGCGCCGGCGTCAACTACCTCGAGCACGTGCAGGTAAGTGCCTAAGCCTCTGTAACGCATTCTATCATTTAGCACTAAGGAGGATGAAATTGATCATCCACAGCAGGTTCCAAATTCAAGACGGCACGTGACAAGTGACAAGTAAAGCAGTGTTAAGAATTCAGATTCATTATACAATCGAGCGGCAACGAACTTCGGCTAGCCTTATGGTGGTGTCGAAAACCTTCGACCATTGGCTTTTAGCCGAACGCAAAATGCGTCGTTGATTGTCGGCTACGGCACCAGTAAAGGTATTAATTGACGAATAGTGCCTAGTGCTAATAACGGATGAGCAGTGGAGGTTTCAATGAAGGTGTACTAGTGACAAAACGCCGGAAATACAAATTCAAAATTTGTCAAATGGCTCAAATGGCTCTGAGCACTATGGGACTTAACATCTTAGGTCATCAGTCCCCTAGAACTTAGAACTACTGAAACCTAACTAACCTAAGGACATCACACAACACCCAGCCATCACGAGGCAGAGAAAATCCCTGACCCCGCCGGGAATCGAACCCGGGAACCCGCAAAATTTATCACAAATTAACGAGGCGAACGAACACATTTCAAACTAAAACGAAGTACAATACGTCCAATGTAAAGTAGCCGTTGAAATGAAATGTGATTTTAGGTCGCTGGTGCTACTTTTGTGAATGATTACCGTATCGCGTCTGACACAATATCGCAGTTACTAGTTGCGCGAGGGTAGGTAGCAAACATTCAGAGAATCATTGACCACTCAGGTCAGGGCCAGAAGGTTATAAACAAACGAAAACGTTAAATGTGATGATTTCCGCCACCCATCACGAAAACCAAAATGGTTCAAATGGCTCTGAGCACTATGGGACTTCTGAGGTCATCAGTCCCGTAGAACTTAGAACTAAATGGCTCTGAGCACTATGGGACTTAACATCTGAGGTCATCAGTCCCCTAGAACTTAGAATTACTTAAACCTAACTAACCTACGGACAGCACCCACATCCATGCCCGAGGCAGGATTCGAACCTGCGACCGTAGCAGCAGCGCGGTTCCGGACTGACCCGCCTAGAACCGCTCGCCCACAACGGCCGGCTAGAACTTAGAACTACTTAAACCTAACTAGCTTACCGACACCACACATATCCATGCCCGAGGCAGGATTCGAACCAGCGACCGTAGCGGTCGCGCGGTTCCAGACTGTAGTGCCTAGAACCGCTCGGCCACCCCGGCCGGCTCACGAAAATCAACAGGCTAGGTTTCAACACATTGTTTTATGATGCCAGTGCAATCTTAAGGGGGCAACAAATTCGTCTCCGAATTTGTGAAAGACTCTCGGGTTTGCAGCTGGATTGGGCTGGATTGCTTCCTGGGGAGAAGACATCATGCATCATGTTACTTTACTCGACGCTGATACCAACATTAACAAGTAAGAAAACGCCAATATGTAATTATATTTTGATTTGAATGTCTTTGAAGTCGCCGCTCAAGTCGAAAAGCTAGTTCCCTTCTTTTAAATCCTTTACTCTGTCCAGGACATCGTCACCTTTTGTGTCCTGTGATAGGAGCGTTTTTCATTCTGGTAGTGTAATGGGCTAGTAGACACCAATACAATTGCTTAGAGATTCTTGTCTGTATTACTGAAGACAATCCTTGGACTAATGAAATATGTGGTAAACAAGTAAAATACCCATGTGATCAGAGCGGTGTGGAACAGTTTCGATGCGGTTACGTGTACATCTACATCTATACTCACTAACCAACGTATGGTATATGGCGGAGGGTACCATACTCCACTAACAGTCGTTTTCCTCCCTATTCCACTAGCAAATGGAGCGCGGGAGAAAAGTCGGTCTACATACCTCCGCCCGAGACCTTATTTTTCTTCTCTTCTCCTCGCGGTCCGTAACGCGAAATGTACATTGGCTGCAGGAGAATATTTCTGTAGGTAGTTACAAATACCTGTTCTGATAATTTTCTCAATAGTATTTCGCTAAAAGAACGTCGTCTTCCACTCCCGGTATTATCATTTGAGTTCACGAAGCATCTTTGGAACACTCACGTGTCCAACGAACCTACCAATAACAGATACAGCAGCATGAGTCTGAATTACTTAATCCCACCTGGTGAGGATCCCAAACATTCAAGCAGTACTCCAGAATGCGTCGCACAAATTGTAGAGCACGCGATTTACTTTGTAGGTGAGCTATTCTATCCTAAAATTGTCCCAATAAACCGAATTCATCCATTCGTATTCGTGCCATTTCAAGTCCCTTTGCAACTTTGCACCTAGCGTGGTACTAATACTGTATTTTAACGTTACAAGATTGTTTTTCCGAAACATCGGCATTACCTTACATTTTTCTACGTTTGGAGTAAGCTGCCATTCATCTCACCAAATAGAAATTCTGTCGATGTATCCTGTATCAGGTAGTGCAGACGGTTTACTGAACGACTTTGTGCTACTTCTCAAGACAAACAGCTGCCATCTCTGTAGAAATGTCTGGAGGTACCGTCGGACTAGGTCTATTACACATGTTACGAGCGAAGACCAGACGTACTAAACTGGATTCCTGTGCACGTAGTGCGAAGCAGTGCTACCAGAGTTAGTGTGTCGCTCTAATCTCATAGCAAGTCAACCCTTGTGAGAGGACGAGCTTTTTGTCGCATAAAAGGAAAGGAACAGCGAATGGCCGCAGGATACACACAACGAATGGTCTGAGGATAGCGCCCTTCTGTTAGTTGGTTCAAATGGCTCTGAGCACTATGGGACTTAACATCTGAGGTCATCAGTCCCTTAGAACTAATCAAACCTAACTAACCTAAGAACATGACACGCATCCATGCCCGAGGCAGGATTCGAACCTGCGACCTTAGCAGCAGCGCGGTTCCGGACTGAAGCGCCTAGAACCGCTCGGTCACAACGGCCGGCGTCTGTTATTGATCCGAAGAATCGTTTCGAATGGGATGTGGAATCTTGTAAATAGTAATTATTACATTACTCTGAATCTGTCATTGATAATATGTTTCATTATATACTGAGAGTACTACTATTGTCGTAGCTGATCTGTTAGCTGTTACGATCAGTGATAGAAACTGCTGGTTAAAATGAGACTCGCTGGTTTACTAGCGTTCCAGATCTGTGGCTGGCTAACGGAAAAACCTGCGCAGTTCGCAAACTCGCTGAGGCGGCAAACGCACAGAGTACACTCAACTTTGCGGGAGCGTTTACGTTTTCCGGCTATCAGTTCCGCTCCACCGGATCATGCTGTGCTCCTTCTTCCCTTCCATTGCGCGGGCCAAATTGGCATAAATTTCCATTCAGTTCAATTTTAAAGCAAGAAGTAAATTATAAAAAGAATGTAAGAGAATTGTGAGGGTGAGTGGAATCAAATCAAATGTTTGGTGCGATTCTTGCATGCCTGAACAGCATCCCCCGATGATGTCGCGGATTGATTTCCATGTTTTTCTGTCGGAACAGGTACGATGAAGTTTTCAGTTCACCAGGAACCCCGCTCAATCATGGCAGCAATCAACGGCGAGTTTTTCTGCCACAGTACTTCCACAGACACGGGAAGCAATCAGAGTCGATGTAATCCACATAAAGTTGCCTCGCCCTCCGATTAGATTTGCAGTAACTCTGTGAGATTCCATTATTCGATTCACAGACCGATGGACAATTTAATTTCACAGTGAAGGTTTGTTTCAGTACACAATGGACGCTGTGCGGTTGCTGTTTTGCTCCCTTTACTCCGTCGTACCGAACAAGCAACACGTGTTTGTACATCGCGATTTGAAGGGCGTATTACGTGCCACTGCGGCCGTCCGTGGACTGATACCGTACGCGTTGCTTTCTACGATCTCGGCGGCCAATTTCTCTATTCTCCGTGCAATACAAGGAAAAGAAAGAAAGAAAAAACAGACACAAGTATATACAGGCTGTCCCTACCAAAAGTCGTCAAACGCATTTTCTGTGGTGCTTAGCCAGATATTTCCAATTTGGTTTTTGCGATGTTTAGCTGGAAACTGCCCAAAGAAACGCTACTCGTCACGCCATTCATTCAGCGACCACTGTCGACGAAAAGCGTCGTTTCGTTTTCCATTCCGAACAAATGATTTTTAAAGTGGAATTTTATGTGGCCATTCAATAGAGCGGACCCAAATTAGTCCGGAGCAATATTCGTTTTATCTAGACGTATTAAATGGGACAGCAGCACAGGAAGAAAACCACTACCGCAGGTGCCACAGCACTGCCCTGGCTTATCCTATTGGCTTCTGCCATGCAGTAGCGGTGCTCAGACGCGGATGCTGATGGATTTTTTTTTTTTTTGTTTTTTTTTTGTTTCACTGTTCCAGTTAATACATGTCGCTAAACCGAATATGGAGCCACTCTATCGAATGGGCATGTAAATTTCCGCTTTAAAAATTGTTTTGTTTGTAACGGAAAATAAACCGACGCTTTCCGTCGTTACCGAGCGTTGCATGAAAGAAGACGACCAGTATTAGTTTGGATTGATTTCAGCTAAACACAGAAAAAACGAAATTGAAAATATTGGCCGAAACACCAGTCAAAATGCGCTTGACAGTTCTTATGACGGACAGCCAGTATTTAGGATGGTCAGAGATAGGCTGAAAAGCTTCTAAAGTTATTTCGCGGTAGTTGGTGCTGAGAAATAATTGTTCAAAAAGTGAGTAAAAAATAAAAAAAATGTATAAATTGCGCCGTTTCCGAGTTAATTAGGATTGAAGTTAGTGAATTAGGCCGTTGCGTGGATAAATTTAAGTGACCCGTCAGATACAATTCGTGTCAGTTTTTCTCATAATGCACGGGACTGCCCGACCTTTGACTCAGGTGCGATCATGGCTACCGTCCCATTACCAGTTTTGTGTCGCTCCTTTGTGGTGTTTTAGTAAACCAAACGAAGTATATATTTGGCGACGACGTCTTTGGCGGGCAGTTTGAATTTGCGGGCGCAAAGGCCTCGTTGTCTAACCTCAGTGCTAATTAACTCGGAAACGGTGCACGGTATCGATTTTTTTAAACAGTTATATCTCAGCATAACCTTCCGTGCACCACACTTAGCATTTTTCCAGACTGCTTCTGAGCACCTGTATACAGGGTGATTCAGTTGCCGGCCGCTGTGGCCGAGCGGTTCTAGACGCGCTGCTGCTATGGTCGCAGGTTCGAATCCTGCCTGGGGCATGGATATGTGAGATGTCCTTAGGTTAGTTAGGATTAAGTAGTTCTAAGTCTATGGGACTGATGAGCTCACATGTTAGGTCCCATAGTGCTTAGACCCATTTGAACCATATGAAGGATGTTTGATGCCGACTGCCAAACGTTGGTTCATCCAGAAAGATCAAGACTGGATACTGCAGGAGGACAATGGTCCGAAGCAGAGCAGCAGGCTTTGCAGCGAATGGCAAAAAGGAGTACTGGATTAGGCCTCACAGACGCCTGATGCTAATTGTATTGCAAACGTTTGGTCTTGCGTCAAAAAGAAGTTGTAAGGAAAAACGATCTTTACTTTGAAATAGCTGTCAACGCAGATTCGACGCATCTGAAGGTCTCTTCCACGTGAATACGCGGAAAACATGGAGTCAAGCATGCCACGAAGATGCCAAGCAATTATCGAAGCTGTGGGTGATTACTGGAAGCATTATTAATTGTAACTGAGTTTTTCTTTTGTTCTTCTTCCTCTTCCTCTTTCGTTTCACCCTACTTTGGGGTACGTTAAATCACTCAGTTTTTAATGTTCTGTGCCTTTCTGTTAGCCTAGTATTGTTTCAGTCTCTCTGATCTTGCTTTCCTTCCTTGTTGAGAGATTTGGATCTTTCGTTAGGCTTTCATTTTGACCTGGCTTTTTTATTTTCTTCAGTTTTATCCATGAACATGTTTCCCGTGATCTGGAGTTCTCTTTAGTCTTTCTCCGTTTACTTACACCAATTTTTTTTTCGGAAGTAGTCAAATTTGTTTAGCTACCCTGTTTGCGTTCATTCTTCTTTTCCTCGTGGCGTTTGAATGTTTCTCCGTTGTTTGGTAAAGCGTTTCATTTTTGATGTTAATTAGTTTGCTGTTGAAGAATCTGGACCAAGGATTTTTCTTGACATTTTCCTGTCTTTGATCTCCAGCCTTTCAACTTGGCCATGGTTGGTGATAGACGATGTTTCGGCTGAATACAGGGCTTCCGGTTTGATTACTGCGTTTCCAAATCTCATTTTTTGGTTGCATGACAAGTAATTTCCATCGTACGTGTTTTTAGTGAGTTGTAAGGCCAGTGTAACTTTATCTCTTCTATATTTCATTGCCTTTCTCAAGAGAGCATTCCAACTGATCCATTCTCCAAGACAATTGTATTCTTTCACGATGTCAGTTTTTTGTTCTCCAAAATTTAGAATGTTTTGATGGGTTTCTTAAATTTGCCAACACATCGGTCTTTTCATAAGAGATTTTGAGACCTATTTCTAAAGCTTCTTTTTGTAGTTCGAGGAGCTGTTCTTTGGTGTCTTTCTAGGTATAGGCCAGTAGGACCAATCATTACCGAGTGAGGTGGCGCAGTGGCTAGCACAGTGGACCCGCATTCAGGAGGATGACGGTTAAAACCCGCGTTCGGCCCTCCTGGTTTAGGTTTTCAGTGATTTCCCTAAATCGCTTCAGGCAAATGCCGGAATGGTTCCTACGAGAGGGCACGGCTGACCTCGCTACGTGGTGGCCTCCCCAAGATCAACCAACCAACTAGCCATATTATCGGCAAAGGGTAGACAACTGTGTTTGATGCCTTTGTTTCTTGTTCCTAGACGGACTCCAGTACATATCTTCGTGCTCCTTTCTCTGACTAATTTTTCTAGGGGGTAATTAAACAGCAGTGGATATACACTTCTGGTCATTAAAATTGCTACACCACGAAGATGACGTGCTACAGACGCGAAATTTCACTAACAGGAAGAAGATGCTGTGATATGCAAATGATTAGCTTTTCAGAGCATTCACACAAGGTTGGCGCCGGTGGCGACACTTACTACGTGCTGATATGAGGAAAGTTTACAACCGATTTGTAATACACAAACAGCAGTTGACCGGCGTTGCCTGGTGAAACGTTGTTGTGCTGCCTCGTGTAAGGAGGAGAAATGCGTACCATCACGTTTCCGACTTTGATAAAGATCTGATTGTAGCCTATCGCGATTGCGGTTTATCGTATCGTGACATTGCTGCTCGCTTTGGTGGAGATCCAATGACTGTTAGCAGAATATGGAATCGGTGGGTTCAGGAGTGTAATACTGAACGCCGTGCTGGATTCCAACGGCCTCGTATCACTAGCAGTCAGGATGACAGGCATCTTATCCGCATGACTGTAACGGATCGTGCAGCAACGTCTCGATCCCTGAGTCAACAGATGGGGACGTTTGCAGGACAAAGACAACAACCATCTCCACGAACAGTTAGACGACGTTTGCAGCAGCATGGACTATCAGCTCGGAGAATATGGCTGCGGTTACCCTTGACGCTGCATCACAGACAGGAGCGCTGCGATGGTGTACTCAACGACAAACCTGGTTGCTCGAACGGCAAAACGTCCTTTTTTCGGATAAATCCAGCTTCTGTTTACAGCATCATGATGATCGCATTCGTGTTTGGCGCCATCGCGGTGAACGCACATAGGAAGCGTGTATTCGTCATCGCCATACTGTCGTATCACCCGGCATGATGGTATGGGGTGCCATTGGTTATACGTCTCGGTCACCTCTTGTTCGCATTGACGGCACTTTGAACAGTGGACGTTACATTTCTGACCCGTGGCTCTACCCTCCATTCGATCCCAGCGAAACCCTACATTTCAGCAGGATAATGCAAGACCGCATGTTGCAGGTCCTGTACGGGCCTTTCTGGGTACAGAAAATGTTCGACTGCTGCCCTGGCCAGCACATTCTACAGATCTCTCACCAATTGAAAACGTCTGGTCAATGGTGGCCGAGCAACTGGCTCGTCACAATACGCCAGTCACTACTGTTGATGAACTGTGGTATCGTGGTGAAGCTGCATGGGCGGCTGTACCTGTACACGCCATCCAAGCTCCGTTTGACTCAATGCCCAGGCGTATCAAGGTCATTATTACGGCCAGAGGTGGTTGTTGTGGGTACTGATTTCTCAGGATCTATGCACCGAAATTGCGTGAAAATGTAATCACCTGTCAGTTGTAGTATAATATATTTGTCCAGTGAATACCCGTTTATCATCTGCATTTCTTCTTGGTGTAGCAATTTTAATGGCCAGTAGTGTATTAATACATGATATATGTATAAGTTGTAGTTTATTGTCAGATACGTTCTTCTAACGATTAACCTGAGCACGATCTTACCAGATTGCAGATGGAGGAGGTTATTTGAGTGTGTTTGCATTAGCTCCTCGTTCGTGGCCAGTCACTTGGAAAAGGTCGCAACAGGGGTAATGGTGGTCGATACAGCCAGGACTGCGCCAACAATGCGAGAATGGGCTAGATTCCCGAGCGAGTATTCTGGGAGTGGTACCAAACAGGAGGTGGCGAGCGGCGGAGTATTGGGACGGTCCGCGCCGTTGCGGCAGGAATTCCTGAATTCTGCTCCGTTCTATTCCGCTCTATTCTGCTTCACTGCGCTCTGCGCTACTGTCCCGTTCTGTCCCCCTGGAGGTCGCAGGCGCCGGCGCGCGGAGGCGTTCTCCGCCGTTAACGGACGCGCCTCGGCCAAGAATTTAAATGGAGCGACGCTCCAGAGTTAATCGAGCGGGTGAGCTGGCATCGACTTTGCGGCCTGCCGGCGGCCCCTGCAGCGCTCCTGAGACTGCGACGACCGACCGCCAGCTCCCCCACGCCGTCCAACAGCGGCAGCAGTAGCGGCGTGGCCTGCTATCGGCGCCACGGCTGCTGCGGTAGCCGAGATGCCAGTGGAAGTTGTCGCAATGCGCCGCGAGCCGGGATACGAGGGCAGGGGCCGTTCCCACTCCACCGACGCGTCACTTTCTATAGTCTTGACAACAGCGCACCGCCAAAACATACGCTGAACGTCCTACTCTCTTTAGACCGAACACGTTGTTTCACATTTCGCTTTTAATAAAACGTTCGCTTAGGAGAATCGTGCAAATGTACAGTCGTTTGACCATCACATAGAGTCCCTTATGAACGACAGAGTAATAAGGATCCCTGGCGTAGTGACACAACTGGAAGAGTTAAAACAAATAAGTTGCCAGGTCCGGATGGAATCCCAATTCGCCGCGCGGGTAGCCGCGCGATCTAGGGCATCTTGTCACGGTCCGTGCGGCTCCCCCCATCGGAGGTTCGAGTCCTCCCTCGGGCATGTGTGTGTGTGTGTGTGTGTGTGTGTGTGTGTGTGTGTGCGTGTGCGTGTGTGTGTGGTAAGTTAGTTTAAGTTAGATTAAGTATAAGAACGTAGGCTTCCACGGCCGGTGTCATAGTGTTTAAAATTCTTCTGGGTACGGGAGGCCATTGAAATTATTAAGCAGCCTGACAACATCAACAGAGAAGATGGCTACAAACTCCCGGCGTCCTGGCTGCCGGCCATCCCAGTCCAACGGGCCGCGAGTTGTCGCGGGGCAGAAGCTACACGGGACACGGACGTATCTGCACAAACAGCTGTAGAGCAACTCTCAGTCCACTTCCGCGCACACCAGGAGGAAGGAAAACTTGCCGTCCAGAAGCCGAACGCTGATTGGCGGACAGCTACCAATCGTTGACGACATGGACACCCACGAATAGCCTTTTACCTTCCATTTTCCCTTACGTCATGACTAGCCAATCATATTAGAGGGTCAATTAAAAGGTTTACAACAGTGACATCAGACACCAATAGTATGTAATAGATAGAAGCACATATCCCCATGCAAAACCAGTCGTGCCCTGAGGAAGGCCGTTGCAAACCGGCCGAAACGTCGGTTTTAGTTTATTATTGTTGTTACTTTTTAGCAATGACGCGGCATAATACCCAGAAGGATTTTAATCACTTAGATTAAGTAGTGTGTAAGCCTAGGGACCGATGACCTCAGCAGTTTGGTCCCTTAGGAACCTACCACAAATTTCGAAAAAGCCCCAATTCAGTTTTATAAGTAGTACTCTGCGGCATTGGCCCGTTAGTTAGCTTGCATTTACCACGAAACTCAAGCCCAGCTGAAAGTTCCAATAGACTGGAAAAAAGCGCGGATGATTCGTGTATTAAGAATGGTAAAAGAAAGTACTCGCAAAATTAGAGACCAAATATCCTTAACACCGGTTATCTGCAGAATTCTAGAAATATAATAAATTTCTTAGAGAGCTAGGAGCTTACGTCCATGAAGCGGCACGGTTTTAGAAAGCGTCGCTCGTTTGAAACTCAGCTTGCCCTTTTCACACATTATGTACTGCAAAACTGTGGAAATTAGATTTCCGAGAAGCATTGTTAATGTACTGCACTTCAGACTGTTAGCGAAGGTACGAGAATGCAGAATAAGTTTCCAGATATGTGAGTGGCTCGAAGAAGTAATAGAACCCCGTATGATGCCCTCGACGGCGAGTGTTCATCACAGACAAAGGGTATCGTCAGGAGTTTCCCAAGAAAGTGTGATAGGTCCGCTATTATTCTCTATACACACAAAATCATTTGGCGGACAGGGTGGGCAGCGATCTGCGGTTTTGGTGATGAAGCGATGGTGTACGGTAAGGTGTCGAAGTTGAGCAACTGTAGGAAGATAAAAGACGAGCTAGACAAAAATTCTAATTGATGTGATGTGTGGCAGCTAGCTGTAAATGTAGAGATATATAAGTTCATGCGAATGGGTAGGAAAAACAAACCCGTAATGTTCGGATAGAGTGGTAGTGGCAAGTTCTTGTGGGACCAACCTGCTGAGGTCATCACACTACTTAATCTACTTAAACTACCTTACGCTGAGGACAACACACACGCCCATGCCCGACGGAGGACTCGAACCTCCGATGGGGGGAGCCGCGCGAACCGTGGCAAGGCGCCCAAGACAGCGCGGCTACCCCAGGTGGCTTCGGATACAGTATTAGTAATGTCCTGCTTGACACAGTTACGACGTTTAATATCTGGACGTAACGTTGAAGAGCGATATGAAATGGAACGAGCATGTAAGGATTGCGGTAGGGGAGGCCAATGGTCAACTTCGCTTTATTGGGAGAATTTTAGAAAGTGAAGTAGACCTTGTATAGGACGCGTAAGGATCACGAAGATAAGATACTATAAATTAGGGCTGATTCCCTCGCTCTATTTGCGAGTGGAACAGGAAAGGAAACCAATACTAGTAGTGCAGGATACCGTTCCCCAAAAACCGCACGATGGTTTGCGGAGTATGTAAGTAGATGAAGATAAGCAATGTGCAGCACGGAAAACAATTCTTATGGCAGCCCCCGACCAATATCGCGTACTATCTTGCTTTCATGCGGTCGCTCGAGTAGAATTTCATCGATAATACCTTTTCCAGCAGCTAACTAAGCTGTAACGCATTCAGAAATTCGTGCACCATCTCGTTTTATCGACGCTGTCCCTTTTCATGAAATTACTTCTAACCGCACGATACACAGAATTGTTGAATTCTACAATATTACTGCGTGATGCGAAATTTCTGTATGGTTGGTCGATCACACCTGCTCAGTTCCGTCACACTATTAATGACTGCAGGTCTAACCAAATGCATGTCACACCCAATTTTTACTCATCTGATATTTCCCGAGTAAAATCTTTTGTGTGCTGTTAAACCAACCCACAGATATTTGTGGAGAGATAAACTTTCTCTCTCTCTGTCCCTCTCCGCAAAGCGTCACCATACACCAAGGATACTCCCATTCAGTAGGCACATAGTTTGCATATCCATTGGATCATCCAGCCGTTCTCCTACTTCTCCCACACAGTTCCTGAATGTGTCAGTTGAGACTATGAACTCTCACCTTCCTTACTTCTTCTGTAGCAGCTTCTCCTTTACATATTTTTTACTTCGAAATACTGAAAAGACTCTTCTGCAGCTCTGTGAGAATACGCGGCCATACTTACTGCTGACGTCTCTGATTTCTTCGTTGTTGTTGTTGTGGTCTTCAGTCCTGATACTGGTTTGATGCTGCTCTCCATGCTACTCTATCCTGTGCAAGCTTCTTCATCTTCCGGTACCTATTACAACCTACATCCTTCTGAAGCTTGGTGTATTCATCTCTTGGTCTCCATCTACGATCTTTATCCTCCACGTTGCACTCTAATACTAAATTGGTGATCCCTTGATGCCTCAGAACATGCCCTACCAACCGATCCCTTCTTCTAGTCACGTTGTGTCACAAACTTCTCTTCTCCCCAATCCTGTTCAACATCTCCTCATTATACTTAGAAGGAGAGACAGCATTGGTCCTATTTTTTTTTGTTTTATTAGCCGCAAAATCGATTTTCGGTCACTTAGTGACCATCCTCAGTGCTGTAATATACAATTTAAATTGGTAAGCACTGGCGTCAATAAGCTTAGAGCGATCTGAGTTTATGTGATCGCTCTAAGCTTGTTGACACCAGTGCTTACCAATTTAAATTGTATATAACACCACTGAGGATGGTCACTAAGTGACCGAAAATCGATTTTGCGGTTAATAAAACAAAAAAATACGACCAATGCTCTCTCTCCTTCTAAGTATATCCATTATCTGGTCGTGATGCACAGGACACTCCATGGAGTCGCCAATCAACCTCCTCATTAGTTATGTGATCTACCCATCTAATCTTCAGCATTCTTCTGTAGCGCCACATTTCGAAAGCTTCTATTCTCTTCTTGTCTAAACTATTTATCGTCCATGTTTCACTTCCATACATGGCTACACTCCATACAAATACTTTCAGAAACGACTTCCTAACACTTGAATCAATACTCGATGTTAACAAATTTCTCTTCTTCAGAAACGCTTTCCTTGCCATTGCCAGTCTACATTTTATATCCTCTCTACTTCGAATATCATCAGTTATTTTGCTCCCCAAACAGCAAAACCCCTTTACTACTTTAAGTGTCTCATTTACTAATCTAATTCCCTCAGCATCACCCGACTTAATTCGACCGCATTCCATTATCCTCGTTTTCCTTTTGTTGATGTTCATCTTATATCCTCCCCTCAAGACACCATCCATTCCGTTCAACTGCTCTTCCAATTCCTTTGCTGTCTCTGACAGAATTACAATGTCATCGGCGAACCTCAAAGTTTTGATTTCTTCTCCATGAATTTTAATACCTACTCCGAACTTTTCTTTTGTTTCCTTTACTGCTTGCTCAATATAGAGATTGAATAGCATCGGGGAGAGGCTACAACCCTGTCTCACTCCCTTCCCAACCACTGCTTCCCTGCGTGAAGAGTTCGACAGAGCACTGAAAGACCTGAGCCGAAACAAGGCCCCGGGAGTAGACAACATTCCATTAGAACTACTGACAGCCTTGGGAGAGCCAGTCCTGACAAAACTCTACCATCTGGTGAGCAAGATGTATGAGACAGGCGAAATACCCTCAGACGTCAAGAAAGCAGGTGTTGACAGATGTGAAAATTACCGAACTATCAGTTTAATAAGTCACGGCTGTAAAATACTAACGCGAATTCTTTACAGACGAATGGAAAAACTAGTAGAAGCCGACCTTGGGGGAGATCAGTTTGGATTCCGTAGAAATATTGGAACAAGTGAGGCAATACTGACCCTACGGTTTAAGGAAAGGCAAACCTACGTTTCTAGCATTTGTAGACTTAGAGAAAGGTTTCGACAATGTTGACTGGAGTACTCTCTTTCAAATTCTAAAGGTGGGAGAGGTAAAATACAGGGAGCAAAAGGCTATTTACAATTTGTACAGAAACCAGACGGCAGTTATAAGAGTGGAGCGATTTCTTCGCAGTCTGCCGTTTCTCAAGGTTCGATTCCATGAGCTGCATCTTACAGCAATGTGTGGCCGCAGTAGTTTTGGCCTTCAAAATTCCTGCAGTGTGGCTGCAGTACACAGAATGCTGCGGGATGGCCCGGTGGTATTGCCGACTCAGCGAGCTGTTGCTGGTAGTTGTCGAAGTATGGCCTTTCGTTTCGCTGGTGTTGTGGAGGATACTTCGTTTGACCGCGCCACGCCTACATCTGTCCTTGTTGTTATGTGCCCGCATCCCGCTCTCAGCCTTGCTTCGTCTTTCTCACGTCGACAGCGCCGGATCACGTGATGTGAACGGGGGAGGCAGTACTACTGCTCTTCAGTTCGTAACTTGGCAGCGGCACCTGTACCCTATACAGGGTGTTACAAAAAGGTACGGCCAAACTTTCAGGAAACATTCCTCACACACAAATAAAGAAAAGATGTTATGTGGACATGTTAGAGCTCATTTTAGTTTCGTCAGTATGTACTGTACTTCCTCGATTCGCCGCCAGTTGGCCCAATTGAAGGAAGGTAATGTTGACTTCGGTGCTTGTGTTGACATGCGTCTCATTGCTCTACAGTACTAGCATCAAGCACATCAGTACGTAGCATCAACAGCTTAGTGTTCATCACGAACGTGGTTTTGCAGTCAGTGCTGTGTTTACAAATGCGGAGTTGGCAGATGCCCTTTTGATGTATGGATTAGCACGGGGCAATAGCCGTGGCGCGGTACGTTTGTATCGAGACAGATTTCCAGAACGAAGGCGTCCCGACAGGAAGACGTTCGAAGCAATTGATCGGCGTCTTAGGGAGCACGGAACATTCCTGCCTATGACTCGCGACTGGGGAAGACCTAGAACTACGAGGACACCTGCAATGGACGAGGCAATTCCTCGATAACCCTAATATGAGCGTCAGAGAAGTTGCTGCTGTACAAGGTAACGTTGACCACGTCACTGTATGGAGAGTGTTACGGGAGAACCAGTTGTTTCCGAACCATGTACAGCGTGTGCAGGCACTATCAGCAGCTGATTGGCCTCCACGGGTACAGTTCTGCGAATGGTTCATCCAACAATGTGTCAATCCTCATTTCAGTGCAAATGTTCTCTTTGCGGATGAGGCTTCATTCCAACGTGATCAAATTGTAAATTTTCACAATCAACATGTGTGGGCTGACGAGAATCCGCACGCAATTGTGCAATCACGACATCAACACAGATTTTCTGTGAGCGTTTGGGCAGGCATTGTTGGTGATGTCTTGATTGGGCCCCATGTTCTTCCACCTACGCTCAATGGAGCACATTATCATGATTTCATACGGGATACTCTACCTGTGCTGCTAGAACATGTGCCTTTACAAGTACGACACAACATGTGGTTCATGTACGATGGAGCTCCTGCACATTTCAGTGGAAGTGTTCGTACGCTTCTCTGCAACAGATTCGGTGACCGATGGATTGGTAGAGGCGGACCAATTCCATGGCCTCCACGCTCTCCTGACCTCAACCCTCTTGACTTTCATTTATGGGGGCATTTGAAAGCTCTTGTCTACGCAACCCCGGTACCAAATGTAGAGACTCTTCGTGCTCGTATTGTGGACGGCTGTGATACAATACGCCATTCTCCAGGGCTGCATCAGTGCATCAGGAATTCCATGCGACGGAGGGTGGATGCATGTATCCTCGCTAACGGAGGACATTTTGAACATTTCCTGTTACAAAGTGTTTGACGTCAAGCTGGTACGTTCTGTTGCTGTGTGTTTCCATTCCATGTTTAATGTGATTTGAAGAGAAGTAATAGAATGAGCTCTAACGTGAAAAGTAAGCGTTTCCGGAGACATGTCCAGTTAACATATTTTCTTTCTCTGTGTGTGAGGAATCTTTCCTGAAAGTTTTGCCGTACCTTTTGTTAACAGCCTGTATATGATTGTTGTGTACTGGGACGTAGAAGTATCCAAATGAAGTAACAATGTACTTGATAACTGAGTTCCTTCTACGAACAAAGACAGTCTGATGAAAAATAATATTCTTGCTGTTATCGTATTAGAAAAATGGTTCAAATGGCTCTGAGCACTATGCGACTTAACTTCTGAGGTCATCAGTCACCTAGAACTTAGAACTAATTAAACCTAACTAACTTAAGGACATCTCACACATCCATGCCCGAGGCAGGATTCGGAACTGCTACCGTAGCGGTCGCTCGGTTCCAGACTGTAGCGCCTAGAACCGCACGGCCACTCCGGCCGGCCATCGTATTAGAAGATCTGCAGCAGTGAGCCACAATTGTATTGTAGATTTGTTCCGAAAACGTTTAAAGTTTCTGTTACGTTCATCGCGTGTATCTCCACATCCATGATTAGCAGCTTACTACATGTCCTTTTTAAGGTTCCGTATCACAGTCGGTAAAAACGGGAATCTTATGGGATCACCTAGTTATCCGTCTGTCTGTCTGTCTGTCCGTCCGTCCGTCCATCTATCTATCGGGTAATAATTATTTTTCTCAGGAACGGGTAGAGATATCGACTTAAAATTTATGTGAAGTATTAAGATCTATGCTCTCTTGGTTGCGAAAGAAAATTACAGATTGTAAGTCAATTTTATTTTTTTAATTTTAATCGTATGGCAAGGGTCCCACATCGGGAAGGCCGTTCGCCGGGTGCCGGTCTTTCAATGTGACGCCACTCCGGCGACCTGAAATCGATGAGAATGATAGGATGATGATGAGGACAGCACAACACCCAGTCCCTGAGAGGAGAAAATTCCCTGAACCAGCCGGGAATCGAACCTTGGCCCAGATTGACAATCCCTCGCGCTGACCTTTCTTTTATGGGAGATGGATCAGGTAATGGGGTGGCGGAGGCAAGGTGGGCAGGGGTCGCAACCCGAGGCCTGGCCACGATGTCTCCTACCTCCCATCCTAGGGATGTGGTACAAGGGATGCAATGGGTGTATTAGTGTGAATTTTTTTGTTATTTTATTTATTTATTTTTAATTTTTTAATTATTTTTAGTAGTAAGTAACTGAAACTAGTAAGTACACCCGTTGCGTCGAGTTGGGGACGCAAATAACTAAAAACACGCTTATAGTTGCAGCAAAGGGCATTAAGAAATAGAGCAAAGTGTGGGGCTAAGGAAGCCATGAAACAAAACCGAAGGGTGGAATTCATACCACCATTAACCTGTGCTGGATCTTGCACTGGATGGGAAACTGCGAAGACCGCATCGGGGACAAAAAGAAGAAATGGACAAATACTGCTATAGATTGCGAGGGGACACGACGACACTTTCCATCTGATGTATCATCCAGGTATGACTTCTCGCAATGACCAAGGTAGATCCCACGTTGTACCATGCAGTGTTCTGTCATCGTCTTGTAATTTTAGCTTCTCTTACCCGTGATGTTCCAGCGACGTGGAGGGTCGTGGAACGCACTCTACAAGTAATTGGAAAAATATTGTCGATACTTGGGGTTACAGAGGATCTTGCAGTGTCGTTCCTGCAAATAGTTCAAAATGGTTCAAATGGCTCTGAGCACTATGGGACTTAACATCTGAGGTCATCAGTCCCCTAGAACTTAGAACTACTTAAACCTAACTAACCTAAGGACATCACACACATCCATGCCCAAGACATGATTCGAACCTGCGACCGTAGCAGTCGCGCGGATCCGGACTGAAGCGCCTAGAACCGCTCGGCCACCGCGGCCGGCTGCAAATAGTTCCAAAAGTCGAAAGTGTCCTTAGTGCCGTCTCGAAACAAATAATGCACTGCATGTCCACAAAGCCGCGTCATGGCATTAGTTTTCGCGCGTTGGTAATACGTCTCACTCGGGAATAAGATAGTCTTGGGGTCAATATGATTCGGCGTCACTCGATGGAAGTATGCTGACATTTGCTTCACTGGGTGCCACATTGCCGTAGACTCGCCACAGCTAAGACGGTGTTCATCGTTGTCCTGAACGCCACAGCTAGTGCACGTGGGTGAGTCTACCATATGGATCGCATGTAGCCTTGATCTGCTCACCTGCTTGCCGTTGACGTCAGTGTGCAGTGTTACGTGGTGAATTGTCCTCCACACTACTCGCCAGTTGACGTTCGGGTGCTTCCTCTCCACGACGTTATCGGATCGTCCACGTTGCAGGACCCGATAAACCGTCTTTGCCGTAGCCACTTGAGTTGCTGGTAAGACAAGTCGAACGTAACCGAGTTAGAGTGCATTAATTGAAAATGTATCCACTGTCTTGTACAATGGAAGTGTGCTCCTCCTCCTGTATCTTCTACGACGGTACGGCATGGCTGTGTGCTTCGTGCGGCTGCCTGAGCCAGCGCGCCTTATCAGTGTTGCGCAATCTTGATTTTCCAGCAACACGGGCCTAGTAATACTAGGGCCCGTGTTGCCCGGCAGCCTCGCTCAGCGGCTAAGTGCGCTTCAAGGTCACACGCCTGGCTGTGTGAATTTCTCTTATGCTGCTCAGTGCGCGCGAGTGGGGGCCGGAAGTTCTGACGTCATGGTGCTTGATAACTGTGTCGAGAGGCTGCAGCATGTTCATTCGACTCGAGGCAGCCGCAGGAAGCACACAGCCATGCCGTACCGTCGTAGAAGATACAGGAGGAGGAGCACACTTCCAGTGTACAAGACAGTGGATACATTTTCAATTACACCAAATGAGACTGGGCAACAGGAATTATTACAAGGACCTATTACTTTTGTTGGTTGCAAGATTCAATTTTCTTGTACTACAACAGAAGTAGTTAGTGGCAATGCCTCTAAGCCAATGTAATGGAAAGGTATGACAGTTTAGGTCCGATATTTCGAAACTCGCAAAATCACTTACAAAGCCTGTTGATGAACTGTCTTTATACAAAATTAAGTTTGGTTGGAATCCTCAGAGCACAAGTCCTGTTCACACTCGTTCGGTTTCTTAATTTCTGTTTTTGAGCACATCAGCCTATTTTGCAACGCCCAGTTCTCGGGCAATAAATGTATCAGATTTTTGAAATTTATAGTTATTTCAGTGTTCTCTGAACCACGATAAAAATTACTAACGTAAATTTTTATTCTCAGTTTTCGACAAAAATTACTGACTTCCTTCAGTCCTTCTGCCAAAGCGTTACGAACTTCTGCAACCAAGAGGCGTATAGACCAGAGGTGCAAAATAACTACGTCAAACGTCTGTGTGAATCAGAATTTTTCTTCAAAATCGTGCTTCGACATTCTATTGAAATTAGTAAAAATATATGTGTCCAGCATCAGTATACGAGTTAAGGTTTAGGGAACAGTTAGTTTATTTAAAAAAAGGAAATCATCCACAAAACTCCATTCCTCTTTTTCTTGGTAACTTTTTCTCTTGTGGAACGCAAAAGCAGTAGAAGGCGACTCACTGGCGCTAGCTTTTTCGTCAATTTCACAGCCTGTCTGAACATTTCTGACACAGAAAGGTACTCCCACAAATACGCGGTGTATCAAAAAGTACCAACCGACTGAAAATCATCATAACTGTTAGGATATTTGAGATATGTGCGTGAACAACGTACTGTTGGAAAGAGGAAATTGTCGAGTTTTACATGGTTCTCGCTAGGTAGCAGCAGTGTGCGCCCACGTCACTTCTAGTAAAAATAGTGCTGGGCAACAGAAAGTGTTTTGTGTTCTAGGTTTTGCGCAATGCGGGTCAGTAATAACTGTTCAATGTGACTTTTGAGGTAGTTGTGATGTGGATTCTCCTACAGCACAGAGCATTAGACGATGGTATGAGCACTGCCGAGAAACTGGTTGTTTGTGTAAAGGGAAATCGCCGTGCCGTTCCCAAGTGTCTCACACAGACGTGGAACGCATCCGCCATAGTTTCACAAGGAGTCTGCAGAAATCCGTTCGCCGTGCAGCTCGGCAGCTCAACATGCCCCCACTGTCCGTCTGGCGTGCGTTACGTCCACATTTACACGTGAAACAATACAAAATTCAGCTACTGCAAGCTCTTCGTGAAGGTGACAAACAGAAACGTGTGGAGTTCTGTAATTTCGTTCCTGGCAAGATGGAGGATGACAGTTTTCGTCGACGCTTAGTGTGTAGTGACGACGCGACATTCCATTTAAACGGAAAGGCGAACCGTCATAATGTGAGAATATGGTGTAGGGAACAACCACATGAAGCTGTACAGCTTGAGAGGGACTCTCCAAAATTTGATGTGTTATGTGCAGTGTCACAGGAAAAGGTGTATGGTCCATTTTTCTTAGCCGAGAACACTGTTACAGGAGGCACATATCTCGAAGTGCTTGAGGACTTTCTTTTACCATTGTTGGAGACTGATTCGAACGACTTGACTTACCAACAGGACGGGGCACGACCACACTGGCATGTGGAAGTGTGGGAATTTTTAAATCAAAGGATTACTGAACTATGGATGGGTTTGCACTGGACCAAATGATTCAGATTTACATTGCTGAGTTATTGTGGTCGTTTCATAGCTCTGGTTTCTGTAATAACTTGAGACCAGTGCTTATGAGTATACTTTGTACTCTACAGCAGTGAAGATGATTGTAAGGTGCCTTTTACGTGAGGAAGACATTTTTACCAGTTTTCATAAATTATTGTCTCTTATTGATGTATTCACGATAGTTAGGAAGTGCTGTAGTCCGTAGCCGGCCATAAGTCGGAGAGCATTTCCCACGCTGGCTGGCTAGGTAACTTGGCGACCATATGTCGCTGGTAGTGGGGTGGGGCTCGGCGCTGGACCGTAGCAACACGACAGGAAGTACCGCCATCTTGGCGCCAAAGTCACCGATTTTATTTATATTTAATAATTAAAGTCATTTATGACAACCTGAATACTAGGAGGAGCCTCTGGATGTTTAAAACTATTTATCATAATTTTTCCTCGTTAAAATTCACACCCGTTCATTAACAAATGCATATCTTAGTAATTACGAACTTGATCGGAAATCCACGAAGTGTGAAGAAACTAGTAAGAGATACGGACTGCGCGCCAAAGTCGGCAGTCGACGTTAAGAGCTCTTCCTGTCTTCTTCGATGGTAGCCATGCTCTCGGTTACGAGTAGTTTGTGACATGAGTGTTTCATTATTGATCTAATAGGAATAAAAGTGATATTACGGCATTCTGAATGTTAATTTCGAGTAAATAGATACCTCAAAGTTGATCGACAGCATTTTCAGATAATTAGCTTCCACCGACAGAGACATCCAATGCGCCAATGAAGAATCTGCACGGAACGACATTTACGAGAGCTGCACCGCGCACAGGTAGGAGGAAATCCGACGACACGACCCACCAAGGCGCATCAAGGAAGGTCCGACTTACACTCGCAAACTCCGGGTGGTAATGCTGACGAGTTATACCGTACGTCACATATACCACCCTCTACGGACTCGCGGCTAAGCTGAGTAATAACAGTATCAGTTTAGAAGCGAGGCGATCTTGCATTTGGCATCCCTTGCGACGGAATAAAACTGCGTGGGAGGAAGAGCATTAAGAAGACAGTTGCGAAATCTTGCATGATCACTATGTGATTGAAAATCGTTTTTGCTGTCAATAAACCATCAATATTACGGCCGACGCTGACCTTCCTTCTAATTACATTACTGGCCTCCAAGGTCACCAGTCCTGCCTTTAGATGATTATTCGCCGGCCGGCGTGGCAGAGCGGTTCTAGTCGCTTCAGTCTGGAACCGCGCGACCGCTACGATCGCAGGCTCGAATCCTGCCTCGGGCGTGGATGTATGTGATGTCCTTAGGTTAGTTAGGTTTAAGTAGTTCTAAGTTCTACGGGACTGATGACCTTAGAACTTAAGCCCATAGTGCTCAGAGCCATTTGAACCATTTTATTTGCTCAAAGCCATTTTTGTGATTATTTCTTGAGGGGTTTATAAAAGGTTCTGTATACGTGTCTCCGTTACCAAGAACAGTGAATGAACTGAGACAGCGAATAACAGCAGCTGTGGAACCTGTAACTCAATATATGGTCCCTGCAGCGTGGGAACAATTTGAATACCGCATTTTCATATGTCGTGCATCTCAAGGGGGGCATGTTGAACAGCCATGCGTTTTCAGTTTTCTGTTGATCAAAAAACGAAATTCGTTGTATATGTTTATTAGTTTCAGAAATATAAACTTGCCAAATGGGAGGATTCTATTTGATACGCTCTGTATTATCCAGCAGTAGTCTTAAGAGGGGTAGGACGTCAAACGGGCCGACTTGGAGCAGGAGAGGCATCACAGGACATTTTAATTTTCAGTGTCTATACTTTTACAAATAAAGTCATAAAACTTTGTGAGCATCACCAGGAAGGATTCAGGATTCACACTCATTTCAGTGGAAGTTCGAAAACGTAACAAAATAATTTTTTTTACTTGTGAAATTTCATCATTTTTTCACTTCTATTGGCTGCGCTTGTTGCTATACGTACACGTTTATTCATAAGAAAGAGAGATTCTTCCATGAATTTTGCACAGCATACAAACCATACTTACAGGCGAATGAAACTCTATAAATTATTTAATTTATGAAAAAATGAATGAGCTTTGTATTTTAAACTTCATGTTTAGAAAAAGCACAAATTTTATAGTTAATTATCTCAATTTTTACCAAAGTTTTTAATAGATGTGAAAAATTCTAGAGTTTCTGTTGTGACTTGGCAAGAGAACCAAGCCACTCTGAGGAAGCCGAAAGGCACGCGTTTAAGCTCACGCAGGCTGGCGTGAGGTCTGGAACAGTTATAGGAATAGAGACTAGCCAAAAAAGGTACGTAGCTTCTGGAATACTTAACTTTAATCCATAATTGGTGAATATCGGTCTGACGGTACATGCATCACAAGATAAATAGCAATTGCTAGGTCGTAGCAAATGACGTAGCTGAAGGCTATGCTAACTATCGTCTCGGCAAATGAGAGCGTAATTTGTCAGTGAACCATCGCTAGCAAAGTCGGCTTTACAACTGGGGCGAGCGCTAGGAAGTCTCTCTAGACCTGCCTTGTGGCGGCGCTCGGTCTTCAATCACTGATAGTGGCGACAGGCGGGTCCGACGTATACTAACGGACCGCGGCCGATTTAAAGGCTACCACCTAGCAAGTGTGGTGTCTGGCAGTGACACCACAGTTTCATACACCTTAAGTATGGTTTGTATGCTGTGAAAAATTCATCGAAGAATGTCTCTTACTTATGAAGAAAAGTATACCTATAGCAACAATTGCTTCCATTAGTAAGTGAAAGAAATGATGAAATTTCACATGTAAAGAAAATTATTTCGTTATGTTTTCGAACTACCACTGCTATGAGTGTGAATTCTGAATCCTTGCTGGTCATCCTGACAAAGTTTTATGAATTTATTTGTAGAAGTATAGACAATGGAAATTAAAATGTCCTGTGGTGCCTCTCGTGCTCCAAGTCGGCCCGTTTGACGTCCTACCACCCTTAATATTACCAAACTGTTCTGTGTATTATCCAGCAGTAGCCTGAAAATTACCAACGTGTTCTGTGACTGACTCTAACGTCACCATACTTCTTCTGATTTTTATATGTTCCTACACGAGACATTTGAATTCAGCTTTCGTATTTCTTGTTCTTAAACTCACGATTATCACCTTTCAATAACACAAATGACAGAAAATGCTCGTGTGGTCGGATGTGTTGCCGGACAATATCGCTGGGGTTCACGTTGTCGGGGGTGAGTAATTTCGGCCGCCCCTGCACGCATCCTCTAAAGGCGGGAGCCTCGTATTTCGTTCGCCAGAGGAGCTGGGATGTGAGTGCAGACGTGGCGCTGTTGCAGGCCAAGATCAGCCTGGTGTCTTCGCGGCGGGGCGACCTCACGATCCACCTGACGTCACCGGCCGGCACGAGGGCGACGCTGCTGGCGCGCCGGCCGCAGGACGTGTCGAGGGCCGGCTTCCAGGACTGGCCCTTCATGTCGGTCCACACGTGGGGCGAGCAGCCCTTCGGCCGGTGGACGCTCGAGATCCACAACGAGGGACGCTTCCTGGGTGGGTAGCAGCAGGTGGCTGCAGCGGCGGCGGCGGCGGCGGCGGCGCGGGCTGGCTCTGCCTACTAACACGACGCGACCCAAGCGTTGCACCTCCAACAAAGTTTACAAACATCTCAGATAGCGCACACGCTTCGACTTCAGCCCTGCTGTCTAAATGGGGTGATTCAACTGCACTACTCCCATGGGGGAACAAGGGTTGGTCCAGGGTGTGGGGGGGGGGGGGGCATGGAATTTCTTGCACCCGAAACCCCCCTCCCCCCTCCCCTCCTTTTACTACAAACAGAACTTCCTGTCACTTACACTTTTTACGTGGCGCAGCTGTCTAGGATTTAATAATAATAAAAATAAAATGTATAAAATGATTTCGTATGTTGATAGTTTATTTACTCGTTGTTTTAACATAACTTCCAGGAAATTTCAGTCAACACTGTAGTCTTCTTGCGAATTTATTTGTCAAGTTCTCTTTATCAACGCAGTTACTGGACTAGTTCGGCAATATGTATTGCCATCGTCAGATCCATAAAAAGGGACAGTTGTAGTTACAGGCCATCTTCAGAATCTGTCATGTACAAAGATAGAAATGAGAAGTTGTTATTTTACAGAGCGCCAAATGTTACATACAAAAACTGAATACCATGGAAAATTGCTACTGTTTTAGGCCACCTTAAGTAAAGTGTGATATGGACTTTAGGTAGTGTTAGTGCAGACACGCTTTCGAAATTACCATCTAAATGATTTAGTGTTAGGCATAAATTCGCTGTCTGTAAAATAAATACTGTACATAAACGGCTTACAGTGTAGTATGGACTAGTATGACAGTGGAAGCACTTTATGATAAGACATATTGATATTAAATAAATACACTCCTGGAAATTGAAATAAGAACACCGTGAATTCATTGTCCCAGGAAGGGGAAACTTTATTGACACATTCCTGCGGTCAGATACATCACATGATCACACTGACAGAACCACAGGCACATAGACACAGGCAACAGAGCATGCACAATGTCGGCACTAGTACAGTGTATATCCACCTTTCGCAGCAATGCAGGCTGCTATTCTCCCATGGAGACGATCGTAGAGATGCTGGATGTAGTCCTGTGGAACGGCTTGCCATGCCATTTCCACCTGGCGCCTCAGTTGGACCAGCGTTCGTGCTGGACGTGCAGACCGCGTGAGACGACGCTTCATCCAGTCCCAAACATGCTCAATGGGGGACAGATCCGGAGATCTTGCTGGCCAGGGTAGTTGACTTACACCTTCTAGAGCACGTTGGATGGCACGGGATACATGCGGACGTGCATTGTCCTGTTGGAACAGCAAGTTCCCTTGCCGGTCTAGGAATGGTAGAACGAAGGGTTCGATGACGGTTTGGATGTACCGTGCACTATTCAGTGTCCCCTCGACGATCACCAGTGGTGTACGGCCAGTGTAGGAGATCGCTCCCCACACCATGATGCCGGGTGTTGGCCCTGTGTGCCTCGGTCGTATGCAGTCCTGATTGTGGCGCTCACCTGCACGGCGCCAAACACGCATACGACCATCATTGGCACCAAGGCAGAAGCGACTCTCATCGCTGAAAACGACACGTCTCCATTCGTCCCTCCATTCACGCCTGTCGCGACACCACTGGAGGCGGGCTGCACGATGTTGGGGCGTGAGCGGAAGACGGCCTAACGGAGTGCGGGACCGTAGCCCAGCTTCATGGAGACGGTTGCGAATGGTCCTCGCCGATACCCCAGGAGCAACAGTGTCCCTAATTTGCTGGGAAGTGGCGGTGCGGTCCCCTACGGCACTGCGTAGGATCCTACGGTCTTGGCGTGCATCCGTGCGTCGCTGCGGTCCGGTCCCAGGTCGACGGGCACGTGCACCTTCCGCCGACCACTGGCGACAACATCGATGTACTGTGGAGACCTCACGCCCCACGTGTTGAGCAATTCGGCGGTACGTCCACCCGGCCTCCCGCATGCCCACTATACGCCCTCGCTCAAAGTCCGTCAACTGCACATACGGTTCACGTCCACGCTGTCGCGGCATGCTACCAGTGTTAAAGACTGCGATTGAGCTCCGTATGCCACGGCAAACTGGCTGACACTGACGGCGGCGGTGCACAAATGCTGCGCAGCTAGCGCCATTCGACGGCCAACACCGCGGTTCCTGGTGTGTCCGCTGTGCCGTGCGTGTGATCATTGCTTGTACAGCCCTCTCGCAGTGTCCGGAGCAAGTATGGTGGGTCTGACACATCGGTGTCAATGTGTTCTTTTTTCCATTTCCAGGAGTGTATATAAGCTAAGTGTACATAAAAGTGATGACTATAGCAAGGGTGTCAAGGTATTAAAATTAGAATATGTAAACGCAGTTACTGGACTAGTTCGGCAATATGTATTGCCATCGTCAGATCCATAAAATGGGACAGTTGTAGTTACATCGTACAGTGCTTAAACGTGTCTGTCACGTTGGGACTATACAATATCCATAAGAAAGTGAAGCAATTACAATGCCTTGCCAGGTGTGCTATCAAAATCGATGTACAACTTGGGATACAAATGGCACGAACAAGACAGATGCATGCCACATCCTGCCCCTTCGTGGCGTAATCTTGACGTCCTTATGCATATTTTATAGTTCTAATGTAACAGAGTGGTTCACGCATTATATGATGAAACTACCACTGCCCAGTTTTATTGATCTGACTATGCCAATACATATTGCTGAAACTAGTAAGGCAGTAATAATGTTAGGTTATCTTGGTAAATAAATTGGTTTTCACACGAAGACTAAAGCACAGATTTATAGATAACTTCCTGCACTCAATGATCATGTCAGCTAACCATAAATTTCAATTCAGTTTTTCTAAAAAGTTTTGTTAGAAAACTTCGGAACTAATTAAGTAACGCTGCTGATTTAAGATGTGTAGTACTAATAAAAGACAACGATTGATATAAAATGGTTATGAATACGCTGTCATCATTGCACTAGAGAATGTGAAACTTCGTCTTGATCGCTTTTTTATTGTTCAAAATTTACAGTTTTACGTTGTAGCTTTTGGCCATCTTCAGAATCTGTCATGTACAAAGATGGCAATGAGAAGTTGTTATCTTACAGAGTGCCGAACGTTACATACAAAAACTGTAGTATACCAGAGTACCATGAACAATTGCTACTGTTTTAGGCCACCTTAATTAAAGTATGATATCGACTTTAGGTTGTGTTAGTGCAGACACGCTTTCGAAATTACCATCTAAATGATTTAGTGTTACGCATGAATTCGCTGTCTGCGGCATCTGGAGGGAGGGAGCGAGGGAACGAATGCAGGGCAGCGTCCACTGCAAGATATCCCGTCGCGCTCGCCGTGTTGATACATCAGCAGACCTTCAAAGACGTCACGGTAGGGTTTCGTCTGAAGTCGTTTGGTTCATTAAGCGGGCGTTGTGGGCATGTCTTACCTTATACAAATACGTCCATCTCCTCCAGTATGTTCAGCATGTAGCTTTCCAGTGCTTTATGTAAAATATCTTGACTGTCCTGTATATTGCCCTCTGTATGTTGGTATGAGTTCAGTTAATTACCTAGGGCAGTTTTCTTCTCTTCATAGAGATGTTCCCTAACTCAGATGTCGAACTTGCTGCCTGTTTGTTGAATATATAATTCATTAGCCTTAACAATTATGCTGTGCAACAGAATTAAAGGACGACTTTTTCGAAACACAGTAATTGTCTATCATTCTGATGCATTAGTTTGAAACTTGGTTCAAAGGCACTTACACCAATCTCTGTAATGTTGGTGAAGAGTAGCACTCTGCGACATCAGCTGCCCAAAGTTATTCAGTATTTTAAAAATGCCCCTTTACAGAGAGACCCTGCAAAGTTCTCCGAGGCATCTGCTGGCAGGCAACTAACCTAGGAGATGTGTTAAGTGGTTTCCTACCTGCAGGCACCTAGGGTTACTTCAAATATTTTCTCTGTAAATACACATTTCTAAATTCTTAATAAATGTGGGCAAGTGCCACAGAGGGTTTTGCTAAACTGGGGGACTTAAAGGGATTCTCTGAGGTTTTATCAAGCATGTGTCAATGTCACTCCCTTCAGTGATCACATCATTGAAGGGTGTGAAACAGGAGCTCTGAAAAGGCATAACGACACTTTGCTGCTTACGATCACAATCAGATTTCGACGAATGTGTTTTTAACTGAGTCTAGTGGCTTCATTCTGGACATCAGAGCAATAATTGCGGTCGCACTGTATTCCAAAGGGGTGAGATGTGAGATAACGTTTTATGATGTCCCAACCCGTGATGTCCAACGAAAAGTTTTGTCGTCAGTGCAAAAGGTTGACAAGGACGTCTTCCTGGTCCTCAGAATACCGCAAAATGTCGTTTCCGGCCTCGAAGGGTGTTGGTATCAACGCCACAAGGGAAGACATGATTTCATTTACGCTCTTTACGGTCACCCTCACACGCTTCTTTGTATCGGTTTTGAGGCAATGTTTCTGGAATGTTTTCCTCACCCATAAGAAAACAGTCCTGGACATCGCGGTTCTCCCCTCTATCATAGAGGCCTCAAAAGAATGGGTGAAATGGGGGGAAGAGGGGATGTGACGATCTGCCCATCGAATGGCACGTTCAAGGTGGAGTTGAGCAGAATTGCAGTGAAATTTGGTGCCGTTGTGATACCATTAATTCACTTGATACCTCACATGAACTTCCGAGCTCTTGCGTTGTTTTCGCATGTGTCGACAGTGTGGTGTTTGAAGCGTCGATGAGTCTGAGGGTAACATCGCAGGGTGCCAGGATTTTGAACCATAAGAGAGGAAGATTGTAGGAACCTTTGAGCCAAATTTCAAACTTATTTGTCCGAATGGGAGACAGTTAAGCGGTTTCGAAGAAATGATACTTTAGTTCTGTTGCGCAATGTAATTTTATAAAATTTTGGAAGTTTATTTTCTACAAGGTCAGTTCTTGCCTTATACTACAACTATTAGATGCTTCGTTCAGTAGTGTGTCTACACCTACGCTACCTAACGGCCTCAGCTTATTTTACTTACGGCAGAATCTCTCACCAAATAGTAGCACTAGTTCGTCGCATATATACACTGATCAGTCAGAACACACATGACCGTCGACCTACTATTGATATAAACACGTCCACGCAATAGCAGCGTCACCTGGCAATGAATGGTTGCTAGTCAGACACACGCACAGTGCATGTAGTTGGGTTGTTTGGGGGAGGAGACCAAACAGCGAGGTCATCAGTGTCATCGGATTCGGGAAGGACGGGCAAGGAAGTCGGCCGTGCCCTTCCAAAGGAATAATCCCGGCTTTTGCCTGGAGAGATTTAGGGAAATCACGGACAACCTGAATCAGGATGGCCGGACGCGGGATTGAACCGTCGTCCTCCCGCATACGGGTCCAGTGTGCTAACCACTGCGCCACCTCGCTCGGTGTGCAGGCAGTATATGTGCGTTCTGTCCGTGTGTAGAATGGGGAAGGTGCGTGATCTATGGTGTTTGACGGAGAGCAGATTGTAATTTACAGGAGGCTCGGCACAAGCGTTTCCGAAACTGTGTTCGGGGAGTGCTGTAGTGAGTGTCTTTAACAAGAGGCGAAACCATACTGAAACAATGTCCAGACGTTATGGGGTTGGGCGGCCAGATGACAGACCTCGTAGGCTCTGCAGACTGGTAAAAGAGGACAGGCGGCGAACTGTGTCTGAACACACAGTACATAGAAGAGTGCTAATGATGGGCCTCCACGGCCGACTATTCATGCATGTGCCAACGTTAACACTACGATATTGGCAACTACGACTGAAATGGGCACATGACCATCGGTACTGGACGTTGACGCAGTGGCAGAACGTTGCACGTCTGATGGTTCCCGATACCTACTTCATCCAGCCGCTGGTAGGGCGCGAATCCTTCGTCTTCCAGGCAAACAGCTCCTTGAAATCTGTACTGTGGGATGGGAAGAAGCTGTCGTCGGCTCCGTTATGTTCTGGGGAACACTGACATGAGCATCCGTGGGTCCAGTGAAGCTTGTGCAAGACAACATGACGGCCAAGGAGTTCCTCACACCCAGGTACATCCCTTCATCACGATCATGTTTTCCGACGGCAGTGGTATATATTTCAACAAGGTAGTGCGCCATGTCACGACGCCAGGGGTGTGATAGGGTGGTTCGAGGATTTCCACTTGATCTCCAGGTCTGGACGCGGTCGAACACATCTGGTATGTGACTGAAAGTGGCGACGGAGTTCATCGCTCCCTCCGTTAAATTTACGGGCATGTGCAAATGCGGTGCCAACTCAAAGGCCTCATTGCTTCTATTGCACGTCCGCCCCAGTAGCTGAGTGGTCAGCGTGACGGATTGCCGTCCTCTGGGCCCGGGTTCGATTCCCGGCTGGGTCGGAGATTTTCTCCGCTCAGGGACTGGGTGTTGTGTTGTGTTCATCATCATTTCATCCCCATCCGGCGTGCAGGTCGCCCAATGTGGCGCCGAATGTAATAAGACCTGCGATATGGCGGCCGGACCTGCCCCGCGAGGGGCCTCCCGGCCAATGACGCCAAACGCTCATTTCCATTTCTATTGCACGACTCGCCTCCCCTGTTATCCGTACCAAAGGTGGACTACCGGCTGTTAGGTAGGCAATCATAATGTTCTGACTGATCAGCGAATGATGTGTCTCATAACAGTCGTCAGGAGCATTTTCTCTCGTATTTCGACAGACATTTCAAATTTTGTTTCTTTTTTTTATAATGTGTAGCGTCAGTCACCGCAGAAGATTACCGCTCACGCAGTATATGACAGTATATGATGCGACGTGTAGTGTCGGCGTGAAGCGTCGGTTTGTTTCCCGTTACGAACAAATTATTTTTGAAGCGGAACTTTACGCACCCATTCGACAGAGTTGTTCCAAACTAGTTTGTTGAGATATTCGATTATTGGCGTGTATTAACAGAGACAGTAAAACAGGGAGAACAACAAGTAATGCAGCAACGACAACACCGCCCTGGCCTGCACTGCCTTGTACCGCATACAACAGCGCTACGCAGTCGCTCCTGGTGTACTGTCTATTCTCTCTGTTCCTGGTAATGCGTATCGATAAAAGTTTTATCTCACTAGACCAACTTGGGGCCGCTTTTTCGAATTCAGATTTAAAAATCATTTTGTTCGTAACTGGAAACAAACCGACTCTTTCCGCCGAGTCTGGGCGTCGCGTCAAAGAAGTAATGGACAGTACTTGTTTGTGGTGGCTGCCGCCACACACTGCAAAAAACAAAGAACATTTTAAATGCTGTCATACTGTGCTCATTAAGAAGTATAAATTTACGTTAAAGTTTTGACACAATCAGAGAAGTATTAGAACCTATGTAGACCTCTTGCGGCAGTGTACCTCAAGGTGCGAAAATTACCCAGACTATATTCATCCAGTATTTGAGAATGAGAGCCCTTAGTGACTTCCAAAAAACTTCGATAGTAATTTTAAACCGTTTCCGTATATATTTACCACTTACAGTGCCACAAAACAATGAATCGAAAGAAGGGTACTGCCTGTTAAATGTTGGTTCTTCATTCGATAAAACATCGACATAAAAGAACTAGATTTTCAGAAGAATGTCTTTGCTTTTGTAACTTACTTTCACAATGATTTAGCCTAAAACAAACTGTATGACACTGTGCACTGTTTGCTAAAAAATTTCTTAAGAGAAGGTGTAAATGGTTATAACTTTCTCCATTTCGAACGTTTCATAGGGCTATGGAAAATAACGGGAGACTAATAAAACCAATGTAACCATCGTTTCGTGTCTTTAGGCGTAGATGTATTAGAAGCTGAACGTCAAATATTTAACACGGTAAATCTTTAATGTGAAACAGAAAAGGTTCTTCAAAATTATATTTATTTCGTTATTTTAGCTTCTTGCCCATTTCAGGTGACAACTTGATACCACGAAAACAGATAAAATGATGTAACACTAACACAAATATTATACGGCAAAAGTGATGACATGTGGAGTGTTAACATAGTAAAGTATTACAAATTTGTGTTTGTAGAGGGCCTGCTATGAGAAAAACACAGTTTTTCTTTTTATGCCCCAGACATGTTTCGCTGAAGTTTCAGAATCATTAATGAGTTATTTGTTTTCTTCTTTCTACTACATGCTGTGGATTTCCTGGATTTTATGAAGATTAATGCAGTTGTTTTGTTTTACACTTTGTCATTTTTTTCTGGTTTCCCCATTATCTTCACAGTGAAGGCCTGTAGTAAGTAATTTTTCGTGTCACTGTTTACGAAGAAAACACGGACGAAGAGCTTTGACCTTGAACAAACGATGAAAAAATAAAACTGAATTTACAGTTTCAGTCTAGTATTTGTAACTAAAACATTACAAGGGAAATTGAAATTGAAGTTGGCCATTTAATACTAAGCTTCCATTCCGCGTCATAAGTTGTAGATTTCCGGTATTTCATCTCTCTACTTTGTTGAACACAATGTAAAACTTCACATTATTCATCATATGTGTGGGTTTCTGCTAAAAAATGATCGGTAAACTTCGACTCTTTCTTTCTTAATCTACAGCTCCTGTCATATTCAGATAACCTAACTGCCACAGTTCTGCCTCTCTGGCAAAGACGTACACTGCACAGCGCTTGCAAGTGATTTTATGCTGACCGGTCTGTGTGAAGGTTGCAATCGCCTTTACTATTGAATAAAGATGTTAATATGCTTTAGATATTGTAAGACGCCGGTCTTTAGTTGCAATAATTTAACGTTTCAACAAGGTTATCTGAAATTTTGCAAGTTTTTGTAACTGCTAACTGGTTCCTGTTGGCCAACGTACAGAAACAGTGTAATTTTACGCGTTTTCTTTGTTCATAGTGTATTATCAATCAAGACAGGACAGAGTTCCATTATTTGAATCTGCCTTGCAAACAGAACTACAAACTGTCAAATATGTCGCTTTCAATAATGGTTACGAAAAATGAAAACGGCTAAAATTGCACTGCTTCTGTACTTTGGCCAACAAGAACCAGTCAGTATTTATAAAACCTGGTGCATTATGTCATATATGGTCAGAATTTTATTTAACCTTGAAATAAAGCTAAACTACATGTTACATTAATAATACCAACAGTATATCAAAATTTTTATTCAGTAGTAAAGTATACTGCAACCTGTGACACAGTGTGGTGTGTGTAAAATCACTTGCAAGCCCTATGGATGAGTAAGTACGGATTGGCAGGTCAGGCAGCGCTGTAACAATTAGGTTATCTCAATAAGTACGGAGCTGGAGATCAAGAAAGAAAGATTCAAAAGTTTGCCGATCATCTTTTAGCAGAAGCCCACTGATATGATGAAGAATGTGGAGTTTTTAGATTCTCTTAAGAAAAGCAGAGATATGTACCTATTGGAAATCTACAAGCATTTGACACAGAGTGTCAGCTTACAAGGAACCCCTTGATCGCGGGGGTCGCAAGTTCATTCTTCAATAAAGCTCATTTGACAGTGCTAACAGTTATGACAGGAGAAATATCAGTTGCTAATGACTCACATGTGCATCAGGAGAGCGATAGGAAATGAGTGTCGGGGAGGTGCAGAGATCAACCTTCCATGGGATTTATGTACACTACTGGACATTAAAATTGCTACACCAAGAAGAAAAGCAGATGATAAACGGGTATTCATTGGACAAATATATTATACTAGAACTGACATGTGATTACATTTTAACGCAATTTGGGTGCATAGATCCGGAGAAATCAGTACCCAGAACAACCACCTGTGGCCGTAATAACGGCCTTGATACGCCTGGGCATTGAGTCAGACAGAGCTTGGATGGTGTGTACATGTACAGCTGCCCACGCAGCTTCAACGCGATATCACAGTTCATCAAGAGTAGTGGGGCGTATTGTGACGAGCCAGTTGCTCGGCCACCATTGACCAGACGTTTTCAGTTGGTGAGAGATCTGGAGAATGTGCTGGCCAGGGCAGCAGTCGAACATTTTCTGTATCCACAAAGGACCGTACAGGACCTGCAACATGAGGTCGTGCATTATCCTGCTGAAATGTAGGGCTTCGCAGTAATCGAATGAAGGATAGAGCCAAGGGTCGTAACACATCTGAAATGTAACGTCCACTGTTCAAAGTGTCGTCGGTGCGAACAAGAGGTGACCGAAACGTGTAACCAATTGCACCGCATACCATCACGCCGGGTGATACGCCAGTATGGCGATAACGAATACACGCTTCCTATGTGCGTTCACCGCGATGTCGCCAAACACGGATGAGACCATCATGATGCTGTAAACAGAACCTGGATTCATCCTAAAAAATGACCCTTTGGCATTCGTGCACCAACATTCGTCGTTGAGTACACCATCGCAAGCGCTCCTGTCTTTGATGCAGCGGCAAGGATAACCACAGCCATGGTCTCCGAGCTGATGGTCCATGCAGCTGCAAACGTCGTCGAACTGTTCGTGGAGATGGTTGTTGTCTTTGTCCTGCAAACGTCCCCATCTGTTGACTCAGGGATCGAGACGTTGCTGCACGATCCGTTACAGTCATGCGGATAAGATGCCTGTCATCCTGACTGCTAGTGATACGAGGCCGTTGGAATCCAGCACGGCGTTCAGTATTACACTCCTGAACCCACCGATTCCATATTCTGCTAACAGTCATTGGATCTCCACCAAAGCGAGCAGCAATGTCACGATACGACAAACCGCAATCGCGGCAGGCTACAATCCGACCTTTATCAAAGTGGGAAACGTGATGGTACGCATTTCTCCTCCTTACACGAGGCAGCACAACAACGTTTCACCAGGCAATGCCGGTCAACTGCTGATTGTGTATGAGAAATCGCTTGGAAACTTTCCTCATGTCAGCACGCTATACGTGTCACCACCGGTGCCAACCTTGTGTGAATGCTCAGAAAAGCTAATCATTTGCATATCACAGCATTTTCTTCCTGTCGGTTAAATTTTGAGTCTGTAGCACGTCATCTTCGTGGTGTAGCAATTTTTATGGCCAGTAGTGTACTACACTTCACAAAATGGACATTTCAGAAATATTCAAAATAAACCATTAACTTGCGCCATGAAGGTCGAATGTAAAATGGTGCACTACACTGATATAAAGGTTCACACAATCAAGTTCGAAAGCGAACTCGTTGGAAGCTACGAACCATGCAGGACGTTGAGCTAGATGTTCACTCTTAAGGAATGCAAATAGAATCAAATTGGTGTAATGGGATGATGAAAACTGATAGGATGTGTGGCACGCAACCAGGTGTGAAACTATTTCGTGGGGCTTATCGCGAAACTGGCTATGCTGTAACGCGTAGCTGTGGACAGTGGGGTACTATGTTTTATAAAGACGGAAAACACGAACATCCAGAAGCTCATTTTATCCAGTGGTTCAGGCTTGTATGAACTGCAATGTCAGACTCTTTTTAGGAGGAATAGTTTGCTGTAAAGGAGTGTGATTTTTTATGCACAAACCAAGGTTCAAGCAAATCAAAGTTATTTTGACCAGCTCTTGGCCAAAATCAGAGCTCCTACCACATTGTAGTTCTCTTACGCCCATTTTCCCACTCTTGCTTGCTCTGATGTAAAAATTCCCTACTGTCCTGGCAAAATCACGCACTCGAGAGACGATCATATGGAGCAGAACAACTCCAACTTCTCGCAGCACAATAAATAGTTTTCCAGCCAATTTACCACCCAGATTAACAGTTGGCACAATTGTACACGAATGCGTTAAGGCATTGAAGGAATCTTCATACAACTCTCTTGGTATCTCTAACTTCCAGGGTTCCTTTCGCATGCAGTTCGTCTTCAAATCCCGGTTGGTCGAAGGTGAAAACAAATTCCTTACTGAACTATGGGATAAGTTTGTTTATCTCATCTACACATTTTCGGGCCAGTTCCGCAGTTTGCTGTCGTCACGTTGACACTTTGTTCGAAATTTCGTTGTCTTACGTCTTGCAATTCTGTAGCACTGTTAGAAGTTATGCAACCATCCACTGCTTCTCTTGATATCACTCTAACCTTTGGCGCGCGCAGTTTGATATGCGTAATTGCACATTCTGTGAGTTATATCGCGCATCCTTGAAATGCGCAAACATTGGAACAAGTGCGTCTTGTGCTGCCTTGAACATCCGTGGTTTTTCTAATGCACTGCGCATGTCATATTGCTGCGGACTTACTCGAAATCTGTTTGAATTGCTTTTTACTAAGGTGTGAATGATCTTCCACGTATTTTTAGCTTCCGCTCCTTGGGAAACGATTCTCTTTTGTTACGTTTCGCTGGAGACGGGATTTTGTGCCTCCCTGTCCGACAAGGGTGATGAACTGCATGACTCGACACCTTTTTCTATATCAGCTATACTTGTTAAGCACTTATAGTCGTCATTGTACTCCTCATGTATGTCATCTGCACAGCCGAGCGTATACGACACCACACATTCCACTGACTCATCTTACAGAAACGTTAATATTTCATCTGCCACTTCTTTCCCAGTCTGGTGAAACGTCAACTTCGGCAACTGTTGTTGTAGCTATGCTGCAATGTTTGCTTTGTTTATCGTTGCCATTTCTCTGCTTTGTATCAACACCACTAACATTGCAGTACTGTTGTGAGTTATCCGTCGAGTAAACACTTCAACTACGTTCACTGTCCATTCTCAACTCCCGCCCCCCGCTGTCATTAGCAGCCAATACTGTGGTTATATGCTAGACGCTGGTGACGACTGCCGTACGCGTCATTGTCTTTTCACGGTCTGACACTCACTGTTCCTCGTTAGCATTCAATGATAAAACTCAATTTTCTGTTTCTCCTGCATTAAATTTAATTTACTTACAAGTGCTATATTGACACTGTTAATATGGCTTTACTCTCTCATTAACTGTTAAATGTAATTTCACATAAAAAACTTAGGTTCTTTTCCTAGTTAATGTAAATATTTGTACATGAGGAGAAAATGTGATACTTTCCTATGTAAACACTCCACACGTTATCAATTTTGTTATGTTTTTTGTAAATATTATCTGTGTAAGTAACACGTCCCTTTCGCTGTGTTTGCGACATTCGGTTGTCACATGAAGGTGATGTATAAACCCGAAATCGGTTCGTGAGATAATGGTTATAATTCTGCTGATCATCTAATATCATTATCACGTTATCCCAAGCACAGACAGAAAATTGCTACTACAGGGAAATGTTTCAATTTAAACAATGACAGGAGTTAACTTGCACACTTCAGTTTCCTAGGGTTGTCAGATGCCGTCAAAAATAGGTACACATCTTACTATGTAGATAAGTCTTACTTGAGTCATGTAGTAAAACAGTCCTTTCCGCACGTAGAACAGGTAGCGAAAATTATAATATGGGTGCTGATGTGACAGTTCCACATTATATCCTTAAAGATGTGTCTCAGCCTGTCATTTGCTCCGCTCTGGGACGGCTCAATGTAGACGACATATTCATAGCCAGGCTGCAGGGACAAAGGTGGCCAATTGCACGGTTGTTCCTTGCAGCGAAGTACCTTTCTAGGTAATGACGCATCCATCGTTTCTAAAGACCGTTCACTTGACTAAAGATCTGTTGCTAAAGACTGAAAGGAAGCACAGGTCACACCAATATTCAAGAAAGGAAATAAGTGTAACCCATTGAATTACAGACTCTTATCACTGACCTCAATTTGCTGCAGGATTTTGGAGCATATACTGTACTCGAACATTATGAATCACCTTGAAGAGAATGTCTTATTGGTACATAACCAACACGGATTCAGAAAATATCGCTCTTGTGCAACACTTTATTCCCATGAAGTAATGAGTGCTGTCGGCAAGGGATCTCAGATCAATTCCATATTCCTGGATTTCCAGAAGTCTTTTGATACCGTTCCTCACAAGCGACTATTAATCAAATTGCGTGCGTATGGAGTATCGTCTCAGTTGTCTGACTCGATTCGTGATTTCCTCTCAGAGAGGTCACAGTTCGTAGTGATAGGCTGTAAGTCATCGAGTAGAACAGAAGTGATATCTGGCGTTCCGCAAGGGAGTGTCATAGGCCCCATCCTGTTCTTAATTTACATAAATGATGTAGGTGATAATCTGAGCAGCCCCCTTAGATTGTTTGCAGATGATGCTGTAATTTACCGTCTAGTAAAATCATCAGACGATCAATTCCAATTACTAAATGATCTACAGAGAATTTCTGCATGGTGCGAAAAGTGGCAATTGGCACTAAACAAAGAAAAGTGCGAGGTCATCCACATGGGTACTAAAGGAAATACGATAAATTTAGGGTATAAGACAAATCGCACAAATCTAAGAGCTGTCAATTCGACTAAATATGTAGGAATTACAATTACGAGCAACTTAAATTGGAGAGAACAGATAGGTAATATTGTGGGGAAGGCGAAACAAAGACTGCGCTTTGTTGGCAGAACAGTTACAAGAGACAGCGTACATTACAATTGTCCGCCCTCTGCTGGAATATTGCTGCGCGGTGTGGGATTAACGGAGGATAACGGAAAAGTGCAAAAGAGGATAGCTCGTTTCGTGTTATCGCGCAATAGTGGTGAGAGTGTCACTGATATGAAACGCGAGTTGGGGTAGCAGTCACTGAAACAAAGGTTTTCTTTGCGGCGAGATCTATTTACGAAATTTCAATCACCAGCTTTCTCTTTAAAATAAGAGAAATCAGAGCTCGAATGGAAAGATTTAAGTGTTCCTTTTTCCCACGCGCCATTCGCGAGTGGAATGGAAGTGAAGTAGTATGAAAATGGTACGATGATCCCTCTGCCAGGCACTTAAGTGTGAATTGCACAGTAACCATGTAGATGTAGATGTAGAAGAAAATCAGCCGGTATTGGTGATAACAGCGTGCTGTTAGCTTAGCATCAAGCTCATTTTGCTTCGCATTAGACACGAAAAGACTGTCAGAACATTATTTAGGACACAAGTATTTGAACGATTTATGAGCGAAACATATTCTTTAACTCGAAATAAACACCAACCATTCTGTGGTGGCTGGTTTCAATATGACATCAGATGACCTAATCTGCCAAATCGGAGCTCAAACTCCAATATCGTGGATAAGTCAAAGCTTTTTTTGTTTTTCCTTTATTGACTTACCTGGACAGAAGGACATATACACTTACTATTAAAGCAATTTAAGAAACCTTTCTTGGTGTTGGAAAGTAGGGGTAATGGTAGCCAAATGACTGGAAAATATACTTCTGACACGACAGACTGTTCCGAGAATTCAGACCCGACAAGTAGCAAACAGATGAGGTAAAGAGTTTTTCTTACACTAAATACCCATAAATGCATATACTTCTAACCACAGATAATATATGGCTACTAAAGCAACGTCAAATATGATAAAAATTGCAAACAGACACACAATCCAAATCGATCATACTGTGCGCTAAATTAGAGTCGTCTTCATGCTTTAGGTTTTTTTTTTCTGTGTTGGTCCAGTAAAGAGCATCTGTACCAGATGGTGTCAGCCACATATTTGCCACGAGACACACATGCGAAACACACCTCGTAGTAGCTGATGTGAACTGGTGGAGACATGGCTGCGTATATCACACTACCGCCCACAAGGAGTACATGAAGATGACTCCATGTAGCTGGAACCGCTCTCGAGGTGAGAGAGCGACTCTAGACACACATCACCATTGGACACTGGGAACACAATATGTCCTGCTGCGCTACTAACCGCTGCTGCTACGTGTGTGATAGTGGTGCGCCTGCATGCCTGGGTGTTTGTGCGTGTGATTGCTGGCGTGCAAGACAGGCGTGGCGTGGCGAGGCGAGGCGAGGCGAGGTGAGGTGAGGTGGCGCGTGGCGGCGCAGGGCGCGCCAATCTGCAGGAATGGGCGCTGGTCTTCTACGGCACGGCCGAGCCACCGGACGGAGCGCTGCCGCCTCCGGGGGCGGCGGGGGTAGTGGGAGCGCCGGGGGCCGCGGGCGTGCCCGCCACCGGTGTCGGGCCGCGCGGGGGCTTCCTGGGGGCGGGGCCCGCCGCCGCCCGGCCTCCCATCGCCGCGACGCCGGCGCCGCCACCGAGGTCCAAGCCGAAGGTCAAGAAGCAGAACTTCCGCGGCGGCAACCGCACTGGCGCCGCCAAGAGCCGCACCACCACCACCACGACCACCACGACCGCAGCTAGCGCCGCGACGGTATTGCCCGCCGTCGCGACCACGCCGCCGCCGCCGGCCGCCCCCGGCGCAGCCGCCGCCGCCTCTCGCGGTCCTGCGGCCACGCCGGCCCCCGGCGCTCCCCGCCGCCTCCCGCCCCCGCCACCACCACCACCGCCCCCAGCGCAGCCGTCGGTGCTACGCGGCGACGTGACCATCATGCTGCAGCCGGCGCCGTCGGAGCCGCTGGGCCGGCCGCAGATGCCGGACGCCTTCCGCAAGTACACCAAGGTCAACGTGCTGGTGATGAAGGAGCCGGCGGCGGGTGTCTCCGTGGCGGAGCTGTCGCGCGATCACACGCTGCGCCTGCCCACAGGCAAGCCCCGCTCCCCGCCCCCAGTCACCGCCTCCACTCCACGCCATCCCCGCACCGCGCTGTCCCTGCCCAGCTGCACCCAAAGCCACCGGTAACATCGAGGAACCATGCTAGGCTGCCGTTCACGGTCGAGCTGGAACATTGCTGCTCTCCTAGCTTTGCCATCAAGGCTTCGGCGTTTCTTGGCTAATCTCAGCAACTTGTTTAATTATAACCGTACGGGATCTTTCTCACGGATGAACGGTCAGTGTGTACTCTTGATGCAAAGAAGATCCATCTTCCATGTTGGGTGCTCTGTAGCAATTTTTAACTGTCGGGATCTCACAAGTGAAATAAAGTAGCGGCTGTGAAATTGAAAGTCAGAACTACCGCTTGGGTCATGTTCTTATCCGTCGCATATTTTTCCATCCCTTACGTACAGTGAAACTCTAAGCAAGTGTTGAACCAGCTTTTGATCGACATCGCACCATCTGTTGCGTCACTTTTTTACGAGTTGAAAGTCTCATTCTGTAACAGTCATGGAGTCAATCGTAGAAATAGAACTCAAGATACGATACAGCAATGTGTATGCTCATGCGATCTTCGAAAAGCTATTTAGTTCTTTTTTTTAAACATTTTTATGCAGCGACAGTAACTGATATTGTTTATATAAGAATATAACGCCTACAGCTGCAGGTTAACTTTATCGTTTACCTAGGTTTCAACGTTAGTATTAACATCTTCTTCAGAACCTGCAAAGAGTTAATATTATAATGTGCTAGTAAATTATGTTAGATATGGTCATCCTACAGGATGCAACGTGTAGTACTTACATAAAATATATTCAGTTCTGTGCTATCTGGTGCAGCAGTTATGTGTATGTGTGTTTTCCTAAGGGACCAAACTGCTGAGGTCATCAGCCCCTAGACTTATACACTACGTAAACTGGCTTAAACTAACTTATGCTTAAAACAACACACACAGGCTTGCCCCAGGGAGGACTCTAACCTTCGGCGGGAGGGGCAGCGCAATCCGTGACATGGCGCCTCAAACCGCGTAGTAGTTAAGAAACCGAAATGGAAACCAGCTACACGAACAGCTGCATTTTCTGTTTATTCATGCTCAGATGAAAAACGAAGGAAATTCTTGTCCACTTCTTTCCCTGCACCAGAATGTGTGTATCCTATCCAGAAATTCACGTTAACGTAGATACCTACTTCACAAGCCATTCATTTTTCATTTAAACATTGTTGACCAGTTCGTATTTGTGGACTGCATAACCGCTCTCCTCCTTTCTTTCTGCTCTGTGGTTTCCTCATTAAGTCGATTTCTTTTTGTTCCATCTCTCCAGTAAATGTTTTTCGTTATACACGCATACGTTATTCGTCTGTGGCTGCTATCCCCATTCCACCTGTGAATATGTCAGGCGGTGGTATTAAGCACTTTGGCAGCCTCTTTATACGACCTACTCCCTCATTTCAGTCCGTGTCATCGTCAGTGTCATGTAGCGGGTGCAGTACTGTTCAGTAATATGAAAATATTACGTCTCGATGTCAGAGTATTTTTTTTTTTTTTTTTTCACATACGACCGGTTCTAATGTCATGTTCACCATCAGCTGATACAAAATGTTTGGCTTCGAGTAGCACGTTAATGTGAACTACAGTTTCATAAACAGTGGTCTGTTGCTGAACTGCAATTCACCCTGACGTACTGTTCAAAGCCATGCGTATTATAAGTGATGATGGTGAACGGGGCATTGAAGCAGATTATATGTGACAACAAATACTCTGAAAATTTATTACAACTGGATGGATTAAAAAGCTGTTCACCAAGCAGGAGAAGGAGAAAACACGTACAAACATTAAGGAAATTTTAAAGCCAGTCCTTTATCCTTCATCCCTCTTCCCTTTCCTTCAACCCTTCTGCCAGAAGAAGAAATCAGTGGGTCCAAGAGCTTGCACATTTCCTTAACTTTTGTATGTGTTTTCTCCTGCGCCCGCTTAGAGAGTAGATTTTTTGTCTGTCTAATTGTATCAATTTTTCAAGAATTATTTTCGTTAAAAATGCTCGGAGATCGAGATACAAGCTTTGTATTACAGCTCAGTAGATTTTTGTCATTGCTCATTACGTCTTATTTCTAACACCGAGCCACCAATTCCTTGCAACTTCATAGGATCAGACAAACAAATCTGTTGGATCCAGAATGAGATTTTCAATCCGCAGTGGAGTGTGCGCTGATATGAGACTTCCTGGCTAAGCCATATCTCCGCAATATCCTTTCTTCCGGGAGTGTTAATTCTGCAAGGTTCGCAGAAGAGCTTCTGTGAAGTTTGGAACGTAGGATACTAGGTACTGGCAGAGTTGAAGCTGTGGGGACGGATCGTGAGTCGTGCTTGGGTAGCTCAGATGGTAGAGCACTTGTCCGCGAAGGGCAAAAGGTCCCGAATTCCTCTCGGTCCGGCGCACAGTTTTAATCTGCCACGAAGTTTCAAATCTGTTGGATGTTAGACTTTCAGCATATTCATGAGACTAAAATAGGCTGTCTCTTTCCGTTTCATTTCAGTTTAATTACTAGATTCATAAAAGATGTCTTCTATTATTTGGAATGTCAGACTTATGTGCTATCAGAAACACTCTCGCAGTTTGCTCTGTTTCACCTTATTGCTGTGCAGTCACACTTTTAATGCTACTTTTCTTTATATACAAGCCTCGACGATGAAGTTTCTTCAGTTTTCTTTTAGCAGAGGAACGTCGGCAACTTAGGCAATGCAGCACGCCATCACTTTATCCCTATTTTCCACATTTTGGAAAGTGATTTTGGAATTCCGTATTAATTTATTTATTACCTGACTGTACGGTACTGGTAGTAAAGCGAAACGTTTCTCCGGGATATCTTTCCTCCCCTGGTTATCACTCGGAACACTGTTTGTGAGAAATGAATATCAGTCACCCAAATTAAAAAGAGTACATGGACATCTGAATAGTACCGAAGTACATTACGTGTCTTAACTTCGATTAGCACTGCAGTGAAGCGCGACGATTATAACAAGGAAGATTTCGGTTTGAGGTGAAGGGGTCACAAATTCACTTTTATTTCGACGTCGAATCGAGATACCATTGTACTACTGCGGGCGAGAGAAGTTAAAACGCATACACAGGAGTCCACTGTCCCTACGCCAGTGAGGAAGGACGCAGTACACCGTAGTGACGTCACGTACCGTCGGCTGTCCGTTATAAAACACACGAGGAATTGGGGTACTGCCTCGCCCTAACCTGACTTAATAGATGCTCATGCTCTGCTTTGCAGCACAGCCTCGCATTCTGGTTCCGTCTCGTTGCCGGTGGTTGCCGTGGTGCAGCGTCGCCCCCACCACCCCCTTCCACAGCACACTCTCACGTATCATTGATGACGGCCTTCGCATGCCGACCGCGCACCGGTCATGTCACAGCCGTTCGCTTCTTGTTGTTTGTGAGCACGAACTCGTGTAGTGTACCTTGGCACATCGCTTAGCATGAATATTTTTTTCTTTCGTTTTTGCTTTGTATATTGACATTCTGAGCTTGTATGATTTTGTAGCTGTCGATACATGCCAATAGCAATAAATTATTTGCTTTTACCTCATTGTGTTTTTCATTATTTGTTTCTTTTATTAATTATTATTGTGTTATCTTGATGGTAAGTAAACTATAATAATTCACATTTAATTTAATATTGCTTCTGCAAGACCTCGAAAGGTTTATTCAATAACCTAGGTTTAACAACGTGGTTTCCAGAGTTACTATCCCTGTGCTACTAGTGAAATCGTCGATAGTGCAATCTCTATTGCTTTTAGGACTGACACCCATGAAAAGAAACTTTCGATTTTTGGTGTCTTGCTACGAGGAGCACGACTTAGTTCCTTAACTTGCACTTAAATTATTATTATCAAGATTACCGTCAGCTGTATGGGTTTACTGACACCACTGTATTATTTGTGCCACATGTTTCGTTTCACCATTTTGATTTCTTAGCGAAATTTGCTACCTTCTGCAGCACAATACATGCCTTGTTACTATCGAGTGTCGCCCAGCAGACCCCCGTCTTACTGAACCGTTTGGACCCGGTTCAAGAGCACGTACGTTAAGTGACATTACATTACCGAAAACACAGTGCCCTCTCTACATAACAGATCCCTAGGAGAGACACTGAGTAAGATCTTATCGTGCTTTCTGACAAAATATGCTTCAGTCAGCTGCATGTGGACAAGGCTCTCCTTTTTCCCGGGTAAACTCAGAAGAGGTCTTAATTACTGGCCGATGTGCGAAGTCTCTCCTATGTGACACTCTTTATGGCAAAAACAAATTAAAACATTCGTATGCTTCAATTATATTCTTATTAGACTTCAATAACAAATTTTAACATTTAAGTGAAATGAGTGACACAAACACATATTTTAACTTATACGTCTCATTATTGCTCTCTGTGGGTAGGGTTGGTATGAAATATGGTACCAACCTCGAACTGCACGGATTTTTAACTTCAGATGCAATAAGCAATATGAATTTACGTCAAAGCTTCTTTATCGCTGAACGGAAGGTCCTTTGCTAGTTCCGTAGCCGGACACTCCAAAACTGGAGTGTGGTGGTAGTGAGGGGACTGATTAGTTTCCAGACTGCTTCGATACGGCCTACAAAGAATTCCTCTCAGAGTAGCCCTTGCATCCTATGCCATCTGTTGTGTATTGGATGCATTCCATTCTGTCTTCCTCTACAGCTCCGTTTCCACGGAAGTTTTGCTTGATGTCTTAATACATCTCGTATCCTTCTGTCGCTACTTCTTATCAGCGTTTCTACATGTTCCTCCCCTCACCAATCCCGCAGAACACGTCTCATTTCCTATTTTATCACTCCACCAAATTTTAAGCATCCACCTATAGCAACACATCTCATACGCTTCTATCCTCTCGTTTTACGGTTTTTCCACACTCAGTCGTACACTTCTTTACAACGCTGCGCTCCAAACGTAGGTCTTCAGCAATTTATTCCTCAAGTTTGATAGTAATAGACTTTTTTCGGCAAGGAATGCCCTCTTTCGCTGTGTTAGTCTGCTTTCTATGTCATCCTGCGTTGTTTTGGTTCATATTCGGCAGAATTCCTTCACTTCCTCTACCTCGTCGTCCCCAATTTCGTTGTTAGGTGTATTGCTAATCTTGTTTCTGTTACTACTCATTACTTTAATCTTTCTTAGATTTATTCTCAATCCACTGCATGTCATAATTTCATTGTTTCTCATTTCATTGGACTTAGTAATGTGATCACCGAATCTTATCTTTGACATTCTTACCCCCTGAATTTCAATCCTGATCTTCCCCCTGTGCTTATGTGTGGCTACCGCTGCATTTGATATCTAGTCTCCCAAAGCTCTAGTGCTATTACTTGACCCCTATGTCGACTCTTATTTCTTCTTCTAACAGGTCATCAGGCTGCTCCTGTCAGTCCGCTGCTCGTGGTCGTGCGGTAGCGTTCTCGCTTCTCGCTTCCCGCGCCCGGGTTCCCGGGTTCGATTCCCGGCGGGGTCAGGGATTTTCTCTGCCTCGTGATGACTTGGTGTTGTGTGATGTCCTTAGGTTAGTTAGGTTTAAGTAGTTCTAAGTTCTAGGGGACTGATGACCATAGATGTTAAGTCCCATAGTGCTCAGAGCAATTTGAAGTTTGCTCCTATCACTCGTGGATGCCTTCAGTGTTACTCCATATCCCTGTGACCAGAAAACGCTTGTCTTCTTTCCATTTCACTTCGCTTACCCCCGCTGTGTCTAGATTGAACCTTTTGATTTGCAATTCCAAATTTTCAAGTTTCCGTACAACTTTCAGTTTCCCGACATACCGTGTTCATACTCGTAGAACATTACCCGTTCAGTTTTGTTCATGGTTACGTCCCCATGGCAGTACTCTCGCAGAGATCCAAATGGGGGACCAATTTGCAATCTTTTTCCAATATTGAGATCAGAAGGGTACTTCTTCAATTAGAAACCACATGTACAATGGATCACATTATGTCCTTAATTGGGTGGTCTCCGTTTCCGTCTGCATCTTCATGCCGTTGATCATTGCTAGTTATTTCGTCTCTGAGGCGTAGCTTCCTAACTCAAGGGCGACGTAGTGTTCCAAACCTCTGCCCCTTCGCCGCCCTGTTTGTTAAGGCCCTCGGGAGAACGAGAGTGACTCCTTATACCGGAAGTCTTCGGTCGGCATTGCTGACTATAGTTGTTCCAAATTTAAGCAGCGATGTTTTAAGCGACTATTATTCTCTATTACTTTTTTCTCTATTACTTAGTCACATGAGCAACGGCACGTAAACCTTCTGGGGAGAGAGTGAAGATTTTGGGAATCAAATGATGACGCTATCAAACAACATATAAGGTTTTATAATGGATGTGGAAAACTGGTCGAATGACTTTTAATAGGAGAATGTTCATAAATAATTGGGAAATGTAACCTTGCCATGTGTAAGCTGTATTCCAGTAGTAAGACGTTTGTTTACTGCCATCTGATGGCCGACGTAATATAGTTTTTCGTTCCCACGGTATCAGAGACATTGAGTTTTCCTTCTAGTTCATTGTTTCTCTTTTCTGTCTATAAGTGAAAATATGTACTTGTTAGTCTTTTGTGCTTCTGCACATCGTGAAGCATCTTACTTGCACAGTTATCCTGTTTTACGTCTATTATTATTGTTATTGGAATTTTAAGATGTTCAGTAGTAAGTTGCGTTAGTCTTAGAAACGTTTGACTGCACGATAAATAAGCTTTACTAGAACCTTTGATATCTTTTTTAGTCTTGAATGAAAGTCTTGTAGGTGTAATGCATTTTTTAAACTTTTACTTGTTGCTGTTTTATTCCTTCATATTTATGTGCACAGTTGGTCAAAATTATTCGTACAATATTATTTACTCATTTAACCTATTAAATCATGAAAAGATATTTCATTATTTTTTGCTCATAGCTTTATATGTTACTGCACCGATATGTTACATGATGCGAGAGCATGTCTGCATGTGGCATGCAGCCTTTCTGTTTGTGTGCAATTTCTTCTTCAACAATCCGTAATGGTTCATACAGTGTGACACGTTCGAAATTTACTGTCAGAACTATAATTAGAAATTTGTGAGTGAATTATGATACTCGAACATTGGTTTCTATCGCGGAAACAAGATACCGGCTACATACGTTCTAAGGTGCACTTTTACTTAACCAAGTTATTGGTGATTATATTCACAAGGCAGCCACAGAAGATTGACAACATCGTCGTTCTGTGGAGGAAGCATTTTGAACTCGTCCTTGTACCTTAGTGAAAGGAAGCAGTGGCTGACAGCGAAACATCCGAGGTATGTGACAGCAACCGAAAAGTGACGGATATATCGAGGTCGTTCAATTGAAAGGCAATTAATTGTACATGGATGAAGCAGTCGTCCAATGCCTATCCATGGAAGGGGGACATAGAGAATGACCGTAACACGACTTCATTGTACAGATGCAGACAGCTGTCACTGACTTGGAGCACCTACCAACGGTCGGAGATGCGTGCTAGCAGCCGTTGGTAGGACGCGCATCACAGTGTCGGCGCAGAAACCTCTGGGAGCCAATGTAATAGATAGAGGCAGTACAGGTTCCTTATGCCATCGTGACAACTAGTTGCTCCTGTGACACTCGTATCTCTCTATTGATATTCGGAATGAAAGTAAGCCTCATTGGCTGGTATTACCATTTTATGTGTAAGAGTCCAAATCTGTTGAGAAATCGCACTTGTGTTGGTTGCAGCAGGATCGGTTGAGATGTCCATCTGCCAGTAACATATGCTTCCTACACCTGTTGCTTCTGCACTGCGCTATACACTAATGAGTAGCAGTATTATCCTGGAAAGGACTGAAATATGCCAGTTGATTAGTTCAAATGGCTCTAAGCACAATGGGACTTAACATCTGAGGTCATCAGTCCCCGCTACAATCTGGAACCGCGAGACCGCTTCGGTCGCAGGTTCGAATCCTGCCTCGTGCATGGATGTGTGTGATGTCCTTAGGTTAGTTAGGTTTAAGTAGTTCTAAGTTATGGGGGACTGATGACCTTAGAAGTTGAGTCCCATAGTGTTCACAGCCATTTGAACCATTTCATCAGTCCCCTAGACTTAGAACTACTTGAACCTAACTAACCTAAGGACATCACACACATCCATGCCCGAGGCAGGATTCGAACGTGCGGCCGTAGCAGCAACTCGGTTCCGGACTGAACCGCCTAGAAGCGCTCGGCCACTGCGGCCGGCGTCGATTTAGTGTTTGTATTAAAGTGCGATGAGAGTGGCGTTTTCGAGGCAAGAGGACGCTACGATACGGCATACAGGGATTAAAATTTCGGAGGCCACGTTAGGGCTTGCACTGCGGTTCGTTCAGCAGCGTGTGAGGGACTACCCGATGAGAAATTTCAGCTGCAATAGACGAGAGAGCAGCCTAAGTTGCAGGTCCCCTTTCAGTGACGTTTTATCCACTACGTGTTGGCTAAAGCCACAGGCTGCTAGTCCCTAAGAATAGAGTTGAATGCCCGCTTGCCTACTTCAGATATTTTGTGGCGGCATTAGGTTATGTTGCACCTGTTAAGGCCATAATTGAATGAATAAGCTTCGACACTGACACGCTTGCCGTTAGAAAGACACGAAATCGAAACACTTTGTACGCGTTGGGTGCCATACGACGCTTTAGTGTGACAGTAAGTCAGGGCTGTTAGGGCAGAGCGGCAGACTGCGGGCTGTGACGCCTCGATGTGTGCTTGTGCGCAGGCAGCGTCTCTGGCTGGGAGCTGGTGCTACACGGCACGGAACAGCCGGCACAGCCCGACGACGCCGCCACCGCCGCGCCGCCGCCGCCGACGGCCGCCCCCGGCACGGCCGCCCCCCGCACGCGGCCCCCGCCGTCGCTGCCCCTGGGGGCGGATGCGGGCAAGCAGCAGCAGCAACAGCAGCGCTGGCCCGCGTACCCCCGGCCGCCAGCGCACCACGACAACGAAGTGGCGCCGCCCCCGGCCGCGGCGCCCGCCTCCGCCCCCGACGCCGCCGCGCGGCCCCCTTCGGTCGGCGACGCCGCCTCCAGCTCCGCCTCCGCCTCGGGCTGCGTGTCGCTCGCCAAGAACGGCCACGGCTGCCTAGGTTTGTGCCTCGCAGTGGCCGCCGGCGCGTCGGCGCTGCTCCTGCAGACAAGGACGCTCGTCTGATGAGGCGCTGAGCCGAACACTGGTGTCCGAGCTAGCCGGAGGGCGAGGGATCCCGTGTGCGGTAGCTAGAGCTGTAAAGTGTGGAGGGGGCACGTACCCAGCTGGAGGGCGGACTGTTTGTTTGGCACAGCTGTTCAGTAAGACCAGCGCGTGCCGGACACACCTGCCGAAAAAAGTACCAGTGACATCTTACTACCTTCCTCGAGACATCATATTCCTCTCTTCAGCTCCTAACCCTATACTCAAACTATTTTGACCCATCCCGAGATACACTGTCTTCGCTTATCGAAAGCGTTGACCTACACCAAGAATTTTTGACTCTAGAGAATATTCCGAACCATTTCATACAGAACGCTGAGAATAAAATGACCCAACAGAAAATTCGAATGTTTTTATTTGGAATAACGACTGTCATGAAATTATGGTGACTTATATTCTGACAGTTATTGTTCAGTTTTGATGTACCATATTTTTAATTGCTCTACCATGGGTAGTTCACCATTGAATGGATTTTGTCTTCTTTTAGCGTATTCATACACTTAACTAGCTATATTGCTCCTCAGTTTCCACAGAATTCATCACATGAATTCCCCCACCGGAATACCAAAGTTTCCTTCTTACCAAACATAAAGCAGTCTGCGACAGTTCCACCTCTTGTCGAACAATTGTATCTACGTGCCAAGGAACAGAAACGCCTATTCTTTACCGGTTGTACCGGCGTACCTCTTTCAAAGGCTTCCACTTCATCGCAACAGATTTATTTTGCACTTCGTGTCTTGGGATCTTTTGTGTCATTCACTAACCTGCTGCCACAGCTTGCAAGCACTGTCATGAGCAGTATAAGATCTTCATCGACTCCCATACTTCGAAAAATTACCACACCTCAAAGGTGAAGTACGTAATCATCAGTCAATTCATTAGCTCAAAAGTCTTTCCAGTACTTGTAAAAAATACAGTTTCCATTTACCAAACACTTAAGTAAGATAATACGTGTCTGTGAATCACACACTGTTAGCGAATGTTAAAAGATTTCTATGTCCTGATTTGCCTATTGGAAATAATGAAAGTGAACAACGTTTTACATACCTTCCCTATAACATTAAACAGTTTTTATCATGCGACCTAACTCCAACCCACGTCGTTTTATCTTTTACATTGTGAGCCATTGACGTTGTTTACCATCTGACAAGCTAAAGAGATGGGACTACACGTATCTGTTCACCGACAATCTCAGAACGTTAACTGAATCTTAATATTTTCAATGGCTTACTGAACAGCTCTGACGGCAAACATTTGACGAAAGATTACTGTGTGGAATCGCTTGTGCTATTCCTTTTCTATATGCTGCGATTCATTCACCATGCATGTCTTCAAATCTTCAAAAAACAGTTTTTTAGCCGAAGAACTTCATTCCTTTCGCGATTCTTTTTACATCAATTTTATTTACGCGCTTCCTTCGGAAGCAACTAGATTGCAGTCTCAAACAAAAATTGTTTTGTAACTACGACTAGTGGAACGTGCAAGGAAAAATGTAAAAAAGAATAAATATTTGGCCTATTCGTCCGGTGCTGAACACTAATATTAAACATGTTTTTGCATTTCATTAATTGCTCAAGAAGTTGGTGGAGCTTTTTTACTAGAGGATATGAATTTAATAACTGCAGTAACTGTAACTGTTTTGTAATTCCGCTGGCAGCTTGACTGCTACGGTAAAAAGAAAAAGAAAGACGAAAAACAGAACTTTTTTCTAAGGACGTATTGTTTAGACCATGATCTTTTCTCGTACCGACCTAAAGTGCATTTTATTTCCGAAACATGTACGTGTGTGTTCATAAACAGTGCCAATTATTCGCGCCTGTTGCGCGATTTCGTAGCGGCTGTGTGTTTGACATTGACTGCGTGCGTGCGTGCATGTGTGTGTGTGTGCGCGTGTGTTTTACGTGATAAACATTCCCCAAGCTCTGAATACTGACGCAATATTCCATAATCGCGAATTTATTGACAAATGTATATTGTTCGTCCATGTCGAATCGGAACAGTCATACACAAAAATTATGTGCCTAGCGTTCTTTGAGCGAAAATATACAGTAGATCGCATAGCCCAGCTAATTTTGGACTGGGGCTCCGGCGTTCTTTACTTCCAAGCGCATGGGCCGCTTATAGAACAGTCTTCGTTCGAGACTGAGTTGTACAAATGTCTTGTGTACGACGGAGCAGCGTTTGGAGAAGAAACGTTCTCCTGTACTATAATACTTGGTTTCATGAGAACGTTGAGATCATATCGGCTCGTTATCTAAACTGTACACCGCGTGAACACTGCTGATCGCTTTTCGTATGGCGGTTGATGTACTGAGCACTGAGGACACATTTCCCGTTCCACTACAGATGTTACCGTCTACGAATTTTAGCTCTCCAGCCTCAATATAAATTACGCACATTATGTAGTATGTATATAAGTCGCTTTTGGGTATGACTGTTCGCGAAGAATCATTACTAAGTGGTTTATATGTACACATGTATTCGTATTTCAAGTGCAATTATGAAAAGCGTTGCAAATGTTGGAACTGTGCTGAAGTGGGGACAGCGCCTGTGTGTAGAAACGTTCTCCTTGACATGAAGGAAAAGTCCGGCAATGTCCCAATATATCCCCCAGCAGTATTAATTACGTGTTAGAGTGCTGTTTAGTTGTAGAGATAGCGAAATATTGCGCATGGAAGCGCAATGTTGGTTGTGTTTCCTTATTTGTTTAAAGTTCTGTTGAGTTATTATTGATAGTGGTTTAATATGGGATTAGCTTTAGTATTGTTTGAACGATTTATTTCATTGTTTTAGTTGAGTTATTTTATGTAATGTCAGCCACCGGGAGCTACTCCATTTGCACGTTTGACGCACAAAATGTTCATCGCAGCTTCCACGAAGTAAGGAAATTTTTATAAGTGGTATCGGGAAATTATGCAAGTGGCTTTACTCGCACGCAAGAGTAGTAAGTGCATTAATTTGTTCACTTGCAAAACCTAAATGTGTTTATTGTTAAACGTATTGATTTTACGCACAGCATGTCAGTTACCGATATGTTCCATTAGAGTTAAATAACACAGTCAGAGGAAGTAAAAGTTATATGTCAATTATACTGAGGACCTTACGAGATTCGGAGCAAACTAAATGTGTCCAGGGAAAATGAAGGCACATGTTTCGTAACATTCCCAACAAATTCTACATTTGGATTTGCAGGATAATTTATGTGCTATTTGCTTTGCTAAGTTTTTATAGTGGGCTCTGTCTAGAAACGTAGAGGCGTTTTACTCTTTCCTAACCCACTGAGTCCTGGAATGTACTGCTTGAGGTGTACGTAATGGGCTGTATTTGTAAATTGTGATGGTTGAAGCTGCCGCGGGAGCTCTTGGTGGTTTTATGTGATGATGATGATAACGCTGATGATGTATGTTTTCGCCTGTACAGCATGCCTCTTGAGTACACGTCTACTTTATTCTGTTGTAAATCTTTCTGTAAGAAATCCACTGTTACTTCACACCATATTCAAAAACACGTACTACATATTGTGTGTGTGTATATAGTTTCTACTAGAGAAAATCTACGAATCACTCAAATGTATGTGTATAACAGTCACGTAATTACTTTTTAATTTTTGTTATCAAGACACGGTACTAAAATACCTTCCTTCATGCGGCCGGTTAATTTCGTCAGTTGTTCCTTTGCTGACATTCTCCGTTTTGCTTGTTTCACGTCTGCATTCGGGTTAGTGTCGAAGGTCTAGTAGCTTCTCTCTAGTAGGAGCTCAGTACCCAAAGCTTACGTTAGTTCCTGTGTGCAAGTAAGTTAATGCAGAGGCAGCTGGTAAGATTGTGTTGGATGATTTGTCTTGATGTTTCTTTGTAAGACGACATATCTTTCACGAATAGAACAGTATTTGTACAGTAAGATTAAGGATGAAAATTATAAAACGAAGGTGTTTTCATACCGATGTTATTGTGATGTAAAAAAAAAAAACAAGAAAGCGCATAAAAAGAGTAGAAAGAGAGAAATGATATTATTTAAAAATAAAAACTGATATGAACAGAAGGCAGCTCTTATTGACAACATTCCAATATTCGGACGTGGCGGACGGAACAGCATCATGCAAAGGACACAAGATGCGATGACTAGACTGCGTGCAGGCAGATTTGGGTAGCAACTAATGAAAATTTATTTTGAAGAAATGGTTTGGTGGATTTTGTTCACTTCCAGACGGAGGTCGTAACACTCAGACAGTACTGTTTGATTGTACGTACCTCCGTAGCTCAGAATAGCTCTCTCTATCTAGGTTTTACGTTAAAAATTGGTTTTCTGTTCCATATTCACATGTAAAATAGTTCTGAGCACAGTCAACATGTAGTAGCTAGACATTGCCTGTAGTAACTAGGGACAAATCACATACTTACAGAAAATATATAAAATAATTACATACTTAAAATAAAGTTTGTTGTGTTTAGTGGAATAATGATTAAGAAAGTACTAGCCAAAATATAAACAGTGAAATTACTCATTGCGTGACGCAACTAACGTGAATTTGCGTAGGACATCTACACACATTGCAGCTGTTATTTGGAATTATAGAAACAAAGTAAGATTAATAACTGAAGAAAAGTGTTTGAGTATTACATCGTATGCACGAAGAATACTTTACCCCATCTCTAGGGAATTCATCGCAAAAATTTCACTTATGATTCGCACATTCAGTCAACAATCACTAGTTTCACAGAGGAAATTTTCTCGACTGAAGTGCTGAAGCCGTAACTCGCGTTGTCATGTGTGTGATATGTCCCTGAAACTGAAGGCACAACATCGTCTGCTGCCTGTGCCTGATGCCGTTCCACGTCTTGTGTCCACACTCACTTCCATCATTCCTTTCGTACCAATGTCAGCTTTCCGTTTGTTTCGTCAAGCTGTTACGTCTGAGAGTATGACAGACAAAAGAATGTTTCTTGGCTCACTGTTTTCCTTTTATTTTCTTTTTCTTGTTGCCTGGTGTGTTACTGTGCTTCTCTGGTTTTCATTCACGCTTGCAACAGCTGGGAAAAACGAGAAAATATTGTTAATTGGGCTGATTATTTTACGAAATGAAACACTGACGTTACAATAGAAGTGAGTAGGGTTTGAAATATTTCGCTAAACCACGCCTTCCATGACCACGGGATAAATGCGTTTGATTTCCGCCATGACCATCATTTTAGAGATGGTTGAGGAACTCGGCTCTTCGATAGAGGATGTCAAATTAAACATCTTTTAGCCGTCAATTTTCAACCTTATTTTCTTTGGCAACCACTTTTAGCGTTTTACTACGCCATCTTGAGACCCCTGAATGACATGTAGGAAGAATCTACCTCGCTTGTGCTCAAAACAGAGGCCAGCAGTATTGGTTTTAGTAGATATTTTCTACAGTGATCACTTCAACCATAAACTGCCGACTGTTCAGTTCCCAGTATGGAAGTATTCTCCGGAGGCATTATTTTTAAATTGTAATTAATTATGTAGTATCCAAAGAAGAGAGATCTCAGCCATTATGTTTGGATAATGAGAAAACCTCTTGCAAGGTCGTCCTATGTTTACGTCTTTCGAAGGCTCGACTTCTCCACGATGCTTCATTCGTGCCTTCAGTACACGATAATTATTCTATTGTTACTGCTAATGATTAGGAAGCGGTAAGGGGTAACCAGAAACGATAACATTCTGATTGAGGTTTACAGTTTCGCTCACTTTCTCCCTTCGGAATCTCACCCTGTGCATTTTCACGACCCTCTTTCATCCATTATCATGGAATATTGCAAGACTGCTTTCGATCCAAAGCTTCGTTGTCGTCTGAGACCCCTGTGCGGCCATTTTAAATTTTGGTTTTCTTGACCTCTCCAAAACTTGAAGCAGATGCGTAGTAGAATGAGATTTTCACTCTGCAGCAGAGTGTACGCTGATATGAAACTTCCTGGCAGATTAAAACTGTGTGCCGGACCGAGACTCGAACTCGGGACCTTTGCCTTTCGCGGGCAAGTACTCCACCGGGAGAGCTTCTGTAAAGTTTGGAAGGTAGGAGACGAGGTACTGGCAGAAGTAAAGCTGTGAGGACGGGGCGTGAGTCGTGCTTGGGTAGCTCAGTTGGTAGAGCACTTGCCCGCGAAAGGCAATGCTCCCGAGTTCGAGTCTCGGTCCGGCACACAGTTTTAATCTGCCAGGAAGTTTCAGATGCGTAGTAGTTTATTAACGCCACGGACGTTGAAACTTCCTGGCAGATTAAAACGGTTTGTCGGACCGAGACTCGAACTCGCGATCTTTGCCTTCGCGGGCAAGTGCTCTACCATCTGAGCTACCCAAGCACGACTCACGCCCCGTCTTCACGGCTTTACCTCAGCCAGTACCTCGTCTCCTACCTTTCAAACTTTACAGAAGCTCTCCTGCGAACCTTGCAGAACTGGCACTCCCGGAAGAAAGAATATTGCGGAGACATTGCTTAGCCACAGCCTGGGGGATGTTTCCAGGATGAGATTTTCTCTCTGCAGCGGAGTGTGCGCTGATATGAAACTGAAAGGCAGAGGTCCGGAGTTCGTGTCTCGGTCCGGCACAAAGTTTTAATCTGCCAGGAAGTTTCATATCAGCGCACACTCCCCTGCAGAGTGAAAATCTCATCCTGGAAACATCCCCCAGGCTGAGGCTAAGCCATGTCTCCGCAATATCCTTTCTTCCAGGAGTGCTAGTTCTGCAAGGTTCGCAGAAGAGCTTCCGTAAAGTTTGGAAGGTAGGAGACGAGGTACTGGCAGAAAAAAAGCTGTGAGTACCGGGCGTGAGTTGTGCTTCGGTAGCTCAGTTGGTAGAGCACTTGCCCGCGAAAGGCAAAGGTCCCGAGTTCTAGTCTCGGTCCGGCACACAGTTTTAATCTGCCACAAAGTTTAATATCAGCGCATACTCTGCTGCAGAGTGAAAATCTCATTCCGGCCACCGATGTTTTCTATGAGTCAGTCTTGCAATACGACTCTATTGATTGTGTCGACGAGACTCCGTACATTAATAACGCTCCAGTACGGTCCCTCGGTTCTTTGTTTGCATTTATTGTAGAAGATAGTTGTGTTTCGTGAAATATTACCATTTGTAGACTGGTTCGGTCGCTATGCCCAACTATTGGCAGTGTCCTCCCAAGAGTCAGGGTCGATTAGAAGCTCAGATTGTAGGAGGGTGTTCATATGCTGCCTCTGGTGGCACAATTCCCAGTGGACCACAGATATTCTAACCAACATTCTTGTTGGCATCTGTTTTACTGTAGTTTCGAGATACACTGTGTAGGTGTAGTACAGCCTAAAGATGTAAACCGCTTGTGACATCCAATCATGCAAAGCAGACTGAAATTTCTCTGAAATCCGCTTGTAACATGGAAAAATCAGTGATTGCTGTTGAGGGCTGACGATGAACGTTAGGGTCGGGGTTGTGGAAGGCTGGTGAGATGGGAGCCCAGCTGTTGCAAGGACTGCTAGCAGCAGAGCAGAGCAGAGGAGAGGAGAGAGAGAGAGCAGTTGCAGGGAGTCGTGGTCGTGGTCGTGGTCGTGGTGTCTGTGTGGGTGGTGCTGGTGGCGGGCTTCTCTCCACCCCGCCTCACCCTGCCTGGAGGCGGCGCGTCGGCGTCGCGGCGCAGCTCGCCCCCACACGGTGAGTGGCCGCGCTAACCACCTGCTAACCACCGCTAACCAACCACTAACCAACCACCCCGCCGCACACCCGCCCCGGCCGCACGCATCCCTAATCGAACCGCGCTGGCTGCGCACGCGACTCGCATAGTTACAGCGCGATAGAACAAAGTTTATACACTGTCCGATCAAAAGTAGCCAGGCACCTATTGACGAATGTTGATGTGTCGTCTCTCCACCATTCGTCGTTATAACGACTTTGAAATTTGCTGCGGACACTCTCGGTGAGGTGTCTGGATTTGTGCAGGACTGGTAGCTCGTTGTCCCTCAAGAGCCGAAACCAGAGGAGATTGTGTTGATGGACGCTTGGGTGTGGAGCGAAGTCGGTATTCTAACTCATCCCAGACGTCACCACTAAACACTTCCGGGCTGAGATGCCATGGTCTATACATAAGACTCTCCCCTGACGTTTCGTCTTCGACTGCGGAAGGCATCCTCCGAGGACAATTGGCGAACTGCAACGAGAGCGCGAGTGAGCGCCGAATTTAAAAGCCATCCAGAGGGCGCCGCTGTCAATCACGTGACGTCGGCTGTGCTATGATCTCTTGCCAACTTAATGAATTGAAATTAATCGATCGTCACGCTGTTGCTGCAATGTTGACATCCATAATGCCTTCATCTTTTCTATTAAAATTATTGCAGTGTTTGGTAATCTCAATAGCCTCTCTGTACGTTCGCGCATAATAATGTGACGTTTTGCTATGACGGTCGTCTCACTAAACTTTATTTCATGATCACCTTCCTGAAACACATGGACCACGGCATCTCAGCCCGGAAGTGTTAAGTGATGACAACACCCGCCGTGAACGCCTTCATTCTATCATCTCAGAGGTGTTCAGTTGGCTGCAGGTCGAGACTCTGGGCAGGACATTACGATTGGCAGTCGAAAAGTTTCTAGCCCTATATGGTTACCGTAACGTTTCCCGCAAACACCACCAGCTACTCTTATGGTGACCCTTTGTGGATATGAAAGTCAAATGTCGCGGCTCCAGTTTCGTTAGCTTTGGAACTAGGATGCATTGTATACCGTAGCGTAAAATGGCGAATATCGAGAGAATAGAGAACCGTACTGCGATTGAATATCTTCATTCGAAGAGAATGACGCCCGATGAAACTACGGAGGACATGCGGAATACACTTAAGGACAGTGCTGCTTCTTATGCAACAGTGAAAAACTGAATGTCCGACTTCAAACGTGGAAGAACTAGTGTGGAAGATGCACCGACGAGCGGAAGGCCTGTGACCGTTGCCACTGGTGAAACAGCGACTGCAATTCACGATGCGATTTTGCAGGATCGTCGAACAACGTTGCAGCACATTGAAGCCACATTTGGAATCTCTCATGGGTGTACTGATGACATTGTTGTGAATAATGTGGGAATGCGGAAAGTTTCACCTCGGTGGGTCCCGAAGGACTCGAATGCAGTGTTGCGAAGAAATCGTCCGCCAATTTGAAGCGGATGAAGGCGGCTTTCTTGAAAGGTATCTGACGATAGACGAAACATGGGTTCACCACTGTGATCCTGAGACAGAAACGACACTCGCAACAATGGAATCATTCTTCATCCCCTACCCGAAAAAAATTCTGAGAGCAAAAATGAGCCGGTAAGGTGAGAGAATCGGTCTTCTGGGATGCAGATGGGGTAATTATGATAGATTACTTCCAAAAGGGCGTAACTATCATTGCGCCGTAAAATAGCTACCTGCTGCGCCGTGTCAGAGAAGAGACAAAGAAAGAAACGCGCGGAAAATTGGCGCGTGGAATTATTTTGCATCAGGACAACGCACTGGCGCACAAAGCCCTCGCAACACAGGAAACTCTGCGTGACTGCGAGTTCGAATTGTTACGGCATCCGCCAAATACTCCAGATTTGGCTCCATCAGACTTTTTTCTTTTCCCAAACCTAAAACAAAACCTCGGAGGACGACGAGTTGACAATGATGCTGTGAACGCTCCGTTGGACTCGAAATCGAAGACCTTTTATTTGAATGATTTGCAGACATTATCTGAGCGTGCCTGTAACTGTATTAGTGTACACAGGTATTAAGTTGAAAAATAAATTGGTATTATGTAATGTCTGTCATTTCAAGAATTTTGTTAATCAAACACCATTGGCTCAAAGATGCTGCTATATTTGAGGGTATGTTACTAGCCTAATAAAATCATCCGCCTCCGAATTGTTCTGACATTTCTTGCGGTACACATTGCTGTAAGATCTGTTTACATCCTTCCACATTTAGCGTTTTCGTAAGCGTGTTATGGGAACCACAACCTACTCACGAAAAACTCGCCGTACCGTAATACTGCGTCCTCCGCATTTCAGTGTTGGCACTGTACGTGATGATAGGTAATGTTCTCCAGCCATTCGCCAAACCCAAACTATTTCATGACACTGCCATAGAGTACAGCGTGATTGAGCAGTCGAGATCACTCGTTTCGAGTCATCCACAGTGCCTTTTCTACAAGGACTCGATACATAAATTGAGTTGATATCATTTTTATCGATGTAGCGATACAGAAAATGGTTCACCACAGTTTTTACCGTCACTTGGTGAAAATCTGGCCTTTTACATTGGAGTGTACGTGCTATATAAGAAAATGGGCGGGAAACACTGTGTATATGCACACAGAAAGTGTCTGTGCCATAAAGTTAGAAATAAAGTGCACCTAAAAGGAAGCTAGATGTTTTTGCGAAGAAACAGGTCTGCTATACTGTAAACGAAAAGTCCTGGAACTCTGTGGCCATTGAGTTGACGCTGGTGTGAGAACCATTCATTTAAAAAAAAATGATAAAAGCTATCGTACAATCTCTTTGTAGTAAAGCCTGCAACAATACGGCTGGAAGATAATTACATAGTCGCTCTCCTTTCAGTTTTCAGAAATTCACATAATATTTAAAACGAAATTAAAACGAGAAGGACTTTTTAAGGATTCTATTGTGGAGCTCACAGGCCGACAGATACCAGGGCTGGCCTTCAAAACTTTGCAGCCTGCAGCACAACGCACCACTCTGTCAATGGCATTGAGGCTGACGACTTGGACGAGGCCATTAAAACTTACACAGCTTTCTCGCAGATGCGATTCTTATTTTGCATAAACTTTGCGTCACAGACTGCCAAATGTTTGGAGCTATAACCAGCCAGCGTGGTAAATCACGTATTTGTAATATTCTGCATGCCTTCTAGTAAATGTTGTGGTTTATGGATATCTCTTGTATTGTTGTATGATCACGTATGTCTGTTAGTCCTCATTTACAACATGAAAACTAAATTTCACGTAATGCATGACTAACAACGTTATAACAGGTATTAAAATGAAAATATACAGGATGTCACGGGCATAAATGGATGTATTTTTATTGGTGACTGAGGATAGAGTAGTGATAACATACATCAGTATTTACTTTCTTTGTAGACTAATATTTATAGCTATTATGAGTAGTACGTTTTTTTGGTAGGTTAGTACCTCCAAGTAAAGATACCAAGAGCAAGCCGTTATTTATTATTTTCCCCTCGGCAGCGTATCATGTGATGAGAAATGTGGACAAGTGGACGCAAAACGGTTAGTGCATACTGACAGATGTAGTCTACATAGTGGTTCAGTCACGACCGTTCAGTAAATATGAGGTCATTAAGTTTGTTACTGCTTGTGGTAAGACTGTGACACATACAGAAAAAAAAATCAACACACTGAGCTGTGTTCGTATTTAAGTACCACGTATAGAAATATGTGCATTTATACCCGTTATACTCGGTGTAATGGGATAAATTTATAAAGGAACGTGTTATCGTTTGGTACTGATAGAATATGTATTATAGCTTTTCATTTATGGAGCTCTTCAGATTTTAACACTTATTAGAATTTACAGGTGAGAGAGTGAAATTATCGCTGTATTTAGAAAACGTTTTTCAAGCTTTTCCTATCGGTAAAATCGATATACTTTGTATTCTCCTTGAGAGAAATTCAGTTTTATGGGAAAACACAGGAAAATGACATTTCGTTTTAAGTACAGCTTAAGACTGAATTATTTGTAGAGTGGATAGTAGGGGGGCTGTCTGCTAAATAACGCAGTATAAATCCGGGAGGCTTTAATTAAACTACTTGAGAATATTTCCAGAAAGAGATTTTCACTCTGCAGCGGATTGTGCGCTGATATGAAACTTCCGGGCAGATTAAAACTGTGTGCCGGACCGAGACTCGAACTCGGGACCTTTGACTTTCGCGGGCAAGTGCAATTTTTTCGTAAGTTGAATCTTCTCGGGGCGGACGTCGTAAGACATCCGTTTAAGTTCGTTGTTGATTGATTAACTCAGTTTTTTATTACAGAGGGCAGCTAACCCTCTGACCGAACACGCTGAGCTACCGTGCCGGCTTTTTTTGTTGTTGATCGTTGTGTTCGGTCGTTGCGGACGTCACATGACATCCGGTCAAGTTCGTTTGTTGATCCTTCCACTCAGTTTTTTATTACAAAGGCCAACCAGCTCTCTGACCGAACACTCTGAGCTGCCGTGCCGGCAACCGTCTGAGCTACCCAAGGACGACTCACGCCCCTTCCTCACAGCTTTACTTCTGCCTTTACCTCGTCTCCTACCTTCCAAACTTTACAGAAGCTTTCCTGCGAACGAGGAGAGCTTTTGTAAGGTATGACCTAAGCAGTTTGGTCCCTTAGAAATTCACACAGATTTGAACATTTTGTTAAATATATTCGAGATGTGCTTACAGGCAGAGCAACAAATAAAAAGATCACAAAGTTTGTAACGATTTTAACCAAATTTGGTACACATTTTAGTTAAGATCCGGAAAGAAGTGCCGTGGGGATAAGAACTACCAGATTCTCATCGACATAGGGATGCTAACATGGAGAGAAAAGGGGGGAAGAGGAGATGGACAGACAGGGAGAGGGAAGGACGATATACGCACAGATAGGAGGAAATGGATAGAGGTAGGAGAGGGGGAAATGCATGGAAAGGGGAGATGGACAGAGAGAGGAAAGAGGAGTAGATGGACAGAGAGAGGAAAGAGGAGATGAACTGAAAGAGGGGGTGGAGAACATGGTCAGAGGAAGGAGGGGGGAGGAGTTCGACAAAGACTGGGGGTGGAGGAAGTGGAGAGAGAGAATGGGCGTAGGAGACAAGAAGAGGGGGTGGGGGGCCAACGGCAGAGAGAGGCAGAAGGAGGAGGTGCCTAACAGAGGGTTGCAGTAGAAACGTACCCGACATTTTTTTAAAAAGTAATTGTATAACTGTGGGTAACAGCGCGGGGCGCAGAGTGTACAGCACACGAGAGAAAGGACGCTCTCTCTCTCTCTCTCTCTCTCTCTCTCTCTCTCTCTCTCTCTCTCTCTCCCCCACTCTCTCTCTCTCTCTCCCACTCCCTTCGTCCCTCCTTCCCTCACACACACACACACACACACACACACACACACACAGACTCAGTTTCTGTATGTACGTCTGTGTGCTCGCGCACGTGTGTGTGTGTGTGTGTGTGTGTGTGTGTGTGTGTGTGTGTGTGAGTAGAGTCACTGTTGTTGTGCACGTTTTACCATCGGTTATCCCTGTCCAGCGTCAACTAGACAACAGAGGCGGCGGCAGCGGGGCTGGGGACCCGCCCACACTCGCAACTCTAATGAAACGCTTTATCGGCGGCCGTGTGCCTCCCGGCGGAGTCGGCGCGTGTTTTTTATTCGTCCCAAGTCTACTCGCGGCGACCGCAGGCTGCGGCCGTGTGAGTTATCGGTGCAAAAGCTGGCGCGCCGAGCACCCCGGCCGTGTTAACACGCCTGCTGTGCCGCACCGAACCGGCGAGCAAACGACCGAGCGGACGGCGAGCAGCAGCCCGGACAGCAGCATTCAGGCCGCAACCCAACAAGCAGCGACAGGGCTAGCGCGGCTCGTAGGCCTCCCAACTTCTGTTTGGGGACCAACTTCTGTTTGGGGAAAGGGTGTGGCGCGTTGGGAGGCTGCTGTAAACTGTTGCGTACAAAATGCGGTTATTTTAAACAGAAATACGATCGTGCCGTGTTACCGAATTATGTCGACTATGTTGTTGCCATCCAAAAATGTGTAGCTGCCTAACACAACTACACAACTAATGTTTCGCGGCACAGAGTTGAGGGTTTCCGCAAATCATACAACGCTGAGGATAGAGTACTCCGCTGTATGGCCATCGATCCTATTCTGTCAAGATACGTAGCTACGTCATTCGTAAATGGAAAGCACCAGAGCATGGAAGAAGGAGTATTATTTAATGTTATTTTTAAGCCTATCTAGTAAATTTATATTAACAACTAGCGTTTTCTTCCAAGCTTCATCTGTGTTCGACACATCTCGTCCTTACCCGTGTCTGTGTCCAGCTCTTCCTCCCTCATTCCCTCATCTCTTACCTCCCCCACTCCTCTATCTGTCCATTGCCGTCTCTCTGCTCTCCAGCTGTATCTTCCTACACCACCTTCCATGGGATCATATTTTGTTCGATACCTTCTCAGTTCATCCATTCCTCTTCCCGTATCTTTCTGTCCATTTCCTGCACCCTCCCCTTTCTATCCATCCACTCCTCATCCTTTCTCTGTCCATCTTGTCCTCTTTCCCCATCTCTATCCATACACTTCTTCCCTCTCTGACCATGTATCCCCCCGCCCCCTCTCACTCCCCACCTCCTCCGACCATCTTGTCGCTCTCTCTGTGGTGCATCCCCTGTGCCCCCCTCTCGTCCATCCCAACCTACTCCAACCTCTATCCATCTCCTCCTTTCCTCTCTCGCTCTCTCTCTCTCTCTCTCTCTCTCTCTCTCTCTCTCTCTCTCTCTGACCGCGTCCTACTGCTCAACCTCCCACCTGTCTTTCCAACCACTCCGTTATCCTTCTCAGCCTTCGCCAGGAATGCCCATCCGCATGTGTACCCCAGCAAACAGATCAGTAAAGCAGGCTACTAGCCATTATGCCTATCGTGCAGAGCATCCTGTATGGTATAGCGTGAAAAAAGACTCGATTTGTCGGTTTTTCCGCCCCTGTTGGTGCTATGATGTTATATATCCTATGATTCTGAAACTCGTGAAGTTTGCTGTTCGTGTGTCAAAGTTGTTTGGAATCGATCATGGAGTTTCGGGAAGTATCCTGGATAGACACACGTATATGCATCCACTGATCAGGCAGAACAATATGACCATCTACCTAATAGCTGGTATGTCCTCCTTTGGCACCGTTAACAGCAGTGACCCATCGTCATGAGGCCGTGGTAGGTCGCTAGAGGGAGTTGGCACCCAGGCCATTTTTTTCTTTTTTCTTTTTATTTATTTAATTTAATTTTATTCTTTTTTAATTCATCAGTCTTTGATCTGGTGTGATGAGGCCCGCCACGAATTCTTGTCCTGTGCCAACCTCATCTCAGCATAGTACCTGCAACCTACTTCCTCAAGTATTCGCTTGATGTATTCCAAATCTATCTTCCTCTACAGTTTTGCCGTCTACAGTTCCCTCTAGTACCATGGAAGTCACTCCCTCATGTCTTAACAGACGTCCCGTTATCCTCTCCCTTCTTCTTGCCAGTGGTTTCCATATATTCCTTTCCTCTCCGATTCTGTGCAGAACCTTCTCACTCCTCACCTTATCAGTCCACCTAATTTTCAACATTCGTCTATAGCATTACGTCTCAAACGTAACCTATGTTTGATACTAGTAGACTCCTCTTGGCCAGGACTGCCCTTTTTGCCAGTACTAGTCAGCTTTTGATGTCCTCCTTGATTCATCCGTCTACTTTGTGACCATCAATTCTGATCTTAAGTTTCTCGCTGTTCTCATTTCTGCTACTCCTCTTCACTTTCGTATTTCTTCTATTTACTCTCAGTGCACATTCTGAACTCATTAGACTGTTCATTCCATTCAGCAGGTCAGAATTCTTCTTCACTTTCACTTAGGATAGCAATGTCGTCAGCGAATCGTATCACTGATATCATTCCACCTTGAATTTTAATCCCACTCCTGAACCTTTCTTTTATTTCTATCATTGCTTCTTCCGTGTACAGATTGAACAGTAAGGGCGAAAGATTACATCCCTGTCTTACACCCTTTTTAATTCGAGCACTTTGTTCTTGGTCGTCCACTCTTATAATTGCCAGTTGGCTTTAGTGTCTATTGTATATTACCCATATCTCCCTGTAGCTTACCCCTATTTTTCTCAGAATTTAGAACATCTTGCACCATATTGCATCGTCGAGCGCTTTTTCCAGGTCGACAAAATCCTATGAACGTGACTTGATTTTTCTTGAGTCTTGCTTCCATTATCAAACGCAACGCCAGAATTAGCTCTCGGGTGCCTTTACCTTTCCTAAAGCCAAACTGATCGTCATCTAACACATCTTCAAGTTTCTTTTCGATTATCTTGCATATTATTCTTGTCAGCAACTTGGACGCATGAGCTGTTAAGCTGATTGTGCGATAATTGTCGCACTTGTCGGTTCTTGCAGTTTTCGGAATTGTGTGGTATGCCGCCAGACTCATACGTTCTGCATACCAACGCGAATAGTCGTTTTGTTGACATTTTCCCCAATGATTTTAGAAACTCTGATGGAACGTTATCTATCCGTTCTGCCTTATTTGATCTTATGTCCTCCAAAGCTCTCTTAAAATCTGATTCTGATACTGAATCCCATATGTCTTCTAAATCGACTCTTCCTCCTCCTCCTGCTCCACCTCCTCCTCCTATCACATCACACACATCTTTCCCTCCTCCCCCCCCCCCCCTTAACCATTCCCTAGAGACATTGAATGTACTCTTTGCAGCTATGCTCTCTTTCCTCTGCATTTATACTCTTAATGTGACCACCTGTGCTTTTAATGTACAGGAGGTTTTTTAGATGTTCCTATATGCTGAGTCAGTCCTTACAACAATCGTTTCTTTTTGTATTTCTTCACATTTTTCATGCAGCCATTTAGTCTTAGCTTCCCTGAACTTCCAATTTGTTTCATTTCTCAGCGGCTTGTATTTCTGTATTCCTTAATTCGTGTGAACATTTTTGTACTTTCTTTTTTCATCGATCAGCTGTAGTATTACTCCTGTTATCCTTGGTCTGTTCGCACGTACCTTCTTTGTATCCATGTTTTACTTTGCAACTTCTGTGAGTGTCCTTTTTAGAGATGTCGGTTCCTCTTCAGCTGTACTGCCTACTTACTGAGCTATTCCTTATTGCTGCATCTAGAGCCTTAGACAAATTCAAGCGTATCTCATCTTTCTTTAGTAGCGCGTATACCACTCCTTTGGGTATCGATTCTTCTAGACTAATCTCTTCATCACTACTACATTGTGATCTGAGTCTGTATCTGCTACTGGGTACACCTTACAATCCATTGTCTAAATCTCTGTCTGACCATGATGTAATCTAATTGAAACCTTTTTGTCTCATCCTTTTCCACGTGTGCCTCCTCATCTTGTAATTCTTGAACAGAGTATTCGCTATTACTAGCAGATATTTATTACAGAACTCAGGCTTTCTTCTCTCTCATTCCTCGTCTCAAGCCCATATTCTCCTGTAACCATTTCACTCTGCAGCGGGCACACAGCGGGCACACAGTTTTAATCTGCCAGGAAGTTTCATATCAGCGCACACTCCGCTGCAGAGTGAAGATCTCATTCTGGAAACATCCCCCAGGCTGTGGCTAAGCCATGTCTCCCAAGTATCCTTTCTTTCAGGAGTGCTAGTTCTGCAACGTTCGCAGGAGAGCTTCTGTAAAGTTTGGAAGGTAGGAGACGAGATACTGGCAGAAGTAAAGCTGTGAGTACCGGGCGTGAGTCGTGCTTCGGTAGCTCAGTTGGTAGAGCACTTGCCCGCGAAAGGCAAAGGTCCCGAGTTCGAGTCTCGGTCGGGCACACAGTTTTAATCTTCCAGGAAGTTTCATATCGGCGCACACTCCGCTGCAGAGTCAAGATCTCATTCTGGAAACATCCCCCAGGCTGTGGCTAAGCCATGTCTCCGCAGTATCCTTTCTCTCAGGAGTGCTAGTTCTGCAAGGTTGCCGGCCGAAGTGGCCGTGCGGTTAAAGGCGATCCAGTCTGGAACCGCAAGACCGCTACGGTCGCAGGTTCGAATCCTGCCTCGGGCATGGATGTTTGTGATGTCCTTAGGTTAGTTAGGTTTAACTAGTTCTAAGTTCTAGGGGACTAATGACCTCAGCAGTTGAGTCCCATAGTGCTCAGAGTCATTTGAACCATTTTTTTTCTGCAAGGTTCGCAGGAGAGCTTCTGTAAAGTTTGGAAGGTAGGAGACGAGATACTGGCAGAAGTAAAGCTGTGAGTACCGGGCGTGAGTCGTGCTTCGGTAGCTCAGTTGGTAGAGCACTTGCCCGCGAAAGGCAAAGGTCCCGATTTCGAGTCTCGGTCGGGCACACAGTTTTAATCTTCCAGGAAGTTTCATATCAGCGCACACTCCGCTGCAGAGTGAAGATCTCACTCTGGATACCTATATCTGTCATCCAAGTTCATTTCAAATCGATGACCAGCTACGTTAGAGGAGCCACTGTAGGCAGAGGATCACTTACATATTTATGCATTGAAGGTTATCACGACTGGATGTCATAGTTGCTGTTGCTGACAAGTCTTCCGAACTATATGGGCGTTATCTAAGAAACTTTTTTTTTTGACTCCTGCAATTTCGTCAAGAGCTGCGCTGCCGACTAACGAGCCGGATATCGAAGGGTGACATCAGTACTGTGTAAACTATGCGTAGTCGAGTTTACTCGTAATCAGTTGAGAGAATCTTTGTCAGAGATCTCTTTTACAAAGATTGTTCGTGCTGATCTGGTGTAAATTTGCTCACACCCAGTTTATACCGTATTTATGTCACTTTAGAAACGAACACACAGAGTCAAGACCGCAAAAACATTTTTTCTGATGGTGACTGGTTTCAGTCAGTTTTGGCCATCCTCAGACCCTCATACCATGAAGGCAGGTGGAGGCAGTGAATGGAATGGGTGTTGTTGCTCCACGAATCTGAGCACCCACTTCCTTCACCGCCACCACCTTCCATCATGGTGTGAGGGTCTGAGGATGACCAAAAACTGACCGAAACCAGTCACCATCAGAATAAGTGAATAGGAATACTAAGAAACGCCATATGTCCAAAATATTAAACTTCTCAGGGGACACAAGAAAAACTTTCCAAGTATTAAAATTTTGCTGAAATTTCGGTTTTCATCTCACTTTACTTTTAAAATGAATATTGATGGGAGAATGCCAATGCACTGACGACAATCGTGATAAGTTTTTTTGACGTTAAGTTAAAATTTATTTTGTAGACATGTAGGCTTTCTCAATATTTTGTAATAAATAAGCGTGAGACATTACTTAACTCACACTTTATTGTTAATATGGACAGAAATCAAAAAAATTATACCTATTTGCCATTCTCTTTGGAGTTATACTCCACACATTGTTTGACACATGTTGTACAATTGTATACGTATATTTCTCTTCAATTTAGGTAATACACCAGTTGCAGAACAACACAGAAAATGCCAGAAAATTTGTTTCCCGTATATCGTGACCAGCCTTCATGTTTAAAGTACAACATGATAGGTAACAATTTTATGAAAAAAATGGATGTACGGAATTTCTCCATATTCTTATTCAAATGCTTTTGCGGTCGAGTCTGTTTTTATACGTTTTAGAGCATTTTTTGCCAAATAACTTTTCTCCACGAGAAATGTTCTCAAAAATTAATTATTTATGTCCCTTTTCGACCCTGAGCTTTGTCAGCAGGGCTCAGCATCGCCAGGAGCACCTTAGGAAGAAGTACAGCGCAGCTGTGGACGAAACGTCAGGAACTGAGAAGTTTTTGTTCGGCAGTGGCCTTACAGCCGAGAAGACTCATCAGCTACTTCAAAATTTAACTATTCTGTATTTGCTACCGTTCCTGCTGCGACAGTCTCGATAACAGAATCGTTTGTTTTGGCCCTCGGTTATGTCTCATTCGCTGTTGGCTCGGCAGGGGCGAGGCTGGCCGTGATCCGGTGTGCGTGTTTGCAGGCTGCTCCGCCGACCTCTGGCTGCTGTGGCCGCGATCGCCGGCGGCCCGCTGCGTGGCCGCCTGTCCTGAGCAGACGTTCGCCGCGCCGCCGCCCGGCGGGGGTGGCGCGGGGGCGGCGACGGGGGTGGGCACGTGCGAGCCGTGCCACTACTCGTGCCTGGCGTGCGCCGGCCCGGGGGCGGGCGACTGCACGCGCTGCCACGGCGACGCCGAGCCGCGGCCGTCCGCGCAGGGGGCGGACCGCCTCTTCTGCTGGCCTCGGGCGGCTGCCGCTGCCGATGGCCTCGCCCCCGGCCGCTCAGAGTGGTGAGCGAACCAGCCAGTAGTTGCTCGTGACGTGCAGAACCTCCGCCGTACCAGATTTGTTCCCTTCCAATAACGACGCACCACGACAGTTGTTTCTCTGCACAGACTGTTATCGGAAAAACGCAGACAATACTCAGGGTACTGTGCAGCTCGACAAACCGATCGTTTCTCAAGAGGCAACCCTTGTATACTTTCGAGGCTGTGTGGCGTCCAGTCTGGAGCGAGGTGGCGAACAGACGTTTGTATCCGAGTTAGCTACCGAACCCGTTAGCTATCAGTGTAAAGTGCACACCCACACTGTACCTACCGGGGGGGGGGGGGGTCAATATCAAATATGAAAAGTACTTTCGCTACTTGAGATGGCCCCCATCAAAAACGAGCTACCGGAGGACAATAGAACTTCGTGGAACCATTTGTAAGGACATGCAGATAAGAAATAATGAATGAACCATTGCCAGAAACACATTTTAATTTCGATACGAGAGGGTAACATTTGTTGACGACGTACCATGATTACGTTCCAGGCTGCAAAAGCTGCTCAATGAGATAACCATCTGCGTCCATAACGACCTGGAACCGCGGTGGAGACTGCTCTACTGTTGTCCAACACAACGGTGGGCCATGGGACGTTCAGCTGTCGTGGCACGGCTTAAAGACCGCAAATGGAGTCCGACATTCTCAGTCACTATTCTTCTTGTTCTGATACTACAGGTTGCTCACCTCGCCCGATGAATGTTGAATTTCTGTAACTGTGACGCGCACGGATGCTTGTGTTTCAACCCTAAGTAATCACACCAACAACGTCACCTAACGGCAAGACATGGCACACACACTACTAACATTCCAAATCCTGCACCTACTAGTCTGAACATTATTCCTACTGAAGTTAGGCACCTGTACGGTAAATGGAATTCCGTCTACAATGGCTTCAGTAGCGAAAATTTAATTATAACCAGCCTGTACTTTAGAATAATTTTATGGCAGTATATCCGTATAATTACATATAGAACGCTCGACAACTTGCAGAGTAACCTGTTGCTCGACAACTTTTCTTCTTTAGGACATCGTTATTTTACTCAGAACTAACATTGAAGTAAGTCCACAAGAAGAGATCTTTTTGTCCACTTCTTACGGAACGCCGATTTTTCATAAAAGTGGAGTTAAACGTACGCAGTGGCTACTTAATTTCCATTTCTTCGAAGCCTCACTTCCTCGTTACTGTCTTCGTATATTACGAACGTGTGCCCTAGGCCGGCGTAAAAGAAATATATAATTCATGCTGCTAGGTGTGATGCATAACGATCAAACCTCGTCAAATCAACTAAAGATTCTTTTTCTCAAATACTCAGTACGAGATGCTACCCGGTATTTCAACACATCAACGTAAAAAATCAGAAAAATCGTCTTAAATCTTAATTTCCAATGACACTTTCACAGCACTCTCTTCTTGCTTGCCTACGACTCTTCCTGCCGATTTTATTGTTATTGCAAGCAGCGCTCGAAGTCTGTTGGCTGAATTGTGTTCGAAACCATTTTTAACCCCGCTTGAACCACTACCTTGGAATCCAAACGCGGCCATTTTAGCTTCAGTTTCATTTTCGAGCAGTTCAGGCGAATAGGGTAGCTGCGACCCATTTGTCATGTTGTTGGCTTGCCAGGAAGTCCCTCAGAATGACCAAGGTGTGTGCTGGTCCGTAATCCTTGCATCTCTCACGCTGTTTGCGTCTTATACTTCGCCTCAGTCTCCTCAAAACGTCGTGGTAGAACTTCCCTTGTCTGTCTGGACACGTGGAAGACTTCCTTACGGACAACAATGCTTTGATCTGTCCCGTCTGCAAGTCCAAAGATTTCAACAACAGCACTTGTTGTCTGCCTTTCGTCCCTGGGGATCACTTCAGGCCCTCCCCCCATCGTTTCCAGTGTTGTACATGTTGATGTTTGGCTCGACCGTGTGTCACTCCCCTGACCCCGGCAGTCTTCGAGTCTATTAAACCAGACAAATGTCCATGCTTACCTCAAAGCTTGCCCACCAAAAGCCTTCTTTAGCGAGTGGTCTGTTTCAAATGCAGTTGTGTGGCTTTCAGAACATGACTCAATTCACAACCATTGTTCTTTAGAATCAGCTGTAGAGAGATTCTAAAACGGAGTAGAGCACGGTGTAAAGAAGTCAGCTACGACGTTTACACTGAATCACTCCAATGACGCTTTGTGACAGACGGGCAGTTGAAAGATACAACTAGAGGCACCTAACGATGGAACTATGATTTGCCCATTGTTTGCGTAGAATACTGGCATTCAATGAAGTTTTGGGTAGCAGCTCTTCTGCAGAGCACGAGGATAATCTAAGTTTTCAAGATGGAATCCACGTGCGGAAAATAATTTCTCTTGGAGATGTTCTTCGCACCAAACTGGGTGAGGAACGGCAATGGGTTCGTCACATAAAGTGACAGCAAAATGATAGAGCTCCACCTTATTTTAATGCAAATACGCGGTATCACCTTGACGGTGTGGACCAAAACCGAATTACGTTGACAATATGTAGCAAAACCGATGGGCAATCGAAGTGAGTCCTTTCCCATGCTGTTCAGGGCTTACACGTTTTGACATTTTCTTTGCGGTACTATGAACACTATGTTGCTCTTGTAATATACTTCTTGCACTAATCCTCACGGTGACTGAAATACTTAACGCGCAGTCGCACTTACTTCACCGCACATGTCAGTCTCTACACGGCCTATGTACAACCTCCTGTCAAGTTTTACGAAAAAAAAACAGCTCTTTTTGTGGTGTACTCAACGGAGTGACACTCTGCTGGGTTTCTGGACGACGTGTAGAGCAATGACTCACAAGCACATTCCACACCGTTCCCTAACTTCGACGCTCTACAGTGCCGGAGCTAACCGTTTCTAGATGGCACTGCGCTCTGGAGAAATAACCAGTTCGCGGTCTCGCTTAACATGCTCCCCCTCCCCCTCCCCTTCCCCCCGTGCGTACGTGCACGTGTGTGAGTGCGCGCGCGCTTGTAAGTATGTTAGGGGGGGGGGGGGAGTGTTAGAGCATGTGTATCGTCTTCAGTTAATTATATGGGAAAAGGGAAGCAAAAGCACGGCTAGTTTTGTTGAAAGAAAAGCGGGTGCCAGCTATTTTCGTTTGCTGTCGTGTCCTCGAAATCAATAACATTACCACTTAAATGCATAAGTAGTTTTCTGCATGGCTGCATTTAGTACGTCTCATTCGTAAGAACGGGGAGCTTATATGCAGAGTTTATTATAATTAAAAGTGAAATCTGACATGAGGCAATGTATACGACAGTAGAAGCAAACACGATTCATTAGATATGGGTCCACACTCAAGAGTAGATATACGCGAGATAACTGCCAATGGCCGGCCGAAGTGGCCGTGCGGTTAAAGGCGCTGCAGTCTGGAACCGCAAGACCGCTACGATCGCAGGTTCGAATCCTGCCTCGGACATGGATGTTTGTGATGTCCTTAGGTTAGTTAGGTTTAACTAGTTCTAAGTTCTAGGGGACTAATGACCTCAGCAGTTGAGTCCCATAGTGCTCAGAGCCATTTGAACCATTTGAACTGCCAATGAGTGGTTGCGAACGGCCACTCTCCTCAGTACTGGCATCAACGCCTCCCCTTCGCTTGTTGATTCCCACACGTTCCGCGTAAAAAACGGCAGTTGTGATTGTGATGAGCTACAGAACAAGGTTCTTAAAAATTATGGCCATTGCTGGCAGCCGCCGAATGATTCAGCCCTACTCCAAGAACATAGCGGGGCTGGAACACCACTGAACCTGGTCTGCCCCATTTGGAGTGTAATGCTACCGCAGTTTTGCTTGGTATACAGGGTGGAATCGGTAGGGACTGTTCAAACCATTCGATGAACTTTTATCGTGATCTGCAGCAGCAGATGGTGTGGTCATCTTGTTTCGCAACCTCATATGACTTGATCATAGAGGGGGAGCATCGTTGACATGTACGTGAATAAAACGGCAAAGAGTCACACTAAGACCTCACCTCCGTGTTCGTCAGCACCCTGCGTGCCGCCCACGTACATTGTTGAGCACGTAGATCTGCCAGAGACTTCGACAATCTTTTAGCTGAGTGGTGCCTCACGCCTCAGGGCAGTCAACCTTAGGTAAGGAGATCGGAGGGGTTTTGATGGCTTCTCATCTTGTGGAATGTCCATGATGGCGATGGACAGAATTGTGAATTTGGTGCCAATGTGACATCATTAACCCATCTTACACATCACATGAACTTCGAACAGTGACCTTTCTTTCTATGTGTCGACGCGGTATTTGAAGCGTCGCCCAGCTCGAGAGGGGCGTCGCAGGGCGCCACGCTTTTTCACGATTACAGGGGAAAGTTGCAGGCATCTTTGAGACAAATTTATTGTTTATGCGTCGCAATAGATACTCGCCACGGTAGCCGAGAGCGCTAATGCGCTTCTTCCTGGACTCGGGAAGGCGTGCTGGTCCCGGATCGAATCCGCCCGGCGGATTAACGACGATGGGCCAGTGTGACGGCCAGCCTGGATGTGGTTTTTAGGCGGTTTTCCACATCGCAGTAGGTGAATACCGGGCTGATCCCCACGTCCCGCCTTAGTTAAACGACTCGCAGACATTTGAAAACGTTCGCACTATTTCATGGCTTACACTACACGCAGACAGCTGGGGTACACAAATTCCGTCCTGGGGGTACAGGGTGGCGACAGGAAGGGCATACGGCCACCCTCCGTCACCAATATCGCCAAATACACAGTAACAGAGGCGACCCCGCGTTGAACTGGAACAAAGGCACAAGAAAATGATGAAATGATGCGTCGCAATAGGAGACAATAACGAGGTGATGGGTTGGAAAAAGTGAAACTTTTTTCACAGTGCAGTATGTTATCCTGAGTGGTGAATGTGAACAAAAACAAAGGCATAATCTGGTGTATATCGGAAAGGTGAAGCAGGATCATTAACGTTCTCAGCATTCTTAAACGATGTAAGTGTGCCTGGAATTTCGCTGCGAAATGGAGGATGACCAAAACAAGTTGGTGTAATTAATGGCAGCTGTTTCTAAATTTGGTTCCACCCAAGGTAATAGCCATGGCAAAGGAAAGAGTACGACAATATCCGATTATAATATTGGTGGTCAATATGTTGAGCCAAACGTATCGATAAAATAGTACAATTAATCCTAAGAAGCAATATAAATGGAACGAAAACGAAAAATCAGTAATAGGGGAGCGAATGGAAGAAAATTGGTGGCAAGGTGTTAGGGGAAGTGCTATATATCTGTAGACAAAATCGCATGAGAGAGGGTAGGTAGACGAACTGGAGCTTTTATCAGGAGGACGTGCCAATAGATACCAAATTCACACACACGCTGTAACGATTGTAACGGGACCGTGATTGAGATGTACGAGGAAATTAAATGGCAATAACTGGGAGGTCGACGCTGTTGTCGCAGAACTTTTAGAGCAAATTTAGAGAACTTGTATTCAAGGAAGACTGTGAGATCATTATGCTGTCACCATTGCATATGTCGTGCGGTGGTGGGAGAGTACGAAAAAGAGATTATAATCTCTTCAGAGGAATGTACGAGACGTCTTTAAAAGTGATCGAATTTTTTAAATTTTGCATGTTATTCGATTCGCAAGAATTTTCTTTACTATGTCGATAAACTGGTATAAAGATTATCTGCAAGTAAAGTACGAGCCGTATCGGATATTTAGTCTTTTGTCAGCTGTCGAAAAGGTAAATATGCTGTGGTAGTACCCGTGATTATATATTATGAAGAGAAGTCAATCAGAGAATTTGTATTAAATTTAGCTGTAAGTACAGAATGACGCGGAGAAAAGCTTTAGAAACGTTAAATATTTTTTCCGGTGAGTGCACTGTAAGTAATGGGTTTACGTACGGCATAGGCCTTTCGAAGAAGTCCGTGAAGACATTGAAGATGGCGAGCGCCCTGGACATCCCAGCACAGAGACGACCGATGAAAGCGAGGAAAAAGTGAAAGAAGTCATTCTGAGTGATCGATGAACAAGAATTACAGAGTTCGCTGAAGATATTGGAATATCAGTTAACTCTTACTGACAAAATTTTTCGGGTGTCTTAGGTATGAAACGTGTTGCAGCAAAACTTGTGCCATAATTGGTAAATTTCGAACAAAAACAGCGACGAATACATGTTTGCTCAAGAGTTACTACATGAACTCAGCAGGGCTGCAGAACTACGGAGACGTGTCATAACAATTGATGAAACAAGGTTTTATCGTTGTGACGTAGAAAGTAAGCTTTAATCGTCGCAGTAGAAGCATTTCGATTGCCAATACCGGAAAAGTCTAGACCAGTACGACCGAATGTGTTCGTCGATTTTAATGGCATAGACGACCTTGAATACTGCAACAAGGACGAACGATCAATGAGTACGTGTAAGTTCGACGCCGTTTGCGTGTAGTAGACTGGAAAAATGTATGGATTTGTGCCGAAATAATTAATGACTTCTGGATGATGATGTACCCCCTTACACTCCTTTGTCTGTCCGTGGACGTTTGGCTAAAAGCAAGACTGAAATGATGCCTAAAATTTTCCTTTATTTTTTGAACGCTCCTTGGGAAGTCATTTTTCACTCGCACAGTACTTAGTTGAAACGTCAAGAAAGTTTTCTGATTTTGGTACCTTCCTGAAAGAAGGAGATAAGGTACGAGATAATTTTCCTGTTTGTTTGCAGATGCATATATTTGCTCCCGGTGAATGTTGAAATCTCCAGAGTGTCAAAATCGAGTCAGCTAATTAGTTTCCTCTTATCTAGCTGCGAGCTACGGTGCTGTGAGAAGCGGATTTCAAAATATACGAAGTCTGACCTATCAACAAACAAAAAAATTGTTATGACAGTAACTTTTTTCCAGAATTATAACTACAGCTCGTATGTATTTGCCGTCAAGTGCTGTACAGTTACTTGTGGAGTGTCTGTGCAGATGTGAGTGCAGAACATCTTTCCTAGAAAGTGAAAACTACTTGTTTTCTCTGTGATATACAGAAATTAATATACAGGTGTTTCGAACAATACAAAAAGTGCAACTTCTCTGGATCAAAGGGCACTGCGGAATCATAGACAACAAAACTATTAGCAAAGAATAATGTCAGGAAAGAAATTACTTTCTGCACAACTACTGAAACGAAAGGGGCATTTGAAGAATGGTAAGGGTTCTGCGAAACCTGTCAGGAGACGAAAGGACACCACTATACAAGGATTCATCCATTCATTGATATTAGAAATTAGAAAGTAAATGACGACGTACATAACCAGTCATGAGAATGAGAATTGGAGTCAGGTATTATTCGGTACATATCTTTTGTATCAAAGTTTTAAACGACTCCGTACTGCGAAGATCATATTACCTCAGAACTTGCCGATCTAAATTACTCACTGCTCGTCAGTTCCGTTACGACACTGAGCAGGCCAAACTATGAGGGAATCGTCAAGCTGGGCATTTCTGTACCCACAAAGGCCGCGAACCTATCCCAACAGACAAATATCTGTGTTCATATCGCGAAATAGTTTGAAGAAACGATCATGCATTACTGAATTACAACATGGTAAAACACAGAGCCATAGTAACTGGAATTCTTCATCAATTGATACCAGAAAAAGAAACCATGGTCAGTGCTTCCCTCTTATACGATTAGTTTTATTTCGAATGACAGCCTCATAAAGCTAACTTGACTGAAATTTATGTTTTTCTAGTGATTTGTAATTAAAAACAGAGAGATGAGTCTAAAATTCACTGTTAACACAAAAACATTAATATTCAGGATAAATAAAGACGCGCCACGAAGGAATTATCCGAATGGGACGGAAATCGGTAGATTTAGACTAATTATTCAGTTTCAGAAAAATTGGATTATTTATTCAAGAACAAGAGCTCCATAAACCGAGCAAGTCAATAACGTGTTCGTCCACTTTCTGCACTTATGTAAGCAGTTATTCAGCTTGGCACTGATTCATAGAGTTGTTGGATATCCTCCTCAGTGATAAGGTGCCAAATTCTGCCCAACTGTCACGTTAGATCGTAAAAATTCTGAGCTGGATGGAGGACCCTGTCCATAATGATCCAAACGTTCTCCAATGGGGAGAGATCTGGCCATCTTGGTTGCCGAGGTAGGGTTTGGCAAGCAAAAAAGACAAGCGGCAGAGACTTTCGGTGTGTGCTGGCGTTCACTATCTTGAAAACAATATGGTCGACGTATCGTTGTGCTGTAAAGCTGCCGCAGCTGACAGCCAAAGAGGGTCCTACTATGAAATGTAATTGCATCCCAGCCCATCCCAATCCAACTCATTGTTGGGCAGTATGGCGAGCGACTGTCAGATTGTTATCCCACTATTGTCCAGGGCGTCCCTCCACTGGTCATCGGGGGTCGATTGGAGACGGGACTCATCACTGAAGACAGTTCTACTACATTCAATGAGATTTCTGGCTGAAGACGTCTCTGCAGACGCTTCAGACAGTGGTGGGACACCAACCTGATTGTGGCCCACCGAATGGCCCGACAACCAAGAATGGTGGTCTGGTGTGCGATTTCTTTTCGTAGCCCATTTGTTGTCATAGGCGGCACCCTTACAGCACAACGATACATCCACCCTGGGCTTACATTTTAGCAAGATAATGCCCACCCACACATAGCAAGAATTTCAGCTGCTTGTTTTCGAGCTTACCAACCCTACTTTGGCCAGCAAGGTTGCCATATCTCTGCCCATCAGAGAACGTTTGGAGCATTATGATAAAGGTCTCCATCTACCCCGAGATTTTGACTATATAACGCGCCAAATCGACAGAATTTGGTACGCCATCCTCTAGGAGGACATCCAACAAGTCTATCGATCGATCAGTGCCGAGCCGAATGGCTGCTTGTATAATGGCCAAAGGTGGACAAACGTGTTACTGACTGGCTCACTTTGTGAAGCTCGTTCTCTTGAATAAGTCATCCAATTTTTCTGAAATTGTAATTATTTAGATGTATGTGTACGAGGGGGGACCCAAAAATAACCGGAATTTCTTTCTAGAAAGCATATACTTTATTGTTTTCAAATACAACCTTAACCTCCTTCGAAGTTGTCTCCGTTGGCATTAATGCACTTGCCCAAACGTTCATTCCAGTGTTCGAAGCACCTTTTAAATTCGTCCTCTTTGATACCTGCTAGCACTTTCATGACATTGCGTTTTACGTCTTCCACATCCGCAAAACGCTTCCCCCTCAAGTCTCTTTTCATCCTCGGGAATATGAAGGAGTCCGAGGGTGCTAAATCCGGCAAATAGGGTGCGTAGGTCAAGGTAGTCGTCGTCGTTGAGGCCAAAAACTGGCGAACGCTGAGAGCCGTGTGCGCGGGAGCGTTGTCGTGATGCAGGAACCACACACCAGAATCCCACAAAGCCGGACGTTTTCCCGACAAACTTCTGCGAAGCCGTTTCATAACCTCCAAACAGAATTTTTGGTTTACTGTCTAGTTTTCGGGGACAAATTCAGAGTGTACGATCTTGATGTCAAAAAAACAGATCAACATCGCTTTCACATTCGATTTCACTTGTCGAGCTTTTTTTGGTCGAGGTGAGCCAGGTGACTTCTATTGTGATGACCGTTGTTTACTTTCTGGATCGTACCCATAGCACCATGACTCATCACCTGTAATGATTTTGTTGAAAAAATGTGGTTCATCTTTGAACGCGTCCTTCATTTCGAGACAGGCTTGAACGCTACGATCTCTTTGATCTCCGGTAAGAAGCTTCGGCATGAATTTTGCTGCTACTCTTCGCATCCTCAAATCGATGGTCGAGATGCACTGAATTGAGCTCCAAGACAACCCGGAAAAATTCTCGAGTTGGTCGATTGTCCTGCGTCGATCTTCACTGATGAGATCACGGATTTTGTCGATGTTGTCTTCGCTTCGAACAGTTGGAGGTCGACCGGAACAGGGCTGATCTTCAACCACCATTTCTCCCTTTTTAAACCGAGAAAACCATTCGTACACTTGAGTTTTACTAAGAGCATGGTCTTTGTAGGCTGTCTGAATCATCGCAACAGTTTCTGCTGCGTTCTTGCCGAGCAAGAAACAAAACTTCACTGTCACACATTGTTCGTAAGAACTAGGCATTTCCTTGTATCACGTCTGCAATGTACGCACACTCAAAGAACTGCCAAAGGAACCACACTTTTCACTGTTGGGTGACGCCAGGTGGCAGAATGACTCAGCAGAGCTCCTACTGCAATCCTCTGGTGGTGCAACCTGATACTACAAGTGCACGATTCTTGTTACTTTTGGGTCCCCCCGTCGTATGTGAATCACATCTACCGATTTACGTCCCATGCAGATAATTACTTCCTGGTGCGTCGTTTTATCTCTTACGGTGTACATTAAATAACAATTTAATTGGCTAAGTAGCAGGGCTCATGAATGCAGTAAATAAAAAATGGGTGTGGAATTAGAGATCGCCGAGAGTGCTAGACGAGGCGAAGTGTGACGCCGTTACATTTGCGCCGCAGGTGGCTGCTGGCGGGCGCGGTGTCGATGTCCGCGTCGGTGGTGCTGCTGCTGGCGCTGGCCGTCTGGTGGTGCGCGTCGCGACGCCGCCTGGACGCCACCGCCGACGCCGGTCGCCGGCGCGGTGTCTCCAGGGGCCGCCGGGCCACCTACGTCAATTACCGCCGCGTCGGAGCCGACGACGACGACGACGACGACGACTACGTCCGCGGGAAGGACGCCGCCGTCAACCTCTCCACCTCGGAGTCCGAGTCGGAAGACACGCAGTACGACGCGGCTGGGCCGCGACCCCCAAAGATGACCGCCAACGGCGCGCCACCATGAGGAGCACCTGCTGACTCTGCGCAGTCCGGAGGCCGTCTAGAGGTGCCGAGGCGAAACGACCGCTGAGCGCCGCTGAGTACCGGGACCAGCGCTCTTCTCAAATGTCTTGTACTTACCTCTCTAAGCCGCAGTATCTGTTAATTCCTCTGAAGGGCCCTTGCATTCGCCGTTTCCTGTGATTTCCTGAAATTCAGTTAATCTAGTCCAAAACTTACGAGAGAGGACAACGAGTGCCACTCTTATCAACTACGATTTGCTGTTATGCATTGTAGCTTCCAACTTTCTGGCTTTCCATGCAGGTTTCTGCCATCGCACTGCCACTTCCGTACTTACAGATTCTGTTACTGCTATTGTCATAGTCGTTCCCCTAACATCCCTCGGTCGTACATTACCGTTCAGCATTGAGTTCAATACACCCCACAGCAGAATGACACTATTGTATCTCCAGTATGCTAATTCACTGGAGGGATTGCTGGTCTGAATAAGCTTTCCTTCTTTGCTCTTTCTAAAGAAACACTTGGGTCAGTGACCCTGTTACCAGTTTTTCAAAGTAAAAAATGTGTGGAAATGAAGGGTTTTAAAGACTGAAACAATGTAATGTATTTCCTAAGTGGGGTAGAAAATACAGCACCCCTAAGTTACACGAAATTTTATGCTCTAATCCCATAATTTGATATACTCTGACTGTAGTTTTTCCAGCGATCCGCATAACAGTACTTTTTGTGCGTAGCCCTTATTAGTGAGTAGAAGTCAAAACTTTTATATGAGATTCCAGATTAAATTGGAATTATTAATCAGGCGTGCTGAAATTCAGCATGACTAACATAGAATATCGTATTTTAATACATCTTAAATGTATTCCGTTTATGAGGAGCGGTATTAGGTGGGCGTTCAACAAAACTCGGGGATACGAGGTTTGGAAATAACAGCAATGATTTTGCACGTTTCGAAAGTTCAAAACAACTTGCAGAAACTTTGGAATACTCTTTCTTGAAAGAGTTTAATTGAAAGAAATTACATTGTATTCAAAACATTCTTCTCTCCTGCTGTTCCTACTACTACTTAGTCTGCTGCCGTAGATATAAATTCTGAGCAGAAAAAAAAAAAAATGTTGGCATCAAAAGCAGGATTGAACATATCAGTAAATTTTAATATTAGTACTTTCTGGTGTCTCCTGAAGTAATTCATTTGTGACTAAAAAAACCAACTTTCCATTTTAAAGCAGGGATTATACACCTTCATCGGCCTCTATAAAGATGCAGGGTGACCTTCCACTCTGCAGCAATAGCAAACCGACACGTTCTCAGAGACACTGTTCCTTATCTTCATAGAGAATTTTCAGTGATAAGAACTCCGGTTCCACCCATGTTACAATACCGCCAATTATGTTGTCTTAAGCGAATACGAATTTCTACATTCACGCATGCCACATTACTATGCCATAGATATTTTTCGCATTTGCTATTGTCATCTAAAAATCTGCTTTGAACACTCCAAAGTTTAAAGAACTTTTTAAAAGTGTCTGCTCTTCTCTTCAAACCCCCTTTTTATTTTTCCTATACTGATTTTCATCTTTTGTTTCCTTTCGTGTCCACAAACCATACACATTTAATATGATACGTACCATTGAGAAAAAAATTTACAAAATATAAATTACTGCTTATCGAAATATACAGAGATTCCTGATTTCGTATAAAAATATTGAATTCTAATTTAAGTAAAAATAAGACTATATAAATGATGGTCTAACATTAATAGTATGCAACGTCTTCAAAATAAAAGGGCCCTATATTGAATAGGAATAAAATATCGTTGCGGTCAGATTAACACAGTTATTCACACCTTGAGACAACGTAAATTTGCAAACGAGCTTTAAACTATACCTGTAAAATGTGATAAGTTTTTGCAATGTAATTATTATTAGTAAATAGACAATATCTGCGCTTCCTATGCAAACTTAATTAGTCGTGGACTTGTTACTGACTGTTTTACTGTAGTGACGTGAGTGAGAGAGAACTAATATGGCAATGAATGATTTTCTGTCTGTCTTGAGTGCCTTAGCGTTCGCTCAAATTTTGAGAAACCGCAACTGTCTCAGTAATACTCCAAATACTTTCAAATGAATCACATCAGTCAAAACAGCCACGTTTTGTATATTTTTGGTGTACTCATGACATTTATGAATAAGCCAGTTCTCAAATTAAGTAACAGAAATGTACTTTAGCTATAAGCTGATTCAGTATCCTGTTGCTCTGCAGAGGATTTTTCATATTTATGGGGAAGAAAGACTTTTTTAAAAAATGACTTACTTTTTCAAAAGGTGGTGGGAAAACGTAATTTTTGTAAAATGTAACTTTTATCCTAAAATCTTCGTGCTTTCAGGAAATCCTTTAATTCGTACCCTCGATTTAGTATAAATTTATAAACTGTCAGGATTGTGAGCCTGTTATTCCTGAAACATAGTCTGAGTGATTTTTGTATGAATGTTGTCTGGTTGTGTGCAGTGTACAAATCCATAACTGCTGTGAATATTTTACCGTTCATTTATCAGGCAATTTACAAATGTCTTTCATTTAAAGTAATATTGAGGCCTAGTGTATCTGCTATAGTTTGCATCACAAGTAGTTTAAGAATATTGTTTTGCCAATAATGAGTTATTCGAGAAAAAAGTGCAATGTGTGGAGAAAACAAGACTTTCGACATTAATAAAATTTATGTTCCTAATCTGTTGCCTATTGTGTTTTTATTGTCAATAGTTATACCACAATTTAATATTTCCCATTTACATGGCACACAGAGAAAATTATTCCACGGCTATTGAGACTCAGTTCGACATACCTTAGCATGCTTAACTCAATTCGTTGCAGTCAGTGCATTCTCTTATGAATATTTAACTGCTTCTGGCTGCAGGCATCGATCGTGCCCTCCGGCTTATTTGTTCCGTTTTTATTGAGAGGGCAGGACACAAAGACAGTTGTGGACTACGTGTGGTCGGCACGATATTGGACCTCGGAAGGCCACCACCAGGAATTTTAATTGAAATTGTTTTGAATCCATCTTCTGTAAACGTATACGACAGCATGTTATTTCGCTCTGCGGTTACCAGCATAACTTCACGTTGTCTACCTGTGAAGTCCGAAATATTAACTCACGGAGTTTAAACGGCAAAAATAATTTCTCCATTGCGAAACTGTATTCTGATTTTTAAATTTATCTGTGATAGATTTTAGTGGAATTATATGGTAAAAATATTCGCACTTCTTTGCCAAATATGGTCACATTCAGTGTCGCACCGTAGTTAACACATTCAGTTACAGTAATCACGATTTCTGATTTATATCTGGGTCATAACTTGTCAGTCCTAAAAGTTTTAGAGGCTGGATTAATACAAAATAGAGAGAACTTAAGACTGTGGTTTGAATGTCTCATGTGTTCTACATAATGTCCTCCCATTTGATTACAATGCACAGGATGTTCATACAACGATGGAGAACTGTAAGAAAAGTTCTCTTTCGTGATGTTATTCAACACGTGCGGCACATTACTACGTTATTCGGTCTTGCCGAATCATTAGAGACTCATTCTACGCTTCGTCATTTTGTTGCAGGTTCGTGCTGATAACACCAAGTCTCGACGTTTATGACGATTTTTTTTTCTGAAAAATAATTGTCCGCGTTTTTCATTTCGATTAATTATCGACAGACATTCACAAGTCGTTGTTTTTTGCTCGGGAGACAACATGTGCGAGTCAGTGTTGTAGATTTTATTGAACACTTGACTTACAGATGCTGAGTTCATTGCTCTGTTGCGATTTGTAACGCAACAATGTTCACACAGTGTGGTCGAACGTCCAATTCTTAACAATGCCTGCTCACAACTGTCTGGTCGAATACACATGTTTTGTTCACAGCTAATAGTTCATGCAGTCACCGTAGTTGCCGCACTGCCTTCACTTACACGCCAGGAATAAAGTCAGCCGCTGAACTTTGTGGACGGATGGTGTATAACGGCTACACATTGAGAAGCGTTAGAGAAGACTCTGTAATGGAATAGGAACTTCCGTAGTATTATGTCTGCTAGAATTAATGATGGTGTTCATATACACTGAAACGTCAAAGAAACTGGTTTAGGCATGCTTATTCAAATACAAAGATATGTAAACAGGCAGAATGCGGCCCTGAGGTCGGCAACGCCTATATAAGACAACAAGTGTCTGATGCTTTTATTAGCTCAATTACTGCTCCTACAAAGGAAGGTTATCAAGATTTTAGTGTTTTTGAACGATGTGACAAAGCACCTCAGAGGTAGCGATGAATGGGGATTTTCCCGTACAACTATTTCACGAGTGTAGCATGAATATAAGGAATCCGGTAAAACATCACATCTCTGACATCGCTACGGTCGGGAAAAAGATCCCGTAGGAACGGCGCCAACGACGACTGTAGAGAATCTTTCATCATGACAGAAGTACAACCATTTCGCAAATTGCTGCAGATTTCAATGCTGGGCCATTAACAAGTGTTAGGGTGCGAACCATTCAACGAAACATCGTCGATATGGGATTTCGGAGCCAAAGACCCACTCGTGTACTCTTGATGACTGCACGACACAAATCTTTACGCCTCGCCTGGACACGTCAACACCGCGTCGGACTGTTGATGACTGGAAACATGTTGCATGGTCGGACAAGTCTCATTTCAAATTGTATCGAGCGGATGGACCTGGATGGGTATGGATACAACCTCATGAATCCGTGAACCCTGCATGCCAGTAGGGGGCAGTTCAAGGTAGTGAAGGTTGTATAATGGTGTCGGGCGTGTTCAGTTTAAGTGATACGGGACCCCTGATACGTCTAGATAGGACTCTGACAATGACACGTACGCAAGTGTCCTCTTTGATCACCTGCATCCATTCATATCCATTATGTATTCCGACGGACTTCAGCAATTCTAGCACAGCAATGGCCCCCACCACACGTCCAGGATTACTACAGAGTGGCTCCTGCAACACTCTTATGAGTTTTAACACTTCCGATGGCCACCAAACTCCACAGACCTGAACGTCATTGAGCATATCTGGGATGCCTTGCAACATGCTGTTCAGGAGAGATCTCCAACCCTCGTACTCTTACGGATATATGGACAGCACTGCAGGATTTGTGGCGTCAATGCCTCCAGCACTTCTTCAGACATTAGTCGAGTCCATGCCTCGTTGCGCTGCGGCACTTCTGCATGTTTGCAGGGACCCTATACGATATTAAGCAGGTGTACCAGCTTCTTTGGCTCTTCAGTGTAAATAATTCAATTTTAGGCTTACTCATAAAAACAGTTTGGATCGTGCGAATCATATTTATTGGTGACAGGTTTCAGTGCAAAGGCGGAACGTCTTAAGACAATACTCTGAACATAGAGTACTATAAATATAGAGGGACATACAGATAAAATATAAACAATGTAATAAGAATAAATGAGGTTATACCAAAAGTTGATGTCTGGAGACAGATCCACGGAGCAGGAGTTACAGAAGCCTCCTGATGCTGTCAACTACTGGAGGGTCAACGATGTCGTGCGGTGAAATAGCAATTGATTATTTACACTGTAAAATGTAATAATAATGAATTAATATAAAATGAGAAGCCGGTAACATCACTAAATACACTGCCCTTTAGAGGACTATGAGTATACGCAAGACGATGCTGATTACTTAGCAACGCGCAGTATGTCGATAACCGTCAAAGATGCTACGATGGAATGAGGAATGTCCAACTGGTTGCTAGTGGATATAGAAAACTCTGAGTATGGCTCATACCTTAAATGGCACACTTACCAGCTAAATAGGCTTTTACAGTTATTCCTGCCTCTCAGCTTGCAAGCGATACGGCAGAGGAAACAGATAGACATAATTCATTACATCGTAACATCTTTGACAGCTATCGATCCTGAACGCTGCTAGGTAACCAACAATGTCCTGTACATGCAGATGCTCTTGTAGAAGGCAGTGCATGTTAATTTTCGTTTTAGAGTGATAAATTTTACAATGTAAACTTATAATAAACAACTTAAGGCGATATTCTAATTAGATGACATACGCAAGCTCGTAAAAAAAAAAAAAGAAATAGAAATATAGTTGCTGGCACGATAAATCCGTTGCTAAGTAACCAGTTACTTTTTATAGATACGTACTATCCCATAGATGGCAGTGTATGTCATAGGCTTTTTACCGTATGCTATCTTATGTTCTAATTATTTGCATCAAAAATATAATTGTGATTAATCTTACAGCCAATAATGTAAATAGATATCGTTCTTAAGTTTAGTTACTAAAGTTTTTCATCATTTATTCAATAAGTATTCATTCTACTGGTTACAAATGACACGTGGAGACAACTAGGGCCTTTGGACTGAAACTGGACACCAATAAATGTGATTGTGCGATCGAGACCGTTTTTCTAAGTACAGTTGTAAAAATCGATCACTCTTTTCACCCAATTTTTTAGAATGTAAAGAAATTATAGTAACAATTGTTGATCATTCGAATTTTAGCAGAATTTGAGTGAAGGAATTTTGATACATTTGTAATGAAAGGAGCATAAGAGTATGGAGCCTGAAGTAACTAAGAAAAAAATTTCAAAGCCATCTCGGAATTCACTGTATTTCACACTCATTCGGACCGAAAAGATTAATAATATTCACCAAAACAGGTAAGCAAGCAGTGACACAAACACTGCAAATACACATTCATATTCATTAAGAGATGAAGAGCGCAGGAAATGAGAAAATTTGTATGACTGCAGATAAATGTGCTGCACACTTAAACTAGAATGTATGTAACGTCAGTAAATAAAGCATCTGCAAATACATAATATTCTGCATTTAATAAAAGAAATTAGTGTGAGTTTAAGCTTCTGAAATCACCAAATGAATGATTCAAGATTCCTAGGAACTAACATACGTGAAACAGGTAACAACAATGAGAAATTATATTTATAACGTCACAAAAGTTATTGACTCTTAAAAGAGGCTTTTCAATACAAAATTACTACAGAAGGGATAGTCGTTACGTCCAGAGAGGAAACAATTAGCTGTAGGTGACGGCGCATCATCATCCCCCGTAGGTGGCTTGTAAGCCAGCAGCGCAATCCGTATCGTAAACTGCCGCTGTAATTACCCCCTTGAAAATGGCAACTTGTGTACATATGCAGTAGTGAGTCAGTTATTTACAATCTCCACTATCACTGAAGTATCTGTTGCTGGTAATGTGAGAAGTAGGATAAAGCCATTTGTAGGACACTTTTGATATCTAATTGATATGCAAATTAAATAAAATTTATTAATTAATCAACTACACGTCCACCCAACCCGAATCCCGACCATTCCAACCTCCGCCCCCGGATGACTCCCCGTGTTTTTTTTCAGCTGCACGTGTGCCGCAACCCCCTCCTCCTTCTCCACCCTCTCCACCCCCCGCTCCACCCAACCTACACTATTGGAGGAAATTTCGAGTTCAGTTGAGAATTTCGAATTTTGGTGGGAATCTCGAATTTTGGTGGGAATTTCGAATTATGGAGGGAATTTCTTTGTCCCAGGGTTGTGCTGACATCCCACCCCAAACCCGGGAATTGATGGAAAATTAAAATTTGCAGTACCCTTTCCGGGACTCGAACGCCGGTCCTCCGGGGCAGAGAGCCCAACTGCATCCCCCTAACACAGTTAAACAACCAGGGGCGCTTGGAATTAAAAATGGCTGTGCCCTTTCTGGGACTCGAACCCTGGTTCTACTGGATGAAAAGGCAAGTGCAACCCCAACACATGGAAACGGTCCAGATGCGGGAGAGGAAGATTAGGTTAGTGTACTTAATTTATTTTGGTCAGGAAACTGAAGCAAGGATGGATCCTACTAATTACGTAATTAATCATAAAGATCAAGATTAATTACACAACTATATGCATAGCAGGGACGGCATAAAAGCGCAATACCGCTCAAAAACTGACGATACAATACAACTGGTCTTATCTTGCTGGGAATAAAATTTCGCAATACCACTCAAAACTAGCGACAGATACACTCAAACTCTAGCCTACGCCTATAAGCTAGCGGGAAAAAGACAGGGGTGCGAGGTAGTATCTTTATTCTCTTTGGCAGGAACAATGTTCAACTGGGGAGATGCTGGTGTTGGACACAGAGGAGTTTAAAAAGTGTAAGCATACTACAATATCTATCGTTGAAACTTCGTGGCAGATTAAAACTGTGTGCCAGACCGAGACTCGAACTCGGGACCTTGGCCTCGAGTCTCGGTCCGGCACACAGTTTTAATGTGCCAGGAAGTTTCATATCAGCACACACTTCGCTGCAGAGTGAAAATCTCATTCTGGAATATCTATCGTCGTTCAACATCAGAGTTTGCTACTGACGCCTACTCAAAAGTCAACATGCATCCCAGGTAACCGATGCCAATACTCTATACCACAGGTGATGGAAAAAAATGTATTACAGTTGTAATTACACTTCGAAATTATCATGAAAAAACCAGCACTTATAATGAGCCTGTCATAATAAGGCACATGTACTGAGGAAAATCTTCGTCCTAAAAGACTGCAGAGGGGTCAGTAGTTGAACATGCATTCTCCTCATAAGACATCCACAGGATGCAGAAAATCGATGACCTCTTCCTCCCTCCATCCACCTCTCTCTCCCTCCATCCACGTATGGGGGAAACAGGTTTACTGAAATGTCCAGCTGCTCCACCAAGCGTCTCATTGTTTCTCTGCGCCCTCACTGCTCGCTCTTTGCTGCCATCCTCTGTGGTCACTGGCCGCACTCAGCTCTCCACCATCTGGCTGCCAGCTTGTGGCGACGCTCCTATGCCAGCGCAATAAAGTGCATCTTGTTTGTCTAAAACATAGGGACAGAGCCCCCACACACCACCCCATAAGCAGAGAGCTGCTGTGTCCGGCGACCGCTCACAGCAGATGCACCCCCGCTGCCGCCCCCTTTGCGCCACTCATGATACGTAGCATGCCTTTGAGGCGGCGGTCCTAGACAACACAAAAGGGAAATTAAGTAGCATAGCCCCAACAATCTGGAGAAAGCACCACATGGCTATTTCAAAAGTTGGCTGTTTGCGAAACTGGAAGCTCATGCAGCCTAAAGCGAGTGCAGCTGTACGCTGGCATCCCACAGAACCGTGATAAGTGACTGTTATGCCGACCAAGGGTTAGCCACGGCCTCCTAGGGTACTCGCCCGCCGTTCTGCGTTGGACTGTTTAACATCAGCTCGATTCCTATAATAAATGTCCTCTTTCCACGAAAATAGGCAAAGTCCATTTTCTTTTAGTTTTATCAGAAAAATCGATATAGTTTTTACGTTCGACTGCAGTCGTATCTCACGTCACTTTTTGTAACGTCCAACGAAGTCTACCACCACCGATCACAAATGATCAGCAAACATGTCCACCATCATGTATAAAATCACGAAAAATCTTCTACAATTTTGCTGCGTAAATTACCGATCACCGCAGGATGTTCTCGTTATCTCGAAACAGTCATTTCAGTAAAGAAAAAGCGATAATTTAAACTCCAAAGAAAAAAAAAATCTATATTTAAAAAATTTCTTCCAGCTTATTGAACAAACTACTCGACTTGAGAGTGTCTCTTGTGTTTAGTGTCTGTAAATAAACTGTCACGTACGTGAAATAACATTGGCTCACATTTGGGGAAAACCCAATTATTTTACGTTTGACAAGAAGCAGCTTTAATTCGAGGGAACGTAGCTTTTACAAATGCGCCGCTATATCATACTAGCGTTTACGAAACAAATCGTGAGAGCCTGTCTCGCCCTGTGTAGATGGGAGATTGAAATTTCTTTAAAAGATATCGCCGCAACGAAAAAAAAAAAAAGAAACGCTCGTCAAGAATCATTCTGTGGCTCCCTAGCCATCCGTTCCACCCGCCAGGCGGCACGTTATTTATATCAATTTGAAAGGCTAATTAATTAAATTAATCGTGAGAGCCACATTGTATGGCGAGTAATTTTTTTTTCAGCAGTCGGATCACACTCGCCAAGTAGAACAACTGGGAATCCATGGAGGTAACGCGATGTTCTTTTCGAGGAACACTATTGAGAAATGACATCTGAAGCTGACCACAGAGGGATTCTACAACACACAACATACATTTCATTTATGGACCGCGCTATTAAAAATACGATCGTAACGCCTATTTCACCATCACTCTGCATAAAACGCGGTCTTGAGTCTACAGAGGCACACATGAGTCGCAGGTAGTGTTTCACTTTCAGGCAGAAATGCTGTCCGCAATTTGAAATTGAGTCTATCCATTCAGCTACAAATTTGCGTTGGATCCAATAGAGACCTCTTTTAATTACTTCAGCCACTGGTGAATCATATTCGTGCCACTCTCGTATCTCGAAACGAGTCACCCTTTTTCTTCGAATCTATCTGCTAAGGATCCTCTACACCAAGAACTCCAGCGCTGTTTCTTAGAGAGTCCTTGCAGAAGGACTTGTAACTGCTCCTAGGTCTCTGCCCTCCCCTCCCTGCAGCTTAGTCTTTGTGACTGTCCCAATTTAAGTCCGACCTGTATCTAAGTCAGAGAGAGCTATATCTAAGACCTTCTGCATCCTGCGGGGAAACAGCTGAGTTAATGCGAGAGGAGCACGTCTTTATCACTCGGTGGAAATGGGAACTTGGTGTCATAGCTCCATCAACCGTGTACAGTGTGTGAGTCCAGCGACAAACGAAACTTTCCCCTGCAACAAGAGGCAGTAGATGAGATAGTACGAGCAGTTACGGTGGCGTTCCTTGATGGAAAAATTAGGAAGACTACACTTCATAAATGGCATGGTGTAAGGACGAAGATTTTGCCGCTTCATTGCGACACATCGCCAAACTACATACAGGTAGTCCGAAGGAGATATGTGTCTCTCAGGGTGCATTCATGTCTATCACCCAAACATATGTAATCCTTTAAATATACAGGTATTGGTTTATTGGAGCAGGTGGTTCATGATCGAAGTCGCTTCCACAGACCAGTGTAAAGTTTCATCACCTGTACTTCGGGATGACCATATCCAACAGACTGTCACTCACTCGAGAGGGCACCTGAATTGCTCCTTCATAAGCGGTTTAATACATTGTTTTCTTTCGGTTGTAACGCACCCAACAGCGTACACTGCCATACACTTTTTTTTTTCTACCATGACTTAGAGAACAGTGTCAACTGCTGCTAAACCGACATTAACACGTTTCGATCCTCTGGCTCTCGCAGAAAACTGAACATCGCATGGCACAAACTATACAGCCACCACAATACAGGCTAGCAGAAATACAACACAGACACAATGTTTCTCATTGACAAAAATGTGGAAGACATCGCAACATACGGAAGGTGGAGCAATTTGCAGTACTGTAAAGCGCTTCCAACAGCTATTAGAAGGTTATTATCTGTGCAGTTAATCTCATCTTCCCATCGACAGAGTAGCGGATGTCTCGGTGCTCCGTTTCGGAAAGCACTGTTCCTTTATTTTTCAGTGATGTACATGATTACTGTTCGGGCGTTGACCATCGATAACTTTGAATCAGGTGTTTGTGAGGTATTACAATCCCCGTGTATACATCTGCTTGACAGAAGTCCTGTTTGTGGAGTTAGTGGCAGAATCACATGTAATTTCACATGTCAAACACTGATGTTACGCGTTTGTCCCTTTCTTTGTAAGAGGCATTCCCCGTTACTAACGATCATTTTGTATAGGACTGATGCGAGCATAGAATAATTTCTGAACAGTGATAGAATGTGAATAGTGGGAGCTATACACCTCTGGAAAGCTGTTGAAACGTCCCCTTAAAAAAATTATAAATGACTCTGCTTAAACTGACACACAATATGTTTTTAGCGCAACGCAATCTTTCAAAAATCCCTACAAAAGAACGGCCCTGACTAACAATAACCTATACCTTTCATGAATCACTTACCTCACAAAGATCTTCGTTACTCTAACTATTGCAATACAGCGAGCGCCATTACTGCCAGCTAAATAAAAGATTCAAACTACTGAAGGCACTAACTACTGATAGGCATAGTTAGCAAATGAAAGATTTTGATAGAGAACAAACAATGTATTTACCTTAACAGTGTTCAAAAGTCATAATATATATAGCAGTTCATGACATCCAGTCTTACAAATTTACTGTCTCTGATGGACACACGTCCAGATCATCCGCTCTCAAAACGCCGCCATCTCTCTCCCCACATCCACCACTGCTGGCGGCTCACCTCCAACTGCGCAACGCTACGCGCTGTTCACATCTAACTGCCCAACAGTACAATAACAATGTTCCAACAATGCAAATAAGCCACAGACTGCACACAGCACAGTCAGCGATTTTCATACAGAGCGCTACGTGGCGTTACCAACATAAAAACCTAAACAGCCTACTTACACTGTATTGTACGTGTATCATAAGGAATCGATGTATCAAGGAATTAATTTTTTATTTTACTGTTTATCAGCACAGTTTATCGTAGAGAAACCTGCAAGGAGAATGTATGTCATGTGCTTGAAATATATTTCTTACATTCGGATAGTAACAGCGTTACATTCCATACGACTAATACGCCGGAAACCGCAACGATCTAACATTATAGCATGTTTTAAGTGGAGAACGTTGTAGCCTTACGAGGACATGTGTTTATGTTCTCTCTTACCAAAACCTTCTTGGTAGTGACCCCAGACACCAGAACATTACTTTAGAATTGCTAGAACAGTTTATTTACGTAAAACGCACCAAACTCCGTCCGTCTGGAGCTGCATCATGCATAAAAACCACCTGTGTCTTGTTCTCAACCATCTGTTATATAATCACAACAGTTTCATATCTACTGTACAACGATATGGGGTGATAACCTCCTCGACATTCCCGCATCTGGAGAAATCTTGTGGTCTTGGATGGGTGCGGGACAGCAGTTACAGCTTCGGTTTGCACTGTTCCTACACGAAACCTGGAATGTAGTGGTCTACTTCTGGTCAGATGCAGGGACCGTTGGTCAAATACAATGCGAGGAGATCTTTCGGTCTCTGACTTGATCCTAAGAACGCAAGAATGCCCTCTGACTCCCATCCACATAGAGTAAGATCGTAAGTTACGCACAATGATCGAAGTGATATGTAGGTCGCTGTGTGGTATACTTTGGAGTATATGTTCGAGAATTAACAGTGAATGAATGTACTTCCTCGAAACATCAATTCCTTGTGATACACGTACAATACAGCTTTCCAGAGGTGTATAGCCCCCATTATTTTTCATTCGTCAGCCTTTATCATCCATTTCCAGTCAGCACTCTGCCGCTGTAGTTTGTGGGATTTATTGATGTTCACCCTTCATAATTCAGCACCATAGGAGGACTTACAGCTCTTCAAAGTTATCTACACACAACAAAAAAATGTTTTACATCACCCCGCTTCCCAGAACTCCTGAAGATAGACGTTGACTGTGGATACTGTATCACAGACACAGTCCCTTTGACTGTTCGGAGATGTCACTAAACACGCCCAAAGATGTAAACATCAATGCATGAGCAGCGCCTATTAGACAGATGGTGTCTTACAGCCCAGCTACTACTGCAGTGGATGACCGCTACCTACGGATTATGGCTCAGAGGAACCCTGACAGCAACGCCACCATGTTGAATAATGCTTTTCGTGCAGACACAGGAGGTCGTGTTACGATTCAAACTGCACGCAATAGGCTGCATGATGCACTCCCGACTTCCATAGCGAGGTCCATCTTTGCAATCACAACACCATGCAGTGCAGTACAGATGGGCCCAACAATATGCCGAATGGATCGCTCAGGATTGGCGTCACGTGCCTGCTCAAAAATGTCCCTGCAGACCAGGTAACTAATGCCAATACACGATACCACAACTGATGGAAAAAATATGTTACAATTGTAATTACACTTCGAAATTGTCATGAAAAACTTCGAATTTTGGCTGGAATTTCTTTGTCCCAGGGCTGTGCTGACACCCGCCCCTCCCTCCACTTGGGAATTGTCAGGTAATTGGCAGAGTACTTTCTAGAACTCGAACCTGGGTCCTCCTGGATGGAAAGCCCAATTGCACCCCCCTAACACAATTACACCACTAGAGGCGCTTGGAATTGACGGGAAATTAAAAATGGCTGTGCCCTTTCCGGGACTTGAACTCTGATCTCTGATTCTACAGGATGCAAAGACCAGGTGCACCCCCAACACATGGAAACTGTCCATTAGAGAATACAATCTTTCATACCATTAGCTCACATCTGGGGAAAAACACAATTATTTTACTTTTGGCAACAAGAAGCTATAATTCAAGGGAACGTAACTGTTTTGTACACTGTGACAGGTCCTCTGACGAATGGAAGTTCCTCTGACACTGTGTCGTGTGTTCCTTGAATACCGCAGGCTGTGTGATTGACGCAGCGTAGTGTAAGCAGCAGAATGTTCCGGTATAGATGTGGGGAGCAAGCCGAGATGGTGTTTGTACTCGGCCAAGAACAACTACCCTCGCAGACACCAGCGACATAACACAACTTTGCAAGTCCTTTTTGGACGTTTGTGTGATCATGGGTCCTTTGAGACAGACGAAAATGCAGGGAGGCGGCGGACTTTGCGTACACCAGATTTCAAGGACCAGATTCTACAAGACACTGACACGAACCCTAGTACACGTTCCAGGAAAGTGGCCCGCCAATATGGTACAAGCCATACCACCCGTATCACCTGCTACGAGTGCAAGGATTATCAGCTGCGGATTTCCCTCTATGAGAAAGATATTGTCGATTGTGATGGCACAATTATGGGATTTCTGTAGTCAGTCATCTTTACTGACGAAGCAACTTTTATCAGAAACGGCTGCGTACAGTGCGGTGTGTCAGTCACACAGCCTGTAACAGCCTAGAAACACACTGCACGTGGTCGGAGGAATTTCTATCCGTCCGCGCCATCTATGGTGGGAACGATGCATTTCCGGACACATGTCCACAGGACATTCTTTCCTCCATTCCCAGTCAGGAATATGTCCCTGCACGTTTCCGACTTTGATAAAGGTCTGATTGTAGGCTATCGCGATTGCGGTTTATCGTATCGTGACATTGCTGCTCGCTTTGGTCGAGATCCAATGACTGTTAGCAGAATATGGAATCGGTGGGTTCAGGAGGGTAATACGGAACACCGTGCTGGATCCCAGCGGCCTCGTATCACCAGCAGTCGAGATGACAGTCATCTTATCCGCATGGCTCTAACGGATCGTGCAGCCACGACTCGATCACTGCGTCAACAGATGTGGACGGTTGCAAGACAACAACCATCTGCACGAACAGTTCGACGACGTTTGCAGCAGCATGGACTAACAGCTCGGAGATCGTGGCTGCGGTTACCCTTGACGCTGCATCACAAACAGGAGCGGTGAACGCACATTGAAAGCGTGTATTTGTCATCGCTATACTGGCGCACCACCCGGCGTGATGGTATGGGGTGCCATTGGTTACACGTCTCGGTCACCACTTGTTCGCATTGACGACACTTTGAACAGTGGACGTTACATTTCAGATGTGTTACGACCCGTGGCTCTACCCTTCATTCGATCCCTGCGAAACCCTACATTTCAGCAGGATAATGCACGACCGCATGTTGCAGGTCCTGTACGGGCCTTTCTGGATACAGAAAATGTTCGACTGCCCTGGCCAGCACATTCTCCAGATCTCTCACCAATTGGAAACGTCTAGTCAATGGTGGCCGAGCAACTGGCTCGTCACAATACGCCAGTCACTACTGTTGATGAACTGTGGTATCGTGTTGAAGTTACATGGGCAGCTGTGCCTGTACACGCCATCCAAGCTCTGTTTGACTCAATGCCCAGGCGTATCAAGGCCGTTATTACGGACAGAGGTGGTGGTTCTGGGTACTGACTTCTCAGGATCTATGCACCCAAATTGCGTGAAAATGTAATCACATGTCAGTTCTAGCATAATATATTTGTCCGACGAATACCCGTTTATCATCTGCATTTCTTCTTGGCGTAGCAATTTTCATGGCCAGTAGTCTACTAATGCTCTAATTGTATACAGTGATAATAACGTTCTTGATGGAAACAAATATCTTGAATACTGATACATTCAGACAAGATCTGACACGTAGTATCTTCGTATTACGTTGATGTATTATCCTCACTGCAGTTTTCCGTACCATTGTCGAGAAGTCTTACTGAATCTGAGGGGCGAAGCTCTGAGTGCAACTGAATAAGAAGGCGTGACGGCCAGTCAGCGCCACAAGCAGTGGAGGTCATAAGAATATAACGTCTTCTGGCGCCGTGTATGCTTGGCGCCGACACCGGGGAACAGCGAGCGATGGAAGCATCAGCTCGCCGGCGGCCACCTGGGTGGAGGTTCAAATCTGCCGACTCCCACATAACTGTGTGCGGTGCGCAGCACGTCAGGTGTGGTCCAGAAAGGTGATGTCGATACCGCAGATTGCTTACTGCTCTCCACTTAGTATCAGATCCTATATGACGGACGTATGGAAGAAAGTCGAAGCTTTTTGCAGCAGACAAGTAATATCAGCTATAAAAACGATATTGCATGGTTTGTAACATTTGCTCATAGACAAAATAACGCCATCGAGTGTGACAGGTAAACCACATATACCATCGGACAGTAATACAGAGAGCAGTCATTTTCTCCTTTCCCATTTCATTGAGCAGGAAATGCAGAGACAAATTCATTTAAATTCCAATACATGTCTTGGTGTTGGTCAGTCATCTACTCAGACAGCAGAACCTTTCATATTGTAAATATTCAATCAAATGTGGACCAGGATGAGCAGTTTCAAGGCTGGACATCAAATATTGTTATTCCAGTAAAGAAGCTCAATCACGCTCCTTCAATTGGTAAACCTTACAGACCAATATGACTGTCATCTTGTTTAGAGAAAGCCTTGCAAATATTAATAAAAAAGTGGTCAAATGCGTGTGAAGTCTTATGGGACTTAACTGCTTAGGTCATCAGTCCCTAAGCGTACACACTACTTAACCTAAATTACCCTAAGGACAAACACACACACCCATGCCGGAGGGAGGACTTGAACCTCCGCCGGGACCAGCCGCACAGTCCATGAGTGCAGCGCCTAAGACTGCTCGGCTTATCCCGTGCGGCGGAAATATTAATAAAGGAGAGGCTAGTATGATGGTTGGAGTAAAGGAAGTCTCAGTTTGGTTTCAGGAAAGGTAAAGCGTAGTAGATAATTTAATCTCGTTCTTTACTGATATACGAGGGCTGGAACATTAATAGTGGCAACTATTTATTTACAGCTCATGCAAAATAGATCCTCCCCCCCATGAACCATGGACCTTGCCGTTGGTGGGGAGGCTTACGTGCCTCAGCGATACAGATGGCCGTACCGTAGGTGCAACCACAACGGAGGGGTATCTGTTGAGAAGCCAGACAAACGTGTGGTTCCTGAAGAGGGGCAGCAGCCTTTTCAGTAGTTGCAAGGGCAACAGTCTGGATGATTTACTGATCTGGCCTTGTAACAATAACCAAAACGGCCTTGCTGTGCTGGTACTGCGAACGGCAGAAAGCAAGGGGGAACTACGGCCGTAATTTTTCCCGAGGGCATGCAGCTTTACTGTATGATTAAATAATGATGGTGTCCTCTTGGGTAAAATATTCCGGAGGTAAAATAGTCCCCCATTCGGATCTCCGGGCGGGGACTACTCAAGAGGATGTCGTTATCAGGAGAAAGAAAACTGGCGTTCTACGGATCGGAGCGTGGAATGTCAGATCCCTTAATCGGGCAGGTAGGTTAGAATATTTAAAAAATGAAATGGATAGGTTGAAGTTAGATATAGTGGGAATTAGTGAAGTTCGGTGGCAGGAGGAACAAGACTTCTGGTCAGGTGACTACAGGGTTATAAACACAAAATCAAATAGGGGTAATGCAGCAGTCGGTTTAATAATGAATAGGAAAATAGGAATGCGGGTAAGCTACTACAAACAACATAGTGAACGCATTATTGTGGCCAAGATAGATACGAAGCCCACACCTACTACAGTAGTACAAGTTTATATGCCAAATAGCTCTGCAGATGACGAAGAAATTGAAGAAATGTATGATGAAATAAAAGAAATTATTCAGATAGTGAAGGGTGACGAAAATTTAATAGTCATGGGTGACTAGAATTCGGTAGTAGGAAAAGGGAGAGAAGGAAACATAGTAGGTGAATATGGATTGGGGGGAAGAAATGAAAGAGGAAGCCGCCTGGTAGAATTTTACTCAGAGCTTAACTTAATCATAGCTAACACTTCGTTCAAGAATCATAAAAGAAGGCTGTATACATGGAAGAAGCCTGGAGATACTGACAGGTTTCAGATAAATTATATAATGGAAAGACAGAGATTTAGGAACCAAGTTATAAATTGTAAGACATTTCCAGGGGCAGATGTGGATTCTGACCACAATCTATCATTTATGACCTGTAAATTAAAACTGAAGAAACTGCTAAAAGGTGGGAATTTAAGGAGATGGGACCTGGATAAACTGAAAGAACCAGAGGTTGTACCGAGTTTCAGGGAGAGCATAAGGGAACAACTGACAGGAATGGGGGAAAGAAATACAGTAGAAGAAGAATGGGTAGCTTTGAGGGATGAAGTAGTGAAGGCAGCAGAGGATCAAGTAGGTAAAAAGACGAGGGCTAGTAGAAATCCTTGGGTAACAGAAGAAATATTGAATTTAATAGATGAAAGGAGAAAATATAAAAATGCAGAAAATGAAGCAGGCATAAAGAAATACAAACGTCTCAAAAATGAGATCGACAGGAAGTGCAAAACGGCTAAGCAGGGATGGCTAGAGGACAAATGTAAGGATGTAGAGGCTTACCTCACTAGGGGTAAGATAGATACTGCCTACAGGAAAATTAAAGAGACCTTTGGAGATAAGAGAACCACTTGTATGAACATCAAGAGCTCAGATGGAAACCCAGTTCTAAACAAAGAAGGGAAAGCAGAAAGGTGGAAGGAGTATATAGAGGGTCTATACAAGCGCAATGTACTTGAGGACAATATTATGGAAGTGGAAGAGGATGTAGATGAAGATGAAATGGGAGATATGATATTGCGTGAAGAGTTTGACACAGCACTGAAAGACCTGAGTCGAAACAAGGCCCCCGTAGTAGACAACATTCCAATAGAACTACTGACGACCTTGGGAGAGCCAGTCCTGACAAAACTCTACCATCTGGTGAGCAAGATGTCTGAAACAGGTGAAATACCCTCAGACTTCAAGAAGAATATAATAATTCCAATCCCAAAGAAAACAGGTGTTGACAGACGTGAAAATTACCGAACTGTTTAATAGGTCACAGCTGCAAATTACTAACGCGAATTCTTTACAGGCGAATGGAAAAACTAGTTGAAGCCGACCTCGGGGAAGATCAGTTTGGATTCCGTAGAAATGTTGGTACACGTGAGCCAATACTGACCCTACGACTTATCTTAGAAGCTAGATTAAGGAAGGGCAAACCTACGTTTCTAGCATTTGTAGACTTAGAGAAAGCTTTTGACAATGTTCACTGGAGTATTCTCTTTCAAATTCTGAAGGTGTCAGGGGTAAAATACAGGGAGAGAAAGGCTATTTACAATTTGTACCGAAACCAGATGGCAGTTATAAGAGTCAAGGGAAATGAAAGGGAAGCAGTTGTTGGGAAGGGAGTGAGACAGGGTTGTAGTCTCTCCCAGATGTTATTCAATCTGTATATTGAGCAAGCAGTGAAGGAAACAAAAGAAAAATTCGGAGTAGGTATTAAAATCCATGGAGAAGAAGTAAACACTTTGAGGTTCGCCGATGACATCGTAATTCTGTCAGAGACAGTAAGGGACTTGGAAGAACAGTTGAACGGAATGGATAGTGTCTTGAAAGGAGGATATAAGATGAACATCAACAAAAGCAAAACGAGGATAATGGAATGTAGTCGAATTAAGTCAGGTGATGGTGAGGGAATTAAATTAGGAAATGAGACACTTAACGTAGTAAAGGAGTTTTGCTATTTGGGGAGCAAAATAACTGATGCTGGTCGAAGTAGAGAGGATATAAAATGTAGACTGGCAATGGCATGGAATGCGTTTCTGTATATTGAGCAAGCAGTGAAGGAAACAAAAGAAAAATTCGGAGTAGGTATTAAAATCCATGGAGAAGAAATAAACACTTTCAGGTTCGCCGATGACATCGTAATTCTGTCAGAGACAGCAAGGGACTTGGAAGAACAGTTGAACGGAATGGATAGTGTCTTGAAAGGAGGATATAAGATGAACATCAACAAAAGCAAAACGAGGATAATGGAATGTAGTCGAATTAAGTCAGGTGATGGTGAGGGAATTAAATTAGGAAATGAGACACTTAACGTAGTAAAGGAGTTTTGCTATTTGGGGAGCAAAATAACTGATGCTGGTCGAAGTATAGAGGATATAAAATGTAGACTGGCAATGGAATGGAATGCGTTTCTGAAGAAGAGAAATTTGTTAACATCGAGTATAAATTTAAGTGTCAGGAAGTCGTTTCTGAAAGTATGTGTATGGAGTGTAGCCATGTATGGAAGGGAAACATGGACGATAAATAGTTTAGACAAGAAGAGAATAGAAGCTTTCGAAATGTGGTGCTACAGAAGAATGCTGAAGATTAGATGGGAAGATCACATAACTAATGACGAAGTATTGAATAGGATTGGGGAGAAGAGGAGTTTGTGGCACAACTTGACCAGAAGAAGGGATCGGTTGGTAGGACATGTTCTGAGGCATCATGAGATCACCAATTTAGTATTGGAGGGCAGCGTGGAGGGTAAAAATCGTAGAGGGAGACCAAGAGAAGAATACACTAAGCAGATTCAGAAGGATGTATGTTGCAGTAGGTTCTGGGGGATGAAGAAGCTTGCACAGGATAGAGTAGCATGGAGAGCTGCATCAAACCAGTCTCAGTACTGAAGACCACAACAACAACAAGAACAAAATAGATACGTGTTTTAGTGTTTTACTGACGTTCAGAGTAGTCACCAGCGTTGTTTATAACCCGTTACCAGCGATATGGAAGTCGTAGGACACTCTTTGCAGTGCCAATTGTGTTGACAGTTCGAGCGGCGCGGTCTGTTGCCCGATGAACTTGTAGCAGTTCTGAAGCGAATGCCGTGACGTGTTTCCTTCAGTTTAGAAATCGAGTTGAACTCACGAGGGCTTAAGTCAGGGGAGTGCAGTAGGTGGTATAGCACTTAGCAGCCCCATTAGTCGAACAAATCAGTAGCAGCTTGCAGTGTATGTGATTGAGCATTATCCTGGAAAATGATGGTCGGGTCCTGTAGAAAGTGCCGTTACTTCTGTTTCTAAGCTGGTCGTAGGCTGTGTTGCAAAAATTATAACCCTCTTCAACTGTCGGCGGGCTCTGTTAGTCGACAGACAAGGCCGTCCTGTACGCGTTTGTGCTGTACGTGTCCCTTCACGTTTCCACTTCAACATCACATCAGGGACAGTGGACCTAGGGATGCTTAGGAGTGTGGAAATCTTGCTGAGGTCGCTGTTGCACTTAATTTTAGAACCGTATGTTTTTGGGGGTATGCGGATACATTTGATCACATACTGTATGCATGGTGTACAAACATGTACATGTAGATGTACAATGTAGGATGAATGCAATGGCAAACAATCTGCAATGAGGCCATGCGTGCTAAAGGAGTTTTGTGTTCAAACATCCTTCCCTCTTTTGCTTTACCAGTTGTATATGGTATAACGTCAGAATGTATCTTTAATTAGAGTAACGTACCAAAACCGCGCTGAATAAGCGACAGCGGCTGCCCCATTTTCTACCAAATTGTTTTTCTTCCCCCAATTTTTGTAAATGATGTATTTTTCGCGCTGTCCTCGGCGCCTTTCATGCTGCATTTATCGAAATGACTGGTGGTTTTCTGAGCCGAAAAACATACTGCGTATGAATAACTGACGCTATATTCGCATATGCGCCTTGTACAGAGCAAGAGCAGGCTGTGCTACTCCTCCGCCGCCAGCCACCGCCGCCCCCACATGCTGCCAGACAGCCTCCTCGCCTCGGCTCGCTGCGCGACTTGATCCCGGCACTGCGCGCACACCTCCCCGCCACCTCCCGTGCCACCTACCGCAGTGTCGTCGCTACCTGCCACGTGTATCGCTTACACTCCGCACCAGAAGCTCCTGAGTGCCCCGACAAAGGCGCCGGCGCTGTCGTTCGTGCTGTGCCTACGCACGCGACACCCGACGCCAGAGTGGCTCGCTCCTGACAACTCACTGCCAAGACCTCGTCACTCACTGTCGCGGATGGAGTTACACTTCCGGCATTGTCTCAAGGTATTTTAGCAACCACATTTGAAATCATTCTAGACTCTCCATAATTCCAAGTTCATTGTCATGGCTATCGAATTTTATTAATGTAGGAAGTGGCGCAGGTGCGAGGAAGAGAGAGAAACTTTATTAACAGTAGTATTTAAGGTAACGGAAGAGGCGTGGTGTCAGGAGGCACCAGTAATTGGGCAGCGCTCTGTATGAAATCAGATTTGTTGACAACCTGCTGATGACGTGCCAGCTAGGCGATGACAAAACCCTTGGGCACCAAGGAGACTAGTAATCGTTGACACATTACAGGATATCTGACAACCTTCTGGAAGGTTCTGGAAGGTTCGGAAGAGATAGGGAAAACATTTGTATGGGACAGACTAGCACAAAATTCCCTAAAAAACCAGTTTAAAAACGGTCAGTATAAGGGAGCAAGAGACCGATTACCAGGAAGAAGTACAAAACCCAAGTCGTTGGGAGCAGTAGTTATAGAGTACCAGTTTGATGCTAATGCATTAAAAACTACGAAACGTCTAACCATAGCCGAAGGAGAAGAACAGATTTTTCGATAAGTATCCAGAAAAGTGCAGAAAAATTTCCGATACCAGTCCCAATAAAAGATTGTTTATTCGTCACACGACCGGTTTCGAACTTATGCCCATCCTCAGATGTTTATACATTTATGTACATGTTTATGTTGCTGGACGTCACTATTTGAATACAAATTTTAAAAAACTGAAACATGGACGTGGAAATGGTAACAAATATACAACTGAGTGGAAAAAATGTCACCATATTTATAGCCGTCCGGGGAGGCCGAGCGGTTCTAGGCGCTACAGTCTGGAACCGCGCGACCGCTACGGTCGCTGGTTCGAATCCTGCGTCGGGCATGGTTGTGTGTGATGTTCTTAGGTTAGTTAGGTTTCAGTAGTTCTAAGTTCTAGGGGACTGATGACCTCAGAAGTTAAGTCCCATTATGCTCAGAGCCATTTGAACCATATTTATAACAAGGATATTCATTTTTATGTAAGTACAGATATATTGCTGCCTTGCCACTTACAGTTGTTTCACTTGTATCTGTCTAGTCACCAGCAAATAATTTTCTTTGTATTCAAACGCTGATCCCCAGCAATATAAACATGTACATGAATGTATAAACACCTGAGGATGGGCACAAGCCCGAAACCTGTCGTGACGAATAAATAATTTTTTATTCTGACTGGCAGCGGAAATTTTTCTACACGCTATGAAGGAACAGTCATGGAGTTCAACAGCACCCACTATGGATAAAATTCACTTACTCATGTTAGTATCTTTTCTGCTAGTTAGTTACGAAGAAGTTCTGCAAGCATTGTCTTTTGTATTAGCAACGAGTAATAGTCGGTCATTTCTGTGATTCAGAATATAAAGGGAAACGGGCGCTGTTTCGCACTTATCACCTATTGTGAATGATTACATGTAGTCACAGTGAGTAATAGCTGATAAATTCTATGCGTCAGAATATAAAGAAGATCAAGTCCTGTCTCGCACTTGTTTCCCTTTGTGGTTAAAGTATTTGATTGTTGGGCGAGTTGCAAGCAGAGCTGATAGCGAACTAGACAAGACGTAAATACAGAGTGGAAGAGAGTACACATTTATTTGCAAAGGTGTGTATCAGTGTAACGCACCTTTCCACATAAGGTTGAACTACGTGCAATTGAATTGTTCTTAAATTTAATTTGTCTCCGTCTATATCTTTATTGGCTTTGTACGAAGCCAACAACTTCTCTTCTGTGGTCTGCGCTAAGCATCCTAGGAGACTTTCTCCCTCTAACTCTAAGACTTTTTTCCTCTAACTTCATCGCTTAGTAGACAGCCCACATTTTCATTAATGTCCTGATGCTGCTGCACGTGCCACACCTTCGTCCAAAGTTGGTAGTAGGACCTGTGCCTGGACACGACACAAAGAAACTTAGAAAAACTTCGAATAATTATGAGTTAGATTTAACGAATGTTTGACTGTGCTAGGTGGGGTCAAGGGAATTTGTAAATAAAAGTGTCGTCTACAAAGTTAAAATATAGTGCCGGAGATTCAATTGTTACTTCTTTACGAATGGAAGCAAAAAGTAATATCCATATCTCAAATTAAAAGAAAGTTGATTTTTTACCTGTGTTATTAATTTTGTTTTATTTTAGCGTATCAAACAGACGTCACATACAAATTTCTCAAAGTTCATAACAAAACATCAGCTTTATTTTGGAAGGAACTAAGTGATCAATGACCTTTTTCGTCCTTGACCAGGCTCGTTTTCTATTGTGAGCAACGTCGAACTTATATCATCGTCTACTTCCGTTCTGAGAATGTACGCGGTGACGACTTTGACTCTTTTGGAGTTGAAATTGGAATCTGCTCTCCTTTTCCTTCTTCTTTGTCTTCATCTCCGTTTTTGTTGTCACCCCGAACAGCCAAAATCTCAACGTCAGGGTATCGCAGTTGTCAAAATATACGAATTCACCAACGGTCACATTATGTACGAAGTCAGGAAATGGGGTCCATGTATCGTGAAAAAGAGAATCCATTTCTCCACTGTTCTGTTGTTGCATTTGATTCTCTGGCTCCTCGATCAATTCACTTTTCTTGAAACAGTTCATAACCACTTTTCCTTGCTTCATTTTTGTCCAACATCATCATCACAACTTCTTTGCTTCCCGCTACACTGAGTAAGCCTCTCCAATAAGAATTTTTCAGCCGTTCGGTATCTAAAATTCAAGATTTCGCCAGAATGGATGGTGGAATCTCGAAATTTATCAACGGCCTCAATAACCTGACTTTTTTTTCAAGAATCAAAAATCTGCAGTTCCTCGAGGATACTTTTACAGATGATTAATGTACTGTAATGCATTGTTAAGTAAACAACCTGTCGCAAAGAGCTGAATCACTAAGTAGCCATCGGAACCACTGACAACACAATTCGAACTGCAGCGTGTGGGACAGACGCTGACTTGGAAGTATAAGAGTGCTTGCTGGCGGTTTTGTTGCATCAGTCGCTTCGATTTACTTAGCGTAACACAGTACACAGGGTATTTCGATTTGTCGAGCTTTTTCAAGGGAGTGAACCACTCATTCGCTTTATCAAGAAATTCGTTTATATCGAAGTTCGGATTAGCAGGAGTCGATTTTACGAGTAACAGCATCTTCTTAGAATTGTACTGCACGTATGAGAAACTACAGGGGTTTGACAAAACAAGATGTACACCTAGTTATAGTTATCACATTTTAAGAACTAGGTTAGTTTCGTTACCGTATCAATGTAGTCTTTTATTACCTCTTTTAGTACCGCAACATACAGAAAGAATGAGAATTGCGAGTAGGACTCGAGCTCTGAGGGTTTCGTACAAACTTAATTGTTTATGTAGATAATAATAATCGCGTGTCCCTTTCGTGTCCCTAGCCAATCGCAGTTTACCAACGGCGAGGAGAACTATAGTTTATAATGGAATCCGAACAACGCATTGTTTACAACGACTCCTCCCACCGTTGAGAGGTGAAGGGTAGTTCCAGAAGACTGAAGATTCCGTTGTTCGAGCGAGGCCCAAGACCGCGACCTCTCTGCTTCCAGCCACGTGCCTTACCGCTACACTACCAGGCCTGACGTGTGTGTAGACACACTATAGTTTTTGATAAGTGAGTTTACGAGTATCAAAGCGTGTGATGTATATGGCGTATCTCTTATTGGTCTGTAAGCTCAAATTACATTGAAGGGCCAAAGAAACTGGTACACACGCCTAAAATCGTGTAGGGCCCCCTCGAGCATGCAGAAGAGCCGCAGCACGACATGGCACGGACTCGACTAATGTCTGAAGTAGTTCCAGAGGGAACTAACACCATTAATTCTGCTTGCTGTTCATTAATCCGCAAGAATACGATGGGGTGGAGATCTGAACAGCACGTTGCAAGCGGTCCCAGATACGCTCAATAATGTTCATGTGTGGGGAGTTTGGTGGCCAGCGGAAGTGTTTAAACTAAGAAAAGTGTTCCTGGCGCCACACTGCAGTAATTCTGGACGTGTGAGATGTCGCATTGTCCTATTTAAATTGCCCAATTCCGTCAGAACGCTCAATGGACATGAATGGATGCTTACCTAACAGTCGCTTGTCGAGAGTCTTATCTGGACTTACCAGGAGTCCCATACCACACCAACTGCACACGTTCCACACCATTACGGAGCAAAAAATGGTTCAAATGGCTCTGAGCACTGTGGGACTTAACATCTGAGGTCATCAGTCCCCTTTATCTTAGATCTATTTAAACCTAACTAACCTAAGGGAATCACACACATCCATGGCCACGGCAGGATTCGAACCTGCGACCATAGCAGTCACGCGGTTCCAAACTGAAGCGCCTAGAACCGTTCGGTCACCGCTGTCGGCCATGACGGAGCCTCCACAGTTGAACAGTCCCCTGCTGACATGCAGGGTCCTTGGATTCATGAGGTTGTCTCCATACCTGTACACGTTCTTCCTCTCGATAAAATTTGAAAAGAGACTCGTCCGACAAGGCAACATGGTTCCAGTCATCAACAGTCTAGTGTCGGTGTTGAAGAGGCGTAAAGCTTTGTGTCGCCCAGTCTTCACGGGTACAAAAGTGGGCCTTCGGCTCCGAAAGCCCACATCGATGATGTTTCGTTGAACGGTTCGCAAGTTGACACTTGTTGATGGCCCAGCATTGAAATCTGCAGCATTTGCGGAAGGGTTGCACTTCTCTCACGTTGAACGATTCTGTTCAGTCGTCGTTTACCCCGTTCTTGCCGGATCTTTCTCCGGCTGCAGCGATGTCGGAGATTTGATGTTTTACCATATTCTTGGTATTCACGGTACACTCGTGAAATGGTTGTACGGGAAGATCCCTACTTCATCGCTACCACGGAAATGCCGCCTCCTGTCACTCATGCGCCGGCAATAACACCACGTTCAGACTCACTTAAATCTTGATAGCCTGCCATTGTAGCAGCAGTAGACGATGTAACAACTGCACCAGATACTGGCTGTCTTACACAGGCGTTGCTGACGGCAGATCCGTATTCTGCCTGTTTACATATTTCTGTATTTGAATACGCATTCCTGTAGCAGTCTCTTTGGCGCGTCGGTGTATTTGGGAGCAAGGGAACATTAAATTCAATCTTATACCTCTCCCCGTTCCTGAGAAGAAAGGGTCATAACAGACGGACGGACAGACAGACGGCAACAAACGACAAAAAGTGTTTTTATGTGATACTATTACAAAGTAACAATTTTAGGACGTTTTTCTTTTACCTGCACTGTGAAATCTTGCGTTTTGTCAAATTTCATGAATTCAGATTAACGAGAAGTATCCTATAGGTTTCGATGAGTGACTTGTAAGTATCGAAACATGTGACATAAATGATCTCATCTTTCGATTGCATTGCCATGGGACCGTAGACCTTAGTATGTGACGTATTTTTCAACTTGATGCCTCCACTACTCCCTGAGAAAAAGGGGTCTCAACAGTGGGAGAGACAGACTGACAGCACGAAAGACGAACAACAGAGTAATCCTGTATGACTTCCGTTTTTACCGTTTGACGTACCAAACCCAAAAAACTACAGAGCTGCCAGCAGGTCTATGATTGCTGTGGTGTTGAGTTTGCATAATTCCATGCCCTTCACGTGGTGCATCTGTGGCAAAAGCAGCGAAATCAGATTGACTTCACGAATAAGAGCCTCATCTACTTCACATAATACTACAATAAAAAGCAAACCTGCGCACTGAGACAGAATAGCATGGTGTATTTATATTCGTAATGCGCGAACTCATTCTTTGACGTGAACGGTGAACACGGTAGGTATCTAAAGAACAGTGTGGCAATGTAAGTATTGTTATGAGGACCGCATAAGGGATGAAAAGTATAATACAGCTGCTGAACTTGAAACTTACGTAAACCAGGTTGTAACCTGTATGTAGTGTGTCCTTGTAGGAAACTGTAGTTTCTTCGCACGTGAAGGTGGTGTAGGAAGCACGACACTACACTGCACATATTCCAATGGGAACACATGGCACTCTTCTAATAACATGAAACATCGTTCCAGGATCTCTGCTAACGGCGACAGAAGGTTTGAGATCCATTGACTCATACTACAATGACAGTTTCAACAAAACATCACTCGATAGTAAATTGTCGCTGTCGGCAGTTGGTAGAAAAAACCGAGCCAGAAGCACTGACGGAGGACCTCGGAAGAGGGTTACGTGTATTCAGGAGCCTCTACTGTTACTGAAATCACTCTCCAATCTGAAATGTCCACTAAGCAATCACATCGCGACTGTTAAAACCTCTGAAGACCAGGAACCTTTTAGCATCATAACAATGTTCTACAGCAGCAGGTATCCAACCGTTAACATATTGCTCATCGCCACTCTTAGTCACAGTAAAGTTCAAAACATAACCGATAAACAACGTCCATGATTTGGTTACGGGATGGTGGGGGTGGGGAATCTGTGTACGTATATTCTGTGATCACTGGCTTCGAAGGATGTTACAGCATGTTATGTAATGTTTTTAAACAGCGCGCAACCTTCAGCGCTCTTATCTCGTCCTTGCGCACGCTTATCTAGTCCCATACGCCGCGCGCACAGTAGTACTACTTGTTCGCGTGAAAGGGATAACGCCTCGCTGCCGGAACACTGAAATTTTACAACTCCGTAATGAGTACCATACTGCCACTGACTGAGCTATCATTTGCATAAGTGTCCTCGAACAGTGATGTTGTGGTCGTAATGGTTCGTCGCCGTTACTATAGACGTTATAGTCGTGGGACACCTTATTATAAAGCCGACCGTTGTGGGCGAGCGGTTCTAGGCGCTTCAGTCCGGAACCGCGCTGCTGCTACGGTTGCAGGTTAGAATCTTCCCTCGGGCATGGATGTGTGTGATGTCCTTAGGTTAGTTAGGTTTAAGTAGTTATAAGTCTAGGGGATGTAAAGGCTTAACTCACTAGGTGTAACATAGATACTGCCTACAGGAAAATTAAAGAGACCATTGGAGAAAAGAGAACTACTTGCATAAATATCAAGAGCTCAGATGGAAACCCAGCTCTAAGCAAAGAATGGAAAGCAGAAAGGTGGAAGGAGTATATAGAGGGTCTATACATGGGCGAGGTACTTGAGGACAATATTATGGAAATGGAAGAGGATGTAGATGAAAATGAAATGGGAGATACGATACTGCGTGAGGAGTTCGACAGAGCACTGAAAGACCAAGTCGAAAAGGGCCCCGGGAGAAGACAACATTCCATTAGAACTACAGACGGCCTTGGGAGAGCCAATCCTGACAAAACTCTACCATCTGGTGAGCAAGATATATGAGACAGGTGAAATACCCTCAGATTTCAATAAGAATATAATAATTCCAATCCCGAAGAAAGCAGGTGGTGACAGATGTGAAAATTACCGAACTATCAGTTTAATAAGTCACAGCTGCAAAATACTAACACGAATTCTTTACAGACGAATGGAAAAACTGGTAGAAGCCGACCTCGAGGAAGATCAGTTTGGATTCCGTAGAAATGATGGAACACGTGAGGCAATACTGACCCTACGACTTATCTTAGAAGGAAGATTAAGGAAAGGCAAACCTACGTTTCTAGCATTTGTAGACTTAGAGAAAGCTTTTGACAATGTTGGCTGGAATATTCTCTTTCAAATTCTGAAGGTGGCAGGGGTAAAATATAGGGAGCGAAAGGCTATTTACAATTTGTACAGAAACCAGATGGCAGTTTTAAGAATCGAGGGACATGAAAGAGAAACAGTGGTTGGGAAGGGAGTGAGACAGGGTTGTAGCCTCTCCCCGATGTTATTCAGTTTGTATATTGTCAATCAGTGAAGGAAACAAAAGAAAAATTCGGAGTAGGTATTAAAATCCATGGAGAAGAAATCAAAACTTTGAGGTTCGCCGATGACATTGTAGTTCTTTCAGAGACAACAAAGGACTTGGAAGAGCAGTTGAACGGAATGGATAGTGTCTTGAAAGGAGGATATAAGATGAACATCAACAAAAGCAAAACGAGGATAATGGAATGTAGTCGAATTAAGTCGGGTGATGCTGAGGGAATTAGATTAGAAAATGCGACACTTAAAGTAGGAAAGGAGTTTTGCTATTTGGGGAGCAAAATAACTGATGATGGTCGAAGTAGAGAGGATTTAAATTGTAGACTAGCAGTGGCAAGGAAAGCGTTTCTGAAGAAGAGAAATTTGTTAACATCGAGTATAGATTTAAGTGTCAGGAAGTCGTTTCTGAAGGTATTTGTGTGGAGTGTAGCCATGTATGGAAGTGAAACGGATGATAAATAGTTTGGACAAGAAGAGAATAGAAGCTTTCGAAATGTGGTGCTACAGTAGAATGCTGACGATTAGATGGGTAGATCACATAACTAATGAGGAGGTACTGAATAGGATTGGGGAGAAGAGGAGTTCGTGGCACAACTTGACTAGAAGAAGGGATCGGTTGGTAGGACATGTTCTGAGTCATCAAGGGATCATCAATTTAGTACTGGAGGGCAACATGGAGGGTAAAAATCGTAGAGGGAGACCACGAGATAATACACTTAACAGATGTAGAAGGATGTAGGCTGCAGTAGATACTGGGAGATGAAGAAGCTTGCAGAGGATAGAGTAGCAGGGAGAGTTGCATCAAATCAGTCTCAGGACTGAAGACCACAACAACAACAACAACAACAACAACAACATCAACAACTACAAGTCTAGGGTACTGATGACCTCATATATTAAGTCCCATAGTGCTTATAGCCATTTGAACCTTTTTATAAAGCTATTGACATTGTGTCAGTGACTACATCGTCTAAAGTTGGAGCCCAAGTTATTTTGCAGGGACCGTCGTTTTTTATCGGTTGTGGTTTGAACTTAACTGTAACTAAGAGTTGCGATAAGCAACATGGTAATGATTGGATAACTGCTGCTGTATCTAAAAATGTTCCTGGTCTTCAAAGATTTCACAGTAGTGATATGAATGGTTATCGGATCACTGACAGGGAAACTAAACCACTTGCCAAAGATGGTAGGGAGAACGAGCATAACGTTAAATATATTTTATTGTAGTATTCTAGTGTGAGGTTGTACAACGCATCGTGCTGTATTCCTTGTAGTAGCAGCAGCGTCTATGTGCGAATCTATCTGTGATTCTTATTCAGTCACGTCATCCGAGGCCTGCCAGCTACAAACCTCAGACGCAGCGGTAGGGCCGCTCTCACCGCCTCCACCTTTGCTGCCCTTGTTGTTTTCAGCTGTCTGTCGCTCCCCGCCCCGTCATGAGAGGCCCAGCAGGAACAGCGTCGACATACTGTATGAGCCACACTATGGGGGCTGCTCTCTCAAACATCTCTCTGCAACGTTTTATGCTATTCTGAAATATGTCTCCAGCCCGTGCCAGACTGGGAGATCGTCACACTTCTTTCCGATACGGCTAAAGCAATAGGTGGTTTCAATCTAAACTGCCGGTTCATTTTGAGAACTTGACTCCATTTCTCTCCCGAAGACGTACACTACCCAGTCACATTAATGCGATCACCTGTCAGAGTCCAAATAACTACCTGCTGCTGCGTGGACCGCTGCGAAACTCGCAGGAAGAGAGTTAGTGTGGTTCTGGAAGGAACTGCCTGGGATGTGGGGCCATGCCTGCTCAAGTGCTACGCTGCGTTTTTCGGTTGCGGATCCATCTCGCGAACTGCCATATTGATGTGATCCCACAGGCTTTCGATTGGGTTTAAATCCGATGGGTTTGATGGCCAGAGGAATACTCATCTTGGTGCTCGTCGAGCCATGTATTTACACTGCGAGTTGTGTGACAGTTCGCATTGTCCTGTCGATAGATGTCATCGTACCGAGGAACGGTTCAAATGACTCTGAGCACTATGGGACTTATCTCCTGAGGTCATCAGTCCCCTAGAACTTAGAACTACTTAAACCTAATTAACCTAAGGACATCACACACATCCATGCCCGAGGCAGGATTCGAACCTGCGACCGTAGCGGTCGCGCGGTTCCAGAAGTAGCGCCTAGAACCGCTCGGCCACTCCGTCCGGCGTGCCGAGGAATGTTCAAATGTATGTGAATTCCTAAGGCACCAAACTGCTGACGTCATCGGTTCCTAGACTTACACACTGGCCGGCCGGAGTGGCCGAGCGGTTCTAGGCGCTACAGTCTGGATCCGCGCGACCGCTACGGTCGCAGGTTCGCATTCCGCCTCGGGCATGGATGTGTGTGATGTCCTTAGGTTAGTTAGGTTTAAGTAGTTCTAAGTTCTAGGGGACTGATGACCTCAGCAGTTAAGTCCCATAGTGCTCAGAGCCATTTGAACCACTTAAACTAACTTATGCTAAGGACAACACACACACCCATGCTCGAGGGAGAACTCGGACCTCCGGCGGGTGGGGCCAAGCAATCTGTGACATGACGCCTCTAACCACACTGCCACTCCACGCAGTGACGAGAAAAACGAACTGTATGTAGTGGTGGACATGGTTCCAAGGATAGATGAGTACTTAGGTTGATCAATTGAGCCTTTCAGTATGACGACATAAACCAGGGAAGGCCACGAAGCTATTCCGCAAACCATAACGTTCCCTTCACTGTTGCAGGCTGTTTGCTTTCAGACGTTTCACGCACAACACATCAAAGGTCATCTGTCCAACTATGCATTAAACGTGATTCATCGAAAAAGGCCATCTGTCGCCCCTCGGTGGATAACCAATTGCAGCACTGTCGTACAAAATTCTACCAATCGTCGTCGATGAACAGTAATCAGCATGGGTGCATGAACCAGGCGCCCGCTGCAGAGGTCCGTACGCAGCAACGTTCCGTGAGAGGTTGTTGAGGAGACACTGTAGGTAGCCCCTTGGTTTATCTGGCAGTCAGTTGTTCAACAGTTACACATCTACTCGCTTATACACATCTCCGCGGCTGCCGTTCACCTCTGTGATCTGGGCTTCGCGGTGCACCGTAGTTGCCTCTGCGCCGATATTGCCATACACGGTATATTTTAACTGCGGCGGCACACGAACAGTTTACGGACTTCACCGTTTTGGATAGGGATCGCCAAATTTTAAAAAATATTACTATGTATTACATCAATATTTACAAAAGATATAGATACGATCGAAATAAAATCATCGATTTTGATATATCAATATTTTACCCATTCCAAAGTGAGAGCACTATTCGGAATGAAACACTTCTGATATGTTTTCTGCGCATAAAGTACTGTACTCACGATAAACATTTCCGACAATAACAGTCCATTTCCCATTAAATACCGGTGCAGTGATGTGTTTCAATTTCATGCCGAGTCTAAGTTACTTCTACATTGCGTCTGCCTTTTCTTGGTCCAGGCACACAGGGGAGAGAGCACATTCTGCCTCCTAAATGGGAGCATGGAGTGGTAATTTCCACCATTCTCATACAACACTGTCAACAGATGTTTTAATTTTGAACCTCTTACGTATCGTTTGCAATGGTAGAAATGATACACGGAAGTAATAAACTTTCATGAATACACAGTATACTTACATTCATGTTCACATCTGGTGCTCATCTGTAGTACGTAATATGAAATTGCCGGCCGGGGTGGCCGAGCGGTTCTAGGCACTGCAGTCTGGAACCGCGCGAACGCTACGGTCGCAGGTTCGAATCCTGCCTCAGGCATGGGTGTGTGTGATGTCCTTAGGTTAGTTAGGTTTAAGTAGTTCTAAAATGTAGGGGACTGACGACCTCAGAAGTTAAGTCCTATAGTGCTCAGAGCCATTTGAAGTATTTTTTGAATATGAAATTAACTTAAACCAATTGCAATATATTTACTGACATGTGGAATAATCGGGTCTACTGCTGGATGTTTGTGTCGCTCTGGCACAATATTTCGGCCACGTAACTCGTTGCCTTCTTCAGGTGCTGACTGAGACTGCCGTATTGGAGGATCTTGTCCAGTACAAGCAGCGCCAGGAGGGCGCGGACGGCAAAGAGAGCACCCAGCGCCCTCTGGGCATATATACTGGACAAATGCTCCAATACGGTAGTGTCAGGTAGCGGCTGAAGAAGACAACGAGTTACGTGGCCGAAATATTGTGCCAGAGCGACACAAACATCCGGCAGTAGACCTGATTATTGCACATGTCAACGTCTCGCCGGGAAAGCCTGAAGAGTTACACAAGATATTTACTTTTACATTGAAAGTACTGGTCGTAGCTGGAATGGAGAAGAAATCTGCCGATGAGAACTATAGTGCCTATGAGTCAAGAAAAGACAGACATTAAAAAATATCACTTTAGATATTCAGTGTTTAATACTGATTAATCTGTATATTAATAATTAAATATCGACGACATACGTCGATATTGTCATGAAAGGATTGTGATACCTTGATATATCGATATTTGTTGGCCATCCCTAATTTCTGAGGTGCTTGGCCCTAAAGCTAATGATCTTGCCCCTTTGGACGTCTGATCAATGGCTCCGTTTCCGCATTGGAAGATCGACTGTACTGCTTACCGATCCTCCCCCTCCCCCTCCCCAACACACTTTATGTACCCTCCGCTGCTTGTGCTGCCACCTGCCGCTTGTGATTGGTTATTGCACGTTGACCTCAAACACACGCGGTGGTCACATCAATGTGACTAGACCGCGTATTAAGCCTTTAAGTTCGCCATCACCAACGACGGACCCACCCACTATTGTCGCAGCTATGAGAACGCATCAGCTCCAGATTAGAGCAACATCTGTGTGGTGTAATAGTTATTTCTATTAATGATTGACTGTTCTATAGACTTTCAGCCTACTTTTTCGTTCTGTTTCCAGTAATGACCTCATGCAGTATCTTGTCGCCTGCCTTACTCTGCTTCTTAAAGACTGTTCGGCAGGACTCCAGGGAGCCGCTTTGACTTTCTAAGGAATGTTGGCGTCACCTTGTGTCGTGCCGTCTGCAGTGCACACAGCTGCTCTTTGGCCCTGGCGTGAATCCGCTTCCTTGTACGGGCTTCACTCAAAATTCCGCCTACAAAAGGTACCAATTCGATTGGCATTCGTTGGATATTCGCTCGCACAGGGTATTAGCGTCTAAGTAATTTTCTGAGTGTGTTATTGTGAAACAAATGCGATTGTACACAGACTTTCCGTAGTGTAACACGGCCACAGAATTTCAAATTTTGCGAGCATAATACCTTTGTTTCTGGCCTCTTCTGTGCAACTTTTGAAAGTAAGCGGGTTAATAGGTCTATTCAAGACATGCAGACCGAGTTCTTGAATAGTGTCGTGTAGGCAGTGACCTCTCTCGTCAGTTATTCTGCTGTGCTGATTTGGCATTAGCTTTCATTAGGAACACGTTTCTGTCGTCTCGTCACAGTACTGCTGCTGTTTTTACTTTCGTAATGCAGTTTTGTCTCATGATTGTACTGAAAATACTAGTTGTCTCTCTAGAATTCCCATGTTTCTTATTATTTCTACTGTCCCCAGGTGTTAGAGACGTAGTTGATGTATCTATATTGTTATGTTTTTAGCTGGCACCGCAATGGCGACCATTTGATGGTGCCCCCGATTTTATGACCCATGCCGTGATTGATATGTATGGCAATGTATCATTTCTGGCTTGTGGCACTTGTATACACAATTTGTACATAGGGGTCTTTTCTAAAATTTTCCAGACTTCTTGCACCACATGATTCTGCGCATCGCATTTATCTGGCCAGTGTCAATAGTTTTTCCATGGTTCTTTGCAGGCAGTTGATCGTAATGCGAATGCTGCAGGAACCTTGTGAGCATAAGCCATGAGGTCATTCTAGTCTGTGATCATACACTTTTACCATAAGTCATCACTGCCTATACAGACGCTCGATATTGAATATCTTCTGTCTCCTACTAAAGACGACATTAAGCAGGATTTGTTATTTATTTGAGTTTGTAGGTAAGTTGTTGACGTTCAGTCGAAGACGATCAACTTCCTCTACGACAGGGAACTTTCGCCACAAGCTTTTGGATGAATGTGGTTAGTCGGAGATAGTATTTCAATAGTAAACACGTGCTTATCCTCCAGTTTCACTAGTTTCTGACCGGTCACTTGTTTCATTTTTCATGTTGTATCCAGAATTGCTTATATTCTTTTCCTAATTTCTGTTGTCAAATGTTAAGTCCTCCTCTGATTACCTTTGTGGTTCAAATGGCTTTGAGCACTATGGGACTTAACTTCTAAGGTCATTAGTCCTCTATAACTTAGAACTACTGAAACCTAACTAACCTAAGGACATCACAAACATCCATGCCCGAGGCCGAATTCGAACCTGCGACCGTAGCGGTAGCGCGGTTCCAGACTGTAGCGCCTAGAACCACTCGGCCACTCCGGCCAATTTCCTTTAATGATCATTAGCACATTAATTAATGGTTGGGAATCAATACTGTGCCTTGAATTTCCCTCTATAAGAACATTAAGTTCGTCGCATTGTCTTCACCACGTTGCCTGCACGGTTCCTTTCCGTTCGCTTGTGAAAGCCGGCCGCTGTGGCCGATCGGTTCTACGCGCTTCAGTCCGGAACCGCGCTGCTGGTACGGTCGCAGGTTCGAATCCTGCCTCGTGCACGGATGTGTGTGATGTCCTTATGTTTAAGTAGTTCTAAGTCTAGGGGACTGATGACCTCAGATGTTAAGTCCCATAGTGCTTAGAGCTTTTTGAACCATTTTGCATGTGGAATGTATACTGGCGATGGATTGCTATTTTTGCAGTCCTTTTCTAGATGCGCCAATTCAGCGCAGAGGTTTATTTTCCGCGCCAAACTATGCAATATGCACATAATCTTAGTAGATATAACGTTTGGTGACTGCAAGATGGTCCTTCATAATAGTTGGCCGAAACGTGAAGTGTGCTGCTTTCTAACTGTGTACTGTCTTTTGGATATACTTGCAAGAGTATGTGCAAGGAGGCTGCTTAGGTTCTTATGTTGGTAACGCCCCGTAGCGCTCTGTATGAAAATCACTGACGGTGCTGTGTGCAGTCTGTGGCTGGTTGGACTCATTGTTGGAATATTCGCTAGTGTAGTGTTGGGCAGTTGGATATGAATAGCGCGTTGCGTTGCGCAGTTGGAGGTGAGCCGGCAGCAGTAGTGGATGTGGGGACAGAGATGCCAAAGTTTTGAGAGCGGACGATACGGACGTGTGTCCGTCAGAAATAGGAAATTTGTAAGACTGGATATCATGAACTGATATACAGGGTGAGTCACCTAACATTACCGCTGGATGTATTTCGTAAACCACATCAAATACTGACGAATCGATTCCACAGACCGAACGTGAGGAGAGGGGCTAGTGTAATTGGTTAATACAAACCATAAAAAAATGCACGGAAGTATGTTTTTTAACACAAACCTACGTTTTTTAAATGGAACCCTGTTAGTATCGTTAGCACATTTGAACATATAAACAAATACGTAATCAGTGCCGTTTGTTGCATTGTAAAATGTTAATTACATCCGGAGATATTGTAACCTAAAGTTGACGCTTGAGTACCACTCCTCCGCTGTTCGATCGTGTGTATCGGAGAGCACCGAATTACGTAGGGATGCAAAGGGAACGGTGATGGACCTTAGGTACAGAAGGGACTGGAACAGCACATTACGTCCACATGCTAACACCTTTTTATTGGTCTTTTTCACTGATGCACATGTACATTACCATGAGGGGTGAGGTACACGTACACACGTGGTTTCCTTTTTCAATTACGGAGTGGAATAGAGTGTGTCCCGACATGTCAGGCCAATAGATGTTCAATGTGGTGGCCATCATTTGATGCACACAATTGCAATCTCTGGCGTAATGAATGTCGTACACGCCGCAGTACATCTGGTGTAATGTCGCCGCAGGCTGCCACAATATCCTCTGGGGTTGTAGGCACATCACGGTACACATTCTCCTTTAACGTACCCCACAGAAAGAAATCCAGAGGTGTAAGATCAGGAGAACGGGATGGCCAATTTATGCGTCCTCCACGTCCTATAAAACGCCCGTCGAACATGCTGTCAAGCGTCACCTTTAGGTTACAATATCTCCGGATGTAATTAACATTTTACAATGCAACAAATGGCACTGATTACGTATTTGATTATATGTTCAGATGTGCTAACAAAACTAACGTGTTTCCATTTAAAAAAAAACGTAGGTTTGTGTTAAGAAACATACTTCCGTGCATTTTTGTATGGTTTGTATTAAACAATTACACTAGCCCCTCTCCTCACGTTCGGTCTGTGGAATCGGTTCGTCAGTATTTGATGTGGTTTACGAAATATATCCAGCGGTAACTTTAGGTGACTCAGCCTGTATATATAGTGACTTTTGAACATTATTAAGGTAAATACACTGTTTGTTCTCTATCAAAATCTTTCATTTGCTAACAATGCCTATCAGTAGTTGGTGCCTTCCGTAGATAGAATCTTTTATTTAGCTGGCAGTGTTGGCGCTCGCTCTATTGCAGTAGTTAGAGTAACAAAGATTTTTGTGAGGTGAGTGATTCATGAAAGGTGTAGGTTATTGTTAGTCAGGGTTATTCTTTTATAGGGATTATTGAAAGTCAGATTGCGTTATGCTAAAAATATTGTGTGTCAGTTTATTGATGATAAGAATAAGTAAAGACAGAAATGTCTGAGTACGTTCAGTTTTATACAGCTGTCTCTGTATCAAATAACGTGGGAGTTTACCAGCAGAGTAATTTATAATTTTTCTAAGGGGACGTTTCATATGATGTAATGTAAGCTCTCCTCCAGGACCTGCTTTAAACCTAACTTTTGTCTTCTCTAAGAACTGTGCTTATCCGTAGTTGTCTCCAGTTCTCTTTATGTACTGATCCAATTAATTCACTTAATGGCACAATTTGAGGAACGTCATATACACTGTCGAGTGGCCTCTGTTTTGTAAGTGGTTCGCTACTAATTTCCTCATTATTTCCTGATTTTGGCCGCGCGGGATAGCCGCGCGGTCTGGGGCGCCTTGTCACGGTCCGCGAGGCTCCCTCTGTCGGAGGTTCGAGTCCTCCCTTGGTCATGGGTGTGTGTGTCGTCCTTAGCGTAAGTTATAGATGAAGTAGTGTGTAAGCTTAGGGGCCGATGACCTCAACAGTTGGGTCCCATAAGACCTTACCACAAATTTACAATTTTTCCTGATTTTGCACCAGCATTTAGCTGTGCTCTTCTGGCTCTGTTCCGTTTATGAGTACTTTCTTCGTCGTCTTCGTTTCCTTAGTTCTGATGTTGTAGCAATTAGCACTGCGAACAGCCTTTATATAGCCTTTGAGCATTTTTTGGTCTTATATTTGCTGCATTGCTTGGCCAGGGTGGTTTTAGCCTCACGTATCGTGGGGACTGTCGGGCGAGTGAAGCGGTGCCTGCCACAGTGTAGAGGTCTGACCTCTCTTTCGCTCCTTAGCTTGGTTGGTTGTTTTGGGGAAGGAGACCAGACAGCGTGGTCATCGGACTCATCGGATTAGGGAAGGATGCTGAAGGAAGTCGGCCGGGCCCTTTCAGAGGAACCATCTCGGCATTTGCCTGGAGAGATTTAGTGAAATCACGGAAAACCTAAATCAGGATGGCCGGACGCGGGATTGAACCGTCGTCCTCCCGAATGCGAGTCCAGTGTCTAACCGCTGCGCCTCGCTCCTTAGGCCTGGGATCTTCTATTTCTGATAGTTCCATACGACCTGTGAGTTTTGTGTTTGATATGTCTCGGTGGAAGAGTTTGTATTTTAACTCTAGTATTCTTGCGATAATAGCCTTCCTGGTAACCTGCAGCTCTTCGTCAATGTGTTTTATTTCTTGTGTCTGTCGGACTACATGACAATAAAGTGTGAGAGTTCGAAAGTGATTTTCTTTTGTGGATGTCATTGTTGCACTCTCTGTGTCGCGGTTTGCATCATCAACCGAGTATCATACTGCGTGGAACAGAAGCGCAACGCCCGCGCCACACGGTGTGGGATCCACTGGAGGCTCCCCTGCTGCCCGCGCACTATGACGGCCGTCTCGTAGATCACGTAGGCTGCTCGGATGCTGGTCTGTGTATTTCCCTGTCATAGCTCCAGATTATTTGAACGTCAACGGCGTCGACCAACTATGCGTCGTGTCCGAGCATGATGTCGTACCTTGAAAAAGAGTGGCCACGCCAGAAGTACGCTTGGTGTGAACTTTCAATTTACCTCAGGTGGCTCGAAGTGGGACAAGGAATGTGGTACTGATTATTTAGTAAAAACAGTCAAGTTCGCAGAACATCTCATCTATTAAAATGGCCGGTTTTGGCACGTTTAATCGCACATCTTCAGATTATTAGCATATTAAGGATATGAAAGTGCTTGTTAATTAGGGAAATCGGCCTTTAGGTACATATACAAGAGATCAGAAACACTGTAGCATGATATTTGGTCGGAGCTTTACATAACTTCTCCTAATTTTCAACCATGAAGAAATCATATTTTTTATTCCTTTGTTAAGCGTAAACTTTTAATCAAAATGTCTCACACTGCATAGAATTTGTCTCACACTGATACTCATTTGCACATAACTCATTTATGTTTTTCTCCCACCCAATTACGACTTCAACGTTCTTTCAAGCATTCCACTGCAGATAACTTCATGCAATGTACGGCGTATGGGCGCTGATGACCTCGGCGTTGAGCGCCCATAAGCCCCAACACACACACACACACACACACACACACACACACACACACGGCGTATGGTCAACTTACGCCTGCAGTAGCAGGTCGCTACAAGGCGCTTTCATCGTAGATGTCACGTCGTTTACCGCTAAGACCTACGGCGACTAACAGCTATTGCAACCATCACCATGGGAACAGCGTCCGAAAAATAAATCTTTAACTGCTGACGGCCACCTGAACGACGTCTCCAGTTTTTGCAGTTTCTAACATACAATTCAACTGAACCCGACGTTTTAGTTTTACATAATTTGCATACGATTAATTTAACTGAACAATTCGAATTCCTACATGTTCAGATAGACGGTAAACTGTCGTGGATAGCCCACGTACGGGATCTTGTTCAAAGACTTAATGCTGTAATTTTTTCTGCTCGAACGGTACCTGAAGTAAGTGATCGTTCGACACGAAAAATAGTCTACTTTGCTTATATTCATTCGCTTATGTCGTATGGTATTACATTTTTGGGTAAATCTTCCCTTCCCTTCTTGGTTCAGGAATGGGCTGTTCGGGCAATAAGTGGTGCAAGTTCTCGAACCTCTTCTCGACCCCTGTTCACTAGTCTGGGTATTTTGACAATGGCCTCTCAATGTATATATTTCTTACTGTAGTCGTTACTGTGATTTAGTGTTAAGTTTATTTTCTACAAGCCATAAAATTATGTTATGAAATGCACTATTTGAAACCGAGCCAGTGTTGCACACATCTTTTATTGCCAAGTGTCATCAGCAAACAGAAATATTTTAGAGTTACCCGTAATATTGGAGGGCATATCATTTACATAAATGAGGAACAGGTGTGACCTCAACACTGATCCGTGGGGCACCCCCCCCCTCCCCCCCCCCCCCCCAATCGTTTGACCGCACCTCCCTCAGACCGCACCATCTGCTCAGACATCGGGGAATTACTTTCATGGTACTAGACGGACTGTGGAAGGCAAAAACTGTAGAAGCAGACAGAGATTGGAATACATCCAGCAGACAATTGAGAACGTAGGATGGAAACGCTACTCTGAGATAAAGAGGTTGGCACAGGACAAGAATCTGTGTCGTGCCGCATCAAACCAGTCAGAAGACTGATGACTGAAAAAAGAAAAAAAAAACAGTAATTACTCTGAGGTGAAATTCCGATTACTGAAGCTTCTGGAAATAGCGCAGTACCGCGTCACTATCAACATTTTCAAAGTAAACTAATCTTCTCAAATTGTGAATGAAAGATACATAAACAAGTGTACAGTATTTCTTTCTTTCTGAGAGTTGTCAGACAGAGGAAAGAGATAACACTCTCAAATTAATCCAGGCCCTTATATGTGGAGTTATCGTGTAGATGAGGACATATTGACTGTTGATAGGTCTTGCAGTGCTTCCAATAACTGCTTGCTTCTGATTTGCGAGACGTTTTTCTCGTTAAGGTTAAAGGATAAAACTGTCTAAATATCAGAAAATTTTTACTTCTCTTCGTATGTGCCTTAGGTGCAAACACGTGCAGAAAAATATCGTGTGTACATAGTGCCGTAAGATACACAGCGACGACTAGTGAATCAGAAATTTGTATGCCGACATAAAAGCTATTCATGAATTGTAAATAACCCTTGTTATTAATAGAGAAACCTCCGCAGGTTACAACACACACACACACACACACACACACACACACACATACACAAAAACGTCCAGGCGCGCACTGTCATACATATATGCGCACATACAGAAGGAGACAGAGAGAGGGAGAGAGAATGAGAACAACGTTTGTTAGTTGTAGCAGTATCAACTGTTGATAGGAACGATTTACATTTTCAAGCAATGTTTGGAAACTAGCTTATAGTAGTAAATAAGAGGCTGTAAGGTAAGAGACGCAAGAGTTTTATATACACATGATCGTCAAATTAGAAGAAGAATTAGATTGTAAAATACATCACTGTCTTACAAATGACAGAAAAAGAAAAAAAATGAAACAATACTGCATAAAAACACAAAATGACTCTTGTGGTAGTGTTCGACCAATTCAACTAATGAAAAGCTAGTTTCATTCGCTTCTTTTTTATTTGTGAAGGATCTTCAGAGAACTGCAATAAATTTTGTTTATGTATAGAATGACTGCGTTATACAGTAATTGCAGTTTTCTGTTATTCTTTTGTTGCTGGGTAGGAAAGTCGTTTATCAGCACAGCTTTCGTAAAAGTGAATTACCAAACGTTTCTACTTGTGATGTGTGGTATTATTAGTTCAAATCGGCACCCAGGAGTTGTGCTTAAACGGTTTGCTTGCCCAGGATGTCCGATTTTCAGTGCTTTACGAACACGTTTCGACTCAACGCGTCACTTCCACTAATCACTATGATTTGGTTTGATTTGTTTACCGGTTGTAGTGTAGGCAATTATCGTTCTGTGTTTTACGTTCTTCTATCGTCACATTTACAACTACCTAAAAAAAACAGACAAATACCAGTTAGGGGAATGTCAAGCTGAAAATAGTGTATCTGAAAATGATAGGCGGAAATTTCAAAATTAGATATAAAGAACACATAAGAAAGAACACATAAGAAAGAGCACATAAGAAAGGTACTGCCAGAAGTAAGGCTGTGAGGAGAGGGCGTGAGTCGTGCTTGGGTAGCTCAGATGGTAGAGCACTTGCTCGTGAAAGGCAATGGTCCTGAGTTAATGTCTCGGTCCGGCACACGGTTTTAATCTGCCAGAAAATTTCATATCAGCGCACACTCCGCTGCAGAGTGAAAATCTCATTCTGAACACACAAGTACCTGGAAATATTAAAATAGCCGCTCTATTTTTGCTGAAAACCTAATAAAGCTCGAGCATGAACCATCCAGCATGGGACAGGGTATCCACATTGTTAGGAAGAACAATCATAACACTAACATTAGAGGAAAACTTTAACATATAAAAAGACTTTTGCAATATATAATAAAGTAATAACTGACCAAATTAACATAACTAACAACTGACTGACTATGTTAGCCACTAAAAAAATAACAAACAGATATATAGAAATTACGAAGCTTTTGCAGCAAAAAGTTGTTTACCACCCAACAACAGAAGTAACAAAAAATTGTAATATAATAAAAAGTTCGACATTATTATGCACCGCAGTATTAATATATAAAAAACAAACTGTATTACAGGACGCTGAAGAAGCTTCACGAATAAAAAGAAAACGAAACGTGTCTGGTATAATACAAACAGCCTTTCATTTATTTGCATTAGACGAACCACATCCTGAGAATATAGAAGCAACTAAAGAACGACGCAAAACGTAGAAAACGACGACAAAGTAGCTATCTACAATCTTCCTGAACACATCTTTTCGGTGATGGATGTACTGAAATACTACGTGAAGTGTGCTGTCACTACTGTTGCATTGAAATTACTGACGACTGTATGCTGACTTGCCATGGGAGGAGGACAGTGTGAATTTTTCATATTTTAGGCAATGAATCCTTGAGAGTTTTTGATAAACATAAATTTATGTAGCGTTACCTTTGTCCTTAGCCCAGGTTTAGAGACAGAGAGTGGTGCAGCCTTTGAAAGAATTCTACATTTGTTTGCCATTCTCCACTACTCTACGTGCTCTGCAAGTTCTATAGTTAAACAATCTTTTCTCAAGAATCGTGTCAGATGCACGATGTTCTAGTTTAACGCAAAAGCATAGTCTTCCACAAAAATATGTGGCACAGAAAGGTTGCGGCTTGGGAGTGAGTACTTTGATGCCAAACTTACTGAGCCATCTATGAGTTTGTGGTACAAGACGTTCTCTGTGAGTGTTGCACTTACCGCATTCATTCTGTCATTGCTGGTTATGTCCACAAATAGAAATATGCAAGTAACGTCTACTAAAACTAAGAGAACAGAGCTGTCGCGATATTGATAGTATCTGAATGATGAAATATAATCAGTTAATGACTTGAGCCTAACATGTTTCCCTTCGAGCGCACCAATAAAGTTCGTGTCTTGCCAGGGCCTCCGGAAACTATCATCATTTATCTTCCATCCTGCAGGACGGTAGGCACAGTAAATAAGATTTAATTTTATACTCGTGCCGTAACAGGAAGCAAATTACAGCAAAAATTAAGTACCATCCAGCCTGGACTGTTTCCCGCTCAACATTTGCTCCTAACGTACTTTCTATAGCAGAGTCTGACGTGTCATGCGTGAAGCCTGTGAGACACCCCTGTGGAGGAAGCCATATCTTTCCGATTGTTTCGCGTCGCCAGAATCCACAGATACACATTAAGCATGGATAATTCAAGAGGCTGTACACGTACATAATAATAGAGGAAACTGTAAATAAACAAAATACAAGTTTATCCTTTAAGCAAAAGTAATACGAATTTTGCATTTAAGTTCTCGATACGTAATTGGCTGACATATGGCTGTATCTTTCTTCTGAATCAGAGGTGCAAACATATGAAACAACTCTTTAAACATAGATTCATCGATCTGCATATGCGTCTATAAACTGAAAAGTATGACTAATTTTCAAAGAACAGTAATATATAAAAGTTACTGACGACGCATTTTTCCTCCCTCATAGCACATATTCATCCATTTTTGCATCGGCCAGCACCAGAATGACAAATATCGCTGCTTTTCTCCTATCACTTGCAACTGAAACGGATATTTTGCCAGCAAATTCACAGCAAACCTTACACGGCTGAATCTTCGGCAGGCAAACTAGACGTTTACGTTGTACGTGAACCCCGCTTACATGACAGATTTTCTTGGTCCAGTGGACAACTCGTGGCGAATAAGTCTACTGCAGCGCCGCTGGTCTTTTATTCCTTTTATGAAATCATCTGTCAAGATTTTTTGTTTCTTTCTTTGTTTACACATCAGCACTAAAATTGCAGACGCTGTTACAGTTTGAGCAGTTTGGCACATGAACGGTGAAAATTTATGAAGGACCATCATTACTATGAAACAAATGGAAATATAGTAACAGAACATAGCGACAAGAATGTTAATAGAGATTGCTAGTGACAGAAGTAAAGTTCATAGTACGCTACTGGGAAAAAAGGATAGGAAAAATGTCATCCAAACATTTCAAAACATCTAACCTTATTTTCTCGAGAAACTACATATTTATAAACCCAACAAATAGTATTCAGAAAACAGAAAATAGCGCGTTGTTCACGTCGGTAGCTATGGGGTGACAGCAGAGGATTGGTAACTAAATGGGCTTGGGTTCGATTCCTCACCGGGTGGGAGATTTTATTCGCTAGGGAACTGGGTGTTGAGTGTCTCTTACTTTCGTGTCGTCATAACTGTCACGAAAATAGTTTGCTTGGCGTCGCACGACAAGTCTTGCCCTCTGTCACTTGATACCAGAACACGGTTCTGAATTGTTGCAGCACACCATCGTATCGTCTTTCCAACGTTGAGATGGTTGTATTTGTACAACTCTAAAGCCAATACACATTAAAAAAAGCTAGCCCCTTTTTCATTTAGCGCTTGTATCTCATTCTCTGCCTAGGAGTAAAATTGTTCATCCAATTTTTCGTTTTTACGCATGTCCATGTTTTTTCCTTTGCATAAGAGATGTAAAACGTAAGTACCTTTTTGCTTTCAGGTATTTCATCTCTCTCGTGAAAGAAATGAAGTGAACACAAAATAAGTATTAAGAAGGCACCATATCGACTACTATGACACGGACGAGTTCTGCGAGCACAGGTTAACTTAATACGTTAGCAGACTAAGTTACAGTCCCATCTTCCTGCGCGTTCAGAATCTATAGGATACTTGAAACTTTAGAAGTCCACACTCGGCACGGTCTGTTGATCATTGCTCTCACCGATCCACTGGCGACGTGGCTAACGGCTGATTTACACGCAGGAACGTTAGGCTCTCGCTCAACGAGTAATCGATTTTGGCCAGAAAGTCGCTCGCGTAAAACTGTCTGAGAGGGACCTTCGTGCGCTCCGCCTGGGAAACGTACAGTGCAAAGTGATTAGTGTGAGGCGGGCCACGAGCCCCGTCGTGGAATCGCGTTGCGTGTTTGGTAGCCGAGTATCGTCCAGAGCCGCCGCCGTAGCAGGACTGAGCTCAGCTGCAGGGGGCTGCCCGACTGCCCATCTGCTGACGGCGCAGAAGTCGCCGCTGATGCCGCTACTGGCTCCGTCATCACCGACGTCACAGGCTGCTGCGGTTACCCTCTTTTGGTTACGCTAAAGCCGTGTGGCTGCTTGTATCGTGGTGTTTGCGCCAAGCTCAGTGCCTCTCTTAGTCCCACTTCCACACATAAAACTCACCACTGAACTGAAAATGCACTGTTCCCTCACCTGTGGTGTCGTCTTCTTTCACTTACGCCTCATAGAACTGCCTCTGTAAGATACCGTACGGTACACGATGTTGGAGAGAAATTACTGAAGCACTTGTTAAGCTAAAGTTACTTACTCGAGCGTAGTTGGAATGATGGTACGACAGTGTTCTGTTTCCTCTGCACCAAAGATCTTCAAGAGAACCATCTAGCTTCTACCGATGTGAATATATGAATGCATCTGTTCTTTCGGACATTTCCGATGGAACAGATACCATCTTCATATAGTTAAGCCAATGACCTTCTTCTTATGTGCTGGATGCACACGCATTGCCCGAACTCTTACGGGACTCGGTAAGATCGTCTGCCGCGAGTAATGAGTGTAATGGGCGGGGTGTGGACATTAAGTTGGGAATGTGGGTCTCAGGGGGAGCGTCGAAGAGATAAATCCCTGCAGTTGCACTATCCTCTGTGCCCTCGGTGCCTCAGATTGCCGGCACGGTTGCTCAGCGTGTTCGGTCAGGGGGCTGCTCGCCCTCTGTAATAAAAAAAAACTGAGTAAAGGAATTAACGATCAACCTGAAGGGATGTCTTGTGACGTCCGTCCAGACCAAACGCTACGAACAATACCGAAAAAAAAAATGGATAGAGCGTCTGCCATGTAAGCAGGAGATCCCGGGTTCGAGTCCCGGTCGGGGCACACATTTTCAACTGTCCCCGTTGATGTATATCAATGCCTGTCGACAGCTTGGGGTCCTGATTTCATTATCATTTCATAGCTTCTACCGAGGTGGACACACTATAGAAGTTTAGTTTCCTGTTTAAAAAGATACATATCTAATTTAACAGTAATTCAGATTACGCATATAGAGCACACCTTTTTTTTACATCGTCATGTACATGGATATTTTGAAAATCATACTTAAACGCCTGGCAGAGGGTTCATCTAACAACATTCACTATTAATTTTCTGTTATTCCGCTCTCGAACAGGGAGCGGGGAAACAAGGAACAACTTTTAGGGCGAGCTCCGAATTCCTCTATTCTATTATAATGATTGTTTCTCCCTATGTAGGTCGGCGTCAACGAAATATTTTCTCATTCGGAGGAGAAAGTTGGTGATTGAAATTTCGTGAGAAGATCCTGCCGCAACGAGAAACGCCTTTGTTTTAATGATGTCCACCCCAAATCCTGTATCATCTCTGTGACGCTCTGTCTCCTATTGCACGATAATACAAAACGTGCTGTCCTTCTGGGAGCTTTCTCGATGTACTCCGCTAATCCTATCTGGTAAGGATCCTGCACCGCGCAGCAGTACTCCTAAAGAGGACGGAAAAGCATAGTCTAGACAGTCTCTTTAGTACATATGCTGCATCTTCCAAGAGTTCTGCCAATAAAATGCAGTCTTCAGTTTTTCTTCTCCACAACAGTTTCTACGCGTACTTTCCAATTTCAGTTGTTCGTACTGTAATTCTTAGGTATTTAGTTGAATTCACGGCCTTTAGCTTTGATTGATTTATCGTATAACTGTAATTTCAAGGATTGCTTTTAGCATTCATGTGGATGACCTCACACTTTGCATTATTTAGGGTCAACTGCCAGTTTTCGCACCATACAGGTATCTTATCTAATTTGTTTTGTAATTGGGTTTGATCTTCTGATAATTTTGATAGGAGATAAATAACAGCTTCATATGCAAACAACCTACGACGGCTGTTCAGATTGTCTCCTAAATCGTTTATATAGATAAGGGACAACAGAAGGGTATAATATTACCTTGGGGAACTCCAGAAATCACTTCTGTTTTACTCGATGACTTTCCGTCAATTACTACGAACTGTGACATTTCTGACAGGAAGTCACGAATCCAGTTCCATAACTGAGACGATATTCCATAAGCACGTAGTTTAGCTTCAAGCCATTTGTGAGGTACGGTGTCAAAAGCTTTCTGGAAATGTAGAAACACGGAATCAATTTGAAATGCTTTGTTGATAACACTCAACACTTCGCGTGTGTAAAATTCTAGTTGTGTTTCACAAAAACTATGTTTCCTAAATCTGTGATAACTATGTGTCAATAAACCGTTCTCTTCGAGGTAATGTTCGAATACAATATATGTTCTAAAATCCTGCTGTATACCGACGTTAATGATATGGGCGCGGAATGTAGTGGATAACTCATACTGCCTTTCGTAAATAATGATGACCTATGCAACTTTCCAGTTTTCGGGTATAGATCTTTTGTCGAGCGAGCAGCTGTATGTGATTGTTGCTATGGATTTGCTGCATCGGCATGCTCTGCAAGGAGTCTAATTGGTATACATTCTGAACCTGAAGACTTGCTTTTATTAAGTGATTTAAGTTACTTCAATACTCCGAGTATATCCACTTCTAAGTTACTCACGTTGGCAGCTGTTCTTGATTCGAATTCTGGAATATTTACTTCGTCTTCTTTGGTGAAGGAATTTCGGAAGGCTGTGTTAGGTATCTCTGCTTCAGCAGCACTGTCGGTGAAAGTATTTCCATTGCTATGGCTCAGAGAAGGCATTGATTGTGTCTTGCTGCTAGTATACTTTGCATTCGACCAGAATCTCTTTGTATTTTCTGCCAGGTTTTGAGATAACCTTCCGTTTTGGAAAGCATCTCGAATTGATGTCCGCGCTACATTTTGCGATTCTCTAAAAGGTCACCAATCTTGGAGATTTTGGAATCGTTTAAATTTGTCGTGCTTTTTTCGTTGTTTCTGCAACAGTTTTGTGACCCGTTGGGTGTACCATGACAGATCAGCTCGTCGTTTCTTAATTTATTTGGTATAAATCTCTGAATTGCTGTCGATACTGTTTCTTTGAATTCATACCACATTTGGCCTACACTTATATTGTTAATTTGGAAGGAGTGGAGATTGTCGCTCACAAAGGTGTCAATCGATTTTTTACCTACTTTTTTGAATGGATATATTTTTCGTTTATTTTTGGTACATTTGGGAATCTCGGTATTCAGTGTCGCTACTGTGTTCACTAATCCCTGTACCAGTTTTCATGCTCGTTATTAGCTCATTATTATTTGTTGTTAAGAGGTCAAGTGTGTTTTCGCAACTGTTTACTATTCGAGTGGGCTCTTGAACTAATGCTAGAAATAATTTTCAGAGAATGCGTTAGCACAGTTTCGGACGATGTTTTATGTTTACCTCTGGATATAACATGTATTTTCGTTCAACTTATCGAGGGTAGATTGAAGTATGAGTCTGGTACGTGTTTGAAATTAGACTCAAGTTTTCCTTAAACCTATCAGCAATTATATCATACGAGTTTGGAGGTCAGTAAGAGGATCCAGTTATTAATTTATTCCGGTTGCCAAGAATGACATCTACCGATACTAACTCACAGGAAGTATCTGCTTCAATTTCGCTACAAGGTAAACTACTTTACACTATATACACACAGTCTACCTATACAACTACATTATATTCCTTAAGTCACCTAACTGTTTGTCCCGGTGTATACTTGTGGTGCCACTAACTGATCAACTCTACCTTGTTCGTCTCACCAATAGTGTGTGGTAAGCGTCTGTATTGGGTCTAATTTCCAGATTTTTTCGTTGTGGTCAGTATGCGCGTTGGTGTTGATGATACTGAAGTTAAGAAAAAGAAGGAACTTTGGTTGGGTAGAATTATGCCAGAAGTGTTGCATCACCTAGCAAACCCAAGCGTTGCCCAGAATTTGGAAGATCTCTAATATCATTATAATACAGAAAGGGGAAGGCAAGAAAATCAAAATCTTCGAAGCCGATTTCTTTGCTAAATGCTACAGCCGAAATACAGGGAAAGCTTCTACGCAGTCTGCGGGATCATAGACAGATGCTTGGCGTGAACCCCGTGCAGTACTGTTTCAGGAATGGAAAGCCACTGAGGATGGGGCAAATTACTCACTTTATATTATCAACACCTCAAACGACAAATTCGTTATAGTCACTGTTGACACAGACTTTCGATAATTTTTGATGGCCTTCCATGTTCAAAAGACTGAAGCAGATGAGCTGTTCCATGTATTTATGGCCGCAGCCTCTGAAAAACATTACTATAGCCTGCCAAAGTGCTCTGTATGTCGTCCAGGGTTTGAGGTGTCGCCACAAACTCACAAGTGAACCAGCTTCACGATATGACAAGCAGCAAAAGCTGGATCGCCTATGCAATAATCTGCAAACAATAGTATCTGTCAACTCAGGGTCAAAATTAGAAGACAAGAATAAGCGATTGTCGCACAGAAGATAAACTAGGTATATTAGTACACAGATCTATATGTTACTAAAAGCAACATTATCAGAAACGAGAATTCTCACATTCACAATAATTTTGACGCTTTCACGCAACATTGAGTGGCCACTATAAGTACTGCGTTCTGCCAGAGTAGATTTATTGGGCTGTAACAGCCGTGTGTACTTGCGGTATTCCGTAAACATTCTATGGACTCTACGAGCGTGGCCGAGCAGGTAGGTGTTGATACTGGTGACTCAGTGTTGAAGACGTCGAAATTTCAGCATCTGCTTCATCTTTCTGAGACTCGGTGGTGATAGAGCCAGGTGACATTCGCTTAGCAACGGACTGAGTTAGTAGAGATCAGCTTGGCTTTGTCATGGAATCCGATGGTTTGTGTCATAAACTTCAAGGACAGTGCACAGTGATACATCGACATCCCAACGTCGACTGACATGGCAACACCAGATCTGATTCTCGTATGTTGTACTTTCTTTGCCGCCGATCAACGTCGGTGGTGGCCGTGTATCTGTGACCGCTAGCGCCCTGGCGCTGTATCTGAGCTGAAAAGGATGTGGCGAGTACTGGAGCATCATTCTTTCGGATCACTCTGAAGATGGCTGAATGACATACAGCCAAAATATTATAAAAAGAAGTCAAAGTTATGGGTCTGCACACCAGGAATTTAATGGAGTAGTCGTTGCGACGCGAAAACATGAAGATGTGCACTTGTAGACTACATCTCTATCAAATTCAAATGGCTCTGAGCACTATGGGACTTAACTTCTGAGGTCATCAGTCTCCTAGAACTTAGAACTACTTACGCCTAACCACCCTAAGGACAACACACACATCCATGCCCGAGGCAGGATTCGAACCTGCGACTGTAGTGATCGCGCGGTTCCAGACTGTAGCGCCTAGAACTGTTTGGTCACTCCGGCCGGCTACATCTCTATCGTTCCACTATCGAACAGCATATGGGAGAAATGAACAACTAAATCTTTCCTTGTAAACTTTCAGCTCTCTTGTTTTATCCCGACGATCATTTCTCTCTATTTACGAGGGAGTCTCTCTAATTACGAGCGAGTCACTACTTTGGTATTCGCTGGAGATAGATGGTGACTGACATTACGTGAAAAGATTTTACCGCTAGATAAAACGCCTTTGTTTTAAAGGTTGCCACCACAACTCACTTATCATGTCCGTGACACTCCCCTATTCGTTCATAGGAAAAAATGAGCTGCCCTTCTTTGAGTTTTTTCGATGTCCTCCGTCAGTCTTGTAGGGTACGTGTCCCATAACGCACGGCTATGCTCCAGGGGAGGACTGACAAGCATGTTGTAGGGAGTGTAACCTCCCCCTCACTTATCGACCTTAATGACAGTGAAAAATTAAACCGCATGCACCTAATGGAAATTTGGGAAAAGCAATCGTCACCGAAGTCAATTTGTCGGTAAAGAGGGAGGGAAGGGTAACATCTAAATGAAAGGAAAAATGCAAATGAAACTGGTGGAAATTAATTTTGAAAAGGGGTAAAGTTAATAAAAATAGTAAATGTGCGGCCGTTACGTTAACAATAAACTAGCGGTAATTAGATATTTGAGATTTGGGGGAAATTACGGTCGCCAGTCCTAAGGACAATTACTATAGTAACTGAAAAAAGAAATGTTATTACACATATAATTAGCACTAGAAGCGTGGCAACTGAAGGTTGACACGTGTAGTGCGAAAACTGAAAGTTTGTCAGAAGTAACAAATTTCGCTACACTCTGACTTAATTTAGCAAAAGAATTAATAAAACCGGAAAATCGAAAGTTAATTTAGTGACTGAAGTTAATAGTGAGCTTTCTTTCTGAAGCACATCGAAATTCAGTAAAATACGGTTAGTCTTGGACTACCTCAACAATCATTTCAAAAGCTACTTGAATCTACGCAATTTAGAAATAAGAGATTTAACTTTGAACTTGAATTAAATGATTCTGAACAATTAAGAATAGTAAAATTTAGTGCGTACCAAGCTGAGCTGCAGTCACAGGTAACTAAAATACGGTAACAAAACTCGCAATCTTAATTTGTGCTTGTGCAATCTAAATATTGTAGCCAGCTATGTATACCTTAACTGAACTTTGAAATTAAAGCAGTGAAATCGAATGATGCTGGCGTTTGAATTTCAACGACACTCGGGCTCATTTCGGAAAAGGAAGGAACCCTGCTTGGCAATGCAATTGGGACAATGAGCAACAAAGGTTCATGCTAAGTTGCTGTAATTTTGTGATGCAACAATTTTAAAAGTTTGAAAAACTGAGGTCTGCCATACAGTTCTAAAACTTTACGTGCTTCTAGTCTTTCTTGTTGGCTGATTGAAGGTTTGAAGCCGTCGATCGAGGAGGTGGCGACAGTCACTCATTGTCGGCCGTCGCTGTTGCAGAAGCTGGATGTTGGCGCGCCTTCTTCTCGACACGGTCACCAGACGAAACGGGCTCTTCATGTGCGCCAGCTAATGCTTCCCGTCCGCGACACCATGTCAGAAACTATCATCGCAAGTCGAGTGAAATTACATGCTGCCCAACCCCGAAAGCGCGGCAACTCGCGGGAGCTTCACACAACACACCTGCTCCACTGCACCACCCCAGCCAGACTCCCCTCTGCCCGCGCTCCACGCGACAGAGTTAACACTACCAAAGATCCTAAACACTTTCGTTCTCCACACGACCTATCGATGTATTCGTTCGATAGCATGGTTTTCCCTAGGCCAGACCCAGCGTATAAATACAAATAATATTCACAAAACAAACCAATTATAAATCGACATAAATGCATAAATATATATATACAAACAGTTAAACAGTTACAATATATAAAGACACAGAAATGTCATATCTTCAGGTAACAAAATAAGGAAAAATCTATAGTAAAATAGATGGAAATAGAAGGATATACATTTCCGGCGTTACAGTCTCTTTAGTATATTTCTTGCTCTTTCTGGGTGCTCTGTCAATAGACAGCAGCTTTGTTTGTCTTTCCCACAACATTTTTAATGTGATGGCTGCAATTTCAGTTGTTCGTAATTATAATCCCTGTGTATTTAATCCAATCGACATCTTTAAATTTGCCTGATTCATCGTGTAACCGATATTTAATGAACTAATTTACTACCCATGTAGAACACCTCGCAATTTTTAATTTTCAGCGTCATGTGCTACATGCAGAAAGGTTGACCAGTTCGTTTTGGTATTCTGATGAGATTAGTAGACTGTAAACGACGGCATCATCGGCAAATAATCCAGCAGGGTTGCTGAGATCGTCTCTTGAATTGTTTATACAGATTACGAGCAGCAGGGTGCCTATGACGCTTCCTTGGCGAACACCAGGTTTCCTTAGACGTCATTCCATCATTTACTACGATATGTAAGCTCTCTAACAAGAAATCAAGAATCAGTTTCACAGACTATAGTACTCGCGTATAATATACTCTCGTTTCTTATACGTCAAATTTCCATTTCGCTATGAATTATCATCTTTGTTGCACACTTTGTTGCACACCTGCCTGACACTGACCGTACTGCACAGTTGTGCTGCTGTATTTATCGCTTCTGTGACCTTTAAAGATTTTGAGGACAGCGTGCCTGTTGCCTTGGTTTTTGGACAAGAACAAAGAACTGGCTTCAGTACTGCAACGAATCAGACAGACAGAGATACGATCGCTCATTCACAGTTGGTTGGTTGGTTTTGGGGAAGGAGACCAGACAGCGTGGTCATCGGTATCATCGGATTAGGGAAGGATGGGGAAGGAAGTCGGCCGTGCCCTTTCAGAGGAACCATCCCGGCATTTGCCTGGAGTGATTTAGGGAAATCACGAAAAACCTAAATCAGGATGGCCGGACGCGGGATTGAACCGTCGTCCTCCCGAATGCGAGTCCAGTGTCGAACCACTGCGCCACCTCGCTTGGTGCTCATTCACAGTCGTTAGCCACTAATTCCGAAGGTAGAATATCGTAAAGCTAAGTAAGAGCGAAAGCTAAGAGCGATTTTTGTCATGAGCAGCACATTCTTCACTTTATAACCACCCCCTACGCTTCCGATAAATTAAGCCTTAAATGAACCGTGTATCCCTGTTGTGTGGGAAAGACACCTACTCCGAACAATAAATGTAATGCGTGAAGTGTATGTGCAGCTATAACAAAATCGCCAGTGCTCAGTATTTGCAGCAATGATGACAAGAAAAGAAAACTAGGTCAAACTAAATGAATATAAAATTTTGCTTGATCGAATTATAGAAGTTAGTTAAATTCTGAAAATGTTACAAATTTAATTAATGAATCAATTAAAACTTAACACTCGCTACGTGAGCAAAATTACTGCCTCTGTAATTACTGTCCGCTGATACTGAGGAACTTAATTAAGAATGCTTGCTTTTGTTTACAACGTGAAAACAGCACAAACTTGTAAATACAACCATAGCGTAATTTCAGGTGGATATGTCACAGTGAACAAATACCTTTCAGTTAAGCAGCAACTCATGGAAATCAGTTATGAATAATTATGCAACAGAATCTCATCAGTAGTAAAGAGTTACATAAATGCAAAAGTTTCGTGACGTCACTCACTGTAGGGCCTACTGTCTTTAATTTTACTCAAAAAGTTACTTGTGTTTCTTCATTACTGAATACTGTGATTTAGTTTGAAAATTATCGTAATGAAACAGTGTCATTCAAAGAGCACTTTCCTGTGAGTTACTGTTACGTATTTTGCAAAGTCAGAATTTCTATTGCAAAAGAATCGGCAAGTTCGTGCTATGATTTTACTTAGTTACTGGTTTCATGCAACTTTCATTCAAATTATTGTTTACTAGACTTCAGCACTTCTGTTAGTTGTAGTCATGCAAATTATTGAAATTGTAATTACTGCTATTCCTTTCGTAAACACTGCAATAGTTTGTCAATCTTTAGAACTCTCTCTTATCATCGTTATCGGATAGGATGGATCCTTTTTAGGTATTTTGTCTTAGGTAAAATTGAAGGTCAGCACTTTAATATAAGTCGGTATTATTCAAACACAAAATGGATTACGAGACTGGCTAGCCGTATACAAGTCTGGCCAAGTAATTGATCGGATCTTACTTCGGATTGAGATGTCTTCGGTCTGTTGTATGGCATTGTTCGATGACAATGTGTGGCACAGGCACAGGTTCTTTTTCTTGTAGCTTCGAAAGAAATGAAATTCGGCCCACAATACTCTGCCGATTTGCATCCTGTTACAGTCAGTATAATGTGCACATTTATTGCCGTATACTTCGCCGAGCCATTACATACTTTAGCACCATTATGTTACTGCCATTTCTCAACAAAAGAACAGCTGCGCGACTCTACTCGACCGTCCTTCTCAACGCTTTCGTAGTTCTCCTTTGCACTGTACTGAAGTACTGGCACGCTTGCGCGTCCAAAAGTAATACAGCTGCCACTTACTCTCTGATAATATCATATCGTCCTGGTTAAACCAGCGTGTCTATTTACACTAGCTTAGGACTAGCATTTATTTAACTTTATAATGAGAAAACATGTCATCTCATCATGCAAACATTAGTACACTTATTTACAAAATTTTGCAAGTAGGCTGTTTAGGTTTTTATGTTGGTAACACCACGTAGCGCTCTATATGAAAATCACTGACTGTGCTGTGTGCAGTCTGTGGCTGATTTGCATTGTTGGAATATTTGCTATTGTAGTGTTGGGCAGTTGGATGTGAACAGCGCATAACGTTTTGCAGTTGGAGGTGAGCCGCCAGCAGTGGTGGATGTGGGAAGAGAGATGGCAGAATTTTGAGAGCGGGCGATCTGGACGTGTGTCCGTCAGAAAAACGAAATTTGTAAGACTAGATGTCATGAACTGATATATATATATATATATATATATTATGACTTTTGAACACTATTAAGGGAAATACATTGTTTGTTCTCTATCAAAATCTTTCATTTGCTAACTATGCCTATCAGTAGTTAGTGCCTTCAGTTGTTTGAATCTTTTATTTAGCTGGCAGCATTGGCGCTGACTATATTGCAGTAGTTCGAGTAACGAAGATTTTTGTGAGGTAAGTGATTTTTGAAAGGTATAGGTTAATGTTAGTCAGGGCCATTCTTTTGTAGGGATTGTTGAAAGTCAGATTGCGTTGCGCTAAAAATATTGTATGTCAGTTTCGTGATGATCAGAATAAGTAAAGAGAGAAAAAAAGTCTGAACTGTTCAGTTTTGCTTAGCTGTTTGAAAATAAAATAACGTAAGAGGTTTACCAGCACGGTAGTTCATAAATTTTTCTAAGGGGATGTTTCAATTTGATTCATGGAAAAATACATCGAAAAGTAAAATTGCAAAGAAAAATTTTGTTAGCCAACAGTTGTGTTAATCCGCCCATTTCATTGATCTGTATCACAAGATGAAGAAACAAGCAAACGTACAAACCATGTCCAGTATGGCAAAAATATTAAACAACGTAATTATCATTATATTTAAGAAAATTCTTCTAAACCTTAGTTACATGGAAATTCGTTTTCCAGTTATGTACCACCTTCAGCTAATTTCTATAAGTACATACATTTATATTACGATTGGTTGGTAAAATTTCACTGCTCAAAATGGTAAGTGTCTTTACAGCTTATTACTCTAATAATTACTCTCTGTCAATAGACAGTCACTTTCTTTGTTTTAACCGCAGAAAAACTATTACGTTCTATCAAAAAGAACTGGAATACTCTGTGTCCAGTTGCAGTGCATTCATAACCCTTATTTTTCGATGACAATGAAAATGTCAGTCTCCAAACATCAATAATTTTCCTGTAAGAAAAGTAAACTTTGCACAGTGCAGTGCACCATCTCCACACACTGTTGACTTGGATGACTGTATGCCAAGGATGTCCATAAGCACACTGCTTTTTATTTATTCCCACTAACGTATAGCTCCTTGGTTATGTAATTATACTACTTGTTTCTTTTCCACACATTTGTTTTCACATCATTCTCACCTGCAATTTAAATTATGAGTCTGAGTTCATTATTATTTACACAAATCATATCTGTAGTAAATTTGACAAAACCAATAATATTTAATACTGTCTGTCAATTCATTTAAAATTTTATGTGACCAAACTTCCTCCTAATACTTATATTTCTAAAAATCATTGTGACATAACCAAAATTACAAAATAAATACATGGTACATGCTACTATTATGATTATTCCAGCACTGATTTATAAAATTGTAGCTCAAAATTGATGTACATTCACCCTTCTTGCATTTAGCAGAAGCATTAGTTACTCTTACACCAGTAATGTTTCAAATGTACGATGTTTCGTACACTTAATCTTCTGCTGGACTGAGGGTAGACCAGACAGAAAGCATTAGGATGAGGAACACTTCCAAGTTTGAAAGGTCTGTTATAAAAAAAGGAGTCTGGATGTCTCATTGTCTATTTCACTGGATTTCGCATGATTTTCAGGAGGACAACCTCCCGAACTTTAAACTTTACTGGTTTCACCCTGTAATCGCGTCTTTTGATCAGTGTCTCAGTACATTGCTCGTCTTTTCTCTCACCAATTCCTTTTTATGTGACATGTCCAAACCTTGCCTTGGCGGGAGGTTAATTAAATCCTCTACCGTGTTCTTAAATTTGTTACCTAACATAATTTCAATTGGAGCAAAACCTGTACTTTCATGTGAAATGGAGTTCATGATTTCTTCTATTAGAGGCATATATTTCTCCAACGCCTTATGGTTACTGTGGCAGTATGTTCTGGAAAACCTATTCAACTCACAAATATAGTGCTCTGAACGGCTACTTTTCTGATGATATGCTGGCGTATGAATAACTTCCACACCGTTTTCGTTCATTCCAACATTCCACGTTTTAGTGATAAATTGAGATCCGTTGTCGGATAAGATTGCTTTCAGTTTTCCAACATGCATAAAATAATCTATTACCAGTTTACTGAACACTGCTTTAGCTATGGCTTTTCATAAGATATAGAGCTCCACATAAATGGAAAAAGTATCTAACACCACCAACATGTACGCAAAATTTTGAGTTGTCTTAGGTAGCGGATCGTAAATGTCCTTAGCCAGGATTTTTAGGTTATCTTTACAACCGTGACTAGTTACGTTCACCACTTTTACTTCTTGACACCTATCACACATTCGCACTCTCTGACTACTTTTAGCTTTGGCGGATCTCTAATTATTCCTGTTATTGTTATAATGTGGCCAAAGAATTCCATTTCCTTTTCAACATATTCACAACTTTTATTTTGAAAGTCATTCCGTCTTATCTCAATGCTTGATAAACCTTATTCTATAATACACAGTGATGTTCCTATGAATCGATTGCTGCACATAGGTGGTCAGCGTAGGTGGTTATTCTGCTGCTTAGCTCTCTTCCTAACACACCCTCCAAGACTCGGATAAACAGGCACACAGATGTGTTTAATACAAAGGCAATAACAAATCGTCAACATAGGTTGTTGCTGCTTATCTGTCTTCCTAACACACCACCCGAGGCTCGGATAAACACGCACAAAGATATGTTTATTCCAAAAGGAATAACCTCATACTGATAACACTTCCCTATGAAGAGAAATACTTTCAGTTTCCTTGCATCGGTTTCGAGTGCAATCTGCCAATACTCTCATGTCAAATCGAGACTCGTTATGTGCCTCACACCATGGAATTTCTGTAGCATATAGTCTAAACATACTGGTTGACCAGTTTCACTCTCTAATACTTTGTTAAGATCACGAGCATCTATCACAATTCACACTCCTCCACCTTTTTCATTTACCAGTATTATTATACTGATACCTAGTTCGTTCTGTAATTGCACTTTCCTCCATGCAGCTTATTTCCTTTTGTATTGCTTCTTTCATAGTTGATGGTATTTGATAGACTGGTCCGAAAAAAATATTCATGTGGTTCTGTTTCAGTTTTCTGCTCAAAGTCACGTACCACACTAGGTTTATCTGAAAACACTTCTTTGTTATCGACCAAACTATTCTGAAGCTTCTCTTTCTGTTCAACTGATAGTCCCAAAGTTCTCTCAACTATTTCTCTCAGTTCATCCACAGATGGATGCATCTTGTTCAAATTTCTAACATGATAACGCTCAGCTCCTTCACTCAAACTTAAACACGCTGGAAACGTAATTGCTCTCAAATTAGCATCACTCTCCTCATTGTTCTCTCTAATCTCATTAAAGTTTACAGTTACTTTATTTTCTCCCACTGAAAGAGCCATTACCTCCCTATCACAATCAATAATTACTTTCTGCTTCATCATCTAACCCATACCCGCAGTTATATCAGTGCTCCACTCAGGAACCACTAAGAAGTCAAGTTCAAATATCCCATTCCCAAATTGCTGCGCTTGAGCTTTGATCGCTTTATTACAATTACTCCTATAACACACGTCTGCGACATAAAAATTGTTTCAAATTTATTAAGTGATTTTTATACTGTTTTCCACACTGATTTAAGGAAAAACAGTGAAAAAATTCCATCATGTATAGTTATTTCACAAACTGTTTGTCTAGTTTTAGCTTCTTTCGATATTTCAGCATTCTAATGAGATTAAATTTTGGTTTTTAGGATCTCCATAAACTGTTATTTAGCCGTTTTTATACTAGATATACGTAAAATAAAGAGTAATTCGGAGAAACCAGCATTATTTTCATGTCAGTGCCTGTCTGTCGCGCTGCCTATTTTCCCCGCCATCACCAAGCAGTGAGCTTCTGCTATTGTCCTTCAGTTCACAGTACCTCTTCACTCTGTACTGTTCACGTGTCATTGTTACTAGTGCTTTAAAGTAGTGACTGTTTTCTGGTGTTGTGAAGTTGTGTTATGGACAATGGACAATGGCTACCAGAGGATGTATAAACTCGCCAGATTGCTTCTGCTACATTTGTGGTAACTATACCGTTAAAAAGCAACAAAGAAACATTTCCGATTTTGTAGAAAAAGTATGTTTCGCGTATTTTGGTATAAAGTTAGGAAATCAAGATAAGCCTTCGCCCCACACGAAGTTTGTTCACTGTGTGTTGAAGAACTGAGGCAATGGTATCAACGTTAAAAGCAGTCCTTACGTTTTGGAATACCAATGGTTTGGAGGGAGCCCAAAAATCATAATGATGACTGCTATTTTTGTTCTTGCAACGAACGAGGTTTCAATTTGAAAAACAAAAAGGATATTTCTTACCCTAACATTCAATCAGCCCTTTGCCCTGTTCCTCATGGACCTGAAGCATCAATACCCTCTCCTCCAGATTCTTTGGATGGTATAGATGATCACGAGCCATTGGCTCAGCAAGATGATAGTGAATAAGACAGAGATTGCTACGGACCAGGCACAACCGATCCCATTCCAGTCCCACAATCTCAACTGAACGATTTATTTAGAGACCAAGGCCTTTCTAAGCAATCGTTAGAGGTTTTAGGATCTAGATCGAAAGATAAACATATGTTGGCTCCGGGTAAATCCTTTTCTTGATATCGATCGAGGGAAAAGGAGTTTGTAACTTTCTTCTCTCAAGAAGGTGACCTGGTGTTTTGCAGTGATGTTCCTGGGCTTATGGCACGTTTCAAAACAGAATATGCTCATGATGAGTGGAGACCTTTTAAATATTCTTCAAAAAGAAACCTTAAAGCAGTACTTCTTCACAATGGCAACAAGTATGCTTCTATACCAGTTGGAGCTCGGTTCACGTAAAAGAATGTTACGAAAACTTTGAACTGGTTTTAAGCAAACCCTGCAATTCAGACCACAAATGGACATTCTGTGGTACTGCTTGGTCAACAAAGTGGCTATACAAAGTTCCCTTGCTTTCTCTGTGAATGGGACAGTACAGACAGAAAGCAACACCACATAAAAAAGCTTTGCCCTTACAAAACTTTACAGGTAGAGGTTAAAAATGTTGAGAGGAAAAGACTTGTGGATCTCAAAAAGGTGTTACTTCCACCACTTCACACTAAGTTGGGGCCGATGAAACAATTTGTTAAGGCATTGCCAAAAGAAAGGGGGTGTCAGATATCTTTGTGGACAGTTTTCTGGCTTATCCGAGGCAACGTTTAAGGAAGGAATCTTTCTCGGACGAGACATTAGGAAACTAATAATAGATCCCAACGTTATGGACAAAATGGAAACAAGAAAAGGCAGCCTGGACATCTTTTAAATTAGTTGTTACCGGATTCCCAGGAAACAAAAGAGATCCAAACTACAAGACAATCGTCGCAGACATGCTCGACAACTTTAAGAAGCTGGCTGTAACATGAGCATTAAAGTTCATTTTCTCCACTCACATCATGACTACTTCCCTGCAAACCTTGTTGATGTAAGTGCAGAACAGGGTGAAAGATTCCACCTAGATATCAAAGAAATGGAAAGAAGATATCAGAAAAGACGGAACGTCAACATGATAGCGGACTATAGCTGGATGATAAAAAGATATGATCCTCGACGAGTCCACAGCCGGAAAAGCAATAAAAGAAGCTTCGACAGAAAGCGAAAGCGTTTTTACAAGGACTTATGAGCTTAAAGAGAAATGGAAGTGTACTGGAAATGTAGTTTGGAGCTTGGTTTATAGATGAAATAAAATTTTATAACTATATATGACGGTAGTATCTGTTCCCGAATAAACAGTTACCTTGGATGACCATGCAGCTTTGGTAGAATGAAACGATAATTAAAGGACACCCTAGCTGCAACCAGGCGTTGATATACTACATTGCGGACATGTTGAAAATGTGTGCCCCGACCGGGACTCGACCCCGGGATCTCCTGCTTACATGGCAGACGCTCTATCCATCTGAACCACCAAGAGCACAGAGAATAGTGAGCCTGCAAGGACTTATCCATTGCACGCTCCCCGTGAGGCGCATATTTCCAGCATGTCCACGCCACTACATTCGTAGTGCGCCTAATAGATGTTTGCCCATCATACTCATTACTCATGGCAGATTAATCTACCAAGCCCCTTACTGCTTATTGAGCTTTCATGTCTACTTTCTCTATGAGTGTGTGAAGCAAGTACAGGTGCTACAGAGAAGAAGTTTGATTGCACTTTGAGGTGGCGGCCTGGATGTAATAACAAGATATCCGATGTGGAGAAGTAGCACATCAGTTGCATTATAAACAATTTTCAACGCAACTAGAGTGCTGTATCTTCACATCGGCATTCTTCAAAAATAGTTGCTGAAACTGATGAACAAAAATCTAAATTAAAAGGTAGGTCTTTGCGGTGAGTGAGACGTGTGACGGGAAATGCTGACGGAATCGGCCCTCGACCTTACGAACAGACACTGCAACGTTTACTTTCCCCACGCGATTTTGACACTACTAGGTCGCTAGAGTCTGTAGAAATAGAAAAAAAGGGAAATCGATATGAAGTGTTCCAGACAAATCCGATTTGTGACGAAACCGAACCTGTAATTGTGCCGCTTACCAGCAGTTACCATTGTTAGCAAAGTGGTTGTCGCCAAGCGTGAACGTGCATCGTTTTCCTTTCAATTCTTGCTCTGAGGAGGATAAGCAGGCGACTAACTTGTTGATGTACAGAATACCTAATAACAAATCAGCACTTAAAAATGCGGCTCTGAAACTGGCAGTATGTTTACAACTGCAACCAATATTTTTTTGTTCTTCACAGGTAAGTCGGTATTTTATCCGTCGATATATCGTTAGGCTTTTTCCATGTATCGAGGGCCGATAAAAGAATTTTTTAAAATATCGATACATCGGAGTTTCGATTTCAACAGTCTTAGTTTCAGGGCTCATTGAAGAGAAGTGCCAGAAACATGCTTGGGTGGCGACTAACGAACACTGATTGATTTCAATCGTAGTTTATTTCATCATTTGAAATCCATAAGTCCCTGAGATCATCGAAAAATGTTTTTATTCGCGATCGGGCCGATATTTACAAGTGAAAGGCTTATTGTTTCAGATCGGTCAAGTTGTCACGCAACGATCTGTTTGGTCTGATGCAGTGATACAGCTGCAGTACAGAAATCAAAACAACTATATAAGGGAGTAATACAATTACGAAGATTTATCTGTGTCATGTATTATTCTGCAGAAGTAGAGCCTCTAGCGAAGCATTACAATAAATTATGGTGTTTCACGTTCAACCAGTTCAAATTCATATTAATATTTGGAAAAGGTATAAATTATACTAAATCCGTCAAAAGAAACACAATATCTGGTGCAACCAGCGAGTGGCTCCAATAAAATTCGTATGGTCTGTATCATTATTGGAGTAAAACGGAAAATTGATGCCTGCCGCCTCAAAACTAAGTGCCAGTTGCCACACAATAATTGCTTAATCGCGAGATTCACGGGAAAGGAGTTATCAAACAAACAAACAAGGAAAAGTTATGGTTAACATTATGTTACCTATTGCTTCTGATTTTTACAGTTATCAAAGCATAGTTTGTCTGATTCACGGTCAAGTTTCATTTTTTGTCTTACGTAGATTGCAAACTTGTGGTTGTAATAGTTATTCTTGTGAGAAGCTGTATCGATATGGCTGCATTTGCGCTATGCTTACGCAAGATGGAACGCAATGCCCCTGTGCAGTTTTGAAATTTTAAGTCTATCGTGTCGAATTCCTGTCGCAATAGTTTTACTCTGTTTTTAATTATATGGTTGTTTATTGTTTATTGCAGAATTAATTCTACATTTCAAGGTATAATTCCCTTGGGTGTTATGTCCAAGATAGGAAAACTGGAAAATATGGATAGGGAAAATAATGATGTTGTTAAGACAAATGTCGATGGCGCAGTGTCAGAATTTTACACATCTATTTCGGGAACAGATTCGTATGTGCACTCACAATCTGATGAGAGCGCTATCAGATCCCACCGGTAGTAGATCCTTCTGCTGAACTGTTAACTAAAATTTCTGTTATGATGAGCGCGCGGAATCAACAATTAACTGAGTGGTTTAACGGCTGGGACATGCTATTAATGAGCGCAATAAAGAGCTCGCCGCGCAAATAAATAATACCTTCTTTCAGAAAGACATAAAGATGGCGGCACATTTCACCATTGAATTGAACACAGCTGTTGTTGCTGTTGTGGTCTTCAGTCCTGAGACTGGTTTGATGCAGCTCTCCCTGCTACTCTATCCTGTGCAACCTTCTTCATCTCCCAGTACCTACTGCAACCTACATCCTTCTGAATCTGTTAAGTGTATTCATCTCTTGGTCTCCCTGTACGATTTTTACCCTCCACGCTGCCCTCCAATACTAAATTGGTCATCCCACGATGCCTCAGAATATGCCCTACCAACCGATCCCTTCTTCTAGTCAAGTTGAGCCACAAATTTCTCTTTTCCCCAATTCTGTTCGATACCTACTCATTAGTTATGTAATCTATCCATCTAATCTTCGGCATTCTTCTGTAGCACCACATTTCGAAAGCTTCTATTCTCTTCTTGTCCAAGCTATTTATCGTCCATGTTTCACTTCCATACATGGCTACACTCCTTACAAATACTTTCAGAAACGACTTCCTGACACTTAAATCTATACTCGATGTTAGCAAATTTCTCTTCTTCAGAAACGCTTTCCTTGCCATTGCCAGCCTACATTATACATCCTCTCTATTGAGAGCAAAACTCATTTACTACTTTAAGCGTCTCATTTCCTAATCTAAATCCCGCAGCATCGCCCGATTTTATTCGACTACATTCCATTATCCTCGTTATGCTTTTGTCGATGTTCATCTTATATCCTCCTTTCAAGACACTGTCCATTCCGTTTAGCTGCTCTTTCATGTCCTTTGCTGTCTCTGACAGACTTTCAATGTCATTGGCGAAACTCAAAGTTTTTATTTCTTCTCCATGGATTTTAGTTCCTACTCCGAATTTTTCTCTTGTTTCCTTTACTGATTGCTTAATATACAGATTGAATAACTCCCTTCCCAACCACTGCTTCCCTTTCATGCCCCTCGACTCCTATAACTGCCATCTGGTTTCTGTACAAATTGTAAATAGCCTTTCGCTTCCTGTATTTTACCCCTGACACTTTCAGAATTTGAAAGAGTGTGTTCCAGTCAACATTGTCAAAAGCTTTCTCTAAGTCTACAAATGCTAGAAACGTTGGTTTGCCTTTCCTTAATCTATTTTCTAAGATAAGTCGTTGGGTCAGTATCGCCCCACGTGTTCCAACATTTCCACGGAATCCAAACTGATCTTCTCCGAGGTCGGCTTATACCAGTTTTTTCACTCGTCTTCAGAGTATTCGTGTTCGTATTTTGCAGCAGTGGTTTATTAAACTGATAATTCAGTAATTCTCACATCTGTCAACACCTGTATTCTTTGGGATTCGAATTATTATATTCTTCCTGAAGTCCAAGGGTATTTCGCCTGTTTCATACATCTTGCTCTCGAGATGGTAGAGCTTTGTTAGGCCTGGTTCTCCCAAGGCTGTCAGTAGTTCTAATGGAATTTTGTCTACTCCCGGGGCCTTGTTTCGACTTAGATCTTTCAGTGCTCTGTCAAACTCCCATTTCATCTTCATCTACATTCTCTTCCATTGCCATAATATTGTCCTCAAGTACATCGCCCTTGCATGGACCCTCTATATACTCCTTCCACCTTTCTGCTTTCCCTTCTTTGCATAGAATTTGGTTTCCATCTGAGACCTTGATATTCATGCAAGTGGTCCTCTTTTCTCCAAATGTCTCTTTAATTTTCCTGTAGGCTGTATCTTTCTTAGTCCTAGTTATATGCGCCTCTACATCTTTTCATTTGTCCTCCAGCCATCCCTGCTAAGCCATTTTGCACTACCTGTCGATCTCATTTTTGAGCCATTTGCATTCCTTTTAGCCAGCTTCATTTACTCGATTTTTGTATTTTCTATTTTCATCAATTAAATTCCATACCTCTTTTGTTACCCAAGGATTTCTATTAGCCCTTGTCTTTTTACCAACTTGATCCTCTGCTGCCTTCACAATTTCATCTCTCAAAGCTACCCATTCTTCTTCTACTGTATTTCTTTCCCCCATTCTTGTCAATCGTTCCCTAATGCTCTCCATGAAACTCTTTACAATTTCTGGTTTTTTTAGTTTATTCAGGTCCCATCTACTCTAATTCCCACCTTTTTGCAGTTTCTTCAGTTTTAATCTACAGTTCATAACCATTAGATTCTGGTCAGAGTCCACATCTGTCCCTGGAAATGTCTTACAATTTAAAACCTGATTCTTGAATCTCTGTCTTATCATTACATAATCTATCTGATACATTTTAGTATCTCCAGGGTTCTTCCATGCATACAACCTTCTTTCATAATTCTTGAACCAGGTGTTACCTATGATTAAGTTATACTCTGTGCAAAATTCTACCGGACGGCCTCCTGTTTCATTCCTTACTCCCATTCCATATTCACCTACTACGTTTCCTTCTCTTCCATTTCCTATTATCGAGTTCCAGTCACCCATGACTATTAAATTTTCGTCTCCCTCCACTACCTGAATAATTCCTTTTATATCATCATACATTTCATCAATCTCTTCGTCATCTGCGGAGCTAGTTGGCATATAAGCTTGTACTACTGTAGTAGACGTAGGCTTCATTTCCATCTTGGCAACAATAATGTGTTCACTATGCTGTTCGTACTAGCTTACCCGCTCTTCTATTTTTTTAATTGATTATTAAAGCTACTCCTACACTACCCCTATTTCATTTTGTATTTATAACTCTGTATTCACCTGACCAGAAGTCTTGTTCCTCCTGCCACCGAACTTCACTAATTCCCACTCTATATAACTTTAACCTATCCATTTCCCTTTTTAAATTTTCTATACTACCTGCCGATTACGGGATCTGACATTCCACTGTCCGATCCGTAGAACGCCTGTTTTCTTTCTGCTGATAACAACGTCCTCCTGATTAGTCCCCTCCCAGAGATCCGAATGGGGGACTATTTTACCTCCGTAATATTTTACCCAAGAGGACGCCATCATCATTTAACCATACAGTAAAGCTGCATGCCCGCGGGAAAAATTACGGCTGTAGTTTCCCCTTGCTTTCAGCCGTTCGCAGTACCAGCAGAGCAAGGCCGTTTTGGTTAGTGTTACAAGGCCAGTCAATCATCCACACTGTTGCCCCTGCAAGTACTGAAAAGGCTGCTGCCCCTCTTCAGGAACTACACGTTTATCTGGCCTCTCAACAGATACCCCTCCGTTGTGGTAGCACCCACGGTACGGCTATCTTCATGGCTGAGGCACGGAAGCCTCCCCACCAACGGCAAGGTCCATGGTTCATGTGAACACTACGTTGGAAATTGGGACAAGGAATTAGCCACTAGGCTACATAGTAGTTTGCTTACCATGGAATCCGAAATTTCGAGTCTGAGAGAGGCGTACAAGAGCAGTCCAGAAGCTCTTGCACAATTATCCACAGATGCTCTATCCCTACAGACTGCACAAAAAACCATTGAGGCCACAGTGCACAGTTAACCCAATGGGTCACAAATTTCAGTTGAGAAGCAGTTGCGGCACTCGGCACAGCAGGGCAAACACTCCGTGCAGAATTAGATGGCATAAGTGTGTTAGAAAACGAATTTCCAGAATGGCCGAGTAAGGTTACGACCCAGGTCAAAGAAGCGCGTCACAGTGGCGAAACAATTCAGTAGCTGCCGTGCAATGCACGAACATTGGTTATGCGCGTGCACGATGTATATGAAAGATGTCCATCCAGTCATTGACCATATTATAGTGAGTTTAGTGCTGGAAGCCCCGAAGTACAACATCCGAATGAATCGATGAGGGCAGCTCCGACCTTGGTCGAAATTTTGTTAGAGGAGAGTTTTCTGAAGGACCACCACCAGTTTCAGGTATTCATCCCAGACAAGAAGCACGTCCACCCAGTGGTGTTTGTCAGATGATTTAGAAATGTGTTCCCACGATCATGGAACGAGAGAGTTTGTGGCATCACACATTCAAGGAGAAGGCGCTTATGGGCGTCCGACGTAACCAAAAACTGCACGACCTATTACCAATTCGAAAGAGCATTCCTGGCCAAATATTGGTCTATAGAAATAGAAGAGCGGTTGCGCAAACAGTTATTCGACCCCGAGATATACAGTCCGAAACAAGATGGATTACTTTGAAAGGTATATCAGCACAACTCGCTACTGGGACGTGCCCGTAGCAAACAAATATTGTAAGTAGGCTGTTTATGTTTTCTTATTGGCAACGTTGCGTAACGCTCTATATGAAAATCACTGGCTGTGCTGTGTGCAGTCTGTGGCTAGTTTGCATTGTTGTCTGCCATTGCAGTGTTGGGCAGCTGGATGTTCACAGCGCGTAGCGCTGGGCAGTTGGAGGTGAACCGCCAGCAATGGTGGATGTGGGGAGAGAGATGGCGGAGTTTTGAAATTTGTAAGACTGGATGTCATGAACTGCTATATATATTATGACTATTAAGGTAAATACATTGTTTGTTCTCTATCAAAATCTTTCATTTGCTAACTATGCCTATCAGTAGTTAGTGCCTTCCGTAGTCTGAATCTTTTATTTAGCTGGCAGTAGTGGCGCTCGCTGTATTGCAGTGGTTCGAGTAACCAAGATTTTTGTGAGGTAAGCGATTTGGAAACGCATAGGTTAATGTTAGTCAGGGCCATTTTTTTTGCAGGGATTTTTGAAAGTCAGATTGCGTTGCGCTAAAAATATTGTGTGTCAGTTAAAGCACAGTCATGTATAATTGTTCAACGGGGACGTTTCATATATCGACCCTTAGCCGAGGATACCTCATTGGAATCTTCTGATTTTTTGTTGTAGTTTGTGTAATTAGTGTAGATTTTGTTTATTGCTAGCGCGTAATTGTAGAGAGAATCTCCTTTGTAGTTGCAGTCTTTCATTGTTGTACAGTAAAACAGGTGTGGCACGCATGTAAATTTGCACCAAGTATTTCACAGCTTGCAATTAACTAGATATTATTTTCAGCGCTATGTTAATGTGTTCTCTTATTTTCTGTGTTATCGTGTGAAATATTCTGACAATAATGGCGTGTGAAAAACGTAACACTAGGCTCCAAAAGTAAACAGAGAAATAATAGTGACGACGAGCGTAGCTTACCAGCACCGCTGTGTAATGAATTAACAGACATTCAAAGTAGTAATTTGGTAACTGTGCATAGGGAAATGGAGCGGGCGTCAAATAATGGTGTAGGCAGTGAAACAGGTAGTGAACAGGGAAGCATTATCGATAGATCGGTCGGCAACAGCTCGCCTCAGGAATCGGGAATGACAGAACACAATATTGCAAATACTGTAGACTCAGGTTTTGGGTTCTCACCGTTCTCTCAAATGAGTCAAGACACATTTTCCGCTTGTCAAAATGTGAATGTTGCCGGTGCAAATTCACTGCCGAAAAGCACTGAGGAACATGTTTCAGACACCAGTGCATTGTTATTACAATTAATGCAACAAATGGAACAAAATCTTCAAAAGTTAGACACAATGGAACAACACCAGAGACAAACACAGCAACAGTTAGACGCAATGGAACAAAATCTTCACACCACGCTTGAACAAACACGTGAAGATTTAACTACTGAGTTACATAAAATCGAATCGAAATGTCAAAAAGTCTGTAACGACGTAAAAACACAAATTTGTGAGCATTTTCAACCCATTTTTTCGCGGCATGAAAATGCATTACAGAATCACGAAGCAGCCATAAAAGAACTGCAAATTATTGTTCATGAAAATCATGAGACCTTGCAAGCTAAAATTGATTCAGTTGCATCTACCGATTCGGTTACGCAACTTGCAAAAACGCAGGAAAACTTAAAGGACACAGTAGAAAGACACATGGAGGAAATTAGTTCATTATCAGAGAAAGTAGTTGAACTTTCGGATCAGCTAAATAATTTATGTACGAAGGTAGATGATAATCTGAATGACACAAAACCGGTAGTCTTTTATGACACAGAAGAGTGCGAACAAATTAGGAAATTCAAACAAAATCAGAATCAAATTAATACGCAACACCAAAGAGAAATCCGGGAAGTACAAGATCAGCTGACACAAGTAATACAAGAATTACATATTTCAGAGGACACTCGCGCTCCAACACGGGAAGAGGGACTTAGAAAAACGGAACAACCACAAAATAATAACACAGAACACTTCGGAGATTATGGAAGAAATTGGCAAGGCACACCGAATTTTGAGATCGAACCGCCGAAATGACGTAACAATGACCGACATGTGACTCGCCGACATGATGATTTTGACTATAAGCTGTTTATTACTACACGTAAATTCAAAACATTTAAGAATTCCGGCAACGACATTCATCCACAAGCGTAGCTGCATCAATTCTCTCATTGTTTTCCTCCCAACTGGTCATTAGAGCACAGATTAGAATTTATGTGTGGCTATTTAGAGAATGAACCAGCTGTAAGAATGCGATCGGTCATTCACGATTGCCACAGTAAAGGAGAATTTTATCATGCCTTCCTCTCAGCATATTGGTCTCAAGCTACACACTACCGAGTAAAACATAGCATCATAATGATGAAACATTTCGAACAATCTGAGTTTTCCAGTCTTGTGAAATATTTTGAAGACATGTTGCACAAGAATCAGTACCTGTCAAACCCATACAGCCCCTCAGAACTCATCCGCATTTGCTTAATCAAATTACCTGAACATTTACGACATATTATTTTGGCAGGACGTTGCAAAGACGACACTGAAGCTCTTCAGGGACTCTTACAAGAATTAGAAATTGACACTGACAATCGCGGAACGCGAAAACAGGAACACAACAATTACAGGTCACATCCTTCGCAATTCCGCTACGAAAGAAATAACTGGACACCATCAGGCTATTCTCACAACACAAATCGTGACCAAAACAGACACCACCCGTATGACAACCGTTGGCAGAGTAATAATAGTTACAGAGAAAGATCGCATTTCTGTAGTAATGAATATGACAGAGATTACCATAGAAACAGACAATATGGGAACAAAAACAATTATTATCAGGGGATACAGAATAACTTCAGACGCGACAGTTCAACGCGCAGTTACGATTCCGGGAGAAATTCTCCACCACATAACCGACAAGAAGGAAACTTCAGGAACTACCGACATGACGACAGACGGTATAATCGTAACGACAGACTTGAATTGCATTAGAACTGGCGAGATTCAAACAGAGCAGGGCACTCTCGACAAGGTGAATTTGTAGAAGTTAGGTCTCCTAATCCCAGTAACGACGCGCGCCAACAAAGAAACAGAAAATGACTCGCACCGCAGGCAGCCACGTGCGCCGGCTGGCTCAGGGAAAAATTACATAGATGCTAACCTTGAGAAAAATTTTAGCATTCTTTAGCGATGTACCATATACCACATGATAATTCCACTGAAGCTGAAACTCTGCGTACTAGGAATAGTAAAAGTTTACACCACATTTCACATGTAAAACCGTTTATTGAAAGATAATCTGCTTTTTAACTTTGTCTTTGCCATATAACTTTTGACTTTACATTACTAGTATGCTTTGTCAGACTTAGAATCTGTTAATATGCAACAATGTTTGAAGTTAAATATCCAGTCAAGAACCAAGAGAACTTATTTAAACAGAAATTACGAATGCATTGTTATTGTGAACAGACGACACAGTGTTATTGTGTGTGTACATTCTTGCTTGTTAGTTGCACGATTATGTAATGACTATCAGGCTAACATACTTAGGACATATACTGGTACTGCTAATGAGATTTTAATGCAACATTTCGGTTTACTTGAAAATACATTCTGGATTTAAAGTACTTTCAGTGAGATACCAGATGACATAGTGGTTAGTTTATGTGACAGCTACACGATTTTATCACGGCGCTACTAATTAGTGACAATTTACAATGTTGCTTTCGCAGTGTTTCTGTTTTATATCTGCACAGTTTTCTGTTTTATTCTGGAAAGTAAAACATGTTTTAGTAGTAACTTTTGTGGTATAGCTACAATGAGACAGCCTTTTCCGTAGCACAACAATACGTTACAGGACAGTACTTCCTTCATCACAACAATAAGCGTAGTAACTACGATATCTATACGCAAAGCATTTCACTTTTGTTTATCATGAGGTAAGTACATTGACTTCTGCAGAACTTAGCTTTCAGAGGACGATAACTACGAGACTTCCACAGAGATTATTTTACAACAAGACGCACAGTTTAGCGCTACAGTACACGTATTTGAGTGATCAATTTCGCACTTAAAACATTTATTTTTTAAGATATTTGAACTACAATGATACAAGGGTTTTCCGTGATACATTTCATTCCATTGCTGTAATCTGTAACACCTGAGGGTATAATTACATTAATCCTCAGGGGGCTACACGCTTACTTTGTGTACCATGTGTGTGGCAAGCACAAGAAGCCCTAGCTAATATGGTATTTGCTTATACAACTTTACACATAGGTACCATATTTCTCCAACACAGAATTACACAGCTATCTGATTATTTAACAGAGAAACAAAAAATTTTTTTATGTCAGTGACTCATGTTTATGGTATTACACAGTTGGATAAATTCACACTTATGAAATTGTATTTTGTCTGTACTTTGTGAAATGTTCATATTTTTTTGGAACCATTGTGATATTACAAGAGCTTTGAATGATGTATTTGGTATGAGATCATGATTTTTAAGGTACGTTTGAGGTAGATGACACTATTGAAATGAGCAGAGAATATTTTTTAGGTTTTGAAATTATTGCAGAAAGCTACGACGTTTTTGAGATTTGACTGAGGTGTTATGATGTTATTATTACGACAACGATGTGTATTATGTTGTTGAGGAATGTTTATTATGCTATGTATTTCTCATGTTGAAATATTGAAGAAGTGTCGATGAATATGTATATGTATAATGAGGTAAGGAATAATGAGTAGTGGTTAGGGACTCTGATTTGTGGAAAAGGATGTTGGAAACCAAGAATCGTACTTTAGAATTATGAAATGTGTGTACATTTTGTACATTTTTGGACACTGTTATATTCATAGGATTTTGTTTCTACACATTTGCAACGCAAATTCTTGACCTGTGAAATTTTTGTATGAGACTGTCACTGTAGCGGAAACTGCTGTCATAAATATTTCCATAAGAAAGTTAAGTGACCACCTGCACATAATGCGTCGTGGGCAGCTGCGCGACAGTCACCTGGAAAAAAGCCATTAGTGTGTGCCTTTCAGAGGCACAGGTAGAAAAAAAAGGGAGGCCATTATCCTCGCTATTGACATTCCTTTGTAGAAAGCATCGCAAAAATGACACGCTCAAACTTGAAAACATATGATTATACTGTGGAGCTCTTAATTTATGATATTTAATATAATGCCTAATGAAACGATGAGAAACATTTCACGGCTATTGTCTTGCTAGTTGAGAGAAATGCCATATGGCTTGCTTTATGTATTTATTTACTCATTTTGATTAATATCTAGTTTCTAGCTGCACTGCAGCATTGGTTAAAATAAAATTTAATAGATGTACTAATATAAATATTTTATGCCTACAGATCCAGTAAATAATTTTATGATCTATTAAAAAAAACGAAGGAGCATAAAAAGACATTTCCCTTCACCGGAATTGCATACGGAATTTTCTTTTCAACTACTTGGTAATTTTTTTGGTAGAATAACTTCTTGTGGTGCACCACTTTAATTACACAGACATTACGATGTGAATATACATTTCCCTTGTCTGCATTGTTGTCTTTCGTGTAATATTTTTTTTTGCTTGAGCTATGTCATGTTTAGATATAAGTTATTTCATTTGCTGCTGCTGTTTGCCAGGTATAGTGTTACTGAATTTGATTTTGCGTTACTCTGCTAAGCCAGTTTACTACTGATTTATTTTTCTTGTTTGCTGCTCATTGCCTTATATTAGTTGTAATATTGTTGCTTACTTTGCCTGTTTGTATTTTTTTTGTCCTTGCTGTTTGTGTTAATTTGTTATGTGCTGCTGCATTGCATCGTCCCTTAGTTTAGCATCTGAGCTCAGTAGATTCAAGTTAGCTTAAGATGAGGTAGGCTATATGAGAGAATGAGTTGTGATGAATTGGAAGAAATGCATTGAGAAGCTGTAAGAAAATGGTTTGGCCATAAAAGTATTTTGAAAGAGGATATGAACCAAAAAAGTAGGGTTTAGGGACAACAGGTTTAGGTAGGATTTTCTTGGAAATAAATAATGAGGTAAGAAATATGTGAACATGTAAATACAGCAAGCATGCTTGGATAGGATTTTTTTGGTGGAAACAAATGTTGAAATAAGACGAAAGATCTATGGAATGAAGTTTTTAGGTTGGACTGCAGTACCAAATGTTACACTGAAAACAAACCCTGCCCTTTCCTCTTGTGTTATTCTGCTATGTGTTTGTGTACTCTTTGTATATTTGTGTTTTTCCTGTCTTTGTATGTTTATCTGATGAGAGTTACATTGTAGAATTTTTCTGATAATATGTTATTTGCCTTGTAAATATGCATAGACATTATTTATTCCATTTTGTTTTAATGCTCATGTGTAAAGTTGATGTTTCAAAAGTTATTATGATCTTTTATGTATTTACTTATGTCATAATTCCTGTAACACTGATGTATATGTTAGTTCAATTCTTTTCTAATGCCTGTATTACCACAAATGTTATCTGTATTGTTATGTTCTTTAATGATATATTTTGTACCTTTGTTATTGTATTCTCATGTTATAAAATTGTAATTCACACCAGTTCATCAAATTAAGTAACTTGTAAGCATTCATTTCACTGCACATATTTCTGTTGGTAATAGTATATGCACAATATGTGAAAAAAAAGAGGACTGTTAGTGTTTGGACACGTATTGATAATTCAGCAAGGGACTGGTTAACAGCATTGCTGGTTCTAACGTCAACTCCAAAAACTTTGTGAGTGCACAAGTGGTGGTTTATGGACTTGCTATATTCTCTGCAAGGCTCTTCGATGGTGATTGTGCACCTGCACAGTCGCAACAGATGGCTGCTGGCCGTCTCTACAAGGACTACAGTGGGTCTGCATCGTTGTCGACCCACCAATACCATTATTTCTACATGGACTGCAGTGGGTCTGCACCTCTGGTGGCCCACCAGTACCGTAATCTCTACCAGGACTACAGTGGGTCTGCTCTGTGATGACCTACCTACCAATACTCTTCAAAATTTCGACTGACTCTGCTGTAAGTTTGCTCTGTTGTGGACCAATACCTGTCTGCATGTCAAGAGTCAACACTGTCTTTTCGTTGGAAGGACAACACTACTTCTTCAAGACTGCATAGAAATCCACTACTCCTGTGTGCATTTTCTTCTGATGCTCAGACTTAGAGAAAAACACTGCTATTTTACTGTGATGAACGATCAGGACTGTCTTTATGGACTGTGAGAAAATTTTTGCTTTGACCAACATTGTATCAATAAGTGGGTGCATTTGATATCTTTGTTATTGTAATTATGAAAAATTTTATCAAATCATTATTGGCCACTGCCCAAAACAATTTGTAAAATTTTTTGTGGGGAGCATGGGGGCTATGTAAGTAGGCTGTTTATGTTTTCTTATTGGCAACGTTACGTAGCGCTCTGTATGAAAATCACTCGCTGTGCTGTGTGCAGTCTGTGGCTAGTTTGCATTGTTGTCTGCCGTTGTAGTGTTGGGCAGCTGGATGTTAACAGCGCATAGCGCTGGGCAGTTGGAGGTGAACCGCCAGCAGTGGTGGATGTGGGGAGAGAGATGGCGGAGTTTTGAAATTTGTAAGACTGGATGTCATGAACTGCTATATATATTATGACTATTAAGGTAAATACATTGTTTGTTCTCTATCAAAATCTTTCATTTGCTAACTATGCCTATCAGTAGTTAGTACCTTCCATAGTTTGAATCTTTTATTTAGCTGGCAGTAGTGGCGCTCGCTGTATTGCAGTAGTTCGAGTGACCAAGATTTTTGTGAGGTAAGCGATTTGTGAAACGCATAGGTTAATGGTAGTCAGGGCCATTTTTTTTGCAGGGATTTTTGAAAGTCAGATTGCGTTGCGCTAAAAATATTGTGTGTCAGTTTAAGCACAGACATGTTTAATTGTTCAAAGGGGACGTTTCAATATGTACTGTACATATTGAAGGAAAAGTTTCCAGTGGACATAAGAGAAAAATTAATCTCCGTACCTAACTATTATTTAGGGTATTTCCTGTCGGTACTGGACAGTGGCGCCGACTTAGGGGGGGCGAGATACTTTGTGCCCCCCCCCTATTGTTAAAAGTAGCCTCCCCCCCCCCCCCCCCCCCCAATATTGAAACATGCATTTCTCACCGCTCTCTCCTCCATCCTCATCCTTTACTGGGAAATTTGTTAAAACTTGCACATACATTTTTGCATAATAATATGTAATGATTATGTAGGAAAGAAATACCGAATTTACGAGCTATTGCGTGTTCCTTTCTGCTACTCCTCCAACCTTTGCATATGACGAACTGTTGTGACAGGGTTTATTCCCTGCATCTGTACTATTCGCACATTTTTACTGTACGAAGGTATGCGGGGAACGAAAGCTCACCATGAGCTCGCAGCGCTTTGGCTGCTAGGACGAGCTCCACTTCCTCCCGCACCAGCCTGCCGGCAGCTTGTAAAAGAAACTAATGAGCAATAGTAACACCAAATTTGATGGCGATCGCTTGAAGGACTAGGGAACGTTAAAGACTCTTCATTCATTTTTGTAAATTCTATTGACAGTCACTATGTACAACACCACACAATTCAGCACCAGCTCCAGGGATTTTGGCGCCCCGTGCGAACATGCCCTCCCCCCCTCCCCCATCACCCCTTTTCGACATAGTCAACTTTTCCCACAATATATTTCATACATGACGCCTTATTTTCACATATCACACTCATTCGTCTCCTTCTTGTGAATATGTCTTTAAGATCAAAGCGGCAGCCAGTGATACATTTACAGTGCAATACATTTTAAGCCATTTTTGTTGGAGGAAACGTTTCCTTCGTAAATCGGAGCACACTGTTTCTGTACCATAGATAATTTTCAATAAGACCCTTGATTTTATGAATAATTTGTATTTCCAATTTATTCTCACATTCCTTCATTTACGCAAGATGGATTTGCCGCCTCCAAAAATCTGCCGCCCTGGGCGATGGCACGGTTCGCACCTCCCCCCCCCCCGCTGCCACCCTCCCTACAACCAGCCTTGACAATAATCAACAATATTGTTACACGGCTACTTCTTGTTAGGCGCACCGTACTGTGGCGGTGACAAAAAACACTGTTCCCAGAAAGAAATAACGGTGTTATCAACCCTCTTGGAAACAGCAATTTTCATGGATCGATTAGAAAAAGGTAAAATGTGTTATTTTTTGCAAAATTTGTAGACAAATGTTTGAAGGAAATCGTTTTCAGTTTTTTCACAAAATGGAAAAAGTGTCATGGAAACAGGTTTTTCGAACTGGACGAAAGGATAGAAAAGTTGAAAGCGCATGAAGCATCGGGCTGCCAAAGAGAAGCTGTACTGAAATTCAAATCCTTAAAATCGAATGTCAATGTATTTAGCCAGATTTCGAAAGAAAACTGCACACAAATGAAAGAAAACCGAGCTTATTTACTAAAAATAGTATCTTCCTTCTGTGATTTAGCTGTGCAGGAGCTTAAATACATGGGCATACTGATGAAATAAGTAACTTTTCAATTTATTACGCCTTCGATGTGAAGATAACCAGCTACTTTTAATATGGCTACAGCGCGAAACTTACAATTGAGCATCCCATGATGTGCAATTTTGGCCATTTTAAGTCATACACTTCTTAGAAAATTATTGGAGAATACCAAGAGGGCAGAGTATTTTGCAATAATAGCGAACGAAACAACAGAGATAGCCACCAAAGAGCAATTTGTATAAGATTTATTGATGCTTCGCTAGAGATAGAAGAATATTTTTTAGGGCTATACTCAATACAAAGTACCACAGCTAAGGCTCTGTTTGATATTATTATCGACAATTTAAGACGATTTGATTTGCCAACATCTAATTGTAAGGGCCAATGCTTTGACGGTTCAGCTAACATGGCCGTATTATACAATGGTGTCCAGGCAAAGTTTATGGAAATGTAGAAGAGAGCTATGTTTGTGCACTACCGTGCACACTGTTTAATTTAATACTACAAGACACTGTGAAAGCAGTTCCAGAATGTCGAAATGCATCGAATGCTATGAAGGACTTAATACATTTTGTGAGAGTTTCACCTAAGAGATTAGATCTTTTGGCTCACCTGAAGACAGATGTCTCTACAAATTGGAAACCACTCTGTCCTACAAGGTGGGCCGTAAGATACTTGGCAATGTCTTCAGTTTTGTCTAACTACACATAACTTCAGGAATTTTTCTGAATGTTTCAAGAAATTACAATTCAGACACTGGGGCCAAAGCAAACGGCTTTTTGATTAATTTGCAGATATGATTCCTTTTCCATGTTATCACTTTTGGTAAAACTGGTCACAATGATACCGTAAACATAGCATTACAGAGGAAATCCCTACACTTGGAGGAGGCCAATATGATGTTTTCCACTCTTGTAACTTCTATTAAATTTATGAGTAACAATTTTGAATCATTCTGGAGTGAAGTAACTTCAAAATGTCATGATATGAATTTTGATTCCCCCCATATTACCCCGTAGAAGAAAAGTCCCTAAGAAATACGATAACTCCAACAATTCAACTGTAGAAACATTCACTGAAGTATGTGACAAATATAGAAGATTGTATTGTGAAATAATTGATACATTCATCAGCTTCTTGGAATCACCGTTCAAAACTCAATCATTCATGTTTGTAAATGAAATTGAACAATTTCTTCTTGGTGATAACAAACATTCATTCGATATTTTATCATTCTACGAATCAGATATACAGGGTGAGTCACCTAACGTTACCGCTGGATATATTTCGTAAACCACATCAAATACTGACGAACCGATTCCACAGACCGAACGTGAGGAGAGGGGCTAGTGCAATTATTTAGTACAAACCATACAAAAATGCACGGAAGTATGTTTTTTAACACAAACCTACGTTTTTTTAAATGGAACCCCGTTAGTTTTGTTAGCGCATCTGAACATATGAACAAATACGTAATCAGTGCCGTTTGTTGCATTGTAAAATGTTAATTACATCCGGAGATATTGTAACCTAAAGTTTACGCTTGAGTACCACTCCTCCGCTGTTCGATAGTGTGTATCGGAGAGCACCGAATTACGTAGGGATCCAAAGGGAACGGTGATGGACCTTAGGTACAGAAGAGACTGGAACAGCACATTACGTCCACATGCTAACACCTTTTTATTGGTCTTTTTCACTGACGCACATGTACATTACCATGAGGGGTGAGGTACACGTACACGCGTGGTTTCCGTTTTCAATTACGGAGTGGAATAGAGTGTGTCCCGACATGTCAGGCCAATAGATGCTCAATGTGGTGGCCATCATTTGCTGCACACAATTGCAATCTCTGGCGTAATGAATGTGGTACACGCCGCAGTACATCTGGTGTAATGTCGCTGCAGGCTGCCACAATACGTTGTTTCATATCCTCTGGGGTTGTAGGCACATCACGGTACACATTCTCCTTTAACGTACCCCACAGAAAGAAGTCCAGAGGTGTAAGATCAGGAGAACGGGCTGGCCAATTTATGCGTCCTCCACGTCCTATGAAACGCCCGTCGAACACCCTGTCAAGGGTCAGCCTAGTGTTAATTGCGGAATGTGCAGGTGCACCATCATGCTGATACCACATACGTGGACGCGTTTCCAGTGGGACATTTTCGAGCAACGTTGGCAGATCATTCTGTAGAAACGCGATGTATGTTGCAGTGCTCTCCGATACACACGATCGAACAGCGGAAGGGTGGTACTCATGCGTCAACTTTAGGTTACAATATCTCCGGATGTAATTAACATTTTACAATGCATCAAACGGCACTGATTACGTATTTGTTTGTATGTTCAGATGAGATAACAAAACTAACGTGGTTCCATTGAAAAAAAACGTAGTTTTGTGTTAAAAAACATACTTCCGTTCATTTTTGTATGGTTTGTATTAAACAATTACACTAGCACCTCTCCTCACGTTCGGTCTGTGGAATCGGTTCGTCAGTATTTGATGTGGTTTACGAAATATATCCAGCGGTAACGTTAGGTGACTCACCCTGTATACAAAGAACGCTTGCTTCTCTACCGAAGCATGTTTCATGAGATTATCCAAAGTAGTGATTCTGCGAATATTAGTTCGTTGGATGACATAGTGAAATACCTAAAACAGGAAAACAACTTGTTTGGCCTGCTGCCTGAACTAGTGAAATTCACGTGTAGTGCTGACGATTCCAGTAACGTCCGGCACCGCTGAGCGATCGTTTCCTTGCCTGCAGAGGAAGAAAACGTATCTTCGTTCTATAATGAGGCAGGATCGTCTTAATGCCATCGCCCTTCTCAACGCCCATAGAGAAGAATCGATGAAACTCGGCCTTGATGCCATATGTTACGAGTTCATATGCAGGAGTGATCTGAGGAGGAGCACATTTGCCATCAAAATTAAGGTTTGTTTCTTCAACGTTATCTATGTATTTGTTTTGTACCACTACTGACCTATACTCCGACTGAAATGACATTGTGATTGACGTTTCAGCGAGTCGAGGGGTAGGGACTAGTCGCCAGCCAATCGTAGTTAGCATGATTTTCAGCTGTTTGCATTTTCCATTATCCTCACTATCTTTTTTTTTTTGTTTCTTGAAAGTTGTTATGCTATGAGGGGAATTTCCCAAGAATATGATGTTATAACTCAAAAGGGAAAGTATGCGTGCATAATACACCTCGCTCGTTCAGAACTTGTGTTGTTCCATATAATTCTCATTGCATTGGTCATTTTAGATAGCTTAGAATTTAAGAATGTGATGTGGGAACTCCATTTCAGATTGTTTTGTAAGTAAACAAAGCAATTTTGTTTCAGTGACACTTAATTTTTTGGTTTTCCAAATAAATATTTGGTTTTAATGGATTTTTTATTTTGCTGTGCGTGGAATTGTATAGTGGCGGTTTTTTTAAGGGTTAATCAGTAGCTTATTCCTCACAAACCACTCTGAAATCTTTTCATTTGTGACTTCAGCATACAGCCTAAGAGCCTTTCTACTTCCACTTTCACTGGTGTCATTTCGCAAATAGGACTGGTTTGGAGTGTCGAACATGTAGATGGAAGCGCAAAGTTATCTGTCAAATGTAGTAGCTAATAAAATGATGCTTCCCCCCCCCCCCCAAAAAAAAAGAAGTTTTTACAAGTCGGCGCCTCTGGTACTGGATACGGTCGGCCTGACACAGGAAGATGCGAAAAGTATTTCCGCCTATGCTGCACAGCCATCCATAAACCACAACGGACACGGCAACAATACAAGCCACAATGGCAGGTCACGAGGTAACAATAGCGTGCCGCACGCCGGACGACGGAACAGTACACGCAGTCCACAAAAGGGAGAACAATTTTACCATCGACCGTGTCGCAATAACAACCAGTATCATCCCGTATACCTAGGTAACCGGAATGGGAATTCGAACGGGCAGTGGTAACAGAGCAATAGGAACCAGTGGCAACAAGGCCACAGCAGCAAGTGGTCTCAGAACGCACGGGGCGAGTCATCTCCTGCTAATCGCCGTTTCACAATCAATAACGTACCTCCAACGAAATGGACAGAAGACACTATAGTCATGACGCACGGTTTGTCGAGGTCGGCGAAGTACAATCTACGGTGTCTTCCGGGGCGTCAAACTAGACGCCATGCATCCGGCTCCCTGATGTCATTCGCGGGACAGAATGGGAGAAATATTTTTAATGAGCAACTCTGCATGCTCAGATACAACGACGACATTGACATTCGACAATAACCGTTTGACGAGGCAGATAACTGTGTAGGGTATACCCAGCACTCTTAATACTGGATGCAGGCGCGACCGTGAATGTGAGTGCGGCCAACTTTTTCAAAAATATTACTGAATCCGTCAAAATTTCAGCGTTATCGGCTCAAAATTATATGCTATCAAGTGTTATTGTTACCAGAGGCCAGTGACGACACAGACGCGGATCTGTATTGAGTTTGGGTGCGGAGCAGACTTATGTACGTTTTTCGTAATGAAGAATTTTACAGTGTCCTGTCTCTTAGGCATGGAACTGCCGCATGTATAAACCTTGATAAACACTTACGGAAAAACTGTGATACTGGCGAAGACACGCGATCTCAATAGCCTCCTTGCCATTAATGGAATATAATGCAACTGCACGGACGATAGTCACCATATGCTAACCTTATATTTGTGTGCCAAGTGTGTTTTCTAATACAATCTTAATAAGCAGCGACTCTGCAATGAAATTATTCAAATAGCTGTGGTGGACACTAATGTGCTTAACGGGTGATTTTATTTTGGTAAACAAAGCGAGTGAAATCTCGACTTTCTCGAGTGAAACATCGAACTAGTCTACAAACAGTAATGCCAACACAACTCTAGTGAAAAAGCAAAGTCCCCGGCTATATGGATCGCCAAGACATTTACACGTAATACAATTACAGATATGAAAACGAGATATATTAATCAAGCCTTTCCTCAGGACAGCTTTGATTTATCTAAATATTTTTGTATCACTGGTATTGCTCTTTTGAAGTTTGCATATTTCCAAGGGGATGATGGCAGCCTGCAGTATCAGCCGACTGTCACGTGTTCGAAGCGTACGGGGAGGAGCGGGCCCTCGTCATTGCGTCCAGTGTGCCCCACCGAACTGTCGCCATCTTGTCAGCTGCTCACAGCATTCGCCGACCTGTGGACAGGGACCGCCAAGCGAAGTTAGGTGTGCCGGCCGCGTTTCTAGGCGCTTCAGTACGGAACCGCGCTACTGCTACGGTCGCAGGTTCGAATCCTGCCTCGGGCATGGATGTGTGTGATGTCCTTAGGTTGGTTAGGTTTAAGAAGTTGTGAGTTCTAGGGGACTAATGACCTCAGATGTTAAGTTCCATAGTGCTCAGAGCCATTTGAACCATTTGAAGTCAGGTGTTGGTTATGCGTCATTACGTACAGCTACAGGTGAATTAACAACAGCATGCGCCAAGCGTCCTCTGCCTATAATTCACGCATCTCATTGCATTTATATTCGCCGACCGCTTTGTGAGCACAGTTTACCGTCTTTGGTGAACAATAAAGAAACAAACATTTGAACTTTTGCAAAACGAACGTTTTTGTACTGTTATTTTATCTACATTTTTAAACAAGACTGAAAAATTTTACCAAAAACAGTTATGTATTTTTGTGAAATTTGTAAATTTACCCTTTCTGTTACACCTTATTAAGGGTGAATAGCAAAACTCCGTTACTTTTTTAAGTATCTAATTCCCTAATCTAATTCCCTCAGCATTACCTGAGTTAAGTCGACTACATTCCATTATCCCCGTTTTGCTTTTGTTGATGTTCATCTTATATCCTCCTTTCAAGACACTGTCCATTCCGTTCAACTGCTCTTCCAAGTGCTTAGCTATCTGTGACAGAATTACAATGTCATCGACGAACCTCAAAGTTTTCATTTCTTCTTCATAGATTTTAATACCTACTCCGAATTTTGCTTTTGTTTCCTTTATTCCTTGCTCAATATACAGATTGAATAACATCGGGAAGAGGCTACAACCCTGTCTCACTCCCTTCCCAACCACTGCTTCCCTTTCATGTCCCTCGAATCTTATAACTGCCATCTGGTTTCTGTACAAATTGTAAATAGCCTTTCGCTCCCTGTATTTTACCCCTGCCACCTTCAGAATTTGAAAGGGGGTATTCCAGTCAACATTGTCAAAAGCTTTATCTAAGTCTACATATTCTAGAAACGTAGGTTTGCCTTTTCTTAATCTAGCTTCTAAGATAAGTGGTAGGGTTAGTATTGCCTCACGAGTTCCAATATTTTCCCCAAGGTCGGCTTTTACTAGTTTTTCCATTCGTCTGTAAAGAATTCGCGTTAGTATTTTGCAGCCGTGACTTATTAAACTGATATTTCGGTAATTTTCACATCTGTCAACAGCTGCTTTCTTTGGGATTGGAATTATCATATTCTTCTCGAAGTATGAAGGTATTTCGCCTGTCTCGTACATTTTGCTCATCAGAGAGTAGAGTTTTGTCAGGAATGGCTCTCCAATGGCTGTCAGTAGTTCTAATGGAATGTTGTCTACTCCCGGGGCCTTGCTTCAACTTAGGTGTTTCAGTGCTCTGTCAAACTCTTCATGCAGTATCATATCTCCCATTTCATCTTCATCTACATCCTCTTCCATTTCCATAATATTGTCCTCAAGTACATTGCGCTTGTATAGACCTTCTATATACTCCTTCCACCTTTCTGCTTTCCCTTCTTTGCTTAGAACTGGGTTTCCATCTGAACTCTCGATATTCATACAAGTGGTTCTCTTCTCTCCAAAGGTCAATTTAATTTTCTTGTAGGCAGTATCTATCTTACCCCTAGTGAGATAAGCCTCTACATCATTACATTTGTCATCTAGCCATGTCTGCTTAGCCATTTTGCACTTCCTGTCGATCTCATTTTTGAGACGTTTGTATTCCTCTTTGCCTGCTTTATTTACTGCATTTTTATATTTTCTCCTTTCATCAATCAAATTCAATATTTCTTCTGTTACCCGAGGTTTTCTACTAGCCCTTGTCTTTTTACCTATTTGATCCTCCGCTGTCTTCACTATTTCATCCCTCAAAGCTACCCATTCTTCTTCTACTGTAATTCTCTCCCCTATTCCTGTCAGTTGTTCACCTATGCTCTCCATGAAACCCTGTACAACCTCTACTTCTTTCAGTTTATCCAGGTCCCATCTCCTTAAATTCCCACCTTTTTGCAGTTTCTTCATTTTTGATCTACAGTTCATAACCAATAGATTGTGGTCAGAGTCCACGTCTGCCCCTGGAAATGTCTTACAATTTAAAACCTGGTTCCTAAATCTCTGTCTTACCCGTATATAATCTATCTGAAACCAGTCAGTATCTCCAGGCTTCTTTCATGTATACAATCTTCTTTTATGATTCTTGAACAAAGTGTTAGCTACGATTAAGCTATGCTCTGTGCAAAATTCAAGCGACGAAATAGAATTATTGTTTCTGATTAAATGTTATGGGCAAAATGGTACAGTTTGATTAAAAAAGTTTGTTGTTGCAAGAACTTTTGTAAAAGTTTCCTCATGAGTGTTTTGTAAACTTAAATTGAAGGAAAACGTGGTAAAATTAGATTTTGAGAGAGAATAATTTAAATTTTTTTAATATAAGAATTTACTGTATGCCATCAAGTCCTAGCCATTGCCTATTGATATAACTGTATATAATGTTATAACGTAAGCTTAGTTATTTTGTTTATTTGTGAAAGACTTCAGTTCGAAAGTAAGAACTATTTAGATTTGACAGTGTCGGTGTAGCTTTTGAAATCTTTCCTAAGTAGCAAGTGTTTAGTAAGAACCGTAAAACATACTCAAGAGAAATTTTAGGTTCTTAGGGGGTGTATAGCATTGTGAGTCAATATGCAATAACATTTTATTGCAGTAAGCTACTTTGAAGCCTGGGCCCATAGCTGTGGAGCCATTATCGGTGGCAATATACAGCTGCTGGTATCTTAGCATGACTCACTTGTACCTGTTGCTAGCCTCGCCGTGGGAAGCACAACCTCTGTTAGTTCGAGCAACAGAATATTCAAATCCCAAAGAATCTTAATATACAGTATTAGATTTTGTTAAAAGTCAATATACAGTTCATTCTTATTAAAAGGAAGGTTGTCTTAGAATCTCAGCTATCTTGCTGAGATTCTTTCAGATTATTACCTAAAACACCAAAAACTGACACTTATAAGGTTAAAGTCAGGATTCATAGCAGTTTGTATTTTAGTATCAATTAAATGGCACAAAAACTTATTTAGATTTTTTAAAAACGTTCACTATTTTTCATTTTCATAACATAGCATTCAGAATAGATTAATATTTATTTAATAGCTATTTGATTTGTTGTGTGAATAAATGAGAGTGAGTGAGAGTGTATATGTGGGACATACATAAAGGTTCAATATTATCTGATGTTAAACATTATGTAACTATAACATGGGAAAGTGAAGCAAGCAGTTGCAAAGAAAGCTGTAATTTCCCTACGTTGCTGATGATGTATGTCCAAGGGTACTTGCTTTTGTAAGAAGGCACCCGGAATAGCCATTTGGAGACTAATAAGTTTCTAAATTTATTTCAAGTTTAGTTTCCCTTTCATTTGGTTTTGTTAAACATTATATTAACATCTGCATATTGAAATGACGTAAAAGCATCTGTGAACAGTGATTACGTAGGACAGTTTTGGCGCGAGAAGTATCTTGAAGGATAGTTACGATTGGCTGGTCATTTTGATCAACCAATCAGAGTTAAGCAGCTCCCTCACACTGCTAGGTAGTTATACTGGGAGAGAAGCAGACTCAAGGGAGTCGCTGGCTAGCTATCGCACGTGCAGGTCACGTTGGACTTGTCCGTCTACATTATGAGTAAGTTATTGGTTTCTCGCATCCGGATTTTTTGCGTGAAAACAGTTACATTTACGGACAGATTTTGAAAATTTGAGCTTGGTGAAGTGATTTGTTAGAGAGATAAACACGTGTGAACTTTCGACCTTTCGTAAAATTGCGCGTGGCATTTTCATATTCGTCTATGGAATATTTGGCGAGCAATTTATTTATCAGAAATCCACTGAAAAAGGACCGAATGTGAAACTCGTATATTGTAGCAGAGTAATGACTGTAAATCGAGTAATAATTAGTGTCGGACTTAAGTACATTCCTGTCTGCCTTGTGTGTCTACGGGGTTGTATGAACTGTGAGGTGAGGACTGTGATATTATTCGTTAATTAAATACGGGCTGATGGCAAGTGTTTACTTTTGAATATAAAGAAATAAAAGAAGTCGCTGCAGAATTGTCATTTTTCTAAAGAGATGAAGCAATCACCCTCCACCCGAAAATTGTGTTATAAGATATTACAGGATAGCTTGCCGCCAGAGTTTACGCCGGCTTTGCGAACGTAAGTATTGACAGTGTTTTTCTTCCACGCTGGTTTTAACATCGTCTGAACAGTATCTACGTATGCAGAGAAACGGGGCTGGTGATCTGACGCCGTACTGAGGTAGGGGATGATTTGTAGTGAACAATACGACGAGAGACAGTGAACAAACATAGACGACACATTTTCTAACCCGCCACGCCGCAGCACCAGTAACATGACCGCTGACATTTCGAGGCAGTTTTCCAAGCATTATGTCCAATTTTGTGTTTATCCTTTAATGTGCTCCACCTCCCTGCACATATCGTCCCACTAACTCTTCATACTAGTGCCCCTACCAGGTGTGTACGCAAGAGCATAAGTAAATTCCGGTATGAATTCCTCTCGTTTGTCTACCGCCCAATATACGCTCTCAGATCGCTTTAAAAACTCGTGTGTTCCACAGTATACTATGGCGCGAACTGCCCAATTATCTGCATCACCCCTTAATGGTGCTCTCGCGATTCTCATCCGATTCTCCTGCGGTAAATCTTTCGGAATCAGCGATGTACAATTATCCATGAGTCCGATCGGTATGCTTCCATCCTTTCAGTCAAATTTATCGATTTCAATACTTATTCCATTCCGTCACGCTCCTCCTACAACGTGAGTTGCAGTAAGATTTCTTGTGCTCTTTGATAGTACATTTATCATCTTGGAAAACTAGCCAATCGACGAAATGTTGACTATAGGACTCGAATATGAGTAGGTGATTCATGTCAAGATTCTGCAGTCCTCAAGTGACACTCTGCGAAAATGGGAGGCTTCCTATGTTCGCAAACTGAACTAGATCAAAAAATATGACCTTCGTGCTGAACCTGTAGGACTGCACGCCTGACATGGCCGCCTCCACTCTCCTGTACGACGACAATCAGGCGTCAGACAAATCTTGCAGTCGTCAATGAAGAGGACTCGATGCAGATGATCAAGGATTCATTCCATAAGTTTTCTGGCCCAATTTCTTCGCCCACCGAGGTTCTGGATTTTTGTGCTGTTGTTCATAATGGACGCCAAGAGGACAGTTGCCTATTGTCTCGATCAATACAACCATCCCAGATCCTTCCAAACAAGAAGCGAGAAGCTTTGTTGGATTCTACTCGCGGTATGTGTGGTCATCAGCTGGTGCTGTTAAACATGGACGACCACTACGATATATAACTTCAATATTATGTGTTTCACTGTTGTTGCTGAACGTTCCAATGACGTCACTTTGATGCACGCCACTTTCCCAACTGACAACCCTTCTTGTCATATAGTCACAATGCACACACACTCTAAGCCTTAAATAAACCCTCGAGTCATATTTACAGATTGAACCAGACGACATCGTTCAGTCCAGGAGGTTCTCTGCATACGTAGATACTGTTCAGACGATGTTAAAACCAGCGTGGAAGAAAAACACTGTCAATACTTACGTTCGCAAAGCCGGCGTAAACTCTGGCGGCAAGCTATCCTGTAATATCTTATAACACAATTTTCGGGTGGAGGGTGATTGCTTCATCTCTTTAGAAAAATGACAATTCTGCAGCGACTTCTTTTATTTCTTTATATTCAAAAGTAAACACTTGCCATCAGCCCGTATTTAATTAACGAATAATATCACAGTCCTCACCTCACAGTTCATACAACCCCGTAGACACACAAGGCAGACAGGAATGTACTTAAGTCCGACACTAATTATTACTCGATTTACAGTCATTACTCTGCTACAATATACGAGTTTCACATTCGGTCCTTTTTCAGTGGATTTCTAATAAATAAATTGCTCGCCAAATATTCCATAGACGAATATGAAAATGCCACGCGCAATTTTACGAAAGGTCGAAAGTTCACACGTGTTTATCTCTCTAACAAATCACTTCACCAAGCTCAAATTTTCAAAATCTGTCCGTAAATGTAACTGTTTTCACGCAAAAAATCCGGATGCGAGAAACCAATAACTTACTCATAATGTAGACGGACAAGTCCAACGTGACCTGCACGTGCGATAGCTAGCCAGCGACTCCCTTGAGTCTGCTTCTCTCCCAGTATAACTACCTAGCAGTGTGAGGGAGCTGCTTAACTCTGATTGGTTGATCAAAATGACCAGCCAATCATAACTATCCTTCAAGATACTTCTCGCGCCAAAACTGTCCTACGCAATCACTGTTCACAGATGCTTTAACGTCATTTCAATATGCAGATGTTAATATAATGTTTAACAAAACCAAATGAAAGGGAAACTAAACTTGAAATAAATTTAGAAACTTATTAGTCTCCAAATGGCTATTCCGGGTGCCTTCTTACAAAAGCAAGTACCCTTGGACATACATCATCAGCAACGTAGGGAAATTACAGCTTTCTTTGCAACTGCTTGCTTCACTTTCCCATGTTATAGTTACATAATGTTTAACATCAGATTATAAGGTGGATCCAAAACTCGTTTTGATAAACACAGATGGACAGGGCACACAGGACCACTTCGGCCTTCCATCTTATTCTCTCTCTCAGACGAATATCTCGACTGTAAAGTATGGCATCATAAGGGCTACGATTGTAAAATGGATTAATGATGTTTCACTGGCACCAGATTTCACCCCAATTCTGCTGAACGCCACTGTGGAAGTGTCACACGATGGGGAGGCCGTCGCACCCCCTCTTATGCACATTTTACCCCTTCTGTTGACGCCTCCACTAGTGTACATGCCGAAACAGACAGGTGCCAAGTGGTTGCCTACCTGCAGGCGCCTAGGACTCTCGTCATGGGTTTTCCCTTATATTTGCATTTCTGAACAGCTCAGGAAGCGAGGGCGGGTGACACTGACTGTGTTGCAAAACTGGAGAGCCTTAAAGGGACCCTATGCACCCGTGGTCTACGGGTAGCGTCTTTGATTCATAATCAAGACGTCTTCGGTCCCGGGTTTGATCCCCGCCACTGCCTAAATTTTGATAAATAATCAGCATTGGCGGCCGAAGATTTCCGGCATAAGAAGTCAGCCTCATTCTGCCAACGGCCTTGTCAAAGAGGCCAGAGGAGCGGATAGAGGTTCAGGACACTCTCTTGTCCTAGGGTTGGGAAATTGCCCCTAAAGGCGGAAGAATCAGCAATGATCAACGACATGAGGATGCAGAAGGCAATGGAAACCACTGCATTAAAGACACGTAACGTGTATCCACAGGACACGTGGCCTGTAATTGAAGAAGTGTCATGATGATCTCTCCATTGGCAAAAGATTCCAGAATAGTCCCCCATTTGGATCTCCGGGAGGGGACTGCCAAGGGGGAGGTTACCATGAGAAAAAGATTGAATAATCAACGAAAGGATAACATTCTACGAGTCGGGGCGTGGAATGTCAGAAGCTTGAATGTGGTAGGGAAACTAGAAAATCTGAGAAGGGAAATGCAAAGGCTCAATCTAGATATAGTAGGGGTCAGTGAATTGAAGTAGAAGGAAGACAAGGATTTCTGGTCAGATGAGTATCGGGTAATATCAACAGCAGCAGAAAATGGTATAACAGGTGTAGGATTCGTTATGAATAGGAAGGTAGGGCAGAGGGTGTGTTACTGTGAACAGTTCAGTGACCGGGTTGTTCTAATCAGAATCGACAGCAGACCAACACCGACAACGATAGTTCAGGTATACATGCCGACGTCGCAAGCTGAAGATGAACAGATAGAGAAAGTGTATGAGGATATTGAAAGGGAAATGCAGTATGTAAAGGGGGACGAAAATCTAATAGTCATGGGCGACTGGAATGCAGTTGTAGGGGAAGGAGTAGGAGAAAAGGTTACGGGAGAATATGGGCTAGGGACGAGGAATGAAAGAGGAGAAAGACTAATTGCGTTCTGCAACAAGTTTCAGCTAGTAATAGCGAATACCCTGTTCAAGAATCACAAGAGGAGGAGGTATACTTGGAAAAGGCCGGGAGACACGGGAAGATTTCAATTAGATTACATCATGGTCAGACGGAGATTCCGAAATCAGATACTGGATTGTAAGGCGTACCCAGGAGCAGATATAGACTCAGGTCACAATATAGTAGTGATGAAGAGTAGGCTGAAGTTCAAGACATTAGTCAGGAAGAATCAATACCCAAAGAAGTGGGATACGGAAGTACTAAGGAATGACGAGATACGTTTGAAGTTCTCTAACGCTATAGATACAGCAATAAGGAATAGCGCAGTAGGCAGTACAGTTGAAGAGGAATGGACATCTCTAAAAAGGGCCATCACAGAAGTTGGGAAGGAATACATAGGTACAAAGAAGGTAGCTTCGAAGAAACCATGGGTAACAGAAGAAATACTTCAGTTGATTAATGAAAGGAGGAAGTACAAACATGTTCCGGGAAAATCAGGAATACAGAAATACAAGTCGCTGAGGAATGAAATAAATAGGAAGTGCAAGGAAGCTAAGACGAAATGGCTGCAGGAAAAATGTGAAGACATCGAAAAAGATATGATTGTCGGAAGGACAGACTCAGCATACAGGAAAGTCAAAACAACCTTTGGTGACATTAAAAGCAACGGTGGTAACCATTAAGAGTGCAATGGGAATTCCACTGTTAAATGCAAAGGAGAGAGCAGATAGGTAGAAAGAATACATTGAAAGCCTCTATGAGGGTGAAGATTTGTCTGATGTGATAGAAGAAGAAACAGGAGTCGATTTAGAAGAGATAGGGGATCCAGTATTAGAATCGGAATTTAAAAGAGCTTTGGAGGACTTACGGTCAAATAAGGCAGAAGGGATAGATAACATTCCGTCAGAATTTTTAAAATCATTGGGGGAAGTGGCAACAAAACGACTATTCACGTTGGTGTGTAGAATATACGAATCTGGCGATATAACATCTGACTTTCGGAAAAGCATCATCCACACAATTCCGAAGACGGCAAGAGCTGACAAGTGCGAGAATTATCGCACAATCAGCTTAACAGCTCATGCATCGAAGCTGCTTACAAGGATAATATACAGAAGAATGGAAAAGAAAATTGAGAATGCGCTAGGTGACGATCAATTTGGCTTTAGGAAAAGTAAAGGGACGAGAGAGGCAATTCTCACGTTACGGCTAGTAATGGAAGCAAGGCTAAAGAAAAATCAAGACACTTTCATAGGATTTGTCGACCTGGAAAAAGCGTTCGGCAATATAAAATGGTGGAAACTGTTCGAGATTCTGAAAAAAGTAGGGGTAAGCTATAGGGAGACGCGGGTCATATACAATATGTACAACAACCAAGAGGGAATAATAAGAGTGGACGATCAAGAACGAAGTGCTCGTATTAAGAAGGGTTTAAGATAAAGCTGTAGCCTTTCGCCCCTACTCTTCAATCTGTACATCGAGGAAGCAATGATGGAAATAAAAGAAAGGTTCAGGAGTGGAATTAAAATACAAGGTGAAAGGATATCAATGATACGATTGGCTGATGACATTGCTATCCTGAGTGAAAGTGAAGAAGAATTAAATGATCTGCTGAACGGAATGAACAGTCTAATGAGTACACAGTATGGTTTGAGAGTAAATCGGAGAAAGACGAAGGTAACGAGAAGTAGTAGATATGAGAACAGCGAGAAATTTAACATCAGGATTGATGGTCACGAAGTCAATGAAGTTCAGGAATTCTGCTACCTAGGCAGTAAAATAACGGATGACGGACGGAGCAAGGAGGACATCAAAAGTAGACTCGCTATGGCAAAAAAAGCATTTCTGGCCAAGAGAAGTCTACTAATATCAAATACCGGCCTTAATTTGAGGAAGAAATTTCTGAGGATGTACGTTTGGAGTACAGCATTGTATGGTAGTGAAACATGGACTGTGGGAAAACCGGAACAGAAGAGAATCGATGCATTTGAGATGTGGTGCTATAGACGAGTGTTGAAAATTAGGTGGACTGATAAGGTAAGGAATGAGGAGGTTCTACGCAGAATCGGAGAGGAAAGGAATATATGGAAAGCACTCATAAGGAGAAGGTACAGGATGATAGGACATCTGCTATGACATGACATGGAATACATCAAGCAAATAATTGAGGACGTAGGTTGCAAGTGCTACTCTGAGATGAAGAGGTTAGCACAGGAAAGGAATTCGTGGCGGGCCGCATCAAACCAGTCAGTAGACTGATGACCAAAAAAAAAAAAAAAAAATGCAATTATATTCATCTACGTGCCAATGCCAACCCCTCTGTGCTCACACTACAGGCAGGTGCCAAGCAGGAAGACTGAGAAAGCATATGCATTCTTTGCTGCTTAAGATCACGTTCAAATTTCGTCGAATGAGCTTGAACCGTCCCTTGTGGTTTCACATCGTACGCTAGAGCAAAAATTGCAGTCGTACTGTACTACAAAGGGGTGCAATCACGTTAAAAGGGGTTGCAGGCCTACGGTCACCTTAGAGAAGGATTGACCTCTTTGGGATGACAGCAGAGTGTCAAAGATTGTCAAGAGCATCGTCCTGTTGCTCGTCGCACTGCGAACCGTCGTTTTCGACGTCGTTTTCGTCGGTGGTGATCAACGCGTCAGACCAAGGAGTAGTTTCATTGACGCCATTTATGCCACTCCCTGAAGTCTTTTAATGTTGATTCTGTGCAGCGTGTGTCTGAACTGGCTTCCTCGGTCACACATAAGGAAACCGCGTGATTACAACACTGGAATTTGCGGTTCCAAAGAAGGGCTGAGATGTGGATAAGATGGGTGCGACGAGCTTCCAATTGTGTGATGGGTCTGCGATGCCGTTGAGCAGACTTATGGTGAAACATTGTGCCAATGTCATTAACGTACCTTACATCTGACGTGAATTTCAGAGCTCTTGTCTTTTCTTCGTGTGGGTCAACTTCTTGCTGTTTAAGCGTTACCGAGCCCGGCAATGACGTCACAGGGCGTCATGCTTTTGCATCGTTAAAAAGAAAGATTGAGACACCTTTGAGCCTAATTTCTAACTTATACGACGCTATGGGGATTAATTAAGGGGTTTAGAAAGAGTGGTTCTTTAATTCTGTTGCGCAGTGCAGATTCTGTTTCCGTCTCGAGTCAGTTCTGACTGTGATGTGCCTTCATACAGTTAAAATAATCTTGAGCCATGTCCGATAATGGCTGATCCTCAGGCAACGAGACTTCAGAGGGAGCTTTAGGTGGTCCCAGTTTCGACCCATCTGAGTGCACAGGTGTGTTTGGCGCCGGCTTCTCTGCCTTGTGTCAAGTTGTTCGAGATGACGTGAAAGGCATGGATACGTTGAACATATGACAGCCGCCCCAAAGAGGGGCGTTACAATATGAGAATATGCACAATTCTTTACTCCACATTTAATTAAGCTGGTGTTGAAAGTTGTGTAAATAATTGGTATGCAGAAGTGAAACTGAATTACAATTTTTTTTGTTATTCACTCTGTCACGAACAATACAAGGGAGTATTAACAACTGCAAGCAATAGATGAAATCAAAGAAAATGCCTGAGTCACACAAGAAGCTCTACTAAGAACTTAAAATCTTAAGAAAGACAATGAGTGATCGGTTTCACCATGTCTTGTTGCAGGTCAAATATGGATGCCCATAGTATGGAGACAATTCTGTAGAGATCCGGCGATCGCATCATTATATTCAGTGCTGCGGCCCAAGGCTACTCTACTCTACAAGGAAAAGTAGCTTCTAACGTCTATGAAAGCATTCCGAGGTACCATGTTCGTTACGTCCTGCAGTGGACTGCATATGCCAACATTCTTCTGATTCCACTCTCTCTTCCATCTACGAAATAACGCACTTCCTCTGGTCTTCACAATTGTTACATTTGAGCATTGTGGACCGTCGTGGTCTGTAAGAGGTTCAGTTACCGGGTCGGTACAATCATCTATGGAGGAATGCATAAAAATTCTACCCATCAGCATTCAAGATTTGCGTGAGTCAGTCGCAGAGAGGTTCACAATGTTGTCGATGCGAAAGATGGCTCTGAGATCTTCAATAACGCTGGGAAATCCTTCCTTGTAGATTCGGAGTGTCATACATTCATAGCAGCAGAGATTTCACGGTGAAGGAAAAAGTTTTACTGCCACTTTCAAATATTCTGCCTAGAGAGACTACTTTATAACTGCGGTTACTGAAATGTTTTGTATTTAATATACGTTACTAGGAACGAAACCTATAACATAGTTTGTAAATCAGTGAGTTTTAAACTTCAGTGATCACTACATCATAACTTTGCTCGGAAGAGTATTCTAAACAGCCAGACTGCTGAAGCAGAACGGAATGAATTCTGCTGTTGTGTTTCGTGTAACACACCAGACAGCCACAGTAATTTAGTTTCGTGTATACGTAAGAAAACAGTTATGTAGGCCGCAGCGTTTTTAAAAGACAGCCTTATTCAGCAAACATGTCACGATTTTAATTATAAAATGAATAAACAACAAGGGCAAAATGTACAAAACACGTATCCTACATTCAATTTAAGGAAGAGGAACACTGTGGCTGAAACATCTGGGCTGCCGCTTAACTGTATACAGTACTTAATTCTCGTTTCCAGCGTTCTACCGTCTGACGCAGACAACTCTTTTCGACTGTATCGCAGCTTAAATTGAATTAAAATGTAGATAACTTGTTCTGTTATTGTGTGAGACATCACAGATTTATTTCCCCAGAACTGACAAGACAGCTTACAGTTCATGTTCATACAAACTATACGTAAGATTCGCGGACCATTTGTTGCAAGAAAACGTCCATAAAGCGTATCCATGAGGTCTCCATACAGCGAGTGAGAGATTACGTATGATATAGCCGTTAAAATCCTTACTTATTTCTGTTTGTAATGAGGTAATGTCGGTTGCAGTTACAACTTCCACCAACATGTACGAACTTACACGTTCTCTTATATTGTGTGTGTGTGTGTGAGTGTGTGTGTGTGTGTGTGTGTGTGTGTGTGTGTGTGTGTGTGTGTGTTTGGGTGGGTGGGTGGGTGTGTGGGCGGGTGGGTGGGTGCAATTCTCAGTAATCACTAATTCTGTGATCACAAAGTAAAACTATAGTCTCTTGTCGTCTTTCCATGTGAAGTTATCAGAGCTGGAAACTGTCGCTGAAAACAAAATTTTTGGTGCTTGTTCAAAAAAGAGTTTGTTTCTAAGAGGACTCTTCTTAAATATAAGTTTTTATTGTCAGAATACTGATTTTCTAGGCAAGTTGATAGATTGTAACTCAGCTGCATTAGGCATGCAAATTTCTGCTGTCTGCATAGAATTGGTTTTCGGTCTTACTATGACAGAAACAACGTACATCTACATCTACATCTACATTACTACTCTGCAATTCACATTTAAGTGCTTGGCAGAGGGTTCATCGAACCACAATCATACCATATCTCTACCATTCCGTTCCGGAACAGCGCGCAGGAAAAACGAACACCTAAACCTTTCTGTTCGAGCTCTGATTTCTCTTATTTTATTTTGATGATCATTCCTACCTATGTAGGTTGGGCTCAACAAAATATTTTCGCATTCGGAAGAGAAAGTTTGTGACTGAAATTTCGTAAATACACTCCTGGAAATTGAAATAAGAACACCGTGAATTCATTGTCCCAGGAAGGGGAAACTTTATTGACACATTCCTGGGGTCAGATACATTACATGATCACACTGACAGAACCACAGGCACATAGACACAGGCAACAGAGCATGCACAATGTCGGCACTAGTACAGTGTATATCCACCTTTCGCAGCAATGCAGGCTGCTATTCTCCCATGGAGACGATCGTAGAGGTGCTGGATGTAGTCCTGTGGAACGGCTTGCCATGCCATTACCACCTGGCGCCTCAGTTGGACCAGCGTTCGTGCTGGACGTGCAGACCGCGTGAGACGACGCTTCATCCAGTCCCAAACATGCTCAATGGGGGACAGATCCGGAGATCTTGCTGGCCAGGGTAGTTGACTTACACCTTCTAGAGCACGTTGGGTGGCACGGGATACATGCGGATGTGCATTGTCCTGTTGGAACAGCAAGTTCCCTTGCCGGTCTAGGAATGGTAGAACGATGGGTTCGATGACGGTTTTGGATGTACCGTGCACTATTCAGTGTCCCCTCGACGATCACCAGTGGTGTACGGCCAGTGTAGGAGATCGCTCCCCACACCATGATGCCGGGTGTTGGCCCTGTGTGCCTCGGTCGTATGCAGTCCTGATTGTGGCGCTCACCTGCACGGCGCCAAACACGCATACGACCATCATTGGCACCAAGGCAGAAGCGACTCTCATCGCTGAAGACGACACATCTCCATTCGTCCCTCCATTCACACCTGTCGCGACACCACTGGAGGCGGGCTGCACGATGTTGGGGCGTGAGCGGAAGACGGCCTAACGGTGTGCGGGACCGTAGCCCAGCTTCATGGAGACGGTTGCGAATGGTCCTCGCCGATACCCCAGGAGCAACAGTGTCCCTAATTTGCTGGGAAGTGGCGGTGCGGTCCCCTAAGGCACTGCGTAGGATCCTACGGTCTTGGCGTGCATCCGTGCGTCGCTGCGGTCCGGTCCCAGGTCGACGGGCACGTGCACCTTCCGCCGACCACTGGCGACAACATCGAAGTACTGTGGAGACCTCACGCCCCACGTGTTGAGCAATTCGGCGGTACGTCCACCCGGCCTCCCGCATGCCCACTATACGCCCTCGCTCAAAGTCCGTCAACTGCACATACGGTTCACGTCCACGCTGTCGCGGCATGCTACCAGTGTTAAAGACTGCGATGGAGCTCCGTATGCCACGGCAAACTGGCTGACACTGACGGCGGCGGTGCACAAATGCTGCGCAGCTAGCGCCATTCGACGGCCAACACCGCGGTTCCTGGTATGTCCGCTGTGCCGTGCGTGTGATCATTGCTTGTACAGCCCTCTCGCAGTGTCCGGAGCAAGTATGGTGGGTCTGACACACCTGTGTCAATGTGTTCTTTTTTCCATTTCCAGGAGTGTAGATCTCGCAGCGACGAAAAACGTCTTTGCTTTAATGACTCCCATCCCAACTCGCGTATCATATCTGCCACACTCTCTCCCCTATTACATGATAATACAAAACGAGCTGCCCTTTTTTGCACCCTTTCGATGTCCTCCGTCAATCCCACCTGGTAAGGATCCCACACCGCGCAGCAATATTCTAACAGAGGACGAACGAGTTTAGTGTAAGCTGTATCTTTAGTGGATTTGTTGCATCTTCTAAGTGTCCTGCCAATGAAACGCAACCTTTGGCTCGCCTTCCCCACAATGTTATCTATGTGGTCTTTCCAACTGAGGTTGTACGTAATTTTAACACCCAGGTACTTAGTTGAATTGACAGCCTTGAGAATTGTACTATTTATCGAGTAATCGAATTCCAACGGATTTCTTTTGGAACTCATGTGGATCACCTCACACTTTTCGTTATTTAGCGCCAACTGCCACCTGCCACACCATAGAGCAATCTTTTCTAAATCGCTTTGCAACTGATGCTGGTCTTCGGATGACCTTACTAGACGGTAAATTGCAGCATCATCTGCGAACAACTTAAGAGAACTGCTGAGATTGTCACCCAGGTCATTTATATAGATCAGGAACAGCAGAGGTCCCAGGACGCTTCCCTGGGAAACACCTGATATCACTTCAGTTTTACTCGATGATTTGCCGTCTATTACTACGAACTGCGACCTTCCTGACAGGAAATCACGAATCCAGTCGCACAACTGAGACGATACCCCATAGGCCCGCAGTTTGATTAGAAGTCGCTTGTGAGGAACGGTGTCAAAAGCTTTCCGGAAATCTAGAAATGCGGAATCAACTTGAGATCCCCTGTCGATAGCGGACATTACTTCGTGCGAATAAAGAGCTAGCTGTGTTGCGCAAGAACGATGTTTTGTGAAACCATGCTGATTACGTATCAATAGATCGTTCCCTTCGAGGAGAAAGCATACAGTATATGCTCCAAAACCCTACTGCAAACTGACGTCAATGATGTAGGTCTGTAGTTCGATGGACTACTCCTACTACCCTTCTTAAACACTGGTGCGACCTGCGCAATTTTCCAATCTGTAGGTACAGATCTATCGGTGAGCGAGCGGTTGTATATGATTGCTAAGTAGGGAGCTATTGTATCAGCGTAATCTTAAAGGAACCTAATCGGTATACAATCTGGACCTGAAGACTGACAGTGAATATCTATTTCGAAATGGCCGTACGTTACTATCAATGACTGTACTGAATTTCTTTCTTCTTTTTTCTTACATATAAGCTATATGTAAACTGAATAAGCTGTAAACCAAAGACACTGCCAAAAGTCAATAAACGAGTAGTTTTGTGGCAAGGATAATGTTTTGATACATCGATAAATATCTGTGTGAAACAAAATAAGAAGTACGCTCTTTAATTTATTAATTCCTGTACCTTCAACTTTTTCTTTCTGATAGTGGTAGCGTACAGACGTATGCTTGGATCCGTCGTTCCAGCATTGTTAAAAAGGTGTATTTTAACCGTTCATTACAAGTATTGTGAAAAGTTATTAGACACGGAGTATTTATTCGCACCGTTATAAGTTCAACTCTTATCTATTCATCATTTCACTCGCCGCCGAGATCCTGCAGCAAGTTTCAGTGCAGATAAGAATAATTAAAGCCGTATCTGGAGGAGCATTCCCGCATCGACATTGTCACTCTCAAGACTAAACACAATGGAATTAATGTGAAGGCAGTGATTCAGACTTGATAGGCACCTATTGAACGTTGGTTAGTTATACTAAAAATATTGTGCTCTGTGTGTTTATGAACTTATAGACAGATCCACAATTTCAATGACTACGGTGATGACTTGCTACCGCACATTACTGGTAGCAGCAGTACGTAACGCAAATTATGTTTATTGACCCTAAATGCAACGATATTCAAGGTCTGTTGCTATTGGTGTCTGTTGAAGTTCACCAAAGATTGTGCACAGGTTCATAAATTACCTTCTAATTTCTCTCAAATATTCCTACCAATCAATTTTTCCAATTATTCAAGCAATTATTAATCCATAACCATTTCCACGCCCATATTCAGCACATAAATATCACCCAGCCTCAGGCGATAGACGAAATACAAAATTATGAAGCAGTTGCTGATCATTGCACGAATGGTATTACCTTGGACTGCTGCATATTCCATCTCTGGAACCAAGAACACTGGAAACGAGAACACTGATTCACCCTGTAAGTAATACATATATGTGTAGCTCTATAATTCTGATAAGAATCCTGTAGGACTTCTTGCTGATGCAGAAATTAAAAGTCCTCTACGTAACGGGACGTTCTTGTTTGTCGACTAAATAAAAAAGTTGTGGAATATTTGATGCGCTTACTTCATGACTGCGCCACTCCGCTCAGAACGCCTGAAATGCAGTTGGGTGTACTATTAATAACTGGTATTAGCCATCCTTCATTCTCGCCAAGATAGTTCATTTCTTAAGTACATTTCCAGAACTAATTTTTTGTCCAAAATATTAAAAACTTTGTCTGTCAACCATTTCCGATCGTAATTTCAGTCGCTTTTTCTGATGATATTCACCAGAAGACTTATTAATTACTCTGGTAAATTCTCAGATGGAGAAAAAGAGATGTTATATATGGAGAAAAGTGGTTGGCATATTCGGCACATATTGTTTTACACATAATCATGCAACATGTTTATAATTATTATTGTCCCTATGCTGGTAATGCGGAAAAGATACCTGTAGCGATCGAAAGATTCGTCTTTGAATATAAAGATACAGGCAAAAATTTGTTTTCCCAATTTCGAAACTAATTTTTCATTTGATCTACTATTAAAAACAGTCTTGATCACAATTTATTTAGAATTGTGACCGGTTTCGACCACTACTGTGGTCATCTTCAGACCAATTAGTAAGAACCACTTTCTGCTAGAGAATCACTACTCAGTAGTGATTCATTCTTCTCAGTAGTGATTCTCTAGCAGAAGGAGGTTCTTACTTATTGGTCTGAAGATGACCACAGTAGTGGTCGAAACCGGTCACAATACTAAATAAATTTTGATCAAGACTGTTTTTAATAGTAAATATTTGTAACATATTGATCACTGTCACTCCCATAGTGTATTCAAAAGTAATTTTTATTTGATTATTTAAAAAAAAACAAATAGCAAGCATTCGCAAACACGTAATACAACGATCTAATTATTTATTTAAACATCTCGAAAGAGTCATATGATTTATGTCTGACTATATTTTAAGTACAAGTTTTTTGCTGCACTGTTTATTTATTTACTTCTCTTTATGAACGGTAGGAAAACTGCACCAGTAATCATAAATAACAAAATACAAATTCTATTAATGAATAGTGAGAAAAGAGACTGTCAAGTGTTTTCGGCTTTTCGTCGGATTGTAAAGTAAACTGCAAAGAGATAAATAAAAACTCTTTATCTATTGTAATTTAATTTGAGTGAGGCTCGCTTACATTTCCTGTGCCTGATTTGCTTTAGCCAATATTTCAGATGAGGAGGAATAGTTTACTTAGTAATGCAGAAAAGTCTTCTTTGTCAACGATTACAACCCCACAAATTCTGTTTTGGCGTTTGTTTGACCAGTAGGCACAAAACATGCAACTGTATTACATACGTTGTCCTTGACATCAGCGCTCTCAAAGGTCTGGAGCATGTCACCAATCAAGCATTGATAGTTCTTGTTTTTAACAATGTCGGGATTAAAGCAGATATTTGTTCTCTAAACGAAGCATACGTATACGTACCTCACAGTCTTAACAAAATTAAATGTATCACGAATTTGCTGATGTTTTATCACCTGAATAATATTAAAAATCTTTAACTTGTAAACCACGTCGTCATCTGCTTCATTAATTCAGTTTACATCTCTCAAAAAATTATTCTGACAAGCAACTATTGTTGCTTTTGAAAAGATATAATTTTCCTAGATGCTGAATAGATTAATGACCTATAACAGTAAAGATCTAGTTTAAAAAAACTCCGTATAATGTAAGAATTTGTGGAAAAACAAGAGATGTGAACGACCAACAACTTCTAAATGTTGTTGTGGATCGGTTGGCCATCTTCACTGTGTGGTCAGACAGGGTGGGTGTAAACCCATTGTTGGATCTGTTTTATTTTTCAGCTTACCAGTGTTTCGACTGGTCTTATATTCTTCAATACGGGCTGATACTCTCAGCTCTTTACACATAATATTCCCAATTCCCTCAATACATCTGTTTTTAAACTGTGACCTTTATCCGTTTTTCCTATGACAATGGTCTTTTCCTCCTGTCCTCACCATTGGTGTCCAATATCTGTTCATTCCGTAAATTGTCTGTCCTCTCAAAAAATGGTTCAAATGGCTCTGAGCACTATGGGACTTAACAGCTGTGGTCATCAGTCCCCTAGAACTTAGAACTACTTAAACCTAACTAACCTAAGGACATCACACACATCCATGCCCGAGGCAGGATTCGAACCTGCGACCGTAGCAGTCGCGCGGTTCCGGACTGCGCGCCTAGAACCGCGAGACCACCGCGGCCGGCTCTGTCCTCTCAGTTCTGACATACCATCAGAGCTGCATATTTCAGTTTCTGCTTCCGTTTTCACATGCCGCAAGTTTTATTTCGAAGAAATTCTATGTTCCAAGCGTACATTTTAAGAAACTTCTCCTCAATTTCTGTTACTGTATGATACACGTAAAGTTCTATCGCTGAAAAAAAACTTCACCAATCAACACTGGACACATGGTAGTTCGTAATGTACTGTTAATCCGGCACTGCACACGGGTAAAACCACTCTCCACACAAATTGACGATGAATAAGTCGTGCAAGTATTGCACTGTGTCAAAAGATTGAAGTAGCCAGCCCCGTTGGGCACTCGAATGTATGCTGTAGATCAGACACCCCAATTACACATCAGTAATCGCATTATGTCTGTTATTTTACTTGCTTCAGCCAAACAGCGTATACTTGCTTACAAGAGAAGACATAACTTCCCTTTTTGTACTAATATGCATCCCCCTTAATTTCGATGATAAGTAAGTTACCATTCACTTTCCGATACCCTTTATCAATTACCTGTTACTATCCTTAACCCAAACACTATGTTATTCATTCCGTTCAACACGTCTTAGATGTATTTCTTACTTCCAACGACAGCGGTTGTGTTTTCTGCTAGCTTAAGCATTCGCATTTTTTCTGCTTGCTGATTTATTCGGGTTGAAAATTTCCTATGACTGAACCTCAAGTTTTTTGCTTCAATGTTTATTTATTTACTCGTAGTGACACAAGTCACACAAGTTACACTTGAAACTTCCCCTTTGAACAATTATACAAGACTGTGCTTAAACTGACACACAATATTTTGTTAGCGCAACGCAATCTGACTTTCAAAATTCCCTACAAAAGAATGGCCCTGACTAACATTAAACTATACCTTTCACAAATCACTTACCTCACAAAAATCTTCGCTGCTCAAGATACTGCAATACAGCGAGCGCCACTACTGCCAGCTAAATAAAAGATTCAAACTACTGAAGGCACTAACTACTGATAGGGATAGTTAGCAAATGAAAGATATTAATAGAGAACAAATAATGTATTTACCTTGATATCATCATATATAAATATAGCAGTTCATGCCAAATTACAAAACTCCGCCATCTCTCTCCCCACATCCACCACTGCTGGCGGCTCACCTCCAACTGCGCAACGCTACGCGCTGTTCACAGCCAGCTGCCTAACACTACAATGGCGAGTATTACAACAATGCAAAGCAGACACAGACTGCCCACAGCACGGCCAGTGATTGTCATACAGAGGTGGCGTTACCAATAAAAAACCTAAACAGCCTACTTACATAGAGAAAACATAAACAGCCTACTTACACACTACGAGCTCGTTTCGACGAATTGCCATTATCAAGTGTACCTGTCAAGAGGGTATGATAGGTAGACCTACGTTCTCCATTTTTTTCAGCAGATCTTTTAAGTTTCTCTTATAAGACGTCATAAGGGCTACAAAATAGTATGGGGACCTGAAAATAATGCAAACAGATACATTTTTAACAAGTTTTTGTTTTCCATCAATGATGAAATCGCGTGCGCTATCAACAACCTTTTGACATATTGTGTGTAAATTTCCAGTGACGTATCGATAATAATCAATTGATTTTTGGGCAAAAATCTGGAAATGGCATTTTGGACATCATCCAAAGTTTAATTTTTGCTTCCACTTAGAAAAAATTGTTGCGATCGGAATAAATGGAAATCCGATGTCGCAATATCGGGCGAATTTATTATGTATGAGGCAACACTTACCGCCTCAAATCATTAATTGGTTTCCAGCGTTCGTGTTGCGCAGTGCGGCCATGCATTGTTGTGTTGCATGATAACATGTTTTCTCTTGATAATCGCTGGATACTTTCCACCTAAAGATTGAACTTCTCGATCAAATTTTTCACAGTAAAGGTCGGCACACATAAATCGCCCAGGTTTCAGCACTCCAGAACGAACGATCTCATGGATATTCCACCAAACCAACAGAAACGCCTCGTTGGGTGTAAACCTAGAATAAGTGTACTTCTTGGCGATTCATTCGGAGAGAGCCAGTGCCTTTTACGTTATGGGTTATCAAAGAGATCCCATTTTTCCTCTTCAGTGATCAGGCGATCGAGAAAGCTTCTATATTGTGCCGCTGAAGCAATCAGTTGAATGTGGTTGATAGGTTAGCTTTGTTTTCTTCGCACAGATTAACGGTAAATGTTCTTGTTCAGTCCATCAAGGTTGGTTGAGAGTGTCTGGCAATTCGTCGATTGTGCATCATGGATTCGCTTCCACTTCCGTTCTTGATATTTCATTGCCTATAATTGTCGGTCTTCCTTATCGATACAGGTCGGGTCGGGTTATGTAGATGTAAATGTAGAAATATCAGTGTTACCGCGTCTGAAGATAGAAAACCATCTTTGCCACTTAAGAATGCCTAATGCACTTGGATAGATATTAAAAGTGTTTTTGGTAACAACTGTTGCGTAAAATTAAGATTTAATTAGTTACTAGTAAAGAAGTCACTCTAAGCTTAAAATGGCACGAAGTACATAATAAGATCAGAAATGAGAACGAATGTCGTCATCTGCAGAAGGTACATTACTTTCCTGCTCTCCTAATACAATATTTCCCAAATTTAGCTGCCCGCCTTCTTTCAACACTGAAACATTCTTGGTTGAAATATCAAAAGTAAAGAAAAGTGTGTTAAGAGCCCAAAGAAAAGCAGCGACAGTTGAAAAACTGTAGCGTGCAAGCGACTCAGACAATAGTCATCGCTGAATAGAATTGCCCTTTTGACGAAGAGACATTGGTCGTTCAAATTCAGAGGAAGAGATAAATCATTCCTAGATTGTATTTTTACCTTTTCTTAGTGACGTGGCTTTGAGGAGAGACAGTGAGAACTGAGGATATCAGTGAACAGTAACATGTGGAAGTTGGGCACACGATGGTCGACCGAACTACTCCACATGATTCTAAAATTTTCTTAGAAATATCAGAAAATGAAGCATCACATGAAATACTCTGATGTCGACCCCAAGACAGAAGAGAGAGAGGAAGGATTTTCAGTCGAGAGACTAAACAGACGGTGTAGCCACGGAGTGGAACGTCATACAATACTGCAGGTGTGGTCATGAATAGATGTTGCATTCAGGCCACAGGGTAGAAAAAGAGTAGCTTAAATGATAGTCCTGGAAAAGACAAAGGTGCGTTGTTTTGTGCTTCTTCTCTCTCGTCTTTCTTTTCGTGTACCACTGAACGTACTGTCGAAAGCCTCGTCGTTGCGAGGAACAAAGTTGTTGCATATTTCCACAGATATGTGTCATATTCTGGATTAGTGTTAGCTCCTGACAGTCTCTTTTTTTCCACTTAGTTCATACGAAATTTGGGGTCTTTGCATTAAGTCTAAGCAAACGTTCACGTTCTTCATTGTTTCGTATCGTGCGGAATTTACTGATGATTTCTCGTGCGCTATAGAACTTCACGAATTCAGCATCAGCTCAGTATGTAACTTTACTCCGTTTAAAGGTATCGCACAGAAAACGATTATCCACATATTGACTTTTTTTGACATAGAAAGATTTACATTCTGCGAAATAATGTCCGATGTTTTCTTATTCTTGTCCACATCTGCTTTTCTACAATCAGTTTTACAGTTGAAATGCCAGGAATTTACGTAAATCCGTCTAACATTTATAACTGAAACAACAGTGAAAGACCTGTCTGCAAAAGAAAGTAACAGTTTAAGTGATAGCATTAAATATTATTACAATGGAACAGGATATGTAACAGAATAAACAAAATCCATCACTCTGAGGTTAGTTTCACTGAGAAAACGGTGTTCTGAGGTTCGTCTGTACATTTCCAGCGGGCCCACGCACTTGCGCAGAGTTGAAGTCACGTTTGAGCAGCGTCTTCTCCCGCTTCCGGCTACTTGGAGTGGGGCTCTTAAATATTTGAGGACTGAATATCAAGCAGCCAGAGCTCCCAAGCTGCCAGACTCGCGTATGAGCAGAGCAGTCTGAGTTGTAGTAGGTGGTATTTTCCATGTGACTCTTATTTACGTATCATGCTTTTGCTGTTTTCTCTTCGTCTACAGCTCTCACGTCGAATGAAAGCGAAAAGCATTTCTGTGACTGGGAGCTATCAAGTGAATTACAATTCTTCACAGAAATGACGGAAGGCTAAAATGTTATGTTGTTAGTTTCAGTTTTCTGATTTTATTTTATTTCCAAGTTTTTAGTAGATGAAGCGTTAATCGTCTTGCAGAATAATGAAATTATTTTTGTCGTTTTGCTAAAGAAATTTGGCTTTTATTAATCAACTACACTACTGGCCATTAAAATTGCTACTCCACGAAGATGACGTGCTACAGACGCGAAATTTAATTGACAGGAAGAAGATGCTGCGATATGCAAATGATAGGCTTTTCAGACATTTCACACAAGGTTGGCGCCGGTGGCGACTCCTACAACGGGCTTATATGAGGAAAGTTTCCAACCGATTTCTCATACACAAACAGAAGTTGACCGATGTTCCCTGGTGAAACGTTGTTGTGATGCCTCGTGTAGGGAGGAGAAATGTGTACCATCAAGTTTCCGACTTTGATAAGGGTCGGATTGTAGTCTATCGCGATTCCGGTTTATCGTATCGCGACATTGCTGCTCGCGTTGGTCGAGATCAAATGACTGTGAGCAAAATATGGAATCGGGGGGTTCAGGAGGGTAATACGGAACACCGTGCAGGATTCCAACGGCCTCGTATTACTAGCAGTCGAGATGACAGGCATCTTATCCGCATGGCTGAACGGATCGTGCAACCACGTCTCGATCCCTGAGTCAACAGATGGGGACGTTTGCAAGACAACAACCATCTGCACGAACAGTTCGACGACGTTTGCAGCAGCATGGACTATCAGCTCGGAGACCATGGTTGCGGTTACCCTTGACGCTGCATCACAGACAGGAGCGCCTGCGGTGGTGTACTCAACGACGAACCTGGGTGCACTTATGGAAAAACGTCATTTTCTTCGAATGAATCCAGGTTCTGTTTAGAGCATCATGATGGTCGCATCCGTGTTTGGCGACATCGCGGTGAACGCACATTGGAAGCGTGTATTCGTCATCGCCATACTGGCGTATCACCCGGCCTGATGGTATGGTTACACGTCTCGGTCACCTCTTGTTCACACTGACGGCACTTGGAAGAGTGGACGTTACATTTCAGATGTGTTACGACCCGTGGCTCTACCCTTCATTCGATCCCTGCGAAACCCTACATTTCAGTTGGATAATGCACGACCGCATGTTGCAGATCCTGTACAGGCCTTTCTGGATCCAGAAAATGTTCGACTGCTGCTCTGGCCAGCACATTCTCCAGATCTCTCACCAACTGAAAACGTCTGGTCAATGGTGGTCGAGCAACTGGCTCGTCACAATACACCCGTCACTACTCCTGATGAACTGTGGTACAGTGTTGAAGCTGCACGGGCAGCTGTACCTGTACACGCCATCCAAGTTCTGTTAGACTCAATGCCCACGCGTATCAAGGCGGTTATTACGGCCAGAGGTGGTTGTTCTGGGTACTTATTTCTCGGGATCTATGCACCCAAATTGCGTGAAAATGTAATCATATGTCAGTTCTAGTATAATATAATTGTCCAATGAATACCCGTTTATCATCTGCATTACTTCTTGATGCAGCAATTTTAATGGCCAGTAGTGTAAAATAAGGTGTTCTTTTCGTCAGAGGCGGTCAGGTTATTTGAAACAGTTTCGTACCTCATTATCATTGGCTAATGTCAACTGATTACTCAATTTCAAGTGCACACTTACGTCACACGTACGTCATTATGCCATAAATAGAGAAACAACCATAAGAGATAATACTGCTCTGCTACTCCAAAAAAATTGGCATCGCGGAAAACGCAGTGAGAAGCTCAATACCAGGTAGTTCAGTGTGAGTCTGGACGTGCGAATGCAAACTTAAAGCCGAATTACGCATTTTAATATGGCTTATGAAATTGCAATGCACCGAGCATGAGGCTGCTATGTCATCGTAGCGGCGCATGCGCAGTAAACGCTAGTTTTCTTGTTCCTGAAAGTAGTTCTCTGGCAACTGCTCAAACGAAACCCTGGCCTACTCTCAAATCCAGTCGGCTCCCAGGATTTCCTGAGTTCACCCGAATCTCACTGCAGGTAACTGTTTCGGCGTTAGTATCCGGGCAACAAGGCTGCTACACTCACGAATCTGGACACACGAGCGACTCTCCCTGCCCCTCTGCCTCTGACACATTAATGCCCTGTTTCCGTTTTGTCGCGCTCTGCCTTAATACCGCCGTTAAGCCTAACAAGATGAATTCGCTATCTTTCTTTTTTTTCGCTGTTTTCCTAGCGGAATCTGTGTCACCGTGAATTCAGCTTTGAGTGCGAGGTGTACGTTCCCAAACAACAAAAAATATTCGTACAGGTCGGGGTAAAAGCGTTACCAATGAAAAATAGGACGTATGGCGACAAGCCATGGTCTCAACTTCTAGTTGTACAAATGAAACACGTTACTGATACCTTCCACCTGCCTGATGTGTGGCCTGTTTTCCTAACGTATTATATGCAGTATTAGCGTAAACTAGGTTAATGCCGCCCAGGTCTCAGTTTGGGTCCTTGGTACCCATTTCACGCTTATCTGCCTGGAACGCAGGCCATTCAGCCTCTTTAGGCGAAATGAGACACTACTTGAATATAAAGCAGCGAAACTGACGTGCAAGCAAGCAGCCAGAGTCGAGTCAAACAGAAAGGGTAGGTGGCAAACGATCTTTATTTCTTCACACATTTTGCATAAACCTGACAAAAATTGAAATGAACACTAGATGTTAACGTGCACATCAAAATTATGTAGTGACATGAAAGTAGCTGGTATAACCAGTTCGCCCTTTGTTAATCTATTCAGTGTTATGGCCGACATGAATCTAAGGACGAACTGAAAAACGAGAATATGCTGACCCAACGCAGGTAACGGCGTTGCAGTAGTGGTAACACCCGTTCCGGTCAGATCACCGAAGTTAAGCGCTGTCGGACTGGGCTAGCATTTGGATGGGTGACCATCCTGTTCCCCTGGCGCTGTTGGCAAGCGGGGTACCCTCAGCACTTGTGAGCCAAACTGAGGAGTTGCTTGTTTGAGAAGTAGCGGCTCCGGTCTCGTAAACTGACATACGGCCAGGATAGCGGTGTGCTGACAACGTTCCACTCCATATCCGCATCCAGTGACACTCGTGGGCGGAGGGTGACACGGCGGCCGGAATGTACCATTGGGTCTTCATCGCCTGTTCGAGCGGAGATTAGCTTTTTAAACCATGCGCAGAATTTTTGTTGCCCAGATTAATATTGGGCTAAAATCAAAACCAAAAATACATTAAAAATTGTAAAAAAAAATGGCTCTGAGCACTATGGGACTTAACATCTTAGGTTATCAGTCCCGTAGAACTTAGAACTACTTAAACCTAACTAACTTAAGGACAGCACACAACACCCACTCATCACGAGGCAGGAAATTGTAAGGTAGCAGTATTTTGCACCTTACTGTAATATAGTAATTGTTGCAAAGATGAGTTAGATATCGGTTATTATGTTATCTGTCAGGCAATCAGCCTATTGAAATTAATATAATGAATATCAGACGGCATAAGACGCGTATTAACTTTAAGAAATTCGCATGTTGCAAGAAGTCAGGGTTCAGGTGATATTTTCACGGAGTTTGGCTGGAGTGGACGAGCGGCACTGCTCAAAGGCAGGGCAGAGGGGTGCGGAAGTTTACAACCGACCATTACGAATCGGCATGCGAATGCGTCCCACTGGGGGAGACGCACCGCCGGAGCAGGCAGGCACCGATTGCGGCGACAACAGAGGCAGGTCTTCGAGGCCTCGTTGGCGCTGGGCGTTACGCCGACGCCACTGCGTCGAGATAAGCTGGCGCCTAAGGGAGCCTTCCCACGAATCTTAACGTTTTCTGAGGCTTTCTAAGAAACGCGGTTAAGCTAGTACATTGACCTTTTCCCGCGCGAGGGCGAACAGAGAAATACGATTGGTGGGTTCAGTTTTGAACGGAGTTTCAGTTTGTTCCAGAACATTCTAGGCGCAGTAAGGCGCAGAATGTTTCAATTGGCTGGAAGAAGCCAGGAAATAATAGTGGGAGCGAACTGTGCTGGTCTAGAGCCACGGGATTGGCCAGCGGGGGGTGATGATTTTTGCAAGGGGAGCTTTTGGAGGTGTTATCGAGGAGAAGCGTCTTAGCTCCTGTAGCGAGCAGACGTCGTGCTTTCGGCTCTGCTGTAGGAGAGTAAATTCTTTTCAATGTGCTGTGCAGAACTTTGAATAAGTCTGCCAGCTGCAACTGAAAATAGTATTCAGTTAGGGGTACTGTCATGTTTTACTGTTAGAGACAGGCTGATTCCGCTAATTACGGTTGGGAATACTGTCTCACAGGAAGGAGACAGGAGCAGAGCAATTTCCTTCAGCCACACTTTATTAAAGATGTTACTGGATTCCACCTTTGGGCTGGTGAGTTCCATCTTAACGAGTGCGAGACGATTGGGAAAAAAAAAAAAAAATGGTTCAAATGGCTCTGGGCACTATGGGTCCGCAGTTTGCGTGAGCTCAAAGAACAACATGTTGTAGATACAAGTTTTTTACTGCACTGTTTATTTATTTACTCGTAATGAAACAAGTTACAAGAAGAGCTCATTTCGACGCTTTGCTATTATCAGTTGTACCTGTGAAGTGGATATAGTAGGTATAATATTGCTCCTTATGTAAATGTTAGTCTTTGTCCACGTATGCTTACGTCTTAGCTGGTATGACGTGGCCCATATGAGATCTTGGAGCGTAAGTGTCGGTTGTCTTTTTATTATGAATATGCGTATTTGTGCGAATTTGCGTGGCAAGAATTTTTGTTTATTATAATTTCAGTCGTGGTAGCAACCAATCCACATTTTGCTAGCATTTAAAAATCCAACAACAGAGAGCAGAAAATATTGAAAATGTTTTAAAGATTTTACACGAAGTACCTAAAGGACGTACAGCGAACATTTGGAGGAAACGAAAATTTACACTCACACAGAAAAATATCCGAAAGACATCCTCAAACAGATTTTAAATATAAAAAGTACATAGAATATTTTATTGACGTTGTAAAAGAAAGAGAGTAAATTATCGTGATTACCACGAAACACCAGAACACTTATTACTTACGTAAAAACCAAAAAATACTGTCCCTGAACATTTAAATGTAGTAACTGACTTCCCGTGAAACAGAGATTCTATTGTAAACATATAGCACCGCTGGAACCGAAGCTGTCAGAAAAGCTGTCAAAAAATGACTTTAGAAGATCACACGAATAAAAAGTAAATATAAATAACGTGTAAACGTAGCCTTCTGCGGCCGTTGTCACAGTCAATAAAATTCTTCTGGGTTTGAGGCCGCATTGTCATCTATAAAATTCCGATGCTTCGGTGAAGGTTGAAAGGCGCCTTCCTCAGGGTGTATTGCTAACGTCGGAATTTTGTAGATGATAATGCGGCCTCAAATCCAAAGATTTTTATTGATAAATAACGCGATCGCATCATAACGAAAAGACACCCGACGTTTACACTCCAAGATGCCATGTGGACCACTTCGAACCAGCTAAGACGAAGTCTAAGGTGCCATACGTAGACATAGACTAATATAGACGTAAGGAGCTATATTATAGTCCTTCACCTGCAACGAAAATTAGCTTACAATTAAACAAAACAAAAGCGAAAATAATGAAGAGCAGTAAAAGCGGTAGTAGATAAGAAGGGCAAGAATTGTCCTGCATTGTACTACCGAACTAGGGTAGGCATCAGGAACAGACTGGCACAGTCGAAGACAGGTGCTTCAGGAAAAGAGCTCTGCTGGTGTATAACTGAGCGAGAACATGTACGTCCTGAGCACAGAATTCTGAGGTGAAGCTTGGCCCACCGTAAATTCGAAGAATAGGGAATCATTTGAAATATATCAAAGAATATTAAAATTTAAGTATGAAATGAAGGACTGGCAAAAAGAGTAGTTGATGGAATAAGTCTATGGGAAGTTCTTTACCAGAAGAAAGGTCAGGGTCAGGCTAGTGGAATATTTGTTAAGGGGACCACATCCTGCCTATCTAACCCACGTTAATTTAGGCAAGTATTTGACCCATTTCTGAAAAAAATATTTGATGCAGGACCTTAATGTTTTTAGTGTATGTTGCATGATGCTAATAGAGTCAACTGTACTAAAATCTGCTTTATATATTTTATAGTTTTTAAAATTTATGAACAAAAAATACTAAATCTTTTCTGCAGAAAATATTTTTTTGTGGACTTCCTAATGGGGGAATATTAATAAATGTAGTACCAGAGGTGGCTTTTTATGTTATGCAGAGTCTCTGAAAATTTCATTCATTTATCTATTATAGTTTCTGATATAATGGGGCATATGTACTGAAAATTTTAGTTTGTGGGAAATTGACTTTAAAGAACAAACGCCGCGCGGGATTAGCCGAGCGGTCCAAGGCGCTGCAGTCATGGACCGTGCGGCTGGTCCCGGCGGAGGTTCGAGTCCTCCCTCGGGCATGGGTGTGTGTGTGTTGGTCCTTAGGATAATTTAGGTTAAGTAGTGTGTAAGCTTAGGGACTGACGACCTTAACTGTTAAGTCCGATAAGATTTCACACGTTTGAACAGTTGAAAGAAAAAAACTTTTGAAATCTATTACTTACAGTTAATTAAAACTGTCCTGCTGCATATGATGGCCCTTCTTTCGCCTCTAATAGGTCTTCCAGCTTCTTTTTCACCTTCCTGGATGTTTGCCTTGCTTTCTTGTCCATATTAGATGCAGACCTGTCTGCATCGCTTATCCTCATTTTATCACAATGTTGCAGCCCAGTAATCACATTTTCACCAGGATTAATTCCCAGCTTTTTCAGTACCCAACGCTTTCCAATATTACCACAATTGAATGTAACAACAGTATCATGAACTCCTAGATTCATTGTATGCAAGCCTACAAACATAGTTTTAGGAAGGCGGTTCCAAACTATGCTGTTGAAACATTCACTTGGGGTCTGTGTCTGCCCATGCAGATATTTCCTTAGAAGGTCAGGGCGAGCCAAGTCTCTGAAAAAAGGTTTAATTGCTGTAATAACAGCAGCAGGAAGAGAATGCTGGTAAGAATAAAACTCTCCAGTTGCCTGAGCTTTATTGTATGTGCACTACGAATTTCTTCCTGATGGACACAATCCATGACATGGTTTATCATCAGTAGAGGACGTTAGGTATAGGCTTAACTCGCAGGAGCTTCTATATAAATAGCTATGAAACAGGTGAGTACATTTGTAAACAAGCACTTCAAACGTAAGTATAAAAACTACTCGTAATCAGACTTGAACACAACTAACCACGTGTTTGAACGCGTGTTGTTTACAAACAGCAGAAACAAAAGAATACCGACCGTTGCATTCCAAGAACAGCGAACTCACTCGGGAGTAAAAAAAAAAAAAAAAAGGTCCCTAACGAGGCCGGCCGGAGTGGCAGTGCGGTTCTAGGTGCCACAGTCTGGAGCCGCGAGACCACTTCGGTCGCAGATTCGAATCCTGCCTCGGACATGGATGTGTGTGATGTCCCTAGGTTAGTTAGGTTTAAGTAGTTCTAAGTTCTAGGGGACTGATGACCTCAGAAGTTGAGTTCCATAGTGCTCAGAGCCAACCATCCCTGACGTGCAATGTAGGGGTTATAAAGATCTGAAATATGTGCAGAAAAGTGGGCGTGTCACATAAACACACATCGTAGGAAAATGCTCTTTAAATGTTCGAAAAAAATTTTTACAACAAAATCCTTTTCAGAATACTTAAATAAAACCTTAATCTATCGAAATATGATGAAAACAGAAAATCGATTTTTTTCGGCCTGAACCAAGGCATGGTCCCCTTAAGGCATGCAGGGTAGTTGGCTTCGAGCTGGTAAAAGTACCAGGGAAAGAGGGAGAGGGGCAAGCAGTGGGGGAAATCCACGACCTGGGTATCCGGTACAGACTGTGGAAGACGCTGGTTGTATTTGGTGAGAACCGATGAAGGACTTAGCAGATGACAGGGAGAGATGCGGGATAGTCTCAAACAAGACGAAAGACGTTAAAAGTGAAAACGTTACCAGCTATCACTCCCGCTATAGCCCTGGGTTTAGTCTATTTTCCCTTCCACAATGTAGATTTTTCTCCACTTCTTCACTCTGTTGTGCCCATGAAACGAAATATTCTTACAAGATTCGTGCGCTTTCTCTGATGTAGATCCGTTGTGTACATGGTGTGGTGGAAGGAAGCTAATACTGAAGTGCTTCAGGGCCACCTGGAACGACGGCTGCCGCCCTGCCGCAGACGGCGTGCGTGTCTTTTGCAGCGTCGGCGCGGCGCGCTGCGTCAGCAGCAGGCATCGCGGTTGCGTGAAGAAGGCGGCGGTGGGCTGGCAGTCCCACCTGCAGACTGCGCCACTTTGTGGCGACCTCGCCCAAAGGTGTCTCGCAAACAGCTCCGTCCTCAGTGAAGCCACAGTGGTACGGCAATCAACTAGTAAAGTCCTCTCTAAGGAAAAATAATTAAAAAAGAAACCACACCACGAACGAATTATCCAAATAGGACAAAAATCGGTAGAGGTGATGTACGTGTACAGAAAGACAAATAGGTACACTTTTCAAGGAAAGAAAATTTCACCTTAAAATTGTAATTTATTGTAATAACACTTTTAAACCAAAACGGAAGGGAAAGAGCTTCACAAATTGTGCACGTGAGTAACGCGTTGGTCCACCTCTGGACCTTATGCAAGCAGTTATTCGGCTTGAGGTTAATTGACAGAGTTGTTCGATTTGGTCTGAGACGCCCGCTAAACCCTCTGAGCAGAACAGGTGATTAGGATTGTGGAAAGGGCCAAATAAGTCTGGGGTCAGTTTCATCTTAAAATTGTAATTTATTGTAATTTAATAACATTTTTAAATCAAAACGGCACTTAGCCGAACTTTTATGAGTTTCAAAATCTAAATCTTTCATGGCTGAAGGCCTCCAAACAAGAAATCTTAAAAAGCAACAAGATAAAAATGCAGTTCAAATTGCAAATAAAATAATTAAAAGATATGTATTTTTACAGCTAGGCTGAAAGCATCAATGCAAAAGTTCATAGACAAACATACACAAGATGCAATACAAACGGCCGAAGGCCAACAACAAAGTTTTCAATATTTTAAAAATAAATTACCATAACCTTTCAAAGGCAGAAGTCCACAATGTTTAACCTAGAAAGGTAATTTTGAGAATAAGGTTCCAATCCGCAATCTTTAAGCTTGAAAGGTAATTTTAAGAATGAAGTTCCAAGGCTGAAGGCCAACAATTAATTTTACAAAATAAAAAAAAAAAATAAAATCATAAGCTTTAAGTTTTAAGTAGCTAAAACCTGACTGAAAGAAAAGACAACACAACGGCAATAACCTTTCAGCAAATATGCACTTGCCGGAATTCAAACTTACTTACATAAAACACAGTAAAACCAAGAATTTTTCTTTTATTATTCGCTATTATAGGTTATAAACAGACAATTAAACACCGGTGAGAAAGACAGTAAAGACAACAGCACTCAGAAGCCTCCAGGGGGTCGGTCTGACCTCGTTCACTTAGGTGCGACAGGTGGAGAGTCCAACTACACTTGATCCATCGGAACCCAACCAAGGGACAGCCACCGACCGGCCGACAAACGACTTGCTTGCCACCAATCGGTACATGAGAATTCAAATACAAAATGTTACAGGTGTGATTATCCGGAATCAAATATGTATATGTATTAAGCTGTCAAAACTACACAATGTGTTGGACAGAGACAACAGGTGACGGAAGGAAACTGCCTGAAATTACGTTAGTGGCCAGGGCAGGTAACCGGGACACGAACGGCCACAAAGCAGAAAATTCCGCTGGTGCATTTGTAGTTAACCAATATAGCTAATTCAACGCCATGGTGACTAAATTTCAGCCAAACAAGCACTCGGTGTTGCTCACAGAAAACCTCCCCAACATAGAACCACCGAAACAAACGACACAACACGAATGCACGTGGCTTGGATACTTGAAACCACTACTCAACTTTGACGTCATGGTACGGTGAGCCACGAAGCTCGTAGCGATTGGACAGCTTCATACAGGCCCCGCACTGCGCAGGGACTGCCAGCGGACCCAGCCGATTCCACAGCGAAGAGATAACTTCCCTGATCCGCAGCAACTGACCAACTCCTCTCAGAATGCGGACAACGTCTAAAATAGTCGTTAGTGGAAATAATTGCCAACTACATACACAACCTGACAAACACTTGCATGAAGACCTGAACGATACCCAACAGCAACTAAACACGCACGAAGACTAATGGGGAGTCTATGCACGCACACACAGCCGACTAATGAACGATCGGCGAGTCAAAACGCGTTGTCCGGTAGGACGATAGGACGACCGACCGGCGATCCACCACGAACATGGCCAGGCTCAAGTGATGCGTGGCGGCAATGGTCGGGCGAGCCATGTCGACGCAGACGTCACTGCTGCTCCAACCCGACTGCACTAGTGCCACACTGCAACTCCCCGACTGGCAGGTCTGGACTGCGCTCCAGAGGCGTTCCAACTGACTGGCAGAGCCGAACTCGCGACCGAAACGGGTTTACGACAGACAACGACCGGGAAATAATAGCAGTCGAGCAACTTACTTGTGTTCAGTAACTACACTCAAAATCCAAAGAAACTGGTACAACTTCCTAATATCGTGTAGAGTCCGCGCGAGCTCGCAGAAGTGCCGCAGTATGACGTGGCATGGACTCGATTACTATCTGAAGTAGAGCCGGAGGGGACACCATGAATCCTACAGGGCTGTCCATACATCCGTAAGAGTATGAGGGTGTGGAGATCTCTTCCGAACAGCACGTTGCAAGGCATTCCAGATATTCTCAATAATGTTCATGTCTGGGGAGGTTGGTGGCTAGAGGAATTGCTTAAACTCAGAAGAGTGTTCCTGGGACCACTCTGTAGGAATTGTGGACGTGTGGGGTGTCGCATTGTTCTGCTGGAATTGCCCAAGTCCGTCGGATATCACAATGGACATGAATGGATGCATGCAGCTGATCAAACAGGATGCGTACGTACGTGTCACCTTTTACACTCGTGTGTAGAAGTATTGGGGTCCCACATCACTGCAACTGCACACGCCCCACACAATTACAGAGCCTCCAACAGCTTGAACAGTCCCCTGCTGACATGCAGGGTCCATGGATTCATGAGGTTTCCATACCTGTACACGTCCATCCGATCGATACAATTTGAAACGAGACTCGTGAAATCAGGCAACACATTTCCAGTCATCAACAATTCAATGTCGGTGTTAATGGGCCCCAGCAAGGCGTAAAGCTTTGTGCCGTGCATTCATCAAGGGTTGACGAGCTTGCCTTCGACTCTGAAAGCCCATATCCATCATGGTTCGCATTCTCACACTTGTTGATGACCCAGCATTCAGCAATCTGTGGAAGGGTTGTACTTCTGTCACGTTGAACGATTCTCTTCAGTCGTCATTGGTCCCATTCTTGCATGATCTGATATTCAGGGGATATAGAGATACGCGCTGCTAGCGCCGGTCATGGTCAGGCAAAGCAGCAACTCAGTGACTGTAAAATACATAATGGCGGGAACACGAGCCACGCACGGCTCATGCTCCTGATGGATATCTTGCCAAATTCTGTCCAGCTGGTCCGTTAGATCGTCAAAATCTCCAGATGGTTGGAAAGCCCTGCTCATAATGCACCAAACTGGGGAGAGATCCGGCGACCGTGCTGGCCAAGACAGGGTTTGACAAGCATGCAGACAAGCGGTAGAAAGTCTCGCCATGTGCAGGCAGTCAGTGTCATGCTGAAGTACAAGCTTGCTATGAAGGGCAACGAAACGGGGAGTAGAATACTGTCGACGTACCCCAGACCATCACTGGCTGCCGGGCCATATGACGAACAACAGTCACGTTCGTTACTCCATCCCCTGCCCCCCCCCCCCCCCCCCCCCCGCCACACCCTTCTTCCCCCACTGTCCGGGGCGTCTCCGGCACGTCCTCAGCCAGGAATGACACTGAAGTAGAATTTTCTTCAGTAAGCCTCTCGCTTCGAACTGAGACCTGATGACCAGTAAAGACGTGTCTGGAAGCACCACGCACAGCAGTGGGATGCCAGTCAACTGACATGCGGTCCGACATCCAGGAGTGTGCGCCTGGGACGTCATTTCATTTCATTGCATGATCGCTTTGGTTGTCATCCGCGGCACAGCTACAGCACGGCGCTATGTCAACGCTATTCTATGTCCCTTTTTGTTGCCTTTCATGGCAAGCCTTCCTAGGCTTACATTTCAGCAAGATAATGTCCATTCGCAAACGGCGAGATTCTCTACTGCTTATCTTCGTGCTTGCCAATCCCTGCTTCCGCCAGGAAGGTCGCCGAATCTCTACCCATTTCGGAACGTTGGCAGCATCATCGGCAGGAACCTCAATCATCTAACGCGCCTGTTGGACAGAATTCCAAAGATGTCTCTCGGTCCGACTTCTGAGAACTCTGTCAATCAAGCCGAATAACTCCTTGTCTAAGGGCCAGGGGTGGATCAACTGGTCATTGACCTTCTCAGTTTGTGAAGCTCTAACTTTTGAATAAATAATCAAATGTTTCCTAAAATGTAATAATTTTTTGTCTATTTATGTGCGTAACATCTACCGATTTCCGTTCCACTCGAATAATTCATTTGCGGTGCGTAATTCTTTTTCTTTTTTTTTTGTATGCTTGTTCGAGGGCCAGGGGTGGACCAACAGATTACTGACCTGGTTAGTTTGTGAAGCTCTAACTTTTGAATAAATAATCAAATTTTTCTAAAAATGTAATCGTTTTTTTGTCTGTTTGTGTGCATAACATCTACCGATTTCCGTTCCACTCGAATAATTCATTCGTGGTCCGTAGTTCTGCTTTTTGTCATAGAGTTTATAAATGTCTGATTTTCAATTGCTCACTCTTGCCGTATCTTTATGAAGAGTTATAGAGCAAACCGAATCCCATCGATTGAGGATGGGGAAACAAGTATGTGTAGGCTACAAGAGTCTTTCGCATAATAGCAATACCAAAAATTTGAATACTGATTTAAGGAGTCTTCAGCTGGTGACTGATACATGACAGTAGCACACTGTTGTTGCTCATATGTAGATAATTGTATTTCTCCCCGAGTTTTACAGGTAAGAGTTGGCACCGGGGTCTAGGACTAGACTCTTTGACCAGTAATCGAAACGCCCTATGTACGGGGTTACAACACTGTCACTAGTTAAATTCTGAGTATAATCAGCAATGGCGCCCATGGATTTTCGGTATGAATGTCACCGTCCTTCTACCAATGGCTTTTTAAAAGAGCGCAGAGGAGCGGAAAGAGGCTCATGGCACACTTCTCTTGCTCCTCGGGGTGGGAAACTAACACAAAGGTGAAAAAATAAAGAATATGAGAATGCAGAAGTCGATCGAGACAACTGCATTAAAGGAAGGTAATGTGTATCCTCAGAGCGAGTGCACTGCACCTCAAAAAAATGTCACAGTATCTCCTTTTTCCCCGAAAGATTCCAGATTAGTCCCCCATTCGTATCTCCGAGAGCTCGTTGTCAAGCGGGAGGCGACGATGAGAAAATGGTCGAATACCAAACAAAAGGCTAACTTTCTGTGAGTCGGAGCGTGGAATATCAGAAGGCTGCGTGTGGTAGAGGACCTAGAAGATCAAAAAGGGGCATACGAAGGCTCAGTCTAGATGTAATGAGAGAGAAGTAAATGGAAACAAGATAAGGATTTCTGATCAATGGGTGTACTATAACACCAGCAGTAGCAAAAAATAAAGTAAAGACAATAGGAACCGTCATGAATAGGAATGTAGAACAGAGAGTTAGTTAGTGTGAACTTTTCAGTGATAGGATTATCCTCAAAATATTTGACAGCACACCAGCGCCAATAACAATAGTTCAATCCGATGTTATAAGCAGAAGATGAAGAGACTCAGCAAGACTGTGAGGACATTGTACAGTTTCTAAAGGAAGGTGAAAATCTGGTAAGTATGGCAGATTGGAAAACCGTAGTTGGGGGGGGGGGGGGGGGTAAGAGATAAAAGAGTTAAGGGGTAATACCCTCTCGGTACTAGGAATGAAATACGAGAAACATTATCTGAGTCGTGTAATAAATTTCATCTAGTAATAGCAGATACCAGTCAAAAGTCGTAAGTGGAGTAGACATACTTGGAAGACACCTGGAGATACTGGAAGAATCCAATTACGTTACTTCGTGGGTAGCCAGGGATTTGAAATCAGATTCTGGATTGCAAGTCAACCCAGTAGCAAGTACAGAATCAGATCAAAATTTAATAACGATGAAGAGCGCGCTGAAGTTTAAGAGCATCATCCAGAAGAATCAATATGAAGAAGTAGGATACTGACTACTAAGAAATTATGATGTACTTTGAAGATGTCTACTTTATAGGTTCTTCGACAGTGAATAAACACTAGTTTAAGAGGATCAGCCGTCTCTAAAAAGGAAGATCAACGGAGGTGAACAGATATATAGAGGTACAAGGAAGATGATTGCGAAGAATTCTTGGGTAACAAAAGCAAATCTTCAGTTTATAGAAAAAACAAGGAAGTACAAAATCGCTGAAGAAATGGTAGGAAATGAAACAAGTAGTAACTGCAGGGAAGTTAAAGTGCTTACTCATGCATCCAATTTGCTGACAAATTCAAGGTGAGAGAACATCGACGGTAACATTCACCGATGACGTGGCAATCCTCAGTGAAAGTGATGAAGTATTGCAGGATCTGTTGCATCGATGAACATTCTAACGTGCTCACATTATGGACTGAGAGTAAAACATGAAAATGGAAGCGATAAGCACTAAGAGGAATGAGCTTAGTGATAAACTTCGTGTGACTACGAAGCAGACGAAGGCAAGGAATTCTACCTTGGAAGGAAAGCATCAAATGACGGACGAATGAAGGAGAATATAGAAAAGAGGCTAACATTGGCAAAGAGGGAAAATGAGAGTTTAGAAATGTTTGAGATGTAGGACTATAGGAGTATGTTGGAAATAAGGCAGACTGATACGAAACAAGGAATTTCTCCACAGAATCGGCGAGGAGAGAAATATATGAGAACCCTGACAGGAACATGATGTTTGGACCTATGTTAAGACATCAGGTAATAATTTCAATGGTACTAGAGTCCGGCTGAGGATACAAAGTGTAAGGAGAGGCAGAGATTGGAATACAGTCAACAAATAACTGATGATGTTGGTCGGTGCAGGGATGGATGCTGACGAATAGCTGCGTGCTGAGTCAGAGAGCAAAATAATTAGAAGCAGACATAATAAGTATGTAACGTCGTTTACTTAACTTTCTTCTGGTAAGTCCAAATAATATTCCGCAGTAGTCTGCTAAACAGGCACGTTCGTCATGAACAATCACGATAACTGAGAGGCAAACTGGTCACTCTGCGAAGGCTTCAGGTGAACTGCACGATTATCCTGGCTAACACCGGGGGGGGGGGGGGGGGGGGGGGGGGGACGCGAGTCGGTGGTGGCTCTACTCGCGTGTGCAGTGGAGGGTGTGCGTACGAACCGGTTGCGGATTGGCGGGCAGTCGCATTTGCTACTGCCAATCTCTGGTACAAGTGCTACTGTAAGCCAGTAGGGTGTCGCAGGATAGTAATCATAGTAGGCAGCACGGAAGACTGAGGAAAGAAAAATAATAAGTAACAGTAGTAGTAGTAGCTTTATTCACCCGAAGATCTCTTTCTACAAGGATATAGGACATGTCAAAGTAGTTACAAGTTTAGACCAATTTAAAATAAGACAATTCGTATACACATATATTTACAGACTTCTAGTTAAACGTAATCATTAGATTTACTCGTAGTATACAATACCTTTTTACAAATAATTTATTAAAAATGTAATGCCACACCGTTCACTGATATCTCACTATCAGTATCTGGGCCATTTTCTGTACCGCAACGTCCCATTTGTTATCCTGAAAAACCGAGTCATCACCTCTCCATTACGAGTGAGATGTTGAGCTCAGAAAGAGGAAGAGGTGTTAGTACTGTGCTATGCATAGCTTGGGGTTAAGTATTTCTTGAAAGGAAAAAAGAAGGAAAAAAAAACAGAAAGTGAAGGTGTTATGTGGAATGTTGGATGTTTTATAATCATTATTATTATTATTTGTTTGTACAACTGTTTTTATCAAAACCTTACTCTCTTTTACCTAAGTAATCTTTCAATGTATAAAATGTACTGCATAAGAGATACTTTTTATCTGCATTTTTAAATAAGTGTATTTTTCCCATTTCTATAATCTCTTTTGGTTATTTATTGTACAGTTTTATTCCTTGGTAGAAAATGCTGTTTTGAGTTTTATGTTTATTTTGTCATGGTAAATGTAAGTTGAGTCTATCTCTTGTTGCACGGTCATGGACAGAGCTGTTTTTGCAGTAATTACCAATGTTATTTCTTATGTGTACAGTTGACTGGTAAATGTATTCACATGGAGCAGTTAAAATCTCCAGTGTTTTGAACAGATCTTTACAACGAGCTCGACTAGTATTTTTGGTTATTATTCTTATGGCTCATTTCTGGAGTTTGAAAATTGTGTTCATATTTTATGCGTTTGTTCCAGAAAAAAGAATGCCATACCTAAGAACTGAGTGTACATGTGAATAATATGTAACTAAAAGACACTGCATGTTACACACTGATGATAGGATTCTAAGGTCATAACGTGCTGATGACATTCTGCTTGCAAGTACCTTTGTGTGTTCACTCCACTTCAACTGAGAACGAATATTCATTTCTAGAAATTTTGCATTTGTTACACAGTCTTTATGTTCAATGTCACTTCACTGCTTATTGACCAATCATAAACTTCCTCGAGAGTTTCATTTGCTTTCTCGGCAAGGAGTTCTCTTGTTTTCTCAGTGACTATAATACTACTGCCATCAGCGAAGAGAATATTTCACCATGAGTAACACTAGTGGGAAAGTCATAAGTTACGCAGTATAGCTAAGATGACGATTTCCGTTACAATAGAGTCTTTGCGGATAAGAAAATGTATTTACGCGCAAGGAGTACATCTGGAAGGCGAGACAGGGGTACAGAGATCGCCAGTGCGTGAAATCCTAACATGGCAGAGTGGTTCATTGAGAACCTGCCAAGTCGCTTCTTGTACTCTGGGCAGGAGTTTTCAAATGGATTCAGAAGAAAGAGCTGCGCTTTGGAGAAGCAACGAGCGCTTCTGGGATCCGTGCAACCAGTCGACATGCCAGCAGATTAAGAGCCACATTGGTAGTTGACCCGAGAGCTGAAGTCTCAGGAGCTTAGTGAAGGTTACAGCAGCCGCTTCAATGAGCAAATACTTCAGTTTCAGTGGCGATACCTCGTTGACTAATTCACTTATAGCAGCACGAATGAATGAGAGACACTGAGCAACGAGGTCATCTATGCTAACGCTCAGGTAACACCAAATTTTCCACTGCCTTTGTATCATTACTAGACTACATTTCTCGTCTCATTATCTAACGCTTTTACACTGAAGAGCCAAAGAAACTGACACACCTGTCTAATATCGTGTAGAGAACCCGCGAGCTCGCCCAAGTGCCGTAACACGACGTGGCATTGACTCGACTAACGTCTGAAGTTGTGCTGGAGGGAATTGACACCATGAATCTTGCACGGCTATCCATAAATCCGTAAGAGTGCGAGGGGTTGCAAGGCATCCCACATATGCTCAATAATGTTCATGTCTGGGGAGACTGGTGGCCAGTGTAAGTGTTTAAACTCAGAAGAGTGTTCCTGGAGCCACTCTGTAGTAATTCAGAGCGTGTGGGACGTCTCATTGTCCTGCTGGAATTTCCCAAGTCCGTATGAACGCACAATGAGCATGAATGGATACGGGTGATCAGGCAGGATGCTGATGTACGTGTCACCTGTCAGACCCGTATCTAGACATATCAGGGATCGCGTATCACTACAACTGCACTCGCTGCACACCATTATAGAGTCTCCACCAGCTTGAAGAGTCTCCTGCTGACATGCAAGGTCCATGGCTTCATGAGGTTGTCTCCGTATCCGTACACCTCCATGGGCTCGATATAATTTGAAACAAGACTCGACCGATCAGCAACATGTTTCCGGTCATCAACAGTCCAAGGTCGATGTTGAAGGGCCCAGGTAAGTGGTAAAGCTTTGTGTCGTACTGTCATCAACGGTACACAAGTCGGCCTACAGCTCCCATATCAATGATGTTTCGTTGAATGGTTCGCACGCTGACACTTGTTGAGGACTCAGCTTTGAAATCTGCAGCAATTTTCGGAAGTGTTGCACTTCTGTCACGTTGAACGATTCTCTACAGTCATCGCTAGTCCCGTTCTTGCAGAATCTTTTTCCGGACGCTGCCATGACGGAGTCTGATGTTTGACAGGATTTCTGGTATTCATAGTACATGAAATGGTCGTACGGGAAAATGCCCACTTCATAGCTACCTCCAAGATGCTGTGTACCATCGCTCGTGCACCGACTACAATACGACGTTCAAACTCATTTAAATCTTGATAACCCGCCATTATGACAACAGTAACTGATCTAACAATGATACGAGACACTTGTTGTCCTATGTAGGCGTTGCCGACCGCAGCGCCGAATTCTGCCTATTTGCATATCTCTGTATCTGAATACGCATGTCTATACCAGTTTCTTTGTCGCTTCAGTGTGTTTGCCTGTGACTTCCATTACCAATTATCCATGCAGTATATGCCGTATTTCCTCTTTTACTCAAGTTTACTGAATTATGTGCCCCTTGCTAGCCATTTCAGTGTATTGCGTTGTCCTGTTGGTTGTTATTTGTATGCGCCTAAAAGTATTACAGTACACCTGATTTCTTCGAGTCTGAGTACGACTCTTATTTTTGCACTGTTGTGAACGTCCCACCTTTCCTACAACTTTAAGCATAGCTTCAATCACGTCAACTGTGATTGAGCAGGATTCCTAGGTTTTATTTGACGCTACCAGTAGGAAATGAAATGTTCAAATTTCTAGCAGAACTTATCTGAGCGCAGGTGAGGGAATGGCGACTATTCCGCCAATCTTAGACTGCTGCTCTACAAGGTTTTATTTATAATTTTACTTTATGAATTCCAGCCATGTAAAACTGTTTAATGACGATGCAGAATCCTCAACGGCGCTAATCTATATAATGCACATATATCTGACTATGAGTTTCTGATTCGATAAGCCAATAAGGTAAAAATATGAAGGAAACAGAGTCCAGAAATAAAAACTGTTTTAAAAGTTTGAACAGGCAATGTGTGCCTCCAGACTTCCAAACACAAACTGCTTTCTATGGTTATATAACCAATTAATAAGATACAAAATACATTAGTTTGGAGAAATAATATTTCTTTGTGTACTTTAAATGATCAGGTTTTTTCAAATGTTATAAAACATATTCAAATTATGTAAAGTGATTTTTCTTTATGGCAGTTGTATAATTATCTTTTGAATGCAAAGGAAGTGTATTTTCAAGCATATGCACAACAATTTGATTCATATTATTTCAATGAAAAAGAATCTTTAGATATAATTAAACATTTGTTAGAATATCAATTTGGAGGTGACTGTGATATTATTTAGGATTCTATATGTACATTGTATAATGTATTAAACAGAACAAACGGAAAACAAAATTTTATTCCATTAATAGGTCCACCAAATAGTTTCAAATCTACGTTTTGCTCGTGTAATAACAAGTGCTATGATAAATACTGGATGGTGTAATAAAAATACTAAACATTTTACATTTGGGTTCATGGAATGTGCTAATAAACGTTTAATATGTATGGATGATCCCAATTTTGATCCAGTATCATTTGAACAATTAAAATGCATTTTTAGTGGTGATCCTACTAATATTCAAATAAAGTCTGAAGGAGATTTTACTCTTGATAAAACTTCAGTATTTGTATGTTCTGATATTGAATATTTCAAAGGAGATGTATGGGAACAAAGGATTTGTAAATATTATTAGACTACATGGGATATAAAATTAGAAAAACAATTAAATTCATTTTCTTTGTACAATTTTCTTACTGAATATAAACTTTTACGAAAAAATACGTGTTGTTTTATCTTAAATCCTCAACATCCTTTTCACCTAAAATAGGTGATCTACTACGATCACGGTTCCTACCTTTTTTCTTCTTTATTTTTTGGTATATTTAAATAACTAGAAACACGAGCAGAGGATCCAGATAATATACCAGTGCTATACATAGCATTAGAGTCAAAGCAAACACCTCTAAAATCATCTACAAATTATTTAGTCGAAGAAGTCATCCACATTTCGTCAGTATGACTTAATGTACGTGTTTGAGAATTATATGTTTCAAAATTGGTTCCTATAGTTATTCTACTTGTCATTTGAATTACCATTTTAGCCTTCACAAATGAATTTCCTTCTGTAGGAGCATTATTTGGCACTGGATTAATACCTAAACTAAAACTAGGTACTTGAGTTGCTTGATGTATTTCTTTCAATTTACCTACTTCCTGACCTTTTTCAATGCACTGGTCATACACAAATAATGTTATATTATTAGTTATTGGTTTTAATTTTTCACTTTCCTCTTGCATTGCAAAACCAGGAGGATTCTCATTTTTCATTACAGTTGAGAAAGCAGATCTATTCATTGAACCTAACATTTAAACAAAACAAATGGAAAACGAAATTGTATTCAGTTAATAGGTCCACCAAAAGAAAACTATTCCGGAGAGAGACTGACACAGTGCGAAGGAATTAGCAATAGCGTGTGTTAGTATCCCTGTGTCAGTCGCTTTGTTGTATACGGACCAGTTTCACGACTTTCAGCTTACCATACGCTGAAGCTACTGGTTAGGCTCGGCACGGATCTTCAACTTTTTCAGATTTTATAGGTTTTCACGTGAATATCCCTGTAATTTTAGGCAATTGCATTTATCCCCCACCTACGTACCGTATCTCTAAATATGTCGTTCTGAAACTGTGCCTTTTACGACACACGATGTTTTCTCTTTTTTCAGTTCCTTACCTACACGTGTTTCAATACCTATATGTCATATTCAATGGGTCTCGATTTATTCCTGAAACTGCAATCCATCCTGCTTCCTTACGTTTGACGGTGAGTCACCACGTCACTGTTTTCATCGCTCTGTGAATCCTTGGTGTGGTTTACAGGTTGTAATTATGCACGACGTTTGGTCGCCTTTCTCCAACTCCACTGTACCTAGTACCGCAAGTTTTCACATAAAAGCGAAATTTATTAAAACTTAGGTCTCCATGAGGTGTCACATGCATTTTTATAATTTAATTTTGTGATACAATGTCTGGGTGAAGTGGAGAACGGTGTGAAAATACTGTATGTAATCAAAACCTACAAAGAAACAACCCAGGCAAGCACAACACGACGTGGTGTGCTGTCTAGCCATAACATGTAAAATATCTGGCGAACCTGTACCGTCTAATCATAAATGTTAGTGCTGATACAGAAATTAGACGGACCCACTCAGGACTACATGTAGGTGTCGAGGCATTTTGGATGAGACAGTGAGAAAGGAATAAAACCATTGTGTTTTACAGAAGGTGAAGTTTTTGATTTCAAAATTCACAAACTCGAAAGAACGGTAACAGGATCTTTTTATTTCAGCAATGCCGTTATTACGTACTGTCTGTCAGTAGATCTGTCATTCCTCTTTCCCCCTTTAAAGTAAAGGAGATAACAAAGTGTGAAGAATGGATGGCCTATTGTTGCAGCTTAGCCGCACAATGACTGTGCACAGCTACAATTTTGAGGACAAACAGAGAACGTGCAGAAACTCATGTAATACTAACCAATGTGGCGTATCGAGTGAAGATAAATTGCTCAGAACAGTTTAGCGCCACTATGAGGACTTACGGATTTAGTCTGCTGTAGATCTGGAAGCTCTTTCTCAATATTCTTTTCACCACAAAAAGCTGCTAAGGATGACCCTTGTATAATGGAAGTGAAAGTAAACCTGCCATCTCAGAGGAGTTTAGTAGGCTGTGTAGGCTGTGTTGTCTCCAGACAAGAAAGGGACAATGCGGTATGTGCACTCTGTTCAGCCTGTCTTTTTAAAACGAAGACGAACTTTATTTAAAATTTATTTAATTTTCCTCCTTCCGCTTAAGGGTACATCCGTTTTATAATTTTGCTTGAGTAAACCATAGCAGTGAGGGGCCTAAACGAAAAAATCCAGAAAAATTAAGAGGAAAATTAAGTTAGCAAAATAAAAGCTGTAAGTGAGGCACTGGATTTAGCATTTGACTGCATTAAAGTGTTCCTTCCCTAAGGGCACCGCTATCAAAGCAACTGCAGACGAAGCGTTAATCAAACGAGTTAACAATTATCGCTCAACCCACCACTCAAACGCACCAAACAAAGCAAAATTATTGGAAAATAGATAGAGTGCACTATGAGTCAGTTCATTTGTGAAACTAGCCACCAGTCAGTAACTTACAAAACGTAATATATTCTTACAAAACTGGACAGACTCTGCGTATCGTGGGAATAACTGCCCTTACAGCTTGAATCATAGTCGTTGATGAATTAAATCACGCTGGCCTGGCCCAGTTATAAGCAGGTCAGTCTAGAATGTATACAGTACAAAGACTGCTCTTTAACATTTAACTCATAACTGCTGCCGTTAAAAAATAAGTCATCCTTAGGTGGGCTGCGTAGTGCTTCTTGCTCCATAGAGAGCGCCCCGCGCTTATACGGCACCCACATTAGCTTCCCGCGTCCCACAAGCCTGGAATCCGAAGCTGTGCTGCGATTCGAACGTTCTTTCTAGTAGGCATGCAGCACCATCATTTTCCACTTCTCGCTCTTCTCCCATCAATCAGCAACCGTTTAAGATTCACTATATTTTGCTTTCCTCGTTATACCCCTTTAGAGAGTGCATTTGAACTTGATAGCTTTTCTTCACAGCTTCCTTTCCTTTTTCTGCTCCCAAAATCTCTTCACTACTTCGCATTGTTGTTTGTTACTTTCTCCTGTCCACTGTTTTCAAGTTGTATTCTCAGCTTTCTATGCGAATGCGTTATTTGTAACTGGGATTCCATAGGCTTTGTGCTGTCTGACGCTGTCTTCTAGGCATTCGTTTCTCGTCAGTCCTGCTTAACGTAGCCCAACCTAGTGATTTATACTTTGTTTGAATGTATTTTACTGAGTAGCTTTCTGCATATGCGGGATTAGAACGGCAAGCATTTTCTGTATATTGTGTCAGTGAAGTTGTGTATAGCTATGTAAGTATGGTTGTTTCGCTGCTTTCGGGCCGATCTGCAATGCTGTTAGATCTCCTTCCCTTATCAATGATTTATGCCTGCCACACCCTCTCAGTGCCCCTCCTCCACCACCCCTCCTCTCTCTAGGTCACGCCCTACTGAAGGTCAGTTATCCTACTGGTTGCACAGCCTGCACAGTGGATAGACCTCCCACACCCTTGTCAACAACTATGGCCTCCTCTACACCTCACCATCCCCTCTCCCCCCACCGCTATACCCTAGCTGTTCTGCAGGTTTCCTCAAGGTCAAGATAGCTGCCTCAGCAACATCACAATCCAAGATGGCTGTCCAGTATGCCTGTGAATTGTCATGTAAGTCCACCACTATAGCGTCAGCCCAATGTAAAAACGGTGGAAAATGCGGTAAGATGACTTATTTATTTAAACATTAGGAACGTTTTGAGCCCAACCTACTAGACATACGTGTAGTGATTTTTAATAATTGGAACGTCACAAATACACTGCAGGTCACAGGAGTTCTTCCAGTTAGAGCAGCATACAGGGATGTTATTAGAGTGTTTATATGGTGCCGGGCTGCACCACCAGAGTGTTTTGATGCTGCTCCCTGGCACGCCTTACTGGGGGCGATGTGTCCGGCACTCGTGGCTGCGCCTGAGCAACGTGCGTTGCTGGACAGGCGACTGCAGCCACTATATCCTTCAAACTGCCGGCTCTGATCCCATTGTTTTGCTTCCATAATCAAAGGAAATATCTCACATGCCCAGGAACGGCGCGGCAGGAAGAGGTAAGATATTCCATACATTTCACGTTTTATGCGTTTTTAAAATTCCTACTTTGGCGCATGGGGACTGTAGCAACTATGCGGAGACAGCTAGTGGGTGCGCACCACCGCTCCACCAGCCTGGGAGCTACGAGGCTGCAAGTTTTGCCATGGAAGCTGCAACGCCATTCTGCGAGTCGCTTTGTCTTGTTACAGTGTGCTTGCACATAAAGAGGGCGGGTGTTATCTATGCTTTATTTAAAAATAATAAAGTCTACAGCAGTTGACACACAAGCTTAGATATTACAATTACGGATCATGTAGCATTAGTGTCACTTCTCTTTTATGAAATGATGCTGACAGATTTATCAGGCGTAATAATATTCTAATTTTTACTGCATCCGCCGGCCGAAACGGCAGGCGGCTGATGGCAGATCGGCAGACCGGGCGACCGTCACGGGAGACGAAAGGTGTGAAAACATCCCCCGAGGCCAGATTACTTAAGAGCAAGGAATCACCACGGAGATGCAGCCGCGAGTACTAGACAGGGGACCAGATGGTTGGTGCGACTCAACAGGTGGAATGAACGGAACAGGAGACAAGGTAATCGACACCAAGTGTTCCGACCACTAGACAGGTTCAAAGGACACATCCGTGGAAATCGAAGGAGCACCATAACCCATCATCTCAACTCTCTTTACAATAGTGGTGACTCCATTCTTGTCATCCAAAGAATCTGCAAAAGGACGAAGTTGAGGGACTGGGGGCACCTCTTATTTTGGATCACATGGTATCCGTGGGGGGGGAGGGGGGGAAGGGGAGTGGGGTGGGGAGGGGGCAGCTACGTCAGAACCCATCCTCGGCCGTAATTGTGGCAAATCACTAGCAACGAAAGTAAAATTCGCCCGGTGGGCGACACTAGCAGAATACTGCCACCGTTAACTGACCGAAGAAAGATCACAAAACAAAAGCCCGTCTTGGACAATTACTGAGAAGGTGACCACTCTCGTTACACGAAAAGCACGTGCTCACCTGGCCACAGTACGTAATTTGTATACTGTAGCCACATACTTTCAAATGAGACGGAATATTCTGTTTCACCAGCATTTCTTCGGAGCGAGTCTATGTATAACACGGAAGTCTGTGCTGGCTGGGCCATCGTTCAAGGCAAAAATGCTTTTGATCTCGCTATATTTAACCAAAACGTCTGTAAGGTAAACATTATCTACGTCGTGAGGCGTCTATTCTACTGCAGCTTTCGTAAAGAGGCTTGTACTGACCGTGTCATCTCTGTGACACAAAAAACCTCAAAACCAAGTTCAAGTAGTGATTTTCCGAATTGTAAGGGATTCACAAATTTGACAAAGATAACATAATGTCAGAAAACGCTGTGCGTAGCTGATCTGAAGTCAAACCAAAAGTATGTACAAACCAAACGTAGATTTTCAGAGAATTGGCCTGCACATGGTCGGTCAAAACAAAAACCCACAGTACCCTTACGTGGAATAGACCACGACGCCATGGGAAAAAGTGAAGAGTACACTTAAGCGATTACAAAGACGAATTCGACCTAGGGTATACACTTACAAAGCACAAAATGTCACGTAAACATTAAACTTCCAATACTCGTAGCGCTGTGACATAGCGGAAGTAAACGACGTCCTATCCGTACGGCGTCCGCAAGCGAAACTCTGCCGCCAGGTCACCACAACAGATACGAAACTGTTCACGTCTGCTGCTCTCTCGACAAGTTATGGCTGCTGCTCGCTGTGTGGCAGCTGGTCCTTTACACAGTGTCGAGGAATTTTTAATTCATCATAATTCATTCAACTTCTATGAGACATTTGTAAATTGTATAATCAAGCCTTTCTCGTGAATCAGTCTAGCTATTAGTCAAAACTAAAGCAAAATCCCTGCAGTAGTTCCTCACATTGCCTGTGTATAGGTACGGAAGTAGAGAAGGTGACATCAATTTATATAAAGATTTCAGCGTAAAAACGTACTGTTTTAATTAGTCTCTAGTAATTGAATGGTATTATTGGTAACATTAAATGTTTGTAATAAGTTTCAGGTAGGTATGCCGTTTACTCAGATAATGCGCTGGAGCGGACATGAACGTGCTGTGGCTGTGAAGGCCTTTTACAAAATCGGTGAGTGTGTGGCTGCTCCTAGACGGGAATATCGACTTGATTTCAATCTTAGACGGAATGATTCCGTACCATCGGCACATGCAGTCAGGTTATGGGTGAAAAACTTTGTAGCAACAGGAGGTGAACTTAATCAGACTCACCAACTGTCGCTCACAGTAATGACTAGAGGAGGTGCAAAATACTGTAATCATCTGTACAAAGCGCTCTGTGAGACAAATTGCGGCAGTAGTGGCAATGTCCGGCCGGCTGGGGTGGCCGAACGGTTCTAGGCGCTACAGTCTGGAACCGCGTGACCGCTACGGTCGCAGGTTCGAATCCTGCCTCGGTCATGGATGTGTGTGATGTCCTTAGGTTAGTTAGGTTTAAGTAGTTCTAAGATCTAGGGGACTGATGACCTCAGCAGTTAAGTCCCATAGCGCTCAGAGCCATTTGAAACATTGTTTTGGCAATGTCCAGTCGTAGTGCGCACACCATTTAACGAAAAGATTTAAATTTGCAGCCGTACACGATACAGGTTGTGCAACGGTTAAATGAAAGTGATTATGAGAAGCAAATGACTCTGTCTGTTGACTAAAGTAAGGAACGATGAAGGATTCTTAAATTTTCTGTGAGCGACAGGACACATTTCCATCTCAGCGGTTATGTCAACAAACAAACTACCGTTACTGTTGAGAGGTTCACATGGTTCAAAAGGCTCTGAGCACTATGGGACTTAACATCTGAGGTCATCAGTCCCCTAGAACTTAGAACTACTTAAACCTAACTAACATAAGGACATCACACACATCCATTCCCGACGCAGGATTCGAACCTGCGACCGTAGCAGTAACGCGGTTCCAGACTGAAACGCCTAGAACCGCTCGGCCACTCCGTCCGGCTACTGTTGAGAGGATAATTCTCACGAACTCCATCGACGCCCCTTACGCAACAAGAAAGTCACAGTGTGGTGCAATGCCTCTTCAGTGGGCTTAAACGACCCATTCTTTTATAAGGATAAGCATGATCAAGCAACCACAGTCACATCCCAGCGGTATGATGCCATGGTTAACAATTCCTCGTATCTGAACTTGAACAGTTTCCTTCAAATGAGTACTGGCTTCGGCAAAAAGGTGCCACGTCTCATTGTACTCAAATTTCAATGACAGCAAATGCGCAGGTTGTTTGGTAAACATATCACTTCGAGGAATGGCCACATTTAGTGGCTTCCAAGATCACCCGACTTATCCGTCGTGAAGACATGCTTAGGGAATTCTTGAAACACAAGCTGCTTGTTAGGTGCGTACACACAACTGCGAAACTTAAAGAGATCATTGGAGCAGAAATGAGTGACATTCCTATACAGATGTTTGAAGGCGCCGTGGACGATTTATAACTTGAAGGTGCCATGAACAATTTATAAGCTTGAAGATGTCATGAACGATTTATAATCGCAGATTGTTTAACTGTCAACGTAAGAATGGTGGCAACCTAAAAGTCATCATTTTCAAAACCTGGACAGTGTGTGGCATGGCAGTACGCAAGGGTTTCGTAGTCTTACAATGTAATCATCGGCCTGTTAACGCTGTATCCATATCGGCCCATTTATCATTGGTCTATTTATCTCTGCACCCTGCATAAAGAGAAGAGATATCGTAGGTTACCAAGATGCAATGTGATACACACACGTACCACCGTCAAAGTACTAGATTTCTAGAGAAAAGCAACATGTTCTTCAACCGACATGCTGAACACCTAATGAGGGAATGTGCGACATGGACAGCTAGCTGCTTGCCTACCGCATATAGTCTGCTCCAAATAAACGTGGTGTGGAGACTGAAATGATCTACATCTACATGGATATCCTGAAAATCACATTTATGTGCCTGACAGAGCCTTCGTAGAACCACCTACACAGTAATTCTCTACTATCCCACTCTCGAACAGAGTGCGGAAAAAGTGAACACCTATATCTTTACATGCGAGCTACGATTTTCCTTGTTATATTATGACGACCGTTTCTCCCTATGTAGGTCGGCGTCACCAAAATATATTCTCACTGACAAGACACAGTTGGTGATAGAAATTTCGTGACGAGATACCTCCGCAACGAGAAACTCCTTTGTTTTAATGATGTCCACCCACAAATTTCTTTATGACACCCTCTCGCTGTTTCTTGATAATACAAAACGTGCTGCACTTCTTTCAACTTTCTCGATGTACTCCGTTAATTCTGTCTGCTAAGGATCCCACACCACGCAGCAGTACCACAAAAGCAGACGATCAAGCGTAGTGTAGGCAGCTGCTTTAGTAGATCTGTTACATTTTCCAAATATTCTGCCAGTAAATCGCAGTCTTTGGTCCATATCCTCAACAACATTTTCAAAGTGTCCTTTCAAATTTAAGTTGTTTGTAATTGTAATTCCTAGCTATGTAGTTGAATTTACGGCCTTTAGATTTGGCTGATTTTCCGTGTACCGATGTTTGACGGATTCCTTTTAGCACTCATGTGGATGACCTCACACTCATCATTATTTAGGGTCAATTTTAAATTTTCGCACGGTACAGACATCTTTGTTAAATCGTTTTGCAATTTAGTTTGATCTTCTGATGACCTTACTAGACAATAATCTACGAACAACCTAAGACGGCTGCTCGGATTGTCTCCTAAATCGTCTATATAGACAAGGAACAGCGGAACGCCAGAAATCGCTTCTGTCTTTACTCGACAACTTTACGTCAGTTACTACGAACTACGACCTCTCTGATAGGATATGACGAATCCAGTCGCATAACTGAGACGATATTCCATAAGCACGCAGTTCGATTACAAGCCGCTTTTGAGACATAGTGTCAAAAGCCTCCTGGAAATCTAGAAATACGGAATCAATTTGAAATCCCTTGTCAGTAGCACAAGAACCAGTTTTCTAAATCCGTTGACTGTCTATAGATCGCTCTTTTCGAGGTAAGCCGCGCGAAGTGGCCCTGCGGTTTGAGGCGTCATGTAACGGACTGCCCCCGCCCCCCCCCCACGCCCCCACCGGAGGTTCGAGTCCTCCCTCGGTCATGGGTGTTGTTCTTAGCATAAGTTAGTTTAAGTAGTGTGTAAGTCTAGGGACCGATGATCTTAGCGGTTTGGTCCCTTAGGAATTCACACACATTTGAACATTTTGAACATTTCTTCGAGGTAATTCATAATGTTCGAACATAATATATTTTCCAAAATCGCGATGCATATCGACGTTAATGATGTTGTTGTTGTGGTATTCAATCCAAAGACTGGTTTGATGCAGCTCTCCATGCTACTCTATCCTGTGCAAGCCTCTTTATCTTCGAGTAATTACTGCAACCTACATCCTTCTGAATCTGCTCTTGGTCACCCTCTACGACTTTTATCCCCCCGCTTCCCTCCAGTCCTAAACTGGTGATCCCTTGATGCCCCAGAATGTGGGCTACCACCCGATCCCTTGTTGTGCCACACATTCCTCTTCTCCTCAATTCTGTTCAGTACCTCCTCATTAGTTACGTAATCTACCAGGATAATCTTCAGCACTATTCTGTAGCACCACATTTCGAAAGCTTCTAGTCTCTTTTTGTTCAAACTGCTAATTGTCCATGTTTCACTTCCATACATGACTACACTCCACACAAATACTTTCAGAAAGGACTTCCTGACACTTAAATCTACACTCGCTCTTAACGAATTTCTCTTCTGCAGAAACGTTTTTCTTGCCATTGCCAGTCTGCATTTTATATCCTCTCTACGTTGACCATCATCACTTATTTCATTTCCCATCTACTAATTTAAGTGTCTTATTTCCTAATCGAATTCCGTTACGATCACTTGATTTAATTACACTACATTCCTTTATCCTCGTTTTGCTTTCGTTGATGTTCATCTTATATCCTTCTCTTAAGACACTGTTCATTCCGTTTAACTGCTCTGGCAAGTCCTGTGCTGTCTCTGACAGAATTACAATGTCATCGGCGAACCTCGAAGCTTTTATTCTTCTCGCTGGACTTTAATTCCTACTTCAAATTTTCCTTTTTCTCCTTTTACTGCTTGCTGTACGTTTACCTTTCCTTAACCCATCTTCTACGATTAGTAGGAAGGCCATTATTGCCTCACGTGTTCCAGTGTTCTTCGGAATCCAAACTGATCTTCCCCGAGGTCGGCTCTGCAGGAGAGACGCTCAGTAGCTCGGTACGGGCTTTTGTTAAAGTTTCGAGAACATACCTCCACCGAAGAGTCAAGCAGTATATTGCTCCCTCCTACGTATATCTCGCGAAGAGACCATGAGGATAAAATCAGAGAAATTAGAGCCCACACAGAGGCATACCGACAATACTTCTTTCCACGAACAATACGAGACTGGAATAGAAGGGAGAACCGATAGAGGTACTCAAGATACCCTCCGCCACACACCGTCAGGTGGCTTGCGGAGTGTGGATGTAGATGTAGATGTAGATGTACCAGTTTTTCCATTCTTCAGTAATGGATTCGTTTTAGTATTTTGAAACCGTGAGTTATTAAAGTTATAGTTCGGTAACTGTCACACCTACCAGCACCTGCTTTCTTTTGAATTGGAATTATTGTAGTCTTCTCGAAATTTGAGAGAATTTCGTTTGTCCCACACAAGTTGCACATGAGATGGAACAGTTTTGCTATGGCTTTCTCCCTCAGTTCTGGTGGCGTGTCGTCTTCTCCTGAGGGCCTTTTTTCGACTTAGGTCTTTCAGTGCTCTGTCAAATTCTTCTCGTAGTATCATATCTCCCATCTCATCTTCATCAATGTCCGCTTCCACTTCTGTAATGCTGCCCTCAAGTACATCTTCCTTGTACAGACCCACCTTCCATCTAGTAACTTTTCCTTTTTTTTTTCAGGAGTGGTTTCCCATGTGAGGTCTTGATATTCGTACAGCTTCTTCTCTGTCCTCCATAGGACTCTTCAATTTTCCTATAGGCACTATCTGTCTTCCTCAGAGTGATATATGCTTCTAAGTGGTGACATACATCCTCTAGCCATTCCTGCTTAGATATTTCGCACTTCCTGTCAAACTCATTTTCTAGACATTTGTATTCCCTTTCGCCTTATTCATTAACTGCATTTTTATATTTTCTCGTTTCATCAACGACATTCAACGTCACCTATGTTACCTAAGAATTTCTATTAGACGTATTCTCTTTATCTGTTTGACCCTCTGCTGCCTTCACTATTTCATATCTTAAAAGTACCCGTTGGTGCTCTACTGTACTCTGTACTCCTTGTCAATCGTTGCCTAATGCTCCCTCTGAAACTTCTCTCAACTTATCCAGGTCCCATGTTCTCAATTTCCTACCATTTTGAAATTTCTCAGTTATAATATATAATTAATAACCGATAAATAGTGGTCACAATTCATATCTGTCCATGGAAGTGTGTTAAAATTTAAAATCTTATTCCGAAATCTCTGTCTTATCATTATGTAATAAATCTCCTATTGCCTTTCTTGAATATTGGTGTGACCTGTGCAACTTTTCAGTCTTTGGGTACGGATCTTTCGTCGAGTGAGCAGTTGTATATGATTGCTAAGTAGGGGGCTATTGCACCACCACACTCTGAAAGGAACCTAAATGGTATACACTCTGGACTGGAAGACTTTTTTTTTAAGTTATTTAAGTTGCTTCACTACTCCGAGGTTATCTACTTCTAAGCTACTCATGTTGGGAGCTGTTCTTGATTCGAATTCTGGTACATTTACTTCGTTTTATTTGTGAAGGAACTTCGGAAGGCTGCGTTTAGTATCTCTGCTTTAGCACCACTGCCATCGATAGTATTTCCATTACTGTGGCGCGGTGAAGGCATTGATTGTGTCTTGCCGCTAGAATACTTTACGTACGACCGGAATCTCCTTGGATTTTCTGCCAGGTTTCGAGACAAAGTTTCGAAATATAGAAAAAGTCGCTCCTTCATAGGAATAATATCAGTATTCATCGACCAAAATTATACCGATTATTTGTGAGCAATATTGGTACACATTCCCATTATAATGGGCTTTCAGAGTTCCGAATTCTATATATTTTATCAGGTCTTGGAAGCTATTAATCGAAGAAAAAATGGTTATTGGAAGGTTTGGTCTAGTGTATAGAAACACAGATTTCGGTGAACTGATAAACAAAGGTGTCACCATTAAGAATCGCAGAAGAATTTCACCGTAAAAGCAGATAAGAGAGCTTCCGAAAAGGTGGAAAGAGTGCACTGAATGCCTCTGTGAGGGAGAGGAACTGTCTGATGACGAGATAGGAGAAGAAATTGGGAACTGATATTCAAGACATTGCAGATCTAATATAAGAGACAGATTTTAGCAGAAGTTTGGAAGACTTGCGATCAAAACAAACGGAAGGCACAGATAACATTCCTGCGGAATTTCTGAAATTATGGGAAGAAGTGACAACGAAACGACTTTCAAGTTGGTTTGTAGAATCTCTGAGTCTGGAGATATACCGCCATCCACAAAAGGTCGAAAAAATTAAGGGCACGTAAGTACGAGAATTATCGAACAGTTTGGTTTGGGAAAGGTATCAGATAAGAAATCCTGGATTTGCGCTTGATAATGAAAACAAGATTTAGGAGAAGTGAAGACGCGTTAATAGGATTTATCGACAGGTAGAGAGCGCTCAACAGTGTGTGATGCTGTTGCATCTACACAACTGTTTGGAAAAGAAGAGTAAGCTATAGGAAAAAAGAGCAATATACAATACTCAGGAGGGAATAATAAGAATGCAAGACCGAGAGATGTTACAAAGGGTATAAAACAAAGACATAGGATTTCGCCCCTAGTAATGAGTAGCGGGATGAGATTAGCGGTAAACCTAACAGCAAAATTTGAGATCACAGAATAGACAAAGTGAAAGAATTATGCTGCCTTAAAACCCAAATACCACCTGACGGACGAGGCTTGCAGGATTTAAAAATCAGATTAGCTTAGAGGAAATTTCTGTCAAAAGAAATGTACTAGCATCTAGCATCAGCCTTAGTTTACGGAAGAAATGTCGGAGATTGTAAGTTTGGAGCACTTCATTGTACACTAGTGTATCATGGACTGCTGAAAAACTGGAAAAGAAGAGAATCGAGCTCCGAAATGTGATGCTGTAGAAGCTGAAACGTCCCCTTTGAACAATTTTACATGACTGTGCTTAACCTGACACACAATATTTTTAGCGCAACGCAATCTGACTTTCAAAACTCCCTACTAAAGAATGGCCCTGACAAACATTAAACTATACCTTTCACAAATCACTTACCTCACAAAAATCTTCGCTGCTCAAGCTACTGCAATACAGCGAGCGCCACTACTGCCAGCTAAATAAAAGATTCAAACTATGGAAGGTACTAACTACTGATAGGGATAGTTAGCAAATGAAAGATATTAATAGAGAACAAACAATGTATTTACCTTGATATCATCATATATAAATATAGCAGTTCATGACAAATTTCAAAACTCCGCCATCTCTCTCCCCACATCCACCACTGCTGGCGGCTCACCTCCAACTGCGCAACGCTACGCGCTGTTCACAGCCAGCTGCCTAACACTACAATGGCAAGTATTACAACAATGCAAAGCAGCCACAGACTGCACACAGCACAGCCAGTGATTTTCATATTGAGCGCTACGTAACGTTGCCAATAAGAAAACATAAACAGCCTACTTACATAGAGAAAACATAAACAGCCTACTTACATAGAGAAAACATAAACAGCCTACTTACAAAGCATGTTGGAAACAGTTGAACTGATAAGACATGAGGACGTCCTTTTCAGAATAGGCGAGGAGAAAATTGCGGAAGACATTGATAAGAAGAAGGGACATCAAGGAACAACTCTATGGTATTACAGGGAGAGGTTGAAGAAAAACTACGGGAAACACAGAGACTGGAATATATCCAACAAAAATGTCGCTAGCACAGGAGAGGAATTTGTGGCTGGCTACATCAAACCAGTCAGAAAATAACTATAAAAGATGAGGAGACGTACTGAGGCTTACGAAAATTTTTGTTGAGTGTGGTGTAATTTACCAACCTAGTGTAGTGGCTTAAAAATTTAATTCACAGATGCGCTTTACAAAAATCGGTTGTACTCGTACTACTTGCATTAAAACTTTGAAAACTCTGTGAATACATCATACATTGGATTTCAAATTTAAGAAGAAAGTGTGTAAAAAGCGAATAGCAGCCATGAAAGTGGGAGATAGCTGCAAATTATTGCCTAGCTCATTCCTGAATTAATAACATTTGCTTCGTATTTAAACTGATCTGCTTTTGAACAGCGTTTCTTTGATCCAGTATTAATTTCACATATTGAGTAGAACTTTAAAAAAATGTTGATGTGGCTGATATTTCTAAATACTATTTTCATTTGGGAAGGACTGTCTATAAATTCTCGTTAATTTTAAAACATTGATAGTTTTTAAAAATTAACAAACTTTTGGACAAAACGTTTATGTAAATCAGAAGTGACAGGCTAGTCACACCACAATTTTAAATAATAATAATTTCCTGTATCAAATATAGTATTTTTTACAAATATAAACGTTGTTCCTGATAAATGTGAAATTAATTATATCTGAGATATCTGTTATCTCCTTAATATGTTGTGAGCACAGAGATCAGCACTACGATCTATAAAAATTCGGTGTATCGTTAGTTTAGAAAATTTAACCATTCCTAACAGGTGCCGACGCTGTCTCCCACAATCTACTCTTTGATATTATTGTTGTTTTTACCCATGGGTGCACTGTGTATTAATCCACAATACATTTAACATTTCCGAATCTATGAATAACTTTATACATAATAGCCGCACGGAGTGGCCGCGCGGTTTGAGGCTCCGTGTCACGGATTGCGCGGTCCCTCCCGCCGGAGGTTCGAACCCTCCCTCTGGCATAGATGTTTGTGTTGTCCCAAGCATAAGTTAGTTTAAGTAGTGTGTAAGCCTAGGGAGCGATGACCTCAGCAGTTTGGTCCCATAGGCCTTACGACAAATTTCCAAATTTACACATAATTACTTTGAAAATAATAATAAAACATAAGTTACATAAAAGCTATGACATACTATTTCTGGCTTCCCAGTAAAATATGCAAACGTCAATAATTACTTAGAGAAGCAATTGTGATAATGTGGAAAGGGTGTAAAATGAAATATAATTTCTGGCATCTCAATATAATTTGCAAATGTTGGCTTCCTTCTGTGGTTCTTCATCCGAACCTGATCATATCACCATATTTCTTGAGTTGGTAACACCGGTTTATAAATACAATATTCATTTGTGGGAAGTACCCCTGTCCTGTTTAGACCTTGGGCTAGGCAATCATGTCCCCGGTTGTTAGTCGAATGTTACGTACTGCTTCCTTTCTTAGTTTATTCCTCGACGGCTTACAACCGTCTTGCATGTTTCGCAAACTTTCCTTTTTGTTGTGCGTGTTAAAACAGTTAAACGGGTTCCGAAAATTGTTCTGTTAATTAAGAGTGGAAGGTGGAATGAGTTTTTAGTTAGCGTGTATTTATGTGTTTCCGTTTTTCACCAATAGCTTAGCAATCTCAATTCGGTTGATTTCTCCTAGTGAAGATAATAGTGAAACACTATTTCTTTATCTCCGTCTATGATGTGCTTAAAGGCGTATCTTACTGTAATTTCGCTTCGTAACACCACCATCTGCAATAAAGTAAAATGTGCTTTATACTTTGTATCTAATATCCCATGAACCATGGATCTTGCCGTTGGTGGGGAGGCTTGCGTGCCTCAGCGATACAGATTGCCTTACCGTAGATGCAACCACAACGGAGGGGTATCTGTTGAGAGGCCAGGCAAACGTGTGGTTCCTGAAGAGGGGCAGCAGCCTTTTCAGTAGTTTCAGGGGCAACAGTCTGGATGATTGACTGATCTGGGCTTGTAACACTAACCAAAACGGCCTTGCTGTGCTGGTACAGCGAACGGCTGAAAGCAAGAGGAAAGTACGATTGACCAGAATGGGGCAAAGAAATACAGTAGACGAAGTATAGGTAGCTTTGAGACATGAAATATTGAAGATAGCAGAGGATCAAGTAGATAAAAAGACGAGGGCTGATAGGAATCCTTGGGTAACAGAAGAGATATTGAATTGATGAAAGGAGAAAATATAAAAATGCAGTAAATAAAGCAGGCAAAGAGGAATACAAACGTCTCAGAAATGAGATCGACAGCAAGTGCAAAATGGCTAAGCGGTGATGGCTAGAGGACAAATGCAAGGATGTAGAGGCTCATATTACTAGTGGTAAGATAGATACTGCCTACAGGAAAATTAAAGAAACCTTTGGAGAAAAGAGAGCCACTTGCATGAATATCAAGAGATCAGATGGAAACCCAGTTCTAAGCAAAGAAGGGAAAGTAAAAAGGTGGAAGAAGTATACAGAGGGTCTTTACAAGGGCGATGTTCTTGAGGACAATATTATAGAAATGGAAGAGAATGTAGATGAAGATGAAATAGGAGATATGATACTGGGTGAAGATTTTGACAGAGCACTGAAAGACCTAAGTGGAAACAAGGCTCCGGGAGTAGACAACATTCCCTTAGAACTACTGACAGCCTTGGGAGAGCCAGGCCTAACAAAACTCTACCATCTAGTGAGCAAGATGTATGGGACAGGCAAAATACCCTCAGACTTCTAGAAGAGTATGATAATTCCAATCCCAAAGAAAACAGGTGTTAACAGATGTAAAAATTACGGAACTATTAGTTGAATAAGCCACGGCTGCAAAATACTAACACAAATTCTTTAAGGACGAATGGAAAAACTGGTAGAAGCCGACCTCAGGGAAGATCAGTTTGGATTGTTGCAGGGCTTGATGTCTGAGCATCGGGCACGGTTCGTCTTCGCTGGGAAGCCGCCCACCTTTGCTCAACTCAGTGATTTGGTAACGTCATTGTAAGCCTCTATGGATCACTTCGTTTACGCTGCTGACGCCATCGTAAGCGAGTAATCGGTCGAGTGAAAAGGCCCGCAGGGTTTTGTGCGCGTATTCGCTCTTGTAATGAACCACTTTCTCTTTATTACGTGCCCAAATTAATAGAGAACCTATTTGCGGTTTGCTTGACACCGAAAGTACTGTTTCTTTGCTCGGTTATGACTGGTACCTTGAGTCCCGCCGTTTGTTTAAAATGACCTCTCTTAGGTTCACCCCCCCCCCCGCTCCACCCCCTCAGAGATGTGTTGCAACAGGTAGGAGTTGCCACTGGTAGATGAGGTGCGGATGTACCTTGTTCCAGATTTTATTTTAAATTATTTGATGTAAATTCTTCGTGTAAGCCATAAAAGCGAACTCTTATGTCCTGTTAAATAGTTAATATTTTCTCTTGGAGGTTTGCCCAATGTCTTGATTTTAAGCTAGCTTGAAGAAATTTATCTACAGCTTAGTTTTAATTCTTTGATGGCTTATTAAAATTTTTTTTTAATTTTCAATTTTTTAAAGGCCAATAATCTTTAAGTGTTATCTTCTTGCATCTTGTTTAATGTCAATGTTATGTGTTATTCACCCCTTTGAACGCTTTCCAAGTGTGTAAATTTGACATGGCAAATTAAATTGGAAGTTTCCTATCTGTTTTTCTTAAGGGGGACCTGTTGGTTCCTTGAAAAATAAATTTTTCAACAGGATAAATGATGTTAGTTAAGGGACTTAGTCATTCCATGACATTCCCTTGATCCTGGTAGTTCCCGAACACCTTGTTTTGTTTTTGTTAATGTTCATTTTATATTCCGCTTTCAAGACACTGTGCATTCCGTTCAACTGCTCTTCGAAGCTTTTTCTTGTCTGTAACAGAATTACAATGATGTCGGCAAATCTCAACATTTTTATTTCTTCTCTCTGCATCTTAATTGCTATCCGAAATTTCTTTTGTCTTCCTTTGAAGCTTGCTGAATGTATAGATTGAATAACAGCACGTATATGCTACAACTCTGTCTCACTCAATTTTCAATCACTGTTTCCCCTTTCATGCCTTTTAGACTCGTAACTGCCGTCTGGTTTATGTGTAAACCGTAAACAGCATTTCGATGTTTTACTCCTGACATATTCAGAATTTCAGAGGGAGTATTCCTGTCAACATTTTCAAAAGGTTTGTCTAAGTCTACAACTGCTATAAACATAGCATGAACGTAGGGTTGCCTTTGCTTACCCTATCTTCTATGAGGAGTTGTAGGGTCAGTATTGCTTAGCGCGTTCCTACACTTCTACAGAATCCAATTTGATCTTAACGTCGGCTTCTATTAGTTTCTCCTTTCTTCAGTAAAGAGCTCGTGTTAGTATTTTGCGGCCATGGCTTATTAAACTGATAGTTCACTATTATTCACACCTGTCACATCTGCTTTCTTTCAACTTGGAGTTACTATACTCTTATTGAAATATGAGGGTATTTCGCTTATCTCATACATGTTGCACACTAGATGGAATAGTTTCCTTATGGCTGGTTCCCTCAAGGCTATCAGTAGTTCTGGCGGCATGTCATCTTCTTCTGAGGGCCTTGTTTCGACTTCTCGTAGTATCGTATCTCCTGAAACTTCCTGGCAGATTAATACTGTGTGCCCGACCGAGACTCGAACTCGGGACCTTTGACTTTCGCGTGCAAGTGCTCTACCATCTGAGCTACCGAAGCACGACTCACGCCCGGTACTCACAGCTTTACTTCTGCCAGTACCTCGTCTCCTACCTTCCAAACTTTACAGAAGCTCTCCTGCGAACCTTGCAGAACTAGCACTCCTGAAAGAAAGGATAGTGCGGAGACATGGCTTAGCCACAGCCTGGGGGATGTTTCCAGAATGAGATTTTCACTCTGCAGCGGAGTGTGCGCAGATATGAAACACCCTGGCAGATTAAAACTGTGTGCCCGACCGAGACTCGAACTCGGGACCTTTGCCTTTCGCGGGCAAGTGCTCTACCATCTGAGCTACCGAAGCACGACTCACGCCCGGTACTCACAGCTTTACTTCTGCCAGTACCTCGTCTCCTACCTTCCTGGTAGAGCACTTGCCCGCGAAAGGCAAAGGTCCCGAGTTCGAGTCTCGGTCGGGCACACAGTATTAATCTGCCAGGAAGTTTCATATCAGCGCACACTCCGCTGCAGAGTGAAAATCTCATTCTGGGATCATATCTCCTATTTCATCACTGTGCGGCTAGTCCCGGCGGAGGTTCGAGTGTGTGTGTTTGTCCTTAGGATAATTTAGGTTAAGTAGAGTGTAAGCTTAGGGACTGATGACCTTAGCAGTTAAGTCTCATAAGATTTCACATTCCTATTTCATCTTCATCTGCTTCTTCTTCCATTTCTATAACACTGTTCCAAATACATCTTCATTGTACAGACTCGTCTCCCATCTTTGAAATTTTCCTTTCTTTCTCAAGACTGGTTTTTCATAGTCGCACAGCTTCTTCAATGTTCTCCATAGGCCTCTTTAATTTACCCGTAGGAGGTATCTGTCTTTCCCCGAATGATATATGCTTCTAACACAGTGCTCACATATATCCTCTAGCCATTGCTGCATAGACATTTCGCACTTCCTGTCAACCTCATATTCTAGGCCTTTGTATTCCCTTCCGTCTGATTCATTAACTGCATTTTTATATTTTCTCGTTTCATTAATTAAATTCAACGTATCCTGTGCTATCCAAGGATTTCTACTCTACATTTTCTCTTTACCTCTTTGATACTCTGCTACCTTCACTACTTCATTTCACAAAGCTAACTATTCGTGCTCTACTGTACCCCTTCCCCTATTCTTGTCAATCGTTGCCTAATGCTCCCTCTGAAACATCCAGCAAGCTCGTTCGTTCAATTTATCCAGGACCCACCTTCTTAATTTTCTACCACTTTGAAATTTCTCAGCCTTACTATACAATTCATAACCGATAAATTGTGGTCCCAATTGATACAAGTAGTTGTAAATGTGTTAAAATTTAAAATCTTGTTCCGAAATCTCTGTCTTACCATTATGTAATAAATCTGAAACCTTCTTGTGCCTCCAGGTCTGTTCTACCTGTACAATCTTCTATCATGATTCTTAAACCAAGTATTAGCTCTGTTCAAAATTCTACCAGACGGTTTCCTAGTTCATTCCTTTCCCCCATTCAGTGTTCACCTACAGTTTTTCTGCCTCTTTCTTTCTCTACTATCGAATTCCAGTTTCCCTCCTTATCTGTCTGAATAATTTCTCCTATCACATCAAAGACTTCTTGAATCTCTTCATGATAACCCTTTATTCACCTGATCAGAAGTCCAGTTCCTCCTAGCCGACCGGAGTGGCCGAGCGGGTTTAGGCGCTGCAGTCTGGAACCGCGCGACCGCTAGGGTCGCAGGTTCGAATCATGCCTCGGGCATGGATGTGTGTGATGTCCTTAGGTTAGTTAGGTTTAAGTTGTTCTAAGTTCTAGGGGACTGATGACCTCAGCAGTCAAGTCCCGTAGTGGTCAGAGCCATATGAACCATTTTTGAACCAGTTCCTCCTACCACCGAACTTCACTAATTCTCACTGTACGTGACTTCATCCTAACCATTTCTCTTTTTAAATTTTCTAATCTATCTACCTGATAAACGGATCTAGCCTTCCATGCTCCCATCCACAGAACGTCATTTTTGTTTTTCCTGATTTCATCTTTATGACTATTCCTCACCTGGAGATCGAAATGGAGAACTATAATACCTGTGGAATATCTTACAAAAGAGCCATCATCGATTAACCATACAGGAGAACTGCATGCCCTCAGGAACAATTACGGCTGTAGTTTGTCCTTGCTTTCAGTCATTCGCAGTACCAGCACAGCAAGGCGGTTTTGGGTGATGTTAGAAGATCAGGTCAGTCAATCACCCAGACTGTTGCCTCTACAACTACTGAAAAGGCTGTTGGCCTCTTCAGGGGCCTCTCAGCAGATATCCCCTCCAACTGCGGTTGCACCTGTAGTACAACTATCTGCATTGCTGAGGAATGCAAGCCTTCCTATCAGTAGCAAGCTCCATGGTTCATGGGGGTAGGATTTAATCCATACTTCCTTAGTAACGTCATTAATACACAACTGACTGTGCATGTTAAATTTTCATGACTGAACTGCTCAACTGATTTCGATGAAAATAGTACGATGTTAGCTTAAACACTGAAGGAGTACAGATGTTACCAATAAATAAATAAATAAATAAAAAGACCCCTTAGAGTGTGAAGTAGGGGATGAAACATCTTTCTTTTCATCAGTGAACATAAACTGCGTTAAAAAATTATTCAGTAGGATGATGCTTAGATGTGCACTCCTGCCCATGCCCCTCTGCATGCAATGATACTACGCATGTCTCAGCATCGTCCACGGGGGCACTGAAGTGGTGGAGGAGAGGTGAGTGGGCTGCACATAACTTGCTATGCTTACCGGAAAAGGCAAACTGTTGAGGGCAGCCGACATTATTGCACATACAACAGCTTACTTATCCACCATCTATCATCATAACAAAACTACTGCAGTTGTGGTAAGCAACTAATAGCAAATAAAACGTGTCAACGTAATTAACTGCACTTTTTTAACTGAATGTCATACGTTTATTCGTGAAATTTGAGAGTTAATAAATTTAATTATACATATGATGATATTTTTACACAGTACAATACCAAAATATAAGCGCAATTTATAATTAGTTATATACATTGTAACACGCGTTTTCATTGCTCTTCAGTATGGATATTGTCAGGGTATTCGTTCTACTGTTGCACATCTTCTACGTTTTCTTTGGTATTTGAGCGTATAACTACGGCCCCTTTGTAGTATGTCTGTGTTTTTTCTTCACGTTTTGGCTGTGGCTGGAATATTTATATTTGTGCTGCATCTGTTTTAACATCTGCTATCCCGGTACGGCATTATTACTATTAAGAATCTTGCGACAACTTCATTCTGTTCAAGATGTTTCTGTATTTTTTATGATTCACAGTAATGGAGGCATCGTAGTATTCGAGGATTGTTTGGTTGGTTGGTTGGTTTGGGGAAGGAGACCAGACTGCGTGGTCATCGGTCTCATCGGATTAGGGAAGGATGGGGAAGGAAGTCGGCCGTGCCCTTTCAGAGGAACCATCCCGGCATTTGCCTGGACTGATTTAGGGAAATCACGGAAAACCTAAATCAGGATGGCCGGACGCGGGATTGAACCGTCGTCCTCCCGAATGCGAGTCCAGTGTCTAACCACGAGGATTGTTTGGTTTTACCTCGATGTCACGTACTATTTGTAACTATCCAGTAATTAGCAGCATGCACTATTTAATTTTTGCGTCCGGCGATATGTTAATAAGCAGTGGATCTTATGTAATTGTTGCGTGAGGCGCAATGTCCTAACAGCCAGTTCCCATTGCAGTGTCTTGTGTGTTACACTATTTATCAGTCTATGCTACATTGAGTCTTGTAAGTTTCATAATGACTGCTTGGATGAAAGTCTGAGTGTAATTTTTAAGAGTTTACTGTTAGTTGTCATATTTTCAAGCACTCTATATACCATATTTAGCGAGCATGGTTTGTGTATGTTAAGCTAGTTTTGTTTCCAGTTTCCCATTTCACATGGAACCTATCGTCTTGTGCTATACAGTTGTATTAGCTGTAGGATGTTCTTCAGTGTCTTTCCTGACTGCTTAAACGATTACTGTTCGAACTTTGTTCAAACCTCAAATTATTTTTTCGCATTAAAGTACTCTACTGGCCATTAAAATTGCTACACCACGAAGATGACGTACTACAGACGCGAAATTTAACCGACAGGAAGATGCTGTGATATGCAAATGATTAGCTTTTCAGAGCATTCACACAAGGTTGGTGCCGGTGGTGACACCTACAACGTGCTGACATGACGATAGTTTCCAACCGATTTCTCATACACAAACAGCAGTTGACCGGCGTTGCCTGGTGAAAGGTTTTTGTGATGCCTCGTGTAAGGAGGAGAAATGCGTACCATCACGTTTCCGACTTTGATAAAGGTCGGATTGTAGCCAATCGCGAATGCGGTTTATCGTATCGCGACATTGCTGCTCGCGTTGCTCGAAATCTAATGACTGTTAGCAGAATATGAATTTATGGGTAAAGGAGGGTAATACGGAACTCCGTGCTGGATCCCAACGACCTCGTATCACTAGCAGTCGACATGACACGTATCTTATCCGCATGGCTGTAACGGATCGTGTAGCCACGTCTCGATCCCTGAGTCAACATATGGGGACGTTTGCAAGACAACAACCATCTGCACGAACAGTTCGACGACGTTTGCAGCAGCATGGACTATCAGCTCGGAGACCATGGCTGCGGTTACCCTTAACTCTGCATTACAGACAGGAGCGCCTGCGATGCTGTACTCAACGAAGAACCTGGGTGTACGATTGGCAAAGCGTCATTTTTTCGGATGAATCCAGGTTATGTTTAGAGAATCACGATGGTCGCATCTGTGTTTGGCTACATTGCGGTGAACGCTCATTGGAAGCGTGTGTTCGCCATCGCTATACTGGCGTATCCCGCGGCATGATGGTATGGGCTGCCATTGGTTACACGTCTCAGTCACCTCTTGTTCGCACTGACGGCACTTTGAACAGTGGACGTTACATTTCAGATGTGTTACGATCCGTGGCTCTGACCTACATTCGATCCCTGCGAAACCCTCTATTTCAGCAGGATAATGCACGACCGCATGTTGCAGGTCCTGTGCGGGCCTTTCTGGATACAGAAAATGTTCGACTGCTGCCCTGGCCACCACATGCTCCAGATATCACCAATTGGAAACGTCTGGTCAACGGTGGCCGAGCATCTGCACGTCACAATACGCCAGTCACTACTCCTTATGAACTGTGGTATCGTGTTGAAGCTGCATGGGCAGCTGTACCTGTACACGGCATCCAAGCTCTGTTTGACTCAATGCCCTGGCCTATCAAGGCCGTTATTACGGCCAGAGGTGTTTGTTCTGGGTAGTGATTTCTCAGGAACTATGCACCGAAATTGCGTGAAAATGTAAACACATGTCAGTTCTAGTATAATATATTTGTCCAATGAATACCCGTTTATCATATGCATTTCTTCTTGGTGTAGCACTTTTAATGGGCAGTAGTGTAAGTTTAGAAATTGCATAACGAATAACAATAGAAATATTTTTATGTAATATACACTGGTGTCGAAAATTAAAGCAATAAACCGCTATTTCCCTACCCTGTGTCTAATTCACAATATAATCATACCAACTGTCTCCTGATATTCGTACTATCGTGCTCTGTACGGAAAATGGTATTCGAATCAATGGAGAACCACGCCGGCGATAACGTCGGGGCACTTATCAATGGGGTGGTGTTTGTTGGGTAGTCCCTCAATCACAATCGCTGTGTACGCAATCACAGATGATGCAGTATGGCAAAGAGAAGACGCCTAGAAGACTCTCTGCTGTGGAGGGCCATAGGAAGAATAGAAACATGACAGTTGCAAACTGACGTGGCCCGATGGATTAACGTGAATCATTCTGTTGTTTCTCGGGTGTGGCGACAGTTTATAGAGACCGTAACTGTATCCAGAAGACAAGGGCAGGGCCGGTCACGTGTGAATCAGAAAGGGAGGACCGTTATTTGGTTCAAATGGTTCAAATGGCTCTGAGCGCTATGGGACTTAACATCTGTGGTCATCAGTCCCCTATAACTTAGAACTACTTAAACCTAACTAACCTAAGGACATCACACACAACCATGCCCGAGGCAGGATTCGAAGCTGCGACCGTAGCAGCCCCGCAGTTGGGGACTGCAGCGCCTAGAACCGCACGGCCACCGCGGCCGGCACCGTTATTTGGCTGTAAGGGCACGTCGATACAGCCTTAGTACTGCACGGCAACTGGAATCTGATCGCAGCATCCACTGAAAGTGTTGTATCGTGGCAGACTGTGTACAAAAGGCTTCGGCAGAGTGGCTTTATTGTCGGAGACCTGCCTCCGAAGTCTGTAGAGAAGGGAACGTCTAGATTGATGTCGTCAACATGCCACACGGACGGTCGAACTGTGCTCCAACGCTCTTTTCACAGCCGAGTCCCGATTTGGTCTGGAGAGTGCTTTTCGACGGATTCGCATCTGGAGGGAACATGGAACACGATTTCGGGACCAAACATCGTCGGAAGAAGCCGATACCGAGGAGAATCCCTGATGGTAGGGATTATGATGAGAATGGAACATCTCTTTATTAAACTGTACGGCTGGCGGCAAGGTTTAACTGCTGAAGGTATAGTGATGAGATCTTGAAATCTGTGTGGCTGTTGCGACGTGCTGTGGACCCAGATTTCGTACTGATGGACGATAATGTTCGACCTGGTGGAGCACCGGTGGTTGATGCTTTCTAGAAAACTAATGATAATGCACACATTGCGTGACCTGCTCGCTCTCTAGATTTGTATCCCTTAGAGCATGTCTAAGATGCACTAGGGAGACGGGTTGCATAATGCCAGCATCCGCTAACCACTCTGCAAGACTTGCCAGCAGCTCTGCAGGAAGAATGGGCGTTATTGCCTCAGCGTGAAATTGATGACATCATTCACAGCATGCCTCGCCGTTGCTAGGCCTGTATTTCTGGCAGAGGTGGGCACACCCCATGTTGAGCACATTGAACAGTTATCGGAACGTGTGTGAAAATCCGTTAGATTGGAAAAAAGAAAGAAAATTTTTGTCTACCATTATGCGTATTGCAGTTGTTTACGTTCTGCATTCTTTACATTGTTTCTACTTTACTGTCACCTGTTTATACTTTTTTGTGGTAAAAGAAACGCAGCCTTGCAAAATTTTCGTTTGTTGCGTTAATTTTGGACACCACTGTAATTACACATGAGCAATTTGATGATTTTTTTTTCTTTACTTGTACTGTGAAACCTTGTGCCAGATTTCATAACTCTACGTCAACTGGGAGTATCCAACAGGTTTTGGTGAATGAATTTGCGAGTGTCGGAGTATGTGACAAATGGCCATATTTCTTAGTTGCATTGACTTAGAAGCTTAACGTTTTCACACCAACAAGGGACTATAGATCTTAGTACGCGACACAAATTTTAGATCGATACGCTTAGCATTTCCTGAAAAAAGGCGTCGTGATAAACGGACGGACTGACAGTCTTTTTCGTGTGATTTAATTACAGATTAACAGTTTTAAAAAATTTTCCATTAGTTGTACGGCGAAACCTTTATTCGTGCCAAATTTCATGGTTTTAGGGCAGAGAGAGGCACTCTATAGGTGTCTAGTTTTCGAGTCTCAAATGTGAGACATAAATAGCCGTATTTTGCTTATTAACCACGTATTTTTTATTTCTCGTTTCCTTGAGAGAGCACAAGGTATTCATAGAATTTGAAAGGTCTGCAATATTCCTCTTTCTTCTAACGCTTCCAACTTTATCCCGGAAATGCCAGTAATTTGATTCCTTAATGAGGATTGCAAGCATTGTGGGCCTTGTAACTGCGTCTTTTATTTAACAACGGAGAGCCCGAAACAAATTAATTAGCCGCCGGCTTGTTGGCCGCTTCTGGCACTCGCCTGTCTCAGTAGTGGCCCCCTGGCTCTATTCAACAAACGCCTCAAAAGTTTTGTGTATCGCCGAGCAAGTTTCATTCCATTGTCTGCGGCTGAGACTTCATTCGAAAATCAAATGGCTGAGAGAGGCCAACGTTCTTTGTTAGCTGCTCGAATGGACTGTGAAAACATCACGGCTTATTCGGCAAATAACGTGAATAGAGTGAGAAGAAGAATACCGGGGGGGGGGAAGCGATTTTTTCGACAGACAGGAGCAGAATGTATTTTAGTTCAGCAGACCGCTAATGAGGGAAGTTCCTGTCTCCGTTGGCTTGTACACTGTATATTGTAACACAATAACCATATCAAAGAAATGTAGGTGGGAGGACGGTAGTTGTGGATAACTTCCAGCAACACTTTGCTTCTAAGCATTGTGGAACTGTCTGTATTGTCACTAAGCCCCGGGAACTTAGTAATAGACTGCGTTCGTAGGAGCAAGCTCTCCAGCAAAATATATTTGCATCTAACTGAATCGGTGTGCAGCGTCACTGAAAATCTGAAACCCACACAGACACATTGGCTTTATTCCGTTACATACATCGCTCCTCCAGACATACCACAATTGCCGGACGGATAAAGCTTCACGCACACATACACCCAAAAGTACTTCCAATCCACACATCGTTGGATAAAGCCTAAAGCTCCTGCCTGAGGCCTCACAGGTCCGTTTGGGAAGATGATGTCCTTTTGCAGCATCGACCCGTCCGTTTAGAGGTCGCATGAAAGCGACATGGAAATGTAACTGAGGTTACCATCGTAATAACTACGACAATCAGACTCTAGCAACACTGGTGCCTGAAATATTCAGGAAGATCTGGTGCCACCTAAACAGGATCCCAGCAGGGCACGGAAGAACTGGAGCTGATCTAAATAGGTGGGGCGTCCCTTACAGTGAATCAGAGAGTGGATCACAGTAAGCCGTGGGGCACACCGTTCAACAGCTCTCCATGAGGGAACAGTCTAGGGAAAAAGAGTGATATCCAAGACGCTACAGTTCAGACTCTTACTTATATATCAAATTCCGACACAGGCTTGTGAATGTGCAATGCTGTGTCAACGCTAATTGTTTCGTAGAATTTGCTACTGTATTAAATTTTCTTATTGAATTTCAAATGTGCGCATTTTCTTTGCAGCTTTTGTGATCTATGATTTGCTTCCCTTTTTCCTTTTTATTTCTAATTTGGAACTCGTAAATATTAGTTTGCTAAACCAAACACAAATAAATGTTAGAGACCGTGATTTCCACTTGTGTAGTACAGATATAAATACACTACTGGCCATTAAAATTGCTACACCAAGAAGAAATGCATATGATAAACGGATATTCATTGGACAAATATATTATACTAGAACTGACATGTGATTACATTTTCACGCAATTTGGGTGCATAGATGGTGATAAATCAGTGCCGAGAACAACCACCTCTGGCCGTAACAACGGCCTTGATACGCCTGGGCATTGAGTCAAACAGAGCTTGGATGCCGTGTACAGGTACAGCTGCCCATGCAGCTTCAACACGATAAAAGAGTTCATCAAGAGTACTGACTGGCGTATTGTGACGAGCCAGTTGCTCGGCCACCATTGACCAGACGTCTCCAATTGGTGAGAGATCTGGAGAATGTGGTGGCCAGGGCAGCAGTCGAACATTTTCTGTGTCTAGAAAGGCCCGCACAGGACCTGCAACATGCGGTCGTGCATTATCCTGCTGAAATAGAGGGTTTCACAGGGATCGAATGTAGGTCAGAGCCACGGATCGTAACACATCTGAAATGTAACGTCCACTGTTCAAAGTGCCGTCAGTGCGAACAAGAGGTGACTGAGACGTGTAACCAATGGCACCCCATACCACCATGCCGGGGGTTTTAATGGCCAGTAGTGTAAAATTAAAACATTCTTGAATGTCGATAACAGCCAAAAGTTATCGAGATTCTCTATTCCGGGGAAGGATGAACTGTTTATATAAATAATTAAATCTGTGCAGAACCCTGCGTTGGCGACTGCTGCTCTTTATTGAAAGAAATTTGCAGAGAAATTCACGTCGACTGTTGAGCTGCTACAGTGAAGATAGATCGCTTAGTCATCAAGACAGTTGGCATCCTTTGATCGATAAATGTCTTATTTGTGCATGCGGTGAAGCCCCCAGCGGTATGTATCCGCGATTGCCTTGACGTCTTTATCCACTGCCATGTTCGCTGTCACACACAGACACAGTGGTACCTAGGGGGGGGGGGGGGGGTGGCACCACGAAGCAGGATCTGGGGGGGGGGGGGGGCGGAAGCGAGAGGACATGGACGCCCTTCCACACATCACCACCCGCATCTGATACCGTGATAGCACAGATTCGGCCACGCAACCACTTTAAAAGAAAAACGTGTCTACTGCTGCCTATCACTAACATCTCGCCTCGTTGTGCTGGCTGAACCTGTCAAAAATGTGCTGTGAGAAGATGGGCTGCTACAACAGCAATCACAGAAGTCTGCGCTGCAAATGCTGCCTCACGCCAATCTCTGTCGAGAAGTCGAAATCAAGAACTCTCCGTCAGTGCTCCATCGAGAAGTCTTCTCTGTTTCGTGCCAGTGTCATTCAAGAACTAAATCCTCCACGAGAAAGGGTCCAGAAACTGTTTGTTGGCCAACCTGAAGCATTGCTAGAAGTCAATGAGAGGCCACATTGCCCATTGGGCTACATTGAAAATTTCTTCCGACAATGACGACACCGAAAGAAATAATGTTTGGAAGAGGAGTTGAGCGGAGAGATGGATTAGAAGCGAGAGAGGGGGGTAGTCATGGAGACACCGCGGAAGCAAGAGGACTTGGTCGCTCTTCCACCCATCGCCGCCTACATCCGCCCTCCGATGCCGTGATAGCACAGCTTCGGCCACGCAACCGACGACGGGCAGACAACGTGGAGATGGTACCTGGGACCCGCCGCAAAGCCGCGATAGCTGATGAGGGCAACCAACCCGTGCAGCACAGCTCCGACGCAACGCGCCACACCGACGCAGCGCCTGCCGCCGACAGCAGTACACGACGAACGATAACAAGAATGGTGAAACGATTCGTTCCTTCCTCCTTCCCCATAATAACTGAGTCGTGTTAGATTTATAGCTTTGTTTTGTTCTGTGTGAACAGCACGGAAATAAATACATTTCTTTCATGTTTTGAACAATTAATCAATCTTTTATATTCATACATGAACCCCTTAATTTTGGAACCATTGTGTTTGATTTCAAATAATTTACCGTGTTGATCACTAAAATTTTTGGCGCCCAGGGTGGGGCGACCTCATGGGTAATGTTCATGGTATCTGATGACACAAAATAATTTCTCCAGAGTTTGCTACAATTTTTTGCGGCCAACGTGAAGCTTCGATTAGACTTCATTCTCAAGTTGTTCTTAGTGTGAGAACTTCTAAGTTTCGAGACACGAGTCAGGAAGGATCCCCATTGCATTATTAGCATATAATAACCTCACTGTGTGAGATGTCAAACACGTGGATGGTGTTGTTGTGTGTGCTAAGTACGTTGCAAACGAGCATATAATGTAGTTATAGCGGTAGCTAGTGCAGTCAATTTTGGTTCCCGTAGCCTCCTCGTAACTTTTGATGTAATTTTAGAATGTGTAGTTTGTTGTCGTGAATATTTTGTTCCACGATTTCCACTGTTCTGTTTGCTGTTACCAGGGTTGTCATCAGCGATGTACTGTCTCTGTTCGTTCTGTGGAGTGCTTTTAGTTTTTAGTTTAGTTTCTCTATGATGCTGAGGTCTGGGACACTAATAAATATGGAAACAGTCAAGCCAAGTGAGGAAAGTTCGGGGGCTTGCGAGGAAACACAAGGCACGTTGATGGGGGACACGCAAAGTCCACTTGATCGAATCCTTGTGATATTAGAAAACCACACATCTCAGTTAACAGCCGCAGGGAAGAGAATAAAACACCGTTCGAAAGACTGGAAACTGAACTAAAGTTTTTCAATCTAAAGCTTGATCGGCAGATCGCTGAAGTTAGGCACGAATTGGCGACCGAAACCGAAAAGATACGGATGGAGGTCACCAACAGCCTGGACAAGTAGAGTAAAGAATGTGAAACGAAGGTTGTCAATTTACAAACGGGGGGAAACGCAAAGATGACTGATGTCTCTGTTCGTATAGATGAGGAAAGTAAATCATCCAAGGAAATACAAACACGAGTGTCAGTCTTCGAACAAGAAGTGCCTGCAATGCGACAAGGTGATGTCTTTGTAGCGCAGGTTACGCCAACGAATTTGCGGGCCGCACTTCCGATGTGGACATACCGCTGCCCAAGTTTGGCCGAACGCGCAGCACTCACCCGAAGGCATACCTAAAGAATTCAGACGCATGTCTGCGTGCGGAGGGAGTGGCGGAATGTAATGCTGTACTCATTGCACGCCAGACGCTGGATGAGGAGGAGGCTGACTGGTTGGACAATTTGCGAGAAGAGTAGTTACAAGGATTTCTGCACTGAATATCTAGCAACGCACTGGAACCTGGCCGCACAGGCGAGTGCAGAGGTGAATATATGTCGGGGAGAGTATGCGCCACAGTCACGCCAATCCATGGCAACCTACGCTGCTCACTTTTTGATTCTGGTAGGCTACTTGGATGGCAAAATGTCAGATGAGGAATGGTCCAGCGCGATGTGCTCACATTTTTCTGCTCATGTACAACGTGCCCTCGTCGGAGCACTGTCGAGAGAACAGTCCCCCGATATTTTAAGATCCCTGGACAAAATCTTAGATCAGGAGAAGCTAAGGACAGAAAACGGGGCGCCGCAAGGGTTTGTGCATCGCAATGACAGACACAATTGGCGGTATTACGGACGAACGAGAGAAGAGGAGAATAATTGTGAGCGAGATAGACGTCATGGTCCACACCATGGAGAACAAGGTAGGAACGAGGTGCCAAAGACGCCACGTGAACTGCGTGCAAGCGTCGCATGATGGGAGAGACGGCAAGAATAGTGCAGGCTCACCATCTCTGACCCCACCCCAGGCAGAGGAGCGTGGGACCACGCAAATGAATGATCAGAAAAAATGAGATATTGCAGGGGACGCGACAGTAGAGAAGGCCCATCACATACGTAATGTGCGGTACTGGCAGCCACAAGCGCAACACAACATTGACCAGTACTGACGTGATCCAGAACGGAGAAAGGGGACAATCGGTGTCCCCACATTGAAATAACTATGAAAGGAATTAAGACGAGAGATTCTGGGCCGGAAGTGACAGCACTTTCAATGTCTTTTTACTCAGAGCTGGCGGAAGGTGGTAGTAAATTAGCTGGGATACCCGTGAAAGGAATCTTCGGTTTTGGGGCAAAAATAAAGAATGTAGACAAACAGGTCATGGTGTCGTTAAGCGACGGAAGAAGTACTTTTCAGGTGAATGCAATTATCATCTGTGGTTTGTCGCTAGATTTTTTAATCGAGAATGATGTACTCTCAAGCAGAGCGGTGATCGTGGATTGGACCCCTAAAACCGTGGTCAGTTTGTTCGAAAATCCGATCGCATGGGGTGCAGAGGGCAGAAAGGGCACAGTTAATTTATTAAAATGTAGGGAGAATGGCCGGCCGGTGTGGCCGTGTGGTTCTAGGCGCTTCAGTCTGGAGCCGCATGACTGCTACGGTCGCAGGTTCGAATCCTGCCTCTGGCATGGATGTGTGTGATGTCCTTAGGTTCGTTAGGTTTAAGTAGTTCTAAGTTCTAGGGGACTGATGACCACAGATGTAAAGTCCCATAGTGCTCAGAGCCATTTGAACCATTTGTAGGGAGAATTAAATTTTCATAGATCGGCCACGGGAGCTAAAAGGTGATTTATTGGGGGGAACAGGCGTTCTAGATGAAGTCAGTTTGTCGTCCGCAAGTCGTGATGATAATTCCAAGAACAAAGTCGACGAAAGTGAATCTGGCGGGTATTATATGACTGCTCGTGGGTTAGAGACACTGGCGCTTGTACTATTTTTAGGGTTTAGAAGGCCAGAGGCCGTAAACGAGTACGCTCCCCTGACACCCCATGCCGCCCATGCGAATATAGATGAAGCTTTCGAAACGGAACATAACGATATACAGAGAGAGACCACAGTCAAATGCCGGGAAAGGAGCGCCGATACAATGAGAAACGTTGAAGGTGAAGCCCCTACAGCCGCAGAGAAGCTCACGTGGAGTGTAAAATGCGAGAGCGATTGCAGAGTGGCAGAGAAGCACTGTGAAGTGCACCATAGAAGTACTAGTGCCCACTTGCCAGCAGTAGAAGACGATGTTGTTCCTTCCACGGTCGCAAGATTTCCTAAAGTAAGACGGTTTTCGGAGGACTGCGGGTGTTTTCGAGTGTCGAAGTGGCGAGATAAATTGATCACGTCTCCTTGGAAACAAGGAACACAGTAGATGGCGCCCTGTGTACAGACGATCAGCCAGAAGTGTGCGTGGGTAACTCAGACGTTGATCCGGCAGGAATACTTAGAAAGAGTGTTTAAGCTAACCCATCGTTGCAACTGCAGCAGAGACAGGAGATGGAAAAAAGAATCCTGGAATACAGGGATACATTATCGTTCCTACTGGGAAGATTTCGGGGAGCGGTCCATAAGTTTAGAGTAACGTGTGACCGGCCGCCGAGAAGGAAAACTTACCCAGGCTACTAGGGAAGCGATACGGGCGATGGAGGCAGCCGGAGTCATATTGCGGGCCACGTCGTAATATGTTAATCCACTCGCGATTGTGCCCAAGAAAGATGGGTTGGTACGTTGTTGCCTCGACGCGAGGATCGTAAATGATCATATTGAGGCAGATGGAACAAGGGCAGAACCTATCCAGGACATAATGCGCCAGTTCTCTGGAAAAATTTAGATGTCAGTCTTTGATATTACAGCCGGTTTCAATCAAGTTGAGCTGTATCCATTATGCCGAAAATAGGCTGCCTTCTTATTCGACGGGGAACAGTACGTGTACAACCGAGTACCATTCGGGCTAATGGTATCATTTGTAGTGTGTGGACAGAAAGTTGGAAATTGTGGGTCTCACGGGGAGCGTGTCAGAGATAAGTTCCTGCAGTCGCACTATTATCTGTGTCCTCGGTGGCTCAGTCGGACAGTCTGCCTTCGGCAGTGACACAGTGCCGACCGTGTTGCCTGCCGGCCGCGCTGTGTTGCGCGCGCCTGTTTGTTTACGCCGGAGCAGCTTCGCGTGTGTGGTGTTGTGAGTCTAGAACGAGATGGCACACTCGTACAAAAAAACGACTTTGAAGTTCAGTTTTGCGAACGACTATACACGACCAAAGGCACACGAGATTGAACGTTTCTTCAGAGAAGAGGTAAAAATCGATCCACAGGAAATCGTGGGAATCAATTTATCGCTCGTTTCAAGCGTCGTCTATGTCAAGCTTGTTGACGAGGCTGCTTGCGAAAGACTTCTACAACGATCACCGAACGGGTATCGTTTCTGTCATGCCGACGGGAATGTTGGTGCGGTTACAGTCGATCATGCGGGAATGGGGATCCGCACTATACGAGTCTTCGAACTTCCGTTTGAGGTCCCGTCTGAACTTGTTACCGACGCCTTTCGACCATACGGTACAGTTCTATCCCATGTGGCCGAAAAATGGACGAGTTTTACCACGTACCCCGTTTTAGATGGGGTGAGACAAATACGGATAGAACTGCGAAAGCACGTCCCCTCTTATTTGCATATAGGAGGTTGTCGAGCGATTATAATCTATGATGGGCAACCTTGCACTTGCTCGGGGTGCGGGAAACAAGGTCACGTCCGCTCGGAATGCCTCCAGCGACGTTTAGTGCAAACTCAACGGGATGACGTTCAGGCGCCACAACAGACGACTGTCTTACCGTTGACCTTTGTGGAAGCCCTGAGAGGCGACGTGAGGGAGATTTCCGATGGGCACCAGCAGCTGCCCCCTATAGAGAACATGGACACCAACGGACTGGAACTCCGACCACCGGTTCCACCACAGCAGACACAGGACACCACACAAGAGATGCAGCTGACGGCCGCTCCAGGCTCATCCGTGGTGGCTGCCAGTGCTTCCACCGAGAGCGTGATAGGCCAGGCCCAAGACGGAGGATACGCAACCCAAACAGCCGATGCGGAAGCAAGGCAACGGAAACAGCGTTCGCCGAAGAGAAGAAAGAAGCGTCGACTGACTTCTGCTGACGATAGCCATAGTCTCGAGGGGACAGTGGACGACAACGACAGTATCGACCTGAGACCAGTGGATTCAACAGATACCGAGATGACGATGCAGGAACTACACAGCGACGATAACTTGAACTCTCCTTCTGGTGACCGGAAGTCGGAAGTGGAGATGACAACTGTCCAACATCAGAGCGATGACAACGTTGCTTCCCATCCTTCGACCAGTTCCGGAAATATGCTGGGGGACTGGGCGCAAGAAATGGACCAACAGGAACAGGATGAAAGTACGAACGCGACGATTGAGGATAGTCCTGGCCAGAGGCCGGGAGGGGTCGGAAAATGTTGAACAACTTAGTGTGTTGAGGAGCGCCGGGCGTGCAGATAGACGCTTAGTGACACCGCCCTACGACTGATGAACACAAGCCAGGCGTACCGCATTGCCACGATAAACATTAATGGCATACGGACACCGCTTAAAATTCAAATGCTGAAAGATATGTTACGCGCTGCGGACGTGGATATTGTACTCCTACAAGAAGTGCGTTTCACATCGCCGCCAGAGTTCTACGGTTACGACGCACATTATTCAGTGCACGATGAAAGTGGATGCGGTGTGGCGATTCTCACCAGGGAAGGAATAGGACTGGAGGACGTCGTGTCTCTCCCTTCGGCACGTGGCATAGCGATCACTGTCGACGGCGTTCGTTTCATCAATTTATACGCACCATCTGGCTCCACAAAACGAAGAGAAAGGGCGACTTTTTACACCGAAGAGATAGCACCGTTGTTCGCTGGACGCTATGATAACTATATAGTGGGCGGCGACTTTAATTGTGTCGTCGACAAAAAGGACCAAGTACCTCATCATGTGCCATGCATGGAACTGCGTGCGTTGATTACCGAAATGGCGCTTCTGGATACCTGGGAACTGCAGCTTGGTGGCAGACCGGGTTATACGTTTGTCACGGGACACTCTGCGAGTAGACTTGATAGAGTGTATGTGACACGAGCTCTACGGACGGCGATACTGGATGCCGAAATCTGGCCAGCGGCTTTTACGGATCATATGGCGTACGTCTGTACGATATCACTAACGCGTCAGAAGATATGGGGGAGTAAGGGTCACTGGAAAATGAATTGTGCACTTTTACGTGACACTTAATGTCACCGGTCGATAGAGGCGGCCTGGGAGACCTGCGTTCGCCGCCAACGAGCATACACCTCGGTTCTCCAGTGGTGGATTAAATGCGCAAAACCAACGTTACGGAGAACGTTGATACGATACGGGCAGGACAAATCGCAGTGGAACCGCACGACGGCTGATTTTTATTTTACAGCCCTGAGGGAGCTGATAACCCAACAACCATCGCCGGAAAGGCACACGGCCATGCGAAGGATAAAAGCCAAGTTATTACAGCTGACGAGACTAAGAATGGAAGGTATAATGGTCCGGGTGAGATTGGCGGACACAGTTGCTGCCGAAACCCCCTCCATGCACCACGTGGTACGTGAACGCCAACGACGACGCAGGACATTGATCAGGGAACTAATCTCTGAAACTGGCCAGCAAGTTGTGCACCAGCGTGATATTGCGCATGTGTTCACCGGCTACTTCCGCCAGTTATATGGACCTGTACATGTGAACCACGAGACACTACATGATGTCATCTCGGAAATGCCAGATAGAGGACCACCACTTGATGCAGAGACTTTCATCACAGCGATAACAGAGGACGAGCTGACAGACGCAATTGCCAGGGGGGCTCCGAACAAGTCCCCAGGACAGGACGGCTTCCCAATTGAATTTTACCGCGCCTTAGCATACCTCATGGGACGGACCTGGATTCAGATGTACAACGAACTCCTGTTACCGCAGATTGCAATACCTGCCGAATTCACGGAGGGTATCATCATCCCAATACCCAAACCACGCGGTGGCAGAAGTCCAGGAGATTATAGACCACTCACTCTCTTGAACTGGGACTATAAGATTTTCGCGCGCATCCTTGGGGCTCGCCTGCGGTATTCACTTTCTGATAGACTCCTCGTAGATAAAACTTGCCTCGGCGGTAAGAGTAACGTACATACGGCGCTCGATGATTACCAAGATATCATCGCATTAGCAGCGGCATGCCGAGTGCGTGGGGCACTCGTCGCTATTGACTTCGATCATGCGTTCGACAGAGTGGATAATACCTTTTTGCATGCGGTGATGGGCAGATTGGGAATCCCACAGGCCTTCATCCTAGTGATCATGCGACTGTTACACGGCGTACGATCAAAGGTCTCGGTGAATGGGCGGGGCACTGACTACATTGTTATTTCAAGGTCAGTTCGTCAAGGTTGCCCCCTTTCGATATTTTTGTATGTAATGGCTTTGGAACCCTGTCTATATGGTCTCCGACGACGGTTGGAGGGAGTGCCGTTGCCACAACTGACCTTTCATTGCCGCGCTTATGCTGACGATGTGATGCTGGTGGCACGGACAGGCGAAGAAGTACGTACGGCGTTGGCATGGATTCAGCGATACGGGATGGCGGCAGGAAGCGTGCTTAATCTACAAAAATCACGGTGCATGAATGTCGGTCGAGGATTACAACCGGGGGAGGAAGGCCTGCTCATCTTAGTTAAGACCATAAAATGCCTAGGTATTACGTTCCACACGGATGTGCAGCGGACAGCAGCGGATAACTGCCGACGCATATTGAAGCTGATGCGGACAATGGTGCTGTTACAGAAATTAAGAGCGTTGGATATGATTCAGACGGTGACCTATGTTAACGTATACCTAGCACCGAGACTCACTCACGAAGCGCATGTCCTGCCTTTAACGCGCACAATGGCATCACGGATACAAGCAACTTTCGGAACCTACGTGAGTGTGGGACACCTGTTTAAGATCCGATACACAACGCTTACGCTACTACCTGGAGAGGGTGGACTTGGTCTAGTGAACGTATATGAAAAGGCACGGGCGTTATTCGTCAGTACGATTTTCCGACAGTGGCGCGGTCAATTTCGCAATATCTCGGGTGCGTTGGCCGATGTACTAGCGCCCACTTCAATGCTGCCCCCAGTCAATGTGGGCCATATTTCACCGAAACTGTCACATTTCAAGTCTTTTTTTTGGAGCTTAGCTATGTCAGAGATTCCTTCCCAACAACACGACTACCGACGACGCGAGACGTGTACCAGCTCTTACTGCGCCAGTGCCCCAGGAATACCCTGGAAAAGAAGTACCCAGACAAGAACTGGCGACAGATACGGCGCGTTATACGGAACGTTTACCTCCCAACGTCAGTACGCTCAACATGGTATGTGGTGATAAATAGGAAGTTCGCAACGAATCAACGGCGGCACGTGATTCATTTGGCAGATACTCCACTATGTTTAGGCTGCGCAACAGTGGACACTGATGAACATCGTTTAGCATGTAGTGGGACGGCTCCAGTGTGGCACTTGGCACAACAGATATTGGCGTTCCTGTTACGCTCCGTCCCTCAAACAATTTCATCAGACACACTTTTTTCCCCCAAGAATCTTATTTCCCGGTCCAAAAAACCAATGCAGTGACATGGGTGCGGGGAATGGTGGTGGGCTACGTGTATAACGAATCGGAAAAGGACAAAATTGGTTTTTGGCATTTTCTCCTGGATGGACACACGAAGCTGCAACAGCATAAGAAATATAGGCAAGACTTCGCTAATTACTTGCGACTTACATTTACCGACCCGCCGGCCAGATGGGGTGTGACGGGTGAGAGATGAGATAGACGAAGAAGCCGAGATAGACATCGATCACACTTACGGACCCTTAGTTAATTTCGAGAAGACGACCCAGTCTTACATCAACGTCTGGAGAACGAGTCGATAGATGGCTCTCTTGCTCTATCGAACGTCGGGTCGTGAGCAGGTGTCGCCCCCGACACGAATTTCATATCATTGCTACAGGAGCATGTTTCTTTTGTATTTGTACTATCCGCAATGTCTTCATGTCGTTCATTTGGACGTTTTCAGTTTTATTCATTTCCTTAATTAATTAATTTTCTAATTAGCCACTATTTGTTAACATATGGACTTTGTAGACACTATTTATGCGATAGTACAACAAAATGTATGTCAGCAAAGGTGGTAAGCCTGACATTGGTTACAAAAAAAAACAAATAATAAAAAAATAAAAAAATAAAAAATAATAAAAAAATAAAAAAGTGCTTCCCTTGAAAAAAAAAGAAAAAAAGATGGCAGAGCACTTAAAAAAAAGGTTGGTGGAGCACTTGCCCGCGAAAAAAAATATGGCTAGAGCGAAAAAAAAGAAAAAAAAGTGGCAAGCGTCGTGCGGTCTAAACTTATAGTCGCCTGTTTGCGTCCAACTGTACTTTTCTTTTTTTACCACAGTCGGTCTAAAGTTATGAGAAAAAAAAAAAATAAAAAAAGTCAGTAGAGCACTTGCCCGCGAAAAAAAAGCAAAAAAAAAAAGGCAGTAGATCCCGGGTTCGAGTCCTGGTCGGGGCACACATTTTGTTCTGTCCCCATTGATATATATATCAACGCCCGTCAGCAGCTGACGGTATTTATATAATTCTAATTTAGATACAAATACAGGGTTATTACAAATGATTGAAGCGATTTCACAGCTTACAATAACTTTATTATTTGAGATATTTTCACAATGCTTTGCACACACATACAAAAACTCAAAAAGTTTTTTTAGGCATTCACAAATGTTCGATATGTGCCCCTTTAGTGATTCGGCAGACATCAGGTCGATAATCAAGTTCCTCCCACACTCGGCGCAGCATGTCCCCATCAATGAGTTCGAAACGGTAAGGCTTCTGCTTTAGCCCTTTCCGTAAGATTTTCCAAACCGTCGGCTGTGGTACGTTTAGCTCCCTGCTTGCTTTATTCGTCGACTTCCGCGGGCTACGCGTGAAACTTGCCCGCACGCGTTCAACCGTTTCTTCGCTCACTGCAGGCCGACCCGTTGATTTCCCCTTACAGAGGCATCCAGAAGCTTTAAACTGCGCATACCATCGCCGAATGGAGTTAGCAGTTGGTGGATCTTTGTTGAACTTCGTCCTGAAGTGTCGTTGCACTGTTATGACTGACTGATGTGAGTGCATTTCAAGCACGACATACGCATTCTCGTCTCCTGTCGCCATTTTGTCTCACTGCGCTCTCGAGCGCTCTGGCGGCAGAAACCTGAAGTGCGGCTTCAGCCGAACAAAACTTTATGAGTTTTTCTACGTATCTTTAGTGTGTCGTGACCATATGTCAATGAATGGAGCTACAGTGAATTTATGAAATCGCTTCAATCATTTGTAATAGCCCTGTATATTGGGGAGATTGCAAGGTGCACGGAGCCATGAGAGAATTAACGACCCATTAACAACAGTTGAGCTGATATTCTGGCATGTCTGCTTATTGCCATAGGAGGGTTCCTACAAGTGTTAAACCGAACGCCAACGGCCTTGCCACTCTGGTAACACCGGTTTAAAAAAAAAAAAAAAAAAAAAAAAAAAAAGTCGGATAGAGCGTCTGCCGTGTAAGCAGGAAGTCCCGTGTTCGAGTCCCCGTCGGAGCACACATTTTTCAACTGTTTCCGTTGATATTTATCAACGCCTGCAAGCAGCGAAAGGTCTAGTTTTAATTATAACTTCATTCTTCGAGCGCTGCAAGATCACCAACGATATCTGTACAGATACCAGCTTCATACAGGAGAGAGTTACCCACAGCACAAGACCAACAGCCAGAAATTCGGAGCGTAAAGGACTTACTGATGTACGGCGTTGGGGGAGAGGATGTGCGAATTAGATATACTGCTCTATTGTTTGCGATTTGAGCGGAGGCTATGTTTCCGATGGAACGTGAGAGAACGAAGGTGGAAAATTTGGCTACCTGACGCCCTTTTAGAAGATTTAATCAATCGCTATCACCAGCATCTTGGCCATTGTGGGGTAACAACGTTTTATGCGGCAGTCGCCAAGGAGTGGGAACATACCGTTCTCAGACGGAAAGTTACGGAGGTAGTTAGAAAATGCTACATGTGCCAGCGTGTAAAACATGGAAACGCGGTTGTGCGAGGTGAAATGCATGTCATCACACCAGAAGCTCCAAATGACTTGGTATGCGTTGATCATTGCGGCCCTCTGCCGAAGGGGCAGTTCGGGCGGCAGTTTATTTTCATTGTTGTGGACGCATTTACTAAGCACGTCAGGGTTTACGCCACGAACCGAACCACAACGAAAAGCTGTGTCAGAATTTTGACGGAAGATTATGTGCGAACATGTGGGAAGCCCAAGAGAGTCCTCTCAGACCATGTCACAATTTTCACATCTCGGAGATGGAAGGCAGGATTAGAAAAGGAAGTGATCAAAGTGACATTCTTCTCAGTTAGGATCCCTCAATCTAACCCTACAGAACGGTACAGTTGGGAGTGTTCTTTAGAATATTGGTTCCTGACAGCCACAATGCCTGGATACAGCACGTACCGAAGATACAGAGATACTTCAACTAATTCATGCATTGCAGTACAGGGTACAGACCAATAGACCTACAGTTCCAAAAATCGGAGAAGTCTGTGCCTGACAGGATCATCGTACCGCCGACAGGAGGAGAAGCAGAGACACACCAAAAACGAATGAAACGAGCCCGAGAGTTCATGATGGAGAAGGTGACGAAGGGAATCGAAAGAGAGCAAGGAAAACGGACGAAGACTTACGAGATCGGTGACCGAATCCTCGTAAGAATGCATAGGCCATCGAATGCCTGTATGAGGGCGCATACTCGGTTAGACAGGTAGTAGCACCCAGTGCTTACGCAATTTATGAAGGCGAGCGCGAGGTTGGAATTCTTAACGCCCGCAGCCTGAGACGTACGTGGCTCAATAGAGTATTGCACGACAGTAGTGGTGCAGAAAACTGTAGATGTCTGTTAATAGCACGCTGCATTCTGTGAATAGATTTTCTGTTGTAATAATTAATATGTAGTTTCTGTGCTTTGATAGTTATTTTTGAGTGTGTCTGGACTGTGAGCCACTTAGTGTGAATATGGAGAGATGATATGACGGTTACATGTGTGTGTGCGTGGGTTTCGTGAGCCGTCGCAACTTGCAGCACAAGGCTGAGAGGAGCCGCTCCCTTCTGACAGAATTATACTTCCCATAGCGCGAGATTATCATACAGCTCACGAAACCGCATTGCCATGTCAATGACATTCAATTTTTGTTTGTTTATTTGTTGTATGTATTTAACTGTGACGCAGTGTGATGGACCCATGTTTTATTGTATTACCATGCGAGGTGTTCAGTGTAATGACTCTACCGTGAAAGGTGAAAACCAGTCACGCACCAACGTTTGATGAGATTTCTGTTGCAGCATACAGAGGCGTAAGAAAGCTACCTTGTCGCTGGCGGAGTAGACATTTTACCTTTGCAAAGTAGTGCATGAAAGGTGGACTGAAGCATGTTAGGATTATTTAGCACGTACGAATTTAAAGGTTGGGTAAAATATCGCGAATGTACAAAGTAAAGTACACAAAAGGTTTCCTTTTAGATAATAGACAATCTAGGCTTCGGCACGGCTCGCACAGCTGACACTATTGAAATTAGTTTTTAAAAAAAATTTCGTTCTAAAGTTATATCAATAGAAAGTTAAGTACAGGAACAATTTTTTTTCTTAATATTCGAGTCCGTCCACTCGACTCGCATAACTGACACTATGCAACCTAGTAAATTAGAAGGAGGCACTTTAGACATATTTCCTGTGAGTTCTGTGGAAGAAGGAGGTACAAATGTTATTTTTGTACGTCTTATAAGGTAACCATACATACGCACTGTTGATGAAAACGTGAAGTTGTTACACGTCCCATACTGTCTACCATATCCTTATCATCCCAATAAATTGTGTCGTCGAAAAATTTATTGTTTTCAAATGGCTCTGAGCACTATGGGACTTAACATCTTAGATCATCAGTACCCTAGAACTTAGAACTACTTAAACCTAACTAACCTAAGGACATCACACACATCCATGCCCGAGGCAGGATTCGAACCTGCGACCGTAGCAGTCCCGCGGTTCCGGACTGCAGCGCCTAGAACCATACGGCCACCGCGGCCGGCTTTTATTGTTTTGTGTGACCAGAAGTTTGAACTGACATCCATTATGTATCGATTTAATAGCGCCCTTCGGTGAACAATACCACTTATGGGCAACTTCTATGTCACTTGCCTTAATTCTGTATTGTGCAATTCCCGTGCTGGCACTACTGACAAATAAGTCTGTTATAAATATTATTGCTGTGCAAAGTGAACTTTTGTTTCACATGTCTATGTGTAGTCTAGATGTATAGTATTCTCATCTGTGATGTCATGAACAGTATTATTGTGAGCGGTTTATTTTTGATTTACACTTGTCTTGAATACATGTTTATTTTGCATACATCTTGCATACGTCTGTGACGTTATCATCACGTTCACTGTGTTCAGTGTCATTTGTGTTACACAAGTATTGTTTACTTGTTTTCATCTTCATATACTTGTGCATGTCTTGTTTAATGTACATATATGACGTTATGACCACGTTCATTGGGTTCAATAGTATTTGTGTTCCTCATGCACTGTTTACTTGTTTTGATCTTCATTTATTTGTGCATGTCTTGTCTTGCAACGTTATCGTCAAGTTCAATGTAACTGTGTTCTTCATGAACATTTAATTTGTAAGGAAATTATTTATCTGCACATGTCTTGTACTTCTTTACTAATGGCAGCCATATATGTAAATGGTCGACTGGGTTTCACATTCTATGGCACGACTGAAAACGTAATATCCGCAAAGTATCTCATATCATTGAATGAAGTGTTTGTGTAACTGCTAGGGAGTGAAGATTTTTGTTTTGTTTTGAAGTGTGCGCGCGACAGGCCAAGTGAACATAGATGGGCCACTTTGCCATGACTTTCAACCGTCTGTATCAGAAGCTTAATAGTCATGACAAGGAGCTGTGTGATACCGCAGCCGCTTTCGCCGAGTCGCCGCGAGCGCCCGTGGAGGAGAAAGCCTTGCAGACGTCAGCGCCTCATTCAAGGATGGACCGATGGGAAGGGCCTGTCTGACAACGAGAAGCGAGCCGTGCCGAGAACTGATGGGCATCTGCAGTCATAAGGACGGAACGCCAAGAATGTGCGCGCGAAAGCATCTAAGTTCTTCTGACCTGGCGGCATTCATTCTACCCGCCTCGGAAAGCAGGGATTGCCGGCAATTCCAGCACCCCACGGGCACAGGGAGCAGCGTACAAAAAGCTCGTGTAATTGTCACAGGGAGGCGTGTGAAAACAGCCAGCGTACTTAAGAAGATGATTTTCTCGACAGTGGGGACATTCCTTGTAAATGTTGGATGCCGGCAGATTTTGAAATGGAGCCCAAACATGAGTCTGTTCAGGGCTCACGCAGAGAGAGCGGCTATAAAGAAGTGTTGTGTAGCTGCTCTCCCAACAGCCTCGGAATGCAGGAAAAATTCTTAAGAACGTGAAATCGTGAGAAAGATGCCAATTCGTGAGGCACACGCCAGCCCACGCCAGACAGAAAATTTCCACCCTGCATGGAGAGGCGTGGGGATGAAACAGCGATCTGTCATTGGGCTACATTGAAAATTTCGTCCGTCAATGACAACGCCAAAAGGAATAATGTTTCGAAGAGGAGTTGAGCTGAGAGATGTATGAGAAGCGAAAGAGGGGGTGGAGGGGGGGGAGCGTCGAGACACGGCGGAAGCGAGAGGACATGGACGCCCTTCCACACATCGCCACCCGCTTCTGATACCGTGATAGCACAGCTTCGGCCACCCAACCACTTTAAAATATAAACGTGTACTGCTGTATATCACTAACATCTCGCCTCGTTGTGCTGCCAGAACATGTCAAAAATGTGCTGTGAGAAGACAGGCTGCTACAACAACAATCACGGAAGAAGTCTACGCTGCAAGTGCTGTTTCACGCCGGTCTCTGTCCAGAAGTCGAAATCAACGACTCTCCATCAATCCTCCATCGAGAGTCTTCTCTGTTTCACGCCAGTGACATTCAAGAAATAAATCCTCTACGAAGAAGGCTCCAGAAACTGCTTGTTGGACAGTCTGAAGCATTGTTAGAGGTACTGCCAATGAGAGGCCACATTACCCTCTTTCTTCCGAAAACTTTATTCTTACTGGAGCTAATCTCTTAATTTCTCACAATACTTGCAACGGTATTGTAGGAGACCCCTCACAATGAATGTGAGAGCTCAGACTAATATGAGGAAATTCATGCTACGTGTCCTCCGTATGGCGACAGTTGTTCTCCATATCTAGATAATTTTTAAGGCACCATCCGTTCAATGTGTGCCGTGCTTCATATGTCATAGCCATGCTTCTTGCGGGTCGCTAACCTCCGAGTCTCGGTGACAGAGTATCGGGGTGATGAAATTTCATGGGGGACCTATTTGTGTGCGTTTCCTCACCCGCCAAGTCTTGCAAGTTAGCACCATGACCAGCTTCCTACCACGTGAAAATCAAAGGGCGAAATTTGGTATAATAGGAGTTCTGATTTACAGAATGCAGGGGTCTCCTGCAGTTCCAGCCATTTATTTTACACTACAGCACAGTCGCGGGCAAATTCCGTGAAAAAGTCATTCTCGGTCGCCATCCCCCGACAACAGTGTGGGAACGGTCAGCGACCGCCGGCTGAGTACACTACAGGCGACGGGGGACCCCTGAGCTTGCAGCGCAACATTAATGAAACTTCGGGTGGTTTATCTTCACTAAAGACAAATAAACCTATGTCATCAACAAAACAATTGGCCACGCGCGCGGGGTCAGCTGTCCAAGTTGGAGAGCACAGGAAGTGCTAGGCCGGCGTGGGGAGGAGGGTGGTGGGCACAAGGGACTGGGGGTGTTTTCTTGAGTTGGAATTATCACGGATTTGCCACGACTGTCATTATATTCTACGCCGGGCGTTGTCACCAGCTGCAGTGCAGCAATTATCAATTCTCCCTCCGAGAACTGTTTCAGGTAATTAAGTCATATGAGTAATTACAGCCGGTAAGTGTGGCCGAGCGGCTCAGGCGCGTCAGTTTGGAACCGCGAGACCGCTACGGTCGCAGGTTCGAATCCTGCCTCGGTGATGTCCTTAGTTTAGTTAGGTTTAAGTAGTTCTAAGTTCTAGGGGACTGATGACCTAAGATGTTAAGTCCCATAGTGCTCAGAGTCATGCTATATTACCATTTGTTGTTGTGCCTGAAGATCAGTCAGTCTTGGTATTCGTGGTCTCTGAGCCGTGGCAGCTGGCGGTAGGGTGTTCCACTTGCATCGCTGATATCGATATTCGGCTGTCCTGCTATCTTTGACTGCTCCCTGGCGGTTTTCCGAGTGAACGTGTGCCGAGTGAACCTCGCGTCGGCGTTCAACGAGCCAACTTGTGTTGAAAACTGTGGTGTCACCGCTAGACACCACACTTGCTAGGTGGTAGTTTTAAATCGGCCGCGGTCCATTAGTACATGTCGGACCCGCGTGTCGCCACTGTGTGATCGCAGACCGAGCGCCACCACAAGGCAGGTGTAGAGATACGGACTAGCACTCGCCCCAGTTGTACGGACGACGTAGCTAGCAATGCACACTGTCGAAGCCTCGCTCATTTGCAGAGCAGATAGTTACAATAGCCTTCAGCTAAGTCAATGGCTACGACCTAGCAAGACGCCATTAGTAACACTGCATGTATCTAAGGAGTCTCACTTGTATCGCCACAATCTCCAGATGTACCAAAAGGATGGATTAAAGTTAAGTATTCCAGAAGCTACGTACTTTTCTTTATAGCATTCATTACGTATCCTGTTTCAGACCTCACGCCATCCCGCTTTAACTTAGCGCGTGCCTTTCGGCTTCCTCTCATTGTGTCTAGGCTGTCTTGTCTAGACACAACAAAAACAAGCCTGCGTCCCTGACCGTGGTGCATGGGCCTCGCCGTGTTCGCCGCCCTTGTCTTTTGGCGCGCGCCGGATGTAAGGTGCCGACCATTGGGCGCCTTGACGTGCAAAACTGCGGCGGGTTCGTTGTCTCACGCTGAACAGCTTCCCAGCTCGTAAATTGTAAGCTCCAAGTTACGTGTGACTTTTACTCCGTGTTCAGCTAAGAAGGTTGTTGAAATTTTTTGTGGCGTGGGTAGCTGCCGGAGACGGTTCTGAACTAGGTTCCACAGTGGCTATTTTAAGGAGGCTGACGTTCCTTATTCCGTTTCTGATCATCCGTGAAGTGTGTGTTTTAATGGTTGTCATGTAAATTTTAACATATTGTCCGATTTGGGACTGGGTGCGATTGTGTAGAGCTAACGGTTTAATCATTTGTCACGACCGCATATTGTACGTTTATTTAGCGTTGAAAGTGCCTTAAGCCAACTGGAAGTGATGTCTAAGTTTCCTGCTAATTTACTGGGAGACGGGTAATGTTAGATTATTGCTCCATAATAATTTGGGGGCGTGCTTATATTCCAGTGTGGCTGTGATTTGACCTTGTCTTCATTGCAATCTGTTTGTGCTGCAGGTCATTAGTTAAGACTGCTCGTTCCATGGCGTCGGCGCTCATTGTGGGGCCGGTCGGACTATGTTATAAATATATACCGCCTGCTATGTGACACTGTGCACAAGCATTGGGAAGTGAACGCTCGTATTACCTGGTGGCCGTAGCGTTATTGCTTCCAAATACTGCAGTGGGCCCTAACTCTGTTTTCTAAAGTTAAGTGCAATTTGGGAATCATTCTGAATTATTATGTCCGTTACTTAAGTGAGGCCACTTTTTTAATATTAGGATTTCTGTAAGACATTTTACTGGTTATTACTAGCTATTCTTATTTAACATTTGTGTATCTTTAATGAACGTGCAACTTGTTGTTATTCCTGCGTACAAGTTTTGCGACCTTGGTTGGCCCACTTTGTATATTTAGTATAAGCATGATTCATTATGGACCTTTATGTGGGCAGTTCAATTTTATTAAGCTTTAAGATCTCTTTGTTCTTTATGAATTTGTGGTATTACATGGCTGTGTAACTTTATTTGGAGGTGAATAGTGTTATTAGTCTCTTGAGGCATGGTCAAACAAGAACGATTGTTTGTGATTGATTATTCACCGTGCCTACTATCAAAGATTTTGGTTGCGGACGCAAAATCATATGTATTTTATTCGTGTTGATGTAATTCAATTAAAGCGAAGATTTGTGTATTACATCAGTAAGAAGGCAAACGTCCGAATTGAAGTTTATAGTAAAGTCTGTTTTGTCCATCACCAGTGATCCCGGGCTTCCTATTACCTTTAAATAACAGTGATGAGATCGTAATTTTGATTCTCTAAAGAATTGAATAGTACCACGGTTCAGTCTCTTTCCACTATTACTCGTATACTTAAATATTATATAAAGTTTTATATTATTAAATGTTTATACTGTTCAAGAGATTTGTCTATCTCAAAACTTTCTGGCTCGTTATCTTTGAAGATTATCTTATTCAAGAGTTAATCGAATCCAAGGTGGATTTTGTGCTCTGCAGTGATTTTTAATAAACATTGTAAAACATAATACATTTAATCAGCCCACATGTCCATAAATAAACTCTGCATTCGTATCCACCCACTCCTGCACATTCGGAGCGGGAGTAGGCACGGCGTTCTGATGGACGGTGCCAACTCCAGCAGTGGAGGCTACGAATGCCGCCCGTCAGCCATGGCAGGTGACGGGAGAAGCTGGTGGGACCAAGGCGGCGGCTGTCAGCGCACAGGAAGTGGCCGGGAGGGCTGCTGCGACGGGGGTTTCACCCCGGGCATGCAAGTAACGTCTGAATGAGTGCGCTTACGGAAAAGTGACGAACACCAAACAACAGAAGGAAATGAGGCCATAAAGCACATGTTAGTACCCAGACAATAAGTTAATTACTTTGGGAATTTGACGACGAAAGGTGAGAAATTACAAAAATGTCTTCAGCTGTAATGAGAAACTAGGTTCCTAACGAAAATGACTAGCTGATACTGAATGATTTAATTAAATAATACACAGGGTGGTCCATTGATAGTGACCGGGTCAAATATCTCACAAAATAAGCATCAAACGAAAAAACTGCAAAGAACGAAACTTGTCTAGCATGAAAGGCGAAACCAGATGGCGCTATGGTTGGCCCGCTAGATGGCGCTGCCATAGGTCGAACGCATATCAACTGCGTTTTTTAAAATAGGAACCCCCATTTTTTATTACATATTCGTATAGTACGTAAAGAAATATGAATGTTTTAGTTGGACCACTTTTTTCGCTTTGTGATAGATGGCGCTGTAATAGTCACAAACGTATAAGTCCGTGGTATCACGTAAGATTCTGCTAGTGCGGACGGTATTTGCTTCGTGACGCATTACCCGTGTTAAAATGGACCGTTTACCAATTGCGGAAAAGGTCGATATCGTGTTGATGTGTGGTTATTGTGATCAAATTGCCCAACGGGCTGTGCTATGTATGCTGCTCTTTATCCTGGACGACATCATCCAAGTGTCTGGACCGTTCGCCGGATAATTACGTTATTTAAGGAAACAGTTCAGCCACATGTGAAACGTCAACCATGACCTGAAACAAATGATGATGCCCAAGTAGGTGTTTTAGCTGCTGTCGCTGCTAATCCGCATATCAGTAGCAGACAAATTCCGCAAGAATCGGGAATCTCAAGAACGTCGGTGTTGAGAATGCTACATCAACATCGACTGCACCCGTACCATATTTCTATGCACCAGGAATTGCATGGCGACGACTTTGTACGTCTGGTACAGTTCTGCCAGTGGGCGCAAGAGAAATTACGGGACTATGACAGATTTTTTGGACGTGTTCTATTTAGCGACGAAGTGTCATTCACCAACAGCGGTAACGTAAACCGGCATAATATGCACTATTGGGCAACGGAAAATCCACGATGGCTGCGACAAGTGGAACATCAGCGACCTTGGCGGGTTAATGTGTGGTGCGGCACTATGGAAGGAAGTATAATTCGTCCCCATTTTATCGATGGCAATCTAAATGATGCAACGTATGCTGATTTCCTACGTAATGCTCTACCGATGTTACTACAAGATGTTTCACTGCATGACAGAATGGCGATGTACATCCAACATGATGGATGTCCGGCACATATCTCGCGTGCGGTTGAAGCGGTATTGAATAGCATATTTCATGACAGGTGGATTGGTCGTCGAAGCACCATACCAAGGCCCGCACGTTCACCGGATCTGACGTCCCCGGATTTCTTTCTGTGGGGAAAGTTGAATTATATTTGCTATCGTGACCCACCGAAAACGCCTGAAAACATGCGTCAGCCCATTGTCAATGCATGTGCGAACATTACGGAAGGCGAACTACTCGCTGTTAAGTGGAATGTCGTTACACGCATTGCCAAATGCATTGAGGTTGACGGACATCATTTTGAGCATTTATTTGCTGTAACAGCATGCGTTCTCAGAAATGATAAGTTCACAAAAGTACATGTATCAAATTGGAACAACCGAAATAAAATGTTCAAACGTACCTACGTTCTGTATTTTAATTTAAAAAACGTACCTGTTACCAACTGTTCGTCTAAAATTGTGAGCCATATGTTTGTAACTATTACTGCGCCTTTTACCACAAAGCGTAAAATTTGGTCCTACTAAAGCATTCATATTTCTTTACGTACTACACGAATATGTCATGAAAAATGGGGGTTCCTACTTAAAAGCCGGCCGCGGTGACCGTGCGGTTCTAGGCGCTGCAGTCCGGAACCACGGGACTGGTACGGTCGCAGGTTCGAATCCTGCCCCGGGCATGGATGTGTGTGATGTCCTTAGGCTAGTGAGGTTTAAGTAGTTCTAGGGGCTGATGACCTAAGATGTTAAGTCCCATAGTGCTCAGAGCCATTTGAACCATTTGGACCTACTTTAAAAAAAAACTCAGCTGATATCCGTTTGACTTATGGCAGCGCCATCTAGCGGACCAATCATAGCGCCATCTGGTTTCGCTCTTCACGCTAGACGAGTTTCGTTCTTTGTAGTTTTTTCGTTTGACGCTTATTTCGTGGCATATTTGGCCCGGTCACGATCCATGGACCACCCTGTATATTTACATTAACGAACCATAACATGTTTTATGAAACGGAAAGGAAACTACTTCGCTCAGTAAGAACTATTCCTCTTCTTTTGCCCCTGTCCCGCATCTGTGCATTACAGACGTGATTATCAGCAGACAAGGTTAGTTTAAGCAGTGGCCTGTGCCTTTCCTGTAGCGTAACCCCCCGCCCCCCCCCCCCTGTCTCCCGTCTCCCCCTCCTCCGCCAGCCTGCTGGAAGGTATACTAGATCCCCAACTGTCTGACTGTCATCGTATTCACGATAAAGTGAGAACAAGTTTTCTAAATATTTGAAAATCATGTAGCTGAGGCGGGACTCGGATACCAGCCCAGGATCCATTTATTGGTGTGCGGAAACTGCCTAAAAGTCAGATCCAGTCTCGCCGGCACAACGACCGTCGTCGTTAATCCTCTGGTCAGATTGGATCTGGCGCCAGTGCACCTCCCCGTCCAGGATGGGATGCGTTAACATGCACGGCAACCCGAACGGGAAGTAATCAGCAATAATAAAAAGAAATTAAAAGCCATTGGCGGTATGTAGTGAGGAATTCATGTAACAGTTCGTAGAAAACACATTTCGGTTAGCTTAAGTTATTAATTTTGAATAATTAGCATTTTTTATCATCAACACAAAACGCCACTAACTCCCAGACCAGAGGAATTACCAAAATTCTGGAACCAGCAGGCAGAAGCTGCTCAAACTGTGGTTTAGATACATATATTTTAAGAACAAAACTTAGTGTAACTTCACTTTTAAAAAAGTGTGAGCTGTAGAAAGACACAATTTAACAGCTAAGCAGCGAAACGTTGCTACGTGATTGATTGTCGGCTGAATCATCGCTCAAAAGCGCTTTTAAATACGTATTTACATGTCTAGATTAACCATTAAAATAAAAACAATGCAGTTCAGTAATTTTTAGACAGTTCACCCGTTGCCTACTTAAGCAAAGCTAGTCTTGTCTCTGGGTCATTTGACACCGAGCACTCGGAATGGTAACTTGCGTATGAGTGGCGTGAACATCTAGGAGAGGCGAAAGAACATCAAAGTTGCTACACTATGTCTGCCAGGGCAATGTAACTGCTTTAAGGGCAAAAAACCAGCGCCCTCCTGTTAAAGGATGTTGGAGGGAGGGCAATTAGGCGTGGCGGAATGGGTCACGTGTGCACAGGGAGTTTTGAAATCTTGTTCGAGAACACACGTTATTCTGTGCGAAAAATAGTAAGTAATATGAGTTCATAATATTTGAGCCTCATGCACACACATGATAAGTACTATTTTAGCAATATTTTCGGCTGATATTATACAAATATATATAGCCTCAAAATCAAAAATGGATAAACCTAAGCACCCGAGGTACTATTATGAAATGAAATTATTGATTTTAGATTTACAATTTAATCATACAAATCACGATGAAGGATGCCGCAACTCCTGGAATTTTGCTTCGCTTTAACATTGATTTATAATACACAGAAAATAGCACCTAATAGGGAAGATAATAATTAAATAGCGCTACTCTGATTTTTTAATGACACACTCTTTCGTTTCATTCGTTTACACCGCTTTTCTGAATCACAACACAAAAATATCCCAAACAAATAATTTCTGGTACCAGCTACTGCTTAGAAACCACGTACTTTGACACAATGTATAAAGCATGTTTCGAATGACGTAGCAGTATTCCACAAAGCCCTTACTCACTTCGGTGTACAGCACTTGGCGCTAGGGCATTAATTGGCTGTAGATGAGAGGGGAAATTTAAAACCTCTATTTTCTAAACGTCATAACTGCGTAAACTAGTCTTTGATTAGTAATCACAACGTAATCGGCCGCGTGTTCGAAACTCGCAGCCGCTTAAATCTTTGTCAATAATCAGCATTGGCGGCCGAATGCTTCCGGCATAAGAAGTGATCCTCACTTTGCCAACCGCATGGTCAAATAAGACGGAGGAGCGAACGGAGGTTAAGGGCACTCTCTTATCCTTCGGGTGGGAAACGGTTCCTAAAGGCGGAAGAATCAGCAATGATCAACGGCATGAGGGTGCAGAAGGTATTGGTAACCACTGCATTAAAGACATATAACGTGTATCCACAGGAATATGTGGCCAGTAGTTCCAGAAATGTCGTGGTCTCTCCATTGGCAAAAGATTCCGGAGTAGTCCCTCATTCGGATCTCCAAGGGGGGCGGGGGGGGGGGGGAGAGGAGAGGGAGACTGCCATGGGGAGGTGACATTGAGAAAAATATTTAATAGCCAACGAAAGGATAAAGTTCAAGCTGAAGATGAAAAGACAGAGAAAGCATATGAGGATATTGAAATGGTAATACAGTAAAAAAAGGAGAGGGGGATCCGGTCATGGGGGCCTGGAATACAGTTGTGGGGTAAGGAGTAGAAGAAAAGGTTACGGGAGAATATGGGCTTGGGACAAGGAATGAGAGAGGACGAAGATTAATTTATTTCCGTAATAAATTTCAGCTAGTAATTGCGAATACTCTGTTCAAGAATCACAAGAGGAGGAGCTATACTTGCAAAAGGCCGGGTGATACGGGAAGATTTCACTCAGATCACATCGTGGTCAGGCAAAAAATGGCTCTGAGCACTATGGGACTTAACATCTGAGGTCATCAGTCCCCTATAACTTAGAACTACTTAAACCTAACTAACCTAAGGACATCACACACAGCCATGCCCGAGGCAGGATTTGAACCTGCGACCGTAGAGGTTGCGTGGTTCCAGACTGAAGCGCCTAGAACCGCTCGGCCACACCGGCCGGCGTGGTCAGAGATTCCGAAATCAGATATTGGATTGTAAGGCGTACTCAGGAGCATATCTAAACTCAAATCACAATGCAGGAACGATGAAGAGAAGTCAGAAGTTTAAGTGATAAGTCAGGAAGAATCAATACGCGAAGAAGTGCGATACGGAAGCACTAAGGAATGATGAGGTACCCTTGAAGTTCTCTGAGGCTATAGATACAGCAATAAGGAATAGCTCAGTAGGCAGTTCAGTTCAGGAGAAATGGACATCTCTAAAAAGGGCAATCACAGACGTTGGAAAGAAAAACATGGCAACAAAGAAGGTAACTGAGAAGAAACCGTGGGCAACAAATGAAATACTTAAGTTGATCAATGAAAGAAGGAAGTACAAAAATGTTCAGAGAAATAAAGGAACACAGAAACATAAGTCGCAAAGGAAATAAATAAATAGAAAGCGTAGGGAAGCTAATACGACATAGCTGCTTGAAAAATGTGAAGACGTCGAAAAACAAATGATTGTTGATGGGGACTGACTCAACATGTACGTAGAAAACTCAAAGTAACATTCCGTGAAAATAAAAGCAAGTGTGCTAACATTAAAGGAGTGCAACGGGAATTCCACTGTTAAATGCAGAGGAGAGAGCGGACAGGTGTAAAGACGATGAAGAGGAGGAAGATTTGCCTAATGTGATAGAAGAAGAAACAGGAGTCGATTTAGAAGAGACTGGCGATCCAGTATTTGAATCAGAAATTTAGAGAGGTTTGGGGGACTTAAAATAAGGCAGAAGGGATAGATAAATCACTGGGTGAATTAGCAACAAAACGGTTATTCGCGGTGGTGTGCGGAATGTATGAGTTTTTTGACATACCATCTCACTTTCGGAAAAATGTCATCCACGTAATTCCGAAGACTGCAAGGCTGACACTTGCGAGAATTATCGGACAATCGTCTTACCAGCTCATGCATCCAAGTTTATGACTAGAATAATATGCAGAAGAACGGAAAAGGAATTTGAGGCTGTAAAGGATGACGATCAGTTTGGCTTTAGGAAAGATAAATGCACCAGCGAGGTAATCCTGACGTTGCAATTGATAAATGAAGCAAGACTAAAGAAAAATCAAGACACTTTCCCAGAATTTGTCGACCTGGTGATAGCTTTCGACGACGTAAAACGGCGCAAGATGTTCCAAATTCTAATAAAAATAGGGGTAAGTATAGGAAGAGACGCATAAAAATATACGTGTACAAGAGGCAAGAGAGAATAATAAAAATGGACGAACAAGAACAAAGTGCACGGATTAAAAAGATTGTAAGACAGGAATGTAGTCTTTCCCTCCTATTGTTCAATCTGTATATCCAAAAAGCAATGATGGAAATAAAAGAAAGGTTTAGGAGCAGAATTAAAATTCAAGGTGAAAGGATATCAATGATACGATCTGCTGACGACATTGCTATCCCCATTGAAAGTGAAGAAAAATTGGTAACTGTTGAATGGAATGAAACTCTAATGAGTACTGAATATGGATTGAGAGTAAATCGAAGAAAGACGGAAGTAATGAGAAAAATGGTTCAAATGGCTCTGGGCACTATTGTGATCAGTCCCCTAGACATAGCACTACTTAAACCTAACTAACCTAAGGACAGCACACACATCCATGCCCGCGGCAGGATTCGAACCTGCGACCATAGCAGCAGCGCGGTTCCGGACTGAAGCGCCTAGAACCGCTCAGCCACAACAGCCGGCGGAAGTAATGAGAAGAAGCAGAAGTGATAACAGCGAGAAACTTAACATAGGGATTGATGGTCGCTCAGTAGATAAAGTTGAGTGATTATACTACTTAGGAAGCAAAATAACGCGTGACGGACGGAGGAAGGAGGACATTAAAAGCACACCAGCCCTGGCAAAAAGGGAATTCCTGGCCAATAGAAGTCTACTAGTATCAAACATAGGCCTTAATTCGAGGAAGAAATTTCTGAGAATGAACGTTGTATGGTAGTGGAACATTAGGAAAAACGGAACGGAGGAGGATCGAAGCATTTGGGTGCGGTGCTACGGACGAAAGATGAAAATTAGGTGGACTGATAAGGTAAGGAATGAGGAGGGTCAGCGCAGAATCAGACAGGAAAGGAATATGTGGAAAACAATGACAAGGAAAAGGGAAAGGGTGATAGGACATCTGTTAAGACATCAGGGAACGACTTCCATAGTATTAGAGGGAGCTGTGGATGACAAACACTGTAGAGGAAGACAGGTATCGGAAAAGATGCAGCAAATAATTGAGGATGTAGGCCGCAAATGCTACTCTGAGATGAAGAGTTTGGCACAGGAGACGAATTCGTGGCGGGCCACATCAAACCAGCCAGGAGACTGATGACTCAAGAAGCTGCATGCTGTCATAATCATGGCCAAAAATTTCGTGCTGGGTCGATTGCTGGAGCTGATATCTTGCCTGTGCACTTTCTCCGAAAACTATGAGGTCAATTTGGTGATGTTTCTTTCTGAGTGTGAAGACTGGGGACTTTCAGCTAGTATGTTTTCGAACTTGTAAAGTTTGCAGATGTTAACTACTGGACTAAAACTTTGAACAGCAGACGTTTTAGCGAACTTGCAATCTTCGCAGTCAATTTTCGTGAATACTCGAAAATTTGGGGTAGTGAATCAGCGACTTGGACACTGAATTTTAACGAAGATTATCGGCACTTGATGCAAATACTTACAATGTCCCCAAAACGTTCAGCTATACTTGTGTTTATTTTTCTGAAACACCTATGTGACGTAAACGGTATGGTGGCGTAAGCTGTCGCCCGCGTACCAGGTGGCAAAGAGGTTTGCGAGATTCGATAGTTTGCGCAACAACGCGCCTATCAGGAGAGAGGGCAAAAACAGACTCGCAAAAATCGTGCCACCAACGCCCTCTCGATCGCCTATATATAGAACTCCACCACGGACTGGAGAACCAGTTGATCCATTGAGTCACCGAGTCGAGTCTTCAGCCGCAGACCAGTGAGAGTCGCAGTCGCATCTCAGAGTCAGTCAGTACCTAGAGACCAGAGTATTGTACAAAGCGGATTGATAATTCACCAGCAATGACTATTACGGAATAGTTTGTACACAATACCTGGAGTACCTTAAGTTAAGTAGCTTTCTGTTTAAATTAATAAAGAACCCTGTTAATACATGCGTGCAGTTTGTGTCATAGAAAGAGGATACCGGCCACCAAACAACATCCTCTCCTTGCTTCCCATGGGGTCAGCCCACAGTGCCAACGAGATGACACAAAAAATGGTAACGATGTTTTGATTCAAAGTTGTACCGTTTGTAAATCGTTATTAACCTTTCTGTTGTGGCATTTCACAACCAATTCGGGACTTAAGAACGTTCAAAAATGTCTACTGAACTTGTTGAAGTAAGTTATTTCTCCTTGCCACGTATCATATACTTCAATAAAATTTCATAAATATTGATAACGATGTCTTTTTTCGAAGAACTGGCCAGGATTGGATTTGCAGCGGTTCTCTTACAATCTCTAACAAGCCAGACAAGGATGCGTGCGTTCACACAGCTCATTTTTGTATAACCCTGCGTCCCTGTTAGACAGGACATGATATGATTGACATAAACTTATACAGTGGCCAGGTACGAGCCGAAGAAATGTTCAATTCCTTTCGTAGACAGACTGCAATTTCACACTACAGTGCAGATGAATTGGTAGCCAGCAATCTGCTGTACCTTCAGGCGAGTCCATGTGATACTTTAACGGCTTTGCGTTTCTGTATGTGAAATGCTAGTTGTTATCAATCTCTGCACCAGACTGGCATCTGACTGACATCTAACAATGAAACCCTACAGACTTTGCCCTTCTTGTTTTCTTCATAGTTATAGTACTTGAATTGCAGTGATTGGATTACTGCACAGTTCTCAAATATACACGAAAATCTGAGGCTGAAGAGTATTGCTAAGTGAAAGACGATTTGTTCTCCTATATTAAACTGCCCAGTCTACTACCGGCCGGCACCGGGGGCTCCTCTTACTCTAATCTTCCATCTCTAACCTCGGAAATGTTAGTATCTGTGGTGGATAGGCACACTGAAGTGCTTGGATGCAATCAACATCAGCGGCAGAGCATTACGAATTGTTTAGGATACAAAGTTAATCCGAGGCCCTTTCCTCTCCCAGCCCTCCCGGCTTATCCTATACGAAGAAGTTGGCAGCCTTAGCGGACGGTCGCACTGAAGTGCTCGCACGTAAACAACCACTATGACAGAGCATTACAAGTTGTTACGGACGTGTGGCGTTCTCGGCCTGTACCGGAGTAAACAAAGCTCACGCGGCTTTTGGCCGGACGTCTTCCTTCTGTACACAATGAGGAATGACATCAACACAAGCTGAAAGACGACAGGAAATCCTCAGATTCGGATCTCCATGTGGGTAACAGCATTCTTTGACAGCTGGTTACTCGAAAAAAATCCCATGTAATCCATTAGTATGACATATACAGAACAAAAAAATGGCTCTGAGCACTATGGGACTTAACATCTATGGTCATCAGTCCCCTAGAACTTAGAACTACTTAAACCTAACTAACCTAAGGACATTACACAACACCCAGCCATCACGAGGCAGAGAAAATCCCTAACCCCGCCGGGAATCGAACCCGGGAACCCGGGCGTGGGAAGCGAGAACGCTACCGCACGACCACGAGATGCGGGCCATATACAGAACATAAATACTTCAACAAACCTTATAAATAAAGTCTTCCGCAGGTCGGATCAACTGACTTACGTTATTGCATCAGTACCATTAGAAGGTATGTACCAAAATGACGAAACTAAATTCTGTTGATATCAACAACACCTACGTCATTGGTACAAAAGTATGAAACAGGCTCTTGTTTACTTAAATTTGTCCTTGGGTTACCAATAAAAAATTTACTGCCCATAATGAAAGTATCTCAGTTTTCAGGAGTATACTATAAATGCAGAAACTGTCCTTCTATGAAGCCAAGTACTTTTTTGCATACTTGCCACTGTACAGTTTAAAACGCTTTCTTTTCATCATTACTAATCTGCATGACACTTTGGATAAGCTGTCCACTTTTCAGCTGAATCCGTTCTCTCGCTTCTCCGAAAAGAGCGTTAGCGATAGATTTTTCGAGAGTTTTTATCCGCTCGCTGATCCCTGCTTTTACCGCTGTTCTGCAGCCGGAGTGAACAAGCCTCTGTGGCGCTGCCATCAGTCGGAGTTCACAGCCCCCTGATCACCGACCGGCGCCAGTAACCTCACTGCCAGCCAGCGCCGCGCGAGCGCAAGCCGCTCGCAGCGCCCTCCTCGGCCAGCCGGCTGGCGCCAGTAACCCCACCATCAGCCCCGGACCGCAAGTGCTAAGCCAGCCCGCCACGCAGCGCTCCCCTGTAATACGGCTGCGGCCGGTAAGCAGATTTACACGGAACTGAGATTAACTTTTCCGCAGTCTCCCGAGAGAAAAATCGCCCGCCGGGTAATGTGACAGTCTCGTTGTGTCTAGATAAATTTAGCTGCGAATGCCAGCCGGAGCTTAATCCGTCTGAACACGCGTCTGGTACCTGTTAATTACGGTTTATCCCCCAGAGGCACCACTGAAAGAGTCAAAGCGTTACTCAGACCTTCAGTGAGAGCTCTCTCGTCTGTTATCTGGTAATGAGTATTCGGAAGATGAGACTAAATCTCAATTGGGAAAAAGTATGAAAAATTTTACGCTGGACGACTCTTTAAAACTTGCCTTCGCTAGCGAACAAATCTTGTGATATCTCATGCTGACGGATATAATGCCAATAACACGCTTATGAAGTATAAAACTATTTGGGTATATTTTTTATTACTCGCGACCATGAAAGTTGTGATTCGTATAGTAAGAGCTACTACAAGTGACGGTTCTGGAAATACCGAGAATATTCACTTCCAGGATGGATGAGCAAATGAGGAATTCTAGATACTGATATGAGATACATTTTTCATATACGTACATATTTTGTGTGTGCATGAGGGTGTGACTGGATCTCAAAGCAGAAAGAGCTGCCGAATCCAGCAACTCAGGACATTAAAGACCTGACAGTGGGTAAAAACCTGGTGCCAGTCGTCGGCCGCATGAATGAAACTCTGTTTTCGCAGCTGAGAGAAGAAGAAGGTGCGTTCCCCTGTCATCGTAATATCTCACACCGACTTCTCATGTTCGATGTAGTTTACAGTCTCATGTAAACTGTTGTGGACATTAAATGTTTTAGAGTTCAAGAACATAGTCCAGTTTGTTGAAAACAGCGTGGACGCTTATTTCCCAAGATACCATCGTTGGGAAGAGCAATCAAACGATTAGAAAAAAAGTATTTAGTTTGGTCTATAGTCGAAATTTTTGTCCTATCTACAGGGTACCGGTTTCACTACCAATGCCATCATCAGACTATGACCGTACATGTCTGCAACATGTATTGTGTTCGAACATTATGATTACCTCGAAGAAAACGGTCTATTGAAACACAGTCAACATGGATTTAGAAAACGTCGTTCTTGGGAAACACAACTAGCTCTTTATTCGCATGAAGTGCTGAGTGCTACTGACAAGGGATATCAGGTTGATTCCGTATTTCTGGATTTCCGAAAGGCTTTTGTCACTGTACCACAAAACGGCATGTAGTGAAATTGTGTGCTTATGGGAATATCGTCTCAGTTATGTGACTGGATTTGTGATTTCCTGTCAGAGAGGTCACAGTTCGTAGTAACTGACGGAAAGTCATCGAATAAAGCAGAAGTGATTTCTGGCGCTCCCCAACGTAGTGTTATAGGCCCTTTACTGTTCTTTATCTATGTAAACGATTTGGGAGAAAATCTGAGCAACCGTCTTATGTTGCTTGCAGATGACGCTGTCGTTTATTGACTAATGAAGTCATCAGTAGATAAAAACAAATTGCAGAACGATTTACAATAGATATCTGTATGGTGCGAAAAGTGGCAGTGGACTCTAAATAACGGAAAGTATGAGGTCCTCCACATGAGTGCTAAAAGGAATCCATTAACTTCGGTTACACGATAATCAGTCAAATCTAAAGGCCTTAAATTCCACTAAATACCTGGGTATTACTATTACGAACAACTTAAATTAGCAGGGACACCACATAGAAAATATTGTGAGGAAGGCTAACCGAAGACTGCGTTTTATTGACAGGACACTTAGAAAATGTAACAGATCTATTAAGGAGACTGCCTACACTACGCTTGTCCAGCCTCTTTTAGAATACAGCTGCGCTGTGCGGTATCGCTACCGGATAGGATTGACGGGGTATGTCGAAAAAGTTCAGAAAAAGGCATCACGTTTTGTATTATCGCGAAATATGGGAGAGAGAGTCACTGAAATGATACAGGATTTGGGCTGGACATCATTAAAACAAAGGCGTTGTTCGATGCGACGGTATCTTCTAACGAAATGCCAATCACCAACTTTCTCCTCCGCATGCGAAAATATATTGCTAACACTGACCTACATAAGGAGAAACGACAAAATAAGGGAAATCAGAGCTCGTACGGAAAGATATAGGTGTTCATTCTTCAGCGCGCTATACGAGATTGGAGTAATAGTGAACTGTAAAGGTGGTTCGATGAAACCTCTGCCAGGCACTTAAATGTGATTTTCAGAGTGTCCATGTGGATGTAGATGTAGATATGTCGTGAGAATGAGTGAGAGCGCGTGCCACGATGTAGGTCAGCCTGTATGTTGATGTTGCACCCCGTGTTATGCGTTCACTATTACAGATAGTAAGTGTTTCAAAAAAATGGTTCAAATGGCTCTGAGCACTATGGGACTCAACTGCTGTGGTCATAAGTCCCCTAGAACTTAGAACTACTTAAACCTAACTAACCTAAGGACATCACACACATCCATGCCCGAGGCATGATGCGAACCTGCGACCGTAGCGGTCGTGTGGTTCCAGACCGTAGCGCCTTTAACCGCTCGGCCACTCCGGCCGGCGTAGTAAGTGTTTCCGACATGCTTATTAAATGATAATTTTAGTAACGTAATTTGATTTTTTGACCTTAGAATAGCCAGATGATCGTACTTGATACCGAAACTGGTAGCAAGTAAAGAAAATAAAATTTGCAGCTGCAGACTTAAGCAAATATATTTTCGTGATTCTTATTTACACATGGAATACCGAAAGAAAAATACCCTCATTTCCGTTTTCCCATGATGATTGTGTGTAACTCACATTGTAGCGAGCGTATATTGATGATTCCCGTGATTTTATTCCATTAACAAGTGTTATTAACGGACACAGTTAAGTGTCGTTTTAAATATTATCCATTGTTATCAGAGCTGAATTTACGGATGATAGAAAATTTTGCGAAAGATCACGGTAAATTGTACAAATTCTTACTAATCGTCTAAATTCACAGTAAAAGTGAACAGCGTTAGCATGCTTCCATTGCCATCACGCCTTTTGTGATTAAAATACATCGGAAAAAGTTTTGCATCACCTCGGTTCCCAGAACTCCTACAATTAGACGTTGACCGTGGATATTGTATCACAGACACAGTCCCTTTGTCTGTTCAGAGATGTCACTAAACCCGCCCAAACATGTAAACAACCATGCATGAGCAGCGCCTATTAGACGGAGGTGGTCCGACAGCCGATCAATCCTAGTCATTCCACCAGGAAGGAGGTACACGGTTCGCGTCGTCTGTAATTCAACTTTGCCTAGACGGTCAATACCTCGGTTCGATGGCGTCCGCATTTTACTTTGTGGCAGGAAGGGCTCTCGACAATGGAAGCGTCCAGGCGTCTCGGAGTGAACCAAAGCGATGTTGTTCGGACATGGAGGAGATACAGAGAGACAGGAACTGTCGATGACATGCCTCGCTCAGGTCGCCCAAGGCCTACTACTGCAGTGGATGACAGCTACCTACGGATTATGGCTCGGAGGAACCCTGATAGCAACGCAACCATGTTGAATAATGCATTTCGTGCAGCCACAGGACGTCGTGTTACGACTCAAACTGTGCGCAATAGGCTGCACGATGCGAAACTTCACTCCCGAAGTCCATGGCGAAATCCATCTTTACAACCACGACAACATGCTGCGTGAGACAAATGGGCCCAACAAAATGCTGAATGTACCGCTCAGGATTTGCGTGACGTTCTCTTTACCGATGTGTATCGCATATGCCTTCAATCAGACAATCGTCGGACAATCGTATTTGGAGGCAACCCGGACAGGCTGAGCGCCTTAGGCACACTGTCAAGCAGCAAGGTGGAGGTTCCCTGCTGTTTTCCGTTGGGATTATGCGGGGCCGACGTACGCCGCTGGTGGTCATGGAAGGCGCCCTAACGGCTGTACGATATGTGAATGCCATCCTCCGACCGATAGTGCAACCATATCGACAGCGTATTGGCGAGGCATTCGTCTTTACGGACGATAATTCATGCCCCCATCGTGCACATCTTGTGAATGACTTCCTTCAGGATAACGACATCGCTCGACTAGAGTGGCCAGTATGTTCTCCAGACATTAACGCTATCGCCTATACCTGAGATAGATTGAAAAGTGCTGTTTATGGATGACGTGACCCAACAAACACTCTGAGGGATCTACGCCGAATCGCCGTTGAGGATTAAGACAATCTGGGCCAACATGTCTTGATCAACTTGTGGATAGTATGCCACGACGAATACAGGCACACATCACTGCAAGGGATGTGATACTGGATATTAGAGGTACCGGTGTGTACAGCAATCTGAACCACCACCTCTGAAGGTTTCGCTGTATCGTAGTACAACATGCAACGTGTGGTTTCCAAGAACAATAAAAATATCGGAAATGATGTTTATGTTGATCTCTATTTCCATTTTCTTTACAGGTTCCCCAACCCTCGGAACCGAGGTGATGCAAAAAATTTTTTGCTTTGTATTTTTAACACCATACATGGTCAACCTTCTATTTTGCCTATACGTGTTTCAGCGCACCCTGTACAATTATTCGTCATAGTCATTTTGAGGATAAAGATCGACAGTCTTTGCCACATGGAGAGATTAAACAATTACTTTCTGTAGACGTGCACTGTAACGTGCACTGTAACACCCATGTGCGTTCAGCATCCTTACCCCTGTTCCTGATACTTTAAAGAATCAAACCCTCATGGAGAAAACAGCTTCAAACTTACTAAAAATGGGTTTATCATTGATTTCAATGTTTATGACGACATATATCCTGAAATGTGTGTCACACAACCATATATATGTGGTTACTGTCAGCGAAATGTGTTACGAATAGAAGTAGTATTAAAGAAATAATAAATGAAAGCGTCTTGCACGATGCTGAACTTTTACTGCATGAACAGCGAACAAAAGGGCTAGTGATAAACTTTTTTCCTTTCATTATTTTTGTGGTGTCACCTCCAGACACCACACTTGCTAGGTGGTAGTTTTAAATCGGCCGCGGTCCATTAGTACATGTCGGACCCGCGTGTCGCCACTGTGCGATCGCAGACCGAGCGCCACCACAAGGCAGGTCTAGAGATACGGACTAGCACTCGCCCCAGTTGTACGGACGACGTAGCTAGCAATGCACACTGTCGAAGCCTCGCTCATTTGCAGGGCAGATAGTTAGAATAGCCTTCAGCTAAGTCAATGGCTACGACCTAGCAAGGCGCCATTAGTAACATTGCATGTATCTAAAGAGTCTCACTTGTATCGCCACAATCTCCAGATGTACCAAAAGGATGGATTAAAGTTAAGTATTCCAGAAGCTACGTACTTTTCTTTATAGCATTCATTACGTATCCTGTTTCAGACCTCACGCCATCCTGCTTTAACTTAGCGCGTGCCTTTCGGCTTCCTCTCATTGTGTCTAGGCTGTCTTGTCTAGACACAACAATTTTGTGGGGCTATATCAGCAAAAAGAGTTTCGAAAAAGTGTGAAAAAAAGTGTAAGTTTTTTTCTAAGTTGCTAAGTGATCTCATTCTTAAATACTGGAGGAACACAGTCTGTGTAATTTGTGTGCCTGTGTTACGCTGTCCCAAGATGTGTACACAGTTTTTAAGGTTATTCCTTAACTTCTTGTATTAAACTTTTCACGCAAGATTATGCCTCTTAATAAGCAGACAATGACATCATTTTAAATCTCTAAATATTTTCAATACTTGCGATAGCGGGGGAAGAAGAAGAAGCGATTTAAGATTGATGCCACGGCTGGAACTCGAACCCGGTTCTTCTTGTTTGCTAGACAGAAATACTACCCATTACGTCACTGCAACACTATGGCCAACATTCCTTTTCGAACTACCCAAGCCGATGCCCTCCTCAACAAACTTCAGTTCATATCGTCAGCTTATTCCCTCCCCCCCCCCCCTCCATTATCATTATTGCCAGGGCTCCAACGCGTTGGACGTAATGGGTTCGAGTCCTGGCCGCGGCACAAATTTTAAATCGCTTCTTCTGCTTCCATCGTTATCGAAGATAAAGATGAGACTTGAATGTCTCAGGGAAAACTTTAATTATAAGGCCGTTCAATATTTATATGAAATACAGAAAATGACATTTTTGCTGATCCAAAACATCGTTAGACTGCCGATTTAGTGATCGGGTGACCATTTTAACCTTTGATGGTATGGATTAGTAACGTTGCATGACACAGGGCAAGTTTGAAATCTGAATATCACGACGTTTCAAGAATAACTGTCTGATCGTTGCAAAGTGTCGTCATCTAGTCACCTGAAGGGATTCACAGTGTCAATACCAGTCTTCAAATAACTGCCGCTAACGTTAAAGTAACTAAGAAGTTTGTAAAAGGCATACTTAAAAGACAATTGTTCCTTCATGACAACTACTCTTTCCTAGTTGTTCTAACATTTCGATGGATTTGGTTCCAGAATACCCTTTGATGTTGAGAAGGTGTGCCCTTTTGTGTTGTTTGATACAGAGAAAAATTATTCTCTGTTCGCTAAAGAAGTGTTATTTTTAGGTTACAGGATTGATGTTCTAATTTTTCAAAGGCTCTATGGCAAACTGTTATAATCATAAGTCGTTGATATTATTTTATACCTGAGTAATTTCAAATGAATCAAATGGCTCTGAGCACTATGGGACTTAATTTCTGAGGTCATCAGTCCCCTAGAACTTAGAAGTACTTAAACCTAATTAACCTAAGGACATCACACACATCCATTCCCGAGGCAGGATTCGAACCTGCGACTGGAGCGGCCGCTCGGTTCCAAACTGAAGCGCCTAGAACCGCTCGGCCTTTCCGGCTGGCTGTGAAGTGTATATAATGGAGAGCAAGAAATACTGCAGATGGCAAAAACTGTCAGGCGTATATGTGAATCGAAGACGTTCGACGTTAACCTCTGCTAGCAAGGAGGGAAGAAGCACCAATAAGCACGGAATATGCTTTATAAACAAAAGAGGAAAGCGTTTAGTGTAATTCTCTTTAATTAAACTGCAGTAAGGTGAAGACGGAAAACCAAGAGTAACTGATTTTAGCAGCTGCTGTGGGAGATGGTCATGCAAACAAACGCATTAAGTATGTAGTACTCAAGTCTGAACATCGTTTGTGCCACATTATCTAACACGGTCAGTATGAAGTATTTTATCGACTTTACCTGTAGCACGATAGCGACATTCCCTTTTCTGTCTGTAAATCCCTCGTATGATGCCTGAAGGAGCTGATGTCGGTAGTGGGGCTGTACCGGTGAACATTACTGCCAGATTCTTCCCCCGCCCTCCCTCCTTCCTCCCTCTTCATTGCTATTACCTCATTGGCCAATTGCCTTATGTATAAAATGGCAGGAAATTCAAAAACTGTTGCGAAGACCAAAAATAGACAAACTGTGCTGCAGGATTTTTCTGCCACCTCTATGACGTCTCTGTGGAAGTAGAGTAGGTGTGCCGGCCGAAGTGGCCGTGCGGTTAAAGGCGCTGCAGTCTGGAACCGCAAGACCGCTACGGTCGCAGGTTCGAATCCTGCCTCGGGCATGGATGTTTGTGATGTCCTTAGGTTAGTTAGGTTTAACTAGTTCTAAGTTCTAGGGGACTAATGACCTCAGCAGTTGAGTCCCATAGTGCTCAGAGCCATTTGAACCATTTTTTTAGAGTAGGTGTACTAAATGTAAAATGGCTAGAAATTGAAAATTTCAAAATGTGGCATTGTCCTGCTGATGTGAAATTCACAATATCCAAGACTTTGTGTGGATCTGGGGAAACGAACGAAGCCCTGTGACACCGCAATACAAGATGGAGGATTGGGGGATACGAAGGATCCTGCATGGTTGTCAGATCTCACATATCCTGCGTTCAAAAACCTATCCTAAGTTTACAATGGCGGGGCATTCAAAAAATCATTGGTTTTACTCACGCCTATGACGTTATAGTCCACCTGTATTTTTCTCGTATTTAACAAGGACTGTCCGTGTTCGGCTCACCTGAAGATGGCTGGCAGTTGTCCAGCCGAAATATCGTGCAATGAAGTTTACGACGACCGGCTGCAAGCCCGAAATATTTTTGAACAGTTGATTCGCCGGGAAAATGTCAAATTTTACAAGAGAGGTGTAGTGAAACAACCTCACGTGCGAACTTACAGGAGCTCTACAAGCCTGCTAGTCTGTAGGACATTGAAATATATTCGACTGTAACGAAATATTTCCTACAATCACTGAATTTAGAGTTATTCAAGGCTATGAGGATCCAATATTATGAAGGTTACTTTGAACGATGTTTTCACTTTGAATATTTTATGTGAAACGGGAATCAGCATTAATTAAAGGATAACACTGTGTAAGTAGGCTGTTTAGGTTTTTTTATTGGTAACGCCACCTCTGTATGAAAATCACTGGCTGTGCTGTGGGCAGTCTGTGTCTGCTTTGCATTGTTGTAATACTCGCCATTGTAGTGTTAGGCAGCTGACTGTGAACAGCGCGTAGCGTTGCGCAGTTGGAGGTGAGCCGCCAGCAGTGGTGGATGTGGGGAGAGAGATGGCGGAGTTTTGAAATTTGTCATGAACTGCTATATTTATATATGATGATATCAAGGTAAATACATTGTTTGTTCTCTATTAATATCTTTGATTTGCTAACTATCCCTATCAGTAGTTAGTGCCTTCCATAGTTTGAATCTTTTATTTAGCTGGCAGTAGTGGCGCAGGCTGTATTGCAGTAGCTTGAGCAGCGAAGATTTTTGTGAGGTAAGTGATTTGTGAAAGGTATAGTTTAATGTTAGTCAGGGCCATTCTTTTGTAGGGAATTTTGAAAGTCAGATTGCGTTCCGCTAACAAAATACTGTGTGTCAGTTTAAGCACAGTCATGTATAATTGTACAAAGGGGACGTTTCAACTGTTATCTATCACAACATCTGTGGCCGCTGCAGTAAATCTCGTTGAAAACCTATGAAACAAATCAGATATTACCACTACTATCACCTACTACTGCTACATCTAGATAGGAACCAGTTACAATTTATAATATGAATCTATTGTTCCAACCATACTGAATTCGCCATGAACCTTCTGCTTGAATCTATGGAATCAATGAGTTACACGACAACCGCTACTACTCCACCAACTGCACTACACCGACCACAAGTCTTTATGGAGTATTATAGCACTGTACAAGCAGCCGTATAAATGACTGTGAACAAGGGTTAAAACATGCTATAAGAGTATGAGGACCGTTGATGTCTACGCCTTCACATTCGTCTGATCTGAATGCTTCTGAGACGTTGTTGGACGTCAGATCTGCACCCGCAGTTTGTGGAAATTGTGTAAACATGTTATGCCAGACACCAAGAAAACCAGAATAATTCGCTATAGCACTGGTCTGTTTGCATGCTCGATCTGTCGACAATTATAAGCTGGCAGGTGGAGTGCCGTGTAAGTCGTAACAGTCATCATGACCATCCGCAACGTTGGCACGCTAAGAAATTTCCACGCCTTGTTGAAGGGAAGATACAACAGTTCATCATAAATGATTAACAATTCTTGTGGAAGCATGTGATATATATATATACAACGCTTGTAGATATACATGGAACAGAGCAAAGCAACTAAGACCAGTATTCATCAGAAATCTGCGGTGAGCTTTCAGCTCCATAGTTGTAGCGGACAACTTCACATGATAATTCAGTGGATACTGCCGTCACCTGTCAAAACTAACCGGCCGGAGTGAACGAGTGGTTCTAGGCAATACAGTCTGGAACCGCGCGACCGCTACGGTCGCAGGTTAGAATCCTGCCTCGGGCATGGATGTGTGTGATCTCCTTAGGTTAGTTAGGTTTCAGTAGTTCTAAGTTATAGGGGACTGATGACCTCAGATGTTAAGACCCATAGTGCTCAGAGTCGTTTTTGAACCTGTCAAAACTACACCAGCTAATCTGATCCTGTTCGTTTATCTGTGATGCTCTCCTAGATGTACGTTCCACTGACGTCCATTTCTAAACTGCTCGAGGATATTAAGCATTTTTATGAACGATAGAAAATCATTATTACTGAGCCGGAAGCAGATCGTAATTTCGTGAACAGTTACTGTCATTTATCTACTGAAGATTACCAAGGGCTTGCTTAACATATAATCTATACTACTGGCCATTAAAATTGGTACACCACGATGATGACGTGCTAGAGACGCGAAACTTAACCGACAGAAAGAAGATGCTGTGATATGCAAATGATTAGCTTTTCAGGGCATTCACACACGGTTTGCGCCGGTGACGACACCTACAACGTGCTGACATGAGGAAAGTTTCCAAACGATTTCTCATACACAAACAGCAGTTGACCGGCGTTGCCTGGTGAAACGTTGTTGTGATGCCTCGTGTAAGGAGGAGAAGTGCATACCATCACGTTTCCGACTTTGATAAAGGTCGGATTGTAGCGCATCGCGATTGCGGTTTATCGTATCGCGACATTGCTGCTCGCATTGGTCGAGAAAATGACTGTTAGTAGAGTATGGAATCGGTGGGTTCAGGAAGGTAATACGGAACGCCGTGCTGGATCCCAACGGCCTCGTATCACTAGCAGTCGAGATGACAGGCATCTTATCCGCATGACTATAACGGATCCTGCAGCCACGTCTCGATCCCTGAGTCAACACATGGAGACGTTTACAAGACAACAACCATTTGCACGAACAGTTCGACGACGTTTGCAGCGGCATGGACTATCAGCTCGGAAACCATGGCTGCGGCTACCCTTGACGCTGCATCACAGACAGGAACGCCTGCGATGGTGTACTCAACGACGAACCTGGGTGCACTAATGGCAAAACGTCATTTTTTCGGATGAATCCAGGTTCTGTTTACAACATCATGATGGTCGCATTCGTGTTTGTCGAAACCGCGGTGAAAGGACATTGGAAGCGGATATTCGTCATCGCCATACTGGCATATCACCCGGCGTGATGGTATGGGGTGCCATTATTTACACGTCTCGGTCACCTCTTGTTCGCATTGTCGGCACTTTGAACAGTGGACGTTACATTTCAGGTGTGTTAAAACCTGTGGCTCTACCATTCATTCGATGCCAGCGAAACACTACATTTCAACAGGATAATGCACGACCGCATGTTGCAGGTCCTGTACGATCCTTTCTGGAAACAGAAAATGTTTGACTGCTGCCCTGGCCAGTACATTCTCCTGATCTCTCACCAACTGAAAACGTCTGGTCAGTGGTGGCCGAGCAACTGGCTCGTCACAATACGCCATTCACTACTCTTGATGAACTGTGGTATCGAGTTCAAGTTGGATGAGCAGCTGTACCTGTACACGCCATCCAAGCACTGACTCAATGCCCAGGCGTATCAAGGCCGTTATTACGGCCAGAGGTGGTTGTTCTGGGTGCTGATTTCTCAGGATCTATGCACCCAAATTGCGTAAAAATGTAATCACATGTCAGTTCTAGTATAAAATATTTGTCCAATGAATACCCGTCTATCATCTGCATTTGTTCTTGGTGTAGCAATTTTAATGGCCAGTAGTGTACATTGTACAGTCTACCGACGTGCTATTTGCCACGTACCCGGCGTCCGCGTATAGTATTCGGTAATTCCCCAGACAATGGAGCACCACGGGTTGCATATGTGCCTCCCCGGACTGCGTCGGTTGCAACAAGGGCGACGCGCAACCACGGATCTCCCGAGCCAGGGACCTGTTTCCTCCGCCGTGTCATGTGTGCAGAACTGGATCGGCACGAATTCCTCCGTGCTCCGACTATATAGGGCGGCGAAAGCCAACTCGTTAGCAGTTCTATCCACCGGATCTCTGTGCCAAGTTATGCGCCAGTTCTTAGCAGCCCATGAGTCAGAACCCAGTCGAAAGCCACAGCTGCGGGATCTATGAGACTCTCCAGCGATATCCTGAGACGAACCTGTTGGCCAAATACGCCGAACTCTCAACTTCCCTCGTTAGAGATTATCAGTGGCATAGTCTTCTCGTTCCACTACGTTTATTCACTGTGTGTTCCAGCTGTATACTTGTAAGCGTGTGGGAAGTTGTATTCTTTATTTATTGAGAAGGGTTTCACTTTGTTCTTAAATGTCTCTATTGTGGTCGTAATAAAAGCGTGTTATTGTTTGCCTGTGTCTTATTATTTCTTACCAAGCATCTCACGGTGGGAGATACAACAGTGGCGACGATGCATTTGGAACCAGGTGGTAATGTGTGTGTGTATTGTCTGTTCCTTACTCTCCCAGTTCACCTGATATTTGATTTCTTTTGCATGTTTCACCGTGGCGGAACAGCCAGTATCCAAAGCCCTTGACATGACACAATAAATGTAGCTCTTTCTGCAGAACGTGCAGGAGGCCATGCAAGGGTTGGTCGCCAAGGTAGCGAGCCTTACAACAGAGTCCGCCCGTGGCTCCCAATGCCCGTCTCGACCGGACCTCACGGCTAAAGACTACCGCGGCGCGCCCCCACTCTTTCCCCCCTTTTTACAAGGAAGTCGAAACTTGGGCGAACTATGTGGCGCGCCTTGAGCAGCATTTTCTGGCGTATGGTATCTCTGGTGACGCTCACCGTAGAGAATTTCTCCTCACCTATGTTGGACCAGAGGTTTATCTCCTTCTTCAGCAAACGAAACCTGAATTAGAACCGCATGCTTTATCATACGAGGAAGTCAAATTTTGCTTGTAAGAATACTTTGACTCGCATGTCCACGTTGCTGCGGCGCGGCACAAATTTTTAAACTACCATGAGCCACAGGGTCAGTCATACCGGTAATGGATCGAGATGCTACAACGTCTTTCCCAGAATGGCAATTTCGGTGCTCCAATGAATTCTGTAAACATTCTTATGACTTGTCACTCTTTCGGGACATGATCCTGGTACACGCACTCAATGAGGGGCTTTGGATGGACTTACTCAAACTAAAAGACCCCATACTGGACGCTTGTCTCCAGATGGTTCGAGCATTCGAGCAGTCCTCCGTGCGATGCAGCCGGCCACACCTACCGCCCACTACACCTGCAGCCCAGCTCTCTAAGGACTCTCCACCTACTGGTAAACAGGAATTCCCTGCTCGCCGCCCCCAACAGTTGCCCTCCTTCGTTAACTGTTTCATTACATGTTCTCAGCACCAGTGCCAGTTTCGCCGTGCCAAATGTGCCTCCCGTGAGAAGAAGGGCCACAAAGAGAACATCTGCCAGGAATCCATCAAGATGCACATTGAATGGCGCAGGTGGGCACTTTCCCGATTTAGTAATCGGACTTGGTGACCCCAGGGGTACCGGTACCCTGTCTAGGTGCGACAAATATTCTTCCCGGTGTTAGTCAATGATCATCCTGTAGACTAACAGGTAGACTCCGCTTCTATCACCTCGATACTCGAGTGGAAGTCCTGCAGCGGCTGGGATCTCCTCCACTGCAATCATTCTCTCCGCTCCTCAGCAGTTCCAGCAATGGCGGTCAAAGGACATTTTACAGCCTTGTTCCAACGTGAGATCAAGATCTCTATAGGGCGACTCCTTGTCGCCGATACCACAGTGGCAACTGACATATTACGACTTGACCTCTTTGCCGTTTTGGCGCTAGAAGTGGACGATTCGGCCGGAAGCGTCTAACCAGGCACTGACAATCCTTACTTCCACTCACTTCAAGAGACGTGTCATCAGTGTTTGAGCCTTTTATACGAGAGTCGTGGGATTGGAAGTACATCTCACCCTCCTCCCAGAAACCACGTCTCGCTTTTTCAAGGCTCAGAACATTCCATTCATCCTGAGGGGTCAGTTACAGGTGGAGCTGCAACGTTTGCAAGACGGTGGTATCTTGACAGCTGTTTCCATTAGTCAGTGGGCAACACCCATCTTGTTGGTCGACAAACCAGACAGGGCACTCATTATATGTGCTAATTTCAAGAACACGATTAATGCACAATCCACTGTGTATGCTTACCCTACCCCAAAGGTGGAAGAGATTCTTACACAAATGACTGGGCCAAGAATTACGTGAAAACTGACCTCATGATGTACATCTACAGATTCTAATGGATCAGGCGTGGAACGATTTTCTGGTAATCAACACACATTTCGATCTTTTGCGCTACAACCGCTTCCACTTTGGGATAGCGAGTATCTCAGCGATATTTCAGCAATATGTGGAACACATAACACGGGAAGTGGTGGGCACAGCCAGCTACCTAGACAACATCATCGTTGCGCGACGGTCCACACAAGACCTGGCTGATAACATAGATGCTCTTTTCTCCATTCTCCAATTGGAGAAGTGTTAACTTTTCGTTCCTCAAGTGAAATATCTGGGACATATCCTCAACGCCTTAGGAATCCTGCTGACGCTGCAATATGTCCAGCATACGCAGGATTTACCCCAACCGACGAATGTCAAGCAATTTAAATTCGTACTGGGCCAACTGAATGACCATCATAAGTTCATACCCCATGCTGCAACTATGGCTGCTCCATTGCGCCATTTTATGGAAGAGGGTGGCATGGAATTGAGACATGACTTGCGACCACGCTTTCCAGGACCTTAAATGGATGTTGCTTCAGCCCACCTATCTGGTGGCTTACGATGTATCACTTCCTATGGTCATCGGGGCAGACGCATCTGATTACAAAACTTTCATCCATTCTGGATTTGGATCACTGCGACTGTCTTGTTAGAGGTTTCAGGAATTACAGCAACCAATAGTTTTTCTTCAATTTTTATTTATTCATGGTTGGTTTCGAGTCGCCTGGCGATTTATCATCAGATGATACAATTTAGTTTGGCGTATTGTGGGGGTCGTGCATCTGTGGCAAATATGGAGACGAAAAAGTGAGCACTGTATGTGTGAAGAATATTAAGATTGTAAGATTAATTTGATGGTATTACTCACTGTTTTTATTCTTGTTGCAAGCACTGGTCTGGAAAACATAATGTATGCTTTCCAGTATCGTTGAATATCAAGTGAAACAGGCACTTTTCCACCGATGGCGACTCCCACATACTTAACAAAATATAAACAAACCAAAGAGTGTGGTTGTAGTTGTCTCTAATGTAGTTGTCTCCAAAGAGTTTTGTGGAGACAGAGGTTTTCTTTGCTCATTTTTCGTTTTGTGTGGCATTCGTAGTAAAATATATACTCGGTTACATTCCTTCTTTATGAAAATTAATATTATGTTTTTACATTGCAACTTTTTTTTGCTATTAACAGAATATACAGCAAAGTGTTTAGGACAATATTTCTGTTAGTGAAGATACGTTTGGCATGTTTCTCATTGCTCAATATAGAGGAAAGTATACGTATTGGGATCGGAGGCAGGGGGGGAGGCAGGGAGGGAGGGAGAGAGAGAGAGAGAGAGAGAGAGAGAGAGAGAGAGGGAGGGCGACTGTGTGTGTGTTTGTGTGTGTGTAAAAAAGAGGTAGAGAGGATCGTGTTTAGGTGTGGTATGAGAGAGATGGGGAATGGGTATGGGAGTGGATGAGTACAGTAGTTATTAGTTTTTCAAATTTAAAGACACTTTAGAACTTTGGGTTATTTGATAAATCAATTTGTTCATTTAAGATGGTGTGGGGTGTTTTATTGTTATGCATGAAAATTTCTAGTTGTTCCTAGAGATCCATTTCTATTCCTTTGTCTACAATGTGTAGAATGTGGAGGTTGGTTTTTATACCTGAGACTGAATGACTATTCTGGGCTAGATGCGCTGCAAAAGTGGATTTATTTAAATTATTTAAACGGAGTGCGTCAGTGTGCTTTTTGTGTCGGATTTCAAAATTTGTTCCTGTCTGTCCTATATAGTAGCAAGAACAGCTGTCACAAGTTAATTTGTATATACCTGATTTGTGATGTAGTGGGCTGGTTGTTTCAATGTTGTGAATTATTTTGTTTTGTGTTTCGTTGTTTGCGTGGAAGCTGATTTTAACTTTGTGTGGTTTGAATAGTTTTGCAAGTTGATATGATACATTACCAAGGAAAGGCATACAGACATATTTAGTTTCTTCTGCTGCTGAGGAAAGGTTTGTTGATGGTTTCTGCTTAGTTTCATTTTTGCATCTAGTTTGTTAACCGTGGTTGTCTCATAAGCATTGTTGTCGACTATTGTTTTTAAAATGTTTACCTCCTAGGATTTTACAGCAGGTTGAGCATTAATTTGTTTAAACGGTTGAGGGCTGATCTGAAAAATGCTAGTTTATGCTGGTTTGGGTGGCATGATGTATTATCTGATTATGTTGTAGAAGCAGTCTTCTCTCATGTAGTCTGTGGGGTGGAACAACCAGTCGCCTTCGTCTTGAAGACGTTGAAGTCGGGCCAGTACAACTGTGGACTAATGGAAAAAGATGCCCTGACCATTGTCTTTGCTTTAAAAAAATCGATGACCATGTCTACGGTCGTCGCTTTACCCTGCCGACCGATAACAAACCATTGAATCCACTATTTCACGTCGATGCCAATAACCCCACATCACCTAGCCGCCTTCAACGATGGGCTCTGTTTCTTGTCAGTTATTCTTATGAAATTCAGTACCGTTTTACTAGTCACCATGGTATCGTCTACGTACTTTCGTGGTTGCCAGTGGATCAGAACTCCTCCTTTGATTCCGATATGGAAGTTTGTGGCCACTTAGTTACGAAAGACGAAATAGCCCTCTCCATACTCCGTACTGATGCTAAGCTTTAGTGTTCTGTGGAAGACCCGGTTTTCGCGAACTTCTCCTTCTCGACTAGTGGGTTGGCCATCGGGTGGAAAGGAGATACTGAATCCAGACGTTCCAGGTTATTGGCATCACTGGATGGATTCTCTGCCCTCAATGGTGTCTCGTTGCTTCGGGGCGATAATGGCCAGACTCGAGTGGTCATGCCATTCTCTCTTCAGTGCCAGGTTCTACACCTGCTTAAACAAGGTCATTGGGGGGGGGGGGGGGGGGGGGGTAACATGTGTGTTGGGAAAAGATAGACAGAGACATTCCTGCCTTCGTGGCTTTGTGCAAATCTTGCCAAAGCAAACAGGCAGCTACAAATAGCCGCTATTTTCCATGGCTGCAGATATAGACACTGTGGTCATGACACAAATCTGTTTTTTGTGGGCCCTTTTCTCGACCATTCATGGTTCATCGTGGCCGACGCCAGACCTGGCTTTCCATACACCTCCCGGATGTATTCTGCGTCATCTCAGAATCAGATTCAAGCCTTGAGACACATATTTGCGATTGAAGGCCTCCCAGAAACAATTGTCACGGACAATGGGACTAAATTTCCGTCTGCTGAGTTTGGAGTGATTATTAGTGATCGATAATTGCTGTATTTAGCTAGTGCGGTGATGTTTTGACTACTTGAGCAACGTCTGTTTTAGACCTATTACTCCATGAAGCTGCACCTAACACCGCCGCCTTAACACTCCGTTGTTAGATTGATGCAAATATTCAAACTTGCAACTCTTGTGTTTTATCTCAGGGTCAAGCTACGCTGTGCCCTGTTTCTCATCGGCATCGAACTTCTTTCTTCCGTACAGATTTCTGTAAGTGAAATGGCTATAAAACACTGCTTCTCTACTTAAATAAGAGTGCAGATTGGTTCCAATTAACTCTGTATATTGTCACGAACTTTCACAAACGGTCGCATGTTAGATGGGAATTTACTAACCAGACGTCTCATTAACATGTCTGACCGGTCGGGGTGGCCGAGCGGTTCTAGGCGCTTCAGTCTGGAACTGCGTGACTGCTACGGTCGCAGGTTCGAATCCTGCCTCGGGAACGGATGTGTGTGCTGTCCTTAGGATAGTTAGGTTTAAGTAGTTCTAAATTCTAGGGGACTGATGACCTCCGATGTTAAGTCCCATAGTGCTCAAAACCATTTGAACCATTTTAACATGTCTGTGAATAATATATAACAACAATCGCTTATATACATCATATTCGTCTTCCTCGGTGACGGACATCTTTCATGGTACCAGAACTTCTTCATTCCTCCTTGCTTCACGAAGATTACAAATGCTCTCCAGCAGATGGACTCCACACCTCTTGAGTAAATTTTCTCACACTTTATCGTCCAATGTTTATAAACAAACTGCAATCATGCACATCTTTACTCCGACCTCTATATTTGACGTAAGTGATACATGCCCTTCCATTAGTGAAATGGGTCACTACGTATCCTTTCACTAAGAGAAAAGATGTGATCATACATTTAACAATCAATCCATACGAACGTACATATCCTCTAATTATAATTTTCATTAACTCGATTTATATTTAATAGTTCCTCTACTTTGACTAGCAAAGTGACATAGAGAATTATAATTACATTGTTTTCTTTCAGAGGACTTTCAGCTCTTTGACCACTAATTCCATTAATTTGTATTCTTACGTTTGGAGGAAGCAATTGTTATACACACTTCTAAGATCAAACATAAGATTATGCAGAGTCTCAAATACTCACGGTAAACTAAAGAGTTAGCTACTTATTACTTTCTCAATTTATCATCCAGTTTGGACGAGATGCTCCCTTAAGCGGGTTCCTTATTCGTTTTCTTCTCTAATGGGGCCCCTTAAGTATTTCTTCCTTCTTGAAGGATATCTTTCAAAGAAGTAAGTACTCTTCCTCCCACTTCGTAGGTTCGGTCGGTGTGATGTACCTCTCCTTTTCTCTAGTGGTTTTGGAGTCACCCTTAGATGGGTCTACCCGAACGTGGCATAAGCTCTTTTCTTTGGGGATTACTTTATTGAGTACTTCTCTACTTCTTCCCTTTACTTCACCTCATGTCAAAGCTGCACCCTCTATGAAACTTCAGCTATCTCCAGCTTTTCCACCACGAGTTCTCCTGTCTATTTTCCTCCCTCCAAAACTCTTTTTCTTTCTTAGTGTTGGCTTGTCATTTCTATATCAAGCTTATCTGTAGGACACCCTGTCCTATTCCAGCTTCCTCTTAAAACAGTTACAAGCCTAGCAAATAAACATCCATAAATTATTTTTGTTTATGCATAGTCTGTAGGTGTGTGTATACGTGTGGGTGGGTGTGTTTGTGTACGTTCGCGCCTGTGTGTGTGTGTGTGTGTGTGTGTGTGAGTGTGTGTGTGTAGTACGCACATATCCCACACATTTCCTATAAAAGTTAAACACAAACCCACACACAGGACAACAAATTGCTGCAAAAGGTAACGAAAATCATCAGTTGCGTCCTCGATAATGGTGATATAACACATCTTGTATCATGTCACGAGACTAGTCCATTGCCGTCGTCACAAGTGAAATATCCACCAGTGCAATCTTACTGCTGTAGGTTGTAAATTTTACTATAGAATCCTGCGATAGGGACTTTGCATATGGACAGAGGGAAGATAGATTCGGTACGCGAAATGGAGAAGTATGAAAAGGGAATACAGAGACAGGTATCTTAGAGTCGAAGAAGAAAGGATGACGGTACCTCATGGTTGGATTCCCTTACCATCTCCCAGGGACCCCATCTGCTAAAGTACTTCACCGTAGCGTTGGAGGGAGAAGTTGTTCGGCGTTCCATACAGAACGGACTTGCCACTGCTTCACCATCGCAGAAACCCAGAAAATTGATCCTAAAAAATCCCTATGAAATTTAATGGAATAGGCAAGTATATTTACGTAAGTCATCTTCAGCGGTCAGTATAGCTTCAGTGGTCGGTCTGATAGGGCGATGATTAATCTCCCCTAAAAAAAAATTCACATAAAAACGCAACCATTGTTTTTACCTTGTGATGGTAAGTGACCCGCCTCTTTGGTCAGTGATCTTACACTAAAAGAATACTTACCAGCTGATTAAATGACGTTTGAAAGTACTTTTTACACACTTTTACTATTAAGAATCACCTTTGTTTTCACTGTGTTTCTTTCCCAAGTTTAATTTAATAGTGTCTTACACTGCTTTAACATACCAGCATTATATCCCTTTTCATGACCAAGAAAACTGCTTTGGGACATGGTGCATTGAAAACTTCTTAAGGACCGCTATATCGAGGGAAAACTAGTGTGTTTCTTTCTTCAAATTTGAGCTATGGTGTACTTCCTTAATTAGTACCAAGTCTTCCACATCAAAGTTAGGTGTCGTAACTTTTTCATTACATTTACGCAACTGTTTATCTGCTGTACGTCGTAAACTTGCTTTTACAACATCGTCTAAGTTACCTTTTTGTACGTTGTTATCGTCATTTGGCCATTAAAAGAATTTCAACAGCGGCTTGCCTTTGGATTTACCTTCCAGTATTTCGATGGGAGATGAACTAGTAGATAAATGTAGAACTCATTAAGCATTACTTGGAACTCTGGTATTTTCTGTGCCGATGTTGTACGCCCGTTTGAGCAGTAAGTCCAACATAACTTTTTGATTTCTTTCACGGTACGTCACAAGGGTTAGTTTGTGGGTGGTATTTCGAGATAGCAATGTGTCTGGCATTTTCCCACCCTATAAACTCCTTAAAGCCTTTACTCACAAACTGTAGGCCTATGTCTGTCAACAATCTACGTGGTTTTCCTATTTTCGAGAAATATTCCCGCTCACATGCAATCGCTCCCTCGGTGTTGGTCTTCTTAATGGGATAGAATTTAACATATTTAGACCAACACTCCACTAGTACACATATATAAGTTACATCCCTTCACTCACTGGTAACTGGCCAAAGAAATCAGCAGCTGTGAAATCATCTAAACCTTTAGGTATTATCGGGTAGAACTTACGCATTATCGCTTAATTGTTTTTTCCATCTTTTGGCAAATTTCACATGTACATAGTACAGAAAGTACTTTCTTTTTACTTAAGTTCCTAAAGTAGAAAAATTTTTCCGAATGTTGAATGCATTTTCGTATCCCAGAGTGTCCATACCCTTGACGAATAAACGTAATTAAATCAAGTTCCACAGATTTCGGTGTACATAGTCTCCATTTAAGTCTCATTTTCTTTACTCTCCAAAATAAAACATGATTTACCATAATCGACTGTACTATAACGTTACCTACTTTTCTTCCATGGTGTAAGATTTCCACTTATCCCCAAAATACGGACCGCCACTGATGTCCTTCCTTATTCTTAAGGCTACATTTCTTACTTCATTATTAGTATAACTTTTGATTAAAAAATTAATATTGAAGGTAACTCGAGGACATTCCGTTCTAACCAATCATTCATGGCCAATGGTAAGAGTGATATCGCGTCAGGAACTATATTTTTCGAACCCTTTATATAGTTAATTACAGTCTGATATTCTTGCAAAAATAGTATCCACGTATTAACATGATGCAGTGCTAGGCTTGTTGATCAATATACACTACTGTTTTAGATTACAAAATTGGAGTTTGAAGTTTTTTAATATCCTCTCTATAGCAAGTAACTCTGTCTCTGTTTCTGTGTATTTCAACACAATAGAGGCTAGTGTATTACGTGCTCCCATACTAATATCCCATTCCTCCTGAAACAACTCACACGCTATTCCATACTCTGAAGCATCAGTACTTAACTTGAATGGTTTGTCCATCTGTGTGTGTTTTAAAATGGGTGCCTCTACTAGAGCTACTTCAATCTCAGTCAAGGCAAGATCCATTTAGTTTTTTCAGTAAGTTTAATAACTAAGGATTTTTCATAGGTTGACCTCGAATATACACTCCTGGAAATGGAAAAAAGAACACATTGTCACCGGTGTGTCAGACCCACCATACTTGCTCCGGACACTGCGAGAGGGCTGTACAAGCAATGATCACACGCACGGCACAGCGGACACACCAGGAACTGCGTAGGGGACCGCACCGCCACTTCCCAGCAAATTAGGGACACTGTTGCTCCTGGGGTATCGGCGAGGACCATTCGCAACCGTCTCCATGAAGCTGGGCTACGGTCCCGCACACCGTTAGGCCGTCTTCCGCTCACGCCCCAACATCGTGCAGCCCGCCTCCAGTGGTGTCGCGACAGGCGTGAATGGAGGGACGAATGGAGACGTGTCGTCTTCAGCGATGAGAGTCGCTTCTGCCTTGGTGCCAATGATGGTCGTATGCGTGTTTGGCGCCGTGCAGGTGAGCGCCACGATCAGGACTGCATACGACCGAGGCACACAGGGCCAACACCCGGCATCATGGTGTGGGGAGCGATCTCCTACACTGGCCGTACACCACTGGTGATCGTCGAGGGGACACTGAATAGCGCACGGTACATCCAAACCGTCATCGAACCCATCGTTATACCATTCCTAGACCGGCAAGGGAACTTGCTGTTCCAACAGGACAATGCACGTCCGCATGTATCCCGTGCCACCCAACGTGCTCTAGAAGGTGTAAGTCAACTACCCTGGCCAGCAAGATCTACGGATCCGTCCCCCATTGAGCATGTTTGGGACTGGATGAAGCGTCGTCTCACGCGGTCTGCACGTCCAGCACGAACGCTGGTCCAACTGAGGCGCCAGGTGGAAATGGCATGGCAAGCCGTTCCACAGGACTACATCCAGCATCTCTACGATCGTCTCCATGGGAGAATGGCAGCCTGCATTGCTGCGAAAGGTGGATATACACTGTACTAGTGCCGACATTGTGCATGCTCTGTTGCCTGTGTCTATGTGCCTGTGGTTCTGTCAGTGTGATCATGTGATGTATCTGACCCCAGGAATGTGTCAATAAAGTTTCCCCTTCCTGGGACAATGAATTCACGGTGTTCTTATTTCAATTTCCAGGAGTGTATTTCCTACCTGAAACGATTTCAATTGTTTCGTACCTTTAGCTTTTTGAAATTTTTTTATGGCTCTTTTTCTTCCTGGTTCTGCTTTTATTCCATTTATGTCCACCAAGTGACCAAGAAACTTAGGTTCTTCTCTCCCAAAAATAGTCATTGACAGTGTTATAGCGATTTCTTTAACGTAAAACCTTTCTAATGTTCTAATCAGTAAATCACAACGTTCCTCCCATGTCTTGGACACTAGGAGTGTGTCATCTGTATAGATTATTAGTTCTTCCAATAAATCCGTATCCAGCTCAGCATCCAAGACTCTTTCGTATACCGATACTGAGATGTTTAACGCTCTAAATTGGTATGATTTACCCTCATACGAAAAAGCAGTAAATGTTTTTGAAGTCTCATCAAGTTTGACTTGTCAATACCCTGACGTGAGACCTTTCAAGCTAAAATATTTTGCTTGCTCAAACTTCGTCAATATTTCGTCCACGCTGACAGGTCGAGCTCTTTCAGGTTCTATGTGCTTATTTAGAGTACGTGCGTCCAACACTAGACGTACTCCCCCTGTCACTTTACGCACTACTAATAACGGGCTATTGCATACACTAGAACTCCTCTCTATTATTTCTCCTGCTAACATTTTATTATTCTTCTCTAGTAAGGGTGGTGGTACACTTTATGGTACCTGATAGGGTTTACAGAAAAAAAGGCGATTCATCCTTCATCTCAAAACTACAGCATAGTTACCAAGTACTCCAGGTTTATCTGAGAAAAATTTACTGTACTTCATCAATATATGGTACAGATCATTTTTCTGTAACTCAGTTGACAGATCATATTAGTAAGCTTTCGTCACAATAAGTTCTTGCAGCGTACTATGTGTATCCAAAGTATTGTCCAAATCCATCAAACTGTTCGTTGCCGGCCGAAGTGGCCGTGCGGTTAAAGGCGCTGCAGTCTGGAACCGCAAGACCGCTACGGTCACAGGTTCGAATCCTGCCCCGGGCATGGCTGTTTGTGATGTCCTTAGGTTAGTTAGGTTTAACTAGTTCTAAGTTCTAGGGGACTAATGACCTCAGCAGTTGAGTCCCATAGTGCTCAGAGCCATTTGAACCAAACTGTTCGTTGCTACAAGGCGGATGTTGTGTGTCTTGGTACTACCAGTAATCTTCCCACTAAATGGCATTACAAATGCATGGTATTGATAACTACGCGTTAATATCGGTGCTGAGAAGTCCAATATTACTTTAAATCTTATCAGCCAATCAATACCTAGTAACAACTGCAAATTTACATTAGGCACTACTACGCAGGGCTATATAAAAGTAAACTTTTTTAATGGTATGGTAACCACACTTGAGGCTTTTTTTTTTTTTTTGCTTTTTTGCTTCCAGTTATTCCTACTATGTATACCCCACTAACCGGCAGTATTGGATACACTCTATTATGGGTTAACGCTCCAAACAATGACTCAGGTGCAATATAAATTCCACTTCCCGAATCCATGTACACATTCACATCCGAATGGCAATCGTTCCCGAAATTATTGGTTTAGTAAACTCGACAACAGTTTCTTTTCTTCTTCAGTGAATAACCCGTTTCGTAGTGGTGTTACTTCACTAAAGGGATCCTTCACTTAGTTGGACACGTCCTGAATCAAGACCCATGATCAGGACGTCGATTGTTTTCCGTTACTATTGTTGTTTTTTGTTTGTCGAAAAAGACTGCAGTATTCTAGCACCTTCCCTTAAGTCACTATTCGTAAACATTTGTGTATCAGCACTTCGTATTCCCCGTCTTTGTTGTTTGGATTTACTATTGTGAGTGTTATTTGCCTGACAATAGTTAACCTCTCCTTTTTCTGGTATTTTGGGCTACTTTTACCTACTTCATGGCACGTATCCTCCTGACTGGAATTACTGTGCTCATTATTTATCGTATCTAGGTTTACAACAAACGATAGTATTTAATACACGATAGATGAACCAATATATAAAATTTCCTATCTTACATAGTACGGTAAATGCCTTTGGTAGGTGTACTTCGTCTATTGGGTTACCTAAATACTTGGTTTCTGCTAGATGCCATTCGATATTCTTTTTGAAACTACCCCATGAACTGTTAAAACGTGTCGGGTGCCACAACTGTTGCGTCAATTTTTTATCCGTTGTTTTAGATCAATATTTAGGCTTGAATTTCTCCAGAATATCGTCCCATGAGGTGAACTCTCCCGAGTGAGTGTTTCCTCACTCAGATGCGTTCCCACGAAAATAACGCTTCCCACGTGACCTGTAAAACACTCGCATGAAGTATGTTGGATGTACTTTCCCATCTGGTTTAAGTTTTGGAAAATGTTTATAAAATTTCATTGCGCTTCCAAACTGAATTTTCTCTAATAATGTTACTGCTCTGAGCACTATGGGACTTAACATCTATGGTCATCAGTCAGTGTTAGTGCATCGAAAGTTTTACTTTTACTTGTCTTTCTGTTAATTTCCTTCTAGTTTTTGCCAGCTAGTCCCATTTCCTTTTAAACTCATTGTCGCTGTTATGACTTCAGCCCCGGAAAGCTGTCCATTTCCTCCTGAAACTTCTGATCGAACAATGCTTGTATTTTTTCCTCCTAACGTGAATGTATCTCGTGCGAATATACGGAATCACCGCTGTCACTTCCTCTTCTAAAATTTTTATGCCCTTTTGCGCTTCTGCCATCTGATCTTTTACCAACTTACATTCTGTTTCTGCAAAATTACTTAAACTATCTACGTCCGTATGCAAATCTTTAATACAGTATGTTCATCTATCTCTTCCCGAATTGAGTCACGTTGTTTCAAGAGTTCGGTGTGCAATTCTTCTCTTAAGACAATGAGTCTTTTATCTAGCTTACGTGCTAAACGCACCTCTAACGCTCCGTGAGTGTATTTAATCTGAGTTTCTGTCCACCCCTGGTAGCTGAGTGGCCAGCGCGACGGAATGTCATACCTAACGACCCGGGTTCGATTCTCGGCTGGGTCGGAGATTTACTCCGCTCAGGGAATGGGTGTTGTTTTGTCCTTATACTCATCCCCAACGACACGCGAGCTACCGAAGTGACGTCAACTCGAAAGACTTGAACCAGGAGGACGGTCTACCCGACAGGAGGCCCTAGCCATACGGCATTTCCATTTATATCTGAGTTTCTAATTCCTGTCGAAGACTGTTTTGGTTGTCCATTACTTGCTTATGGGTGTATCTAATCTGATTTCCTAGGTGTAAAAGCTTTTCATTTGACTCTTTCTGTATGTCTCCCAGTTTTATATAACATTTCCTTATTAATCTCTGTCGACATTTTCCTTGTTATCACCGGCATAAACAAACTCACCAATATTACGGAATCACCGCAAGACAGCCGCGAGGGGTAGCCTCGAGTTCTAGGGCGTCTTGCCACGGTCCGCGCGGCTCCTCCAGTCGGAGGTTCGAGTCCTCCCTCGGGCATGTGTGTGTGTGTGTGTGTGTGTGTGTGTGTGTGTGTGTGTGTGTGTGTGTGTGTGTAGTCCTGAGCGTAAGTTAGTTAAGTTAGACTAAATAGTGTGTAAGCTTAGGGACCGATGACCTCAGCAGTTTGGTGCCGTAAGACCTTACCACAAATTTCCAAATTTTCACCACGCCACAGCCACAAAAACAATTTAGTAGTGGACCACTAGTGTAGCTCACCGTAGTGGGGCTGTTCTAGTCGTCGACTGCGTGATGACAACTCAGTGGTGTAGATCGTGTGGTGCCGTCGCCATTGTGTAAACTGCGCTCTGGAGATGGGTTAGTCTTCAACGTCTGCGTGCTGGCTGGACGTCACTGGCTCTTGGTTGGTCGTCTACAGCTGCGTGTTTCGTCGGGTTAGGCAAATGATCTTAGTCCAGGGCCATCGACGTTGTTGTTTACGATCCCTGTTGCTCTTGGCAACACGTCTTCTTTGCTGATTTATCACGGAATTTCTTCCTTTCAATCTGCTTTTACCTGCCACTCTCCACTTATAACCACACGGCCACCACGTGGAGCTTTTATTAAGGTAAACGACTGCTGTATTTAGCTAGTGTGGCGTGTTAACCAACGTCTCTTCTAGACGTGTTACTCCATGCAGCTACACCTGACACCGCCGCCTTAACACTACCTTATTAGATTTGTGTACATATTCGACCTTGCAACTCCTGTCACTTACCATATGGGCCTGCTATGCTGTGCCCTTTTCGTCCTCGGCATCGAACTTCTTTCTTCCACGCAGATTTCTATAAATAAAGTGGCTATAAAACACTGCTTCTCTACTTAGAGTGCAGATTGGTTCCAATTAACTCTGTATATTGTCACAAATTTTCACAAACTGTTGCATGTTGCTGTCACACGGGAAGTTACTATTCCCAGAACCAAGTAATACAGGGTGATTCAAAAATAATACCACAACTTTAGGAATTTAAAACTCTGCAACGACAAAAGGCAGAGCTAAGCACTATCTGTCGGCTAATTAAGGGAGCTATAAAGTTTCAGTTGTACATTTGTTCGCCATTTCAGCCAATAAAGTTTTTGGTCCCTTTTTCTTCGAAGGTGCTACTGTAACTGGACTACAGTATCTGGAGATGTTAGAGAATTGGCTGTTCCCTCAGCTCGAACAAGAAGCACAACAATTCATATTTCAGCAGGATGGAGCGCCACCACATTGGCACTTATCTGTCCGTAACTACCTGAACGTCAACTACCCGAGGCGATGAATCGGCCGCCAGGCAGCCCGTGACAGAGCACTTCATCACTGGCCTCCAAGAAGCCCTGATCTTACCCCCTGCGATTTTTTCTTATGGGGGTATGTTAAGGATATGGTGTTTCGGCCACCTCTCCCAGCCACCATTGATGATTTGAAACGAGAAATAACAGCAGCTATCCAAACTGTTACGCCTGATATGCTACAGAGAGTGTGGAACGAGTTGGAGTATCGGGTTGATATTGCTCGTGTGTCTGGAGGGGGCCATATTGAACATCTCTGAACTTGTTTTTGAGTCAAAAAAAACCTTTTTAAATACTCTTTGTAATGATGTATAACAGAAGGTTATATTATGTTTCTTTCATTAAATACACATTTTTAAAGTTGTGGTATTCTTTTTGAATCACCCTGTATTACTGACTCAAACACCGCTCATTAACATGTCTGTTAATTACATATAACAATAATCACTTATATACATTATATTCGTCTTTCTTGGTGTCGAAGATCTTCCATGGTACTAGAGCTATTCCATCCCTCATTGCTCACTGAGATTACAAATGCTTTCCGGGAGGTAGACTCTTCATCTGTTGAGTATGTGGTCCAATGTTTACAGAGTAATAGCGATCACGCACATCTTTGTATTTGACTCACGTAATACATGCCATTTTATGAGTGGCATGGATCACTACAAGCTCACGCCCTTTCGTGGCTCCAATGGAATTGCCCTTCTCTATATAGCGCCTGTCCACACGGCGTCCAACGGTCCAGTGGAGTGGTTCTTTCGAAAATTTAAGGATCAGCTATCGAAGCTTCGCCATCACACTCTCTGGACGATTCGCTCTCCACCTTTTTGGCCTCGTATCGATCGGCACTACAGGAGGGGCCAGTCGAACTACACCACTCCGTGAATGGCCGCAGCGATAACTTCTCCCCATCCTCCGCTCACAACAGCCAAAGGAGCCACCAGCACGAGATTGTCCGCAGCGCTTTTCCATCTGCGATAAAGCCTGGGTCCTGAAGTTCGGCCTACAACGCCGCCATTGGACTCCAGCAGTGGTGGCGCAGCTGTTGAGACAAGCGATGGTCGAAGTACAACACCTGGACGGTTCGTGCTGCACCAGACATCTGAACCAAGTCCGGCCCAGAAAACCGCCGCTGGAAACCGGCACAGACTCAGGGCCTCTTCGTGTTCCAGGTTCATCTCCACCACGGCGGAACGCCGCTGCTCAGGTACCACCTTCATCTTCTCCTTTGGAGTGTGATCACACACCTCAAGCCAAAACCTATGGACGTCGGCGAGGGTGCTCGGGTCTCGCACTAGACCGGAGGCTCTGCTGATGAAATGGAAATCGACCCTGACGGCGAAATTTACTACTGTCCCTCTCATCCTCTTGCAGGGAGGTATTATAATGCCATGTACCCGACCTACTCCTAAAATGATCGGCAACCCTTCAGACACAGAAGCATCGCGTGTTTGCATATGTACAAAGCGTTGCCTCCTCATTCTGCGTCTATTACATCATGGACGACAGAGGGCAGGAGAAGACCCACCAGAAGTCTTCCGTGTCAGGGATTATTTCCTCCACTGTGTCACGTATGCGGAACTAGAGTGGCATAAATTCCTCAGTGCCCCGGCTACATAGGGTGGGAAGCCTACACGTCGGAAGTTCGCTCCTCCGGAGCTCTAGGCCTCTTCATGCACCGGCACTTAGCATTCCATCAGTCAGATCCAAGTTGGAAGCCACCGCATTGGGCCTACGACTTTGCAGCGATGTCCCTAGACGTAACTGTCAGCCAACTACGTCGAACGCTCAGCTTCCTTCGTTAGCGCTTATCAGTGGCATACTCGGCATGTACCACTATGTTTATTCACTGTGTGTTTCAGGTGCATGCCTATTACTGTCTGAGAAGCTGTATTATTTTTTTCAGAAGAGTATTCCTTTGTTATTAATCTCTCTACTGTGGTCGTGATAAAGCCATGTTCTTGTTTACCTGTGTCTTATTATTTCCTATCAAGCATCTCCCTATGGGAAGTATAGCTCTATTAAGCACTCATTATTATTTTTAGGAATTGTCATCGATGTGATGTAGGCAACTATGGGTCTGTACCACGGTTGTCAGTTAGTTCCCGTTGGTAGAAAATCCATTGAGATACGTTTAGATAGCAGTAAATGCGAACACATTTCTACTGAGTGCTCCATTTTGTTGTTTGCTCAGAACTTTCGTTACAAAACGCATTAATGTATCATTGTACTCCTTTTCAGATTTTACTAGTGTCAATGTTACTATTAACTCTTAGGTAACTGCGAAGAGGTACGTCATGTCTGTGCACCTTCGGTGGATGCAGACAGATGCGTATAAGGCACAGCATGGACGCCACCTGATCACGGAACGGCAGCATGCGTTTGTAACTGATGAGAGTGGATGGCGTACTCAGAAGCCACATTGACTTGTATGTGGTGCCAGGAGCTGTAGCGGACAGCAAGGCTCATGTCTCATGAGTGTCTTTACAGATTTCGCATTGTCCTGGCCACTGCACAAGTCCTCCATCAGGACGAATATAGTGATTTTCCAATTGCTCTGCAGAACGTATAAATCCACTATCGTTCATTTTAAACTAAGAAGCGTTGTGAAATTTTCACAATTTTTCATTGCCGGTTAAAAGATAAATATGCTTCTTAAATTTCAAGTTTTCTTCCCATTTTTAAGGTCACATGTGAAGAGACTGCATCACCTTCGCAAACAACACACCAATGGCGAGAATCAGAACTACTTTCATGCATTAGACATTCGAATTGGCAAAATTACGTAGCATACCAGAGTGCAGAGCTGCCAGCAGTTGGTGAGTGGGACTAGGTGCACATGGCCCTGACATTTTGATTCAAAAATGGTTCAAATCGCCCTGAGCACTATGGGCTTAACTTCTGAGGTCATCAGTCCCCTAGAACTTAGAACTACTTAAACCTAACTAACCTAAGGACATCACACATCCATGACCGAGGCAGGATTCGAGCCTGCGACCGTAGCGGTCGCGCGGTTCCAGACTGTAGTGCCTAGAACCGCTCGGGCACCCTGGCCGGCTGACATTTTAGCAATGGCACAGTGCCCTACTGGCAGCGGTATGTGTGTGTTGTCCACACGGTCCGTGACCCTATCAGCAGTGAACTTCACGACTGGTGCGTCCAGGGACCAGAACGATACTGCATTTTTATGTAAACAAAGATGCAACTCTCACAGGGGACTTCGCCTTATCGCGGGCACTTTCAGTGCCATATGGGAGTATTTGTATGCTTCAGTGACGTCGAGACCTGTGCCGGCGGTAGTATAGCGACTGTCTGGGTCACCCAAACCAGTCTCGACTGTGGAGCCAGACAACGTGTTACTACAACATAGGGCAGAGAGGTCTCTGGAGGTGCGGAAAAGCAAGCTTCCCTAAGGGAGACAGCCCCAACAGAAAATGAGGCAGGTTATCTAGAGGTGTTGCCCTATCACGTGACTTCACCTGCTTAGTGCTTGTAACGCAGCCAGCGTACTGTAAAATTACTGGCAAACTTACAAACAGCCATCGATGCAGGACTGAATCAACTGATGACAACTGGAAAATGTTAAATGATAAACGATTTGGCAAAAACATTGTAGGTCCTTGTAGGTAATGTCAGATAGACTACCTTCATATCTCCAGTTCACCATTTTGGATCGCCGTATTCGATTTTGACGTCATATAGATGTCGTCATATATCTGTTGGGCTATACCGATGTTTCCAGGTCGTTCGTCTTAATTTGTGACGTCATAGGGCTGTTTCCATGTTCCCAGGTCCACCATCTTAGATTACCGTTTTGGATTTTTTGAATTTCACACCAACAGGACGATGTCCCATCTTGCAATATTCTTTTTTTTCCTGCCTTTCCTGCCATTTTAGAGCAACTGTCCTCTTCCACAGTGACATGATAGCAGGGAGGGAGGGGGTTAAGAGAATCAGGGAAAAACATAATAGGAGCACAAAACATGCGTGCTGCCTTGGCACAATGTAATCGACACCATGATATGCTGGTGAGCTACTGTGGCGTAAGAGCCGCTAGAGATATCTGTAATATCTTGATATTTTGACCGGACCTATCACACATCGTTACGTGAAGCAATGCAGAAATTACGAATCTGCATCAGATTCATCATACCTGTCAGTGTTAGTTTTACAAGGAACCCAAAATCATGACCAGAGGGTAACCAACAGGACTATTTGATGCAAAGTGGCTGACATTCATAGCACACCAACGAATTATAGCGTCAGATTTTATGAAGACAATTTTTCGGACATTGTCATATGGAATTCAACCATAAACCGTAAAATTCGTAGATGCTGGTGACCAGTGCCTAAACAAGATGTCCATCTGAGTCCTCTGATGTTTCAAAGTACTGCACAGGACACGTATTTGAATGCTGTGCACATGTGGTTCATTTTAGTGGAACTAAACTTGTAATTGTTGTTATTTATTGGTCTCATGACTCTGAATTCAAAACGTGTTTGCTCAAGCTATGGACTGTTCTTGGTTCACTTCATAGGAAGTTCAAAAAGTTAGTTGTGTGTGGTGACTTCAGTATTAATTGTGTAAGTGAGTGTGCAAAGAAGAGGGTACTGGTAGATATCCTTACTTCATATCACCATATGTAAAATATATTCTTTCCATCGAGGTTGCAGCGGAATAGTAACACAACCATCGACTAAATTTTGTTCATTCTTCATTACTAGAGGGGTATTCTGTTATCAGAATGATGAATGTCCTTTCAGACCATGATGAACAAATTTTGACGCTAAAAGTATTTGTGCTCAGTCACCTGTTAAATATAACTATAAACTATTTATGAAAGCTAATCCAGTCACATAGAGACCTTTTAAAACCTCATTAAGGAACAAGAGTGGGAGGATGTTTATAGTGTCAAAACATATACAACCAATATAACACTTTACTCAACACATTTCTCACGCTCTTTGAAAGTTGGTTCCCAGTAGAACGTTCAGAATATGGTACTAGCACAAACCGGCAGCCTGGATTGCTGACTAGTTGAAAAAGAACATCATGTAGAACAAAGTGAGCATTGTATCAAAACGTTAGAAGCAGTCACAATCGAGGTGCAGCAGACCTTTATAAACACTACTTTAAGGTGCTTAAGAATGTTACTAGGAAGGCAAAAGGTATTTAGTACGCAAATACGATAGTTAATTCTCAAGATAAAATTAAAACTATATGCTCAGTAGTGAACGAAGTGTCTGTGTCAGCAGCACCAGTTTGAAGATATGAAGTCAGTGTGTATCAGGAATGTTTCAGTTACTGATAAATCGGATATATGTACCATATTTAATAATAACTTTGTGATACAGCAGTGAACTAAATAGAAGCTTAGTTCCTAGAGAGAATCATACAATTTTCTTAGTAAATATCATTCTGAGACTGTCATGTGAAAGGCATCTCCATGATACAGACCGGGGGGGGGGGGGGGGGGGGGGAGAGTGAGTCCGTAATTAAATCACTGAAGACTAAGGCCTCTTATAGATATGGCGGGGTATCTAGCAGAATAGCAAAGAACTGTTCTGGATATGTTAATTCAGTACTTAGCCACATCTGTAAATTTTCCTTTTCGGAATGGTCAGATTTATTGACCGATTAAGGTACTCAATAGTGAAGTCACTTTATAAAAAAGGAGAAAGGGATAGACCTATTTTTATGCCACCGGTGTTCGCTAAATTTATTGAAAAGGCTGCATGTACAAGTATAATTGATCATTCAATTTTACATCATTTGCTATCGAATGTTCAGTTCGATTTTAGAAGTGGTTTAACAATTGAAAATACTATATCCTTTTTTTCTCTGTGAGGCTCTGGACGAATTAAACAAAAGGTTGCGAATGCTAGGTATCTTCTTTGATTTAACTAAGGCGTTTGGTTGTGTTGATGACAAAATATTACTGCAGAAGTTGTACTTTCGCCTCTTACTTTAACAACAGACAGCAGAAACTTATACTCCGCAGTACTGAGAATGGATACGACGTGTAGTCCCAGTGGGGCACAGCTAAGTGGGGGGGCTATCCCATGAATCGGTGCTGAGGCCGCTACTGGTTCTTATTTGTGTAAATGATACGCCTTCTAGTATTAAAGGAGATTCCAAAATATTTCTGTTTGCTAATGACAGTAGCTTGGAAGTGAAGGATGTTATGTGCAGTACTGACACAGTATAAAATAATGGAGTTCAAGACGTAAGTCCAGGCTTCTTGATAACAACCTGATGTTAAATCAAAGTAAGTCAAAGTTTTCACAGTTTATAACACACAATTAAAAAATTGAAAGTTTGATCACAGAGAATTAGCATATGATTAATGAGACTAGACATTTCAAATTTCTAGGAGTTCAGATAGACAGTAAGCTGTCGTGGAAAGCCCATGTTACGATCTTGTTAAAAAACTAAATGCTGCTTTATTTACCATTAGAACAGTATCTGAAATAAGTGGCAGCTCAGCGCGGAAAACAGTCTACTTTGCTTATTTCCATTCGCTGATGACGTATGGTAATATTTTTTGGGGTAAATCTTCTGCAACAAAAAGGGTATTTTTGGCTAAGAAGCCGGCGGTTTGAACAATACGTGATGTAAGCCATGAACCTCTTGTCTACAATTCTGACATTGGCCTCTCAATACATATTTTCTTCAATGACATTCGTTGTTAATATTACCTTATTCCCAAGAGTTAGCAGCTTTCGCTCAGTTAATACTAGGCAGATATCCACTCTGCATTTGTAACGCAGCTTCTTGTCTCTTGTGCAGAAAGATTTGCATTCATTTTCAGTAAACTGGCACAAGAATTCAAAAATCTTAGCAGTTGTCCAGGTACTTTCAAGTCTAAACTGAAGAGTTTCCTGCTGGCTCACTGCTTTTTTATGCCGAAGAACTTTTGGAAAATCCAAAACATTACAATAATTCCTGTGTTACGTTGTTGATTATGTTTATTTAAAACTTATAGCTTGTGAACTGCATAGGATTAATATACGATTTAATTTTATCTATTCCTAGTCTTCTGTTATAATTTCATGTACTGCCTCGTTCCATGGCCATTCAGACTTGTTCCTCAGTATCATCCTAGGGAACATGACGTACGAAATAATATAATAGAGAGCAGCGGGCAAAGCCCTTGTCCGTTACTATTAAGAGACTTTCCTATAAATAATTCCGCTATTCCTTGAATGGGTAGGTTTCCAACTCTTGCATTAAAACCACCAGTTGTAACAACATGATCTATCCAATTTATAATGTTCAGTTCTTTCTGCAAGCCATCATAAAAAGTACCGTATCTTCCTTCCTTCCTTCCTCTCGGCCTTATGCACATCCAACTGTTAGACGGCTTCTTGGAATTAGAAATCTGACTGCCATTATTCTTTCCTTTATCCTTTCACGTTTCTTTCCTCTCCGTTTACCGTTGACTAAAATTACTACTACACCACTAGTTCGTTTCCTTTGAGGTACACAACTGTATTTCATCCAGTAGTCTGCCAAATCTTTTGTTCCCTTTAGTATTTCTCAGTTTCTGTTATTATAGCAATGTTTTCTTTCATCTCTTCAAGTATTTAATTCAACGCGCTCTCTTTTTTCGTCCATCCTCGAATTATGGTTAGATGCAGCTCCCCGTACAAGTCCTTTCGTCTTCAGGTTACTACTGAAATCTACATCCTTCTGAATCGGCTTACTGTATTCATCTCTTGGTCTCCGTCTACATTTTTACCCCCTATGCTTTCCTCCAGAACAAAATTCGTAATCCCTCGGTGTCTCAGAATGTGTCCTACCAACTGATCCCTTCTCTTAATGAGGTTGCGCCACGAATTTCTTTTCTGTGGTGAATCTCGTCGTTCCTCAACTTACCCATCCACTTACTTTTCAACATTCTTCCGTAGCACCACATCTCAAACGTTTCGATTATTTTCTGTCCTGGTTTCCCCACAGTCCATGTCTCACTACCATACAATGCTGTGCTCCAGACGTAAATTCTTAGAAATTTCTTCCTCAAGTTAAGACCTATGTTTGATACTAGCAGAATCCCATTTTCGCCAGTGTAGTCTTCTTTTTATGTTCTCCTTGCTCCGTCCGTCATGGCTATTCTGCTGCCTAGACAGGAGATTTCCTTAATTCCGTCTGCTACGTGAAGCCCAATTTTGATATTAACCTTCTCGCCATTCTCATTTCTGCTAATTCTCGTTAGTTTCGTCTTTCTTCGAATTACTTTCAATCCATATAGCCTACTGTATTCATTAGACTGTTCATTCCGTTAAACATATCCTGTAATTTTTCTTCACTTTCACTGAGGATAACAATTTCATCTGCGAATCTTGATATAATTTAACCCTGAACTTTAATCCCACTCTTGAAAGTTTCCATTATTTTTCTCACTGTTTTTTCGATAAATTGAACAGTAGGGGAAAAAGAATACATCCCCATCTTACATCCTTTTCAATATGAGCACTTCGTTCTTGGTTTTCCAGCCTTATTGTCCACTCTTGGTTCTTGTACGTATTGTCTATTACTCGCATTTCCCTAAAGGCATCCCTATTTTTCTCAGAATTTGGAACATCTTACATCACTTTGCGTTGTCAAACGCTTTTTCCAGGTCGATTTATCCTATGAATGTGTCTCGATTTTTCTTCAGTCTTGCTTCTATTGTTAACCGCTACGTCAGAGGTGCCTTTTGGGCCTTACCCTTTCCTAAAGCCAAACTGATCGTCATCATTTTCTTTTCCATTCTTCTGTGTATTATTCTTGTCAGCAACTTGGATACTTGAGCTGTTAGGATGACTGTGAGATAATTCTCGCACTTATCGACTCTTTCTATCTGCAGAATTGTGCGGATGATGGTTTTCCGGAAATCTGATGCTACACCGCCAATTTCGTACATTCTACACGCCAATGTGAATAGTCGATTTGTTGCCACTTCCCATAGTTATTTGAGAATTGCTTATGGAATGTTATCTATCCCATCTGCCTTATTTGAGCTTAAATCTTCCAAAGTTCTCTTAAACCCTAATTATAATACTAGACCCCTATCTCTTCCCTTTCGACTCCTGTTTCTTCATCTTTCATGTCATCAGACAAATCTTATCCCTCACAGAGGCCACCTCTGCGCTCTCTCCCCTGCATTTAACAGTGGAATTCCCTTTTAAATCTTACGTTAACGCCCTTGCTTTTAATATCACCGAAAGTTGTTTTGGATTTTCTGTATGCTGGATCCCCCTTTCCAACAATTTTCTTTTTCGATTTCTTCGTGTTTTTTATGCAGCCATTTTTCCTTAGCTTCCCTGCGCTTCCTAATTATTTAATTCTTAATTAGCTTGTATTTCTGACTTCCTGAATTTCCATGAACATTTTTGTACTCCCTTCTTTCGTCCATCAACTGAAGTATTTCATCTCTTATCCATGGTTTCTTCACAGTTGCCTTCCTTGTACCTACTGTTTTCTTTCCAAGTTTTGTGAATGCTCTCTTTAAAGATGTCCATTCTTCTTCAACTATATTGTCAGCTGAGCTCTTCATTACTACACTGTCCATAGCCTCAGATAACTTCAAGCTTGTGTCTTCACTCATTAGTACTTCCGTATCCCACTTCTTTGCACATTGTTTCTTCTTAACTAGTCTCTTAAAGTTGAGCCTACTCCTCATCATTACTAAATTGTGATCTGAGTCTATATCTGGTTCTGGCATCCCTTACAATCCAGTATCTGATTTCGGAGTCTTTGTCTGACCGTGATGTAATCTTATTGAAATCTTCCCATGTCTCCCAGACGTTTTCAAGCATACTTCCTCCTCCTGTCGTTTTTGAGTAGAGTATTCCCTATTACTAGCTGAACTTTATTACAGAATTCAGTCAATCTCTTTCCTCTCTTGTTTCTATTGACAAGCTCATATTCTCACCTAAACTTTCGTTCTACTCCCTCCTCTACAACACAATTCCAAACCCCAAGACTATTAGATTTTGATCCCCCTTTAAGTACTGAATTACTTGTTCAGTATTCTCATACACTTTCTCTACCTCTTCCTCCTCTGCTTGTGACATCGGCATGTATACCTTCACTGTTGTTGTCGGTGTTGGTCTGCTCTCGATTCTGATGAGATCAAACCCTGTTGCTGAACTGTTCACAATAATGCACCATCTGCTCTAACTTCCTATTCATAATGAGTCTTACTTCTGTTTCACCATTTCCTGTATCTGTCGAAATTACTGTATACTCGTTTAAGCTGAAGTCCTTGTCATCCTTCCATTTCACTTCACTGACTAAATTGAGCCTTGGCATTTCCGTTTTCAGGGCTTTTAACTTCCCTACCACGTTCAAACCTCTGACATGGCTTGCCCTGAATGGTAGAACGTTATCCTTTCCTTGGTTTTTCAGTCTTTTTCTCCTGATCACTTCCCCATTGGCAGTTCCCTTCCTGAGATCTGGATGTGGGCCAGTCCAGAATCTTCAGCAACTGGAGAGATCGTCAAGACACACTGGATGAAGCTATTGCCTGTAACAACACAAAATGCTTAAATAAACACTGCATGCAAAACAAAGACTATGTAGCACAGGCTGAGTCGTTTTCCCACCAATTCCAAGGAAGAAGTAGCTGTCAGATGACTTAGGTTTGTGGGGGTAGCCAAAGTGACTTTTTCTGCCAAACTTTGAACTTCCCACCATCATGTCATTGCAACGTTGCCATATATATCGCCGCAGTCTTCAATAAATTTGGCAACTGCCCTTGTGCCACTATTCACATGTCCTGTGGGCACACGTAATGTGGCTTTAATGCAGTGGTTTTCATTGCCTTCTGCATCCTCATGCCGTTGATCGCTGCTGATTCTTCCACCTTTAGGGCCAGTTTTCCACCATCTCAAGAGAGTACGCTGAACCTCTACCTGGTCCTCTGGCCTCCTTGACAAAGCCGTTGGGTGAATGAGGGTAGCTTCTTATGCAGAAATTTCCGTCCGCCATTGATGGCGATTTTTGTTCTAAATCGAAATGGTGGTGGGTTTCAAACCCGGGAGCCAGGATATTTTGAATACTATTTACAGATACCAACACTAGGCCATAGGTGTAGAACTTTCAAGTATACTACTCGTCTTCCGTTCATGGATGCTTCAATTTTTAAGTGCCAAATTCAGAGTCACTTTTCCCATCTGTTTTCCTTTCATGCCTGCTTCAGTTTTTAAGTGCCAAATTCTGAGTCGCTTTTCCCATCTGTTTCCTTTCATTTGTCAAGTGCTTCAGAGGGTGCTTCGATGATGCATGTCGTAATATTATTCTGTTTAATAACTGCATCTTTAGTGACCGGTAGTGACGCAAGCTTTACTTGGAGTTGTGCTTGTAAGTTTCCCTAATACTGTATACCGACAAGTGATGTCCTACAGACTACTCATGTTTTGGATTCGTTGATGTTTCCTTGTTTTCTTGCATTATAACAGACACATTATCTTACTGCCTGATAGGAAATGGTCGCTATATATGCCGCTTCCTTTATAAATATCTGTAACTTGCATAAGTTTCTCTATTTTGTCACTAATTTGTATGTAATCAATCTCAGACGTTGGACCCTGTGCACTCCACGTCTCTTTTCTCTAAATTGTGTTAGTAGTTTTAAAATTACTAGGCGTAAATTATTATGTATAGGAAGCACTTATAAGACCTCAGCAGTTAAGGAGCCTAAGTCGGCTCCAAATTCTAATAGAAAGACCGAGGTTCTGCTGTTAGGTAGTTCCTGTGGCAGAGATGTAGGTCAGCTGTTGCAGTAAGTGTTAAGGAGTGAGTACTAGATGACCAGCATTGTGAAGCCTAGTGCAAGGTTGCCTCAGGTGAGTGTTGGCATAGAGGAGCTACGTAGGAATTTTACAAAATAGGATCAGGTGGTGATTGTGAGTGGAAGTGGGAATAATCTTGATAATGATGGGGAGTGTGACCTGGATAACATAGCTATTCAAACTGGTTGCACAAATGGCATTTACTGCAAGTGCTTCAGCGCCATAGTAGGCCTCATCCTAATACAGCCGTCAGGCATATTAACATGAGGCTTGAGAGACCGGTGATGTCAGAACATCGTTCACATTGCAGTGGTGTCAGTTGAGTGCGTCAACAGTGGAGGTTTTACTAGGCGTGGCCTGCACCTCAGTAAATATGGGAAGGGGAGGTTTGCAAATTTAGGTAAAAATGGAAATGAACGTGTGGCAGCGTTGGCCGGGAGGCCCCAGTCGAGGAAGCTCGATCACCAAGTGCAAGTCAATTCATTCGACCCGACATTGGGCGACTTGAGCGCCGGTGAGGAGCATGAAATAATGATGAGGACAGCACAACACCAAGTCCACGAGCGGAGAAAATTTCCAATCCGGCTGGGAATCGAACTCGGGACCATTTGTATGGGAGGCGAGCAGATTACCAAAAAAATGGTTCAAATGGATCTGAGCACTATGGGACTTAACTTCTGAGGTCATCAGTCCCCTAGAACTTAGAACTACTTAAACCTAACTAACCTAAGGACAGCACACACATCCATGCCCGGGGCAGGATTTGAACCTGCGACCGTACCAGTCCCGTGGTTCCGGACTGCAGCGCCTAGAACCGTTCGGCCACTCAGGCAGGCGCAGGTTACCACCCAGCTAAGCAAGCGGACTGCAAAGTTAGGTATTCCTGCTTAAAGGAATTCACTCTAACAAAGGAACCACTTTCGACACTGGATAAGTGTCCAAGTAATAAGGGAATAAGCGTGTTTCATCAAAATATACAAGGTATTAGAAATAAAGTTAGTGAACTGGTTATAGATGTTGACTATGACACTATTGGTGTATAATAGCGCTTCTCAAGTAATGTGATAATTCAGAGGCTCCCTTTACTAGGGTACAGAATAGCTGGTTGTTCTTCTACGAATTTTTTGTGGTGTGGGGCAATGGCTACGTATGACAGTATTCCACTTGAGTCCTCTTTTACAAAAATGTATAACAATGTGGGCTGTCTGTGATAATGGTATTTATTCTGCTACCGGTTTTTACAAATAAGTGATATTGGTGACATCACTTATAGCGTCTTTTACCGAGCTGTGTTACGTGGAGAGTGATAGTCTTTATACTTTTCTATATGTGCTAAAATGTATGAACCATGATGGAAACCTACCCCAGGAAGAATACTATGTGACTGGAATCCATGTAGAACGACAGGCCAATAACTCTCGAAATTCAGAACAGGTTAGCTATCAGCATGAAACTAGCAAACAGATCATGAAGCCAGTGTGCAGTATAATACTAAGGAGTTAATATACTATGTCAACTATTATTTTAACTTTGCATATGACCGAGTGATCCATGAATGCGTCTGTAATTTGGAGCAAACCTTTGTAACTGATTCTGTCTCAAAAGTTTACAGTTAGTCGAGTCGATGGCAATTTGACTACTGTTCGCTGTACTGAGTATTAGGAGCATCTAGAATTCATTACATACATCGGGCAACTACTAACATGCTTGATATGTAACAAAACAAGATTGTCCCATTTGAGACAACAAAACCTGTCAAAAGCATAATAGTGTAAAATGTCCCTGAGTTGTAGTACAAGTAGATGAGAAGTATATCAACGACGTGCTAGCAGAAGCGGGAAAACAATTCTGTCAGTGAAATATTCACGTAGGGTAAAAAATTCGACATGTCACTCGAAAGCCAGAAAAGAAAGTCATCAGCAACTGGTGGCAACAGCTGAATGTAACTTTTTTTTTGGAATATAATGAAAGAAGAGCTGCTTTCTCCAGGCTGCTACAAGGGGCTTATCGTATTCGTGCACAGGAGGTAGCCGGCAACAAATATTAAATCCATCAAACAAATTATCTTGTTAAACGTCAACTGCAGAATATTATCTCGAATAGTAACGCAAGATTAAGAGACGTAATGAAAAGTACAATAGGCTCAGTGTAATCGTCTAGGCGCAGGATAATCGACATCTTGAGTAAGTGCTACAACGTCATAGCCACTACGGACATCTCAAAATATCAACAGATATTACAGAACCTCTTATTTCGCAGATGTCCTTAATGGGTATTACGTCGGGATAGTCACTCAGGGTGCCAAAATATCAGCAGATATCACCCTTTGTGTTGTAAAGCTTTTGTCTGCTCAAAGCAATGCAAAAATTAGAAGTCTGCATCAAATTCTGCACCTTAGTGTAATGTTAAAAGGAGCCCACTCGATAATCATGATCAATGGGTAACTAATGCGGCCATTCGATATGAAGCTGTCATTTCGTCGGAGTTGCCCGATATGTATGGCATGGCGCTTCACACAATTGTAGCCGAACTTCTGCTCGGAAAACGTAATAACTTGCTTGCTCCACAGGAACAGAGATACGCTGTCTAGGGCTCAATCTCGTATCAAACTCACACAGCATGCAAGCTGTAAACTGACGCTTGATACTGGGATGAGTTACGGCCAGCATAAAAAATATTCAGAACGTGATCTCGATGTAATCCAAAAAGTAAAACTAGTGAAGGACTTCATCTTAGCAAAAGCATACTACCTAGCTTTTATTTACCCAGTACTAGTGCCATTATACAGAAGTCTTCCGTCTCTGATTTGATGTTTTGTATGCCATGGAAATATTTTCAGAGTGAAATACAGGACACTAACTTTATTCTGTGTAGATAATAGAGTCTAATTAATAGATTTTCACTCAAAATGCAAAGAATAATAGTACACAATGCCCCAAAGATATCAAAGTCAACCTCACAAGTATACTTATAAAAACAGCTTAACGAGAAATATATCGTCGTGGAAAGGGGCTTGATTGATTTATAACCTATTTTCGATTCCACAAAATTCACAATTTTGTTCATTTTTTAATTTTGAATTAAGATGGATTTAAAACAAGAAAAAATAACAAAATAATATTAATAATAAATAACATTTAGTAAAACCTTAATTAATTTCTTCCACCTTCCAGAACAATTGTGTTTTAAGAAACATGAAAATTGTTTTCTTTTTACATTAACATAAAGTCCATATAAAAATAAAGGCACAAAAAAAGTAAAAGAAGCGTAGAGACCTTGGCTGATAATCAAAACGCCGTGGGTTTCGGGTCTGATTCAAGTCGGCAGAAAATGTTTTAGGCAAAGGCGACCAGAGATTTCCGAATAAGGGGACACACCCCTTCTGCCAAAGGCGTTCTTAGAAAGAGAAAGAGAAGTGGGAATGTTTTCAGAATACTCTCTTATGACTGGGGTGGGAAACTGCCCCTAAAGGACGAAGAAAAATCAATGATCAACGACATGAGGATGCAGAAGGCAATGGGGACCACTGCATTAAAGAAACAAAATCACGTCGATTGTAGTTGAGAAAGGTGTCATCATAATGCCATCACTGAGCAGAGATTTCGCATCAATCTCCAATTCAGATCTTCGGCGGAGTGTTCTTCTAAGCAGGAGGTGACACTGAGAAAAAGCACTGGACACACTGAATTCCCAATGAATGGACAGCATTCTAAAAGTTGGAGCATGAAATGTCAGAAGTCCGAATGTTGTAGGAAAGGTATGCGATTGGAAAGGGGCGACGCAAATGCTCAGTCTTAGATATAATGATGGTCAGTGAGGAACACAGAAGGAAAAGTTCTCCAGATAAATGTAGAGTAATATCAACATTCACAGAAAATAGTATGGAGGGTGTAGGATTCATTGTGAAGAAAAGGGTAGGGCAGACGGTTAGTTACCGTAAACAGAGTACTGATAGAATTTTTCTCATCCAATTTTTGCGGTTGTGTTTAGGACATATGTGACGATGTCACAAGCAAAAGTTGAGGAAATAGCGTAAGTATATGTGGATATTGTCCGTGTAATTAAGTATAAACCAGGAGATGAGAAGATTCTGAAGATTCTATCTGAATAAATATATATCATAGTCAGGCAGACACCCCCCCCCCCCTCCCCTCATGAACCATGGACGTTGCCGTTGGTGGGGAGGCTTGCGTGCCTCAGCGATACAGATAGACGTACCGTAGGCGCAACCCCAACGGAGGGGTATCTGTTGAGAGTCCAGGCAAACGTGTGGTTCCTGAAGAGGGGCAGCAGCCTTTTCAGTAGTTGCAGAGGCAACGGTCTGGATGATTGACTGATGTGGCCTTGTAACACTAACCAAAACGGCCTTTCTGTGCTGGTACTGCGAACGGTTGAAAGCAAGGGCAAACTACAGACGTAATCTTCCCAGAGGGCATGCAACTTTACTGTATGGTTAAATGATGATGGCGTCCTCTTGGGTAAAGTATTCCGGAAGTAAAACAGTCCCCCATTTGGATCTCCGGGCGGGGACTACTCAGGAGGATGATTTTATCAGGAGAAAGAAAACTGGCGTTCTATGGATCGGACCGTGGAATGTCAGATCCCTTAATCGGGCACGTAGGTTAGAAAATTTAAACAGGGAAATGGACAGGTTAAAGTTAGACATAGTGGGAATTAGTGAAGTTCGGTGGCAGGAGGAACAAGACTTCTGGCCAGGTGAATATAGGGTTATAAATACAAAATCAAATAGGGGTAATGCAGGATTAGGTTTAATAATGGATAAAAAACGCATTCTTGTGGCCAAGATATATACGAAGCCCACGCCTACCACAGTAGTACAAGTTTATATACCAACTAGCTCCGCAGATGACGAAGTGATTGAAGAAATGTATGATGAGATAAAAGAAATTATTCAGATAGTAAAAGAGACGAAAATTTAATAGTCATGGGAGACTAGAACTCGATAGTAGGAAAAGGAAGAGAAGGAAACGTAGCAAGTGAACATGGAATGAGAGTAAGGAATGAAAGAGGAAGCCGCCTGGTAGAATTTTGCACAAAGCATAATTTAATCATATCTAACACTTGGTTCAAGAATCATGAAAGAAGGTAGGATACATGAAAGAAACCTGGAGATACTTGAAAGTTTAAGACAGATTATATAATTATAAGTCAGTGAATAACGAACCAGGTTTTAAATTGTAAGGCATATCAAGGGGTAAGTGAGTGACCACAATCTATTCGTTATGAACTGTATATTACAACCGAATAAACTGCAAAAAGGTGGGAATTTGAAGAGATGGGACCTGGATAAACTGAAAGAACCAGAGGTTGTAGAGAGTTTCAGGGGGAAAGAAATACAGTAGAAGATGAATGGGTAGCTCTGAGAAATGAAATAGTGAAGGCAGCAGAGGATCAAGTAGGTAAAAAGACGAGGGCTAGTAGAAATCCTTGGGTAACAGAAGAGATATTGAATTTATTTGATGAGAGGACAATACAAAAGTGTAGTAAATGAAGTAGGCAAAAAGGAATACAAACGTCTCAAAAATGAGATCGACAGCAAGTGCAAAATGGCTAAGCAGGGATGGCTGGAGGACAAATGTAAGGATGTAAAGGCGCATATCACTAGGGGTAAGAAAATTGAAGACACCTTTGGAAAAAAGAGAACCACTTGCATGAATATCAAGAGCTCAGATGGAAACCCAGTTCTATGCAAAGAAGGAAAAGCAGAAAGGTGGAAGGAGTATATAGAGCGTCTATTCAAGGGTGATGTTCTTGAGGACAGTATCGTGGAAATGGAAGAGAATGTAGATGAAGAGTTTTACAAAACACTGAAAGACCTAAGTCGAAACAAGCCCCCAGGAGTAGACAACATTCCATTAGAACTACGGACAGCCTTGGGAGATCCTGGCCTAACAAAACTCTACCATCCAGTGAGCAAGATGTATGAGATAGGCGGAATACCCTCAGGCTTCAAGAAGAATATAATAATTCCAATCACATAGAAAGCAGGTGTTGACAGATGTGAAAATTACCGAACTACTAGTTGAATAAGCCACAGCTGCAAAATACTAACACGAATACTTTACAGACGAATGGAAAAACTGGTAGAAGCCGACCACGGGGAAGATCAGTTTGTATTCCGTAGAAATATTGTAACACGTGAATCAATACTGACCCTACGACTTACCTTAGAAAATAGATTAAGGAAAGGCAAACCTACGTTTCTAGCATTTGTAGACTTAGAGAAAGCTTTTGACAATGTCAACTGGAATACTCTCTTTCAAATTCTGAAGGTGGCAAGGGTAACATACAGGGAGTGAAAGGCTATTTACAATTTGTACAGAAACCAGATGGCAGTTATAAGAGTCGAGGGATATGAAAGGGAAGCAGTGGTTGGGAAGGGAGTGAGACAGAGTTGTAGCCTCTCCCCGATGTCATTCAACCTGTATATCCAGCAAGCAGTAAAGGAAACAAAAGAAAAATTCGGAGTAGGAATTAAAATCCATGGAGAAGAAATAAAAACTTTAGGTTCGCCGATGACATTGTAATTCTGTCAGAGACAGCGAAGGACCTGGAAGAGCAGCTCTACGGAATGGACAGTGTCTTGAAGGAGGATACAAGATGAACATCAACAAAAGCAAAACGAGGATAATGGAATGCAGTCGAATTAAATCGTGTGATGCTGAGGGAACTAGATTAGGAAATGAGACGCTTAAAGTAGTAAAGGAGTTTTTCTATTTGGGGAGCAAAATAACTGATGATGGTCGAAGTAGAGAGGATATAAAATGTAGATTGGCAATGGCAAGGAAAGCGTTTCTGAAGAAGAGAAATTTGTTAACATCGAGTATAGATTTAAGTGTCAGGAAGTCGTTTCTGAAAGTATTTGTATGGAGTGTAGCCATGCATGGAAGTGAAACATGGACGATAAATAGTTTAGACAGGAAGGGAACAGATGAATACACTAAGCAGATTCAGAAGGATGTAGGTGGCAGTAGGTACTGGGAGATGAAGCTTGCACAGGATAGAGTAGCATGGAGAGCTGCATCAGACCAGTCTCTGGACTGAAGACCACAACAACAACAATCAGACAGAAATTCCGACACGAGATATTGGAGCGCAAGGCGACCAGACAAATCATTGTGGAACCAAATGGGGTGAGAGTTGAAGATACTGATATAATAAATGCAGCAACACGCATTTCAGCAGAAGGGGAATGGACTCCTCTAAAAAGGATAGTCACAGACGTAGGACAGACAAATGTAGGTACAAATAAATCATTGTGAATTAAACTTGAATAAAGGATGGAAATCGAAGGAAAAAGGAAGAAAAAAATTTCAGAAAACGTGGAGCAAATAGCAGTACTCTACAAGTAACTTATGAACGAAAGAAATAGGATATGCAGCGCAAACAGTGCGAAATTTCAGCAGCAAAATTGCAACACAATTAAAACAATTAAGTTTTTTGGAAGCATTTATTCAGCATTCAGAAAAATCTAAATAATCTTCGCTGTATTCAAAGCGAAGATGTCAACAGTAACAGTGTATGAGGAATTCCACTATCGAGCGCAGAAGAGATAGCGGATGGATGGAAAAAGGGCAATGAAGGCCTCATCGAGGGAACGAACTGTCCTATGACGTGACAGAACAAGCAACTGGAGTCGGCACGTAATACAAAGAAGATCCAGTATTAGAGACAGAGTTTAACAGAGACTTCCAAGACTTGTGATCAAGTGAGGTGGAGGGCGCAGATAGCATTCCTTAGGATTTTTTTTTTTTTTAAATACGTATGGGAAGTGGCAGTCAAACGACTATTTAAGTAGATTTGTTTAGTCCATGAGTCTTGAGACATACCATCATACTTCCGGAAAGACATCGTCCACACAATCTAGAAGACAGAAAGGACAGATACGTGTGAGAACCATCGATCGTTTCATGCGGCCAACTTCCTGACAGTAAAAATATACATACAAATTTAAAAGTAAATTGAGGATCTGTTAGATGATGGAGCTTGGCCTTTGGAAAGGAAAAGCCACTGGTGAAAAAGTTCAGACATTGTGCTAATAATGGCTGCGATAATTAAGAGAAATAAACACGTGTTCGCAGCGTTTGTCAACGTAGAGAATATTAGACAATGTGGAGAATGTAGGAAATGCTTAGTAAAATGAGTATACGCTGTATCAAAGACGAATGATAGCGGTATGTTGAAGGATCAAGAGTAAAATATAGGCATGGCTAGGTGTCATACTTGACAACCGAAATAAATTAACAATTGGTTCCTTTGAGCGACACGCTTACTCGAATGATACAGCTATTGAACAGAACAAAGAAAAGTTGAGTCTCATTTCAAACAGGTTGTTGTTGTTGTGGTCTTCAGTCCTGAGACTGGTTTGGTGCAGCTCTCCATGATAGTCTATCCTGTGCAAGCTTCTTCATCTCCCAGTACCTACTGCAACCTACATCCTTGTGAATCTGTTTAGTGTATTAATCTCTTGGTCTCCCTCTACGATTTTTACCCTCCGCGCTGCCCTCCAGTACTAAATTGGTGATCCCTTGATGCCTCAGAACATGTCCTACCAAACGATCCCTTTTTCTAGTAGAGTTGAGCAACAAACTTCTCTTCTCCCCAATCCTATTCAATACCTCCTCATTAGTTATATGATCTACCCATCTAATCTTCAGCATTCACATTACGAAAGCTTCTATTGTCTCCTTGTCCAAACTAGTTCTCGTCCATGATTCACTTCCATACATGGCTACGCTCCATACAAATATTTTCAGAAACGACTTCCTGACACTTAAATCTATATTCGATGTTAACAAATTTCTCTTCTTCAGAAACGCCTTCCTTGCCATTGCCAGTCTACATTTTATATCCTTTCTACTTCTACCATCATCAGTTACTTTGCTCCCCAAATTGCAAAACTCCTCTACTTTTTTAAGTGTCTCATTCCCTAATCTAATTACCTCAGCATCACCTGAGTTAAATCGACTACATTCCGTTATCCTTGTTTTGCTTTTGCTGATGTTCATCTTATATCCTCCTTTCAAGACACTGTCCATTCCGTTCAACTGCTCTTCCAAGTGCTTTGCTGTCTCTGACAGAATTACAATGCCATCGGCGAACCTTAAAGTGGTTATTTCTTCTCCATGGATTTTAATACCTACTCCGAATTTTTCTTTTGTTTCCTTTATTCCTTGCTCAATATACAGATTGAATAATATCGGGGAGAAGATACAACCCTGTCTCACTCCCTTCCCAACCACTGCTTCCCTTTCATGTCCCTCGAACCTTATAACTGCCATCTGGTTTCTGTACAAATTGTAAATAGCCTTTCGCTCCCTGTATTCCTTCAGAATTTGAAAGAGAGTATTCCAGTCAACATTATCAAAAACTTTCTCTAAGTCTACAAATGCTAGAAACGAAGGTTTGCCTTTCCTTAAACTATTTCCTAAGATAAGTCGTTGGGTTAGTATTGCCTCACGTGTTCCAACATTTCTACGGAATCCAAACTGATCTTCCCCGAGGTCGGCTTCTACCAGTTTTTCCATTCGTCTGTAAAGAATTCGCGTTAGTATTTTGCATCCGTGACTTATTAAACTGATTGTTTGGTAATTTTCACATCTGTCAACACCTGCTTTCTTTGGGATTGGAATTATTATATTCTTCTTGAAGTCTGAGGGTATTTCGCCTGTCTCATACATCTTGCTCACCATATGGTAGAGTTTTGTCAGGACTGGCTCTCCCAAGGCCGTCAGTAGCTCTAATGGAATGTTGTCTACTCCGGGGGCCTTGTTTCGACTCAGGTCTTTCAATGCTCTGTCAAACTCTTCACGCAATATCATATCTTCATCTACATCCTCTTCCATTTCCATAATATTGTCCTCAAGTACATTGCCCTTGTATAGACCCCCTATACACTCCTTCCACCTTTCTGATTTCCCTTCTTTGCTTAGAACTGGGTTTCCATCTGTGCTCTTGATATTCATACAAGTTGTTCTCTTTTCTCCAAACGTCTCTTTAGTTTTCCTGTAGGCAGTATCTATATTACCCCTAGTGAGATAAGCCTCTACATCCTTACATTTGTCCTCTAGCCATCCCTGCTTAGCCATTTTGCACTTCCTGTCGATCTCATTTTTGAGACGTTTGTATTCCTTTTTGCCTGCTTCATTTACTGCATTTTTATATTTTCTCCTTTCATCAATTAAATTCAATATTTCTTCTGTCACCCAAGGATTTCTACTAGCCCTTGTCTTTTTACCTACTTGATCCTCTGCTGCCTTGACTACTTCATCCCTCAGAGCTACCCATTCTTCTTCTACCGTATTTCAACCCACTCAAACGATTAGCCTTAGAGTTGGTGGTGACTTCAATCTATCTTCAATATGCTGGCGAAAACACATGTTTACTGTCGGTGGTAGGCATAAAACGTGGTTCGATACCGCTGTGAATTCTTCCTCAGAAAATTGTTTTGAGCTGTTAGTTCAGGAGTTCACTCGAAGTGTAAGTGGTTGCTAAAACATATTTGACCTCTTAACAATAGGGATTAGTGAACACAAGGTTGTTATAGCTAGACAGAATGTGATAACATCCAATGTCACCAAAAATAAACGCAAAACACGTCTATTTAAAAAAGCAGACAAAACTTCGCTTGTCGCTTTCCTAAGAGACAGTTTCACTCCTTTCAGTCTCACCACGTAAGCACAGACTAGATGAGTTTTAAATTCAAAGAAATAGTGTCGACGGCAGTTGAGAGATGTATACCACATAAATTAATAAGAGATGGTACTGTTCTCCCATGGTGCCCAAAACAGCCGAGAACACTATTGAACAAGCAACTAGAATGCATACAAAGAAAGCAAAATTCTCAACAATGGCGAACTATCGTAGAAGCTCGAAAATTGCACGAACTTCAATGTGAGTTTCCGCAACGAAACTCTCCCTCCAAATCTGTCTGAAGACGCAAAGAGAGGATGTAAAGTACACGAGCGGCAAGACGCAATCAGTATCAATGGTCGGTATCAATGTCATTTTATTGATGACAGTGCCAAAAAGGAGAATACTAAACAAGATTTTCCGAAATTCCTTCACAAAAGAAGATGAAATAAATACTTCAGAACTCGAATTAAGAACAATCGTCAACAAGAGTCACTTAGAAGTAGATACCATCGATTTAGTGTAGCTGATTAAAACAATGAAGGGTATAGTTTAACACATAGCACTCATATGGAGCCGCTCGCTCGTAGAAAGGTCCTTACCCAAAGACTGGAAACTTGTAAAAGTCATACCAATACACAAGAAAGAAAATAGGAGTAATGTTCTGAATTACAGGCCCATATCACTATCGTCGATTTTGGAACATGTACTGTGTTCCAACATTATTAGCCACCCCGAAGAAAATGATTTATTGACAAATACACAGCACGGATTCAGAAAATATCGATCTTGTGAAACTTAATTAGCTCTTTATTCTCACTATGTGCTATCGACAGGGGATGTGAAACTGATTCCATATTTTTAGATTTACAAAGGGATTTTGACACTGTTCCCCACAAGCGACTTCTAAGCAAATGGCGTGACAATGGAGTACCAGTTATGTGACTCGTGATTTCCTGTCACAAAGATCACGGCTCATAGTAACTGACAGAAAGTCAACGCGTATACCAGAAGTAATATCTGGCGCTCCCCAAGGAAATGTTACAGTCGTGTGCTATTCCTGATCTACATAAACGAATTTGAAGACAATTTGATCAGCCCTCTTTGACTGTTTGCAGAGTATGCTGTCATTTACAGTCTTGTAAAGTCATCAGATGATGAAAATCAAACGGGAAAAGTTTTAGACAAGATATCTATACGGCGCGAAAAGTGGCAGTTGACTCTAGATAATGAAAAGTGCGAAGTCATCCACATGATACTTAAAGGAATCCGCTAAAGTTCGCTTACACAACAGCAATACAAATTTAAAGGCTGTAAATTTAAAGGCTGTAAATTCAACTAAATACTTAGCCATTGTAATTACTAATAACTTAAACTGGAATGATCACAAGGCTAATGTGGGGAACGCAAACCAAAGACTGCGATTTATTGGCACAAAACCTAGAAAAAGTGAGACGCTAGTGTTGTATACCCTCTTCTGGAATATTGTTGCGGGCTGTGGGATCCGCATCAGACAGGACCGACTGAACATAGAAAAAATTGCAAAAAGCACTACCATTAGACAGGGCAGAGAGTGCCACGGAAATGATACACTAAATAGGCTGGCAATCATTAAAACAAACCTCGGGCACAGATGTGTGTGGTGTCCTCAGGTTAGTTAGGTTTAATTAGTTCTAAGTTCTAGGGGACTGATGACCTCAGATGGTAAGTCCCATAGTGCTCAGAGCCATTTGAACCATTAAAACAAAGGCGTTTCTCGTTGCGGAGGGAGCTTCGCATGAAATTTTGATCACCAACTTCCTCCTAGAGTACGAAAATATTTTTTGGCGCCCACCTACGCAGGGAGAAATAATCATCATAATAAATGTAAGGAATCAGATGTCGCACGTTTTACCCGTGCACCTTTCAAAAGCGGGACGGTAGAGAAATAGCTTGGAAGTTATTGGAGGAACCTTCCGCCGGTCATTTACTTGTGAATTATGTAGATGAAGACATAGATGGAAGACAAGAACAAAGTACTCCAATTAAAATGGGTTAAGACAGTGTTACTGCCCCCATCTCCTTTTGTGTCCATATACACTACACATAGAAAAGGAATGACAGAAATAAAAGAACAATTCAGAAATAGGATTTAAATTCAGGAACAAAGGATATCATTGTTAACACTCGATGATGGACTTTATATCTCCAGTGAAAGGATGAATTATAGGACTTCTCGAATACAACGAACAGTCTAATGAATCTAAGAAGCCGGCCGAAGTGGCCGTGCGGTTAAAGGCGCTGCAGTCTGGAACCGCTACGGTCGCAGGTTCGAATCCTGCCTCGGGCATGGATGTTTTTGATGTCCTTAGGTTAGTTAGGTTTAACTAGTTCTAAGTTCTAGGGGACTAATGACCTCAGCAGTTGAGTCCCATAGTGCTCAGAGCCATTTGAACCATTTTTGAATCTAAGAAATTGAGAATAAACCGAGGGAAGAGGAAAGAAATGAAAATTAGCAGCAGTTAAACCAGCGATAAATTTAAAGTCGAAACCGGGTACCTGGAAGCAGACAAAATGGAGGAATCATCCCACTTGGAAACAAAATATTCCAGACCGGAGGAAGCATGGAGGACATAACAAGCAGAATAGCACGAGAAAAAGGCCTTACAGGCCAAAATAAATCTATGGTTGTCTTTGGCGTTAATGTGAGGAAGAAATTTCTAGCCCTGTACGTTTGGAGCAACTAAACTGTATGAAAGTTAGTCATGGATTACTGCAAAACATGGACAGAGTGGTATCAAACAGTTTAAGACGTGTTTCTGTAGAAAGAGGATGAAAATTAGGTACACTGATAAGGCGAGAAATGAAGAAGTTCTGAGCAGTTCTGCGAACAGAGGAACACGTAGAAAACACTGACAGGAAGAAAGAACAGAATGGTGACACATGTCTAAATCCATGATGGAATAACTAGCACGGTACTAGAGGGAGCTGTAGAATGTAAACACAGAATGAGAGTGAGAGTGAGAGTGAGAGAGAGAGAGAGAGAGAGAGAGAGGAGAGAGAGACAGAGAGAGAGGAGAGAGATACAGAGAGACCGAGATAACTCCAACAAATAATTAAGAATGATGAAAATATATAAGCGTAGGCTTCCGCGGCCGTTGTCTTCTTCAATAAAATTCTTCAGGGTATCAGACCTCATCGTCATAATTTAAAATGCGGCAACGTTTCGGCCAGCGTTGCAGCTAGCCTTCATCAGGGCCTTACGTTAACGTAATTATGACGATGCGGTCTGATACCCTGAAGAATTTTATTGAAGATGAAAATATAGATTGGCTAACAAAGTTGAGGATCCTGACTCGAGTATAGGTTATGACTCTGTTGCCTTTCTTGGTTTCATTTGCTAGAAAGAAATAAAGTCGCCGTATGTGACTAATTACGTGGAAATTATAGTACATCAACATTTTAGTCAGACATATGCAACATAAATAAAATGGAGAAGAGAGGTTATTGTGACATGGAGGATCTCTACGCTACTTGGATTCAATGTAAATTGAGTTCTTAATGTTCGTGACAGTGTGCCTTCCAGTAAGCCCAGTGAAAAACATCTCTTACACTAATATTTTGCGAACAATATACTTTTTGCACAGGGAGCAACAGATAATGTACGTCGACGATTTGGTTTGTTACGGAGGTAAATTATTCCGTACGTGGTACGGCCATGGTTTGATTGTAGTGGGAAGTGAGCTTCTAGAATGTCAGTACAATTTGACAGAAATTCAGAGCCAGACGGATTGCATATCCAGAAGCGGAGTATAATTGGTTCCAAAGCCATTCTCCAATGGCCATCTATTTGTTCAATTCTGCAACGACAGAGGGTTGCTTGGGACAGAGGGCTGCCAGAGACAGAGGGGCATATTCCCTGAAGAAATGGAGGAGCTAGGAAACACAACTGGTGAGGAGGAGAGCTGGCAGTCCAGAGGGCGACGTAATGGTATCGGGGGGGGGGGGGGGGGGGGGGGCGGGGCTCTCACCATCTCATCAGGAGAGCTGGCAGGCAAGAGAGCGACCTAATAGTATCGGGGCACGCTCATCACGAGAGCTGGCAGGCGAGAGTGTGACCCCATGGTACCAGGGCATTCTCATTATGACAGCCAGCAGACAACAGAGCGATCCAATGGTACTGCAGCATTTTCACCAAGAGAACCAGCAGGCAAGAGAGAGACCTAGTGGTATCAGGGTATTCTCATCGGGAGAGTTGGCAGGCAAGAGAGCGATCCAGTGGTACTGGGGCATTTTCGCCAGGAGAGCTGGCAGGCAAGAGAGAGACCCAGTGGTGCCAGGGCGCTCTCGCCGGTCTCCTCCACATTCCCACATGACTCCTTCCAGCCCTACTTTTGGCGCCCATCGGCCAGTAATACTCGCATAACAGCGCCCCATAGTAAGCAGCGCTTGCTGTGGAAATGCTGCCCACATGAACAGAGTACGGGCAGGGGAGTATCTGGCAGCTCGTATTACTACACCGTTCCAGGTGAACGAAGTGTAATAGAATAAAATACGAAAAAAATTATCCTGCAGTCCTTTCTTTAATCTCTCTATCTGATTGTTCTCTGCACACAAGACGTCGTACGAATTGTATTAACCGTAGCAGTTGTATAACTTCTACATCTTTCATTATGTGTTGTAACGAGCCCATATTGACACATTTGGTGTTGCCTTGTTTCATTTGTAAGTTATCGCAGACGATATTGTCTTTTTTATGTTTGAGTAATGGCTAAGGAACTTGGAAAAGAATGCCTTGGGGGGAATTTCTGTAGTTTATTTCAATATTAGCAACATCCTTCCTTTTTCACTATCATCGTCTGAAAAGTTTTCCAAAGTGTGGCAGAGTGATTGAGTGATTTGGAACCTGCTGACTATGTTTTATTCATAGGGTGAAAAAGTTTTATCTATGACTGACGCTCTTGTGCCATTTGTATTATACCTGACGTACATGCAATTTCTGTACCGTATATCGCTGTGTAAAGTGGTTCTATTTCAGTAACCGACTCACCATGAAGATTGCCGTACATTCAACACCAAAAATATCGGGAAAAGAAATACTATTGTTCCAGATACACGCCCGAAGCATGATGGAATATTCATAGACACAGCTTGTGATGCTTTTTCATATCGTACAATACACAACCAAAATTTTCGAAATATTTCCAGTCTCTTTGTCTCTTGCTTTGACTACACAGTGGTATCGAAATGTCGTCGGCGTCCCAGCGCGTATCTCTGCAGCCTGATGGACGCTGGTCGCACCTCGTCTGCTCCGGCCGCCGTGCAGCGTGCAGTGTGAGCCGGAGGAGTGGCCGCGACGTTAATCTTGCAGTCATCTCCCCGGAGCAATTACGAGAATCCTGCCAGCGGCCACACGAGGGCTCCACGGGCGGACCTGCCTAATGGACACGCGGAGCAGGGGATTAGGCGGCCTAATGACTGCCGTTAATGGATATCTGGCGGAAAACTTGGCCGCCCTACCTGGAGGCGAGGCGCTGTGCCCGGCCGGCTGAGCCACTAATGGCCGCTAATGGCTGCAAACCCGCGCCGCGGCAGTACCGCTGCGTGTGCGGCAGGTGCACCCCGACCGTGCTTCACGCCGGCGGCGGTCACGTATCTCATAACGAACCCCCCAAAAACAGCCTCAATGCGTTGCGAAACAACTGGTCTCGGTTTCCTATCTCCGTTACCTCACATGCGAGCCCAGTAGGCCCTTACTGGAGTCCCTGCACCTTCCGCAACACGTACGTCGTTCCGTTTTACTGGTTCAGCCTTCCTCCGTTCCTGATGGCTGTTCGCAGCGCTTCGGTGGCGCAATAGCAGTCTTGCTTTAGTACACTCTAATGGTTTACTCGAATACACGCATCGTTATTCCGTAGTTTTGGGGGATAAAATAGACGGATGGAAGATGTACACGTTGTAGAGATACCAGACTGCAGTTACAAGAGATGAAGGACATGAAAAGAAGTATTAGTTGAAGTGGTGAGACAGGAAGTGGCCTGTATCCATATTATTTGTCCCGTACATGGACCTAGCACTAAAGAAAATTTACGAGAAACCTGGAAAATGAAATTAAAGCTCTAATAGAAAAAAACAAGGGCTTTAGTGAGAAGTAAGTCTTTCTCGATGGCACTTTTCTACAAAAGATTCTCGGACTTCTTGTCGCGTCACTTCAGGGTAAAACTCGAGCTTTCGACGATTGCCTGCATCGCCTTCGTCAGGAGCAACTGACTGTCAACACTGCTGCTGTGGTCGGTCAGATTGGTCGGTAATTACGCAGTGCTGTCGCAGATGGTGTCAACGTTTGAGCTGGTGGCGCACACATCGCAGCGTAAATATTGCAACGAATATCTGAGCCTCTTCTCTGCATCGAGAGCTTGCTTCCATGTACCGTTAAAATAACATCCACTGTCACGGTTGAAGTTCTTCTCACACATTCTTATTTCTGCAGCTTCTTTAACTGCAGAGTCCCAGTGCGTAGAACCCTTGCACAAAACTTATGTTCCGTCTGGCAATATTTTGTGTTTGTTTGTGAGGCTGTGCTCAGAAAGTGCAGGTTTCTTCAGTTTAATATGGGGTTGAAGTTCTGCACAGTGGCCGGAAACAGTATTACCGCTGTACCTGCTTCTCCGTTCACAAGGGGTGTTACAAATCCGGGGAGTCCCGAGACGGGGCGTATAGTCTCCTTCATCTTCCTAAGAAGTCGGAAAATAGATCTTATACCTCGTCTTCTCAAGACCTGCTTATTTTGCTGGATGTAGCATCGCAGAAAGGAAGGAATGTAGTCGGTGGTTCATCATGTGAATATTCAATATTTTCAGGTTTATTTTTCTTGTAGAACGCTGACTTCATATCACGTGACCTATAACCGTTCTTTCGGAACACATACAGATGACTAATTTCGGAATCCAGGTGGTTCTCGCCAGAAACAGTTTTCGTTCGGTATATTAGTGTATTTAAAATTGGATTCAGATAAACTGGGTCCATCCGACTTACGTTGGACCACAACATCTAAAAATGGCAGCCCTCCTTGTTTCTCTGTCTCGACAGCGAACTGGATGGTTGGGTGCATGCTGTTTATACTTTCAAGGAAGTGTTCAAGAGCTTCTACACAGTGTAGACAGAACATAAACACGTCGTAAACACAACGGTAAAATGAAGATGGAGGAAGTTGAGCTAAATTTAATGCACGTTTCTCAAAATGTTCTATGAAAAGTTGGCTACAGCTGGAGACAAGGAGAGCCCATAGCCACTCCGTCCGTCATATCATAAAATTTACCGCCACACAAGGAGCAAGTGGTCGTCATATCATGTCGGAAGAACTTTTTCGTTTCGGGAGGAACATGATCTGCCAACAGTTTTCGTGTGTCCTGCCCACTAACTATTGTAAACAGTGAGACCACACCGAGGCTGACCAAAATGTCCTTTGGGTCAATTCTAATCTGTTTAATTGTCTCAATGAACATCTGAGTTTTTCTCAAACTGTTTGCTTGGAACCGACCGCAATATGGGATTATTAAACGGGCGATGAACAGAACAGGAAACGAGAGAACATATTGTTTTCGAAAGCGATGTCACAGAAAAATGCAAAAGATTACGTGGGTAGATTGGATAACACATGAAGCGGTACTTAATCGTACATGGGAAAATGGAATTAATGCTACAGTTTGACGGGATAGATCGATAGGAATCATCTTAAGGGATGGAGGAAGATGAAGTGGATTTGAAATTATGTTCTAGCGGGAAAAGCTGCATAAAACCTGTACTTAGACTGAATACCACAACAACAGACACGTATGTATGTATGTATTGGACTGAGGACCTAGAAACGACGGAGAGGCTACGTCCTCGCCATAGCCCTAAGTGGTACACATCCCCACAACAGGCTACAACAGTCCACTCACCCCACCGCAACCCCACACAGAACCTAGAGTAATTGTGCGGTAACCCCCCCCCCCCCCCCCTTCCCCGGTAACGTCTCATTCCAGACGAGTGTAACCCCAATGTTTTGCGGTGTACGCGTACGTGGAGGCTGTTTTGCTCAGCAATCGCCGACATAGTGTAACTGAGGCGGAATAACGGGAACCAGCCCTCATTCGCCGAGGCAGATGGAAAACCGCCTTAAAAACCAATCACAGACTGGCCGGCACATCTGACCTCGACACTAATCCGCCGGGAGGATTCGTGCCAGGGACCGGCACGCCTTTCTGCTCGGGAAGAAGTGTGTTAGGCCGTACGGCTAGCCGGATGGGAACAACAGACATATGGGTAACAGCTGCCACTGGATGATGTACCTAAACATGAGATACTAAATTACAGCTGTGGGGGCGAAATCCTGTTATTGCTATACTGCTCTTTAAACAATGAATATTTAAGTGTTGATGATCAAGGTTCGTCACACTAACGGCTTATACTGCATCTGGTAAAACTTTATTATTTAAGCATAGCGGAATATAATCTACCCACGTAGAGGATAAAATTATTACTCGCAACGCAATTATTTTAGTATTATTCAACCAAAGAACACACCAGATATCATTTGTGATTGCATAAATACTTGCCAAAGTATCCTGAATCTAATCACATTTGTAATATTCTAGTGGCTTTGTGTAGTCAGCGCAGCAACTGCCAACTATGAGTAGCCTTGTTCATTGCCTGCTTCACACCAAAAGAGATACGAAAGAAATACGATTCTACTGCACCTTGTAGCAAGTGATCGTGCGCTGCAGTGGACTGGTTTCATCCTGACCATGCCGTTACTAAGATCTCGTATTAATGCGTTATATGCTTTACATATTCTCTTACTAAGCCTCCAGCCGCAATACACTGAAGAGCCAAAGAAACTGGTACACCTGATTAATATCATGTAGGGCCTCCGTGAGTACACAGAAGTACCGCAGCATGGCGTGGCATTGACTCGACTAATGTCTGAAGTAGTGCTGGAGAGAATTGATGCTATGATTCCTGCAAGGCTGTCTATAAATCGGTAAGAGTACGAGGGGGTGGAGATGTCTTCTGAACAGCACGTGCAAGGCATCCAAGATAGGCTCAGTATTGTTCATGCCTGGGGAATTTGGCAGCCAGCGGAAATGCTTAATCTCAGCAGAATATTCCTGGAACTACTCTGTAGCAATTCTAGAAGAGTGGAATGTCGCATTGTCCTGCTGGAATTTTCAAAGTCCGTGGGAATGTCCAATGGACATGAATGGATGCTGGTGACCAGACAGGATGCTTGCGTACGTGTCATCTGTCAAAGTCGTATCTAGCCTTATCAGGGGTCCCATATCACTCCAACTGCATACGCCCCACACCATTACAAATCCTCCACTAGCTTGAACAGTCCCCTGCTGAAAAGCAGGGTCCATGGATTCATGAGATTGTCTCCATACCCGTACATGTCCATGCCACTCGATACAAGTTGAAATGAGACTTGCCTGACCGGGCTACATGTTTCCAGTCATCAACAGTCAAACGTCGGTGTTGACGATCCCAGGCGAGGCGTAAAGCTTTGTTCAAATGGCTCTGAGCACTATGGGACTTAACTGCTGTGGTCATCAGTCCCCTAGAACTTAGAACTACTTAAACCTAACTAATCTAAGGACATCACACATCCATGCCCGAGGCAGGATTCGAACCTGCGACCGTAGCGGTCACGCGGTTCCAGACTGTAGCGCCCAGAACCGCACGGCCAATCCGGCCGGCCGTAAAGCTTTGTATCGTTCAGTCATCAAGGGTACACGAGTGGGCCTTCGGCTCTGAAAGCCCATATCGATGATGTTCCGTTGAATGGTTCGCACGCTGACATTTGTTGATGGCCCAGCATTGAAATCTGTAGCAGTTTGCCGAAACGTTGCAGTTCTGTCACGATGAATGATTCTCTTTAGTCGTCGTTGGTCCCGTTCTGGCAGGATCTCCTTCCGGCCGCAGCGATGTCGGAGATTTGATGTTTTACCTGGTTCCTGATAATCACGATGCACTCGAGAAATAGTCGTACGGAAAAATCTCTATTCCGTCGCAACCTCGGAGATGCGTCCCATCGCTCCTGCGCCGACTGTAACACCACGTTGAAACTTAAATCTTGATGACCTGCCACTGTAGCAGCAGTTACTTATCTAACTGGGTTGGCCGGGGTGGCCGAGCGTATCTAGGCGTTTCAGTCTGGAACCACACTACCGCTACGGTCGCGGATTAGATTCCTGCCTTAGGCATGGATGTGTGTGATGTCCTTAGGTTAGTCAGGTTTAAGTAGTTCTAAGTTAGAGGGGACTGATGACCTCAGATGTTAAGTCCCATAGTGCTCAGAGCCATTTGAACCATTTTGAACCTTCGTCGTCATTTTAATATAGACGATACTGCCAGTGATAGAGAAGTGAATACCTGTCACTTTCTGTGGACGCAGACGTAGCTCTTCGAGAATGAACTGGTCGATTTAATAAGCGCGTGGTCGTGCATGTTCGACATGGAATGTTACTTTAAGTGTCGCTCAGCGATAACAGTGCACCATGAGGTACTATAGTGATGGACGCTACACAACACAAATACCGCGAAGGGAAGCGTAAACAACTCCGATGGGCTGTCGGGTGCGTGTAGCGGTCCTCACGCAACCACGGCCAAATAGTTTGCACCAGGGTCGTGTTTCTCACGGAAGCAAGCTGACGTCAGCCTGGAGCTGATGAGCCAGGTTTTCCGCTAATCCTCCCCAATGGGTGCTGCTTGGAGCCGACTAGGGCGACTCATAGAGGAATTTCTTCACGACGGCAGCTGAAGTGGGTGAGCACTTTACAGAGCCGGTGCGGGTAGGAGTAGGGGAATGCTGAAAGAGAATCCCTACTCACTGATCCTGATTTAGATTGTCTGAAAGGTGTAGATGTTAAATAATTTCAGAAGCGATTTGAAGCTCTCAAAATTGGGTAGCTGGGTGAGAGTCCACGTGGGCGGGCTCGGTTGCAACAGCTGTTACGACTTCGCTCTTGAGTTTCGGCGGGAAGACCTTACACTTCGTTCATATAGTCCAGATATCTCCTCATGCGATTTCCTTAGTTTTGTAGTCTCGGAGAAAGATATTCCTGGGCGTTGAGTTGCTTTGAACGAATAGGTGCACGACTGGGTACAATGATGTTTCCGTAGGCAACACGAAACGTTTTTTAAGTGAAGGTTTTGACCATCTAGTCTCAAAGTTGGATAAATGTATTACTAGTTATAACATCGCTTCTGAAATCATAAATATTTGCTTGCATTTTTCCCATCTGCATCGTTTTCATTTGACTCCCCCCAACGTATAGAGAGAATTGATCATCGTGACACAATTAGGTGACATAAGTCATGGGACAGCGGTAAGAACGTGTACATGAGGCATAAAAGGGCAGTTTATTGGCTGAGCTCTCATTTGTACTCAACCGATTCATTAGAAAATGTTGTAACGTGATTATGGCCGCGCGACACGGATTAACAGACTTTGAACGCGGAATGGTAGTTGGATCTAGACGCATGAGACATTTCATTTCGGAAATCATTAGCGAATTCAGTAGTCCGAGATCCACAGTATCCAGAGAGTGCCGAAAATACCAGATTTCGGGCGTTACCTCTCACCACGGACAACGCGGTGGCCTACGGCCTTCACTTAAGGACCAAGAGCAGTGGTGTTTGCGTAATCAGCGCTAACAGACAAGTAATATTGCGTGAAATAACCACAGATATCAATGTGGGATGTACGACGAAAGTACCCGTTGGGACAGTGCTACAAAATCCGGCATTAATGGGCTACGGCAGCAGGCGACCGACGCGAGTGCTTTTGCACAGTATATCGTCTGCAGTGCCCCTTCTGCGCTCGTGACCATATCGGTTGGACCTTAGACGAGTGGAAAACCGTATCCTGTTCAGATGAGTCCCGATTTCACTCGGTAAGAGATAATGGTAAGGTTCGAGTGTGGCGCGGCCCCCACGAAACCCTGGACCCAAGTTATCAACAAGGCACTGAGCAAGCGGGTGGTGGCTCCATAATAGAGTGGGCGTTGGTTATATGCAATGAAATGGATCTTCTGGTCCAAATGAACCAATCATTGACTGCAAATGGTTCTGTTGAACTGCCTGGAGACCATTGTATGCACTTTATTTCTCAAACAACAATGTCATGTTACCGGGCGATATTAGTTCACAATTGATTTGAAGAACATTCTGAATAGTTAGATCGAATGATGTGACTAAGCAGTTCGCCCGACATGAACCCCATCGAACGTTTACCGGAGTTAACTGAGAGGCGTGCTCATCCACAATATCCTGCACCAGCAACACTTTTGCACCTGTAGATGACTATAGAAGTGACATGGCTCAGTATTTCCGCAGGGGCCATGTCGATCAGCTGCACTCTGCAGGGAAAAAGACGTCCGACACGATATTAGGAGGTATGCGATGATTTTCGACACCTGAGTGTCATTTTAGAAGAATCAGAGGTCGCACAAGAATATTTAAGTGTTTATTTTTTACCTCGCGCTATTCGAGCGTGGAAGCGTTGAGAAACAGTCTGAAAGTGATTGTATGAACCCACAACCAAAGACTTAAGCGTTGTAGATGTACACTGGTGTCCAAAATTAAAGCAGCTATTGGGAATTTTGCAAGGCTGCGTTTATTTTGCCTCGAAAACGTAAAGTAGAAACAACGTAAAAAATACAGAGTGTATTTAGCTGTAGACCAAAACATTCATCCTATTTCTCCAACTTAATGGATTCGTACACAAGTTCTGACAGCTGCTTAATGTCCTCAGTATGGGTTGTGACCACCTCTGGAAGGGGCATACTGTGAATGACGTCATCAATGTCACGTTGAGACAATAACGCCCATTCCTCACGCAGAACTGCTCGCAAGCCTTAGAGAATGGTCGGTGAATGATGACGTGATGCAACCCGTTTCCCTAGCGCACCCCGGACGTCCTCTATGGGACTCAAATTTGGGAGAGAGCAGACTACGCCATGCCTGCAGCATCTTCCATTTTCAAGAAAGCATCAACTATTCGTGGCCCGTGAGATCGAGTATAATCGTCCATCAGTACGAAGTCTGGACCTACACCACCACGTGACAACCTCACATGAGGTCCAAAGACCTCGTAACAATACCTGACAGCAGTTAAATCTTGCCGATTGACCAGTACAGTTTCACAAAGAAGTGTTCGAGCTGTCATCATAATCCCTGCCCACATCATTAAGGATTCTCCTCAATACCGGTCTCTTTCCACAATATTTGGGTCCGGAAATCGTGTTCCTTCAGATGTGAATCAGTCGAGAACCACTCTCCAGACGAAATTGTGGCTCATCTGTTAAATGAACATTGGCCCACAGTTCGACCGTCCAGGTGAGCTATTCACGACTCCACTAGAGGTTCCTTCCTGTGAAGACGCATCATAATATAAAGAACACTCTGCCGAATCCTTCTGTACACCCTTTGCCTCGATACTGCGGTCAGATGCCAGTTGCCTTGCTGTTCTATGGCGGTGCCGTTGTGCCCTTCCGGCCAATGACCGGTCCTCTCTTTCTGATGTTACACGTTGCCGGCCCTGTCCGGGGTGCAGCTTCGGTCTCTATAAAATGTCGCCCTCCGAGATAGAACAGAACGATTCACATTAACGCATCGGGCCATACCAGTTGGCGACTGAAATGTTTCCATTCTTCCAATGGTCTTCCACCACAGAGTGTCTGCTAGGCACGTTCTCTGTGCCGTACTGCACCGTCTGTTAGTGTATACACAGCGACTGTGGATGTGAGACTACCCGGCAAACACTACCCTATTTGATAGGTGCCCTGACGTCATCGTTGACGTGTTTGTCCGTTGACCAGAATGCCATCTTCCGTGGAGAACACGATCGTATTGACGGCTGTTGACGGTTTGTATGATTATACCGTGAACTAGACACAGAACGGGGAAATAGCGGTTTGTTGCCTTAACTTTGGACGCCAATGTAGGTGTAGAAGATATATTCAGTCAAGCTGGTCTTGTCGTTTCAGAGAAAAGGAACGCAATAAGTGTCTAAAGCGACGTCCTACATAAAATGACGTTCGACCTACACACAGTTATTTGCTAAGGTCCTCACCAAATTATTTTACTGTAAAATTACGTATTTAACTTGAATGAAAGTACAGGATGAAATCAAATTTTTTTGTTTTACTTTTTTTTATTCTTTAGTTACAGGCTAACTGGGGTTGCGTGGGATCACCGGTTGTAATAGATGACACCAGACTGCTGTGGACTACGTGAACATTTTCTTGGACCACCTGCATCCCCTCGTGCTTGATGTCTTCCCAGACAGCCGGCCTACGTGGCCGAGCGGTTGTAGGCGCTGGAACCGCGCGACCACTACGGTCGCAGGTTCGAATCCTACCTCGGTCATGGATGTGTATGATGTCCTTAGGTTAGTTAGGTTTAAGTAGTGAACTAGACACAGTTCTAGGGGACTGATCACCTCAGATGTTAAGTCCCGTAGTTATCAGCGCCATTTGAAACATCTTCCCAGACATTTTTCAGCAAGTACCTATACGTGTCATAAGACCGGAATTGTGCCACAGTGGATTCAGTACCATTACAATCAATTCACGTCGATGTATAGGCCAGCAAATTTGCCTGCCGGCCACTAGTCCCTTGCCCACAAACTACTGGACTGTTAGTTTACGGGAACTGCGTGACGTGTGCCAGACATCTGGTGCTACACACCCTCGGAAATATACCAAGGAATTGTCGAATCCATGTGACGCAGGACCACTGTTGACTTGTGTTCAAAAGGCGTTCGACACGCTAGCAATCAGGAGGTCACAATATATTCGCTCGCCAGTATATCTCACTCGATGTGAGAGGCTTTGCTTAGAATAAGTGTCACTACGTAGTGAGTAGTGACGGCGGTCTTTTGGCCACTGAAGTGTCATCAGCACCCTCGGTATTATGGTCAGAACAACGATCGTATTCATGTCCGGCAGTTGCAGGTCACCCTTTTGCCGTTGTATTGTCAAAGCTTGACGAACTACCGGTGAATCGACACTTCCCAACAAAGATACCAGCGGCGAGTCTTCATTATTCCCCTCAGCTAGGACAAAAAACCATTCTTTGTTGAGTTCCCGTCTAGGAGTTTGTACGCATGTGTGGAGATGGAACGTGTTGACATTTCTGTGGAGCCTAAAATACTTCAGGTAACTTTTTGATTTCATATTCGTTACCTTCGCCAACTCACAACCAAACCGTGATCTCGTCTGAGAGTCAGCAAACCGACATGACACTGGTAACAGCAAAATGAATTGTCATAAAAGGTGACTGATCACATTTTTTTCAATCTTTCAGCATATACTAAAAATAATTCCTAGTAAAAACTTGTCGTAGACGACAGCGCGCTGTGCTACACTGCTAGATAGGAACAATCTTTGTGTGCCTGTATGGATCTGACCAACAAGAGCTGTGGCTCCCAAGAAATCTCTCTCCACACGAACTTTCGAGCTTCTGCCCGCCCTTCCTCTAGGAGGCATGGGAAAGAATACGGGATCTCAAAAAAAAAAATAAATAAAAAATGGCTCTGAGCACTATGGGACTTAACATCTCAGGTCATCAGTCCCCTAGAACTTAGAACTAGTTAAATCTAACTAACCTAAGGACATGACACACATCCATGACGGGATCTCATCTATCATTTGAGCACCATTATATCTGGAACCCCACAATGGCGATACAATAGATCCCAAGATGTTTCCTGTGTTTAACCCTTTATTTATTAGGTTACCTTCCATTCGGAAAGTGGGTGCACTCAGAGACCGTTATGTGACATAAATTGTAGAGTGCAGCAGCCAGTCGTCCTTTTTAGATTTTATTACGCAGATATAGATTTCGGCTAATAGTTAGCCATTCTCAGTGCACTATTTTCTACTGTCAATGCATGTAAGTTCCTGTTGTTCTGGCGTCAGTCACAGTTCTTTGTCCTTCCAAGAAATATAAAATCAGGTTTCAAAACTTTGGCTTAAATTGTTAATGAACTGTTCTTGAATGAATATCGAATTATTTTATTTAAGTCAGTAAAGCACATTAACTGTTCAGAGGACTTGTAAGTGCAGACAGAATTACGCAGGTGTAGTGTATTAAGGGACTGAGGTCCCAACAGAATCACACAGGTAGGTTTATTGTTGCTAGTGGTACATAGAAACACATTTCTTTTTTCATTGTCACACAACAAGTACTGCACAACGAACACTAGATACCACCATTTCATATGATCGAAGTTCATATCTGCCCCTTAACTGACAAATATTGGCCAGTAAGATCCTACATTTTGAAAACGTACGTCGTTTGGTACCGAAAATGCTGCTTTCCTTCTCCTCGGAGTTGAAAGGGGAGAATTTTGACCCTTTACGGGCAGTTCCAGATTTTTGGAGATTGCTATCCAATTGTGTACTACGTTTGGAATCAATCGAAAGGTCCCTTTCACGTCACAGTATGAAATATTGCAATTCACGAGCGCCATTTCTGCCATTGTACACCAAAGTTTGTATCAATACGTTTTTGATTATCTATCTTAGAAACAAATCTCATAATGTGAGCGTTATCTACGCCACCTATGTGTTCATTATAATCGTGTACAGATCTCAGTGCCTCCAATCTCTGTTCCGTCTTTCTGGGTTCTGGATACACTGCACACTTGATGTCCATGATAATTTGAAAGAAAATGAACTGCACGACTGTCCACACGTACTCTGTGAAGTACTAGCACATACCTGAAGACACACAGTTTGAACATTTTCTTGTTCGAATATTGTTGGCCTCTTCCTCATTGGCACTTAGTTCAGGTTCCATATTATTTTGCCAAGTACTAGCACACCCTGAACAGTTTTTTACTTTATTATTCTGCGAAGTTCCACGCATCATTTCATCTTTATTGCCATCACTACATTCAGATGATGTATCAATACCATCTGCAAAATTATCACGCTAAGAACGAATTTCTTTGTCTGTAAGACCAGTCAAGTAATACGATACGATATTGAAGTGCCTCTGTTATTCAGAATTACGATGCAAAGTTCGTTTGGACAGGCAGGCAACTTTCGAAGAAAATGGCTCTCCTGTACGGGAATATACATAATGGATGTACGAGTATAGGATGCAGACGCATGATTGACGTCTGTGGATGATTGGGTCAGGTCGTGAGTCCTGCCAGGGACAGACAAATGCTAAGGTAACGGCTGGCGAGAAGCGGAATTCCGGGTTCGAGTCCCGGTCCACCACAAATTTTCACTGTCGTCATTCTAGTCTACAGCTGATGGTTGTCCATATCATTCGCAACTGCGAATGCATTTAATGTATCTTAAGTAAAGGGCAGCCGTAGCCTTAAACAAATCAAAATCTTACTAAGTTCACTAAAGTTATACAAGTCTCTTATTATTACTATTATTTTTCATAAAATGAAATAACGAATTGTCCTCAGCAAGGATAAGTTTATATTTACAAAAGATCATGAAAGCAGGAAGAACTATAAATTTCAAAGCAAAGCTACCAAAAGTCAATATAACCTAAAATTGTGATGTCTGTGGCCTGGACCTGACGGGGCTGCTAAGTACCAATCGTGATTTACTTATAACTGAATATTTCAAGGGTATTGACATTTTATCCAAATTAACATTAGTGTGTATAAACGTAACCACATAGAAATTTATTAATCGCCTCCGTCTACATACAAAACTTATTTTTATTTACGTAAACCGGGCGAGGTGGCACAGAGGTTAGCACACTGGACTCGCATCCGCGAGGACGATGGTTCAAACCCTTCGTTCGGCCATTCTGATTTAGGTTTTCCGTGATTTCCCAGAATCGATTCAGGCAATTGCCGGGATGGTTCCTTTGAAAGAGCACGGCCGATTTCCATCCCCATTCTCCCATAATCCGATGGGACTGATGACCTCACTATTTTGCCGGCCACGGTGACCGTGCGGCTTAGGCGCTTCAGTCCGGAACCGCGCTGCTGCTACGGTCGCAAGTTCAAATCCTGCCACGGGCATGGATGTGTGTGATGTCCTTACGTTAGTTACGTTTATGTAGTTGTAAATTTAGGGGACTGATGACCTGAGCTGTTAAGTCCCATAATGCTTAGAGTCATTTGAACACTTTGAAACTCGCTGTTTGGTCCTCTTTCCCCAAACCAGCCAAACTTCTTTTTGATAAGCTTGCAGCATTGTTTCACACACCAGGCAACCATTTCAACACAACTGTTCATATTTCAAGCAGATTGATAGGTTTCGGAACAGCGTGAAGACTATGCTGACATCCAGCATACGAAGCATGAATTTTATAGAACGGAATCTTTTGGTCCCTACAGGTCTAACGGTTAGGTGAGTTACATAATTCAACACCAAATATGCCGGGACTGCAAAGCCCCGCCTGTAAATAAAGGGTTAATTCTACGTGCCATATGCAGTCCTTCCTCGAAGAAGCCTTTGTGCTCGCATGGCAAGTCGCTAGTGGAGTACGTCTGGTATCGGAGGTTCATTCGTCACACATATATGTAAACCACCGGATACGATTTGTGGACAAGCATTTAAAATGCACTGAGGGGTGAGCTGCAGGAGCATATCCGTCTCTCTGTGAAAATCAGTTCGATTTTTGAAGACTATAACTGGAAATTTGACGGTGCTGAATTCTCACAGTCAGAGAATGCTACTGTTGTGCAATTGTAATCAACAGTGAACTTTCAGGTACCAAGTCGGTGGAACGAAGTTCATATCAGTGCTGCAGTGTAAGTGGTGTACGCGATTTGTGCACTTCCTGATCAATTGTAGCACACGTGCGTCGGCTGTTTTACGTACAGATCTTGTGCATCACGATTCTATATGTGCAGCGCAAACGGTCACGTCCTATCATGAAACCCTTACCGTAGCAGATTACTTACTTTATCCAGAAAATCGCGTCTCGTTCTTTTCCTGCAATACGTTGTCAGCCTGAAGTGTGTCAAACAGCGATAATACTGTGTTAATTAACGAGCGGCACTTATTTGATGTCTAAGATGTGAAAGTCTTCCCTCGCCAGTGAGAAGTAATCCTCTTTAAGACTCAGTCATCCCATGGCGTAATGTAATAAGTCTCGCAAAAGTTAAGGGGAACTGGAAAGTTGTCGCCGAGATTGGAGGCGTGGCTAGCAGCAGTTTCGTGGAGCGCACCGCCGCCAGCGCAGATACGGCGAGGGGATTTTACGTGAGGATAACCGGAGGAACAAACAGGAGAGCCAGCGGGAATCAATAATACCGATAATGGAGGTCCAACGCTGACGAGGCCGGGCGCCGACTGCATACTTGCGGCGTCGTTATTTTTGAAAATCAGGCCTCTGAAATTAAAATCGGTTTGGAGGAGAGGCCTAGCGTAGTTGTTGGACCTCAGTTGTGGTTCGCAACAAATCGAGTAAGAAATGCACGTTATTTATAGGTAATATGGGCTCGCCACGCGTAGAATATTGATCACCCGTGTAGTGTCGAAGTTGGATAGTTTCATACTAGCGTACGTCTGGAAAAGAAACACTTTTTAAAATCTTTTTACATACTCGGGATGAATATTTCACCCTGCAGCATGTGCATTCATTACGTCGTAATTTGGCTTTCACAGAAAATAAAAAAGGCATATGCGGCAAAGCGGCTAGTAGGGTATTCTTTCGAGTCTGACAACAATATAGATAATACGTACCGGTGTGCAAGAAACACTGCAGATACAAGAGGATTCTTAGAGAGGAAAATTATCTCTTTTATTATGGGTTCTACTATTAATATCATGTGTAGAAATATCTAATGGGAAAAATGTAGAAGGAAGGGTTCGCTATTCGTCACCAAGCTCTCCTTCTCACGTACTTGCAATTTGCCATTTCGTCTTTATGTAGAGCATGCAGTAATTCAGTACTGGTGATCTGTAAGTGAGTATCTTCTATTTGTGTGTTAATGTTGATCAGAATACTAATTCTTCTTCGTGCGTTCATTACATAAGAAAAAACTGAAAGCAGAATATTTGTTGCTACGAGTTGTTAATTGTCGCAGATGTTATGGATGGGCTTGCTTTCGAAAACGCGACGCAATGCAACAAAGGGCCACTCTGAACTGAGAGCATTGCACCAAAGTCTTGCTAAACCCTAGTAGATGCATCAATCTCTAGCAACATCACTGTATTTTCCATAATGTGTACTACTAAAGGGGTTGGGACGGGGGGGAGGTGCCTAACGTCCACCACAGGAAAGTTAAAAAAAAACAAATTTCATTAAGTGGTGTTAACTCTTACTAATAGCATCATTCTCAAACAGGTACTGATATATAAGAAGGGCACAGATGCTGAAAATTTTGCGGTACCAATGCATTTTCCGTAATCTTTTTAAAATATAGATTTCGTTAATTATCGTTAAGTTTATGCACAACACACATTTTACAGCTATATACATGTGTAACAAGGATCATGAGCGTCAAAATATGAGTATTACATTTGTTGCGAAAAGTCTCAATTGCTACTAAGAATTGAATTTTGGCTTAGGTTTAACTGAAAATTCCAAAACAATTTCTGAATCTGGTATAAGAAATCTTTAAAAACAACATTCCTTTCCAAAGCTTTAAAATATAAAGTACTTGATTAGATTAACATATTTTCTAAAGGAGGACGTAGACAAGCCCCCCATTGGTACTGTGAGGATTAAGCTCACAAAAGAAAAAATCCTTAAGCCCAGCATACAACGAATTAGACACATTCAGAGAACATCGGCCTAACGCTGCGTAACACCACGTCGAGACTTGACATTTAGCTCGATTCGAACGGAAAGAGAGTGAATGAGTTTCTTCTTGTGTGCAAAAACTCATTGACAGCTGGATCCCTTAGACCCACAAAGAGGCTCAGAAGATGATTGCTACGTTTCACTCGAGTATCAAATAATGTCAGATATTGTTTGTGGGTTTAAGATTGAGTCATTTAGTGGAACACTTCGAGTAGGGGAAGATGCCTTAGTGTCCGTCGAGTCACGAGCGTTCGGCTCTGCCAACACGGATGTTGTCCTGGAAGATGGGAAAGTCTGAACCATATTCTTCATGATGGTGCAGAAGAAAGAGCAAGACTTTCTGTCCGAGAATGTTGACACAAACACACTGGTTCACGCTCACAGTAACTTCAGAGAGTGAAAGCCGAAAATACTGAGTAATCGCTTCGTTGCACTTTCCGTGCCCTCGGAGCCAAACATAATTCGAGCAGACGCAAAATCGCGGGCTACACTACACGCCTGCAGTGTGCTACACTCTCGTTTCTGTGTTGTGCACAGTGAGTGTCAACTGTTTCGAGCTCAATCTCAGTTTGAAATGTATTCAAGTTTGCTACGCATATCAACAGAGGCGGACCTTACATTGAAGCTCCTGCAGCGCTGAGAATGGAAGTTCGAGGGTTGTCCAGAAAGTAAGTTCCGATCGGTAGCGAAATGGAAACTGTAAGACGTTGTGGTCTCCTGACCTTCATTGCTTACATATTCCGCCCTCACAATCATGTTCTGCACATCAAGACGCTTCATTCGAACCCAAACTCGATAAGATAAAGTCAATGTTGTATGAATTCACGTCAATGATATGCAATTGACAAGTGAGCGCACCGTGGTTGAAATACTCGAGGCTAGCGTGCACACATACATTCCAGACACGACGGTCACAGAGGCTTTTAGTTTGGGAGAGAGGCCGCACAGCGGGACGCCAGGCCCTTTAGAGGACGACCCGGCCCATGTCGGCCGGTGACCGCCCGTAGCCGACAGCTGACAGCGTGGGCCCGAGTGGAACGGGGGGAACAACCCCGTGTTCGGCTTAAAAGCAGATTCCGCTACATTGTGTGGGAGCAGCCAGCCTGCACATTCTTTACACATAGCACGCAGTTCCAGAGATTTTCACAGGGAGACAGCAAACACCAAAGCTACAAGTTTCCGGATTGGTCGCCTTAAACGAAACGTTGGTTGTTGGTTGTTTTTGGGGGGAAGGAGACCAGACAGCGAGGTCATCGGTCTCATCGGATTAGGGAAGGAAGTCGGCCGTGCCGTTTGAAAGGAACCATCCCGGCATTTGCCTGGAGCGATTTAGGGAAATCACGGAAAACCTAAATCAGGATGGCCGGACGCGGGATTGAACCGTCGTCCTTCCGAATACGAGTCCAGTGTGCTAACCACTGCGCCACCTCGCTCGGTAACGAAACTTCATTCTCCCGTTTTAGAAGAGCAATGCTGATCGGCAGACGATATTTCTGACGCCTTGAGCTGAAGGAATAATGGAAGAGACCGTAAGATATACCCCTTCACGTCTGGCGTGGAGAGGCGCCGTTCCGTGGTATCTCTTGGAGCGAGAACACGTAACGAGAGCGTGCGCGCCTGTACATATACTCGAAAGAGTGAGGAACAAGTCTCTCCTCAGTACTTCACTGGGAGAGCACCTCTGTCGAGAGCGAATCAAAGGGCGACTCTATATTCAGTCCTTGCGATTAAGCGTTGTTCACTGTGTTGGCCAACACACTTATTGTGCGGTGTGAACAGACAGAGTTATAGTTAAACGCCTGCGAGCGAATTTTGAGTAGCATCGTGGTGGACTGGTTATCTGACTGGTGTACCACGCCAATTTTTAGACTAGGGGCGAATAGGAATCCTTGACTTCATGAAGGCATAGGGAGAGTTTGATTAGCGAAGGTCAATCCAGATAGAACGAGAGTTATTTTATTTGTCAGCAGTGAGGGGCGCAGACAGCAGTCATCGCAGCTACAGTCATCGCGCGCTACAGCTATTGCGAGCCCCATATTTCCTCCACCACAGTACACTTCACTGCATTTCACACGCGACAGCCTCGACCGTACCTAGCAACATTCTAGAGGATAATTATTCAAGTTGAGTAGGTGTGGCTCTCAGCCATTCTGCCAAGGCAACAAGCATCTTAAACTTTGTATAGAAATTTCATTAGCGAATCCTATCCTTGAGAGGTAACTTCACATTCCGAAAAGAACCAGGATATAACTTGTTCAATTCATAACTAAAAGTTATTCTGGTTTCTCAGGATTTTGCAAAATAAATAATAACTTTCGTTAGTTTCATGTCTTTCTTACACTAACTAGCACTACTCCAGTACTCAAGTATCCCACTAGTAACGTAAGAAATTTTGTAAATTTTTGTGTCATTTCCTTACAGCGGACGACTCCAGAAGTTATTTATTGCTGAATGTTTTTCAGGCATTTCTCTTTAGAACGTTAGGAGCGTCTGTCTGACTTCTGTAGTAGTGTGGGGGTGGAAATTGCATCTTGCAGGAGCCACAGGGTAAAGGGTACATCTCAGATTAATCCGTTGCGCAGAATAACAGAATAACAGATCAACCCGTCACCTCAGAAAACTACTGGGAAAATCCGGTAAAGCTTTGCACAGATGTGTTGGACAGTGGCTCTAGTATGGCCGTCGATCTTGTCGCGTTACTCTCTCTAGTTCTGAGTGAACAGTGCTAGCTAGAGATTCTGTAGTCTCTGTAAGCAGAGTAAAACTGTTTAGATGTGAGACTGGCACATTGCCACGAATTTCTTCAACCGTTACGGAATAGAAAGAATTACCAAGGGAAAAAGAAACGCACCTTATACACTTAGGCCTAGGAAATAGCGTAAAGTCCATGTAAATACACATATGTTGGCAAAAATACTTGTTCAAAACCGGTGTTAGGCAGAAAACATCTTCCGAGATTGTCCTAAATGCTTTCTCCGAAAATTATTTCGAGCAGTTAGTCCACGAACCCACGCGAATTGTAAATGGTTGCGAAAACACTTGACCTCTTACCCACAAACAATCCAGAGCTAATAGAGAGCATCATGACTGATACAGGGATTAGTGATCACAAGGTCGTTGTAGCTAGACTCAATACCGTTTCTTCCAAATCCACCAGAAACAAACGCAAAATAATTTTATTTAAAAAAGCGTCACTAGAAGCCTTCCTAAGAGACAATCTCCATTCCTTCCGAACTAACTATGCAAATGTAGACGAGATGTGGCACAAATTCAAAGATATAGTAGCAACAGCAATTGAGAGATTCATAACTCATAAATTAGTAAGAGATGGAACTGATCCCCCATGGCACACAAAACGGGTCCGAACGCTGTTGCAGAGGCAACGGAAAAAGCATGCGAAGTTCAGAAGAACGCGAAATCCCGAAGATTGGCTAAAATCTACAGACGCGCGAAATTTAGCACGGACTTCAATGCGAGATGCCTGTAATAGGTTCCACAACGAAACATTGTCTCGAAATTTGGTATAAAATCCGAAGAAATTCTGGTCGTATGTAAAGTACACAAGCGGCAAGACGCAGTCAATACCTTCGCTGCGCAGTGCCAATGGTACTGTTACCGATGACTGTGCCGCTAAAGCGGAGTTATTGAACTCCAGAGTTTGAAACACGAACAGCTGCTAGCATGAGTTTCTTAGAAGTAGATACCTTAGGGGTTGTGAAGCAACTCAAATCGCTTGATACGGGCAAGTCTTCATGTCCAGATTGTATACCGATTAGGTTACTTTCAGATTAGGCTGATACAATAGCTCCCTACTTAGCAGTCATATACAACCGCTCGCTCACCGATAGATCTGTACCTACAGATTGGAAAACTGCGCAGGTCGCACCAGTGTTTCAGAAGGGTAGTAGGAGTAATCCATCGAACTACAGACCTATGTCATTGACGTCGGTTTGCAGTAGGGTTTTGGAGCATATACTGTATTCAAACATTATGAATCACCTCGAAGGGAACGATCTATTGATACGTAATCAGCATGGTTTCAGAAAACATCGTTCTTGTGCAACGCAGCTAGCTCTTTATTCGCACGAAGTAATGGCCGCTATCGACAGGGGATCTCAGGTTGATTCCGTATTTCTGGATTTCCGGAAAGGTTTTGACACCGTTCCTCACAAGCGACTTCTAATCAAGCTGCGGGCCTATGGGGTATCGTGTCAGTTGTGCGACTGGATTCGTGATTTCCTGTCAGGAAGGTCGCAGTTCGTAGTAATAGACGGCAAATCATCGAGTAAAACTGAAGTGATATCAGGTGTTCCCCAGGGAATCTATATGAATGACCTGGTTGACAATCTGAGCAGTTCTCTTACGTTGTTCGCAGATGATACTGTAATTTACCGTCTAGTAAGGTCATCCGAAGACCAGTACCAGTTGCAAAGCGATTTAGAAAAGATTGCTGTATGGTGTGGCAGGTGGCAGTTGACGCTAAATAACGAAAAGTGTGAGTTGATCCACATGAGTTCCAAAAGAAGTCCGTTCGAATTCGATTACTCGATAAATAGTACAATTCTCAAGGCTGTCAATTCAACTAAGTACCTGGGTGTTAAAATCACGAACAACTTCAGTTGGAAAGACCTTATACATAATATTGTGGGGAAAGCGAGCCAAAGGTTGCGTTTCATTGGCAGGACACTTAGAAGATGCAACAAGTCCACTAAAGAGATAGCTTACACTACACTCGTTCGTCCTCTGTTAGAATATTGCTGCGCGGTGTGGGATCCTTACCAGGTGGGATTGACGGAGGACATCGAAAGGGTGCAAAAAAGGGCAGCTCGTTTTGTATTACCATGTAATGCAGATATGATACGCGAGTTGGGATGGAAGTCATTAAAGCAAAGGCGTTTTTCGTCGCGGCGAGATCTATTTACAAAATTTCTGTCACCAACTTTCTCTTCCGAATGCGAAAATATTTTGTTGAGCCCAACCTACATAGGTAGGAATGATCATCATAATTAAAGAAGAGAAATCAGAGCCCGAACAGAAAGGTTTAGGTGTTCGTTTTTCCCGCGCGCTGTTCGGGAGTGGAATGGTAGAGAGATAGTATGATTGTGGTTCGATGAACCCTCTGCCAGGCACTTAAATGTGAATGTCAGAGTACTCACGTAGATGTAGATGTAGATGGTATTTGTTAGTTAGGTAAGAATTAATTTTCTTTACTTGTCATGTTCTCTGTTTGTGCTCTTGATTAAAGGAGAGAGGGTACCGACTGCATTTCGTTCCTCTCAGATGGCGTACCAAGATGTTACTTGGGAAACTTTATCTGAGTATAGTACTCCTACGCTATACCAGAGGAGACGTGTTGTGGAATCAGAATCTGTACATATTTGCTAGGGAATCAGACGTTCTACTAACGAATCGTGGATTCGCTGTACCGTTTACATTCGGTATCGGGGAAGTAAGGAATGACATACGAAGACTGCAGGATAGATTCAGTGCGTTACAACGGGCCAGAGGACGAAGGATTATTGGAAGATATGCAGAACGAGTATCAGGAATTAAGACATTGAGACGTTGAGGACTCAGTTGTAACAGTTAGCAGACCGTGTACTAGGAACGTTACTACGTAAAAAACCATATTAGTTGTAAGCAGGAGAGGAACTGTTAAAAACTGTGTTTGGAACAGTGGATAATGAAGATATCAAAAAATTAAACAGTACACAGTTGGCGGAAGACTTGAAAGCGGAAATAGATTGGCACACAACACGCATAGGAAACATGGAGCACGGAATAGTCATCCTTACTGAACAGTACGGAACTTAACGATAGAATAAGAACACTGCACAAAACACCAGGAATATATTGAATAGAGATCTAGAGAAAATACAAACTCAGCTAAGCAAACTTGATAAAAAAGTGGTAATAGCTACATTGTCACGAATCTTAGAAGACAGCTTAGATGATGCAAGGATTGATGTCGAAGCTCTACATGAAGCAGTACATCTCGCTTCTCATGGAGAACTGAGTGAAACGTTATTAAATCCATAGCAAATTTTGATGCCATTACAGAAAGCGTAAAGATGATTTCCAAAGGGACTACAATGTGTGGCAATAACCAGTAAGAATATAGCTTTATTTTAAGGCTCACCTGATGGAAGATTGGATACTGGTCAAGCCAAATTGCACACTAAAATTCAGTTTCCAGTATTAAGCATAAACGAGCAATACTAGAATCGTACAGGTTCTGTACCATTTACATCAGTATCGGTTAAGTAAGGAATGACACACGAAGACTACAGGATTGATTCAGAGCGATACAACGGACCAGAGGAAGAAGGATTGTTGGAAGATATGCAGAACAAGTATCAGGAATTAAGACATTGAGACATTGAGGACTCAGTTTTAACAGTTAACAGAACTTGTACTAGGATAAACCGAACACACGACTACCAACGACAGGGACATCGCGAATGGGTCATTCCATTAAATAAAATGCAATTGGAAATTGGATGTAGATAAAAACTCACGAAGTATTAATAATGTTTAGATGGAGAGATGGTAATGTCATAATATCTGTAGCCTATTTAAAGGATTGTATTACAGTAAATATTATTATTTGTCCAACAGTGGCGTTACAAACGAACAACCAGCCGTGTGAAACGCAGGTTATTCTTAGGGAAAATCGAAACAGTAGAGTGCAAGACAAAATTCCAAAAAATTGAATATCGCTGGATTTACTCCATATTTACACACCACCATCCATTGCTCGTAAGTATGTTGCAAGAAACTCTGTCTGTTTCATAACAGTATACACGAGTGACCGACACAGCAGATTGGCATACAAAACGCATAGGAAACATTGGCGCTCGGAATACTAATCCTTACTAAAATGTTAAGTGAATGTAGCAGAATAAGGAGGACACATCCAGTCCCTACAAATCGAGCTTCGCTTCATAGCCTCATATAAATCCTATAAATACTACCGAAAAGTGGCTCTGAGCACTATGCGACTAAATACTACAGAAAGCCAGCTCCTCTAATGAGTTGATCAATGGAATAGATGGCATTCAAAGTAACAGCACTAGAATCTATGATTACGATACTGCAGTGGATCTATGTCCTAGATTCTCTGGCACGGTCTCTGAGCTAGCCGAAGATGTACACAAGATGATGATCTCCAATGGGTAATCTTCACGTTGCGCGCCGCCTACCATCTACTCATAGAGAATCTGACTGTTTTCCAACACCACATCGCAGAGTGCTGCCAACACTGGACTTCAACGCAAAAGCCAGCAACAGGGCCTCTCGTGGTCCACATTCCAGTTCAACACTCAAGCGCCTTCGGGTGCAGAAACCTACGAGGCGGGGTGAGAAGATAAACCGAACACACGACTGTCAACGACAGATAGGTCATCAAGGGTCATAATAGAATTCGGAGTGGGACCGAGTGTATTCCGCTGCTGCTGCGAGAACCACTTCGTGCTCGGCAGCCCAGCCAGCTCCCCGGCAACGGCCGCTCCACCAGACTCGCCTACATCACCTCCTGGGCGTGCAAAGCCTGAGCTGACCCGACAGACGTCCGCTAGAATCCAACACGCAGCTGAATTAGGAACAGCCGAAGCTGCTGCAGAAGACCATTGTGAATAAATGTAAACATTGTAAATATATGAGTGAACTCTTAACAATGTTTTACTGGCGTCGTTGACGCTTGATAGGTTTCCAACAGCTGTCCTCACTTCACACGCATGTTCATATTACGGCCAACACACAATACTGTTGAAACCATGAGATAAGAATTTGAAAAGAAGGTCTGTGGCTGGCTGTTTTCCGGGGAAACGCAATTATTTTGAAATAATTAGAAATTCATAATCTATGACTCTGAAAACATTTGAGTTCTACTTTGAATAAAAAATATTCAAATGTGTGTGAAATCTTATGGGACTTAACTGCTAAGGTCATCAGTCCCTAACTTACACACTACATAACCTAAATTATCCAAAGGACAAACACACACACCCGTGCCCGAGGGAGGACTCGAACCTCCGCCGGGACCAGCCGCACAGTCCATGACTGCAGCGCCTTAGACCGCTCGCTACTTTGAATAAAATCGATCATTAAATACTTAAGGTATACTTACTATTTTCAAGCCAGTGTCTTACATTTGTGTTTTATGTACATGTAACATGTCCTTTTGTGTAAATTTTTCATACAACATTATATCAGGACATGGTGTTTATACTGACGAAAATTTTTGTATTAGAAAGGCACATTTATAAAGCTTTTAGCAATGAAAGATTGTGAATACAGAGGAAAAGAGCGATTAATTTTCGTCAAATAAGCCCAATACATAGGCTGGTTACTTTGTTACTCGATTCATGGTCGCCTGTGCAATATGTCATCGTTCCGAGTCAGATTACGTGTTATTTACTTTTTTTTTCGGTCATCAGTCTACTAACTGGTTTGATGCGGCCCGCCACGAATTCCTTTCCTGTGCTAACCTCTTCATCTCAGAGTAGCACTTGCAACCTACGTCCTCAATTATTTGCTTGACGTATTCCAGTCTCTGTCTTCCTCTACAGTTTTTGCCCTCTACAGCTCCCGCTAGTACCATGGAAGTCATTCCCTCATGTCTTAGCAGATGTTCTATCATCCCGTCCCTTCTCCTTATCAGTGTTTTCCACATATTCCTTTCCTCTCCGATTCTGCGTAGAACCTCCTCATTCCTTACCTTATCAGTCCACCTAATTTTCAACATTCGTCTATAGCACCACATCTCAAATGCTTCGATTCTCTTCTGTTCCGGTTTTCCCACAGTCCATGTTTCACTACCATACAATGCTGTACTCCAGACGTACATCCTCAGAAATTTCTTCCTCAAATTACGGCCGGTATTTGATATTAGTAGACTTCTCTTGGCCAGAAATGCCTTTTTTGCCATAGCGAGTCTGCTTTTGATGTCCTCCTTGCTCCGTCCGTCATTGGTTATTTTACTGCCTAGGTAGCAGAATTCCTTAACTTCATTGACTTCGTGACCATCAATCCTGATGTTAAGTTTCTCGCTGTTCTAATTTCTACTACTTCTCATTACCTTCGTCTTTCTTCGATTTACTCTCAAACCATACTGTGTACTTATTAGACTGTTCATTCCGTTCAGCAGATCATTTAATTCTTCTTCACTTTCACTCACAAGGGAACCTCCCCATCGCACCCCCCTCAGATTTAGTCATAAGTTGGCACAGTGGATAGGCCTTGAAAAACTGAACACAGATCAATCGAGAAAACAGGAAGAAGTTGTGTGGAACTATGAAAAGAATAAGCAAAATATACAAAATGAGTAGTCCGTGTGTAACATAAGCAACATTACGAAAGCTGGGAAACAAGGAGCGTCGTGGTCCCGTGGTTAGCGTGAGCAGCTACGGAACGAGAGGTCCGTGGTTCAATCATACCTCATGCGGAAACTTTTAATTTTTTATTTTCAGACAATTATCAAAGTTCATGCACTCAAACATGATCAACTTCGCTCTCCAAAATTCCAGGACATGTTCAGGTTTGCTTGGACACATGCAGGACTTGAAAACGTTAAAAACGTATGTCTTGACAGAGCACAGGGAAAACTGTGCGACTGTGAAACTGTTGCATTAATTTGTTGCAGTTTATGTGACAAACTCTTATGTTTTCATCACTTTTTTGGGAGTGATTATCATATCCACAAGAAAACCTAAATCGGGCAAGGTAGAAGAATCTTTTTACCCATTCGCCAAGTGTACAAGTTAGATGGGTCGCCAACATATTCCTGTCAGGTGACGCACATGCCGTCGCCAGTGTCGTATAGAATATATCAGACTTGTTTTCCTGTGGAGGAATCGGTTGACCTATAACCTTGCGAGCAAATGTTTTCGGTTCCCATTGGAGAGGCACGTCCTTTCGCCTACTAATCGCACGGTTTTACGGTGCGGTCGCAAAACACAGACACTAAACTTATTACAGTAAACAGAGACGTCAATGAACGAACGGACGGATCATAACTTTGCGAAAATAAAGATAGTAAACTTTTCATTCGAGGGAAGACTTGAACCAAGAACCTGTCGTGTCGGAGCTGCTCACGCTAACCACGGGACCACGGCGCTCCTGAGCTTACGTTATCCTTAATGTTGCCTATCTTGCGCATAGCCTACTCATTTCGTATAGTTTGCTTATTTTTTTTCATAGTTCCACACAACTTCTTCCTGTTTTCTCGATTGATCTGTGTTCAGTTTTTCAAGGCCTATCCACTGTGCCAACTTATGAAAATATCTGAGGGGGGTGCGATGGGGAGGTTCCCTTGTCAGAATAGCAATGTCATCAGCGAATCGTATCATTGATATCCTTTCACCTTGTATTTTAATTCCATTCCTGAACCTTTCTTTTATTTCCATCATTGCTTCCTCGATGTATAGATTGATGAGTAGGGGCGAAAGGCTACAGCCTTGTCTTACACCTTTCTTAATATGAGCACTTCGTTCTTGATCGTCCACTCTTATTATTCCCTCTTGGTTGTTGTACATATTGTATATGACCCGTCTCTCTCTATAGCTTACCCCCGCTTTTTTCAGAATCTCGAACAGCTTGCACCATTTTATATTGTCGAACGCTTTTTCCAGGTCGACAAATCCTATGAAAGTGTCTTGATTTTTCTTTAGCCTTGCTTCCATTATTAGCCGTAACGTCAGAATTGCCTCTCTCGTTCCTTTACTTTTCCTAAAGCCAAACTGATCGTCACCTAGGGCATTCTCAGTTTTCTTTTCCATTCTTCTGTATATTATTCTTGTAAGCAGCTTCGATGCATGAGCTGTTAAGCTGATTGTGCGATAATTCTCGCACTTGTCAGCTCTTGCCGTCTTCGGAATTGTGTGGATGATGCTTTTCCGAAAGTCAGATGGTATGTCGCCAGACTCATATATTCTACACACAAACGTGAATAGTCGTTTTGTTGCCACTTCCCCCAATGATTTTAGAAATTCTGATGGAATGTTATCTATCTCTTCTGCCTTATTTGACCGTAAGTCCTCCAAAGCTCTTTTAAATTCCGATTCTAATACTGTATCCCCTATCTCTTCTAAATCGACTCCTGTTACTTCTTCTATCACATCAGACAAATCTTCGCGGTTCTAGGCGCGCAGTCCGGAACCGCGCGACTGCTCCGGTCGCAGGTTCGAATCCTGCCCCGGGCATGGATGTGCGTGATGTCCTTAGGTTAGTTAGGTTTAAGTAGTTCTAAGTTCTAGGGGACTGATGACCACAGCTGTTAAGTCCCATAGTGCTCAGAGCCATTTGAACCATTTTTTGACAAATCTTCACACTCATAGAGGCTTTCAATGTATTCTTTCCACCTATCTGCTCTTTCCTCTGCATTTAACAGTGGAATTCCCGTTGCACTCTTAATATTAACACCGCTGCTTTTAATGTCAGCAAAGGTTGTTTTGACTTTCCTGTATGCTGAGTCTCTCCTTACGACAATCATATCTTTTTCGATGTCTTCACATTTTTCCTGTAGCCATTTCGTCTTAGCTTCCCTGCACTTCCTATTTATTTCATTCCTCAGCGACTTGTATTTCTGTATTCCTGATTTTCCCGGAACATGTTTGTACTTCCTCCTTTCATCAATCAACTGAAGTATTTCTTCTGTTACCCATGGTTTCTTCGCAGCTACCTTCTTTGTACCAATGTTTTCCTTCCCAACTTCTGTGATGGCCCTTTTTAGAGATGTCCATTCCTCTTCAACTGTACTGCCTACTGCGCTATTCCTTATTGCTGTATCTATAGCGTTAGAGAACTTCAAACGTATCTCGTCATTCCTTAGTACTTCCGTATCCCGCTTCTTTGCGTATTGATTCTTCCTGACTAATGTCTTGAACTTCAGGCTACTCTTCATCACTACTATATTGTGATCTGAGTCTATATCTGCTCCTGGGTACGCCTTACAGTCCAGTATCTGATTTCGGAATCTCTGTCTGACCATGATGTAATCTAATTGAAATCTTCCAGGATCTCCCGGTTTTTTCCATGTATACCTCCTCCTCTTGTGATTCTTGAACAGGGTATTCGCTATTACTAGCTTAAACTTGTTACAGAACTCAATTAGTCTTTCTCCTCTTTCATTCCTCGACCCAAGCCCATATTCTCCTGTAACCTTTTCTTCTACTCCTTCCCCTACAACTGCATTCCAGTCGCCCACGACTATTAGATTTTCGTCCACCTTTACATACTGCATTACCCTTTCAATTTCCTCATACACTTTCTCTATCTGTTCATCTTCAGCTTGCGACGTCGGCATGTATACCTGAACTATCGTTGTCGGAGTTGGTCTGCTGTCGATTCTGATTAGAACGACCCAGTCACTGAACTGTTCACAGTAACACACCCTCTGCCCTACCATCCTATTCATAACGAATTCTACACCTGTTATACCATTTTCTGCTGCTGTTGATATTACCCGATACTCATCTGACCAGAAATCCTTGTCTTCCTTCCACTTCAATTCACTGACCCCTACTATATCTAGATTGAGCCTTTGCATTTCCCTTTTCAGATTTTCTAGTTTCCCTACCACGTTCAAGCTTCTGACATTCCACGCCCCGACTCGTAGAACGTTATCCTTTCGTAGATTATTCAATCTTTTTCTCATGGTAACCTTCCCCTTGGCAGTCCCCTCCCGGAAATCCGAATTTGGGACTATTCCGGAATCTTTTGCCAATGGAGAGATCATCATGACACTTCTTCAATTACAGGCCACATGTCCTGTGGATACACTTCAAATACAACTAAATGCTGACACTTCAGATATCAGAATATAAGAATTAATTTGTTAACAAAAGATATTTTAACACTACATAAGACAGCAATTTCCAAATTAAAACTCTTCTATGGGATTGAAAGAGGCGCCCAGAGCAACTTCCAGACTTGAAATTACTATTAGGCGTACAAAATCACTGTGTAAGTGCTTAAAGACTCTGCTAGCGGATATTAATCTGGAAATTTACCTAGCACACTAGTTCTAAGTCTGGCCTCGAGGAACGCTTCTCCACCACTTCTCCTCACAATGTTGGCCAAGTACGGGAAATGACGATTTGTTTTTCTCCGTTGTGACTGGATGTGGCTGCCCGTGGACAGAGGAGCTCTCGGAAGTCGTGCTTACCGATCTCAACGCCACGCCACAAAATTCCAATATGGGAGTTTTCAGAGGTTCTGAACATTAACCACAGCAGCTAAAAAAATGTTGGACCATACGAACAGTAGTAAATACACTGTTTAGGGTTTCGGAGTGAGTGTCATTTTGGAAAAGCTAAGTAATTCATAACAGGTCGGAACAAACGCACTCTCCCTACTTCAAAATTTCTGTGCAGGCGTTGTATTATCTACCAACCATTTTCTGGCAGTATGAATGAAGCTTTTCACTAAAAATAATCGAGTATAAAAAACTGACAACTACGTAAATTTCAAACTATAAATACAATCAGAATAAAACGATATCAGACATTACCGCTGATCAGCAAGTTGTATATATGAGAACATTTTTATTTTATTCGCAGCTGAAATAGTACCTAGCGGTCTTCACTGTCGTATTGATATCTAATAATTCAATGCTATTCAGTGCAATTAAAGTTGTTTAGAACTGTCTACCATAACGTGTACAGTTTTGACAGTTAAATTCAATTCGTTACTTCTATTATCTCCCACTTGTGGACCCGATGTCATTCTGCCCTCGTAAAAACCTAATTGTTGAAGAAATTAAAAAAAAGAAAACTCTACTTTCATTACATTTATCTTATCCTCGTCATCATCGTTGTTATATTATTTATTTTTTCATTTGATTTATCATTATGTTATATTCGTGGTACGAAGGTAAAACAGAGAAAAAGTCTTGAACTTCAAAAAAAAAAAAAAAAAAACTGTTGAGAGCTATAATGATGTTTCCGTCGGTCTTTTCTTCAAACGGACGACAACTGTTCCAAGAAATATCGGCTGCAGTTTATAAGAAGGCCTTTTCGGGTCCCGATCTACCGATCTGCATTGCCCTGGTTTAAAGCTTGCTTAAAAGCGGACCGCCAGTGCTCCAGTAGCATCAGAATCTTGTGAACGGCGGCAACTGAAGAATAGAGTATCTGGATAGTCATAAAAACACATAGCTGTGTGGCGTACGAAATTTTACACACGGGAATGCTCTTAGTGTAGTGGGACGAAATTGAAGCGTCACCCATCCACCAGTGTCAGCCCAGTTTGCAGGTGAATATAAGTTTAATTTAGTTTTGTTTATGTATTTTTATAATATTTGTAATGGTTGTGAAGTGTCTAAAGTTTTTGTATTTTTTTTATGTTTCATGTACGAAGAGGGCGGCGCAACGAACGGAGACAGCATCTTCGTTGCCGGGACCGGAGAGAAAATTGCTGGCCACTATACGTCGCGGGTCGACAGCCAAAGAGCGACAGAAGATTCTGAAACCGATTTGTTGCGTCGTGCTTCTAAAAATTGAAAATGAATAATTTGTAATGTTTTGTACAACAATGACGTCTTAGAGAGTTTAATCTTATTGATACTGTTAGTTTTGTCTTGTCAAGGCTCAGGTTCACGTCTGTATGTAGGAAGATAATAAACTAGTGGTTGCTACTAAAGTTGAAATACGTGTTCCGAGGATTTATTTATGAAGAATTATGTGAATGAATTAATAATATATTTGACAAGATTATTGGATTTTGACAGCGTTCATCGCGACTTTGAATCTGAAAAAGTTTATTCAATGTGGTTCTATTATCGATTAAATCTGATAACGTGTATCAATATAAATTCTGAGGAGAAACAAACGACGTCTAAAATTGAAAAAGTTTACGCAAACCAATTGGCCCGAGTGACGTAATTCTGCGCATACGACTCAAATGATGTTCTACAGTTTCGTTCAAGAACCATTCTGAGACAATTTAAAAAGAATATAAATAATTTTGAAGTGGGTTGTAACTGACGTAGGTGACGAAGTCTGCACATGGTCATATGTCAAAAGAAAATCATTTAAACAAATCTATACGTCGTTACACTACACCGTGGCGACCTTAGAAACAGGACTTGTGTGCAACTAAGGCACACAGGTACGAAACCATTAAAACATCAAGAGTTCTTCGGAAGTCAACGCGAGTCTTCGTGGAGCCTTCACCAGCCAGCGGCGACTTCGCGGGTGTGGGCATCTGACGGAGCGCAGCCAAGCAGTACGGTCACGCAGTTATTCCACGAGAAGGCGCATCTGTTGGGCAGCAGCTGAACGCTGCAAACCCCGACACCCTTTTTCTCCCTAAACTAACAGGCCCAGTGCGTCAGCTGCGGGGTGTTCCTCAGGCTGGTATTAGAGGTGTTGCTGAGGGCTTCGCCTGTCTACTGTGGGGCCGGGCGTGGTTGCAGCCAGTGACGTCTCCGGTGTTCGACTCAGCGTCCTACCGGTTGCGGGAGCGGGGTCGCAGCATATCAGTGGCTGCATCGACGGCTGTTACTTCTGCAGCCCATAGCAGCACACTGATCACCGAGAACTACAAACTACAATATTAGTGTCCGGTGAGTTTGTTTCAAGTTGGAAGTGGAGTGTTGTACATAGGGAGTGTGCTTTTACAGGATTGTTGATTACAAGTCTGCGTGTGTAACTAGTTAATATCTTACAATGATGTCGGGAAGTGAAATGTCAGAAGAAGAGCAGTCTATGTCCGATAGGAGCATGAGATCCCTTTTTAGGGCGATCGCTAAATTAAAACAATCTAACGGGGATTTCCTAGCTGAATTAAAACAGTCTAACGAAGAATCTACTGCTAGATTAAAAGAGGAACTAAAACAGGAATTAAAACAGTCTAACGAAGGATCTACGGCTAGATTAAAAGAGGAACTTAAAGGGGAGCTAGCAAAATCGACAGACAGGTTACAGGAACATCTTAATGTAACCAGTCTAGATATGTTCTTCTAACCTTTTACAATTATCTGCAATATTATTACTAAGTCCTACTAGTTTTTCCTGCATTTCGACTTTAGAAGCCTCTATTTTATCACTTAAGTGATAAAGGTTAGAAGAACATATCCAGGAATCGCGTGAGGAAAAAGCTCGCATGCGAAATGATATTATTGACTTAACCGAGAGACTAGATAATGTCAATATCTTAGTTGTAAATGAAATACAGAAAAATAACGATAAGTTACGAGATGAATTTTCTGTGCAAACAGAAACTGTTCGTAGAGAATTATTAGAATCTATTAAAGAGGTCTCTACCAAACCTGTAGAGATTTCTTCAATAGATAATGTAGTATTAGAGACATTAACTCATCAAGTAGAAAAAGATCATACTGAAATAGAAAACATGAAATTTTTAATTAATGAAATATGCAGTAACCTTGAGACCTCCAAAAATAATAACATTGACGAAGGTACAGAGCGTTCACATCGTGAACACAGTGAAGAATCGATATTAGCTAATCGCGTATCCAATACAGGAATGCGAATACAGGAAATTACTAAACGGTTATCGGAATTAGATAATAATGAAAACATTTCAAGTAGTAGAAGCAATAACGTAATCAGAGACAACAGTCGCATCGAGTTTGCTAGCTCGGACGACAACAATACGAATAAAGAAATCACGGCAAGCCAATCCGATGCAACTCCGTCTCTGCAATCTAAACAAAATCCAACTATGTCTCTCGCAGAATGTTCGGATGATATAACGACAAATTGAAATGTAGCAAGTCGATTTCCTGTATTCAAAGCAGGAGGCGAACTTCACCCTATAATCTTTATAAAAGCTTTTGAAACTTCATTATCTCCTAAATGGAGTAATGAAAAACGGATTCAATTTGTAATAGGACATTTAGAAGCAGAAGCTGCGGAATGGGCAGTACTGCATAGAACTGAATTTAGGGACTGGGATGATTTTGTTAAGCAGTTTAAACAAAATTATTGGTCAAGAGGAAAACAACAACACTCAACTTTAGAGTTGTTAGACCCTCCTCCATATTCTAAACGGTGGGGAGGTTATAGGAATTATTTCGAATGGCATTTGAACCGTGCTAAATTAATTGAAGAACCAATTATTGAAAGTCACCTAATACGAGTCCTAATTAGTAGGTTACCGTATTATATAAAGGAAAGAAAAATGTTACTCTACGAATTGTCTATCCAGACGAAAAAGTTTACGCAAACCAATTGGCCCGAGTGACGTAATTCTGTGCATACGACTCAAATAATGTTTTACAGTTTCGTTCAAGAACCATTCTGAGACAATTTAAAAAGAATATAAATAATTTTGAAGTGGGTTGTAGCTGACGTAGGTGACTAAGTCTACACACGGTCATACGTCGAAAGAAAATCATTTATAAGAGACTTACGTCGTTACACTACATTAGCGAGATTAGTCCTGCTATGAGAGACTGATTATTTCATTGGCAGCTTTAGAATGGAATTAAGATCGATCTTCAGGATACTGTCCCATTTGCATGTGACTTTCGCGTACACACACACACACACACACACACACACACACACACGGTACAGTGGGGGCCGTTACTGAATGGATATAATATTATAAAAATATTTTTTTAATATTTCAATTGATGTTCACTAGTGCCTTCTGCCTGGCGACTAGTTTCATCTCGAAAGTCACTTTGCAGTATACCGGACAGAACCACTTCGAAACTCACGTGTTGAGCCATAAGCAGGTAAACTCACGTGTTGCTGACGAGGTAACGCTGCCGAACCGGACGTCTACAATTTGGCTGTCCAGTAGGGAGGTTTCGAGGTGGTCACGTGGGGTTGCAGCCGCGGCCAGCCGCCGGGAGCAGACACGCCGTCCTCTCTCTTCTGCTGGCAGTTTCTGACCCGTTTAGACGCTCTCCTCACCTGCTTTCGTGGGCAGCAGCCCTTTCAGTTTCGGCGGCTTCTATAGGCCTGCCTTCAACCGCTTTTTACTGAAATAAACCACCATGCCTATCATAAAATGCTTAACTTCATCACCTACTGCTTTCCCTTCCTCGCCAACATCACTAGGCCCGTGTTATCGACCTAATTGAAGTTCACCATGCCGTACCCCATGAAGCTGCCAGTAGTACTGCGCAGTTGACGCGCCAGACGCGACGTGCAATAACAAGAGCACGCATTCGTGGTTCGCCAGGCAGCTTTTCGACGTTTCGGCGTTCTCTCCTAACAGCTGCCACAGCGAGCGCCAGGCCGCTTGCGTGGCCGGGCACCTCACCGCGCCACACAGCCAGTCGCCGCTGTTGCCGTTCCCAGGCAGTCCGGTGCTACGCCACGCCGCAGGCAGCCATCTTCCACGCCGCTCCGCTGTGACATGTTCTGGCCGCGCGCCGCCATCCAGGAAACGCGCATGTTCCGCCCGACTAGCTGAGGCACGTCGCACAGCCGTCGACACCACCGGCATCATCTTCGCCGCTGAACGCATACAACTTTGTTCAAATAATTTACGGGTTTGCTGCCGGGTGACGTCGTCGACCACCGCCGATATTTCGATAGGAGCACACCCTGCCATTCTCAAGGCACAACTGCAAGGAGGAAGCAATGTGCAAGGGAATTTAATACCTCGGTTCACAGAGGAGAAACAAGGAAGATACCACACACAGAACAAGTAACCGGAGGTGATTCTTCAGTTTCTCCCAACGTATTTGTTGCTCCAACAGTCCACGTGTATACTGCCGGTTCATAGTGTCCAACGGGCACAGTATTTCGGCGATCAGACGTGTCGCCATCGTCAGGTGCGCTGACGAACTGAGCTCCTGAGGGCGGGCGTCAGATTTAAATCCCCTCTCCCCGCGGGCCCTCTCTTCGCCGTCCGCGCCCGCGGAGTATTCCAAGGGTGGCCTGGGGAGGAAAGTCTAAGCACAGTGGCCCGAGCACGGGGCTCACATCCCAAACCACACGCCACTGTTAAACACTAATGAAGGACTGGGTCCCTTACTTCGATTGCACATAATTCATTAAGGTCAATCCAATACATTTATTTCAAATACATAAATGAAGTTACATATGAATCTGTCTGACATTAAACAGGAATAAAAAAATTTCAATATCAGCTGATTTAGTGCGTGAAGCGCAAGTTCAGCCAATAACCAAGTAAACTAAATTTGAATCTGTCTAGGATTAAACAGGAATAAAAAAAAACAATTTATTTTATATGTTTAAATTACAGCATTAAGGAATTCCAAATCTTTCCCTTTTCTAGGCGGAGGCTGAGCCAGAAACACAGAATGCCACAAAAACACAGTTTTGATGTGAAATCTTACAGGACACCCGGAAGCAGTAACAGACAAGGGGTCGGCACCCACAAATAATATAGGCTAAGAGTCAGGCCGGGAGCACATCCTACGAGAACTTGCTCACACTATTCTCACCACAAACTGTAGATATTCTGGCCGAACATCCGCTTGCGGTGGTTGCCAGAAGGACGAAGCAACCAACAGGGCCACGCCGTGCTTCTCACACAGGCACACCAATTCCAGACTCCCCTCTCACTGCGAGGCTTGGCACAGCTTATACGAAATGCCTTCCAGGCAACCAGTAATCGCCGCAGGAGTTTCACGATTCGCAAACAGGCGCAGCGTAACAGACATCACACATGTGCTTACGCCCGAGCCACAACTCCGCCAGTCTCACCGGCCGCCCCAAACCGACTGCCTCTCGCCGTCCCGCGAGTCCCAGCCGTAAACGCAAAGATACTCATGCCCGGGGACGCGCCAAAGATAAGCCGATCGCTGATGATCGACGAGTGATCTGGCTCACACAGTTTAGGTGAGACAGGCAGCCAAGTGTAATACTAAAAAACGGGTGGCAACACGACCTAGGGACGACTGACGAACCAACCAACCACTTCATCAATTCCCTTCCACCCTATACACTCGCTGCTCCATTTAAACCGATCGACTGACTACTCCAGAACGTAGACAGCATTCATCTGCTCAGTGGAAATCATAGAAGCTACACACGGTTCCACGTAGACACACTTCCACACGGACTCGAACAATCGTAAAAGCAAGCACTGTGGAACAACAATGACGAATCAATTCGACACACAGAGAGTTTCCACAAGCGGTCGGCAACCAAATACATGTCGTCCGATGAAACGACCGACCGGACGACGGACCCACGTCGTTCCCACTGAAGTTATGTGTGTCGGCAACAGTCGGGAGAGTCTTGACTGTCCGAAGCTGACTGGAGCTCTAACCCTACTCAACTAGATGTCCGTTTCGTATTGTTAGACACGGTGGCCAGGGCACACTGGCTCGGACCCAACCATGCAGAGGGAACACTTGCCCATCAACAGGAAGTGCAAAATGTCTAAGCAGGGGTGGCTAGAGGACAAATGTAATAATGTAGAGGCTTATCTCACTAGGGGTAAGATAGATACTGCCTACAGGAAAATTAAAGAGACCTTTCGAGAAAAGAGAGCCACTTGTATGAATATCAAGAGCTCAGATGGAAACCTAGTTCTAAGCAAAGAAGGGAAAGCAGAAAGATGGAAGGAGTGTATAGAGGGTCTATACAAGAGCGATGTACTTGAGGACAATATTGTGGAAAGAGGATGTAGTGGTGGTGGTGGTGGTTAGTGTTTAACGTCCCGTCGACAACGAGGTCGTTAGAGACGGAGCGCAAGCTCGGGTGAGGGAAGGATGGGGAAGGAAATCGGCCGTGCCCTTTCAAAGGAACCATCCCGGCATTTGCCTGAAGCGATTTAGGGAAATCACGGAAAACCTAAATCAGGATGGCCGGAGACGGGATTGAACCGTCGTCCTCCCGAATGCGAGTCCAGTGTGCTAACCACTGCGCCACCTCGCTCGGTAAGGGGATGTAGATGAAGATGAAATGGGAGATACGATACTGCGTGAAGAGTTTGACAGAGCACTGAAAGACCTGATTCGAAACAAGGCCCCAGGAGTAGACAACATTCCATTGGAACTAATGACGGCCTTGGGAGAGCCAGTCCTGACAAAACTCTACCATCTGGTTAGCAAGATGTATGAGACAGGCGAAATACCCTCAGACTTCAAGAAGAATATAATAATTCCAATCCCAAAGAAAGCAGGTGTTGACAGATGTGAAAATTGCCGCACTATCAGTTTAATAAGTCACGGCTGCAAAATACTAACGCGAATTCTTTACAGACGAATGGAAAAACTGCTAGAAGCCGACCTCGGGGAAGATCAGTTTTGATTCCGTAGAATTGTTGGAACACGTGAGGCAATACTGACCCTACGACTTATCTTAGAAAATAGATCAAGGAAAGGCAATCCTACATTTCTAGCATTTATAGACTTAGAGAAAGCTTTTAACAATGTTGACTGGAATACTCTCTTTCAAATTCTAAAGGTGGCAGGGGTAAAATACAGGGAGCGAAAGGCTATTTACAATTTGTACAGAAACCAGATGGCAGTTATAAGAGTCGAGGGGTATGAAAGGGAAGCAGTGGTTGGGAAGGGAGTGAGACAGGGTTGTAGCCTGTCTCTGATGTTATTCAGTCTGTATATTGAGCAAGCAGTAAAGGAAACAAAAGAAAAGTTCGGAGTAGGTATTAAAGTCCATGGAGAAGAAATAAAAACGTTGAGGTTCGCCGATGACATTGTAATTCTGTCAGAGACAGCAAAGGACTTGGAAGAGCAGTTGAACGGAATGGACTGTGTCTTGAAAGGAGGATATAAGATGAATATCAACAAAAGCAAAACGAGGATAATGGAATGTAGTCAAATTAAATCGGGTGATGCTGAGGGAATTAGATTAGGAAATGAGACACTTAAAGTAGTAAAGGAGTTTTGCTACTTGGGGAGAAAAATAACTGATGATGGTCGAAGTAGAGAGGATATAAAATGTAGACTGGCAATGGCAAGGAAATCGTTTCTGAAGAAGAGAAATTTGTTAACATCGAGTATAGATTTAAGTGTCAGGAAGTCGTTTCTGAACGTATTTGTATGGAGTGTAGCCATGTATGTAAGTGAAACATGGACGATAAATAGTTTAGACAAGAAGAGAATAGAAGGTTTCGAAATGTGGTGCTACAGAAGAATGCTGAAGATTAGATGGGTAGATCACATAACTAATGAGGAGGTATTGAATAGAATTGGGGAGAAGAGGAGTTTGTAGCACAACTTGACTAGAAGAAGGGACCGGTTGGTAGCACATGCTCTGAGGCATCAAGGGGTCGCAAATTTAGCATTGGAGGGGAGCGTGGAGGGTAAAAATCGTAGAGGGAGACAAGAGATGAACACACTAAGCAGGTTCAGAAGGCAGAAGGATGTAGGTTGCAGTAAGTACTGGGAGATGAAGAAGCTTGCACAGGATGGAGTAGCATGGAGAGCTGCATCAGACCAGTCCCAGGACTGAAGACAACAACAACAACAACAACAACAACACACACACACACACACAGACAAATAACAATCTCGTGGTGAGAATCCTTCTTACACCACTCGTTACGAAACCAAGCCACTCTCATGGGAAAAGTAATTCAATACCATCCATACAAATCAGATCTTGAAATCATTGTAATTTTAATATTGAAGAACGGAAGAGATAATAAAATGAAGTCAACTTAAAATGATGTCTCTAAATATTTAATAATTCACGACATACTGAAGCCTCCTCCACCTCGTATGAGTATGAGGAAGAACATTATCGCGCAGAATGATACAAAACAGACGATCTACTACCTTCAGCTGCAGAACATACTTCATCACAATGTATAAATTGTAATGATGTTACCGGTCATCTTCAATGTCGCACATACTGTTCAAAATCTTTGCACTGCCTCAAACCAAAGTAATTTCATCAGAACAGCTTGGTTGCTAAAATATATCTCTGCAACCAGACATGTCTTAATACTTCAAGAAACGGAAGTAGTGAAGCTTTATAGCGACTATAATGGCCGATTTCCTTTGAACATGGAACTACGTTGAATACTCAGATGCCAACGAACGCAACTGGCTGAAGACTAACCGCTCCCTAACACTAACATTCCGAAGCAGTGGCTGAGCTTAAAGATTGCAAAGTAACAGAATCCATATATATATTGAAGGTAGCTAAGTTAATATCTCAGAAGTAGCTGCAAAATAAATACTATACTTATTGAGAAAGGAAAAGAGATGGTGAGGAAAAGAATGAACCAAAAACAGACACTTACGAAGGTTCCGCAGGAAGTACAAAAGGGGAATGAATGAATAATTTAAAAAGGGCTCGACACATTGGAAGAGGAAGAGATCTTATTTCTCCTTATTGACTGATTTGCTTGATTTCCTGGCAACTAAACATCTGAGACGTCAACATTGTATTTTGCCCGCTGATGAACTTCGTCAGTTGACGAATGCAGTCATTCACTGGAAGACTTGCAGGCATCACTGTGGTGTAACGCCGCATCGAGACACCCAGAGTCATGTAGTCCCCACCTCGGTTCGATGTGGAGGATTTCTTGCTCAGCAGAATCGCTCTTCATTTTCACTGCCCAGAGGGCACACGAGTCTTCTCCCACGGGATGAAAAAGATGTAGGTGTATTTCGTGGTTCTACAAGGGGCAGTTAACGTATGAATAATCTTTCACCCATGTGACCCGCCCGGATAGCCGAGCGTATTAACGCCCCACTTCTGGGATTCATGGAGACGAGCTTTCCGGATCCAGTCTACTTCATTGGTCGAAGAGGGCTGCATTTATGTGCTTTTAAGCTGTTTAGAATATACCGCTAGGTGAATACTGGGCTGGTTCCATGTCCCGCCTCTTATATACGCTACGAAAATATATAAAAAAACATTTTCCCACATAAACATGAGATTTACTGCAGACACAGCATCACCTGGAACGAATGACTGCTAGTCAGACACAAGCACGGTGCATGTGGTATCAGTGAGCATGCTGTCTGTGAGGAAAGGATAAGGCGACCGATTTATCTGGAATTGACCGAGGGCAGATTGTGATGGCCCGGAGGATCGAAATGAGCACTTCGTAAACACAACTTTTAGGTTCATATGGCTCTAAGCACTATGGGACTTAAAAACTGAGGTCATCAGTCCCCTAGACTAGAACAACTGAAACCTAACTAACCTAAGGACATCACACACATCCATACCTGAGGAAGGATTCGGACCTGCGACCGTAGCAGCAGCGTGGTTCCGGACCGAAGCGCGTAGAACCACTCGGCCACAGCGGCTGGCCCAACTTTTAGGGTGTTCGAGGAGTACTGTGGTGAGTAACATCAACACTTGGTGAAACCAACGTGAAACTACGTCCACACGTCGTGGGATTGGGCGGCAACTCCTCATTACGGAAGTCGTACGTCGCAGGCTGGGCAGACTTGCAAAACAGGACAGATGGTGAACTGTGACCGAAGTAACATCAGACTTTAATGCTGGGCAGAGTTCAAGTGTGTCTGAACACACAGTGCACCAACCACTCCTAACGATGGGCCTCCACAGCCTACGACCCATGAATGTGCCAGACACCACTACAAGGGCACTTGACTGTCGGCACTCGACGTTGACGCACTGGCAGGGCGTCACATGGGCCCGTTGAATCCTGATACGTTCCACACCATGCCGATGGAAGGACACGAATCTATGGTCTTCCAGGAGAACCGCTCCTCGACATCTGTGCTACAGGATAGGCTGGCAGCGACTCGGTTATGCTCTGGGGCTCATTCGCGTGGGCATCCACAGGTCCAGTGGTGCTCGAGAATGGCATCATGACGGTCAGGGAGTATCTTACACTGTTTGCAGGCCACATACGCCCCTTTATGACGATCCGGTTTTCCAATGCCAATGGCATTTTTCAGCAAGACAGTGCGCCATGTCACAAGCAGCTTTATGGTGTGGTTCGAGGAAGACAGTGGTGAGTTCCAATTGATGGCAGCTCCCTCCTACGATCTACCAAGGCCTCGTTGCTTCCATGACACACGCGTTTCCGATGTTATTCGTATCAGTGGTAGACATGCTGACTCTTAGGTACGTGGTCATCATGTTCTGACTCATGAGTGTATTTTCTGTACGTCTTGAAATTTTTGCACGTTCGTATTCTGAAGCTATGGAGGTACTAATGCATTCTGTATTGGAAAATGAACGACTGCTTGCGAAAGTTACAGCTGCAAACTACCGGGTGATCAAAACGTCAGTATAAATTTAAAAACTAAATAAATCACGGAATAATGTAGACAGAGAGGTACAAATTGACACACATGCTTGGAATGACATGGGATTTTATTAGAATCAAAAAAATACAAAAGTTCAAAAACTGTCCGACAGATGGCGCTTCAGAATAGCAATAGTTAGCATAACAAAGTAAGACAAAGCAAAGATGATGTTCTTTACACGAAATGCTCAATATGCCCACCATCATTCCTCAACAATAGCTGTAGTCGAGGAATAATGTTGTGAACAGCACTGTAAAGCATGTCCGGAGTTATGATGAGGCATTGGTGTCGGATGTTGTCTTTCAGCATCCCTAGAGATGTCGGTCGATCACAATACACTTGCGACTTCAGGTATCCCCAAAGCCAATAATCGCACGGACTGAGGTCTGGGGACCTGGGAGGCCAAGCATGACGACAGTGGCGGCTGAGCACACGATCATCACCAAATGACGTGCGCAAGATATCTTTCACGCGTCTAGCAATATGGGGTGGAGTGCCATCCTGCATAAACACCGTACGCTCCAGCAGGTGTTTATCAGCCAGGCTGTGGATGATGCGATTCTGTAACTGTACCTCTCACCCGTCACGGTAGCAGTTACAAAACCGGAATCACGCATTTCCTCGAAGAAAAAAGGCCCGATAACGGTAGATGTGATAAATCCGACTCAAACCGTGACTTTCTCGTCGTGCAGTGGAGTTTCCACGACAGTTCTAGGATTTTCGGAAGCCAAAATTCTGCAGTTGTGGGCGTTGACAGACCCTCGGAGTGTAAAATGAGCTTCGTCGGTCCACGACACGTTACTCAGCCAATCGTCATCTTCCGCCATCTTTTGAAACGCCACACCGCAAATGCTCTCCGCTTCATTTCATGATGCCGATGGGTTTTGTACGGATAGCATCGGAGGGCACGCCTAAGTGCCAACCAAACAGTAGTGTATGGAATGCCGGTGCGACGTGCGACTGCACGAGCGCTGACTTCCCCGTACATAGACGAACCCGCTACAGTCTCCATTTCTTCCTGAACTGTCTCAGCAGCATTACGCCTTGTGCTCGGTCGGCCACTACGGGGTCTATCGTCTAAACAACACGTGGCTTCGAACTTCGAAATTATTCTCGCCTCAGCTGCATTTGTCAACTGTCCTTTACCCGTTCGAATCCACTTCCTATGGTGATAGGATCGTAACGCTGAACTAGCACATTCCCCATTCTGATAATACAGCTTCATTAAAAGCGCCATTTCAGGTAACCTCAACATACTGCGACTGCTGGCACAACTGATTCTCTCTCTCATTACAGCTCCTTTTAAGCACGATTGTCATGCGCAGTCACTGACGTTTTGCTATCCAGAGCCATGTGTCTGACATTTTGTGAACTGTGTTTTGTTTTTGGTTTTAATAAATTCTCGTCATATGTGATTTGAGACTTTCTCGGCGTATTCCATTCGTGAAATCTTCTCGGGTGATCAGCCGAGTAAAGGCGTCGTCTTCGCTTGAAGATGATGGGTACGAAACCCTTCGAAACGTTGCGAGAAGACGACGCCTTTACTCGGCTGATCACCCGAGAAGATTTCACGAATTCTCGTCATGTGTGTCAATTTTTACCTCTGTATCTACGTATTCCGTGGTTTATTAAGTTTTAAAATTTATACTGACGTTTTGATCACCCGAAACATTCCGCTTGCCGGCCAACCGTCGCGTATGGCCAGCAGTACTTCCCGCCGATGCGAGACAGCTCGGCGACAGACTTTTGCTAGTGAAAGCAGGTCGCCCAATACAGTGCTGTTCCACCGCTGCGACCGTGTTTTCTGCCTGCCAACGTAACTTACACGCGCACGGCCGTAGCTCTCGCTCGTGGGCCCGCGTCCCCTGGCAGAGCCACATCTCTCTGTCCCGCGCACCACATCTCATGACCTCCCCTCCTCCCTTCCCCACCGCCCGTCCGCCAACCCACAACCGTGGCGCCACACAACACGTCATCACGCACTGCGCAGTCGTCTCCCCTCGCCGCCGTAGGGTTCGCCTCTGTCCTCCTTCCGGATGCTGCTAGTATTTCACCCATTAGGCGGTGCGCGGCAGAGTTTCACATTCACGATATGTTCGGAGGCTCCATTACTCCCGCCGCCTAGGCAACGCTGTTGTTGTTGAGGGGAAGACGCAGGCCGTAAATCGAGGCACGAGCGCCAGGGAAACCTCGGGACGGCGTGAAGGAGCCGCGGTTTCTACCAAGACACGGCAGAGCCGCAGCGGAAACAAACAGGGATCACCGCCGTGAATAGAGGAACAGATGACCTAGTCCGGCGCTACCGATGCGTGCGGTATATACGGTGATTGTGACGGCCACAAATGAGATTTCCTTTGTTTAGTAATTTCTGAGAACATTGCTCATGGAGGACAGCGGTTTTTTATTACTGAAAAATGAACATGAAGAGTCACAACCGCAAGAAAATTCTTTATTCATAAGGTTATCGTTTCCGTCTGTTTTAGACCATCTTCAGACGATGGCGGTGCACAGAGCAGGAGCTACGACTCCATGAGCGCTAACTACGTTCCTTTGCAATACTAACGCATTTTATACATGGTGTCTCAGACCTTTCGGGTCAAATTGAAAAAGGTGTTAGTGGGCCCGCTGCCAGTTATATTCAGGTGGGTAACCAATGGTCGGAAGTACATGTTTGTTGTGTTATGGACATACACCGTGTACACCGCATAACAACAACATAGCTCACAGTAATAGTTCAAAGTAACGACCGCTAGTATCAATGTATGCATGGCAACGGCACATCAGGTTCTGCTGCACTGTCACATGATCGCAGGTGTCTGATGTACACTGGAACATGCAGCGGGTGATAAAAAGTGTACAGCGCCGACCGCTAAATCCGATATGCTGCATCCAACTTAGGTCATAGGACGTACCTGCCTCAGGTGACGACTGCATTCGTCGCACCGGCGCATTAACGTGTGCCGCATTCACCCCACTATCCCTGGTGTTAGTTTTCCATTTCAACAGACAGCTTGTGATGTGTCGATGGTGAGGTGTATTGTTGCGCATAGTGCATGACGTGTAGTCAAACATGGAATGTTACTAGTTACGAGCCGCGCGGAGTTAGCCGAGCATGGTGATGGACTGTGCGGATGGTCCCGGCGGAGGTTCGAATCCTCCCTCGGGGATGGGTGTGTGTGTGTTTGTCCTTAGGAAAATGTGGGTTAAGTAGTGTGTAAGCTTAGGGACTGATGACTTTGGCAGTTAAGTCCCATAAGATTTCACACACACACACACACACACACACACACACACGACACGAGTTACGAGAGTTGGTAAAATGCATTTAATGTACGTTGCGGCAGGATGTGGTAACCGGAAACCATCTTGGGTTACGTCAAGACGTTTGTGTTTGAAGCCCGTAAAAACGGATGAAGACCTGCTTGCTGGGGTCCAAGCTGCCTGTCTCCTGGTACATCAGACACCAGGGATCTTTGAAAGAGTGCGGCAGAGGTTCATGCGCCGTTCCCATGCATACATTGACTCCGGCGATCGTCAATTTGAACAATTACGGCGCGCCTCGTTGTTGGTATTCGGTGTATGCAGTGTATGTCTCCAACACAACCGAACACAATGAATGTAGATTTCCTGGCTTCAGTTGCTTATCTTAATATAATCGGTTGTGGACTCACTATCGTCTATTAAAATTTGACTCAGAAGGTTCGAGACATTGTAAAACATGTACTCACTCACTACCAAGGGGAGGGGAACTTACACAGTAAGACAGTTCTCGTAATTTGTTGTTAACTTTCAATAACAATGTACATTTCAGATAGGTACTCATGTGTAAGTAGAGTCCAGAGCCTAAAAATATGTTTTAGCACAATCTTAGCTTTAACAACACTTTTCCCGCAATGTGTACAATGAGGAGGTTGGTACTTCATGACCAAAACAAAAAAAAAAAAAAAAAAAAAAAAATTGGTAGTGCACATTTCGTTGACTGTTGTTGATTTTTACTCATAACATATTTTTTAAAGATATAAAGATGTGTAAAAAGGGTCCTGGACCTGAAAATATGAATATAACGTTTGTAGTGAAAATTTGCATTCACCACTAAGACTAAAATTTTTCGGTTAAGTCTTGCTGAAAATTTTAAAACAACAAATAGTCTACAAGTCAATGAGACATAAGCATAAGGTGACCCAATGAATAATTATTTTACATGTTTTTACGTTACAGCCATAATCTCTCGAAGATATATGGTGATGATAATTACGTTTTCGCTACTTGAGAGGACACTCATGAAAAAAAAAAAGATCATAGTGTGGCGTTCGCTGTTTTATTCAGTGGTTTGGTATTTAATTAATTTGTAAATGAAAATGATAATCTTATTTTATTACACTGAGTAATTATTAAATAATTTTTGTCCCGGCTAAAGATTTGGTCAAGTTGCTAAAGAACTCCAAGTTAACGTCGTGCTAAAGTGTTGTCTGCAAGTTGTGTAAGTGTCACTAAATCTCAGTTCATACATCAGATTCTATACAACTATTGATTATGATGGAAACAATTATCTTCAACAAAATGATAATTAAAACCACCGAATATCAGCCGCGCACAACACTGACGTATGTTACCTGAAACAATATTCTTCGCATATCGTGCGTAATTAATTTCGGCTCCATACATCAGCTAGAAAAGTTTGTTATAAGTATCGTGCTATGAGCACTGTTTTTAAAGAACCAATCTGATTCGAATTATTTTCATTAAAATGAGTTCAGGACCACCGGTGCACATTTATTTTTACACATTTGTATTACCTTGGGCATTTATATCTGCAGAGTTTCGTAATTTGAATTTGCCGCTGAGATAATTGTTAAGATGGCGGCAGACAATTGATAGAGACTTTTTATTGTTAGAGCAAATAAGATAAGTATTTGAAATGCTTATTAAACTCTACTTTCGTATTGTGCACTATTTAGACTTCATCAAGCAAACATTTGATTTTTTCTAGGGAAATCACAGACAAAAACGCGATACAAATCGCTATCATCAATGGCTGCGCTCCTTGCAGCGGAAAGAAATAATTAACACAGATAATGCTTACTGAGGGAGGAATTAAAGTTACAAATAATAATTCACTCATATTTATAATAATAGTGAACTCTATTCTCAAGTAATAATTAACAAATAATTACAATTTCTTAACAGACCTCAGTTTGATATGCGCCCGCAACCTACAAAAGCCAACCAACAAAAGGTAAAAACAAAGGAAGACAAACGCAGATCATAAAAGGAATTTACAATTATTATTGTCTTTGTATGATACACATCGATATGTTCAATTACATCATAAAATATTATATAAATAATTAACATTTATCATCGTTTTCATAGTTTTTTTTATATGTCGAATAGATAATGTTTATAGCTGTTACAGGCATAAATTCCTCTCGTCACCCTGTAGCTGAAATTTATCTCGTGGATGTTACAGTAGGACAATGAAATTTTGTGGTAACATTTTTAACGACGTGCGGAAGAAAAATAATGAATGAAATTCACTGAAGGAAACACATTTTAATTTACACATGAGAGGGTAATATTTGTTAATTACGTACCATTGTTATGTCCTGGTTCACTAAAGTAGCTCAGTGTGACGACCATCCGCATAAAAGACAGTCGGAAGAAACCAGACACATATGACAACAGTAGTCAGTACAATATTTCTTCTACCAGAGCTCCACATGTAACAAAACAATCTGCTACAACAGCGGACAGAAATTGAGGATTTCATGTTTCCCACTAGTCTGTGTGAATCAGAAATGGTATCGTGTGTATTGCAGAAAGAAGTGATGGAGACGACGAACGAATGGAGGAGGATGACTGACTGTGGAAGCAAGGAAGATGAGGAGTTAACGCCCCGACGACATGAGGTAATTAGAGATGGAACACACGGTCGGCTTGTTTCAAGGGTGAGGAAGGGAATCAGCTGTGCATTTGACTGGAGTGATTTTGGGCAAATTATGTGAATCTTAAATCTGGATGGCCGGACGCGGATTTGAACCATCGTTCTTCAGAATGCTAATCAGTGAGGTAACACTGCCTCATCTCGCTCGGTCTGAGGGTCGAAGGATGCAGCAGAATACCGAACTGTGTGGAAATGTCAACATGTAGCATTTATGTAACAGTGAGAGCGAGAGCAACTATCCTGCTGCTATTTCCCGAATGAAGTATGAGACTGAAACGGAATAACACGTTTGTACATTGCGCCTATGACTGCAATTCTTGTCGTGGGAGGGCTCCTCCGGAGAAGCAACAGAAGACGATTGGCTCTTCACCAACACGACAATCATATTAGGCTATCGAGAGCGTGTGAAGTATAGGGAGTGAGTTTTGATGTTGATTTGGTTTCATGAGTGGATATGTTTTAGAAGGAAGTAATGTACGTAAACCCCGTCCACGGGCCGTAGAATGCCCACAGGTATCGACCTACCGCCGGCTCATCCTCTGCTAGTGGTGCCGTTGGATACGGCGTGGAGGGGCAAGGGGCCGGTACAGCGTCTGATGTCTATTACCTGTTTTCATGATCTGGAGCCGTTACTACTTGGTCAAGTAGCTCCTTAGTTGGCATCACGAGGGCAGCACTTGGAGACGAATCGAATGCAGGTTCTCCGCATGACAGTCAGCCGCGCTGACCACTCACGTATGGACGCGGAGGTTGAAGGAAGTTAACTGGAAGTAAGTTTAATTTTTTAACATTAAATACCGTCACCATACTGACGAACACTAAAGACTAACGAAAGTACGTCAATAAAAATAGCTGTTATCAGAGATAATCAGGCAACTTTCATTTCTTGAGATAATTGCTACTAAACAAAAATTAAAGTTCTAATGAAGATAATAGTGAAAGATTCTAAATTTTTTTGGCTTTTTGAAATACCAACTGATAATCTATCACTCAATACGTTCGTATCCAGTATGCAGGTTTACACCGTTCATATTAATTACGGCAATTAAAGTGTGTGTTATGACCATAAAAATTTATTCATAGTGCACCTAAAAACAATCACAACCAAAGTACAGCAATGCAGAGAATGGTAGATATTCTTCATCTTTATCTCGTCCAACCTTTGTTGGCCACTGGCGGATACTGTTATCAGATGCTTTCTGCTCCTCAGCTATGTATTGTAGAATTAATTTTACATCGTATATCTTCTTCCTTGGGGAGAAAGTCCTCCCATCCTGAGAATTTTAACTCTAGCTTTGTGCGTGTCCGCTGCAGAGTATGCTTCGCTTGTGCGGAGTGCATCCACTCACAACAAACAGGTTGATATTGCAATCAGTGAGACTGTCCGAATCTTGTCGGGATGTATGAAGACAACTCCAGTCGATAAAATCTACCCGATTGTTGGAATAGCTCCTCCCCCCCCTCCCCACCCCCACCCCACTATTAGAAGGGCTGTTGCTGCTTATGTAGAGAGTGCTAAGCAAACTTATGATCCCCGACACCCACTGCATGATCATCAGGCTGTTGTCCGAAGAAAGAGCTTTACCGCCAGGTCTCAACCACTAGAGGGAATACTAGAGTCTAACCGCATCACTAGGTGGAAGAGCAAGTTACCTCCAGATTACCCAGTAAAGGAAGAGCTAGCTCTAGGAAATGACTTACCCTACCCTATTTGGGGATCGCTCAGTCATCTAAGGGAGGGCATTCGTCTTTGCAAGACCAACATGCGAAAATGGGGTATTCTTTCAGCTGATGAAGATACATCCTGCGAGTGTTGAACAACGAAAGATCCGGCCCATCTGCTAATTTGTCCTCAACTTGAACAACCCTGCACGATACAGGACCTGATCGAGGGAAACAACAAGGCCGACGTGGTCCCTTGTCTACCTTGATACTCATGTAACAAACACTTCTGTTGATGGGACTTTATCTCTTGTTATACCAAACGAAGCGCAGACATGTAAAGATCAGTTATCTCCAGCAAACATAATCTGACAAAAAAAAAAAAAAAAAAAAAAAAGAAATGCGTGTGACCCCTTTTCCGACTCACCGATTCAAATGAAATTGAAGATCCTTGTGTAGCAGGTGATGCGTGTTGGATACTGTTCGTATTATCATGTAACACGGAGATCATTTTTTCTGAAGTTTTAAACATAATTTTGATTGAGCGAAGTATACAGATCACTTGATGACGGGGGCAGCCATAGCTGTCGAAATACATTTTAATAATAAATAATCGCAACAGCTATAGTGAGATAATTTATTCATTTACATCTACATCTGCATGGATACTCTGCAAATCACATTTAAGTGCCTGGCAGAGGGTTCATTGAACCACCTTCCAATCTCCTATAGCGCGCGGAAAGAATGAACACCTATGTCTTTCCGTACGAGCTCTGATTTCCCTTATTTCATCGTGGTGATCGTTCCGCCCTATGTAGGTCGGTGTCAACAAAGGAGAAAGTTGGTGATGTTAATTTCGTGAGATGATCCCGTCGCAACGAAAAACGTCTTTCTTTTAATGATTTCCAGCCCAAATCCTATATCATTTCTGTGACACTCTCTCCCATATTTCTCGATAATACAAAACGTGCTGCCTTTCTTTGAACTTTTTCGACGTACTCCGTCAGTCCTATCTGGTAAGGATACCACACCGCACAGTAATATACTAAAAGAGGACGGACAAGCATAGTGTAGGCAGTCTCCTTAGTAGGTCTGTCACATTTTCTAAGGGTCCTGCCAATAAAACAAAGCCTTTGGTTAGTCTTCCCCACAATATTTTCTATGCGTTCCTTCTACTTTAAGTTGTTCGTAATTGTAATACCTAGGTATTTAGTTGAATTTACGGTTTTTAGATTAGACTAATTTATCGTGTAACCGAAGTTTAACGAGTTCATTTTAGCAGTCATGTGGATGACTCACACTTTTCGTTATTTAGGGTCAACTGCCACTTTTCGCACCATTCAGATATTTTTTCTAAATCGTTGTGCAGTTTGTTTTGATCTTCTGATGACTTTATTAGTCGATAAACGACAACGTCATCTAATATCCTATTTGTTCGCATAGTTTCTCATATTATTTGTTCGCATAGTTTCGTGACTATAGCGTCACATCCTCGAGTGCCAAACGGTTGACCGGAAAAAGTACCTTTTGCAAACCTACTAATGCCAAGCTATACTTAAAAAATTAGTTACGTTGTAAATAAAAAAGAATGGCATGGAAGCCGTCCCTCCATATAACGTATGTGACGCCTCTTGTCATTATGGCCACAGCGCAGAAACAGAATTGTCAAACCCTTGATAGGGGACTACATGCGAGATATAACCTAGAACAAAAAAGTATATTAAAAACCTAATGCAATATTAAAAGAATCCTGGTTAGAAAGAGCGATTACTCAAGGGGAGCTGAGAACCCATTTCAAAAAATCCCCGAGTAATAAATAGTTTTTACTCAAGCAGCGGTGAGAGGGCGTGCGCGGAGCGGCCCCACTACAGCATAACGTGTAGTAACAGCTAGTGAGTAGCACATAGAAATAGCACAGACTCGCACATGTGCCACAACATAGGCATGATAGTCATAAGATGTGATGGAGTGCCAGTTTCATCTAAATTAAAATTAAAAGCCCACTTGAGGAAAAGGCAGGGGAACATCTCTACAATAAAACATTGATAGAGTATATTTATAGAAAATCACCAAGGTAATTTAATAGTGTTAAGGAGTAAAGTTCAGTTTGCGTAACGGGTAAACACGAACTCTCGTCAGAATGGCCCATAAGGCTCATCCCTAATAGTATTCGCGAAACGGACTTGACAACGTTCAAACTATGGCCATCCAACTGAAGCCTTGAATTAAGAATTTTAGTACAAGATACCTGTTCTTATAACGTCTCCAGAAACTCATAACAAAATTAATTAATTCATACCATTAGGAAGGATAAGGTACTGAAGAGAATAACGGTTCCCCTCAGACTTACACTGGTGTCAAAAAATAAAGCAACAAACCACTATATCGAGGAAGATCCCTAGGATCCCTAATGGATGTGGGTAGGTATTATGTTGACCACTCGAATAACTCTTCATGAAATTCTACAGGTGAATTAGCAAAGTTTAACTGCTGTGAGCTACCATGACGACATCTCTTGGATCTCAGGTGTGGTTGTCGAGAGGTACTGTGGGCCCAGACTTCGTACTGATGGACGATAATGCTCGACCTCATACGTGGCTGTTTTTTTTTTTTTAACCAGACGATATTGCACGCACGTCGTGGCTTGCTCGCTCTCCCGATATGAATACCATAGAGCATATCTGCAATGCACTACGGACTAGGGAGATGGGTTTCATCACGCCAGCATCCACCAACTACTCTCCAAGACTTGTGAGCAGCTCTGCAGGAAGAATGAGCATCACTGCCTGAACATGAGATTGATGAGATCATTAACAACACGAACGTCGTTGTCAGACCCGTATTGGTGCCAGAGGTAATCACACCCCACACTGAGCACATTAAACAGTTGTCAGAATATGTGTCCAAATCCGCTAAGTTGGAATAAAACGAAGAACATTTCATTTTACCGTTATGCATGTTGCAGTTGATTACGTTCTGTATCCTTTACATTGTTTCTTCTTGACTATCATCTGTTTAACTGTTATGAAACCTTGCAAAATTACCTTTTGTTGCTTTAATTTTGAACACCAGTGTACTTTATTACTATACTAAATATTTGGAAACACAGAAATAAAACATTGGTCACACTGAAACGAATCAAAATCGACGGACGCGGATGATATCGATAGTTGATAAAGATGGTAAAGTTGAGCCCGTTCAAGATAGCACGAGGGCTCCCACGAAGTAAAGGCAATGCTGTCGCAGTGTTATACAGGGTTCTTCTAAATGACGGACCCACTTTCAAAACTTCGTATTTATTCAAGTACAAATCCAAAATCAACAAGCTTTATACCAATGAAAAGAGGAAATTTCAAAGCTTTTTTCGTAATGTTTGATATTAGTTTAATAAAGTTAATAATTTGTAATTAATTAGTTTTTAATAATTATTTAATAATTAGAAATGTGATAAATGTTATAAATGTTTAATGTGGTCACCGTTGGCTGCACGGCAAACATCGGCGCGGTAACCAAACTCGTCCCACACACGCGAAAGCATATCTGCTGTTACTGAGTGCAGGGCAGCAGTGATACGGTTTCACAGATCGTTCAGAGAGGTTGGTAGAGGCGGGACATAAACAGATTCTTTCACATAACCCTATAAGAAATAGTCGCAGCGTATGAGATCAGGAGATCTCGATGGCCAGAAGTGCAGAGCCAGGTCCTCAAGTCCCCTGCACCAACACTGAGGAAGGGAGTCATTCAAAAAGCCACGCACATCACGGTACCAATAGGGCGGGGTTCAATCCTGTTGGAAAATGATGTCCCGGGTATCTTCCATAACTTGAGGGATCAGCCATTGTCCCAACATATCCAGGCAGGTCATTCCCGTTACAGTTCTTTCCACAAAGAAAAGTGGTCCATGAACGTTTGTACATACAGGATACGATACACTACACATTGATCTTCGGCGAGTCTCTTTCGTGGAGCAATGTTCAATATGGATTTTCCTAACCCCATTTGTGAACATTGTGTCTGTTGACTTTTCCACTACTGTGGAACGTCGCTTCATCGCTAAAAATTACTCACTGTAGAAATGCGTCATCCTCCATCTTTGCTAGCACATAACCCCAATATGCGAAGCGCTTCTCTTTATCATTGGGGTTGAGACCCTGCATCAGTTGTAATCGGTAGGGGTTGTACAGCAAACGGCGTCGCGGAACTTTCCATATAGTTGGTTGGGATATTCCAAGTTCTCGACTGGCTCTGTTGGTAGACTTACTGGGACTGCGCACAAAACTTCCGTGAATCCGTCGGACATCATCCTCTGAGACACCCAGTAGGCTTGTGCTTTTTTCTTTGCACACACTCCCAGTCTGTTTAAATTGCTTAAACCCACGGGTAATGCTTTTGCGATTTGGTGACTGAATACCGAATTTGGTACGAGATGCCCGCTGCACTGCAATTTGCGGCTCACTTTTCGCGAACGCAAGTACGCATGACACCGTGTGCTCCACGGTCGCCGTCTCACCGACAACTGACAGTGAAACGGAGTAACGGCCCTATTGCTGCGCGTCCTCTACCGACCGCTTATGAAACCATCACCGCTCGCCCGCCGCCTCCCGCCAGAATCTTTGAAACTTCCTCTTTTCATTGGTATTAAGCGTCTTCATTTTGGATTTGTACTTGAGTACATTTTTGAAAATGGGTCAGTCATTTAGAATAACCCTGTGTTTTGAACTCACAGAGATTGTGAACCTCTAGCTTTCAATTCAATACGACACAGGTAGGCTGAAAACAAATGATGCGGCTAGGATGGAAGTGAAGTGTGTAGTGAAGATTAAACTCCTTAAACAACACACGGGTTGGACATATGCTGACCAGTGCACTGCTGAACTCGTGATAAGCAGTCTGTTCGTAGGTGCGTGACTGATGAAACTGCAGGCAGCGCATTCTTGTTCTGAGTTAAGTGGAGAACGCTGGTTGGCGCCTGCCGACAGCAGGGACCGTGCCCCATGATAGTCTTCCACCAAATGTCAAAAAAGATCCCTCTCCATTTCCTTCTCAACACAGTCGCTGCACGAGGAACATCGCCAAAAAGATTACAACGGTCGAGGGGCGCTCGTAAATCGTCCCAGAGGCCTAATCACAACACCGTGAGAGAAGTCCCTCCGACACAGCTTAGACCATTCTGTCAATCGCAAAGCTTGCCGCCAAAAGCTATGTACATCCACAAAACTATAGGCCTATATCTCTGACAACGATCTGTTGTAGCATTTTAGAACATGAAACTTCCTGGCAGATTAAAACTGTGTGTCCGACCGAGACTCGAACTCGGGACCTTTGCCTTTCGCGGGCAAGTGCTTTACCAACTGAGCTACCGAAGCACGACTCAGGTCCGGTACTCACAGCTTTACTTCTGCCAGTACCTCGTCTCCTGCCTTCCAAACTTTACAGAAGCTCTCCTGCGAACCTTGCAGAACTAGCACTCCTGAAAGAAAGGATATAGCGGAGACATGGCTTAGCCACAGCCTGGGGGATGTTTCCAGAATGAGATTTTCACTCTGCACTTTTCCGCTGCAGAGTGAAAATCTCATTCTGGAAACATCCCCCAGGCTGTGGCTAAGCCATGTCTCCGCTATATCCTTTCTTTCAGGAGTGCTAGTTCTGCAAGGTTCGCAGGAGATCTTCTGTAAAGTTTGGAAGGTAGGAGACGAGGTACTGGCAGAAGTAAAGCTGTGAGTACCGGTCGTGAGTCGTGCTTCGGTAGCTCAGTTGGTAGAGCACTTGCCCGCGAAAGGAAAATGTCCCGAGTTCGAGTCTCGGTCGGGCACACAGTTTTAATCTGCCAGGAAGTTTCATATCAGCGAACACTCCGCTGCAGAGTGAAAATCTCATTCTGGATTTTAGAACATGTTTTTTGCCCGCGTATCATGTCATTTCTGGAAACCCAGAATCTACTCTGTAGGAATCAACACGGATTCCGGTAACGCTTCATTTGCTCATGAGACCCAAAAAATATTAGATACAGGCTCCCAGGTATGTGCCATTTTCCTTGACTTCCGGAAGGCGTTCGATACAGTTCCGCACTGTCGCCTGATAAACAACGTAAGAGCCTACGGAATATCAGACCAGCTGTGTGGCTGGATTGAAGAGTTTTTAGTAAACAGAGCACAGCATGTTGTTCTCAATGGAGAGACGTCTACATACGTTAAAGTAACCTCTGGCGTGCCACAGGGAGTGTTATGGGACCATCGCTTTTCACAATATATATAAATGATCTAGTAGATAGTGTCGGAAGTTCCATGTGGCTTTTCGCGGATGATGCTGAAGTTCCATGTGGCTTTTCGCGGATGATGCTGTAGTATACAGAGAGGTTGCAGTATCAGAAAATTGCAGCGAAATGCAGGAAGATCTGCAGCGGATAGGCACTTGGTGCAGAGAGTGTCAAATGACCCTTAACATAGACAAATGTAATGTATTGCGAATACATAGACAGAACGATCCTTTATTGTACGATTGTATGATAGCGGAACAAACACTGGTAGCAGTTACTTCTGTAAAATATCTGGGAGTATGCGTACGGAACGATTTCAAGTGGAATGATCATACAAAATTAATTGTTGGTAAGGCGGGTGCCAGGTTGAGATTCAGTGGGAGAGTCTTTAAAAAATGTAATCCATCAACAAAGGAGTTGGCTTACAGAACACTCGTTCGACTTATACTTGAGTATTGCTCATCAGTGTGGGATCAGTACCAGGTCGGGTTGACAGAGGAGATAGAGAAGATACAAAGAAGAGCGGCGCGTTTCGTCACAGGGTTTTGGTAAGCGTGATAGCGTTACGGAGATGTTTAGCAAGAGGCAGACTTTGCAAGAGAGGCGCTCTGCGTCGCGGTGTAGCTTGCTGCCCAGATTTCGAGAGGGTGCGTTTCTGGATGAGGTATCGAATTTATTGCTTCCCCCTACTTATACCTCCCGAGGAGATCACGAATGTAAAATTAGAGAGATTCGAGCGCGCACAGAGGCTTTCCGGCAGTCGTTCTTACCGCGAGCCATACGCGACTGGAACAGGAAAGGGGGGCAATGAAAGTGGCACATAAAGTGCCTTCCGCCACACACCGCTGGGTGGCTTGCGGAATATAAATGTAGATGTAGAAAACGTGTTCTGAATGCGAAGGCGGTCTTCCTACTGCACGATCATATTACCACACGCTTGCGAAGATCGTACCGCGTCAGAAACGTATTGTTGGGCTTTCGGCTCCCCGCACTATTCTGAGGCCAGTTAGTAGCGCTAGAATTTTCCCTTTATAAAAATACTTTCACATGGTGCCAGAATGTCGCATGTGACATCCTGAACTTTGAAATGGCCAGTGCTACCTGAGCCGGACAGTACTTCCCATACGGCAAGCTTGAGGATGATGGCCAGTGGTCGCCGTTAAGGGACCTGACCTGCCAATGGATTCGCTGATCAAACATGAAAGGTGCTGGACGCCGGCTGTGTCCATCGTTCCCGCTATTGTAACTCGCCGGGAGATCCAAACGAACTTTCCAAGAAGCTACTAATCGCTGCGGCCCTCACCTTTAACCTCACCCTTGTGTCTCTTTGCACAGCACGACAGAAGAATCTCCCAGACATACCTGCTGATACGAATAAAGGTTCACACACTAATTATCCACAGCCCCCAGCTATCAGTGCTAGCTACAAACAATCGCTGTCATTCCATGTTATACAATCGTTCAATTGTCCTTAGGGGTCATTAAATAACTGAGATGGTAATAGTGCCTCTGTGCTGATTACGTAAGGAAGCAATCCCCAAGGCTTAGCCACCTTTCGGAATTATTATTAAACTCATGTAAATTCTCGTAAAACTGGGGGCACACTGAGTGGACAGAGTAAGAGTTAAGATGCCGTACCTACTGGCGAAAAATGAATAGCAGCGGACCATTTACATGTTATCAATGAACATTTATTACTGGAACAGGTTTCTTAGTAATAAAATGAAAATAAAAGTAAAAGGATAGGACTGGGTGCAGCCAAAATGTTCATGAGAGACGAAATTCCAGTCGCATTAAGCACCAGGTTTTGAGTGAGATGTATAGGAACCATACCACTTTGTATGGGGATGTCACTTGCAAAAGATCGTTGGAAATCAAAAGAATAAAAGTTATTATAATTTGAAAAAAATCACAAAAGATACGTAAGTATCTATACGGTAAGGATTATAAACTTCCAAACGATGTTTCTTAACCTAAAAGTTACTAACAACATAGCTAAGATGGGAAACCAAGATACAGCCTTCTTGAATGAAATTTTTCACTCTACCGCGGAGTGTGCACTGATATGAAACTTCCTGGCAGGTTAAAACTGTGTGCCGGACCAAGACTCGAACTCGGGAGTCGTACTTGTGTAGGTCAGTTGGTAGAGCACTTGCCCGCGAAAGGCAAAAGTCCCGAGTTCGAGTCTCGGTCCGGCACATAGTTTTAATCTGCCAGGAAGTCTCGAGGTACAGGTACCTCACCACAAATACCAATTGTATTTAGAGCAAAAAAGAGCGAGGTGAAACAAATATACTGAGTATCCAACTTAAGAATACCGAACCGGGCAGTAAGCGATTCACAAGCGCGCAGCTGACCTCCATGTAATGGTCACTTATCATCCGTGTGTGTCTCTTGTAGATAATCAAAATTAGCCAGCAGAGCATGTCGACGTAAAACCAGTTGCCCAAAGAGGCATGACTTCAGAATTCTGTTATTACTTCTGCCTCTTTCAAGACATGAAGAAAATAGCGCTTAGAATCCCTAAGCAAGATTTTCAAATTTTTATAAATTTTGGTTACGCAATATCCTTTGGCGATGTGAACCCACTGATATTCCGCAACATCGGACAGCTTTAAGGTCAAGTTTAAAGAACTTACCGAATAGACGAACTCTAGAAAGGAATAAATCTTCCCTTATTTCAATGAATGAAGTGTATTTTGTTGTATTTTCCCTTGTTTCATAATAAACTGAATTTGAGATTATTGGCTACATTTGGAGTTGCGGAGGTTCGTTTTTGGGTTAGCGTATCGTGTAAGCCAGTCACTTCTGTTAGCGCCACCAACTGAAAGCCAAGTTTCCCGTTAGAAGCCGCCATCTAACAGATACGACCATCACACCGAGTGCACGAGCGACACCATCACGAAAGCACGAACGAAACAGACGGAACAACATGAGGCACCGCGGCGAGGATTTAGAGTTAATAACGTGTATCTTATTGTGTGTGTGTGTGGGTGGGTGGGTGGGTGAGTGTGTGTGTCTGTGCGTTTTAGACATGATCTCTCCCCCACGCTGGAGCGCTGCGGGAGCGAGTGTGGGCTGATCTGCGCCGGCTATCGGCCAAGTCAATTGCGGATCGCATCTAAGTTTGGCCGCGGTTGCTGCTGCTGCCGTATGCTTGCCCACAGGTTCCCGCACGTAATTACAGAGGGGCTGCAGCTCACAGGGGGCGCGTGGCGCCGCTCGTGGGCTTGTAGCGGCCGCGGCTGGCGCGCCTCTGCTCTGCTCTGGGCGCAATTAATTCCAACCGCGGCCTTGCGGTTGCGGGCGGCATATACCGCCTCACCTCGCCGCTAGTGTTCCGCCGCCTACAGGAGCAGCGCCCTCTGTACAGCAGCAATACGCGAGTGTGGCAGGGGGCACTTGTTACTAGCGGCTGCGGTGGCGGCACCTCGAGTCATGTTGTGGTACGAGGCCTAAACCGTGTCACCAAGCGTGTATCCGCCTTCAGGGTACAATATGTTACTACACTACTCAAAAAGTAGACACTTCGGCGAAATACAAAATTGTTAAGGCTTTCGTGGCCACTTGATGACAAGCTGCCTATTGGCTTCTGTCTCGGGTTCTTCGGCCGACGTTCACCTAATGATTTTACTGACGTTTACGGACCGATACCTGCACAAAATATCAAACCACCACCCGCGCCAGAAAAGCGACATGATTTATACGCTCGTAACGCGAGCAGGCAAAATATGTGAGCCGCAACACCTCAGACGCGAAGTGCAACACCTGGAAAGTGTTCTGAGGAGCAATGGGTACTCCACAAACTATTTTAGAAGAGTAACAGAGGCAAACACTCGGCGAAGTAAGGAATCAGAAAAAGAAATGTCGGGTACGGCCTTTCTGCCATACATTCCCAGAGTGACGGACAGAATCGGCCGTTATATTGCGCAAACAAGGCGTAAAGAAAAATTTCAAACAGACAAGGAAGATCAAAGAGTGTCTTAGATCGGCAAGGGAGAATAGGGACCCACTTGCAAAGTCGGGAATATACCGTATACCATGCACATGCGGAAAAGTTTGTGTCGGAATGACTGGACGATCAATCAACAACAGGATGAAAGAACATAAGCGACACTGCAGGCTGGGGCAGGTGGAGTAAACGTTCGTGGCAGACCACGCACTGAGACCGACCACGTAATAAAATTCGCCGACACGGAAGTTCTGCCTGTAGAGAACCACTATCACACGCGCTTGTTCAGAGAAGCTGTAGAAATATAAAAACACGCGAACAGCGTCATCAAGAAAGAGGAAAGCCTTAAGGTAAACGGATCCTGGCATCCTGTACTGCAGCGAACGACCGTCGCTGGTAGCAAGAGGAGAACCGCACCGGAAATGACAGCGGAGAAGCTCTCGGACGCTGGCGCGACAGGTATATATAGTCTGCGACCGCGAGCTCGGATCCAGTTCACCACCGGCAATGGAGCCTGAAGCTTTGACAATATCAGCCACTCGTGCTTGCCAAACGTCAGTAAAATCGTTGGATGAACGTCGGCCGAAGAACCCAAGACAGAAGCCAATAGACACTTCGGCGAAAGCATTTAATTGTCTCCCATAAAGTTCTATGTACTGACTTGGCAGAAAATCGTAATAAATTTTGGTCTTATGTCAAAGCGGTAGGTGGATCAAAACAAAATGTCCAGACACTCTGTGACCAAAATGATACTGAAACAGAGGATGACAGACTAAAGGCCGAAATAATAAATGTCTTTTTCCAAAGCTGTTTCACAGAGGAAGACTGCACTGTAGTTCCTTCTCTAGATTGTCGCACAGATGACAAAATGGTAGGTACCGAAATAGAAGACAGAGGGGTAGAGAAACAATTAAAATCACTCAAAAGAGGAAAGGTCGGCTGACCTGAATGGATACCAGTTCAATTTTACACAGAGTACGCGAAGGAACTTGCCCCCCTTCTTTCAGCGGTGTACCGAATGTCTCTAGAAGAGCGTAGCGTTCCAAAGGAATGGAAAAGGGCACAGATCATCCGTGTTTTCAAGAAGGGACATCGAACACATGTGCAGAACTATAGACATATATCTCTAACGTCGATCAGTTGTAGAATTTTGGAACACGTATTATGTTCGAGTGTAATGACTTTTCTGGACAATAGAAATTTACGCTGTAGGAATCAGCATGGGTTTAGAAAAAGACGATCGTGTGAAACCCAGATCACGCTATTCGTCCACGAGACTCAGAGGGCCATAGACACGGGTTCCTAGGTAGATGCCGTGTTTCTTGACTTCCACAAGGCGTTCGATACAGTTCCCCACAGTTGTTTAATGAACAAAGTAAGAGCACATGGACTATCTGAGCAATTGTGTGATTAGATTGAAGAGTTCCTAGATAACAGAACGCAGCATGTCATTCTCAATGGAGAGAAGTCTTCCGAAGTAAAAGTGATTTCAGGTGTGCCGCAGGCGAGTGTAGTAGGACTGTTGCTATTCACAATATACATAAATGACCTTGTGGATAACATCGGAAGTTCACTGAGGCTTTTTGCGGATGATGCTGTAGTATGTCGAGAGGTTGTAACAACGGAAAATTGTACTGAAATGCAGAAGGATCTGCAACGAATTGGCTGGCTCTGAGCACTATGGGACTTAACATCTGTGGTCATCAGTCCCCTAGAACTTAGAACTACTTAAATCTAACTAACCTAAGGACATCACACACATCCATGCCCGAGGCAGGATTCGAAACTGCGACCGTAGCAGTCCCGCAGTTCCGGACTGAGCTCCTAGAACCGCGAGACCACCGCGGCCGGCTGCAACGAATTGACGCATGGTGCAGGGAATGGCAGTTGAATCTTAATGTAGACAAGTGTAATGTGCTGCGAATACATAGAAAGAAAGAACCGTTATCATTTAGCTACAATTAGCAGGTCAGCAACTGGAAGCAGCTAATTCCATAAATTATCTGGGAGTAGGCATTAGGAGTGATTTAAAATGGAATGATCATATAAATTTGATCGTCGGTAAAGCAGATGCCAGACTGAGATTCATTGTAAGAATCCTAAGGAAATGCAGTCTGAAAACAAAGGAAGCAGGATACAGTGCACTTGTTCGCCCACTGCTTGAATATTGCTCAGCAGTGTGGGATCTGTACCAGATAGGGTTCATAGAAGAGATAGAGAAGATCCAACGGAGAACAACGCGCTTCGTTACAGGATCATTTAGTAATCGCGAAAGCGTTACGGAGATGATAGATAAACTCCAGTGGAAGGCTCTGCAGGAGAGACGCTCAGTAGCTCGGTACGGGCTTTTGTTGAAGTTTCGAGAACATACCTTCACCGAGGAATCAAGCAGTATATTGCTCCCTCCTACGCATATCTCGCGAAGAGACCATGAGAATGAAATCAGAGAGATTAGAGCCCACACAGAAGCATACCGACAATCTTTCTTTCCACGAACGAGACTGGAATAGAAGGGAGAACCGATAGAGGTACACAAAGTACCCTCCGCCACACGCCATCGGGTGGCTTGCAGATTATGGATTTAGATGTAGATGTAGAAACATAAGCTTGAAATTTGCCTCAAAGGTGCCCACAACTTTCCACTGTAATAATGAAAAAAGCATCACACCCTACTACCTCACTCGCCAACACGGTGACATTTGAAACAGCAAGGTGATGACACAAGCAATAAAGAAGGACACTGCTCTAAAGTTCATGAGAGGTGTAAACTGGGTTAATAATGTTCACTGGGACAGAATTTCATCACAGCTCTGATCAACGCTATCGTGGACGTGCCACATAATTTGAAGGTCGTCACACCATCTCTGACCCACGTTTCACCCCGTCACTTGAAGCCTCTGCGATGGACGATTCACTCGAAACATCCAGGGTTTGGAATAACGCTGTTTTCTTATCGTAGGACGAGGGAAACGATTAAGACACACCTCCGCTCAGAATCGATACGAAAAGCCTTTTGGAGGTGCAATAAATGTAGTCAATGGAACCACCCCATTCCGTGGGACAATGGTCGCCGTATATTTTGCTCTCGAAAACTACAGTTCGTAGTGCGCAGTGCGACGAGAAGCAGTACGACGTTCTTGAGAACGTTCGACAATGGTGATACCCCAGACGATGTAGCGCTGCCATAAGGACGTCTTGGGGGTTGAAATCACACTGTACGTAACCTGACCCCTTTGGAGTGTAGTGCCACCGCAAGCTTTTGCTCTGATATGCAAGGTGGAACCACTAGGGACCATTCACAACCAATTCGACGGAATTCGAACGTGATCCACTACCATTTTGCGCCATCCTTTGGTGTGATCCTGGAGACGTGCAACATTGATACGTACGTGAATAAAACGACAAAGGGTTCATCTACGGTCACTTAGTTCGGCAACACCCTCGGTGCTACCAACGCCACCCGTGCACATGTCAATGTTGCAGCCCTCCGTCATCACGCCATTTAATACATAGGAAACGTAAGGTTTGAAAAAGCATTAACACCCTTTAGTGCTTCAGATTACGTACAAATTTCTTTGAATGTTTTCAGTGGCCCCCAGTAGTTACACTATGCACACCAGAGCAAAAAACTGCACTCCAAACGATTCAGCGTGGTTGCGCTCCCACGATGTCCTCAGCATAGAATTGAATCATCTGGAGGTGTCTCCACTGTCGGACGTTGTCAAGAACGTTGTATTTTTTCTCATAACATTGCGAACTGTCGTTTTCGGCCGCGAAACGTGTGGTAATCAAAGAAGGGGGCGGTGTCATTGTCACCTGAGGGGTTTTAATGTCGATTCTGAGCGACAGTGCATCTGAAATGTTTTCCTCGCCCCATCGTAAGGAAACCGCGTGATTTCAACTTTGGGTGTTGTGGTTGTAACCTCCATCGGAAAGGCGTCAACAGCTGGGATGAAATGTGGGTAAGACCAGATGTGACGACCCTCCAGTCACGGGAAACATTCGCTGTGGGGTTCTTCATTAATCCACCTTGCACTACCTATAAGCTTCTGAGTGGTGGCCTTTTTTGCATGTTCGCCTAGAGCGAGGGTGTCGTAGGATGCCATGATTTTACATCATCACAGAGGAAGTTTGTCTACACCTTTGAGCCATGTTTCAATCTTATGTTTTGTAGTGGGAGACAATTACTAGACTGCATAGGCACCCTGGCTGCAATATTGTGCTCTATTGTGAGTGGCAGAATACACATGTATGTGGTAAATAATTGTGTATATAGTTGTGTTGATTCCGACGTGTCGATGCATCAGTCTTCTAGTCTGCCATGCACTTATCAGTTCATGAGAAGGGATATGCTTTCTGCTATTTTAAGAAATATGCAAAAACCTGTCTGTCGAGTTCTGAAGATGCAAACACTGATTAATTAAACCAGTTGTCGAGAGTAAGATTATTACTAAAGATCTTGGCAAATAAGTTTATCTTCTCTAGTCTATTTTCACAGATCGTCACTTGCGGCTCAAAATGAGACGTTTAATCTGTTTCGTCATTAAATTGGCCCGTCGACAGAGCACGTTTCTCTAGCTCTCTGCACAAGAGGCACATTATATGTCATTACATGCCAAATATCATATACCCGATAAGTTTTATATTGCGATCACATGAAGACAATGGTCAGAAACATTATGAACTCAAGTTACATTCCGTCTAGATAGTTTGGAGGTCGATCTTATCACAACAACCTCTAGCCCTGTTTCACTGTTCGCGAATATATCTGACACGAATGTTGATATACGAGGAAGAATCTTCGATACGTGATAATTCGTGTTTGACGCTTCCTTATTAATGTTCACTGTGCTGAATGTCGTATTAATTTTCATGTATGTAATGGTACAGCGCAGTATGGATGTATTTACATTATATTTGTGTTAGTACGTATATTTACGCAAAGTAATGGCTTGTTCTTTAGAACTTAATAATGTCATACTGTAGCCCAAGAACATGCTGTGACAAATAGTCACACATTTATGGTAACTGCTGCGTAATACTTTCTGTACCGACTACTTGTATGGAACAGTGCTTTAGAGGTAAAAGTCGCGGCCGGTCGTGCGCTTGTTGACTTCCATGCTCAGCCAGTGTAGGCAGGGATGGAACGCTTGGGTGGGTGACACTTCCTCGGAGAGTCACGTCTATGGAGCCTAGAGCTGTTGCCGGGATAAGCAGCTTGTCACGAGTCGCATTCTGGCCCACAGAGAATTTGTTTCCTGTTCAGCACTGCAGCACTCGTGCTGTAGTCTATAATACATGTTCATTGGAATTAGACTTAATACATTCGTTTGTTGAAAGATTCAAAAGACGGCGATCAGTCAGTTTTCTACGATAAATTATTTTTCTTTTACCTGTTTCATCCTGATCTGCCCATCTTCAGATGAGGTCTAGATTGGGTTATTATGTGACAGTTTGATTGTGAGATAGCGAAGCCAACGAATCTATTAGCAAAGTCCATTGTTTTGGTGACAGACTCGTCTGTAGCCGAAGCCGAAGTCATGTAGGAAGATGACAGTGCCGGTGTATGTACACAGAGAACACCAGAAATCCTACCACACTTCCCTTGGGCACGCCTGACGATACCATTGCCTCTGATAATCACTCGCCGTCGAGGAAACCATACTGGGTTTTCTCATTTAAGAAGTCTTCGAGCCACTCATATATCTGTGAAGTTATTCCATATGCTCGTACCTTCGTTAACAGCCTGCAGTGGGGCACCGTGTCAAATGTTTCCCGGGAATCTAGAAATATGGAATCTGCCTGTTGCTCTTATCCACAGTTTTCAGACATCATGTGAGGAAAGAGCAAGATACATTATGTACAAGGGGCAACTATCATCTTGCATCAGAGATCTCATTAAACGTGACTGTCGCAGAGCACAAGTACAGCTTGTGCTAAACCAAAATGAAAGTAAGCCTTCGTTTTCTGAAATTGTGGAAGGAATAAATAACGAAAAAGTGCTAAAAAGAACCATATCAACGGGCAGTAATTCGGTACCCGTTAATGAATGAATCTGAACACTGTAGTGACGATAGAAATGAGCTAACTGAACGTCGTTTGCCGTAGTCGGGCTAACACAAAGGGAATCGTGACGCCTTAGGAAGGGGAAAATGTGATGCCTTACCCAACGGTCAAGAACATGCTATTAGTTGAGCTGAAGACTTTAACACAGCTGGTGCGAGCGATGTCGAGGCAACAAACTGCAAATCACCTGACTGTCAAGCAGATAAAGCAACCACGGCCGGCTAAGTAATCATATGCAATGGAGGCCAGCCAGGGTCGTTCGTTGGCAAGACTTCGGAAACAGATCTTGAAAGGTCTGTCCAGCCGAAATAGCCGAAATATTTTGTGGAGGAAGGGGAAAATGTGATGCCTTACCCAACGGTCAAGAACATGCTATTAGTTGAGCTGAAGATTTTAACACAGCTGGTGCGAGCGATGTCGAGGCAACAAACTGCAAATCACCTGACTGTCAAGCAGATAAAGCAACCACGGCCGGATAAGTAATCATATGCAATGGAGGCCAGCCAGGGTCGTTCGTTGGCAAGACTTCGGAAACAGATCTTGAAAGGTCTGTCCAGCCGAAATAGCCGAAATATTTTGTGGAGTAGCCACCTGAAATAATAAAACAGGTATATGTGGAGTAACAGATACCGGAACTGAACACAAGCTTGTACGTAGAAAAGAGAATAAGACTTTTTTATGCTCTAGACACCAATGAAATTTCAGTTAAACTAAAAGTTACGTTTCCGCAACAGTTTTTATACGAGACCGAAGTCGATATAGCGTTACTGCAAAAGCCACAACTAAAAATCTAACTGAAACTGCAGGGTACATTTCTCAACAAATCTGAAAATACAGGGGCGGCAGTATTAACAAAAGACCAGTGGCAAAAATTGAAAGATTTTAATAAAGTACGTGGTACAATATTTGTAAATAGGTATACTCTGTCAGGAACCCATCTGAGACAGGCAGGGACTGAGTACCGTTTTACTAAAGACGTGGAGTAAATTTGTATTTGGTGATGATTTTACCTTTGTTATTTAAAATATTTTAAATACTGTTGTTAGGAAATTGTTCTCTTCTCATGTCAGCACGACACTGATATATTTCAAAAACAATGATTAGACCTTCTCATTAACTTCTAGTGCAGCGCACAATCCACAGAAATGCAGCGGCACTCTTCTTCTGACGTGAACCTACTCTTCCGTTGTCTCGTTTTCTACCTATACATTCACGATTATTTTTATTATCTCCATTTCCATGTTCGTATGAGATGGTGGAGAGATTCACCTCTTGGCTAATATTTTCCGTTGGTGACCGCTCATTCAGTTCCTCTACTTTCATTCTCTTAAGTGACAATATCTGTGCTTTCATCTGCTTTATATATGGTGTATTATTGGTTATGTCTCGTGTATCTGGACCACAACTTCCGTGAGGTAAGGTTCCTCCACTGTCCGATACTGTCCAACCAGACTCCTCTGCCTGGTATTCGCATGCTCCACCGATCAATATAATCTGCTGAGGTACTTTTTGGTGTCAGTGGCGCAGGCTTTCCCTATTTCACCACCATTATTCTTAATTAATTGTCTGTGAGTATGGTATTATTTAAATTCCTGTATTCCTTCCCCATCAGAGACGTTTGCATCGGTAAACTGATTCAGAAAGTACTATACGCCAGCAACTGAAATATGATAATGTAAAGAACGAGGATTAGATGAGTCACACACAGGTGTTACACATGACGTTGCCCCCACAGGAAAACAAAGTCAAAATAAAATAAACCTGCTAGACGATGGAAACGATAGGAAAAACAGAGAGCAGTATCAAATGATGAAACTACACACGTGGAAGCTAGTCACGTAACGTAATAAATGTCGTACTGGAGTACTGCGTGACCCAATAACGGTCACTAGAAGCAACTGCATTCTCTTGCTTACCCATGACATTTGACTTCACAACAACGTCATCTAGTATGGTGATGTGCGCTAAACTACTGTTAGTAATGTCTATGTGTAAACGAAACTCTCTGTGATTTACTGCCAGGTTCATTCTCAGAGAATTGTGAACGAGGGAGTAATACATTTCTCAGCCTTATCTGGAATGTACAGCTTTGATACTTTACCAGCAAGCTCACAACTACTTACACTTCACAGAACGAAAACCGTCAGTGGAAAATTGTAACCAGAATTGAAAAGAGAACGTTCCCCGGTGTGAACAAACGATCTCGATTAAACCTGGCGGGTATGCAGAGGGGGCCAGAACAATTCAGTACGTATTTTTTCGTATTTGCACAATTTCACTTTCAAGGGACTAAACACACCCTCAAAACCTAATTTGGTACATTTAGACTCGAGGACATTTTTGAAAAATCATCATATGAAAAAACAGTCTTTCATAACACAGTTGAATTGTAACTGACGTTCTTGAAAAAGGTATAATCAGCTTTTGTAATAATTTGAAATTTAGGAAAATATCTAACCACTCTTGTTGCAACCCTTGTTCACTCAAGTACGAGCAGCCCTTAGCGGCTCACCATCTTATTTAAAACTATTCATGACGTCGCCTTTCCGGCTTAGATCTTTTTTAAAATGTTACTTGTAAGTATTGCATCTCTTTCCAGTCAGTAACAACTTCAATTTTATTAATGTGTTATACACCTAATATGTTTCAGAACAGTTAGTTTAATTCTGAAGACGCGCGCTTATAGTAGCGTCGAAACCTGGTCAATTTTGACTTAATATTTGTTACCAAGGTCTTATTTGTTCTAATATAACCACTGTTAATTGCTTTTGAAGAATGGAAACTTTGTTACAACTTAAATTAAAAAAGCTTTCACGCCACATGCAGCCTTGAGTAATGAAGCTGGTTTCTGAAACACCATTTTCAAAATATAACTGTGCATAAAGTACTGTCGGTGTATTTGCAACATACCTAACTAACAAATCTAAACGATCTTATTATACTAATTATTTATTTTGCTTATTTTTTGTTTTACGTTTCATATTGTTGTTTTACGCTTTACATGACTTTTTGTTTTTTACAATAATCATAATCTGTAAATAAATTCGTAAAACATAACTTTTTTACACCATGAACATAAAATGAACGACATTCTTTTAAGTACTACAAACGATGAACAACACAATGTGAACAAAATTCAGCAGGGTTTCCAATTGTTGTGGATGAATCTCCAAATACCCTGACTTATACCATGCATATTTCAGTACACTGAAAAAAGAAATGGCGAAGGGAACTAATTACTTACTGGTGACTGCAGCCTGATTGTATTGTTTGTCAAATGGTGATTGACATCACAATCATTCGGCAGAAATGTATCTGATAGTTCTCTCACAAAGTTCTTCCAACGTTGAAAGCGGTATACATCCCACGGCTGCACCTGTGGCGTCAAGCCCTTTGGGATCACCAGATGAACATGTTCCTTGTCCTCGGGTACGATGCTCTAAACGGTTCTTTTACGCTGACCATTTCCCTCCCCCTTCTTTATTGTTTTAAAAGAAACTAATGGAGAGTTTGGACCGAAAAGCTAGTTCTGATGAATGATTATGACGTTGCCGTGGTCGATCTGTAGAACTTCTTCTCCCTGACGTTTCGTTCTCAACTACGGAGAACATCTTCCGAGGTGAGTCGACGACTGGCTGCTAGGAGCTGGGGCCGCCGCTTATATAGAGATCGTAGGGGGCGCCACCACACGTCACGTGGCGTCGATGTGCAGCTATCTCTGGCTATCGTCTGTTCTCTCGATTGCAAGCAATCGATTGTCACGTGATTGATGCAACGTCGACCGCCATATCTTATCCAATTTTAATCCTTCTTCTTTACGATTAAAATTGTATTGATGTTTGTGGATTTCAATTGCCTCTCTATACATACGTGTATAATAGTGCGACGTCCTCGCTAGCACGCTTGTTTCACCAAATTTAATGTCGTGATCTCCATCCTTAAAAACATGTTCCGCTACTGCTGATTTGTCGATATGTCCCAAGTGACAGTTTCTCTTGTGCTCCGTCAACCGTGTATTGATGCTTCTTTTTGTAGTTCCTATGTAAACCCTGCCGCAACTACACGGAATTTTATACACCCCTGGGGTGGCTAGGGGGTGACGAGCATCTTTTGTTGATCTTAGGCATTCACTAATTTTCTTAGTAGGTCTAAAAATGGTCTCTACCTGAAACTTGGCTAGTACTTTTCCAATGCGATCCGTGATATTATGGATGAACGGAAGAAATACTCTTCCAGCTGATGGTTGTCGCTGTCTCCTATTTTTAGGCATTTTTCGATTTGGGTGAAGTGCTCGATTAATACCGATCGCTACCTCCATAAGAACTCAAACCACCACCCTAGGCAAAAGAGGGGGGTCATAAAACCACTAGTGGATAGGGACAATAACATTTGTGAACCAGGCTATTTAAAAGAAGAACTAAATCATTTACGAATGGCCTTTGCGAAAAATATTTACGAAAAACGTGAGTAATCGAGCACTTCACCCAAATAGAAAAATGCCTAAAAATAGGAGACAGCAACAACCATCAGCTGGAAAAGTATTTCTTCCGTTCATCCATAATATCACGGATCGCATTGGAAAAGTACTAGCCAAGTTACAGGTAGAGACTATTTTTAGACCTACTAAGAAAATTATTGAATGCCTAAGATCAACAAAAGATGCTCGTCACCCCCTAGCCACCCCAGGGGTATATAAAATTCCGTGTAGTTGCGGCAGGGTTTACATAGGCACTACAAAAAGTAGCATCAATACACGGTTGACGGAGCACAAAAGAAACTGTCGCTTGGGACATATCGACAAATCAGCAGTAGCGGAACATGTTTTTAAGGATGGAGATCACGACATTAAATTTGGTGAAACAAGCGTGCTAGCGAGGACGTCGCACTATTATACACGTATGTATAGAGAGGCAATCCACAAACATCAATACAATTTTAATCGTAAAGAAGAAGAATTAAAATTGGATAAGATATGGCGGTCGACGTTGCATCAATCACGTGACAATCGATTGCCTGCAATCGAGAGAACAGACGATAGCCAGAGATAGCTGCACATCGACGCCACGTGACGTGTGGTGGCGCCCCCTACGATCTCTATATAAGCGGCGGCCCCAGCTCCTAGCAGCCAGTCGTCGACTCACCTCGGAAGATGTTCTCCGTAGTTGAGAACGAAACGTCAGGGAGAAGAAGTTCTACAGATCGACCACGGCAACTTAGCCCGGAAGAGTTTACTGATAAAGACGCCGGCCGTGAAAGCCTACATGGAATGATTATGACGTCAGTTACCACTTGAGAAACAGTACAATCATTCTGCAGTTACTAGTATGTAATCTGTTTTCTTTACCAGGGTCTCCAGTGTACTGAAATATTCCTGGTACGATTCAGGGTATTTAGAGGATCGGCTGTCACAGTTTAAGAATCCTGCTGAATTCTACTTTATTTAGTGTTGTACGTCGTGTTTATTATGTGAAGAATCTCTTTTATTCTATGTGCATGGTATTAACAACGTTCGTTATGTTTTAAGCATTACTTTACAGATCAGTAAGTAATGATTTTATTTCGTAATAAAAAGTTACTTATTATTTGAAAGTAACAAATACACAAATGTGAAACCACAAACTAAAAACAAAACAAAGAGACCATAAACGTAATTGAAATCGTAAAACAAAAATAACTAAAATAAATGATTAGAATAATAATGAATGTTTTGATATTTGATTTAGGCATGTTGAAAATAATGCGACAGAACATCAGGTACAATCTATCTTCCAAAAATAGTATTTCCCTAAGCAAATTTTTTACGCATTAATGTACTCATACGTAGCGTAAAAGCTACTTTAATTTATGTTGTAACAAGTTTTCATTTTTCGTAATTAATTAATTTCATTTTATAAAATTTTAAAGTATCACAAAAGTTGATTGTACGGTTTTCAAGAACGTAAATTACTTGCAACTTTTATATGAAACACCTTCTTTACATACAACTATTTCGAAGAAATTCCCTCGAATACTAATATCCCAGATTATCTTTGGGGATGTGTTTTCCCCGTAAAAAGTGAAATTGGACAAAAACAGAAAACGAGGTATTGCTAATTTTTTTCTTTTTTACTTACTCCCCACGTACTCGACAAGTTTCATGAAGATCATTTGTTTACAACTGGGATGTTCAGTTGTAAGTGTTGCACAGGACTGACATGAATGAAATGGAACATGCACCTTTCCCTGATTACAACAGGAACATGCAAAGAGGAGCTCTTACTGAATATACTACGCAAAAAAGGACCTGTCTGTGTTCTAGAGCTATCACAGTCATATATAAGACCTTTTACTCAAATAAAATACGCTGTTATTACACATCCTTAACAAGAAAAGTTTGCTCGTCTTCAAGTTTCGACTGATCTCTATTTTCCTCTCTTTGGAAGAATCACGTAGTGCACTGAAAACACTCTTCTTTCTCGATGATACAGTTACTTTTCCTCAATAGATGCGACGGCTGAACACTGTAAATTAATGTGTGTTAATTTTCCAAAATAGATGTAACAGCTGAACACTGCAAACTAACGACGGTCGCTTGTGGTGGCAATGTCATTCATACTTTAACGATTTACACTGTCTCATAGTGGCGACGAATATTTTTAGTGACTGATTACTTGTGTCACAAAAGAGTAATACGGGAGTTTGTAACGCAGCAAATTATTACGAGGTAACTTTCGTTGCAGTAAGGCAGACATCGGTCTAGTACGGTGGCTCCAGGTTGGCTAAGTTTTTTTTTTTTCGCTCTGCTCACAGCACAGCTGACGTTGCCTACCGTGAGAACTGCATAGCAACATTCAGTCGATACGAAGATTCATGCCGTCTACGAATCTAAATAATCCATATTAGTTATTATCCAATTTTGTACACAAGCTTTCGTTATTAATGGAATGATGCTGTCAAAATTACAGGTTTTTATTTATTAAAGTTCCAGAGATAAAGAAATTTACCTAAAAGTCCAAAAACCTACCTTTTTTAAAAAACATGTTAGGAACAATAACAGATTGACTTTCATTATCATTTGAAGCGATTACAAAGTTGTCAGTGCATGAAAATCAATTAATTAGAATTTTCTTTTGAAAACTTTAGTTACTTCGCATTACGTATCGGTCAGGTCATATTATTATTTGATTATATTTTGTTGTGTGAGTGCGTGAGAATGATTGCGAGAGTGTATATGGGACGTACGTTAAAATATAATATTTAATTTTACTTAAAACCTTGTACAAACGAACTGTAGGAAAGATTTTGCAACCACGATTCAGGTGAAGTGTGTCTGTGTGAGAATGCTTTTGTAGAAATGCAGCCTGAATGGAAGTTAGAGGCTTAATAAGATCATTTATCAATTTGAAGACTAATTCGCACTTTGCTTATTTTGATTAAACATAATACAAGAAACTGAAGTTTTACTGACATTAATTACTATCAAATTAGTGATTGGATAAGGCAAGATTTGCTGCAAGAATGATCACGGAGGAACGTTGTGATTGGTCGTTTATATCAACAGCCAATCATAATTAAACTGTTCCTGCGCAAATAGAGGAGTGTGCAGAGAGGAGAGTACCTTGGGATAGTCGCTTGCTAGCCAGCCTATGGGTAATACGACGTTCTGACGCTTCTAAAAATACTCTATAAAACGAGGAAATAGTGAGCTAATTTCGGTTCGAACATATCATGACTGAAGCGACTGGAGTTACGAACACTTCAATGACAGTTAGGTGTTTCTAAGTTAAATAGTTTGAGAGATATGAGCGTGTGACCTTTCTGGTCGTAGTAACAACTCCGCGTGGCATGTTTCGTGCTCTGTACGGAATATTTTGGCGATCACTTCTTACGAAGGAGACCACTGAAACGACCCAATGTTTAAATCGCGAATAGTTGTAGGTCTGTTACTGGCAGAACGTGAAAATTAGTCGGGTCGGACTTGTTAACATTCTGGCTTTTTTTCGAGTGAATATTTGTCACACAGATAGTGAACTTTCAGTGATAACGTTTCACCATATTAAATACGGACTTGATAGCCATTTCATGTGTTTCAATGTAAATAAAAAAAGAGTTAATCTAATTTTAAAGGCTTTTCTGTAAGTAGCCTGAATATCTCGAACGACCGATTATTTAATCATGAACTTTCAGGAACTATCAGCTAGAGTTATGTGGCCTACGTGTGGCAGGTATTCGGTAGTGGTTTCCTCAATGCTGCTTCACACTGCATACTACATATCTGCTACCACAGAATGAAGGGATATCGGCAAAAATCCTATCGTGATGTTGTTGTTCTCTTCAGTCCTGAGACTGGTTTGATGAAGCTCTCCATGCTACTCTATCCTGTGCAAGCTTCTTCATCTCCCAGTACCTACTGCAACCTACATCCTTCTGAATCTGCTTAGTGTATTCATCTCTTGGTCTACGATTTTTACCCTCCACGCTGCCCTCCAATGCTAAATTTATGATCCCCTCCTGCCTCTGAACATGTCCTGCCAACCGGTCCCTTCTTTTTGTCAAGTTGTGCCACGAACTCCTCTTCTCCCAAATTCTATTCAATACCTCCTCATTAGTTATGTGATCTACCCATCTTCAGCACTCTTCTGTAGCACCACATTTCGAATGCTTCTATTCTCTTCTTGTCCAAACTATTTATCGTCTATGTTTCGCTTCCATACATGGCTACACTCCATACAAATACTTTCAGAAACGACTTCCTGACACTTAAATCTATACTCGATGTTAACAAATTTCTCTTCTTCAGAAACGCTTTTCTTGCGATTGCCAGTCTACATTTTATATCCTCTCCGACCATCATCAGTTATTTTTCTCCCCAAATAGCAAAACTCCTTTACTACTTTAAGTGTCTCATTTCCTAATCTAATTCCCTCAGCATCACCCGACTTCATTCGACTACATTCCATTATCCTCGTTTAGCTATTGTTGGTGTTCATCTTATATCCTCCTTTCAAGACACTGTCCATTCCGTTAAACTGCTCTTCCATATCCTTTGCTGTACCTGACAAAATTACAATGTCATCGGCGAACCTCAAGATTTCTATTTCTTTTCCATGGATATTAATACCTACTCCGAATTTTTCTTTTGTTTCCTTTACTGCTTGCTCAATATACAGATTGAATAACATCGGGGATAGGCTACAACCCTGTCTCACTCCCTTCCCAACCGCTGCTTCCCTTTCATGCCCCTCCACTCTTATAACTGCCATCTGGTTTCTGTACAAATTGTAAATAGCCATTCGCTCCCTGTATTTTACCCCTGCCATCTTCAGAATTTGAAAGAGAGTATTCCAGTCGACATTGTCGAAAGCTTTCTCTAAGTCTACAAATGCTAGAAACGTAGGTTTGCCTTTCATTAATTTTTCTTATAAGATAAGTCGTAGGGTCAGCATTGCCTCACGTGTTCCAACATTTCTGCAGAATCCAAACTGATCTTCACCGAGGTCGGCTTCAACAAGTTATCCATTCGTCTGTAAAGAATTCGCGTTAGTATTTTGCAGCTGTGACTTATTAAACCGATAGTTCGGTAATTTCCACATCTGTCAACACCTGCTTTCTTTGGGATTGGAATTATTATATTCTTCTTGAAGTCTGAGGGTATTTCACCTGTCTCATACATCTTACTCACCAGATGGTAGAGTTTTGTCACGACTGGCTCTCCCAAGGCCGTCAGTAGTTCCAATGGAATGTTGTCTTCTCCCGGGGTCTTGTTTCGACTCAGGTCTTTCAGTGCTCTGTCAAACTCTTCACGAAGTATCGTATCTCCTATTTCATCTTCATCTACCTCCTCTTCCATTTCCATAATATTGTCCTCAAGAACATCACCCCTTGTATAGACCCTCTATATACCCCTTCCACCTTTCTGCTTTCCCTTCTTTGGTTAGAACTGGGTTTCCATCTGAGCTCTTGATACTCATACAAGTGGCTCTCTTTTCTCCAAAGGTCTCTTTAATTTTCCTGTAGGCAGTATCTATCTTACCCCTAGTGAGATAAGTCTCCCCATCCTTACATTTGTCCTCTAGCCATCCCTGCTTAGCCATTTTGCACTTCCCGTCAATCTCATTTTTGTATTCCTTTTTGCCTGGTTCATTACTGAGTTTTTATATTTTCTCCTTTCATCAATTAAATTCAATATTTCTTCTGTTACCCACGGATTTCTACTAGCCCTCGTCTTTTTACCTATTTAATCCTCTGAGGCCTTCACTGCTTCATCCCTCAGAGCTACCCATTCTTCTTCTACTGTATTTCTTTCCCCCATTCCTGCCAATTGTTCCCTTATGCTCTCCCTGAAACTCTGTACAACCTCTGGTTTAGTCAGTTTATGCAGGTCCCATCTCCTTAAATTTCCACCTTTTTGCAGTTTCTTCAGTTTTAATCTACAGTTCATAACCAATGGATTGTGGTCAGAGTCCACATCTTCCCCTGGAAATGTCTTACAATTTAAAACCTGGTTCTTAAATCTCTATCTTAAAATTATATAGTTTATCTGATACCTTCTAGTGTCTCCAGGATTCTTTCATGTATACAACCTTCTTTTATGATTCTTGAACCAAGTGTTAGCTATGATTAAGTTATGCTCTGTGAAAAATTCTACTAGACGGCTTCCTCTTTCATTTCTCTCCCCCAATTCATATTCACCCACTATGTTTCCTTTTCTCCCTTTTCCTACTCTCGAATTCCAGTCACCCATGACTATTAAGTTTTCGTCTCCCTTCACTACCTGAAGAATTTCTTTTATCTTATCATACATTTCTTCAATTTCTTCATCATCTGCAGAGCCAGTTGGCATATAAACTTATGCTACTGTAGTAGGCATGTGCTTCGTGTCTATCTTGGCCACAATAATGCGTTCACTATGCTGTTTGAGTAGCTTACCCGCACTCCTATTTTTTTATTCATTATTAAACCTACTCCTGCATTACCCCTATTTGATTTTGTATTTATAACCCTGTATTCACCTGACCAAAAGTCTTGTTCCTCCTGCCACCGAGCTTCACTAATTCCCACTATATCTAAATTTGACCTATCCATTTCCCTTTTTAATTTTTCTAACCTACCTGCCCGATTAAGGGATCTGACATTCCAAGTTCCGATCCGAAGAACGCCAGTTTTCTTTCTCCTGATAACGACGTCCTTCTGAGTAGTCCTCGCCCGGAGATCCGAATGGGCGACTATTTTACCTTCGGAATATTTTACCCATGAGGACGCCATCATCATTTAACCATACAGTAAAGCTGCATGCCGTCGGGAAACATTATGGCTGTAGTTTCCCCTTGCTTTCAGCCGTTCGCAGTACCAGCACAGCAAGGCCGTTTTGGTTAGTGTTACACGGCCAGATCAGCCAATCATCCAGACTGTTGCCCCTGCAACTACTGAAAAGGCTGCTGCCCCTCTTCAAGAACCACACGTTTTTCTGGCCTCTCAACAGATACCCCTCCGTTGTGGTTGCACCTACGGTACGGCCATCTGTATCGCTGAGGCACGCAAACCTCCTCACCAACGGCAAAGTCCATGGTTCATGGGGGTAGGCCTATCGAGATAGGTAGACCGAATGATAGTGTTAGCAGCAACACAGACGACCGACCCCAACCCACCATAAGTTTTGTGGCAGTTTCTGACAAATGTACCACACTTCTTTATGGCGAGGGTCTGTTAACAGTGTACACATCCTTTGCTGGGATTCCAGAATTTAGTAACTGTTTCTGGTTTAATGGAAATGTCGTGTGATTAGGGTCTCCCATCGGGTAGATCGTTCGCCAGCTGCAAGTTTTTCGATTTGACGCCACTTCGGCGACTTGCGCCTTTATGAAATGATGATGATTAGGCCAACACAACACCCAGTCTCTGAACGGAGAAAATCTCTTACCCAGTCGGGAATCGAACCTGGGGCCTGAGGATTGACATTCTGTCGCACTGACTACTCAGCTACCGGAGGGCGGACTGAAGTTTAATGTCTTCGCTATACATAGTGACACGCGATCAGTCGTTGAAAATGTACTACGCTGAAACATTAATAACCGGTGTAACAGTCAGAACGTTGAATGCAAGCATGCAAACGGGTTGTATTAAGTAGTATCAGTGCCGGATGTCATTTTGTGGGATGGGATTCCATGCCTGTTACACTCGGTCGGTCAATACAAAGAAAGTTAATGCTGCTTTTGGATGATGCTGGAGTTGTCGCCCAGTGGTGTCCCATACGTGCTCCATTTGAGACAGATCTGGTGATCAAGCAGGCCAAGGCGACGTGTCGGCACTTCGTAGTGCATGCTGGGTGATGACGTGGTATGTGAGCGAGTGTTATCCGGTTGCAAAACGCCCATTGGAAATGTTGTTCATGAATAGTAGCCCAAGAAGTCGAATCACAGATTTATGTGCAAATTTGCAGTCTGGGTGAGTGGGATAATCACGAGAGTGCTACTCCTATCATACGAAATAGCACGCGAGACCATAGCTCCAGGTATAGGTGTGTGTCTAACACATAGACATGTTTTTTGCAGGCCCCTTAATCTTCTCCAGCACTTTTTTGCCCCATGATGGCCCTGTACTAATGAGAATGCCATATAAGAACGTTATGATATGCGATGGAAATATACACAGAGACTGAACGTCTTTCCTGTAGAGCAACAGCTTCTTACAATTGATAATATTTCTGTATCTTGGGATTATTCCTTTGCTGAAGAAGAAGCGTTACTCTGCTCCACACGGGGTCGGTATTTCCTAACTCCTTCATGTTCTTACACATGTCTTGAAAATATTTTTCGTATTTTGAATCTTTCATTGGCATAATTCCGGATTCAGAGTTTTGTTCTAACCAATCTTCAAATTCGTGTAATCCCTGAGCCAGTCAGTGATAAGGTGTCAGCAATGGTATTGTCACTTCCTTTTATGTAAACAGCCTCCAAATATTATGAGTGAGGAAACGTTGTCCAATGAGCGAGATGATTGTATAGCAGTTTACAAGACAATAGAAACTCAAGGATAGGTGATCACAGTATACCTTGTCAAGTCCGCCAAACAAAGAATACGTAATTTTTTTAAAACCATAGACAATAGCCAATATTTGTAGTTCAGTTACAGAATATCCATGTATGCACTCAATGTCGTACTGGCGAAGCTAATTATCGGTATTTCATGTTTTTCTTTGTTGGCTATACGTTGATAGAGACGTGCCCACAGCCAAGAAAATGAGGCATCAAAGGCAAGGCAAAATTCTTTTGACATGTCGGGATTATGCAACTTGTCGATCGTCCTTGCAAAACTCTCTCCAGTACCGTGAACTATTCTCCTTTAGAAGGCCTGACAAGGTATTGCTACTCAACAAGCGACCTGGCTCAATTGCCTCAGTTGGCTTTCGGTAGCCGTTTGGTCCTTAGAAATAGAAAGTTCTCAATAGCACTCAGTTTTTCAAGATCGAGTGTTATGCACTCGAATGAAATCACAGGATCTAGGACTTTCACCTTGCTTTGCTCAAACATGGATTCTGATAAATTTGCAGTAACTTCAGCGGATGAAAACTTCCGCCATGTTTTTCTAACAACTCAATGTATTCTTGCGAGGTAGGAGTGGCAGTTGGGATTTCATCTACATACACATTTCCTTCATCCAATAACTCCAGTTCAAGCACTGTTGAAATTAGGTTATGAAGACTCCCAAACTAACATTCAGACAAAAGGGCAACACGTGGTATTGGCTACGTCTTTCAGTACCGATAAATGCAGTCTATTCCTCGAGTCTTCCAGGAGCAAAATCTGCCAGTATGAAGGTCGCATGTCGATGCTAGATAAATATCGTACACAGAAAAATTTCTGTAGTTTTCAAGACACGTTCGTACCAGAACAATTTACTTCCCTTGCTTCCAGTACAAGGCATACTCTCACGATGGGCTTCGCTAAAGCAAGAAGCGGTCTATAGTGTGGGGTGAACAAAGGCTCGATGGCATCCCAGTTTAAAGCGTGTCGTATTTCTTGAATCAAAGCCTATCTCTTCAACCAACGAACTGAATAGGTGTTATTCCAAAACGTTTCTTGAGGTATTACCTCTGTGCTACACTTGGCTTCCTGTCAAACACACGACTATACTTTGGCAGTAAAGCAATGCTCCTGCTGTTGGTCAGTAATATCAGTGAACCCTAAGTTTTTATCTTGGGCTAATTTTTCATCTTCACAACTCGAAGTAGTATGATGAACTGAATCATCAACTAGTAGTTTTTAGTTTGACAAACTGTAATCGAATGTTTTGTAAATGTATATCATCGCGCTTAAGAATTTTGATTAAATCTTCCTTCTCATCAACACGAAGATAGCATTTACCCGACTCTAAGTCAAAGTTGACACTCTTCTGCCTTAAGAACTCAATAGCAAAAATCTCCACTGCTGAAACATGCATTCTATGGCTGTGCTTCCTACCATTATGTTGACATGAGTTTGGATTTTGACTTGTTTCGGCTTACTAAGTGCACTAACGATTCTACAATTTTGGACTGCTTAAGTTGGCAGTTTTAAAATTATACTTATTTCGTCAAATAATACTCCTGACATGACACTGATCATGCCCCAGAGTCGAGTAAGATAACAGTTGGAATAGTTTCTATAGTAGCTTTGATACATGCTTGCACTATTTCTCTTGAACCCTCAGGACATTTGTAGAAATTAGCCAATAATTCGCCTGTCAAATCTACATCTTCATTAAACCTTAACAAGTGACTGCAAAAATCAGTTTCACCCCCTTTCATCCTGTGGCCAACATCGGCGGGTTAAATTTGGTCGACATTAGTTTCTTGAACCTGCCACTAAAGAATGAGTCTCATTTGTGAAGTCGACAATATTCACTGTGGAATTTTGATTACGCCAACGAGTGTCATCATCACCATTTACTTCAGGATTCAGTTGCGGGTATGTGTTACTGCATCTGATTCTGCTTATTGGATTGCCATTGGCTGTTTGAAATACTTTGTGCTCTTCTGGTGTTTTTTTTCAGAATAGGAATACCACTGATTACGGTTATTGTGGCTATTACAGGGCGTACCCCGTTATTTTGATAACGTGGATTGTGTCTATCATCGGTCCTCCTCCTTCTCTTATGATTTAGGGAGTCAATATTCACATACCTAACAGCACCTAACATTTCAGGCGCCGCCCGCGGGCAGCAAGTCCGGCACATCAGCTGCTGGATCCTCATAGCTGCCGTAGTGCTGACGCGGCGGCGTTGCCTGATTCATTCCAGTCCCATTCTTATGATTATTCCCGTTATCATTAGCCCTTGCATCTTCGTTTATGAAATCAACCGAGTCTAGTACAGATAAAGAGTTTTCCAAATTGAATTCAGGAACCAGTCCTAGCTTTCCTCTAAAGTGAATCGGCAAGGTGCCTTTCAGAACACGTAACAAATCTTTACCTGATATAGATTCATCGTCGACTCGAGTCTTGTTCAAATATTTATGAAAATAATTTGTTTGGGTTCCTTGCCTAGGGCTGAATTATTGTGTATTAAATAGTTCTTTTCTCAATTTTTCTTGAGCGTAGTTTAGCCAAGACTTTTGCCACAAAGGCATTTTCGAATTGTTTATACGAGTGACAACCTTCTGCAGTCGAGGCAGTTCACAGGGCAGGCTTGTCCTTGAACAAAGTCTGTGATGAACTGTATCGTTGTGAGTCAGACAATGTTTTAGGCAACAAATATCTAAGAGATTTAATGAAATAACAACTATACAGTTTTCTTTCTGATATGTTTAAGGAGACTTTCCTCCAACAAGACAGATGTAAGCGTGGGTCCTTCCACTAAACTCTTACTGGTATACGTTTTTGGCAGTTATCTGCCTGAGCACCCGTCATCAATGCATGCATTGTTTCGCGATGTCGGACTATGGTAGTGGTCACTAGCTCAATCTATTAGAGCTGTAAGTGATGTGTTATCACCATTTTTCCTTGCTACAGTATTTAGTTCCTTTTCCACATGATCAGTTTGAACAGTTAATCATGCACCTCTTGTTGTTCACTAACTTGCTCCACTCGTTGTTTCAAAGCAGAAAAATCATTAGACGTAGTGTCTTGTTCATGATTCATGAAAGATATGTTACTATTCATGGTTTCTTGTTTCTGATATGCTTTCTGATTTTTGCAAAATCGCTGCAAGAGGATCTTACGCTGTAGTAACTGATTCAGTTGTGAATGCTGATGCTACATTATCTGCTCCGACAATGGGGCTAGAAATCATCTGAATCAATCAGTGGACTGAAGTACGTAGTCTTAACTTCAGCAGTAGAACCAGAGGTCATAATATCGGATTCTGTATAAGTGTCAGTTTCATTTGGCGACGTAAGACTGCTCCCCTCATCTGAGGAGGCAGTTGTGTTTACATTGGCGGACTCGCCGTCAACCACTTAAATATTCTCGTTTACAGTGATAGTCTGCTCCATTTTCAGTAATTGCTGGCGAGTTAACACCATAACAAGCGATAGAACTTTCTAAACTTTATCAATTTTACGTAACACAACGAAAAATATTACAGACGGTAAGACTTGCTGCTCGTTAATGCTCGTGGCGAACTCTGTCTTTGGTAAAAGAGGCCGATCACATTAATCAGTGACACGTGCTTAACTACGTGCTGTGTCGATACGTGATCGTGTGGAATTTCTACAGATTGTAATTTTAATTACAAGAAATTCTAAAAATATAACTCAGTGCAACGAAAAATCTTATCGATTAGAAAATATTTTGCTACTGAAGAGGATCTACTGAATTTAAAAGCATTAAGTAATTGTGTTCCCTTTACCTGGTACGGTACTGTATACGCCAACAATCATTATGACAGTAAATTCGTAACTCTTCGCTTTCAAATTCCTTTCCTTCCAGATTTTCCTGCTTTCTACACAGTTCGTTGAACTCTAAACTGTCTTTCTTGTCAGGTGTCAATTTCGCAGTGTATTTAATTACTGGCTTGTTGATTTCAGTAGTTATACATCGCGTGTGGCAGAAAAGAACCAAGTTATTGTAACCTATGCTGTATGAACATCAAGTCCTTCTTATGACGTCAACAGTGTGACTGTCCCTCTCCGACAGAAGAAGAGCTATATTAGTAAAGGAAATAATTTGAGAATGGTGATATGTAGAATGTAGATTTATACTCTGCTGCCGCGATAACAGGTTCACAGATTCTAATTCACGGTCTTGTGAATAGGAATTATTAGGTGCATAGTAATTTCATTCGCGCTTGAACATCAGATTTAATATTGAAATAATAGCTGCAGGCTCTGAAAAAGTTTGCTACCGTTAGTTTGGCTCTGCATTAGACGTAGAAATTCGTTGATAATTGTTCGTCGGCAAGCCATTACTCCGGAAAGCGTTACAAGTACTTACAGAAACCGGAACCTCTGGTCCGTCAGCTGTGAAAATGATAATTATTACTCTTGAAATTAATACACGGACACTATTTCCAATTAATACAACTATTATTAACTAAAAATTACATATGCTTACGTAAGCAATGGCCAAGGCAGGAGAGTGTAGTCTAACTGAAGAACAAGAAGAAAAGATTTGTGTACAAAAACAAGTGATGAAGAACTTGCAAAAATTCAGAAATAACATTTTGTTATTTAGATCGCAATTACTGACACATACTAGGTTCGCCATCTCTGGCCATGCACATAAAAGTTCATTAAATTACAGATACGTAATAGTGTTTATAATGCAAAATATGTACCGCTTTACGAATTTTTTTATGCGTCGTTTCAAGTTCTACTTTCCATTACCATCTACAGTTAATGCTAATATCTTGAACTCCATAGTCGTATTCAGATTTTTCGATACGACGTGTTTAAAGTAAATTTGAAAGTTTTCTTTCACATCTGCAATGGCTTGTTCTCCAATAAAACAGTTTGTATTCTTCCTTCATGGTAGTCGTTTTCACTCCATTCTCCAGTTAATGTTTCTGACTTCAGCCTCTTTTATTTTCATTTACCTTCTCTGTGCACGTAAGACATTCATGGCAACTAAAGCAATAATTTCTGTAATGGGGAATGGTTTCAGTCTGTGACATACACTTACCAATTCTCTAAAGATCCCTCAAATAATATTGTTCGTAAAAATAAATTCTAAATTTGGAATATGTATATTTAAGAATATTGTGGAGAATAGTGTCAGCAGTTGAGAAAAATATGTTTTTTGCAGATTTAGTATTACATTTGTATGTCATGCTGATGTTGTTCTTCTCACAGTTTCTATTAACATTTGCCACAAAGGCTACGCGTAAATACACTGACAAAGAAAACACAACGAAAAATAATTAATGTAAAGTAATGAAAAGTCAGGAATAAATTTGTCTTGTTAATATTTAAGACATTAACATCCCAAGATCACAGTAAGCGCGAGATCAGCCGTTGTAAATGTAAAATGCTTGTACATTAATAAAGAACCAGAATGTCGAATGGAAGCGTGGAAACGTGCATGCATTGTGTTGTACAGGTGCTGGATGTCAGTTTATGCCATGGAGTTGCACGCCTGTTGCACATCATCGATCAATACAGGGCTTGTTAATGCTTCTTGTGGATGAAACCGGAGTTGCCTTGCGACGATATCCCATATCTGATGATCAAGCTGTCCAAGGTAACATGTCTATACTCTGTAGAGCATGTGGGTGAGTGCTATCCTGTTGGAAAACACCCTCTGGAATGCTGTTCATGAACGGAAGCAAGTCGAATCGCCAGATTGACGAACGAATTTCCAGTCAATCATAATTACGAGAATGATTCTGCTGTCATACGAAATCACACCGCTGACCATACCTCAAGGTGTAGCTCCAGCACCTCTACTACGCAGACAGGTTGATTGCAGCTCCTCAACTCCCCCCTTCTAATCAACAGACGGCCATCGCTGGCACTGAGGCAGAACCAATTTTCATCAGAAAACGTAACAGCCCTTCCTCCTGCTCGCCAATGAGCTCTCGGTTGACACCACTGAAGTCGCAAACAGCGGTGGTTTGGGATCAATGAATTGCACTCTGCAGGTCGTCTGGCTCTAAGCTACACTTGAAGTAACCGATTAGTAACAGTTCTTTGTGTTACTGTGGTGTCAACTGCTGTTTAGATTGCTGCTGCAGACGCCATAAGATGCGCCAGAACCATACGCCGAACACGATGGTCTTCGCTGTCGGTAGTATTACGTGGCTGCCCGGAGACCGCTCTCCTTGCTACAGTACATTCTCGTGATCACCGCTGCCAGCAGTCAGTACATTTCCTGCCAAGTCTTTCTGCATTATCGAAGAAGGAACATCCAACTTCTCGCAGCCCAGTTTTACGACATAGTTCAAGCTGAGTGAGGTGTTGATATTGGCTTCTGTATCGCCATAAAGGCTTTCTTAACTAACGTACAATCTCGAAAGACACAGCGTGTATTTAAAGCAAACCTGATTGGCATCCTCTTACTGGTGCTACTACTGCCTCTCTTACGAGTCTGGCACGAAATACGAGTGAACATCGTCTTTCAGATGTAGAAACACACCTACCAAATTACGTTTACGACTCTGAACCTCAACTTGATGTTCTGTTTGTTTTTTCGTCAGTACAATTAAAACTATAGGCAGTGTAGTATCCATCACTATTTCGACATTATTATTTCGTATCTGTTGTAACAAATATAATCTTGGCCGCAGCCCGTGGTCGTGCCGTAGCGTTCTCGCTTCCCGCGCCCGAGTTCCTGGGTTCGATTCCCGGCGGGGTGAGGGATTTTCTCTGCCTCGTGATGCCTGGGTGTTGTGTCATGTCCTTAGGTTAGTTAGGTTTAAGTAGTTCTAAGTTCTAGGGGCCTGATGACCATAGCTGTTAAGTCCCATAGTGCTCAGAGCCATTTGAAATATAATCTTGTTCGACGAAGGTAGACGGCTGGTGCGCATCTGTCTCGCACGTTGTCAGATGCTTGTAATGTATCGTATGTAACCCACTGCAAGTAACCCACTTTCTGTGTTAATGTTTTTTTTTTTTTTGTAATAGACATTTTAGTGTGGTATCCGAGATCACTGATGACCTAAGCTGCTGTGAGAGAGATAGTGTGTAGTTATCCTCATTATTCAATTACAAGCTAAAATGAAACAAATTTGTTGTGACTTGGCAAGACAGCCAAGCCACTAGGAGATAGCCGAAAGGCACGCGTTTAAGCTCACGCAGGCTGGCGTGAAGTCTGGAACAGGTAAAGTAATTGAGACTAGCAAATAAAGTACGAAGCTGCTGGAATACTTAACTTTAATCTATAAGTGGTGAACATCGGTCTGCCGGTACATGCATCACAAGATAAATAGCAAATGATAATGGCGCCTTGCTAGGTCGTAGCAAATGACGTAGCTGAAGGCTATGCTAACTATCGTCTCGGCAAATGAGACCGTATTTTGTCAGTGAACCATCGCTAGCAAAGTCGGTTGTACAACTGGGGCGAGTGCTAGGAAGTCTCTCTAGACCTGCCGTGTGGCGGCGCTCGGTCTGCAATCACTGATAGTGGCGACACGCGGGTCCGACGTATACTACCGGACCGCGGCCGATTTAAAGGCTACCACCTAGCAAGTGTGGTGTCTGGCGGTGACACCACAAAATTAAATGGAAATAATTTTCAATAAAGACACCAAAAAAGATCACAGTTTATAACCTCTTTTCTTTTTTGAGTGTCTGAAACGTTTACTGCACAGTGCAGCTCTGTGAAAGAAATGTTTTCAGAAGAGAGATAATAATACCAGAATTACATTATGTTACAACCTCCTGAACACCGGAGGGAACAGAAATGATCGCAAGTGAATACGCATTCATAGAGAGTTCGCCAGTTTTCACTACGATCCACGTGTTTGTTCTTCCTTTTTGAGATTAATACGCAACACTCTATAGTTAGAACAACAGGCAGACTTTTGAAGGTCAGCGAACTTCGTTTCGCTTGGTGGAACACTGCAGCTCCAGCTTTCCTTAGCGCTAGTCCAGTTCTTCGAACATGTATTGGCTGATGCTTTTCTTTCGAACTGAGGAGAATATTTAAAAACAGTACACTACCGACAACCAACATAACCTAAAGAAGGTCTAGCATTTAGGCTTTTTTTATTAAGAAACGGAGGCATTTACGACTGTGATTATATCGCACTGCAGTAGCTGCTGCATATCAGTTTCTGATGCATGCAGTGACATGTGCAAAACAGTTAAGGATTCTGATAAAGTGGACGTAACATCTATAGTGAATGATTAACCCCACCTGAATTAGGCCTGTCAGAGGGCAGACAGCGTGTGATACATGGTAAACCATATTTACAGTGAGGTGAAAAAAACCATGGGATAGCGACATGCACACATACAGATGGCAGTAATACTGCATACATAAGGAATAAAAGGGCAGACCACTGGCAGAGCTGTCCTTACGGAAATCGTTAGGCAATTCAATATTTTGAGATCCACGGCGTCAAGGGTGTCCCGAGGATTCCACGTTCCAGGCATTACTTCTCACCACGGACCAGGCAGTGGTCAACGGCTGTCACTTAACGAACAGCGGCGTTTGCGTAGAGTTGTCACTGCTAACAGACAAGCAAAACTGCGTGAAATAACCACTGAACTCAATGCGGGACGTACGACGATCGCATCCGTTACGATAGTGCGGCGAAGTGTGGTTTTACGGGGCTCTGGCAGCAAAAGACAGCCGGGAATGCCTTTGTAACAGCACGGCATAGCCCGCAGTACCTCTCCTGGGCTCGTGACATATCGGTTTTACGTTAGACTGCTGGGAAACCGTAGTCTGGTCAGACGAGTCCTGATTTCAGTTTGTAAGATCTGATGGAAGGGTTCCGGTGTGATGCAGACCCCACGAAGCCATGGACCCAAGCTCCAACAAAGGCACTGTAAGAGCTGGTGGTGGCTCCATGATGGTGTAGGCTGTGTTTACGTGGGATGGACTGGGTCTCTCGTCTAACCGAACCCATCATTGACTGGAAACGCCTATGTTCGGCTACTTGGATAACGTTTGCAGCCATTCATGGACTTCATGTTCCCAAACAACGATGGAATTTTCATCGATGACAATGAGCCATGTCAGAACGTTCTGGACAATTCTAGTGAATTATTTGGCCTCTTCAATTTTTTGGTCCTGTCCTCCTCAGTTGCGCGTAATACTACGGTATGTTACTGATTTTCACTTATGGACCGTCTGACAGCAACTGAATAAAACACAATTTTAGTGCCATACGCGTTTCGCCTTTATTTTCTGCAAGGCATCATCAGTGGCCTGTAATATGTACATATGTTAGCTATTTTATTTACATTGTTGTCACTGTGCCTATAGGTTATAAACAGTTCTGGTGGTTGGTATTTCCTATTAAGTAGTAATGTTTTGAACTGTACTTACAGGTTGCGTAGACAGTTTCTTACATATTACGCTCCTGTTGCATTTTTGGTCTTGTTCTTCTTCCTATGAGTGCCAATTTGCTGTTTTTTCTGCATTCCACAGCACTATGCACTGAACGCTTGTTTTAATGCAATGTTTTGGTTTCTGTTGCCGACTGTCAAATGTTTTTGCCAAAGATCGAATATTACCGCCAAACTTATGACTGTAACTATCGAAGTATCTGTGGTCTGTTCCTGTATGCATTTGTGTGTGCGCTTGTGTGTGTGTGTGTGTGTGTGTGTGTTTTTGGTGTCATATTAATTTAATTTAATTTTATTTTATTGTATACAGTATTATTTTATTGTATACAATAAAATAAAATTAAATTAAATTAATATGACACCAAAAAACACACACACACACACACACACACACACACACACACACACAAGCGCACACACAAATGCATACAGGAACAGACCACAGATACTTCGATAGTTACACCCATAAGTTTGGCAGTAATATTCGATCTTTGGCAAAAACATTTGACAGTCGGCAACAGAAACGAAAACATTGCATTGAAACAAGCGTTCAGTGCATAGTGCTGTGGAATGCAGAAAAAACAGCAAATTGGCACTCATAGGAAGAAGAACAAGACCAAAAATGCAACAGGAGCGTAATATGTAAGAAACTGTCTACGCAACCTGTAAGTACAGTTCAAAACATTACTACTTAATAGGAAATACCGACCACCAGAACTGTTTATAACCTATAGGCACAGTGACAACAATGTAAATAAAATAGCTAACATATGTACATATTACAGGCCACTGATGATGCCTTGCAGAAAATAAAGGCGAAACGCGTATGGCACTAAAATTGTGTTTTATTCAGTTGCTGTCAGACAGTCCATAAGTGAAAATCATCAACATACCGTAGAATTATTTGGCCACCCACTTCCCCCACATGTTTCCCACAAAACATTTGTGGGACATAAGCGAGAGGTCGGTTCCTGCACCGGCAACACTCTCACAATTATGGACGGCTATAGATGGGGCATGGCTCAATATTTCTGCAGGGAACTTCTATCTACTTGTTGAGTTCACGCCAAGTCGAATTGCTGCGCTACGCAGGACAAAAGTACCTCCGACAAGATATTACGAGAGATCCCATGACTTTTGTAACGAGAATGAGAAGGTCTACCACATATTTCCATTTGAATCTGCTTAGTAGATATATATTTGTGCCTGTGTGCTAACAAGAAAATTTATTTGTTTACTTCAAGGAAACCTATTGTGCTTTTCCTTTTTCGTTAAAATAGATACAAAATTTGTTCTTGTTCTTTACGTTCCTGCCTGACTGGATCATATATTGAATTGGTAGTCTTTCTCTGGTCTCAGTAAGGCGCTTGAAATCTGCAGTTTTCCAGCAATGTTGTGTTGGAGTCGGCGAAATTTTGCAGCCGTCTTCCTGTATGGTCTTTAACTATTAAATTAGTTATTACTTATCAGTGAAGTGCACCAGCGGTATTTTCTGCCTTGTGGCCATTAACGTCCCAGTTACCTGCCCTGGTCGTTAGCGTAGTTTTCCGGCAGTGTGTTTTTCCTCACTGTGTTGGCTCTGTCCGGCATAGCGCGTAGTTCGACAGCCTATTGAGCTGTGGCCGGCTCGTGTTGATGCCGTTTGTTCTTTGGCATTTTGTCACAATCGGGTGGCGTCTTATTTCTCCCTGAGCTACTACCACAACGAGTTGCTGACTTGCCTCCATCAGTGCCTCCATCGATACTAGTACAGCTGTACCATCTTCGGTGTGACCGCTATATTTCCATGTGGTGGTGTATGTTGAGTCGGTCAGTTGGGACAGAGCAGCAAGGAAGTCTCCACGGCGCAAGGTCAGGCCGGGACCACTGGCAGCTTGCACGCAGGGTCAGATCGTAAGGTGCTAACTGAGAGAGCTACAAAGTTCGTTGCCCACCGAACCTGGACACTGAAGTTGAGTGATCAGTTAACCTATTATCAAACTTCAATTGCTGTGACATCTCTTCGTTCATTGTCGGTAGTTGCTTCCTGGGCCGTTCCGGCTAGCAGCAACGTATGGCGTGTTTCAGTCGGCGAAATTTTGCAACCGTCTTCCTGTATGATCTTTAACTATTAAATTAGTTGTTACTTATCAGTGAAGTGCACCAGCGGTATTTTCTGTCTTGTGGCCGTTAACGCCCCAGTTATCTACTCTGGTCGTTAGCGTAGTTCTCCGGCAGTGTGCTTTTCCTCGCTGTGTTGGGCTTTCAGGCATGGTGTGTAGTTTGACAGCTTTTTAGTTGCTTCTTCATATTGTTTTTAGAGTGGTTATTGTGCCTTGGCTGTTTTAGACACCAATTTTGAAGACGTAGTACTGCTGGTATCTTCGTCCTCGGCTGATATTTTTCGTTGTCGTGCCGTTGGTCGGGCGAAAGGGAATTGATTAGGTTGTTGCTCGGTCCTTCAGCCATCCTTGGGTCGGGTTACCATGCGATTATTTAACTTTATTCTTGGCTGCCTGTCTCACCTTACCTTATGTTTGAGCTGCCACCTCAGGCCGACCCTTGGAACACTTCTGAGCCCCACTGTTGGTTTTAGATTGTGATTTTCATTTTAGTCTGAAGTACTGTACGAGCCCTTCAGCCGTCTATTAATTTAGTTTGTTTTAATTTTGAAATAAGGCCTTCAGCCGAGACTTAAATTAAAATTGGAAGTTTCATTTGTTTAAAAACTAAATTTTAAAAAAATTGCGCTATCTCTAATTCTTGTTATCCAGGCCCTAAGCCCTGAGTTGTTCAATGTCTTGTGTGTCGCCTTCAGCCGAGTATTTAGGTGAAATATTTTTTTAAGTAAGGCCTTCAGCCGTGTGAATTCTTTAAAGTAATTTTTTTATAACTTGTGTTCAGGCCTTCAGCCGTTCTTTTTTTTGATGTGGTTTCAGGCCTTCAGCCCAGGAGGTATCTCAAGTTTTCTTATCTAGGCCTTCAGACATATTGTTTTATTTTGATCCTTTTAAAACAAAATGTGTAATTAAATGGTTCTTAAGAAAATAAAAGTTTGTGTGTTTTGTGCAACTGACGGTAACTGATTTCTTCCCCCCACCCCACAACTACAGGGTGTTACAAAAAGGTACGGCAAAACTTTCAGGAGACGTTCCTCACACACAAATAAAGAAAAGATGTTATGTGGACATGTGTCCGGAAACGCTTAATTTCCATGTTAGAGCTCATTTTAGTTTCGTCAGTATGCTCTTCCACCTACGCTCAATGGAGCACGTTATCATGATTTCATACGGGATACTCTACCTGTGCTGCTAGAACATGTGCCTTTACAAGTACAACACAACATGTGGTTCATGCACAATGGAGCTCCTGCACATTTCAGTCAAAGTGTTCGTACACTTCTCAACAACAGATTCGGTGACCGATGGATTGGTAGAGGCGGACCAAGTCCATGGCCTCCACGCTCTCCTGACCTCAACCCTCTTGACTTTCATTTACGGCGGCATTTGAAAGCTCTTGTCTACGCAACCCCGGTACCAAATGTAGAGACTCTTCGTGCTCGTAATGTGGACGGCTGTGATACAATACGCCATTCTCCAGGGCTGCATCAGCGCATCAGGGATTCCATGCGACGGATGGTGGATGCATGTATCCTCACTAACGGAGGACATTTTGAACATTTCCTGTAACAAAGTGTTTGAAGTCACGCTGGTACGTTCTGTTGCTGTGAGTTTCCATTCCATGATTAATGTGATTTGAAGAGAAGTAATAAAATGAGCGCTAACATGGAAAGTAAGCGTTTCCGGACACTTGTCCACATAACATATTTTCTTTCTTTGTGTGTGAGGAATGTTTCCTGAAAGTTTGGCCGTACCTTTTTGTAACACCCTGTATAACCTGATCCGCTCTATCCCGCGAAACCAGAATTCAATTCCTTATCCTTCGGGACATGTGTTGCAAATCACGTGTATCCAAGAAGCACGTATGATATCTTTATTTTTTCCATCAGCAACATTAAATTCTTACGTGGCACTTGCAAACAACGAAAGGTGACACAAAAAAATGGCTCTGAGCATTATGGGACTTAACTTCTGAGGTCATCAGTCCCCTAGAACGTAGAACTACTTAAACCTAATTACCGTAACGACATCACACACACCCATGCCCGAAGCAGGATTCGAACCTGCGACCGTAGCGGTCGCGCGGTTCCAGACTGTAGCACCTAGAACCGCTTGGCCAACCCGGCCGGCGAGGTAACACAGAACTAAGCTTTCTGTACTGTTACGCCGAGACGGGAAAGCCCCTTTCATTGTACGCTAAATGACCGACAACTAACGGGACACATGTGGACGCAAGCGGATGCGGAATGCGAAACGATCACGACCGAATGCCGTTCGCTGACGTGCGCCTATCGTTTACAACGGAGAGAAATCTGGTTCGCTGTTGCACCTTGGCTTGTATTCGCACTGATATAAAGGAGGCTTAAGTGGTAGAGTAGCACGCATTCGCTGTGTCTCGCAGTTTTGTAGTGTGCTGGAACGTTTCAGGATCTGCAAGGACGACAGTCCTGCGGAGGAAGTCGCAGTCGCGCTGTTGTTTCTTGCAATTGGTTTACTCAAATTTTTCTGTCGCCTGTATTCCGGCAGGACCCCTCTCAATCAGTGGAAAGACACTAAAAATGGGGTGCCTCGGGGATGCTAGTTGAGAGCACACACAATGAAATTTGAGGTTAGTCCCAGAGAAACAATTTCCAGTAAATGTGAGTGAAATAACACGGTGTACCAGAATTAGAAAGCTGCTGTTTATGTTAGCAATTTACGCACGCAATAGGTGAATAAGTTATGCCTTGTAAGGAATTCCACCTACTGCTAAAGGCAGGACATTAACCCAAAGTCGGCCGGAGTGACCGAGCGGTTCTAGGCGCTACAGTCTGGAACCGCGCGACCGCCACGGTCGCTGGTTCGCATCCTGCCTCGGGCATGGATGTGTGTGATGTCCTTACGTTAGTTAAGTATAAGCAGTTCTAAGTTCTAGGGGACCGATGACCACAGCAGTTAAGTCCCATAGTGCTCAGAGCCATTTGAACTAACCCGAACATAATCGTCTTAGAGAACTATAGTTATCAAATGGCTATATTTTCCGATAGACACTGCATGGAGTTGTTCGGCCGCCGGTTACAAATCTTTCCATTAGATTAAATCCTCGACACTTTGGCGACTTGCGAGGCTGATGGAGATCGAAGATGAGGATATGGCACAAAGCCATCTTGATGGAGAGAATCCCCAACTCAGCCGGAAATCAAACTCGGGACAACACGATCTAGAAGCAGCAACGCTAAACACTCACAACTGAATCATCACCATCCTGAGTGCGGCGCCGCTTATTACGAACCGCGTGCGCCACCGTCCAAGCGGTACCAGGAACTGAGTCAGTCTTTATTTGCAATGGCGGAACATCACCTTCAGTGGTAGAGAAAGCTGTCGGATGATCACCAGAAACGAGGGCAGCTACAGCCTCGAGTTCATTACCATGGGGGACAACGTCAGCAACCTTTGATTTACGGCACTGCTCCAAGGAAGATCATAAAAAAAAAACACGATGCGAGAAGTTGGTTTTTAAGTGACCACTTTCGTTGCACAGGAAACAAGCTCCATCTGTACGCTGTGAGTAATGTGAATAAGATTCCCATAAACCAGCAGATGACACGAAATGTTTCTTTGCACTTCCACCGAACGTACACTGATCAGCCAGAATATTACGACCACCTACAGGGTGTTTCAAAAATGACCGGTATATTTGAAACGGCAATAAAAACTAAACGAGCAGCGATAGAAATACACCGTTTGTTGCAATATGCTTGGGACAACAGTACATTTTCAGGCGGACAAACTTTCGAAATTACAGTAGTTACAATTTTCAACAACAGATGGCGCTGCAAGTGATGTGAAAGATATAGAAGACAACGCAGTCTGTGGGTGCGCCATTCTGTACGTCGTCTTTCTGCTGTAAGCGTGTGCTGTTCACAACGTGCAAGTGTGCTGTAGACAACATGGTTTATTCCTTAGAACAGAGGATTTTTCTGGTGTTGGAATTCCACCGCCTAGAACACAGTGTTGTTGCAACAAGACGAAGTTTTCAATGGAGGTTTAATGTAACCAAAGGATCGAAAAGCGATACAATAAAGGATCTGTTTGAAAAATTTCAACGGACTGGGAACGTGACGGATGAACGTGCTGGAAAGGTAGGGCGACCGCGTACGGCAACCACAGAGGGCAACGCGCAGCTAGTGCAGTAGGTGATCCAACAACGGCCTCGGGTTTCCGTTCGCCGTGTTGCAGCTGCGATCCACATGACGCCAACGTCCACGTATCGTCTCATGCGCCAGAGTTTACACCTCTATCCATAAAAAATTGAAACGCGGCAACCCCTCAGCGCCGCTACCATTGCTGCGCGAGAGACATTCGCTAACGATATAGTGCACAGGATTGATGACGGCGATATGCATGTGGGCAGCATTTGGTTTACTGACGAAGCTTATTTTTACCTGGACGGCTTCGTCAATAAACAGAGCTGGCGCATATGGGGAACCGAAAAGCCCCATGTTGCAGTCCCATCGTCCCTGCATCCTCAAAAAGTACTGGTCTCGGCCGCCATTTCTTCCAAAGGAATCATTGGCCCATTTTTCAGATCCGAAACGATTACTGCATCACGCTATCTGGACATTCTTCGTGAATTTGTAGCGGTACAAACTGCCTCAGACGACACTGCGAACACCTCGTGGTTTATGCAAGATGGTGCCTGGCCACATCGCACGGCCGACGTCTTTAATTTCCTGAATGAATATTTCGATGATCGTGTGATTGCTTTGGGCTATCCGAAACATACAGGAGGCAGCGTGGATTGGCCTGCCTATTCGCCAGACATGAACCCCTGTGACTTCTTTCTGTGGGGACACTTGAAAGACCAGGTGTACCGCCAGAATCCAGAAACAATTGAACAGCTGAAGCAGTACATCTCATCTGCATGTGAAGACATTCCGCCAGACACGTTGTCAAAGGTTTCGGGTAATTTCATTCAGAGACTACGCCATATTATTGCTACGTATGGTGGAGTTTCCCAGACCGCAGCGCCATCTGTTGTTGAAAATTGTAACTACTGTAATTTCGAAAGTTTGTCTACCTGAAAATGTACTGTTGTCCCAAGCATATTGCAACAAACGGTGTATTTCTATCGCTGCTCGTTTGGTTTTTATTGCCGTTTCAAATATACCGGTCATTTTTGAAATCCCTGTACCTAATAGCCGGTATGGCCACCTCTGGCACAGATAACTTCAGCGACGCATCGTGGCATGGAAGCAAGGAAGCCTTAGTAGGTCGCTGGAGGGAGTTGGCGCCACATATGCACACACAAGTCAGCTAATTCCCGTAAATTCCGGGGAGAGGTGGCGATAAGTTCTAATGTCATGTTCAGTCACATCCGAAATGTGTTCGATCGGGTTCAGATCTGGCGTGCTTGGGGGTTAGCATATCAACTGGAACTTTGTGTGTTTCTCCAACCACTCCATCACACTCCTGGCCTTGTGACATGGCGAATTATCTTATTGAAAAATGCCAGTGATATCGGGAAACATGATCGTCATGAAGGAGTGTAGGTGGTCTGCAAGCAGTGTACGATACTCCTTGGCCACGTGACTGTTCCCCACGGCATAATGGAGACGCCACCAGTTTGTCTCTGTCCTGCAGTTAAAGTGTCAAGTTTCCGAAATGCTCGTGTCGAGCCTCCGTGCTATGACAGTGTGCCCTCGGTAAAACTCAGGTAGGTAGCCCGCCCTCCTCATTCTTCACAGGGCCAGTATGATCACTGATATTAGGAGCACCGTGTGTGTGTCTCACTAGTAGGCATTCCCCTGCCAGGTGACGCTGCTATCTGCTGGCTGATCAAAGAATTCCGCTATAACACTGGAACCTGTGTTGACATGACAAGCGCTCACAGGGAATACCTGAATTTTACCAAAACTTGCTTAAGAGAAATATCTTCTACGTCTGGAGGAAAACTGAGCATTCGAGTACTGGCAGATTCAACGTTCGCGTTCGTAAGGAGCACCACACTGCTCGAACCATCTTTATGCCGGAAGGGAACCTGATTACCGTCTTTTAATACTAACTTCTATGCTTGAAGGGGACCCAGGAGTTCTACCATAAACACGTAAATCTCACTGTCAAAATAGGTGTTAAGCACTTAATCAGAAGTATGATGAAATCAATTAAACAATCATGGATTTCTATTCATCCGGGTAGCACATTACGTGTTGACTAATCATATGGAAGAACTAGTACCTTTACATGGGACACTCTTGGACGCCACGAGAATCAACAGGAGTGGACTAGGCCGCTGTTAGACACACATACAACGAAGGAAGACAGGACACGGGACAACGACGATTTCACACTCATAAATGCACAAACATCTTTCCAGTTCAATAAAATTTTTCTGGGTTTGTGACCGCATTGTCAGTATGTAAAACTACCTACGTTTCGGTCACTGTTGCAAGTGACCTTCAGAGTGTGAACGAAAACATCCTCAACAAGGTCACTTCCAACAGTGACCGAAACGTCACTAGATCGTCGGTCACAAAGCTAGAAAAATTTTATTGACTGTGACAATGGCCGCGGAAGCCTACGTTTATAAGTATTTCAGTTTTAAAACCCCAAAGACTTGCCACACTGCTTCGGAGAAGATGAGTAAACAACTACTCGCCCAACGCACAGGGTGGAATTGAATGCTACCCGGAGCACGAGCTCCTGACAAAGAACTGTAATAAAACACATCAACGCAGTGAGCGTTTTCTTGCTGGCAATGGCGCTTAATAATAGATTATTGTAAAATTTTCATAACTAAACAAGCAAGAATTGCTTACATTCTTTTATATTCGAGGATGATACTTAACAATTTATGACTTACCATTTATATGATGTAGTTAACATTTCTTCAAATAATTGGTGGAACTCTTATTTTATTTCTGTCTGCTTTACATATAAAACTGGAACTACACATAAGGCTGTGTGATATTCCTGACTGTGCACGCTAGTATTTTATTTTGCTAGAAGCATGCCTTGATGCAGCATGAGATACGTGAAGTAGCATAAAGTACAAAAGTGGAGTGAGGTACAGGTGACAGAGGGTACAGTATGTACTACTCACGTGGAAGAGTCCGCCGATTGTACTGAACTTGCTTCTGATTGATCGGCACATTCGGGTGCTAGGCACCAAGGCACCTAACTTCTCTGATTAATTATTTACATACCTTTCATTGCATTTAACTCAGTTTTTAGAATGACAATCTCCCATGGTTACCCTATGAGTCTATCGCTTTGTTTATTAAATTCCACTAGTTTTGAGAAACATAACAGTAACGATATTGCAACCGAAGTGCTTCGGACACCTTCGAGTCACTTGGAGACGAAGTACTTTGGCTGCGCTAGTCACTCTGTTTCGTACGTTCTGGAGGACACATATCTGTTTTGCACGTTCCGAGGGGGGGGGGGGGGGGGGGTTCGGACACGTATCTCAGCACCGTTCATGACTTAGATGTGTTCTTCAGAGCCGAACATGTTGTGCTCTATATCGGGCGTATCTTAGTTGTGAATATGCAATACTCACTCTGTCTAGTGGTTACCGGAGAGCCGGACATGTGTTGCATATTTCGGAAGCTGGATGGAAAAGTTACCATACAACTAAGAAAGCTATGTCGAGGGTTGTAAAAGACAGTGTAAATACGTGAATGTTTGAATAATAATATCAAAACAGGATACATTAATGAGAAGTGTCGCTTACAATCATTGACAGTACTACAGATCTTGCCTTGTGTAGATACAGAGACTAATCTGGGCAAGGGGCATCTCGAAAAAAGACCATCATAGGTTCGAACTAACTGTGTAGCGTCCTCCGCTGATGAAGATCCCACGACCTACGAGCCGTCATCTGTGCTCAGAACACAACTTTAGATGACAACAGGTTGATGGAACGGTCTGTAAGAGACTCTTATTCAATCTCTCCAGCTTCCAGATCTGACTTCCAAAGGGACACACAATATATACATGGCATTCCTTGCGGGGGAGGTGTATTGAAAGAGGACGCTACTATCCGTTTATAACAACTGTGAATTGGGTGTGACGTGAATATCATAGTAACAACAGTGGACTGTGATGATTATCACAAAACGCCCGAATGAATAGTGTATGAACAGTGAAAAATATAAGAACTGACACTGTGTGAAGTGTGAAATTATATCCTGTTTGAACTTTTGTAAGTTTCTTTGAATTGTTAGGCAGCAAAATTTATAAATGCCGCTAATTAATCCGCGTCCCATAGCTGAAAGTGAAAACGCTAAAACGCAAAATCTAAGTGTAAAGTTATAATTGTGTGTGCAGTCCAAAGGGATTACATTTTATTTCACCGCTACGAGACACAATGTTTCAGAGAGCAGTTAGCAGAGCAGCGTGCAGCAGCCTAGGCGGATGACATGGAAGGAACACCTGTCGGCTCTACCAGCTGCAGTCCGAAGTCAGCAAGCGGCGCACGGCGGGGATAGATAGGCGTCTGTGGTTGACTGCGGCAGCCGAAGACACCCAAAACTACCAAAGCAATGCGGCGAGCAGCAGCATTGCGCCGGAGAAGAAGGTAGCATGTACGCTAATCACTTTGCAGCTAGCGAGTGGAAGCTACTATTAACAAGTATAAGGATTTTTAAGAATAATGTTGAATTGTTTCATAATAATTTCTTCAACAAATTGTTGGGGAAAAGCGAAACGCGTTACAATCTTAGAAGTAAAGAGGCAGTGCAGCCTCAGGGTAATGAAATTGAAGAGGGAAGCCGATTGTAGGGCATGCCAGATGAAATTAGTAATATAAGTAAAGAACATATTGACCTAAAGTCAGTAACGGGGAATGTACATGAAAAGTTAGATTCAGTGGTAGATGAGGAAAGTATACAAAATCAAATGGATGATAGCTATTAACCAGAATCATTTGACGTATAAACTGAAGTTTTCCAAGAAGACATAAGTTCAGCTAGGAGCAATACTGACATTGAAAAGGGGGATTCTGATGGATATGACATGAATGTTAACATAAGTGATGTCAGAGGTGACGACTCTGACACTACCATTGCTAATGAATCAACAAGTAGAAAAAGTACATTAAGCCATGGAACAGAATCAGCTGATACATTGCCTACACAAGGTAATAAAAAAAGTATGGTTGAAATATTAATGCTGGCTGGAAGAAAAGATAGAACAGGGGCAAAAAAATTAAAAAAATGTGAGAGGAAAAAACAGAACAGGTGCCAAAAAAATTAAGAAAAGGATTCAAAAGGATTAAAGAAAAGGGAAAGTTATTTGCAGATAAATTAGAAGCAACAAACGAGGAGATAGAAAAAATTCATCGTAAGTTTAAACATTTAGAGACCAGGGTTGATTCTCATGAAACTAGAATAGAGGCTTGTGAGAAAAGAATTGAATATGAGAGTAAGGAATGGGTTCAAAAATAGATAAGTGTAAGCAAGAGGTTAACCATGAGATTGATGGTGAAGTAGTGAAAATAATTGATCTCATGCAAGCTCAAGATACTTTTGTATAGTCAGTTAGGGGTGAAGTCATTAAATTAAGTAATGATAGGAGAAAATAAACAAAACTTGCGAAAACACCAATGAAAGGCAAAACAAACAAGTTGTAGACATAAAGGACGAAAATGCAGTCCCTAGCCGTAAAGGATCACGAATAGAATCTGTTTATAATGGTAATACAAATGTGATTCAAGGTCGTTTGAGAGAACAAAAGGTAGAAAACATACTTCAGCTAAGTGAGTTGAGTAAAAATATAGATAATATGGAAGTTGCGTTAAAACAGAAACTCGAAACGTGGGTTGAACAGGAAAAAAGTAATCTTGTTGTTCATATTAACGAAGTATTCAGTAATGCCAGTGCATACAAATTTCATAAGTTCTCTAGAAAAGGTAGTATACATTCTGTTGCTTTCATTCGTCAGTTTGAGGGCATCATACCTAACAACATGACAGAACAGCAGAAAATCAAATTTGTAGCCAGTCGTTTTGAAGGAGACGCAGTATCAGGGGAACAGAAGCAAGTAACACATGTAAAACACACCAAGAATTTGTTAGAGCATTCTTAAACCAATTGTGGTTCACAAGTACACAGTATAAGAATATTTCATGCTGGGTGCTTTGAAAATAGTGGCTGTGATAGTTGTGAGGAGTTCTTTTAGCACTACTGGGAAATGAACTAGCATGTAACTGATCGTTTACATGAATAACGTCAGGGGACTGTAGCACTCTTGGCATTGTTAGGTAGCTGACGCCTACCAGGTACCCGAGTTAACTAAAAGTTTACTTCCTTTCTTTTCAAGCTGTTAGTTCCTCCCTCTTCATCATTCTGAATTAAAATCTGTCATCTATCCTTCTTCTCTATTCAAGATAAAAAGATAAAAACATAAAAAAGAGACAAAAAACGGATCAGTTGAAACAAAAGATGTACTAACTGAATAGTAAAGCATCTGATCACAGACCATATGTGTGATAAAAATAACATGCAGCATAAAGTTTGCAAAACAAGTACAGAACCTAGGCTGTAAGACCTAAGATCATCATCCGTACAGGCAGGAGAACACCCTATAAACTACACACAGAGGAAACAATCTTCTATATTTCTTTATTTAGTTAGCTTGCAGCTAATGCAGAGGAAGAGGACGATGCCAAACCAAGTAAGTGGACACAATTAGAACAAACAATATGCAATGGTCCGGAGATGATTAATTTAAACTTTGGTAGCAACAACTGGTCGATGGTCTGCGAGTGGTTGCAACCAGTGATGAGGTTTCCGCTGCAATACTTATATATTTAGGATGGGATGAGTCCAGCTACAGTTAAAATGCTGGTGAAAGAGTTTTGGATCTACCAGAGAAGCAGACCACCCGTATATAAATGACAATGAAAGAGTTCTGTATCGACCACAGAAGTCGACCACTCTTATATAATGATAAGGAATAGGAAAGTAATAGACGACATGAGAGTCAGCCACACATTTTGGGATTAGTAGGCGAGGTATTTCCACTGAAGCATTATTATTAATTGTAACCCGATGCAGATATGTTACCAACTATGCTGCCATAATTGGGAGTATTATTTGAGTCTATGAATCAACCAGAACGCGGAGTAGATACGATACAGATCACTTTTTTACAGTTAGGAAATTCCAACATTTCAAGGAATAAGGCGGTAAGTTGCATGCACGCACATTCATCAATGTGTTCCATGTAGCCTTGGCAAATCATTGGAGTTTGGCTCACAAACTTGACTTTATTTGTGCATACATGTCTGGAACAGTAGCGGAGGTGATGCAAAAGATCGCTGCTACCTGTTGCACGTCTTACCAACAGTTCAGAAAAGCATTTCTCGAAAGGTATTAGTCTAAGGAGGCGCAAAACAAAATTAATTACGTGTTACTTCAGATGACACCACATGAAAACTCAGGGGAGAAAAGCGTTGTAAAATTCTTTAACACAATGGACAAAAAGAATCAATGCTTAGATAAATCATACTGTAACGGAGAGCTGATACGTCTGTGTAGAATGAAGTTACCGGTAAAGTATCAACAGGTGACCGTAGGAAAAAATGAAAATACCGAGGAATTCAAAGAGATCTTATGGGAGCTCGAATTCATGTTTAAAGAAAACGAGGAAAAAAGAAAAAAGAGAGGAAAAGGAACAGCAAAAGGAGAGGACTAGGAACGAATATTCTAATAATAACAATCGTAATCCTAATAATAATAATTTCAGGCAATTTAACAACTCAAGACAGTGGTATAATGGAGGTAATTGGCATAGAAACGGGAACCAGAATAACTGGTAACGAAATAAGAATGGTAATGGACACTCATACAGTCGTGGATATGGGTTTAGGAATCAAAATGACAACGGTCAAGGGTACTTTGAAAGAGGTCACGATGCCAGAAACAGCAACTGGCGAGACCAGGGCGCGAATAATTACAGAGGAAATCATGGTCCACAGAGACAAGAACAACACAGAAAAAGGGAAACCAGAAACAGAAGTTAGGCCACCGAATCTTGAAAAACTTAAAGATTTACGGGAAAATACGGAAGAGGTTAGGCAAACTAACGTCCACTCATTAACACAATCAAAACAGAATATTCGTTTCTTCGAAGTAGATAAATCAAAATTAGAAAAAAACTGACAGTAACCACAATTCAGATAAACAGGGACTTACGAAAACTTCCGACAAAGAGTCAGCACCAGGTACACTTGAATTACGCTACATAGCGTGGGAAAACAGCATAGAATGGGAAAATTCTGAAAGTGAGGATGAACTGCCACCACTTCCGAGTACTAAAGAATTACGCGATGAAGAATTGTTGACGGGACTTAGCTATATATTTGACAGGAATCAAGTAAAAGAACGTGGTAGAACAAAGCAAAGTATCTCAAATAAAAACAAAACACAGACACCACGAATACAAAAGACGCGTAATGTGTACATCATGGGTGACTATGAGGAGATAGAGAGAGAATACATCCGGGAATGTTTGGAAATGAAGGAAAAAGAGAGACAGGAACTGGAAAACAGACGTAAGGAGGCAGATAGGTCACAAACGGTTTTGCTCACTGAGTTAACACAAAAGCAAATACTAACACAGAAGGAAGGTACAAGTATTTACAGCGATTCCCACAACAAGAACAAAAATCGTGACAGAAAACATCCTTTGAAGTCACTGTTGTTCTAATTTTACTATCTGACTTCAAGTATACGTGCAACAATGAAAAACGTGTTGCTAACAAAGTTGTTGTCATTTATTTCAGAATTAGATGCATTTTCCCTCTTTCTGTAAATCTGAGGTGGGCCACACATCGTTACGCAGACGACTATTTCACTTATCTCCCAACTCACGTCACAGCCTTGAGTTGGCGACAATCTCCATTGTGGCTGTTCAAAGCTTTGACGTCCAACGCTTAATTAACGATTTTTAAAATCTAATTCTTTTTTCCCAGTGCGCAAGTGGAGTTACTTGACATCAGTGTTAACTGTGGCACTTCTAGAGCTTTTCGATTTTGTAGAACTTGCTCCCGCTCATTCATTTTAAAGGAGGTCACCGAGAGAGGAGCTCCAAACAAATATCAAACAAAGGGTCCAGTGAACGAAGCTGCGGCTCGCCACCCGTAAGAGTGGTGCAAAGCTCCCTCGGCGTCACATCAAAGGGCGCTGCTGCGAGGTCATGGCTCAGGGCGTTATTGGCCACGCTGACCACTGTGTTTGTGCATGTGTGCGTGTGTACCTGTGTGCGTCCGTGCGTGTTTTACCGAGGGTCGATATGCGTGTGTGCTGGCCGTTTGTGACGCAGAGATGAGGAGAGACACACACAGACAGAGACGTGATTAGAAATCACTTGGCCATGCAGCAGTCGCCCTTTGCGCTCCCTGTCAAGTGCCACACAGGTGTAGAGACGTAAAGCTTTTCAGGTGGATAGGAGTCAGAATATGTCACACTCAGCGGAGAAAGTAAGTGGTTCTTCAGTTGCTCTGTTCAACGGCGTTACCTGCGTGCTATTTGAAAAGGAGGAGCAACTCATATCGAATACCAGTGGCGCTGAGGAGGGATGGTCGTGGAGTTAAATGAGAAGCCAAGCACTGGTTCAGCCGACGAAGTAACTTAATGTAGGAGGATGGCGAGTTTGCTACTCGCTGGACAGCAGTATTACGTCTGTGTATTGTTTCTGTAACTATCTGTGAAATAAGAACTCTAAGGTGTATCCTTCCAACCATGGAACATTAAAGATATGCGATATCGACATCAAGGGTACGTATGATATTTAGTTTACGTGAATAGAGAGAGCAATCATCCTGGCTCAATGAGACATCAATCTCTGGTCTCACATTAAAAGCGAAAATTAGCTTTATATTCCGTAGTTTTCGATCAACCGAACATATATAAAATTTTTCCCCGTTTGCCCCACAGCAGATGGTTATTCCCGGGTCTGTTTCACGTACTCTTCTCACCCTGCTTTCAGTTTTTATTATGTCTTATAATTTCGAAACCAGTAACCTGGAAGCTAATGCGGGTCGCATTTTCAGGTGCCTACAGAAAGTTGTATACAACTACAATTAACATTTGCTTGAGGATTTCTCATTTGACTGACGCATGTTCAATAAGTTGTGAAATTAAGTATAAACTAAACAGACAATTTATAATATATTAAATGAAAAGAAAAACACCCAGAACTTTTAAAAAACGACACTACACTACTTAATCACTACGACCGCAGCAAGTGGCTTACAGACAGTACGCCGACCGCTGTCGCCGAGCGGTTCTAGGCGCTTCAGTCCGCAACCGCGCTGCTGCTACGGTCGCAGGTTCGAATATAGTCTCGGGCATGGATGTGTGTGATGTCATTGGTTAGTTAGGTTTAAGTAGTTCTAAGTCTGGGGGACTGATTACGTCAGATGTTAATTCCCATAGTGCTTAGAGCCATTTGAACCATTTTTTGAACGGGCAGTTACTAATCGTAATCACTGGTTGAACTCAGGGTTAAGGAAGTCATGTTCTTCAATAGGCCTAGGTTGTGCAATTCTGCATTCATAATGTATGCTAGTATTACTTACTTCTATACGAGTGAACCCGGATTGCTGAGGATAGCATACTAAATCCCTAGAACCCGAGTTGTAGGAAACACATATTATCGTCAAACATTTTCGAGCATAACGCACTTCAGTCTTGAGACGGGGCCAGAGTGAACTAGAGCATCGTCGTCCACAGTCCTAGTGGACTCATCCAGTTTGGGACCTAATGGATTCTCTATCTGAACTCCCCACAGCCTGCTCTTGCTGGGAGACCCAAGTAAGCCAGCAAGCTCCCTTTCATTCTCCTTGTTTTGCCATAGCCAACACATTGTTGGTAAGTCACCAAGCTCCCTTTCGTTCTCCTGGTTTTGCGTAACCATCACGTTGTTGGTCCCATATCCGCGGATTCTGGTCGTCCTCTGAACAGGAATTAATTACGTCCTCGATGAATACTTGGTGATATTCACTCGCATACAGTATTCTCTTTAGCGTTATCACAACCAATTGGGTTCTCCATCACAGTTCAGTAATTTTCTCAAAAATTTAGAACTTTCCCACACACGAATTACTTGCCACTCCATTCACCAGCTGCTAATTTTCGTTGTCACATTAATTTACTTATTGTACCAGCGTCTGTTATTTGATTCCACATGTCTTCATAGGCAGGGGACTCTGGTACTATATCATGTGATGCAGCAGTACCGCCAAATGCGCACAAATTTGCTAGACGAATCTTTCTATTATGTAAATAGCACCTGAGCACCTGGAGATGCCTGCGTATAAATTCCAATCCTGTCAATTTCCACCTTTCTCTTCAGTCTTCCCATTCTCTCTCAGTCTTTTCCTGACCTTTCACTGATATCTGCTCCTCCCTCTTCTTTATGTCAGTCTGCTCCTACCCCTTTTCTGTCAAGTATCTCCTTCCTCCTCTATCTTCTTTTCCGCCCCCTAAGTTCATCTCCTCACTCACTCTGTGTAAACCTCACACTCTCTCTTCATCCCCTCCTCTCCTACTCTCTTTTCATTTCCTCCCACGCTTCTACCTCTCTCTGTCCATCTGCTCCTCTCCCTCTCTATATCCACTTGCTCCTTGCCCCCTCCATCCATCACTTCCTTCCCCCTACAAGTACATCTCCTCTTCTGCCCATTAGTTCTTCTTCTGACCCCTTATAAGTAAACTTTCTCATTCTCCCTCTCTCTGTACATGTCTGGCTTCCATTCTCTCTGTCAATCTACCCACACTCTGCCCATATCTCCTGTACTTCTACGTATCCATCTGTACCCCCTCCTCTCTTTGTCCACCTGCTCCTTTCCCTATCTCTGCCGATCACCTCCTTGACCTTTTAAGTTCATCTCCTCAGTCTCTGTAAGTCAATCTCGTTGTCCCCTTTCTCTATCTTATTATTCCCACTCTCGCTGTCCATCTCCCCCTCCACATTCTATATGTTCGTCTCCTCCTCAATACTTCCTTTCTCCTCCTTCTCTTTGTCCATCTAGTCTTCCTCCCTTCCTCTAATTAATCCCTCGTCCCCCAGTCTCTGTACATCTCATCCTCCCCCTATCTGTCTCCATCTCCTCATTCCGCCACTCTGTCCACATCTTCTTCTCCACCTTCTTTCCCTAAGTTATAACCTCCACATCAGCGGCAGGCTGGTGGTTCATAACGCTACACTATTTGTTTCCACGTATACTTGAGCGTTTTCGTTCAGTGTTGTTACCAATGGCTCATGGTTAAGATCCTAGAAAGCTGGGCGAAATACAGAGTATTATAGAGAGCCATTTTTGATTCGCCCCACTACTTTACTGAATATTGTGCCCTACTGCACAGTGTACCTTTCATAATTATCTATGAAGCCCTGATACAAGCATTTTGAGAACTGTAGATGTCTCAGAAAGGCAACCACTGGTTTCAAATACGCTCCCAGTGATAACAATGATACCTACGGCATACTTCTACTGCAGTGATGGCGCAGTTAATTCCTTCGTACATGGATCTGCACGTTCTGAAGCCGAATTGGCTTTGGCTGAAGTCGCGTAACTTCCTGTGGTACATTAAACTGCTCTACAGGAATTATTTCTTTTTTTTACCAGTAAATATCACCAACTCAACCTGGAATTTTAAGGAGAAGATAGCACACGTGCAATATATCAGGCCCAGCAGTCGACTGCGCCCGAAAATTTGAGCCATCATTCTGATAGTACTCAGTTATGACGTTTTCAAAGCACAGTTCTCAAACACGAATGCGCCCCACTGCATCCGTTTAATGCCCGAGCGCGAGGCTCTGTGACAGCCATTGCCCTCCTACTGAAAAACAGCACAATCCCTGCAAATGTCAGCTTTACGATCCAAAGAAAATAATACACAATAGAGATGTCTATAATTAAATAGCTCTAGGATACATCTTTAATGATACACTCATCGGTTTCATTCATTTACACCGTATTTGTGAATCGTAACATAAAAATGTTCAATACAAGGAGACGTCTGACACCTGCAACGTGTTAGAAAGCGCGCACCTTCACACAATAAACAAAGCACGTTACCAACATCGAAACGGTATTTCACTGGCCGTTCATTATGATCTAGCCCGTCTTTACTTTAGCCGATTCGTACCGAGCGTACTGAAAGAGTGTCCGAAATATTGGTGCTCATAAGTGTCTATAAAGAATAGATTGCTTTTGAAGGATGTTGAGGATGTTGTTACGCTGGCCAAAGTTCACATCGACGCCCCGAAGACGTATTGAGTTTGAAAACCTGCGGACAAACCCCTTGAAACTGCAAAAGCCAAAACCAACCAGCGGTTAACAGCATCTTGTTCCATTCTTTGATATCGTCAATGCAGAAACTGCAGTGTATTCTTTTCCGTCCTCTTCATGCATTAAATAGCTTTTGAGGCCGGTAAATGAATCCACGATTTAAACTGGTCTGCTGTCATTTTGCATGATTTTAGAAAACACCTTTCATCTCCACATCCGTAAATTTTCCTTTTTGACTTTTACAGAGGACGAGGCGACTGCTACAATATTTTGCACTGTGCATCGTTTTACTAATGAACAGCACAAACTGTGCCGATGACTTTCGTCCCTTTTTTGGCAAGAGATAGAGCGGACGTGGTTTCTGAATTAAACCGCTCCGATCCGTACCTTACACATTATGTCGACAGACCGTTTCATAGTAGCCTTGGTGTTAGCGACCTCTTTACTTGCACTAAGTACGTCTGCCTCATTACCCAGCACTTTAGTGGTGGTAACGTGGGTTGTTTCGTCAAAATTTTATGTATAGAGCTTGTGTTGACCTTGAGGTGGTTTTAAAAACGCCTATCGTGATTTTCAATGTATCTACTCCAGATGTACAGATCTCTTTATCGTTACAGTAATATGAAGTTCCTCTCTGCGGTCCTGAAAGACAGACTCCCCTTCTATCCACAGCTTACTTCATATACTTATCTGTTACAGAGAGGAGCAAAGTGGTATTCGACGATATTAAATATTCAACGCAGAGTCCATCATCACTTGTTGCTCGTTTTCACGTCCCTGACCCTTTGTACCAATGATGATGATCAACGAATTTGACAGTGGTGGATGAGCAGCCTCATTATCTTCATCGCCATCGTCACTTTCTAGTAAACAAGCAGCGAACGTCAGGCCACTATTTTCCTCCATATCTAGCACATCTCCCTTCGCGCAGTTCTTTATGATTTCTGTTATGAAACTGAAAGGTATAAACAGTAACATAAAATAAATGGCACACGCTTTCATTTGCCTTGCATAAAAGTTAGTTGAATAGCCTCATGTAATGATACTTACCAGTCACAGGCTTTCTGGAGCTTTCTTTCTTTGACGTTTAAAGGTTGCAATTTGGCCCTCACTCCGTACCGCCTCTGCAGGTGAAACACAAAGCGGGCTCACCAGCATCATAAATGCAAACCTCTTACCCACTCCACCGTACAGCGCTTCTCTCTCGGGCATTAGGTGGAACCGTGGGGCGTGGAGACTCATGCGTGTCTGTGTTTAAATGCCGTATTTTCAGGCCGTAACTGTCTGCAGAACAATGACCCAGATTTTCACGCTGGATGGATTGCTAAGGCTGATACTATGCATGTATGTATTCGTCTGCTTAAAGTACGAGGTCGAGTTGGTCGTATTTCGTTGTTAGTGATTCATTCAGTAAGTGTATGAACAATTGAATGATTTTGCTGTTTGCTGCATTCAGGGTTTCGTATGGAATGTAAGCAGGAACGGGAGCTTTTCCGTTCATTACCTGAGCGATTGAAGCTGCAATATCATCTCGTGAAAATGCTAGAACTCCTTGAAGATCGTCATCGTTTCTTTTGTTATCTTCTGGAAGAAGTAATTTCATTAAGTATTCAGCACAACCTCCCCACCATCTGGTAACAGTTCCATCCTTTTGGAGCGATGTATATAGCACAGATGGTTTTACTTTTTCAGTCACTGTCCTGTGGGTTTCTTTTGATTGCGTTTGAACGTATTGATCCCAGTGACTTTTTCTCGTGGTATCTGCGAAAGACCGCCATTCACAACTGAACATGTTGAGACGGGTTGAACTACGTGATTCAACAACACAGATAGTCGTACGGTAGGTGGGAACGACCTGTGGAGAGGCCCAACAAACATATTGTTTCCGAAAAGGGCAGCAGCGTTTTCAACAGTTGCGGGGCAAATATCTAGATGATTGATTGATTTGGCGTTGTAACATCAACCAACATAGCCTTGCTGTGTTGGTACTGCTAACACCAGAAAGCAGGGCAAACTGCAGTCATTATTTTCCACGAGGGCATGCAGCTCTCGTATGGTTAAATGATGATGTCATCCTCTTGTATAAAATATTCCGGAAGTACAATAATTCTCATTCGGATTTCCGGATAGGGACTATTCAGACGAACGTCGTCACGAAGAAAAACAAAACTGGCACTCCATGGGTAGGAGCATGTACCCTTAGTCTCTTAATCGAGCACATAGCTTAGAAGATTTAGAAAAGGAAATAAATAGGTTCAAAGTTATATGTATTGGGAATTAGTTGAGTTCGTGGGCAGGAGTATAAGGACTTGTGATTAGTTCAGTACAGGGCTATAAATACAAAATGAAACAGGGATAATGAAGGAGTAGGGTTCACAGTGAATAAAAAAATAAGAATGCCGGTAAGCTGCTACATAAGGCAGTCGGAAGGCTGAACGACTTCCAGCACATCTCTGGCTCATGTGTTTGCTGCTACAGCTCCTAGATTCAGGCCCTTTTATTTGGAGGTTTCCTAAATTCATGTGCAATGATGTCGCACACCAAGATGGCGGTCACTTCGCACTAAAAAGCAGCATTATTATTTACTCATTTATTTATCGTGCCATGGGAAGTAACTTGTATGGTGCATGCTTCCTTTTTATCTTAATGAGGTACCTCTTTTGTCGGACTAAGCATTTATCAAATGCCTCAGACATAAATTTACCCTACTGATTGCATTTAAAATTTTGCAGTTGAATGGAAGAAGGTCATCTATTATTACACAAAGAGATTGGAATATATATACCTACACGGGGTTGGCACATAAACGAGGGAAAATAAAATTATAAAATGAGAATTCTTATCATCTCTTCAGTGGCTACAAGAAGGAGCAAGCAAGGAGAAAGAAGAAGGTCATCTATTATTACACAAAGAGATTGGAATATATATACCTACACGGGGTTGGCACATAAACGAGGGAAAATAAAATTATAAAATGAGAATTCTTATCATCTCTTCAGTGGCTACAAGAAGGAGCAAGCAAGGAGAAAGAAGTCAAATTCACCAACCCTGGTAAGTGAAGTCATACGATTTATGTATTCTGCGAGTTCAAAAAGACTATTGTTTCTATCTTCATCACATTAGTATTACAGATTGGGTTAAAGCATGCAGGTGAAAGAAAACAGCATCTCATAATTGGCGTTTCATGAGCAATTCTCATAGGGTAAGAATGGATTTGCTGAAGACTAAACCGTTGTTCATTTTACATACCTAAGAAAAGAATTGACATATTAGCTAGAATAAAACAGAATTCAGTGTGTGTCACGAAATTGTTGTCTCCGAGCGAATTTACCTAACTGATTTTATCATTGCACTTCTATAGGCAGCTTTTCCCATTTCTAAAATCAATGCCACATCCCACGTCTGCCTCCTCCAGCTATCAAGAACAGCAAGCGAAAGTCCTCTGCGTCCTACATCGGTCAGACTCTGTAATATTATTGGTATTTCCGTACTACGAAAGCTTTGAGTATTCTTTGAAAGACATTTGTTTTGTATAATTTACGTAACTGTAAAGATGCGCATCTAGCGCGGACGCTAATACATCGATTGCGCAGTCAAAGAAACATTTTAACAGAAGCTGAACTGTCGTTCCGCTTCGATCTAAATAAAAGATGACGGTAGAAAACGTTTGTAGATCTTCAGATTTTAATGTACTTCTGCTTGTGGTGTGAAAGCGTAAAGGAGGTCGACTTTAAGCTAAAAGAGTGAGCGGTCTTGCCAGCGTGCAGACAACATTATTAATTAATAACATTCAAGTAATTTATGTTCGAAATTGTAACTCGGCAAGCTATTGTTATCGGGGGTGTTGGACAGTGCAAGAATTGTCTTCAACGAAGGAGAAAAGTGACTGTAATTTGTGACAAAAAACGCGAACATGGGAAACAGCACAGGACAGGCTGAAATCTGATCGCACCATACTGTTAGAAAAGTAATTATGTAAGTTGTATTGTTTATAAATAAGCCCTAATTTGCTAGTGAGAATTGTTTGAATATATTTAGTGTTTACCAGACTTCTTATTCTGTTTTTTTTTCTTTATACTTTTTTTTATCTCCATGCCATATTATTTTTATGAATGTCAAACAGCTTTTACTACAGCAGAGAATACTGCGGCATCCTGGTCGTGTACAGAAGGCCGCCCCTTATCTTCTATACAACTCATAGCAGCCCCATTTATGAATGATTTCATTTGCAAATGCATTTTTTCTTACTGTTCATTGTTAAAGGTCCCTTAGGTAATTTAAAAATCATACTGATTACGTAAAGAAATCCGGGTTGTTCTTTTCCAAGTAATAGAAGTCTTTGCGTATTCAAAAACTAGCCTCCTTCTGACAACGATCAGGAGCCGACCAGAAGACGGACGTCTTCGACCGCTTTCGTGTCTCCTGTGGCAAAGCTGTGCCAAACTGGGAACACGACATTCTAGTATGAAATACCGATCTAAATTGAAAGAATTGAAATATATTTAATAGTGATAATAATTTTTTTTATCATACTAGATCTGGCGCCCGAACAGGGACCTGATTAAAAAAATTTTAATCTGTTCTGTTATTGTTTCATGACATCATCCGGTGGACATCGGGAAGCCGTAAAGGAAGTACTGAACGAAATCGAGGAAGTATAAAAAACAAAGAGAAAAATTCGAAAAATAACAGCAGTGCGCAAAACGACTGATGTAAGTACGGTTTTCATTACGCATAAAATCTCGCGTCTTGTATAATATAACTGATTTCCGGAATTTCTTTCCTTACTGCTTCATTTTATCCTATCGCTGTTATTTCCTTGCAGAATTGCTTATTTACGTAGTTAGAATTCATTTCTGGTCATCTCTTTATGCAAAGTTTATTTGTTAGTATTATGAGCATCTTCATTGTTGCTACGGATAAGAACACAAGATGGATGCCATAATAGCAGGATTAAGTGTCTAGTAGGTGTTTGTCACTTATTTTCAAAGTTAGCTGCCATCTTGTCTTCTACCCGGTATAGCTCTGCAATTGTCAGCTACCGCGGTGTGACCTTTGACTATCAGGAAGCGTCGCAGCGTTCGCATTTGATAGTTGACGATCGGCGTGCTGCGAAAGATTTCTTTGAGCAGTTACGTCACAAACTTGAAAATAAACATGTCAGATGACAGAGGCAAGCCGACAAACAGTGTGGATGACGGTGATGACACAGTTGTCAACTCATACCCACTACGTTCGCGAACGGGAACAGGCAGACCCGAATCGCGAATGGAGACAACGGTAGACGATGATGGTGTGCGTGACTTATCGTCACAGCAATCATCGTCACAGCAAGCGGGAGAAAATTTGATGGTTGAAATGATGAGAATTTTTTTTCAAGAAAGAGAACAGGAGAAACGGGAAAGGGAAGCTTATAAATTACAAAAACAACGAGATAGACAAGAAAGGGAACAAAAAGAAAGGGAAAAGGAACGGGAGACAGAGCGAAAATGGTTTGACCTGAATACCATGATTGGTACAATGAAAAATAGGTTAGATAATATTGATGCCAACTTAGAGGCAAGAATTAGGACAGTCACGGTGGAATATATTTCGGAATTAAGTACTAAAGTTAATGAAAGGATAGAAGGTATTCTGGAGAAGGTAGATGCATGTGAGAGCACAGTAGGTAACGTGCACAAAGACATCAAAGTACAAATCGAAAGTTGCCAGACAGTTACAACAGAAGTTTCAAAAAAGTCCGCTGAGGTCGGAGCTAAAGTAAACAAGCTTGCAGACAATGTCGTCACTCTGCAAGGCCAGGTCAATGACCTGACACAGGCGCTATCCGAAATAAACATTGAAAAGAGGGTGAATGATGCTGCAGCCAACGTACGTTCCACGATAGGAAAAGAATTTGTAGAATGAGTCGAGACTAAGGAACAGTACATAGTACACAAGGTTCAACACGACTTAAAAGAAGCCGTTAAGTCAGCCACAGTTGAAGTTTTAGCTGCTCCAGGTACATCAGGAGATACGATTCTCACTGAATTAGGAGCGATTCGTAGAGTTTTTCACCGAGATCTTCCCGAGTGGAAACGACACCTCACTGAGGAAATCGAGCAGTTGAAACGACAAGTCAATGATTTTCCTAATGACAATAGAAGTGAGCATTCACACTTGCTTTCTTCAGAACATGAATACAATAATAATCCCGTGTCTCGTGTAGAATTCTCTCCACTTGTACATGGACACAGTAGTAAGAATCCTTTAGTACGCAACCAGAATGATCAAGTAACTCTTGTCGAGCTCATGAAAGAAGAAAGCGTTCTCAAGCACCGCGTATTCCAGCCTTTTCTGCCAGAGAAACGCAACATCCACCCAATGGTTTTTCTGAAGTCATTTAATGGTGTTTTTCCTGAGAGCTGGGATGACAAGCAACGTATGCGCTTTATAGTAGGTTACATTCAAGGAGAGGGTTCTGTCTGGGGAACAGAAGTAATTGACAGATGTAATAATTACGCTGACTTCGAAAAGCAATTTCTGAACAAATTCTAGAGTTCAGGCATACAACAACGCCTTAGAAAGGAGGTATATAATGCTGAACCATTTAATACGAGAAGTGCTGGTCTCCGTAGGTACTTCGAGAAATACCTGCGAAAAATACAATATTGGGACACGCCCATTTCCCCGAAGGACGTAATTATGATTCTTAAGTCAAAGCTACCGGTATCAATCAGGGAGAAGTTAGTAAATGTCAGTGACGACGACACGGAGGCTTTTCTGTCAGTACTTGACAACCTTGACATGATTCAAGAAGACGTGCGTGCTAGTGCGCGGAGTAATTGTAATCTTGGCCCGCACACTACACAGCCGCACGGTGTAGGCGCAGACTCAGGTATGTCATACCAACCCAACAACAGTAAAGGACACGACGTTCCGTGCGATAATAACAACTACTATTGCCGTAACGGGAAGCAGAAACATAAATTCCAGGATCAAAATAGGTACCACCCCATATACCAGACAACACAACCGCAATACGGTAATTCACCAGTTAATTACAATGATCGCTATAATAATAATTTCAATGGAAAAGGACGTTGGCTTAACACCAGCAGTCAGCAGCAGTATGGTAACCAGCCTACATTCCAGCACCGTTCTCAAGGGAGAAATCCTCCAGATCCTTCCAAGCAATACAAACAACAGTATGCTCCAAACTTTAGGAATAGTCCTCCGCCTTTTACCAACTATCAAAGTCACAATCATGAACCTCAAAATTCTCGCATCTATTATGCCCGAGCAAACCCGCCAACACACACCATCTCGACTGAAATTCCGGCAAATAGCTCGCAACTTAGGTGGAATACGGAAGCAAACCTCGTACCGAGCGTACCGCCCGGTACTTCAAAAGTAATTGTGAGCGAAATTCAATCTAATGAACATGCGGAAAACTAAAAGCAGCTTCTTTTTCTTGCCTCCTTGGGGAAGCTGCGGAACATGTTGGGGGCGATTTCATTAGGGGGCAAATCAACCTTATACGATATGACAATGACTCTGACTTACGAGATGACTTGCTGAAGGAGAATGACGTTTTGAATGGTGAGGATTTATGGGAAAACCAGGTTCAGGCATCCACGATGATTCATATTCATGATGTACCACTTGTCGCTATAATAGATACTGGTGCCAATATCAATGTCTTGTCTTTATGTGTATATGAGAAAGTGTGTTCTGTAGCAAAAGTTCTGTCATTGCCAGTACAAGGGTGTACCGTCTCCGGAGCTGTAGGCTCTCTAGTTCAAAAGGTGACGCTACAAATTCATGTACCAGTGAGATTTGCATCAGACACCATACCATGTACTTTTCTAGTTGTGAAAAATCTGTCAGTACCTTGCCTCCTAGGAATGGAGTTTCTACGTAAGAATCGTGTCATCATAGATTTGCATGAAGGTACATGTACTTTCAGATGCAGTGATAAGAGTATAGTGATTCGACTTATGAGGACCAAAGTTAAGTTGTCCAGCCAAGAACATAAAGTAAAGCTCCGCAAGCTCACATCTCGGCAACAATATTTCAATTATTTAGACGAGTCAATAGATGCAGCCGAAGACTTTGACTTATTACCGACACATGAAGAATTACTGACGAAGGTTAATGAATCTGAAGGATTAGGTGACCGACAAAGAAAGGAACTATACGATCTGTTGACACAATTTACCAAAGTGTTTTCTAAGAAACCGGGAATCATAGCCAACTATGTATTCGACATGAAGGTTAAGCCCCACAGCACCTACTGTAAAACCACCTATGCAGTTCCGCATTCCCGCAAGGAAGCAGTACGACAGGAAATCCGCAAAATGTTAAACTGGAAAATAATTGAGCCCTCTGACTCTCCATATTCGAGCCCATTATTGTCTATATTTAAACAGGACGGAAGTGTTAGGCTTGTTCTAGACGCTAGGAACATCAACAAAATTATTGTTCAAAATGGTTCAAATGGCTCTGAGCACTATGGGACTCAACTGCTGAGGTCATTAGTCCCCTAGAACTTAGAACTAGTTAAACCTAACTAACCTAAGGACATCACAAACATCCATGCCCGAGGCAGGATTCGAACCTGCGACCGTAGCGGTCTTGCGGTTCCAGACTGCAGCGCCTTTAACCGCACGGCCACTTCGGCCGGCAAAATTATTGTTCCTGTGTGTACCCGACCGGAAGCATTGGAGGAGCAACTGCAAAGGTTTTATGGTATCAAATTTCTAACCTCCATCGACCTTCGAAGTAGCTATTGGCAGGTGAAGTTGTCGCCTTCTTCAAGGAAGTACACGGCCTTTATCTTTGCGGGTCGGTCATATCAATTTCGTGTCGTACCCTTTGGCTTGAATATTAGTTCAGGTGTCTTTATTGCCGCACTTGACCATGTCTTAGGTCATGATTTACTGGACAAAATAACTGTCTACGTCGATGATATCTTAGTAGCCTCGACTTCATGGGAGGAACATCTTGACTTGATTCGGAAAATCTTCGTGAGGTTTGCTAACTTTGGCGTTACTGCCAACTTACAGAAATCAAAGTTTGTAAAAAAGGAAGTAAAATTCCTTGGTCATATTATCTCTTCTGAGGGAATCTCTCCCGATCCTAACAAACTGTCTGCAATAAGGAACTTCCCTGTGCCCTGCACCAAAAGACAATTAAAAGGGTTTCTAGGGTTAACGTCTTTCTTTCGTCGCTTTATACCAAATCAATCCATGAACAGTCCAGTGTTGCACAATCTATTAAAGAAAAACGTTCATTGGGTATGGACCTCTGAATGTCAGCAAGCCTTTGACAAAATCAAACAAGCTCTTCTGAATAGCAATATCCTCAGTCATCCGGATATGAACTCCGAATTCTGCATTTCTTGTGACGCCTCATTTCAAGGTTTGGGCGCTTGTTTGTTCCAGCTAAAGAAAACTAGAGATAAAGAAGAGATTAGGATAGTTAGTTTTGCCAGTCGTGTGCTGACGGAGTGCGAAAGATCGTATTCTGTTACAGAGTTAGAAGGATTGGCAGTTGTGTGGGCGTTCCGCCGTTTTAATTATTACATTTATGGCCATCCGATCAAAGTGTATTCCGACCATCAAGCTCTTAGCTTTCTCCTTTCGTGTAAGCTCTATCATCCGAGGCTTACTCGCTGGTGCCTATTTCTACAGGAGTACAATTTCGAAATTGTTTACGTGAAAGGCAAGAACAACATCGTTGCAGATGCACTGTCACGCATGCCGGAAGGTATGCCGGAGCCTACGGAACTTGTAGAACAGATTTCCAATCACAAGATACTCCTTATGAAAGATCCCTTGAATCGTAGTTATTTTCTACGTCTTTGCCGACAGATGGGTACTCTGCAAGAAAGTGACCGAAAATGGAAGAGAGTCAAACAGCTTCTACAAGACAACCCCAATCATCGTTTGTCGAAATTTTATAAATCACACAATGGTGTTTTATTTCATCGTACATCTATGTTGACGGAGCAATGGTGTGTTTGTATTCCTGAGGAGTACGTTGAATATCTCATATGGTACACTCACCTATCCTGGGGACATTATGGCCCCGAGAAGTGTAAAAGAAAGATTTCTGCCTATTGCTACGTACCCAATCTGCATAAGAGAATTCACAAACTGCTAAGCACTTGTGTAATCTGTCAGAAGGCAAAGCCCTTCAATCTTTCGAATGTCATACCATTGAATCCTATCTACACTGAGCGTCCTAACCAAATAGTCAGTCTCGACTATGCAGGTCCACTTCCTAGAGGAAGAGGAGGTGCTAAGTACCTTGCTGTTTTGCTAGACCTCTTCACTAAGCACGTGCGTTTATACGCGATGAAGTCTTCCAGTGCAAAATCTTTAATAAGACGAATAGAAAAGGATTATTTTCCTCGTTTTGGTAAGCCGGAAACCATGTTGTCTGATAATGCTTCAAACTTCGTTGGAAAAGAGTGGAGACAGTTTCTTGCCAATAATGGTATTAGACAGATTCTAATCTCAAGATTTAGACCGCAAAGTAACCCGACAGAACGCGTCTTCAAAGAATTTAATCGTTTTATTCGCACCTATGTACCGAACCAGCAAACACGGTGGGTCGATTTCGTTACTCCATTTGAAGAGATTGTAAATAATCTTCCGCACACTTCGACCGGTTTCACACCTCCAGAACTAATCTCCAGGCAAAGGGAAAGCAATGAATGGACTGATCCCATCCCCAAGATAGAAGGTCCAGAAGTCAACCTAGATAATAAGTTAAGACAAGCCCTGATCTCTCTCACAACTCATGCCAATTTAAGAAAAAAGGCATTTGACAAGCATGTCAATAAAGTTCTGTCGTATCGCCTGAACGAGCGTGTTCTTCTGAGGACACACTTCAAACCATCTCTCATCTTACGTAAAAATCGTAAGTGGCAACACTTATACGAAGGACCGTTTGTTATAGTCAGGAAGCCACATATTGGTTGTTACGTGTTGGCAGATCCAGTTAGTGGACGAATAAAAGGACTTTACCACCATGTAGACCTGAAGAAGTACCATGAAAAACATTAAAAAAAAATATCATTTATTATGTTAAGCTGCAACTTGAAACAAGAGTGTGATCTGTTTAGAAAGTAAGTGAATCAACAGCATGTACATGTATTCTGCAGGTGACGTAATCATTTGAGTGAAGTAGTCATGAAGTAATGATGGAGCTTGAAAGATATGAAGTGATTGAAGAAGGTACTCTACGTATTTGGAAAATAAGATTTGCTTTAGTTTTAAGGTAGTTTTAAGTTTCTTGAGCACGAGAAGACTGCAGTCGTTGGATTGAGTAAGGGATGTGCCAAAGTGCCACCTGCTGTTTTAGTTTTAAGTTATGGCAAATCTCCTTTTTTACCAAGTAGTAAAGGTTTTCTTTAAATCCCTCATTCAGACCAGAATATCCGTATATGTGAAGTATTAACCTAAGTTAAGCCTTCAAAGGATTGATATTTTAAGTCGCTAGAACCATGTACGATGCAAAACTGATACATTGTAATCTGTAGATTACACCGAGTATAAGCAGCAACATATAGTTAATGTACAAAGAAATGAATAATGGTACTCGCAACTGGAGAGCAACCTTAATTTATTTGTTACTATGAGTCAACCAGTTAAGAAATTTGCATTTATAATAAGAATTAGGTCCTGTATTGGAGAAACTTAGAGAGACTATTCCTATGTCACGAGTATTATACAGAAACCTTCGATATTAAGACACCTAGTTGAGGACTGAGATAATCTGCTTATATTCTTCTGCTATGTCCGCATGCCGTGATGTTCAGATATATTTGAAGATGCTTTGGAAACGGATTTGTGCGAAATTTTAATACTGAAGTCAAGTTATGCCACGTGGATGACATTAAAAACGGTGGAGCCGAAGAATGAATTTGCTCAACTGATTATTTCACCTATTATCTATCTTCGTATCTTTCATTTCCTTGCACTATCCTATTGTAGTTTTCTTCTTTAGCGTTCTTACCTTTCTACCCTACCCGGTAGGGGAAGAAATTTGGAAATTGGTTCAAAAGACTTGACGTGTGTATATTGTGTGTATTGACGATCGTGGCTCGTTGGTTAATGCGTATCTGCGGTTACTTATCGGAACGTGATGTAAATCTGATTTGCTGTGAGCAAAAGCATCCCAGGAAATAGGAATAATTTTCCCGATTTCTGCTAGATGAAGTTTTGAACGTGAACTGTTCGGCACGCCAAAGTGGGTATATTTACTGATTATTGATGTAACCGAATAAATGAAAAAAAAGGGGCTGTTATAGAACAATAAGAAAAGGAAAAGAATCAGATTTAAAATATATATAAAATCTAACGTGCTTCAGAAGCACCATTCAGAATAGCAAACACGTTTTTCGTTAGGTCTTGGACAGTAATTAAAAAAAAACTATGTATATTTTGTAAATGATCCTTTCATGATAAGTAATTTTAGCATTACCTGTGCTACTCTGTGGTATAGAGAGACCTATATGGACACGTATGGATTTCTGCGTGTGACTCTGTGACAAAATGATGGACACGTGTGTAAAATAGTAATTTGACACATGTATGGGCACGAGAAACTAGTTATCTCTTGTGTGAATCAGAACTGTAATAAACTTATGGACACGAGTGATGTGCCGCGTGTGAAGTAGCATTACAAGTATTCTCACGTTGCAACGACGATACAGTGACTATCAGTCAAAGGATAGACAAGCTATTGTACTTACTGCAATAGGAGACAGTAGTCATTTTCATCGATGACTGTTCTTCGTCGCTGGTGCAGTCAATTTACCGTCCAGGTTGACCATGTCGCCTTGACGAGCTGCTCCAGTACCCACGATTCAACAAAATGCACAAGTTAAAGAAAGGTTGGCAGCCACAGAACTATCTGCCTCGTGCAGGACGCGGATTGCCAACGCTGTTAAACCGCCAGTTCGTTACCACGTGACTGTGAAGCACTGTGGCAACATTCAATGACTGCTCGCCGGCCCGTACTCAACAATAAGCATTCCTCTCCATAACGGGCGCAAGCGTGCTCCAGATTTGAGATGAAAATGGACATAAAAATAATAAAACGTTCATAAACTACGCACGATTTTACTATATTTACATTTAAAGGACACTAATGATGACTTTTCCTTAACTACAAAAATTGCTACGGCAATATTGCTAAATACATTGCTTAAGAAAGACCTGTACCAGATGAAACGTGTTTTGCTAATATTTGCTAACGAAAGAACATAAAACCTAGACACAAAATATGAATAATATATAATGTATATGTACATAGTCTATGTAGTAATTTTTATTGTCTTAAATTCTTACTCTATATTCCCTTAGATTAAGATGCTAGTTAATGAGCAAGTCCTAAACAGATTTTTTTTTCTGTATTTTCATGTGCTGAAACATGAATTGGAATGAGATTAAGACAGCCACCAAACTGACTCATTCGTCATTGAACCAGTCATCAACTTTCCTGATTCCCGACATGACCCGGTGGATCGTCGAGTCAAGAAATATCACTTCCCCCTTCACATAGTGAAATTCCCAGTGTTTTTCCACCAGAATGTGAAAAGGTGATCCCCAGTTTTAGTGCAGTGAAAAGTGACAGGTGATGAAAGAATTCCCCTGTGAAAATCACCCGAGTTCATGGGAAATACTCCCAACTACAAAGTGAAGAGTGACGTTGCTACGAGAAAGACTGATAAAAGTTTTATGTTCTGTTCACAATTGGCGGAAATGCACCAATACTGTAATAGATTTTTCTTCTTATTGTCAATATTTATGTATTTTGTATCTGTATGTGTATTTAATTTGTACTTGTATCTATGTTAGTATTTCAATGTTTCAATTGACTGAATGAGAGTAATTCTTGAGAACCTATGTTAAATCCTTGAACACTTATGATGACATCATGCCACAACCAAGTTTGTTAATGATCAAGCAACTGTGAGTAGCTTTGACGACTTAGTATGAAACGCATATAATTCTATGTGCCTTATGTTATGTCTGTTTTGCTCCCTACAAGGAGACATCCTTAAATACTTCATTCACTAAGTACGTGAATCCAATAATATTACGACTGCGCGTGAGTCGTAACGATCTTTCAGACTCATTACTCCTCACGCGGGAAGCGATGTAATATTATTGGTATTTCCGTACTACGAAAGCTTTGAGTATTCTTTGAAAGACATTTGTTTTGTATAATTTACGTAACTGTAAAGATGCGCATCTAGCGCGGACGCTAATACATCGATTGCGCAGTCAAAGAAACATTTTAACAGAAGCTGAACTGTCGTTCCGCTTCGATCTAAATAAAAGATGACGGTAGAAAACGTTTGTAGATCTTCAGATTTTAATGTACTTCTGCTTGTGGTGTGAAAGCGTAAAGGAGGTCGACTTTAAGCTAAAAGAGTGAGCGGTCTTGCCAGCGTGCAGACAACATTATTAATTAATAACATTCAAGTAATTTATGTTCGAAATTGTAACTCGGCAAGCTATTGTTATCGGGGGTGTTGGACAGTGCAAGAATTGTCTTCAACGAAGGAGAAAAGTGACTGTAATTTGTGACAAAAAACGCGAACATGGGAAACAGCACAGGACAGGCTGAAATCTGATCGCACCATACTGTTAGAAAAGTAATTATGTAAGTTGTATTGTTTATAAATAAGCCCTAATTTGCTAGTGAGAATTGTTTGAATATATTTAGTGTTTACCAGACTTCTTATTCTGTTTTTTTTTCTTTATACTTTTTTTTATCTCCATGCCATATTATTTTTATGAATGTCAAACAGCTTTTACTACAGCAGAGAATACTGCGGCATCCTGGTCGTAGACAGAATGCCGCTCCTTGTCTTCTATACCACTCATAGCAGCCCCATTTATTAATGATTTCATTTGCAAATGCAATTCTTTTATTTTTCATTGTTAAAAGTCCCTTAGGTAATTATAAAATTCATACTGATTACGTAAAGAAATCCGGGTTGTTCTTTTCCAAATAATAGAAGTCTTTGCGTAATCAAAAACTAGTCTCCTTCTGACAACGATCAGGAGCCGACCAGAAGACGGACGTCTTCGACCGCTTTCGTGTCTCCTGTGGCAAAGCTGTGCCAAACTGGGAACACGACATTCTAGTATGAAATACCGATCTAAATTGAAAGAATTGAAATATATTTAATAGTAATAATAATTTTTTTTTATCATACTAGAACTCCGAACTTAAAATGCCAAGCTGCTTCCCTTCCTTGATCCAGATCAGACTTCGAATGACCAAGAAACTTTTACTTACTCCTTGAATTCAGCATCCGCTTTCTGAATAATATTTGCGCTACCCAATGCCATACAAAGAATAAATTATTCCACCAGTTGGGCAAGAGATTGTAGTCAGGGCATCACACAACTGCGATAATTTTCAGTAGGCAGCCAATGGGACTGAGGGACCCCTAATTTCAGACGTCCCTGCTAGCCAGCTCCAGTGGTAAAGTGCCACGTCAGGCTAGACAGAGAAGAAGGATAATGTACAAGAGAGACAGTGCATGTATGCGTGACTATCCTTCTGGCGCCTCGGCATCACAGAATTTAAAATACCATAGAAAATCTGTTGTTAGCCTAGCGTCGGAAACTGCAAAGGAAATCTTCCCCTTTTCCATTAATTTAGCTCGATTATGTCTGGGCATCGGCAAAGGAAACATATTCGCTTTTCTCCACCACTGTTCGGCGCCAGTGGTTGCAATGAACGTGTCAAGGCCATCGTCAAAAAGTGCACAGGTGCGTGTTCTCCACTGGAACCATGCGACAATGATCCCGTGAATGGTGAACGCTTCAGAGTCTATCCGCCCACAGTCCTGCACGGAAGGCTTCGCCTCGGCGTGTGGGCCTCTCCACACAGTGGATGCCACCGTTGCATTAGCCTTGGGGACAGAATCACTCGAGAGTTGGTGGAGCGCCGTCTTAGCTGACACATTGCCTTCCCAGGTCCTGGAGTTGCTAGGCAGTAAACGATAATGCTTTTATATACTGAAGTGACAGAAGTCATGGGACACCTCTTGATACCGTGTCGGAGTTCCATTTGTCCGGCGTACTGGAGCAACTCGACGTGGCATGAACTTGAAACGTCCCCTTAGAAAAATAATAAATGACTGTGCTTAAACTGACACACAATATTTTTTAGCGCAACGCAATCTGACTTTTAATAATCCCTACAAAAGAATGGCCCTGACTAACATTAATCTATACGTTTCACAAATCACTTACCTCACAAAAATCTTCGTTACTCAAGCTACTGCAATACAGCGAGCGCCACTACTGCCAGCTAAATAAAAGATTCTAACTACTGAAGGCACTAACTACTGATAGGCATAGTTAGCAAATGAAAGATTTCGATAAAGAACAAACAATGTATTTACCTTAATAGTGTTCAAAAGTCGTAATATATATAGCAGTTCATGACATCCATTCTTACAAATGTACTGTTTCTGATGGACACACGTCCAGATCATCCGCTCTCAAAAATCCACCACTGTTAGCGGCTCACCTCCAACTCCGCAACGCTACGCGCTGTTAACAGCCAACTGCCCAACACTACAATAGCGAACAACAATGCAAACCAGCCACAGACTACACACAGCACAGCCAGTGATTTTCATACTGAGCGCTACGTGGCGTTACCAATATAAAAAGCTAAACAGCCTACTTACAAACTCAGCAAGTCGTTGGAAATCCCCTGCATAAATATTGAACCGTGCTACCTCTATAGTCGTACATAATTGCGAGACTGATGACGGTGCATGATTTTGTGCACGAACTGGCCTCTCCGTTATGCTCCATGAATGTTCAGTGGGATTCATGCCTGGTAGTCTTCGTGGCCCAACCATTCACTCGAATTGTGCATTAAGTTCTTCAAACCAATAGCGGACAGTTATTGCCTGGTTAGATGAGGCACTGATATCCATAAAAAATTCTATCGACGTTTGGGATCATGACGTCCTAGATTGGCTGCAAATGATCAAACAGCCGATCATCCAGGGGATAGAGTCATTCCACATAAATACAGCCCACATCATTATGGGCCACCAACAGGTTGCACAGTACCTCGTTGACAACTTGGTCCATGGCTGCATAGGGTCTGCACTACACTCGAACCCTTCCATCAGATCTTACCAGCTGAAGTCGGGACTAGTCTGACCAGGCAACAGTTTTCCAGTAGTCTACCATCCAACTGATTGAGTTAAGATCCCAGAAGAGGCGCTACAGGCGATGTCGTGCTGCTAGCAAAGACACTCGTGTCATTAATGCTAAAATTCGCCCCACTGTCCTAAAGGATATGTTCGTCGTACATCCCGCGTTGAGTTATGAGGTTATTTAATGCAGTGTTACTTGCCTGTTAACACTGACAACTCTACGCAAATGAAGCTGCTCTCGGTCGTTAAGTGCATTGTCCATGGTGGAAGTAATGCCTGAAGTTTAATATTCATGGAACACTCTTCACGCTGTGGTTCTCGGATTGTTGAACTCCCTAACGATTTCCGAAATTGAATGTCCCATGATTCTAGCTCTACTAACATTCCACGTTCAAAGTCTGTTGATTCCAGCCGTGAGGCCGTAACCACGTCGGAAACCTTTTCACATGAATCAGCTGAGTATGTATGACACCTCCTGCAATACCTTCTTTACCTTGTGTAATTGATATTATCGCCATCTGTCTATGTGCATATCGTTCTCCAATGGCTTTTGTCACCTCAGTGTATCCAGTTCTGAGAACTGCCCACTATTTGTCTGTACTATAAGAGAGATGTAACTAAAGTCGGAAGAAGGGGTAAACGCGGTACTACTTATAGACCTCCTGCAGTTGTTCTTCCTCACTATAATCGTCAAATTTACTCTCTTCCTAATTAAAGGGGAACAGGCACTGAACATCAAGCATATATGAGCGTGGATGTTAAAGAAACAACCTAGCCAAACATTGGCTGGACAGCTTGAGTATCATGTGACAAGCGACCCACTTCCCCCTCCCTCACCTCTTCTATCCACTCCTCCTCCCTCCTCAGCAGCCAATGACATATTAATATTAAATGATGCAACCCACTCAACTACGCAACCCCTCCGACCCAACCACACACACTTTACAGTATTTCCACATGTATATTACTAACTGAAAATGAATGAGCATGAAAATGTCTACCACATCAGTACATTTATTATTGTCATGTACATTAAAATAATATTTACGCCAAATACTCTATTGCCCCATCATCAACTTATTTAATTTCTCGGTGTTTATCTAAAACACTGTATTGCCTAATCGTCAGTATCTCTACTCTCTGTCTTCGTAATATGCTACAGAGGGGACAAGAAAGAAAAGAATTAAACAAAAAGTACTGTACTTTTAATGTTTATTAGAAAAGATTACATTTCAAAGGACGTTAGACGCACAATTGGTTGACTGTGAACGACTTCTATATTTTTTTCGCAAAACAAATATACTCTAGTATCCATATCACCAGTTTGTTATACTAAAGAAGAATGACTTATTGTGCTACCACACACATTTGAAACGTACGGATTTAATACACATTCTAATTAATCTTCAATACTTTTTAGAACATCATCTATTGTAAACAGTTAGGTGAATAAATATTTCATAACTTTCCACTCCCCAGGTAAATTTTTTAAAGTTCATTCACTGAGTCCTCTGTAAACACACAAAGGAGCACAGAGTGCAGAAAGAAACCAAGATATAAGAGTGTTTACGATTGAAACAAATCTTACGATTGATAAATAAACCAAACATCATAATACTAACGTATTCCAACAGCAAAAATAGGTATTGGTTAAAATTTTTTAGCAATCAACAATAATTTTATTTCCACACAGTTTAGATCAGTCAGTGAGGTATGTCAGGCATCTTTATTGAGTTAAAATATTCAACGATTAAAAACAAAAAGTAATGAAATGTTTATGTGTATTGATTAATTAAAGTTGACGTACTCTCCCTCTTTGAAGATCTTGTGACCTACTGTAAACTTCCCAGCTAGGATAGCTAATTGCTCAAAAAAATTTATTGATAATACATTAACAGAAATATTTAATGAATGAAATTAAATAACAAAACTAACAGTCGTTGGCCCCTCAGACCATAATGGGCACTGCCTTTTTTAAAATATTGACACTGAAAGTGACATAAAATCTACTAAATCTGCATTCAAGAGACTAGTCAGTAAGCCAGAAATTAATTATTTTTGGAAATTTCTCAAAGACATGAACTGCAGTTGTGTATACAGTGTCTGGGACAAGAATGAAAAATACAACACTTTTATCGATGAAGTCTTGAATAATGTTTACCCCAAAAAGTAACACCGGCTGGGAAAAAAGTACTCAAAGAAGCCACTGATTACTCACGGAAAACCGCGCAAAACAAAAACTAAACTATATATGTCAGTCAGAAACGTGTTGATGCTATAGCTTATTGCAACAAATACTGCAAAATATTAAAGGCAGAAATAAGGACATCACCGAGAGAAAAAGATAATCACATGAGATACGAAATTAATACAATATTGAATATAATGAAGGAGGGGGGCCGGCCGCGGTGGTCTCGCGGTTCTAGGCGCGCAGTCCGGAACCGCGCGACTGCTACGGTTAGTTGGGTTTAAGTAGTTCTAAGTTCTAGGGGACTGATGACCACAGTTGTTAAGTCCCATAGTGCTCAGAGCCATTTTTTTGAAGGAGGGGGGTCGTAGAACCAGACATGAAGAGCAGAAGAAAGCGTTGATAAATCATTGGTAACAGACATGTTCAGTGTTGGAAAACTTGTTAAGAAGCATTTCATAATTCTTACTGAAAAGATGGAGTTATCAGGTTCAGTAGAAGTTCTCGTGGAGTATCAGAGATCAGTCATAAGAAATAACTACAGTAGTAATATGAATATGACCATGACTACAGCAGTGGAAGTAATGTCCAACATACACTCTTTAAAATCGAAAAACTCTGGTGGATATGATAAAACATCAAAAAATTTATTAAAGAGTATGCTTCTTAGTTTAAGAACATATTAAGTGATATGTGTTAAGCCATTTTTCAGTGGAACATTTCCCGAATGGTTGAAATATGTTGACTTTTCCCAGCATTCTCGAGAATTTTAGAAGAGATGATGTGCAATCGTCTTCTTAACCACCTGACAACAAATAATATATCATCAAAGTCACAAATCAGCTTTCTAAATGGTTCTGATATTGATGAGGCTATCTGCACACTTTGCGAGAATGGACTTAATTCTTTAGACGATAAGTTACGGGCTACTGGTCTATTTTGTCAAACGATTTTGACTGTGACAATTTAAATGTCCTTTTAAATAAATCAGAATATTATGGTGTAACAGGAAGTTCTGAGAAATGGTTCAAATCCTATACATCTGACAGGAAACAAAGCTATCATGCTCCGTCAACCTAGAACATCCGAGATCGGTCAATGAAATCTTCATAGAAAACAATAAATTTTTTTGTTATTAAAGGTTTCCCACACGATATGCAAAAAATATGACGATAAGCAGATAGAAGAAGTTAACAATGTTGAACTGTTGGGATTGCAGCTTGATAATAAATACAGCAGGCAGGGGCAAACCGCAGAACTGCTGAAGCGTCTAAAAAAATCTCTATTTGCAATGCAAAAGTTGTCAGAAACAGGAGACATAAAATTTAAAATGGTCGAATACTGTGCTTACTTTCATTCCATAATATCATGCAGGATTATATTTTGGGGTAACTGACCAAGTCTAGCTAAAGTTTTCTCTATCCAAAAAGATGCAATAAGGATTATTTGTGGTGTGAACTGAAGAACATTCTACAAAGGTCTGTTTGGGGAACTATCAACATTAACAACTGATTCCCAATACGCATACTCTTTAACAAAATCTGTAATTAGAAACATCTCTCTTTGTAGCGAAAATCTCAGTTCATGGAATCAATTCTAGAAAAAAGAATAACCTTCACAAAGATTTGAATGCATTTACTTTGGTCCGGAATAGTGTCATTTATTCAGAAATACACATTTTTAATAATTTGCGAGCAGCCATAAAAGTATAACATGAATGGAGTTCAGTTTAAGAGAAACCTAAAGGGTTTTCTGCTGGCGAACTCATTATTCTCCACCAATGAATTTCTGAGTAGAATCGACTGATGTGTATGTGTTACTAATGATATCCTATAATGGGAGTATTAATACAATCAGACTTCTATACAAAATTAGTGGAGCACTACGATCATTGTAAACAAGCCGTGTAAAATAGTTTTTCTATTTGACGACCCATGGCTAAAATTGCGTATGAATCATATGCATCTCATTGTGTTCAACATATACACGTTTTCTGACAAGTTATTTATTACGTTTTAAATGTAAATACGTGTCAGACTTTCTTTATTTATTTCACACCCATGAGGAAAATTTCATTTGCAGTCTTTGGAAGGTACATTAGCATATTTGTCTTTCTTTGTAAGTAGTTTTGTGTAGTTGTTTGTTACTGTTTTTCTGCCTGTTGTACGTCCTGGAGGTTGTTCTCACTAAAGATCTGCAAGAAAGGAAGACACATGTAATCTAATCTAAACATAAAGCACAAAAAAGATATAGAGTGTTACTGTATTTTTCATACATTTGAAAATGTTACGCTTATTCCAAATCACTCGAAAATATGTCAGACAGTTGCACAAAGGGCTGAACTAGTGTAATCATGTCCTTCTTGTAAGTAGGCTGTGTAGTTTTTTTTTATTGGTAACGCCACGTAGCGCTCTGTATGAAAATCACTGGCAGTGCTGTGTGCAGTCTGTGGCTGGGTTGCCTTGTTCTACATCTACATCTACCTCCATACTCCGCAAGCCACCTGACGGTGTGTGGCGGAGGGTACCTTGAGTACCTCTATCGGTTCTCCCTTCTATTCCAGTCTCGTATTGTTCGTGGAAAGAAGGATTGTCGGTACGCCTCTGTGTGGGCTCTAATCTCTCTGATTTTATCCTCATGGTCTCTTCGCAAGATATACGTAGGAGGGAGCAATATACTGCTTGACTCTTCGGTGAAGGTATGTTCTCAAAACTTTGACAAAAGCCCGTACCGAGCTACTGAGCGTCTCTCCTGCAGAGTCTTCCACTGGAGTGTATCTGTCATCTCCGTAACGCTTTCGCGATTACTAAATGATCCTGCAACGAAGCGCGCTGCTCTCCGTTGGATCTTCTCTATATCTTCTATCAACCCTATCTGGTACGGATCCCACACTGCTGAGCAGTATTCAAGCAGTGGGCGAACAAGCGTACTGTAACCTACTTCGCTATTGTATTGTTGGGCAGCTGGATGTTAAGAGCGCGTAGCGTTGCGCAGTTGGAGGTAAGCCGCCCGCAGTGGTGGATGTGGGGAAGTGAGTTGGCGGATTTTTGAGAGCGGATGATCTGGACGTGTGTCCATCAGAGACAATACATTTCTAAGACTGGATGTCATGAACTGCTATATATATTATGACTTTTGAACACTATTAAGGTAAATACATCGTTTGTTCTCTATCAAAATCTTTCATTTCCTAACTAGGCCTATCAGTAGTTAGTGCCTTCAGTAGTTAGAATCTTTTATTTAGCTGGCAGTAGTGGCACTCGCTGTATTGCAGTAGCTTGAGTAACGAAGATTTTTGTGAGATAAGTGATTTGTGAAAGGTATAGGTTATTGTTAGTCAGGACTATTCTTTTGTAGGGATTATTGAAAGTCAGATTGCGTTGCGCTAAAAAATATTGTGTGTCAGTTTAAGAACAGTCACGTATAATTTTTCTAAGGGGACGTTTCAATCTCTCTTCCAAAGGATATATAATATCCTGGTCTTTTCCATCAGACTCTCTTACACGATAAATTTTTACTATAAAAATCCGGAACCCATTACGCGTTTATATGAGGGATGTGTGCACTTTTTAACCATGTGGAAATTATTAATTATTGGTAGCATACCCTCTGACAGCATTCAGATCTGGCAGGCTCTCTCTTTCATTTTTAATGGCATTCACTCGGATACATTTTAAGGCACAAAGGAGCTTTGATGGCGGTGTCTGGAATATTCATATGCAGCGTTAGTGTGTTACAGCTGAAAGTGCCTGTGATGCCAGTTTATACACGCTACTCCCTCCTCGCCTCATGAAAGGAAAGTTATGAATTATCGTTTCCATTCTAAAGATACAGCGTTTATCATTCATACGTGTAACAAATGTGAACCTCGTTTGCTACAAATGAAACGTTCCTCATAGACGCCACGAAATTATTTTGATGTGAAAAAGCACACCGTTTAATAATTACTGTCATTTGAGCCACAAATCATTTCTTTTAGAGCTCAGAGCTAGAGATAACAGGATAATTTAGGAAATTTTATTTTCTATTGGGGAACCCGGCAATACTGGGTGAATGGGAGTTGGATATACGACCTACTCCGGAGCATCCCTGTGAAGTGACACGTGCGTATAGGAATTGTCACCACGCAAATTAGGCTTTCCCTTGCTACTTCAGCCACATTAAAGTTACTGAAACAACACTTAACAAGTATTCTGTTAAAACCAATTGCGAGAGAGAAAATTCTGCGCTGTTCTGTGAAAACTTGTGGTTTTGTTTTCTTTCTTTTCAAGCCATTTAAATCATTAGACAGAACGTTTTTTCCGTATTCACTGTGAAGGAAAAAAGTGACGCAACACGAAGAATTTATCGGAACGTGAATAAAAGCGGTACAGACAAACAATGATTACAGTTTCGGAAATATTGGATGAGTTACTCAAGACAAAGAGCTTCAAATACTTAGCAAGTTGGTCCACTTCCGGCTCTTATGCAAGTAATTATCTGGCCGGACATTGGATGTCCTCCTGAGGGATATCGTGGCAAATTATGTCCAATTGGGGCGTTGGATCGTCAAAATTAGGAGCTGATTGCAGAGCCCTGTACATAATGCTCGAAACTTTCTATTTGGGGAGAGACCCGGCAAGGACTCCGAGCGGGCATTACCTTGCTGAAGTATAAACCCACGATGACTTACCACGAAGGGCAACAAAAAGGGACGTAGAATATCGTTGACGAACCGCTGTGCTGTGCTATAACGGTGTTGTGGAGTCCACGTCCTGTTGAGAGTGTTTGGGTCGATTTCGCTCGGATAGTTCTGTACAAGCTGTTCCGTTCGTGAATTCCAAAGACCTGGGAGATATACTGTGTTGTGTTTGTGAGCAAAATAATATGGCCTACGAGTTATTGATTTGTTCAATTTTTGAAGATCTTTCTCTTGAATAAATCATCCATTTTTTCTGCAGTTGTTATCTTTGTTTTTCAGTGCATGTTCATCACATCTAGCGATTTTCGTCCCATTAGAATAATTCCTTCCTGTGTTCTTTTGTCTTTCTTCGTAAAAATCATTTTTAAGAAATATTTTATGCACAACAATGTGCTGTTTCGTTTTCTTTGGTTCAAATGGCTCTGAGCACTATGGGACTTAACTGCTGTGGTCATCAGTCCCCTAGAACTTAGAACTACTTAAACCTAACTATCCTAAGGACACCACATACATCCATGCCCGGGGCAGGATTCGAACCTGCGACCGTAGCGGTCGCGCGGTGCCAGACTGTAGCGCCTAGAACCGCTCGTCCACTCCGGCCGGCTTTTGTTTTCTTTCTCGCACTCAGTAACAAAGGAAAAGTTATACAGAAATTAAGATTTAAGTATACCAGTGTTTGTTCGTACATTAGGTTAAAAGAGTTTTTGAGACTGATGGATGTAAGCTAACGACGTTTATTCTTTCTATATTAAATGTATGTAAGTAATCTACGTCCGCCCGAATGTTTTAGTGCAGCATGGAAAAAGTGAAATAAATCAATGAGGAACTTTTCGAGATTTTTGGTAAAAACCTTACCCCATTCGTACAACTGCTTAAATGAGAAAAAGAGAAGAAAAAACACATTATTTACGTAAACAATAATTTCCAAAATTTAAAACTAATCACCTATAATTAACGTAATTGTAAGTGAAAGCTATAATCTAAATTTAGGTATCAGACGGCAGTACGTTTTCCAGTCTTATGCTCTTGTTGTCCCTAACGCTTCTCCTGCCTGTCGTTACACAGCTCCCCTCACAGCTGTCGTTTTATGCTATCCTGCCCGTCATAAACAACATGCGAGATTTTCATGTTCTTTCGCTCGTTACGCGCGAACTATCAGCCCAACAGAAAAAATTAACCGGCCCCATTTGTAGAAAATTCGATGTAGTTAAATTTTTACCAGGATGTGTTTTAGCTAGAGGCCGTAGTTTGCGACTTATTCAAGAAAAATATACAAAAGTGACATTCGGACGCACCCTCACTCCCACATCCTGTACTCACCGGTCAGTATTTCTAGCATGTTGCTCATAGCACTCCATTCTCCCACTGTACTAATAATTGTGACACAGGAATTATTTCCCACATTCGACCTTTTGTGGTCTTCATTGATGGGCCGTATTTCGTCAAATGCTAAGTCGAGAACTTATTAATCGTAAAATTAGCGTTTGTGTAAATTTTACCTAACATTGTATCCGTCAGGACTTTTTACTATGGAACTGCAGCGCTTGGAATGGTCCAGTTTGAATCGGATTGTCACCATAATTAGTTTTAGCGCATGTTTACAGAAGTCGTTTTTGTTTTATTACCCTCAAGCACACGTTTAATTTAATAATGTTAAAGAAGTAACTGGTGCGCTGGTGGCGTAGTAGCTCATTTAACAGGGATAGAAAAGGTCGAACGTCGGGAGTAGTATATAGCAGGAAATATTTGTAAACTTGTAAGAGGGAGTGCCACGAACAACATACTACAATGAAGAGCCAAAGAAACTGGTATAGGCATGCGTATTCAAATAAAGAGATATGCAAACAGGCAGAATACGGCGCTGAGATTGGCAACGCCTATACAAGTGCCCGCGCAGTTTTTAGATCGGTTACTGATGCTGCAATGGCAGGCTATGAAGATTTAATTGATTTTGAACATGATGTTATAATCGGCGAACGAGCGATGGGGCCCAGCATCTAAGAGGTAGGGATGACGTGTTAATTAACCCGTACGACCATTTCACGAGCGTCCCGTGCATATCAGGAATCCAGTAAATCAATGAGGAACTTTTCGAGATTTTTGGTAAAAACCTTACCCCATTCGTACAACTGCTTAAATGAGAAAAAGAGAAGAAAAAACACATTATTTACGTAAACAATAATTTCCAAAAATTAATCTTAATTACCTATAATTAACGTAATTGTAAGTGATAGCTATAATCTAAATTTAGGTATCAGACGGCAGTATGTTTTCCTGTCTTATGCTCTTGTTGTCCCTAACGCTTCTGCTGCCTGTCGTTACACAGCTCCCCCTCCGACATCGCTTCGGCTGGAAAAAGATTACACAAGAACGGGGCCAATGACGACTGAAGAGAATCGTTCAACGTGACAGAAATGCAACCCTTCCGCAAATTTCTGCAGATTTCAATGCTGGGCCTTCAACAAGAGTCAGCGAGCGAACCATTCAACGAAACATCATCGATATCAGCTTTAACCCTCACCTGGTCCCGTCAACACTGACAGTGGACTGTTGATTACTGGAAACATGTTGTCTGGTCGGACAAGTCTCGTTTCAAATTGTACCGAGCGGATGAACATGTACGGCTGTGGAGGAAACCTCTTGACTCCATGGACCCTGAACCTCAGCACGGGGCTGCTCAAGTTGGCGGAGCCTCTATAATGGTGTGGGGTGCGTACAGGTGGAGTCATATGGGGCCCCTTATACGTCAAGATACGACAAGTGATACATACGTGAGCCTCCTGTAGATCATCTGCATCCATTCATGCCCATTGTGCCATCCAAACGACTCGGCAAATCCTGCAGGACAATGCGACCACCCACACGTTCAGAACTGCTACAGAGTGGCTCCAGGCACAATCCACGCTGAGTTTCAACACCTCCACCAGCCACCAAACTTCCGAGACATGAACATTATTGAGCAGTCTGGGTGCCTTGCAACATGTTTTGCTCAGAAGAAATCTTCACTCCCACGTACTCTTACGGATTTATGGACAGCCCTGCAGGATTCATGATGTCAGTTCCTTTCAGCAGTACTTCAGACATTAGTCGAGTCCATGCCACGTCGTGTCGCGGCACTTCCGCGTACTCACGGGGACCCTATAAGATATTAGGCACGTATAGAAGTTTCCTTGGCTCTCAGTGTAGAAATCTTGACTGGTGAGGCAATGGTGTGGGAGGCGTGTTTCAAGGTCACTTTTGTACGTTTTCTTTAAATAATACGAAACGTGTGGGCTCCAGGAAAACATATACCATTGCAGAATTGAACTCTCGTTCATCTTTCTGTAGGACCAATTCTTCTCGCTCAGCGAGCGACAGAAAATGAAATTCTCGCTATTGTTTTATGAAGGTCGACTAAAACAATGAGAGTTGCATAAAATGAGACTGTTAGGGGCAGCTGAATCAAGTTTTGTGTATTACATATATCCTTCCCGCATAACAGTCACAGCCTAGTATATTGCTGCTGAAGCGGTACGGAGTAAACTGGATGGTTGTCTTGCAATTTGTATGAGCTATCAAGTCTCGGTGCCAACACACTTTGCTTCCATCACGAGCCACCCTCAAGGTGCTCAATGTCACCCGTGTCTCTTAAAGACTGCTCCCAGAAACTGACATCGCTAAAATGTTTCCCACTTACAGCCTAAATGCGTAGAGAGCGTTGACCTAAATTGAACAGCAAATTAGTTCTCAGTTCCGTTTATCTGGATCAATCCACGTTGCGAATGTTATACCACCTTTTGCACATTATTAAATATATTCTATATGTTAGTCTGACCCGGCCTCGGTGGCGGAGCGGTTATAGGCGCTACAGTCTGGAGCTGCGCGACCGCTACGGTCGCAGGTTCGAATCCTGCCTCTGGCATGGATGATGTCCTTAGGTTAGTTAGGTTTAAGTAGTTCTAAGTTCTAGGGGACTGATGACATCCGAAGCGCCGGCCGCGGTGGCCGTGCGGTTCTGGCGCTGCAGTCCGGAACCGCGAGGCTGCTACGGTCGCAGGTTCGAATCCTGCCTCGGGCATGGGTGTGTGTGATGTCCTTAGGTTAGTTAGGTTTAAGTAGTTCGAAGTTGTAGGGGGCTTATGACCTAAGATGTTGAGTCCCATAGTGCTCAGAGCCATTTGAACCATTTGAACCTCCGAAGTTAAGTCCCATAGTGCTCAGAGCCATTTGAACCATTCGTTAGTCTGAATTAACGGTAGATCTATTTTTATATGCAATTTATCTAAAATTTATGTGTCAGAGTGGAATACAATTTAGGAATGATACACCGTCATTCTTTGATGAACAACATTTCCATTAGATGTTGGATAATCATTTCTCTTTCAAGGAAATGTAGCTTATTAGCAACATCTTCAGTTTTCTGATGTCTTTCTTCTTGCTCTTGTTGGACTATATCCCAAGTACCATTCTTCTTCCTATTCTGGGGTTACCGTGAGAAAGTTTCACTTGTGTAGGATCTAAAACTTGGTGCCTTCCTGTAGTTGAATCTTGTCTGTTCAGTATTTCATACACACTGAGGTGACAAAAGTCGTGGGATAGCGACATGCACATATACAGATGGTGGTAGTATCGCGTGCACAAAGGGATTTAATTGGCGGAGCTGTCATTTCTACTCAGGGGGATCATGTAAAAAGATTTCCGACGTGATTATGGCTGCACGATGGGAATTAACACACATTGAAGGCGGATTGTTAATTGAAGTTGGAAGCATGAGACGGATGCTCCACTTAGAAATCGTTAGGGAATTCCATATTCCGAGATACATAGCGTCAAGAGCGTGCCGAGAATAACAAGGGTCAGGCATTACCTCTACCACGCGCAACACAGTGGCCGAAGGCCTTCACTTGACAACAGAAATCAGCGGCTTCCCCCTATCAGTGCTAACAGACAAGGAACAGTGCATGAAATACCCGGGGAGATCAATGTGGGACGTCCACCGAACGTACTTTTTAGGACAGTGCGGCGAAATTTGGCGTTAATGGTCTATGGCAGCAGACGACCGACGAGAGTGTCATTGCTACGACTTCCCCTGCAGCGTCTTTCTTAGCTCAAAAACATATCGGTTGGACCATAGCGATTGGAGAAGGGTAGCCTAGTCAGATGAGTCCCAATTGGAGTTGGTAATAGCTGAGAGTATGGTTCGAGGGTGACGAAGACCCCACCACGAAACCGTGGACCTCTTTGTGAGTAAGGCAATGTGGAAGCTGGTGGTTTCTCTGTAATGGTAAGGCCTGTGTTTACATGGAATACACAGGATCCTCCCGTCCGATTGAACCGATCGTTATCAGGAAAGGTTTATGTTCTGTGGAGATCAGTTGCCGTGACGCATTATTTTTCTCTTGTATTTGAATAAAGTGACTGAATTCGTAATAATCAAGTTAGGAAGGCAATATTGTTTTCTTCTCGGTCACTGTTGATATGGTGGGCTTTCTTCATACGCATCTATAAAGAATGCGATGATTTCAAAATAAAAATCAGTCATCCAATTTTTGCCATTTCCGAACCGTGGTAATTTAACACCACCATCAGTTCTGTGGGGCCTGTGTCTGTCAGAACTTAGAGCAGCAAATTCAGAGTTTGGAGAGAACAGTAAAAAAAAATGGTTCAAATGGCTCTGAGCACTATGGGACTCAACTGCTGAGGTCATTAGTCCCCTATAACTTAGAACTAGTTAAACCTAACTAACCTAAGGACATCACAAACATCCATGCCCGAGGCAGGATTCGAACCTGCGACCGTAGCGGTCTTGCGGTTCCAGACTGCAGCGCCTTTAACCGCACGGCCACTTCGGCCGGCGAGAGAACAGTCAGATCATACGTAATTTTGCTTGCTCAAAATGATTGCAATCAAAGTTAAATCCTGCCCGCTGTGGCCGAGCGGTTCTAGGTGCTTCAGTCCGGAACCGCGCTGCTGCTACGGTCGCAAGTTCGAATCCTGTCTCAGGCATAGATGTGTGTGATGTCCTTTGGTTAGTTAGGTTTAAGTAATTCTAAGTCTAGGGGACTGATGACCTCAGATGTACTTAGAGCCATTTGAGGCATTCTATTCAAAATTAAATTCTCTGCAGATAACCTCAGAGAGGCGCTTTGCTTGTAACAGAATTAAATCAATGACTGAATGCGAACTGCTTTCGGCACACTGCGTCTCTACCACAACCTGTAGAGCTCGCAGTTCCAGCTAGCTTTTCTGAAACAAATATTACAAAAATAATAAATCATGTACCACTTAGTAATTGCGGGGAGTACATTTCCTTTTAAATGAAACATAAATATAACCTGTCTTTAACATATTTAATTATAAATCAAAACTAATTCTACTACAGAGAGAGAATTACATAAAATACGTCTGCTCGTTTCGATTGAGACAAGAGAAAAGAGTATAGATGTTACGTTCTTCAAGAAATGCTTCAGCAGCCCATCATGGACTTCAATTGGGTTAGATGACCATTCTCCATGAGAGCAGACCAAATTGTTCGTGATTGGGTGGACGAACATTCTGGAAAATTCGAGTCAGTGGTTTGTTCACCAAGATCACCCTATATGAATCCCCTCGAACATTTTTGGGACGTAATCCGGAGGTCAGCTGTTGTATGAAACACTGCTCCCCCACCTTTTTGGAACTGCTGAAGAGGCAACAGGGCTCAGTATTTCTGCAGGGGTCTTGTTGAGACCATGTCACGTTCATTTGCCGCACTACACCAGGATAAAGTAGGACCGACATAATATTATGAGATATCCCATGACTTTTGTCACCTCAGTGTAATCCTGTGTCCATAATTCTGTTTTAAACGTTACTAGTTGCCAATAGATGCACCTCTCCATATTTTGGTTGGCATATAGCTCACTCCGTATGACGACGTACTCAGGGGTCTCTGTCAGAGAAGAAACACAAAGGAAACTTCCTGGCAGATTATACTGTGTGCCGAACCAGGACTCTAACCTGGGACCCTCACCTGTCCTTTCTTGCAGGAGTGCTTGTTCAGAAACTTATGCTGAAGAAGTTCTTTGAAATTTGGAAGGTAGGATATGAGGTAGTGGCGGAAATAGGCTGTGAAGACGAGTCGTGAGAAGTGTTTGCATAGCTCAGTCGGTGGAGTGTACCCGCTCGCAATAGACAAAGGTCCCAGTTTCGACTCCTCGTCGGGCACACAGTTTTGATTTGCCGGGAAGTTACATATCAGCGCACACTCCGCTGCACAGTGAAAAATTCGTTCTGGGAACACAAACAACATTCTTCCTTCAGGAGATGGGACCTGGATAGGTTGAAAATACCAGAGGTTGTTGAGAGTTTCTGGTGGCATTAAGCCAAAGACTGGACAAGAAGAGAGTGGTGGCTTTTGAAATGTGGTGCTACAGAAGAACGCTGAAGGTGAGACGGCTAGATCACGTGGCTCACGAGGAGGTACTTGATAGAATTGGAGAACAAAGAAACTGTACCACTACCTGAGTAGACGGAGGGATCGTTTGGTCGGACACTTTCTGAGTTTCAAACGCCCGAGATCTCTGCAGTTCGTACATGTCACAAGTGGCAAATTATTTCACCCAGTCATGGGTCTGAAACTGAAATACACCTGTTCCGTCCTCACCAACAGCATCCATACAACTGGACTGACCTCTATGAAGTGATGAACCATTGACTTTTCCCCAAGTCCCCTTCTGAATTTTGCTTTACTCTGTTGAACTAATTCTTCTGTTTTTATATCTTTTCGTAAACCCTACTCGTACAAGTTATCGAGCACGTATTTTCATCAACATCCGATTCCATGTGAAACTGAATAAGCAAACGTTACTTTTTGTGGGATTCACTGTTTCTGAGAAACGTTCTTGGTCTCTGTCGGTCTCATCAATAAAAACATCGTTCGTAGATCTCACGTCCCTGATTTTATTATTTCATTGCCTTGGATCAAGTGGATCTGTCTCTTAACAAAGATAAGAGGATACGGAATACGTCCCCAGAAGACTTCTGAAGAAAGGAGGGAAAGGTATCGTCAGGAGTGTGCCAGGGAGGTGTGAGAGGACAGCTATTATTTTCTACATACGTAAATGATCTAGAGGAAAGAGTGAGCAGCGCTGTTTGCTGATGATGCTGTGGTGTGTGGGACGGTGTCGTCGTTGAGTGGCTGTAGGAGGATACTAGTTCGTGCGATTGATGGTGGATGGCTCTTAACGTAGAAAAATGTAAGTTATGCAGATCAATAGGGAAAACCAAACTCGTAATATTCGAATACAGCATTAGCAGTGTGCTACTTGGCACGATGTTTAAGTATTTGGGCGTCACGTTGCAAAGCTATATGAAATGGAACGAGGATGTAAGGATGGTGGTAGGGATGACTAATAGCCGAGTTTGGTTCATTGGGAAAGTCGTGCAGTTTACGAAATGTTCGTGCTGCGCCTCCGGGCAATCAGCATCTGCCGTCGGTCAAACTCGGATTGCACGCCTTTCCTATTCTACATATGAGTAGTACGCTGTGATTTCACCGTGTGTATGTCTGACTAGCAGTCATTCCTCGGCAAATGACGGTGCTATCGCCTGGACGGGTTAATACGATAATAGGTCGGTGGTCAGAATGTTCTGGCTGATTAGTATATAGTTGCAGAAGATAGATGTGGAGGAATACAGACAATCGTTTTTCTCTTGCTCTGTTTGAGAGTGGACAACGAAACGAAATGGAAGGAAATGGTGGAGGTTACTTTCCCCCACTCACCGCGTAGCGACTTACGACGTATGTACGTAGATGCAGATGCAAATGTAGAAATGCTTTCTTCGTCTATTTTTCGCTGTTATTGTCTCTAGATGTCACAAAAGCTGTGTCACACTGTAGTCCTGTGTTTGCTTTTGTTTTCGTCGTCGTTACCGACAGGGATGTGAGTAAATCATTATGGCCGCAGGCCGCGTACATGAAGTGTGACTCCCTTCCCTCTTCCACTAGTCGACCCCCACTACACCCCATTTCCAACTGAACAAATCATCGCCCACACATCGTCTTTCACTGCCGGTTCTCCACCCCCTGTGCCCCTCCTATCCCCCAACACACATATACTACATTCCTACAGTGTCCTATAAATGATTGCTTTTAAAACAACAGAATTTAGAGTAACGGCTGAAGGCCCTACTTAAGTAAAATTAAAATATCTTCTCGGCTAAAGGCCAAAATAATATTTTAGATCAGGTAAGGAAATTCTTTAAAAGCCAAGCATTTACAAATTGCAGCTAAAGGCCATATTAAGGAAAATTCAAGTTAATTCTTCGGCTGAAAGCCCAATTAAAAAAATTTTCTTTACATAATAAATGAGAGACTTTAAATATAAGCCTTTACTCAGCACAACAGAAAAACATCTTAAGAAAACGCAGTATCTTGTCGGCTGAAGGCCCACGCAATTACTCAAGAATAATTTAAGACCACCTTGAGATAAACATTTACAGAACACGGCTGAACATCGTTTCAAGATTCCAAATAATTAAAGAGAAACTTTACAGACAAGGATTTACATATTAAAGCCACAGATTATGAAACAAGCACGGCTGAAGTCCTAAATGCAGAGCATCAAGAACTTTAAATGAAACACTGCTGAAGGCCTAATCTTAAAGTTGTTATGATGTTCGGCTGACGACCATATACCAAACATAAAACACACAATATTAATACACGGCTGAAGGTCTGGCACAGTACCTGCAACCAAATAAAACGACAATTACATCAAACAGTGGTGCTCAGAAGAGTTCCAAGGGTCGGTCTGGGGAGGAAACTCTAACAACAGGTTAGGTGAGACAGGCAGTCAAGCGTAACACTAAACAATCGGGTGGCAGCACGACCTATGGACGGCTGACGAACCAACAAACAACCTTATCAATTCCCTCTGTCACAACCGACCGGATGGCTACTCCAGTACGCAGAGAGCATTCATCTGCTCAGCGGAAATCACAGAAGCTACACACAGTCCCACGTAAACACTTACACCAGGAAGTCCGACAATCCTAAAACCAATCACCGTGGAACAACAATATGAAATGACAAGTCACACACACACAGAGTATCCATAAGCGGTCGGTGACCACATACAAGACGTCCGATGAAACGACCGACCGAACGACCAACCAAGGTCGTCCCCACTCAAGTTATGAGCGTCGGCAACAGTCGGGTGAGTCTTGGCTGTCTGGAGCTCACTGCAGCTCCAACCCTGAGTCAATTCGATGTCCGTTCGGAACTCGGAGACACTACGACCCGGACACACTGTCTCGGACACAACCATGAGGTAACATTTGCCCTTTGGCGACCCGACATCTCTGCACAAGGAAGGAACCGACCCACGTCCGGCAAGATGACCAACTGACGAGGCCCACAAACGGTCAAAAGACCAAATACACGTCGCCCCATGAGACGACCAACCGAACGACCAACCGGCGGTCGTTCCCGCTCCAATCTCCTTCCGTCGGACAGTTCATGTGTGTGGCCAGCGGTCGGCAAGTACTGGCTCTCCGCACCTCACTGGCACTCCGATCCCGACTGCTTCGTCTCGCCTACTGAACTCCAGACAAGCGACGACCCGGAAATACTAACGGTCGCTCCAGAGGTGTTACGACAGTGCCCTTATCGATAAGCGCTGCTGCTGCCACTCACGGGCAAGCTAACCAGTAACCTAGCGACGCCAGTAAATCGAATGAAACGAAAAACAAGGTGACAGAACCACAGGAACAAGAAGATGAGCAATAAACGGCATAACCGACAGCCGCACACGGCTCACACACCTACATTTTTACGGATACTGTGCGAATCACTGTAAACTGCATGGCATATGGCATAGTGTATTACTGAACACTTATTATTAAAGTACGTTCCTCTCTGATTCAATGATGAAACGTGGGAAGAATCACTGCTTCTGCATCCCTGTGCGACCTGTTTCCATAACTGTTTTCCACACGATATCGTAAATGCGGGATAGACACGTAGAGGTCTGAAGAGCATTCGTGGTTCCCACGCTGAAGGTGAGTCTTGGGGTTTTCCATGAACGTTCTTGTGTGATGAACGGCTTCTTGCTCCAATTCTCAACAGCTAAGATTAGTCAACATTTCCGTTGCACTCTCTCGCCAGTCAAATGAGCCTATGAACATTACAGGCTCTTAAATATATATTTTTTACTCAGAAAAAGAACTACAGTCTCTTACAACAGCTATGGATTCTGTTAGGTACCTCAGAACGCCTTTAAACAAAGTTATTATCAGCATTAGCTATGCTCGAAACAAAAGAGAAATATCATGAAAAATTTGCGTTGAAAAATATAAGAGATTCATTTTTACGAACGACGTCATAGGCGATAGATATGAGTAGAGATTATATGTTTATGTACTCCTTAAAACCAACTATTTCCTTGCAAATAAATATTGTTAACCATAGTATAAAGTGTGCTACTTTAAGCCAAGTTGTGGACTTTGGCAGCCACTAATCCTCGCAAAACTTATCCAAGTGCTTCTCTACTGCTCACGTTCGTTTGTCAGGTAATTTACATCAACGGCCATTCTTTCACATGTGTAGGAAGTTTCGTCAAGTTATTAGTCACATGAGTCTATGATATATAGCGATATATAGCAGTGGTAACACACAGGACCCGCATTCGCAAGAAAAATGATTCAAATCCCCGTCCCCCCATTTAAATTTTGGTTCTCTCTGATTTCCTTCCAAATCACTTGACGCGAACACCGGAATGGTTCCTATGAAAAGGGTACGACAGATCCACTTATTCAACCTCCCCCCTACCAGATTTTCGGCTGTGTCTCTAATGACATAATCATCAACGGAAAGTTAAACCCTGATCTTCCATCAGTGTCTCTGACAATCCAGTTCCTATGAGGTGATGTATAGCTCCAACGTACATACTCTCAGGTGGCAAGGCCGTAGGAGACGCGTCAATTCTTTGTAGAGGTGTATATTGAAGATGAAAAAGATGATTATTCCATTAAGTTTCAGGTGTGCAGCCGCAAGAAATCTCCTTCTTCTTCTAATATTTCGGCTGTATAACGTTCAGCCATCTTCAGAGTGAGCCGCAAGACTGCCACTGCAGAGCTCGCTTCGTCCCTTTATACTGTTGTACCGCGCGACTGCGCATGCGGCCACAGATGCAAATGCACCAGAGACGTTGGTCGGTGGCAGAGACGTGCAAAATGCGCGAGTTGTATCTATGACTCCGCAGTTGATCTTTGTTGGCATATCGATATATCATTGTGAGCTGCACTGTGACGACGTCTTTGCGAGTTTATTACAGCAAGTGCCGGATTCCATGATTTATCAAGATTAAAACCACTATCTCTATTAATTAAGTTCGTCGTCAAGCGAATTTCAATTGCCTCCTTTACTATCGAGTCCCAAAAGGATGATGTAGTTGCCAAAATTTCGACGTTGTCATACTACATACTGTGACCATTATCAATACAGTGCTCTGCCACTGCAGACATGTTAGGTTGTAAAAGTCGTGTGTACATCTGGTGTTCTGTACATCTTTCTTGGACAGTACGAGTTGTTTGTCCGATGTAAGAAAGGCCACATTCACATGGAATTTTGTAAACTCCAGATTTTCGGAGCAGCAAATCATCTTTGACGAAGCCCACGAGTGCAGCTGTCTTAGGTGGAGGACGAAAAATCACTTTTACTTTGTGTCTGCCGAGAATGCGTCCTATTTTTGATGAGAGGCTACCCACATATGGCAGGAAGGCCATCGATTTAAAGGTTTCTTCATCTTCTTCTGCTTTCTTTGTGGCCTCTTTCGGTTTCATTTTCAGTGCCCTCTGTATTTTTTGTGGAAAGTACCCATTGTCTTCAAACACTCAGCCGAGTTTCTTATGTGGTGAGTACATTTTCCCACAAGAGGCCTCAACAATGATGCCAGATGTTTGGCAATGTCATAGGTCGGAGAGCCTATGTTACTATGGGGCATAGAGGAACATCTTTCTTGTGGACCTTCGGTAGTCCATGAAGTCTAGGAGGCACCGGACCACTTGGTTTCAATCTCCGAACAACTTCTGGTGGAAAGGGAGAATCATTCAGAAGCGAAACAGTTTTCTTCGCCACTCGATTAGTGGGATCCCTGCTGATCTTCCGGTACATGCTATCACTCAATAAACTGTACATTTTATCATGGTATTCGTCCCGAGACAATAAAACAGTAGCATTACCTTTATCTGCTGGGAGTACCACCGTCTGAGTATCCAGGCGACGCTTGCGTAGAGAAGCCCTCTCTGCCACAGATATATTGCTCCTTTGTGAGCGAGCCTTCATAATTGCACAGCATCTTCAATGGCCCTGATAGACGAAGGCGATGGCAGAACCTGTGGCGTGGGTGCAAAATTCAGTCACTTACTCAAAACCATCATCGTAGAATCGTCCAAATCTCTACCTGTCATATTAATAACAGGGCGTCGAATCACAGTTTCTCGCTGCGATGTCGTCTTCAGTCGACTAAATTTTGCAGTCTGTCGGGATGTGGCCACCTCACGAATCCAGTCTGATTTGGCCCAAGTTGTACCATCAATCCAATTCCAAGAATCATAGGATATCTCCACAGACATCTTCAGGTGCAGGCGATACAGTTCTTCAAAAACCAGGTCTAATTTTCGGTGAAAAAAGTGGATCCTCTCCTTAACAATAGCAGAGCCAGCTTTTGTTACAATCTTATTCATAGACGTCGTTTTTATAAAATGCAGTAATCTGGCAAACTTCGGAATTATGCCCTGGTCACGGCACCTTAGTAAAAAACTTAAAGAGCTCAGTAATCTCGCTCTCAAGTGTCGAAGCTTATCCAATCGTCGAACATATAAAACCATCTCCTCCCCGCAGAGGTACTTGATGTGAATCTTCAGGTTTTGGCGGCGCAAAGACTGTTCCATTAAGTTTCGGGTGTGCAGCCGCAAGAAATCTCCTTCTTCTTCTAATATTTCGACTGTATAACGTTCAACCATAGTTTATGCTTCCCCCTCCGCCACCACCACCACCATTACGTGGTATGCCCAGTCACAGCCCCCTCTTTCCATCCCTCCTCTTCTAACTCTCCCATCGCCCTCGCTCTTTGTCGCCCCCTCTCCAGCTTCTTCCTCCCGCTCCTCTCCCTCTGATCCCTTCCCCCCACTCCCCCAGCCTGTCACTGCAGCTCCAGCTAGGGTGGTGTCCCGTCGGGCCACTGCCCGTGCCCAACTCTCCCCATCGCCTTCGCCATCACCGCCACCATCATCGCCGTCGCCGTCGCCTTCACCGTCACCATCTCCGGCGCTGACTGCAGCGTCCACGTCGGGACCTGCCCCTTCCCGCCACCTCCCTATAGCTCCTGTCCCTCATGTCACCACCCGCCCTTCTGCCGCCGTTAAACACCCTAGTGGCACCACCACCTCCTCCGCTCCCAAAAAAGCCCCACACCGTCCGCCTTCCCCCACTCCCCCAGGATGCCATGGATGTCTCCCCGCCCTGCCTCCTACTCCTCCTCCTCCCTCCCTCGCTCTTTATACAAATACCTTCTCTCCCGTTGCAATCCTTCCCTTCTCGAGGCCCGGAATCTCTCCCTTCTCCTCCGCCAACACTTCCCTGATGCCCCCATCTCTCTCCTCACTCCCAGGTGGGATTTCGTTCTCATCTCCTCCCCCAGCCCACCCCTCCATACTGACATCCTCTCCCGCCTCCCCATCACCAGTTTTGGCCCCAATGCCTCCCTCACCCCTGCTCCTTCCCCAACTCCTACCCACCAAACCCAACCCCCATGTCGCCCGCCAACCCTCACCACTGTGATCACTCGGGTCAGTCCGTCAATCACAGAGGATTTGGCGGAGCTCAAGGCGCACACCCACGCTGGAGGTGCAGGTGGACCGCCGCATTTTCAACTCGGCCGGCCCCACCCACCTTATGCGGGTTTTCTCCTGACCGTCTCCTGACCGTCCTGAAGGAGGGTGCCCTCCTCTTCAACCAGCGCTATAAGGTCGACCCCTCCCATTCCCCTCCTCAATCCATGCAGTGCCAGAGGTGTCTGCGCTATAACGCACACCCAACAGCCGAGTGCCGCGAGGCCCCCACCTGCCCGCATTGTAGGCAAGCGCACTTCCTCCAGCAGTGCCCTAACCTTCAATCCCCTCCGTCCTGCAATACCTGCAATCTCCCCCATCCCACCCACTCTCAAAAGTGTAAAGCCTGACCCCCTCCGACCACTCCTGAACTCACCATCCCTGTACGTCCTCTGGACGCCCCCACCCCTCCTGGCAATTTCTTTCGCCCACCCTTACCGCTGAGGACATCACCAGATTCCTCACCATCGTCCTTTACAGCGCCCCCACACCCTCCAACAGATATCCCTCGCTGCCCGTTCCATTTTCCAACTAAAAATGTATGCCACCTACTCCAACAACCAGGCCCATTTCACCTTCTCCCGTCTTGACACCCTCGCCTAAATCCCTGTCATGGCGCGACAGCACCGTATCCTTTTCAACAATATCCGCTCCCTTCCCGCCAACAAGAACCTCTTCCTGCACACCCTTGCCACCCACCATGTGGATGCCTTACTCCTCAATGAAACCATCCTCCAACCCCACCACACCATCCACAATTCACCCTATCTCCTTCACCACTCCGATAATCCCCTCCCGATTGAGCGTGGCGGAGTTGCCATTGGTCACCACCGCCATATCTCCATTCGGCTCCAACCTCTCCTTCCCGACCCCACCAAACACCTGATCCTTAGTCTCTTCTTTCCCGGCCTTACTGTTACCTGCACCACCATCTATGTCCGCCCTAACACCCCTATTCCCTTCGACTTCCTCTCCCACATTGACCGTACCTTCTCCTCCTATGTGATCGCCGCCGACCTCAACATCCATAGTCGTTCCGCCGCCCAGTAACGGCGGTGGCATCAGTTCCTCTCCTCGACCTCATCCCCATCCCCCAGCACACCCGTCCCGAATCCAACTCCACTCCTGATGTTATCCTTTCCTCCCCCAACCTCCTTCACCGCATAGTGGTGGATGTCCTGGAGCCTATTGGCAGTGACCATCTCCCTGTCCTCCTCACCATTTCCGATGGTCGTCGCCCCCGCTCCGACCGTCGTAATGACCATCCCCCTAAGTACGTCCATGACTATTCCCGTGCCAACTGGAATGCCTACCGGGATACCCTCTCCACCCAGGTCGATAGCCACCCCTTCACCTACCACCACCCTGACGATGTAACCCATACCGCCTCCTTTCTCCAGCAGACCTTGTCTGAGGCTGTGGAGGCCCACGTCCCTACTGTCGCCATCCACCCCCACCTTACCCCCATAGGGCGTCCTCCTCCTCCGTGAATCCCACCATCTCTACCGTGCCTTCCTCCACACGCGTGAGCCGGACACACTACGACGCCACCGGCAACTCCAGCGAGACATTCGTTATTTGCTCACTGCTAAGAAACGCCGGGACTGGCGACAGACATGCACCCGTTAAAATGCTACCCTACCTATCTACTCGTCCGAGTTCTGGTCAGCCTTCCGTCGCCTTACCGGAACTAAACCCTCCCCCTACTATCCTCTTGTCCATGATGATCACCCCTTCCCTGTCACCCTTAGTAAGGCCAATCACTTTGCCTCCTACCTCTCCACTGTGTTTTCCATCCCCAATGGTCCCCAGTTCGATTACTCCCTCTTTCCGGATGTCCGCGATAGAACTGACACCTCTGTATCTCCCCTCGCACCTGGTTTCCAGTTCTTGGACAACATTGCACACACGGAACTCAATGTCCCTATCACTACACAGCATCTCATTGCTACACTTTGCACAAAACGCAACACTGCTCCTGGTAACGATCGTGTCACCTACTGTCACCTTCGGTCTTCAGCAAGGTCCTGGGATCTATCCTCACCCAACGCATCCACCAGCATCTCCGCCAATACCGCCTCCTTCCCATTACCCAGCGTGGCTTTCGGCCATCCTTCTCTTACGACGACCTTCTCCTTCACCTCACTCATCTCCTTTCCGACCAGCTTAATTCCTGTCGCTCTGCAATCTTCCTCTCCCTGGACCTCGAACGTGCTTATGACTGCATATGGCATTCTGGTCTCCTCTTCAAGCTCCAAACCTTCGCCCTTCCCATTAACTACGTCCATCTGATAGGCTCCTTTCTCTCCCACCGTCCTTCCTACGTCACCATCCATAACACTGATTCCTACAACTTTTCCCCTTCCGCCGGTGTGCCCCAAGGTTCTGTCGTCTCCCGCCTTCTGTACCTTTTGTACACGGCGGACATGCCCCGCCGTCACCCCCCCCCCCCCCCCGTCCACCTTCTCCAGTTTACCAATGACACCACCATCCTTGCCCTTGCCCCCACTCTGCAGCGCTCCCAACACCTTCTCCAATCCCATCTTGAGCGGTTCACCACTTGGTGCAACCAGTGGTTGCTCAAGTTCAATCCCTCCAAAACCCAGGCGATCATTGTAGGCAAAACCACCCCTTCCTTCCAACTAATAGGTTTCTATCTCACCATCTATGGCCGTCCTATCGCCCTCACTCCCACCCTTAAGTACCTTGGCGTCACCCTCGATCGTCGCCTCTCCTGGACTCCACATTTCCGGACAATCCAAACCAAGGCACGCTCCCGACTCCATCTCCTCAAGCTCCTTTCTGGCCGTACGTGGGGTCTGGACCCCTCCACCATCCTCCACACCTATAAATCCCTCATCCGCCCTATCCTTTGTTACGCCCATGTGGCCTGGATCTCCACCCCCCCTACCTTTTATAAATCCCTTCAAATCCTTGAACGCCATGCTCTCCGCCTCGCCTATCGCATCCGTCTCCTCTCCCCCACACAGATCCTTTACGATCTCATTCCATTCCCCAACCTCCTTCTTTTCCTTGAAAGGATACGGATCCTGTACACCTCCCACAAACTCGATCCTCCTCACCTGCTTGTCTCGCCCATCCTCTCCCACCCCTGCCCGCTGCCGCGCCTGTATTCCCACGTCCCACCCGGTCTCCATCTCTCCCCCCTCCTTACCCTCTCCCAAGGTGGCTTCCGCCAGCTCCCCCTCCCTGATGATGTCCTCCTCCCCTCCAACTACCCCTCCTACCAACTTTGATCCTCCCTCCCTCTTCCTGTGTCTGTTCTTTTGGGCACCCCCCTCCATCCTCCCTTTCTCCCCACTCCTCCCCCGGGACTCCCCTCCCCTGTCCCTCTACTCCTCCTCCCATCTCCTCAGCCATTGGCATCTTTGTTCTCCCCTCTCCACCCTCTCCACCCCCCTCTCCCTTCTTCCCCTCTTGGCAGGTCCCCAGACTCGCACACACTACGTGAACTTTCGCGCTCTGGAGATCATCGCCATCAGTGTCGCATGTGTGTGACGTCGTTTTGTGTCTTTAGTGTCCGCCGTCACGCTTCTACGTTCACTTGTGCCATCGGAATCATCAGTGTTATGTGCGCCGTGTCAACGTGTTTTCAGTGTCGTTATCGTCGAGTGTGAACGGCTCCGTGTTTTTTGTGTATCTGTGACAACTAATTTTTTGCCCATTACTATGTTCATTCTGATTCTCCATTCTGTGTTCTATTATTGTCAACACTATGGCTGAAGAGCGGCGTATCATGCCGCTGACAGCCTACCTGATTGTTCGGGTATTAAAATAACAATAAACGAAAAAAAAAAACACTGGAGCGGCAGTCTTGCGGCTCACTCTGAAATTGGCTGAACGTTATACAGCCGAAATATTAGAAGAAGAAGGAGATTTCTTGCGGCTGCACACCAAAAACTTAATGGAACAGTCTTTGCACCGCCAAAACCTGAAGATTCACAAGATGAGATTATTTTTTTAAGATCTTGTAACATCACCACTGGTTTTGGGTACATGAATAAAATGATGACACCACCACGTTAGAGGCAATGGAGGCTGGTCGGACCAAATCCGACCAAACACACTTTAGGGACCACCTGCTGCTGCAACAAAAACGACCACCATTTTGTCGGACAATCACCACAACAGTGGGCTAGTCACGGGACCAGCGTTGCAATACAGACACAGCAAAGGGAGGCCAGCAGGGTGGCCGAGCGGTTATAGGCGCTTCAGTCAAGAACCGCGCGACTGCTACGGTCGCAGGTTCGAATCCTGCCTCGGGCATGGATGTGTATGATGTTCTTAGGTTAGTTAGGTTTAAGTAGTTCTAAGTTCTAGGGGACTGATGACCTAAGATGTTAAGTCCCTTAGTTCTCAGAGCCATTTTGAGCAAAGGGAGCGACACTTTGGCCTAATTATTTCACGCTCGAATCATAGGCTAAGTTGGGGTACATGACAGGAATCGATGGCTTGTCAAAATCGGTAAGCATCAAGCTCACATGAATATCCTGCATTTTTATGCAGGTCATTGCAGTCAGTGAGCCACAAGCTTTGAGAGCAGGCCCACTCTGCTGTACCAGATGGCGTTAATCTACAAGTTGCCACCATGAAACGGCTTCCACTAATTGCAGGCCTACTACTGATTCTGAGTCTGATGTTGTCAATTTAGCGCCTTCCAGTCAGTGAGCTACCTGTGGGCCTACTTCCAATTGCTGCCAGCCTCCTACCACGTACGGATACGGTTCGAGATCAGGGCGGCGCAACTCCACAGCCACCGTCGCCTGTGCAGTCACACATTCGCTGTCCAACCTCAACTACAAAGACAGGCAGCGCTGTTGTGAGCTGTCTTCCTCCACCCCACTCCTACAGCACACAGGTTTGCAGACTCTTAGCATCTGACATAGTCAACTTATTTCCACTGTTATGCGACAGTTTTCCTGGAAACAGCCACATAACGTATGGAAATTCATAACGAATGACCCATTTCATTGGATTATGAGCTGACGGCAAGGAATATGATAAAGAGCAGTACCAGAAATTATCGGTAACTGACTACTGCAAAGAAAAAGCACACAGACCACCAAATACAGCAAGAGTCATTTCACGGCAGGTATTCTGAGGAACAGGTGAGGATCTATAGCCTAATGCCACACAGTTCTCTGTGATACCACCAAGGTGCATCTCAAGCTTCATGGTCGACAGACAGGTAGGACTCCCTTTGGCACAAGCTCGCTCTTCCAACATTTTACAATATGGAAAGGCAGAAACGTTTTAACAGAAAACAATAAAGCAAAAAACAGAGGTTTCTTCTGGACAACACTGATGAATTCGAAAATGGAATGGGGACCCACATTTTTAGGCATTTGAAACAGGACGTGTTCACTTCACAAAAAATATATATTTACCTGACATAAGAATCAGAGGGTTTCACTCACTTACCAGGTAAGACAGAGGCATTCACGGTGCTGATGTAGCCCACCTCATTGGCCAGAGATAGGGCGAAGTGACTTTTTTCTGTGTAAGATTTAGGATGAACATTATAGCATAACCAGATAGAGAAGAGCTCAGGGAAGGGGAATACCCTGTTATAAGCAACACTTTTATCAGTCGATGATAAGAAGGTCAGGAACCCAGCCAGTCTGAATTCAATAACAGTTCGCGGTTTCCTTACAAAAACATTTGAGCGAAATCACTTCATCGCTTCTCCTCCATAGTCAACCTCATCTCAGCTTTCATCTTAGACGTGGTCGCCGCTGAGTATTATCACCAGACCTGATTTATCAAGGGACACAGAAAGATCTCGTATTGACTTGTAGCTTACTGTAGACAAGGTCGTTGGTGCCAACAATGTATGATTTTGCAGCCACCTCAGCCTTCATCTACAACGTTTCTGGTACCGAGCGCCGCCGGTTTCGAATCCGCGCCAGACGGCACGGACCTCGATTACCACTAGAGATCTCTGCAGCCGTCTCGCCATAAGCCGTGGCTGCGCGCATTCCTGGTCAGCACATAACGCGAGGGCGCCATGGTGGTGCACGTCGTCCCAGCAGCCAATTAAAAACAGCGCCTGCCTCTCACTCAGCAAGGCACTCCAATATTCGCGTGAGTCTATCGACATCTCGCCTACAGACGACGTGTATGCTTTACTTTGTTTCCATGTACAGGTGGACGTTTTGGATTCGTGAGGCTGTCACTTGTGACCCTGTTGCTTCTTGTGTGTTGTTGTTCGTAAGGTCTTGCTGGGTCATCTCCGGCTGTACCTCGCAATGAGTACCGCCCTTCGATTCATGCTTTGTCACTAATCGAAGTTTTAGGTTTGCAGGTGCCAGCCAGCCAGCCAGCCAGCCAGTAGCAGCAGCGGTCAAGCCAGCCAGCAGTGGGCCAGCCAGCCAGCCAGTCAGCAGCAGCAGTCCAGCCAGCCAGCAGCAGCAGTCCAACCAGCCAGCAGCAGCAGTCCAGCCAGCCAGCAGCGGCCGTCAGGCCAGCAGCAGCAGCGGCCCAGCCAGCAGCAGCAGCGGTCCAGCCAGCAGAAGCAGTCCAGCCAGCAGCATCAGCAGCAGCGGCGGTCCAGCCAGCCAACATCGGTGGTCCAGACAGCCAGCAGCAGCGGTCCAGCCAGCAGCAGCAGCAGCAGCAGTCCAGCCAGCCAGCAGTGGCGGTCCAGCCAGCAGCAGCAGCAGCAGCAGTCTAGCCAACCAGCAGCGGCGCTCCAGCCAGCAGCAGCAGCGGCCCAGCCAGCAGCAGCAGCGGTCCAGCCAGCAGCAGCAGCAGCAGCAGCAGTGGCGGCCCCGTCAGAGGCAGCAGCAGCTGCGGCGTTCCTGCCAGCAGTCACCAGCGCCAGCAGCGTGGGACTTTGGCCCTCGTCTTCGTCCGTCTTCGTCCATCCCCGGTTCTCCTCTCTCGTTTTCGTCCTGTACTGTCTCAGTTCCTACCTGTCATCATGTCAGCCCCCACCGACACTACACTACCACCACCACTGCAATAGTTTATACTTACCCCTCCGCCGCCATCACCACCATTATATGGTGTGCCCAGTCCTCCCCCTCTTTCCATCCCTCCTCTGCTCACTTTCCCTTCGCCCTCACTCTTCGTCGCCCCCTCCCCAGCTTTTTCCTCCCACGCCTCCACCTCCAATCCTTTCCCCCCACTCCCCCAGCCCATCACTGCAGCTCCAGCTTGGGTGGTGGCCCGATGGGCCACTGACCATGCCCAGCTCTCCCCCTCGCCTTTGCCATCACCGTCATCTCCGTCATCGCCGTCGCCGTCGCCTTCACCATCGACATCTCCGGCGCCAGCTCCTGCGTCCCTCCTCGAGGCCCGGAACACTTCCCTGGAGCCCCCATCTCCCTCCTCACTCCTTGAAGAGACTGTTATCATCTCCTCCCCAATCCCCACCCTTCATACTGACATCCTTTCCCGTATCCCCATCACCTGGTTTGGCCCCAACGCCTCCCTCACCCCTGCTTCTTCTCTGTCTCCTACCCACCAACCCCAACCCCCACGTCACCCACCAACCCTCACCGCCGTGATCACTCGGCCTAGTCCGATGATCATGGAGGAGGAGGTGTTGGCGGAGCTCAAGGCACATAACTCTTTGGAGGTCTGGGCAGTCCGCCGCATTTTTAACTCTGCCAGCCCCACCCACCTTATGCGGGTTTTTTCAGAAGACGCCCCCTCCATTGACCGCCTCCTGAAGGAGGGTGCCCTCATTTTCAACCAAAGATACAAAGTCGACCACTTCTGTTTCCCTCCTCAATCCCTCTGCTGCCAGAAGGCCTGCACTACAACACACACACAACATCTGAGTGCTGCGAGGCCCCACCTGCCCACACTGTAAGCAAGCACACTTCCTCTGGCAGTACCCTAACCTTCAGTTCCCTCCCTCCTGTAATACCTGTAATCTCCCACCTCCCACCTACTCCCAGAAGTGTAAAGCCCGACCCCCCATCGACCACTCCTGAACTCACCTGGCAATTCCCTTCATTCCCCCCCCCCCTGCTGAGGACATCATCAGGTTCCTCACCCATTGTTCTTTAGAATGTCCACCCTTTCCAGCGCCATCACACCCTCCAGCAGATATCCCTTGCCGCCCATTCCGTCTTCCACATTAAAATGTATGCCACCCACTCCAACAACCAGGCCCATTTCACCTTCTCCCATCTTGGCACCCTCGTCTAAATCCCTGTCATGAGGCGACAGCATCGTATCCTGTTCAAAAACATCCATTCCCTTCCCACCAACAAGAACCTCTTCATGCACACCCTCGCAACCCACCATGTGGATGCCTTCCTCTTCAATGAAACCTTTCTTCAGCCCCATCACACCATTCACACCTCACCCTACCTCCTTCACCGCTCCGATAATCCCTTCCCGATAGCACGTGGTGGAGTTGCCATTGGTCACCACCACCAGTTTGGCTCCAACCTCCCCTTCCCGACCCCACCGAACACCTGATCCTCAGTCTCTTCTTCCCTGTCCTTGCCATCACCTGCGCCACCATCTATGTCCACCCTAACGCCCCTGTTCCTTTTGACTTCCTCTCCCACACTGACCATACCTTCTCCTCCTACGTGATCTCCGCCGACCTCAATATTCCTCCTCCCAGTTGTGGCGGTGGCATCGGTTCCTCTCCTCCCTTCAAAGTGGCCTCGACCCCATTCCCCAGCACACCTGCCCCAAATCCAACTCCACTGCTGATGTCCTTTCCTCCCCTAACCTCCTTGGCCGCATAACGGTGGATGTCCTGGACCCCATTGGTAATAACCATCTCCCTGTCCTCCTGACTGTTTCAGGTGGTCGTCGCCCCACCCCGATCCCCCCCTACGACCCGACCCCGAAGTACGTCCATGATTATTCCCATACCGACTGGAATGCCTACCGGGATACCCTATCCACCCAGGTCAATGGCCACCTCTTCATCTACTACCACCTGGATGATATTACCCATGCCACCTCCTTTCTCCAGCAGACCTTGTCTGAGGCCGTGGAGGACCACGTCCCTTCTGTCATCCACCCCCACCATCCTACCTTACCCCCACAGGCCGTCCTCCTCCTCTGTAAATCCCACCCTCTCTACCGTGCATTCCTCCGCACACATGACCCGGACACACAACGACGCCACTGGCAACTCCAGAGACACATCTGTTACTTGTTCGCGGCTAAGAAACGCCAGGACTGGCGACAGACATGCACCCATTTAATTGCTACCCTTCCTATCTACTCGTCCAAGTACTGGTCAGCCTTCCCGCCGCTTTACTGGATCTAACCCCCTCCCCCTACTATCCTCTCCTTCATGACAACCAACCCTTCCCTGACAACATTAGTAAGGCCAATCACTTTGCTCCCTACCTCTCCAATGTCTTTACCATCCCTGACGATCCCCAGTTCGATTACTCCGTCTTCCCAGACGTCCGCAATCTAACTGACACCTCTGTCCCTCCCCTTGCACCTGGTTTCCAGGACCTGGACACAGAACTCAATGCCCCTATCACTACCCAGGGTCTCATCGCTACACTCCGCACAAAACCCAACACCGCTCCTGGTCACGATCGTGTCACCTATCGCCACCTTCGTGAAGCTCCTGCCTCTTTCCACCCTGGCCAGGCTCTTCACTGTAGTCCTGTCCACCGGCTACTACCCCGACCTGTGGAAAACCTCCTGTATCCTGATGTCCATTAAACCCAGTAAACTGCCATCTTCTGTCTCCTCCTACCGTCCCATCTGCCTTGCCTTCAGCAAGGTCCTGGAATCCACCCTCACCCAACGCATCCACCAGCACCTCTGCCAGCACCCCGTCCTTCCTGTTACCCAGTGTGGCTTTCGGCCATCCTTCTCTTCCGATGACCTTCCCCTTTTACCTCACTCATCTCCTCTCCGAACAGCTTAATTCCTGTCATTCCATTATCTTCCTCTCCCTTGACCTTGAACGAGCCTATGACCACGTGTGGCATTCTGCTCCCCTCTTCAAGCTCCAAACCTTCGCCCTTCCTATTAACTGCATCCGTCTGATCAGCTCCTTTCTATCCCAACGTCCTTCCTACGTCACCATCCACAACACGGATTCCTACACCTTTTTCCCCTCTGCCCGTGTGCCCCAGGGTTCCGTACCCTCTTCTGTACTTCTTGTATATGGCGGACATGCCGCCGCCTTCACCCCCCACACACCTTCTCCAGTACACCGATGACACCGCCTTCCTTGCCCTTGCTCCCACCCTGTAGCGCTCCCAACACCTTCTCCAATCCCATCTTGACCAGTTCACCGCTTGGATCAATCAGTGGTTGCTTAAGGTCAATCCTGCTAAAACCCAGGCGATCATAGTAGGCAAGGCCATCCCTTCCTTCCGCCTCCGCGATTTCTACATCACCATCTATGGCCGTCCTATCGTCCTCACCCCCACCCTTAAGTACCCTGGTGTCACCCCCGACCGTCACCTCTCCTGGACTCCCACTTCCGGATGATCCAAGCCAAGGCACGCTCCCGACTATGTCTCCTCAAACTCCTTTCCAGCTGAACTTGGGGTTTGGACTGCTCCACCATCCTCCATACCTATAAATCCATCATTCACCCTATCCTTTGCTGCGCCCACCCTTCCTGGATCTCCACTCCCCCAACCTTTCACAAATTCCTTCAGATCCCAGAACGCCATGCTCTTCGCCTCGCCTATCGCATCTGTCTCCCCTCCCTCATGCGGGTCCTGTACGACCTAATTCCCTTCCCCCACCTCTTCCTTTTCCTCGAACGGATACGGATCCTCTACACCTCCTGCAAACTCGATCCTCCTCACCCGCTGGTCTCTCCCATCCTCTCCCGCCCCCGTCCGCTGCCGCGCCTGTACTTCCAAGTCCCACCTGCTCTCCATCTCTCCACCCTCCACACCCTCTCCCAAGGAGGCTTCTGCCAGCTCCCCCTCCCTGATGATGCCCTCCTCCCTCCATCTACCCCCTACCAACTTTGATCCTCCCTCTCTCTTCCTGTGTTTGTTCCTTTGGGCACCCTCTCTCCCTTCTCTCCCCCTTCCCTCCCTGCTCCCTTTCTCCCCACTCCTCCCCTGGGCTTCCCCTACCCCCGTACCTCCACTCCTCCTCCCATCTCCCCTGCCTTGGCGTCTTTGCTCTCCCCTCTCCCTCCCCCTTACCCTTCTTTCCCTCTTGGGGGGTCCCTGGACTCGCACACGTTACGTGGACATTCGCGCGCTGGAGATCATCGCCATCCGTTTCTCGTGTGTGCCATCGTGTTTTGTGTTTTGTGTTCGCCGTCACGCTCCAACGTTCACATGTGCCATCGAAATCATCAGTGTTTGTGCGTCGTGTCAACAGTTTGTATTGTGGATTATCGTCGAGTGTGAACGGCTCCGTGTTTTTGTATTCTGTGTCTACTGTTTTTTAGCCGCCATTATGTCAATTATGTGTATTCTTTGTGTTTTGTCATTGTTTACTCTAAGGCTGAAGAGCAGCGTAGAATGCTGCTGCCAGCCTACCTGTTGTACAGGTATTAAAATTATAATAAAGGAAAAAAAACTTGCTGGGTCGTCGGTCGTTGTCCGTGTCCGTACTTTCCCATTCCACTCCCGTTTGGTCCCGCCGCGCATCATTTTCGGCAATCTCGCGACCGGAACGGTCGCGGTTACAACAATATTATGGTAAGACAGAAGCACAACCGTGACATGATGTGCGGTGAAACTAAAGTCATTTTGTAACATTTTTATCGTTTCAAGCTTCACTTTGAGGGCTTCTATTCCAATAAGTGTACAGTCGGCTTTCAGCTGTAACCACACGTGTGATATGTTTCCTTCTGTACTACTATCTGTTTTCACTTAACATCACGACAGTCACTGGACACTTCATGAAGACAGTTCACTTGGTCTATTATTAGTTTCTCTTTCCCCGAGCCCTATGTTAGATATTCCAAGGTCTTATTACATTAGTGATGCCACTTTTTATCAGCTGATATGTCAATAATTTTATCGGAATAAATCAGATTGCATTTTCACAGAATAAGCTTTTAATTCCAATCACTGTAGAATGTTGTGACCAAAGGAATTGTGAATTAGCTCGATTGTTTCGGATTACGAGGCTCTTTCTTTATTAGCTTCCTAGCAGAGTAACCTGAGTTGCCTGGGTGTGTATTTATTCCAATCTTCGATTAGCCTATACCGTCACTCCCTCTATCCCTGTCCATAGCATTCATCCCTCCTCCCTGTCCCACCTCCAACACCCTGTTCATCTTTTAACCCTACCACTACTGTTGCAATTTAGTATGGTTTTACCTAAATAACGGGAAACCCTCTCTCTGTGTTGCCACATACACTACACCCGAACAGAACAAATAGTCGTGTCACGGGAAAAGCCACGTGTAACCCTCTTACTGAAATTTAGTTAAGTTTCCCAATAAAGTACACTATGGGAGGGTGGTCCTGTTAATAGGAAAAGCTAATCAATGGAGTTACGCTTTATACAGGATTTGACTGTGTGTTGTGTCTAATGGAAAAGTAAATCAGACTATTCAATTGTTTTCCTAAGTTCTTACCCAGCGGTTAGAAAGAAATGCAGTATGAATAGTATTATATTGAAGCTAGGACAACTCAGTTCCAAGTTAATTTAGTGGCTAAAACAAGTACTAATGGTCGCCAGCCTACGCAGACAATAAAACAGTGAAGTATGGGAAAAGCAGAAGTATGAATTTTGCCTACTTTCTTGCTACTGCTTAATTTGATTCTTCAAATAAATGTTACTCCACTTAAACAATGGTGCACTACACCCTTATACACTACGTTTTTTAAAGGGGAAAAAGCCCAGTAGATAACTTCAAGGGAGCTAAAAAATTGGCCAGGGGGGACCTTTAGAAAAGCATTTCCTATAATCAAAAAACTTCAATACTAAAATACTCAGATACTAAAGCACACACGTTTGTTACTGAACATTTCACTTCAAGAAATCTTCCTTCTTACTGGAATTTTCTTTCAAAAGCTATTATTTTTTTAACTAGCTCTGTATGAGCCGTGCGCGGCTCGTGGTCATCCCGTTTATTGTTTGTCATGCCTGCTGCCTCGTTTTCTTATCCCATTTACTGGCTTCACTAACTTTCTGCCTTACGTCCCCGTGAGTGGCAGCAGCAGCGCTTATCGATAAAAGCTCTGCCGTAATATCTCTGGAGCGACCGACAGTATTTTCCGGATCGTCGTGTGTCTGAAGTCAGTCGGGCAAGGAGCAGCAGTCGGGGACGGAGCAGCGGTCGGTGACGAAGGAGCGTCGGGAACGGTGCACCAGTGAGATGCGGACAGCCGGTACTTGTCGACCGCTGGCGGCACCCATGGACTGTCCGACTGAGGCAGACTGGAGCGGGAACGACCGTTGGTTGGTTGTTCTGTCGGTCGTCTCACCTGCCGACGTGCATTTGATCTTTTGACCGTTTCCGGGTGTGGGCAGTGGGTCGGTGGCGGCGGAGCAGCGAGGAAGTCTCTGCAGCTTGGGATCAGGCCGGGGCCACTGGCGGTCTGCAGGTGCAGTCAGAGTTGTGTGGCACTAGCCGCGAGTTCATCACCCACTGCACCTGCATACTGGAGTTCAGTAATCAGTGAACCTGTCATGAAAGCTCAACCATTGTGACATCTCTTCGTTGATTGCTAGTTGTTGCATCCTCGGCTGTCCCCGCAAGCAAGCACCCGTGTGGTTGATTATGTAGACCACGCCGACTTATTTGCTGCACATGACTTCGAGCGACATTGAAAGACCTGTTTCTCTAAACTTATTTATTTCTTACTCTTCATAATAACTTTCCCAAATATAATCTGTACTTTTGGTTACATCTGAGTCATGCCTTCCCCGGTCTTTTGTTAGTGTGTTTAATGGTTGAGTTCTGCTTCCATACTTCACACACTTGTATTTGGGGCATCGTTTTCTGCGTAGAGCACAGCTGCAGTCCTTCTTGGGATCGTGGTGTGATCCATTCTGCCTTATCTTCCAGTAGAAACCATGGGCGGCAAAACAGGTCAACAGATGGCGGCGTTGAAATTTCGGTCCTTTCGAAGTATTTGAATTCATCGCTTCAATTTCCATAATATCCATCGGTGCGTCCCTGGCTTTGTTGTTTCTCTCCTCGGTGACAGTTTTGTATATTTGTATATCAAAAAGACTGAAGGATGGTCTAATATATTTTAAGTTTCTTAAGGTTTTTCACCGTCAGACAGGTCGAAATCTGCTTGTGGCATCTAGCATTACTTTGAGATTGAACAGCGTTATCGCAATTGTCAGGAATAAATTTTGGAGCTTAGGAAAGTCGTAAATTGATTTTGTTGTGGCCGTCACTCACTCTTGTATATCCAGACAGAAAGTGTTTGTTTCTTTTATTTGGCCTCCCGGGTTTGTACTTTATTTATCCATTGAGAACACATATTTACATAGAATACGTGGCTGTGCAGAGAAAATATTTAGATGTATATTTGCAGAGTTGAACGTTCAAGCCGTCAATTTTTTCCACAACAAATATTTAACAATTGAATGATAAATAAATTAGATATTTGTATGCAACCAATTCACGTTACTTCTTATGTTAAATAATAAATAATAAAAAGAAAAGGAAATACACTCCTGGAAATGGAAAAAAGAACACATTGACACCGGTGTGTCAGACCCACCATATTTGCTCCGGACACTGCGAGAGGGCTGTACAAGCAATGATCACACGCACGGCACAGCGGACACACCAGGAACCGCGGTGTTGGCCGTCGAATGGCGCTAGCTGCGCAGCATTTGTGCACCGCCGCCGTCAGTGTCAACCAGTTTGCCGTGGCATACGGAGCTCCATCGCAGTCTTTAACACTGGTAGCATGCCGCGACAGCGTGGACGTGAACCGTATGTGCAGTTGACGGACTTTGAGCGAGGGCGTATAGTGGGCATGCGGGAGGCCGGGTCGACGTACCGCCGAATTGCTCAACACGTGGGGCGTGAGGTCTCCACAGTACATCGATGTTGTCGCCAGTGGTCGGCGGAAGGTGCACGTGCCCGTCGACCTGGGACCGGACCGCAGCGACGCACAGATGCACGCCAAGACCGTAGGATCCTACGCAGTGCCGTAGGGGACCGCATCGCCACTTCCCAGCAAATTAGGGACACTGTTGCTCCTGGGGTATCGGCGAGGACCATTCGCAACCGTCTCCATGAAGCTGGGCTACGGTCCCGTACACCGTTAGGCCGTCTTCCGCTCACGCCCCAACATCGTGCAGCCCGCCTCCAGTGGTGTCGCGACAGGCGTGAATGGAGGGACGAATGGAGACGTGTCGTCTTCAGCGATGAGAGTCGCTTCTGCCTTGGTGCCAATGATGGTCGTATGCGTGTTTGGCGCCGTGCAGGTGAGCGCCACAATCAGGATTGCATACGACCGAGGCACACAGGGCCAACACCCGGCATCATGGTGTGGGGAGCGATCTCCTACACTGGCCGTACACCACTGGTGATCGTCGAGGGGACACTGAATAGTGCACGGTACATCAAAACCGTCATCGAACCCATCGTTCTACCATTCCTAGACCGGCAAGGGAACTTGCTGTTCCAACAGGACAATGCACGTCCGCATGTATCCCGTGCCACCCAACGTGCTCTAGAAGGTGTAAGTCAACTACCCTGGCCAGCAAGATCTCCGGATCTGTCCCCCATTGAGCATGTTTGGGACTGGATGAAGCGTCGTCTCACGCGGTCTGCACGTCCAGCACGAACGCTGGTCCAACTGAGGCGCCAGGTGGAAATGGCATGGCAAGCCGTTCCACAGGACTACATCCAGCATCTCTACGATCGTCTCCATGGGAGAATAGCTGCCTGCATTGCTGCGAAAGGTGGATATACACTGTACTAGTGCCGACATTGTGCATGCTCTGTTGCCTGTGTCTATGTGCCTGTGGTTATGACAGTGTGATCATGTGATGTATCTGACCCCAGGAATGTGTCAATAAAGTTTCCCCTTCCTGGGACAATGAATTCACGGTGTTCTTATTTCAATTTCCAGGAGTGTATGAGTGCTACAGATTGTTCCCTCCACTCTTAAAAAATTGACAATCGCTTTATACTGACGAATGTCTTTAGAAAGCAGAAGAGAAGATGCTAATTGAGGGAATAGATAGCCAGTACTATAATAATTGCCAGACGTTCCGTTCTTTCATTCGAATATTCTGAACACGGAGACAAGATGTGGCTTACATCAGGTTCTGAAACGCAATCACACTCACATGCAGGGGAATTGTTGATTTTGATTCTATACAGATGAACAGGAAACCAGGAATGGTTAAGGTGGAGTCAAATGATGGAAATCGTAGATCTTCCAAAATACTTCCTCATAAACCATGGCCTTGTAGGAATTTGGGATTTAAATGCGGCATAGTTCCGAGCTTTCGTTTGTTGGGTCACATTGTACATCTTTTGCCATTGCTGTTTTCTGTGGCTATTGGCTTCACCTAAGTAGTGTATATACGCTAATTTTAAATCGAGAACAATTCCCGTGGATGCAGAAAGTGGTTCCAGTTGTTTTTGTCCTTATTCCCATCGTTTTGAAGCTAGACACGAATTCCAATGCTGATTACCACAAATGACATTCTTCCGCTTCTTCTAAATTTCATTAATTTCAACTTTGAGATGTTTATTTTCATTGTGTTCTCTAGTGCCCATTTTCTGGTGGTTCCTATGTTTGCTTGTGCATTAGCTCTTCTAGGCGTCTGAAGAGAGTGGTCATGCCATCTGCATATGTAAGCAGTCTTACTTTTGATGTGGTCACAGCCTACCCTGCCATACGTTGAGGAGTATCTTCTTGTAGTACCTTCTGATGATACAGTCAGATTCAAATTGCAATGTCTAAAAGCCTTTTTCATTTAAACATTGTCGAGTGGAGATAGATTGAGTAAAATGATCGATTTTATACTAAAGGTTAGTTTTATGGAAACCTCTAAAACTAAGTCAAAGTCTAAAAGTGTAGTGTCCGTGATAAGTGTTCGCTGGAAGGAGAGAGTATTTTGTGAAAAATTAAAATTTTATGAAAAATAAAGTATAGAAATGAATGTGATAAATGTACTGTCTGTGTCATTCTAAAAGTAATAGAATATGTAACTCATTTAAACAAAATCATGAAGGTAGGGAATCCACTATGGGTTTTCGGCCGCCAGTCGGCTGGATGATCTCGGGGCGAGCACCGCAAAGGAGGAAAGAACGGAAAACTAGAGCAGGTGCAGTCGAGCCTTGACAGTCTACGTATCGTGGCGTGCCTTGTCTGGCGATTTGATCCTTAAGCAATAACAGTTCAGAGTGAAAGTGCTTAACATTTCGTATGGCAGTGGTTTATAGTTCCTAAAGTCGTCTCCAGTTTATTTTGTGTCGGAAAACATGAATACTTGACTGCTTCAATATGATGGAATATGGAGCGAATGATACAGCGAGTTAACACGGGTACCGCATGTGGGTGGTAGTTATTAATTAATTCCCTCACTAAAGACGTGAAGAACCTATTTAAATTTTCATGCAGCAAGCACAAGCGTCAAAACCGATACGACTGCAACGATACAGGCACAACATTTGCTTATAAATAGTCTTTAGCAGCGTATCAGAATGTTACAGTCAACCCCATTGCAAAGTTCTAATGTAGTATCGTTAAAAGTGTTTGTTAGAATCGTTGTCCCAAAGTCATATACCAATCAAAAGTGCCCTGGCATTTGTTAAATGTGATTTTTGTGTCACTCTGTAGGGTCAGGACATTAATTAATTTTGGTGTTACGAAAACCTTGCAGTGTCATATAAAAGTTCCAAGAATAATTGTTTACTTTCAATTTGAAGAGACAACAAGTATGGTCGCTTTGATAGATCAATTTAATGATATTTCTTACCTTTAAATGTATTTTATAAGAATATTAACTTAAATAATTATTCAATGTAAAGACGGCAGCCATTAACGCACGTAAAATATGTCAGTCTGCCTCCATCTTGTTTACAAGTAAAATTGTTGCTACAAAAGTCATTAATGTAAATTTTCTTCTGGTACATTTAAAGAAATATAAACTGAAATGAAGTACAGAAATTGCTCCTTCAGAGCTGGCGACCAAAAGAATCGTCGTAGATATAATTTTCTTTTAGTGAATCTGTCGTAAGGTAACGCTACTTAGCTGCAAGCTGTATGCTACAGGGATGCGGATAAAACCAAATCCAGGTAGGTCATGTAAAAAGTTGTTTGTGTTTACTAACTGTGTGGTGTACCAATCTGAAAATGAAACCCCGTTATCCACACCTCGCTTTGGAGAAAAGTTTAAAACATAAATTGGTGCCTTGCTAGTAATAGTATTCTGTTAGGTAACACGCGTCGAAATTTGTGTTAGAGATTGTTGTTAATATTAGTAAAAAGAGTGTAATGTAGTGCAGTTTTAATGCAAATGCTCTACTGGACGAAAAAGTGCTGCATTTTTCTAAGAAGCGATACATAGTGCGTGTTTGTAAGGCAGTCCAAGCAGGTAGCGGTACACGCGTGGGGTGCCGTAAACCCAACCGCTAAACTGATTCACTTTCCGTAGCGCTGTCAGTGCTACAGAACGACACAGAAATTATTCTGCGGATTATTTCTTCCATGTAACGCAATATTAGCGAGTCATACAGATAAATATTGTTACGTTCGTAGTTAAAAAGCATTCCTTTCCCTGCTGTGTAATGTTAAAAACTGTTCGATTACACGCGATTTGGACATATAAAATACAAAGGCGAATCGGTCACACGTGCAATAGGCGGGTCCAGTTACAACCTCTCTTGTTTATTTGGTGCTCTTTAATATAGATAGTCCATCGTATACTGCTACATGGTCTGTGTGTAGTATCGGCTTGTTTATTTCTAATTCACGGCTTGATTTACCTACTATATTCTATAGCTCCTTGATGAGGATATTCCTGTTGATACTGTCGAAAGCTTTAGAGTATATAAAGACCGCGTATAGTGTGGTAGCGGGTTGCGCTAGAGTCGTTGTTATTTCTTGAATAATTTCTTGAACAGCGTGCAGCGTTGATCAGCTTAGTGCGATTTCGTATTGATTCATTATGATTAACATATCGCTTTCCAGAGCGATTCCTTTGAAGTAATTTGGGTCGTCTTTCCTGTCTTGTAGAGTGATGTTGTGTCATCGTCCACTGTTGGGAGACTGAGTTGTTCTTGAAGCCCTCATAAATAGGCATGCCAGAGGTTTTGCCATGTGTATCCCACGTTGCTTCGCGGCGTTGTTATTCTTTCCATTACTTTTGAGATGAGTGGCTGTAAATAGACCCATGACTTGTATGTCTGCTGCGTAAAGTGTGAAGCGGTTTGAAATTCTGCCCTCCTCTCGGAGAAGGGTATTGAAGTATAGTTGCAATTGCTCCATGTTTACAAAAATGGTTGATTTCAGTTTCTTTGATGATCTTAAGATTTTGTACGGTTTCATTCCTGTCTAAGTAATTAATTTCTGTTCTGCAAGGAGATCAAATGTTTTCTTCTTTTCTTTCAGTAGGCATTCTTCAGCATACTCTGCTAGGGTGTCGTTTCCGTGTTCCCTGGCTTCATAGAGGAATACAGAGTCCATTGTCTGGTATGGAAACATTCATCACGAAACCATGGCTTTGCGAAGTGTCTGAATCTGGTTACTTCAGTGGCGGCGTGTGTGATTATGTTGTTCAGAGGTTCTGTTGCCTTACCTATGTTCCCTACCACATGATATGGATTACTGTTGGTGGCTCTGATTTGTTCGCAATCCATCTTTCTACATTTATGTTCCAAGTTGTAACATACGATTTAAATCTCTTACCTGGGGGCTCCTGTGTTTATTTGGACTGTAGCGTTGCAGGATGTTTCCTAGTAGTGACTTTTTCCACTTCCACCTGGGTCTTCATGAAGATAAGGTCGATTGTTCTCCATATGTTGCGTGCTGTATACATATACCCCCTGTTCTGATTTAACAGTCTCAGCCGGTAGTCCATGAGAAAATCTGTGACTATTTGGGTTAGAATTCCATTTATCTATCCTGGTAATTAAGAGCCCCTAGCAGATTTGTTGGCTACCAACTTCATGTTCCCCAGTGCCTTTCCCAGCTAGTCGATGATGCTCTCGAGATCACTAGTGGGCATGAAGAAAGCGCCTATTATATCTTGCCATTGACTGCTGTTAGTGTATTATCTGTATGAGTTCTAGATAACAAATTTATTATAAACAGTGTACGGTATTCTTATGTAAAAAATGTTTCAACAATTATCAACCGCACTGTAAAAAAAAAAAAAAAAAAAAAAAAAAAAAAAAAAAAAAAAAGGGAGAGAGAGAGAGAAAGGAACTGATAATACAGCATGTCTGTAGCACATGAGCACATGATACGAATACATGACAGGAAGTACTATTTGAATAACACAAACGTTTTATTATTCCGTAACTGTTTATACAATATGAGAAATGGCTCTTATCGTCATAAATTTGAGAGCACTTAGATGTGCTTCTTTATCACTGCTACGTGGGACATCAGTGATTGCATATTTTCAATTAATTTAATGAGGTAATGAATTGTAGATAAAGACTCAAGATCTGGAATTAACCTCTGTGGATTAAAATACCAAGATTACAGCGGAATTAAATTGAACATCAGAATCAGTGTTATATGTCTCAGTGTTTCGCAATAGCAGAGAAATAATTCATTTATTGCTGATCCTGAAACCATCAAAAAGCAGGAAAATGCGGTATAAATAAGAACTTCTCATTTCTCTTACCTATCAATATATCGTATAGAAAACTCGAGACTGGCTCACGGTAAGAGAAAACTGCAAGTCAAACCCTATAAGGGATCATGCCGCTTTTCGAATAAGAACTACACATTTCAAACAGGGCTCACCAAGATCGCAGATTGCTTCAATTTTAATTGCTTTATGCCACTTCACTGCACAGAAAATGCGATTCGCAAATATTTCGATATTACCGCTGATACAAACCCTGGCTGCAAGTTATACATCACTCATTACTTTCGTGATATATTTCGTGGCAGCCTCCTTTCTTATGATCCCACAAAACACAACCAACCACGGAAAACATTGTGTGTTTCAAACTTGTAGGCAGGTGATCAGATAGCATGATTACGTACGTGTCATCTGTCAGAGTCGTATCTAGACGTATCAGGGGTCCCATATCACTCCAATTGCACACACCCCACACCTATACAGAGCCTCCACCATCTTGAACAGTCTCCTGCTGACATGCAGGTTCCGCGGATTCATGAGGTTGTCTCCACAGCCTTACACGTCCAGCCGCTTGATACACTTTGAAACGAGACTCGTCCGACCAGGCAACATGTTTCCAGTCGTCAACAGTGCAATGTCGGTGTTGACGAGCCTAGGCGAGGCGTAAAGTTTTGTGTCGCGCAATCGTCAAGGATACAGCGAGTGAGTCTTCGGCTCCGAGAGCCCATGTAGATGATGTTTCGCTTAATGTTTTGCACGCTGACACTTATTGATGGCCTAGCATTGAAATCTGCAGCAATTTGCGGAAAGGTTGCACTTCTGTCACTTTGAACGATTCTCTTCAGTCGTCGTTGGTCTCATTCTTGAAAGACGATTTTCCGGCCGCAGCGTTGTTGGAGATTTGATGTTTTGCCGGATTCCTGATGTTCACGGTACTCTCGTGAAATGGTCGTACGGGAAACTCACCACATCATCGCTACCTCCGAGATGCTGTGCCCCAACACCACGTTCAATCTCACTTAAATCTTGGTAACTTGTCAATATAGCAGCATTAACTGATCTAACAACTACGACAGACATTTGCTGTCTTATAAAGGGGTTGCCTGCCGCAGCGCAGTCTGCTGCCTTTATTACATATCTTTGTGTTTGAATACGCAGACCTATACGAGTTTCGTTGGCGCTTCAGTGTTTGTTGGGATTCTCGCTGGTAACTTAGGAGAGCAAATGATACTGTGTGCAAAATGTCTGATACTACCAACATTGTTAGATGCTGCATTTCATTTCGGATATATGTTATTTGTAACTGTGAATATCGTTCGTACATGACCCATTACGCCATTGTGTACCACCTGCTCTGACACGACAATCATGTGTTGCTTGAGGCTTTGCCGACGGACTCGTTATAAATATGGTCCTCGGACGAGACGTCGAGGTAGTGGTTGACGGTAGTAGCTGTCTGTAAGGAAGTCTGAAGACTATACGACTTCGACACTCCCTTGTCTCCAGGAGCTACATATCTTCGCTGCCAATGTCGTGTGCCTAGAATACCTACATTTAAAGTATACATTAAGCTACACCACTTCAAATTCAATTACATATAACATTTCTGTGATTGTAAAGTCTATATGTCATGTTTGCTTTCGTTTACGAGTACACAGACGCACAGAACAAAGAAGCATTGTCTGGAAACTAAAACTGACTAATTGATTCACTTGTTGTTATGTCAGAATAGTCTCTAGAACTCTCTTTCGTTAAATATTTATTTATTTATTATTATTATTATTATGTATATGAGTTGTTTTTAATTCATCATTTGAAAGATCAATGTTATTAACTTCGCCATTTTTATTTTTGCTTGTTTTTTTTTTTGTTTGTTTCTTTCCGACACCAGCAGCAATGTCCCCGTCGTCCCCAAACTGTCTAAGCCTCGGGTTGTTGCTTTGGAAGCAGACAACAAAACCAACGTAGGAAATGATGGAGAAACCTGCACCACTGTGTTCTTGGAGACATCTTGCCATTCTAACCTCAACTGAAACACTGGACATCACGAGAGCCTTTTCTTCAATCAGTGTATAGTCGTTGTAGTTCGTTTCTTGGTAGTTCTGATGTTTTACACAAAAAATTGCAGCACGTTTTGCTGATAGCCATACAGGCACAAGGAGGATTCCTACTTCAGCGTCACCGTTGTATTCTTCGTAAGAATTGCTGATATATGGCAAAATTAACTAAAGGAGGACACTACCCCTTCTTTTGAGAATGCCTAGCTTCTCGGAAGGTTCGCCTTGACGTGTTCTTGGAGCGCTTAAGACATGTTTTGGAACGTCGCCAGCTGCTGCTAGGGGCTGCTGGGCAGCTGGGCAGCTGGAGGCCCCTGAGTCCGCATGCTGCTGTCTCAGCAGCGCTCAGACCAGCTGGACGCAGCACAGCGCGGGCGGCGGCGACGATGCAGAGCGGCGCTCCCTGCGTGCTGGCGGCGGGCGACCGCACTTTGTAACTATAACTACTCCCATTGTGTTATTCACAACGTTAAGTACTCTCTTTCTTATTCGCACTTCATAATGCTTTGAAATGTCGCGTACGAGAAGGAATGCCACTTTCGGCAATCGTTAATACATGCTGCGAGTAACTAGAGCGTTCGCACAATAACGTGGCCACTAGATGCACAACCAGGGCACGTATGGGAAGAGCGGTAGAGGTGGGGGTTACCATCAGATGCTGCAGGAGAAATGCGGAGCCTACACTCACATTTTTTGTACATATGAAGTTGAGCCCCTCCACGCCACACTTTCATGGTAACAATTCAAGGAGATTTGTCGCCTCTGCTTTGTTCGGTATCTAAAAAAAAGCCCACTGAATATGTATCAAAAGCAGCGATTTATTTACACCTCGCATGAAGACCATTTGTACACTACTGGCCGTTAAAATTGCTACACCACGAAGATGACGTGCTACAGACGCGAAATTTAACCGACAGGAAGAAGATGCTGTGATATGCAAATGATTAGCTTTTCAGAGCATTCACACAAGGTTGGCGCCGGTGGCGACACCTACAACGTGCTGACTTGAGGAAAGTTTCCAACCGATTTCTCATACACAAACAGCAGTTGACCGGCGTTGATAGGTGAAACGTTGTTGTGATGCCTCGTGTCAGGAGGAGAAATGCGTACCACCACATTTCCGACTTTGATAAAGGTCGGATTGTAGCCTATCGCGGTTGCGGTTTATCGTATCGCGACATTGCTGCTCGCGTTGGTCGAGATCCAATAACTGTGAGCAGAATATGGAATCGGTAGGGTCAGGAGGGTAATACGGAACGCCGTGCCGGATCCCAACGGCCTTGTATCACTAGCAGTCGAGATGACAGGCATATTATCCCCATGGCTGCAACGGATCGTGCAGCCACATCTATATCCCTGAGTCTACAGATGGGGACGTTTGCAAGATAACAACCATCTGCACGAACAGTTCGACGACGTTTGCAGCAGCATGGACTATCAGCACGGAGTCCATGGCTGCGGTTACCCTTGACGCTGCATCACAGACAGTAGCGCCTGCTATGGTGTACTCAACGACGAACCTGGGTGCACGAATGGCAAAACGTCACTTTTTCGGATGAATCGAGATTCTGTTTACTGCATCCTGATGGTCGCATCCGCGTTTGGCGACATCGCGGTGAACGCAGATTGGAAGCTTGTATTCGTCATCGCCATACTGGCGTTTCACCCGGCGTGATGGTATGGGGTGCCATTGGTTACACGTCTCGGTCACCTCTTGTTCTCATTGACGCCACTTTGAAGAGTGGACGTTACATTTCAGATGTGTTAAGACCCGTGGCTCTACCCTTCATTAGATCCCTGCGAAATCCCACATTTCAGCAGGATAATGCACGACCGCATGTTGCAGGTCCTGTACTGGCCTTTCTGGATACAGAAAATGTTTGACTGCTGCCATGGCCACCACATTCTCCAGATCTCTCACCAATTGAAAACGTCTGGTCAATGGCGGCCGAGCAACTGGCTCGTCACAATACGCCAATCACTACTCTTGATGAACTGTGGCGGGCAGCTGTGCCTGTACACGCCATCCATGCTGTGTTTGACTCAATGCCCAGGCGTATCAAGGCCGTTATTACGGCCAGAGGTAGTTGTTCTGGGTACTGATTTCTCTGCATCTATCGCGTGAAAATGTAATCACATGTGACTCCTAGTATAATATATTTGTCGTATGAATACCCTTTTATCATCTGCATTTCTTCTTGGTGTAGCAGTTTTAATGGCCAGTAGTGTAGCTTACAGAGAAGTGAAACTTCCAGGCTGATTAAAACTGTGTGCCGGACAGTTTTAATCTGCCAGGAAGTTTCATATTAGCGCACACTCCGCTGCAGAGTGAAAATCTCATTCTGGTTGCAGAGAAGTGTCATGAGTAGCGAATTTTGAGTGAAACATAGTCATTTCTCTTGTTGACATGTTAAAATTTGCTTCTTTTCTCAAATCACAGCGGAGTTTACAGAATGTCACCTCTCTAACATGCTGTGCAGAAGCAGCTGTAAGAGAATTTTCAAACAGTGGTTTATTAAGTTTATTATATGAGGAACTTTGGAAAAAGTAATATCAACAGCTTATGAAAAAGCAGAGTCTCGTTATATGTCTCCATTTGTGTGGAGAGACCCATAAAATTTCTCGTTTCAGAGGCTATTGATGGTCCTTAAAAATTTCATTCTGTCTTTTGAAACGTCTGTAGATAATGGAATAACACGGTAGGTAATGGAGTTCTGCGTAATAACCGTGTAGCAAAATGTTCTCCACTTTACGTGCTAACAGTTACCAAAATTTCATTCCATATCTCAGACCATCAAGAAATATGGGGAATATTGCGGGTATTTCACTCTGGCTTAATCACTGGCCCGCGGAATCGCAAATGAGTATGCTACATCAGATTAATGCTCTCGGGGCTGATGCCAGATAGAGACATCCACCTAACTATAGATAAAAATTCAATGCATTAGCTAAGTTTTATACGCAGCAACAAATCATAGCGACCTCTATTTTTCATTACAAACTTTTTCGAATTTCGTGCAGTGTCTTACTTACAAGCAGATATAACAATAACTATATTGGCGAAATCATGGGTACATCAAGATGAAGGTAAAATATAAAGATATGTGTTGCGCAAATATGATTTTTTTTTATAGAATAGTTCCTCGAAAATAATTAGAGAAACATTTAAGGGCGTGCACCTTGATTCAATCATCGTCGGCAGCCCGAAAGGGGACAAACATTGTTGGCATCCGCTTCCGAACAAACGAAAAAACTCTCCCAGATTTGAGACGAAAATTGGTTACTGCGCATCGCCCACCGTATCCTGAGCGGAAGCTTCGTTCCAACAAAGAGACGATGAGAAGCCAGAAAGGAGCAGGCGACCATCTTGGGGCAATTTGCAACGGTTGACTTCAGTCTTAAAATTTCATGATACGTTCTTTTTCATGTAAGGACTGATTTCTTTCAAAAAATCGTCTAGGTGTTCCTTGCATTTGAAGCAATGTTTACCGAAGCTACAGTATTCAGTTTGTCGGAAGACTGGCCTTGTGGTATGGGAGGTAGAGTGCATGCCAGGCAATCGAGAAGGTGCGAATGCTAATTCCATTCGGACTACGGAAATTTTCAGTTTGCCTTTGGTGAAGCCCTCAAGTTTCAACAATATGAGAACCTGGCAGAAACAACACGACGCTCGCATTCCACTTTAAACTGCAGGTCCCATTTCTCTGGTTGGATAACGGGATGTTAAGGACACGCAAGTTCCCAAAGTGGGGTCGAATGGAAAGAATTTCGCTCGGCTATTGAGCCACAAAGAATTATTGGTTTTCGGCTCGTGCGAAAACTGGTCGAAAAGTATACGTCCGAAATGTCAGACGAAAAAGTTGGTTGGCGGCCACTGCAGACCCAAAAACCAATGGGTCATCTATTGCAGCTCCAGGACATGAACATACTTCTTTCTACAAATTTCCTTAAGTGTTTTCCATAGCACAAGTCGACAGCTCATCACATCCATTGAAATCCTTTTTGACCTATATTTATGACCATTTTCATACCTTATTCATTTGTTTAAATTTTTCAAGCCTTTTCTGTTCTGTCGTTTGTCTCTGACAGCTCATGCCTGATGTCTTTGTCTTAACACATATGAGCCGTGGCTGGCTCATGTTATGTGCTGGATTATATCTTCGTTGCGATTCTGTGTGTAGTCTCCCGCGTTTATCGCTATTATGCTGTTATCCTCTTCTTCCGCGGCCTGCAGCAGCGGTGTATATCAATATTCGCCCCTTGGACTATCTTTGGCCTGGCGCTTATAGTTTCCAGCTGGGCGGTGTGCAACCAGTCGGTCGGTGGCCGGGGAGCAGGGACGAATTCTCCGCGTGACGTAGTTTGGCTGGAGCCGCTGGTGGTCTCTACATGGTGTCGGAGTGTGTGGTGTTGTTCCCATTGCGACGAGGTCTGTGGCTCACCGACCCTGGACATGAAAGTTGAGTTTTGATTTAATCTGCCAGCAAGTCAAGACTGTTCACACTGTGTCGTTTGAAGTTCGTTGTCGGCTGCTGGGATATTCCCGCGAGCAACAACGTGGTTGGAAAACTTTAGCCGCCCTCTGGTGGAGTTTCACTGTATTCGGTTACTTGAATTGAAGTGCACCAGCGCAATCTTCTGCCTTGTGGCCCTTGACGTTCCGGTTACCTGCCCTGGCCGTTGACGTAAATTTCAGGCAGTGTAGTTTCCTCATCATGTTGTTGCTGTCCAGCACGCTGTGTAGTTTGACAGCTCCACGTATGATTGGTTGTAGGCGCCAAAGTTTTCTACGTTGTTCCGTTGAACTCCCTGTTGTGCCCTGGTCGGGTTAGGTGGAAGTTATCCTGTCGGTGGGTCCGTTGACTGTCGGTCGATTGGATTGTCGTCGAATCGTGAATGGTTGGCCCGACTGCCTGTCTCACCTAAGCGAGCGTTAGCGTTTGAATTCCAGGCCGACCTTCGAACATCTGAGCGATCTTGGGTGTACTACCTTTTTTTTATTTGTTTCTTGTTGCTTTTAATTGTATGGCTTCTAGCCGATTAAAAAAAAAAAAAAAGGTTGTTTTGCCCTTAAGGCGTAATATTCTTTAGGCCTTCACCCCAGTTTAAAGAATTGTTTCACGTAATACATTTGGCATTTTAAAGGCCTTCAGCGGATTAGAATTTAAGTTGTTTACTCTTGAATTGTCTGATTCTTTGGGCCTACAGCCTAACTAAAGAACTGTTTTAAGGTAAGGCTTTGCCTATTAAAATTCTGTTTCATGTAAGGCGTTCGTTTTTTTTAAATTTAATGTTGTTTAACGTTAAGTGTTGGGCTTTCATTCGATTTTTTGAATTCAAATTGTTTGCACTGAAAATCTCAGGTTATTTGTACCTTTAGCGTAAATAAAGAACTGTTGTAAGACAAGGCTTGCCTTTTAAATTTCTGATTATGCTTACGTTTTAAGTTATTGGCGTCGTAATATTTCATATTTTGTTGGTTCCTGTATCGCCGTGGTACGGAACTATTTTAACATGTAAAAGCAATGCTACCATGTACCTGGAAGCAGAACTCAAAATAATTATGTAACTTTTTTCTTCGAGTTGATAGTTATAGCTTTATGTCCACCCCCGCGCATGTAGTTTCCTTGTATTACTCTTTGTGGCGGCCGTGATAACTTCATTTTACACTTATACAAGCGTAGGCCTCTAGTGGTTATAGATGAAGAATCAGCGGAAAACGATTTACTAGTACGCCGTTTGCAAATGCATTGCGCTACCATCATGAGAACCAGAACAACATTCAAACACCATCCAAATCGATAGCGGTATTTATGATGGAGCAAATGACTAAGTGTTTATCCATAACGTGGTCGCAGTACAGCACCGGCCGTGCCTTGTCTGTGGGGCCATCAGATATTATCACCATTGATTGACCAACAGCCTGTGGTGAAACACAGCATTTTGTTCGGAAATGCCATGATAACTGTTAGTCTCTTCGAGAAATGAAAGATATTCCGGTGAATATAGACAAAAAATCTATTTATTTGAGGTAACAGAACTAGAGTGGAGCAAATCACTGTTTCTGCAGAGTCGAGAATATATGCACGAGTTCCACCTCCTGTGGGCATGAGTGGTGAACGGAAAACGTCACTTGGTGTGGTGCACGTGTTATTCCATGCAGCCGCTCGTGGAAGGTGTTACGGTTACCGCCAAGGAATATTCAAAGAGCCTATATTAGGAACGAATGTTGTGAAAAACGTTATGAATGGGCTTACTCTATTGCATAGGGGCGTGAGAGAAGGAGCAGCCTGGTGCTCATTGTAAAATACATTGTATTAACGGATAATTTGATAATATATGGTTGAGATGATGGAACTCTACCTATGAATACTTTACGTTGTCTGAGGAGAGAAATGAGCTCTTTTTTCCAGCTAATTCACGAAATATTTGGGGGGAAGGATTACAGTACGGTGAAGAAGATTATTAGCTGGGAGTGAATAGCTGGACCAGTTCTACAAGATTAATTTGTAGGCGACCGTAATATCTAAAAGATATTAGCAACTAAATCGTAGCTATTCCAGGAGGACGTATGTATCTGGTAAGTTTGACATCTCCCTGTGAATACTAAACACACAACAGGGTCTAATCGGAAACCCTGGCGCTGTCTGCTTGTACATGGTTCAATATTATTGTTAACTAACGGATTGTATTGTATTTCTCTCTTCAGTCACTATTAGTATTTCATCTGTCGCGGACTAACATCTTTTATTGTCTCGGGTTTGTTTCGAGGCTTCAGTTGCAGTATTTCTCGAAACGTTGTGTAGCTGTAGCCCACCGCATTCGGTGTCAGTGTTTTCCCGTTAACAGGTACACAGACGACGTCTGCTAACAAGGCAGTCGTCATACTTGTCTTTACGAAACCACCCATAATTTTCTGGCCACTGTTAGTTAACGCCATTTGAAATAGAGTAGCCAAAGTTCAGTTGTAGATACGTACAGGAGGCTACATAAACGAATTCATGGAAAGCAATATTTTCTGGCTTGACGTCTGCGACTAAAAAGAGATCTACGCCCCTGTGTATCGTTAGTTGTTGTTACGGCGGACCTAGTGTACAAAATGATGGAATTGTGGCGGGCTGGTGCAGAGCTTTTTCGAGGGGAATCTCGATTCGACATTTTCTTAAAATCGGAACTTAATATTCGTTTTATTTGCAGTACTTAATGATAAATGTAGATTTCCTTTTTGGTAAACATTTCGCTTTAACAACACTTTCAACTTCAGAAACACATCGTTGAAACATTCTTTAAACTTTAAAATCACGTCATAATCTCCAAAAATTAAGTGTCATGTACGATTAGTCTCGTCGTGTGAGTGACTTTCAGTTTGCTATGGAGATATACTGCATAATATACAACATATGACAACGGAAGCCATCAACAGACAATATCATGTGGGAAATTGTGGTTAAACTTTTTCGCGAACATTTAAACAGTATAGATATATGTTAGTCTTCAAGAATGGGCCGGAAAGTTAACATCACGTATGAAAAGAGCTTTGTTTCCGACAGAAAGTCTTAGTGGAGAAACATAAAACTCTGTAAAAATCGAAAAGAAAATTTTCACATTGATTACTTGTCAAGAATTTCTTTCATTTCGGGAAAACAAATACCTTCATCTTTTCGATACTTCGATTAGTTGTTGTTGTTGTCGTGGTTTTGAGTGCGAAAACTGGTTTGATGAAGCTCATGATACTACTTCATCCCGAGGAAGCGTCTTCATCTCTGATTAACTACTTGAACCTATAACCATTTGAGCCTGCTTACTGTATTCCTCTCTTGATCTCCCATTTCAATTTTTACCCCACACACTTGTCTAATACTAAACTGATAATCGCTTGATGTCTCAGATGATGTCCTATCAACATACACATCTTGTCAAAGAACAATGCAATTAAAAGAAACTGTTGTGAAGTTAGAAAACAAAATCGATGTTTTTGTGGAAGAACAGGATGCTAAGTTATCAAATCAGTTTAATGATCAGTGCAAACACACGTTTGACGAGTTTTCAGAGTGGCTTTCGCATGAAGACGTAGAAGTTAGTGATAAAGCGAAGGAATTAGAACGTATTTTAAGTGAAAGCGTCTCAGCCGCCTTGTCCGAGCGAGGCAATTCTGACGAATTAGAATGTTATGATCAAGTTACTGCATGAGCTACAACCCTACAACAGAAACTGTCTGCCGTTTTGAACATAGTTCAAGGGAGCCCATAATCAGCTACTAAAGTATGTAAAAATTACAGAATTGCTGCTGTATATCATGTGATATACGGTAACCAAATTAAGTCCGGTGATTTATCGCCAAACCGCGTACCGTAAGAAAGCAGGACCTGCACTTGACATCCATGACAAAGTAACGGAACGCACCTATCTGAGATCAGAACGATAGCAAAAGTTAAGGTCCTTAGATATCAGGAATTACATGTATCTGACGACAAACCAGGTGTAGTAAGTACGTATGTGTACCGTATGGACGTGATACCAAATGACAGGTTTTGCAGAAAATCATACTAGATCCTTTCGTGAACAGAGAGCCTGCTCTCCGAGAAAGAATAGGAAAGCTTTGTTGGAATGTCATTGAACCATCTCAGTCCCCGTATAGTAGTCTATTATTATCATTAGATAAAACTTAATGGCCAAATTCGTTTAGTCCTGAATGTACGTTCCATTAGCAGAATAATTTTGCCAGTGGATACCGGCATGGAAGTTTAGACGAGTTGTTGCAGGAATTCCATGGTGTGCAATTTTAAAATACGCCCGACTTTAAAAAAGATTTTGGACAAACGCAGGTTCTTTAATTGACAACGCAGCACGCTTTTAGTGGCTCGACAATGGCGGCGGAACGACTGCATCTCCGTATTAGTAAAACCAATGTCATTTTTCGCTCATCAATTACAATCCTGACAAGACATTTAAAAACGTGGTTAGGACAGGAAATATTACCAATGTTAAACAAAAGTAGCTCAGTTTTTTTATCATATGTAATTAATCTGGGTTCTACATCAAATAATAGTAGTTTCCCTTAGTTTTCATGCAGTCTGGGGAGGCACCATGAAGAAAGTGATACTAGAAGAACATAGCTAGAGCCATCAACTGTTTTAAAACACATAACGAAAATATTACACAGAGGTAATAATTTCTGCATAGCCTCGGATCATGGGAGCCTTTGGATTCTTTTTCATAATGTCCTATTGTAAATTGTGAAATACTGGTACACTGTTCCAAAGAAATACTTTTTGCTTCATGCACACAAATTAAGCACGGCAATTGAAAGTCCTGTATCTCCATATTTTGAACAGGGCTCTCCATATTTAATCAGATTTTGAAAGCAAAGAGTGTAAAAAGCTTGTGTCTTAGTAGCAGGAACTTCAGAATATTTTCGTGTTGGAAAGTGCATTGCCTTGACGGAAAAATTCTCGATCCGCCTGTTGGAGTACATTCGTCATACACGATGGGACTTCAGAAATCTGCACATATTTGTAATTGTGAATTAGAAGTGCAGCTGATACTCATTCAGAATTTTGAGATTGAAAGAATGTAAGACGAGACAGAAGATACAGTATTTTCCAAATAGTTAACGGAGAGGAAAAGTGGTAGCAATGCTTGGTAGGTATACTAATTAGTTAATGAGGAACCGATTTAAAATGGCAAAGAATTAGTTCTAGTTTTGGCCACCAGGTGCGAGTATAGCGCTTTACAATATCTCATCGACTTGTCTGGTGCTCATATTGAACAAATTGTGAAAGCAGCAGTTCATCATAAAATCAACATTATTGCTGTCTCACTTGTTTTATCTTTTCTGTCCTCGTCCCGTTCCTTACCTATTACATATGAAAATGTTTCTATACGTCCTCCTTACATTCACGGCGTCATTTTTGCATATGCTGGCCAAAATTGGAACTAACTTTCTGCAAGCGTAAATCGGTTCCGCATTAACGCATTGGAATATCCACAACTTTCGGTGTCACACGATAATTGCAGCCCACAATGGACCTCTGTCAGCAGCTGCACTTTAATTATAACCAGCCAGTATAGTGTCTTTAATTCTAAATGTAGACAGTCGAAATTAAGCCTTCTAATTCAACGTAAGGCTGGGTCTGAAATTTATAATCAGATGAGGCGAAACAAGCAAAGAAATATATTATATTCGAAATGAATAGGCTCTATTGTAACCAAAGCAACCAGCAACTGTAAAAGCTAAAACATTTTAAGTGATTTAATGAGTCTTATCCAAAAATTTGTAGCTCACTGAAGCGATAACATACTTCATGGGTGGATCATGTTGGTGAAAAGCTGGGGGTGACTTACAAAACAAACCATCAGATTCACCGACGTGAAAAGTGCGTCACCAATGAAAATCAAATCTCTGCAATCAATCCAGTAATAAGGGCGTCATTATATCAGACCTTTCAAAAATTGTGAACGTCTGTTATAACAAAATTTGTGCCGAACTGTGACGCCATGCAGGATCTCGCACCTCCTTGGGATATTTCAAAAATTAAGTCTAAGCCCTCAGAAGTTTTTAATGATTTTTATAATTACAATTCGACTCTTAAGCAGTAAAAACAAACATCGAAGAATTAAGCTGCCCCTTGGGTTTTGTAAGCTATGAATCGGAGTATCCGCTTATATTTCTTTAAGAGCTTCCGAAAAAATTTCCAATTGCAATAAAATGCCTTATTTAAAATTCATTAAAGCGACCGTGCTGCGTTGTGGTTTTTCCGCGGTTTGCTTGCGAGCAACGGCGCTACGGAAGCTGGCAGCTGAATATTCATATCCATTTATCCTCGAAACTAAATGCAAATTCCAGAGCACTACCTTCGCAATTGCCGGTCACCGAAACTACAGAGCGACTCACACAGGTGAAAATACCTCACCTTAGCTTTTATTTTCGTTTCATTGTAATCTTTAAAACTTGGACATGTAGCTAATTATACATACATCCATCAGACTGAGATCGACATGCTACAAAAATCTTGTTACAAAAGTCTTTAAGCTCAGAAAGTTGTATAGTCTGAGCTACATTTTGAAGGCGGAGTTCCACGTGGCATTACGATGTAGCATGTAAAAAACGTAACTACCATACAGACCCACATACCAGGTTATTATAAGTGGGTTACAGTTTCCGTAATGCAGATGAAGAAAATGTTGAGGAATTTACGATATAATGTAGTTGAAGCTCTTCCACGAGCTACTCTTGTGCAACTTAACGTAACAAGTATCTGTTCCTGGCAAGCCGATTTTGTAGTAACTAAAAGTAAAACAAGCAGTTAAATGCTTTTCTCATTTAAATTACTGATAAGTAGAGTAATACTACCTACAGGGAAATTAAAGAGACACTGGCAGAAAAGAGAACCACCTGTATGAATATCAAGAGCTCTGATGGAAAACCTGTCCCAAGCAAAGAAGGGGAAGCAGAAAGGTGGAAGGAGTATGTAGAGGGTCTATACAAGAGCGATGTACTTGGCAATATTATGGAAATAGAAGGGGACATAGATGAGGATGAAATGGGAGATATGATACTGCGTGAAGAATTTTACAGAGCACTGGAGGACCTAATTCGAAATAAGGACCCAGGTGTGGCCAAAATTTCATTAGAACTACTGATACCCTTGGGAGAGCCATCCATGACAGAACTCTTCCAACTGGTGAGCAAGATCTATGAGACAGGCGAATACTGTTATGTCAGATGGCCACTTGTTACGACTTCTGCTGTACTTGTTATGGCCGTTTGCTACTTGTTACGACTTCTGCAGTACTCGTTAGCAGCAGACACAGTGGATGCGCCAAAGACTGAGACCGCGTAGAGTTTTACAATTATTTATTGAGATTTCTTTACAATTTCTCCCTCGTCGTCGAGGCCCAGCCCTGCGGATCCTTCCGCCTGGCTGCTGCTGTGTAGATTCTCCGACAATGCGCGCAACGCGCGCCACCAGTGCTCCGCTGAAGCCAGGACGCCCTGTGGTTGAGATGAACTCGCCGCCGCTCGGCAGCCCAGTATGGTACCCCCACGGAGCAGCGTGGCCGTGAGGTCAGCTTCCGACGCCTGCTGCACCGGCGGCTGGGAAGCCGTTAGTCGCGATGTCCACGAGCTCTCGTCATGGACGAACCACGCAGCGTGGGGCCGGGTTGCCGTGGAGTCCGGGCGTCAGTCCCCAGCGGCGCCTGTGGCCAAGACCGCGCTGCGGCTGGTCCTACTGGAAGTTCTCGCTGTAGTTAGTCAGCCATGGTGCCGACCGAACTCGGGCCGATCCCCCAGAGCTGAAGCTGACATCTGGTGGCGAACGGATAACTCCTGCGAGCTGAAACAGACTTCCGGAATCGTCACCTACGAAGATTGAACATTCGGATACGTCAGTCCTCAGATCCGAACTGCTCCCTAATGACTTCTGTCTGTTGCTGCATGCGCTCCACTATTTATATCCGGCAGGAGGACATTTTTTACCCTCGGTGGCAGCTTCTTGTTATTACTCCCTCAGTAAATTGCAGCGTAGCTTGCTGGCCTCACTTCCCTTACTCAGCACTCTCCAAGCTTCGCTCGCCGCTCGGTCTGCGTGCATCCTTGCGTCAGCCGGTTGGTTGACTGCAACTGTTAGCAAGGCTATCTGTGCCGCGCCTACTTCGCAATGCTGCGATCGCCGGCTGTCTCTGTTTTGCCTTTCCCCACTGCGTGAAGCAACGCTTACTACGCTTACTACATGTACCCTCAGATTTCAAGAGAAATATATTAATTCCAATCCCAAAGAAAGCAGGTGTTGACAGGTGTGATATTTACCGAACTATCCGTTTAATAAGTCAAAGTTGCAAAATACAACACGAATTCTTTACAGTTGATTGGAAAAACTGGTAGAAGCCGACCTCGGGGAGGATCAGTTTGGACTCCTTAGAAATGTTGGAACCTGCGAGGCAATACTGACCCTACAACTTATCTTAGAAGATAGGTTAAGGAAATCAAATGTACGTTTCTAGCATTTGTAGATTCAGAAAAAGCTTTTGGCGATGTTGACTAGAACACTCTCTTTCAAATTCTGGTGGTGGCAGGGATAAAATACAGATAGCGAAAGGATATTTACAATCTGTACAGAAACCAGATGGTAGTCATAAAAGACGAGGTGCTTGGAAAACGAAGTAGCGGTTTAGAAGGGAGCTAGACAGGGTTGTAGCCTATCCCCATGTTATTCAGTCTGTATAAAGAGCAAACAGAAAAGGAAACAATAGAAAGATTCGGAGTAGGAATTAAAATCCATGGAGAAGAAATAAAAACTTTGAGGTTCGCCGATGACATTGGAAATGTGTCAGAGAATCAAAGGAGCTAGAAGAGCAATTGAACCTAATGGATAGTGTCTTGAAAGGAGGACATAAGATGAACATCAACTAAAGCTGAACGAGGATAATGGAATTTATTCGAATTAAATCAGGTGATGCTGTGGGTATTCCATTAGGAAATGAGACACGTAAAGTAGTAGTTGAGTTTTGATTTTTGTGGAGCAAAATAACTGATGATGGTCGGAGTAGAGAGAATATAAAATGTAGACTGGCAATAGCAAGGAAAGCGTTTCTAAAGAAGAGAAATTTGTTAACTTCTAGTATAGATTTAAGTGTCAGGAAGCCTTTTCTGAAAGTACTTGAATGGAGCGTAGCCATGTATGGAAGTGAAACATGGACGATGAACAGTTTAGAGAAGCAGAGAATAGAAGCTTTCGAAATGTGATGCTACAGAAGAACGCTGAACATTAGGTGGGTAGATTACGTACTAATGAGGAGGTACTGAATAGAATTGGGGAGAAAATGAATTTGTGGCACAACTTGACTAGAAGAAGTGATCGGTTGGTTACGACACGTTCTGGTGCATCAAGTGATCATCAGTTAAGTACTGGAGGGAAGCTTGGAGGGAAAAATCCGAGAGCGAGACCATGAGATAAATACGCTAAGCAGATTCAGAAGGATGTAGGTTGCAGTAGTCACTCGGATATGAAGAGGCTTGTACAATATAGAGTATAATGGAGAGCTGCATCAAAGCAGTCTCTGGACTGAAGACCACTACAATAACAACAGTATTAAGTAGTTGTAAATAAATGTATTCATATGATGCCGTTCAAAAGAAATTTTCAAATGTGTGTGAAATATTATGGGACTTAACTGCTAAGTTCATCAGTCCCTAAGCTTACAAACTACTTAACCTAAATTATCCTAGGGACAAACACATACACCCATGCCCGAGGAAGGACTCGAACCTCCGACGGGACCAGCCGCACAGTCGATGACTGCAGCGCCTCAGACCGCTCGGCTAACCCCACGCTGCCCGTTTAAAAGACGCAAACATCATCTTCGTGGATCTTGTGGACTCTTACTGCTTTTACACTTTCGATGCCGTCAGTATTGAGCCCTGCAGCACCGAAAAGGACACAGTCTTCGATCCAGAACGTTTGCGTTACATGTAATATGCTTCTTAACGCATCTCACTTTTACGCTGCTGGTCACCCAAAATGTAATACAAAGAGGGGCCGGAGATTTCACAACCGAATTGATCTGAGATATTACACGTTGTACAGAGATCACATGATTCGACATCTACATCTACATCCATACTCCACAAGCCACCTGACGGTGTGTGGCGGAGGGTACCTTCAGTACCTCTATCAGTTCTCCCTTCTATTCCAGTCTCTTATTGTTCATGAAAAGAAGGATTGTCGGTATGCCTCTGTGTGGGCTGATTTTATCCTCATGGTCTCTTCGCGAGATATACGTTGGAGGGAGCAATATACTGCTTGACTCCTCGGTGAAGGTATGCTCTTGAAACTTCAACAAAAGCCCGTACCGAGCTATTGAGCGTCTCTCCTGCAGAGTCTTCCACTGGAGTTCTATCATCTCCGTAACGCTATCGCGATTACTAAATGATCCTGTAACGAAGCGCGCTGCTCTCCGTTGGATCTTCTTTATCTCTTCTATCAACCCTATCTGGTACGGATCCCACACCGCTGAGCAGTATTCAAGCAGTGGGCGAACAAGCGTACTGTAACCTACTTTCTTTGTTTTCGGATTGCATTTCCTTAGCATTCTTCCAAGGTATCTCAGTCTGGCATCTGCTTTACCGACGATCAACTTTATATGATAATTTCATTTTAAATCACTCCTAATGCGTACTCCCAGATAATTTATGGAATTAACTGCTTCCAGTTGCTGACCTGCTATATTGTAGCTAAATGATAAGGGATCTTTCTTTCTATGTATTCGCAACACATTACACTTGTCTACATTGAGATTCAATTGCCATTCCCTGCACCATGCGTCAATTCGCTTCAGTTCCTCCTGCATTTCAGTACAATTTTCCATTGTTACAACCTCTCGATATACCACAGCATCATCCGCAAAAGGCCTCAGTGAACTTCCAATGCCATCCACAAGGTCATTTATGTACATTGTGAATAGCAACGGTCCTACGACACTCCCCTGCGACACACCTGAAATCACTGAATGATCGATAATACAGCTTCAAGCAAAGTGAGGACGATGATTAAACCAGTATTGGGTGTTGCCCCCATTGCTGGCCATAACCACTGATTTACGCCTCAGCATTGAATGAAAGGTGCTGTGTATGTGTTGTTGGGGTACAGAAGTCCATGCTACTTCCATATATTGCCAAAGTTGATCTGTAGCAGCGGGTGGTATATCCTGGTCAATTCGTTACGCATTCATCAAGCATAGGCGAGAGATTGGGAGAACAGGACGGCCAAGGCAGCAATTCAGTTAGATAGGAGACAAAGAAGTCTTAAATATCGCGTGCCACGTGCGGTCATCCATTATCCTGTTGCAGTGTGGTGTTTCGCGTGTTTGGGAGAGTAACAGGCTCCAACATTTCAGAGATATAACGTTAGCTGGTTAGCGTATTGTACATACAGGGGTGCGGGAGTGGAACCCAGTACACTCCAAACAGTAAAACGGGGTGCAGGAGCAGTATGGCGATGCATAAGGCTACAGTTCAAAAGTCTCTCGCCGCGGTGTCTCCAGACTTAATCCGACAATCGTGGATGCGCGGGCAGATTCGTGGTTGAAGACGATGTCGTTGAAGTCGGTTGTCAATGTCCGCCGCTCATCGCACCATTGCCTGCGTAAGCGTCTGTGGTGTTGTTTCAGTGGTGAACGCAGCAACAGTCCACTCTGCTGCAAGCGGCGTTGAATGGTACGCGCGGACACTGCTTGTTGCGCAACGTACCTAATTTGTTGTGCACGGTCCGTGATGTGTCAGACCGATCCATCACTGCCACGCGTTCAACACGTCTGTCATCACGTATAGTTGTGGCACCAGCTGAGTGCAATCGGTCAAGTCCGTCCATCGTTTCCTCCAGCACCTAGCAATTACAGATCCGCATCACAGTTGTTTCTTTTCGTCCAACAAAAAAATGTTTCAAATGGCCCTGAGCACTATGGGACTTAACATCTGTGGTCATCAGTCCCCTAGAACTTAGAACTACTTAAACGTAACTAACCTAAGGACATCACACACATCCATGCACGAGGCAGGATTGGAACCTGCGACCGTAGCGGTCACGCGGTTCCAGACTGAAGCGCCTAGAACCGGTCTCGAACCGCGTGACCGCTACGGTCGCAGGTTCGAATCCTGCCTCGGGCATGGATGTGTGTGATGTCCATAGGTTAGTTAGGTTTAAGTAGTTCTAAGTTCTAGGGGACAGATGACCTCAGATGTTAAGTCCCACAGTGCTCAGAGCCATTTGAACGAATAAAATTTATTGGTCTAGACTACAAATTTATATAGCATGAGCAGTTCTGATTGTTTAGGTTACGGAGTAGCTCTTCAAATGTGGCATTAAAATACACTGTGTCGTTTTTAATGACTATTTGTAATGACGTTTAACGATGAATCGAAATCACTCATCCCATGTAAATCTGCATTCAAAGCACGACAAAATATCTATTGAAAATGAAGGTTCCGTACTACAAAAACTTGCTTTTAGCATGATTTGTGAGTATGTCTTGCACATTTAGAGGCACTGACTGGAAATATGTTACTCACCAGTTAAGACAAATAATTTTATGATGAGTACTCCTTTTCGTGCATTACAGATGGACTAGCAGGTCCGCACGTGGTATTAAGAAAGAGAAGACAATAAACAAGTTCAGTTTCGTAGCACGCTCTGGTCCACACCGTTAACATGGAGAGCACATGTATCAGTACCATTTATGCCTTTGTTGTTTACTTGTCTCAAGATAAGATTACATCGAACCCCCTCCCCTCCCCGTCCCAACCACGTGGTGAGGTCACGCAACTAGGGCAGCAGTAAAGAAATGTCACTCATCCACTGTACCAGTCCTGGTCCTGATAACGAGATGATGCACCCCACTTCCCCTGGGCCAATAAGAAACAGGGACCCCACTACGCAGTCTTCTTAATGTAGATCCAGTAGCATAAGCGTCGCCATTAACATTCTGTTCATCGTAATCAAAGGATCACCATGAAATGCTAGCAGCAGAAGCAGATATTCGCCAAGAAAAAGAAGACTGTCACATTTGAAAGTAGATATTAGTCCACCGTTATTACTATCATTTATTAACCAATATCCTATGTTTCCAGGTTCGCTGGAGAGCTTCTGTAAAGTTTGGAAGGTAGGAGACGAGATACTGGCAGAAGTAAAGCTGTGAGTACCGGGCGTGAGTCGTGCTTCGGTAGCTCAGATGGTAGAGCATTTGCCCGCGAAAGGCGATGGTCCCGAGTTCGAGTCTCGGTCGGGCACACAGTTTTAATATGCCAGGAAGTTTTAATATCCTATGTGTTTGCGCTTAAATATTTTCTTCTCCGACAGTGCAACACACCCCTACGCTGCACTACCAGAAATGATGAAGAAGGGTGCAGAGCTACTCGATTACTGACCTCGACTCCATCACAGTGGTCGACCTTCCAGATTTAACTGAGCCGTGGAAATATCTCCACAGAATGCTTATATTCGGCAATACGTGTAAAATGACAACTAGCGCATCAAAATTTGTGAATGCATGCATGATACCTGAGGGTAACTCTGATATATTAATCGAAATGGAGAATATCCAAAGGTTTCGTACTAGGGTACAACATATGTGGTACCCGTGGGACTTTCTACGCAGTATGATGCAAAACACTGAGAGGGAGAAGACGAGTACCAGCCAGACCATACAAATCCAAAGGTGTTGAAGGAAGTATACATAACCGATAAGAATGGAGAAGCAGTTCTGGAACTAACTTCAGGAGACACACACATTTATATTACATACTCAAGTATTGTGGATTTGTAGGAACTATTTTGCGCGTTAGCAAGCACAGCAGATAGATTCTGCTGCTGGTGCCTGTATGTCGGAGCTGTGTACCATGAGTTTGTACGCTATTTACGCACGCACAGTGTAAATGTAAGTCAATTACAACAATTTATATGTACGCCAGTGTTCATCCAAATCCAGTGTCTACAACCGATGACACCAGAAGCGTGAGATTTGTAGAAGAAATAGCCATGAATGTAGGTTCACCTACAGGGTTGAAAGCAATTCAGGCTAAATTAAGGTCTACAGAAATCAATTATTAGCAGTATATTGTAGAATGGAAATATAACAATGTAAAGTACTAACATATCCTACAAAACTTTCCCTATTTGCACCCATACCTATCATTCAATATTTTATATCCACAACTCACTGGAGAGAGAGAGAGAGAGAGAGAAAAGAAAGTCAGTTCTACTGACAAGACAGGCATTAATCCATACGCACTCCAGTTGTTACTGCCCCTGCCACTGTGACCACAACCGCCACTGCCACCACAAGCGTGTTGTACAGCGGCTGACCACATGTAGGTCAATAAGCCGGTGGCCAGAAGCGCATACACCTCAGACAGCTGTCGGGAGAAATGAAAGCATTGCCACAGCCACTCACCTTTGCAACTACCCACGCATATAAATGTATGCAGTAAACAGAGGTAAATCACCTACCTGCAAACACCTCATTCACAACCCCCTACCCATGTGGGTACCTGATGAGCTACCAAGCGCCTACACACATACACATAGACATTAGAAGGAGTTTACAGTTATGCCGATTCTGACAGTGGCGATAGTTATTGCTTGAATGTGAATTAAAGGTTAACATAAACTCATAGCTGTTGTTGCACACTGCGTATGATGTGTCATTCATAAGCAGAAACTAATCAAATCCAACTCGTTAAGCTGCAGTGAGTACACTGCAGCTTAATTTTTTTATATTTTCTAATAAGTAAAGACACTCTTTTTTAATTGTCACCCTTCACTGTGCAGTTTAAGAGGTGAATGCCTTTAGAAAAAGATGATACAAAATACATAATTTTTAAAACTTCATACACTGCTACTAAGATTGTATATAAATATATGTTAATCATTCTCCTAGTTGTGTGAGAACTCTCAACGAATGTGAGAAGCTTCCTGATATTAAATCAACTGTTTTATGTGTCATTAAGTCTAATCAACAGTGGCAGTAAAGCCTTCAGTGTGGAAGTGCTTACTGATCGTGTGTTCGATCCAGTGGTGGTTTTCGAGAATCCAAGATACAGTGAACCAAAATCGTATTATCCCTGGACGAGTGGATTCCCCTATGTAATATGTAAATGCAAACTGCTAATGTTCCACAGAAATACCTAGCTGCCTTCATTGAATGGGGATGATCATATGAGGTCCACAAGAGACTTTCCATGAACCGCTAAACTGTATAACTAGAGTGAGTGAACTTATCCACAAGAACAGATTGTTGAAAATCTAGTTTACGAGGACATACCCAAAAGGTACTGAACTAATTTTCTGTTGGGCAGATCCGGCCAGAGTGGTCGAGCTGTTCTAGGCGCTACAGTCTGGAACCGAGCGGCCGCTGCGGTCGCAGGTTCGAATCCTGCCTCGGGCATGGATGTGTGTGATGTCCTTAGGTTAGTTAGGTTTGAGTAGTTCTAAGTTCTAGGGGACTGATGACCTCAGAAGTTAAGTCCCTTAGTGCTCAGAGCCATTTGAACCATTTGAACCAATTTGTTGGGCAGATCTTTTAAAGTCCCACGTTTTGGCACTTGGATCGCTTACAGCGAACATTCCAGAGTCAGCAAGCACAGTGATGCCCCAAAGAAGATCAAGACTACTTTCTACACAGTTTATAGTGACAAATGTTTCATGAGATTTCCGCTTTTGCAATGCATAATTTTCGTAAATGACGAAGGGTTATGAAATTCTGTATTTTGCTGGAAATAATTGGAACAGAAATTTTTGAAATGTTAAAAACGTCGTACAAGGACGACGCTATAAGGAAAACTCAACTTTTTGAGTGGTTCTCCCGTTGCAAAAATGGTGAAATGTCTGTTGTAGACGGACTTCGTTCTGGTCGTCCTTCCACGACCTGAAAGCATGAAATTGTTGAAACATTTGTGTAATCTTCAACGAAGATCGACAACAGACCACCGACAAACTTGTGGAGCTCTGTGGGGTGAATTGTAGCTTAGGGCAGCGAATTGTGACAGAAGATTTGGGAATGAAAACAGTCGTTGCAAAATTCTTGCCACGACTGCTGGCGGCTGAACAAAAACAAGGTCGCGTTTTGAACGAAGAGTCCCAAAATGTTTCAAATGTTTTTTTAAATTATGACACGTAACGAAACTTGGAGCTATGCTTACGATCCTGAATCAACGCAACAATCAAGCCAATGGAAGACTTTAATTTCGCCTCAACCCAAGAAAGCTTGTTAGGCGAAATCAAAGAATTAAAATAATGCTGATTTGTTTTTTCGATGTGAGAGGAGTAGTCTATGCAGAGTCAGTTCTGCATTGTCAGACAGTTATCAACGCTACCTACTTGAAAGTTTTGAAAAGATTGCACAACAGTGTGCAGCGGAAGTGGCCTGATTTGTGGTTGTTTGGTGACTGATTTTCCTTCATGATAATGCCTCCGTTCACACAGTCCTGTCTGTTCGACAGTTATTGACTAATTGTGGTAGTACCCCTGTTTCTCACCCCTCCCCCCCCCCCCACCCATATTCACCTGACCTTGCACCGTGCGAATTCTATTTTCTTTTTTATTTTCTAGAACGAAAAGAGACGTGAAAGAAAAGCGTTTTGCTGATGTTGCTGAGATGAAGAAAAACTAACGTAGGTGCTACTAAGCATCAGACAAGATTCATTAGAGACTGTTTTGGAAAATGGAATAAAGATAGGACAAGTGTATCGATTCAAGTCGAGAGTACTTTGCACACGGTTGAAGGTTTGAGCTTAAAATGTGAATTAAAAAAAAAGAAGTTCGCTTTGTTTTGGTTATCTCTTTGTATACTACCTGTAGCATCCAACACGTTCTAAACTTTCAGTGTGACTGAAAACAGTGTATGTACCGATTTTACAACAAAATGTGGAGCAACCTCTTGGTGTTAGCGAGCAAAACTCTTCATATACCCGAAGAAACAAGTGATCAATAGTACAATACGTGCTGTGCACCAATACATGTAGAAATGTAAGACCCAATAGTCCAGATGTAGGCAGATGTACCAGGAGAGTTCTGTGCATTTTGGTGTCGAACAAATGTTGTCCCACTTATATATGTGTGATATTATTTCGTTTGTTGTGCGAAGTAAAGATATATGAGAGATCATGGGAATGGATGACGTAACGTACAGACCAACTTTTCTATACGAAACTTGGCGCCAAAAACTGCTCAAGCGGAGAAGGAAATATCGGCGTCAGCTATACTTCAAGACATAGTCAGTGATCGGAGTGCAATGCCTGAGGGGATCGAAATTTAGAATATATGATTCGGGCTTATGATTCGGGCTTATCAGTCCTAGCATTTACCTACCACCTTTTAGGTTGCCTTCTGATTATTTTATTTTTCGTAGTGAGCAACAAATCCAGCACGCTCTGGGACTAAGCTTCGTGCATTCCGTCGGTAAGTTGCTGCTGTACATAGCAATGCTACATACCAGTGCGTTATTTCACACATACGTCACAGAAATACGTCAGGAGGGCTGATTACTTGAATACACTGCTGGTTAGTTCTGTTCTTACTTCTCGAATTACTTTCATTTTGTGAATATGTCTGTATTACATGCGCCAGCGATAACACTGCATCTGCTGATAATAGTACTGAAAATCGCTGCACCATTCTTTTATTAATTAATTTTATTTGCTTTTTATAGCAAACAATACAGCCCTTACAATTGCTTAAGTTAGTAACCGCAATTAAGCATTAAGTACATATCCACTTTATACATAATACAGAATTAAAAATTCGATATTTTATATGTAAGAGCTTTATCTCCGCTTCTTGGAGGTAACATACAAATACTTCTAATGGCTCTGATCACTATGGGACTTAACATCTGTGGTCATCAGTCCCCTAGAAATACTTAAACCTCACTAACCTAAGGACATCACACACATCCATGCCCGAGGCAGGATTCGAATCTGCGACCGTAGCGGTCACGCGGTTCCAGACTGAAGCGCCTAGAACCGCACGGCCACACCGGCCGGCGAGGTAACATACTGTCAATCCATCAATTCTGAGGTTTTCCTGACTCATTAATGTTTTAATAGTTATTGGCAAGCGAATCTTCACTTTGACGAGGTTTTGGAGAATTTCATACTGATGTGGAGAATACATGGAACATCCAAAAATGATATTTTCGTAATCTCCGTCGTCTTTTTGATGTTCGCTGCGTATGGGAGAGCCTGTCGCGCCGATCCTGTGGAGGTGTCCAGGGAACCATTCGTATCCCCCGACCTTATTGTAATAACTGATAATACATGACGCCTTGGGAGTTTTTTCTGCCTGTACCATGGTTTTCCTGGTATAATGCACTGGACTGAAGCGAGCGAAAAGCCCCTTTTCTGCTGCGATTTTTGCCAGTGTTGTTCCCTCTCTTCTTGAAACACAGAAGAAGTCGGAGTATGGAGGCTGTATAAATATCGGGCTCCCTTCTTTGGAGCTTTCTTTTGCTAGATGATCTTCTGGTTTATCATGGTGAATACTTAAAGGTCCCTCTATCCAAATTAGATGTATTCTTTTATTAGTAGTTTTTATTGTTAATTCCACCACATCATAGGTACGACTGTCATTAAGTTTTCAAATTTCGATGCTTTTCTTCTGGAGTCTGTCAGAATAAGTGCTTTATCCCCTTTTTCAGTTCCAAACTTAATTGCATCTTTATTTCCTGTTACCTCTGCAGTGTAAGTACTACTTAACGTTGGTAATAAAAACTTGTTAGCTATCTGCCATCTAGGGCAATAATATGGGCAATTATCTCCCTCATATATTGTGGATCTGTCAGTATATACACGCTAGGAAAAAAAAAAATAAAAAATCAGTCGGACGAACGGAAATGGTAGGTGTTATGTACATGTACGGACTAACAAATAATTACAATTTCAGGAAAAATGAATGATTCGTTGAAGAGAAAGACCTCAAACTCAGCAAGTCAATTAACACTTTGGCCCACCTCTGGCTCGCATGCAAGCAATTATTTGACTTGACACTGATTGACTGAGTCGTTGGATATCGTCCTGCGGGATATCGTGCCAAATTGTATCTAATTAGAGCGTCAAATCCTGAGATGATGGGAAGCCCCTGCCCATAATGTCCCGAAACGTTTTCAACTTGGGAGAGATCTGACCTTGCTGGTCAAGGCATTATTTGGTTAGCACAAAGACAAGCAGTAGGATCTCCCGCTGTGTGCTGGTGGGCAGTACCTTGCAAAAATATAAGCCAGGATGGCTTACCATGAAGGGACGATAATCTACGCCATCGACAAATTTTCCAGTATTCATCGCCAGGATACTTAAACAGTCGATAATGCTCTTCCCTTCCGAAAGCCATTCTGTGATATTGGCTCTCAAATACTTACGTGTTGTAAGTCTTGAGGGTGGGTAGCCCAACCAGACACCCTCATCATCCTACACTACGTACTAATAAGCTCTGTAATGGAATACGGAAAATTTCTGATTGGACATTTTGGAGCATATGACTGTACCGACTAAAATCCTGGTGGTAATCAAGGGAAGGCAGGATTCGGTTAAGATTGTGGACGCGGCCGTAATCAGTTACTATTGGTTGTCTTTTACAATTACAAACAATTTATTTTAAACCAGTAATTCCAGACTCAACAATGAATAAAATATACCACACGTTATTAAGGAAGGAATAAACAACAGTGTACATAATAGTGTTTTCAGTGAGTTACAATTTAGCAAATCACCATCAGATACAGATACAGCAGATAATGTTTTAAAAGCAAGCCACTGTAATCTGGGCAGAAAGCCTTACACGCCAGGAATGACAATAAATTAAGAATTGCTTGAAACTCGCTGCAACTTAAGAATTACAGGTATTGAAATATTAAAGGCACGTCGCGACAAAACACGGCAGATGGCATCAGACATCAGGAATGGCGGTAAATAAGGTTTTAAGACTTACTGGTAAAATACAAATGCAAAATTAAATTTTTAAGGCAAATAACCACATTCACAGCTTAAGGCCTTTCACGCCAAGAAAGGCAATAATATAAAAAAAAATTGAAACCTGCTGTAAAACAGCAAATACAGTAGCAAAAGTTAATTAAAAAACAAGCAACTGATCCAGACGGTGCTCCAAGAATCGATCTCTGAGAAGGTCTGGCAACAAATGCGTTCGCGAACGTTGAGGTAGGCAGCCAGGAGTTGCATTCACTTCACAAGATGGTAACACAGACTAGTGGCAGTCTAAAGAATGACTAATGATAGTCTTGCTGAAGCTACCTGACGTCCGATAAACCAAATGCAACGATGGAACAATACGCCAAAGCCAAAACCGGCGGTCTGCACTACGTCCGGAGCCCCCAGAACGAGAAAGGAATCATTACCACCAGAATAGAGGAATCACCAACCGGCCTACAATCAAGAAAGCTGTCAAAACTACACACCTTATCGGAGAGCAGCGGCAAGGCGATGAAATGCCCACAGTCGTTACATGCACTAACCCCCCAGGGCAGGTAACTGGGGCGTTGGCAGCCACCAGGCAAGAAAAATTGGTTGAACTTAACAAATTGTAACAAGTTGAACGCAGTAAATATTAATAAGAAGTCGAGCAAAGCTAATCAGATCCACCTTCCCCAAGCACTCCACTCGCTGCTCTACACCTCAGTGATACTACGAGCAGCAACACGAAGTCACTGGAGAATTGCGGGATATCACGATGGTGGAGGTTTCTCTACTAGGATTGAAATGCACTCATCTTCAAACTTGCTGGATCCGATTTACGACGAAGTCGTGCACCCTCGTGACCACAGCTCTTCCATCCAGGAGTCCTTGCGTGCCGCCAGCACTGCGTGGGCCTGACTTCTCCTCAGACCCCAATCGAACTCCCCACTCACACGACCCGGCAAACAACGACATCGCCCCTAAGATATGTCAACAATTACTATACATCGATAGCCACCGCTGCTGCCATTAGCAGACAAGCAACGCTTGCGAAACCGAGTGGCGCCAGTCAGCTCGAGAAGAACGCATACAAACGCAACCATGCCAACTGAAGGATACTCTCTGGCCTAAAACAGAAGATAGAAACATACAAACAGCACCAACGTGAGCCGCAGCATGGCTCACCGATGGTTTATTACTTTTGCTGAAGGTAGACCACATAGGTGTCCCATACATTTGTCTTTGCTTTCTTCAAAATTATTTGCATCGTAGAACTGTTTACATTAGAAAACAAGCCAACAGACACTTGTCAATGTGGATGGGAATACCTGAAGGTGCTATTCTAGTCCCCTTTTATATGCCTTATTTGTAGCATATGTGGAAAACGTATTCCGCTCCACTACTCACGTTCTACAATATGTAGATGATGTCTGAGCGAATACAACATCTCTCAGCCCGGAATTGTGTTGCACATTGGTGAATAATGCCACTGATCTGTTACCTAAATGGTCTCTGAGAAACGGTCTCAATTTGGCACATTCAGAACCTTTGGTAGTTTTCTTTACATGCACACACGAACGTACCCAATTGAAACTTTCAGATTTGATCTACGAACGTCATAAAAGGTACTGGGACGTTCTCTGGACTGTAGACAGACCCGGACACAACAGGTTAATTATACATGGTTTTTAAAAAAGTGTACAATATTTTATTCATCAAAACAAGAAAGGAAGCCTAGTTAACATGGGCTATAAAATGCATACCTTAAGACCAATGGGACTTGCTCATCATCGATACTATGAAAGAGATCTCTTCTACGGCATGCTCTTTGCTTTCCATCTTTTGAGAGGAGATAGTGTGGACCAAATAAAATAAAAGATGTCCAGTAAATATGTGCTCTGAAATGCATACCTTAAACTCTAAAACACTTGTTCTTCTTCGATACTGTGAAACACATCTATTCTATTGAACAAGTGTTCACAACGTTTAAGATATGCATTTTAGAGCCCATGTTTACTGGATATATTTTACTTGGAGAACAGGTGATCTCTTTCATAGTATCGAAGATGAACAGTTGCCTATAGCTCTTAAGTTACTTACTTTAGAGCCCATGTTTACTAGACTTTCTGTCTGTTTTTGTTAACTACTACCGCCTCTAAAAACATTGGACACTTTTTTCTAACACCCTGTACAGTCACGATATTAGAAAAAGCTCGCTGCCTCTTGATTATTACAGTTTCACACAGTCGAACTTCCCTGGCTTTATTCCTCCAAACATATAGAGATTGTCCGAAAACTAAATCCACTCTGCCTGAAATTTACGCATCTAACTACTTTTTTTATTTATCGGTTATGTGTATTAGATTGAACCTAATGTAGCCATTAAATTTTGTAATTAATAATTTTGTGTAGCATTTAAAGGCAGAAACACGGATATTCAAACTTTACTTTCACCTTTTCTAACAAATCCAAAGTATGTGTGCAAAGTAATACCTTTACAATAATTCTTTTTAGTCAAACACTAGCGACATTGCTTGGCCTCGCACTAGTAGCATTAAGCGTCTGTGGTCAGAAAACTTGACGGGCGGGCCTAGAATAAAATTATCCAGAGAACAACTTTAAATAATTACTTTCATGCAACTCGTGCGATATATGCTGCACACGGCAGGAAAGTTGCTTGGATGCATGAATATTATGTGTTCCATATAGGACGGGTTTGGAGTGACATTTAGTGGCAATGATGGGAGGAATCAATGTAAATATTGTATGTGAATCATGGGCGTATGTGCGTGTGATTCAATATGTATAGAAAACTGGCGGAGGTGACACAAATGAAAGAAAAAATTTAAAGGAACGCGAATGGTGTACACGTTTAGTCCGTGTTACGGCACTCCTTTTGCGAAGTAGGTCGACGTTTCATTCAAGAAAAGCAGAAAGCTGAAAGATGAGTCATCTCCTTCGCTGCTGAAAACACGTACTGCATGTAGATGAAGCGATGATGCTGAAGTACTATCGGAATACTTTTTACATAAAGTGTAAAAATAAAACACCACGCTGTGCGGGGTAGCCGCGTGGCCTCAGAGGCCTTGCCACGGTTCGTGCGGCTGCCCCCGTCGGAGGTTCGAGTCCTCCCTCGGGCATAGGTGTGTATTGTCCTTAGCGTAAGGTAGCTTAAGTTAGATTAAGTAGTGTCTAAGTCTAGGGACCCACGACCTCAGCAGTTTGGTCCCATAGGAACTTAGCACAAATTTCCAATTTTAAAACATCACATATTTTGGATTCACATGGTTCTTCGTTATGCAACTTTTCTCAAATGAATGCAGGGAATCTACCAGTTAAAAATATTTGATTATTTCATATGGTAAGTTGCACGTCATATTATGAAGTGATTACCTTTCCGTTATTGATCGTATTTGTTGGAATATTTGAAAGTTGATTAATTCACCGCCCGTTGTTTGAAGGATTTGCAGTGAATTAACTATGAGAACTGCGGTTAATAAAGTGAGGGAAGCAGAAATTAGATGCCTGAAATTGACATCATATTTCTAAATGGGTCGCCAGTGGAGATTCTTTAACCAGTTTTTCGCACAATTTGGAAGTGTGCAGACAAATGACAATGCCCAACTAAAAAACAATTTTTGAATGTTTTCTGCACTTCTTGTGTCAGTTCTCACTAATTTTGAGTCGAGAAGAACGAATATACCAATGAAACATTTTCCTTCGTTCCAGTTTCTGTGATACACACTTGGTTGGAAGTATTTCATATCAGCGGATTAAGAGAAATTTGGAAATTTGTGGTAAATTCCTGTGGGATCAAACTGATGAGGTCATCGGTCCCTAGGCTTACACACTACTCAATCTAACTATCTAACTTAAACTAACTTACGCTGAGGACGACACACACACTCCTGCCCGAGGGAGGACTCGAATCACCGACGTGGGGAGCCGCGCGAATCGTGGCAATGCGCCCAAGAAAGCGCGGCTACAACGCGCGGCGATTAAAAGAAAAAGATACATTTTGATTACATGTGCTAAAAACATTGAAAGTGTATTTGAATTTTTTTAAATGGTAGTTACGTTGTAAGAGTACTAAAATGCTGTAAGAATTCCTTGAAGATGGTTTGGTCTGAAGAGAATCAGTTGGTGGTTGCATGAGATCGTCGTCTTTTAGCTTGCCTCTTGTAACGGAGTTCCGGAACATCTTTACGCAAAGACCAATACTAATCTGGAAGCATTGCTTCGTTCCAATGGCCCTGATATCTTTGTTCCATAACTGAAGTGACCTGATGGAATCTTTCTTCATGTTCGTCACTGACAGCTCCACAAGTACGAGCGAAAAATTCTAGGTGGGTGTGGAGAAAATGGATTTTGAGGGACATGTTGCACCCAACGTTATGGTATTTTTGCAGGAGCACTGTCACCAACTGAGTGTAGTTATTACCTCTTTTGTTGCTTAAAAATCCATGAACAACTCCCTTGAAGCCTTCCCAAGCTTCCTACTCTTTTCCCTCCGAAACTTGGTCAAATGAAGGATGCTTTAAAAGTTCTCGAATTTGTGGCAGGATAAAAATATCTTACTTAACATTTGCATCACTTAAGCTCGGAAATCTCTCTCTTGTGTATTTAAAGGCCCTTCCTTCTTGGTTTATAGCTTTGGCAGAGTGTTCCATCAAATCCCACTTGATATGCGTAGGTGGAAGAAGAACATCTTTTGCGTCCACGAGAGGCATGGTAACGGCATTTTCCTCGCTACGGTTCAGATTTCTTGCAGGCCACTCTGCTGTAATATAATGCGATTTCGTATTCCTAATGTTCCACATACATAAGAAGCAACAATGTTTTGTGTGCCACAGTGAATTCCTAAGAGTATGGCAATGACTTTTAAATCACCACAGATTTTCCATTTGTGTTCATGATATTTGATAGAGTTCAAGAGGGCTGTCGTATCTGAAAATGTCTCCTACATGTGAACAGCAGGAAGACGGTCGCCGTTGAGAAGTAACTCAGCTTTCAAAAAAATGGTTCAAATGGCTCTGAGCTCTATGGGACTTAACATCTATGGTCATCAGTCCCCTAGAACTTAGAACTACTTAAACCTAACTAACCTAAGGACATCACACAACACCCAGTCATCACGAGGCAGAGAAAATCCCTGACCCCGCCGGGAGTCGAACCCGGGAACCCGGGCGTGGGAAGCGAGAACGCTACCGCACGACCACGAGCTGCGGACTCAGCTTTCAAACTAAGATGGGAGGCGTCTATGAATAGCCTCCATTCAGTTAGATCATGGTTCAAATACATCGAGCCATTTATGTCTCAGAAAACAACAAGGTTGTTTTTCCTCTCCTAAAATGGAAGCAGTTCCCTGTGACGTTTTCTGTACTGTGTGGCTCAGATATCACTTTCGAGAAGATTCCATTGCTGTAGTCGAGACCCAAGAATTTCTGTTTTCTCCTTCAACAGGTCAAGGTGTCGAATGAGATCACCCAATTCTGCTTGACTCAGTCTGTGCGGTTTATCATCTTTTCCCTCAAAATCAGGCTCATAGGATGTGGAAGGCTTGTTTATTTGTTCTTCTTCTTATTTCACACTTCCTTCATTTTCTACTCTAACACACAATTTTCGGGTGAAGTAGGAACTGGCAATCTCTCTGAATGCGGAATGGGTGGATTAGCAGATCGAAGATTCGCTTACTGAACTGTTACCCTTTCCTCCATAGACAACCCTACCGTTATAGGTGGAGTGAAGCAGAAATGGTAGTCGTTTGTATGGTTTTTAGGCTTCCGCCAAACCATAGGCACAGCAAAAGCCATAGATTTTTTTTTCATCCATTATCGCAGTGTAACTGAATATGCGTTGCAACATATATGAGGAGCCCAATACTTATCCTGGTCCCCTACTTTCGTACCGAAATAACGCTGATAGGCAGTCTTCAAAAGAGACCTCAGATTGCGTTTCTGAGAGGAAAATATTATTTCACTTCAAATGTAACAAAAGTGATTCATCTTACTTAGACGTTTCCGTGGCATTTTTAGAAATTTTACAGTATAAAAGCATTATAAAACCAGAAATTCTGCTTTAATTACAGCAGAAACTATAAGGAACTCACAGACACAGCAACAGTATCTATATTTATGACTTACAAACAGCTTAAGATCATTTGAGTTTTGTTATTGGACAGGTGTGCCAACTCCGAAAACAACATTTCCGCCAAACTGTAAATGTTGACCATAAAAATTAAGTGTCACTTTATCTCCCAAGCAAGAGCTAATCTATCACTTTTATGGTGACTTTTTTAATTCAGCATATGGAAATACATAGGAATTAAATATTTTTGAGCCCGAAACATTTTCATTGTTGGTCAGTGCAATCTCTTTCGCCGCACGACGTAGAGAATCGTGTTCACATCTATGTTTGAGTCGATGAAAATGCCGAACGTTCAGTCACATGCCTCGCTGCTGTAAAACTTTGTTTATATAAACGAAGCAAAGCTGCATCCCATGCTGCATTTTACTTGTGTATACAGAACTGAAAAGCACAGGTTTTGGATTAGTATGCTATTTTTACTATGTAGTTGTTCCGAAATGAATGCAACCAATTCGATGTCACTTAGGCGATTTGCATATCCCTAACCGTTTTTCCAAACGAGAAAAAGGGGAGCTACAGTGTAACGTGGAACCAGAGCCACCATCCGTTTTTGGGGAATCTCCACATCACTGAGAGGTGAATTCTAGGTTGAAAGGCAGACTGAAAAAGTGAACGATCCAGGATTCGATCCTACAAACTTTCGGTTTCTAGCCATACAGTTTACCGCTTTCTGAATTACAGTAACTTATTGATCAATCTACATTTACAGTTAACTTACACTGAAATAAAGAAAATGAACAGGAGTGCGACACGGCTTATATCAGGGCCAGCCAAGGCGTGCCAAACAGCACGCGTGCGTGTCCTGCCACTCAGCTTTGCTGGGTCCTTCTCGTAGGTACACGGAACAGTGCGACGTTTCATTTAGCACTGCGGTGCGGCATCTTTTGCGCGGTACAACTCTCTGAGTTCGGCAGAATCGTACTGTCAGCGATGTTTAACCTTCGTCATTTGCTTATGTTGTGAAGGACGTTCACAGGTACAGCGACTGTTCGCACAAAAGGAACAGTCTAGCTATTTATATTCGCAGTCCTTCAAAATAAGTAGAAATGACAGAAGAGAGGGATGAAGAGTCACAATTCGCGTAAGTGAGAGGTACTACATATCTACTATGAAACGACATTACATACAATGCAGAAAGAATTTAAAGATTTAGTTGAGAATGGAAGGGTAAAAATTACAACGATTGACAGATGGAATTCATTGTTCTGTGCATCAAAAAGGTGCAGGCCTGTAGCACGTGAAGAAATCGGTGGTACGAATAATCAAATTTCTGAAGTCGCACGCATTTTTCCATAGTCAGTTTCAACAGCTTTCAATAGAAATGAACAAAGAGTATTGATACGTTATTTATAACTGCAAGGTATGTTGGTTAAGTCTGGAACGATTTCTCGATTTAGAATTCGCTATTGTTGAACTTATGAACGACAAAGGAGTGCATGAACGAAAAATGACGTGCAGTCATCACATTTTAAGTATACTTGACTGCACACCGCCCACAGTAAGACATTGCAACGCAAATTCTTTTTGATTTAATGGGGCTGCATTTAAAAAGAAAATTGTGTTGTAGAAGGGACACATTCTGACAAAGTCCAGCTCCATGAGCTCACTGGCGTTAAAGAAAACGCGAGGTCTGAAGAATTCTTTGTGGCCTTGAAAGAATCACACAAATAGTTTTATAAAGATTTTGAGAACACTGTCAATCTGACATCTATTTCCGAGCTGTTTTCGAGACCGTTTGTTGTTTCAGTTAAAAATGACAACGTGCATGTGCAGATGTAACTGATTGACCTGCAGGGTAATTCCAGTTTTCATGACAAATCTTTTTACGTTAAAACTATCCTGGACGTCTACATTGCTTTCCTCAAGTAGAATTTCCAAGTTGCAAAAGCGCTACAATACTTCGATCGACATGTTTACGAGAAAGACCTTTTGCCGGTTGTGAAACTGAATAGGTCACGATTGGTAGAGCACTTGCCCGCGCAAGGCAAAGGTCCCGAGTTCGAGTCTCGGTCCGGCACACACAGTTCTAATCTGCCAGGAAGTATCATATCAGTGCACACTCCGCTGCAGATTGAAAATCTCATTCAGGTCACGATTACATTGTAAGTTGAGTGCGAAACTTTGTGAAATTGTCTGCATCTATCCGTACGCCAACATTCTGTACCAGATAGCGTAGCATAGCGGTGGGGAAATATGAAGCAAGGCTGAGTGCTTTGGCACTCCTGTACGGTCATGGCCCATGAGCCATAATCTTGGCCTCCCTTGGTTCACATATAGGAAGGGAGAATTAATTTGAAAAAGCACAACAGAAGTACGTGAATATTCGTGCAAATAGGAAATTCATATTACGAAAAGCAATAAATAGTGGTCACAATCAGCTACAGCCTGGTGGAGACAAGGTGGGCAGGGGTCGAATCCCGAGGCCTGGCCACGATGTTTCCCCTCTAGCTCACCCCTGTTACTGAGCTGCTTCTTCACTTGGCTTCTTTTTCTGTTTTCTTTTATTTTCCAAAAACAAAACCAACAAGGAAATACAGAGGAAAAACATTGACGAAAGAAAGACAAGGACAATGAGGTCAGTAGCTGTTGCAGAATATATCCAACGCCCTAGCTTTGAAAGGAAAGATTCAGCATGTTGGCTGACAGTTCTGGGAATCAGATCAGTTGCAAGTAGGACCAGTGAGCCGTAGACATAAACTGGCGATAAGAGAAATGGTCATCATCACCTCCACCAGCAACGACAAAATGTTCAAAATGACGAACCAATCTTGGGACCATATTAGTCTTCATCACCGGAGAAAAAAGCAGGCGACTGCAGAATTATATCAGCGGAACATACAGCTTCAGCAATCTGAACGACGAAAGCCACTGCTAGACCGCCACACCAGAGCAAATTGTGTCACGTTTTCCGCTGTCTCAAGAAACTGCTCCTCTCTCAGACTATGGCGGCTACTCGCTGGATCGCAAAGGCGACTACTTCAAAACTAAACTTTAATTCCTCGTAACTGATACAATTTGTACGAAATATTTATAAATTATGTACAAAAATATTCCTCATGGCTCGGTGTTTTACTGAAAACTAGACCAAAATCCCTATAGCAGAGAATAGCCTGCACATACAGAAGAATGGCAAAGGGAGACCTCAATTTATATAGAGGGAAATGTCTCGAAATGCAGTAACATAAAATACTCTTTCTTTTAGTTTCAATAGAACTGGTGGTATAAGCCAAAGTAAAATTAACTGTGAACCCACATGTGACTAAGTGCAGTCTAGACACATTAATATGTCAACGTGCACTAATCACTCACGAGTGGCATGTAGTAACAATAGCAGTGGAGGGTGTATAAAGCGCGTCGGAGAACAGTGCAGTCACTGTCGCAATGCAAAAACGGAGCGATTTATCTGATATTCGTAAGGGCTAAACATCGGCTTTCAGGCCAAGGGCGGAAGTATTTGGAAAACAGCTAATTTTGTAAGCTATTCACGTGCCCCCACCGTTAAAGCATATCGTGCATGGCAAAATGGGGCTATGCGAAACCGGAGATGAGGCAACTATTGTGCACCACGGGCCTTAGACGACAGCGGTAAACACTACGGCCGTGGAGGGGAGTACGGGCGAACAGATGTGCACCTGTTGAGCAACAGATCACTCAGATGCACCATGGGGCTACCAGCAGTGACTCTTCAACGACAGTTTGATGAACTTTGCTGTGTGTTGACCTTCGCAGCAGGCAACTCGTTCGTGCATCTATGCGGACTGCTTTTCATCAGCGACGAAGACTGGAATTTGCACGCCGCTACCGCATTTGGACGTCCACTCAGTGGCGATAGGTGTTGGTTCCAGATGAATTACGTTTTATGCTCCATACGATAGATGCCCGTTGGAGTGTACGGTGTGAAACATCTGAAAGCAAACACTCTGTAACAACCGTCAGAAGGGTCAAAGTTGGAGGAGGGAGCTTTATGATCCAAGGAATCCATTTCTGGCATTTCCTGGGTGATCTCGTCATTCTGGAAGGCACACTAGATCAACACAAATACGTATCGAACCTCGGGGACCAAGTTCACCCCTACATACAGTTTGTTTTTTCTCAGCTTAATGGCATCTACCAGCACGGCAATGCAACGTTTCACACAGATCGCAGTGCACATGCATGGCTGGAAGAGCACCAGGATGAGTTTCACACTCCCCTGTCCAGCAAACTTCCCAGATTGAAACCCAATCGAGAATCTGTCGGACCACATCGATTCGGTCACGAATCTTCAAACGAGAAACCTAGTGCAGCTGGTCACGGCACTGGGGCCCTATTCTGTATCGTTCATATCGATCAGTGTAGTAGGTTAGTCTCGGTAGTGACGTCATTTTAGGTTATTTATCGAAATATCCTATTCAGTAAGGTTCTGAGACTTGTTACCGAACGGTCCTCCCACCGATTTTACGACAATTGTACCGAGAGGTTTTGGATTTCGGTCTGGCCGTGCCTATCGGTGAGCTGTGGTTTATGTACAGCTATAATTTACTATTTTAAACATATTTAGCCGTTTTAGCTTTGGATTTAGTGATTGTGTTACTAAAGAATCACCAGGGGATGCATTCGGTTGGAGAGTGAGTTCGTAATTGACTATTTTCCTTTGTTAGAAATATGGTTAAGTTAGGTTGTAACTGTGAATGATTATGTCCAAAAAAAAAAAAAAAAAAAAAAAAAAAAAAAAAAAAAAAAAAAAAAAAAAAAAAAACGTTTGCGGTCAATATTCTCTCGAAATACGTGTTATTTTATGCAAGTAAGTGTTTAAAAATCATTATGTATCAAGACATCGGCTCTGCTACATATTACACGAGTGTGAACTGACGTTACTAGTGCCTTTGTGTACTTTTTCCCACAAATGGGTTACTTAGTAATTATCGACACATGTTTACAACTTTCAAGTAACAATGGAGAGCAATTAGGTGAAGCCAGATATTGGAAACCTTCCAAACTATCACGCATTTATGACTTATGCAGCACCCTTTGACAACGAACTCAGTCTACGTTTCTCTACACAATACTAAAGAATTGAGCACTGCACATATGTTGTTCGGCGCGCCCAAATGGTTGCCGCGCAGGAATTTAATACGAAAGGACACGGGTTCGCGTATGGATGGAGACAAATTTTTTTTTTTCTTCATCATATATCCAACACGTTCTGAGACATTGTTATATGTGTAACTTAAGATTTTTCTGCAATATTCGTTATTACTTACATGTAAGAGCGCACAAGCTCAGGAATGATTTCGTGATTTCTGTGTGACTAAAATACGAAATATTGTTGGAGATGAAATTGCTGTTAATGAAACGACCGACAGTGACCTTTATATTTTTTCTTGTCATAAATAAATCACCATTTTTTCCGAATATGTAGCGATTTCCGAGTATGCGGTTAGACAGGAATCTAAAATCACAAGTTAAATTACTGGCAGTCTTCATAATCTTGCTTGTCACAAGTATTTATCTGCGATCGAATCCTCAATCACAGTAGACAGAGATGAAAGGTCTCTGCCGTAACATTTTTAGACTGTAGTACCATATACGAAATATTTTCATTCATGAGATGCATGTTATAAACTACGACGAACTGCAGGAGCCCTCGAAAATGAGTTTTATCCAGTTTTGTTTTTAAGACCCAAATTATTGGCGTATCATTTAGGGAAGTGGGCTACTCAATCATTTGAATCTCCAGGAGCTAGTTATAACCACATTCTATTTATTCTTTGAAACTCTCAGAATCAATTTTTCGGGTGTTTTTATAGATGTATTAGTACAATGTGGTTGTTGTTGTTGTGGTCTTCAGTCCAGAGACTGTTTTGATGCAGCTTTCTATGCCACTCTATCCTGTGCAAGCTTCTTAATCTCCCAGTACTTACTGCAACCTACATCCTTCTGAATCTGCTTAGTGTATTCATCTCTTGGTCTCCCTCTACGATTTTTACCTTCCAAGCTGCCCTCCAATATTAAATTGGTGATCCCTTGATGTCCCAGAACATGTCCTACCAACCGATCCCTCCTTCTACTCAATTTCTGCCACGAGCTCCTCTTCTCCCCAAATCTATTCAATACCTCCACATTAGTTATGTGATCTACCCATCTAATCTTGAGCATTCTTCTGCAGCACCACATTTCGAAAGCTTCCATTCTCTTCTTGTCTAAGCTATTTATCGTCCACGTTATACTTCCATACATGGCTACACTCCCTACAAATACTTTCAGAAACTGCTTCCTGACATTTAAATTTATATTCGATGTTAACAAATCTTTCTTCTTCAGAAACGCTTTTCTTGTCATTGCCAGTCTACATTTTATATCTTCTCTACTTCGACCATCATCAGCTATTTTGCTCCCCAAACAGCAAAACTCCTTTGCTACTTTAAGTGTCTCATTTCCTAATCCAATTCCCTCAGCATCACCCTATTTAATTCGACTACATTCCATTATCATCGTTTTGCTTTTGTTGATGTTCATCTTATATCCTCCTTTGAAGACACTATCCATTCCATTCAACTGCTCTTCCCAGTCCTTTGATGTCTCTGACAGAATTACAATGTCATCGGTGAACCTCGAAGTTTTTATTTCTTCTCCATGGAATTTAACGCCTGCTCCACATTTTTCTTTCGTTTCCTTCACTGCTAGCTCAATATACAAATTGAATAACGTCGGGGAGAGGCTACAGCCCTGTCTCACTCCCTTCCCAACCATTGCTTCCCTTTCGTGTCCCTCGACTCTTATAACTGCCATCTGGTTTCTGTACAAATTGTGAATAGCCTTTCGCTCACTGTATTTTACCCCTGCCATCTTCAGAATTTGAAAGAGAGTATGCCAGTCAACGTTGTCGAAAGCTTTCTCTAAGTCTACAAATGCTAGAAACGTAGGTTTGCATTTCCTGAATCTAGCTTCTAAGATAAGTCGTAGGGTCAGTATTGCCTCCCGGGTTCCAACATTTCTACGGAATCCAAACTGATCTTCCCCGAGGCCGGCTTCTACCAGTTTTTCCTTTCGTCTGTAAAGAATTCGCGTTAGTATTTTGCAGCTGTGACTTATTAAACTAATAGTTCGGTAATTTTCACATCTGTCGACACCTGCTTTCTTTGGGATTGAAATTATTATATTCTTCTTGAAGTCTGAGGGAATTTCGCTTGTATCATACATCTTGCTCACCAGATGGTAGAGTTTTGTCAGGACTGGCTCTCCCAAGGCTGTCAGTAGTTCTAATGGAATGTTGTCTACTCCTGGGGCCTTGTTTCGACTTAGGTCTTTGAGTGCTCTGTCAAACTCTTCACGCAGTATCATATCTCCCATTTCATCTTCATCTACCTCCTCTTCCATTTCCATAATATTGTCCTCAAGTACTTCGTCCTTGTATAGACCCTCTATATACTCCTTCCACCTTTCTGCTTTCGCAATGTGGTACTACACACTATTCCTAACTCATTTTCCGAAACGTAAAATCCAAAACACGATGTCAGTGTCAATTAGAATAAGACCACATAATGCGGTATTTACGACAATCTGTAGAATACAGTCAAATACGCTATCGTTATTATGCATGCATGGAAACATGCGGTCAGAGAAACTGGAAAATTTTTTATGCATTTCACCGGAGAATCATAGAAATGGATATACTGCGCCTGATACAGTTAAGGAGGAGGCAAGGGCGATGAAGGCGGGCACGTCAGCTCGATGGAATGCGGCGGCATGTGTTTCGACAACATAAACGAAATTCTCGGTACTTGGAAGAAGAGCGCGCCTGTGTCTTCTGCTAGCCGCTTGGTGTTCGTGGCGCTGTGCGCGCTGCAGTGTGCATGCGTGGATCTGCGGCCGCTTGCTTTTGATTGGCTTGCGCGACACAAACCGACAACAGCGCTTCGGTTCTCTAGACCCGAACGGTATCGCTACCGAAATGCGTACTGAATAATGCAGGGACTCTAATTCGAGTACTAGACCGTTTGGTGCTCTTGAGTACCGAAACGATGGGCACAATGGCGGAAAGATACATAATAGGCACCCTGCAGTTGGCATGCCTCGAATCTCATCGACTCTCTTACTGCATGTGTCGCTGCAGTCTACGCTCCAAAAAGTGGTTAATCAAGGTTTTGATAGGTGGCCACAGTGTAAGAACGCATTTCACAATGCTGTGTACTGCGATGGTAGAGGAACATTATGGCAAGAATGACGGTGCCACAATGATAATGCAGGCTGTTATAAATCACATATCTGTAAAATAGTTTGTGGGAAATAACATTCCTGAAACGTTCTTGCCTGAACGGAGACCCGACCTGAATCCAATAGAATACCTATCGTATGAATTAGAAAGTCGTATGTGTACCTTCTCTCCTTTCGGCTCCTGAGGAAGAATGCGTTGCCACTCCTCTAGAGGCATTCAAGCAACTGATTGAAACTGTCCCCATCAGAATTACAGTCATTCTCTAACTGGAGTCCGCATACTTTTGATCACATTGTGTTTTTCCGCGAGTTTAAATACAGGAATCCTCCAAACGAGTAGGTAGAGCTGCTGCAGTGTTTACAACCTCTGTCTGACAACGCACGTCCCGGCAGCTGACGCCAGTGTCCGGCCGCTGGTGCAGCTGGCGTCTCACAGTTGTTTGACGGCAGTGATGGATGTATGTGCGGAGTGACGTAGCGGTAATTACCCTCTGATGCAGGGTTTCGCACAATACGCACTCAGCGTTCCGGCTCCCCTGCAGAAACATTGTCGAGAGGCTATATGATGATGACGAATCACTGCACATGTTACTAATCGAGCCCGCATTTCAACAGAAAATAACACATTTATTTAAACATTCTGACCTCGATGGCGGTTCTTGCGAAGCAAGTAGATAACAAATTCACCCAAATCGTCACGTGTAGGGACGACTAACTTGGGAACCTTGGTCTTTGGAAAAATAAACTTGATTGGTGCAAACATATCAGTGATAAATAAAATTGAATAACACACGATAACATTCCGGAAGATGGTTTGTAATTGCAGTAGCATGAATGTTACAGTCAGTTCCACAATAAGTGTACGCCGTTATCTGCATGAAATAAGAGACACTGTTATAGATATAAGTTTACATGAAAATACATGTTCCAGAATGAGATTTTCACTCTGCAGCGGAGTGTGTGCTGATATGAAACTTCCTGGCAGATTAAAACAGTGTGCCCGACCGAGACTCGAACTCGGGACCTTTGCCTTTCGCGGGCAAGTGCTCTACCATCTTTTTTTTTTTTTTTTTTTTTTTTTTCGTACTTGGTCGTTGTGTTTTCGCGTTGCGGACGTCACAGGACATCCGTTTAAGTTCGTTTATTGATCCTTCTACTCAGTTTTTTTATTACAGAGGCCAACCAGTTCTCTCACCGAACACTACCATCTGAGCTACCGAAGCACGACTCACACCCGGTACTCACAGCTTTACTTCTGCCAGTATCTCGTCTTCTACCTTCCAAACTTTACAGAAGCTCTCCTGCGAACCTAGCGGAACTAGTACTCCTGAAAGAAAGGATATAGCGGAGACATGGCTTAGCCACAGCCTGGGGGATGTTTCCAGAATGAGATTTTCACTCTGCAGCGGAGTGTGCGCTGATATGAAACTTCCTGGCAGACTAAAACTGTGTGCCCGACCGAGACTCGAACTCGGGACCTTTGCCTTTCGCGGGCAAGTGCTCTACCATCTGAGCTACCGAAGCACGACTCACGCCCGGTACTCACAGCTTTACTTCTGCCAGTATCTCGTCTCCTACCTTCCAAACTTTACAGAAGCTCTCCTGCGAACCTAGAAGAGCTTCTGTAAAGTTTGGAAGGTAGGAGACGAGATACTGGCAGAAGTAAAGCTGTGAGTACCGGGCGTGAGTCGTGCTTCGGTAGCTCAGATGGTAGAGCACTTACCCGCGAAAGGCAAATGTCCCGAGTTCGATTCTCGGTCGGGCACACAGTTTTAATCTGCCAGGAAGTTTCAAAATACATGTTATTACTAACTGCATAATTACCTAATAGGGGGCATATCAGTTCAATAGCACTGTCTTCTTTGTTTGTTGCTTATTTATACCATGTTCAGTTATTTCACGTCTTTGATTGATTTTTCAAAATAAAATACTATAAACAGTCGTGTGTGTTGTAATGTGTGAGATTGTGTCTGTTTTTGCAATACTTCCGTGCAATATAAAGAAAAATTGTGTGATTTATGTGATGAAGTAACGTGCTCATTGTGTCATAATTATTATCTTTGTCAGTAAATGTACAAGAAGTCAGTTGAGGGTGAAAATATTGTAAGGTGATGGAGGTACAGTATCGCTCAAAAGTAGTTTTGGTTGCCCTAGTGCGTTGTTATATCTGTTTATCTACACTGATGAGCCGAAGCAATATGACCACCTGCGTAATAGCTTGTTTGATTCACCCGAAGAGCCGAAACGTTTCCATTGATCGACAGTCGAATACCGATGGTCCTGTGCCCACTATAACCGTAATTGACGATGTGATAGGGTCAGCATTTGAACACGTAGGGGTTGTCTGTTGCGGAGCTGCATGTTCAAAAATGTGCGTTGAGCGGTATGTTCGGACGCATGTGCGTGCACCAACATTGTGCTCTTTCAACAGATTTGCCATCGGTCACCATCTGTAAGACTTGACAGAACAGACAAGCCTCCGAACCCTACGTTCTGTGAAGAGTCACCGACGTCCAAAAAATTAGCGCCTAGTGGATGTTTCACTGTCCTACAGCTTTCCGCAGATACTGAACGACAGTAGCACGTGAAAATTCGACCAGCTTAGCTGTTTTCTAGATACTCGTTCACATACTCTACGTAATAGTGATCTCCTCTTTGTCAAAGTCGCCTTTATCTCAACGGATTTCACCATTTCTTGCCTGCGTCTTCGCTGGGTGATTCTCCGCCCCTGTCTACTCCGCTTACATAGTTTTGTTACCGCGTCACGTGCCCGCAACATCACCAGATGGCATCCAGCGTCGCGGTGGGCAATTATCACAGTGTTTTGGCTTATCAGAATATTTATGGAATCAAAAATAAAGAAACGGGTGTTCAGATAGAAGACAACTTGATCTCATTATTGCTGATTGTAGGTAAGCATGGACTTAAGCCGTAAACAGTGTTTCCACGGGGCTCATAACTATTTTGTAGATTGGAAAGACTAAAACAAACCTAGGGGAACTCGGGGCAGAACGGGATAGTGAGGCACAATGGGAAATTGCTCTTTTCTAGACTACACAGTGCTGCAACCTGTTGTGTGGGCATGTAACTATTTCTCCGAATGGAAAGGAAGTTAGAGCAGCCATTTTTATTTAGTTTGAAGTGCGAGATCTAAGTGAATTGTTGTCCGTCACGCTACCGCTTGCTATGGTTCAAATGGCTCTGAGCACTACGCGACTTAACTTCTGAGGTCATCGGTCTCCTAGAACTTAGAACTACTTAAGTCTAACAAACCTAAAGACATCACACACATCCATGCCCGAGGCAGGATTCGAACCTGCGTCCGTAGCGGTCGTTCGGTTCCGGACTGTAGCGCCTAGAACCGCACGGTCACTCCGGCCGACCCCCTTGCGTTCTTTTAAGGTTTGGTGAATTTCAATGCCAGGTCAGCTGTTAATTGTTAATTGCATACCCTAAAATGACACATTCCCTTAAAGTGCATGACATTTGTTATACTTTAGTCATTTAATGCTTTTAAATACGTCAGTTATTACACTCCATAAAAGTTGTTAACCTCAAAAGTGCTCTCGGGGCGGAATGCGATGGGGCAGAATGGGATAGTGTCCCGTTCTGCCCCGTCATATTTTGATGCAAGTAGAAATCAAACTGTATTCTTTTTTCTTTCCCCGTTGCTGTTCCAGATGGTGCTAACGTACATGAAAAAGACTGATAGACAGCAATGGGACGTAAAAGCGATGGAAATGGCAGTTTCAGCTGTTTCATCTTCCCAATTGGGATTTTTAAAAGCATCTAAGCAGTTCAACGTACCGAAATCAACATTTGAAAGATATGTGCCTAAAGCTGCGAATAATCCTGACTACATAATTGGCAAATCAGATGGGAAATTTAAAAAGGTGTCCACTGCAGAACATGAACATGAGCTGGTAACATATCTGAAGTCAACGGAAAGCAGACTTTTTGGTCTAACAATGAAAGATCTCTGATCACTAGCCTATCAACTAGCTGAATGAAATGGCTTACCACACTCACTAGCCTATCAACTAGCTGAATGAAATGGCTTACCACACAGATTTGACAAACAAACTTGTCTAGCTGGACAAGACTGTGTTAAAGGATTTATTACGAGGCATCCTACACCGTCTATTCGCAAGCCAGAAAATACCTCTGGTGCTCGAGCAATGGGATTCAACAAAGTAGCAGTTTCCCAGTTTAACTCTCCCAACCAGCTATGTTCGCCGAACAACTCAGCTTTCCAGATATCTCTCGAGGCTGTCATTCCAATCAGTCAAAATACTCGGCGGACTGCAAGACGAAAAGGAAAAACCGTCGTATTAACAGATTCTCCTTATAAGAAGGAACTGCAGAATGCTGTCGCACATAAAGTAGGCCTACAGAAAGGAGGAGGGTGCACAAATATGAACAATGTCAGGGCAGAGACGTCAGGTGCAATGCAACCTAAGGCAAAAATATCCGACTGCATACCCAACAACAACCAAAACAGAGGACATCAAAGACCTTAAGAAAAATAAAAGGATGAATATGATGGAGAAGAGAGAATCAGAGAGAGAGAGGATGCTGAGTGTCTCTACTGTGGGGACTTCTACTCCGTTTCTGGGTCGCATGACAGTGGTGTTTCAAGTGGGCCCACAATTCATGTGCTGACATAGACAGTGAAGATGAAGAGAAAATACCGATTTGTGACTATCGTCGAAAGGGCTAGTAGTTAGTGGTTTGGTGGTTATTAACCATTGTAAATGTTCCAGAATGACATTAAAATATTCTCTTATTTTGAAGAATGACTTTTCAATTGTTTAAATTACACATTCCTTTGTCTGAATTGCCTTTTATACAAGATTTTGTCATAGTTTAATGCGATATTCGTAATTCAAATTCAACGTTTATGCAATAATTTAAGAAAAAATAACCTCATCCCATTCTGCCCCGTGGGTGGGGCGGAACGGAAAATATGCAAAACTTTCTTTGAACAATTGCAAAAAATGCAAAATGTATTGTTTTAAGTGATTTTAAAATAAGGTACATTAGGTTACACCACAAGGTGTTTTTTCATAATTTGAAGAAGTGTTTCCTTGTGTTCCCTTATTTTAAAGACATTGTTAAACATTAAGTATCACGTTCCGCCCCAAGTTCCCCTAACTATATCATGCAAGTCTAATTCTAATATTTTTATTTAGTTACAGAAATGCCTAAAACTAAAGAATAGTCAGTATATTTCAGAGAAGCTGTCATAACAGTACCGAGTCTGGGTCAAACTCACTTCATTGCGAAAATTTCCAGCATTTCCCAACAGCTTGTGAATATCTGGGTCCGGCTTCAAAAGAGGAGGGCTACGACAGAGAACAATGCACAAAGCGGTCGGCTCCGACACACCACCGAAAAAGAACGTAGGATCATCCGAAGGCAATTGACGACTGCTTCCAACATATTAACTCAGGAATTACGTGATGGTCTACAGGTAAAACACGGAGTGAAGGTCCATTCTTCGACAGCTAAATGCCTCCTAGAAACTATAGATTTGAATGGCAGGCGACCCCCTTGAAAATCTGTGGTAATTGTGAAAAATAAGAAGGCCAGATTACAGTTTGGTAAGGAGTACTGAAGACTGGTAAAAAATTCAGTCTCTTCTCCTCAGACGGGATGCAATACTTTTCACGGCGGAAAAGCAAGGGGAATAACGCAAGGTAGTAAGTACCCACCGTAAAGCACGGAGGATGTTACGGTGTAAAGTCGAGCGCCGGCACGCTAGTCGAAAACGAGAGAACAGAGCGGGTTGTGAAGAGGATGGCATCCAATTCCCTGCTGATCGATCCATCTCCAGGGCGACAACGTGACGGCAGCGACCTCTATGGGAAGAGGACGTAAGCGCCACGCCAAATGGCCACAGCCTACTTTACAGCAGCGTCAAGATTAGGCACTTCGAGACCAGTGATTAAGAATTGTCTGTAGTGAAGCGATGTCTTATTAGAATTTCGCCCTTCAATTGCGACACTTCTGTGTTATTGTCAAAGTATTGTCACTGTTCATCTGTAATAAAACTCATTAATACGATTTGTTTGAGTGTTGTCTATCGATCCGAGAAGGCAGGCTTCCTAGACCCCCCATATCTGACGCCGAGGCAAGATACAATAGAGGAGAAAATACCACGGTGTAGGGCTGGTTCTCAGGAAGTGGCGTAGATCCTCTCGTTGTAATTCATGGGATAACCATCTGCTGAGGAAGATGCATGAGACAGGCGAAATACCATCAGACTTCAAGAAGAATATAATAATTCCAATCCCAAAGAAAGCAGGTGTTGACAGATGTGAAAATTACCGAACAACCAGTTTATTAAACCACAGCTGCAAAATACTAACGCGAATTCTTTACAGACGAATGGAAAAACTAGTAGAAGCCGACCTCGGGGCAGATCAGTTTGGATTCCGTAGAAATATTGGAACACGTGAGGCAATACTGACCCTTCGACTTATCTTAGAAGCTAGATTAAGGAAAAGCAAATCTACGTTTCTAGCCTTTGTGGACTTAGAGAAAACTATTGACAATGTTGACTGGAATACTCTCTTTCAAATTCTGAAGGTGGCAGGGGTAAAATACAGGGAGCGAAAGGCTATTTACAATTTGTACAGAAAGCAGATGGCCGTTATAAGAGTCGAGGGACATGAAAGGGAAGCAGTGGTTGGGAAGGGAGTGAGACAGAGTTGTAGCCTATCCCCGATGTTATTCAATCTGTATATTGAGCAAGCAGTAAAGGAAAGAAAAGAAAAATTCGGAGTAGGTATTAAATTCCATGGAAAAGAAATAAAAACTTTGAGGTTTGCCGATGACATTGTAATTCTGTTAGAGGCAGCAAAGGACTTGGAAGAGCAGTTGAACGGAATGGATAGTATCTTGAAAGGAGAATATAAGATGAACATCAACAAAAGCAAAACGAGGATAATGGAATGTAGTCGAATTAAATCGGGTAATGCTGAGGGAATTAGATTAGGAAATGAGACACTTAAAGTAGTAAAGGAAGGTTGCTATTTGGGGAGCAAAATAATTGACGATGGTCGAAGTAGAGAGGATATAAAATGTAGACTGGCAATGGCAAAGAAAGCGTTTCTGAAGAAGAAAAATTTGTTAACATCGATTATAGATTTAAGTGTCAGGAAGTAGTTTCTGAAAGTATTTGTATGGAGTGTAGCCATGTATGGAAGTGAAACATGGACGATAAATAGTTTGGATAAGAAGAGAATAGAAGCTTTCGAAATGTGGTGCTACAGAGGAATGCTAAAGATTAGATAGGCAGATCACATAACTAATGAGGAGGTATTGAATAGGATTGGGGAGAAGAGAAGTTTGTGGCACAACTTGACAAGAAGAAGGGATCGGTTGGTAGGACATGTTCTGAGACATCAAGGGATCACCAATTTAGTATTGGAGGGCAGCACGGAGGGTAAAAATCGGAGTTGGAGAGCAAGAGATGAATACACTAAGCAGATTCAAAAGGATGTAGGTTGCAGGAGGTACTGGGAGATGAAGAAGCTTGCACAGGATAGAGTGGCATGGAGAGCTGCATCAAACGAGTCTCAGGACTGAAGACCACAACAACAACAACCGATAGTCTGAAGTATAGTGAAATATTAATAGACCATATGATGCCTCACGGAAGGCGAAATATGCCTCGTAATTGTGAATTCCAGCATGACAACCATCCGAAGCGCACTTCTGTCCATGTAAAGAGCGTTTTGGAGCAGCACAAAGTGAAGGTATATAAAAAACCAAGTCAAAGTTTGGATTTAAAGCCTGAAGAACATCTCTGGAGTGAGCGGGATAGCCTTGTTACTGCACCAACAAACAGGCTCTGTACAAAGAACAGTGTGAGCAATGGAAGAAGATTCTTCTGACGAGACTGGCAAAAGTGATGAATTCTGTGCCATCCACATGTGTTGCAGTAATACACCCAAAGGGCTATACAACCAAGTGTTGAGCCAAAAACATCTTGGGTCAGGACTTCATTGTAGTTTTTCCTCTGTTTAGTTTAAAGAAATTATTTTGAGCCTCGGTAATTTCTTTATTTGTCCTTTGTTATTGATTCGTAAGTTAGAACTGTATAAAATGTGTTACAAATAAGGCACACGTTGCAAAGATTTGATAATTAAGTTCTTTCATGTATATATTTTCCTCAGGAATTTGTTTTCCTAATTTATTATCTTTACAAAATACTTTCGAGCTAAACTCTACATTAGAGGAAGAGTGGTTTGTTGGATAAGGAAAGGAGAAGCGCTTTGACATGATGTTTAGAGTGTGATACCTGGAGGAGTGAGGACAATGAGGTATAGTAGCGATAAGACGTAAAATGGAGCTGTGTTGGAGAAATTCCAGGCATAATGAAGAGTGCTATTGTGCATGTCAACGGTGGCGTGTTAGAAGGGGTCGAAGAACTGATCACTGAGACATGAAGCCCGTAAAAATTATTTAAAGACAGTGAGATGTCTCTCGAAAACAACAAAAGCTGATTGCAATACGGGAGAAAGTGAGGGATTAATAGCCTGATGAAGATACACAAGAGAGAAATAAAGAAGAGATCAAGAATGTTTTAATGACGGAAAACAACTGCGTTGTGTTTGAAGAGTTGAGAGCGTCTAATTGGACTCCGACAAGTGGGAGAGGTGAATGATCTCGGTTTACAGAGCGTAAAGTTATGAGAGTTCCCTTTATTGGCAAAGTGGAAAGAGTGCGAGGACTGTGCGAAGCAGATGGACTGTAGAGAAGGGACGAATTCTATATTGGCAAACACCGGAAAATTAAAACTGCTTTATTTAATTGTGAGAGCATACTGTTCGATCTCCACAAGCGAAGTTTCGAATAAAACTACGCCCCACCCACTCAAATACATGTAATAGTGTGTGTGTTTGTGTGTGTGTGTGTGTGTGTGTGTGTGTGTGTGTGTGTGTGTGTTTGCATTGTTTCTACAAATATTTGTGTTTTGGATAAATATCTCATTTGAATCCCATCCATACGTTTCCCATACAGTGATTACAACATTGCTTATAGAGATGGTTTTCTGATATTCGTCGGAGAAAATAATTTTTAAAGCACCGCCATTTTTTCAGCCTTCTGAACTGAGAAGCGATGGAACACTCCAATGACGCATTGCAACAACCAGCTGTAAGCAACCAAAGATATCAGTGCATGTCTTTGAAGTGATTGCCGGCCGAAGTGGCCGTGCGGTTAAAGGCGCTGCAGTCTGGAACCGCAAGACCGCTACGGTCGCAGGTTCGAATCCTGCCTCGGGCATGGATGTTTGTGATGTCCTTAGGTTAGTTAGGTTTAACTAGTTCTAAGTTCTAGGGGACTAATGACCTCAGCAGTTGAGTCCCATAGTGCTCAGAGCCATTTGAACCATTTTTTGAAGTGATTACACAATAAAACATTCTTGAGCAATAAGAAATACAATAATTTAATGAAAGCTAAATTAAACCTGCAGACAGAATCAGGTTCTCGGTAGCCAGTCTATCTATTGTGTGCACAGTCATTTTAATGTCTCTTGCAGTAGACCGCTACACAAATTCTGCAAGAGTACGCTCAATCATATCAGGTTATTGGTCAATAACATTCCATGTGACGTTCTTCGCACATGTATGCTGAGTCTTTTTCAGACAGAAATCATTAATGATCTACATTTAACTGTGACGTAAATTCAGAGATGATCATCAATTTAACGTGTACTTACCAGTTACTCAGTTAATTATTACTATCATAGTTTATTAGTCTATTTTTATACTTTCGTTGTATGATACGAGAGTGTGAATGTTTCTGGACTGATGCTGTCGAAGTGAAGAGCGTGGTGCAGTACTATAACACAAAGGTATATTTATCAGTGAGTGTTGCGATCGATTAACCAAACCATAGCGAAGTGGGAACAACGATTTACAGGTGTTCAGATAAGTAACAAAGAGTATATGACAACAGTGAGAGAGGTTGATCATTATTCCGATTTTCAAAGTGTTATGTGTATCTAGCTATGATTTCACTATAGGTGCTCTGAGTCACTTGTCTTTACACAAAGTGAGTGAAGGCTGCTCCGGCATAATAGTGTGTTTTGCTTGATTCTGAATGCGGAATATATCTGTATTTTTCGTACTCCTTATTTCTTTCCTACTATAGCTACGATATTCTCCGACCCTTCACAGAATCCCGTAAACTCAGAGACTCCCTGAAAGTAGGAATGCTGTCGAAGTCTTGCACTGTCGATTGCTGAATAGGAAATCAATCCAAAATTCCGGTGACCTGTTAGCATTTACCGCGCCCGCGAGTTGGACAAGCTCCTTTACTACTCGCCTCATGAGAGTGCAAGGGCTACTGAAGACGGTGGAGTGAGGTAGTCACGCCGGCCGGGGTGGCCGAGCGGTTCTAGGCGGTACAGTCTCGAAACGCGCGTCCGCTACTGTCACGGTTTCGAATCCTGCCTCGGGCATGGATGGGTGTGATGTCCTTAGGTTAGTTACGTTTAAGCAGTTCTAAGTTCTAGGGGCGTAATGACCTTAGAAGTTAAGTCCCATAGTGCTCAGAGCCATAGAAACCCTTTCTTTTTTTTTTTTTTTTTTTTTCGAGGTTGCCACACCGCCACCAACCCGCGCCCACTGCTCCTACTTCTACGTACACGCTTCTCAAGCCATTGTACGGTGGATGCCGGACTTTCTGTCAGACTAGATTCGTATACTGCGAAACAGAAATAAGGGATCACTTTTTCGAAACCCCGTTAATGTCTCCGACTTGAAATTTGGCTCCAAGTTACCTAGAACTTTCCTCACTAATGGTGTAAAAGTGTAACGCCCTGTAAATGCGAAAAAAGGCCACAGCTTAGAATCTCATGTGAGCTGTAAGATGGGGCAGTGACGTCACATTGAGACCAAATTTCACCATATTCTGCCCAGTGCCACATTGGACAAGTAACATGATGGAAATCCCCAGTTCCCCACCCTTCATCCATTCATTTAACGCCTCTCCGATGAATGTCAGAACCGCGATACCCAGCGTTGGAAATACGTGATTTTCTTATGGGTGGAGGAGGAGAACATTTCCGCCACACCGCCGCTCAGAATCGACGCAATATGGCCTCAGGTTGCGGCGTAAAGGGCGTCTATGATGCCTCCTATTGCCCTGGGGGTTTATTCCCACACATTTCGCGGTCGCAGTGTGCATTGCGATGAGCCAGAGAACGCCTGCTTCGCAATGTTCGAGTCTGCTCCCATCGACCAGGCGTTGATCCCTACTCTGAGGACATCATGGGACTGAAACGCTATTGAAGATGATACGACCCGTTTGGAGCGTTCGATCGTAATTTTTGTTTGCTAACAGGGAGGAACCACTAACGACCGTTCAAAACCATTTGACGAAATTTGGACATGATCCGAAGCAGACAAGGGTGTTTGCGCTTTTTCAACCTTCCTGTTTCGCGAGAACCGGACGGGTTGCAACATTAAAATGTATGTGACTAAAAAGGCTGTGTCAGCACGCAACATTATTGGTCCTTCCTTCCTTTGTCAGGCGCTGGCTTTGGCGCGTTACATTGAAAACATTTTGTAACCATCTGTGGCATCATTATCGAAGGAAGAGAAGACCCGCAGTTACTTCCAAAAGAATGCAGATACTGCCCATACAGCCGGTCGAACCTTGGAGCACATTTACACAAACTTCATGCTTGACTGAGTTGTTAGCAGAGGTCTGTCTGGTCACAGCAGTAGCTGGCCACCCAGGTCACCTGATCGGATGATTGGTTCAAAATGGTTCAAATGGCTCTGAGCACTATGGGACTTATCATCTGAGGTCATCAGTCCCCTAGAACTTAGAATTACTTAAACCTAACTAAGCTAAGGACATCACACACATCCATACCCGAGGCAGGACTGGAACCTGCGACCGTAGCAGTCACGCGGTTCCGGACTGCAGCGCCTAGAACCACTCGGCCACACCGGCCGGCGTGATCGGATGAGACCGCAGCAATTACAGCAGTCGAGCTACGACGAAGTTTCAGCGACTTGTTGACCAGGACCCAAAAGTTCCAAGAGATGAATGGTGGTCAGTTTCCACAACTTCTAGAGTCAGATTAGTTCTGTATTTCCTTTCTTCTACTGTGTTTATTTGCACCATGGAACTCTATCCTCCGGGGCACCCTCTATGAAAGTCTAATGGTCACTGATTGAATGTTGGGATCTGGTTGTCAACACTGCAGGCAATGCATTTTGCTGAGCAAGTTAGAAATATGCCTGTCAGAAACTTTGACGTTACTTCAGCCGCGTGGCGGCTCTAGCACCTGAAGGTAGGCGAATCCCACCTAACGGGGTTTCACAGCTGTTGCCTAACTACGAGGTACAATTTCTGTTTTTCGTTTTGTTCGTTCGCTTCTCCTTTCCTTATCCAACAAACCACTCTTCCTCTAATGTAGAGTATAGCTCGAAATTATTTTTTAAAGATAATAAATTAGGAAAACAAATTCCTGAGGAAAATATATACATGAAAGAACTTAATTATCAAATCTTTGTAACGTGTGCCTTATTTGTAACACATATTATACAGTTGTAACCTACTAATCAATAACAAAGGACAAATAAAGAAATTACCGAGGCTCAAAATAATTTCTTTAAACTAAACAGAGGAAAAACTACAATGAAGTCCTGACCCAAGATGTTTTTGGCTCAACACTTGGTTGTATAGCCCTTTGGGTGTATTACTGCAACACATGTGGATGGCACAGAATTCATCACTTTTGCCAGTCTCGTCTGAAGAATCTTCTTCCATTGCTCACACTGTTCTTTGTACAGAGCCTGTTCGTTGGTGCAGTAACAAGGCTATCCCGCTCACTCCAGAGATGTACTTCAGGCTTTAAATCCAAACAACTTTGACTTGGTTTTTTATATACCTTCACTTTGTGCTGCTCCAAATCGCTCATTACATGGACAGAAGTGCGCTTCGGATGGTTGTCATGCTGGAATTCATGAATGGTTGGGATGTTTACGCTTGGTGACAATCAAGTTTTCGCTTGTAGTGACACATCTCATTCCGCCTACGGAAGTGATACGTATTTTTTTTCGCAGTCGATTGTAAAGCTCATTTGGCAGGCAATCTACGCTACCAAACTCATTTTTAAAAGCAATTCAGACAGTGCAATGACACTGATACTCATCTATTTCGACAGGGATTGCTTAATGACGCGCTTTTCGGATTACGGTAACAAATATCATGCTTTTCTAGGCGAATTCTGTATGAGCATGTTATACTTCTACATTTAAATCCTTGCAACGTTACAGTAACCAAAGAGAGCAGCTGAATAATGCACTGTTCTATGGATGAACGAATTGGTTTGTTTCTGAGTCAGTGTGCGAGAAGACATTAAATGCGTTACTCTGAGGTGTCCCACCACCACGGGTACGGATATGGCAACATCCAGCCACCCACACAACCACAAAAATCGCATAAAATCTGCAAGTAGATTCATGTTGAAAAGACTAAACTCGAGGATCCGATAATCTCAATTTACCATTGAGAATTATATAATATGCAATAAATTTCAGTAACAAAGACAACATTCTGGAGAGAAGTTCACGTAGATTCCAGACAGAAGGAGGTCAAAATAACAAAACACGGCTACAGAGATACTACCGTGGAAGATGAAGAAAAAGTAGAGAAAAAGGCAACCACAATACAAACACGTAGTGACTTATCTCAATAATTATACACCCCACGTACGCAACCTTTTAAAAATAGGTTGCAAATATGACATTGGTAAAATAAGAAATATAAATGCGTAAACACAGTTCGAAATAAAAAAGTACTGAGAAATCTCAAGATTCATTAATTTATCAGTTCAGCTGCAGGGAGTATCTTAGAACACACGAAATGATCAGCAAGATCTTTGACACATGTCAAAGAGAAAACATCATAAGCTGGAAATACAATACAAGCAGTTCAACATATGCAGATGACCTTAAATAAGTGTCCCAACGACAAAGATTTGTGAAGAAGCTCATGAACGTAATTTCAGTAACATTTAATTAATTTCTTTGACTCATTCATTCCTGGATCGAGACAACACAATGAACTATAGTAAGGAATATCAAAAAATTTTATACAAAGGTCCGTTCATGTAGTTTTAACCGTTTCTTCTCTCTGTGGTAAATCGGACTTCATTATGAAACAGCACCCGAAGACAACGGTGGATCGAGCTCGACGACTCTTTGCTTAAAAGTACGGAACCTTTTGCCATGCCAAGTCACCGAACAATCTTACAATGACTAAGTAAACAGAATGAAACATACATAAGTTAGTAATAACAGCATATTCTGAAATAAAAACACAATTTGACGGAGGACACATTATGCAATTACGACTGCCGTTTGGTTATAACTCGTCAAGTATTAATAAAATAATGTAGTATAAATGGCGGTGCGCCTAAATACGTTCGATCTGGTCACGACCTAGAAAACAAAAGTTATCTCTAATTTCTCGAATCATCTGACGATCGAAAATGTTGAAATGTTTCCAGCGGCTGCATACAATATTTACATTATACTACATCTATGGCTCAAATCATTTCTTTATTTCATTTCTTATAATTACGTTTTCTGCTAATAAAAGCTCAGCAGGCAAATGTGCCTTTAAAAACAGCAGACATTTCTCTATATACTGAGAAACATGCAGCATACGCAAGCATTCCAACACGAAGAAAACACTGATGATCAAATAAATAATGAAAACGAGACACTGTAAAAAGGAAGTCATTTAAAACGTCCCATCGGCAGATCGACGCCGCTCGCCCTTCAGGGTTTCATGGCGGATGTCTGTCTGCTCGCTCACAGAGTAATTACTTCCAGAGTGAACTCTGTTAAGTACAGCACAGCCGCCCACGAATAGCGACAGCCCACTGAAATTCGGCGAGACAGCCGTAATTGTAACACCGAACTGCGGTCGCCGCAAGCATGCGTGTGAGAACGGCGCGCGGGCATTCGGTACTCCCACCCTGCCACTGACGTGGGTTTCTCGAGCGTGGGCTCTGCAACTCATGACCTCATCGTGGTGTTTCCGACCACAAATATTTTAGCCGTGGGTTTCTCGACCGCCAGGCTTCATCCAGGCTTAGGACTGGCTATGCACGTGTTTCACAAGCATGTCTAAATGTTTTGTTATTTTTACTTTTTCCGTTTCACTTTTACTTTCTACGGAATTACTGCAGCAAATGATTAAACTTCATCCCTTATTTTATGAACTTTAAACTTTCTTTGTAAGACAGCTACAGATTTTAAACATCTTCTGAAATCCACCGTGTCACTATATGTTCTTATAATATCTTTCAAGCTGTTGTAAAGATATGTGCATCTTTTCTTCCTTTTCGAAGAGACAGGCCCATAGAACCTTTCTTTCTTCTATTTTATTTTATTTCAAATATAGCACTTGCTGCTTCCTACATCAACTCACTGATTGGAATGTTCTTGATTTAATGAGGAGTTTCTTTCCTGTACCAGTGACGCTGATTAATACGTATCAAATTTTAGATCGTGCGCAGGGATACTCTATCCACTGATTTACCACTTTAGTCAGCGGATTTCCCCTCCCAGGGGAGACCGCCATATCATCGGCACCTTCAGTGGCGGGCAGGAGGGTTTGGGTGCTCTGACGAAGTCGAGAGCTGTGCCGGCAGTAGCGTTGCTACTGGCAGGGTCACCCACGCCAGACCGGTCTCGATGGAGGAGTCAGACAAAGTGTGTCCCACAACGTAGGGCAGCGAGGGGGGGGGGGGGGGGGGGGGGGGGGCTCTACAGGGTGAAAAGTATTTAAACCGACAAACTCTGGGAGGTTCTAGGGGACATCAAAACAAATATTTTTCCATAATATCATTTTTTCCTATGAGGATTATTTAAACCGGTGGAGGCCGTATTACGCTCTTCAGTTGTTAGAGGCCGTATTACGGTCTTCAGTTGTTAGAGGGCGTATTATGCTCTTCAGTTGTAGGCAACTGCTGTCCACCAGTGTAGTAGTGCATAGTCTCTGCTTACTAATGGAGCGATACACCTGGAGTGAGTATACTGACATGCTTGGTGCGTACTACGTAGCGCACCACAACGGACGTGCTGCACAGCGGATTTATCAACAACAATATCCTAATCGCCGTATCCCGCATCATACGACCTTTGCTGCTGTGCACCAACGTCTGCGTGAGACCGGGTCATTTAGCAGATTACCTGGTCAGGGACGCCGTCGCACGGTAAGAACGCTGCAATTTGAGAAAGCTGTCTTGCAGCATGTGGAGCGGGATCCTTAAATCGGCACTCGTGCAATTGCACGCAACATGAGGACGAATCAGACGAATGTAAGAACAGTCCTTCGAGAGCAATTTTTACGTCCACTTACAGCGTGTCCACAACCTGGAACAAGTTGATTATCCGCCCAGAGCACAGTTTTCGCAGTGGTACCAGGAACAGTGTCAAAAGCATCCTACATTTCCATCCTGTGTGTTGTTTACCGAGGAAGGAACGTTCGGGCGTGATGGAGCCTTCAACATGCACAATTCGCATGTTTGGAGTGAGGATAACCCACACGCTACAGCTACTAGCGCTCATCAAGTGCGGTTCTTCTTTAATGTGTGGGTCGGTGTTGTTGGCGACTGTTTAATTGGGCCGTATCTGCTACCTAGGCGATTAAATGGCAGGCACTATTACAATTTGCCTGAATTGCTGGAAAACGTCCCGCTCCCTACAAGACAACGCATTTGGTTCTAACATGACGGGGCGCCGGCGCATTTCAGTCGTCGTGTGCGTCGATTCCTGGACCAACGGTTCCAGGAAACGTGGGTTGGCAGAGGTGGTCCTGTACCATGGCCTGCTCGATCCCCAGATATGTCCCCTCTGGACTTTTTTGTGTGGGGAGAGATGCGCAATCTTGTTTACACAACTCTTGTTGCACCGGATAGTACCAGCAGGAGGAACAATTCAGGATACTCCTGGGGTTTTGGCCTGTGTCAGACAGAACATGATCCGACGCTGTAACCTTTGTTTACTTGTCAATGGAGACATTTTTGAAAATCTATTGTAACTGAAATTAGGTTGTGTTAATGTGTTGTCGCTTGTTCATAAAAGAAATGGAAAAATGTTTGTTGGTTTAATTAATTTGCCACCAGAGAAATCTTCCTCCGCCGCTTCAAATACACCTCATAGGAAAAAATGACATTAGGGAAAAATATTTCTTTTGATGTCCCCTAGAACCTCCCAGAGTTTTTCTGTTTGGATACTTTTCACCCTGTATAGGTGAAGGGAAGCCAACCCTACTAGGGGAGTAAACCATAAAAAAATTCAGGTCCTCCAAGTCGGGGGTTGGGCGTGAGGCGAATGACCCCCCGCCCCCCCCCCCCCCCCCCCCCCCCGGAAAAAAGTGCTGTTGCGGATACTGTACACTTACTTCGGAATGGAAAGGATTGGCTGTTGATGACCCGGCGAGAAAATCGGTTAAAGAGAAGGAACACGGATATTTGGACACTCAAGAGGCCTGTCAAGCTACAAGAAATTGGGAATGAACTAGATAAGTATCAAGCGAAAATACCAGTAGTACAAGAAACTAGATGGAAAGGGCAAGGAATGATTGCGTAAGGGGGAATATTTAATGATGGATAGCGGTGGACGGACAAAACAAGAAGAGGTGCAGATACGGAAAGGTGTCCGACAAGGTTGCGCACTATCCCCTGTTATCTTTAACGTATACATTGAAGAGGCGCTGAAAAAAGTAAGGGAAATTTCATTGACAGGTGTAGTAATTCATGGCCAACGAATAGATATGATATGCCGATGATATAGCTCTCCTGGCTGAAAGTGAAGAAGATCTTGTAGTCCTACTGAATAGAATGGATAAAGTTATGGGTGAAGAATATAATATGAGAATTAATAAAGCAAAAACAAAAGTAATGGCATGCGACAAAGAAGATCAAGTGAAAGTCCAAGTTCATGTAGGCAATGAACTGCTTGAACAAGCTGATAAATTTACTTATCTGGGCAGTAATATTACCAGGGATGGAAGGATCAAGGCAGATGTGAGAGAATAGCTCAAGCAAAGGCTGCTTTTAACAAGAAGAAAAACATATTAACATCTAAGAGCATCGGCCTTGAAATCAGGAAAAGATTTTTGAAATCATATGTGTGGAGTGTGGCATGCTATGAGTGTGAAACATGGACTCTCGGGACAGAGGAAGACCAGAAGCTAAATTCTTTTGAAATGTGGTGTTATAGACGCATGCTCAAAATAAAATGGATCGACAATGTCACAAACGAAGTGGTTCTGGAAGGAGCAGGTAAGAAGAGAAGCTTCTGGAGTTTCATTGTTAAAAGAAGAGTGCAATTTACAGGCCATCTATTAAGACATAAAGGACTCCTGAACACAATCATAGAGGGATATGTCGAGGGAAAAAGACCAAGAGGAAGACCACGACTGAGGTACATGGATCAAATCGTGAAATATGTGGGATGTAACACCTATAAAAAAATGAAGAGAAAAGCTGAAAGACGCACAGAATGGAGACAAGCTGCCATTGTAGCTGTTGGAAACCAATCCTTGGATTGACCACTACAGAAGAAAAGAAGCGGTGGAGATACAGGCCTTTATGGCACTGGTTGCCTTCTACATAGGTCTATGAAGGCTAATGTATTTGGTTTTACGGCAATAAGTGACAGAATGTGTTCTCTAAGGATAAGGGCAAAATTTTTTAACGTTACAATAGTGAATCTCTACGCCCCTACGGAGGAGAAAGGTGAAGATGCAAAGAGTATATTTTACGCCAAATTGGAAGAAGAAATTGGTAAAATTCAAAGACCCAATGTGAAAATAATACTTGGAGACCTAAATGCAAAAATAGGGAAAGAAGAGGTATACAGAAGTGTAATAGGAAAGGAAAGCCTACACAATGACAGTAACAATAGTGGGCACAGATTGATAGGCTTCGTCAATGGAGAGAATGTGATAATAAGAATCACTTATCACCCAAGAAAAGATATTAAGAAATGTACATGGGTATTACCAGGTGGATACACAAGAAACCAAATAGATCATGTACTCATAGACAAAAGGCATGCATCACAAATTATGGAAGTTAGCAGGTGCAGAGGGGCAGATGGAGACGCAGACCACTACTTAGTACGAATTGGATGCAGGCAGAAGATAGAGTTGGTAAGAAACCAGAGGAATAAGATAAGAATGAAACAGAATATACAAAGACTCCAAACGAAGGAAACACAGGAATAATATAGGAAGAAACTAGCAAAGATACTGGAATCAGGGAGAAACACAGGGAATGATGATAAAGTGGAAACTAAATGGGAATCGTTGGAAACTGTCATTAGCGTAGCTGCAGAAGAGATACTGGGAAGAGAACAACGCAGAAGGGTGGTTAAGTGGTTTGACGAGGAATGCTTAACGGTGATACACGAGAGGAATGAAGCGAGACGGAGAATGTTGCAAAGGAACAGGAGGTTAGCAGCTGAAGAATACAGAGAAAGAAGGAAAAGAGCGGATAAGCATTGTAGGGTAAAGAAAAGGCAGCATGAAAGAAGAAGGATAGAGCAGCTGGACGAAATGGTAGACAATAAAGAGATCAGAAGGTTCTAAGAAAGAACAAGGGATCTGAGGAAAGGTTTCCAACCGGGAGCAGTTTTCTGTAAGGATAAGGACGGTAATCTAATTGGAGATAAAAGTACAGTCCTAGAAAGGTGGCAAAAGTATTTTACCGAACTGCTTCACTGGAAAGAAGGGGATAAAGAAGAACAAACCGTGACTGAAAATGAAAGGGAGCAGGACTCAGAATTGGAATCAGAGTTAGATGTAGAGGATCGGGAAGAGGAAGTAGTACCAGAGCTAGAGGAAGTGAAGAATGCCATCAAGAGCCTAAAAAATAATAAAGCAGCAGGAGAAGACGGGATGGGTGACGAATTATTAAAATAGGGGGGGGGGGGGCGGGGAAGAAAATGGAGGAAGCAGTCCATGAATTGACAAAGGAAATATGGATAGAGGAGGTAATGTCTAAGGATTGAAACATGGGAATTATCTGCCCGTTACATAAAAAATGCGACAAGCCAGAATGTAGCAATTATCATGGAATCACTCTCTTGGACGTAACATATGAGATATTTAGTAAAATTTTAGCCTACAGACTTGATGGGATGATAGATGGGGCATTGGGGGACTATCAGGCTGGATTTAGGAGGAACAGATCCACGATGGATCAGATATTTTATTAAGATAAGTGCTAGAGAAGTTTTATGAGTATGACAAGCAACTACATCAGTTGTTCATTGATTTTAAGCAAACGTACGACAGCCTACATAGGAAGAGAGTTATACAGATCATGAAAGAATTTAGAATCCCACTAAAACTGGTCAATTTAACAGAAATGACAATGAAAGAAACAGTGTGTAAAGTAAGAATAGAGCAAGAACTGTATGGTGAATTCCAAGTACGGAGGGGGCTACGACAGGGAGATGTGATCTCTACAGTGCTATTTAATTTAGTTTTAGAAAAGGTGATGCGGCAAATGCCGATTAACGCAGGAGGAACAATACTTAATCGGCAAGTTTGAGCGGTAGCATATGCGGATGACGTAGTATTAATGGCAAGGAATGTAAGGGCACTAAATGGGAACTATGATGCGGTAGAGGAAGCAGCAAGAGAAGTAGGTTTAGAAGTAAACATAAACAAAACAATGTATATGGTGATGGGAGGGCCCAATATAAACGGGCAAACGTATTCAATAGAAATTAATAGGAAAGAATATGAAAGTGTGAAAACATTTAAATATTTTGTTTCTGTAACAACGGAGGACAATAAAGTAGCAATACAAATTCAAGAAAGGATAGCGATCGAAAATCGTTGCTATTTTCCCTTTTAGAATGTATTTAATTCCAGGAATGTCAGTAGCAATACAAAAATTAAAATATACACCACCATATTAAGACCTATAGTAATATATAGATAGGAAGGCTGGATATTGACATTAAAGGAGGAGAACTGATTATTGAGATGGGAAAGAAAGATACTGAGAAGGATTTTTGGAGCAGTGAGAGAGGGTTGGAGAGTAAGGACAAATGTAGAACTACACTTTTTGGACAGATGGACATTGTTGTTAAAATTAAGCTGGGTAGAATAAGATGGGCAGGACATGTACAAAGAATGCCAGAAACTCGGAGTGTCAAGAAAGTTTTCATGGGAAAACGTGACGGGAGAAGGAGAAGAGGTAGACCCAGGAAAAGGTGACTGGACGATATGGAAGAAGATCTAAAGGCGATGGGAATAAGAAATTGGAGAAGGAAGGCGATGGACAGAGAAGAATGGAGGCAAGTGATACAGGAGGCCAAGGTTCTTCAAGGACTGTAGAGCCAACCAAGAAGAAGAACAAGAAGTCAGCGGATTTTGCGCCCTTTTCCCCACAAGCCATTCCCTCCATTATATTATCAGAAAAAATATTTTTACCACAAATTTCGAAGCTTATTGTGTTGACAAATAACTTAAGCTTCAAATCAAGAAAATTATCCCAGCAGATTCTCGTCATCCACAATCTCACAAAATTGCCTGCTTTCACTCCGCAGTTCATCTTTCCGTGGACACATCTTTAGAACAGGTTTAGAAAAAGAAATATCTTCAGTAAAATCAATAGTTATTAACGATGGATACGACCCTATGTTAATTGACCAAATTGTGAGGGAAAAAAAGCTGTAAAACTTTCAACCTTAGGAGATAACAGGGCGATGAAGAGTGAGGGTAATAACTTTAGTATTCCATTTTTGGGGAACGTATCATACAAGACAAGGAGACTTCTATTGAAGGAATACGGTTACAGAGTTGCCTTTTCCGTAAGCCATAGCTTAAAACAAATAGTGATTCATACTATTGGGGCACGGGAAGAACTTTGCATTAATGCCGGTGTTTACAAAATTACTTGTAACGACTGTCCCAACTATTACGTTGGACAGACAGGTAGACCATTAAAGTAAGATATAAAGAACACAAGAGAGATAAAAATGGGGAAAACGTGTACAATTCCACGTAAACTCGATCACGTAGAATTGCTACACGAAGAGAGTAAGGGTTACAAACTGGACCTGTTCGAGGAATTGTTCGAGGAAATAAGCATCTATTTCAAAAACATGGATTTACTCTTAACAAACAGTTGCAGCTTAGAAACAAATTGAGTAGCTAGTTGACAATAATCACTATGTGGACGATGTGGCCTATTCTACACCATATTTTAAATCTATGTGATGATGCTATGCTGGTTATATTTATATGTTTTGACGATGCCATTATGGCCGTTTCACTTTAGGACATGGTGTAAAAAAGATCTGAAGATGGTCATTACAGACTGAAACCGGTCATCGTCTAAAGAATTCATTTGCGATCAGAGACTGGAATATAAAAAAAGCATTTTACAGTATTGGATCACTGTTTGTACACGCGATTATGTCGCTGTTGGTGAAATTAGAAACAAGAATTTTTAGGATACTTTCAAACCCCTTCTTGCTCTAACGTGAAATAGTTTGGCTGACTAGAAGCTAGTTTTCTTGTCTATTGATGCTGGTGGGATGCTCCTTTCCTGTCTTGTTGAGATTTGGCGTATTTTTGATGATTGTTGTTCGCGGTTTTCTATGTGTACGTGTGATTTAAATGATTCTGTTATGTTTTTTTTATTTATGATGACAGATGGTTTCGATTTTCTACAATATTTTGTTCGTCTTCGTAAGTATGTATTCTAGCCTTTAGTTTTGCGGGAGATCCTCGCACATAACACTAGTGCCCACTCTCGTTGGATGTGTTCCTTAGCGAAAGCTTCACTTGCTTGACGCTAGGACACAGGCAAATTTGTGTTCATATTTTCTATTGAATGCAGATGTTTTAAATGGTTCTGATATGTTTTATTTATTAAGACAGAGGGTTTGAATTAGCACAATCTCTAAAATTTTGACGCGAGTGAGTACGTATCCCCGGTTTCAATGTGCGCGGGTGTCTTGTGCATACCACGGTGAAACTGTCTGCCCTAGTGCTTCCACACCCTCTTCACACTAGTTCACAGGCTAAGTACTGATAGTATGCTGCGTTCGCCTTCATAATTATGCTTCAAAGATGGAGGTGATATTTCAATTTTAACTACAGGCGCCACCGTTGGCACGATTGTTTTGTGCATCTCCACTGCAGGATGTGTGGTGTCACCGCCAGACGCCTTTAAATCGGCCGCGGTCCGTTAGTATACGTCGGACCAGCGTGTCGCCACTATCAGTGATTGCAGACCGAGCGCCGCCACACGGCAGGTCTAGTCTAGAGAGACTCTCTAGCACTCGCCCCAGTTGTACAGCCGAGTTCGCTAGCAATGGTTGACTGTCTACATACGCTCTCATTTGCCGAGACGACAGTTTAGCATAGCCTTCAGCTACGTCATTTGCTACGACCTAGCAAGGCGCCATATTCAGTTACTGCAACTAATTACTTCAATACTGTATTCTGAACAAATAATATTGTGAATCATGTACCGTCAAGAGCAACGTTCATCATTAATGGATTAAAGTTAAGTATCAAACTAATTCCGTCCGCTTTCTGGATTCTAATTCCTTGTCATGTTCCAGACTTCACGTCAGTATAGTCCTTCCCTCCTCACGTCAGCCTGCGTCAGATAAAACGCGTGCATTTCGGCCTCCAGTCGTAACACAGTGTTGGCTCTTCTGCCAACACAACAGGATGTGATTTTAGTAGGTGATAAAAGTTTTTGTGCTTGTAATACTTTGGTAATTTTCATGGTTACTTAAAGCTATAAGCATTTTTTTTCCTATCTCAGTTATGTTGCTAAGTTTTTTGCTAGTGAAGGTGTCTTCCTGTTAAGGTGTATTTTTGCTTCTGATGAAGATATATTTAGATATACCGAAACCGTGTTCGAGGATTTCAATAAATCTTTACCCTGCTACTGTTTGGCTGTTATCATTTGTCGTGAAGATTCTTAACAGTTGGTGCTTCAGCCATGTTTAAAATTTTGAAATTTCAAAATACTTTCACTCAGTTGAATCTTTGAACTGGTACCGGGATTATGGATCGTTGCAGTAGCTGCCCTTCTTGCTTTACACATTTCAATCAGGGAGTTTTCATGGTGTGGCATATATGGAACGAAATCTAAACTATCTTTCAGATCCTGAAATTCCTATTTTACAATTTGGAAACCAGGCACTGTTTTTTCCTGTAGTTATGCAGTCGATTCTTAACCTACACACCTGACTCGTCAGGTGGGCAACTGTGTTGCTGTCTATGCATTATTCTGCCATTTGAGTGTTTAAACGGCCTCGGCACTTACTCTGTTCAGAATTCCCGCACAAACCGTACATTTGCTCATCACATATTCTGTGCAATCGGTTGCGATAAGCATCCTTGACAAGACACAACCTCCCTTTCGTTGTAATTATTTCCATTACTAGTGCATAGAATTCGAGCAGCTTAGGCCTACGAAACGATACTGAAGCGGAGGCTGTCGGTGAGAGCACTGGCTCACTGACAAAGTCAACACGTCCACTGCTGGAGAACAACTGAAGAAATCAGAAGTGGAGGAGGCTCTGGTCGGAAAACATACGGTGAAAAACTGGTTGGTCGGAAGTGCCACAGTACTTGTGGATCCTACTTAAAACGTCAGAAACACTACGGTCAGAAAGCTCACTTAGCCATTCTGTTCTTTCCAGTGGCTCGGAAAACCTACAGTGCAAAACTGCTTGGTCGTAAGCACCACACTACTTCTGGCACCTACATAAAAGACGGAAACACTACGGTCGGAAAGCTTACGTGGGTCAGAATCGAAGTACAGTAAGTAATTTAGGTTTTGTCCTTATCAGTTCCAGATGCTGCGTCGTTTCCAAGTGCGACAAACATGAGCCCGACGCAGAATGTCGGCAGCACAATAGAGCGCCTGCAAGGAGCTCGCGATCTGCGCGCTCAAATCCCACGACCGTCGGGTTTTATACCAAGGATTTCAAGAATCTGTGACACGATTCACTGCACCAACTTAACTTATCAGGTTTTGACCAATGCTTTGTGAGCAGAGTGTTCATAATTCCAATCATAATATCGTCTCATTTTCGCACTGAATTTTTTATTGTTAGTATAGACTCACACGCTTTTGTTATGGCATTTTCTAGGACAGAGAGAGAGAGAGAAACTTTGCAGCCCGCTACAGAAATCATATTTATGCCTCATACTAACCAAGTCCAGCTTTGCGTCACACATTGGCCATCATGCACACTGTGTTCTTGACATCAGTGACCACTTTTCTAAGTTACAAAAGACATGACAAAGGTTTACAGGTAGATCTCCCAGATAGATCTCCTTAACCAGTTAGAGGTTTACATTTACAAGCCGAAATCACCTCATAATATTCTGAACGATCAAATGGAATGGAGGCAGAAATATTTTTTCAGAATGTTGAAGAATCTACACACTAAAACACCTTAAAAATTACGTTAAGAGCCGTTCAGCATCCTGAAAAATTTGTAATTCTACCAGTACACAAAAATTAATTGAATTCAAGTACACATTTACAATTTTCTACGGTCATTTGCTTCTGTCGTGTAAGTTTGCAACTCTTTCCTTCTTTTATTCATAAATCAATTATTTCACGGTCATGTTTCCATAAACAAAAACTGATTTCAAGTACACAGCTACAGCTTTCCACAGTCATCTACTTCTATCACTTTCACTAGTTACCCCACCACTCTTCAATCAAATAGCAAACATCTTAGTCTGTTTGTGTACCTGTAACTTTCTACGTATTTTACACGTATTTTGTCAACTTATGGGAACACTTGCAGCTAGAAATATGTCGCACATTTAGGTAATGCTGTATCTGAATGGCAAAGAACAGAAGTCAGAATGAATAAGTTTGTTAGAGAATACAACAAAACGTTACCACCAAGGCGCGGTTGGTTGCGGCAGAATAGCAGATGGCATGGCAGGGTGTTGACAGTGACCATATATGTCCACACACGACTCTTATCAGGTCTGTGATCGGAGACGCAAACCAGGAATGGGCGACATGGCTTGCTGTATGGTATAGCGGCTGTTACAGTGGCACCCGACAAAGAGTTCAGGTCAGACACTCGACCCGAGAATGATCTCCACAAACGTCAGTTCCCGCCTCTGCTCGTGTTCGTACTTATACACATACCTCCATACAGAGCATTTCATTCGCCGAAAAAGTGTAATTTAATTGAGCTGTAGTTCAAGTCCTGACTCTTATTGGTATATTTAAAGACCTGGTTCGATAGTTCCTTCCAAACATTCAGCTATCCGTATCCACGTTAGATAATTGAATGGACCTTCTCAGTCTCCTGTGTCACCTTTCTCTGGACGCGACATAGGTTGCTACATTAATATTTTCTGGTGTCGTATGTGGGACTGGTGCGTGGCTGATCCTGCAGATGTTGCCACGCTATGAGTTATCGGAAAATGTATTTGTGTTCAAGTAAAGTGGCCACATGGCTTTGATCACTCAGAGGAAGCGTGCCTTGTTTGATTGTTTTTCTAAGCTAGTTCGTTGCTGTAATGTAGAACAATATTTAGGAAACTGAATTTACTTAACGCGGTACCGAACTCTACTATATTCTGTGAATCAGGGAACTTATAAAGATGTGGCATTTTGTTGACAACTTTCCCACACAGGTAGTGTAGAAATCATGCTAATTGAGCTTACATTGTAAATAGTATGTAAGTTATTTCATTTATGTGTAAAATACTATTCTTACGTAATTTTGAATAGAAATGTTTATCTTATACTTGTCTTGCTTCACTCATGTCCAGTCACATGTCCATGAGACAGCGTGTATGCCCCTGTAATGCTGCCTCATGAAAATAGCGCAAGTTTATGAGTCCGTCTAATACCTACACACATGATAAATTTCTAATCAGTTTCGAAGTGCGGAATTTAACTTAGTTTTTCGATGTTCACACATGTCCCATCACGTGTCAATTAGGCAGTCCATAGGTCATAGTAAGGTTGCTTAATAGAGAGATCTCATTTTTTGGAGTCTGATACCTGCACCTAACGTAAATGTTGAGTACTTTCGTGATTCTTGAATTAATTAACTTTTCGTCCAAGTTCGGCAGCTTTTATGGGAACGTTCTACTTTTACATCATGCATATTGTATTGTTTGCATGATCGTGTGCTGTAGGACAGAATTCATTTGCATGTAGTATTCCGGATGTATAACCATATCGTTCCTGTCCTATTTGCGTATCTGTACTGTGTGCTACCCCATGCCGATTCTCAGCCCTTGGTGGAAATACTACTCTTATGATCACCGAAGTACGACAAAATACTGCCATCCGCTTAAAAGCTAAAACAACTATTTTCTTAAATGTGGGGACCTGTGTCATTCAGTAATTTGTGTGTACTACATGTTTAATGATATCTGCTGCTTTGTTGCTAAATAAATCGAATGTGGAGGTCATTAGCACTCGATGACTATTCTGCGAATCACTAGCTAATCCTTACTGAAATATGTTAATTTGCTGTCTGAATAAGATCTTGGTGTGGTGATTACCAGCACGTCATGATCACAAATAAAGTGTCATAGTGGAACTCTTGGTTATTATGGGATATTAGTAAGCTGTTGTCTGTTGCCCGCCAATAATTAAACTCACTCGTGCAATCAATAAATTTAGGATGTTCGCCCTCCTTTTTCTATCAGTGAGTTATTAGTCTTTCAGCTCACACAGTAGTATCAGTAAATAACCGTTCATTATTTATCTTGTGAGCATTTAGATTATTATTGGGATGTTTCAAAATTAGGGGGTGATTACGGAGGGTATGTTCGAATGCTTGAGTCTAAATACATACGTGATGCGGAAAGAAATCCACGAAGTGTTTGTACAAGAATGTCGCCTCGAAAAACTATGTCCTCATATGCCTTTAAGTTTGCTGTGATTTCACTAAATCGCTTTAGTAAAGTACTGAGCGTTTTCCTCTGGTAAGAATGCGACCGATTTCCTTCCCTAGCTCTCCCAACTTCAAGCTTACTTTATGTCTATAAATCCATCGTCGTCGGTGGGGCGTTATAAGTTAATTTTCCGTTTATTTTACTAATGGCAGTGGATGTTGCACTTTATGCTTTGGAATTAACGTAAATACTTTAGCAAAACGGACAAACACTTCCGTCGACGTGGCGTGACGTAAATGTACACGATGAATTTAGGAACACGGTACTGGTTTACAACTAGTTGTTTCCGCTCGGATCCTTCTTGGAAAATGGTTCTCGTTTCGTTTCCTTTCTTGGTTTAAAGAACACTGAAACACGCAGTCGAGTGAACTCTCATCAAAAGAGCCCGCACTCCTGGAAAACAAAAGCAGGTGTTGTCCTAATGAGAAGTCACCAGCATTCGTATGAAAGCATTGTGCTGCCCCGCATTGCATTGTGAAGTTGACAACTCCTCTCAGAGCATGAGCGTTACTAGAGTTTCTAGAACAACATAAGGAGCGATAAATTAGTTTAGAGATTGGTGCTTTCCTCAGTGGCATGCTCTACAGTACAGAAGAGGAGTTCTGTAACATTCACAGTAATTACCCTAAGCCTTCTCGCGTTCCTCAACCTCACTTCATTTGTGATGCTATTAAAGCTACTTTCGGGACAAGTGGTTATCTAACAAAAACAAATTACTCTCTGTTTGGGTGGGTGTGTCAGGGAGCATTTTACAAACTCTATTTTGTAAATTCTCATATTCGGTAGTGACTAACTTAACCGACGTAAATGTTGACGGAGATGGGTAATTAAATATGGAAGAGGGTTATTAAAAAAGAATAAAAGTTATTTATAGAGGCGTGCTTTGTTAAAAAGAAGCACCAAAAGTACGCGTACAGCTTTGGACTGATATACATTCATGATTTCCTATCCTGAAACCGTCCACTACAGTGTGGTACATGTGGTGATATATCGAAAACTGGCTTCCCGTCTTCTACAGGTTGTGAAGTCTAATTCTAATGTACTTACCGTACATCAAGGACATTTGAGAATGGTTGTGACTGTTCCATGGAGTTACTCTAATCTTAGAATCATCTGTCTATAGTCTAGAGTCTTCTGCGTATGGGTTTACCCGGAATATCAAAGACGAATGCATTTTGAGAAGTTATTCTACATATACTGAAAGATGGAAAACCTCTTTCCATTTGTATTATCATATCTAGCATTACATTTTGCGCAACAGGAGAGCACAATGTCCACATGAATTGGATGGTAAACATACATATGTCGTCAGGATGTGTTCCCTACTTTTGAAACGAGAGCGTGTGTGATCACTTTCTCTCCGAGCACTGTACTGTTGCAGCATGCCCTTCCCCTCAAACCTTGTTTCCAGTAACACAAAATGACAGCAAATGGTAAAAGAGAGAGCAAATTTTCGAAGTTGGAGCTCTGTGTCACTGATAGATTGACCAGAATCGCGTGTGACTTCCAAGATTTCCAGATCTTCTTAGAACTTCCTCCACTGGAAGGTAAAGATTTTTTCTCCACAATAAGTTAATCCATATTACCCAAGGGGCGGGATAACTTTACGTACAGAATTACAGTTTACTAGTGTGCTGTCAAGAGTTTCAACACTTTCGGAAAGAACTCGTGGCGTAATTACATGAGATGTGATTTAGTTAGTGAGCGTATTTAACGTTTGTGATCATGTAATAAACGTACATTTTGGCAGAATAAATGTTACTTGGCTATAACTGTGTATCAGCTTATTCATAATGAATTATAGTTTATCGAAATCAGTCGTTATGTCCAATAGTGAGGTGCAAGTTGGAAACGTAGTGATGATGTTGGCAGGCAAGGAATATTTGAGCACTGCGTACAGTGATGCATATCGTAAGATATTACACAGAACGAGAACTGACATCGTCAAGTGCTTCTCTCGATGCAACTTAGCAAGGATTACGTCGCGCAATACAACACGTCACTTGTATGGGCGAGATAACCTATGTCAGTGTGGTAAGCACCATGCCATACAGGATCGAGGAGACGACAGTCATGAATCACCATTCATGCGCACGAACAGAGACAACGTTTTAAGTTTTATAATGTTATTTTTTAATATTGCTTATATTGTATGTCTTGTGTATAGATCTGAAGACGACTATACATTACAATTGAAATCAGATATTGTATAAGCAAAACTTGTCATGGTCTTCTGGTAAAGTAATTACAAAAATATGTCTACGCTTAATTTGTTTCTCATTCTCATCGCAATAAGAGAATCTTCGTACCTATTATAGATCTAAGTTAATTTGTGTTTGCGGAAGATCCTTTCTTTGCAATAATTAATGTCCACATACTATGAACTTACACATCATTTAGCAACTGAAGTTTAAATCCGGTGAACAGTTAGAAGTGTTAAATTCCAATGAGTTAGAGATTACAACAGGGGAAGTTAGGAACTCATGTATTCCACCTATTTACGAATTGTGCTCTATAGAGGACACACCAGTAGTAGCAGTGATGAACTTGAAACCCATCTCCACACGCGAGGCGCCAGTCTAACCCACGTTCTGTATAAAACAACGCAGCTGTACTAATCCGAGAACACAGATCGATATGTGCCAGTAATTTCGTTCGACATATTTATAAATTATTGTGGCAACGACAGCCAAATTAATGGAGGTTTGCTCTTTGATTTTATCTGATAATATGTATTGTTTCGGAGTAAATTTTTGTATTTGTGTCCCAATTATAAAGTACGAAAATGACACCGTTCACCTGAATCGGACATGTATTTCGTCCATTGCGCGTCGTGCAATTTGCACTATAAAAAGAGAATGTTCCTACTACTTTGGAACTCCCCCTGGCAGCAGAAATTACCCATCATGTCTTTACGCAGTAGACAAGGGAAACATGAGAAGCCTGGGGCTGTTGTGAAGTTGTAGATGGGCGCGGCAACAGGCCAGGGCGCCGCGAGACTGCGAACTTCCCCCGCTTGCCCACCAGCTTCTGTTTATATTAAAGTGCGCTACGTTGTAAAAATAACCAATGGCTGGCCGTCTGTAAGCGCTGTCATTAAAATACATGGTTGCACTCATTAACTGGAAATTCATGCTCAATTCAGAGATTGATTTTTTTCTGCCTCCCCTACACAGTTTACTCTCTGCAGTTCACTTTAATACCAGGGACGTCTTTCCTGATGCCGTAACACATGTCCTATCATCCTGTTTCATTCATTTTGTCAGTGTTGTCCACATCGCACCCCGGCGAGTACAGTGACACAACTCAGAAGTGCAGTACTTGGAAAAATCGACTACATGAGCAGAAGTAAATGTCCATATCACTGTTGTATAGAATGTAATGGAATTTACTAAAAAAATAAAAATACTTAGGTGAAATTTAAAGGAAGCATATACTTTATAAGTCCTATATTTTTTTGTCTTTTCTTCTCAGGTATTACATAATTGTCTTGTGTCACTTATCTTGCCGGTGTGCGATGTTTTCTTTTGTTTGCGGAAATGCGGATAACCAACTCACTCCTTTTATAAATCCACCTGATTTTTAACATTGATCGATAGAGCAGGAAAATACACAAGTGAACAAGGAAGCTGAAATTTATTGCATAAAAACGAAAAGAGAGTGCACAGGATATTTTCTCAACATGGAGCCATTGAAGCTGTAACTGAGGCAGAAGGCCTGTTAATGTCACAAGATATTTAAAGTTCAACAATCTAGTCTTCCCATACTAAGCCTGCTGTAGTAAAAGTTAAAGACCCGACCACACGAGAAAAAGATTAATTTCGTCGCAGCCTCTAACAACAACGATACACGTACTGCAAGGTCCGACTGCTGGTCATGGTGCTGGGGGCCCCGAACCTTACATATAGAGACCAAGATGGCAGCTGCCGGACAGGAAGATTGACATGGACGCAGGCATTGCCGCAACAATGACTTCAGAGTGAGATCCTGATTGCTAGAATGCTTTTGCTATTAGTCCCTGGGCCAGGAAGCTCACTCAGAGTTCACTGGCCCATCGTGGCCAAAGCATTGGCCTAAATATTCCCCATTTTCCAGGATACTATCTGTGAGCCAGTGACCTCTGACAGCACTCGGCTGGATTGTTGGAGTGCTGTCCTCTTATGTCTCTAATCTTCGGAGAGGTCTGTTGTCCACATCGCCCATCTGTGTTGTTGGTTGCTTGCCTCGACTCAGCAAATATTTTAGTGCTATGTCCGAAGCAGTGGAAAAATCCCCCAGAGAGCCCATCGCAAGCTGGAGCTGAGAAGGACTGGCTGTTTCGGGCATATTCAAGTGGAGAACTTCACCTGTGGAACAAAATATGATGGTGGAATAACAGACCCTGGAAGAGGACCACATGGGCTCCACTACTGGTGAATGTTGTTACTCAGACTGTGCCATCAGGTAGCACCATCATGACCATAGCTTGGCCCAGACACTTGGAAACAACATCAAGGGATCAATGCTGGAAGCCTTCAGTGACGGGCGTTAGAAACATGGTTGAAGGGTGCAGTATGAGTGGGTGCTATGCCATTTTCTTCGCAAAAAGTGGAGAACTGCGTGAGAACAAATTGGTGGCCCTGGACTGTTACAATAGTTTTTGGGAGCAATTGCAAAAATGTGGTACCAGGTTTCAATGATTTGCCGTGCAGATATGCGTGAGACGCAGAGGAAACCAGTGCCAGCAACGATGGCAATCAACAGGAGTACTCCAGGAACGGATTCACAAAATGCATGTGAAGCAGACACCAGAGTGCAGCAGTACCTGGCCAAGGAGAAAAATCACTGGAGGGTACAGCCTGTTTGCTCTGGCAGGTGGGGCAAGAGCAACCATGTGGTTGATTGCTGTGCCCATGCCTTGCCAGTAGACATGTTGACAGGCCAGGCACTTGGTGAACACCATTCCCCAGTGCCTGACGTCCAATGATGACAAGATATGCTATTGAAGAACCACTGGAAACATGGCGTTTATGCAGTCATTGGCTAGCTCCTGTACCAAAGCACCCCTTTGAGTGTGGAGAGCCACAGCTTGGCCACAAGCTGGGGACAGCTTCTTCAGTGGTGATTTCCATTGGAACCAGACTTTGGGACCACGCTGATGCAGGGTCATGGCCCAGGGGCAGATGTGAGACAAGGTTAACTTTAGCATTTTGTGTTATAGAACAGAACTGAATTATAATTTGTAAGAAACAGAGATCAGTGCTGAAGGCGACAAGCCATTTTGATTGGAATATTGGCCGAAAACTTAAAAAGGAGGGATTAAGGGCTTGTGGGTGGTGAACTGTGCGGTTGGTGGCCATAGAACTAGCTGTGAAGCATTTTTATGCCAAATATGATGGCGAGGGCTTCGTTTTCTATATGACTACAGCTTCATTTTGCAGCAGAGAGTCTTAGATAAAAGCGCGATTTGTCAGTCCACCCCATCGATCATATGTGAAAGGACCACCGCCAACCAAAATCCAATGGATCTACCACCAAGGCTGGTGGCATCGTATGATGTAAGGCACATGGGGCAGGGGAGGCCCTCTTTCAAGTCCTGGAAAACTTCATCACATCACAGTGCCAACTAATGTTTCTGGGAAATAGTGTAATAGTGCAGCAATGCCTGTTGCATATGAAATAAATTTACGACAGTAATTTCTAACATGTATTTCAGGTGACTTATTCCAAGGTTCTGAGAGCTTTTGCTTAGTCTAAGTACACTGTGAAGTATGGCAGATTCCTCATGCACTTAAAACGTGACCCAACTACTCCACTTGGTGAATACCTTGCCTGGAACACTGTGGGTGGGGTGCCCAAGGTAGAACGGAAAAATGGCCTGCCTACCAGCAATGCAAATTGTTTCTACTGTACTGAATGGGATCAAAATTAGAGTTCATCGCTAAGGAAAGTTGGGAATCCTCATCCTACAGAAGCTGGAGATAGCACCCAACGGTCAATCTTGGAAAACTCTTTGCTGCCTGTGAGGCGAGTCAGTATATCTTCCACCTTGGGAGTAGAACAGATATCTATGAAACCAGCCTTGATGTCCCGACAAATGTGAAATATCCGATTTGGTTTCTCAGTGATGATGATGGGTGAGGCCCATTGGCCAATGGAAATGAGAGTGAGAATATCTTCATCCTGTGTCTACTGTAACTCCAGCGAAAGTTTGCTTTGGGTGCAAAAGAAACATGTCTGGTTTCAAAGAACTTTGGTGTCAGTGATGGGGGAAGGGTCATATGTGCATTGACTTGTTTGACGCACATTTGAGTCCTGTGAACAGTGAAAATTTCTAATTTAGAAAATTGGAAATTGGCATCTAGTGACCGATGGTGGGGGTGGAGTCAAGGATCTCTGAACCCACAGCATTGAACAGACCTAGAACCAGATAGTGATGGCACGTGGAGTTTCCACAACCAGGACTATGGTCATGAGAGTGGTCAAAATAGCCATGGACAGTAATTTGACTGTTTAATGAGGTTATTGCTCTAACTAACTACACAGTGCAGTGTCAAACGACTGAAGTGGATGGGACCGCACTTTGTAATAAGATTGATACTAATAATGGTCGTAGAGAGACCTGTGTCTATCTGCTGCTCAATGGACATTTTGTTGATGGTTACTGTTAGTGAGCCTATGGGATGGGGAAGTACAGATGGATCTAGTACATGGCTGGGAACAGATCTGCCCTCTTGTCCACCCCTGCGTCGAGGGTACCCATATGTACACAGTCGAAATTCATTTTGAGCACTGCACATCGATAGTGACAACGATACCGCTGACTAATAAAATGCTGGCTGTAGGAAGGAAATTATTGAGGGTGGCCTCTGGCCGCTGACGACTGTGTAGTGCGAACAGGCGTGGGCGGTGGGCATGACTAGGACATGACTGTGGCAGGGGCGGTGTTCTAGGCAGATGGCGAACACTTGCGAAGAGTCTTGCAGGGTAGATGACTACCAGAGGGACTGCTCAAACGCTCTAATAACAGTAAGACAAGTTTCTAAGGAAGGGTCATTCAAATGTGTCTGCCACAATAGCTGAGCGATCAGCACTACAGATTGCCATGCAAATGGACCTGGGTTCGATTCCCAGCTGGGTTGGAGATTTTCTCTGGTCATTGACTGGGTGTTGTGTTGTCTTCATCATCATCATATCATCCACATCGGCACGCAAGTCACCGAAATGGCGTCAACTGAAAAGACTAGCACCAGGCGACAGTCTACCCGACGGGAGGCCCTAGCCACGTGTCATTTCATTTCAATGCACATGTGTGAGAACTGACTCGAAAAAATACTTCGTCACCAACCAATATGCCCGCTACACACGTCGAAATTCTGTATCAAGATGGGGAATTATAAAATTTGCATTTCATGGGCGATAGATTAAAAAGTGTGACTCACTTCTGTGGTAGAATGTGATATTAGGTCTGAAGATGAAAGTTGTGGTTGAGGACTTGATACTAAACGTGTATTTAAAGATTAGTAGCCTAACGACTTGGTATACTCTCTGTCGCCATTTCAGATAGACCACCTAAAATTTTGAACGCAACCACTTACACATCTACCATTAATATATCTGTACGCAATAGAATATAAAATAATTTAGATAAGCGTAGGGATATTTCATGAGCATTTATAACAGTGGAAGGTGGTCACAAAATGATGTGCTTGCAGGGAATATCTTAATTGACGTGAAAATCGATGGGAGGTGTTCGCACAATAGGTGCTGTTGATTAGGTACTTTATGTGCCATAGCATGGCATTAGGTGTCAGTATTGTACCACCACCAGAAACTGGCAGTATGTGTCACCTACTAGATAAAAAAGAAGTATTCTATAGTTCCAGCACACAGTAGGTGTTACATAAATTTTATAGCTTTAGAGCACACATTCGAAGCTCACCCAACTTTAAAAATGGTCTTCACTGAGGAGCTATGACTTTAGTGTTAAGGAGGTACAATTGACAGACAACGCCTCCATTTGTCGAAGTGGATGTTACTCCACAGAGTGCTACTGGTAAAAACTTTATGGCTGGTATTATCTGTTAACGTGTACTTTGTAACCTCCCCGCAAAAATGAAAGATAAAATTATTTAATGTGAATATTCATTCTGCTAAGTGTAACATTCCCGTAATTATTATTAAATGATATGAATTGAATGAAAATGCAATTGGACCCAAATGTTAGGTTCCCACAGTAATAAAACTCAATGATAATAAAAATGTTCAAAAATGTTAAGTCCCTACAAAATTAACGTTAAAATCAACCTGCTAAATTAAATCTGGGAGGAAAAGCAAAGGAAATATTATTTCATATTGTAATGATTATTTTCTTAAAAAGATTGTTTTGAGAACAGAATTATTATTGGGGCAATTCTTGAACAAATTAATTACAGTTAACATACATTACATCATCAGATGTGCGCAATACTGCTTCATTACCTTACTTAAAAATATACCTCGTCCTGAACCTTGACCAGAGGCCCATGTCGACGCCCGCCGACTCCTCACACACAACTCTGACTGTCTCTCGCGCGCTACTAGCACAGACGAACTACATGCTCTCGCGACTCGCTACGTACAACTACTTTCTCGCAACTGAACTGAACTCTCGCGCGGTCAAGCGCAGACTAGCAACGATAAATAACTCTCTGGTCAGAAATTCTGTCATGCCTCGCCATCGCTGGTACTGAATACATGAATACGCACATAGCACGGCACAGGCGTGATATAGACGTGCGGCTCCCTCCGTTACGAGTGCTTACCTGTGTTATTTTTTTTTTGTCAGTTGCCACATTTTCTAGCTATTTCTTTCGTCGCAGACGCGCCCCAGTGTTTTCCATTCTAGTTCAGTGCCGTGTAGTGGGAGGATTATGGTTAAGAGTAATCTTCTGCCCAATGGAATTGAGACATATACTGATAAATGCAATATCCAATCACAGCTGTACCGACTGAATGCAAACGTCTCAATTTAGACCACTCCTCACAGCGTTAGGCATCATGCTGTAGGCGTTGTCCGTTAGCCACTAGGCATTAAGCCGTTAGCCGTTAGGCGCTATCCATTAGGTGTTAGTCGTATCCGATGCCTCATTGGGTTTGAAAAATGTGGGAAATCTCACATGTAATAAGTTTTGCTAAAATTTTCATAGAGGTCTTGTACAGCACAATAAGTTTACAAGATGAGTGTACTTTAATACGTTGTAAAGACATATACAGAAGCGACAAATAATTAGTTTAAAAGTCCATAGAACTTGCAAGTGTGGAGCACGGGGTACAGATACCGAAGACTCTTCGTAAACCAGTAACGATTAATTTATATGTTTATATCAGTACTACCACTATACAAGCTGCGTGCATTGTAGTACGAAATACAGTCGAGATATGATAATACTTAATTGGAAGCTCCATTGTGCTTACAAAGTGTGAAATGGTTTACAACAATTAATAAATGGTTTTATTTGTATCAGAGGTATCGATTTTGAAATTTTTTGGGTATGTCATGTCTGTCACTGTGATTTTCTTTGGTCATCTCTCGTGCGTAACCCGTCTATATTGTTCTGCGGCTTAAGTGATATGTATCAATCAATATATTTATTCCTTCGTACAATCGAGCATCTTATCCCTGCCTTCTCTTAAAAAAAAAGTGCGTGTGAATGTGCTTGCAGATTCGTGTGTGTGTGTGTGTGTGTGTGTGTGTGTGTGTGTGTGTGTGTGTGTGTGTGTAGAATGGGGGAGTGGAGTAAGTGGGTTGGTATGTGGTGATACATTTATTAGGCGTTGGCGTAGTCAGTTACAGGATTTTTAGCGAACCGTAGTGTTGGATACAGGAGCAGCAGTTTCATCGTAACTCGTGTCACTCATTATCTTCGCTTCCTTCAAAGCTGGTGACAAAAAACAGATGTTAGGTGATGGCAGTGCAGACATTATCAGACTGAACACACTTTGCGTATTTTGACACTGTTGCAATGTAAAATTTCATTCTCTGATGTATTTTCGAATACTGTGGTATCATAGATGAGGTACAATAATTAATTCAAGTCTTACAACGTTTTATATTGTACGTAACAGTAACGAGATTTCCAGATAATCGATGTAAACATCGAATATCTTGCATTGTCTGCATGCACTGCAGACATTTTAGAACATTGTGTCATCGCAGATGTGGAAAATAATTAAGTCTCTGTTGTCTGTTAAATGAAGTGTTGTTAACAGATCAGCTTTTACCCAATACAGACACCAGTTGGTAACAGTGGGAACTCCTCATGGTCAGAAGAGAAGTCATCTGTTGGTGACAGTAAGCAACTGTGCTGTGAAACAGCAGTTGATTTTATTTCGAGTTTTCAAGTTCTGCAGAATAGTATTAATGATAATACTCATGTTTGGAAAGTACATATTTCTAAGCTGTTATTTATATTTTATAAGCAAATTTTGGCTTCTAATTATTTGTACACAGATATATTGTATACTCGTTCCAATATTCCACGGTGTATAATATATAGCTTCAGATAAAAGTTAGTGACGTGAGTGGTGACCCAGTCCATAAACGGTATTTTGAAAGTTATATAGTTCACAGCATTTTCAGTACGTTACACAATTCAATAGATGTCCTCTTCGGTAGTTATTTTGGATACTTTTTCATCAGTACTAGGCTCTGACAGGAGGACGGAAGAGCGAAGTGGAACACCAGGCAATGCGTGTGCGCTATGTGCATATCTTTGAACGTGCAATCATTATTATGTCAAAGGTATATATGTGCAAGTAAGTAATGCAAATTTGTCACTATTTTTACGTCAGAAGTAATTGCCTTTCAGAACTAATGCATATCTTTGACTTTAATCTGAGCGTTGTATAGTATTTTACGGCATATTTCGTGCTATTGTGCTGTGATTGATTGGAAATTGGGTGGAGTGGAGGATAGGGAAGGGAGAGAGGAGTAGAGGATGAGGGTGAAGAGGTGGGAGGTTGGAAGGAGAAACCTGCATAGTACATTGCCATGCTACTGTGAGTAAATGGCCACCGCCATTTTACTCGCATATTTCCATCTCCCCCGGACCATAATAAACGTATTTTTTCTGTTTCTGAAATGTGTTTACCATTGATGAATAACAACAAAAATAATGACGAAAAAATATGCGTTTCCTGATATGTGGGTGTAGACAACTACCGTCGCTAAACGTTAATAACTTTTTAAGCTTTGACATTATTTTTGCACAGATAGAGCCATCATACACATTATACATTTACCACAACTGTTTTTAGCAAATATTCACAAAACTATCGTTCTGCTAGCATACTGTGTGTATCTCACCTACAAAAGCAGGTATCGCCTTCGTTCATCAGAGTGTTTCCATCCAGCGAGACCTGATTACGGGATGCTGCCCTCTAGGGTGTAAGCCGTCTGTTTCCTTCGGTACGATTTTCTTTAAGGGGTTACTCGGCAAATTAAGTTACACAGACATCGGAACAAGATTATATCAAAATTTGAAGTACATCGGCTGTCTAGTTATACAGAAGGAATCAATTTTCCGTGGGACTATGAATAAGACTTCGCTCATGTGGCGTCCCTGTCTTTGTTAATTACATTCGTTCAGGGGCTTACATACACGTTTCAACACGTGGCGTCACTTTCTCGATGTGTAGCGTAATGGCTTTTCTGGCTCCACAACCCTACTGGTAAGATACATTTGGAAGGTGGCACATGCCATCTGTCGTTGAATCGTAATATCTTTATTCTGTGTGTTTTCTACGAGGCAGAATTTGGGAAACAGCCAGACAGTCGCCTTAACGAGCGTCGGAAACCGCCTTAGAGCGACCGCTGTACCAGACTGACGTCGTTAATCCTAGCCAAGGCCTCTATCCGGGTCTTGCTCATCTCGTCGTCTAGAAGCCATGGCACAGCTCGTTAAACTGTACGATAAGATATAAACCGGAATGCAGTGCTGTCGTAAAAAGTTTTGCTTCGGGCGATTGACAATAAACGGAAATTCATCCAAGGCGCGAAATTTTTTATGATGAGTGTGTTTTTTCAGACTGAACATTTTATGCAAAGCTGCGACGACATGTACAGTAACCCAGTGAGTCACATTATAATGAGTGGGAGATCGGCTTTTAAGGGTTTATTAGACAGTAGAAGCCTTAGACATAGCACAAGAAATGTGTATATCGAAATAACAAGCAACCAGTTGCTTAAAAGAAATTGCAGTCCCTCAACCGGTTTCAGGCGCCTACTGCCCTTCCTCAGAAGGCTATACATAAAAATATACCAGCGAGAAGTAAAAGTTAGATAAGGATATTAAAATTATAGACGAAATGAAAAAAATTAAAAGTTAAAGATAAGAAATTGTACATACTTATAACTATCACATTATTTGTAGATGTCAACTATAAGATACATGCAGCGTATTGCTGTGGTCTTAAAAATTACAAGGGGAATAAGTAGTACAATAATACAATTGTAGCAGTAGGCTGCATGTATCTTATTGTTGGCACTCGCAAATAATGCTAAAGTTATATGGCTGGGTCTGAGCACTAAGGGACTTAACATCTATGGTCATCAGTCCCCTAGAACTTGCAACTACTTAAACCTAACGACAGCACACAACACCCAGTCATCACGAGGCAGAGAAAATCCCTGACCCCGCCGGGAATCGAACCCGGGAACCCGGGCGCGGGAAGCGAGAACGCTGCCGCACGACCACGAGCTGCGGACGCTATAATTATAACTAGGTAACACTTTTTATCTTACAATTATTAAATTTCTTAAACTTTTCGTCCTTAATTTTAATATTCTTATTTAACTTCTACTTATAATGCTATAATTATAACTAGGTAACACTTTTTATCTTAATATTATTAAATTTCTTAAACTTCTCATCCTTAGTTGTAATATTCTTATCTAACTTCTGCTTATCTGTGGTATATTCTTGTGTACAGCCTACTGAGGGTGTGCTCTAAGCGCCTGAAACCGGTTAGCGAAACAAAATGCAATGCATCTGGTTGCTGATCATTTAGAAATGTACAAAGATGGATAAAACAATAAAATTATGCTTTGTACAAGACTGAGGCAACATTTACTGAATCTTGAGACAGGGAAAGTAGCAACAGCAGTTTCTCATAAGTTATTTCCCCGTTTTACAAAGAACCCAGCCAATTACATCAGCCGCATTGTTCTGTGAATAAAATATTAGAGCGTCCCACACCAGAATCTATACAAACTGTTTCAGGAGGAGTCGATTTTCCTTATAATATCTTACACATTTACACTTATTCAAAGCTTCTGAAGTTTCCAACAAGACGTCTTTTAAAATATTACAGATTATCGAATGTGTTATTTATGTAGCGTTTGGGGACTTAACAAAAAACTCTAGAATTTCACTGGTGGAGTCAGCTGAGTTAGCAACGAGTTCCCATTGGACATTTTGTGGCAGACATTTTTAAAGTGTAGAAATACATGTTTGTTTCCCAGAAGACGATCTTTATGCCCCAACTTGAGCAGCTCCTGCAGGAAAAGCTCTTTCGTAGAAAGGGTACCCTCTCAGTAGACAGTTCCCCTTAAGAAGCGAGTCTACACCTGTCCCCCCCCTCCCCCACGCAAACTCGTTCAAAATGTTAGTAAGAAAACATAAAGCAAACGACCTAAAACTATAAAAAGTCCTCAGAGTTTTCATTGTCCCATCGCTGCGCCACGTGTAGTTTGATAATTTTTTTGTCTGGTCACCGATGCGTGAAATAAAATTACTCGTAGGATATGAATAGAAATAATTTCTTTTAGATAAGGAGTGCAACGTTAAGAATTGTGCTGTGACACAGTATATACGGCAGTAAGTATATGTCGCAGGACGTAAAATTTGGTTCGTACCCTGATCAGCATTTGGCGAGAGATCTACGATTTTATGTCGAAAAATTACTGAGAAACGGCCAATTCGATGTCACAAAACTCTGCAGTGCATCAGAATGTTTTCGGACAGGAGTGGCCCCATTAGTACGGTACTCACGACAGAATCTAATAGGTTTCGTATTCTGTTCTTGACACACGGCGCCTCAAATCGCACGCAGTTTGCGGCTCATTGCATAAGACAGAGGTGCATGGTGACACACGTTTTAAAACATGAACGGTATAGAACGACGAGAGTAATTGCTTTGAGCAGCAATGTTGCTGCAGCCTGTATCATCGCATCGAGGTATCGCCAATCCGCACCCCCTCCTCCCCTAAATCTTTTCCGTCTTGGTCGCTCTTTCATACGTTCACTTCCCTCTTTGAACTATCTGTCTCGATATCAATCACTCTTCTGCTAAATCACCAGTACAGAAGTAGAAGATTTCCTCTAATGGAATGGCTTGTAGTCAACCACTTCATTGCACCTCTTGCTTAATAGCTCATAAATAGTGCCCGCCACTTTTTAAGTGTATGTCGATGTTTTGCTTGTCGTTTTCTGCAGTGATTTATTTGTTGTATCAGTACGTTGATAAGGCTGTTCTTGGCTAAGGATAACATCCTGAATTTCTGTGCATGAACTTTTAGTTTATACCGTTTCTTTGTGTGTTACAAACTTTGTCCAACTTTTCAGTCTGTTAATTTGGAAGTCCCTACAAGTAAGCACAAATTAAGTCAGTTCTGCACAGACAGGACACAAAGTGGAGGCTCTCCTGTCCTAAGCGGAGTGAATCCAACTGCAGGTTGATCGCAATCTGGCTTTACCGTGCTAGGGAGCACCCCAACTGATCCACCCTCGCACCTTACAAAGGCGTCCACGAACGAAGCGAAAAAATAAATCATAACTGTCACGTCATGAAATACGTAATACCTACCCTCATGATCATAGGAGAGATGTTAGAAAAAACATCACTGTATTACAGTTTTTTCTCCCATTAATTATAATAAGGGAAATTTGGCTGCTCTAAAGTTTCAGCCAGCAGATGTCACGGCCTAGGCTCACGTCTACAATATTATTCAGCAAGTAGCAACATACGGGAACCAAGTTTCTTTGATTCATCAAAAGCTGTGTACCATGGTCATAACCCATCACCTCGTCCTCGTGTTCACAGACGGCTGGCGTTACTGCAGTTCCTCGTTGGCTCGTTTTCCTGTACATACTCAAATTTAAGGACCCATATTGCGAGATATATGTATTTGGATATACAAATAAAAGTAGATACTCCGGACCAGAGAATACACACAAGAGCGAAGTTAGATCCATAGAAAGAATGAAGTGGAAGAATAAGAAGAATATGAAAGATAAATCTATTACATTTCTGGACAACATCGGAGCACCCAAAATGTGGTGCTTATGTAAGATGCCTATACAGCCAAATCAATTGTTGGATAATTTTTTGGGCACAAGAAAGCACATGAGGACTAGTCAAAAGCTCTAAATGTTCTGCGATTCACAGCATTTAATAATATCATTACTCTACATTATATACGAAATAAAATACTGTTCTTTCAACATTTTGCTTTGGCAACTGCCTCGTTTCATTGCAGCTTCCAACGGTAATAATCAGAAACGCCACTAGCATTGCTTTTGCTCGGTCGAAAGTCAGTACATTAAAGACAACTGCAAATAGTAAACTCAAAGAAGGTTTATCAGCTCTTCTTGTTGAGGAGACTTTGTTCCACGTATCAACACTGATCTGCCAAAGAAGCTGATATACTAATGCGTATTCAGAGATACGACGCTGCGGTCGGCAACGCCTATATAAGACAACAACAGTTCTTGGATGGGTTACTGCTGGTACAATGGCATGTTATCAAGTTTAAATTCGGCGCACGATCAATGGGATACAGTATACCCGAGATAGCGATGAAGTGGGGCTTTTCACGTACGAGCATTTCACGAATGTACTGTGAATATCAGGAATCCGGTAAAACATCAAACCTCCGACGTCGCTGTAGCCGGAAGAAGATCCTGCAAGGAAGAGGCCAACGACGACTGAAAAGAATCGTTCAACGGTGACGGAAGTGCAACCCTTCCGTAAATTGCTGCGGATTTCAATGCTGAGCCATCAACAAGTGTGAGCGTGCGAAGCAGACAACGAAACATAATCGATATGGACTTTCGGAGCCGAAGGCCCACTCGTGTACCCTCGATGACAACACGACACAATACGCCTCGCCTGGGCCCATCAGCTCCGACATTGAACTGTTGATGTCTGGCAACATGTAGCCTGGTCTGACGAATCTCGTTTCAAATTGTATCGAGTGGATGGACATTTACGGGGATCGAGGCAACCTCCGGAATCCATGGACCCTGCAGGCCAGCGGAGGACTGTTCAATCTGGTGGAGGCTCTGTAGTGGTGTGGGGCGTGTGCAGTTGAGTGATGTGGGACCCCTGATACGTCTGGATACGATTCTGCAGGTAGCACATACGCAAGCATCCTGCATGATCGCCTGCACCCATTCATATCCATTGTGCATTCCGGCGGACTTGGGTAATCCCAGCAGTGCAATGCGAGACCCTACACATCTAGAATTGTTACTGAGTGGCGGCTCCAAGAACATTTCTCAGTTTAAACACTTCCGCTGGCCACCAAACTGCCCAGATATGAACATCATTGAGTATATCTGGGATGTCTTGCAACGTGCTGTTCAGAAGAGATCTTCAACCTCTTGTACTCTCACGGATTTATGGACAGCCCTACAGGATTATTCGTGTCAATTCCTACCAGCACTACTGGAGACATTAGTCCATGCCATGTCGTGCTGTAGCACTTGCGTGTGCTCGTCGAGGCTCTACACGATATTAGGCAGGTGTACAAGTTCCTTCGTCTCTTCAGTATATTTCCAAACGGTGAACAATGCGTATAAAGCGGGGAGGACTACGACAAACGGATATAGTGCGACTGCCACTTCAGTTACACAGACTGAGCTCTAGCCCTAAGAACAAAATTTCAGAGGTTGATGAGCAGTGTGTCTCCACAACAGTGATAAGACGAACTATTAGACTGCATTAGTTTGCTGCACGATATGTCGTTTGGTGTGTTACGATAATTGTCTTTGATCTTGAATCAGACTTGCAATACCTGCTTTATGTTTGTGACCACAGTGGGAGAACGCTTATTTATTTCTTCTTCGTTTTCTTCTTCTTCTTCTTCATCTTGTTCCTCTGCACTTCAAGGCTTAGGCACTTGTGCCTGTTCAGCGTTCACTTTTCACAACCAACTCATTCGTACATCCCTTTTTCCTTTTGACTGATACAGCATGGCCAGATGTGGAATTCTCTCTGCACTCTTTCTTTGTAGGTAATGTTTCCATAATATTTTATTTTATTCAGTCATTACATTATCATTATACATATCCAGTTCATTCCCAAGAAGTCTCAATTCTGCTGCTTGTACATTGCTTTTATCACGTATTTTTCAGGAATCCATGACTCACTTCCATATAGCGATACAGGTGTAGCCATGGTTTTACATACTTGAATTTTGTTCCCTTTCGTATTTTGTTCTGGAATGTCTTGTTTATCATCGTGCATACCGTTTGATATTTGTTAATCTTATTTTCTATGTCCTTGTCCACGTCATAGGTTACATCAAATTCTGTGTATTACCCATAATTGTTTTTGAGCGGGTGGGATATTTCCCATGATGGGCCATTATTTAAATTTTCTTTAGTGATATTCAAAGGTTATATACTCTGTTCTGTAACTGATGTAATTTACAGACCGCTTTTTGTAGCTCATGTTCACTTCCATCCAAAATGGTGACATAATACGCGTATGTAAGTATATTAACGTATTTATTTCTATTAATGTCTGTACCTGGATTTACTTCCTGTCTCAAGTTTGTAATAAAATCATTCATATATACATTAAATAAGGTTGGTGACAGTCGTGAAATGGTCGTACGGGACAGTCCCCACTTCGTCGATACCTCGGAGACGCTCTGTGTCCAATCGCTCATGCGCCGACTATAACTTTTGTATCCCTCCTGGAAAGCGGCGCATGGGTCTGCTCCTGAAAACTGAGGGTAGACCGAATGTAGGAAGCTAGGAGGAGCAGGTGAGGCAGAACTCTCGGCACTGCAAATAAAAATGGTTTTACTATCAACTTAATTTTGGCTGAGATGAACACGTAGGTGCGAAGCTGTACACAAAGTTACAAAGTTACAAGTAGTGTCTCGCCCACTATGAAATAGAAACAGTGTTGCTCGGTCGTCTGCTCGGCATCAAGTGGACTGAATCTGGAGCGCACAGCGCCGGCTAGGGGGCGCTGTCGTCGGTGTCTGTCGTAGTGCCAACCTAAGAACTTGCACCTACGCCGTGGAATCGTAGCTATCGATACCACAATAACAGCCTTATTTGAGTCCCTTACTGATAGTGATTTCTTCAGATTTGTTACTCCCAACTTTTGTCATTTTTCTGTCCACCTATAAGCTTTTTATGGCTTCCATAAGATGCCTAGAATATCTAGCTTTAATTATTATACCCTACAGTTTCATTCTGTTCACGATGTCGAAAGCTTTTCAAAGAAAAAAAATCTATACGTGTTTCTAAATTGAATTCTCCTAGTTTCATTTTCATTTTCTATTGAAGATGATGACGGAAGTGGATGTAACACAGCATCCGAACTGTAGATGGGGCGGAAGACATCGCTTCAGTGTAGGCAGACCTCAAAGTCTGGGAGTAGTGGTCTGCCTAGGAATGATAATCAGAAATATTACTCAGCGGGCTTCGGAAGGTGACAGCCTCATCACCAAGCTTAGTCTGCTCAGACCTCGTAATGCGGCTAGGGTATCTTATACATACAGGCTCTCTTCATATTACACTTACTGATGTGCTACCTATAAGTATGAACAACAATTTATTAAGTCAGTAAACATGGAACAGGAGTAACAGCAAAATAAAATCTAACTGCTCGATGAGAAGGACAAAATAGTCACTTGTAGACAACAGGAAATAAGGTTATGAGGGATCCACCATTACGAAGGTTCAGTGTTAAGGTTTAACCACTTAAATGCGACTGTCTCATTACCTTTCGTAACTGCCGATTCTCACGAGGCAGGGGTCCATGGTGAGCGATGGGAGCACCTATTGGCGGCTGAGTGTGTCGGAGACGTAAAACGGCGGCGTCCTGCGGTGGTCGGCCTTCGAGCAGCGGTTGCCCGGTGACATCGTAAGGGCTCGTCTAGTACAAGTCGCTGGACTCACCACGCTGAGGTCGGCGGCCGGCGACGGACGCGCGGGGCGCCGGCGAGGAGATCAGGGAGCTGCTGGCCAAGTTCCTCCTGTCTGCGAATGGCGCTGCTGCTGGTCTGGCTGCTCGCGAAGACGGCCGGTGTCAAAGCCTGCAGAGTGGCTCGTCTTGGAATTCGTGAAACGACTGTCTGACTGTGGGCAGAGCAGCTGGTTAAGTACAGGCCCGGTGGGAACATACACGAACAGAGTCCAGAAGCCATGTTACCAGCTTAGGACATACACTACTGGCCATTAGAATTGCTACACCTAGAAGAAATGCAGATGATAAACGGGTATTCATTGGACAAATATATCATACTAGAACTGACAGATGATTACATTTTCACGCAATTTGGGTGCATAGATCCTGAGAAATCAGTACCCGGAACAACCACCTCTGGCCGTAATAACGGCATTGATACGCCTGGGCATTGAGTAAATCACAGTTTGGATAGCGTGTACAGGTACAGCTGCCCATGCAGCTTCAACACGGTACCACAGTTCATCAAGAGTAGTGACTGGCGTATTGTGACGAGCCAGTTGCTCGGCCACCATTAACCAGACGTTTTCAATTGGTGAGAGATCTGGAGAATGTGCTGGCCAGGGCAGCAGTCGAACATTTTCTGTATCCAGAAAGGCCTGTACAGGACCTACAACATGCGGTCGTGCATTATCCTGCTGAAATGTAGGGTTTCGCAGCGATCGAATGAAGGGTAGAGCCACGGGCCGTAACATATCTGAAATGTAACGTCCACTGTTCAAAGTGCCGTCAATGCGAACAGGAGGTGACCGAGACGTCTAACCAATGGCACCCCATACCATCACGCCGGGTGATACGCCGGTATGGCAATGACGAATACACGCTTCCAATTTACGTTCACCGCGATGTCGACAAACACGGATGCGACCATCATGATTCTGTAAACAGAACGTGGATTCATTCGAAAAAATGACGTTTCGCCAATCGTGCACCCAGGTTCGTCGTTGACTACACCATCGCAGGCGCTCCTGTCTGTGATGCAGCGTCAAGGGTAACCGCAGCCATGGTCTCCGAGCTGATAATCCATGCTGCTGCAAACGTCGTCGAACTGTTCGTGCAGACGGTTGCTGTCTTGCAAACGTCCCCACCTGTTGACTCAGGGATCGAGACGTGGCTGCACGATCCGTTACACCCATGCGGATAAGATGCCTGTCATCTCGACTGCTAGTGATACGAGGCCGTTGGGATCCAGCACGGCGTTCTGTTTTACCCTCCTGAACCCACCGATTCCATATTCTGCCAACAGTCATTGGATCTCGACTAACGCGACCAGCAATGTCACGATACAATAAACCGCAATCGTGATAGGCTACAATCCGACCTTTGCCAAAGTCGGAAACGTAATGGTACGCATTTCTCCTCCTTACTCGAGGCATCGCAACAACGTTTCACCAGGCAACGCCGGTCAACTGCTGTTTGTGTATGAGAAATCGGTTGGAAACTTTCCTCATGTCAGCACGTTGTAGGCGTCGCCACCGGCGCCAACCTTGTGTAAATGCTCTGAAAAGCAAATCATTTGCATATCGCAGCATCTTCTTCCCGTCAGTAAAATTTCGCGTCTGTAGCACGTCATCTTCGTGGTGTAGCAATTTTAATAGCCAGTAGTGTAGGTTCGTGATTGTGGCACCGCATGTAGTGATACTGGCGCCGCTGTGTTGTGCGGTGTTTGCCGAAAGGCCAGTAAATATACTCATCTTTACCGGACCGCAGGTGCGAAATCGCGTGTTTGTTTTTCAAGCAGACTAGTTGTGGCTAGATAGCTGCCGGAAGGCTGTGTAATGCGGTACAGCCAAATAGTGCAGGGGTACCTTACTGGTATGCTGCAACCTGTACACAGTTCTGCTTCGAAACAATCGCTACTGGGGTCATATCAGAAAAATCAACAAACAACTTTGTTCAACTTCGTTGAAGTCTGTCAGTGAGACACTGACTCAACGCGTACCAGTTGTGCTTCACATACATACGAGACGTGTGCTCTAAATTTCTACGAACATCAGCGTTTGGCTGTCGTTTAATGACAGATGGTTCATACGGGCGCTTAGCGCTTAGGTTATCAGCGTCGTTTAATGAGTCGATGATATGGGCACTAATGACTGTCTCATCATTGTAAAAATGTATTTCGGGGTCAATGACGCACTTCTTGCTTGAAACATAATGTCGTACTAATTTAATTTAATGACAGAACCTTGTACAACAGAAGTGCTTCTACATGTATATCAGATGATGTCGAGACATTTTCTCACAATTAGGTTATAATGGAAGTATTCCTGTCTCCTCAAGACAAGGTATTTTTCCGAAATGGAAACCGAGATGCATTGATCTCTTTACTTTAACTTCATTATGTCACCTCATGAACTGAAATTTGTCGTTTTTATACAAAGTCTTCAGTTCTATGATAAGAATATACGTACATATCTAGATAGATATTGCCGTTGAACACCAACTGCTTATGTGTCTTTACCTGCTTGCCATCCGAAAATGGTATCATGCACGTCTAATATAAGATTCCAGATAATTACAGGATTAAATCACACTAACATTCTGACCAAACTAAGAAATGTACATAATTTCAAGAAAAAAGTAGGTTATTCCAGAAATTACAGAAAAACTTTATGAAATATAGTGAAAATAATATGAAACTGGAAAATCGAATCAGGAAAAATACGAAATATCTTTAAAAGTAGATAGCCCCATAATTCCAGACTTTTAGTAACTTTTCCTGTCAGCTGCAAATAGTTCAAATTTGAACACTTCGTTTCTGTATAGGCTATAAAAAGAATACCAAAATAAGTTTGAAAAATTCAATTTAATCCTCCATATCCAAAAAGAATTTAAAAGTTATCAGCTCCCTTATGTAGAAATATAGGAATAAACTGCAGTGCAAGCGCCTTTCCTAGAAATCAGCTAATATGTCGTTGGGAAACATCAGCAGCTGACACAAGGTAAATGGAACTGAATGGCGAAAAGAGTCAGTACATACAGGTCTTCGCAGAGAGCCCCATAAGCTGTAGAAATTGTCTTTAAAACTATGAAATACAAGAAGTAGCAAGTGGACTACAGATTGACGGAATCTCAATTGTCAAACAGAGCTTGGATGGCATGTTCTGGTACAGCTGCCCATGCAGCTTCAACACGATACCACAGTTCATCAAGAGTAGTGACTGGCGCACTGTGACGAGCCATTCGGTCGACCACCATTGACCAGACGTTTTCAATTGGTGAGAAATCTGGAGAATGTGCTGGCCAGGACAGCAGTCGAACATTTACTGTATCCAGAATGGCCCGTACAGGACCTGCAACATGCGGTCGTGCATTATCCTGCTGAAAAGTAGGGTTTCGCAGCGATCGAATGAAGGGTAGAGACACGGGTCGCAACACATCTGAATTGTAACGTCCACTGTTCAAAGTGCCGTCAATGCGAACAAGAGGTGACCGACACGTCTAACCAATGGTACCCCATACCATCACGCCGGGTGATACGCCGGTATGGCAATGACGAATACACGCTTCCAATTTGCGTTCACCGCGATGTCGCCAAACACGGATGCGACCATCATGATGCTGTAAACAGAACGTGGATTCATTCGAAAAAATGACGTTTTGCCAATTGCTTTAAATCAACTAAGACGCTGAAGTTCAGCTATGCAACGATGTACACAAACACCTTTTCTTCTAGACTATTTAAACATGACGAAACATTGATGTTCTTTTTCATAACCAATAATTTCTTTCCAGGAGAAATTGTGAAAAGCATGAATGTAGCACTATGATCAAAAGCAGGTTCAATAGGTTTGGTGTACAGGAGTCATATACATGGGCACACATGTCTTCCTTTGGTTTGCATTAACATGTACATCTTCCGTTTCTTTTTACATTCCAGACGTTTCTCTTCACATGTCCACAGACTACGCCAATTTTAATGTAATATTTTAGCTTCAACAACTGTAGTGCCCACCTCAAGTTCGTCAGTGATACTTTCTTCTTGTACCAGTTGTCGCTGCTCTTCATGCAGTACATTCCTTGAGAGCGGGCTTTTTTCTGCTCTGTGTGGTTATGATGATCAGTTTTGTCATTTAATGTCATGAACAGCAGAAAATATCTTTCTCCCTAGAAAACTTCTGGTTTATTTCTCTATAGTTAAGTACTAACGAGTAAAGTTTGCTTACACTGCGTTAATAAGATAGATACATCGAACTGGAAAAGATTGAAATGATTACATAATCTGTGAAGTTAGTTGGCTTCAAGAAGCCACGCTGATACTGACTTGACTGAGACAGAAATCACCTAATCTATTTCCGCTTTTTGCTGTTCCATAACAGCATATGATGGAATGAAAAGTTGTTCATTTCTGTGAACATTACTAAACATAATCATTTTAATTGTGTTATGTACAAATTACGAAATGAAATAAGAGCACTACACTGGTCATTTGAAACGCGCGCTAACGATCAAGATAAATCTGAATCCTATTTCGCCCTGGATTAACTAAAATGAATCGGTTGCCGCATTCAATTGAATCATACGTCTGTTGTGTAGCATATCATTTAGCTCATTTAAACGGCTGATCACAGACGGCGTAACTTAGTCTCCAGCAGCGATTTTTGTTTTTTATGCAGCATCTTAGCTGTGTGAGCAATGTTTACCCACGATTGTGACTATGTCACATCCAGAGTTTAACAGAAAGTGATCCTAAATCAAACGTCTTTAAGTGTGATGGTTAACTGTCGTCCGGTGTCAATAACAGATATAAGTTGGGCATGTGACTGATTTCATTATCTCTAAGAACAGACAGACGTACATAGCTTCCGAATTTTATAACGTGATCTATGTTTAGAGAGTGGATGAATTTGATTTGTTTGACTGTATTCACATATTTGTTGTTATACTGATAAATAGCCCGATACGAATCGTGTTTCCTCCAGCAGATTTCACATGAACGTTAGATAACTGTTTAGAGGCATTATTGGAAAAGTTCTGCGTTAACTGATACGTACCGGTCAATTATCTGCGTTACGACCAGCAGCACAACGCATAAAGTGGACGTTCGCGAGGCATACAGGTACAGCAGTGTAGAACCGAACGAGGATGTCTCATTAGTGACCCTTTTTCTGCCGTCACACCATACAGCCCGGATGTAGTATTCAGTAAGGTTTCAGCACTATTATAGGCAAACATAGCGCAGAAAAACGTAATTACGGAAAAGCAAAAGCATACAGGAATGGGTTTACTCGCTCTTCAGGTAGATGGTGTACACAGCGCCTTTCCCATTACATTAACTTGGCGTCAGGGTAGGCATGCGCCCACACAAATGGATTTCAGATACTCGATGATCGTAAAAATCATCAACTGTGAGTCCTACACAGCACGGTCGTGGATGGTGAGAAATCTGGAGAAAAGGAAAAGTCGCTGATTTCTTCAAATTCAAGAGTGTTAATTTTCACAACAAACAGTGTATCGTGTTACACAGAGTATATATAGTTTCTCGTCCTGATATTAAGTTATGGTTCTACATTTTAATTCGAAATAAGGTGAACCAGTTCAGTCCATATGTGGTACTCTTCAAACGAGAATTGTCCGTGAGAGGTTTCCAGCGTGCAAACCTTCCTTGGGTGAGTACTCGAGGAGCAGGCAATATGCTTCCCTACCTCCAGTCATCTGGAGAAACGCTACTGATATAGTCATTGAAATCTAATGGCTGACATTAACCGAGAGGCTTTGTGACTAACGGTGTGACTTACTATAAAATACCGAGAGCCAATGTTCTCCGAAAATTAAGGGAACACATTTAATATGCTTAATTTTTCAGAAAGAAAAATCAACAACAACACAAAGGTAAAGTAAGGTTTTGGAAAGGTATCAGAAGAATAAAATAGCGATCAATAAAGCAGTCTGTATAACATGTAAGTAATTTATTTCCTTCTGTGACATGTTTCGTCGTCCTGTAGGAGGATAATCATCATTTTAGACTGTGAAAAAGAGTATTATACTAACAGCCAGTTGTTGTGAGCCATAAGGTTTTAGACGACATAGTATAATGATCTTATCTATTTCATTAGTAGCTTTACTACGTTCACTGACTTTTTGACTTAGAAATAGCTCATAATATTTTTATCGGTTGTGTACAATGATCATGAAATAAAAATAGTCTATAACTGAATTAATAATAATCTAAACCCTGTGTATATATTCAACATTTGCATTATGTGCAATGTCGGTTTCTCCGATGTCCTGGTACTCGATTAAATAAGTAGGTATTATATCCTTGGAATGCCCTAAGGTCTTCATACAGTGGTCTTAGACGTACTCTGTTTCATGTTTAATAACAAGCACACAAGCTTCTCTGAATGTAATAAAATGTGTATCTTACGCACACACAGACAATATTGGTGATGGAACACACTGCGACTGTTGTTCCAAACGTGTAAATAAATGAGATGTTTTTTAATTATGATTCATTGAATGCATAATGACGTAATACCTACTTATGTAATGTTACACACTTGTTATACGGGCTTTTTATTCTTTGGTGGAAAGAACCCGATGATGGTCTGATACTACATCGAAATAGATTGTCTTTAAAAAATAGGAGGATACAGTTGTGTATTTTATAATACACTTTTTAAACTTAAATTTATATTAGATGTTAACAAATACCTCTTTTTAACCATTGATTTTCTCGTTAAGGCCAGTCTGCATTTTATATCCTCTCTACTTCAGGCATCATCGGTTATATGCCTGCCCAAACACAGAAATCATGTTCTACATCTAGCCTCTCATTTCCTAACCTAAACTCCTCAGCAGTTCCTGATTTAATTAGAGTAGGTACCATTTTTTACTGTTACTGATGTTCATCTTATAATCACTCTTGAACATGTTACCACTTCGTTCAACAGCTCTTCGAGGGACTTTGCCATGCCTGACACAAATACATTCTCATCAACAAACCGTAAAGCTTTACTTGTTCTCCGTAAAATTTAACTCCATTTCTTCGTTGGTCTCCTGGACACTTCGGTCAAAATGCAGACTGAATAAAATTGAATAATATCGGGGATAGGTTACATCCCGTTCTCAACTTCCGCATCCTTTACACGTCGTTCGACTCTTATAACTGCTGTCTGTTCCTGTACAAGTTGCAAATAGCCTTGCAGCCCCTGTGTTTTACCCCCGATGTGTCCAAATTTCAAGGAGTGTAGCACTGTCAACTTTGTTTCAATCTTTCCCTAAATCTACCTACGCTATAAATTTTGTTTTGAGTTTCTTCACCCTATCGTCTTAAGATACGATGAAGTGCCAGTATTGTCTCACATGTTCCTACATTTCTTCAGAATCGAAACTCATCTCAGCCGAGATGGGGTTCTACGGGTCTATCGTGTCTCCCATCCCATCTTCGCTTACTTCCTCTCTCCTTTCTATAGTATTATCTTCAAGTTTGCTTGCCCTGTATAGACCCTCTGTAAAGAGTGTCCGTCCTAAGAGTTATCACGCGAATTTTCTCTGTTGTTTCGGCAGATATGTGCTATTTTGTTTTTTCTATATGTAGCTGAAGTCAGTTCATGCGACACCCAGTAGCGACGGAAAGGGTCGATTTGTTGCCCATTATGAATCAAACGATTTTTGAAACGGAATTTACATGCCCATTCGATAGGGCGTTCCATATTAGTCTAGCACGATATTCGTTTTATCAGTATGTATTAACAGGGACATTAAAACGCGAAGAATAGCCTCTACTCCAGGAGCGACAAACTAGCGTTGCTTCATAGTGGTAATAGTGTGGGCCAGGGTGGTGCTGTTGCTGTTGCGATACTGTTCGTGTTTTACTATTCCTGTTAACATGTATTAAAAAAAAATGTTGCGCAACGATAATTTGGGACTGTTCCATCGAATGGACAAGTAAAATTCCTCTTTAGAAATAATTTTGATCGTAGCGAAACGCGACAAGACCCTTCCTGTCGACAATGAGCGTCGCACGAAGACGTGATGAGCAATATTTGCATAGGCTGACTCCAGCTGCACAATGCAAAAACGAAGTTGCAAGTATCTGCCGAAACACCAGAGAAAATTGGCCTGACGACTCTTTAGGAGAGACACCCGGTGTATTTCTTTCACATTTCAGCCTTCGCGTCTTGGTTTGCTATCTGAGCTCTCGATATCCATACAGCTGCTTCCCTTTTCTCCAAACGGTTCTTCAGTTTTCCTGTAGAAGTCACTTATTTTTCCCCTGTCAAGCATGTTTCTACAGATTGGTACTCAAGACATTCCCACTTAGCCATTTTGTATTTTCTATCAATCTTATCTTTTAGTCATCTTTATTCCCTTTTGCCTTCTTAATTTGCTGTATTTATGTGTTTTCTCCTTTCATCAGTTTTTCCTTTATCCTATGTGATCCTATGCAGCTTCACTATTTAATCTTACAAAGCTTCCCATTCCTTTTTCATTGTAGTCCTTTCCCCTAGATCATTTCAATGTAGGCTAATGCTCCCTCTGAAATTCTCAACAACCTTTGATTTTCTCAATTTATCCTGGTCTTATATCCTGAAATTACTACCTCTTTGCAATTTCTTCAACTAATTTTGCATTTGAGAACCAATAAATTATGTTCAGAGTTTACACCTACTCCTGTAAATGTCTTGCAGCTTAAAATCTTGTTTAGAAATCGCTTTATTACCAGAATATAATCAAAATGAAATCCTTCCGCTGTCTCCAGCTTTCTTTCATTTATACGACTTTCGTTCATCATTCTTAAACGAAGAGTTTTCGATGACTAAGTGTGGCTCTGGGCAAAATTCTACGAGGCTCCATCCTATTTCATTCCCCTCCCCCAAGTTACGTTCTCCTAGTATTTTACCTTCTCTTTTTCTTAATGTCGAAATCCAGTCTCTCAACGCTTGATTTGTCTGACGTTTCACCTACACGAGTGGCTGGCACTGACGAAGCTTCGCTCTCCATTGCTGGTGGTGGACAGGAGTCAAGCTTGTAGCCGCAGATTGTATGTATCTGGCGCGCCAACATCCAACGCCCCTCCCCTTGGCCATTACCAATACGATTTTAACCTTGCTACCTGTAACGGACGTTCCCAGGAGTACATTAATCCTTGAGGCTTTCTTGTTTCTTGCTGAATACGCAAACATGGCAATAGCTTCAACAAGGCTGAGAGTGAACGGATCATGGATTCCCATGCTGTAGTGAACGAATGTTGCACGTAGCAAAGGAGGGCCGCAGCTATAATGACAATGGAAGAGCCCTTGGACCTTGAAGCGTCAGGTACAGACTATATGTGGCCGTGAGCTCTACTCCAGTCCACCAGCAGCAATGGATAGTCAAGCTTTAACTCGTGCTTGTGAAACGTTAGGTAAATATCAAACAAATATCGTCCGAACAACCAGAGACAGAAGCCAACAGGCAATTTGTTTCAGAATTATTATTAACCAAAGGTTGCTAAGGTTTAATGACGGCCTAGAAATGACTAGGTATCGCAGTTCGGCCCTAGCGGCCGTGCGAAGCGGAGATCCGATACTTCCGCCTGTGCGGCGTGTGCGAGTGTTTGTTTACTTGTGGACTTAGTCTGCGCGCGGGCTAGTAACAACGATCATGGCGAACAAGTACAGGAAAACTACATTACGATTCAATTTCTGCAAAGACCACGAACGACCAAAGGCTTTAGCAGTGGAACGATTCATTCGAGAGGACGTCAAGATACCGCCAAACGATATTGTCGGAATTCACCTGTCCATCGTTAGTCCCACGGTGTATGTTAAGATGGTAAATGACGCGGCGTGTGAGAGAATTCTACAGGCGACAAAAGCAGGTCTCCGATTTTGCCATAGTGACGGGAATGTCGGCACGGTAACTGTAGACCATGCTGGTTTGGGTGTACGGACAATACGTGTTTTTGAGCTACCATTTGAGCTCCCGGCTGACGAAGTTATCGAGGCTTTTAAGCCATACGGCACGGTACATGGTCACACAGCAGAACGCTGGACACAATTCGCCACGTACCCCGTTCTTAACGGAGTGCGACGGATCACTATTGATCTTCAGAAGCATGTACCGTCCTATCTGACAATTGGTGGTTGTCAGGGGGTGGTGATTTACGATGGTCAACCACGTATATGTTCTGGATGTGGCCAGGAGGGACACCTCAGGTCGAACTGTATGCAACGGCGGATTACGCAGCTGCCTTCAGATGTGCGGGAGCCGTCGCCGGCGATGACAGTACTACCGATCATCTATGCCAAAGCTCTCACTGCGTCCGCTGATGACCGTAAGGACACAGCCCCGGTGGAAGATCAAGATGGCACTCTCCGAAACCTTGTAGCAGACGTCGGGATGACAGAGGATGCTGCTCCATCGAGCATACAATCTACGGTGACAACATCAGATGAGACCGAACTCCCACCAAGCACACCGATAGTACACGAAGCAGTTCCAGCCACTACGGATGCTGTTCCGTCTGGAACGCACTCTGTGACGACAACATCAGTTTCGACCGAACTCCCGCCAAGTACAACGATGGGACTCGAAACACTTCCAGTTCCTACGGATGCTATTATGTCGGGCAGCCGTGATTCCCTACAATCTGAGGACACGGAAGGAAAATCACGGAAACAACGTTCCCCGAAAAGGAGGAAACGGCGTCGTCGCACGACATCTCCTAGGGATGACTCCCCTTGCCCCGACGACGATGTGCCTGTGGACCAAGACGACACAACAGCCTCTACGAAACAGGATGAGGCAATGGAAACTGTTCGATCAGACCCGCAGCGGTCTGTCACATTGACGGTACCGGGACGTGGTGATGCTGAAGAGGAATCACAACCAGTTGGCTCTCCAGACGCAGATGCTGTGGCTATGGACACGAATGAATCACTGCCTGTAAAGATGTGGTATGAGGATATTGAGGAGGCGCCGGACGTCATACAGAGGCAGCCGGCACTCACGAAGACGGCCTAATAATTGCTGAAGGTGAAGGGAGAGGGGCGAGAGGACATCTTCTAACTCAGCTCCCAGCGCCGATGCAGGGAGATGTTGTTGCGCCTCGATAGAGTGGGATTCAACGCCATACAAACCGTATTGCGAGATTAAATATAAATGACGTGCGTTCACCGGCCAAAATACACCTACTGAAGGAAACGATTTGGGTATCTGATGTGGATATTGCTTCGCTGCAGGAAGTCCACATAGCTGCACTCCCATACATCGCAGGCTACCAATCATATTCGTCACATGGAGATCACAATGGGAGTGGGGTGGCAGTTTACGTGCGAGATGGCTTCCCAGTGGAAAACGTGTGTTATCTTCCGTCGGCCAGGGGAATGGCTTTCACGACGTTTGGGACACGCATCATCAATCTTTATGCACCGTAGGGAAACAATCGGCGGCGGGAAAGAGCGCGATTTAATGCAGAAGACATTGCCCCACTATTCCATGGACGTTATGAATCTGTAATAATTGGTGGAGATTTCAACTGTGTTCTCAGCCAGAAAGACCAATGGCTGCAAGCAAACATCAGCCAGGAGTTGCGAATCGTAGTCAACGACCTTGTACTTAGTGACAAGTGGGAATTACGACATGGAGATGCACCAGGATACACCTATGTGACAAGTCATTCGGCGAGCAGGTTAGATCGCATTCATATGGCTGGCTCTGAGCACTATGCGACTCAACTGCTGAGGTCATCAGTCGCCTAGAACTTAGAACTAATTAAACCTAACTAACCTAAGGACAGCACACAACACCCAGCCATCACGTCGCATTCATATCTCACGGGCTCATGCAAATGATGTCCAGGAAGCGGAACGCTGGCCATTGGTATTTTCTGATCACAGCGCTTACATTTGTACGGTGTTTCTTCCCCGTAGAGAGGTGTGGAACAGTAAGGCCCCGTGGAAATTAAACATTCAATATCTATAAGATCCTGAATGCCGGCAACGGATCCTTGAGAGATGGACGATGTGCGAGCGAAGGGTTGGAAGGTATGCGACGAAGCTTGATTGGTGGCTGACTTATGCTAAACCGGCGCTTCGCCGTACGTTCATCTCACATAGCAGGGAGATGGCAGAATGGCGCCGCCGTACGACCGACTTTTATTTTGCTGCGCTGCGCGACCTGGGTGATGGTCCGCCGGGACAGGACATCTGGATCGAACGCAAAAGGATAAAAGCTAAACTAGTGGCTTTATCTCGGAAACATCTTCAGGGAACCATGGTGCGCGCCAGATGTCACGATACGATAATGCACGAGATTCCTTCCATGCACCACGTCGTGAATGAACGAAGCCACCGACGTCGCGTTTTGGTACGGGAATCAATTACCCGCGAAGACCTAAGAGTGACGCGTCAAGCGGACATTGTCTCTGCATTCCTCGACCATTACCAACACATCTATCGGGAAGAAGCACCCCCTGTCGATGACCTCGAACGTATAGCCACGTACGTCTCCCGTACACTGACGGTGGAAGTCGCGGGAACCTTACTGGAAGCCATTAGCTGTGAGGAAGTACACGATGCGATCGCAAAGGCTGCGTTGAATCGGTCCCCAGGGATTGATGGACTTCCTGCTGAATTTTATCGAGAATTTCGCAACGAAATGGCACCGCGATGGACGGAAATGTACAACGAGATGTTAAATTCCGATGCACCTATTCCACCGGCTTTTATGGAAGGCCTGTTGGTGCCAGTACATAAACCGAAGCCAGGAATTACGGTCACACATTATCGCCCCATCACTCTGCTTAATGCCGACTATAAGATCTTTGCACGATTGCTAGCGTCCCGATGTCGTATGTTAATTCGTAGCGTTCTCTCTCCCGAACAGACGACACCGGGTGGTTCGGTGAATGTGCAAACAGCTACTGGCGAATGCCGTGATGTGATAGCGCTGGCGGAGGAGTGCCGGCTTAAAGCGGCGATGGTGGCTTTTGATTTTTACAGTGCTTTCTATAAGCTGCGCCATAACTATCTGTACGCTGTACTGGAACAAATGGGATTTCCAGACCGTTTTACTGGTGTCATTAGAAGGATTTATGGGGGCGCACAATCCTTGGTAGAGGTTAATGGGCGTTTAGCAGGGCCCATTCAAATTCGACGATCCATTCGCCAGGGCTGCCCTCTTTTGATGCTGCTGTTCGCGATAGCGTTGGAACCATTAATTGGGAGGCTAACAAATTCTCTGTCTGGGATGGAACTGCGGGGCTACACCATCAAATGTCGTGCCTATGCGGACGACCTCCTGCTGCTCGTTAGTTCTGAGGAAGAGGTGAAGACGGCCCTTGAACTGTTGTTGGACCACAGTGTGACGGCAGGTAGTGCAGTGAACATGAACAAATCGGCAGCAATGCCGGTTGGAAGGGGCCTTACGCCGAAATAAATCAGCCCGTTTCCTTATGTGCAACGATTCCGCTATCTCGGCATAGACTTTACCTCATTTGTAAAGCACACTGCGGCAGTTAACTACCGATGTATTTTACAGACAACACGTACCATGGTCCGACAACATCTCCTACTGCGCCTTGATTCTTTGCAGCGAGTCGAATATCTGAACACTTATGTGGTTTCTCTAATGGTGCATATTTCACAGATCCTGCCCCTACCACTCACGCTCGGACATCGACTTCAATCAGCAGTAGGCTATTTTGTGATGATTGGGTCGCCCCTCAAGGTGCGATAAGCAACGCTCACGCTCCCTACGGACAAGGGGGGACTCGGACTTACGAATGTTCACTGCCGAGCGACGGCGCTCCTTCTAGCCACGATGTACAAGCAATGGCGTAGCGGGCGTGATTCCCTTACATCCGGCCTACTGGATCTCCTAGTTCCAGCGTCCCTTAAAGCTCCGGTGGCGGTGGGCAACATTACGCCACATTTTGCGCATGTATCAACATTTATCGTGGAACTTAGTTATATCAGAGGCGAGCTTCCGCGCACGAGACCGCCATGCGCGAAGGATTTTTATGTTTGGCTGCTACGACGGATAAGTCGTAATGTCATTGAACTCAAACACCCCAAGTTGCATTGGCCGAAGATTTGGAGACACGTGCACCAAAAATTCCTTCCTACCTTCGTTCGGGCACTGTGGTTCTCTGTCGCCTGTGGCAAGTTCAACACCAACCAATTGGACTAGTGGACACTACACTATGGCCGAAATGTCGCCAAGTGGATGACGACCATCACTGCTTAACTTGTGTCGCGGTGGAGGACGTATGGCTCCTAGGAAGACAGATGGTGGCTTGCTACCTCCGTGTGACCCCGCAACATATTACACCTGCTTCCTTCTTACATCTGGAGAGTGACTACTTTCCGGCGACTAAATCACAGTCGATCATCTGGGTCAAAGGTTGGACGATCGCGTACCTCTATGGGGATGCTGCCAAGTCGCGACTTGACTTTTGGTATTTCTTGCAGCAAGCCCACAATGAGGTTCATAGATGGTCACACTATCGGAAAACCTTTGCCAACTATCTTCAGGCAGTCTTCCACGACCCCCCACGCAGTTGGGATGTGCCGGGTGCAGTCGGTGTGCACATTTGACAACTGATAATGAACCTCACGCTTCTCTCACCGCTCAATATGTAATGCACATAGTATACAATGAAATGATCTACATGTTCCTTTTAACAGAGTGATCTTTATGGAAAAAAAATAAATAAATAAATAAAAACGACATCCCTGTTCCTTTAAATTTGTGGTTTGTTTTACAATGATTTTTTTATTTTTTATTTTTATTTTAATTTTAATTTTTTATTTTATTTTATTTATTTATTTATTTATTTTGCAGAGAATGCATTTCATTTAGTGTTTGTGAACTGCCTAATTTTGTATCCAAATAGAATAACGAGAAAAAATAGGGGGTAGCGCCTTTGATTCATAATCAAAACGTCTTCGGTCCCGGGTTCGATCCCCGCCACTGCCTAAATTATGATAAATAATCAGCATTGGCGGCCGAAGACTTCCGGCATAAGAAGTCAGCCTCATTCTGCCAACGGCCTTGTCAAAGAGGGTGGAGGAGCGGATAGAAGTTCAGGGAACTCTCTTGTCCTAGGGGTGGGAAATTGCCCCTAAAAGCGGAAGAATCGGCAATGATCAACGACATGAGGATGCAGAAGGCAATGGAAACCACTGCATTAAAGACACGTAACGTGTATCCACAGGACATGTGGCCTGTAATTGAAGAAGTGTCATGATGATCTCTCCATTGGCAAAAGATTCCGGAATAGTCCCCCATTCGGATCTCCGGGAGGGGACTGCCAAGAGGGAGGTTACCATGAGAAAAAGATTGAATAATCAACGAAAGGATAACGTTCTACGAGTCGGGGCGTGGAATGTCAGAAACTTGAACGTGGTGGGGAAACTAGAAAATCTGAAAAGGGAAATGCAAAGGCTCAATCTAGATATAGTAGGGGGCAGTGAAGTGAAGTGGAAGGAAGACAAGGATTTCTGGTCAGATGAGTGTCGGGTAATATCAACAACAATTGTAGGATTCGTTACGAACAGGAAGGTAGGGCAGAGGATGTGTTACTGTGACCAGTTCAGTGACCGGGTTGTTCTAATCAGAATCGACAGCAGACCAACACCGACAACGATAGTTCGGGTATACATGCCGACGTCGCAAGCTGAAGATGAACAGATAGAGAAAGTGTATGAGGATATTGAAAGGGTAATGCAGTATGTAAAGGGGGATGAAAATCTAATAGTCATGGGCGACTGGAATGCAGTTGTGGGGAAGGAGTAGAAGAAAAGGTTACAGGAGAATATGGGCTTCGGACAAGGAATGAAAGAGGAGAAAGACTAATTCAGTTCTGTAACAAGTTTCAGCTAGTAATAGCGAATACCCTGTTCAAGAATCACAAGAGGAGGAGGTATACTTGGAAAAGGCCGGGAGATACGGGAAGATTTCAATTAGATTACATCATGGTCAGACAGAGATTCCGAAATCAGATACTGGATTGTAAAGCGTACCCAGGAGCAGATATAGACTCAGATCACAATATAGTAGTGATGAAGAGTAGGCTGAAGTTCAAGACATTAGTCAGGAAGAATCAATAAGCAAAGAAGTGGGATACGGAAGTACTGAGGAATGACGAGATACGTTTGAAGTTCTCTAACGCTCTAGATACAGCAATAAGGAATAGCGCAGTAGGCAGTACAGTTGAAGAGGAATGGACATCTCTAAAAAGGGCCATCACAGAAGTTGGGAAGGAAAACATAGGTACAAAGAAGGTAGCTGCGAAGAAACCATGGGTAACAGAAGAAATACTTCAGTTGATTGATGAAAGGAGGAAGTACAAACATGTTCCGGGAAAATCAGGAATACAGAAATAAAAGTCGCTGAGGAATGAAATAAATAGGAAGTGCAGAGAAGCTAAGACGAAATGGCTGCAGGAAAAATGTGAAGACATCGAAAAAGATATGATTGTCGGAAGGACAGACTCAGCATACAGGAAAGTCAAAACAACCTTTGGTGACATTAAAAGCAACGATGGTAACATTACGAGTGCAACGGGAATTCCACTGTTAAATGCAGAGGAGAGAGCAGATAGGTGGAAAGAATACATTGAAAGCCTCTATGAGGGTAAAGATTTGTCCGATGTGATAGAAGAAGAAACAGGAGTCGATTTAGAAGAGATAGGGGATCCAGTATTAGAATCGGAATTTAAAAGAGCTTTGGAGGACTTACGGTCAAATAAGGCAGAAGGGACAGATAACATTCCATCAGAATTTCTAAAATCATTGGGGGAAGTGGCAACAAAACGATTATTCACGTTGGTGTGTAGAATATATGAGTCTGGCGATATACCATCTTACTTTCGGAAAAGCATCATCCACACAATTCCGAAGACGGCAAGAGCTGACAAGTGCGAAAATCATCGCACAATCAGCTTAACAGCTCATGCATCGAAGCTGCTTACAAGAATAATATACAGAAGAATGGAAAAGAAAATTGAGAATGAGTTAGGTGACGATCAGTTTGGCTTTAGAAAAAGTAAAGGGACGAGAGAAGCAATTCTGACTTTACGGCTAACAATGGAAGCAAGGCTAAACAAAAATCAAGACACTTTCATAGGATTTGTCGACCTGGAAAAAGCGTTCGACAATATAAAATGGTGCAAGCTGTTCGAGATTCTGAAAAAGTAGGGGTAAGCTATAGGGATAGACGTGTCATATACAATATGTACAACAACCAAGAGCGAATAATAAGAGTGGACGATCAAGAACGAAGTGCTCGTATTAAGAAGGGTGTAAGACAAGGCTGTAGCCTTTCACCCCTACTCTTCAATCTGTACATCGAGGAAGCAATGATGGAAATACAAGAAAGGTTCAGGAGTGGAATTAAAATACAAGGTGAAAGGATATCAATGATACGATTCGCTGATGACATTGCTGAGTGAAAGTGAAGAAGAATTAAATGATCTGCTGAACGGAATGAACAGTCTAATGAGTACACAGTATGGTTTGAGAGTAAATCGGAGAAAGACGAAGGTAATGAGAAGTAGTAGAAATGAAAACAGCGAGAAACTTAACATCAGGATTGATGGTCACGAAGTGAATGAAGTTAAGGAATTCTGCTACCTAGGCAGTAAAATAACCAATGACGGACGGAACAAAGGAGGACATCAAAAGCAGTCTCGCTATGGCAAAGAAGGCATTTCTGGCCAAGGAAAGTCTACTAATATCAAATACCGGCCTTAATTTGAGGAAGAAATTTCTGAGGATGTACGTCTGGAGTACAGCATTGTATGGTGGTGAAACATGGACTGTGGGAAAACCGGAACAGAAGAGAATAGAAGCATTTGAGATGTGGTATTATAGACGAATGTTGAAAATTAGGTGGACTGATAAGGTAGGGAATGAGGAGGTTCTACGCAGAATCGGAGAGGAAAGGAATATGTGGAAAACACTGATATGGAGAAGGGACAGGATGATAGGACATCTGCTAAGACATGAGGGAATGACTTCCATGGTACTAGAGGGAGCTGTAGAGGGCAAAAACAGTAGAGGAAGACAGAGGTTGGAATACGTCAAGCAAATAATTGAGGACGTAGGTTGCAAGTGCTACTCTGAGATGAAGAGGTTAGCACAGGAAAGGAATTTGTGGCGGGCCGCATCAAACCAGTCAGTAGACTGATAGCCAAAAAAAAAGAAATGACTAAAGACAGTCTAATCTTGAGAGAATTATATCCGACGTTAGGGCTGGTAATTGACTGTTTTACATGAATACGTCGTTCTGTCAAGACCAACGTTTGAGCCAGTAGGTGATGTTTTATACCAAATTTCTGTTCTCATGCAGAAAAGCGCTAAGTTAATAAAAGAATTAATAGACTTCCTTCCTGAGGATCCAATACAACTGATTCCTGACAGTTTTTATTTACTTATCGACGAAAATGTTGCTATATATTTCAATACAAGCTTTTGCGGTACTCGAAATTAAGTAGAAAATAATCTGTTGTTCTGCTTATTGTTGCTTGGGCAGTTAAGCGTGGCCGGCCGGATTGGCCGAGTGGTTCTAGGTGCTTCAGTCTGGAACCGCGCCACGGCTACGGTTTCAGGGTCGAATCCTGCCTCGGGCATGGATGTGTGTGATGTCCTTAGGTTAGTTAGGTTTAAGTAGTTCTAGGGGACTGATGACCTCAGCTGTTAAGTCCCTTAGTGCTCAGAGCCATTCGAACCATTTTTTTGTTAAGTGTGTAGTGTTGTTTACTGTGCTATGTATATGGCAACAGATGTCTTCATCCTGTTAGTGTATGTTAAATGTAAAAAGTTACAAGTACCATTTGCCTTTCTGAGCCTTGAGCGTATTTCAGACAGACGCCAAATGCAGTTAACTTATAACCACCTAGTGAATAGCATGTTCTACCTTTGAGACAAAATATAGCAGCGATTCTGGGTGGCATGGAAGCGGCACCCTTCATAGTTGCATCAGTCACATCAAATGTATCCGCACAGGTTAAGCAACTGCCCTAAATTAAGAGCAGCTCGTTTGCTCCAGATGTTTTCCACTGCGTTCAGATGACGCGAATTTGTTGGTTAAGACATTAATGTAAGTTTACTATCATGCTCCTCAAGACACTGTATCTTTTGTGACACGGCTATTTATCCTGTTGGAAACTGTATCATCGAAGACATCATGCATGAAGGCATGCAGGTGGTGAGCAATAATGTTCATGCGTTAGCAGCTATCAAGGTGCCTTCGGTTACTACCACTCGTCCCATAAAACCACAGATGACCGTCCCCCCTAGTATTATAATGCCACAATGGGGCTACATAAATGGCGGTGTGCATGTATCGAGCAGCTGATTTCCAGGATGGCGTATACAAACAGCATCATGCACCTGGTGTAACAAGAAACGTGCTTCATCTGACCAGGCGACATCTTTTCATTTATTTTCATTGATTGCTGTGCACACAGCAGTCATAACTGACATAGCGATGGCTCAAGATTGGAACATGTGCTGAGTGCTATGCTCAACAATGTGGGCAAAATGTTGTGCTGCGACCCATCTGTGCCAGCACCAGTGTTGTAGACTTTCATCACATATGCAAACGTCACCTGTCTTGCTTTACAGGGCAAAAGCCTGGAACCAATACATTTTGTTCTTGGTGTATATGTCCTACACCTTGCCACATACTCCTTCTTTTGACATCCTTCAACCCCTTTTCATAAATACTTACGACAACACTATGGGAGCAGCTGACCAGGTTCACTGTGTCAGAGATATTAGGTCTCAGGTGCCAGGCCTTAACCGTCTGCACTTTGTCAAAGTACATCAGTGGATTTCTCTGTTTTCCCTACCTTCGCTGCTATGATACTCATTCGTCCTCGAGTCGTTTATACAGGTTGAATACCTAAGACTTGCACTGCAAATATAGCGGAAATGGAAAGTAGTGTAGTGGCACCACAGTTTAGATTAGGGAAAGTTAGTTTTGTGCAATATTCTGAGCACAAGTTACAGCCAGGAGCGGGCTGGATTGCTGTGAGTTGTGCTCTGAAGTAGAATAGAGGTCACAGGGCTATCAAATTGCTGAAAGAGTATACATAGCGGTTCTGCATGTCGCAAATCACAGCAGAAGGGGCCCACTGGCCAACCTAGTGTGTTATGAGTATATGATGTGAAGCAGTGTGTGTGGCAAAACAGAAGCACACAGCTGTGTATAAATAGGTGCGGATTTCTAACGAGATTCATTCAAGTATGGCAGCTCTGCCTGGGCAGCGGGGCATGTCACACCACCAGCTACACGCAGCAGTAGATGGGGCCCCAGCATTCCAGTCCACGGCAGGTCACTGGCTTGACCCTCTGAGGCCAACGTGGGGTCCGTAGCCAGCCAGTGGTGGGCCACTCCATGGCTCGCTACTGCGGGCACTCGTCCTGGTTTCCAACAAATGCCGGAGGCATCCTGAGGTGAGGGCCACAGATTTGGACTCAAGATCATGGGTGCCTGTTGTCGCCGTGATCTTAGCCACACCAGTGAGAAGCACACAGCTGGCTGCCTGTGGCTAACACCGAGTGGCGCTGAGTCGGCAGGGTCGCAGACTGCTGAGTCAACTGCCGGCATCCTGACGACACCACAACTCCGCTGCCATACAAGGCCAACTCACAGCAGTGCGTACACAGGTCGCTGAGGCAGCCATTCCGCGCCAAGCCATTTTGCTGACAGTGAAGTGGTGACCTCAGCATTGCAGGACCCAGTGACGCAGTTCCAGAGGAATGGGGGCACTGTAGTTGGAAACAGTAAATCACTTGGAAAGCCTGTACGAGTTTTAATACGGTGCCTTCTACCTCTCCCCGCTAAATTTGGTGTTGCTGTTACATTTGGTGGCAGAAGTTGCCACTATAGTAGTATTAATGTGCGGTTTTCACTAAATGTATTGTCAGCCAAAAATAGGATTCTAATAAGAATTATAAATTACATTTTTTGTGTTTACATACGCTTTTTAAAATGGAACAATGCCTATTGACATTAACAAACTAAAAGTATATTAGAATGACAACGGTGTTTGTTACAGGAGAATAATGCGAGTCGTTTAGGAGATATCGTATTTTGAAACATTCTCACATTGACAGTTGTCTGTAGCATTCAACTGGCTTGGTTGCTAGATCCGATGTTATTGTGTGCTTACAGTGTGTTTGAGTGCACTGGACTTGCTAATCAGTTAGTGTGTGACAACTGAAGCAGCAGGTCGTGAGTGGACGATGGGATTCACCAATGGAGAAAAAGCCAACATCATCCAGGTGTATGGAGAATGTACGAAGAATGCATTTCGTTCTTGTATTATGTATGAGGCAAGATATCCTAAGAGACGTCAACTGTCTTGGCAATTATTTATCAACCTATTTTACCAGTTATGTGAAAGTCGTGGTGTAACACCTAGACAACGTAACAGAAGGGAACAAGTGACGACAGAAGAGGGGGAAATTAATGTGCTTGCTGCTGTTGCAGTTGATCCGCACGTTAGCTTCCGCGCAATCGCAAGAGGAAGTGGCATGATCAGGCGTCCTTTGCATTCTCCGTCGACATAGGTTCCATCCCTATCACATCTCTCTCCATCAAGAGCTGCATGGAAACGATTATGAGAAACCTGTTAACTTCTCTGCATGGGTAATAAGACATCATACTCCAGACGTATCATGAACTGTATCTTGTTTAGTTATAAAGCCACATTTACCAGTCATGGCCAGGTATACCTCCTAAAAATACACTTTTGGTCAGCTGACAATCCCCGTTGGCTTCGTCAGGTGGAACGTCAACCTCTGTGAACTGTGAAAGCGTGATGTGGGATAGTGAAGAATCAGTTCACAGTCCCGTTTTTTGTAGACGGAGCAAAGAACGTGCACAAGTATTGCAGGCTCCTAACTGACTATATTCCACGACGCTAGAAGACGTTCCACTGCAGACTTGGAGGAACCTGTGGTATCAACATGATGGCTGTCCAGATCATAGTGCACGAAGTCGTACAGCACATGTTCGCGAACTGTTTCCAAATTGCTGCATTGGACGCTGTACCTGGGACGGCCCATTCCCTGGATATGACGCCTGTATACTTTTTTTCTTGAGGAAAGCTGAAAGACCGTGTCTACAAGGACACACCAGCTACACCCGACGATATGTAACGACAAATTGCTGTAGGCTACTCTGACATCTCGGCGGAAATGCTACCTTGTGTGCATCAGTCGTTCCATACTAGACAGGAAGCGTGTTCTGCAACTGCTGGTCATTTTGAACACAACCTGTGATAGTCAGTTGTCTCGTTACTGATCAGAATTCACATAACTAGTGTATGCATTTGTGCTGCTCTTTCGTGTGTGCTGCCAGAGGTATTGTTGAAATGTCGGTGTGGGAACTTTTCAAAAGGCGATATCTCGTAAACGACTGGAACTAGATTCCTGCGATATGCACCACACATTGTAATTTACCCTTTTAGTTTTAGTTTAGTTTAATTCATGCCAAAAGGAATGGTTCAGTTTAAAAAATCGTATGTTTTCACAAAAAATGAAGTTTCTAAATATTATTACAATTTGGTTATTGGCTAACAATGCGAGCCCCTGATTACTAATCCATTCTGTGAGACCCGAAAATCTATAGCACTTTCCATTTCCGCAATATTTGTGGTGTAACTATTAGGTAATTCATACTATGTACTTCCTTACGCTCCTCGTGTCCACAATGCCACCGGACGGCATTCCGATGTTGAGGTTGGCAGTGGTTGTAATGTTTCGGCTTAGCCAAGTAGACAGTGCACTGTGACAAAAATATCAAAAACATGTAGGAACTACAAAGCCGACATTTATTTTGTACTGTATCAGACGAACAGCCGGCCGGACTGGCTGTGCGGTTCTAGGCGCTGGAGCTGCGTGACCGCTACGGTCGCAGGTTCGAATCCTGCCTCGGACATGGATTGTGTGATGTCCTTAGGTTAGTTAGGTTTAAATAGTTCTAAGTTCTAGGGGACTGATGACCACGGCAGTTACGTCCCATAGTGCTTAGAGCCATTTGAACCATTTCAGACGAACACTCACGCAATTACGTCTCACATAATTATTACCGTATACTACGCTGGCCGCAATCAGCAATCAGTACTTGCAATACTGTTTTACTGGTAGCGACCAGTGCTTCACATCCACTGAATCAGCAAACAAGACTTATCACGTGGACACATATGTAAAGAAATGTGACTACAAAGTATTCCCTATGCTTAAATTTGATGTTACTCCGTTCCAGCATAAACCTGTTCTTATTTAATTTAAATTTCGCACTAGCAGCAGAGCGCCTTATGGCATCTAAGCTGCCCACTAGTCAACAGAATCAGGCGACTTCAGTAAGCTGCAAGTACGTAGGTGGACTAGAGAACATTCGCTACTGTTACTGTTAAATGTCTTAACGAATAACCTAATACTATCCAGTCTTTGCTTTCGTGTTCTATAAAGGAACGAGCAGTGGTAAGCAATTCCTTGCATGAAACAAGATACGATGGAAATACTTATTACGTATTACCTGACAGTTTCGCTCAACCAAATTATTTATGAATGACATCTGTGCGGTTTCATTACAATGTCACCCATCTTTCAAAGTTAACTTATCCGAAGCAGACCTGCCACAATTTCCTATACTTCGTGTATGTTATGCTACACAGTGGCACAACATCACCTCTGATAAAGAGCCGACCATTTCAAACCAAAGAAGTAATTGCACACTCAGTCAACGATCCAATTATTCCCGACAAAGTTTCGTTATTTTGCTTCAGTATAAGGTAAATATTTACTTCACCTTTAATACCTTTCTTCTCAAGTTTTACTGTGAAGTACTTCATTAGATATCAGTCCTGAGTATTGATTCCTTCTCTAGCTATTTTCATTCAAGTATGAAATGATAAAAGAGTAGTGCTAAATTAGTGCATCTCTGTATTAGTTCCTTTTTTTCTAGCAACCAACAGACCAATAACATCTTTGCATTTCAGTTACCTTTTTTACAAACTTCTAAAAGTTCAGGGTTTTTAAATTAATTTTAATTACTTTCTTTCACGAACTCAGTTTTTCATTTCTTTTTTTGCGTAACTTGAATTTTCTCTAAAAAATAATCGGGGACCTCTATTTATTTTGACGGACAAGCGTTTTATTTTAACTTGTCCAATTCATCAAAAGTCAACGATAATGCACGAGTTCGGGCAATTCTCTATTCCCCATTCCAGCGATTTATGATTCACAAAAATATATGTACAAAAATCCTACGAGGACCACCACTTTGGGCCTTGAAGTTGTACAATTCAAACAAAATTTAAGACTCTTCAGATATTGTCTACTCACGATTCGCTACTGTTTACGTAATTTAATGGTCACTCACCACTTAAAATGTCAAAGTAGTTATATAACTGTGACGAGCTCGCATAAGTATTTCTCTAGCTATTGTTAAGGATAGATCTTCGCAGGTTACGGTAATTGACACTGTTCGACCAACATGTGGCTTTGCTCTGAAATTTCCTAGTGTCTATTGGACTAAGAACGCTGCCGACTGAGTCACTATCGCTCAGTACAACTACAAATCCATTCACCACAACAAGGGCGTAACACGCTACCCCCATAGTGTGCACAGTTCTCCACTTAACACAGATAAAATTGGATTCTCTCAGAGTGCGCTGACAATACATAAAAAAATACAGCAATACTCAATCGTGCCAGCTTTGCTAAAGAGGAACGCTAGTTAGAAAATACGGAACAATCCAGATCAGCGTCTAGTCATGAATCCAATCACGTATCGGACTTAATACTTGTTATCAGTACAGTTCTCACGAAAAAATATTTCTGTCATCCAACAAACTAATTAAGCCCACTGTTTACTATTACATAACCAGATCTCCCTAACCAATCATTCAATGATTCACAGTGTTTCACTGGTATAAACTCGCAGATGAATCAATAACATCGAACCAGCTATTGATCTAATCTTAAATCACTCAAACTATCACCCCAGCGCACGTTCTATCACCTCACGCAAACTGTCAGTGCAACAGATTATTATGACTATCAGCATGCCTCTTACAACACTGAGAACGCCCCAGTGTGAACTGAACTGTTCCACCCGACTTCATCTGATAACTTGCTCGCCCTCCCCCTCCCCTCCCCCACGGCCCTCATATGACGCCAAACCGCTACTCAGGACAATTACCTTATGACAGCTGCTCTTTACGACTGTCCATAAGATCCATGTTAAACATTTTGGAACCATTTACCCAAGCCGAAATACTAAATGTCTTTTTCCAAAGCTGTTTCACAGTGGAAGACTGCACTGTAGTTCCTTGTCTAGATTGTCGCACAGATGACAGAGTGGTAGATATCGAAATAGACGACAGAGGGATAGAGAAACAATTAAAATCGCTCAAAAGAGGAAAGGCCGCTGGACCTGATGGGATACCAGTTCGATTGTACACAGAGTACGCGAAGAAGCTTTCCCCCCTTCTTGCAGCAAACCGTAAGTCTCTAGCAGAGCGTAGCGTTCCAAAAGATTGGAAAAGGGCACAGGTCATCCCTGTTTTCAAGAAAGTACGTCGAACAGACGTGCAGAACTATAGATCTATATGTCTAACGTCGATCAGTTGTAGAATTTTGGAACACGTATTATGTTCGAGTATAATGAATTTTCTGGAGACTGGAAATCTACTCTGTAGGAATCAGCACGGGTTTCGTAAAAGACGATCGTGTGAAACCCAGCTCGCGCTATTCGTCCATGAGACTCAGAGCGCCATATACACGGGTTCCCAGGTAGATGCTGCGTTTCTTGGCTTACTCAAGGCGTTTGACACAGTTCCCCACAGTTGTTTAATGAACAAAGTAAGAGCATATGGACTATCAGACCAATTGTATGATTGGATTGAAGAGTTCCTAGATAACAGAAAGCAGCATGTCATTCTCAATGGAGAGAAGTCTTCCGAAGTAAGAGTGACTTCAGGTGTGCCGCAGGGGAGTGTCGTAGGACCGTTGCTATTCACAATATATGTAAATGACCTTATGGATAACATCGGAAGTTCACTGAGGCTTTTTGCGGATGATGCTGTGGTATATTGAGAGGTTGTAACAACGGAAAGTTGTACTGAAATGCGGGAGGATATGCAACGGATTGACGCATGGTGCAGGTAATGGCAATTGAATCTTGATGTAGACAAGTGTAATGTGCTGCGAATACATAGAAAGAAAGATCCTTTATCATTTAGCTCCAATATAGCAGGTCAGCAACTGGAAGCAGTTAATTCAATAAATTATCTGGGAGTAGGCATTAGGAGTGACTTAAAGTGGAATGACCATATAAAATTAATCGTCGGTAAAGCAGATGCCAGACTGAGATTCATTGGAAGAATCCTAAGGAAATGCAGTCCGAAAACAAAGGAAGTAGGTTACTGTACACTTGTTCGCCTACTGCTTGAATACTGCTCACCGGTGTGGGATCCGTGGCAGATAGGATAGAACAGATAGAGAAGATCCAACGGAGAGCAGCGCGCTTCGTTACAGGATCATTTAGTAATCGCGAAAGCGTTACAGAGCTGATAGAGAAACTCCAGTGGAAGACTGCAAGAGAAACGCTCAGTAGCTCGGTGCGGGCTCTTGTTGAAGTTTCGAGATCATACCTTAACCGAGGAGTCAAGCAGTATATTGCTGCCTGCTACGTATGTCTTGCGAAGGATCTTGATGACAAAATCAGAGAGATAAGAACCCACACAGAGGCATGCCGACAATCTTTCTTTCCGCGAACAATACGAGACTGGAATAGAAGGGAGAACCGAAAGAGGTACTCAAGGTACCCTCCGCCACACACCGTCAGGTGGCTTGCGAAGTATAGATGTAGATTTAGAAACGTACAGTGATCGTATTTCTTTTAATAATTAAGCCGTTATTTCAGATGTCTGTCGACTCAATTTCGCGTGACTGGCTGCTAGTATTGTAAAATCTTTGCCACTTCAACTGCTACTGCTGTGCGCCAGCGATGGAATTACGACATCTACTACTCGAAGCATGAACATGGTTTTTCTGTCAGGATACTCTAGAGCATATGAGTAAAATTACAGTAAATAACGGAGAATATTCAACCTATATCAAGGTAAAATTCCGCTACTGAACCAGTAAGTTAAGAAGAAGACAAAACTACGACGACGGCAACAAAATTAACACATCACCTCGTGACCCTAATAACAACTACGCTGCTCAGGGAAGCACGCAGGTCCTTCCCTCGGTTACGAGGAGAGGACAGAGCCGGGAGCGCCGTAGCTCGGCTGTCTCATTTTGCTCCGTCTGGCGGGGAGTTTACGCCGGCGGCGGAGCGGGCAGTTATTTAGCGAAACAAGGCCAGTGGGCTAGGAGGATGGGGGCGCACTCAGGGCGTACGAGCCACGATGCTGCCGAGGAGTCGCCTCGCCAGGCTGCAGCGGTGTTATGGTTGCCACGAGGTCACGACTGAGACTCCCTCTGCACGAACAGCGCATCGCACGATGGGGAAGTCTCACAGTCAGCTACAAATTACTTTCCTCCATTGAAAGGCAATGAATCTGGAGCTTGCCGCCCGCCTACGAACACCAAACATTCACAGTAATCTTGCCGCGGTCGAAGAAGTGTTCACTTTGCTTCAGAATGAAAGAAATAATCTCAAAACATTTCCTAGGTAGTGGCTAGTGCACTCGGGTACTTATTTACTTCTTCTCCATTTTACGTCCCATGATCTAGAAAGTTAACACCATACATTCCCTTTTTATGGATAGTAATAGATGTGTGGATTAATTATGTTTCCTTGACCGTCTAAATATTTAAAAAATGCTCATTCTACTATTACAATTAGTCTCTACCACGGCAAAACAACAACAAAGAACCTTAACTAGTTACCCAGCTGTTAATATTACTTCATGCTACGGATTCTGTTCTGTTCATTTCGTGGAGTGCATCTAAACTGTTCATATTTGTTTCGTCTGATGAATGCACTCTTATAATGCCGCGGCCAGGAACACCGTCTGCTGGCTTCCTTGGACTCAGTGCAGCGTTTCCAGTTTACAAGCGATTCTACGTTCCACAGCAACGTCTTAGAATTTACACTTTCGTGATCGCTTGCACCAACGCTTGTAGATCCTTAAAAAATCATTTCGTTCACCAACCTCAATTCTCTCCTCTCCATCCGTAGAGTATCTCGTCTAGCGGGGATGGCAGCTTACTGCCGAGCAGTTGAGTGTTTTTGAAGTCTTTCTGAACCATTCTGGATACCACGGTTGCAGTGTCGCCCAAGATGACTCGTTCTTACTGCAGCTCTAGCATCAGATTCCTTAATGTCTGACGAAAATTATCCGTTGCATCTATTTAGAGCTTCCAATCTCACTACATGTGCTCTGGAGAGCAAACACTGGCGCAGGCGCAAATGTCTTTAATTTGCCTTTCGATTTTGTACAGTTACGTTGCATGAGGGCGATGACGAGACAGATAATGTATGTCTACTAGACGGTTGAAGAAGTGTAATTTTTAGTCTCCTCCTGATTTTACGGAGAAATTCATAAATCCTCCTTCGGTTGCAAGAAGAGTCCCATTCATTTTTCCACATCTGAAATCTGCGATTCCTTTTAATTGCCTTTTTTAACCAATTAAGAGCTTCACTTTTCCTAATTTCCAAATCTAGAATCTTATGACCACCTAGCTAATATCCCGTATGTCTACCTTGTCACGGATAACAGCGGCGACGCATCGTGGCATGGAAGCAATGAGGCCTTGATAGGTCACTGGACGGTTTTGACACTACATATGGACACACAAGTCACCAAGTTACTATCAGTGCTGGGGAAGGGGGGCGATGAGCTGTGACGCCACGTTCAGTCACATCCCAGATGTGTTCGATAGGGTTCAGGTCTGACGGGTTGGGGGCCCATCAGATCAATTGGAACTCACCACTCTAACACACTGCTGGCTTTGTTGCATGCGCGTTACCATACTGAAAATATCACTGTCGTGGGGAAACATGATCGTCATGAAGGGATGTACGTCGTTTGCAACCTGTGTACGAAACCTTCTGCACGTCATGATGTCTTACACGAGCTCTACTGGACCCATGGACGCCCAAATGAATGTTCCCCAGAGCATAACAGAATCGCCGCCACCTTTCGCTTCCCACAATATGGGCGTCAAGGAACTGTTCCCTGGAAGACGATGGATTCGCGGCCTCCCATCGGCATGATGAAGAAGGTATCGGAAATCATCAGACCATGCAACGCCCTGCAATTGCGTCAAAATCCAGTGACGATGGTCATGTGTTCATTTTAGTTGTAGTTGTTGGTGTCCTCGTGTTAACGTTGGCACACGCATGGGTCATCGGTTGCGGAGACCCAATGTTACGAGTGTACGGTGCACTGTATGTTCAGACACAGTTGCAGTCTGCCTAGCATTAAAGTCTGCTCATGGTTCCGTCATAGTTCGCCGTCTGTCCTGTTTTACCAGTCTGCCGTCCGCCCCTGGTAGCTGAGTGGTCAGCGCGACAGGATGTCACTCCTAAGGGCCCGGGTTCGATTCCCGGCTGGGTCAGAGATTTTCTGTGCTCAGGGACTGGGAGTTGGGGTCCTAATCATCATCATTTCATCCCCATCGACGCGCAAGTGGCGTCAGATCGAAAGACTCGCACCCGGCGAACGGTCTACCCGACGGGAGGCCCCAGCCACACGACCAGTCTGCCCAGGCTACGACGTCCGACATCTGTAATGCGGCGCGGCTGCTCAGCCCCGCGACGTCTGGCCGTGGTTTCATCTTGGTTTCGTCACGTGTTGAAGACACTAACCACAGCACTCCTCGAGTACCCAACAAGGCGTGCAGTTTCCGAAATGCTCGTGCCCCCAAGCCATCGCAGGTTGCCATCGGTCAAACTCTCATGATCGCGCGCCTTCCCAAATCTATACACGGGCAGCACGCTCACTCGTACTACATGCACCGTGCTTGGGTCTGATTAGTAGAAATTCCTCGTCAGGTGACGTTGCTATCACCTGGACGGGTTTATATCGGTGGTCTCGATGTTCTGGCTGATCAGTATATTCCTGGAGTTGCTAACAATGTATCTTTCGGGGTAGTGCAGTAGGTGCCCGTTGATTTTAGTAGCACTCCTCGTTGAACGCTTCTGACTAATAAAGCTGGCATCATAAACTGCAGTCTAGCAGCCCAAATGCTCGTGCTATATTGTACGACTGATGGTAATATAGATTGGTGGTGTGCTGTGATTAAGGGAAGTCGAAACTGCCTATTTGCAATGGTTATGCACTGAGTTTACAGACGTCATGGAATGGCGATATGCAGATATAAAAGGGGATTGGCGGAGCTGCCAATTATAACCAAGTGATTCGCGTGAAAATGTTTCCGACTTGATTATGGTCGCACGACAGGAACTAGCAGACTCTGAACCCGTAATGGTAGTTGGAGCTAGGCGCATGGGACATTCCATTTTAGATATCGTTGGGCAATTCAATATTCCGAGATACAGTGTCAAGAGCGTCCCGTGAATACCATATCATTATCTCTCACCACGGGAAACGCAGCGGCCAACGGCCTTCTCTTAACGACAGAGAGCAGCGGCATTTGCATAGAGTTTCCAGTGCTAACAAGCAAGTAACACTGGGTGAAATAACCGCAGAAATTAGTGTGGTACGTACAACGAACGTATCCGTTAGGACAGTGCGATGAAACTTAGTGTTAATGGACTATGAACAGATGACCGAGTCGAGTGCAGTTGCTAGCAGCACGACATCGCCTTCAGTGCCTCTCATGCACTTGTTACCGTGTCCGTGGAACCATAGACGTCTGGAACGGCGGGTTGGTAAAAAAAAAAAAACCAATTTCAGTTAATAAGAGATAATATGGTTAGAGTGTGGTGCAGACTCCACGAAGCCATGGACTGAGGTTGTCAACAAGGCACTGGATCCTCTCATCCAACTGAGCAGAACATTGACTAATTATCCTGGACTACCACTTGCAGGCATTCACGATGTTCCCAAACAACCAAGTCATGTCACCAGGCGACAGTTGTTCGCGGTTGGTTTGAAGAACGTCCTGGAATATTCCTGCGAATGATTTGGCCACCAAGATCGCCCAACTTGAATCTCATCAAATATTTTGTTGTTGTGCTCTTCAGTCAAGAGACAGGTTTGATGCAGCTCTTCATGCTACTCTACCCTGTGCAAGATTCTTCATCTCCCAGTACCTACTGCAACCTACGTCCTTCTGAATCTGTTTAGTGTATTCATCTCTTGGTCTCCTTCTACGATTTTTACCCTCCACGCAGCCATCCAATATTAAATTGGTGATCCCTTGATGCCTCATAATATGTCTTACCAACCGATCCCTTCTTCTAGTCAAGTTGTGCCACAAACTCCTCTTCTCCCCAAATCTATTCAATACCTCCTTATTAGGTATGTGATCTACCCATCTAATATTCAGCATTCTTCTGTTGCACCACATTTCGAAAGCTTCTATTCTCTTCTTGTCCAAACTATTTATCGTATCTGTTTCACTTCCATACGTGGCTACACTCCATACAAATACTTTCAGAAACGACTTCCTTAAATCAATAGGCCTACTCGATGTTAGCGAATTTCTCTTCTTCAGAAATGCTTTCCTTGCCACTGCCAGTCTACATTTTATATCCTCTCTACTTCGACCATCATGAATTATTTTGCTCCCCAAATAGCAAAACCCATTTACTACTTTAAGCGTCTCATTTCCTAATCTAATTCCCTCAGCATCACCAGATTTAATTCGACTACATTCCATTATCCTGGTTTTGCTTTTATTGATGTTCATCTTATATCCTCCTTTCAAGACTGTCCATTCCGTTCAGCAGCTCTTCCATGTCCTTTGCTGTCTCCGACAAAATTACAATGTTTTTTTTTTCTTCTCCAAGGAGTTTAATTCCTACTCCGAATTTTTCTTTTGTTTCCTTTACTGCTCAACATACAGATTGAATAACATCGGGGTCCGCAGCTCGTGGTCGTGTGGTAGCGATCTCGCTTCCCGCGCCCGGGTTCGATTCCCGTCGGGGTCAGGGATTTTCTCTGCCTCGTGGTGACTGGGTGTTGTGTGATGTCATTAGGTTAGTTAGGTTTAAGTAGTTCTAAGTTCTAGGGGACTGATGGCCATAGCTGTTAAGTCCCATAGTGCTCAGAGCTATTTGAACCAATAACATCGTGGATGGGCTACAACCCTGTCTCAGTCCCTTCCGAACCACTGCTTACATTTTATGCCCCTCGGCTCTTATAACTGCCATCTGGTTTCTGTACAAATTGTAAATAGCCTTTCGGTTCCGGTGTTTTACCCCTGACACCTTCAGAATTTGAGAGTATTCCAATCAGCTTTGTCAAAAGCTTTCTCTAAGTCTACAAATGTTAGAAGCAGAGGTTTTCCTTTGCTTAATCTATTTTCGAAGATACGTCCTGGGGTCAGTACTGCCTCGCGTGTTCCAACATTTCTACGGAATCCCAACTGATCTTCTACCAGTTTTTCCATTCGTCTGTAACGAATTCGTGTTAGTATTTATGCGACACGATCGAGGGGCCAGTTCTTGGAGAAAATGCTACACCGGCAACACTTTCGCAATTATGGACGACTTGAGAAACAAGGTCTTGTCGAAACCACGCCACGTCGAGTTGATGCAGTACACTGGGCAAAAGAAAATGCGACACGATGTTAGGAGGTATCCCATACTCTACATCTTCTGATAGTTACATCATTAGCATCATTTACATCATTTGTTACGATCTGACCCAGAAAAGGCTAGGTTTCAGCTTACAGACCCTGGATGAAACAGTTTCAAAGCACCAGACTCTACACTGCAAACCGAAACATTAAATCTAGGAAACATCATATGCTCACAGAAAATCGGCTGTAAAATTGTTTTCCGCTATCCCTACTTTCGCCAGCAGCTGACTCTAGCGGCACAGGTAGTATACGATATTGGTTGGTCAGAAGTCATGGCTCTCATCACATATGACAATGCCATGCTTCATTACGACATGGGTACTGGTGGCAATGAACATCGGTAAAATTGTTGCCCATTTAACAATGTCTCATGAATGAACAAGGGATATTAGCTTTTGTCTTCCATCGCCGATGTTGTCCTTAGAGAAGTAGTATGAACTCGAGCAGGAACAGTACGGAACGGAAAACGGCGGTGTGCTATCTTTCATTTATTTTTTTCGTTATTTATCACACTTGAATTCACCGTAGGTCGTTTTGAGACATCAGAGTAAACCTGTATCTGGATTGGCCGACAAAGAACTTCGACCCCACTTGTTCTTATCGTGAGTCCAGATCCGCGTACTTAGCAACATTTCGTCCTTGCGACGGCGTCGATAAGACAGGACCTTCTCAAAGTCCAATTCTAAAGGTACGAAATATGCGTAAATATCCTCAAAAAAAAAAATTGTTCATATGGCTCTGAGCACTATGGGACTTAGCTTCTGAGGTCAGCAGTCCCATAGAACTTAGAACTACTTAAACCTAACTAACCTAAGAACATCACACACATCCATGCCCGAGGCAGGATTCGAACCTGCGACCGTAGTGGTCGCGTGGTTCCAGGCTGTAGCACCTAGAACCGCTCGGCCACCCCGGCTGGCCAATATTTCCCCTCCCTTTCATTGGTCTTCTGGGCAACAACTCCCCACCTGGCCGGCCGGAGTGGCCGAACGGTTCTAGGCGCTACAGTCTGGACCCACGCGACCGCTACGGTCGCAGGTTCGAATCCTACCTCGGGCATGGATGTGAGTGATGTCCTTAGGTTAGATAGGTTTTAGTAGCTCTAAGTTCTAGGGGACTGATGTCCTCAGAAATTAAGTCCCATAGTGCTCAGAGCCGTTTGATCCGTTTTCCCCAACCCGTTCTGCAGATGACACAGTCAAACGTACCGCTACTTTGTGCTCTCAGACTGTCTCGTTCCCATGTTCACCTGACACGTCATTCCGTGACTTCTCCCTTTCCCTTCAGATCTAGAATCCATTGGCGGAATCATGACGAGATTTCTTCTCAGGTGGGAAATTTGTAGAACAGCCAAAACGCACACTTATACGACCATCTTTCGGAAATTTTGTATCGCATTAAAGAGTGAAAATTCACAGAAGGACCAACATCAACAAATTTATGGTATTCTTTTTCATTCATTTGAGCTGACGATCAAGACTTTGACTATCTTTGTACAAGACACAAGCATGCGCTTCAACTCAAGGTTGAGGAAAGACTATCAATTTGACCTCAGTAGTTACGTATCACTAACATCTGTTAAATGTGTCAAAGCAATCACATTCGAATCTGATGCTATGAAGAGGAAGGTCTGGTAGTACCGGACACTGCACTCTACAGGGCAAGAGCTGCTTCTTCGCTGTAGCACTATGGAGGAACAACACTACTCCCGAAATACTGAATCAAAACGAATGAGTTTCGGACTGACTACAAGTTTTTTGTTTCTAGTAAGTTTTGCGGTGCACATTCAAAATTTGGGGCGCTTTGTTTTGTTTTCAAATAGCAATATGACGTTATTAACAGGCAGAAAATCGTGGCTTGCCGTTAGTGTAGCTTCTAGTTTAGGGATATATTAACTAATAACATTCGGTTTACAATCACATTTTTATTCTGTAATCACTCTGCTGTTGCGACATTAATTATGATACAGAAGTATTGCGGTTGAGGATGGAACATTATTAATTGAAATTTACGTAATGAAAAAGTAATATTACATTTCCATTGTACCTTCAAACACAATATTACATATACATAATATCGGACACGGAAATTCCGAGTTGTACCGCACTAGACAGATAGAATAAAGGCTAAAACGTTTGCGGATATTTATCCTCACAGGGAAATTTCGACAAATCAAAACAAAAATAGAATTAGAACGACAAGAATAAAGTCGCAGACAAAGTCAGTAAGGCAAACGAGTGTGAAGTACTCAGTTCAAAGAAGCACAGTCTCAGAGCTTTCCGGGAAACGAAACCTGTTTTACGAAGTAAGATTTTTTTCCAAGAACATCTACTGACGAAAAGATACAGTGTTATACGACCATGTTCAAAATTTGAATAGCCAGCTTTTGGCTTTGAATAGAGAGAGATTCTGAAATGTAGTGCACAAATATGCAGAGAACTTTACATAAAACACCGGTTCTATACGACAAAAATGAAAGCGGGTAAAAACTTCTACTATGATTTAATATAAAGGCTCGTCTTTAGGCTGAAGACGCCTGAATCCACGAGTTTACAGCCGTGAACAAATTAATAGATTCCATCACAACGTACGTCGACTAATGAACAAGTTGAAGTTTACACACATTTACGATTCAATTAAATCTTATTTGCAACAGAAATGACTTTATTTACACACAGCAGTTTCGTGTCCGATACAACCCTAAAAAATTGACACCAAAATAAAAGAGTGAAAGAAATACTGAAAAAGAAAAGAATGTACTAGGTCTACAACTTTACTTCCGCTGTTTTTCCTAGAAGTTTGGGACTTTACTGTGGAAAACTTACAAAAAAAATTTGAATCATAGTACTGCCCGTCGCTGGTCACTACATTTTCCCATCTTTAGGATAGCATACGAGTCCCGTGGCGGAAGAACTGGATATCTTTTGTGGGGATCCATGAATCTACTCAATTTTGCACTTGTTCGTATGATCGGAAGTGCTGGTCAGCCAGGCTGTATGCCACTGATCGGAAAAGTCGGTAGTCAGAGAGCAACGTATGGAGAATACGGCGGGAGGGGTAGGACTTCTCATTCCAACGTTTTCATGCATATTTTGACGGGTTTTGTGACATGGGGTCGAGTACTGACCTTTAGGTGACTGTCGTTGTATTGCGGCCGTTTGTGTTTCAGTGCCGTTTGTGTTTCAACTCATCAATTGCTTTCGATAATAATGTCCTGTGACTGTCTTCGTCTGCTTCAGTAGCTACGAAAACATTCTGTCTTCCACCGCCATGCCGGTCTGCGACATCAAAATCACCGTTCTTAAGGCATTGAACATATTCTCTGCACAGTTCTTCCACTAATAGTTTCCTCACCATTGGTATTATCCAGCATTTTAAGAGCCACAGCCTCATATTTCTTCATGTTAAAGCAGAAAATTGAAACTTCCGCAAATGGCGAGAAGTGGCTACATAAGTTGACGTACTTAATAGAGAATAACCTAATGATGTAATCACAAATCGACTAATATTTTTATGGCATTATGTTTAGAGATGCCTAAGCTTATTGTATTACACCTATGACCAGCCACCTAAACCCCAATTGCCGCTGCTGCCGTCTATTTCAAACTGGCAAATGCAAAGTTGTAGACCTAATATATTCACATGACGTCCTGTTGTAGAATTCTATGAAGTAAGTAAAGTGTGAAATGAGAACAATGTTCTAATACAACCTGGGAAAGATTTACAATTTCGAGAGCGCTTACGTTTCCTATAGGATAAATCTTAACTTAATGACCTTAAGGATTGTAAATGGGAAACGGAAACAAATACTCGATCTAGAAATCTTCTGTATTACGTATAAGAGACACTACATTGCTGTACCATTCCATGGCGAAGAAATTTCACTGAATGCAAGACTGTTGAAATTATGAAATGCAGTGAACTAAGTGGGCATGCTACTTAATTTCGTTATACATTGCCGAATTTTGTGACTCTGTACAATCTGCATATTCCGTGATAAATTTCCGTTGTATTGTCACATTTCGCGTAACATAATTGTCACTCATTTTGTGCGTCGACATCATTGGTACTAACGTGTGGACAAATACTGCACGTAAATATAGTGACATAAGGTGAATCGATGGAGTGAATACTTGCGTGGAACTATGTTGAATCTAAGCACTTTTACAATTTCTTCTTATAGGAGGCGCACCATCTTTCTTGTTTTTTTATATACTCTTTGCTCTTTCCTGTTTACCACCAGATGGGGCGGTACCTTATCAAGTAAAATGAAGTCTGGCATCTTTATAAGACTGTGAACAGATGATGTGGGGCCTTTTTGCTGAAATGAACATCTCATTGCGAACATCAACGGACGTAAATATTTCTTCCACACAGGAGGTGCGACTTTTTAGAACTGTTGCGAGAGCTTCATTTGAATCTCCTTTGGAACTCAGAGGGAAAAACGCTTGTTTTAGTAAATGGGCTTTGTATATTCAGAGTTTTTCCTGCTAAACCGTTTGAAGTGCACCACAGACTCACCTGTTGCGTGTGTTTGTTCATAAAATAGGTTTTCTGGCTAGCTGCTGTTTTCCTTCTTCACGTATGTGCTTAGAATAGGAGCCGAGTCACTGTCGTTTTCCTAAGCGATTATTTGAGTAATAGCACATGTCAGTATTATGACTAAGTATGTTGTATAGCTAATACACACTTCAAAAAAAGTTTTTCATCATCTCGGTTCCGGGAGTTCCGGAACCTATAGAGAATATTGGAATAGCGATTTACATAAATAACATTTCCGATCTTTTTATTGCTCATGAAAACCACACATTACATGTTGCAAGACCATACAGCGAGACCTTCAGCGGCTGTGACCAGATTCCTGTACACACCGGTACCTCTAATACCTAGCAGCACGTCCTCTTGTATTGATGCAGGCCTGTATTCGTTGTGTCATACTATCCACAAGTTCATCAAGGCACTGTTGGTCCAGACTGTCCCACTCCTCAATGGCGATTCGGCCTAGATCCCTCAGAGTGGTTGGTGGGTCACGTTGTCCGAAAACAGCCCCTTTCAATTTATACCAGACATGTTCGATAGGGTCATATCTGGAGGAAATGTTGGCCACTCTAGTAGAGTGATGTCGATATCCTGAAGGAAGTCATTCACAAGATGTGCACAATGGGGGCGCGAATTGTCATCCATGAAGACGAATGCCTTACCAATATGCTGCCAATATGTTGCACTGTCGGTCAGAGAATGGTTTCACTTATCGTACAGCCGTTACTACGCCTACCATGAGCACCAGCAGCGTACGTCGGCCTCACATAATGCCACCTCAAAACATCAGTGAACCTCCTCCACCTCGCTGCACTCGCTGGACAGTGTGTCTAAGGCGTTCAGCCCGACGAGGTTGCCTCCTAACACGTCTCCGACGATTGTCTGGTTGAAAGCATATGCGACACTCACCGGTGAAGAGAATGTGATGCCAATCCTGAGCGGTCCATTCGGCATGCTGTTGGGCCCATCTATAACGTGATGCATGGTGTCGTGGTTACAAAGATGAACCTCGCCATGGACGTCGGGAGTGAAGTTGCGCATCATGCAGGCTATCGCGCACAGTTTGAGTCGTAACACGACGTCCTCTGGCTGCACGAAAAGTATTATTCAACATGGTGGTGTTGCTGTCAGGGTTCCTCCGAGACATAATTCGTAGGGAGCGGTCATCCACTGCAGAAGTAGCCCTTGGGCGGTCTGAGCGAGGGATGCCAACGACGGTTCCTGTCTCTCTGTATCTCCTCCATGTCCGAACAACATCGCTTTGGTTCACTCCGAGACGCCTGGACACTTCCTTTGTTGTGAGCCCTTCCTGGTGCAGAGTAACAATGAGCACGCGATCGAACAGCGGTATTGACCGTCTAGGCATGATTGAACTACAGACAAGACGAGCCGTGTACCTCATTCCTGGTGGAATGACTGAAACTGTTCGGCTGTCGGACCCCACCGTCTAATAGTCGCTGCTCATGCATGGTTGTTTATATTTTTGGGCGGGTTTAGTCATATCACTGAACAGTCAAAGGGACTGCGGCTGTGATACAATATCCAAAATCAATGTCGATTTTCAGGAGTTCTGGGGACCGGGGTGATGCAAAACTTTTTTTTTATGCGTGTGGAACTGCTTAGAACTGTCTGAAAATGTTACACTAATAAACCTATATTACAAATGGTTCAAATGGCTCTGAGCACTATGGGACTTAACATCTGAGGTCATCAGTCCGCTAGAACTTAGAACTACTTAAACCTAACTAACCTAAGAACATCACACACATCCATGCCCGAGGCAGGATTCGAACCTGCGACCGTAGCGGTCGCTCGGCTGCAGACTGTAGCGCCGAGAACCGCACAGCCACTCCGGCCGGCCCTATATTACAGTATCAGCCCACAAAGCAACGCCCATCCCTGAATACAGCACACAAACTCCCCCCCCCCCCCCCCCCTCCCCCGTTCTGAACCCAAAAATCCATTCCTCTCACAACGACTTTCTTGTTTGAAGACGTTCCTGTAATTTATTTAGGAAGATTGGAACTAAGTTTAGAGCGCGTACTTTACTACAGAACAAAGAAAATGTCTGCTATTGCGATATAAAGTATGTCACGGAAATAGGCAGTGTTACCCTACTAGGCGTGGTTCCCCTATTTACTTTACGTTGCAGCATTCGCTCTAATTTGTATCATTTTCACGTCACTTTATGATAACGTATACTTTTAAAATGTTTTGCGAAGATTAGATTTTGCTACATTTCAGGTGACGAGCATTATTTCCTGTACTTACCGCAAATGACGTTAATTTCGAGATGATTCTTTGTAAGCGGCCGGAGTGGCCGTGCGGTTCTAGGCGCTGCAGTCTGGAGCCGAGCAATCGCTACGGTCGCAGGTTCGAATCCTGCCCCGGGCATGGATGTGTGTGATGTCCTTACGTTACCTAGGTTTAATTAGTTCTAAGTTCTTGGCGACTGATGACCTCAGAAGTTAAGTCGCATAGTGCTCAGAGCCATTTGAACCATTTGATTCTTTGTACTTTGTTGTCATAGTTTGACTGTATTTGGCAAAGCGCTTCTTAACTTCATTAGGACTGCTGCTTTCTAGTGAAAACTGTGCTCCTGTATAACATATTTTGAACAAAAACTAAATAAACAATTTTAGATTATCTTTCTTTGCGTGTACACGTGTAAGGTGAAATAGAAAAAAGACTGTGAATTGAGAAAGTTACTTTAGTATTGTTGTTAATTGCTTCGACGCTGAATGCCCTGACAGGAATAGGAAAAAGTAAATAGTGGCACCACTGGATTTTAATTAATTACTTACAAAACCTTAAAACTTACTTGTTACATAATGTAATTCCTTGATGATAGAGGAAACTTCCAGATGTGGTGGAGAGATATAACGGTAGCAGAATTACACAACTAATTTTGATGATACTTAAATGTTACAAGTCAGAATAGCTGCTGACAGCGAATAAGTGGCAGCGGCAAAGCGCAACAGCAACATCTGTGAACAGACACGTCTACCAAATGAGCGGCGACTGTTCCGCCTCCTTGTTTACGCTGCACCACGAGGACCGAGTCACACCCAATATTTCTTGCCTCTGGCGACTGTAGCCTTTCGTGACGCGTACTGACGAACGGCGAGTATTGCAAAAAAGCAGAGAACTGAAGATCTGTGTTCTCAGTCATTTAAACACGCCGTATAACTGCTACTCGTCTGTACTGTAGTAGGTGAAAAATCAGTGTTTGCTGTGCCGCCGAATAATAACCGGCCAGCGCCATTTCAAGATTGAAAAATGGATGGATGGATGGATAGATTGGTTTGGTCGCACGACAGCGATGTCTTCAGTGTCCTCAAGATTGAAAGACACTTTCACGAAGACAAGTGTAGTGTACGGAACAGTGACTAATGGCAAGCCATATTAAGTGCGCTAAGAAAAGGTATGAGGCACATTACCTGGTTTTTAATGTAAGTCATGACAATTGTTACCTTTTCAACTATTCGTTTCTTGTGTTACATTCGTGTTCAGTTTTCCAGAGTGACAATCACATTGCGTATGCACTGCGAGGAAGTTTTAAAACTGGATTTAGAATAGCGAGATTCGGGACACGACTTTCCGAAGAAGAGATTGTAAAAGACTGTCTCACTGAGGCTGCTGAACTTTCGCGTCCCACGAACGTTAGCCGGTTTCAAGGAATCGGCGTTTCGGAACAAACATTCATGCGGCATGTAAGTGTTATGGCAGGCCGTGAATATATAAGGCTAAAGACTTTGTTGCTTTCTCTGTTGCGATGGATAAAGCAACAGATCTTGTAGATACAGCGCAGATAGAGTTATGCATACGAGGTAACGATAACGCTCTGTGTTATCGACTTAATGCCTTTGAAAGAGACTACGACATATGTACACTTACTCCAAGCTGTCCAGCAAGCGATTGATGATGTTGGATCACCGGTAATGACACGCAAAAAGCAAGGACATACAGAAGAGGCGTTTTATTCAGTTGACTGCGTTCTACATCAACAGGCGCTTTGTGTAAGATCAGTAACGTTTGGAAACGTGATGCAAATTGTTGTGCGTACTGTAAACTAGACGAAAACACATGGGCTTACGCATCGCCAGTTTCGACAATTCTTGGAGGAATTAGGAGTGCTGCGACGTATCTTGCTATACCGAAGTATGCTGGCTCAGTCAAGGCAAAGCGCACCAAGATTTTTGATTGATTTATGTTTCTTACATGAGATGGGAAACAGTGAATCGAAATTAAAATATCCTTGCTGGATATCAGACCTTGCATTTCTCGTGGACATTATGTCTCACACGAAAATCTGAACGTCAGTTTGTGAGGAGAAGAAAATGTAATCTCCTACATGTTGGAAAAGTACATGCTTTTGAAAGCAGGCTTGCTCTTTGGGAGAGCCAGTTATTATCTGAAAACACTGTACATTTCCCTGCCCTTGTGTTGGTCCACGAAAGTGTTAGGTTTCAATAATACGTGTCAATAACTGTAAAACCTAAGGAGCAATTTCGAGCACAATTTTTAGATGTTACGAACGTGTCTCCTGTCATTCGTTGCTTTGAGCGGCCGTTTTCAGCATCGGTTGAAGATGCTCCGAATCGTCCTCAGATGGAGCTGATCCACCTGTGGCGCAATACACGTTTGTAGGACAAGTTCTTTGCAGTAGGAAGCGCAAAAGAATTCTGCGAAAACTTTCCACAGCAATAATTTTCACGAAGCTGCGAGCATTATGTGCATGTTCGGATTTACTTATGTGTGTGACAGATTTTTCTCCATAAACAAAATGAATAAATCATAGTTTCGACTGAGTATAAGTGACGAAATCGCAGCTGCTTGTTTTTATCAAGGTACCGTGCTTCTGTGCCCGACATTAACTTTATCGTTTCTCATCATCAATGATAAACGTGCTTTGGGTTTCTTTCTTTTCCTAATTTGAAGTCGGCCGGAGTGGCTGTGCGGTTCTAGGTGCTGCAGTCTGGAATCGAGCGACCGCTACGGTCGCAGGTTCGAATCCTGCCTCGGATATGGATGTGTGTAATGTCCTTAGGTTAGTTAGGTTTCAGTAGTTCTACGTTCTAGGTGACGGATGACCTCAGAAGTTGCATAGTGCTCAGAGCCATTTCAACCTAATTTGATATTGTTATTTACTTACCGTGCCTCATCTTGCTCCATGTTACATAGGCGAACATTGTCATCACAAAAGTTTAGCATTAAACCGGTTGTTCAAGATATACATGCACGCTTAAAAATTACCCTTTAATTATTGAGACATGTTTGACACCCTTGCCATGAAGGGTATTTAGGTACCTAACGTGGACCTAAAACCAATCCGATATATTTAGGCACTATTTGTTTTTGTGTTTCTCTCTAGAACAGTGACGTTTGTAAATAGTGCGGTGGAATAACATGATGCCTTCCCATGATTGTATTGCACACCGTGAAAAATGCATGAGAGTGCCGCAGGTAGAATGTACTCCAGGAGAAGTCCCTTAACAACTGGACAGCCGGTGCGCTTGTTACGAACACACGCCAAACGTGGTTTATTTACGTCTCTGCCGCGGCGAAAGTGCTGTTCTGCCAGTGTTGCCGCTTACGATAGTAAGTAGGTAACAGCGGATTCCCATTCTCCGTGTCTAGTGGGCTATAGCTGCACTGATAAGTTTCATGCTTACGGGAGAGCACTGCGATCGAAAGGGCTGTGTGCAGTCCCGAAAAGCAAAGCATATGTCTGGAGAGGGCTGCGAATTTCTGCAGTGCACCAGTTTCAGCACGCGTTGAAGACGGATCTGCGCCGTCTGCTGGTCACTTTACAACTTCTGTCTGGGATTTCATTGTTTGGTCACTGGTGACGCTCCACACTGTTACGGCCACGTCGATACCAGAGTGTCTGAGTCTTTTCCGGATCGTTTCGCTTCAGCCTGCCCAACGTTGATGGGCGCACACGGGTTTCTTCAGTGTTACCGTGGTGACCGCGGTTCTGCGGAGCGAACTGACTGGTCTAGTGGACATGAGTCAGTTTACGCTGCCAACATACGACATCAACTCCATTGTGTTGGAGGCGGTATAAACAGCTTGTGATGTACCTTTTGCATTTTTTACTTTTGTGTTTGCATTTTCTTCAAAGGCAAAGAGAAAATGTGAAGCGGTAGCCCAGCGTAGAGCATGCGCCTACCGTCACGTACAAAGAAAACAGATGTTTTTTCCTGTTTCTCGATAAGAGGATGAACTCGCTCTCTGTTAATTAATGAAGGTAGACTCACTTTACTATAGCGTAATCGGCGGTAGCCATTTTGGTTGTGAGAATAAGTAAAAAGTTTCTATTTTTTATGTGCATCGAAGAAAGAATATAAAATTATTTTACTAACTGAAAGATCGTATGAGTAATTATTACGAATAGTATCTAACATTCTGCGTGGTGTCTGTTTGTTCTAAGTCGTGTCTCCCTACCACTTTTGCGCAACGACGCTCTGAGCGTGTTTTTTAGGGAATTGACTAGTTTGAACCTGGGACCTGTTGCTGGTAAGGAGACGCCAGACCACACATGACATGTACAGTTCAGAAGAGTTCAGTGAGACTAGCGATGATATAATCAAATACTTAATGATTTCAGCGTCATCTCTACTGCACTCGCTGTAAAAGAATCTTAATACTAACTAAATTTAGTGGAAGGGGTTCAAGGCTTTCCTATTTTTAGTTAGCTTGTAAAATAACGTCGAAAAAGCAGTTAAGTTTACCACTGGAAATTTTATTCTACTCACAAAACATTGTTTATAAATTGCACTATTGATAAAAGGAAATGGTTTAATACAGGATGATAAAAACCAACTGTGTTCAACAAAAATGTGAACGAATATTCCCTGAATGGGTTTCCAAGTTCTACAATGGATCGAAGGATGACCTATGCCATATCACATCTATAATCTAGGTTTAAGTTAAGTTTCATAAAAGAGAAAACTATCAAAATGGTCTACAGTGACCCTCAATTACCTTTAATTACTTATTTAACTTGTCGTAAATTACAGTGGCAGATGTGGCTTCTCAATAATTATATAACAGAAAAATCATCGCGTTTCAGATTTTAACTTCTAGTAGCAAATGTGAATACCATGAGCTTTGACGATCGACATTAGTATTGTGCAAAAATGGAGTGTAACAGATGAGACTTCTGCAGTTCTGAGTAAAGCCTTATGCGGCATTGCGTGCGTTCATTACCTTGTCGTTGGTTAGGCAGCATCAGGGGTTGGTGGGCGCCGCAGCACCACACATCTCGCCGTCTCGGAAGCAACTCTTTCTAACTTCTCCTTACTACAATTTACCGAAGTTGGTTTTAAAAAAAAGGTATCTGGCTGATAACTGACAAACCAGGGTCTCAATGTTAACCTTAAGCTCCGCCTACAAAACTTTTGTATATCCAATGAGAAACGTTTTACTTTTCGTGGTGGGGCAATGTTTTTAACGTTTGCAACGTAACAGAGACGAGAAAAAGTCTCACGCTAAAACTTGCAGCTGGTGAGGCCCTTTTAGTGTTATCGTAAAATCTATACTGTTCTTCTGGAGGGCTCTATCTTTTAACATGGGCTGGTGGGTGATCCTGGCGGTCAGCCGAGATTGTGGGTGTCCGTCCCTTATCGTAGGGCCTTCTAGCTGAACACAGTTCTGCTCTCGGCTTCTGTTCCCGTTTCTTCCCTCGGAACTGCGTCTGTTTCATGGTGGGAAGGTATGACATGCTTTTAGGCGTTCTTGTGTTAGTCTGTGGAATTCCATTTGCTCACTTGTTGATCGTATTACTTTGGTTAATTTAATGGCAGGATTTATTCGGAGCTATGTGACATACTGCCGGATTTGCTTCTCATGTCAGGGTTTTCATGGAAGGTGTTGGATTTGCCTGACACTTTACAAGTATTATAGATTGCGAATAGTAGTATAGATCACATAACTAATGAGGAGGTATTGAATAGAATTGGGGAGAAGAGGAGCTTGTGGCACAACTTGACGAGAAGAAGGGATCGGTTCGTATGACATGTTCTCAGACATCGAGGGATCACCACTTTAGTATTGGAGGGCAGCATGGAGGGTAAATGTCATACAGGGAGACCAAGAGATGAATACACTAAGCAGATTCGGAAGGGTTGTATGCTGCAGTAGGTACTGGGAGATGAATAAGCTTGCACAGGATAGAGTAGCATGGGGAGATGCATCAAACCAGTCTCAGGACAGAAGACCACAACAACAACAACATTCTAATATACACTATTGGCCATTAAAATTGCTACACCACGAAGATGACGTGCTACAGACGCGAAATTTAATCGACAGGAAGAAGATGCTGTGATATGCAAATGATTAGCTTTTCAGAGCATTCACACAAGGTTGCAGCCGGTGGCGACACCTAAAACGTGCTGACATGAAGAAAGTTTCCAAACGATTTCTCATACACAAACAGCAGTTGACCGGCGTTGCCTGGGGAAACGTTGTTGTGATACCTCGTGTAAGGAGGAGAAATGCGTACCATCACGTTTCCGACTTTGATAATGGTCGAATTGTAGCCTATCGCGATTGTGGTTTATCGTATAGCGACACTGCTGCTCGCGTTGGTCAAGATCCAATGACTGACTGTTAGCAGAATATGGAATCGGTGGGTTCAGAAGGGTAATACGGGACGCCGTGCTGGATCCTAACGGCCTCGTATCACAAGCAGTCGAGATGACAGGCATCTTATCCGCATTGCTGGAACGTCTCGATCCCTGAGTCAACAGATGGCGACGTTTGCAAGACAACAACTATCTGCACGAAGAGTTCGACGACGTTTGCAGCAGCATTGACTATCAGCTCGGAGACCATTGCTGCGGCTACACTTGACGCTTCATCACAAACAGGAGCGCCTGCTACGGTGTACTCAACGACGAACCTGGATGCACGAATGGCAAAACGTGATTTTTTGGATGAATCCAGGTTCTGTTTACAGAATGATGGTCGCATCCGTATTTGGCGACATCGCGGTGTACGGAAATTGGAAGCCTGTATTCGTCATCGCCATACTGCCGTATCAACCGGCGTGATGGTATAGGGTGCCATTCGTTACACTTCTCAGTCACCTCTTGTTCGCATTGACGGCACTTTGAACAGTAGACGTTACATTTCAGATGTGTTACGACCCGTGGCTCTACCGTTCATTCGATCCCTGCGAAGCCCTACATTTCAACAGGATGACGCACGTCCGCATGTTGCAGGTCCTGTACAGGCCTTTCTGGATACAGAAAATATTCGACTGCTGTCCTGGCTAGCACATTCTCCAGATCTCTCACCAATTGAAAAGGTCTGGTCAATGGTGGTCGAGCAACTGGCTCGTCACAATGCGCCAGTCACTACTATTGATGAACCCTGGAATCGTGTTGAGGCTGCCTGGGCAGCTGTACCTGTACACGCCATCCAAGCTCTGTTCGACTCAATGCCCAGGCGTATCAAGACCGTTATTACGGCTAGAGGTGGTTGTTCTGGGCACTGATTTCTTAGGATGTGTGCACCCAAATTGCGTGAAAATGTAATCACGTGTCAGTTCAAGTATAATATATTTGTCCAACGAATACCCCCTTTATCATCTGCATTTCTTCTTGGTGTAGATATTTTAATGTAAATAGTGTACAAAAATCCCAGGAGCCCACCTGTGTATTTCGGAATTATCACGAAGATCCGATAACAACATTATGGACAAGGGCAAGATTTTGTGGGTGGATACGGCGATCGGACGTAGTATTATCAATAGATAAGCATAAATCTGCAACAAGAGAAAGAGTATTTGGTTTATGTTGAACTAATATGAAAAGGTTCTTTACAGATTGGCAGGCATAGCTCAGCTTATTGCGCTTGCCCGACACGACGAAAAATTAATATTGAATGTCGTACGGAATGATTTCTCACAATCGTTTCTAATACCAATGATTATAGTAGCAAGAGTTACTATTACCTCCACAGTGGTGTACTGTGTGCATTTTAGCTGCTACCAGTCAAAATAGTATCCGAAACCCCTCTTATTTAAAGAATCAAAATAATATGTATAAAACAGCTCAGTTTTCATAACAGCTATTGTATCACACATGGCTGTGTTCACGACTTCATAGCTCCTGTACTATGTGACGTACAACTTTATAATTTTGCAGATATATTCAGCAGTATGTGCCGATACTGTCTAATGAAAGTTTTTGAATATTTTATGCAGTAAAGAGGTATTAAATTAAAACATTGTTCTTGTTACTGAAGTGAATATAATAAGCAGTTTTTCCTTTCATTATTTTGTGCGGGTGCCAGAAAGAAAACTTTCGACAAGGTTTGAAATTATGCGTAAAGTTTGTTGGAAATCGTTGTGTGTTCTCATTCTGCACACTATATGAATAGTCTGGATAGTTTAGGCGCCCTGATTTACTCTTCCTCAAGGAATATTCACAGTTGATCGCTTTAATACTTGTTTTCATTGTGTTAAAGCTCTAATACTATACCTCTTAATGAGTAGATTATGACAACTTCGCAATTTTTTAAATTAGGTCGATAATTAAATGAAATACGGTACTGAAAATGAAATTTTGTTGTCCCTGCAAGCCTTTAGAAAGGCAACCTGCTACTGAAAACTGGGTGAACGATGAATCACCACCACCTGGATGAAAATACTGAATGACTACGAAAACTCGAAGTTGTGACGTCAGCGGGAAGCGGTGAAAGTCAACTACTGTCTTGTGTCGTATCAACAACGTGTTGTGGATAAAAAAGACACGTTGTGCTGTGTAATCGTTACGAGGTTCTTATTTCAGAACACAGAAATCATGTTGTGTGTTAGTAAATTGTGATTAATGCAGCATACTGTACATTTATGCAGTTTCATCTTTATTGTGATAACGAAGTGCTGAGTAGAAAAAGGTAATGGAAATTACACAGGAGGAAACGAGATTCACGTGTTCGGGTTTCCTGAGAATGACAAACTATTTTATGTTCCGGGCAACCACACCTGTTGAAAGGCATGATGTTAGGGAGAACTCCGCTTACAACTCTTTGCCCTTCATGAGGCCCGCTTTTGCCCTGCTGTCACACTGATACATGCAAGTTTGAAAGAACTGGGCACGTCTTCTTTACTTTCCGCTCGCCATAGAATTGACGATATTCTCTGAATAGTAACTTTTGGCTAGGAACGATGGCTGTGTCTATTATCTTTTAACGTTGTTCACCTGATGATGCGGCTTAAATCCGAGGAACCGGTCGTGTTTTAACAAAAAACTATTTTACCAGCTGCAAACGGAGATCTTCATAGCACCATACGATGTAATGAAACAGGCATGGTTCCCTTCAATTCCAAGACAGGATTTCGCAGTTACTAATTACTCAGTGATAAGTTTTGTTTTGGGCATAATTTAGTAATGCATGTTTTAGGTTATATTATATTATTGTTAACCCTATCGCATGGCCTGAATATGTTACGATTGATCTACTTCACTGATCACTTTTCAGGTGTACCTCAGGTATTTAAAAAATAGCGACATTGTCTGGGAAGTAACTGCCACAGACGAAAAACAGTCACAGATCCACTTTCAAAGCTGTGGTATGATTAAAATCTATTCAGCCTACGTATCTTCAGCTGCAGAACTATCCTGAGGAGGAACAGAAGAAAAAAAGGTGCACGTTGGAGGCATCAGTAATGCAGGAAAGCACGAAGATTTGTCCAGCCAACCATATTATTTCAAAATTATTTCGTATTACAACCTTCAGGAACTAAAAAACAAAGTTCATGTATGAGCCATACAGGAGATGAGGGTGCAAATAGTGAACGAAGACTATATTATTTTTACGCATACAGATCTATCTGTGCAGTCCTATTACTTAGCGAACATTGTGGATAGACAATCATTTGTAAGTGGTGGCCTATTCAAAAGCAGTTTCAATAAACAAAACTGTAGTCATTTAATTTGTCCTTTAAGTTTTCTGGCATAGAAAACTGTTTGAATTCAACCGACTGTGATGTTCATACCACATTGCTTTCGTAAAAAGACGTTATTTGGAAATGTGTGATTGTTTTACTAAACAGCTATTGTACGCTTAAATATTTCCCGCGTGTTTCTAACAGTTCATATGCACGAGAATAATGCATTTTTTCAAAGACGTCAGCAGCTTCGTTCACAAATGTGCTATTCATATTGTATATTCTATGGGTGAAACTATTGGCAGTTATGCTTTCTTGATTGTTTCTGCCTCATTTCCACGTAATATATGTTTTCTTTATTAACTAACCTCGTTCAGTTAGCAAAAAGAATCGCATATTTTACGAGCCACACACTTCTTTTGGTTTTGGCTGCTTTATATTACGATCACTGCTTGATACCTTAAAACTGTTTTATGTTGTCTGAGTATCTTATTACGTAATAGTAGGAGAGAGAGAGAGAGAGAGAGAGAGAGAGAGAGAGAGAGAGAGAGAGAGAGAGAGAGAGAGAGAGAGAGAGAAAGAAAGAGAGAGAGAGAGAGAGAGAGAGAGAGAGAGAGAGAGACCGTGTAAGTTGTATGTGTACAAGTTATATTTACCTCTGGAGGACAGGAAGTAAATCCAGCAACTTGGAAGAAAATCTATGTAGTGGTGGACAACGGTGTTTTTCCAGTTGCGAGTGTACTGCTCTGCGCGATTCATCTTGTCGTAAGGCTAGTTGGAGTAGTCAGTTGTCGTTAACAGCGATAGACGGGTCGACATACTATACTTCCAGTGCAAAGTTCACTTGTGTCACATGCGCGAATATTGCCCTCCGCCACACACCGCTTGGTGGCTAGCGGAGTATATATATGCAGACGTAGATTTAGATGTGCACTGGATACAATATTAAAAAAAAGGTTACTTGAAGACGTTTATGTGGAGTACGATTACCTAGGTAGTGAAGAGAGTTACGAGTGTAAACCAGGTACATTACTGATGATGCTGATGGTGTCTTAATTGGCACAGCGTGTGGTTGTGGATGTATGAAATAGGAAGAGATGCCGTATGGCAGTTGTGTTGTGGCAGGAGGTAGCTGACTGCTATAATAGTGTGTGGATAAGTGATGGCTACCGGCAGGATACAATATAGTGATGGTGTCAGCAAAAAAGACGTTGGTGGAGACGTTTGTTGCTGTGGTACTCTCAAGGGTTTACGTTAAAGCGAGTCATTAAACCTTATTATGATATAGGAAGTGTGTCAATTCAGAAATAAAGTAGCTTTCAATTTTCTTGGAAAACACGCTGGTTGGCATAATTTGATGGAGAGTATTTATCCAGTTGAGGAGAAAGGAGGAATTCTTGGAGGATACTATCTTCTGCGATACGGCAAAATGTGAGTAGTAGAGTGCGGGAACGGTACACTCCATTCTGATTAGCAAACTGCGGTTTCACCTTTCATTTGTGCACTGGTTGCAGTTCATGCAGTGGGTCAAAGTTTCAGCGTTGTGTAAACGGAGAGCTCGACTTGCAGTTACTGAACTGACTGGGTTTCTACAGACTTGGGCTACTCTTTCCAGGTTAAACACTTACTACTACTACTACTACTACTACTACTACTACGTGATCAGGCCCAGTGGACATCACGCATCTACAAGTTTCCTCCTCCACTGTATTCTGTTCATTGCTGCTATCCGCCATTCGTCCACATCTATTGACATTTGTTTCAAATCTTCATGGAGTCCATCCCTCCAACGCTTCTTGGGTCTCCCTGGCGGTCTCTTTCCTGTTGGTGTGAAATCCAGGAGCTTCCGAGGCCATCTGTGATCCTCCATCCGGGCCACATGGCCGGCCCACTTGGCTTTGACAGCTCCTGCTATGTTGGGCTGCTGGTATAGTTCCTCAAGTTCTTGGTTGTATCTGATCCTCCATTCCCCTGTATCTGCATCCAGAACCGGACCGAAGATCTTCCGAAGCACTTTTCTCTCAAAGACAAGGAGATTATGGAAGTCCTGTTTCCGAATACAACATGTCTCACAGCCATATAGAACAACAGGCTGGATCAGGGTTTTGTACAGTCGAATCTTGAACTGTCTGGAGAGAGATTTGGACCGAAGCAGTTGTGATAGGCTGTGGTACGATCGGTTTCCTGCTTGTATTGTGGCATTGATCTCTGCTTCACATGACGAGTTCTCAGTGAAAAGTGCCCCTAGGTATTTGAATTCTTGCACTCTCTTGTAGGAATGGTCCTAACCTGCAGTGATTGTAGATAATCAGCAGTCTGACAATGACCACGCGTCATAACGAGGTACTCTGTCTTAGCTTCGTTTATGTTTAGCCCAAATTTGCTGGCAGCCTCCTTTAGTGCTTTGGTCATTTGCTCCAACTCCTCTTCCGACCTAGAGAGTAAACAGATGTCGTCTGCATAGGCTAAGTATGCCAGTCTGTTTCCTTCGATTTCAATCCCTTCGTTCTCTTGGAAGGTCTCGCGTATGATCTTCTCGAGGGCAAAGTTGAACAGGATAGGGGACAACCCATCTCCTTGCCTGAGTCCTGTCACAATTTCAAATTCCTCAGTTACGCGATTTCCCATCTTCACCTTTGCATGTGTTTCGTTCAGACAGATCTCTATCAGATTGATGAGTTTCTCTGCTATGCCAAACTCCCTTAAACAGTTGAGCAGGCTCTTGTGATGTATGCAATCATAGGCCTTCTTAAAATCAACGAATAAAATATGCAAGTCTTTACCATATTCACCCACTTTCTCAGTGAGCTGCCAGAGACTGAAGATGTGATCTACTGTTGACCGTCCTGGCCGGAAACCTCCCTGGTACTCCCCAATCACCGATTCTGCCACTGGCTGAATTCTATGTATGAGGCAATTGGGCGGGATCTTATAGCAGACGTTAAGCAGGGTGATTCCTCGATAGTTGTCACATTTCAGTTTGTCGCCCTTCTTATGTATTGGACAGATCAGAGCTGTTTTCCATTCTCCTGGTAGTTCTTCTTCGGTCTATATTGGCTGTATCAGTCGGTGTATTTTTTCTGCAAGTTTCTCTCCTCCTGCCAGGATCATTTCAGCCTGTATTCCATCTTGACCTGGACTTTTATTCTGTTTAAGGTGTCTGATTCTGGTTTTTATCTCATCCAGGGTAGGTGGGGGATAGTCTGCATCGGCTGTAATTGGGTACTGGAAATCAAATTGCAGTACGGGTTCATCAGAATTTAGCAGCTGTCGAAAGTACTCTTTCCATCTCTCAGCTATGTCCCTATCGTTCGTCAGGATCTTATCACGGAAATCTTTGACAAATTTCTGCTTGGCCTGGTGACCTTTGCAGAGGTACTTCACCCTCATAAACATTTCCCTCATCTTTTGTCCTCTGAAGTCTGTTCTGCATCAGTGATGATATTCCTTATGTATTTCCTCTTTGCTCTTCTCAGAATTGCTTGTGTAGTCTTTCGGACCTCCTCAAATTGTGCTTTGGCCTGTGCCAGATTTGTCCCCTTCAGCCATTTGTTCCTGGCTTCCTTTCTCCTTTCCAGGACATCTGCACATTCCTTTCCAAACCAGATCTCCTTGCCCAATGGGTTTCCCATGAGTGTTTCCTTTGCTGTATCCCTAACTCAGCTCTGGATGTTTCCCCACATAAGTTCGAGGTCCTGATTCGCGTCCACTTCGCTGAGTGCTTCAAAGCGGTTACTAATTTGCAACTGGAATCTGGTCTTCGTTGCCTCATCTTTTAGTTTCTCCACGTGGTACCTTTCCACTCTTTTGAACTTAGGCCCCGTTCTTCCTTTACACTCTATGTTTAAATGGCCTCTGACCAGTAAATGATCACTCCCACCTTCGGCACCCCGCGCTGTCTTAACGTCTAACACCCATCTCTTGGCTCTGAGATCAACGGCAACATGGTCTATTTGATTTAATGTTCTCCCATCTGGTGATACCCAGGTTCCTTTATGTATGTTTTTCCGCTGGAAGTTTGTGCTGGAGATGAACAACCCTAATGATGTCGCGAAGCTGATGAACCTAACTCCATTGTCATTGCTTACGTTGTGTAGACTGTGCCTACCTGTTGTGTCTTGGAATATTTGTTCTTTCCTAACCTTGGCATTCATATCACCAAGGAGGATCCTCAGGTGTCCATTTGGTACAGCGTCCATCACTGCCTCTAGCTGTGCATAGAACTCGTCTTTCACTTCACATTCGCTCTCCTCCGTGGGGGCATGACAGTTCACAAAAGCCGCCTTAATATGCTTTACTTCCAGTGTTAGAACAGATATTCTTGGGTTGACTGAAACGAATTCTGAAACATTAGTGGCCAACGTCTTACTGACGCAGAAACCAGTGCCTAACAGATGACCTCGTTCACAGGCTCCATACAGAATTGTACAGTTTTCAACATCAATGCTCCCAGCATCGTCCCACCGGATTTCTTGCAGTGCAACTAGGTCTAGTTTGTGCCTCTGAATTTCCTTGACCACACTGATTGCAGCTCCTGTCTTGTACAGACTCCTTACATTCCACGTTCCAAATCGTATACCGTTTCTTTGCCATTGACGTCGTCTATTTTTGTCAGTAATGTTCTGAGGTTTACTTGTAGTCTTGAAAGCATGTTTAAATTCTCCCGTCGAACCTGCGGTGTTACCATCACAGCTCACAGGACTGCTGGCTTTTCTTAAGGGGGTGGGCTCCCCTCAGGAGTTGGGTTATAAGTAGGAATAAGAAAATTGGGCCTCGAAACCTAATATCGTTGGGGTCGAAAAAGCAAGAGTTGGCCAAGGGAGGCCGACAGGGAAGGAGAAAGAAGGAGTCTGACACAAGTAAGTGGAAGCAATGTCAGACTCAGCTCGGGTCGCCGCGGTCGCTACCCGCGTACTTCTAGCTGAAGCCCCTGGGGCTTGTGCTGGAGATAGACATGTTGCTGCCTCACACCACGAGCTGAATGGAAAAATATTTAGTTGGCGGACCGGTACTCTGGCTTGTAACCCAACATCAGTGCCATTAACTTTCTATGTCTGTGTCAAATGATGTGCGCGTGAACTACGAAATCTTTAAGACGTTAAAATTGATGTGGATCTCCAAGGTACACTGGTTGCCGTATGTACAGGCGTGGACAAAACGAGCGAGACCCCTCGCCTTTTTGTTACGCTGATCTGCACAGCTTTAAAGTCTGCTACACAGCATAACGGGAAAGGCGACGAAGTGCTACCAACATTCTATGCACACGCGTGAAATTGAAAAACTATCCGAACTTTGTCAGACTGTTTTTAATCATCTGTAAGACTATATTAATGCTGCTTAGTGTGTTAAACACAGCACGTAAATAAATATATAAATTAAAGAGGAAACGCTGATTAGTTTGAAATGTACTAATAAAACCGAATTTCTGCTTATTGAGATAACGTAACTGTTTTAGTAAGATAAAGTACCCCAGATCGTTACGAATTAGCAAATTATTATGCGCATTCGGCTGCTAAACGGTCTGCGTCAACGTTCAGACCAGTCATACTGGATTACCGTTGCTGACCTACCATAAAAGTGTGCAAATTAGCAATGCGTGAAGATTCATAATGAAATTCTGTTAAAATTCATTCAGTGTCACACGTAAGTCAATTCAATTATTGACAGAAGCGGAAAATGTAAGCAGTAACAAGTATAAAACCATACAAGAGTTTCATATTTACATCCTCAGGGCGCCGGTACGGAATAAAGGTAGCAATAAAACATATTGGGGGCGCGAGAATTTCTTAAAATTGCTATACTGATCATCTATCTGCCTACATCGAGATTAGAATCGGAAACAAACTAGACCTCCCCTGCAGTAGCAACCACCTTTCACTACGCTAGCAGATAACCCAGGCAAACAGCCCTCTATTATTATTCCAGACGTGAATAAGCCGGCTATTTCGAATTTAAAATGGCAAAATGATCTGCAGGTTCTGTTGCATAGAGCTTTCTGAACTCATAAATAAGAATTTTCTACCTTTACGTCACCGCTTATGTGACAATCATTGGGGATGTCTATCGAAATGACAGAATATTGTTATTAGTGAGTAAATTTAGTAGGATAATTCAGCACCACCCCAGGAAATAAACGGCTACATAGCTGCCAAACGTATTCTACAATGTTTCGAATTCTCCACTAGCCTCGCCACAGCCAGAAAACGTTCATTAGCCGAAGTGTTTCTTAAGCTAGCTAGCAATGGGAATGCTCGTACTTCTAAAACGCCGTAGCATTAATACTGGGATCTGAATTACCACGTGTATAGGCAAATGGGTTTTATTTGCATTCCTGTAAAGGTGATTTGGATCGAAAGCGTAGCTACTGGTCTGAACGTTGACACAGACCGTTTCGCGGCCGAATGTGCATAATATTTGGCTAATTCGTAAAAAACATGTTATCTCGATAAGCTGAAATTCATTTTTATTAGCACAGTTCATACTAATTAGCATTTCTTCTTTCATTTATATCTTATACTTACGTGCTGTGTTTAGCACACTAATCAGCGTTAATATAGGCTTACACATGATTGCAAACAGTCTGACAAAGTTCGGATAGTTTGTCAATTTCACGCCTGTGCATAGTATATTGGTAGCACTTCGTCGCTTTGCCTGTTATGCTGTGAAGCAGACTTTAAAGCTGTGCGGATCAGCATAACGAAAAGGCGAGGGGTCTCGCTCGTTTTGTCCACGACTGGACATGTGATATCTATCAAAGGCTACAAGACCTCACTTCTCTGTTGCTTTGGACAGTTACTGTCACTGGATGAAACCATATCTTTAAAATGAATTTACAGCTATTCAACATACTAACAACTGCTTTTCAATAAGTAAAAACACAAATGACAAAAACTTTTACTTTTCCGGATTTGAAGAAGGTGTGGTGGTTCTAGGGGAAAAGTCAGTGAGGAATCTGTTTCAGAGAGAGGAAGTCCGACATCCACGCGCAACGAATCTTTGCTACACATTGTGGAAGGGACCTAACGTCCCGACCAACTGTTTAGGCTTGGCATACGTCAGGTATTCTTGTCCAAAACAGAGGTGCGGAAGCCCATCCTTTTCAAATGCCAGCTTGTATAAGATGTGGGAAGTCTTTGCAAGGTGTTCGACAGAATAGGTGTGGACAGTGGACCTGAGTTGGGACTGTCACGATCAACAGAGTAAAAAGTCTTGCACATGAGGTTACTTATCTTTACTTGCAACGGCCACCTCCTTCAGGCACTAAAACTGATTTCCGTGCAGTGGATATGCTAGCCAAGATCGACGATTTCTGAAAAAAAGAAAAAGATTATTTCTCTGAGGATTTAATTTTCCGTACATCTGGAGTCTGAAGCATCATAAGGTTCGTGTATGGGAATCTGAGTGTCTTCATGTTGCACGTGAAATGGAAAGACACAGTCCCAAGTTCAATGTGCGATGCAGACTTCTGCACATTTGGAACATCAGTCCATTCTTTCCAGCGAGTCTAAGTCCTGAGTGGTGTTTGCCTGGACGTGCTAAATGAGCTCCGTACCACGTTTTGTAACACAAGCTACCTGACCTTACATTCCAGCAGGAAGGGCCACCACTTGCTTTGAGTCAAAATTTCCGTCAGTTTGTGGTTGTTTCCATACTAGTGGATTGGACGAAATGATCCGCTCCATAGGGCGCCACGAGGAGCAGAAGGCGGCAGTGATTTGCGTTTAACGTCCTGTCGACTACGAGGTCATTAGAAAGGGAGCACAAGGTCGGATTAAGGATGGAATTGGTCGTACCCATTCGAATGAGCAATCCAGGCATTTACCTTAAAGAATTTAGTGAAACCACGAAAAACCGAAATCAGGATGCTCGGACGCGGGGGTGCCACGATCTCTTGATGTAACACCACTGAACTTTAAAAATATTGTGCGTATCCAATCAAGGTTATAGACCTACGTGCTGCAAACCATATACTCACAATGTATCTGAATATGTCGTCGTGTAGGTTCTTAAGAGTGCACGGGCAAACATTAAATACCGACTGGACTTCGTCCGTGCCACTACGGCAGCAGCCATTGACGTGTATGAGTGGGGAAACATATCCGTACGAGTTACCTTGTGAGACATTGAAGACCGATTTAGATTTACACTTATTAAGCTCTAAAGTTGTAAACGAAATTTACAGATACCTTGTTGTTTTCCAACGACTCAGGGCTTATATCACAACGGCGTGCACTAGCGTTCGTTTATGGCGAACCTGACTGTATTCTGAAGAACTCAGGTTGAAATAGAACAATTCAACTTTCTTTCTTGCCCTACCAGAGGTCTGTGTCACCCTGGTAATGGTAGACGATTGGCTGCTTAAGAATGTCGCTCACTGGACGTGACTGTAGAAATGTAAAGATGAAACTAACTTGAAAGTGAACCACTTCTAACCCATGTTAGCGTTGGTGGCTTAAAAGCAGCTAAGCGCAGTGTTTAATGGCACCCCCCGCTTGGCGCAGACTCAGAGCTTGGGTGCTCCAGAGAGCCACCAATCGCTCGCTAACCAGACCGGCGAGGAGCGGCGTCTCCGCCCATCGCCAGGGCGCGCCTGTGCCCTCTGCTCGTAATCCCGGGATCAGCCGTGCGGCCGGAGTTGCGGCCTGCTGGGCCGACTATGGAGGAAGTTACGTTACGTCCGGGTCGATGGTGAGGCGGGTCGCGCCGGCTAGAAACTCCTGTTCCCCGGCTCTGCCTCCTGCAGAACACTTGTCCGCCACCCAAATCACATTCACTGCATCTCCTGGTGCGCCGTCTCGTACGGAGACTAAACAAACAAAACGTCTCTGTATCTACTCTGCACCAGCACTTAGAGGGGACTGACCAGAAAATTGCAGTCTGCAACAAGGGGTCAGCTTCACTTCATTCACCACAGATATACAGGGTTTAGCGCGTATAATTGCAGATAGTTTTATATGGGGAATCCTGATATGAACACTTCACAAACCTTACGATCTGATGTCTGCTCGGTCGTACCATAGCAATAAGTTCAGTACGCCTCTCACTACAGACTAACTGTTCTGCATCCACACATCCACTCTTTGTCAACTGACCTGTCGCTCAGGGGAAAATAAGCATTAATGGCTTGCTCTTGCCACATGTACTCGGAGGTACTACCCAATCTAAAATATGTGATTCGCAGTGGCTATAATTACTACTCTGTAAATGACATGTTAAGTCATCGGTCACCAACAGGAATGTCTGCACTTGCACCCATTACAACCAGTATAAAAAAGAAATTCATTTCTAGCTTGAAAAGAAGCTCATAGATTTAGTAATACTCCCGCTATTTGACTATATTGATACCATTCTCCAAGGACTTTCGTGCGAATGCTCATGCAGGCTAGAATGGAGATGAATACTTGTATGCGATACATTTGTGACGTACGCTATTTCAATCATACTGCTCCTGCCTGCGAACAAAACGTCTCTCCATCTATTCTGCACCACCACTTGGAGTGGACTGAACAGAAAATTGCAGTCTGCAACAAGGGGTCACAGTCACCTCATTCACCACAGATATACAGTGTTTAATGAGTATAAGTGCAGATTTATATGTGGAATCCTGATATGAACACGTCACAAACATTACAATCTGATGTCTTCTGCTCAGTCGCACCGTAGCAGTAAGTTGACTTCGCCTGTAACTATAGACTAACTGCTCTGCATCATCCACGCTTCATCATCTGACCTGTCGCTCAGGGGAAAATAAACATTAATGGCTTGCTCTTGGCACATGTACTGGGAAGTACTACCCAATCTAAAACATGTAATGGCTATAATTACTAGTCTGAAAATAACATAAATACTGATCCATTGTTGTTAAGTACACCACCCTCGGTCACCAGGAGGAATGTCTGCACTTGCATCCATTACAATCAGTATAAAAATGCAATTGCTTTCGAGCTTGGAAAGAAGCTCGTAGATTTAGTGACACTCCCGGTGTCTGACTATATTGATGCTATTCTCCAAGGACTTTCATACAAAATCTCATGCAGGCTAGAACTGGAGATGAATACTTGTATGCGATTCATTTGTGACGTACGCTATTTCAATCATACTGCTCCTGCCTGCGAACAGTTATCATAGCTACGTGATGATAATCATAGAGGCTCTTATCCGCTATGTTTGCTGTACCATCTTCTCAATCATTGCATTCTCTCTTATTTGCCTTCAGCAGTCACACTACTATCTAAACACCACAGCATAAATAAACATTTTAGGAAAGTAAAATCTTCTCTGTACCATCACGTAATGCTGCCATGTTCTCTGAAGCAATACCTGTATCAGGAATGCTTCACTGGAACAACCTTTCTCAAAAAGTCAGAGAATTTATATTCCTTCCAAACTCCAAAACATAGGTAATGGTCGACCTTCAATCACGACAGCCATCTCTCTGATACACTTGTCTGCATCTCACTCTTACGAATTCATCCTGCTCGAAATCTTTTCACTTCCCTTGTCAGCAGAGTTCTATTTGTTCCGTTGTTTCCTAACTGCCATTGTCACTGTCATTATTATCCTTACCTCTTTCTACACCACTTCTACTTCTCATAGTACTAGGTATTGCATCAAATGTGCTAAACTAGTCGATATCATTTTTAATGCCTTTACTGTTATTATCACCATAATTAGTTTCAATTCTTACTATTATTATTATTGTTATTGTTAGATTATTGTTGTTGTTGCTATTGTTATTATATTGGTATTATTATTATTACACACGTTATAGGCCTTTATCAGACCACGCGAAGCATTTGTGACTATTTGGTCTTCCTGTTCTCCCAGCACTATTTCATTCTTTCGCTAAGGGCGCTCTTCGTGTCTGCGGTCCACTTTGGTCTTCAGGATTTAAGTGCTGTCTTCTCTGACGTTACTTCCACTTGTGTATTTTGTTTCTATATATCGTGAATCTTCCTGTGCTTCTTTCAGATCAGTTTTGACATGTGCCATCTAAGGTGTAGTGGTTTTGAGCCTCTGTATGTATCTGAGTATTCTGTTGGTGAGTCTGGTTTGTGGGAGTATGCTGAAGTGGCAGTAAAATTTGAGTCGCCTTTTTCTGATATCCGCTGCGAGGTTGGACAACTCTGTGGTGTCTCTGGAGTGAAGCTTCTATCCTTCATCTGTGAGTTTTTGACCAACAATTTTCCTGATAATTTTTCTTTCCTTTGTGAGGATCTTCTCTAGTCAGCCATGGTGTGTAGCGTCAGTGTCTCGCAGGCGCGTAGCATCACAGAATTGATTACAGTATTGTATATTGATATTATTATTATTGTGAATGTCTGTGCGATATGTTTAGTGCGTGTCGTTCCTTGTCAGATGTAACGGAGGGCTCTAAGGCCTCAACCTGGTCAGATTAAATAAGTGATAAAAAATAAACACACATACATCGTTTACCCAAAATGGTATGTTTGGTTTTCAGATCCTTCAAAGGGGATAAAGTCTGATGGAAACCAGACGGCATGTAACAGCCAGTACCGTAGCCCGGTGTCGCCAGCAATGCCCCAGTGGCAGCTGTGTTCTGTACAGACCACTGTGATCACCTGTTGACTGCCACTGTGTCGCCACTGCTGTCACTCAAAGCATTCTGTCTGCCAGTGCTCAACTAAGAAAATTTCAGGGCTCGAAAATTTCAATTACAACGAGAAAGAAAGACGTGACAGTGTTCCCAATAAAAATTAAGGACGAACTTTTTACATGATTGGAGTCTTTATGGAAATCTGTACAACATGTTGATTTCAGATTTTTTAGAGACCTTTGTGGGAGAGAGAGAGAATATAAAGTGAGTCTGTACCTCCGCAGAGATCGAAGCGGTGTGGTTGCTAGCTGTAGCCGCTACTTGTCGCTACAACGTAGTAACTTCTGACGCTAAATGCAGGTGACAAATAATTTAAATCATAAAAACATTTATAAAAAACCGACATGATGACGGCCACTGACAATTTTCCCTGAAATATTGTTCGGTATTACAAGAAAAAGCGCTTACAAAATCCTTGAAGAACATACTGAAATTTTGTACAATTTTCCACAGCTTTCTGCTGTTGACAGTTATGTCCGTTTTGAGACTGCACCACCAAGTAACATACTTGCGAAAAGCCCATTGGCATTAAGAGTGACGAGTGTATTCAGCACTGTCCAATTTCTTTTTTATTCTAGAACACAAGATCAACTTGGCTTAGAAGTAGAAGCCAACCAGTGATATCAGAAAACGCAAAAAATGTGATCCATATGACACAGCGGAACTTCGCGGATGCTCAGTTGAACTTGTGGACGCGCGGTCTGTGACTACTTTTTTTTTTTTTTTTTTGTAGGCATACTTCTAAACAGTGGAAATATTATATGAGCTGAGACCTGTGAGTCTTTATCAACAATCCTGGCAAACAGCAATATACGATTAACAAGCTCGTTCAAAGAAATTTATCAGTGCTACTAGATGAAAATGTGTACGATACTGCAGTGTCTGCGTTGCTCAGAAGTATCATGCCATGTTCCTACGGACGTGCATACACTTCCGAAGTAACGGGTACTGCGGTGTTAATATGGAAAACCAGCAGTTTTGTAATGGACTGACGACAACGACCGGGTCTCGAATCCAGATATCCCGCTTTACGCGAGTGGTCGCCTTAAGCGCATCGGCCATTCGAGCACACTCCCCTTCCGAACCAAAGTCCCTGCCTGTTACCCGCTACTGACGCAGCGAAGTGTATTGACGAACCCCTCGTTTACAGCTCCTACTTCCAGTAAGAGAGTGGGCATGGCGGTCCGCCACAAATTTTCACCTCCTGCCATTGAAACATTTCAGTGACCAAATGCTGCTAACGTCATTAAAGCATATGAACGATTAGTTAAATGGCCGCTGGATCGAATAAGGTGTCCGTCCTTTCGAACATGTGCGAGTAAACAGACGCCACATATATACAGTTAGAGTTGGGATAATTTCTGTACTAAATGAGACATTCTGTAAGTGTTCCTCAAAAAATTAAAGCGACTAACGAGTCCCTCAAAATGATAGCTGTTGTGGTTGGCAGGAGAGCCAACACCGTGTTACTAGAGGAGGCCGAAATGAACGCGCTTTAGCTCACGCAGGCTGGCGTGAGGTCTGGAACAGGACAAGGAAATTAGAATTTAGAAAAACTGACGTAGCTGGTGGAATACTTAACTTTAATCCATTAATGATGAACGTTGGTCTTGACGGTACATGATTCACAATATCAATAGTAACTGATAATGGCGCCTTGCTAGGTCGTAGCAAATGACGTAGCTGAAGGCTATGCTAAACTATCGTCTCGGCAAATGAGAACGTATTTTGTCAGTGAACCATCGCTAGCAAAGTCGGTTGTACAACTGGGGCGAGTGCTAGGAAGAGTCTCTCTAGACCTGCCGTGTGGCGGCGCTCGGTCTGCAATCACTGATAGTGGCGACACGCGGGTCCGACGTATACTAACGGACCGCGGCCGATTTAAAGGCTACCACCTAGCAAGTGTGGTGTCTGGTGGTGACACCACAATAGCCATGTTGGTTCTCCTACTGACAGAAGTCTGGCACTACTGAGAGCGAACGACGAAACCCTTTGGACCATGAGATCATCCCTACCATAACATTCAACATGGCCTATCTTTCTATCTTTTGAGTAAGTAACCGTGGGCAGCTGCAATCTGAACGTGCTAATGAATTTCACGGATCTGAAGGATGATTACTAAAGCCGAATCATAAGCACAATTTATGTTAATAAGGTAGCTTTATTTAACGACGATCTTAAATAACAACGGCTTTGACGAAACACAGCACCGTCGAAAGGGCTGTGAGAGATACTGAATTTAGGCTTTCAGTCCAATTGCATAGATGCTGCAATTACTGAGGCAGATCTGAGTTTCTCACAGGCTTTTTGTCTTTCTTAGTGTTGTTAAGGCCAGATGCATTACAAGTTTTCGGTGTCTGTCGTAATCTATGTTGAATCATGAAAACACACCCAGAAGCACATTTAATGCTGTAAAAGAACCGACTGATATATCGCGTTGCTTTTGCTTAATGTGCCAGAAGACTTTGGGAAATAAAATGCAATGATGCAAAAAAGATCGCAGGACAAAAATAAAGATAATATCCTTAAGCGATTAACACTGCAAGATCACACGTTATTGTAAGCGCGAGACAAACAATTGCAAATGTGAAATTCTGGTGTAGCCGTTAGATACGTGTTTGACAATCATAGGGAATTTGAGCCAAATATAACATCATCCGCAGCGTTAAAAGAAAGATATATCAGAATAGAAAACATCAACTAAAACGAAAGTGCTCACACCATTTCAGTAAAGAAGGCGGGCTGGAATCAGTCGCACGTCTGCGAAGCACAACAGGAAAAGAATGCTAAAATACTCTAAGTTATGTCCATGTACATGACAGGTGTATGATTACCCACAAGCACAAGAATTGCTATTTTCGCAAGACAAAATATTATACTTGTCATAAAAATTGTCATAAGGCCGAAATGTACAATCCCAAACGTAAATTTAAAGTGAATAGTATACATCATTCCGAAGCAACTGAAGACACTCCACCAGACATAGATAGCTCGGTTACCAAAAATTTGCAAGTAAATGCAGTTGTGCCATGTATGTAAATCGTGACTTTTACAAGCCGAAATCAACAGAACTTCCGTTATATTTCAAATGATACGGGCTCATCCTCGACCTTCTTAATTTTCTTACTTATAGACAATTGGGCTCCCTAAACTTATACACGTTTGCCAGTACTTTGACCAATTGCAATGACGACAATATTGATGTACGTGGTCTAATTTTCACTACTGCAGTGTCCAAAGATAAAACCGTAACATCATTATTCACTGTGGTTAGGTGGAAGGAACCTAATAAACTGATGGGTATGGATTTATTCGCTGAGTTGGGTGTCGTGGTGCACGACGTCACCAATCAGGTGCAAAATCAGGGGTCCCAAACCAAACATCGGGAATTTTTAAGTAAATATGTTAAGATTATTGATGACAATACTGCAAATGTGAACGATAACAAGTACGTACCACACTCAAACCTGTAAGTTTTGGAAAGCACGCATCATTTCTCTTGCTTTGAATTATAAACCAAAAATAGAACTGCAAAGATTTCAAAAAGAGGGAATAACATAACCTGACACTATCAGGAAATGGCCTATGCTGATAGTTTCGTAGAGAAACCTGTTGGAAGACTCCTCATGAATTTTCACTGACTTAACCTATGTTACAGAACTGGCTAGAGGTATAATTTTTGGCAAAATTGAGCTGAAGGAAGTTTACCTTCAATAGACTTTGGATCAAAGGTCACAACAAGTAATGTAATTAATAGTCTGTACGGTCTATTCAGTTAAAAAGTTAGGAATTTGGTGTTTAGAGCGCAACAGTTTTTTTTTCCAAATATATTTCGAGCATTTAAGAGCGGAATTTTGGGCACCGCCAGTTACCCCTATGATGTCACACTGATACTGATCCTGATGATGTTTTAATCAATTTATAAACATAAACTCAAACTCTAGAGTGAGCAAGTTTAAAGGGCAATAAAGGAAAATCGGTTTTCTTCATTAAGCAAACAGTATTTGTGACACATATTCAGCACAGATGATAAAATGTTCACACCTAAATGTATCGAGGAATTAAGATATTTCCGCCTCCGACTACCGTGAAAAAGCTACAGCTTGTTCTGTACCAAACGAAATACTATCAGACATTTAATGAGAATACCGTGGCCATTTCAGAACCATTACACAGATTGTCAAATAAAAATGTGCTGTGGAACTAGAATAACGAATATCGAAAACTTTTAACGAGCTTAAATATGCACCATTTACATCCACTTGCTTCATTTAATGTGATCCGAAAAAGTTAATTAGAGTGGCTGCTGATCATTCGCAATGCGGTTTCGGGGCAGTCATTTCGAAGTAAACGGTTTGGAGCGCTCTGTAACATTTTTTTCTTAAACTCTTAATGTTGCGCCAAGAAATTATAGCCAAATATAAAAATATGCGATGGCTATAGTGTTCACTATCAAAAACTTTCATGACATTGTGTGTGGGCAAACATTCGCTATGTTAACTGAACACAAATGTTTGCTCTCGACATTCAGTGAGGATAGTAGTATCAGTCAAAGGATAGCGCAGCGACGTTTGTCAGCTTATAACTACGGGATAACATACCACACGAGTATGCAGCGTATTAATGCCGACCTGCTGTCCCACCATCCAGTTTTGGCAGGATCCACTGTTCAATGCTGTACTCGATATTTTCTTGCAAATGAACAATGAGACAACAGCATCGCTGAACACAGCAACTTACCACACAGAGAGCAGACATACCATTTTAAACTACATCACAATGAGTTTGCCTCAGTGTTTCTCCAGAGGAACCAAAGCATCACCAAACCAATGGGACACTAGTTTTGAAATTAAAACGGCAGATCAGGTTCGTGGCAGAGTACACGTAAACAGGTTTCAGCCTTGACATGGACGTGTTGTAGAGAAACACCTCCGTCTTTCATTCTTGAGGATACTTTGGGTGCACCTATCTAGAGCCTGCTATAACCCAGACCACTGGGGACATTGCAGCGTGATTGGACACCATGCCAAAAGAGTTCAACGTCATCGCCACAGACGCAGATTATCGCACCGACACGCATTCAGGGGGTGATGTATACGATATTTCCCTCTCTCCCAGAGGGGTCGAGGTGTGCTTTAGCAAAAACACGCCATACTGATGAGTCAGAGGGGTTGCCTGAGCAGCAGGTGCTAAGCGGCGAGACGATACCGTATTTGCGTTGTGTCTTACTCAAGGCACTACCTTTGCTGCACTGTTTTGCAGCGACTGTGACGGGGGTGGAAGTAGTGTGTGTTGCTCGGTGTACTTCCGCCGGCAAAGTATTCAGGGGGCCGCACGGCCCGGTAGGAACAGGGCAATGAGGACAGTCAGCTGCGGTTCAGCTGGAGAGTTTGTGGGTCTCCTTCCAGGGCCGACGTCCTGCTAGCCAGTATGACGAGCGCTTTATTTTCCATGTGAGGCACGAAACAGTTTTGATGCCTCAAATTTGACTAGAAAAAGGTGAATATTATCTGCAGCTGTGCAGTGAATGTCGAGTCTTTGCATGTAATTATATTTTTCCAAATCTATTAAAAACTGAGGTAAAAATTAAGATAATTAGCTATAAAATTTGATTTTTTTTCTAAACTTGAAAATGTAACAGCTCATCATTCATATTTTCATTCTAGAGTTTCATATACCTGTAAGTATGGTTTGTATGCTGTGCAAAATTCATTGAAGAATCTGTCTTACTTATGAAGAAAAGTGTACCTATAGTAACAAACGCAGCCAATTGGAAGTGAAAAAATGATGAAATGTCACATGCAAACAAAACAAAAATTACTTTGTTATGTTTGTGAACTTCCACTGCTGTGAGTGTGAATCCTGAATCCTTCCTTGTCATGCTGACGAAGGTTTAGGATCTTATTTGTAAAAGTATAGACAGTGAAAATTAAAATGTCCTGTAGTGCTTCTCCTGCTCCAAGTTGGTCCGTTTGACGTCCTACCCCACTTAAACTTTGCCCGAATGCGCGTACCAACACGACATCCTTTCTCCTGCAATCACTAACGTCATGTACACTGTGAGAGGAAGCTGCTAGGAAACGGTAAAATTGAAATGCGCAATCGGCTCATCCAAATACCGGAAGATAGACTGCCATTTTGCATTATCTTTGTTGTAGAAACTAGGTCAAATTTTCAGTTCATATTTCCTGGCCTACAGGGAAGTGTTTTGTTGAGTAGGAAGCTCACGACTACAAAAGTCCCTGAGAGACTACCGCAGCACGAAAGAACTCCACAACCCATAAGGTCACGTAGATATTGTGTTCCGCATGAATTGGCCGTTATCAGTCAGCTCCATCGCTAAACGTGTTGAGCCTGCTTTCTCTAGTCACGTCCATTGCTAGCCTAAGGTCTCACACCGCTGCCATGTAACGCGTAAGACTAATCTGTTCACCGCAGTGGCTGGAGTTATTTCTCAGGAATGTAGCAACTAACTCTAACTTCTTTGCTTACGACGGTGAGTTGAAGTTTGAATTTATACTCACCATAACAAATAAAATTGATGCAATATAAAAAGCAACTACCGTAAATACAATTGAAGATTTAAAACGGCAAACATTCTGATTGCCAGATCTCACATCTGTCAGGTGAAGGAAAAAACGATGTATCTATTTCCGCACGTAACTAATCTGTATCCAAAGAACTGGAAACGTATTCTGATACGACGCAATGCTACTCAGCTCATCACTGCAAAAAGTGATGAGGCAAATAAATCTTTTATTAAAAACGTTCCAGGTGTCATACCAGGTAACTGACTGGTTCTAAGCGCCAGTAACAAAGATTTTGCTTTAAGTGCCATCAGCACTCATGCATTATGTTTTATTTATGATAATGCAAGTATCCTCCCCCCATGAACCATGGACCTTGCCGTTGGTGGGGAGGCTTCCGTGCCTCAGCGATACAGATAGCCGTACCGTAGGTGCAACCACAACGGAGGGGTATCTGTTGAGAGGTCAGACAAACGTGTGGTTCCTGAAGAGGGGCAGCAGCCTTTTCAGTAGTTGCAGGGGCAACAGTCTGTATGATTGACTGATCTGGCCTTGTAACACAAACCAAAACGGCCTTGCTGTGCGGGTACTGCGAACAGCTGAAAGCAAGGGAAAACTACGGCCATAATTTTTTCCCGAGGGCATGCAGCTTTACTTTATGGATGAATGATGATGGCGTCCCCTTGGGTAAAATATTCCGGAGGTAAAATAGATCCCCGATCGGATCTCCGGGCAGGGACTGCTCAGGAGGACGTTGTTATCAGGAGAAAGGAAATTGGCGTTCTACGGATCAGACGGTGGAATGTCAGATCCCTTAATCGGGCAGGTAGGTTAGAAAATTTAAAAAGGGAAGTGGATAGGTTAAAGTTAGTTATAATGGGAATTAGTGAAGTTTGGTGGCAGGAGGAACAAGACTCCTGGTCAGGTGAATACAGGGTTCTAAATACAAAATTAAATAGGGGTAATGCAGAAGTAGAGTTAATAATGAATAGGAAAATAGGAATGCGGGTAAGCTACTACAAACGGCACAGTGAACGCATTATTCTGGCCAAGATAAATACGAAGCCCACTCCTACCACAATAGTACAACTTTATATGCCAACTAGCTTCGCAGATGACGAAGAGATTGATGAAATGTATGATGAGACAAAAGAAATTATTCAGATAGTGAAGGGAGACGAAAATTTAATAGTTATGGGTGACTGGAACTTGACAGTAGGAAAAGGAAGAGAAGGAAACGTAGTAGGTGAACCTAGAATGAGAGTAAGGAATGAAAGAGGAAGTCGCCTGGTAGAATTTTGCACAGAGCATAACTTAATTATAGCTCACACTTGGTTCAAGAATCATCAAGGAAGGTTGTAAACATGGAAGAAGCCTGGAGATACTGGAAGGTATCAGATAGATTACATAATGATAAGACAAAGAGTCAGGAACCAAGTTTTATATTGTAAGACATTTCCAGGGGCAGATGTGGACTCTGACCACAATCTTTTGGTTATGAACTGTAGATTAAAACTGAAGAAATTGCAAAAAGGTGGGAAATTGATTAGATGGGATCCGGATAGACTGAAAGTACCAGAGGTTGTAGTGAGCTTCAGGCAGAGCATTAGGGAACATTTGACAACAATGGGGGAAAGAAATACAGTAGAAGAAGAATGGGTAGCTTTGAGAGACGAAATATTGAAGGTAGATATCCTTGGGTAACAGAAGAGATATTGAATTTAATTGATGCAAGGAGAAAATACAAAAATACAGTAAATGAAGCAGGCAAAAAGGAATACAAACGTCTCAAAAATGAGATCGACAGGAAGTGCAAAATGGCTAAGCAGGGATGACTAGACGACAAATGTAAGGATGTAGAGGCACATATCACTAATGGTAAGATGGAAACTGCCTGCAGGAAAATTAAAGGGACCTTTAGAGAAAAGAGAACCACTTGCGTGAATATCAAGAGCTCAGCTGGAAACCCAGTTCTAAGCAAAGAAGGGAAAGCAGAAAGGTGCAAGGGGTATATAGAGGGTCTATACAAGGGCGATGTTCTTGAGGACTATATTATAGAAATGGAAGAGAATGTAGACGAAGATGAAATGGGAGATATGATACTGCGTGAAGAGTTTGGTAGAACACTGAAAGATCAAAGTCGAGACAAGGCCCCGGGAGAAGACAACATCCCATTAGAACTAAGCCTTGGGAGAGCCAGGCCTAACAAAGCTCTACCATTTAGTGAGCAAGATGTATGAGACAGGCGAAATACCATCAGACTTCAAGAAGACTGTAATAATTCCAATCCCAAAGAAAGCAAGTGTTGACAGATGTGATAATTACCGAACTATAAGTTTAATAAACCACGGCTGCAAAATACTAACACGAATTTTTCACAGACGAATGGAAAAACTGGTAGTAGCCGACCTCGGGGAAGATCAGTTTGGATTCCACAGAAATGTTGGAATACGTGAGGCAATACTGACCCTACGACTTATCTTAGAACCAAGATTAAGGAAAGGCAAATCTACGTTTCTAACATTTGTAGGCTTAAAGAAAGCTTTCGACAATGTTGACTGGAATACTCTCTTTCAAATTCTTAAGGTGGCAGGGGTAAAAGAGAGGGAGCGAAATCTATTAACAACTTGTACAGAAACCAGATGGCAGTTATAAGAGTTGAGGGACATGAAAGGGAGGCAGTGGTTGGGAAGGGAGTGAGACAGGGTTGTAACCTATCCCCGATGTTAATAAATCTGTATATTGAGCAAGCAGTAAAGGAAACAAAAGAAAAATACGGAGTAGGTGTTAAGATCCATGGAGAAGAAATAAAAGCTTCGAGGTTCGCCGAAGACATTGTAATTCTGTCAGAGACAGAAGAGCAGTTCAACGGAATGGACAATGTCTTTAAAGGAGGATATAAGATGAACATCAACAAAAGTGAAACGAGGATAATGGAATGCAGTCGAATTAAATTGGGTGATGCTGCCGGAATTAGATTAGGAAATGGGACAATTAAAGTAGTAAAGAAGTTTTGCTATTTGGGGAGCAAAATAACTAATGATGGTGGAAGTAGAGAGGATATAAAATGTAGACTGGAAATGGCAAGGAAAGCGTTTCTGAAGAAGAGAAACTTGTTAACATCGAAAATAGATTTAAGTGACAGGAAGTCGTTTCTGAAAGTATTTGTTTGGGGTGTGGCCATGTATGGAAGTGAAACATGGACGATAAATAGTTTAGACAAAAAGAGAATAGAAGCTTTCGAAAAGTGGTTCTACAGAAGTATGCTGAAGACTAGATGGGTAGATCACATAACTAATGAGGAGGTATTGAATAGAATTGGGGAGAAGAGAAATTTGTGGCACAACTTGACTAGAAGAAGGGATCGGTTGGTAGGGCATATTCCGAGGCATCACCAATTTAGTATTGGAGGGCAGCTTGGAGGGTAATAATCGTAGAGGGAGACCAAGGGATGAGTACACTAAACAGATTCAGAAGGATGTAGGTTGCAGTAGGTACTGGGAGATGAGAAGCTTGCACAGGATAGAGTAGCATGGAGAGCTGCATCAAACCAGTCTCAGGACTGAAGACCACAACAACAACAATGCAAGTATGTAATTAATGGACTAATGAACTATAGTTACTTTAGTCAACAGGAGCCATTTCTCATACCGTTTAAATTTTTTACAAAAAAAGTAAAAATATATATTAAAGAGAAAAATCTCTCCGGTTTGAAATCTGTTTTTTACACAACTCGCTTTTTGAGCTCAGATGTCAGAAAATTTTGATTCAAGCCGAGGAAGAAATTGCAACAATGTCTTCTGTGGCTCTGTTTTGATCTGATAAGCACGACTGGTCTTGCAGATGACGTATGACACGGCATACCTCAGTTGTGACCTTCCTTTTCTCGAGGACATCAAAATTCTTCATTTCTTCTATTTCCTAGTAAGAATTATTAACAGCACTTTCAGGTAGATGAGAATGTGATACTTTGTGCGGATTACATTTGGTGATCTTAAATACCTGCTTTGACAGTAGACTCCAAGCAGCAATTTAAAATCAAACAAGTCAGTTAAGCGCTTCGAAAATGCATGAGAATGAATTGTAGCCTTATCTGACACAATATTGTATATATCTTGCGGGACAAAGGCCTTGCTTATCTTTCTTTGTCCCTCTATAATTGAAAAATCTCTGTTGCAGCTATAAAAGCTGTGTACACTCTGCGAACAATTGTGTGTCATCTCTTCAAACAATTCCAGGCCTACCGGAAATACCGCTGAAAGTTACACTGAGTAAATAATGACGCACAACATTTGAAATTGGTTGGGACAGAGTCCATACAGCAACAGATATTGAATGCTTGAATCATTTTGTCCATAATTTGGTGCATGGAACAAGTGTATGGACTTGCAACAGATTACTGAGAACACAATAGCAAAGAAAACTAGTTTTCTGAAGAATAACATTTATAACGTTTGACGTTTGCACTCTTCAATTTTCAACTAAAATATTAGATATACGCTTCAGTTTATTGACTGATGATAAATTTCTGTTAGTTTGTTAGGTACCAATGAAGAGACCGACACATATAAAAATCTCAGAAAAATGCTTTTATGAAATTCGTTGCTAGAAAAGTGAACCAGCGCAATTAACATGTTACCTTCTGATATGTGACTGCTGATTTCCTTCTCCTACCGCTGGTGTAAAGAAGAGAGCTCGGATGGCAAACAGTTGTGTGGGAGTACTTGTCACAAGAAAAACTGCAGGTTGGGCTTCTGGGTCGAGCCTAGAAGTTATCCCGCTGACTGATGGTGAAGTTGCGGCTCGTGTGAGATCTTCAGACAAATACAGTTCCTTCCGAGAGGTTGCGACATTCCAATTTCTGCGAGATTTAGTTCCGGAGAACTGGCGGCCGAGTTTGCGAGCACTCCCAGGCATAGTTGCCGAGTCGGCCGCGCTGCTGTGCTGCTGCTACTTCCTCACCCTCCCTCCCGCCCATCCTCCCCCAGTGCCCCACCCTACACCCTACCTCCGCCTGCTCCCCCCCCCCCCCCCTCCTCGACACACACACCACCTTTACCACCACCACTACCACAACCTACCTCCCTGGCTTCTACAGCCGACGGTGGCAACTTGGTGGATTTCATCTAAGTTCGCCCTTCTCTGCTGTGCAAGTATTTGTGTTAAGAACTTTTATACGTGTCACACGTTCAGGCTGGGCTTGATTGAGGCCTTCTCATGGAGCCGTGTTCAGAAGTGGCGATGCGGACGACTGAGTGCACGAACCTGCACATCTCACAAGCCTGTGTTACCACCCACCTATGTGCACACATGAACGCACACACATACACACACACACGAATTCACAGACACACAGGAAGACGATTGATTTGTTATTGTCATGTTAGACATTGTGCTATGTTACAAAATGAATCAAAAGTTTGAAAACTTACTATTTATATTTTGGAAATAAAAAAAGCAGTTTAACATTGTGTCTATTGTAGCCCATAATAACTTAGCACTCATAGTGTTTATGCATACTACATAAAAGAGTCCATTAAGTGAGTAGCACGCCTATTTGCATGTGTGTATTAAGCAGGACAAATGAATTATAGGGCTCTACCTCATTCCATTGATTTTCCGCTGTTTGGTCACAGTTAGGTTCTCTAAACATTCACCCCCCTTTTCTTGTTGGTGGTGTTGGTGTATAAATGTTTTCTTTCGTTCTTACTTTCGTTGCTAAGTATACCACGCTGCCTGCTTGTTTAAAAATTATTTTTGCTATTACGTGAGTTAAAAATTGTAATGAGGTAACTTTTATCAATTTTATTTCACCATAATAATACAGTTAGTAATGAATGTTATTATTTGCCGACTAATCTCAGTTATATTGCATTTAGAAAGTTATTTATTACGATTCTCACGTAACATGGGACAGAAATACAGATTCGCAATGGTCTACTTAGATCTTATTTAGCATTTGTGATAATACTGATTGCGAGAAAAATACTTTACCGTTATATTAGTTAAGGCTATCATTGACTTATCAGCAAAACTTTTTACTCTTCACCAGAAATATTGTAAGTGTCTACGTTAGTCCAGGCCTCAATTTGGGCTTGAAGCTAAAATTCAATAACAAAGTGTTTACAAATTTTACTGCTCAGTTGCTCTCCTGTTATGAAAATGATTCAACTTAATTTAAATCGTTGCAGTTCATGCGCCTTTTGCACTGTTAGTTTAGTCATATTCGCAGCATAAACGGCGGCGGCTGCAGCTAGTCAGCGATGTAACATTTAAAAATACTAAACGCTTAAAATTCCCAATGAATTTGATGTGGAAGGATGTATACTGTAGTTAAAAGTTCCAACAAATGCTCGATAATCATACATTGAAATATTTAACAGATTTAAACATATACAAAGCCCCCCCCCCCCCACATACAGGGTGTTTCAAAAATGAGCGGTATATTTGAAACGGCAATAAAAACTAAACGAGCAGCGATGGAAATACACCGTTTGTTGCAATATGCTTGGGACAACAGTACATTTTCAGGCAGACAAACTTTCGAAATTACAGTAGTTACAATTTTCAACAACAGGTGGCGCTGCGGTCTGGGAAACTCTATAGTACGATATTTTCCACATATCCACCATGCGTAGCAATAATATGGCGTAGTCTCCGAATGAAATTACCCGAAACCTTTGACAACGTGTCTGGCGGAATGGCTTCACATGCAGATGAGATGTACTGCTTCAGCTGTTCAATTGTTTCTGGATTCTGGCGGTACACCTGGTCTTTCAAGTGTCCCCACAGAAAGAAGTCACAGGGGTTCATGTCTGGCGAATAGGGAGGCCAATCCACGCCGCCTCCTGTATGCTTCGGATAGCCCAAAGCAATCACACGATCATCGAAATATTCATTCAGGAAATTAAAGACGTCGGCCGTGCGATGTGGCCGGGCACCATCTTGCATAAACCACGAGGTGTTCGCAGCGTCGTCTAAGGCAGTTTGTACCGCCACAAATTCACGAAGAATGTCCAGATAGCGTGATGCAGTAATCCTTTCGGATCTGAGAAATGGGCCAATGATTCCTTTGGAAGAAATGGCGGCCCAGACCAGTACTTTTTGAGGATGCAGGGACGATGGGACTGCAACATGGGGCTTTTCGGTTCCCCATATGCGCCAGTTCTGTTTATTGACGAAGCCGTCCAGGTAAAAATAAGCTTCGTCAGTAAACCAAATGCTGCCCACATGCATATCGCCGTCATCAATCCTGTGCACTATATCGTTAGCGAATGTCTCTCGTGCAGCAATGGTAGCGGCGCTGAGGGGTTGCCGCGTTTGAATTTTGTATGGATAGAGGTGTAAACTCTGGCGCATGAGACGATACGTGGACGTTGGCGTCATTTGGACCGCAGCTGCAACATGGCGAACGGAAACCCGAGGCCGCTGTTGGATCACCTGCTGCACTAGCTGCGCGTTGCCCTCTGTGGTTGCCATACGTGGTCGCCCTACCTTTCCAGCACGTTCATCCGTCACGTTCCCAGTCCATTGAAATTTTTCAAACAGATCCTTTATTGTATCGCTTTTCGGTCCTTTGGTTACATTAAACCTCCGTTGAAAACTTCGTCTTGTTGCAACAACACTGTGTTCTAGGCGGTGGAATTCCAACACCAGAAAAATCCTCTGTTCTAAGGAACAAACCATGTTGTCTACAGCACACTTGCACGTTGTGAACAGCACACGCTTACAGCAGAAAGACGACGTACAGAATGGCGTACCCACAGACTGCGTTGTCTTCTATATCTTTCACATCACTTGCAGCGCCATCTGTTGTTGAAAATTGTAACTACTGCAATTTCGAAAGTTTGTCCGCCTGAAAATGTACTGTTGTCCCAAGCATATTGCAACAAACGGTGTATTTCTATCGCTGCTCGTTTAGTTTTTATTGCCGTTTCAAATATACTGGTCATTTTTGAAACACCCTGTATATATACAGGGTGAGTCACCTAACGTTACCGCTGGATATATTTTGTAAACCACATCAAATACTGACGAATCGATTCCACAGACCGAACGTGAGGAGAGGGGCTAGTGTAATTGGTTAATACATACCATAAAAAATGCACGGAAGTATATTTTTTAACACAAACCTATGTCTTTTTAAATGGAACCCCGTTAGTTTTGTTAGCACATCTGAACATATAGAAAAATACGTAATCAGTGCCGTTTGTTGCATTGTAAAATGTTAATTACATCCGGAGATATTGTAACCTAAAGTTGACGCTTGAGTACCACTCCTCCGTTGTTCGATCGTGTGTATCGAAGTGCACCGAATTACGTAGGGATCCAAAGGGAACGGTGATGGACCTTGGGTACAGAAGAGACTGGAACAGCACATTACGTCCACATGCTAACACCCTTTTATTGGTCTTTTTCACTGACGTACATGTACATTACCATGAGGGGTGAGGTACACGTACACACGTGGTTTCCTTTTTCAATTACGGAGTGGAATAGAGTGTGTCCCGACATGTCAGGCCAATAGATGTTCAATGTGGTGGCCATCATTTGCTGCACACAATTGCAATCTCTGGCGTAGTGAATGTCGTACACGCCGCAGTACATCTGGTGTAATGTCGCCGCAGGCTGCCACAATACGTTGTTTCATATCCTCTGGGGTTGTAGGCACATCACGGTACACATTCTCCTTTGACGTACCCCAGAGAAAGAAGTCCAGAGGTGTAAGATCAAGAGAATGGGCTGGCCAATTTATGCGTCCTCCACGTCCTATGAAACGCCAGTCCGACATCCTGTCAAGGGTCATCCTAGCGTTAATTGCGGAATGTGCAGGTGCACCATCATGCTCATACCACATACGTCGACGCGTTTCCAGTGGGACATTTTCGAACAACGTTGGCAGATCATTCTGTAGAAACGCGATGCATGTTGCAGCTGTTTGGGCCCCTGCAATGAAGTGAGGACCAATGAGGTGGTCGCCAATGATTCCGTACCATACATTTACAGTCCACGGTCGCTGTCGCTCTACCTGTCTGAGCCAGCGAGGATTGTCCACGGTCCAGTAATGCATTTCCGTAGATTCACTGCCCCGTGGTTTGTGAAACCCGCTTCATCGGTAAACAGGTAGAACTGCAACGCATTCTCTGTTAATGCCCAATGACAGAATTGCACTAGATGATTAAAGTCATCACCACGTAATTGCTGATGTAGCGACACATGAAACGGGTGAAAGTGGTGACGATGCAGTATGCGCATGACACTACTTTGACTCAGTCCACCGGCTCTCGCAATGTCCCGTGTACTCATGTGTGGGTTCATGGCAACAGCAGCTAACACACCAACTGCACCCGCTTCTCCTGTGACGGGCCTGTTACGGACCCGTTTGCGTGCTACGACCATACCTGTTGCATACAGTTGGCGGTAGATGTTTTGCAATGTGCGGCACGTTGGATGCTCTCTGTACGGGTACCGTTCTGCATACACCCTGCAGGCTTCAGCTGCATTTCGTCGACACTTGCCATAGATGAGTATCATCTCCACCTTTTCAGAGTTCGAATACACCATGGTCACAGTTCCTACAACACTACACTATCACAGACGTCTGGTAACACGGTGTACTACAGTTGGTCTGCGTGCGGCGACGAATGCAGAATAACAATAGCAGCAAGCGCTACATGCGGACACTGCGACAGCTAGACCAAACCACAACAGCGCACTACAGTCACACTCGTAAAGATGGTCGTCATCGTAAACATGTCCCTGCAGATGCTGCTCGCCGACCGTGGCCCGTGTTTGTTACAACACGCAACTGAACGTCGGAGGTTTCAAGCGTCAATTTAGATTAAAATATCTGCGGATGTAATTAACATTTTACAATGCAACAAACGGCACTGATTACGTATTTGTTTATATGTTCAGATGTGCTAACAAAACTAACGTGGTTCCATTTAAAAAAACGTAGGTTTGTGTTAAAAAACATACTTCCGTCATTTTTGTATGGTTTGTATTAAACAATTACACTAGCCCCTCTCCTCACGTTCGGTCTGTGGAATCGGTTCGTCAGTATTGATGTGGTTTACGAAATATATCCAGCGGTAACGTTAGGTGACTCACGCTGTATATATATATATATATATATATATATATATATATATATATATATATATATATATATATATATATATATAGTTCGGCTGTTAACATGGAAATCTGTAATGACGCTCTTTTAATGACGAAAAATTCACATGAGCTCAAATATTATTATAAAGTAAGTGTAAGATTCATCTTTTTTAACATATAGATCCTTTAATGATTACATTAATTACAAAAATAATTTTTGATAAATGAAATACATATCACATTTTCAATATACAATGGTTCTTAGCGTTTTGTGAGTGGTTGTAAGAAAAAGGTGTACATTATTGTTTATAATTCATCGCTGGCAAGGGCATGTTATAATCTATTCGTGAATTTGTGTGTCATCTATTTTATGTAAGTGATTTTTCCATTTCCCTCCACAGTGCCCTATGTGTTGCTGCTGTAGTCAGATCCTTTGGTCTATATTTCTTTTCCATCGTCTCCTAGTCTACCATGTTCTTCTTCTAAGAAACACCGTGTCTTATTATTACAGCCTCCTTTCATTTACTCCTCTAGAATCTATTCAATACCACACTTGACTTCTGCTGGGATTGTACTCGCAGTCTGGAGGGGTGGAGCTGAGATAGCTGTCCGGTCATTCACAGTCAGGATTTGCACGGTGTTCCGAAACTTATTCAGGCTAATATTGGTTTAGTTCCTCGAAACAGAAAAACAAATTTCCGGCCCAAGTCTTTCCCAATACTAGCCTATTCTCCATCTCTACTGGCCTCGTTTTCGGCAGGACATTAGAACCTAATTTTCCTTACCTTCACATCTTGTGTATATTTCTGACTATTATTTTACTCCTGGCAATTTTTCTTCCTATAAATAGCGCTAGTCCAGCTGATCGAAGTATTGTGATAGTGTTCCGTAGCTGTGAAGTGGATTTAATGACAACTACTTGATAGGAGCACTCGTTGTTAATAATTACTAGATCTTTGTAGTAGGTATGGGAGAATAAACATAAATTTTTTCTTAACTTCTGAGGTAGTCTTCTATTTATGTTACTTTCACAGCTCATTAAATAAAAATGTAGCTTGTAGTTTAAATAATTTTCATGTTAAGGTATTCTTTTAGTGATTCTGCGTATACTTGACGCTTACTGTTTATGGTAAGTATTTCGAGTCACGATGAATGTAAATCTTTACCTCGCCTGTCCTGGATACCATACTCAAATTTTTCAGCTCGTTGTCTCTTCTAGCAGAGCGGTTCCGCTAATTGCCTTAGGATTTCTAAGCTGATTTCTGTTGAGTTGGCTACCGCCTAAAAGAATAAAGAGTTAACCAAACGAAAAAGAAATTTTATGCCATGTTCGTTTATTCAAGAACAAACTAATACTACAGTCATTAGATGGCGAAAAAAGCTGTGAAATCGCTGTTACCAAAAGATACACACGTAACCATTATAGCATAAATCGCCTCTCTACATGTAGCAGCCAAGCGCTGCACTCCCTCAGCTGTGTCAGCTTCTTGTAACCCCTTGACTCATGGAGTATTTGTTCGAGAGTCAAACGAACTGCACGTCATTACCATGTGGCGACTCGTGACCATGTGATCAGTTAACTTGCACTGAAGAGTCAAAGAAACTAGTACACCTGCAGGATCTTTTTCCAGCCAAAGCGATGTCGGAGATTTGATGTTTTACCCGATTCCTGATATTCATGATACACTCGTGAAATGGTGGAAGGAAAATAATCCCCCTTCATCGCTATCTCGGAGATGTCGTGTCCCATCGCTCGTGCGCCGACTATAACACCACGTTCGAACTCACTTCAATCTTCATAACTTGCCATTGTAGCAGCAGTCACCGATCTAACAACTGTGCCAGACCCTTCTCTTGTATAGGCGTTGCCGACCGCAGCGCCGTATTTGTGCCTGTTTACATTTATCTGTATTTGAAAAGTCATGCCTATATCAGTTTCTGTGGCGCTTCAGTGTGTAATTAGCTTGGGATGTAGAATAATTTCCTGTGGGTTTCTGCGATTCATACCACAAACTGGAGTCTGTCACAGAGAACCGGTTTCATATTTCTGCAAATTTTGTCCGTAATATAACGACTAAACCGGGTTGAAATGAAAATTCCAGTGCTAGAAAAACGTAACTCATTTTTTATTATCACAGTACAATTTTAACTAGATGTTATCATCATGCCTATCAAACCATATCGTACGAAGTAGCCAATGAGTCGGGATTTAGATTTTATTTAAGAAACGTATGTGGAAAACACACTGGTGTTAAAACTTTAGGACGAAATAATTTTCGCATTGTTGTTGTTGTTTTGGTCTTCAGTCCGAAGACTGGTTTGATGCTGCTCCCCATGCTACTCTATCCTGTGCAAGCTTCTTCATCTCCCAGTACCTACTGCAACCTACATCCTTCTAAATCTGCTTAATGTATTCATTTCTTGGTCTCCACAATTTTTACCCTCCACGCTGCCCCCCAATACTAAATTATTGATCCCTTGATGCCTCAGAGCATGTCCTACCAACCAATCCCTTCTTCTAGTCGTGCCACAAATTTCTCTTCTCCCCAATTCTATACAATACCTCCTCATTAGTTATGTGATCTACGCATCTAATCTTCAGCATTCTTCTGTAGCACCCCATTTCGAAAGCTTCTATTCTCTTCTTGTCCAAACTATTTATTGTCCATTTTTCACTTCCACACATGGCTACACTCCATACAAATACGTTCAGAAACGACTTCCTGACAAATCTGTACTCGATGTTAACAAATATCTCTTCTTCAGAAACGCTTTCCTTGCCATTACCAGTCTACATTTTATATCCTCTCTACTTCGACCATCATCAGTAATTTTGCTCCCCAAATAGCAAAACTCCTTTACTACTTTAAGTGTCTCATTTCCTAATCTTATTCCCTCGGCATCGCCCGAATTAGTTCTACTACATTCCATTATCCTCGTTTTGCTATTGTTGATATTCATCTTATATCCTCCTTTCAAGACACTGTCCATTGCGTTCGGCTGATCTTCCAGGTCCTTTGCTATCTCTGACTGAATTACAATGTCATCGGCGAACCTCAAAGTTTTTATTTCTTCTCCATGGATTTTAATTCCTACTCCAAATTTATCTTTGGTTTCCTTTACTGCTTGCTAAATATACAGATTGAATAACATCTGGGATAGGATACAACCCTGTCTCAGTCTCTTCGCAACCACTGCTTCCATTTCATGCCCCTCGACTCTTCTAACTGCCATCTGTTTTCTGTACAAATTGTAAATAGCCTTTCGCTCCCAGTATTTTACCCCAGCCACCTTCAGAATTTGAAAGAGAGTATTCCAGTCAACATTGTCAAAACGTTTCTCTTAGTCTACAAATGCTGGAAACGTAGGTTTGCCTTTCGTTAATCTATCTTCTAAGAAGAGTCGTAGGGTCAGTATTGCCTCACGTGTTCCACATTTCTACGGAATCGAAACTGATCTTCCCCAAGGTCAACTTCTAGCAGTTTTCCATTCGTCTGTAAGGAATTCGTGTTACTATTTTGCAGCCGTAGCTTATTAAACTGATAGTTCGGTAATTTTCACATCTGTCAACACCTGCTTTCTTTCGGATTGGAATTATTTTAGTCAGGAGTAATTTTCGCGTTATGTTTGACAAAACTTGGACCATGCGTTGAAAGAACTCTTACAATATAATACAGAAGGAATACGCAACAAGACGAACTGTAATGACACTTATTCAAAGAAAGTAATTACACTAAAGTCACAGAGATTTATGATGGTCCCCTGGACTTTATAAACTGACGGACATGGAACCTAGAAGGGTATGTGGTAAACATGGGCGGTAGTGCATGCTGTGCTAGGTGTTCCCATGCTGTGGTAGGGAGTTGCATTCCTCCATCAGCGCGGTTGCAACTGCTGGGAGGTCTCTGATGCATGCGGGTGTCCTGTCTCCGCATCGCATCCCTCTCGTGCTCGATGGGATTTATGTCGGGGGAAGGGGCTGATCTGTCCATTCGCCGAATATCCCCTCGTTCCAAGAGCTCACGCAAGCGCTCTTCGATGCAGTCGCGCGTTGTCATCCGTGAATGTGACGTCAGATAGAGCCCACCGGTGAGGGCGCCGTCTCGAAAGTCTTGCAATGCTGCCAAGGATCCAGACCAATAAGGAGTACGACCACGTGCTCTTCTCGGATGAGGGCGGATTCAGTCTGAGTAGCGATTTTAGGCATACCCTTACAAGGCGAGAACTGGGAACAAATAATCCAACCGGGCGTATTGTCGAGTTTGAGCGTAGTGGTCCAGGTACTATGGTGGAGGAGTCATAATGTTGCATTAGCGTACTGATCTCCAAATCCTTACAGATGGCACATTCAGAAGTCAGCGTTATTGTGACACTATACTCCTTCCCCACGACGTCTTTTTGGTGGTGCCACAGGTGCAGGATATCTTGAAACGAGAGGATATTCGGCGAAGGGACTGGTCTGATACCTACCCCGACTTAAATGCCATCTAATACGTGTGGAATGTGTTGAAGAGACGTAGTGCAGAAAGTCCACCTGCACCAACGATTATCCATCACTTTGAACATAGCTCGTAAGTTTCAGTGACCGTGTCAGAATTATATTGGAACAAATAAGCCCTCGCTCACAAATATTAAGTCAAAATTGACCTGGTTTCGACGCAACAATGAGCGTGGTCTTCAGAATTAGACTAATTGCTCTAAAACATATTAGGTATATAGTACATTAATAAAATTAAAGTTTGTACTGACTCGAAAAGATGCAGTACTTACAAGTCACATATTAAAAAAGATCTAAGCTGGGCTCGCTATGGGCAACCCTTTAGCCGGCATCCTTGCCGCCATCTTTATCAATTCCTTGGAAAAAAAGCTGTTTAACCGTGTCTCAGCCGCCTCACTAGGTATCCTTTCTTACGCAAGACACGTTGATGATATTCTAGTCATCTATAACGGACCCGCCGATAGAACTGATCATATATTTAAACTTTTTAACGACCTCCATGAGAGAATTTCTTTCACTATTGAACTCGAAAACGATAACCGCCAATTAAATTATTTAGACTTGACGCTTACAATAGAAGACAATGACATCACTTTCAATATTTTTCGAAAAGAAACGTATACTGACCGAATCGTGCCTGCTTCCTCTTGTTATCCACAGTCTCAAAAAATGGCCTTTTTTCACTCTAACATCCACCGAGCCACCTCCATACCACTTTCAACAGAAAAGTTTAATGACGAAATTAATTTACTTAAAACCATAGCAGTCAATAATGAATATACGCCTAACATAGTGGACGATATCCTAAAAAAGAAAACTGCAAGAACTACCACGCTCAACACATCATGCACTAAAATTAACCCAAAAAACGTTTTTCTATTCCATTCATAGGATCCATTTCCTATCAGATTCAACGCATGCTTCGCCACAAATACAACTGCAATGTTGCCTTCTCTACTAATAATAATCTAAAGAGAAACTTCATTCATAATTTGAAATCCATTCGCTCCCCTACAGAAAGTTCTGGCGTTTATAAGATCATCTGTGATACCTGCTCCTCCTATTATATAGGGAAAACTCGACGTGCTTTCACCATCAGATATAAAAAACATCTTTTGAGAAAGAACGGCAACAGTCCCCTAAATTCATCCTTTGCCGGTCATCTCTTAATTACTGGACACGTGCCTAAAGCCATAGGCGATAACAATATTCTGCATACCGAAAAGAAGGGGCATAGGCTAGAAGTCTTAAAGTAATTGGAGATTTTCAAACATCTCACTCGTCATGACGGCCTCATTCTCAACGAACAGCTGCAGCTGCGAAATGGAAACTTTTTTGCCTGTATAAATCCATTGCATGATCTTTGATTCAGATATCCTGATGCAGTTTACCGAGATGTTGTTTTCCTGTCACATCTTTGCTATTTTCTTGTATGTCATAACTAACGTTTTTTACGTTACAAAGTATATCTCTATTTAAAGCAGATAAATATCTAACTTCATCCTGCTATTATTAATGCTTACGTTATGCCTGAAACAGATGCATCACAATTTCATGTGTCTAATTTTGAATGTGCAGTAGCCTAGTTGTTTCTGCGGATTCTAGATGGTGCTCGTAGCAGCACCATGTTTACTTGCCCACACTTTCTAAAGTGGGCAGCTCAGTCTTGTTGCAACCCTTGTTCACAGTACGAACAGCCCTTAGTGGCTCACCATCTCACAACTGTTCATGATGTTGCCTTTCCAGCTTAGATCTTTTTTAATATGTGACTTGTAAGTACTGCATCTTTTCGAGTCAGTACAAACTTTAATTTTATTAATGTACTATATATCTAATATGTTTTAGAGCAGTTAGTCTAATTCTGAAGACGACGCTCATTGTTGCGTCGAAACCAGGTCAATTTTGACTTAATATTTGTGACTGAGGGCTTATTTGTTCCAATATGATTATCCTTCTTTTGTCGACTACGCTGGTGGACAAATGGAACATCGGGCCACAAGAATTCCTTACCAACCTTGTGACCAGTATGGCAGCATTTGCACAGTATGCTCTGCTCCCCATGGCGATCACGTACCATGTTGGTAACCATGGCCCTCCTTTTTTTTAATGTCCAGGCGTTCATCATGAGTTGTTATGTCTTTAGTATAATTACTTTCCTTGAATAATAGTACCACTTCTGCTCCTCTCATTCCGTATTTCGATCAGTCTCCTCCTGTAGAGCACTGTAGCAACGTATCTTCTACGTGTGGTCCAAGTTTCATCCAGCTATTATACTTGGCAGTGATACTTTTGTCCTAAACTTCTCCGTACCAGGGTAATTAATGTTTTTAATTGATATTTTACTCCCAGTTTATTCCATATTAGTGGCAAAATGGGTAAACAGCACATTACAAACCTGAATAGTTCAAGCTTAATTTCTCAGTCATAGGATTTCCTATGTCTCTTGTCTCATATGTCCGCCCCCGGTAGCCAAGTGGTCAGCACGACAGACTGGGTCGGAGATTTTCTCCGCTCAGGGACTGGTTGTTGTGTTGTTCTAATCATCATCATTTCATCCCCATCATCGCGCAAGTCGCCGAAGTGACGTTAGATCGAAAGACTTGCATCCGGCGAACGGTCTACCCGATGGGAGGCCCTAGTCACACGACATTTACATTTTGTCTCATGTTCCAGCGGCAACAAATTTGTAATGTGAAAAATGCTAAGAAGTGGATTGATTTGGCCTTCCCTCTAAAAGTAATATTAAAGTCCATAGAAATAGAAAAGCCACAATTCATTGCTTAGTGAGGCAATGGTCGGGTTGAGAAATTATTACTTCATACTTACGTGGGAATGATTTGTTTGAGAAAACTCTACTTCTTCAACAACTTATTCCGAATCTCATATCGCTTCCCGCTGTGTGCATTAGCGTTGCACATAGAGAGGGCATGACGTCCCTGTACTCCAGGCAGCAAACTGAGCAAGTTGTGGCCGGGTACAGTTATTGTTGAGGAATGATGGTGTACATATTGAGCATTTCCTGTAAAGAACATCATCTTTGCCTTGTCTTACTTTGTGATGCTAATTATTGCTATTCTGATAAGATGAAGCGCCATTTGTCGGACATTTTTTGAACGTTTGTATTTTTTGGTTCTCATAAAACCCCATGTCATTCCAAGCATGTGTGTCAATTTGTACCTCTCTATCTACATTATTCCGTGATTTATTGAGTTTTCAAATTTATACTGACTTTTTGATCACCCGGTAGATGGAAATGCCCCGGACCAGCAGAACAGCAACGCCTCAGCCGCTGCCGTCAACATACACCACACAAGAAACAGCAAACAAGTTTCATAGAAATTAACGTTCACAGCAATACTTACGTGGGCAATTAAAGATTATTTTCAAGGAAGTCAGCTATTAAAACTTCATTATAAGAGCGCTCCGCTCATAAACATTGCAAGTTAACCTTCCTAGCAATAACAAGGAACAATGTACAAAGTCATTTAAGAGAATAATCCCATAATAATCAAAAACATTAAATAACTCAATCTGCACCTTTACTGGGTCCTTTTAGAGAACAATAGACACTGTAATTTGGATATGCCCCAAGTGTCAGATGGCCAGTTAAAATGTACACCTATAACCCGGGGGTTCCTCAACATGGTGTAGGAGAGCGTGCACACACACACACACACACACACACACACACACACACACACGACTCACTCGTGACCTTTAGGCTGAGTGCACTCAACTTTATTTACAGACCAAATCCAATAACTCGTCTCAGGAATGGCCTTAAGGCCTACAACTAACAGAAGTTACAGTAAGTAGTATCCAATACACAATGGTAACAAATAATGATTTCAAGTATCAGATCAACATTGCAAAATACTAGTTTGGCTCTTACAGGAACCTCCAGATTGACATACACAGTTCCAAACCGGACTCACACCGTGGCATAATTAACAATCTTAAGTACAGTACTTGATGAAGAGCCTTCATAAAAATTTCAAATAAATGGAAAGGAAGCAAATAGCTAATAGCTTTATGACTCCAGGTACGCACTGGATTACTGCCCTTCTACTCGTAGCTGCTTACAAGTTGTTCAATACATCTCGGCGTATTTAGCACATCACAGTTGACTGATGTACTTTTCAACCAGGTTGCATACGACGAGAGCCGTTCCATTCCCGCTAAACTCGCCAGTAGCAATGGTTAACGCTGCAGTACAACACTGGACCCATAGATCAACGGTCAACGATTTAACTCACTGCAATCGCCAGGAGGCTGAGTACTCAGGTGTGAGTACCTGTCCAGCTCTATGTTCCACACATCAATCACTACCACACAGGCCCAGAGGAGACACATAATCAAGCAATGATGATACGACGAGAGCCAACATGCACACAAGTGGTGCAAGTAGGACTGTGTGCGCCCTCACAGAAGCTACAGAAACTGCCATATCTCAATAACTTCTTGGCTGCCCTTAACCGCCTTCTTCACTTATCCATACTTGCCCATGTTTATCTCCAAGCTCTCTGTAGCCCCCAACCTCTGGCTCCTGTATCTCCCACACTATCGCTGTTAGTGCTACTGACCGTGACTTGCCTAGTGCCACCAGCTCTGGCGAAGCCTGTTTCAGCGCCACTGGTTCTGGGCCGCCTGTTCAGGTACCTCCTGCTCTGGGGCCTCCTACTCTGGCACCTCTTGCTGTGACACCTCCTGCTCCAGCACCTCCTCCTCTGGCACATCCTGCTTTAGTGCCTGCTGCTATTGTGCTTAGCGTTTTGGCGGTTCCTACTCTGACCCCTGCCAACTGAATCCATCGCCTCCTGATCTGAAACCACAATATCGGGTGTTACCTGATCTGGCACATGCCAATCTGATGCTTCCCGATCCAGTGCCAGCTGACCCAACACCATCTGATCTGTGCCTACCAGTCGAGCGCGTCCTAGCCCAGTGGTTCCTGATCCTGCACTCCCCAAACCACCGTATTCCCCTGCTGCCCATCTGTGTGCAACACTTCTTGACGTATCATCACTGGCTCCTGAACCACCTATTCCTGTACCAGTATTGTTGCCTCTTTGGGTTCCAGTGCCATCGGCGCCCTCTCCCCTATCTGAAGTGCACCTGCTGCCTGGCTCCTCTGCAGCTGGCCCCTTCATAGCTGGACCTTCCCAACTGGACTGACTGCAATTTTCCCCCTCCCAGATGGTCTCTTGGCAGCTGGCTCGTCTTCAGACAGCCCCTCCACAGCCAGCTCCTCCACTGCTGGTTTCTCACCAGTCAGCCCCTCTGCATCTGGCCCAGTCAGAGCCTTTCTCTGTTAGACACCCATCTGTACATCCAGTATCAGTGCCCATCCTTTCCATGGACTTCCTCACACTGATGGTGACATTCCTCATTTCTTTTCTACTTCAGCTTCTACATTACCTCCTGATGCATCTTCCATCATTTCACCTGTTGTCTATGCTTAATACTCTTCCTCCCCCTCCCAGGCCTCCTCCATTCTCGGTGTGGGTTTCATCTGTCTCATAATCTCGCCTCCGAGAGCCACCTCTATAGCATTTTCTGCCGTCTGTGGGTCTCTGCCCAGAGCTGCCCAGATCTGATCAGTGCCCTCAGACATCTTTCATCACTGTCGTCTCATGTGACCTCATGAAATTCCCTGCAGTCCTCTGGTTGTAGAAGTTTCAGCACAAGGCTTCACCAAGGGCGGTCTCGTTGCCTTTGGCGGCCTGGTTGTCATTTCTTCGCGATGGCCTTGCATGTCTCTCATTCTACCACATCTACTACTTGCCTGAATCTGTAGGCAAACTTCCTTCCACATGTAGTCCAATGCCCAGGGCTCTTTTCATCGCTGGCAGCGAGTGATCCATTTACCTTCTCAGGCATCTTGTTGACATGACACATCTGTACCCACATTCCATTATGTCCTCTCCAGTAGTTACTGCCAATGCCAGGCCCAACAAAGTTTTGAGAAACCAGTGGTTACCTTGTTTTGAGCCCCATTTTCCCACCAGATGCCAGACATTGCCTCCAACCTTCAAGCCAACCTGCATCAGTGCTACATGATACGCCATTAGCCTCCTCGTTTGATACCTGCCACACTCTGCTCTGTATGTCCTCACTGCTTTCACCCAGTGTGCTGTGTTCTAGCACAACTGGTGCCCTCGAAACCACTGACCCACACGTCTGTGGCGCATATGCTGATGGCCCATGTACTGCATGTCCACATGTCTCTGGCTCACAAGCTGTCAGCCTGCATACCGCATATCTGCATGCTACCAGCTAACACTGCTATGCCGCACACCACTGGCCCAGACACTGTGTAATACCACAACCCTTTTTAGGATACTCTATCCTTCTTCAGTCTCATCCCCACTCTCCCAACATCAATAATTTACACCAATTTAAACTGCTGCTTTGATTTTGTCTTTTCTGGTTATCTCGATTCGAATCTGGACTCTCGTTCACAGCAAATTAGTAATTTTCACTAATTTAAGGTATTGTTTTGACACTGTTTGCGTTGGGCCTCACCAACATGCAGAATGAAGGAAACATGTTGGATTTAAAGCTCATGAACCATCACAATGTGTACATTATACAAAATTTAGGCACATGGTAGGAACAATTTTGCTTTTGTAATTATAGAGTAATTAATGATTAAAGATCCGATATTTTTAGTTATCGAAAGACATCTACCGCGCGGGGTTAGCCGAGCGGTCTCAGGCGCTGCAGTCATGGACTGTGCAGCTGATCCCGGCGGAGGTTGATTCCTCCCTCGGGCATGGCTGAGTGTGTTTGTCCTTAGGATAAATTAGGTTAAGCAGTGTGTAAGCTTAGGGACTGATCACCTTAGCAGTTAAGTCCCATAAGATTTCACACACATTTATTTTTAAAGACAGCTGTTTTTTAAGTATTCAAGCTAAAAGCAAATTGTGTTCTTAATAGAAATATAAATTTTTCAGTCAGAAATAAGCATACCCATATTTTAATTGGTGTTAGTTAATACAATCATAATTAAAACCATATAGAAATGTAAAGCTTGTCTTGTACAAAATTTAATTAATTTAATCTAGGCCTTTCATTCAATAAATATAGTGCCATTGTTCACCTCAAAGTGATAAGGTGACTATCCTTTAAGTAAGTAAAATAATACAGGAAAATTAACGAAATATATTGTTGCAGTGAAAAAAACATGTAATTTAAAGTCTTACTAGCAACAGATTCTGTCCTATATTTTTATGAAGTTACTCACTTTTATTTAATGCAAATTTGAATGTAATTTTGGAAAGATGTATGTAAAAGTTATAGTTGTTAAATATGCTAATTTAATATGTAACAATGTCAGTAATTGCCTACAATCACGTAAATATAGGTGTTTGTACGCCGCCGAGGTCCAGTTCAGTTCAGTGCAGTTTGAGATCAGTCTTAGTTCGCTACCGAACATCTGGCATGTGAAATAAAACTCTTTGTGAACACAATTTTCTGGAACTTATTTCTACCGTCGCATGATTCTTGAGTGGTGATGCACTAACACCAAGATGAACCTACAGCAGCTTTAAGAAGCAGCACTGCAGGTTACACAAGATACGTATCATTTATTTGGAGGGGGATATCCGTAACACGACGTGGTGTTCTGATTTTCTTGTGTTAAGCAACGATACACATCTCAAACTCCGATACACAAAAAAATGTTCGCCCCATGATATTGCAACTGCCAGCTCACTCGCATCTGGCCTGCACATCTACAGCCCACACACTGCAGGCCACAAGCCGACATCCTCCCTCCTTTGTGTGCCTTCGGCCCCAGTCTCCTGCCATCACCTTCTTATTCTAATGGTGGCATGTATCTGTCCACGTGGTCGTCTCCTGGACTTCTTCTAGACTGAGTGTGTCCATCAGAAGGCCCATACACTGGCTTCTCCAACTGGCATTTTAGTGACACACCACGTGTCTTTTACTGGACCCTACTCTGTGGCATTCCGCAAATTCCATGATCTCTCTGACTCTCTGATGATGGTCATCCGCTGCATCCTCCTGGGTCTTTTCCTCTCCACAGACTGCCAACTTCTTCTCTTTGGTGAAGCGTCTCTGGGCCTTCGGTTAGACTTTACTGGCGCATGTGCTCTCCAATACTCGAAGTATTGCCTGAAACATAGCCTCACATGGTCACATCACCTTTAGTGTCTCGGTTGATTTTCTCAGTGATTACCTTGACTGATTTCAGTTTTTTCTTCAGATCTACTGGATGGTTCCACGACCTTTTCTCCCATGGGGAAGAGGAGTGCCGTGACTGCTTGTTGTCTCCTCTACCGCTACCAACTAAATGGCAGGATGGCTGTGCCACGTCCAACAAAATTAAGAGGAATGTAGTGTGTGGCTGGTACCCTAAGATTCAGCTACACAAGTGAGGACTTTGGGTTTATGCCATTTCAAGGTGACTGCGGCTCATTCTACCTGTGACAGCCGCAAATGTACTAGGCTACAACACTGCCACTCTATACAGCCGGCACTAGCTCACATGCAAGAGCCATGTTACCTAGACAGCTTGCCAGAATTCATCGACTACGAAGCCTTTACAGGACGCTGCGAGGAGCTAGCCAGTCAGTGTAATTTCCAGGCTCGACCGCGACGTCTTGACAGTAGAAGTGAACTCAGTCTACTTGTCAAGGCGCACTGTTCGTCATTGAAATCAGAGTCCTCGCTAATAATGTTGGGTACACAGACGTTGGCTATAAGAGTGTTTCTTGATAGTGTCTGACAGTATAAGCTGCTTGTACGTTCATGAACTGTTACTGTGTTTGTGATAAACCCTCTTTGGATGAGGATGAACTGTATGTTGCTGTCACTCAGAAGTTGTTTCAGTTGCTAATGTTTCTGGGTACTTCCTTAGTAATAATAAAGTTCTGTTGTTCTTACAGGGTGACAATTCTTGAACTAGATGAAAAGAAACGCAAATTGGTTTCAAAATACGGCGTGCACACACTTTATTCAACATGTAAACATCACTACGGGTATTCGGACTTACGTTATGGCATTTCGATAGGTCTGTCATTGGCGATGATGTGGCGCAGACGAATAGCGAAATTCTGCATGACCTGCTGAAGTTTCGGAACATCGATGGTGTCTATGATGTCTTGAATGACTTTTTTGAACACAACAATGGTTTTGGGATTGTTGCCGTACACGTTGTCTTTAATAAACCCCACAAAAAGGAGTCACATGTGTTCATATCCGGAGAATTTGGGCGGGCAATCGAGGACCATGCTCCGGCCGAAGTGGCCGTGCGGTTAACGGCGCTGCAGTCTGGAACCGCAAGACCGCTACGGTCGCAGGTTCGAATCCTGCCTCGGGCATGGATGTTTGTGATGTCCTTAGGTTAGTTAGGTTTCACTAGTTCTAAGTTCTAGGGGACTAATAACCTCAGCAGTTGAGTCCCATAGTGCTCAGAGCCATTTTTTTGAGGACCATGCAAGTGACCTCTGGGTACCCCAGAGCCAGAAGTCAGTCCCCAAAGTGCTCCTTCAGGACATCAAACACGCTCGTGCTTCGATGGGATCGAGTTCCACCTTGCATAAACCACAACTCGTCGAAATCAGGGTCACTTTGGATAACGGGGAAGTAATCATCTTGTACCATCAAGAAACATCGCACAGATTATTCCGTCTCTGGACATTATACACCACACTGTTATCCTTTGAGGTTGAAGAGATTTTCGATCGTGACATGAGGGTTCTCAGTCCCCAAATGCACCAGCTTTGCTTATTGAAAGTGGTCTTCATCACTAAACCAAGGTAAACTAAACCATACTAATTCCCATTATGCCCCTTGGCCAACCATGCAGTCTGGATGTCCTAACGCAAACTGTTCAGAAGTTATGACAATTTCATTTCATATAGTTCAATAATTGTTACCCTGTACCTATCTGGGTACCTTTCTTTTGCATGTGTGCGTGCATCCTCTAAAAAATGATACCAAAGTTACATAAACGAGAGTAACTTTTATTCAGAAATAGCTGGTAAGATATAATTCCACAGCTTGTTATGTAATGTTAGATGTAGTGATTTTTCAATGTATGAGAACCGCATGACAAATGCCAGTCTATGTATTTTCTCTTTTTCCTTGCAGAGCGAGAGTCTGGCCTACATGAGACACATCACTGTACGTATGACGAAATTCTGCAAGGAACATTGCATAACACAGCGTTTCAAGAGAGAGACTAGAAACAGATAACACTTTGATAACATACCGTCCTTCCCAATTCAAAGTACGATGGAACAAACAGCGGAAAATTCAAGGTTATTATTAGATACGGAAAATAAGAACAATGGATTTTTGTGTAACAGCCAGACTAGCGAAAGGAGAGGTAACCTCTCAGGAGAAATCGGCGGTTGGTGCTGATTATCGTATTCATTGAACTGTTATTTCCTTTTGAAAAGTACAACAACCCAAAAAGAGCTGTGTTCAGTAAGATAACGCAAATTTCAGAACTGGGCCGCATAGAAGTGTCATTATCTTTACATGCGTGGAAATGTGACATACACCTGTAGTTCCAAACACTGTTACCATTGGCAGGGATAAGAACTATACGCGGTGAACAATTATAAAACCGACAAATTGCAGGGATGGATTCCTGACTGGAAATGGAGGCAAAATGTCCTATGAACATATATCCAGAAATGCATCGTTGCCACGGTAGATGGCGCTGGTGACTGACGCAGCATACTGTGAGCAGCAGAATCGTCCGGTATTCATGTCGGAAACAAGCAAAGATGTTGTTTTTGTACGGCCAGGCTGATGGAAACGGTTTGAGAGGAAGTACGGCTACAAAACAAGTAGCCTCACAGGTGCCTACCACATTATTCAGCATTTCAAGCCCTTTTTGGGCGTTCATGTAATCATGGGTCTTTTCACGGAGGTGGCGGACTGTATGTACAGCAGATTTGGAGGACTGGATTCTACAGCTTACTGAGACGAACCATAGTACGAGTTCCAGGCAACTAACCCGCCAACATGGTGTAAACAAAGTACGATCATATGCATTGGTTAAAAACAGTCTTAGTTGCAATTTTAGTTTTTTTATTTTTTCAACGATGCGTTTCGCCTTATCTAGGCATCTTCAGGTTATCTTTTCTAGATGGACGCGAGAGACACCAAGATCTGTATAGCGCGTTAGGAGAGAGTAACAGTATGATGGGGTCTCAGGTAGCAAGCATATGCGGGGACGCGTTATGCAGATCTCGGTGCCTCTCGCGCCCATCTAGAAAAGATAACCTGAAGATGCCTAAATAAGTCGAAACGCGTCGTTTAACAATAAAAAAATAAAATTGCAACCAAGACTGTTTTTAACTAATACTGTTAAGCCCTGGTTTTCTGTATGCCACATGTAGATTAGAAGAACGATAATATATATCCTGCTTTACGACATCTGCTGTCCCTGTCACCTGCAGTCCAATGGAGGCCACTTTGAACATCTGTTGAGACGTGGTTGTGATGCAGGTCTGTACTGTGTTTTGGGACGATTTGTTGTTGTAGGCCCACCGGTCATTTCTGTACACATGTTTATAGAACCTGTCTTACTTCCATTTCTAGTCAGATCTCCACCCCTACAGTTTGTCGGTTTTATTAATGTTCAGCTTGTAGATGTCTCATTTCGATCCTCCCTGTAGCACAGAGTATATTCTAGCTTTCCTCTTCTTATTAGCGTTAATCCTTTCTAGTATGGGAATTTCAGTATCCAAGATTTGACGAATTTATTTTCACTTAACTTTGTGACTGGGTGGCCTCCTTGTAGCCGCAGTCACCAGTCACCTGAGGTAGGAGAGTGCCCATCTGTCTGTCAATCGTATAAGCACTGGAGTAGTCGTATTTTACCCATCTGCGTATCATATTGTCTGAGGCGGAAATTGGGGACAGTCCCAGGATTTGTTGAAAAGAGCACTGAAAACCATCTAAAAACTACGTTCAGGCCATGGTCGTTAACCCACAGCGCTTAGCATCGGCATAGCTGGTCGACACTATGCTGCACTGAAATTTTCTCGTTAGTTGTAGCTTTACACATCATCTTCATGGTGAAGTGCCCATCGTTTCGTTAAAGGTGACACACCGGTGTCCAAAATGAAAGGAACAGACTGCTATTTCTCCGTCCTGTGTCTAATTCACGACATAATAATATCCACTTTCAACAGATGTCGTTACGATCATGTTCGCACGGAAGATGGTATCACGTTCAAGGGACAACCATGCCAGCAATATCGCCAGGGCAGCTGTTAAGTGGGGTAGTGTTTGCGGCGTAGTCCCCATCCACAATCGCTTTCCACGCAGTCACAGACGGTGTAGTATGGCACAGAGTAGACGCCTACAGAATCTCTGCTGTTGAGGGCCATAGGAAGAATGGAAGCGGGAGCGTCGGAAACTGATGTGGCACGATGGATTAATATGAATAGTTTTGTTGTTTCTCGGATGAGGCGACAGATTGTAGAGATCGAAACAATATCACCGAGACCAGGACACTGCCGACCACGTGTGGCGTTAGAAAGAGTCGACCGTTATTTGGCTGTAGGGACACTACAGCACTGCCTTACTACTGCACTGTAACTGGCATCTGACCTCGCAGCATCCCCTGGACGTGGCGTATCGAGGCAAACGGTGTGCAGAATATTTCAGCAGAGTGGCCTTTATTGTTGCTATCTGTTTACCTCTGGCGTGTCTTTAAAGAAGGGAACGACTAGACTGGACCCATCAACATCCCATCTCTACTGTCGAAAAGTGGGCTACCATTCTTTTCACAAATGAGCCCCGATTCGGTCCGGAGAATGATTCTCGATGGCTTAGTATCTGGAGGGCATGTGACACACGCTTTCGGTACCCAAACGTTGTGGAAAGAGACCGGTGTCGAGAAGGATTCGCCATGGTGTGGGTAGGGATTATGTTGACTACTTGAATACCTCTTCATGAAATTGTACGGGTGAACGAGCAAGATTTAGCTGCTGTCAGGTACCGTGAGGAGATCTTGGGATCTTATGGCGGTTGTTGTGAGGTGCTGTGGGCCTAGACTTCGTATTGATGGCTGGTAATGTTCGACCTCATAAAGCACAGTTGGTGGAGGTTTTTTTGGAAATGGAAGATATTGCACTCATGGCGTCGCCTGATCGCTCTCCCGATTTGAATCCCATAGATCATGTCTGGAATGCAACAGGGAGACACGTTACATCACATCAGCATTCACCAACCACCCTCCAAGACTTGTGAGCAGCTCTGCTGGAAGAATGGGCATTATTGCATCCATATGAGATTGATGACATCATTCACAGCATGTCCCTTCGTTGCCAGGCCTGGTCACACCCCATGCTGAGCACATAGTGCTTAGGGCAAAAGTCGAACATAGTCCGTAGGAGGTATGGGAGAGCAGACACGGACAAGATGGGATTATACGTTACCTTGTTGAAAGATAACATCACGATGTTCTGGAAGCTAGCACACAGCGAACGGCAGTTTTTTTATTGAGTCTTCTGACTGGTATCATGCAGTGCACCACAGCTTCCTCTCTCCTGCACCAACTTCATCTGAGACTAACAGTTGCAAACATCATCCTCTATTATTCCAACCTCTGTTCTCTCCCACAGCGTTTACCCTCTACAGTTCCCTCTATCACCATGGAAATCTCAACATGTATCATGTGGTAACTTCTTTACTATCTTATCGGTCAATCTAATATTCTATCTGACCGCAAGTCAAACGCTTCGATTACCTTACTTTCCAGTTTTCTCTCAGCCCCTGACTTTGTTTCACGCAATACTGCACTCCAAACGTGCATTCTCAGAAATTTCTTCCTCATATTACGGCCAGTGTTTGATGTTAGCAGGAGTCTTTTGGATAGGAACGCTTCCTTTTCCTGTGCAAGTCGGCTTTTTATATTGTCCTTGCTTCGTCTGTCACGCGTAATTATGCTTCCAAGATCCCAGAAATCGTACATTTCGTGTACATCGTGGAAATCGATACCGAAATTAAGTTTATAATTAATTACATTTCTGCTACTCGTCAACCCTCTTGTTTCTCTTCGGGGTGTAGCTAATCCATATTCTGTGCTCACTGGAGTGTTCATTTCATTCAGCACATCCTGTAAATCTTCTCCACTTTCACTGCGGCTTGTAGTGTTATCACTGTGTCTAATCACTGATATCCTTTAACTCAGAACATTAACCTCATTCCTGAACTTTTAATTTGTTCCCCCTATAGCTTCTGCGGTGTACAGACTGAACACCAGGGGAGAATGACAGTATCTCAATCCCACAGCCGTTTCTCTCTGAGAACTTTGTTTTTCGTTTTTCAGGTTCATTCAAAAATGTTGATTACTGTGCAGATTGTATATTACCGATCTTTCCTTGTAGCTTAAAGATTTTCTTATATAATTTCGATCACTTTTTTACGATATCGAACGCTTTATCTGTGTCGAAATATTCTATGAAGGTTCCCTCAATTTTTAAGTCTTGCTTCTGTTATCAAGTACAGTGTTAGAACTGTCTCTCTGGTGCCTGTATCTTTTCTGAACCTAAATTGATCGTCATGTAACAGATTTTCCGGTTTTTCTAATGTTCGGTATATTATTGTTGCCAGCAAGTAAATGCATGAGCTGTTTAACTGACCGTTTGAAAGTTTTGGCACTAATCTGCGCTCGCTATTTCCGGCACTTTATAGGTGATATTTTTCCATAAGCCTGTTGGTATGATACCAGTCTTATATTTTAAATTTTCCGAAGATAAACTGTCATACTTTCTTCCTTATTTGATCGCAAATATTTCATCTATTTGTCATACTCTGTTTCTAATGCTGCATCCCCTCTTTCTTGAATGTGGACTTCCCCATCAGAATAGAGACACTCTTTCTCGTAGAGATCGATATTCCATCCTTCCCTTCTATCCATTCTCTGCTCTGCGATTAACAGTGGTATTCTTCTTGCACACTTAATGTTGACGACCTACCTTTCAATTTGTTACGACTGTTCCATATGCTGAATCTGTACTTCCGACGAACGTTTCTGTTTCGATTTATGCACACTTTCCTTCAGCCATTTGCTTTATCTTCCTATATTCGAAAAGGCGATAAGTTGACGTATTTCTTCCGTTACCACCGGCTTCTTCCCAGTTGTCTTCTTTGTACCTACATTTGTCTGTCCAGTTTCTGTGGTTGCCTTCTGTTTTAGCAATCTCCATTGCTCTTCAACAGTGCTACCTACTGTGATAATCATTATCAAAATGGGCTCTGAGCACTATGGGACTTAACATCTATGGTCATCAGTCCCCTAGAACTTAGAACTACTTAAACCTAACTAACCTAAGGACAGCACACAACACCCAGCCATCACGAGGCAGAGAAAATCCCTGACCCCGCCGGGAATCGAACCCGGGAACCCGGGCGTGGGAAGCGACATTATCAAAATATCTACTGCCTTATAGAGCCCTAACACAAATAACGAACCCCAGTATTTCATTATGTCACTTCTTTCTGCCGATTCTCTTAAACTTCAACCTACTGTTCACGATCGTTAAATTATAATCGCCGTTTCATAAGCTACTGATTACGCCCTTCAATCCATTTCATGTCATAGTCTCTGGCTACCCACGATGTAATCTAGATCGTCTCTCCCCGTTTCTCCAGACCTTCGTCTGACCACAAATCTTTATATTCTTACTATTTCACTTCACTCATCCCCACTATATCTTGATGGACAGTTTTCTTTCCCGTTTCAGGTTTTCTAGCTTTAAGGTGTCTTGGTTATTCTGTTGTTTTCCCATGGTTTTCTCCCCTTTTGCAGTCCCCTTCCGGATATACGAATTGAATGAAGGGTGGGGAAGGTAATCATGAATCTTTTGCCAATGGAGATGTCATCATGAATATTTTCTGTTTTAGGACATGTGCTGTGAACACACACTGTATGACTTTAACGGAGATAATTCTATTACCTTCTACAGCCTCATGTCACTGACAATTGTTGGCGTTTAGGAGGCAGTTGTCGACTCATCGCAGACTTCGACGTGGACCCACAAGTTTTGTGTTCTGTTTGCTTAGTGGATTGGACACTCTTGCATTAACAAGTGTAGTAAACTGGATGAGCTTTATTTTCGTTTTTGGTGTTCAGTACAATGAAAGAGTTAGCTTCACTACTTGAACTGTATTGCAGAAAACAATCCCATTTCTTCATCCAGTGTGCAAAGTGCATGTACAATCCTGCACACTCCTGGGTGTAAAATATGTGTTTTTTTTTAATCTTGTAGTCACGTGGGACGGTTGAGATCCTGTTTGGTGCTATGGCCCTCCTGAACCTCTCGATATCACATCTATATGGTAACAGCGCGATACCAGACAACAGGAAGAGCGATGTCACAGCACTATAAACTGCCGATTCGATGTGCCACTTACTCGTCCATGTCGAAGTATGAAAGATGTTGGAAGGCGTTTGTCCGTCTCCTGACAAACAACAAGAGTTCAAAAACGGCTTCACACGAGAGACCCGCTTCTTAATCGTACCCTGTACACGGAATGTATGTCGCGCTACGCCTCTCCACTTATGAAGTTATGCTGAATGACAAGTAATTGTATAATGAGACATGTACTGTAGTTCACGACAGTCTCACGCTTGTTGCACGCCAGCTTCATGGTGTTGCAGCATTTGATGCCAAGCGGAGTATATCACGAAGTATTGCTATGGAGATAGGAGCTATGGACCAAGTTGACAAAATACTGCTCAGAGAATAATCACGTTTCCCCCCTGGGAGGTCATGTTGTGGACAGATCTTGAGCGTGACACAAAGCATAGAAGATGGATATGAATTTGGGAGGATAACCGGTGTCGCTTTTGTTGATCTTACTGCCGCATATGACACCATCAGTCACAGGAAACTATTAACAAAGATCTATGCCACCACGAAAAACTTCCACCTAACACAGTTTGTGAGATGTCTGCTACAAAACAGACGTTTCTTTGTCACGCTAGAAAACAAGAGGGACCGATCGAGGACACAGAGAAATGGTATCCCCCAAGCAAGTGTCCTAGCCCCACTGTTGCGTAATATTTACATTAGTGACCAGCCAGTTAGTCCTCTCTTAACGCATTTCTCATTCTCTTTGAGGGTTGCTTTCCATTAGAACGTTCTAAATGTGGTACTGGCAGTAAAATACCGTCCGGTTGTCTGACTAGTGGGATAAGAATATCATGTAGAACAAAGCGGGAATTATATCAAAATGTTAGTGGTCACAATCGAGCAGCGGTAGCCCACTACAGACATTACTGTAAGTTGCTTAAAAATGTTATTAAGAAGGCAAAGTGTATGTGCCATGCAAATAGAATAGCTAATTCACAGAATAAAATTAAAACCATACGGTCAGTTGTCAAGGAAGTGTCTGGTTAACAGCACAAGGTCGGCGATATAAAGTCAGTTCGTAGTAAAAATATTTCTGTTACTAAAAAATCAGATATATGTAAAGTATTTAACAATCAGTTTCTGAGCATTGATGGTGAATTTAGTTTCTACAGGGACTCATATAACGCTCTTGACAAATACCTATCCGAGACTGATGTCTAAAATACTCCTCTGTGATACAGACATAGGGGATATTGAGTGAAAAATTAAATCCCTGAAGACTAAGGACTCTCATGGATATAAGGAAGTGCCTTACAGAATATTACTGTGCTGCCCATGTTTGCCCTGTATTTAGCCATATTTGTAATATTTCCTTTGGGAATGGTTGTTTTCCTGAACGATTGAAGTAGCAAAGGCGCTGTATATAAAGGGAGAAATGGATACTGTAGACAATTTTAGACCGATTTCTATGCCATCAGTATCTGCTAAAGTTATTGAAACGGCTGTGTATGTAACGATAATTGATCATTTTATATCACACGATTTGCTATCAAATGTACAGCTTTAGAAGTAGTTTAACAACTGAAAATGCTATATTCTCTTTACTCTATGAGGTACTGGATGGGTTAAACAAAAGGTTTTGAAGGCTAGGCATATTTTTTTGATTTAACTAAGGCGTTTCATTGTGTTGATCACAAAATATTGCTCCAGAAGCTGGACCATTTTGGAATACGGGGAGTAGATCACAAATGGTTCACCTCTTACTTTAGCAGCAGACAGCAAAAGGTCATTATTCTTAGTGTTGAGAATGGCTGTGATATGAGGTCTGAGTGGGGGGTGCCCCAGGGATCAGTGTTGGGGCCACTCCTGTTCCTTATTTATATGAATGAGATGCCCTCTAATATTATGTGTAACTCTAAAATATCTCTCTTTGCTGCTGACATTAGCTTGGTAGTAAAGGTGTTGTGTGCAACAATGGCTTGGTTTCAAATAGGTCCATGACATAAGTTCCTGGCTTGTAGAAAATAAACTAACGCTAAATCACAGTAAGACTCAGTTTTTACAGTTTCTAATACATAATTCAACAAAACAAAACGTTTTAATTTCACAGACTGCGCATACGATTGAAATTACAATGAAATGAACACCCTTAGCTGCTTACAGGCGTTGACATACGTCAACGGGGACAGATGAAAATATGTGCCCCGACCAGGACTCGAACCCGAGATCTCCTACTTATATGGCAGACGCTCTATCTTTTTTTTGTTTTTTTTTTATAAGACGCTACCCCTTTTTTTAAATTTTATTATCATGATTATTGTTATTATTATTATTTTTTTTACCAGGAACGGGGAAATTAGCAAAAGATCTTTATTGGTACAAACTGAAATACAACAGAAATGCCATCCTTCCGGCGAAAATAGCACAAGACATTATGCTCTTACAAGGCGAGCAATTTTTGTTTTGTTTTTATGAACAAGGTGTAGGAAAAAAGAATAATAAGACTGATGGAGGCTAAGAGGTGTGAAGCAATATACAGTGGAGTGAGGGAAAAACCAGTGTGTTCTGGTATATTGCATAAAAGAAAGGAGGCGCGTGTCCATGCGCCTACTCCACTGTGGGTTACAATATAGAAAGTAGCGCGGGGCGTCTCAGATGTCAGCAGGGGGGGCGGGAGTGTTGTCGGCGTGTGGCACCATTCAACTGAGCGGGGGTGACGTAAAGATCGCATGTAGGTAATTGGCGAAGAAGGCGCGGTAGCGCGGTCGGTGTTCGACTTGACTGTGGGCGGTTTTTAAGTACTGCCAGAAATCAAGGCGTGATTTGTCGCCATCGTTATACATGTAGGTAATCGTCCATCCCTTGACCCATTCAATCGCATGATTTTTGGCGGCGGGGAAATAAGTATTCTCAGGATGGATAAAAGTCCATGGGTGAATCGAGTCCGGCGGAACGCGGAGGTAACAGGCAACAAACTGTCGGGCTAGTTTCCAGACGTCACTGGTGGCAGCACAAGTCAGTTGATGGACATCGTCATGCAAGAGGTGGCAAATGGGACAAAGTGGTGAGTTCATTAGTCCGATGGGGTGAAGGCGATGATTTGTGGCGAATTTTTCATTTGCGACCTGGTACCATGTTGCCCGGACGTTGGAGGGAAGAAAAGGCTGGTGGATATGACGCCAAACCGTGGGCCACCGCTTGGACGGATGTCTGAGTTCGATATTGTTGCTGGAGATGGAACGAAGCAGTGGGGTGTAAAAATCTTTAGGTCGAGGAGAACGCGTGGTCGGTAAGTGTGTGTGAGCATAACTGAAGTCGACGATGAAATCAGAAATGTGCGTCAGATGGTGCTTGATGTGTCCGACTGGTACTGGTGGTGTTATGGTCGCCGGCACAAGAATTTCCAGCAAGCTGCGTGTAAGAGAGGTGCCCCCGTGCCACTGCTTGTGCATGGTGGACATGTACAAGGACGCCGCTCGGAGTCGCACATTGACAAGGCCGAGGCCTCCCGCTCGCATGGGAAGGGTGAGCGTGTCGTAGCGGACCTTAAAGAGCGTATCGGCCGTAGGGAAGTATCCGAAGGCAGCCTGGAGGCTGCGTCCAATTGTTGATGGCAGCGGGAGGACCTGTGCGATGTGGACCATTCTGGACGCCACATGTTGATTGAGGTATTGGACACGTTGTAAAGAATCGAGTCGTCGGAGAAGATTTTGTCGCACCGTCGTGCGGATAGTTTGGAGTGCACGCCGAAAATTGATGGCAACGGAGCGGCGCACGGTGGAGGTGAAAATGATACCAAGGTATCGTATATTTGGACACACGGGAGAGGTGCTAAGTCGTCGTGTGAGAGGCCGCGTACAATGAGCATCGCCGCGGATTTAGCCACATTCATGTTACGGCCCGCTGCAGTGCCGTACGTTGATATCAAATTAAGTACCGTGTGTGTTTCACTCCGTGAGCGGATCAAGAGGAGGAGGTCGTCCGCGTACGCACGACATCGAAAACTGTGCTGTCGCAGAGTGAGACCAGAAAGGTGGCTCGTCAGACTCCCAATGAGTGGCTCCAGGCATATGGCATAGAGTAGGGTCGAAAGTGGGCAGCCTTGCCGTACGGAACGCCGGTTCGCCACTGGTCCCGCCACACGGCCATTAACCTGAATCAGCGATTCGGCGGTGCCGTACAGTCGCCGGATAACGTCGATAAAGGCTGGTGGAAAACCCATGCGGTTCATCACTGAGAACAGAAAAGGATGCCGCACTTCGTCGAATGCGCTGTCAAAATCAATGGCAACCACTGCGGCGCGGAGTCTGCACGCCGCTGCCAGTGCAATTAAATCGCGACATTCTCCTGTGGCCGTTTGTATATTAACTGAGCCGCCCGGAGTTGTCTGTTCCGGGGATAGAATGCTAGGCGGGACCTTGCGGCATCGCGTTGCCAGTAGGCGTGTAAAAATTTTATAGTCTGCGTTAAGCAGAGTCAGGGGACTGTAATGTGCTGTCGTCACACCTGATGTCGGTTTGTGGATTGGTATAATAATTCCCGTGACGAAGGACGGCGGTACGGCGTTCCCCAACGTCAGTAGTTCATGAAACATCGCTCTCCACCGTGACGCCATTAGTGTGAGGAAAGCGCGATAAAATTCTATTGGCAATCGGTCGACACCAGGCGACTTATTCAGAGCGCCTTGTTTGATTGCATCATGGACTTCGTCACGCGTAATTGGCTCCATCTCGTCCGCTTCGTCGTTGGTGAGGGTGTGAGTTACGTGTGGTAACACAGACTCCTCAGCGTGGTTGTCGGTAGTCTCGTCCTGGTACATTGTGCGGTAGTGGTCGACAAAGGCACTGACGATTTGAGCTTGGCAAGTGACGTGTTGGCCGTGACAGGTGTTGATCTCGGTGATGAGTTGTTGTCGTCGATGTTTCCTATCGGAGGCGATATGATGCATGGTGGGATGTTCTAGTTCCGCCGAATTTCGACATCGGGTTCGCACTATAGCCCCCTACAGTCTACGGCGTGTCAACGCTATAATTTGCGCCTTATTCCTGCTGCGTTCCCTCTGGGTGTCGGGGGTGGGCGGTTCGGCGTCCAGGTCGCGGATAACGGCGTAGAAATAGTCGGTAGTGTGCCGGCGCCACGCAGCTACTTCCTTTCCATACTGAATCAAAGTACGTCGAATGGCAGGTTTGGCACATTCCAGCCACCAAGTCAAGGTCGTGCAGTATGTAGGTAAGCGACGTCCACAGGTGGCCCATGTCTCGGTAACACGTTGAAGACATTCGGGATCATGAAGGTGGGTGGTGTTTAGCTTCCACGGTGCACGACTACGCCAGACCACTTGCTTGGGGAAGAGAATGTTGCAGATGTAGGCACAGTGGTCCGAAAAGGCCAGGGGCCAAAGTTCTGCACCTTGGACTGCAGGTGTGAGTTCCCGAGAGACGTAAATCCTATCAAGGATGGTCGTACGGTCCACTTCGGTCGTAGGGGCGGAGGACGTCTCGGCGGCAGTCGCAACTGTGGAGTCCATTGGTTCAGGAGCACCTGGGCGAGCCAGTAGAGTAGGCGTCGACACAGCCACAGTCGGCGCCATGTTGTCCTCATTCGTATCGTCGTGTGGGCTCTCCGAGGCCTCGTCGGATCGGACGGTCTCTGGAGCATCAGGGGGAGGTGATCCGTCTCGTTCCGAGACCGTATGGCACCTCCTCTTGCGCCTCTTAGGTGAACGTTGTTTGCGGGTTCGTCCCTCCGTGTCGGAAGACGGAAGGGAGTCGCGTCGCTCTGAGAGGAAGGTCGTCGCGGGAACGTCAAATGAAGGGGCGTCCATATGGTCGGGCGGGTGGTCAGGCTTTGAGCGCGACGTGTCGGCCCCGGCGGTATCCGTAGCAGCTGGAAGAGTCACCGGTACATGGTCCGACAGGCGGCGGCCGGTGGGAGGAGAAGAGAGCGCCGAGGCGTAGGTGATCGGTAAAACCGTCGTCGAAGCCGGAGGTGCCACGGTAGCGGCTGGCAATTGGGTGATTCGTCGCTGAATACACTCAGATCTGACGTGGCCTTCTTTACCGCACCCGGAACAGGTCTTGGGTTGGCCGTCGTATATGACAACCGCTCGGCACCCGCTAATTTGCAGGTAAGATGGTACGTGACGATGGAGATCGATGGTGATCTGCCGTACAGCGTTAAGAACTGGGCACGTTTGGAATTGCGCCCAGCGTTCGGCGGTGTGGCCGTGTACAGTGCCATATGGGCGGAAAGCCGCGATAACGTCTTCCGCCGGGAGCTCGAACGGGAGTTCGAAAACTCGTATGGTGCGCATTGCTAAGCCGGCATGGTCGACAGTGACCGCTCCGACATTGCCGTCGGCGTGGCAAAAGCGCAATCCGTGGTTGGTGTCACGAAGTATTCTTTCACATACCGCGTCACTGACGACATTGACGTACATCGTACTGCTTAACATGGACAAATGGATGCCCAAGATGTCGGAAGCTGGGATCTTAGCAACGTCGCGTAGGAAGCGTTCCACTTCCAAGGCCTTTGGTCGTGCGTAGTCGTTGCAGAAGGTGAATCGTAATGTGGATTTTCTAAAACGGTTGGCCATGGTTCTAATGCACGTAAGCGACACGTAAGTGACGGCCGCGGAAATGTAAACAACAGCGAGCGCGCGTGCTCCGCAGGCGGAAACAACAACACGTCCGCACTGTACGGCGGCGAAAGCCGGACTGAACGTTTTAATTTCACAGACTGCGCATATGATTGAAATTACAATGAAATGAACACCCGTAGCTGCTTACAGGCGTTGACATACGTCAACGGGGACAGATGAAAATATGTGCCCCCACCGGGACTCGAACCCGAAATCTCCCGCTTACAAGGCAAACGCTTTATCCATCTGAGCCACCGAGGACACAGACGACAACCCGACTGCAGGGATTTATCTCTGGCACGCCTCCCGCGAAATTCACATTCTCAACGTATTGTCCCGCACTACATTCGTAGTGCCCCCGCCCATTATAGACATTACTCGCGGCGCGCTGCCGATTCCCGTGAGTTCGGGCACTGTTTATGCATTCGCACAGAAGAAGAAGATGGTCAAGAGGCCAGTGAGCCTTAACCGTATATACTAAGATGGTATCTGTTCTTTCGAACATGACCGAAAGAACAGATACCATCGGTGGCCATGCAGCTCGTTAGAATGAAATTACAATGAAGTGAACACCCTTAGCTGCTTACATTGACATAAATCAACGGAGACAGATGAAAATGTGTGCCCCGACCGGGACTCGAACCCGGGATCTCCTGTTTACATGGCAGACGCTCTATCCAGCTGAGCCACCGAGGACAAAGAAGATAGCGTGACTGCAGGGACTTATCTCTGGCACGCCTCCTGCGAAACCCACATTCTCAACGTATTGTCCCGCACTACATTCGTAGTGCCCCCGCCCTTTATAGTCATTACTCTTGGCGCGTTGCCGATTACCATAAGAGTCCGGGCACTGTTTGTGCATTCGCACAGAAGAAGAAGATGGTCAAGTGGCCGGTGAGCCTTAACTATATATATATACTAAGATGGTACCTGTTCTTTCGGACATGTCCGTAATGTGTAGATAGAGGCTCGGACCACCATTTAGTAATGATGAAGAATAGACTGAAATTTAAGAGAACCGTCAAGAAATGTCTGTACATCAAGTGGGACAGTGAGGTATTGTGGAATGACGACGTACGTTTCAAGTCTTCTGGTGTAGGTACTGTGATAGTGAATATCACAGTTATCAGTTCGCTTGAAAAAGTATTGGTATCGCAGAAAAGCGTAGTCGCAGATGTTGGCCAGATAACTACAAGTTCAAGGAAGGTAACGACAAAGAAATATTGGGTAACAGAGGAAATACTTCAGTTGTTCGATGAAATAGGGGAACAAAAATGTCCGAAAGGAGAAAGAGGAATAGCAAAGCAAGCAACTTCGGGATTAAAGAAGTAGGAAGTGCAGGGAAACTAAAGCAAATGACTAGATATCAACATATAGAAATATATGTCAACATATCGAAAAGGAAACGGCGCATGGAAGGGCGGATTCAGCAAACAAAAAAGTCAAAATAAATAAATTCACAAATGAAAAATTTGTTAGTTGTTAACAATATGAGCCCTGCCAACAACTACTTAATGACTGCCAAAGGACTAGTACACAGGTTCTGAAGTAAAACTGCAAAAAACCAAATAAAAGATTTACTTCTCTCTCCACACACAGACTGTAACGTGTTCGTTGAATCTGCAGGTAATGCGTTGACACGGGGACACTGCTTTATTACTCCACCCACCAACCTTTAACCTCCAACCCTCAGCCCACTACCACTCCATTCCCCGATGCTTGGCAGCTCGCGCCCATTCTGCGCTAATCGTCACTGGGAAAGATATTTCGGGCGCTGCATGTAAACTGGCACAGACAATGTCTACTTCATAAAATCGTTCCGGCGGAAAGCCTATGTCCTATATGTTCTTGTACGTTGGGTACTTCACAGGCTGTATGTATTTGATAACGAAACATCTTGCTCTACACATTGAGCTGCAATTCATAAGTATTTATCTGTCAGACAGGCATGGTGCGTATAGCTCATTATCAGCGGCTTGTAGACCACTGTTCACGTCCTCATCAACAGACATATCTGTCAAGTGTGGTCGTCTCTGCAAGAGGAGGGGGGGGGGGGGGGGGGGGGGAGTGCAAAAGACAGCTGTTGATCCCTGATCCCTGAGCCGTGGTAAAAAATTGCTGTTTTGAAGAGCGCGCCGCAGCGCGTTGTGCGAATCTGTCGCCCTCCGTTTCTGGCGGTGGCGCCGCTGTGATAATCACAGCTTTGGTGTCTCCCTCTGGTGGGAAAGCGGAAAGGTTGCCTGTTCACGTGCATTTAAGGGGCACTATCAGCTCTTCAGGGGGTCAGTCGGAGTGAGGCTAGGTCAGTCTCGCGTCAGCAGTTGCTGGCCTGTCTCTCGTTTGCATTTGTGCGCCAGTTAGTGTCTGTCTGTCGTTTGGATCAAACCTTAAAGCCAGAAGATGAGAGTCTTGCAATTCCGCCAGTAACTGAACTCAGCTAGTGGTCGCCCGGTCGGGGCTGAGTACCTGCATCTGAGTCTGCGCGTTAGGCCGCCAGTCTGCTCGAGTTGCTCGGGCAACGGTCATTGTCGGTTGGATTGGTCGGTTGGTTGGTCGCTCACTGAGACACTTCTCCGCCTTGAGCGTCGGCGCATGGGAGGTCCCCGCGTGAGTCCAGTGGGCAGCGCCGTATAGAAGGGGGTAGTGGCTTCGCGGTTCACAAGAGAGCAACAGGAGCGAAACCAAAACATCGGGCTGGCCGGGGCGAGCTGCGACGCCGTGCGACGGGAGATCGGCGCACCTTCCTGCGTCCGTTGAAGCGGCTGGCAGCGGACGGTTCGGGAGAGCGTTGGGGGTGCTGCGCCAGGACTTCGCCAGAAATCGCAGTTTATTAGAAGTTAAGTGATTGGAGATATGGTGTTTCATTTACTTGTTAAAATGTACTTGTTTTCTTAGTGAGGTCACCAGCCGCTTTGTTTTGGGGTCGTCCCACCATTTTTCTCCGTTTTCCCACGCGCTGGAAGGTGGTTATTGTGAAATGGGTGGTCCATTTTTCCCTTGTGGTATTGGAGAGGTTTAGAGCAATTTGCGGTTCGGGTTGTTTAGTAACCCCCCCCCCCCCCCCCCCCCCCCCTGTCAATCAGCCATACGTTAATAGCTGCGTCTGTCATGTGTGTCTTATTCGGTGTTAACGAATTTATTGATTAAAGGCCGAATTCGTGAGATATGTTTCTATCTTGCCTATCATCTTGCGAGTTGGTATATGTGTAATGTAGAGCATGTTGTGCATTTTATGGGTTTTATTTAAATAGTCATTTTAGGTTATAAACTTGCCACCTTTCCACCCTAAGAGTCCCTAAAAATATTTAAAAAAATTTCACTTTCGGTGGCAAATAATTTGAGGGTTGTACCATTTCCATTCCTCTTACGGGGGGCATAGTTTACATGTTTGTGTGAGTTGTTAAAAATTTTTTGTTTAAAGTGATCTGGTTTGTTGCAGATTTGCACCTGTGTACTCTTTCAGAGTCTGTGAGCAGTCGTGACTAATCCGTGTTGAAAGGCAGCAGGCAAGCTTCTTAGCCCGAAGGCTCCTACTGTTAATATTGTTCCTTGCCTCTAAATAAAACTGTATCTTGATATATCGAGGGTGCTTTTCTGCTTATAATTTTGGAAATAAAATTCACATTTGTTAAAAGTAATTTTACATCAGTTAAATTCTGGCACTACTTCCACGCTCACCTAATGTGATTAAATGTATCAATGTTCTTGATGAATCGCCAGTAAATAAAGTAAGTTCTTTAAAAAAGGTAAATTCACGGTTCATCACCTCCACCCCCGAAATACGGGGTATAGACATTTTATCTGCTACAGAATTCTCCTCCGCTTTCCATGATTTCTCGTGGTACTGCTAAGCATCTTATTTAGCCGCTTACAACATTACTAGAGTGATCGCAGTCGTCCAGTGCTATGGCTTTAGCGATTCCTGTATGCGTTACGTAAAAATGGTAACTTTAGAGCTATGCCACCCACCCCCTTTCCCGCCCCACCGGGATGAATTTCTGCAGCCGTCTTTACAGTCAAATATTTTAACCATTACAAAGATTTTGTATTTCACAGATATGCCGATAAATGGAGACGTGTACAGTGTGCTCCACTGAAGATGAACTACGAGTATACGCCTGTAAACTGGCCTGGCTTATGAATACTTTTTAAGTGCAGTTCATGGTGTGCATAGCGATGTTATTTATCACATAAAACTATTCCCTGGCCTTTTAGTCAGTGACTGCGGGAGACATCTCCGGAGGCAAAACGACAACTGTAAAATCGGGAGGCCTCGAGCATTGTACGCGTATGCATATGCCATTTTACCTCCAGAGATGTGTCCTGGAGTCAGAGACTAAAAGGCCAGGGAGTAGTTCCACACGGCCTCACACCGGAACTTTTAATTAAAATGTTTCAAGACGGTCAACAGAAACGATGGTGCTCTGCTGATCTTTGTCGATTTTGATGTAATTTTCGTGAACAGGGAGTTCAGATTTCACGAGATTTTGTCCCAGTTGTCAATATTTTTGACGTCAGCTGTATTATGGATGGAAATCGTAGATTTTAGTGACACCTGAAAATTTGTGCCGGAATGGAACTCGAACTCAGATTTCCCACTTTTTTATCTCAAGCCATCGCCTTAACAAACTAGGGTATTCGTGCACACTTCCATCATAAATCCAAACCTCCATATTCCACATCGTCTGCGTCACAATTGCTCGGAGCGTACCTGGATTTCCGCTACAGGGTGAAATAAGTTTGTAATTACGTAACTGACAGTAGTCTGGAATGCAACTGTTAGAACGGGAATGGCATGTGAACGTTTATTGTATGTCGTCGCTTATGCGCTTTGCCCTTTAGTGAACTTTTCTGACTGCGAGTATGTAAACCGTCAATAACTTTAAACCAAACCAAAACTGCATGAATTCAGGTAGCACAGAAACTGAATCTGGTGCAACACTATTGATTTGAAATTGGCCCTGGTAACAGAGCAAGACTCAATCAATTTCAAAATAATGGTTCCTGTGCTTAATGTATGCTATCCCCGAAATAATAAAATTTCTTACCTTTATATGCGCAATGATAACGCTCTTCGCACTGGTCTCTTTTTATTTTAAATTGTATAGCTATCAAACAGCTATTGTCCACAGCTGATTGAGATGATTGAGACAATAACTTCTTGAGGAAAGTAATTAATCAAGAACGAGGTGGATATGGGAACTGCTACTGCCTTGGGGTAAGTCACAATACGGCACTAACCTTAAAACTTGTATTTCGACTCTCTGAAAATTAATAACGCTTATAATTAAGACAAGAAATAAGCCGATTATAGCCGCGCGGGTTCAGCCGAGCGGCCTCAGGCGCTGCAGTCATGGACTGTGCGGCTGATCCCGGTGGAGGATCGAGTCCTCCATCGGGCATGGTTGTGTGTGTGTGTTTGTCCTTAGGATAATTTAGGTTAAGTAGCGTATAAGCTTAGGGACTGATGATCTCAGCAGTTAAGTCCCATAAGATTTCACACACATTTGAACATTTAAAAAATTACATTTGAACAAACCGATTATACATTAACAATTAGCTTTACAAAACCAGTGGATGTGAGTGTTATACACTGTCTCAATCATCACTTTTGAATACGAGCATAGCATTAGTAACAAAACCACTTTTTTTACCTTAATTATTTCCAGCGTGGTCCCTTGAAAATAAAAAAAAATCATTACTGCCCATAACGAGTAAGTATGCGTCCAGCACACAACATATACAACACGTCTTTACACTTGAGAGTCCTCCATACTGAAACCTGATAGTCAAGAGAAGGCAGGATTCGGTTGTTATTGTGGACGCGGCCGTAATCAGTTACTATTTGTTGCTTTTTACAGTTACACACATTTATTTTTAAAACAGTAATTCTAGACTCAACAATAAATAAAAAATACCACACGTATTAATGAAGGAATAAACAATTGCGTAAATAATAGTGTTTTCAGTGCGTTACAATTTAACAAATCACCATAAAATACAGATACAGATAATGCTAAAAAAAAAAGCCACTGTAATCACGGCTGAAGGCCTTACACGTACAGAATAGCAATAAATTAAGAATGTTTAATAACTCGCTGCAATTACAGCTTACAGCTATTAAAATATTAAAAAGTAAGGGGCCACAACACATCAGAGAGTATCAGACGCCAGGAATGGCAGAAAATAAGGTTTTAAGGCTTACTGCTAGAATACAAATATGGAATTATTTTTTCAAAGCAAATAACCACCATCACGGCTGAAGACCTTTCACGCCAGGAACGGCAATTATATAAAAAATTTAGAAACCTGCTGTAAAACAGCAAATACAAGCAAAGGTCAATTAAAAAAAAGAAGCAACTGACCACCAACCTGTTAACACAACCCTTACACTGCTTGATTTATTCCAGAAGGTGACGAGAACTATTAACTAGACATAAATAACGTTTAATGTAGGCATTAAAAGGTATGTTAATAAGTAATACAATAATAAAACACAAGGACCAGACGGTGCTCCAGGAACCAACGTCTGAGAAGGTCCGGCAACAAACACTTTCGCGAGCCATGAGATAGACAGCCAAGAGTTGCATTCACCTCACAAGATGTTAACTCAGAGTAGTGGCAGTCTAACGATTGGCTAATGGTAATCTTGCTGAAGCTACATGGCGTCCAATAAACCAAATGCAAGAATGGAACAACACGCCAAAGCTGAAACAGACCGACTGCACTGCGTCCCCAGAATACTGTGCTTAAGAGCGCCCAGAACGAGAAAGGAATCACTACCACCAGAGTAGAAGACTCACAAACGGCTTACAGTCAACAAAGCTGTTAAACCTACATGCCTTACTGGACAGCAGCAGCAAGGAGAGGAAACGTACACTGCCGTTACATACACTAAACCCTAGGGAAGGTAACTCGTGCGTTGATGGCCACCAGGCAGGAAAAATACCGCCGGTTGAGCTTAACAAATTGTAACAAGCTGCTGTCCACCAGTGTAGTAGTGCATTGTCTCTGTTTACTAATGGGGTGATACACCTGGAGTGAGTACACTGATATGGTTGGTGCGTACTACGTAGCGCACCAACACGGACGAGTTGCACAGCGGGTTTATCAACAACAATATCCTAATAGCTGTATCCCGAATCACACGACCTTTGCTGCTGTGTACCAACGTCTGCGTGAGACCGGGTCATTTAGCAGATTAACTGGACAGGGGCGCCGTAGCACAGTAAGAACGCTGCAATTTGAGGAAGCTGTCTTGCAGCATGTGGAGCGGGGCCCTTCAATCAGCACTCGTGTATTTGCACGTAACATGGGGACGAATCAGACGAATGTGAGAACAGCAGACGAGAGCAGTTGTTACATCCATTTCACTTACAGCGTGTCCACAACCTGAAACCAGTTGATTACCCACCCAGAGCACAGTTTTCGCAGTGGTTCCTGGAAGAGTGTGAAATGCATCCTACATTTCCATCCTCTGTGTTGTTTACCGATGAAGAAACGTTCGGGCGTGATGGAGTCTTCAACATGCACAGTTCGCATGTTTGGAGTGAGGATAACCCACATGCCACAGTTATTAGCGCTCATCATGTGCGGTTCTTCGTTAATGTGTGGTTGGGTGTTGCTGGGGCTGTTTAATTGGGCCGTATCTGCTACCTAGGCCATTAAATTGCAGGCACTATTACAATTTTGTCACAAGAGCATAGCCAGAATTGCTGGAAGACGTCCCGCTCCCTACCACACAACGAATGTGATTCCAACATGACGGGGCGCCGGCATATTTCAGTCGTCGTGTGCGTCGATTCCTGGACCGACGGTTCCCAGAAACGTGGATTGGCAGAGGTGGTCCTGTACCATGGCCTGCTCGATCCACAGATATGTCCCCTCTGGACTTTTTTGAGTGGGGAGAGATGCACAACCTTGTTTACGCAACTCCTGTTGCATCAGAAGAGGATCTGGTTGCCCGGATAGTAGCAGCAGCAGGAACAATTCAGGATACTCCTGGGGTTTTTGCCCGTGTCAGACAGAACATGATCCGACGGTGTAACCTTTGTTTAAGTGTCAATGGAGGCATTTTTGAAAATCTACTGTAATTGAAATTGGGTTGTGTTAATGTGTTGTCTCTTGCTCATAAAAAATGGAAAAGTGTTTGTTGGTTTAATTAATTTGCCGCCAGAGAAATCTTCCTCTACTGGTTTAAATACTCCTCATAGGAAAAAATGACATTAAGGGAAAATATTTGTTTTGATGTCCCCTACAACCTCCCTGAGTTTGTCGGTTTAAATACTTTTCACCCTGTAGAAAAGCCAAGGGGCCCCAAATTGGGAAATCCACTAGTATAAGTGTTTTGTTGTGACGCTGCGGCTGGAAACGTCTTTCGCTTACTACTGTCGTGAACCCCTATGTTTGAAGACTAGTGGAATAACGAATTCGCCGTGTTGTAATGGACGCCCAAGTCTCATCACAAAACATAGCGGCCGGAAGATCGCCCGCTGCGTAATCGTGGATAGGCAGCGATTTGTGGCTGGAAGACGATGCTGGTACAGGCACAAGTGTTTCAGAGCACGCAGTTCAATGACCATTGTTGAACATGAAGCTCCAAAGCACACGACCCCTTATATGTTCCCTTTTTGAAGCAACGACATAGCTACGACTGCAGTGAACAAAACATCACTGAGATTTCACCGTTGATCACTAGATACGTGTCGTCTTTTCGAACGAATCGCATTTCCTATTTACCCTGTGCTAGCTTTTCATCTCCGAGTAGCTACTGCAACCTACATCCTTCTGAATCTGCTTAGTGTATTCATCTATTTCTCTCCCTGTACGACTTGTACTCTCCACGCTTCCCTCCAATACAAAATTGGTGAGCCCTTGATGCCTCAGAACGTGTCCTACCACCCCGATCCCTCCTTTTAGTCAGGTTGTGCCACAAATTCCTCTCAAATTCTGTTCAGCACCCCGTCATTAGTTACGTGATTTACCCATCTAATCTTCAGCATTCTTCTGTAGCGCCATATTTTGAAAGCTGTTACTCTCTTCTCGTCTAAACTATTTATTGTCCTTGTTTCACTTCCATTCATGGCTACACTACTTACAAATACTTTCAGAAACGACTTCCTGACACTTAAACCTATACTCGATGTTAACAAATTCCTCTTCTTCAGAAACGCTTACCTTGTCATAGCCAGTCTTCATTTCACATCGTCTCTACTTCGACAATCATCAGTTATTTTGCTCCCCAAGTAGCAAAACTCATCCACTACTTTTAAGTGTCTCATCTCCTAATCTAATTCCCTCAGCATCATCTCATTTAATTCGACTATATTCCATTACCCTCCTATCAAGACACTATCCATTCCGTTCAACGGCTCTTACAGGTCCTTTGCTGTCTCTGAGAGAGTTACAATGCCATCGGCAAACCTCAAAGTTATTATTTCTTCTCCATGGATTTCAATTCCTGCTCCAAATTTTTCTTTTGTTTCCTTTAATGATTGCTCCATATACATATTGAATAACATCTGGGATAGACTAAATCCTGTCTTAATCCCTTCTCAACCACTGCTTCCCTTTTGTGTCCCTCGATTGTTATAACTGCTATCTGGTTTCTGTACAAATTGTAAATATCCTTTCGCTCCCTGTATTTTACCCCTGCCACTTCCAGAATTTTAAAGAGAGTATTCCAGTCAACATTGTCAAAAGATATCTCTAAGTCTACAAATGGCAGAAATGTAGTTTTACCTTTACTTAATATATCTTCTAAGGTAAGTCGCAAGGTCGCAATTCCTCCCGTGTTCAAATATTTCTACGGAATCAGACTGATCTTCTCGAGATCGGCTTCTACCAGTTTTTGCATTCTTCTGTAAAGAATTCGTGCTAGTATTTTGAAGCCATGACTTATTAAACTGATAGTTTGACAATTTTCACACCTGTCGTCACCTGCTTTCTTTGGGATTGAAATTATTGTACAGGGTGAGCACAAAGTCTTGCCCTGATTATAACAATTTATTACAGAATAATCGTTTGACGTAATAATTTACATTTGATGCCGATACATAGGTTAATGTTACTATTTTTTAAGACCACTTGCGTTTATAAACCTCAACGTGTGCTCCCTTGGTAGCTCGGAGAATGTCGAGGCGGTATTCCAGTTCCCACCAGGTTTTTAGTAACATGTGTTCTGTCACAGTACTCACAGCAGTTTGTATCCTAGCCTTCAGTTTGCCGACGTCCGCAACTGGTGTGACGAAGACTGTGTCCTTGACATAGCCCCAGAAAAAAATGTTAAGGGGGGCGGGGGGTGGATTGGTTGTATAGGAAGGAATAGCCCAACACCCTGGCCACCCCTTTCTCCAGACATTACGCCCCTGACTTTTTTTTCTGGGGCTATATCAAGGACAGAGTCTTCGTCACACCAATTGCTGACGTCGACGAACTGAAGGCTAGGATACAAGCTGCTGTGGGCACTGTAACAGAACACATGTTACGAAACATGTGGGTGGAATTGGAATACCGCCTCGACATCCACCGAGCTATCAAGGGAGAACACGTTAACGTTTACTAACGTAAGTGGTCTTAAAAAAATAGTAACACTAACCTATGTAACGGGATAAAATGTAAATTATGTCAAACGGCTATTCTGTAATAAATTGTTATAATTAGGGCAAGACTTTGTGGTCACCCTGCATTATTCTTGAAGTCTGAGGGTATTTCTCCTGTCTCATACATCTTGCTCAGCAGATGGTAGAGTTTTGTCATGGCTGGCTTTCCCAAGGCTATCCGTAGTTCTTATGGAATATTGTCTATTCCTGGGGCCTTTTTTGACTTCGGTCATTCAGTGCTCTGTCAAATACTTCACGGAGTGTCATATCTCCCATTGCATCTTCATCTACGTCCTCTTCCGTTTCCATGATATTGCCCTTGTGTAGACCCTCTATCTGCTCTCCCTTCTTTGCTTAGGATGGTTTCCAAGCTGAGCTCTTGATATTCATGTAGGTGGTTATCTTTCTTCCAAAGGTCTCTTTAACTTTCCCGTAGGCGTATCTGTCTTACCCCTAGTGATATATGCCTTTACATCCATACATTTGTCCTCTAGTCATCGTTGCTTAGCCATTTTGCACTTCCTGCTGATCTCATTTTTGAGACGTTGGTATTAATTTTCTTGTTTCATTTACTGCATTTTTTATTTCCTCCTTTGACCAGTTAAATTCAACTTCTGTTATCCAAGGATTTCTACTAGCCCTCGTATTTTTATCAACTTGATTCTCTACTGCCTTCACTATGTCATCTCTCGGAGCTACCCATTCTTCTTCTACTGTATTTCTTTCCCCTGTATTGTCAATCGTTCCCTAACGCCGATGAAGATAGAATTGCGCCATGGTGTACATTGAACTGGGCCTCTATGAGACGTATGGTAGTACTCGAAGACACCAGGGCAGCAGTGAACTATGTGAACTTTATTTCGGACCACCTGCGTCCCTTCATGTCTGATGTCTTCTCTGACAGCGACGGCATCTTCCAACAGGATAACTATCCCCGACACAAGGCCAGAATCCTACTGCAGTGGTTTGAGGAGCGTAATAGTGAACTCACACTGATGCCTTAGCCAGCAAATGACCGTGATCTGTAGGCGCTGGAAGACATATCGGGCACCACCCCACACGTACTCATAAACCACCGTCCCGTAATTTACGAGATTTTAGAGACCTGTGAGAGGACATCTTGTGGAATATACTTCTCGAAACTAGTCAAAGACTTGCAGAATCCATGTCAGGCAGAATTGCTGGTGTACTGCGGGATGTGGAAGAAATCGCTATTAAACGGGTGATGATAATGTTTTGGATCGTCGGTGTATATTGTTTGACATCGTTACGACTCCGACGTCTGAGATGAGACATGAAGATGACAAATGACACTGAAAGTAAAAGGTAGTTTTAACATGAGCTTCTCGTTATTGATTCTCACTTCACTTAATCGCTTAAGCCGAAAACATTGAATCACGATCTAGTCCTTTCAAAATGTGCCCAAATGCCACGAAGATAGCAGTTTATCGCAGGCATGAGAGGTGTAATTGCCCTTCGGTTAGTTTCTAGCTCAAATACAAACTATATAAGCATAAGGTTTTAAAAATAAATTAAAATGTAGCCTGAGTGAGAGATTGCTATCGCATAGCTGCAGGTTAATAACGGTTTTCTTCTATCACTTTAATAAAACGTACAGTAAATACTTTTAGCAGTTAAATTGCTCTTTTCAGATTTTGCACGTCTTTCGACATTCACGTGCCTAACTCCCCATGTCTCTGGTTATATTACTGTAATTTGATTCAAATCCCTTTTTCCGTAACCTCTGACAAATGGCATCTCATGAAGAACTAAATACGAGTTGATTTAGAGTGAAATGCTTCACATAGGTCGTTCCAGCAAGAGTCAGAGAAAACGTATCGTATCTAGTTAATCGATTTTCCCTAGCCACGTTAACTCACGTTTCGTGAAATAATATTATAAGTGTTCCACTTCATTGAAGAAGAAAGTGCTCTTATTTCGACAACGTCTTACAGATTAGGTGTCCTTCGCTGTGTCTTTTCCACTACACAGCTTAGTTTAGACGATCAGATACATTGCCAGCGGCCTCGCATCATGTTCATTCGTTCATGAAACATGGCAGCAATAAACAACAGTACCTTCCGACGAGGTAATTTTAGAAACAAACTACCTTCACTAGCCATCGCAGTTTCTTATTGCAGTAAACAGACGGAACAGGAAAAGGAATGACAGCGTATACCGCTACGTCGATGACGAAGTCGTTAGAGATGTAACATGTAATGGAAAAGTAAAGTTTCTGAAGGAACAGTGGCGGTATTTGTCTTAAATTATGAAAGGAAACGATGAAAAACTTCATGCTGAATAGCAACACATGAACTTAAGTCCTACTTCTCCTAAGTGCTGGACGAGTATTTTCAGAAACTGTACTATCTTGCTCGTCATGCTACAAATAGTCTTCGATGATTCTTATAGTCATCAGAGGCTTTCTGTAAAGAACGAAAATAATTGTAAAATATAGCTAAAACCTTTTAGAGAAAGTTCTTCACACGTGATCCAATTCTTACGCTCGATCCGAAATGATTTGATATAGTCATGGAATAAATAAACTTAAGGACAACTGTGCAAACGACTAGTGCAAAGCTACAGAAGAACTTGGAAGAAACATTTAGCACGTTTATTATGGAAAATGCTGGGATTTCATGTCATAATCATTTGTAGCATGTGATCAAAAATAGAGGAGAATAAACGGAGCTCTTTCGATACAGAGTTTCCCTCTCGCTGGATCCGCACGATGGTCATCACTGAACATTCTTCGGCTTCTTCGGCTTCCAGAAGTGATTTTCCACACGAAAGGTCAGAAAGTGCCTTGACATTATCTCTAATCTCCGTCCCTTTCTTCTTTGAGTGGCCCTTGTCAAGGTCCTCGACCTGTAAGCGGACAGTATGGAACAATATCAGCGGCAAAATAACATAGTAGCTTCCTGCTGCGACCAAGACAAGACGCTTTTGTGTAGATGTATAGCTTGGTATAACGAATATAGGCAACAACCCTGTCTCAGCCTGTTCTCGACTATTGCTTCCCTTGCATTCCCTTCTATTCTTATAACTATAGTTTGGATTCTATAGAAGTTAAGGATAACCCATCACACTCTTTTGTTGTATCCCTACAAATTTCACAATTTCGTAGATGTATTCTAGTCGTTTCAGCTCTGGTATTACTAACTTTTTGCCATTCACATTTTTAGACGTCTTTACTTCCTTTTACATGTTTCACTTACTGAAATTTCATGTTTACTCCCACTGTCAATTAAATTCAATATTTAGGGCTTTATCCAAGACATTATACTTGATCTTGTACTTCGACCAATGTTATTCTCTCAAGTGCTCATCACTCAAAGCTCATATCTTGATTTTTGTTCTAAGTCTCTCAAAAACCTCTGTGTTTTTCAGTTTATCAGGTCCCATCACCATTTCCTACCTTTCCCCATTTTCTCCGGTTTTAACCGGCAGTTCGTAAGCAGTGAATTACGATAAGATTCAACAAAAATCCCTGGAAATGTTTTGTAATTTACCGCCATATCATCGTTGGTTCAAAAACTCAGATGGCTCTAAGCACTATGGGACTTAACATATGACGTCATCAGTGCCATAGAAATACTTAAACCTAACTAACCTAAGGACGTCACACACATCCATGCCCGAGGCAGGAATCGAACCTGCGGCCGTAGCAGCAGCGCGGTTCCAGACTGAAGCGCCTAGAACCGCTAGGCAACAGCGGCCGGCTCATCGTTGGAGAAAGCTAATTTTTGAATGGAAACCACCTGGCAGATGGAAGTGAAGCTGCCACGACGTTCCCTCGAAACATCTCATGATAATGCAACAAAGCAGAGTACGCTATAAGGGTACCCTGTAGAGAGAGGCTTGGCAGAATACAACAGGATTACAGCAACATGTTCTTCTTAACAGATCTATCAATTAATCCTTAATAACAATAGTAATAATAACAATAAGAACAAAACATCGTAGATAATCCTGTGCCTTAACGTTAATCTAGCAAAATTCTTTCAGTTTCTCTAGGTCTGTTCCAAGTGTTTAACCTACAGTACTTTCGTATTTCTTAAACCAGTATTGGCGATGATTAAATTATATGGTGTGCTAAATTCAGTCAGGCGGCTCTCTCAGTCATTTTTCTCCCCGAGACCACTATATCTCACAGTTTTGCTCTTTCTTTCTTTTCCTCTTTTCGAATTCGAGTCCCATAATTCGAATCCCAAAGAAAGCAGGTGTTGACAGATGTGAAAATTACCGAACTATCAGTTTAATAAGTCACAGCAGCAAATTACTAACGCGAATTCTTTACAGACGAATGGAAAAACTGGTAGAAGCGGACCTCGGGGAAGATCAGTTTGGATTCCGTAGAAATGTTGGAACACGTGAGGCAATACTAACCTTACGACTTATCTTAGAAGAAAGATTAAGAAAAGGCAAACCTACGTTTCTAGCATTTGTAGACTTAGAGAAAGCTTTTGACAATGTTAACTGGAATACTCTCTTTCAAATTCTGAAGGTGGCAGGTATAAAATACAGGGAGCGAGAGGCTATTTACAATTTGTACAGAAATCAGATGGCAGTTATAAGAGTCGAGGGGCATGAAAGGGAAGCAGTAGTCGGGAAAGGAGTGAGACAGGGTTGTAGCCTCTCCCCGATGTTATTCAATCTGTATATTGAGCAAGCAGTAAAGGAAACAAAAGAAAAATTCGGAGTAGGTATTAAAATTCATGGAGAAGAAGTAAAAACTTTGAGGTTCGCCGATGACATTATAATTCTGTCAGAGACAGCAAAGGACTTGGAAGAGCAGTTGAACGGAATGGACAGTGTCTTGAAAGGAGGATATAAGATGAACATCAACAAAAGCAAAACGAAGATAATGGAATGTAGTCAAATTATTCGGGTGATGCTGAGGGAATTAGATTAGGAAATGAGACACTTAAAGTAGTAAAGGAGTTTTGCTATTTAGGGAGTAAAATAACTGATGATGGTCGAAGTAGAGAGGATATAAAATGTAGACTGGCAATGGCAAGGAAATCGTTTCTGAAGAAGAGAACTTTGTTAACATCGAGTATAGATTTAAGTGTCAGGAAGTCGTTTCTGAAAGTATTTGTATGGAGTGTAGCCATGTATGGAAGTGAAACATGGATGATAACTAGTTTGGACAAGAAGAGAATAGAAGCTTTCGAAATGTGGTGCTACAGAAGAATGCTGAAGATAAGGTGGGTAGATCACGTAACTAATGAGGAGGTATTGAATAGGATTGGGGAGAAGAGAAGTTTGTGGCACAACTTGACTAGAAGAAGGGATCGGTTGGTAGGGCATGTTTTGAGGCATCAAGGGATCACAAATTTAGCATTGGAGGGCAGCATGGAGGGTAAAAATCGTAGAGGGAGACCAAGAGATGAATACGCTAAGCAGATTCAGAAGGATGTAGGTTGCAGTAGCTACTGGGAGATGAAGAAACTTGCACAGGATAGAGTAGCATGGAGAGCTGCATCAAACCAGTCTCAGGACTGAAGACCACAACAACATCAGAAATTGTTGTTTGCTCCTTTAACTATCTGAACAACAACTTTTGTCTCGTCATAAATTCATTTACTGCAGAGGTAACTGGCAGTATATCTTCCTTGTTTACGATAGTCCTGTCAGTATCCTGTTCATACTATCTTACATGCATTCCTCTTATGTTATTCATTATTATTAAACTTTCTTCTTAATTATTCTCTTTCATTTTGTGTTGGTTAGACAGAACTCATCGATCAAAGAATTCTGGTCTTCCTGCCACTGAACGTCACTAAGTCTCACTATACGTAACAGTGAAAGGTGGCTACACTGAGCCACAGCGCCAGAGATCGCGCCATAGAGTATTATTCCGCCGCCTCCACTGGCAGTGCTTGTTGAGAAGTAGCAGTAGTCGGTCGTTGTTGAGATGTGGTGGTAGTTAGTGCTTTGGAGAGAGCATGTTGATACCTGTAATATTTGAGGCCATGTTGTGTGCGGATGTTTTGATGGGCTAGACACCAGATGCTGTTCGTATGGAGATATTGTAATGATCAGAGTACTTTTCGTCAAGATATATAAAGGTAAGAGAAAATTCTCTTATTTTTTTTGTTTCAAATGTGTTAAACAATAATGCCCCTTGGTCACAGGTTCAGTCAACAAAGCATTTGGCTCGTGTTCTTGTATTAGACTGTATTTCTGGTTTTGATGTGCAATTATAGTATTTATGTTTATATTTTTTTATTTATTCATGGTAAATGGCTTGTCGTATTGAGGAAGAACCGTGCCAGATGTGTACGTTGAATCACACTTCCACACACGGAACAGGTACACTTGAGCTTTGGTTTCGTAGGTTTTATAGTTGCTGGGGACTTAATTAATTAATTGTGTTAACGGGAATTTCATTTCATTCTTTGTTGCTATTCTATGCAGTCAGATTGCGGAGTAATACTAGTCAGGGCCAACCGTTTACGAGACTGCGTAACCGGACAGTCAGTTACTAAAAATTTAAAAGTATTTGCATATATAATTTAATTAAGCCCCCATGCATGTGGCGACCCTGCCGGGATCGTCCCTTGGAATCTTCTGATTGTAAAAATAGCAGACAGTAGTATTGTTGTAGTAATTTGTAGTTTAGTAATTGTAATCTATATTGCATGTGTAGATTTGGTAATTGTCATTCTTCTAATGGTATTTTTTTTGCAGAATTTAATTTTTGTTGTCTTGTCTACGGGTTTGACAATTTAGTGCAATTATTTCAATTGTTCGTTAATCGTGTTTGAGGGAAACATTTCGTGTGAATGGTATTGTTGGAGATATAGTGTCATTGTGTGTAATTTTCGTATAGTGACGAGTTTTGTATGTTTTGTAAATGATTACACGATCAATGAAAAAGGCGAAAATGATGGATAGTGAGAATGACGACATTGTTAACATGGTGAACTCGCCAACACAGGAGAACAATGTGATGAATAATGAAGTTGAAAACAATTTAATAAGTCGGGAAAATAGTCCGGAACCATTTCAAAACTTTTCACAATCAAAAAATTTTCAGAATACGAGATTAACGACAGAAGATTCTGGAATAGTATCGAACACAGATAGCTTCACGGCTATGTCGAAGGAAGCTGGTTTTGTGGGAAATGTTAGGGGCGAAAAGAATTTTGAACCAGTTAATATGGAGCAGTTGATGAGTGCAATATTAAATTTGGGATCACGGTTACACACAGTGGGATCACAAGTAGGAACAATTAGAACTGAGATGGGAACAATGGAAACACTGTTAGACATGTTTCAAAAACATGAAAGATGAATTAAAGAAAGAAATTAGAGAAGAAGTACAACCGATTTTGAATTCTCAAAATAATAGATTATTTGCGGTAGAGATTAGACAAAAGGAACAGGATAGAGAACAGGAAGAAAGAGATCGCGTGATAGTACAAAAATTTTCAGAGTTAAATTTACAACGTGCACACGATAAGGAAGAAATATTTGAGAGAATCGAGGAATCCGTACCAAATGACAGAATAAATAACCTAACACAACAATATGAACAGTTAACTACTAAATGTGTCAATACTGAAACCCGAGTCGCGACACTTACGGAAGACGTAAATAAACAGAAAGAAAAAAATAGGTGACTTATCGGAAAGAGTTGAGGAGATTTCAGATAAATTGACAAGTCTTAGTTTAAATGGGGACGGAGATTCAGATGATAGAGCTCCATTGCCATTTGCAGAAACCGAAGAGTACCAGAACATGAATAAGCATGTTGAAAATCAGGGAAAATTTAATGAACGCGTCAAAAGGGAATTTGAGGCATTACGAAAGCAAGTCAAAGAAATTGAAGGCGAAATCGTAGGAAAAGACAGCAGAAGAAATTTAGAATCACAGATAGCAGAGGGGTTTGAAGAAAATAATTTGTTTCATTTGCGAGATGCAACAAGAGAGCGCCAGGCGCGCGAACTTGACAATAATCGACATTCGGACTGGGGCAGACGCGGTAGGTCTTTGTCGCCACGAGGAGAAAACTTTGACTATAAACACTTTTTGACTGTTCGGAAATTTAAGACCTTTCGCAATTCTAAGAATAACATACATCCATGTTCATGGTTAGATCAATTTATGTACACACTTCCACCAAATTGGCCACTAAGTCACAAACTGGAATTTATGTGTGGATATTTAGAAAACGAACCGGCAATGCGGATGCGCGCACTTATTAGAGATTGTAATAATCTAAATGATTTTTATCATGCATTTCTATCGGCATATTGGTCCGAAAACACGCAAGACATAGTCAAACATAGTCTTATTATGCAGCGTAATTTCAAACAGTCTGAGTTCCGCACGCCAGCAGAATATTTTGAAGACATGATTCGAAAGAATCAGTTCCTTTCCAACCCTTATAGTCCGACTGAATTAATTCGCATTTGTTTAACTAAGCTGCCACAATCCATAAGATAAATTGCTTTAGCTGGAAGATGTAAAGACGACATTGAGACTTTTATGACTACAAGAACTTGAGTATGACAACGACGACGGGACTTCTTGTAATTTTTTCAGTAACAGTAATTACAATAGATTTTCAGAGAAAGGGGATAGTGATCGGAACGGGCGTTATATGGGTAATTTTGAGAATGACAGACGAAACGGACAGGACAATAGATACCAGCCTTACGACAATAACAGACGTTCTAACAGAAATTACACAGACAATTATAATAACGGTAATTCCTACCGGAATGATCAATCATACGGAAACAGTAATCGGGATCATCAAGATAGAAATTATTCATACAATAATAGAAATTCTTACTATAGAAATAACCAGGGTAGTAAGTCTAACAGTAATTTCAGAAGTGACAGTCGAAATTACACAAGAAGTAGTCATGCAGACAGACAGGAAAATAGAAACTTTTATAACAGACACAACCAAGAATTTGCATCTAACAGACAGGAGGGACCTAATTGGCATCCTCCGTGAGACAGAAATTCAGAGAGACAAGTGCAAATCATAGAAATTGATCCGCGAAATGACGCGAATAGTTGTCCTCAGGGGATTCACTACACTAAGTGAATATGTACCGTAGCGTGCACAGGGCCCCGAGCTGTAGTGGTGCTATTTCCCTTTTAGTTTTCTGCACCGATGCCTACTCTTCTACTATTCTTTGTATCTATCAAAATAACTCTTCAACTATCAATCTATCTAGAGAGTAGGTAAAGAATAACCGGATATGGCTATTTTACCCAAAAGTGATTTCGAAAATTACCGTTTGGACTTACTGTATCTTCAGCAGCATTCATTCGTAGCTTAAACAAAATTTTACCTGTTTATCTTCGTAACAATATTACTTCATATGTTGACGATATTCTTATTGCTAAACGTTCTTGGAGTGAGCATAACAAAATTTTGGATTCATTTTTACGTATTTTGGCAAGAGTTGGCATTACAGTGAACGTAGAAAAATCTGAATTTGGTCGTTCTCAGGTGAAATTTCTTGGTCACATTATTTCTACAGAAGGTATTCTTCCTGACCCAGAGAAACTAGACGCTATTCGTAATTATGCTGTTCCTACCACAAAACGTGATGTTCGTAGTTTTCTTGGTGTCTGTAATTTTCTTAGACGCTTTGTTAAATTGGACGATTTGGCCACACCTCGTTTATGTGAACTATCTGGAAAGAATTCTAATTGGTGTTGGGATGAGGAAGCTCAATCAGAATTTGAACTGCTCCATGATGCTTTAGTTGCTGCTCCACTTCTTTCACATCCGGATTTATCTAAAGATTTTTGTTTGGCGACGGACTCATCATACAAAAGCCTAGGTCCACACTTATTTCAAGAGATAGAAGAAAACGGCGTTGTAGTACAGATGACTATTGCATTTGGAAGTCGTGTTCTCTCTAAATCAGAAAAGAATTATTCGATTACGGAACTTGAAGCTTTGGCTGTTGTATGGTCTTTCACAAAATTTCGGACATCTTTGTTTGGCAGACATACTAAGGTTTACACCGATCATCGAGCTCTGGAATTTCTTATGTCAACAAAATTAACGCATGGAAGATTATCACGATGGGCGTTGTATCTACAGGAATTTGATTTTAGTATTGTTTACATACAGTGTTCTTCAAATATTATTGCTGATGCTTTATTACGTGCACCTGTGGGTTTGAAACAAAGTGCTGAGGAGGACTGCAAAGAAAACAATTATTGTTTGATGTATATTCAAGGTATTGCGTTTGAGAATTTTATTTCGTCTTCGCTCCAGGACATCGCTAAGGAGCAAAACAAGGATCCAATCTGGAAGGACATTAAGGAGAAGTGGAGGAGGAAGGAAAGCGTAGCGATCAGACAGTATTATTTAGTTCGCAATTATATTCTTTTTAAACGAAAATCGGTCGACAACTCTGTTTGGTTAGTTTGTATTCCTGATGAGTGGGTCAATAAATTGATTTGGTACACACATTTCAGTTATGCACACTTTGGTCCCAGAAAATGCTTTCATAAATTACGGGAAAATTGCTACTTCAGTAATATGGAAAAACGTATTCGATCTGTTCTTGCCAAACGCAAATTATGTCAAAAGGCTAAGCCGCCAACTATTTCTCACAGTGCACCGTTGTTTCCTATCATTCCAGCGAAATTAAAGGACATGGCTGCAGTCTATTTGTTCGGTCCAGTGGTTCGTTCTACTAATGGTTTTGCGTACATTTTCGTAGCAGTGGAACTGACATCAAAATATGTGTGTTTTACACCTTTACGCAAAGCAACAGCTCGTTCAGTATCTAATGCTTTCATCAAACATTTTCTTAAAGAAGTGGGTCATGTTGATAAGGTTAGCCGGCCGGAGTGGCCGAGTGGTTACAGGCGCTACAGTCTGGAACCGCACGACCGCTACGGTCGCAGGTTCGAATCCTGCCTCGGGCATGGATGTGTGTGATGTCCTTAGGTTAGTTAGGTTTAAGTAGTTCTAAGTTCTAGGGGACTTATGACCACAGCAGTTGAGTCCCATAGTGCTCAGAGCCATTTGAACCATTTTTTGATAAGGTTATATCAGATAATGGATCACAGTTTCGCTCTAAAATTTGGTTTCGTACTCTACGGCGTCGTAAGATTAAACCAATTTTCATTTCACTTTTTCACCCTCAATCTAACGCTTCAGAGATATGGATGAAGGAAATCAATAAATTGTGTCGTCTTCATTGTCATCAGAATCACAGAACTTGGGATCAGTATCTTCATACTTTTCAAAACATTCTGAATGAACTCCCTAATGATTCAACTTCTTTACCGCCTATATTGATATTAAAAAATAAAGCACCGACAAATCGCATTTCTGAAATCGTTCCTTTTCCGCCTACACGGAAACTGCGGCATTCTGAAGTTGTGAACCTGGCTGTGCAAAATATTGCATCTGCGGCTGCTAGAAGAGAGAAATCAGCTAAACGTCCTGGTCGTTTAAAAACTTTGTCAGTTGGTCAAAAGGTATTAATTAAGTCTCATCGTTTGTGTCACAAAGGCAAAGGCTTGTGTCGCAAATTTTTTCTGCTTTATAACGGTCCATATAGAATTCGCAAAATTATTCGTGATAACACTGTCGAAGTAGAAACTCTTAAATCTCGACGCTCTAAGGGAATACATCATATATCTAACGTTAAAATTTTTGTGGAATGACATACTTTTGAGAAACTAACAGTTGTACGTAAACACACGGAGAATGCAAGGATGCCGCGCCGTGTTCCGGCGGCGGCAGATACTCAAAGCAACAGTGAAGTCTGCGCGCCGCACAAGGCAGTCGTTGACCGCAAACAATTACTTCCTACGTCACGCGTTCCTACAGCTGATCGAGCGCTCAGTGCGAATGCACTGACAGACGTAAACAAATACACAGTCGAATTTCTCCGATTAAATTCAGTATAAAGCTATAGTGACTTGATAAATTATGTTATTAACGTTCAGTATTTTTCAGGATACGGATGTATAAAATATTTAAGAACTTCGGGTAAATTCTGTGTGTGTCCGACGTTAAGAGGACTTGCTATAGAGAAAATTTTCAGAAAGAATGTAATTTCGAAGAAGAAACTAATAAACTAAAAAGGTAACTATTAATTGAGTTTATTTTTGAGGTAACATATTTCCACTTAGGTACGTACTTTAGACGTAATTTGCTGCTCGCGATCACGTGATTCATACTTTGTGCTAAATTTCATGTTCTATGAATTTACTTCTGAAGCGACGTGCTTGCGTACATTAACTGATTTTGACAATGATTGATTAATGAACAGGATTGTTACTTGTGTATATTATGCATCGCTTGGATGCACTGCTTTTTCACTGATGTCCATTTTTTAATTATGTGCCTGCTGTGCTTATTTATTTAAATTATAATTGTCACATGATTAATTGTGCTGACTGTGGTTATGTATGTAAGTTATACTTTGTGATTTATCTGCTTGCGCCTTCATGTTTACTTATTAAGATTACATATGAACATTTATTTGCTTATGCTGATGTGATGCTAATGACCTGTTTATTATATAAGATATATGTTTGCTGCTTTGCGTATGGATTGCATATTTACACATTTCTGTTTTGCTGTCATAACTACTCTTTAATTTGGTGTATATAAATGCTGATATACTGTGTACGAACATGGAGTTTAGGTCACACAATGATATTAATTATAGATTATTTGCTTGGCAGAGCCTCGTTGTAGGAATAGTGCTGCATCCACTTGTTGACATTCTGTTCTCCACTGGTATATTTACTCGCTACTGCATGTTTTGCTTACGCTCAGTGCCTTATATTTTTAAGATAAGAAAATGAACTGCTATAATTCTACGAACGACATTGCTACAAGAAACTTCGTTGAAGTCACATGAGCTGGAGGTTTTATTGAAGCTGTATAAATGTAATAGGAAGGAAGCTAACGACATGACATACCAACACTAGGTTTAGACCATTGACAGTTATTACACTGCATTCTTCGTGAGCAATTGAAATAGCAAGTGACACTTGACACAAGAAATACTCCACATGTTTGCTTCTGTCTGCCATAATTGTTGAAGTGGTGTACACACTGAAATATCACGATTATTCACACTTCGTATTCGTACTTACTTACTGAAAGTTCTTCGAAGTAAAGGCTGTTAGAGGTCATGTATGCATTTCGTTTGTTTAATGATGGACAAGGTAACCAAAATGTATTTCATAATTCATAATGAGTAGAAGATTTGCGTCAGATGGATTACACAGAGGTTGTGTGTGGACATTGTGTCTTCGGATTGTATGGGATGATGAATTGAAGTTTGCACTAGAATTTTATCTGTACTTGTTCGAGGAGACTGACTAGAGGAAAGAGTTGTTATGGAAGTGAAATGATATTGGCGATATGGTTTATATGTATCGACGTACTGAAGAGGAATTATTGAGATTATGTGAAGTTGATAATTATTGGAGTTTTGGTGGACAAGAGGTAAGGTGAATGATATTGATGATAAGGTTTATATGTATCGACGTAAGAGGTATTATTGAAGTATTGAGCTTATGTGATGCTGATGATTATTGGAGTTTTGGTGGATAAGAGGTAAAGTAAGTGAGGAGCATATTTTTTTGTTGGTTGATATGAAACAAGGAGGATGAAGATGGCAGACTAGAACACTCAAGTAGAAGGAAGATGGTCTACACACATACTTTGTTAAATCACTAAGCAGTGTATACTTTTTTTTTTGGAGAGAGGAAATAATTGCATATCTTGGCACACTGACAGTTGTTCAGCGACTGTACATTTGATTTGGCTTGGCAAACATTGGTTTTGACATGATGACTATGACGTTGACTAACTATTATTAACTGTTATACATTGCTACCACTACTACTTGATACACACGTTGAACATCAAATCTTTGACAGAATTGCATTTATACAGTTAACACTATTCAATTACACAGTAGTACTTAATGTGGATGAGTGAATGTGTTTTGTGTGTTTTCCTTTCCTAATCCCAGATAATTGGTACTGACCTACCTCCTAAATATTATTTTACTTGTTTGTTGTGGCTTGCACTGACACCATAAATATTATTGGTTTACTGATATTTGTGTATTGGTAATAGTTAATATGACAATTATCTGATATCATTTGTGTGTTTATTATAATTTGTATGTTTAGTGTAAGAGCATTGATAATAATTTTGTAAAAGCAATTGTTTGTGCATTCAAACTGTTGTTCATACCTGCACTTGTTCAACATTGATGTGTGCCACTTAGAAATGTTTAATTTATGCTGATGAACTGTGTGATTAGTGATAGTGAATATTATGGACTGTTACTTGCACTTTTTCTACATGATTGGTGCCACTAGGACATGTTTAATTTCTGCTGATAAACTCTGATGAACAGTGTGATTAGTGATAGTGAATACTATGGACTGCTGTCTGCACCTGTTCAACATTGCTGGGTGCAACTGATGGAACTGCTTCTATTGAAATGATGTCACTTGTTGGTGTCTGCACCTGTCAACATTACTGGGTGCCACTGATGGAACTGCTTCTACTGAAATAATGTCACTTGTTGGTGTCTGCGCCTGCTCGCCATTGCTGGGAGCCACTGTTGGAGCTGTTTAATTAATGCTGATGAATGTTATGAGACTGCTATTTGCACCTGTTGACCATTGCTGGGTGCTACTGCTGGAACTGTCAACTACTTGTTTCTTGAACTATGGAAAGCATTTATGTGAATATTTGTATAAACTGATTTTTTGTGTATTACTGTTTGTGAAATGTTATGAGACTCTTACCTACACCTATTCGTCATTGCTGGTGCCATTGATTGAATTATACTTGTGTAAACTATTATGTAAAATCACATGCTTGAAAGCATTTGTGTTCCTTACTGTATTTTATATATTAGGTTATTGAAAGGTCAGTGCAAAGCCAAAATTTATCTAATTACGTGATATTTACTTATTAATATTACCTTTTATTTTTGTCTGTATTTTTTTGACGAATTTGGTGGTATTTTCACCACCAATGCTGGCAAAAATATCATCAAATTGTAGCCCGTGGAGAAGGGGCATATGAAAGGTGGCTACGCTGAGCCACAGCGCCAGAGATCGCGCCAGAGAGTATTATTCCGCCGCCTCCACTGGCAGTGCTTGTTGAGAAGTAGCAGTAGTCGGTCGTTGTTGAGATGTGGTGGTAGTTAGTGCTTTGGAGAGAGCATGTTGATACCTGTAATATTTGAGGCCATGTTGTGTGCAGATGTTTTGATGGGCTAGACACCAGATGCTGTTCGTATGGAGATATTGTAATGATCAGAGTACTTTTCGTCAAGATATATAAAGGTAAAAGAAAATTTTCTTATTTTTTTTGTTTCAAATGTGTTAAACAATAATGCCCCTTGGTCACAGGTTCAGTCAACAAAGCATTTCGCTCGTGTTCTTGTATTAGACTGTATTTCTGGTTTCCATGTGCAATTATAGTATTTATGTTTATTCTTTTTAATTTCTTCATGGTAAATGGCTTGTCGTATTGAGGAAGAACCGTGCCAGATGTGTACGTTGAATCACACTTCCACACACGGAACAGGTACACTTGTGCTTTGGTTTCGTAGGTTTTATAGTTGCTGGGGACTTAATTAATTAATTGTGTTAACGGAAATTTCATTTCATTCTTTGTTGCTATTCTATGCAGTCAGATTGCGGAGTAATACTAGTCAGGGCCAACCGTTTACGAGACTGCGTAACCGGACAGTCAGTTACTAAAAATTTAAAAGTATTTGCATATATAATTTAATTAAGCCCCCATGCAACAGATTTATAAATACCAATTTAATAGCCCATGTATCATGGAACTGCAGCCACGGAATGGACTATTTGACTCAGCGGTACAGTTAGCCGTACTGTAGGTACATCCGCAACGGAAGGGTACGTGTAGAAGGGGCTTACCAACTTATAGTTCTTGAATAAGGGCAATGTCTTTTGAGTAGCTACAGGTCCAACAGTATGGATGAGTGACTTATCTGGTGGTATAACGTTACTCAGCGTGCTATTGCTCTTTTGGTACTGTGAACGGTTAAAAGTAGGAGGAAACTACATCCGTTATATTTCCCGGCGACATACAGCTCTTGTGTAAGATTCGGTAAAGTTGACATCGTCTTTGGTTAATAAATTAGAACTCAAAATAACCCCAATTCGGTTCTCCTGCTGTTGACTACTCAGAAGAATGTCATCATCAGGGAAAAACATATGAGACTCTACAAATCCGCCGGCCGTGGTGGCCAAGCGGTTAAAGGCGCTACAGTCTGGAACCGCGCGACCGCTACGGTCGCAGGTTCGAATCCTGCCTCGGGAATGGATGTGTGTAATGTTCTTAGGTTAGTTACGTTTAAGTAGTCCTAAGTTCTAGGGGACTGATGACCTTAGAAGTTAAGTCCCATAGTGCTCAGAGCCATTCGAACCATCTACAAATCCGAAGATAAAATTTTAGATATCTTTTCGGAGTGATAGCAGAAATCGGTAACTTAAAACATTCTGGTCAGGTAGGAAAAGGTTGTAAATACAAAATCAAGTGGGAGATGTTGACACAGACTTACAATAGGAGTAGGTTTGCGGATGTTTTAGGAAGTAGGAGTGTCAATGAGCTATTATGAACAGCGTAATGAACGAATTATCACAGTCAGCACCCAGTGTAGTACAAGTTTATGTACATACCACGTCTGCAAATGATGAAAAGACTGAAGCAGTGAATCATCTCAAAAAAGGAATTATATGGAATGGAATTCGTCAGGAGGAAAAAAAAAAGAAGAGAACATTGACTCGACAAAAGGAATGAAAGATTAAACTGAAGCGATGCCAGAAAGGTAGAACATTATGAAGATGAGATTAGGCAACGACTGATTGAAACAGGACCAAGAGGTGCAATAGGAGGCGAAATGGTAGCTCTGAGAGACAGGAAGGAAGATTGTCCCGTCGACATAGAGGTCAGTAGAGACGAAGTATAAGCTCGGATTGTGCCAAGGATAGGAAAACTAACTCGCAGTGCCCTTTCAAAGATATTGTACCGGCATTTGCTTGGAATGAATTAGGGAAATCATGGAAAACCTATATTTGGATGGCCGGATGCGGGTTTGAGCCACTGCTTTACCACTGCTTTACCTCGCTCGGTATCTTTGAGAAGTGAAGCAGTAAAGGCAGCAGAGGGTAAGATAACAGAACAAAGTCTGTCGCGATGGCAGTGTTGTACAAAAGATTTTCGGACTTCATGCCGCGTTAATTCAGGTTAAAACATGGAGCTTTCGGTTATTTTTCCCATCGTCTTTGTCAGGAGCAACTGGCTGCCAAAATTTTGGTGACCTTATATATCCGCAAGACGGCTTCTGATTGGTAGTTGGTTACGTCATGCCGTCACAGACGGAGTCAACGTCTGCGTTGGTGGCGCCACCGCTCCCACCGTAGCGTAAACATTGCAACGAATATCTCTGCCTCATCATTGCACCGAGAATTCGCTTCCTTACACTAATAAGATTATGTCCACCGTCACGGTTGAAGGTTTTCTCACACATTCTTATTTCAACAGCCTCTTTAACCATAGAGTCCAAATATGTGGGAGCCTGGGACAAAACTTTTGTTTATCAAACAGTATTTTATGTTTGTGACGTTGTGCTCAGAAACTGCTGATTTCTTCAGTTCTCAATTTTTAGTGTGAATTTTACGTTCTGCGCAGCGAAGGAACACGGTGCGGCTAGACTTCCGCACTGACATGAGATGTTATAAATCCCAGGAATACTGAGGGTGAGACTGTCATTAACAGGGCGTACGACGTGCTTTATATTCATAGGATACTGGAAAAAATATATGATACCCCGTGTTCCCAGGACTCTGCCGATTTTGCTGGATGTGGCGCCGCAGAAGAGAAGGAATGCAATCGGTGTCTCCTCACGTAAATGCTCAAAATTTTCACGTGTCCTTTTCTTGGAGTACGCTGAACTGATATCACGTACCCCACGGCCGTTCTTTTGAAGAACATACTTCAGATGATTAATTTCGGAATCCAAGTGGTCCTTGCCAGAAACAGTGTTTGCTCTGGGTACCAATGTATTTAAAACCGCTCTCTTCTGGACTTGACGATGAAAACTGTACGACCCAAGATATAAATCAGTGTGCGTCGGCTTGCGGTACACTGAGTAGCCTATACGTCGATCCGACTTTCGTTGTGGCAGAACATTTGAGAATGGCAGCCTTCCCTCTGTCTCGACAGTGAACTGGATGTTTAGGTGCATGCTATTCGTATATTCCTGGAAGTGCTCAAGAGCTGTACGAAGGGGAGCCAAATTCAATGTACGTTCCTAAAAATTCCATAATAATTTTGTCGATTGCTGGAGACAACGGAGAATCCATAGCCATTTGTTAAAGTTTACCAAGTAGGTGGTTCTCATAATATGTCGGAATAACTTTATCGTTTCAGGAGGAAAATGCCCTACCATTAGTTTCAATGTCTCTTCCACAGCAACCTTCGTAAATAGTGACCGCCATTCAACTATATTTTGTTCAATTTTTTCAATGAAAATGTGAGAGTTTTTGGTGTGATGATGTCTGCCGCCAGCTATCGGAGTCAACATAATTAAGTATTTGGCCAGCCTGTTGGTGGAAGAACCAATGGAGCTAAAATTTAGCCTCAGTGGAATAATTTCCTTGTGGATTTTAGGTAATCCGTAGATCCTAGGAGGAGTAGGAGCTCATGCTCTAATATTTTTGAGAGGTCCTCTGGTAGACCAGAATTCTTCCAGAGCTCCCCCCATTTTTCTGCTGTATGACAGCATGGGCACAGCTCCTGGACCTCTTAGGCTTTAGGGATTACCTAAAGTCTATAATGAAGGTATTCCATTGAGGCTAATTGTTAGTGCCATTGGTTCTCCTACTTACAGACTGGACAAATAACTAACAAAGTTGATGACTCCGATGGATGGCCGCTGTGAACACCACATAAAATTCTCAATTGTCCATAGAGTTGAATGGTGGTCTCATTATTTATAAAAGCCCCTTTGGTGGACACATTGAAACTAACCGCAGAGCATCTTCCTCATTTCAGGGAAACGATAAAGTTGTTCTAACATGTTATGACGAGCACCTACTTCTTGTATGACGGTAAATTTTATGAAATTACAAACAGAATGGCTATGGGTTCTCTGTTCTATCCAGCAATTTCCAACTCTTTTATGGAACATTTTGAGGAACATACATTAAATTCGCCTCCCCTTCATCCATCTACATTTTGTCGTTGTGTTCACGACGCGTTCATGGTCTGGCCACACGGCGCTGTTGCTCTTGAGCACTTCCAGGAAAATATGAACAGCATGCATCCAAACATCCTGTTCACTATCGAGACAGAGAAAGAGGGAAGGCTCCGTTTGAAGATGTACTGGTACAACAAAAGTTGGATGGACGTTTATGCCACTCAGTCTACCGCAAGCTGACGCTCTTGGGGCCACAATTTTCACCATCTTTAAATACACCGAAGCACATAGCAGAAACCGTGTCTGACAAGAACCACTTGGGCTGTGAAATTAATCATCTGAAGTACGTGCTCCGAAACAACGGCTGTGGGTCACTTGATATCAATTGCAGTAGTAAGAGAAGGACGTGAGAAGAAAGCAGTTGAAGAATGGGAAATCAGCAGCGTTGCAAGAACCAAAGAAAAAAATTTAGAAAGCGAATTAAAGTTGAGGAGAAAAAATTAAAGGATGTGGGTTTCCTATAACCAGAGACAGCAAAGGACTTGAAACCGTAGTTGAACGGAATGGATAGTCTTGAAAAGAGGGTACAGGATGAACATCAAAATAAGTAAAACAAGGGTAATGGCATGTTCTAGGAGTTGTGAAACGTAACCCGGCTCTGCAAATTACACCAGCTGCGTTGCATATTCCATCCTACACACCTTACACACTACTTCCACCAATCCACGGCTATGAGGACTGCTTTCTGTCCGTGGCGTAGTACCGATTAGTGTTTTGTCTAGAGTCATATAACTGTGCCAGAAACACACAGTTGTATGCTTGAACTCCCTGGAATCTTATTGAAATGTCCCACATTGAATATGTTTAATCTAAAGTCAGCGTACAAAACTCCCAAGTATCTCAGTGTGCTATCCCCCTGCACGCACTCACCTCGCTGTTGAGCTCACGAGTCATGCGTCGGTGGGAGGATGAGTGGCTGGAAGTGACTGACAATAAGCTCCGTATCGTCAAGCCCACAACGCGTGTGTGGTGTACTTCCTTTCAGCCCCATCGACGGGACGAGGTTCTCCTCACTCGGTTTCGAATAGGCCACAGCCCTATGACGCATGGCTTCCTGCTCCGGCGAGAGGACCCTCCAATGTGTGGTACTTGCGGCGTCCAGGTCACTGTGCGCCACGTTTTATTGGATTGCGTTTTATTTTCTGACCAGCGGGCCGCGGTTGACTTGCCAGCGTACCTGCCATCTCATTTAGGCAACACTCGGACGAATGTGGTTAAAGTTTTAAAGTTCTGTGCCATGTCAAATGTTTTTACGAAGATTTTAGGGAGAAGATTTTAATTTGCTCACTGTGTGACAAGCTCGCCCATATTTTATGTAAGTGGCCAGCCAATGACAATTTCCTGTGGCATTCTTGTTGCTATGTTTTCCCTTTCCTACGGTTTTACTTTCTTATGTAGCATTTTCCTTCTTTTCCTGCTTTCTTTGAGTGTGTGCTTCAGTTTTATTAGGTCTGTCCACATTCGTTCCTTTTAATGTGTGTCAGGGCGCTGATGACCTCGATGTTGAGCGCCCATAAGCCCCAACACACACACACACACACACACACACACACACACACACACACACACACACAAACTCCCATAAAGAATTACGTTCCTTGCTATAAGGAACTTAAATAGGAACTTTTTGTTTCCGTTCATATGATATGCGTAGCAGCTCAATAAATCCAGGAATCTCAATATGAGTCATTTACCCACATTACTTTATAAGAAACTCGAATCGGGCATGATAAATCCACAACATTCATACTACCAGGGCTGTAATTCAGAAACAAATGATTTCGTCACTGGTATCGCACTTTTATAATATACAAATACGTAATAATCGCATGACAACAATCGCTTTTAAGCGGGGTTTTCCTTAAGATAGCTGCTGACAAAACCATTCGTTCGAAGAAAATAGGTGTGAATATCATGCTTACCAACTGAGCAAAATAACTCCCTAGTTCGTAACAATAAATAATATGCGATCACATGTGCTCCGCGTGTCAGACGTGAGACTCGCCAGGGCGCACCCCTGTCTCTGCGTTGCGCTGGCATGTGTTACGTCACAGGTTGGCATGCTTGCAATGCGCTGTGCTACTAGCTTCACGGCGCATGGGCGCCACCATCACAGCAGTCACGAAGACTATAGGCAGAGCACTTATCCCATTTCTTTACCTGAATGACAGCGTTGTCTACGTATCTGCTTCCCCCATTCGAATGGCGAGAGTGAGTTCACTGATCCATTTTCGGAAAAACATCCTATACTAAAAATATAGTGACCTTTCTACTTCAAAGAATAGAAATAACATCTACGCTAGCTAACTCTCGTATCGAATGGACCTTCAACTAGACTTTAAAATATAAGAGCCAAATAGACAAAAACATTTGCATAGCGTCTTAAGACCCATCTTGCCTGTAGAGATTCTCTGCCGCTATTTGTTAGTCTGAGATGTGCCCAAACCTTTAGTAGAAGTCATCCCAGAAAATTATTTATGCACGTTTTGGGAGAAAGGATTCTATTATTATAACTTCCTCACCTAGTAAAGTTTTTCATAGTTACAGTTGGAGTATTCATTTGGCTTGATTTTTGTTTTGTTTTATTGGTACTCGACGCTCTGATGTAGAATGCAGTGAAGTGAAATTAATTAGAGAAAGAAGGAACATTATTAGCATTTAGAGTGTCAGATGGAGCACTAGCTTGTACTCGACAAGGAAAAGGATAGAAATAGCCGATGTTTCCTTTAAAAGAGACCACCCCAGCGTCTGTGTTTCGAAATGTATGAGAAAATACGGAAAAAAGAAATCGCAGTTGTCAGTAGGGAATTTGAATACAAATCTTCTAGAATGTAAGTCCCTTGACTTAACCACAAACCACAAACCTTTGTCTAGGAACAATGAAGCAATCATATGAATTTTTAGATTGTGAGCCTGTCACAGCAAACAAGTTTTAGGATTGTAATTACAGTCTTCTCTAGACTTTATTAGAAATGAGTTAACAGTTTTGATCACAGTATCTACATACGGTCAAATCTAATTGTTAAGGTTCAGTTCAGTCCGAAAGTACACTGTCTCAAAGAACTAGTCATAGCAATAGATGTGTGGTTGGAAACATTGCCAAATGCAGTAACCTACAGTCTAAGGCGTCCAGTATTGTCTACCTATGAGGCTTGTTGAAGGAACTGCTGGTGTTTAGCAGTATATTGCTTGGTATTTTTGTTTCCTTTATAGTTCTCCTAGTCACTTCGTTCTCGGATCGGATCAGTTTACGTCAGTTCTATTTCTAAATTCAATTCTGTTGCTAGTTTGTGTCTGGTAGGATGTGGTAGTTGGTTGGAAACGTTTATCCCAATACACATATGATGCTGTTAAGAAGGCCCTATGACGGGAACAGTTGTATTAAGAAATCCAAGTGAAGAAATGGTACTGTACACATGTAAAGGTCATGTGGACCTTGATGCAATCACACAGCCACCAACCTCTCCTCCGAAGGAATCCAAGAAGGCGGATGTAAATTAAGTCTCATTACACCTGTTACTGCGATCTGAAGTTCTTTATCCGAACCCTAGAAAGTTAAAATTGCTTAAAACTTTATTATTTTGATTAGAATTCACTTCTTTTCCCAAGACGATAGGAAACATAAAGCAAGTATCTTCCCAGCACAGTGTAGGTTCTGAGTTGGAAGCACAGAGACGGTAGGGTTGATTTATCCATACACACCACAAAACTGAAAGTAGAGTGTTAGAAATTACTTTCATACCGTGTATCAAAAAATGGTTTTGAACCTAACTAACCTAGGGACACTACACACATCCATGCCTGAGGTAGGATTCGAACCTCCGACCGTAACAGCAGCGCGGTGCCGGAGTGAAGGGCCTAGAACGGCTCGGACACAGCGGCCGTCTACCGTCTATCCATAAGCAATCTCTGAATCGGCAGCATGCTTTCTTCTGACCAGGAAGTCAAGTAAGGTGAAGCATATCTGCAAGATGTGCTTTGTGTGAGAAGGCCTGCCAACTAAACAGGTAGCAAAGCGGTTTGCTTCAGTTAGAAGCTAGTTGTAAGATCTCCTATTAATCAGTGAACATACAGTATGTGATCAAAAGTATCCATACACCCGGCTGATAGTGACTTACAAGTTCGTGGCGCCCTCCAACGGTAATGCTGGAATTCAATATGGTGTTGGCCCACTCTTAGCCTTGATGACAACTTCCACTCTCGCAGGCATACATTCAGTCATGTGCTCGAAGGTTTCTTCGGGAATGGTAGCTCATTCTTCACGGAGTGAGCACTGAGGAGAGGTATCGATGTCGGTCGGTGAGGCCTGGCACGAAGTCGGCGTTCCAAAGGTGTTCTATAGGATTCAAGTCAAGACTCTGCGCAGGCCAGTCCATTAAAGGGATGTTACTATCGTGTAATCACTGCGCTATAGGCCGTGCTTTGTGAACAGGTGCTCGATCGTGTTGAAAGATGCAGTCGCCATCCCAGAATTGCTCTTCAACATTGGGCAGCAAGACGGTGCTTAAAACGTCACTGCAGGCCTGTGCTGTGATAGTGCCACGCAAAAGAACAAGTGGTGCATGCACGCTCCATGAAAAAACCGACTACACAATTACACCACCGCCTCCAAATTTTACTGTTGGCACTACAAACGTTGGCAGATGACGTTCACCGGGCATTCTCCCTACCCACAATCTGCCATCGGATCGCTACATCGTGTACCGTGATTCGTTACTCCACGCAACATTTTTCCACAGTTCAATCGTCCTGTGTTGTTGCAGCTCGGCAGGTTTCTGCTTGGCTTTCCTACCGGTGATCTGCTGCAATGAGTTCACAGCTAGATGCCACACTCCTTACACCAAGCGAGGCGTCGTTTGGCATTTACCGGCATGATGTGTGGGTGATGAGCAGCCGCTCGACCATGAAATCCAAGTTTTCTCACCTCCCGCCTAACTGTCGTAGTACCTGCAGTGGATCCTGATGCAGTTTGGAATTCATGTGTGATGGTCTGGATAGATGTTTGCCTACTACACACTACGAATCTCTTCAACTGTCGGCGGTTGTCAGTCAACAGACGAGGCCGGCCCGTACGCTTTTGCGCTGTACGAGTCCCTTCACGTTTCCACTTCACTATCACATCGGAAACAGTGGACCTAGGGATGTTTGGGGGTGTGGAAATCTCGCGTACATGCGTATGGCACAATTGACATCCAATCACCCGACCACGTTCGAAGTCCGTGAGTTCCGCGAAACGCCCCATTCTGCTCTCTCACGATGTCTAATGAATACTGAGGTCGCTGATGTGGAGTACCTGGCAGTAGGTGGCAGCACAATGCATCTAACATGAAAACCGTATGTTTTTGGGGGTGTCCGAATACTTTTGATCACATAGTGTAGGCCTAATTGCCTTTTGTGTCGTTTTTTGGTCTTAAGTGATAATACACGCTGATGGTCTTGGTGAGAATGAACTCGTCTGAAGTATGGGGGAGTTACGAAAACGCATTTAATGTGTTTTAAGATATAGTTTTTCTCTAGCTGAAAATGTGTCGCGGCAGAAAGACTGCAGGATTTTAGGTGTTCAAATGTTCCCTCAATAACTAATTGTATAAGTGAAATGGAAAGAACCTGCACAACAGAGAGCCATTTTATTACATTAAGCAGTGTAGATTATGCAGTCATGGTGAATATTTTCGATGACAGTACTGTACTTCTCTTGAAGACAGTATGAGAGAGATAGCTTTTAGTGTTTTTTTCTGTGGGCAAGGAATTCACTTTGTCTATTTTGACTCCTAATAATTTTCTTTATGATTTTATGTTTACATTGAGTTTCCTTTGGAATAGAAAGAATGCTTCAAGTTTGCCTCACTAGCTAGGTATTTGCACAGTGCTCTCACAGTTTTGATAAGTCTTGTGCTCCTGTTCAGTAATCTCTGTTTCGGCTTTTTTTCCTGCGACATGTTGCAGAGAAACAATGAAAAATAAGTGGATGTCTGTGATTGTTGTGTACACTGCAATCTGTAAACAGCCCGTTTCCTGTTACTCATTTTTCAGTAAACTTTTTCTGCCCAATGTTCAGCAAAATTAATAAGCACTCTATTCCTACCTGCTTGTCCTACTAACATAGTTTAACGTGGAACTAAGCTACCATATTCTTGAACATCCTGGTTCTTTTCTTGTCAAAATTTTCGCCGCTTCGGCGTGACTCCTCTGGGATTTCCATGTAGACGGCAGACTTATAAGGCGGATGGCTAGCGTCTTTAAAATCTTGGTTTTGTTGTAACCACACTGTGTTGCTTAGTTCCGTCTCTGCTAGTTCAAGTTGGTACATAAACTTGTTCTTATGTAAAAGCTAATATCCTGTAATTTATGTACAAACTTTGTGTCATTCTACCAACTGTCAATCGGTTAGTGTTAACGCATCTGCCTGCAAATGTATGTGACTCTCAAGGTCATTTTGGTAGTGCATACACACCTGTAGCGTCTTGGATGCATCACTCTTCCCTCTTCATGCCTCCGGCCATATCAGACCTCACCTCCCCGTTGTACCCACCACTTGCCTCCGCCAGTAATTGAAAAAGTATCAACACTCTTGTAGACAGGCATTCTGCTCTTGCGTCTGTATGTCCTCCTCCTGTACGGCATGGCTGTGTGCTTCGTGTGGCTGCCTCGAGTCGAATAAGCCTGCAGCTGCCTCTGTAGCGGATGTTCATTTCTGATAAGACTGGGCGCGGCAGGAAGTAGCGCCCCGAAAAACCGCTATGGCGGCGCCGGAAGTCGAGCAATTCTGCGGATCGCGCTCAGTTAAAACTTAGAGCGTTCCGCTCAAGCCTAGCGGCGGCCGAGCGAAACTCGTTCAAGGTCACCCGCCAATATGGCGGCGCACACAGCCATGAGGAAGTCGAGCAATTCTGCGGATTGCGCTCAGTTAAAACTTAGCGCGATCCGCCCAAGCCTAGCGGCGACCGAGCGAAACTCGTTCAAGGTCACCTGCCAATATGGCGGATCGCTGTGTGCGCCGCCATATTGGTGGGTGACCTTGAACGAGTTTCGCTCAGCCGCCGTTAGGCTTGAGCAGATGGCTGTGTGCGCCGCCATATTGGCGGGTGACCTTGAACGAGTTTCGGTCGGCCGCCGCTAGGCTTGAGCGGATCGCGGTAAGTTTTAACTGAGTGAGATCCGCAGAATTGCTCGACTTCCGGCGGCTGCCATAGCGGTTTATCAGGGACATACAGACGCAAGAGCAGAATGCCTGTCTACAAGACTGTTGATACTTTTTCAATTACTCCAAGCGGAGTTAGGTGGGTGGGTGTTTCCTCATGGCTGTGTGCGCCGCCATATTGGCGGGTGACCTTGAACGAGTTTCGCTCAGCCGCCGCTTGGCTTGAGCTGACATGGAACCCACGGCATATGTCGTGAATAGCACCCTTTCAGCACCAGCTGCACTGGAGGAATCATTGTGCTTTTAGCGACATCGGTTGTTCCTCATGCCACCTGTGTGGTCAGTTTGTGTCATTCTGATATCTGTACAAATGAACGCACATTTATGCCCCTGTCCTAAGCCACGTTCATTTCTCTCCAGTATTTTGTGAAAAATTCTGTTCATTCATCGCTGGCCCCGAAGTATTTGTGTTTTCCATTCTATACATTTGCATTTTATTTACCTTCCACAGAGTCTACATGATAATGATAGATGTAAGAGGTACCATAGAGCAGTATCACTGAATTCACTTTGAGTATTCATTGTTTTCTCTCTGTTTTTTGGGAATAACTCGGCAGTTCTCTCCAACACACGCACTTAATACGTCAAAGAGATGAAATTCTTCTTAATTTCAATCTTGTTATTCTCCTTGCTTGTACCGATAAGCTTGTTTTTAATTTCATTAAACATAAACCTGACACGTTGTGTCCTATACCTACTGGTGATAGCTACATACGAGTTCTCTTTATCACTTCTTTTAGGGGCAGTTTAAGGCTCTGCAGCATGTTGCATGAAAGTACACTCTTTTATGTTGGACTGGGTGGCGTTAAGTCGCTTCCATAATACTGTCCATGGCAGAAGAAACTTCAGTGCGGCGCGGTTTTCGGCGTGGAGCAGTATAAAGTCCTTCTACGGTCGCCAAATAAGAGGAAGATATTTGTGGAATTTTCTAAAGTTTCTTTTAAAGTTTGTAATGATATTAAACCTCTGATCTATGTTGTACATCTGACATGTAGGAACGTTAATTTAGTTTATAGACGGATTTGTTGAGCTCACTGGCTCTACTATCGCTAAGTGGAAGGAAGAAAAGATATTTTTGGAAAGTTTTAACGCTTCTTTAATGTTGTTAATAATAATCTACTCAACAGCGTCTCAAATGTCTCTAAGCACTATGGGACTTAACATCTGACGTCATCAGTGCCTTAGAATTACTTGTTAGAACTACTTACACCTAACTAACCTAAGGACATCACACACATCATGCCCGAGGCAGGACTCGAAACTGCGACCATAGCAGCAGCGCGGCTCTGGACTGAAGCGCCTGGAACCTCTCGGTCACAGCGGCCGGCTAACAGGGTCTCAGTGTTTACATTTGGGGATATGTACTATGTAGTCTATCAGTCAGTGGAGGGTACATTTAAGTGCTTATAAATATTGCACCAGTTATGAGCTTAAAAAAAATTTTATTTAATTTTTCAAAATGTATTACAAAGCTCTAATTAAATATTTTGATGCTATTACGTTTCACATCATTGTTCCATTGTATACAAAGGAGCATTTTTATGAATTACATCAGTCCACTCTCTACAGGTGAAGGGGCTTTCAAGCGCTGTAGGTGTTACAATGAGCTTTCTTAAAAGAAAAAAAGTTTTATAGCAGCAGCAAGGTAGTGTATGGGTAGTTGTGAGAGCGAAGTACCAGTTGTTTATTCGACAGGTTACCGAGTAACTGTAACAAGTGTTATGCTGTTCAGCTGTTTTGTTGTATCTACGTTATTAAGGATCTTGTGGCTACCTAAACAAAAATCGTTAAACATTTGCAATGTGAACCAATTAAATTTTTAATTTTTTGTGCCGCGCGGGCTTAGCCGAGTGGTCTAAGAAGCTGCAGTCATGGACTGTGCGGCTGATCCCGGCGGAGGTTCGAGTCCTCCCTCGGGCATGGGTGTGTGTGTTTCTCCTTAGGATAATTTAGGTTAAGTAGTGTGTAAGCTTAGGGACTGATGACCTTAACAGATAAGTCCCATAACATTTCACACACATTTGAACATTTTTTGAAATTTTTTGTATTAGGTCTGAAGATGAGCAGCTGGCTTGAAACGGCTCACATGGAAAGTAAGAAAAACAATCTGATTACTGAATCAGGACAGTTTTTCTTCTCCCTGTTTTCTTAGTTATTGGTTATTTTCGGAGTGGAAGCCCATCAGCGTAGTATGTAATTGTTATGAACATTACATTATTGATATCCATTTATACTGTAAAGATTTTTCCATTTTGGAAGTACCTCACTTCTTGAGAGATTTTGGCAATATGACTACATGTAAACTTCGCTATTGGCGACACTACCAACACAATTGTAGCCGATCCGTCTCCAGCCTGTTGTCCCCCATCTTTTCCAAACTTTCTCTGACGAAGTGCGTGGCTCCCATCTGTTAACACCGTGAAGGTCTACTTCTTACCACGGAGGGAGGTGAACGCACAGAGTCGTCAGCTACAGTGGGAAAATTAAGGACATTCTAAAAGAAATTTGTTGCATTCTTCGTTTCCCATTAAATCTTTCGAGTATATCTTCACTAGTGCCTACGTGCCTGTCCAGCCTGTCCTTGTTAGAAGCAATTCATTCCAGTATAAGGTGCTGAAGGCAGCATTACGTCACCCATTCCAGCATATCTGCTGGATGAACTGGTGAACCCACGCCAGCGAGTAAACCAATGGGGAATGTGGGAGGCGAGTTATGAGTGTGGTCGCTACAGGGTCTTGGCGCAGAGAGCTCCGTTGTCTCTCTCTTCTACGGTGGCTGTCATTCTGGCCACACGCTCTCTTGTGGTCTGGACTTAAGATTTAAAATCAGACTTAATTTTCTGTAACCGAGTGTATGTAGCTTTTTAACCAGTCATTTCGACAGCGTTCCTAGCTGTCTTTCTCAACTATAACAAAAATTATATTCGAAAAAATAAGCCCTCGGTCACAGATATTATGACAAAATTGACCAGGTTTCGACGCTACTATGAGCGTCGTCTTAAGAACTCTTCTAAAACATATTAGGTATATAATACATTAATAAAATTGAAGTTTGTACTCACTGGTAAGAGATGCAGTACTTACAAGTCACATTTTAACTCTTGTTGCAACCCTTGTTTACTCAAGTACGAGGAGCCCTTAGCGGCTCGCCATCATATTTACAACTATTCATGACGTCGCCTTTCGGGCTTAGATTTTTTAAAATGTGACTTTTAAGTGCTGCATCTCTTTGCAGTCAGTACAAACTTTAATTTTATTAATGTATTATATACCTTAGTGAAGTGGAAGGAAGACAAGGATTTCTGGTCAGATGAGTATCGGGTAATATCAACAGCAGCAGAAAATGGTATAACAGGTGTAGGATTCGTTATGAATAGGAAGGTAGGGCAGAGCGTGTGTTACTGTGAACTGTTCAGTGACCGGGTTGTTCAAATCAGAATCGACAGCAGACCAACACCGACAACGATAGTTCAGGTATACATGCCAACGTCCCAAGCTGAAGATGAACAGATACAGAAAGTGTATGAGGATATTGAAAGGGTAATGCAGTATGTAAAGGGAGACAAAAATCTAATAGTCATGGGCGACCGGAATGCAGTTGTAGGGGAAGGAGTAGAAGAAAAGGTTACAGGAGAATAAGGGCTTGGGACAAGGAATGAAAGAGGAGAAAGACTAATTGAGTTCTGTAGCAAGTTTCAGCTAGTAATAGCGAATACCCTGTTCAAGAATCACAAGAGGAGAAGGTATACTTGGAAAAGGCCGGGAGATACGGGAAGATTTCAATTAGATTACATCATGGAGATTCCGAAATCAGATACTGGACTGTAAGGCGTACCCAGGAGCAGATATAGACTCAGATGAAGAGTAGGCTGAAGTTCAAGACATTAGTCAGGAACAATCAATACGCAAAGAAGTGGGATACGGAAGTACTAAGGAATGACGAGATACGTTTGAAGTTCTCTAACGCTATAGATACAGCAATAAGGAATAGCGCAGTAGGCAGTACAGTTGAAGAGGAATGGACATCTCTAAAAAGGGCGAAGTTGGGTAGGAAAACATAGGTACAAAGAAGGTAGCTGCGAAAAAACCATGGATAACAGAAGAAATACTTCAGTTGATTGACGAAAGGAGGAAGTACAAACATGTTCCGGGAAAATCAGGAATACAGAAATACAAGTCGCTGAGAAATGAAGTAAATAGGAAGTGCAGGGAAGCTAAGACGAAATGGCTGCAGGAAAAATGTGAAGACATCGAAAAAGATACGATTGTCGGAAGGACAGACTCAGCATACAGGAAAGTCAAAACAACCTTTGGTGACATTAAAAGCAACGGTGGTAACATTAAGAGTGCAGCGGTAATTCCACTGTTAAATGCAGAGGAGAGAGCAGATAGGTGGAAAGAATGCTTTGAAAGCCTCTATGAGGGTGAAGATTTGTCCGATGTGATAGAAGAAGAAACAGGAATCGATTTAGAAGAGATAGGGGATCCAGTATTAGAATCGGAATTTAAAAGAGCTTTGGAGGACTTACGGTCAAATAAGGCAGAAGGGATAGATAACTTTCCATCAGAATTTCTAAAATCATTGGGGGAAGTGGCAACAAAACGACTATTCACGTTGGTGTGTAGAATATATGAGTCTGGCGACATAGCGTCTGACTTTCGGAAAAGCATCATCCACACAATTCCGAAGACGGCAAGAGCTAACAAGTGCGAGAATTATCGCACAATCAGCTTAACAGCTCATGCATCGAAGCTGCTTACAAGAATAATATACAGAAGAATGGAAAAGAAAATTGAGAATGCGCTAGGTGACGATCAGTTTGGCTTTAGGAAAAGTAAAGGGACGAGAGAGGCAATTCTGACTTTACGGCTAATAATGGAAGCAAGGCTAAAGAAAAATCAAGACACTTTCATAGGATTTGTCGACCTGGAAAAAGCGTTCGACAATATAAAATGGTGCAAGCTGTTCGAGATTCTGAAAAAAGTAGGGGTAAGCTATAGGGAGAGACGGGTCATATACAATATGTACAACAACCAAGAGGGAATAATAAGAGTGGACGATCAAGAACGAAGTGCTCGTACTAAGAAGGATGTAAGACAAGGCTGTAGCCTTTCGCATCTACTCTTCAATCTGTACATCGAGGAAGCAATGATGGAAATAAAAGAAAGGTTCAGAAGTGGAATTAAAATACAAAGTGAAAGGATATCAATGATACGATTCGCTGATGACAATGTTATCCAGAGTGAAAGTGAAGAAGAATTAAATGATCTGCTAAACGGAATGAACAGTCTAATGAGTACACAGTACGGTTTGAGAGTAAATCGGAGAAAGACGAAGGTAATGAGAAGTAGTAGAAATGAGAACAGCGAGAAACTTATCAGGATTGATGCTCACGAAGTCAATGAAGTTAAGGAATTCTGCTACCTAGGCAGTAAAATAACCAAAGACAGACGGGGCAAGGAGGACATCAAAAGCAGACTCGCTATGGCAAAAAAAGGCATTTCTGGCCAAGAGAAGTCTACTAATATCAAATACCGGCCTTAATTTGAGGAAGAAATTTCTGAGGATGTACGTCTGGAGTACAGCATTGTATGGTAGTGAAACATGTACTGTGGGAAAACCGGAACAGAAGAGAATTGAAGCATTTGAGATGTGGTGCTATAGACGAATGTTGAAAATTAGGTGGACTGGTAATGTAAGGAATGAGGAGGTTCTATGCAGAATCGAAGAGGAAAGGAATATGTGGATAACACTGGTAAGGAGAAGGGACAGGATGATAGGACATCTGTTAAGACATGAGGAAATGACTTCCATAGTACTAGAGGGAGCTATAGATGGCAAAAACTGTTGAGGAAGACAGAGATTGGAATACGTCAAACAAATAATTGAGGACGTAGGTTGCAAGTGCTACTCTGAGATGAAGAGGTTAGCACAGGAAAGGAATTCGTGGCGGGCCGCATCAAACCAGTCAGTAGACTGATGAAGAAAAAAAAAAAAAACCTGTCTTTCTTGTTAGAAGCAATTCATTCCAGTATAAGGTGCTGAAGGCAGCATCACATGAAGTCACTCTTTCGTGGCCGAGTGGTTCTAGGCGCTACAGTTTGGAACTGCGCGACCGCTACCGTCGCAGGTTCGAATCCTGCCTCGGGCATGGATGTGTGTGATGTCCTTATGTTAGTTAGGTTTAAGTAATTCTAAGTTCTAGGGGACTGATGACCTCAGATGTTAAGTCATATAGTGCTCAGAGCCATTTGAACCATTTTGAACGTCACCCTTCCGGCATCTCTGAAGGATGAACTGGTGAACCCACGCCAGCGAGTAAAGCAATGTGGAGCGTAGGAGGCGAATTAAGAGTGTGGTCGCTGCAGGGTCTTGGCGCAGTGAGCTCCGTTGTCTGTCTCTTCTACGGTGGCTGTCATATTGAGCACACGCTCTCTTGCGGTCTAGACTTCAGATTTAAAAATCACACGATATTTTTTGTAACCTAGTGTATGTAGCTTTTTTACCAGTCATTTCGATACCATTCCTAGCTGTCTTTCTCAGCTATAACAAAGAGGAGCTGCTTGTAAAGTTTTACGCAGAAATTGTACGATGTTTGTCTGTAAACCAGCTCTGTCTTGTGGCAGTGATGCTGTAAGTGTACCCGAAGGTGCCGTGGAGATGATTAGCCGCAACGATGAGCAGTTTCAATAACGTCGCCCCATGTACGGGTCGACCCGTTCAGAAACTGAACAGTGCCTTTTACGGAACACGGAGTCGAAAGCTGGAGAGAAAGAGAAAGGGAGAGGTTTGCCTTTGTATAATTTTAAAGAATTTCGAGGACGTACGTGCCGAGTATCTTGTTTGGGCGGCAGACACAGCCCTCGTAGTGTGTCGGTGACGCGCCAGCAACACAACGACGTAGCCTGCTGCTGCCCGCAGCAGCAACTCGCATAAATTACTTCTCGGAAGCGAATAACGGATTCCGCGAAACGCTGTTTTTAATTTCGGCCTCTGCAACGCTGCAGAGGAAGCAAATTACGCCATCTGTAAAGACCTGTGTGCTGTGGCAGCGTGTAAGCTGAGAAGCGTCTGTGTGGACGGCTGTGTACCCGCGGGAGACACGTGTTGCTCTGCTGGCTTGTTCCCTCCGCCTCTCTCTCTCTCTCTCTCTCTCTCTCTCTCTCTCTCTCTCTCTCTCATACCCACACACGCACGCACACACACACACGCTCGCAAGGTTGTGAAGCGAGCAGTCACAGTCGCAGTCGCATTCGCAGGCGCAGACGACGGCTCCACCAGAGCGGAGGGACTGGCGCCACTTTGCATGAATCTGCATAACGCGCCGGGCGTCGCACGTGTGGTGGGTTTACGAGGCGCCGCGCTGGCGCGGAAATCAAGACGTGAGAGCGCGGCCCGCCAGCAAACAGTGCGCCAGCCGCTGGCTCGCGCTGCGCTCCTCCCCCTTGCGGCGCCGCCGACGTCGCGTGGTGGGCCGACCCCGCCTCAGGGTGCTCTCATGCTGCACCCTCGCAGTTCGCACGTCGCCGCCATGGCCCGACGGCGATGAAAGTAGCCCACCGACTCTTTCCGGCGCATTTAATCCGCAACGTTGCAGCTCTTTACTAGGACTGTTGATATCTTTAAAAAATATCGGGTATCCGATACATAGATATTTTAAAAATATCATTATCGGCCCTGGATCTATCGAAACAGTGTCGATATACCTACGGGGAAAAATATCGCTGTACCGGCCTATAAAAATATCGGCTGTGCATTGTAAATGTACCACATGTTTTAGATCAGTATATGAAAGTATACATTACTGGCCATTAAAATTGCTACACCAGGAAGGTGACGTGCAACAGACGCGAAATTTAACCAACAGGAAGAAGATGATGTGATATGCAAATGATTAGCTTTTCAGAGCATTCACACAAGGTTGGCGCTGGTGGCGACGAATACAACTTGCTTACATGAGGACAGTTTCCAACCGATTTCTCATACACAAAAAGCAGTTGACCGGCGTTGCCTGGTGAAACGTTGCTGTGATGCCTCGTGTTAGGAGGAGAAATGCGTACCATCACATTTCCGACTTTGATAAAGGTCGGATTCTAGTCTATCGGGATTGCGGTTTATCGTATCGTGACATTGCTGCTCGCGTTGGTCGAGATCCAGTGACTGTTAGCAGAATATGGAATCCGTGGGTTCAGGAGGGTAATACGGAACGCCGTGCTGGATCCCAACGGCCTCTTATCACTAGCAGTCGAGATGACCGGCATCTTTTCCGCATGGCTGCAACGGATCGTGCTGCCATGTCTCGATCCCTGAGTCAGCACGTGGGGACGTTTGCAAGACGACAACCATCTGCACCAACAGTTTGACGACGTTTGCAGCAGCATGGACTATCAGCTCAGAGACCATGGCTGCGGTTACCCTTGACGCTCTATCACAAACAGGAGCGCTTGCGATGGTGTACTCAACGACGAACCTGAGTCCACGAATGGCAAAATGTTGTTTTGTCGGATGAATCCAGGCTCTGTTTGCTGACATCGCGGTGAACGCAAATTGGAAGCGTGTATTCGTCATCGCCATACTGGCGTATGACCCGGCGTGATGGTATGGGGTGCCATTGGTTACATGTCTCGGTCACCTCTTGTTCGCATTGACGGCACTTTGAACAGTGAACGTTACATTTCAAATGTATAACGACCCGTGGCTCTGCCCTTCATTCGATCCCTGCGAAACCCTACATTACAGCAGGATAATGCACGACCGCATGTTTCAAGTACTGTACTGGTCTTTCTGAATACATAAACTGTTCGACAGCTGTCCCTGCCAGCACATTCTCCAGATCTCTCACCAAATGAAAACGTCTATCAATGGTGGCCGAGGAACTTGCTCGTCACAATACGCCCGCCAGTCACTACTTTTGATGAACTGTGGTATCGTGTTGAAGCTGCATGGGCAGCTGTACCTGTACACGCCATCCAAGCACTATTTGACTCAAAGCCCAGGCGTATTAAGGCCGTTATTCCGGCCAGAAGTGGTTGTTCTGGCTACTGATTTCTCAGGATCTATGCACCCAAATTGCATGAAAATGTAATCACATGTCACTTCTAGTATAATATATTTGTCCAATGAATACCCGTTTATCATCTGCATTTCATCTTGGTGTAGCAATTTTAACGGCCAGTAGTGTGTATAATTGCGATTAGACATTCCGTACATCAACAAGCTAGCAAACTGCTTAGTCCCTCAGAGCAAGATTTGATAGCATAACGATACATGTTCATCCTCGGTAATAACCACCTTGCTAGCAATGGTAACTGCACTAAGTGCTGCAATAAAAGGCGTCCATCGTTCGTTTTCGTCACTTATCGGATTTGTGCGGAACATCTCAAGGCGAATTCCCTGTTTTCTTTTCATTTGTGCCAACGCCAGCGACTTAGCACTTGCAGTGTCAAAAGTGCGTGGTTAAGGTAAACGTTGCAGTCGATACCACCGAGTGCCGATTACGGAAGCATTTCCCCTGATGCGTCTGCGCCCGCCGCAAAGACCAGTCTTCTCATTTAGATTTTTGTTCGTTATTTTCAGCAATTGTTTTTCAAGAATCACGATGTGGACCAATAGCACACTAGTTGCGTTTAAGAACTGTTTTATAACGCGTCTGCTATGCTATCTCTTCCAATAGGAAATCCCGTTATTCCATTCACACCGCTCCCCCCACGCACCAACCCCCCTCTGTGACGCGATGAGAGCAGAAAAATCAGTAAGATTCCTTCACACAGTGAAAGTAAAATTATGTTCTACTGCAATTGTAAAAGAACAGTTTCAAGTATTTACCGAAAATGCTAAAAAAATGTAACATGAAATAAAAATATCTGCTTCCGATACTGTCATTCGTTACAGGTATATCTATATACTGGCGAACAAAAATGCCAAGATATGTCGATATTGGAAAAAATATCGGTATTTTATCAATAGCCTCACTCTTATGATGCGAGCCAGGCAAAGACCTCAAGTTGGTTTGTGTCTGGAGCAACGGTAACTGGCGGCCATCCTGAGACTGGACCTGTAATTGACTGCTTAAAGGTCGCTCTAAACGGCTTCTCCTCGTTTACACGGTTTCTCGGTCACCATACATACACATCTATACTGTGTAAACCACTGTGAAGTACATAGCAGATAGTACTTACTACTCTACTACATACTAGAGTCTCTTCCGTTCGATTCCGCTTTACTTCACCACTGTTGGCGTCTATTTCCAACGCTGAAATATAACTCGTAATCATGTAATGCACGCTCATATTTTCGATGGAAATTGAGAAATGTAACAAATTACATTTTTTGAATGTTTTAATGCATAAAAAATGTGACTTCGAGACACAGTGTATAATGTAAACCTAAGCATACGGACAGCTGCATTGACACTACCAGTTGTCATCCACCACATCAACGCATGGGAGTTTTACGTACACTGGGCAAGAGAATTTATGTCATTTCGGATTCTGATAATTTTACGCAGCAACTGGATTTTCTTAAGGTACCTTTCAGGCAAAATGGATATACTAATCGTCAAATTGTTCGTGCTTTTGAATTTGGACCTTCATATGCACCAACAATGAACACTTGTGAACCAGTTGTTTTTTTACCTTTTGAAGGGAGTATCTCTTCGAAAAATTTGAAGAATCCACAGAAAATACGATATTGAAAGTGTCCTTTTGCCTTTGGCCAAAACTAGAGCCCTCCTTGGATGTGATACAAATGATTTGGGACTGAGAAAGCCTGGGGTATATAAAATTCCCTGTGATTGCGGAAAGGCTTATGATGACCGATTAGTGGAGCATCAGCGTAACACACGATTAGTCCAGCCCGAAAAATCTGCCGTCACTGAAAATTATCTCAATGAAGGGCACAATATCTCATTTAAAGAGGCGCTCCGGCTTCCCGTTACAGGAATTGTGTATTTAAGGAATCCATCTAAACACGATTATCCCAGGACATGATCAATAGAGGTAAAGGTTTTCCTTTAATGAAGATGAGGCATCCTATTTTATCAGATATCAAACAACAACGGTCTGGTTTTCGACCAGCTGCATCATAATTTGCGATATCGCTTTTGTTAGTTTCTACTGGCGGCGGCGATGGAATTCTTCGCTTCGCAGAGGGCAGCCCTTTCACTTTTCACACGAGCGCTGTGGCCTGCTCCCGGAGTATAATGGAGGCGCTTTATCTGATGTTACCTCTGTTTCGGCGTGATTGTGAACCTGAAGATGGCTACTAGTTTGGAACGTCGAATTATCGTGTCATTAGGACGATGAAATCCGTACCCGTGAAGATCACGAACAACGCCTAACCTTAGCAGGGAATTTTGCACACTAATTACTCAACTACATGCATATGAGACTCCGTTCTCTTTTGATTGCCTGCATTATTGACTATTTTCAAAGTAAAAGAGCAACGAGTAGATGGAATCCAATGTCTCCAATTGGAAGCAGGGCGAGTTTTCAACAGTTCGGATGCAAGTTAACGAAAGGAATTTTTAAAAATTTCCGTGGCTCACTCCAGAGAATGACAAATTTTAGTTTCATGATTAAGAAAGGAGACAATTCTTCTAGTTCCATTAAGTTTTTGCTGTTCCCAAGAACAGAAATTCTATTTTACTAGTCAATTTATTTTTCAGTGGTTACAGTACTAAATTAACAACGACACCGACTTCAGTACTTATTTTCATGAATTAATTTCTCAGGAACGTTGGACTGAAAGAAAAAAATAAAATATTTACAAAAACAGATTCCATTGCAGAGGGATGGGGGTTCGCTTCCGATTTATGTAGCAACAGGTTGTATGCACTGATGCATCAAACTTTTACGACCATTTGCTTAATAGCTTGTTCGTTTGTCTTTGGAACAAAATATATCACTGAATTTGCATATCAGGATCCAACAGCTTTTCGGTAGGTTTGTGTAGATATGTGGCATTAGATGTGTACACACAGGTCATGTAATTCAGGTAAATAATGGGCCTCTGATTTGCGAATGCGGTGATGGCTCCCGATAGCGACACAGGTGGGTTCGATAGAATTTGCATCAGACGGATTTGGTCGCCGATACATCAACGTGAATTCATTAAAATGATCCTCAAACGGTTCTGGTTCCGAGACACGGACAATTATACAGCTGAAATATCGCCGTCGGGGAAGACATCAAGCATTAAGGGCTGCAACTGTCAGCATGTCTTCGATTACTACCACACGTCCCATGCAATCTCATGCATAATACTGCTCCCATCAGCCTGAGTCCATGGCGCGCTGCACGTTTCCAGCCGCCGTTCACCTCGATGACGACGTTTGTGGAGACGACCATCGACCTAGTGCAGAAAAAATGCGATGTACTCGAAGAGCTGAACCGTTTCCGTTGATCGACGGTCGAAACCCGATGGTCCCGTGCCCACTGCAATCGTAACTGACCATGTCGTTGGATCAACATTGGCGTAGGGGTAGTCCACTGCTGAGCTCTACATACAACAATGTACGATGAACGGTATGCTTGTGCGTGCACCAGCTTTGTGCTCTTTCGGCAGACATGCCCCAGATCACCATCTATCCTATTTTACAGAGCAGGAAGGCATCCAAACCCCACGTTCTGTGAAAAGTCGTGGACGTCCAACCATTTACCACCTTGTGGTAGTTTCAACGCCCTTCTACTCCTTTCTGTAGATCCCCACGACAGTAGCAAGTGAACATTCGGCAAGCGTCCCCAGTTTTGAGGTACTCTTTTACAGGCTCTGCATAATAATAATCTGCCCTTTGTCGAAATTGCTTACCTCAATGAATTCCTCATTTTCAGCCCATTTCTTCGCTAGGGTGATCACCCGTTTGTGTCTACTCTGCTCCGGTTGTTGTAGTTGTGGTCTTGAGTCCTGAGACTGATTTGATGCTGGTCTCCATGCTACTCTATCCTGTCCAAGAATTTTCATCTCCCAGTACTTACTGCAACCTACATCCTTCTGAATCTGATTAGTGTTTTCATCTCTTGGTCTCCCTCTTGGATTTATACCCTCCACGATGCCCTACATTACTAAATTTGTGATCCCTTGATGCCTCAGAACATGTCCTACCAACCGGTACCTCCTTATTGTCAAGATCTGCCACAAACTCCTCTTCTCTCCAATTCTATTCAGTTCTCCCCATTAATGTGATCTACCCATCTAATCTTCAGCATTCTTCTGTAGCACCACATTTCGAAAGCTTCTATTCTCTTCTTGTCCAAACTATTTATCGTCCATGTTTCAATTCCATACATGACTACACTCCATACAAATACTTCCAGAAACCACTTTCTGACAAATCTATACTCGATGTTAACAAATTTCTCTTCATCAGAAACGCTTTCCTTGCCATTGCCAATCTACATTTTATATCCTCTCTACTTCGACCATCATCAGTAATTTTGCTCCCCAATAGCAAAACTCCTTTACTACTTTAAGTGTCACATTTCCTAATCTAATTCCCTTAGCATCGCCCGACTTAATTCGACTACATTCCATTATACTCGTTTTGCTTTTGTTGATGTTCATCTTATATCCTCCTTTCAAGACACTGACCATTCTGTTCAACTGCTCTTCCAAGTCCTTTGCTGTCTCTGACAGAATTACAATGTCATCGGCGAACCTCAAAGTTTTTATTTCTTCTCCATGGATTTTAATACCTACCCCGAATTTTTTTTTTTTTCTTTACTGCTTGCTCAATATACAGATTGAATAACATCTGGGAGAGGCTACAACCCTGTCTCACTCCCTTCTTATCCACTGCTTCCCTTTCATGCCCCTCGACTCTTATATCTGCCATCTGTTTTCTGTACAAATTTTAAATAGCCTTTCGCTCCCTGTATTTTACCCCTGCCACCTTTAGAATTTGAAAGAGAGTATTCCAGTTAACATTGTCAAAACTTTCTCTAAGTCTACAAATGCTAGAAACGTAGGTTTGCCTTTCCTTCTTTCCTTAATCTATTTTCTAAGATACGTCGTAGGGTCAGTATTGCCTCACGTGTTCCAACATTTCTACCGAATCCAAACTGATTTTCCCCGAGGTCGGGTTATACCAGTTTTTCCATTCGTCTGTAAAGAATTCGCGTTAGTATTTTGCAGCTGTGACTTCTATTACCGTGTCACGTGCGCTCAACGGCACTAGGCGTCGTCCAGTGTCGCGGTGAGCAATGGCCATAATGTATTGGCTCATCAGCGTATGCAACTGTGTACTGCACAGCCTCACGAGACACACTTCCTTAAACACCGATCCTGACAATCGGACTTTTCGCACTGTCCGTGTTACTTTACAGCAACAAGATCGTGTACTCACCTTCCGCACTAACAACTCACGACTGGCCTTACACAATTACATGCTCCAGTAAGAGGGAACTAGTCGTCGAGTATGATGCGACTGCAGCGCCACAGTTCTCACACCGAGTATACTCGCAGTGCTGCAGCGGAAACGTAGGAAGCCCTTTAATCCTGATGCCTTGTTTTGTGAAGTATGCAATCCGGACATGAGACTCGTACTTCAAGTGGTTCAAATGGCTCTGAGCGCTATGGGACTTAACATTTGAGGTCATCAGTCCTCTAGACTTAGAACTTCTTAAACCTAACTAACCTAAGGACATCACACTCATTCATGCGCGAGGCAGGATTCGAACCTACGACCGTAGTGGTCGCGCGGTTCCAAACTGAAGCGCCTAGAACCGCTCGGCCACACCGTCCGGCGACTCGTACTTATTTCGTTTCCGACCTCTAGTAATTATAGCTGTACTGTGTTTTAGGGGTTCACCCGATCCATTTGGTTACCCTTCAGCACTGTTGGAGTCTATTTCCAGTGTCTAAATATATTGCCAAATCATGACTGGTAGGGCACCTTGCACGCTAATTGCTCAATTACGTGGATAGCACATTCTTTACTCTTTTTGCTATTTTCAAAGCCATCCGTAATGCAGAGTTAAGAATGAAAATATCACAAATAAGAGATGGGGCCCCTCCACGCCCGCACCGACGTGGTGACCAAACCAAAAGTTCTACTGTCACCTCCGTAAACATGTTAGTTGTCTAGTATGTGGATCACAGGATGCTGGGCTGTGACGTTGTCCGTGCGTCTGGGTAAGGCTACGCATTAACACGGTCCATCAGGTGATAGATAGTGGACGAAACGCGAGTGAGGGTAGCGATTTGAAGAGCAGAGGAAAAAAAGTGCCATGGCTCGTGCCGTGGGAAAAAAACCTCTGCGACAGTGGGATGGGTAGTAAGAGCAGTAGTGGCTTACTAGCTGCGATAGTTCATGCAAGGTTGGATTTGTTAGTATAGGTATCATGCATCATTACCATGACAAGCGATGGCGATGTGTCCCAGTTGTTGCTGCTGCTGCATTCCTGGAACAATCAAGATCGTTATACAGTAGTGGGAGATCGGCCATAGATCATCTCACTGTGTGGGGGATGTGTGGAGCTTGTTTGCGTCAGAGTCGTATAGCAGGAGCAATGAATCGATGGAATCCAGCGTGTCCAGGCGAAGAAATATGAAGAGAGGGATTTCAATTGTCAGGATGCTTGAAGCATCATTTCAGGTGTCAAAGGCGGAAACAAATTTACCAAAGAAGTTTGAAGAATATTAATAGCTCAGATCACAAGATTATATATTTTAGTTTCATAATTGAGAAACGAGACAGTTCTTCTCGTTCCCTTAAGTTTCTTCTTAGTTACCTTGAAGATAACTTTTCTTTTAGTAATTAATTTATTTTTCAATGGCTAGAACGCTAAATTAACAAGGACACAGACTGCAGTATTTACTTTCATGATATAATTTCTGAGAAACCTTTAGTGGAAAGAAAAAAAATCTAAATAATTATAAAAACAGCTCTCCTTGAGAGCTTTCTATTTAGAGGGGTGGCTGTTCGATTCCACTTTAATTGTAAGACGTTTTTTACTGTTCTTCCTTGCTTAAGACACACGTACAAAATGGAAAAAATCCCGGTATTCGGACGAGGTAAAGTTAATTTCCCGCAGTAGTTTTGACAGTTTTGAGACAGCAGATCAATGAAGGTCAGCTTTGGTGCCAAGTAGGACAAATGGGGCAACATTTGCTCTTAGATCACCCACACAAGGAAACAGCAGCAACATGACGCTAAGCTGTTTTGTAACACATCACTACATGAATAGAACCATATTTGGAAACATGGAAACATTTTTTTCTACAGTCTTTCATTGTCAGGTCCTACTCGAACTTGTGATGAACCATGTTGTTATAATTAGACAGGGGTGCTGCAGTGTAGGGGTATACATCACAGTTCTTTCAAACATCCTGGGTATGTACATAAATAACTATGGTCGCAGAGTACTCTGGGAAATAAGGAAAAAAGAATAAAGCTCCGTTTTCTGCCACCAGGTGGAAGTGTGACGCTATTAGCAATCAGAACGTGGTGTGGGTGCAGTAAAAACGGAGGAACGAACAAACACGTGGTAACGGTGGTTCTGGCATGTTTATTAACATAGAGTCAGAAGTTATAACACACGTTCATTGTGGTCTCCCTACTCAGCAACAAGCTGCAATTGCCTAGAGATGATGAGGTAGTTAGCGAAGGTTTCTCGAAGTAGATTTTTCACCTGCCAAGTGACATGTAATGTCGCCCCATCTTGCACGGAAATAGTGATTTGGACACGACACAGTTGCGTTCTTGAAAAGCTGGAATCACTTGTTGCATAAGGGGGTCCTTATAATGGGCAGAAGCGTCATCTACTAGATTTCCGCCTCCATAGCTGAGTGGTCAGCGCGGCTGAGTGCCATGCGAGGGACTCGGGTTCGATTCCGGCTGGGTCGAAGATTTTCTCCGCTGAGTGACTGGGTGTTGTGTTGTCTACATCATCATTTCATCCTCATCGACGCGCAGATCGCCGAAGTGACGTCAACTAAAGAGATCTGCACCAGGCGACCGGCCTTTGCCGACGGGAAACTCTAGCCACACGACATTTCATCTCCTAGAAGAAAGACGGATCGAGTTTGAAGGAGCTTATAAAACCACACCACACAGTCAGTGGATGTTCCTGCACAACACGTGGCACAGGACAAATCCATATGCGACAGTCCCGTGCAGCCACGGCCACGGCACAGTGTGCGTCGCCTATCCAAAGAATATTCGCCGGGCATATGTCATCAATTTGGAAGCCTTCTACATTGGGGTAGTGGCCGCTATTAAACATGAATAAAATATATTAATGTGACAGTGACGGCTAACTACCACCTACTACTGAATCAAAAGCGATATTGTAAATAACTTTTATTTATTTTAAATTATCTCACGATAGAAATTAGATCATATTGAACAAATCATGAATGAAAACAGACATATTGTACACTGTTCTTAGATATACTACACTGGTAAGATTGGCTCTCAGCTCTTAATGTTAAGTTGATGCGAAGTTAGATTTAATTATGCTCCTGGGTAAGCAAATGGTAAATGCGATCTGACTGCGTTCCTATATTCTCTTTTGTGTCTGAAATAATACGTACTTCGGACACCACCACCAAGAAACAAACCAAACAACATGCAAAAAGACAAATAACCAATAACGAATCGTAAGCAAAACTGCACGGATGCTCAGTGGATGGCAAGAACACGGTCCAACAACTATTTCTGAACTTTACTGCCGCTGCTGCAAGTTTTACAATACCGTCTACCAGTGTGCTCGCTCCGTTGATACTGCTGGGGCAACGACTGCAGCTGCGAAGTCGCTGAATTAAGATAAGTCTCTCAAATACACTCCTGGAAATGGAAAAAAGAACACATCGACACCGGTGTGTCAGACCCACCATACTTGCTCCGGACACTGCGAGAGGGCTGTACACGCACGGCACAGCGGACACACCAGGAACCGCGGTGTTGGGCGTCGAATGGCGCTAGCTGCGCAGCATTTGTGCACCGCCGCCGTCAGTGTCAGCCAGTTTGCCGTGGCATACGGAGCTCCATCGCAGTCTTTAACACTGGTAGCATGCCGCGACAGCGTGGACGTGAACCGTATGTGCAGTTGACGGACTTTGAGCGAGGGCGTATAGTGGGCATGCGGGAGGGCGGGTGGACGTACCGCCGAATTGCTCAACACGTGGGGCGTGAGGTCTCCACGGTACATCGATGTTGTCGCCAGTGGTCGGCGGAAGGTGCACGTGCCCGTCGACCTGGGACCGGACCGCAGCGACGCATGGATGCACGCCAAGACCGTAGGATCCTACGCAGTGCCGTAGGGGACCGCACCGCCACTTCCCAGCAAATTAGGGACACTGTTGCTCCTGGGGTATCGGCGAGGACCATTCGCAACCGTCTCCATGAAGCTGGGCTACGGTCCCGCACACCGTTAGGCCGTCTTCCGCTCACGCCCCAACATCGTGCAGCCCGCCTCCAGTGGTGTCGCGACAGGCGTGAATGGAGGGACGAATGGAGACGTGTCGTCTTCAGCGATGGGAGTCGCTTCTGCCTTGGTGCCAATGATGGTCGTATGCGTGTTTGGCGCCGTGCAGGTGAGCGCCACAATCAGGACTGCATACGACCGAGGCACACAGGGCCAACACCCGGCATCATGGTGTGGGGAGCGATCTCCTACACTGGCCGTACACCACTGGTGATCGTCGACGGGACACTGAATAGTGCACTGTACATCCAAACCGTCATCGAACCCATCGTTCTACCATTCCTAGACCGGCAAGGGAACTTGCTGTTCCAACAGGACAATGCACGTCCGCATGTATCCCGTGCCACCCAACGTGCTCTAGAAGGTGTAAGTCAACTACCCTGGCCAGCAAGATCTCCGGATCTGTCCCCCATTGAGCATGTTTGGGACTGGATGAAGCGTCGTCTCACGCGGTCTGCACGTCCAGCACGAACGCTGGTCCAACTGAGGCGCCAGGTGGAAAAGGCATGGCAAGCCGTTCCACAGGACTACATCCATGGGAGAATAGCAGCCTAGATTGCTGCGAAAGGTGGATACACACTGGACTAGTGCCGACATTGTGCATGCTCTGTTGCCTGTGTCTATGTGCCTGTGGTTCTGTCAGTGTGATCATGTGATGTATCTGACCCCAGGAATGTGTCAATAAAGTTTCCCCTTCCTGGGACAATGAATTCACGGTGTTCTTATTTCAATTTCCAGGAGTGTATCTTGAGCAGAATAAACTGATCAGTAACTACTAATACCACAAGCCCTATATCTCCTCTAAATGGTATACAACGCTTTCAAGACTGGCTCATCAACCTTTAAGGTGCAGCCCAGTGTGTCTTGTACTAACGTGCAATAACAGTATGATAGCTCTGTACACTGGTTGACTATGTTCAATGGTGACTGCCAGCCTATAAGGCGGAATCAACTGCAATTATACTAGTAGTCAACGCAATGCCTATCGTGGACGCTGATGTCCTACTGTGGCTGGAGACTCTAGATCATACACAGCACAGTATTCAGAATCTAAGTCCCTATCTCAGAGCTACCGAACTTTGCGACCGCTTTCACGACACAAGACGCTCTCCTGCCTCGCTCTCCCCGATGCTCTTGCGACAATCTTGCCGCCAAACTCTAATCAGCCAATCCCGACACTGCAAAGGACTCCCACATCTCCCTCGCGGAGTGATACAATTTCTCTACCTATCCAAACATTTCTCTGTTGAAACAGCGGGCGTTGACCCTCACCGTTTCTCGCACTTTCTTATGTACTGCCCAATCAGAGCTCAGCCCATTTGCTGCTAAAACAGCGCGCGACCGGGCGGCGCCAGCGCGTACGTTGGACGCTCTCTGTCTGCTCGACATTTCCCCCCTCTCTCTCACCTGGCACCTGGCGGCGTTCCTTTTGATGCTTGCCGGTCAGTGGCCGCATCCCCTGGGACTCCCGGCCCCTGCACAATGCTCTTCCGGCCTTCGCTTCCCCGGCTGCACCCGACCACTCTTCGCCACCTCTGGCAAATTAACTCTGCTTACACCTGCAGCATGCAACTAAATATTATCATTACCAAAGCCCGTATTATTTCAGGCATGTTTAATCATCACGTATCTCTCTTTCTAATCCACCTAATAAGACTAATTAACCATTATATGGGTTTATGTACTTCAAACATGCAGAATGATATGCGAAATGAAGGTCACTAATGAAAGCTACCTTTCAAATTCACATGTGCGCAACAAAAGGGGGGCAAAGTCACAGCCATTTAGTTTATCTTTGGACTTACTTGATGCGCATTCTGAAGGCAAGCCCCGAGACACAGCTCCAGCATGCAGCACTGGCTGCTGAACTTGAGATATGATTAGCACAGTCAGCTGCAGCTGCACCAACTTCATCGAAAACTTCCATGTGAAAGTGCCGTCTCCCTCTCCGTGGTGCATCACCCAATTCATCTAGTTCTTCAAATTGCTTCATCACAATATGTATATCATTAATCGACATAGGGCCTCTTCACAGATGTTTTTGTCGGCGATACTCCCGCAATGCAGCTCTGCTATTGCTGCCGTTTCGATAAAGCAACTTTACCAGCAGTGCACGATCTTCTCAATTGGGACTGTGTTTCGTACTTAATACTTGGACCCTCTTCACACCAACTCACTAACAGTCACTTCGTAAAGGAAGTCAACACACGTCTTCAAGAGACAAACAGCACACTGACGTCAAAAAAGGTAATATTTCACATTCTGACTATTAACAGCATCATTTTTTCATCTGGTGGCAGAAGATGAACTTTTTTATTTTTTAAATTACTTTTTACAGCATACTCCTCGAACACACCGATTAATGAATAAACCTATGGTATTTTAGCCTTTCAGCCTGCACGGCATCACTCGACACACAATCAGTTTTATTATGACTGCTCAGTACAATGAAGGACATTTTCCGAATATCATTTTGGCTCTTCCTTGTGCCCCCACATCTTTCATTGTCTCAAAATGAGCACTTATGGGGTCATTAGACCACGCTGTTCCGGCCCTGTTGTGTTTCTCTACCGCCGGCCGGGGTGCCCGAGCGGTTCAAGGCGCTACAGTCTGGAACCGCGCGACCGCTACGTCGCAGGTTCGAATCCTGCCTCGGGCATGGATGTGTGTGATTCCTTAGGTTAGTTAGGTTTAAGTAGTTCTAAGTTCTAGGGGACTGATGACCTCAGAAGTTAACTCCCGTAGTGCTCAGAGCCATTTTTGTACCTCTACCAGGTCAAGAGTCCAGTCATGAATTTTCACCCTACAACTTTTCATTACTGGTACATCCTACTTCCTTCCGGTCCTCTTTTACTGCACCGATCCATTTAATTGTTTCAAATTTAGCTTTACTGCGACTTCCATAGACTTTCTCAACCTTTCTAGTTCATCTCGTAGGTTTCTTTCTTTTAGTATTTCATAGAATTTTAGCCTAAAACTTCTGGTGTACTTTTCATCCTATATTTGCTCTCAGCTTGTGCTTTCTATCTACAGTGCAATTGGGACTTAAAAAATTTTATCGACACATTTTAGTTTTTTTTGTATTTCTTCAGTGACTCTCGTTCTTCCTAAAAAAAGTGTTTCAGACTCATAAAAATACTCAGATTAAGACTGTTTGGTAGTGTGTGATTTGTATATAGAGTACGGCCAAAATGATGTTTCATGAACCCATAAAAAAAAATGAATATGATGACCTGAATCATAGAGCTGGTTGTTAAGTACGAGTACTGTTATTTAACTCAGCTGTAGACCACAGTAAGATGAATCAACATAGGAATTAATTTGTTACTGTAAATAAAATACATGATCCTAGACGATGATCTGATTGTGCCAGGGACGTAGAGATAATAATAATTGTGCCTCACAAGGCCAGTCTTACTGCTGTGAGACATGACCTTTCAATGTGAAAAACACTGAAAATTATGGTTCCACATGGGAACAACAGATAACGATTGACATTTCATTAGTTTCCGTTATAATATAAATGAATATAAAATAAATGTTAAAATAATGATTATGAAACTGGAGCTGGCACATGTATAACAAAGAGGGATGAGGCGATAGTACTGAAAAAGGGAAAACCAAAGATATCCTTCATTTTATTGACTGCCGAAGTCGTTTTTCCAAGGAGAGTCTGTGGCTGCTCAATCGCAAAGTTACCATCAAAAGACTTGCAACTACTTTGTCTCTCTTGTAAATATGTAAGCATATGGGAAAGATTTCTCTCGGGTAACAAAATTTACTAATCTAATACACAGGTATAAAATGGAGAAATGTCATGGATGTATGGTATGACTTCGTCTGGAATACCCGTTTTTCTCTTGCGAAAACAAAAGAACGATGAAATCTAGTACTTTCCAGTTGTATTGCCGCTAGGGAAAACGCGAAAAATGATACCAAGGAGCAGTGGCTGCCACAGTCTTAGCTAAATATCAGGAAACGAATACAGATGCGGTTTTCATAGAAAGTAAACGCTAAGTCCAGAAGGGTTCATGCATCTAGCACAACTAAAAGTTCAGGATGTCTTATAAACTACCAAAGAAGCTATCAGGATTTTGGTTAACTTCAAGTTTAAATCATAAAATGATGTGGAGTATGCAGTAGCCGGCAGCTCTGCGTTCATACGGGCACAGAGTGACGCAGAAATGACATTAAGCAGAAAGAAGTCGCCATTATTTTCATCTCCCTCAAGACAACAACACAATTTCCCGTGAAACAAGTGAATAATGCAGCACAGATTAGAAACTACTTTTCCGTTGCGAAGAGCACTATAACCTATTGTCAGGGAATACACTGGCTTTTAGAATTTGGCTTTTAGTGTTTCATAAGAATTTAACAGTTGATAGCCTGAAAAGCAAACTTACATTCAAGCTTTTGATTTCAATTTTCTGACATTGCCGGATGCAGTTTATAAACTATTGACAGGGAGGAAACAACGACACAATTTAAATCAGTGTCCTAACTGCCTTCAGCGGTTAGCAAATATTCGCATTGTGTTGCTCCAAATGTAACAGTAACACTAGAGACAGGTGAAACGTTCCCTGTCCTGACTGTGAAAGACTAATTTATTAGATGAAAAATTCAGTTATTTTCGACGTTTTCCTGTTTCAATCGGACGCAATTTTTTCCAACGGTTTTTCAGTAACGAATTTCCTAAATAACAATCTGCGACTGCCACGAACATTTCATTGGACTCACAACACTGTTCAGTAGAAAATGCTTTATGTGTGGCAATAGGTATGAATAAAAAATAGTTTATCTGGTGAACAAGACGGCTATTCCGACAATTCATACCGAACACTAGCAACTTTTCTTACGTAGGCCGCGTCACCGTACGACTTTATTCCCTTTTTGAACCTCACGTTTTTGTCCTGTATTTTTTTCATGTACTTTGCGTACAAGACTTGTTTGCGCTGCACCTATTGTTTTAGTGACCCTTCATGAAGTACTCAATAATAAAAAAACGCATCTGCATACATGAAACCGTTGACTATGAAGTGTCTATCCAACACTGCACTGTTTGATGCTACGATATCAGCTTTCACTTAAAGTTCTGAGTATTGTATCTTTCCTGGGGTAAAGAATCTGCACATACATCATCCACAGAAGCAAATCAGCGAATAAAATCAGTCATCCCTTTTAAAACGGCCCGTAAGTCCCTAAGATATTCGTTTTGACACTTGACTTTGATCAGCATTGAACGCATTCATGAAAAACTAATCGCCCTTCTGCTATATCCATATATCGTTGGCGGTTGCACCTTCTACAGAGATGAGGTACACATTAATTCAGCTGTTTGTTGTTAACTGTAGAATTTGATGAAGATGTCTCTTTACTAACGTTCATCAACTCTGGTTGTCCTTCTCTTAGGTATAAACCGACCACGACAAAGAATTATAAGTCAGCGCGGTAACCACTTTGTCCATGGAATTAGAGATTCAATACAGGGCAAGCTTAAAGAAAGGAAGCAGATGTTTGTTGTTTGTTATTGCAAAACAGACATCAACATTATAAAAAAAGTCACCGAAATGAATGAAATATTTCCGACTACCAGAGACCTTTTATCCAGGCCCTTCTATCTTTACATCATACCTTACAATTTACACTGAAGTGTTTGTCAGTGAATGAACAGTGTCATCTTTCAGACAGTTCCTCTACCACTGCACTCCAGGGCGGCATATGGATAAGGGAACATCTAAATATTTCCGTGCGAGCTCTGATTTCTCTTATTTTATAAAGATGATCATTCCTCCCCATGAAAGTTGGAGCAAACATACATTTTGCGTTCGGAGAAGGAAGCTGAAATGTTATGAAAAGACTTCGCGTCTTCGAGAAACAAAATTGTTTTAACTATTGTCACCCAACTTATTTCACTCTCTCCCTATTCCTCTATAAAAAAATACTGTTAGAACTTTTTCCGTGTCTTCCATCAACCTTGTCTGGCGAGGTTCCCACACTACTGCGTTGAAATGCTCCAGAAGATGAAGGACGAGCGAAGCGTAGGCAGTCTCTTGCTGCACTTTTTAGTTGTTCTGACCGTAAAATGCAATCTTTGGTTCGCCTTCCCTAACATTCCAATTTAATTTATTCGAAACTGTTAGTGCTGTGGTCTATGCCAGCCAAGCTAATATGATGGATTTGTTCAGTGTACTAGAGCAGATTAATGTAATTCTCAGAATAATTCTCCAAATAATGAACGTTGTCTTAAAACACATAACAAAAGTGTCACATATTACGGCATAAGGAAATGCGTTCTCAATTTTTAGTCAGAGTCGTTGCCGAAATTGTCTATACAGGGGAACGGGCGGAGGCGGCCGCCGTAAGCAAACACTTGAACGGCGTTAGTTTACTTACCAAACTCTCTAACAAGCCAGAGGGAAATGCTGTAGCAATAACATCAGATAGGAACCACAGGAATTTTCGTATGTGTTTCGGGAGATGTGAGGCACTGTCACACCGAATTTCCAGCGAACAACTACGTGGGAAAAAGATAGCCAGCTTCGTTAACGTTACAGAGAGAGATACATGCTGCATGGGAGCACTACATTTGGAGGTTTCCGTTCGTATTGGACATAGCCGCGAGAAAAAAAATATTGTGGAATCGGTCCAAAAATTTGTACATGAGAAACCTATCCCATCTTTCAGTAATTAGTTTCTTCTCAACTCCGACCAATCAGGATCTGAAGGGGAAGTGCATATGAAAGGGACCTCAGAAATTGGAGTTGCTGTTTCAAGATCAGCTAACATCAAAGCCTTAACACATCCATATAAAATTACGTCGACTGTTAATTTTTATGATAAAATGCCTGGAAAGTCTGTTACTGTGCTGAGAGAATTTGGAGGTACACTGCCTCCTACGATTCTCTCTCTTGTGCAGTAGGGAATATTTAAGTCAAAGCATGTAAGAGCAGGAAAATGGGCGAAGAGGACTAAAATTGTTGTATGAGCACTGCTCTTGGGAAATAGCCGGTGAAAACAGCTTGCTTCTGCTTTATTCCTGGTCTGCATGTAAAAATCATACACCTTTACAACAAACTACGCCCCCGAAATGCATGTTGTGACACTGCAGTTCATACCATCTGAAACGACTGGACAAATTCAGTCTGGTTATTTGCTATTTCCGTGACTATCAAACGTATTATCGCATTGTCTGCAGTTACGCTTTAAACGACTGCCAGTTTCGTGATAAGCTCCAAGACAGACTGTTTCACATTCGGTAGCACGCCATTACATTCCATCAGTTCTCATCACCCCATTGCACCCACATGATTCTACACATTCTTTAAGAGTGACCGTAATCTATGGTTTGTAGCTCCCAAGGCACGAACATTTGTGATAACTGCGGAGCGCCATTTTTCATTCGGTGTTCGCGGTATAAGTTAAAAATGGCTCTAAGCACTATGGGACTTAACATTTGAGGTTATCAGTCCTCTAGAATTATAACTATTAAAACGTAACTAACCTAAGGACATCACACACAGCCATACCCGAGGCAGGATTCGAACCTGCGACCGTAGCAGCCGCGTGGTTCCGGACTGAAAGGCCTAGAACGGCTCGGCCACAGCGGTCGGCGTAAGTTAATGATTTGTTTTGACATTTTCTTGAATGTCGACAATGTTCGATTTATGAACTCTAATACATACACCCCATAAGGTTGACCTCTGCACCTCCAGAACACTCGTTTTCTGTCGCCCTCCTGATGCGCATGGTGACTTATTAGCAGTTATTATGTTCCCTGACGTAACACTTTCAAATGAGTCTTACTAATGATTGAATACGCTACCTCACACTGAAGGGGTTCCTTCTTAGTTATATTCAACGTCACCCTCCGCTACTACCGCTCTAGGGAAACACCAGTAATAAGTCAAGGTCACCCCCAGGCCCTTCCTTCCCCCTCTCTCCCTTCCCTCCTTTCCCATCCTCGTAAGACCAACAAAATTCATGTAACCCACCCTCCCCCGCTCTGCATTTATAACTAGATCATCTGAGTCGGTGGGTTCATTTTGGAGCTATGCATCATAGGGAGATAATCATGGTGTGGCTATTTGTTGATCAAAATTAATCTATTGTAGCTACGTTAAATCATGTGGATTGAGGTCTGGGGTATTGATATTGGTTAATAACAAATTAAAGGTACTACTGTGTGATTTTTGTCACTTGTGCACCAGCCGGAGACCATACTGAGGCAGGTATGTAAGTACTCTCATGATCCACGTTCTCAGTATTTTCCACAATTTTACGTAGTTTTCCATATTTTTTACACTTTTTTTTACAGTTTTACATATTTTTGAATATTTTGCGCAAATTTAGAACCACACAAGTTTCGTCCCACTGCTCCCAACATCACTTCGACATTATGTTGCGTCACACTGTGTCATATTAAAGTCATGGTGCTCTCAGCCGGTCACACGTGCCCAAAAGTATCCGAATTATTTATCATTGCTAAGCCTTCCCTACATTATTGGTGTGTGTGTGTGTGTGTGTGTGTGTGTGTGTGTGTGTGTGTGTGTGTGTGTGTGTGTGTGTGTCATCAAATGTACACTGACGAGCCAAAACATTATGACCACGCCGGCCGTAGTGGCCGAGTGGTGCTAAGCGCTTCAGTCTGGAACCGCGCGACTGCTACGGTCGCAGGTTCGAATCCTGCCTCGGCCATGGGTGTGTGTGATGTCCTTAGGTTAGTTAGGTTTAAGTCGTTCTAAGTTCTAGGGACTGATGACCTCAGATGTTAAGTCCCATAATGCTGAGAGCCATTTGCAGCCATTATGACCACCTCCTTAATAGCATGTTGGGCCATCTTTGGTACCCAATACAGCATCGATACTGCACACTATCGATTCTACTATTTGTTGGTACATTTGTGGAGGTAAGTGGCGTCAGATGGCTACACACAAGTCTTGTAATTCCCTTAATAATTGAGGACCAAATTGTGTACGAGATAATAGCGCCCGACAGCGACCCTGAAGGGTTCCATCGGATTCACCTCACGCGAATCTGGTGTATAAGACAGCAACGTAATTTCGCTATCATGCTCTTGAAACCACTGTAGCACGATTCTGGTTTCGAGACACCGACAGTTATATTGCTGAAAGTTGACATCAGCGTCAGGGGCGACATCAAGCATGAAGGGGCGCAGGTGGTCCGCAGCTGAAATGATGTCTTCGATTACTACCACAAGTCCCATGCAAGTGCAGGAGACTGCCTCCCATGGCATAGCACTGCTCCCACCAGCCTGCGTCCACGGTGTGTTGCATATTTGGAGCCGCCGTCCGGCTCGATGATGTGTAGCAAGAAACATAATCCATCCGAAGAGCCAACACGTTTCCCGTGGTCCACGTTCGAATCCCGATGGTCTCGTGCTCCCTGCAATAGTAACTGACGGTGTCGTTTGGTCAGTATGTGAACATGTCTGGGTCGTCTGCTGTGGAGTTCCATGTTCAACAACGTACCGTGAACCGGTGTGCTCCGAAACACTTGTGCGTTCACCAGCTTTGTGCTCTTTCGACGGAGATGCTACACATCACCAACTATCCTACTTTACACTGCAGACAAGCCTCCACACACCACGTTCTCTGAAGAGTCCTACACGTGTATCCACTTAGCGTCTAGGGGTAGGTTCACTGTTGTTCTGCCTCTCTCCGTAGATGCTCACGACAGTGCCAAGCGAACATTCGACGACCTTCACCGTTTTACAGGCTCTGAGTAATAATAGTCTGCCTTTTGTCAAAGTTGCTTACCTCAAACTAGTTCAAATTTGAAATCCGTGTCTTCGCTAGGGTGATCCCCCATCCGTCTCTCCTGCCCCTACCTACATTCTTTACCGCGTCATGGGCCCACAACGCCACCACGCGTCCGTTAAAAATGTTTACGTTATGTGATTTGAAGTTGATGGTTCAAATGGTTCTGAGCACTATGGGACTTAACTTCTGAGATCATCAGTCCCCTAGAACGTAGAACTACTTAAACGTAACTAACCTAAGGACATCACACACATCCATGCCCGAGGCAGGATTCGAACTTGTGACCGTAGCGGACGCTCGGTTCCAGACTGTAGCGCCTAGAACCGGTCGGCCACCTCGGATGGCTTTAAAGTTGATATTTGCTAACTGATACTGCCTAAAATGGAGGTATATCACTCTCTGTATGCCTAGTCAGGGAAGACTGTTAGTTTCCGTCAGTCAAGAAATCTTAGTCTGCATGACCTGCGTTTGAATCCATATGCAGAACGAGACGGTTCGTCGTGTCATTTGAAGTTCATACATATTCTCAACTGGCTGCTCGTGAATAACTTAAATTTTTAATGTCATTTTGTGTTAAATATCAAGTACGGTATGTTACTTTGAAGAGGAAATCATGAATACGACGAACTTACTACGTTCATTACCTATCTGACGTAATAGTGAGAGTGGTAACATTTCAGGTATGTCATTTATTGCAATTAATGCGAGCTTAAAAGCCTCAAGGACAGTCTTATCTGTGATAAGGTGTTCCTTGATATTTCTAGTATCGTGGTATTACTTTACATCTTGAATTATTGCGATACAGAGCAGTGTTTTCTAATGGTCACTTGTTGGAACCCTTTTCAATAGTCAAACGACTGTACCAAGGACTGATTAGAGGACCTGCTAGACAGCTGCATTATGTGGGTTGCATGCGAATCAGGCGAAATGCAATTCAGGTCGTTCAGGTACTTTTGATCATGACGGTACGTTTGAACATTTTATTTCGGTTGTTCCTATGTGATACATGTACCTTTGCGAATATATCATTTCTTAGAGCGCATGCTATTACAGCGTGATTACCTGTATATACATTAATGCAATAAATGCTCAAAATCATATCCGTCAACCTCAATGCATTTGGGAATACCAGTAACGACATTCCTCTCAACAGCGAGTAGTTCGACTTCCGTGATGTTCGCACATGCATTGACAATGTGCTGACGCATGTTGTCAGGCGATGTCGGTGGATCACGATAGCAAATATCCTTCAACTTTCCCCACATAAAGAAATCCAGGGACGTCAGATCCGGTGAACATGCGGGCCATGGTATGGTGCTTCAACGACCAATCCACCTGTCATGAAATATGCTGTTCAATACCACTTCAACCGCATGCGAGCTATGTGCCGGACATCTATCATGTCGGAAGTACATCGGCACTCTGTCCGCCTCAGTAGCTGAGTGGTCAGCGTGACGGATTGCCGTCCTCTGGGCCCGGGTTCGATTCCCGGCTGGGTCGGAGATTTTCTCCGCTCAGGGACTGGGTGTTGTGTTGTGTTCATCATCATTTCATCCCCATCCGGCGTGCAGGTAGCCCAATGTGGCGCCGAATGTAATAAGACCTGCGATATGGCGGCCGGACCTGCCCCGCGAGGGGCCTCCCGGCCAATGACGCCAAACGCTCATTTCCATTTCCATCGGCACTCTGTCATGCAGTGAAACATCTTGGAGTAACATCGGTAGAGCATTACGTAGGAAATCAGCATACACTGCACCGTTTAGTTTGCCTTCGATAAAATGGGGGCCAATTATCCTTCCTTCCATAATGCCGCACCATACATTAACCCGCCGAGGTCGCTGATGTTCCACCTGTCGCAGCCATCGTGGATTTTCCGTTGACCAATAGTGCATATTATGCCGGTTTACGTTACCGCTGTTGGTGAATGACGCTTCGTCGCTAAATAGAATGCGTGCAAAAAGTCTGTCAACGTCCCGTAATTTCTCTTGTTCCCAGTGGAAGAACTGTACACGACGTTCAAAGTCGTCGCCATGCAATTCCTGGTGCATGGAAATATGGTACGGGTGCAATCGATGTTGATGTAGCATTCTCAGCACTGACGTTTTTGAGATTCCCGACTCTCGCGCAATTTGTCTGCTGTTCGTGTGCGGATTAGCCACGACAGCAGCTAAAACACCCACTTGGGCATCTTCATTTGTTGCAGGTCGTGGTTGACGTTTCACATGTGGCTGCACACTTCCTGTTTCCTTAAGTAACGTAGCTATCCGGCGAACGGTCCGGACACTTGGATGATGTCATCCAGGATACCGAGCAGCATACATAGCACCCGCTCGTTGGGCATTTTGATCGCAATAGCCATGTCTCAATACGATATCGACTTTTCCGCAACTGGTAAACGGTCCATTTTAATACGGGTAATGTACCACGTAGCAAATACCGTCCCCACTGGCGGAATCTTACGTGATACCACGTACTTATACGTTTGTGACTATTGCAGCGCCATCTATCAGAAAGCGAAAAATGTGGTCCAACTAAAACATTCATATTTCTTTACGTACTACACGAATATGTAATAAAAATGGGGGTTCCTATTTAAAAAAACGCAGTTGATATCCGTTTGACCTACGGCAGCGCCATCTAGTGGGCCAACCATAGCGTCATCTGGTTTGCTCCTTCTAGCTACACACGTTTCCTTCTTTGTAGTTTTTTCGTTTGATGCTTATTTCGTGAGATATTTGGCCCGATCACTATCAATGGACCACCCTGTATATATATATATATATATATATATATATATTAGCGATTTATTAATCTATTAATTGGGTATGTCGTTAAATAGGGATGACTTGTCACACTAATGCGCTCTGCACTGCAGCTTATCGATCATCACTGAGCGGTGAAGACTGCCAGAGCACATATATCTCATTATCATCTTAATCGCAGGGTTCGCCATCAGTGTCTCGTGTGTGCCGTCGTGTTTAGTGCTCAGTGTTCACCGTCGCACTCCATCGTTCACCTGTGCCATCGACATCTTCAGTGTTTGTGCGTCGTGTCAACAGTTTGCAGTGTGGATTATCGTCGAGTCTGAACGGCTCCGTGTTTGTCTTTATGTGTCTACTGTTTTATTGCCCACCGTTCTGTAACTTATGTGTATTCTTACTGTTTTTTCTCATTGTGTATTCTATGGCTGAAGAGCAGCGTAGAATGCTGCTGACAGCCTGCCTGTTGTACAGGTTTTAAAATAACAATAAAGAAAAAAAACCGCAAGGTTTACCCCAACGTAATCAGTGCCGAACTGGCTCAGCATTGCATAGGACTTGCTTCCCATCATTTGTCTCCTCTACTTCAGTGGGCGCCACTGTCACTTCATATAACACCTTCTAATTATTTCCTCTGGCGTTTCGCTAAGGAAGTGCGTGCGTGGCTCCATTGCGAAGCACGAAGAGCTGCAAGAAAAGATCATTAAAGCGGTAGCTGATGTCGACCACGACGTCTTGGGCTGCGTGTGGGATGAGTTTGTCTTATTGATATTTGTCACTTCACTAACGGTACCAATGTGGAACACTTGTGATAAGAATCGGAAACTTTATGAGATGATGTATCCACACTCGTCTGTTTCTTTGTTGTTGTTGTTTTTGGGGGAGACAGCGAGATCATCGGCCTCATCGGATTAGGGAAGGACGGAGAAGGAAGTCGGCCGTGCCCTTTCAAAGGAACCATTCCGGCATTTTCCTGGAGCGATTTAGGGAAATCACGGAAAACCTAAATAAGGATGGCCGGACGCCGGATTGAACCGTCGTCCTCCCGAATGCGAGTCCAGTGTGCTAACCACTGAGCCACCTCACTCGGTCTGCGTCTGTTTTCTGCATTGCTTCTAGTTTTCGCTCATTTGTCATCTGAAACGCTGGAGGTATTTATGAATAAACCTACAGCTGGGAAACGTCAGTGCACGTTATCTGTGGCATCATTTTGTTCCTGTGAATCACTCAGTGTAGTGAAGCTTTCTCCAGTGCTAATCTTGTGAACGAAACTGCAGTATATTTTTCGAAGGGAACACCAGCACCACCTCTTAGAGGGGGCAGCGGGCCGAATTTCTCATTAGAGCAACGAAGCCCCAGGGGGTAGGTTTCTTTCGCCTCTGAAAGAAGACACGTATAGCGCACTGCGAAGAATGGGGGCAGAGGCCGGCGTGCGGGCTGGATCGCCGCCGCGAAGTTGGCGCATGCGCCGAAACCACAGGCGGCTTTTCTTGCGGGGGCAGCACACCGGGGAGCGCTTCGGTTCTTGCGGAGCGCAGACCAGCGCGGCGGATCGTAAATTGAGCGGCTGTCGGCCGGCGGCCGCGGCCGTGGAATAAGTTGTTTCTTCAAAAGTAGGACCGCGAGGGCCAGCGAAGAGTGCGTGGGTCTTGGGGCGCGGGAGGGAGAGGCGGAGGGGGAGGGGGCAGAGAAATGGCGGGCGAAAAGGCCGGCGGGGGCGCGCGGACCGAGTTCTCTCTCCGACTGGATATTTATGAGCAGTTGCTCGACAGCGGTCGATGCGCTTCTGGGGTTCCTTTAAGGGGTCAGGGTTCGCTCGCGACCACTGTGAGCAACCGATCCGTCCGCCGACGTCGCATACGTAAAAACAATATAAACAAGAGCAACAGGCATCGCAAAGAGATATAGGGCGCAACATGAATTGAAAAGATGGCTTTCTCGAGTTCCTGGCTAAACAAGAACACGTCCCCTCCGCCTGAAACCACGAATCTGCGTCATTTATTCTATTTGATCAATGAAAATTCTGGAGCGGAACTGATTGCACAGAATATCGCACACAGGAGTATCTGATGAAAAACCTTAGCCAAAACGTGTGTTTGGTATTTTCTGTGCTCTGGAACCCTAGCGAGCATATTTGTGAGGTAATAATGTGTTTAAATACTTTATAACATGAAATAAGACAAAAGCAGGTATTTCATTAGATTATTTATATTTTGGATATAATACTATGTATTATTCAGATGATGCCTTTTAGCCTCGTTAATCAGTCTGTTCCTGCTGTGGACTTTTCTTCATCGTCATTTTCAGGTTAAGGGATCAGCCTATTATGACCTCCTCTTGAGAGCAGTAAATGTAAAGTTTCTTTTAAGGAAAGTTTTGCTGGCTTTCTTTGACTTCGCACCCACACCGATTATCATTGGCTCAGATGTCAGTAGCAGCTTGTTTATTGTGCCGAGATTGCATTCTTATCGTGAGAATTTCCTGTCAAATGTTTGTATGTACAGACGAAAGTGCTTATTCCTTGCCTCTGCTGCTTCTTCTGATAAACTGCCTATGGGTAAGAGGGCATGTTCAATCATAGCTGGGCCATACACGAAAATCTTGTGTTTAGCGGGTGACATAGAATGCATTGGATACAAATCAACAAACAGACTTCTGTATTAACAGAATAAGCAGAAAATTTGTCTGTGTCTTGTATCCACTGAACCTCTAGAAGAACCTTGAATCGGTAGATGAGTATCTACATCTGTTATTTCTGCTGATGTTTCAAAATCAGCGAAAAATCTTCTGATGGTATTTCCATCACTGATGTTTCCATAGCCTTGCTTGAGAATATCTACAGTTAAACCCAATCCACTTATAAATATTTCTCCTGTGAAGTTTTTCTTCTGTTGTACAAGTTTGTTTCTTCTTTTGGAGGAATTTTTCACTTCCTGATGTTTATTTTGTACGGAAAATGCAACAAAAATTCCGAAAATCTGATTTAGGCATTGAGTAGAGACAGACCAAATTAATGACCTGCTGTATTCACTACTTCGATTTTTGAGGAATAACTGAATTCCTTTGAAGTAGATTTGAGAATGTACCATCTCAACCTCGATACTGTCTGTGTTGCTGCGCCGACCAGAGTGGCCGAGCGGTTCTAGGCGCTACAGTCTGGAACTGCGTGACCACTACGGTCGCAGGAGCGAATCCTGCCTCGGGCATGGACGTGTGTGATGTCCTTAGGTTAGTTTAGTTTAAGTGGTTCTAAGTTCTAGGGGACTGATGACCTCAGAAGTTAAGTCCCACAGTGCTCAGAGCCATTTCAACCATTTTGTGTTGCTGCATTGCAGACGTTTGCATCTACCACAGTCTCAGGGTCGTAGGAAATGGTAGATTGATAACTACTGGCCATTAAAATTGCTACACCAAGAAGAAATGCAGACGATAAACAGGTATTCATTGGACAAATATATTATACTAGAACTGAAATGTGATTATATTTTCACGCTATTTCGGTGCATAGATCTTGAGAAATCGGTACCCAAAACAACCACCTCTGGCCGTAATATCGGCCTTGACAGGCCTGGGAATTGAGTCGAACAGTGCTTGGATGGTGTGTACAGGTACAGCTGCCCATGCAGCTTCAACACGATACCACAGTTCGTCAAGAGTAATGACTGGTGTATTGCGACGAGCCAGTTGCTCGGCCACCATTAACCAGACGTTTCCAGCTGGTGAGAGATCTGGAGAATGTGCTGGCCAGGGCAGCAGTCGAACATTTTCTGTATCCAGAAAGGCCCGTACAGGACCTGCAACATGCGGTCGTGCATTATCCTGCTGAAATGTAGGATTTCACAGGGATCGAATGAAGGATAGAGCCACGGGTCGTAACACACGTGAAATGTTATGTCCACTGTTCAAAGTACCGTCAATGCGAACAAGAGGTGACCGAAACGTGTAACCAATGGCACGCGATACCATCACGCCAGGTGATACTCCAGTATGGCGATGACGAATACACGCTTCCAATGTGCGTTCACCGCGATGTCGCTAAACACGGATGCGACCATCATGATGCTGTAAACAGAACCTGAATTCATCCGAAAAAAATGACGTTTTGCCACTCGTGCACCCAAGTTCGTCGTTGAGTACACCATCGCAGGCGCTCCTGTCTGTGATGCAGCGATAAGTGTAACCGCCATGGTCTCCGAGCTGATAGTCCATGCTGCAGCAAACGTCCTCCAACTGTTCGTGCAGATGGTTGTTGTCTTGCAAACGTCCCCATGTGTTGACTCAGTGATCGAGACTTGGTTGCACGATCCGTTACAGCCATGCGGATAAGATGCCTGCCATCTCGACTGCTAGTGATACGAGGCCGTTGGGATACAGCACGGCGTTCCGTATTACCCTCCTGCACCCACCGATTCCACCTTCTGCTAACACCCATTGGATCTCGACCAGCGCGAGCAGCAGTGTCGCGATACGTTAAACCAAAATCGTTATAGGCTACAAACCGACCTTTATCAAAGTCGGAAGCGTGATGGTACGCATTTCTCCTCCTTACACGAGGCATCACAACAACGTTTCACCAGCCAACGCCGGGCAACTGCTGCTTGTGTATGAGAAATCGGCTGGAAAGTTTCCTTATGTCAACTCGTTGTAGGTGTCGCCACCGGCGCCAGCCTCGTGTGAATGCTCTGAAAAGCTAGTCATATGCATATGACAGCATCTTCTTCCTGTAGGTTAAATTTCGCGTCTGTAGCACGTCATTTTCGTGGTGTAGCAATTTTAATGGCCTGTAGTGGACTTACAATATACACAGACACAGTTAAAGGACGCTTACACATAGCTTTTGGCCACAGTCTTCATCAGTAAAGAGAGAGAGACACACCATTCACAGACACAAACAGGCACACCTCACGCACACACGACCCCCATCTCCAGTGTCTCATCGGAATGTCTCTACACACTCCACCTGAAAACTATCGTCTCTCCCCACCCATACACTGCCATCCGTTCCCCTTCCCCACCACCACCACCAGATTGCTGCTTGCATCCCATGTGATACTTGCATTGCCGCCCGAAATGCTGGAGCTGGTAGTCGTGTGTGCATGAGGTGTGTTTGCTTGTGTGTGTGCGTCTCTCTTTAGTGATGAAAGCTGTGATCCAAAGCTCTATGTATGTATGTATCTTTGAATTCTGCCTGTTTGCAACTTATCGTTTCTTCATTATGGTAAGTAGCAATAAGTCTTTACCTACATTGTTGGTATTCCTACTTGGAGTTTCCATTGTTTTATAGTCTCAGTATTTTATTCACAATTCATCAGATTTTTTTACAATTTTTGTTTCTTATAATGTTTCAATTAAACAATGTCCGCAGCTCGTGGTCTTGCGGTAGCGCCCTCACTACCCGTGCACGGAGTCCCGGGTTCGATTGCCGGCAGGGTCAGGAATTTTCCATGCCTCGAGATGACTGGGTGTTGTGTCGTCTTCATCATCATTCATCCCCGTTGCGGTCGGGGGAAGGCAATAGCAAACCACCTCCGCTAAGACCTTGCCTAGTAGACGGTGCGGTCTTCCGCATCGTCCCCTACGCTCCTCGGAGCAAGGGACCTCACCATCATCATCATCATCATCATCATCATCAGTGACATCAGCTGTTTTATTAGTAAATCTGACTCTCACTGATCCGCAATAGTGACGACCTGATGGTGTAGGATTTCCCCCAACGCTTAGGTCTTTAATCATGAGATTAATACGTTACAGAAACAATAAAGACGACTGGATTCCGTCCGCATCAGAATCGTGGTTGTTTTCAAATTTTTGTCTTTTAGTGAATTAACTATTAACCATGACAACTCCACTTGCAGGTAAGTTCCAATACATTTATGCCATCATTTGGAAGATCAGTTAAAATCTGTTCCAAATAAAATATTAATTGCTTATATGTGATTAATCAAGGTTTCAAGTTGAACGTCCGCACATGTGGCGGTCACCTGATAGGATTCAGTCAAAGGGTAGTACTTCTTTTTGTTCTCTTGAAGGATACTATAATAGGAACAGACCGTATCAGCTGTTCGGATTATGCCCTGTTGTTTCCTTGTCAGCGAAGCTTCCACGAAGATTGACAAGGTATTGATAAGTGACAGCGTTATTGTTATTTCTTATTGTTTTTGCTTGCACGGTTCTATGAGTCCGATCTAACGCTCGTCTGTATTTAGTTCTTCGTGTAGGAGATAAAGTAATATCTTTAACCACTTTTGAACACTGAACATTTCCACATTCTCGGAGCGTCATTTGACTGGTATGCATTTATTTTGGACTTTAATGCTGTCCCTGGACTGCTGTGTCATACGCCTATTACTGCGTTGCTTAACTCTACGAATGGATTTGATTTCCTACCAGTTGGAGTTGTTCAGCATCGAAATTTAATGATACTTTGCAGCCAGTGATTGTTATTTTTCAATAAGGCACTTTCAGCTTCGTCTGCAGCAAACCATCGTTTCTTTAATTGTGACATTGTATAAGACAGTTTATATTTAAAACCTTTACTTTCTTCATAATACACAATTTTCTACAGTGCCAAATCTTTTTACAAACGATTTTTCAGAACTGCTCTTCATAAGGTCATAGAGGTCTTCTCTTGTCATAATTCACTTTCGAAGGACCTACGATAAAAGAACTGCTTTCAGAATCCATTTCGGAGATAATATATCTTATCGCTAACAATTCATTATTCTAAAACAATTGTACAAAATCAAACTGCGGTAATCAGCGGCTACTTCTTTAAATTTCCAGTGGAAGAATGATTTTATTATCAAACTGCATTCATAAACGTAGAGTGATTTCAAGCCATTAGAGAAGCTTCAGATACGCTGAAAGTGGGACGTAAATACAAACTTTCCACGGCGTATCAGTGCACAGTAAGCATACAATACAATGCCTCAGCAATGTCCCATCTATCAGACTACCGCAGGAAGTTGTGCATTCCGGGAATTACTTGAATTTGAAAAATGGACTTTTGGCCAGTTTTAGGTCAAAATACCACTATATTCGTTGGGAAATTTTGTTGAAGGTTGTACAGACGTCGCTCGTGGTTTCCATACTGAGTAAGGCTACGACAAATACCAACTGGAACTAGTTCCCAGCGTTCACTAAAGAGTTTACAGACTGTAGCTCTAATCATTTTGGTAATGAACTACTAAATCACACCAAGAGCTATCTCTAAGGTGAACAGGTAGTATATTTGGCGACCGAAGTTATACTTTCAGACATTCTATGACAGAAAACACTACTGTAAGTGACGCATTTCTAAGCGACCTTTAATACAGCGTATGTTAGCTTAGTGTTATTCATCTGAGAAAGTGATGTTTCTCGAAATCACAGGCCCTGAGCTATGATTGGCTGACAGAAGCAAACCGAGCAGCTTCCATGCTGATGTGCGAGGTCTGCAACGCTAACAGGTCGTGTTTGTTTTGTTTTCGTATTCACGTCTGCCTATTACAAAAATATGCTGTTAATATACGGTGCAGCATTAAAGAGGTCAGATAAACGCGTCATTTTTAGTGCGATTTGTATTCCCAACGTTCGGGGAATGTCATATCGGTGACTGAACATGTTACAGTAAATGTTGAAAATACATATATAAGTATTCTTGACCGAATTTCCACTATTTTTGTTTTCCGTTGATGTTCAGGTCGGCTCTCGGCGCTACACGTGCACCTTATGTTCATTTTCCAATATTTTTCTTAATGAACTGCACACGTAGCGTATGTTGAGCTATTTCGGGACTCACGGTTATCTACACTTATTGACAAGAAACTAAAAACTTACAAAACTCAAGCACAGTACCCTAAACAAAACAAACTTGCTAATTGCGTCCTTAATGTCGTAAACGCCTTCACCAAACTAGGAAGTCCTTAGCTACTACAGGTAAAAGGCCGTATTTTGAAAGCTAAATTTCTATAATCGTTTGAATCTTCCGGTAGTTGATGCTACTTAAATTACTCTATTCTAGTGCGCTCTAGCGAGTCATTTACAACTATTTGGAACCATGACTTTCCTGCAGAACTGGCAGTGCCGAAAGCAAAACAAAGAACTATCTTTAACACCATCAAGGAATTTGTATTGCGACGAGCTCTAATGCATGCATGTAGCGTATTGGTTAGTGTTGTTGACTGACACGCTACGGGTTGCCAGTTCAAACCCTGCCAAACCCTACCGTCTAGTACTTATCGTTTGTGGACAACTCTCAAATTTTACTGTGCTTTTAATGTTTGTATAATTTGAAATTTTCGAAGTTTGCATAAGTAGTAGCACTCCCGACCAGGAGTTGAGTTCTGTTCTGTTCTAGACACATATGTCAATTTGGTAGCACCATGCCTGAATTAATGGATTACGCCTTTTTGTAAGTCTCAGCTTGTTCTGAGTAAAGTATGTATGCATTTTTGCTGACTCAGTGATTTATGGGAGACTGAGAAAGTAGTGACTCGCTGGCTAAGCACGTGGGCAAGCCCCGATTTTCTCAGGATTGTCAAGTCTGTCAAATATGAAATAGCATCACTGTACTCGCGCAGACGTCAGCGGTGCTGAGTCAGCAAGAATGTCCGGAATTATTCAGGACTATTTAGGTTGGAAGAATGGTTATAAAAGTGGGAACAACCACTCGTAGTGAATAATTTGATGATGGACAACCTTAGCCGACATTTGAGCGCCTTCTTCGGACACGCAAGTAACTTTCGGTCTCCAAAACATGTATGTGTAAGATCTATATTACTATTAACAACTGAATATTTGTTCCACCAACTGATTAATTGCTATGAGTAAATGTTGCAGAATATACACTCCTGGAAATGGAAAAAAGAACACATTGACACCGGTGTGTCAGACCCACCATACTTGCTCCGGACACTGCGAGAGGGCTGTACAAGCAATGATCACACGCACGGCACAGCGGACACACCAGGAACCGCGGTGTTGGCCGTCGAATGGCGCTAGCTGCGCAGCATTTGTGCACCGCCGCCGTCAGTGTCAGCCAGTTTGCCGTGGCATACGGAGCTCCATCGCAGTCTTTAACACTGGTAGCATGCCGCGACAGCGTGGACGTGAACCGTTTGTGCAGTTGACGGACTTTGAGCGAGGGCGTATAGTGGGCATGCGGGAGGCCGGGTGGACGTACCGCCGAATTGCTCAACACGTGGGGCGTGGGGTCTCCACAGTACATCGATGTTGTCGCCAGTGGTCGGCGGAAGGTGCACGTGCCCGTCGACCTGGGACCGGACCGCAGCGACGCACGGATGCACGCCAAGACCGTAGGATCCTACGCAGTGCCGTAGGCGACCGCACCGCCACTTCCCAGCAAATTAGGGACACTGTTGCTCCTGGGGTATCGGCGAGGACCATTCGCAACCGTCTCCATGAAGCTGGGCTACGGTCCCGCACACCGTTAGGCCGTCTTCCGCTCACGCCCCAACATCGTGCAGCCCGCCTCCAGTGGCGTCGCGACAGGCGTGAATGGAGGGACGAATGGAGACGTGTCGTCTTCAGCGATGAGAGTCGCTTCTGCCTTGGTGCCAATGATGGTCGTATGCGTGTTTGGCGCCGTGCAGGTGAGCGCCACAATCAGGACTGCATACGACCGAGGCACACAGGGCCAACACCCGGCATCGTGGTGTGGGGAGCGATCTCCTACACTGGCCGTACACCACTGGTGATCGTCGAGGGGACACTGAATAGTGCACGGTACATCCAAACCGTCATCGAACCCATCGTTCTACCATTCCTAGACCGGCAAGGGAACTTGCTGTTCCAACAGGACAATGCACGTCCGCATGTATCCCGTGCCACCCAACGTGCTCTAGAAGGTGTAAGTCAACTACCCTGGCCAGCAAGATCTCCGGATCTGTCCCCCATTGAGCATGTTTGGGACTGGATGAAGCGTCGTCTCACGCGGTCTGCACGTCCAGTACGAATGCTGGTCCAACTGAGGCGCCAGGTGGAAATGGCATGGCAAGCCGTTCCACAGGACTACATCCAGCAACTCTACGATCGTCTCCGTGGGAGAATAGCAGCCTGCATTGCTGCGAAAGGTGGATATACACTGTACTAGTGCCGACATTGTGCATGCTCTGTTGCCTGTGCCTATGTGCCTGTGGTTCTGTCAGTGTGATCATGTGATGTATCTGACCCCAGGAATGTGTCAATAAAGTTTCCCCTTCCTGGGACAATGAATTCACGGTGTTCTTATTTCAATTTCCAGGAGTGTACTTCACACTGCGTCTACATACCACCCCGTCAACGAATGTTTGAAGAACTACATCATTTGTATTCAAAATTCGACGTAAGCAGCAAATCTCAAAGAAAGTAATGTAAATCTGAGATCTTTTAACTACTGTTTCTTCAGCTTATGCAAATCGTTCACGAAGGCTCTTCTCTTAACTTTTGTTTTACGTGTTTCTTTTCCATCCCTGTGACTGCTACTACATCGTTGTTTCCTAAGGCATACTTTTCTTCTCGTTCAGTGTTGTAGAGCAAGGGAAAAAAAGCAGTAGATGTGTCACCGAGCAGCAGAGAATCAGCACTGTTTGAAAGACGGCAGCAGAAAGTTCCTGGTAGACAAAGAAAAATTATCTCAGTAGTCTGAACAACATCATCATCTTCGATTATGAAAACTTATTGAATCAGTTGTAATGGGTGAAGCAGGACCAGAACGCTAAAATTAGATGATTTTGAGTGGATCGCTGTCGATGCTACATTGAGAAGTGGTATATGTACTGGTGTTTTAGATATTAGGCTTGGCTTGAGAGAACCTAGGTATATCTTGAATGCCTGTTTCCACATTTTATGGAGCAAAGAACGTAAAAGCAAACAACCAATTTCTCACGTCCTAATCAGGGAAAGAATGGCTGATATACGTGAATACAGAGAAAGCAAGTTTAGTGCCGGCCAAACTTCGTGGTGTTTAGTACTCAACTAACGATACTAACAAGCTGTTAAAAGACATGACAATTTCAAACGAGAGATTCTGGTTGTGTGTTGTAGGAAATAGTTCATCTGCCTGGTAACCGTAATGAAACAGGCTTCTAAGCAGAACTGTCCAAAGTGTTGAAAGATCAACAGGCCGTAATAAACACCCACTCAAAGACAAATTCCTGCCTCACTTCGCCAATTTTAGCAGGTTTACATCCTGTAATTGAGGATGAGCGACGTGAGCTTACATATTGCCGATATGAAAACGAATAAAACTTTGCCAATGTACCCTTACCTTAAGCATGTTCACATTTTCGAAAAACAAAAGAAAAATGTCTCTGAAAACTTTTTCAGCATCCAATATCCGCAATATGAATGGATGGTCATAAATGATAAGAGAAATACGAAAGAATTTATAGTAAAACTATTGCATATTACATAACACGTTGCAAGAAATTTGTGTCTCTACTAATGTTGCAGGATAATAATGAAGATACATGTCATTTCTGTTACTTTAAAAACCTTTCATGCAAGCATGCAACAGTGTGGCTCCTTCTCATCAGTTAGTTGTAGTAGTTGGGCGATGTGTTTATATTTTTATCGCAAAGAAAAGCAGGATATATCTTCAGTTGACTGTGCACCGTTCGAACCAGTCACCAGTGACATGCCTATTGGCAAAAATGAGTTTACGAACTCGCAGCATATTGCAGATGGTTTTAAAATGGACACAGGTAACTCAAATAAGACATTATCAAAAAGTAAAGAAAAAAAAGAGACTTCTTAATGAAACTTATGACGGAGCTACAACCATTTATTTCAAGAACGAGTTTGAAAAGGTTACAAATTTCAGTAACAAACTGAGGCTATCTTTTGTGATTTATGACGAAACGGAATATGTATTAGGATTAGCTGCTACTTGCAATCGTAGCAGTAGCAGTGGCTCGCTCTCCGGTCATGTACATGTGTAGCATTGCCTACTATATACATTATGGCTATGAAGAGAGACATTCTCAAATTAAACTCTATAGAGGCACCGATCTCGTGAAGTGATTCACTGAAGGACTGTACGCAATCATTGGCACTGTGAATGTCCTTTATCTACAAAATAAAAAGATCGTGGTAAGTCCTGTGGAAGACTCGGCGTTTCCATGAACAGAGATTTGCCATATCTGTAGGAAACCGACTGAGGAAGTGATCTAAAGCAAATATGTCACAATCATTTCACCAGAGTGAACCGAGGCACAACCCGTCCAGACTCCAGTGTAAATTATAAGTGTCATTAAACTGTACACGTCGCATGCCGCAATCTTAGCAGTTACAACTAAAATTTCTCAATCACAAACGTTTGTGTACAAACGGTAACAGGTGATGAGAAGTTGATTAAACTAAATCTTGGAAAATTATAAATCATTTACAAAGAGTATTTCGGTAGAGCATCAGGAGAAGAGACGCAATATAAATTTTCGATTCATCGATTAAATTTATTGTCAAGAGAGCATCATATATGAAATCAGATGAACTCAAGATAGCAATCGAGAGTTCAGTTTTGTTAATCAGAAGGGAATTTTACCGTATGATTGTATGAGAAACGAATCGGCTCTGCAAGAAAATCGCCTGCCCACTATCGAAACGTTTCAAAGTTTGTTAATAGGCGAAACGATAACAGAGGCTGAGTACCAAAGAGTTTACAGTGTACGGAATGTATTCAAGTGCAACACACTAGGAGAATACCGGATTTATATTTGAAAACTGACAAACTGTTTACTACTACTACAGAAATTTCTTTTCTTTAAGATAAATGAATTACATCCTGCGCTTTATGTTACCCAATACGGCTTGGCATGGGCTGCACTGATGAAAATTAGGAAAGCAGAATTGTAGCTTATAACAGTAATTGAACAACTACAGATTGTTGAATGAGGAGTTGCAGGCGGAAATGTTCATTGTTCTTGCAGACGTGCAGTTGCCTACTACAGATTCATTATTGACTATAACGATAAAATCTGTGAATCTTAAACTATGTCTTGAAGTGAACAGACTTTAGAGCAGGGCAGTGTTGTAGCATCTTCCGGTATTTAATTTTCAATGGCTTCCTGCAGAGAGCGCAAAAGTATTATTTCGGTAGACGTACCAGACAATTCGAACATGAGATACTAATCATAAGTGAATCTAGAATGCCCCGAAAGTTTTCATGATTTATTTTCACGTTTTCACCTATGTACGAAAAACGGCATCACCAGAAGACATGAAGAAATCAAAGAAATTCTCATTTGTTGTAGTAACTGGAAACAATACGTAGAAAACAAGTTGATTTTGAAAAAAAAAAAAAAAAACGTTCATCAGATCTTATTATTTCAGCGAGATCCCTGGATGAAGCCACACATTTACATTAATGCACAAACGCCCATGACAGCTATCAATGAATTCAGGAAGAAATCTTTTAAACTAATAAATAAGAGTGTATTTTGAAAAATCGTGCAAAATCTTGGAAATAATATGGGACATATGTGGGACATAAGACTAGAAACTTTGTGGGAGATTCGGTAGGGGATAGCTGCATTACATTCAAAACAAAATATTCAAAGACGATCAGTTTTCATCAAGATGTAGTCACCGTTGAAATGAGCCACTGACAAACCGATTGCAGTTGCTGCTGTGATTTTGGATATATCTGAGACGGGTGTTACGATTAATCAAGGAAAACCCCCAGTTGGGAAACGGGGTCACAATTAGTTGGTTACTGTCGAGTTGCAATTTACAGTTTCTTTATTGATTACTTCAAACATTGAAAGTCATTTCTTTATCACTTGACCAGGAACAGATCCAAAAAAAAGCTAGTAGGCATGAGTGCCTTTTCAAAACAATTTACTTTACAGTTAACGGCCATGCCATATTACTTAAAACCGACTTTGATAAAACATTTGATAACAAATCAAAATCTTCCAAGTAATGAAATAAAAAACCACCAATTTGCATACAATTCGCTACCGAACATGTAGGGAGTCACCTTGTTTTAAACTTTGGCACAACAAGATATTGAGTTACAAGGGCTCGCTAACAGGGAGGCAGAACTAGGATTTAAAAGGATGCCAAGTAGATTAAAACAATCGCAGTAAAGATACAGTCATTCACCTTTTACATTAGCTAACAATTTTAGAGCCACGTAAGTTTAAAAACCCACCAATGGAAGGCAAACAATCTTTTTAAACAGTGACCAAAAACAATCTGAGTAAAATACAGCCATTTAACATTTTACAATAACTAACAACTTTAATACCATTTACTGCCACCAAGAATGTCCTGGGATAGAAATAATTAACCGACCGGGTGTAAGGGTGGCCACAATTGTCTCCCGAAGCATGCTCAGGCTGCAAGCGGACTAACAGACGCACAACGCATCACATCGACCTCACGCGAGGCCAGGGGAGGAGGAGGAGGAGGAGGAGGAGGAATCAAATCAGGAGCCATAATCCCTGCCCAAAATACATTCCCTCCCAGGCAGTACTAATAAGAAGCCAAAAGATCACTGTCTATAATTACACCGGCGACAGGGACAGGAAAGCTGAACGCAGGAGGCCAAAAGGCAGAAAAAATGTAATCTGAAACAATAATCACTGCCCAAAAATACACTTCCTACCGGGCAGTACTAATAAGAAGCGGAAAAGATCACTTGTCTATAAATACACCGGCGACAGGGAGAGGAAACCCGAACGCAGGAGGCCACAAGGCAGAAAAGACGCTGGTTGCACAAACCAAAATTCTTCAATTAACATCTAAACCTTTAACCAACTTAACTTGGAGTTTATCAGAGAAACAGCAGGTGAACTCCGATGCAAAAGGTTCCTCACACTCGACCGTGTACACGTCGCCAGCGTACCCAACTCGGCACAGTCACGCAGCCACGCGCTCTGTCACCGGAGCCCTCGTCTTCTCTGCACCCACGGCGGCGAAATACCACTCCTCAGGTTAGGCGAGTTACTAGTCCATCATTCCCGCCTCCAGACGGACAATTTAAAGACGTCCGTTGCCGCTCCCAGCAAGTAGTGACTCGGAACCACAGCCGTGGCCCCCGGGTGCTCACAGCAAGAGCTTACAGCCTTCGCCCCGTCAACTCGTCCCACTCGTCTCGCACAGCCAGGATAGACCACGCGGCTACTCCGAACAACGGCCAAATCTCCACCGCCACGCCACGCCGAGGTCTCATCGCACTACACTCTCCAATCCCAGACTTCAAAAACCGACCGACCGACCCACCACCGCACGGCAGCCAACCGGCCATCCCCCCAAAGATCTTATTCCCTTACACAAGGCTAACAGAAAGAAAGGACTGTAAGACCGATAAGACCAGACACGCCGCCAGAGGGGAATCCCAACAGAATCAAAAATGGTTCAAATGGCTCTGAGCACTATGGGACTTAACAGCGATGGTCATCAGTCCCCTAGAACTTAGAACTACTTAAACCTGACTAACCTAAGGACAGCACACAACACCCAGCCATCACGAGACAGAGAAAATCCCTGACCCCGCCGGGAATCGAACCCGGGAACCCAGACATGGGAAGCGAGAACGCTACCGCACGACCACGAGATGCAGGTCCAACAGAATCGCACGCAGCACAACGACGAACATTGAAGAATCAATCAACGATGGAATGGAAGGACTCAGAACAATCCTCACAGCGCGACACATGTTGAGAGCCGACACACGGCACATATCGAAGAAGATTCTTTTTGACTTCCACTGTGGATATACACTGAAGCGACAAAGAAACAGGTATGGACATGCGTATTCATATACAGAGATATTTAGACAGGCAGAATACGGCGCTGCGGTCGGCAACGCCTATATAAGACACAAAATGTCTGGCGCAGTTGCTAGATCAGTTACTGCTGCTATAACGGCAGGTTATCGAGATTTGAGTTTAAACGTGGTGCTACAGTCGGTGCACGAGCGAATTTCCGAGGTAGCGATGAAGTAGGGATTTATCCGTACGACTGTTTCACGAGTGTACCGTGAATATCAGGAATCCATTTGACATCAAATATCCCACATTTCTGCGACCGGAAAGATCCTTCAAGAAAGACGACTGAAGGGAATCGTTCAACGTGATAGAAGTGCAATCCTTCCGAAAATTGCTCCAGATTTCAATGTCGGACCATCAACAAGTGTGAGTGTGGGAACCATTTAACGAGACACGATTAATATGTACTTTCGGAGCGGAATGCTCACTCGTGTACCCAAGATGACTGCACGACAACGCCTCTGCTGGGCACATCAACACCGACACTGGACTGTTGATGACTGGAAATATGTTGCATGGTCGAACGAGTCTCGTTTCAAATTGTATTGAGCAGATGGACATGTACGGGTATGGAGGCAACCTCATGAATTCATGGACCCTGAATGTCAGTGGAGGACTGTTCAAGCTGTTGGAGGTTCTGTAATAGTGTGAGGAAAAAATAGTTCTGAGCACTATGGGACTCAACATCTGAGGTCATCAGTCCCCTAGAACTTAGAACTACTTAAACCTAACTAAACTAAGGACATCACACACATCCATGCCCGAGGCAGGATTCGAACCTGCGACCATAGCGGTTGCGCGGTTCCACACTGAAGCGCTCGGCAACACCGGCCAGCTGGTGTGGGGAGTCTGCAATTGGAGTGATATGGGACCTTCTGATACATCTAGATACGTTTCTGACAGGTGATTCGTACGTTAGCATACTTTGATCACCTCCACCCATTCATGTCCATTATGCACTCCAACGGGCAATTCTATCAGAACAATGTGACACCCCACATGTCCCCATTTGATACATAGTGGTTCCAGGAACACTTATGAATTTAAACACTTCCGCTGGGCACCAAACTCCCCAGACGTGAACAGCGTTGTTGAGCATATCTGAGTTGCCTCGCAACGTGCTGTTCAGAAGACATATCCACCCCTTCTACTCTTACGGATTTAGGGACAGGCCTGCAGGATTCATGGTGTCCCCTCCGGCACAACTTCAGATATTAGTCGAGTACCAGTTTCTTTGGTTCTTCAGTGTGTATTAAAATAAATCCCGACAATCTTGGAAAACTATGCTACAGAGATTCTGGTTGCCTCGTATATCATATTACAACTCCGAATACACTCCTGGAAATGGAAAAAAGAACACATTGACACCGGTGTGTCAGACCCACCATACTTGCTCCGGACACTGCGAGAGGGCTGTACAAGCAATGATCACACGCACGGCACAGCGGACACACCAGGAACCGCGGTGTTGGCCGTCGAATGGCGCTAGCTGCGCAGCATTTGTGCACCGCCGCCGTCAGTGTCAGCCAGTTTGCCGTGGCATACGGAGCTCCATCGCAGTCTTTAACACTGGTAGCATGCCGCGACAGCGTGGACGTGAACCGTTTGTGCAGTTGACGGACTTTGAGCGAGGGCGTATAGTGGGCATGCGGAAGGCCGGGTGGACGTACCGCCGAATTGCTCAACACGTGGGGCGTGAGGTCTCCACAGTACATCGATGTTGTCGCCAGTGGTCGGCGGAGGGTGCACGTGCCCGTCGACCTGGGACCGGACCGCAGCGACGCACGGATGCACGCCAAGACCGTAGGATCCTACGCAGTGCCGTAGGGGACCGCACCGCCACTTCCCAGCAAATTAGGGACACTGTTGCTCCTGGGGTATCGGCGAGGACCATTCGCAACCTTCTCCATGAAGCTGGGCTACGGTCCCGCACACCGTTAGGCCGTCTTCCGCTCACGCCCCAACATCGTGCAGCCCGCCTCCAGTGGCGTCGCGACAGGCGTGAATGGAGGGACAAATGGAGACGTGTCGTCTTCAGCGATGAGAGTCGCTTCTGCCTTGGTGGCAATGATGGTCGTATGCGTGTTTGGCGCCGTGCAGGTGAGCGCCACAATCAGGACTGCATACGACCGAGGCACACAGGGCCAACACCCGGCATCATGGTGTGGGGAGCGATCTCCTACACTGGCCGTACACCACTGGTGATCGTCGAGGGGACACTGAATAGTGCACGGTACATCCAAACCGTCATCGAACCCATCGTTCTACCATTCCTAGACCGGCAAGGGAACTTGCTGTTCCAACAGGACAATGCACGTCCGCATGTATCCCGTGCCACCCAACGTGCTCTAGAAGGTGTAAGTCAACTACCCTGGCCAGCAAGATCTCCGGATCTGCCCCCCATTGAGCATGTTTGGAACTGGATGAAGCGTCGTCTCACGCGGTCTGCACGTCCAGCACGAACGCTGGTCCAACTGAGGCGCCAGGTGGAAATGGCATGGCAAGCCGTTCCACAGGACTACATCCAGCATCTCTACGATCGTCTCCATGGGAGAATAGCGGCCTGCATTGCTGCGAAAGGTGGATATACACTGTACTAGTGCCGACATTGTGTATGGTCTGTTGCCTGTGTCTATGTGCCTGTGGTTCTGTCAGTGTGATCATGTGATGTATCTGATCCCAGGAATGAGTCAAAGTTTCCCCTTCCTGGGACAATGAATTCACGGTGTTCTTATTTCAATTTCCAGGAGTGTATTTACGAAGGTAACAGGACTTGGAAAACTATGCTCCAGAGATTCTGGTTGCCTCGTATATCACGTTACAACTCCGAATATTTTTGAACATAACAGAAATGATGCGCGTACAAGGTTCTATACTTCATATTTACCAACAAATACGATATTTCTCTGGCGAATAAAGAAGTGAGTGTATTAATGAAGGACAAACTGAATGATGGAGCTGTTGGAGAATTTGTGGGTTTGCGAGCATAATGTTTGCTTTTGCGGCCGAGTCTAAACGCATAATGTACAGGCGATATGTTCTGGATTAGGAAGTAAAACCAACTGTGTAGTATGTAATTAAGTAAAGGAACATGTTGATTCATCTGTTAAACGACACAAACAGGCTTTATCTGCACAAGATGACAAACGTCACATATTTCGATGGAAAGTAAGTGCACTGGCCTGGAGTGACTACCAAATCGAACACATCGACGTAGTTCCACCCTATTGATTTTGAATGGTTTTATAATTTTAATACTATGCTGTGATCGGCTGGAGGGCTAGGGGGGAGCGTAAGGAAACGGGGGAGTGGAAGGGTTGTGGAGGAGAGAGGTGTAGCGAGGTGACATGGCTTGATTACATCATACATGCATCTTTCAAGATCACCAATGAAATCACGCATGACTTTCATACTCACGTGACGATCACATGATCATTTTGAAGTTCAAATGTAGGTCAAAGGGCATCGTAGCCACACAACTATCAGTAATAATTTTCCTGACATGACTACAAAGAAAACACTAGTGGTTTAACACGGAAAAAACCTTGCCATTCACGTAATTATTGACTACAAGAAAGAAAATTATCACAAAGCGTTCAGGCATAAAATGAACATTCTGTAGTCATAAAATACTCTGAGGAACGGAAGTTTACTCTGAATTCCATTTGAATGAAGTCAGTTAAATTTTAAAGCGATCGCAGACTGACAAATATGGTATGAATGCATTTTATCACGTGGCCCCCCTTTGGTGAACCCAGTCACTGACTCTACGACTTTCCAATCCACACAAAGTTAACAATCTGTACGAAATACTATACAAATAGAAACCTGCGAGAGGCGGAAATAGAGTAACCTGTTATGGCAGGCCGGTGTGGCCGTGCGGTTCTAAACGCTTCAGTCTGGAACCGCGTGACCGCTACAGTCGCAGGTTCGAATCCTGCCTCGGGCATGGATGTATGTGGTGCCCTTAGGTTAGTTAGGTTTAAGTAGTTCTAAGTTCTAGGGGACTGATGACCACAGATGTTAAGTCCCATAGTGCTCAGAGCCATTTGAACCATTTTTTGAACCTGTTATGAATGATAACGAAAATTAACTACAACAACAGATTTAGCACACCTGTCGTGACTAGACCTCGGCAAACGAGGCATTCGAGGCCAACCAGGTTTTATAAGTTCGTTCAGTCTCTGAAATAGTCCCGAATATAAAGGCTATTATCTCTCCAGCTACGAGCGCCTTCCCTGTGTTTGCGCAAAGCAATCGCGATGATGTTACTGTCGCCTACCCACGAGTCAACTCAAAAAAGTTTATATACTGGAGACTACTAACCGATTTTACAGTGATTGACCCCTAATTTGAGCTCATATTCAAGTTACACAGCACGCCGAACATCAATCTGTGGTAACTTGCCGGAATCGTGGAGATCTCAACATTCCTTTAGAGTATGAATAGCACATTTTAGTTGATATGGGGGCCACGTACGCGGTAATATTTAAGAGGAAGCGTCCTAGTTCTAGCATTCTGTGGCAAGTGTCATCTTTTAGAAGTCATAGAAGTTAGACCACAACGAGGGGAAAAACTTTCTTTGCACAGTTTAACCATCCATTCCTTACACAGTTGAATTGTCTTTGTTGAACGATTTTGGATGCTGTATGTAGACTGCCGCAGTTACTCTACTACTGATATGTACCAACAAAACAAAAAGTGTAACGGCAAGCTCTGTTGTTTTTTACAGCTTTTATGTTTTATTTACATAAATCTATACAAAGCGCTACTATCAGATGTTAAATTCATTTGCTTTTGCATCTTTATGAGCCGTGCGCGCGCGCTTATGCTATGTTGCCGGACCTCTGAACAGTAATTCCACTTCATTGTTTCAGTTCTGACATCGGGACTGTTCGTCAGATTACAATGCTGTATCCGTTCGTTGTTGTGTACTCGTGTGAGACAGTCCTTATAACGTAATTAGTTGCCTGTACTTGTTTAAAACCAAGCATCGTTTACGGATTTGTGAGAAGTCTATGGTAATCAGCGTGCGTGCTTCCTCTGAAGGCGCAAAAAAGCAGGAACCGAGTAGTTCCATATCACAGCCAGTAAAAAGAATTTCTGAATCTGTCTGTACTAGTGACAGTACAGTGAAGCGAAATTAAAAAGTACGTAGAGGAACTTCATGTCTTGTATCACCGAAACAGAGGTCTAGAAGGCGACAGACGTTTGCATTGGACCAGTTTACACAAGGAGTCATAAGAAGAGAAATCCACAACGTCTGTGTGGAAAAGCTGTTTCCAACAGTAGTAGAGGTACCGGAAAAACTGAAGACTGAAGTGGAAGATTCTTGTGGTATGTGAAGCGTGAATTTACTTTCGAAACCTTCTCTTAAGAATTTACTCTATTTATCTAGCGATTCATCAAGGACATTAACACATTTAATCACACTATGTTAGCGAGGAAGTAGTTGCCAATGGGCAACTGATGACACAAATTAAATGTTTTTCAGTAAATGGAAATTTTATTCCTAAAAGCCCTTTTTCTTTTTTTTGAAACAGATTTAAAATTAGAAAGCACCCTGCAAATATCAAGTTACAATTTATTCAGAGGGAGATATAACAATTTTTTTTATTTTTTGATAGTATGAGATTTCGGGCTGAGAACCTTGCCGCTATCTTTTAACACTTTTAACACGGCTGTAGTCACGACCGCTCACAACAACCTCTGAAAGACTACACTGGTGCAAATCTGCAACACACCAGATTACTTTAAACTAAAGATTTTAACAACTCTCACAAACACATAAGCTATGCACCCCGTAAGAGCGATGGAAATGGTACAAAACACTCACATTACAAATTATTTGCGACCGAAAGTGCAACTTGTTTTTAAAAGAACTTACGATGGAAGGGTGCCAACTTTATATACTAAAAGGACCATTTAAATAAAATCCATGAAATGCAGTTTTACATAAAATGTTCCAACATGCTCTACATTACACATATACAACGACGGCCGGTGTGGCCGCGCGGTACTAGGCGCTACAGTCTGGATCCGCGCGACCGCTACGGTCGCAGGTTCGAATCCTGCCTCGGACATGGATGTGTGTGGTGTCCTTAGGTTAGTTAGGTTTAGTAATTCTAGGGGACTGGTGACCTCAGAAGTTAAGTCCCATAGTGCTCAGAGCCATTTGAACCATTTGAACATATACCACCTCGCAAGATAATAGGCAAGATAAAAACATATTTCATGAATTCGGCCTTTACACCCTCAGCAATAAATTCGTTAACACCGAATCCGACAAACATGACAGAGGCAGTTATTAACGTACGGCAGACCGACAGACAGACAAACAGGCAGTAACTGCCTAACAGATGACGAGTAAGCTGGAGACGAGAGACTGACGAAGAGAACAAGTAGAATCTAACAAGTGAATGAAACAACAGATCACGAATCGCTTAACTTCTAATAAACTGCAGCATCCCCACAACGCTCTCCCGACCGTCCGCTGCCAGCCGCTTCAACGGACGCAGGAAGGCGCGCCGATCTCCCGTCTCACGGCGTCGCAGCTCGCGTCGGCCAGACCGATGTCGTGGGTTGACTCCTGTTGCTCTCGTGTCGGCCGCGAAGCCACTACCCCTCGTTATACGGCGCGGCCCACTGGACTGACGTGGCGGCCTCACATGCGCCGACGCTCAAGACTGACAAGTCATCTTGTGTCCCAGTGCGCGACCGACCAACCGATCGATCCACCCGCCAATGGCCATTGCCTGAACTCGAGAAGACTGGCGGCCTAACACATACTAGCACTCCGGACGACAGACAGACACTGACTGCCCCACACTGACCCGTCTGACCAAATGAGTAGACTGCTCGACTCCGACTCACTCCGACTGACCGACCGACTGGAGAGCTCATAGCGCCCCTTAAATGCACGTGAACAGGCAAGTTTTCCCCTTCCCACAAGAGGGAGACACCAAAGCTGCGATTGCAACAGAGGCGCCACCGCCAGAAACGGAAGGCGACTGCTTTACACTACGCGCTGCGGCGCGCTCTTCAAAAAGCTCTTAAAAAAAAAAAACCGTTCAAATGGCTCTGGGCACTATGGGACTTCACATCTTTGGTCATCAGTCCCCTAGAATTTAGAACTACTTAAACCGAAGGACATCACACAGTACCCAGTCATCACGAGGCAGAGAAAATCCCTGACCCCGCCGGGAATCAAACCCGGGAACCCGGGCGCGGGAAGGGAGAACGCTACCGCACGACTGCAAGCTGCGGACAAAAAACAGCTCTTCAAAACAGCATACCACGGCTCGGTATGCTATCCGGAAACTGGCCTTCAGATGCAAAACGTTGAATAAAGTATCAGTGCTGATGGAAAATAACCCAGTGGCAGTAGAAAGAGATGAGTTCCTGATGCAAACCATTCCAGAACTTTTTGATGAAATAACGAAAAAAGCGTTATGTAACAGAAAATCTATACCATTGTCTAAGAGGAAGTGTTCAAAAGTGAAATGGCTGGAAAGGAGGAATACAAACACGGTGTGGTTCTATAAAGAGAATTGTTTTTTCCACATTTGGAACAAAGTCTTGTATGTGTAGTATGCTGGGATGTGTTTTATTCGCCAAAAGGGAGATACAAGTTATCATTCTGAGATGAGTGCCTGAAACTACGAAGGGTGGTTTAGAAGCCTCCTCGAAAAAATATCATACAGATCTGCGACCGTTTTAGATGAAGCACCGTACCAAACGATGATAAATCCAGTAACAATAAATCAAGCTTTGAAATGGAGAAAGCATTCTATTATTGGATGGATGGAAAGGTATAATACACAGTTTCCATTTTCGGTAATTTCACATCTTTTGAGGAACAAAGATGGTAGACTGGAACAGGCACAGTCGCAGCTCAGGTCACAGCAGTACCTTTTGGAAAGTGTATTGCGCTCAATGAACAAGGAAATTAGACGTCTGTGGTTGCCTTGGCTCACTGTGATTTCAACGCCATTGAACTTATTTGGGAATTTGCAAAGAACAAAGTGCAAAGCAGAACAAGGATTTTAAGATAAATTGCACTTCGCAGTTGTGTCAATCCGCTCTGGAAAGTGTTCTCCAAATTTTCAGAAGGAATTCAGTGAGTCACGTACAAAAACTTAAAAAGAGCTATGCACGAAGAGCCTATTTTCTGCACATATCAATAGAACCGTTACCGATCCAAGAAAACGACCGCAGTAGCGGCAGCGAAAGCGATGAACATCTACATCTACACGGCTAGTCTGCAAGCCATACTTAAGTGCCTGGCAGAGTGTTCATCAAACCAACTTCACAGTAACTCTCTGATATTCCGTTCACGAACCGTGCGGAAAAAAACAAATATCTGTATCTTCCTGTACGAGTTTCGATTTACTTTTATTATTATTATGACGGTTTCCCCGCCTGTAGGTCGTCGTCAACAAAATATTTTCGTATTCGGAGCAGACAGTTGGTGATTGAAATTCCGTGAGAAGATCCCACCGCTATGACTGTTTTAGTGCTGTCCATCAAAAGTCATCTATCATGTCCGTTACACTCTCTCCTCTATTTCTCGATAGTACAAAACGTGCTGCCCTTCTTTGAGCTTTCTCGATGTACTCCGTTACTCCTATCTGGTAAGGATCCTACATCGGGCAGTAGTACTACAAAAGAGGACGTATAAAGCCTAGTGTAGGCCGTCTCTTTAGTAGGTCTATTGGATCTTCTGTCCGTCCCTGGTAGCTGAGTAATCAGCGCGACGGAATGCCATACCTAACGGCTCGAGTTCGATTCCCTGCTTGGTCGGAGATTTTCTCCGCTCAGGGACTGGGTGTTTTGTTGTTGTTATCATCATCATTTCATCTCCAACTACATGCCAGTCGCCGAAGTGGCATCATCTCGAAAGACATGCACCAGATGAATGGTTCACCCGAAGGGAGGCCCTAGCCTTACGGCGTTTCCATCGGATTTTGTAAATATTCGACCAATAAAACGCAGTCTTTGGTTCACCTTCCCCACCACATTTGCCATGCGATCTTTTCAATTTATGTAGTTTGTAACTGAGATTCCTAGACATTTAGTTACTGAGTCATCTAACCGAAGTGTGTGAGATTCCTTTCTGCACTCATGTGGATGACTGCTCACTTTTACTTATTTAGGGTCAATTGACAAATTTTGTGCCATGTAGATGCGCTATGTGATCAAAAGTATCCGGACAACTGGCTTAAAATGACTTACAAGTTCATGGCGCCCTCCTTCAGTAATGCTGGAATTCAATATGGGCCTTAATGACAGCCTCAGCTGTTGCAGGAATACGTTCAATCAGTTGTTGGAAGCTTTATTGGGGCATGGCAGCCCATGCTTCACGGAGTGCTGCACTGAGGACAGGTATCGATGTCGGTCGGTGAGGCCTGCCACGAAGTCAGCGTTCCACAACACCCCAAAGGTGTTCTGTAGAGTTCAGGTAAGGACTCTATGCAGGCCGGTCCATTACAAGGATGTTATCGTCTTGTAACCACTCCACCATAGGCGGCGCATTATGAACAGGTGCCCGATCGTGCTGAAATAAGCAGTCACCATTTCCGAATTGCTCTTCAACAGTGGGAAGCAAGAAGGTGCTTCAAACATCAATGTAGGCCTGTGCTGTGATAGCGCCACGCAAAACAACAACGGGTGAAAGCCCCCTCCATGAAAAACAAGACCACATCATAACACCACCGCCTCCGAATTTTACTGTTGGCACTACACACGCGGGCAGGTACCGTTCACCGAGCATTCGCCACACTCATGCACTGCCATGGGATCGTCACATTGTGTACCGTGATTCGCCACTCCACACAACGTTTTTCGACTATTCAATCGTCCTATGTTTACGCTCCTTACACCAAGCGAGGCGTCGTTTGTCATTTACCGGCATGATGTGTGACTTATGAGCAGCCGCTCGACCATGAAAGTCAAGTTTTCTCACCTACCGCCTAATTATCATGGTGCTTGCAGTGGATCCTGAAGCAGTATGGAATTCCTGTTTGATGGTCTGGATAGATGTCTACCTACTACACATTACGACCCTGTTCAACTATTGGCGGTCTCTGTCAGTCAACAGAGGAGATCAGCCTGTACGCTTTTGTGTTGTACGTGTTCCTTCACGTTTATACTTCGTATCACATCGGAAGCAAAGGACCTAGGGATATTGAGGAGTGGAAATTTCACGTTTGGACATATGACACAACTGACAATCACCTGATCCTGTTCGAAGTCCGTGAGTTCCGCGGAGCGCCCCATTCTGCTCTCTCAAGATGTCGAATGACTACTGAGTTAGCTGATATGGAGTACCTGGCAGTAACTGGCAGCACAAAGCACCTAATATGAAATAAGTATGTTTCTGGGGGTGTCCGGATATTTTTGATCACATAGTGTAAATTTTCTCAATCGTCTTGCAATTTGTTTTCATCTTCTGATGACTTTATTAGATGGTAAACGACAGCGACATTTCAAACAACCCAAATCTTTTACACAGATAGAGAACAACAAATGGCTCTGAGCACTATGGGACTTAACATCTGTGGTCATCAGTGCCCTAGAACTTAGATCAACTAACACCTAACTAACCTAAGGACATCACACACATCCATGCGCGAGGCAGGATTCAAACCTGCGACCGTAGCAGTCGCGCGGTTCCGGACTGAGCGCCTAGAACCGCCAGACCACCGCGGCCGGCAGAGAACAACAGATAGCCTATAACACTACCTTGGGGAATGCTAGAAACCACGTTTTTTTACTCGATGACTTTCCGTCATTTACCACGAAATTCCATATGAACGCAATTTCGTTACAAGCTACTTGTGAGGTACGGTATCAAAAACCTACTGGAAATCCAGAAATACGGAATCAATTTGAACTTCTTTGTCAATTAAGGTGGGTTTTATTTCACTCCTCATTCTTTTCTGCAAAACTTATATTAGCTAATCGATTTTTCATATACTGTTAAAATTTGCTATACATTTAGCTTTTCGTTTATTGAGAGCTGCTTATACAGGGTGAGTCAGTAACTATTGCCACCTAGAATAACTTCGAAAGTATGACAGTAGCTGGAAAGTTTGTCGGACAGGTGTTGCATGCTACGAAGGGGGGCATAAAATGACGGTTTTTTTCTGCTACATGGTGTCGCATCAGAGATATGAAGGTCAGCTTTGTTTGTTTTTTAATGGCATGCTGGAGTTTGGTACTTATTTTCTGATAGCGGCTATCGAGACGAATCTAATGATGTCTAAAAGTAAGATCTTTGAAGGTAAACGAAGGTGAAAAAGGTGACATGAACTTCCATTTACTGAAGGTGTTCCGTGTGATGACCATTGGTATCAGTGTAGTGCTGCAATCTTCCTATCATGGCATGAGACGTATTCCTTATCACTTCGTCACTTATCGAAGCGCATGCTCTGACAATTCTCTCTTGTATATCACGCAAATTGTAAATATTTGCCAAAGAAACGTAAACATCTTACGTGACATTGACATGTAAACACCATTCGACTGTTTCGCAATACAACAATAATAGGAACGAAAAGACTAGTATCATCGAATCAAGCGAATGTGAATGATGTATTCCTTCGAAGAACAAGTCGATATGCCTCATTTATGGAGAATGACAACAACATTCAGTGAGAGCTAGAGACTTATATGCTGAAAGATATCCTCAACTTACTCACCCTGGACGTCGTACATTTAAATATGTGTATGATAAATTGAGAACAACTGGATCTTTAACGCATCGGAAACATATCCGGCAAAGAAAAGTTATTAACGAGGAAACGCAAAGTGGTACTCTTTCCGCTGTGGTTAGTTCGCCTCAGATCACAAGGGAGTCTGGCATGAGCCAGAGTAGTGTTGTTGGTGTTCTGCATCGTCATAAATATCACCCCTACCATATCAGTGTTCACCAAGATAATTGGTACGGATTTTATCCGTCTCTTTGAATTCTGTCGATGCGCTCAACTTCAGATTCAGAGGTATGACACATTAATTTGGTTTTACTTACTGACGAGGCTACATTCACGAACCATGGAAATGTTAATTTGCATAACATGCATTATTGGGCAACTGAAAATCCATAATGACTGCGGCAAGTTGCACACCAAAAACCGTGGTTCAAATGGTTCAAATGGCTCTGAGCACTATGGGACTTAACAGCTGTGGTCATCAGTACCCTAGAACTTAGAACCACTTAAACCTAACTAACCTAAGGACATCACACACATCCATGCCCGAGGCAGAATTCGAACCTACGACCGTAGCAGTAGCGCGGTTCCGGACTGCGCGCCTAGAACCGCGAGACCACCGCGGCCGGCCCAAAAACCGTGGTCGGTGAATGTATGGTGTGGGATTCTGTAGGACAAAATTATAGGCCCCTATTTCATCGAAGGAAATCTTAATGGTAGGAAGAACACCACACGCCTTCAAGAAACATTAGGTCTGTTATTGGAAAAAACACCTTTAGGTACAAGAAACAGAATGTGGTATCAACATGATGGGCGTCCGGCACGTTTTTCGCTGATGGCTAGAAATGAGTTGCAGAGACAATTCCCAAATCGTTGCGTTGGATGAGGAGGAGATATGTCGTGGTCGGCTCGTTCGCCAGACTTGACGTCTCTGGTTTTTTTCTTCTTGGGATCAGTAAAACCTATTGTTTATAAAGACATTCCAACTACACCTGAAGATATCCGAGAGAGAGTTGTCAGAGCATATGCTTCGATAAGTGCCGATGTGAAGGAATACCACTCAATCCATGATAAGGAGATCGCAGCACTGCATTTATACCAATGACCATCACTTGGAACACCTTCTGTAAATGGACGTTCATGTCATCTTTGTGACCTTCGTTGCCCTTGAAAGACATTACTATCACACATCATTCGATTCGTCTCGATAGCCGCTATCAGAAAATAAGTACCAAACTATAGCATCCCATTAAAAAAAAAGTTGACCTTCATACTCTGTTGCGACCCCACGTAGCAGAAAAAACCAACGTTATATTATGGCCACCGTTGTCCCATGCAACATTTGTCCCACAAACTTTTCAGCTACTATCTCACTTTCGAGGTTATTCTTGATGGCAATGGCAAGTGACCCACCCTGTACATTGAGCGTTCACTTGCAGTTTCCTATGATATTGGCCTCTACGTGCAGCAAATGAAGGTGGCAGTGTTGTATTGGAGTGCTTGTACGAAGTTTTCTGTTTTCGCCGGTAAACATGCGCTTATTCCTCATTACAATGGTGCCAGGGCACTGGTGTGACAATTGCGCCACACCACTGCCTCGCATTTACTGCAACTACTAACGCAGCTGCTTTACAAGCTCTTGGCTAACAAACAAGGGGAGTATTCGTTAGTAATGACGCACGATGTTACCAACAAAAGTTCAAGTTTCACACCTGTGTTCTCTCCGCTGCAATAGCTACAACTGTAAGTTCAACCATAGCGTCTTGTGTTTGATATAGCGAAGAAACGATTACGCACAAATAACGGAAATCAGCCTGCAAGTAGAACAAGATTGTATCTTTAAACTGTGCTAAGAAAATTCTCCCAATTACAGTCTGATTTCTATGATCCTCACAGTTGATAAATGCCAAAATGTTTTCGAAATAGCACGCTTTTTCTTAAATATTACCGCGTATGAATCCCCCATTTCAGCTAAAACGTAATATGCATACAACAAATAAAGTAGACATTTCCACATTCCCGACAAGGTAGAACACACCGACATTCATCGCTCTTGTATCAGAATATGAGCTCAAATCCACACGTCAGTCGTTATGAATAGGCAGCTACTGTCGTGTGGTATGTCTGGAGATGCCATTTGCTGGTCAATATGTGTGATAAAAAATTTTTGTCGCAGTAATAAGTCGAACAGCCGTGTTTTGATCTCTCGGAATGCCCTGAGTGGTGATGAAGTTGTGCTGAGACTCTTTAGTTAAGAGAATTCATGTGAATAGTTCAGTTCTTGAATATAAAATTATGAGAAGTAGTCCATAAATGTATTTTTCCTACTAGTTCGACACTGAACGATACCTATTACTGTCGGACATTTAAATCAACTGCCTTAGTGTAACAGCGCTGCTTCGAATGCCACAGATTACAAAAGGGCACAAATGAAGATGGATCAGGAGCGTGCCGTTGAGAGGCTTTTTATTGGTCTCCTGGAAACGCATTCAGTGAGTAAATTGCTGCCTGCGAGCCGCTGCGCGGCTGTAAATTCTACAGCACTCTCGAAATTGGATTCCTAAGCGGCCTCGAAGATGCGACTTCATCCAATTAACTCACTTAGTTGTCGCAATACTTTGACGACTCAGCTACCGCTACCGCTGCTCCGAACACATTCGCTTCCCTCCGTTTCTGTAAGTACTAGCTCCTCAGCGAGTACTTTATTCGAGATTTAAAGAAGGCGATGAAAGTGCGAGAAATAGCTTAGCGGTAAAGAACGTTTTAAAAGGGACGAAAATCGTCCTAGATCGTGGACAAACTGCCAATTCCACAACCACAAAGTGTAAAAGAAAAGTTTACACCTTAAATAACTATGTCGTTGCCCGCATTCAGTTTTTCTTTTGCTTAAAGATATGGCGGTTTATTCTGGCAACTAAAATGGATTCTACATCACGTGACTGATATTGTACTCGACTTGGCAAGATTATAGTTATCCTCCCATCATCTGACATTTACTTTAGTTACTGACAAGCACAAAACTAGATTCTCATTTTGTGGGGTCGCAGGATTCACTATTAGCTGGATATGTCACACACAAGTTGTAAGCGTAATATGCACTTATGGTATGCAAATATACCTTTGCTATGAGACTTCATAGACTACTTGTGATACTTGTACGTCATTTTGAAAATGATTTGATGTTAAAATCGGTTAATCGTGGGTAAATAAATGAATGTTCGCTAATGAAAATAGCACGGTGGAGAACTGCTGTGTCTTTGAAGTAGCAATAGACTATGGAGTCTGTTAAATTACATTCTGTTCGGGGGAAAATAAACTGAAGATCTGAACTGAAGTTTGTGTTGGGAGGGCAATGGACTTCGGTAGTCTGTGCAGGAACGTTAGTTGTATTGTTGCGGTGGTGTAATGGTTATCATCTCTGCCTAATAGGCAAGAAGGGCTGCGTTCAAGTCAGTCGTCACACAGATTTCAATTCTTTTTTTCAGCTTCCATCATTATCGTGCTCAGGTTACTTTATAAAGAAAGTAGAAACCCATTTTCACTTAGAAACCCTGCGTTGCACTTTTTCCGCTATAGTCAAAATCTGAGGCTGCTGACTTTTGTATCTTTTATTTTAATGTTCCATTTGCGCCCAAACATCCAGATGGTCTTGTTTGATGTTTCGTGCCATCCGCGCATACATAGAGATATGTGATCAAAATGACCACGTTCAAGCGCACCGCAGCGTCGATAATGATTCAGAACGGAAGAACATACCAACTGCGTTGTGCAAAATGGAATAGCAACGCAGACTTGCTCAGTTTTCTCCCCTGAAACGTCCACTATTAGTAGATTTGGGGAGTACGCTGTGTTCTCGATACTACCGAAAGTCAGAAGTCTAAATGAGTAACATTCGGCATTCGAACTGGATACTCCACAGCACTTTTTTCGTCCAGTCACTTCCAAAGAAACTCTGACATTGAGAAATTCCATCTTTACAATTTGAAAGTCAGGCCACATCCCAATCTGTTGAAAGTAATAAATTGCTTTGTCCAGGATGTCGTGAAGATCTGGAGGTATCATGTGCAATATTTCTGGGTAAAGGTTCCTTGTTTCATTCTCTTCAAATAATTACATCCCGACAGACCACAACAGATTGACAGATTCAGATATTTCATTTCAGTGAACTAAGGAGTTTCGCTAGGCCACTAAAGGCAAACATGGAGGTTAAATCTTCCGTTAAATTTAAAGGTCGATCGATCCAACCGAATAATCAGGTCTCGGAAACGATCACCTTCTTTACACATTTAGATGAATCAGTCACAAAATTCAGTTCAACTTCGTTGTGAGTATCGATAAGTGTCAAAATATAAGGATTCGTTTTCTTAGTCTGCAAACTGCAGTGGACACCTGCGCTGCAGATTCCAGTCTCAAGAGAGCACTATCCCACACAGTACTCCGGTGACCGTGCGCGCTACATCCCTTCTTCATATCGTGCTACCTTACACCGACTTCAATCTGGTCTAGGATGGCCAAAACTCACTCTCAAACGTCCTCATTCTCAATCTACTGTCCACCAAACTTTAGCACGCACTTCCATTCGTCAAAGAATAACGCCACTATTGTTTCCATACCTGCAACAGATCGAAGCATTCGTAAGTTTTTCAATGGCTTCTGAATTATTACCCACAAAAAGTTATTTCTGTCAGATTTGATAAAAGGCAAATTCGGTTTCAAAATGTGTATACGCTATTTTGGGTCATCCTTTATATCGATTACTACAAAAGGATGTTGAATTACTTATGTATCATGTAAACAGGGGACGACTTCCTTTTCAACATGGGACGGCAGTGGCAATGAAGCTGCGTTGAGATGATAATACCTGATTGGACGCGGTTAAGATGTTGTATGATTGAAGACGACGCCCTAGAACAGCGTCAACCATCACTGTAACAAGATAACAGTAAAAATGTAATGATCTTTTTGGAATTTAGGATAATCACATAGCAGTTTGCGAAACAGGTGTAATGTAGATCTGGTACAAACACTTTACCCGAAAAGACTGATAAAATGATAGGTGCACACGGAAGCGACGAAATCGAGCGCAAATCGAAGGAAGTGGATACGTAATGGGAGCATGGTGACGTCGCAAAGTATTCTGATACAATCAACGTAAGGCAAAGAAAGAACAAAAACTTCAATCACGCTGCAACACTGCAAATTTATAACTGATTAAGCGCAAAAACAATTCTAGGTTCAATAAACACACAGGAAATATAAAATTTCTGATAATAGGATAATTATTTGTATTCAAACATTGCAAAATACGTGTCACGTTAACATTGACAAAACCAGTTTCAAAACACGGTAATAAATCTCTTTCAGAGGTACAGAATTAAATAACGTGCTGTGAGGTATCATCTCACCGTTGAATCAGAAACTGTCAGTGTTATACAGAGTGAGAGAAGTGAGAGACAAAAGAGGCAGCAAATGAATTAAATGCACTGAAATGAAATGAGTGGACGGGTGGGGATAGAATTTATGAAGATGTATTGACATGAAGTAACATATGATATGCTGGTAAAAATATTCGAATGTCATAGGTGGATTACGTGAACAGTGTTGATACTGGACAATACATGCGAGACAGATATATGCTGATCAGTATTCTGATGTTCGACAGCCACATTGGAAAGCTGTTCCAAAAGCAAATAGAGATTCACCACAAACATAAATGTAGCCAAAATCTGGCAGACAAACAAAAAAGAACGATGCCTTAATTAGCGTAAGGGGGGTAGTAGTGTGACTGTGGGAATTCCTAACCACAATCCAAAGTGTCCGCCGATAATCGGTGTGCTGCGCCACTGGGGCTGGTAACTAATAAGGTGATACCAAATTAATCACAGTCAGCATTAGTTCATTGGTACCTAACCACATGAGAGTGAGTACACAGCCTTAAAACTGAAGGTGGTTCGTCAGTACAAGAGAGACTCTTGTGAACTGTTGTTCCAAGCACTTCCAGACAAGGATCAGTCATGAGGGATTTCTGTTTAACGTAGACACAGTGAACATACAAATTAATAAATAACTGGTAATAATGAAGTAAAATTTATTCAGGATTTAATATTATAGGACAGTTATTTGGTCCAAGATGAAAGGACTGGTATTCACCAAGTGTTCATTTAAATAAAAGAAATTTTGTACATGGCTGCACGTTCAGAGACCGTGAATAGTTACAACTGAAAGAGAAACAGCCCTCAGTCACTATTTTTAACAAATTAACCTGGTTTCGACACTGCTGGGAGTGTATTCTTCAGAATTTTTGTTTTAAATTCTGAAGAAGACACTCCTAGCAGTGTCGAAACCAGGTTAATTTGTTAAAAATAGTGACCGAGGGCTGTTTTTCATTCAGTTGTAAATAAAAAGAGATCTATTTTGATTGATGACCTCATAAAAGTAGTTTCTGATCACAATACAAGTATAAAAGCAAAAACTGTTTGTCCTAACAGTCCAAACAAAGCACTTCTAATCGGTGATGTTGACAAACTAAGACGTAGGGCTGTGTGTCAATTCGTGTGAGCAGCAACGAAATGTTAAAGTTCCAGTGACACATACAAGTCTCCTACACGTTAATAAAGTCAGCGCAGTAGTAACGTTCATCCAGTCATATCTTAGCTAAGAGTCTATGCCCAGTAGTGACCAAAGTTGCACAATATTTGCAAGACCTGAGCTGTAGCACCCAAAATGTTTGTCACTCCCTTACAGAAGCACATCCAAAAACTGTGATAAGTATGGAAAAGCACATAAGCCACGAGGTTCTCTGGCAGCAATAAACTTACCAAAACTAGCTTTACAAGCTATGCGATGAAGACCGAAAGATCCCCATGTTTGATCAGCCCACCTATTGGATAACTTGCTCATATGACTTACTGCCTAACTTAAGATTAAAGGTGGTATTAAAGTTGAAGTTGCTACCTTAAGTTACGCAGTGAGTCATGCGACCAAGGTTATAAGCAGGCGGGCAGACCAAAGAAACACATTTGACATATTTTCATGGTTAATTTGCATTTTTATGTTTCATAGTATGATTTTTTACATAGCAAATTTATTGTTTTTACTAAAGTGTTACGCACTCCAAGACAGCACTGTATGATCATAGTGAAAATGACAATTTTATTAAACATGGTGCTACAGCTCCACAGTACTCAAATTACCTTTCTACAAAGAATACATTATCACAATACTTATCAAATAATATAAAGAGAATGGGGTGACAGAATAAATCATTCATACTGGTGGTAATTTTTTAGTGTATATGTCAAGAACTCTTTGGTTTGCACTATTTTATGAGATATTTAATAATTTACTTATAACAATACAAATATTTGATGAAAATTATTATAAACAAGATCCAGACTGGTGGAATTAACTCAATTTTGCTAACAGCAATTACAGTGCATTCTTCAAAAGTATCCAAATGATCCGAAACTTGTGAAATGTTGAAAGATACATGAATGGTATGAATTATTTGTCCCCTGTTTTAAAGCATCCAAATGAACTGAAATTTGCGTCATGTGTAAAAACAGCCGGAGGGGCAACATTATGTATCAAAGAAAAAAATCCGTAGAGGGTATAATTTACAGTTCTTCTATGTGTAATATACATAGGCTTCTTCCTCACAAAAACACACACTCACACACCACGAACACACAACACTTGTGAATAACAATAGCTTGATTTCCACATCACAGTTAAGTATTTGCTTATCAGAAATACGATCTTATCAAAATTGATCCCTAGAGCAAGACAGTGAACTATGAAATTTAGTGCTCTAGTGCTATTACCATGTCTAAATCGTTCCATATCTGTGCAAAACGATAGCGCAGTTACTGTGTGACACCGAAAACACGACTGAACTGTCAAGTGGTACAATGCATCTTCCATGTCTAAATTATATGCGTTATTTTTATATTATAGTAGCAAACACATTCCCACACACAGTGTTTATGACATAAACGTATCGGTTAAGCAGCACATATGGACGTGGGAGATGTCTGTACTTTCTTTTTCTTTCTTCAGTTTCTGTATTTATATCACAAGTAGGCATTCGGCGGCCCACAGAAGAAATTCGTGGGAAAGAGAGAGAGAGACGCTCACCTTGTCCTTCACCTGTGACATTTTCGAATATTCGAAATTCTGTTCTTCCCATTATTCTGGTTTTGCTTTGTGTAATACAGTCGATGCACGCTACCATCAAGTGATTTAGACATTTAAACGCTCTAAAATGAACAAGGACATTATGGCTTTATTTATGCAACCCAGTCTGGCTTCAAAGCAACGTGCAGCGTAAGTCTGTAGTCCCACCACCCATCTCTTTTTACCTCCATCGTTCTGCGATATTGCGGGAACTTGCCACGTAAAGCAGAACCAATAGATAGGAAGAGAGAACGCTCTCTACGTCACAGGCAGAAAGCAAGAGGCCGCATTGTATTTGTCGTGTTAAGTAGGAGCCTATATTAAGTGGTTTTATGTCATACGTTAAATCCTATGAATACGAGATGCTGTTTCTAAGCAGCGGCTCATCGAATGTCTCGATGACATGGTCATACTGTTGGTTGAAGACTTTTCATATTTAGTTTTTTTTACGTTGTAAATCGCGTGCTATAAGAGAAAGCCATTTTAAGGCAACAACCCGTTAAAGGAGGTTTCATGAAAACCTGTCATTCTTCAAAAAATGGTTCAAATGGCTCTGAGCACTATGGGACTCAACTGCTGAGGTCATTAGTCCCCTAGAATGTAGAACTAGTTAAACCTAACTAACCTAAGGACATCACAAACATCCATGCCCGAGGCAGGATTCGAACCTGCGACCGTAGTGTCAATCGTACTAGGATCTGTTATAATTATCAATAACATTTTCGCAAATGAAGCGTTTAGAGCATTGTAATATAAGATCCGGGAAGAAGTGCGCTGAATTATTAGCATAGCGTAATTGGTGAAGGTGTGGATTGGTATTGAGTTCGCGTCCCGCTGCATCGTAAATTTTGTTTCGACCTTCGCGTTTTCTGAAAGGTTGTGGGAGATTCCTACGACATTAACAGTATTAATTTCTCTAATATTTGGTCTCGCGCTCTCTTCCAGGGGTTACTTTCTTCGATTTGATGAACATTTTTAAGGTGTGTCCTGCCTGAGTGGTCATGTACCTTTCATTCTTGTCTTGTTACATGCACCTGGATGTCCAAATGTTCATTTACGTATACTACAGACAGAACAACACCACTAGTATATAGTGAATAAAAGAAATGTGCGTTTTAATAGAACTAACATAGAAATTCTACACGTCTCCAGTTTCGTGAACGACCTGTATGGCTTGCGAGAGAAACAAAGCCACCATCTGCCGCTGGATAGTGCTGAGAGCGCAAAATCACGTTAATAAGCTCTTGGCGTGTGTCGACGGTGCTGTGTGTCGTGACGTGGGATAACTCGTCTGCGTGCACGTTAGCGTTAGCTATCCCGTCCTGCGTGCCGACGGCTTAAGTCCAACTGAAATAAACAATCAATAAAGTTGGTAACCTCGCTTAGAACGCTACATTGAATCACACAAATACAATAGACGCAAATGAAATAGTGGAAAACAAGAGAGAAATAATCTTCTATTGTGACAGCAAAACCTTTTTGCAGTAACACAAAATAAGTAGTAGTAAATTACTGCTTTCTATTTCTCTCAGATTTATTTCGGGTTCTGCATCACACTATGATTAATAAAACTATCAATGACTGAACAATAGCCTCCAAATGATACCTCAGCTCAAGTCCTACAAAATATTTCACACGTCGAACTAGCATATAAATGAAACTTCCTGGCAGATTAAAACTGTGTGCCCGACCGAGACTCGAACTCGGGACCTTTGCCTTTCGCGGGCAAGTGCTCTACCATCTGAGCTACCGAAGCACGACTCACGTCCGGTACTCACAGATTTACTTCTGCCAGTACCTCGTCTCCTACCTTCCAAACTTTACAGAAGCTCTCCTGCGAACCTTGCAGAACTAGCACTCCTGAAAGAAAGGATATTGCGGAGACATGGCTTAGCCACAGCCTGGGGGATGTTTCCAGAATGAGATTTTCACTCTGCAGCGGAGTGTGCGCTGATATGAAACTTCCTGGCAGATTAAAACTGTGTGCCCGACCGAGACTCGAACTCGGGACCTTTGCCTTTCGCGGGCAAGTGCTCTACCAACTGAGCTACCGAAGCTACCGCGAAAGGCAAAGGTCCCGAGTTCGAGTCTCGGTCGGGCACACAGTTTTAATCTGCCAGGAAGTTTCATATCAGCGCACACTCCGCTGCAGAGTGAAAATCTCATTCTGGTAGCATATAAATGTTTAAAACTCTCTAAAGCAGCTGTTATCCAAGCCAAAGGGTACCACTGATTAGAATTTCTTTTGAGCACCACATAGCATTTCCAGAATCAGAAATTCAATCATAGAAAGTATTGCATTAAATATACTCAGAACTCAGTAACAGAGCACGTTAGAAATGAAATACGGAACTATAAATATCAACCATCCACCAGAAGCATCAACTGAATGATGACCAAAAACCGAAAAACCGATGTCCTTTAATCATCTGAAAATGCTCCTCTCTTAACATTGTGACACGAGTCCTTTACCAGAATGTACATACTGAGAGGAGGGAAGTATTTTCAACTCTGTTCCATAAGTTACAAATGATGAATCACCTATCAAGCTTACACCTGTTGCTGTTTTGTAATCCACTCATTTCTTCAAGTGACCCAGAAGTATTCCGCAAACATCGCTTACTGATATTGAATCGCTAAGTCGAAATAAATAACAAATCCATAATTTACTCAAACGACAAAATACAGTTCCAGTACACCAACATCCACATTCAGAAATACAAGTCTCAAATAGCAAAGTACACGAACGAAACAATAATAGTCTATAGAGTTACTGACGGGAAAGACCCACCGTGGTTTAACAGCGCAATTCGGAGAACGCTCAGGAAGCAAAGATAGTTGCACTCGCGGTACAAGAACTATCGGGAGAATGAGGACAGGCAAAAGTTAGTAGCATGAAGCATACAACCACTACCACCGTCATACCTTAGCAGAAGCTCTTCCTGAAAACCCAAGGAAATTGTGGTCTTACGTAAAATCGGTAAGCAGGTCGAAGGCCTCTATCTAGGCACTCACTGATCAGTCTGGCCTGGTAACGGAAGACAGCAAAACGAAAGACGAAATTTTAAATTTAGCATTTGAGAAACCTTTCACGCAGGAGGATTCTACAAACATACCGCCGTTTGAGTCTCTTACAGATTCCTGTATGGAGGACATAGTGATAGAAATCCCTGGGGTTGTGAAGCAGCTGAATGGGTTGAAAATAAACAAATCGCCAGGTCCTGATGGGATTCCAATTCGGTTTTACAGAGATTACTCTACTGCATTGACTCCTTACTTAGCTTGCATTTATCGCGAATCTCTTGCCCAACGTAAAGTCCCAAGCGACTGGAAAAAAGTGCATGTGACGCCTGTATATAAGAAGGGTAGAAGGACGGATCCTCAAAATTACAGACCAATATCCTTAACATCGGTTTGTTGCAGGATTCTCGAACATATTCTCAGTTCGAATATAGTGAATTTCCTTGAGACAGAGAAGTTGCTGTCCATGCATCAGCACGGCTTTAGAAAGCATAGCTTCTGCGAAACGCAACTCGCCCTTTTTTCACATGATACTTGTGAACCATGGATGAAGGGTATCAGACGGATGCCATATTCCTTCAGGGAAGCTTTTGACTCGGTGCCCCACTGCAGACTCCTAACTAAGGTACAAGCATAAGGGATTGGTTAACCAGTATGTGAGTGGCTCGAAGACTTCTTAAGTAATAGAACCCAGTACGTTGTCCTCGATCGTGAGTGTTCAAATGGCTCTGAACACTATGGGACTTAACTTCTGAGGTCATCAGTCCCCCAGAACTTAGAACTACTTAAACCTAACTAACCTAAGGACATCATACACATCCATGCCCGAGGCGGGATTCGAACCTGCGACCGTAGCGGTCGCGCGGTTCCAGACTATAGCGCCTAGAGCCGCTCGGCCACTCCGGCCGGCGATGGTGAGTGTTCATCGGAGGTGAGGGTATCATCTGGAGTGCCCCAGGGAAGTGTGGTAGGTCCGCTGTTGTTTTCTATCTACATAAATGATCTTTTGGATAGGGTGCATAGCAATGTGCGGCTGTTTGCTGATGATGCTGTGGTGTACGGGAAGGTGTCGTCGTTGTGTGACTGTAGGAGGATAAGGGATGACTTGGACAGGATTTGTGATTGGTGTAAAGAATGGCAGCTAACTCTAAATACAGATAAATGTAAATTAATGCAGATGAATAGGAAAAAATTCCCGTAATGTTTGAATACTCCATTAGATGTGTAGCGCTTGACAGTAACGTCGATTAAATATTTGGGCGTAACACTGCCGAGCGATATGAAGTGGGACAAGCATGTAATGGCAGTTATGGGGAAGGCAGATAGTTGTTTCGGTTCATTGGTAGAATTTTGGGAAGATGTGGTTCATCTGTAAAGGAGACCGCTTATAAAACACTAATACGACCTATTCTTGAGTGCTGTTCGAGCGTTTGGGATCCCTATCAGGTGGGATTGAGGGAGGACATAAGAGCAATTCAGAGGCGGGCTGCTAGATTTGTTACTGGTACGTTTGATCGTCACACGAGTGTTACAGAAATGCTTCGGGAACTCGGATGGGAGTCTCTGGAGGAAAGGAGGCGTTCTTTTCGTGAATCGCTACTGAATAGATTTAGAGAGCCAGCACCTGAGGCTGACTGCAGTACAATTTTATAGCCACCAACTTATATTTCGCGGAAAGACCACAAAGATAAGAGAAATTAGGGCTCGTACAGAGGCATATAGGCAGTCATTTTTCCCTCGTTCTGTTTTGGAGTGGAACAGAGAGAGAAGATGCTAGTTGTGGTACGAGGTAACCTCCTCCACGCACCGTATGGTGGATTTCGGAGTATGTATGTAGATGTAGTGTCGGACCCACACCCCTGTGGTCGTCAAAAGGTACCGAGAAGGGTGCAGTGAGAAGGATCTGTGCATGCTCGAGAGCGCCAAAAAATATTGTTGTACCATTATATTTATTAACGAGATGTACAGGATTGTCTCCCTCAGGTGCTGGCAGCTCTGTCAGGCCAGCGGTGTGAGGACCCAGTCAGCAAAAGTTAGCAAGTATTCCCGACAGTTCGCGAAAGGCTCCTGCGGTGGGTGTTAACGTTACGCAGCTGCCGGTGACCCCATCCGCCCCCTCCCACCCCCACCCCACCCCCCCCCCCCCCATTCCCCTCCCACCCACACCACTGGCTGGACGGTGGCGAAGGCAGCCTCTGAGGGCCGATTACAGCAGTACTCTCGTTGAGGACGTGCACCCAGGAGGCTCCTTCCAGCCCAGCCTGAAGTACTTGTTATCGTGCAGAATCTGACCTGCGGTCTCCAGTCAGCAGACAGAGGTTGGCATCATCAGTGTAGGCTGTAGGGAGGGGGCGAGCAGCAGCAACGGCTCCCCGTCACAATGGCGGACGGCCTACAGCTTACTGACATAGCTGCTCAAGCCACTAGTTGGAGAACATACTGATGGTGGGCTCCGCACCCAATCGGACTCGGGCGTTGTCACTGCAGCTTCTAATGGCTTGCGACTCCATAGACGATTGTAGACGGTTAGGCGCGCTGAGACTGAAATGAAGCAAGGCGTAGTATTTACATGGGCGCTTTCCATGCGCTTTGCTGTGGTGGAGGTAGCAATGACGTTATGTGTACTAGTTCTTTCGTCTGATCGGCTATCCTGGTGGCTTCAGACTTTGATAACTTCGTCATTCAGACGCCACTCTCTATTGGCTGAATAGTTACTGGAATAGGTTGTCTAGCGGTGCTCTGTTACCAGTACGGCTCTATCTGTATGATGCCGTGAATTCATCGTGCTGCACTTGCAGACTGGGGCGTTTGGACAGTACCACATGCCTCAGTTGCTTCCATATTCATCTCGGCATGCTCCTATCTGGCAATTTGACCGACATTAACCCAAGTGGCATGACTTCTTGTGTCGCCAGAGCACAATATTAACGTGTTTTTAATATTTTCCTGTTATACTATTCCAGGAATGCAACATCTCCCTCTCACTTCAAAAAATTCGTAGCGAATTTTTCAACTTGGAGGCTCCACATTTCGTAGTAAAAGACATTACTCAATTTAACTATGTTTGCATATAACCGAAACTGATCACATGCTTTCTTGGACTGACTGTAACTTCTCAAGCATTATAGTCGCGTCCCGCTAGCGGAAGTGCTCTGGCCACGCTCCTGCATTGTGCTCCGAGCACAGTGGCGAAGATGCAGAGGAAGGAGGAGGAGGAGGAGACAATGAAGAATGCAGCGGACACCGTTACAGTTGGTCAGTCGTCTTGTGAGACACCAAACAGTTTGATTAGGGAGTAGTGTGGTGTCTATTATGTACTTGTCTAAAAAAAAAATGGAGAAGCCACTCGTTCAATGCTGAATGGGAACTGCCTTGCTTCATTTGAAGACCAAGCAAAGGACTTTATTATTACAACATCATTGCGACTCTAGCCACCAAGGCGATACAATGCACATTCTTTCTGGTGAACGACAGTGAATCTTGGTTGAACTGAAGGTGAAGATTAGGTAATCAGACTGAGTTTAGAGTAAGTGGAATAGTGACAAAATCATTTATTGTTGAAATAAATTATTTGAATTCTTCCTGTACCTTATTGCAAAAAAATGGCTCTGAGCACTATGGGACTTAACTACAGTGGTCATCAGTCCCCTAGAACTTAGAACTACTTAAACCTAACTAACCTAAGGACATCACACACATCCATGCCCGAGGCAGGATTCGAACCTGCGACCGTAGCTGTCGCGCGGTTCCGGACTGCGCGCCTAGATACCTTACTGCAAGGAGAGAATCATTTGGTAGCAAGACTGATCCTACCAAATAAAAATTAGCGCTGTGGAAAAATCAGCTTCAAGTTGATGACATGAAACGTTACCCACCACTCAGGGCGGTCATTTATGGAAAGGACATGACTGAACACTTTTCAGCAATTGAAACATTTCGTCATGAGTTCTCAAAGAACTTGCAATACAGTCTACGACTAAGAATGGATTTCAATTTATTTGTAAGACCAGTTTCGCTTTTCGTTGCTAATGTACCTCATTACTTCCGACGTGAGGTGACAAATGTGCACTGGAGCACCCAGCTCAACTATCTGTTTGTCCAATCTAGGAATTTATTAATCTTTTATCAAATGCCTTCAGCATATGGCCTTCTCACTCACACACCTGCTGCGCAAAGCGCAGTGGTGGGTAAAGGCGCGGAGAGCCCAGCTCAGACGACTGCACTAGCGGAACGCGTGCGCGTCCGATAGTGCAAATGTTGGCCAGGCCTGCTCCACGTCATAGCCTATCGCACGTACCATATTTGTGAAAATGCAAATAAAGACTTTGGCAAATCATCATATATGTCACCCTCACCCTTTTCCCTTTTTACACGTAATAGACGTAAAATATCTGTTAATGAAACTGTATTTATTTGGATTAAAGGTAAAGGTACTTGTGAATATGTCAAATTTGTTGACGATTGTACTTTGTATTTTCATAAATAAACTGATCTGTAGCGTAGCTTAAAATCGGACAAAGGTACATCTAGAATCTGTCGACATAGAGTATGCAACAGCATGTTACGTCAGCTCTCTGAGCGTGACCTTTGACCCCGCCGATAAGGCGGCTCATGGTCATCTTGGCAGCGCGCCAGCCGCCGGAGACTGACGTCCAGGTTACGGAATAGCTTACAACTACTTTCATACTAGCCGATAGTTGTACACTGAAGAGCCAAAGAAACTGGAACGCCTGCGTAATATCGTCTAGGGGCACCGCGAGCACGCAGAAGTGCCGCAACACGAAGTGGCAAGGACTCGACTAACGTCTGATGTGGTGCTGGAGGGAACTGACGCCATGAATCTTGCAGGGCCGTCCAAACATTCTTAAGAGTATGAGGCGGTGGAGTTCTCTTCTGAACAGCGCAATGCAAGGCATCCCAGATATGCTCAATAATGTTCATGTCTGAGGAGTTTGGTGGATAGCAGAAGTGTTTAAGCTCAGAAGAGTGTTCCTGGAGCCACTCTCAAGCACTTTTGGACGTGTGGGGTGTCGCATTGTCCTGCTGAAATTACCCAAGTCCGTCAGAATACACATAACTCATGAATGCATGCAGTTGATCAAACAGGATGGTTTTTCGAGTCATTACAACAGAGATGGGTCCTCTAAAGTGTGATTCTAATAGCCTGCAGCTGGCAGACGAAATGTTGTGCCTCCTGTGTCACAAGCCAAAACATTTGTTAGTATTGTCCTCTTCCGTAACTCCATTCCAGCCATGTCATATGATTTTCTGTGTTAATAACAATTATACAGTTACTATTTCCGACAAAAAACCGAGATGACAGATTGTGAGCCCACTCTCTGGAAATGTCGACGCGATGTTAACACTTCCCTTTGACACTCACTCACTTTATCTTTTCCTAGGAGTAAATTCCCCTCGCCAGTCTGTGTCGTCCTAGTCGGACAGATCATAACAGGTTGTAGTCGTCTCGAAACGTATAAATACGTGTCCTTATGGTTTCCAGAGAGGCTTATGTCATTCTTCCTCTAAAGCCGTGCGAAGGTAACCAACCATTCTTCCTTCAAATTAGACCTAAAGCGAATAATAATATTATGTTCTGGTGAGTATGGTTTCCACGGGAGGTGTGCCAATTCAATATCGCGCTCACAAAACCAGTCCTCGACGATGTGGCAGGGTCCCTGTCAACTTGGATCACTACATCACCATGGAGGAGCAAACATTGTACGATGATCACATAGTCCTTGGCAGTAGTGCGACTTTGCAGAGTGACAATGAGGCTCATCGAATACCAGGATATGGGTGCCCAAATTTTCAACCGAATCCTGGCCATTTTTCACTCCTGAGACGAAAACCTGAGCAGAAGTTGTAAACAGTGTGAAACAAGACTCACTCCTCTAATACAGGTTCAAAAAATGGTTCAAATGGCGCTAAGCACTATGGGACTTGAAATATGAGCTCATCAGTCCCAAAGTACTTAGAACTACTTAAACCTAACTAGCCTAAGGACATCACACACATCCATGTCCGAGGCAGGATTCGAACCTGCTACCGTAGCGGTCACGCGGTTCTAGACCAACGCCTAGAGCCGCTCGGCCATACCGGCCGGCTCTAATGCAGGTTCAGTGTGTTTGGTGCCACGTTTTCCTGTGACTGATGCGTGTCTTTTGGATTCCAAGTCGTCGAGTAGTTCCTTGTTTGTGGAACTCCTTTGTGTTGTTTTAGTGCTGACTGTGTTGACGGGAGAGACATTCAGTTCTGCAGTGATGTTCGCATCTGTTGCCCTCTTATTTCGCGTCACAATCCTCTTCAGCGTACGTCAGTCACGGTAACTCAACACACACTTCTGTTCGCATTCTGACTTATCGTCTGACCTTTCCCCGCTATCCCTGCATGCGGTATAAATCTTCAATACGGTGCTTTTGAAACACCAAACACTTCAGCTGTCTTAGTTGTGGATGCATCCACTACAAAAGGACCAATAATCTGCCGTCTATCTAATTCAGTTAGCTCCGAGCTAATTCCCTCACAACCACACAGAACGCTGTTCTGTTCTCGACTGACACTAGCAATGTATTGAGTACATTGTACAGGTGCCGTTTATGGTCAAATGAAAAAGTGCAACCTGCGGGCATAGTTAGCATCTGAAGTTTTGTTCAAGCATGTACATGTCACAGCGTTTACATATTTTGTCGAACACCTGTACATACTCCAACGCTCTACTTGCAGCTAGACAGTAATTTATCTGCAGTTCACTAGACGACGAAAAGTTTGAACATACAACACGACGGATTGAAAGGATAATGTTCGTTCCTATCGCACGCTCCTATTAAACAAAATGTGAGCAATCTATGCGGTTTCATTTCGTTACAGGGGGAGACATCCTCGCGATGCCGTTGATGGAGCAATTACATGTTAACTGTGCAGAACATCTGAATAAAACTTCTGATTAACATAAGCAATCAAGTAATATGCTCCACAGCGAGATACTGAAAACAGCTAAGCTGATTTCGGAAGACATCAGCTGAGCCCAACCCCAGAAAAATGTAGCACTCCTTCCCAAATCAAACAGAATAGCACTCTACAAAAACCAGAACCCCTTTGGGGAATTAGCATTCGAATTAGTGCACCTTGTGATCCGAAACCTGTGACGCTTCGCCTTACCTAATGCTGAAAAGTGATGTTCAAAATACACAAAATGCCTCGATGGACACAAACATTTCTCAAGGAGCTCATAAAAACCTTCGTTTCAGATAAAGCACGGTTTAAACAAAGTTTGAAACACTTTTTGAGAGGCAACTCCTTCTACTCCATAGATGAATATCGTAACAGAGACTTAAGCCAGCTTAAGTAAAAATATGTTACATTTCAGTTGCCACAGCACTTGGTCACAACAGTCAAGATTATGTATTTTCTGTATGATAAATTTATTAATAGTTCATATCAGTGTTTCCTTCTAACAGCGTGTTAATTGTGTAAATATTAGCTGTTCCAGTTTACCGCATTGTATTCATCTATTTCGACAATCTCCTGACAAATGAACAGGGCAGTAAGTATTATATTGAAATGTTTTATATTTTTATGTTATACTTTCTGACATGTTCCACACCCACGAGAATCATCTCATTTTTTGTGTCTGTGCAACTAAAACTGAATCTAATCTAATCTAATCTAATCGACTAATCAAAGCTGAATCTACTAAAAACACAAAGGACTGCAAAGATAGAGAGAGCATTTGTGAGGAAAAATAAAACTGCAAATGAACACGCAACTTTCAAATACATATGTTGATCTAAATTACTGCTTAAAGTACACCTGCTGAGAAGAATAGGTTAACTTTTGCACCAAAATAGCCAAACTAATTTACACTTCATAATTTGTCAGACACTCGTCTTAGTCACTGTTGTGTTCATTGAGCTTGAGAATGGTTTTGACTCTGTCACATGGGACAAACTGATGAAAATCCTAAGGAAACATGGAGTTGACTGCATGAATAGACGGCTAATTAGAAATTTATATGTGAACCAGAGAACAAGAGAAAGAATACGAGGTGTGATGAGTGAAGAAATTGAACTGGGAAGAGGTGTAAGAAAAGGTTGTTGTTTATCACCAACACTGTTCAATATATATCTAGAGGAACTTATCAGTGGATGTAGTGATGGAAGGAGAGGAGTTTGTGTAGGGGGTTGGAGAGTGGAGTGTTTAAGATTTGCAGACGACATGGCTGTGATGGCAGAGACTTCAAGGGAAATGGAACAAATGTTAGATGATCTAAACACAAAATTAGAAGAATATGGAATGAAGATGAACAAAAAGAAAACGAAAAGCATGGTAATTGGAAGAAAGTGGAGAATATGCCGAATGAAAATAGGGGGGAGAGGAAATAGAGCAAGTAAATAACTTCAATTACTTGGGAAGTGTAATAATTGATGATATGTATTGCTCAACAGAAATTAAGAAAAGAATTGCAATGGCAAAAGAAGGATTCAAGAGGAAACAGAAATACTTTTGGACCACTAAACAAAGATCTGAGGAAAAGACTTGCCAAATGTTACATCTGGAGCATTGCACTATTTGGTTCCGAGACCTGGACATTGAGGAAGGAAGATGAAAGAAGGTAGGAGGCACTAGAAATGTGGATGTGCAGAAGAATGGAAAAAGTGAAATGAGAAGACCGAGTAAGGAATGAAGTATTAAGAAGGGTTAGAGGAGAAAGAAACTTGCTGAAAGTCATCAGCAAGAGAAAACGAAAATGGATTGGACTTTGTATGAGGAGGGACTGTTTATTGGAGGAAGGCATAGAAGGAATGGTGGAGGGAAAAAGGGGAAGAGGAAAAAGAAAACAAATGCTGGACTATACCCAAGAAGGCAAATAACCAGAAATGAAAAGACTGGCTGCGGACAGACAAAAATAGAAGAGGCTTAACGCACGGCAAGACCTGCCATAAGGCAGAATACTATACTACTACTCCGTCTTAGTCCTGCTAAAACCGATATCAAAGACAGCCAGAGGGTATAGTCAGCCTCATGCTAGGGTATTCTGTCATTATCCAAGTTTCTATCTAGTGTGGCTGGAAGGGACAGTGGGGGTCAGTTCACAGCGTATAGCAACGATGATTAGATTACAGAATGGGGCAATGCTGGTATGTTGCTAGAGTGACTACTATTATCCGAGATATTATTGTACAGAAAAGATGGTCATTTTACAGGTTGACATTACAAGCTTAGTGCCCTTTCCTATGATTTTATCATGTCATACAGGTCACTGACCTTGACCACATAAGGTCACAATGCAAGGTGATGGTTATATACTGATTGGATGCTTTGTCTTCATGGATTGTAATATACTGCGCTGTCATCTGATGTTTAATTTTAATGGCTAATATAATTACTATTTCGTCGGATTGTGATGTAATGCATTTGGAGTCACGGATCTGCATGTGATGTCATGCAGATATCGTAGTAAAGGGGACATGACTTAGGATTTCATTGGTAGGCTATTGGCCTGCATACAGGACATCATGAATGTAATTGAGCATTTTTCCTGTTGGAACAAGTTCCTTCTTGCTGGCATTGAAAATTCTCGTATTGCTGATTATTCGATTTTGGTTTTTGGAGAAAGCTGTAACTTGGAGAAACTAGTCTCAATCTGGTTAGAAGGCAATTTATGTGGTAGTTCCGTTACAATCTTGTTGACAATGGTAATGTGTAGGGTACGTATTTAAAAATTTGTCAAAAAAATGGTTCAAATTGCTCTGAGCACTATGCGACTTAACATCTGAGGTCTTCAGTCCCCTAGAACTTAGAACTACTTAAACCTAACTAACGTAAGGACACCACACTCATCCATGCCCGAGTCAGGATTCGAACCTGCGACCGTAGTGGTCGCGTGGTTCCAGAGTGAAGCACCTAGAACCGCTCGGCCACACTGGCCGGCGAAATTTCTCAGAATAATGACGTATAGAGTTATTTGTCACAAATACGTGCTGAGGATGCTATTTCAGATCAAGTAGGTGTCACCAATTGTCAACTTATGGTACATAAATGAGCTTCTGGCGTTATCATACAGTTTTAAGATTAGCAGCTGACATCCACTGTCAGATTATAGTTGACACTTACTGGCCATGCAATGGAGAATTTGTTGCAATTTTTGTCTCACATGCTGATTAATGTAGCAAATTCTTTTACAATTTTGTTATGAAGTATGCAGTTGGTTGCAGTTTCTCAGCCACTTGTCGATATATCAGATAGTTTGTTACAACTCGACTATAGTAGTAGACAATTTATTAAAATTTCATGTGACAATAATGACGCATAGCGTAATGTGTTTTAGTTTCATCCTTAACGGGGACATGAAACAAACTGTCCCGTCGATGACTACGTTAAAGCAAAAAAGAAAGTAGTTACCTCCAACTTCTTCCAGTTCGCTGTAACGTAGTTATCTAGGGGACAATTTGTTAAATTATCTTTAATGTTTATCTGAGACCGAATACGAAATCAGGATGACTTCATTGCTGACCCATAATGCCAAGTTAATGCCTCCCCCCCCCCCCCCCCACACACACACACAGAGCCATACATGATTTCAGCTTATTGTATTACATTGGTATTTAAGTGCAGTAATTCAAACCCTCTGTTAGGGTATGGACCACCGCTTATTTAGGGTAAAGGTAGTCACCGTGTCAACAGACCAATTTGTGTCATCCTGTAAGTTGGCAACTACTGTCCCACCCAGCAAACTATCACTGGCCTACCCAAAAAAATCTGGTGGTGGTAACGGTCACCAGGTCATCAGTAAATCGAAGGCCACTCAATAGTAATGCGGGTCACCCTGTAAACTACCTTCTTTGCCCATCCTGAAAACATTTACATCACTGCACCATCCTGTAAGCTGATCATCACTGCTACCCTTGGTAAACCGACCACCATAGCCCCACTGCCACATGGCAATTTTAGTGGCAGTTTGTTATAATTTTGCTGTAACATGAAGTTGTATGAAGCAACTTGCTATAATTTTGCTCTACTGTGGTGATACATAGGGGTAATTGTTACAACTGTGCTGTATCAAGATGATTTACAAGGAATTCCGTTATAATTTTGCTGTACAGTGCCGATGTGTGAAGGAAAGTGTCAATTACACTGAGGTGACAAAGTCATTGGGTACTTCCTCAAATCGTGTCGGGCCTTCTTTCACTCAGCATAGTGCAGCAACTTGACGTGGCATGGACTCAACAAGTCATTGGAAGTCCCCTGCAGAAATATTGAGCCTTACTGCCTCTATAGTCGTCCATAATTGCGAAAGTATTTCCAGTGCAAATTTACTTCTCAACAATGTACCATAACTGTTCGATTGGATTCATGCTGAGTGATCTGGGTGGCCAAATCATTTGCTCGAATTGTTAAGAACGCTCTTCAAACACAACGTGGGTAGTTCTATGCATGAAAACCCTAATTTGTAATCTACAAGGATGTATCCAGAATGAGGTTTTCACTCTTCAGCGGAGTGTCCGCTGATATGAAACTTCCAGGCAGATTAAAACTGTGTACCGTACCGTGTCTCGGTCCGGCACACAGTTTTAATCTGCCAGGAAGTTTTGTAAGGATGTATGTTACCAATGTTCAGTATAATGTTCCTGCTTAAGCCCCTATGATTTTCTGAAGTTCCAGTAGGTGATGACGCTATATTCAGCGTCTGTAATGGAGGTGCATGTAGGCAGAGAGCTATCAATGAGTTACTTTTGGAGAAAAACTAGAGTGTTGCATATTCATGAACGCTTGCAGAATATCTACAGAGACATGGGAGTGAGCACAGGCAATGTGAAAGTTGGATGAGATGTCTGTCCTCATTACAAGGTCGCGCAATTCTCTCCAACGTCCCACGTGCAGGCTGATCGCGCACAGAAGTGACTCCTCCAGCGTTGGATCATGCGGACACTCATTAGAAGTGTCTGATGGATCACAATCAAATATCTCGCTGCTCAACTGAAAGTTCCTGTTGGCACCCGAGAGGAGCCAAAAAAACTTCATTTGAATGTTTTTCTTTATCCACCATACAGCCCAGATATCGCACATTCTGCCTTTCCTCTGTTTGGCTGAATGCAGAATGTACTATGTGGGAAGCAGTACCTAGGCGATGGGGAAATTAGTGACTCAGCAAGATGTTGACTGACGTCAACCAGTAGAGTCATACAATGCGGGAATACAGGGCCCTTCCAGTAATGTGGTGTAAGGCCATCGCATTGAAAGTAGATTATGCTGAGAAATAGGAACGTCTAGAGAAAAGAGGGTGAATAATATGGTGTATTAGAATCCTGAAGAAAACCAATCCGCTTCCAGAAAAAATATAGTGCGTGTCTTATTGAACGAATTAAAGTGGTATCAATAAACGAGCTACGTTGGTTTCGATAATTAATATAGACAATTTAGATGCAGAAGTATTTGATTTATGCCTCGGCACAGATGTCAAACGTTAGTCATCGACGAGTACAGCTTAACGTCGAAGTTTTGTTGGTAGTCCTGTTACGCAAGCTACCTGCAATATTGTTTCATATTGCAGGGCAGTTAACATACAATGGCAGTACCATCTGTGGTTTTTCCTCAGAACCTTTAACCGTTTAGAAAAGATTTCATTTTGGTGCCAGATTAAACTTTAATTTGCGATCATAGATCTGCTGTTATTCTTGTGTGTTACAACAATCAGGACGCATATATTTTTTTGGTTCAAAATGTGCACTGATTCGACAAAGCATTTTATTTTGTTGTAAAGATCTTTTTTGTGATATTAAAATTAGATCTCTGGTTTGGAAGGCTGTTCCATCATGTCATTGGACAAGATGCATCACATGTAAACAATTTACATATTCATTCTGTAGTGCTGCAACAATATGTGGATTAAGTGGTGTAGCACATTAAAGAGCTCATCTAAATAAATCATTTCACTACTGACCTAAAAAAATGTAATTTCTGTGTATATGACACCAAGGCACATATCTCCAGGTATGTTCAGTAATTACAAAATTCTCTAGTAGTCATGTAAAGACAGTTATATTTTCTTGTATAGGACATGATGCAATATCTTCTTTGTTTCTAAAATGCTTCTTTTTGAGGTGAAGCACTATAGAAAAATCTATGAAAGCATGAGATGATCAAAGTTTATTCTATATAACATAGCCTCACATCAAAATATCAATATTTTATATAATTATTACAGACATGTTAGGCCGTTTACAAACATATTTCCGATTGGTAAACGTTGCAGCGTTCCTTGAAATATAGTTTTTGTACATAAATTTACTTAATCCTAGGACACATGTAATAATTAATAGCAGCAGAAAGTCAGTGTGATTGATTATATTTCTCTAGTGTAGAAAGAGACACACATTTTCTTCCCCAAACATTCTGCAAGCTGAGGTGATGCAAAACTGGAAGTCTTGTAAAGAAGTCAGGTGTTTATAGTTTGGTCCTTCTACAATGAATAACATAGCCTACAGTAAGCCTACAATTAAGCATTATGATTAGATCTTGATCTTATTTGGTAGTTGATTATGGAAAGGAAAGGAAGTACAATCAGTAAAGATGAGATTAGATGTACTTTTCGTGCTAATTGATCCATGGTGAAGACATCCTCTGAGATGAGGAATATGTCAGAAAACAAGAATACACAATAAATACTTGAAAATTGGGAACAGATATGCTAAATACCTTCCTCAGAGCCCATATGGAATGTGGATGTGAACTTGGTAAAAAATAAAAAACCTTAAGCATATTTACATTGAAAAGGATATAAAACTTGTTACCAAATATGAACAGTACACTTAGGTGCTTGTAATAGTTCTTAGGCTATAACAGCCAACCAACAACACAAACAAAAACAAAATGAAAACTTCTTAAGCACTTATTTACAATGATCGCATTACTGCACAAAATTTGTACAGAAGGCAGATTTACACAATATTCATATTATTTGATATTATTACATACACACATCAAATGGTTCTGCTACGAAATTCGTCATTGGGGTAGAAAGAGCTGCCCACCAATAAATACTTTAGACTCTTCTCAAACTGAACTTGATTATTAAACTTTTAACAGCTGTTGGCATGTTATTGAAAATGCATGTTGCTGAATAATTGTCCCATTTCTGTACCAAAGGAAGAGACTAAGTCTTTGTGAAAGTTATTCTTATTCCTAGTTCTGATTTTAAAAAAAAAGGTATATCTTTATGACAAATTTCATTAAGGAGTAAATACATTAGGAAGAAAGTAATTAGTACCCCAGGCCCTTAATAGTCTTCTGCAAGACGTCGCTGAGTTCACACCATAAATAATTCTTATTGCATGATTTTGGGCTCAGAAAACTTTAGCCTGGCTTGATGAGCACCCTCGGACGATAGTCCAATATGACATTATGGGATGAAAGAAAGGATACCACTATAGCTTATTTATTTTTATATCACCTATGTCTAGGCGCTTTAGCAGCTCTGTAATATGCTTCTGTAAGTTAAAATTATTATAATCCCAAGAATTTGGCACTGTCAACTACTATCTGCTCGTCATATTTTAGTTATATACTGGTGGGAAACGTTTTACAAGTTCTGAACTGCATATGGTATGTTTTCTCAGGGTTTAGTGACAGAGAATTGGCTATGTCTATGAAAATCTCATTAGTCGACCCTTCTAGGGCTATATATGAATTACAATTTATTAGCAATTTTTGTATCACCTGCAAACAACACAAACTTGACACCAGGTAATGTTACTGATGAAAGATCACTGATATATACAATAAATTGGTAAAAGCCTTAAGATGGAATCTTGGGGGACACCATATGTTATTAGTTACCAGTTGGATGATGTCTGTTAGCTTAATACAGATCTCTTTTCTATTGACACCCTATACCGATGACAGACCACTGATATATACAAGAAAAAGTAAGAGCCCTAAGATGGAATCTTGGGGGAACACTACATGTTACTGGTTATCAGTTGGATGATGCCTGATAGCTTAATACACATCTCTTTCCTATTGACACCCTTTGCTTTCGCTCAGAGATGTAGGATTTGAACCATTTTGCATCATTTGCAGTTACACCGCAACATTATAATTTACTTAAAAGAATATTGTGATTTACACAGTCAAATGTCAAGTTTAGTTCGTGTATAAAGTGTCAGCTACATGATTATCACGTTACCATTATTTAAATACGTTTGGCTCAATTTTATAACAATTCAGAGATGGAATTAACTTTGTGGCAGTTTCGTTATGGAGTCAAAGTCATATTTTACATGTTACACGTTAGTTACTCTCTTCCAGTTGCCAGCAGTTATAGAACAGTAATTCAACCCACCTATTAACTTGTGTGGTAGCCTGCCTAGTATTATATTTTAGTTAACGAGTGTTTTCTACTTCTGTTGAATATTTTTTGAAGAACAGTAATCCGTGAAACATCTGTATAAGGGAGCATATGTCAGAGCAGGGTTTTGTAGACTAACCTGTTGAATGGTGAGTACAAGGGGTTTCTAGGTCAGTTAGCGATCGAATTTTAGTTTGAGGCATTCTAGTACGTTAACTGATTGGACAGAACAGACATAAAGGGTAAGGTAAAATTTGTAGGAGTCGAAGCTGCAGGGGAAGGAGGAGGGCAGTGTCTCCAACAATTATTGTCTGGGTTTTGGAAAGGTTCATTTTGAGGAGAGTCTGGCTGCACAAGGGTGTAAATTGGGTTATTTGGATCTGTAAGGATGAGTCAATCAGTGACTCACTAAAGAACATGTACAGAAGGAGATGGCTTAGGCATATTGACCGTGTATTATATATGCAGATGGACAGGGGACATATCGTCGGGGCACACCTGTAGTGGAAGGTATGGAAGCTGTTGACACTGAAGGTGACACATGAAGGGCGACTGGATAAAAACGAAAGATTGCGAGGAAGTACATAGGTCTGGAGCCTGAAGAAGAGACCAGAATGACAGTCATGTCAAAGAATACAAAAATAGTTGATTTGTTATTGTTAATTTGGTGAGATAGGATATAGGTCAGGTAAAAAGTTTGTCATCAGAAGTTGGGTCTCAGCCACACTGGTTGACAGGGTTAGGTGTTGGTTTAAGTACCTATGAATATGTTGGGAGAGAATGGTCGCAAAGACCTTGTTAAAAACTAAGATGATGTTGACTACACAGTAGAAGGAGGTGTCATTGGTATGTTTGTTGGGGTTAAGGAAAAGAAAAATCCCAGAAGTTTCCCATGTTTCAGTAGAGAAACATGTGTGGAAGACTACATTGTAAAGGGTGAGCAGGATTACTAAAGACAAAGAGGACACTATTTAAGTTGTTTGTAGTTAACGCAGTCGTGACTAGGATATGTGTTGCGTATCTAACGGAGCACCTGTTCAATATCTTGTGTTGTAACTGGAGATTTAAGCTCTGCTTGTAGTATTTAGTTGGTTGGTTGTTTTAGGTTAAAGGGACCAAACAGCAAGGTCATCAGTCCCTTGTTTCAAATAGACTCCATTCTGCTAACGGGACATCTCAGTATAGTCAGAAAAATAAAACGGATAAAGGGGAAACGTAAAAGGGCAGTCACGGTGTCATTAGTAAAAACAAATGAGGGAAGTTGGCAAGAGAACGAACCCAACACTATGCTGAAACAGCATAGCAAGACCACCTGTGACTTAAAAGGTACAATTGCTATAATGCAGAAAGTACGTATGGGGATAGAAAAACTAACCAAGCCTTAAAAAGAAGGGGTAAAAACAGAGTAAAAGGGAAAGAAAAGAGGATTCCGGTCAGGGAGGTGAATCGGGAATCTCTGAACACTGCCTACAGTGGGAGACACCCAAACACTCACCGCCCTGCCCCAACACCAGAGGGAGATTAAAAACTTTAAAACTGAGAATAAAAACCACTCTCCCGGAGGAAACCTAGAACCAGAGAGACCATCCGGGAATCGTCAGCCAACATCAAAGGTAAAGTGTGGAGGAGTCTGTACTTAGCACGCAGACCCAAAAGAAGGGGGCATTCAACCAAAATGTGGGCCACTGACTGGAAGGCTCCACAACCACATAGCGGGGGTGGCTCATCACGCAAAAGGAAACCATGGGTCAGCCTGGTATGGCCAATGCGGAGACGACACAGTGTGGTCGAGTCCTTGCGGGAGAGGCTAAAGGAAGAACGCCATGGGCCTGGATTCACCTTAATGGCACGAAGTTTATTAGACAGTGGAGTAGCCTCCCAAGAATTGGCCCATGACTGTGCAAAGTGGGATTTGATGTGAAGCCGTAAATCCGCTGCAGGAGGGGTTACAGAAAACGGGGGGTAAGTAACTGCTCCCCCAGCCAAACGATCAGCGAGCTCATTACCCGGGATACCCACATGGCCCGAGACCCATAGGAAGTCAATGGAACAAGCAGCACGGTGAAGATCAGCGAGATGGTCATGGATGGCAGAGACCAAGGGATGGCGCGAAAAACACCGGTCAATAGCAAGAAGGCCACTCATCGAGTCCGTACATAACAAAACGCGGTTGTGTTGGGATTGTTTAATAAAGGTAAGGGCCCGGGAAATTGCCATCAATTCCGCAGTAAACACCCCACATGAGGGTGGCAGTAGATGATTTTCCGTTACAGCAAAGGACGTGAAGGCATACCCAACATGATCAGCAGATTCAGAGCCATCAGTGTAAAAAACAACAGCATCCCGAAACTCCCATAAAATCTGGCGGAAAAAGGAACGGAACACCACCGGGGGGATGGAATCTTTCGGACCGCGGTGGAGATCCATCCGAATTCGAGGCCGAGGAACTAACCAAGGAGGGGTGGAGGGGAGGGAGCGAGGAAGACAGGACAAAGAAGGAAGCCGAAAATCACGGTTAAGAGACGCAAGGCGCAGCCCAACCGGTAGACCCGCCCGAGGGCGGGAGTCAGGCGGACGACGTCCATGGTCTGGGAATAGGATAGAATAGGAAGGATGAGCGGGAGAAGAACGGATAGTAAGGGCATAAGACACCAGAAGCTGGGACCGCCGAACAGAAAGGGGGGGATCCCAGCTTCAACCAGGAGACTATCAACAGGGCTAGTAGGGAAGGCACCGGTGGCCAAACGGATACCACGATGGTGGACTGGATCCAGCACGTGCAGCGTGGAAGGAGCAGCTGAACCATAAACTTGACAACCATAGTCCAAACGTGACAGAACTAGAGCACGATAAAGACGGAGGAGGAGGGAACGGTCCGCACCCCAGGAGGAGTGGGCAAGGAAGCGAAGGACATTGAGTTTACGGAAACATCCTACCTTCAGGAGTCTGATATGGGGCAGCCAAGTGAGCTTGTTGTCGAAAAGAAGACCTAGGAAACGAAACTGTGGAACCACAGGCAATCTTTGTGCAGCGAGATAGAGCTCTGGATCAGGGTGGACCGTAGTACGGCGACAGAAGTGGACCACCCGCGATTTTAAAGGAGAGAATTGAAACCCGTGTGAGAGGGTCCATGCAGAGGCACGCCGTATAGCCACCTGGAGCTGCCGTTCTGCAGATGGCATCGAGGAGGAACTAACCCAAATGCAGAAATCATCCACATACAGGGCAGGGGCGACCAAGGGACCGACAGAGGCCACAAGTCCATCGATAGCAATGAGGAAAAGAAGGACACTCAAGACAGAACCCTGTGGGATGTCCGTCTCCTGGGTCCGTGGAGAACTAAAAGCAGGACCAACTCGAACTCTGAATGACCGATGGATCAGGAACTGGCGGATAAAAATCGAGAGTGGGCCCCGAAGACCCCACTGATGAAGGGTTAGTAAGATGTGATGGCGCCAGGCCGTGTCATAGGCCTTGCGAAGGTCAAAAAACACTGCAACCAAATGGCGGCGCTGGGAAAAAGCCTGCCGAACTGCGGATTCCAAGCGAAGCAAATGATCGATTGGAGATCGTCCCTCTCGAAAGCCACACTGGTAAGGGGACAATAGATCCCGAGATTCGAGGACCCAAGTGAGCCGACGGGCTACCAGCCGTTCAAGTAACTTACAACCAACATTGGTCAAACTAATTGGCCGATAGCTGTCAACAGATAGGGGGTTCTGACCAGGCTTAAGGACAGGAACCACAATGCTATCCCTCCACTGAGAAGGGAAGTCACCCTGGAGCCAGATACGGTTAAACACCCGAAGAAGATGGTGCCGTTGTGGAGCACTGAGATGCTGAAGCAGCTGGTTATGAATGGAATCTGGGCCAGGAGCCGTATCATGAGAAGAAGATAGAGCAGAAAGAAATTCCCATTCAGTGAAAGGTTCGTTGTAAGATTCTGACTCACAAGTGGTGAAACATAAGGTGACAGCTTCAGCCTGCTGTTTTTGATGAAGGAAAGCAGCTGGATAGGAGGCCGACGCTGATGCCACTGCAAAATGGGTCGCAAGATGTTCTGCGAGAACTAATGGGTCCGTACAAATGCCATCTGGGAGGTGAAGGCCAGGGAGGGTGGACTGCCGATGGCAACCTTGGAGAGAGCGAAGTGTAGCCCATACCCGTGACAGAGGGACAGTGGAACCAATGGAAGAAACGAATCGTTCCCAACATATCCGCTTGCTCTGTTTGATTAAATAACGGGCTTTAGCGCGAAGGCGCTTAAAGGTAGAAAGGCTGGCTACAGATGGGTGCCTCTTAAAGTGTTGCAAAGCTCGACGGCGATCACGGATGGCAATGGCAATGGCCGTACTCCACCACGGGACTTGCCGACGACGAAATTGTCCAGATGAGCGCGGGACAGCAAGGTTAGCAGCGCGAACAATCGCGTCAGACACGTCACGTAGGACGTCATCAATACAACCCGACAAAGAGGGAGAAAACTCGACCTGTGCAGTATATAGAGGCCAATCGGCGCGGTGGAAAGACCAACGAGGTAACCTCTCCATCGGGGAGCGGGAAGGGAGCGTGATAATCAACGGGAAATGGTCACTATCACAAATGTCGTCGTGTGGCGACCAGTGTAATGAAGGGAGGAGAGAGGGAGAAGAAAGAGAAAGATCAATGGCAGAAAAGGTACCATGACCAGCACTGAAATGAGTAGGGGAGCCATCATTAAGAAGGCACAGGTCGTGGTCTGCAATAAATTGGTCTATAAGAAGACCTCGTCTAGATGGAAAGGCACTGCCCCACAAAGGATGATGAGCATTAAAATCCCCAAGGAGGAGGAAGGGAGGAGGAAGTTGCTGAAGAAGGGTGGTTAAGGCAGCAGGTGTAAGAGTCCTGTCAGGAGGGAGATAAAGATTGCATACTGTGACTGCAGAGTCTAAGTGGACCCTAACAGCAACTGCTTCCAATGTAGTTTGGAGAGGAATCCACGTGCTAGCAATGTCTGTACGGACCAACGTACAAACGCCACCAGAAGCCCGCAAGGGTCCGACCCGATTTCGACAGAAAACACGGAACCCACGGAGGGTCGGTGAGTGAGCATCAGTAAAATGAGATTCCTGGAGAACCACACAAGCTGCTGAGTAGGACGAAAGAAGGGATTTCAATTCCGGAAGGTGACGATAGTAGCCATTACAATTCCATTGGAGAACCACAGAACGATGGTTTAAATGAGGGCTGAACACGCTAAATCCAGTCATACCGCCGGGTCCCCACCCGTCACCGACAAGGAGGGGGCGACATCCATAAACGACAGGTCAGAATCCGGTTGTGAAGCCGGGGAAGGGACCTCCGGTGACACCAGAGGCTCTTTGTCCCGGGACTTATGTTTCTTCTTCTTTTCAGGCTGAGATCGAGGAGGGCTGTGTGGCATAATGGAGCCAGCTGCAGCAAGATCAGGAACAGAAAGAGACCGGGCGACCTGGGGGCCGATAGACCGCGGCTCTCGCGGTCGCCGCGCTGCAGCAGACCTTTGACCTGGAAGGTGCCGGGAAGGGGCATCCCGGGAGAGGCGCCCTTGACCGGCAGACGCCGAAGGAGTGGGACACTTCTCCGGCTGGGGAGGGGGAGCGGCGCCCAGAGGAGAAGGTGTGGGAGCCACAGGGGAGGGGGGAAGGAGAGGGGTCCGGGACGGGGGTAAGGAAGGGGGAGGAAGGGATGAAGATGTAACTAAGGCGTAACTAGATGTCATGGACACAGGGTGTAATCGTGCATATTTCTTACGGGCCTCTGTGTAGCTTAAACGATCAAGAGACTTATACTCCAGTATTTTTTTTTCTTTCTTATAGACTGGGCAATCTGCTGAACGTGGAGAATGACTACCATGGCAATTTACACATACAGGAGGGGGAACACAGGGACTCCCCTCATGGAGTGGACGTCCACAGTCACCACAGAGAGCGTCCTGGGTACAGCGAGAAGACATGTGGCCAAAACGCAAGCACTTAAAACACCGTATAGGAGGTGGGATGTACGGCTTCACATCACAGCGATAGACCATAATCTTAACTTTCTCAGGAAGGGTATCCCCTTCAAAGGCCAGGATAAAGGCACCAGTATCAATACGATTATCTTTAGGACCCTTCTGAACACGCCGAACAAAGTGAACACCCCGCCGTCCGAGATTGTCCCGAAGTTCCTCATCAGTTTGAAGGATGAGGTCTCTGTGAAAAATCACACCTTGTACCATATTTAGAGACTGGTGAGGGGTAATGGACACGGGAATTTTGCCAAGATGGGTACAGGCACGAAGGGCCGCAGATTGGGCAGCCGAAGCAGTTTTATCAGTAATGAACCCGACCGCATCTTGCTCAGGGAGTCCACTTCGCCGAACTTGTCTTCAATGTGTTCTACAAAGAATAAAGGTTTGACACTGGTGAAAGTATCTCCATCAGTCCTGGTGCAAACTAGATAACGGGGGAAAGGTTTCGCCCCTAGACGACGGGCCTGACCCTCCTCCCAGGGGGTAGCCACGGAAGGGAAGGCCGAAGGGGCAAGAGAAGCAGCACTTGAGGAATCAGTACCACGCAGAGAGACGGCCGCAGAAGAGCGGCCAGAGGTTTGGACCCGTATGCGTTTCATCTGCATAGCGTCCGCCCTGATACCACCCACTCCGATCAGGGGCTCTCCTCACGGGCGCCACCCAGCCACAGCAAGAGCATTCTGGCACGGCGGCCATTGCCAGGAGTTCCGATGCTCCAGGATGACGAGCAACCACTCCAAGGCATGCATGAGGAGGTCACAGCTCAGGTATCAGAAGTGTGATCCCTGTGTGTTCAGGGGGCTCAACCAAAAGGTTACATAGCGACCCCACCACACGGGCTGGCTACCGTGCTGGCTATGCACCCTAGCATCAGACAACGACGTAGAAGAAAAGGTGGAATGTACTAGGAGGGCACACGTCGGAGACACTAGGTAAGGTGCTCTTCCCCAAATGGCTCACACTACGGAAGAGAAATTTTGGAATGGAGGTCAAACCCCAGAGGGGGACCAAGGAATGCCAAAAGGAGGAGATGATTACGCAACAAAGCCAGAGTGTAAAACCAACAGAACCAGGAGGATAGCGGGGGCCAACATAAGCAAGGACACCAATAGAGGGAGAGGAGAGGGCGAGGGGAAAGGGGTATGGAGGGGAAAGGAGGGGAAGGGAAAGGAAATGCAGCCCGGGAGAGAAAGAAGGCTGCAATGGCTCAGGGCCCCGTGCTCGCCACGCACGTATCCACGAAAGAGTTGTGGACCCCCTGGGGGGGTTGTAGTATTTATGTAGCTATTGAAAGTTCGGAGAAAGAGGTAGGAGAGATATATTGCTTCGCTTGTAGACTGTTGGGAAAAATGAGAAATAGAAGTGGGGTGACCATGGATGGTGAAGGGTGGAGAACTCTGCCCACTTCGAGTACAGCAGTCAGCAAGATACGCTATGGACTGTGAGAAAGTCCCAATCTAAAATCTGTTTCAGTCTGTTGTGTTTCAGATTTCAGGGAAGCTACTCAACGGTTCTGTTAATCGTGATGATAGTTTTTATCTTGCCAACATGTGTAAACGAACACTGGCAATAGTGCTATCCCTCTGTCGACCAGGCATTGTTGGACAATATCTTTCACAGAGGGGCAGCACTGTGGCACATATCTTAGCTGTCTGCGTGTTGTATTTTTTCCGCAGTGATTTGCCTTAAACACACTTGGCTGAGTCTGTCCGACACACCAGTTCGGAGAAGAAATATTACCAGCAGACAGAGTCTTTTTCGCGATCACCCTACATCAGAACTTGTGAACATAGGCTATCGGCTGCAGGCTGTCGGTGAGTTCCCTGTGTGAGGGAGGGTTGCCGCCTGCTCGCTGACTGGCGTTTCAGGCCTGAGAAACTGCCGGCCCAACTTTTTGCATTCCGCAGCTTGCGGCTGGCGGGCTGGCGCAAGTTGGGCCAACTCCATTACTGGCTGGTGGTGAGGCGCTTCCGACCCGCCCGCTCATGGAGTATTCATGGCGCCGGGGCCCCTCTGATTAACTGCTTACCGGCCTCACACACGTGGCTACTGGCCCTCGTGCATCGGCACATACACAGCGCGACTGCGCGGGGATTCCATTATTCTGTCTCCTATTCAAAGCACTTGTAACTCTTTACAAATGGTTGGTGTGCTACTGTTACGTAATAGCGGAGGGTTTAGTTAGCTAGCTCAGGCGTGTAGGGTGTGTCTATATAGAACGTACATGGAACACTCAGGGCGTAGTAGCAGATATATTAGGGTTGACAGTACAGCCAAATTCGAATAAAAATTCACTATTATAGGTGTCCAATTTCTAGTTGTTAGAGATATACTGCTCTTAGAATGTGATTCAAACAAATAGAAAAAGTGTTGAGCAAATACAGCTGATAAAATTCAAATTTGTTTTTCATAAATGCCACCTCAGACTACAATGCACTTTCGAATTTTCTTGACAAGACCACGTGTGGCTCTTTTCAGGTCGTCCTGGGATTTTTTTATGAGGACAGAAAAATTCATGATCCTAACGACAAGTTCATCTGTATTGTTTACATTTTCTTTGTTACCTTCGCTTTGTAACCATCAACACAGGGAAAAATCTAAAGGTGTAAGGCTTAAAGACCTTAGTTGGCCAAGAACGTGACCTTCTCTGTGGATTCATCTTCGGGGCAGTGTTAGATTTAGATGGTGTATCACCTGACGGCTAGAATTAACTCAGATTCATCATACTGCCGGCTCGAGTGGCCGAGCGGTTTTAAGCGCTACAGTCTGGAACCGCGCGACCGCTACGGTCGCAGGTTCGAATCCTGCCTCGGGCATGGATGTATGTGGTGTCCTTAGGTTAGTTAGGTTTAAGTAGTTCTCAGTTCTAGGGGACTGATGATCTCAGGAGTTAAGTCCCATAGTGCTCAGAGCCATTTGAACCATTTGAACCATTTTGAATCATCATACTGGAAGAACATAAATCGTCCTTGTTGCCACAAGAGACCCTTGCGAGACCACTTGTTCAAGAAAATACAGATAATTGTGCATTGAAATATGACGTGAAAGTACAGCAGACCCAATCAACGGTCATACTAGATCACACATTTACAAAGAAGCGTTCTGGAAAACGTGTCTCCGCAAAGGAGTATGCGTTTTCGCCGGATCACCGATGTGAGTTACGTGTGTTATCAACACGGCTTCGAATGAAAGTAATTTCATCGGCAAAGAGTATTAATGAGATTACTCAGCGAGGTTCATTCATCAAACTACAAAATTCTCGTCTTGAGCCTTAATCTCATTCTCGAAAGAGTAGAATCCGCTGAACGTAACTGTACAAATTCTATGTATTCTCATTGAAGGACATCGTTGTAGCAATTGAAAGGTGTTTGCTCCTTGATGCACGCACTGTTTATTTTCCCGGTGAGATGAAATATGACTCCAGACAGTTCACCGATCTTAGATAGCTTAAGGAAAACACGAGTACACACAGTTGAACCAGAATTCTTCGGTCATATGTCGGCAAGCAACAACGAGGTTTCAGCTTCAAAAACTGTAAAGCACTGGCATACATGGTGAGTGCTGAAGCGAAGCAGCAGAACAGGCCATTACGTTGCAATTAGAAACACACTTGGAATATTCCATTATGTAAATTCAAGTACAATTTCACAACTTGAGGTTCCAAAACAAAAGTAACCATAAACCCCGGACTACCAATACGTGAAAGAAAACTTATACGGGTAATCAGCTATAACTATGTAATCAATAAAAACTGGAAACATGGACTGAAGACCACCACCACCACAACAACAACATGCTTCATGGAGTGTTACGTAAGGATGTAGAGGCTTCTCTCACTAACGGTAAGATAGATACTGCCTACAGGAAAATTAAAGAGACCTTTGGTGAAAAGAGAACCACTTGTATGAATACCAAGAGCTTAGATGGAAACCCAGTTCTAAGCAAAGAAGGGAAGGCAGAAAGGTGGAAGGAGTATATAGAGGGTCTATACAAGGGCGATGTATTTTAGGACAATATTATGGAAATGGAAGAGGACGTAGATGAAGATGAAATGAGAGATATGATACTGCGTGAAGACTTTGACAGAGCAGTGAAAGCCCTGAGTCGAAACAAGGCCCCGGGAGTAGACAACATTCCATTAGAACTACTGACAGTCTTGGGAGAGCCAGTCCTGACAAAACTCAACCATCCGGTGAGCAAGATGTATGAGACAGGCGAAATACCCTCAGATTCAAGAAGAATGTAATAATTCCAATCCCAAAGAAAGCAGGTGTTGACAGATGTGAAAATTACCGAACTATCAGTTTAATAGGTCACGGCTGCAAAATATAACGCGAATGCGTTACAGACGATTGGAAAAACTAGTAGAAGCCGACCTCGGGGAAGATCTGGATTGGAACACGTGAGGCAATACTGACCCTACGACGTATTTTAGAAGCTAGATTAAGGAAAGGCAAACCTACGTTTCTAGCATTTGTAGACTTAGAGAAAGCTTTTGACAATGTTGACAGGAATACCCCTTTCCAATTCTGAAGGTGGCAGGATTAAAATACAGGGAACCAAAGGCTATTTACAATTTGTACCGAAACCAGAAGGCATTTATAAGAGTCGAGGGACATGAAAGGGAAGCAGTGGTTGGGAAGGGAGTGAGACAGGGTTGTAGCCTCTCGCCGATGTTATTCAATCTGTACACTGAGCAAGCAGTGAAGGAAAGAAGCCGGCCGCGGTGGTCTAGCGGTTCTAGGCGCACAGTCCGGAGCCGCGCGACTGCTACGATCGCAGGTTCGAATCCTGCCTCGGGCATGGATGTGTGTGATGTCCTTATGTTAGTTAGGTCTAAGTAGTTCTAAGCTCTAGGGGACTGATGACCATAGATGTTAAGTCCCATAGTGCTCAGAGCCAATTGAACCATTTTTTTTAAAGGAAACAAAAGAAAAATTCGGAGTAGGTATTAAAGTCCATGGAGAAGAAATAAAAACCTCATGGTTCACCGATGACATCGTAATTCTGTCAGAGACAGCAAAGAACTTGGAAGAGCAGTTGAACGGAATGGATAGTGTCTTGAAGGGAGGATATAAGATGAACATCAACAAAAGCAAAACGAAGATAATGGAATGTAGTCGAATTAAGTCGGGTGATGCTGAGGGAATTAGATTAGGAAATGAGACACTTAAAGTAGTAAAAGAATTTTGCTATTTGGGGAGAAAAATAACTGATGATGGTCGAAGTAGAGAGGATATAAAATGTAGGCTGGCAATGACAAGGAAAGCGTTTCTGAAGAAGAGAAATTTGTTAACATCGAGTACTGATTTAAGTGTCAGGAAGTCGTTACTGAAAGTATTTGTATGGAATGTAGCCATGTATGGAAGTGAAACATCGACGATAATTAGTTTAGACAAGAAGAGAATAGAAGCTTTCGAAATGTGGTGCTACAGAAGAATGCTGAATATTAGATGAGTAGATCACATAACTAATGAGGAAGTATTGAACAGGATTGGGGAGATGAGAAGTTTGTGGCACAACTTGACTAGAAGAAGGGATCGGTTGGTAATACAGGTTCTGAGGCATCAAGGGATCACCAATTTAGTATTGGAGGGCAGCGTGGAGGGTAAAAATCGTAGAGGGAGACCAAGAGATGAATACACCAAGCAGATTCAGAAGCATTTAGGTTGCAGTAAGTACTGGGAGATGAAGCTTGCACAGGAGAGCTGCATCAAACCAGTCTCAGGACTGAAGACCACTACAACAACAACATGCTTTATGGAGTATTACGTATATTCGGATTCGTCTATTACTACGTCCTGAAATATTTCCTGCCGAAACGTCTTCGAGATGAACAACGCATCTCTTGGTGTGTCTGCTACGAGAGACTGCTGCGTATTTCGGTGAAACGTACACGCCGAATATATAATCCTGCGAAGAATCATACCCCCGTTTGATGTACGTTCTGTAACTTTTCTGTCAATCCAGCTTGACAAGGGCTGCAGACTGGCGAGAAATGTTCCAGAATCAGTGGAGTGTTTTGTAACCTGCTTTTTTTTGTGCATTAATTACATACCGTTACAAGCCTTCCGCTGAAACTCAGTCTTGCATTTGCGACTCCTACAACTAGTATCATGTAGTCATTCCACTTTAGGTCGCGACAGTCTTAATCCTATGCATGTTACAGTTGTTAATGTTTCCAGTTGTCTGTCGCCAATACGGTAATCGAACACCAATGATTGCCTTCGTCTATTTGTGCATGTATATACGTATAGCTGAGACTGTAAATTCCTCCAATAATTTTCCGTGATCTGTAATTCTTCCTGTATTTAGCTACGGGCTAAGAGCCTTACATCCTTCCTACTGACATCGCCCACGCAAAGTCTAAAGGAGATTTCAACATTATCCACTAAGTACAAAGAGAAACAGAGCTCCACGAGTAAAGCTACGGAGGCTGAGCGGTAATATTACCTGGACGTTTTTCCGGTGGTTGGTTTCGGACTAAATAAGCTTCATTTGACTTCCTATCCCCATCTATGTTTTCATCTGTATTGAGTTGAAAATATCTGCACAGCTGAGTCATTTGAAATGGTTCAAATGGCTCTGAGCACTATGGGACTTAACATCTGAGGTCATCAGTCCCCTAGAACTTAGAACTACTTAAACCTAACTAACCTAAGGACATCACACATATCCATGCTCGAGGCATGACTCGAACCTGCGATCGTAGCGGTCGCGCGATTACAGACTGAACCGCCTAAACCGCTCGGCCACAACTTCCTGCGCAGAGTAATTTTCTGTGCGATCTCCATCTATACAGTCATAACAACAAGCTGTGACGTAAAGTGTCTTGTCGTGCAGCCGGAAAGAAAACACAGTCGTTCTTGTTCTCACATCAGCACAGATGTCTACGGGCGCTTTGACAGCGTGGACTGGCTAACGCACGCGCAATTTCGTTACGCACACTCCTTAAGACTCTACAGAAATGTTATTAAATTTTATTCAATTTTTTTCATACTCTACTTGTGGTGATAGCACAACTGCATTGTAAAAATCCCATTTCAGTATCTTCAGTAGTTTCAGAAGAATACAATTTTACATAAGGCCCGCAATAACTTTTCTTATCTTAAGCAACAGAGCTGGAGCGTGTAAAGTGTTAAATAATAGCATCACTTTAAACAATAACTAAAAATATTCAGTTCATATAAGTTATTTTTCTAGGCTTTGCTGCACTTTCTTTAGTTGCTGACGTCATAGTAAGCACTTTGAAGATCATTATTTAATTATTTTTTATTGTACGAGTATTAGGGACATACTGAGAAAGTGTGTGGAGTAAATATGTGAAGAGAGAATGTTTTTGTTTCATTAGAAAGAATGTAAAATATATGCGTGGGAAAGTTCTTGTGCAGTCATGAATCATGTAACATATGTCCTAGTGAGCATGCGTTTGCATAAAAGAAGCCAGAAAAAAGTTAGGTGTTAAATAAATTAGTATTTCATTTCTGGGAATAATACATGCTTTGTATTATTAAAATTAAATTGGATTTTGTAAACGCAGAACATCTATAAATTGCTCCAGTAATGCTATAGGATGACTTAGGAATTATCGAGAGTATTTGTGGGCAGGAGCTGTTGTGACTGGCTGTCTAAAGCGTCACACAGTAGATAGGGATTAAGCAGTTCCCACGATTTGTATAAATCTTTGTAGCACAATTTTGCGTCCCCTGGAGTCCCTTGAGAACAGTATTACTGTACAGATCAATGTGGAACCACGCTACACAAAGTTTTGTTAAGATGAAGAAACTCTTACGCTCTGTCGATTCTTGTATCGTGATTGTAAAACGATATCCTATTTGGTGAAAGCCTGGAAATTTTAAGTGGATTTGTTTTGGAGTTATTTGCCTGCGGACTTTCCGTTCGTACTTAAACTCTGCGTTGCGTGTTTCGTTAACATCTCGGAACATGTGGACGAGAACGCTTTTCTAAGAAGACCACCAAACAAGTTTACATAATATCTCACGAATAACTGTGGGTCAGTAAGTGTATGGGACGTGAAAACTATTTCGATCGGACTGGGAAACTTCGGGCTGCTTTCGTTGGCAGAACTTGTAATAAAAACAGTTACTAAATTCCATCTGATGTGTTGACAAACGTGCCAACACCTTGTAGATAGAGTAGGCCGAAATGCACGCTATCTAACGCAGACGGGCGTGAATTCTGGAACAGGATAAGTAGTGAATTCTAATAAGAAAAGTATGCAGCTCCTCGAATACTTAACTTTTATTTATCCTTGTTGTGAAGACAGCATTCTTGATGAGACATTTCATACGATAATTATCAAACTATGTAAGGCTAACGGTGCCTTGCTAGGTCGTAGCCATGGACTTAGCTGAAGGCTATTCTAACTGTCTCTCGGCAAATGAGAGACGGCTTCGTCAGTGTAGCCGCTAGCAAAGTCGTCGTACAACTGGGGCGAGTGCTAGTCCGTATCTCGAGACCTGCCTTGTGGTGGCGCTCGGTCTGCGATCTCACAGTGGCGACACGCGGGTCCGACATGTACTAAATGGACCGCGGCCGATTTAAGCTACCACCTAGCAAGTGTGGTGTCTGACGGTGACACCACACCATCAATGATAGTTTTGACAGTAAATTCCAACTTGAAAGTAATTTACAACTTAGTTTGCTGACAATAAAGCCTAATCAGTTGAACATCAAGTCTTTACAAGCAATTTGACGAGAATCCCGCACATCCGATATTTTTACGAACTTAAAGATGGTGCCACCAAATGCGAATTTTGTGGCTTTAGACTGACAGGTATTTAATCTGTGTTTCTTCAGCGCCGCTCTTCATCGGTTCACTTAATTTCTACCAACGCAGAGTGAAGGGGTGAACATCACTGAGGCTGGCGGACGGAAATGTTAAGAGGTGACGAGGAACGAACTCGCCCCGCTGCAACCTCTGTGAAATGAAATTTAACACTGTTAACAGTCTCACTCGATTCAATTAGTTCCTACACAGAGCACAATGAACAAACTTTAGTCATGGTTTTTGGCCATCATTACTCCATACCAAAGTTTATTCTTAAGTTTCCCATCAGCACCTAGTAATTATTTCAAAAAACATATTTTCACAGTGTAAAGAATAGAGTTGCATCAACCAGTACTTCTTATGGGCTGACTTATACAAATTATGAATTACTAGGAACTGTCCAGCTGATACAGAATAATTATCGTAAGAGACTACTCTGCCACAAGTGCACTTTGCGGCTGATGCATTTTTTGCTGAATTGTGCTATGACCTGTGAACAGAACTGTTTCAAGCAACATCTATTTCATTATTTGAACTCTCAGAAAGCTTTCTAGCAACACCTGTAACTGTAAGATTGGGTGCTGCTACATTATTAACATCTACATCCACGAACATGCTCCAGAAGCCACCATACGGTGCATGGCGGAGGACACTTTGTTCTGCTGCAATAAATTTCCATTCCTGTTCCAGCAGGGAAAAACGAAAATCTATACCAGAGTTGCCCTACCTTTCTGAGAGCATTAGCCCTGACTACCAAGTATCTGAACCCCACTCCCCACATTACCAAAATTAGGATCCAATAAATCATTTTTGAAACTTTTATTTTTAAAATGACGAAAGAAAAAAGATAATGACACCACTTTGCACAAGTGGTTGCCACTGTGGCAGACAGTTCGTAATGTCATTCAGTAATGTCCTCTGAGGGCTTTTTCTTGCGATCTAGCAGAGTTCCTGGCAATTACGGAGGGAACAATAGATGATATTTGTAGCCTGCGTATTAGTTTGTAGTTTGAAATAATTGTAGTATCATTTTTGTGAAGCAGCCGTACGCTAAATAATAGATAAATAAATCATAGTTCTTGTAGTTGCTTTATTAAATCACGAGCTAATGAGACATCGGTTAGAAAAGTGTGTTGTACCTGGAAAGTAGTATACGTCGAAACACGAGCTGTTTCCTGGTCGGTGTTTCAGTCTAGTGAGTGATATTAGAATAAAATGAAGGAAAGCTTACTAGAGACGGCTACAAGCCATTTCCTGCATTTTCTGCTGCCTTTTTGTTGTGAGACACGAGGTCGTGTGTTACGCAGCGCCTGTGAATGTTGTGTCTTCTACGTATTTAAGTGCTGTAGTCTATTCTAAAGATGTTTAAAGGATATCGTTAACTCTTCAGTTACAGAATTTTATGGTGACGGAAATTATGAATAATTTTAAAACTAGTTACACGCGAGTTGAGGCTTAAGCCGTACTTCGTCGGTCATATACCATCTTGTACCTTGAAAGGGAAGGTCCTCTACCACGAGACACTTTATATTTACAAGCGAACTGAGTTTCTTTAACGTCTTAATATTTTCCCTGTCTTGATGTAGAATATTTTAGTTAGTCGTCAATAACTTCTACTTGAAAACATTTTAGCTTATAAATGGTTTCTGTTCATACTTCTTTTGAATTTGATTTCTATTACGTACTGATTACTCTGGGAAATAAATATTTTTCTTAATGCCTGAAATTTTTGAACTGCTTTTGAGTACTTTGATGCTGCTGATCCCAATCATGCCATCCTTGTTCCAGCAGATGCAGTTTATGAGGTATTGATATCATAATATATTGCTCTTCTGACTACTTTCTTATTACACCCACAATTTGTGAACTGACTATAGCGATAATGTTAATAGATTTTATCCCAGTTCTATTCATGACGTTTTTGCCTATTTCCTTTACTATTCTGATATTTATTTCTGAATTTATTCGTACTGGCAAGGCTTCATCAAAAAGACGAATAATCGTCGTGTGTGCACATTCATACTGCTAGAGAATCCCATAAATTATTTTATAAAAAGAGGTTATTTGACCACTTTCAAAGTAAAACTGGGTGAACGTGATAAGGCTTGGGCAGCCCACACTGTACGTAAAACGTGCTCAGAGCATCTTTGACAGTGGACTACGGGGAAAATGAAAGTGCTTAAAATTTACAGTACCAATGAAATGGTGAGACTAAATAAACCACAAAGAAGACTTTTATTCAGAGAATGTAAAAGAGCTTCAACATTTCGCGGCCCTGTCAGCAACTGTATAAATAATAATTTTCATTTTAATAATGGACAGCCTCAGTTGCACCGTTTACCTAGAAATTTACCTAGGTTTCAGTCGGGATAACCCAACCTTCTTCAGAATAACAGTATCTATCGTTTTTCCATGGTGGACGTCGTCAGGCTAAAACTACAAATCCATAAATAATCGTCAGAATGTAAAACTTATCTGGCACTGCCTCGGCCCCACTTCGCGACCGCGATGCGGCAGCCACGAGTGCTGTGCTGGAACTGACCGTATCGTCATGAGGCCCGCTTCGGCGGACACAATAACATACGCCTGCGTATAAACTGTATGATAGTTACTTGTTGGGACAAGAAGTGAACTTAACTCCTGACCTTGAATTTACTAGTAAAATGATATAAAAGGTATAGCTGAGGAAAAGGGCATATATGTTAACCTGTGCAGTACGTACTTAGATCGACTGTCTTAACATTTCTGAAGTATTCATTGGTCATGATATGAGGAAGACATTATGTGCTTACAAGGTATGGCCTATGTAGGAAAATTTTTATGCATAAGCATGAAGTTTAATTATCTGAAAAGAACTTGGGAGTGGGAAGGTTAATATAAAGCCAATATCGTTATTATTATGACTAGGTATAGCGAAATTTTGTAAGACGTAATTGTTAAGCACTTGATTAGCTATGGTTACAACGCATTAACATCCTATTGACTTAGCACACAAATGGTCATGATTGAACTTGTGATCAAGTCTATATCTAATCTGCAACATCCGGCAATATGGGCCATATATATTAGATGGTCATTATTCGAGGTTAGTATACTTGACATGAAATGGTCTAGAATCAAGTCAAAAACTAATGAACGTGCCTGATTGAGCTTCTTGGCGAAGTTATTGTTATGAGCTGCAGAAAACACCATAGTAGGGGATAATGTGGCCGCAATGGCGTACTCAATTTGCTTCATCAATGTGATCTACACACATACTGTAAAAACAATGTGTGGACCACTGCCATCATAATTCGGGCCTGGAGACCACTGCCATTGAACTTGGGGAATGACAGCGGAACTATGCTGAAAGCTAAAGTGTGAGTTGGCGAACATCGCTGCAGTCAATGCACTTAACGTAATTGACCGAGATAGGTCAATATGTACTTAAAGAACTAGTCTAAATTATGGGAGGGTGACGGGAAATGGTTAAATTATGATGTGATTTGGCGAGCAACGCTCCAAGGAGACGTTTAAACGTCATTGAGTATGATCAACTCAAACTGATCCGGCTAGTCTGAACCAAAACTTCGTATCCAGTAGATTGTGGCAAAGTGACGTTACCCTCTCGTGATACTTAAATGGATATGACTGCCATTAATTAAGTTAATAAACACCAATTACAATGGAATTCATCATCATCTGCTTCATCTAAATCACACTTTATATGAGAAAATACATCTGTTGGAATAGAATTTAAACCATCTGGTTTTTCAGGAACCGGAAAATCTACACCATGCCCTACTGGTCAGATGACGGTGGAAGGTTAGGATAGCTTATTACCTTCTTTTTTTCGAATTATGACCAGTAATATCAACACTGCAAAAGTAGCAATCATCAGAATGGTTTCTTGGCTCCCTCCGTATCATTTCTCAGGTCTTCAACACACACATAACATACCTTATGCGGCGCCCAAGATTTATCTTAATCACCAAGTTTAGATCTGATGAACCTTTTTCACAAATTCTGCAATGTTTCTTTGGTGTTTTTTAATCACAAATTTACCATAAATATAACAAAAGCTGTCAGCAGAGTTTTTACAAGCACGACTAGACATTGTACTGAGCACATGTACAGGAAATGGGAAAGTGAGGTTAGGTTGACAGTAAACAAAACACCATCTGTTAACACAAAAATACAATCGATTTTTTTCAGAGAGAAAATGTTTTTCAGCAGTGCTACTAATGTCATCTACATTTATTGCACCCCTTTTTTAAATTATTTTAACTATATAAAAGCTTTTAAATACTTTAAAAAGTAGCTTAATTTAATAAATTTTACTGTAAAATGTGAAAAGATGGTTGGTGATACAGTTTTTAAGTATCATATTAGGATTTCACACCCGAAAAAATATAAGAATAAGGTATTTACAGAAAAAAAAATTTTCATCGTTGGCCTGTGTGATGTAACATGAACCATTTCTGTGCGGAAAACAATGTGTACATATCTTTGACTTTCAAGGTAATGAGATATATCTTTGACTTTGAGATGGAAGTTAGTGATTCTTGCTTTACTCTGATTGGTTGAAAAGATGAGAAGAAAGGGGCTATGAAGCACAAAATTGTCTTTTTCTATCATCTTTATTGCGTGGAGATAAGGACAGGAAGGACTGTGACTTGATGTGTAGAGCAGGAACAATGTAATTTGAGACCACGTATAGATAGTTTCAAAAAGTTGATCACGCCACTGGGAATCTCTCCATGCTAGAAATGGTTTTTAAAGTTCACTGATATTCTGTTATTCTAACTACGCCTGCTGTTTCTTACGTCGCACAGTTATTGTAAGTAATTGGTGCTCAGTTAACTTTGAATTACTTCATTAATAAAACTGATTTTCATGGGTTAATACAGGGGCTATTAAAAGGCCTAGCTTCATCACATCAGTGAAAGTTAGCTTTAATTGGCGTTAGCAAAAACATTTCCGTAAATTCGCTTACGATGTAGGGGACAGTTACTTTATGAATGTAATGACACAAGTGAAATGACGGACTAGTATCATTCGTTACCAGCGTATTCCACTTTGATGTCACTCGCTTTGTTTCGGAGTTGCCATTTCTCCACAATTTATAGGAAGTAATACGTACAGTCTGTTGTTGAAGAGACTTGCGTAGTTATGGTCTCGAGACTAAACAGAATTAATTCGGTGATACTTTTCATCCTCTAATATAACACAGTACTCCATTGCAGCAGTGGCAACTACGTTGCTGTCAAAATCTATAGTTAATTTCTCGTACTAGGTGTCGAGTAATTTCCCTTAACCTTTCCTGCACCATTGTCACGATTTTCACACACTCTTTATTCCTTTGTACACACACACAAACACACACACACACACACACACACACACACACACACACACACACAGATACACACACGTTCATACATAGTGGATAAGTTGCACCATCCACGTCCGTCTAATAATAAAAGTTTTTTCTCTATAATGTAGATAAGAAATGAAGAAATTCGAGTTTCGCCTTTACTGCAGAAGGTAAATCATTGGGCCTGCCTTTATTAACGAGAAAGACCTCTGGCCGCTGGTGTTCGATTTCGCATTAGCGTTCTGTGCGCTCCCTGCCGGTCGCAATTTGCTGGCAGTCCGTTTTGGCCGCAGAGGTGATTTACTGTCGCCAATAATCATAAACCGCAGGAAATTATTGGCAAAGAGCCGAAGAGACGCACGCCGGCGGAATACGGGCCGTGGATAGAGGGTGAAAGAGGAGCGGCCAAAGAGCGGTAATCGAAATGAGAGCGGCCTGCACCAAGACTGCTTCCGATTTGTTCCGCTATCAGAATTTCGGGCTCTCGGTAACAATACGAGGCCGACCGCCTCGCGAAGAATACTGCGACCTCTTTTGACCGTTAACACATCATCATGATATATTCGAGGGTGGATTTGACAGCTCGACACTGCCAGCGCACAGGCTCCAAGTTGCTGGAGATTTCACCCGGTGACAATGGAAGCCTGTCACCTGCAGGGCATCGACGGGAGGAACGCTGCAAAATGGACCGCTCGTACAATGCCGCAGCACAACAGGGTCGATTAATTACATCGCGGTCCAGCAACGCTAATTAACTGTGTTACGTTTTGTAACTGCGGTCGCTGGTAAATGGAGACCGTGGAAGAACTAAATTGCTTGATCCGAATATGCGAGTGAGGTCAATCATTAAAACAGCGGTAATCGCGCATGCAGGGTGTATCCACACAGCCATCACACTGTCTTTGTGCCGTCGTCTCGTGGAATTTCCTCTTTCTCTCTTGACTTAAATCAGGATACGGTGCGGGTCGGTATACTGAATTTCACTAAATTGCCCCAAGATTCTGACTGGTAATAATTATTCATTGCAAATGATGACCTCCTCCTCTGTCATCAACCTCACAGAATACTATACCCCACCGCCTTCTCTGGATTGCTTGATCAACCATTATATTAAACTATTTACCATTTCACTCAACCAACTACTATTTCGCAGAGCTTTCTTAACATTCGTAGACGGGTTATCATTAAATCTCGAGACCAGTCTCCAACTACTGTGTCGACCGAACGCTGTTACCTCCGTCTCTACACACTGTGGAGACCATTCCATCGCTGAGTATTGAATGTGACTGGAGTTTTTTCAGAGGGTAAAGGGTCTTTACTGCTTAGCACTCCTAGTTGTACTAGATGGTGAACTCATAAACCTACAAATTGCAGGGCCTGATTCATGTCTGGAAATGTTTAACCTCAACGGTAATCATTGTCCCTTTGTTTGTTTTACACAATTAGTAAAGCGTGCCACATCCGTGCACTAAGATACACACAAACATCCATTATTGTCGATGTACGTCAATTAACATACTCTGGAAGTCATTGCGAAGTGCACGACAATGGGTAATTATCACAGTAATTCGTTATTACCATACACATTATAGGTCGCTCCTGTTCAAATCACGTGTGGAAAGCGGGAACAAAGGCGGAAAAATAACTGTGTGCACGCTGTAAGTCGTCTAATCCTGTCTTCGTTGCCCCTCCGATATCTATATGTAGGGAGCTTTTGTCCAGCTTTACATTATTCAATCATTACTGGACATGAAAGTCTGTGAAGAGGATTTGGCAAGACAGTTAGTTGGCTTGTACATTCTAAAGTCGTGGTGTTTCGCGTATCCAGGGCGTTTACCCGTCAGTCAGGAAACCCTGCCCTCATTTGTGTACGTTCAGTTCAGCCTCTCAGTCCCATTTGGTATGGGCGCCATTCCCGTAAACAGTAATATATTTTGGGTCCTACAGCAGTTTTCTAACAATATCCTTTGTAAGCTGACTGTGTTGATACGTGTAGATTTGAATTATACTGTACTTACAATATTCGTTTTGAGCCTTTACTTCCGGTAGTTCTGAGTGATTTATTTATGCTTGAGGGCAGGACACAGAGTAGAGAAAAACTTTTCTGAAAGCAGAAATTCAGAATGTGGCTCCACGCTCGCAGTGGCGACAGTATTCATGGGTTAATATACAGTGTCAACGCTGACATGTGTCCAGAAATACACCGTTGGCACGACAAATGGCACTGACGAATGAAGGACTTCCTGATCACGTATCGTGTGTTCCTTTTGTGTTGCAGCGTCCTGTAAGCAGCAGAATGATCCGCAGGCGAAATTCACGAACAGTATTTACACGTCTTTTGTGATCACAGTTCTATTCGCACGGATCGCACTCACAGTGGCACAGGCGGCACTAGCTGCGCTCGCTAGCCGAACGTGAACGTGAACGGACGTTATACCGCTACCGATCGCGGCCATCTTCACTCGACATCATACAATATTTCAAGCAATTATTGGGCGTTTGCGTGACCATGGCAAACAGACGAACTTACGGGGGGGCGGAGGACTCCGCGTACACCATAATTGGAGGACCGTGTTCAACAGCATATTGAGAAGAAACCTAATATGAGCTCCGGACAAGTGCCACCATCGTGGTGTATATCCTGCATGACAACCGCTATTATCTCCATCACCTGCAACGAGCGCACGCATTATTAGCAGTGGGTTTCTCTCTAAGGGAAGCATTTTGTCGATGGTTTTTTTTTTCGCACGGAACGTCTGTCATCAGTCCTCTTTAGCGACCAAGTAACCCTTACCAGAACGGGTATCATCAAAATGCATAATCGCTATCTGTGCGTCATAGACACGGGGCGTAGTCAGGGCAACTTACATTCAGCAGTGCCATGTACCACGACAATGGCGCATTTCCGGATACATGTTCATGTGACCTTCTTTCCTCAATTTCCAGCCAGGAATTAGTCCCTGTAGTTCGTCTGTTTTATTGGAGTTCACCCTGTATATTAAGCAGTGAATACTGTCGTCAAGCCGGCCGGAGTGGCCGTGCGGTTCTGGGTGCTGCAGTCTGGAGCCGAGCGACCGCTGCGGTCGCGGGTTCGAATACTGCCTCGGGCATGGATGTGTGTGGTGTCTTCAGGTTAGTTAGGTTTAATTAGTTCTAAGTTCTAGGCGACTGTTGACCTCAGAAGTTAGGTCGCATAGTGCTCAGAGCCATTTGAACCGAGCCATTTGAACTGTCGCCAATGCGAGCGTGGAGCCACATTCCGAATTTCTACTTTCAGAAAACTTTTTCTCAACTCTGTACCTTGCCCTCAAACATCCATAAATCACTCAGAATTACCCGACGTTAAGGCTCAAAGCGAATATTGTATGTACAGTCTAAATTTAAATCTACACGTATCAATACAGTCAGCTTACAAAGGATACCGTTTCCAAAACTACTGTAGGACCCTTACTATATATTACTGTTCACGTGAGTGGCGCCCAGACGAAACGGGACTGAGAGGCTATACTGAACGTACACAAATGAGGGCAGGGTGTCCTAACTCACGGGAAAACGCCAAGGATGCGCGAAACAAAGGGTTCAAATGGCGCTATGCACTGTGGGACTTAACATCTGAAGTCATCAGTCCCCTAGAATTAGAACTACTTAAACATAAGGACATCACACACATCCATTCCCGATGCAGGATTCGAACCTTCGACCATAGCAGCAGCGCGGTCCCGGACTGAAGCGCCTAGAAACGGTCGGCCACACCGGCTGGCTGCGCGAAAGAACACGAATTTTGAATATACAAACCAACTGTCTTCCGAAAGCCTCTTCACAAACTTTCGTGTCTAGTAATGACTGAAGAATCCAAAACTGCACAAAAAACTCCCGTTCCCGGAGAGGCAGCGAAGACAGGATTAGACGAGCCTCTCTTCCCGCTTTCCACACGTGACTGGAACGGGAGCGACGTATAATGAGCGTCGTAATAATTAATTAATGTGATAATTACCCACATTCGTGCACTTCGCAATCACTTCCAGAGTATGTTAATTGACTTAGATCTACGAAAAAGGTTGCTTGTGTGTATCTTAGTGCACGGAGGTGGCATGCTTCACTAATTGTGTAAAACAAACAAAGGGACAGTAATTACCGTTGAGGTTAAACATACATAGTACTCCGGCGCATGTAAAGAGGAGTACATGTAAGAGCTTCTGGAGCAACATCAGCTGGATCTGATTTAAGGCCAATGATTCACTGTGATCCACGGATACTACCAAATAGGAGTGCTTTAAGGATATGAGAACAGTCAAGGATGTGCTCAGTTATCTACATATTTACGTACATGATAAAACCATTCACCATTAATTTCGGCGCGACATTACCATTTAACGATCACTGTACTGTTTGATGGTATTCCTGATTAATCTTGCTAAGTGGATTCGTGTATATTAGCAGGAAAACTATCAAAGACTTTACCAGTTTCTTGGTTATTGATCCAAATAACGCATCAGACACTCGTTTTATTGAGTTCCTTAAGGTAAAATTACTATCCTTTATCAAACCGTGCATGAAATCAGAAAAAATTGTGTCGATTCTGCTATTTTATTGAAAAACACTGTTTGACTGGGAGAACTCAACAGTTCCCTGGTGTAGAAACCAGTGATAGTTTTAGCTGTGCTAGACTGGTTCGGGTAAATCGACCATAGTAGGAGCACAACACAAAAAAAATCTTCGATTATTGTAGCTCTACCGACTGGAGCCCTAAAATGTACGACCTGACTCCACTTGTATGATCCAACTTTGTACTACAATTAGGATCCATCGCTCACGGTGTGTGATAAGCCAAGGAGTGTTCCTTGATAGTTACATGAGTAAACACCTCTCGGAACTTGCGCAAAATTCATAAAATGAAAAGGAGACCGCACTCCACTCAACTGTAATTAAGGTTCAGACAGGCAATCGTCAATGCTCATCCAGTAAAAGAAAAACGACAATTTTTGATCAGAACTCGCTAAGTATAATCATCCAGAGATCATAAATACAATTGCTGTGCCTCGTTTTCTAAATGAAAAGTAATAAATGATAAACTCAAAAATTCTCATTTGTCTTGGCCTGGCGCAAATTTAATAATTACGTCACTCAGTAACGAACAAAAGACGAAGATTGACTTGTGATTTTTTTTTTTTTTTCGAATATTCTTCTGGCTCGGCTCCGTACTGTCTGGTTCATTATTATGTCGCATACTCCGCACACGCATCATCTGTACAAGTAATCAGTCCACCGCACGCATTTTCAGTTCCCCGGGCTATGATGCTGCGTGGCGGCTCGTAAATTCAACGTGCAACAGATTTTCGAGAAGCAGTTAATAACAAGATTTTCTCCCACTCGCCGGCCTTATCCTATCACAAAGAAAGCCTTTTGAATACATTATTCCAGTGCCACGTTTTCAGTTGACACTTTCCCATTGGATACACAAGCTAATTTATTGTGGATGTAATATTACTGTTACAAAAACATAAAGAAGATGTCGATAAAGGAATAAACACAACTGACTTTCGTAAACGAAGAATAATGTAAGAAGAATGGGAAAGAAGATTGAGGAGGTGTTAAATGACTATCAGTTTGGCTTTAAGAAAGGTAAAGGCACCAGAAAAGCAGTTGTGACGTTGCTGTTGGAAATGGAAGCAAGACTAAAAAAAAAAAAAGAAAAATCACGTTCATAGGATTTGTGGACCAGGAAAAAGCGTTCGACAATGTAAAATACTGCAAGATGTTCGAAATTCTGAGGAAAGTAGAGGTGAGCTTTAGAGAGAGATGGGTAATATGCAACATGTACTAAAGCAAAGAGGCAATCATAGGACTGAAAGAGCAAGAATGAAGTGCTCGTATTAAAAAGGCCATGGATGTAATCTTCCACCCTTACCGTTCAATTTATACATCGAAGCAGAAATGAGGGAAATAAAAGAAAGATTATAGGGTGGAATTAAAATTCAAGACGAAAGATATGAGTGATAAGATTCGCTGATGAAGTCCTCTGATCCTCAGTGATCAACATTGGAAGAGAAGAAGAATGGCAGGATCTGTTGAATGACATGGACAATCTACTGAGTACAGAATATGGAGTGAGAGTAAACGGAAGAAAGAAGTAATGAGAAGTAGCAGAACTAAGAACAGCGAGGAACCTAACGTCAGGATTTATGATCACAAATTATGTGAAGTTAAGGAATTCTCCTATCTACACAGCAAAATAACCCATGACGGACGGAGGAAAGAGGACATCAAAAGCAGACTAGCACTGGCAGAAAGGACATTCCTGGCCAAGAGAAGTCTACTAGTATCATACACAGGCCTTAATTTGAGGAAGAAATTTCTGAGAATGTACATCTGAAGCACAGCACGATATCGTAGTGGGACACGGACTCTTATAAACAGACTAATGTTGAAAATTATTTGTTCTTATAAGGAAAGAAATGAGGAGGTACTTTGCAGAATCGGAAAGGAATATGTGCAAATACTGACAAGGAGATGGGACAGGGTGATAGGACATCCGTTAAGACACCAGAGAATGACTTCCATGGTACTAGAGGGAGCTGTAGAGGGCAAAAACTGTAGAAGAAGAAAACAGAGTTTGGAATACATCTAGTAAATAATTGAAGACGTAGGTTGCAAGTGCTGCTCTGAGATGAATAGGTTGGCACAAGAGAGGAATTCGTGTGGGGGGGGGGGGGGGGGGGCGTATCAAACCAGTGAGAAGACTGATGACTGAAAAAAATCGTGATCAATCAAGAGCTCTAATCCACAAACTCAAATTCTGATGAGACAACCAACTGACAAAATATCTCTAATCGCATCATAATGGTTCTGTTTCTATGGTTTCACATTCACTAATTTGCTTGTTTAAGTCAACAAAAAGTTTTCTGAAAGCTAATGTTGGCAAAAATACTTGTGTTTCAACATAATGCTATCACCCTTGGCAAAGGTAGTGGAATATAAAGTAGAACTCGATAGGTTAGCCTGGGCCATGTCTCTGCAGTAACTAAGATGCGCAATCCCCATGTCTCAGTTAAACATTTCTGCAGTTGGCAACTGTGATACACAGTAGTGTTTCCCATGCCTCCACGCCAGTGGTTGCTTCTGTCATCAAGGAATGTAAGAACGGAAGATGATCTCTTAGGAGGTAGCAAAAGGTCAGCTAAAAATACAAATAAATAACTTAAATGCGATCACGACTGCATTGTATAAGTTATAATATTATAAAGATCGGCGTTTATCACATATTAATGTTCCAAGTAGTTTAAAATCCAGTATCTTTTATTTTGGACATTTGTTAATCATGTCTGAGGCAAAAAGAGGGCCTGTATTGAAGTAATTACGGCACATATGTGCATATCTTTGTTCCCGGCAGCAGCTAAGAAATGTACCGAGGATACGTGCTTTTTGAATGCTTCGTAACGGTCATTGCTAATTAATACTCTGAACTATGTGGAGCAGTGAAGCTCCGATAGGCTTCCTTAAGACGCTGTACTTTGAACAGAGACTTGCACTGTCGGTTACACGCTTGCGGCGTGGTGAGACACGTGTTATTGCTCTAAAATTAACAACTATTCCCCCTGTCGCCCACCGGAATATTTGAGGACACAACAACAGACTCATCAAATTATTCCGATTGGCTAGATAACAAAGAATAGACGCTGTACTTTGAACAGAGACTTGCACTGTCGGTTACACGCTTGCGGCGTGGTGAGACACGTGTTATTGCTCTAAAATTAACAACTATTCCCCCTGTCGCCCACCGGAATATTTGAGGACACAACAACAGACTCATCAAATTATTCCGATTGGCTAGATAACAAAGAATAGAAACCCAGCTTAGCTGAAGAAACACAGAGCACATACATATAGTGTAGACGTAAAAGGTGAATCTGCGAACACTAGAGGTTAGTGTAAACTGCAGTATTCATATATTATATAACACTGGAGTAAAGTTTGAAAGTCATTGATTAAGTGAGGCTAAGAGCGGACTTTTACGCTTGGCTTCTTTTCACTCAGAAGTGATCTCCCTTCCCTCCTTTTCTATTTAATTTATCCCTTTTCCAAAAAATAATCACAGCTCTGCCACGTTTCCCTCGCAGGACCACCATGCCACCCACATTTTACGCACAATCAATGAAATAAAATAAAATTTCATGAAATTTCAAAAAGAAAATACTAGTGTGTAAGGAAAATGAAATTTCCGTTGTTGGTATCCTTTCTATTCTATCTTTGCATGATATGAGAACACTTATTAATTAGCATTTCAAAGCACTCTTATCAATCCTTTAAACTATGTAACAGGCACTTTAAATTTATGTGCATCATCCAAAATACAGTTAACTTTCTTATCATAAATTGTTTCAAACAATCTCAATTTCAGAAGCTTTGTGCGTAATTATCTGAATCTAAGACAATTTAATAAACTCAAAAGCCTAGTCATTTCTATAAAGGAAAAATATTAGAAAAGCGGTTCTAGAGAGTGCAGCAGCTTAAAAGTTTTCGTAAGAATTCTGTGTTGGTAACAATAGGTTAAACTACATTTCTCACAATTATTCTATCGTCTAGCCTAATATTATTCTCAAGCAGCTTATTAAATAAATATACAAAGTCGGAAATTCTTGACTGGCGTCGTGTACAAGACGCCAAAAATAAACTCAATGAGTTCCTTCCAGTCGGAATTACATTCACTCCAGTGTCAATACGAACATGTCATCGTAATGGGTGACTTGAACGTAGACCTGCTAAGAGACACTCCCTCCGCAATAAACCTAAGAAGACTGTTTAGTTGCAATAGCATGAACATTCTTCCATTACAACCTACACACCATACGGCGCACAGTCATACTCTTATAGACGTAATCGCAACGAAACAGACTGACAAAGTAAGAGATGTTGGTCAAACATCGGCCCCTGGCCTCTCAGCACATGATGTAATATTCCTGGCCTTCTCTGTGCAGCCCCCAAGGATCAAATCGCGTTACATAACTTGTAGGAACATGAAACGTATTGACCTTGACGCTCTAACAGCCGATTGCTAAGAAATCTCATGGCATCAAATAATCAGAGAACCTACAATCGACGGCAAAATTAATGAACTTGGTGATAAACTCACTGCCCTCTATGACAAACATGCACCTGTGCGCACAATCCGTGAAAGAAAATCTCCTGCTCCATGGCTGACAGCTGAATTACGTCAAATGATGACTAATAGGGATGCTGCCCACAGGCGTTTCAAGGCAGATCCGAAACCCGAGCGTTTCGAAGAATACAGAAAGCTACGGAACAGAGTGAAACAATGCATTCGCAATGCTAAAATCAGGCACGATCGCTCCCTTGTATGCAGCGATCTGACGCCCACGACTCTATGGAAGAATCTCCGTAGCTTGGGGGTCGGAATGGCAAAATCGGAAACTACTTTTCATGTGTCAGGTAAAGAATTAAATGAATTCTTCTCTGCACCTCTGAATACCAGCACGGCTGATAATTACCGTCCACAAGAATCCCCAAACAGGATAACTAACAACGATAGCTTCCATCTAAAACATGTAACAACAAATACGGCAAGAAAAGCAATAATGAGAATCTATTCTGATGCAATAGGCAACGACAGTATCGGTTAAACCATGATTAAGAATGTTGCCGATATCTTAGTACCTGTCTTAACTGACATATTAAATTTTTCCCTCGTGAACGGAATATACCCCACTGCATGGAAAAGAAGCATAATTCGACCCATCCCTAAGATCGAAAACCCGCAACTGCCTAGTGATTACCGACCAATTAGCATACTGCCTGCTGTTTCCAAAGCACTCGAATATATTGTTCATGACCAAATCACTGAACACTTGCATGAATTCAGCCTATATGACAAATTTCAATCCGGCTTCCGTAAACATCACAGCACAAACACTGCTCTAATTAAAGTAACAGATGACCTGAAATGTGCCATCGACAATCGAAAGGCAACAATATTGACGCTACTGGACTTCAGCAAAGCTTTTGACACTGTTAACTTTGACATATTGCTCAGAAAAACGCAACAGCTTAATTTCTCTGATAGTGCAATGAGATGGTTTGAAAGCTACTTAAAAGACAGACAACAATGTGTTGTCTGCGTAAATGAAAAATCTTCCTGGAAACATGTTTCCTCGGGAGTGCCACAAGGATCAGTCTTAGGACCACTTTTGTGTTCTTTATATGTCAACGATATTTCGTCGGTTCTGTCCTCCTGTAAATATCATTTCTATGCCGACGACCTCCAGCTCTACCTAAGCGTCAGACCTGAAGACGTAAATACTGCAATCGCTCAGATGAATGATGATCTGTCTTCGGTAGTGACATGGGCGAAAAGCCTGGGGCTTAAACTAAATGCAAAAAAGACGCAAGTAATCTTAATAGCCCATCAGAAATTAATAAGTTCAGATTTCCGCGAACGGCTACCTCCTATTCTGCTCGACGGTACTCCAATACCATAGCAGAAAACAGTGAAGAACTTGGGTGTAACTTTGGATGAGCATCTCAACTGGGCGGAGAATACAGTCGCAGTGTGCCGAAAGACGTCTGCTTGTCTCTATGCTCTCAAAAAGTTTCGGAACATATTTCCACAGGACTTGAAATGTCAGCTCGTGCAAGGACTCGTTCTACCGAACCTCCACTATTGTGATGTGATTCGACAAGGCACGAGTAGTGAAAACAAAAGACGGCTAGAGCTAACCATGAATGCCTGTGTGCGTTACACCTGCAACATTCGCCGATATGATCATGTTAGTGCTTCATACTCCGAGCTAAAGTGGCTGCGGCCGGACAAATTGCGTGACTACCACACTCTATGTCTACTTCACAGACTCCTCGTCGCGCAAGCACCCCAGTACCTTGCTTCAGAGATTAAAAACCTGTCATGCCATCATAATCGAAACACGAGGTCACTCTTACTTGGTATCCTAACTATGCCCACTCACAAAACAAAAACTTTTGCAAACTCCTTCTCAGTTGCCGCTGTCCGCCTCTGGAACAAACTGCCCCTTACCTTGCGCAAAATTCAATCTCCTGCTGCTTTTAAGAAGAAGTTGAAGCATTTCCTACTATCATCCTCATAAATTTCTCCACAAAATTAATGAACCAGGCCAATCCTCTCATCTGTCAAATAGCAAAGCTAGCGTCTCCTATCTTGCTCCTGAGATGCCTTCCCCTTCATCTATCTCTATTAGCCAGGCAATTTTCTTATCCTTTATATTTCCTTAATTATGTTTCATCATGTCTATTCTTCTCCTCCCTTCACCATGAGTCTCCCTCATACTCCCTGCTGCCAGCACTCCTATCTAAAATTTGTCTCTTCAATAATGTCTAATTATAACAGTACTTATGATCTACGAATATAAACTCTATATGTATGTATTTTTCCAGGTGTACCTTTCTAATTGTTTATTTCACTTTTTGTACTAGATGTAGTTTAACATGCCTACTAAAACGTATGAATGTAAAATAAGTAGAATGCCTGGTTAGATGTAAGAGAGGGCCTGATGGCCCTAATCTTGCCAGGTTAAATAAATAAATAAATAAATAAATAAATACAGTACGAAATCTCATTTTCGTTTTCACAGTTGCCAAATAATTCTTCTTGCAATTCTTCTTTATGACATAAATAAGATACTATTAATCAACATCTCTTAGCATAACTCCTGACGAGATAGTTCATAGACGAACGGCTGTATGTCAGTGCCCCACAGGCACAATATTTCAAGTGACCACGTTGCCATAAACAGGTGCACAGGTGGATTGACTGTTTAGCAGTTGGGGCTTTTATAAGATCCCCCACTTGCCCTTCTTCCTACCTGAAACTCTGTGGACAGTCCGCCTCACACACAGCGCTGGAAATTCAGCTGTCATCTCCTCCCCCAACCCACCGCTTCGTAACTCGGTACTCCACCATGTATACCGAAGTTAAAAGTGTTAATAATACTAAAAAGATGTAATTAAAATTTGTAGTGCAGGCAGCATCGCCACCGTCACTGCGCCTGCCACTAAACTGAGTTCGTTATGAGTATCTCCTTCCTCTTCTTAATCAGGTTAAGTACGGGTTCCTGGGCAATATTAAGGATGTAGCCCCTTATGATTGATCATCTTTCTCTAATCTTGGCAGATTCTTTAATGATATGACTCCAGAAGTTAGATGTCTTAATCAGGACGTTACCTTGATCGTAATTCAGTCTGTGCGATTTCGACAGGCAATGTTCCATGTCTGCCGACTTCCGTATACCTTGGGTCTTAATGGAAGCCATCTTGGACGGTGTGCACCTTCTGACCTACTTACGTCACGCCATCCCAGGCATCCGCAGTCCGAGGCTGTCCTTCATAATATCAATTGGTGCGTATGTTTAGCTGGTATGAGGACAATAGTATTCACTTTGTATTTCGACAGTGTTCGTCCTATATTATCAGATAAGTGACTACAAAATGGAATTATTGTAGTGGCCACATCCTGCTGAGGTTCTTTTTCTCGTTCTACTGCCTGTATAGTTGATATTGGATTGGGTTTGAAACTCTGAGTATGGGACATTAAACTGCAACACTCTGACAAGTTGGCAGAAATGGAACACTGTCTACCAGAACTACACGGAACGGATTACGAAAGTGCAAACTTTCTGACACAGTCGTATGACATTTGCACTCTGTCGTAAAGTAATCTATAGAATTTAGAGTGAGGAAATAACTGATAAATCATGATCATGGCTGCATCCTTAGTAAATCCTGAGAAACCAAACTTAGTGTGACAGAGAAAAGGAAGGAGATCGAGCAATAAACTGACTACGCAAGCTGGAGGAGCAAGAGCTGCACTTTGCCATCATGTATTCTTGCGTGTGGACTGGAGTTGGAGCGATAAGGCAATAAAGAGGCGGGAGGGGCAGGAGATATTAGCCACATGTAGTGGACAGAACAGTAGGTCGTAGGTAGGGAAGAATGAATTAAAGTCTCTATGCCAGTTCCTAGTCAGTCAGTTCATCAGTACACGATGATGGGTATGCGATCGTTTACTGAAGTGCTGTGCCCACTGGACACTGACATCCCTCCCTTTTCCTGTGAAATATTTTGACCTAAGTAGGATACTTCATGCTGATATTATAAATGCGAATGTAACTCTCTCTGTTACGTTTTCACGACTAAACCGCTGAATCGATTCATGAATAATAAAGTAGGCTACATTACAAATTTTAATTACATCTTTTTAGTATTATTAACACTTTTAAATTCGGTATACGTGGTTGGTATACAGACGATTCTAGCATGGTGGTCAGCAGCTCTTAGTGTTTATAGACTATTTCATGGCAATGCGAATCCGGTGTTATTGTCCACAAAGTTTATGATATTAAATTGCTACACCGCCTGGCATGACTGGGGAGTTCTTGCAGAGGTGCAGCTTTAAAATCCGAAGATACTCCCAAGAGCAATGTTAGCGAGGATGAATCAAAAATGTAGGCACTGAATGTTTTGAAATGGAAGGAAGAGGCTTTTAGTATGTGCTGCACTGGGGGCAAAATATCATTTCCAGTGCTAGGTGAGCCAGTAGAACCCCTGAAGGCTCTATTTCTGTGCTAATGTAATTTATGGGGGCATTTTTAAATATAGTTAGGAAAGATAATACCTGCCTCCGAATGTCTTCATTTCGTGTGCATACAGAAGTCAAAAGACAGTTTTTCTTTAAGATTCAGGATCAAATTTAGAAGAGGATTGGCTCTTTGCTTCCTCCAGATAATCATCAGCATAGGTTCCTGTCGATTTACTTCATTCACAGGGAATTAGACTAATGGAGCAGAGTATAGGTGTGAACACCAGCATATGTTAGAAACAGTAGACAAACAGACAGAAATTCCAAAAATGATCGGCCAATTTCATTGGCATACAGTCCACAAAGACAGAAGTACACCTGATAGAAAGAGGTCCTAAATACAGTGTTAACACACAGGTTACACACAAGACAGTAGAGAGTGTATAAACAGAATCAAATACATAATAAAATGACTAGAAACGAGTGAGGATTTATACTCAATGCAGTGCAGAAGATAACAATAAAGTCAAGTGATTCAACACTAAGATACAAGGAAAATAATCATTATTCACTAAAAAACATCTCACACATATTCACGAAGCAAGAAATGGAATGGCTAAAGCAAAAGAACCTGTCACTGACTTCAAACACTTTACAAAAAATTCGTAAGTTAGAATTTCAAATCCTGCCACTTGAACATTTGAGAAGTACACCTAGCTAGAGACAAACACATATACTAACAAATGTACCACGTGTTCACACAAAAGAGGAGTGTAGGCAACACGTAGAAGTTGATAGAAAAAGATGAGAAACATCACCATCTCCACATCAGCAAAGCTCACATATTTTATTATTACATCCATGTACACCAACATCCCTACAACAGAAAGGATGAATATCATCAAATGACACCCCAAACAACAAAATAACATTCAGAAACTACATGTGGAAGAGATCACAAATATCCTCAGTTAATCACTGACTAAAATGATTTTTCATTTCACAACCTGTTCTGCTTACAAGGTAGGGTCCCCGTGGGATTAGTGATCAGTGGACCTGTAGTCAGCCGCGCGAAGTTGCCGCGCGGTTTCATGCATCATGTCACGGACTGCGTGGTCCCTCACGTCGGAGGTTCGAGTCCTCCCTCGGGCATGGGTGTGTGTGTTGTTCTTAGCATAAGTTAGTTTAAGTAGTGTGTAAGTTGCTAGGTACCGATGACGTAAGCAGTTTGGTCCCTTAAGAATTCACATACATTTGAACATTTGAACCTGTAGTCAGCATCCTCTTAAACAACAGAGAACGATACATTGGCATCATTGCGTATTTGTCATAATCTGCCTTCTACACTACTGGCCATTAAAATTGCTGCACCACGAACATGACGTGCTACAGACGCGAAATTGAACCGACAGGAAGAAGATGCTGTTATATGCAAACGATTAGCTTTTTAGAGCATTCACACAACGTTGGCGCCGGTGGCGACACCTACAACGTGCTGACATGAGGAAAGTTTCCAAACGATTTATCATACACAAACAGCAGTTGACCGGCGTTGCTTGGTGAAACGTTGCTGTGATGCCTTGTGTAAGTAGGAGAAATACGCACCATCACGTTTCCGGCTTTGATAAAGGTCGGATTGTAGCCTATCGCGATTGCGGTTTATCGTATCGCGACATTACTGCTCGCGTTGGTCGAGATCCAATGACTGTTAGCAGAATGTGGAATCGGTGGGTTCAGGATGGTAATACGGAACGCCGTGCTGGATCCCAATGATCTTGTATCACTGGCAGTCGAGATGACAGGCATCTTATCCACATAGGTGTAACGGATCGTGCAGTCACGTCTCAGTCCCTGAGTCAAGAGATGGGGACGTTTGTAAGACACAACCATCTGCACGAACAGTTCGACGACGTTTGCAGCAGCATGGACTATCAGCTCGGAGACCATGGCTGCGGTTACCCTTGACGCTGCATCACAGACAGGAGCGCCTGCGATGGTGTACTCAACGACGAACCTGGGTGCACGAATGGCAAAACGTCGTTTTTTCGGATGGATCCAGGCTCTGTTTACAGCATCATGATGGTTGCATCCGTGTTTGGCGACATCGCGGTGAATGCATATTGTAAGCTTGTATTCGTCATCGCCATACTGGCGTATCATGCGGCGTGATGGTATGGGGTGCCATTGGTTACACGTCCCAGTCACCTCTTGTTCGCATTGACGGCACTTTGAATAGTGGACGTTAAATTTCAGATGTGTTACGACCCATGGCTCTACCCTTCATTCGGTCCCTGCGAAACCCTACATTCCAGCAGGATAATGCACGACCGCGTGTTGCAGGTCCTGTACGGGCGTTTCTGGATACAGAAAATATTCGACTGCTGCCCTGGCCAGCACATTCTCCAGATCTCTGACCAATTGAAAACGTCTGGTCAATGGTGACCGAGCAACTGGCTCGTCACAATACGCCAGTCACTACTCTTGATGACCTATGATATCGTGTTGAAGCTGCATGGGCAGCTGTACCTGTACACGCCATCCAAGCTCTGTTTGACTCAATACCCAGGCGTATGAAGACCGTTATTGCGGCCAGAGGTGGTTGTTCTGGATACTGATTTCTCAGGATCTATGCACCCAAATTGCGTGAAAATGTAATCACATGTCAGTTCTAGTATATTTGTCCAATGAATAGCCGTTCATCATCCGCATTTCTTCATGGTGTAGCAATTTTAATGGGCCCTAGTGTAGATGAAACACCTTCTCGACGACCTAAACACAGCTCACCGACAGATAAATGCACCATAGAAACTGAAAGTGCTAAGAAGTTAAATTTCTTACACATCACAATACACAGATCTAACATCCGAAATTAGTTTTTCATGTACAGAAAACCAACGAACCTCGACACAGTCATACACATAAACTCGAGCTACCCTATATCACGCAAAAAATGGCAAATATCTAATAAATTTTGTCGGGAATGAATAAGACTACAGTCACTAACAACAATTGCAAATATCAGATATACGGAATAAAAGAAATATATGTTCAAAATAGATCGAAAACAAACATGACATACGAACTAAACCCGAAAATGAAAGCAAAAGTGAGAGAGACAGCTAAGATACATGAACAAACAAATCGACACCAGTACAAAAAGCCCAGATGCAAGAAATCAGTACAAAAAGCACATATGCTAGAAACTTAAACACACAACATCTTCACATATAAGACATCAGAACAAGAATCATGTGCAGCTTTAATCAAATGGCGCAAACTCAGGTACGATAACAAAGCAGCTCACAGGATTTGCACTATATTCAAAAAACAGGCACTGAAAATTGCATACAGTACAAAGTCTATACGTAATAAATGAGCCTGACAAGTCTGAATTCAGTCAACTTAGGTGCACAACTACAATTTATTTTACATCTGACAGACAGTCAGAAATTTCAACATAACATATACTGAACAGAGAAGGGCAATTAGGAGTAATAGCACCCCATTTCACATTTCCAGAGCACCTGATGGGTATGAACTACAGACCACCAGACATATGTACTACCCTAATAATTCTCAAGTGCAGCACCAGGCAACCACGGAAGCTCATCGTAAAACAACCACACACAGAAAGCCTTTGTAGTAAGAAAAGTATAATGACTAAATACGTACACAACACTCTGCAACGAAACCCTGTTCTCAGCTCCAGAAGAACCATTCAAATACCAAGGCAGATATTGTAAAGCACATGTGCACAGTACCGTGGTGCCGACTGCACCCTGCACAACTTCAGAGTCGTTTGAGTTGCCGACAGATACTCCCCCATGGAACAGACTATGTGGGAACTCTGAACTCCGGAAATTCGCATCCAGAGGAGCAGGTGGCGACAGCAGCGTTCTTGGCAGGACGCCAGGCGGAGTGAACGACAACACTAGAGTTTTTTCACAGAGCAGTTCCACCGCAGCGAGCACTGACCAGAACATCTCCTCTACGTTTCGCTCCGGACTCGGCCTCTACCGTCCAGGGCAGCACGCTGGCCCCTCCGTCTGGACTATAAGTGTGATCAGCGAAGTGATAGCTAGGACTTGGTAAAATTTTTACTGTTTCTTTTCTTCCACTACGTGATACTGCCAAGACTTTATTTTGGACGTCTATCCATACCGGACTTACCAAATTTTCTAAACTGTTTCACCGTTGATGCTTCTCGTGTGAAGTACTACTGTAAGATACCTTGAAAGAGTTCCCACATCTTGGTAAGCTAGGGTGCGGACTTCGTTCTAAAACCCAAGGGCTGAGGATCTTACTTCATGCTGAATTTAACTTTATTCAGATTTCAATATCTAGAAGAACTTTAAAAAGAATTGTGACTAATTCCACTTCTTGAGGAAGCTGGTTACCTGTTTTTGTGTCTCAGAAACGGCATATTTGTCATTTAAAAATTATTGTTTACTGTTTCGCTTGTGGAAGAATTTTCCTTACTTTCAGCCTTTAAGGAATTTAACCTTCACGATACAGTGAAGATTTGTGTGAGAGAAATAAACATGTGTTACGGTAACTACCTGGCTCTTTAGTTGATATCTCCATGACACCTGCTTATCAGATGGCGAAGAGAATTCATAAAGGACATTTTTCCACACATCTTACTCAGGTAGCCTACTTCTGTTTTTTTGTAGTTTCTTAAATGTAGTCCCGGCAGACGCAGTGGACGTAACTCATTTGATGACCGTTCTGCTGCAGAGAACACAACACACCAAAGAATTCCTCGTTGAATGTCTGGCAGCTATCACCTACTTAGGTATGTAGTTCAGTGGAGGCTTTATACACATTAATTTTTCCGTACAGAACAGCCTCCTGATACTCACGCCCTTCTGACAGCTCAACCGCAAAGTAGAGCGCTGGTCTTGTTGCATCACAGTGATACGCGGCAATGAACTTTCCTGCTGGCTCGTATAGGACTCCAAGCCTGGCATCTGATCTAGCAGTAACAGCTAGAGCCAGAAACTAAGCCCTATGACCTCCTTTATGTCACATTCAAAATATGTCTTTTAGGCTATTTTATTTCACAGGTGTACGCGCCGACTGCCAGTCATAAATTTTTCAGTTGTCATAAACTATCTTCCAAATCCCATCGAGTTTGGAGTGCGGTACTGCAAGGGTGATTTCTGGAGCGTCGGTTCCATTGCGGCAGTGGCCAGTGGAAGCAGCCTTACGCGTCCTCCCTCATTAGAAACTTGGTGTTGGTCCACTCCCTAGGCTGTGCAAAGACCCGTCCTTGGAGGTACAGCACCATATTATCTGTGCATTTGAACAGTCTTTATGTTTTTCTGCGACACTGTAAGATCCAGGCCTTGATTTTGCCTCTCGTCCATCCTGCTGTGTGCCTACCCTGTTCAAGAAACCCTGGAAGGCAGACAAAGATCCTCCATGCCCAGCTATTTTTACCACTTCCGTTATATACCCATTATTAATATCAAGGGCTACAATGTGGGCACCGCTGAGAAACTTGCCCAGAGTGTCGATTGCCTGTATATGGACTCTCAGAACTCTGGTGATAAAACCAAGCAATAATACTACTTTACGTGTCGTTTGTGCAATCAGGTTAGCTATATTCCAAGTCTGTGGTGTCCATCAGAGTGACACTTGAAGGAGTTCCTGTTCATGTAAGTCTGTAGGCTTTCGTGGCCGTTGGCCCTAAAGTTAAAATCTTCTGGGTTGTTAGACGGCGTCAAGTTTTTGTAGAGGAAATATGACCCGGCCTAACAACCCAGAGGATATTAACTTTAGTTCCTGTTCACTTGTATATTCATGTGGGCTCTTCCACCACCGTCACTTACCGTCCCACATAACAAAACATGATAGTGCCTCTGCTCCAACAATGTAACACACCTTTCCACAGCTTCAGTAACGATCTCATAGCAATCACAGATGTCTTCTTGGCTCAGATCTCACATGAGTCAACAGTCCTTACTGCCAGGTTCCTTGTGGAAGCTGCCCCCAGAGCTTCAAATTTTTCCTTGGTCTTGACATCATTAACGCCTTGGGTTAGAAAATCCACAAGCAGCCACCACCATCAACGCCTTAAGCTACAACTCATATACCTCCGATTATTTTCCCAAGTTCCCATCACTCTCTCCTCCACCTTCCGCTAGGGTCACCAACCTCGAGGCACAAGTAACCCTGTTGCCAACAGCTGTCCCAAGTTTTGTAAAGCATGGATGGTGCCGTTTCCTCTTTGAGACAAATTTCATCTCAAGATTCAGTGTCTCCAAGATGAAGGGATACTGATACATGCTTCCAACAGCTGATGGATGATTCCCATCATCATTATAGAAAAACCCAGGGGCACATTCGCATTTTGTGGTGATTTGAAAGCAACAATTAATTCCCTCCCAAAGTGGAATACATTATGGCGAAACCAGCTGAGGGAAAGCAATTCGCAAAAATTGACCTTCACAGCACCTATCTTCGGTTTGGCGACTGCATGCGTCATTTTGTGAAGTGTTAGTCATTAGCTACACCTTTGGCCTTTATCGATACAACTGACTGCCATTTGGAATCCCTATTATGCCTGCCATCTCCCAGCAGTAGCTCGAACATTTAGTGCAACGCGTTTGTGGAACAGCAAACTACCTTCACGACTTTCTGGTGGCCGTCAAAAACTCCGCAGACCTCACCAAAAACCAGGATATGTTGTTCTATACCTTTTGTCGAATGAACATAAAAGCAATAATGATAAATGTGACTTTTTGTGCATCAAGTGAAACACCTTGGATACATCTTTGGTGCCTTCAGGATTCACACATACAAGGTGGCCATTCAGAAACTAATGGTACCTAAATATAGACCTGACCCCACAAAACCTCTCCTCCTGCCATCAATGAGATCATAATATGCAGCTGGGTGCTGTGTTATATGATTGATGGAGTGGAGCGTCCCCATAGCCTTTGTATTTAAGACTAAATGCATCTCAAAGAATTACAGCCAAATCGGAAAACAAGCCCTGGGCACTATCTTTGTCATCAAGAGTTTCTATAACTACGCTAATGACAGAACTTTCACACTCCTAACTGACCATAAGACTCTGCTCCTGCTGTTAAAGTCCTCTGCCCTCATGGAAACCAAGACAGTGCATCGTCTCTTCCATGTGGCATTGTTGCTTTCCAGCTACAATTAAGATGTGAAATATAGATCCACAATGAAAGACGCTAATGCTAACTTATTGTCACGCCTGCATCTAGCTCAGGAGCCAGATTTCAACGCTGATCCCGAAGCTAAGTGGAGGAAGCAGTTGCGAGGCCTCCCTTGGACGTTCATCTTGACATCACACAGCAGAACATCTGGCGCTGCAGGTGGTGTTGCACTATATCCACAAATTCTGGCACGATGAGGTCTCAGCACAAGTGTATGTCCAGGCTTTCTGATCCTGACGGCAGGAACTCTCCACTTTACAGTGGTCACCCAATAGGAGGAGATGATAGACAAGAGTCATCACCCCCACACGGTAGCATGGGGTTGTCTACCTGCTCCATAGGCCCATTGGGGTTGGTACTTACGAAGAAGCTGGCACGCCAACGCGTTTACCTGCGAAGTGTAGCTACATCCTGCTCTACATGTCAGAGCAAGCAGGCTGCCCCAGCTAGGTGCTACTTTCCCAGGCTATCACCTCTTATCCATGGTCCGCACTGCACTGGGATTTTACCAGTCATTTATTGGGGTCCTTGTGGCTCATTGTAGTTATAGTTAACGTTAGAACTGTCTTCTCTTTTGCAACCATGATAACTTCCACAACCTATGCTATAAGGTCCTCACACGCATTACCGCTTTACGGGTGCATTCTGACTCCTTCATCATTAACAATGGACCTCAATCTACGTCCATAGAGTTCGGTTCATTTTGCACTGCCAGTAGTATCTCACTTATATATGTGGAAACATTTCAATTCTCTTCTAATTTTCTTATTTATTTGTTTACTTACTTATTTATTTATTTAACCTGATCTGATTATGGCCTGAGATCCTCTCCCACATAAGCTCAGGGTTTCGTGCATACAGTACTATAAGGTTGAGCCAGATAGTAGGGGATTCTATCATTATTTTATTTCAAAAGATTTATTTCGTTCTCTTGTTATGGTCAAGCATTAGCCGGTAGCTTCAGCAGCCTGTAATTTTCCCGTCCCAAGATCTGGTAGCAGAAAGTCAGCACCGAGGTGGGCAATCTCAATCACGCGCCTCCCTCGTGTGCTGATGAGGTAACGCCACCTAGGCGAAGCTGACCAGGCCACGCTTCGGAACTTTCCATGCCGCCCCCGCAGTTTTCTTGGCTCCTGGCCAATCAAGGCGGAGGAAATCGTGTGCCCCGAAAACGCGCTCTCTGCCGCGCGCCCTGTAGCTGTGAACACCATCTTCTCTTCCCTGTGCTGCTGCAGAGAGGACATTGTATCTGTAGTTGCCACGCCATTCGGACTTGTCCGAATGGCAGCCACCACTTTTCTTTAACTTCACCTAAGTGTGCTGCGAATTATGTTTCGCCCACCACTATGTCTTGGCTCCTCCTCGCGTCCCCAGACCTGACTCCTGCTGCCTATTTGAATTCGCATCTGTTGGTTTTTCTGCCAGTAAATGGCGTCATTTCAAGCAAAGAACACTTTCTTTCAACCCGTTTCTCCACCACCTTAGCCGCTGCTAACAAGGCCATTCCTGCACAGTACCATTTTCACGTCATAGTTTCCTAAGACGTAACAATTTTAATATGACAAGTGGTATTAAAATCATTTCAGTATCTGGAGCGGCAATGTGATTAAATTATGCTATGAAGTAACCAGGTTAATACTAGCAGTACTTGTACAACTACAGATACTGCCAATGATAGGAAAATGGTTCAAATGGCTCTAAGCACTATGGGACTTAACATCTGAGGTCATCAGTTCCCTAGACTTACAACTACTTAAACCTAACCAACCTAATGACATCACACACATCATGCCCGAGGCAAGATTCGAACCTGCGACCAAAGCAGAAGCGCGGTTCTGGACTGAAACTCCTAGAACCGCTCAACCACAGCGGCTGGCACTAATAATAATAATAATAATAATAATAGGCCCCGTGAAAAGAATAAGCTTTCGGTATGTTCTGCCAGTCGTAAAAGGCAACGAAAAGAACAAACCACTAATGGGGCTAACCTCCCTTTTAGTGTTATTAGTTGGTTCAGGACAGAATTAATGAAGCCTCGGACAAGCGCTGTCATGGTCGGGGACGACGCTTGAACCCTACGCCCGTCCACAATGGTAACGACACTGCTAGCCACACGGAAAATGATTTAAATCCAAATAGAGGTGTTTTGCAGGATATGCTTCCTGCAACCACTCTAGAAGGAAAACAAAGACAGAGGATGAGATGGTCAGATGAAGTTAACTGACACCTCATGTTCTGTTATTACCAAGCAACAAACTTAGGAACCAAAATAACTGGATACAGATCACATGTATACACAAAATTTATTACCAGATACCCAGGATTAAAATTTTTAACAGAACAACGACTAGCTGATCAGATCCGTGTCAGTCAGAATTAGAAAACATCAAACAACAAGTACTGGAACAAAATAATGTGCAATCAGAAGAAGAAGAAAATACAATAATGGACTCAAACATCCCAGAGCAAACAAACAAAGAACAACACGCATCAATTAAACAATCAGAGGAAAACGAAATCTTAAGACAGCCACCAGAACAAGCACAAATAGGACATGAAGTGACACACATGTTAGATATAGAAGAAAAATTTCAGCTAACATATATAGAACACAAAGACACAAATACAGACATTAGACCATTCTTGCATAGACCACCAAATAACCCACAAGTCGAAACAACAATAAAAACTACCAACACAATTATACACAACAAAATAAATGAAAATACAACTATGGAAGAGTTACAGCTACTGGTTTATATAAGAGCACTCATTACACTAAATATACATACTAGGCAGAGATCAGAACAAACCAACACACAGAAGAAACCCACAAAACCAGCATGGAAACACAGGCTACAGATCAGAATAGAAAAGCTGAGAAAAGACATCAGACAGCTAACACAATTTATAAGAAATGAAACATAAGACAACAAACGAAAAATGTTAGGTAAAAGCTCACAGCAAGAAGCGATAGAGCAATTAGATGAAAACAAGCAGAAATTACAAGAATTGCCCAAACGACTTTGAAGATACAAAAAAAAGTGAAAATAGAAGGAAACAAAACCTAACATTCAACACAAACCAAAAGAAATTTAATCAGACAATAGATAACACACACATTAAAATAGACAATCCACCAAACATAACAGACAGGGAAAACTTCTGGAGCAACATATGGTCAAACCCAGTACAACACAACAGGCATGCATGGTGGATACAAGCAGAAACAGACACATACAAGATGATACCACAAATGCCTGAAGTGATAATTGTGCAACATAAAATCACCCGAGCTATTAAGTCAGCGCAAAATTGGAAAGCTCCTGGAAAACATAAAATAGCAAATTTCTGGCTAAAGAAGTTCACCTCAACACATTCACATCTAACTAAATTATTTAACAGTTACATTGCAGACCCATACACACTCCCTGATACACTTACACATGGAATAACTTATCTGAAACCTAACGATCAAGCAGACACAGCAAACCCAGCAAAATATCGCCCCATAACATGCCTACCAACAATATACAAAATATTAACTTCAGTCATTACACAGAAATTAATGACACATACAACACAGAACAAAATTATAAATGAAGAACAAAAAGGTTGTTGCAAAGGAGCACGAGGATGTAAAGAGCAACTGATAATAGATGCAGAGGTGACATATCAAACTAAAACTAAACAAAGGTCGCTTCACTACGCATACATTGATTACCAAAACGCTTTTGATAGTGTACCCCACTCATGGTTACTACAAATATTGGAAATATACAAAGTAGATCCTAAATTGATACAGTTCCTAAACATAGTCACGAAAAATTGGAAAACCACACTTAATATCCAAACAAATTCAAATAATATCACATCACAGCCAATATAGATTATGCGTGGAATATACCAAGGAGACTCATTAAGTCCTTTCTGGTTCTGCCTTGCTGTGAACCCACTATCCAACATGCTAAATAATACAAATTATGGATACAATATTACTGGAACATACCAACACAAAATCACACATTTGCTATACATGGATGATCTAAAACTACTGGCAGCAACAAATCAACAACTCAATCAATTACTAAAGATAACAGAAGTATTCAGCAATAATATAAATATGGCTTTTGGAACAGACAAATGTAAGAAAAATAGCATAGTCAAGGGAAAACACACTAACCAAGACGATTACATATTGGATAACCACATCGACTGCATAGAAGCGATGGAAAAACAGATGCCTATACATATCTAGGATACACACAAAAAATAGGAATAGATAATACAAATATTAAAGAAGAACTAAAAGAAAAATGTAGACTAACAAAAATACTGAAAACAGAACTGACAGCAAGAAACAAGACAGAAGCTATAAATACCTTTGCTATACCAATATTTACATACTCATTTGGAGTAGTGAAATGGACTAACACAGACCTAGAAGCACACAATACACTTACACGATCACAATGCCACAAATATAGAATACATCACATACATTCAGCAATAGAAAGATTCACATTAAGCAGAAAGGAAGGAGGAAGGGGATTTATCGACATAAAAAACCTACATTATGGACAGGTAGACAATTTAAGAAAATTCTTTGCCGAACAAGCAGAAACTAGCAAAATACACAAAGCAATCACTCATATAAATACATTGGCTACACCATTGCAATTTCATAACCACTTCTACAACCCTTTAGATCACATAACATCAACAGATACGAAGAAAGTAAACTGGAAAACGAAAACACTACATGGAAAGCACCCATATCATCTAACACAACCACACATCGATCAAGACGCATCCAACACATGGCTAAGAAAAGGCAATACATACAGTGAGACGGAAGGATTCATGATTGCAATACAGGATCAAACAATAAACACCAGATATTGCAGCAAGCATGTTATTAAGGACCCCAATACCACAACAGATAAATGCAGACTTTGCAAACAACAAATACAAACAGTAGATCACATCACAAGCGGATGTACAACACTAGCAAATACAGAATACCCCAGAAGACATGACAATGTAGCAAAAATAATACATCAACAACTTGCCATACAACATAAACTAGTAAAACAACACGTTCCCACATACAAGTATGCACCACAAAATGTACTGGAGAATGATGAATACAAATTATACTGGAACAGAACCATTATAACAGATGAAGCAACACCACATAACAAACCTGATATCATACTCAAAAAAAAGAAGAGATTAACACAACTAATCGAAATATCCATACCCAATACAACAAATATACAGAAGAAAACAGGAGAAAAAATTGAAAAATCATCCCACTGGCTGAGGAAGTCAAAGACATGTGGCATCAGGATAAAGTTGACATCATACCAATTATGCTGTCAACCACAGGAGTCATACCACACAATATCCACCAGTACATCAACGCAATACAGCTACATCCAAACGTTTATACACAACTACAGAAATCTGTTATTATTGATACATGGTCAATTACCCGAAAGTTCCTAAATGCAATGTAACATATACCGTAAAGTCAAAAGGAAGTCACGCTTGATCAAGGTCTGCGCCACTTTCCACTTTTAACCAGATGTAACGTCTGAGACAGGAAAGAGTAATAATAACAATAATGACAATTATAATGATAATGATATCGGCAAATATAGGGAGAATTTATAGGTGTACAGGATAAATTATTCTTGCTATAGCTAGTTCTGGGGAAAAGTCATTTAAGGAGACTGCAGCAACTAAAAATTCTGGAAAATGACGTACTTGTGGTTGGAAAGAAGGATACACAAGAGTTGCCGCCGTTGGATAAGCAGCTGCCAGCAGCAAGTCGTATACTCTTAGCTCACTTACTTGTTACATAGTTTGATTCTTAATTTCTTTGTGTGTTTTTGGTACTTGCATTGTTTAATTCATAAATTTCAGGCGTGTTATAGTATTTGAGAGTTGTAGCATCGCGTTTTAGTACCTGAATAGTGTAAAATCGCGTAGTCTCCTTCCGTCGTCGAGCAGTGTGTCAGCAGTGCGCAAGTAGCAGCATTACTGCATTTACTAGGCAATTTTGTATTTTAATAACCATTTAAATTTGGTGTCGATTTGTTTGTGCTCTCTGTAGATTAGTTGAGACGTTCTTTGCAGAACAGCTTTTAGCATGGATATGGACTGCAACTGCTGTGTTCGGATGCAAGCTGAGTTGGCATCCCTTTGCTCCCAGCTTCAGGCAATGTTGGCTTCGGTCACACAGCTTGAGGCTGTTGCCAATGGGCATCACTGTGGGGGTCCGGATGGGGGTTTGTAGGGGACGGCCAGCTCGTCCCACGCATCCCCCGATCGGACTACGACTGTGGTTGCCCAGGATACTGCCCGCTTTGAGGCTGATCCCTCACCTGTGGTAAAGTGGGACGTCGTCTCAAGGTGTAGCAGGGGGGCGAAAGACATTCCGGAGGGCTGAACGGAAGGCCTCTCCGGTTTGTCTGACGAACCGGTTTCAGGCTCCGTCTCACGCTGATACTGATCTTCGGCCTGACATGGCTGCTTGTCCTGTTCCAGAGGTTGCCCCTCAGTCTGCAAGATCCGGGCGGTCGCAGAGGGTGGGCTTACTGGTAGTTGGGAGCTCCAACGTCAGGCGCGTAATGGGGCCCCTTAGAGATATGGGGACAAGAGAGTGGAAGAAAACCAATGTGCACTCCGTGCGCATACCGGGGGGAGTCATTCCAGATGTGGAAAGGGTCCTTCCGGATGCCATGAAGGGTACAGGGTGCACCCATCTGCAGGTGGTGGCTCATGTCGGCACCAATGATGTGTGTCGCTATGGATCGGAGGCAATCCTCTCTGTATTCCGGCGGATATCTGATTTGGTGAAGACTGCCAGTCTCGCTAGCGGGATGAAAGCAGAGCTCACCATCTGCAGCATCGTCGACAGCACTGACTGCGGACCTTTGGTACAGAGTCGAGTGGAGGGTCTGAATCAGAGGCTGAGACGGTTCTGCGACAGTGTGGGCTGCAGATTCCTCGACTTGCGCCATAGGGTGGTGGGGTTTCGGCTTCCGCTGGATAGGTCAGGAATCCACTACACGCAGCAAGCGGCTACACGGGTAGCAGGGGTTGTGTGGCGTGGACTGGGCGGTTTTTTAGGTTAGGTGGCCTCGAGCAAGTACAGAAAGGGCAACAGCCTCAAAGGGTGCGGGGCAGAGTCAGGACATGCGGGGACCAAGCAGCAATCGGTATTGTAATTGTAAACGGTCGAAGCTGCATTGGTAAAGTACCGGAACTTCAAGCGCTGATAGAAAGCACCGAAGCTGAAATCTTTATAGGTACAGAAAGCTGGCTGAAGCCAGAGATAAATTCTGCCGAAATTTTTACAAAGGCACAGACGGTGTTCAGAAAGGATAGATTGCATGCAACCGGTGGTGGCGTGTTTGTCGCTGTTAGTAGTAGTTTATCCTGTAGTGAAGTAGAAGTGGATAGTTCCCGTGAATTATTATGGGTGGAGGTTACACTCAACAACCGAGCTAGGTTAATAATTGGCTCCTTGTACCGACCTCCCGACTCAGCAGCATTAGTGGCAGAACAACTGAGAGAAAATTTGGAATACATTTCACATAAATTTTCTCAGCATGTTATAGTCTTAGGTGGAGATTTCAATTTATCAGATATAGACTGGGACACTCAGATGTTTAGGACTGGTGGTAGGGACAGAGCATCGAGTGACATTATACTGAGTGCACTATCCGAAAATTACCTTGAGCAATTGAACAGAGAAGCGACTCGTTGAGATAACATCTTGGACCTACTGATAACAAACAGACCCGAACTTTTCGGCTCTGTAAGTGCAGAACAGGGAACCAGTGATCATAAGGCCGTTGCAACATCCCCGAATATGGAAGTTAATAGGAATATAAAAAAAGAGAGGAAGGTTTATCTGTTTAGCAAGAGTAATAGAAGGCAGATTTCACACTACCTAACAGATCAAAACGAAAATTTCTGTTCCGACACTGACAATGTTGAGTGTTTATGGAAAAAGTTCAAGGCAATCGTAAAATGCGTTTTAGACAGATACGTGCCGAGTAAAACTGTGAGGGACGGGAAAAACCCACCGTGGTTCAACAACAAAGTTAGGAAACTACTGCGAAAGCAAAGAGAGCTTCACTCCAAGTATAAACGCAGCCAAAACCTCTCAGACAAACAGAAGCTAAACGATGTCAAAGTTAGCGTAAGGAGGGCTATGCGTGAAGCGTTCAGTGAATTCGAACGTAAGATTCTATGTACCAAATTGACAGAAATGTTCTGGTCTTACGTTAAATCAGTAAGTAGCTCGAAACAGCATATCCATACACTCCGGGATGATGATGGCATTGAAACAGAGGATGACACGCGTAAAGCTGAAATACTAAACACCTTTTTCCAAAGCTGTTTCACAGAGGAAGACCGCACAGCAGTTCCTTCTCTAAATCCTCGCACAAACGAAAAAATGGCTGAATCAAAATAAGTGTCCAAGGAATAGAAAATCAACTGCAATCACTCAACAGAGGGAAGTCCACTAGACCTGACGGGATACCAATTCGATTCTACACAGAGTACGCGAAAGAACTTGCCCCCCTTCTAACAGGCGTGTACCGCAAGTCTCTAGAGGAACGGAAGGTTCCAAATGATTGGAAAAGAGCACAGGTAGTCCCAGTCTTCAAGAAGGGTCGTCGAGCAGATGCGCAAAACTATAGACCTATATCTCTGACGTCGATCTGTTGTAGAATTTTAGAACATGTTTTTTGCTCGAGTATCATGTCGTTTTTGGAAACCCAGAATCTACTCTGTAAGAATCAAATGGCTCTGAGCACTATGCGACTTAACTTCTGAGGTCATCAGTCGCCTAGAACTTAGAACTAATTAAACCTAACTAACCTAAGGCCATCACACACATCCATGCCCGAGGCAGGATTCGAACCTGCGACCGCAGCGGTCACGCGGTTCCAGACTGAAGCGCCTTTAACCGCACGGCCACACCGGCCGGCGAATCAACATGGATTCCGCAAACAGCGATCGTGTGAGACCCAACTCGTTTAATTTGTTCATGAGACCCAGAAAATATTAGATACAGGCTCCCAGGTAGATGATATTTTTTTTGACTTCCGGAAGGCGTTCGATACAGTTCCGCACTGTCGCCTGATAAACAAAGTAAGAGCCTACGGAATATCAGACCAGCTGTGTGGCTGGATTGAAGAGTTTTTAGCAAACAGAACACAGCATGTTGTTATCAATGGAGAGACGTCTACAGACGTTAAAGTAACCTTTGGCGTGCCATGGGGGAGTGTTATGGGACCATTGCTTTTCACAATATATATAAATGGCCTAGTAGATAGCGTCTGACGTTCCATGCGGCTTTTCGAGGATGATGCTGTAGTATACAGAGAGGTTGCAGCATTAGAAAATTGTAGCGAAATGCAGGAAAATCTGCAGCGGATAGGCACTTGGTGCAGGGAGTGGCAACTGACCCTTAACATAGACAAATGTAATGTATTGCGAATACATAGAAAGAAGGATCCTTTACTGTATGATTATATGATAGCGGAACAAACACTGGTAGCAGTTACTTCTGTAAAGTATCTGGGAGTATGCGTGCGGAACGATTTGAAGTGGAATGATCATATAAAATTAATTGTTGGTAAGTCGGGTACCAGGTTGAGATTCATTGGGAGAGTGCTTAGAAAATGTAGTCCATCAACAAAGGAGGTGGCTTACAAAACACTCGTTCGACCTATACTTGAGTATTGCTCATCAGTGTGGGATCCGTACCAGATCGGGTTGACGAAGGAGATAGAGAAGATCCAAAGAAGAGCGGCGCGTTTCGTCACAGGGTTATTTGGTAACCGTGATAGCGTTACGGAGATGTTTAGCAAACTCAAGTGGCAGACTCTGCAAGAGAGGCGCTCTGCATCGCGGTGTAGCTTGCTGTCCAGGTTTCGAGAGGGTGCGCTTCTGGATGAGGTATCGAACATATTGCTTCCCCCTACTTATACCTCCCGAGGAGATCACGAATCTAAAATTAGAGAGATTCGAGCGCGCACGGAGGCTTTCAGACAGTCGTTCTTCCTGCGAAACATACGCAACTGGAACAGAAAAGGGAGGTAATGACAGTGGCACGTAAAGTGACCTCCGCCACACACCGTTGGGTGGCTTGCGGAGTATAAATGTAGATGTAGATGTAATGTGTGAGTACAGAGACAGTAATAATCACTGTTGTTGTTTTAGTAGGTATGAAATTACGGATATTTGTTGCGAGCGGCCATTGATTTAAATCAACACAGAAGATGAAAATTAGTGCCAGACCGGTTATCCTGCTTATTACGCAGTTGTGCTGACCATTGCACCTTCCAGACACAGTGGTCGTCACAACTTCATGGACTAACCTAGCACGCATCCTATCAAATCAAAATTACCAGCATATCCTCACACTAGTACTGTAATGCTCCTTCCCCATTACTAGCATTACTCGCGGCATTTCATCGATTCCCGTAAGATTTCGAGTCTGGTGCGTATCTACGCTGATAAGACCATTGGCTGTCTTCGCCTTAATTATATTCATGTTGCTTCTGTTCTTTTGGGCGTGTCCAAAAGAACAGACAGTTTGATCCAGCAGCCACTATGAAATGAAAGGAGTTGCCGGTATTGGCTGCGAGCGGGCATTGAAATTAATCAATGGGGAAATTTTAAAATTTATGCCGGACTGGCATTCGAACCCGGGTCTCCTGCTTACTAATCAGATAGCTGGTCCAACACAAAGTTTCAGCTTTCCTCATTGACTTGTAATTCGTAGTGGCTACTGGATCAAAATAGTTTCTGTTGTTTCGGACATGTTCAAAAGGACGCACCACATATATGTAAGTAAAGCGAAGACGGCCAGTGACGATCTCTTGAGTGCGGATGCACACCAGGCTCGAACTCGGACAGGAATCGGCGAAATGCCGCGAGTGGATGAGGGGAAATACATTATTAGAGTGGCAATAAGGAGAGAATTCGAATCTGGAGGGAGTGGTGCTGGGATAACGTATGCGGTGATGGTGACCACTGAGTCTAGGTGGCGCAGTGATCAACGCATTTGCCTAGCAAGCAGTTCGAATCCTGGTCCAGTATCAATCTTCAACGTTCCTCATTGATTTAAATCAATATCCGATCACATACAATGTCTGTAATTCCTTTTTGCCTTAATTCATATTGTTGTTGTTGTTGTTGTTGTGGTCTTCAGCCCTGAGACTGGTTTGATGGAGCTCTCCATGCTACTCTATCCCGTGCAAGTCTCTTCATCTCCCAGTACCTACTGCAGCCTACATCCTTCTGAATCTGTTTAGTGTATTCATCTCTTGGTCTCCCTCTACGATTTTTACCCTCCACGCTGCCCTCAAATGCTAAATTCGTGATCCCTTGATGCCTCAGAACATGCCCTACCAACCGGTCCCTTCTTCTAGTCAAATTGTGCCACAAACTCCTCCTCTCCCCATTTCTATTCGGTACCTTCTCATTAGTTATGTGATATACCCATCTAACCTTCAGCATTCTTCTGTAGCACCACATTTCGAAAGATTCTATTCTCTTCATGTATAAATATTTTATCGTCCATGTTTCACTTCCATACATGGCTATACTCCATACAAATACTTTCAGTAACGACTTCCTCACACTTAAATCAATACTCGATGTTAACAAATTTTTCTTCTTCAGAAACGCTTCCCTTGCCATTGCCAGTCTACATTTTGTATCCTCCCTACTTCGACCGTCATCAGTTATTTTGCTCCCCAAATAGCAAAACTCCTTTACTACTTTAAGTGTCTCATTTCCTAATCTAATTCCATTAGCATCACTCGACTTAATTCGACTACATTCCATTATCCTCGTTTTGCTTTTGTTGATGTTCATCTTATATCCTCCTTTCAAGACACTGTCCATTCCGTTCAACTGCTCTTCCAAGTCCTTTGCTCTCTCTGACAGAATTACAATGTCATCGGCGAACCTCAATGTTTTTATTTCTTCTCCATGGATTTTAATGCCTACTCCGAACTTTTCTTTCGTTTCCTTTACTGCTTGCTCAATATACAGATTGAATAGCATCGGGGAGAGACTACACCCCTGTCTCACTCCCTTCCCAACCACTGCTTCCCTTTCATGTCCCTCGACTCTTACAACTGCCATCTGTTATCTGTACAAATTGTAGATAGCCTTTGGCACCCTGTATTTTAACCCTTACAACTTCAGAATTTGAAAGAGAGTATTCCAGTCAACATTGTCAAACGTTTTCTCTAAGCCCACAAATGCTAGAAACTTAGGTTTGCCTTTCCTTAATCTTTCTTCTAAGGTAAGTCGTGGGGTCAGTACTGCCTCACGTATGCCAACATTTCTACGGAATCCAAACTGATCTTCTCCGAGGTCGGCTTCTATCGGTTTTTCCATTCGTCTGTAAAGAATTCGCGTTAGTATTTTGACTTATTAAAATGATAGTTCGGTAATTTTCACATCTGTCAACACCTGCTTTCTTTGGGATTTGAATTATTATAATCTTCTTGAAGTCTGAGGGAATTTCGCCTGTCTCATACATCTTGCTTACCAGACGGTAGAGTTTTGTCAGGATTGGCTCTCCCAAGGCTGTCAGTAGTTATAGTGGAATGTTGTCTACTCCCGGGGCCTTGTTTCGACTTAGGTCTTTCAGTGCTCTGTCAAACTCTTCACGCACTATCATATCTCCCATTTCATCTTCTTCTACATCCTCTTCCATTTCCATAATATTTTCCTCAAGAACATCACCCCTGTGTAGACCCTCTATATACTCCTTCCACCTTTTTGGTTTCCCTTCTTTGCTTAGAACTGGGATTCCATCTGAGCTCTTGATATAATGCAAGTGGTTCTCTTTTCTCCAAATGTCTCTTTAACTTTCCTGTAGGCAATATCTATATTACCCCTCATGAGATAAGCCTCTACATCCTTACATTTGTCCTCTAGCCATCCCTGCTTAGCCATTTTGCACTTCCTGTCGATCTCATTTTTGAGACGTTTGTATTCCTTTTTCCTGCTGCATTTTTATATTTTCTCCTTTCATCAATTAAATTTAGTATCTCTTCTGTTACCCAAGGATTTCCACTAGCCCTCGTCTTTTTACCTACTTGATCCTCTGATGCCTTCACTATTTCATTTCTCTAAGCTACCCATTCTTCTGCTTCTGTTTTTATTTCCACCATTCCTGTCAATTGTTCCCTTATGCTCTCCCTGAAACTCTGTAGAACAACTGGTTTAGTCAGTTTATCCAGGTCCCATCTTCTTAAATTACCACCTTTTTGCAGTTTCTTCAGTTTTAATCTACAGTTCATAACCAATAGATTGTGGTCAGAGTCCACATCTGCCCCTGGAAATGTCTTACAATTTAAAATCTGGTTCCTAAATCTCTGTCTTACCATTACATAATCTATCTGAAACCTTTTAGTATCTCCAGGGAGCTGGATCAAAATGGTGAAGTAACAGGCACCACATATACAGAGGGTGAGGCAAATAAGTCATAACACTCCTTGTATCTCCCAAACCGTAATAGATACAAAGATGCCGTGTGGACAGTGAATTTCAGGGGAAGGGGCTACTTGAATACATCACACTTCATGTTTGTGCTATTTTTTATTACCGATATATGAGGCCATCTTTAGTTCTTTTAAATGGAACCTGTTGTGGGTTGGCAGGAGAGCCAACACCGGGATACAAGAGGAAGCCGAAAGGCACGCGTTTTAGCTCATGCAGGCTGGCGTGAGGTCTGGTGCAGGACAGGGAAATTAGACTTCAGAAAAAAAGGACGTAGCTGGTGGATTACTTAACTTTAATCCATAAATGGTGAACGTCGCACTTGACGGTACATTATTCATAATATCAATAGTAACTGGTACTAGCGCCTTGCTAGGTAGCTGAAGGCTGTGCTAACTATCGTCTCGGCAAAGGAGAGCGTATTTGGTCAGTGAACCATCGCTGGGGCGAGTGCTAGTAAGTCTCTCTAGACCTGCCGTGTGGTGGCGCTCGGTCTGCAATCACTGACAGTGGCGACACGCGGGTCCGACGTATACTAATGAACCGCGGCCGATTTAAAGGCTACCACCTAGCAAGTGTGGTGTCTGGCGGTGATTGCAACTTTCCCTTTACCCCGCCTGGAAGATCTTTTTGGCAAACTGTGCCCGCGTAAATATTTTTCGAAGTTGGACCTAGCAGATGCGTACTTGCAAGTACCGGTGGACGAAGAATCCCAGCGCGCTTTGGTGGTTAACACTTATCTTGGTTTGTATCGATTCAAACGACTGCCATTCGGGTGTGCATCCGCCCCAGCATTGTTTCAGCAATATCTACAAACTGTTTGTGCGTCGGTCCCTACTGCAGCCAACTATCTGGACGATATTGTGATCTCTCGAAAGATGGAAGAAGAACATTTAGCCAATCTCAGAAGATTATTTCAGGTCTTGCGACAAAATGGTCTTCGCTTGCGGAAGGACAAATATGTGTTTTTTGCTCGTGACTTGCCCTACCTGGGACATGTCCTCAATGCCCAAGGCATACATCCTAGTCCCGAGCACCTCCATGCCATACAAGACTTGCCTTCGCCGCAGAATTTGAAGCAGCTACAGAGTGTGCTGGGAAAAATCAACTATTATCATAAATATATCCCACACGCCTCTTCCATTTCAGCTCCGCTTCATCGCTTACGTCATAAAGGTGTTCCGTTCGTCTGGACGACGGAATGAGAACGCGCCTTTCGGCAGTTGAAATCGGCGTTCCTTTCCAATACTTGCTTTACGCCATTCGATCCCCAGAAGCCCCTTTTCCCCTCGCAGTACCGCTACGATATCTTGTATCGGTCCACTGCTAAGCACGGAAACGCCGATGCGTTGTCCGTTTTGCCTGTTGCTGAGGATAGAGCATTCGGTTCTTCCGAATTTGCTTGCATGTTCATTGATTCGGAAACCGATGACGTGGTCGAATCGTTTCCGATTGATTTTCGTCGTGTAGCTACAGCCACAGCTGCTGACCCTGTACTTGCTACAGTTTTGCGTTTTGTTGCTACGCAATGGCGCTTGTCAAAGTCACGCATCGAGGATCCGTTGGTTCGCCGATTTTTTGCTCACAAGGAGAGACTTTATGTTCGACGCGCCGTTTTGCTGTTGCGTTCTGATAATGATCAGGCCAGGGTCGTGGTCCCACGTTCGTTACAGTCCTCTGTCTTACGGCTTCTCCACCAAGGACATTGGGGTATAGTGCGAACGAAACAACTTGCTCGTCAGCACTGTACTTGGTTCGGAATCGATGACGCGATTACGAAAATGTGCTCTTCTTGCATGGCGTGTGCCGAACAACAATCCGCACCACCGCGGAAATTCTTTGCATGGCCGAAAGCCACTTCCCCTTGGCAACGCTTACACATCGATTTTGCTTGTCCATTCTGGAATGCTCGACGGTTGGTTGTCGTAGATTCCTTCAGTAATTTTCCTTTTGTTGTCCGGATCTCTTCCACGACGTCGTCTGCCACCATCCAAGCGTTATCTGCTATCTTTTGCATTGACGGTCTTCCACAGACTATTGTTTCCGACAATGGCCCGCAATTCATGTCCACTGAATTTCAGTCATTCTGCAAGGCCAATGGTATTCAACATCTGACATCCGCGCCGTTTTCACCTCACTCAAACGGTGCCGCTGAACGATTGGTTCGGACTTTCAAGTCACAGACGTTGAAGTTGAAAGAGTCACATTCTCGGGAGGACGCGTTATTGCTCTTCTTGTCCTTGTATCGCTCTCAGCCCCGCGATGGTCGCTCGCCAGCTGTGTTGTTGCACGGTCGTCCTCATCGAACCTTGATGTCTTTGCTACATCCGCCGCATCAGGTTCCTGTGCAGCGGCAGCCACCTGCTTTTCCTCCAGGCGACGTTGTATACTATCGCAACTATCGAGGTTCACGGCGTTGGCTCGCAGGGCGCATTCTTCGCTGCCTCGGCCGCGCTATGTATCTGGTTTTGGGGGCCTCTGGTGAGGTGCGTCAGCATCTCACTCAGCTGCGCCTCTGTCGTCGCACGGGTTATGCCGCTCCCCGTCTGCTTTCAGCGACGGTGCCGTCCGGTCAGCGCCCTGGGGACCCATCTACTGGCTCGCCTCATCCCCAGGTGTTACCGACGCTGCCTTCCATTTTGCTCCATGGCGACGCGCCGCCGCCGCCGCCTGTTCTCCCGCCGGCGACGCCCGCAGTGGACGCTTCGCTGCAACCGCCACGCGCCTCCCTGTGTCACGCGCCGCCGATCGCTTCCCGTGACCAGCTGTCCTTCGACATGGAACTCTTGCCCGCTCCGGACCAGATGTCGTCTTCGCCCGTCGGGTGCCCCGACGCGATGGAGGTCGACCCTACGGCCCCTCCTGTCTCTTTACGGGCGCATACACCGCATGTTGGCGTGCACCCTGGACTAGGTTTTCAGGCGTTTCCTAGCTCCCCTCGGACCGAATGGCCGGGTGCGGGTGGCACGGCCTCGCCTGTTGTTAGGCTCCCCACCTCGTCGCATACGTCAACATGGGGTCCACCCCACGGCGGGCGGAAGCCTTATAACACAACCGTACGCCGATTTGCGGGGGAGGAATGTGGTGTCACCGCCAGACACCACACTTGCTAGGTGGTAGCCTTTAAATCGGCCGCGGTCCATTAGTATACGCCGGATCCGCGTGTCGCCACTGTCAGTGATTGCAGACCGGTGCCACCACACGGCAGGTCTAGAGAGACTTACTAGCACTCGCCCCAGTTGTACAGCCGACTTTGCTAGGAAAGGTTCACTGACAACTACGCTCTCATTTGCCAAGACGATGGTTAGCATAGCCTTCAGCTACGTCATTTGCTACGACCTTGCAAGGCGCCATAGCATTTGATATTATTTTATATTGTGGTTATAACATGTACCGTCAAGAGAGATGTTCTACAATTGTGGATTAAAGTTAAGTATTACATCAACTACGTACTTTATTTGCTACTATTAATTTCTTTAACTGTTCCAGACCTCACGCCAATCTGTGTGAGCTTAACGCGTGCCTTTCGGCTTCCTCTCATTGTGACTTGGCTGTCTTGCCAAGTCACAACAGAACCCTATGTTAAATTGTAGCGTAACATGATGGGCCTAAAAAGACGGTTTCAAATATGTGTATATCATAATATTTAGGCGAACAGTTTTTGAGACACTAATATGTTCTCGTATCGTGTTCCTCCTTCGAAGTGGCGTTGTCCAGTGCGACTTTTCCTGTTGTGTAGAGTACATGGTGAACGTCGCATGTCCGTCCTTACACAAACACGCCCTACACAAACATGCCAAGTTACCCGACAATAATAATACATACTGCGTATTTTGCGCAAAAATTGACTGATGATGTGGCGCAAATATTATTCAGTTATTTGACGATTATGATACCAGAATAGCAGACAACATACAGTATTGAAATACTACAAGATGTTAATACATTTTAAGTAACGGAAATACAAATGTAAATGAGGAGGCCCTTATTGGTGACAATTATTTCGTACCGGTACGTATTTGTTTTTTATTTGAAAATAGTTACTATTGATCCCAATACGAAGCAAATACACAAAAAGATGCAAAATACATACTGTACATGATACAAAACTTTAGTGAAGCATGTGCTCAAAATTCTTCCCCTCTGCTGCAATGCACATTTGTAGTCCCCGTTCGAATGAATTATGTATGGCTGAGAGGGTGTCATGTGAGATATCAGCGCACGCTTCGATGATACGTTGCTTCATATTATCTGGCGTAGTTGGTATTTGAGAATATAGCTGCCGAGAATTCTTCCGGGTTGTATGGCCGTGGTCCATGGAAGTCTTCCATCGCCGACGTTTCGTTCAAAGCTACGTCGGACACCTTCGGAGGTGCTCCTGGTTGTGCTGAGTCTTGCCGACTGACGAGTCGGATGTCGAAGAACGGCCTAAATACCGTAGAAAGTGGGTGTGGCTCTGAGCACTATGGGACTTAACATGTATGGTCATCAGTCCCCTAGAACTTAGAACTACTTAAACCTAACTAACCTAAGGACATCACACAACACCCAGCCATCACGATGCAGAGAAAATACCTGACCCCGTCGGGAATCGAACCCGGGAACCCGGGCGCGGGAAGCGAGAACGCTACCGCACGACCACGAGCTGCGAACAAGTGGGTGTGGTCTGGATTTCACGTGATAAGCATAAAATATAACTATCGATCATAGTACGTCAAAGATAAAAATTTCTCTTAGATTCTGTAACGCCACGGTCCATATATCACTGAGTTTCATAGCTTCTTCTTTTCTGTTAAAATTATCCCCATGTTTATATATTTCGATGGCTTCTCTATGTAGCAGTGGATAATAGTTCGTCATAATACATAAAACTTCAGTTTCCGAAAATTTCACTACGTGATGGCCATACAACCCGGAAGAATTCTCGGCAGCTGAAACATCCGGTCGTGAAAGCATTCATTGTTTGATTTGAGCATACACTTTACGTTTGATTGCGCCCCACAGTAAAAAATCAAGAGGGGTCAAATCAGGGGACCGGGCTGGCCACTTCATTTCAGCACGTCGTCCTGCCCAAGAATCCGGGAACTTTCCATTTAACAGCTCTGTAGCCACACGAGAAGAATGAGCAGGACAGCCGTCATGTTGGAACCACATGCACTGACGCGTATTAGTGGTACCTCTTCCAGAGAAATGGGCAGAACGTTTCGCAGGAACTGTGTATAGCTGTTGCCATTTGGTATACGCGGAATAACGTACGGCCCCACAAAGACATTTCCGACGAAGCTGATGCTGTACCTGTCGAAGCCAATGAGGTTCTCTATTGACCAGTAATGCGTATTACGCAAATTCACATTACCGTGGTTGGTGAAAGTCGCTTCATCAGTAGAAAGCACCCGTTGAAAAAACGTTCGATCATCATGTAGGCTGTGCAGAGCAAACCGGCAAAATTCCTGGCGCCGTTCGAAATCCACACCGGAGAGTGCTTGATGTAATTCAGAGCTAAAACGGGTGAAATCTATGCCGGTGCAATATGCGTAGAACACTTCTCTCACTTAACCACATTCCGAAGCGATACGTCGCGACTAAGCAGTAGGGTCGTTATGCGCTGACGCTAGAACGCCCTCTTCATGTACCTCGCCAGCTGCAATTTTCTGCCTTGTCCCCTGTATAGCATTCCATGATCCCGATTGAAGTGCTTTCTTGCAAATACATGCAAGAAGTTGGAGCGTAGAACGCTCAAGATCAGGATACAGCTCTTCACATCGATTTATTACCCCAGCAGCACATTTATACCCTTTTCTCAAGCTACCCCGAGCGTCACCTAGCGGCTTTATCGAGAATCAGGAAAATAACGCCTTCCCTGTTAAGTTCCTCAGTGGTCAACAGGAAAGGTCGCATTGGACAACGCCGCTTCGAAAGACGAACGCGATACGAGAACATATCTGTGTCTCAAAAACTATTCGCCTAAATATTTTGATATACACATATTTGAAAGTCTTTTTAAGACCATCATGTTACGCTAAAATTTAACATAGGGTTCCATTTAAAAACCAAAGATAGCCTCGTATCTCTGTAATAAAAAATAGCACAAACATGAAATGTGATGTATTCAAGTAGCCCCTGTCCTTTCAATTCACTGTCTAAACAGCATCTTTGTATCTATTACGGTTGGGGAGATACAAGGGGTGTTATGACTTAGCTGCCTCACTCTGTATATATGTACATAATTAACTGTCTTCTGAAGCTGGGAATGTTATTCAGTTCTCCAGTATAATGTGGGAGGTTCTTCCAGGGAAGTACTATTGAGCGGGAGAGAAAGGATTTTTCTCTCACCGGAATGGGTGTTTCTGCCTTGTTGTTCAGATAAGAATGATAAGGTCGAGAAGAAATAAGAGGGAGAGTTCTCTTTGATAAGACGGTAGAGAAGACAGAGTGTACGGATAGCTGTGCATATGATGATGAAATACGATCAAAGAGTCGAACATCACAGATATAACGAGCACGGGCATTCATAACCATTTTCAAGTGCCGTGAGTTTTCCTAAGAAAGCTCTTTCTGGACAACTTCGCTGCAATTAATAACTAAATGATTATTAGTGTTTGTAAAAGTTTTTTTCAGGTTCAGAGGAAAGAGTCAGTCTTTTATACTTTCCTGTGGCATGGAGAGATGTTGACGTCTTTCTGCACACTGCAGTTATATCTGCCTCTACACTGATACTCCGCAATCCACCTTACGGCGCGTGGCAGAGAGCACCCCAAACCACTATTAGTCGTTTCCGCTCCTGCTCCACTCGCAAACACAACAAGGAAATGAGACTATCTATATGCCTCCGCATGAGCCTTAATTTCTCGCGCATTATCGTCGTGGCCCTACAGCACAATGTGTGTTGGAGGCAACAGAATCGTTCTGCTTTCAGCTTCAAATGTCTGTTCTCTAAATTCCCTCAGTAGCGTTCCTTGAAAAGAATGTCGCGTTCCCTCCACGGATTCCCATTTGAGTTCCCGAGGCATCTCTGTAACAGTTGTGTGTTGCCCGAGCCTACCAGTAACAAGTCTAGCAGCACGCCTCTGAACTGCTTCGATGTCTTCCTTCTATCCAACCAGGTACCGACACCAAACACTCGAGCAGTACTCAGGAAGAGGTCTTACTATCGTCCTACATGTGGTCTCGTTTACAGATGAATGACACTTTCCTAGAATTCTCCCAATAAACCAAAGACGACTATTCGCTTTTCCTACTATAATTCTCACATGGTCGTTCCATTTCATAGCCCTTTGCTACTTTACGTCCAGATATTTAAAGGACGTGAGTGTGTCAAGCAGGTCACTATTAATGCTGTATCTGAACATCATGGTTTTGTTTTTCCTTCTCATCTGCATTGACTTACATTTTTCTACATTTAGAACCAGCTGCTATTCGTCACACCAACCATAAATTTTTTCTAAATCATGTTGTATTCTCCTGCAGTGACTCAACGACGACACAGTATCATCCGCAAACAACTGCAGACTGCTGGTCGCCCTGTTAGCCAAATCATTTATGACTTATGTATAAAGAGAATAACAGCAGACGTATCACAGTTCACTGCGGCATTCCGGACGATACCCTCGTCTCTGATGAACATTAGCCATAGAGGACAACGTTCTGGGTTCTGTTACTTCTAGCCACTCACATATCTGTGAATCAATTACATACGCTTGTACTTTCATTAATAGAGTGCAACGGGTCACCGTGTCAAACGCTTTCTGGGAATCTAGAAATATGGAATGTGCCTGTTGCCCTTCATTCATAGTTCGCAGTATATCTTGTGAGAAAAGAGCGTTGAGTTTCGCACTAGCGATACTTTCTAAAACCATGCTGATCCGTGGACATAATCTTCGCAGTTTCAAGAAAACTTATTATATCCGAACAGAGAATATGTTCAAGAATTCTGCGGCGAACCCATATTAAGGATACTGGGCTACAATTTCGGCGATCCGTTCGTTTCTCTCGTAACACCCAGGAAAAACCTAAGCTTTTTTGCAGTCGCTAAGCCAGGGACTTTGCAGTGGGCGAGAGATTCGCAATAAATGCAAGCTAAGTAAGGGGCCAATGCCGTAGAGTACTCTTTCAAAAACTGAACTGGAATTCAATAAAGACCTATTTACTTATTAGTTTTCAACTCCGTCAGTTGTTTTTCTACGCCAGGGATCCTTATCACTACGTCGTGCGTACTGGGGTGTGTCCGTTGGCCAAACGATGGTATGTTTGTAAGATTTTTTTTCGTGAACCATTTCTTGAACTCAGTTCACTTTCTATTTTCATCCATTATTACTCCTACGCTCCTTGCTGCAGGAGATAAATTAATATTTGTCCCATTTCTGGTTAAAGATGGGAGGGATTCCTTATATTTTGAGACCAACTAGTATTATTTGCGTTTCAGATAGGTTGAGCCTTAATCCTGTATCCTGCGCCCATTTTGATTGTCACAGGTTTCGGTATTGAGATTCTCGATAGTTATCTTCAGGTTTATTGGTTTTCCACTTAGATACAACTGAAGATCATCGGTCCACATGTGTTATACACAGTAGGACAAAACTGATGATACAACATATACATACAATGAAAAGGCTGTAGGATCTTAAACCGAACCCTTGGGAACGCCTTGTGCCGGACATGACGCACTACGCGTGAGACGCCAGGCATGAGCGAAACGACTGCACTTGGTGAGAAATGTAGACCGCCAAGTTTGGGAAGTAAAATTCCGCCCGCCGGGTTAGTGTCGAGGTCCGGTGTGCCGGCGGCCAGCCTGTGGATGGTTTTTAAGGCGATCTGCCTCGGCGAATGCGGGCTGATTCCTCTTATTCTGTCTCAGTTACATTATATCGGCGATTGCTGCGCAAACACTGTGTCCACGTACGCGTGCACCATAATTACTCTACCACGAAAACATTGGGGTTATACTCGTCTGGAATGAGATGAGACGTTCAAGGACCGGGGGGGGGGGGGGGGGGGGTCCGCTGGGGGCCGAACCGCACAATAATTCTGGTTCAGTGTGGGGCGGCTGTGGGGAGAGTGGACTGCTGCAGCCAGTTGTGGGATTGTGTACCACTGCGGACTACGGGGGGGACGAAGCCTCCCGTCGTTTGTTGGTTCCCAGTTCAATACATGCATACATTAAAGTGTTTATGGATAGGTAGTATTTATCTGCTTGTGGACTATATAATCTGAGGTCTTGAGCTGTGCAGGAAGAACGAAAATAGGTTCTTTTTAGGTAGTGGATTAACTACTCCGTTTCCAGGCCTCCAGAAAAACACTTGTGATTAAAGAGTGGTTGAAAATATCTGTTACAGTCGGCTGTAGAGTGTCAATAGCGACCTTCATCATGTGCGATGCTGGTCTGATATACATGATGGCTTTTTAGTGGTATTATAGTAACATGTATTAGACAGAATCTTCTTGGCTGCAGCTGTTAACCCCCACGATGTAATCAATGAGTCTCTGTTTCATTTGTGGTTCAATTGTGGTTGTAGATAATGAAACGTACCGGTTCAGTTCTTCATCTGGGACAATGGAATCAGCTGAAAATCTACTTTGAGCTTTTTTAGTTCTTCAGTTAACCGAGGTGTAGTTTTCCTTCCTACTTTTCCATTCTTTGGAAGGCAGTGTTTGTCATATAGTTCGATAAGTTTGTTAGTAAATGCAAGATGGTTTTCGTTCATGTCAGAGAAGGAATAAAATACGCGCCCCAAACTATTTCTGGCGTCTCAGTTACTGCATTTTAAGTCTCGATTTGTAGTCTGTTGTGGTTTCTGTCTGGGACATTCTAGCGAATACGTCATGAAAATAATGTGTTGTGCAGATAAGCCAAATGCAGATGTTTGAGAGTTATGATTTACTCTGTTCGGAAATTTCGTTGCAAATATGTCTGTGAGAGTCTAACTACTCTCAGTACGATGGGTAGGAGAAAGGAGAAGTACCAAGCATCAGCTTGAATTTCACGCTGAAAGGACTACTGCAGAGAAAATTTGTGTTAGTCTTATCAGCTAACATTATATGCTGCAGCTGCAGTTTCGAAGCAGCAAACCCGCCTACAATGGGAGGTTTGTGGAGGACACATATCAGGGTCTTTCTGTTAAGGGATTTTATATTTATGAATATGTGTTCCACTTTTTCATCTTTATTATTAGTGGATGTGTATAAACAAGATAAGAGAGTATGGGACACCACTAATCCATCGCCTTGTCGGTAATATCAGTTGTCTCAGAAAGATGTAGCTGTCTATATTAATTGAACTTCGTTTGAGCCTGATCCCCAAGGGAATTGGACATTTTGTACAATATGGAACTAAGTGCATTCAGATGCGCAGTTTCGACATCGCTGCTGCTAGACCTCAGCTGATAGTCTAGCTGAAAGATTTGTTTGAACATACAAAACACAGATGGCCAGATGACAGAACTCTGCAGCCACCATTCAGAGGATGATACAGTTTTTCTCTCTTCTTACTAAGCCACCCTGGAAGATGGCTCCTCACCCACAGAAAAACTGGTTAGGCATCTGCACTTTTCATAGCTCTCCAATATACAGGGTGAAAAGCATTTAAACCGACAAACTCTGGGAGGTTGCAGGGGACATCAAAACAAATATTTTTCCCTAATGTCATTTTTTCCTACGAAGATTATTTAAACCGGTGGAGGGCGTATTACGCTCTTCAGTTGTAGGCAACTGCTGTCCATCAATGTAGTAGTGCATTGTCTCTGTTTACTAATGGAGCGATACACCTGGAGTGAGAACACTGATATGATTGGTGCGTACTACGTAGTGCACCACAACAGACGAGCTGCACAGCAGGCTTATCAACAACAATATCCTAATCGCCGTATCCCGAATCATACGACCTTTGCTGCTGTGTACCAACGTCTGCTTGAGACCGGGTCATTTAGCAGATTACCTGGACAGGGACACCGTCGCACGGTAAGAACGCTGCAATTTGAGGAAGCTGTCTTGCAGCATGTGGAGCGGGATCTTTCAATCAGCACTCATGCAATTGCACGTAACGTGGGGACGAATCAGACGAATAAAAGAATAGTCCTTCGAGAGCAATTGTTAGGTCCATTTCACTCTTAGTGTGTCCACAACCTGGAAACAGTTGATTATCCACCCAGAGCACAGTTCCTCTACCGGTTTAAATACTCCTCATAGGAAAAAATGATATTAAGGAAAAATATTTGTTTTGATGTCCCCTGCATCCTCCCAGTGTTTGTCGATTTAAATACTTTTCACCCTGTATGACATGCGGAGGTACGGTGACAGTACAGGTCGTTGACGTATTGCACCCTTTCCTGTATAAGCAAGGTAATGAGCCGAAAATAGGCCTGTATGCATCCCCCCACGAGGCAGGTACTTAGGCAGACGCACCAGGTTAACATAGCAGTTTCATCCTATCATCTCAGTCAGCAAGCAACCGGTCTCTGCTACGCCTCGCTCTGGACTCTGCAATTGTCTTCCGGGACAGCATGTCGCCTCCTCCATTTGGGCTCTAAGTGTGATTGGTTACATGCTGGCTGGGACGTGGTACAATTTCTACTGTTTGTTTTTCTCCCCAACAAGATACTGCAAGATTTTATTTGGGGCGTCTATCTTTCCGAAATTAAAAAATTTTTCTAAGCTGTTTGACCGTTGACGTTCCTCGTGCGATGTACTACTGTAATATACTTTGAAAGCGTTTTGTTTCCTGATCTTAAGGTAGAGTACAAACTGGACCATTTCACCATCATGGTCGTAGGGTTGGAGTCCCTCGTCTTAGTATATACCAAGTAGACTGGCTTGCATACTCCATATTTCAAGTTCATTAGTTGCTCTTCAACTTCCTGTCCTCTACTGCGTAGATCGATAGCATCTGCTTCGCTTCGTTAATGGTACCTGTGACTTCTACGGTGTCTACTCTGTATCGATTTTGAGAATTCCGGTGTATGAGCACGTTAATCATCATCTGCCAAGAATTCTCACGTTTGGCATCACCGTACGCTGCCCGCCGTCTTCCTTACATGTGAATTGGCGCCGCCCACCCATCTACTCAGCAAGCCAGTCACTGCAGGCACGTCATTGCTGCTGCTGATCAATGCCGAAGTCAGCTCCAGGCGTCTCTCCTCCAAGTTCTCATCATTCCGCCGCCGTCGCCGTTTACGACTATACGTCACATAACATACGAAACATCTCCATTCGTCTCTCGACGACGGCCTAATTGTATCTCCACACCAACACGTCTCCTCCGTCCCAGTTCCTACAGTTATCACTTAGACCTCGCCCACATTCCACATATCTTAGTCCTCTTTCTCAGCCTTCCCCACCCTGGGAACACAACCCACAGCTCCTGCAACAGATGCAGCACATTCAGTACCCAGTGCCAGGATCGTCATAACCAAGAATAGCACCTACAGCCACAATACATGGATCCATTTATGTGAACTGCACCAACACCGAAGCAAACTTAGCATCTAGAGTCGGTACTGTCGTAGCCTCTTTGTCAAAATCCGGTTCAAAATGGTTCAAATGGCTCTGAGCACTATGGGACTTAACATCGGAGGTCATCAGTCCCCTAGAACTTAGAAATACTTAAACCTAACTAACCTAAGGACATCACACACAGCCAAGCCCAAGGCAGGATTCGAACCTGCGACCGTAGTGGTCGCGCGGCTCCAGACGGAAGCGTCTAGAACCTCTCGGCCACACCGGCCGGCTCAAAATCCGGGAGCAGTTCCAAAACATCCCGTCAATAGCTACCTCTGGTTGTAGCAAACAGTACATCGCTCCCAACTCCCATAAGAAAGGCCACAAAATACTACCCATAAACTGTTCCAAGTACCGGAAAGGCTTTCACCTTCTTACCAGCAAGAAATCAACTCCCTCTTTCCATCTCCGGCACCACATACACCCATTATATGACATCCCATGCAAAGCCAAAGGGTTTCTATCAGCAATCCACACAATCCCTTCGGTTACTGCTTATTCCAATGATTTCATGCGTGGACAATAATTTTTCTTCCTGCTCTCGTTCCCAGCCTCCAGTACCCGGGCAACGTACCACTGACAGTGCCAAACGCTCCAGTTGCAGCGTAAGGCATTAAACGGGCACTCCATAAATAAACGAAACACGGCTCCTGATAGCAACTACATTACATACAGTCATCGGAAAGAACGGTATAGGAGTTAGTCATTTGAAGAAAACTTTAAGTAGAAGCTACACAGGTAGACAGGTATGGGCTAGCGTTGGTAAACGATGGGCTCGAAGATGTTGCTAAGGATAACAGGAGGTGGGGATATCACTGGAAAGTATATTAGGTTTGAAGAAGAGGTTTACCAAGGCTCAGGATAGAAACTAGTGAAAATAGTGTCTATGATTCGTAGGAAAGGGAGGTGACATTCAGAAAGGATGCCACCTCCCTTTCCTAGAAATCCTTGACACTATTTACACAAGTTTCTATCCTGACCTGTGGTTAACGTATTCTTCAAACCCCATATCCTTTCCAGTGATATCTCTACCTACCGTCCTGTTATCCTCATTTCAATCCTTAGCAGCATCGTCGAGCCCATCCTTTCCTGCTTCAATCCGGGAAGAGGTGCTTTAATCAGAGGATTCCAGAGACCTTTTCAAGTCCCAAAGACGTACGATGTTTGGGTGCTGACTGCCACCTAGTGAGTTGTAGGTCCAAACCTTGATAGAAATTTTCATTCTTAGATGTTTCAGACTTGAGCAGGTCTCTGGAACCATGTATTTTCATTTGATTATCAAACTACATTAACAGCCACACTTCTGATAACTTTAGAACACTTGAAAACGGCGTTGTCAGTCGAGTTTCATATGATCTGTTATTCAAAATAGCAGCTGAGACACGGTGAATCTAAATTTTTTAGTGCTGTGATAAGTCTCTGGAGGATGAGTAAGCAGAAAATATGTTTATTTGTTACTAATGGTACCTATTTATCACACATTTCGTTCTGTTTGGCTTTTCTGAGTGATTGGATGAGTGAATGAGTCTATTTTTAAATCTGCACGAGGGACCAAAGGTTTATCATCTATATACCTGAGATACGCCAAACTTACAGTATTCTGGTAGCTGGGGTTAACAGTGAAGACAAATAGAGCAAAATATGTACGATTTCCCTAGAATGCTACTGATCTGCGATTGATAGCGTCTAACGGTTCAATCCTCCCACTGCTTTCCCGAAGATGGCGACCAGCCGAAATTTGTGAATGGTCAGCTACTTTGCTTCGACGACGCTTGAGCGTAAATTATAACGGTAACTCTCCTTTTCTAATGGTGCGGCTTGGAAATGGGTAATCTGTTGTGACCGGAAGTATAATTCTGTAGATAGTTTTGCGATTACATTTCTTTACTGAATTTATTCGAATTTTACGTGTAAAGCCAACTTTAGTGTCGGAGCCTTTGGCCATGTGAGATGCAACCAAATATGTCTATAGATCTGTGATATAGCCCCTCATGAGGTGTAGCATTCCTAAAAAAACATGTATTTATTTACGAAGCCTTCCTTCCTTTTCTACGAAGCCTTCCTTCCTTTTGATATTCGCATAGTCTTAACACGTTACCCAGTACCAGTGATCTTAGTCTTTTGTCTGTGGTCATGCATAGTGGCACCACAGTCAGTCTAAAGTATTCTGAGCCAGTTAATTGAAAAGACTGCCGCCATCAGAAACGAAATCCAGTTTTTCCAATGTCGAATATAGTCGAGGAGATCATACCATACCACGCAATCTTCGTCCTGTGTATGTCGAGCACTAATGTGTGTCATTTTGGCATACGTGAAGCTATGGACATAACAAATACCAACACATGTAACCAATTTCTTCTCATTTTTGGTTTTCAGAAGTTAATGTTCATCTTCTTCTTTTTGCTGCCATGGTATCCAGCGGTTACATTCCAACGTTCACTCCGCACCTACTCCTTAGAATTTTGTATTAGTTCGGAAGCCATAGAGTCCTAGCATACCCATTTCAGGGAGTTCGTACGAGTTATTCTCATAGCCATTGTTCCAGACCGTCCTCCATGCCTGTGGAGCACACAAAGCAATCCATGTCTGTATTAGCACTCCCATGTCACTCATCCTGTATTGTTGACTGCCTGAAGGGACTGTATAATTTACATTGTAGCATCATCCTTATAAACAGAGTATTCATGTATTGGAAATTTAACTGTCTACCGTTTGTGAAGATTAATAGTAGCGTAATGTCTTACGAACAAATGAACTGCCATTCTTCGTAATTACCTTTTATACAGGGTGTCCAGAAAAGGACTCCCTGTTTTGAAAATTAAATATCTCGAAAACAAAGATCGATAGAGGAATGCAGTAAACGGTGTGTTTATTGTGAAAGCTGTAAGAAGTTTATACAGCAGTTTGTAATAATAGTTACGAAAGCTGCTAGCAGATGGCGCTGTAATCGCCATACGTAATGCCTAGTATAAATAGTGATCCGAAGCCCAGAGCGATCAGTTCCACTATTGAAACGTGAAAGGAGGTTAGCGTACCGAAGGAAGAGATTAAAACCATGTACTCCATTGAACAACGCGTCTTTCTGGTGCTAGAGTACCACAGGTTAGAAGAGAGTCCTACGGCAACAAGGCGAAGTTTTCAAGCACGATTTATTGTTCCAAAAGGACCCGATGCGGAAACCATTCGTACGCTCTTTGCAAAATTTCAACGAACAGGCAGCGTAACTGATGATCTAGTGGGGCAAGCAAACCGCAGTTACGCCTGGAAATGGTTCAAATGGCTCTGAGCACTATGGGACTCAACTGCTGAGGTCATTAGTCCCCTAGAACTTAGAACTAGTTAAACTTAACTAACCTAAGGACATCACAAATATCCATGCCCGAGGCAGGATTCGAACCTGCGACCGTAGTGGTCTTGCGGTTCCAGACTGCAGCGCCTTTAACCGCACGGCCACTTCAGCCGGCCGTACGCCTGGAAATATCGCCACAGTTTCTGGAATTATTCAGCGAAATCCAATGTCATCCGTCCGTAGAATTGCATCTGAGATTGGTTTGAAGCGTTCCAGCACACAGAATATACTGAGAAAGAGCCTACACATGTTTCCATTCGAAATTCAAACGTACCAGGCCATACCCGTACGAGCTGTGCAACAAAGGGTTGCCTTTGCTAATCAGATGCTCACAATTATTGATAGTGAAGGATTTGATGTTGGCTGCATCTGGTTTACAGATGAAGCACACTTCCACCTGAATGGATACGTGAATAAGCAGAACTGGCGATTTTGGGGTTCCGAAAAGCAATATTGGTGTGAAGCGAAACCCTGTATTCTCCTAAAGTTACTGTGTGGGCTGCAGTATGCAGCAGAGGCATTATTGGCCCTTTTTTCATTCGAGAAACGGTCACTGGTGCACGTTACGTTGTAATTTTGGAACAATTTGTCGCCACACAGCAAGCGTTAGAGGATCGACCAGGTACTGAATGGTTTATGCAAGATGGAGCCCGATCACATCGGACCGAACAAGTGTTTCACTTTCTTCAGGAACAGTTTGGGAATCGAGTCATTGCTTTGCAATATCCCAAATTTACTGGTGCAGGCATGGATTGGCCTCCATATTCGCCGGATTTGACTCCCTGTGACTTTTTTTGCAGGGCACAGTGAAAGACATGGTCTACCCGAAGCATCCCGCCTCGCTGGACGAGCTTGAATCGGTGATCTCTGTGGCATGTGAATCCATTTCGGTTGAGACACTACGAAATGTGATGGCGAACTTCATTATTCGTTTGCGCCACCTCTGATGAACATTTTGAAAACATTGTGATGTGATTGTTTGCAAAGGTTGTTTTCATACGATTATTTCACTTATGTATGCTGATATGAGCTGTACAGCGTACAGCGCCATCTGTTAGCAGCTTCTGTAACTATTATTTCAAACTGCTGCATAAACTTCTTACAGCTTTCACAATAAACATACCGTTTACTGCATTCCTCTATCGATCTTTGTTTTCGAGATATTTAATTTTGAAATCAGGGAGCCCTTTTCTGGACACCCTGTAGATGCCACGTATAAATCCCTTACTCTATGTTTAACCAGCTTCAATGAAGTGAAGAACAACTAACAAACCAAATGAATTTAATATATTTCAATAACTGTTAGGTCATTCTACGCAATAACATATACCTCTGAGCTATGTGGTAAGATTATATTTTTCTATTGCACGCAGAATATTAACGGACGTTACTGCGCGGATTCAGTTGAGTAGATTCCCACAAAAGGCCAGTAGCACATAAATGTTCTTGGATACTGTGACAGGAATACAATTTTCTTAAAAATAGCTCATGTTATCTGACATCCCAACATAGTCATTCTGTTGTAATTATTAAGCTTAATTTTCTTTTCCCTTGATCCTTTGATGTCGAAAAAGAATATGTTTTTGGACAGCGTTCCAGTCTTCTCTTTAATCTCCAGTCATATGCACTTTTAGTTAATTAAGTCAGCCTTGTCACATCGTTTCTTTCCAGAGGCCCATCTACTGTCACCGTCAACAACGTTAGCTCCCGTATGTTCCACCCCACTGCATGTAGGACCAGAGGACTGTCCGGCACTCTATGTCCCATGTACGGCCGCTATGAGTCAGCCACATGTCTTCCAGTACGCCCGATGACGCCACATTCCTAGCATTAAACCTACTGTATATAATTCCCAGAGCTCCCTCCAAATTTATTTAGAACAATTGAGCTCCTAGAGCAACCAGTGTTTCCTGTAACTGAACCCTTCAAAACAGCAGACGATGATCGTACGATAAACCACCCAAAACCACATGAAAACCTCAATTGCCATCCATTCATCAGAAACTATAGATTAGGCTAGGATTACTAATCGGCAGCATATAGAGTTCGTAACTTCCACAATCATTCACATCGTATAAATCCCTTATCCAACCCATCCTCTGCTATTACAAATGTAGCATGGACCTCCGTTCCTCCCAAATGCCATAGAACATAGCCTTTCAGATCCTCTTATCCTCCCCTACATCAATTCTCTGTCCAGCCTTTATTTTCCTTACTGCACACCTACAAATAACGTCGACTGCACGCGAAATTGACACTATCCGCTGCCTAGTTTTCCCTCTGCTCTCTCATCCTAGTTATCCACTTCGACTATTCCAACACATCAACCCAAACACTCCACCTGCACACTCTCCACATCATCTCCCAACGAATATTTAATCACCTCCTCCTAGTCGACCGTGATGCCTGTCCTACCTCATATAGCGCCATTTTCCTCTCCTCGCGTTGCCAGGCCAAGCTCCAGTGATCACCACTCCCCTCCACCCACACCCTAAGGATTGTTTCAGAATCCCTTCCTTCATCACCACACAAAAATATAAAAATTTCATTTTACCCTTTTCCTGGTAGTTTACATAAATTTATCACTTAATTCATCTAGGAAAATATCTTAAACAATCCAGAAATCAGTCTTTCATCTTTTAACGAACACAGCTCGGTATCTGCATTTTACTATTTCATAAAAACGTTCGTTTGTGGATGCCATTTAAAAGTTTTAATATACTTCAAATTTTTGAAATCGTTTGGCTAAAGAATGCAAAAATTGTAACCGCTAACAGGCTTCCTCCTCCCTACCCCCTCACCCCCACCCGTGAGGGGTGAGGGGATTGAAATAACAACAAAGGAGAAAAGAAAAAAAAAACGGTTTTTACGTCATTCTGTCCGACTGCCTCTCTGGATGCAACTGGACGCTTTGCAGTCGAATCGTTATCAGCAAACCAAGCGTTGTGACTGCTGAATTCCCGTAATTTTATGGGTATTTTGCTATGTATTTAGAACTTGATGATGTACAGACTGAAGGATATTTGTAATTTATGCTCTGCCAGGCAGTTCTCGTAGTTTTGTAAGGAAATTCTCGTCGTAACTGCAGTGTCTTTGATGTCTCACATAAGTGTTCAGGAGATATTTACAGAACAATTATAGTGAGTGTAAGAACAGTGGTCTATTCTAAAGCAAACCTTGCACGCATTTCAAACGCAGTCAGATGCAGTAGATAGCACATCTGTGGACTAACGATCTTCTTAGCTGGCACAGTTAGCCGTGCGGTCTAACACTTTCTGGGCGGGAACGCGTGCCAGTCCCCGGCACGAATACACTCGGCGGATTAGTGTCGAGGTCCGGTGTGCCGGCCAGTCTGTGAATGGTTTTCAAGGCGGTTTTCCGTCTGCCTTGGCGAATGTGGGCTGGTTCCCTCTATTCCGCCTGTTACACTATGTCGGCGATCGCTGCGCAAACACTTTCTCCACGTACGCGTACAGCATAATTACTCTACCACTCAAACATTGGGGTTACACTCATCTGGTGTGAAAACTTCTCCCCCACGGGGGAGGGGGGGGGGGGGGGCGAACCGCTGGGCGCCGAACCTCACAATAACCCTGGGTTCAGTGTGGGCGGCGGTAGGGTGAGTGGACTACTGTAGCCTGTTTTTGGGGTTGTGAACTGCTGAGCGGTACTGAAGGGACGAAGCCGTCATCTCTACGTCCCCAGTTCCATACATTACAAAACAACGCTCTTCTTATCCGATTCGTAATGTTTTCCCAACTCGCAAAGCAATGAAACATCCAACGGAGATTTTTCCTTTTATTGATCGATAGTGCTGTCCCGGATCCCCACCTAAAAGACGACGGAACGCCCTTCATCCGCCTAGAGCGAATTCGCGGTTCACAATTCTGTGGCGTAGGTCTGGCTACTCATACCTTTGGTTGTCACGGACTCGCCAATGTCCCTGACTCAGGTCTTCCACACGGGTCGAAACGGAAAGTCCACGGTCGTTTCTACGTACTATTCTTCCAGATCATAGCTCCAGCCTCACTCAACATGGAAGACTGTTTTTTTTTTTTTTTTCATCGTCTCTTCTAGTAGTCGAAATGAACCACGCATGATTTCAAAAGAGCAAGGTGGCTCTTTATGCTTTATACTGTACTGTTCTGCATATCCTCCAATTAAATATTGTACTTCTCTAGTTGGACCATGGAAAACTTGTATGTCTTACCATTTGCTGTAATTCGCTGATTACCGTGGCTCAGTTCTAAGTGTGACTCGTCACTGTTGATTGTTCCATTCCAATCAATCAGATTCCCGGGCGAAGAGGTATCTGGAGATTTCCCGGACAGTTGTAGGATACCAGTCTGACAGATGCTCGCCATACGTCTTGACAAGCAGGAATTATGTTTTGGGGTGACTCTTCCATATAGGATCCCTTTGGTTGCCATCCGCGGCATTCTTACAGCACAGTGGTATGTCGATGATACTCTATGGCCCGTTTTGTTGGCCTTCACGCGGAGACAACGTGGGATTATATTTTAGCAAGCTAACACACGCCTCGTAAGCGGCTAAGCGGCGAGAGTTTATACTTCTTTGCAAACTCTACCTTGTCCAGCAAGGTAACCGGATCTCTCCCCAACTAAGAACTTTTGGAGCATTATGGGCAGGGCTCTGCAACCAATTCGGGATACTGGTGATCCAAACCCGCGAATTGGACAGAATGTGGCACGCAGGAGGGCAAGCAACAACTCGGTTAATCAATGACAAGCGGAATAACTGCTATCAAAAAGGTCAGAGGTGGACCAATGCATTGTTGACTTCCTCAGTGTGCTAAGCTCTTTCTCTTGAATAAATCGTCCAATTTATTCGAAACCGTGATCATACGTTTGTACATGTTCCTCATACCTATTTATTTCCGTCCCTTTCGGATAACTCCTGGGTGCTGTGTCTCTTCTTTTTTTTTTTTCTTAGAGTTTATTCCGGAAATGAGTGCTGAGCCGTTACTGCTACAGCTGATTCTTGTTAAACAATAGCGAATGGTTGTCTTTAGAGGTTTCACCTATCATGCAGATCCATTTGCGTCACTTGAGACAGTGAATGAGAGAGAAGTTACTCAGAGACATTCGGATATCTGTTTCGTCTCTCTTCCGTTGCAGCTGCGCTAAAGCATAGTCAGCAACTTCATAGCTGCTTATCATGCAACGGGAAATTTTAATCCAGAGCAGATGGCGTAGCGGATTAGCTGTCCGACTGCTGAGAGCAGCTCACAGGACTGCAATATAGAGAGGAGTGACTTTTACTGTTTGTCAGAAAGCTCTCAAGAGCTAAATACTTACAGCCTGATGTTCCGAACATTAACTGAAAAGGGACACGTAAATGCATCTGAAGAATATATTTGAAGGAAGCTAGCCGTTATAAACTTCTTCGTAGTAGTAAAATGCATTCTTATCCGCTGTGAAATACTTACCCACCAACAGCTACAGACAAAATGTATCATCAACCACAGTACGAATACAAAATAATAACGCGGGTAGTAACTGTCCTGAAGTTATCTTTTTAAAACATAATTCATTCATGTGCTGTCATACCGTCCTAAACACCTTTCATTCTTTTACTCCTATTTCTTTTTATTATAGATATGTACTACACCAATTGTGCAGTGATATTTTCAATATATTCTAGGCATTCTGTTCGTCAAGCTTCTGATTACTTCAGCGCTACGTTAGTCTCTCCGAAAGCCACACAAGACGTTATTTGCTCTGAGCTCGAATTTTAGTAAGGGTTTATGATAGACTACTTTTTGCCTGTACCGAGAAAGGGAGAGACAGTAACGTGAGAAGACGCATCAGCAGTGAGAAGGAATGGATGAGATAGTTGAAGTCAGAGAGACCAAGAGGGAGACACTGATAGTGAAAGGAAACAATTGTAGTATGGCAGAACAAAGGAGACTACAGCAGTGAGGCACGGTCAGTGACAATTACAGAGACAGAAAGAGATAATGACAATGAGTTGGGTGGAACGAGTAAGTGAGAATTTCCAAGCGAGAGCGAATAGGAACGAGCGACTTACAGTGATGGACTTCTGGTTATGAGCTTGTGGGACTGAAATGTGAGCTGCATATTAAAAAGAGCGCAAATATTTCACATGCTAAAATTAGCTGGTATATTTTAGTCAAAATGCAGAAAACTTTTTCAAACAGCTACTTGTAATTAAAATCGAAACACTGACTTTACAACATTCTGTACGTATTATTAACGTGTCCATATTATTGGTAAAGCTGGACAATAGTTACGTATGCTTCCTACGGCATGCAATATTGAGGTATGGACGATTTACAACTAAAGCAAGTATGAAGACCATACGACACCGAACGTAAGGTAGTACGGCAGCGGCATGTCACCTTTGACCGTTATCAATAAGTCGTCCACGTCGCTAGGCAACGAACGGCCTCCTGCAGCCCATGCTTGGAGTAGACGAGGTCCTGCAGAGAGTAGTTCACTAACATGGTAACCGATGTCATTTGGCTGGTCAATCATACGTTTTTACATTATATTATGCAACATAATAATTATATAGGGTGTCCCAGCTATCTTGTCCACCCAAATTATCTCTGGAACAATAACAGCTATTGGAAAACGACTTTCACCGGTATCAATGTAGGGCTGGGGCCCATGAATGTACATATTTGGAAACATTCTAAAACGAAAGAATATGTGTTTTTTAACACAAACTTATGTTTTTTTTAAATGGACCCCCTATATTTTTTTCTTCAGCAATCCATAGCATGACAAAGCACATACACAATGGCGTTGATTGCATCGCAATGTTCCCATTACATCCCGAGATATTAAGACGCGAAGTTGACGCTTGAAACACCAGACACGCGCTGCTAGCGCACGTCCTGAGGCTCAGGCGTGAACCCCGTGCTGCCCGTAATCGCGATGTGATTGACGTGCGTAATCACATTTCCATACTTATCAAGAGGTCCGAAACGAATAATACGGTCTGCTGCCATAAACTCGCATAAGCACATAATGGTTTCCCTCTTGCACGTTTTACGTATCTACGTACACAATATGAACCAGTACCGATCGGTGTACACCCGTCAGGTTGTCTTATTTATCCTGCACACCCAAAATAAGGTTTATATAATGCGTTATATGACCCATTGTGCCTGTCGCGCAGGGCCTGGCTCTACCTAGTCAAGTGTCCAACGTAGTTCCCACTACTGCCACAGTTACCACTCTCCGCTCAGTGACTGGGTGTAGTGTTGTCCTAATCCTCATCGTTTCATCCCCATCGACGCACAGGTCGCCGAAGTGGCGTCAAATCCAAAGACCTGCACCAGGCGAACGGACTACCCGGCGGGAGGCCCTAGCCACACGACATTTCCATTTCCATTTACCACTTCGCCTAGTTTATGATCTGCAACCCATGCAAACTCCTGTACTCCACCACCCTCCGAGCATCCTATTTGTTGTTGCTTTGGCGTGCAGTACACCGCTTGCCAGTGTAGTCGTGCATCAGAGTAATCTAGTGACGGCACGGAGGTAGTACACATTGTGAATAAACGTTGTGTTGTGGATCTTATACTGTACAGTATAATGTACACACATGAAGATATGGTAGAAATGCTGCTGATCTATGGAGAATGTACGTTGACGGGATATACGTTATGAGATTGCTTGTTTGTTAATAGTACTGTTAGCGACCATTATGATTATTAAGTTAATATGTCTGTTTTCTACCCTACTCTACATACCTGTACTGTACCCTGTTGTAGGTGGACGAAATGCTGTTCAGGCAGAACGACTGTACAGAAGACGATTCCCTGACAAGCCATCGCCTTCGCGCCGGATGTTTGGCCGTCTCACATCTCGTCTACGTGAAACGGGAAGCTTAAATCCAAGACTTCGACATCGTCCTAGAACACGAACAGATGAACGTGCTGAAGTTGCTGTGCTCGCTACCATAGCTGTGAATCCTCAAATCAGCACACGTCAAATTGGACGTGAAGTTGGTGTGTCGAAATCAAGTGCACAGCGTATTCTTAAACGTCATAAATTATTTCATCCTTACTATGTTCATTTACACCAGGATCTTCATGGAAGTGACTTCCGCAATAGGGTAACATTTTGTCGGTGGGCTCACCAAAAACTTCTGACTAATCAAAATTTTTTTGCTGATGTTCTCTTTACCGACGAGGCATCATTCTCCAACAAAGGAGTTGTCAATATGAGGAATATGCATTACTGGTCCACGACAATCCAAAATGGCTCCGTCAGGTAGAGCATCAACGTCCGTGGAAAGTTAATGTTAGGTGTGGGATTATTGGAGATACCATTATCGGACCTTTCTTTATAAATGGCATCCAAGATGGCTGACAATACTCTAGATTTATACGACACAATCTTCCTGTTCTCTTGGACACCGTACCTCTGAACCGGAGAATGGTCATGTGGTACCGACATGACGGATGCCCTGCACATAACGCCTTACGAGCACGACGACTTCTGAACCGTAAGTTCCCTGGTAGGTGGATTGGACGAGGTGGCCCAGTTAGGTGGCCTGCCCGATCTCCGGACCTTACACCGCTGGATTATTTTCTTTGGGGAGCAGTGAAGGACGCTGTTTACCAACATGAACCAACAACACCAGAGGACATGAAGCAACGCACTATTGATGCTTGTACAGCCATCAATGAGGAAACAGTAGCACGAAGTAGGGCACCCTTCATCCGCAGAGTGACCCTATGTATGCAAGCCAATGGGCATCACTTTGAGCATGAGATGTGAACGCTATGTTTAGTATGTAGTGCTGGTATCACAGTGGAAGTTTCTACAAAGGGCCATTTTACCCAGTGATGTTAAGAAACATTTATTTGCAACAATTTGTTATTTAACGCATTAGATAATCATAACATTGATAATTATGTGATAATAAAACTAATTGGTTAAACATGTTTACATTCATCTTCTACGTCCTACCTGAACTTCCCAAATCAAAACATTTTTACCTAAACAACGGTAAAACTTTTAGTCCACTTGCTCGTTTCACTAAAACCATCAAGATGAATTTTACTATTACGAGTGAATGATTAACTGTCACTTGCGCTAGATCTACAGTAAAGTAAAGTGTTAACGTTGAACGGCATTACCTTTTTAGTAACGGATTAACGATAAGCGAAGTTAACTTTGTGACTAACGTTGCGGTACACAGATATGTTACAGAACCCCATCACCCCTAACCTATGGGATCAATACATGCTGGAATGTACGACGTTAATGCAGGATGGCAGCAGACCGTATTATTCGTTTCGGACCTCTTGATAAGTATGGAAGTGTGATTACGCATGTCAATCACATCGCGATTACGGGCAGCATGGGGTTCACGCCTGAGTCTCAGGACGTGCGCTAGCAGCGCATGCCGGGTGTTTCAAGCGTCAACTTCGCGTCTTAATATCTTGGGATGTAATGGGAATATTGCGATGCAATCAACGCCATTGTGTATGTGCTTTGTCATGCTATAGATTGCTGAAGAAAAAATATAGGAGGTCCATTTAAAAAAACATAAGTTTGTGTTAAAAAACACATATTCTTTCGTTTTAGAATGTTTCCTAATATGTACATTCATGGGACCCAGCCCTACATTGATACCGGTGAAAGTCGTTTTCCAATAGCTGTTATTGTTCCAGAGATATTTTGGGTGGACAAGATAGCTGGGACATCCTGTATAATACATAAATTGTTACTTACATGTGACTTACGAAAACATCCAACATAGTGCAAAGGTTTATATATATTCTTGGTAAGTGACATGTGCCACGTATGTTGTATCTAATGGCTTTACATGGTGTACGATGACAGCAAGGGCTGAGGAATCTGTTATTTAACTGCATGGAGTCGCCACATTGTCAGCAGTCCACATCAGTGAGCGGTATCAACCGTTCCTGCCTCATGCCATTGCCTCAACAGCACAGCAATGGGTAAAACTGTATAACTTATTTTCATCTTAGTGTTTATTATATTACATAACTCCTTCTATTTATTGTACTCCGTTGTACTGTCCGAAGATGATCCACACCGTGTAGAAAACGGTCTTCACTTACGGACAAAAGTAGTTTCATTCGATCAAGGCTGTTATGTATAATGTTTTATTAATATTTAGAAGCTTTTGAAAAAACTGATATCCGATTTGGCTTGAGCAATGTTACTGAAACTAGAGAGCACAAATTAAAAGCGTGTAAGTTTTATAAATTTACATGCAGTTAATGAAATAGGGAGTACATTCGCCAAACATGGATAGCAGTTTATACTTATCCTACAGAATATAAATTCACAAATACCCGAACGTGTTTGGGCTTATGTACAAAGGAAGGAAATTACAGTGTCGTGTATTTCAATAAGGGCTTGGACATCTTGCATAAAATTGGTAAGCAAAGATGTATGAATACCTGGAAAAAGTAACTACCTTCGCTAAACGTACTCTGAGCTCATCAACATCATTATCATCATCAACATCATATTACTTTCAAGGTTAGGCTGTTGCCTGTTAGAAACTCACGAAGAGAATCATTCACATCTTTCTCTACGTCTTCTAATATCTCTTTTTACATTCGGCTTGTAGTTCAGGGTCTTCTGAGGAATTCCGTAAACTAGAATTCTCAGCAGATGTTGTTTCCGATCTTCACGATATTTTTGAATTTTTTCATTCCTGCTGGAAATATTTAATTGTGTTCTAATATCTCCGATTTGAATCATATCTCTTCTTGTGCAGCCCTTCGTCTTTCTTAGTAACTTCATCTATGCTTTATTTTCTTGTTTCTTATTTGTGGTAACCCAGATTTCCCTTCAGTAGGATAAGACTGGAAGCGCCATTACTTTATAGAATTTCATGATGCTTTGTTTTTGTACTTTATGGCTAATGGTACGACAGACAGCTTGGAATTTGTGTATTTTATTTTCAATATCAGGGTCCAAATCAAAAACTTACAGCAAAGCTTAAATAAGAGATTTGAGGCACATGCTCTAAAACTGAATTATTCAAAACAATTTTTTATCTGACTGGATATTTTCCACGAAATGCCATTATTTTTGTATTGTTACCAGAAATTTTAAAGTTGTATTTCTTTCAGATTTCGTTCAGCTGGTATAATGACCTTTGGAGGTCATCTTCATTCTTCTGAATAACAACGATGTCATCAGCCAGCAAAAGTACATTCAGGTAGTCCTCATTCGTTATCTTAATTCATTTGTTTACTTTACATTTCCATTTGAAAAGTATGAAGCCAATGCAGATATTAAAAAGAGTAGGCAATAGGCCACATCTTTGTCTAAAGCCTTGGTAAATAATTATTTCTTCTAATAATTTCCAACTTGTGTTTGTTACAATGTGTGTGGATTTGTAAGGACTTTTCACTACCTGTATTAGGTGATAAAGATATCCACATTCAGACATAATCTTCCATAGGCTATCCTGGTCGAAATTCTTATCAAGGTCGAGAACGCTGTATGGTTTTCTATACTTAATTCTCTGTGTTTTACTATGATGTTTTTAATTAACACATTGTCTGTGTGTGAATGACCTGATTTAAACCCATTTTGTTCCACGGAAGTAATAGCTTCCGTGACATTGTTTATGCGGTTATTGATGATCTTTGAATTAGTTTGTAGCCAGTGTTTATAAGACTTATGCCACGGTAGTTGTTACAGTCATACGTTTCCCTTTTTTAGAAAAGAGATTACTTCTGCTGTACACCAAGGATCTGGGATATTGCAATCCGATCAACACTCATTCATTATTTGTAAATGTTTTTTATCTAGTGGTAAACTCCATATTTAATTAGCTTTGCATGTATTCCATGTAATCCAGTAGCTTTTCTCTTCTTCTTGCATTTTAAAGCCTGTTGTAGTCCGTCCATAGTAATTAGGTCTATATACTTTCTTCAGTGTACTCTGAGGTAATGATGAAATTCTAGGTTGGATCATCCCTCGTGTAGTGCAATGGCTTTACGAACAAAGAGAGCTCTCACTAAAATACAGACAATTACTTTGCACAAAAGACACTTTAGCACTATAAGAGAAAACAGCAACTGAATCATCGAGTTTTTTCTGACTTTGTTATTCAGGTTTCACCTAAAGGTATACCCAATTCATACGCAATAATACAGGGCGAATCATCGAAAACTAGCATCGCAAATGTCGCGGAAATGGAAAGTGCTATCGATATGCTGTTTTGACAGATTGGAGTGGTAGTCAGGACCTCGTTTTGTTAGCTAATAAACAGAGTGTAACAATTCTTATAAAGTGTATTTTTTGTGCCAACATACACTTGTTACATGGAACAATCACTACTGACATTATCAAAGTAGAAGTGAGGTAAATTAGAATGTCAGTGGTGTTTGTTGGAAGATTGGTGTGGTAGTCGTTTGCGAGGTGTCATAGTTTTAACACTTACCACACCGACACTTGCCTGTGACATTCAGCCTGAACTGTAGCTGTGTACGATGTGATTATGTTTCCTTAAGCCGTCGGCACACGGACCGTGGTTCAAATGGCTCTGAGCACTATGGGACTTAACTGCTGTGGTCATCAGTCCCCTAGAACTTAGAACTACTTAAACCTAACTAACCTAAGGACTTCACACACATCCATGCCCGTGGCAGGATTCGAACCTGCGACCGTAGCGGTCACGCGGCTCCAGACTGTAGCACCTAGAACCGCACGGCCATTCCGGCCGGCCACACGCGGACCGTGCTGTCGAACGTTAACGTTGAGCGTGCCAAGTTCAAGGTGCTGCTGGAAGCTCAGGAACGATGCGACTTGTGCATACGGTACGTGGGCTCCAACGTGGTATACGCGATTGCAACGCACTCCAGCGGCAGTTGAGGTATGTTTCTAGTTCGTAAATCACAGTTTACCCAACGGGCGCGCGTAAAATTCCCACGTTAGCTCTGTTAAAACGCACATTTCTTCCATCGTCCACATAAAGGAAAGTACCATGTCTAATCAATAAGGACACAGACTTATAAAAGTTCCATTACAAACAGTGCAGTACAAATTTGGAATACTTCTCCGCGTAAGATAAACATTATTTCATCATTCCCCAAGGTCAGTCTTACTTGATCACTGTTCCTACCCAGTAGCAGAATCTTTGGAACACGTGAGTTACGAAGCGTAAAAGAAAAAGGAGGAAAATATCTTTATACAAGTAGCGCAAGCTGTCCTGTAGATTAAGCCAATCGAACAAAGTCACCCCTCAAAAAAGTGAACTTATATTTATATAACTTCAAATATTATAGCATATACTTATATTAAACTAATAATAAAGTATCAGAACCTAATAAAAACGCGAATGTTAGGAAAACAAATTTGGAAGTGTTAAGACGCGAACCACAGCACCCAACAAAAACTCATTATTGGAGAGAGACGCCACTCATTACGTTACATCAACAACACGCTCCTTGTGCGTAATCATATTGTATTACCCCTTGCTAAAAATGTTAATCGTAAGTAATTATGTTATTAATTGAAATTTAATTATAACAAATTGTACCAAGAACACTGCCTTTCTGGTGGATCTTCAGTGTGTCGCTGCCTTCAAATAGCCTACTCTCATAATACGCAAGTTTCAATAATTCTTTTGCCACGAATATGATGTTTCTTATTATTTTATTGCAACGAATCACACACTAAAAACGGGTCTTCCAGTGATTTTCAATTTGCGGTGTTCAGAAACGGCATATATCCATATACGCTTGAAATGAATGCCAATATGGCGTCTCACAACTCTGTACTGAACGGTGACGGCGTGCGTGTGACGTAGGTGGCGTTGTGCCATCTCATTGGGCATTGCTCAGACGCACGCTCAGAATATCTGACATACCAGATATTGCTCTACTCAATCGGAAAGACTCCCGAACGTGCTATTCCACGCTATGACGTGAAAAACTTGGCACGCTCAACACACCGTTCGGCTGCACGGTCCGTGCGCCGACGGCTTTACAGTGTGCTCGTGTGTCCCTTGAATGCATTGCGACTTGCTGGTCAAGCACTGCGTGATAGTTCAAGCAGCTGGTCGTGAGTAGACGATGGGATTTATCAATGCAGAAAAAGCTGACATGTTCATGGTGTATGGAGAGTGTAGGAGGCATTCAGTTCGTTCTTGTAGGCTGTATGTGACTAGATATCCCAATAGACGTCAACCATCTCGGCAGTTGTTTCACAATCTCTTCAACAATTTACGTGAAAGTGATAGTCTAACACATGGACGATTTAACAGAAGGAAACAAGTGACGCCACAAGAGGGCGAAAGTGACATCCTTGCTGCTGTTGTTGTTGATCCGCACGTCAGCTCCCACGGAGTCGCGCGAGGGAGTGGCATGAGGCAGGCAAGTGTCCTACGTATTCTTCATCGACATAGATTCCATTCGTAACTCGTCCCTCTCCATCCAGAGCTTCATGGAGACGATTATGACAGTCGTGGTAACTTCAGTACGTGGGTATTAAAACATGATACTCAAGATGTATCTTACATCTTGTTTAGAGCTGAAGGCATTTTACTGACCAGGGCCAGGTAAACCGCACTGTTTCTCTATTGACAACGCCCGTCGGTTTTCGTCACGTGGGACCTCAGCGTCCATGGTGTGTGAAGTGCGGCGTAAGGGAGTGGCCCATCAGCTCTTAACCGTTTGTTTCATAAACGAAGCTAAACACACACAAGTTTCGCGGCCTCCTAACAGACCATTTTCCATGGGTACCAGATGGCGTTCCTCTGCAGACTAGGTGGTACCTGTGGTACCAACATACCAACGTGATGGCTATCTAGCCTATGGTGCACGAAATACTCCAGCATGTCTTCATGAGTTTTTTGCTCATCGTTGTATTGGACGCAGAGAACCTGTACCTTGGACAGTCCATTCACCGGATTTCACGCACGTACACTATCCTCCCACCCCCTTCCCCCATGAACTATGGACCTTGCCGTTGGTGGGCAGGCTTGCGTGACACAGCGATACAGATAGCCGTACCGTAGGTGCGACCACAACGTAGGGGTACATGTTGAGAGGCCAGAAAAACGTGTGGGTCCTGAAGAGGGTCAGCAGCCTATTCAGTAGTTGCATGGGCAACAATCTCGATGATTGACTGATCTGGCCTTGTAGCATTAACCAAAACGGCCTTGCTATGCTAGTACTGCGAACAGCTCAAAGCAAGGGCAAATAACAGCTGTAATTTTTCCCGAGGGCATGCAGCTTTACTGTACGGTTAAATGATGATGGTGTCCTCTTGGGTAAAATATTCATGAGGTAGAATAGTCCCCCATTCGGATCTACGGGAAGGGACTATTCAGGAGGACGTCGTTATCAGGAGAAAGAAAACTGGCGTTCTACGTATTGGAGCGTGGAATGTCAGATCCCTTAATCGGACACGTAGGTTAAAAAATTCAAAAAGGGAAATGAATAGGTTAAAGTTAGATATTGTGGGAATTAGTGAAGTTCGGTGTCAGGAGGAACAAGGCTTCTTGTCAGGTGAATACAGTGTTAAAAATACAAAATCAAATGAGTGTACTGCTGCAGTGGGTTTAATAACGAATAAAAAAATTGGAGCGCGGGTAAGCTACTACAAACAGCATAGTGAGCGCATTATTGAAGAAAAGATAGACACGAAGCCCATGAGTACCACAGTAGCAAAAGTTTATATGCTAACAAGCTCCGCAAATGACGAAGAGATTGATGAAATGTATGATGAGATAAAGGAAATTATTCAGGCAGTGAAGGGAGACGTAAATTTAATAGTCATGGGTGACTGGAATTCGATAGTAGGTAAAGGAAGATAAGGAAAAGTAGTAGATGAATATGGAATGGGATTAAGGAATGAAAGAGGAAGCCGCCTGGTAGTGTTTTGCACAGAGCATAACATAATCATAGGTAACACTTGATTCAAGAATCATTAAAGAATGTTGTATACACGGAAGATAGGTTATACGATGGTAAGACAGAGATTTAGAACTCAGGTTCTAAATTGTAAGAGATTTCCAGTGGCAGACGTGAACTCTGACCACAACCTATTGGTTATGAACTGTAGATTAAAACTGAAGAAACTCCAAATAGGTGGGAGTTTAAGGAGATAGGATCTGGATAAACTGAAAGAACCATAGGTTGTAGAGAGTTTCAGAGATATTATTAGGTAATGATTGACAAGCACGGGGGAAAGAAATACAGTAGAAAAATAATAGGTATCTTTGAGAGATGAAATTGTGAAGGCAGTAGAAGATCAAGTAGGTAAAAAGACGAGGGCTAGTAGAAATCCTTGGGTAACAGAAGAAAAATTGAAATTTATTGATTAAGGAGAAAATACAAAAATACAGTAAATGAAACAGGCAAAACGGAATACAAACGTCTCAAAAATGAGATCGATAGGGAGTGCAAATGGCTGAGCAGGGATGGCTAGAGGACAAATGTAAGGACATAGAGTCATATATCACTGCCTACATTAAATTAAAGAGAGCCCTGGAGAAAAGAGAACCATTTGTATGAATATCAAGAGTTCAGATGGAAACCCAGTTCTAAGCAAAGAAGGGAAAGCAGAAAGGTAGAAGGACTTTGTAGAGGGTCTATACAAGGGTGATGTACTTAAGGCCAATATTATGGAAATGGAAGAGGACATAGACGAAGATGAAATGGGAGATATGATACTGCGTGAAGAGTTTGACAGAGCACTAAAAGAAAGTCGAAACAAGGCCTCGGGAGTAGACAACATGCCATTAGAACTATTGATAGCTTTGGGAGAGCCAACCCTGACAGAAGTCCACCATCTGGTAAGCAAGATGTATAAGATAGGCGAAATATCCACAGACTTCAAGAAGAATATAATAATTGCAATCACACGTAAAGCAGGTGTTGACAGATATGAAAATTAGCGAACGATCAGTTTAATAAGTCACTGATGGAAAATACTGACACGAATTCTTTAGAGACGAATGTAAAAACTGGTAGAAGCAGACCTCGGGGAAGATCAGTTTGAATTACGTAGAAATGTTGGAACACGTGAGGCAATACTGACCCTACGACTTGTCTTAGAAGAAAGATTAAGGAAAGGCAAACCTACGTTTCTAGCATTTGTAGACTTAGAGAAAGCTTTTGACAATCTGTAGTATCGTTCCCTGAACCGATCGCGGTCCTTTGGTTTGAAGCCGAGTGATAGGTTCAAACCAGAGGCTCAGACGATTCTGCGGAGATCTCGGGTGCAAATTTCTCGACCTCCGCTATTGGGTGGAGAAATGTAGGGTCCCCCTGAACAGGTCACGCGTGCACTACACACAGGAAGCGGCTACAAGGGTACGGAGTACGTGTGGAGTACACACGTGGATTTTTTTAGGTTAGAGAATTCCCTCCTAGGCCCGACAAGACGCTTCCTGAGACGCGACAAGATGGCAGTAGTAGGCAAAACGCAGCAGGGTAATGTGGTAATAGTAAACTGCAGGAGCGTCTATAGAAAGGTCCCAGAACTGCTCTCATTAATAAACGATCACAATGCCCACATAGTACTTGGGACACGTTGGCTGAAACCAAATGTAAACAGTAATGAAATTCTAAACTCAGATTGGAACGCATATCGCAGAGACAGACTGGACCGTGAATGGGGAGGCGTGTTTGTAGCGATAAAGAGCGCAATAGTACCGAAGGAGATTGACGGAGATCCGAAATGTGAAATATTTGGGTGAAGGTCACGGTTAAAGCAGGGTCAAACATGGTAATTAGATGTCTCTATAGGCCCCCTGGCTCATCATCTGTTCTGGCAGAGCACCTGAAGGAAAATTTGGAAAATATTTCCAGTAGATTTCCCGACCATGTTATAGTTCTGGGTGGAGATTTTAATTTGCCGGATACAGACTGGGAGACTCAAAGGTTTATAACAGGTGGCAGGGACAAAGAATCCCATGAAATTTTTGTAAGTGCGTTAGCTGAAAACTACATTGAGCAGTTAAACAGAGAACCGACTCGTGGCGATAACAGACCTTCTGGTGACAGACCCGAACTATTTGAAGCAGTTAACGCAGAACTGGAGATACTAGAAGGTATCAGATAGATTATATAATGGTAAGACAGATATTTAGGAACCAGGTTTTAAATTGTAAGACATTTCCAGGGGCAGATGTGGACTCTGACCACAATCTATTGGTTATGAACTGTAGATTAAAACTGAAGAAACTGCAAAAAGGTGGGAGTTTAAGGAGGTGGGATCTGGATAAACTGACTAAACCACAGGTTGTACAGAGTTTCAGGGTGAGCATAAGGGAACTATTGACAGGAAAGGGGGAAGGAAATACAGTAGAAGAAGAATGGGTAACTCTGAGGGATGAAGTAATGAAGGCAGCAGGGGAACAAGTAGGTAAAAAGGCGAGGGCTAGTAGAAATCCCTGGGTAACAGAAGAAATATTGAATTTAATTGATGAAAGAAGAAAATATAAAAACGCAGTAAATGAAGCAGGCAAAAGGGAATACAAACGTCTCAAAAATGAGATCGACAGGAAGTGCAAAATGGCTAAGCAGGGATGGCTAGAGGACAAATGTAAGGATGTAGAGGCTTATCTCACTAGGGGTAAGATAGATACTGCCTACAGGAAAATTAAAGAGACATTTGGAGAAAAGAGAGCCACTTTCATGAATATCAAGAGCTCAGATGGGAACCCAGTTCTAAGCAAAGAAGGGAAAGCAGGAAGGTGGAAGGAGTATATAGAGGGTCTATACAAGGGCGATGTACTTGAGGACAATATTATGGAAATGGAAGAGGATGTAGATCAAGATGAAATGGGAGATACGATACTGCGTGAAGAGTTTGACAGGCCCCAGGGATAGACAACATTTCATTGAAACTACTGACACCCTTGGGAGAGCCGCTCCTGACTAAACTCTACCGTCTGGTGAACAAGATGTATGAGACAGGCGAAATACCCTCAGACTTCAAGAAGAATATAATAATTCCAATCCCGACGAAAGCAGGTGTTGACAGATGTGAAATTTACCGAACTATCAGTTTAATGAGTCACAGCTGCAAAATACCAACGCAAATTCTTTACAGACGAATGGAAAAACTGGTAGAAGCCGACCTCGGCGAAGATCGGTTTGGATTCCGCAGAGCTGTTGGAACACGTGAGGCAATACTGACCCTGCGTCTTATCTTAGAAGAAAGATTAAGGAAAGGCAAACCTACATTTATAGCATTTGTAGACTTAGAGAAAGCTTTTGACAATGTTGACTGGAATACTCTCTTTCAAATTCTAAAAGTGGCAGGGGTAAAATACAGGGAGCGATAGGCTATTTACAATTAGTACAGAAACCAGGTGGCAGTTATAAGAGTCGAGGGGCATGAAAGGGAAGCAGTGGTTGGGAAGGGAGTGAGACAGGGTTGTAGCTTGTCCACGATGTTATTCAATGTGTATATTGAGCAAGCAGTGAAGGAAACAAAAGAAAAATTCGGAGTAGGTATTAAAGTCCATGGAGAAGAAATAAAAACGTTGAGGTTCGCCGATGACATTGTAATTCTGTCAGAGACAGCAAAGGACTTGGAAGAGCAGTTGAACGGAATGGACAGTGTCTTGAAAGGAGGCTATAAAATGACCATCAACAAAAGCAAAACGAGGATAATGGAATGTAGTCGAATTAATTCAGGTGATGCTGAGGGAGTTAGATTCGGAAATGAGAAACTTAAAGTAGTAAAGGAGTTTTGCTATTTGGGGAGCAAAACAACTGATGATGGTCGAAGTAGAGAGGATATAAAATGTAGACTGGCATCGGCAAGGAAAGCGTTTCTGAAGAAGAGAAATTTGTTAACATCGAGTATAAATTTAAGTGTCAGGAAGTCGTTTCTGAAAGTATTTGTATGGAGTGTACCCGTGCATGGAAGTGAAACATGGACGATAAATAGTTTGGACAAGAAGAAAATAGAAGCTTTCGAAATGTGGTGCTACAGAAGAATGCTGTAGATGGGTAAGTCACACAACTAATGAGGAGGTATTGAATAGAACTGGGGAGAAGAGGAGTTTGTGGCACAACTTGACAAGAAGAAGGGACCGGTTGGTAGGACTTGTTCTGAGGCATCAAGGGATCACAAAGTTAGCATTGGAGGGCAGCGTGGAGGGTAAAAATCGTAGAGGGAGACCAAGAGATGAATACACTCAGCAGATTCAGAAGGATGTAGGTTGCAGTAAGTACTGGGAGATGGAGAAGCTTGCTCAGGATAGAGTAGCATGGAGAGCTGCATCAAACCAGTCTCAGGACTGAAGACAACAACAACAACAACAACAACGCAGAACAGGGAATCAGTGATCATGAAGCGGTTACTGCATCGATGATTTCAGCCGTAAATAGAAATATTAAGAAAAGTAAGAAGATTTTTTAGTTTGGTGAAAGTGATAAAAAGCAGATTTCAGAGTACTTGACGGCTCAACACAAAAGTTTTGTCTCAAGTACAGATAGCATTGAGGATCAGTGGACAAAGTTCAAAACCATCGCACAATACGCATTAGATGAGTATGTGCCAAGCAAGATCGTAAGAGATGGAAAAGAGCCACCGTAGTACAACAACCGAGTTAGAAAACTGCTGCGGAAGCAAAGAGAACTTCACAGCAAACATAAACATAGCTAAAGTCTTGCAGACAAACAAAAATTACGCGAAGCGAAACGTAGTGCGAGAGGCGTTCAATGAATTCGAAAGTAAAGTTCTACACTCCTGGAAATGGAAAAAAGAACACATTGACACCGGTGTGTCAGACCCACCATACTTGCTCCGGACACTGCGAGAGGGCTGTACAAGCAATGATCACACGCGCGGCACAGCGGACACACCAGGAACCGCGGTGTTGGCCGTCGAATGGCGCTAGCTGCGCAGCATTTGTGTACCGCCGCCGTCAGTGTCAGCCAGTTTGCCGTGGCATACGGAGCTCCATCGCAGTCTTTAACACTGGTAGCATGCCGCGACAGCGTGGACGTGAACCGTATGTGCAGTTGACGGACTTTGAGCGAGGGCGTATAGTGGGCATGCGGGAGGCCGGGTGGACGTACCGCCGAATTGCTCAACACGTGGGGCGTGAGGTCTCCACAGTACATCGATGTTGTCGCCAGTGGTCGGCGGAAGGTGCACGTGCCCGTCGACCTGGGACCGGACCGCAGCGACGCACGGATGCACGCCAAGACCGTAGGATCCTACGCAGTGCCGTAGGGGACCGCACCGCCACTTCCCAGCAAATTAGGGACACTGTTGCTCCTAGGGTATCGGCGAGGACCATTCGCAACCGTCTCCATGAAGCTGGGCTACGGTCCCGCACACCGTTAGGCCGTCTTCCGCTCACGCCCCAATATCGTGCAGCCCGCCTCCAGTGGTGTCGCGACAAGCGTGAATGGAGGGACGAATGGAGGCGTGTCGTCTTCAGCGATGAGAGTCGCTTCTGCCTTGGTGCCAATGATGGTCGTATGCGTGTTTGGCGCCGTGCAGGTGAGCGCCACAATCAGGACTGCATACGACCGAGGCACACAGGGCCAACACCCGGCATCATGGTGTGGGGAGCGATCTCCTACACTGGCCGTACACCACTGGTGATCGTCGAGGGGACACTGAATAGTGCACGGTACATCCAAACCGTCATCGAACCCATCGTTCTACCATTCCTAGACCGGCAAGGGAACTTGCTGTTCCAACAGGACAATGCACGTCCGCATGTATCCCGTGCCACCCAACGTGCTCTAGAAGGTGTAAGTCAACTACCCTGGCCAGCAAGATCTCCGGATCTGTCCCCCATTGAGCATGTTTGGGACTGGATGAAGCGTCGTCTCACGCGGTCTGCACGTCCAGCACGAACGCTGGTCCAACTGAGGCGCCAGGTGGAAATGGCATGGCAAGCCGTTCCACAGGACTACATCCAGCATCTCTACGATCGTCTCCATGGGAGAATAGCAGCCTGCATTGCTGCGAAAGGTGGATATACACTGTACTAGTGCCGACATTGTGCATGCTCTGTTGCCTGTGTCTATGTGCCTGTGGTTCTGTCAGTGTGATCATGTGATGTATCTGACCCCAGGAATGTGTCAATAAAGTTTCCCCTTCCTGGGACAATGAATTCACGGTGTTCTTATTTCAATTTCCAGGAGTGTATATACTGACTTGGCAGAAAATCCTAAGAAATTTTGATCTTATGTCAAAGCGATAGGTGGACCAAAACAAAGTGTCCAGACACACTGTGTCCAAAATGGTACTGAAACAGAGGATGACAGACTAAAGGCCGAAATACTAAATGTTTTACTCCAAAGCTGTTTCTCAGAGGAAGACTGCACTGTAGTTCCTTCTCTAGATTGTGGCACAGATGAAAAAATGGTAGATATCGAAATAGATGACAGAGGGATAGAGAAACAAAAAGTCGCTCGAAAGAGGAAAGGCCGCAGGACCTGATGGGATACCAGTTCGATTTTACACAGAGTACGCGAAGGAACTTGCCCCCCTTCTTGCAGCGGTGTACCGTAGGTCTCTAGAAGAGCGTAGCGTTCCAAAGGATTGGAAAAGAGCACAGGTCATCCCCGTGTTCAAGAAGGGACGTCGAACAGGTGTGCAGAACTATAGACCTAAAAGGTCGATCAGTTGGAGATTTTTGGAACACGTATTAAGTTCGAGTATAATGACTTTTCTGGAGACTAGAAATCTACTCTGAAAGAATCAGCAAGGGTTTCGAAAAAGACGATCGTGTGAAACCCAGCTCGCGCTATTCGTCCACAAGTCTCAGATGGCCATAGACACGGGTTCCCAGATAGATACCGTGTTTCTTGACTTCCGCAAGGCGTTCGATACAGTTCTCCACAGTCGTTCAGTGAACAAAGTAAGAGCATGTGGACTATCAGACCAATTGTGTGATTGAATTGAAGAGTTCCTAGGTAAGAGAACGCAGCTTATCATTCTCAATGGAGAGAAGTCTTCCGAAGTAAGAGTGATTTCATGTGTGTCGTAGGACCGTTGCTAATCACAATATACATAAATAACCTTGTGGATAACATCGGAAGTTCACTGTGGCTTTTTGTGGTTGATGCTGTGATATATCGAGAGGTTTTAACAATAGAAAATTGTACTGAAATGCCTAGTGTAGGGAACGTCAATTGAATCTCAATGTAGACAAGTGTAATGTGCTGCAAATACATAGAAAGAAAGATCCTTTATCATTTACCTACAATATAGCAGGTCAGCAACTGGAAGCAGTTAATTCCATAAATTATCTGAGAGTAGGCATTAGGAGTGATTTAAAATGGAATGATCATATACAGTTGATCGTCGGTAAAGCAGATGTCAGACTGAGATCCATTGGAAGAATCCTAAGGAAACGCAATCCGAAAACAAAGGAAGTAGGTTACAGTACACCTGTTCGCCCACTGCTTGAATATTGCTCACCAGTGTGGGATCCGTACCAGATATGGTTGATAGAAGAGATAGAGAAGATCCAATGGAGAGCAGCACGCTTCGTTACAGGATCATTTAGTATTCGCGAAAGCGTTACGGAGATGGCAGATAAACTCCAGTGGAGACTCTGCAAGAGAGACGCTCAGTAGCTCGGTACGGGCTTTTGTTGAAGTTTCGAGAACATACTTTCACCGAGGAGTCAAGCAGTATATTGCTCCCTCTAACGTATATCTCGCGAAGAGACCATGAGGATAAAATCAGAGAGACTAGAGTCCACACAGAGGCATACCGACAATCTTTCTTTCCACGAACAATACGAAACTGGTATAGAATGGAGAACCAATAGAGGTACTCAAAGTACCATCCGCCACACACCGTCAGGTGGCTTGCGGAGTATGGATGTAGATGTAGATGTATATGTAGATATAGAAGTGTTATGAGGTCGTTTCTGAAAGTAACTGTATGGAGTGTAGCCATGTATGGAAATAAAACATGGACGATAAATAGTTTAGACAAGAAGAGAATAGAAGCTTTCAAAATGTGGTGCTACAGAAGAATGCTGAAGAACAGATGGGTAGATCACGATAACTAATGACGAGCTACTGGATAGAATTGGGGAGAAGAGAAATCTGTGGCACAACTTGACTAGAAGAAGGTATCGGTTGGTATGAAATGTTCTGAGGCATCAAGGGATCACCAATTTAGTATTGGAGGGCAGCGTGGAGGCTAAAAATCGTTGAGGGAGACCAAGAGATGAATACACTAAGCAGATTCAAATGTAGGTTGCAGTAGGTACTGGGAGATGAAGCTTGCACAGGATAGAGTAGCATGGAGAGCTGCATCAAACCAATCTCTGGACTGAAGACCACAACAACAACAGAAAACCCTCAGTGGTGAAATCTGAAAGACGCTATCTATTCAAAATGCGATACCTCGTAAACGACTCGCTCTAGAACCCTGCAAGAAACAATACTGACATTCTAATTTACCCTATTTCTAGCTTTTTAATGTCAACAGGAATTGCTTCGTTTAACGAAGTGTAATTTTGCACAAAAAATTCACTTGCTAAGTATTATTACAGTATGTTGATCCGTTCTGTGGAAAGTGCACAAAATGCCGCTTCTGTTTCCGCAATATTTGCGGTGACAGTTTTAGGTGATTCACCCTATATAATCAGATACAAGATTCCTTAAACTCGGTTATGGCTGAGTGTGAGCCGTGCTGTTCAAATGACTTACAATTTTTCTATTGCGTTGTGGGTCACTGAAAAGAGTATTTGTTCCTACTGTGTACCAATGCATGCGTCATGTGTGTCTGGTTACAACCGTAGAGCTCATGGTGCATTTGAAACTACGACGGGATTTTAATATCCCGTGCCGTCCATTATTCGGTTGTACGAGTATGATTAACGACTTCGGACTCCGCTATTGATGTTATAAATACTCGGTTTTACCTTTCAGGTAAGCACACATGTTTATTTAATGCCAAAGAACAGTATTATGACATACCATGAATGTAACATACACTTAAGATAGTGGGTTTCACCCTAATGTTCGAGTATGAAGCTCCAATGCAGTCTTCACGTGATAAGCGCGTCATATGCACCGAAGTGAAGACCACTGTGAAGGCTGACACACAGTCGTTGCTTGTTGCTGTATTGACAGCGCGCGGATTTTCATTCGAGGTGGCGTGCGTTCCTTTGTAGCCAGTTACTCGTTGCAGTAGAGAGGTCGCACTTAGAAATTAGAAGTGCGGCTTTACGTGGAACGGGAGTAAACATGAGATCTGAAATTAACAGGGACGAAGAGTAAAGCAGCGATTTTAATGAGAACGTAACAATTTTGTAGCTGTTTTGCGTGGTAGAAAATCGCTCAGCTTAAGTCAGGGAATGGGAGTGTATCCACCTAGTGCGCTATCTGAGAGAAAATTCGCTATGATTTCCCGTCTCAGTCGTAATAGTGTAAAAGAATCGTATTCGTCATTACGTGCGTGAGGTTACAAACTGATTAAGAGCCTGAGCAGGCAGACGGGGGCCGCGACACTCAGAGCAAAAGTTTGTCCTTGAAATATTCATACATTAGAGCTAGACTCTTTCAGATTGTTGAGAACACACTTTCCGCCAAGAATTCGCTGCAGACAGTTATTAATAAAATACGGGTACTTAAAGGTAAGCAAACTGGCAGATAGCAGAAGTTTGCCTGGTAACTAAATGTAGTCTTGAAAGCCTCCTATTTCCTAATAAAATTTAAACAGCGCACAAGTGGAACGACTTCAGTATTTGTCTGCAAGAAATATTTTCCCGCTTGAGCAAAATTAACCCATGTATGAACAAGTGATTTGACTTCTGTTAATGAAAATATTCGGTACTAGTTACGACTTTCAAAGCACAGCGGAAAGTATAATGTGACTTTGCACATGTGGTTAATTAATGCATTAGTACAGGTGATCGTGATTAAAGTGCAACTACTCACAGAGATGCAGTGCAGGACTGTAATCATATTGTTATAGCGTAACTTGGTAGATACTCTACTGCGATAATGCAGAACAGATGAATGATGGAAACAAATTAGTTCTAATTTTCGCCACCAGGTGCAAATAAGGCGCTGTGAATTTACAAACACATACAGCAATATTTCCGTATGTAATTAGAAACGGAACGTGGCATAAATGGTCAGACAAGTGGTAAAGGCGTAATGTTGATATTATTAACAACCGCCGCATACACAGTTTGTTATCAGCACCAGAGATGTCAACGAAATGCTGTATCCGGAAAATGACGTGTCAACAGTTGCTCGCAGCAGTTCCAGTGAAATCCGACCAATGTCGTCTCGTTTACTGGACTTGAAATCAGGTAGAGACCGAAAGTGTCCGTGGTAAACGCGCTTTTTAGATATCACCAGAGCCAAAAGTCACATGGACTCAGTTCAGATGATCTGGAAGAGCTCTGGAGATATTTTTATATTAGTCTTCCAACGGGTTTGATGCGACTCGCCACCAATTCCTCTCCTGTGCCAACCTCTTCATCTCACAATAGCACTTGGAAACTATGTCCTCAATTACTTGCTGGATGTATTCCATGATCTAACTTCCTCTATAGTTTTTACCCTCTGCATCACCCTCCAGTACCATGAAGTCATTCCCTGATGTTGTAACAGGTGTTCTATCATCCTGTCCCATCCTCTTGTCAGTGTATTCCACATATTCTTCCCCCTCCGATTCTGCGCAGAACCCCCTCATTCCTTACCTCACCAGTCCGCCTAATTTCCAACAAATGTCTGTAGCACCACATTTCAAACGGTTCGATTCTCTTCTGTTCCGGTTTTCCCACAGTCCATATTTCATTGACATGCAATGCTGTGCTCCACACGTTCATTCTCAGAAATTTCTTCCTCAAATTAAGGTCTATGCTTGGTACTAGCAGACCTCTCATTATCAGGAATGCCCTTCCTGCCAGTGCCAGTCTGTTTTTGACGTCTTCCTTGCTCCGTCCGTCGTGGATCATTTTGCTCCCTAGGTAGCAGAAATCGTTAACTTCATCTACTGCCTGATCACAAGTTCTGAAGTTACGCTTCTCGCTATTCTCATTTCTTCTTCTTCTCATTACTTTCGTCCTACTACGATTTAATCTCAAGCCATACTCTGTACTCATTAGACTGTTCATTCCATTCAAGAGATAGTTTGATTCTTCTTCACTCACAATCAGGAAAGAAATGTCATCAGCGAATCTTTTCATTGATATTCTTTCACCTTGAACTTCAATTCCACTCCTGAACCTTTCTCTTATTTTAATCACTGCTTCTTCGATGTACAGATTGAATAGTAGGGGCGAAAGGCTACATTACTGTCTTACACTCTTTTTAATCCGAGCACTTCGTTATTGGTCGTCCATTCTTATTATTCCCTCTTCGCTCTTGTACATGTTGTCTCTCATCATAGCTTACCTCCATTTTTCTCAGATTTTCGAACGTCTTGCACCATTTTCCAGGTCGACAAACCCTATGAACTTGTCTTCATTTTCTTTTGCCTTGCTTCCAATATCAATCGCAAAGACAGAATTGCCTTCCTTAATGCCCTTAGAGATACGTGTTACTTACTGGGATTAAGGAGGTTCAGGGCAGTCTCTTGTCCTTGGGGTGGGAAATCGCCGATAAAGGCGGAAGAATCAGCAATGATCAACGGCGTGAGGATGCAGGAGGCAATGTAAACCACTACATTAAAGGCATGTAATTTGTATCCAGAGTACGTGTGGCCTATAACTGAAAAAGTGTCCTGATGATCCTTCCACTGGAAGAAGACTGCGGAATAGTCCCCCATTCGGATCTATGGGAGGAAAGAGCCAGAGGGGTGGTTATCCTGAGAAACAGAATAACCGGCGGAAAGATAACGTTCTACGAGTCAGAAACTTGAACGTGGTAGGGAATCTGGAAAATCTGAAAAGGGAAACGCAAAGACTAAATATAGATATAGTAGGGGTCAGTGAAGTGAAATACAAAGAAGACAAGGATATCTGGTTAGATGAGTAATGGGTAATACCAATAGCAGCAGGAAATGGTGTAACGGGAGTAAGATTCGTTATAAATAGGAAGTAGGGCAGAGAGAGCGTTACTGCGAACAAATCCATGACAGGGTTACTATTATCAGACTCGACAGGAAACCAACACCCACAACAATAGTTCAGGTATAGACGCCGACTTCGCAAGCTGAAGAAGAGGAGATAGAAAAAGTATACGAGGATACTGAAAGGGTAATTCAGTACGTTAAGGGAGATGAAAATTTAGTAGTCATGGGAGGCTGGAATGCAGTTGTAGGGGAAGGAGCAGAAGATAAGGATACAGGAAAATATGGGCGTGGGACAAGGAATGAAAGAGGAGGAAAGCTAATTGACTTCTGTATAGGGTGAGGTGCACTTGGAAAAGGCCTGGTGATACGGGAAGATTTCAGTTAGATTACGTCATTGTCAGACATAGATTCCGAAATCAGATACTGTATTTTAAGGCGTACCCAGGACCAGATATAGACTTAGATCAGTATGCTGAGGTTTAAGTGATGAGTCAGTAAGAATAAATACGCAAAGAAATAGGATACGGAAGCACTAAGGGATGACATGCTTGAATTTCTGCAAGACTCCACATACAGCAGCAAGGAATAGTTCAGTAGGCAGCACAGTTGAAGAGAAATTGACATCTCACAGATGTTGGAAGTTAAAACATAGGTACAAACCAGGCAATTGCGAATAAACCATGGGTAACATATGAAACATTTCAGTTGATCGACGAAAGAAGAAAGTTCAAGGATGTGCAGGGAAATTCAGGAATACAGAAATAAAAGTCGTTGACGAATGAAATAAATAGGAAGTCCAGGGAAGTTACAACGAAACGGGTGCATGAAAAATGTGAAAAAATCCAAAAAAGAAATGGCTGTCGGAAGGACAGACTCAGTATGTAGGAAAGTCTAAACACCTTCGGTGAAATTAAAAGCATAGTGGTAACATTAAGGGTGCAGCAGCAATTCCACTGTTAAATGCAGAGGTGATCACGGATAGGTGGAAAGAGTACATTGAAGGCCTTTATGAGAGGGAAGATGTGTCTGAAGTGATAGATGAAGAAACAGGAATCGAAGTAGAAGAGATAAGGGACCCAGTATAAGAATCAGATTTTAAAAGAGGTTTCGAGGAAGAATTAAAATCTAATAAGACAGAATGGGTAGATAGCATTCCAAAAGAATATTTAAAGTCATTGGGGGAAGTGACAACAAAACGACTATTCACGTTGTTGTGTAGAATGTATGACTCTTGCGACATTCCATCTGACTTTCGGAAAAATATCATCCACACAATTCCGAAGACTACAAGAGTTAACAAGTGCGAGAAATATCGTACAATCAGTTTAACAGCTCATGCATCAAAGTTTCCTAGATGTTGCTTGGAAGTCTTGCGAAATCGTTGTTTCTAGGAAAGCTTAATGTCTAGACTTAGAAATCCCCTACTGCAATATCCCGTCGTCTTGAGAGACTACTACCATTATCTCCTCGCCTAACCACGCCGTCTGCATAGCTAGCCATCAAATAAAATTACACACAACCTATACATCCATCTTCGAAGCCCGCCGCTCGCCTACCAGTTCAACGCTCTCCAAATGGACTTCGATCTTCTTACAAGTGTGACGTAGCCTGATTCGAATTCTGACACAAAGTGATTACTAGTCAACTAATGTGATGAACGTATAGTCCTTTAAAACAACATAACATGAAAGTAGTAAGACGCATTACTCTGGCAGTTCCTACAAAGTCGCAGGAGAAGTTTCACCCGTATAATATGTACCTGATATATCTGTGCTTTAGTGCCGGACGTTAGCGTTCATGATGGTCAAGTGGTCAGCGTTCGTAATACAAACATGTATGTAAGGACGGTTCGACTCTCGCTCATACTGAACTGTTAATCTGTATTTTTTTCGTCGCTGGTCACATTATTTAATTTTAATGACATTTCAGAGGTAATATAATCTAAAAATGTCATGTATGTTTGTATGACGTTTTAGTGAATTTCATGCTGTTTGACTATGTACTATGTACAAGTAAATGAAGAAACACATAGAGTTTTCTAAAATATAATCCTGACGTGATTTGCGAAATCCCCTATACACGCAATCTGATAAGGTATCCGCACTTACTTTGCACCTTGACGCTTCGAGCTGCAGACACAGAGCAGGCCCAATATGGCAATTAACCTGAGTAGCGGTGAAAATGAAATGATCGTACGGCATTGGTGGCCGGAAGATCCCATTCGGGCTCGGCTACCTAATGCAAGTCTTATTTCTGTCCGCGACACACTGGGTGACTTGCGGCCGATGATGAGGATGAAATGATGATGAGGACAACACAACAGGGGGTGGTATGCTGATGCTGTTTCTTCCTGTGTTTCACAAAACTGTCAAATTTCAAGCAGAGCTATAGCTTGTAGTTGTAACTAGTTCGTAGTCTGTGGCGTATCCCTTGCACACGAGCCGCACCAGTCAGACATCGTCGTAGATCACCAAGTTGCCCGTTCTGCAGCGTATCGATAAATCTCGACCCCGTTCGAATTTAAGTGTTGTTTGCCCAACCTTATTACACCCAATGCAACGTAAATGACGTTCCTGCACGGACGACGATGAGCCAGCTGATTCAAAATAGAGTTGATGGTTTTGTTATAACACATCTCGCAGTAGTACGCAGGGTGAATGCAAAGTTCAGGCCACTGCGTTCCCAGAGGATCTAGTACAGACTTTCTGTGAATGAAATTTCGTGCTATGATCCTATATAACACGCATTTAAACTAATGCCGTCGCACAGAGCGCGTTTACGTACAAGGAAAGCCCTGGAAAACGGTGTAATTAGAACACATTTTACCGCTACTGTAAAACAAGATTTATTATATTTAATCATCTGCATCATCACACTATTAAGTTTCACTGAGCCCTGTAGCCTCACTGCAAAGGTCTATAAAAGCGTATTAAGCTGACATTTTGTTCCAGTGGAGGCGGTATACATTCCACCATCCAGTTGGGACCACCGACTCACATGGCTGTAAGTGCATATGATGAGTTCCAAAGACGTAAGGATCAAATAACATTAACATCATTATGTTTTATGTGGCCATTATTGTCCGCATTTATAAAGAGTTAAGAAACAATAATACATTTGCAGGATCGTTAAAGGGAATCGTTTCTCGGCGTGAATGTTACAAACTTCGACAGACTATCATTAAGAACATCCGTGAATCTATTCTTCGGATGTTTACCTATACGTCAGATAGATGTGTGGAAAACTTTTTCTAACGCCTCTAGTTTTCGCTGCAGCAAGGAATAAGCGTCACCTAACTCGGCCATATTAAAACTTCATCAAAGGAAGGAAAAACAATGATTTGTGGCCATATCATCAAAGAACTGGACTTTATCTTCGTGATCGCGCACAGTGCACGGCTGCCAACCGCATCACGTCTAATTTTCTCGGCTCTGGCTTCTTGCTCCAGTCTTCTTTCCCTTTGCTAACGGTGGTTATGAAGATTTGCAAGTGTCAGATTATGGTATTTCAATTGCAAGTGCTGTCTCGCCCATACGCGAAACCCCTAGAGAGATTTCATTTATCTCGCATTAACTCTACATTTAATATTGTTCTTTTCTCAAAACCTAGATGTCGTTGAAAATGGGTTGGATTCCTACAGATATAGCTATTTATTTTATTCACACAACCGCGCATAGAGTCAGCTCTGCGTCGCGGTTACTAAGGGCAATTTCCTGACTTATTGAGTTGACAATTATAAAATACGTAGGCGCCCTCCATCAACTTCACTGGAAAGCACAGATGTTAGTCACTAACATGGGTTTGTTTGCAACTACTAGCCCAGAAATCAAGGTGATTTCTGTATCTATTCTTCACAGATAACTCGGATGATCAAAATTAATTTCTTGACAAGCGTTTGAGGAGACGGAAGGCTGAAATACTAACGGCATGTGACTAGAGAGTCACCGTATATCGAATCATTTACTTATTTTCTAATAATGGAAGTTTACTACAGATTGCATAAATCAAGCACTCTGAATACTGTATAAGTAAGACGATGACTAAGGAAGTTGAGCTCGGAGGTGCTTAAGAATACCGATAGATTCGAAAACGGATTTATTACTAGACAGATATGATTCACTATTATCCACAATTATCACCACATGGCATTCATGAAGTTCAGGAAGTACATAATTTTCATAGGAATTTTACTATAAAATCAAATTCTCATGAACTGATCCCATCTTGAGCACTAGTATAAATAAATTGAAGGGATAATTATGAACGTACAAACTATCACAGCCTGGGTTTTTGGATTGAGGGAGACAATGATAAAGAAGGGGCATCAAGTAATCAAATCACTCGCCTATCTCTTCACGCCAAAGACTTACAATAACTACTTTCTAGTTTGACGTGTCATTGAGTATTGCGGTTTGGCATTTTTCGTTAGGCACACTTCAGTCCGACAGGAATCGTGGTGTCTGTGCTGTTTACCCTTTGCCGCTCTTCGTCGTATGATGGAAGTTCACAGTTCCAGTGGATGTCTAGATATCTATCGCCACAAGCCTTTATGAAGGGTGATGACAGAAGAAAGGGATGAGAATTGTCAGTACATTTAATGTAGACGCGTAAACGATGGGTACTGGAAATTTTCCATCAAACGACATTATAATACCAGACAGAATGGACTGAGTGACTTATCTGGCAATGGAAGAACAGAAAATTACAACCGTCCGCAGAAGGGAGTCATTGTTGTGTACATCCGGAACTACATTCTGCCAAATCTGCAGGATTGAGTATCGTGACAAAATTGGCGGTACGCTCAGTAAAACTTATTAGATCCTACGTATTAATTCACTGTCAGTGACACTGTTTTCGATGGAACTAAACGAAGCGTGTAAAGACTTTACATATCTCAGCAAATTACGTTAGTCGAGTCAAGAGACGTACCTGGAACGATTTTTCGTTTTCAAACTAACACAGCTGAATTCCTGAAGGAAAAAGGAGTGCAGGAGCAAAAATTGGAACATCCGGAATGGATGGAGACCATGTATTTTAAGTAGACTATACTGCATACTGTCCACAGTAACAAATTGTAAAATGATAAATAACGTCTTTCAGATTTGATGGGGATGACTATTAAGAAATCCCTTTGTAGAAGGGACATATTCTGAAAAATAGAGACCAGTTCTCTAAGCTCACTAACGTTAAAGGAAACGTGAGGTCTGAGGAATTGTGGTCTTTCAACAATTACAAGCATAATTTTCTAAACGTTTTGAGAACACTGCCAGTCTCACACCTGTTTTCAAGCTGTTTTCGAGAGTGTTTGCAGTTTCAGTTGAAAAAGCGCCTGTGTGCATGCGCAGATGTAACTGACTGATCTGAAAGGTAATTTCTGTTTTAAACACAAATTATTTTAACGTTGATACGGTCCAGGAGACCTACATTCCTTCCTTAGGTGGAGTTTCCAGGTTGCCATAACGAGGTAGCAAAAGTGCTACAATATTTTGTGTGTGGGGAAGACTATTTTTCGAATATGAAAATAATTAAGCCACAATTACGTGCCAACTTAAGTACTAAGATCGGAGAAATCTTCTGCGTCTATACATATGCCGAGCTTTTGCACCAGATAAAAATTGTATTATGTCTTCAGCGCACGTCTTCGGTTACAGCGCCACTTAATATGAACCAAACCAAACGTTCGAGTAAATTGTACGTATTTTTTGGCGTAATATGCAATAACAATGGGGGTTTCCATTTTGGAATACAAAGGTGAGCACGTCCATTCAGGAGGTGGCCAGTTGTAGTAAACAAATTTCCTCATTACTAATACTGACCTTTCACCTATAAAAATAGGCGCTTGTCCACCCGATTCTAGAGTACTATTCATCTATCTGGGTATCTATCTGGGTAGGACTGATAGAGGATCCGCGAAGAACGGCGCATTTCGTCACGGGATCGTTTAGCTGGCGATATAGCGTTACGGTCATGCTAAACAAACTCCACTGGTACACGAGAGGCGTTGTGCATCATGGAGAGAGTTACTGTTGAAATTTCGGGACAGCACTTTTCGGGAGGAGTCGGACAACATATTACTTCCCCCTACATACACCTCTCGCACTGACCACGAGAAGAAAATTCGAGAAATTAGGGCTGATACACAGACTTTTTGATAGTCATTCTTCCCGCACACTATTCGCGAGTGGAAGAGGGTTGAAAGGATCAGGTAATGGTACCGAAAGTACCCTCCGCCACACACCATTCGGTGGCTTAAGGAGTATGATGTAGAAGTAGATATAGATAACTTTTTCTTCGTATCATGCGTCGTTTTCGAGATGTCTGAAATCAAAACAATATCCCTGTTCATCAATCGAAAGTCCAGGGTCGAATAACAACAATGTTAAAAAAAGGATAGATTGCTACTTGCGACATAGGGCAGGCGATGAGTACGAGATTGACGTAATGGAAAGACTGGAAAATTTTAACTTTCTGACAAAAAAGTTCTTCTTCTGGGATAAAGAACACAAACATAATTACGCAAGCACAGCTCACACAAACATGGCCGTTGCCTCCAGCCGCTGTACGTTTTTTTACGCATTATGTATATTTCTTTCTATTTCGAATTGCAGAGTCAGATAACATGGCTCTACCTAATTTTCCCAATGATGAAAGTAAAGGTGGTCTGTAGATTCCCAGTTAATAATACAAAACTGAAAGTCGTTCACAGCCCAGTCTCCAGTCTATAAAGATCTACCCATCTTATTAATAGTCCGCTCGGCTCAACAGCAGTTGATACATTTACAGATTGCATCAATAAACTTTGAGGAACTGCTTGAAAATTAGCTTTTTCTTGTTGAGAACGCAGAAATGATTTCTACAAGTCTGTGGTGGCCTGGTACGCGATAAATCTCAGTATAAGTGACAGATACAGTCCTTCCCCCAAAGCGGCGCTCCTGGTGTAATTAAACGTGAGCAGCCCCCGATCGTCGTCTTCCGGCTCTGCCCGCAGACACTTTTTCACCGCTCGGTTCAGACGCGCGCAGCCGCACTCCCACGCCGCCGGCGCCCCCTGCTCGCAGATTTACGCCAGCCACTTGCCGGCTATCTCTGGGGCGCGGTCCGGAGCGACGCATTTTCATTCCAACTGCGGAAGCGCGATAAACTTAGTTCCTCTCCTGGGGTTGTGTTGGTGCAGCTGCGGGGTGTCTCTCGCCCACTCACACTCATCCTCTCCGCTTTCCGCCATCGGAAGAGGGCAGCGAGGCACCCAACGGTAGCAGTCGCCTGAGAATTCTCTCGCGATTCGCATAAATGCAGTCACACACACACACACACACACACACACACACACACACACACAGTCATGGAAAGAGGAAGAGAGAGAAAAGAACTTCCGCACCTCTGCGCGTTGCTGGTTCTCGTTTATAGCCTCTAACACGTCACAAAGAAATAACTATTTACTGAAAATTATACCTGATTTTCAACAAGCGCTAGTATATATTACATTATTATAGCTCATATTGTCCGTGTGCATCTGTGAAGCGACATTTAGATACCCCGCAAACAGGTTGTAACGGTTATAGGTGCAGATACGTCTGCTAGGGACTGAAGACAATATCACATCAATGTTTACGTAATTTGCAGACTAATAATTATGCTTATAACAAGTAGAATGTTCTAAGCTGGTTAGTCCCTCGTAGAAGGTGGAGCAGGAGCAAGTTATTAATTCTTGTTTTCCCTTGGGTATCAGGTCACGTGTTGCATTGTGCACACATCGACACAAAACGGGTGGTTTTAGTGACAGGTTTAATCCACTGAGTGGCGCTGTTACGACCATGCGGGAAACATCAGGTTGTGAAGTTTATGCCACGTTCGCGGGAAGACTATTACACGCAGATACACTGATAAATGTCCATGTTAAGGTTGTTGGTGTGGTCTTCAGTCCAGAGACTGGTTTGATGCAGCTCTCTATACTACTCGATCCTGTGCAAGCTTCTTCATCTCCCATTACCTACTGCAACCTACATCCTTCTGAATCTGTTTAATGTATTCATCTCTTGGTCTCCCTCTACGATTTTTACTCTCCACGCTGCCCTCCAGTACTAAATTGGTGATCCCTTGATTTCTCAGAATATGCCCTACCAACCAATCCCTTCTTCTAGTCAGGTTGTGCCACAAATTTCTCTTCTCTCCAGTTCTATTCAATACCTCCTCATTAGTTATGTGATCTGCCCATCTAATCTTCAGCATTCTTCTGTAGCACCACTTTTCGAAAGCTTCTGTTCTCTTCTTGTCTAAACTATTTATCGTCCACGTTTCACTTCCGTACATGGCTACATTCCATACAAATACTTTCAGAAACGACTTCCTGACATTTAAATCTATACTCGATGTTAACAAATTTCTCTTCTTCAGAAATGCTTTCCTTGCCATTGCCAGTCTACATTTTATATCCTCTCTACTCCGGCCATCATCAGTTATTTTGCTCTCCAAAGAGTAAAATTCATTTACTACTTTAAGCGTCTCATTTACTAATCTAATTCCCGCAGCATCACCCGATTTAATTCGACTACATTCCATTACCCTCGTTTTGCTTATATCCTCCTTTCAAGACACTGTCCATTCCTTTCAACTGCTCTTCCAAGTCCTTTGCTGTCTCTAACAGAATTACAATGTCATCAGCGAACCTCAAAGTTTTTATTTCTTCTCCATGGATTTTAATTCCTACTCCGAATTTTTCTTTTGTTTCCTTTACTGCTTGCTCAATATACAGACTGAATAACATCGGGGATAGGTTACAATGCTGTCTCACCCTCTTACCAACCACCGGTTCCATTTCATGCCCCTCGATTCTTATAACTGCTATCTGGTTTCTGTACAAATTGTAAATAGCCTTTCGATCCCTATTTTACCCCTGCCACCTTCAGAATTTGAAAGAGAGTATTCGAGTCAGCATATTAAGGTACCACATATAAAATATTTCCAACTATAATAGCTACGCCACTGTAAGGAGCGATCCAAAAGTTAACATTGGAATTCCGTAAAACACCGTGTCCTGCGGCGTGAAGAAGTCCGCAACTGCCTGCCTGCTGCACCTTCTCATTCAACAGGAATCATCAACCTCCCAAGGCCTTCTTTAACGGAGCGCAGGCCTGGTAGTCGCAAGTGGAGAGACCAGGCCTAATAGGAAGGGTGCTCAAGTGTCCAAGACTTGACATAACTCACGTTTTACGAAATTTGCGATATGACGACGTGCGTTACCATGAAGAAGCAGCATCCAACAACGGTGGTTTTCGACAGACAAGCTGCTTCATACACATTCTTCATTCTCCGATGGATTAACAGCACATTGGTCTTGTTTGGACGCATTGGGCAACAACGTCGCCACTATCGTACAATGTAGGCTTTCACAGCCGGCGTCTTCAGTTAAAACCCGCCGCCACAGAGGCCATGATCGAGGAACAAAACAGCTTCCTGACCATTGCTCTCCAACTCCGGCAGACACCTTCCAAGGTCAAACGGCTACTGTTACTGTGGCTTGAGGGTCTCACGCATTTACAGAGTGCATAGAAGCCACCACCACACAACCCGTGATGCCGATAGTGTGACTATTTTTGATAGAGAGATTCATGATAAATGCAAGCTAGGTTATGGGCTAATGCCTTAGAGTACTCTTTGTGAAATCGAATTGGGATTCCACCAGGACTTGATGATTTATTGGCTTTTAAATCTTTCTCTATGCCAGGAATGCTTATTACTACGTCGTCCATACTGGAGACTGTTCGATGGTCAACTGACGGTACGTTTGTACGATTCTCCTGTGTGAAGGATTTCAAAAAATTTAAAAACTTCGGCTTCCGTTTTGCTATTTTTAACTGGCACACCACACTGGTCAACAAGCGACTGAAAGCAAGCCTTAGACCCACGTATCAATTTTACATAGGACTAAAATTTTCTCGGGTTCTCTGCCAGATCTTTTGCTAAGGTCTGACGCTGGTTGTTATTGTATGCTTCACGCATGGATCTTTTCAGAGACATCCGAACCTCTGCTAACCTTCGCTTGTCGTCATTTGTGCGTTCCCTTTTGAAACGAAAGTGCAAAGATTCCTGCCTCCTCAACATCCTCCGAATTTGGTTATTAAACCAGGGTGGGTCTTATTCATCCTTTGCTCACTTTCTAGGTACGTAACTCTCCAGACGACGTTTTACAATCTGGTTAAACTGTGCTCATAATACCTCTACATTCTTCTTACTGGAACTAAGTGTTGTGACACCACTGTATAAGAGAGATTCTAATAGTGCTTATCTGCTCTATCTAGCAGAAACACTCTCCTAGCCTGCTTGACTGATGTAATAACTTTTGTAATCATAGTTGCAACAATAACATCATGATCGCCAATCCCCGTTTCTATACTGATATCTTCAATAAGGTCCGGCCTGTTTGTAGCTGCAACGTCTAACATATTTCCATATCCTGTGGGCTGCCGAGCTAGCTGCTCAATGAAGTTCCCAGAAAACGGTTCAAAAGTATTGGCGCACGACTATTTGTATTTACCCCTCCCCCACAGCCCCCGCAATGAATGCATAGGCGTCCCAGTCTATACTCGCTAGATTAAAGTCGCCACCGACTAGTATCGTACGATCTGATTATTTTCGCGCTGTTGACCCTACACTCTGTTTGAGTGACTCTGTCACAGCAGAATCGGGTGGCAGGCAAAAACATTGAATAATTAACTCTGTTATACGAGACCAGATAACTTCACGGTGACGCTCAAGTTCGACCCCAAAAGAGACAGAATTATTGTCAGTAGCAGTGAACACTCTCCCCCCTATGGTCTCTAATCTGTCTTTGCGATATACGGTTCACTACATATCTCAGAGCTTTCCACTTCGTATTTCAGCCAGCTCAGTCCCAAGAACAATTTAAGCGCGAGGGCAGTAAATTCGGGAACTTTATTAAGAATAGTTCGACAGTCTACTTATAAAATTTTGGCTGTCAAAAAAATGGTTCAAATGGCTCTGAGCACTATAGGACTCAACTGCTGAGGTCATTAGTCCCCTAGAACTTAGAACTAGTAAAACCTAACTAACCAAAGGACATCACAAACATCCATGCCCGAGGCAGGATTCGAACCTGCGACCGTAGCGGTCTTGCGGTTCCAGGCTGCAGCGCCTTTAACCGCACGGCCACTTTTGCCGGCTGTTGGCGGTCAAAATGTGTTTACTCTGAATGGTGTCTGGCTTCAGTTTCTGTGTATCAACTGGAGAGTGTTCATTAGAACACCTCAAACTACGGTCTAACCTAAAAATACCCTCATATGCACTCCACAAGTACTCTGCTACCTGAGTAGCTGCTACCTTTGTGTAATGCTCTCCTGACCTATCAAGGGGGCGTCTAGAAACCTGCAGCCAAGACCATCACAGGGTCGACGTATGCTTTGGGTTAATGCAGATGTGCCCTTACTTGTCTGCCGAAATGCGCGGGGATTCCGTCGTGCTGAAAGCGAATGCGGTGACGAGTAGACACGGGAACAACATTCAGCATGTCTGCCTGAACCTCTCGCAGGAATAACAGATACGTGCAACCAACAAGTCGGTCAGGAAGCATGTACGTCCAAATTAAACAGTCTCCGACGATGTCAGACCACACGTTAAGGGTAAATTGGTGTTTTGAGACATGCGTACGTGTAGCATGAGATTTACGTCCGTCCACGTATGCAGGTTGTGAACGTTACTCATACAGTCGAGTAGAACACAGCCTCTTAGGTGAAGTGGAAATCCCCTACGAAAGAAAAAAGAAGGTTCAAATGGCTCTGAGCACTATGGGACTTAACTTCCGAGGTTATCAGTCCCCTAGAACTTAAAACTACTTAAACCTAACTAACCCAAGGACATCACACACATCTATGCCCGAGGCAGGATTCGAACCTGTGACCGCAGCGGTCGTGCGGTTCCAGACTGTAGCGCCTAGAACCGCTCTGCCACCCCGGGCGGCTCCCCTATCAAACTTCGGTCTCATAACCGTAGCGCCCCGCTGTTCGTATGTGATTACCGAACCTTACTCGATGGGCGGCGTCAGTTTGTAAACGTTTTTTTGAATCATCCAGTACATCTCACATACTTCACGCGAAATGGCCGAGTCGGGAAAATTCGAGGAATTAAAGCTCACATGGAGTCTTGCTGACAATAATTCCCCCACGCGTCATTCAACAGTGTAACAGGGTAAGGGGGGATCAGGTAGTGGTACTGTAAGTACTCTCCAACACACCCCATCAGATGGGTTGCGGTGTACGACGTAGACGCAGACGATGGGAAATAGTTACCATTGCTCGGTTTTTCACTGTAATTTGTGGGTAGTACAAACAGCACAACGATCTAATATTGTGATACAAATTGTTATAAGAAGGAGGAAACATCCTAGCACTTAGGACAATGTAGCAGATTGTATAGAAGCAAATATTTTATATTTCACAATTAGACAAGAATGAGATTTTCACTCTGCAGCGGAGTGTGCGCTGATATGAAACTTTAAAACTGTGTGCCGGCCCGAGACTCGAACTCGGGACCTTTGCCCTTCGCGGGTAAGTGCTCTACCAACTTTTTTTTTTTTTTTTTTTTTTTTTTTTGTACTGATGAACCGCTGCAGGAGCAGGACGACGGGTAGGGCAGGGGTCGACACCCGAAGCCTGGCCATCCCGCCACCACGCCCAAGCAACGTGTTCGAGTTCGAGGATCGAAGGATCAGGAAGAGGATGGAGTGGGTTTGTCGATGGTGTTCTTTTTATTTATTTATTTCTTTAATTTTTATAACATTTTTTTTTATTATAGATTTATTTTTGTTTCATTACAAAGAAAGATCCTACAACTGCCGTAGCCGAGCGTCCGAGTCGTCTTCTCGTCTGTTGGGAGGGGTTCCCCCCTATTCCGTCCGTAGAGGATCAATATGCTCCAGGATTCTTCTTCATTTTCAGCGTCTCATACCCGGAACGCCCCAGTGAGCAGGAGGATCCGCAAATAATGAACCTAAATAATTCGCGAAACGAGTTCTGTACTTCGGGTGGCGGCTGAAAGCTGCATGTGTCGTCATCAATAGGGACCAAAAGTCGAGTGTGCCTTTGGGAGCATCGCAAAATATGTAGTAAACGGCCATGCCTTTTATCCAGTTAACGGCGTTCGTTCTGGTTGATGGAAAGTATACGACGTCGGGGCGCAATACGTCATCAGGGGAGATAGACTCCGGCAATCGCCGCAAGAGTAATGCCAGCATGCGCTGCGTCAGTAGCCAGCACTCGCTGGTCGCGGCACACGTCAGCCGGTGTGCATCCGAGTCAGCGACTGAGCATGTCGGACACAAGGGGTCGTCCGTCAGATGTATGGAATGTAACCTCTGACGAGTAGCGAACTTCCCATTCACAACCACGTACCACAATGAACGCACCGTCGTAGGTAGAAAAGGCGTGTGTACCGCTCGCCACACCGTGTTCCAGTCAACTTCAGGATGTCTGTGGGTGACCGTGTTTACAGGTTGCCGCTGCTGATAGAGGCGATAATAGTCTTTTGTGCTGGGCTTCCGTGTCGTCGGAAGTTCTGACCGTAAGTAGCTGAAGTCAATAAAGAAGTCTCTGATGTGGGTGAGTGCCGGTGAAATGTGTCCTACAGAAACCGGGGGATGCAGAGAGTGTGGTGCCACTTCCGCTATCAGGGTGCCCGTCAGAGTGGCGTGGGGAGAGGTCCACGTGCGACGCATAGTGTTGAGATAAAGCGATCGCGCACGGTTATATACGTGAATTAAACCGATACCGCCCGCCCGCTGCGGCAGTGTCAGGGTGGCGTATCGGACTTTAAAAACCAGACCGGTGCTTACGAAATGTCCATATGCTGCTTGAAATCTGTCGGCCATCGTAGCTGTCAAGGGAAGGATATGCGCAAAATAGTTCAGTTTTGAGACAAGATAGGTGTTGACATAACGTGTTCTGAGGAGCATATCCAAGCGACGCAGTTTGTTGTCCTGCAGCAGAGCACGTGTCAGGTGTAGGAGCCGGCGGTACGTAGCCGCTGCCGTGCGGCGGACATTGCTATAGAATTGCACTCCTAAACACTTGAGTACGGGCACCTTGTCTAAGGGCACCGCCGTTGTGTGGGAAATCCCCCTTCCGACATCCATGTATTTTGTCTTCTTCACGTTGATGACGCTCCCAGCGACCGCCCCGTACTGGCGTAGCCACTGTAGCGCCATATGCATTTCATCCTCTGATCTGGCCAGGAACACCACGTCATCGGCGAATGCACCACAACAAAAGGTCACGTCCCGCAAGGAGATACCAGTTAATCGCTGCCGTAGACCATGTAAAGCTGGTTCAAGCGCTGCAGCAAATAATATGCCCGACAGGGGGCACCCTTGTCGCACTGACCGTCCAACAACAATGTGACCAGACTGATAACCGTTGACCATCATACGGGAGCGCGCTCCGTGGACCAGTCGAAGGACCACCTGTGCAGACTCCGGAGAGAGGCCCATGTGTTGCAAAACTGCGCGTAAGAAGCCGTGATCGACGCGGTCGAATGCGTGGTCAAAATCTACGGCGACAAGGGCGCCTCGTATTTTGCAGGCCGCCGTCAAAGCAATTACGTCGCGGTATGCTCCTAACGCCGTATGAATGTTGCTGACATCACCTAAACATGTCTGATCGGTGTGGATGGCTTTCCCGATAGCGGTGTGGAGACGCGCGCGGAGGATACAGTCGTTGTTGAGGAGTGTGAGTGGGCGAAAATCCTGCCACCTACAACCACCATTCGGTTTCGGAACTGGGATCAAGATGCCTTCTGTGAATTCTGTGGGGACAGTGAAATCAGGGCGGATCAGGTCTTGAAACATTTGGAGCCACTTGTCACCCATAAGGTGGTAAAAAGTGCGGTAGAATTCCAGGGGTAAACCGTTCGGTCCAGGCGACTTGTTCGGTGCTCCACGTGCCAAGGCCGATGTCAGCTCGTCGGGTGTAATGGGCAACAGCAGACTATCATCGGGTGCCACTTCCCGAGGGGCGGGAAAATCGTGCAACAGCTCGTCATAATCACGTACATTTCGCGGATCTTCCATGTACAAGGTCCCATAGTGTCTGGCGAACGCGTGCGCGATGTCCGTTTGTGTCACTGCGCGCCCGCCGTCCTCCGTGTTTACCGCCGTAATGAGCTGTCGTTTGCGGTGGCGCCTCTCGCGCACAATGTGATACACTGACGCTGTTTCGTTGGGGATACAGTCTTGCACTCGCGCACGGATGCGGACACCGTCTAGCTGCTCTGTCCTGATGCGAATTAGACGAGCTTTGATGCGCTGTACGGACATCTGACGTTCGGGAGACGGCGGTTGCGTCGCCAGCTCACGTAACGCTGTATAATAAAATTCCGATGTCGCCCTTTGCCAGTGCGATCTGTCACGCCCGTAGGCCATCAAGGTCTTTCGGAGGGCAGGTTTGACACATCCCAGCCACCACAGTAACGTGGAAGCATACATAGGCAGGTGCCTGATACATCGACGCCACGTGTCAGTGACTGCTCGCCGACACGCGTCCTCGCGAAGGAGGGAGACGTTCAGCGTCCACGGGCCCCTGCTGCGTCTTGTGAGTTGTCGGGGCAAGGTGACAGTGCAGATGTACGCGAGATGGTCTGTGAAGGCCGTCGGCCAGAGTTCTGCATCACGGGTTGCTGTGCGGAGGGCACGCGAGACGTATATCCGGTCCAGACGACTGGCAGAATGGCTGGTAAAGTGCGTATATCCACTCTGGGTCCCATGATGTAAGAGCCATGTGTCGTGGAGCGCGAGGTCACGTATCAATGCTTGTAGAGCCGGGCATGGGACGTAATGCGGTATCTGGTCCTCGGGCCGCAGAACACTGTTAAAATCGCCACCCACTATGTACTGGTCCATATTTCCTTGCAAAAGTGGGGCCAACTCCTCCGAATAGAAGACATGCCTGTCACCACGGTGCGAATTACCGGAGGGAGCGTAGACGTTAATGAGGCGCACTGCGCCAAGTGTGAGGGCGATGCCTCGCCCGTTCGGCAAGTACGTTGCGTCCGTCGCGTCTATGCCATCTCGGAGAAGGATGGCCGTTCCTCCTGCGCCATCACCTACGGGTAGGCTGTACGTGGTGTAGCCATATAGGTCTAAACACAGCTCGGGACGGACCTCCTGGAGAAGGGCAATGTCCAATTCTGCCGCTCTGATCATGTCGTGTAACATGCGGGTCTTGACAGTGGAGTGGACACCATTTACGTTGACTGTTCCCACACGGTATGACTGAGACATATCAAGTGGCGGAGGCAGTGTGCCGGTGCAATGCCACAGTGATCTCACACACCACACACCACACAGCCATCCATCTGCATGCTGTGCATTACTGTGCCGTAGGAGTCCCTGGCTGGCAGAGCCTTCCGGGCTCAATGTCAGCCACGGGCTCTGGTGGAGATATTGATGTTTGCTGTGCATCATCTGCCTCCATATCGTCTGCCCAATCACCAAGAGACGATTGTGATGTCATTGGGGGCTGGACGCTTTCACAGGAGCCCACATTTTGGGAGTCGACGCAGTGCGCCTCGTTTTCTGGGCCACCAGATTTAGGAGAGTGTTCCTTGTCTTCAGGCGCCTTCTGGTGAATGATGCCACTGGAGTCCGTTGCAATTGTGGGCGAGTCAACGAAGTCGATGTCTTCCGCCGGCTTCACATTCCTGTCCTGTTCGTCAGCTGACAATCGCCTCTTCTTGTGTCGCTTGGGTGATTTTTGCTTTCGGGTCCGAGATTCGACATCCACTGGAGGGCGGGGCTCGACACAGTCTCGGTCGCTAGGAACCCCTGTGTCTGATCCCGACAGTGACGGTGGCTGGGTGCCCACGACGCTGCGGTGGGCGGAGGCTGTAGGAACCTCTGCACCGTTGGGCTGCGGCGTCGTCGACGGCGCTGACTCTCCAACGGAGCTGGCAGCGGCTTGAGGAGGTAGCAGGTTTTGATCATCCATCACATCATGCCGTGCCGCCTCCACATATGTTAGCGGGAGAGAGGTCATAGTGGATCGTTGGGGAAGTTCATTACGGGGCACCTGAACGAGGCGGCGCTGCAGACACTCAGTTCTAACATGGCCCTCCTGGCCGCAGCCCGAGCAGGTCCTCGGTTGTCTATCATATATAACAATTGCGCGGCAGCCACCAACGAAAACATACGATGGAACGTGCTTCTTAAGTTCTATGCGCACTTGTCGTACCCCGTTAAGGACAGGGTACGTTTCGAATGTGTTCCATCTCTCCTCTGTGTGGCTCAGAACTGTGCCGTATGGCCGCAGCGCATCAACGACTAGGTTGGCAGGAACTTCGAACGGTAGTTCAAAGATGCGCACGGTACGCACCCCTAGACCAGCATGGTCAACTCCTACCACGCTCACGTTACCGTCTGCGTGACAGAAGCGAAAGCCGTTTGCAGATCGTTGGAGTAATCTGTCGCAGGCCGCTTCGTCAATCAGTTTGAGGTACACTGTGCTGGTTACAATAGACAGATGAATTCCTATCAGTTCTTGTGGTTCGATGTGCATGATGTCTCGTAGAAACCGTTCAATTTCATGGGCCTTCGGTCTCGTGTACGATGCGTTGAACGTTAGTTTGATTGTAGCTTTTCAATATGAGAACGCCATGTCGGGTCGGTACAGGTACTATACGGCAAGACAACGACGCGACCGCGCGCTAGCGGGTAAACAACAACACCTGCGGAGCACTGCCCGGCGCGCCGAGCCCGTCCGCACGGTAACACGGCTGAAAGCCGACTGCACCAACTGAGCTACCATAGCACGACCCACGCCCTGTCCTGACAGCTTTACTTCTGCCAGTACCTCGTCTCCTACCTTCCAAACTTTACAGAAGCTCTCCTGCGAACCTTGCGCAACTAGCACTCCGAGTTCGAGTCACGGTCCGGCACACAGTTTTAATCTGCCAGGAAGTTTCATAGAAAAAATTGCTCACAGACTACGTGACATATGTCAATGAGGAGCTCAAAACCTTACAACGTTGGTAAAACTACAAAATTTAATTTAAATACTACATACATGTTACTTTCACTGAACAGTTATGAAAGGTGAAAAGAGAGAACATGTTGTAAGTTCGTGCTTAGCAAGCAAAAGGTAAAAAGTTTTCTTTGAGGAGCAAGACTTCAATTTTTTTTAATTGTGTTATTTATATTGTAACTTAGTTATTATGGAAATATATTACCAGAGAACTGCAACACTATCTGAAGTGTGTGGCGACTGAAGACTATCACCAGATTTTGTGTAAATGGAGTTGCAGCGATTCAGGTGGCAACCTAAAGCACGGTGTAAGGTGGCACATGAGGTTCACCGTTGAGCGAACCTGTTCGGCCCTATGGCAAGTGGACGCGCGGCCTGACGTGTTTGGGGCCGCATAGGGCTGGGACCTGCGCCTCCACGAGGTCGCTGGCTACTGGTCGCCTGCTGGTGACCACACCATGTGCACGTTCTGTGCTGTCGGCAAGGCGACTCACTCAAGTGAGCAATACGAAGGCGCCGAGAATGGTCCATAATGTAAGATACATTTACCAACCTACGTCAATAGTGAATATTTTCGTACACTGATATTTACTGAATGGATGTTAAGGGGAGGTTTACTATCTTTTGGTTAAAAAAATCGATTTTTTTAAATTGCATTTTTGGATCCATAAAAGTGTCTAGAATCCACGCCTGAAACTGTTTTTCCGAATACGGAACGGAAATGTTTGTTATTCGCGGTTGAACAAAAAAAAAAAAAAAAATGCACCTGCCTGAAATCGGCGTTTTTCACGCGCCAGTTTTTTTCTTTAGGAGGACGAGTTATTGTACCGGTGCTTGGGAGGAAACACACAAAATTCAAATGAAAGTTTGAACGCTTGTGTTTGGAAGTTAGCCCCCAAACATTTGCGTTCTGGTGCGAAGACAGTGGTGATTGCAAATTTCCTGGCAGTGAGCAGCTTCAGTGAAGGATATTCAGCAATTCTGAAGACCATGGCAACGATGGACGTCACCCTGGAACTCTATTCGACGCAGTACGCCAAGCATTCGGACGACCATCGGATTCAAGCGGCCGAAAACCGCTTGTCACCGGCCGTACAAGCGGGTCTGGAGCAGAGCGGGATGGCCCGCATCGATCTGAACGCCCTCTGTGGAGAAGAGGAAGGACTAGTTTATGGACCCGGAATAGCAGATTGAACGTACGTTGTATAATATTCCATTTATATGTAGACAAAACTTCAAACGCGTTTTTTCTCGAAATGACGTTTTTCTTTATCTGGCGGTATGGTGACTTCAAATCTCCTGAACCGATTGGCATGATTCTTTGTTTCCGACAAAGCTAACATAATTGTCTAGGAGTTGTACCATTTTTATTCCGATTCATCAACTATAAATATTTTTCCTTGGCTGACGAAGTCGAAAAATCGATGAACAAACCCTATTTTTTTCAAATGGCCGCCATTTTGTTTCCTCTGGTCCAAATAACTTGAGCTAGGTGCAACTCCTAAACAATCTTATGTACTTTTCTACCTTCAACTCAATTTTGATTTCAGACTAGCGCGCTGACCTGTGACATACCGCGCGTGGAGGTCTACAACGAAATTTTGTTTTGTTCCGATGGCACTTCCGCCTTTGCTCTTCGACATTTCCGGTCGAAAGAAATTCCAGTTTGTAGAGGAAATATCAATAAACATTTTGCCCAGATTTGATAATGGTATCTATAACACATCCCGAGAAAAAAATTCTCAAAGAACATGCTTTTTTCGGGCCAAAGATAGTAAACCTTCCCTTAAGCGCTAACCTTTATCCCTTTTCCAGAATCATAAACTGTCGCTTCGTATTGTTGTACGGCTCGAAGTTTGCGACAATTTCCCGATATTGTTTTATTTGGAAAGTGGTCTTTCCACTGGTTATTTTTAATTTCATGGTAACATGATCTCTGGTATGTTTGAAGATTTTATTTCTCTTCTCATCTCGTGTTTCGGAAGATAATTTCAATAAAATTTTCTATGTAATGGGCACTACAACATTATCTGGCATAACGAATAAAAAAAACCAGAAGGATTAAATAACATACGCGCGTAGAAAAATATAAACACGAATCATATGAGCAATATAATAGCCGGTAACCTCATAACATCGCTGTCAATACAGCTGTCAAGTAACGTCATTGTGAAATAAATTTTCATAATTTAACGACTTCAGAAATAAACGCCCCTACTGAAGTTTAACAACTACTATAGTTCCACTAACATCAAAGGAGCAAACTCATGTATTCGTGACAGCAATTAAGACAGCGTTATCACATGATTAAGAAGACCACCTCATGGAGGTAGCAAAGCATAATTCTGTTCCATGAAGTGTGACCAGGGTGGCCGAGCGGTTCTAGGCGCTACAGTCTGGAACCGCGCAACCGCTACGGTCGTAGGTTCGAATCCTGCCTCGGGCGTGGAGGTGTGTATTGTCCTTAGGTTAGTTAGGTTTAAGTGCTTCTAGGTTCTAGGGGACTGATGACCTCAGAACTTAAGTCCCATAGTGCTGAGAGCCATTTTTGTTCCATGAACTGTTAAATTATCTACTTCAAAATCTCAAATATTCTACTATACTACATGCCCGCATCTCGTGGTCGTGCGGTAGCGTTCTCGCTTCCCACGCTCGGGTTCCCGGGTTCGATTCCCGGCGGGGTCAGGGATTTTCTCTGCCTCGTGATGGCTGGGTGTTGTGTGCTGTCCTTAGGTTAGTTAGGTTTAAGTAGTTCTAAGTTCTAGGGGACTGATGACCATAGATGTTAAGTCCCATAGTGCTCAGAGCCTACTATACTACATACTTCCGCAGGTAACCTGAAGATGGGAATCACGTCTAAATAGGCTCGTTGTAATATAAAACATAATCAAAAAGAGCAGCAGCTTGGTCTCACGGCATGATATACAGTGTTCTTATTCGACATATACGACGCAGCGGGCCCAGACGGTTACAAAAAGAACCCTCGTCTATTTGATCGCAAGCTACAGATTACTTGTACGTTGTGAGAGATTCTTTTGAATGTTGTTTATATGTACAGAGATGGGGGGTAAATGTTTAGTTATGGTGCAGAAAGCCGCATGAAAAGGGATAAAAGGTATACAGGACTTATCCTTTTTTTAAAACATGCAACTACACAATGTAGACTCACTACGGAGACAGCTGTTTGTTGACGTGTTTCTCTCTGCTGAACTAATGAGAAAGGCGGGAAGCTAGTATGGAAACCTCACAGATAGAACCTCTAATTAAGCGATACTGAAACTGCATTTCCGACACAAACCACAATACCAGTATGGTTGCCTACCAATCACCCTGATTTGACTTTCAACCGTTTGATGTGTCATGAAGATCATCACCTGCCCATCACACACCCCACACATACGATATCAGAAGCCATGATACCCTTATCATCATACGACAAGCCACACCTCCTTTATCTATGACAACGTTGGCAATGTAAAAAGCAATTCTTCATGTCTTGAAACAATGGCAGCCACTAAAACAAATCAGGCAATAACAATGTAGTCCTCACAGCAGCTATTTTCGGCATACCGAAGAAATACACGAAGTGATTGCGCTGTTTTTTTCATAAATTTGGGTACGAGATGTAATGTTCTGTATTCCTCATTTAAAATAAGTAAACTTCACCTGAATTATACGTAAATTGGCGTCTCCTTCAAATTAATTCGATTATTTACTGGGAATACGTGAGGACATCGGCAATACCCACTTAACTTGGCACCATTGTAGGTTAACTAGTCTTTATGATGGTTCATATTTTGATCTCTACAACATAATATTTAGCGTGGAGAGTGAGGGAGGCTCAAAATACTTTTAATTTCAGTTCTGAAGTGTTCCAAAAAACACACGATGCTTGTCAAGTGTCACAAGGTTAATTTTGTTGCCTAAAATGTCTGCAAAAATGCATAACCATCATCAGCGACACGAAGTTTATATCAATATAATTTTCACATTTAAGACATTTCTAAAAATTGCAGTTGAAAACATTACTGTGCTCACTCAAATTCATAACCAGAACGCTATTTCCATGTCTAAATACCTAAAGACACATGTGACTTACAAAGCAAGCAGTTGGCATTTTCATATTTGGGTTTACAATTGGTGGAAGAAACAATGGACACTCAAATTAAAACTCTCCAAACGTAAAGAGTTCTATAAAGTTCATGATGCTTCTCAGTACTCTCAGTATTAATTCAACATCTAAAATATCTTCAAAAATACGTAAAATACATCAGGAACACAGTGTTCCTATTTCCACGTCTTGCTAAAAATATATCAGCAAAATGCGCAGTTACACACACACACACACACACACACACACACAGGCCCCCCCCCCCCCCCCCCCCCACCACACACACACAAACACACGAAGTCACACTGTTTATGTCTGAAGTTGGAATAGCATTTCCAAACCTCATATACACAGGATGATGGTATTTCGATTGTTTGCTTATTTGTGGTCTTGTTACACGTGGATCAACAAACAAAACTATAAGCAATTTGTAAGTTTCGCAGTAGTGCCACACCTCACCTATCATCGTCTTTGGTGGGGAGAAAATAACGCATCACGTCTAACACTAGAAAACATAATAGATGTTACAGTAAGACTCATACTGCTTATGATTACAGCTGAACTGTGCCTACCTCAGATCATGTACAAAACCTCCCCTCGATGTTGAAGAGAGCTAGAAATGATGCTAATTATTTTCGTATCTTGATCTTTGCACGACGAATCCATTAAATTAATTATGCACAGTGATCATGCACTTTGAAACGAAATGTAACAACAATAACAATAAACACAAAAAACAAGACTGAGGTGATTTGTGGTTGAGAGCTTAGGAAGGGAAGGATATTATAATAGTTTCAACTCTCTGACGCGCTAAATTTCAACTGAGACAAATTCGCATCTCAACAACTGTGTTTCCTTATCATTATTGGAATGTAAGTGAAGTTGTTGGGCCACTTTTCCAGGTCCAACAGCTACATAAAACCTAACTGTGAAATTCTTAAAGGTTGATAAATTCATCGTGACCTACCCAGTCAGTGTTGTTCATAAATCTCACCACCGTTTAATGCACAGAGTTCATTACCTGTGACTCACTGCATACCGACAGGAAATAATTCTCTGGCTTATACGAAGCCTTATTTTATACCAAAGCAATTGGAGTCATTCGTGAAGGAACTTATCAATCAACAGCTGGTAGAAGGCATCGCAGAAAGCCAGTGATAGTCCCTGAGGATGCACCCATGGTCCTGGTCCTGAAACAAATGGTGAAATGGACAAAAAATATCGATTTTCTTCCAACTGGAGATACATGAAAGCTCAAACCTTCAACAACACGTATCCGATACCTATTATCATGGACACACTTCATAACATAGACAAATGCAAAAAACTTCTCCAGAATGTATCTGAGGAGTAGTTACCAGCAGGTAGTGCCAGAGAATTAATCTAAGACAGCTTTTGGGTTTCCCTGCAGTCATTTTCAGTACTACAGAATTCTATGTGGGCTTAAAAACACAGCAACCACATTCTGAAGGTACAGGTAGAAGGGATTTTGTGTGGACTAAGAGGTTGAAAATCTTTGGTATATCTAGACGATACATTATGTAATCAAAAGTATCCGGGCACCACCAGAAACATACGTTTTTCATATTAGGTGCATTGTGCTGCCACCTACTGCCAGGTACTCCACATCAGCGACCTCAGTAGTCATTAGACATCGCGATGGAGCAGAATGGGATACTCCCAGAACTCATGGACTTCGAACAGGGTCAGTTGATTGGGTGTCACTCGCGTCATGCGACTTAACGCAAGATTTCCACAGTCCTAAACGTTCCTAGGTCCACTGTTTCCGTGTGATAGCGAAGTGGAAACGTGAAGAGACACGTACAGCTCAAAAGCATACAGGCTGACCTCATCTATTGACTGACTAAGACAACCGACAGTTGAAGAGGGTCGTAATGTGTAATAGGCAGACATCTATCCAGACCATGACACAGGAATTTCAAACTGCATAAGTACTATGACAGTGAGGCGGGAGGTGCGAAATCGTAGATTTCAAGGTCTAGCGGCTACTCATAAGTAACACATCACGCTAGTAAATGCTAAACGACGCCTCGCTTGGTGTAAAGAGGGTAAACACTGGACGTCTGCACAGTGAAAAACATTGTGTGGAGTGACGAATGACAGTACACAATGTGGCGATCCGATGGCATGGTGTGGATATGGCGAATGCCCGGTGAACGTCATCTGATAGTGTGTGTAGTGCCAACAGTAAAATTCGGAGGCGGTAGAGTTATGGTGCGGTCTTTTGTTTCATGGAGGGAGCTTGCACCCCTTGTTTCTTTGCGTGGAAATTTCACAGCGCGGGCCTACATTGATGTTTTAAGCACCTTATTGCATCCCACTGTTGAAGAGCAATTTAGGGGTGGCGATTACATCTTTCAACACGATCGAGTACCTGTTCGCAATGCATGGCCTGTGGCGGAGTGGTTACACGAGAATAACGTCCCTGTAATGGACTGACCTGCACAGATTCATGACCTGTGTTCTATAGAACATCTTTGGGAAGTTCTGGAACGTCGACTTCGTGCCAGGCCTCACCGGCCGACATCGATACCTCTCCTCAGTGCAGCACTCTCTGAAGAACTGCAATTCCCCAAATAACCTTCCAGCGCCTGATTGAACGTATGCCTGCAAGAGTGGAATGTGTCATCAAAGCTAAGGGTGGGCCAACACCATAATGAATTCCAGCGTCTCCAATGGAGGGCACCACGAGCTAGTAAGTCATTTTCTGCCAGGTATCCGGATACTTTTGATCAAATAGTCTATCTTAGTTTTTACAGAAGATGTGAATGAACACGTAAAACAGACAGTAGACTATGGGCAACACATCCCGCATCAGATACTGAAAAATGTAATTTTGTGCAGACTCAAATAACTGGGCCATATTATTAGTGAAGGTGGTGTATGAACAACAAAACAGTTATGATCTTTCTTTGTGGATCTGTACCTATAATTGTCAATAAACTGAAGCTGAGTGCTCAACCTATAAACCATCAGCTGAAAAAAGGTGATATATTTGAATAGTTACCAGCATATGACTGTGTCTTTTAATTATTGAAAAGAGCGTTTTCCTGATTTTGAACAAGAATTCATCCTTTCTATGACATTGGCAGCAGTTCTCTTGGTTGCATTCTCAGTCAGAATATCAGTGCTAAGGAACAACCTGTAGCGTACACATCAATTACTCCACCACAGAGAGGGGTGGTTCCTATGTGGACCAAAATTCAAAGTTTTAGCAGAATACGCTTTATTTAAATGTCAAATAGGTCTGAAAGATCCCCCAGGCAGGTTAACAAGGTGGTCCCTTAAGTTGAGTTCAATTATGATGTTATTCACAAACCTAGGGAGAAACACAAATGCAGATACGTTAAGCCACAAAGTGGCAATGTTACAAGCACTTGTAAAGAGTGTGAGTGACTGGCAAAGAGCACAGGCAGATGATCTACACTGTCAGTAATTTAGGTCACAGCTACAGTTCATAATTCATAAGGCCTTGCTACGCAAGTCAACAAATTGCAGATTGTGCATAGTTGTTCCATTGTCACTGAGGAACAAAGTACTGCAACAGGCACATGCTCATATATTAAGTGGTCGTGGTGGTTGAAGAGAACAGGCAGAAAGGCAACCAAAAAATTTTGGTGATGGACAGGAAAACGTGATGTGGATCAGTATGTTCACAAAGGCATACACTGTATGCAATGGAACGATTTCAGCCATAAAGGAATTCTTCTCTAAATGCTGTTGCTGGCGTCAAAACACTTTCAAATAATAGGGCTTGGTATCTGAGGTCCATTTAACAGGACCCTATCTCATCATAGGTATATATTAACGATTATGTGTCAATTTTCGCAGTTTATATGTATGAAATGAATTGCTGATCAGCAGGTTTTTACATTTTCTTCGTCATTAGTAAATAATCAGTTCTTATATTTGGCATGCCAGAAACGTTACTGACTGATCAGAGTAAAGTTCTTATCCCATTTGATTAAACATCTGTTTCATGCACTTAATGTTTGCAAGTTGTGGAAAAGTACTTTCCCTCAAAAGTTGATGTGTAAGCAGAACACTTTCTCAAAGAGTCTCAAAGATGATGAGTCATTATGTTAACAGCCTACATACAGTCACTTATCTCCAATTTGTGTTCAGCACATACAACTCCAAGTTCCTTTCTAGAACTGGTCTTGCTCCATATGAGGATGAGTATGTCTAATGAAGAAAAATGCTATCTCCCTTTAATATATTACAACCTAAGTCAGGTTCTGATGTCAAGGCAGCAAAGCAGTTTGTGAAGAGAATAGGCACAGTTTTGCAATGAGACAGAAGAACGGACACCATAGTTCTTAAAAGACAAGAATGCATGGGACAGTGTGGAAGTCAACTTTAACATGTCAGAGTTGGCCAATGGGTGTTAGTTACCAATCCTTACACACCAAAAGGAAAAATCTAAAAAATTTTCAATGAAATTCAGTGTCCTATATCGATTTAAAGAAATGACATCCCAGTCGAAGTTAAAACAGTGTTACCAACAAAAACTTTCATTGTACACGTCAGTAGAATAAAATCGTTTGACAGAGCAGTCGATGGCTTACGTCAGATTTCCACAGTGGTGCCACAACACAGCAGCAAACCAAGGAGGTTAAGAGAAATGTGCTATCCAATACGCTTACTGTGCACAAGACACCATACATACTTTGGTCAGAAACTAGTAGTTCATAATTACATATTTCTGCAGTGTATTTTCTATTTTGTACATATTTTTCTCCTTTGGTTTTTACTGTTGCGCTTATAACATGTGTTGAGGATTAACGTGACATTCATAGAGCTCATTCGTTCATTTGTGATATTGTATGGGTGCTCCATTTCGAAGATGGAAGGAAGTTGGTAGGGAGGCAGAATTGCATGGACACCCCAAAGAATAATTGTGGTCTTGACGGTACTGCTTGTTATCAAAGTAAGAGGTGAAATCCTGAATCAGCCATTGAACTCTGGAGTGTACTGCTGACTGACCATCATTGGAACTGGGACTAAGTTTAGAGGTATGGGAAGTTAGGAGTGAGATTCGTAGGCTACAAGACAGAGTGAAGGAGCTACATGAAGAGGAATGGAAAGAAGCCACTGGCTTAGAAATTGCTGACAAACAAAACGAATTGGAACTTTCTGGTGAGAAATTAAGAGCTCAGCTGTGGCAGATAACAGATGTGGTACCACAATCATCTGAGTAGAGAAAGAGGGGATGGATTAACGCAGGGGAAACTTGTTAAAAACCTTATTTGACTCAGCAAACAAAGATGTAAGGAACCAAACACGATATGTCAGGTACAAGACACAGTACGAAATATTATTACCACTTTATGGTGGCATGCCACGCAACTAACGAATTGGTACCAAAATATCTGGAATACTGCTAAAGTAATATGGGGGACAGCTATGGAGCTCGTGGAGTACGTGTGTAATATAGTAGCAACAGCAAATAACAATATAGCAGTATTTGGGAAACAGTTTTTGGAAGGGTGACAGCAAGCACAATATAACTTCCCAGCAGCGCTTCAGCATGTAGCTGAGGTAACACAAGGTAACTTACCACTATTCTAGCTTGTGGCAACTGTCGGAGTAAAGACGAATAGAGTAAGACTGTTTATATCGATCCAGTTCCTGATAGTCGATAGAAACGCAGATTATCTGTGTCACACTGTTCATCCATAACCAACCATGAGTGAATCGATACAATTACAGAGTAAGGAAGTGTTTCTGATTTCGTAGGGAGGATATGCACCTGCTCTTATGAGTTTAATGGAGATTCGAGGAAGTTTTACCATTTGTCCGAACAGAATAGTTCGAATTAATGCACAGTCGTGTGGAGTTCAGACTTCAAGAGAGTCGAACTTGACACGATACAGTGCTACAAGGAAGTACTGGACCTCAGCCACATTTTCAGGAAGTAGGTGCCCATTGGGCATAGCCAATCTTTACACCACAGGTTGTGATGTTCAACTGTTACAAGAGTGGGAAACCTAGAGGTATGCAAAGGATGGACCTTCAGATCAGTAGTATCATGAACAATGGGACGACTTGATATGCAACATGGGGTAACTTCGTTTACCTGCAACCAAGTGATGCTGGCCAGAAACACCTTTGAATGTCCCACCCACCCAAAATCTGACCTCCTTAACATCACTCCTACACACAATAGGTGAACTAAATGGAACATAAAATGCGCGTACTACTATGGAACAGATCTTGAAATATTTCGAACAGTTCCAGTAAAAAGAACATCAGAATATCTTCTACTATTATTACTAGGAAAACCGTGTTGTTTATAGCTGGAAGCATAACACTACCAATCCCACAAACCTAATTTGGTACCACATGCCAGTAGAATAGCTTGATGCCATAACTAAGAAGTATGATCTGAAACCAATTGTACCGCAGAAGATAATTTATATCACACAGAACCAGAAAAATCTCGAATGCATTAGACAGTATAACCATTATTTGAGTGAGAACAAGTGAGACACCACTCTTGTGTGATGTTAACCAAGATTCTACAGTATAAACCACATAAAATTAAGTTGCTGTACAAAGATGCCAGAGTAAAATTGTGACGAAATTTTTGAAGAGAGGAGGACTTGCACAGCTGGTGTCACAACCGGTACTTGGACACACAAAGAATACAAGTGTTTCACAAAGCAGGGCACTGCTCATGATAGATTTGGATACAGAGCTGACCCTTAGGCAAGGGTCTACGAGCCTTGCAATATGAAGCCGTAACATGTAACATCATAGCTCACCCACTCTATAGCATCCTAGCATCGATGGTAAGTGCAAAGTCAAGGTGAACCGAAAATGATTCAGACACAATAGGGACGAGTGGTCTGTTGACACCTCTGGATAAGGGGGAAGATGAGCAAATCGCTGGCAGCAATGCTGTCACGTCCAAATATCTCATTTTGGAAGCCTCAATCTCATTCACTGGCTATCCCATTTTCATCTTTGATTCGAACAGAATGACTGTCTCACTAGTTACTTGGTTAGCGAATTGTGATGTGCTACCTTCTGCAGAGGGCAGACTTTGCGTCCGAGACCAAGGCCAGCCAGATGTAAAGGAGCTTAGCCACTGTAAGCTGCCTCTGTTAGTTGGTCATCACCATGATTGATAGAAGATGCAGATCAATCTGGGCCTTTCTCTGTCGAACGGCCGTATTAATTGCAAAAAACTGCCTCCAATATGCTGTGCGATTAATCTGATTACTACCTCCCAGGCTGTACGTAGTACTGCCTGCATGGCTGTTCGCTGTGTTCCTGATTTGGTTCCCTGGCGTTCGCCTTCTTGCCACTTGCCATCTGTGATGCGCTGTTGGCACCCACAGTGCACGACCATATTCGAGAGCACACATGTTGGCCGCGCTAGCTGCTGATGAGTCACAGCAAAATTGCTCCTAAACAAGTAAATGGAAATGGGGATCTAACCCGCCATGAAGAGCTCCGATAAACGGTACAAATACCAATTTACTCAATTTACAGTTTACGTTTATTTATAACACGAAGTTTTCTAATGTCACATATACCACAAATTGGTATTAATGAACCTTTATTTGTGTAGTCCTGATGTACTTTGTTGTCGTTGTAAATGTTATTTTATCCATTATTTCGAATAATTCGCATATGGATACATCTTCCCTCAGGCGTGTTCGCTCTTACTTTTTATATCGGTACGTTTTGACGAATAGCCTTTTCCCGCAAAGTAAAATTTCTTACTTATAATCTCATAAAGTTTCTTTTGCAGATATCTATCAATTAGGTGTTTCTCTCCACAGCCGCTCCTATAAAAGAGACCAGCAGATTTCCATGTTCCAGGAAAAATCAAAATCCTTCCTGCAAAAGACATCTGTAGTGAGTATGTTGTGGAACTGTGCAGCCACTGTATCTCTCACAGGATCTGTGACGAAGAGAAGTAGTTAATAAGTTGTAGAACTCAGAAAATCTTGCCTGTTCTGAACCTACAAAAAATAAGAATTTTCAATTTTTTACGAGTTTTCGTTTAAAGATAAGCACATAAATTATAAATAGTTCTTGTGCTCTCTGTGCATCTGACAAGTTCGTTGTCTCTTCCCATTTCCTTTTGTTTTAGGTGTTAGTACCGTAGTTTGGTACACGAAAAACCGCCCCAGAGTACTCATTGTTGCCCACCATTTGCCATCTATTGTGTCTAAACTGTTTCGACTACGTTTTGTATTGCGAAGACTTGTGAAATAAATATCTCAGCGAGATGTAACCTCTTGAAGAAAGAATTGCGATAGTGGAGGCTCACGTGTCTACCAGTTCATTTAAGTAAACGCGGGAAGTTTTTTCCAATGAAATTTCCTGGCGTTTCCATACCAGCAAAGAGCAATACACAGGATTTGGTGACAAAACGGTGTACTACAGAACCAGTTGTTAACGGAGAACACAGTCGTGCCCCGTTCTTTCGCACACCTACTTAGATCACAGACATACGAGCACGAACGATCCAGACTCCAATGAAGTCGAGACGTCAAATTTTCACAAGAAGTGAACGTTTCGCGTAGGTCTTGTCAACGTATTTTACACTATGTAAGGATAGAGCCATGCAAAATAACATGAGTCTAAGAACTGAAGGAGGAAGATGAGGCAAAACGTGTTAATTGCGGTACGTAGCTGTGTCAAACAACTGAGAGCGGAATGTTGAGGCGCAGGCGTCGGCTCGTAGTGGCGTTGGGGCAACTGTGGTGAGACCTATGCCTACTTCGGTGGCCTTGGAATCACATGGAACCCCTGATGTCGCTGCGTCTTCCGGCAGTGAGCATCTTACCGGTCAGCCATCACTCCAGGGTGAATGGCGGACAGTGGTGGGCTCGCGCGTGCCTGGCCGAAAGGCGATGGTGGGATCTGGCCGCGTGGCAGCTGCCTTACCCCTTTCCAACAGGTACGGGGTGCTTCCTAGTGGTGATGACATCGTTTCCGAGCCACCACAGGATGCCTCGCCTGTTGGGCCAGTGGCCGATTCTCCGGCAAGGTCCCGACAGTCACAGAGGGCGGGCCTATTAGTTATAGGGAGCTCCAACGTTAGGCGGGTTATGGAGCCCCTCAGGAAAATAGCGGGTAGGTCGGGGAAGAATGCCAGTGTGCACTCGGTGTGCTTGCCGGGGGGTCTCGTCCGTAATGTGGAGGAGGCCCTTCCGGCAGCTATTGAACGCACTGGGTGTGACCGGCTGCAGATAGTAGCACATGTCGGAACGAATGACGCCTGCCGCTTGGGTTCTGAGGCCATCCTTGGTTCCTTCCGGCGGCTGGCTGATTTGGTGAAGACAACCAGCATCGCACGCGGAGTGCAAGCTGAGCTTAATATCTGCAGCATAGTGCCCAGAGTCGATCGCGGTCCTGTGGTTTGGAGCCGTGTGGAGGGTCTAAACCAGAGGCTCAGACGACTCTGCGACTATAATGGTTGCAAATTCATCGACCTCCGTTATTGGGTGGAGAACTGTAGAGCCCCCCTAGACAGGTCAGGCGTGCACTACACACCGGAAGCAGCTACTAGGGTAGCAGAGTACGTGTGGCGTGCACACGGGGGTTTTTTAGGTTAGAGGGACCCCCCCTTGGGCGAAACGATAAAATACCTGACGGCTTACCAGAGAGGACATTATCATCGTTGATAAAGAACGTCCGTCCTCAGAGACCAAAAACAGGAAAAGTTAACGTAATATTGGTAAACTGCAGGAGTATCCAGGGCAAGGTTCCTGAATTAGTATCTCTTATTGAAGGAAATAGTGCGCATATAGTATCAGGAACGGAAAGTTGGTTAAAACCGGAAGTGAACAGTAACGAAATCCTAGACACAGAATGGAATATATACCGCAAGGATAGGATAAACGCCAATGGTGGAGGAGTATTTATAGCAGTAAAGAATTCAATAATATCCAGTGAAGTTATTAGCGAATGCGAATGTGAAATAATCTGGGTTAAGTTAAGTATCAAAGGTGGGTCAGATATGATAATCGGATGCTTCTATAGACCACCTGCATCAGCAACCGTAGTAGTTGAGCGCCTCAGAGAGAACCTGCAGAACGTCGTGAAGAAGTTTCGTGATCATACTATTGTAATAGGGGGAGACTTCAATCTACCAGGTATAGAATGGGATAGTCACACAATCAGAACTGGAGCCAGGGACAGAGACTCTTGTGACATTATCCTGACTGCCTTGTCCGAGAATTACTTCGAGCAGATAGTTAGAGAACCAACTCGTGAAGCTAACGTTTTAGACCTCATAGCAACAAATAGACCGGAACTTTTCGACTCCGTGAATGTAGAAGAGGGTATCAGTGATCATAAGTCAGTGGTTGCATCAATGACTACAAGTGTAATAAGAAATGCCAAGAAAGGAAGGAAAATATATTTGCTTAACAAGAGTGATAGGGCACAAATCGCAGAATATCTGAGTGACCACCATCAAACGTTCATTTCTGAGGAGGAGGATGTGGAACAAAAATGGAAAAAATTCAGAAACATCGTCCAGTACGCCTTAGATAAGTTCGTACCGACTAAGGTCCAAAGCGAGGGGAAAGATCCACCGTGGTATAACAATCATGTACGAAAGGTACTACGGAAACAAAGAAAGCTCCATCATAGGTTTAAGAGTAGTCGAATCATAGCTGATAAGGAAAAGCTGAACGAAGCGAAAAAGAGCGTAAAGAGAGCAATGAGAGAAGCATTCAACGAATTCGAACATAAAACATTGGCAAACAATCTAAACAAGAACCCTAAAAGGTTTTGGTCATATGTAAAATCGGTAAGCGGATCTAAATCCCCTATTCAGTCACTCGTTGACCACGATGGCACCGAAACAGAGGACGACCGAAGAAAGGCAGAAATACTGAATTCAGTGTTCCGAAACTGTTTCACTGCGGAAAATCGTAACACGGTCCCTGACTTCAGCCGTCGCACGGACGCCAAAATGGAAAATATTGAAATAAACGATATCGGAATTGAAAAACAACTGCTATCACTTAGTAGCGGAAAAGCATCCGGACCAGACGAGATACCCTTAAGATTCTACAGTGATTATGCTAAAGAACTTGCCCCCTTTCTATCAGCAATTTATCGTAGATCGCTGGAAGAACGTAAAGTACCTAGCGACTGGAAGAAAGCGCAGGTCGTTCCCATTTTCAAGAAGGGTCATAAATCAGATGCGAATAATTATAGGCCTATTTCGCTTACGTCAATCTGTTGTAGAATAATGGAACATGTTTTGTGTTCTCGTATTATGACGTTCTTAGATAATACAAATCTCCTTCATCATAACCAACATGGATTCCGCAAACAGAGATCATGTGAAACTCAGCTCGCCCTATTTGCCCAAGAAATTCACAGTGCCGTAGACACTGGCGAGCAGATTGATGCCGTATTCCTGGACTTCAGGAAGGCATTTGATACGGTTCCGCGCTTACGTTTAGTGAAAAAAATACGAGCTTACGGAATATCGGACCAGGTTTGTGATTAGATTCAGGATTTCCTAGAAGAAAGAACACAACATGTCATTCTTAACGGTTCAAAATCTGCAGATGTAGAGGTAATTTCGGGAGTACCGCAGGGAAGCGTGATAGGACCTTTATTGTTTACAATATACATAAATGACTTAGTTGACAACATCGGTAGCTCCGTGAGGCTATTTGCAGATGACACGGTTGTCTACAAGAAAGTAGCAACATCAGAAGACTCGTACGTACTCCAGGAGGACCTGCAGAGGATTAATGCATGGTGCGACAGCTGGCAGCTTTCCCTAAACGTAGATAAATGTAATATAATGCGCATACATAGGGGCAGAAATCCATTCCAGTACGATTATGCCATAGGTGGTAAATCATTGGAAGCGGTAACGACCGTAAAATACTTAGGAGTTACTATCCGGAGCGATCTGAAGTGGAATGATCACATAAAACAAATAGTGGGAAAAGCAGGCGCCAGGTTGAGATTCATAGGAAGAATTCTAAGAAAATGTGACTCATCGACGAAAGAAGTAGCTTACAAAACGCTTGTTCGTCCGATTCTTGAGTATTGTTCATCAGTATGGGACCCTTACCAGGTTGGATTAATAGAAGAGATAGACATGATCCAGCGAAAAGCAGCGCGATTCGTCATGGGGACATTTAGTCAGCGCGAGAGCGTTACGGAGATGCTGAACAAGCTCCAGTGGCGGACACTTCAAGAAAGGCGTTACGCAATACGGAGAGGTTTATTATCGAAATTACGAGAGAGCACATTCCGGGAAGAGATGGGCAACATATTACTACCGCCCACATATATCTCGCGTAATGATCACAACGAAAAGATCCGAGAAATTAGAGCAAATACGGAGACTTACAAGCAGTCGTTCTTCCCACGCACAATTCGTGAATGGAACAGGGAAGGGGGGATCAGATAGTGGTACAATACGTACCCTCCGCCACACACCGTAAGGTGGCTCGCGGAGTATAGATGTAGATGTAGATGTAGATCCGGTGCAGTATTTCATTAGTGATGAAGTGTGGCTCTAACTGATAGTACACGTGACCTCTCACAACGTCACATACTGGTCAAAGAACAATCCCTATACGATTACTGAGGAACCTCTTCGTGGTGAAAAACTCGGAGTGTGGTATACCATGTCAGCAAGTCGGATGGTGGGGCCCATCATTTTTGAAGCAACAGTACACAATGCTGAGTATATGCGAGTCTTCGTGGAATTTAATGAACAGTTGACCCACCATCAACAAATCTCGTGGGTGTCTGCTCGTGGCGGACAACAGTTCGTGCGTAACCGGTGAGCACCCTGTACTCGTGGTCGGTCTTTCGTGCGCCTTCTCATACACGACTTACGTTTGTGGAATTAGGCAACCTTTCTGAACCGTCCGTTGCTTTCCTGAGGATGCGTATTTAGAGCGATGTGTTCATCGAGAAAACTCAAAGCAGTAAAATCAGTTGAGGAGAACCTTTGCCTTTATAGCCAGATCTGGAGACTGCTGCACAGAGCACCACCACTGTCACCTTTATATGTACAGTCCCGCTTACATTTTTTTTAACGTTTTAAAATCCCCCGCGATCATAGCCCACAATTATGTGTGAGCTTCTGGCCAGAGAACCACCAACTGTGAAGCTATTCCAGGCTACGCGCAGTGCGAAGCCGCCCACAGATTCCAATGGAGGCGTTTCGGCGCTCACGTAGTGTAACTCAGCGGCGCAATTCTCGCTGTGCTGGAAATACTTTCTCCGCCCGGCAGCTGGTCTAAAGCCCTGGGGACGATTTAGCGCCGGACACAGTAATTCACGGCGATAACGTCCTATAAACGTCCCCAGATATGAAAATATGGCGCCGCTAGCGCTTTGTTCCGGACACAGGCTTCAGCTTCGGGGGCGGATATAGTCAGACCAGGCGCTGGCTCTCATCCAGCGATTCTTTTATTTCTCCCACGACACGCCCACGCTATGTAGGCTCACTCATTTAGTTAGAAGTACTGTTTATGACTTCAAATTCTTTTCTTCAGCATTCAGACAAACTGATTCATGGCACGAATTCAAGATCTGATCTGACAGTTCCTATGTGCCCTAAAGACACCACATGCGAAAGGTATCTAGTGCATTTTTCCCTTCTTCTTCTTCTTCTGTCTTTGTCACACCTGTCAGGGCGTGTGGAAATTACTTTTACTTTCATCCGATTCTAATAACTCTTTTTGTGGCTCGATGAACTAGCCGATGCCACATCACTGTACATGTTACAAAAACCAAATCCTTACAAGTCCTGTAGACACTTTTCCAGTCTGACAAAAGTGTTCACTCGACAGGCGAGTGTGCGTTCTTTTTAAGGGATGACGGAAGGCAAGTGGGATTCAAAAATTTGATTTTTGGATTTTAGCGTATTTGAAATGTCTCGTCTTTCCTGCGTGAAATAGTTTTTGTTTATATAAATACGACAATTTTTTCGACGGATATGATGGTTTGCCTGACGCTGTGTGCAATCTGGCATTTAAAGGCCACGCCTTCCTTTTTGCGGCATGCAGAGATAATGCACAGCATATTATTTCATGTCTTCATGGCAACCCCAAAATTTGAATGAATGTTTGAACTCTGTCATTTGGAACCGGTTACCGAAAACTGTATTTGTCCAGCTTACAACCCTCAAATTTGGTGTTTATGATGCTATTTTATGCTTCAGTGATGGTGTAATTAGAAAATCGGATGTTTTGGAATTATTGGGCATAAAATCTAGTGGAAATACTGCAAAATACTTGGTGCATATAGATAAATAGAGAATCCGCAAAGCAGATATTGCTAATTTAAAATGCACGAAAGAAGCCAGACAAAAAAGAAGAAATTCCACGAAGATTCGCATATACTCAGCATTGTGTACTGTTGCTTCAAAAATGATGGGCCCCACCATCCGACTTGCTGACATGGTATACCACACTCCGAGTTTTTCACCACGAAGAGGTTCCTCAGTAATCGTATAGGGATTGCTCAGTATGGCGCCGGAAAATATTAGTGGTAGTAATTCTCACCAATAACTATACTAGAATTGCAATATTAAACTTTAAACGGATTTTTCTCAAAACTGCATTTTTTTACTTTCTGGTACCATTATTTGATAAACTAATGGTGTTAGAAACATGAAATTTGCTCAATTTGTAGTGCAGATGGTAATAAGTTATTACAAGTAAATTGAGAACCATCAAACAATCAGAAACTGTTTTATAATAATTAATGCTGAAAAAAGAGTTACATTTTATTAGTGAAAGAATAAAAAATTTTCTTCAAAATCATAAGAGGTATTATGTTCATTTTATTTGTAAATTGAGGCATATATATATATATATATATATATATATATATATATATATATATATATATATATATATAAAATTCATTGTTTTACCACATACTTCTTTTGAAAAGTGTACCTACTCAAGGAGTAAAATAGCATTGGCAGAATAGGGATAAAAATTTCCTTCCGTCTCCCCTTAAACTCTCTCGCAAATAAAAACCTTATGCCGCACTGGGACTCAAAAGTAGGACCTTTGCCTTTCGCGGGGAAGTTCTCCACCGACTGAGCCATCCCAACGCTCCTCACGACCAGCCTCACAGTCTCACTTCGACCAGAAGGACATCTCCTACCTCCCAAACTTCACTAAACCTTACCTGCAATCTTTTCAGATTCGAGTTTCGGTCCGGCACACACATTTTTACCTTTGAAGAAGTTTAATTTTTCCCTGTGTCTTCGTGTTCCATCATATTTGTAAGAAGTAAAGGAAGATTGGAGTTTAACGGCTCGTTGAATACGAGGTCATTAACAGTGGAGTGTGAGCTCGAGTTGAAAGAGAATCGATAAATAAGTGATATGTTTGATGTAAATTTATTCTGTCATTTCGAAGTTATGTCAATCATTACCTATGATCCATATTCATTGTAGAGTACGTTTTCTTCAGTAAATGAAAAAGTATTTGTTAGTGCATAAAGGTCAAATTATACGTTGTGTCGTAGACGATGGACGCAGCGCTAGACTTTCTGCGCCCAGAGGTTGAAAGTAGCACGCTTGAGTCCATTGTCGATCCACAGCCTTCTCCTGGACACCTCCACCGCTGCACACGTAAGTAGCGCCACCATCGAGCCGGCTTTAGAATGGGCCATCCACGCTAATTGTGGAGTGCACTTGGAGACTTCACAGTGTGAACAGTTTCCCTTTCTATTATTATTATTATTATTATTCTTTACGACAAACGCGCTTGTGTAAATGACTAGTATGAAGTAGTATATGGAATTGCAATAGAAAGTTAAGTAAACGACCTTGCAAATGAGGTTTTATCACAAAGTAACGAGAATGTTTGTTTATTCTTCAAGACTCTTTATTTATTAGATTAGATTAGACTTAGTTTTCGTTCCATAGACCCAAAAAATGAGGTGATCCTCTTGGGTGTGGAACATGCCAGAAAGTATAACACGAAAACATAAAACATTTGAATACAATACTTACTAAACTGATCATTTGTCGGGAGGTTGTCGAAATAGGTGAATACAATGCGATAAACTGGAACAGCTAATATTTAGAGAATTAACACGCTGTTCAAATGAAGCACTGTTATGCACTATTAATAAATTTATCATACACAAAACACCTAACCATGACTCTTGTTTGGTCACAACAGTCACCAAGTGCTGTCAAAACTGCAAGCTAACAGACATTTTCACTTAAGCTGGTTAACATATTCATCAATAGAGTAGAAGGAGTTGCCTATCAAAAAGCCTTTCAAACCCTGTTTAAATCGTGCTTTATCTGAAACCAAGTTTTTAACGGTTTCTGGCAATATATTGAAATGTGTGTTCCTGAATATTGGACCCCTGTTTTTCGACCAAGATAAGTGATTTTAGGTCTTTATGTAGATTGTTAGTATTCCTAGTATTGATACTATGTAGTTAGCTATTGGTTGGAAATAGAGATGTATTACTTGCAACAAATTTCATTAAGGAATAAACATACTGAGAAGCAGTGGTTAGAATACAAAGTTCCTTGTACAGGTTTGTACATGATGTTCTTTCAACACAAATAATTCTGAAAACAAGCTTTGCATCCTAAAAAATATTACTCAGTTTGATGAGTTGCCCCAAAATATGATCCCATATGACATAATAGAATGAAAGAAAGCAAAGTTTGCAAGTCTTTTTATATTTGTATCTCCTACATTTGACATCATTCTCACTGCAAATACAGACTTGTTCAGGCGCTTAAGCAATTCTGTAGTATGCCCTACCCAACTGAATTTACTATCGAGTTGTAATCACTGTCAACCCCTTCGATCTGCATGTCTTCATAGTTATACATATGCTGGAAGGAAATCTCTTACAGGTTCTGAACTGTATATAGTGCGTCTTCTCAAGGTTTGACAGTGAATTAGCTTCAATATTGATGTCTGTGAAAATTTGATTTGCAGCTATTTCTAAATCTGTGCTTTACTCGCTACTTACTGCAATGTCTGTATCATCGGAAAACAAAATAAACTTAGCATCTGACAGTGTAACAGATGAGAGGTCATTAATGTACACAAGAAAAAGCAATGGACCCAAGATGGAACCTTGAGGAACATCACATGTAATTCATTCGCAGTCCTATGGAGGCTAACTGCTTACTACACAGATATTTCGTAACGAGACCCTTTGTTTCCTGTTAGACAGATAATATTCAAACCATTTCGCAGCATTGCTGGTGACACCATAATATTCTAATTTACTGAAGAGAATGCTGTGGTTCATACAGTCATAGGCTTTTGATAGGTCACAGAAAGGGCCAGTAGCCTCTAATTTATTGTCTAATGAATTAAGTGCATTCTCATTGCAAGTGTAAATAGCTTTCTCTATATCAGAACAAAAAAAAAAAAAAAAAAAGTAAACTGTGACTTGGGCAATATATTATTTGCTGTCAGATGCTTGAGGAGACGCTTGAACACAATCTTTCCAAATATTATTGAGAAAACCGGCAAAAGTGAATTTGGCTGATAGTTCTGTGGTATCTCTTTATCCCCCTTTTTATAAAGAGGCTTAACTTCAGCACATTTTAGACCGTCTGTAAATGTTCCACTGATAAGAGATTGATTACACTAATAACTTAAGATACAACTCAACTCGCATGAGCACTCTTTGATTAACTTCGTTGATATATTATCATACCAACTGGAATTCTTAGATTTTAACGATTTTGTGATGGATGCTACTTCTCTGGGAGACGTGAGTGTGATTTCAATTATACTGAAGTTATTTTTAAAGACTGGTCTCAGGTATTCCACTGCACGGTTCACTGAATCTGATAACTCCAAGTTGTCAATTAATGGAGTACTTGTTTAAAATGTTTTCAACATTACAAGCACTTTTAGTCTCATTTATTTTTACAGGTATCTGTTCCTGTTCCTTTTTGGCCCCAACTGTCTCTGTCTTCATCTACATCTAGCCCATTGTAATTATCTTTTTCTCGTCAACATCAACTGTGTCCCCTTCAAACTGACCCCGCATGATATACTTGTTCCAGTGTTGGAGGGACTTCTGGAATTCGTTTATCTTTATGGTATTCAGCTCCTTCAGCAATTCTGTTTTCATCACATCATTGGTGTAAAACAATGCCGTTTCATGATACTCTTCTGCCTCTGGTATAGCAAGAAGTCACCTGGGGTCCACGTCCAGCGAATACGGTGGCTGAGGAAACATCACGAACAAGGATTGAGGTGAACCGGAGCATTATTGTGGTACCATTTCTACGAGTGATCCTGCCACAGTTATGGTCGTTTTCTGCGCATTGATTCATGCAAATGGCGCATAATTTTCAGGTAGTGTTCCTTTTTGACCAATCGACCATAAGGCATAACCCCATGATTTACTAAGTCATTTTAATCAAACAAAACAGTGAGAAGAAACCTCACGTGTGATCTCACTTGTCGAAATTTTTTCGGTCTTCGCTCTTAAGGCAGTTTTCATAGGGTCGATTGGGCCTTGGTTTCGACGTCATACTTGTATATCCATGTTTCGTCAGCTGTTAGATCTTATAACCTTCTTTGGAAGTTCCTTCGTCGACTTTATTCAGCAATTCTTGTGCTGTCTGCGTGACGTCGTTTCTGGTCGAAATTGAAGAGTTTCGAAATAAATTTTTGCTGTTACGCACGTTTCATGTCCAAACCTTTAAAAAACAAAAATTTGCTTGACGTGAGCCAAAGGATATGTCGACATCATCAGCAACCGGTCTGATAGTGATTCGGCGATTTTGCAGAACTATTTTCTTTATTTCTTTTGCATTGGCGTCAGTAATTGATGCGCTAGGGCGTCCAGAACAGTCGTCGGCTTGAACGTCTTCTCGATCCTCTCCACTTTTCGTACTCGTACTAGATGCGTCAAAAAGTCACAGTCATTATTTCGAATGCAGTTCTGCACTTTATTCCATTTTTCAGCCAAAGTGTAATGCAAATTATTTGACCCACCTTTTTCACAAGTAAAAATTCGCAGAACGCTCGAAAACACGCATAGCATTTTCAACTGTCAACAATAAACAAGATGTTCAAAACAGGTGAAAATGCAATCATACACCTGGAACATGTTTACCAACAAGATCGGAGTATAAATCCGGCGAAATTAAAAACTTTCCGTTACTTTTTGATTGTACCTCGTACATATTACGTGCGTTGCTAAATATTTACCTCTCTGTCTCAGCAGCCCCCTATTCATTGTCATCAACCCATGTATCGACGCTACATCATATGAATTTTCTGTCAACGCAAATAGATTTCATATATTTGGGACGTGGAGAGAAGTATTTTATCTGAATCAGAATTCCATTGACGTTGATGTTTTGTGAGGTCGGTGTACTGCAAAGAGCACACAATGTAGTCACTTACAACCGTTGTTTTTCCTTGAACTAGATGCGTCAACAAAACATTCATTACAATCTCTATTGGGTAAATGGACAGCATTGCATCAGATCGCTCAGATAGAGTATAAACTCTCTGTAAACTTTACCAGCTCAGTTTCCAAAGAACACGGGAAAAACATTCGGTAAGGAAGGTTTTTTGTGGGTTGTTGCAACAATTTTGCAACAATAAAATTTCTCCTGCAGCTTATTTAATTTATTATATCTATCTGAACGCTTAAAAAATTGAACACTCATTTAGTCTGAACTCTGAGAGACATCCATTGCACATGAACACACGTCTGTTTGTTGCACTGCGCAATAGAGTTAAATGATCACTTTTCCGAAACCATTGCACATGAACACACGTCTGTTTGTTGCACTGCGTAACAGAATTAAAGGATCACTTTTTCGAAACCCCGTAATTGTCTCCCATTGCGACGCATAAGTTTGAAATTTGGCTCAAAGGTGCCTACAACTTTCCTGTATAATGGTGCCAAAGCATGGCACAATGCCACGTCATCCTCAGGCTCGGCGGGAAAGAGGTCACAGCTCGGAAGTTCATGTAAGGTGGAGGTGGGTTAATGATGTCACATTGGCACCAAATTTCACCACAGTTCTGCTCTGCGACACCGTTGACGTGTCCTCTTGCTGACGCCTCCGCGGTGGAGGTCAGAACCACGACACTCAGCGCAGAACTTATGCGATTTCTAATGGGTGGTCGAGGAAACCATTTGAGAAAACTGCTGCTCAGAATCGACACGAAAATGCCGCAGCGTGTGGTTGAATAAAACACTAAGGGGCTCTAAGACACCCCCAGTCGTCAATATCCTTGATGTCATTAACCACATAACACTATTTCTAATATCGGCTCATACAGAAGAATCGTAAATGTCCATATGTATTCTTATATGTTGATAGTTGTATGTATGTGAATTCGTTTGTTGATGCAAATATGTGAGTGGGAGTATCACGATTCATTAGTGTTCAAGATATTGCTTTCTTTCTCGAATAATTTATGCAGCAAGTCACGCTACTGTTGCTGGATCCTGTTTTTCAGTTTCTGGTTGCATATTGTGTACTCCACCTCTTTTTACACTGAATTATTTCGAGTGATTTCGAAGGAAAGCAACATTGAGATTACTTAACAGCGTTCTTCGTTCATTGACTACACCTCCGTCAGTCTTGAATATATGATGGAGAGTCATGTGGCGTGGCATGGGATTAATAGTCTTATCTACAGAATAGTCTTATCTACAGAAAAGGTCAGCCAGTATTTGCGTCTGCCGCCGCCGTTAAATTGGACGCGGGCGTGACGGCATGCGTTCGCGACAGACCGTCATTTTATTTTAATTTCGTGGCCGATATTTATCAACAATGCTGCACAATTAATTAAAGAAATGCCATTTTGCCCCAAAGCACCATATCGGCTTTCACGCATGAAAGCACGTCAAACAAAAACGTGCGTTGTGTATTTCAACCACCGTTATCCGGAACGTGTGTCCAGTGTATTAGCCACTGCCTCCTCGCTCGTCTACCTGAGGCGCTCTTGTCGGAATCAGTTCGTATCTGTTCCTTGTGACGTCGCATCTGCTACTAAAGAAAATCCTATTACTTCTAACGGTCATAATGGTCTGTTAATGTGGAGTGCATGTATGCGACCAAACTGTCAGGACACATTCTATAACGTAACACATTACGAGATACATTGACACATGTCCGGGAACACTTTAATTTCAGCATTCATACTCATTTTCTACAGCTCACCAATGTACATTACTTGTGGGACAGACATAGCTACAGAACATTAGAGCATGCTACAAGAAACCCCTTCTGACCTGATATGTTCAAAACGCCCAGTTCCTTGCGTCTGATTAAGTTCGGATTTTTAGCTTGAGACTGAAAAGCTCTTTCTTAAAGAACACTCTACCTGCTCCACTAGGAAATGTGTGCACCTATAAGTGCTATTAAAGATGTACTTCATGCACGATGGAACTCCTCAACATTTCATCTTGAATTCTGTCGGCTTCTAACTTACAGAATCCGTGTGCGATACGTCGATGCTGCACCATGAATAAATACAGGAATGGATTTGGGGAATTCTTGTACATTTTCAGCAGCTATGGCTGGGAGGCAGTAGTTAAGGGATCGACTGGCACAACGGATGGTTGGCGCGGGCGGTGTTGATGCTTTGCAAACGGTTCTGAGAGGCAAGTTTACGACACCGCTTGCAGGCTATACGGCAAGGCCGGGATGGCACTGTGTGCCAACGAAAAGCAATCAGGGCAGCACAGGGAATCGACATGCTGTAAAGAACCCATATGTTGCAGTTACAATAACACCTAGTTACCAGGGTGTAGGGCCCGACGTGGGCTGAGGAATGCTATGTAATTATCAAAGTTGCCATCACCCGTTCCAGACCATGAATGTACTTAAAACCCTTGTTCGCAGGGCACATACGGTGTCGGATGCAGAGAATTTGCCTAAGGAACTGGCACATTTAAGGACGGTGTTCAGAGACAATGGATACTCGACCCGGCCCATTAACAGGGCCTTCTCAACTAGAGCCAGGAACCGGGAAGTGTATAAAGAGGAGAACGCGCCAGTCAAGTCCCTAGCTTTTCTTCCCTTGGTTGGAAATATCTCCTTCAAGATAGCGAGGATTCATAATAATTTTCATGTGAAAGAGGTTTTTCGTCTGCCTTCTGAGATTTAGGATTTGCTGGGATCGGTGAAGGATGGTTTGTTAAAGGCGGCAATTTACAAAATACCGTGTCAGTGTGGTATGGCCTATATAGGACAGACAACGCGTACAGTGGAAGAGCGTTGTACAGGACATCAACGTTGCACTCTCCTATTGGAACCCAGTAAGTCTGCGGTTGCGAAACATCTTATGAATCTGATGAACAGAGACAGTGGTTACCAATGAATAACACATGAAATCCCGTCTTCTCCCAAATTTGCTCGAGACGAAGGCGCAAGAAGACTTCGATAGCTGCTGCCAGTGACAATACCGACGGCAGCTGAATACTGCAGTTCCACCAGCGAGAGCGCTGCCGCTGGTCGGTGTGGCCCTTCTGTCTCCCCAATTGCAACGCATGCGCCGCAGTACTATCAGCGCACTATATAAGCTGGAGCGGAGAACGTCTTCGTCAGTCCTCGTTCGGCTCAGCTGAAGATGGCTTGCAGTTGTCCAGCCGAAATATCGTGCAATGAAGTTTACGACGACCGGCTGCAAGCCCGAAATCGTTTTGGACTGATCAACGTAGCGTTTCCCGACACTTATCCAATTAATACGCACACATATACACACACACACACACCCACACCCACCCACCCACCCACCCACCCACACACACACACACACACACACACACATATATATATATATATATATATATGTGTGCGTGCGTGCTTGGCTGTTGGAGGGGAGGGGGTGGGGCAGAAAATGTGTCCTGAAAATTAGGCGACACCTGCTACTGTATACAGAGAGAGTATATTATCACGATCTTACATTTAAAAAAAATGTAAAACTCTTTAATTGTTACGTTGGGAATAAATCACATTGATCCATTTTCGGTCGAACACTTGAGTGAAACGAAAACTAAACTCTATTATTTACACACTGACTTCTTGTCCTAATTTTCGTAGCCAAAAGAAGAACGTGAAATGGATGAATGGGGTCTCTAATTGAAAACTGTGGACTCCGGTTTTCCAAATAAGATTTTATTTGGTTGAATCTAATCCGGGGAGTTCGGAAAAAACTGTTTGTCATTGTGGAATGGTCCGAATTTTCTTAGCCAAACGATTTGTGGGAATCAAATTTTCTAGCGTACAGCAGATGAGGTGCGCCACATGTATCAGGAGACGTTGAAAATGGCAGACCATTGTTCAATGACATTATGTAACGCAGCCGCTTGCATTCTATTCTCAGGATGTTGCGCTTTGACATTGCGGCAGCCCGACGTGAACTTAGATCAAGTGACAAAATGAAACTTATCAGAGAAGTTTTTGAAATGTCGGAAACCGCCTGGAGGGGTGCCTACATTCCAGGATGGGGCACGAACGTGGATGAACAGTTGGTCACATTTCGAGGTCGCTGTCCATTTCGACAATGCTTGCCGTGGGAAACTGGTACGTACGGAATAAAGTTCTGGAAAATTTATGGCCGATCACTCATCTACAGCTGAATGTGTAATTGAGAACGGAGGAAGAGACCAGGACCGTGTTGTTTGGAGAGAATCTTGAGAAAACCCTAGTGACTCAGCCTGAGAAGATGGATCACATCACCTACAACTTTTTTTAATCTGTCGATTTAGATCATTATTTGTTGTCAGAAGATCTGACGTTAGTCGGTACTATTCGAAACAAAGGTGAACTACTTGCCGACATTACTACTCCTAAAGGACGTGAAGTACGCTCTCAGTTATTGGGTTTTCAACCAGATGTGACGATAGCGTCTAATGTTCCTAAGAAGAACGAAGTTGTTACTGTCCTATTGCTCTCTTCATTACCAAACAGTGGTATCACCATCAGAAGTTAAGAAACCTGACGTAATAATGATATCCTGTTATTTTCCGTGGACCTTTTGCATATTCGCAGTAATAATAACTGTTAGTGTAGAATGACTACCACTACCACTACCACTAAAAGTGTAAAACATGTGTTCATTCAAAATGACTGCAAACTTTATATAAATAAAACAATTTTGAAAGTATTCGTAAAAACAAAGTGTGGTGTCACCGCCAGACACCACACTTGCTAGGTGGTAGACTTTAAATCGGCCGCGGTCCGTTAGTATACGTCGGACCCGCGTGTCGCCACTGTCAGTGACAGCAGACCGAGCGCTACCACTCAGCAGGTCTAGAGAGACTTCCTAGCACTCGCCCCAGCTGTACAGCCGACTTTGCTAGGAAAGGTTCAATGACAAATACGCTCTCATTTGCCGAGACGATAGTTAGCATAGCCTTCAGCTACGTCATTTGCTACGACCTAGCAAGGCGCCATTATCAATAGATATTTTACTTGTGATGCCTGTACCGTCAGACCGATGTACACCAATTATTGATTAAAGTTACGTATTCTACCAGTTACCTCCTGTTTTTCTTGTCTTATTCCTCTGACCTGTTCCAGACCTCACGCCAGACTGCGTGAGCTTAAACGCGTGCCTTTCGGCTACCCGTCATAGTGGATTGGCTGTCGGGCCAGTCTACTACACAAAGGGTGGCGTTGACACCATAGATCAAAAGACGATGCAACAGTGTGAAGAGAAAAAGAAGAAGCTGGTCAACGATAGTTTTCTTGAACATGATGGGTGCAAGAGCAATGAAGGGATTCATAATTTGGATGATATTGGCTGTTGTTGTTGTGGTCTTCAGTCCTGAGACTGGTTTGATGCAGCTCTCCATGCTACTCTATCCTGTGCAAGCTTCTTCATCTCCCAGTACCTACTGCAGCCTACATCCTTCTGAATCTGTTCAGTGTACTCATCTCTTGGTCTCCCTCTACGATTTTTACCCTCCACGCTGCCCTCCAGTACTAAATTGGTGATCCCTTGATGCCTCAGAACATGTCCTACCAACCGATCCCTTCTTCTAGTCAAGTAGTGCCACAAACTCCTCTTCTACCCAGTTATATTCAATACCTCCCCATTAGTTGTGTGATCTACCCATCTAATCTTCAGCATTCTTCTGTAGCACCACATTTCGAAAGTTTCTATTCTCTTCTTGTCTAAACTATTTATCGTCCACGTTTCACTTCCATACATCGCTACACTCCATACAAATACTTTCAGAAATGACTTCCTAACACTTAAATCAATACTCGATGTTAACAAATTTCTCTTCTTCAGAAACGCTTTCCTTGCGATTGCCAGTCTACATTTTATATCCTCTCTACTTCGACCATCATCAGTTATTTTGCTCCCCAAATAGCAAAACTCCTTTACTACTTTAAGTGTCTCATTTTCTAATCTAATTCCCTCAGCATCACCTGAATTAATTCGACTACATTCCATTATCCTCCTTTTGCTTTTGTTGATGTTCATCTTATACCCTCCTTTCAAGACACTGCCCATTCCGTGCAACTGCTCTTCCAAGTCCTTTGCTGTTTCTGACAGAATTAAAATGTCATCGGCGAACCTTAAAGTTTTTAGTTCTTCTCCATGGATTTTAACACCTACTCCGAACTTTTCTTTTGTTTCCTTTACTGCTTGTTCAATTTACAGACTGAATAACATCCGGGAGAGGCTACAACCCTGTCTCACACCCTTCCCAACAACTGCTTCCCTTTCATGCCCCTCGACTCTAGTAACTGCCATCTGGTTTCTGTACAAATTTTATATACCCTTTCGCTCCCTGTATTTCACACCTGCTACCTTCAGAATTTGAAAGAGAGTATTACAGTCAACATTGTCAAAAGCTTTCTCTAAATCTACAAATGCTAGAAACGTAGGTTTGCCTTTCCTTAATCTTTCTTCTAAGATAAGTCGTAGGGTCAGTATCGCCTCACGTGTTTCAACATTTCTACGGAATCCAAACTGATCTTCCCCGAGGTCGGTGCAGCTGTGAGTTATTAAACTGATAGTTTGGTAATTTTCTGAGGGAATTTCGCCTGTCTCATACATCTTGCTCACCAGATGGTAGAGTTATGTCAGGACTGGCTCTCCCAAGGCTGTCAGTAGTTCTAATGGAATGTTGTTTACTACCGGGGCCTTGTTTCGACTTAGGTCTTTCAGAGCTCTGTCAAACTTTTCACGCAGTATCATATCTCCCATTTCATCTTCATCTACATCCTCTTCCATTTCCATGATATTGTCCTGAAGAACATCGCCCCTGTATAGACCCTCTATATACTCCGTCCATCTTTCTGCTTTCCCTTCTTTGCTTAGAACTGGGTTTCCATCTGAGCTCTTGATATTCATGCAAGTGGTTCTTTTTTCTCGAAAGGTCTCTTTAATTTTCCTGTATGCAGTATCTATCTTACTCCTTACATTTGTCCTCTAGCCATCCCTGCTTATCCATTTTGCACTTCCTGTCGATCACATTTTTGAGACGTTTGTACTCCTTTTTGCCTGCTTCACTTACTGCATTTTTGTATTTTCTTCTTTCATCAATTAAATTCAGTATCTCTTCTGTTACCTAAGGATCTCTACTATCACTCGTCTTTTTACCTACTTGATCCTCTGCTCCCTTCACTATTTCATTCCTCAAAGCTACCTATTCTTCTTGTACTGTATTTCTTTCCCCCATTCCTGTCAATTATTCCCTTATGCTCTCCCTGAACCTCTGTACAACCTCCGGTTCTTTCAGTTCATCCAGGTCCCATCTCCTTACACAAATATCAGATATCGGCTATCAACAAAAAATTGACACTTTGGACTTTGTTCATAATAACGAAAGCAAGTAGCAGGGGTAAAAAAATGGTTCAAATGGCTCTGAGCACTATGGGACTTTACATCTATGGTTATCAGTCCCCTAGAACTTATAACTACTTAAACCTAACTAACCTAAGGTCAACACACAACACCCAGCCATCACGAGGCAGAGAAAATCCCTGACCCCGCCGGGAATCGAACCCGGGAACCCGGGCGTGGGAAGCGAGAAAAGCAGGGGTAAAGAAGTCGCCGCTATACAGCTCCCGATATTTGTAACGTGTGACCAACGGCTACGTAATTTCTGAAGGTGCTCGCATTGGTCGAGTGAAACATGCAAAATAAGGAAAAAGTTACATGCGACTTGTGGTGGCTCTACAGTTTTAGTTGAAATGGAACTTCAAGGGTTGAGAAAGATGCCATGTTGTTTCAATGATTACAAAATTGATTAAAATTTACAACAAACTTGGTGGTATGAACTCACTTTTCAGTATGATCTTGCACGCTCTCTGGCCTACATGTGTGCACGGGAAGAAATGTTCCATGCAGCCACTGTATCCTCTCCTGAGGCAAGTGGGAAAACAATTGTTGTAACAGCTTTCTCATATCTTGTATACTGGCCTTCGGGTGGACCTGACGTCTGTGCTAGTCCCACATACTTTCTGTCGGGGACAGATCTGGAGATCTTGCTTGCAATATGAGTAATTTAAGAACAAGCGGACAGTTCGTAGTGACACATGCGATGTCGGGACGACTATTGTACTCTTGAAAACCGGTACCGCGATGCTGTCACATGAGATGTAACACATAAGGGCACAGGATGTTTGAGACTATTTCTTTGCTTTCAGAGATCCCTAATTAAACATGACATGAAGTCATACCCTGAATGCTCTCAAAAACATGAAACCCGAAGTAACACCGACGTGTTTCTCCACAGCAGCGCGGCATTAGCCGAGCGGTCTATGTCGCTCCAGTCATGGACTTTGCGGCTGGTCCCGGCGGAGGTTCGAGTCATCCCTCGGGCATGGGTGTGTGTGTTTTTCCTTAGGATAATTTAGGTTAAGTAGTGTGTAAGCTTAGGGACTGATGACCTTAGCAGTTAAGTCCCTTAAGATTTTACACATTTTTTTCTCTCTCCACAAAAAAAGAGCGTACGGAATTGTGGGACAACATCGCACCTTAAAACTTTTCCGCAAGACGCCGCAATAGTCACCGACGATGGCCATCCACAGTAGTGTAGAACTAGGATACATCGACTGAGCACAATGCGGCGCCATTCATCAACAGTCCAAGCTTCCCAGTCGCAGCACTGTCACAAACAGAGCCGTTAATGTTGTGGTGTCAACGGAAACCTACGGATGTAGCGTTAATTCTGTAGTGCAGGTCCTGTTAGCGTCGGACCAATGGTGTGAGCTACCACAGAATGTTGAAAGGAGTCCATTACCTGTTGCCGGATAGCAGACGCAGATGTAAAACGGTGCCGATGTGTGTGGTGTACAGTGCGTCGATATTACCTTGTGGTCACCAGAGTTGGTCGACTGGAATCTTGACGACGAGTATGGCTGCCCTCACGTTCCCACGCAGTCCAACATCGGGTCATTCTCACATCCGAATATCTGACAAATCTGGCTTTTGCACGATTTGACCAGCCGGCCAAATCAGACCCACAATGAGACTCCTATCAGACTCTGTCATATGGTAACAGCGCTGTCTCACACGAGCACTTGTAAATTAGGCACTCATCTGACATTGTTCAAGTGTCTTATATACCCTTCTGGCCTAGCACCATCACTAAGCACAAATGGCTCTGAGCACTATGGGACTTAACTGCTGAGGTCATCAGTTCCCTAGTACTTAGAACTACTTAAACCTAACCAACCTAAGGACATCACGCACATCCATGCCCGAGGCAGGATTCGAACCTGCGACCGTAGCGGTCGCGGGGTTCCTGACTGTAGCGCCTAGAACCACTCGGCCACTCTGGCCGGCTCACTAAGCACAAATAACACTAACACATTCGGCTGATCGTTCTGCCTGTCACAAAGAACTGAAAGCGTAATTATTTATGTACCCGACGATGATGTATATCTGTATGAAGATACATTGACATCCGACCGAGTCTTTTGGGAGCTTACTCTTTTCTGATGACACAGTGTATGTAGTGTCCTCACCTATACTGTAGAGTCTTGTACCAGAAGAATCGCCGGCCGAAGTGACCGCGCGGTTCTGGCGCTGCAGTCTGGAACCGCGAGACCGCTACGGTCGCAGGTTCGAATCCTGCCTCGGGCATAGCTGTGTGTGATGTCCTTAGGTTAGTTAGGTTTAACTAGTTCTAAGTTCTAGGGGACTAATGACCTCAGCAGTTGAGTCCCATAGTGCTCAGAGCCATTTGAACCATTTTTGAACTAGAAGAATCAAGGTAGAGGATGTTGTTTGGTGGACGATATTCTCTTTCTACAACTGCACATATGTATTAACATGGTTCTTTATTTAAATTAACAGGAAGCTACTTATTTTTAAGAGAGTCCATGTGCTGTGGTACAAGCTCTTCCGTAATAGTCTTCTTGCAGACAATATCGGTATTCTAGCTATTACAAACTTTAGTATCGCTATGCGTATAGTACAAGTTCTGCTACGTACGCTAATCTGCTCGCAATGTGCTGACAGAAGCCAGCTTGGAGTGCGAGCTAGTGACTGAGCTATTGACTGACTGACTGTACTACTGACTGAGACGAAGCCCTCCAGTCAGCAGTTGCGATCTATATACTTGAGGTCGAGGTGGCGTGTTGCTTGCGAGTCTGTCTTCGGGCTCTCTCCTGGTAGGAACGCTTGATCCAGCACCGATATTCTTGCTACATCTGTGCTTACAGGTGTGCTGGCGACGGATTGCGCCAGCACAGTGTATTTTACCCCTCCTACATTCAGAACATGCAGATGTATGTTCCACTCGACATTGTTGAAGGCCTTCTATCAATCAAAAATTACAGCATCAGATCTCCGATTCATCAAGCACTTTAGAATATACTCTTCTCTTCTTCCTTTTGGAAAGCTAGAATTTCAATTTTAAATTCATAATTGTTTACTTATTCCACCAGATTCTTTAGTTCAGACTACTGTTTCATATACCGTATATCTCTCAAGGTCTTGTTTGCTATCGTTTCATTAATACCGTTCTGAAAACTAATCAACTCTCTCGCCTCTCTCTAAAGCTTAAAGCTAAGCAAACTTCCGGATTCGGAGCGCTAAAAATCGTAAAATAACAGGTGGAATTTAGACTTGTGTAACGACCACACCTCGAGTACGTACAGTGCCCAACGGTTTTGCCTAACTTCTCATGTATGAAACAAGTGCAGTAGCACCTACCTGCCGTCCTAGGGCGCCACTAACATTACTCTGCCTATTTCTTGGTTTTTGTCTCTTTACCTTCACAGTCAGACAAGGCCTCCTACATTTAAAACTTCACTGACGAATAGTGTGGCCCTACCGTTTACATGTAGCAGAAGTATACGGTATATACTCTGTCCCATGTGTCTAAAATAAGCACCCATTTTTACCCTATCAGAATTCTTCGAGGGTCCTTCGCAGTCTACGGTTTATACAGCCTGGGCCGCGGTCGGGGTGTAATCTGTTGCTGATGCTGCCTACCTGCTTCGTCTGCCTGCTTGCCTGCCTGATGTCTGTCGGCCGCCACCGCTGTTGTCGCAGGTCCATCTACCTGCCTGCCTGTTAGCCGCCGTCTGGGGCTCGCCGCCGGCGGCAGAGGATCTTCAGCCAACCCGTTTTCCCTTCGTCGCCCAGCCGCTGCCCAGAGGAATTCGCCAGACCGCCTTCACCACCTGCCGGAGGGGCTGCCACCCCCTCTCGCTAAAGGCTCCCTTGTCGACGCCACAGCCGCCATCCTTCGCCGCCGCCACTGTCCTCGCTGATGCCGCCGTTTCCCGTCCTAGCCACCGTCGCCGTCACCACCGTCACCGTCTTCACCCCCCACCTGCACACTACTACCATGTCCCACCCCACCACCTCCATCATTTTCACCTCCTCATCGGCTACTCCAACCACCGTCACATGGAGCCAATCCACCGCCCCCAACCCCTTCCTCCCTTCCCACCTGTCCACCCATCTCCTTCACCTTTTTCAGCTGTCAGTTCTCCCGACTCTCCGTCGCCCTTAGCTGTTGCCCCATCGCCATCTTCAGACTTCCCACCTTTACTGCATCTCCTACAGAAGGCTCCCAGCTGGCACGGGTTTCTGCCTGCTGTATCACAGTCTCTGTGACATCCATGAACCCACCCCCAGCATCACCTGCCCCTCAGCGAGGACCTGTCCCCCACCACCTATGCCTGCAACTCATCCCCCAGCCCCCTCCCCACCTTGCCCTGTCCAAGAAACCTACTAAACGCCATAATGTTGACCCTACCCCCACCATCTCCACAAAGAAAATCCCTGATCCTCACGATCCAACCACCCCATGTGCATGACCCTAGCCTCTACCCCTACACATCTGTCCTCTCCAATCCTGACTCTCAGTTCCTCAACACCTGCACCCACACCCTGGCCACCTGTAAATGCTTCCCCAGTCTCCCCATCTCCTCATTCCTCAAAAGGACGCCCTCATTAAATCCCCCAATGCTTCCTTCACACCGATCTCCTGTCCGAAATCTCAGATATCCAATGTGGCTCACATGCCACACCCCATCCTCTTGCTGACAGCCTCAACCTCTCTGATGTCCGCTGGCCTTCACTGCTGTGATCATGAAGCTTAGCCCTGTGGTTACGACATTGAAATCCACTCAGCACTTGGCATCTTTAGTGATGCCGGGCGAACTTACCTGATGCGCCTCTTCACCAAATCCTCCATCAACTGCCTCCTTACGGAGGGAGCCCTAACCTACAACAGACATCATTAAGTGGACACATCCCATTTCCCTCTCCAATTCTACCACAGCCAAGGCTGCCTAAAGTACAATGACCATGTCTCTGGTACCTGTGAGAGCCCCCCTACCTGACCCCACTGCAAATTTTCCCACTTCTTGAAGAACTGCCCCAACCTTGCCTCTCTCCGGTCCTGTAATACCTGTAACGAACCTCACCCCACCTACTGCTCGAAATGTAAAGCAAAACATCCTCTCATCACCCCTGAGCTCACTGTCCCCAGTCCACCACGACGATAACCCCATCCACCCCAACAACTTGCTCTGCCTTCTCCCTACTGCTAAGAACATCATCCACTTTGTCGCTATAGTCCTCCAAAACATCCACTCCTTCCAACACTTCCTCTCCTAAATCACCCTTGCTACCTGTTCTGTCTTCCACCTCACCACCTACGCCACCTACTCACAAAACCAGGCCCACTTCACCTTCTTTACCCTCACCACCCTTGTCTAAATCTCCCCTACAACGATGGTAACATCACAGATTCCTTTACCATAATATCTGCTCCCTGCCCACCCACAAACTACTCTTCCTCCACACCTTCCATCGACACTGCGTGGGTGCCTTCATCCTAAATGAAACCTTCCTTCAACCCTGTATCTCCATCTCCACACATTACACACTACACCGCACTGATAACTCATACCCCTGGCATGTTCCAGGGCTGCACCTCCCTATTCGGTCTCAACCTCTCCTCAACAATCCTACCTAGCATCTCACCCTCAGCCTCTTCTTCCCAACACTTACTGTCACATGTGCCACCATCTACATCCAGCCTCATACCCCCACCCCATAAGATATTCTGGCCCACATTTACTGCACCTTCTCCACCTACTGCTACCACCAGCCTCTTCTTCCCCCACCCTTACCGTCACATGTGCCATTATCTACATCCAACCTCATACCCACATCCCATAAGATATCCTGGCCCACATTGACTGCACCTTCTCCACCTATGTGATTGCCACAGACCTTAATATCCATAGCTGTACTCCTGCCGAACTCTAGTGGTGGCATCAGTTTGTCACCACCATCCAGAGAGACCAACTTTTTCTTCCCCAACACACCTGACCCAAATCGAACACCAATCTCGATGTAATACTAGCCTGTCCCAACTTTCTTGGATGCATCAATGTGGATGTCCTTGACATAATTGGCAGTGACCGTGAGCTCATCCTCCTCATTATCTCTGATGGTCACCATCCTCACCCTGTTCCTCGCCCTGACATTCCTCCTAAAATTGTCCACAACTACTCCTGCACCAACTGGGATGCCTACCAGGACTCCATACACACCCAGGTTGAACGTCACAACCCTACCCTCCAATCTCCCAATGAACTCCCCCAACTCCACCAGACCTTGTCTGATGCTGTCACCACCCATATCCCTACCAAAGACATCCACCCTCACCAGCCAGCCCTGACCCCACAGGCTGTCCTTCTCCTTGATGGCCACCTGTTTTCTGACAATTTCAGTAAGGCCAATCACTTTGCCTCCCACCTATCTGATGTCTTTTCCATTCCCTCCTCCCCAACATCATTGAACATAGGGATACTTCCACTCCGCCCCTTGCACCTAACTTCCAGTACTTGGGGCACACGCCACTATCAGGACTTAACACTTCCATTACTACACAGGATATCAGCCTCACATTATGCACTAAATGCAATAGTGCTCCTGGCAATGACTGCATTACCTACCAACATTTCAAACACTGCCCTCCCTAGTTCCTTGCAGTCCTTGCCACCCTCTTCAATGAAATACCTGCCACTGGTTTCTACCTTGACCTGTGGAAACCACCCATACCCTGATGTTCTCAAAACCCAACAAGCCTCCATCTGATGCCTCTTCCAATCGCCCTATATGTCTCACATCAGTGTTCAGCAAGCTCTTGGAATCCATCCTTACCCACCGCATCCATCACTAATAACACCACCTCCTCCCCAACACCTGACGTGGCTTTCAACCTTCCTTCTCTGCTGAAGACCAACTCATATGCCTCACTCATCTCCTCTCCCTCCAGCTTAACTCCCATTGCTCTGCCATTTTTGTCTCCCTAGACCTTGAGAATGCCTACAACCATGCATGGTATTCCGGTCTCCTGTTTAAACTCCAGACCTATGCCCTTCCTATGAACTATGTCCATCTGACTGCCTCCTTCCTCTCCTGCCACCCCTCTTACGTTACCATCCATAATGCTAATTGCCGCATCTTCTACCTCTCTGCAGGTGTGCCCCAGGGCTCTGCCTCCTGTACATGGCAGATATACCCAACCCCCCACCCCCCCCTCCAGTACTCCTCCTGCAGTATTCTGATGACACCCCCTTCCTTGCCCTCGCTCCTACCCTTCAATGGTCCCAACGCCTTCCTCTGAATCACCTTGACCTTTTTGCCACAAGGTATAGCCAGTGGCTCCTCTAAAGCAATCCATCCACATCCTATGTCGTACCACTCACTCCTTCCAGCTCCTTGATTTTTCCCTTACCATCTGTGTCGCCCTGTCCACCTCTACCCCACCCTCACCTCCCTTGGACTCACCATTGACCATAACCTCACCTGGATCCATCATCTCTGCTCTATCCAATTCAAAGCCCACAACTGCCTCTGTCTCTTTAAACTCCTCTCTGGCCAGACTTAGAGGTTGAACGCCTCTACCATCCTCCACTCCTACAAATCCTTAATCTGTCGCATCCTCTATTATGCAAGACCCAACTGGACATTACCCCCCCCCCCCCCCCAAACTTCTTTAAGTCTCTCCAGATCCTCAAGCACTATGCCCTCCGCCTCACCTTCCATATACACCTCCTGTCCCCTATGTGGATCCTCTATGACCTGATTCCTTTTCCCCATCTACTCCTTTTCCTTGAACATGTCCATGTCCTCTACACCTCCTTCCGACTTGATTCCCTTCATCCCCTGGTTGCTCCTCTCCTATCCAACCCCCACCCACTGCTTGCCTTCACTGTTGTGTCCCCCCTAAAGTCCACCTCTGCACCCTTCATCTCCATTCCTGAGGTAGATTCCATCAACTCCCCCTCCCAGATGATGCCCTCTCCCCTTCAATTTATCCCTCCTATCAACTATGGTCCTCACCTCCCCCTCCCTTCCTCTGTCCTTTCCTCGCTCCCTCTCCCCCCTTACAAACCTTTTTTTCTCTACCTACCCACTCCTTGACCCCATTTCCTCCCACCGAGTCCTCTTTCTTTCCCCTCCACTGTCTTTCCAACTCGTTTCTTGCTTCCGCACTGCTCCCACCCTTTTTCTGTGCCCTCTTACTCCATCGGCTCCTCCCCTTTGCCCCCTCATCTGTCCAGGTCCTCCCGCCTCATACCCATATGCCTTCGTATAGTGCAGTCTTTCCTGTGAGTGTCAGTGTTGTGTGCCCCTTTTTAAAGTGCTGCGAACAGAAACCAGACTGTCACCGTGTTTTTTAATTGTGCCTGTCTGAGTGTTTTTAATCAGCGTCACTAACCTCTTAATTTTTTATATTTTCTTCAAAACATTTTTCGTAGTTTTAAACAGTCACCGTTTTATCACCACTTTTTATTGCTATATCTCCTCATCATGTTTTTTAACTTTATCTGTAGGCTGCAGAGCGGCGTATTACGCTGCTGCAGCTCGCCGCCCCCCCCCCCCCCCCCCCCCTCCCTCTGGGAGGAAACCGAAATACAATAAAGAAAAAAATTCTTCGATGTCCAAAACGCTACAGATGAATAGATTCGCTGTCACAGAACGGGTTCGGCTCTAACGTTTCGCACTCGAGTGCCAACGGCTCTTTCATCTGCTGTACGTTTCCTGGAAAGCTTCGGCCGATTTTCTTGGCCACTTTACTGCCTTTGTCGAAGTAATGGACTGTAGGTGCAGGCCTCTTTACGTTTTACGTGACGTGGACGTACGACAAGAACCCGAAACGGTGAAGTAAATCAAGCAAACTGAGTGTGAGATGCCATTTTTCTGAAGACGCAATTCAAACTCCCGTGCGTTTTCTTAAAAGCATCGCTTTTTTTCTCTGTTATTATTCAGGTAAATATCCTGAAGCCTCAGATTATTAGACCATTTATCTTTTCATGTTAGTGGAGCGAATTCGGGAATGTCAGCCTTTCTCGAAAGACGAAAAGGAATTTATCAAATTTTTAATAATCATCTCTTTCATCTCCTCCCGTTTTCTTTATTTTCAAGAGAATAATTGAATGAGTTTTCACTTCGATGTCACGTAGCCACAATTATTAGCCAGTACTTCTGTCAATATGATCCAAACAGACACGACGATTCGACTGGCATTTTACCTCCACTGTTCGTTGGTTTTACGAAAACTAGGACGTTTTGGATGTTATTCAGAAATGAACCGTCCTCCAGTGCAGATACGATAATGAGTTTAACACCTAAACTCTGCGTAACCACTCCGCGCAACCGAGTCTGTTGGCAAGTCGCAGCTCGTGGCAAAAGTATAAAGCACAGTACCAGAGGTCTCATGAACTGCGCCTTTGTCTCTAACTGTAAATTTGTGTGTCATACACTCTGACGATATTATGTAGTCAGGCTGTCCAAAAGTAACTCAGTACCAACCACTGACTCTACGCAACGTTAACGGTGTTGTTACTGCAGTGTACTCGTGCCATGGACTCTCCTCATCCATTAAAAACCAATTAAAAGGAATATCTACAATGGAAAGTCTAAGTACATTTTTCCATGGTTTCCAACAGGTCTACCAGAAACTGCTTACAACCAGTGAACGCACTAACAACACACTTCGAACAGGTGTTCATGACTATTAGTACATGTCAGGAAATTAACTTGTGTACGAAAATAGCACACTAGCTTGTGTCACACACAATATGTGCAGTTTCATGTTCTTTTCTAAGTGTGCTTAAGACATACGTTCTAAAACTAAGAACGACATAAAACATCTTCCGTTGATGCGTTTCATTATTTTTATTTCAGTATTTGTTATCAATACTTGCGACAGAAACTCAGTTCCTCATATTTAGCAGTTGTTTCCTGCCTGCCCAACATTTTTTAACTGTCTCATAATGTTGCCACTTCCGGTTTTCGGTCAAGACTGTACTTGATTACTTGTAGCGTTTTCTTAGGTATCTCTACAACAAGAGTTCATCTCCGTAATTAACGATTTATGAACATTATTCTTTGCAATTATTCTTTCGTCACACCAACGTTTATTGATATTCTATTGAAGAATGTTCAGAAAACCACTTAATTAATACTTATACTCTCATCTAGTTCCTTTTTTAGTTTATTGTGTATCCATTATATTTCATTTACTTCCCAAGAAGTCGTTATAGAACTGACGTAATTTTCTGCCAGATCAAGGTGGTACAAGAGGATTTTAAGGAGACACTTGATGAGTGCATGTGCGAGTGTGTTTCCAGTCCCGGCGTGTACCTCGCTAAGAAAGCAAATTTCGACTAGAACCATATGTTGGCACAAACACAGCTGGTCATTACAAAAAAGAACAAATGGCTCTGAGCACTATGGGACTCAACTGCTGAGGTCATTAGTCCCCTAGAACTTAGAACTAGTTAAACCTAACTAACCTAAGGACATCACAAACATCCATGCCCGAGGCAGGATTCGAACCTGCGACCGTAGCGGTCTTGCGGTTCCAGACTGCAGCGCCTTTAACCGCACGGCCACTTCGGCCGGCTGGTCATTACACTTGTAACACCAGGAAGATTAGCAAAATTACGATGTATTACTTATTGCGCGTGTGTAAGACTGTAAAAAGCACGCATGATTTAAAATTTAGGTGTTTTGGGGATGCAGTAGACAGTGCTGTCGCCTCTGACAGCAACAATGGCTCTAATGTGCCTGGCCGTGGTAAGCCAGTCCATGCTGTTTTTTCGGATGCATGCTACAGTTCGTAAAAGTTTCCGGCTGGCGTGTCTTTGAGTGCCAGTCACTCGGAATGTAATGAGTAGGTGATGTCAGTGGATGAGGGATCTGGAGAGCTACTGGTCAGGACAACATTAGCTCTAAATCGAGGCGTACCAGCGCAACATGTGCAACAAACCATCTTGCGCTATGACTTGCGACTTGCAAGGAATCCGTTGGGTTAGAGGTCGCAGTTTCAATCTTTAGTAAGGTGATGTTGAAAGTGTTATGTTAACAATTACTACAAGTAAAATATTAGCTGCTAATGACTCACCATTTGCATCAAGAGGACGACAGAAAATTAGTGTCTGTGAGTTGGAGAGATCAACCTCCTATGCGATGTATATTCCACACTTCACAAAATATACGTCGACATTCAAGAAATGTTCAAATCAAACCGTTAACTTGCACCATGAACAACGAATGAAAAATGGCCTGCCGCAGTGATCGCATCATCAAGATCGAAGGCCAACTCCTTGGGAGTTACAAAGCGTGCAGGGCATCAACTGCATCAAATGCACATTGGTGTAACGGGTGAGAGAATATGATGGAATGCAACCGAGTGTAAAACAGTCAGTGGTGGAGCCTCTCGTGAAACAGACTATCCTCTAAGCCTTAGCTGTAGATAGTGAGATAATGTATTTTATAGGCCCGAAAAAAAACAAACATCTAGAGGTTTAATTTGTCCAAGGTTCCCGGTGGCATGAATTGCAATGTCACACACTTTTCAGGAGGGATACATTGCTCTAAAGGAGTATTATCTTTATACACTGACCAGGAATCAAGCAAAAGCAAGTTGTTTTGACCAGCTATTTGCCAAAAGAATTGCTCATAATGTGGTTGTAGTTCTCGTACGCCATTTTCTCACCATTGCTTGCTGTGATGTAAGTATTCCTTGCTGCCCTTGGAAGATCACGCACACGAAAAAGAGTAGTAAGGGACGAAGCATGTCCATGTTCTCGCAGCATAATAAATAACATTCCAGCTAATTTACCGTGCAGATTAACAGTCGGAAAAATTGTACACAAATATGTTGAGGCATTGAAAGCATTGATACAACTTTCATGGTACCTCTAATTCCCAAGATTTGTTTCACATATATTTCCCCTTCAAATACCGATTGTTTGGGAGTTGAAAACAAATTCCTTACTGAACGATAGGATATGTTTATTTCTCTTCACAAATTTTCGGGACGATTCTGCAGTTTATTGTGCATCGCTAAGTTGACGCTTTGTTTGAAATTTCGTTGTCTTACGTCTTCCAGTTGTGTTGCACTGTTTGAACTTACAATTTGATGTGCATAACTTAGTAGGTCACCATCATTCATATACTCTGAATTGTATCGAGAATCCTTGAAACTCGAAAAAATCTGTTTTTGGAATAACTGCTCCTTGTCCTCCCTTGAGTATATGTAGTTTTCCTGATACACTACACAATGATTTTCCCGCGGACTTACTCTAAATCTTTTCGTAATTGTTTTTTTTACTACACTGCGGATGATATCCCATGCATGTAATCGTGTTTAGTACCCACTTCTTGGACAGCGACTATACTTTAGTACGTTTCGCTGGGGATGGAATTTGTGGCTCCCTGTCCGACAGGGATGATAAACTACATGGCTCGACAACGGTTTCAGTATCAGTTTCACTTCTAAAGCAAGTGTCATTATGACTGCACACCTCATGTCCATTATCCGTACAGTCGAGCGTATACGATACCACACATTCGACTGACTCTACTTGCAGCAACGCTAATACATTATCTGCGACTTCTTTCTCACTTTGTTCTCCTTTCTGACGAAATGTCAATTTCGACAACTCTTGTTCTATGTAGGAAGGTTGGAACCTTAATAGTGGCAACTATTTATTTACAGCTCGTCCAAAATAGATACGTGTTTAAAATTTTTACTGACCTTCAAAGTAGTCACCAGTATTGTGCACAACCCATTGCCAGCGATGTGGAAGTCGTAGGATACTCTTAGCAGAATGAAATTACCTTTAACAAATGGGAACTTTATTCATGACAGCCTTTTCAAAAACAGATTTAAAATTTATAAGCATAAAAGCACCCTCTAAATATCAAGTTACAATTTTATTTAGAGGCGGAAAGAACAATATTGACAGTATGAGCCTTCGGGCTGAGAAGCTTGCCGCTCCCTTTCAACACGACCGTAGTCACGATCGCTGATAACAACCTCTGAAAGACTACACTGGTGCAAATCCGAAACACACCAGATTACCTTAAACTAAAATTTTAACAACTCACACAAACACATTAACTACGCACCCCGTAAGAGGAATGGAAATGGTACAAACATTCACACTAAGAAATTATTTGCCACGAAAGTGCAATTTGTTTTTAAAAGGGCTCTTACGGTGGAATGGTGGCAACTTTATAAAAACGGCTATTTAAATAAAACCCATGAAATTCAGACTTACATAAAATGTACAACATGCTCTACATTACACATATACCGCCTCGCAAGATGATAGGTAAGATAAAAACATATTTCAGGAATTCAGCCTTTACACCTTAATTCTCTAAATTCGTTAACACCGAATCCGACGAGGATGACAGAGGCAGCTATTAACGTATGGCAGATTGAAAGGGGGATTACTGAACAAGTAGACCCGCAGATTGCTCTAAGCCTCCCCAACTCCACAAGGGAAAAACGGACCACCCGATTCACAAATACCCACTTTCTTGCGGTTGGATAAACGGAGAAGAATGGTGGGACGACCCCAAAACAAAGCGGCTGGTTACCTCACCAAGAAAACAAGTAGAATTTAACAAGTAAATGAAACAATAGCCGGCCGAAGTGGCCGTGCGGTTAAAGGCGCTGCAGCCTGGAACCGCAAGACCGCTACGGTCGCAGGTTCGAATCCTGCCACGGGCATGGATGTTTGTGATGTCCTTAGGTTAGTTATGTTTAAGTAGTTCTAAGTTCTAGGGGACTAATGACCTCAGCAGTTGAGTCCCATAGTGCTCAGAGCCATTTGAACCATTTTTGAAACAATATATCTCGAATCCCTTAACTTCTAATAAACTGCGATTTCTAGCGAAGACCTGACGCAGCACCACCAACGCTCTCCCGAACCGTCCGCTGCCAGATGCTTCAACGGGCGCAGGAAGGCGCACCGATCTACCGTCTCACGGCGTCGAATCTCGACCCGCCCAGCCCGATGTCGTGGGTTGAATCCTGTTGCCCTCGTGTCAACCGCGAAGCCACTACCCCTCGCTATCAGAGGTGTACAAATTCCCCTTGCAGCCTGCTTGCCCCTAGCTCCTCTGCAACCATTCATGCAGGTCAGCCTGCCGCGACGTAAACACAAGAGTGCGCGTGTACTGAGGCATAGTGGGCAATGCGGGCGATACGGGCTCCCGCAAGCCCGGGCTACCTGGGTTCCCGCAAGCCTGCCAAGCTTCACGGGACCCGCTCAGCTTGCTGCGCCTGACAACAGGTTGCGCTGTCAAGCTACCGTGACTAGAGTAGCCAGGTAGTTAGCCTGCAGTTCATTTATCGCAACGGTGGAGGCAGCACAATGAATAGGTCGAACTTTACTGAGTTTGAAAAAAAATTGACAACTGGCGAATACATGCTGGTAACGAAACAGAGCACAAGTGCCGCATGGGAAACGTTTTCGTGTGTTTATGAGGCCGCTTCAAATATATCGGTAGGTGTGTCTCAATGCAAACTATGTAAAAAGCTCTTAAAAACTTATTCGGGACATGTGTGCAAATTTGACAAGCAGTTCCCTCACTCCGTAAATATCTTGAAAGAGGACAAAGATTTAGTGGCCGAAAAGTGCGTCGAAATGTGTGCTAAGGACCTGAGACCATTTAGTAGTATAGAGGGAGAAGGATTTCTTAATTTAGGGCAGACACTGATCGACATAGGTAAAAAATATGGCTCAGTTGATATTAAAAATATTATGCCTTCCCGAGTGACAGTAGCTAGGAAAGTTCAAACCTTAGCTGATAAAGTGCGCAGCAAAATGCTCCCAGATATAGTACATGCGATTCGTTCTGGTATATGTGCCAGTACAATTGATCTATGGACAGACAATTACAAAGGGGTGCATTACATGTCCGTGACAATGCATTACATAAATTCAGACTGGCGTTTGAATAAAAATGCACTGATGTGCTCTGCGTTTCCTGACTGCCCAAAAACTGGCTCGAATATTCGAAACGAGTTGGAAGATGGCTTAGAAACAATGGGTGTTTCTCGTGAAGACATTGCCAAAATTACGTTTGTCACAGACCAGGCCAGTAACATTGTCAAAGCTCTCGAAGTATATCAGCGTCTTCCATGCATGTCTCATAGTATAAACACAGTCTTGAAACATGTTCTGAGCGAACAGTTTTTGAAAGAAAATGTTCCAAATATATTAGCCATTGTAATTTTATTCCATCTAAATATTATAGAACCACTTGTGAAATATGTATGTTGAGAAAATGTATTTTCAGGACATGAAACCTTTGAAACAAGCCGCTGATGCCTTCCTAGAACAGAAAATGTGCGTTAGTATGTTGCATAAAATTGCAACGTTTATGGTGGCTAACTACCGCACATTAAGAAAGTTAACCGAGGATGAAAAAATTGAAGTTTACCAAGCAGCACGACAGATGTGTGCTGAAGGTAAGCTCCTAAGATAATGCATATATTCTTCATCTACATGTACATGGTTACTCTGCAAGACACACGCAAGTGCTTAGTTGAGGGTTCATCGAACCACTTTCAACTTATTTGTCTTCTTTTCTCGAACTTCGCGCGGGATAGAACACCTACAGCTCTCCGTCTGAGCGCTGCTTTTTTGTATTTTACTCTGATGATCATTTCTTCTAATGTATATGGGACTCAACAATATCTCTTCGAATTCGGAGGTGTAAGTTGGTGATCGAAATTTCATATATAGATCGCGCCACGTCAAAAAACGCCATTGTTGTAATGATTACCACCCCAACTCTTGTGTAATTTCCGCGACACTTCCCCTGTTTTACGATAATACCAAACCAGCTGCCCTTATTTAGACTCTTTCGACCTCTTCCGTCAATAGTAAGGCTCTCCAACTTCGTAGCAATGCTCCAAAAGAGTGTTTTGTCATTAAAACGCCTGCTGCACTGGAAATTATAAACGTTTAAAGTCGAAAGGCATGTCGGTCGGAATCTTAGTGATACTGGAATCAAACTGTCTTCACCTTTGTACTTTCCTTTTAAAATTGTGGCTTCGATTACGTTGTTCTTTAACTTCTTCCCCGCAAGCCGGGTGCCATTACAAAGACGTGGCTGGTTTACCTTTCGCAACATGATTGCCGATCCGACTTAATTACAGATTGGGAGGCGGTAATCCGGGGAAATCCAGCGAATTTAAAAATTCCGTAGGATAGTTGAGTACATCATCTTGGTTAGTAACGGAATAAACCGACTTGTATGTCAGCAATTCGCCAGGTGTCATATTTTGAATCTGAAAATTCATTTCGTTAACATCAAGGTTTTTTGCAGCCAATATAACACGTTCACTCAACCAAAAATGGTTTGCAACTGTTAAACGACAATTGCTGAGCGCGAATTATCCAACATGATGACTGCGAATGTGTCAGACAGCTCTGAAATTTCGCCCGCATCTCGTGGTCGTGCGGTAGCGTTCTCGCTTCCCACGCCCGGGTTCCCGGGTTCGATTCCCGGCGGGGTCAGGGATTTTCTCTGCCTCGTGATGGCTGGGTGTTGTGTGCTGTCCTTAGGTTACTTAGGTTTAATTAGTTCTAAGTTCTAGGGGACTGATGACCATAGATGTTAAGTCCCATAGTGCTTAGAGCCATTTAGCAAGCTCTGAAATTTCAAAAAGATCATAGACACTTCGTTTAAAAGAAATATATATATATATATACACACTCATAGACAAATACATATATATACATACACGCACACACACACACACATACACACACACACACGCCCACACACACACACACACACACATATATATATATATATATATATATATATATATATATATATTATTATTATTATTGGTGTTTTGCCCTTAAAGAGCGCATTTGGACTAAACTACATGGCCAGTTCCTTTTGCTGCCTTCCTTGCTGCCCAAACTTCCCTCATTCGCTCGCTGTGTTTCTGTTTCCGGTCCTCTGTCCATGCTTCTTGTCGGCTTCGTGTCTTCGGCTTCATCTTGATTGCCTTTTTGGTTGCCCATATTTCTTTCATCTTCTGGCTGTGATTTTGCTTGCGTTCTTCGGTCCATTTTATGCCTGTTCGTTTGTCGCATTGTATCTCATGTAGTTTACTTTTCTTAATGATGTTTCTGAACTTTATTCTGTCGTTTATTGTGTCTGCTGTTATGTTGAGCTGGTTCAGGTCGTTTTCTACCTCTGCCACCCATTTGTTGTTTCTAGTGGTTACCCAGTCAAAGATCTGTTTGGTCAGCCTGTGTGATGGCATTCTGTATAGGTGTCCATAGAATTGTAGTCTGCGTTTTCTAATCTTTTCTGTGATTGTCTCCGTATGTTTGTACAGTTCCTCTGTAGGTTTCTTGATCCATATTCCATTGTTGTTAGTTGCGCCAAATATTTTCCTAAGTATTTTCCGTTCTACTTTTTCTAATTGTCTGATACGTGTATGCCCTCGGATTAGTGTGGTCTCTGCTGCATATAGTGCCTCGGGGAGCACCACCGTGTCGTAATGGCGTAATTTGGATTTTTGTGAGATAGACTTCTTGTTGTAATGATTCCACACTACTTTGTATGCCTTGTCCAGTTTAGTCTTTCTTTCTTCATTTGAGTCTCTGTTATGTCCACTCATTTGTAGTGTTTCACCGAGGTATTTGAAGTTTGCTGTTTTGTAAATCGTGCCATACTTTGTGTTCAGAGATGAGAGTTTCTTTGTGCTCATAAACTGTGTCTTTTCGTAAGAGATCTGTAGTCCAGTTTTGGAAGCGATTTCGTGCAGTTTTTCAATAGCGTCTTTTGTTTCCTTTATACCTTTCGCGACAATCGCCAAATCGTCTGCAAAAGCCAGGCATTTAATCTGTAGGTTTCCTAAGGTTATCCCCTGTTGTGATGTTTCCCATTCTCTTATGACCTTATCTAACACCAGATTGAAAAGGAGAGGTGAGAGGCCATCGCCTTGTCGGACACCTGTGCGAATTTCTAAGGGCTCTGATAGTTCCCCACAGAACTTTACTTTGGAGGTCGTGTTGGTTAAAGTTTGCTCTATGATAGCCCGTGTTTTGTTGTCTACTTTGTATTCTGCTAGAATTTTGAAGAGAGTTTTCCGGTCGATAGAGTCGTACGCCTTTTTGAAGTCAACAAAGGTAATGATCAGGTTCTGTTTGTGTTGTAAAATCATTTTCAGGTTCCAAATTTGTTCCGCACAAGACCGCCCTTTACGGAAGCCTGCTTGGTATTCCCCAATCAAGTGGTCGGTTTGGCATTCTAGTCTGTTCAGTAAAGCTTTAGAGAGGATCTTGTATGTGACCGGTAGTAGGGATATTCCTCTGTAGTTGTTCGGGTTAGTCTTGTCACCTTTTTTGTGTAGTGGGTGTATCAGGGCAGTTTTCCAGTCGTCAGGAATTTTCATGGTCTTCCAGATGTCTCCCAAGATCCTGTGGATGTCTTTGGTGAGTTCTGGGTCTTGTAACTTCCAGATTTCCGCGATGATGCCATCTTCTCCTGGTGCTCTACGATTCTTGAGTGACTTTATTATTTCTTTAACTTCTTCTAGAGTTGGAGGTTCACTATCTGGATTGTATGTGCTCGTTTCTGTCATCATTTCTTCCATGGGGGGGTCCGTGTTGAGCAGTTTTTCAAAGTACTTTGCCAGAATGTCACAATTGTTTTTGGTATTGGTTTCTAGGGTTCCATCCGGTCTTCTGAAGCACAAGTTGGGTGGTTGATATCCAGTCATATTTTCTCTGAACGTTCTGTAGAAGTTTCTTGTATTGTTCTTCATGAAGTCTGATTCGATCTCTGTCAGTCGCCGTTTGTCATACTGTCGTTTTTCACTGCGAATGATTTTGCTTGATTGCTTCTGTGTTTTCAAGAAGTTCATCCAATTCTCTTGGGATTTATGGCAACCAAATTTTTTCCATGCACTGATTCGTTGGTCAATAGCTTGGTCACATGTGTGGTTCCACCAACGGTGTTTCCGTGTTCGTGGTGCTTGTGCTAGTTTCATGGCCTCTCGGATTCTTCGTGAAAGTTGTGTCCAGTCTGTCGTTTTCTCCATTTTAATTTTGTGTAATATTTGTGTCTGGTTTAAAGTAACGTATTCTGGATCTGGTCTAACAATTTTGTTCTTCTGGAGCTTTTTCTTGGGCAAAGGACGAATCCTGATCTGTAGTAGGTGGTGGTCTGAGTCGAAGTAGCCTTTACGGGTGTCTATGTTCAAAATTTCTTTTTGTGAGTCTTTCTGCACTATTACGTGGTCGATTTGTAGTTCTTGCTTTCCGCTGGGGAATTTCCATGTGGTAAGTTTTCGTGTTGGTTTCTTGAATTTTGTTGACATAATGGCGAGGTCGTGGCTTTTGCAAAAGTCTATCAGATGTTTTCCGTTTTTGTTGGTGTCCTTGTGTGGAGTATGTTTTCCTGTGATATGTCTGTATATCTTTTCTTTTCCGAGTTTGGCGTTGAAGTCTCCCAGTATTATTTTGACTCTATGTGCAGGAATTTTTCTGATAGTTTCTTCCATTGTCGTCCAGAAGTCATCAATTTCGTCCGGGTTTTTCCTGTTGTAGTCATTAGTTGGTGCATGTGCGTTGATTATTGTGTAGGATTTATTGGCTGATTTCACTGTGATGGTGCTGATTCTTTCGTTTGGTGACGAAAAGTCGATTATGCTGTCCGTGATGGACCTGTGTACTGCAAATCCTGTGCCAAAAAGCCTTAGGTTTTTCAGTTGTCTCGATGGTTTTCCTTTGTATATTCTGAAATTCTCCGTGTTGAAATGGTCTTCGTCTGTGAATCGTGTTTCTTGCAGTGCACATATTTTGATTTGAAATTTTTCGAGAGTGTCTGTCAGTTGTTTCATCTTTCCTGTCTTCATCAGTGTGTTCACGTTGAGTGTGCCGATGTAGTGTTTGCGTTTGGTCTTGAGGGAGTTTGAGAAGCTCCGATTCTTCTCATGATGTCCGTGAGCCCCCGGAATCCGATGCTCACGACAATCCCAGTCTATTGACTGGGGCCCGGGGTAATGAGATTTTTCTCGTTGTACCATCATGATGTTTAGTAGTTGGATGTATGGCATGCTGCCGAGTACAACCTGACTTTCCAGATCAGGAGGTTGGTTGAGGCCGCCACTGACATGTGGAGCAGACGCCTTTTGTAGCCGCCCACTGTGGGAACAGACGCTACTAGTAGTTTTGGTCCGCCCCGAGTATTTCATTTCCTCGGTACCACCTATATCTAGGAGGCATTCCCCTATATATATATATATATGCACATGTAAATATTCAAAAACCTTCTCCATGGAAACATGCGTACATAGTGAACTTTCATGGTAACCCGCAAACGATGTCAAAATCTTTTGTAAGGTACTCTCTTCAATGTACTGTCCGAAATTTTATGTAGACAGTGATGTTCCTCTTGATGGTCAAGTGTTCAAAATTTCTTCAAGATCGGAATAAAATTGTAGGTTGGTGTAGAAGTGTGTAAGTAAAGTACCCTCCGCCATGCACCATTCAGAATTTTAAGCAGACAGCGCCCTTCATCCTGCTTTGAATATCAAGTGTGCCAAATTTCATCAAGATCGGAATAAATACGTACAATTTGTCGAATTCCGTTATGTAAAGGAACCTCTGCCATGCACCATATGAAATTTTATGTAGACTGTGACCTTCCTCTTGGTTTCAAGGTATAGTGTGCAAAATTTCATCAAGATTGTATGCAATACAAACACACGGACACAATGAAAACGCGCTTTCAGTTTTTGTCAAATTTTCCAATTTTTCAGTCGATTTTCGAAAAATTTTATTTCATAAAAACCTTGTCCTGAGAATTACGAACACAGAAAAAAAAATTTTGCCGAACTGGTCCAGGCGTTCTCGAGTTTTACGCTTATCAACACATTTGGCAATTAATTTTTATTTATATAGATAAGAAGCCCGAATATACGCGTAAAGGAAGAATATACAAATAAAACCAATATTTTTTTACCTGAAATTAATACATATATATAATGTTGGGGTTTGTCTTTTGGTGCTCAGGTAAAATAAAAACTTTTGATTAACGTTCATTATACGACAATGACGCGCGCAGACTAAACGGCTGCGTAGCGCAGCTCAGCAGTAATATGAGCAGGCAAGCAAGTTTCCCGCAGCCTGCCCGGGTTGGGTTCTGCTTGGCTTGGCTGGGAGTGAAGCAGCCTGCCCGTTCTGTTGACAACGAGCGGCGGCCTGCCCGCCTGGCCACCGGGCAAGCATAGGCGGGTTAAAAGCGGGACATGTACACCTCTACTCGCTATACGGCGCGGCCCACTGGACTGCTGTGGCGACCTCACATGCGCCGACGCTCGAGACGGACAAGTCATCTTGTGTCTCAATGCGCAACCGACCAACCGATCGATCCAACTGCCAATGACCATTGCCTGAGCAAACTCGAGCAGACTGGCGGCCTAGCGCGCAGACTGAGATGCAGAAACTAAAGCCGTCGGCACACGGACCGTGCTGTCGATCGTTAACGTTGAGCGTGCCGAGTTCAACGTGCTGCTGAACACTCAGGAACGATATGACTTGTGCATACGGTACGTGGGCCCCAACGTCGTATACGCGATCGCATCGCACTCCTGCGGCGGATGAGGGAAGCTTCTAGTTCGTAAATCACAGTATTTACTCAACGGGCGCGCGTAAAATTCCCACGTTACCTCTATTAAAACGCACATTTCCTCCACCGTCCACGAAAAGGAAAGTACCATGTCCAATCAATAAAGACACAGACATAAAAAACTCCATTACAAACAGTGCGGTACAAATTTGGAATACTTCTCCGCATAAGATAAACATTATTTCACCATTCCCACATTTTAGTAAAACCCCAAGGTGAGTCTTACTGGATCACTGTTCTTACCCATTAGCAGAATCCGTGCAACATGTGAATTACGAAGCGTAAAAGAAAAAGGAGAAAATATCTTTATACAAGTAGCGCAAGCTGCTCTGTAGATCAAGCCAATCGAACAAAGTCATCCCTCAAAAAAAGGTGAACTTATATTTACATAACAATAACTATTATAGTATATACTTATATCAAACTAATAATAAAGTATCAGAACCTAATAAAAACGCGAATGTTAGGGAAAAAAAACTTGGATATACTAAGAGGCGAACCTCCGCCCTATTAATCATCTCCGTACAGGTCAGTGACGCTACTCATTACACTTTTTTTTCTTTAATGCTCTACCATCTTTTTTTAAATTCATTTTGTTCGATATTGTTCGTTGCGTTTGGTCTGGTCGGACGTCACAAGACATTCGTTCAAGTTCATCGTTGATTCTTTGACTCAGTTTTTTTATTACAGAGAGCATGCAGCCCTCTGACCGAACACGCTTTTTTTCCATTTTGTTCGTTGTTGATCGTTGTCTTTGGTCGTTGCGGACGTCACATGACATCCGTTAAAGTTCGTTTATTGATCCTTCCACTCAGTTTTTTGTTACAGTGGCCAACCAGCTCCCTGACCGAACACGCTGAGCTACCGTGTCGGCTTTGCGAGGGTCTTTATCAGGGGTAGAAAATACATCGCAAGAACTATTTCACGTCGGCATTCTCTGGAGACTGCCGAAACACACTGAGCTACCGTGCCGGCTCCTAAACCAAACACCACCACCACTTATGTCTAAATATATTGTATTACAGCTTTCTGAAAACCTTAATCGTAGATATGTTACCATTTGAAATTTAATTATAACAAATTGTACCAAAAACAATGCGTTTTGAGTGGACCTTCAGTGTGTCGCTGACTTCAAATAGCCTACTCTCATAATACGCAAGTTACAATAATTTTTTTGCCACGAATATGTTGTTTCTCATTATTTTACTGGAAACGAATCACACAGTTAACAACGGGTTTTCCAGTGATTCTCAATTTGCTGGTGCTCAGAAACGGCATATATACATATAAGCTTGAAATGAAAGCCAATATGGCGCCTCACAAGTCTGTACTGAAGGGAGACGGTGTGCGTGTGATGTAGGTGGCGTTGTGCCATCTCATTGGTCAACGCACGATCAGAATATCTGACATGCCAGATATTGCTCTGCACGTTCGGAAAGACTCCCGAACGTGCTGTTCCACGCTATGACGTCAGAAACTCGGCACGCTCAACGCTCAACGTTCGGATGCACGGTCCGTGTACCGACGGCTTAAGGCCCGACCGGGCGACTACTCGCTGAGTTCTCTTACTGGCGGAGTGGAAAGACTCTCATTTTGCCGGCTGTAAAGGTTGATACGAACGACAGACATACCTGCACTCCGAACGACAGATAGACGCTAACTGCCTAACAAATGCGGACGAGAGACAGTCTAGCAAGCTGGGGACGAGACTGACCCAGACTGACCCACTGGAGAGCTCATAGAGCCGCTTAAATGCACGTGAACAAGCAACCTTTCCCCTTTCCCAACAGAGGGAGACACCAAAGCTACGACTGCCACAGCGCTTCACTGCCAGAAACGGAGGGCGACTGCTTCACACTACGAGCTGCGGCGCGCTCTCCAAAACAGCAATTTTTACCACGACTCACCAAGGAGTTGTCAGTGGCTCGATACTTAAATGCAAGATAGTCTCCCATCTAGTGAACAGTAAAGCGAACGTTTTCTGCCTCCGAAATTTTTCCCTCTATTCCGTTGATTGTTCTCAGGAATTCTTCTTCCTCTTCCATAATGTGTAAATGTCACAACTAGCTGCACACTGAGCCTTCACTTGGTTTTCCTCTGTCAAGTCAATACAAAGTTCACACGTAATGAAATCGACACTGCGCATTACGGTGTCTGCATCAAGTGTACTGATTATCTCATCAGCAACCGATGCACCTTGACTTTTCCTGTGAAAATAAAAGCCGAATTCTGTGCTTAACCTGAGGTGCCGAAGGGTTGTTATATAAATGACTAAGTCCCCAAATTATTGAAAAATAATTTTCCGGACAGTCTTGACTTACTCCGGATGTTAGGATAAACATTCCTTTATCTTTCTCTACTTCTTCAAACAGTCCTACAAGTGGTGTGATGGACGTAACACCCTTTCTGAAACCGAGCGAGGTGGCGCAGTGGTAGCACACTGGACTCGCATTCGGGAGGACGACGGTTCAATCCCGTGTCCGGCCATCCTGATTTAGGTTTTCTGTGATTTCCCTAAATCGCTCCAGGCAAATGCTGGGATGGTTCCTTTGAAAGGGCACGGCCGACTTCCTTCCCCATCCTTCCCTAGTCCGACGAGACCGATGACCTCGCTGTTTGGTCTCTTCCCACAAACAAACCAACCAACCCTTTCTGAAATGGCAACAATTCCTTTCTGTTTCCAAAGCGCATATCATGACAAGCATCTCGAAATCTTTTTAAAGTGTTCTCTTGAATTGAAAGATTCCGAGCGAAACTTCTACGAAGAGGCTCAAAGGGAACTCAAGAATTCAAAACGATTCGTTGACTAATTCAAATAAAATACTTCCACGTTCATTTCCTAGAACATACAATAGAGTTTTAGGAGTGCAGTGAGAAAATAAACGAGCAACCATCCTAGCACTTTGTGGCGCTCTATCTGTGACACCGATGTGAACTTCTGATAAGTGGTCTGTTATACTCAGGTCACCTTCCTTATTGTCTAAAGGGCTCTCAATTAACATTCGTTAAAACTGCTCCTTCGTCCAAAACGTGGTTTCTAAGAAGCTTAAGTAAGTGACGCACATCGTAGAAAACCCAGATCTTCCTTTCCTTGTCCGTTGGATTTGTGAAAAATATTTTGGATGTGTCGACGCAATGCTCATTCCCACTCTAGAACATATTCCTCACACGTGACGGCCGCAACATGTAGCCCTGAACGTCTAACTTTCATTATTACACCTTGGAACAGGTTAGCGGTCAATGCCACATCAAAATCATAATGAAGTGGTTGCATCCAAAACTTAAATACATCACGAACCATCAACACTACTACATTGCTGTAAGATCCTAAAATCTTGTCTTCGGTCGCATCGTAGCAGAAGCGGCCGTCAGTGTCCATATCGCAGTTTTCTTTTCTAAGACAGTCTTTGCTCTCACAACTGTCACAGCTCTTTCCGAAACACCTGGATTGCAGTTGTAATTTCTTGTCTAATTCTGAAGTGTTGCATGGCAGGGCAAAGGAATGTTGTGCTTTCTCAGGTAAGTACAATCTTTTCGAGAAAGGACTTTAAGGTTATTGCGTTAGCAATATGCTGGGAACTCTATTTAACCCGTCTCTTGCGTTGTAATAAACAGCGAAGTTGTCCAGGAGTGAATTATTTAATTAATACATTTTCTAGTAATTTTTGAGGGCATTTCTCTTGGAGAACAGCGTTTTCTTTTTTACTTAAAAATGCACATGAACAATCACACCCGCAAGAAATTTCTTTTTTTGGTGAGGTTACCGGTTTCGATCTGTTTTTGACCATCTTCAGAACCATGGTGGTAGACGGTGGCGGTAAATGGTGCAGATGCTACGACTCAACGAACGCTCGCGCCTCGCCATCTATCATCATCCGGACGAGGATGGTCTAAAGCAGTCCGAAAGCAGTAACCTTATAAAAAATAGAAGTTTCTTGAGGCTGTGACTGTTCACGTGCATTTTTAAGTAATAAAAAATACATTTTCTACCTTCTTTCTTACCGCACTTTCTTTGACATTTGTACTTAATTTTCTCTTCTTTTTTTTTCTTTTTTAACAAGACTTATTTCTTTATTCTGTGTTTTGATTTCTGCGCCCTTAAGTCTTACATCAATGAGTTCACAGATGGGCACTGTATTTGGTGTTTGGTCCAGTTTCCTCTTCTTTGGGGATACAGATTCCAAGGTTCCAACCGCTGAGGTTCGCACATCTCTGTTTTCAAAGCGTGGAACTCGTTCTCGAGCGTCGCGTTGCTTCTAGACTGACACGCGCCATTCGTACGCTGCCTGCTGTCTGCCGGATGACGTCACAGCACGAGGGGCACTGTGGGAAGCTTGGCCGCGGGCGCAGCCGGAATGGCCTATCTTATACTGTCTAGAAGCCTTGGGCAGAATCGTTGTCGGCTCTTCCTTCTCTGCCGTCGCGTCGAGCGAAACCGCAACAATGTCCACCGTGCCGACAGCATAGGGAGCCACTGACGTCGTCTCACTCCCCATGCAACTTGGCGTTGATGGAAACAAGCCTACTTCCTTATTCCAGGAAATGACGTGTGTTTGCGACCCTTCAGGCCCTAGAAAGCAGCATGCATGTTGTTACGGTCTTCCTGAGCCCAGCGGAAACCATATTCGCGTGATACATGTCGGTTCTTGGCCAATGTAAGCAGGAATATCTCGGAACGATAGACCTCTGTCTTCACAGACTTGTATCCCGGAGGATAGGCGATGTTGATTTTGAGGAACACTACTGAGAAAATATAGGGAGCTGGTACTTGAAGCTGACTGCAGAACGATTCTACTGCTGCCAACATATATTTTACGTATGGATCTGAAGATACGAGAAGTTAAGACTTGTGCGGAGACATATAGGCAGTCGTTTTTCCCTCGCTCTGTGTGCTATTGGAGCAGAAAACGAAATGACTATTAGTGGCACAGGGTGCCGTCCGCTACGCACCGTTCTGTGACTTTCGGAATATGCAGATATAGATGTACACCTTGCCGCTGTCGAACTCCGACACGTGTTGATACGCGTTTTTCTTTCTTACACAACAACTTACACGAACTTTTCCCAATCAACCAACATTCAAATGCGATTTCTGAGTGGCAAAGTTGTTGCGTCACCTTGCTCCACATACAGAATATGGTGGCTATGTTACTACTTACGTTGTGCGCTCGCTCTGAAATGTTACTAATCTGCGAATTGTAATCTCCCCCCTCGTTTCGACTTCTTTCTACTGTCGACATTTGAGAGGAGCGAAGATTACAATAAACTTTCTAGTATACTCAGCTTATCATGTTGACATGGCCCCAATTCCTTTTGTTTAGCCGGCCGAAGTGGCTGTGCGGTTAAAGGCGCTACAGTCTGGAACCGCAAGACCGCTACGGTCGGAGGTTCGAATCCTGCCTCGGGCATGGATGTTTGTGATGTCCTTAGGTTAGTTAGGTTTAACTAGTTCTAAGTTCTAGGGGACTAATGACCTCAGCAGTTGAGTCCCATAGTGCTCAGAGCCATTTGAACCAACCTTTTGTTTATGGGTCTGATTCTTCAGGCTGAAAATGTCACATCAGATCCTCACGGCTAGTCTGAACTAAATAAGTCTGAAATTGTTGCTGCAGCAGTTTTTTACGTAAATATATTTTGTCACATTTTAGTATCTCATACAGTATTTTGATTTTTCTCATTAACAAAGCCGAAATTACATTGTTCGCACAAAAATATGTCCAATCACATCGGAGGCATGCTTACGACTCCTACACTCTGGGGAAATAATGTTACAAATGGTTTACACGTTTCTTAACAAATGAATTTCTATTAGTTTCCGTTACGTTACTGATTTCGGTTTCTGTATCATAAATGAATCCAGAAATAAAATAATAATCTGTACAGGATTGCGTAATTAATAATAGAAATTTTAAGTGTGCCAATAATTAGTGACTTCGAATGTTTCTATAAAAATTATTTTAACTGTACATTCAGAACTAGTGTTTATCGATGATAATATAGAGGCTAAAATATTTTGTAAAGTAATTCCTATTCACAGATTTTAGCTTCAAATATAACATATTGTGTATAAAATTATATGAAAGTTTTCAGAAAAGCAGCTGTCAAATTTCGAAAAGTAATGCTGGTATCGACGACTACTGTTGAGGAAAAGTAATTGCTAGAGGAGGATGTCCTGTTACAGTATCCACACTTGTAGCCTCTTCCTGTCAATTTTCTATTTGTTGCACGCCACTTCCGTGGGGTTGCAATATTAGTAGCCATCAGAGTACGTGTATTCGACTGGCATAACAAACCTATTTCAGACAAAAAGTTTATGCTCAGAGTGCGGCTGAGTCATTATTTGTGCGTCAAAAATGTCAGCAAGACTACTCGACTGCTTTACGCCGACTACTCGACTGCATTACCGATGTGTAATGCAGACAACTAAGAAGTGGGACAAGCAGTAATTTCCAGGAGAGTATAGGTACGTCCGATCTTAGTAGATTCTAAAGTCGTGTACGGGAAACACCTAATGGATTGGTGAAGTCCAATGTGGTCGGGATATAGATTGAAACTATTATCACAGGCAAGTATGTACAACATCACTTTCACAATACTGTAAAACGATGCCTTGTTGACAGGAATATTGTTCTGATTACAAAGTCATGCTTTCTATAACTTAAAACAAAGATACACTGGTAGCTAACAGTATACAGGGTGGTCCATTGATCGTCACCGGGCTAAATATCACACGAAATAAGCGTCAAACGAAAAAATTACTTCTCTAGCTTGAAGGCGGAAACCAGATGGCGCTATGGTTGGGCCGCTAGATGGCGCTCCATAGGTCAAACGGATATCAAGCTTTTTTTTTTTTTAAATAGGAAACCCCATTTTTATTATATATTCGTGTAGTACGTAAAGAAATATGAAGGTTGTAATTCGACCACTTTTTTCGCTTTGTGATAGAGGGCGCTGGAATAGTCACAAACATATGGCTCACAATTTTAGACGAACAGTTGGTAACAGGTAGTTTTTAAAATTAAAATACAGAATGTAGGTACGTTTGAACATTTTATGTCGGTTGTTCCATTGCGATACATGTACCTCTGTCTACTTATCATTTCTGAGAACGCATGCTGTTACAGCGTGATTACCAGTAAATACCACATTAATGCAATAAATGCTCAAAATGATGTCCGTCAATCTCAATGCATTTGGAAATACGTGTAACGACATTCCTCTCAACAGCGAGTAGTTCGCCTTCCGTAATGTTCGCACATGCACTGACAATGCGCTGACACATGTTGTCAGGCGTTGTCGGTGGATCACGATAGCAAATATCCTTCAACTTTCCCAACAGAAAGAAATCCGCGGACGTTGAGTACAACGCCATTCCGTCATGCATTGAAACATCTTGTAGTAACATCGGTAGAACATTACGTAGGAAATCAGCATACATTGCACCATTTAGCCTGCCATCGATAAAATGGGGGCCAATTATCCTCCCTCAGTGTCGTATATAGATTTTCGGTGCCTACAGTGTCACGTCTTTCAGTGTCACACAAATTTTTATTTTTAAAGGGTATCACTTAAGACTATTTCCATGGGTTCGCCCCTCAAATTTCTCCCTCATATCACAAAATTGTCGTCTGATGGGGTACAAACTGAAAAAACAAATTCCTTTTAAAGCACAGTTTCGTATATAATTTATATTCAAAACCTTACACCCTTGTCACAGAACAAAACCTATATCGAGAATACCTTACACAAGTTTAAGGGAAGAAATGCTTCTGATGATTTTTACAGTATTTATAGAACATCAAAATATGAACAGGCTGAAATCAACAAACAGTACATGAGACTATGTTAATCAATTCAACTGTAAAAAGCTAAGGAGCATATTATTAGCAGAATCAGAAATATGCAAAAGTGAAATGCCAAAATGAGCACTTCTCAACTGGGAGTAAATCAAAACAATCAGAATGGCTGAAAGAGAGCACAAGAACATGAGCCATAAACGACTAAGAGCTAAGCAACTAAGCAAATAAGAGAATAGGCAAAAATGAGATGCCAACAAAATGAGTGCTGACCGAACTCCGTCGGCACTTTATATACGGTTGCGCTCGTGGCGGCACCTCGCTGCCCGTATGCAACACGCGCGCCTGCGATCGCAGTGCACTGTTAGCGCTCGCGACGGCGTCTAGCGGGCCATACGCAAGTTGTGAGATTGCTGTCACAGGTCAACCCTTAATCTCATGGAGGTAAGAATAAGGGGAGATGGCGCTACGTATCCCAGCCGTACTACGTTTTAAAGCCATGGGGGGCGTGGCTCGCTGCCATGACACTCTGACCAAAACATTGCCAGTGTGCTATAGCGCTGCGTGTATTACAGTCGCTAATTGCACCATATACGCATGTAACGTCATCAGATTGGTTGTTTCAAAGTTTTTGTTTAAAATAAAATCTCGTAAAGGTGAAATTCCACGTTTCTTCTGATTAAAAATAGTTTTTAATGTAATATTACTAATGCAATGTAAACGATACAATTTTGTTAATTCAGTAATAAACGTGTATCACAAACTAAATAATAGAAACTGAAAACTAAGTTAGCTATACCCTCCCTCCAAAGCCCCATAAATACATCTTGTTTGTAATACGTACTGGGACATTTCAGTTACGTTACACTACTGGGAAACACTGTTCATTACCACCAATATTTACTGAAATACGGTACATAGAATGGCAAATCTACACACTGTCGTGTTTAGGCCTATACTTTACGCCAGTTAATGTAGTGTTAGCTTTTAATTTGGTACATGATGAAGACAAAGTGAGTTACTCAACACTTCGATTATCGACGATACGTACGTATTATACTGAAACGTGAATTTGAAAACTAAGAATTTAATTCTTTGAATTAACATACCTTTTGCAAATGTTTTGGGTGTGTAGGGAAAACTGATGGTACAGCATTTTCTCGGAGCCTTACTGTTGAAAGGGAAGTTCGGTCTATGTCCTCTTCTCGGAAATGCTGAGAACATATAGTGCTCCATTTAGACGCACGCCAATTCTTCCTCCTCACGACATTCTCCCACAGAGCTTTCCGACTTTCATTTTTAGGAAATCTAAAATCATACAGGAGAAAAACACGCTATAGTACAAGTGCCGATGTAGCACACGTTCATTCACAATGAAGTTGTAAAATCACACTTAACGAGACAACTTACACATGAAATGTTATTCCCTTCGATGTCGCATCACAATCAGAACGATTCGTACATCCGAACACCACACAAGTCACCATAATAGCGCAAAACCCTTCCAAAAGCGAGCGACAAGCCTAAGCACACAATCTTACAGCAGCAATGTTTTGGTCGGATTGAGATGGCTACCCTCGGCTTCACATAGCTTCACAGCTGTGACGTCACGGCGTCTCCCTCTATTCTTACCTCCATGCTTAATCTATGGTGTTACACCTCCCATAATGCCGCACAATACATTAACCCGCAAAGGTCGCTGATGTTCCACTTGTCGCAGCCAGCGTGGATTTCCCGTTGCCCAATAGTCAATATTATGCCGGTTCACGTTACCGCTGTTGGTGAATGACGCTTCGCCGCTAAATAGAACGCGAACAAAAAACCTGTCATCGTCCCGTAATTTCTCTTTTGCCCAGTAACATAACTGTACACGACGTCCAAAGTCGTCGCCATGCAATTCCCTGTGCATAGAAATATGGTACGGTTGCAATAGATGTTGATGTAGCGTTCTCAACACCAACGTTTTTGAGATTTCCTATTCTCTCGCAATTTGTCTGCTGCTGATGTGCGGATTAGCCGCGACAGCAGCTAAAACACCTACTTGGACATCATCATTTGTTGCAGGTCGTGGCTGATGTTTAACATGTGGCTGCACACTTCCTGTTTCCTTAAATAACGTAACTATCCGGCGAACGGTCCAGACACTTGGATGATGTCGTCCAGGATACCGATCAGCATACATAGCACGCGCCCGTTAGACATTTTGATCACAATAGTCATACATCACCACGATATCGACCTTTTCCGCAATTGGTAAACGGTCCACTTTATCACGGGTAATGTATCACGAAGCAACTACCGTCCGCACTGACCGAATGGTTCAAATGGTTCAAACGGGTCTCAGCACTATGGGACTTAACTTCTGAGGCCATCAGTCCCCTAGAACGTAGAACTACTTAAACCTAAGTAACCTAAGGACATCAAACACATCCATGCCCGAGGCAGGATTCGAACCTGCGACCGTAGCGGTCGCGCGGTTCCAGATTGAAGTGCCTAGAACCGCTCGGTCACTCGGCCGGCCTGACCGAATGTTACGTGTAACCACGTATTTATACGTTTGTGACTATTACAGCGCCATCTATCGCAAAGCGATAAAAGTGGTCCAACTAAAACATTCATATTTCTATACGTACTACATGAATATACAATAAAAAGTGGGAGGTTCTTATTTAAAAAAACCGTAATTGATATACTTTTGGCCTATGGCAGCGCAATCTAGCGGGTCAACCATAGCGCCAGCTGGTTTCCCCCTTCAAGCAAGACGAGTTTCGTTCTATGTAGTTTTTTCGTTTGATGCTTATTTCGTTAGGTATTTGGCCCGGTCACTATCAATGGAATTTCCATTACAAATATCTGGGACTTGTAGAGAGGAGGGAGTATGAACATCTTCAATAGCAAGCGATTTTCGTAAACATACCGTTTCTCTTCTACAACCGTTTCGATTCAGATGTTTATTTCATCCACTTCTGCTTGAAGAATTGAAGTAGGCGTGGCGCAGTGCAGGTATTAGGTAACGATTCGAAAGGAAACAGAACGAAACATGCATTTATCACTTAAGCACATTTGTTTGTACAAATTAAAATGACAAAACATTAGAGACTTGACTGGTCTCATACTAGGGAGGAAGGTGGGAGACCTGTGGCTAACGTACTTGGTTAGTAAGCAGGGGACACATGTCCGATTCCCTGCCTTGGTAGAAACTTTCGCCCCACGGCTTAAGTCTATATAATTTGTTTGTATTAACACCTAAATATTACGTGTTTACACTGTTCCAAAACAAAAAATAGCGCATCACAACAGCGGCTCGATGTGGCGAGCACCAGCTTTGTTACAGATACTGTGCCTACGCAGCTTGTTCTCGGCGCCATTCTGTATGTTTCACACCGATCGGTACGGTCGGCAGTGACGCCGTTTTCGGTTCTTTATCCGAAGTTGCTGTTCTGTGAGATTCTGAGACCGTTACCGATCGGTCCTGCTACCAATTTTCCGACAACTGTACTGAGACGTGGTTAAGTTTCGGTGTGGCCACTTGTTCGATTCGATGTGATTTGCTTACAGCTAGAATTCCTTATTTCAGAATTATTGAGAAGTTTTAGTTTCGGATTTAGTGACTATGTTTTACAGAAGAATCACCATGACGCATCTGAGTGGAAAGTGAGTTCATAATAGACTGTTTTCCTTTCATAGAAATATGGTGGTTTGTACTGTTGTTGCTGTGAATGATTATAACATAAAAAAACATTTCCGGAAAATACTCTCACAAAATATTTGTTATTTTTACAGAATTAAGAGTTTAAAAGTCAAATTTCATAGGGTCAGCTCTGCTTACGTATATTACATGTGTGTTATCTGAACTTACTAGTGACTTCGCGTACTTTTTCCAGCAAATGGTTCACTTATAAACTATCGAAACGCATTTAAGACTTTTATGCAGCAATAGTAAGAAAATTTGTGAATCCGGATATTGAAAATCTTCCAGAATTTCACGTATTTACGGCTTATGCCCGCATCACTGAGCAATGAGACCATCCTATGTCTTCCACGATTAGAATTACCGAGAACAAGCACTCAGTTGGTATGAGGTGTAGCAGCCCTGGAGGGCTCACTGCTCCCTGTAATAAAAGAAAATGAGTGAATGGATCCACGGTGAACTTGAGCGGGTGTCATGGGATGCAACAAACAATAAGGAACAAAATGAGATTAAAAACGTAAAAAACTGGTTAGGGCTGTGGAATGTACAAGGACACAGGTTCGCATAATTCTTGGTATGAATTTTTTTTTCCTCTTCGTGTTTGTAACACGTTCTGAGATTTCATTATTCGCGAAAGTTAAATATTTTCCCGATATTCATTGTGATTTACATATAAGAGCGCGCTTTCTCAACAATGACTACCTTCGATTTCGTAACGTTCATACGTTTAAAAAATGAAAGATGAAATTGCTTTGGCCGGCCGGGGTGGCCGTGTGGTTCTAGGCGCTACAGTCTGGAACCGCGTGACCCCTACGGTCGCAGATTCGAAGCCTGCCTCGGGCATGGATGTGTTTGATGTCTTTAGGTTAGTTAGGTTTAAGTAGTTCTAAGTTCTAGGGGACTGATGACCTCAGAAGTTAAGTCCCATAGTGCTCAGAGACATTTGAAGCATTTTTTTTTAAATTGCTTTGTGTGAAACAACTGACAGTAACATTATATTTTTGCTTGTCACAAATAATTCACCATTTCTTGCCGAATACGTTGCTATTTCCAAATGTGTATGTTCAGACAGTAATCTCAGAGTGCAACTTAAATTATTGCGAATGAAACTAACAACAGTTATCTTTATACTCTTGCTTGTCACAAGTATTTATCTGTGATCCAATCCTTAATAACAGAAGACAGAGATAAAAGATCCCCGCCATAATATTTTTAGACTATACCACCATATATGAAACATTTTCAGTCATCAGTTGCGTTATATAAACTACAACGAACTTCAATAGCTGCACTCGCTACACGCTGACGAAAAGGCGATTTTTGAATTTTGTTTTTAAGACCCAAATTGTTGTTGTATTATATAGGGAAGTAGGCTACTTCATCTTTAGGAAGTCTATTCTTTGGCACTTTCTTAAACAATTTTTCGTGCAGGTTTGTTCAAATGGCTCTGAGCACTAATCGACTTAACTTCTGAGGTCATCAGTCGCCTAGAACTTAGAAGTAATTAAACCTAACTAACCTAAGGACATCACACACATCCATGCCCGAGGCAGGATTCGAACCTGCGACCGGAGCGGTCGCTCGGCTCCATACTGTAGCGCCTAGAACCGCATGGCCACTCCGGCCGGCCAGGTTTGTTCCATCTATGCACCTAACTGAAGGCCGTTTGTTTATTGCCATATGCGTTTCGCTTCTTTTATTTGTGAAGTATCTTCACAAATAAAAGATGCTAAACGTGTACGGTAACAAACAAACTGCCTTGTGCCTTCAATAAGCTTTGAAGTAATTGAGGAACGACGGAAAACAGCGTCGATGTGAATGAGAATAAAGTGACATAATATGACATTTATGACAGTTTCTCGAACACAGTCACATATCCCATCATTATTATGCATGTATAGAAACACGAGTTCAGGGAAATTTGAACAGTGCTACGTACTCTAAAAACCCTTTTCGGTACTGCGAAGAACAATGTTCCTGTGTCGGCTTGTTAGCCGCTTTGGGTTCGTGCCGCTGTGCGGGCTGCAGTGCGCATGCGCGGATCTGCGGCAGTTTCACCTTGTGTACTTGGAGATTCAGTGCCCCTGCTGATGTCTTATATGCAACCCAGAATGTCATATCTGGTCTTCAAAAACCACGTACGAGATTTCCAGACTCTCTCGCTCGCTACTCGCAAACTATTAACTCTAGAGAAAAGATCAGCAGGACCTTTTTGGAGTAAATGAAAAGTAGTTAAAGTTCGTACTGCGATACGTTTCCGCAACAGGCAGTAGTTTTCGATTTACTCAAGCATAATGTTCTTAAGTGACACTGAAATACACCCCCACTCCCACAGTTAGCTGCCACTGTTACGGTTTACTAGTATGTTGTTCACGGCGCTCTCTGCTACAGCTGTACAAAAATTGGCAAAAAAAAAAAAAAAAAAAGGTTCAAATGGCTCTGAGCACTATGGGACTTACTTCTGAGGTCATAAGTCCCCTAGAACTTAGAACTACTTAAACATAACTAACTTAAGGACATCACACACATCCATGCCCGAGGCAGGATTCGAACCTGCGACCGTAGCAGTCGCGCGGTTCCCGTCTGTAGCGCCTAGAACCGCTCGGCCACCCCGGTCGGCAAAAATTTGCAACAGTACGAACTATTTCCCATCTTCGATATTTTTTGGTCTACATTGATTGGGCTTATTACGCCAGCGTCTTAGTGGAGATCTTACAAATGGAAAATTGACGTTTGTGTAAATTTTACCAAAATATTTAGCCAGTTTTAACAACATGAAATAAGAAATTACATCGTTGTATTCCTTAGGCGTTCTGACAACGAAACTATAATGCTAATGAGGGTTAAGTTCGATTTAAATTGTTAGCGCAAATAGTTTTAGCGCAACGTTTACAAAACATGTTTTTATTTCATTAACCTAACGGCTGCTATTAAACTGACAATGTTAACGTAAAAGCTGACTGTGTTGGTGGTGTAATAAACCAATCAATAGAGACCAAAAAAGATCGATTATATGGAACAGTTTGCGTAGTTGGACGTTTTTGTACAGTGGTAAGAGGGAGTGCTACGAACAACATACTTGAAATCCTGACTAGTGAGTATGAGTGTGCGGGTAGAGGTGAGTTTGAAGGTCAGTTTTGTGCGTTTTACCTCAGTAACTCGAAAACTGCGGGATCCAGTGAAACGTATCCCAGTAACAAATTTAACTACATTAAATTTCCCACAAAATATTCCTGCTCATCATTGTTCTGTAGAACTAATAATTCGCGCTTAGCGAGTAAGAGAACATGAAATTCTGACACATGGTTTTTGGATTCCAGGAAAGAAACATTGCGGGTTTCATAAAACGACAGTGGTAGGGCCGAGTGAACCACCATGAACATGAACTTTAATTATCGTTAACTGTTGTTTGTAGGACTGAGGAAATATTATTGTAAAATTGGAACAGTCAGAGAATAAAGATGACAGAAAGACAGTGTAACATGTATTAAACAAGAAAACTGGTATTTTCTACAAAGAATGCTGCTAACATTCAAAAATATAAAAAAATTTAAATCCAGATATTTAACCTAAGAAACTACGTTTGGCGGCCATATGTGTATAGAGCAACGTATGGGCGATGGGAATCAAGGAAAGAAACGCTAATGAACGGTAGCTACGTCGTGTTCATGATTAAATAAACTGACAGAGTTTGCAAGGAAGACAATGTGCAATGCGTCAATTGGAAAAACTAATATTTGTTAAAAATCAGGGTGAAATGAAGCGGTAAAATAGTTGGGCTCATATTACGACACGAAGGTGTTGCTTTAGTTCAAGTGACAGGCCTGTATATTATGAGCACGGAACGCTGATCTCAAGTCAGGCGATTCTCAGGGAATCTTAGAAAATACTTTACTAAAAGTATCAGATGAGTTCTGCTGTTTGGACTGTAAAATGACTTATGCAGGCCGGGGTGGAGAGGATGTAAAGTGTAGAATGTCAATGACAAGAAAAGCGTTTTCGCAGAAGAGAAATTTATTAGTATCAAATACAAAGTGAAGTGTTAGAGTAGAAGAGAAATTTGTTAAAATCAGATGCAAGGCTTAGGATGTGTTTTCTGAAGGACTATGTCTGGAGTACGAAGGACTATGTCTGGTACGAAAGTAAAATATTGACAATGATCAGTACATACAAGAAGAAAAGAGAAGCTTTTCAAATATAGGGTTCCAGAAGAACGCTGAAGATTAGATGGGTAGATCACATAACTAATGAGGAGGTACTGAATATAATTATGGATAAAAGAAATTTGTGACATAGTTTGACGAAGAGATCGGTTGATAGGACACATTCTGGGGCATCAAAGGGACAAGGAAGGAGCCTCCCAGAAGATTGTACAAGTACAGTCGGGCGTCCCCTGGGCAACGGTAAATACCGTCAGATCCTTCCACACACTGAGCTACGTCTAAAACGACAGGTATTCAGAATCTAAAACGAAGGAAAGGCCCTTTTCAGAGCCATGTTTGACAGTCATATCTCTTAACATCGAGGGCATATCATCTGAAAAAGAAGAACTTATATCCAACACATGTAAACTTCATTCCTCGGACGTCCTGTGCCTCCAGGAGACACATAGAGGGCCATCACAACGCCGTCCAAATATTACTGGGATGACCTTGGTGAAGGAGTGCCCTCACGACCAATATGGAAGTGCTCTGTTTATTCGGCCTGGAATCAAAGTATCCAACATTCAAGTTTACACCGTTAACAACACGGAAATCATTTCTGTTACTGTCGGAAGCATTATGGTGTCATCAGTATACGAGGGCAGTTCAATAAGTAATGCAACACATTTTTTATCTCGGCCAGTTTTGGTTGAAAAAACCGGAAATTTCTTGTGGAATATTTTCAAACATTCCCGCTTCGTCTCGTATAGTTTCATTGACTTCCGACAGGTGGCAGCGCTGTACAGAGCTGTTAAAATGGCGTCTGTAACGGATGTGCGTTGCAAACAACGGGCAGTGATCGAGTTTCTTTTGGCGGAAAACCAGGGCATCTCAGATATTCATAGGCGCTTGCAGAATGTCTACGGTGATCTGGCAGTGGAGAAAAGCACAGTGAGTCGTTGGGCAAAGCGTGTGTCATCATCGCCGCAAGGTCAAGCAAGACTGTCTGATCTCCCGCGTGCGGGCCGGCCGTACACAGCTGTGACTCCTGCAATGGCGGAGCGTGCGAACACACTCGTTCGAGATGATCGACGGATCACCATCAAACAACTCAGTGCTCAACCTGACATCTCTGTTGGTAGTGCTGTCACAATTGTTCACCAGTTGGGATATTCAAAGGTTTGTTCCCGCTGGGTCCCTCGTTGTCTAACCGAACACCATAAAGAGCAAAGGAGAACCATCTGTGCGGAATTGCTTGCTCGTCATGTGGCTGAGGGTGACAATTTCTTGTCAAAGATTGTTACAGGCCATGAAACATGGGTTCATCACTTCGAACCTGAAACAAAACGGCAATCAATGGAGTGGCGCCACACCCACTCCCCTACCAAGAAAAAGTTTAAAGCCATACCCTCAGCTGGTAAAGTCATGGTTACAGTCTTCTGGGACGCTGAAGGGGTTATTCTGTTCAATGTCCTTCCCCATGGTCAAACGATCAACTCTGAAGTGTATTGTGCTACTCTTCCGAAATTGAAGAAACGACTTCAGCGTGTTCGTAGGCACAAAAATCTGAACGAACTTCTCCTTCTTCATGACAACGCAAGACCTCACACAAGTGTTCGCACCCGAGAGGAGCTCACAAAAGTTCAGTGGACTGTTCTTCCTCATGCACCCTGCAGCCCCGATCTCGCACCGTCGGATTTCCATATGTTTGGCCCAATGAAGGACGCAATCCGTGGGAGGCACTACGCGGATGATGAAGAAGTTATTGATGCAGTACGACGTTGGCTCCGACATCGACCAGTGGAATGGTACCGTGCAGGCATACAGGCCCTCATTTCAAGGTGGCGTAAGGCCGTTGCATTGAATGGAGATTACGTTGAAAAATAGTGTTGTGTAGCTAAAAGATTGGGGAATAACCTGGTGTATTTCAATGCTGAATAAAACAACCCCTGTTTCAAAAAAAAATGTGTTGCATTACTTATTGAACTGCCCTCTTATAAACCGCCAGGGGAAAGGTTTGCTTTTAGCCAACATGTCTGTCACCCACAGCTAATAATGGGAGACTTTAACTGTCACAATAGAGTGTGGGGCTATCAAGACACAAATGAGGATGGAGAACTACTGGAAAGCTGGGCAGAAGAACACGAGCTGAATCTCATCCATGATCAGAAACAGCCTGCGTCATTCAACAGTACAAGATGGAAGAGAGGGTATAACCCAGACCTCATATTTGTTTCCAAAACCTTGTCCGGGTCATGCAACAAATTCGTTCTCAACCGTATCCCAAAGACCCAACACAGACCAATCATGCTAAAGCTTAGACCAGTAATACTGCCACAAAAAGTACCTTTTAAAAGACGTTTTAACTTCAAAAGGGCCAACTGGAAAAAATTTGCGGACACCTTAGACATGGAAATCGTAAATTTACCATCAAACACTGAAAACTACGGAAAGTTCGTCCAAGCTGTTAAAAGATCAGCAAGACTCAGCAAACCTAGAGGCTGCAGAACACTCTACATTCCTGGAGTTTCCAACGACATGAAACAAATATATAACGAATACCTGGAGCAGTACAGCATGGACCCTTTCAGTGAAGAAACCATAAAACTTGGGGATCAGCTAATTGAAACTATAAGCAAAGACAGACAAGAGTCCTGGAAACATACGTTGGAGAGTCTTGACATGAAGCACAGTAGCAGAAGAGCTTGGAACCTCATAAAGCGATTGTCCAGCGACCCGGCAGCCCCCAAGGATCAGGTTTCCGTAACAGCTAACCAAATCGCACATCAGCTCCTTTTAAATGGTAAACCAACCAGGGACAGTAAGACTGCCACCTCATACAAGAGGCCACAAGTGACTGAAATACCACATGAGCCATACTTCACTTCAATAGAACTGGAAGCTGCTATCAGTTCCTTGAAACCCAGGAAGGTCGCGGGTCCCGACGACGTCATTAATGAATTTATACAGAACCTAGGGCCCATAGCTAAGGAATGGCTTTTAGAACTCTATAATCTCTGCTGGTCAAACAAGACGATACCTAAGCTATGGTTGAAGGCCAAGGTAGTAGCTATCCCAAAGCCAGGTAAACCAAGAGATGATGCTAAGAACTATCGTCCAATATCGCTGCTGTGCTGCCCTTTCAAGCTATATGAACGTCTTATCTTGAATAAAATAGCACCACAACTAGAAAGGCAAATCATTCCACAACAAGCAGGATTCAGACCAGGTAAATCTTGCACTGGCCAGGTCCTCTGCCTAACACAATACATAGAGGACGGTTTTGAGAAGGGAGAAAAAACTGGCGTGGTGTTTGTCGACTTATCAGCAGCTTACGACACGATAAACCACAAAATCCTCCTGGGAAAAACTTTCAAAATGACGGGAAACTACCACCTTACTGAAGTTGTGAGATCACTGATCTCCAACAGAAGATACTATGTGGAATTTCAAGAACAGAGAAGTCGCTGGAGAAACCAGAAGAACGGGCTCCCACAAGGTAGTGTTTTGTCCCCCCTACTTTTTAATCTGTATACAAATGACCAACCAGTTGGACCGACGACAAGAAGCATTATCTATGCTGATGATGTAGCCATTGAATGCCAATCTAGATTAATCAAACAGATTGAGAGAAACCTAACAGATGCCTTAGAAGAACTAACTGAATATTACAACGGGAACCAGCTTCGACCTAATCCAGCAAAGACGCAGACTTGTTTATTTCATCTAAACAACAAGGAAGCAAACAGGGAATTACAATTGGAATGGAACTCAAACTTCAACACTCCCCAAACCCAGTTTATCTTGGAGTGACGTTAGATCGAACATTGTCTTACAAGAAACACGTAGAGAAAACTAGAGCGAAAGTCAACACACGGAACGGCATAATCCGTAAACTTACCAACTCACACTGGGGAGCAAACCCTGAAATCCTACGTGCATCATCCCTGGCATTGTGCTTTGCTCCAGCTGAATATGCATGCCCCGTCTGGAGAAGATCGACACATGCTCAGAAGCTAGACGCAGCACTGAATGCCTCATGTCGATTAATCACGGGATGCCTGAAGCCTACAAACCGTGATCTCCTTTATATGTGTTCTGTAATAGCCCCCCATCCCCACAGATCAGACGGCAAACGTTGGCGATGGCCGAACGAAGCAGGCAGTGCGAAGATAGAAGACATCCCCTGTACGCACATCAGCCAGCGGAGGCAAGACCTAAATCTAGGAAGGACTTCATAAAAGTTGAACGTCCACTAACCGAAAGTCAGTCTACAACTAGAGAATCAATGTGGAAACAGAAATTGGATAAAGGCAGTCTGAAAAGTTGGAACATTAAAGAAAAACTTCCTGCTGGATCACAGTTGGAATGGAGAGTCTGGAAGAGCCTAAATAGACTTAAATGTCAAATGGGAAGATCACAGGATAACCTGGTCAAGTGGGGATACGCCGAAGAAGAGCCCTGCCAATGTGGAGGAAAACAAACCATGACACACCTGCTGACCTGTCCATCTTTGCTGGCTCCATGCACTTTCCAAGACCTGTGGTTGGCCAACGACGCTGCAGTGAAGTGTGCCGAACACTGGAGAGAGATAGGAGCCTTGCTTTAGACAATAATGACGACTTACAATATGTGAAGATCATGAATGTATATATGAATGAATAACTATCATTTACTTGTATTTGTAATCTAGTATATATAGCGTATTAATTAATTACAGATGTAGCTCAGACACGAGTAAATAAATAAATAAAGGATCGTCAGCTTAGTATTTGAGGAGAATAAAAATTGCAGAGGGAGGCAATGATATGATTACAGCAAGCTGGTTCAAATGCAAGTGGGTTGCAGTCATTCAGAGATGAAGAGGTTTGCGCGGGATAGAGTATCGCCGAGAGCTGCTTCAAACCACTCCTCGGACTGAAGACCATAACAACAACAAGGCTCAAGGCTCATCATCTTTGATGCGAGCTACAGCAGCTCTACTGAAATGGAGGGAAAGCTGGGAAGTGATTGTAGTTGACAGTTGTCGAGATCGGCGTTAGGGTTGACTACGGAAACAACAACAAAACTGATTTCATTATCTTAGATCTTTATCTCTTCTAGAACTGCGTTCTTTAGTTGCACTTAATTAAATATATGACCAAAACAAATTTTTTCTTTCTTAAATTTTGAACTTGACTGTGTTCTCTGTATTAACGGCAATACAGATCCATCACAACAGACTTTCAACAGGCTACCAGTTCTGCGTCACACTCCAGCATACAAAAATTCTGTTCTAGCAATGATATCCTGACAGTATGGTTATTCTTGAAGTTGGAAAGTCTGTGGGTACAAGATACTCGTATGTTGCCTTTATTTCTAGTGTTTGGTCAAGTACCGTGACGGCAACTTACGTCTCCGAGGAAACGCAGGTGTAAATCTTTGTGTAAGCTGGCACTTTCCTGTTGATCGCAAGTTACTGAAGAGCAGTGCTGTAAGGACTGTCCTGCAAGCTGTGGGCAACGATTGCTCCATTATTCCTTAAACATGTTCCACGAAATGCCGTTGCTCACTCCTATTATTTGTGCCATCAGGCAAAATGGAAGCCATTTTGTGGTCGCAAGCTATCGGTGAGTAGAGTACCGGGTGGGGGGGGGGAGGAGTAGGGGGAGGGGGAGATCTCTCCTGAGCTGCACGTTGCAAAGCATCCCAGATATTATTAATAATGTTCATGTCTGCGGAGTCTGGTGGCCAGCGGGAGTGTTGAAACTCAGAAGAGTATCCCTGTAGCTACTTTGTAGCAATTCTGGACATGTGGCGTGCCGCATTGTCCTGCTGAAATTTGCCAAACCCGTTGGAATGCAGAATGGACATTTATGAATGCAGATGATCAGACAGGATGCTTACGTGCATGTCACCTGTCAAGAGTCGTATATAGATGTATCAGGGCTCCCACATCACTCCAACTGCACGCGGCCCACACCATTACAGAGCGTCCACTAGCTTGAACATTACCCTGCTGACATGCAGGGTCCATAGATTCGTGAGGTTGTTTCCAAATCCGTACCAGTCCATCCAGTCGATACAATTTGAAACGAGACTCGTCCGACCAAGCAACATCTTTGCAGTCATCAACAGCTCAGTGTCGGTGTTGAAGGCCCAGGCGAGGCGTAAAGCTTTGTGTCGTGCATTCATCAAGGGTACACCAATGGGCCTTCGGTTCCGAAAGCCCATGTCGATGATGTTTCGTTGAATGGTTCGCATGCTGACACTTCTTGATGGCCCGGCATTGAAATCTGCATAATTTGCATAAGGGTTGCGCTTCTGTCACGTTGAAAGGTTCTCTGTTCAGTCGTTGGTTGTCTCGTTCTTGCACAATCTTTTTGCGGTCGCAGCGATGTCCGAGATTTGATGTTACGCCGTATTCCTGATATTCACAGTACGCTCTTGAAATGATCGTACAGGAGAATCCCCACTTCATCGCTACCTCGGAGACGCTGTCTCCGAAAGCTCGTACTTCGACTATAGCACCACGTTCAAAGTCAATTAAACCTTGATAATCTGCCATTGTAGCAACAGTAGCCGATCTAACAACTGCGCCAGGCACTTGCGTTATTTCCGACCGCAGCGCCGTATTCTGCCTGTTTATGCATCCCATCCCATTTTCTTTGGCGCTTCAGTGTGTCTAAATCCATGGACATCTCGTCAATTTAACTCGCCCGGTTCTTATGAAAGTGAATTAAAAGTTATAAGGATGTGTAAGGTATTTTCAGAAGTCGTCTGTGATTCACCGACGTCAGCACCTGCTTGCTTTGCAGCAGGACCCCGCTCGTGGCGTAGAGTAGCGCCCACACGCAGGCAAAGCTGCGAGCAGGGCGCAGCAGGGCGGACCAGCCGGTGCACGGCAGGGCAGGACAAATTCCCCACCGCCGCCCTCTCCCGCCCGGCGGCGAACAAAGCCTTTTGTTGCCGAGATTGCTCTGCGCGTCTATGGTGGGACTCTGAGGGCCCGGCGGCCGCCGCTCCCATTGCGAATACAAAATAAGCTCAGAAATCTCATCTCGCTTTTGTGAGGACGAACGTGGCGCCATTTAGATGAGGACCCATTCTTTCACCCGCTTGTTTGCGCTGGACAGCCAGTGAGAAAGATTCCGTGTTCCACCCTAGTACTGTTCAGTAGGAGCTAATGCGAACGAGCATTTAGAGACTACACTCCAACGGCGCGCAGTATTTACAAAGATGTAAACACGGCAAGAAACACTGAGACGTTACCGATAGTACACTACTGGCCATTAAAATAGCTACACTACGAAGATGACGTGCTACAGATGCGAAATTTAACCGACAGGAAGAAGATGCTGTCATATGCAAATGATTAGCTTTTCAGAGCATTCGCACATGGTTGGCGCCGGTGGCAACACCTACAACGTGCTGACGTGAGGAAAGCTACGAACCGATTTCTATACACAAACAGCAGTTGACCGGCGTTGCCTGGTCAAACGTTGTTGTGTAGGGAGGAGAAATGCGTGCCATCACGTTTTCGACTTTGATAAAGGTCGGATTGTAACCCATCGCGATTGCGGTTTCTCGTATCGCGACATTGCTGCTCGCGTTGGTCGAGATCCGATGACTGTTAGCAGAATATGGAATCGGTGGGTTCAGGAGGGTAATACGGAACGCCGTGCTGGATCCCAACGGCCTCCTATCACTAGCTGCCGAGATGACAGGTATCTTATCCGCATGGCTGTAACGGATCGTGCATCCACGTCTCGATGCCTGAATCACCAGATGGGAGCGTTAGCAAGACAACGACCATCTGCACGAACAATTCGACGACGTTTGCAGCAGCATGGACTGTCAGCTCAGAGACCATGGGTGCAGTTACCCTTGACCCTGCATCACAGACAGGAGCGCCTGCGATGGTGTACTCAATGACGAACCTTGAGTCACTACTCTTGATGAACTGTGGTATCGTGTTGAAGCTGTATGGGCAGCTGTACCTGTACACGCCATCCAAGCTCTGTTTGACTCAATGCCCAGGCGTATCAAGGCCGTTATTACGGCCAGAGGTAGTTGTTCTGGGTACTGATTTCTCAGGATCTATGCACCCAAACTGCGTGATAGTGTAATCACATGTCAGTTCTAGTATAATATAGTTGTCCAATGAATACCCGTTTATCATCCGCATTTCTTCTTCGTGTAGCAATTTTAATGGCCAGTACTGTATTTTATGTTTTGCATATACGCCAAGAAACAAAGTAATCGAGTGACTGTGACAGAATTTTCTTTGGTTAACTGATTATTGTTTTCTTTCTTTCTTAATCCCATCATCCTCATTTAACACATGTAAAGCTATCCAGGGTGACCAAAATAAAACCGACAAACAGCAGGGACGGATTCCTGACTGGTAATGGAGGAAAAAAAATCATGTGAACATGTGTCCCGAAATTGACGGTGTGCTTGCAACGACAACAAATTGTCCTGGAACACCGTGCACAACTGCATCGCGTCCACGTCCCTACAGTGGCCTCCATTGGATGCAGTGCATGCAGGATACATGTAATCGTACTTTGATTTAAACGATGTTGGCAGACCACTTGCCTGGAGCTTGTAATAGGGTTCGTCTCAATATCCTGCAGAAACCAGTACTCTATATCTGGTGAACGTACAGTCCGTCGTCTCCCTGCACAATCGTCTGAAAGGACCCATTATCACACGAACGCCCGAGGAGGTCTTGAAATGTGGTTAATGTCTGTGGGAGGAACTTGTTTTGGTATAGGCGTCCTGGCTGTCGACCGTTTCCACCTGCTTGGTCGCACACAAACACCGTCTCGGTTCCTACCCGACATGAATACCGAACCATTCTGCTGCTTGCACTACGCTGCATCTGTCACACAGCCTGCGACACACAAGAAATACACGTCACGTGATTGGAGGAACTGTCATTCGTCAGTGACAGCCACTGTGGCAACGATGCATTTGATTTCTGGACTCATGTTCATAGGGTATTTTTTCCTCCGTTTCCAGTCAGAAATCCGTTCCTGCTGTTATTAGGTTTTATTAATTTTCGCCCTAAATACACAGCGTTGGCCTCATTCTGCCTGCGGCCTTGTCAAAGAGGGCGGAGGAGCGGATAGAGGTTCAGGGCACTCTCTTGTCCTAGCGGTGGGAAACTGCCCCTAAAGGCGGAAGAATCAGCAATGATCAACGACATGAGGATGCAGAAGGCAATGGAAACCATTGCATTAAAGACACGTAACGTGTATCTACAGGACATGTGCCCTGTAATTGAAGAAGTGTCATGATGATCTCTCCATTGGCAAAAGATTCCGGAATGGTCCCCCATTCGGATCTCCGGGAGGGGACTGCCAAGGGGGAGGTTACCATGAGAAAAAGATTGAATAATCAACGAAAGGATAACGTTCTACGAGTCGGGGTGTGGAATGTCAGAAGCTTGAACGTGGTAGGGAAACTAGAAAAAGGGAAACGCAAAGGCTCAGTCTAGATATAGTAGGGGTCAGTGAAGTGAAGTGGAAGGAAGACAAGGATTTCTGGTCAGATGAGTATCGAGTAATATCGACAGCAGCAGAAAACGGTACAACATGTGTAGGATTCGTTATGAATAGGAAGGTAGGGCAGAGGGTGTGTTACTGTGAACAGTTCAGTGACCGGGTTGTTCTAATCAGAATCGATAGCAGACCAACACCGACAACGATAGTTCCGGTATACATGCCGACGTCGCAAGCTGAAGATGAACAGATAGAGAAAGTGTATGAGGAAATTGAAAGGGTAATGCAGTATGTAAAGGGGACGAAAATCTAATAGTCATGGGCGACTGGTATGCAGTTGTAGAGGAAGGAGTAGAAGAAAAGGTTACAGGAGAATATGGGCTTCGGACAAGGAATGAAAGAGGAGAAAGACTAATTGAGTTCTGTAACAAGTTTCAGCTAGTAATAGCGAATACCCTGTTCAAGAATCACAAGAGGAGGATGTATACTTGGAAAAGGCCGGGACATACGGGAAGATTTCAATTAGATTACATGATGGTCAGACAGAGATTCCGAAATCAGACACTGGATTGTAAGGCGTACCCAGGAGCAGATATAGACTCAGATCACAATATAGTAGTGATGAAGAGTAGGCTGAAGTTCAAGACATTAGTCAGGAAGAATCAATACGCAAAGAAGTGGGATACGGAAGTACTAAGGAATGACGAGATACGTTTGAAGCTCTCTAACGCTATAGATACAGCAATAAGGAATAGCGCAGTAGGCAGTACAGTTGAAGAGGAATGGACACATCTAAAAAGGGCCATCACAGAAGTTGGGAAGGAAAACATAGGTACAAAGAAGGTAGCTGCAGAGAAACCATGGGTAACAGAAGAAATACTTCAGTTGATTGATGAAAGGAGGAAGTACAAACATGTTCCGGGAAAATCAGGAATACAGAAATACAAGTCGCTGAGGAATGAAATAAGTAGGAAGTGCGGGGAAGCTAAGACGAAATGGCTGCAGGAAAAATGTGAAGACATCGAAAAAGATATGATTGTCGGAAGGACAGACTCAGCATAAAGGAAAGTCAAAACAACCTTTGGTGACATTAAAAGCAACGGTGGTAACATTAAGAGTGCAACGGGAATTCTACTGTTAAATGCAGAGGAGAGAGCAGATAGGTGGAAAGAATACATTGAAAGCCTCTATGAGGGTGAATATTTGTCTGATGTGATAGAAGAAGAAACAGGAGTCGATTTAGAAGAGATAGGGGATCCAGTATTAGAATCGGAATTTAAAAGAGCTTTGGAGGACTTACGGTCAAATAAGGCAGAAGGGATAGATAACATTCCTTCAGAATTTCTAAAATCATTGGGGGAAGTGGCAACAAAACGACTACTCACGTTGTTGTGTAGAATATATGAGTCTGGCGATACACCATCTGACTTTCGGAAAAGCATCATCCACACAATTCCGAACACGGCAAGAGCTGACAAGTGCGAGAATTATCGCACAATCAGCTTAACAGCTCATGCATCGAAGCTGCTTACAAGAATAATATACAGAAGAATGGAAAAGAAAATTGAGAATGCGCTAGGTGACGATCAGTTTGGCTTTAGGAAAAGTAAAGGGACGAGAGAGGCTATTCTGACGTTACGGCTAATAATGGAAGCAAGGCTAAAGAAAAATCAAGGCACATTCATAGGATTTGTCGACCTGGAAAAATCATTCGACAATATAAAATGGTGCAAGCTGTTCGAGATTCTGAAAAAAGTAGGGGTAAGCTATAGGGAGAGACGGGTCATATACAACAACCAAGAGGGAATAATAAGAGTGGACGATCAAGAACGAAGTGCTTGTGTTAAGGAGGGTGTAAGACGAGGCTGTAGCCTTTCGCCCCTACTCTTCAATCTGTACATCGAGGAAGCAATGATGGAAATAAAAGAAAGGTTCAGGAGTGGAATTAAAATACAAGGTGAAAGGATATCAATGATACGATTCGCTGATGGCATTGCTATCCCGAGTGAAAGTGAAGAAGAATTAAATGATCTGCTGAACGGAATGAACAGTCTAATGAGTACACGGTATGGTTTGAGAGTAAATCGGAGAAAGACGAAGGTAATGAGAAGTAGTAGAAATGAGAACAGCGAGAAACTTAACATCAGGATTGATGGTCACGAAGTCAATGAAGTAAAGGAATTCTGCTACCTAGGCAGTAAAATAACCAATGACGGACGGAGCAAGGAGGACATGAAAAGCAGACTCGCTATGGCAAAAAAGGCATTTCTGGCCAAGAGAAGTCTACTAGTATCAAATACCGGCCTTAATTTGAGGAAGAAATTTCTGGGGATGTACATCTGGAGTACAGCATTGTATGGTGGTGAAACATGGACTGTGGGAAAACCGGAACAGAAGAGAATCGAAGCATTTGAGATGTGGTGCTGAAACGTCCCCTTTCGAACAATTCTACAGAACTGTGCTTCAACTGACACACAATATTTTGTTAGCGCAACGCAATCTGACTTTCAAAATTCCCTACAAAAGAATGGCCCTGACTAACATTAAACTATACCTTTCACAAATCACTTACCTCACAAAAATCTTCGCTGCTCAAGCTACTGCAATATAGCGAGCGCCACTACTGCCAGCTAAATAAAAGATTCAAACTATGGAAGGCACTAACTACTGATAGGGATAGTTAGCAAATGAAAGATATTAATAGAGAACAAACAATGTATTTACCTTGATATCATCATATATAAATATAGCAGTTCATGACAAATTTCAAAACTCCGCCATCTCTCTCCCCACATCCACCACTGCTGGCGGCTCACCTCCAACTGCGCAACACTACGCGCTGTTCACATCCAGCTGCCGCTGCCCAACACTACAATGGCGAGTATTACAACAATGCAAAGCAGACACAGACTGCCCACAGCACAGCCAGTGATTTTCATACAGAGGTGGCGTTACCAATAAAAAAACCTAAACAGCCTACTTACATAGCCCCCATGCTCCCCACAAAAAATTTTACAAATTGTTTTGGGCAGTGGCCAATAATGATTTGATAAAATTTTTCATAATTACAATAACAAAGAAATCAAATGCACACACTTATTGATACAATGTTGGTCAAAAGCTAAAATTGTCTCACAGTCCATAAAGACAGTCCTAATCGTACATAACAGGAGAATAGCAGTGTTTTTCTCAAAGTCTGAGCAGTAAAAGAAAATGCACACGGAAGTAGTGGATTTCCATGCAGTCTTGAAGAAGTAGTGTTGTCCTTCCAATGGAACGACAGTGCTGACTCTCGACATGCAGACAGGTAATGGGCCACAACAGAGCAAACCCACAGCAGAGTCAGTCGAAATTTTGAAGAGTATTGGTAGGTAGGTCATCACAGAGCAGACCCACTGTAGTCCTGGTAGAGATTACGGTATTGGTGGGCCACCAGAGGTGCAGACCCACTGCAGTCCTTGTAGAGATAATGGTACTGGTGGGTCATCAAAGATGCAGACCCACTGTAGTCCTTGGAGAGATAGCCAGCAGCCATCTGTTGTGACTGTGCAGGTGCACAATCACTGTTGAAGAGTCTTGCGGATAATATAGCAAGTCCATAACCACCACTTGTGCACTCACAAAGTTTTTGGAATTGTCCTTAGAACCAGCAATGCTGTTATCCAGTCCCTTGCTGAATTATTAACACACGTGCAAACACTAACAGTCCCTACTTCTCACATATTGTCCATATACTATGACCAACAGAAACATGTGCAGTGAAATGTAACTTACAAGTTAATAATAAGATGAACTGGTGTCAATTACAATTTTATAACATGAGAATACAATTACAAAGGTACAAAATACATCACTAAAAACATAATAATACAGATAACATTTGTAGTAATAGGGGCTTTACAAAAGAATAGAAATAAACATATACATCAGTGTTACAGGAATTATGACATGAGTACAAAAATAAAAGATCAGAATCACATTCGAAACATCAACTTCACACATGAGCATTAAAACAAAACAGAGTAAATAATGTGTAAGCATATTTATAAGGTAAATAACATATTATTAGTGCCAATTATATTTGAGGATAACAGTATTCCTCATCATAGTGAATGTAGCTTAATATTAAAAGAAGAAAAAATTCTATGAAACTACACAGAGACAGGAAGAAAACAAATACACAAGGGTACACAAACACATAGTGGGATAACACCAATAGGAAAGGACAGGGTTCGTTTTCAGTGTAACATTTGGTACTGCAGTCCAACCCAAAACTTTATATATCTTTCCTCTTATTTCATCCTTTGTTTCCACCAAAAAAATTCTATCTAAGCATGCTTTCTGTATTTATATGTTCACACATTTCTAACCTCAACATTTATTTCCAAGAAAATCCTACCTAAACCTGTTTTCTGTATTTTTTTTCGTATAACTTCTGAATGCATTTCTTCCAATTCATCGCAACTCATTCTCTTAGAGGCTACCCCCTCTTGAGCTAACTGAAATCTACTGAGCTCAGATGCTAAACTAAGGGACGAGGCAATGCAGCAGCACATAAAACAATTAATATAAACAGCAATAAAAAAAATGGAAAATCGCAAAGCAAGCTACAGTAAATCTAAATTACCAAGCAATGCAACATTACAACTAATATGAGCCAATGTGCAGCAACAAGAAAAATAAATGAGTAGTAAAACTGGCTTAGCAGAGTAACACAAAGTCAAATTCAGTAACACTATGCCTTGCAAACAGCAGTTTATATCTAAACATGACATAGCTCAAGCAGAAAAAATAGTACACTAAAGATAACAATGCAGATAAGGGAAATGTATAATCACATCTTAATGTCTAAGTAATTAAAGTGGTGCACCACAAGAAGTTATTCTACCAAAAAAGTTACCAAGTACTTGAAAAGTAAATTATGTATGCAGTTCCTGTTATTAGTCCCTTCTTATTGTTCTTTCCTTTCCAAGTGCTCCTTTTTTGAAGAATGTGGATCACAAAATTATTATTTAATAGATCTGTTGACAGAAAGTGTTCACATTAGCAAATGCATTTAATTTTATTTTATGAAACCAATGCTGCAACACAGCTGGAAAACAGATGTCAAATGAAATAAGCAATTACGCAAACCAAAGCATAAAAACATCATTCAATAGCTATGTGGCATTTCGTAAGTCAGTAGCTCTCAACTCTCGTAGAAAGACACTTGTCATTATCAGGTTTGCAGATGTAAGAATATTTCCGAGGATAATGGCCTCCCTTTTTTTTTCTACCTGTGCCGCTGAAAGGCTAATGGCTTTTTTTTTTCGGGCGGCTGTCGACCAGGTGGGTGCCCGCGACGCATTACGTGCAGGTGGTCACGGAAATATTTACGACAGCAGTTTCCGCTACAGTGACAGTCTCACATAAAAATATTTCACAGGTCAAGAATTAGCGTTGCAAATCTGTAGAAACAAAATCCTATAAATATAAGTGTCCAAATAAAATATTCGTCAGCATTGTGATACAGTCACGCATTTACGCACATTTCATAACTCTTAAAGTACGATTCTTGGTTTCCAACATACTTCTTATTCCTCATATACGGTAGCATCATCTTATTGATCATAAACATATCTCAACAGCATAGTACACATCGTCGTAAAAATAATATCATAACATCTCAGTCAATTCTCAAAATCGTCGTAGCTTCCTCCAATAATTTCAAAACCTAAAAAAAAATTCTCTGCTCATTTCCATAGTGTCATCTACCTCAAACGTACTTTAAAATCATGCTCCCTTACCAAATACATCATTCAAAGCTCTCATAGTATCACAATGGTTCCGAAAAAATATGAACAGTTTACAAAGTACAGACAAAATACAATTTCATAAGTGTGAAGTTACCCAACTGTGTATTGCGTAAACATGTGACACTGATGTAGTAAAAAAATGTTTATCTCTCAGTTAAATGATCAGATAGCTGTGTAATTTGTGTTGGAGAAATATGGTACCGATGTGTAAAGTTGTATAAGCAAATACCATATTAGCTAGGGTTCCTTGTGGTTGCCACACACACGGTACACAAAGTAAGCGTGTACCCCCCTGAGGATTAATGTAATTATACCCTCAGGTGTTACAGATTACAGCAATGGAATGAAATGTATCACGGAAATCTTTCTTTGTAATTCAAAAATCTTTAAAAATAAATGTTTTAAGTACAAAATTAATCACTGAAATGCGTGTCCTGTAGCACTAAATGTGCATCTTGTTGTAAGATAATCTCTGTGGAAGTGTCGTAGTTATTTTCCTCCGAAAGCTAAGTTCTGCAGAAGCCAATGTACTTACCTCATGATAAACAAAAGTGAAATGCTTTGCGTAGAGATATCTTAGTTATTACGCTTATTGTTGTGATGATGAAAGTACTGTGCTGTAACGTATTGTTGTGCTATGGAAAAGGCTGTCTCCTTGTAGCTATACCACAAAAGTTACTAATAAAGCATGTTTTGATTTCCAGAAGAATTCAGAAAAACTGTGCAGATATAAAACAGATACACCGCAACAGCAACATTGTGAATTGTCACTCATTAGTAGCGTCGTGATAAAACCGTGTAGTTGTCACTTAAACTAACCACTGTGTCGTCTGGTATCTCACAGAAAGTACTTTAAATCCAGAATATATTTTCAAGTAAACCAAAATGTTGCATTAAAATCTCATTAGCAGTACTGGTAAATGTTGTAAGTATGTGAGCCTTATAGTCGTTACATAATCGTGCAACTAACAAGCAAGAATGTACAAATACAACACTGTGTCGTCTGTTCACTATAACAATGCATTCGTAATTTCTGTTTAAAAATGTTCTCTAGGTTCTAGACTGGATATTTAACTTCAAACATTGTTGTATGTTAACAGTTTCTTAAGTCTGACAAAGCATACTAGAAATGTGAAGTGAAAAGTTTTATGGCAAAGACAAAGTTAAAAAGCAGATTATCTTTCAAGAAATGGTTTTACATGTGAAATGTGGTGTAAACCTTTACTTTTCCTAGTGCACAGAGTTTCAACTTCAACGCAATTATCATGTTGTACACATCGGTAAAGAATGCTAAAATTTTTCTCAAGGCTAGCGTCTGTGTTATTTTTCTCGGAGCCAGCGGGCGCATGCGGCTGCCTGCTGTGCGAGTCATTGTCTGTCTCTTTGTTGGCGCGCGCCGTTATTGGGATTAGGAGACCTAACTTCAACAAATTCACTCTGACGAGAAGGCCCTGCCCTGTTTGAATCCCGCCAGTTCTGATGCAATTCAGGTCTGTCGTTACGATCACATCGTCTGTCGTGATGTCGGTAGTTCCTGTAGTTTCTTTCTTGTTGGTTAAGTGGTGGAGAATTTCTCCCTGAATCGTAACTGCGCACTGAACTGTTGCGTCTGAAGTTATTCTGTCTCCCTTGATAATAGTTATTTTGGTTCCCATATTGCCTGTTTCTCTGATAGTCTCTGTGATAGTCATTACCGCGGAGAGGTGATCTTTCCCTGTAATTATTACTGCTCTGCCAACGGTAGTCATACGGGTGGTGTCTGTTTTGGTCACGATTTACGTTGCAAGAATAGGCTTGTCGGGTCCAGTTATTATTTCTGTCGTCACGGAATTGTGACGGATGTGACCTGTAGTGATTGTTTTCCTGTTTTCGCATCCCGCAACTGTCTGTGTCAATTTCTAATTCTTGTAACAGTCCCTGAAAAGCTTCAATGTCGTCTTTGCAACGTCCTGCTAAAATAATTTGCCGTAAATGTTCAGGTAATTTGATTAAGCAAATGCGGATGAGTTCTGAGGGGCTGTATGGGTTTGACAGGTACTGATTCTTGTGCAACATGTCTTCAAAATATTTCACAAGACTGGAGAATTCAGATTGTTCGAAATGTTTCATCATTATGATACCATGTTTTACTCGGTCTTGTGTGGCCTGAGACCAATATGCTGAGAGGAAGGCATGGTAAAATTCTCCTTCACTGTGGCAATCGTGAATGACCGATCGCATTCTTACAGCTGGTTCATTCTCTAAGTAGCCACACATAAATTCTAATCTGTGTTCCAACGACCAGTTGGGAGGAAAACAATGAGAGAATTGATGGAGCCATGCTTGTGGATGAATGTCGTTGCCAGAATTCTTAAATGTTTTGAATTTACGTGTAGTAATGAACAGCTTATAGTCAAAATCATCATGTCGGCGAGTCGCATATCGGTCATTGTTAGGTCGTGTCGGCCGTTGCATCTCAAAATTCGGTGCACATTGCCAATTTCTTTCATAACTTCCGAAATGCCCTGTGTTATTATTTTGCGGCTTTTCCGTGTTTCTAAGTCCCTCTTCCCGTGTTGGAGCGCCAGTGTCCTCTGAAATACGTAATTCTTGTATTACCTGTGTCAGCTGATCTTGTACTTCCCGGATTTCTATTTGGTGTTGTGTATTAATTTGATTCTGATTTTGTTTGAATTTTCTTATTTGTTCATACTCTTCTGTGTCAGTGAAGGCTACGGGTCTTGTGTCATTCAGATCATCATCTACCTTTGTAGATAAGTTAGTGACCTGATCCGAAAGTTCGGCTACTTTCTCCGATAGTGTACTTATCTCTTCAGTGTGTTTTTCTGAACCAAGTTTCAGAGTATCTACTGTGTCCTTAAAGATTTCCTGAGTTTTTGCAAGTTGCGTAACCGAATCGGTAGATGCAACTGAGTCAAATTTAGCTTGCAAGGTCTCATGATTTTCATGAACAATAATATGCAGTTCTTTTATGGCTGCTTCGTGATTCTGTAATGCATTTTCATGCCGCGAAAAAATAGGTTGAAAATGCTCACAAATTTGTGTTTTTACGTCATTACAGACTTTTTGACATTTCGATTCAATGTTATGTAACTCAGTAGTTAAATCTTCACGTGTTTGTTCAAGTGTTTGTTCCAATGAGTCTAACTTTTTAAGATTTTGTTCCACTGTGTCTAACTTTTGAAGCTTTTGCTGTGTTTGTCTCTGATTTTGTTCCATTGTGTCTAACTGTTGCTGTGTTTGTCTCTGATTTTGTTCCATTTGTTGCATTAATTGCAATAATAATGTATTAGTGTCTGGAATCTGTTTCTCTACGCTTTTCGGCAGTGCATTTGCACCGGCAACATTCACATTTTGACAAGCAGTAAATGTGTCTTGACTTATTTGAGAAAACGGTGATGACCCAAAACCTGAATCTACAGTATTTGCGAAATTGTGTCCTGTCATTTCGGATTCCTGAGGCGAGCTGTTGCCGACCGATCGATCGATAATGCTTCCCTGTTCACTACCTGGTTCACAGTCTACACCAATGTTTGCAGCCCGCTCCATTTCCCTATGCACAATTACCAAATTACTACTTTGAACATCAGTTAATTCATTACTCGGCGACGCTAACACACTGCTTTCATTTTCACTGTCATTTCTCAGTTTACTTTGGAGCCTAGTATTACGTTTTTCACACGCCATTATTGTCACAGTATTTCACACGACGACACAGAAAAACACAATTTGAAGATCAAAAATAAGAGAACGCATTAACATAGCACTGAAAATAATATCTAGTTAATTGCAGCTGCGAAATACTTGGTGCAAATCTACATGCATGCCACAACTGTTTTACTGTACAATGAAAGACTGCAACTACAAAGGAGATTTTCTCTACAATTACGCGCTAGCAATAAACAATAGCTACACTAATTACACAAACTACAAGAAAAAAAATCAGAAGATTCCAGTGAGGTATCCTCGGCTAAGGGTCGACATATGAAACGTCCCCTTTCGAACAATTCTACAAAACTGTGCTTAAACTGACACACAATATTTTGTTAGCGCAACGCAATCTGACTTTCAAAATTCCCTACAAAAGAATGGCCCTGACTAACATTAAACTATACCTTTCACAAATCACTTACCTCACAAAAATCTTCGCTGCTCAAGCTACTGCAATACAGCGAGCGCCACTACTGCCAGCTAAATAAAAGATTCAAACTATGGAAGGCACTAACTACTGATAGGGATAGTTAGCAAATGAAAGATATTAATAGAGAACAAACAATGTATTTACCTTGATATCATCATATATAAATATAGCAGTTCATGACAAATTTCAAAACTCCGCCATCTCTCTCCCCACATCCACCACTGCTGGCGGCTCACCTCCAACTGCGCAACACTACGCGCTGTTCACATCCAGCTGCCGCTGCCCAACACTACAATGGCGAGTATTACAACAATGCAAAGCAGACACAGACTGCCCACAGCACAGCCAGTGATTTTCATACAGAGGTGGCGTTACCAATAAAAAAACCTAAACAGCCTACTTACAGTGCTATAGACGAATGTTGAAAATTAGGTGGACTGATAAGGTAAGGAATGAGGAGGTTCTAGGCAGAATCGGAGAGGAAAGGAATATGTGGAAAACACTGATAAGGAGAAGGGACAGGATAAGGGACAGGATGATAGGATATCTGCTAAGACATGAGGGAATGACTTCGATGGTACTAGAGGGAGCCGTAGAGGGCAAAAACTGCAGAGGAAGACAGAGATTGGAATACGTCAAGCAAATAATTGAGGACGTAGGTTGCAAGTGCTACTCTGAGATGAAGAGGTTAGCACAGGAAAGGAATTTGTGGCGGGCCGCATCAAACCAGTCAGTAGACTGATGACCAAAAAAAAAAAAAACACACACACATAGCGTCCACACACAATACCTTCAAAAAGATCGCTGAAAAGTAGCAGATGCAACAAATAGCATTTTGTCCTCTAGTATGACTGAATAAAATTGGATTAAATCCATCATTTGTCTTTATTTTGTTTTATTTAGCTATGTTGGCTACGATGTAAGACTGGTGGACTAAAGTGAAACCCTATAACTGACCGACAATAACCAGTTGATATTCGTTTTCAGTATTACAGCATTGTTGTATATAAGCGTTTATCAATCTGTCTCTTAGATTTATAGATGTCAGACGAGAAAACGTTGTTGTACCAAGATGGAGAGTATTAGAACGAGTGAATGGGTGACTGTTGGAGAGGAAATGAATCTCGGAGCGAGAAAACGAATGAACAGCAAATCAAAAAGGGAATAAAAGTATGAAAACAGTTAGGACCGAAGAGTAATAAAATTACTATTATTGCAAAGCTATACACATTAATCTATTTGTACTTACCTGTATAACTTTTTCTGTTGTAATTTTTTATTGTCTGATATTGGGATAAGGATCCTCATCTCATGAGCTTCGAACCTTCTTACCAGCAAAAAGTAGGGCTCTTTTCCTGTTGCTCGATTCCTGTTAACAGTCTACACAAAACTAAAAAGGTAGTGTTTGCTAAACCAGACGAAAAGGAACAGATAAAAGGCTTTCCATCCTTCTTAATGTAAGCAGTCCTAAGCGCCGAAGAGTAAAGAATGATCCGAAAAATAAGCCAACTGCTCTTACAGTGCAGTATCATGTAAGTAAAAATGCATTTCAGGTTTATTCAAAAGGTGGTAGGGTTCCTGTGTGCGCTACTTTCTCCAGGAAGCGTATTGGCATTGGTCAAAGAAGAGTGCGTATCATCGCTTATGACCTTAAAACAGGTGAAGGAGAGCATGACAAGAGAGGAGGAGACCCTAAAGCTGGAACGTATAGTGCAAAAAGGGAAAAGTTAACAGAATTCATCCACATCTACAAGCAAAGGAGAGTCACTACTCCAGAAGTGAGAGCCAGCGCCTTTATTCGCCAAGTGATCTGAGTATAAACAAACTTTTCCTCATGTACAATTCAGTCACTTCTGATCTGAAAGTGAAGAAAAAATATTATATGGAAATATTTAATTCAAAATTTTATGTATGTTTTGGCAATCCAGCAAGTGATACCTGTAGCTTGTGCCACAGAATGTATCAGCAAATGAAAACTCCTAAGACATCAACTCAAAGAATAAGCTGCTAATTGAACTTGGGTCACATAAATTAAGAGCTTCACAAATAGATGAAGCAAACGTGTGACCGTAGTCTGGCATTTGCCTTTTATTTACAGCTGGTACAACTTCTCCCAAAATTAACCGCTGGTGAGGCATACTGTGCAAAATATATGTACTCTTTTCTTGTAACAAATGTGGCAGGTAAAGAGCCAACATTTTACATTTGGAATGAAACGCAGGCAGGTAGAGGACCACAAGATATTTCCTCGCCCATCACCGACTTCTTAAAGAAACTGACCACTGAGACATGTCACATTTCTCAGATTATTCGCGGATGGATGTGTTGACCAAAACAATAGTCGGCACGTTATTCATGCAATTGCTTTCTGTTTATTCAAAGAATCTCCAGTGCATGTGACTGGTGTACTTCTCTGCTTTGCAGTTCGAGGACATTCCATTTACCTCCTGACAGAGTATTTGGACGAAAAGAAACTTCGTAAAATTTCAAAAATATTGAATCCAAACACGTACTAAGATGTTTATGAAGAAGTGGGCGAAACAAGGATTTTAGGGAAAGACGGAAATAATTGATTTCAAGGAACTAAGTACAATTTTGAGGCCTGTAGATGGGATCAGTGATCTGTGAAGCATCCATTTTAAGAAATAAATGGTAGGTGAAAGGGTAACTGATGTGAAAATCAAAACGCACGTCACCTACTATTCTGATGATCATCCAAAGCTCTTTTTGGCACTAGGTAAGCGTGGATACAGCTTGAACAAATTATAAAGTATCTCCAAAGTGTCATCACTGATGAGGTTGAAACATGAAAAGAAAGATGATGTGGAAAAACGACTAAGCATCATATATAGAAAAAACTGGAAAAAAAATGAATACTTGAGTTTTTCACTCAAACTATCAGCCTTCCATATAACGAACTTATTGCCCAAGATATTATTTATGATTATTTAGAAGAGGAGCCTGTTTTGGGAAAAATATCGAGAACGTTGTTATTGTAAATGAAGCACATTTTCGTTTTAGATCCTACTTCTGATGTTAAAATATTTTACTGGATGCTAAAAAATGTATTTTCAAACAATAAAAAGCATTATTACCAGTTCTATGTCACTGAAAACTAATCAAAACGCATTATGTCCAAAACAGCTTACATTGCAAGTAGGCTGTTTAGGTTCTTACATTAGTAACGCCACCGCCACGTAGCGCTCTGTATGAAAATCACTGGCTGTGTTGTGTGCAGTCTGTGACTCGGTGGCATTGTTGGAATTTGCTATTGTAGTGCTGGGCAGTTGGCTGTTAACAGCGCGCAACGTTGCGCAGTTGGAGGTGAGCCGCCAGCAGTGTGGATGTGGGGAGAGAGATGGCGGAGTTTTGAGAGCGGATGATCTGGACGTGTGTCTATCAGAGACAGTAAATTTGTAAGACTGGATGCCATGAACTGATATATATAATGACTTTTGAACACTATTAAGGTAAATACATTGTTTGTTCTTTATCAAAATCTTTCATTTGCTAACTATGCCTATCAGTAGTTAGTCACTTCAGTTGTTAGACTCTTTTATTTAGATGGCAGTATTGGCGCTCGCTGTATTGCAGTAGTTTGAGTAACGAAGATTTTTGTGGGGTAAGTGATTCATGAAAGCTATAGGTTATTGTTAGTCAGGGCCATTCTTTTGTACGGATTATAAAAGTCAGATTGCGTTGCGCTAAAAATATTGTGTGTCAGTTTAAGCACAGTCATTTGTAATTTTTCTAAGGGGACGTTTCAACATCAAAAGGCAGTTTGTCCAACAGAGCCCAAGAAAACTCATTTTCTCTGTCACTAAAGTGCTCATATCTTGAATGTATAAAAAGAAATTTCCTTGTATTAAACACAGTTTGATGAACAGCCCTACCTGAGAATGTGGTGTAAAATTCATAAAAATTAATCAATTTTTTTTTTACCTTACAGGTTTTTCGTTTCTCCTGAAAAATTTACTTTTGGGACATAATGCGTTTTGAAAAGTAGCTCCTCGTGGAAAAAATATCCTATGAACATGTGTCCAGAAATGAAACACATTGTTGCCACGATAGATGTCGCTGACGAATGACAGTTGCTCTAACCACGTGCTGTGCATTTCTTGTGTGTTTTAGGCTGTGGGTGTCAATATACGAGTACATACAGCAGCATGTGTACTTAATAAGTTCCAAAAATCCACTCATAATGAACGTATTTTCTGGTTTCCATGCCTCGGGTTAAATTGGTGATGAAAACGTAGGGTTTGGTTTTGGGATAGCCCTTGGGGTTGGGACAATGTCTATATACAACAGAAGGATCATCTTAGTTTCACTATCCTACAGGATAATTAAATGGACACCCTAGCTGCAAACAGGCGTTGATGTACTTCATTGGGGAGATGTTGAAAATGTGTGCCCCGACCAGGACTCGAACCCGGGATCTCTTGCTTACATGGCAGACGCTCTATCCATCTGAGCCACCGCGGGCACAGAGGATAGTGCGTCTGCAGGGACTTATCCCTCGCACGCTCCCCGTGAGATCCACATTCCCAACACGTCCACACCACTACATTCGTAGTGCGCCTAATAGATGTTTGCCAATCATACTCATTACTCGTGGGAGATTAATCTACCAAGTCCCGTACGAGTTCGGGCATAGCATGTGCTTTCACACAAGAAGGTCAATGGCCGGAAAGCCATATTCTAACTATATATGACGGTAGTATCTGTTCCCGAAAGAACAGTTACCGTGGATGACCATGCAGCTTTGCTAGAAATTCTAGCAAAGCTGCATGGTCATCCACGGTAACTGTTCTTTCGGGAACAGATACTACCGTCATATATAAATGTATGAATGTTATGCAGTTTCCTATGCTTGAGCAAGTGGAGATAATCGGTTGGTTCTTTCGGCGTTTGGTGAAGTTTACGGTGGGCTTGATGCGTCTTACGGAGGCACCAATAGTTCATGGTGTTCATCGGAAAACCACAATAAATGGGTTTTTAATATGTTTTCCTTTTCGCCAAAGGGCCAAATCCTATTCGAGGATTACAAGCCTACTTACTATGCGAACCAAATGTCTGAAATTTTTACGATATATTCCTAAGACGCCGATCTCGAACAACATTGAATGCTTTCCATATATCTTTATCCGTTTCCAAGATACAGAGGTTCAAATTTACCCTACGCCTACACGTAAAATCTGGTGTGAGGCGGAACCTAAACAACAAATAAATGCAGCAGATTGTTCAAATTTTGACTGTATAATTTCTAGGCATTTATCTCTGATAGCCATCTCCCTGTCTTCAGAAATCTTTATTCATTATTAACAAATAATCCAAAAAACTTGTTTTTGGGTTCCAAACACAGCTGCGGATTCCGAGACGGCTATACAGAGCAAGTGGCTGTAACTCTGGCGATTTATTTCTAAGATCCGATCTCGAACGATATTCAAAATTTTCTTCATAACTTTATCTGTTTCCAAGATACTGAGGTTCAAAGTTACCCAAGTTATACATGTAGCATACCACGTAAAATCGATTGTGAGACGAAAACCTAGTTTATAAAGTGATGCAGCAGGATAAATATGCTGTAAAGTGTCCCCGTTCCAATCTGGGAACCCTATCTTCTACAGGATGTCACAAACAAAATCGGTACGCCTCACTTACTGGTCACAATCTCTAGACGAATTGCTTGTGAAGTGGTAACATGTCCCGAAAGTTAGCTACAACATTTTCTCAGGGAGTTGGTGCGTCAGTTGTTGTGAGAAGCTGGTATTGTTGAAATGGAGTAGTATGCACTACAATAGGGAAGTGGAGCTTTACATGAAGACAGCCGGCCGGTGTGACCGAGCGGTTCTGGGCGCTACAGTCTGGAACCGCGCGACCGCTACGGTCGCAGGTTCGAATCCTGCCTCGGGCATGGATGTGTGTGATGTCCTTAGGTTAGTTAGGTTTAAGTAATTCTAAGTTCTAGGGGACTTATGACCACAGCAGTTGAGTCCCATAGTGCTCAGAGCCATTTGAACCATTTTTTACATGAAGACAAGGTCCATCAAGTAATGTAAAGAAATGTATCAAGCGATGTAGCCTGATAGAAAGACCCCCACGACCAGTACTATTTGTACTACATCAGTACAAGAAATGGAGAGCCGTAGTGTCCGTTCTTAATGTGCAGAGTAACAGACGACTGAGAGTAAGGACCCCTATAACTACTGACAAATTCGCATGGACTTTGCAAGAAGTCCCCTCAAATTGGTAAGGATGCTATTGCAGCAAGTTACAGCATCATGTACATTGTGTACTAAAAGATATGAAATTAAAAGCTCATCGCTGAGCGTTGTGCAAGAGCTGAAATTTGTGGGTAAGGAAAAAAACAGTTCATTACTGTAACTGGCTTTTAACATCAACTGTTAACGGTTACTTGGACCCTTGCTTTACTTCGTGTGAAGAGATGAGGGCTGCTTTGATTTGTCAGGTTATATAAACTCCCAGAATTGCTGATACTGGTCGTAGGACACCCCACATTTTCTGCATGAAGCACCTTTCCACCAGAGAAGATAGGGATTTAGTGTACGTTGCCCGAATGCACATTATTGGCCCCATATTTTTCAGTCACACCTTAAACAGTGTCAAACATCAAGAAATGTAGAGAAGCTGTACGAAGTATCCCAACAAGATGGAGCAATGGCTCACAGATCAAACTAATGTATGGCCCACATCATCATCTTGTTCCCTGAAGCCAGAATTAGCAGAATTGTCTGGCCCCAAGGTCTCCGGAGTTAACGTAGTCTGGTTTTTATTTATGGGACGCACTAGAAAGCAAAGTGCATCCTGACTATCCTTGCGCAATACACGCTCTTAAACGGAACGTTACTAGAGAAATTAACAACGTGACCGCTGGTAATGTCATCACGCGAAGTCAGCGAAGCCTGAATGCCCGTGACCACCACTTCCAGCATCTCTTATAAAAAGGTAACTACATGTTTTTCAACATTGCTACTGTTTATTCTTTTCCAGTTAGTTCGCAGTTAGTTGAATCTCGTGCGTGAGGCATACTGGTTTTATTTTGGCACCCTGTAGTTCTGAAGCCCATGCAAATTTTTGTTGTACGTGTGGACACCGATCTGAGGTATAAAAGTAGTTTTGCGTTATTTCATCTTCATATAAATAAATTGTCTAAATTTTATTTATCAATACATTTCTTTTCATGTGAGTTGCATGCCCTGCTGCAGCAGGGAAAAGAAAGGAACTAGCAGAAAAATGCTCATATCGAAACACAAAAATGCGAATATATTCCTGTTTATTTAAAAATTGGGTATCATATGTCTCATTCTATAGCTCATTTAAAAATTTTCCCAACATTTTGGGATGATGACATACTAGCGCTTTTTTATGCTGAGAGAGACAAAGAAAGTAAAAGTAATAAGTATTGGAAGATAGTAGGCAGTGGTTGTATCACAGAAAGAGTGAAGGAGGCCATGACAGTGTGAGAGAAAGAAAGGGACATAATGCAGATCAGTGCTAGGAAAAGAGTAGAGGGAGCAGAGCCAGAGGAGAGGGGGCGGGTAGAGTGGTAAAGAGAAAGAGAAAGTGGAGGTGGGTGTGACCCAGTGTTAACGAGAGACAGAGAACATGAAATTCACAACGAAGAAGAGAGAGGGGGACAGTGACAGTGAGAAGGGACAGTAGGAAGGAAGGAATGAGACATTAACAGTAAGAAATAGCTCAAGCAAGGTACTTTCACTGTGAGGAGACTGTAGTAGTAGCACAGGAGGAAGACGCAGAGAACAATGAAGAGAAACAGATAGAGATGAAGGTAATGAGTTGTGTGGAATGAGTGAGTGATGAAGGACAACTCGGAGTGGATGCGTACGAGCGCCTTCAGTGACGGACTAGTAGATGTGAGTGAGTAACACTTAGGGAAGCATGTCGGAGTTTCAGGTGAGTTGCACGTTATAAAACGAGCGAATACGTTCGCATGACAAAATTTTTGAGAAAAATTTGTAAGCTGCTAAGGAACGAGACTGAGGCAGCTGGTATCACACTTTTCAGTCAATGTCTTTATGTCAAATAAATAGGAACATATTTGAATTTTCTGTGCACCGATAACAGTAGTTTTACGCTGGTGTATTCATGGGATGTAAAAAGTATAAGCGCAAATACTTTTATATGTGTTACCCTGGTATCTTAGTGTGTACATGTATCAGTGAGTTAGTTGCTTTTCCCTGTGTCGAACAGTCTTCCCGCCAACACCTGACAAATTTTGCGACCTGATATTTTCTGCACGGTTGTAACTGCACTACTAAATGGACTACGTTTGTCTGTATAGACTAAGAGTTTTGCGTCCACACTTCACGCTTCAACACCTGACGGCTTCCTCTTGCCACATGTGCTTGGATCTCACCAACCTAAAACCATAATACTCCTAATCCCCATTATTTCTACTCCGCAAAAAAAGTAAATACCGATGTGATGTTGATCAGTACACCAACAGAAATATCTGCACTTACACTCACTTATACTCCAGTTGTATATTTTCTGTCGTACTCGTGCTTTGCCCAGAGAAATGAAATGAAAGTCAGAAGAACAGAGAGGCAGTCAGTTGAAGGGGATCCGAGTAGAGAGAGACAGGAAATGGACTAGTTCGCTGTACAATGCGCGAGAAAAAAAATTACATGAAAGAAAACCAATAATTAGTTATTTGTGGGAAAGTGATGTGAAGAGGGAGTAGACGATGAAAGTTGAGCATAATGTTCGAATGTAACTACTGCAGACCATGTTTTGTGCCGCACTACACGTTATCTTCCTGTTCTTCCTGTGGCTTTGTCCCCCAACAGTGCTGGTTGAGTGTGGTTGTTAACCGATGCGGCATGGTTAATTTAATTGGGGGCCAGACTATGTTATGTTACTATCGGCACCCCATTCCCACCTGGGTGGAATGTATGTACCGTAACCGACTGGAAGTAGCGTTATTCGTGTGAAAGTGAGCGATGGTGAGCTGGTTCAAGTTCGTGTCCTGGAAGCGGTGCTTAACGATCCGGTTGGCTTAGGTGTGTTATTCACAGAAATAATGTTATGATATGGGAGGTCCTTTATACAAATACAGCAGGTACAGTACGGCTGATTGTTGGTAGTTGATACTTAACAAACGATGACCCATTATGTGGAATGTAAAACGAGTGTGCAATCTTACGTATATATTAATGGAACCGTGTCTGTTACCTTCTAATCTTCACCTCGTCCTACCATGGAAGGCAGTGGTTTCGGGATTCAGTATCTAAAGGGCTGTGCTTCATTTTTCGTTAACGTGTGACAGAATATGTATGACTGAATATGTACGAATGAATATCTTTACGATGATCACAAGTACGATGTAGTCTTTTATTGCATTATGCACTTGCTCGTACACGGCTACGAAGTTAGTATTTTTATCCCTGCTTCCCATAATCATTTATAAGTTCTCCTGACGTTAAGAGAAGCGAGCGTAATCAGTGCAATGTAAGGTTTTTGTGTCAAGGTAGTTAATAACGTGAAAAGAGATGACACCTGAGGATCGCATTGTAAAGGAATTCGAGGTATTACTGCTTTACCCCCAAACTAAGCTCAGCATTAAGCTCATCGTAAGAATTGTTGTAGTTCACACTAAGGAATTCCTGCAGACTATTGTAAGAATTTGGGAAATGTCGGTAGTGGTTAAGAGGCTGCTTGGCATTTCGTGGTATGTGACTACGACTTCATCGAAGAGAGCCGGAAACAAAGTACGCTTTTTGAGCGTTTGGGTCTCAAAGGCGACGCAGGCTGCAGCGTGGGAGCGCGATGCTGGCTGCTGAACACAAATGTGGTGCGCTCCAGGATGATCGGAGGTAGCTCTGAGCGAAAAGACATTGGCCAATTAATGAAACAAAGAAATCAATTTTACAGCACAGGTATTCTGCAAGTCAACTATTCCGACACATGGAAACTTAAGCTTATGCGTAAATTTTCACTGAAATGCCTTAAGGCCTTAGCCAAATAGCCGACTGATTTTAATAAAATCTGGCTACTAATATCGTACTAAACATCTTATGACAGTATTGCTGTTAATCGGCTGATAAAGCGAGAAGTCTTTCATGCAACTGCGTATTATTTTTGGTTGTAGAAGTACATCACTAAGAGTGTCAAAAATGCGTCCTACGCGAGCGCGCTTTTCCGTCATCTAAAGCAAACTACATTGTACAAAATTTAGCCCATTCCGGATTGGATGGTCTTCATCAGTTTAACACAGTTTTGGGTCTAGTACTCTTCATTTTTTCTCCAGAGAACATTCCTAACAGTCCAAGCGATAACTCTCGCCACAGGGCTATGGAACGTGACATAGAGCTAAACGTATTTTGATAACTTATAGTCAAGTAAAGAAAGCTATTTGAACGACACTGCATACTTTTAAATCGGGTGATAACACGAGATCCAGGACATAACAGTTGCTGTGAAATATTTTGTAAACTCAGTAGAGAAATGTAGTAAATTTAAATCCATCGAGCTGCCAGCGTAACGCCTCTTCACACTGTTAATTGATGCCAAGGAAAAGCAAGTGTAACAGCACTTCGTTCTACAGACGTCTCCATCGTATTTGGTACATTTCTTGGCTACATTCGCGATATGCTTCACACCAAAACGTCGCATGTACTACCTTACTGCGCTTGTAGTATTTGTACTTATAATTAATTGGAAGGAAGAGTAGTTCGTGTCGCTTAAATACGAGTTATCCTTTTGACTATATCATCAACTGGAAAGTTGCGTATGAAATACAGATCACTTTTCCCTTAGTAATTATCACGTGTTCGTTGTGACAGTTTTGTTTTGAAACCTTGAAGCATTAACATAATATTGTTTAAGTCCCAGTCACAGGGAGTAAATTAAACTGCTGCCTTTCTCTGAGGTATGCTCAAGTTTACCAATTCGAAAAGCGCTGCAAAAAAATTGTATGTATCTGAGATGAACTCACAATTAGGTACACAGTTTATAATCACACAAAACCAGGATACGGTATATTATCGTATATTCAAATAAATGAAGGAAGATAGGAAGATTAGAGTTGAAAGTCCCGTCATCGTCAGTTGCGTTATAGGCCTAGTCAGAGCGCAGTCCATGGCTATACAGAACTGAAGTGGAAATTGGTTCATCACCACCTAGAATGACGGACGAGGATTTGAGGTTCACACTTGCCCAGCGAGCTGGCGCAATGAGGAAGAGAACATGTCACCGGAGTACGAAGACGAAGATTGAAAACTCTGTCCGGGCATCCAGATTTAAACTTTCCGCGCTTTGACTGAACCACTTCGGACGAATGCACAGTTGGTCCTCACCCTCGGCTGATTTCCTGACCAGTGCCCGTCGTGTCCGGGCAGGTGATCCGTCTCCAGTGACCACAACGCAGGTGGCACATTACGCCCTTTGCAGTGCCCACAAACTTAACGTCACAGTAAATTTGAGACATTGACACATATTTTAATTTTCTATGTCTTGCTTCTCAGTTTATAATATAATTTACACTGCAGCGTCTCAGTATGTGCATCAGTGTGCTCCAAGAGTGACAAACAGTGTGGAAGTATTGCAATATACTTAATGTGTGTGCAAAATTATAGTTATATATATATATATACAATTTTTCAGTAATACACCGACTAGCCACGTAGCGCGGTAACAGAAGTGTGTAAGTGGAGCAAACGCGGAAAGGGGATCACCTAGATATGGGCTGCAAATCGGGAAATCCATTGAGATAAGCGACTTTGGCAAAGGAAAGATTAATATTATGCCGAGCCTGTGAACGACTATTCGAAAAACGGTGAGGCTGGTCGAATGTTCACGTGGTACTGTCGTTAGCATCTACGGAAAGAGGTAGAAGGACAGTGAATCTACCACTGGATAGTATATGGTTCGACGTCCACGACTCTTCATATTATAGGGTCTGAGCCTCGTCTGCTCTGTAAAGTAGGGTAGTTGGTGATCTGTGACAAGTGGCCGTGCGGTTAGAGGCGCTGCAGTCTGGAACCGCAAGACCGCTACGGTCGCAGGTTCGAATCCTGCCTCGGGCATGGATGTTTGTGATGTCCTTAGGTTAGTTAGGTTTAACTAGTTCTAAGTTCTAGGGGACTAATGGCCTCAGCAGTTGAGTCCCATAGTGCTCAGAGCCATTTGATCTGTGACATCTCTGCCGAAAAAGCACAATGCTGGTGCACGCACAAGTGTTTCGTAGCACGCCGATCATCGTTTATTGTTCAACATTCAGCTCCGCAGCAGGCGACCCCTACGTGTTCAATTGTTGGCCAAACTAAATCGTCAGTTAAGATTGCAGTGCGCACGTGGCCATCGGTATTCAACGGTCGATCAATGGAAACACGTCGGCTCTTGGAGTGAATCACATTTTTGCTGCGCTAGGCCGCTGATCGGCTCCAAATACGCTGTCATTGATGTGAACACCAGCTGAAAACGTTTAGCGCGCCACGGACGCAGGCTGATGGGAGAAGTATTTTGCGATGGGAGACATTCTCCTGCGCTTGCATGGGAACTGTGGTAGTAATCGAAGACACAATCAAGCTGTGAACCACTTGCTCCCCCTCCATGCTTGATGTCTTCCCCGACGGTGATGTCATCTTTCAGCAGTGTAATTGACTGGGTCTTGGAGCTAGAGCCGTGCTACAATGATTTAAGGATCTTTCTGGCAAGCTCACGTCGATGTCTTGGCTACAAAATTCACCCAATTTAAATCCTATTGAACCCATCTGGGTCACTATCAGGCGCCATCACTGCGTACGCAAATAAGAGGCCCCTTATTTACGGGGGTTATAAGTCTAATGCCACATATCTCCACAAACCTACCAACAAACTGTCGGGTCCCTGATACATAAAATCAAAGCTGTATTTCGTTCTAAAGACGGAAAAAAGCTGTTAAACAAGTGGTCATAGTGTTTCGGCTCATCGGTGTACGTTCTTAATTGTTTTGTTAAAGACTGAATGATATCGAAATAGCAGAATATTTATTTGTATACATTTTGTTATACTTCGGTGACAGCTGCAGGAAGGGGTCATACACTGTTTGATCAGAAGTACCTGGACACCTGTTGGTGGGCGCTAAAGTCGTCTGTGTCCACCATTCAACTTCATAACCGCTTGAGCTTGTGATGTTACAAAATAAAAGTGATGTTGTTATTGAATGGAAAGTTGGAAATTGAGATTTAACTTACTGTTTTATCAATCACAATTGGCGTAAGAATCATGGATTGACCATTGTCATAAAATATTGCATTATGAGATGTGAATAGTTTTTACTTGCAGTTCCGCGTGGCTTGAGGCAGTCACAACTAGCGTGCTATTGATTAATAAATTGCGTTATCGTCTTTCTAATTACTTCATGATCGTAGATACGATCATACCCGGTTGTGAAGTTATTGTTATGACAAAACAATTTCCTAAGGGACCAGAAAGTTCTTAAGGGCGCAAAAACAACTGTAACATCACACAAAAGGGAAATTCAATATTAAAACTGACGCAAGAAGACGATAAAACAGTTTTCTTTTTATCAATGTAACACGAACATTGGACTGCTGATCTTGGTGACTGTAATATTAGCAAAATGCATAATTAAAATGAAAATAATACTGAGGAGAAAATAGGAATGAGCACTACTAAATGATTCAGTATTCCCAGAACAAATATTTATTTTAACTAAAACATATATCGTACCTTAAGCTTAGTACTACAATGACGGTAGATTTTTATGTCCGTATCATGTCCATTGAGCGCTCTTTTATATAGCCGTTGTCTTCTTTGAGTCGCTCGTGCGTCGTCACGGTAAGTTATAACAGTTCTTTACACTTCACTCAAACTTAGACATAACACGTTTTTATACATTTAGTAAAAATTAGATCAGACTGCCACTGTTTTCATTGCCGCCCAAAGACGACGAATTACATTATTTAGAAAATTCCACCGTCGCCATGCGACGCCTCATTATACATTAATCATTATTTATAAACAAGTATTTGCCTTCTGGCTGAAAGTATTAACTACTCGTATTTGCTGTTTTAATGAAGTCAAAAATAGCGAATATCACATTGCCTCCCATGAGGAGAGAGGGAATGCCGAAGGATTACTTCCATCCTCATGTCCTCATGAGATATTCGTGATTTTTGGTGTGACATTTACATAATGTTACTGGCGTACTATGTACATAAATTGAAATTACATTTTTCAACATATATCAGATATTTATCATTTTTCAAAATAAAGTTTTTCATTCTTTGTTCATCAGTCACTTCATTCCATAATACCAAGATTAACATTTATGTGCATATTTAAGTTTGTCCATATTTGCTTATAACAGTAAGTGAACGTTCATTTCGCACTTCAGGGGATAGAATTCAGATATTACTTTCTCTTGAGCTTAACAACTAATACATGAGTACAGTGAGTGCTTATTTTCACTAAACTAGAGTGGACAATGTTCGAGCATCTGTTGACTCATTGTGGTTCAATTACAGTTTAATAACGTAGCACTACACTTCGTGATGCTTTCACTTTCTGTGTTAGCTGTCTACGGCGTTCATCATGCAGTACATCTGTCCTTTCCACTGTGGTGCCAGGAATTCAAGTGGCTTCCCGGGTTTTTATTTACAATATGAAACAGAAGAAGTGGAAAATTATTAGTATAACTTACAACCTATTGGATACATTTGTTAAGGATCGGGACTGGTCTGGAGTTTAGGGTCTTCCTATAGTGCACATTCATTTTCTTTGTCCATCAAGAGACAGGATTATAATTCATTTTAGCAGTGTTCAGGGGTGCCGGTATTAATGGCTTTAAGGCCTCAGTAATCTAACAATCTACTTCTCACTCATCTTAACTTCAACTCAAGAAAATTGCTTAATTTACGTATGAAAATGTAGTCACACAAGTGTACAAATGTCTTTCCTCCAGTATGTACGATGGAAGTCATGGCGGTTAGCAGTTTAAAGTTTGGATTGTTTCGTCACCCACACGTCAGCCACTCACAGCGGCTGCACAGTGTTGCGTGAGCTCCAATACTCAGTATCCGTTCGCGCTCAGGCTGTAACAGAGCTGCTGGTCGTCGATTGCTCCGTTTTTTTTGTGAACTTCGTATCACACGAGTGCATCGATACAAACACCTCGCGCGCGTTTTTCATCGGAGGAGCCGGACGACACTGAAGCTGCCTCCATACTTCTCTGTCAACTGCCTCCCATGAGGCTCACAGGTAAGTGACGACGAATGTTTTAGCTGTCGCTGCACTTAGAACAACACTGAACTTTGCGTTGCACCTGTTGTCGTAACCTTGACTTCTTTTTACACTTGCAGTACAACACTACCACTAATATACAGTGAACAGTTGTTTTTATTATGCACGTCGCACTTGAGTGTGCGTCTTCACACAGCATTCGCGCTTAGTTCCTTCGCCGATAGAGTTCATTTACAAAACCATCAATTTTGGAGGGTTCCTCCATTGGTACAGAATGACTTATATTCTACTATTTACAAAAGATCACTTAGGAGCTGATATTTACAATTAGTGGTCACTCCTTTTGTTATGTCCAGTGAACAACTGCTTTATGAATGGACTCTTTATATCTCAAGGTTTACTTTCACTAGTGAACCTAAAAATATTCTTTCAAACTTTCTTTTAAGGGCTCATCTCCTCATTATGAAAACTACAGGTTTCGCAACACTCGTTGCATTTATTCTTTAGTGCACCCAAGATCATTTTCTACTGCCACGCAGCATATCTACTACTTAACGAGTACGCATTTAACGCTGAATCTTTTTTTTTGTGCTTTCCTTTGTGCTTGCCAATTTTTTTTTTTTATATTTGAGGGCAGACTGGATAACAATAGGTCTCCCTCTTCGCATCATGTACTCAGCAATCGTTCTCTGTTAGAAAAAAATAGGGTAACGCGTGTCTACTATTTTTCGCATGAATGGAATTACCGACAGTTCACTGGGTTTACGCAACCGGTCCATAACAAACATTACCAAAGCTAGCGAAGTTCATCACGCTACGTGTCTCATTTCTCATAAGCACTGCTTTGCCTCGAAGCACACGTGTCTTTTACAAGTCGACCCTCGGTCTGGGTTAATGAACCAGGATCAAAAGGAACGGGCAGAAGGAAAATGGATTTCATAACAGACTTTCTAATAGTAAAGAACTTGTCAATTCCATGTCTCTTGGGGATGGAGTTTCTTCGACAAACAAAAGCAGTAATAGATATTGAATCTGGAATGTGTACCTTTATCGTAAATCAACAACAAGTTGTTGTTAACTTGTTAAGGAGTAAAGTGAAGGCAGTGTTGACATTGCATCAGGTTTGGAGACGACAGAGGACCGGCAAACCGTGCTTCGATCAGACAAATGACCTGAGTAAATGGGATGACATAAATGACAATGAGTATGAAGTCTTACTTCCTGACACAGACAAGATCGATGCTAAAGCCAAGGAATCGACTGAACTCAGGGGGGAGCAGAAATATGAGTTGTTCCATTTATTAGTAAGTTACAAGAAAATCTTTTCAAAGAAACCAGGAGTAATAAAAGGCTTCGTATAAGACTTAGTGTGATGTTACAAAATAAAAGTGATGTTGTTATTCAATGGAAAGTTGGAAATTGAGGTTTAGCTTACTGTTTTATCAATCACAATTGGCGTAAGAATCATGGATTGACCATTGTCATAAAATATTGCATTATGAGATGTGAAAAGTTTTTACTTGCAGTTTCGCGTGGCTTGAGGCAGTCACAACTAGCGTGCTATTGATTAATAAATTGCGTTATCGTCTTTCTAATTACTTCATGATCGTAGATACGATCATACCCGGTTATGAAGTTATTGTTATGACAAAACAATTTCCTAAGGGACCAGAAAGTTCTTAAGGGCGCAAAAACAACTGTAACATCACACAAAAGGGAAATTCAATATTAAAGCTGACGCAAGAAGACGATAAAACAGTTTTCTTTTTATCAATGTAACACGCACATTGGACTGCTGATCTTGGTGTCTGTAATATTAGCAAAATGCATAATTAAAATGAAATTAATACTGAGGAGAAAATAGGAATGAGCACTGCTAAATGATTCAGTATTCCCAGGACAAACATTTATTTTAACTAAAACATATATCGTACCTTAAGCTTAGTACTACAATGACGATAGATTTTTATGTCCGTATCATGTCCATTGAGCGCTCTTTTATATAGCCGTTGTCTTCTTTGAGTCGCTCGTGCGTCGTCACCGTAAGTTATAACAGTTCTTTACACTTCACTCAAACTTAGACATAACACGTTTTTATACATTTAGTAAAAATTAGATCAGACTGCCACAAATCTGCGTCCGTCTTACTTGAGAAAAACGGTACAAGTCTTTTTAGCGCTCAAGGCTTCATTTGTTCTCCAGCGAACAAAATAGTGAAGGATCGCATATCTATCCGTATTTTTCTGTTTATATTGCCACCCAAAGGCGACGAATTACATCATTTAGAAAATTCCACCGTCGCCATGCGACGCCTCATTATACATTAATCATTATTTACAAACAAGTATTTGCCTTCTGGCTGAAAGTATTAACTACTCGTATTTGCTGTTTTAATGAAGTCAAAAATAGCGAATATCACATTGCCTCCCATGAGGAGAGAGGGAATGCCGAAGGATTACCTCGATCCTCATGTCCTCATGAGATATTCGTGATTTTTGGTGTGACATTTACATAATGTTACTGGCGTATTATGTACATAAATTGAAATTACATTTTTCAACATATATCAGATATTTATCATTTTTCAAAATAAAGTTTTTCATTCTTTGTTCATCGGTCACTTCATCCCATAATACCAAGATTAACATTTATGTGCATATTTAAGTTTGGTCCATATTTGCTTGTAACAATAAGTGAACGTTCATTTCGCACTTCAGGGGATAGAATTCAGATATTACTTTCTCTTGAGCTTAACAACTAATACATGAGTACAATGAGTGCTTATTTTCACTAAACTAGAGTGGACAATGTTCGAGCATCTGTTGACTCATTGTGGTTCAATTACAGTTTAATAACGTAGCACTACACTTCGTGATGCTTTCACTTTCTGTGTTAGCTGTCTACGGGGTTCATCATGCAGTACATCTGTCCTTTCCACTGTGGTGCCAGGAATTCAAGTGGCTTCCCGGGTTTTTATTTACAATATGAAACAGAAGAAGTGGAAAATTATTAGTATAACTTACAACCTATTGGATACATTTGTTAAGGATCGGGACTGGTCTGGAGTTTAGGGTCTTCCTATAGTGCACATTCATTTTCTTTGTCCATCAAGAGACAGGATTATAATTCATTTTAGCAGTGTTCAGGGGTGCCGGTATTAATGGCTTTAAGGCCTCAGTAATCTAACAATCTACTTCTCACTCATCTTAACTTCAACTCAAGAAAATTGCTTAATTTACGTATGAAAATGTAGTCACACAAGTGTACAAATGTCTTTCCTCCAGTATGTACGATGGAAGTCATGGCGGTTAGCAGTTTAAAGTTTGGATTGTTTCGTCACCCACACGTCAGCCACTCACAGCGGCTGCACAGTGTTGCGTGAGCTCCAATACTCAGTATCCGTTCGAGCTCAGGCTGTAACAGAGCTGCTGGTCGTAGATTGCTCCTTTTTTTTGTGAATTTAGTAACACGCGAGTGCATCGATACACACACCCCGCGCGCGTTTTCCATCGGAGGAGCCGGACACTGAAGCTGCCTCCATACTTCTCTGTCAACTGCCTCCCATGAGGCTCACAGGTAAGTGACGACGAATGTTTTAGCTGTCGCTGCACTTTCAACAACACTGAATTTTGCGTTGCACCTGTTGTCGTAGCCTTGACTTCTTTTTACGCTTGCAGTACAACACTACCACTAATATACAGTGAACAGTTGTTTTTATTATGCACGTCGCACTTTAGTGTGCATCTTCACACAGCATTCGTGCTTAGTTCCTCCGCCGATAGAGTTCATTTATAAAACAACCAATTTTGCAGGTTTCCTCTATTGGTACAGAAAGACTTATATTCTACTATTTACAAAAGATCACTTACGAGTAAATATTTACAATTAATGGTCACTCCTTTTGTTAAGTCCAGTGAACAACTGCTTTATGAATGGACTCTTTATATCTCAATGTTTTCTTTCACTAGTGAACCTAAAAATACTCTTGCAAACTTTCTTTTAAGGGCTCATCCCCTTATTATGAAAAATACAGGTTTCGCAACACTCGTTGCATTTATTCTTTAGTGCACCCAAGATCATTTTCTACTGCCACGCAGCATATCTGCTACTTATCGAGTACGCATTTAATGCTGAATCTTTTTTTTTGTGCTTTCCTTTGTGCTTGCCAATTTTTTCTTTTTTTATATTTGAGGGCAGACTGGATAACAATAGGTCTCCCCCTTCGCTTCATGTACTCAGCAATCGTTCTCTGTTAAAAAAAATAGGGTAACGCGTGTCTACTATTTTTCGCATGAATGGAATTACCGACAGTTCACTGGGTTTACGCAACCGGTCCATAACAAACATTACCAAAGCTAGCGAAGTTCATCACGCTACGTGTCTCATTTCTCATAAGCACTGCTTTGCCTCGAAGCACACGTGCCTTTTACAAGTCGACCCTTCGTCTGGGTTAATGAACCAGGATCAAAAGGAACGGGCACAAGGAAAATGGATTTCATAAGAGGAGTGTCTTAGGAGACATTTTTGCAATAAAATCTGCATGTAAATAAGATTATCATAATAAACATAGGCACAAATATAAACTTCAACCTCTTTCATTACAGCATGCTTTGCTACTTCTACGTCTTACTCTGGTTATAGTCAGTATTAAGTTTAAATATCACTGCATTGCTTGTTCTTTAGATTAGCCTTCAATTAGGGTGTCGAATGGTCGCTAGATTACACTACAAATCTTCTGAAGATCTTTACTTGGACTTATTTATGATACAGGGGGCCTGCTGTGTGGTTATTTAGTACCTTGATTCTACTGAAATCAATTCATCAGCTAACATTCCTCTTATACTCATTACATTGGCCTCAGATCACAGGGAAATAGTTTACTTTCATAGCAATTAATGGCCTTGTGGAGTACTTACGCTACATTATTGATGCTTCTTGGTTTGCCTCTATTTGTACTGTATTTCACCTAACTTAGTTTACTACAGCTTATTGTCTCCTTGCGTGAACACATGTGGGTTACCACTTGTTTTTCCATTTAACAGCACGCTTTAACTGAACTTAAAGCAATTTCTTCTATTCCTGTCCACTGTCTGGACTGTTTGACCATGTACCTTTTTTTTTTTTTTAAGCAGGTAATTTGGGCTTTTACAACAGAACTTCAAGTACTTACACTACTAAAAATAAATCTATAAATCTTCTTGTACCTTGAGAGAACTGCTTATTTACGCACCCTTCTCCATTTCTCACCTTTACATATTTATATAGATCCTGGCAATCACCTCGCAAGCACATTTTTTTATACTAACTTAAAGCTAAATTGAAATTCTTTCTGCAACCTTAATTTCCTGCTTCAGCTTGTTGAAGAAATATCAGTTCATGTCCATCACTATAAACAATTTTTCCATACGTAGCATTTAATACTTAATGTTTACATGTAGTAGCTGTTACCATGAAGTCCGTGCGCTGTTCAACACAATACTTATCATTAACAGTTCACACGCAAGAGGCAGGAAACCGAAACAGATTCTATCTGCAGTTGAAGCTGCGTCTGTAAACTAACTCTCTGTTTCAATGGACCAATCGCTCCCGATATGGAGCAGCCCTGAATCGGCAATGATAAAACTTTTGAAACAGAAGACATCTGTCTGAAGAGACATGGTGACATGACATTGATGTTTGCTCCTGTATCAACAACGGCTGTGAAAGGAATGTTGGCAATAGAAATCTTAATCGAAGCCAGGACATGTTCATCATAAATGTCGTTAATGTCTTGAACTTCTTTGTCAGGTGCAAGGTCATCTCGTAAGTCGGGCTCATGTTCGTATCGTATCGCATATACATACTCAGCATCAGAGTATTCGTTAGTGCCCCCACTCAAAATCCACAGCGACCTCTTGGAGGCTGAAAGGCGCTGCCTCTAATTTTCCGCAGGATGTTTAACCTGTTTGTCATTCATGGCCTTAAGTGTTTGTTCCGTTTCATATTGGTGCTGGTTATGTGGTACAAATGCCGGTGTAGAGGGGTAAAATCCACTGGGTGCATTCACTTGTGAATAAAATACTTGAGACGGCTGCTGTCGCCCGATCTTTTGGTTGCCGGCAGAACCATTTCCTTGTGAAGGAAAGTTCGCATTTGGTACCGTTTGAAAATTGTTCCGCGGTCCTCTATTCTGTGAAAAGTTGTTCTGATGTGGTGGGTGGCCTCCGCCTTGCCCATGCCACTTGCTATTTTTCGACCTATAACTTTGATTGTACATTGGCCCATTTGAAAAATTACCAATCGTTTGTGGAGAATTTCCATACTGCTCAGGCGCAGAATTAAAGGGTGGGTTTCCGTACTGATGTTGTACCTGGTGGTTGTAAATTGGGTGGTATCTCTGCTGATTACTGTAATTGGTTTTCTGCTTCCATTTAAAGTTATTGCCGTTTGCGTTTTCATAACGGCTGGCAGGTTGGCAACAGCGGTCGCAGTAACTCGCTCTCTCCTTCGGCGCATTGTTGTCCGCGTGCGATGCATTCTGCTGGCTGCCAGGGAAGAATTTGCCGCTGCCAACCTTGGAGCGCACATCCTCGCTAATTAAATCTAAGGAATCCAGCACAGAAAGGAATACATCCGTGTCTTCTTCGGACACATTTACTAGTTTCTCTCTAATAGACACAGGGAGTTTGCTTTTGAGAATCATAATTACGTCCTTGGAAGAAATCGGAGAATCCCAGAATTTAATTTTTGCTAGATACTTCTCGAAGTATCGCCGGAGACTTCCATGCTTCTCATTGAAAATTTCCGCACCATACACCTCCTTCCTTAATCTTTGCTGTACTCCATTACTCCAAAATTTTGCCAAGAACATTTTCTCAAACTCTTCATAATTCCTACACGTGTCTACCATTTCCGTTCCCCATAATGCTGCATCACCAGAAATAAAGCCAGTGACGAACTGAATACGCTGTCTGTCTGTCCAGCTCCTGGGAAATATGCCGGAAAAATTCTTTAGGAGCACGATGGGGTGTATTTCTCGCTTCTGCGGATGAAAAACAGGAAAAGTGCGATGCTTAATCACACTTTCCTCTTGCATTAAACTCACAATTGTGGGCGGATCATTTATTTTCCCTACTCGGGACTCAACAGGACTGTTGTTTTGCATGTAATCAGACGGTGAACGATAAGGAGTTGACTGACATTCGTCACCGTCTAAAGAGTTGTTCCCTATAGTTTGGGTATGCGTGTGAGGATTTTCTACCCAGTTTCTCAGCATTCTGACTTCGTCCACTACTTGCTGCTTCCACTCGGGAAGATCCCGTGAAAGTGTCCTCCGAATCTGTCCCAATTCAGAAACCACTGTGTCTCCCGACTTACCAGGAGCAGCTAAGATTTCATAAGTTACATCCTTGACAGTCTCCCTAAGCTCCTCCCTGACCTGCTTTCGATAAAAATATCTTTACCCTTTATCCATTCACCGTAGTGTTCCGACAATGCCTCCGCGTGTGCTTTCACGGTGCTCTTAACCTGTTCTTCAATATTGATTGAGTCTATCTGCCTCGACAGATCCTCCACTACACCTTCAATGTCAGATACTGCATTTCTAACTGAGTTTATTTCTTTGGTAGCTGCCTGAATTTTTGTGTTTAATGTTCCAGATACTTCAGCTATTTCACTTTTCACCTGTTTCTGCATTTTCTGAATTTGATCACTGATCTTAGTTTGCACCTCACCCAAATGGGTATTTAATCCAGCCGTTATTTCTTTATGCAGATCCGTTTTGATTGTGCCTAACTGTGTTTTTAATGATTCGCTTACAGCATCTAATCGGGCGTTAACAGTCTCATTTTGTGTTTTTATAGTCTCATTTTGTGTTTTTACTGATTCGCTTACAGCATCTAATCGGGCGTTAACAGTCTCATTTTGTGTTTTTACTGATTCGCTTACAGCATCTAATCGGGCGTTAACAGTCTCATTTTGTGTTTTTACTGATTCGCTTACAGCATCTAATCGGGCGTTAACAGTCTCATTTTGTGTTTTTACTGATTCGCTTACAGCATCTAATCGGGCGTTAACAGTCTCATTTTGTGTTTTTATAGTCTCATTTACTGCGTCAAACTGTTGTTTCAGCATTTCCATTAACGCACGGAGGTCATTTGTAGCTGCAGCGGGAAGAATTTGGACTTTGGGGTCACTTTCCCATGTTACAGACATGGTTAGTTCAGTTTCCACACGGGAACCTACCGTTCGCGATCGTAAAGGGTATGGAATACTATTAACGTCTTCACTCCCGTCTCCTGTTGTCACCTGTCTCTGTTTACTATCTGCCATCTTCGTCAGTAAACCACGTGCTACGCAAGGCTTTCGTCGTTTGTCAGTGACCGTCCGCTAAGAGCACCGCTGTCGCGTGAGCAACAAATGAAATTCTATCTGGCCAGAAGACAAGATGGAACCTAAACGTTTGAGACAAATGAATGAAGATGCTCTTCACTGCAAATTGCACACACTATCCACCATGTTGAAAATGTAATACAGCTATACTAACAATGGGGGAGAAATAATTTATATCATCAGACTACGAAGAATTTCACTTTGAAAGATAAAATAAAGCAGATTTTCTATAGCGGGAAGGAAATAGAAAGGATGTGGATCGACTTGGAAAGGCAACGTCGCTACTGAAGCACTACACTGCGTATGTAAAATTCTGACTTACTTTTTGATGGCTTGATTACCGCCATGTTGTCTCAGCAAATTCACGTCTCTTTTCTTTTCTTTTCTCTCGGTAATTAAACTGCGTTATTGACCAGCATATTTTCCGTCATTCTCACAGAGAGATGATGTGTACATGAAACGACAGAACATTTATTAACACAAGCACATAGAAAATTTTCCAAGTATCTGAACTAATTTTTGGTCAAGTCTCTGTTCGGGCGCCAAGTGTGATGTTACAAAATAAAAGTGATGTTGTTATTGAATTGAAAGTTGGAAATTGAGGTTTAGCTTACTGTTTTATCAATAAAAATTGGCGTAAGAATCACGGATTGACCATTGTCATAAAGTATTGCATTATGAGATGTGAATAGTTTTTACTCGCAGTTTCGCGTGGCTTGAGGCAGTCACAACTAGCGTGCTATTGATTAATAAATTGCGTTATCGTCTTTCTAATTACTTCATGATCGTAGATACGATCATACCCGGTTGTGAAGTTATTGTTATGATAAAACAATTTCCTAAGGGACCAGAAAGTTCTTAAGGGCGCAAAAACAACTGTAACATCACACAAAAGGGATATTCAATATTAAAGCTGACGCAAGAAGACGATAAAACAGTTTTCTTTTTATCAATGTAACACGCACATTGGACTGCTGATCTTGGTGTCTGTAATATTAGCAAAATGCATAATTAAAATGAAAATAATACTGAGGAGAAAATAGGAATGAGCACTGCTAAATGATTCAGTATTCCCAGAACAAATATTTATTTTAACTAAAACATATATCGTACCTTAAGCTTAGTACTACAATGACGGTAGATTTTTATGTCCGTATCATGTCCATTGAGCGCTCTTTTATATAGCCGTTGTCTTCTTTGAGTCGCTCGTGCGTCGTCACCGTAAGTTATAACAGTTCTTTACACTTCACTCAAACTTAGACATAACACGTTTTTATACATTTAGTAAAAATTAGATCAGACTGCCACAAATCTGCGTCCGTCTTACTTGAGAAAAACAGTACAAGTCTTTTTAGCGCTCAAGGCTTCATTTGTTCTCCAGCGAACAAAATAGTGAAGGATCGCATATCTATCCGTATTTTTCTGTTTATATTGCCGCCCAAAGACGATGAATTACATTATTTAGAAAATTCCACCGTCGCCATGCGACGCCTCATTATACATTAATCATTATTTGCAAACAAGTATTTGCCTTCTGGCTGAAAGTATTAACTACTCGTATTTGCTGTTTTAATGAAGTCAAAAATAGCGAATATCACAAGCTGTACTGGCGAGTCTTTCAATAAGGAATCTTCTGCAACAGAACTTTTCCCTCTCACAACTTCGTGGAGACTTCCAGCGAGAAAAACTCGGTTATAGGTTTGAAATTATGCGTTAAGCTGGTTTCAAGTGACGAAGTGCTCTGTCACAAATGTTGGATGAATCAAGTCTGGATATCTGTGAGTCATGGGCTACACTTCCTTTCCACCTCCACCCCTCCAATTGGCGTGAGGTTCCCACCCCAACATTGATGCTTTCCAAAGAGTGTGTGCCAATTTTGACTACAACGATTCAGTATGATAAGAAGAGAAGCGGAAGATAAATACTTGCAGATCGCTTGTGGACCCACTATTACCTGTTTCAATCTGACCCTGGGGGTTTGAGACATCTTGTATATGTGACATGCTTACAGAGGTAAATCCACAGGCAAAAGACTAATCCTAAAACCGCCTATCGATGTCAACCAAACTTGTCAGACGTGTTACTTACTATCAGGAAAGAAATATTCTGAGGGTAAGAACCACTGACTTCCATTGAGGTTGTGAGTGATGAACACTTGTGTGTGGAGGATAGAAGGTGAAGAGAAAGAGGGAGGGATGGGGAGATGAATGCAGATAGATGGACTGGGAGGTGGAGATGGATAGGGGAAAGAAGAACATAGGGATAGAAAGGGAGGAGAACGATACGAACAGAGGCAGGGGGTGGAGGAGATAGAGAAAGGGGGAGAGTGAGATGGACAGAGTGAGGAGAAGGACAGGTGGACACAGAGTAGGATAGGTGGAGATGGATAGGAGGACGAGGAGCTGGCCGCAGAATGGGGGTGGAGGACAGAGAGAGGTCCAACGAGGATATTGACTTTAAAAAGTCTGAAGTACATACACTATGTGATCAAACGTATCCGGACACCTGGCTGAAAATGACTTACAAGTTCGTGGCACCCTCCATAGGTATTCCTGGAATTCAATGTGGTGTTGGCCCACACTTAGCCTTGATGACAGCTTCCACTCTCGCAGGTATATGTTCAGTAAGGTGCTAGAAGGTTTCTTGGGGAATGGCAGCCCTTTCTTCAGTGAGTGCTGCACTGAGCAGAGGTATCGATGTCGGACGGTAAGGCCTTGCACGAAGCCGACGTTCCAAAACAACCAAAAGGTGTTCTGTAGGATTCAGATCATGACTCTGTGCAGGCCAGTCCATTACAGGGATGTTATTATCGTGCAACCACTCCGCCAAAGGCCGTACATTATGAACAGGTGCTCGATCCTGTTGAAAGACGCAATCACCATCCCCGAATTCCTCTGCCACAGTGGGAAGCAAGAAGGTGCTTAAAACATCGATGTAGGCCTGTGCTGTGATAGTGCCACGCAAATCAACAAGCGGTGCAAGCTCCCTCCATGAAAAACACGACCACTGCCTCCGAATTTTACTGTTGGTCTTACACACGCTGGCAGATGGCGTTCATCGGACATTCACCATACCCACACCCTGCCATCGGATCACCACATTGGGTACCGTGATTCATTACTCCCCCCAACGTTTTTCCACTGTTCACTAGTCTACTGTTTACGCTCCTTACACCAAGCGAGGCGGCGTTTGTCATTTACCGGCGTGATGTGTGGCTTATGAGCAGTCGCTAGACCATGCAATCTAAGTTTTCTCACCTCCCGCCTAACTGTCATAATACTTGCAGTGGATCCCGATGCAGTTTGGAATTCCTGTGTGATGATCTGTGTATAAGTCTGTCTGCTACACATTACGACCCTCTTCAACCGTCGGCGGTATCTGTCAGTCAACAGACGAGGTCGGCCTATACGCTTTCGAGCGGCACGTGTCATATTCTTGCGTAAGGATATTGTTTAGTAGTATCTGTATTAAAAAGCCTTCACAGTCGTTTCTGAATATAGTACAAGCTACTCAATATTTTCTATAGTATGTTGCTTTCGATTTGTGCAATATTATTTTTGCGCGTGATTAGTAATTCTGTAGTGTTCGTGAATATATAACTAAAAGATTCGCTTTCGTTATATTATCTGTTACGTTAACAGTGTGCTTAGTGTTCTTACAATAAATCACTGACCGCATCTTCCATCAAAAAATGGTTCAAATGGCTCTGAGCACTATGGGACTTAACATCTGTGGTCATCAGTCCCCTAGAACTTAGAACTACTTAAACCAAACTAAACTAAGGAGATCACACACATCCATGCCCGAGGCAGGATTCGAACCTGCGACCGTAGCGGTCACGCCGTTCCAGACTGAAGCGCCTAGAACCGCACGGCCGCACCGGCCGGCTCATCTTCCATCAACTTTGATTGTATTGTTTGGTTTCATTGAACTGTTTGAAAAATTCATACCATGTCTGGTTGAGAATCAGCGTCGACAGAAAATTTGGTGTTCCATCACACTACAGTCAGTAATCATGCAACATCACGAGATCTCTGTCTCAAATACTGCATGACCACTCTCTGCCAGTCTTTGAAATTAACTGTGGTTTTCAGTTGACTCTAATGCGTATCGACCAATTGATAAAAGTCACCATGATGAAGCGACAGCCCGTCCCCCTCTCCCTCTGTTCTTATCCCCTCCACTCTGGACCAATGACGACTAAGTACACAATCCTTTTTTGTAATTGGGACACATGAGTGGGTGTCGTTACTCGGCAGCTGAGTGCTATTGTCGCTATAACAGGTCACCTCCGCCTAGATCACCCAGAACATGTTTACTGATGAGGAACTGCATTGAGCAGTACAAAGTGCGGGGGCAGGAAGGGAGCTATCAGACGTGGTGGGAACTGGAGGTATCAGGCTGCCGGCGTCTTTTGTTTCTCTTCCTCAATCGCTATGTTTGCTTTGGGGAGGCAGCATTCTGGGGGCCTAGTGTTCACCTCTGTGTGTGTGTGTGTGTGTGTGTGTGTGTGTGTGAGGGAGAGAGCTAGGAACAGCGCGACGACGACTGCGCCAGAGAGCCCGGGGGAAATCAGACGCCCCTGGACCGGACGCCAGCGGATGCGGAACCGAAACGTGGGCCGCCTCGACTCACCTCGTCCGTGCCCTCTTCAGCTCGCCTCCTCTCGTATTAATGGCGTCGCCACATGCCGGGACCTCACGTGGCTCTGGGTACAGGAGGCCAGATGTGAGCACTGCGAGCTTCCACTCTACCTCCAGCCTATATTCCACGGACATTCCTTTATTTTCTGGAATCAACAGTTGTATGATTGGTTTGACGTGGCGCGCCACGACTTCCTTTTCGTTGCCAACCTCTTCACAAGAGAGTAGCAGTACTACACAACGACCTAAATTACTTGTTGGATACATTCCAATCTATGACTTCCCCTTCAGTTTTTACCCTCTCCAGCCACGCGGGGTAGCCACGCGGTCTAGGGCATCTTGCCAAGGTTCACGTGGCTCCCCCCGTCGGAGGTTCGAGTACCCCCCCCCCCCATCCATCAACGGGCATAGGTTTATGTGTTATTCTTATCGCAAGTTAGTTGAAGTTAGATTAAGTAATGTGTAAGCCTAGGGACCAATGACCTCAGCAGAATGGTCCCATAGGAACTAACTACAAATTTCCAAATTTTATCCTCTCCAGCTCCGTCTAGTACCATGCATGTCTTAAAACACGTTCTATCATACTGTCCCTTCTTCTTGCCAGGGTTTTCCGTACGCTTCTCTGTTAGTCGATTCTGTAGAGAATCTCATGATTTCACCAATTTTCTGCAGGACCTCTCTTGAAATGCTTCTATCGTATTCTTCTACCATTACCCCACAATCCGTGAACCATCCCCTGCAGACGTACATTCTCAGAAATATATTCTTCAAATTGATGGATATTGTATAGTGATAGACCTCTGCTGGTCATGACTACCTTCTTTACCTGTGGTGGTCTCCGTATTGTGTGATCCTTGCCTCGTCCATCCGCTATTTTGCTTCATACTTAGCAGAATTCCTTGAGTTCTTCTACTTCGTGGTCCTCAGTACAGACGTTAAGTTTATCACTAATCTCACTTCTAATACTTCACACCATTTTCGTCTTCCTTTGGATTATTCTCAATCTAAATTGCGTCCTCAGGCAACTGTTCATTCCATTTAGTATGCCCTGTAATTCTTCATCGCTTTCGCCGGGAACCGAAATGTCATCTGGAAATTTAATGAATCAATTAATTTAACAAATAAATTAATGTCAAATATCACTAAACGAATTCTGAATAAGTTTAGTTACAGTACAGAGGTATCATACTGGTGAAGACGGGGATGTTTATATCTGCGAGCTTCTGCCCAGTGCCCGGTACCGTTTGACAGTTTCAGTTTTAATGCAGTTTGAATATTTCAATTCAGACCCATAATAGTATGCACACGGTTTACATTCAGTAATGAGAACGATCAGAATACATGAATGTAGTCACTCGTTATTTGACGAGCATTTCCACCCCAACACTTCCAGTTTGCAGTCGCATTAGCACTTGCCAGTTCTACTGCAGTATGGTTTTCAGCGTCGTTAACCTAATTCTGGAGAGTTCTCCACGAAAACCACGAAATTTTTGTTGAAAAATTATACATGACAATTACCGTTGATATTATTCGCACATAGGTTGACCATTTAAGCTACTTTTAATGAGGGAACCAATTGTTTAAAATTTGTTATGGCATTCCTATCATTAACTAGTAATTATCCTCTTGTGATATTTCATTTGCAGCCAGCCTCGCCACGTGCACGAACTTCCGCTCGTGAAAACTCAAAAACTAAAGAAAGAGGCTGCAAATTTATGTGCCTACGGAATTTTGATAACATAGTTACAACTTACATTCCGGTGAATTTTATTCTTCAGTGTTAATGAGATTTCGATGTCTATAGAAAACGTTGCCCTTAATCTTCCCACTGAATGAAAAACTGATGAGCAAAGAAAGAATTATCACCAGAATCCTCAAATACTACTGAGCAATATCCAAGAATCTCACCAATGATACGATCGTCATAGGACAACTTAGCAGTTTCTCCAAAATGGCAACATCCGCTAGAGTCCACTGAATCTTTGAACGGCTGCTTCTGTTTCATAGAGACGCCTTGATGCTAGAAAAACGTCCTCAATTGAAAGGCTCGCACCAAGGTATGGATGAGGAACAAAATCATATTCCGTTTCTGTGTCCCAGCAGGTAGAATCTGTCCGTTACCTTTCTCAGTAATTGGGTTTGGCTTTTTATTATTGTCAGATAGACTTGGTATTTCTGAAAATTCATAAGACCATAGTTTAAAATCATTGCGTAACATGAGCTGTAAATTGAGAAAACAAATAGTTATTAGTAACAAAACAAGAGAAAAGAAAATCTGAGTAACCGGGAAACTAACTGACGATCTATTGGCTTTTTTTCATGTCTTCTTATTTTTTAATTATTTTTTAATATTTTTGGATATGTACAAAGAAGAAAAGTGACCAAAACAAGGCTATGCGTGACTGGGAACCAGATAGAGGGAGGAACAAAACACCTCAGGCTAACTTAAATAGCACCCTGTTGTTGGAGACAAGGAAAAGCATATTTGCAACAAGCGTTCGATAACGTGGGAGACCGCAGCCACTTCCAGAAGCGTGGTCTCCAGATACGGTAAAAGTCGTGGGGATGAGGGTCGTTCCCATCTTCAACAACGTTGTAAACGTAGTGATCCAGAAGCCAGGCGATCGTATTCGTTTCCATCTGAGGAAAAAAATGATAGGTCCAGACGGTTGAGAAATTCATCCGAAAAGTGGTTCAGGCCCTCGGGAAAGAAAAGCTAGCTGCTGACGTATCCAGATCCAATGATCCCGTCCACAAGAGACCAGCCTATGTAAGATATCAGCGTGATGATATTCGTCACATTGAACAATCGAATGAAGTCCTACGCGGGAAAGACGGTTGCCAGTCGGTATCAAAAGATGAATGACCCCATACCAAAATGAAGCAATCTGCACTGTTCCTATAGGCAGCTTAACGTAAGACCAGACAGTTTTCCAGGATGCTGATAGAGAAGTTATTTCAACAGATGACAGGCAACACAGTTGACCCCAACATTATAACAAGTCTCCAATAGTGAGGTTCGTCTCTGAAAGGATATCTGCACATAGGAAACAGACAACTATAAAGCACTCGCGGATATGTCGCAATTTAGGGTAAATTCGTCCAACACTAAAACTATCCAACGTCAATGGGAGGAGTAGACTGACCGGCTGCAGAAATGTAAATAAGCCAGACGTAATGGAATACGTTGCCTGTGTACATGTTAAGAAGGACGCCCTCACTTCATTGTCGAGATGATCAAATCCTTCGATCCAGCTAAGCTTGGATACCACTTCATATTGAACTCTAGAGATGTGTCGTCGTCACAATAACCGATCGGACAGTTGTTTGAGTCTGTGGGTCACCGTCGTGGGAAGCGGGAACATCTGGGCAATGTAACACACTTTACTGAAAATATAGGCGTCTAAGACCCACATATGGTGGAGGAGGCTAAGTAAATGCGTACGTCTTCAAGAATCTCTTCCTGAAAACGAGACGTAACCGCCGGCAAACCGCCAAACCGTTGGTTTGGTCGTGTTACAATCTACTATGATCCCTAAAGTCTTTTATCGATCGTCCACCGTCGCCCGAGGACTTACAAGTTGGTTAATGGCAATGGCAGAATACAATGTGTCCTCGAGCCCTGAAATGTTATCGGCATTTTGTACTAGAACCATGGCGTCATCGGCGTAAGAGCTGACCGAGAATCATTCTCCATTTGTAGTGCAGTTGTGCAGTCCTACAGCATGGAGTGCACACCGACCAGCGCGTAGCCGCGAAACGGCTTTTAGAACGCACTGACCCCCTTGCCAATGGAAAGAGCCGGCAGTGTCACACCGCCAGGAAGACAGAGTTCATCACCGGTTGTCAACGCTGACTTAACCAGTCACCCAGTTTGATCGTAGTCTTCGAGAGCATCAGTAATCAGTAATAGGAAGTCGATACATAGCCTACGATCTGCGAGTAGTAACAGTGTATAAAATTAATTTCATGCAGGAGCCACAGGAATCATATCAAGCCACCTCTTAACAAGAAGTTGTGTTATGTTTCTTTCCATTTTAGAACTAAAGAGTTCTATTAATTTGCAGACCATTTTGGATTAACGCCAGTGGCCATCGCAACTTCTCTCCTTCCTTGTTTTTCTGGCTGCTGACTCCAACTGTTGCCGACATAGCATCTGCCGCCGCGGATTCCAGAACCAGCGCTGCCTTCGCTCTCCGCTGCTCCATCACATTTAGCTTTTTCTTATTGTCAGACTGACTTGGTACTTTCATGAACATTCACATGGCCATAGTCGAAAATCATTATGTAACATGTGTTGCATATCGAGAAAACAAGTAACTATTAGTAACAAAACAAGAGAAAGAAGATCCGAGTAACACCAGCCACATGGTTTGCATGGCAATACGTCGAAGCAAGAGCTCTAAAAACAAAACAACGAGTGATATGGATAAGGGGCTTCAGTGAGGTAGACTCAGTCGTATTGGAAACCGTTGGGGAGGGATGGAAGGGTAACGTGACGGTGCACAACCACTGAGGCATAAATATCAGTAAATAGTCTGTCCAGGATTTAGCACGCGTCTTGAGTAAAAGCCAGAGTAATCAATACACTCATTACGTACTCGTTAAATTCCGGTAACGTCTCTCTTGTACAGATATATACATAGTGGATGGGAAAGTATAGATCGTAGTTGAGTGATTGACGACATACGAGGTGTGGCTAGAAAAAAACCGGACTAGTACTGGTGAAACAATAAAACGAATGCAATAAGGCTGAAAGTCGCGTGGCCTGTCACGTGACTCTCGCTCCGCCTACTGCTCGAGTTTCATCTGCCTCCTGCACTCAGTCTGCCCGTGGCGTCTGTTTTAAGTAGTTGACGTTTTGTCTGTGCGTCGGAAAATGTTGAGTGTACAGAAAGAACAGCGTGTTAACATCAAATTTTGTTTCAAACTAGGAAAATCTGCAAGTGAAACGTTTGTAATGTTACAACAAGTGTACGGCGATGATTGTTTATCGCGAACACAAGTGTTTGAGTGGTTTAAACGATTTAAGGATGGCCGCGAAGACACCAGTGATGACACTCGCACTGGCAGACCATTGTCAGCAAAAACTGATGCAAACATTGAAAAAATCGGTAAACTTGTTCGACAAGATCGCCGTTTAACAATCAGAGCAGTGTCTGAGTTAACAGGAGTTGACAAGGAAAGTGTTAGGCAGATTCTTCATGAAAGTTTCAACATGAACAAAGTGTGTTCAAAAATGGTTCCAAAGTGTCTCACAATTGAACAGAAGGAACGCCGAAGAATGATTTGTTCTGACATCCTGGAAAACATTGAAAGTGATCCCACCTTCTTACAAAATGTTATTACTTGCGATGAATCGTGGTTTTTTACTTACGATCCCGAAACTAAACGCCAATCGATGCATTGGAAAACTCCTGGTTCTCCACGACAAAAAAAAGCGCGAATGTCAAAATCGAAATTCAAGGCAATGATGATTGTTTTTTTTTGACATCAGAGTGATTGTGCACATTGATTGGGTACCAGAGGGACAAACAGTGAATCAGCATTACTACATTAGCGTCCTGGCTACCCTACGTGAGCGAGTACGGAGAAAACGGAACGATTTGTGGAGAAAAAAGTCATGGATCCTTCACCAAGACAATGCCCCAGCTCACAGTGCGTTGTCAGTGAAGACGTTTTCAGCAAGACACAACATTTCCATCTTAGATCATCCACCCTACTCACCTGATGTGGCCCCCTGTGACTTTTTTCTTTTCCCTAAAGTCAAGTCAGCTTTGAAAGGAACTAGATTTGAGACTGTTGAAACAGTAAAAGAAAAAGCGACGGAAGTAATGTATGGACTTACCGAAAATGATCTGCAGCATTCCTATGAACAGTGGAAAATTCGTATGGAGCGGTGTAGAGACCGAGGAGGAGAGTACACTGAAGGAGATAACATGAAATTGTACATAATTGTAAATAAATGTTTTTTCCAGCATCAGTCCGGTTTTTTTCTAGCCGCACCTCGTATGCATGTTTGCATCTAACAGTGAGTCGGGCACAGGCAGCCAAATGGCAGTTCCACTTCGAGCGCCGAGCGGGAAGGTTCTTGTTTATTTCACTTGCCGCAGCGTCGCTTGTGCGTAGTTTTTCTCGTTAGCGTTGTTCTGTCCGCCGAGTGAGTCGTACCGCCTCTGCTCCGCCTTACTTTCTGTGTTCGTTTACTTGCAGCGGCGTCGTCCGCTCCGCTATGGCTACCATGGTTTCCACGTGTATTCCACGGAAAGATACTATGAGCTTCGCTTCCGATAAAACAACGCGACATGTGCAGCCCGGGTCTCTGGGAATCCACGATTTTCTTGTCCATATCATTCACTTGGACTCTGATCAGGTGCACACCGCTTATTTTGACGCAGACGAGTCCGTGTTTTACCTGAAGTTTATGGATTCCCTTCACTTTGAAAGATTTTATCGCGACATGGTTCTCAAGTCCAGTTCAAAAATCGTGATAATTCTGTTACTATGGTGCCACTCGCGGATGCTGAAATTGACTGTACCAATGTTCGAGTGTCCAACCTTCTGCCGGAGATTGATGACAACATTCTAAAGGATATATTGACTTCTTATGGTAACGTGAAAAACGTCCGTCGTGAACGATGGTCTACTCAGCACAGATTACAGTGTTATGTTGTAATTCGTTCCGTGGAAATGCATGTTAAACGCAATATTCCATGAAATTTACTAGTGTGTGGTTATTGCGTTCGTGTCATGTATAATGGTCAGGAGGTAACCTGCTTCCTATGTAATGAAAGTGGACACGTTCGGTCTAATTGACCGCGCAGAGTTTTTGTATTAAAGCCGTCATTAATGCAGCGTCGCAAATTGACGGTTGCTGATCTTGTTCCTTCCACTCCCGACGTCGGGCTGCTTCTGCTTCAGATCATAAGGAACAAAGAGTCAGTTCTGATAATCGTGTAACTGAATTTCCACCTTTACCTCCGCGACAGGTTCAGAATCCTATAGCCCCCAGGATAAAACCTGTAACAGTGACAAACAGGAGACGTCGCAATCAAGATTGTGAGGGTGAGGATTTGGCTGTGCCTTCTGCCCCAACCACCTCCGCATCGATTGTGTCCCCTGCTCCTCTTGATGCTACGATATCTCCAATCTGTGGTACTGTGAGTGGTGCAGAAGTTATCTCGAGCATCACTCCTGCTCATGAAGTGGCTCATCCTGAGCTGCCTGTGTGTGGAGAGGGAGCGGAGACCCCCCCTTCGTCTTTGTGTCCTCCGTTACAGACTGCTCCTTCGTCTTTAGACGCCGACGGTTCCCCGAATTTTCCGCCCACAAATACTCCTGAGGAGAATAAAATTAGCGACCAAGTATCACCTGTTGTAATGGTAGTGCCATAGAATGCTTTCCCCTTAGTGACTGGACCTGCAGTGAATGACCCCTTTTCTGGGGGGCAGAAGGCTTTGCCTATAACCGCTCCCACACCTCCGTCTCCAGAGTCCGCCATGCCACGTAGCCGACAGAAACAGCATATACAACCTGACCGTGGTGTGGCACGTAAAAAATCTGAGGAAAAAGGTTGTGATGATGGGGGTTCTGGTCTCACGATGTCTGATTCATCTGTGGACTCCATAATGGACCATGAGGCCCAGTTGACTACCTAATTCTTCTCAATATCTTCCGTACATCCCTGTATAGTTGTGATCAATGACCCAAGCCTACGCGTTCCTTTCCTTAAATGTTAATCGCGTGGAATCAGAATTGCGATTGGCTTCGCTGCGTCATTTCATTTATGATTCATGTGCGGAAATAGTCTTCTTACAGCAGGTGTTATTTTGTAGTTTCTCCTTACCTGGTTTTCGTATGATCTGTAATGTAGCTCTTGAATGTTCCACAGGGACCGACTTATTCTTTCGCGAAGGCAATCCTATTGCTGAGGTGGAAATGTTGCATTCTGGCAGGGGCATAGGTTGTCAACTTTTTAATCTTACCTTGGTTCTTTTACATGCCCCTTCTGTCACTGATCGAAGAATGGATCGTTCGCGTTTCCATTTCTTATCTGTTGCATAAGAGTCCTCCGGGTATTCTGTTGGGTGGTGATTTTAACTGCTAATCAATCTCCAAATTTTAATTTCTCTCGTGAATTATATGAATTGGTCCGCTCCTTACGCCTAAAAGACGTCTAGATATGTAAATATCTGACGTTAGTCAATTTTACCCACTTTACTGCTTCTTGTAGTAGGAGATTAGATAGGTTTACTTGTCAGACTGCCTGAGCGATAGTATTCTTAATGTTGCCCGGCCTGTTAGCCGTGCGGTCTAACACGCGGCTTTCTGGGCAGGAAGGAGCGCCTGGTCCCCGGCACGAATCCGCCCGGCGGACTTGTGTCGAGTTCTGGTGAGTCGGCAAGTCTGTGGATGGTTTTTAGGCGGTTTTCCATCTGACAATGCGAATGCGGGCTGGTTCCCCTTATTCAGCCTCAGCTACATAATGGCGGCGATTACTGCCCAAACAAGTTCTCCACGTACGCGTACACCACTATTACTCTACCATGCAAACATAGGGGCTACACTCGTCTGGTGTGAGACGTTCCCTGCGCGCGGGGGGGGGGGGGGGGTGAATCCGTTGGGGCCGAACCGCACAATAACCCTGAAAGAGTGGTTCCATCGTTTCTAGGCTCCCGGTTAATATACAATTCTTAATGTAGAAGTTATCCCAGCTTCCTTTACGGATCACTGTACTGTGACCACAATTCTCAATCTGGAACGGCAACCAGCCAAATTGTTTCGAACTTCAGGGATGTTGAACGTCGCTCACCTCACGTGGGAGTGTAATCTACGGTCCACTGAGAAATGCTATTCCACCCTCGACTGGTCGACACAGCTAGCAAAATCGGGGCTCAGGCAAACTTTGATACATTTCTGTGCTGCGAAAGCCCGAGACTTTCGGAGAACTTATGAATATTACTGATCCATCCGTCGTGAACTTTATGCTGCTTCTGATCACGCTCCTCCGCGAATTGCGGATGTTAGGCGTGTAAAGGCCAAATTGTTGACCTTGAAGAGAACACAAATGGAAGTTTTGAAAATGCGATCGAAGCCGCGTTCATTTGTGACGGAAGAACTGACTTCCTTGTATTCCTTCCATTTGCTTCGGCATCAGATCCGTCGCCGACGCCCTTGTATTCATTCTCTCACGACAAATGATGGACATATCGTAATGGTGCAAGCTGATATAGTGCGTATCTCACACCAGTACTACGTAGACATCTATGACATCGATGAGTCCACTGAAACCTTTTACGACCCACTTGTCAGCATCCTGAACATAATGCAATGCTCTTAGCTGCCTTTCAGCCTGAGGGAGATTACAAACTTATTGTGGGATCGCTTTCTCGAAGATCCCCTGGTCCAGATGGCCTTCCCAAGGAATTTTGCGTGCGCTTTTGGCCGTTGTTGGGTGCTACCTTGACCTCCCTATTGAATGAAGTGTTACAAAGTAGAGTTTTGCCGTCCCCGTTCAAAGTGGGAGAAATTATCTCGAAACGCACTGGACCAGATAGCATTCGTCCACTTACTTTGTTAAACTTTGATTATAAGACTATGGCGAGGGCAGTTAATAGTAGGATGTCGGCTCTGATGGAGACGATTGTTACAAAACATCAGAGCTGCGTACCTGGTCCTACCATTCTCACCTCTGTAGTCGAGTGTCGTGACGTGGTTTCGGTTGCTGCTGTGACGTCCGTTCCTCGTGTCCTTGCTTTTCTAGACTTCGATAAGGCATTTGATCGTGTTAATCACGACTTATGGGGGCAGTTGGTTTCACTGCTGACACACTAGGAGTGCTCTCAAATCTGTTTACGGGTATTTCGGCTTCGGTCTTTGTAAATGGCCAACTGACGCCCCCTATAAATATCTGTAGGGGAGTCCTCAAGGAAACGCGCTGTCAGTGACTTTGTTTGTGTTGTCTCTGGAGCCCCTACTTCGGATCCTAGTAACAAAGCTGACAGGTTGGTCGCTTTCCGGCGGACTATAGCTGTTCGTGCACACGCGGATGAAGTGATGGTTCTACTTCGCCATCCAGCTGAGATATCTCGACTGAAGGCTGTAGTCGGTGATATTTCTCAGAGTTCCGATGCAAAACTAAATGAAGGTAAATGTAAACTTTTTCCCTGACGAGGTTTATAGAACGCGGTTGTTTCATGGGCTACTGCGGTGGATCGGCATACGTCTCTCCGTATCATCATCGATAGTTGTCCACTGAAAATGGCAGCGCTCAAGTCTGTCTGCTACAGAAAATCCGAATACTGGATACATATGTCTTATTCAAAGCTCACTACGCGGCCCAAGTTTAACCGCTTTCCTCGATGATGGTGAAAAAACTGCAACAATTGTCTGGTCGTTTCTTACTGAAAAAACATATATGTCGCTTACGGTATGAGATGATCACGAAGCCTCGTTCCTTTGGGGTGCTGGCGCTGACTGATATACGAAGGAAGACCCACATGTTATATGTGCGTCGTACTGTTTTGAGGATGACTCAAGAAACTCACATATTCACGTCTCACGTTTCTCTGTGTCCCTCCCGCTAGTCTTGAACCACCTATTGATGTTGGTGTTATAAATTATACGTTACAACATGACCGTGACTTCTATCTTGCGGTGAGCTATTTAGGGGCTGACACCTTATGGAGACCTGTCCTTACCATGAAATTGCTAAAGACTCGTTGGGAAGCAGTACCTTGCCCGAACCTCGTTGAGAGAGAATCACCACAAACAACCTTGACAACAGTTTGCTTCAATATCAATCTTCCGATTTGGCTGATGCGTTTAGCGTCCTTTTGGTATAAGATAGTAAATAACTTGAACGAGCGACTTTTTCGTATTGGGCTTAGCGACACGGATTTATGTAGTCGTTGTACGTCTCCAGGTACGATACGCCATCGCTTTACTTGTGAAGGTCATACGGCAAACTGGTCTTGGATCACGACATAACTGACCTTCCTTACTCGATCTTCTGAGACTGCATACACTACGGGCATCATATTGCGCCCAGATTCTTCTTTCTTCCCACGGTCGAAAACCCTTACGGCTATGTGGTTGCTGGGACACTTCGTTTACTATTTGGTAGAAGAAGAGGGGAATGATCACATGAAATTCATGTAGTACATGATCACTACCTATTGGACATGCTTGCGAATGCCTCGATATCGAGACCTCTTCGCCATGTTGAAACTTGGTGGTGGTTTGTAGGCTACGTTCTCCATTTTCTTTTTCCTTTCTCCATTCATTTATTATTCAGCTATCATAATTAATTTTTCCACCCATTTGTAGCTTTTATTACATAATGATTTGACTATGGTCTTCTGAAGTGTCATGATAGTACCAAGTAATTCTGATAATAAAAAGAAAAAAGAAATGGTAGGATGACAACTTGCGATAAGGGCGTGTCCAGGTTCGCGTCCCAGTCCTACACAAACTTTAATTGTCTTCATTTCATTCTAGAACTGACGGTTGTTCAAGCTCGCAACGGAATATATTTAAGAATTTCACAACGACTGTAGTTGCATGCATATCCAAAGGACCTTTTTATCGTAATTTAGTATATCGCAGGCACTGCAATATCGTATTTGTCCACCGATAGCGGGCAAGCAATTGTCAAGTACAGAGTCTCACCTGTTTTGGAATGTACCGGGTGATCAAAAAGTCAGTAATAATTAGAAAACTGAATAAATCACGGAATAATGTAGATAGAGAGGTTTAAATTGAGACACATGCTTGGAATGACATGAGGTTTTGTTAGAACCAAAAAAATACAAAAGTTCAAAACATGTCGGACAGATGGTGCTTCATCTGATCAGAATAGGAATAATTAGCATAACAAACTAAGACAAAGCAAAATTGATGTTCTTTGCAGGAAATGCTCAATATGTCCACCATCATTCCTCAACAACAGCTGTAGTCGAGGAATAATGTTGTGAACAGCACTGTAAAGCATGTCAGCAGTTATGGTGAGGCATTGGCGTCGGATTCTGTCTTTCAGCATCCCTAGAGACGTCTGTCGATCACGATACACTTGCCACTTCAGGTAACCCTAAAGCCAATAATCGCACGGACAGAGGTCTGGGGATCTGGGAGGCGAAGCATGACGAAAGTGGCGGCTGAGCACACGATCATCACCAAACGACGCGCGCAAGAGATCTTTCAAGCGTCTTGCAATATGGAGTGGAGCGCCATCCAGCATAAACATCGTACGTTCCAGCAGGTGTTTATCAGCCAGGCTGGGGATGATGCGATTCTATAACACATCGGCGTTCCTCTCACCCGCCACGGTAGCAGTTGCAAAATCAGAATCACGCATTTCCTCGAAGAAAAAAGGCCCTATAAGGGTAGATGTGGTAAATCCAATGCATACCGTGACTTTCTCGTCGTGCAATTGAGTTTCCACGACAGCTCTAGGATTTTCGGTAACCCAAATTCTGCAGTTGTGGGTGTTGACAGACCCTCGGAGCGTGAAATGAGCTTCGTCGGTCCACGACACCTTACTCAACCAATCGCCATCTTCCGCCATCTTTTGAAACGCCCGCACCGCAAATGCCCTCCGCTTCACTACGTCGCCAGGTAACACTCCATGATGCCGATGGATTTTGTACGGATAGCATCGGAGGGTACGCCTCAGTGCCAACCAAACAGTAGTGTATGGAATGCCGGTGCGACGTGTGACTGCACGGGCGCTGACTTCCCCGTGCATAGACGAACCCGCTACAGTCTCCATTTCCTCCTGAACTGTCTCATCAGCATTACGCCTTGTGTTCGGTCGGCCACTAGGGGGTCTATCGTCTAAAAACCCGTGGCTTCGAACTTCTAAATCATTCTCGCTAGAGCTGCATTTGTCAACGGACCTTTACCCGTTCGAATCTCCTTCCTACGGCGATAGGATCGTAACGCTGAACTAGCACATTCCCCATTCTGATAATACAGCTTCACTAAAAGCGCCTTTCCAGGTAACGTCAACATGCTGCGACTGCTGGCGCATCTGATTCTCTCTTTCATTACAGCTCCTTTTATACACGATGGTCATGCGCAGTCACTGACGTTTTGCTGTCCAGCGCCATCTGTCGGACATTTTGTGAACTTTGTTCTTTTTCTTGGTTCTAATAAAACCCCATGTCATTCCAAGCACGTGTGTCAATTTTTACCTCTCTGTCTACATTTCAAATTTATATTGACTTTTTGATCACCCGGTACATAATGGATGTACAGGGTGACAGTTATTGAACTGTATGAAATAAAATCGTCATAACTTCTGAATGGTTTCCGTTATGACGTTTAAATTGTACGGTTGGCCGTGGGGCACGATGGGAATTAGTACGCACTTTATGGATGGTTTTAGCGACGAAGCCTACTTTAACTTGGATGGGTTCGTGAATAAGCAAAATCGGCGCATTTGGGGGAATGAGAATCCGCATTTTGTGATCGAGAAGTCTCGTCACCCTCAACGGGTGACTGTGTCGTGTGCAATGTCCAGTCACGGCATAATCGGTGCAATATTCCTTGAGGGCACGCTGACTACCGAACGGAAGATCATTTCATCCCCATTATCCAAAGTGACTATGATTTCGACAAGATGTGGTTCATGCAAAACGGAACTCGACCCCATAGAAGCAGGAGAGTGATGTCCTGTAGGAGAACTCTGGGGGCAGCATTCTGGCTCTAGTGTACCCAGAAGCCCCTGGCATAGACCTCGATTTGCAGCCATTTTCTCCGGATCTGAGTACGTGCGACTTTTTTTGTGAGGAGAAATGAGAGAGAAGGTGTACAGCAATAACCCCAAAACCGTTGTAGAGCAGAAAATAGCCATTCAGGAGGTCATCGAGATTTCAGCGCGTCATCCAGAATTTCGCTATTCGTCTGTACCACATCATCGCCAACGACGGCAGGCAGATTGCACATGTGGTAACCTAAATCAGAATATCTGTAGTGACGTTAACATGTTGAACACACTGTGTGTGTTTTTTCATATAGTTCAGTAATTGTCGCCCTGTACGATTCAAAATGGTTTGGTTCAAATGGCTCTGAGCACTATGGGGTTTAACATCTATGGTCATCAGTCCCCTAGAACTTAGAACTACTTAAACCTAACTAACCTAAGGACAGCACACAACACCCAGTCATCACGAGGCAGAGAAAATCCCTGACCCCGCCAGGAATAGAACCCGGGAACCCGGGCGCGGGAAGCGAGAACGCTACCGCACGACCGCGAGCCGCCCTGTACGAGTACAGGTTGTAGACGCATGGTTGACTACATTTGGCTGTGAGTCTTACACGGTAACCCAAATGGTAAGGGACAGCTGGCGGTTATCGGGAAATGGTGGTTCGAGTACCGCTATGGCAGAAATTTCCTTTCGCGTCATCCCATTCTACTGCTCATAGTTGTGCATATTCGCATTTTTCGAATACATATAATTAATCCTTTTAATGTTCAAGGTATGGAAAAAGTTCGGAAATTTGTGGTAAGGTCTTATGGGACCAAACTGCTGAGGTCATCGGTCCCTAAGCTTACACAGTACTTAACCTAACTTAAACTAATTTACACTAAGGATAACACATACACCCATGCCCGAGGGAGGACTCAAACCTCCGGCGGGGGGAGCCGCGCGAACCGTGAAAGGGCGCCGAGGAACGCTCGGATACCCCTCGCGGCAAGGTGTGGAAAGTATATGCTGGCATAGACGATTGAACTGGAACAAGATCTTGAAAATGACAACGCCATCATCTAACGGAGCTACGTACCAGTACCAATGGCACAATCGACGGATCTTCCAAATAGTTTTTCTTCTACCGCGCTGCGACTTTCTCAGGTCGGCCACGTTGTTTACTGCGACTCCTCAGAATTTACGCTCCTTGTGCGGTTGTATGAGTGAGTCATGCAAAAAATCCGTGTCAGGCTGAGAGGAAGAGATTTCCGTATCACACTTGTCGACAACAGGGGCTCACATAGGGAGATTTTTGTGGTAACGACGGAGTCCTCCTGTCCTTCGGAATTAACCAAGCTATGCTCATTAAAATGTTGTGATGTGGAGTCCGCGACAGAAGGCATAGAAGTAGTTTGGGGATCTGAGACAACTGGAACGGTATCCGGTAGATCCGGGTGAGACAAATGCGGGTCCCGAAACAGACGACGCCGATGAAGCAGCCTGGTTGACGGGACAATCGCCAGATGATTTATCAGTAACCACTTGATTACGAGTAGAAGCACCAATGGCCGGAGAAGAGGATCCTTCAATGGAGGGCTATTAGAAGGGCGAGCCAAGGTAAAAGGCTCCTCCACTGCATTACCGTATTGTGTTCCGCGACGCTAGTTTTCAATAACTGGGGCAGACAACGTAGTGGTGACGGCGTTTATGTCCCTATGTGAGACCAGGTGGGGAAAAAATGGTTCAAATGGTTCTGAGCACTAAGAGACTGAGGTCATAGTCCCCTAGAACTTAGAACTAGTTAAACCAAACTAACCTAAGGACATCACACACATCCATGCCCGAGGCAGGATTCGAACCTGCGACCGTAGCGGTAGCGCGGTTCCAGACTGTAGCGCCTAGAACAGGTGGGGAAAATCAGGCGCATTATCTCGCAACCATTCACTTTGATCCCAAATAACCAGGGCCCAATCAGTTGCAGAATCATTTGGGAAATGATCCGCTGAAGTCAATTTGTTATGGTATTCGTAAGCAGGTCTTTATAACACCACACGATGTGGACAATTGGTATTACAATTAAAGTAGATTCCCGCCTGGCCGGTATAAGTTATATGAACCCGATAAAAACATACACTCAAGTTAGAGGGAATTTTTCTTTTTAATTATCATTTCCACCGGCAGAACGCCATTATACACCTGTAACCGGATCGGAAAAGAACAGCATTTTCTTCGCATGTTCGTATATCCCGGTAAGGGAACAGGATGAACTTCAAAGGACTGTCATCTGCCTTAGGCGGAAGACTGTATGGACCACTTCTGCATTCGTCAGATGAACCATGCTAGCGGAACCATCACGACTCGTAAACTAGAAGCGTATCAAGAAATTTAACAAAAAAAAAAAAACAAAAACAATGAATTACGAATTAAAGTACGCAGTTTGCAGTTGATCTGTATAACCGTGATCTCGTCCACGAGCAGGTGTGTACGTCTAAAGAGCTGGGCCGCACATGTCGCGTGGTTTTATTAAAACTGTAACTGATTGTGACTGTAGATAGAAGAGATGTGAGAATCATGTTGGACATCTCGGCGCGAGACAACGCCGAATCAGGAAGGGCTGCACAAACACCAGATATTAGACGACAAACAGCAGTGTGACGCGCACGGTACCTCACTCTGCACTGAAGATGAACAACACACGTGGCGTTAGCAACAAGAGGCGGAACTAGGACAACCACCGTGCGAAGACCAGCTGTGGATGGAAACGTATTTTTGAAGTCAGGAGCAGCCGCCTTTTTCAGTAGTTGGCCGGAGACATATTTCTGACGTCGGGAGATTCCTTAGGAGAAGGCTCACCGAGGAATTCCGTAACAGAGCTATCTCGCCTTTTATTTTTGTTCGAACATCAGCGGTGGCAATTAAATGACATACTCGTAAGTTGCCGACGGTTATTTTATTCCGCTCCAGGCACGTCCACTCTTCAAATGGTTCATATGGCTCTAAACACTATGGGACTTAACACCTGAGGTGATCAGTTCCCTAGACTTAGAACTACTTAAACCTAACTAACCTAAGGACATCACACACATCCATGCCCGAGGCAGGATTTGAACCTGCGACCGTAGCAGCAGCGCGGTTCCGAACTGAAGCGCCTACAACCGCTCGGCCACAGCGGCCATCCGTCCAGTCGTGTCTCGGTATGAATTTGATCAGCATTATGTTGGAAAGAGTCACGCAATGATTCCAGCGACAAACAGCCACCATTTTAACACGGCGCTAGTAAAAGTTTCGCATAGTAGCGCTGGATGCTGAATGCTCAAAGCGACGTTCGACATCACCAAGTGCTAAGAAGACATCACAAAATCCGCCCCCCCCCTCCTCTCTCCTCCCACCTGCCTCCCTCACCTCTACTAAACTGTCTGCAATGTTTTCTCAGACCCCTCTGGTTCATCTTGAAAGCTTTCTCTAGCACTATCTGCAGCGCAGAGGTGGAAAGTCGTCTGTTAGAAAACATCTTCCATATTAAATACCACTACACGAGTTGGAAGTCACGCTGTAACGTCTCTCGATGGAGCACGCCCACTTATCTTATCTCTCAGTTCGTACTGATGTAACCTTCCCGTATAAAATAAAAATGATAATTTTTTGTTAATATCTTAACTCATGAAAACTGATAAATTTTGGCGTAAGCAGCGCTACGCCATGGCCCTGTGAAATCAGTCTGAATCTGTCCGTGAGAAATAAACTGAAAAATTCTTACCTCATGTGGTGTCACCGGATAACGCTGTCTATATATCTACTCGTAAATGACACAGCTTGGTGCAATGCTGGCATGTCTACTAATACTGGACAACATTTGTCTGATATATGAATTATTAGAAAAACTGACTTTGCTTATTGACATAGCTGCAAAGCTGGTCGTCAGATTACTAAAGAACACATGACTATGATCAAAGAAAATTTCTGGAACATTTAAGTTTAAATAAATGACAGGATCGTAACTGTCAATGACTTGAGGCAAAATTATTCATTCCTTTTTATGTTGACAAATAGCTTTTAGTTCTTTCTTGACTTGTTCTCTATGGATATAAGGAATAGGATAATGTTTGCCATTAAATGTGTCGTGCTGTTTAACTTGAAATTCATACATAAAACTGGACATAGTACCAGGGGTGTTGTTGAAAACTGGGGCTTGCTGTAAAAGAATATCACGTAGTTGACTACGTTCGTCATCTGTATTTGCGTTGTTCTGTTTTACTTTCTCAGAAATCGTTTGTATCACGTGCCAATCAAATTCGTTTGGTGTATCGTAACTGTGTACATACGGTATCTGTGAAAAAGGTGGAATGCTAGTCTATGTTACAGGATGTAGAAATGACTTCTGTTTGATTGATAGCCTGTTCATCTGCTGATAACGAGTGCTGAAATTTCAATGCAAGCTGTTCTTTTCCATCTTTTAACATCAAATAAGACTTTTTGAAAGCGATAATTGCGTTGTACCAAAAAATTCGTGCCTAAAATAAAGTATGTTGTCAGTAAAGTTTGTGTGAGACATATGAGCTGCAATAAAAAATTATAAGTGTGTCTGTAGCTTTACATCTACTCCTTTACCTGGATACTGCACCTCTTACTTCACTGTTGCCTAGTGGTAACGTAGGATAATTGTTTTCGTTGTTACATTTTTGAAAGTCTCTTCATTTAATATCGAAGTAGGTGATCCAGAATCGACTACTGCTGAAAATGTGAATGATCCAATTTCTACTTCAATAACAGGGAGGGAAATATTTTTTTGTACAACTGGTTTTTCGTGTAAAAACGTATCTCGGATATCGTCAAAAGTAATGACATTATCGTGAACAAAATCTTGTGTATCAAAGGTGTTGCTTACGTCTGTGGAAGATGCAGCCGGTACTGTATCTAGTCAGATTCTTTCTGGCGTGGTGTTAAATGGTTCAAATGGCTCTGAGCACTATGCGACTTAACTTCTGAGGTCATCAGTCGCCTAGAACTTAGTACTAATTAAACCTAACTAACATAAGGACATCACACACATCCATGCCCGAGGCAGGATTCGAACCTGTGACCGGTTCGGTCGCTCGGCTCCAGACTGTAGCGCCTAGAACCGCCCGGCCACTCCGGCCGGCACGTGCTGTTATTTGCGGGATGATGCTGTGGCATTTCAACTATCTGTAGTGTTCTGTTACTTCACCCTGACGTACTAGCTTGAGGATGATGTCGACTGTCTGGTTCATTTATGATAATCTGTGGTTGTGGACAAAACCTACTGTTATTAAATGCGCGTTGAAAACTGTGCTCATTGCATTTACGTTTGTCATGATAGTTACTACTATACGGCGCGTTGCGATGAGAGTTGAAATAATGGTTTTTCTGTGCGTATTGGTTTCCTTGTTGCTGAGCGTTACTGCTTGGCGGAGCCGATGCTACATGTGCAGGCGGCGTAACATCAAAGTTTGGCTGATCTTGGAAATTATATTGTTGGTTAGGTATGCCAACCGGCTGGTTCTGTTGCTGTTGTGGGGAAAAGCCTCGATTGTTGCCAAAATGGGTCTGCGGTTTATAAAGGCACATTTGCATGCCGTGCGTGAGTTTCCTCGGAAACGCGAGATATTAATTAAATAAATAATCAGTGACAAATAAATAAAGCCTATGGCACACAACTGCAGCGCTGTGTCGCTGATAAAACAAAAGCAGAATTACGTTACTCGTATGTTTGATTAAGAAAGAAGAGCTCTGGTTGAAGTGGTGTGAGAAGCACGTATTTTAGTTTATTGTCTGGCACACCGCCATATTTCATGTTATAGAAAATTACTGCGAGTTGCAACCACACTAGGCACTCGATTCTGAAAAGAATTTATATTTATAAAAGTAAGTAGGATTATGAACTGTAGGCTTATTCATTGAATATATCTGATTTAACTAACTGTGTAATTTTTTTGTTTAGTAGACAATCACCTCTGTACGACGTTTTGGCATGGCTGGCAAATTATTGAAATATTGAGATTTAGATTATGAGTCCGCACCTACCGCAGCAGTCTTTGGAAACGATTTAATTACGAAGTCCGATTATTTCAGTTTTATTTCACGGTCAACTACGAGTAACATTGCCTTTACGAAAAAGCCATTGTCAAGCGTCTGATACCGAATAATTAAACGTCACGCAAATATTAATTACAACCAATCACTATCATACAATAATACATAATTAATATTTTATTTTATTTTATTTTATTTATTTTATATTGGCGACCGTGACAGGACTTGTTATTTTGTCATTTGTTACATTGTTCTCTTTGTTTCATGTGAAAAATCAACTTTCTGACCTGGACGTGAATGTATGAGAAATAACAAAGATCTGAAGATATTTTCCAATTCTAAAATTTTGCGGGAAGACGCAATGAAGCTTCCAGCAAAATAAGGTAAGACGCAGCATCTTGGCATTGGCAGGCTTGACCAGACGCATAATTCAGTGTATTAGCTCTTCAGTAGATTCTGTAGTATTTCTTTCGCGCGTAGCAGTTTTCAGTGATAAATTTCATTCTCAGTACTTTTCCTTAAACAATAACTTCTGCAACAATACCAATACACGAGTGTTCAATATGGCCGACTTCTGTACGATACGTTGTAACATGGACAGCAGCCATTAACAATAATCCCATATTCAGTTTACATTTTTAAATTAACAAACAGCCATTGTTGCTACGAGCGATTCATGCTCAACTGCATTTTATTTTAAAACCAGTGTCAAACATTAATTTCTTGAAATATATATATCACGTGTGGCATGGTCATAACTAGAAAACAATACGCAAAGATGGAACAGCAAAGACATACTATTCAGACGCAATCCGACTCGGACGAGAGACAAGTGTTAGAAAATGACTTTACGACAGCAACCGGTAGTGACGATTCATCAAATATTGACGCAAGTGTTAACGGAAGTTTTGACAATAGGCCGTCCACCACAAAAATTTCAAAGTCTCAGTCAGAGCCCATGTTAATACATGACGTCACGTCTAATGACGCGGCGGGGGCAGAGACCTTGCAAACAGTAAACATTGCCAACATGTTACAAATGCTAATGAAACAGAACGCGGAAAACATGGCAACCTTAAAGACACAAAATGACGAAATTAAATCTGACCTCATAACAATCAAGGCATGTAATGACACTTTGTGTAAACGTGTGGAACTTATAGACGCCACACTGACCAAACAGATGACTGAACTCAGTACGAAATTTTCCAAGCTTAATACGAGACAAGAAAAGACTACAAATGACGTAGCACTTTTACAGACACAAGTAAAAAACCTTAATGTCACGTGTGAAGCTCTTACTGAACAAATTCAAACATATCCTTCAGTACACGACAACCTTGAAAAACGAATTACTGACGTGCAGAATAAATTTGACGATGTTGAACAACACCTGACTGACATCTTACAATCTGATGCCACAGCTCATTTTCAAAATATTAATAAAGAATTTCATGATTGGGTAGAGAACAAAGACAAACATTTTGATAGATGCATACGTGAAAATTTACCAACAATTGTGCACGACTCCGTAGCGGAATACATCACTAATAACAAACAGCTGATTAGTGAAGCAGTACAATCCGTCACTGCACCCATGAGACAATTCACCGATCAACCACAGTCTGAATGTAACGAAAATATCAGTCAAAATGTACAGTTCAGAAACCAATATACATACGAGTGTGACGCACACATACCGCACACAACATACACACAAGAACAAAACACACCACGACAACAACACATACCACGATGTGCAAACACAAACACAAGCTATTATCATGGTAAACCACAGCAACATTATCGTAATTACTCGCCAGCTGAGCATTGCAGTAATTACAGTGGAACAAATCCATATCATAATGCAAAGGAAGAAGAGAGCTTAATAAAACACAGGCAATTTCAGGCTTTTATCCCAGAAAAACGAACCATTCATCCGGTGATTTTTCTTAAATCTTTTAGTAACGCATTTCCACGCACTTGGAGTGACCGGAAAAAGATTTCATATATTGTCGGTTACATCCAAGGCGATGCAGCTGTCTGGGCATACAGTCAAGCTGACGTATGTACCACGTACAGTGAGTTTGAGCGTGCTTTTCTGAACAAATTCTGGTCGCAATCCGTCCAGGAGCGACTCAGAAGACAAATTTTTGAACCTGAAACTTTTAACAGTAAAAATGGTAACTTACGCAGATATTTTGAAAAATACTTAAACATGGGACATTTTTTAGACGAACCAGTCGCAACGCGTGATATACTCCGAGCGTTGAAGGCCAAATTGCCTTTCAACATTAAGGAAAAACTTCTACATATCCCGGATGACGATTCAGATTATTTTTTAACAGCTTTAGATTCGGTTGACATGTTACTTGAAGATCAGCGCTTCGCGCGGCAAAACAGCAGCCACAATGTTTACACTAGTGGTATGCAAAACATGCAGGCTTGCCAACACAATTCTGGCGCGCCCACAGTTGGATACGCGGTACAGAAAAAACAGCAAACTCACATGGCGTCTCAATACGGAAATCAAAATCAACACGCGTATTCCAATACAAACAACAATTACAACAGTAATAACACTTCATGCGGCAATCCATACAAAAGGCACCGCGGTAATCACAACAACGGTAACAACGGATACAAATGTAACAACAAAAACACAAACAGAAATAGAAATAATAATAACTACGAGCCAAGACAGCATCAAGGCTGGACTCGTAGCGATCAATACTTTCATTCAAACACTGCTTTACCACAGCAGCCACCAGGACAAAATTGGAGCATACCTTACGACCGACAGGTAAGTTATAATGCGCAACAGCAACAACAACCGCAAAAGTTTGGAGATCATAATAGGCAATATCCGAATGTGAATATAATAGAAATGACACCTGATGCACAACCCCAATCTGTGTCAGTACCTAGTACAAATGATAATCCAACAAACTAGAAACAGTCACTACTTTGCCCCAGGTCGTGGCTGAAGAATTCATGGGGGGCGACTTCAATGTTAATCAGTTATTTGACACCACAATTGAACAACAAAATATTGATGTGCCTAATAATTCTAAACAAAAGCTACCTGTTTTATTTATAAGATACAACCACAATGACAATATATCAGATGAACTTTTACAAGACAGTACACAATGTCGTTTAAACACAAATGAAATTGTTTTAGCATCTACTACTGGTGTAGTAGGTGGGATTCCAACTACTATTATCCTAGATACAGGTGCAGCTGTGAGCGTTTTGTCTTTTAGTTTCTATAAAAAGATGTGTGAATTGGAACCTGTGCCTGAGTTTCCTGCCCAAAACTGTAAAATAACTACTGCACTAGGTAATAAGTCATGTAGGGTTACGAAGCAAGTTTTTGTAAACGTTAAAATAGGTAATGGAACCGTACAATGGCCATTCCTGGTTGTACAAAACCTTGTGACAAATTGCATATTAGGAATAGATATTATGAGCGAGAAGGACTGCATTATAGACTTCTCCAAAGGTAAATGTATTTTAAATGATGAAGGCAGTGTAATTATTATTGATTTGGACAGGAGAATTCTAAAGCATGACAAACACTGTACAGGGTACAAGGTTCAGTTAGTACTTGACAAAGACATTCAAGACATGCAAACACACTCATCTGACACAGAGCTAATGAACTTGAAAACATTGCTTGATCATAAGATAAGTGAAGCTACAGCTCTCAGTGTACATGAACGTATAAAACTACAGGAAGTGTTATCCAAATATTTACAAGTTTTTACCAAACGATTAGGTGTTATCAACACGTATGTGTACAAGATTGAAGTTAAGCCTCACAAGATCTTCTACCATAAGACATATAACGTACCGTTATCTCAACGACCTGCTGTGTGGCAAGAACTAAAACAAATTACAACATAGATTGTAAGTAGTATAGAAATTTTCATTTCAGCGGTTCCAGTGACGCAGTTGAAGACAGAAGAACTTTTCTTTCAACGCCGCGGAACCACCGAGAAGACTGAATATTAAAGTAAAATTTATGATTACGTAGCAGTGAATGATATATAAATTTTTCACGGAACATTTGTGACTGTAGGTACCACTGACCTGGTATGACACCTGACGAACCGACAGACGTCATCTGTGAAGCGATCTTTTACTTCGAGAAATAGATTAGACGCACATCTCTCAACACGAAAAGCATCTACCAGTAGCCAAGGCCACACAGACACTATACACACACGCACAAAACGCGAGGAATCTAACAGCTTTCCGTCTCTTATTATTTTGAATATTTATTGAGTAGCGAAAACGCCTGGTCTTGCCTACTGATGTAATGAATGTTGTGTCTAACCTATCTTAATTTCAGATGACATCACAAAAAACATCGATAATATCCCAGCAAAACCGCTAAAGAGGATGTAAATATCTGCAATTCATGTAATCAAATGTGACACAATGTAATAACCTATAGCTATGTAATGATGATGTAAACATGTTTATGTGCAACTGTATTATGTTTATGCTAAGAAAATATGTGACGTGTGTATATATAATTACTTATTTTATTTTTAACTGATGTATCATGTAAAAATTTGAACAAAACGAGTGCCAAAAGGACATTGCATAGTGAACCTGTGTTCACGGACATTAACGAACATTACTAACTCTGCAACTACGCAGAAACCTATGTGAAGTGAATAATTCGTGCATCGTCTAGTGACATTACTACAGTACCCAACTTCAAGATGTTAACTGGATTAAATGGACACAAAGTGCCTGTCCAGAAAACAACACGACGGGTGGAAGAATTTTGGTTGGAACTTCAGGGAATGAAATGTTCTCGAAATGTGACGGACACGCTTACCTGGACTGTCCAAGGATCGACGCCAGCTATGTGCCGTCCGAGGTTCTGCAACCAAGCTTCCACGGAATATCGAAAACGAACTGCATATGGACTAATTACTCGACGGGTCACGTCTGATCTGTAATAAACAATGCTTTTTGTCACAACGAACTGCATCACAACGACTATGATGGAAATAGGAAATGGACATGCTTATGTATCAATCACGTTGTTATACAGCGATGTTACTGTGATCAAAAAACTTTACCACGACGACACTAACCTGTGAAACAGTACTGTGCAGTAGATGAATATAAACTGTAATAACGACGCGATGTGTATAGGTCAACGCACCTGAAACAACAGAACATTTTTCGTTGAAGCATTTCATTGCAATGCTATGTAACTAAGAACATTCAACAATCTAAAGTTGTATTGTATTATAACAAATATTGTAATTTTAAAACTAAGTTACCTGTCATAGAATGTAGTCTTCATATGTAATCTTGGTGGAATATTTTCTTTGTGCAACGACTAAGAAATGCGCGTGCACACGAACAATATGAACTGCAATACTGTGCCGCGTCATCTAAATTTACGAAATAACGGCAGTGCCGTAGTTACACAGACGCTTCTGCGCATGCGCGCACTCTATCTGCCAACATAAGAACTTTTACGGCGCACCCGCGTCATTCAAATTTTGTATATAATGTGTATAATGTGTAATGTAAGTCATGTAAATAGTTGTAGATAACTTAGATTTTCTTGTGCCTTTAGGTGAATTGCTCGCCTGCAGGTGTGTCCTTTCGCCTCGCAATTCAGGGGGCAATATAAAGGCACATTTGCATGCCGTGCGTGAGTTTCCTCGGAAACGCGAGATATTAATTAAATAAATAATCAGTGACAAATAAATAAAGCCTATGGCACACAACTGCAGCGCTGTGTCGCTGATAAAACAAAAGCAGAATTACGTTACTCGTATGTTTGATTAAGAAAGAAGAGCTCTGGTTGAAGTGGTGTGAGAAGCACGTATTTTAGTTTATTGTCTGGCACACCGCCATATTTCATGTTATAGAAAATTACTGCGAGTTGCAACCACACTAGGCACTCGATTCTGAAAAGAATTTATATTTATAAAAGTAAGTAGGATTATGAACTGTAGGCTTATTCATTGAATATATCTGATTTAACTAACTGTGTAATTTTTTTGTTTAGTAGACAATCACCTCTGTACGACGTTTTGGCATGGCTGGCAAATTATTGAAATATTGAGATTTAGATTATGAGTCCGCACCTACCGCAGCAGTCTTTGGAAACGATTTAATTATGAAGTCCGATTATTTCAGTTTTATTTCACGGTCAACTACGAGTAACATTGCCTTTACGAAAAAGCCATTGTCAAGCGTCTGATACCGAATAATTAAACGTCACGCAAATATTAATTACAACCAATCACTATCATACAATAATACATAATTAATATTTTATTTTATTTTATTTTATTTATTTTATAGGTTGCTGATAATTTTGAGGGTACTAATGATTTAAATTCTGTCTGTTATTAGAGTCGTGTTGGTAGTTCTTGTCATTTCGGGAACGTCTATCTGTCCATCGTATAACTGTCAGAGCAATATGGCGATCTGTACAAAACAGTTTTGCCACTGAAAGCCTCGTCTGCTAAAGAAAATGGCGGACAGTGCTTCCACACTAGTAGCATCAGTAATTTGGTGGGTAGATTCAGTGAGAGCCAATCAGAAGAGTCCATTAACTCACAGGACATCCTTTGTGCTGGGACATAGGAGCCTCTACAGGCTGCATCGAAGAAGATAGGGGCAAGGTGTGTACATCAAGTTCTGTGAGTAACACGATGTTTTCTTTATCAAGTGGTCAGACACAAGTTGAAGCAGATCACCCTCTCTGGCGGGATGCTGTCTCTCATCCACCTTTGTCTCGTTAGGACATTTACAGACCAGCATCTGTAAGGTACCAAAAATTCCAATCAGTTTTCTGTTCTATAAAACAGTGCTTCGAATTCTTTTTGTGTAATTGTTCTGATTTTGCTGTCTCTTCTTAGACAGTGCTGTCTTTCCAACAAAAAGAATGCTTTTATGATTAACAGTGTTTTTGCAATTATGCACAGATTTGATGAAGGGTTTTAGCAGTGAGTACTTTTACCATTTCTGAGACGTATGTTGAAAGCAGGACGTTACGATTTCTAGGAAGGGTAATACGTGGTGGACGGGATGCATCGTTAGCACCATCAGGGAGAATGCAATTGGTGTTATTCTGGGCTATTTTTGTAAGAAGGTCCTGTAGGACATGAATTTCCATGTAGAGAAACTGAGATACCACGAAATCTCCTACAACAACAAAGGTGACACTTAACTATTTTTGCGATACTTTACGATTTCCGAGAAGGGACTGATATGTAATGGATGAGCTGTCCCACTAGGATCGCTAGGAATAATGCGCCCTGTGTTATTCTGTGAATCATTGCCAAAGATTTCTGTAGCGCATCCAAAGAGAGACTTGGCTCTTATTTACATAGACATGTGATGTCATTATAACACTGACAACCTTTTAGCTGAGCCTGCGAGCGTAAGTCGCTAGGGAAAGATCACATGGCTACACGTTATCTGGCCAGCAATACGTAAACACATGCGCGTGGCTAGAGGTGTCTCGCATGTGGGACATGGCTGGACCAGTGTGTGTGTGTGCCGCCCTGGCGTACGCGCTTTGGGACCTCTGTAGAGAACAGATCACTGATACTTAGTGGTCGAATTTCTTAACGATAGTTCGAAAGTTTTTTTTATGTGCAATGTGTGTTTGTGTACTGCATTGTTTTGGCTGTTCAAGCGTTGTGAGCGTGTTTGCAGAGCGTTATACTTTCCTTTTTTGCCCATTTCATGCATAGTGAGCGTGTTTTCAGAGCTTTACACATGCATTATATTGATAATTTACGAGTTATTTGCATGTCTGTAAATCAATGTGCTATGTTACTTCAGTGATTTACGAGTAGTTCACAGGTATGTAGGCTATTTACTGTGACCCCAAGCACACCAGGACGAGTGTTTTGTATCAGTGTAATAAGTAAACTACCTGAAATTCCTATTTCCCACTGAAAATAAATATAGTACGCTTCTTTCTCTCTGCAGCAGCTGGACACAGAGTGAGTCCTTTTCCCTTTTCCTTACCCCTGACCGCCGTCTTGGCAGTACTGCGTAATAGGTCAGTTGGACTGCAGACCTCGTGGTGAAAACATTGGATGGAGCTACTGCCTATGACAACTCTAATTGTTTAAATAAACAATGAATACAAAATAAAAATGTCCTTCCTATCCAGCAGCTCGGCACAGACTGAGTCCTTTTCCTGCCAATTCTAGGGAAGAGATGAACACTGGATGACTTAGGTTTGTGGAGGTAGCTGAATTGACCTATTTTCCCAGCAAAATTTTCCTATCATTTTCTTAGGTTAGTGAAGGTAGCCCAAGTGACCTACTTTCACGCCATTTTCTTGGGGTGGGGAGGGGATGGGTTAGATTAGCACAAGTAGCCCAATTGACCCATATTCCCGCCAAAATTTGAACTTCCTGTCATGACTTCATTGCGACATGGCCACATCTATTTCATCGATCTTGGTACCGCCATCTTGAATAAATTTGGCACAGTGCAAAGTGGGGTGATGTGCTTGTTGCCCACTACTGAGCAGCATAGCTATCGTCCAGCCATTCCCCTCCATAGCGATCTCTCTTTGCACTGTACAACGACATCCCAGCCATGTGACGCCGGTAGCCACCACATAACCGAAACAAATAGTATACAGGATAGGTTATATTGCCGTTTACAGCAGTTAACAGCCCTGAAGAGAATCGCAGGAAGTGTTGTCCAAACGTCGGCTATTTAGTTGCTGTGTTGTTGTTAAAATGACGTTCCCTCTATAACTTTTATATAAGTCTCGTATTAGTATAAAAGCAGCAATCGGAAACTTCGAGTCCGTCATCATCACCGGATGAGAAAAAAACTTTGTGGCGTCAATATGGCTAACAGGAAGAATATTCCAGTTTATCGATGGAAGTAGAAAGTATAAAAATGTTCAGGGAAATTCAGAAATAGAGAAACACAAGTCGCTCGGGAATGAAATAAATAAGAAGTGCAGCGAAGCTGCATGAAAGATATGATGAAATCAAAAAAAATGATTGCCGGAAGGGCTGACTCAGAATAAAGAAAAATTAAAACAACCAACCGTGAAATTAAAAGCGAGACTGGTAACATTAAGACAGCAATGGGAATTCCACTGTTAAATGCAGATAAGAGAGCGAATAGGCGGAAAGAGTACACTGAAGGATTCTATAAGGGGGTAGACTTGTCTACTGGTCTCTTGACAGGAGTCGATATAGATTCAGTATTAGATTCATGTTTTAAAATGGGTTTGGAAGACTTAAAATCGAATGAGACAGAAGGGATAGATAAAGTTCCATGACTGGGGGAAAAGCAACAAAACGATTATCCACGTCTGTGTGTAGAATGTATGGGTATTGCGATATACTATCTGACTTTCGGAAAAACGTCACCCGCACAGCTGAAAAGATTACAAGAGCCGACAAGTGCGAGAATTGTGGCATAATCATAACAGTCACCTATCTAAATCGCTGAGAAGAATAGTATGCAGAAGAACAGAGAAGAAAATTTAGGAGGTGTTAGATGACGATCAGTTAGGCTTTAGGAAAGGTAAAGGCACGAGAGAAGCAATTCTGATGTTGCAGTTGATGATGGAAGCAACAGTAAAGAAAAATCAAGATACGTTCATAGGATTTGTCGACCTGGAAAAAGCGCTCGACAGTGTCAAATGGTGTAAGATGTTCGAAATTCTGTGGAAAATATGCCAGTTTATAGGGAGAGACGGGTAACATACACCATGCACAAGAGACAAAAGTGGAAAACCAAGAACGAAGTGCTCATATTAAAAAGAGTGTAAGACAAGGATGTAGCCTTTCGCCCCTACTGTTCAATCTGTACATCGAGTAATCAATGATGGAAATTAAAAAAAAGTTTCACGAGTGTAATTAAAATTCAAGGTGAAATGACATCAATAATTACATTCTGTGATGACGTTGCGGTCTTCAGTGAAGGTGAAGAAGAATTGCATGATCTGGTAAATGGAATAAACGGTTTACTGAATACAGAATCGGAGCTGGTAGTAAATCGAAGAAAGACGAAAGTAATGAGAAGGAGCAGAAATGAGAACAGTGAGAAACTTAACATCAGGATTGATGGTCACGAAGTAGATGAAGTTAAGGAATTCTACTACCTATGTAGCAAAACAGCCCATAACGTATGGAGCAAGGAGGACATATAAAGCAGTCTAGAACTGGAGGAACGAGCATTTCCAGCCAAGAGGCTACTATTATCAAACATAGGTTTTCATTCGAGGAAGAAATTTCTTAGAATGTACCTGTGTAGCACAGCATTGTACGGTAATGAAACACGGACTGTAGGAAAACCGAAACAGAAGAGAATCGAAGCATTTGTGGTGTGTTGCTACGGTCGAATGTTCAAAAGTAGGTGGACTAATAAGGTAAGGAATGAGGAGGTTCTGCATAGAATCGGAGAGAAACGCAATATATGGAAAGCACTGACTAGAAGAAGGGACAAGTTAATAGGGTATCTGTTAAGGCGTCAGGAAATAATTTTCGTGGAACTAGACGGAGCGGTAGAGGGTGAAAACTGTAGGTGATGACGGGGATTCGAATACATCCAACAAAAGAGTGAGAACGAGGTTGCAAGTGCTACTGTGAGATGAAGAGGTTGGCGCAGGAGAGGAATTAGTCAAAAGAATGATGACTCTACAAAAAAAGGTCGCAGGAAGAATGTCGTGACGCACGGAGCGTACATCTGCTGCAGTCGGCAGCCGCCGCGGCGGGCTCCCTGGAACTCGACGTGTCGTGCAGAAAGCCTACCCGGGCCCGGGCTGCTCCGGCGCCGCCGTCCAGCACCGCCGCCACAATTGAAGGGCCAATTACGTCGCTGATTTAAGGGCGTAATTACGGCGCGGCAGTGAAGGGCGTTAATCAGGGCGTGACAGTGCGCCTGTGGTCGAACCGCGGACTCCAGCGCAACTACCTGCTGCTGGTTGCGCGCCGCAGTCTCCACCAGTGCGAACGACGCTGTGTGAGTTGATTAGCTGGTTGTGTGTTAAACGACTGTAGTCCGAGAACGTAAGGGCAGTAATGGCCCCCTGCGACAGTTATTACTACGTACGATTGTCCGAATTTACATACCAGATTGCCGTTCGTATTCACCATAACCACATTAGCCCTACGCGTTCTCACTACAAAGTAGCTGTAACCACACTCCACCCTCCAGAGACCAAGTTTCAATTCGTGCATGGCACATTAAGGAACACTTGCATTTTGTTGTGTGGTCTGTTAAATGCAAAAGCAAATGAATCACGTTCCAGAATGCAGTATGTCCAGTCATCCGAAATGTACTGTAGGCTTTAGCTACAGTCGATGGGACAAGCTAGATTAGACTTTAGTATCACCCCAGTATCGAGGTAGAACCAGTTTTCATCAGAAAACACAACAGACCTCCACCCTGCTCTCCAATGATCTCACACCTGACACCACAGATGTCTCAAATGGCGGTGCTTTGTGGTCAGTGGAAAGAGGGCTGCGGGGCATCTCGTTCGGAGGAGTCTTTGAAGTAATCGTCTCGTAACAGTTCGTTGTGTCACTAAAAAGCCAGATTGCTGTTGCAGGTGCACAACGACTCCAAACACGAAGGACCTTCCTCTCTACAGCCGGGTCTTCTTGCGACCGTACTTTCCTGCCAAGCATTTCTCCAAAATCGCAGAAGGAACATCCAGCTTCTCGTAGCCCTATTACACGACCTCGTTGAAACACAGTGAGGTGTTGATAATGGCGTCTTGTCCCCTTAAAGGCGTTCTTCACTAAGATCAACTCACTATGTTTAATCTCAAAGATAACTAAACTTCACCAACGTTACAGCGTGCATTTAAAGTAAACGTGATTTGCATCCTCATACTGGCGCTACTAGCTCCGCTCTTATGTTGCTGGAGCGAAATTTGAATGGATATTATCTTTCAGATGTCGAATTGCACGTGACTACATTCGTTTATGTTGCATAACTCCTCCTTGGTGTTGCGTCAGTGTATATTCATGTGTACGTTGTGTACAATTGTACCAATGTTGAAATGTGCGTGAAATCTTATGGGACCTAACTGCTAAGGTCATCAGTCCCTAAGCTTACACACTACTTAACCTAAATTATCCTAAGGGCAAAGACACACACCCATGCCTGAGGGAGGACTCGAGCCTCCGCCGGGACCAGCGCCTTAGACCGCTCGGCTAATCCCGCGCAGCAATTGTACCGAAGTTTATCAAACGTTGTAATGTCATTTTCCAGAAATTAATATCATATAAACCTTCTAGTATTCTGATGCTGATTATATTTCTCCAAGTTGAACCTTTATTTTGCGTTCTATTATTTCAGCCAAGTGCATAAGAAATTGTCTGCTTCACTTAAAGTGGCCTGATATTTATTTCTTACAAGAACTATGTTTACGTCAGTTGTGATATCTTAATATTTAGTGTTGTGTCTCGCAGACGTCAATAACATATCTGCTTCATATTATTTCATAAACACCTGGCAAAAATCACCTCGTCTATAAACACTGCTTCTCATTATTCAAAAAATTTTAGTCGACTTACACGTCACCTTATACATCTCCGTTATTACCTACCTGGTGTCTAATAATTAGCCTTTTTTCAATATAAACCTCTCTGGCTGCATAGATACTCCGCAAGACCCCGTACGGTGCATGGCGGTGTGTAACCTGTACCACTACTTGTCATTTCGTTTCCTGTTCTACTCGCAAACAGAGTGAGGGAAAATCGACTTACACATGCCTCCGTATGAGCCTTAATTTCTCGCGTCTTATCTTTGTGGTCCTTACGTGCAGTGTATGTTGGGAGCAGTACAGCCGTTCGACAATCAGCTTCAAACGTTCATTCTCTAAATTTACTCAATAGTTTTTCTCCAAAAGAACGGCTCCTTCCCTCCAGGGATTCCCGTTTGAGTTCCCAAAGCATCTCCGTAACACTTACGTGTTGTTCGAACCTACCGGTAACAAATCTAGCAGCCTGGCTCTGAGTTGCTTCAATGTCTTCCTTCAATCCGACCTGATACGAATCCCAAACAGTGGAGCAGTACTCAAGAATAGGTCGCACCAGTGTCCTATATGCGGTCTTCTGTGTACAAATGGTTCAAATTCCTCTGAGCACTATGGAACTTAACTTCTGAGGTCATCATTCCCCTAGAACTTAGAACTACTTAAACCTAACTAACCTAAGGACATCACACACATCCATACCTGAGGCAGGATTCGAGCCTGTTGCCGTAGCGGTCGCGCCGTTCCAGACTGTAGCGCCTAGAACCGCTCTGCCACTCCGGTCGGCGGTCTTCTTTATAGGTGAACCACTATTTCCTAATATTCTCGCTACAAACCGAGGTCGACCATCCGTCTTTTCTACCGCAGTTCTCACATGCTTGTTCCATTTCATATCGTTTTGGAACCTTTCGTCCAGACATTTTAAACGACTTAACTGTGTCAAGCAGGACACTACTATTACTGTATCCGAACATCAAACGTTTGTTCTTCCTACTCATTCTGATTAACTTACGTTTTTCCACATTTGGAGCTAACGGCCATTGATCACACCAACTAGAAATCTCGTCGAAGTCGTCTTGTATCTCTCACAGTCACTCAACTTTGACACCTTACTGTACATAACAGCATCATCATCATCATCATCAAACAACCACGGATTGCTGCCTACGCTGTTCGGCAAATCGTTTATGTATATAGAGAACAACAGCGGTTCTATCACACTTCTTGTGGTACTTATGAGGATGCACTTGTCTCTGATGAACATTCGTCGTCGAGGACAACATTACTTAAGAAGTCTTCGTGCCATTCACATATATATGAACTTCTTCCATATGCTTGTGCCTTCGTGAACAGCCTGCTATGGGGCACCGTATGATGGCCCTTCATCCATAGTAGGCAATATATCATGTGAAGAAAGGGCAAGCTGAGATTCGAAAGAGCAATGCTTATTAAAACCATGCTGATTCGTGGACATAAGCTACTCAGTCACAAGAAAGTTGTTATATTCGAACTGAAAATATGTTCAAGGATTCTGCAGCAACCCGAAGTTAGGGAAATTGGTGTGTAATTTTTCGGGTCCGTTCGTCTACCGTCCTTATATTATGGAGTCTATTGCGCCATTTTCCAGTGGCTTGGGATTTTGTGCTGGGCGAAAGATTCATGATAAATTAAGGCTAGATAAGGGAGTAATGCTGTAAAGTACTCTTTGTAAAACCGAACTGTGCTCCCATTAGGACTAGTGATTTATTTGCTTTCAAATCTTTCAGTTGTCTCTCTGCGCCAGCGATGCTTCCTACTATGTTGTCCACATGGGACTCTGTCCGATGATCAGATGACGGGGTGTTTGTACGATTATTCTCTGTGAACGATATCTTGAACGTGAAATTTGAAACATCGGCTTTCGTTTTGCTATCTTCAACTGTCACACCACACTGGTCAACAACGGATTGAATGGAAGCCTTAGGCCCGTTTAGCAATTTTATATAGGATATGTTTTTCAGATGTTGGTCCTGCTGGATTACTTGTGGTTACTAATTGTCTTTTACGTGGTTATCGTCACGTTCAGTACAATACTCTTGCTTAACTCTGACAACGAAGAGTGTTAAAGATGACAGATTTAGCCCATAATGATAAAAGGTAAAGAAGTAAAAGCTTGAAAGGAAACTGAAGTAATGTCGTCACTTAACTCAGGCACCTGCTTATCGTCAATTACCTGGCAAGGCAAGGAACAATATTGACCCTGATGTTATAACTTATTCATTATTCTTGTCGCTTTTCTGATATTATGATACCCTCTGTGTCGTCCGTAACAACATCCTCCATTCGTATCTCTCTTAAACGGGCGTCTCCTTCCTCTGGACGGGCTGTGACTGTGTGGTGGTGGTTCGTTTCCCTACCAATCCTTATGCACATCACTCCTGTCCACACCGCTGCTTCGATTTTGTTCGCTGTCATTACAGCGCTCTTTCGACCACCCGTTCTTTCCCCAAACTTCCTGCCCTAGCTGTGGCTAGACAGTGAATCTATACACATCAAAAAATATTTTGCATCACGCCGGTTCCGAAAGTTCTGGAGCCTGCAAGGAAAATTGGGATAGAGATCAACATCAACATCATTTCCGCCCTTTTTATTGCTCATGAAATCCACACATTCAATGTTGTACCACCACACAGCGAGAGCTTCAGAGGTGGTGTTCAAGACTGATGTACACACCGGTACCTCTACTACCCAGTAGCACGTCCTCTTGCATTGATGCATTCCTGTATTTGTCGTGGCATACTATCCATAAGTTCTTCAAGGCACTGTTGGTCCAGATTGTCCCAGTCCTCAACGGCGATTCGACGCAGATCCCTCAGAGTATTTGGTGAGTCACGTCGTCCATAGACAGCCCTTTTCAATCTATCCCTGGCATGTTCGATTGGTTTCATGTCTGGGAACATGCTAAAAACTCTATTCGAGTGATGTCATTTTCATGAAGGAAGTCATTCACAAGATGTGCACGATAGAGGCGCGAATTGACGTCCACGAAGACGAATGCCTGGCCAATGTGCTGCCGATGTGGTTGCACTATCGGTCGAAGGATGGCATTCACATATAGTACAGCCGTTAAAGCGCTTTCCATGTCCACCAGTCGCGTAGAGTCGGCCCCTCATGATACTACTTTTTTATTATAGTTTAAATTTATAACGAAGACCTACAAAGTTTATAGATTTCCTATAATTATAATTATAATTTTGTGGATGAATATCCATAATACAACAACTTATGTGGTTCGACGGCAGCATGATGAAGGGAGGATTGTGGCATACCGATGCTACGATATCGAATGCCGAGCTACAGCAGACGACACGTACGAGCAGGCTACTATGACTTATACGAAGCGGCTACCATGACGACAGCGTCCGAACCTCACAGGCTAGAGGGCGCTTGATATATATCATCACCCATGGCAACGGCGTCCCTTCCACAAAAGATAGAGGGCTCTACTCTATCCACAAATGATGTGAAAAATTAATGGGACAACAATTACCTCAATTTTAATTAATTGTAAATTTCTCGAGGTTTAATTAGTTATTTATTATTTATTATGTTTTACATTACAAACTGGAACAAACTTTAAATTTACGATTTATTGCTTAAGCATGTAACTACCGTTGGTCACCGTCGGGGGGCGTTACCGTCTGTCCACGTGTTGTTGGTCGTTGTTTAAGCTCATACAGAGAACCAACCATGCATAGTTACCAACCGTGCACAGGCAGGGTGACGACTCCAGAGAGCGACCAAATGGGTATAAATAACTATTTATTTATGTAACCTTGACTAATTGCTTGTAGATTACGTATATGATTAATTACCAATATTATAACTTTACAGTGTAAATTGCCCTGAAGATGACCCAATCGCGGGTTGAAACAGGTTGGCAGCCAATTAAATAATGCGATTGTGACTGTCATTTTGAACAACTGCTTCAAATTACTGTTAATTTGAGTTATTCCTGCATTTAATTTCCTTACGTGATTTTTTTTGTTTCCCCTTGCTCTCTACGTGCTGGATTTATTTCCCGCTTTATCCTCTGTAGGTTCCTGTAACCTAATTTCTGTTTCCTTTGTAACATTTATATAGCGTCTGCTTGCCCTTTTAAAAGTAATTTTATCTTTGGGTTCATATTTTGCTTCTCACTGATTTCCTTTTCCTCATTACCAACTGTTGACGTCACATTCATTGTCTCGGGCGTCATCATTCTACTCGACCACTTCATTGAGACCAGACACAAATTACTCTACATTTTCATTACCATCCTTTGTCATTAAATCTACGTTTTCGTTGTGATCAGCAGTAGTTAAATCTAAATTCTTAGTGAAATCATTCGCAACTATTGCCAAACCCTCAGTGAAGGCTTATGAGACTGAATTTACTTCTTCAGATCCATCCTTAAGTTTTGAATCTATGTTTTCACCAGAGTCACTCATGACTGAATTTATGCTTACATTAAAGTTGTATCCGACTTCCCTGCCAGGTATTTGTGTTCTCTCTGCAGCATCCTACCTACTACTGAGACACTGCAATCCCTCTCTTTTTCTAAGAGAGTATCTCATTTCCTATTGTGTAGGAATTTTACCGATACAAACGCAGTTCAAAAAAAAATTTTTTTTTAATTTCTTGACTATATTATCCCCCTCACTAAACAATTCAACTGCTCTTAGTTTATTCAGTGCTTTCACAGCCAAGACTACAGGCCTACGCTAATTTTCCTGCATCGACGTGCTGCCACCGACTCTCGGAGCTGTTGGCTGCATCGCTGGTTGCAACTCAACTGAAGAGCTGTTCTGAAGGACAGACTTCAATAACGCCCTGTTCTGCTGACGATACAGGCTGCTGCTCGTCGCTGCGCAGCTGACGTTCCTTGCTGCTCTCCACGTCTCGTCCTCTCATAGTAAGACGATTCTCGAAGTAATGCACGTAATCCCACGTACCGAGCACGCAACTGGATTTGCATTACTTAACGTTAGCACTTTCTGCCTGTACCTTCTTCCTTGTGGCATCAACTATCACAGGTGAAACAAAGTTCAATTACGGTTTAAACACAGTTCAAATCCTACTCTTAACCTCTCGCACGGTGCTATGGTAGTTTACTTGAGGTTCGGCCCCATTTGATGTCCTGTACGTTTCCACGACTTCTACTATTCAAGCCTCATACAACCAAAGCACTTCAAACTCCGAAGATTTTCCCAAGTTAGGAATGTCACTTACGATGTGAAAGAGTTTTATTTTAAGGAAGACTTCGCATGACTTTTCATATGTCTCCATGCTTCATGTTACCGCGAATATCGTGTCACTGCTTCTACTTGCTCTTGGCCGCGCGGTTCTGGCGCTGCAGTCTGGAACCGCGAGACCGCTACGGTCGCAGGTTCGAATCCTGCCTCGGGCATGGATGTGTGTGCTGTCCTTAGGTTAGTTAGGTTTAACTAGTTCTAAGTTCTAGGGGACTAATGACCTCAGCAGTTGAGTCCCATAGTGCTCAGAGCCATTTGAACCATTTTGAACCACTTGCTTTCACTGGCCTGAATGAAATGCGTAGAGTTTCTGATAAAGCTCACCAACCTGCAGTCTTCTAAAACCGACAAACTGCAGGAAATGATTCCTGATTGGAAATGGAGGAAAAAAGTCCTATGAACACGTCTTCCGTAATAGACTGTGTGCGTCCATCAGCCAAAAATCGCCACAGAAAACAGCACAGAGCTGCAACGTTTCCACATCATAACAGATGTTCAAAGAGGCATACATGGAATGCAGCACAAGCTTTCACATGTCGCATCATGAAGTGCCGCACTCTATCGCACATTCCGGCGTGTCTCCGACCAGCGCCACCGGTGTCGCGAATATACTGTTAAAGGGTCTGCAAATGAGGAAGTGGTTCAGCTTACAAAAAGCTTTTCAGATGCCCACAGAAGTGATAGGAATAGTAGTTGTCATTCAGGGCACACATAATTGTTCTTTGGCTTACATCATGTTGGCGGACCACTTGCCTGTTGCGTCTGTGCCTTGTGACTGCTCGTTCTAGTGTGATGAAGCAGTGCAAACCAGTTAGTTTGGACATGAAATTTAGGTGGGACCCGAAGACATCCAAGGTGCTTTGTCAGTCACTTTGTTTAACTTTTTTCTAGCTTTGGCTATTATTACGACTTTGAAAGATGTGGGTGATAGCTTCCAATTTAGACATACTTATGTTTGACTGTCAAGCGAATTTAATGCATAATATTAATGATAGGAAATTAGCATTTTGGTGCGCTATCTTTGAACACAGCAACCAAACACCGTGATGGACTACAATTCGTGCAATCTCTTCCATGAAAGGGGGTACTAGTCATACCATTAGCTTCTAACATCACAGTACTTAGTACATATCCAGATTTGAATCCTGGTGGTGGAAAAAAATTTCAGTTCAAGTATTTGGCCAGCAAGGGGAGGAGAGAGCTTGTTAAACTTCCTGATCAGCAGTCTCTGCGCCAATGTCATGGTTTAAATACCAGACGTATCCGCAGTGACTCATGAAGTGAGGGAATGTGACACTGTTTATGGTGTTTCATCTCTTGAATGGAAATGTGAAGCTTATTTGCCCACTTGATGCTATTCACAATATGTAGGCAATGTGGCGACACCTGGTTTCACCCTCTACCTTCCCTCATGGTCATCATCATCACCATCAGCAGCAGCAGCATCATGTAAGGTGGCAGATTAAATGAATATCAATTTTGCGTCTTACACGAGAGATTTTATATGTCATAAGAAGTAGATGAGTATGTCAGCTGACATACTTCGCCGATAATGAGAAGATCTGCTTATTACAATGTACAGTGTGTAATGGAATGGAATGGCACTCAATTCGATGATAATATATTAACACACCGAACCCAAATCCTGCATGTCAATGAGCAAAAGGTGAAAAAAGTTACTGGAGGAAACGTTTTAGTTTGGGGTAAGACATGAGTTGCGCAGTCAAAGCCTGAATACAATGGAACGCTTTTAAAAAGGGGTTGGTGGCCCATGGTAAAAGGGACAACGAACATGCTGGGTAATACATGGAGGAGAGCAGGTAGTGGGCAAGCGCTGCTTGCTCCGGAGAAATTCTTAAAAAAACTACATTGGTGAATTTCCAGATCGACACAAACAGATCAGTGATACAGATGATCATGTGAAATGCCCGTGGTGCGCTTGTGATGTACGCTTGTAAGTTTTAGGCGTCATGAGTGGCCACAAAATGTCCGATTGGCTGGATTAAACTCAGAAGAAGTAGGAAGGTGTGAAATTTCGATGCAGTTTGAAGATAGGTTCTTTTCGATTGGCAGAGGTAGTTTCCACAAGATCAAACGAACGCTGCCATTGGTCTGAAAAAGCCGTGACGTGAAACACGAAAGGACACAGTTGGGGGACGGTTCGCTACGAGAGACACAAGCCTGAAAACTTCGTGGACTCGTCTGAAGCAGCGTCAACTGAAGAACATGGCGCATCACGCTCTGTACGACGCCAAAAGAGGAATTTTTATGAACACTGCATTCACTTCCACTCACATTCAACTAGGATTTATCTGAAGAGTCGTTGACCTCCAACAGCAGAGAAATGAAACAGCCATGTAGTCAATTGTTCTTGCGAGAACTGAGAGGCCATTTTGGTATACACACTTCTCCATATATGCATGTGTATATCGCCATTTCTCCAGACTAGGGATGAGTGCATTTTTCTCGCCTAACGAGAAACATAGGACAGTTCCTGGTGATAAAATCAATAAAGATTTTGATTAGCATTTTTATAGGATTTTCAGAGGGTGAGAGCAGTTATGCAGTCGACAGATCATCGCAGCTAAAGTAAATGCTGCTAGCAGAGGCGTAAACTTGTTGGTTCTCCAGCTTGTGTCCCCTGTAAATTCAAGCAACCTTCAGTAATCTTTTGCTCATCTTGTCACAAAAACTAACCATCCTCCATAGACTTGATGGTCATCCTAAATAGTACTGAACTTAGAACCGGAATCGGATGATTTGTCGTAATACTGGCCAACTTCAACTTGAAGAGAACCTACTATTAAAATTTGATATTGTTGTGTTCAGTGTAATTTCGGCAAAACAGTACATAATGCGTTACCTTGACAACTCTCCTAACATTGTCATGTCACAACCTATGTAAATACCTGTACGTCTTTGACAATAATTCTGAAATCAAACAAATTGTGTACAGCTAAACACCAATGTGCTCTGTCCTAGAATAAGAGTTCATTGCTAGCCCCCGTTACTGATACCAGAGACACTAATGCACTAACAGGGTGTTTTTACTGATGTCTGACGAACGTGAAAAGGAATGGAGTGTCAGAATCACACAACACGGATATGACACTACCGTCCCCACACACACACACACACACACACACACAATACATACATGTGGTATTACAAAATTGTAATGCAGCATGTTGTAAATAAACAAACAAAACTACATATTACATTTGCTTTGTGCTCAACCTGAACTGCTCAGAGGAGAGAATCTTGGAGCTAGATGAGATGGCTCCTAAAGCCGGAAATATTACGCTATGTCAAGTATAATACATACTCTGTAAGTTCACATGATTAGCAGTCAGTTATAGTTAGAAATTGCGACCAATTTCCTTCGAAATTACCCCCTGTATGATGTAATCATTTAATTTTTCTCATTATATTTCATCTTACACGTGTTTTTGCACTTCCATCTCGACATTATATGTCATCTGTCATAACTTATTTATGAAAAAGTATAAATACTTCATCTTTCAATTTATTCTTCACTCACTCACACACTCTCACGAGATGAAGATGTTAGCGGCAATGTAATCTTCCTTCAGGAGGCAGATTAATAGACCAGTGCAGAGAGATAGAGTGGTCCAGACGAAGATATCTATGAGTGTTTCAGCTTCGTTGATAAATCACACCGCAGCTGAGATTAGACAGGTGCTCGCTAACGTGCATGAAGGAAATAATCTGTACAAAATTCAAACACAAAAGAAGATATCCTAACAAATCAATTTGCTTTTCCATCGAATGTTTTTATATAGTTCTAGTATTTAGAGTTTTCAACAATATTTACATTGCATTTTTTATTATGTACATTATACGAACTATCAGCTTCTTTAAAATTGCCTTTATTTATGCATTTTTCTGAATATCCATAATTTTAAATTAAAACTAATTGGCCATTTACATTATATACAATCATTATTTTTTCGCGTATGTACATTATTTATAAAATGTTTTAAGTATTTTATAGTATATATAATCATGGTATTTTTTATAGCACCTACAGTAAACACCAGTAAGTTATTGACCATAATCTCTTTTTGATGCGCTGATGTCATTATCCCAGTGTTTAACCTTACCGGAAGGCATGTATCGTTTGTCACCCTGAGTATATGAAGAGAGTTCAAGTTGAAACACTGAAAATAATATGTTGCTCTGAGTGAACAATAAAACTACTTAATGGTTTTTGATTCCGAACTGAGCCCGAACCTTTTGTAATCATCAACTATGAGCTTATTTCAAGACAATTGTATTACATCTTTAGCTCTATTCGTTATGCGGTGAAACTAGGTCTCAAGTACCTATACTTTGGTGTGCAGGCCCATACGTTCTACGATAGGCTCCCCATTCAGTTCGTCTTTCATCAAACCAATCACTCTTTTGTTCATCACCGAAATATTGTATTGGTTGTTCCCTAGCAATCCCAAAATATCGAAACTCGCATGCACACCACTCCTGACATCCCCATACGTGAAGGTAGCCTTGATGTGGCATATAAGGCTATCTTTGTGTGTTTAACATAGTTTTACACAATTAGGCGGTCGTTTGTTCAGTGCCTATCCATAATGGAAATTGAAAATAAGCGTTTTCGAAATATCTAAAGTCGGTTTTCCAACTACGATTGGTTTATCGAAGACGACATTTAATCGGCGAAGTTAAACGACAAGAAGAGTTTTGTTAGAAATGAAGTACCATTAAAAATTAGGCTTTTCACTTATTTCAGCTACCCAAGCTAGCCTCCCCCCCCCCCCCCCCCCACCACCACCCAGCTCTTTTATGCTGCAAATCTAACATACCGCATATGGTTTTGACGAATACGGCTTTGTTCATGTGTCTGAAGAACTTTTGTGCAGTAATCTCTGTTTACGGTTTGATCCACGAAACTTGACTGACCTATAAGATTCGACGAATCTTTTAATAACAGTTTATTTTCCCAACAACTGTTTCAGTGTTTTATAATGCATGTCTAATTTTTCCTGTCATTCAAGGTCAAAAACAAATTCTTTGGTTTCTTGTTGTCTGTTTATGGTGGCATTTTTTCCGGACGTAGGCGTGAAGCTGAAAGTAAATAGTGAATACTGTCGAGTATTCCAGTCTGTACCCTGTGTTCAAATAGTCTGGTACGTCTTCCGAATCAAAATATTTCATGATCTATGAAGGAAGCCGTTGAAAGTAGCATACGGGACGATACTCTAAATCGCCAAGCTATATAAGATCTTTACATCTACGTATATGATGTAAGGTACTTCGATGTTTTCGTCATATTCAGATGTTAATCTGCTTTTGGAAACTGAATGTTTGTAATGAATGTGAGAAATTCCATCTCCGATGCCGCGTTAAAGAAACTGGAGGTTTCCGAAATCGTTTGTTAGCTGCAATTCCACTTTAGTAATTTTCAGCAGAGCGTTTTCGAAGATGTCGGAAAGGAGCAGCACATAAATTTCTAAAAATAAATCGGAATATTCTCCTAATGTCTTGCAACAACGTGCGTCCTACTCACTGCAGGCTCTTTGGTTCTCAGCCTATGTAATTATTTCAAATGGTTCAAATGGCTCTGAGCACTATGGGAGTTAACAAAAAATGGTTCAAATGGCTCTGAGCACTATGGGACTTAACAGCTGTGGTCATCAGTCCCCTAGAACTGAGAACTACTTAAACCTAACTAACCTAAGGACATCACACACATCCATGCCCGAGGCAGGATGCGAACCTGCGACCGTAGCAGTCGCGCGGTTCCGGACTGCGCGCCTAGAACCGCGAGACCACCGCGGCCGGCTGGGAGTTAACATCTGAGGTCATCAGTCCCCTAGAACTTAGAACTACTTAAACCTAACTAACCTAAGCACATCACACACACCCATGCTCGAGGCAGGATTCGAACCTGCGACGTAGCGGACGCGTGGTTCCAGGCTGAAGCGCGCTCGGCCACAACGGCCGGCCGTTATCCTTCGACTCGACCATTATAACTGTGCGTTCATATGCCATTACCTTAGGTAGATACGTGTGTGACCTTGTACAAAAATCATATTTCTTTTTTAATTAACATTAACTCACAAATTGAATTATTTCCTTCAGTGCCAAGCCAGAATTGCAAACTTGGAAAGATTCCAGTTTTCTCTAAAGTTGCTCTGTAATATTGCTTGAGTACCATTCACTGATGTCATCATCAGACACCGACGATAAAGAAACATTCTTTGTACTGAAGTACATCAGCTCTTTCTCAACCACCTACGTAAGAGAAAGTTGCAGCGTAATCGGTTTTCGAAAATGGGGAAACGGAAATCCAATAACTATCTGGAATCCTTATGTTCAAGTTTATCATCTTTAACACCAGTACCGTCTTCTAAATGCAGACTCGGTATTGAACCATTCGAGACCATCATCTCATTTAACACTTTTTGCTGCGGGTGAGCCCATAATGTTAATAATAATATTAGATCAGTTGCAAAAAGATGATGGCAGCATTTCTTCAGGTTCTCTTGTGCCACTATTTCTTGCAGATTAATATTTTCTTCCCAAGTTTTCAATCAATCCACTGTTCAATCAGAATGTCTGACAGATCCTCTTTGCTACGCGGTCATGACGACCGCTTGCTCTCTTCGCTGCTCGATCAGCAACATTACAGATTTTGTAACATTAAATGAGAAAACATGTATCCTTCTATACGACAAAACAGAATGGTTGGATGATAGTATGCCGAAGAAGACTAAGGAAATACATTTTTTACTTCTCTCATTTCCGAATCGCAGCTGCTACAGTAAAAAATCCACTGCTTCTCTTCTACAGATTTTTTCACAGCTGCTCTAGGAGTTCCAAATAGATGGTTACAGTTCCAAGGATAAAACAAGAATGACCTCTGCGAATTGAAGTTGGTGTTTTTTATATCCTGTAGTAAATTTTGGAGGGAAATTCCTTGCAGTTTCTGTGGCTCTCAATGTGGAACAAAACATTTATTCATAAGTATGACATACAGAATGGTTGAATGATACTTTCCAAACGAATAAGAAGAATACTTAAATTTTTTTTTTTAATTCACGACTCCCAATCCTGCAGGAATAACTGTACTGCTTCTTTTTGCAGATATTTTTCCAGCTGCTCCATGAGCATATTTACAGCGCCTAGGATAAAGCACGATTGACTTCGGCCGTTCGAGTAAAAAGGGAGGAAGCGTTTTTGGAAATTCAACACCGAAGGAGGTAAATTAGAGGTTGAAATTTTTTATGAAATTTTTCATTACGAAATAATTTTTGAAATTACATTTCTGAAAATTTGTATTTGGTTTCTCGGTTGGAAATGAAAAAAAAAAACGTGTTTCAGTGTTTTTTGGAAATGCAAGCCACAAGATCATTTAGGGGATGAAAATTTATGTGAAAATATGAAATTATTAAAGCTAAGCGTATGAAAATTTGTATTTTATTTCCAAAGAAATGTGTGTTATAAGATGAAAGTTTCTGTGTAAATGTCGCCACAAGAACTCAAAAGGAAGGATTAATAAAGTTCTCCGACTTGAAATATTCTCACTATTTTTATTCACTTAAATTTGGCATATTTCGTGACAGTACCTTTTCCGTTAGATGTTTACAAGGCGATATTGGTCTTGGCTTCAGTTGTCTAGTGGAAGTATGAATCCACAATGCATCTTTGTTGGCTGCAGAAATGACCTGGTTGAATGCGTTTACCTCATTTTTGGTGCTTCAAATACCATTTCTTCGAATGTGGTTTCTTCTTAAAATTTATATAAAAAATAGTAGCGTAATACTTTTTTTTTGTTCACTAGCAAATTATTTATGACGGCAACCTGCACATTGTTCTACCGTCAACACACACCAAGAGTTAACTGCCGACTGACTACAGTCAAAGGCGACTCCAGCGTCAAAGACATTTTACACAACACACTAGTTTCCACTTGTAACCAGTCTCTTTGATATTCTTCGTCACATCTACTAATAGTAATCAATGTGCTGTCACTCTCAAAAATATAAGTATATTAACATAAGATAAGGCAAATTACAATAAAAAAAAATTCTGACAAAAATATAAGAAAACATTTACAATTTGGTATCGACAAATCCGGTAGAAAATAACACATCTCCCAGATCCATTATAGACTCTAGCTGCCAGAATTGCATTCTTGTCATAAATACATTCGGAAAACCCCGAACTGATATGGTCTTAATTAGCGTGCAAAATTTAGATGTGGCAATTTGTGAACAAAACAAAAATTCGATTAAAGGAAACCAAAAATATCTGAGTTTGTTATACAGTCAGTACAAGCGAAGCAGCGGATGCTAAGCTAGTTAATTGTACAGCCAAATTTCCAAAGGACCCTTACTTTTCATGAAAATGTTACCGCAGTTGAACTTCGCAAACTAAGTGTCGTTTTCGACATACCAAACCGTAGCTCGAATTGCGATTTTGGATAACTCCAAGACGTTTGTTTTTTTTCCGTTACATGCTTCCAGGCCACCCTCCTCAGGCAAATTTGAGAAGGTACAATGTTCTTCTGCACCACACACCATGACACTAAACATACGGCTATATTTTAGTTTATGCAAACCACTGTTTCTCTTCGTCTCTCAGCAGTGGTTACTTTAATCAAGCAACACCGCTGAGTGAAAAACACTGTTTTTTCAGCTGTTGTATAGTGACACTGATAATAATTCTTCGTGCGCTTTAGGTCGGGTGTTACACACAAAGAAACAGACCATGCTGGAGAGTAAGAGAGTCTTTTTTCAATATTTATTCACCTCATTTGAGAGAGAATCTGACATGTAACGAATAATAATAATAATAATACCTGAAACATCCTGGCAGATTAAAACTGTGTGCCCGACCGAGACTCGAACTCGGGACCTTTGCCTTTCGCGGGCAAGTGCTCTACCACCGAGCTACCGAAGCACGACTCACGCCCGGTACTCACAGCTTTACTTCTGCCAGTACCTCGTCTCATTCTGGAATAATAATACCTCTCTCTGAGGGGGTAGGGCAAGTACGCTCTCAAGTATTAGCGTTTTACGCAACTGGTATAGGTATTCCACCACGGAAGTCATGTCTTTTATGTATAACTGCTCGCAAAAATAAATTTATAAATAAAAGATGAAAAACGGTAACTTCGAACCTCCTACATTACAGTCGTTCATGTATCGCCACGGTAGCATGTGGTAGCACATACATAAGCAATCAGCTCCATTGCACGGGACAGGAAGTAGGTTCTAACCATTCTCTGTATAGTGCATACAGTGCAAAGCAGGCTGACATCCAGTTACGTCATTATCAGAGTATAATGCAGCAGTCAATGGTGTCTCTTACAAGAATTAATGTGTCGGTGGGCTTCATATAAAGAATGCTTTTGTGTATAATAACGTTTTGACAGAATGCAATAATGCGTACCTTTGTCTCTGGAGTAATTTTAATATTACACCAGAGGTATGTTTGTGCGCACGACTTTGCATATTAAAAGTCAGGTGCTACGCATTATGAACTGAGCATCATGTTTTACTGGATCATTAACTGTATTCGGACACCAGACCCTCACTTACTGGAGGGATGAAACTAAATATTCTGATGTTCAGCTCTTAGCAGTTAGGCAGAGGCGTTAGGCACTAGGCATCAGGTATATTCGTCATAACGCTGTGAGTACGAAAGCTACTAAGCCCATGGGCCCTGATGCCACCAACACCAGCAAACTGTTAGAGGAGGATGTGCAGCGTTATTGACGGCGAACCAAAGAATAAAAATCGTCATTTATCGTCTGGAATCGAAGAGAGACACGACTTGTGATACCAAGGAAGAAAAGTAAAGGGTGAGTCATCTAGAACCTGGTATGGCAAACGCTGCGGTAATGGAAAGTGTTGTTGATGTGCAGTTTTCACAGAATGGACTGGTTGTCAGGGGTTCGTATTGTTAGTCAACAGCAGCTTGTAATAATACTTTGAAAGTGTATATTTTTGAGTAAATGCACGTTTCTTTAAATGGAACATTGCCTATTGACATTACCAGACTAAAAATACGGTAAATTAGAATGTCAGTGATGTTTGTTGTAGGATCCTAGTGCGAGTCGTTCACAAAATATCTTATTGTGACAAGTTCCCATGCCGACACTAGTATTAAACCTGTGGTATTTGATAAGAAGAATAATATAAGTACACTCATTGGTTATGTGGATTCCGACCAGCAAAGAGACAATTGAATACCATAGGTTGTGTTCAAATTGACCATCGGCAGAGGCAATACTCGCTTCCAGTCTGGTGTGGGACGACTGCTGCACATGTACTACTTGCATCTTAGTGGAGAAGCCTGAGCAAGCTGCAGTAACAAGTCGTTGCATATCATTGCGTGTAGCTGGTCTGTCCTTGTAGACAATCCCTTTCAGCTTTGAGCTTTGATCACTGAAAAATGTATGAGGCATCAAATCCGGGGAACGGGATAGCGTAGGTACAGGACTCCTGCATGAACTCCAGCGATTCGGAAGAAAAATTTGTGAAGACATTCAATAGTACTTGTGTTTTGTGTATCAAACCAGGGACCTAGAAACGACGGAGAGGTTTCGTCTCGCCGTAGCCCTCAATGGTTCGCAACCCCACAACAGGCCACAGCAGTCCACCCTCCCCACCGCCGCCCTACACAGAACCCAGGGTTACTGTGCTCCTCCCCCCCCCCCCTCTCACCCCACGAAGGTCTCATACCAGATGAGAGTAGCTCAAAATGTTTGCCTGGTAGAGTAATTATAGTGTACGTGAAGACAGTGTTTGCGCAGCAATCGCCGACATAGTGTAACTGAGGCGAAATAAGGGGAACGAGCCTGCATTCTTCCAGGCAGATGTAAAACCGCCTTAAAAACCATCTACAGGATGGCCGGCACATAGGACGTTGACACTTATCCGCAGGGCGGATTCGTGCCAGGGACCGGCACGCCTTCCTGCTCGGGCTTCTGTAGTACTTAGTGCACTATGATCCGGACAGTCATCATGTTGGTAGCACAGTGTTCACAGGAACGTCTTATAGCATCCGTGGCTATTGGCTATAAAAAATAAAAAATAAAAAAAAACGACGCTCTATAAGCTGATGGTAGTATGTCACACCACATGTTTACACACCATAGACGCTGACGTCGCACATGGTGAAATCAACGTGTATAGTCAACAGGCAATAGTGCATATTTCGGCGATTTAGCCGGCCATGATTTGTGAATGTGACTTCATCACTAAACAAGATACATGATGCTTCTGGAGTATCCTGTCTTAATGCCTATGTACGGAAGTTAACACCATTTTCATAATCGTTTCCATGCATCTCTTTATGGAGAGATGTGATAGTGATGCAATCCACAACGATGGCGAATGCGTAGAACATTTGCTTCAGTCATGCTACTTCCTCGTGCGATTGCGCGGGAGCTGACGCGGATCTACTGCAACAGCAGCAAAAACATTTATTTCCCCCTCATCTCTCGTTTAATTTTGTTAACTAGTCTGTGTTGCACTACTAATGTAATTTGACACCATATTTTACCGCATTATTTTAATATTGCTCTGCTTTTGGATCAGAAAAAATTGTGTTTTGACACTATTTAACTACTGCACACTGACTGGTATGAGATAGGGATGAGATGGGGGTGTGAGATACATGTACAGGACAAATAGTTTGTTTAGATTGACTAGGATTTTTAACACTGCTCTATGGATGTCTGAATATAAGTAATAGTGTAGTAAGACTATTTCCCATTGCCATAGTTTGGCTGTTTCCGCCAATTTGGATTGTTGTTTCTGTACTATGATTGGCTGGATTGAAGAGTACTGCACTGTATGATTGAATGGTGACAGGAGCGTATAAAGCACACATTTGGACAATTTCCGAGATTTTATAATGTTACTTTAAATCCGTCTTGATTGTAAATTTTTTTTATTATTCATATGACCGGTTTCAGTTCATTCAGAACCATCTTCAGATCTGTAAAAATAATTATACTAATTTACTATTTCACGAAAGCAAATCTTTTTCATCCTATCTTATCAACATCAAATGTACCAGAACGTACCTGATATTTAAGTTACAGGAGTAACCCGTCCAATTCAGCAACTTTCACATGCTACGTCACATAAAATTGGTTGGCAGAGTGAACGTCATTTATATTAATTATAACACTATTACCGACAGGTGGCGTCTGGTACATTTGTTACATTCCATTTGCACATACTGTATTCAGTAGATTTTTTTTATATTAAAAATATTTAATTAAAATATGTAGATGTCAAAGCTAAAATCTGTACTTGACAGGATTAAAAAACAGTAAAATTATCATTTTTATACGATCTAACAGGCATAGGGCGATTTATATATCTATGGTGCTGGTGTGAACTTGTTTTCTTCTACGGTCTGCTTCCGTGGTTCCCGCCACTTTGGTGTTGTGCCGCGGTCCGCTCAGTCGTCTGCTGTCCATCGCCGCGGGCAAGAGGGCCGCACAGGAGGGCCCCGTCAACGACGCCAGGCGTTGCACGCGTCTTCCGGCTTCTCCACCGCGCACCATCTCTCATCCCTCGGCCTGGATCTCCATACGCAACAGTTGTCATCTTAGTAGGTCGTCATAAATGCTAAAATAGGCGTTATGATTGAATTCGCTTTGTTCGTTGAGGATTAAATCCGGACCTTTATTTTTGTGGGTGTATATTTCGATCTCTTCTAAAATGTTAAGGAACCGTCCCTTGTGAGCTCTATGCAGGATGTCTAAGTTGTTTTCAATATTCGTGACTGAGTGCTTTGTCGCAGCCATATGCGCCCCAAAAGCTGTTTTGTTTTGAGAGTAGGTGTGCTCCCTGAATCTGGTTTCAAAGTTCCTACCAGTCTGCCCTATATATTGTTTACAGCAGTCATTACATTTGATTTTATATACACCTGAATCCTGAAATTTATTCCTACTATTACATATTCTATGCCGGAGCTTCAATTTTAACGTGTTATTTGTTCGGAACCCTATTTTAACGTCGGATTTACGAAAGCATCTTTCGATTTTGTCTGCAATTCTTCCATTGTAAGTGAGAGCTACATATTTTTTCTTGTTGTTCCTCTTAACTGCTACTTGCCTTCCTTCTGTTTGTTCCATTTGCCTCTTCTTTATCTTCCTATAAATATTCATCACCTGCTTACACGTATATCCGTTCGCTACGGCCACTTGTTTTAAAATACTTAACTCCTTTTCTACTTCGTGTTGGCTTAGTGTCAATCTTAGTAGCCTGTATACCATCGAAGTAAAATATGCCCATTTGTATCGCGGTGGGTACAAGAGCGCTCGTTGATAACTAGATCTGTACACGTAGGTTTTCTGAATATGCTAAATTCATGCTTCCCATTTTTCTTTATTAGTGTTAAATCTAAGTAATCTATACGGTTGTTTTCTTCAAATTCCATGGTGAATCTAATTTTCGGGTGTTGAGAGCTCATTTTTTGTGCTAAGTTTTCGATATCATTTTTATCTCCTTTGTATAATAAAATGGAGTCGTCCACATATCTCCTGTAATATACAATGTTCTCAGCGATATTAGGATTTTCATCAAAGAATTTGTTTTCTAAGTGATTTACAAAAATGTCAGCCATCGTCCCAGCTAAACTGTTCCCCATTGCCAGCCCGTCTTTCTGTTGATAAAGTTTACCATTGAAAGTAAAGTAATTGAACGACAAGACATGTTCCAGCATTTCCACTAGTTCAATCACTTCCCCCACTGCCAATTTACCATGAGTGAGGAGATTGTTCTTAATGATCTCAATCGTTTGTTTTACGGGAATGTTTGTGTACAGATTGGTGACATCCAATGAAGCTAGTGACGCATTCTGAGGTATAAGTACGTCTTTAATTTGCTCGGCAAATTCGTAGCTGTTGCTAATGTTGAAAGTCCGACGATATGTATATGCCACCTTCAATCTGTTATTTAGCTCTTTATTTAATTTATAACTTGGGCTGCTGGTGTTATTAACGATTGGGCGAATCGATTTTTCAACTTTATGGAGCTTTATTTGTGATCGTAATTCGGGGATTCGCGGATTCATTACTTTCAGTTTAAACTTTTCCTCCTCTGTGAATAGAAACACACTGTTATCTATTTGTTTCCTTATTTCTGTTTGAAATTTCTTGGTTGGATCTTTCTTGACTTCTACTATTCCGTTTTCCATAAAGAACTTTTCAGTTTTCTCTACATAGTCTGTATCGTGTATTAAAACCATAGTGCCGCCCTTATCTGCCTTTGTGACGATAGCCTTACGTGATTCTAACTTCTTATTCAAGCCCTTAAGAGTTAGTAGTTCGTTTCTGTTCTTGTGAGCAGAGTGCATTTCATCTATAATCGACTTCTTTACTTTAATTGCCGTGTTTGTCTGTTCGTATCTATTCATATTTGCGAAATCACATGCAATTTTCACTTCTGCGACAGTCTTTTTTATTGTATTTGAGTTAATTGCGGGATTTAGGTTATATTGCAGGCCTTTATTTAAAAGATTCTGCTCATCTTTTGTTAATTCTATCTCCGTTAAGTTCACGACCCTCTCACAAAAAGTATGCAACTTTTTATACGCCGTTTCGTTATCAGTATTAAAATCTACACCTAGGTTAAAAAGCTTCTTCTGATGTCTGTTTAGAGTTATAAATTAAATATAGAGCTAAATAACAGATTGAAGGTGGCATATACATATCGTCGGACTTTCAACATTAGCAACAGCTACGAATTTGCCGAGCAAATTAAAGACGTACTTATACCTCAGAATGCGTCACTAGCTTCATTGGATGTCACCAATCTGTACACAAACATTCCCGTAAAACAAACGATTGAGATCATTAAGAACAATCTCCTCACTCATGGTAAATTGGCAGTGGGGGAAGTGATTGAACTAGTGGAAATGCTGGAACATGTCTTGTCGTTCAATTACTTTACTTTCAATGGTAAAATTTATCAACAGAAAGACGGGCTGGCAATGGGGAACAGTTTAGCTGGGACGATGGCTGACATTTTTGTAAATCACTTAGAAAACAAATTCTTTGATGAAAATCCTAATATCGCTGAGAACATTGAATATTACAGGAGATATGTGGACGACTCCATTTTATTATACAAAGGACATAAAAATGATATCGAAAACTTAGCACAAAAAATGAGCTCTTAACACCCGAAAATTAGATTCACCATGGAATTGAAGAAAACAACCGTATAGATTACTTAGATTTAACACTAATAAAGAAAAATGGGAAGCATGAATTTAGCATATTCAGAAAACCTACGTGTACAGATCTAGTTATCAACGAGCGCTCTTGTCACCCACCGCGATACAAATGGGTATATTTTACTTCGATGGTATACAGGCTACTAAGATTGACACTAAGCCAACACGAAGTAGAAAAGGAGTTAAGTATTTTAAAACAAGTGGCCGTAGCGAACGGATATACGTGTAAGCAGGTGATGAATATTTATAGGAAGATAAAGAAGAGGCAAATGGAACAAACAGAAGGAAGGCAAGTAGCAGTTAAGAGGAACAACAAGAAAAAATATGTAGCTCTCACTTACAATGGAAGAATTGCAGACAAAATTGAAAGATGCTTTCGTAAATCCGACGTTAAAATAGGGTTCCGAACAAATAACACGTTAAAATTGAAGCTCCGGCATAGAATATGTAATAGTAGGAATAAATTTCAGGATTCAGGTGTATATAAAATCAAATGTAATGACTGCTGTAAACAATATATAGGGCAGACTGGTAGGAACTTTGAAACCAGATTCAGGGAGCACACCTACTCTCAAAACAAAACAGCTTTTGGGGCGCATATGGCTGCGACAAAGCACTCAGTCACGAATATTGAAAACAACTTAGACATCCTGCATAGAGCTCACAAGGGACGGTTCCTTAACATTTTAGAAGAGATCGAAATATACACCCACAAAAATAAAGGTCCGGATTTAATCCTCAACGAACAAAGCGAATTCAATCATAACGCCTATTTTAGCATTTATGACGACCTACTAAGATGACAACTGTTGCGTATGGAGATCCAGGCCGAGGGATGAGAGATGGTGCGCGGTGGAGAAGCCGGAAGACGCGTGCAACGCCTGGCGTCGTTGACGGGGCCCTCCTGTGCGGCCCTCTTGCCCGCGGCGATGGACAGCATACGACTGAGCGGACCGCGGCACTACACCAAAGAGGCGGGAACCACGGAAGCAGACCGTAGAAGAAAACAAGTTCACACCAGCACCATAGATATATAAATCGCCCTATGCCTGTTAGATCGTATAAAAATGATAATTTTACTGTTTTTTAATCCTGACAAGTACAGATTTTAGCTTTGACATCTACATATTTTAATTAAATATTTTTAATATAAAAAAAATCTGCTGAATACAGTATGTGCAAATAGAATGTAACAAATGTACCAGACGCCACCTGTCGGTAATAGTGTTATAATTAATATAAATGACGTGCACTCTGCCAACCAATTTTATGTGACGTAGCATGTGAAAGTTGCTGAATTGGACGGGTTACTCCTGTAACTTAAATATAAGGTACGTTCTGGTACATTTGATGTTGATAAGATAGGATGAAAAAGATTTGCTTTCGTGAAATAGTAAATTAGTATAATTCTTTTTACAGATCTGAAGATGGTTGTGAATGAACCGAAACCGGTCATAAGAATAATAAAAAAAAATTTGCAATCAAGACGGATTTAAAGTAACATTATAAAATCACTGATTGCTGTTATCCCATAAGACATTATGTCTGTTTTTGCAAAATTCCGCCATTTTGATTGTCTGGAAACAAGAAAGAGGGAGATGGGAAGGGGTGCGACTTGATGTGTATAACAAGAATAATGTAATATGACAGCAATACTACAGTCTGAATGGTTAGAGATAGTGAGAAGGAGCGCTTGGGGTATAGAGCACACAACTGGTCTGTTTCCATTATCTTGATTTACTCTGATTGGAGAAAGATGGGGAGAATGTAGGGGGAATTGAGTGTGTGTCGGAAATGATGTAGTGTAACACCACTTTCTATAGACTAAGGAATAGAGGGTGAATGGGAAATATACAACAGGCTTTTTGTTTCCATCAAACTGACTGGCAGAAGATACGAAGGAGGAGAGGGGGCGTGGGAAATGTGGGACAGCTGCTTTGCTTTTCCATCATCTTAGATGTTTAATATTGTGCCATTATTCGCTGGAAATAAGGACCACTGCTCTGTATGATTGTTGGAGTTGTGGGGGATGGCTATAAAGTACACAATTGGGCAATTTCCGCCATCATGGTTGGCTAAATGAGGGAAGGGAAGAGGCGGTTGTTGTTTGACCTGATGTGTACATCGGGAATTACGTAATTTGACACATCTTATTACTGTGCTCTGATTGGTTGGTGACAGATGTGGCTTAGGGGGTATAAAGGATATAAAATTGGTCTCTTCCCCGCATCTTGATTGGATGGAGATGAGATTTCCACCATAATGGATTTTTTCAGCACTATGAGTGGCTGGAGGTGTACTGCACTGTGACATGGGATGGAGACGGCGGGGGGAGGGGAAGATTCCTTTTTAAATTTTCCACTGACGCAAGTGACGATTCCTGCAAAGTGGATTCATAACACTGTATTGTGATCGGCTGGAGATAAGGAGCTGCATGGTTTCCCACTGATAAAAATTGGTACTGCTGTATGACTGGCTGGAGTTAAGAAGGTGGCGTATCCTCCTGTTGATACGGATGACGCCATCATCGATGACGTCATCCTTTCAAGGTCCTCTATTACATCATGTGTGAACTTGAACAAAATGTCAATGACCGACTTCAAGGTGGTGTAGTGTGTCTATAAGCGTTCTAGCTGTGCCAGAAACTACAGTGACATACTACTTAGTTCGACTGCAAATCAACAGCCATTCTCCATATTAATTCCTCCTTTGCTCTTCCACCTCTGCAATGCCATAAATGACATGTAACTGCCTTCATTGGTGCTGGAGATGCAAGTCGTCAGAGGGCCTACTTGTGTTCCGCCAGTCCGACGTAGAACACTGAGAGTCTCTCATGCTTCACTAATGTGAGGTCGTCTATAAACACCGTTGTCCCAGCGCAGATGTAGTGCCCAGGTCGAGAGTTCGTCGCTCTTGAAGTGAGGCTGCAAAACAACTGGTAAGATGACTTAGCCACCAGATTCTACTAAATCATGGTGTAAATTCGAAATTAGCGATACAAATAGGATTTCTTATTAACATAAAACAAATTCATAAATCTGATACACACTGTTGTTCTGTTATTCTCTGCTTCTCACGCATAGCTACAATATTTGGATACAATTTTATATAGCGCGCATCCGAGATCATAATCGTTGTGCCTATGAATCGGACTTTACTGTTCAACCCGTCACTCAGTACTGACTAAACTGCCGAATAATTTCACTTCGTAGCGCACTTGTGGAGCGAACCGAAGATGCATGAAATCATTCGTCTTAATATCGTTATTCTATTTTTAATAGATTTTGTTGTAAAAAGTAAGATCTGAAATATAAGAGCTTGCTGTTGCAAGTGTATTCAGTATGACAGACGAATAAATCAGAATTACATTAATAAATGAATGTAAGAAATTTGGCTCGCCGTCTACAGTGTCAGCAACATACCAAATCATCATCCTAAGAAACAAGCGCAGTCTCTCACGGAATGTTCTTGTTCTATTGACTTGGCAGAAAATCCTAAGAAATTTTGGTCTTATGTCAAAGCGGTGGGTGGATCAAAACAAAATGTCCAGACACTCTGTGACCAAAATGGTACTGAAACAGAGGATGACAGACTAAAGGCCGAAATACTAAATGTCTTTTTCCAAAGCTGTTTCACAGAGGAAGACTGCACTGTAGTTCCTTCTCTAGATTGTCGCGCAGATGACAAAATGGTAGATACCGAAATAGACGACAGAAGGATACATAAACAATTAAAATCTCTCAAAAGAGGAAAGGCCGCTGGACCTGATGGGATACCAGTTCGATTTTACACAGAGTACAGGGAGGAACTTGCCCCCCTTCTTGCAGCGGTGTACCGTAGGTCTCTAGAAGAGCGTAGCGTTCCAAAGGATTGGAAAGGGCACAGGTCATCCCCGTTTTCAAGAAGGGACGTCGAACAGATGTGCAGAACTATAGACCTATATCTCTAACGTCGATCAGTTGTAGAATTTTGGAACACGTACTATGTTCGAGTATAATGACTTTTCTGGAGACTAGAAATCTATTCTGTAGGAATCAGCATGGGTTTCGAAAAAGACGGTCGCGTGAAACCCAGCTCGCGCTATTCGTCCACGAGACTCAGAGGGCCATAGACACGGGTTCACAGGTAGATGCCGTGTTTCTTGACTTCCGCAAGGCGTTCGATACAGTTCCCCACAGTCGTTTAATGAACAGAGTAAGAGCATATGGGCTATCAGACCAATTGTGTGATTGGATTGAGGAGTTCCTAGACGACAGAACGCAGCATGTCATTCTCAATTCAAGTCTTCGAAAGTAAGAGTGATTTCAGGTGTGCCGCAGGGGAGTGTCATAGGACCGTTGCTATTCACAATATACATAAATGACCTTGTGGATGACATCGGAAGTTCACTGAGGCTTTTTGCAGATGATGCTGTGGTGTATCGACAGGTTGTAACAATGGAAAATTGTACTGAAATGCAGGAGGATCTGCAGCGAATTGACGCATGGTGCAGGGAATGGCAATTGAATCTCAATGTAGACAAGTGTAATGTGCTGCGAATACATAGAACGATAGATCCCTTATCATTTAGCTACAAAATAGCAGGTCAGCAACTGGAAGCAGTTAATTCCATAAATTACCTGGGAGTAAGCATTAGGAGTGATTTAAAATGGAATGATCATATAAAGTTGATCGTCGGTAAAGCAGATGCCAGACTGAGATTCATTGGAAGAATCCGAAGGAAATGCAATCCGAAAACAAAGGAAGTAGGTTACAGTACGCTTGTTCGCCCACTGCTTGAATACTGCTCACCAGTGTGGGATCCGTACCAGACAGGGTTGATAGAAGAGATAGAGAAGGTCCAACGGAGAGCAGCGCGCTTCGTTACAGGGTCATTTAGTAATCGCGAAAGCGTTACGGAGATGATAGATAAACTCCATATTGCTCCCTCCTACGTATATCTCGCGAAGAGACCATGAGGATAAGATCAGAGAGATTAGAGCCCACACAGAAGCATATCGACAATCCTTCTTTCCACGAGCAATACGAGACTGGAATAGAAGGGAGAACCGATAAAGGTACTCAGGGTACCCTCCGCTTGCGGAGTACGGATGTAGATGTAGATGTAGATGTTGATTGGTCCTCACTGTACAGTATGTTTTCTGCCTCTCACCCCACTTTTTTACATCATACTTAAAAAATGTTCAAATGTGTGTGAAATCTTATGGGACTTAACTGCTAAGGTCATCAGTCCCTAAGCTTATACACTACTTAACCTAAATTATCCTAAGGACAAACACACACACCCATGCCCGAGGGAGGACTCGAACCTCCGCCGGGACCAGCTGCACAGTCCATGACTGCAGCGGCTTAGAACGCTCGGCTAATCCCGCGCGGCTGGAATCTTATGGTTCCCGAGGAAGAAATATAACAGCTTGTAGCTACCCAAACACTGCTGTATGTCCCTGAATGGGTCGAAATGTATAGTAATAAATATACCTCTGTGACACTACAGCCAGAAAAAATACGTTTACATGACTTCTGAGCAGTTCGAAAAAGAAACACTGTTCGGAAGGACAGATTCAGTGAGTAGAAAATACAAATAACTTTCAGAGATATTAAAAGCGAAACTTATGAGACATTAAGTGTGTAGAGCGAGTTCCACTATTAAACACAGAACAGCTAGCGGCTAAGTATATGGGTACATTAAGGGCTTCCGCGAAGGAGAAACCGACTGCTAAAGTCATGAAAAAAGAAATGGGTGTCGACTAGAGGCACTATGAATCAAGTATTATAGTTTGAAAGAGCTTTGTGGAGCCTGCTAGTGAAGAAGAGATAAGTAAAAGATTACAGCTATTAACATTTCTAAAATAATTGGAGGAAACTAGAGCCCAACTACAGTATTATTCAAAATAGCGTTAAGATTTTAAAAGACTTCACTCGTAACATCGTACTTTTAGGATACCCTCACAACCTAGAGGACTCCAACTGCAAATAAATAACATCCGTTTTATAATGGAAGAGTCGAAACGCTTACATTGGATCTATTACGCTACAGAAATCAGTCAACAACGTAAAGTTGTAAACGGTATTTCACATCCCAAGAAAAACAGATAAACCTACCGGGGCAACACGACTAATATACACCACGTACAAAAGCAAACGGGAACACCAAGGTTTGAAGACCAAGAGACAGACGCTTCGATCATAAAAACCTACGATATTGATGTAGGTTTTCTCCTCTAATGTTCGACCTTTATAGCGAAGGAATAACGAATAACATAAAGTGTCGCATTAGAAGTCGGTTCAAATTCAATGCCAAAGGATATCAATATATGATGATAACATAGATATCCAAAGCGAACGAGGAGAAAAATGACAGCAACTGTTGAATGGAATGGACACTCTAGTGTGCACAGAATCTGGATTGCGAGCATGCGAAAGGAAGTCGAAGGTAATGTGGTGCAGCAGAAATGAGATTGTGGTAAACTTTACATCAGTGCTGGGGCTACGTGCAGTACTAAGAGAAAGACTTGTAGTACCTTGTAAACTATGACGACGAGAACCGTATTACGTCATGAACTTATGCAGACTCTGCGGTAGCGCGGCGCGTCTGCCACTGTAGGCCTTTACTGCCTTACTTCTGGGACTTTCTTCAGAATCACGGCCTGTACTGAAGCAACAATGTGGTTCAGCCACTGTTCAAAAGACAGTCTGCGCTATACCTGTCATCAGAGTGCACATCAAGTTCTGATTTATGGTGAAAAGAAGATCCCTTACAACTTGTCTCATTAAGACCACTAAATAAAACGAGACCTTGTGTAAATAGTTTATCCTGTATTTTCGTTTCAATAAAAAACGAGCTGTCCAAATTAACACACAGTTCTCTATGCAAAAATGAGTAATAACACTTCGTTTTCACAATCACGTTCACACAAACTGCATATTCTCAGTACAACTACAAAACTTAAGACCTGCTGCCTAAAGAACCACAAGGTTTGACAATCAATAAGCGGTTTGAAAATTCAATCATGGTTAACAGTTTGCGTATGCTGTCTCACAAATATTCAGTAATCTGAAGCTCAGAATTACGACAGAAAGCACAATTCGTGAAATATTTTATCAGTACATCTGAAAAAAGTGATAAAACGTGCAGAAATGTCCAGAAACGTTATTTTCTCCAGACCGCAGCCATTTCCTGAAGTACTGTCCTTCTCAACCAAAGTAAAATACAAAATTTTTACTAGAAAACATTACATCACTTCCAATAGCTACTAGAGCTGAATTATGACTCAACGACATTAGTGCGAGTAAATCTCTTTCTCCTCCACAGCACAAGAAACTCCTCTTTTCACATTGGCTGGAACACATTGTCGCTAATGAGCCTTATCGATTTTCACGGACAACACGGTATTTACCAACTGAATTTTCCATTCAGCAGCGGAGCGTGCGCTGACTGTAAACTTACTTGACAGTTAACAATTTATTGTGCCAGACAGAGATTCGAAACCTGGATCTTTGCTTTCATTGCCGAATGCTCAACCAATGGAGATGTTGACTCACAATTTACGATCCTCCAGCTTTCTGTCCGCCAATACCTAATCTCCTATCTTCCAAAAGTCACCGACCTTCTCCTGCATGCCTTGTGGCACTCGCACTCCTGGAGAACGGGGTATTGTGGCACACGTGTGCGTTGATTTGAAATTTTGTTTGAGTCGATTTCGGGTTCGGCACGCAGCTTCATATTGCCAGGAAAATTTCAGCACCACACATTCTTTTCTTGGCCAACACCGATTTCGAACTACCTTAAATAATTTTCCAAACATAAGATGTTCGATAAAGCTAATAAATTGAAAATATAATAATGTTTGCCGGCCGGAGTGGCCGAGCGGTTCTAGGCGCTACAGTCTGGAACCGCGTGGCCGCTACGGTCGCAGGTTCGAATCCTGCCTCGGGCATGGATGTGTGTGATGTCCTTAAGTTAGTTAGGTTTAAGTAGTTCTAAGTTCTAAGAAACTGATGACCTCAGAAGTTAAGTCCCATAGTGAACAGAGCTATTTGAACCATAATAATGTTTACTTGCCATAGGGACAGAAGTAACGATTGTGGTTCAAATGGCTCTGAGTACTATGGGACTTAACATCTGTGGTCATCAGTCCCCTAGAACTTAGAACTACTTAAACCTAACTAACCTAATGACTTCACACACATCCATGCCCGAGGCAGGATTCGAACCTGCGACCGTAGCAGTCGCGCGGTTCCGGACTGCTCGCCTAGAACCGCCAGACCACCGCGGCCGGCTAACGATTGTTCCTCAACGATTTGTACACAGCTTAATTTCACTAAATGTGTCAAACCGTTGAGGTGAGACACTGTTCGATTACACAACATGATTAACATGCTCCTTTAACATGAGTTATAGTAACATCTAGACACTCGTACTTAACATACACGTTGCGTGCAAAGCCTCACCCACTCAGCGTACAGAAACGAATACAACAGTAATATTAAACAACTGAATACGCTAATTACTCTTTGAAAATTGAAGTACACTGGCAGACAAAGAAACTGAATCACTCTGAGTAGGAGGTGGAAACGAAGCGAAATATTACGAGTTGAGAGAGAGTGACTACAATATCGATTCAGATTAACAAAGTAATTTGTAGTATGAGCCCCAGTAGTGAGAATGACGTTGCACTGTCTGTGGTACCCAATATTCTCTCGTTAGTTTAGGAGACATGTCATAAAGCTGGTGAATCATTTCCTGGGCGGAACTGTCACATACCTTTTGTAACTGGCCCCTGATGTGCTAGATACTGGACATCCAACCTGGGGCCACGTATGTTCTATTGGGGACAGATCTGGGGATTCTGCCGCTCATGGAAATACTTCAATATCAAGCAGATAGTTCACAGAGGCGTATAACATTTGTGGATAAGCATTATCCTTTTGAAAAATCACACCACAACCCTGTCGTATGAAAAGTAGCACATGAGGGCGCAGAATGTCCATCATTTACTGTTGTGCCATCAGAGTTCCATCAACCACTATCAGATGCCATCTAAAGACATACTCGATGGTTTCCCTCACAATGGTGTCAGGAACACACCAACGTATCTCTTCAAAACAGTTTAGAACTGAGACCCCTCTCCAAGTGCGTGCCATACCCGACGAAGGATAGTGCAGGAGTGCAATTACTGCCGAACATAAGACGACACCAGTGACCAGTAGTCCATGCTTCCCTAGTCATTGCCTTTCCAAAAGAGGTCGTTTGTGTTGGATTGTTAATGGCAGCGTACACAATGGATATAATTCCGCTAGCCTCCGACATATGATGTAGTATGACACACAGTGTTCCAGAAGCCCACTGCTTGTTCTCAGAGCAAAGGCACAGAAAAAAGTACTAATGACATGCTTGATACACAATACAGCACTCCTCCCTTGTTCCAGCCGTGGTTTACGGGAACCAAGACAATGAGTGCACCTGCCCTTAGGTTTGCATGCAGTGCAACTGTTACGCGATCGTTTCTTTGCAAACATGTAAAACCGCAGGAGAAAGTTAAATCAAATAGGGATCAATGAATCTCCACCAGCAAATCGAATATGCATCAGTACCTGTACGGGAGAAAAAGAAACTGCAGACGTACAAAGTCTGAATCTTTGGGAACAGTCTTACCTAGGTGTAGGTTCACACATCAAATACTGATCTTTATTTTCAGTAAGAGATCTAAATTACGTTGCGTTGGATTAAAGAGGTACGAAGTGATACAGAAGATCTGGAATATGGGAAACAGAGGTCAAAAGAATCAGAACAGAACCAGACACAGAACAAATACTTCTTGGATGGAAGAGTAAACAAAATTCAAAAGTACGATACTGAAACAATCTTGGATAAGAATGGAAACAGAAGTAAAGAAATTGAATCGAGTTAACTGAGCCTACGGATGACGAAAACAAAAAGAAGCAAAGAGTTAAACTGTATACATTTAAGTACTTGAATTTACCGTTGAATATTTCCTCCAACAAAAGCCAAAAGTATCCATAAAGTTGAAGAACCAAATAGAAATGCTCTGAGCTAACAAGACGAACAGTGAAGATACGAGAAGGTGTTGACAAAGGTTCGCTGTTTCGTGAAGGTGATAAGAAAGGCCAGAATATGTCCCCATGCTGAACCATGACGGACGACAGCCACGGTTAGAGGAAACGAGTTACATATGTAACTGGCTAATGGAGGCAAACCAAATAGACATCATATCACATTACGTGATCATAAAGCTGAAACGCCGTAATTGATGGTTGTAGTGTTTCATTCTCATTACCACAAAATATGATTTGCGATTATTAACTAACACGCAGGACAACTAAATGTCTTCTGCAGATAACTTGCTGTCACAAATGTATGGGGGCTGGGACACAACTCGTGTGAAGGAAGTTTGAAATATATTAACAAAACAGTTCGTATTCTTGAACAGAAATCTGTCTGTTATATTTTATTGTTGCTATAAGCCGTGAAGCGATTGCTGACAGCTCCTCATGCGTTCCTGGACGTTGCGTTGTTGTTCAGTTCTCCAACGACCTTCTGGTCCTCTCTCATCCACATCCCTCTTCGACCACGTATTCTACTATGCATTATAGTTTTTTCTACTGAGTCTTTTATTCTACTGCAATGTTTTGGCCTCCAAAGACGTTTTTGGTTTCAATGAAACCGTTACAATTCTTCCTCCAGTCTAATTTTCGAAGGATTCTATTTTCTTATGATCCATTTTCACCATTGTGGACAACAATGCTTCTGCAAATCTGTTTTGGTTAGTAGTCGGACTTCCTAAACTAATGCAACTCCATACATGTATGTAATTATAGACATCTTCAATGATTTTTGCCACCTCACTGTTTTTCATTGCATTATTAGAATCTTCTTCAAGTTTGTTATTAAATAGATATTTTCTGTTTCATTTCCTTTTAGTCTGCAGACTTTTAACAAATTGTATACTGCCTTATATACGTGTTCTATGATAAGAAAGTCTGAAATAGCTGATTAAATGCTTCTCAAACAGTAATTAAAGTTTAGGTAATTGTTTTCCCTACGGTTTTCATTTTGCAGTCCTCGATAGGTCTGCAGCAGCATATGGGCTTTGGAGGGGAATGGCTGGGAGTTGTCGCTGCATTATAATCCTCTCCTAAATAACACAGCTTTATTACAAAAACGAAACTGATCTGTAGTCATAGCTCACAGTTCCCTTATACTAATCACACAGGTATACTGAATGTGATTCGTTAATGGCAGTAAGAAGATCAACCCCCCAGGGAATTCACTATGTAATGCCCCAAACTGTTTCTTTCGATTCACCCATACAGTATTATCAACACCGTCCTTTATCTGAATAGAAGATAACGAATAAATCATACGTTTCAAAACGAAATGTTGTCACATTTTTAAAATTTAAATGTAAAATAATTGCCGTCCCTTTCGGGATGAATATTATAAAGCAGACAACATATGAACCTAAAATGATATCAGTAGACAACCCATGAGCTATTCATAATTTCGGTATACAGTCTCGAGTACGCAGTTTTACCGTGACCCAACGTAACACGCTTAAAAATGTAGAATTTGCAGTAACACAAACGTAGAGAAAGCATTCAGGTTCGATCAAACCCTCTTCTATTGACGGTTACATAACTCTGTTTAAAGGGCCTCAGACTTGCTTGTTATGGATTTCGCAGAACAAGAATAGACTCTGAGTCCGCTGATGACAATGCATCTATCTAACCCTCACACAGCTCTGAGCGATCCAAAAACACAAATTGCGCACTTGTCACACCGTCAGTTTGATAATGCATTATCCCATCTTCACTGCGGGAAAACATTTCTAAAATTATCCTGACATTTACTTGTAATACAGCTGCCTGTCTCAGGTATTCTGGGCGCCTTACTCACAGTACTCATCTTACTCCTGGTCCACCGACAATGTCCAACATGTATATAACTCCATCAGGCTTGAGAGCCGACACTTCCTCGTTCATGAAGCTCATGGGTTGTTCGACTAACACCATTCATGATCTGTCCAGTGCATTAATTTCTTCTACAATGATGAACAATGCCTTCTGTCCCGTATGTAAGAGACATAATGCCCTTAATGTGGGCAAGCATCACTGAGCTTGAAGAGGCCATGTGGAAGTTGTTTTTGTCATCCAACTTACGGGCTGATAATTCTGCTGGCGCTCATTTGAAGAGAGGGATTGCATTATATCGGAATTATAGGAATTGGTGGTGAGAGCGGCTACATTCTCATGTCCTGAGAGAAAAGCTACATTTTTAAATTTATTACGAGAAGGACATATCGCTTCTCTCACTGATCAGCGATAAGAGGTAAGAGGTTTTGATTTTCCTCATAACCGGCCGCGGTGGTCTTGCGGTTCTAGGCGCTGCAGTCCGGAACGGCGGTACTGCTACGGTCACAGGTTCGAATCCTGCCTCGGGCATGGATGTGTGTGATGTCCTTAGGTTAGTTAGGTTTAAGTAGTTCTAAGTTCTAGGGGACTGATGACCTAAGATGTTAAGTCCCATAGCGCTGAGAGCCATTTGAACCATTTTTGAGCCATTTTCCTCATACTTGGCTCTGAGCACTGTGGGCCTTAACTTCTGAGGTCATCAGTCCCCTAGAACTTAGAACTACTTAAACCTAACTAACCTAAGGACAGCACACACATCCATGCCCGAGGCAGGATTCGAACCTGCGACCATAGCCGTCGCGCGGTTCCAGACTGTAGCGCCGACAACCGCTCGGCCATCTCGGCCGGCTTGCTGTGTTAAGTAGGGGAAGTGTAGCAGAGTAAAGATTAGATTGAGGTCAGTACACAGCTCTTTGATTACGTTACAAAGTAGCTTAACACAGCCACTAGCTTTAATGTCCATATGACATCCATAAAGATACACACTTTACAAAACACTTGTCATCTGTCACTCAGAACCCGCATTAACTGCATCTAAATCTCAAGAAATCGATTGTGTTAAAGTGAGGGGTAAAGTTTCTGCACAGTGTCTGGAACTAAACTTCGTTCAGAAGTTTCTCAAATATGTCATCCTTTTGCATTCTGATGGAAATGTCTTTTGTGTCTAAAAGAACTTCATAGCTTCTACACACTGTTACTAGGAGCATGATGATACGTATTCAGACTGAGGCCATATATCCTGCCAAAAAAAAAAAAAAAAAAAAAAAAAAAAAAAAAAAAAAAAAAAAAAAAAATCACTAATAAGCTGTCAAACGTAGAATAAATTGAGAAGCTAATGAAATGCTATCGCGGTGTTCAACCGAGTTTTTATATTTCTCTGCACAATGTTCTGCGATAGATGCAGTCACCTTCTTGTGTTATGGCGAGTGGTGCTCTTCCGCAGACTAGTTGTCCAGATATAAGCCACATTGTCGAATACTGTTGTTGTAGCGCCGTTGGCAGTGACCGAGTTTGGCTTCCGGCATTGCTCTATGCTTTCTGATGTTCATTTTATTTTGGGAGCATGCGCCGCTCGTTGCCACAAAGATTTACTGTTCATCTGGAAAAAGTGGCTTGCGCCGCTTAATAAACTGGATTCCGGATACCAAGTCCTGCCTAAATTGAAACCTCGATCCCAGTTTATTAGCCATTTCCGTATCTCTGTTTCGACAGACTCCTTAATTACGCTGTCCCAGACACTGGTTCCGCGTATTATATTTCACGATTATATTCGAGGCAGCTCTCGGTGAGCTGATGTGCTTTGTTGATACAGTAAGGGGTGTTCAATGAGTATGTTCCACATACGACATACCACATTCTCATAGAATAAGGTAAATATTGACATTATTCCAGAAATGTTAAAGCAATCTTCTAGCGGGGAGGGGAGGGGGGGGGGGCTTGGGGACACAGATACTGAGCACTGCATGGCTGCTCATGTTCGCCAACGTCAAGCGTAAGTGATAGCAGAGGTCGAAGATCAGGAAGGAACTAAGAAAGTGTTTCATTTCCAACATTTAATGGACATAAGATGAATACAGCTCTAATGTTACAAATGATGATCGAAGTTTGCACCATCAGATGCCATGCTTACCTAACACGACGGAACATTTTGACTGCGAGACACGCTCGAATACCCCGGAAGTTTCTTTGATTGCAGCAGCTATACAGACGATCATTCTACGAGTTCCTTTTCATACCTTGCAGGATCGCGATAGATGAGAGATATCATGGCTAGCCACAGAAGCAAATCTAGGACAGATAAATCCGGTGAGCGTGGGGGCCAGGGAACCGGTCTACTACGCCCAGTCCATCGATGCAGGCATGAGCAAATGCCAACGAACAGCCAGTGCAAAACGATTAGGCGCCCCATCATGTTATAGCCACTGCTGAGCCTCACATGTACTGGAATATCTTCAAGCCACACGGGAAGAGCCTGTTCCAGAAAAGGGTGATAATTTGTGGGCATCAAGGGGGATGGTAAAAGGTACGGCCCGACTAAGCAGTCGCCGACCAGACCCAACCACACATTAACTGTGAAGCGATGTTGTGCCGGCTGACGCCACACACTGCTCATTCTGACCATACATAGTGAGTGTTGTCTCATCATCACATCAGCTGGAAAATACGCATCTCGGCCAATTTGTTGCAGAAACCATTGCGCGAAATCCGTACGTTTAGGGAGGTCGTCGGGGTGGAATAACTGCACCCTTTGGAGATGAGAGGCGTGCGAACATTCGGAGTTCAAACCACGCTGGACACTCTTATGAGAGATTCTTAAATCTGTGACAACGGCATGTATTCTGGTGCTTTGATTAGTCTCCACTGCATCCAACACACTTTCTTCCCTAATGACCGAATTCACCAATCGTGGCCTGCCTTCACTAGCCCTGCCATTTATTAACGACCTATACTCACACTGATTTGGATGTAGATTTCGAAACAAACTATGGTCCACTTGCTGTCTGTCTGGAAAGCATTCTCGATAAACGCGTCCAGCGATCCGTCCATTGCACTCCGTCCATTGCACTCAAGCTCACAATCCGTATATCGTTCGACGCTACTCGCATGCTGGATAGCTGTCGAATGAAGAAATCTTCAAGGCACTCGCCCCCCTCCCCCCCCCCCTCCCCAATACCCTCTTGTACAGCACCACCTAGAGGCGTACAACAACGTTTGCTACCACGGCTCGCTATGCAGTACCCAGTCATTGCGATGTGCGTCACCTCCTCTATAGGTTTGTCGCATAATTGGGGCACCCTATATTTTCGTGTTGGGGCAGCATAAGGCCGATAAGCGGTTCTTGAGCTACCCAGCTTCTTTGCCGGGAATCGTATTGAGCAACAAATAGCAGCATGACATCACCAATTCCTCACACTCCGTTTGGGAGTCCAGGCACCGAAAACATATTTGCAACTTAGTTCGGAGTTCCTGAATAAGGCGGCTGGGTCGTTAGTAGAAACATTGTGCAGGACAATGGATTCAACTTGGCTGAACAGTCGCGTCAAGAAGACGTAAGATATCAACATGAGGGCACACATAATTCACGAAATGTTTTCCGGTATCACTAACATTTTAAGGTCTTTTTATCTATGACTATTAACAAATCAACAGATGCATGCCCCTCAGCTTCTTTATGTGGCCGTATTAACTTGAGGAACTGATATGAGAACAGTTAACTACTTGCAATCAGGTCACGTAGAACTACATTTAGTCTATTTCAGTATTTTTGCATGTTAGTTCCACGTAGATCACAATTATCTGTGAGCCACATGTCATAGCCTACGGACGAACGTTACTCCATTACATGTTACGATACTTGAATCTATTATTTGCAACCATAAGTTAATAACCGTTTATTTCCAGGGAATCAGAAGTCCAGCATAGTCAGTATGGTCTTACGAATATGGTTAGAAAATGTGAGATCCAAGTGCCCACTAGGGAAGCTCAGCGTTAGTAGATATTCAGGTAATTGCCCACTGCAAGTAACCAACTATGCTGCATAACTGTATATTTAGCTATGTTGATTTACTTTCGCCACTTCTAACAGACGAATGTTGTACAAGGATATTTTATTATCTGTCGGCAGTAAACTTTGCTTAAAGCATTACTGCGCATATTTGAATGTAATTATGTATGGTGGGGTACTTAGAGACCGTCAACAGGTATGTGTGAGTAGGGGGGGGGGGAGATATACTGTAGGTGGTCCTGTACTGAGATACAGAACACATGCAGCATAACATAACTACAGGGCCACTGAGGTGAAAGCCGGGAACCGAAATGAAGTAAACGCGAAGTAAATGCAGGCACTTACCATGCAGTCCTCTGCCTGGGATGATAGACACTCTGAAGTACTGTTAGGTGTGTGGAGTTGTTTGCTCCAGTATGTTTGCGATTCTCTTGAGTGAACCCTGTGGTCCCTGACAACATAGAGCACCGCATACAGATGTGAAGAAAGTAAAACTCACGTGTCATTGATGGAACGACCATTCGTTGTGTTGATGCGAGATGTTGCTAGAAAAGTGAAGACATGACTGTGCAAAACAAAAGGGTATTGCAATTTTTTAAGTCTTCGTGTCGACGTTGTTAAAACACCAGCTTGGATAGCGTTGAGTTGTTTGTGTGAACAATCTGCTATTCGCGTTAACATACTGGGAATTCGAGAAAAATTCACGATTATTATTATACACGTAAACAATATTCCCTCACCATCAAATACCAGTCTAGTGTGTCAATCATGATTACATCGTCAGTGGTTATTAAAAAACTTCATGGTGTATGACACAGATGTAGACCACTGATTGCAACAATGGAAACACTGCCTGAGGCCATGGAATGCAGAGAAATATATGTGATGTTTGAGTAGTTTGTAGCCTACGTCCAGTGGCGATTAATAAACTTGACTAACCTTAAGTATTATTCTCCTGTAACTGAACTCAAGAGATTAAAATGGGAAAAATCGTAGCGGTATTAGTCACAGTATCAGCCGTAACAGTTGAGTTATCAGTGACTGCAGTATCGGTAATGCATTTGATGGAAATCGCGGTGTCTAACAAACGGAGAGATCATCATGACACTTCCTCAATTCCGAGCTTGCGATATTAGGAGACACGGCGTATGATATCATAGATCTGAATCTGGTAGGGTAGCTACGAAATCAAATACAAATAGTGAGCCTAGTTGTAGTGGAAATCAGTAAAGTGAAATGGAAGAAGATAAGCATTTCTGGTCAGACGAATATAGGGCAATATCAACTGAATAAAAAAAAAATTATGGAACGGCAGTAGAATACATCATGAACAGGAAATAGCTCAGTCCGAATAATACGATAATCCTCCCCGGAATCGATAACAAACCTACACTAACAACTATAATTCAGTTAATCATGCCGAACTCACAAGAAGTAGGCCTATAGGAGTATATTGAACAGGTAAGTCATTAAGTAAAATGTGATCACAGTCTAATACTCATGGTGGATTGGAAAACTGTATTAGGATAAGGAATATAAAAAAGAGATACGGGAGAAAATGGTATTGGTAGCAGGAATGAGAGTGGAGAAAAACTAATTCAGTTGTGCAACACTGATAACAAGCTGGTAACAGGAAATACGCTCCGAGCACTATGGGATTTAACGTCTGAGGTCATCAGTCCCCTAGAACTTAAAGCTACTTAAACCAAACTAAACTAAGGACATCACACACAACCATGCCCGAGGCAGGGTTCGAACCTGTGACCTTAGCGGTCGCGTGGTTCCAGACCGAAGCGCCTAAAACCGCTCGGTCACAGCGGCCGGTTACGCCGTTCAAAAATCACTGGAGTAGGAGGTGTTCTTGGGAAAGGCCTCAAAGTAGGGGAAGACTCTACTTAGATTACATCATGGTCAGAGGCTGTAAAACCACATTCTAAGCCGTACTTATAAGCAAACGTAGACTAGGATAACAGTTTAGTAATGATGAAAAGCAGGTTCAAGTTTAACAGAATCGACTGAAATAAGAAATGTTCAATGAAATGGGGTACTGATGTACGGAAGAATGGTGAGATACATGTTCGCTGAGGGTAGAGATACTACGACAGTGAATACCACAGCAGGCATTTCAGCTGATGAGGAATGAACCTCTTTAAAAACGGCAGACTTAGAAATTGGAAACACAAATATTCGTACAAGAAAGGTAACTGCAGAGAAACGTTTGGAAGCAGAAGAAGTACTTCAGTTTACCGACGAATGATGGAAGTACCAAAATGTTCAGGGAAGTTCAGGAATGCGGGATTACGGGTCTCGTAAGAATTAAACAGCAGGATGTGCATGGATGCATGGAAGTCAAGGCGAAATGACTACAGAGAAAATCTAAGGGAGTATAAAAGTAAAGGGTGTTCAGAAGGACTAATTAGGTATCTAGAAAAGTCAAAGCCATTCTCACAGCGAACACTTTCTTGTAACTTTAACCTATGAATATATAGCCTATTATATCTCGTGTATTAATGGTCTGAAAATTGTACGAAATTTGACCCACGTATAATAATAACGCGATCAACCTTCTTGATTGAAATATGCGGTGTGTTTGCTGTGGTTTTCAGTCTGGTTTGATGCAGCTCTCCATGCTACTCTATCCTGTTCAAGCTTCTTCATCTGCAAGTACCAACTATAACGTTCATCCTTCTAAATCAGCTTAGCGTATTCGTCTATTGGTCTCCCTCTACGATTTTTACCCTCCATGCTGCCCTCCAGTGCTACATTGGTAATCCCTTGATGCCACAACACATGTCCTACCAACCTAATCTAATTCCCACAGCATAACCTGATTTAATTCGACTGCATTCCATTACCCACGGTTTTTTTGTTGATGTTCATCTTACATCCTCCTTTCAAGACACTTCATTCCGTTCAACTGCTCTTCTAGGTCCTTTGCTGTCTCTGAGAAAATTACAATGTCATCGGCAAACCTCAAAGTTTTTATTTCTTCTCCGTGGATTCTAATTCCTATTCCAAATTTTTCCTTTGTTTCCTTTACTGCTTGCTCAATATACAGACTGAATAACATCGGGGATAGTCTACAAACCTGTCTCACTCCCTTACGAACCACTGCTTCCCTTTCATGCCTCTCGACTCGTATAACTACCGTCTGGTTTCTGTACAAATTGTAAATAGCATTTCACTCGCTGTATTTCACCCAAGCTATCTTTAGAATTTGAAAAAGAGTATTGCAGTCAACATTGTCAAACGCTTTCTCTAAGTCTACAAATGCTTTCAGTGTTCTGCGAAACTCTTCACGCAATATCATATATCCCATTTCATCTTCATCTACGTGCTCTTTCATTTCCATAATGTTGCCCTCAAGAACATCGTCCTTAAATAAACCCTCTATATATTCCTTCCACCTTTCTGCTTTCCCTTCTTTCCTTAGAACTGGTTCTCCATCTGAGCTCTTGATATTCATACGGATTTCTCTTCTCTCGAAAGGTCTCTTTAATTTTCCTGTAGTGATTCTCCTAGTGATATATGCCTCTACATCCTTACATTTGTCCTCTAGCCATCCCCGCTTAGCCATTTTGCATTTCCTATCTATCTCATTTTCGAGACGTTTGTACTCATTTCTGCCTGTTTCATTTACTGCATTTTTATAATTTATCCTTTCATAAATTAAATTCAATACCGCTTCTGTTAGCCAAGGATTTCTGCTAATCCTCATCTTTACACCTACTTCATCCTCTCTTGCCTTCACTGTTTCATCTCTCAAGGTACCCACTCTTCTTCTACTGTATTTATTTCCATCATATTTGTCACTTGTTGCCTTATGCTGTCTCTGAAACTCTCTACAACCTATGGTTCTTTCAGTTTACCCAGGTCCCACCTTTTTGCAGTTTCTTCAGTTTTAACCTGCAGCTCATAACCAACAGATTGTGGTCAGAGTCCATATCTGCCACTGGAAATCTCTTACAATGTAAAGCCTGGTTCCTAAATCACTGTCGTACCATTATGTTATCTGTCTCAAACCCTCCAGAGTCTCCAGGCCTCTTCCACGTATATAACCTTCTTTCATGATACTTAAACCAAGTGTTAGCTATGATTAAGTTATGCTCTGTGCAAAATTCTACCAGGCGGCTTCCTCTTTCATTCCTTACCATCATTCCATATTCACTCACTACTTTTCCTTCTCTTCCTTTTCCTACTATCGAATTCAAGTCTCCCAAGGCTATTAAATTTTCGTCTCCCTTCAGTATCTGAATAGTTTCTTTTATCCCATCGTACATTTCTTCAATGTCTCCGTCATCTGAGGAGCTAGTTGGCATATAAACTTGTACTACTGTGATAGGAGTGGTCTTCGTGTCTATCTAGGCCACAATAATGCGTTCACTATGCTGTTAGTAATAGCTTACCCGCACTCCTATTTTCCTATTCATTATTAAAGCTTCTCCTGCATTACCCCTATTTGATTTTGTATTTATAACCTGACCAGAAATCTTGTCCCTTCTGCCATCGAACTTAACTAATTCGCACTATATCTAACTTTAACCTATCCATGTCTCCTTTTAAATTTTCTGACCTACCTGCCCGATTAAGGGATCTGACATTTCATGCTCCGATGCGTAGAACGCCATTTTCTTTCTCCTGATAACGACGTCCTCCTGCGTAGTCCCCGCCCGTAGATCCGAATGGGGGACTATTTCACCTCCGGAATATTTTACCCAAGAGGACGCCATCATCATTTAATCATACAGTAAAGCTGCATGCCTGTAGTTTCCCCTTGCTTTCAGCCGTTCGCAGTACCATCACAACAAGACGGTTTTGGTTAATGTTACAATGCCAGATCAATCATCCAGTCTGTTGCCCTGCAACTACTGAAAAGGCTGCCGCCCCTCTTCAGGGACGACACGTTTGTGTGGCCTCTCAACAGATACCCCCCCCCCCCCCGTTGTGGTTGCACCTACGGTACGGCTATCTGTATCGCTCAGGCACGCACACCCTCTCACCAACGGCAAGGTCAATGGTTCATGGGGATAATGAATCAAATTTCAACTCTCATCAGAATCATAAAAGGGGCATTTAACATAAATAAAGTCAAGGTAAACTGCTACCAAAATCTTCGACCGATGTAATACCACCTGTCGGTGTTAATGCATAAATCCTTGTAGAAATGATTTCGAAATGCAGATGTGACTGCACACTGTATTTTATAACATGTAACAAATCGAAAATGTGTCATTTTAAAGCAAAGTCTCCAAAAAATCGTCGCTGAAGAGTGTTTTGAGTTGCCCTCGCCCCAACTTAGAAGTGCCTATAAAATAGAAAATAATGCTGCGGAAGCTGTTCAAGAAGTGTTGCTTGTACTGAAGGCACTTCGAGAAATTTTTCTGATACGTTGTACTTGAACGTGTTATGCTATGAACAAAACAGAGATGAGTACTGTTGTGACTTGGCAAGACAGCCAAGCCACTACGAGGTGAAGCCAAAAGGCAGGCGTTAAAGCTCACGCAGGCTGACGTGAGGTCTGGAAAATGACAAGGTCTTTATAGTAGCAAAAATAGTACGTAGCTTCTGGAATACTTAACTTTAATCCATAATTGGTGAACATCGGTCTGACGGTACATGCATAACAAGATAAATAGCAAATGATAATGGCGCCTTGCTAGGTCCTAGCAAATGACGTAGCTGAAGGCTATGCTAACTATCGTCTCGGCAAATGAGAGCCTAATTTGTCAGTGAACCATCGCTAGCAAAGTCGGCTGTACAACTGGGGCGAGTGCTAGGAAGTGTCTCTAGACCTGCCGTGTGGCGGCGCTCGGTCTGCAATCACTGATAGTGGCGACACGCGGGTCCGACGTACACTAACGGACCGCGGCCGATTTAAAGGCTACCACCTAGCAAGTGTGGTGTCTGGCGGTGACACCACAAGTACCTGTGCGTATGAGCGTTAGAGATCGGAGGACTGAAAAGAGATGTCGTGAAGAAAAGAATTCATGAGAGTTCAATGTAAAAGCAGTTATTATTCACAAAGTATACACGAAGGCTCATGAATATCCTGTAACGTACCAATTGGCTGTACAGAACCACAAATTTACAAAAAAGAGAAATGTAACTACTTCTTCAAAATAATCTCCGCAATTCGATTGAATGAGTGCGAGATAATGTAATAACCGATTGGGACGCTCAGATGATCCGACAAGAGTTAGATACTTACCTCCAGGTATTCTAGAAAAGACTCGAAATGGGCAAAGTAAAGCACAACTGCAGATCACGTTCCTCAGATAAACCTTAAATTCACCCAACCTATAATATACTGCGCTGGCAGGCAACCATCTCACCAATAATTTTGGACGATGTAACTTCAGCAAGCTCACCTCAGTATCAAACGATACAAGTCGACAGCAGGCGGAAGATGTTTACTGCCACTGGTTGTCCATCCACGCTGCCCTAGCGAACTCAAACCTCTTCGCCAAACAGTATAATTTGCTGGAGCGACTCTTCTTAGCAGACACAGATGTTGACTATAACATCTTTGAGTCACACAAGTGGTCAGCGACTCGTATAGGAATATATGACATGATAGTCTTTTGTAGCAGTGTGCTTCCAACCATCGATAAAATTAAAAGCTAGAGTCGTAACATTAAGGCTGGAATGGTAATTCTGCTGTTAAATTCAGAGGAGGGGACGGATAGGTGGCAAGAAAATACTAAAGGCGTCTGCAAGGGTTAGGGCTTATCTGATAACGGCATTGAGGAAGAAATAGGAGTCGATAAGGAAGATACAGGGGACGCAGTATTAGAGTTTAGTTCAGCACAGGAAGCCTTTCATTGAATTAGGCCGAAGGGGCTGATAACATTTCTTTAGGACTTACGAACTCATTCGAGGAATTAGCAAACAAGTGCCTATTCAATTTCCTGTATAGAATCTGCGAATGTGGACACATACTGTCTCGGAGAAAATTCACCCACACAATCCCGAAGATTGCAAGTGTGGGTTAAGTGTGAGACCTATAGTCCAATCAGCTTATCAGTTCTTACATCGAAGCTATTGACAACGTTATTACACATCTGAATGGAAAGTAAAGTTGAAGATTTGTTAGATGACGATCACTTCTATCTTTCGTAAATCTAAGAGCCCATAGAGGCAGTGCTGACGTTGCAGCTGGTAATGGAAACAAGATCAAAAGGAAAATCAAAACCCGTCATAAGACTCATCGACCTGTGAAAACCATTGGAAAATTTAAATTGGTGCAAGACGCTCGAAATTCTGAAAGAAAGTGGGAGTAAGCTATACGGGTAGATGTATAACGTATGATATGTTGAACAAACAAGAGGTAACAATAATAATAGAAAAGAAAGAAAGAGGTAATCTGATTAAAAAGTGTGTAAGGCAGGGATGCGGCCATCCACGCATACTGTTGAATATGAATATCAAAGAAGCAATGACAGAAATAAAAGAAAGTTTCGGGAGTTGGACTAAGATTCAGGGTGAAAAAATACCAATGATAACATTGTATGATGACATTGCTTAACTCAATGAAAGTGAGGGAGAATTACAAGATCTCTTGAGTGGGATCAACAGTGTAGCGATTGTACACTTCAGTTTGAGAGTACGGTCATGAAAGGCGGATGAAATGAGGAGTAGAATGTAAAAGTAATATTCTTACATATGTTTATTACTGCACAATTTTCCATATTTCTATAGTCTGTGAGAGCAAAGTTTATTGTACAGCATAAGAACCTAACATATTGTGTACTCAAATAGTGTCAGTGGGTTACAGAAATAATATAACAATATTAAGCGACAATCGCTTCCAGACAGTGCAGTGTAAAAAGAGGACTAACTTTCGCGTGAACCATGGTTATTACATAAATGTAGTTCATCTCTAGATTAACAGTTACAAAGTGTAGTTGCGGCACACAGAAACAATACGGACATATTTTTACAAGTTGATGGTTCACTATTTGTTACTAAATAGCTAATTTCTATTAAAATAGTACATCATCAACTTTACGTAATCATCCCCTAACGGGGATATACAGAGGAAATCAATTACAGTCACTACAGGAATTGAACGCGTAAGAGGAACTAGGAAAAGGAATTCTTACAAGCAGAAAAGAGACAGGCAGTAAACGTAATATCAGAAATGGTGACCAAGGGTTAGACGAAGTGAAGGAATCCTGCTATGTTGGAAACCAAACGACAAATCCAAGACGAAGCAAGGATGACATAAAAATTAGACAAACACAGGGAAAGATAGCATTTCTGGCTAAAAGTAATCTGCTAGTGTCAAACATCAGCCTTGATTTGAGGAAGAAATCTCTGACAGTGTGTGTTTGGAGCAGAGAAATGTGTAGTAGCGTTTCGTGGGCTGAAGGAAAATGGGCACAGAAGAGAAACTTAGCGTTTAAAGTGAGGTGCTTTAGTAGCATGTTGAAAATCAGGAGGACCACAAGGTAAGAAACGAGAAGCACTCCAAACAACCGGGAGCGAGAAGACCAACTGAAAAAAGATTTATTTGAAGGGGCCGGACGATAGGACATGTTAAGACATCACGGAATAACTTTCAAGGTACTGTAGAAAGCTGTATAGGGTAAAACCTGCAAGGGGACACAACTATTGATATATACCCTGCAAATAACTGACGAAGTTGGGTACAGTATTGAGATCTATAGTTTGTGGTAAAGAAGGAGAATTCGCCGCGGATCACAACAACGTGTTGGAAGACTGAAGAAATAAGAAAAAAAAAACCAGAGAAATCATCGTCAATCCAGCACAGAACTATCTACCACATTGACTATGTGCAGTGGAACTGATGTGCAATTAGGGGAGTGAGTATAACAGATAGAAAATGATGGTGTAGTACTACAACATTAATTGCAAATTACAAAACAGTATTCTACATCGCAATAAATAAGAAAGACATAAATACGCTGACGGACAAAAATTGAAACACCAACGAATAATTAATGTAGAGTAGTGAAATTTCAGGAATACATTTGCCTAGGAAACATATTTAAGTGTCTAGCACTGCATCGTCACAGGATAATGAAACCACGAGAAATGCCATTGCAGATATGAAATGCTGGGACATTAATAACTGGTGTGACAAAATGTTGAATGTAAAAATGCAGACGTACATGCATTGCGTAGGGGCCAGATATCAGTATCTGGAACAGAGTTCCATGCCTGTTGCAGTAGCCGGCCGCTGTGGCCGAGCGATTCTTGGCCCCGTCAGTCCGGAACCGCGCTGCTGCTATGGTGCCTCGGACTTGGATATGTGTGATGTCCTTAGGTTAGTTAGGTGTAAGTAGTTCTAAGTCTAGGGGACTGATGGCCTCAGCTGTTAAGTCCCATAGTGCTTAGAGCCATTTGGACCATTTGAACCTGTTGCAGTAGGTCGATCAATACAGGGACGGTTAATGCTGTTTGTCGATGACGCTGGAGCTGTTGTCCGCTGATGCCCCATATGTCTTCGATTAGAGACAGATCTGGTGATGGAGCAAGCCAAGGCAACATGTTGCCACTCTGTAGAGCATGAAGGGTTACAGCAGCGGTATGTGGGCGAGCGTTATCCTCTTGGAAAAGACTCCCTGACATGCTGTTCATGAATGGCAGCACAACATGTCGAATCACCAAACTGACATACACTTTTGCAGTCAGTGTGCTTGCGATTACCATGACAGTGCTGGTGCTGTCATATAAAATCACACTGCAGACCATAAGTCCAGGTGTAAATGCAGTGTATCTACCACACAGACAGGTTGGTTGCATGGGCTCAAGTGGTATCCTTGTAATCAACACACGGGAATCATTGGAACCGAGGCAGAACCAGCCTTGGCAGAGATTGCAACAGACCTCCACCTCTAGTTTGACATCACTGAAGTCGCTACAGGGCTTGGGGATGCGTTTGAAGTAAGCGATTTGTAACAGTTCGTTGTGTCACTGCGGTGCCAACTGCTGCTCAGATTGCTGCTGCAGATTCAGTATGAAGCGCCAAAGCCATATGCCGAACACTATCGTCTGTCCTCTTGTTGCAGCCACGTGGCTGTCTGGAGCCCGCACTTCTTACGACTGCACATTCTCGTTAGCACTACTGCCAGAAATCATGCACTGTGGCTAAATTCCCGAAAATTCTTTCTTCTGTCCCGAGGAAGGAACTTTCAGCTCCTCGTAGCTCTGTTACAAGCCGTCGTTCTGACTCAGTGACGTATTGATAGTGGTGTCCTCGACGCCTTAAGGCATCCTTGACTAATAACACATCATGTCCAGTCTCGAACGTAGCTAACGCTCACGAAAATTACAGTTTATACTCAATGAACACCTGATTTTCATCCTCATAGTGGCGATAATAGTCTCAGTCTTATGTGACTGGAACCGAAAATTGAACAGACATCATCTTTAAGATGTAGAAATACGACTACCAAGTTTCGTTTATGTGGCTAACCACCTTCTTGTTGCTGCTACTTTGTTTTCGTCAGTGTAGATACGTTTTCACGTACCGTTTATGAACCGAAATGGCACAGATTTTTAGGCACAAATGATTCGTATCTAGTAAACAGCATTTTACTGCCATCATAGCTATGGTCAAGTGTGGTGACAAATCTCTTCAGGAATGCATTTTACATATATGCAGATCACAGGTAGTGGAACTGTGTGTTGTGAGCGAAAGATAATGGTTTCAAAAGCCCTTTCACTTGCACGAAATTCATATTTTTTCAACAGTATTACAACAAAAAATAGACCCAGAGCCTAAGACTGACGTTTCTTGTACTCCTCAAAGGCCAGGAAACTTTGTTGCATGAATGATCTCCTGTTCATGCAACTTAACGTCTCCACAGTGTACACGAGAAGTAGCTGCAGAGAATAATTAATCAGCATCGCAGAATTCTCGGCAGGAGCCTGGAGAGTACTGGCAGGATCTGCTGACGCAGACACAGACGCATCCGCCTGATGGCTGGCAAAGTGCCCCACAGTCGTTGGAGGCGGCTTTGACCGCAGAAGCGGGGGAACGACGAGGGGAGAGAGTCACGCCCTCCCTCTTTCTCCCCCTCTCCCTCCCTCTCTCTCTCTCTCTCTGTGTGTGTCTGGGGCACTAAGCGAATTCCACGGTGTCACAAAAGGACGCCTGCGATACTCGCGCCGGCTGCGATGCTTTGCAGGTGAGAGCTGCGCAGTCCCGTGTGCTGGAGGCAGCCTCATATGTGCGCCGCAAGGATTAACTTCTCCCTGGCAGACTTACAACGTCGCAGCACTCCACTCGGCTGCGATGTGTCTCAAAGAGATGAACCTGTTCTTAATAGTTACCTTTATTAATAGACGCCTGCTGCCCAACTACAACAGACTGCAGAATACTCGAATAATATTATGGAGTCTTGCTATACAATTTTTATTTGTTTTACTGTCTGACTACTATTCCTCTTTGACTCGATTATAAATATTACTTATTTCGGCACCGCGTCCTTTTCTGTAAAGAAACGTACATTGGTAGTTTGGGGTGGGATATAGTTTTAATGAAATGTGAGCGTGCCCTGCATTCTACAGTTGTACAAATGTTTTACGTCAGACCCTTAGGATTATTCGGTCTGTGACAGAAAAAAAAAATTGTTGTTGGGTTCATCAATTCGAAGAAACACAATGTCTGTGCTAGGGTGGGTGTCCATGTTGATATCTCACTTGAGTGTAGAGCATTCTGCTTTTGAGTGGAACTCACTAAATTCTAATCTCCGCCCTAATTCGAATGTGTGGCAGATATTTCAGCGACATTTGGACTGCAAACCTGACACACTGCAGCTGGTGCAAGCTCTTATGTTGATGATAAAAGGAAATGTGTTGACTTCAGCAGTGTTCTCTTAATGGAGGTAGTTGACATAAACTTTTCACTTTGGCTAACTTATCAGTGATGAAGAAACATTTCGTGTTATAGGTAATAGTAAATAGCACAACGTTGGTACAGAACTATCGAGAAATCGTTATGAAAGATATACGCCTAAAATGCACCTGTTTTTTACTATTCCCATTGATAAATATGAATAGTTAAAATTTGGCAGTTCTTCTCAAAAAATTCTGTAATAGTTTTTTAGTCAGTGGACTAGTGTTGAGTTACGTCGATATGTGTGTACTTCACCTTACTGCGGGGTATGTGTAGGTTAAGTCAACACGAGGTCTCCCACAATGTGGGCAGCGTGCAGTTTTGGAACTACACTGATGGAAAAATTTCACAACACCCACAAACAGTTAATGTAGAGAAATTAGATTTCAAGAATAAATTGCTCTAGGTAACATATTTCAATGATAAGCATCGCAAGTGCATAGGTTGACGTAACCGCGAAATAAGCCATTGAAAATGTGAATTGCTGGTTCATTAATAACCGGTGTAAGCGTCAGAATGTTGAATTCATAAATGCAGACGTGCAAGCAATGTGTCGTATTACTGGTGCCGGATATCAGTTTGTGGAGTGGAGTTGCATGCCTGTTCCACTTGGTCGATAAATACAGGGGCAGTTAATGCTCTTTGTGGATGGAGATGTCGTCCGATTACTTCCGATATGTTCTCATTATCCGAAATTCTTGAAAAAGTAATGTATTGTAGAGTAGCTTCACACCTTTGTAAAAATAAAGTTATAACAAAATGTCAGTTTGGTTTCCAGAAGGGTTTATCAGCGGAAAATGCTATATATACTTTCACGAATGAAATATTAAATGCTCTGAGCAACAGGAAGTCATCCGTTGGGAATTTTTGTGATCTATGAAAGGCTTTTGATTGTGTAAATCTTGGAATACTTCTAGATAAGCTCAAGTGCTGTGGTATGAATGGGACAGTGCTCAAATGGTTTAAATCATACCTAACTGGAAGAGCGCAGAAAGTTGAAATAAGCAGTTCACATAACATGCAAAAAACTGGTGATTTCTCAAACTGGGGAACAATCAAGAATGGGGTGGCGCAAGGTTCGGTTTTGGCTCCTCTGCTGTTCTTTATATATATCAACGACTTGCCATTCTATACTCACGAAGATGCAAAGCTGGTACTTTTTGCCGATGATACAAGTATAGCTATCACACCCAACAGACAAGAATTAACTGGTGAAATTGTAAACGATGTTTTTCAGAAAAACTTTAAGTGGTTCTCTGCAAATGGGCTCTCATTTAAAATTTGACAAAACACAGTATATACAGTTCCACACAGTAAATGGAATGACACCATTAATAAATATAGACTTCGATCAGAAACTGGTAGCTAAGGTAGAATATTCAAAATTTCTAAGTGTATGCATGGATGAGGGGTTGAACTGAAAAAAAAACACACTGAGGATCTGCTGAAACGTTTGAGTTCAGCTACTTATGCTATTAGGGTCATTGCAAATTTTGGCGATATACATCTCAGTAAATTAGCTCACCACGCCTATTTTAATTCTCTCCTTTCGTATGGGATCATATAATGGAGTAACTCATCATTGAGTAAAAGAGTGTTCATTGCACAAAAGCGTGTAATCAGAATAATTGATGGAGCTCATCCAAGATAATCCTGCAGACACTTATTTAAAGAGCTAGTGACCTTCATTGTAGCTTCACAATATACAGGGTGTTTCAAAAATGACCGGTATATTTGAAACGGAAATAAAAACTAAACGAGCAGCGATAGAAATACACCGTTTGTTGCAATATGCTTGGGACAACAGTACATTTTCAGGCAGACAAACTTTCGAACTTACAGTAGTTACAATTTTCAACAACAGATGGCGCTGCAAGTAATGTGAAAGATATAGGAGACAACGCAGTCTGTGGGTGCGCCATTCTGTACGTCGTCTTTCTGCTGTAAGCGTGTGCTGTTCACAACGCGCAAGTGTGCTGTAGACAACATGGTTTATTCCTTAGAACAGAGGACTTTTCTGGTGTTGGAATTCCACCGCCTAGAACACAGTGTTGTTGCAACAAGACGAAGTTTTCGACGGAGGTTTAATGTAACCAAAGGACCGAAAAGTGATACAATAAAGGATCTGTTTGAAAAATTTCAACGGACTGGGAACGTGACGGATGAACATGCTGGAAAGGTAGGGCGACCGCGTACGGCAACCACAGAGGGCAACGCACAGCTAGTGCAGCAGGTGATCCGACAGCGGCCTCGGGTTTCCGTTCGCCGTGTTACAGCTGTGGTCCAAATGACGCCAACGTCCACGTATCGTCTCATGCGCCAGAGTTTACACCTCTATCCATACAAAATACAAACGCGGCAACCCCTTAGCGCTGCTACCATTGCTGCACGAGAGACATTCGCTAACGATATAGTGCACAGGATTGATGACGGCGATATGCATGTGGGTAGCATTTTGTTTACTGACGAAGCTTATTTTTACCTGGACGGCTTCGTCAATAAACAGAACTGGCGCATATGGGGAACCGAAAAGCCCCATGTTGCAGTCCCATCGTCCCTGCATCCTCAAAAAGTACTGGTCTGGGCCGCCATTTCTTCCAAAGGAATCATTGGCCCATTTTTCAGATCCGAAACGATTACTGCATCACGCTATCTGGACATTCTTCGTGAATTTGTGGTGGTACAAACTGCCTTAGACGACATTGCGAACACCGCAGCGCCATCTGTTGTTGAAAATTGTAACTACTGTAATTTCGAAAGTTTGTCTGCCTGAAAATGTACTGTTGTCCCAAGCATATTGCAACAAACGGTGTATTTCTATCGCTGATCGTTTAGTTTTTATTGCCGTTTCAAATATACCGGTCATTTTTGAAACACCCTGTATATATATTCACTTACGAAATTTGTTATTAACAATCCGAACGAATTCAAAAGTAATAGCAGTGTACATGGCTACAACACTAAGAGAAAGGATGCTCTTCACTACTCAAGGTTAAATCTAACTTTGGCTCAGAAAGAGGTAAATTATGCTGCCACAAAATTTTCCCAACGCCCATAAAAATGAAAAAAAATTAAAAATATTAAGTGTCATGTAATGTTTTGTGTAATGTAATATTTTGTATAGACACCTGTTATTAACCTGACACGTTCCACATCGTTACGAAGTGTCGTATTTATGATCTATGGAACAAGTACTAATCTAATCTAATCTGGAGACAGATCTGGTGATCGAGCGGGCCTAGTAAACACGACGACACTCTGCAGAGGACGTTGAGTTTTAGCTACAGTATGCGGGCGTGAGTTATTCTGTTGATAAACACCCTCTGGAATTCTGTTCATGAGTGGCAGCACAACATGTCGATTCGCCGGATTAACGTACACTTTTGCAGTCAGGGCGCGTCGGATAACCACGAGAGTGCTCCTGCTGTTATACGAAATCGCACCCCAACCATGTAACTCCAGACGTAGGTACAGTGCGTCTAGCACACAGACAGGTTGGGTACAGGTCCTCTGCTGATTTCCTTCTAACTAACACACATCCATCACTGGCACGAAGCAGAACTAGCTTTCAACAGAGAACACAATAGACTCCCATCCTGCCTTTCAATGAGCTCTCGCCTGACAACACTGAAGTCGCTACAGGGCTCGGGGCAGTATTTGAAGTAAGCAAGTTGTAAGAGTTCTTCGTGATACCGTGGTGCCAACTGCTACTCAAATTGCTTCTGAGATACAGTCCGAAGCGCGAGAGGCATACGCTGAACACGATGATCTTTCCTCTTGGTAGTGATTCGTGTCCGTCCGCAGCCTGTACATTCTCGTAACCACCGCTGCCAGCAATCATGTACAATGGCTACATTTCTGTCAAGTCTTTCTGCAGTATCGCGGAAGGAACATCCAGCTTCTAGTAGTACTATTACACACTACCGATAGGACACAGTGAGTGAAGTGTAGATAATGGCTTATCTGACGCCGTAAAGGTATTCTTGACTAACATCAACTCACCACGTCCAGTCTCAGTGGTAACTAACTCTAACGGCCGCTAAAGCGTATATTTAAAGCAAACCTGATATGCATCGTCATAGTGTCACTTGCTCGGTATTTGCACAGATATCATATTTCAGACGTAGAAACACACCTACCAATTTTCGTTTACGTGGCACATCTCCTTCTTGGCGCCGCGATTTTATTATCCGTGAGTATAGTAAGCCTCTATCACCTGCTTGATAAACAAATCTCGCCCTATCAGATTGTTTGGCTGCTGCTGTCACTTTGTCCCGGAGTGATACTGGAGACATGTTTCAGTGCGTCAAGTCAACCAGACTGACGGGGCTGTTAACTATCAGCCGGTCAACTGTGGTAGCAGATGTCACAAAATCACAATGAAGTGACGATGGATGATCCAAGCAGATATCACAAAATTACAATGAAGTGACGCTGGATGATCCGAGTTTAACTTATATAAATTCTAGCTGTGGCGTTTCTTTTTAAATTCAATTTCCGCATATTTTACCGTGAGTAAACTTCAAATAATTTCCTTCAGGAGATCAAAAGTTTTTTTGTATACAGGGTGTTACAAAAAGGTATGGCCAAACTTTCAGGAAACATTCCTGACACACAACTAAAGAAAAGATGTTATGTGGACATGTGTCCGGAAACGCTTAATTTCCATGTTAGAGCTCATTTTAGTTTCGTCAGAATGTACTGTACTTCCTCGATTCACCGCCAGTTGGCCCAATTGAAGGAAGGTGATGTTGACTTCAGTGCTTGTTTTGACATACGACTCATTGCTCTACAGTACTAGCATCAAGCACATCAGTACGTAGCATCAACAGGTTAGTGTTCATCACGAACGTGGTTTTGCAGTCAGTGCAATGTTTACAAATGCGGAGTTGGCAGATGCCCATTTGATGTATGGATTAGCACGGGGCAATAGCCGTGGCGCGGTACGTTTGTATCGAGACAGATTTCCAGAACGAAGGTGTCCCGACAGGAAGACGTTCGAAGCAATTGATCGGCGTCTTAGGGAGCACGGGACATTCCAGCCTTTGACTCGTGACTGGGGAACACCTAGAACGACGAGGACACCTGCAATGGACGAGGCAATTCTTCGTGCCTAATGTCAGCGTCAGAGAAGTTGCTGCTGTACAAGGTAACGTTGACCACGTCACTGTATGGAGAGTGCTACGGGAGAACCAGTTGTTTCCGTAACATGTACAGCGTGTGCAGGCACTATCAGCAGCTGATTGGGCTCCACGGGTACACTTCTGCGAATGGTTCATCCAACAATGTGTCAATCCTCATTTCAGTGAAAATGTTCTCTTTACGGATGAGGCTTCATCCCAACGCGATCAAATTGTAAATTTTCACAAGCAACATGTGTGGGCTGACGAGAATCCGCACGCAATTGTGCAATCACGTCATCAACACAGATTTTCTGTGAACGTTTGGGCAGGCATTGTTGGTGATGTCTTGATTGGGCCCCATGGTGCTCAATGGAGCACGTTATCATGATTTCATACGGGATACTCTACCTGTGCTGCTAGAACATGTGCCTTTACAAGTACGACACAACATGTGGTTCATGCACGATGGAGCTCCTGCACATTTCAGTCGAAGTGTTCGTACGCTTCTCAACAACAGATTCGGTGATCGATGGATTGGTAGAGGCAGACCAATTCCATGGCCTCCACGCTCTCCTGACCTCAACCCTCTTGACTTTCATTGATGGGGGCATTTCAAAGCTCTTGTCTACGCAACCCCGGTAGCAAATGTAGAGACTCTTCGTGCTCGTATTGTGGACGGCTGTGATACAATACGCCATTCTCCAGGGCTGCATCAGCACATCAGGGATTCCATGCGACGGAGGGTGGATGCATGTATCCTCGCTAGCGGAGGACATTTTGAACATTTCCTGTAAGAAAGTGTTTGAAGTCACGCTGGTACGTTCTGTTTTTGTGTGTTTCCATTCCATGATTAATGTGATTTGAAGAGAAGTAAGAAAATGAGCTCTAACATGGAAAGTAAACGTTTCCGGACACATGTCCACATAACATATTTTTTTTTCTTTCTTTGTGCGTGAGGAATGTTTCCAGAAAGTTTGGCCGCACCTTTTTGTAACACCCTGTATACGATTTAAGCAGCAAGTAGCACTAGCTTTATGGCGGATCGAAGGGACGATGACACGGACCACAATGTTTCGTTGAAGGTCAGTCTTAGCGAACGCACGCCGTCTCATTTGACTGTAGGCTCCGTATTACACAATCAAATTTCTTTGTCAAAGATTTGATCAAAGATGTGATGAAATATTCGTCAAATATATTTGATTAAGATCTTTGACATGGCGCTAAAAATGGGTATTACACTGTCATCATATTTTTCGTCAAAGTTCAAGATGGCTGACAACAACAACTTGTTGTCAACAGCAGTTGCATGGTTCAAATGGTTCAAATGGCTCTGAGCACTATGCGACTTAACCTCTGAGGTCATCAGTCGCCTGGAACTTAGAACTAATTAAACCTAACTAACCTAAGGACATCACACACATCTATTCCCGAGGCAGGACTCGAACCTGCGACCGTAGCGGTCGCTCAGCTCCAGACTATAGCGCCTAGAACCGCACGGCCACTCCGGCCGGCGCAGTTGCATGTACCACAATTGTTCTGTGTGCAGGTGCGGAAGAGAAGCCGGGGAAAAAAAGGAAACGTACCTGGGTGAAGCCGTGGGTTTTACGACGACAAGATAAAAGCATTCAACAAAACTTGTTACGTGAGCTTAAAGCGGAGGACGTCAAATTGTACATCAATTACTTAAGAATGGGTGACCATACGTTTCTGTATGTGCTCAGTGAAGTGTATCCTCATATCAAAAGCACAATACTAACTTAAGAACTGCTACATCTGCAGAAGACAGGCTCACTGTAACACTCCGATTCCTCGCCACAGGAAAGGGTCACGTTAGGTTCGGTTAGACCTGGTCTCCAATCTTACTCTATTTTTGTTTTCAGGGTGCCTCACGTTGTAAAGCGCCTCATCGGCTTCATACATCTCTATTAATTTTGTAGTCGTCGGTACACACCAGTTGTATTTACAGGCAATGTTTATAAAAACACGACAGGTGACAGAACGTTGGAGCGATGCTAACGCTCCATATGGTAACATGTCACATTGCAGTGAACAGAATACAAGCGACTTCTTTGATCAAATCTACAGCGATGTCCTAGATTTGATCAAATATTTGACGACATTTGACAAAGTTCCCTATTACACCACCAAATTTATTTGACAAAGATATTTGACAAAGATATTGGACACGAAATCTGATAGTGTTATACCGGCCTAAGGTCGTTGTGTGACATTACCTGGGTCGATGGTTCATCGGGTAACAAACTGACGGAGATGCACTGCTACTGAACAGCCACGACCTTCAGGCAACGTCTTGTGTCACTTCGAAACTGTATGATACAAGAAATCATTTTCTACATGTGTCGTAACGCGAAAGTAAACACACATTTAAAAATTCGGATAGGATATTGCTGTTTTGAAAAGACATCTGCTGCATGGTGAGCGGAAAACTATTTGCAGGCATCAGATCATTTCATTAATTAAAATTACGTAAAACCAATATAAACTTTGATTGGAACGAGTCAGTTACGTAACAAATGAATTCTATCGACAGCCACACTGGTTTGTCTTCTAATAACGTCATACAGTAATTACTTGTACACACTCAGTAATTAAACCCTGGGATATGCTAAATTACACGAATTAATTAAATATGACAACGACCATAGCCCTATGTGTCTGTTATAGAACACATTTAATTACGTTCAAAGCAAATAAACTAATTTTATATTGATTTAAATTATGGCCTAAGTCCTGTTTGTAGAATCTGACTATTAATGTAGCCAGTGTCACCTTATCTGTTTTAGTCTCTTGCATTTACAGTTCCTACTGTCTTCGTCTTTATTCTATTCTGTCAGGGCCGTCTTTTTTATCATTAAATCGCCTTCTGGCGTAAGTTCAAAATACAGGCCATCCACTTCATCAGATTTTCAAACATAGCTGTGTGCTTACTGTATCGCGTACTACAATTAATTTTAACTACAGACGGAAGCACTTAAAGCTAGAAAAATTTAATAAACTGCCGGATTACGATAGAATTTGCATTTTCCTTGGGTCATCGGGTTTGATGCGGCCCGCCACGAATTCCTCTGCTGAGCCACTTTTCGTCTCAGAGTAGCACTTGCAAGCTACGTCCTCGGTTATCTGCTGGATGTATTCCAGCCTCTGTATCCCTCTACAGTTTTCCCCCTACAGCTCCCTCTAGTACTAAGGAGGCTATTCCGTGATGTCTGAACACATGTCCTATCAGTATGTCGTTTATTCTTGTCAGTGTTCTCCATATATTCCTTTTCTCGTCGATTCTGTGGAGAACCTCCTCATTCCCTGCCTTATCAGTTCACCGAATTTTCAACATTAATCTGTAGTACCGCATCTCAAATGCTACGATTCACTTCTGTTCCAGTTTTCCTATAGTCTGTTTCACTACTATGCAATGCTGTGCTGCAAACGTACGATCCAATAAATTATTTCTCACATTAAGGCCTATGTTTGGTACAAATTAATTTCTCCTGGCCAAGAATAACATTTTTACCAGTTCTGGTCTGCTTTTTATGTCCTCATTGCTCGGTTCATCAAGGGTTATTTTGCTGCCTAGGGAGTTCCTTAACTTTGTATACTTTGTGACCCACAATTCTGACGTTAAATTTCTCGCTTTACTCGTTTCTGCTTCTTCAAATCGCTTACGTCTCCCTTTGATTTAGTCTCAACACGTATTCTATACTCATCAGACAGTTTTTTTCCATCCAACAGAATCTATAATTCTTTTTTACTACAAACGGCTATCTATATCTACATCTACATCTGCACACGGGCTTTCCAAGCTAGCATACAGTGCATAGCAGAAGGTAATTTGTACCACTGCTATATGTTTCCTTTCGTGTTCCATTCGAAAACAGAGGCATGGAAAGACGACTGTCAACGCCTCCGTACGAACCATAATTTCTCACATCTTGTCTTTGCGATCCTCACACGAAATGTAGGTCGATGGCAGTGGAATCGTTCTGCAGTCAGCGGCAGATATTTTCTTAAAAGCGTTCCGTGAAAGGAGCCCCATCTTCTCTCCAAGGATTTCCGTTGGAAATAATGAAGCATCTGCGTAATTTTCGGGCTCGGGCCAACACCATCGGTAACAAATATGGCAGAACCAGTCTATTGGGGATCCCAAACACTTAGCAGAACTGAACAAAGCATTGCACTAACGTTCCACACGCGGTCCCCTTTATTGATCAGCTATACTTTCCTAGGATTGTCCCCAGAAACTGAAGTCACATTCACCTTACTTACTGCCATCCTTACGTGTCCGTTCCAGTTCATATCGCCTTCTAACTTTGTGGCTAGATATTTTATCACTTTGAATGTGTCAAGCAGAACACAACAAATATTGTAATGGTACATTAAAGGATTCTCATTCATAGGCATCTGCATTAACTTACAGTTTTCTATATTTAGAGGATATTACTACTCACCACGCTAAATAGAAATTATGTCCAAGTCATCCTGTATCCGCTACAGCCATTCAACGATGACATTGTTCCCTTACACTATAGCGTCATCAGTATACAGTTACAGATTCCTGCTGAAACTATATGTCGTATCATTTATGTATATAGAATAAGAGCGGTGCAATCACAATTCTGTGGGTACTCCTCTGATCAATGCAGAGGGTTCTATTACTTAAGAAGTCTTCGAGTCACTCACCTATCTGGAAACCTATTCCGTGTACTACAATCTTCGTTAACAGTCTGCAGCGTGTCACCGCATCAAACGCTTTTCGGAAAACTAGAAATTCAGAACTTTCCTGTTGCCCTTCATGCATGGTTCGTATGATATCGTGGGGAACAGAGGCGAGTTGAGTTTCACACTCGTGATTGTCTATATCCATGCAGATTTGTGGAAAGAAGATTTCCTGTTTGAAGGACGTTTATTATATTGGAATTTACGATATGCTGAAGAATTATTTATAAATCCATGCAGAGTTGTAGAACAACGTTTTTGTGTCTCAAGGAAGTTTAGATTATTCTAAGTTAGAATATGCTCAAGAATTCATCAGCAAACCTATTTTAACCGTATTGATTTGTAATTTTGCGAATTCCTTCTTCTGCCCTTTATACAATGTGTACAACTTTGCTTCCGCCGTTTGCCGATAGGTGGCGACAACGGTAAGTAGCGTTCGACAGAAACAGATCGCAGACGTCAGGCAGTTAACTTGGACCTCGATCAGCATAACCTAATTCAAACATTAGTCGATTTGTGTCTGCATCATAAAGTTGTTCTTGATTGACAATGTCAGTTTACGAGCCTAATTCTCGTCATTTGCGGGAGGTGTTACTGTTTTGTTTCAGTATGAAGAAAACAGTTGCTGAGTCTCATAGAATGCTCTCAGGAACGTATGGTAAGGACGCTGCTAGTGAAAGAACGTGTCGTGAGTGGTTTCAACGCATCAGGAACGGTGATTTTAACATGGTACACCGGCATAGTGGTGGAAGAGAGAATGTTTTCAGACGCAGAATTGGAGACATTGCTGAGTGAAGGCTCGTGTCAGACTCAAGAAGAATTGGCACGATTAGTGGGAGTGACACAGCAAGCCATTTCGAAACGGCTCAAGGCTATGGGCATATTCGGAAAGTAGGTACTTGGGTTCCGTGTGAGCTGAAACCAAGATACGTTGAACGGCGTTTGTGTGTTTGTGATCAGTTGCTTCAGAGGCATAAACGAAAGCGATTTCTGCACCACATTGTGATCGGGGACGAATACTGGGTTTATTACGATAACCCTAAACGCAAGAAATCATGGGGATATCCCGGCCATGCTTCCACGTCAACAGCCAAACCGAATATGCACTGCATTTGGTGGGACCAGCACGGCGTCGTGTTCAAAAATGGCTCTGAGCACTATGGGACTTAACATCTTAGGTCATCAGTCCCCTAGAACTCAGAACTACTTAAACCTAACTAACCTAAGGACATCACACACATCCATGCCCGAGGCAGGATTCGAACCTGCGACCGTAGCAGCCCCGTGGTTCTGGACTGCAGCGCTAGAACCGCACGGCCACCGCGGCCGGCCCGGCGTCGTGTACTATGAGGTGTTAAAACCAAGTGAAACAATCACAGGTGCTCGTTATCGAACCTCCGTTTGAGCAGAGCATTAAAAGACAAACGGCCGCAATACAGCGAGAAGCACGGTAAGGTGATTTTGCATCACGACAACGCTCGACGCCATGTTGCAAAAGAGGTCGAAACGTTCTTGGAAACCTTAAAATGGGAATTCCTCTCCACCCGCCCTATCCTCCAGACATTGCTCCCTCTATCACCTGTTTAGGTCAATACTACATGGCCTGGCTGACCAGTAATTCCGATGTCATGAAGAAGTCACAAATTGGATCGATTCGTGGGTCGCTTCAAAAGATGAATAATTTTTTCGACGTGGGATTCGTACGCTCCCCGAAAGAGGGGAGAAAGTAATGGCTAGCGATGGAAAATAATTTTAATGATACATGTGTAACCAATTTCATAGAACTGCACCTTTCCAAGTGACACAGCTCACGCCATTAACCACACATGAGGGAGATTCACGCCTTTACGACTGAGAACTTTTATGGCTGCAGGTTCAAATGGTTCAAATGGCTCTGAGCACTATGGGACTTAACATCTGAGGTCATCAGTCCCCTAGAGCTTAGAACTACTTAAACCTAACCAACCTAAGGACATCACACACATCCATGCCCGAGGCAGGATTCGAACCTGCGAGCGTAGTGGTCGCGCGGTTCCAGACTGAAGCGCCTAGAACCGCTCGGCCACATCGGCCGGCGCAGGTTCAAGGTGAACAGGAATAGAAAGAATCTCTTTAAACATTTTTTTTAAATGAAAGCTTTACACTGTCATAACAGCAGTCTGTACGGAGTCGCATATCTTTAGACAATCGTGAAACCAAATCCTCGCGCTGCGTAACACTTGCTCCCACGTCGCTCCCCCCTCGTGCCTTACAGTGTGCTCCGCTCCTGCTTGTCCGCTGTCTAAACGGTATTCCAGACGCTACTGCTTCTGGAGCCTGCACCAGTCTATGACAGCGCCCCTCTTGATCTTATCTAGCGTGTCTGGAGGGTGCCTGCGACATCACACCACTAGCTTCAGCTGGTCCTAAGTACGCCAAGCCACGTTCACGCCAGCACGCCACGCCATTCCATTAGGCTGATTCGTGCCTTCTAGACGACGAACAAGGAGGTGGCCCTGCATTATCATCTTGAAAAACGAACTGACTAACGAAAATGTATAGTAGCTGAACAACAGGTTGCAGGACACTGTTCCAAAATTCCATAGTCCTTGAACTGCTCTCGACAGTGATGGGTTGCCTCTGACGTCCGCACACGATACCGGCAAATAATGAGGAGTGGTGCACCACACTGCTGAAACCGTCATACGCCATGCCTGAGACGTAAACTAATGACTCTCCACACACTTCTCTGATTACCATCAGGCACCAGAAAAATTCTGCACTCGACGCCAAAGGTCCAGGTTCAATTCCAGGTGATCCCTTGCCCACAGTCTTAACGCACCTGGGTGCTAGATGGCTTATGCTGTTGTTCGTAAAAAATGCGAAGAGGTAAAATTCATCATGTAGAGAAAATGCTTATTGTGTGGATTTCAGGAGTCCTTCCAATGACCTCCAAAATAGGCAACGTACAGTTCTGGTGTGTTCTCCCAAGGGAAGTACTATCCATAATCAGCATCTAATGGTCATCAGAACGATGTTGTTTTTTTATTTTTACCACAAGTGACTACTAAGACGCAGATGTTCAATATATTGTGTCTTCCGATAGCAGCTAATTGGTCGAATAAATATAGCATTGATGGTTGATGGCCAGAAGTCCCCACCTGTGAAAGTTCGGACGTCGAGCTGCATGTCTTTTCATTTGACGCCACGTTAAGGGACTTACGAATCGATGATGGTGAAATGGTGATGAGGACAACACAATAGTACCAGAACGAAATTTTCATCCTTGCGCGGAGTGAGCGCTGATATGACACTTCCTGTGTGTTGGACACATCGCACACTCCGCTGCTGGGAGCATTTTATTCTGGAAACATCTCCCAGGCTGTGGCTAAGCCATGTCTCCGCAATATCCTTTCTTCCAGGAGTGCTAGTTCTGCAAGGTTCGCTGGAAAGTTTCTGTTAAGTTTGGAAGGTAGGAGACGAGGTACTGGCAGAAGTAAAGCTGTGAGGACGAGGCGTGAGACGTGCTTGGGTAGCTTAGTCAGTAGATCACGTGCCCACGAAAGGCAAAGGTCCCCAGTTCGAATCTTGACCCGGCACACAGTTTTAATCTGCTAGGAAGTTTGAACACAACGCTAAGTCCCCTAGAGAAGAAAATATCCGACTCGACCGGGGATCGAACCCATGTCCGCTGCTTAGCAGTCAAAAGCGCTGACCTTTCCGATAAGGAGGCGGATTAGGTTGGGTGGCGTCTTAGTGGTGCCCTTACAAACAAAGCTTACAACGCTGCTTGCGTACTGTGATAACGTATGCGGGATCAAAGCCTGAAATGACCCTTAAACTCATTCTGGTCGAACTAAAACATATATACAAACCGCATTGTCTCGCTTACGATTGGAAAATGTTCACATAGGTTTACCTCCATCGCACATGTCGCTTTATTTAACTCATTCCCGTTCTCAGAAAAGTATTGAGAGATAAGATTCAGATGAAAACACAAACTGTATAAATCATAACGTTGAGGTTCACGTGTTACAGACATTTAACTGTTACTCGGTGGCTTTCTGCGACTCAGAAGGAAGCTCCAAACCTTTTGATGCCCAGAATCATATGACGTGGTAACGGACGCAGCCTCCAGTACAGAGAACTTCACTGCCAGATTACTGAGCATTCTTTACAAATAAATGTTTCACGTAGAGAACAGGACGAGAAAAAAAACCCCTATGAATCCTAAATCTGACGATACCAACCTTGATTGCAGTAGCTTACGTTCTACTCATGATTACCTCGAAATGTCAAACTTAACCGTTTTGTGTGAATGGTACATTTACACTTTATAAACCTCTTACGCACGTCGACCAACCCATGAATGGAAGTTTTATTTTCTTTACAATTTGCACACAATCAGCTTTAGAAGACGAGTGAAGAAAAATTATCATATTACCGACTCGTCGTTTGACTTATACTGCTCAGCTGTACCAAGTGTGGTTCTGTTGAAATGGTATGCTCTAGCTTTCCTCTGATCATTGAACTAACCTTCGCTACGAGTTACAGAGGGAACTGAAATTTAGGGCGGAATTCAACCAAGCATTTTTGCTATACGTAAATCATTCCGAGAAGTGAAAGAAGCGTTAACTGATAGAAACATGCTACCTTCGACTAAGAATTTGGTTCCAGACGTTTGAGTTTGTCATCTAACACAACCAGTTATTGTGATCTCACAGTGTCTGCAACATAGTTAAAAACGTACACCACAAATGTTATGTGTCACATATATTGAAATTAAGATTCAATTCTTGAAAGTAGAGTTTAACGTGAATTTTTTACTTTCCTGTCCATTTCCGACAGTTCATTCTCTCTACCTAACCGCGGTTTGTTGCTTGAAGGAAGTCCATAACTACCAATTACGTATGGGCATGTGATATAGATCGTCTTTTTACTATTCAGTTGCGCTTGTCTTTATTCTGTATGCAAACGTTATTTCCTTCGTTTTCCAACAAACAGTGTTTGTACACTCACCTAACATGAATATGTTAGTTCTTATCTAAATTTCACCACCTCTTACAGGGACATATAGTTAACAGATCACCTTCCAACTGCAAAATATATCACGGCATCACCGTACGTTCTACACTGTAGTAGTTTCGCGTGGCAATGCAGTAGTCTCACCATAACTTCGACTGCTTTAATGACTGACGATGCAGCGGAAAACTATACACAAAAGAGATTAATTACAGAACGATTCTACTGACACCTGCATACATTTCGCGTAAGGACCGCGAAGACAGGAAGAGAGAAATCAGGTCTCATACGTATACATATAGAATGTCGTTTTCCTCTGCGCTCCATCTGCTAATGCAATACGAAAGGTGAATTACTAGCAGTGGTACTAGGTACCGTTGTGCATACACCATAAGGTGGTTTACGGAGTGTTAATGTAGATGTACAGTGCATGCAACAGTAAAACTGTATGTATGTATGCACATTACACATCTCCTCCTAAACACTGTATAATTTCAACCAACCTCGAAACATGTGTCACTTACTGTCCGGAAATTATCGTTGTGGGCGTGTAGCCAGCAGCGCATGAATAGCCGGACTATTTTCGTCCAGTATTTGAGAATGAGAGTGCTTAGCGAGTTTCAACAAACTTTACATCTAATTTCAAACCCTTAAGATACTTTTGTCACTGACAAATCCCAAAATTTGATGAAAGGAAGAATGTTAATCGCTAACTACATTTTCCTGTTTATTCATTAAAGTTGCCATACCAAGCATGACGTTTCAATTCATTTCGTCTGCAGTACTAATTGTATTCACATACACCGCTAAATGTACCTGCAAATTTATATCATTATACGACACATTATCCAGAAGATATGACGTCATAAATAATGAGCTGCGTCAAAACGAAAGTGCAGGACAAACTTCAATAGAGATGTAGGTGAAATATCTGTGATATGCTTTAAGTAAATGTAAAATATATGTGAGATACGTGCATTAGGGAAATCTGGGGATAAAAAACTCGTAAATCCACGTATCGCTTTCAAGCCGAACTTAGTACACGTATTATTTACTATCTGGAAAGAAACACTCTGTGGGTAAGAATAAGTAACCTCATATTGAGGTCGAGGTGATAACTTGAAGAGAGAATAGGCGAGGTAAAGATGGGCAGACGGAGATGAGGACGGAAGATATTGACACAAAAATAGAGAGGAGCGGATTGACAGGGAGAGGAGTAAGCGGAAATGGACGGAGAAATGAAAAAGGAAGAGATGGACGGAGAGAGGAGCTGAGAAGATGATACAGGGGTGAGGACGAGATAAGGGGGATGAGGTGGAGAAGAACTGGGGTGGTGGGATCGGATTGCCGGAGGGGGGTGATGCAGATTGACGGAGAGAATGTGGAGGACCAGATTGGGGGGTGGGGGGAGGGTTGAGAGGTAACTGAGAGAGAAGAAGAAGGAAGTCGACAGTGGAGAAGGAGACGGAGAGAGGGGGGGCAAAAGAGACGGACAAATAGAGGGGCAAGAAAGAGGTGAAGTCACAGATTTTGACTGTGTATCGCAGCAACAGCAGGTACGCAGAAAGTGTAGTTGCAACCCGATGTACTGCAAATCGTTGGGTGACAGTGAGCCGGCCGGTGTGGCCGTGCGGTTCTAAGCGCGTCAGTTTGGAACCGCGTGACCGCTACGGTCGCAGGTTCGAATCCTGCCTCGGGCATGGATGTGTGTGATGTCCTTAGGTTAGTTAGGTTTCAGTAGTTCTAAGTTCTAGGGGACTGATGACCTCAGAAGTTAAGTCCCATAGTGCTCAGAGCCATTTGAACCATTTTTTGACATTCTGACTTTATTTCGTGTTACAAAATACGTTATCTCTTTCTGACAAATTCAGAAGCTGTGTATCCTCCGATACTCAACTTATCCGGCATATTCCTTAAGTGTCAGGCTGCAGTCTAAACCCTGCGAAGTCGTAAAGTGGGACCCGACAGAATGCGTTTCGGTAGTCCTGCGCGCAGTATACCGCAAAAGCATTTTTACTGGGTTTTATTTATCCAGTATTCATAGAGATGAGACTACCGATAGCTCGGTTAATCGCATCCCCAAAGAGCGCCTTATCAAAATGCTGTCTCTAGTTTCCTCGACTCCACCTACGGTCAAGGGGCATATGCACATCCCTGAAGCTGAAATTTGGTAAATCTTTTGACAATGAGGTGATCGTAGCCATTGACGATGTTCCACTGTGCCTCTACAGGTAACTAATCAACAACCATGGAGACGATACTAGGACAAGGAAGACTGTTGTAGGCTGAGCTAAGGGTATAGAAAAAGTCGACAAGCACACCAACGCGTTGTCCATAGCTTCATTCCGTGAATCAGAAGAGCTCGCGGCTTTCTTCCCTGGCCACGTTGGATGATGGCGGCAGTATACGTTGGTACCGTGCGGGATTCTGCTACCGTTATTGCGGTGTCTCTGTTCTGTCGAGGCGCAACCACCTCTGTCGCAGCTATGAACATCACGGCTGTATTTGTTGGAGCACAGCTCAAAATAAATTACAACCATCTTCAACCAGTATCACTTTTTTTCCCCGCCAATCTTATTTCTAAGCAACCCCAAAGCACTATTTTTGGTGACATAGACGTATATTACTTAAAGAAAGGCTTGATTACCGGCATTAGAGAAATGTACATTGAGTGATGTACATTTATGACGCCAGTTTTACCAACCCTTACATGCTTGTAGCTATTCATGCTGGTTAACCTCTGTATTACTTATTTGCGACTTTGAATTATTCACAGTGATCATTTCATCTACTGTTTACAGGCTGAAATGTCTGCTAGACAAGTGTGGACTGTGGATTTGGTGTACGTGAATGGAAAGTGGGCGACCTCAGACGGACCTGGCATTATAAATATGGGAAAGTCAAAGAGAGACAGCAGTCATATCACACTACTTAGGCGTGCACTCCAAAATCAGGTAGGTACAGTAACATTTTAACCTGTATAAATATTAATTTCATCCTGAAGTAATTGTGTAATTCTACTGTGTGGCTTGGATGAAGCCATAACAGTGACGTCTCAAGCCACCATTATAAAGTACGTAGCATCCTGGATAGTTACGCATAATCACCAATATTAAGTAACCAGCAGAGTGACGCTGGCAGCTGGTATTTTGGTTACTGAGTATTGGTATGGTGATGATACTAGCGGCGGCCATATTGTGGAGCTTCCGAACAAGTTTTAATCTGTGTCGAGGCTGATACTAATAAGCTAGAAAAATGTAGAATTTTTGTATGTCAGTCAGACCTTTAATATCGCTCCAGACACCATATGAAGCAGTGGATCTGCAACCGTGCAAAAACCAGACAAGCTAAGTTAATTATATCCACAACAGCTTTGTATATGAGAACTTACTGATTTTGTTTGGGGGGGGGGGGGGGTGGGGGGGCGGAGGGGGTCAGAAATATATGACAGAAATGAAACATAGATAGATATCAATTGAGGACACATATGCCAAGGTTCATCATAGGTGATTTTTAGGTATTTATGTAGAGTTGAAAACGAAAAATTTCTACACTAGAAAACGAGAATAATAAATCAAAAACAAAACTGACTGGCCGTACTTACAGAGTTTGCATTCTGATATATGAGAGCTGCCGCCAACGTTTTTCGTTCAGAACATAACATAATTTTTTTCTTGAAGTGAAATGTTATACTGTGGAAAACCAAGCGAAGTTCTACAACAGCTATTGCTGAAGTAAAAGCCGATCATGCGGCTATTTGGGAACATGAAGGCTATATGGTAAAAGTGGACAAGGGACTACTGTCATGCAACACCACTAAACTTTAAGGTATTTTTAAACTGAATTATCGCCTACCTCAATCAAATCAATACTGGTAACGAGTATTTGTCAACACTTTAAATGTCGTGAACAGTAATATGATAAAGAAAATTGTTTATGTTAACGAGGAACTTAATTCTTCAAATTTAGCTTTGAGAACAGAGATTTGCGGTACAGTTGACACTCTAGCAACCAACATACAGAAGTTATAGATCTGGATATGTGAAGTGGAAACGTGTTTATGATCTGATACTGATACTGTAAGCAAGAAATTCTAGTTAACGGAACTGGGGTAAGTTCACGATCTCATCAAAAGACCGCAACTTAAAAAAAAATCAGAACTTTCAACAGCATAGTAGAAAGAGTCGAATTTAGAATCAAGCAACGTCAATCGGCGGCAGTAAATGGCCTTACGTGGGTGGTGCATTTAACAACATTGAGGCTATGAGTAGCTCTGTGGCACAGAACATAGATGAATTGAACAAAACAGAATCTCAAGGAAATACAAAATCTGGCAGATGTTGATATTAAATTAAAGAATGTGCGGGAAGTTGTTTGTTCGAAACATTTTCGCAGTAAGACTACGGGAAGAACCAGTGGAATGTTTTTCTGGAGTAGAAATATGGATCCGAGTAAAGCCTACAAATCTTAACTCAAATGCTCGAGACGAGACATGTTGATATAAAGAATGACTTTTCGAAGCGACCACATTATCATGCATTATCATTGCGTTTAGGTTTACAACATTACTTTCGCAATTTTTTCTCGAAGTTCGAAGCTTTATTCTGAAAAACATACAAAACTTTACGACCGAAAGTATTGGCCATCGCTGGCGACTAGTTTTTCCCTCTTTCGGGCAGCATACAAATTCCGCAGCAGAAAAACTGGCCGTCTTTTAGGAGACCCGTGAATCGATCCAATTTTGAACTTGTTCATTTGACCGGAATAGCTGGTAAGTCACACCATGTGCCACAGATCAAACGACGTGGTAGTCAGAGGGAGCAATGTTTAGAGAATACGGCGAACAGGGCAGGACTTCCCGTTTCAGCGTGGGGACGAGCACTGTCATGCTGCAAAATAACCTTTTCTGATCTGTCGCTGTGTAGTGGCCGTTTGCCTTTCAGTGTTCGGCTCAAATGCATCTACTGGTTTCGATAATGATATTCTGTGACTGTTTCCATCAGTCTTAGTAGCCTCGAAAACCTTCTTACTTCCACCTTCACACCGGTCTTCGAAGTCACAATCACACTTCTTGAAGCGCTGAAGCCATTGGCTCAAATGGCTCTGAGCACTGTGGGACTTAACATCTGTGGTCATCAGTCCCCTAGAACTTAGAACTACTTAAACCTAATTAACCTAAGGACATCACACGCATCCATGCCCGAGGCAGGATTCGAACCTGCGACCGTAGCAGTCGCGCGGTTCCGGACTGAGCGCCTGAACCGCTAGACCACCGCGGCCGGCGCTGAAGCCATTCTCAGGACGTTCTTATACCAACGGTTGCCTCACCATAGGCCTTAACAAGCATCATACGAGCTTCAGTCACAGATTTCTCGATTTCAAAGCAGAAAGTTAAAACATCTCGCCCATGACGAGAACTGGACTCGTAATTTGACGTATTCAGTCAATAATAACTTTATCTTGCAGTCACAAACCGGCTAGTATTTTGATGACATGTTCACAAATGTCCAGCCTTACCGGAAGACACTTATGACCTACCACCTGCACCGTCACTTACCGGTACTGTCATCTATTTCAAAACAGCGGAAGCAAAGTTGAGGACCTAATATACACTGAAGCGCCAAAGGCACTGGTATAGGCATGTGTATTCAGATACAGAGAAATGTAAACAGCCAGAATACGGCGCTGCGGTGGGCAACGCCTATATAAGTCAAAAAGGCGACTTGGGGGAGGGCTGGAGGTGTTTCCCGTACGACCATTTCACGAGTGTACCATTAATAACAGAAATTCGGTATAACACCAAATTTACGACATCGTTGCTGCCGGAAAAAGATCCTGCAACAACTGGACCAACGACTACTGAAGAGAATCGTTCAAGGTGACAGAAGTGAAACCCTTCCGCAAATTGCGGGGTTCATCAACAAGTGTCAGCGTGGAAACCATTCAACGAAACCCCATCGATATGGGGTTTCGGAGCCAAAGGCCCACTCGTGTAACCTTGATGACTGCATAATACAAAGCTTAACACCTCGTCTGGACTCGTCAACATCGACACTGGACTGTTGATGGCTGGAGACATGTAGCCTGGTCGGACGAGACTTACTTCAAATCGTATCGTGCACGGGTATGGAGACATCCTCATGAATCCATGGACCCTGCCTGTCAGCAGGGGACTGTTCAAGCTGGTGGAGGCTCTGTAATGGTGTGGGGCGTGTGCAGTTGGAGTGATACGGGACGCCAGATACGTCTAGATACGACTCTGACAGGTGACACGCACGCAAGCATCCTGTCTGATCACCTGTAGCCAGTCATGACCATTGTGCATTTCGACGGACATGGACAATTGCAGCAGGACAATGCGGCACCTCGCACATCCAGAATTGCTACAGAGTGGCTCCAGGTACACTCTTCGGAGTTCAAACACCTCCACTAGCCACCAGACTCCCCCGACATGAACATTATTGAGCACATCTGGGATGCCTTGCAACGTGCTGTTCAGAAGAGATCTCCACCTCCTCGTACTCTTACGAATTTATGGACAGCTCTGGAGGATCCATGGTGTCAATTCCCTCCAGAACTAATTCAGATATTAATCGAAATCCTGCCACGTCGTGTTGTGGCACTTCTGCGCGATCGCTGTGGCCCTGAGCGATATTAGGAAAGGGTACTAGTTTCTTTGGCTCTTCAGTGTATAAAATATTTGGAGGTGCTTGCCCATCTGCTCAAGGTACTTGGAGTGTTGATGGAAAGAATCTGCCCTGATAAACCATAAGGCTTAGAGTTTGCAGTGGGACTTAGTATATGTAGCCAGTCATTCAGTGGAGTAGCTCGTAAGTCAGCCTCGGAAATCTAAGGGGGGCTTTGATATACATAAACTTAAGGGAAGCGACGAAGTGGGTGATGGTACAAAAAAAGGAATTCGATGTAAATTGGAAGGGATAATTATAGATGCATAAATTATCCTCCTCGCAAAGGGCAAACGGGAGCTTCATGGGATATTTGAGGGGGATACATGGAAAGCCAAAGAAGATGAAGAACCAACCATCATTGATTAAGCTGAGTTTTTTCGGGGGCTGTCGTGACGCGGTATTAAGAGATTATGCCCGTCGGTGGCAAAACATTACAGGAACATACTACTGAGATCTCCGGATGAACTTGTGGGAGTCTGTCCAGACTAAGTGTAGTGGGAAGCTATGAGAAGAGGAGTTTTCCGCTCCGCAACAGCGCCCCAGCATAACCCGCGAAGGACACACACTGTGCTTCTTTGGGCTATCACGGTACTCTCTAGATGTGGCATCCAGTGACAAATTTTATTTCCGTGGATGAAGAAACTATTTTGTGGCAGACAACTCCGAAACGACAATGTGGTTTTCGTGGTGCAAAATTTTCTCAAGAGCCTCAATATAATACTCTACAACCAAATGCTCAGCTAACCCGTTTAGAGACATGTGTTGCTTTGAAGGACGAATATCTAGAAAAGAACTAACATTACGACCAAGTGTAGTGTTAACTACTTTATGTTTTCGAGATAATAGTTAAGACCTCCTCTATATGCGTAGGAGTCATGGATTTGAGTAACTACCGACTCAGATTCGATTTATATGCCAGAAAATAATTAAAAGTCGATGTCCACATGTATAACTCATATAATGATTGAATGTAACTGAATTTTACAGTTCACAATTAAACCGTTGAATCGTGTATGTCTCTACACAACGAAGAAGCGAAAAAACAAGTAGGAAAGATGAATAGCACGTTAATGGCGCGATAGACTGGTTCAGTGCGACTGTGGCGCTCGTGTCGTGCGAGTCAGAGAGGGACGGCGGAGGGGCGGCCCGGCTGAGCGGGCGGCCAGATTTATTGTCGCGGTTTCGGCGGCGCCAACCGCGCACTCTTAACGAGCTGGCCGCATTAGGTAAAGTTTGCACGTTCATCATCGCAGCCGCCGCGTGGAATTAGGCCACACCAGCTGCAGCCACTTACTCTACAACTCGGCCCGCACTCTTTGCCACTCTAAAGTACCCAGAAATTCCATTCTTAATAGTTGCTGCGACAGCCCCACTACTGTTCATCTGAAGGCAATTGCTTTTCTCCTTCCTCTTTGTAAAAAGTAAAGTAAAACTTGTAACAAATCATATCTACTCTTCAAGCTACCTGTTTTGGTTTGCAATCAACGGTACTATGATTCACACATATCACAAATGAAGGGCTTATTTCAGTAGTTGTAAAAGTCCATTTTTGCTCATTCTGAGATACAGAGTCCTAAAGTTAAATGGGCGGAGAAAAATCTGCGCTTCAGATACCAGAAATTTTCAAGTATATATACTTGAATATTTCTGCTATCTCAACTGCAAATTTTTCAGCGCTCGTTTAACTTTAGGACTCTGTAACTCAGAATGAACAAAAATGGTCTTTACCACTATTAAACTAAGCCCTTCAAATAATGCATAGGAATAGAGTCTTCCAATGCCCACCATATGAGCTATAATTTCCTTGGTTTTCCTGACGCGACATTTCCATGAGAAATAATGTCTTGCCTGTCGTTAACTCTCAGATTTTCACAGTAGGTGTCTAAGAGGAGGACAAACCTTCACTTGAAACATGGACCACTGGAGTATGATGAGTACTTTTATGAGACTCTCATATTTACTGAATGAACCGCATTGAAATACTTGCCAGCAGTATGTTTACAGGCCAACTTGTGAACTTTTACCTTCGGATGTGTAGTGATGGTCATCATGTGCCCGTAACATGCCCTCCAAACATGCGATCGGAAGCCACAGCCTCTTATCAACGGCGTTATCATTATCAAGCAACAACCACGCCTCCATTCAATGACATTCTCATGCCCCTCAACCCGCCCTTCCAATTCCACCCTTTCCTTCCCCCTTCTCTCGCACTCAATCCATCCTCCCTCCTCAAAGAGCCAATAAGCGAATAGTATTTTAGAGGTCACTGAAATCAGCCATCCAATCGCAAGTAACTCCAGTACCACCATCTTTGTGATTTCGAAACAATCTGAATTTATTCAGTACGTTCATCAGTACTTACAGTATAAACAAAATTATATTCGTAGTTCGCTCTCTATACCATACTTGTGAGTTACAATGGACATCGAAATTAAATCCAGAATGAGATTTTCACTCTGCAGCGGAGTGTGCGCTGATATGAAACTTCCTGGCAGATGAAAACTGTGTTCTGGACCGAAACTCGAACTCGGGACCTTTGCCTTTCGCGGGCAAGTGCTCTACCAACTGAGCTACCCAAGCACGACTCACGCCCCATCCTCACATCTTTACTTCTGTCAGTACATCGTCTCCTACCTTCGTGCTTGGGTAGCTCAGTTGCTAGAACACTTGCCCGCGAAAGGCAAAGGTTCCGAGTTCGAGTCTCGGTCCAGCACACAGTTTTAATCTACCAGGAAGTTTCATATCAGTGCACTCTCTGCTGCAGAGTGAAAATCTCTACCTGGAAACATTCTCCAGGCTGTGGCTAAGCCATGTCTCCGGAATACCCTTTCTTTCAGGAGTGCTAGTTCTGCATGGTTCGCAGGAGAGCTTCTGTAAAGTTTAGAAGGTAGGAGGCGAGGTACTTTCATAAGTAAAGCTGCGAGGACGGGGCGTGAGTCGTGCTTGGGTAGCTCAGTTGGTAGAACACTTGCCCGCGTAAGGCAAAGGTCCCGAGATCGAGTCTCGGTCCAGCACACAGTTTTAATCTGCCAGGAAGTTTCATCGAAATTAAATATTTCCACATCTAAATTGTTCTGTAAAACTCAGATATTGCCAATACCATAGTATTTCTATGTCAAGATATAGATATGCTTCACATGGATTATGAGAAGTTCTGTCATCTTAAAAAAAATGAAATATTGCCAATGCTGCAGGATTACCATATCGAAAAATTCGTGCACTTTACGTGAACAGCATAAATTGGCACTATTCGTCTCACATTCTCTCTCTCCCTCTCCTCCCCTCCTCTCTCTCTCTCTCTCTCTCTCTCAAACACACACACACACACACGCACACACACACACACACACACACACACACACACACACACATTCGTCAAAACATTACTGTGGGCGCTCAAGCTAAATGCCCCAATACCATCTGTAAAACCAAACTGTTACAAAACACATGTTACTAAGAAACAACATCGTACCCTGATAGATGGCATCCGATTCTAAGTACTGAATGAGGCGATGTACCAATACAAACCTATGTTGTTGTTGTGGTCCTTAGCCCGAAAACTGGATTGATGCAGCTCTCCATGCTATTTTACCCTGTGCAAGTCTCTTCATCTCCGGATAACTTCTGCAAACTATATCCTTCTGAATCTTCTTACTGTATTCATCTCTTAGTCTGCCTCTACGATTTTTGCTCCCAACACTTCCTTCCAGTACTAAACTTGTGATCCCTTCATGTCTCTGAATGTGTCTTGCTAAACGATACTTTCTTTTAATCAGTCTGTACCACGAATTTCTCTTCTCCCCAATTCTGTTCAGTGTCTCCACATTAGTTACACCTCTACCCATCTAATCTCCGGCATTCTTCTGCAGCATCACATTTCAAAAGTTTCTATTCTCTTCTTCGCAGAACTAGTTATCGTCCATGTTTCGCTTCCATAATGAATCGAACAAGCCTATAAATGCACAAAACATATGTTGGCTAAAATATTGTGTTAAGGACGGAAACTCACAAATAAATAATCAGTATGAATACCGGTAACTATGGTAAGATTGCAATTTCTGTGATCCTCTACCTAAATGAGATTATGAACAGAAACAAACCGGAATAAGCACCATTTTAAGGAGGAAACAGCTAATAACACGGACAATCAGCTTCACTAACCAACTGATAAATAATACTAAAAAATTTAATCACAATGCTTCAAAACACATGACGTAAAAACACTCGAGACCAAAGACGAACGAACAGGCGAAGCATAACTTCAGGTGACAAGATGATGTTACACACTTAGTCTACACATTTTGGTGATGTGCGAATATACTTTCATAGTGCTCTCAATAAGCGATGTAAACATGAGCAAAGGTAATTGTGAAAGAAGAAAATTGAAATATGACTACACGCGCTGGTGGAATAAGACGGAATTGAAAGGCCAGTATTTCTACAATAACTCTCTTTGCACCAAAATAAAATTATTCATCAAAACGCATAATGATTTCAAGTAAAACAGAATCACATATGTTGATTATTGTAATACGCAACTACAATTACAGATCTCTGATAGTGAATGATTAGAACTTTGCACCAAAACAAAATCACTTCTCAAAGTGAGAATTCGAGCTCAAAACATATGACACTATTTTCATAACTTACTTGTTATCAGTAGAAGAAAAAGTACAAACAGCTTGCATGTAGCAACTATTGACAAGACTTACTGATTAAGCAATGCCAGCCAGACATTATAGTGACTCCCATGCTATGGTATTAATTTTATCATGCAGTAAAAAACGTTAGCCATTTTGTGCTGTCACACAATGGAGACTATATGTCACTTGACGAAATAAATTATCGTTTTACAGATAAATTGTAACTATTTGCTTCATACACTGTCAAACAGTAGCAAATTGGGGCACTGATTGGCAGATTATTTGCTAAACATAGGCTAAAATCGGTAAAAACTGCCTGAAACCTGCTGCAAAAAATGAAAAAGTGGCAATTGCTCCACGAAACTGAAACAATTTGGGGCAATAATTGTCAGCTGACAGCTCGAGAAACACTAAAATGGACAGTCTACAATGTTACCATCATTACTTTGTTGCCCCACGGGGGCAACATTACCTCAGGAACAGAGATGGTCAATTTTCAAGGTGTCAATCATTAACACGTGGCTGGCAATTATGGTCAGTTTACACGGTGGTCACCATTAACCACTGGGAGGGGCAAAGATGGTCGGTTTAATATGTTGCATTCATTACCATATGGTGTAATAATGTTCAACTCACTTCGTGATCACCATTATAGCAAGGGTAATGATCATTTGTTCAGGGGTGACAACCGTACTCTCAGAAGAAGGAGCAATGATGGTCAGTTTATAAGATAACCGCCTTTAACACTTCAGAAAGGGCAATGGTTGCCAGCTTGCAAGACAGCACCATCATCCCAGGGGCAAATGATGGTAAATTTACAAACTGACCAAGATTGCCCTGGACCAGTATTGTTTGGGTAATTGAAGATCAGTTTTCAAGATGGTCACCATTAAGCCAGAATCAATTAGGTGTGATGCTGATGGTCAATTTGGAAAGTGACCATCAGTATCCTGTAGGAAGACTCAATGATGATCATTTTACAATGTGACTATTATTACCACCAGGGGCCATCACATACAGTTTAAAAGGTGGTCACCATTATCCTCAGAGACAATAATAGTCATTTTACAAGGTGACTACTAACACTGTGTATGCTATTTGATGGGGAAATGGTGCTAAATTTACAGGTTGACCACCATGTCCCATGTCACAGCAAATCATGTAACAAAGTGCCCCTTATAACAGCAAATATTGTAACAAATGGCCTCATATAACAGCCAAAACTGTAACAAATCGAACCTCATTGGAGCAAAAACAGTAAGAAGTTGCTTCTTAATACAGAAAAATTGTAACAAAATGTCCCACATTATCCAAAAGTTGTAATAAATTCCTCAGTATTACACCAAAAAATTATGGCCATCTTTTACATGAAAAAACTAAAATACGAGTATGTTGGTCCATAGTACAGCAGTAATTGTAAAAAACTCCTGCTATTGCAGTAATGACTGTAACAAATTTTGCAAAGTTACTCCAAAAACGGTTACAAGCTGCCCTATACTACAGCAAACTTGTAACCATTGTCCCACATTGCACCACAAATTGTAGCAAAGAGTCCTAGTTATAGCAAAAGTTGCAAGAAATTGTCACACCTCAAAACAAAAAGTGCAACAAATTGCCCCTGCTACAGCACATTTGAAAGAAATTGCCCTATGTTACAGCATAACTTGTAACACATTGTTTCGTGTTACGACAAAGTTACAGCAATAGACACACATGTATGCACCTTAGCACAAATTGAGATGTATAGATTAATTGCTGTCACATAAGGCAGTTTGTTATTTCTTGTTGTAATATGTGAATCTTTGTTAAAGTGAGGCCATTGTTACTGTTATAGAGTTTTCGTAAATAATGCAGACAATTTTTAGGTTGTTTGAAGCACAATACAAAGGTGTAAATAAAGTTGTCAACAAGTGCACCATAACATGCAAGTTAGATCATTACTACATGAAAGATAACCATGGGCATCCTACAAACATGGAACAAGAAATGAAAATAATGAGAATAAGCAACCATGACAAACATCTTATACAAATGCAAGAAAACTTCCACATCCAGAAAGCCATAGCAGAAAACAAACATGTGATAAATGAACAAACACACATCAGCACAGGCCCCCTACTACACTTAATAAAGGAAATGATAACATAAATATATGTATATATATATATGTATATATATATATAACACCAAAATACAGACAGACACACACAGACACACATACACAGCCCCCCTCCCAAAAAAAAGAAAAAAAAAGAAAAAAAAGTAATTACATAACACCAAAATACAGACAGACACACACACACACACAGCACAAAAAAATACATATGACATCAAAACACACACACACACATACACAGGACAAAAACAAAAATAAATAAATAAATACAATAAAATAAAATTAAATTAAATTAATACCACACCAAAAAACACTCACACACACACACACACACACACACACACACACACACACACAAACGCACACACAAATGCATACACGAACAGACCACAGATACTTCAATAGTTACACTCATAAGTTTGGCAGTAATATTCGATCTTTGGCAAAAACATTTGACAGTCGGCAACAGAAACCAAAACATTGCATCAAAACAAGCGTTCAGTGCATAGTGCTGTGGAATGTGGAAAAAACAGCAAATTGGCGCTCATAGGAAGAAGAACAACACCAAAAATGCAACAGGAGCGTAATATGTAAGAAACTGTCTACGCAACCTGTAAGTACAGTTCAAAACATTACTACTTAATAGGAAATACCAACCACCAGAACTGTTTATAACCTATAGGCACAGTGACAAAAATGTAAATAAAATAGCTAACATATGTACATATTCCAGGCCACTGATGATGCCTTGCGGAAAATAAAGGCGAAACGCGTATGGCACTAAAATTGTGTTTCATTCAGTTGCTGTCAGACGGTCCATAAGTGAATCTTATCAATATACCGTAGTATAACCATAGGCATTTTGCATTGCTGTAGGACATATCTTTACTTATTTTGATAAACAACAAATACACGTTTCGGCTTGTTTACGATGCTGTTTTATATAGGTGCAAAAATCGAATGATTCCCTGTGTGGGCCCTCGTCCAACATATACGATTCAGTCACATTAATGTGACTGCCGGGAATATTCAGCATCAATACGTAGTAACAACTTACAAACAGCAGATTTTAGTACTAGCAGTGGAGAGCGTACATTTGGCGAGACACAGAGAATATTGCAGTTGTTGTCACAATGTGGAAATGGAGTGATTTATCTGACGCCCAAAAGGACATGAAGATTAGCTTTCGGGTAAGGATCGAAGTACTTCTGAAATGGTGGAATTTTTAAATTGTTTGCATTCCACCGTGCTTGGTGTACACTGCTCATGAAAAACTGGCGCTACCCAAAACTGCCGCTGAAGCACATGTGGTGTACCGCGGGCCTTAGATAACAGGAGTGAATGACGGCTGGAGAGATGTGTACAAGCGAATAGACGTGCATCTGCTGAGCAGTTAGCGACCTCGATGAACCAAAGGGCAACCAACAATGTCACTTCAACGAGCGTTTAGTGAAAGTTGTTGCCTATGCGCCTCGGCAGCAGGCACGCGGTACATGCACCCGTGCTCATAGCTTTTCATCGGTGATGAAGGCCAAAATTTGCACGCCAATGCCGCACCTGGGCGTACGTTGAGCGGCGAAAGGCAGCCTATTCGGATGAATCAAGTCTTATGTTCCATCAGACAGATTGCCATTAGCATGTACTGCGTAAAACGCCTGAAAGCAAACACCGTGCAACCAGGAGGGAATGTTATGGTCTGGGAATTGTTTCGTGGTATTCCCTGGATCGTCTCGTCGTTCTGGAAGACGCAGTGGATCAACAAAGCAACTATGTCTGGGTTCCATGTCCATCCCTGCATGCAGTTTGTCTTTCGTTGGCACAATAGGGTCTATCTAGAGGACACTGCAGTGTGCCAGACAGCTCCCTGTGTGCGTTAATGGTTTAAAGAGCACCACGATGAGCTTTCCAGACACCCCAGACAGCCTGTTCTCAGGATTTAAACCCAGTCCAGAGCCGGCCGCGGTGGTCTAGCGGTTCTGGCGCTGCAGTCCGGAACCGCGGGACTGCTACGGTCGTAGGTTCGAATCCTGCCTCGGGCATGGGTGTGTGTGATGTCCTTAGGTTAGTTAGGTTTAAGTAGTTCTAAGTTCTAGGGAACTTATGACCTAAGATGTTGAGTCCCATAGTGCTCAGAGCCATTTGAACCCAGTCCAGAAACTTTGGAACCAACTTGTTCTGGTTGGTGTTCGCACTGTGATTTCTCAGACCAGACACACAACGCAGCTGGCCATGGCACGACTCAGCATGATTCCACATCCCTATCGATGCCTCTCAGAACCTCACTGACTCTCATTCTGCATGTCTCACAGTGGTCCATGCTGCAGATGCCAGTTATTTAGACTTTTGACGAACGGTCACGTTAATGTGACTGGACAGTGTTGTAGAGGTTGTGAAATGCCTCTGCAGAAGCAAAATGAGCTGCCATCACTATGACTGATATCTTTGTGACCGTGACATATTGTATACTCTTCGTAGTTATACTTGGGTATAGATTTCACTTTAAGTAATACACTACGTTAAGTTATTTTCAGTTCAAGCAGTACATTGCATTAACGATCTCACGAAAACATACCACCTTATGTAGGTCCTATTGTGCTAAAGTGTTGGAATCTGTGACATTTTTGGATAAACATGCCATACATCCTGCTGTTACTTAGTAGTAGACTGGCGAAAGGAAAAGAAATACAGTCTGTAAACTTTTTTTAGAGAGCCTTGCCACTATCGATCCAACTGTTAAATGTCGCTGTTTCCTTTGAAAGTTCGTTTCTATATCAGCAGTTGAGGTTTTAAGTGCGTCTTGACCAACAAGCTACACCAAAAGCTTCAATATCTTTATGTGTATTTGATCGTATTACTGACAATTTATTCACATGGATATAAAATTGTGACACTTCCTCTGTCTGGCCACTCTTCACTTTAAAGTCCACAGTCATGGTATAGACTAACTGCATCTTAACAATAAATTACACAATAACTGCACTCTTCCAGTACCTGAAGCCCACTATCAGGTTGTGGCAAAAGCATACTGTTACTTTATTGGATTAGAGTATTATTTTAGTTTTGAATACTTCTAGTTACTACCATCCACAGTCACGCTTCAAACACTATTGGTTTCTGGCATTAGAATACTATCTAAGGTGTGACTGTCTGTTTGTTTGTATGAAACCGTCAGCTATCAGTTCTTCCCTGCTAAGCACACAATTTCAGTCAACATGTGTTTTGTACATTTACGGAACAGTAACAGGGACAATGTAGATAAGGAAGTAACATCGTGATATTCGTTTTGAGCATTCATTGTGCCTTTACATTACAGAATGATATACTGGGTGAATTAAATCGTTTGTAAAGTTTTCGCAGCCTGCATCAAGCCAAACTATGACGAGCATGAGTAGGGCGTCACAACCAGGATGTCAAAAACGCAGGAGAACCGATACTGCAGATGTTATGGCACACGACAAGGTCCCTGCCATATATCACTCTAACAGTTTCAGCAATATGGTTTCACTGCGAAGGAAATATAACGTCATTCTGAGAGCACTGCAAATTGCCGCAACATCACGTACACGTTACACAAGAGAGCCACTCAGCCTGCTCACATTGCAGAAAGGGCCAACTTGAAGAGCTACGGATTTTTCTATTGCAGATGCAGTGAGGCATCTATGAAGTAGGAACTGTAATGTGGTATCGTTCGACAGGTGACTACTACATTTGAGACTGCAATCAGACTGGTCTGCTGGACTTAGTCATTGTGAGTTGGTGACCTCTCACCCACTGATGTGAAGACTTGGAGTATTCTGCTACCAGATCACTAGGGGCCAAAGTAATTGTGTTTGTTGTACTGTCTAACTGTTGCTGTACTGGAAGATGTGCTAGCTGCTGTTGGCCCCTGAACTAGCATCTGTGAGCGTGCAATGGCGTTCATGGCCTTTATGTGGTTGAGAGGCTGTGATGTAACTCTGCACCACCACTGCTGTCCCATGCAGAGCTCCTACAACCTTACTGAGATGGTCCATAGATATCCACGAGTGCACCTTAGTAAAATGTGTCATTGATATGTGAAGTATCACTACTGGACAAGCAATGCCTGCCACTGATGGGCCGGCCATTGGCACGACGCCATCTCTGTTCTGCGGCCATGATCTCAGTGATGCCTTGAGACTGCTCAGGTAGACGCATCAGTACATTCCAACCCGGTCTGCCATTTCTGCCGCTCACATTGCTGTAATGGAGAGGACGACTCAGCTGTAAAACCAAAACTAATAAATGCCTCAACTACTACTGCTTTCTGACTAGCGCCCATTATGCCTGACGGACTCTCAACACTGCGATCGATACTTGCTCATCCAGGACCCATGCAGATCACAATTTGTAGACCCTTACAGTTACTTGCACCAAATGGGGTTGTAAGTAGGCTGTTTAGGTTTCTACACTCCTGGAAATTGAAATAAGAACACCGTGAATTCATTGTCCCAGGAAGGGGAAACTTTATTGACACATTCCTGGGGTCAGATACATCACATGATCACACTGACAGAACCACAGGCACATAGACACAGGCAACAGAGCATGCACAATGTCGGCACTAGTACAGTGTATATCCACCTTTCGCAGCAATGCAGGCTGCTATTCTCCCATGGAGACGATCGTAGAGATGCTGGATGTAGTCCTGTGGAACGGCTTGCCATGCCATTTCCACCTGGCGCCTCAGTTGGACCAGCGTTCGTGCTGGACGTGCAGACCGCGTGAGACGACGCTTCATCCAGTCCCAAACATGCTCAATGGGGGACAGATCCGGAGATCTTGCTGGCCAGGGTAGTTGACTTACACCTTCTAGAGCACGTTGGGTGGCACGGGATACATGCGGACGTGCATTGTCCTGTTGGAACAGCAAGTTCCCTTGCCGGTCTAGGAATGGTAGAACGATGGGTTCGATGGCGGTTTGGATGTACCGTGCACTATTCAGTGTCCCCTCGACGATCACGAGTGGTGTACGGCCAGTGTAGGAGATCGCTCCCCACACCATGATGCCGGGTGTTGGCCCTGTGTGCCTCGGTCGTATGCAGTCCTGATTGTGGCGCTCATCTGCACGGCGCCAAACACGCATATGACCATCATTGGCACCAAGGCAGAAGCGACTCTCATCGCTGAAGACGACACGTCTCCATTCGTCCCTCCATTCACGCCTGTCGCGACACCACTGGAGGCGGGCTGCACGATGTTGGGGCATGAGCGGAAGACGGCCTAACGGTGTGCGGGACCGTAGCCCAGCTTCATGGAGACGGTTGCGAATGGTCCTCGCCGATACCCCAGGAGCAACAGTGTCCCTAATTTGCTGGGAAGTGGCGGTGCGGTCCCCTACGGCACTGCGTAGGATCCTACGGTCTTGGCGTGCATCCGTGCGTCGCTGCGGTCCGGTCCCAGGTCGACGGGCACGTGCACCTTCCACCGACCACTGGCGACAACATCGATGTACTGTGGAGACCTCACGCCCCACGTGTTGAGCAATTCGGCGGTACGTCCACCCGGCGTCCCGCATGCCCACTATACGCCCTCGCTCAAAGTCCGTCAACTGCACATACGGTTCACGTCCACGCTGTCGCGGCATGCTACCAGTGTTGAAGACTGCGGTGGAGCTCCGTGTGCCACGGCAAACTGGCTGACACTGACGGCGGCGGTGCACAAATGCTGCGCAGCTAGCGCCATTCGACGGCCAACACCGCGGTTCCTGGTGTGTCCGCTGTGCTGTGCGTGTGATCATTGCTTGTACAGCCCTCTCGCAGTGTCCGGAGCAAGTATGGTGGGTCTGACACACCGGTGTCAATGTGTTCTTTTTTCCATTTCCAGGAGTGTATATTGGTAACGCCACGTAGCGCTCTGTATGAAAATCACTGACTGTGCTGTGTGCAGTCTGTGGCTGGCTTGCATTGTTGTTTGCTATTGTAGTGTTGGGCAGCTGAATGTTAACAGCGCGTAGCTTTGCGCAGTTGGAGGTGTGCCGCCAGCAGTGGTGGATGTGGGGAGTGAGACGGCGGAGTTTTGAGAGCGGATGATCTGGACAGAGACAGTAAATTTGTAAGACTGGATGTCATGAATTGATATATATATTATGACTTTTGAACACTATTAAGGTAAATACATTGTTTGTTCTCTATCAAAATCTTTTATTTGCTGACTATGCCTGTCAGTAGTTAGTGCCTTCAGTAGTTAGAATCTTTTATTTAGCTGGCAGTATGGCGTTCGCTGTATTTACCATTATTTCTACAAGGACTGCAGTGAGTCTGCACCTCTGGTGGCCCACCAATACCATAATCTCTACTAGGACTGCAGTGGGTCTGCTCTGTGATGACCTACTGTAAGGGGTCCATAGGCACTCGGCACAGGTCGGTAGGGCAAACAATCGATAGTGTCGTGTTGCGTGAGCGAGTGTGAGTTGAAGTCAGTTCCCAGGTTGCGGGCCGAGCCGTGTGGAGGCCTGTTGCTGTAATGCAACGGTTTACCGACAAAGGGAGTGGCCATCGCCGCGGTTTACCCCTTTGTATTAGAATGATACGGGAAAGTGAAGAAGTATAATTAGGATAGTGATCAGCGATATTTCTGTGCCGATATTTTTGGTTTCGCGTCTACCGCGCCGGCATCATTTGGATTGCAGTGTTGGATTGCAGTGTCGGATTGCAGTGATTGTATTTAGCGTGTGACGATTATGAATAACGAAGAAACCTGTGCTGAGATTAGCCGTTATTAAATATGTATGACGAAGGCAGTGGCTGTTTCCTTTTTCTTGTGTTTTTGAGACGAATATAAGTCCTGATTAGTGAAGCTGTGTTGGCGTTCTTCTTGTCACCAGACATTTCATTATTACAGCATTGGAGAAGGACGAAATGGAATGTAATAACTCCGTAGCAGTCAAATCCGATTGCCAGCCCCATTAGGTACACGGTCACATTAATTAATATTTATTTGGGCTGCTATTCAGATCCGGATCGGGTCGAGATACATAAATCGGACTTGTTACACTACCTACCAATATTCTTCAAAACATCGACTGACTCTGCGGTGGGTTTGCTCTGTTGTGGACCATTACCTGTCTGCATGTCAAGAGCAGCATTATCTTTCTGTTGGAAATACAGCAATACTTCTTCAAGACTGCATGGAAATCCACTGCTTCCGTGTGCAATCTCTTTTACTGCTCAGACTTTGTGCATAAAATTGTAATTAATACTGTGATGAATGATCAGGACTGTCTTTATGGACTATGAGAAAATGTTAGCTTTTGACCAACAGTGTATCTATAAGTGTGTGCATTGGATATCTTTGTTTTTGTAATTATGAAAAATTGTATCAAATAATTATTGGCCACTGCCCAAAACATTTCGTAAAATTTTTTGTCGGGAGCATGGGGCTATGTAAGTAGGCTGTTTAGGTTTTTATATTGGTAACGCCACGTAGCGCTCTGTATGAAAATCACTGACTGTGCTGTGTGCAGTCTGTGGCTGGCTTGCATTGTTGATTGCTATTGTAGTGTTGGGCAGCTGGATGTCAACAGCGCATAGCATTGCGCAGTTGGAGGTGAGCCGCCAGCAGTGGTGGATGTGGGGAGTGAGATGGCGGAGTTTTGAGAGCGGATGATCTGGACAGAGACAGTAAATTTGTAAGACTGGCTGTCATGAACTGATATATATATAATATGACTTTTGAACACTGTTGTTGTTGCTGTCTTCAGTCCTGAGACTGGTTTGATGCAGCTCTCCATGCTACTCTATCCTGTGCAAGCTTCTTAATCTCCCAGTACTTATTGCAACCTATGTCCTTCTGAATCTGCTTAGTGTATTCATCTCTTGGTCTCCCTCTACGATTTTTACCCTCCACGCTGCCCACCAATGCTAAATTTGTGATCACTTGATGCCTACATGTCCTACCAACCGGTCCCTTCTTCTTGTCAAGTTGTGCCACAAACTCCTCTTCTCCCCAATTCTATTCAATACCTCCTCATTAGTTATGTGATCTACCCATCTAATCTTCAGCATTCTTCTGTAGCACCACATTTCGAAAGCTTCTATTCTCTTCTTGTCCAAACTATTTATCGTCCATATTTCACTTCTATGCATGGCTACACTCCATACAAATACTTTCAGAAACGACTTCCTGACACTTAAATCTATACTCGATGTTAACAAATTTCTCTTCTTCAGAAAGACTTTCCTTGCCATTGCCACTCTACATTTTATACCCTCTCTACTTCGACCATCATCAGTTATTTTGCTCCCCAAATAGCAAAACTCCTCTACTACTTTAAGTGTCTCATTTCCTAATCTAATTCCCTCAGCATCACCCGACTTAATTCGACTACATTCCATTATCCTCGTTTTGCTTTTGTTGATGTTCATCTTATACCCTCGTTTCAAGACACTATCCATTCCGTTCAACTGCTCTTCCAAGTCCTTTGCTGTCTCTGACAGAATTACAATGTCATCGGCGAACCTCAACGTTTTTATTTCTTCTCCATGGACTTTAATACCTACTCCGAATCTTTCTTTTGTTTCCTTTACTGTTTGCTCAATATACAGATTGAATAACATCGGGGACAGGCTACAGCCCTGTCTCACTCCCTTCCCAACCGCTGCTTCCCTTTCATGCCCCTCGACTCTTATAACTGCCATCTGGTTCAAGTACAAATTGTAAATAGCCTTTCGCTCCCTGTATTTTACCCCTGCCACCTTTAGAGCTTGAAAGAGAGTATTCCAGTCAATTTTGAACACTGTGAAGGTAAATACATTGTTTGTTCTCTGTCAAAATCTTTTATTTGCTAACTTTGCCTGTCAGTAGTTAGCGCCTTCAGTAGTTAGAATCTTTTATTTAGCTGGCAGTATTGGCACTCGGTGTATTGCAATAGTTCGAGTAACGAAGATTTTTGTGAGGTAATAATTCATGAAAGGTATAGGTTATTGTTAGTCAGGGCCATTCTTTTGTAGGGATTATTAAAAGTCAGATTGCGTTGCGCTAAAAATATTGTATGTCACTTTAGTGAATGTCTGAGTACGTCCAGTTTTGCCCAGCTGTTTGAAAATCATATAACGTAGGGATTTACCAGCACAGTCAATCATAAATTTTTCCAAGGGGACGTTACAGGGTACAACAATGAACTTAACTTACTGACAAAAGCATCTTAACTTGTAAGGCAGATGATAAGTACCACTAGACATGGAAATAAGATTTTGACATTTAATTTTTAGGGTCAGTTGTGTCTTTCAGCTAGTGGAGTACAAAAATCAATGGATACGTTACACATATTAAAGAGCATTATTATGTTGAAAAGCAGCACCAAAGCAGAATAAAATGAGATATAACACATGACGGTGCAAGATGTCTGTGACATACCATTTTGCAGTCAGTGGCTCTTTAGTTACTACCAGCCACGACCTGAAGTCATATGCATTTTCTATGCCATGACGTCGGGAGTAACACCTACATGCTTCTGGAGAGCATTGAAAGAATGTGATCTCTACTCAGGTTGCCAACATATTCGCCAGCGATGGTCTTCTAGTGTAATGCACTGAACACATTCATCAGCTGTCCATCCTTGTCAATCATGGCTTTACTGCAAAGACAGTCGTTTGTTTATGGTAACGTCAGCCTACGCAAGAGACGCGAATTCTCTAATCTGGCAAGTCTCTCACCAATGTAGTTAGCTGACACAGATTAAATTACTTGTTATCTTATGCCAGGCATAGATGTGACGAGTTTAAGATGTGCCTGGGTGCACGATAGGGCGATCCTCCCTCGTTTTGATCAGACATGGTTGATCGAAAGCTTGACGAAGATTGTGCGTCACTTGACATTCCCATGACAACCAACACTGCACCTGTTGTGCTCGGTCTGCAATCACTGACAGTGGCGACACGCGGGTCCGACGTATACTAACGGACCGCGGACGATTTAAAGGTTACTACCTAGCAAGTGGGGTGTCTGGCGGTGACACCTCATTCCTCCCCCGCAAATCGGCGTACGGTTGTGTTATAAGGCTTCCGCCCACCGTGGGGAGGACCCCATGTTGACGTATGAGAATAGGTGGGGAGCCTAACAACAGGCGAGGCTGTGCCACAAACACCCTTCCATTCGGTCCGAGGGGAGCTAGGAAACGCCTGAAAACCTAGTCCAGGGTGCACGACAACATGTGGTGTATGCGCCCGTAAAGAGACAGGAGGGGCCGAAGGTTCGACCTCCATCGGGTCGAGGCACCCGACGGGCGAAGACGCCATGTGGTCCGGAGCGGGCAAGAGTTCCATGTCGGAGGACAGCTGGTCACGGGAAGCGATCGGCGGCGCGTGACCCAGGGAGGCGCCCGGCGGTTGCAGCGACGCGTCCACTGCGGGCGTCGCCGGCGGGAGAACAGGCGGCGGCGAGTGTCCATGGGGCAAAATGGAAGGCATCGTCGGTAACACCTGGGGATGAGGCGAGCCAGTAGATGGGTCCCCAGGGCGCTGACCGGACGGCACCGTCGCGGAAAGCAGACAAGGAGCGGCAGGACCCGTGCGATGACAGGGGCGCAGCTGAGTGAGATGCCGACGTACCTCACCAGAGGCCCCCAAAACCAGATACATAGCGCGGCCGAGGCAGCGAAGAATGCGCCCTGCGAGCCAACGCCGTGAACCTCGATAGTTGCGATAGTATACAACGTCGCCTGGAGGAAAAGCAGGTGGCTGCCGCTGCACAGGAACCTGATGTGGCGGATGTAGCAAAGACATCAAGAATCGATGAGGGCGACCGTGCAACAACTCAGCCGGCGAGCGACCATCGCGGGGGTGAGAGCGATACGAAGACGAAAAGAGTAATAACGCGTCCTTCCGAGAATGAGACTCTTACAACTTCAACATCTGTGCGGCGCGGACGTCAGATGTTGAATACCATTGGCGTTGCAGAATGACTGTAATTCTGCGGACATGACTTGTGGGCCATTGTCGGAAACAATAGTCTCTGGAAGACCTTCAATGCAAAAGATAGCCGATAACGCTTGGATGGTGGCAGATGACGTCGTGGAAGACATCCGGACAACAAAAGGAAAATTACTGAAGGAATAGACAACAACCAACCATCGAGCATTCCAGAATGGACCAGCAAAATCGATGTGTAAGCGTTGCCAAGGGGAAGTGGCTTTTGGCCATGCAAAGAATTTCCGCGGTGGCGCGGATTGGTGTTCGGCACACGCCATGCAAGAAGAGCACATATTCGTAATCGCAGCATCGATTCTGAACCAAGTACAGTGCTGACTAGCAAGTTGTTTCGTTCTCACTATACCCCAATGTCCGTGGTGGAGAAGCCGTAAGACAGAGGACTGTAACGAACGTGGGACCACGACTCTGGACTGATCATTATCAGATCGCAACAACAAAACACCACGTCGTACAAAAAGTATCTCCTTGTGAGCAAAAAATCGGCGAACCAACGGATCCTAGATCTGTGACTTTGACAAGGGCCATTGCGTAGCAACAAAACGCAGAACGGAAGCAAGGACAGGGTCAGCAGCTGTGGCTGTAGCTACACGATGAAAATCGATCGGAAACGATTCGACCACGTCATCGGTTTCCGCATCAATGAACATGCAAGCAAGTTCGGAAGAATCGAATGCTCTATCCTCAGCAACAGGCAAACGGGACAACGCATCGGCGTTTCCGTGCTTAGCAGTGGACCGATACAAGATATCGTAGCGGTACTGCGAGAGGAAAATAGACCAGCGATTGAATTTCTGCGCTGTACGTGGAGGTACAGGCTTGTTCGGATGAAACAGCGACTTCAAAGGTTTGTGGTCTGTGATGATGGTAAAGTGACGACCATACAAGAAATCATGAAATTTAGTAACACCAAATACGAGAGCCAAAGCTTCTTTCTCGATCTGTGAATAATTTCTTTGCGCAGACGAGAGCAATTTGGACGCAAAGGCAATAGGGCGATCGTGCGATCCATCTTTGTGCGCAAGCACAGAACCGATCCCGAAATCCGATGCATCCACCATCAACAAAAGGGGCTTTCAGGGATCGAATGGCGTAAGGCAAGTATTGGAAAGCAACGCCGATTTCAACTGGTGAAAGGCGCGTTCGCATTCCGTCGTCCAGACGAACGGAACACCTTTACGGCGTAAGCGATGAAGCGGAGCTGAAATGGAAGAGGCATGCGGGAGAAAGTTATGATAATAGTTAATTTTACCCAACACACTCTGTAGCTGCTTCAAATTCTGCGGCGAAGGCAGGTCTTATATGGCACGGAGGTGCTCCGGACTGGGATGTATGCCTGGGGCATTGAGTACATGGCCCAGGTAGGGTAAGTCCCGAGCAAAAAACACACATTTGTCCTTCCGCAAGCGAAGACCATTTTGGTGCCTGAAATAATGTTCTGAGATTGGCTAAATGTACTTCTTCCGTCCTTCCAGAGGTCACAATATCGTCCAGATAGTTTGCTGCAGTTGGGACCGACGCACAAACAGTTTGTAAATATTGCTGAAACAATGCAGGGGCGGATGCACACCCGAATGGCAGTCGTTTGAATCGGTACAAACCAAGAAGCGTGTTAACCACCAAAACGCGCTGGGATTCTTCTTCCACCGGTATCTGCAAGTGCGCATCTGCTAGGTCCAACTTCGAAAAATATTTACCTGGGCACAGTTTGTCAAAAAGATCTTCCGGGCGGGGTAAAGGAAAAGTCGCAATCACTAGTTGTGGATTCGCTGTTGCCTTGAAGTCCACACAAAGCCTCAATTTTCCGGAAGGTTTTTGCAAAATTACTAAGGGTGATGCCCAGAGAGAAGCCTGCACACGCTCAATCACACCTTGCGATTCCAAATCGTGTAATGTTCTTGGGACCTCATCACGCAATGCGTGGGGAACATTGTGCGCTCTGAAAAATTTTGGTTGCGCATTTACTTTCGGTTCCAAATGTGCTTTATAGTTCATAGCACAACCAAGGCCCGGTGCAAAAATGTCTGCAAACTCTTCACATAGACGAGAAACACTGTCTGAAGGCACAGTCTGGTTCACTGCTAGGACCTGATTTACTAAAGACAAGTTAAACAACTGAAATAAATCTAAACCAAACAAGTTCACTGCAGAAGAAGAACGAAGGACGTACAATGACACTAGTTTTGTTTGTCCCTTGTATGTTGCAAGAAGGCTGCACTGTCCTAACACAGGGATTGCTTGTCTTGAATAACTACTCAACTCAACATTTGCGACACGCAATGGAGGTGTGCCCAGCTGTTTGTGCATGTCTTCATTGATCAGCGAAACTGCAGCTCCGGTATCGAGCTGTAATGCTATCACGTTGCCATTAATGTCCAAGTCCACAAAAAGTTTATTGTCCTGCTGATGACAAGAGCGACTGTCTCGTGCAACGTGTCCTGACACTGATACAGAATCACTTGCGACGTGACGGGATTTCCGGCGATGTCGACGCACACTATTTGTGGGACGAACACAGTCACTGTTAGAGAGAGTGGCACTGGGTGGAGTGGAATGAACTACATGAATTTCCATGGGTGAAGGTTCACGAGCCTGAGTATTCTTGGTTCGATTCCGATTCCGGCACGAAGCAAAAGGGCCTGGAATGGTTTTCAGCGTCCGATCGGAGCTTTTTCTGGAAACACTTTGAACATGTCCTTTTTTATTACAGAAAAAGCAAATAGCTTGACGTGACGGGCAATTCTCACGCGAATGTCTAGTAACACACCGCGGGCATGATTTTAGCACTGCATTTGCTTGCTTGCATGGCACATGTGGCGGAGAGCCTGGTGGCAGCTGCGCGGACGGGTGTGAGGGCTGTTTACTGTTCCGTGCAGCTCGCCCAGCGGGCCGAGTAACATGACACACGGCTGGCGAAGTTTCAAATGATTCCTGAGCAAAGTCAAGTGTTTCCTGCCGATCCAATATGTCCATCACTTGTTGAAGGGAGGGATTGACTAGTTTTTAAAAATCTGTTCGCTTATACGAACATTGGAGAATGTTCTGCGCAATTGCATCACGTACCATAGTATCTGAATAAGGGAGTCCACATTCACACTCAAAAGCACAATCCCTAGTAAGGCCTTGCAAAGTTGCAACCCACTCCCTACTAGTCTGACCGGCTGTACGTTTTGTATGAAAGAAGGTATACCTTTTCGCTACTACATTGACTGTTTCTTTGAAATATGCATCTAATGCAGACAAAATATCGTCGTAGGACAGAGTTGCTACGTCGCGGAAATAATTTCACTATCACACGGTATGTCTGGATCACTATCACACGGTACGTCTGGACGCCTACGGCGGAAAGGAGAAAAGGCTGCCGCTCATTACCTTGAATTCTGTAGGCGGCGAGATGGAATCCAAATTGGCGTGACCACTCCGTCCAGCTTTCCAGTGCCGCATCAAAAGGACGAAAGGTGGTGCAACTGCGTGTTGTGGCTGCAGTAGCGGTGGAGCAGCGGCTGCCGCATCGTTTTGCATTGCACGTTGACCCTGGACGAGCTGTCCAAGGGCATCAAATAAGGCCTGCATCTGCTGATTCTGCAAGCGATAAAATTCGGACAGTACATCTGGAGATTGTGTCGAAGCCATGACACAATTAAATCAGTCTATCAATACGAACGCAAAATCCTCGTCGCCATTTGTTGTGACTTGGCAAGACAGCCAAGCCACTAGGAGGTGAAGCCGAAAGGCACGCATTTAAGCTCACGCAGGCTGGCGTGAGGTCTGGAACAGTTAAAGGATTTGAATCTAGCAAATAAAGTACGTAGCTGTTGGAATACTTAACTTTAATCCATAATTGGTGAACATCAGTCTGACGGTACATGCATCACAAGATAAATAGCAAATGATAATGGCGCCTTGCTAGGTTGTAGCAAATGTAGCTGAAGGCTATGCTAACTATCGTCTCGGCAAATGAGAGCGTAATTTGTCAGTGAACCATCGCTAGCAAAGTCGGCTGTACAACTGGGGCGAGTGCTAGGAAGTCTCTATAGACCTACCGTGAGGCGGCGCTCGGTCTGCAATCACTGACAGTGGCGACACGCGGGTCCGACGTATACTAACGGACCGCGGCCGATTTAAAGGCTACCACCTAGCAAGTGTGGTGTCTGGCGGTGACACAACAGCACCACTGTCCAATACTAATGTCCCACATTTTAAACGATCGAGAAGTCAACGAAATGGAGTACCGCAATGAGGCCTCTTTGAGCTACACCTGGTGCTGATAATGCATTGTGACATGAGTAGCCACGCGGGATTAGCCAAGTGGTCTCAGACGCTATGGACTGTGCGGCTGGTCCCGGCGGAGTTTCGAGTTCTCCCTCGGGCATGATTGTGTGTGTGTTTGTCCGTAGGCTAATTTAGGTTAAGTATTGTGTAAGCTTAGGGACTGATGAACTTAGAAGTTAATTCCCATAAGATTTCACACACATTTGAACATTTTTTTGACATGAGTACGTGACATTTCCATGTCCATCATCACTCTATTCGCGTCTCTTATATACCCTACTACGCCTTGTAACACTATAAAACACGAAGAAAACTAATTCCATTCTAGTCGTCGTGGAGAATACAGTTCTAATAATTTACACACCCGTAAATTTACGAAGATACGATGACGTCATACCACGTCTTCTGGGTGCTTCATTTTTTTTATCAGGGACTGTATTTCCCTTTCAAAAAGTCTACTGACCTCACCAGATATTATCGTATATTCATGACTATGAACAAACCTTCTCTACTGGAGTTCATCCCATCTCTGCAATATGCGTTTGCATCATTATTTAAAATTTAGTTCCTATTAACATTTGGTTTCAGCCTAATTTCTGTCCCTCGTACACAATATCATTGTTACCTATTATAAGGGAAACTAATTCTGATATCTCATCACAGGTGCTTGTGCAGTTAACTAATACTATATTAACATTTGCTTTCTCAAATGTGCCATGATGAAGTTTACTCTGTCTAATGAAGGGGGATACTGTTCTTCGATATCGAAAATCTAAACGTACATTATCTGGCTTGCAGAGTGATTTTCTCCCTCGTAAAAGCCTGCATCTACACGCCTCATGCACTCTGCGATAGTGACTGATTCTGGGGACGATGCTGCAAAATGGTAGCTCCGCTTCCGCCACACGAGCGAGGCTACCTGACGTTTCCAAAGCAGCGAACCACGAGCAGCCAAGGATGACTTCTTAGGGCTTCTAAACCCACGCGGGGGTCGTCATTCATTCAGCATATGCAACACTTTGCAGCTGGGCGCACCCAGTGGGCTGTGTCGCTGCCGCCACAGCCTCCTCAAAATCGTCGGGGAGAGCTCTCGGCAAGGAAACAGAGTGAACACAGATCTTCTGTTCAAACCTATTTCCTGAGGGGCTCCATCACCGTCTGATGCTGCAGCTCCCAGTAACGAAGAGTCCTAACCTCTGTGATTGTACAGGACTTTCAGGATAATCGGCTCCTTTTTCAATAGACATCACGAGTTGGCTCATACGTACTTTCAGCAGCGAATAACACCTTAAAGCAGTTTTTAGTGTGTAAGGTGACTGATGTTGTTGCCAGTACACTCTTCCATCTCCCTTCACAGATTCGCGAACCTCCCACTGGTACTCAATCACCAACAGGTAAGTATCGGTCGACAGTGACTAGCGACTTGGAAGGTACTGCGACACCAGGGATCGCAGGCGACGTAGTACGCTCCAGATATGCCACTTGTCTCAGGCTCCTCACCATCACTGCAGAGCAGGGCAGTAGGCTGTGGCCTGTCAACGACAGCCAACACAGCTTTCAGCCGTGATGCGACGCTACTTCTGATTTTAATACAGTCCAAAGTCAGTTCACAAAGTAGAAGTGCACGACAAATTTATACAAAAACACAAAATATGTTGGTATACACTAGTCTTCACAGCAAAATGCACAATACAAATAACTTCTTCGCTGAAGTACGTGAAATATAAAATACTGCTCCTGATGTTGCATACAAATCTGCTCAGCTTACATAAAGAGAAAAATTTCGTAACACTGCAGTCAAAGATGTAGCACACACAAACGATACTAAAATGAAAGTTGTGTTCAGAGAGAAAATATTCAGAAATACGCAGTATTTTGTCATGGAAAATCATTTAATAAAAATAATTAGATTTCACTTTAACCTTTATACACCACTGAAAGTAATATTTAAAGTGCCTAGGGTTTAAGTTACCTTAGACAGGCATCAACAATAAGAAGTCTTAAAAATAATTTAACCAAAAAATCACATGTTTATTACGTAAGTCTTTTGACACATATTTACGACATGTGTGCTACCTAACGCTCATATGTCCGACGAAGAAACAGGTAGCTGAGTAAAATGGCGTGTCTCCTCCTATGTTAGCGACACATGAGCCAGTGCCGGCCGGAATTTTTAACAAATTATCATTTAAAATTTTAAGTAAGTCGGTCAAGAACTTTTCGATATTTTTCTTAATAATGTTTACCCACTGTATAATACACATTTATTTATATATGTATTTAAAAATAAGTACTTATAAGTAATCGGGTATTTCTGTGCGACGTGTCTCAAAATTTCAAGTCAATGGACCACAACTTTTACAGTTTTGCGAGATCAAACATACGCAGATTGAAATTTTATATGTAAAGATAGCTGCTGTGACTGCACTCATAAAACCAGCGCTTGATAGCGAGAATGCAGTAAGTGAGTTATTACGCGTATCCTAGCTGATTAAAGTGCCAGTAGTCAGCGATGCAAATCAAACGAACTCCACGTCTATATTTATAGTTCAAAGCAAGTGCTCAGTGCAAAAAGGAGTCCATTTACATCCATTTACACAAGTTACTTCACTGCCAGTCGAGCGTAGCTTTTTATTAATTAATTTGTGAAATATTAGCACATGACAAGAAGCATATTTGTACATTAACTTCACAATTGATGCTATACGTCGGAAACAGTCCACCTGATAAAACAGTTTTCCGATTTCGTAGCTTTCACATTATTATTTGCTGATACAATGATAATAACTTTCATCTATGCGTCCATTAAGTTCACAACCCGAGCTACACTTTGAAAACAATCCACTCAGCAATGGCATTACTCCACTATCCGCACATCCCAATTTTCAAGCTGCTTTGCACGTGACCGGAAGCATTTTAAAATATTAATTTTTGAGCTTCACGGTCCGCAATGTGCATCGAAAACAGAACGCGTCATACACCGTAAACAGGGGCCATAAAGCTGCTGCTGTAGACGCGCCAAGCACGATAAAAATAAAAATATCCCGCAAATTAATAATTTTGCTTGATGTCAGAAAGAAAGGAGGTATATCAAAATATACACGAACAGAAAAAAAACTCATAACACCAATAAGTAATTAATGTAGAAAATGGCTCAAATGGCTCTGAGCACTATGCGACTTAACTTCTGAGGTCATGTCACCTAGAACTTAGAACCTAACTAAGGACATCACACACATCCATCCCCGAGGCAGGATTCGAACCTGCGACCGTAGCGGTCGCTCGGGTCCAGACTGTAGCGCCTAGAATCGCACGGCCACTCCGGCCTGCTAATTAATGTAGAGTAATGAAATTTCTGGAACACATTTGTCTAGCGAACACATATAAGTGATTAACATTGCAAGATCACAGGTTAATGTAAGCCATTGCAAAAGTGAAATGCGGTACATCAAGAACAGGTGTAACCGCCAGAATGTTGAATGCAAGCAGACAAATGTGCATGCATTGTGTTGTACAGATGCCGAATGTCAGTTTGTGGTATGGAGTTCCATGCCTGTTCCCACTTCGTCAGTCAGTACAACAGCCGTTAATGATGGTTGTGCATGACACTGGAATTGTCTTCCGATGATGTCCCACAAGCGCTCCGTTCGAGACAGATCTGTAAAGCGCAGGCCAAGGTAGCATAGTGACACCCTATAGAGCATGTTACATTACAACGGCGGTTTGTGGGCGAGCGTTATTCTGTTGAAAAACACCTCCTGGAATGCTATTGATAAATGGCAGCACAACAGGTCAAATTACCAGACTGCGAAATTGTCCCTAGACCGTAACTCTAGGTGTATGTATAGTGTGTATAGCCCGCAGACCGGTTGGTCGTAGGCCCTCAACTGGTCCCGTTCTAACCGACCCATGGCCATTATTGGAACCGAAACAGAACCAGCTTTCGTCAGAAACCACAACAGATTTCCACCCTGTCCTCCATTCGTTTGGCATAACTAAAGTTGCAATTGGCGGTGGCTTGTGGTCAGGGGAATACACGCTACAGGGCGTCTGGCACGGAGCTGTCGTTGAAGTAATCGATTTTTAACAGTTCGTTGCGTCACTGTGATGGCAATTGCTGTTGAGATTTGTGCTGCAGATGCAGCACGATGCTCCAGAGCCATTCATCGAACACGATGGTGTTCCCCTTCGGTAGTGTCACGTGTCCATCCGGTGCCCGGTCTCTTGCAACCATGCATTCTCGTGATCACCTCTGCCAGCAATTATCAACAGTTGCTACCCTCCTGCAGAATCTTTCCGCAATATCTGAAAAGTAGTTGTATTTCAAGACTTCTTCAAACTCAATAAAGTGTTGATAATGATGTCTCTGTCGCCTTAAATGCATTATTGACTAACATCAACAGACCACATCCAGTCTCACAAGGTAACCAACGCCCACAACCGTTATGGATGTATTTAAAGCGAACCTATTAGCGCCGCTCTCATGCGACTGGCACGAAATTTTGTAAGACATCGTCTTAGTAAAATTCCTCTCAACTTTCGTTTTAGTTGCATAAGTCGTTCTTGGTGGTACGATTTTTTTTTCAGTCAGTATTTTGAAAAGGTTTTTTTTATGGTGTCTTGGGATTATCACTAAATGAAAAGGTGTTCGATGTACTAGATTTTGTTTCAAGACGAGGTACATTAAATGTCGATAGTGAGAAAGATTTAGTGCATCCGCAGATTATTAATTGTAGTAAGAAAATGTTTTATTAATATGGTTTCGTAATTTTTAATTAATTAACGAAGACCGGATTTAGATGTACAATGTCTTACTGAAAAAAATGTCAGCCTATGAAATAGATTTATTGGCTTCGTTTTGTTAGGGCTATCGGACGAGATATGATTTATTTCTTGATTTAACTTTCTCGATTTTCTGAGCTTTAAGCTATTATGAATACATAGCACGAAGCATCAAAGGTAAATGTACTTCATATCTACAAGCTAAACATATTTAAAGGTAACTTTTCTGCAAAGAAAATAGTAAGTCCATTCCTTTTCCTTTTCAATAGCATTTGCATCAAAGACTTTCACAATCGCTGACTACTGTAAACTTGTTTATTCATATAGACATTTAGTACGCTGTTATCTAGGATCCTAGTGAGAGTAGTGAAGAACTGTACAGTTCGAAACGCTCAATGCACCAAGATATCCTGATTCGTTGCAGTTTGACGATTTATAGGAATACGTAGGAAAATATGGGGCACTTCTCTTCTAATTACTGTGTATTAGAGTAAAATGTAGCACGTCCCTGGGCATTGAACATACAGTTAAGCGGAATTGTATACTGAGTGACTAAAAAAAAGGACCAGTCACCGGTTTCTACAGTTTCAGTGATTTACGACGAGTGGGAGTCGACTGTACTTCTAATGTTTTTCTTTTTTTAAATGCAGTATCCATGTTTTACGTCTACTAAGATAACCATCCTAGGCAACGAACATTACTGTGTATTCAGCTTAAGCAACGAACATTTCTGTGTATTTGTCTTCCGCTCGGTGTGTTTGATGGACTAAGTTTTGTCTGAAAACGAGGTGGAAGTCTGTGCTCTTCGATGTCATTAAAAGTATTACCAGAATCGGAGCAGCAGTGAAACACTTGCTTGTAGTATGGTTCTGCCTCACGTGAATTTGTGTTAGTAAGATTAGCGGAAGAGATCATACGGTTGTGATGCTTACACTGATCGCTTTCTACACACGGTCAAGCAAATGATAGTGTGAATCGTTACAGTGTCCTGCATACTGCTAAAGATTTTATGGGTAGATCATTGACCTCACGATACTGATAATGAGGTACTTCACCGATTTGGTACGGGTACTGAAGTCATGATCACCATCAAATAAGTAAACAGCATAAATTTAGGAAATTCTCCTAAAGGAGAGACACAGAACCATGGTATACATCCTTGAAAAAACGACAGAAAGAAACGCTGGTCACGGCCTTTGGTCTGCCTCATTTTGTGATTTTTTTTATGGTAAGTTCCTGTGGGACCAAACTGCTGAGGTCATCGGTCACTAGGCTTTGTGACGGTACGTCACACAAATTGACATTTTAGTCAAAGGAAAAAAGGTTTCTGCTTGTGTCACGTGTGAATTATAAATTATTTCAAGACTGCGTACGTGTGCGCGATGTATAAGAAAGATTAAAGAGAAGTTAAATAATGTCACCAAAAATCACAAACGGCGATGCGATGTAAAAATAGAAGAACATTCTTTTCATCTGTGTAATGAAAATGAACACGGCCAGAGACTATTGCTTTATTGAAACCTCTCCTGTTTTTGTTTCGTCTAGAGGTAGGCCGCCATTGTAGCGCTAGAAAATATTTAATGTAAATTTGGTTGTAATTTTGTAAAATATACTTATAATTGTTATTGGAAAGTGTGTATTATTAACTTAGTTGTCACCTCGCATGATCGCAACAATTAATTCTCATTAACCAAGTTTCTACAGCAGGATTTAGTCGGCCATTACGTTGACTGTATCATTTAATTAAAATTTCATGTCATAATATTAAATGTAAATGCGAGAGACTTCTCAATTTTGATCTTTCATCAATTTCAAAGTTAAAAAGCTTAGTAATAAATTTCATTTACTAAAATCCACAACTGTGAATGAGTTCAGTACGTTTCATTTTGGCCGCCTAACGGCAGATGAGATTCTCTCCAGTTTTGCCTTGCAAATAATGAACCAGAAATATTGAAAATCATTACATTCAATAAGCTCCACAATATCTCAGTTAATCTTTGTGACATTTGGTACATAAATAACCAGTATCCCCTGAGACCTATATCAATAATTACAGTTTACGTATGAATACGCATATTTTCTTTTTTAAATAGCAGCGCTCACGCAAACTTTTAGAAGGCTGTGAGTCGCACGTTGTGTTTAAAAAATATTACATCGTACGTACTTCGGGGCAGCCGATGTCCGTACGAGTGTTATCGTGGTATAAGTTAATTGAAAGACTCATGCTAGCCCACAATATCTAAAGAAATCCCAACCAAAATCATAAAATGTTATTATAAAAATAAAAAAAAAATGTAATTATCCCAGGACAAGTGGCCACACACACACACACACACACATATACAGTTATACCGTGATAGCTTACACACTACTTAATCTAACTTTAACTTACGCTAAAGACAACCCACACACACCCAACCGCGAGGGAGGACTCAAACCTCCGATCGGGGTAGCTGCGCGAACAGTGGCAAGCCGCCCAAGACCGCGCGGCTACCCATCGCGGCTGCTGTTGTGAGTTACCTCATCAGGGGAAATCAGGTTCGGGTTTAGTAATGCTGCTTAGCGTGCCGTGTGTTTACTTGACAAAGCTACAATTAAATATGAAACATACTGATTGGTTAGCTGCATCGAACAGATCTTCTTTCAACATTTTTCGACTGTTGACACTTTTACAAAAACAAAAAAAAAATGGTTGTGAATTTATAACAATTATTCATATCCCATATTACATCGTAAGCTACATGCAGCTCGACTCCAGAGTCGTAGCACTGCGAAAATGGGCACGTTTAGGTTGCATTTGTTGGTGAAATACCCACAGAAAATTTTTGGATGAGTGACTCTGTCATTACGCAAGCAACGCTAAAGTAAGGGGCACGAAAATGAGATAGACAAGCATTAATTTATAGCTACTGGGAGAAAATGGGACCATAAAAGCATTCTGCGTACCTACAGTAAATTCTAGAAAGTCAACGTAAAGAATTTGTTGTGTTAATGCCCAGCCCCAAATAAGCAAACGTTTATTCCCTAAGAACGATTTATGGAACCACAACATCCTTAGTTCATATCTGAACTTCACTCTTTCTGAATAAAGACATACTGTCTTGTCAAACGTTTCTGCAAGGTAATTAATTACTATGCGGTTTATATATAGAGCTGCAGCTGTAGATTGGCATGTGTCAACATTATACCAACTTGAAGCTATTTTAGAGAATGAATTTTACTCTGACACAAATTAAACACTAAATATTCTACTGTAATGAACTTAAATTGCTATGCAGTTACCATGAAACAGATGTATTTGACCAAGGTATTATACGAGGGCTATTCAGAAAATAGGGAACGTTCTGGCATTAAAAAAAACTAAGTACAAGAAATACATTTTTTATATACGTCGCTCGCGATTAGCCGAGCGATCTGAGGCGCTGCAGTCATGGACTGTGAGGCTGATCCCGGCGGAGGTTCGAGTCCTCCCTCGGGCATGGGTGTGTGTGTTTGTCCTTAGGATAATTTAGGTTAAGTAGTGTGTAAGGTTAGGGACTGACGACCTTAGCAGTTAAGTCCCATAAGATTTCACACACACATTATATACGTCGGAAAGAGCGACTGACATACTACTTTTCCACATAGTCACCAAACACAATGACACAATGAGGCAGTTATCACAGCAGTAGACAAGCTTACAAACACCTTCGTCGTAAAATTCTGTCGCCTGAGACTTCAGCCAGTGAGTCAAGACCGCCTGGAGTTCCGCATCGTCATCAAAGCGCTGCGTTGCAAGCCAGTTCTTCATCTTGGGATACAAGTGAAAGTCGCTTGGTGCAAGATCGGAGCCGTAGGGCGGATGAGGGAAAATTATCCATCTGAATGAATTAAGGAGTTCTTTAGTGCGGTTTGCAGTGTGAGGTCGGGCATTGATGTGCAAAAACAAAATTTTGGATGTCAGCTTTCCTCGGCATTTTTTTTTTTTTTTTGAACTGCTCTTCTTAGGCTGCCCAAAGTATGGCAGTACTGGGCAGAATTTATTGTTGCACCACGTTCGAGAAAATCAATAAGAAGCAACACTTCCCTGTCCAAAAACACTGTCGCCATCAACTTCCTTGCTGACAAGGTTTGCAAATATTTATTTATTTTTTATTTATTTATTTATTTTGTTTTGAGATGCGGGTGGGGCAGCTTGTGTGCCCCATTCCATGGACTGTAATTGTGTCTCGAAATTGACATGTTTCACCCGAGTCTCGTCATCGGTTACGAATCGGTCTAGTAATTAATCACCCCATGTTTGTGGTAGGCCACCAAAAATGTCAACGTTGCCCCCATTCGCTGTTCTTTATGGTGCTCTGTAAGTATTTTGGGCACCCACCGTGCACAAAATTTGTGATAGCCTAGCTTTTGAGTGACAATTTCAGACGACGAAGTCGGTGAAACTTGTGGAAAAGAAAGCGAAAGCTCCGTTGCTGTTAAGCGACGATTTTCACGAATCGTTTCATCAACTTTAGCGACAATATTGTCAGTCATAATGCTCGGGCGTCCACTTTTCATCATGAACGTTGGTTCGGCCATGTTTAAACCGAATGCACCATTTCCGGACGAAGCATTCAATCGTTACTTTGTTTCCGTACGCTTCACACAGTTCACGATAAATTTCTGTAGATTTTAAGTTTTTTGCCAAAAAAAAAAAAACTGCATCACAGACCGCACCTCACAACATTCGGGATTTTCGATTGCAGGGTACATTTCAAATTCGAATATCGAAAAACCAGACGCGCAGAGACGTTCCCGCTGTCACAGATGGATGCCGACTGAGCTGCCGAGCACGCACATACCAAAATATACGGCGTCAGACGGAAACGTTCCCTACTTTCTGAATAGGCCTCGTATTTATAGCTTATGGTTTTTACTTATTTTAAGGATTTCAGAACTGACCGATTTTGTGTAACCGTTGCCCGCAATGCGTCTGCAAAATCCGGGTCCTGCAAACAGCGGCAATGATTACGTGTTAAACCAACGTGGGGATAGAACTATATGAAGCGGTTCTAATTACAGCATGCACATTTTTTTGAAATTTCAGTATAAAATGAAATTTTCGTTCTTATTTGATTTACCCACTGGCTAAAGTTACTGAGGAATTGTAAATGATGTACGCTATGTACGTATTCTATTAGTGCGGGCATCTATTTAAAAGTTGCTTCTACCATTGCTTGTATCAAATTAACTGCATCTCTGCACCGAAATTTGATAATAGTATCTGTTGAAAATACTGATTAATTTCGACGTCATGTAAATTCACTATGCATTGTAGAGTACACCAGTTCCATCAGGCCTTTTTATTTAATTCGTATGAAAGCTGAGCAATGCTTTGTTATGAGTAATTTGTGTAATCTTCTCATCCATATGATTGCTAAACTCAGTTGACAGATGGCCCTACTGCTTTGGATAGTATGATAAGTAACCACTCGAATGTGTTGGTCACATTCATTTGGAGCGAGGGGCGTGTCTTTAATATTCATTTAGGACGTCGAAGCTGGCACTAAAATAACAGGTACATTTCATTAGCTTTAAATATTTAAATGTGTCAGATGAAGCTGAAATTAAAAATATTTTATTTCTTGCGCAGGTACGGTCTAACAATGGGAGTGTTCTGCGATAATTAACAGCGCTTCCAGATTAATTGGACAGACTGACATGGTGGCTATCGATTACTTCCTGGATGGAGACAGAGAATATTAGCGATACCAGGAGTCTCTTTCGCGGTGAACATCACAGACCGTGATACAGTTGCATTGCAGTTAATGAGAGCCTAAGTACATCTCACAATACCGCAAGTGGGCAATTATTTTCGCTCAGGTATCACTTTGGGGAACAGGGAGTTGGAGGAGGGCTACAGCTTTTAAAATCATTGCATTCGTTAGTTAACTTTTTGTTTCTGAAAAGATATAAATTTTACCATAAACGTCAATAAATAAGAATTAAATGAAATAGTGGAAGTTACGCTCTATTAATTTCTTACACCAATTTCATATCGTCTATAGCTGCAAGCACATTTAATTTTAGCATCAGTTTAACTAGACAAATGCATCCTATCACACTTTTCTACACTGGTATTGAAATCAGAAATGAGATTACTTGGTGGGATTTTCATCACAGCCAGCAATATAATGTCTGTAAAGAGCATCCATATTTACCTACATTTATCTTCAAACAAGAAAGACTTTTCTACTTGTAAAGTCAAGTGTAGACTGCACTAACACAGAATATGTTCTTCAGGCTTGGAAACTTCAAGTCAGCACGGCGTGGTCAGCATGCATATCAATAAGTTCAAGTCAATATCAGTGATGATAGGATAAGAGATCAAATTGAATTTAGGGACAGTTTTCTTAAAGTCCTGAAATCTTCTTGTGATCTAGTCCTCCAAACGCTTCAGGTGACCTGTAACCTTAGCAATCCCGCCCCCCCCCCCCAACCCCCCGCCCCCTTTTAACTAATAAAGGAATACGACAAAACTGTCTTCACCTACTTGCCTTGTCAATAGACCCAGGTTGCTTTGAATGAGTTTCACGTGATTCCAGATTTAATGCGCAAGCATCTTCTTTCCCTCGCAATGTCACATTCAGCTCAATCATTTTCTCAGGTGCATCATAAGACAAAATTGTCCAGAAGGAAGAGGATTTCACTGTGTGATACCCAAGTTATTTTTAACACTTTGCCCAGGCTCAACCATTTACACTGTTTGGGTAAATTACGTCCCCTCTTCCTGCCTCCATATCCTCAAGAAAAGATTTGAGGTCTCGATGGGAGAGCGCCCTTTCTCTGATTGTGTGCACGACACCAACAGTAGAACCACCTGCTTCTTCCATGGTGCTGCTTTATAGAGGATCTCCCGATGCAAAACGCAGTGAAAAAACAATATATTGCTGTCTGTATTGTGTTCTTCAAACCTGTTTTTTTTAAACTTAAACATATGTACAAACTGCCTACAGAACCCTATGGCCACGTCTGTGGCAATGCTTGCCGTTTTGTCCAGAACATGCCACTTTCCTCCCCATAGTTTACAGCACACTCAAGAAAGTCCCGAGTGATTGTTCTACTTTTCATTGACTCTAGGTCGAGTAATTCCTGTGTGATGACGAAATTTTCATTAATTCTATAGGCAGAGATGAGTAACTGTGCAATGTCTTCGTTATCTGTGCTCTAATGCATTGCCAAATAAAACCAAACAAAATCTTGATTCACACGTTCTAGAATTGTGTCAATGAGCCGCACTTTTGTCCTTCTTGAGAATGAAATGCTAGCAGATTTGTCTCTAAATTCGAGACACAAGGTACTTGCACACTCTGCAATGCATTGCTTAATAAACTCGCCATCCGAAAAAAAGGCCTCTTTGAATTAGGTGTTTCACAGGTCATCAGAAAACTTGCGTCTGTGAGGCTGTTTTGAAGTGCTGATTGTTTTGTAAATAATGATTGTTGGTTCTTCAGCCTTGTAACATATTCGCAGCTATTATTTGGTGTTTTTCGTTGGAAAGTTTGCAGCCAAATTAACTGTATTTTGTTTCGCAACGTCTTTTTAGATGGTACTCCTTGTATACGGCTTTTGTTTCTTGACATAATAAACACACTGCTTCATTCCCTGTATTAACAAGGAAATATGTGTTTGTCCAGTCTTCATTAAACACATGACATTCATGGTTTTTTTTTTGGCTGGTTCATGGTTCCAATAAAATACGAAGTTTGTATATTTGCTTTTGCATAGGAGAAGTATAAACTAAATCAACCGGAAAGGAATTATGTATCCTGCTACATCCGCTAACAAAGTTGACATTCGGCGCCATGGCTGTTGGGAGCGACCATAAAATTTTAAATGCCTTCCGGTCGCCAATATCTGCTACCGCGTCGAAAGTCAACTTGGTTTGCCCGGTTCCCATCTACACTGCGCATGGGTAATGACTTGGCCGTACTAGTGGAAACTTTCGGTCCCTCACGGGAGGGAAATCTTGGTTCATGGAGAAATTTTCTGTCTTGGTGGTCCACTGAAATATCCTGTGGACCACTATTCCGACAGATCTATACTCTGAAAACCACTGTGATGTCCACGGGACAGGGTTCGTCCCATTGTGCTAATTGTTAGTGATCCTTCCCGTTCCATTGAAGTATGGAGCGCGGGAAGAATGATTGTTCAAATGCCTCCATGTGTACTCTAATTAATCTAATCCTCATTATCCCTGTGTGAGAGTTAAATAGGAAGATGTAGGATATTACTAGAGTCATCATCAAAAGCCAGTTCTTGAAACTTTCTGAGCAGGGTTTGTCTGGATAGCTTTGGTCTATGTTCAAGAGCCTGACAGTTCAGCATGTTCAGCATACCTGCGACATTTTCTCTAAAAACATACATAGACCATTCATGCTGCCCTTCAATGCTTACGTTCAATATCCCCTGTTAGTATTGTTCCATACGGGTTGCAAATACTTGAGCAATGTTCCAGAATGGGTTGCACGAGTGGTTTGAAAGCAGTCCCCTTTTTTGACTGATTGCATTTTTTCAGTATTCTACAGTAAAGTGAAGTCTGCTTAACTCATCTTTTGTTAAGTGCACCATTATACATTTCAGAGCATTTAAACAATCTGTCATTCTTTCGACCACTTAGGAATCTTATCAACGCCTGATTGAATATTTATGCATAGATAAGTTTACACGTAGTACAGAATCAAACGCCCTTTGCAAATCTAGAAATACTGGATCCACCCGCCTGCTTTGATCCAAAGTTTCCAGCATGTCCTGTGAGGGAAGCGCGAGTTGGTTTTCGCATGATCGATGTGTACTGAATAATGCTGGTTGGCATGGAGGACGTCATTGTGTTAGAGATGCGTCATTATGTTTTCGCTCAGAATATGTTCTAAGATACCACAAGAAATCGATGTCAAGGATAAGGAACGGTCGTTTTGTGCGTCACTCTACTACCCTTCTTGTAAACGGCTGTGACTCCTGCTTTCTTCCAGCTACTGGGCACGATTTATTGTTCGAGCGATCTACTACAGATTATAGATAGAAGACGGGCTAACTCGGCCGCAAATTCAGTAGAGAATCTGGCATGGATACCATGGGACCCTGGAGCTTTGTTCAGTTTTAAGATTTCAACTGTTCCTCAAAACCACTGAAACTATCACTTAAATATCTTAACGTTTCAGTGGTATGATAATTAAATTAGGGCAGTTCTCCTGGGTTTCCTTCGTAAACGAATATTTGAAAACAGAGTTTAAATTTTTGCTATGGTATTCTCAATTTAAGTTGCTGTCCCATTCGCCAGTGGCTGGATACTACTAAATTTGGTGCATGAAGCTGTATAAAGGAATCCCAACATTTAAAAATGATGCTAGATCGTGACTCGAACCCAGATTTGCAGCTCTAAGAGGTCCCGTTAAGCGCTTCGTCTATCCAAGCCAGACCCAAATTTCCACACGTCGTCATGCATAGGCCGATGTCTACAAACTGCACTCATACATGTCATGTAATTCCCGTACAGAGAGGCATTTTAATTGAAACTCGCTGGCCACGTAATGGCCGATAAATATAATACTGTAGAGCCGCTGTTGGTAAGAAGTACGATTCATTCATGTCCGAAGGAACACTGCATCGTGCTTCTCACAAACAAAGGCCCTGCAGTATTATATTTATTGCTCACAACCCGTCCATCGCCATTCAGTTAAAATGTCTCTCATTGGTATCTATGAGTACAGCTTATAGATTTGTATGCAACCGTTTAATTACTGTCTAAGTTGCAAGGGTTAGAAATCATTTATCACCCATAACCTCGGACTTCGACACCGTAGGGTATTGGAGAATAAAATAAGTATATTTAGGAGTTACACATATTGCAATAGACATCATTATTGGACTGGGTTAAATGTGGTAGAATAAACGCTTTCTCTGTACAACACTTTTCAGGAAATGCGGGTTAGATTTTGTAGAATAAATCCTCTAAGCGATATTACCAATTCTCAAAAAGGAAGCAACGGCTAGTCGCAGGCAGAAAGGAATCATCGCTGTATAACTATTACGGGGGACATGATGTATGTGATGTATGGTAACCTGCGGCAGTATCACCTCATAAAGGTTCTGTTGTTCAGGCTCGTATGTGGTGCTGTAATCCCTCTTCCTCTTTAGTAAGTTGTTAATATTTGTTGTAGTGAATATCAAAGTCAAGAGAGACAATGGGCGATTATAACGAAGAGATGAACGCCGAAAATCGGCGAAGCCAAAGCTACAGTCCTGTCTTTAACACGATTATGCGTGACAGTGGGAAGATGACTAATCAGTTTTGCGTGTCAGAATTAATTTTGCAACGAAGTGATGCTCATAAATCTGAATCGGACTTTGTTATCATGCAACTAATTGCATCATCCCATTAAGACAAACAACAAATATTTGCTGAAAAGCGTTAAACGTTATCAGATGAGGATGACGAGCAACTTAAATAAGACAATGAATGGCGTAAATTTTCATATTAGAGTAATTCAGGCAATTTAAATTAGCACTGAAGACATAACATTTTATTTCATCCATTCACTAAGACGCCTAGGACGAAAAAGATTACAAGAAAGTAACGGTACACACCAGCAGTTGTCCTAAAACCAAACTTGTAGCGGAAATAAGTCGTAGGGGATCTCTCTGAGATCGAGAGTCTGCGATGTTGATGATAAATTGTTGAATTACAGTGCCCACATCCAGGCGCGAGCCGTCTGGACCAGTCTCCAGCGCAGGACGAGCATCATGAAACGGAAAGCATTCCTATTTAATGGCGACGATCGCTTCTAGCTACTCCTGCTACTTCGAAACTCCAAGGACTCATACCCGAATTGCGCAAGAACTTTTAATGTTACGAAAAATTTTCGATGTATCTAAATGTTCAGTCCTTGAGGTGAAAATGGCTAATAAAATTTAATCGGTGAGAGAGAATGAAACGGGATTCGTTCTTTTCTTTTTAGATCTCTGTTCCTAGTGAAGTGACACAAGAAGTCAATCCCTCGACTATGACGCGATGACAACGGAACTGCCGAATCGCGTAATATGGCAACCTGGTTTCTTTCTGCAAGGACAGGGAAAAGGTGTGTCTGATTTTCGTGGCTGGTTGATAAACTACGTGAAAACAGACCAGGCTCCCAAGGGCACTCATTCGTTTCAGGGCCTCACGCCACTCGATCGTGACCTGGCGTATGCCAGTAGTAGAAACCTTCTGAAATCAGTTGTCCACCTTAAGTAACTCAATGTAGCACGAAAACTGTCCCGGAACCAGGAAGATGATTCTCTGACTTCCCAGTGCAATAAATATACGGCTTGTAAAATTCTAATCCTAGAGCGCTCGCGAATTCATCCTTATAATTTGTATGAATTCTTAATTCAACAACTAATTAAACTTTTAGTACACGTTACCTCTTACACATTCAATCCTACAGCGCTCCTTCTCTCTCGTTCATACACTGTTCTACTCATTTGTTAAAGAAATGATGTTTGACACATTGCTTGGACAACATGGACACTGAACCAAGAATTATACCTCATTTTGTCACTTCTACTCAGTTTATAGGTGCTTTATTTTTAGTTATCATTGCAGACACTATGAATATTAATTTGTTGACCTAACTGTATCAAATGCCAAATAAATAATAATAATTGGTGTAATGCATGTGATTCAGTTGATTTATGGCTGATGTACAATATAAGGCAATATAGGGAGATAAGAGTATGAATGAGATCCGGGCAGAACAAACGCATCGGCACGAATGTCGCTGCTCTGCATTGTCGGCCAGAACTTGGGCAGATATCGACACGTTTCGTCGTTTACTACCAGTTCCTAAGATAAAGCCTTGTTTTTTGAGTTAATGAAACTTTTCCCAGTTCTGTTGCTGCTCAGTTGGATCTCCATTCACTGCACATGTTGTGTTGATTACTACCGTGATCGGTTTGTAGCAGCTGAATTTGGTATGGTTTGAATCACAAATGGCACCGCAGAACACGCCGCAGTGGCTCAAATGGTTCAAATGGCTCTGAGCACTACGGGACTTAAGTGCTAAGGTCATCAGTCCCCTAGAACTTAGAACTACTTTAACCTAACTAACCTAAGGACATCACACACATCCATGCCCGAGGTAGGATTCGAACCTGCGACCATAGTGGTCGTGCGGCTCCAGAACCGCGGCCTAGAACCGCTCGGCCACTCCGGCCGGCAGCAGTGGCTCACTCTCGCCTGACAACACTAGCAGGACTGCGTCCAAAAGACTGTTGCATAGCCATGTGTCTTGAACGAGCACTCTGGCCTGACCTATGGACATCCCCTTGGATGGGCAACCACAGTCTTTAATCTACTTGTGGCATCGGCGAATTCTTTGAGCTGTGGGATGTACAATATAATTCTCAGTACGAAGTCGTGCGGCATAGAAGTAATGGAATTGCACCTGTTCAAACGTTGAGCACCGAACGTCTTTTGCTGCGGTACTCTCAACTCTAGACTTGGCACACATTGTGTAATTAGCGAACCAGCGAGATAGTTCAACGAAGCAGGCTCCCGCCTGCATCTACGTGAACTTACAACTGTGCTAAGATAAGCCTTTACGTTCCGTGAGTAAATTAAAACGTTCCCGAAGTTTTTGTACTCATTCATTTTGATGATTTATTTCGCATAATCGAGTGAAATTTTTTGAGACAGCTAATACCAGAATACTTGGAGAAGGATGGGAAAAGGTGTCAGAGGTACCTCTACTAATAAATATTGTCGCTTTCGCCTAAGGTGTGTAACGAAAATCGATCAAAAATTCATTCAGTGTCCTGGAGCGAGAATTAAATTATTCCTATTCTTGATTACGAGAGCTGTTCACAACGGTAGGCTTGACATTTTAGTAATCATCTACCCAGTATATTTTCTCTCGTTCAAGAGGAACTGAAGTCTGGAGACGACATAAACCAGTCAGGTATCAAGCAGACTGCGAAAAAAAAAAAAAAAAAAACGCGAAGTTGTGCTTCAGTTTTATTCTGAAGCGTAACGTCAATACAGTTGCGCAATATATTTAGAAAGACTTTATGAGGATTTGAACGACTGCTTACTTACCCCAGGTCCCCTGCACCAAGTCATGATTCCTGAAGCTCATTCAATTCTACCATAAGGTTAGTAAATTGTTGCGGCCCATTTTTGGAGCAAGCAAGTTATGTGCCAGTAGCACCCAAAGTAGTATGATGAATTTCAGCTTGAGACTATGAGGAAACTACAGCTAATCAATCAAGTAAGATTTCTTGAAAGGTGAATGCAGTGGTCGTTGTCACCAGCACTTCTATGGCGACTCTAGGGTACATTTCAAGGTTCCATTTCTAGTAAACGCCACAGTCATAGTACTGCACTCGCTGGTGATGGCTGGTATTAAAAAGAACAATTAAATTGAAACACTCAGTCCAAATCCAAGATTTTTTTTGAGCCATCAGTCTTCTGCCTGGTTTGCTGCGGCCCGCCACGAAATCCTCTCCTGTGCTAACTTCTCTATATGAAAGCAGCACTTACGACCTACGTCCTCAATTATTTGCTGGATGTATTCTAATCTCTGTCTTTCTCCACAGTTTTTATCCTCTACAGCTCCCTCTTGTACCATGGGAGTCATTCTCTGACGTCTTAACAGATGTCATGTAGTCCTGTTCCTTCACCTTGTCATTGTTTTGCACATATTCCTTTTCTCTCGATTCGTCGCGGAACCACCTCATTCCTTACCTAACCAGCCTACTTAATTTTTAATATTCGTCTTTACCACCACATTTCAAGTGCTTTGATTCTCTCCTGTTCAGATTTTCGTATAGCCCATGTTTCCCTACTCCAATTCTGTGCTCCAATCGTACATTCTCAGAAATTTCTTCGTCAAATTAAGGCCTATGTTTGATATTAGCAGACTTCTCTTAGCCGGCAGTGCCCTTTTTATCAATACTAGTCTGTTTCTAATGACCTCCTTGCTTCGTCCGTCATTGCTTATTTGCTGCCTAGGAAATAAATTGCTTAACTTCATCTACTTCGTGACCATCAATCCTGGCGTTAAGTATTTCGCTGTTCTCATTTCTGGTACTTCTCATTACTTTCGTCATTCTTCAGTTTACTCTCAAAGCAGACTCTGTACATATTAAATTGCTCATTACATTCAGCAGATCGTTTAATTCTTCTTCACTTTCACTTAGGATAGCAATGTCTTTAGGAAATCATATCGCACATATCCTTTCACCTTGAATTTTAATTCCACTCGTGAACATTTCTTTTATTTCCATCATCGCTTCTTCGATGTACAGATTGAACACTAGGGCCGAAAAACTAGGTCCCTGTATTACACCTTTCTTATTCCGAGCACTTCGTTCATGGTTGTCAACTCTTATTATTCCGTCTTTGCTCTTGTACATAATGTATAATATATTATCGGTCTCTCCCTACAGCCTACCCCTATTTTTCTCAGAATTTCGAACATCGTGCACCAATTTACATTGTCGAAAGCTTTTCCCAGATCAACAAATCCTATGAAAGTGTCTTGATTTTTCTCTAGTCTTGCTTTCGTTATCAGTCGCAGTGTCAGAATTAGCCCCCTAATGCCCTTACCTTTCCTAAAGCCAAAATGATTGTCATCTAACACATCCTCAATTTACATTCCATTCTTCTCTGTATTATTCTTGTAAGTAACTTTGATGCATGAATTGTTAAGCTGATTGTACGATAACTGTCAACTCTTGCAGTCTTCGGAATTGTGTGGATGATATTTTTCCTAAAGTCAGATGGTATGTCGCCACTCATACATTCTACACACCAACGTAAATAGTCGTTTTGTTGTCACTTCCACTGATGTTTTTAGAAATTCTTATGGAATGTTATCTATCTCTTCTGCTTTATATGAGCTTATGTCCACCAAAGCTCTCTTAAATTTGATTCTAATGCTGGATCATCTATCTCTTCTAAACTGACTCCGGTTTCTTCTTCTATCACATCACACAAATCTTTCCCCTGTGAGAGGCCCTCAATGTACTCTTTCCCAACACCCGCTCCCTCCTCTGCATTTACAACTGGAATTTTCGTTGCACACTTAATGTTACCACACTTGCTTTTAATTTCACCGAAGGTTATTTTGACTTTCCTATATGCTAAGTCAGTCCTTCCGACAATCACTTCTTTTTCGATTTCTTCACATTTTTCCTATTTACTTCATTCTTCAGAGAATTGTGTTTCTGTATTCCTGAATTTCCCTGAGCGTGTTTGTACTTCCTTCTTCCATCGATAGATTGGAGTATTTCTTCTGTTGCCCATGGTTTATTGGCAGTTACCTTCTTTGTACATTTGTTTTTCTTTCCAACTTCTGTGATTGGCCTTTTTAGAGATGTCCATTCCTCTTCAACCGTACTGCATACAGAGCTATTCCTTAATGCTGTATCTATAACCCAGGAGAAATTCAAGCGTATCTCGTCATGCCTTACTACTTCTATATCCCATTTACGAGCGTATTTCCGTATTGATTCGTCCTTCACTAATCTCTTAAACCTCAGCCTACTATACATCGTGATCTAAGTCAACAGCTGCTACGGAGTATGCCCGACCATCCAGTACATGATTTCGGAATCTCTGCCTGATCATGATGTAATCTGACTGATATTTCTCGTATCACCTGGCCTTTTTCAACTATACCTGCTTCTTTTGTTATTCTTCAGCAGTGTATTCGCTGTTACTAACTGAAATTTATTACAGAAGTCAGTTAGCCTTTCTCTTCTTCCATTCCCAGTCCCATGCCCACAGTCTCTTGTAATCATTTCTTCTACTCCTTCCCCTAAAATTGCATTCCTGTCCTTCTAGGCTGTTAAACTTTCAACTAAGTTTACGTACCGTATTACCCTTTCAGTATCCTCATATTCTTTCTCTATCTCCTCATCTTCAGCTTGCGATGTCGGCATGTATACCTGAACTACCGTTGTCGGTGTTGGTTTTCTGTAGATTCTGATAAAAATAACTCCATCGCTGAACTGTTTAAAGTGACACACTCTCTACCCTACCTTCCTATTCATGACGAATCCTTCTCCCGATATAAGATTTTCCGCTGTTGTTGGTATTACCCTATACCCATCTGACCAGAAATCCTTCTCTTCTTCCCATTTCACTTCACTGACGCTTACTGTATATAGATTGAGCTTTTGCAGTTTCATTTACTGATTTTCTAGCTTCCCTGCCACGTTTGAGTTTCTGCATTCCACGCGCCGACTGGTAGAATGTTCTTTCGTTGGTCATTCAGACTTTTTCTCATGGTCACCTCTTTCCTGGCAGTCCCCTTGCGGAGATCCGAATGGGGGCCTATTCCAGAACCTTCTGCCAATGGAGAGATCATCTTGGTACTTTTCAAGTTACAGTCCACATGTTCTGTAGATACATCTTATGTGCCTTTAATACAGTGGTTTCCATTGCCTTCTGCATCCTAAAAAAAAAAAAAATGGTTCAAATGGCTCTGAGCGCTATGGGACTTAACTGCTGAGGTCATCAGTCCCCTAGAACTTAGAACTACTTAAACCTAACTAACCTAAGGACGTCACACACATCCATGCCCGAGGCAGGATTCGAACCTAGGACCGTAACGATCGCGCGGTTCTAGACTGTAGCGCCTAGAACCGCTCGGCCATCCCGGCCGGCATTCTACATCCTCATACCATTGATCACTGCTGATTCTTCCTCCTTTATTGGCAGTCTCACATAACCGTTGGCAGAATGAGGGTGACTTCTTATGCCGGAAGTCTTCGGCCGCCAGTTTTGACTGTTAATCAAAATTTGAGCTGTGGTATGTTTATAACCCGTGACTGAGGACTTTTTGATTACTACCCTTAGACCAAGGGTAATAGCCTACTGCTGCAAGATAGTGGACCTAATCTTGCTGCTCTAGTGGAAAAAATCCAAGAATGTGCAAACAGCCGAGTTGTGGTTTTATAACCCCATCACTTCCCCTTCCCTTCTCCAGCCAGTCACAGCCTAGTAATCTAGGGGGCCACTAAAATCAAATTGGCAATCAGCATTCGAGATAGCAGAACTAGGCAAGTTGTCGTTTGTACCCCTCCACCAGTCAGAGCTTAGTATTTTAGCTTCCACGTCACTGAAAGAGCAAACTATAGTGAAATATAACATGAAACAGCCCCAGACTATTGATCTATGTGCGCTCAAAAACAGCCAAAGGACCAGAATTATTTATCAAACAGTTACGACCACAGTATTTCAGATTATGGCAACCTATTTTACACAGTTACCATCACTGACAGAATTCAGCTTTACGATGGTGCAGGGTAGGTGCTGAAAGGTGCAGTCGCATCAGTGATGAAGAGCACAGCTGCTCTTCTCCCATGGGAGAGCAGGATTCTGTCTTACCTGAATCAACATGTTTTCATTGTTTTGATTATTATTTTGTTTCTGGGGTACAGCAATGGTCCCAAGTTTCGTCTATGATCACAAACCGGAGCAAGAAATATTTTTGGTGGCTCTGAAAATGGGACATATGCATTCTTATGCGTTTTTGATCCAGCATTTAGAGTCGTGGCACCAACCAAGCAGACAATTTTCTTATATCCAATCCTACTGTTAAAATTGGATATACCAATTCATAAAACATCACTACAGCTTGAGCAATTTCTCTTACATTCAGTTGGTGATCCCCCACCAACATTTCATGCACTTTTGAAATAACTTTTGCGATAGTGGTCCATACTGTTGGGCGACTACGCCGATCATCACCTAAGCTTTCCCGACCAGAATTAAACTCATTTGTTCTCTTGGAAACAGCAGAATGTGAACCAGTAGAGTCCGCCAATGTGTTATGAAAATCGGCACGAATTTCGTTCACTTTAATACTTTTCTTTACATAGCACTTAATCACTAATATATCGTCGATTGTTTCCATGTTTACAAATTAGTAGAAGGTAACGAGAAAAGCGAGACGTTCGCACCATGGGTCCGTAACCAGAAAACTGGCGCGTTATTTGTTCACTCCTAAGGGATTACGTATTATCATGGGGTAACCTCGTTGCATTAGCGCTGACATCTTAGTATGATTCCGCGAACTTTTTAATTATCCTCGTGTGGTATGCCAAATCGCATAACGAAGGAAACGAATCCCCCTCGTTCTTTGCATCTCACTTGAGCATTAGGACACATTTATGGCTCGTGACGAGAGGCAATTTTAATTCCACTTCTAACACCTGGATAGGATGAACAAGTCGCCCTCACTAGCTGCTTGGGAAGGTTCTTGGAGTGGCTGACAACAACCGACTTTTATGGTTCTTAGAGTTGAGCCAGCTCTCTACTCCCTCCACCTCTGATAACCTGGTCCTCCAGGAAGACGCTACCTAACAGGCTAGCCTGCTACGGCAACACATAATTTGTATAATTCTTGACATCGTGAAGGCCTACGATCCTACATGGAGACACGTTGTACCTGGACAGCTCTACGAATATGGGTTTCCAGGATATCTTTGTTAGATCTTCCCCCTCAATACGCTATTTTAGATATCGAGTCGGTGACTTACTCTCTGGCTGCTTTGAGAATTAGAACGGGATGTCTCAAGATAGTGTTTTGAGTGTGACTGTCTTTAGGAGATATGTTGACAGTATAATGTCTACAGTTGACAACTCCGTCTTTTGTTCCTCTTCGAGCCCAGCAGCAACAACTCGTCAGTTGCAACTGACTAAGCGATATTTGGAGGACTGGGCGGACCCTAGACCCTAGACTCAGTATCTTGAAATGTCTTAGCCACATTTCCTGTGGAGCAGACGAAATTTGTCTACCGCACTTTTCCAGGGCCTTCATGCGACATTGATTTGAGTCTGCAAGGCCATATTATTTAAGGATGTTGGACTTGGAACACCGGTGGCGATTACAACCAAACTCATGCCTTGCCTTTTGGCTGAGGCTAGTGAGCTGCTGTTTCACATCAGACAACGACTCGTCATGGTGCGATGGGCCTATAAAATAATGCAAATGTTGAACACACCTGGATACTATACTGTTGCCCGGTCTTCAATGGAAAGCTTTCTTCATCATGGACAATGAACAACGAGGCAACATGCTTTTAATTCACGTGAAGGATTGTCATTTAGGAATGAGTGTGGTTGATTTACAAGTCTTACACCTAGTTTTAACATATCTGCAGTTTGGCTCCTGCAGAGGCGCAGAATTAACTTAAATTTAAGAAAGATTACTCTCCAGATTTTACATTTCAGTACCTGTTATTCAGCAATACAGGCAGGCATCACAGTTTAAAAGTTGTATAGACTGATAATAAGGGGACTCCCACCCTTTAGCTATTCAGCAGTGTTCCCGGATTGCGACTAAATGAGTTCAGTAGGTTACAACTCAGCTTCCTTTTTCAAGCTTGCAACAACTTACCCAGAACCTACTGAATTCATCTACTGTAATCCACTTTTTCAGGTCTAACTCACTTTACTACATTTAAGTTACTTAGAAAATTAATAAAAAGTGAATATTTTTTGTCTCTTTTTCATCAATATGCAAAATAATTATTTTTGTCAGACAAAAGGTGAACATAAGAAAATAAAATGTAATATTCTTTTATAAAAATATAAAATTTTTATAAAGAAATACAAAAAATTTAGAAAATGATACTTAGTATTGTTTTATAACTGGTGAATATGATAAATATACTCCAAACCTAAAATTTTTCTAATTCTTTCTTCTTGAGCAGGCATCAGATTTTCATGATCTGTTGTTTGTAAATGTTGTTCAAGATAAGGCTTAAGTACAGTTTTACCATGTTCATATATATAAGGTTACCACAGCTCTATGGTGGCCGAGCGGTTCTAGGTCCTTGAGTTTGGAACCGCGCGTCCCCTATGGTCACGGGGACAAATTCTGCATCAGGCAAGGATGTGTTTGGTGTCCTTAGGTTGGATAGGTTTAAATAGTTCTAAGTTCTAGGGGACTGATGACCTCACATCTAAAGTCCCATAGTGCTCAGAGCCATTTGAACCATTTTTGAGCACAGCTCTATGCATCAGCTACTCAGTTTCAGCTACTTTTTAAGTATTCTACTTTTTTAACCTTTTTAAATTACATCTACTCTTACATGAATCTCATGGGGTTTTCCCTCTCTAATCGAAGCAGAAAATAAAATGTGTGCAGCATATGAGAAGAAATATTCTATAACAGAAATTTTCAGAAATAAAGTAAAAGTAATAATGAAAGATCTGGATTATGGTTACTTACAGAAAATTTAAATAATAATAATCTTATTACAAACATTTGCAATATTATCTATACAAATGGAGAACAAAAATCAGAAGAATTTAAACGAATTGCAGAACCATTATGTGACTACATTATGATTGTAAAAATAACAGATTTTACAGATTGTGAGAGAGAAATGAAAAATAATAAATTTATTGTAAAAAAAGAAATTTTAACAGTTTCTTAATATCTAGGTATTCTAAATTTAATTTGGCCAGACATGGAGTTAAAGCAAAACTCCCTTATTCACTAGATTCTAATGTCCAAACAATTAAGAGTACTAAATAAATTGTTAATAAAGATAGACACTTATTAAACAACAATATAAAAATCCTATCGCCAATTCCTTATAAAATAGAATTATTACTTTTAAGAGAATTACCAGATATTTTAGAAGAACTTAAAAAGTAACATTATTATTTATTGGATTCATATATAACGGAGGATTTGGCCAGAATTTTTAATGGAGAAGAAATTGTCAATAATTTTAATTTTCTAAATCACAGAATGTAAAGAAGACTGTAATGCAATAGTAAACAACAATAATCCTGTTGGAAAAGATTGTTGAACTTCAATTAGTTCTAATTCTAGAGTAAAAATATACAATAAATATATTTGTCAAATAACAAGTCCTGGAGTAACCACTTAATACATTTTAAATTGTCTGGGCACAAGATTAAAAGAAACAAATACCCCTACATTAGCTAAAGAAAAACGAATTACAAACCTGGAAGCAACCATTTATAATTATACTAACCCAGATTTCCAAAATAACAATAAATCGATCCATTAACAGTTTGTTTAGAACGAATAGCAAATATTTAGAGAAAGCTCCATTTTTTTCTGTTCCAATAGCTAAAATGTGATGAAGTTAACAAATGCTCTACAAAATACTTATTGTCTTACTTACAACAATCTCTTTTCTTATGTCTATTATGATACCAAGAATATGAAAAAAAGAAAGGAAAACAAATAAAAATCCGAACAGAAAATAAAGAACAAAGTGAAAACTTACTTAAATTTGTTACATCTGGTTGTAGCCTTCACTTGGTACCTATTAACAGTACAGAAATTTTCGAAGAGACTGAGAATATAATTTCTGTAAAACAAACATGACTTATAAAAAGTGGAGGCACATAGTTTTCTAAAACTAAGTCTCTATTTCCTACAATAACAAAAGAAATAAATATCGAAGAATTAGGATTAACTTGCAGAAAAAAAGTAATTGTTCCATTTGGGTGTAGGAAAGGAATAAATATAACCAATAAATATAACCAATTAACTTTCTCCATTTTCTACTAAGGAAATTAAATAAGTATGTTTTGAATCAACTAAGAAACGGGAAAGACAACCAGAAAATTTAAGGATAGAAGAAAGAAAAGTACAATATTTGGATAAAACACAATCTTTAAAAGAAGAACACAAAAATATTTTGGAGATCGAACAGAAAATAAGTGAAAAGGAAGAAGAAATAAAAGAATATTTTATACAACAGTGGATAGATTTTCCAATTAGTGGAGTTTTAAAGTTATGCTTTTGAGGGAAATGATAAAAACAAGTATCAATATGTTGATGTTTTGGGAGAAAAATGGTAAAAAATCTGTATATTTTATTAAAGGTACAGATGAAATATATTTAAAGATGTAAACAAAGGCAGTAAAATTTAATAAAGAGTAGGATTTATTTGGATCCAATACAACAGTTTTAGACAGGAGGGAGGAATATTTTATTATCCTAAAGAAGAGCCATTTTTCGAAATAAAAACAGATAATCTTCCAATTTCAAAGAACACTCATCTCCTAAAATCATTTACTCAAAAACATTAACGATTTTCGAAGACAAAGTGAGTCTACAGAATAAAGAAGAAGATGAAGAAATAATGGGAAACATAAAAATGGGTCAATATTAAGAAATATAAAAATTAAAGTCTGTAAACGATTTGAAGAAAGATTAGAACAAATTATTTCTAAGATTAGAGTTAGACCAGAAAACGTGGATTACATTAGATGAATTCAGTACATTCTGGGTAAGTTTTCTTTTTCTAGTGAAGGAACGAGGGAAACAAGTGAATGAGCTAGAAAATGGAAACTGAGCCAAAATCTACTGAATTCATCTACTACCTTTTCTTCAGGATTTAACTTCCCCATGAATATTTACTGCAGAGCTCTGTGTGACCATCAAAGTGCTTGAGTATCTGAAGCGTTTTCACGGCAAGAAGAGACAGCTTTCGCTACACTTGTTCGTCCTCTGTTAGAATATTGCTGTGCGGTGTGGGATCCTTACCAGGTGGGATTGACGGAGGACATCGAAAGGGTGCATAAAAGGGCAGCTCGTTTTGTATTATCACATAATAGGGGAGAGAGTGTGGCAGATATGATATGCGAGTTGTGATGGAAATCATTAAAGCAAAGACGTTTTTCGTCGCGGCGAGATCTATTTACGAAATTTCAGTCACCAACTTTCTTTTCCGAATGCGAAAATATTTTGTTTGGCCCAACCTACATAGGTAGCAGTGATCATCAAAATAAAATAAGGGAAATCAGAGATCGAACAGAAAGGTTTAGGTGTTCGTTTTTCCCATGCGCTGTTCGGGAGTGGAATGGTAGGGAGATAGTATGATTGTGGTTCGATGAATCCTCTGCCAAGCACTTAAATGTGAATTGCAGAGCAATCAAGTAGATGTAGATGTAGATGTGCAATCCTAAATCATCTACTACACACCAGCCAGCACAGGGCCGTGAAACGGTATGACGAAGGCGCTGGCCCATGCTCCAAAGGAAAGAACAGGCGGCGCCACATCTTCAGGAGGATAGCGTTCAGCACCCCCTGACGACGCTGATTTAACCAGCCATCCATCGGTGGTCGGCCCTGTTAGGTCGCAGTCTTAATGATCATCAATAATAGAAGCCGAATTCTGCGAGTAGTAATAGTAGCTAAAGGGCTTGTATGCAGGAGGCAAAGGAGCACAGGAATCAACAGAAGTTAACTTTACTTTTATTTTAGAAATAAAGAGTTCCACTGATCTTGAAGTGATTTGTACAAATGATTTTGTATTACTGCTGCCTGCCATGGTAACTTCTCTCTTTCCTTGTTTGTGTGGGTGCTACTTCCCACAGTAGCCGACTCAACAATGGCGTTCTTGTTCTCAGCATCATTTTACAATTCCCGATGCTTGGGGGAAAGAGTGCAGTTTTGATTTGTTTTATTTTTCACTTGACATCAGTAGACTCTTCCTTTACAATTAGCCGTCCTGATTTCCCTTTCTATAGCCTATGGGATGTGGAACCATGGGCGAATATTTTAGAGTGTTTGGAACAGACGAGTGAAATGCATTTCCTTCAAAAGTAGCCTTACCAGCCTTACAATTTACGCCCCTTTCCTCTCCGTTTGAGTTCCAGAGATACTCTTAAAATGTAGTGAATCCCGAGTGCTCCTGGTCTTGAACTTGTCCAGTAAAACAACATATCAAGAATTAAGAACATTCCAGGTTTTTCTGTTTCATTCGACTGGCTAACCGAGCAGGGCAACCCCTTCCTTTGTAAAAAGAAATGAAACCTCATCCTGAGCTGACGAAGGCAGTCTGGTTTCTTGGAGGCACTCTTCCTGCAGACTCCAAAGTATGGTTGTTTCCTTATAATATGATTATAGCGTAAATCAACTTGCGTTGTATGAATTATATTGTTAGGCAGAAACGAAGTTATCAGCACATTCATGTTAACTTACTAATCCATTATGCATCTCGTAAAATAAAAAGCCAAGTCAGCTGTACGCTTAATGTATAGTATTTTGCATGGTCAATTATGTTTTTTCTATAGTATTCGAGTGTGGAAGCCAATATATTGGTGTGCATCTTAATATCTTGTTTTCACAATCTGGTCATCCACAGTATCTATCCATGTAGTAATGTTGTGGTATCAGGGTTGATATGTTTCCCGTTCTGCATCTTCCCTAAATTATCCAAAGCTGTTAGTTCAGCGGAGTGTTCTGAATACAGTCTTAAAGACAACGAAAATCCGATACTGGAGCTGCCGAGGTGAATTCCGTGGATGGCGGTGCCAATTTTATTTATTTATAATGTTGAAATCTATTATAATTTTTCTGCTGACCGCTGTCATCTAGTTTATAATTCAAACACGGACCTGTATGAGGAGCATCTTCCGCTGAAGTCACACCATTTGCGAACTTCCTACTCCATTCGTAGACTTCCTGGTTTGACAAACATGCATCACCATACCGAACCTTCATTCGTTGATGAATTTCAATGGGTTTCGCACCTTCACTACGTGGCCATCTTTATACTGATACTGCGACGGTATGTGTGCATCTGCACTACGCTGCCACCTACAGGGCATTTTGCACAGTGTTTGTAGTACACTAACCAACTTACAGGACAATGGCGCGAAATTTGGGTTTGTTATTACAAATTTAAGTTTTTCATTTGACGCACCCTCATATTAGGCATACACCACATTAAAGTAGTTAATTAAGTGTACACTGCAAACGAAGCAGTTAATGTGTTACCTTTTTGTAGACAACTAGTCGTCTGTTTGTTGCACGCCTGAACTACCAGCAGTGATTGTGTGTGTGGCTGTGTGTGTGTGTGTGTGTGTGTGTGTGTGTGTGTTTGTGTGAGCGTCTGTATGTGTATGAGAGAGAGACAGACAGGGAGAGAGGGGGGGAGAGAGAGAGAGAGTACGTGTGCAGGTTTTACAGGGCTGTCTTAATGTTCGTCTTTTCAGTTCATGGTTTCATACGTTTGGGGCCTTTATCCACACTGGTCAAATAAAACTTTTGTACAGGCGTTAATGACCTTGTCATCATGCATGTACTATATCATCATGTTATTTGTAATGAGAGAAGAGGGTAGGCCCAATGAAAACAAATGATGTGTTTTGTGTTCCACTGATTTGATAAACTTAACAAAACAATGTAAACTGTTGTTTGAGTTATTCTTATTCTGCCAGAGTTTTTGGGTAAAGGTCACTGATCATCAGTTTTGGTTAACAATAATGTCATACAAGAACACAGTATTAAAAATGCAATACAGTAAAAGCACAATATAATGCTGTTGTCAAGGGACATGTTTATAGTGTAAGCACAGTACATCGAAAGTGAAACTTCAAAAACAGTGTTTAAATTTAAAATCAATTAGAAATAAAATATTTAAAATTTTTCCAAATACAGTATTCAGATGAACTTCAATCAACCGGTAACCAGACTAGTAACATCAAAATAGCACCAAGTAAAATATGTACTTCTGTGCACTCTATAAAATAAACTAAAAATATATGTATGTACAACGTTTTCAGCAGGATAGTGTAGGTTCATTTTCACCTGATTTAAAGAAGTCAACCATCATTTTAGGTGAACCATTTCTCTCATCAACTGCTACACCTTAATATTCTTTTGGTTTACTTTGTATCTGTATCCATGTAATATCCATTATTTCACGAACACTGGCAATCTGTTCTGTGTGCTCTTCTTCTTCTTCTTCTTCTTCTTCTTCCTCCTCCTCCCCTTATCGACGACCACTATAACACGCAAATTTCAAACACCACCACAATGTATTTCTCATCTATGACTTGTGTCATCAGGCATTTCCCCCTCCCTCTATACATATTCTCTGTATACACAGCCACGGTATATCTGACACTTACTGTGTATGACATGGTAAACCATGCATCTTCACACATTAATTAAGAATTTAAGCATATAGTATTATGCAATGCATTTTATAAGAAGCTGAGTCCCATTACCTCTCTGCGAACTGCTACTTCATTGTGAGACCTAAGTTTCTCGTAACATATACAGTGTTAAAATAGCTTACAGGAAGGCAGCCAGTAGACATCGTTGAAATTTCCACAGGAGCACACCGTAGTATATTTTAGCAAAAACTTCATTAGTTTCTCTATTTGCATTGCATCATGGAATCTCACAAAGATGGCAGGAAACTGGTTCTGAGAGTCCCCTTTAGAGTTTGGGAGACACCGCAATATATAATTCCCCCGAACTACTTAAGCTATTCCTTTTCATCGGCATTCACCCATTTCTATGTGCTGCCTCATCAATGAAATCCAAACATGTTGAGTATGTTAGAATATTGTATGCTCACTCATCACAAGGAAATTTCATGGGATGCATAGGGAAACATTTATGCCATACAGGATCTGAAGAGTGTGAAATTCCCAGTGTTCTAGCCTGTATATTTGAATACTTCGTCACTAATAATAAAATGAAATATCTCCTCATGTGTGCCACACATTCTATTTTGAAGATACCTTCACTGGTGTATGTATGGAAATAAATCTGTCGTTGAGCAATAATCTGCAAAAGCTTTTTCTGTTTCATTTCTTCTACAGTATATTATTTTCTAGCTGTGTCATAATGGTGTGATTATCTTTATGAAGCTCATTATTTTTTTCATTGCGACATATGGTAGTAACACAGTTATTGAAGTGTGTTAGAATAGTTGCATATACAGATTTGGTAACATGATTATTTAATTTATTTTCTAAGTATGGTTTAATAACTGGATCATAGCCATTTGCAGGCTCTTTTATGTCTACTGATCTTCTACGGAATGTGATGTAATTCTTTTAAATTGTTTTACTACATTTGGCTGAACATTTTCTAATTCTCCATAATTTACTTTCGTGGTATTTTGCTCATTTACCTTATTTCCAAACATGTCCATTCATATGTTTGAAAATATTATTGGATTTATAATTATCAGAGAATTACTTTATTGCAAGTACTCACATCTGAGCACAAATGACTTTGCTAAAATATTCTATTCTCTAGAAACTCTAATGTAGTTCAGTTTTTTCTGAAATTGTTAACTAATTTATTAGGTATGTTGCCACCAAATGAATTGAAAACAATATTTGGATTGTATGATTTATTTTTATTTTATACAGTAGTAACAAATACAGTGCATGGTACCATCATCAGATCTATGTAAATGTACTGTTTTTCAATCCTTTAGTAGGGTTTTCTGTCTCTAAATTAGTTATAGTATTGGAATACATTAAAATTATTTTTTTGGAATTTTATAGCTGTGCACTTTTTTCCAAATGCTTGGTTATGCCTGTTTTGACTTCCAATTATTTATTATCTTTCTTTTTATTTATAACTGTGTTTGATGCAGCAGCTGCTCTGCCAGCTAATGAACAAATACCAGCAAAATATGGTAATGCTGCGAATACTAAAGGAAGAAGTCCTCCTTTATGTTGTGTTAATTCAGAGCCTTTTATTTATAACTGTGTTTGATGCAGCAGCTGCTCTGCCAGCTAATGAACAAATACCAGCAAAATATGGTAATGCTGCGAATACTAAAGGAAGAAGTCCTCCTTTATGTTGTGTTAATTCAGAGCCTTCTTTCTTTTATGATAGATATTCAATATTTATGTTCAGTACAGGTACACCTAATGTTACGATCAAATTTAAGCCAGTTTCTTTTATTTCTCTTTCTTTTCTCAATATCAGTTAAAAATACTATACAAATTTACATTATTAAGCTAAATTTTAGTTCCTTTAGTTTTAGTTTTCTCACTAGGTAGCAATTTTTTACCAATATTGAGGTTATCTACCCATATAGATAAAAATTCTATGAGAATAGGATATTTTAGATAGCACTGAAATGTTGCTATTGAAATATTTATAACTCTCTTTTATATAGCCCTGTAAAGTCTTCATTGAAGTTTCCTTCATACAGGATATTCTCATTCTCAGTTTATTTCTGTTTATTTCAGTGACATGACTTCCTGGATCCTGTATATGTCTATGACAACAATCTCTAATAACCTTATGTAATTTGTTATGGTCTCTTGTCTTTTCACAATTATAATAATGTCCGAATGGTCATTCAATAAATTTTACTTTTCAACTTACCTGTTTCATTCTGCTCATCAAGTCTGATTTCTTTTCTTCATGAAACTACGACAGATCTTACAGATTCAAGTCTAAAATTTCCAGTTCCTAATTTTATAGCAACATGTCCACAACTAGTCATTCCTAAACATAATGTTGTAGTTGGCAAATTACTTAAAGCCCTGTTTACTAATTCTTTTCCATGTATTTCACTCTTCCAAATTATGTGGCAAGTTATTCAAAAATCTAATCAGCTGTGGTATTCATTTTCGGTTATTGATGATGAAATCACTGAATTTGCTTGTTAACAACTATGTTATTTCTATTTTTTCATTAAGATAATTTTTATTTCTATCTAATGCTTCTCCATGAATTTTTGCTAATCTACCAATTAATTTCTGTACATCATTCATCCACATGTATTCAGTTGTTTTTTCTATATATTTTTAATTAAGCCTACATGTGCTCTGTCATTGTAAATCTTAATTCTGGGAAATAGACGGTAACAATTTCTTCTACTGAACTTTTCTTTTTTTCTTTTTACTTGGTTTTATTTTATTTGCATTATGATCAGACCATAATGGCCCTTAAATTTACAATATATCTGCATAATCTGATAAATCAACAGTATCACATTTGGTCTTTAAATCATCTATACAACACTTTTAGTTAAAAGATTCATCAGATTATCTATAGCTTCAGAATGTTTTTCACCCATTTTTATCTTGATGGAATTCAACTGGCAAATAACTGACAACTTTAATTGAACTAACAGGTTTTAATCCAAAAATTTTATCTTCATTACAGTTAATAGACTTTAATATTCTTTCACTTACGTTAATTTTTTAATGGCCACTCTCTCTATACTCTTTATTGTGTAACTTTCTTTCTGTTTTTCTCTTCCTCTTTATGCATTGTGCAACTTGTATTTCTGATTCACTTAATGTGTAATCAAACTGTGGACTTTCATATTGTGTTAACATTATTTCCTTTTGTTCATATTTACTCAGTGCAACTTGTATTTCAGATTCAGTTAATGTACAATTGGACATACTAGAGTTATTGTCAGACCATTCCTCCTGTTGGCTTCAGTGTCCTGTAAAATTTACATGATATAGAGCTACTTCTTTTTCAGCTTCTCAATTTTCTTCGACATGTTTCAGAAGATTATCACTTAATACTTCAGTTCCTTGATTTAGGCGCTCGATTTCATCAAGAACAGGCTGATCTCATTCGTGTTTGTTTCATATTCTGTTTCGTTTGTTGTTTCCACAGCCTGAATCATTTCTTTAGTTCTTAACTTTTTTCATATTTTGTTTAGGTTTTGTAACAACTCTTGGATGATATTTTGTAACATTTAGTATAGACAAACAGTTGAGAAATCATTTTTACATTTAACATTTAGATGTTGAACAAAAATCTTTAATTTGATGTCTGTATATATTCTCATTTCGCTTCCTAGTTGTATCTATTGTAATAAGTCAAATCGATCCTCATTACAACTTATACTATAACGTTCCTTAAGATTATCAAGCTTTAAGTATCCATCAACAAACCCATGGTGAAAAGACTTAGATTTTTTATCACATTCTCTAAATAAATTTTAAATTATACAGATTATTCTTCACTAACTGTTATGGTATTGTTAAATTTCTCTGAGCTCAATAAAAGCAATCTGTTCGCTTATGTCTGTCACTGGTAACATATTTTCTAACCACATCCTGATTTTCAGGAGTGAAATAAACGAATACTACAATCTAATTATCTTGACATGGATCCAGTAATATGGTTTCATCACTATTTTCAACAGAAGTAGAAATCTTCTCATTATTTTTGTTTTCTAGTTTTTGCATGCTTTTATAAATTCTTGATATTATGGTTGATCTAAAGTTTTACAGTAAAAAACAAAAAAATTCATTTTATTCAGTTCAACTGTCCCAGAGCTAGTATATAATTTTCAATCATTAATATCGTTTTTGCACATCTTCTTGGCCCTTTTATTGCACATTGATTATAATTAGGCATGAGCTTTCCCTACTTGTTTTTTCCTTTTATTCTCTGGAATTCTTATTTTTCGTTTGGAATCAGTTTTCATTTTATTAATAATATTCTTGTTAGTAGTAAATGAGTCACCTATTTCAGTTGAGTGGTAAGTTATCTATTCTAAAAGAACTGGCTGTACCTATATGAGCTGACATAGTAATGTTGCATTACTTGGTTTTCAAATAACCTTTTTAACTCCAAATATTAAGTTGAAAAATAATGAATTCTATTATGACAGAGAGACAGTTGAAATTACTATTGGTCAATATGCTTTGAAAAGCTTAGATAAATTTACTCATTGGTAAATGCCTAATATTCACATGAAGACGTATGAAATTTTAAATAGAGTTATTATTGAGATGTTAAATTGTATATGGACAAATATGATCATATTAGAAGGGTGTTTCGATTTAGTGGGCAAACTGTTGTTGCTAATGAAAAGACCGTTGCCAGCTATATTCCTAAAATTATTTCATTCAAATTAATCAACATGAATTTTAATTTGGCTGCAGGAATGTTTGTGAAACACACTGATCACCTTCCTCAAGAAACTTATATTATTGCTTCAATCAAGTCTAATGCTGAACTTGGTGGACCACTAGCTTATGAACCACATTATCCTGTACATATTCCAGTTCACAATAAAATTAAAGATTTAGATACAACTATAACTGATGAATATAATAATTTAATGGACTTCAGTGGTGCCTGTGTGACAGTTGTTTTAGAAATGCCAATTAGAATTTGATCCTTATAAAATGAAAAACTTTGAAAGCTGTCAGTTTTATTCATTCCCTGTCAGTGAGGAATATAAATGTAACCTAAACATTCCTAACGAGAACACAGAAATTAACATCCACATAGGAGATGGATGGCTCCAAGACAGTGAATTAACATCAATTTAGGAGGTGGTTGCTTCATTCTAATCATGCTCAATTCTAAAGAAACTTTAAGACTTTTAAAACTGATATATCAGAGTACCCAACATATGACAGAAAATCCAAGAAAAATTTCATCGATTGTTGTGTGGCAAAGCTATTTGATTTTATAACTATACAGAAAGGAAATAATCGAAATAATATTTTATCTAGTACAGAAGATCCTTTTATTTCCTCATGATATTTGTTGCACTTGACTTAATCTCTTGCTGATAAAATAGGCAAGGAAGGTATTACACTTAGCAATGGAAAAATAATAAGCAGTGAAAATGAGGTGCTTCATCCACTTGAAATTCTTGATGGATTTTTCAAAGATTATAAGGTCACATCTGCAGAAGATCTTTCTGTAATTTTTACATGCTCTTCAATTGCTAGAGATAATATTCTAGATAGTCTGATTACAATGTTGTGGGATTTTAAATATAAGATGATCTTGCAAATGAAGTTAGGGTTGTTGTAGGATTTGTGGAGATTTCGTGTACCTATAGTAAAGTATGAACATAGTTATGAGCTTGAAAATTTTTAAAAAAACAAGAAATTTAGTGAATCATTTATGAATAAAAAAAGTGGAATTCGCTGCATTAAGTGGTAAGAAGAATTGTTAGGTAGTAAAAATTTCTATAACTGAGCAGAATCTGATATCCCTTTCTTCATATTTGTTACATTTCTGACAAATTAACCGAAGCATCTGTTCATTGATTCATCATTATTTGACCATGTTAAATTACTCACACTGTATCTTAAGAATGGAAGAAATTAAATTTCTCTGCAAGATATGTGGAACTTAGCTGCATCAAATAAGCTTTGGGATCTTTCAAAGATTTTAGATGAGTTACACAGTTGAAAGGGATTTTTTGAATGAATGTATATCATTTCATAACAAATTATCCAGTTTATGTCATAAATATGATTTCTTTGAAAGAATGGAACTACCACTGAAGAAACAACAATGAAATTTTGTGCATCCTTTAATGATAAAATTCCTGTAGATTCCATCGCTTATGTAATTATGGGTAGAAAGAAAAATATGACACATGCTACACAACACAGAAAACTAACTGAAAATTTTAATTATATTTACTTTGCGTATCAAGATAGATTAAAAACTTTATTGTGTCAATTAGAAGATAACTTCTCTGGGCAGCACCTTTCATTCAGATTATGCTAGGTTTTTGAATTCTTAAAATCAGTTAGTATTTGGCTGAGAAAAAAAGCAAAGCTGTCAGGTGGCATCTGGGCCCCATGGCTGACTAATATTTCACCATTCTACCTCTAGATAATAGGACCACAACTTCCATTTGCTCCATTCACACTACTTGCAATATAAAATTAAAGCAGCTAACAATGCCTTGTGTGGTTAGCTCAGTGAGTGTGTTTTGGTTCACAAAGTATTTATCAATGGCATTTCGTTGTTTTAATCCTGCTGAAATGATGAATAATTTCTAAAAAATCCAGGTTGGTGTAGCCCATGGTTTCTTCAAAGAAGACAAGACTTCAGAAGAAAAAAATTATTTTTATAAGCAGTAAATTTCGAACCAAAACTTCATGTTTATTAATAAAAAATATTTCTAACTAAGTGGAGCAATAAACATTTTCAATTTTTTTCAAAAGATTAGTGGTCTAGAAGTAAATGTTCTGTAGAACATTACTAGATGTAAGTATCTTAATACCAGATATGGAGAAAAAAATTGTTTGTTACCTTATATTGAGTTTAATGTTCTTTTACAAGACAGATATTTAAATTAATAACTAACTGCGATTTTCAGCTTTTTCAACATGCACATGTTAAACTGAGATACAATGGATTAGAGAAAATGAAAAATAATCATAATGGGTTTCATGAGTTGGAATTTTAATTTATTTGAAATTTTTTTGTATTAGTCTTGCTCGCCCCTCTGCTGGCACCAATTCTTGTTTTCTCCCCAGTATGCTTGACATCTCCAGTTATTGCATTTCTCATCTCGCAAGCAGTATTCTGACGAAAGAGCTCCTGTGTGCGCTCAAGATATGCACCTACTACTGCTAAAATATAAAAGTATATAAAATAAAACAAACGATATAAAGTAAATTGTGGCTACTAAGACAATGCTTATGCAGGGTGTCAAATTCTTGGAAACTTTGTAACCTTCATAAATACATATACCTAAAATTGGTTATTTCCCTGCTTATTTACTTTTTATTATTTTTAGGTAGAGGTGAAGGAGTTGAAAGTAAGATAGTAGGAAAAATTGGTCAGTTGAGGATTATTTTTTCTATAGGAAGAATGACATAGACCACGAAATTCTGAAGGCATTTTATTTTATTTTATTTTTTGTCATTCTTTCCCTTGAACAAAATGAGCCCCAACCTACAAATTCACACTACTACCACCTAATACAAGCCAATGTCTACAACTGACCGAGGATCTTAACCTAACTACACTCAGTCGCACACATTTTCAGACTCGCAAGTTCTTCATCGATTTTCAACAACAATATAGCCGATGGAGACTAGAGGAGTATGGCCTTGCACAGGGAAGTTTTCTGGCTCCAGTTCTGTTTAATCCATGCTAGAATTAGCAAGCCCTATCATCCAATAGCAGGAGCTTCTTGATTAGTGATGGCCTAGCTTTAGCAACCCAGAGCACCATTTTGAATCAGTGGAGAAGATGCTCGCAAATGACCTTAAATATTTTTTCCAGCTACTGCAACACAAACCAACCTAAAACAGATCCCACAAAGGCACAAGTGTGTGCTTTTCATCTGAGAGACAGGGAGGCTCATTGAAAATTAAAGATAATATGGCGAGTTGTGGAACTGTAACACTTTAAGACCCCATAGTACCTAGGAGTGATACTTGATAGATCGATTACTTTCAAGAAGCAAAGCATGTACTGTGAGTCAAAAGTATTCACCAGCAACGATCTTCTGCGAAACTCGCCGGATCACAGTGCTGTAGTCAAATTGAAACTCAGCAAACCACTGCAATAGCACTATATTATTCTGTGAGAAAGTACACATGTACTGTTTGGCGTGATTAAACTCATGTCAAACGACATAGCTCTCAATTGTTGTTGTTGTGGGCTTCAGTTCTGAGACTGGTTTGATGCAGCTCTCCATCTACTCTATCCTGTGCAAGATTAGTCTGAATCTGCTTAGTGTATTCATCTCTTGGTCTCCCTCTACGATTTTTACCCTCCACAGTGCCCTCCAATGCTAAATTTGTGATCCCTTGATGCCTCAGAACACGTCCTACCAACCGGTCTCTTCTTCTTGTCAAGTTGTGCCACAAAATCCTCTTCTCCCCAATTCTGTTCAACACCTCCTGATCAGCATTCTTCTGTAGCACCACATTTCGAAAGCTTCTATTCTCTTCTTGTCCAAACTATTTATCGTCCATGTTTCACTTCCATACATGGGTACATTCCATACAAATACTTTCAGAAATAACTTCCTGACCCTTAAATCTATACTCGATGTTAACAAATTTCTCTTCTTCAGAAACGCTTTCCTTGCCATTGCCAGTCTACATTTTATACCCTCTCTACTTCGACCATCATCAGTTATTTTGCTCCCCAAATAGCAAAACTCCTTTACTACTTTGTCTCATTTCGTAATCTAATTCCCTCAGCATCACCCAACTTAATTCGACTACATTCCATTATCCTCGTTTTGCTTTTGTTGATGTTCATCTTATACCCTCCTTTCAAGGCACTGTCCATTCCGTTCAACTGCTCTTCCAAGCCCTTTGCTGCCCCTGTCAGAATTACAATGTCGTCGGCGAACCTTAAAGTTTTTATTTCTTCTCCATGCATTTTAATACCTACTCCGAATTTTTCTTTTGTTTCCTTTACTGCTTGCTCAATATACAGATTGAATAACATCGGAGAGAGGCTACAACCCCGTCCCACTCCCTTCCCAACCGCTGCTTCCCTTTCATGTTCCTTGACTCTTATAACTGCCATCTGGTTTCTGTACAAATTGTAAATACCCTTTCGCTCCCTGCATTTTACCCCTGCCACCTTTAGAATTTGAAAAAGAGTATTCCAGTCAACATTGTCAAAAGCTTTCTCTAAGTCTAAAAGTGCTAGAAACGTAGGTTTGCCTTTCCTTAATCTTTCTTCTAAGATAAGTCGTAAGGTCAGTATTGCCTCATGTGTTCCAATATTTCTACGGAATCCGAACTGATCTTTCCCAAGGTTGGCTTCTACTAGTATTTCCATTCGTCTGTAAGGAATTCGCGTTAGTATTTTGCAGCTGTGGCTTATTAAACTGATTGTTCGGTAATTTTCACATCTGTCAACACCTGCTCTCTTTGGGACTGGAATTATTGTATTCTTCTTGAAGTCTGAGGGTATTTCGCCTGTCTCATACATCTTGCTCACCAAATGGTAGAGTTTTGTCAGGACTGGCTCTCCCAAGGCTGTCAGTAGTTCTAATGGAATGTTGTCTACTCCCGGGGCCTTGTTTCGACACAGGTCTTTCAGTGGTCTGTCAAACTCTTCACAGAGTATTGTATCTCCTATTTCGTCTTCATCTTCATTCTCTTCCATTTCCAGAATATTGTACTCAAGTACGTCTCCCTTGTATAGACCCTCTCAATTACACCTGACTAATAATACTAGTTTGCTAAAATTCGCTCCAATCGAATGGCTTTTTCCACCTTGCATGAATATCACTACCTACCAGTCTCAATAAAAGGTTATTTATTTGTCACACGGCCACTTCCTGGTTTGTTGCCCATCCTCAGTTATTTTTACATTCACGTACATGTTTATTTTGCTGGTATTACTTGCTGTCAACCCTAACAAATTGCAACAACTAAAATCTTCTCCCACATCAGAACAAAGGTATTACATTAGAGTGATTAATTCAACCATCATCACATTTAACAAAAATGGACCTGAATTACTTAAGAAGGGTCACATACATAATATCCCACAAATACTCACTAACAACAATATCAAAGAATTAATTGTCAGCACTAAAATGGCATGTGATTCAGCTAAGATAAATAATATTGAAAAGATTAGTACTGGGTTGCAAGTTAGGAATACCGTACAAAAAACTTACAAAATAAAAAATCAAACAACTTGACTCCAAACTTCTCATGAATATTAATAGAAAACTGTCTGAAAACAAAGCTCTGGTAGTCAAATCTGATAAAGGGAACTCAGCTGTTGTTATGTATGAATCTTAATATATCAACAAAACTCTAGAATTATTCCAGAATAATAACATACATGAAACACGCAATGAACTCACACCAAAATTTCAGGTTCAGCTTAAGATACTACTGAAACCTTCTGACTTCCTGTTATCTGACTCTGATGTTCTAAAATGTCATGAACCTATCAGCACCAAAACTACATTTGCAACCTATGATTCATGAAGAAAATTGTCCTATACACCCCATAGTCTGCTCAAGAAACAGTCCAGCATATTTTTTCAGCAAGAAACTTAAAGACATTCTTAGAACTTTTATACCTATGAAAACGATTTTTCAATTACAAACTGCTATGAAGTTACTGAACATATCAAAGACATATCAATACCAGAGGGTGCCAAATTTCCTTCAGTAGACATAGTAAACCTTTTCCCCAACATGACACTATTCAGATATTTAAAAATAACCTATTAAATAACAAAAAGCTATCCAAGGGTGAGATATATGAACTCATTGACTTGCTAGAACTAGTCCTATCACACAATTATTTTATTTTTAATAACAAAATTTATAAACAAGAAGATGGTCTTGCAATGGGCAGTAGTTTGGCAGGACTAGTTGCAGATACTTGCATTAACCACATAGAAAATAAATTTTTCAGGTCAGATTGTTCACTTGAAATGAAAATAAAATACAACTAAAAGTATGTGGATGATACTATCATCTTGTACTTTGGTACAGCTGAGGAGATCGAGATACAAGCTAAAGGCCTCAGCAGCATACATCAAGTAGATAAAGGCATCAGATTTCTTCGCCTTACAATATATAATGTAAACAGGAAACATGTCTTCCAGATTTACGAAAACCCGCCACTAGTGACCTTGTTATTAACAACTCCTCATGCCATCCAGTACAACACAAAATGGGATTCTTCAGGTTCACACTTAATCATATACATAAAATCCCACTCAGCCTCCATGATGACCAAAAAGAAATTAACATTATCAAAGAAATTGCATGTAGAAATGGGTACAACCCAAATGCAATTGATAAACTTAACAATAAAATCAAAAAGAAACAATACACACCTCCCAAATCAGATTCAGAAGCAGGAAAAAACACATTCGCCCACATATTATTTATAGGTAAAATTTCATACCAAATAGACAACCTCTTTCAGAAAACTAGTTTTCAAATTTCTTTCAGCACTAACAACAAGTTACAACAGCACAGCACATCATCCACAACAGTAAGACAAATAACAAGTGCCACCACAAATCAGGTATTTACAGATTTGTATGTGACAATGGCCCAGAGTTCTATATAGGCCAAAGTGGAAGAAGTTTCACTATAAGATACCATGAGTATATGGATGCCTTCTAGTTAATAATTTTAGTAAATCCACCTTTGTGATGCATCTAAAAGACCATGGTCATGCAGCCACAGCTATTACAGACAACCTACAATTACTACACATTGTCAACAAAGGAAAGAAAATGATCTGCTTGAAGAGCTAGAAATTTATATCCACAGCTCTAACTCACCAGACCTTATTCTCAACGAAAAAGTGGAGCTTACAAACAAATCCTATCTCCACTTGTACTTCCTAGATCTAAGTTCTCTGACAAAAATGTGGATCAAAAAACTTTCATAATGTGTATCAATAAACTTCACAGTCTATAATAGCTTTTTAAGTTTCTATATGTGAACATCCCTGCACTTCCTATGGCTAAGTTCTTTGACCATAACCTACATGTTTCTGTATGAGCAACATCTTTACGCCTACTACATCTAATTTCTTTGACTATAGCTCACATGTTTGTATGTAAACACAGTGTATTTCACGAGTGCACTTTTTAACATCGAAATATGCAGCTAAAATTTATAAAACTAAAATATGGACGTGAAAATAATGACAAGTGTGCAACTAAGTGGCAAAACTCTACCCACAGTGTAACTATAATTATGATGCTTCATCATTATATAAGCACAGATATATTTTTGATAAATTTTGCCTTGACACTTACAATTGCTTCACTTGTATCTGTTTAGTTACCAGAAAATACACTCCTGGAAATTGAAATAAGAACACCGTGAATTCATTGTCCCAGGAAGGGGAAACTTTATTGACACATTCCTGGGGTCAGATACATCACATGATCACACTGACAGAACCACAGGCACAAAGACACAGGCAACAGAACATGCACAATGTCGGCACTAGTACAGTGTATATCCACCTTTCGCAGCAATGCAGGCTGCTATTCTCCCATGGAGACGATCGTAGAGATGCTGGATGTAGTCCTGTGGAACGGCTTGCCATGCCATTTCCACCTGGCGCCTCAGTTGGACCAGCGTTCGTGCTGGACGTGCAGACCGCGTGAGACGATGCTTCATCCAGTCCCAAACATGCTCAATGGGGGACAGATCCGGAGATCTTGCTGGCCAGGGTAGTTGACTTACACCTTCTAGAGCACGATGGGTGGCACGGGATACATGCGGACGGGCATTGTCCTGTTGGAACAGCAAGTTCCCTTGCCGGTCTAGGAATGGTAGAACGATGGGTTCGACGACGGTTTGGATGTACCGTGCACTATTCAGTGTCCCCTCGACGATCACCAGTGGTGTACGGCCAGTGTAGGAGATCGCTCCCCACACCATGATGCCGGGTGTTGGCCCTGTGTGACGGTTGCGAATGGTCCTCGCCGATACCCCAGGAGCAACAGTGTCCCTAATTTGCTGGGAAGTGGCGGTGCGGTCCCCTACGGCACTGCGTAGGATCCTACGGTCTTGGCGTGCATCCGTGCGTCGCTGCGGTCCGGTCCCTGGTCGACGGGCACGTGCACCTTCCGCCGACCACTGGCGACAACATCGATGTACTGTGGAGACCTCACGCCCCACGTGTTGAGCAATTCGGCGGTACGTCCACCCGGCCTCCCGCATGCCCACTATACGCCCTCGCTCAAAGTCCGTCTACTGCACATACGGTTCACGTCCACGTTGTCGCGGCATGCTACCAGTGTTAAAGACTGCGATGGAGCTCCGTATGCCACGGCAAACTGGCTGACACTGACGGCGGCGGTGCACAAATGCTGCGCAGCTAGCGCCATTCGACGGCCAACACCGCGGTTCCTGGTGTGTCCGCTGTGCCGTGCGTGTGATCATTGCTTGTACAGCCCTCTCGCAGTGTCCGGAGCAAGTATGGTGGGTCTGACACACTGGTGTCAATGTGTTCTTTTTTCCATTTCCAGGAGTGTATTTTATTTTTGTATTTATACAGTGATATCCAGTAATATAAACCTTTACATGAATGTATAAACACCCGAGGACGGGCACAAGCCCGAAACCGGTCGTGTGACAAACAAATAACATTTTATTGTGACTGGTAGTGGAAATTTTTCTATAGCCAATAAAGGAACACTCACGGAGTTCAACAGCATCTACTATGTATAAAATTTAATAAATATCACCACCTCCTGTTCGAGGAGAAATAGCTGCGTATAAGCAAAGAAAGTAAGTGGAGCAGGAGATAAAGTATCCTCTGCAAGGGCACGATCTGCACCATCAACAACTGAAGTCTAGAAGGAGTTTCCTTATAAGGGATCCTCCCCACTGCACCCCCCTCAGATTTAGTTATAAGTTGGTACAGTGGATAGGCCTTGAAAAACTGAACACAGATCAATCGAGAAAACAGGAAGAAGTTGTGTGGAACTATGAAAAAATTAAGCAAAATATACAAACTGAGTAGTCCATGCACAAGATATGCAACATCTAGGAACGCGTAAGCAAGGGAGCGCCGTGGTCCAATGGCAGTCTGCCTTCGGCAGTGACACAGTGTGGACCGTGTTGCCTGCCGGCCGCGCTGTGGTGCGCGCGCCTGTTTGTTTACGCCGGAGCAGCTTCGCGTGTGCGGTGTTGTGAGTCTAGAACGAGATGGCACACTCCTACAGAAAGACGACTTTGAAGTTCAGTTTTGCGAACGACTATACACGACCAAAGGCACATGAGATTCAACGTTTCTTCAGAGAAGAGGTAAAAATCGATCCACAGGAAATCGTGGGAATCAATTTATCGCTCGTTTCAAGCGTCGTCTATGTCAAGCTTGTTGACGAGGCTGCTTGCGAAAGACTTCTACAACGATCACCGAACGGGTATCGTTTCTGTCATGCCGACGGGAATGTTGGTGCGGTGACAGTCGATCACGCGGGAATAGGGATCCGCACTATACGAGTGTTCGAACTTCCGTTTGAGGTCCCGTCTGAACTTGTTACCGACGCCTGTCGACCATACGGTACAGTTCTATCCCATGTGGCCGAAAAATGGACGAGTTTTATACCACGTACCCCGTTTTAAATGGGGTGAGACAAATACGGATAGAACTGCGCAAGCACGTCCCCTCTTATTTGTACATAGGAGGTTGTCGAGCGATTATAATCTATGATGGGCAACCTCGCACTTGCTCGGGGTGCGGGAAAGAAGGTCACGTCCGCTCGGAATGCCTCCAGCGACGTTTAGTGCAAACTCCACGGGATGACGTTCTAGCGCCACAACCGACGACTGTCTTACCGTTGACCTTTGTGGAAGCCCTGAGAGGCGACGTGAGGGAGACTTCCGATGGGCACCAGCAGCTGCCCCCTATAGAAAACATGGACACCAATGGGCTGGAACTCCGACCACCGGTTCCACCACAGCAGACACAGGACACCACAGAAGAGATGCAGCTGACGGCCGCTCCAGGCTCATCCGTGGTGGATGCCAGTGCTTCCACCGAGAGCGTGATAGGCCAGGCCCAAGACGTAGGATACGCAACCCCAACAGCCGATGCGGAAGCAAGGCAACGGAAACAGCGTTCGCCGAAGAGAAGAAAGAAGCGTCGACTGACTTCTGCTGACGATAGCCATAGTCCCGAGGGGACAGTGGACGACAACGACAGTATCGACCTGAGACCAGTGGATTCAACAGATACCGAGATGACGATGCAGGAACTACACAGCGACGATAACTTGAACTCTCCTTCTGGTGACCGGAAGGCGGAAGTGGAGATGACAACTGTCCGACATCAGAGCGATGACAACGTTACCTCCCATCCTTCGACCAGTTCCGGAAATATGCTGGGGGACTGGGCGCAAGAAATGGACCAACAGGAACAGGATGAAAATACGAACGCGACGATTGAGGACAGTCCTGGCCAGAGGCCGGGAGGGGTCGGGAAATGTTGACCAACTTAGTGTGTTGAGGAGCGCCGGGGGTGCAGATGGACGCTTAATGACACCGCCCTACAACTGATGAACACAAGCCAGGCGTACCGCATTGCCACGATAAACATTAATGGCATACGGACACCGCTTAAAATTCAAATGCTGAAAGATATGTTACGCGCTGCGGATGTGGATATTGTACTCCTACAAGAAGTGCGTTTCATATCGCCGCCAGAGTTCTACGGTTACGAGGCACATTATTCAGTGCACGATGAAAGTGGATGCGGTGTGGCGATTCTCACCAGGGAAGGAATAGGAGTGGAGGACGTCAGGTCTCTCCCTTCGGCACGCGTCATAGCGATCACTGTCGACGGCCTTCGTTTCATCAATTTATACGCACCATCTGGCTCCACAAAACGAAGAGAAAGGGCGACTTTTTACACCGAAGAGATAGCACCGTTGTTCGCTGGACGCTTTGATAACTATATAGTGGGCGGCGACTTTAATTGTGTCGTCGACAAAAAGGACCAAGTACCTCATTATGTGCCATGCATGGAACTGCGTGCGTTGATTACCGAAATGGCGCTTCTGGATACCTGGGAACTGCAGCATGGTGACAGACCGGGTTATACGTTTGTCACGGGACACTCGGCGAGTAGACTTGATAGAGTGTACGTGACACGAGCTCTACGGACGACGATACTGGATGCCGAAATCAGGCCAGCGGCTTTTACGGATCATATGGCGTACGTCTGTACGATTTCACTAACGTGTCAGAAGATATGGCGGAGTAAAGGTCACTGGAAAATGAATTGTGCACTTTTACGTGACACTGAATGTCACCGGTCGATAGAGGCGACCTGGGAGACCTGCGTTCGCCGCCAACGAGCATACACCTCGGTTCTCCAGTGGTGGATTAAATGCGCAAAACCAACGTTACGGAGAACGTTGATACAATACGGGCAGGACAAATCGCAGTGGAACCGCACAACGGCTGATTTTTATTTTACAGCCCTGAGGGAGCTGATGACCCAACAACCATCGCCGGAAAGGCACACGGCCATGCGCAGGATAAAAGCCAAGTTATTACAGCTGACGAGACTAAGAATGGAAGGTATAACGGTCCGGGCGAGATTGGCGGACACAGTTGCTGCCGAAACCCCCTCCATGCACCACGTGGTACGTGAACGCCAACGACGACGCAGGACATTGATCAGGGAACTAATCTCTGAAACTGGCCAGCAAGTTGTGCACCAGCGTGATATTGCGCATGTGTTTACCGACTATTTCCGCCAGTTATATGGACCTGTACATGTGAACCACGAGACACTACATGATGTCATCTCGGAAATGCCAGATAGAGGACCACCACTGGATGCAGAGACTTTCATCACAGCGATAATAGAGGACGAGCTGACAGACGCAATTGCCAGAGGGGCTCCGAACAAGTCCCCAGGACAGGACGGCTTTCCAATTGAATTTTACCGCGCCTTTGCATACCTCATCGGACGGACCTGGATTCAGATGTACAACGAACTCCTGTTACCGCAGACTGAGATACCTGCCGAATTCACGGAGGGTATCATCATCCCAATACCCAAACCACGCGGTGGCAGAAATCCAGGAGATTATAGACCACTCACTCTCTTGAACTGCGACTATAAGATTTTCGCGCGCATCCTTGCGGCTCGCCTGCGGTCTTCACTTTCTGATAGACTCCTCATAGATCAAACTTGCCTCGGCGGTAAGAGAAACGTACATACGGCGCTCGGTGACTACCGAGATATCATCGCATTAGCAGCGGCATGCCGAGTGCGTGGGGCACTCGTCGCTATTGACTTCGATCATGCATTCGACAGAGTGGATCATACCTTTTTGCATGCGGTGATGGGCAGATTGGGAATCCCACAGGCCTTCATCCTAGTGATCATGCGACTGTTACGCGGCGTACGATCAAAGGTCTCGGTGAATGGGCGGGGCACTGACTACATTGTTATTTCAAGGTCAGTTCGTCAAGGTTGCCCCCTTTCGATATTTTTGTATGCAATGGCTTTGGAACCCTGTCTATATGGTCTCCGAAGACGGTTGGAGGGAGTGCCGTTGCCACAACTGACCTTTCATTGCCGCGCTTATGCTGACGATATGATGCTGCTGGCACGGACAGGCGAAGAAGTACGTACGGCGTTGGCATGGATACAGCGATATGGGATGGCGGCAGGAAGCGTGCTTAATCTACAAAAAACACGCTGCATGAATGTCGGTCGAGGATTACAACCGGGGGAGGAAGGCCCACTCATCTTGGTTAAGACCATAAAATGCCTAGGTATTACGTTCCACACGGATGTGCAGCGGACAGCAGCGGATAACTACCGACGCATATTGAAGCTGATGCGGACAATGGTGCTGTTACAGAAATTAAGAGCGTTGGATATTATTCAGAGGGTGACCTATGTTAACGTATACCCAGCACCGAGACTCACTCACGTAGCGCATGTCCTGCCTTTAACGCGCACAATGGCATCACGGATACAAGCAACTTTCGGAACCTACGTGAGTGTGGGACACCTGTTTAAGATCCGATACACAACGCTTACGCTACCACCTGGAGAGGGTGGACTTGGTCTAGTGAACGTATATGAAAAGGCACGGGCGTTATTCGTCAGTACGATTTTCCGACAGTGGCGCGGTCAATTTCGCAATATCTCGGGTGCGTTGGCCGATGTACTAGCGCCCACTTCAATGCTGCCCCCAGTAGATGTGGGCCATATTTCACCGAAGCTGTCACATTTCAAGTCTTTTTTTTTTTTTTTGGAGCTTAGCTATGTCAGAGATTCCTTCCCAACAACACGACTACCGACGACGCGAGACGTATACCAACTCTTATTGCGCCGGTGCCCCAGGAATACCCTGGAAAAGAAGTACCCAGACAAGAACTGGCGACAGATATGGCGCGTTATACGGAAAGTTTACCTCCCAACGTCGGTACGCTCAACATGGTATGTGGTGATAAATAGGAAGTTCGCAACGAATCAACGGCGGCACGGGATTCATTTGGCAGACACTCCACTATGTTTAGGCTGCGCAACAGTGGACACTGATGAACATCGTTTAACATGTAGTGGGACGGCTTCAGTGTGGCACTTGGCACAACAGATATTGGCGTTCCTGTTACGCTCCGCCCCTCACACCATTTCATCAGACACACTTTTTTTCCCCCAAGAATATTATTTCCCGGTCCAAAAAACCAATGCAGTGACATGGGTGCGGGGAATTGTGGTGGGCTACGTGTATAACGAATCGGAAAAGGACAAAATTGATTTTTGGCATTTTCTCCTGGATGGACACACGAAGCTGCAACAGCATAAGAAATATAGACAAGACTTCGCTAATTACTTGCGACTTACATTTACCGACCCGCCGGCCAGATGGGGTGTGACGGGTGAGAGACGAGATAGACGAAGAAGCCGAGACAGACATCGATCACACTTACGGACCCTTAGTTAATTTAGAGAAGACGACCCAGTCTTACACCAACGTCTGGAGAACGAGTCGATAGATGGCTCTCTTGCTCTATTGAACGTCGGGTCGTGAGCAGGTGTCGCCCCCGACGCGAATTTCATTTCATTGCTACAGGAGCATGTTTCTTTTGTATTTGTACTATCCGCAATGTCTTCATGTCTTTCATTTGGGAATTTTCAGTTTTATTCATTTCCTTAATTAATTAATTTTCTAATTAGCCACTATTTGTCAACATAAGGACTTTGTAGACACTATTTATGCGATAGTACAACAACATGTATGTCAGCAAAGGTGGTAAGCCTGACATTGGATTTAAAAAAAAAAAAAAAACTGGTAGAGCACTTGCCCGCGAAAAACAAAAAAAAAAAAAAGGTTAGCGTGAGCAGCTGCGGAACGTGAGGAGGTGGGTACAAGTCTTTCCTCGAGTGAAAATTTTAATTTTTTATTTTCAGTTTACGTGACAAACTCTTATGTTTTTATCACTTTTTTGGGAGTGATTATCACATCCACAAGAAAGCCTAAATCGGGCTAGGTAGAAGAATCCTTTTACCCATTCGCCAAGTGTACAAATTAGGTGGGTCGACAACATATTCCTGTCATGTGACGTACATGCCGTCACCATTGGCGTATAGAATATATCAGACGTGTTTTCCTGTGAGGAATCGGTTGACCTATGACCTTGCGATCAAATGTTTTCGGTTCCCATTGGAGAGGCACGTCCTATCGTCTACTAATCGCACGGTTTTGCGGTGCAGTCGCAAAACACAGACACTAAACTTATTACAGTGAACAGAGACGTCAATGAATGAACGGACAGATCATAACTTTGCGAAAATAAAGAAAGTAAAATTTTCACTCGAGGGAAGACTTGAACCAAGGATCCCCCCATCCGCAGCTAGTCACGCTAACCACGGGACCACGGCGCTCCTTTGCTCACTATATCCTATATGTTGCTTATCTTACACATGGACTACTCAGTTTGTATATTTTGCTTTTTTTTCATAGTTTCACACAACTTCTTCCTGTTTTCTCGATTGATCTGTGTTCAGTTTTTCAAGGCCTATCCACTGTGCCATCTTATAACTAAATCTGAGGGGGGTGCGATGGGGAGGTTCCCTTGTTAGAACATCGACAGCGCTTAGAACAACTGCTGAAAAAGTTAAGTTGCAACTATGTAGGGTTATGACCAACCTTCCCCATGACTGGATATGAGTTTCAGAAACTCTACCTCCTAGCTATGATGAGATATGGACGACTTGGAAATCCCTGAACTGTCTGATGATTGGAGTTGGCAGGTCAACGAATAATTTGGCATGTTGTGGATACACAGATCAAGACGATATTCAGAGTGACTATTGAGAAGATGTAAGGGCCGGCAGGAGTGGCCGAGCGGTTCTAGGCGCTACAGTCTGGAACCGCGCGACCACTACGGTCGCAGGTTCATATCCTGCCTCGGGCATGGATGTGTGCGATGTCCTTAGGTTAGTTAGGTTTAAGTAGTTCTAAGTTCTAGGGGCAGCTGACCTCAGATGTTAAGTCCCATAGTGCTCAGAGCCATTTGAACCAAGATGTAATGTACCCCTTCTGTTTAAGCCACATTTTATTTCCTTATTTTGCCCTATTACATATTTGTATCGTGTCTGCGGATACCATGTAGCACGTAGTGTGAGTAAAGCGGTATTGCAGAATGCACACAGTCGAGACTAATACCCCTACGTCAATTAAAGATGACAGTGCACCATATGACGCTTCCAGTAGATGACGGTGTGAGGCGCTTTGCTAGACGCGGGAACGCCGGTTACGTCAGCAGCGAGGTACCTAGGAAAGTACAGCTATTCTGACAGGAAGCGAGTAATTATGGTTAATATGTATTTGCTAATAAAAGTCGCTTTTTCCGATACAAATATTAGGAGAAACCTACGTGTCATAATTACTACCTTATAATAATGTTACAACGCGAGAAATCGATAACCTTAACAAATAAATGAATAATGTTTAAGCTAACGAAAACATATGAAAGGCTACGAAATATTATGAGTATAACGACGAGGTACAGGCTGCGTTCCATAGCCGCCAGTCACCGAAAGGTTGCCTCCCGATATAGTCCTGTCGTAAAACTATGCTCTCAAGAAATTGCTAGTTTTCGGTTAAACATCATTAACTGTGTCGATATTATGAGTTTATGATGTTTGGAAAATACATTCATCATAATGGTATCCCCTTTCGACGTTATTCCGAATAATACAGCTTCCCGATCCATCACAGGAAGTAGAATTTACAGAGAACACGACAGTACTGATATTGCTTGTGCGAGGGACATAAACTTCGAGAGCTTCTCGGCAAAACAGGTAGAAAGAATGCTATCTGCCGACTCACTAAGGTAGTGTCCGGATTGTCTTACTCTCCGCAAAATTAGGATGGAAAAGCACGACCAGCCATACTGATACGCCTCTTATACCATCGTCTGCGGACTCAATGGCTCATCTGGGACATTTATGGAGGTTTATTTTAAGTTGGGGGTTCATGCAGAGACGATACTGTTTGCCATATGTTTCAATGCCGACTGTGTTAAGCCTTCTACACAAAAGATGAACTTCACGACACGAAGGAAAAGAAAATGATTTCGAAGTGGCCAAGTTCTGGGCAGAAGTAATATATTCGTCACTGTGTATAATATGTGAGTTTCTGACATAAGAATAACAATTCCACACAAGGATGACACCCGTGTTGGCTACCTAACTAGAGGGTACTACCTCTTTTTCCCACTTAAAAACATGGTTATTCTTCTAAGAAGAAATTTTTCTTTTCTTTCCTCATGTTGCTCCTTAGCGCACAGCGTAAGCTGAATTTTTATGGTTACAATGTTCTATATACTTTGACACACATAGTGACAATTTACTTCATGCATGTCGACCTATAGACTAATTTTGTTGCTTAGTCGCAAATGGTTTATGAATTAAAACGGCTGAACATTTGTGCCTATAACTTCTTTAAATGTTTCTTTACACCTAATACTGATTAAACCACTCTTTCCGTAATGTTACATATTAATAATGAAACATTCTGTACCTGCATTTACATATCCGTGAACTGAAATTGCCAAATGGCACACTGAGTAGGTCCAGTGAGTTGGCTGGGGGGTTCAACAACGTACAGTAATGGGTGAAGCTCAGGTCCACCAAGAACATTTCGGAGGATACTGAGGAGTATTTTGTTAATATCTGGGTTCAGCGTGTTCTAAATAAAACCGGTTAATTAACTCTAATCTACCTGCTTATGAAGTGTCAACACTGTCTCGAAATGCCCATGGCCGCCAATTCCACCAAGTCTTATAAAAAGATAACTAGTTCGTTGTTACTTGAATCTCGGGCGTAAGGCGTACCGGCTCTATGTGGGACACCTTATGTATGACATTCGTTGCAGAGTAATAATGTGATAATTGTTTCTTCAGTTTGTTAATTACCTTTGTTTGTGTAAGAATACCTTCATCACTGTGAAAAAGTCTCTACTATGCAATCAGCGGAAAGGTACTGATTAGAACACTCAACATACACAGATTTCAGAAAACTCTTACGCAGTTGCCGTTACTGCGGCAACAGATCATTGTAGTGAGGTATTAGCACTCTTACGTAGCATTCAATGAGGCCATACATGAGGTGCGTAGTGGCCAAATTATCGTCAATAAACGTATCCCCAACGCTGTTTAGTGCTGTTAACGTAAATTAAAACTGCCACAGTAACAAACCTTAACCTTCCGTTACCCGCGCGAAAATTCATGACATGGTCACTCGCGCGGATGACAGGTGTCATCCACAAAGCGAGCGGTATATTTGCATACTTTGAATGGTCTTTATGACTGATTTGTGACTGATTTAATATTCATACAACACAGTATAATATATCCTAACGTTTGAAACAGTTCGGCCATTCGAACAACAATATCTTCAGCTGAATTACTGGTGTCCCTCTGGTTGCTTACCAACGTACTATTCTAAATTCAAAGTGTAAGCTGTTTTTACATCAACCAAAGCAAACACTTTTAACCCGTACTTTGCTGGTTTGCTATGAATATATTGCTTGAATGGGCAATTTCCTCTAAACGCCAAATGCTGTTCGTCAACAGTAAGATATGCACTAGGTGAAAAATATTTTTGGCAATTATTCATGAATAGTTCGAGTACCTCTCTGATAGCAGCCAACTTGTCGACCTCTCTGCGAACACCTCTATCACGGATATTACCAAACCTCAGACACCTCAACAGAAACCTGAATCGGTTTTCACTTAGGCATAAATAACTTGTTTGAAGTCCGTTTCCCTTTCAGTCATCCCACAATTTCGATATACCCTTCCTAGAACATCTCAAAGATCCACACAGATATAACAAACCAATGAAAGCTCTGATCTCTATCGCATCCCTATCCCTAGAGAAGTTACCACGAACTTTACTCATGTATATATTAGTGCATGTTACGATAATGCTTATTGTGTTTTCATCCAAGAACAAATTCGGAATTTCTATTTCTGTCTTTTTTTATACGAGCTTAATTTTTTGGTGCAGGCAAATGCGTAATAATATTACAAGATCTGTTTTTAACATTGGTTCAAGAAATTGTTCAAATGGCTCTGAGCACTATGGGACTTAACTACTGAGGTCATCAGTCCCCTAGGACTTAGAACTACTTAAACCTAACTAGCCTAAGGACATCACACACATCCATGCCCGAGGCAGGATTCGAACCTGCGACCGTAGCGGTCGCGCGGTTCCAGACTGTAGCGCCTAGAACCGCATGGCCACTCCTGCCGGCCCACATTGGTAGGACATTTATTTTTCCTCCGTTTAGTTATTCCATCTTTACCTGCACAAAATGCATCGTCTTGAGTTACTTCTTCCTGTGACTCATATTCATCACTTTCTGGCACTTCTTGTTCTGTCCCAGAATCATGCCCGCTTTCATGAACACAATCCTCAGTCTTTGAGTCAGAGCTATCACTGCGAACATCTTTATCACTCAGCACATTGAACCATTCCAACCATACCTAAGGATCTCTTCTAAACTCTGTCCCAGATTTTTTTGCCTTTGACATTTCTTCCACAATCTAAAAATAAAGGGAATGCTAGGTAACACGGAAGGGAACTGCAATCAGTTTCAATACGTCTAAACTTACGCACATGAAAGATCTAGCAAAGCAATAAAGTAATACAGATTCACTTTGTTTGAGATTGTGGCAGCAGTGCTCGCGTGTATGACCAGTGTCCTCCAGACTATTATAATGTGTCGTAAACAATGTATCTTTCGTAACTGAAAAGTCAACAATGATTGGAGCTAGCAGACGGGAAGTTAACAGAAAGGTACTGAAAATAAGGCGAACTCAATGCAGCCCTGTCAGACAAAACTGAGCGGGAAAGTCATGTGGATGACGAGTGCCATCGGTGCGAGCAACGGAGGGTTAAACAAATCCCAGTACAACTCGATGCAGTCTTGAGAGTGAAGGGTACGGTGGATACTATAGTCGACAACAGCAAGTACAGTAAGTGAAAGGAACACATTTGCTTTAAACTAGATAAACAGCTCACATTGTCGCCAATTACACCGTTTTGCAGACATTCTCAGTTGAAAACACATACAAAGATTTTTGGAGTTACAAATGAAATACTGTAGAATACAGTTGCTATGTATAGTGCTAAGGAATCAAAGTGCCATTACTTTGTAACTAGCCATCACAGACCAAGAGCATCTCGTTTCGAAACCCTCAGAAAGTTTCGTTGAAAGTCTCCAGACTTTTATTGGTGGAGGTCTATTTCATCACGTACACGGTAGTCATAGAATTAGATGACGCTGTTTTCACCACGAAATTGAAGAGAAAAAAATTAACGAAAATCCGTAGGAATAAAAGAAACTAGAGAGGCGAACGTCGGCTCTTGGGGGTGTGGCGGCGGCGGCGGAGGTGGGGGTGGCGCCCTGGCGCCAGTCTAGCCGTTGTCTGCCCCCTCCCAACGACCTCTGACGTCACGCGACCCACTCGCCAAGCCGCGCCACCACGCACTTCCCACGCTGCGCTGTGCCAGACCGCAGTCACGGAGACGGAGTAATTTTCGCGCTCCTCGCGGCTGTTCTACGTGTACGAGATAATTAGCGAGCTCTGCTGTAGAGGGGCTAACTTTTACAAGCCCTCACTGCAGAGAGTAACCTCTGCCCGCCGGTAACGAGCTGGCTGGCGCAACACTACAGGAAGAGACTAAAAATTACTGTCGTCTTGGATTGAAGCACCGCTGTGAAGTTAATTCCAAGCACAGGAAAGTACGATGTGATTCTTGAAGCTTTCTCAGCGGACTGAATATTGCAGCAGTTTTCAGCTGCATCCAGGGCCGCAATATTTTACTTATTTTGACTGCGACCGTTCAGTCTTTTTAATGCGATTCGCTGACTGAATTATGAGTGTCCAGCGTGGCCATTTGAACGCTATAATGCTAAAAGCTGGAACATTGTTCTATCATTGTGCGAAATTCTCAAGTATCTTCAGGTTCTGAGCTCCTCGACTAGCAAATCAGCTGACGGAGCAACTACTCAAGTGTGTATAGTTATGTACGCGGTTTAGTTTGATTTGTAATTTAGTTTCGTAGTGTTTCTCATACCAATATTTTAATCTCTCAGCAGATTATCTGAGGGTATCGCGTGAGAAGTAACTAAACTATTCAGGTGACCAGAGGTTGAATATAACGGTGAAATTGCTTGTAACTGAAATGTATTTGCAGTTACGAATACCAACAGCCGCCAGTTGTATAAGGAAATGACGACATTGAAAATTTATGCAGGACCGGGCCGAACTCGTATTTCCCGCTTTACGCGAGCCGTCACCTTAACCACTTTGGCTATCCGTGCACGATTTGTGGCCAGACCTAAACTTCAAAATGTCGTCGTTCCTGCGTCACATCATGTACTCGTTCACACATTAGGTCATTGTAACTGATAGTTACAGCCTCATATCGGCGGATAAACGTGAAATTACAGTTCCTGTGTGGTTAAGAAGAACAATTCGATGTAGCTTTGGATATGCATTGATATTCGAAGGACTGTTGCAACGTTATTCTGAATAATGCAGGCGTTGCAATGTATTAGAACACCTTGTACTGACAGGTTGTGTCCATTCTGTAAAAAGCACTCCGTCTTCAGGCCACAAGTGCCACATCGGGATCATCCGACCGCCGTGTCATCCTCACTGAGAATGCAGATAGGCGGGATTTGTGGTCAGCACACCGCTCTTCCAGTCGTTATGATGGTTTTCTTTGACCGGAGCCGTTACTATATGGTCGAGTAGCCCCTTAATTGGCGTTACGAGGCTGAGTGCACCCCGAAAAATGACAACAGCGCAGGGCGGCCCGGATGGTCACCCATTCAAGTGCCAGCCACGCCCAACAGCGCTTAACTTCGGTGACCTGACGGGAACCAGTGAATCCACTGCGTCAAGGCCCTGGTAAACTCTTTATAGCAATCTAAATGGCTAAAACAGTCAGCTGGTCATCCAATCCAAGTTGCAGGTTGCCTGACTAACGCCTTCCATAGGCAACAGAAATTCGATTTTCCTATTTAATACACTTCTTGAACGACTTTTAAAATTTACAGTGCTTTCGTAATCCACTTATTAACAATCACAATCTTACATTAAAGGCTCAACACAAAACGTGAAATAAAAAAGTTAATATAGATGCATATCTGGAGGTAACATAACCCCTTGTACGCCTTTTACTCAGATTACATTCACACAGTATTTGGCAATAAGAGCATTTAGTGACTTCCAACGAAATTGGAAGATAATTTTAAATGTTTTCGAAAGTATTCACGATGACACCTTCCACAGAATACTGCGAGGAAAAAACTACCACTTACTACCGCATGGTTTTATATTTACAGCACTGTCACTCACTGAATTCTAATGTGGGCTCTAATTATCGTATGACAACGAAACACGATAGATGATCTAATGCGTTAATTCAGAACCGATTTACGCTAGTTAGTTCCAGTTTTGGCTACCAGGTACAAATGTGCCGTCGTGAATGCAAGAAACGCGTAAAGAAATGAAACTTCCTGGTAGATTAAAACTTCGTGCCGGACGCGGATTAGAAATCGGGACCTTTGTCTTTCGCATGGAAGTGCTCTACCACCTGAGCTACCGACGCATAACTCACGACCCGTCCACCAGTGCCTCGTCTCCTACCTTCCAAACTTCACAGAAGCTCTTCTGGGAACCTTGCAGAACTAGCACTTCTGGCAGAAAGAAAGGATATTGCGGAGACATTAGCTGCAACTTGGGTATGTTTCCAGAATGAGATTTTCATTCTGCAGTGGAGCGTCTGCTGAAATGAAACTCCCTGGCATATTAAAACTGTGTGCCGAACCTATGCCGTTGGCAAGTGCGAAAGGCAAAGGTCCGGAGTTCGAATGTCGCACCGGCACACAGTATTAATCTGCCAGGGAGTTTCATGTCAGCGCAAACTCCGCAGAAGAGTGAATATCTCATTTTCGCTACGTAAATAAACGTTTCCTTTAGTAACAGTTCAGAAATGGGACGTGGGCAAAAGAGGACTAACAAATTCGATAAACATAATACTGACATTATGATTAACCGTCGCTTACACAGTTTGTCCAGTATGACCATCGGAGACGTCGACGATGTGCTGCATCCTTAAAAAGGGATGGTTAGGAGTTGTTCGCAGAGGTTCCAGTGGAATCTGAGCAACGTATTCCTCTATATTGGCCTTCACATCATTTAGGGACTGATGGTTTCCTAGTAAACACACTGTTTTATATACCCTCAGAGCCAGAAGTTACATGAATTCAAATTAGGTGGTCTTCTAGGCCATGCACCTGCAAGAGCTCTTGTGATAGCTGGTTCGTGGAAGGATGCAGTAAGCAGGCCCCTCACTGAGCGAGCGACATTTAGTGTTTGTTCATCTTGCATGGAAACAATGGTTTCCAAACGGATGACCTCTTGCACAGCAGGAAACACAGGCTGTACAGGAACGTCTCGACAACGTGCAGACGTCACGGTTCACATGACAGACCCTCGGCGTGAATTCTATTCGAAGAAGAACGGAACGAGAGTAAAGCAGAATGTGAATGCACACAGTCACATATGCCTAGTGAAATGGCTCTGGGTGCATAACTGCGGTTTAACAGTACCCCAAATTCGATTATTCTGTGTGTTCACTGCCGCCTGTAGTGTAAAATGTGCTTCGTCACTCCAGGGAATATAGCCCCGTCACATCACAAACTTTCATCCGTGCCGGAAACGGAGGACGAAATTCAAGACTTTGCAGCGGTAATGTGATACAGACTGCAAGACTTTCGTACTGTTGACCATGGAATAGACAGTTCTCATGACACCGCAAGAGCATTAGCACTACCGAAAGCACGTGGTGCTTCATTAGTTACGGTAGTAAAAACATCGTCAGTAGACCTTTCACTCACTGACACTCTCTCAATTCTCCACAGTGGTTACTACTGTTCAAGTAAAATAGTTTCGCTAACAGCGCACGGTCTCTCTTCTCCATAGCCATACCGTTCACTCACGTTATGGATTCCCAAATGCCAACTTGGGTGTCGTACCTTCATACAGTGTACAGCGCCAGATTTGCACCTGGTACTCGAAATTGAAACTTTTTCTCTCATTAACGCATTAGCACGTCTACCAAGTCTCGCTGTCATACAATAGTTACAATTCACACTGGCTCTCCATGAGTAGCTGCACTTGAATCATAACCAGCCGGTGCATCATTGCTGTTCATGCCGTAAAAATACGGCATAATCATGACGTTTTAATTTATTGCTTCTCTGTTACTCGCTCTATTCGCTACAAATTTTTTAGACTATCTATTTTTATTATGAATGTACTTGCCATATTAAGCAATAGTACAACACATATTTCAGGAGATATTACGTCATAAACATTTCTGACCATGGAACACTAGCTTTTTAATACATGGAACTTGGTTAATATCTCCTACGCACTATAAACGTATCACATAACGCCAATACTCCCTCAAACAACCGCAGTTCGTTGCAGAACTGTTGAATAGAAGCAGTTTATTCTTTCTTAGAGGAATTTCCTACCAATATGCATGTAGTGTAGCACTGACATTTTTCTGCAGGGACAGATGAAATCTGCCCCTGAGAAGGGATGTAGATCAGACATTTGAAGAAGTGAACTTGGAGTAACAATTCTTTCAAAGAGAAGTCGTATATCGATCATCTCGAAAGGAATAATTCGTACTGCATCTGTGCACCCAAGACATGTGACCGTTTGACTAGATCAGAACAAATAAAATTTTGACCACAGTGAATCTAAATCGTTTCATTCACTTATTATTGGGTTAAACGTTCAAAAAATGGTCAGAACACAAACCAAGTTGATTCGCACAGAGATTACCCTCTCCGTGTTATCTTTCCCAAGCGCGTTAGGATTTGAAAAATGTCGTCATTGCTAACTTGAGCTGATGATAAAATCTTTACTTAAACAACCTGTTTCGGTCGGGTGACCACCACTTCGGGTGTTCCCGTCTTGTTAAACATTCTTGTAGCTTGACGCTGCCACATGTCGAGCAGGACCTCCGCACTACCAGATAATCTTCATAGAATAAAAGTCTGACTATGAAATGAAAGCCGAAATACCTACCACTGATGGGATTTATCATCGACAGAATAACTCATTAATAGTACGAGGGCTATCCACAAAGTACATTACGTTTTGGAATTAAAAATAAATAAAGTATTGGGAATTTTTTTTATTATATACAGATGAAAGCCACACTTAAATACTACTTTTCTACGTAGTTGCCATTTAAACTAAGGCATCGCAGCGATGGACGAGCTTGGAAATTCCTTCGTCGTAAAATTCGGCCGCCTGCGCCTTCAACCACATGGTTACCTCCTTTTGAAGCTGTGCGTCGTCATCAAAACGCTGCATAGCCAACCACTTCTTCATTGCTGGGAATAAGTGGAATTCGCTCGGTGCCAGGTCGGGACTGTACGGCGGATGAGGAAACAACCCCCACTTAAAAGATTCGAGAACTTCACGAGTGGCATTTGCCGTGTGGGCCCGGGCGTTGTCGTGAATCAGCAAGATCTTTGAGACCAACTTTCCCCTGCACTTGTTTTGTATTGCTCTTCTGAGGTTGTGCAGAGTTTGGCAATACCTTTGAGAGTTTGTTGTAGTGCCTCTTTCCAGGAAATCTACAAAAATCACACCTTTTCTGTCCCAAAAGAGGTAACCACGTGGTTGAAGGCGCAGGCGGCCGAATTTTACGACGAAGGAATTTTCAAGCTCGTCCATACCTACGATAAGTGCCTTAATTTAAATGGCAACTATGTAGAAAAGTAGTATTTAAGTGTGGCTTTCATCTGTATATAATAAAAAAAATTTCCAATACTTTATTTATATTTAATTCCAAAACGTAATGTACTTTGTGGATAGCCCTCGTATTATACGGAATATTATAATCTGGGAACTTTTTACAGGCTCTTTATGTCCCATTTCTTGGGACGTACATAGAAGAGATGTTGATTATTGTTCAGAATCACAACAAGCAGAACTTTCCTAGGAGGATCTCCATGGAGCGACGCATCGTGTTGCAGACTCCGAGAAAATAGTGGTGATGACTCACGCACGTCGAACTGAGGAGGCCTTACGTCGTCGCACGATGCCCGAGGAGTACCTCAAACATAAAAAATGGGACCAACCAAAACAAGAGTCGTACTACTATTTTAACTAATAAACAGTAACTTCAGTGTTGTTGAATTCTAATTCGAACTGACCATGCTTTCCCAGTTATAAAAGCCGTTGAGCGCACTAACGCCACCCAAACTCTCGTAAATTAAAAATTTTTGGTAACATTGTTCGGAAAAAAGCGATCTTTTGATCTATATAAAATCGGTGTAAAAACAGTCTTGATGGCGGCTATTATTTTATTAAGGGTATCGGTTCTTCAGATAGCACCATCAGCAGAAGTTGAAAATACATAGAACAGTCAGTTGACCCCAGTCGCAGTTTCAACGAATGAGGTCAATTGACTGTTCTACGCATCCTCAACTTCAGCTGATGCTGCTGATTTTCTCGTTCATTTCATAAAGTATTCTTGTTCTCCCACAATAACAAATTGAAACAACACATAAGTAGATGTTACGTACTCACTTGAAAACATTTACAGTATCATATTAGGTGAATATAAAATCACTGACGTGAGATAATAAAAATGTGAATATGTCGCTGAAGATGGAAGCATGACATACGTGAAGATGTAACCCTTTGCAGATAAATTATATCACAGAAATATAAATGCTTCGCATTTATACACAATTAGCTGTTGTCACATCGTACTTTAAACTGCATCACCAGTATAAAATGTGTGCTAGGCAGTGCACTTCTTCAATTAGCATCAGCAGTTGGCATTAACACTGTGAACGGTTGTACACCAGATACAGGCGACTGCATAAATGGGAACTGTTAGCTGTTAGAGCCAAAGATGATCCAAGTGGGCGCCATACACCGATAGTGGCTAGTATCTTACGACTGGACAAGATGTGTGTCGTATGCTACGAATTGTAGATGCGACAGATCTAACAGAGCAACGTAGGCGAGTTGCAATCATAGTTAAAGTGAGAAAAATTGAAATCTTATCTGAGGAGCAACTAATAAAAACGTATAATGTTCGTAGCTGCAAATGTTTTCTGAAAAAGCGAAAAACTGATATACATTAAACTATTCAATGGAACATAAAGCCGTTTTCACAATTAATTCCGTTGAATTCGATCCCAATTTGCAACATATCAAAATTTGATTAGGATGGCTATAAAATCAGTTTATGTTTTTGACAATATAAGCTTTAATCAGTCACCTAGGACATTATATATTTTTATTGGTTTTGAGTATTAAATCTTCGTTAATTCACACGAACTTTAACACCTGAAAATGATTGTTATCTTACAGTAATTTTCAACTGCTTTACATTAATTATGAAACTTAGAACATTGTAACATTAATATTTACTTGTAGGAATGCTACAAAGCCTTAAATTACATAAAAACTGTTCAACACAGTAGATTTTTACTAGCAGATTTAACCATATTTTGTCCACACCTGCTTCTTCTTGTAAACAACCACACTTGATATCTTCTGGGGCGAAACTTCTACATGGAACCTCTGAAATCGGTGAAAAAATTAACTTTTTCTTCTTATTCCCATTGCGTTTCTTCATATCTTCCCTTTTCTCTTACGTTATCATGTTTGACAACGCTAGGATAGATCTTTCAGTAGCAGAAAATATAATATGTTCTCATTCTGCCAATGTTGTGAATGATTTAGAAGGTCCATAGGAGTAATAATAAATTACTGTTTTGAATTATATATCCGGATCAAAAACAGTCTTCACTTATTCAGAATTATTATTTTTACTTCACTGATACTATCTTTTTCCCTTCCTTTAAAGTTCTTTATAGTTCTTAAGCTCCCAGTCTTTTCCAATTATCCGCGTTTCCCCTTATTCATTATAGAACTGTGTATACTTCTCTGGATTCAGAATTTCTTTAATTTGGCGCGGTATTCTCTCAAATCGTCCAAAGATCCCGTCTGCAGGTAAAAAGAACTGGAAAATGTAGATACTCATCCCTTTCATGTAATGGAGAACTTTTCAGTTGCCAAAATGCAATAGCATGAATCATAATGGAGAACTTTTCAGTAGCCAAAATGCAATAGCATGGATCAGTTGTTGATTTTCATTCTGGCCACCACACCCATCATCAAAGAGTCTGAGAGATGTGATAGGCTGGTCAAAGGATGTGTTAGAAAGAAAATCTGCGATGGCTTATGCAATTTATTGTTGAGCTCTTACAGCTTGAGCTTCATTCCATACATACAAGAAAGGGTGTGTGGTTTCTATATTCGTTCCACAAAAGCTATAAAATGTAATTTGTAGGGCGCTTCTACAACATTCAGTTTTGGCAGAGGCTGGACCTGTTGCAAGCCAAATGCAAAGGTTTTACTTCCATGTGGCGACTGCTTCATCAGTTTACGCAAAGCTTGAGCTTTCAGCTTGTGAGCACAAAGTTCAGCCATTAACTTCTTCTTTTGATTTGTACCTACAGCACTTCGAATTTCATGCCGCGTTCCAAGGCAATAACTGCATCTATCACTGGCAAGGGAGTCAAAACCCAAGCTGAATTCGAAGTTGAAAATTATGCTGAAGAATGATTTTTTAACTTCGAGATCAGTTGCTGCTGAGTTGTATAATTTTAAAAGCTTGTTTGTATTTAATTTACACGAGAGATACATTCTTTGGCTTTTGTTCCTATTGTAATGACTTTTGGTGGTTTTCAATTTTGATAAGTATCCTGCCACATGCTTTCCTTTAGTTTCATACTTGGCAATCTTATGATCACCACATCTTTTATCTGTTACTCCTCTCCAAGATGCAATTCCTTTCACAATGTTATTTAATCTTGCACAGCCAATACCAAAGAGTTTCAGAAAAAATGCCGCCGTTACAGGAATTTTCTCATCTGATGATTTCACCTGTAATTTACAAAAATCCATGTCAGCCTATGATAGTTACCTTCTTAACCTTGTGAAATAATAATGTCCTTTGTTCAGATTAGCACGTTGGAACATTAACTGTAAGTGTTCCAGAATGTGTTGCATCATTTTCTGTTTAGAATCTGTACAAAAATACACTTCGTTAAGAAGATAAATTAAAATGAAAAATAGCGCGAATCTGTATTAAATCTCCAACTGACGTGATATTTCACTGGCAGCTGTTGGTTTTTCTGTGGCACTTTCTCCGCGAATTTTCCGATGCTTTGGACTAGTTGCATCCAGAAAGTACGATATTTTTTTTAACTTCGTCTTTTTATTTAGTGCCGAAAACACATTTCGTTTGGTTCTACATAGAACGCTTACTGGGATAATGTTTCAAATGGCTCTGAGCACTATGGGACTTAACTTCTGAGGTCATCAGTCCCCTAGAACTTAGGACTACTTAAACCTAACTAACTTAAGGACAGCAAACACATCCATGCCCTAGGCAGGATTCGAATCTGCGACCGTAGCGGTCGCGCGGTTCCAGACTGTAGCGCCTAGAACCACTCGGCCGCCCCTCTTCTAAATCCAACGGACGCTGTACACATGAAACACAACAGAATAGTGCTGCTAAGCAGTACTACGAATAAAGATTTTGCTAAAACTATGTCAAACAATACCTGATGGCAGCAGCCGACTAAAGCTTTGAACTGCCGCAGGCATTGACTAAAGTTAAGCTCGACAGTACTGCCAGAGTAGATGAAACAAAAGCAAAGGCTGCAGCGTAGGTGTTGGACATTATACATTCTGTTTCAATCACGTGACAGTATACGATTTGTTTTAACCGGTAATTTTGAATGTACTTTTCCGATGTTACAATACACAGATGAACGCAATCTGATTGATGGGTCAAGAAGAGCTCATGAAATACGACCAGAAACTACATAAACACAATTTTGTCCACCGATGGACAATATACGTTTTGATTGGTTGCTCCTCATATATACAAATACACGCTAGTAGGAAACAAACTATAACCACATTTCGCAAGTACACTGATCATGTCGCACAGTAGCTTTTAAAGGGAAGGTCCTGTGATTGTGTGTTCAGAACGTTCGCTTATCATTTATTCACAAGATCCAATGGATTAGCCATTGTTCCACAGTTTTGAGACGGTGCCTCTCAAATTTTGCAATCGAAGAATTGCGATTTTCTATCCTCAGGAGAACACTGGCTCCCTTATTGATATTGAGACTGTAATATTTATCTTTTTGGTATTCGATCACCACAAAATGAGTGGAGGACGCATGGACAGGAGTTGTGCTGCTGCTGAAACAGCCGTTCCAAGTTATCTGAAGCGGTACTGGAGCATCAGCTGGAATCTGATGGCCGCCTCGCTCCTTTGGCTATGTGGATTACGTTTCAATTATAACGACCTGGGAACAGTTCAAATTTAATTTTGGTGAGCACGGTAGACAGCACAAAGCGCAGAGAATTTCACCGTGTTTAATGGGGAAGTCAAAAAGACATATGAGTTTCTATTAGTGGCTGTTGAGCCCCAAAATACGCTGTCTTCACAATAGCTAAATTTCCCCGTTTTCATTTATCTGTTACGAATCAAGAGACAAGTGGACTCTTGGAAGAGGAAACTGTAGGAAATTTAATTGCGGGCTCGCGAGAATTCTGAGAGGGACCTACGTTTATTGTGCAGGAAAAGGCAGTTGCTGGGTTAATATTAATTCCGCCTGTTTCATGTGCTATCAGAATTATGTTGGAGCGGATTTCAGTTTCTGCTGCTTTTGCTGGATGCGGTCCCGCGGTTCTTAGAGGCTCTAGGTACCAGCCTCACGAGTGTCTGTAGAGACCGACCTAAGTGGAAATGAGGCGCGAGTACGCTTAGCTCAGACAGGAGCTTGCTTACTATTTTCTTTTACAGTCCTGGCATTGTTTTGGGAGAATTAAGTACGAAAACTCTGAGACACGTTCAACAGTGCCTGTAAATTGCACATCCAAAACATTTATTATTATTCTCTCAAAATAAGAGAGTAGTTCCCAAAACAGGACTAAATTTATAGCTGTGTGCTGTAAGTCACTTGGAATTCAGTTACCTTTGTACAAAATGACATCAGACTGGTCTGCGACTGATTTGGAAAAAGATATTTTCATCGGATCCATGACACACACTTTATGATAAGTACACCACTGGCCATTAAAATTGCTACACCACGAAGATGACGTGCTACAGACGCGAAATTTAACCGACGGGAAGAAGATGCTGTCATATGCAAATGATTAGCTTTTCAGAGCATTCACACAAGGTTGGCGCCGGTGGCGACACCTACAACGTGCTGACATGAGGAAAGTTCCCAACCGATTTCTCATACACAAACAGCAGTTGACCGACGTTGCCTGGTGAAACGCTGTTGTGATGCTTCGTGTAAGGAGGAGAAATGCGTACCATCACGTTTCCGACTTTGATAAAGGTCGGATTGTAGCCTATCGCGATTGCGGTTTATCGTATCGCGACATTGCTGCTCGCGTTGGTCGAGATCCAATGACTGTTAGCATAATATGGAATCGGTGGGTTCAGGGGGGTAATACGGAACGCCGTGCTGGATCCCGACGGCCTCATATCACTAGCAGTCGAGATGACAGCCATCTTATCCGCATGGCTGTAACGGATCGTGCAGCCACGTCTCGATCCCTGAGTCAACAGATGGGGACGTTTCCTAGACAACAACCATCCGCATGAACAGTTCGGCGACGTTTGCAGCAGCATGGACTATCACCTCGGAGACCATGGCTACGGTTACCCTTGATGCTGCATTACAGACAGGAGCGCCTGCGGTGGTGAACTCAACGACGAACCAGAGTGTACGAATGGCATTACGTCATTTTTTCGGATGAATCCAGGTTCTGCTTACTGCATCATGATGGTCGCATCGGTGTTTGGCGACATCGCGACGAACGCCCATTGGAAGCGTGTATTCGTCATCGCTGGCGTATCACCCGGCGTGATGGTATGGGGCGCCATTGGTTACACGTCTCGGTCACCTCTTGTTCACGTTGACGGCACTTTGAACAGTGGACGTTACATTTCAGTTGTGTTACGACCCGTGGCTCTACCCTTCATTCGATCTCTGCGAAACCCTATATTTCAGCAGGATAATTCACGACCGCATGTTGCAGGTCCTGTACGGGCCTTTCTGGATACAGAAAATGTTCGACTGCTGCCCTGGCCAACACATTCTCCAGATCTCTCACCAATTGAAAACGTCTGGTCAATGGCGGGCGAGCAACTGGCTCGTCACAATACGCCAGTCACTACTCTTGACGAACTGTGATATGGTGTTGAAGCTGTACACGCCATCCGAGCTCTGTTTGACTCAATGCCCAGGCGTATCAACGCCGTTATTACGGCCAGAGGTGGTTGTTCTGGGTATTGATTTCTCAGGATCTATGCACCCAAATTGCGTGAAAATGTAATCACATGTCAGTTGCAGTATAATATATTTGTGCAATGAATACCCGTTTATCATCTGCATTTTTTCTTGGTGTAGCATTTTAATGGCCAGTAGTGTATTATCGTGTGGTATAGAATATGTTAAGATCAGAGCTAACTGATGATATGCGGTTACCTGTGACCATATTTGACCGTATAGGCATGGCTTCAAGTCTGTGTGTGAGTGCGTGTGCGTGTCTGTGTATGTAGGTACGTACGTGTGTATGTGTGTGTGTGTGTGTGTGTGTGTGTGTGTGTGTGTGTGTGTGTGTGTGTGTGTTTTCGGAACGGTGTTTTACAAAACATTTAAAGAAGGTGTATTTCCACAGAAATTTTCTACTGAAAAAAAAAAAAAAAAAACTATGCTGCATGTGATAATCGATGGAATTCGACTACTTGGTCATTTTCAAGTCTGGGAAGAAACATATGTAATAGTGGAGAATAAACCAAAGGCAACTTGAAAATGACTATATGGTCTAAATCCAACTACTGTGATGCGGAAAGTTAGCGTCAATAAGCAACTACAACCGCTTTGGCGTAACAGATGACGTACAGGAGGCAGTGTCGCATCAGGTATGTCACCGCCCCGAATGAAGAAGGAAGACGACTGCCAGGACACGGAGTTTGGTCACCCACGGTAATGATAGAACGTTGTAACGATAAACACGGACTTATAAACCAAATAGTAGGTACGCGGCACCCGTTTTTACAGGTTAGCTTGGCAGAAGTCGCATACGAAATCGAGGATGAAGATGCTACATCGAGGAGACATCCATTTCGAGACCACAGCTCCCAGACGTAGATCAGCGATAGAGGTTTCCGGTACAAGGAACAGGAAGATACGCCCGACGATCGCTATACATCGACGGAAATAACTCTATTGGAACATTTCAGTGATCATGAAGCCGTAATAATACGAGTGAAATGTGAGGATCCACCAGCGCCGTCCTTATAACAATCGGTGGGAGGATCGATATCCCGGAATCAGGGATCCATTCCAAAGCAGTGGTCGTTGTTTTACCAGGAGGCGCAGCAAAACCGAGTGCTATAGGTCGCTGAAGCAATTACAGATTATGACTGGGCACACGTGGATGACCCCTCGATTCTCACCTCAGGCAGTTACTTAAAATATCAAATTTGTAATTTATGGAAGCTTCAGAGTTTTCTTATTTAGGAAATACGGGATTTTAATAGGAAAATGGTAGAACGGATGGAAGATTAGGGTTTAAATCCCCCTCAACATCGTGGTCATTACAGATGCAGCACAGCGTCGAATTGTTTCGAGGATGGAGAAGAAATACAGCGCGCCCTCAAAGGAACAACTCAGACATTTTGCTGGAGTGATTTTGGAAAATCACGAAAAATCTAAATCTGGATGACCGGGTGCGGATTTGAACCATCGTCCTCCCGAATGTGACTCCAGACTGCTAACTACTGCGCCATCTCACTCGGTAATGTACTAGAAAATTCTACGTGTGTTTGTAAATGACGAATCTGTATGAACCTGACGTTGCTTGTAGACAAACCTACCACCGCAGCAGGTACTCCATTCCTAATATTACGTGACAGTGCAGTACCTTGTTGCGAACAACAGAAGACCTACGACAAAACATGATGTCTTCTAATAACTTTATGATGAGTGAGGATCCGACTTGGAAAAGAACTCTAAATACATATCAATGAAATATATAAATATCTTATCAGTTATACACAGATATTCGTTTCTCAACACTCTAGAACACGTGAAAATACCTGCTTATCGTGATCACCGAGTAGTGAATTGTCATACTGATCCATGTTACGAAATACACTCCTGGAAATTGAAATAAGAACACCGTGAATTCATTGTCCCAGGAAGGGGAAACTTTATTGACACATTCCTGGGGTCAGATACATCACATGATCACACTGACAGAACCACAGGCACATAGACACAGGCAACAGAGCATGCACAATGTCGGCACTAGTACAGTGTATATCCACCTTTCGCAGCAATGCAGGCTGCTATTCTCCCATGGAGACGATCGTAGAGATGCTGGATGTAGTCCTGTGGAACGGCTTGCCATGCCATTTCCACCTGGCGCCTCAGTTGGACCAGCGTTCGTGCTGGACGTGCAGACCGCGTGAGACGACGCTTCATCCAGTCCCAAACATGCTCAATGGGGGACAGATCCGGAGATCTTGCTGGCCAGGGTAGTTGACTTACACCTTCTAGAGCACGTTGGGTGGCACGGGATACATGCGGACGTGCATTGTCCTGTTGGAACAGCAAGTTCCCTTGCCGGTGTAGTAATGGTAGAACGATGGGTTCGATGACGGTTTGGATGTACCGTGCACTATTCAGTGTCCCCTCGACGATCACCAGTGGTGTACGGCCAGTGTAGGAGATCGCTCCCCACACCATGATGCCGGGTGTTGGCCCTGTGTGCCTCGGTCGTATGCAGTCCTGATTGTGGCGCTCACCTGCACGGCGCCAAACACGCATACGACCATCATTGGCACCAAGGCAGAAGCGACTCTCATCGCTGAAGACGACACGTCTCCATTCGTCCCTCCATTCACGCCTGTCGCGACACCACTGGAGGCGGGCTGCACGATGTTGGGGCGTGAGCGGAAGACGGCCTAACGGTGTGCGGGGCCGTAGCCCAGCTTCATGGAGACGGTTGCGAATGGTCCTCGCCGATACCCCAGGAGCAACAGTGTCCCTAATTTGCTGGGAAGTGGCGGTGCGGTCCCCTACGGCACTGCGTAGGATCCTACGGTCTTGGCGTGCATCCGTGCGTCGCTGCGGTCCGGTCCCAGGTCGACGGGCACGTGCACCTTCCGCCGACCACTGGCGACAACATCGATGTACTGTGGAGACCTCACGCCCCACGTGTTGAGCAATTCGGCGGTACGTCCACCCGGCCTCCCGCATGCCCACTATACGCCCTCGCTCAAAGTCCGTCAACTGCACATACGGTTCACGTCCACGCTGTCGCGGCATGCTACCAGTGTTAAAGACTGCGATGGACGTCGTATGCCACGGCAAACTGGCTGACACTGACGGCGGCGGTGCACAAATGCTGCGCAGCTAGCGCCATTCGACGGCCAACACCGCGGTTCCTGGTGTGTCCGCTGTGCCGTGCGTGTGATCATTGCTTGTACAGCCCTCTCGCAGTGTCCGGAGCAAGTATGGTGGGTCTGACACACCGGTGTCAATGTGTTCTTTTTTCCATTTCCAGGAGTGTATTTATCTGGGAGCATACAATACGTGGTCATCGAACTGTGACTCTCTCACCTACATGGCGCTGTATACAGGTTGTATCGTAATTAATGGTCTAAACGCATACAGTTGAAAGTACACGATACTGGAAGCAAAAAAGTCTCAATAAACATTGTTCATTAGAAGTTTTGTGTTTCCAAGTAGCGAAGATTAGCGCGTGCTCATAGCTCTTAAGGTATGCATTTTATATCACATGTTTACTGGACTTTTTTTCTTGTTTTGCTCCGTACTACTACTTCCCAAAATGTGGAAAGCAAAGAACTTGCAGTAGAAGAGATTTGCTTCACAGTATCGAAGATGAAAAGCTGCTCGTAGCTCTTAAGGTATGCACTTTCTACCATATGTTTACTGATACTTTTTGCTTCTAGTATCGTATACGTTCAACTGTATGCGTTTACGCCCTGTACTTCCATTGTGCTCTAAGCTACGGTAAGAAGACGGATCTTCATGACATGAGATGACAGTTCGGCAACGAATAGCAGACTTTTCGGTTCGACTCTCGCCCCACCATAGAGTCTGAGTCTTTGCTAATCGAGAGATCTATGTAGGAGTGCTTACGTGAAGTATGAATGTTACAGGCTCTTATGGAGTGTACGTCTATTACCTGTACTGGAACTGCTGTTAACCGGTCAGATAAAGTTACTAGAATGAGAGATTAGTTGTGTGATGAGGAATACAAAAATTTATCCTTGAATGTCCATCCAGTGTGACAGCGGAAAACAAAATGTTGTGTTGGGACAACTGAAGCTGGTGCAATGCCGAAGATGGGAAATGTGTGCATTGCCTCCTTTTGAGAGCATCGTGAAAGGGACGTCACTGTGTTATAGTGGAGAAGGTTTGTATCTTGTTAAAGACGTGGAATATTATCAGCTGTATCCATTTCAAATAGAGTTACCAGAAACTTGAATGAGATTGTCACTCTACAGCGGACTGTGCGCTGATGCGAAACTTCCTGGCAGATTAAAACTGTGTGCCGGACCGAGACTCGAACGCGGGACCTTTGCCTTTGGCGGGCTAGTGCTCTACCATCTGAGCTACACAAGCATCACTCACGCCCCGTCCTCACAGCTTTACTTCCGCTAGTACCTTGTCTCCTATTTTCCAAACTTCACAGAAGCTCTCCTGCGAATCTGCCAGGAAGTTTCATACCAGAAACTTGTTTACAAAACTGTGGAAAAGGTTCGTCGATCCTTGTGGAAATATTAGCCGTAGTAAGGTAGACTGGAAATCGGAAGTAGAAATGTGAGATTTTTCTGCAGATGATCGCCACGATGTCTCAACAGTCCGGAATTTAGCCATCCATAGTGTCTCCCAAACCTTTATGAACAAACCTACACATACGGAGTAGGTGATACTTTGGAGGTGAATAGCCAGTTGACGGAAGTTAAAGCAGCTAGCCGTGCGAAGTTCTGAATGAGAACAATACGTGAGGCTTGAGCTTCTAAATTGATTACGTTTGATTAAAAACTGCTGACTGCAGCACTGATGTCGGCGGCGGCATCTTGGAAAAAAAGGGCTGAAATATCTGCGCTGTGCCCGTTATCAAATATATCGTTTGCTGCCATTATTGACAGATTGTCGACAATGAACCACATGCACGTGACACAGACTTGCAGCCGTGTGCTTGCAGCAGGCTCTTAGTAACACTTTTTTTTTAGGTTTTCAGTCTTATGACTGGTTTGATGAGGTCCGTCACGAATTCCTCTCTTGCTCCAACCTCTTCATCCCAGAGTGGCACTTGCAACCTACGTACTTAATTGTTTGCTGGACGTATTCCAGTCTCCGTCTTTCACTACAGCTTTTGCCTTCTACAGCTCCTTCTAGTACCATGTAAGTAATTCCCTGATGTCTTAACAGATGTCCAATCATCTTGTCCTTTTTCCTTGTCAGTGTTTTCCACTTATCCCTTTCCTCTCCGATTTTGTACAGGACCTCTTCATTCCTTACCTTATTAATCCACCTGATTTTCAACATTCGCCTGTAGCACCACATCTCAAATGCTTCGATTCTCTACTGTTCCAGGTTTTCCAGAGTCCATATTTAACTACAATACAATGCTGTGCTCCAGACATATATTCTCAGAAATTTCTTCATCAAATTAAGACCTATGTTCGATACTAGTAGATTTCTCTTGGCAAGGAACGCCCTTTCTGCCATTTCTAGTCGGCTTTTGATGTCCCCCTTGCTCCATCTGGCACTGGATATTTTGCTGCCTAGGTAGCAGAATTACTTAACTTCATCTACTTCGTGACCATCAATCCCGATGTTAACTTTCTCGCTGTTCTCATTTCCACTCCTTCTCATTACATCCGTCTTTCTTAGATTTTATCTCAATCCATATTCTGTACTCATTAGATTACTCATTCCATTCAGCATTTCATGTAATTCTTCTTTAATTGAGGATAGCAATGAATTTTAATTCCACTTCTGAACTTTCATTCTATTTCCATCATTGTTTCTCCGAAGTACAGATTGAACAGTAGGGGCAAAAGACTTCATCCGTGTCTTACAACCTTTTTAATCAGAACTCTTCGATCTTGGTCGTCCACTCTTATTATCCCTTTGGCTTTTGTACATATTGTATATTACCTGTCTCTCCGTAAAGCTTACCTATATTCTTCTCAAAATTTCAAACTCCTTGCAGAATTTTGCACTGTCGAACGCTATTTCCGGGTTGACAAATCCTATGAACGTGTCTTGATTTTTCTTTAATCTTGCTTCTCGTATCAACCGCAACGTCAGGATTGACTCGCTGGTGCCTTTAAATTTTCTAAAGCCAAACTGATCGTCTTCTGGCACATCTCCAATTTTCTTTTCCATTCTTCTTATTCTTGTCAGCAATCTGGATGCATGAGCTGTTAAGCTGATTGTGCGACAATTCTCGTACCTGTCAACTTTTGCAGTCTTTGGATTGTGTGGATGGTATTTATCCAAATGTCAGATGGTATGTCGCCAGACTCAAACATTCTACACATCAACGTGAATAGTTGTCTTGTTGCCACCTTCCCTAATGATTTTAGGAATGTTATCTATACCTTGCGCCATATTCGATTATAAGTTCTCCAAAGCTCTCTTAAATTTTGATTCGAATACTATATCCTCTCTCTCTTCCAAGTCGACTCCTGTTTATTCATCCATGACGTCAGATAAATTTTCCCCTCATAGAAGCCTTCAATGTACTCTTTCCACCTATCCGCTCTCTCCATTGCATTTAACAGGAAAATTCATGTTGTAATCTTAATGTTACCAACTTTGCTTTTAATGCCACCGAAGGATGTTTTGACTTTTCTGTATGCTGAGTGTGTCCTTCCGACAAAATGTGTGTCAAATCTTATGGGACTTAACTGCTAAGGTCATCAGTCCCTAAGCTTACACACTACTTAACCTAAATTATCCTAAGAACAACACATACACCCATTCCCGAGGGAGGACTCGAACCTCCGCCGGGACCAGCCGCACAGTCCATGACTGTAGCGCCTAAGACCGCTCGGCTAATCCCGCGCGGCTGTCGTTCCGACAATCACTTCTTTTTCGACCTCTTCACATTTTACTTGCAGCCACTTCGTCTTACCTTCCCTGCTCTTCCTACTTATTTCATTCCTCAGCGATTTATATTTCTGTATTTCTAAAGTACCCTGAACATTTGTTTACTTCCTTCTTTCATCCATCAACTGAAGTCTTTCTTCTGTTACCCACGGTTTCTTCGCAGTTACCGTCTTTGTACCACTGTTTTTTTCCAACTTCTGTGATTGCCCTTTATAGTGATGTCCATTCCTCTTCAAATACACTGACTACTAAGCTATTCTTTATTGCTGCCTTAGAGAACTGAAGCCGTATCTCGTTATCCCTTAGTAGTTCTGTATCCCACTTCTTTGCGCATTGATTCTTCCTGACTAATCTCTTAAACTTCAGCCTACTCTTAATCATTACTAAATTGTAATCTGAGTCCATATCTATTCCTGAGTACACCTTAAAATTCAGTATCTGATCTCGGAATCTCTGCCTGATCATGATGTATTCTAACTGAAATCTTCTCGTATCATACGGCCTGTTCCAATTACAACTCCTGCTCTTGTGATTCCTGGACAGAATATTCGTTGATACTAGCTGAAATTTATTACAGAACTCAATCTATCCTTCTCCTCTCTCATTCCTTGTCCTAATCCCGTATTCTCCTGTAATCGTTTCTTCTACTCCTTGCTTTACATCCACATTCCGCTGCCCCATGACTGTTAGATTTTCATCTCCCTCCATGTAGTGTATTACCCTTTCAATACCCTCATATACTCTCTCTATCTATTCATCTTCAGCTTATAACGTCGGCATGTACACCTGAACCATCGTTGGCGGTGCTGGTTTGCTGTCGATTCTGATAAGAATGACTCTATCACTGAACTGCTCAATGTAACACATTCATTGCCTTACTTTTCTATTCATAACTAATCCTATTCTTGTTATACCATTTTCTGCTGCTGTTGATATTACCCTCACTCATCTGACCAGAAATCCTTGTCTTCCCTCCGTTTCACTTCACTAGCACCTACCATATCTAGACTGAGTCCTTGCATTTCTCTTTTCAGATTTTCTAGCTTCCCTGCCACTTGCAAGCTTCTGACATTCCACGCCCCGACTTGTAGAACGTTATCCTATGATTATTCACTCTTTTTTTCACGGTCACCTCCCCCCTTGCAGCCCCCTTCCTGGATATCCGAATGGGGGACTATTCCCAAATCTTTTGTCAATGAAGAGATCATCATGACACTTTTTCAATTATAGGCCAAGTGTCATGTGGATACACGTTATCTGTCTTTAATGCAGTGATTTTCATTGCCTTCTGCATCTTCACGCCGTTGATCATAGCTGATTCTTCCGCTTTTAGGGCAGTTTCCCAAGCCAAGGTCCGCTCCTCCGCCCTCTTTGGAAAGACCGTTGGCGATGTGAAGGTGATCTCTTATGGCGGAAGTTTTTGGCCACCAAAGCTGATTATTAACCAGAGACGCTAGCCTTAGACCACGGGTTACGTGCACGAATCTGACGATGAAAGTTTTACAACATTCGTTATCCTAAATGGAAGAAATTTATCGGCGTGGATAAGAAAAGTACGAGAATTTAAAGTCGTTCCAGCCACCGCCACCGGAAGTTGGTCAAAGTTCATGACAGAGAATTATTCGTACAGTAAAATTTGAGGAGAAGGCGTTGTGGTGTTTTGTGGAAGCATCATCAGTATCTACTCGCGGGTTTCCCTGTTGGAAACACAAAATGTGGAAAATACTTGTACTGTAGCAAGTACAGATCCGCAGTAGAACGTATGAGTAACGTGGCCAAATGTGTTTGAACCCAAAGTGCAGTTCTGTCATTCTTAAGAGGTGCTACAAGTTCAAGGTAAGGCAGTATGATATAACTAGGTGACGCCAATAAAAAAAAAATCTAGATATTCATTTCGAAACACTAGTTACTGGCCTGGACGTAGTTAGTTAGTATACTGAATCTTATAATATTGACACATTAGTTGCGAGGAATGTGTAACCAAGTAATGAAAATTTTCGACGTTATGCCATAAAAAGCACCATTTGGCCCACATTTTTCATGGCAGTGTCGACCGAAGAATAGAAGGAAGCTACACACAGACAACTATTTCTACAACGATTAATTTGTTTTTAAACGGCAGTCCTAATTATGTCATAACGGTTTTATATACAAAACCAATTGCGGTTCCTAGGCCATTACCACGTGCCGTATTATTTATCCCGAACATAAGAACGAACAACCAGTATATTATAAGAAAGATGCAAAATCTTCCCATAGTACATTAAGATGCACAAGAATTCGGCGTTAGGAATGCCAACAAATGTATAAATCGTGTAGAACAGAAATCGTTTTCCTAGTTGCTTTTTGCTCAGGACACAGTTGTGGAACTGCAGAGGTTGTTGCCTTCACAAGGAGCAGAGTGAGCTGAAGAGGCAGCCGCAAGATAGGTGATATTGGACTAAACAGCAGCTGAGCACAAATAAAGTTCTGAAAGCTGTGTTCTAAGACAAGACAGTGAAACAATAACGTACGTAGCTAGATACAATTTTAAAATATAACGTACTGAAGAAAGACTCCGCGGCTAGCAACTTTTATCAACTGTCTGCCTAGTTCGTAGACAGCACACCATTCTACATTGCTCTTTCGAGTCTAGAAAAACCGAGATCTGTGTGGACAGATTCGTCCACCGGTTGTCCAGTCACTTTTCATCGCTGGCCTACCTGGCTGTGGGTGCGTTCAAATCTACTGGAGAGTACGTGTATTATGGATCTAGTATTGTTTTAACTTGTAGTTTTTAGGATTATGCTAGCTTCGAACTTCTGTACAGCGTAACAACCACACCTCCTAATGGCTCCCTGTTTTATTCTCTACTAGCTGACAAACCTGGCGCTACTCAGGTATTCATTTTGACAATTTTCTGTTAGTAACGAAAACAAAAAGTGAACTGTGTTTGTCGTGAAATTTCCCAGTCCCTTTCTGTACACTGGGCGCAGCTGCTTCGCAAGTCTACAACGCGATTTTGTAAACGTTTTTATGGCAAGGCCTCTTCATTCCTCTACAGATGGCTATTGTTTCTGCCTACAGCCATTGAAAGCTTTCAAAATCGCTGAGAGACGTCAAGTATTTCCTTACGTTGACTTGACTGTAGGAGTGTCTTAGTAGTAAGAAGTGCATGTATTAAAACTTCACTCAAAATACTGCATTCTTTCACGCATTTCAGTGCTTATGAAGTCATATCTCTAGAAATTAGTGTCTTACAACGATATTTTGTGCGGGTACGTTCAGTGGCATATGTGGATACTGCAAAATGTGGCCGGCCGGAGTGGCCGAGCGGTTCTAGGCGCTACAGTCTTGAACCGCGCGACCGCTACGGTCGCAGGTTCGAATCCTGCCTCGGGCATGGGTGTGTGTGATGTCCTTAGGTTAGTTAGGTTTAAGTAGTTCTTGATGACCTCAGAAGTTAAGTCCCACAGTGCTCAGAGCCATTTGAACCATTTGCGGATTAAATAGCACGGAAGTGATATATTTAAACGTCATATATGATGTGGCAGATTTTCATGCTTATCATTGTGTATGACCTCATTGCTGTTGAACTATGCCAGGTAGGTAGTTCTTAGGCCAAAGGCGATTGTTACCAGACAGTAAGAGAGACAGATACCAAGGTTGGTTGAAATCGGTCCTGCGGTTTATTACGCGCACACATACATAATAAGTCATCTACGGATAACATTGCCCCTCTCATCGCCCCAGCACTTTCAGATTGCACAAAACTGTCCCGAGAACTCGTGAGCTCACGACACAATTCCTATTGCATAAATTTTACGCCATTAACTGGTTTTACATTTTACTACGCAACATTAGTCTACTAGTCTACAGTTACTACCATATCGTTTTAAGATGCTTACTGCTTATCTTTAAAGTTAGGGTAAATAAAACCACGTTTAATGGCCTAGGGACAAAAACAGCTCGTATGAATGCATATGTAGTTATGCAACTTGAGCTACAATATAATAAATTTAATATAGCTATATCCGATGGCCTAGTTATGAGGCACGCTGGACGAGAAGTTTTCGGCAGGCATTCTGCCTACAGTTACCGCTCCAACACGGGGCCAATGTCCGAAGTTCCTCGACAACAAAATGCAGCAGCGTAGTCACGGCTAACGGGCGTCTTCGCAGCTCCAGTTTGCTGCATGGAGGACGTCGTGACATGCTCGGCTATTTTATCGGACGTGCAAAACTGTGAGGGCTCAGTCCACTCACACTGCAGGGATCGGCAGGTCTACTGTGCACCATCTAAAATCGAAACACAACAATGAATCAGTGGAGGAACGTGTTGTTCGCAGTTCGATCTCTATTCAGCTAACAGAATGTTTTCGTCACACAATCAAGTGGGAGGTATTCCTTGGACGATAAAATGACAATCACACAAAGGAAAAACAATATCCCGCTGGTGAAGAAGTGCAGCCGCGGTCACAGCACGTGGAGATAGGACTCACATTATGCAATTCATCTCCCCGTTCTTACTGTGCCAAACAATGGTATTTGTGAAGTACTTTCAACCCATAAGGTTGTGTTCTACGTGATGGATAGAAGCAACTGACAGTGCGCGTCATCTGAATGCGCGACATTCCAGCTACAAGCAAAAGCGTGCTGTGTACTATTGTGTACTGAGTCCCAAGTGACAAACTACCGCTACAATACGGCTACAATGACCAACAAGCTGTTTCTAAAAATATGTTGCCCATAAATTCCAGAATGTGGTAGCTCCAGCATAAGTGAACTACACTACTTGGCCATTAAAATTTCTATACCACGAAGATGACGTGCTACAGACGCAAAATTTAACCGACGGGATGAAGATGCTGTGATATGCAAATGATTAGCTTTTCAGAGCATTCACACAAGGTTTGCGCCGGTGGCGATACATACAACGTGCTGACACGAGGAAAGATTCCAACCGATTTCTCATACACAAACAGCAGTTGACCGGCGTTGCCCGGTGAAACGTTGTTGTGATGCCTCGTGTATGGAGGAGAAATGCGTACCATCACGTTCCCGACTTTGATAAAGGTCGGATTGTAGCCTATCGCGATTGCGGTTTCTCGTATCGGGACATCGCTGCTACCATTGGTCGAGATCAAATGACCGTTAGCAGAATATGGAACCGGTGGGTTCAGAAGGGTAATAAGGAACGGCGTGCTGGGTCCCAACGGCCTCGTATCACTAGCAGTCGAGATGACAGGCATCTTATCCGTATGGCTGTGAAGGATCGTGCAGCCGCGTCTCGATCCCTGAGTCAACAGATGGGGACGTTTCCAAGACAACAACCATCTGCACGAAGAGTACGACGACGTCTGCAGCAGCATGGACTGTCAGCTCGGAGACCATGGCTGCGGTTACCCTTGACGCTGCGTCACAAGACAGGAGCGTCTGCGATTTTGTACACAACGGCTAACCTGGCTTCACGAATGGCAAAACGTCATTTTTTCGGATGAATCCAGGTTCTGTTTACAGCGTCATGATGGTCACATCCGTGTTTGGCGACATCGCGATGAACGCACGTTGGAAGCGCGTATTCGTCATCGCGATACTGGCGGATCACCTGGCGTGATGGTATGGGGGGGGGGGGGGGGCATTGGTTACACGTCTCGGTCACCTCTTGTTCGCATTGACGGCACTTTGAACAGTGGACGTTACATTTCAGATGTGTTACGACCCGTGGCTCTACCCTTCATTCGATCCCTGCGAAACCCTACATTTCAGCAGGATAATACACGACCGCACGTTGCTGGTCCTGTACGGGCCTTTATGGATACAGAAAATGTTCGACTGCTGCCCTGGCCAGCACATTCTCCAGATCCCTCACCAATTGAAAACGTCTGGTCAATGGTGGCCGAGCAACTGGCTCGTCACAATACGCCAGTCACTACTCTTGATGAACTGTGGTATCGTGCTGAAGCTGAGTAGGCAGCCGTACCTGAACATGCCATCCACGCTGTGTTTGACTCAATGCGCAGGCGTATAAAGGCCGTTATTACGGCCAGAGGTGGTTGTTCTGGGTACTGGTTTTTCAGTATCTATTCACCCAAATTGCGTGAAAATGTAATCACATGTCAGTTCTAGTATAATACATTTGTCCAATGTATACCCGTTTATTATCTGCATTTATCTTGGTGTAGCAATTTTAATGGTCAGTAGTGTAACTTAGCTTTACTTAGGAAAATAAAACTGCGTATGAAATTTAAAAAGGGAGAAACCTTAGTAGAGAATTTTATCATTTATATAGTCAACAAGAAGGACGACCAGTCAAATTTGTCGGATGGGCACAGATACTTCCGACTATCTCATCAGTGCAATAAAGACGAGTGTTTCTTATGTGACCACGAACTTTCAACAGCCGATAAATATGGAAGAATCGCTAGCACAGAGCTATGACGAGGCCTATTAAAGAGGTGTCGGTGTTTCAGTGGTAACGCCTTTGGCTAGTTATCTGAATCGATGTAGGTCCTCGATTCAGACGAGATACGTATAAATTTTAATAGACTCAACTACAGTTCTGTTTCTGTTTTATCTATACTCTTTATACTCCGTCTCAAAGTTTATTTTTGTCGTTTACCCAAAGTACTTTGTCTTCAAATATATATATTCCCATCCCAATGCATCACACGCTAAATTCCTAATGAAATACATGCAACAATTAAGAAATTTTACTGATATTCGTTTTAATTTTGTATAATTAGTACTTATTTTGCCTGACCAGACTAGTGCCTTAAGACCCTCTACTACATCTGACCAGGAACGTCACTTACCAAAATATCACAAAAACATAGTATGCACTAAATTACCTACTTTATTCAAAGGAAACCTTTTCCGCAATGAAATATCAAACCAATCTATCTTTTCATCCGTAAAATAGCTAGTCCCTGAGGAGATGACCTTTTGGATACTCCATTTACAAAGCCAAAATCTGATGTTCGTGACATGCATCAATCTAGCATCTACTCACTAAGACTTTACTAAATACCTTGATTACATTCAATCAATAAAAAGAAGGTTTTAGCAAAACAAGACCACATGCTAGTGCGTTTGATAGCCCATTCGACTACTTCCCACTCTTCGCTTGGCTATGAAAATCCTGGCAAAAACCTATCGATTAAACGATAGGTGCCTCTAAAAAATGGCTCTGAGCACTACGGGACTTAACATCTATGGTCATCAGCCCCCTAGAACTTAGAACTACTTAAACCTAACTAACCTAAGGACACCACATAACACCCAGCCATCACGAGGCAGAGAAAATCCCTGACCCCGCCGGGAATCGAACCCGGGAACCCGGGCGTGGGAAGCGAGAACGCTACCGCACGACCACGAGATGCGGGCGATAGGTGCCTCTGCTTTGACCAAAAGTTATCCCGTGTTAATCATACGACAAAATAATGTCTCTTTGAGTGCTAAAATTTACATAAAACCTCATTTCAATGTCTTGAATCGTTTGTGAAATATGTGAGGGTACAAGGTGTGGCGAGAGATTAGAGCGGCAGTTTCCCGCAGTGCACATGCCTGGCGATTGCTGCGGGGCCATAGCGAGCGGCTAGCCTTTACGTGGCCTTGGAAAAACACGAGTGGACGCTGGGCAGGGGCGTATATGGCCGTGTTTGCGCCCTTGGTGAAATTTATATGCTAGAGAAAAATTGATAAAAACACAACTAAGAGTGACACGGAAGTGCGCGTTGGCACCCACGGACAGAAAAATATATAAATTATCTACACTCACGCTCATAAATTAAGGATAATGCTGATACGTGGTGAAAAAATGCTCTGGTGGGCGGTTTGCGGGTTTAAACCACCTCCGGGTATGACCATGCGGTGCATCTGACCTGCGCTCGTCGCACTGTGACGCTGGTAACAGTCCACATACGCAGAAGTGTGTTGGTGCATGTCAGACTACGATGCAGCGAGTACGTATACAGACGTTTTCAGACGTGCTAATGGTGACTGTGTGTTGAAAATGGCTCAAAGAACACATAATGACGACGTTATGAGGGGTAGAATACTAGGCCGACTGGAGGCTCGTCAAACACAGCAGGTCGTATCACGGGCACTCAGTGTTCTACAAAGTGTGATCTCAAGATTACGGCAACGATTCCAGCAGACAGGAAACGTGTCCAGGCGCTACAGTACGGGACGTCCACAGTGTAAAACACCACAAGAAGACCGATATCTCACAATCAGTGCCCGCAGACGGCCGCGGAGTACTGCAGGTAGCCTTGCCAGGGACCTTACCGCAGCCATTCGAAGTGATGGCTCCTGACACACAGTCTACAGACGACTGAACAGACATGGCTGATTCGCCCGGAGACCTGAAAGGTGCATTCCACTGACCCCTGGTCACAGGAGAGCCCATAAAGCTAAAAAATGGTTCAAATGACTCTGAGCACTATGGGCCTTAACATCTGTGGTCATCAGTCCCCTAAAACATAGAACTACTGAAACTTAACTAACCTAAGGACCTAGCACACATCCAAGCCCGAGGCAGGATTCGAACCTGCGACTGTAGAGCTCACGCGGTTCCAGACAGAACCGACTAGAACCTCTCGGCCACCCTGGCCGGCCCGTAAAGCCTGGTGTCAAGAACACCGTATATGATCATTGGAATAGTGGTACCAGGTATGTTAACAGACGAGTGCAGGTATAATCTGAACAGTGATTCTCGCCGGGTTTTCATCTGGCGTGAACCAGGAACCAGATAGCAACCCCTTAATGTCCTTGGAAGGGACCTATATGGAGGTCGTGGTTTGATGCTGTGGGGTGGGATTATGATTGGTGCACGTACACCACTGCACGTCTTTGACAGAGGAACTGCAACAGGTCAGGTGTATCGGGACGTCATTTTGCACCAGTATGTCCGCCTTTTCAGGTGTAAAGTGTGTCCAGCCCTCTTCCTGATGGATGATAAGGCACGGCCCCACCGAGCTGCCATCGTGGAGGAGTACCCTGAAACAGAAGATATCAGGCGAATGGAGTGGCCTGCCTCTTCTGCAGACCTGAACCCCATCTAGCACGTCTGGGATGCTCTCGGTCGACGTATCGCTGCACGTCTTCAAACCCCTACGACACTTCAGGAGCTCCGAAAGGCACTGGTGCAATAACGGAAGGCTATACCCCAGCAGCCGCTCGACCACCTGATCCAGAGTATGCCAACCCGTTGTGCACCCTGTGTACGTGTGCATGATGATCATATCCCATATTGTTGTCAGGGAACATGCGCAGGAAACAGTGGCGTTTTGTAGCACCTGTGTCCGCAGCTCGTGGTCGTGCGGTAGCGTTCTCGCTTCCCGCGCCCGGGTTCCCGGGTTCGATTCCCGGCGGGGTCAGGGATTTTCTCTGCCTCGTGATGACTGGGTGTTGTGTGATGTCCTTAGGTTAGTTAGGTTTAAGTAGTTCTAAGTTCTAGGGGACTAATGACCATAGATGTTAAGTCCCGTAGTGCTCAGAGCCATTTGAACCATTTGTAGCACCTGTGTTTCGGGACGGTTTTCTCAGCTTATCACCAATACCGTGGACTTACAGATCTGTGTCGTGTGTGTTCGCTATGTGCCTATGCTATTAGCGCCAGTTTTGTGTAGTGCCACGTTGTGCGGCACCACATTCTCCACAATTATCCTTAATTTGTGAGCATGAGTGCAGATCCGCCATAAAAATATATAACAGCTATAAAGTTATTGTCGTCTTAAAAATTGTAAATAATATCTCAGCAATAATTTGGCCGATTAATACGAATAAGGTGTTTACCTATGCGGCTAGTAGAGCTACAGCGTGCAGTCATAGACGATTTAGATGAGTATGTTCCAGTTATGAATGAGAGGTCGGAATATGGGATTCAACTGAAATAAACTGTTCTTTTGGTAATAAAAAAATTAAAGAGGCGAAACTAGCGGCAGCATTCTAAAGTTTACAGAGATAGATGAGTAATTAAGTATGAATTTTTATGCGTTTATTTATGTTCACCGTCAAAAATCCGGGAAAAGCAATATCACGCAACAAGAACATTATTTATTAAAAAACGGTGGCAGATACAGAAAATTGGACCTTAAGTTGTTATTGCCCGGAAATTTTCCGTATTTTTCGATGTATCATATGTGTTTTTGTATTTAGTTATAGAATATTCGTAATTCTTTTTGTCAAACATTGGTTTGAGTTAGGCAATCGTTTCGAGACTGCATAGGGCGGCCATCTTTGATGACAGGGGAGTTGGTTTTGAGCAACGCTAAGAGCCGGAAGTGCCACGTATCTGGGGTTCGTAGTGTGTTGGTAGCCACGTTCGGGGACAAGTAAGTATGCAGCGACGTTCGAAAACGATCAAGTTGAGCGCAAGATAGTGGATTAGAACTGCAGACAACAGTGTAATTTGTGAACTGTGAGTAGGCTGTGGAGTGTCGTGATCGCGACATATGAATTTTATACTGAACTGTTGTAGCAGTATTTATTACCGGCCACCCTTACGTAAAAGCCCCTCAGACTGCATTTTAAGTATTTAGTGGATATATTGAAGACTTTCGTGGAAAAATAGAAATAAACTACATGTTCAAATTATAAATCAACGTGAGAGACTCAGTATTTTTAAATTTTACCACAGTACCTGCCTGCATTGTTTTTTATATTTTATTTCAGCTTGAACATTGAGTTTACGACAGGTGTGAGCTGGCACCCTACGACGCAAAACGTAGCCAAACACTGAGACCAGCCACACCTCTGGCCCGCTCAATTAGCTGAGTGTTGAGCATAACAAATACCGTATATATATGTTCGTGTAATATGACGTAGGGGCTCGAGCCAAACTGTACACTCTTCATTGCGTAGTGACAGTACCGTCGTAAATATTGTGATACGCAGAAATGTAACTGGGAGTTACGTGCACGTTCCGCCCGCCTGGATGAGCGATGTCGTCAACAAAGGTTCGTCGCTATGATGCAGTTAAAACAGAGCACATAAACGCCATGCTAAGGGTACTCTTCTTGCAGACGTAGAGGAGAGATCAAGACACACTGTAATTTAATGGCTATAGGATTCAGTGCTCAGGAATAGATACTACGTGTCGCAGATCCTTTCGCTAACTTTTACATCTGGAGTAAGATTAAATCGTAATGGAATAATATCTACGTTTAAATTAGACTTGAAAGTGACATATTCTCGGGCTTGCCATTAATAAACAGTTTTTATACTACAGAATAAACGTTAAAAATTTATCTGAATAGTTGATTATACGTGAAATGTAGTAAGAAGTTCACATCCCAGCACTCTTTTTTAAATCTGACCATTGTGTTGATATAAGAGTTTGAACCTTGTTTCTGTCCTCGAATTTACGTTCGACAGTGAACCTAAGTAAAATGGGGGCTACTCGTGAGTAACCGAGTAAATATTTAAATTAGAACATTGACTGCAAACAACGTACAACAATGCCTCAAAGTATATTGAGTTTTGCCTTGTGGGAATAATTTATGCAAGACAAATGTGTTTTCCTTCTGTCACCTACACAGGATATTGAGCTGAAGGTTTATGAGCTTACGTGGAAGAATAAATAAGATTGGCTAAAGCTGTGTCCACCGCCGCGGCTCTCGAAGTACTGCATTTACGGCGCCTTAGCTGAAGTGGTGTGAAGCTCTTACTAATGATAGTATCAAATGCTGCTTCGCTAAGTTTCTTAATTTCGCAGCAAATTGCAGTGTGAGTGCAGCATGTTTAATGAAACTAATCTTATGTACTCACTTGTAGAGCTATGGGGCCCAACGTCGAATTTGTGGCCAATGGAAGAGGTGGAAGATAATATGCGACCAAAATTATGGATAACACCGTTTAATACTTGAAAAGATAACGTACAACGGGTTACTCAAGGTAAAAATTCCTAGTTTCGCATCAAACAATTTAAATCGCAACTGGATATCTTGGCATAAGAATATGTAAAATCAGTTAACAAGCTTCTGAAACATGATCTTGCTATTGAGGGCCTCTCTTTGTAAGTCACTTTAATTTAATGATGGTAATTACCGAATCAAGTACCGATCGCCACCTGTTATCAGGAGGTTAGAACGAGAACAAAAACATAAAGTTTCGCACATAAAATTTTAATGTAAAATGTGACGTGAAAAGAACAGAGTTGTATATAACCCAAAAGCAAACGTGAATTTGAACAACGTAAATACAACCCGAATGCTCGGCATTTTCTGCAGTCTCACCATAGTGATGAAAACTGTCGCTCTAATCTCTAAAGTAGAAGAGAGGTGTCTAAACCAGTTAGGCATGATGTGCCGCCAGGAGGAAGGGCGTTGTGTGCCTAAATTGCATAAGGCATCCAAACAAAAATTAGTGACGCCAGTGCTCTCAACGACTGCAATGGTCAAAGCTCTGTACGTCCCTAAGAGATACCAGTAATTTCCTTTGCAAATATGCACCATTCCTGCTGACTGAGACGGCTTGGGTCGGACTTCTTTTGGTTGACAAGTGACTAACTTGTATTGTGCGAGTGTACCTTCATAATAGACATTCGTGCTAAAACAGCTATCATTCGGCTCCTCCTAACAACCTTCGTTATGAATTAACGTGTATTACAGACTGTATTCCATGTACATGTGTATATGCTACAGCTAGATTTTAGCGGTGTCCCTGGACATCCTCCGAGTAAAGTATCAAGCAGTTATCAGTTGTGGTGCTAATACCTTCCCTGAGCTGTCGAAGCAAAGTTAGTACTGTTCCCTGACCCTCTGGACGTACAGCTGCAGGATGTCTCCATGAACCGAGCGGTTGCAAAATTACCATGCATGAGGAAATGCTACTAAATCCCTACTCAACATACAATGAATAATTACAGAAGTGCCCACAATAACTAAGTTACGTTGGTGTGTTCGCTAATACAAATAATGCGGCCATGCTATCTACTAAATGAAAATTACTGATCCAGATGTATTCATTTCTTTATAAAACCACAAGAGAAACAGGTTTGCCAAGAGGCATCAAAGCAGTTGAATATCATAATATATACCGAACATAACACAACAAAAGTTGCAGCATTAATAACGAGTAACAAGAAACCTACTGTTATCTTAAATATCTGGAGGAAGAACTATGATGCTTATGGTGAAGGGAAACATCCATTTTTTTCTCTCGTGACTCGACAAAATGTATCGTTCGACTTTGATTATTGAGGTGTATGATTACTCGATTCAAGAAGAAAAGTGAAGCTTCATAGACATTCTGCTACCACACTATGACTCAGTGAGGCATCGACGCTTATAACTGGTTTCCACTGCACCATCCAGTCAAGGCAAGCTACTGTTCACCGAAAACTTTCTAATACTGAGTATAAGCAGACTCCCTCTACATACCAAAGTTTATTCTGAGACTTGCAAGTACGGAATCAGCTTGAGTGGCTCTCTGTGTCTTACCACCTGTACTTGGAACAATGCCTCCATTTCTCCACCACGCCCAATCCCGAGGCAGACGTGAGATGTTACTCACAATCAAAGAAAGTGACAATAATATTTAACTCCCACCAGCTTAGTTAGTAGAGAAGAGCTAGTTGAACGTGTTCATGCCTGAAGCAGATGCACGTCCAAACTCAGCACTCTCACTTCTCTTGCAGGCGTCGAGTTCCTTTCTACAAGAATGCAAGTCAGAAATCAAACATGTTACTTTAAGTGCCATATGCTTTCACGAGACCTTTGATGTTATCTGTTCAGAAACATTCAACCACTGCATTCATAAGGATCACGTTTTTTAGTGTGTAATCTTCTCTGACAATTCTACAGCAGGTTGAACTCCACTGAAGCCTTAGTTTTGTTACCCACAAAGTCTCCCAGCATTGCTCACTCTCCATCTCTAAAAAGAAATTTCTCCTTCTGAGTCTCCAGACCATGGTCAGAGTGACATTCACTGACTTTTTCAGATATAATCGACCACCGCATCACCCGTGAGAACCACCCATCCAGATGATGCCTGCCTCCTCCGGTCTAATGGCTTCAGCTGGGCATATTCCCAAACAGGGAGGCTGTATAAAATACGTGTTTATCCAATAGTCCAAGATGATAGAAATTTTGACGTTTTCTAACCTGCTGCCTATTGTGCAGCATGCATTGATGCACTGATGTCATACTAAACGCAAGAATAAAGTAGAGAGATAAAATAGGAGGCGGAGGCCTATACAATGGTAAAGCCTTTCATCACCTCCACCATCGGGTAAGAATATCACACCTGAGAGTTTTCACTGAGAAATAGGTTGTAGCCCTTCCCAATCAATTTCACATTAAGCTAATTGTTCTGAAAAATAATGTAAAGGGTGTTTATGGGTATGGAAAGAAAGATAAAGTGGTCTCACACACCAAGACTCTTCCACACTCATGAAATGAGCCGTCATTATATACATACTCAGTGCTGAAGAACTCCAAACACGTTTCGTAATCAATATTAATACGGATTCCAGATATTAAACCTCATTCACATTACCTTCTTTAACTAGGTGGGTAATCCTCATAAACGAAGTTAGACTTCTTAATTTTATAAAGGTAAGACCCGAACGTTTATTTAGCATTCATTCTCCCTTTCTCTCTCTCTCTCTCTCTCTCTCACACACTCTCATTCACACACTCACTCACTTCATAATAGCTCCAGATAGTACTGATCCACACCATTAAATTTGTAAATTTGCAACACACATTCTTTCAGAACCCAGACAATACGACTCTGGTCTACTCATCTGACATACATGATTATAATTCCACCCATACACACATATAAGTGGTTTCAAACTTTAACCTCAAGAAAAGTCACACATAAGACATAAACAAATCCTACTGAATAAAACTGAAAATAAAATCTCTCTCTTTCTTCAGAATTATTTTACATGAAAACAACATCATCAGAACTTCTGCAGTTTTTATCGTGAAAAGTCCATGGTCAGGAATTGCAGTAAATTTAACCTATGCAAACTAATCCTGTACTATCCCAAATGTGAATCGAAAAAGTTTAATCAAAACCATATCATATGTGTACCTACATATTCATAACTAATCAAATAAAAAAGGTAGTTAATTACTAAAATTACTTCAATACTCTATGGCTTTCAAATACTCGATTTGTTTACAAGTTTTGTACATGTATACACGCTTTGCAGATACACCATGCAGTTACAGTATATCACTGGAAGGTAAATAAACCATAGAAAAATGTGTGCCAAAGAAATATTGGGAGAACATATAAAATGAACTGCCTATCTCTGAAATCCTTGGATAAAATCTTTTTGTTTAATTAACACAAATTTCCGATTTCACTTACGTCATATAGGGTTATACTATACGTATGTAGTAGATGAGAAAACTTCTGATGCTAATGTTCAAGTTTGTTGTACACGTTGTCTAACTCATGGATTGGCTGACAGTGCCTGGAAGATGGACAAAGCTGGTTTCGTTGGGTGGCAGCGTCTCGGCTAGTTTTGACTTTCTGTAAATCATTGGGTCTGTGGTTGCCACATAAGGCAAAACGCCGCTATTGGTGTTTTGTTTTGGGGAACTTGATGTACACTGTACTGATTCTCCAACTGAGGCCATCAGCTGACGTCCCCCTTGTCGCAACGCTCGATCCTTCGGGATTACAACTCTCACGCCCGTTGCTCCATATGGTTCGTCACCTCGTGCCCTTTGCCTAAACTAGATCCTTCACGGGTCAGTAATCCCATGTGATTGTTGGCACTTAATGTCTTCAATTCTTTAACAACCAGAACTGCCAACTATATAAATCTAATAAGTTTATACAAATCATTGATCACACTCTCCAATCTAATCGATAAAAACATTTCTTTATTCTTTCTGGCTTATCTTTACATATTAACAGTTGTCGTTAGTATCAGTGACTTTACCATACTGATGTCATGAAAGAACACATGTTTAAGGAAAAAAGTCTCTACTCTACAAAATATTTATCGGTAGCCTTTAGTCGTACAGAAGCAGTCATAATATTCATCAGAATCGTTAATTTTACAAAAATAAAAAATTCTAATCTTTAAAAACTCAGTTCATTTTACATTATATATTAAACTCTGGATATTCAAAATTTGCAATTCAATTCAACTTATTACTTCTACATTTGCTCACACACACTATCTGACAAATTAGTGGACAAGTGTTAGTATTCAGTAGCTATTATTAGCATCCCATCACCTTCATGGTCTTAGGCACTCACATCTCCTCTGTGCTCTCATCTTACGCAGTTGCTATACTTACCTCACTGATGCTCAGACTCTTTTATGTACGAGTAAATTTACATACATACATTATAAATCTAGTCTCATGCCCCAAAACTGATTTATTTTTATTATGATTTATATGTGCACATTGCACATCTAACATCATCTAACTCGTGCATGGTGTATTGCAATGCATTCCAATTACTGGCTATCAAACTACGAAAGAAAATAGATCGTTACTTCTGATACTCCTCGCTCTCGTCATTCGTCATTTCCGGGCCTTTCTTTGTTTATACATAGCAGACATCCGTCCTTTTCATTTCATGTCTCATTGTTTCCTCCTCCAGAACTTCTTTTCATTCCAAACATCACCAAACCATCCATTTTGTTATACATCATCGTATTGCTGCCCCTAATACACAAAATTTCTTGGGCTCCTTGTGCCTTCACATGCTCCTCCTATAGATGCCTTCTCGTTTTCAAATCTCATTAATATTTACCATACACATTACACGTCTTTACTTCACATATTATTCACAATAGCAAAAGAAAATGATGAGTCATAATTTAACTGTTAGGCTTGCCCTTGAATTACCACAATGTTTCCCTGTTATTCATTTTAGCATCTTTCCTTCACATTGTCTCAGTTACTTTCCATATTTCAAGTTTCCAAAAATGTTTATACATCATTCTTGGGGTTTCATGGTTGTACATCATATTTCTTCCTTGCTTACCTTTGTACTCTTCTAGTTGGCATTCAGGTCTCCTGTAATGATTGGACTGTAACAAACTCTGTTAACACACAAAAAATTTCTTGATACATTACATTTACGTGTTACTCAGCTGACATCCTACAAATACTCAATTTTTCTCATCCTTATCTAATACGCCATGTGCTGATTCGAGTTCTTCAATAGTATAAGCACATCTCCTCTAGTCACATGGCAGGATTCGAATACTGCCTGCAAATTCCACACTCTTCCTCATCGAGAGTCCCTGATCTCCATCACTTTTTCCTCACACATATTCCTGATACCTAGTAGTCCCAATACGCTCTGGCATGGGAAGATTCAGTCTAATTCAGTGTAATGATGTTTATCTTTATGGGGTAGAGTAACTACAAACTCTCCCTTCAAGTAACTCCTCAGCTGCATATTTGCTAGTTCAAATATCTTTTCTGATTGCAAGCATACACTCTTGTGTAGCTTCTTCTCTTGTCGCTACTGCATCTACACGTCGCCCTTAACTGCTATCCTCAATATAATATTTCGTTTGATCATCATCATCGTAACCTCATTTTATTATGGTTGCTCCTAAAGCCTTTTAACAAATACTCTCTCAGCTAAACTGCTGAATCCAAACATCAGGAATCACCTCAAACAAGTATAGCAACTAATCCAGAAACTCAAAATTTATGTTGTCACAAACGTAGATCACTCATCAGTCCTAATCCTAACCTGATATCTTACACTGTCACTACCTTCCACAATTAATTTTTTCTCTTAAATTTCCAAAATTTTCGACATGTGGTGTTTTCTGTATGACTTCTCTGTCTTGATGGATTCCAGTCGACAACATTCCTTTGTACAGTACTGACACACTGCGGCCCAATGTATAGAGAAAGAATTAATGGCACTGCCTCTTGTTCCTATTTCATAATCTGTGGGCTAGCACCAACGCTTTTTGACGAATTAAGTATTTCCGAGTGTTGGCCTCACGATCCGCCTGTTGTTTCTACTTCCTTGCTGCTCACTGACTCCAACCAATTGCTTACCCAATCAAATCTCTGTGTCTGAGGTGAAAAATCTACCATCTGTTGTATTCTCTCGGGGGGAGGGGGGGGAGCTTGATGATTCCTCAACGTAAAAATTGGTGGTAATGAAGTAGTACTAACAGAAGTTTCTTCATGACCAACTGAAAATCACTGAAAACGACGTTCTATTACACACATCGAAAAAGGTTTTGGATCACCTAAGTTCCCAGAGTTCTGGAACCCGTACAGAAAACTGAAATAGAGATCAACATAAACATCATATCCGCCCTTTTTATTGCTCATGAAAACCACAAATAGCATGTTTTACCACCACACAAGCAGTCCTTCTTTGATGGTGGTCCAGACTGCTGTATATACTGGTATCTCTTAATACCCAGTACCACGTCCTCTTCCGTTTAAGCATGCCTCTATTCGTCGTGGCATACTAACCGCAAGTTCGTCAAGGCACTGTTGGTCCAGATTGTCCCACTACTCAACGGCGACTCAGCGTAGATCCCTCACAGTGGCTGGTGGATCACGTTGTCCATAAACAGCCCTTTTCAATCTATCCCAGGCATGATAATTAATTGAAACCTTCAGATGCCGAGAGGTGTTGTTGACATACCTTGATGGGGACGGCTGAAAATGTGTGCCCCGACCGAGACTCGAACCCGGGATCTCCTGCTTCCATGGCAGACGCTCTATCCATCTGAGACACCGACACAGATGAATAGCGCGACTGCAGGGACTTATCACTTGCACGCTTCCCGTGAGACCCACATTCCCAACTCTCCACAATCTACATACGTAATGTACCTAATAGGTATTTGCCCATCCACTCATTACTCGCGCACGCTAAGGTAACGATTCCCGTATGAGATCGGGCAACTGTGCGCATTCGCACAGACGAAGGTCAATGGCTGTTTAGCCTTTAACTGTATATATGAAGATAGTAACTGTTCTCGAAAGAAAAGATATCATTGACGACCGTGCAGCTTCTCTAGAATAAATGATAATTAACTGAAACCCTCAGCTGCCGACAGGTGTTGTTGATATGCCTCGATGGGGACAGCTGAAAATGTGTGCCCCCACCGGGACTCGAACCCGGGATCTCCTGCTTACATGGCAGACGCTCTATCCATGTGAGACATCGAGGACACAGATGAATAACGTGACTGCAGGGATAAGTCCCTGAGGGACGCAGAGAGACGCTGAGAGATGGATACAGAGTGAATTTTTTAAAGGAAAACCAGTAAACAAAAAATACTAATCTGTCAGAGAGCACTATATTTCAGCGTCACATAAAAAAGCGGAAACAAGAATTAAAAAAGAACAGTTAAAAGAAATTGCGGATTAGTCACGATCGTTGTTCAGCTGTTTTGCGCGGCCTTTGTCGCGGCTCTCGACGTAACTCGGCGCTTGCCGACGTCTCGCGCGGAGTATTTCCCTTCTTTTGTCTGCGAGCCTCGCGTTTCCAGCAAGTTGCCTCTGCTCGTCAGTAGCTAAGCGCATCTTTGGCTGGCTCTTCAGTGCGCCCACGGGCGGACGGTGTCCTTTCGCTGTGTTGTCCCGTCCTCTGGCTGCCGCATTGTCTCAGCTCTCCATTGTCTGGGCGGCTCCCGCGGTTTCCGCCCCCCCCCCTCCTCATAACTCCACAACAACGCCAGTTTTATAGCGCTGTACCAGCAATTTTGACATTCCGCTTCGAGTGGAAATGTTTGGGCCAGCTTACAAACTGCACAATGACATTGTTTCCTGTCTTTGCTGTTCGTGTCATTGCCCTGCAAATTGCCTGAAGCACTAAATGCGTGTACTGGAACGAAAGTTAATGACATACAATATGTAGCTCAGTGTTGTATTCGATCAGCCTTTCTGCACTGTCCACTCCTTGTATTTCTCGCTGTACTCTCTTGCCTCTTTCACTCTGCTCCCTCGCACAAACTGCGGGGAAGACAAACGTAACTTGCACTCACGCTAATGGCTAAAATTTTAATGCAGTAACAGTATATGAAATGTATCAGTATAACAATAAAATAATAAAAGTAGTTATAATAACGTTTTGTTCACGCCCGTGTTTGGTGCATCACCACATCATATCGTTCAAGAAGTTGTAATTCAGAAAATTATAGCATCTGAACAGCAATCTTCCAAAAATTTGCGAATTCATGCGCTATGCTATCGGTTTAAGACGCATAATAGAAATATATTCCCACACAATTACAATGTCACAGATTATGCAACATAAAACAGAAGCGTTAACTCAGTATTCCTGTAAACATTAAATTTGTGACCACAGGTCTGCAGACTATAGCTACGTTCCTTTGATTCGTTTGACCCCCACATTTGCGAAATCAACCTTTTTGCTATTTCTTTCTCTTGGTTGAGACTCTTTCCCTTTTGTCCTCCCTTACTTTACTCAACTTCCTCTTCTTACTCAGTTATACCTCTGGACGCACGAATCCGTCTGATTTGTTGTCGTCAGCAGGTAATTTACATAGTTCCTTGCAGCGTTTGACGGTCGGTCTTCGCTTTCATGTTACTTTATCCTGCGAAAGTTAACTTTGAAATTTGGAGACTGATATATGTGAAACAGAAGATGCTATCAGGGTGGAGGCGGGATGTGGCGGGGATTGGAGAGGGGTGAGACGGTGAGGGGAAGGAGTGTGTTTCCATTATGATCCCATGACGAGCACCCTCCCCTGATTTAAATGCGCCTAGTCTTGTACTGTTTTGAAGATTTCCAGAATCATTTTCGCACCGAAAAGGGGAAAGATTTCTTTTAGGGTACTGCACGCCTAACGTTAGCACAATGTCAACGGCTCAACATAAAGAAGGGTATTTTTTAAGGTTGATTAGAGTGACAAGGTTAATTTTCTACACACTATTGGCCGTATATAATAAAATCACTACATAAACTGTGTCCAACGTGGTTACTTAAAAAATTCCACCAAATGCAAGTGCAGCGAATGGACGAAAGTTTCCTGTTACACAGTTCTTATTTGTTGGTTATTAAGTAAACACATACATCAAATGTTATTTTTGTATTAGTCAAGGACTTTGAAGTGCTCTATTAGGTAATTAGTACCATTTGTTTTCCATTCCTGCCAAGCTAATGATGCTTGAGCACTATCAAAAAAAAAATTCTTCAAGTGGCTCTGAGCACTATGGGACTTAACTTCTGAGGTCATCAGTCCCCTAGAACTTAGAACTACTTAAACCTAACTAACCTAAGGACATTCACACACATCCATGCCCGAGGCAGGATTGGAACCTGCTTCGTGGCGGTCGCGCGGCTCCAGACTGTAGCGCCTAGAACCGCTAGGCCACTCCGGACGGCCACTATCAAAAGATTTATGACTCTCATATGGCTTTCGATTAAAATAGTGGAGATTTTATGAAAATTTGTTTTAACACAGTCTCGATACTCGAACGCTTTAAGTATAAAAAAGTTACTGCAACAAATTTAAATACAGTGAAGAGAAAGAGAAAACTCTAACACGATGACCAGAAAAGATTACACTTTTGAAATAATTTGCTGAAAATTTAAAATATTTGTAGATAATAACAATTAATTGGCGATTCGTCGTAGTATTGAAATAGGTGGGGAGAGGTGGCGTTTGGAGAAGGGCGCGGCACGACATCATACTAGCGAAACGACTGACGACGCCAGAGTTCAGCGAGAGTTGAACGATCAGTTCAGAATTCTTAGTTAAAAATGTTCGTAGGAAAGTTGAAATTATCAGTAAACGAATCTCAGAGCTTTTTTTTATGAAGTACATTTTAACCATCATTCTATTTGTCATCGGTCGGTTTCGGTTATTAATCATCATCCAGGCTATAACAGATTAGTTAAAAGCGTCCCATATTCCTCTGAAGCTGAACAATATCGAAAGTAACCAGTGAAATTATAAAAACAATTTCACTGTATAATTTCTATTCTGTTCAGATTCAAAGGAATATGGGATGCCTTTAACTAATCTACTGTGCCCTACGTCCCGATGACGATTAATAACCGAAACCCGTAGATGACTATTGAGATAAATAGACTGTTGATGGTTAAAATGCATCTTATAAAATACTTTACTTTCATTTTTCAATAAACTTTTAGTTTGTCTTTTAGAAGCGCGGCTGAATAAATAAACTGCAGTCGTTGCCCACATTCTTACTTCGGTTTAAATATTGATTTCTATTTTATAAGAAAATCAAAAAGGTAACATACACTGAATTGTCACAAAAATACACTCACATGTACTAACTTCTTTTACACTAAACAGGTACTGTTATATCACCCCCTTAAGGCATGAAGTTATAGGATGAACAAACCACAATTAGGGCAGTCAACCACATAATATTTCACACTTAGTTTCACGTTAATCGTTTTGGAAAAATATTTTATGATTTGTATTCTGGAAGATTAAGCACTTTAAACAAGAAGTTAGGTCAGTTCTCATTTAACGTTTTCCAGTATATATGTAAGTGCTGTATTTGTTCATATTTTAGGAATGTTAGTGGTTTGTTTCCATTTTAGCACTGGATGAGAATTTGGAAGAACTTCGAACTTATTTACATATTTCAGGTTTGTATAAGTAGTGATATTTACATTATATTCCCAACCCATTTGGCTGCAGCTTAGGGAGACGAGAGCATAGAGAAAACTGCGGTGAGGAAGCAAATTCTTATCTTTGCCTCACTTTTAGCAAAGTAGAAAAGAAAAAGAAATTGTCATTAATATTTGCACTGAATTGGATAACTCATAGATTCCGTTTAAACCAATATAAGATTGTATTAATAGATTTACGCGTTTTAAATATGATTAGTTTAAGTTTCACAGAGTACGTAAGATTTTCTCTGGCATATCATATAGATTTCAAACAAATGTTCGTCATAATTTGTGATGAAAATGATATGCCTTATGGCAGATGAGGATTCTTTGTTATTTTACTTTTGTATGGCCCAGTATAAAATCGAAGTATACTTTAGTTCATCGGAATGACGGTTCAGGGCATTTGATTTTACATCGGAATGGAGAGAAGTAGTCGATGAATTCCGGTGTTCTCTGAGTAATCGCCACCCTCACCGGCGTTACATTTCGCAGGAGCAGATGCCTGTCATCCGCATCAGGTCTGGTGTGGCAGTCCTTACTCGTACCTCTTCATAAAGCTCATCTTTGGGTTTTACACTGAAGAGCCAAAATCTGGTACACCTGCCTAATATCGCGCAGAAGTGCCGCAACACGACGTGGCATGGACTTGATTAATGTCTGAGGTAGGGCTGCAGGGAAGTGAGACTACGAATCCTGTAGGGCTGTCCATAAATCAGTAAGAGTACGAAGGGATGGATATCTCTTCTGCACAGCACGTACGTAGGCATCCCTGGTATGCTCAATGATATTCATGTCTGGGGAGTTTGTCAGCCAGCGGAAGTGTTTAAACTCAGAAGAGTGTTCATGAAACCACTCTGTAAAAATTCTGGAACTGTGGAGTGTCGCATTGTCCTGCTGCAGTTGCCCAAGTCCATCGGAATGCACAATGGACATGAATGGATGCAAGTAATCAGGCAGGATGCTTACGTACGTGTCACCTGTCAGAGTAGTATCCAGACGTATCAGGGGTCACATATCATTCCAATTGCAAACGCCCCGCAGCAGCCGGCCGGAGTGGCCGTGCGGTTCTAGGCGCTACAGTCTGGAACCGAGCGACCGCTACGGTCGCAGGTTCGAATCCTGTCTCGGGCATGGATGTGTGTGATGTCCTTAGGTTAGTTACGTTTAATTAGTTCTAAGTTCTAGGTTACTGATGTCCTCAGAAGTTAAGTAGCATAGTGCTCAGAGCTATTCGAACCATTTGAGCCCCGCACCATTACAGTGCTTGCACGGCTTTAACAGTGTCCTACTGACAAGTAGTGTCCATGGATTCATGAGATTGTCTCCACACCCTTACACGTCCATCCGCTCGATAAAATCTGAAACGAGACTCGTCCGACCAGGCGACATGTTTCCAGTTATCAACAGTCCAATGTCAGTGATGATGGGCCTAAGCGAGGCGTAAAGCGTGCTGTCGTGCAGTCATCAAGGGTATACGAGTGGACCTCCGGCTCGGAAAGCCCACGTCGATTTTGTTTCGTTGAATGGTTGGCACTCTGACACTTGTTGATGGCCCAGCATTGAAATCTGCAACAATTTGATAAAGGGTTGCACTTCTGTCATACTGAATTATTCTCTTCGGTCGTCGTTGATTCTGTTCTTGCATGACCTTCTTCTGGTCTCAGAGATGTCGGTGATATGATGTTTTATCGGATTCGTGATTGTCGGGGTACACTCGTGAAATGGTCGTATGTGAAAATCCCCAGTTCATCGCTACCTCGGAGATGCTGTGTCCCATCGCTCTTGCGCCGACTATAGCTCACTTAAATCTCTATAACCAATCTAACAACTGCGCCAAATACTTATTGTCTTACGTAGGTGTTGCCGACCGCAGCGCTGAATGCTGCCTGCATCCATATCTGTGTGTTTGAATATCATGCTTATACCGGTTTCTTTGGCGCTTCAGTGTATGAAAAAGGATTAAAGGGCAATAAGACTGATACAAAAAATTTGATACAAGTTATGCTTCCAAGAAAGGAGTTTTAACTAACACATTTATCTTAACAGAAACTTAAATTCGTTCGTATGCAGCGCTGTGCGTAATTGAATCTGCAGGCGGTAGTATCTTACGTTCTTAATTGACTTTAAGTTGACAGACCTATCACTGATACCTTTCCATTACGCGATCAGTGTTAAAAAGTTCTGCTAGTCTGCAGTATAACATTCAAATGTCACCTACAGAAGTGTCAACCACAAACACTGAGTGACCGTTCTTGTACATCACTGATTTCTTGTACACTTTAAAATTTTTACATATTGCACAAGCAGTGTAACTTGCATCAGTAATAATGGCTGCGTTAAACATTGTTTTGTAGCTAAAAGTATGGCAGATATCCCAGCGTTGTAGCAAGTATCTGATATATTGCGTGTGCTTATAAGTGTCTGCGTGTATCATAACGAACTGAGTTCCAAGGGATCGCAGGCGTTCGTGATTACATCAAACTATTACCTCCCACATCCTTGTACAGCAGTGGTGCCTATCAGTTAATTTTCACTATGCGTTTTCATATATTCTGGGATGCTTTGCCTTCGATCGCCGTTCAATGTCGCTTGTGTAGATGTCTCAAGTTATTCACTTTGATAAGACGGTGTCTTACCCGGGATCACATAGTTCAGAACATTGTTCGTTTTCATTTATGTGTTTTGTGTTTATAATTACATTTCCAATGGTTGTGAAATTTCTTATTATGAAAAAGTGTTGCCGCGCGGGATTAGCCGATCGGTCTAGAGCGCGGCAGTCATGGACTGTGCGGCTGAACCCGGCGGAGGTTCGAGTCCTCCTTCGGGCATGGGTGTGTGTGTTTGTCCTTAGGATAATGTAGGTTAAGTAGTGTGTAAGCTTAGGGACTGATGACCTTAGCAGTTAAGTCCCATAAGACTTCACACACATTTGAACACATTTTTTGAAAACCGTTAACTATATACGCAGTGTTTTAAGAATTGAAATTGTATGCAACACCTTCCATTTGTGAGTTATCTGGCCAAGTTTTGGATTGATTAGTGCAGTGGCATGATGTTTACATGCAAGTCGTTTAGTCAAATATAAGGTCACTAATTTTCTACGTTCACACACGTAAAATTTCAAGAAAGTGTCTGGGTTGATAACCTCAGATTTTACATTTCCGAAAAATGTAAATCTGTAAACTTTGGCGGCCGATGGTTAAATGTGTGACACTGTAGCGCAATTTCACCGTGCAGCTGTGAACAATATATGCTGGTGTCAACATTTGAGTGAGGCCATGCAGTAGAGCTCAAGGAGGGCAGCTGGAGTAATTGGCGAATCGCCCGACATGTTGAATACGAACGGTCCAACTATTTGGCGATGTTCGCAAGAATGGGTGAACCATGGCGGAACACAGTGTCAAGAATGAAGCGACTTATCTAAACAGACGGCAGAACGCAAGGAACGAGCAGTCGTCAGATAGGCAGTCAGAGCCTCAGATTCATCATTATCGTCGATCCGCCGTACCATTGGCGCTTCATTGATCACAAGGACCATTCACAGAGAGGGAACTCATCTCACAGGGCCCCTTGCGCCAGCTGCCATAGACCTCCGTTACATCAACAAGCCCGTTTGCAGTGGTATCAGGCCCATTCGACAGAGAATCTCATTGAATGGAGTGGAATTGTTATCAGCGTTGAGTCCCACTTCGAAGTGAGCCCCGATGACAAGCAAAGACGCCTCCGGAGACTCGCCAGGCTTTGGTGGAATTTTAACCCCACTGCCGCCTGCCGTACGGCTTGACAGCCAGGAGTGATGGTCTGGGGTACCATTTCATACCACAGCAGGACCCCTTTGGTCATCATCCGCAGCACCTTCACAGCACGGCAGGGCATCGACGATATTCTACGTCACGTTTTGTTGCACTTCATGGTAAAGCGTCCTTGGCTTACATTTCAGCACGTTAATGCCCGCCCCCACCGGGAGACGGTTTCTGCTGCTGGTCTTCGTGCTTATCGCACGCTAACTTTACCAGCACGTTCGCCGGATCTCTCTCGAAATAAGCGCACTTGTAGCATTTTGGGCAAGACCCTCCAACCATCTGGGGGTTGTGTAATCCTAACACGCCACCTGGGCAGAATTTGGAATGATAGTCTTCATCAAAACGTCCGACAACTCTATCAAACAATGCAAAACAACTGCTTGCATAAGGCCAGAGTCGGATCAATGTGTTATTGACTTACTCAATCTGTGAAGCTCATTGTCTTGAATAAATCGTCCGATAACTCTGAAGTTGTAATCATTTGGTTTCTACGTACGTGTATATCACATCTATCGATATCCATCCAGTTCAGGTAATTCCTCCACGGTGTCTCGTTGTTTTTCTTTGTCTTAAGAGTCTATTTACAATATCATTTACGTATATACGTAATAGGTAAATGGTTTATCTCTCACTCCCTTTAGATTGTCCCACGTAAAACATAATGTGGACGCAAATATATGTACATTATGTTTAAAACATGAGTTCCTGTCTCCTTTCACTTGTGTACTACATAACTTTCATTTAATATACTATAGTACTTGTTGTTGGACAATATGCGACATTTCATGTGTACTGTTATTTCACTTGTTGATATACGAAAATTCTATTTATATGCATCTTCCTTACTTGATAGACTTGATAGACAAGCTGATCATCTCACACATATATGTACACGATGAAATATACAAAACATTACGCATAAAATGGCAAAAATGCAAATTGTTATACAAAATCTGTCTTTTGGCTTGGTTACTGCTGGCAACAAAGTGATAATAAGGCTTCAATAATATCGTAGTCTAACATCTAGCAAAATTCTTGTTTTTCCGCATCCCTTCCGGTCCAGGGGATGGAATATGTCACATGAGAGTAAGTTTGATGAGGCACTTCTTGAACGTTACGTTGGCTTAGTCGAAAAATCATTGACACATTTCAACGACAATTTTTGGTTCAGGTTTCCGTCATTCTATCAAATATTCTGACTTTACAGTCTTTAATTGTATGCTGGTTAAAATAGCTCGGACATCCTCTGAAGAATGTGACACTAGCGCATCATGTGAATGCGTCTGGTCACTGTTAACAACTCAGGTAATTGCCATGATGTGATTTAGTTTGAATTAGGTCCAAGACTATACTATTACCATCAACTACTAAATGAATTTGCCTCTTGGAAAGTCGAGTTTGACGTGAACTTATTGCAGGAATCCATCAGTACTACACACTTGACAGAGAGTTATTTAACTACGAGGAATTTGTATTCTATTGCTTCAGTCCTAAACTCTATTTTTACCTGTGTCTGCGTCTTTACTAATTGCCGCCAAAAGCTAATAGTACCAGAGACTATACAGTTCTGAGCTGACAACTTCAGTACATGTACTGTGTCAGTTACCGTTTTAAAAGAAATTTGTTGCAGTCACATAAATGGTAGCTCCTGTATCAGTCAGTACGGTAATGGCTATTCCTTCCTCTAGGGCACTCACTGCTGCCTAAACTAGGTCTTGATTTAGTTCACTACATGGCTCTGGATCATTATGCATGATAACTGATAGTCGTATTAAAACTGAGGCCACGACATCAACCTTTGAGGCGACTGATGACGCTATTTTACAGTTGTAAAAGACTTATCCGGTTAACAGAACTCTTTGGTAAAAATGTACACAAGAAAGTAGAAATGATTAGTGAAAGAATATCAGGATTTTTCTGCTTTGTAATAATGAATCTACAACGAAAGAACACGTAGCGTGTCCGCTCGCTATATTACAGACCCTTAATCTACTTCGAATGGCCTCTGTAATGTTTAAAACAAATATAAAACGATACAGTCAAGGAATCATAAGAGGTAAAGTGGTTTTGCAATGAATATAATAAGCATTAAGATTAAAATGTGTTTTTCATCTCATTAACAGGCAAGGACACTTACAGGTGTGCAATACACGCTCACAAACACAGAAAGACACAAGTCTGAGGTAAAAGTAATTGAAGCGACAGAGCTCGCTTGTTTTTAGAAACTGATAATTTGTCTTATACGAATACGGCTGAAGAAGTTACGTCGTTTGGTTGTTCTATTACTTTAGTTTTAATATTCATTTTATTTTTACACGAAAGACAAAAAGATAGCATACACTGTACGGTCACAAAAATGCACAAAATGTACGAACTTCTTTTACATAAAACAGGCATTATTATAACACTGCATAACTTATACGTCTATTTGCACGAACTGTGTCAATACACAGTGGAAGCACGATGTGTGCATGATCCCACTCCAAATATAAATTCTTCTAGAACTATTCAGCTCTGTGTTAGACACTGTCCAGTTATACTAGTGTGACCCCATGCCAAAAGCCTGAATAATCACCACATGCAGTTCGAATTGCTGCGAGACACGCAGAAAGAGAGACAATGAGGTTCTGGAAAATATAGAGAGTGATTTGAAACCATTTTGACCCCAGTGCCATTGTCAGCTACACTAGGTTTCTCGGATCGGGATCCATGGTGCAAAACAGTCCAATAATGTGGTTCAAAAATGGTTCAAATGGCTCTGAGCAGTATGGGACTTAACTTCTGAGGACATCAGTCCCCTAGAACTTAGAACTACGTAAACCTAACTAACCTAAGGACATCACACACGTCCATGCCCGAGGCAGGATTCGAACCAGAGACCTTAGCGGTCGCGCGGTTCCAGACTGTAGCGCCTAGAACCGCTCGCCCACTCCGGCCGGCAATAATGTGGTCTCACAGCTTCGCGGTTGGGTTTATTTCCTGGGAGTCTGGTGGCCAGCGGAGTATGATAAATCGTCCCACTGTTCTTCGAGTCACACACTTACGTCGGTGGATGCCTTCATGCCAAGAAAATACGAATTGCATGGAGGGGTAGACATGGTCCCCAAGGATAGATACATACCTGTAGTGATTCATTGTGCCTTCGCGAATGACGAGATCACCCAAGGAATGCCCTCTGGCCTGGACGCTTTCACCGATTGTTGTAGTGTGTTTGCTTTCAGACGTTTCACTCATTACCTGCAATGCCAAGCCGGCCGATGTGGCCGAGCGGTTCTAGGCGCTACAGTCTGGAACCGCGCGACCGCTACGGTCACAGGTTCGAATCCTGCTCCGGTCATGGAAGTGTGTGATGTCCTTAGGTTAGTTAGGTTTAATTAGTTCTAAGTTCTAGGGGACTGATGACTTCAGCAGTTAAGTCCCATAGTGCTCAGAACAATTTGAACCATTTTTTGCAATGTCAATCTGTCCGACGGAGCATAAAAAGCGAGGCCTCTGAGAAGGCCAGCTGTCGTCACTCAGTGGACGTCCAGTGGCTATAGCGACTTGCAAATACCAGCCTTTATCTCCAATGTCAGCACACATGCGTAAACCGGTCGTCTGATGCAGAAGCCAGTAGGCAACAATGTTCGCTGAACGGTCATTGAGGAGACACTGTTGGTAGCCTCTTCGATCATCTGGATGGTCAGATGCACAAGGGTCGCACTCTATTCGCCTATACAGATCTCCCAAGCCGCTGTTCTCCACTGTCATCTATCGCCTGTTGTGCACCATAGCTCCCCTTATGCTTTAAAGCTTTAAATACCCACAGGTGCTAGCTCTGTCACCGGCCGTCTGAGAATATTTATTGTATGTTGACGTCGAACATATGGTTCAAATTGGTCTAGGCACTATGTGACTTAACATCTTAGGTCATCAGTCCCCTAGACTCAGAACTAATTAAACCTAACTAACCTAAGGACATCACGCACATCCATGCCCGAGGCAGGATTCGAACCTGCCACCGTAGCAGGAGCGCGGTTAAAGACTGAAGCGCCTAGAACCGCTCGGCCACAAGGCCGGCTGACGTCGAACAGAATCTGTTGTCACATTAATGTGATTGGAGCGTTTACGTCTGTGTCAATTATGTGAAATTGTAGGATTCGCTTATTAGAAACACGTTGCAAATAGGAAACAAATAATTCGGCTGTCACAAAAAAAAAAAAAAAAAAAAAAAAAAAAATGCACTACTGGTCATTAAAATTGTTACACCAAGAGGAAATGCAGATGATAAACGGGTATTCATTGGACAAATATATTATACTATAACTGACATTTGATTACATTTTCACGCAATTTGGGTACATAGATCCTGAGAAATCAGTACCCAGAATAACCACCTCTGGCCGTAATAACGGCCTTGATACTCCTGGGCATTGAGTCAAACAGAGCTTGGATGGCGAGTACAGGTATAACTGGCCATCCGACTTCGACACGATACCACAGTTCATCAAGAGTAGTGACTGGCGTATTGTGACGAGCCAGTTGCTCTGTCACCATTGACCAGACGTTTTCAGTTGGTGAGAGATCTGGAGAATTTGCTGCCCAGGGCAGCAATCGAACATTTCTGTATTCAGAAAGTCCTGTACAGGACCTGCAACATGCGGTAGTGCATTATCCTTCTGAAATGTAGGGTTTCGCAGGGATCAAATGAAAGGTAGAGCCACGGGTCGTAACACAACTGAAATGTAACGTCCACTGTTCAAAGTGCCGCCAATGCGAACAAGAGGTGACCGAGACGTGTAACCAATGGCACCCCATATCATCACGCCGGGTGATACGCCAGTATGGCTGTGACGAATACACGCTTCCATTGTGCGTTCATCGCGATGTCGCCAAACACGGATGCGACCATTATGATGCTGTAAACAGAACCTGGATTCATCCGAAAAAATGACTTTACCATTCGTGCACCCAGGTTCGTCGTTGAGTACACCATCGTAGGCGCTCCTCTCTGTGATGCAGCGTCAATGGTAACCGCAGCCATGGTCTCCGAGGTGATAGTCCTTGCTGCTGCAAACGTCGTCGAACTGTTCATGCAGTTGGTTGTTGTCTTGTAAACGTCCCCATCTGTTGACTCAGGGATCGAGACGTGTCTGCACGATCCGTTACAGCCATGCAGATAAAATGCCTGTCATCTCGACCGCTAGTGATACGAGGCCGTTGGGATACAGCACGGCGGTCCGTATTACCCTCCTGAATCCACCGATTCATTAGTCATTGGATCTCGACCAACGCGAGCAGAATGTCTTGATGCGATAAACCGCAATCGCGATAGGCTACAATCCGATCTTTATAAAAGTCGGAAACGTTATGGTACGCATTTGTCCTCCTTACACGAGGCATCACAACAACGTTTCACCAGGCAACACGGGTCAACTGCAGTTTGTGTGTGAGAAATCGGTTGGAAACTTTCCTCACGTCAGCACGTTGTAGGTGTCGCCATCGGCGCCAACCTTGTGTGAACGCCGTGAAAAGATAATTATTTGCATATCACAGCATCTCCTTCCTGTCGGTTAAATTTCGCGTCTGTAGCACGTCATCTTCGTGGTGTTGCAATTTTAATGGCCAGTAGTGTAGAAAAACGTGTTACAAAGAAAGTGACACATTACACGTCTGTCAGTTATCATTAACGTGTTGTAATACCATGCGAGTAACTAAATTAAACCGTGGACACAACCATGGAGGACACATTTTCACTTGGTGAATGAGTTTACAAACTAAGTATAATTCTTCCTGAGTCCGTGAACTAGCCCATAAGCGTTGAACGTCCACCAGACATATGGAGTAGCATTCACAACAGCGCTAGTGGTGCAAGAGGCAGCAGGGCACCGGCTCGGAAATATCCGGCTCTAACTGGGGCCAGTCCAGGACGCGCGGGGACGCAGCAGACGGCTGGCGCCGACGGATTTCTTCGCCGCGGGGCGTCGCGATATGAAGAGGGTGGCGGCGGCCGGATATGAAGGCGCTGGCGCTGGCTTCGCCACCCCACCGTCGTCTAGCAACCGTTGGGGTGGGGGGGGGGGGGTGAACTGTGGGGTAGGGAGCTCCTTCCTGCCGACGCGCACTCCACCTGAGTTATTCCCTCAGCGGGCCGCTAAGGTGATCGCATCGCAATAAACGTCTGTCCAGTTGGACTGCCTTCAGAATCAGGTAACTGCGGCTCAATACCGATTATCAAGGACCCTGTGCACGAGTGCCGAAGCGCGTCCGACGTCCGTGTACAGTCCACAAGGCCGTTGCAGACGACCTCGGTGACTACCGTGCAGCACAAGGTTTTCCGTGTTCTTCAGTTCGGGAGAAAGTGTTGGCAATTTGCTAGAGAAATGGGGAAACGTTGACCATCTTTATGGTGAACTTTGAGACGGCGTTTCTTACACCATCCCAACCACTCCCAGTCTGTGGAGACTCTCGCTGAAACTTGCAAGCAAATAGGTACTCAGTTCTATGGCGACATGTTAACAACGATAAAGGATGAACTGTTTCTCACACTGAAAATTTTAACAATGTTCCCTTATGGGGATTTCAAAAACTCCATGAAAGAGACTCAGTGTGAAAGACTCAGTGAATCTACATGTGTTTTGTATGTTATTTCAAATTTGGAAATTTGTAGTAAGGTCTTATGGGACCAGCCGGCCGCTGTGGCCGAGCGGTTCTAGGTGCTTCAGTCCAGAGCAGCGCTGCTGCTACGGTCGCAGGATCGAATCCTGCCTCGGACATGGATGTGCGTGATGTCCTTAAGGTAGTTAGGTTTAAGTAGTTCTAAGTATAGCGGACTGATGACCTCACATGTTTAGTCCCATAGTGCGTAGAGCCATTTGAACTATTTGAATCTTATGGGACCAAACTGTTGAGGTCATCGGTCCCTAAGCTAACACACTACCTAACCTAACTTAACGAACTTACGCTAAGGACAACACACACACCCATGCCCGAGGGAGGACTCGAACCTCCGATGTGGGTAGCCGCGCGGACCGTGACAAGACCCCCTAGACCGCGCGGCTACCCCACGCGGCGTACTTTATTTTAAGAGGAAATATTAACTGGCTATAGAATGAGATTTTCACTCTGCAGCAGAGTGTGCGCTGATATGACACTTTGGCTATTCTTATTTTGCAAAGGAAACTGGCAGTGAAACAACGTTCCTGGACGTGGTGGAGCTGTGGTACTTTTCTTCACCTTACTTCAGGCTCAACAAACTTCATTTTTCAAACAGGATGGAGGTCCGTCTCATTGACAAATTGATGTCCCAGAACTTTTCACTTAATACCTTCCTTAATGGAGATAACATTTTAGTTCCGGTGTCGGATATTTCCTCAATTTAGGCTGCCATTCTTGCTGTGCTTTGTACAGAGTAACTGCCACTTGCCTTCCACATAGCAGATGGACCATCTGGCAGTGGCTCAGTCAAGTATGTGTATTTCTCCACGCGTACCTAATGTTATGTACTCTCCTGTATTTGCTACAGTTTTTCAGACTAATGTAGCGGAAGATTCACGTAGCTAATGGCACAATGTTTCTGATTTGAGACACAATTAGATCAAGATGTGACAAATGTAGGGACTGAGGACGTATTATGAAATTTTTGTCGTGGTTTCCATTCGAATTTGTTCAAAAATGGTTCAAATGGCTCTGAGCACTGTGGGACTTAACTTCTAAAGTCATGAGTCCCCTAGAATTTGGAACTACTTAAACCTAACCAACCTAAGGACATCACACTCATCCATGCCCGAGGCAGGATTCGAGCCTGCGACCATAGGGGTCTCGCGGTTTTAGACTGTAGCGCCTAGAACGGCTCGGCCACCCCGGCCAGCTCGAATTTGTTATTACAGGTAGATGGATGCTTTATTATAATATGAGACACAAGCCTGCCAAGTGAACACACTAATCATCCCTCGTAGTGGAATTCTAAACGATTGTTTGAGGTTTATGTTGAATAGAGATCATAGATCTCAAAGACTGTCAAAGAAATTCCAGAGACTATAGCTTGGTCTCAAATGCCATGCAGTCCAGCAGAAATGCTTCCAAAGTGTAGATTCTGTAACGTTTCCCGCCGGAAACGCCGGCAGTGAGGGTGTCTTGGCAGACCGCATCCAGGTGCCGCACCAGACGAGGCTACGTGGGAGACGACGCGTTTAAACCTCCTGCCAGGGCACCCGTGGCGGTCTCGTAATTCATTGGTTCGGTGTCTGCAATGGGGCCGTCATGCATGCACGCCACCAGATGACGCGGAAGTCACATTAACTCATTGCCCGCAGCTCTGGCTGGCTCATCTCCTATTCGAATCAGTCACATTCAGAGCTTTGCACGCGAGTCACTGAATCTTCGAACTCATGTGAAGCTTGGCACGGAAGACTGCAATGAGGACAATGCATCGACTTAGAGTGACGTTACTAAGCGTTTGTACATGTCAGTGACTTAATGGATTGTAGCAATATACAAAAGTAGTTTTTCCTGTCAAAAACATTACCCTCATTGCATATAAATCACCACAACTTCAGTGTTATGTATGTGTCAGTAATTAAGTGTACCTATTGTACACAAACTTATTAATGTTTATACTTCTGTAGTTATCTGCTTGTCTCTACCTGTAGTACAGGCATATCAATGTCCACGAAACTGGAAACGTCACTCATAAAAGACTTTACTTGTCGCCAGTTCTCAAAAGTCTACTTCTGAAGCTGATGAAATAACTGAAGTACTCTTTCGGTGATACACTGACATTGTGACGGGTGCAGAAACAGTCGGTATACTTCGCAGCTCCATGAGCAAGAAGGTTCGATTGACTATTCACAGAAACACATTTGTGGTTGCCGACCAGGTTTCTGTGACATGGGGCATCCATTACTGCCGCCACGTCCCATTACAGCTGAGGCACGTCTCCGACGCCACTGGCACATTTCGCTCCGTGAAATCACAGGTGGCTAATCACAAGAGTCCACAAGCGACACCGTCTCATCACAGTGACATATAATCAGTTCGCCGTTTGCAAATATGTCTCCCTCCCCATGGATCGAAAATATTCGTTACTTCAACTCGAATAATTACTTGCCTTGTCCTGGAGAACGACGAGAGCAATTTGCACAGGCAGCTTGACAGGTTTTGGGGTTACTGCATGAACGCAACGAACGATACTGTGTACAAGTGATCAGGAGCTAGTCAAGGATGTTGTCGCTAGCGGCGATGAGATACTGCCGCCGCCTGGCGATTTCTGATGAGGAGTGGTCAAAGCTATTCCATGCGACAATAAAACTGTGTGGGTGATACACTGGCAATATAATAGTTTCTGCCTTTAAAATATGCCTTCATCATGTACTGAAACTAACCGCAAGACCTGACAAATTTCTAGGATTTCGAAAAAAATCACTGATTTCCTGTGTGCGGTATTTATATGCTTTATAAACTACTACACCAGGGCAGTAATTGTTACTGTGAGTACATAAACTGCGAAAACCGTGCATCCCTGAATGCCTGTCATATTTTTTCTTTAAAAAAGAGAAGACGAACATCTAATGAAATAGTAGTTAGTGACACGAACCCGGAGCATAAAGAAACTATCAAATGTTCTTGTGCTTTACAACGAAAAGAAGCTGAATGCACTCAGTATTTGATCACAAACAGCTGTAGGTGTATACGTAATTGTAAGTTGGAGGAATGGAAATGTTAGATGTCAGTACCCTCTTCGCGCTGCAACATATTCTGGAGATTAGTTATCAGGAGATTTACAATACAGCTTAGTGATGTTGAAGAAAAATTAGCTTCGTATGAGCGTACAAAGCTTCAGATCAACGAGGGGAACCCGTAAAATTCCTGCAGTGTACATGAAGCAGACAGTTTGAAACGTCCCCTTTGAACAATTGTACAAGACTGTGCTTAAACTGACACACAATGTGTTTAGCGCAACGCAATCTGACTTTCAAAAATCCCTACAAAAGAATGGCCCTGACTAACATTAACCTATACCTTTCACAAATCACTTACCTCACCAAAAATCTTCGTTACTCGAACTACTGCAATTCAGCGAGCGCCACTACTGCCAGCTAAATAAAAGATTCAAACTACGAAGGCACTAACTACTGATAGGCATAGTTAGCAAATGAAAGATTTTAATAGAGAACAAACAATGTAATTACCTTAATAGTGTTGAAAAATCATAATATACATAGCAGTTCATGACATCCAGTCTTACAAATTTCAAAACTCCGCCATTTCTCTCCCTACATCCACCACTGCTGGCGGCTCACCTCCAACTGCGCAACGCTACGCGCTGTTCACATCCAGCTGCCGCTGCCCAACACTACAATGGCAGACAACAATGCAAACTAGCCACAGACTGCACACAGCACAGCCAGTGATTTTCATACAGAGCGCTACGTAACGTTGCCAATAAGAAAACATAAACAGCCTACTTACAAGTTTATATTCAGTACTGAGGAGAGATGTACTCCTATTAGAGTACGACGAGTTTTCATGAGGTATGACGAACAAAGGTGTCTGTCAGAGAGCTATTGAAAGAGTCCTGTAGTTCCCTTTCATTACAATTTTAATTGCTTTCCAGTGATACAGAACTCACAGTCGCGTGAGTGAATGAGTGTGGGTGTGATTCATTTTGCTATACCGTGGTTTAGTCTGCTGCAGAGAATAAGCGGTAGTCGTACAGAATGGCCAAACCTTGTAGTTTTCAGGTAGGCAAAGAAGTTTTCTCCCCTTATATGAAAGTTAACGGTGTTAGATTAGAGGCGGGAGCCTCATCTCTGGGTTTTCCTTGCCACGGGGTTGCTTGGGAGGCCTTGGAATGTGTGAGACTGTCAGTCTGCTTCCAGCTCGCCCAAGGATCTGCAGCCGAGGTCTCTTCGAAGAAGGGTGAGTTCACTTAACCACGTGGCGCGTTGTCTCATAGCAAGAGGGGAGCTTTTAGCTTTTGGTCCCGCGTTTCATCTTATGAAGATTGATTTGCTGGGTCGCAGCAAGGAATTCAAGGCTTTTGCAGACTTTCAGTTTGATTCCTAATGCAGACTTGACTTTGAGGAGAATGTAGCGCAAAGGTGTTGCACATGTTGAAGCGCCCTCAGTTCAGTGAGAATGTATGTGTGCCTACAACTGCGTGTGTATACATTCTAATCTTTTCCGAATCTTGGTAATTTTTTCCCCTTTGTGAATTTTCTTTGTCTCATTTCTCTATGTCCGTTGGAAAACATCCACGTGGGTTAATATTAGAGTCTGTTGGCCCTCTGCCATTATCATTTGTGTATTCAAATGTGTCCTCCGTAAAATGTTAATTGTTCGTGACTGCGTGGTTTGATGTTACTAAAATTTGGCCATGCTACATAGAAATTGTGTCTCTGTGAACCACGTGGGCACACGAGTCTGTTGTGAAACGTAGAGCATCTCACAAGCAATTATACTTAGTTGCCAGGCAACAGCAGTTGTATAGATGCCTTACATCAATGTTTTAAGGAATAAATAATTTTACCTCCAATCTTATCCACTGTAGCGACGTTACCTACGCCATTTACCTTGTAGTTTCCTTGTTAGCCCATATTAGTATTCCCTTTTTATTTAAAACAAATGCCTTACAATAGATCTTGTTTTCAGAGATGTTGCTGCAAGCTGCTCTTATGCATAGTGTTCACACACTCTTTATTTTATTTCAATGTTTTATTCACGTGAACAATGCCTGGATCATATTAATAATTACATCCCATTCTTTATGAATTACTTTATCATGAATGTCCTTTTATGAGTTTTTCTTATGAATAAATTAAGTAATTTTCTGAGTCAGCCCAGCCTCTTATTTGTCGTGTGGCTAGAGATGGTGGCAATCCAATCTTTTACGTTGACTTCAATATCAGATAGCATTTTCTTATTCATAGTGCGCTTCAAGCACCTTACACGTAGCGACCCTTTACTCACTCTACTTACACTATTCCTGTAGATGAAAGACATTAGGAATTTCATTCAAGGACAAAAATCGTATGAGATCCAAATTATCAGTCGTGGACCATAATTAGACAAACAGTAGAATGTGCATTAAGTGGTTGAAATAACAACATATTCTTGATCGATGTATTATTGAACATGAGCGTGCTTCACATCACAAAACGTAAGTTGTTAAACCTCATTCCTTCACTTCATGCAAAGAAGTGCTCGAGAGTAAACAGGAGATCTGACCAAGAGAAAATTGTTGCAATCGTCAGCTTGCGAATACAATGAAAAGATTACGAAAGAGAGCAAGTTTTCCACTGTGTTATCATGCTCCTACTATTGCGACACAAACTACCAGATTTAGAACACCTTCAATTGAACATTTGAAAGAACGGGTATTAAAATCTCTATAAGATGCAAATGTGGAAGACTGAACGAAGGCGGGTGCACGCGTTATAAAAGTGCAGAAGGAAAATAGCCATTAATGTAACAGGATTTTGAAAACATTGCAGTACAGAATGGAGATGAAGCCAATGGCAAGAAACGAGTCTAGAACACTTACATCGAATTATACGGAAGTAAGATCAACCGATGCAGTAAAAATCTAGTGTTACAACTGATGGAACCACAATTTAAAAACCTACTATTTCGCTAGAGAATTTGCGACAGCGTACAGTACACAACAGGAGGCATTAGTGGCACCTAGCACCTTTTTCTCATGAGATACAACGAGGTGACGTGCACTCCAATATTTATGTTTCGATTGAGACTGACTGTACCTGTTGCCCCTTATCCTCATTTTGCCGACAAACGATAGCCAATCGGCGGAGCTATGCCAGATAAGGAACGCTGTGTGGCAAAGTTCCCTCAAGTTTTGTGTCTACGTGTTGGTGCAACAACGTTTTTGTCCATACAAGTTGGTTATGGCCACAGCCAACGTTTCGGAAATGCACAGCAGTTTTGGAACTAAGTGCTTATACCACGAACGTGTCATAATCCGTCTCTGCCTTCTGACTTTCAACCAGATTGAGGAAGCCCTCTTAGTACGTGGAGCTCATTATCCTCCCTAACAACAGTGATTACATTACTGCTGAGATAAATTGCAGACCGTTATAGAACAAGATTAATACAAGTAATAATTCTTCGTTACAACACGTGATTGTGAAGAATATGGTTAACCGTTACGTCTGTGAAATAGCGGAGTACCAAACCAAGGTATTAATGGTATTTCTGTTATCTCTGCACTCTGAATTCCTTATGATGAGACAGTTGTCAAAAGAAATCAATCAATAGATCTCATGAAAGGGTGTCCAGCGCTTTAAATACAAGCCATCATAATCTGTTGTACATTTCTATTTGCAGACTACGTGTACTTTAAGAAGAATAAGATAGGGTAAATAATTCAGTAAAATTCTCCTGACTCTGTGACTGCGTCATATGTGATGAAACTACCAGTCTTTGGGCTAATATTGCTAAGAGTCGTTATTGAGGTGACTGCAGTATGTGACTACTGCTTTATAATAACATTATTTGAAAATGTCCGGATATTATTACATATTGTATTGTTATTGGGTGACGGTATTGGGAGTGAGGGGCATCAGATGATCACTGGTAATTTTATTGATTGATTTCAGTGAATCTGGCAGAAGCTGCTTACGTAGTGGGTCACTTCTCTGTGCTTTCTGATGCCTATATGGTGGTCTGTACTGGACAGCAGCACAATGTGGCGGGAGAATGTAGACCTTTAGGTGGTTCTTTCTGAATGGCCATTTTGCTATCTTGGTACCTCTGTGATTTTCCGCTTGACTGCATAGCTAGATCAAGGCTTTGAATAGTGTGGCTATATATGATGTCACGTGTGCAGGGCAGCAACCTCGCCTTGGCATCACAAGCAAATGTCCCCTTTTCATGACGTCACTACGCATCACTACGCATTCATTTCAGAGGGGGCCGGGTATGGGAGGTGGGCGAGATGCTGTCTGAGCATGTAATGATACACTGTTTTGTAAGCAAAAGTTAGTCAGTAAATTTCATCTCTGTCTTTTCGTTACTCTTTCACACATACCCATTAGGGTCCCAGTCACAGCTCAGTAGTATACAGGCATTAAAATGATACAGCCAGTCAGTATATAGCCCAAGGGTCGCCATCTTGACTATGCTCAAATGTATTCATATGACATGAGTTTTGTTCATATTGGCTCCATTTTCAAAAATACATGAATGACCTGAATTATTTATCAGTACAGTAAAAAGTGCTGAAAATTGTGGTGTAAATCAAAATATTTCCCACCTGTATATATTATTAAAAATATGTAAGCTTTATCTCAATTGTGTAGATTTCCACCATGCTCAAAACTATCTGAACAACGCCAATAAGTTATTAAAAATACAGAAAAAGGTTAATAATGCTGACGCAACTTACAGTATTCCCAAGTCTGCATTATTTATAAAATATATATATTAGATTCACCTGAACTGAGTACGTTGGCACCATGTACAAAAGTATCCAAATGACCTGTAATACTTATCAAAAATATATGTAAAGATACTGATAACTCTGAGGCCTGGCGGCTTTTACTTTGGCGGGCATGCCCCTCCACAGACGCTACTAACTACTTGGGCAGTCGGTATCCATCCTGATCGTATATCGTGAACTAGGGTCTTTGGTCGAGGCGTGAGTCGTTGGTTTTCCGCGCTGGTGGCGATTGTTAGCTGGTGAGCACGTGGCTGGCAATTTGATGAATCTGAGGACTCCTGCTGTTCGGCAGGGGTCTCGAGAAGCCACGAGTGGTCAAATCGGTCGGAGGCTAGCTTTGCCGAGTCGATTAAGGATTGATAGCGGCGAGTTGCAGGAAGAGCAGCGGACACCACGTGGAAACCTGGTCAGTAAGTTCCCGGCCGACTCTGCAGGCTCAAATTTTACAGATCCTGGAAGATCACCTGTGCGGATTAGAGGCAATGACACCCCTGCTTACTTGGAATCCTGGAAGTCACGGCTCCTTCACACCAGAGTGGACTTAAATGTTGTTATTAACTGGTACTCGCTATTGTAAGGCCAAGTCTGTGTTAATGTGGAATTAGACTTGTCAATTTAATGACCCTCCAGGTGGCAGTGTGGGTGGTCATCAATGAGTGCAGCTGATAACAATTTGTTGTTCCTGGCCATATGCTGTGCAAGTGTATGAGCGTTCTCTGTGGTAGACTGGATTCACGAAATTGATATTGTAACAAAGACTGTGTGGAAGGCGAGGCACTTTTTATAGATGAGTTTGCCCTAGTGATCGAATTTGCCGGTGCTGATATTTCACCTTCTTAATTAGGAAGTAATTTTTAGGAGTGTTAACTTGTAACCTGTATGTACAGTCACTTCCACAATAGATTAATATCGCTAACATCCTAGACATTCTAGTCTGTATCCTTTTTGGGCAGATTATTGTTCCCTTTTCACGTGTGTTGACAGAGAAGATTTGGCAGCGGATGACGCCTTTCTGTTTCCTGGGCCAGAGCAGAAACGACTTTCCCTTCTGATGTGGCGACACTTCCGTCGTCGCATGACGTCTAGCTTGACCCGCAGTCTGCCACCTCTACCAGCTGTCTCGTGTTGTCTCAAGTTAAGTAAATTTGATCGTTTGATACGTGCCATGCCAGAGTGTCTCCAGTTAATTCCGAAACTCTTCATCTATTCAACATTGTGAATTCAGCAAGCACATAAGTTTGGATCGTGTTCTACAACGTCGAAATTCCATGACACTGTACTTGCTCCTTATCTACTTGTTTGAACCTTGCACCCTTATTGTTACTTCTGGAGCATGTTGAGCTACTTATGCTTATAATCTGTTGAGTTTCTCCTTTCTATCCACAATCATTAGCTAACTTAATTTATTGTAAAACTTGCCTGCTTGTTGCCTGTTGACTGTGACAGCCTCCTCCCGAATTTACCAGCTCATCTTGTATTCAGAGAGATTGCAGATTTCTTTAAGGGTCATTATCGATGTTTCTGCTGGTGTGCACCAGCTGGGAGTCACATTTTATATAATATGCCTTCCCAGCTTTGCTTGTAGTTGGGGGATTGTGTATTTTATTGCTTAAGGGATTTGTTATCCTTTCTGTATTTTGGGTAGGCGTTGTATATTCATGCTTGGGAATTGTTAGCACATTTATTGGCAGTCATTTGAAATTCACTTTACTGGTACAACCTGGTTTGTTGAGAGGTGTCAAACACAAGTGAAGCTTGCAGTATCTCCATGTATAAAATGAATATCAAACATACACTGAGATGACAAGTCATGGGGTACTTCCCAATATAAAGTCGGACCTCCTTTTGCCCAGTGCAGTGCAGCAGCTCGACATGGCATGGACTCTACAAGTCGTTGGAAGTCTCCTGCAGAAATATTGAGCTGCACTGTCATTGTAGAAGTCCATAATTACGAAAGTATTGCCAGTGCAGGATTTTGTGCAAGAAATGACCTCTCGATTATGTCCCATAAATGTTAGATGGGATTCATGTCAGCGACCTGGGCGGCCAAATCATTCACTTGAACTGTCCAGAACATTCTTCAAACAAATCGCTAACAACTCTTGCCCAATGACGTGGCACATTGTCGTGCATAAGAATTCTGTCGTTTTATGGAAACATGACTTTCAGGACTGGTTGCAAATGGTCTCTAAGCAACCAACATCTAGAGAACAAGGTCCATTCCCTGTTAAACACAGCCCACACCATTACGGTGCCACCACCAGCCTGCACAGTACCTTCTTGAGAATTTGGGTCCACACTCGAATCCTACAATCAGCTTTCCCCCATTGCAACTGGGACTCATCTGACGAGGCCACTGTTTTCAGTCGGAACTCATCTAACCAGTCCCCGGTTTTTGAGTCGTCTACGGTCCAATAGATATGGTCACAAGCCCAGCAGAATGGCTGCAGACAATGTCGTGCTGTTAACAAAGCCACTCGCGTCGGTCGTCTGCTGCCATAGCCCACTAGCGCCAAATTTCGCCGCACTGTTCTAACGTTTGCGTTAGCTATATGTCCCATATTGAGCTCTGCTGGTGCACGTTAACATTGGTAACTCCACGCAAACGCCACTGCTCTCAGTCGATAAGAGAAGGCTGTTGGCAACTGCATTGTCTGCAGTGGAAGGTAATGCCTGAAATTTTGTATTCTTGGCACAAACTTTACACTATGGAATGTCCCACACCTCTAGGTCATACTACCATTCCATGTTCAGAGTCTGTTAATTCCCACCGTGCAGCCATAGTCATGTTGGAGTTGCTTTTTCATGAATCACCAGAGTACAAATGACAGCTTCGCCATACATTGCTCTTTTATACCGCACATGCATCCGTTGACGTGGATATCGCTATTCCATGACGTTGTCACCTCAGTGTACATACACATTGATGAGCCAAAACATCATGATCATCTGCTTAATAGCTTGTTTGTCCGTCTTCATTCAGCATATCAGCAATTGGACAATTTGTTGGTGGATTTGTGGAGATACGTGGTATTAGATGTCACGTAATTCACATAAATAACGTGTGGCTGATTTGCATAAACGGTGGTGGCACCCGATAGCAACCGAAATGGGTTTCATAGGATTTACATCAGGCGAGTTTGGTCGCCGAGACATCACTACAACCCTCCTGAAATCACTGCAGCAGGGTTCTGGCTTCGAGACATGGACAAATATTTTGTTGGAAGACGACATTGCCGTTGGGAAGACATCATGAAGGCATGCAGGTGGTTAGCAGCTGTCAGCGTATCGTCTATTACTACCACTACTGGTCCCAATGCAACCGTAGGAGATTTTTCCCATTGTGTAATATGACCGCGCCAGCCTTCGTCCACGACGCGCTGCACATTACAAGCCGCCATTCACCTCGATGGCGACATTATTGGAGACGACCAACGACCTAGTGCAGCAAAAATGTGATTTACGTGAAAAGCGGACGCGCTTCCATTGATTGGTGATCGAACCACGAAGCTGCTGCGCCCACTGCAATCGTAACTGACAATGTCGTTCGGTCAACATGTTAACACACATGGGTAGCCTGCTGCGGAACTCCATATTCAACAGTGTGTGACGAACGGTGTGCTTAGAAACACTTAGGCGTGCATCAGCATTGTGCTGTTTAAGCAGAGATGCCTCAGATCACGATCACCATCTACCCTTCTGTGGAGAGCAAACAAGCCTTCGAACCCCACATTCTGTGTCGAGTCGTGGATGTCAAACCGCTTAGCCCCTAGTGCTAGTGACACTGTCCTTCTACCTCTTTCTGTAAATGATCATGACAGTAGCACATGAACATTCGACCAGCTTCGCCTTTTTCTAGATACTCATTCAAAGGATCTGCATAATAACAATCCACCCTTTGTCAAAGTCGCTTACCTCAACAGATCTCCCCTACGCAGCCCATGTCTTTGCTGTGGTGCTCTCCTGTCCATATCTGCCCCACATACATACACTTGTTATGTGCCAGCAATGTTGCCAGATAGCATCCAACATCGCAGTGGACAGTGATCATAATATTTGGCTTATCGGTGTAATTCATGTCATATGTTATTTCCATATCTAATATATCTGTGTTATTTATCAAACAATGGGAAGTTTAGGATAAAATCAGCAAATTTCATGTGCGTCTGTTTTATAATTGACTGAAATGTGTATGCATAATGCTGGTCTGTCTTGTCAGTACATTTCATCTTTCAGGAAACTTCACTGGGTATTTTAAGTTATGAAATTAGAACTGCAAATTTAGGGTTCCTTATATGAAGAAATACCAGACACTGCCTTAAGTACAAACTTTTATTAACATTTACAAGAGGACGTATGTGACACCTAGGACATGAGTGTGGAATTTTAAAATGTCTGTTGTCATATTGACCTGGAGAGTGCCAACAACTGACAACTGTTACTCTGTTTATGTATCAGCATTCCATGTAATAATTTGTACTAAATTTCTTGGGAGTGATCCTGTATGATAACTGATCATGTTGAATATATACTGCCAGCAGGGCAGTGCAGCTTGTATCTCTCACAATTCCTAACTTTTTGAAATAAGTATATCCTGAGCTGCTCAATTGACTGAAACCTTCTGTGCTTCATGGGAATAGTATAATTCAATAGGTACTGACTCACTTTCCCCAAGATAGCTCACTTTTTGGCTCACTTCATGAGGTAAACGAAGCTCACTCTCTTTGGAAAACTTATCTGGAACCTACTGAACTATATTACTACAGTCCAAAAATCAAAGTCTTATTCACATATTTTCATTTAAAAATTTATGTTTTATAGTAAATTTCTTAGGAAATTAAGAAAATTAATAATTTTTGTTATCAAATCCACTTACTATAAAAAATACTTTTTTCCACACAAAAGGTGAAAGTAAGATAATAAGAAATAGGTATGTTAAATGGAGAAAAATTGAAATATTTGTATATTCTATTCCTTGCTCAAAATTTTCCTATTCCTTTGCATCTGTAGAAACATAAGATTGATATGAACTGTTGATTTTTCATGTTTTTTAAGATAAGACTTCATTATAGTTCTATGACATTCACATGTAACTTCAATTTTTTCGTATTCTTAACTACATTCTTTACATATAGTATGCTATCCCCCTTTTCAATATCTTTATTTATGCAATTCTTCAACATTGTTCTTTCAATAACATTATTACACTGTTTCAGGTGTCTGGTATTGTTCATTTACAGATTATAAAATTTTGTAGGAAAAAATGATTTTTAAGCAATTTTACGGAGTAAATACCAAATTATAAAATTCTTTATCATTATTTTTTAGTTTCGTCATTCGTTTATATCGCAATATAATATTCACTTCCAGAACAGAAGATTACTACTAGTTATTTTTAAATGTGTATTGGGTAAAATAGTTTTAAATTCATTATTCAATATGAAACATATCTGATAGGTACATATTCATGACCAGTAATATTTCATAAAGTATTTATTTCTAACTCACTAACTTGCTTAACAAAATTAGTATTGGTAACATTGTTGAGCATTTTCAGAAAAGTTTCCCTTTACATGGAAAATTTTTGTGATTTTTTTTTACAGTGTGTAAAGTGACTGCTTAAGCAGTCACAAATTGCATAATCTCCATATGGTAATGATCTCTTTTATATTCCTGAATATATCTATTAACATCATGTGACCTCAATGCTTTCTTTTCTATTTCAACTGTGTAGATTTCATGTTCTTCTCTATTACATAACCAACTTCACATTTTTGCTCTGAAACCACAAACATTGTTACATAATTTTTCCATTATATTCATCTTCCATATTTTGTAAAACTTTTTTGTTTATTAATGGAATACCATAAAAGATATTTACATTATAATCACTAGTATCAAACTGATGAATCAGCAATTTCATTACTTCATAGGAAATGTCAGTCTGTATGTTGTAGATATAACTGTCTGTATCTCAATAACACTATTCAATATGTTCTCCATATTTTCACTTTACAATTCGATAGTGGAATTGAGATAAATCAAGTATACTCATACCAGCATATTATTATGTTTGTCATTCAAAGTAGTCACTCAAGTAAATTTTTTGGAAATTCTAAGTTTAGTTCGAAAATATATCCAATTTTAGAAGTATCTTAAATTTCACTTGTGCCTCTACACTCAAAATTTATGTTTCGCCACATTCAAACCCACTGTATGGTGGCATAATCACATGAAGTATTTGATCTAAATATGATAAACAGTACAGTATCATATATTAACAAAATTTGTCACATATTTATTGTTTGATTTTGAATAATTTTTACGACACTGTGATTACCAACTTGTATCACCATTAATTACAATTAATATCATATTACAATCATGTAATACTTGGTTGTTTAGTCATTTTCAACATTGCATCCCAAGGTAATCCCCATGAAGAATATACCAAAATGGCTCTAATTCATAAGGAAATTTACAATTTTTCTAAAATTTTCAAATTCATTAACAAATTACAAAACATCAGTTTTAAGATGCAGATCATGATATTCGCCAATATATTTCCTATTAAATTTTGTCCAAAGTAATTTTACATGTTTATAAATGCCATCACTTTTTTCACGGTCATTCAGATTGCTGTAAAATTCTCCATTTGCTGGTAATTGTATCTCTTTAAATTTATTCCAAAAATCCCTGTTACTGCATCGATAAACACTATGCTAAGTAACTTTTCTAGGAAAAATTTTCTAATATTTTTTATGTGATCTCTGTTACAATCTAATGAAACTTTGTCAAGTGAAGAAGCCATTAAATTTAAGTGTATTGATATATCTCATCCTGATCTTTCGTCTATTATTACCAAAACTGATGTATGTATCATCATTATTAGGTTTTAAATCTATCTCTTTTTTCTCATAACCAAATTTATTTGTAAAAAAAAATAAGATTTCCCAAATCTAAATGTTGTTTTACAGGTATTAAAAAATTAACTAGAGAATAGTTTTTCTTTCTTATTTTCCATATGTAATAAAGTACATTTTTCACATTTACTATCATGTTTACTTTTTGTGAAAGATTTCTGTAAAATCTGCAATTTCTTGAAAATCAAACCATTTTTAGAATAAATTGTTTCTTCTTTCTCATTCACCTGTTACAAATTTTCGAATCTTCTAAATCAGGAATTCAGTGTACAAAAATTTTATAATAGTATATACAAATATTTTTCCCATATCCACAACAAATTCTTTTTTAAATGTACATTTTTAATTAATAGTGATTACACATTTTCTACACATCGTTACACTAACATCTTTTGTGTATATCCGTGAAGTAAAATTATCAGTCAACTTCTCAGTGTTACAGTATTTAAACAATTACATTTTGATTGGTTCCATTTATGTAGAAGAGGGTTACTACTTTCTGAAAAAGTAAAATTTTCAAATTTTTCTAATGTATCTTCTAATATGTTTATTTACTCATGTGTTAATATTGTATATTTAATACAAAAGAAACTTACACCAATGGCGCCAGCTCTAACTACTTTTTTTGTGAATACATTCACAAACTGTATCATCCTTGAAAAATACAACAATCCTTAAATGTATAAGTGCAGAATTCATTCTGGCAGCTAACTGTGGAAATTCTATAGTTATAACTCCTTGTGATTTATATGCAAAATTACATTTATCTAATTCCACATAGAATAATTCATTAAAGAATGAAAACTGTCTACCTGAATAAGTGTTAGCTACACCATTTAATAAAAAGATTTGAAGTAATCCTGTAGTAGATAATGACTTTCGAAATCCTGAATTATGTGTAAATTTTGCAAAATTTGTCATGTATATGTCAATTACTGATACTTTACCACTTGGTCTTTTTATATTCCAAGTCTTTCAGTAAGAGGTTTAACCAATTAGTTATTAATTGCCAAGTTTATCATACCCACTTCTGATAAAAAATATATAAAATTCCATTTGCAAGTAACAAGTGATAAACTTCATTGATACAACAAAGTGCTTTGGCTGATTCATTTGAATTAACTGTTGGTTCAAGTGGTGTAGATTTTGGTGTAGTCAGCTGCATTTTTACCATACAAACTATGAATACCATCAATAACATCTTAAGTTAATTCTATATGTGAGCATTTATGGGAAGAATACGTTATTGATTGTTAAACATCTCAATACTGTGAACCTAATGCCTGACCAATCACATGAACTGAAACTTCAAACAGATTTGTTTTGTGACCTGTACTGTCATCGGTTTCCGTATACCAAATCTCATTTTTATCCAAATGTGTTTATATCATTATTCATATTTGTAAAAAATGCCTGGCCTAACACATTGCCTTTTCCAACTACATCTGTTGGACATCGATGATTATATATTTCCAAACTTGTGTGATCATGATTTTTCTTGCAATTCAAATATCGGGATTATTAATATCAGGAACCAACTGAATATCAACATACTTTTGCCAAAAACGAAATTCCACCTCTTAACTTCTAAAAGTTGTTATTTGCATCTTTAAAATACCTTTTTATATATTTCTTATTACATTTACACATTTTTTCTGTAACTGCGGAATGAATACTGTACACCACATCTAGGTCTGTTCATAAAATTTAAAATTTCTTTACTGAATTTACCAGTTATATCAAGATTGTTAGATGAGATAAGATTAATGACTCTCTTAATAAATCGTTAATCACTTGTGTTATTTCAGATGTTGATGGAATATTCAAGTAAGCAAAATGAATATAATAATTTGATGCATACTTTTTATCATTGCTAATTAGTATTTTCTTAACAATAGTGAATTAACATCATTTATATATGTATAAAATATTATGAAATATGAGGAAATTAGTTAATGAATAAATAAAATTATGCTCATTTTATACAAATATGTGATCAGACACTTTGCTACCTTCAAAAAAATTCAACTTTTTCATAAAAAGAATGCACTTGGTTTTTCGGCACTCTTATAAAACTTCCACTTTTTTCATACACATAATAAGGTTGTCTATTTGGGGTCTCCCTTAAAAATGCATTTATTAAAAAAAATTAAATAAAATGGGTATAATTAAACTGAATTAGTATATAGTTGTAGCAGCTTCTGCAAAACATACAAAACAAGAAAAAGAAGTTTAATAAAATATTTAGCAATATGTGAAACACCAAAAGATTTAAACATTTCCAAACATAAAGGAGGTTTTATAGAGTGTATCAATAAAGTACAAAATAATCATATCTTTTTAAAAAACTTGCACATCTTAAAGACTAGAAGCATTGCATTAAATGTAAAATAGTTCCAGGCTGTTGCAACAACATGAAAATATCAAAATACCAGAAGTATTGGAGAGGAGAACTAATAGATTTAAAATGAACAATAGACTAATCCTAGAAAATAATTCTGAAAGTACTTAGGGAAGAAAGAGATTTCAACATAACTAAACCTAGCAAAAGCATATAAAATTTGTGGATAGTTTAATGTTCATGGTACAAAGAGTATCTGAAAATAAGATCTGATGAAATTAATAATACAAGGAGGGAAATGGATTGAAAGAATACAGGAACTTCACCTTGATGGTGCAATACTTTCGAAAGACAAATTATGTTTATATTCTCTTAATAACTTTGCTAGAAATTGGACATGAAACATGTTCTGTTAAGCATTTATCAACAACTTCTGTATGAAAAATATGATCACTGGGTAATTTCACAAACTCACGATTTTTATTAGTTAAATACATAGATAATTCACTGCATTCTGAACAATATACTACATAATAAGACTCAAATATATATTTTATGGAATGATTCAGATAGCTGTTGATATTTCGCCTAGTTCACTTTACCCTTAAATTTTATTATATAGTCTTCAGATACTATTTGTTCCTTCATACATAACTCCACTTCAATTTGTTGTGAAAGTCTGTTGTAAATCTTCAGTCAGTATGTTCAAAGATGATACTTATTACTCCAATAAAACTTCCTCTGAAATTTTCGCACAAAATCTTAAGTCTGTTTTTGAAAAGATGATATTTTTCACTAATTAACTTTATCTTGAAATTCTCTCTTAAAATTTTCAGATACTTCATGACATCTCAGTATATATTTCCAGTCTAATCTGCTATAAAATTTACTTGAAAATTTTTCAGATATATTATAATGTTTCCATTCATACTTAGAAAATGGGTATTAGTTTTCAATATAATGAGAAACTATTTCTTCATGTGTTTCCTTTTTTAAGTACAAGTCATATAACGGTTTAAACTTTAGTTTCTTACACATAAGAAGAATCATTTGAATAAGTTGTCCTTCTACAGCTTTTACTTGATTCATCTCATTGTTATTATTATTGTTATTGTTAATATTTCTACTGTTATTGTTAATAAGATTAATAAGTTTTTAGATCAGTTCTGAATTACGTATACGACCTAATTCTTTTGCTATATCTTTTAGTTCTTATACAGTACAATCTCCAAATAGTTTTCACTGGTGTAACCATTAATGTAAGGATAAATAAGTTTCTGTGTATTCATTTTAGAATATCTTCTATATCGCATTTCATTTAATTTGGATTTTATTTCTATTACAGTCTCCATTTATAAGACATATATTTCTTAGAATAATAAAAAATGTAAATTTCCTAGAATTTCAATGTTTTAATTACACATGATATTTTATGTTTTATTTATAAAGACCATCTGTGAACAGTTTAATAACCTGTGAGAATACAGATATTCAATATTAATAAATGATATTATGAAATTTTCCCAGAAAAGTTAATGAAATAAAAAACAAAATAAAATTTATTTTTAATAAATGGGAGCTATTTCAAGTACATCTAATGCAGTCGTCCCTAGCTCATAAACTTTTATGATGAATATTTTTTAAATTATTGAGTAAAATGAATATCAACTGATTCTCTATTCTTGGTTTAAGCACACATGAGTTCCTTGGTTTAGAGAGAAAAATGTACTAATCACATTTGCAGTTTCATTATTTCTGTATGGGACCCAAGTGGGGACCAAATCCCTTTCTGGAAATTTTAGGCAAATGAAACAGTTTATACTGATGTTTTTAAACAAAACGAAAATTCATACACATAAATTATGTACGATAATCCATTAGTCCCAAATACGAATTTATTCAAAATTAAATTAAAACTTTAAACCAAAGAATCTTGTTAAAGAAATGGATATTATTAACCATTAATTATTTTAAAGAATCAACAATTACATTCAATTGAATGCAATGTAAACAAGTAAGAAAATATTGTGTGAATGCAGAAAAAATATTTACAGATTAGTTACATTATGGAAACGGATATATTCGATTTAAAAAATTAGCTATGGAATTTGAAACCAAATTATAAACTGAAGAACAAGAAAACCAACAATTTCAACAGTAACTAGAGGAAAAGGAGAAAGAATTTGTCCAATTACAAGATGTTATACATAATGTTGCTGAAATGTAGAAAGAGGGATTATTTCCACTGCCCTTTGCAAGCATTTTCGAAGAAAGATTATTTTAAAGCAGGCAGTGTTCAAACTACATTACATTTAAAAGCTAGATTTTCTATGAATAACAGTGGTCATTTAGATGAGGACCAATTGTTTTACATACTCATTGAAGAATGTTATATTTACCAGTTAACTGAAAACATAGTTGAAAAATATTAAGGTCTATATAAAGATAATATAGAGAAAGAAATGTCTCAAATATACTTCAAGGATCTAAAACGTTATATCAAATTATTCTATGGAGATAAGTATAAATATTTTGATTTAATAAATTATAATTAAATAAATGTATTCCATCATACACACTGAACAAGCTATAGAAATGTCTCACTTGTTGCTGAACAAGAAGCTGTAGTGCAGTTAAAGTTTGTAAATTACACACACTATTATGTTACATACTTGACAGAAAGAGAAATTGTATTCAATTATATCTGAATTCCATTACAACTATCCCCATAAAAATTATACATAAAGGAACATTCAAAGAATTTATAGAATCAGAGGGGTATAAAATTAAGGGAAAATAAAGATATGGAAAGAGATAGCATATATTTTAACAATAAACATTAGAGATTGTCTTGTTTTTTAAAGTATACAGAAACAATACACATTTCTTCTGTATTTAGATTAGTGAATTTAAGGACTATATCTTTATCCTCATCAAGATAACATTCAGACAGAAAACGCGAAAGAGCTAATTTTATCAATCCTGTTTTACAATATGTGTATATATAAACATTTTCAAAAGATATTTTTAAATTTCATTACTTGGTTTAAAGTCCACATTTTATTCATTATGGAATGTCAGATGGGATGAACGTCCCAGCTGATCAGAAAATATCTGGCAATTGAGTGTGGATGATCTAACTTATAATGAAAAACATATAACAACTTGCAGGGAGCAAAATGCTCCACCAGTGTAAAATAAAATCACATTTATTAACAATTGAGGACAATATTCTTTAATTATAAAGTCAAAAATGAAAGGAGCTGAAAAATTTTACAGAATTAAAGTGTAACCAGTGGTTAGACTTACGTCCAGGTAGAACTAGGTGTGTATATGTTAAGTTAAAAACCAAGTACTGAAATAACACCCTGCTTAAATCTTACTGATGATGAAGATACTATTACTTTAGATAAAATGTATCAATCCAAACTGGACAGGTTAAAATATAAACACAAAACATCAATATTCAGACATGAATCTGGTTTACATGCTGTATTTCTTATGTAATATAGATATTAATACCAGCTAAACAATATAAAATGAGGGTTACACATGAAGTCTTACCATCAGTTACAAAATACGATAAATATCAACTACAACAAACTATTGAAAATTTAGAAAATAAAGTTGGAAGTATGAAATATGGTAACAGAAATATGTTCCATGTTGCAAGAAACATAATTCAAGAGAAAAATATAATTATTAACAGTCATGCTACTCCTCCAACTATTAATCAAAATAAATATAGTGAATTTATTTTAATGAAGAAAAAATCATACGTCAGAATATCCAAATTGTATCATAAGAACTCAAAATATGCCTGGAAATTCTAGAATGAACGAATTACGAGAAGGTTGTTCTGAAATGAAAATAATTCTATGTATCATAACTAAAATGTCACTAAATCTATATAATTTAATGCAAGAAGGATAACCAGTAACTTCTCAATGAAACCTAATTTAAATGAAGATATTCTTATAAGAGAAATCATGAATATTAAAACAGAGTGTAAAATAATAACATTTCTTTACGATGGCTACAGCAGTCAAAAGACTGCATCTTTATTTAACCAACTATTTTGTGAATTATTAAAATCTAAGCATTTAATGCCTTTCTTTTGTAAAACTTAATTTACAAATTACTCATCATGATATTTTATTTTCTGTAATTTATACTCATAAATATCTCCATTTACTTCATCTCCATCTAATTTATAGGTGATAGGATTAGAATGGATAACAGATTCGATCTCAAAAATTTCTGTTGACCAATTATCAGTAATCCTTTCTCGAATATTCTTGTAATTTACTGATTCAAACTTTTTCATAACTTACAGTATTCATTTGGTATAGCAACAGCTGGTTTATAATTTTTGGCATTAATTTCTGTCAGCTTATTTTTTATTGTTACATGTTTTGTGTTATTATATTCATCAACAAGTTTTTAACTAAATGAAGCCATTTGCAATTTCCCTTAGTTCAAACTTTTTGCACATCTATTTTTTAACCATTCTTCTAATCTTTCACCAACAGACACTTCTGATTCACTTAAAGTTGAATAATTATTAATATTATTTCTTTTTAATTCTTGTAAATGTTTGTTGTAACATTATTTGCCATTGTCTGTACATACATTTCTTGGAGTTATCAACTTAAAAATTTTTTCTCTAAAATTCAAGTAGGTTTTTACCTGCTTTATCTTTAACTGGAAGACAGCAGATTTTGAAGAAAACATAAATCAAAGTTAGTAAATATTTATAACCGTTATTTAATTTTGATATTCTTTCCAGAATACAAAAATTCCATTTCGACTACTTCAGCTTCCAACAAATAATAAATACCAAGAGAAATTACCTCTCTTCATTTAAAATTTTTCTCATTGGTTTATGTAATTAATCAATAATTTCTTTACAAAGATGGCAAGGGGGTAGCGATTTGCTCCGCCTATGACCTACACTTTTTTAACGAATATACTCTGTTTGTAAATTCTGGTTTTATAAAGAGATAGATTAAACATTTTCTAAATGTTGTTTTCTAACTGCATCATAACATCTTTTTGGATATTTTAAATCTACTAATCTTCTACCTTTAATCAATATATCCTTTAGTTACTTTAAAAATGCCTTATAATGTCTTATGAAATGGTTTAATTAAACTTCCTATTTCTGAATGAACTTTTGCTTCTGAATCATGTAAGTTTATTGTTTCATTATTGATACTGACTCTAGGTTGATGTAGTTTACTCCCAAAAAGGCATATTTATTAAATTAAAAATCATTAAAATTAAAACTATCTGACAACAGTTTTAAAACAAATAAACATAAATCACTATGACTGCAAATAAATTCGTTTAAATTCTGTATTACTTCAACATTATAATATAAGTCATTTTCCCTTATTAATTTATTACTTCTTTTGGAATATTTCCTCAAAATAATCCAAAAATAAATTTTTTATATTTATTTTTATAGTAACAAACCCAGTGATTACCAAGATGTTCAGATGTCTAAAATTTTCTGTTCTACAGTCAAAAGTTTTTGCTTTATTGGGTAATGCTACAATAATGAATACACCACGAAAGTATTTGATTTTTACTTCCTTAACAAGATTTTCTCTATCTAATTTCTTTCATGGGTTTTGATAGAAGTCGATTACTAACTGCATTTTTTTAACTTTCTTCCTTCCAGCGTCAGCTTCCTTTTCCATTGCCCAATTATCTCTTTTTTTTCTTCTAATTCCTTATCAGCTTTCTTTTTAATTACTACTATATTTGCAATGGCTGCAGAACCACAAGCTAGTGAACCAGCAGTTGCTAGATATGTTAATGTGGCCAGTAATAAAGATAGAAATCTGCCATCATGTTTTGATAATCTAGTAGCTTCTTTCTGTTTTGTTAGATAATCAATAGCTTTTCTTACAACAGATGTACTTCAAGTAATAATTAAATTACCACATCTTTTCTTATCTTTCTTCCTTTTTTGTAGACAAGTTCGAGAATTATCGGATTTATTTAATTTTTCATTAATTAATGTAATTTTAACTGATTCTGGTTTTGTTTTACCACTGGAATGCACTTTTGTAATCAACAGTGAAGTTATTCTTTTGTATAGATGAACAATTATTAGCGTTTTTACTGAAACCATCTATTTTCATCAACATCAGTTCCTATACCTAAGTTTCATTTTCCTTTGATTATTCCTCTAACTTCTGTTACTGCCAATTTTTGTCATAATGAAGCATCATGACTATGCTTTCTTTCTTTGGCAGCTATCTGAAGTTCTTTTTCTCTTTCATGTCTTTTCTCCGAGTCTTTATTATCTCTATAAGCAATGTCGTGTTGTTTACAAGATTTATCTAATAGATCAATTTCTTTATTCCCTACAGATAATCGTTCTTCTAATTTTGTTCCAGGAGCACAGTAATTGTAACCAGGAAGGTGCCTTTAAAATGGTAATTTGTTAATCAAAGTATTACTAATCCTCTTCTGTAATTTTCACCTTTCCAAGATATGTGAGGAAGATTATTCACAAACCTAATTAAATAAGCAATTGTTTAAGATTTTTGATGGCAAAATCACAATATTTTTCTGTTTGCATTTGAGTTATTGCACCTTTGTCCTTCAGATAATTTCTATTTTCATCTAATTCTTCTACATAAGTTACTGTTAATCTGTCGATTAAATTTCGAAGATCAACAATCAAAACATATTCAAATGATTTTCCAGAATATTTCCTTATAAAACCATGATCTGCTTTTTGTAATCTGACCTTGAATCTGTATCAACTACACTTTGTCTTCATAAGTTCGGAAAATAGTCATCTTCAATTTGTTTCATGAAACCATTATATGTTTTACCTCTGCTTGATTTTATTTTATTTGCATTATTCATGAAATATATTGCTCATAATTTGAAGAAGGTGCGTATAAATCAACACTATCAACTTTTTCACCCACATCATCCATAGCAGTATGTGTTTATTTAAAAGATACATTAATATAGTTGTAGATTCATTTTATCACCAGTTTTTAATTTATCATAAGTGAATGAAGCAGGTAAAGTGTCAACACATTTAAATGAACCAATGGGTCTTAATACAAAAACTTTATCTTAGCTATAGTTAAAATACCTTAACTGTTGCCACTAAAACTTATTTTTTTAACATCTCTACGATGACTGTCTTCAGACTGTATCTCTGTTTTCTTAACTGCACTCTGAGCTTGTTTATCTTCTGCATATTTATTCAATGCATCTTGGATTTGTGGTACACCTAATGTATACTCATACTCTCCAACATCATCTTCACACCAATCATGCAGTACTCTAATTAGTGATGAATTTCAAAATTTTTAACGATGGAAATGATAAGGAATCGTCTGTTTTTTATTTTCTCTATTTTCTTCAACTGCTTTCAAAACATTATCACCTCATCCTTCGATCGATTCCTTGTTTAATATGCGCAATCACGTCGACAACTACTTGATCTTTTTTAAATTTCTCATATTCTGTTCTTGGTTGTTTTCTCAACCTCTAAACTCGATTTTTAATTGATTATTTTACTCTTCTATTGGATCTAGCTTATTAAACAACCTCTGGGTCATAGCAAAAAACATTTAATGTAGATGAAAAACCATTAATCAGTTAAGTTTTAACATTAAATGTTTTTGTTCAATATTCTTGTTCAGTGTTTATGTTGTGTTTAACCTACTTGCACCTGCAGGAGGTTTCTTGGTCAGTAGCTTGTTCAATATCTGTCAAATGTTGTATTTTACTTCTGAAGTTGCTTTCATTCGGTTTCCTTTTCATGTCAATCATAAAAAATCCAAACTCATTCCAACATTTACTACACATTTCTTAAAGATCATCACACTTTAAATCATCACCAACAAACTCATGATGAATGTGATTCAAATATCAAAAAATTTTATAATTAAGATTGACTCTGATTGTTTTGGTATTTTCAAATGAAATTGAGCTAAGTAAAAACGATGACTCCTGTATGTCTACCTCTAGTAGAATATTTTCTAAATATGTCCTAGTTTTCAAGAATAAAATCATCAAATACTGTGCCTGAATTATTTAGATCTATTGTAATAATTACATCATCATTTTTATGAAAGTAGTAATCTTATCATTGTGTTTGTTTCCCTCATTTTTTACACATTTCTATAAGGTTGGTTGATCTATACTCTTATAATAACTGTACAAATGTTTAATTTTATTGCAATTCAACCTGATAGGTGCTAGAATATAACTGCCATTCACTATTGCCATCCCTCCACAACCACTTGGTACTATTGCTCTAAACTGATCAACATTTGGTAAAAGTTTCTCATGTTTGTCTATTGAATTATTCTCAGAAAATCTTATTGTTGGTTCCCAATAGTGTTACATTTAATTAAATAAAATTTTATAAAATATAAATGGGTGATGTATCTCAGTTGAGTGATAAATTATCTTTCCTGAAAGAAAAATTTACTCTACGCATGTGAGAGAACTACACTAATATGGCACTGGTTGCTTTTTATTCAAGTTTTTCAACTTTGACTATTACATAAAAATATTAAATTGTATTTAGATGGAGAAATATTCGATATTTCTGTCGGTCAATACAGTTTAAGAACTCGGAAAAAACTTATTCATACAAAAAAGACTACTATTTACATTAAAGCAGATGATATTTTAAACAGAGTACCTTCTGAGAGGGATGTAAAATTATATATGGATATAAATATAGCATTGCACACTTGCTTGCATTTAGTGGAATAACTGTTGAAGCCAATAAAATGGCAGATGGTGAAAATTTTAATTTAGCTGATGGAATGTTTGCAAAAAATATTGATCATTTTCATCAAGAAATTAATGTTATTCCTTCATTCATACCTAATGTTGAATTTGGTTAACCAATAGTCTATTAACTAAATTATCTTGCATATATTTCAATTCATGATCATATTCAAGATTTAGAAATTTCTATAACCAGTAAAAATAAAAACTTAGTTGACTTTAATGGTGCTTGTATAATAGCTGTCTTAAAAATGGCTTAATAAAGTTTTTCCTTAATAATGATGAACACAGTCGAGAATTATCGGTTTTACTAATTCCCTGTGAATGAGAAAAGTAAAAATTAATTTAAATTTACCCAATTAGATTTCAGAATTTAATATAAATGATGGTGATTGATGGTTACATGCTAAGAATTCACAATTATAAATGCACTTCAGTGTTACTGCATTGGTTGACAGAGATTATTCAACACAATGGAAAATCCTATAAAAATCAGTAGATAATTATGTGGCACAACTGTTTGATTTAATAATCATAAAGCAAGGAAGTAATAGATATAATATTTTATCTATAATTGAATGTTCTATTATTTCTCCATCAGTTATATTGAGTTTCACTTGTTGATAAGTATGGAAGGACATATACTTGATAATGGCAATATAAAAAGTAAGAAAACAGATGAACTTTACTCACCTGGAATACTTAGCTGATTTTATAAGATTATATGGAAATCATTAGGAAGGTGATTTGACTGTAATTTTAACTTGGAGTTCAAATGTAAATGTTTGTGTTCTTAGCTGGGCTGATTATGACATTACAGGAAGTGAAGTAAAACACACTCTTCCAAAATAAGGTTAAATTGTAGAATGTATGGAAATGATTGTACCAATTGTTGCATATGAGGCAACTATGATATTGAACAATGAGGAAATGTTACAATTACGATATTGAAGAACGAGAACATGTACTGAAAAGTATAAGAAAATTCCAAAAATTTTTATGTTTTGCAAGATTAAGTGGTCAGAAGATTTTTGTGTTGCACATTACAAATTTTTATTGCTGTACAGAATTTCTTACATTTCAAAAAAACGTAAAAATAATCAGTTACTTGATTCTTCGTTATTTGGTCATGTTATGTTACAGAATATATACCTGAAAAATGGTGGAGTGTAAATTTTCCCAAAAGAAATATGTAATATTAATCAAATGGTTGCTTCAAATGGCTCTGAGCACTATGGGACTCAACTGCTGTGGTCATAAGTCCCCTAGAACTTAGAACTACTTAAACCTAACTAACCTAAGGACATCACACACATCCATGCCCGAGGCAGGATTCGAACCTGTGACCGTAGCAGTCATGCAGTTTCAGACTGTAGTGCCTTTAACCGCTCAGCCACTCCGGCTGGCTAATATTAATCCTCCACTCAATCAGACACTGACATAACTCCATACAATTACACAACAAACTATCATATCTGTCTGGTTAACATGACTTGTAGAAATAACATTCTTACAAGTCAGAAGACTACTATGGAACTTTCTGCGCCTTTAACACTAAATTTCCGAATGACACACTTGCATTTATAGTAATGTGTGGTAACCATCAATTTGATATATAAGTCACAGCACAGAACATCAACTGAAAATTTTTAGTAGTCCTTTTTAAATAAATTATGTTAACGTTTTCTGTTTTTAAACTCTGTTAGTATTTCGTTAAGAAATTAACACATATCGATCTATAAGAATACTGTGCAGTTGTCAATGAGTCAGTGACAGTTAAGCAAGAACAGGATTTACCTCATTGTGACTGAAAGTAGAAATGAGATAATGGTAATGCTGTATATCGGAGTGTGTGGAGTCATTAACAGCTTCTCGTACTGAATGTGATTGTCTAGTGTCACAAGCTTAATGCTTTAGGAGAGCGTGTTTCAAACCATGTAATGTTTCTTGGGACATTATGTGGTTCAAATCCTGATCAATGCTGAGTTTATTTTAAAAAATCGTGGGTAATGTCCTCCAGGGTTTCTCCATATAAGACAGTGAGTTTTGCTGAAAAGAAAAAAAACATGTTTTGAGTGCTAAATTTAATCTACAAGTTTTATTGTGTTTGTATTATTTTCTTACATTCTACCTCTTGTAAAATCTTTCACCAACCTCAACATCAGTAAATTTAAAGACAGTTGTTATTTATTCTGTATTAATCATAATTTATTGATTATTGGCTAATGTCCACCTTTTACAAAAGAAAAAGAGAAAAATAAAAAGAAACTGAACTCGTGAACCAGTAAGTTTATAGAAAATTTTTACTTATTCTGCATTGACCATAATCGATTAATTATTTCATTACCTTCACATTTTCTATAAAAAATATTTTCTTTATAATAAGTGAATATAGTAATGGAAATATTCATTTCTACTAGTTTTCTAAGTAATTTATTACAAAATATTCGTTTTTTAAATGAAAATAAGTGAGGTAGGCATAAATTTTTGGCTGTGGTAGTGTAATTCAGTAGGTTTGGAATAAATTTCTCATGATAGTCACCTTTCTGGCTCACAAAGTGAGACAAAAAGTGAGCTTGCCTGGGAAAAGGGAGCATGTCTTTCAATAAATAACTCATTGAATTGGAATGTCTAGAAATTGTCTCCAGACTTGAGTGGAGCTGTAGGTTGAATTATAGTATCTCCAACTTTTAGACGAAATTTACCCAAAGTAATGTAAGTATGCCCGGCATCTGTGGATAATACATAGATAACCATACAAAGATCACTATGTGTGACTAGTATAAATAGTAGTGAAACAAGAGTACCACTATCTTTTTTGTTCTCCTGTTCTGCTCTTTTATTTTTGCCATTGTCCTTGCCTTCTTGGTTAGTTGGACTCATGTCATGCAATTAAATCTGTGGATTATATGAATTTGTAATAGGAGATCTTTCTTGGATTTAATTATTTGCAAACTGGTTCAAATAGCTCTAAGCACTATGGGACATAACATCTGAGGTCATTAGCCCCCTAGACTTAGAACTACTTAAACTTAACTAACCTTAGGACATCTCGCACATCCATATCCAAGGCAGGATTCAAACCTGTGGCTGTAGTAGCAGTGTGGTTCCTGACTGAAGCACCTAGAACCACTTGACCACTGCAATTATTTGCTACTGACACTATTATCAGAGGTTAGAACATCAAGTGTGTGCATTTGAATGTCACGCCTTTCATGTACAGCATCTTTTGTTTTAAATATTAGGCATTAAATGTGTGCTGTGTGGACTAGTGAAAGCTCACATTTATTTATTTAATATATGCTTTTAAAATTAAACCGCATTTCATTAACAAACCTGTCCTTCTTTTACAGATCCAGGCACCTGTGCTTGGTTTGACAGCTGCTGGTGCACCTCGGCTTCTGAAAGAGTGTGTGGTAGTTCCTATGCGGTCCAGTGGAGAGCGGAGTGGTGGGTGGTGCAAGCATATATTGTTTGCGTACCTGGTCCATTATTTTGCGAGCAGGTCTGTAGGCTGTGCTATGTCTTATTTGGACAGTTTACGAATTGTTTTCGTGTCTGACATCAGTGTATTGCATTATTTAGGAGGACTTTGCATGTCTGTACTGAAATTATTTCGGTAATTTAGGAGTTGTTTGCGTGTCTGCTGAGTGTTATTTATTAGTAGTTTACAGGTCTGTGGGCTGTCTGGCATGGCCGCAAGCATGTCAGAGTGTGATTTGTATCAGTGAGATAAATATTCTATGTTTCAAAATCGATCCAGATTAAATAAAGTACACTTCTTGTGCTCTGCAGCAGCCTAGCACAGGCTGAGTTATTTTCCCATCCAGACAGTCATCTTGGGATATGTCACAGAACGGACGACAGCGCCCTTTGGTGACAGTAAGTTGTACTAGGTGCAGACCTCATGGCGACCACACTCTTTCCCACTATTTTCCCCCACCATCTTGGGTTACGTCAGGGGATGGGTGAGAGTGTTCTCTGGTGGCAGTACTGCGTACTAGGCTCAGACCTTGTGGTGAACACACTTTTCCTGACAAAATCCGCCATCTTGGATAATGGTACTTGTGTCATCAGCTGATGTCATGGCCATCATCTTTGATTGCGTCATGGAATGGACGACAGCACCCTCTGGTAGTGGTGCTGTGTACTTGGTCAGTTGGACTCTGGACAATGTGGCAAACACAATGGATGGCGGTGGTGCCTCAAATTGCTTAAATAAAGACTGGTGCTTGATTTCGACTGTAGACGATTAGGAAGCATGTTTGCATAGTCTTTGAGATGGATTATTATTTTGATAATTTGCGAGTTGTTTGGCTCTCTGGACATAAATGTATTGCATTATTTACGAGTAGTTTGCAGGTTTGTAGGCTGTGTGGTGTGAGCCCAAGCATGTCAGAGCGTGTGTTCTGTATCACTGTGATAAATATACTGTCTTTCGAAATCCATCCCTAAATAAACTGTTCCAAAATAAATAAAATACACTCCTTCCTCTCTCCAGCAGCCCAGCACTGGCTGAGTCCTCTCTTTAACATTTTCTAGGACGAAGTGGCCGTCGGGTGACTTAGGTTAATGGAGATAGCCTAAGTTCCCTTTCTTTCACACAATTTTCTTAGGTTGGTAGAGATAGCCCGATTGACCTATCTTCCCTCCAAAATTCCGACATCCCACCAATCCCTAGGTAGAGGTGGCGGTCGGATTACTTAGGTTAGTGGAGGTAGCCCAGTTGACCTAGCTTCCCACCAAAATCCAAACTTCCCAGCACAATGATGATGTCATGGTTCGACATTTTGGAATACATCGTCATGACCGGACTTTTGGGGCACTCTGTGGGGTGGGATCCCCTGGGGTGGGGGTGACGTCATCGCCGCCATCTTGGATAACGGTACTTGGTGCCAGAACAGGCCTTGCCCCAATATTTCCGAAATGCTGGTGCTGAGCCTCCAGGCCATCACAGTCTCTCCTCACTCGAACTGAAATAGATGGCATGCCATCCCCATTCTACATACGGACAGCATGTGGTTACATGCATTACATTACATGTGTCTGACTAGCAGTCATTCTCGTGCCAAGCCTCTGGGCCATTGCAGTCTCTCCTCGGTCGAACTGAAGTAGATGGGGCGCCTTCCTCATTCTACACATGGACAGCAGGTTACTGTTATTATGCACACCATGCATGTGTCTGACTAGCAGTCATTTCCAGCCAGGTGACGCTTGTATCGTCTGGACTGGTTTTTGTATAGATATTAGGTTGGAGGTAATAATGTTTTGGCTGATCAGTGTACACAGTTGTTTTAAAATATCGACCTACACATTTTACGCACACTTTCCATGCACAGTTTCCGTCATTTTGTTGACTCTACCCATACTTGCTGTTAACTAAAATTACTTCATACAGAAATTCTTATATTAAATTTCTGTCGTACGGTTTGAAAAATTTAGAGGCTCGTAATTTTCGAAGACCTGACTTCAATGTTTTGTTACTGTATCAAGAAGGTGATTGTTGTAAATAACTTATAATTAGGCATTTTAGGTAAGGATTGAATGTTTTAATAACTATTGCATTCTCGGGAATGATGTTTTATCATAATCGTAACTGTATGGCGAGTAAAAGCTTTTATTGAAGGGGTATGAGATAGAGTGACCTTGGAATTGTCAAGATGGCTTATTGTATGTACCCAGCCAAAATGCCTGTCGTTGCATCACATCAAAGGTTCTTTTCTGTGCAATGCGCTCTGTGCCGTTTCTAAGCCAACTGGTAATAGAGATACACCACGTGGCTCTTACCTTATGCACTGTGTCGTTATCTTTGTCGGCACAGCATCCTTTACAGTGGTGCTTCTCTAGCCATTGGCCCAGAATGTAGTTCATAGCTTATGTAGTACCAACCTCAGTTGTAGTACTGCTGATTCGGTGAGCTCTCATTGTTTACGTACGAATTACAGAGTTCCTCTGGTTATGGTGGTCACGAAGCACGCCGTTCAGATGTGTGACTCAGCTTCATGGCTTCATAAACACTCTGTGTGCAAGTTTCGAGTGTCACACGCCGTTAAAGGTAGAATATTTCTCATTTTCAATTTTCGCCACTGGTTGAGATGCTGATGGAAATGCGAGGCTTGTTCTCTCCATATGGGCAAATGGTCATTGTGTCACACACAAATCGGAAACAGCGTCTAGTGCGCATAGGACTCGAGAACAGTTTAATCTCTTCAGTTAACAGATCTGCCGTTGCTGGTGAAAGAGGGCAGCCCATGGCCACGAATATTGACCGTTCACAAGACCTTCATTCCCTCTTGAAGTAAATGCTCATCGGCCAGTGCCACACGGGGACACACAATATACTCCAGTATAGTATTCACTGTAGCTATAGTAGTATACGGCAAAGAGAGATTTGGTCCCACTATTAAGTCTGTGAGTCTCATGGAGAGGCCCTTTAAGCTCTCGGTTAAATATGCAAATCTCTATTATTTAAGAGATGTCTCCGAAGATTCGTTAAGAATTCCGCCATCAAGTATGTAGGTGAAGTAACACAGTTAACTGTGGGTCTTAGTTTCTATGCTTCTTTGTACTCGTTAGATATTGCGCAAACAGTCATTACTGTCGGAACTTCGGAAGTAACCCTGCTTGCTGCTTCACACAGTAACAATTTAGACTTCTTAACTAGAGCTTGTGTCTGTCAAATTATCCTGTTAGTATGGTCGTTCTTAAGTTATATCTACATGGACTCACAGATCAGATCCCTTATTCCAGCATCATAGTCCACGTGTTCATAATCACAACCGGTGTCTAACACTATAACGTCAGAAATGTTCTTGAGATATAACAAAACAAGCGGATCGTACTTAGAGTTACTAGATTACTGCGGCTTTGCACGTAGCAAGTATGTACCGTTTTCTATCTGACCTTCTGGTCAGCTGCGTTTGTGGTACGTTCCAGCCATGTGACGTAAACGCCACCACACAGCACGCAACAAGTCTATGGTATCTATAGTTACCAGTGTACGTAACCAGCAGTACGCCACAACGGCAGGTTCCACCGAATTCTCTGATAACAATCAACAAAAATTAATATTAAATATTGCCTGCAGTAAAGCTTGAAACACCCAATCAAAACGTCGTATGTCAGGATGCACAGCCCTTTTTACAATCCTTACAGAGTATTAAGTTATTAATTCGAACAAAATATTCCCCACTTTACCTACTCCAAATAAAACGTGTAAAGGCTTTCACCATCTATTCAGGAAGTAGCAGGCTTTCTATGAGCTGCACACATAAATATTGCCTCGGGTACTCTATTTTTCCTTCATCAGAGATACTTAAAATATTTACTTATCAGTCAATCAAAACTAATTTGAAACAGTTATTTGTAATCAGTTTTTGAGATAGCAAGTAATTGGTATTGGCTACTACCTTATATGGTATTTTGAGGCATTACTATTCAGAGAAATAACCTATGGACATACTTCTTGTAATGGGTCGGGCCGCGGCAACTTTCGCCTCTCACCGCGAGTGGCCGAGGAGGAGGAGGGAGCCGGCCACCCTGGGGCTAGCACCCAAGGAGAGGACACTGCAGTCAATCTGGAAGCACACAGCGGGAAGCAGAGCGGACATCCTCGCCTCACACAAGAAGGCACACATTTCGAACAACGAGAAGCGTGGCGAGAACTGATGGACACCTGCAGCCAATAGAACGGAATGCCAAGAATGTAGGCGCGGAAGCATCTGAGTTCTTCTGGCCCCGCAGCAGTTATTTTACCTGCGTTAGAAAGCAGTGATGTGCCGACAGTTCCAGCACACCACGAGCACAGGGAGCAGCGTACGATAACGGCGGGGAATTGGTCCAGGGAGACGTGTGAAAGACGCCAGCGTTGTTAAGATGCTTTTCTCGACAGTGAGGACATTCCTTATGATACTGTCTTTGGCTTACGCAAAGAGAGAGTGGTTATAAAGAAGTGTTGTGTAGCTGCTTTCCCAACAGCCTCGGAATACAGGAAAACATCTGAAGAAAGTGAGTTCCCGCTTCTGTGGCGAAAAGAGAGAAGGTGGAAAAACAGGTCTTAGGGTCGTTAAGCGACGAAAGAAGACCCTTCCAGGTGAATGCAATTTTCGTATGTGGGTTTTCGCTCGATTTTATAATCGGGAATGACATACTCTCGAATACAGCGGTGATCATGGATGGACCTCTAAAACCGTGGTCAGTTTGTTCGAAGATCCGATAGCGTGGGGTAGCAGAGGGCACGAAGGGCATAGTTAATTTATTAAGATGTAGAGAGAACGAGGAAATTCTCATAGATGGGCCACAGGAGCCAAAAGGTAAGAGAGTCCTCTCAAACCATGTCACAATTTTCACATCTCCGAGATGGAAGGCAGGATTAGAAAAGGAAGGGATTAAAGCGACATTCTCCTCAGTTAGAAACCCTCAATCCCACCCTGCAGAACGATACATGTGGCAACTGGGAGTGTTTCTTAGAATATTGGTTCCTGACAGCTACAATGCCTGGGTGCAGCGCCTACAGAAGAGAGAGACGTATCGTATACTGCATTGCAGTACAGGATACAGACCAATAGACCTACAGTTCCAGAAACCGGAGAAGTCCTTGGCTGACAGGATCGTTAAACCACCGACGGGAGGAGAGGCAGAGACACACCAGCAACGCGTAATCGAGTCTGAGAGTTCATGATGGAGAAGGAAATGAAGAGAATCAAAAGGGAGCAGGGAAAAGGGACAAAGGCTTACAAAACCGGGGACAGAGTTCTCGTAAGAATGCATAGGCTTTCGGATGCTGAAAAGAAAAGAACAGCAAAGTTCTTCCACCTGTATGAGGGCCCACACTCGGTTCGACAGATAGTAGCACCCAATGCCTAAGCAATTTATGATGGCGAGCGCGAGGTTGAAATTTTTAACGCCCGCAGCCTGAGAACGAACGTGGCTCAATAGAGTATTGTACCTCAGTAGTGGTATAGAAAATTGTAGATGTCTGTTGACAGCACGCTGTATCTCGTGAATACATTTTCTGCTGCAGTAACTAGTACTTATTTATTGTGATTAGCATAGAAAGTCATTTTCTGTGTACCTGAAGCGTGTGACACTTGGTGTGAATGTGGAAACACGACGGTTGCTTGTGTGTGGCCAGAGTTCCGTGCGCTGTCGCGAAGCGCAGCTCAAGGGGGAGAGGGGCGGTCCGCATTCGACAGCATGATACACTACTGGCCATTAAAATTGCCACACCAGGAAGAAATGCAGATGATGAAGGGGTATTCACTGGACAAATATATTATACTAGAACGGACATGTGATTAGATTTTCCAGGAATTTGGGTTCATAGATCCTGAGAAATCAGTACCCAGAACAACCACCTCTGGCCGTAATAACGGCCTTGATACGCCTGGGCGTTGAGTCAAACAGAGCTTGGATAGCGTGTACAGGTACAGCTGCCCATGTAGCTTCAACACGATACCACAGTTCATCAAGAGTAGTGACTGGCGTATTGTGACGAGCCACTTGCTCGGCAACCATTGACCAGACGTTTCCAGTTGGTGAGAGATCTAGAGAATGTGCTGGCCAGGGCAGCAGTCGAACAATTTCTGTATCCAGAAAGGCCCGTATGGGACCTGTGCCAAGTGGTCGTGCATTATCCTGCTGAAATGTAGGGTTTCGCAGGGATCGAATGAAGGGTAGAGCCACGTGTCGTAACACATCCGAAATGTAGTGTCCATTCTTCAAAGTGCCGTCAATCCGACCAAGAGGAGACTGAGACGTGTAACCAATGGCACCCCGTACCATCACGCTGGGTGATACGCCAGTGTGGCGATGACGAATACACGTTTCCAATACTCATTCACAGCGATGTCGCCAAACACGGATGCGACCATCATGATGCTGTAAATAGAACCTGGATTCATCCGAAAAATGACGTTTTGCCATTCGTGCACCCAGGTTTGTCGTTAAGTACACCATCGCAGGCGCTCCTGGCTGTGATGCAGCGTCAAGGGTAACCGCTGCCATGGTCTCCGAGCTGATAGTCCATGCTGCTGCAAACGTCGTCGAACTGTTAGTGGTCCCCACTGTTGATTCAGGGATCGAGACGTGGCTGCACGATCCGTTACAGCCATGCGGATAAGATGCCTGTCATCTCGACTGCTAGTGATATGACGCCGTTGGGATCCTACACGGCGTTCCGCTTCACCATCTGGAACCCACCGATTCCATATTCTGCTAACAGCCATTGTATCTCGACCAACGCGAGCAGCAAAGTCGCGATACGATAAACCGCAATCGCGATAGGCTACAATCCGACCTTTATAAAGATCGGAAACGTGATGGTACACATTTCTCCTCCTTACCCGAGGCATCACAACAACGTTTCACCAGGCAACGCCGGTCAACTGCTGTTTGTGTATGAGAAATCGGTTGGAAACTTTAGTCACGTCAGCACGTCGTAGGTGTCGCCACCGACGCCAACCTTGGTTCTAGCCGCTACAGTCTGGAACCGCGCGACCGCTACCGTCGCAGGTTCGAATCCTGCCTCGGGCATGGATGTGTGTGATGTCCTTAGGTTAGTTAGGTTTAAGTAGTTCTAAGTTCTAGGGGACTGATGACCTCAGAAGTTAAATCCCATAGTGCTCAGAGCCATTTGAACCATTTGAACCTGTGCTAATTCAGACACCTATATTGTGATATTCTGCGATCCCCATGGGTAGTCAGCAGGGTCACTTTACTGTCAGGGTTTATCAGGGTTTACATGACCATTTTGGCTGAGAAGGTCCATTTCCACGGCACAATGTTTGTTCCCCAGCGGCGATACTGTGTTCAGTGACGACAGGACTGGTTTTTTGAGCATGAGAATGAGTTGTCGCATCTCCTCTGGACATCACTATCACCATAACTCAACGTTATTGTGTCTTCGCTTTGGAGAGACGACTGCGTGATAGCAGCCCACCTCCATGACGATTACCTGAGCTTGCCACTACTTTGCAGGGATCATGGTATAAGCTTACTCTGAAAACAGCGCAGAACATGCATTTATTCATTCCAAGAGGATTGAAAGTCGTTTTGAATGCCAATGATTTCGTACACCTTATTAGGCCTGGAAATGTGTTGATGTTTCCATATTTTTATCCATCCCCTGTAATATGGACCAACATAAAAAAAATGTGAAATGAAAAGATAGAAACAAAAAATAAAACTTATAGAATGGAGCTAACGGAGGAACGACAGGAAGGAATTAAAGAAGTTGAAGATACATTTATCCTCGGTCAAGAAACAAGTACATCGTCAACTACCGTGGAAACGACGGAGGAAATTGTGGAAGCCGCGAGTAAAGAACCAATGATGAACAAGCTATTGAATGGCAAAGAAAGTGGAGCAAACGCAGATGAGGTTATAAATCGGCCTCAGGACTCTGAAGTGAAGAAAGGTTACTGATACTCTGCGAGTGAAAAAGAAGAAACATAAACATGCAACCAGTTTAGACGCAGACAAATCAGTCAATGTTTTGCTTGCAGAAGAATACAATAACTTGCAACAGATAATAGGCACCTAGAAATACGGATCTTGGGCAGATGAGTCTCCAGTCTCAGTGAGAGATTCCAAAAATTTTTTGTCTTTCCCAAAATATCCCAGAATTTAATGGAACGTACTTATAACACTGTAACAATAAGCAGTATATTGAAAATATCGTTACCAACTGACTTTATTCATTGGCATGTTATTGACGTAGCTCTCTTGCATGAAGTACGCACAAAGAAAATCTACGTGTTAGGCTGCGAAACATGACTGAATATCACTGGGTCTGGCAGTATAAGGCGAGCCAAAATAGCGAGTGAGGCAGTTATGGTATCTTAGACAGAACAGTTGAATTCATGCTGGAGAAAATGTGCAGCTCGTTATCACAGAGTAATAATGTATGATTATTCACGTTGTTTGTCGTGTAATAAAACAGACTGGCTAACATTTTTTAAGTCGAAAATAGTATGATTGTTGCTCAGAAATCCACGGAAAAGATCTTTGGTGGTGATTTATGTAAATGCTTCTGACCATATTATATGCTGCTCACCAGTTTCAATGTTCAACACTTCACTTGAACAAAAGACGCCCATTGAAAAAGTCTTGGATTGCGTGGCAAAGGGAAGTACATCAGTGCCGAGTTACACATACGTAACACTTGCAACTGCGAGGTAACTGGATAGAACTTACGTAAAAGGGCTGTTAGAAACAAATGTCCTTAATTCTGAAATAGTTTCTTTCACCTGTTCTGACCACTGTTGTCACAAAACCTGTATCAGATTGTTACTAAATCAAATGAAACATGCAACAGCATTATCGTCAGTATAATCTAGCTGAGAGAATGAATAGTTTATGGCAATGCATACAATACAATTAGAGGTTTGTCCCAATGTACTGAAGTGGTGTGCAAAAATGCCACAGCAGAATATTAGGATGTTTATATTACACTTTTTAAGCTGCAGAAGAAGCAAAAAGGAAGGCACATTAAGCTTTCAGTACTCAGGTCTTCGTGAATTATGTTGTATACATACAGATCAATTGAATTGCAGAAGTTTTAATAAGTTTAAAGCTAAAATATGACGTATTTTAATCGGAACTTTTGAATAAATGGAAGCAAGATCTAAATAAATAAAACAATTCAAGAAGGAGAAACATCCTAGTAACGGTACCATCTTCTAATATGGAACAAAAGGAGGAATCAAAACATAGCAAGAAAAATACGAGCAGAGGAGGGAAATGTAGTAAGAGAGAAGAAACGTGTTCTGAAATAAGTACATAATTACTTTAAAAACATCTTTGAAGATGATGTTAGCGGATGACAAACAAATTCGTCGCAGACGACGATCGGCCACCGCGCCGTCCCTTGGCGGTGGAAGAAATTCTTGAACCAGTAAGACGTGCAGCGAAACGGAAGTCACCAACCTCAGACGTAATATCCACCAAGATTTAACTGAGATATCCGAAGACGATCAGACAGAATATCACTAGTCCTATGACCTTGATCTAGATTATAGAAATTGTAAAGAAGGACTGCAAAGAGATAGAGAAACTAAAAGCTATGTGTCCGCAACGGGGATTACTGAAGAATGGGATACAATGACTTCAGACGTTACCAGAGATGATGTATTGCAGAGATTTAACAGCAAATACGAATGTTGAGAAACAAAGCAATGCAGGATAGTGGAAGGAGATGGTAGACGCGCATCAAGGACGTCCACATTTCGAACGTAATATGGGGTATATCGCTTCTTTGAGCCCTAGTATCCCACTCTTCTACAGCTCAGCTGCAGAACGGAATACTAGACCAAAGAAGACAGAAAAAAGAAAAGGGCCGAAGTAACGTTACCATGGACTACCTCAGTTGACATATATGAGTTGCATATCGAACTTCAGTTAATATGTATAGGTTAACTGCAGTACGGCATACAGAATTAACTTATGTCGGGTTTTTCGCCTTCGTTAACACTAGGTCAACTAAAGAATGGGATGCAAATTTTTCGTATGTCGGTCTTTTGCCTGCGTTAGTAGAGTATCGATTGAAAAATATCTTAGTCAGACTAGTGCCAGCAAAGGGGAAGAAAAGCGACGATTGTAAAATCTGTACCCTGTACTGCAGTTAAGATATGTAAATCCACACCTACAAACGAAAATCAAAAAGTAAAAATTGTACAGCATGAAAAACAATTCTCCCAAAATACCTCAAGCTCACTAAGAATGAGAGTAAGTACCGAATGAATTGGAACGAAAAAATTAAAAAAATAGCGCTGCCTTTTAAAAACGTATTCTTTTATTTCAGTTTACAATGATGACGCTTCGCCACATAAAATAACCGATTTATCATCTGTGTCTGGGAAATAAGGACATTGATATCTATGAGTATATTATGACGTCTTCCGTCAAAGAAGAAGGGTTGTATCCTATTCTTCAATTGACCCCCGCAACATCCCGCCCCGACTGATCGAGTTGTAAGTATTTACAACTACCCGCAGTGTTCCACTTTTCTGAGTCGAGGTGCTTGCAGCAGCAGTAGAAGTACAACGTGCGACGTCTAGTGAGTCGGCACGTGCGAGGCGTCCCGTTTACGCCCAGACGCGGTGTCCTGCTCGCCGACAATGCTACAACAGCGCCGCCGTTTCCGCGGCAACGCCAGCAGGCATTGGAGCCGATGAAGCGCGAGCGATCCCCTGCTGTTGACAGTCGCCAGGGGTGGAGAGACAGACACACCCACAGCCACATACACAGACACAGCAGCGGCACAGTCACGGTAAGGGCCACAGCCATGGCCAAGAGCAGCATTTTATTATTTTTATTTTTCTGAAGATGCATTATGATTACTAGGGCCTGCTGTCTTATTACTTTGTGCAGGCCCTAGCGCTCCACACAAACCACTTAGCCAGTACCCATGGCTACTACCTCGCAGCAAAATTGTGCTACGCAATTGAGGACATGGGCACCGTTACCAATGCAGCACCAAGGGGAGGTCGGGCTGTGTGGAGTTCTTTTGTCTGCACTTTCGTGTTACCTTACCCTTATTAGGAATTTGGAATTAGGAAATTATAAATTTATGGTATAACTTACGAAGGGAAGGGGACTTGGTACTGAACTTCAAGTCCAGCGTCTACATGTTGGTCTACCAATTTTAGTACGATCCACATGAGCCTGCTCTACGAGAAAACTCGATTTGTTCACTCTAATTTATGTCGGTGTTCTTCGTCAGAGTACAGCGTGAGTTGATGTTCGTTATGTTACATAACAACTACTACCACTAGGTTAGTTAGTAGACAAACTGGAGCAATACCCTGCCTCAGTGTAATCTAATTAAGTTGTATGGCGTTCCCATGAGAAATAACAAGACATTACTAGCCTGTTGTTAATCTTGTAAGTACATTTTTCTAGTGGAACCATTAATCTTGTGTAACTGTATAATATACATAATCGGTGTCTGATGTGTATTTAAACTGTCTGATTTTCTTGCTAACTTTATATTAAATTTATGTTACTTTTATAGTACTACATTTACAATGTTCATTTGCGTAACTGCTTAACAGTGTTGCATTTATGTTTAACGTGAACACCAGAAAAGTACCTTTCACAGACTATTCTAATTACTCCTTTTCTTAATTACATTCATTCATAATAAGATGTGGCTGTTGTGGTCTTCAGTCCAGAGACCGGTTTGATGCAGCTCTCCATGCTACGCTATCCTGTGCAAGCTTCTTCATCTCCCAGTACCTACTACAACCTACAGCCTGGTGAATCTGTTTAGTGTATCCATCTCTTGCTCTCCCTCTACGATTTTTACCGTCCACGCTGCCCCCCAATACTAAATTGGTGATCCTTCATGCCTTAGAACATGTCCTGCCAACTGATCCCTTCTTATAGTCACGTTTTGCCACAAACTCCTCTTCTCCCCAATTCTATTAAATACCTCCTCAGTAGTTATGTGATCTACCCATCTAATCTTCAGCATTCTTCTGTAGTACCACATTTCGAAAGCTTCTATTGTCTTCTTGTACAAACTATTTATCGTCCATGTTTCACTTCCATACATGGCTACACTACACTCCATACAAATACTTTCAGAAACGACTTCCTGACACTTAAATCTATACTCGATGTTAACAAATTTCTCTTCTCCAGAAACTCTTTCCTTGCCATTGCCAGTCTGTATTTTATATCCTCTCTACTTCGACCATCATCTGTTATTTTGCTCCCCAAAGAGCAAAACTCATTTACTACTTTAAGCGTCTCATTTCCTAATCTAATTCCCACAGCATCACCCGATTTAATTCGACTACATTCCATTATCATCATTTTGCTTTTGTTAATGTCGTAATAAGATGTAAATTGCAAACTTTGCTTAATGTTCACGGAGTAGTTGTGCATGTGTCACGTGTTTTTTGAATGTCGTGTATATTTTGTGTGTCTATGTTATGTCAGTGTTGTCACTGACACTCGTATCATCGTCAGTACTGGAGCTACGCGAGCTTTCTGTGTCGGTCTGTCGCCGCCTCCTGCGCCTACCGTATTGATGAGTGTGTTTGTATATGCCGTATTCTGATATTGTGATGATGTTGGCGATTGGGTTCAACTGCGTCCATGTACTCCTATCTGGGTTCCTCAGTGCATTGTACACTGTTGTTTCCATTGTGTGTTCTATGTTACTACGCAAGTAGATGTATCCAATGTATTCGAAAGGACTTGTTCTAGGGAACCAATTTCCGGCACGTGTAGACCTAACAGTTGCTTCCTGAGAGCAACATGCGCTGCAAATGCAAGTTGGCGCCTATCTTGTATGTACTGCCTAGTGATCTGCAGCACTCCCTCAGGTCTACCTGTCTTAAGTCAGTATGTTGCAGCCTGATATCTGATGGCTACATCGATCGGGGATATTGCAAGCACCACAAATAGTGAATCGACTGATGTGGTGCCTTAGGCCCCAGGTAATCTAATTAGGACACTCCTCTGCTCCTGCGAATAGCGATCGTGTTCATGAAGAGATCTAGTGCTAGCTGCAAAGCTCAATACCGATGCAACAAGTGCACCCTAGTACATTTGTATGTGTGTGATCGGTAGTCTGTATAGTGTCGAATTTAATGTTGCTAGTTTCTGAAGTATATTTTCGGAATTGTTTGTGATTAGTCCTATGTGTTTGTTGAAACTATATCGTTCGTCAATGTGTACCCTAACATATCTAGTTACTATTTCTCGTTTTATGTTTGCGTAGTTTATTTAATTGCCAGAAGGCTTTGTTATGATTCTTTGCACATTATGCACGCTGTTTCTTGTGCTGCTACGGATAATTTGTTTTGGTTGCACCACTATTGTGTTGTGTGTGGGATACCACTGGCCCTCTTTTCCAGCATTGCTCTTGTGTTGGCTGATATCACACCTAACAGGTCGTCAGCATAAGCACCGACCCTATCTGAACATTCATCTCCCCCGATTATATTCAGAAGCGGTTCAGCTGTGACATCCCGTAAGATGGGTCTGCAGATAGAGCCTTTTGTAAGTCACTTTACAATCTTTCGCTTGCCCTCTTGCCACTCAGTCACTCTGTTCCTACAATTCTTTCGAAAATTATTGTAGAGGAGTCAGGGTACCTATAGTTCTCGAAATTGCGCAGGCATTGCTGACCACCAAAAATTATGGTAGGCGCCAGCAATTTCAACAAGAATTTCAACAGTGTCCTTCTGTAAGGTCTGTTCTACAGTTCTGAAAGCCAGATTAATCACGTCATCAACAGATTTTCTCAGTCTGAAGTGAAATTGGTGCTGTCCTGCGTTAATGTGTGGGGATTTATAGAATTCCCCTTGATAGGTCAGGGGTTTACTACATAAAGGAAGCAGCTGCTCAGGTAGCAGAGTACTTGTGGAATTCACATGAATGTTTTTTAAGCTAGACGATTGTTTGAAATTTTTTGATGAACGCTCGACAGTCGATACGCAACAAGGGAAGCCAGACCTCCTTATGATTAAAGACACCTCTACTGCGAACGTTTTATCAGTAACTGACGAAGTATTCGTAATAAAATTCCCGAATTTACTGCTCTCCAGAAAAGCTCTCGCGCTCAAATCATTCTTGGGTCCGAGCGCGGGCTGAAACAAAAAGTGGAAAGCTCCAAGATATTTAGCGATTCGTGGAATGTATATCGAAAATACTGGTTATGGACTATAGGAGGAGGAGTGTTTATTGCAGTTGACAACTATTCCTTCAATTGAGGTAAAAGTTGAGTGACAGTGAAGTAATCTGGTGGCGTACAACAGGCATAAGTGAAATGAAATTAATTTTTGGATGTTATTACCGGACACCCGATTCTGCAGTGACCATTCTAGAGTCATTCAAAGATAGTCTTCGGTCAGTAGCGTGTAAATACCTACATCATGCAATACCAGTTGGGGGCGACTTTAAACTACCGACCTTAGAACGGGATGCCTATGGATTCACAGGGGGAAGGGGGCAGGGGAGTTACAGACAAACAATCGTACAATCGTATGGATTACTTTTGAACATGTTTTCTCAAAACTGCCTTGAACAACGATCTCGGTGGTCCACAAGCAATGCAAGTATCTTAGATCTTGTAGCTACAAATAGGCCGGAGCTTATCAACAGAATGGGAACGGGAATTTGCGGTCATGATGCCATTGTACTATTAGCTACAAATAGGCCGGAGCTTATCAACAGAATAGGAACGGGAATTTGCAGTCATGATGCCATTGTACCAACTATGGTTACGAAAGTTAATAAAGCAGTCAAGAGGGCGAGGCTTAAAGCAGATAATCAGTTGTTAGCATCTCACTTTGACAGTGAACTGACATCACTTATTTTCATTAAGATATATGTATTGGAATTATGAGTTTAAGAAGATTATGAATCTTGGTTTGGAGAGTAATAGGCCTAGTAAGTGGATAAGCAGTGGAAAAGACCTACCACGGTTTAATAATGAAATGCGTAAGATGCTGAGGAAGCAGAGGCCGTTGCACTCACGGTTCAAAGGTTAGTAGAGCTTCGTGCGGCTGTGGAAAGATCCATACAAGAAGCATACAACAACTATCACCGTCACACCCTAGCAAAAGAAGTGGCAGAGAACCCGAGAAAGTTCTGTTCGTATTTAATATCGCTAAACGGGTCTAAGGTTTCTATTCAGTCCCTTGTTGACCACTGGTGTAGCAGTTGAAGAAAGCCAAGGAAAGCCGAAGTTTTAAATTTCACGTTCAGGAAATCGTTCACAGGAGAATCGTACAAACGGGCTGTCCTTTGGCCTCTGTATTCCCGTATGGACGACATACTAATAGGCATGCCTGGGCTAGAGAAACAGCTGAAAGATATGAAGGCGTATAAATCACCAGGTACGGATGGAATCCCAGTTCGCTTTTAGGAAGAGTATCTACGGCGTGGACATCTTACCTAGCCTGAATTTATCGTGAATCTCTCCCGCAGCACAATGTTTCAAACGACTGAAAAAAAGCGCAGGCACTGCTGTACATAAGAAAGGTACTTTCAGCATTACAGACCAATATCCACTAATCCGGTTTGCGGTAGAATCCTTGAACACATTTTCAATTCGAATATAATAAAGTTTCTTGAGATTGAGAAGCTTATGTGCACGATCAGCATCGTTTTAGAAAGAATCCATCGCTCATGCTAAACTCAGCTTGCCCTTTTCTCACGCGATGTACTGCGAGCTATGGATTAAGAATAACAGACTGATTCCGTATTTCTAGATTTCGGAAAAGCATTTGACGCGGTGCACCATTCCACTCTGTTAACGAAGGTACGAGCATATGGAGTAAGTTCACAGATATGTGAGTAGGTCGAAGACTTCTTAAATAACCGAATCCAGTATGTTGTCCTCGACGGCGAGAGTTATCAGAGACAAGGTTATCGTCAGGAATGCACCACGGAAATGTGATGGGACCGCTGTTGTTCTCTATACACATAAGTGATTTGATGGACAGGGTGGGCAGCAGTCAGAGGTTGTAAGGTGTCAGGCAAATCCAACACCTTCCATGAAAACCCTGACATGGTGAGCAAATCCAGCAGTATGTCACATAGCTCCGAATAAATCGTGACACTAAATTAACCAAAGTAATACGAGTAACGAGTGAGCAAATGGAATACCACAGACTAACACAAGAATGCCTAAATGCATGCCATACCTTCCCACCGTGAGACAGACGCAGTTCCGAGGGGAGAAACGAAAACAGAAGCCGAGAGCAGAACCGTGTTAAGCTAGAAGGCCCTACGATAAGGGACGGACTGGACACCCACGTCGCCAGCTAACCACTAGGACCACCCCAGCTGCAAGTTTTAGCGTGAGACTTTTTCGCGTCTCTGTTACGTTAGGACTACCCCCCCAGCCCATGTTAAAAGCTAGAGCCCTCTAGAAGAATAGTACAGATCTTACGATAACACAAAAAGGGCTACACCACCCGCAAGTTTTAGCGTGAGACTTTTTCGCGTCTCTGTCACGTTAAGACCACCCCCCAGCCCATGTTAAAAGATAGAGCCCTCCAGAAGAACAGTATAGATCGTACGATAACGCTAAAAGGACCACACCAGCTGCAAGTCTTAGCGTGAGACTTTCTCGCATCTCTGTTACATTGCAAACTTTAAAAACATTGCCCCATCACGAAAAGTATAACGTTTCTCATTGGATAGACAGAATTTTTGTAGGCAGAGCTTAAGGTTAACTTTGAGACTCTGATGGGTCAGATGAAAACACAGCCAGATAGTTTTTTTAAACCAAATTCGGTAAATTGTAGTAAGGAGAAGTTAGCCAACAGTTGCTTCCGAGATGGCAAGGTGAGCGGAGCTGTGCTGCCCGCCGCCCCCTGACGAACACCGACAAGGTAATGAATGCACACGATGCCGCATAACAGCGCATAAAGCTTCACTGAGAACTGCAGAAGTCTCATCTGTTACATCACCCTTTTGCGTAATACTAGTGTCGATCGTCAGTTAAAGCTCATGGTGTTCACATTTGCCACTTGAAGTAAAAATCTGAAACGCGATGATTTTTCTGTTATATAGTTATTGAGAAGCCACGTCAGCCACTGTAATTTCCGACAAGTTAGATGAGTAATTAAAGATAATTGAGGGTCACTGTAGACCATTTTGATAGCTTTCTCTTTTGTGAAACTTAATTTAAACCTAGATTATAGATGTGATATGGTATAGGTCATCCTTCGATCCATTGCAGAACTTGGAAACCCACTCAGGGAATATTCGTTCACATTTTTGTTGAACGCACTTGGTTTTTACCATCCTGTATTAAAACATTTCCTTTTACCAATAGTGCAATTTATAAACAATGTTTTGTGAGTAGAATAAAATTTCCAATGGTAAACTTAACTGCTTTTTCGACGTTATTTTACCAGCTAACTAAAAATAGGAATGCCTTGAACCCCTTCCGCTAAATTAAGTTAGTATTAAGATTCTTTTACAGGGAGTGCAGTGGAGCTGACGCTGAAATCGTTAAGTATTTGGTTATATCATTGCTAGTCTCACTGAACTCTTCTGAATTCTACATGTCATGTGTGGTCTGGCGTCTCCTTACCAGCAACAGGTCCCAGGTTCAAACTAGTCAATTCCCTAAAAAACACGCTCAGAGCGTCGTTGCGCGAAAGTGGTAGGGAGACACGATATAGAACAGACAGACACCACGCAGAATGTTAGAAGGTTGTTTGCTCAGGATCCTGTGTTGCACGGTGAGGTGTCGAAGCTGAGTGGCAGTACGAAGATACAAGACGACTTAGACAAAATTTCTAGTTGATATGATGAATGGCAGCGACCTCTAAATACGGAAAAATGTAAGTTAATACGGGTGGGTAGGAAGAACAAACCTGTAACGTTCGGATACAGTATTAGTAATGTCCAGCCCGACACAGTGAAGTCGTTTAAATATCTGGGCATAACGCTGGAAAGTGTTGAAATGGAACGAACATATGAGAACTGTGGCAGGGAAGGTGAGTAGTCGACTTCGGTTTACTGGGAGAATTTTAGGAAAGTGTGGTTCCAATGTAAAGGCGACCGCATATAGGACGCTGGTGTGAACGGCTCCTGCGTACTGATAGCGTGTCTGGGATCCGTACCAGGTCGGAGTGAAGGACAACATCAAAGCAATTCATTGCGGGTTGCTAGATTTTTTGCACGTAGGTTCGAACATCACGTAAGTATTACGGAGATGCTTGGTGAAATCCAAAGGTAATCACTGGAGAGAAGGCGACAATGTCTTTTTTTTTTTTTTTTTGAGAAACACTGTTGAGAAAATTTAGAGAACCCGCATTTGAAGCTTACTGCCGAACGATTCTACTGCGACAAACATACACTGCGCGTAACGACCGCGAAGACAAGATACGAGAATTTAGGGCTCATACGGAGGAATACAGATAATCCTTTTTGCCTCACTCTATTTTCGAGTGGAACAGGGAAAAGAATGGCTAATAGTGGCACATGGTACCCTCCTCCACGCACCATACGGTAGCTTGCTGAGTACCCATGTGGATGAAGTCCATTGTGTGCTTGGATGTGATTACCTAGAGGCCTCTCATGGACCTTATGCAATGTGTTTAACAAGCAAATTGGTCGGTACGATTTTGGTCCCGGTACGTCGCTATCTGCTGCTTTTAAAATAATTTCTGTGTTGGTGTTTTCCAGACTAGAGGTACCTGTCCCAACCTCAGGGCATTATTTATTAGATTTGTTAAATATGGGGTTATCTGCGGTGAGACCTGGAGCAATGTTTCCGAGTGGATATGGTCTGGTCCTCGTGCTTTCGTGTTTCTCAAGCCAGCAGTTGCTAGCGCGACCTCCTCTCGCGCTAACGAACTGGTGACTGTTTCTATAGTGTATTCCCTATACATAGCCTCCCTAAGGAGAGTGTGTGCCTGTGTATCTGTTCGTGGATCGTCCTCGGGGAGGACTTTCTCGACCAGATGTTGTGCTGTTTGTCTCCACTTCCGTGTGATAGTTCCGTCATCCTCATTTAGCGTAGCCAGGACAAGAGGAAAGTTTATTTTCTCAGTTACAAGTTTGTATGGTATTCCCCTTGTGTTCTGTTGCAGATGTGTTGCGACATAGTGCTCCCAGTGTTCTTGTCTAGTCATGATTAGCATGGTTTAGGATGTAGTTTCTGCATCCCTGTATTCTTGTAGTCGAATCTGTCTGTCCCGAGAGGTAAATTGCCTTCCGGCAAAGTCTTCTCCTGCGTCTTTTATCCTGACTTAGTCTAGATAGCTTTGAACTACAGGAAGCATCTGTCTTGCGCTAGTTAGTGGGAGTCGGTATATATTTTATTTGCGCTGTTTGTGATATTTTCTGATGTCTATATATCCTTTCTGAAGTCTATCTGCACTTTCATATGCATTTTCTAGTAGTTTATCTCTTACATCTCTTTGAATCTCCTCCCAATTTGCCCTGCTGAACATATATTAGTTTGATAATGGTGTATGACCTGCTGTAGCCTTTGTGTCAAGGATGACTGCATTATGGCCGCTTGTCGTTACATTCAGACACACACGCCTACCCATTCCAGTATTTACAGTTAAGATTAGTTATGTCCATATTGCTACTGCCACCAGTATGTCCTGTATATGTAGCTGGTTGTCCCTCTTTGTTGATAATGTACAAGTTGTTCGCACTCAGGATGTCGTTGAGGATCTGACCTCGCTCTTCAATCCGATCACAATGCCGCAAGGTGGATCTGGCATTGATATCGGATGCAATGATCATGTACTTCCCTACTGAGTAATGTGCTATCGGCTGAACAATGTCTGTGTATGATTGAATTGTATCAGAATAGTGGGCATATAATGACGCCATTGCCCATGCGTCTGCACCCTTGGTAACCTCCACTGTTACAACATGTCTGTTACACAGTACACAGGTGCAGCCGCATTGATGGCCATAGCAAAAGAAGCAGCCACAGACACAGTCATAGCAACTGACACATCCATGGCTGTGGCAAGAGCCACAGCAACAGACACAGCCACAGCCACAGCAACAGACACAGCCACAGCAATGGACCCAGCCACAGATACAGCCATCTGCTACTACAGCCACAGTCATGACAATAGCCACAGTCATGTCAAGCGATACCAGACCCATAGCAACAGACACAGCTACTTTTATGGACACACCCACAGCAATGGACACAGCCGCAGGCACAGTCATAACTACAGACACAGATACAGCAACAGCAACTGACACACCCACGACAATGGCCACTGCCACAGCAACAGATACAGCCACAGCAAAGGACACAGTCACAGCGATAGACACCGCCATAGCCTCAGCCACAGCCACAGTCATGACCACAGCAACAGCCACAGCAATGGACACAGCCACACCAGCACCGACAGACACAGACACAGCACCTGACTCTGCCACAGCCACACCCTTCGCTGTCACCAGGTGTACAGCTGCAGTCATAGTCACAGCAACAGCCATAGACATAGCCACAGCCACAGTTACAGCCACACCCACAGCTATAGCCATGGTATTGGGCACAGCTCCACAGTCATGGCCACCGCCACATACACTAACACATGTCACCACCAATGTCACACCCATGCCCATGGCAATATTCACATGTAGCTACAGCCACAGCCAGAGCCACATTCACAGGTGTGGTCACAGCCAAGGCCTCACTCATAGACACAGCCAGACCCACAAATTCCAACACAGCCACAGTTATAGCTATGGTCGCAGCTGTGGCCACGTTCCCAGGCACAGAAACAGCCACAGCCACAGTGATGGCTATGGCTCCAGCCATGACCACAGCCATGACAACAGCCGCAGTAACAGGTACATCCACAACCACAGTCACTGCCACAGCCACAGTTACACCCACAGCCACAGCCATGGCCAGAGTCACAGATACAGCCACAGGGGCAGCTCCTCTGCGGCTCCCTGGCTGATGACGCTACTTGCCACGCCATATGTTGAGTAGTTGCAATGTGTGTTTGTGTATCTGCATATGCACATACTGTCAACACCCTTCTTTTGTCTCGGATTGTGAATGCTCATTTTTTAACTCATCAGCTGTCTAGGAATATTTTACTGTCATAGCTACATTATGTAGAAATTTGTTGCAGGACAAAGATTCAAATGTTTGTTTGATACATGCAGAAATAGTGATGTAAGACACTGTAACACATTATTTATTTTATTCGTAGCACAAGAAATCTTAGAAGGGCTTTGGAGAATCGTTGTTGTGAATTACATACCTTGAATTGTAAAGGAGATGCATATCGGTATCTAAGTGACTCATGGTGTGCCTGTGGACATTAAATACATGCAAAATGTTTCCACACAGGATACCTGATACTTTTAACATGATTAGTGACACTGTTAACAGACCTGGGAGCGGTTGAAATAAGGCTCAGTAGCTTGTGCGCCAATTTGTCCTACTATAAAAACATTTGGTTATTTGACTCTCATTACCACCTCTATATCTTTTGTTTCTTTTAAAACAGTGATTTACCATAGCAAACAAGAGAAGCTCGTCACAATGAAGCAAACATCCTAGAAATGCAGCTGGTTATACTTATTATTGAAAGGTAACCTAACATAGGGCTCTCAAAATCTAAGTCAAATAGTGAATACAAAATTTCTATTCAATTTAATCAAAAGAACAACTGGCAAATAAATAATACAGTAAAATATTCTGAAAATTGGTGCAAACTAAAATAAAATTGTTCTTAATTCTGTGGGTCTGCAAAAGAAAAATGACGAAGACTTCCACATCTGAGCAGCTAGCAAAAGCAAGATAAATGGGTCAAATATTCAATGTAGATAACTGAGCATTCAGTCATGCATAGCTAATGAATGAAATGTGAGGTGCTCAGAATATGGATTACACTGCTGCCCAAGTGCAAATTACGTTCTTCAAGTATAGTGAGGGGTCACCTGGCAGCAGCAAAAGTAAGCAGGATGTGAATCCATTCCTGTCCAAGTTCTCATCTCAGATCTTGCAATTCCCATCTCCACTTGGAGGGAGACTGAATTCGGATGTCAATATACGAAACGAATATGTTGCCTTTCCTACGTACAAACAGGAGCAAGCAGTAGAAAAATCCCACTAAAACAGTGAAAAAATTATCGCTACGTTTCATGTGGTTAGTAATGGTTTCTAACAGTGCCCCTTCAAAAAAATGGTTCAAATGGCTCTGAGCACTATGGGACTTAACTACTGAGGTCATCAGTCCCCTAGAACTTAGAACTACTTAAACCTAACTAACCTAAGGACATCACACACATCCATGCCCGAGGCAGGATTCGAACCTGCGACCGTAGCGGTCACGCGGTTCCAAACTGACGCGCTTAGAACCGCACGACCACACCGGCCGGCAGTGCCCCTTCAGGTGGCTCCACTTCCATGTATATGCGAAAAGGCCCATTTTACCATCAGAAACACTCAGGAGAAAGCTGTGGCGACTGGTGACATAGCCGGCCAGAGTGGCCGAGCGGTTCTACGCGCTACAGTCTGGAACCGCGCGACCGCTGCGGTAATGGCGCCTTGCTAGGTCGTAGCAAATGACGTAGCTGAAGGCTATGCCAACTATCGTCTCGGCAAATGAGAGCGTAATTTGTGAGTGAACCATCGGTAGCAAAGTCGGCTGTACAACTGGGGCGAGTGCTAGGAAGTCTCTCTAGTCCTGCCGTGTGGCGGCTCTCGGTCTGCAATCACTGATAGTAGCGACACGCGGGTCCGACGTATACTAACGGACCGCGGCCGATTTAAAGGCTACCACCTAGCAAGTGTGGTGTCTGGCGGTGACACCACACTTATCACTATGATTGGAAAAATTATCATTTGTGTGTCGCCCATCTTGGCCAGAATGTCATTGTTGATATCGTATATTTTAGTACGTTTAGGATAGTGTTTTGGCATCATCTATACTCAGTTACCGCCCACGCCTCATTTAAGCACGCTTATTTCAGTTTGGAGCTGGACCCTGAATCTTTATGATCTCTCCCTCCTCCACCTGCTCCTCTCTTCTGGCCTTACACAGCTTTTGGCTGACAGAATCGATCACAATTGTTTCCTAATCTCAGACTGAGCCAGTTTCCTTTCTAATTCTGTGACCTGCTATCGTTGCTTCATCCATAGTTGTCATTCGTAAACTAATCCACATGTAAATTGCTGTATCGCTGTCTACCTGATAAAAAAATTCTCTTTTCTGTCCCGTCTCAAGGTCACCTTTCTCTACACAGAATAGGGAGCTCTTTTGCTCCATGGGCACCACGTTGATGAAGATGTATGTGAGCCCGCCAGGATTATGGGGGTGATCCACATGCTGAATTTACTTCGAAATAGTTTTGAAGTATGGCGAGTACGTCAGGACTCTAATAGCACGCCCAGAGTAAAGTCGTGGTGACCAGCAGCATCATGCTTGTGGAAGTGGATTTTCTCCAGGAACTGTCTACAATAAGCAATTCTGGAAAAAAGACCGCTTCACTGAATAGCGACTGTCACCCAGAAGACGAACGTTCTCTGCTTTTCAGACACCGTGAAGAGCCTTCCGCCAACACTACGGGACTACCCAGCTCTCCGGACTTCCTCCCGTCTGGTAAGAAATAGAAGACTTCCCTCTGCCAGCAAAACGTCTCGAGTTCAAGTTAATCATCATGTAATCGTAACAGAAATGGAAGTAAATCGCAAAACGATATGTTTCAGGGACGTCACATTGTATTGTTTGGTTTATTAGGGGGTAGGGGACCAAACGGAGACGTCATCGATCTGATCAGATTAGGGAAGGGTGGGGAAGGAAGTCGTCTGTACCCTGTCAAATGAACCAGCCCGGCATTTGCCTGGAGTGATTTAGGGAAATCACGGGAAACCTAATCGAGATGACAGGAAGTGGGTTCCAACCGTCGTCCCCCCGAATGTGAGTACGGTGTGCTAACCACTGCGCCACCTCGCTCTGTCACATCGTATTCAGAGGTGCACACGTGTTTACTATGCTGTTAATATTGTTAACGTTGTTATTAACAGAAATGATGTTGTTTACAGGCATGTAGACCCAACAGGCATAAAAAGGTAATCTACTGGTCTTGTGTCTCATTTACTACAAAGTTTTCTCGCTTTGGAGTTCATAGTTGCTTACCCAGATTCTTACTACCAAACTAGCTGAGCACCCATGCATTTCCCGGCTATTACTTTTGAAAATTTCGATTAGAAACGAAAACAAAAAGAGAACTGTATCAGTAGTGTGCAGTTTCTTAACACTAGGAGCAGCTGCTTCACTTGTGTACAACCAGATTTTGTGAACATCTCTATGCCAACGGCTCTTAACAGCTGTAGCGATGGCTATTGTTTTCGCCTAAAGCAGTTTGTGATTCGACGTTGAAAACTGTCAAAACTGCTGCCAGATGTCATAAATTCACTTAAGTTCACTTGACTGAAGGTATGTCTTAGGAATAAAAAATAGATGTGTTAAATCTCCATAAATAATGCGGCAATTTTTTACGCATCTCTGTGTTTATAACGTCATATCTCTTGCACTATGTATTGTACAATAATAATTTTCATTTTGTTGTGCATTCAGCGGTATTTGTGGAGACTGGTTGTGAAATACGTTTCGAGTAGAGCTTGTAGCAAAGAAATAATATATTCAAACGTCATACATGATGAGACAGTCTGAAGTGTTTGGAAATTGGTGGTAAGGTTTTATGGTACCAAACTGCTCAGGTCATCGGTGCCCAGCGGCAGTTTGAACCGTCATGGTAGCTGAGAGCGCTAATCCGCTACTTCCTGGACTCGGGTATGCCGACCATCCTGGATGTGGTTTCTAGACGGTTTTCCACATGCCACTAGGTGAATACATCGCTGGTCCCCACCTTCCACCTCAGTTACACTACTCGCAGACATCTGGAAACGTTCACACTCTTTCGTGGCTTACACTAGATGCAGACAGCTGGGGTGCACTAATTACATCCTAGGGAGGTCTGGGTGGCGTCAGGAAGGGAATCCAGCCACCCTCTGTGACTAACACCGCCAAATACATAGTAACAAGGCCGAGCCCGCGTTGAAGCGGGGCAAAGGCCCAAAGAAAATGATGACATGATGTTGCAGTTTCTTACGCATCTTGCCGGCCGGTGTGGCCGTGCGGTCTAGACGCTTCATTCTGGAACCGTGTGACCGCTCCGGTCGCAGTTTCGAATTCTGATCAATGGTATGAGGATGCAGAATGCCGGCCGGGATGGCCGAGCGGTTCTAGGCGCTACAGTCTAGAACCGCGCGACCGTTACGGTCCTAGGTTCGAATCCTGCCTCGGGCATGGATGTGTGTGATGTCATTAGGTTAGTTAGGTTTAAGTAGTTCTAAGCTCTAGGGGACTGATGACCACAGATGTTAAGTCCCATAGTGCTCAGAGCCATGTGAACCATTTTTTGAACCAGTATCTGTTGTTGTTGTGGACTTGAAAGTTAACACTTTCCTAGGCTATATAAAAATGATTGAGAACCTGACAGGGGACGCAACAATTAAAGTTTTCTAGGCAGGTTCATACACAATGAAAGTTAGCCTGGCGTGGGACACTACAATGAAAGTTTACACTTGGGGTGACTATATAAAAATGATTGAGAATGAATGGAACATCTAGTTTACTGACAACATTTATTTTCCCAAAAACACAAGACTGACATAATTTATGCAAAACACGTTATGATAGTATACCATAAATAACTTACAGGTGATTTAAGACAACAATGGGCAAGAATCCTGGCTAGCAAAAGTGAGTAAAGTACTCTGGCCCTAAAAAGGTGGACAATACAGTTGGAATTAATGTGATGCTGAGCAGACATCGAGTATTCAAATCGACATAGGTTTATATTGGTGCAGCTGAGAGCACAAGGCGATTGGGATTTGTACGCTCTGACGAGGCTGGAGCAGCAGTATGTTACCTGGTTTGCTTTGCTAGATGTGTGTGGCAGAGGCGACGCTCAAGGCGCCACCTGTGAGTCCATTGCGGCCATGAAAGAAATGCAAAATCTCACGGTCTAGCGATCAGGCAGACAGAACGCTATTTACTCTCTACCAGAGCTCTGAAATCACAGTAGACTTCAGTGTATCATACACCAATTCGCTGGTGGTTCCAAAGACCAATTTGGCTCACTTATATGACAGAGAGCACAAGGATCCAAACGTCAAGACTGGTAAACCTAAAACGAATAAGTGTGCCCTTGGCAAATGAGTAGTCTGAGACGTTTGATGTCACACTGTCAGTACAGTAAGGACTTCACCACAGGCTCCCCAATCTAACTACTCGCAAGTGAAGTCAGTCTTAGGACAGCTCCCAAGTACCAATCACATATGCCAGAGATTCGACTAGAAGCTGCTTCCAGACCTAAGTCCAGAACCCAAGTACCTCGCATCTCTCCCGAAAAAAACAATTCCGTTTTTCCGCAAGGTGCACGAACGACACTGCCTTCACCCCGTCTTGAGCCAATCACAGGGCTTTAGAGGCGCTAAATCTCCCTTCCTACACGACGGCACAAACTCATGTCGAAGAAGCACAAAAAAACCAGCGTCTGCGGAAAAGAAATAAATCGCCGATTACTGGTCTATTTAAGTTTTCGCGGAGGGTGAAGATGTTTTTCCCTGAAGTTGCATTGCTTCCCACAGCAACAAGCGAACAGATACAATCTTAAAGATCTTTATCTAAATCGACTGTGCCTTGGAGCACGTTAGCCCTACCTATGAGGCGTCATAAAGATTCTATCTCTAGGCATTTCTAGGACACCAGAATTTCTTATACGACCGAAGCGGTCGATGGAGGCGGGTCACAGGCCTATTTGCAGTATTAGTGAATATGAAAACTTTTGAAATTTTATTAGGCATGCTGCTGCAGACAATGCCCGGTTTAAGACTATACTGTGTAGATACGTCCCTTCAGGCCGTCGCCCCCAGCCTTCAGCTGGCGCCAATGTAGGTATAGCGGCATTGTCCTGCTGGAGACCTGTCTCGACTAGGGAGTGCTCTGTCTACCCTGTGTGGCTGTGGGCCAGTCCAGAAGGATTTACTGAGGGATGGGCTCGCCGCCACTTGCTTTCAACTTCGAACATGCCGTTTCTATGAACTAAGAACCACAAAAATACCTCATGCTTTTGGAGCCCAACCAGGCTCCATCAACGCCTGCTCAGAGCCACAGCGAGACGTTCCAGAGTCTCGCTCAAATTGTGTAACGTTGTAACAAAATCTTTATGAAAAGTAGGTGGGAGAGTAACTGGTCCTCTCTTAGTCTTTAGACTAAAGACCGGTTTTACACACCTCTCCATGCTACTCTATTGTATGCAAGCTTCTTCATCTCTTAATAACTACTGCAACTTATATCCTTCTGTGTACGCTTACTGTATACGTCTCATGGTATCCCTCTACAATTTTCACCCCCAACATTTCCCTCCAATATTATATTGGTGATCTCTTGATGTCTCAGAATGTGTCCTACCAACCAATCCCTTCTCTTAGTCAGATTGTGCCTCAAATTTCTTTTCTCCCCAATTATATTCAATATTTTGTAACTAATTATGTGATCCACACATATAATCTTCAGCATTCTTCTGTAGCACCTTATTTCAAAAGATTCTATTCTCTACTTGTCTAAACTGTTCATCATCCACGCTTCACTTCCCTGCATTGCGATCCTCAGTTATTTTGCTGTCCAATTAGCAAAACTCATCTACTCCTTTAAGTGTCACATTTACTAATTTAATTGCCTGATTTAATTCAACTACATTCCACTATACTTGTATTGATTTTGTTGATGTTAGTCTTGTGCCCACCCACATTTCAAGACAGTGTCCATTCTGTTCAACTCCTCTTCCAAATTCTTTGCTCTCTGTGACAGAATTACGGTGTTATAGGCAAACCTCAAAGATTTTATTTCTTCTCTCTGAACTTTAATTCCTTTTCCTAATTTTTCTCTGGTTTCCTTTGCTGCTTTCTCAACGCGCAGATTAAATAACATCGGAGAGAGGCTACAACCCTTGTCACATTTACTTTCCGTCACTCTTTCCTTTTCATGCCCCTCGACTCTTGTAACTGCCGTCTAGTTTCTGTGCATTTTGTAAATAACCTTTCGCTTCCTGTATTCTACTCCTCCTACTCAGAATTTCAAAGGGAATATCCCAGTCAACATGGCCAAAAGCTTTCTCTAAGTCTACAAATCCCATAAAGATTTATCTTCCCCTAAGTTACCTTCAAAGATAAGTCGTAGCGTCATTATTGCCTGGCATGTGCCCACGTATCTCCAGGATCCAAACTGACCTTCCCCAAGGTCGGCTCCTATCAGCTTTTCCATTCTTCTGCAAGGAATTCGTGTTAGTACTTTGCAGCCATAACTTGTTAAATTGATAGTTCGGTGTATTCATACCTGTCGGCAACTGATTTCTGTGGAATTTTAATTGCTACATTTTTCTTGAAATCTGAGAGTATTTCGCCGGTCGCATATATCTTGCTCACCATATGGAAGAGTTTTCTTATGGCTGGCTCTCCCAAGTCTATCAATAGATATGACGGAATATCATTTGCTCCCTGGGCCTTGTTTCAACTTAGGTCTGTCAGTGTTCTGTCAAATTCTTCTCGCAGTATCATGTGTCACATCCAATCGCATAGGACTGGTATTCTCTCTGAGCTCTTGATGTTCATATATCTGCTTCTCTTTTCTCGAAACTTTTCTTTAATTTTCATGCAGTCGGTGTGTATCTTTCCCTTAGTGATACACGCTTCTGTTTCCTTACACTTGTCCTCTAGCCATTCCTGCTTAGCCATTTAGCACTTCCTGAGAATGTTTATAACGTTATATCTCCTAACCAATTTGTGGTACTACGAAATAAAGTTGTTGGTGCATTTATCGGCATATGTAGATAACACCTCCTGAACTGTGATAGGCAGGTGGTTCTCAACCCCATGTAGGTTGTTGTTTGACAATATGAGATAAGTGTACCTAGTCTGGTTGAAATCGGTTCAGTGGATTAGGAGGAGATACGGAATATTCACATGTAGATACAACCATGTATATAATATGTGTGAATTCATTATTAGACGTACCGCTACGTAACCCCTATAGGTTTTTTTTGTTATAGCCCCATACTCATCTGACAAGAAGCCCAGTTCTTCCCGCCACCGTGCTTCACTAAGCCATAGTAAGTCTAAGTTATCCCTTTGCCTTTTCAGTTCTCTAACGGAACTATTCTATTAAGTGACCTAACATTCCTCGCTTCGGCTCACAGAACTCCACTTTCTTCTGATAAAAACATTCTTGTAAGTACTTCTCACGCGGCAAACAGGAAGGCATGTAATGTTTATTAACTTAGTCTCCACTGATAAATACCATAAACATTTTGTGTGATAGCTGTTCCAGGTAATCATCATTTGAGATGCAGGAGATATACAGACCACAGACTCGTTCTTCTGGTAACTTGACTGGCATTTCTATTAAAAGATGCGATTACAGAGTGCATCAAATTTTCAAGTTTGTTGCTTCAGCCGGTAATGGAGTCAAAAAATGCAAACGATCATTTATGAACAAAAAGGAATAAATCGCATGGGATCAGATCGAAACTAATGCAAAGAATCTCCATTCTCCTTGTAGTTTGAGTGCAACATGATTTGCGTGGTTCCATGTCGAATTATGGTCGTAAGAATAATAACATTTTTTTTCAAGGACCACGTAGGTAAAAAGACAAGGTCTAATGCAAGTCCTTGGATGAGACAGTACACGCTGAATTTAATTGAAGAACGGAGAAAAAAGATAGATGCCGCCAGAAGGGAGAGCGGAGAGCTGGAAGGAATATCTATAGGCTGTGTGTAAAGGATACCGTACTACACATAGGGCACTCGGAAGGTTTTCGTTTGAGGGCGTGGCTACAGCGTAATATGCAACCCAGTGTGTCTCTGATTCGAGTTTATGAACACCGACACGGAGGCAAGGGATCAGTGTTACCATCATATGGAAACTTTTTGATCGCTCCTTGTAGAAAGAGGAAAGAAAGTAGGTGAATGTCGAATGGGATATACGATAGTGCGAAAAGAGTTAGACAGAACACTGAAAGAGCTAAGAAAAAAGATGGCAGACAGTCGAGGAGACAGATACAAGTACAGTCAACTTCATGATTGTTGATGTCTATTTCGTATGCCAAGAGTTGGACGTTTCTGTTGCATCGCCTTATTGTTCCGTGAAATAACCAACTTCACATTGGCAATAGCGACTGGTCATCTTCTTCATGCGGTATTTTCGAAAGTTAGGCAGTTGAGTACAATGTACTAAGATTATGAACTATTCTACTCTTGGCCAGTGTGGAGAGAAGTCCTCCGAAGTAAGAGTGATTTCAAGTGTGCCGCAGGGGAGTATCGTAGATCCGTTGCTATTCACAATATACATAAATGACCTTGTGCATGACATCTGAAGTTCACTGAGGCTTTTTGCGGATGATGCTGTGGTATATCGAGAGGTTTGAACAATGGAAAATTGTATTGAAATGCAGGAGGATCTGCAGCGAATTGACGCATGATGCAGGGAATGGCTACTGAATCTCAATGTAGACAAGTGTAATGTGCTGCGAATACATAGAAAGAAAGATCCCATATCATGTAGCTACAATATAGCAGGTCAGCAACTGGAAGCAGTTAATTCCATAAATTATCTTGGAGTACGCATTAGGAGCGATTTAAAATGGAATGATCATATAAAGTTGATCGTCGGTAAAGCAGATGTCAGACTGAGATTCATTGGAAGAATCCTAAGGAAATGCAATCCGAAAACAAAGGAAGTAGGTTACAGTACGCTTGTTCGCCCACTGCTTGAATACTGCTCAGCAGTGTGGAATCCGTACCAGATAGGGTTGATAGAAGGGATAGAGAAGATCCAACGGAGAGCAGCGCGCTTCGTTACAGATGATTTAGTAATCGCGAAAGCGTTACGGAGATGATTGATAAACTCCAGTGGAAGACTCTGCAGGAGAGACGCTCAGTAGCTCGGTACAGGCTTTTGTTGAAGTTTCGAGAACATACCTTCACCGAGGAGTCAAGCAGTATATTGCTCCCTCCTACGTGTATCTTGCGAAGAGACCATGAGGATAAAGTCAGAGAGATTAGAGCCCACACAGAGGCATACCGACAATCCTTCTTTCCACGAACAATACGAGACTGGAATAGAAGGGAGAACCGATAGAGGTACTCAAGGTACGCTCCGCCACACACCGTCAGGTGGCTTACTGAGTATGGATGTAGATGTAGATGTGGATGTAGTCTGGTCCTTATTGGCACACGCTACCAGTTTTCAGGGGAAATGTATGGTTCACAGTTATGGTAGCCCGATCTGGATCCTGAGTATCATGTTACTTGCTTACTTTCTAGTGCAACTTGTGTTCCATGAATTCATTATAATTTGTAGTCACTTGTTGTACCGTTAACGTTTAATTCGTGAGCTACCAAGATGAGCAGATGTTGTTTTCTCTTCTCTATCAAGTCTTCCAAACTTTTTGGTACCATCAGACAGCGTTAACGTCATTTTGTAATTTGATATGAGTCTTAGAGAACTTATCTCTCTGTTAAATTTACTGTGATTCATATTAATCATAAAACCAAATAAAACTTCTTAATCTCAGTCTTGACTTAGATTTCTAGATCTTTAAAATTGTCCTACAACTGTTCCACGGACAGGTGCCCCACTAATAATGAATACTACTTGGAGCACACCTGAGCACGTTGTTCTCATTGGTCGGCGTTATCGTTATGCACAATGGCCGAAATCAGTGACCATTTACTTATTATTCAGTGACGGTAACAACCACTGCAGTTTCTCGTCTTGTTTTGTTAAAAATCTGTCTAGGGAGAGCTGTGTCCTTTTTCCCTAGGGTAATAAGTTAGCTGTCTGTTGTTTCATGACTATTTGGCGGAAAACCTTGCAGTATTCAGATTTGTTAAAAAGCAGTAACCAACAAAATTTCAACTGATAGAAGGTTAACTTTTCCCAATAAGTGGTCAGATCATGGAACCTTTCTGAATGTATTTAGAATGTTACAACACTTTTGTCACTTCTGTTGAGGAAGTTACAGTTTCAAACCTGTTTTCTGGGTCTTCCTGCTGCCAGCGATCCTTACTCCAAATGCATCCATGCTGAAACAAGATTTTATGTCCTGCAATACGCTTATGTAATCAGATTAAAGATGAGAGATGCCTTTGACGCATTGCTTATACACTATGTGATGAAAAGCATCCAGATACACTCAAAATCATACGTTTGTCGTATTAGGTGCATTGTGCTGCCACCTACTGCCAAGTACTCTATATCAGCAACCTCAGTACACATCGTGAGAGAGCAGAAGGGGGCGCTTCACGGAACTCATGGACTTCGAACAGAGTCGGGTGAATGGGTGTCACTTGTGTCATACGTATGTAAACGAGATTTCCACACTCCTGAACATCGCTAAGTCCACTGTTTCCTATGTGACAGTGAAGTGGAAACGTGAACAAATACGTACAGCACAATAGCGTTCAGGCCGACCTCGTCTGTTGACTGACGGAGACCGCCGACAGTTGAAGAGGGCCATAATGTGTAACAGGCAGACTTCTATCTAGACCATCACACAGGAATTCCAAACCGGCTCAGGATCCACTGCAAGTACTAAGACACTTACGCGGGAGGTGAGAAAACTTTGATTTCATGGTCGAGCGGCTGTTTATAAGCCACACATCATGCCGGTAAATGCCAAACGACGCCTATCTTGGTGTAAGGAGAATAAACATTGGACGATTTAATTGGGGAAAACCGTTGTGTGGAGTGACGAATCACGGTATACAGTGTGGCGATGTGATGGCGGGGTGTTAGTATGGCGAATGCCCGCTGAACGTCTTCTGTCAGCTGTGCAGATGCCAACAGTAAAATTCGGAGGCGGTGGTGCTACGGTGTGGTCGTGTTTATCTAGGAGGGGACTTGCACCCCTTGTTGTTTTGCGTGGCACCACAGTTCTACATTGATGTATTACGCATCTTCTTGCTTCCCACTGTTGAAGAGCGATTCGGGGATGGCGACTGCATCTCTTAACACGATCGAGGACCTGTTCATAATGCACGGCCTGTGGCGGAGTGGTTACACGACAATAACATCCGTGTAATGGACTGACCTGCACAGAGTCCTGACCTGAATCCTATATAACATCTTTGGGATGTTTTAGAACGCCGACTTCGTGCCAGGCGTCACCGACCGACATCGTTACCTTTCCTCAGAGCAGCACTCCGTGTAGAATGGGCTGTCATTCCTCGAGAAACCTTCCAGCACCTGATTGAACGTATGTCTGCGAGAGTGGAAGCTGTCATCAAGGCTAAGGATGGGCCAACACCGTATTGAATTCCAGCATTACCGACGGATGGAGCCACGAACATTAAGTCATTTTCAGACAGTTTTCGTCACTTAGTGTATACATGTATTTTCATGAGTATTTTGATGACTAGTATGTACAGCATTATGTAGTTGTGCTGAGAACATTCTGTTAACAGAAAGATTAGGTCAATAGTTTGGAATGGATGCTACCCAAAAGAAGAAAGAATAACGTGCGTCAAAGGCTTCACATCGTGCTAAGGTGTTAGTCATTAATGCAGTCGAAATGTAGGGTAATTCTGCATGACAGATTTAACCAGGTATGTTAAATCACGTTTTTCCTTCATTTTTATGTGGTAGAGTAATTTGGATGAAGAATATTTTAATTTGAAATAATATCATTTTCTTGTCTAAGCAATATACAAACAGTCATATTTCGATCAAATCTGCATATGAGAGTTCACAATATATTTGATTTTATTTTCAGATGAGATACAGGAGTAGCTGGTGTGAGAGAGGTTATGATGTCACATACAGTTTCGTACTTAGTACATTCCCCTCCTAGGTCACGCTGATTTAGTCATGATGTTATTGATGTGGGATTAACGTCAAACCTGCAGTAAACTGAGTACAAAGAGAGGACTGTGTATTCTGTAGCTCCTCAAGTAGCCGTACTGTAGTATTGTCTATTGTTTAATGCAATTTTTTGACATCCCCAAGGATATAGTCTGGTGAGCGGTGATGTAGGCAGTAATGTGCTGAAAGAAAGTAGATCTTTTACAAAATTGAAACTAGTACCATGAGACACTCATGCGCAAAATAGAATCATGGAATTACAAAATTAAGCACACTAAGATGAATTAGATACTTATGTTATACATGTTCGTATTCATTGAGTGGTGACCAAGAGATACTCTTGCTATATGTAAGATTTGTCAGTGAACATGTTATGATTATCCATAACCCTTGTGTGATCAATTTCTTAAATTATTGTTAATTTCTTGTATAAGTTTTCACGTCGAAACAAGAGGTAGACAAGATCACAAGAGTGACAGCATTAGGACACAAAAGAGAGTGAGTATTATTATAAGTTGATTACTTTTCCACATCAGATAATGTGCATTCCTGCTGGCCGACTTGTCCATACCAGATGATGTCATGTGTCATGCACATACACTATTTACTGTATTATAGCAATGTTGACCACCCCAAGTGGGCACATGATTTTGTTTTCCAATAAAATACGTTATACTGACTACCAGCACAGCATTAATGCACCTTATCTACCTGCAGTACCAACCACATTCATCTGTCATGTGTGATACAGTCACAGTGTGCTCTCTATAGTATCATGTCAGAGCATTACCAGAGCCATTGTAGAGTCCCACGGGTGTGCGACAGTGTCTGTTCCAACTACAAAGCCAGTCATGTTATCACAGTCAGTTACTCTTCCCGCTCACTCTATCAGTACCTATGACGCGTCATATATGATACTGACCGAAATTTTTAAGGAGTAATTTTTTCATAAATAGTCAGGCAACATGTAATTCATGGAAGCAAGGACTGCCATATGGCGTGATTCAATGTTATCTTAATGATTTTGCGTTTTCATCATTCTAATGGGATTATTAATTTCATGTGCTAATGTCACCAATTTATATTATTCTCAGTTTTGTGTTACTATGCTTAACTAGATCCAATTTTGAGCCAATTTCTTGTTGTCTTTCTTTATTCTGTTAATATGACTTTTTGTTTGCAATACTGCTGTTGCCTGCAGCGACAATATTGTTGCCTTTGGTGGTTTTTTTTTTTTTTTTTTTTTTTTTTTTTTGCATCTGAAACCTTGAGCAGTCATTTGATTTTGTTCTGCAGAGTCTGCTGCATCCAAGCGACTACTGAGGCTATTTTTGTAAGCAATATCAAACTATGGGAACTTCAGGTAGGAACTGTATTATCAAAAGGATAGATTGCTACTCAGTGTAAAGATGACTCGTTGATTAGAAGAGAGGTTTCTTCGTCAAAGAAAGCACACACTCATTCACACAAGAGAGCATACCTCATGTACACATGGCGGCAACCACCGGCAGCTCCGACTGGAACGGGTTTTGTACCTATCTTCATCTTCTGTTGTTTTATGTTAATCTTTAACCATGTATTGCTCCTTCAGGTAATTCAAATATCATTTCCTAACTAGACAGCAAACTGTTGAGCCAATATTATATTTATTATCGGCTTTAGCAAATCGATCTTTGTGTCTAAACATTTTTTTGCTGAACTCATGCTTTAATAATGCGATGATATGATTCTCTATTTAAGCCTTGAAGTCATGCTTGACTTTCTGTGTGAAGAAGGATAGCATGTTTGTTTTATTGTGGGCTACAAATTTATTTTAAATCTTGTCTCTTTTTACAGGATACGACATTAATTCTTGGGACATCTCCTTCTGGTCTTCCTCCAAAAGACATTTCACATCTGCTCCCATTTCGAAGTGGAGAGTGATGTAGGTGGTTCGCTGCGCTTACAACTTAAATTAGTCAGTTAGATCACGTATTATTTAACACAGGTTTACGACAATGATACAATCCTGTACCCTGTTATAGATTGCGGCATAGTTTATCTTTGGCTCAGTCTGAAAGGTGTTTAGGAAGAAATCTTTGTGTTCCAGATTCGTACAGAATCTGCTATTAATCCATCCGTATGGGAGAACATTTAATTTCATCACATCTGTGCTGGTGAGTTTTTGTCATTCTTTTGAGACTTCTATAGATTTTGCTTTGTCTCATTTTGTTGCGTATAAAGCTCTGTGTAATAAGTGTCTTCTGGGCACCAATGTTACTAGTGCTATCGTGGCTTAACGGCGTTTGAGAATAATCATACCCATTTGTATTCAAACGCATTTCCTTGATACCACTTGCCTATTTGAAGTAGTTTATACCAACTTGCACGTAGCAGTTAGCATACGATTACCCGATGCCGGGTGTACAGTTTGCCTTCAGCAATGGTAAAAACGTCATAAAATTCTTACAAAGATTAATCTCAAAACTAGACCAAATCACTATGAACGAAATAATAGTAACTGAAACAGTTTTAGATAAGCACGCGTGGCAGTACTACATTGTTGTTTTCCCTTTCCGGCTTGCAGCGCTACGTAACCCTGGTACGTGACATGGTGATTCCTGAGTGTAAAAAGTTTTGAGTTCTACTTGTTTGCTACGTGTTAGTCTGTAATTTCAGTTCAACGTGAATTTCTTTCATGTTTAAATGTGATTTATCAGAGTTGACACTGGGAGTTAAAGAAATTATGGCTTCCACCACTGTATACTTGTCAACCAAAATGTGGGAAGAATTGGACTTTAGGTTCAATGTATGGCTCAAATGTAAAAAAGTACGTACTGAACTTTCGTAAGAACAGCTGTATTGAACATGTTTATGAAGAACTTGTTTAGTTTACATTCGTTTTGATGCATGATATGCTGTAAGCAACTTAAATATAACAGTTATGATATAGCATTGAAACTGGGGCATTCCTATATGGACAACATATACTTCGCGTTTGTATGAATAAATTTTCAGCACAAAATGTAGGTGTCGTAGTTTTACGCAGCTGGCAGAGTCTAGTCCTCTGCACCATAGAAAATGCGATTATTTGATGTCTTGCGCTGTTGTGCGTTATCATAACAGTGGCGGATCCACACGCTCTCTGCAGGGCATGACCCTGTAAGTATTGGTTCTTTACACGTTTTCATGTAAAGTGAGTGTTATTATTTTTTCGGTTAATGTAAATTCATTTGTCTGTGTCTAAGTCCTTTACAAATTGTTCCAAAACACTAGATTTCCTTGTCTATATTCACAAAATTTATATTCTATAAATTCAGTAGTCACATCACATAACCAGTCTGATTCGAGGGCCTAAAGAATGTTTATGAGAGAGCATTTTTCATTCAGGGCATATTCCAGACACTTTTATACTACTTCCTTTTCCTAGACTCAGCAGGAAGCTTACAAATCCTAATATTTAAATTTATATTAGATAAAACGAATTCCCCTTTTTGAGAAACACATTCCTTGCTCTTGCTACTCTATATTTTGTATCCATTCTACTTCGATCATTATCATATACTTTGATAACCAAATAGAAAACCCTTTTTCTACTTTTTGTGCTCCTTTTGCTAATCTAATTTCCTATGTATGGCCTGGTTTAAGCCGACTACGTCCTCTTACCGTTCTTTAACTTTCGTTGAAATTTATAGTACAAGCGCTTTTCAAGTTATTAACAACCCCGTACAACTGTCCTTTCAAGTGCTTTGTCGTTTCTGATAGAATTACAATGCCTCTGGCAAACAAAAATATTTTTATTTCTCTTCCCTGACCTTCAGTTCCCTTATTCTTCTTTGATCCTTTACTGCTTACTCAATGTACACATTGAATAACATCTAGGATGGGCTTCCAACCTGTCATACTGTGAACACAATTACTGCTACCATTTGATGTACTTCGACTCTTACAGTCGTAATCTACTTTCTGCACAAGTTGTAAATAAACTTTTGCTCCATACAGATTATCCATGCTACCCTCGAAATTCCAAAGAATGTAGACTAGCAAACATCACCAAAGGTTTTCACTAAATCTACTTACACTATAAATCTACGTTTACATTTATTCAGCCTGTCTTCCCGTTTTTCTGTGTCAGTAGTATATGACCATGAATCACAAAACTAATAGTTCGGTAGTATTCACACCGGTTTGCAACAGCCTTCTTTGAAACTGTAGTTATTACAGATTTCTTGGTGCCTCATTGTATCTGCCCAAACTCATTCGTCTTGCACACCAGATGGAACACGTTTGGAATGGCAACCTAACGCAAGGATCTCTGTAGATACCACATGAAGAAGATCACCCACAGCCATTTGCTAATGTGATGGACAAGAAGGTTGCTTATTTCACGAAACAACAAGGGGATGCATATCTTGGCATACGATATAGACATCAACAAACATGAGGTTGACTGTACTTGTATCTGTCTCCTCGACTGGTCGGCTTCGTCTCACCAAGCATGATAGCGGGGCAATTAAGTTCGATGCGATGTCCAACTGTTTTACTCATGCTGTCCAGGCTGCATCACACCATCTCGATCTTTGATGATTTTGCAGGAAAGGCAAAACCGTCAAATACAATGATTCTCTACGGCAGCGGTGGCGGCACTGAACCCCCTTACTCAGCTACATCAGGTACTGACTCTGCTCACAAAAGCCAAGGCTGGCTACAACCTCACTTTCACGAAAACTATCCGGCTCTCTGGTGAGTATCGCTTTTGCTAATGAGATTCCCTGACTGCCTTCTGTCAAGAACAGGACCCTACGACCACAGTGGGAGTCTACCTTCACAGATCTAAAACCATAAAGCAATCCTCCCAAACCCACGTATCCCGTACTCTCAATAAGGTAATCATCAAACAGAGGCGGAAGACAAAACAATATGTCTTCAACATGGAGTGTAAACATCCCTTATGAAGACAATTTGTGCTTTAATAACATCTGTCTTGCTCCTCATAGAGACCTTCAGTGTACTCTTTCCAGCTATCTGCTCCTTCCTCCACATTTAACTACTTACAATCTTCATTTTTTCGCTTTTGCTTTAAATTTCACGGAAAGTAGTGTTAACTTGCTTACATACTCAGTCAGTTCCTTCGACAATCATTTCTTTTTCGATTCCTTCACATTTCTCATGCAGGCATTTCGCCTTACGTACCCTGTACTTCCTATTTATTTTTTTCCCAAGTCACTTGTATTTCTGTATTCCACAATTTCTCTGCACATCTTTGTACTTCCATCTTTAGTCACTCAGCTGAAGTATTTCTTTGTTACCCACTGTCTCTTCGCTGTTACCTTTCCTGTACCTACGTTCTTCATTCCACTTCTGTGGCTGCAGTTTGTAGAGATGTCCATTCCTCTTCATCTGAACTGCCTACGGAGCTATTCCTTATCGCAGTAGCGATAGCCTCAGAGAACCTTAGGGGTATTTCTTTATTCCTTATAGCTTCCATACCCCACTTCTTGGCACATTGATTGTTCCTGACTTGTTTCTTAAACTTCAGCCAACTCTTCATCATTACTGTATAGTGATCAGAGGCTATATCTCCTCCTGGACACGCCTTACAATCCAATACCTGATTTGGGAATCTCTGCCTTACTATGATGTAACCTGACTGAAATATTCCCGTACCTCCCGGCCTTTTGCAATTATATCGCCTCGTCTTGTGCTTCTTGGACAGAGTATTCGCTGTTACCAGCTGAAATTTATTTCTGAGCTCTATTGGTCTTTCTCTTCTCCCATTTCTAGTACCAAGCCCATTTTCAAATCCAAACCTTCCCCTTCAACCACATTTCTGCCCTCGTGATTGTCAGATTTTAATTTCCCGTTACGTACCTAATTACCCGTACAATATACTCTTATACATTCGCTATCTTATCATGCTCTACTTGCCACTTTGGCATATATGTCTGAAATAATGTGTCGGTGTTGGTTTGCTGTCGATTATAGTGAGAACAACCCCGTCACTGAAATGTTCACTGCAACTCATTCTCTGCCCTTCCTATTCGTAACGAATCTTAGTCTCATTATATCATTTCCCGGTGCTGTTGCTATTATCCTATACTAGTCTCATCAGAAACCACTGTTTTTTCTCCGTGTCATTTCACTGAGCCCCACTATATGTAGATAGAGACTCTGCATATACATTTTCAGATTTTCAAGTATCTCTTTCATAACCAAACGTCTGACATCCACGCCCCGAGTCGTAGAACGTTACACTCTCACTGATTATTCAATGATTCCCCATAATCACGTCCCTTGTGACAGTCCCCTCCCGGAGAACTGAACGGGGTACTAGTCTAGAATCGTTTGCCAATAAGCTAATAATCATGGGGCATTGGAATGCTGTTGTAGACGAAGGAGCAGAAGAAAAGGTTACGAGAGAATATTGGCTTGGTACTAGGAACGAGAGAGGAGAAAGACTAATGGAGTTCTGCAATAAATGTCAGTTAGTAATAGTGAGTACTCTGTTCAAGAATCGCAAGAGCAAGAGGTATACTTGGAAAGGCCCGATGATACGGGAAGACTGAAGTCAGATTACATCATAGTAAGGCATATATGACGTAATCAGATACTGGATTGTAAGGCGTACGCAGAAGCCGATATAATACAGTTACCATGAAGAGTGGGATGTAGATTAAGAGACTAGTCAGGAAGAATCAATGCTTATAGAAGTGGGACATGGAAGTACTAAGGAATGAAGAAATACACTTGAGGATCTCTGAGGCTGCAATAAGGAGTAGCTCAATAGGCATTTCAGTTGAAGAGGAATGGACATCCCTAAAATGAGCAATCGCAGAAGTAGGAAAGAAAATCATAGGTACAATGAAAGTAACTGCAAAGAGACTATGGGTAACAGAAGAAAGACTTCAATTGATCGATGAAAGAAGGAAGTACAGACATACGCAGGAAAATTCAGGAGTACAGAAATTGAAGTCTCTGAGGAATGGAATAAATAGGAAATGCAGGGAAGCTAAGATGAAATGGTTGCAACAAAAAAGTGAAGAAATCGATAAAGAAATGATTGCCGGAAGGACTGACTAAGCATACAGAAAATTCAAAACATCCTTTGATGAAATTAAAAGCAGGTTCCATTACACTGCGACTGAGTTGAGAATTCCACTGTTAAATTCAGAGGACAAAGCAGATAAGTGGAAAGAGTACATTGAAGGCCTGCTTGAGGGAGAAGGACTATACGATGACGAGACAGAAGAATAACCAGGAATCGATATAGAAGAGACAGGGGATCCAGTATTAGTATCAGAACTGAAACGAGTTTTGGTAGACTTATAATCGAATACGGCAACAGGGGATAGATGACATTCCATCGGAATTTCTAAAACCATTTTGGGAAGTGGCAGCAAAACGACTATTCACGTTGGTGTGTAGAGTGTATGAGACACGCGATATACCATCGGAAATTCGGGGAAACATCGTCTACACAGTCACGAAGACAGCAAGAGCCTACAAATTCGAGAATTATGGCACAATCAGCTAAACAGATCGTGCATCTAATTTGCTGACAAGAGTAATGTTCAGGAGACTGGGAAAGAAAATTGAGGACAATCAGTTTGGCTTTAGGAAGGGTAAAGGCACCGAGAAAGGCCGTTCTGACGTGGTTGATAATGGAAACATGAATGAAGAAGAATCAAGACACGTTCAAATGTATTGCCGGCCTGGAAAAATCGTTCGAGTATATAAAGTGGTGCAATTCTGAGAAAATTCTGAGAAAAGTAGTGGAGAGACAAAGAGGTTGTATATAATAGGTAGAAGAACCAATAGAGAACAATAAGACTCGGAGACCAAGAAGGAAGTGCTTGGATTAAAAATTGTGTAAGGTAGGGATGTTGTCTTTCGTTCCTACTGTTCAATCTATATATCGAAGAATCAATGACTGAAATAAAAGAAGAATCAAGTGCGGGATTAAAATTTAGGGTGAAAGGATATCAAAGATAAGACTGGGTGATGACATTGCTATCCTCAGTGAAAATGAAGATGAGTTACAGGATCTGTTTAATGGAATAACAGTCTATTGGCTACAGGATATGAATTGGGAGAATGTCGAAGAAAGACGAACCTCATGAAAAGTAAAAGAAATGAGAAGAGCGGGAAACATTAGGGTTGATGGTCTACTGTATGGTAGTGAAATATGGACTGAGGGGAAACCGGCATAGAAGAGACTCGAAACATTTGAGATGTAGTGCTATAGAATCTATAGAATCATGGTGAAAGTAAGGTTTACTTACAAGGTAAGGATTGGACAAGTTCCCCTCAGAATCGGCGAGGGAAGGAATATATGGAGAACACTGACAAGAAGGAAGGAAAGGGTGATAGGACACTTGTTAACACAGCAGGGAATAACTTCCACGGTATTAGAGGGAGCAGTGGAGGGTAAAAGCTATAGGGGAAGACAGAGATTGGAATACAGCCAGCAAGTAATTGAGGACGTAGGTTGCAAGTGCTACTGTGAGATGAAAAGGTTGGCACAAGAGAGAAATTCGTAGCAGGTTGTGTCAAACCATTCAGAAGACAGATGACTCTGCCCATCACTCTGGCGCCTTCGACAAGGCCACTGGCAGAACGAGAAAGAATGCTTATGCCAGAAGTCTTCAGATGACGTTGCTGATGATTTTTATTCATAATTGGAAAGGTTCTAACCCGCGACCCAGGGCGCTTTGATCAGTAATCAAAGATGCTACCCTTAGATCACAAGTCCATCTCTCTGATTTTTGAAAACTGTTTTATCAAAAATACTGTTATGTTCTGTCATTATAACACTTCTTTCCTTCATTGTTCAGGGCTAAAATATTTTACAGTATACATAAATTTACAGTATAAATGACTATTACTCTATATTACAAAACTATATTTTCCTTACCAGTACTAGTCATAATGAAACTTCTTTTTTTTTTTTTAATTTGGTAAGAAACTACATCGTCTGATCCTCAGAGACATAGATATTTCTTAAAATAATTATCAAAACATGAAATAGGTTGTGGGATAACAATGGTTTGGTGCTTTGATTACTTAGCAAATGGAGCATACTCTAGTTGGGCGACTTTACTTTTCTGTTTACTAATGCTCTCCTTTCTCAAACTGTTCTGCACTTAAATTATAAGAAAATTAATATAAATGTCTCTTATTGAAATTATGGAAAATATCAGCTTTAAATACTTTTTAGAATTTTTCTATGTGGTCAAAATCCTATCAGAAAAATATGATTATATTTAATTGTATTTTGGGTAGAAATGTATTTTATGAAACTAGCTTTTCTCGTATTTCTCTTTGTGCAGTATTTGTATCTAGTGTCTAGTGGGACACCACATTAATCAATATCGTGATTCAGTTATCCTTGCATTCAACTGCAATTATTGAAATATTTTTCATAACTACAAATAAGCTATTTGTCAGTGCACAAGTAGGTGAAAGATATTTTTTATATTCTTGAAAATGTGAATGCTGAGAATTTGGGAAAAACTGATTATATTTTTCTTACATTTAGATTGCACCATACTTGCGCCATTTTTGAGAGTACAAGTTGGCAAAAGATACTTTTTGTGTTCTTGAAAGTATGAAACGTACGAAACTGGAAAAGCGATTTTTTTTTTTACATTTATGTGAAACTACACTTTTGCCAATTTGTCAGAACACAAGTGAGGGAGAACTTACTGATATAACTATAAAATACAACAATTTCTTCTTTGACTATTACTTCATTTTCTGTATATCCATGTGCTGTGTATTTTATTATAGTGTTTTTATGTGACCTTTTCGTAACTATTTCTATTCTTTATTAATTTGAGCATCTATACCAAATGGCAGGTAGGTTAGAAATACATAAAGTATCTGAAAAATCGTACCACTACGCCTCCATTTCGACAAACTGTAACTTACTTTCAAAGAAACAGCTTTACAGATTTATGTAGAAACTGGATATAAAGACTAGTATGGAAACAACTACAAAACTATGTGAAAAAAGAGACTCTCAGCACTAAGAGAAAAAGAGGAGTGTTCTACTAATGAGTACATAATGGTACTATATTAATTTTACTTATGTGAAGTATTCAATACATAATATTACCAAAAATACCTTTCCAGAGAAATGAGTTGCATTTCTAAAATACTGGGGCCACTCAACTGGTGTTTTACAACTAACTTTCTTATCAGAATGAAAATCAGTAATCGTTAAAAGAGGAAATGCTGCAAAAGTATAATATATGCAAAATGAAAATTACAAATAAAAAGTATTCAAAATTTTGCAAGCAATTAGATAAAGTAAAACATGTTTTTTTAGTAAGCTCTTACTTATTATCAATGAGAGACTTCAGAAACCTTATGATTTTTTCAGGATATAAAACATTGATCGTAAAGTAGCTGCAATTACCTTTTTATAGCTGGAATACTATTTTATTTAATATTATCTTTTATTCACACTTCTGTCATATTTTACATAGTACAGTTTTATAAATTTTCTATTTCCATTCCATTCGAAATTACTTTAACCAAAATTTAGTTGTGAAGGTTTTATAGATTTATGGAGAATTTTTTAAAGTATCGCGAAAATGTTTTCATAGCTTCTTTTTACGTATTTCTGAGTTTTAAACGCAATTAGTAGAAGAAGTCTTTTTCTAGATGTGAAATACACAATAATCGATTTGTGTTAAAATTTTGTGAAATACAGAATAATCGATTTGTGTTAAAATTTGATTTTGCACAATTAATTTTCAAGTGTGATATCTAAAGCTACCAATTTCTTACAGATTATGTGTCCAACATTGTGTTTCAGGGATATTTTAATGAATCCCATCCCTGTGAAAGTCTGATTAATTAATGAACTGCAGGATACTACCTAAGTTCAGACCACATATGAATTGGTATTCGTAGGTAAATTATATACTCATAAACAAGGATTTATATGGGCTCTTGTAGATGTTGGGTACAATGTTTCTGGAAATACAATTTTCTTTTAGTATTACGATATATTTTCAAACCTTTGTCTTAACTCTACGAAAATTAGTTGGCAACTTGAAATTATCTAAAAACAAATGTACATTACTTTTCATATTTTCACCACTCAGTTGCAAATGTAGAAAAACCAGTTTTTTCTATCTACATTTTTATTTATTCACTATCGACATCTAATCGACTTTGCACAATATCAAGAAATTTCAAATTTTTAAATTGGTAATTTTTTATCGCTTGTTACCAGATGTTATTGTTATATCATAACGAAAATTCTTCACATAAATACTTATCTTCAAGCGAAATTCTATGAACTAAATCTGATACATACATTAAAGGTCCAAAGAAACTGGTATAGGCAGGCGTATTCAAATACAGAGATATGTAAACAGGCAGAATACGGCGCTGCGGTTGGCAACTGCTGTATAAGACAACAAGTGAAGGCGCTGTTGTTATTTCGGTTACTGCTCTACTACGTCAGGTTATGAATATTTAAGTGAGTTTGAACTTGGTGTTATAGTTGACGCTCGAGCGATGGAACGCAGCATCTCCGAGGTAGTGATAAAGTGGGGAATTTTCCGTACGACAATTTCACGAGAGTACTGTGAGTATCACGAATCCGATAAAATATCAACTCTCCAAAATATCCTGCAAGAACGGGACCAACGACGACTGAAAAAATCGTCCGTGACATAAGTGCAACCCTTCTTCGGTTTGCTGCAGATTTCAGTGCTGTGTCAGCGTGCGAACCACTTAACGAAACATCATCGATATGGGCTTTCGGAGCCGAAGGCCCACTCATGTACGCTTGATGATCGCACGACACAAAGCTTTAAGCCTCGCCTGGGCCCCCGACACCGAGATTAAACTGTTGGTGACTGGAAACACGTTGTCTGGGCGGACGAGTCTCGTTTGAAATTATATCGAGAGGATGGACGTGTACGAGTATGGAGACAGTTCCCTCCAGTACTACTTCAAATATTAATCTGGTCCATTCCATGTCTTGTTGCGTCACATCAGCGTGCTCGCGGGAGCCCTATTCCTTATTAGACAGGTATACCAGTTTCTTTGGCTCTCGAGTGTAATTCAATGAAACAAATAATCCTAATATTTCTTTGATTTATAGTATGTCCTTAATGTTCTAGAACAATTACAAGTCGTATGTTGGTGTGAGTTAACATCCAGAGAAGCCCTATGGAAATGTGTTGTGGAAATGAACAATAACAAGAACTATAATTCTTATGTGTTTATGTCTAATTTTCGATATTGTGAAAGCAAGTGTGAGTTAATGTGAAAAGATGAATTAAAAAAAGATTTTAAATAGCAAAAAAATAGACTGCAATCTGCGCCATTTAAGGACCCGAACCTGATACAGTTATATTGCGCAACATGTTTCACCTACTATGGACATTGAGGCTCTCTCAGCGGTAACTGAACTTTCCTGTACATATGTCTGACGCATTATCTTTTGGTTTTACGAATACATGGCTCGACATCAGTTTTTGTTTTCAGGTAATGTCTATGTAGACTTCAACCATAAAAGCTTAAGCAAGGACAGTGCGTCACACCACAGAACAATGGCTGAACCCAGACACGTACATCTTTGTCTGAAAGAAATCGACGGGTCAAACGTCTTTCTTCGTGGCATGTCTGTATGGAGGATGTCTAAGGGCTTCCCTGCTAAACTTCTGTAGTTTGGTCGAAACAGCCTCGGTACATGTCAGCCCGATCGCTCCCACGCGATTCCAGAGTTTTGGGAGACCTGAAGAAAGACATTCAATGTTGACTACTTGCTTCAGACGAAGACGTGCAGGCCTGGGTACAACCATGGTACCGTAGGCAACTGGAAGAATTTTACATTAAGTCTATGACGTTCTTGTCGCACAGTGAGGTAGAAGTATTAACAATTATGGTGCTTGATTTTGAAAGAATTAACAGTTTACTTAATTTTCCATTTTTTCATCTCCAGTCAGTAAAAACGGAACCCTTATATGATCACTTTGTTGTTGATCTGTCTGTCGGTCTGCCTACTTCTCTGTCTAACTGTTAAGAATCCTTTTCGCTAGGAATTGATAGGTGTATCACGTTGAGCAAGTTGAGATTTATGTCACATACTGAGGTCTACGGACCCTGGGCGGTGCAAAACATCGAAGCTTGTAAGTTAATGCAATAAAATCATACTGCCATTTATCTTACCTGTTTTGTCACTCGCAAACTCACTCATCATAACCTATAGGTAACTTCTCGATGAACTAGATTCATGAAATTTCGCAAGAAGTGAAATTACACAGTTCAAGTAAAACAGAAACTCCGGAAGTTGTTAGTTTATAGTTACATCACACGAAAAAAATGTCTCGTTGTCGTTTTTTATCCGTCTGTCCAACTGTTGAGACCTATATCTCAGGAAGGGATACGCGCAGCAAGTTCAAATTTATGTCACATAGTAAGTAAGGTCTACGGTCTCTTTCCGGTGCAAAATAATTAGTTTCTAAGTCATTGCAATGAAAGTATATGGCCATTTACAGTCATTATTTTGGAACAAAGTAGCCTGTTAAACCCTATAGATTTGATCAAGAAATTTAGTATGAAGCAAGGTGTCACAGTACAAGTAACGGAGAAAGCTTGAAAAAATGTTTAATTGTAATTATATCACATAAAAATTCATTCTGTCATTTTTAAGCAGTCATCATACATCAAAACCGTCATATAAATATCACTTCATGTTGGAGTCACGTTTTAGTTTGCAAATAAAAATTATTTTATTAAATGTCCTTTCTGTACTTATATAAACTGCCCCCACATGCACGCTTCTTTTTGTATGTGTGGGCTAGTCTCAGGAACTACTGTAGAGGTTTTGATACCATCTTGTAATTCCCATGACGTGTATCTTACCATTATCGATATCGATAACTGGCTAAAACTGTTGAGCCTCTCGATTCCTGGGATGGATGAACCACATTTATAAGCAACTATACGGTTCACACAGTTTTTCAGGCAAGGGACCGGCGATTGGTCGATCTAAGGGAATTTCCTGATTTTGGCCAGGGGATTTTACGAGTTGGGAAGGTCGTGAGCTGCCGAAAACAAGGTTGTGGAGGCTCGGGCAGCGTGAGCAGAGTGGAGCTGTTTGGCAAGGCGTGGCGCTGTTGATACCGACCGAGAAAGGTCGTAAGGAGGCGGCAGATACTGGAACAGGCAGTTGTCGAGCCGCGGCAGTCTCCTTGGACAGCCGTCCGAAGTTGCACACACGGAGCTTGAGCGACAGTTTGCCCAGATGGTACACACTGGACCTCACGGTGAGCATCCCACCGTCTGTTGATAGAGGAGATGTTGGTATTTCTGTCACAGAGGCACTTGTGTTGAGTTGGTACGTTAGGCTGAGCACATTTAGGCCATTGGATGTACCTGTCGAAGTACCAGAAGCCTACTGAAGTTTTTATACAGTGTGAACCGAATTAGTATGTCGGCACGTTGCACGTGTTGTAATCCTATCCAGTGAATGATCAGATTTGTATTTTTGTAATTATTGTGATACATAAATTTCATGTTAACTGAAGAGGGTAGTTAACGCTTAAATTTGTCTTACTGTGTGGGCTGATATATATATCAGTGGCAGGCCACACAGAATTATTTTTTACCGTAGTGTGTCAGAAGTAATATATTGTACTATTACAATTTAGTGTTCTGTCTGTTTCTGTCGTATGCAGACTGCGTGCCGATTATGGTTTCTATATTATACTGTGTAACGGCGTGTCGTTCGCGCCATTTAATCTGACTACCTGTATTACTTTCGTGGAGTCAAATATTCTGGTAATGATCGTGATCAAACCAGGTAGCGGGTTAAAGAGATGTTAGGGTTCTGTACTTGAAATAAAGCATTAGTTCTAAGATAATTTGGTGTTAAATTGTTCCTTTTGATTTTACAAAAGTAAGCCGTTATATTTTGGTTAGTTCGGTAATTTATGTGTTGCGTGTTTCAGTTTGACCATGTTGTTTTAAACGCACTAAGCTACATCAGTGCCTTGCGGTTGACGTTTGATTACCTGAGTAGCATGAATTCGAGAGAGCGTAAAATTAGTTCCACGGAATGCTAGCCTACGTGGCAAAAGGTATATTTCGTAATCAACGATTTTAATCTCTGTATCAGCAAATTGTTTAGTTTTGTTATGGGCTCAAGATCAATTACTGTTGAGGCTTGCTAACCTTGAAGCGCCATTTGTTATTTTTGATGGGTTCTTTCACTGAATAACCACGTTTCTGTGTTACATACCAAAGTGACTTTTAAATCGCCAGTTAGAAATGAGTGGCTTGTCGTAATTATGCATACGGAATTGTAACTTCAGATTGTCTCATGGACTGAACACTGTAAAGTTTAAGTAATTTAATATTATTTGAATAATTCTCTTTGTTAACATACCTGAAGAATGAAATCAGCATCAACTCTCGTAGCGAGCCACTGGGCCTCAAGCGGCTGTTACTACCAAAACGTACTTGTATAGAGCTTATACGTATTACTCATTAATAAAATTAGATTTTGCTGTTTATTCAACTAATAAATCCTTTGCTACTGATTACTATGTTATGAAACTTCCTGGTAGATTAAAACAGTCTGCCGGACCGAGAATCGAACGCGGGACCTCTGCTTTCGTGGGCAAATGCACTACCAACTTAGCTACCCAAGCGCGACTAACCCACCTCCTCACGGCCTTACTTCTGTAAGTACCTCGTCTCCTACCTTCTCATTCTACTATGTTATGAACTCCTGGACCACAAACGTGATATAAATTTTGTAGTAGCAGTCCAGTGTGTATTCCCCAATCATTTTAAATTTGTTTTATTTCACTTAATGATTCTTTCACTTATTTGACAAATTATTTCGTACTATTTCCATTTAATTGAATGTCAGTCTGGAGTAAAGTTTAAAGCCGCCGCTACTGTTGATCTCTGACAGGTGATTAATCTCTGCCTGAGGTGTCATCAAGCCCCAGGCTGACATCGCAGGATCTCAGTCTTTTGCGCCATCAGAGACGAACTTTTTACACGACTTTAAGCTATATTTCAAACCTATGTATCGCAATGGGTGAGAATTAAAGGCTGTCGAAAATGTGATCCCTTAATTCTGTGACGCAGTGTAGTTTTCATCGAAAATTGTTGGAGATGACGGGTCATGTTGTTACGAATATGACTCGGGAGGCAACAAACAATTGAGACAGTGGAAAATTGCCTCATCACCACAAATGAAGTGCCCGTACTATGTGAGAACCGACGTGACATTGAAGTTTATTAGTTTTTCCGAGAAGAGGAGTTCACCATGAGTTCTCGTGAAGGTACTACTGCTACACCCATGGAGATGTTCCGCGCGGTACAGCATAGTCAGGTGGGTTGCCCAGTCAGCAGGCGTTAAGCACCAACACGACGCCAGAAGTCCTGTTGGGCGCATTGTTTTGTAGTGGCTGTCAGGTGGATGGATATAACGTACCCAAAGACTGGGAAGTTACGCAGTTGATTAATCTCAGCCTGATGACCTTAGAGTAATAAGTACAGTTAAACATTGTTAACGTTTGATTAGCTGCGTGTCGTGCGTTATGCAAAATTGTTTAATCACGGGCTTCTGTCATTCTGTCAAGATATCGAGTTTTGTTCATAAATGAGTGTTGTGCACTAGATTGTTTCATTTGGTCACTAGAACCTTACCGCTCCAACCTCTCACCCCACCGCCCGAATATTTAAATTTGCAAGCAACCGTCAATGCGCGAATCCTTCTCGAACGTAGCCAGTTTTTCCCGTTAATCTCGTTTTCATCTGACACCCGCTTATAAACTGTTGATCTTTGCGTCTCACTCCTTATTCGTTGACCATAGCTATATTCGCATCCATTACCAGAAGCTTCTGGAGATGTAGATTACATCGATGCTACACCAGAGAAACACGGAATATAACGATCTGGCCGTAGTTTTAATGTTGCGCGTCAACCACATACACGAGGCCCGCAGCTGAATGCCGCCGACGGCCGTGTCTGCCGCACCGGCGAGGAGTTCGCCTAGCTGTGTGCCTCGCCGTGGCCGCGACCTAGGGGATGCAGCGCGGCCCAGGTGGGGAATATACATAAGCGGCCGATGCTGATGCGCGACCGCGCGCCCTGTTTTATGCATGCGCTGAGCGGCGTAGCGCGGCCTGGTCCGGCAGCCAACAGCTAGCCTCGCGAATCAATATTAATGGCCACCTCGCTCCGCTCCGGAGCGCCAGACGGCCGCGGGCTTGGTCTGTTCCACTTGGAGTCCCGTCGCACCACACGCATCACAGGAGTTGCTGTTCCTCAGCCGATACCCCTCCATTTTCCAAATTCTAAGCAGTAGTCTGCTTTCTGTGCCCTATAAATGGTAACATGTCGGGGCCAATGGCTCTTAGAGAATTTTTCCAAACAGCAATTCTTTCACGGGTTAAACAAATTTGTAGAAGAATCAAAGGGTTCATAATGAAGTATATGAGGACCTGGCGTTCCCTGGGTATGTAGTTTTTCCAATCTCTTAATGATACATCTCCTCCTTCCCCCTCTGTCTGTCCATCTCCATCACCCCTCTCTATCTGTCCACCTTCTAGACCCCACATTCTCAGTCCATCACCTCCTCCCATTTATGTCTGTGAATCTGCTCCTTCCTCTATGTCCATCTGCTCCTTCCCCCTTCGTTCTTCTCCTTCTCCCCTCCCATCTGCTCCTGCCCCACTATTTGCCAATCTCTTCCTCCCCTTCCCTCTGCCCATCACCTCTTTCCCGTTCTATATCCATCTCCTGCTCCTACCTTTTATTCCATTTCCTCCTCACCCTGTCTCTGTCAGTCTCTTCCTCACCTTCTCTCTTGCAAAAAATAGTGCAAATGGCTCTGAGCACTATGGGACTTAACATCTGAGGTCATGAGCCCCCAGAACTTAGAACTACTTAAATCTAACTAACCTAAGGACATAATACACATCCATAGCCGAGGCAGGATTCGAACCTGCAACCGTAGCGATCGCGATGTTCCAGACTGAAACGCCTAGAACCACTCGGCCACAACGGCTGGCCTTCTATCTTTCTTTTCATCTATTACCCTTTCCATTCTGTGCCTATTCCGTGTTCTCCCCTCTCTATGTACGAGGGGCGTTCAGAAAGTAAGCTCCGATCGGTCGCGAAATGGAAACGACTATGAAAATCCGATACAGCTTTGCACAGATGTGTTGGGTAGTGTCTCTAGTATAACCCCAGTTAGCATCACGTCGCTCTTCTCATTTCTGAGCTCGCAGTGAGTGCGTAAAGATGTCTAGAAAATAGTGTCTGCCGCCAAGTACGAGGGCCTGGTGAGAAATTTCGCCTGAAGCTATGCAGCTAACATTACATAACTTTCGTGCTGTTTCTTCTTCAAGACAATTCTCAGCCGCATTCTGCAGGGGCAATGAAGATGCTCCTGCATCGTTTTCAAATGGAAATGTGAGATTACCCACAATACAGTCCGCAATTGTCTCCCCCTGAGTTTCATCTCTGGTCACATGAACCGCTGTCTTTGAAGACAACATTTTGTCACAGACAACGAGGTGTAGGCCAGCGTGGAGAATTGACGGAAAGCACTGGCGGCTGCCTTCTATGATGAGGCTATTGAAAAGTTGGTACAACGCTATGACAAAAGTCTAAGTCAGAACGGCGATTACGTAGAGAAGTAGCTGAAAGGTGTAGCTAATTGTTACAAGTAAAACATTTCTGATGTTCACTGTGGTTTCAATTTGGCAATCAATCGGAGCTTACTTTCTGAACAGGCCTCGTATATCTCCTGCTCTTTCCCTTCTCTGTCGATTTCTTCCTTCTCCTATGTCTGTTCATCTTTTCCTCCCACATCTCTTTGAATTTCTCTTTCTCCCCTTGCCTCTGTCCATTTGTTTCATTTCTCTCGCCCCCCTCCTCTCTCTCTATCTCTCTCTCTCTCTCTGCATTTCCCACTTCCCTACTTCTTCCTATCTTCTCCTGCTCCTATCTGTACCTATCGCCTCTATCCACCTCGCTCTCTGTTCATGTCCTCGTCCTCCCTTCTCTTTTCACGTTATCACACTCACCTCAGTAGGAGGCTGGTACTTTCTACACTTCCAGTATTTTTTTCAGACTGTCATCAATATGTGTATGACATTGTAATTCTGCCAGAGACAGCAAAGGGCTTGGAAGAGCGGTTGAACGGAATGGACAGTGTCTTGAAAGGAGCATATAAGATGAACATCAACAAAAGCAAAACGAGAATAATGGAATGTAGTCGAATTAAATCGGGTGATGCTGAGGGAATTAGATTAGGAAATGAGACACTAAAAGTAGTAAAGGAGTTTTGCTATTTGGGGAGCAAAATAACTGATCATGGTCGAGGTAGAGAGGATATAAAATGTAGACTGTCAATGGCAAGGAAAGCGTTTCTGAAAGAGAGAAATTTGTTAACAACGAGTATAGATTTAAGTGTCAGTTAGTCGTTCCGAAAGTATTTATATGGAGTGCAGCCATGTATGGAACTGAAACATGGACGATAAATAGTTTAGACAAGAAGACAATAGAAGCTTTCGGAACGTGGTGCTACAGAAGAATGCTGAAGATTAGATGGGCAGATCACATAACTAATGAGGAGGTACTGAATAGAATTCCGGAGGAGTTTGTGGCATAAGTTGAATAGAAGAAAGAATCGGTTGGTAGGACATGTTCCGAGGCATCAAGGTATCACCAATTTAGTATTGGAGGGCAGCGTGGAGGGTAAAAATCGTAGAGGGAGACCAAGAGATGAATACACTAGTAAATTCAGAAGGATGTAGATTTCAGTAGGTACTGGGAGATGAAGAAGCTTGCACAGGATCGAGTAGCATTGAGAGCCGCATCAAACCAGTCTTAGGACTGAAGACCACAACAACAACATCAATATTTGTATCATATTCCATTGAAATCGATCCTGGGGTTTGGGATGAGCTTTCAACCTGTGGCGCTCCTGGAATACGTATAGTATATGTATAAAATGTAGCTCCTCTCTATCAACAGATTTCACTGGTATTTCTATAGATATTTACCTGTAGATCTAGTGAATTTCTGCCTGGGGTTTCATTTTCACGGAGATAAATCTTTATAACGTCTTATCTCCCGATCTATCTGCTGCTCGACGACATAATTTTGGAGGTACATCCACTGGTACATGTGTCGACCATCTGGGAAATGTATTGTGAATAGAACTAGTAGTATTATGGAAGTAGTAAATGAAACGTCATTCATGATGCGGCACTTTCTCACGCATCCCAGTTTTTCGACGTAATGACTGCAGAACTAATTATCATACGGTGATGTATTTTCTAGGTTCATCCAACGGCATATGTAGGTAGTGTCAGCGAAATTTTTTGCGAGTAGTGGTAGTAGCAAATAAGTAACAAATTAAACGTCATGCCCCATGCGGCAGTTTTGCTACATGACCAGCGAAAATATAGTAAGCAACAAACATTTCTCCTCTCACGATTTTGTGGGGTCGTAAGCGAGAAAAGTATTTGTAAAGTCTGATATTACGTGCAAAGTTTGTCGCAAGTCTCTAAATGCCCGCATCCTCAAATACTGGATGACTAAAGTCTGGATACTGGATGACGTGTGTATTGGACCACAATGCTCCACGTCCATCCCCACCCCTTTGATAAGTGGGTGGTTTTTAACCCCAAAGTGGCTCAGTGCAGACAGTGATGTGCGTACCAAGCCTAGATGAAATCGGTCCAGTGATTTAGGAGGAGACGAGGAACGTATACAGAGTGTCAATTTTATGGTGACACACCGAAAAAACTCGAAAAATAAGCCTCACACGAAAAAATGCGTAGAATCCAAAAGTGATTATTTTCGAAGGAGACATCTGCTGGTGCTAAAATTAGCCCGCCACCCCAGCCACTTGGGGGTGGGGCGGGAGGCAACTTTAAAATTTCAAATGGGAGCCCCATTTTTCATTGCGGTATCGGATGCTACATAAAAAACTACGTACATTTCGTCTTAAACATTTGTTTTGGTGGTTGTTAGTTGGCGCTGTAAGTCAAGAAAATCCATGTTCTCATTGTTGAGTGGAGAAAGGTTATGGATAAATAAAAAATACTTATTTACTTCGTAAATTTTGATTCGCTAAAACTAAAACTCTTCCTCTCTTCGTATAGGGTGGGGTTTGAGAGAGAGGAATCAGAGATTTACAAATGTTGAACCAAACACTGTATCAATTTTTTCCGCAGATTCCGATAAGTTTTGTTTGTTTCGTAGTCATGAGGCCACACAACTTTTACTTATCAAACAAATCATCTGAATAGCTAACTAACTAACCAAACATCCTACTTCCTATCGAGTGAACTCATTTTTTATTTAGCCGTAACCATTTTCCACGCAAAAGTGAAAACATGGATTTTCGTGAATTACAGTGCCAACTACCAAGAATCAAAACAAATGTTCAAGACAAAATGTACGTAGTTTCATATGTAGAATCTGATTCTGCAATAAAAATTGGGGGTTCCCATATAAAAGTTTAAAGTTACCTCCCGCTAATTTTAGCACCAGCAGCTTTGGATTCTACACATTTTTTAGTGCAAAGCTTATTTATCGAATTATTCTGTTTTGTCAACTTAAAATTTATACCCTGTATACATACATATATATACGCATACGTACATGCATTTTTATAATCTGTATGAATTCGATAGCGCCTGTTGTAAAAACTTCTAGGTTATCTTTTTACACAGAAAGACATTTATTCCTGTTGTTTAGATAATATGAAATTAGAAACAGAATGCAAAAACATTTGCTGAATGATTCAAACAGTGCTGGAAAGTGATTTGCGGGAAATCATGAAGAAGGGCTTCAATTCTGGGTCCACTCCTGTTCTTTATATATGTGAATGACCTTCCATTTAACTTTCAGCGAGAAGAACTGATACCTTTTCCAAACGGTGTCGTTATTATAATACATCCTATTAGAGAGAAAATAGCAAAATAAATAGTTAACGATATTCTGCAAATAACTGTTAAGTTGTTCTCTCAGGGGGCTCCCCCTGAATTTTTTTACTCTGGTTTATACAACAAACAGTCATAACAACAATTACTCTAACATACGAACAAGAATCGATAAAGTAGTCCAGATTTATGGGTGTACATGTTGATGGCAACTTCAGCTTAGAGAAACATGTTAGTGAGCTGCTGAAACAATGAAGTTCAGCTAGTTTAGCTCTTCTTATAATTGCTAGTCTCTGAAACAGGCGAATCAACCTCATAACGTTTGTTACGCATTTCCACTGAATAGTATGGAATAATTTTCCGGGGTAGCTCGTCAGGGTACACAAATTTGAGCAGTAAGAGTAATATGTGGTGTCCTCGTGCAGTCGTCTTGCAAGTACGTGATCAAAAAGTCAGTATAAATTTGAAAACTTAACAAACTACGGAATAATGTAGACAGAGAGGTAAAAATTGACATACATGCTTGTAATGACATGGGGTTTTATTAGAACAAAAGAAAACAAATTTCACAAAATGTCCGACAGATGGTGCTGGACAACATAACGTCAGTGACTGCGTATGACAATCGTGTATAAAAGAGCTGTAATGAGAGGGAGAATCGTAAACTCGATCCTCCTCACCTGCTTGTCTCCCCCATCCTCTCTCCCTGCGCCTGCTGCCGCTCCTGTATTCCCACGTCCCACCCAGTCTCCATCTCTCCACCCTCCTTACCCTCTCGCAAGGTGGCTTCCGCCAGCTCCCCCTCCCTGATGATACCCTCCTCCCCTCCATTTACCCCTCCTGTCAACTTTGATCCTCCCCTCCCACTTCCTGTGTTTTTTCCTTTGGGCACCCTCCCTCCCTTCTCTCTCCTTTTCCCCCCATCCCCCCCTTCTCCACCCCTCTTCCCATGGGCTTCCCTTCCCCTTTCCTCCCTTCCTTCCTCCCACCGGTCTCCCCTGCCCTTGGCATCTCTGCTCTCCCCTCTCCGTCTCCCACCCCCCTCCTCCTCTCTTGGCAGGTCCCTCGACTCGTACACACTCAGTGAACATTCGCGCACCGGAGATCAATGCCTCGTGTTTGTGTGTGTGCCGTCGTTCGTGCTCAAGTGTTTCAGTGTTATTCGTTTTGTGCTCCTCCGTTCGCGTGTGACACTTTTCGTCTCTGTGTGTGTCCAAGTGTCTGAACAAATTTTATCTTGGACTCTACGTCCGTGAACGGCTCCATGTATCTTAAAAGTTTGTGTCTCCGTTTACATGTCCACCGTATTTTTTCTCTAATTGTCTTCATTTGTATCTTTTGTATTCGCTGTGGCCAAAGAGAGGCGTACTATGCCGCTGATGGCCTGCCTGTACCATGTTTAAAAATAACAATAAAGAAAAAAGAAAAAGAGGGAGAATCAGATGCGCCAGCAGTTGCAGCATGTTGACGTTAACTGAAAAGGCGCTTTTAGTGAAGCTCGATTGTCAAAATGGGGAATGTGCTAGTTCAACGTTACTATCCTATCGCCATAGGAAGAGGATTCGAACGGGTAAACGTCCGTTGACAAATGCGGCTGTGGCGAGAATGATTTCGGAGTTCGAAGCCAGAGGTTGTTTAGACGATAGACCCCGTAGTGGCCGACCGATTACAAGACGTAATGCTCCTGAGACAGTTCAGGAAGAAATGGAGACTTTAGCGGGTTCGTCTATGCACGGGGAAGTCAGCGCCCGTGCAGTCGCACGTGGCACCGGCATTCCATACACTACTGTTTGGTTGGCACTTAGGCGTACCCTCCGCTGCTATCCGTACAAAATCCATCGGCATCCATCTGGTGATTTAGTGAAGCGGTGGGCATTTGCGGTTTGGGCGTTTCAAAAGATGGCGGAAGATGACGATTGGTTAAGTAACATGTTGTGGACTGACGAAGCTCATGTCACGTTTGAGGATCTGTCAACGCCCACAACTGCAGAATTTGGGCTACCGAAAATCCCAGAACTGTCGTGGAAACTCCATTGCACGACGAGAAAGTCACGGTCTGGGTTGGATTTACCAGATCTACCGTTATCGGGCCTTTTTTCTTCGAGGAAATGCGTGATTCTGGTTTTGTAACTGCTACCGTGACGGGTGAGAGGTACGCCGATATGTTACAGAATCGCATCATCCCCAGCCTGGCTGATAATGACCTGCTGGAACGTACGATGTTTATGCAGGATGGCGCTCCATTCCATATTGCTAGACGCGTGAAAGATCTCTTGCGCGCATTTTAGTGATGATCGTGTGTTCAGCCGCCACTTTCGTCATGCTTGAACTCCCAGGTCGCCAGACCTCAGTCCGTGCAATTATTGGCTTTGGGGTTACCTGAAGTCGCAAGTGTATCGTGATCTACCGACATCTCTAGGGATGCTGAAAGACAACATCCGATGCCAATGCCTCACCATAACTCCGGACATGCTTTACAGTGCTGTTCACAACATTATTCCTCGACTACAGCTATTGTTGGGGAATGATGGTGGACGTATTGAGCATTTCCTGTAAAGAACATCATCTTTGCTTTGTCTTACTTTGTTATGCTAATTATTGCTATTCTGACCAGATGAAACGCCATCTATCGGACATTTTTTGAACTTTTGTTTTTTTTCGTTCTAATAAAACCCCATGTCATTCCAAGTATTTGTGTCAATTTGTACCTCTCTATCTACATTATTCCGTGATTTATTCAGTTTTCAAATTTATACTGACATTTTGATCACCTGGTACTTCTTGAATAATTTACGCCTTTTAACTGCACTTTCACAATACATATATTCGGGTCTGAACTCCATCATATATAAATCCATCGCAATTCGAAAAGCGCAATGATGTTCGTATCTACAACATAAGAAGAAAAAAATTACTCTTTTGCCTATTATTAAAGCTGCCTGAGGCACAAGAACGAGTTCAATGTATGCTAAAAAAACCTTTTCTACCATTTGTCCTATAACTTAATTTGATTGATATCCAGCAAAAAGAAGTAGTTCTAACTGCAGTTGTATGATTAGGACTGAAAAATAGTCTGTTCATTAATGTTGAAATCAGTCATGTAGATAATCCTGAAATCTGATTCTTTACACCTTATTTCGAGAAAAATAATTGGCCAGATCATCGGTGGAATTTGTAACTGACTTAGTAAATATGAATGGAAACGAGAGAGATGTCCTCTTAACAGAAAATAATATCTGTAGACAAATTTTATGTTCAGTTATCACATGAAAAGGGCACAGACTGCGAAATCGTGGTGCGAGATAAATGAATCCGGTAACAGTGCAGGAGGACGTATTTTCACGTTCCCTCCGATTCATAAGACCGGAGTTATACACCACTAACAGGTTTTGCTTTGGTTAACAGACCCGCTCATTGGCAAAACGTCAGACAGCGTATCCACAGGTCAACGGTTCGATCGGGTCCAGGGATTTTTATCAGTCATTTCTCACGTCAGTCACCTTTGGCACTGTTAAGTAATATGAAAAGTGCCGAGCTGCAACCAAGCTTAGAGTCAACATTTAACTTTAGATTCCCAGGTAACTGAGTTCCAAGATCAGAAGGTGGCAACGGCACAGCACCTCCACTGTGTTTTTCAAACCAACTTTCCGCTGTATAACAGCTTTACCGATTTTCTTCTGGCTGTGAATTTAGAATGGCCGAGGAGGTATAGGTCATGTGTTCCAGGTCACCAATCAGATGGGAATGGGCCATTTTGGGCCACCGGTGTGGCCGTGCGGTTCTGGGCGCTTCAGTCTGGAACCGCATGACCGCAACGGTCGCAGGTTCGAATCCTGCCTCGGGCATGCATGTGTGTGATGTCCTTAGGTTAGTTAGGTTTAAGTAGTTCTAAGTTCTAGGGGACTGATGACCACAGATGTTAAGTCCCATAGTGCTCAGAGCCATTTTTTTTTTTTTTTTTTGGTCCGTTCCAGCAAAGAACGATAGCTTTTCCTGTTGACACAAATTACAGCTTCCAGATGGTTGACTATCCCTGTTTATACATGAAACTTATTTTTTGCTATACGACGACTGTATTCTCGCGCAGCACTGCGATATGGCATAGTTAGACGAATATGCTATAATTCCATTTGCGAGTAGTCGAAATTGATACCTTGTGGATACCATGTATCAGTCCCTCCTGACGATGCCGGAATTGGTTGTGGAAAATTATAGGAAAACGGAGATCGTGGGAGAGTCGTGCTGTAGAGGGGTGCTGGTAAATGGAGGACTGTGAGTACGGATCGTCGGCGGTGCATCGATAGCCTTGTCGTTCCAGCACTTGCCCACCAAAGTCACAGTGTGAAACAGTGTTCTAATCCGCCAGGATACTTTGGGTCAAATTTTGCCTTCATGACCTACGATTTCTCTCTACAAGTTCTCGCGCAGACAAAAATAAAGCACTCATGGAGCACCAAATAATCATTATTCCCATGGGTAACTTGCTATTGAAACAGTAAAGAGGAGAAATCACGATGTACACAAAGTATTCTCATGTCCTCCTTCAGACATCGTGAAGTGGCTTGCAGAGTATATATGAGGGATAACACACAATCATATTGCATTATTAAATATTTCTGATGTCTTCTAATAAAGCGTACGAGAAGTACCAAGCCAATGCCTTTAAAGAGGAAAAAGTATTAATGGTAGTTCAACTCGATTCGATAGACGGGTAACGACCAGTGTCACTTGCCCTTGCCCCAGGTCCAACTACGGAGAGCTTTGTGGCTTAATCGGAGAGAGCCGGAAGTCAGTATCTGTATCCCACCAAATATCTTCCCCTTGTGGTCATATGGTGGTGCTGAAAATATCTTCCACAGTTATGGATTCGAACGGGTGATAATCAAGTCGAACAACGCCACAAAAGTTTACACTTTGATCTGTCGTTACACACATGAAATAGCTGCGTGTAGTTCTAAAACCCAAATCACTCATTATTACTGTTTATCTTTCAAAACTCCCGTTATCATAAAGCAAAGTGGTCGTTGCATAAATGAGCCGACCTCTCGTTTTACAGCTACTGTGATAAAATCAACACAAATGTGGCCTGCAGGGATTTAATTTCATGCAAATAGAAGTGCCATAAATGTGCCTGGTACGAAGACGCGGTCGCTACTGAATCATACACAAAACTGGAATAATAATTTGTTTTGTTCTCATTAAATACTCTTTCAACTTAATTATCATACGTAATTAAAATTTCTGGTACATCTGTTAATAATTTCTGACAAATTGTCAGTTGTGGAGCACAGCGCGTGCTTATCGTATTAATGTATGATACGATCAGACTTGATTGCATTTTCTAAACGATTATTTACGTCGTCCACTGTTAACTGTTTCGGCTCTTCCAGTGTCTTTCCTGAATGGAAACAACAATAGAATCTGTGTCTGTCTACTGACACACTAGTGATGGTGACAAATCTTATAATTCAGTAGTGCAGACCTTGCTCGGTGAGATACCATCATTAAGTCCTACTGTAACATACTGTTATCTCTCATTCCACGCGCAGTACAGTGGCCGGATTTAGTGCCAAATGTACTTCAGCACAACAGTAACAGCTCCTAAAAACAGTTTTAAAGCTAAGGTTACAATAATCAGGAAATTACGTTTAAACTTGTTTTACTAGAAAACTTGGCAGTCTCACAATACGACACTTGCTTCACGGAGTGTTGGCTGATGTCATCTGTGGAACAATCACAGAGTGTGAATTACCGAACAATGGAGCAGTTAAGGCGATATACGAGGATGTTACTGTCATACCGGTTTACAAATTCATATTCTATGGAAGCTCGTGGTTTAGCAACTGGCTTTAATTATTTTTCACAGTATGCGAAAACATATTCTCACGCATCTTGTTATTGTCGAAGGGACTTCTAGGCAGGAGAATAGTGACACTTTGTAAGGACACGAGCTAGGACAGACATTCAATGTTAGACTGTGAGTCCGGAGATCTGTGCAGGTGGTAACCTTAATAGTGAGATAAGCTCGAATCAACTAGCCTTCCTAATCCACACATGCCTTGCTGGAATTAGTCCCCAGAGGCAAGCAGTCCCCCAAGATGCTATGAGGATGTCATGCCAGATGCTTCTTGGTATTATCTCTAACAGAGGTAACTCCAGTGGTACATTTCCTATAGCTGAGCTGGGCAATCACCTCTGCACTGACGCCAGTGGCACTATGCGGATCTCAGACATCCAGTTTACTTACTGTAACACGTTCTTATGTGGAGCATCGCTATCGTGCATAAAGCAACACCATTCTTCCGTATTCATCCAACTCAGTTGCCTTCTGTACCCTTAATTTGTTAAGAGTTTGCTTCGATAGACACTTATTGAAATATGGACTTACCGTACTTGCATCATAACTTTCTTCTAACTATTTTTCCTTTCTTATTCAATGGACATCTTTTGGTTCAAGAGTTATATACCATTTTATTGCAACAGGAACGAAATATTTGCTTCCCCTTGAATTCGCAGTGTAACGATTAGTGAGATGTACGTGCATGGCCGAACGACGTTAAATCATCTACAGTGCTCAACCGAATTCAAGGGACACTTTATACAAACCTAATCATTATCTATCATTGCCAAGCATAAGCTTTAAATTAGCCCCGAAGGTGCCTAGTACCTTCTTCTATAATCTCTGTAAAGGTACAAGAGTGTGGCGTCCTGCGACGTCAAGCTTGCGCTCGACAACGCTTCGGAAAGCAAGGGGTTGAAAAAACGGTCACAGCTCAGAAGTTCGTCTGACGTGTGAAGTAGGTTAATGATTCACACTGACACCAAACTTCGTCACAGGACGTGTTACATTATAGGAAAGTCGTCACAGCATCTTTTACCCACATTTTATCCCTTCGTTTGACGCCTGTGCGATGGAGGTTATTAACCGCGATTCCCGGCGTTGAATTCACGCTGTTTTCTTATGAGTGGCCGAGGAAAACATTCCAGACACACCGCCGTTAGCAAAAGTCACGAAAGGGGCTCGGGGTGCGGCATAAAGTGCATCAATTAAACCACTTCTTTCCCTGCGGCACTGATTCCACCGCATTTCGTGGCCACAAACGACAGTTCGATGTGGGCGACGTTCTCGACCAACTTTGTCACTGCTGATATTCTCGGACCTCTCTGCGCTTCTTTAGGGACACTTTTGAGCTACATCCCCATTAAACGTGATCTGTTCCGTTTGGAGTCGTAGAAAACTGCAGTTTTTAATTTCGTGTACAGACTGGAAACATTATGGTTCGTTCAAAATCATTAGACGAATTTTTAACGTGATTCCATCCAGAAAACAGTTCTTATGCCAACTGATCCGACCTACCTCGCGCCCTCCTTTAGGGAGTGCGACATTCACACCAGCATGAATAAAGCGGCAAGCGACCCTCTAAGAGATGCAGTTCAGGAAAATCTTCTGTGGCACCCTCTTACCCTTACTGGCTATTTTATAGACGTCTCTCTACAGAAACAACCTATAAAGTAATCAAAAGTACTGGCAGGCAGGCAACTGGTTATGCAGGGGTGCCAGTGGGTTGCCTACCTGCAGATGCCTCGGACTGCCTTACAAGTTGTTTCAGTACACCATCATGTTTAAAATTCTCATGAAATGTGGGCAGGCACCATCGAGGGTCTTCACAAAGTGGGTGGCCTTAGAGGCAGCCTTTGCCGTTTTATTCACGCACGTGTCAGTGTCGCAGCTCCACGTAATCAAGCAACATGCGGACATGAAGTACGAGGGATGAAAATGAGTAAGTATTTCTTCCTGCTATGTAACTTTAAAATTTTGTCGAATGGCTTTGGACGGTCCCTACTGTTTCCAGCCTGTACACGAGAGCCAAAATTGCGGTCGTCCTGCACTCCAAATTGGTCAGACCACGTTTAAAGAGAATGCAGCCCCACAATGTCCTTAGACATGAGCGTAAACGTCCGAGAGTGTCAGCAGTGTCCGTTTCTCGACAACGTCTTTCTTTTGCTCATCGCAATGCGAATTGTCGTTTGTGACCGCTAAATGTGTGAGACTCAAAATCCCAGGGAAAGTGGTAGCTCCATTGACGCCCTTTATGCCAGCCGCTGAGGTCTTTTCGTGCCTCTTCTCAGCGACGGTGTGTCTAGAATGTTTTTCTGGGCCACTCACAAGAAAACCGCATAACTACAACGCTGGCAGAGGCGTCAGAGGACGTGATGATATGGGGTAAGAGCTGCTGGGACGATTTTCCCATCGTGTGACACGTCCACGGTGGGGTTAGTCAGAATTGTGGTGAAACTTGGCGCCAATGTGAATCATTAGCCCACTTTACTCGTCACATCACCCTTTTCTTTGCATGTTCTGACACCATTCTGTCTGAGGTGTCGTCAAGCCCGAGGCTGACATCACAGGATCTCAGTCTTTTGCACCATCAAAGACGAACTTTGTACGCGACTTTTAGCTATATTTCAAACCTATGTGTCGCACGTGGTGAGAATCAAAAGCTATCGAAAATGTGATACCTTAATTGTGTGACGCAGTGTAGTTTTCATCGAAAATTGTTGGAGATGACGGGCCATGTTGTTACCAATATGACTCGGAAGGCAACAAACAATCGAGGCAGTGGAAAATTGCCACATCACGACAAATGAAGTGCCCTTACTATGTAAAGACCGACGTGACATTAACGTTTACTAGTTTTTCCGAGAAGAGTAGTTCACCATGAGCTCTCGTGAAGGTAGTGTTACATTCATGGAGATTTTCTACGCGGCACAGCATAGTCAGGTGGGTTGCCCAACTAGCAGGCGTTGAGCACCGACACGATTCCAAAATTCCGGATGGGCGCATTGTTTTGTAGTGGCTGTCAGGTGGATGGATAAAGAGTACCCAAAGACTGGATAGCTGCACAGGTCACACCACTATTCAAGAAAGGTAGTAGGAGTAATCCACTAAATTACAGGCCCATATCGTTAACCTTGATATGCAGCAGTTTTTTGGAACATATATTGTGTTCAAACATCTTAATTACCTCGAAGAAAACTGTCTGTTGGCACACAGTCAACATGGGTTTAGAAAACATCGTTCCTTTGAAACACAACTATCTCTGTACTCACATGAAGGGTTGAGTGCTATTGCCAAGGGATTTCAGATCGATTCGGTTTTTTTGGATCTCTGGTAGGCATTTGACACTGTACCACACAAGCGGTTTGTAGCGAAATTGCGTGCTCATGAAATATCGTGACTGGATTTGTGATTTCCTGTCAGAGAGGTCACAGTTCATAGTAACTGACGAAAGTCATCGAGTTAAACAGAAGTGATTTCTGGCGTTCCCCAAGGTATTGTTATAGGCCCTTTGCTGTTCCTTATCTATATAAACGATTTGGGAGATAATCTGAACAGCCGTCTTAGGTTATGTGCAACTGACGCTGTCGTTTATCGACTAATAAAGTCATCAGAAGATTGGTAATCCCAAAAATAAGGTCTCCTCTTTTTTTATAAGTAGATAGACCTGGTTATTTCTACAATGGTTTGCATCAGTTAACAGCTTGAACATTTAGCTATTTTTCGACATAATCACCATTTCTGTCGATGCATTGTTGTAGACGCTGTGGCAGTTTTTGTATGCCCATGTCATACCAGTTCGCCGCCATGCTGTTCAGATAGTTATAAACTGGCATGATTGGTGCTTGGTCTCAGGTGTAAAGTGGCATGCTCAGGTTTCGTTACCCGTGACAACTGAGTCCAGAAAGTTGTCCTGTTCGGCTGCAAGGTGGTGAAGAAATGCGCGGGAAGGATCAATTCCTTGCCGCATGTGGTCATCAGTCATCATGCGTGGCACCCATCTTGCGCACACCTTCCAGTAGTTCAACGTTTCTGTTAAAATTCTGTGAGCGCTGCTTCGGGAAACCTCAGGAACCAACGTGCAGTGATCATCCAGGGTGACCCGCCGATCTTCACGCAAGCTTCGCTCAACCTTCAACACTGTCTCCTCGGAAATTGACGGTCTCCCGCTCCTTTGTTCGTCGCGAATTTCGGTCCAGCCAGCTGCAAACTCTCTACACCACTTACGAACGTTTTCGATATGTATGCATGACTCACCATACACTTCCGTCAATTGGCGATGGCTTTCAATCGGCGCAGTGCCCTTTGCGTTCAAAAGCCTAATAACAGCTGGCAATTCGCACCTGCTGGTAACATTCAACGGGAGCTCCACTCTCAACGGCCGCCAAGCCAAGACTAAGCGCCTCAGTGGGGCGTGCGCATGTTTACACACAGCACGTGAAGCACTCTTCATAACAGTGTGACCAGCTGCCATATAAACAGAGTTCTGTACCTGTAAAAAAATAGAAGGCCTCACTTTTGGGATTACCCTCGTAAATACCTAGGTACTACAATTGCGAACAACTTAAATGGGAAATAACACATAGAAAATGTTGTGGGGAAGGCTAACCAAAGACTGCGTTTTATTGGGAGGACACTTAGAAAATGTAACAGATCTACTAAGGAGACTGCGTACACTACGCTTGTCCGTCCTCTTTTAGAATACTTCTGCACGGTGTGGGAACCTTACCAGATAGGACGGACAGAGTACATCGAAAAAGTTCAAAGAAGGGCAGCACGTTATGTATTATGGCGAAATATGGGAGAGAGTGTACTGAAATGATACAGGATTTGGGCTGGACGTCATTAAAAGAAAGGCGTTTTTCGTTGCGACGGAATCTTCTCACGAAATTCCAATCACCAACTTCCTCCTTCGAATGCGAAAATATTTTTTTGACACTGACCTGCTTAGGGAGAAACGATCACCACGATAAAATAAGGGAAATCAGAACTCGTACGAAAAGATATAGGTGTTCGTTCTTTCCGCGCGCTGTACGAAATTGAAATAATAGAGAATTGTGAACCCTCTGCCAGGCACTTAAATGTGATTTGCAGAGTATCCATGTAGACGTAGATGTAGGGTTCAGTATTCATAGGTCCATGTGGTATTTAGGCAGTTTGTACGCCCCGCCGAAAGCAGAAAGGAGTGAGCAGTAAGATGGAGATTCTGTGTGTCTACTTCTGGGGTCGATGTCCTGCTTGCTAGTACAACGACCTCCAGAGCTCGAGCCAGAGCTAGTGATAAAGCGCGGGTAAGATAACTTGGTGCCTGCGCAGAAGCGCATTCTCGTTCTGTTCTGGGTGACCCCACACCTCTGGTTCGAAGCGGCAATCGCCTCAGTTTGTTGCCTGTTACTGGCTGTGTGCTTCGTCTGTAGTGAATGAAACATTCTCTCCCCCCCTTTTCAAACGATTCTAAAGAAACTGTTCGTCAAAAAATTTGATACCGTAGCATCAAATAGCCTCGTTCGTCAGATCCATGATGAAAGGCCTGTAATTTTGTTAGTGTCGTAGTTACTATGACATTTCTGTATTAAGTACTGTACTTCGCGAAATCATAATAGTTCTTTGTAAAAAACAGAGGTGAGTACGATTTTTCGTTTGTTGGATGTCAGGCCATATACTGATGCTTACAAAATATAGATAACATATATAACTTTTCTTTAAACATGAAACGAGATCTATATCTATATTCATTCTGAAGAAAATGAATCTTATATAGTGCACTCACTTTCAATCATATACGTAAACAATAAAGTCAAGTGAAATTTTCATGACTTGCCTCATTTATCATCTAAACAGTTCGAGATATCGAACCGAGTTTTTGGCAAATGTTAGGATACAAAGCAGAGAGCGTACTGACATTTGGCTACTGCAAAAAATTGTTATCTACTGCACGGCTATAATCACACTTCATCTACTCGCGAAGGTCCAGTGTGAGCTGTAATTATTGTAAAACAGCGAAACTTGGTAGATAAGCTGATGCGTTACTGCGGAACCGATTTACACTGGACAAAAATTTGTTCCAATTTTCGCCACCGAGTGCAAATCTGGAACTGGATAGCATCTCATCGACGAATCCGGCGCTCATATTAAACAAACTGCGTAAGCAGTGATTAATAATAATATCAACATGATACCTTTCTCACTTGTTTGACCTTTTCTGCCAATGCCCTGTTCCTAATCCATCACATATGGAAACATTTCTGTGCCTCTTTCTTGCAATAATAGCATCAGATTTGCACCTGGAGGCGAAATATGGAAATATTATTTACAGTGTAAATCAGAAATCAGTTTCGCATTAACACATTAGAATATCTACAAAATTTCGCTTCCATATGATAACTACAGCCCACATTGGACTTCTCCAATTAGGTGCTCTTTAATTATAACCGCCCAGTACCATGATATGTGAAGATCTGGAGGTTAGTTCAATGAAGTAATGAAATTACGTCAAGGACCATGGATAACTGGTGAAACCAAAATTATTGTGGGTTCTTAGTAACTTAAGTCAGGGAATCACACTCTCATTTTTATACTGAGGTACAGCTTTTCGTAAACTGTGACTTACCCTCAATTGTCTGTGGAGTAATCGAATGCTTCAGGAAATCTGCCACAGCTGGAACTATACTGGCATATTGTAATGTGTCGTTGGATTTGTTAATTTTGAGCGCGGAAAAGGATAACGTTCTGACTGTCTTCTCAAGCCCAGGGTGGTAAACAGACATTCCACACAGCTATTAATTTTGGCCCTATCTCACAGCAATAAAAAGTGCTACTGTGACATTCCAAGAATGCATAAATTAATATTAATGACAAGTTTGGGATTTAACCTAATATGATAACACAATCTCTCCCTTTTTCGTATTACATTTAATTTACCAAAGCTCTCGAGAATCAAGTTGTAATCAATACGCAAGTTTAATTACTTCTTCTCTCAATAAATCAGTTAATATTTAAACCTTGAATATGTAATTAATCAAACTATATTTATGTGAAAATGTTATCAGTTGAAACAAGTAAATCCTTAGCAGTGAGAATTACACCTACGTCATAGCTGTACAATGAACTAAGTTCGGGGAGGATGAGTTTATCAGACTCATTCTCATGTACTCATTGGAGTGTAGGTTAGTAATTAGGCCTTGAAGTTCTCAAGCGTACGCATGTTGTAGTATGCAACTCTCGCAAAACTGGACTCAAAATTTAATTCTGCTAGTTACCAAACGGCAACTGCAGTGGCGTTGTTTCCGTGACGGATCTGAAATCGCTAATTCCCTGCTCTGGCCTTGACTGAAAGTAATCAGTCTCAAACACTATGCGTTTGGTGTAACGTTCAAATTTCCCTAGTCGAAATTAATAGCAATTGCACACTCGCTCTGGGTTGAAGCGACGTACGCAAAATTCAGCCAGAAGAGATTCCCGCAGGAATATTTACCTATCGTATTACGTTTGTCGCCATGATACGTGAAGCGTACCGCCCTCACTTCGCAAACGTAGAGTAGCGTCAGAGTAGCACTTTACCACACGCAGGTGTTGGCCTGCCGCTAGACGTGAGCGCCCGCTCTCTCTGTCTCTGTATCTTAATTGAGTTCTCAAAGTGCTTCTATATGATGTTATCATCCCCACCGTATTCTACTACGTGACACGTGTGGCTTCAGCCGACCGCTCCCACGTTAAAGGTAAGTTCTTATTTTTCTTGCCGGGGTGTCCACTCGTTACTGTACTCTGGCCACTTACTTGCTTTTCGGCCATGTTTATTCTGATAAATATTATGTTGATTTTCCCTTATTTCTATCTGCAGTGCACCCAGGCTTCCTTTTGTTAAAACAAATTGAGAAGTTCCAATGTCACTAGCCACATGCCCTGTCCGTTACCAAGCTGCGTTCACTTTGTTGTATTACTCATGCCCCTGTCGTTAAAAGGGCATATCGTTTGTTATTCCGTACATGAGATGGCTGTAAATATTTCCTTTTGTCAATAATACCGTTATTTGCTGGGGATTTTATTCGGTATCGTCGTTATGCAGCTTATGTAAGGCCCGAAAATGTGGACACCTTACAATAATAGTGAGGTCAAATTGTATGAACTGCATTATGTTCTTCCAAAAGAAGCTAATTTTACCACTGAAACAGGAGAAAGAACGGGTTTACAAACCAGGCGAAAACAAATCGCTTCTTGGGTTGCAATGCCCGCGTAATCCTGTAATCCATTGTATTTTTAATTATAAATGGTTGACTTCTCCAATAATTGGTCATTCTGATATAGCCTGTTGATATGATCGTTTCCATAATCGCTAGTCTTGCGATATTGTCGTTTGTATAAAGGGACTTACACATCCCCTACTGCACTCTCCCATCGTCTTGAGAGACTCCACAACTACCATCGTCTCCTCGCCTAAGCACGTCGTCTGCAAAGCTTGCCACCAATTGATATTATATGCATTCTACACCCGTCTTCGAATGCTGCAAATCGCCTACCAGTTCATCGCTCTGCAGATAGACTCAGCTCTTCTTGCTGATGTAAACTTGCCTGATTGGAATTCTACCACAAAGCTATTACTATTTAAATATTGTGGTGAACGTACTGTACACATTTTGTTCAGTAATAAGTGTTATCAACTGTTACTCTGAACTGCCACTCAGTAGTTGTGTTACTCGCTTTGATAGAACTGACAAAATATTTTTATGCGTGCACAGTACAGCAGGTACCACCCATTATTAAATGGAAGCGCTGAAAGTGTTACGTGGGGAACTGTAGCGGAATTTCAGCCTACTTTCAGAAAAGGAAGTTTTGGCTCCCTTGCCACGACAACACTTATGGCTACAATGCATTGGATCCCAGTGGTTTTGGCAAAGCAAAATGTTAACGTTGCCGTATCAATACCTTTTAGCACATCTCACAAGGGGAAGCCACAACGTTGGGATAACAGATTTATTTCAAACTTTGTAAACTCTTAGTAGGCCATTAAAACAATATGACATCAAGTAGTAAGGTGCATTACTCTGGCAATTCCGATAAAGTGGCAAGAGAAGTTTTACGTGTATATCATGAACCTGATGTATCTGTGCCAAGTTGCCGGACGTCAGAGTTCATGGTGATAAAGTGGTTAGCGTTCGAGCTTCGTAACACTAACATTAATGACGATTCGACGCTCGCAGATAATTAATTGTTAATTTGTATTGTCTCATCACTACTCAAATTATTTAATGTATATTATATTTCAGAGGTAATATAATGAATAAACAAGTATATCTGCATGGAGTGTTAGTGAATTTCATGTTATTTGACGACGTACTCTTTGAAGCAGGCAAAAAGGAATACAAACGTCTCAAAAATGAGATCGACAGGAAGTGTAAAATGGCTAAGCAGGGATGGCTAGAGGACAAATGCAAGGATGTAGAGTCACATAGCACTAGGGGTAAGATAGATACTGTCTACAGGATAATTGAAGAGACCTTTGGAGAAAAGAGAACCACTTGTATGAATATCAAGAGAACAGCTGGAAACCCAGTTCTAAGCAAAGAAGGAAAACCCGAAAGGTGGAAGGAGTATATAGAGCGTCTATACAAGCGCGATGTACTTGAGGGCAACATTATGAAAATGGAAGAGGATGTAGATCAAGATGAAATGGGAGATAAGATACTGCGTGAAGAGTTTGACAGAGCACTGAAAGACCTAAGTCGAAACAAGGCCCCAGGAGTAGACAATATCCCATTAGAACGACTGATAGCCTAGGGAGGTCCAGCCCTGACAAAACTCTACCATCTGCTGAGCAAGGTGTATGAGACAGGCGAAACACGCTAAGATTTCAAGAAGAATATAATAATTCCAATCCGAAAGAAAGCAGGTGTTGACATATGTGAAAATTACCGAACTATCAGTTTAACAAGTCACGGCTGCAAAATACTGACGCGAATTCTTTACAGACGAATGGAAAAACTAGTAGAAGCCGACCTAGGGGAGATCAGTTTGGATTCCGTAGAAATGTTGGAACACGTGAGGCAATACTCACCGTACGACGTATCTTAGAAGAAAGATTAAGGAAAGGCAAACCTACGTTTCTAGCATTTGTAGACTTGGAGAAAGCTTTTGACAATGTTGACTGGAATACTCTCTTCCAAATTCTGAAGGTGGCAGGGGTAAAATACAATTTGACAGAATCCAGAAGTCAGTTATAAGAGTCGAGGGACATAAAAGGGAAACAGTGGTTGGGAAGGGAGTGAGACAGGGTTGCAGCCTATCAACGATGTTATTCAATCTGTACATAGAGCAAGGAAACAAAAGAAAAAATTGGAGTGGGAATTAAAATCCATGGAGAAAAATAAAAACTTTGAGGTTCGCCGACGACATTGTAATTCTATCAGAGATAGCAAACGACCTGGAATGACAGTTGAACGGATTGGACAGTGTCTTGAAAGGAGAATATAAGTTGAACTTTAACAAAACCAAACGATGATAATGGAAAGTAGTCGAATTAAGGAGTTTTGCTATTTCGGGAGCAAAGTAACTGCTGATGGCCGAGGTAGAGAGGATGTAAAATATAGACTGGCAATGGTAAGGAAAACATTTCTGAAGAAGAGAAATTTGTTAACATCGAGTATAGATTTAAGTGTCAGGAAGTCGTTTCTGAAAGTATTTGTATGGAGTGTATCCATGTATGGAAGTGAAACATGGACGATAAATAGTTTAGACAAGAAGACAATAGAAGCTTTCGGAACGTGGTGCTACAGAAGAATGCTCAAGATTAGAGGGGTAGATCAAATAACTAATGAGCAGGTATTGAACAGAACTGGGGAGAAGAGAAATTTGCGGCACAACGTGACTATAAGAAGGGATCGGCTGGTAGGACATGTTCTGAGTGATCAAGGGATCACCAATTTAGTATTGGAGGGCAGCATGGAGGGTAAAAATCCTAGAGGGAGACCAAGAGATGAATACACTAAGTAGATTCAGAAGGATGTAGGCTGCAGTAGTTATTTCGAGATGAAGAAGCTTGCACAGGATAGAGTAGCATGGAGAGCTGGATCAAATCAGTCTGTGGTCTGAAGACCACAACAACAAACACTATTTTTAATTACATTTGATTATTAGAACAAACATATTTGTGATCACCGAAAAGTAAATGAAGAAACGCATAGAGTGTTCCTGAAAATGTAATCCTGACGCGATTCGCGAAATCCCTTACACGCGCAATCTGGTAAGCTACCCGTACCTACTTTGCACCTCGACGGTTCGAGCTGCAGACTCAGAGGCAGGCCTGCGTAGCGGTGAGATGTTGGTAATGTAGCAAGAACGAATACTGCAGGTGCAAATGCTTTTAATATCGCCGAATTTATAGTTACACTATAAAAATTCTGGCTTGAGCGGAAGTCTATAGACTCAATCGCGTTACCTCGAACGGTAACCACTTGCCCACCACGAACTCTAGTTAAAAGTCCGGCACCTGGCACCTGGCGACATACACATAAGTCACCTAACAGACGCGTAAAATTTTTCTTGTTTTTTCTCTGAATCGCCAGAGTAGTGCACGATACTACTTGCACAATATGTTGTTTTAACGGCCTACTATAGGTGTACAAAGTTTGAAGTAAATCTGTGATCCCAACGACGTGGCTTCCCTTGTGAATTTGTTACTTTTCCGATGCCTCAGGACGAATAACAGCAAGAAACGGAAGTAACTTCAGGACAAAGACGGGGCCAATGAAAATCAACGAACAGTTCATACCGTAGCTCGAAAAATCACGGGTTCTGCTTAATCTTTCTATCACCTCAGGCTTTAGCGACCTTATTTTGGTACGATCTCTTAGGGTTGGTACAACAGATTTCAATAACAAAAATAACTGAGCTGGACGCCCCCTCATAAGGCGAGAGGTGGAGCACGTAATTCACCCAGAAACATTGTCCAACTTTGTCGTTTTGGTGTTCCAGGTGTTATGGTGTGAGAAACAATAACATTGCTTGGGCATACCGACTTTCAAATCTTTCTGCGTGGTACACTCACCGATCAGCGTTATCATAACATTGTACTTCTTCTCCATGTGCGTCTTTCCAGTGGTGTGTATTCAGCTATGACTTGGAACGAGTGGATATCTGGGGAACGCAATGGCTTACCCGTTCCCCCGAGATAAATGCCATCGAGCAAGTGCGGAATGCGTTGAACGGACTTACTGTACCACATCCATATGCACCAGTGACCATCCACCAGTTTCCAACCGCTAGTTGAGTAATGGAAAGCCCTACCAAAAGAACTCCTTAGCAACTTTGGGCCAGCATGGGTGCACGCATTGCGTCCCTGGTCCTCACACCCTATTAACAGTCACGTCTTGCCGTTTGCTATGTCCAGGGGAACATCCTGAACCGCAGTGCATTGAGTGTATTTACTGTCTTAGAATAAAAGTGTCATTTTCGTTGGCTTAATTGCGTGTTTCTTTCAGTTACCTTCTCTACTATACTTCAGCAGTTCATCTTACGTATGGTTCTAGTTTCATCGAGCTACGTTATCTGTCAGCGACACATCACGCGAAAGTTACTTTCATCGTTAAGTTTTGCACATAATTGCATAAAACGGCAACTAATAAATAAATAAAAATGACAGTCGCAATTCAATCCCATCCTTAACCGTTCGCCCCGCGACCAAGTGAAATGCAGATCTGTACAGATTTGGGCAGATTTGTTCAGGTAGGATAAGTGGTACGGTGACGCTATTTCATCCTAGGTTTCACAACTCTGATTCATCTTCTATATCTCTATTACAGTCAGTTTAATAAAATTTCCCGTGTTTATTATACACGTATTTTTGGTTTAATTTTCTTATTTCCGAATCATATAGCTTGCAAGCTGCTTAACAGCTAATCTGATTTATACCAGTTATTCTAATACACTATTGGTTACTAAAATTGCTACACCAAGAAGAAATGCAAATGATAAACGGGTATTCTTTGGACAAATATATTATACTACTACTGACATGTCATTACATTTTCACGCAATTTGGGTGCATAGATCCTGAGAAATCAGTACCCAGAACAACTAGCTCTGGCTGTAATAACGGCCTTGATAAGCCTGGGCATTGAGTCAAACATAGCTTGGATGGAGTGTACAGGTACAGCTGCCCATACAGCTTCAACACGATACCACATTTCATCAAGAGTATTGACCGACGTATTGTGAAAAGCCAGTTGCGCGGCCACCATTGACCAGACGTTTTCAGTTGGTGTGAGACCTGGAGAATGTGCTGGCCAAGGCAGCAGTCGAACATTTTCTGTATCCAGAAAGGCCCGTACAGAACTTGCACCATGCAGTCGTGCATTATCCTGCTGAAATGTAGGGTTTCGCAGGGATCCAATGAGGGGTACAGCCCCGGGTTGTAACACATCTGAAATGTAACGTCCACTGTTCGAAGTGCCGTCAGTGTGAACAAGAGGTGACAGAGAAGTGTAACCAGTGGCACCCCATACCATCACGCCGGGTGATTCGCCAGTATGGCGATGACAAATACACGCTTCCAATGTGTGTTCACCGCGATGTCGCCAAACATGGATGAGACCATCATGATGCTGTAAACACAACCTGGATTCATACGAAAAAATGACGTTTTGCCATTCGTGCACCCAGGTTCTTCGTTGAGTACACCATCGAAGGCGCTCTTGTCTGTGATGCAGCGTCAAGGGTAACTCTCCGAGCTGATAGTCCATACTGCTGCAAACGTCGTCGAACTGTTCTTGCAGATGGTTGTTGTCTTAAAAAACGTCGCCATCTGTTGACTCAGGGATCGAGACGTGGCTGCACGATCCGTTACAGCAATGCGGATAAGATGCCTGTCATCTCGACTGCTAGTGAGAACGTTAGGATCCAGCACGGCGTTCCGTATTACCCTTCTGAGCCCACCGATTCCATATTCTGGTAACTGTCATTGGATCTCGACCAACGCGAGCAGCAATGTCGCGATACGATTAACCTCCATCGCGATAGGCTACAATCCGACATTTATCAAAGTCGGAAACGTGATGCTAGGCATTTCTTCTCCTTACACGAGGCATCACAACAACGTTTCGCCAGGCAACGCCGGTCAACTGCTGTTTGTGTATGAGAAATCGGTTGGAAACTTTCCTCATGTCAGCTCGTTGTAGGTGCCGCCACCTGCACCAACCTTGTGTGAATGCTCAGAAAAGCCAATAATTTGCATATGATAGCATCTTCTTCCTGTCAGTTAAATTTCGCTTCTGTAGCACATCATCTTCGTGGTGTAGCAATTTTAATGGCCAGTAGTGTAAAGAACGTTTGCAACCCAGTTATCACCTCTAATAACCAAATGAAATACGATTTATTCTTGTGCTGGGTACAGAGTCAGTTAGTCTTTGTTGGAGGACAATTCTTCACCTCTGAATTATAGCCTTACTTAAAAAGCAGCACAGTCATTTACACATCCACATTACACCAGACCTCCTTGCTCAAACAGCACAGAGATTGTCAGGAGATGCTGTTTCTTCCTGTGTTTTACAAAACTGTCAAATTTCAAGCACAGCTATGGCTTGTTGTTGGAACTAGTTCGTAGTTTGTGGCGTATCCATTGCACACGAGCCGCACCAGTCAAACATCGTCACTCGCATCAGGTCGATACTATGTGAGGTTCTGCAGCGTATCGGTGTATCTCGAACCGGTTCGAACGCGAGTGTCGTTTGCTCAATCTTATTACACGCACCGCAGCGTAACTGTGTTACAACAGTTCTCTCAGCGGTACGCGGGGTGAATGCAAAGTTCAGGCCACTGCCGTCCCCGGAGGATCCAATACAGACTTTCCATGAATGAAATTCCGTACTATGATCCAAAATTACACGCTTTTAAACTAATCCCTTCGTACATAACGTGTTTATTGACCAGGAACGCCCTGGAAACAGGTTTTCAGGACACATTTTATCGCTACTGTGAAACAAGATCTTATATGTTTAATCGTCTGCGTCATCACACTGCTAAGTTTCATTGAGCCCCGCAGCCTCACGACAAAGGTCTCTAAAAGCGTTTTAAGCTGACATTTTCATCCAGTGGCGGCGGTGTACATTCCAGGGTCTAGTTGGGACTGTAGACTCACATGGCTGTAAGTGCTTATGATGAGTTTCAAAGACGTAAGAATCAAATAAAACTAATATCATTATGTTTTATCGGGCCATTATCGTCCGCACAGAAAAACATTGGCAGCATCGTTAAAGGGTATCGTTTCTCTGCGTGAATGTTAGAAACTTCGACAGACTTTCATTAAGATCATCTGAATCTATTCTTCGGGTGTTTATACGTCAAGTAGTTTTGTGGACAATTTTGTCTAACGTCTGTAGTTTCCACTGCACCAAGAATTAAGCTTCATCTAACGGGATCAAAGAAAGAACGACGATGCCAGCTACAAAGAATGAGTTAGGCCATAGAATCAAAGAACTGGACTTTATTGTAGTCGCTGTCATCAGCAGGCTAAGTGAACGACTGCCAACTGCTGCCCGTCTCTGGCTTCTTACGTCCAGTCTCTTTCTCCTTTCGCTAACACTGGTTGTGAAGATCTGAAATTGTCATATTATGGTATTCCCACTGCACTATAGTCTCGTGCGCATGCGAACCCCCCTTGAGGAATTTCATTTATCTCGCACTAATTCTATTTTTAATATTGCACTTTTCTCAAAAACTGGATGTCGTTGGCAATGGGATCGAGGTTCACACATTTAGTTATTTGTTGTATTCACATAGCCTCGTATACGGTCTGCTCTGCGTCGCGGTTATTGAGGGGAAATATCCCGATTTATTCGGTCGACTATTACAAAGTAAGTAGGCGCCCGCCATCAACTTTACAGCACAGCACGCATTCAGTCATTAACATGAGTTTGTATACAAAGACCAGCCCATGAACATGTACTTATTATGTACAGATAACTAGGATGATCAAAATTAATTTCTTGACAAACGTTTGAGGAGACGGAAGGCTGACATGCTAACGACACGCTACTAGGGAGCACGTTACCTTGTTTCGAATCGTTTACTTATTTTATAATACTGGCAATTTACTAGAGATTGCATATATCAGTCCATTTGAATACTGTATAAGTAAGACGAGAATTAAGGAAAATTGATTTTTTACTTGACAAAGATAACTCATTGTTATACATAATTATCACCACATGATATTCATGAAGTTCAGGAAGTACAACATGTTCATAGAAAATGCAACTATGAAATAAAAAATCTCAAGAACTGATCCTCTATTGAACACTAGTATAAATAAACTGAACGGAAAATTATAAACATACAAACTATCACTGCCTGGATTTTTCTATTCAGAGAGACAATGATAAATAGGAGGCATCACAAAGTCGAGTCACTCACTTGTCTCTTCACGACGAAGTTTTAAAGTAACTACTTTGCTGTGTTTTCTTATTCCAGAGATCAATGAGCAATCAATGGTGCCGGGGACATGCACTCAGCTGGCGGTGGTAATTCCACAGTCAGCGAAGTAAAAATCATTAAATTAGCTGCCAAAAGATTTTTTTACATCAGGTTATCATTTTACTCAGTATAATACGCTTGTTGATTATATTGAATGGATAGACTTGAAATTTTGGGACCCAGGACTTATGGAGGATTGGTGGATGAAATATCTGGAATAAATTTCGGAATAGGAAAATTGCATAGGATCCAACATGCATGGAGCTATTCATTTAATTCAGCGCTTCGCGATTTAGACTTTGAACAAGATGGTTTCATTCTAACACCGTATGGGATTGCATATGATGAGCAGAAAACCAAATTTGGTCTAACTCAAAGAGAAACAAAAAATGGCAAACTAATGGAAATTTCTCCCTCGTCTAGGTATTCATCCGACTCTACGCAATGTGGTCTTCTTTTTGAACAGCAAAGTTTTGGTCCAAAAAATATTGGGGGTCATGTGATAGCTTGAAGGACAATTTGCTGTAACTGCGGAAAAATAAAGGAAATTGAAAACTAAAGTGAGTTCCGCCTCCTGTAGCTATTCAATTCACTGCACACACTGTAATATTTCTTTCGGGCAGCTAAGCTTTGCTACAGAAAGAAATCTTTGAACATTTTTTGAAGTCAGACAGCACCGAGATTAATAGAAAGACAACTCGTCAAAAATATACGAATACTAGGAGTCTCAAATTATTAACTGGAGTTTAGGGGGTGGAGAATGTAGGATACCACAACATTCTACAGCAAAACATACAGGCACTGAAATAATAGATATCATCTTAAGTTCACAAATTAAGCTATTACATCACTATGAACAGCAAAACAGGGATCATGGAATGTCTACACTTATTGCTGAAAAAATGTATTTGCGATTCCCTTGAACCAACCTAGGTGCCATCAGTCCTCTCTGCCAGTGTATTTAAAAAGAAAGCCACCCATTCTTAGAATCCAGACACCAACAACAGAGTGCCTGATGGTGGCAAGCCCAAACAACCCACCTAGTTTGTTGAACCTTTTGCTTGCATGCCCATATAATCCATTATACACATTCCTTGTAAATCATGAGAATACTGACAATTTGTATTCGTCCACTTATTAAATATAATATTCTGTATGGCAGAGAGTGTCCGCAGCTCTTGGTCGTGCGGTAGCGTTCTCGCTTTCCACGCTCGGGTTCCCGGGTTCGATTCCCGGCGGGGTCAGGGATTTTCTCTGCCTCGTGATGACTGGGTGTTGTGTGATGTCCTTAGGTTAGTTAGGTTTAAGTAGTTCTAAGTTCTAGGGGACTGATGACCATAGATGTTAAGTCCCATAGTGCTCAGAGCCATTTGAACCATTTTAGCCACCCACCTAGTTACCAATAGAGGGGGCACTTGCCATTTGCCCTGGGTCAGAATACCAGCTACTCCCTGGGGATTTAGTGATCTAGCATTCGTCTTGTGACTGCACGGCGCTCGCTCTGGATTCTACGACTTTGTGCTACAGGGTTAGGTTGACAAAGGAAACATCCGATTCGACGAACTTTGACCAAGCTGAGGCACTTCAAGACGTCCTCATGCACGCATTAATCCGTACACAGAAACATACAAGGAAAAACTGGTACCAAGTGGGCTCTGTATGGCTTAGTGAATAAACAAAGCTACCTATTCTTTTATCCAGAAACGCAGTGTCTTTGCAGAAGATTGATAGAGAACGAGACACTGCTCACATGTTAAAATAAGAAATGCCCTTAACACTTATTCAAAGGATTTAACTGACTCGTTTCTTCACACTCTGCCTCAAGAAAACAAATGAACTGTGCCTATCCTAACTGGAGTGAGAACTGAAGTATTTCTCAATACATATACTTTATGCACATACTTCTCTTCCTGTAATGGAGGAGAACCTAGCTCCTCATGGACCTCAACATATGAACAATCGTACAAACAGATAGTATGACCAAAAAAAAAAAAATTACCCAAATGTGGTACAAAAAACACAAAAGCAATCATCATGCTGATAAATGGATAACGTGGAGTTCCGTAACTAACTCTGAGTATAAGAATTATTTTTACTTTTACACAAACCCTAGACAAAGGAAAACCGCAAGTTAGAGTAGTGAAACAGTTTAAGTTTACATTTCATCATATGATAAACACTCTGGAAATAATGAATTATGTTGTTACCCGAAGTAATGAGCATACTGACACAACAAAAATTTATACAGCGTGAAAATAACACCAGTCACTGTACATGAGCAAAGAAAGGAGAGGTAATGCTCAACAAAAAAATCATCAAACGTAATTGTTACTCATAATTGTTCCACATAATTACATATGTAATAATGATCTCTTAATACGACCAATAATCTCCAAAATAACTTGTACTCAACTAATCTGCAGAAAAATATAGTTATTAAAATAAACAACATCAGTTTAATGTCCACTAATTCCAATCATCCAATATCATAAATAACTACTCAAGAAACAAGTACGTGAACCATAATGGACATTTATAAGAAATATAACCAAGACACATAGAAATATATCTTCTTTCACTGGTATGTACCACAAAAAGGCGTACTCGGTGCAAGCGAATGTCTATACACTGACTTGAGTTACACAGAAGAAAATATGAGGTACACAGTCTGAAATTAATGTTAGAACATGCACTTCCCCAATATTTTTCTACAATTTGGTATTTTGTGCAGTTCCATATATATTGTGACAAAAGAAAAGGATTTGAAGCTCAAATCAGCCTAGAACGATACTTGACTCGTTAACAACGAATGTGATCACCTGCTATTAAAATTTGTGTGATGTTTCATGTTCTAGTATCAGGTATTGATAATACAAAAGATCATTACACTTAAATATATGTTATCAAACCACATAAACCGTTGTATAGCAGCTGTGGGGAAACAATATGTGTGTTATTATTACTACCACCCTTACTTATGTTAACTATATACTACAAATATACATCTCTATCTACAACTACACGTAATGCTGATACCCAAAAAGGCTACTATGGAACATCGTAGTTAATAGTTAATCTCCATACCATGCTGCAACAAGCACATTAACTGATTGATCAATTTATCTACCCTCTCGTTTCTACTTTCTCCTATGTACAGCAGATCTTCCCTCATGATTGCCAGTGATCGCCTCTTTTTCGAAGCTCGCCATTTTCCATTGAACAGTGTACATGCGTATCATTTACGTCAAACATCTCATCAGACAACAAGCTATAGGACAGAAAAGAACAACGACTGAGAATACAATACAATATTTCACACTGACATAATAGATCTAACACAGTAGCTGCATTAATTTGAATAATCTCATCCAGCATCAACTATATTACATCCTAAGTTAAGTTATCTACTTCAAACACCTTTTAACCTCTTACATCATTTCTTTCATCAGCTGGAAGGGTTCTCCTTGTTACTTACTCACCTGAAACGTTCCACTTCCATAGTGGGTATTGCCACTATCAGTCACACTCAGTCGCTCTTCGTAAGCTTCAGGTGGTTGTAGATCAGGATCTGTTGTTCATCGTGAGAGTATTATGCAGACAACGTATTGGTATTCTGTAAAATAAAAATGATCTCATTTTGTGCACTCCTTCCATTCAGCTCTTAATGATGTACTTTCACTGTCTACGTTAGTTCATCCATTACTTTCACAGTACCAGTTACCCATACCACACAAACACACTAAGTATAGTATATTCATCATGATTGACAAAGTCAACAACATCTCTCTGTCTCTATACCTAAATATATCATCGCTGGCACAGAACTGACTGCTACCAGCCATTTCTTCTTATCTCAGCCTCAGCATACCTTCACTCCAGCACTTCAGATTGCCATGATCGTCGTATTTCTCCAAATTTACCATGTAACAATCACGAACTCCGACGCTGGGTGAAACATTACGGCATATAGAAGTATTCATACCACTAGCTAGCTTTCTAAATTCCACTCATAGGACCAATAATTTCTTGTTATTCTTCAAGCATGATACTTCCTACGACGTCTACAGTCTCCTTAATCTGCTTCACCCAGTATACGGCTAATATCCATCAGCAATATGTCCCAAAATTATCTGAATTTACTGTTAATGAGAAACAAACAATTTTGACTATGTCATTAGATGAAAGAAAATGCCTAATCGATGTTTGCCTGCAATGGGGATTGCCTACTTAGTGGTCATGACTAACTTACTCTGTAAATACTTTCACATTTGTAGTATGGTGCACGCCACAAGATCTTTTTGAACAAACAGTCTGCAGATCAGTGATATTATTTTGCACTCTCGTCCATACTCAAAACACTCCACAATAAATGTTAAAAATTTATTAACAGGAAATTACGCTTATTAGATGGTTGGTGTACTTGCACCGAAACCTCCTTTCTTCTACGTCGTTCTTTCCCATAATTTAAAATCTTGCAGAAAGAGGTCACAACAAGCTAAGCATTTGGGGATTGGAGCATCTTACGGTCTCTGTAAACTTTTGTCCAATAAATAATATATGTATTTAGCGAAGCTGCACACTACCACAAGCAACACTAGTTAAGTCCAGGAGTAATTTCTCTGAGACTTATTGAGCACAGGGCTCTCGAGTGCAGTGTTACAAGGGAGCAGCACACCACTTCATGTGAAAGTCGTAGAACAGTATAACACCTAGACTGGCTCGTGAGCTGTCCAATGGAAATGAAATTCTCGTATCAAATCTTCTGTGTGTATCAAAATTGGAGCCAACTAGCATGTGGGAACTGCTCATTGTGTCATAACTTCGAAGTCTGATAAGAAAATTTCTGTCCTTCACTTATATCTCAGTTTTCTTACATTATTTAAGCAACGTACATAATGTGTATGTTCAAATAATTCAGAATATTAATCAAGCATTTCCCTACTTGGGTGTATTATTCAAGGTAATATCTTCAATGTATTGATTTTAATGCTGAATTTAGTTTCACTGTAATACCCCTGTCTAACTTAAAATAGAACTACAGTTCGCCATGATAAATTTCTCATGTACTAATGCACATATTTAGATAAATTAAACATACTTAGTCTGCCATTGCAACTTTTCTGAACCATTTTGCAATTTCCACAAGGGGATAATTAACTGAACTACCAGATCATCATAGATTTACATTTGAGGTTTCTCTTCTATGTTTGTTAGATACCTACTTTCACACCATACTTTCGTTGCTTCAGTTTTTATGATGCAGATGATACTGATTAAGCAATTAACTAAGATTTTTGTATATTTCACCTTAATTTTCACTTGTACTCTTAAATATGGCATTACTAATGGGGATGCATAAAACAGTCGCATAAATTTCTCACTTCCTTACCCATAATGCTTTTCTTAAACCAACCTGCAAAATATCACCGAGCAATTTTTCAAATGGTTATGTAATTTTCGAAGTAACTAGTCCTTAAACAGTGGTACGCTACCAGAACAGTCAGTCTGCCATCAGAATGGCCTCATGCAATGTCTATGTAGCAAACATTTCGTGATCAGTAACCTTCGACATAAAGTCTATGTAATAATTCTGTGTATCCATGAGAGTGTCCGACTGAATAGTTACTGCTTAACATCTGGACTTATACAATGAATTATTCACCATTTGGGTCTTTCATTGATATGACTTCATTGACAGCATTATCGTGTGCAGTATTCCTTTTATCATGTTGCAACGGTGTCAAAGTTCTGTTGTGTTCATTGATTATTGTGTCATCTCACTGAAATGGTGTTATTAGCTTTATGTCTGGGGATAATGGTGTGACTCTATCTGCCTCTATGTGAACAAGGCTCGTAAAAGTGAAAATAGAACTGGTCAATGCATCATTTACAGGTTAATAAATGTGGAAAGAACCACATACCTGTAAAAGCTGAGTAGTTAAGTAAGTCATTGCAGGTGATGGAAGGAATTAGACGATGCCGATGGAGCAGAATTCAAGAGTCTGCCCTAAAGAAGAGCACGTAAAATGCACACAGTAAATATTTAGCTGACGATACAAATAAACGTATTATCGCACAATAGTTTCTGCAATAGTATGGACAATACAAAGGTAACTGTCTCTCCAAAAACTTCACAGCTTTCGTCGCACAAACTTTGACTTCCAGCCTGTTACAGCCAGGAACAGCGCAATATTATGTCTCCGTTCTACGGTTTATTGGCACAACACTAATACATATAATTCTGTTACAAAGTTGAAGAAGAACACTATATGGAAAACCATATACATTGATGGTGGTTATATCAACGTGTAGGAAGTGGAAGTGAAACGCAGAATTCGGCTGGAAATGACAAGTTCGTTGACATAGTAAGCATGATGAACGTTGAAGTCCAAGTGACAGTATAGTATTCGAACTCTAAGTCCAGAGCGCAGACAAATCAACATCGAACAGCAGGTCCACCGCAGGGTAGCACTTCCGTGTTGTGGAGCAGAAAATAGCACAATGAGAACGGCTTGTAGGCGTCCATAGTTCATGGAGCCGGCGACTGGGGGCGCTGTATATTCTTGGCGGCCAATTCTGTGGTTTGAAGCGCGGGAGAAGGCGGCCTGCGATGTTCGTAGAGGACCGCGCACGGAAAAATGGGGTCAACAATGAGTTTCTCGGCCACGCTTAATGGAGCGCGCCGCTGCTGGGTGCGGGGAAGAATCCACTATAAATGAACGCCCTATATGGGGGATTCTCCTCCGACTCCTCAGCGGCCAAAACAGCCCGGCCGGGGAAAGGTTGCACGTAGCGGACCTCGGGAGTGGAGCAGGAGGAGTCGGCAGCATGTCTTCATATTCTTCATGAGTTACTCGTGGTTGGTGACTGGGCGACTTCTTGTAGTCTGGGAAGGGCAGTCTCAGGGGCTGGGCGACGTCTAGGGTAAGTCGCTCCAATTGGGGTGCGGTTTTGGTCAGCTGTCTGTGGGCGAAAGGCATAAATAAGTCTGGTGTTGAACTGCCTGGGTGGGATAGCATGGAAACTAGGTGCTGGTAATGGTGGTGTGGAGAGAGGAATGGAAAAACTTGGGAAGATAGTGGGGGCCGAAGTTGATTGGCATGTTGCACAACCTGCTGGTCCGGAAGCTGCACCCTGAAGACCTTCTGCCCCCAGTACTGGACGATTTTTCGCACAAAGCAGGAGAATTTCTGCAGGACTTTTGACTCTGCTAGGGCTGGACCTGAAAAAAAAACCTTTGTGATGCACGTCGGTGAAGTGATCCTGGAGGTATTTCTTCACCTGAGTTTTGAAAGTGCAGACCATCCTCTCGGCTACTCCATTACATTTTGGTTGGAAGGGGGGTGTTGGAATGTGGCGAATGACATGCTGGGCACAGAAGACACGTGCTTGCTGCCAAACACGTGCTTGCTGCCAAACCACACGAACGGTAGCGGCGTTAAATAAGGCTCCATAGTTAAAGGAGCCGGCGGCTGGGGTCGTTGTATGTTCTGGGTGGCACGTGCGAAGGCGGCCTGCGATGTTAGCAGCGGGCCGCGCTCGTAGAACAGCTGCCAACGATGCATTTCTGGACCGCGCGTAATGGAACGCACCGCTGCGGAGATTTACTAGCGGTGTATACAACATGCTCTAGCAAATCAATGAACTCTAAGAGAAAATTATGATAGCTATGAGATTTCCTTAAAACGTACCTTCATGGAGGAGGGAGGCCATTTCCTAAAAAGAAAGATCATAATCAAAGCGGCCAGTATTGTATTTGCAAAGTGGCAATGTACGATTATTGTGAAAGGTAAAGCTGCCAGGTAACATTTCGTTGTTGTGGATGCACAGTTTTGATTCGTGGCCACTTCCCCTTTATGAACATAGCAGGAAAATTCCGGATCGTCATGTAGAAATGGAGAGAAAAAAATTAAAATACTTAGACACAAGAAAAGCCGAACTTCTCTCATTAGTTAACGAGCACCAACCTTCTCTTCTTTCCGTTCAAGAAATTTTGTAAGAAAGTGGTTTCTTACCTACTGCCACCGTACCATCTGGAAGTAATTACTGTATAGCTGGTCTAGAATCAGATAAAGCAGCAATACATGAAGCATCTCCACCTGTAACCTGAAGATTAATGGCTAATGCTGTTTGTGCTAATAAATAAACATTGATTGTCTCCTTGCCTGATGCATGCCTTTCAACATAACGCTACTATGGTGAACTACACATTTTCTGCTATAATATTCTAGTAGCTTTTCGATTCACTCACATGGATGAGTGGACCTTCTTCCAGTCCTTCGCAATGAAAAGAAATTTGAAGTGGTTCACCAGCAATGGAAACCGGTACCTCGGCGACACTAGCCAAAAAATAAAATCCTTACACCACATTGTTGTTGTATTAGCATTTAGTGTTGTGATATTAGAAGAGATGAGAAGCTATGTATCACGCCAAAAAAGTATGTGATCAATACTTTAGGAGAGATACTGGGACGAACAGAGAATCTGAAGATATAATAAAATTAGTCAGCATAGATTCACACAAAGAACAGCATTATAATCCGTGACTGTACAACAAGCGGCAAATCAACAGTGACTACTGTGGAAAAGAGCGAGATCACCAAGGAAGATAGTTTTACGGGCACTGCCAGCGAAGAGTCATAAGTAACAGCTGATGTGAAAAGTACTATACGTTTTGTTTCTGTTGTTGTTCTAGATAAGCACTTCGTTCAGTCACGTTAAAGACGTTTAGTGTGCGACTGTGCTCCACCTGTAAGAAAACTGAAGTGTTCCCTATCGCCTGGTCGGCCGCTCTTTAAAATACGCGCACCCTCAGTCAAAGGCTTGCACGGAGCCAGCGCATCCTGGTCGGAACCGTAGCCTTGATTGCCGGGTGAGCCTCGACTCGCGCTGCCACTTTAGGCGGCACCGAGGGTCGGCGGCCGAGTGGTGACCCTCTCTACCGATCGGATCGGTTGGAGAGCCCACCGAGCGACCTTATTTTCGAAGAAGAGCCCCCACGTTATTCTCTAAGCATTTTAAAATGGATGCCGCACGGTTCTAGTGAACCGAGGTGGCGTTGTCAGTTCTCATCGCGCGAACCAATCAAGAGCAAGTGGCCACAAATCTGTGCATGCGGACTGCAGCACAGAGAGCACCACGAATCCGACGTGGATAGCAGCCGACACATTCATGCTATTCTTCGCAGTACCATGCTTAGGGTATGTAGTAGCTCAGATTTCACTGACCACATGTTTCCATGCATGCATAATAACGATATGTTATTTAACAGTGCTCTGGGAATCGTCATAAATGCTGTATTATGCCATTTTATTCTCATTCACATTGAAATCTTGTTTTGGACTTTACGTTTCAGAATATTACTTAGGAGTGGTGCATAGTATCACGTTGTACAAATACATCTATAAAAACACGCAAATAATTGTTTAAGAGTGTGTCAAAGAATAAGAAGATGCATAAAATGTGGTTGTAACTCGCTGCTAGAGATAGAAATGATGAAGTAGCCTACTTCCCTATATGACATATAGGGTCTTAAAAGTAGAATTTACAAAACGCATTTTCGAGTACGTGTGGCGAGTGCAGCTACTGAAGTTCATCGTAGTTTGTAATATGCATCTGATTAATTAAAGATATTTCATATTGATTGTGGTAAAGTTTGAAAATATTATGACAGCCAACTCTAATCTCTGTATACTGTTGTTAGTGATTCGATCGCAGATAAATACTTGTGACAAGCAAGAGTATAAAGATGATGGCTGATAGTTTCATTCACAGTAATTTAAGTTGTGCTCTTAGATTCCTGTCTAACAATAAACTCGGAAATCGCTACGTAGTAGGAAAAGGCAGGTGAATTATTTGTGACAAGAAAAAAATGTAAATGTCACTGTCGGTTGTTTCATACACAGCAATTTCATCTTTCATTTTTTAAACACATGGAAGTCACGAAGTGGAAGATACTCGTTACTGAGAAAACGCTCTCTTCCATGTTGCCGCACGGGGTAGCCGCGCGGTCTCAGGCGTCGGAGGTTCGAGTCCTCCCTTGGGAGTGGATGTGTTTGTTGTCCAAAGCGCAAGTTAGTTTAAGCTAGATTAAGTAGTGCGTAGTCTTAGGGACGGATGACTTCAGCAGTTTGGTCCCATAAGACCTTACCACAAAAAAGATCTTCCATGTAAATAACAACGAGTATTCTAGGAAAATACTGAACTTTAATGAATAACAGTGTCTCAGAATGTGTTACAAACACCTAGCGCTTTGCGAACATTAGACCGTTACCATTTCAGTCTCGTACTTAATCCACTTGGCCACAAACAGTTGTTTATAACAATCACTCTATGCCTGCCAATTTATGTGATGTAGCGTAACTTCATTGCCAAATGATACAGCCGTAAGCTGAAAATTCAGGAAATTTTAAAAGATTCCCACTATTAGGCTTCACAAAAGTCTTTGCACTGTTATTTTAAAGTTGTAAACTCATTTCGATAGTTAATGACTAAACCATTTGCTGGAAGTCACTAGCGCACGAAGTCAGTAGTGCACGAAGTCAGCAGTAATTTCAGCTAACCCTCATATAATATACACTCCTGGAAATTGAAATAAGAACACCGTGAATTCATTGTCCCAGGAAGGGGAAACTTTATTGACACATTCCTGGGGTCAGATACATCACATGATCACACTGACAGAACCACAGGCACATTGACACAGGCAACAGAGCATGCACAATGTCGGCACTAGTACAGTGTATATCCACCTTTCGCAGCAATGCAGGCTGCTATTCTCCCATGGAGACGATCGTAGAGATGCTGGATGTAGTCCTGTGGAACGGCTTGCCATGCCATTTCCACCTGGCGCCTCAGTTGGACCAGCGTTCGTGCTGGACGTGCAGACCGTGTGAGACGACGCTTCATCCAGTCCCAAACATGCTCAATGGGGGACAGATCCGGAGATCTTGCTGGCCAGGGTAGTTGACTTACACCTTCTAGAGCACGTTGGGTGGCACGGGATACATGCGGACGTGCATTGTCCTGTTGGAACAGCAAGTTCCCTTGCCGGTCTAGGAATGGTAGAACGATGGGTTCGATGACGGTTTGGATGTACCGTGCACTATTCAGTGTCCCCTCGACGATCACCAGTGGTGTACGGCCAGTGTAGGAGATCGCTCCCCACACCATGGTGCCGGGTGTTGGCCCTGTGTGCCTCGGTCGTATGCAGTCCTGATTGTGGCGCTCACCTGCACGGCGCCAAACACGCATACGACCATCATTGGCACCAAGGCAGAAGCGACTCTCATCGCTGAAGACGACACGTCTCCATTCGTCCCTCCATTCACGCCTGTCGCGACACCACTGGAGACGGGCTGCACGATGTTGGGGCGTGAGCGGAAGACGGCCTAACGGTGTGCGGGACCGTAGCCCAGCTTCATGGAGACGGTTGCGAATGGTCCTCGCCGATACCCCAGGAGCAACAGTGTCCCTAATTTGCTGGGAAGTGGCGGTGCGGTCCCCTACGGCACTGCGTAGGATCCTACGGTCTTGGCGTGCATCCGTGCGTCGCTGCGGTCCGGTCCCAGGTCGACGAGCACGTGCACCTTCCGCCGACCACTGGCGACAACATCGATGTACTGTGGAGACCTCACGCCCCACGTGTTGAGCAATTCGGCGGTACGTCCACCCGGCCTCTCGCATGCCCACTATACGCCCTCGCTCAAAGTCCGTCAACTGCACATACGGTTCACGTCCACGCTGTCGCGGCATGCTACCAGTGTTAAAGACTGCGATGGAGCTCCGTATGCCACGGCAAACTGGCTGACACTGACGGCGGCGGTGCACAAATGCTGCGCAGCTAGCGCCATTCGACGGCCAACACCGCGGTTCCTGGTGTGTCCGCTGTGCCGTGCGTGTGATCATTGCTTGTACAGCCCTCTCGCAGTGTCCGGAGCAAGTATGGTGGGTCTGACACACCGGTGTCAATGTGTTCTTTTTTCCATTTCCAGGAGTGTATGTAAGCAGAGCAGACATCTTGAAATTTAATGATTTTTAGACTCTTAAGTAAATAAAAATAACAGATATTTTGTGATAATATTGACCAAAAGTGTTTTTTCATATTATAATCATTCACAGTAACAACAATACAAACCGTATTTCTAACGAAGGAAAATAGTGTATTATGAACTCACTTTCCACTCAGAGGCGTCCTGGAAAAACATAATCACTAAATCAGAAACTAAAACCGCTCAATATTTTTAAAATTACAAATTCTTGCGGCAAAGAAATCAGTCACTACTGATCGAGTGGGCATACCGATTCCTAAGCACCTCTCGGTGCAGTTGTCGGAAAATCAGCAGTAACAGGTCTCAGAAGCTTAGAGAATAGCAACTTCCGATAAAGAACCGAAACGACGTCACTGCCGATGCTACCCTACCACACTGATCCATATGAACGATACAGAATGAGGCCCCAGGGCCCGGGTCCGCCAGACCGCTTGTTCAGCTTGCCTGCTCGACATTTAGGGCCCACCAGGCGCTACACTAATGTGGTCGCGAAACGAAATCTCTGTAGCTGCTTTCGCAAGCAGATTTTTACTTCGAACATTATTTACCAGCACATTACTTCACCTGTGATCTCATATTAAAATAACTGATGATTGTAACATTAGTAACAAGATGATTACTTAAATATTCATCATTGCATGTAGTTCTTAAATCAACTTACTCTTACCGTGTATGTGAGTGAAAATAGTTAATTTTATTAATGCTCACCCTGCTAATTAGAGAAGTTTTGTAGTAATGAACAAAGTATTTAGAAGTTTTTATTGATTCACACGGATATAATTTGGTTATATCACAGCGGAACCGTTCTCATATCGTATGATTTTTATCTTCTTCACTTTCCTTAGTCAAACTCTGGCTTCTGACTGTGGCTTATTTTACAGATATTTTGTTAAAAATCAGCAGTTTAAATTTCTTACTTCACGGACCAAACACAAATCTGTGTGATGTTCAAGCCATATTGAATCATTCACTAAAAGCCTTGCAGTTCAGAAAAACTGTCTAAATACCAGGAAAACTGAGTACTACATCTACATCTACATCTACATCTATACTCCGCGAGCCACCTTAAGGTGTGTGGCGGAGGGTACTTATTGTACCACTATCTGATCCCCCCTTCCTTGTTCATTTCACGAATTGTGCGTGGGAAGAACGACTGCTTGTAAGTCTCCGTATTTGCTCTAATTTCTCGGATCTTTTCGTTGTGATCATTACGCGAGATATATGTGGGCGGTAGTAATATGTTGCCCATCTGTTCCCGGAATGTGCTCTCTCGTAATTTCGATAATAAACCTCTCCGTATTGCGTAACGCCTTTCTTGAAGTGTCCGCCACTGGAGCTTGTTCAGCATCTCCGTAACGCTCTCGCGCTGACTAAATGTCCCCATGACGAATCGCGCTGCTTTTCGCTGGATCATGTCTATCTCTTCTATTAATCCAACCTGGTAAGGGTCCCATACTGATGAGCAATACTCAAGAATCGGACGAACAAGCGTTTTGTAAGCTACTTCTTTCGTCGATGAGTCACATTTTCTTAGAATTCTTCCTATGAATCTCAACCTGGCGCCTGCTTTTCCCACTATTTGTTTTATGTGATCATTCCACTTCAGATCGCTCCCGATAGTAACTCCTAAGTATTTTACGGTCGTTACCGCTTCCAATGATTTACCACCTATGGCATAATCGTACTGGAATGGATTTCTGCCCCTATGTATGCGCATTATATTACATTTATCTACGTTTAGGGAAAGCTGCCAGCTGTCGCACCATGCATTAATCCTCTGCAGGTCCTCCTGGAGTACGTACGAGTCTTCTGATGTTGCTACTTTCTTGTAGACAACCGTGTCATCTGCAAATAGCCTCACGGAGCTACCGATGTTGTCAACTAAGTCATTTATGTATATTGTAAACAATAAAGGTCCTATCACGCTTCCCTGCGGTACTCCCGAAATTACCTCTACATCTGCAGATTTTGAACCGTTAAGAATGACATGTTGTGTTCTTTCTTCTAGGAAATCCTGAATCCAATCACAAACCTGGTCTGATATTCCGTAAGCTCGTATTTTTTTCACTAAACGAAAGTGCGGAACCGTATCAAATGCCTTCCTGAAGTCCAGGAATACGGCATCAATCTGCTCGCCAGTGTCTACGGCACTGTGAATTTCTTGGGCAAATAGGGCGAGCTGAGTTTCACATGATCTCTGTTTGCGGAATCCATGTTGGTTATGATGAAGGAGATTTGTATTATCTAAGAACGTCATAATACGAGAACACAAAACATGTTCCATTATTCTACAACAGATTGGCGTAAGCGAAATAGGCCTATAATTATTCGCATCTGATTTATGACCCTTCTTGAAAATGGGAACGACCTGCGCTTTCTTCCAGTCGCTAGGTACTTTACGTTCTTCCAGCGATCTACGATAAATTGCTGATAGAAAGGGGGCAAGTTCTTTAGCATAATCACTGTAGAATCTTAAGGGTATCTCGTCTGGTCCGGATGCTTTTCCGCTACTAAGTGATAGCAGTTGTTTTTCAATTCCGATATCGTTTATTTCAATATTTTCCATTTTGGCGTCCGTGCGACGGCTGAAGTCAGGGACCGTGTTACGATTTTCCGCAGTGAAACAGTTTCGGAACACTGAATTCAGTATTTCTGCCTTTCTTCGGTCGTCCTCTGTTTCGGTGCCATCGTGGTCAACGAGTGACTGAATAGGGGATTTAGATCCGCTTACCGATTTTACATATGACCAAAACTTTTTAGGGTTCTTGTTTAGATTGTTTGCCAATGTTTTATGTTCGAATTCGTTGAATGCTTCTCTCATTGCTCTCTTTACGCTCTTTTTCGCTTCGTTCAGCTTTTCCTTATCAGCTATGATTCGACTACTCTTAAACCTATGATGAAGCTTTCTTTGTTTCCGTAGTACCTTTCGTACATGATTGTCATACCACGGTCGATCTTTCCCCTCGCTTTGGACCTTAGTCGGTACGAACTTATCTAAGGCGTACTGGACGATGTTTCTGAATTTTTTCCATTTTTGTTCCACATCCTCTTCCTCAGAAATGAACGTTTGATGGTGGTCACTCAGATATTCTGCGATTTGTGCCCTATCACTCTTGTTAAGCAAATATATTTTCCTTCCTTTCTTGGCATTTCTTATTACACTTGTAGTCATTGATGCAACCACTGACTTATGATCACTGATACCCTCTTCTACATTCACGGAGTCGAAAAGTTCCAGTCTATTTGTTGCTATGAGGTCTAAAACGTTAGCTTCACGAGTTGGTTCTCTAACTATCTGCTCGAAGTAATTCTCGGACAAGGCAGTCAGGATAATGTCACAAGAGTCTCTGTCCCTGGCTCCAGTTCTGATTGTGTGACTATCCCATTCTATACCTGGTAGATTGAAGTCTCCCCCTATTACAATAGTATGATCACGAAACTTCTTCACGACGTTCTGCAGGTTCTCTCTGAGGCGCTCAACTACTACGGTTGCTGATGCAGGTGGTCTATAGAAGCATCCGACTATCATATCTGACCCACCTTTGATACTTAACTTAACCCAGATTATTTCACATTCGCATTCGCTAATAACTTCACTGGATATTATTGAATTCTTTACTGCTATAAATACTCCTCCACCATTGGCGTTTATCCTATCCTTGCGGTATATTCCATTCTGTGTCTAGGATTTCGTTACTGTTCACTTCCGGTTTTAACCAACTTTCCGTTCCTAGTACTATATGCGCACTATTTCCTTCAATAAGAGATACTAATTCAGGAACCTTGCCCTGGATGCTCCTGCAGTTTACCAATATTACGTTAACTTTTCCTGTTGTTGGTCTCTGAGGACGGACGTTCTTTATCAACGATGATAATGTCCTCTCTGGTAAGCCGTCAGGTATTTTATCGTTTCGCCCAAGGGGGGGTCCCTCTAACCTAAAAAACCCCCGTGTGCACGCCACACGTACTCTGCTACCCTAGTAGCTGCTTCCGGTGTGTAGTGCACGCCTGACCTGTCTAGGGGGGCCCTACAGTTCTCCACCCAATAACGGAGGTCGATGAATTTGCAACCATTATAGTCGCAGAGTCGTCTGAGCCTCTGGTTTAGACCCTCCACACGGCTCCAAACCAGAGGACCGCGATCGACTCTGGGCACTATGCTGCAGATATTAAGCTCAGCTTGCATTCCGCGTGCGATGCTGGTTGTCTTCACCAAATCAGCCAGCCGCCGGAAGGAACCAAGGATGGCCTCAGAACCCAAGCGGCAGGCGTCATTCGTTCCGACATGTGCTACTATCTGCAGCCGGTCACACCCAGTGCGTTCAATAGCTGCCGGAAGGGCCTCCTCCACATTACGGACGAGACCCCCCGGCAGGCACACCGAGTGCACACTGGCATTCTTCCCCGACCTACCCGCTATTTTCCTGAGGGGCTCCACAACCCGCCTAACGTTGGAGCTCCCTATAACTAATATGCCCGCCCTCTGTGACTGTCAGGACCTTGCCGGAGAATCGGCCACTGGCCCAACAGGCGAGGCAACCTGTGGTGGCTCGGAAACGATGTCATCACCACTAGGAAGCACCCCGTACCTGTTGGAAAGGGGTAAGGCAGCTGCCACGCGGCCAGATCCCACCTTCGCCTTTCGGCCAGGCACGCGCGAGCCCACCACTGTCCGCCATTCACCCTGGAGTGATGGCTGACCGGTAAGATGCTCACTGCCGGAAGACGCAGCGACATCAGGGGTTCCATGTGATTCCAAGGCCACCGAAGTAGGCATAGGTCTCACCACAGTTGCCCCAACGCCACTACGAGCCGACGCCTGCGCCTCGAGCTCGATGAGCCTAACAGACAAAGCCTCCACCTGCCCCCGAAGAGTGGCCAATTCTCCTTGCGTCCGCTCACAACAACCACAGTCCCTACACATGACTATGTTTACCCTACTCTATACGGTGACAAATTCCCAAGATAATCTTCTGATGAGCTACTCTGATAATCAAGAAACACTCACTGAAATACGAGACGCGAAAACTACGATAGGTTTTCCCAGAAAAACTATTTAAAAGCTAAGCGCAGCAAATAAGTACAAAAACGCTTTATACAAACAGTACTCGCTGCTGCTGGTGCTCTCGCTCTGGCTGTCACAAGACAACTGCTGATTCAAGTGACTAGTGGCTAACGGCCGCGAAACAAACAAAAGACGGTTTTAGGGCGCTTTCTGTTCTAAACGATCAAGAAAACACTAAGAAATCTAACACGAAAACTACGTAAAGTTTTATCAAGAACTGTTAGTTACTATGCAGAGCAGATAAACACAAATAGAATCCCTTCCTTAGTGGAAGGTCGTAAACAAAATGCAAAATAAACGCTTTATACAAACAGTACTCGCTGCTGCTGGTGCTCTCGCTCTGGCTGTCACAAGACTACGATACCCTTCACGATTTCGTAGTAGGAATTCATCTTACTTCAGGTTAAAATGTCAATAATAACATTAAGGAATGTTTGAGGGAATTTGTAAATAATTCCAAAGACTAATGCCCTGCTCTGTGTAGAAGTAACTACTGGATTCGTAATATTCTTAATCGCTTGGAGAATACAATAATATCGAAATCTCCACGAAGTGTAACTTGAAACTGGTAGCTGCTCGAAACTTTCCAGCGAGGAGTTTCTGGTTAAGCTTACAGAAGGAGTTTCCAGTGCTATAAAATAAATCAGTAACAAGTTTATAGCGTATCCCGTTCACAAAACTATGCGAAAAGACTTTTCTTCTTACACGTACATAAAAAATAAATCCAGATATAAAATTCACAACGGAAATAATCTGAGACTGTCTTTACCTATTGTGGTTCCTGATTTCAAAGTTATATCACATGCAAAGCGAGTAGATCCTCCTCGACGAATATCGAGAAAGGTTGAGCCAGGTAATTCCATAATGAAAAGATGGACATTAACAGAAAAGTGTAAAAACTTTAATATTGCACACTAAACCTACCCATAGTGCAAAAGCTTCATCAGCTCTTTTGGTGTGGTACAAGCGAAATTTAAAGCGTTATAAAAGTATCCCTACCCCCATGAACCATGGACCTTGCCGTTGGTGGGGAGGCTTGCGTGCCTCAGCGATACAGATGGCCGTACCGTTGGTGCAACCACAACGGAGGAGTATCTGTTGAGAGGCCAGACAAACGTGTGGTTCCTGAAGAGGGGCAACAGCCTTTTCAGTAGTTGCAGGGGCAACAGTCTGGATGGTTGACTGATCTGGCCTTGCAACACTAACCAAAACGGCCTTGCTGTGCTGGTACTGCGAACGGCTGAAAGCAAAGGGAAACTACAGCCGTAATTTTTCCCGAGGGCATGCAGCTTTACTGTATGTTTAAATGATGATGGCGTCCTCTTGGGTAAAATATTCCGGAGGTAAAATAGTCCCCCATTCCGATCTCCGGGCGGGGACTACTCAAGAGGACGTCGTTATCAGGAGAAAGAAAACTGACGTTCTACGGATCGGAGCGTGGAATGTCAGATCCCTTAATCGGGTAGGTAGATTAGAAAATTAAAAAAGGGAAATCGATAGGTTGAAGTTAGATATAGTGGGAGGAGGAACAAGACTTTTGGTCAGGTGAATACAGGGTTATAAATACAAAATCAAATAGGGGTAATGCAGGAGTAGGTTTAATAATGAATAAAAAAATAGCAGTGCGGGTAAGCTACTACAAACAGCATAGTGAACGCATTATTGTGGCCAAGATAGACACGAAGCCCATGCCTACTACAGTAGTACAAGTTTATATGCCAACTAGCTCTGCAGATGAAGAAGAAATTGATGAAATGTATGATGAGATAAAAGAAATTATTCAGGTAGTGAAGGGAGACGAAAATTTAATAGTCATGGGTGACTGGAATTCGAGAGTAGGAAAAGGGAGAGAAGGAAACATAGTGGGTGAATATGGATTGGGGGAGAGAAATGAAAGAGGAAGCCGTCTGGTAGAATTTTGCACAGAGCATAACTCAATCATAGCTAACACTTGGTTCAAGAATCATAACAGAAGGTTGTATACATGGAAGAATCCTGGAGATACTAGAAGGTATCAGATAGATTATATTATGGTAAGACAGAGATTTAGGAACCAGGTTTTAAATTGTAAGACATTTCCAGGGGCGGATGTGGACTCAGACCATAATCTATTGGTTATGAGCTGTAGATTAAAACTGAAGAAACTGCAAAAAGGTGGGAATTTAAAGAGATGGGACCTGGATAAACTGACTAAACCAAAGGTTGTACAAAGTTTTAGGGATAGCATAGGGGAACAATTGACAGGAATGGGTGAAAGAAATACAGTAGAAGAAGAATGGGTAGCTCTGAGGGATGAAGTAGTGAAGGCAGCAGAGGATAAAGTAGGTAAAAAGACGAGGGCTAGTAGAAATCCTTGGGCAACAGAAGAAATATTGAATTTAATTGATGAAAGGAGAAAATATAAAAACGCAGTAAATGAAGCAGGCAAAAGGAAATACAAACGTCTCAAAAATGAGATCGACAGGAAGAGCAAAATGGCTAAGCAGGGATGGCTAGAGGACAAATATTAGGATGTAGAGGCTTATCTCACTAGGGGTAAGATAGATACTGCCTCCAGGAAAATTAAAGAGACCTTTGGAGAAAAGAGAGCCACTTGTATGAATATCAAGAGCGCAGATGGAAACCCAGTTCTAAGCAAAGAAGGGAAAGCAGGTGGAAGGAGTATATAGAGGGTCTATACAAGGGCGATGTACTTGAGGACAATATTATGGAAATTGATGAGGATGTAGATGAAGATGAAATGGGAGATACGATACTGCGTGAAGAGTTTGACAGAGCACTGAAAGACCTGAGTCGAAACAAGGCCCCGGGAATAGATAACATTCCATTGGAACTACTGACGCCCTTGGGAGAGCCAGTCCTGACAAAACTCTACCATCTGGTGAGCAAGATGTATGAAACAGGCGAAATACCCTCAGACTTCAAGAAGACTATAATAATTCCAATCCCAAAGAAAGCAGGTGTTGACAGATGTGAAAATTACCGAACTATTAGTTTAATAAGCCACAGCTGCAAAATACTGACGCGAATTCTTTACAGACGAATGGAAAAACTGGTAGAAGCCGACCTCGGCGAAGATCAGTTTGGATTCCGCAGAAATGTTGGAACACGTGAGGCAATACTGACCCTACGACTTATCTTAGAAAATAGATTAAGGAAAGGCAAACCTACGTTTCTAGCATTTGTAGACTTAGAGAAAGCTTTTGACAATGTGGACTGGAATACTCTCTTTCAAATTCTAAAGGTGGCAGGGGTAAAATACAGGGAGCGAAACGCTATTTACAATTTGTGCACAAACGAGATGGCAGTTATAAGAGTCGAGGGACATGAAAGGGAAGCAGCGGTTGGGAAGGGAGTGAGACAGGGTTGTAGCCTGTCTCGATGTTATTCAATCTGTATATTGAGCAAGCAGTAAAGGAAACAAAAGAAAAACTCGGAGTAGGTCTTGAAGTCCATGGAGAAGAAATAAAAACTTTGAGGTTCGCCGATGACACTGTAATTCTGTCAGAGAGAGCAAAGGACTTGGAAGAGCAGTTGAACGGAATGGACACTGTCTTGAAAGGAGGATATAAGATTAACATCAACAAAAGCACAACGAGGATAATGGAATGTAGTCGAATTAAGTCGGGTGATGCTGTGGCAATTAGATTAGGAAATGAGAAACTTAAAGTAGTAAAGGAGTTTTGCTATTTGAGGAGCAAAATAACTGATGATGTTCGAAGTAGAGAGGATATAAAATGTAGACTGGCAATGGCAAGGAAAGCATTTCTGAAGAAGAGAAATTTGTTAACATCGAGTATAGATTTAAGTGTCAGGAAGTCGTTTCTGAAAGTATTTGTATGGGGTGTAGTGACGTGTCGACAGAAGTGCCGACACAGTGTTATTTTGAGGGGGCCGATATGCACGCTATAAGCTCACGCAGAATATCGTGAAGTCTGAAACAGGACGCTCAATGAATGCTATAAAGAAAAGTACGTTGCTTTTGGAAAACTTAACTTTAATCCATCCTTGTTGTATACATCGTTCTTGTTGAGACATGCTTTAGACGATAATTATCAATCGCTATGTAAGGCTAATGGCGCCTTGCTAGGTCGTAGCCATGGACTTAGCTGAAGGCTATTCTAACTATCTGCTCGGCTAATGAGCGATGCTTCGTCAGTGTAGTCGCTAGCAATGTCGTCCGTACAACTGGGGCGAGTGCTAGTCCGTATCTCGAGACCTGCCTTGTGGTGGCGCTCGGTCTGCGATCCCTGACTGTGGCGACACGCGGGTCCGACATGTACTAATGAACCGCGGCCGATTTAAAGCTACCACCTAGCAAGTGTGGTGTCTGGCGGTGACACCACATGTAGCCATGTATGGAAGTGAAACATGGACGATAAATAGTTTGGACAAGAAGAGAATAGAAGCTTTTGAAATGTGGTGCTACAGAAGAATGCTGAAGATTAGATGGGTAGATCACATTACTAATGAGGAGGTATTGAATAGAATTGGTGAGAAGAGGAGTTTCTGGCACAACTTGACAAGAAGAAGGGACCGGTTGGTATGGCATATTCTGAGGCATCAAGGGATCACAAATTTAGTATTGGAGGGAAGCGTGGAGGGAAAAAATCGTAGAGGGAGACCAAGAGATGAATACACTAAGCAGATTCAGCAGGATGTAGGTTGCAGTAAGCACTGGGAAATGAAGAAGCTTGCACAGGATAGAGTAGCATGGAGAGCTGCGTCAAACCAGTCTCAGGACTGAAGACAACAACAACAACAACAACATAGAAGTATCTGGGCTATTAAACCATTTACTGTGAATTCGGTAACTTCCATGTTAAAATAAGTTCTTCTTTGTGTTACATACATCATTTTACATTACGTGTTGTTCTTCTTTGTAAAGGATCGAGAACGCATCGTTCCTGACATGTCAAACACTCGCGCCGCTGAAAGGAGTGCAGACAGTTCAGAAACCAGTGCTGCCTCTTTCCCTGCTGACACCCGAGCTCGGGCGGGTACCCCAACGAGCCGCGGGCCTTGATGGTGCATCAGGGCTAGCGCTTTCCGTTGGTGGTACAGATGAGCTCGACTGCCCGCAGTACCGGCAACAGGACGGAGCGGTCGGCCGTAGTCGGGCTAGGGCGGGTAAACGTGGCGCGACACACGGCTCTGCCGCCAGCCACGTCGCTGCGTTTCCTACAGCCGCCACCGCGGTGTGAGGGCGCTGCTATGACCACTTATGTCACTGACAATGATGTGCAAGCATCTACTCTCCGGAGCTCCAGCGGCGCGTCAGCTTCCAACGTCCATGCACAGAAAAATGGTTCAAATGGCTCTGAGCACTATGGGGCTTAACATCTTAGGTCATCAGTCCCCCAGAACTTAGAACTACTTAAACCTAACTAACCTAAGGACATCACATACATCCATGCCCGAGGCAGGATTCGAACCTGCGACCGCAGCAGTCCCGAGGTTCCGGACTGAAGCTCCTAGAACCGCAAGGCCACCGCGGCCGGCTCCATGCACGGAGTCCAGTTTTTTTTGTGTGTTTACCATTTTATAACATTTACAGACTTTCATCGACAGAATGAATAGTCTTTGCACAAGACTGCCTGAATGATAAACATTCGTATCTGTATATATTTCAGCATTCAGATCTATTGTCAGAAACTGATGCAGCAACTACAGTAAACAATGTTATGTATTAATTTCATTATTTGATGGTAAATGTAGAATAAATTAAGATCAACATTCTCTGCCCACGAACCGCGTCTGTTCCTCGCTCCTGTCTCCACTGAAGAACCACAAAGTACTCAAAGCCACTTAAAACACGTTGGCGACGAAGATGGGATTAGCGGAACAAGGAGCTTTGGACACCAGCGCAGAATTTTTTTTTCCTTTCTATTGAATTCTTGTGTGTGTGTGTGTGTGTGTGTGTGTGTGTGTGTGTGTGTGTGTGTATTGAGTAGAAATATATAACTAGAAATATTTAAGTTGATATATTTAAGACAGCATGGCAAATGAAGGAGAGAAACTTGTAAGTCCCGAGCAGCGTGTAACATCTTTTGTTCAGATTCAATAAATAACAGAACTGCTGTCAGCAGTTTGTTGCCCCCGCACAAGCGCTAGCAGCTCAACAGCAAAAAGCGTGAGATGCCGCGTCCGCCCTTTTGACAGTTCGACAAGAAAATCGAAACGTGGAAAAACTACACAACACAACCGCATCAACACTTCGACGCCTAAAAAGTCACAGGTGAATCACGTTACGCATTTTTCTTTTCATATGTAAGAGTGTACACGTACCGACCATTAATGAATTTATTTCTCTTCAGTGAGCCAGAAACCCTGCCCTACGAGGTAATGATTGAGAGATAGATGATTTTTTTGAGAGTCAAACACACTTTGCAACGGCACGGTTTAAGTTTTTTAACATGCAGCGTCTTAATGATCAGTCCTACAAAGAATGGATTGTCGAATTGCAGGAAATGACTAGAGACTATAAATTCAATTGCGTCTTTGGCGTAACTCATGAGGATAAAATCCTTCCCGATGCTATTACTCAGAATCTTTCGGAGCACAGATTGAGGGCCGAAATACTAAAGCATCGCAACTCTAGCCCCAGTGAAGTGCTTAAGGTTCAAGATTGCTGTCTACTAGTTATCGCTTCACTTGAGACAGATAGCCCGTGCCTCAGCTGCAGCCACGGGTCCTGCACTCGCAAACCAGCACCACGTGAGCAAGGCCAGACGCTCAGCTACAAACAGCGTATGTGCTGGCGCAACGCTAATTCCGCTGTCTCAGCAGAGCCAAGCCTCGTGTGAAATGCTATGCCAGCTACGATCGGAAGAACTGCTTCCTCAGACAAGTTGAGTGCAGTTTTGGTCATCGCACGCGGCGTGCAAAACCGTTTTGTCTGCAAAAACCAGAAAGTTCACCTCTGTTCCAGGCGGGAATAATGCGTTTCCTTCTTCTAAGATGCAGAAAATACATACACCCGCGATCAAAGCGAATACGACACACGTCAAGAAGACTTTCCCTATCCGATCTTCACAAAAATGCTCTACTGCTCACGTGAAATCAGAGATCAGTTTTTTCACAACACGATATGGGCGATTGCATCCAGAGAACACACTCAAATTGTGGATTACATTGCAAATTTGTAACCAATTAATGTCTTTTCAACTTGATACTGGAGTTCCTGTCACATTGACTAAGCCTCATAGATATGAAACTCTTGACTAATCGGCTTTGTAAATATCACGTCTGCCTCTCGCCACCTATAATGGCAATAGCATTTCATTGCTTGGAACGTGACACGTAACTGCAAAATACAAAAACAAGAAAAAGGAAGTTCCTTTCACTGTAGTTAACTCACGCAAGAGTCCAAATGTTTTCGGTATGGGTACGTTTGGTTACTTCGGATTAGACGTACAGGACAATTTGCATCCCACTGACACAAAAGTTTCCCATGCGGTAATTCAGCAACTCTGTGATACGTATCAAAACTTGTCCGACGGTACTAGAATGTGCAAAACATTTTCAACTTCACACTACTCTGAAAACCAATGCGCAACCCAAATTTTGCCACATACGCCCTGTGCCGCATGCATTACGCGACAATGTCACTACAGAAATTCAGAGACTAGAATCCGTTGGTGTCTTAAAACCTATTTCAGCACTTCAGTCAGCATCACTCTTAGTTGTCATTCGTAAAGCAAGTAGGAAGAAGCGTCTTTGTGAGGACTTAAAACACACGGTAAATTCATATGCAGTCATTGATCCCTACCCGCTCCCACTTATAGAAGAAACTTTGGCTCTAGTGGTGGTACGACAGATCTCAAAAACAGAACTTCCAGACACCTATCATTAGTCGCATTGGACGTGTAGACAAATGAAATGTTTGTTTGTGATACTTATGTTGGCATATTTCAATAGCATCGCCTGCCTTTCGGAAGAACTTCCACGCCTGTGTTGGTTCAAAGATACCTCGAACATGTGACGTCCAAGGTGCCTTCTTGTTTTAATCATGTTGACGGCGTTATCGTCTCTGAACAGACACAGGAAAAATTTGGACTGTCTTTTTCATGTCATCACTGTGGTGGACTTCAAATGTTATTTCCAGAAATGTTCTTTTTTCGAAGGAACACTTGAATATTTAGGCCATTTCAATGACGCAAATGGTGCTCGTTCTTCGACATAACATTTGCAAGTAACTCATAAATTGCCACTACCTAACAACCTACGTGAACTGTTAACTGTTCTCGGGAAACTGACTTATTATGTAAAGTTCATTCCTAATGTGGCGCAAATTGCCGCTCCTCTGAACCGCCTCAGACGTAAGAATGTTGTATTCCATTGGACTGTGACCAAGCTTTTCAAAGACTTTAAAATGATGCATTGCGTCGTCGACATTACGTTATACACTACGATACGCTCGGATAACTTATACTTACTATTGACGCCTAGTTCCGTGGTATCGGGGCAGTTTTACCCCACAAAATTGACAATATAAGACGCCCCACCGCATTTGCTTCAAAAACTTTCAACATTGCGCAAATTAAATACAGTCACCTGGAGAGGAAAGCACTGGATTTAACATATGATGTCACAAAATTTCATCATTACCTGTATCGCAGAAAATTTTACCTGGTGATGGGGCATAAGCCACTGACCGCATCGTTTCATCCATCAAAACAACTTTCCTAGCGTACTCCGCAGAAGCTTCTACTTTGGTCGGTACTATTGTCAAATTACCAGTACGAAATTCTGTATCACACGACGGCGCAAATCGCAAACGCCGACACATTGTCTCTTTTATCTGTCGGCATAGATGCAGCGTTCGATGCATCAGAAGCTTCCGATTCGAATGCACTGGATTCTTTTCCCACAGATTGACGGTGAATCGCACAAGCCACGGAGCATGATCAGTCACTAAGGATGCTGGAAAGTTCCATTCGCCAAGTTTGGAAGCTCTCTCATAAATTCATGCACGATCCCTTAGTGCGAAGATATTTCGTCACCGCAACGGTTTACCTCTTTTGAATTATGTGATGTTGCTCCACACACCTAACGAACAGGCAAGAGTCTAATCATCGCTTCATTGCAACAGCAGGTGTTAAGGCTTCTACAGAGCAGTTACTGGAGAACAGTTCGCACTAAGCAATTGGAGCGTCAATATTGTACGTGGCTTGATTTACACTAGCAAACAGAACTTGTAACTGTGCAAGGTCACGCATGTGCTGACAAGCAGCCGCTCCTATCCGGAATTTTTTTCCTGGCCACATACTCCATGGCAACGCCTCCATATCCACTTTGCTAGCCCCTTGTGGCAAACGCGTTGGCTGAATATCGTCGATGTCTACAGTAAATATCCATTTGTTACTTCAATGCATTTGACGAATGCCACTACCACTATGACTTTCTTTCTGAATTTTTTCTCGAAAGCTTGCCCCAAACAATTGTTTGTGGCAATTTACCACCTTTCTCTTCACAGGAATTAGAACAGTTCTGCAAACAAAATGGAATACAGCATATCAGAATAGCACCATACCCGTCACAGTCTAAGGGCCGGCCGGTTTGGCCGAGCGGTTCTAGGCGCTTCAGTCTGGAACCACTCGACCACTACGATCGCAGGTTCGAATTCTGCTTCGGGCATGGATGTGTGTGATGTCCTTAGGTTAATTAGGTTTAAGTAGTTCTACGTTCTAGGGGACTGATGCCCTCAGATGTTAAGTCCCATAGTGCTCAGAGCCATTTCAACCATTTGAACAGTCTAAGGCGGGACCTGACTTTACCTTTGAACATTAAAGACGCAAACGTCGAAATGTCGTGATTCACATTAATGCAAAGATGACTTACTGATTTTTTCCAAGTCATATTGTACTTTGCCTTCTCCTGACGTTTCGCTGGCAGAGCGTTTTCATGGGAGCCGCCATCTGACTTTGCTGCATTTGCTTCGTTCTTACCATCCTGCTCCAGCTTGAGACTTCGACACAAAGTTTCACCGGAACGTCAGAATATAATATGGAATGTACAGCAAATCACATTTATGTGAATCCGGCGTTGTTCTCAAATCCACTGGCAGAAGGCAGTATACTATTCGCGGCAGCGCGTAAGTGCCATCAAAAATCAACTACAGCTCCTTGACTTCTGTGATCTTGCCGTGAGTAAACTGTTTCACATTTCTTCACTGGACGACGTCCGTCAGCCGGAACTCACTTTCACCAACGGTAATCGAGGCCTGCGCACCTGTGACGTCGTTGTAGTCAACGCTGCAGGTCGCCTCACCCGTGGACGTCGACGCATCCTCCGCAGCACCCTCTGTGCTTCTACCTGTGCCCTCGAATGAGTCCTGCACCTGGTTCTGCTGCGCACTTTCCCTGGCTCTCACAAGACGCAGTGTCGGGACGCGGGTTGATCTGCTCTGCTCCCAGCCAAGCAACCAGCCTCATCATTATCTACGGCAGAGCCTCTTCCGGTACCTTCGAAGTTGGACGGGGAGGGATGCGGTATTGACCATCATCCTATCGGCCGCACTTTCAAAGACACGCGCCGCCAGTCTAACCCCCGCGTTTCCTACATTCGCCACCCGGTGTTAGGGCTCTACCATGAATGCTTACGTCGCCGCAAACGATATGAGAGCGTCTCGTCTCCCGATCTCCAGTGATGACTCTATGTAAGTTCAAACACCGATGCAGAGAACCCATTCCTGTGCACTTGCCATTTCATAAAATTTGCAGACATTCATAGCGGTCCGGTACCGTCATCTACAAAATGGGTCAAATGGCTCTGAGCACTATGGGACTCAACTGCTGAGGTCATTAGTCCCCTAGAACTTAGAACTAGTTAAACCTAACTAACCTAAGGACATCACAAACATCCATGCCCGAGGCAGGATTCGAACCTGCGACCGTAGCGGTCTTGCGGTGCCAGACTGCAGCGCCTTTAACTGCACGGCCACTTCGGCCGGCCATCTACAAAGTAATCACTGCACAAGACTGACTAAATTGTAAAGCCTTTGTAACTGTATACAGGGTGATTTTTTTCTACTGTGTACAAACTGCAGGGATTGATCGACAGAAGATAAGGAACAAAAAAGATCTAATGAACTTGTGTCCGGAAGTACATCACTCCCATGCTAGAGACCATTTGTTCAATCGCAATTATTTAGGGGATAACGGTCTAATACGCGCTGTACCATGCGGCCACAGTTACAGTACGCATGGCTACCTCCATGAGTGTGGCACTGTGCCTCATACGTCATACTGTAGCGCCCTCTCCTGCCATAATGTTGTGTCCGATCCACTTCTCTTGCTGACTCACCTTGTAGTGGACGTGATACAATGTTGTACACAATGGATCCGTATTCGAATCGAGAGCTTACTGACATGATGTTTACTTATGGAAAGGCAAATGAATACAGGCGGTGGGCAGCAAGATTGTATCAGGAAACCAGTCCCTCCGACAACAACCACAGCATTCAATATCTCCCCCCGTCAGAGGTTCGAGTTCTCCGTCGCGCATGGATGTGTGTGTTGTACCCAGGGTAAGTTAGTGTGTAAGCCTAGAGACCGATAACCTCAGCAGTTTGGTCCAATAGAAACTTACTACAAATTTTCAAAAAAATTTAATATCTGCAACATTGTTCCACCGTTTGTGTGCAACAGGGTCGTTTCAGGAAGAAGGAATTCATGAAGTACGTTCCCGAAATGTTCGGACACTAGACTTGGAGAAAAATGTGTTTAACACTGTGGAAGGTGACCGTCGCGTCAGTATTAAGCATTTGTCCCGCCAGTACACAGTAATCCAGACTACAGTGTGGAGCATTCTCCATGACAGTTGTTACTACTTCAAGGCTTGTTAGTGACAGAGTATCCACAGCGGGAGCAGTTTTTCATTGGTTTCTTCACCAGGCAGCCACGATTTCAGGCTTTGTGTCAGCCACCCTATTCACATAGGAGGCCACCTGTGCTCAGAGTGGTATTTTCAACCTTCATAACAGCCATCTCTGGGATAGTATGGAGAACTCTCATGTTATACTGACAAGGGGAGGCCGCCAATTGTGAAATTCAGATTCGATTCATACTGCGCATAATAAAAGCTCATGGCCAGAGGTGTAATGTGGCAAAGCACCAAGATGCACTTCTCAGCCGTTGTCGAGAAATTCGACAGTTAAAAGAAACCGTTGCGGTGAAATACTCCCTACGATTAATAATTTTCTCCAGCGTCGTGGCGCAGCGGTAAGCGCTCGCGTTCATAATTCAAAGGTCGCCGGATCGAATCTCGCGCCATGCAATTTCTTTTCATAATTAGTTTTTTGTAATTCAAATATATATATATATATATATATATATATATATATATATATATACTATTAATGAATTGCTTATGCATGTTGGTGAAGGCGGATCGCTCTCCAATTGTACCGCCTCCATTTTTCCGTTTGTTTAACAGGGTGTACCAAAGCTATCCCGTCTGCACTGATATTCGACGATGTTATAAGTTGCGCTAGGGACAGCATCTACCTTCTTTCGAAGTTAGCAGGCAACTACGCTAGTTATGCGGCGGCTCGTCTCGGCCCATTCAACGTCTGTTCTTCAAGTGTAACGAGCGAGTAACGGAGTTTATATTTCATACCTGCCACAGCAAATTTGTGTTCGTGGGGTCTCTATTCTAATTCGAACGTTTGACTTACGCTATACGTATTCGTTTCGGAATATCGTTTCTACGTCTTCCGTTAACTATACGTGGTTAACATTATGAAGACAATTAATAACATTTGTGAAATACAACTTTGTTTACGGAAAACATAATGATGTTCGAAGTCGCCAGTTTTTCCACGACAAACGACTTTCAACAACTTATTATATGCATAATTGTTGCAAAAAAAAAAAAAAAAAAGGTTGCATGGCGCGAGATTCGATCCAGCGACCTTCGGATTACGAACCCGAGCGCTTACCGCTGCGTATTAATCGTAGAGAGTATTTCACCGCAATGGTTTCTTTTAACTGTCGATTTTCTTGACAACGGCTGAGAAGTGCATCTTGGTGCTTTGCCACATTACACCTCTGGCCATGAGCTTTTATTATGCGCAGTGTGAATCTAATCTGAATTTTACAATTGGCGGCCTCCCCTTGTGAGACCGAATTATCAGCATCGGTGCAGCCTGAATGTGTGGGCCGGGATGACTCGCGACCGTATTCTTTGACCAATCTACCTTCCACGGCACTTTTGGCGTTTCTTGCGGGTGACTTAGCCTCCCCTGCTGGATGAAGTGCCATTGATGTTTCGAAGGGTTTTGTGGCTGCTATATAATGGTGTTCCAGCCCACTTTGCCGTTACCGTCCGGAATCATCTCAATCGTGTCTTCCCTGGTCGATGAATCGGACAAGGACGTCCAGTTGCATGCCCTGCCCGTTCACCGGATCTCAAACCGTGCGATTTATGGGGTCATCTCAAAAGTGTCTAGTATGCAAAGCCCATTCGAGATGTGGTAACAATGGAGCAGCGTATTCATTTTTTCCTTTGACACTGTTAGGATGCAGCCTAGCCTATGTGAACGCGTGGGACAGAACATACTACGGCGCGTACACGCGTGCTTTGGGCCACATTTTCAGCACATACTGTAACTCTGGCTGCATAGCACTGCGCATACTGGACCGCAGTCTCTTTAACATTGTATGACTGAATAAATGGTCTCTAGCATAGAAACCATACATTTCCGGACGTAGATTAGACCTTTTTTGTTACGTATCCTCTCGTCAACCGATCCATGGAGTTGGTTCACGGTGGAGTAAAGAACCCTGGATGTTTCAGCATTAAAATCTACTGTTAGCAATTGACGCTGCAACTACAGAAAAACAAAATTATGTATTACTTTTATTATTTGATATTAGATGTAGAATAAATGAACATCTGAATTGTCTGTTCATGAACAATATCTGTTCGTCACTTCGGTATCCGCTAAAGAACCACACAGTGTGCAAAGAAGTTAACAACAGGTGCCGCCGCTACCACCTTCTCTCGCGTAAACATGACGGTTTTGCCAATGTTCTGAGTTTGCCACACCTTCTCTCGAGTAAACATGACGGTGCTGCCAATGTTCTCAGTTATCAGTTTGCCAAGATATAGTTATATTTGCAAAACACACGAAATAATTGCGATGCTCAGCTCATGACATTAACCACAGTAGCATTGGATCAGAAAATCCGCTGGTCGTGGGCGTTTTGCCGGAGGCAGAAATGGCCAGTTACGAGAACCACAGCATTATACCCTTTGTTACGCGGTGACAGGTTCTGCCTCTTCTGCTTTCTTTTCCGCTTAAGAAAGTCGCGTAAACTTGATAGTAAGCATCATGTTTTCTGATTTCTTATCAACTCAAAATCTCTTCAGAAGTCAGAATGTTTTTTCCTTCCATTCCTAGAACATTTTCTTCTCACTGTTCTTTTCCAGTTTCTCTGTGATGCTCATGCCTGGTAAATCATTCCAATATTTTTGTAAGCAGCTCATTTTGACTACCTTCAATTAAGAAGTTTCAGCAGTTGTTTCCTGAGTGCATCCAATTTCGAACTTTCCTCGTGAGTATTCTTTTGGTGGGCCAATTGCTGTCTGTTTTATAAATACAGGTATGACTTTCCAGGCATCTCTTGCGCATGCTTATAAAACGAGGTGATGGGAACATGACCTCTAAAAATGCATCATATAAGTTTGATAATATTAACAACTTTATTACCCATGATAACTGAATCCAACAATTAGCTTTTAAAACCGTGAAGCGCTCGTTGTCACCCACCCCTTGAAATGCGAGTACTTACAAGCAGAACGTATAAAAGGATAAATGGAAAGACAATAGTAAGTTATGTACATTTTGTTTACATTTGGAATATAGCTGCATTACGTGGAGGAAAGACATGATTTTCTGGTGGGCTAGAACAGTCACTCAGTGTTCGTGTGTGTGTGTGTGTGTGTGTGTGTGTTTGTGTGTGTTTGTGTGTGTGTGTGTGTGTGTGTGCGATTGTGTGAGTCTGACCAGTAGCGCTGTGTAATGGCAGTTATGTCTGTAAGAAATACGGATTGCCGTTATTATAAGGGGCGCTATCTTGAGAGTCTAATTGTTTGTTCATCTTTCGCGCCCTCATCATGAGAACTGGGCGGACTTTTGCCGAACTTTTTTCTTTTCATTAAAATATCCAATAGGATGGAAATGAGGAAACTGGATTTCCTATTGGGAATAGTAGAGAAAGGACGTCTGATTCTGTCACTCGCCCAATAACCAGAACTTTATTCAGAGTAGGTGTTGTGAACTATTCTTAATTTGATCCTCGGACGACACGTTCCAAAAAATCTGAGGTTTATGTGAATGTGCTTCGTTATGTGTATACACAGTAACGTCTATGATCTGCATCTGCCCGACATGTACAGTGAGCCTGCGGTCTTGCTTGACAAAGAACTCCTTTAATGCGACGGTCATTTAGTCACAAGATTTCCCTGGAGGCGCTGTTAGGAGAGCAAAGTGCAAGTCGGCCAATGAAATCACGACACCTACTTCGATAATGTGTGTCATCAGCTGCTGAGATAAGTCGCACAAATTTTGCTAAACGCTAGTCTAGGCGTTAACTGAACGATTTTAATGTTGAAAATAAGCTGTTGGTTGTGACAATAGAATGACCCTTACGTTTTTAATGGCTATTTTACCCATCGTGATAAAATTAGATCTGTGGTGAAATGTTGGAACAGTGGCTCAAGAATGAACTGTTGCACTGAAAAGACAGAATTATTTTGAGCACAGTCATTCCATTAAAATTTTTTGCCACCAAAAATCATTATTAATAGGCCGTATGTTCACTGTGCGAAATTGCTTGCTAACATTAGACACGAGGGTTGCCAAGAAAGTAATGCACCGCACATTTCTTTCTCAGCCGAAAACAATGCTACGAATGCGAAATGTTACGTATGCACTATTTGAAGTCTCATGAGTGAGCAAGCCACGTTTCTGTCACTTCGGGCAGATAGCGTAACTGTAGGACAGTTTTAAAATGGCGTCTGTAGGTGATGTACGTTACAAGAAACGTGCCGTCATTGAACTTCTCACTGCAAAGAAAGAAACTGTGGGGAATATTCACAAACTGGTGTGCGAAGTCTATGGCGCATCTGCTGTACCGAAGTACAGTTAGTCGCTAGGCATGCAGGGTGAGGTCATCAGAAGGCGGTTCGGCGGAGCTCCAAGATTTGCAGCGGTCGGGGAGACCATCGACCTCTCTCACATGACATGTTGCTTCGAGCTGATGTTGTCATTCGTGACGAAAGACGCATTAAAGGATGCCATTCGTGGAAGACATTTTGAGGACGATGAAGAGGTGAGTCACACAGTGAAGCACTGGCTCCACCACCAGGACAAGGCCTGGTACCGACAGGGTATACACGCCCTTGTTTCGTGCTGGAGGATGGTCATAGAACGGAATGGACATTAAGTGGAAACATTGGGTGCATAGATAAAGCACCATTCTCTAGTGTGTGTAATTCTCATTATGTTCAATAAAGAATTCTTGAAAAAAAAAGTGCCATGCATTACATTCTGGGCAACCATCGCATTTAAAAATCATTGCACTCATTTCACACTAATGTAACAGCTGCACCATATTTAGACAGTACATTGTTTTATACAGTCTGCTGTTATGACCTGAACGAACTACAATCAGCCGGTCACTACGGTTGGGCCTTTGACTGGGGGAAATGGCTGATCAGAGTTATAACACAGGAAATATTAGTTCACTTTATTGCAAGAATGATGAAAAGATTTTCTTACGTTTGCACAATTCACAACCACAGGAATGTGCAGAATCTTTGCAACTGTCTATGAATATTAAAGCATCATTTGATGCACACATTTACTATACTTTTCTCTCCATATACAATTTAAGTATCACACGTGTCGTAACTAGACAATTTTGTCTGCTGGATAGGAGGTTACGAGCTGGCGCAGGGCCTATTCTTGTCGGCTGTAATCGGTCCCCGTGCGGTGACGCTGCGGAACTGGGAACTGGCATGTGGTGCCTCCCATTCTCCGGTGCGGACTGCCGTGAGACATCAGTAGCTGCTGCTGTATCGATACGAGTTGCCGACTTCTGTACGACACCTCTATCTCAGACATTTGCAATGTTACATTTGCAAACGCTTAATGGTAACAGATATGGTTGGGAGCAGGATACACGGGCTGCTGGAGAGGAAGGCTGAGCAACATATTGAGGACAGAATATAAAATTTAATTTATTACGCAATAAAATTCATGCAAGGTACTGGTAACAAAATATTGAAATATGCCTTGTTCAATTTAAATGTACATCAGCTGATTTAACATGAATCATCAAAAATTTGTCTAACATCAAAAAATCTGCAAATACGAGGTGCATTCAAGTTCTAAGGCCTCCGATTTTTTTTCTCCGGACTGGAAAGAGATAGAAACATGCGCATTGTTTTAAAATGAGGCCGCATTCATTGTCAATACGTCCCAGAGATGGTAGCACCGTACAGCAGATGGAATTTTACCGCCAGCGGCAAGAATGAGAACTGTTTTAAATACTTAAAATGGCGACGTTTTCCTTACTTGAACAGCGTGCAATCATTCGTTTTCTGAATTTGCGTGGTGTGAAACCAATTGAAATTCATCGACAGTTGAAGGAGACATGTGGTGATGGAGTTATGGATGCGTCAAAAGTGCGTTCGTGGGTGCGACAGTTTAATAAAGGCAGAAAATCGTGTGACAACACACCGAAACAACCTTGGGCTCGCACAAGCCGGTCGACGACATGATCGAGAAAGTGAATTGTTTTGGGCGATCGCCGAATGCCTGTTGAACAGATCGCGTCCAGAGTTGGTATTTCTGTGGGTTCTGTGCACACAATCCTGCATGACGACCTGAAAATGCGAAAAGTGTCATCCAGGTGGGTGCCACAAATGCCGACGGACGACCACATGGCTGCCCAAGTGGCATGTTGCCAAGCAATGTTGACGCGCAACGACAGCGTGAATGGCACTTTCTTTTCGTCGGTTGTGACAATGGATGAGACGTGGATACCATTTTTCGATCCAGAAACAAAGCGCCAGTCAGCTCAATGGAAGCACACAGATTCACCGCCACCAAAAAAATTTCGGGTAACCGCCAGTGCTGAAAAAATGATGGTGTCCATGTTCTGGGACAGCGAGGGCGTAATCCTTACCCATTGCATTCCGAATGGCACTACGGTAGCAGGTGCATCCTACGAAAATGTTTTGAAGAACAAATTCCTTCCTGCACTGCAACAAAACGTCCGGGAAGGGCTGCGCGTGTGCTATTTCACCAAGACAACGCACCCGCACATCGAGCTAAAGTTACGCAACAGTTTCTTCGTGATAACAACTTTGAAGTGATTTCTCATGTTCCCTACTCACCTGACCTGGCTCCTAGTGACTTTTGGCTTTTTCCAACAATGAAAGACACTCTCTGTGGCCGCACATTCACCAGGCGTGCTGCTATTGCCTCAGCGATTTTCCAGTGGTCCAAACAGACTCCTAAAGAAGCCTTCGCCGCTGCCATGGAATCATGGCGTCAGCGTTGTGAAAAATGTGTACGTCTGCAGGGCGATTACGTCGAGAAGTAACGCCAGTTTCATCGATTTAGGGTGAGTAGTTAATTAGAAAAAAAATCGGAGGCCTTAGAACTTGAATGCACCTCGTATGAGATTTAAACCTTTCCCAAAATTTTAATGCTTGTAAAATGTTATTACGAAACACAGAAATTTACCAAACTGATCACTGTATTTAAGCCTTACATAACCTAATGGGCACAGTGGCTTACAGGAAATAATATCACATACGTATAGCAATATCTGCCCACCACAGCACTGTCTTACGTGACCTTGTGTGCCACAATGATTCACAGAACCAACTCATATAATTGAATGGTAAATATTACCCACAATGGCGCTTGCGTTATAATCTTACGTAGCACAACGATTTATCAGGACAATACAATTAATGCTAAGTACAATCTGGTCCAGAATAACGTGTGCCCTACCACTGCTTAAACTACTCAGAATCAGTAATGAACTGTTTTACAAGGCAAACACATTCAGTTCAGACAAGTTAACAAGACAGTGCCTCCATTTGAATTTTACCACAGAAATCCATCAATAGTCGTAGGCCAGACGGTGATTCGAAAAGGACTGATAAAAAGTTACCGCACTGTTGGCGATTGGCATTAAACCCATGGCGTGCGATAGATGTTTGGGCCAGAAACCCCGTTGCAACAGGAGCCGTTAACAACAGTACCCACAGAACTCTTTCTAAAACCGCACCGTGAAATGACGTCAAAGGGGTTTCCAAAACAGTTTAACACTCAACAGTAGTGAGTAAGAGAAAAGGACAAAAAACAAACACACACGGCACTTACAATTAGCCGTGAATTTTTCCTAGCTGTGGTTAAGATTGAATTAATTTTAATTCAACAGGTAAACAGTGGTGTCACAGAAAACTTAAACTTTACTTGAGTAGCGTGACAATTTGGGCGTCCCTCAACAGAGATAAGTTAAGTAACAAACTGAAATGCAATTTAAAGACACTCAAGTAAGGGTATTGTGAAACACATCAACAATTTAAGCAAACACGCTCACATAGGCACTCCAGTTCATATGTAAATCAACCAGGGCACAAGTCAGTATTTCGACACGCGACGTGGGAACAACCACTGCTCAGCAGCGAGAGCCAGAATACGACAGAAAGAAGTCTCGCTGTAACTCCACCAGTTGAAGGTGCACCAAACTAACAGCTCACCTTTAACAATATTAATCCAAAAGCCGCTAATAAGGTAATGGGCTGTCGTTCGTTCTGTTTACGAGTTCAGCCTTCCTCACGTTGCGGCTGGTGTTATCACCAGTCGCAGCGTGAGGAATGTTGAACTCGTAAACAGAACGAACGACAGCGAGTCACTGCAGCACCTCCAGTTCCGGTGCTCGGCCGGCCCCAATGCCACTGCCACACTCACACCACTTGCCTCCGCGACTTCCGCGATATTCCGGCGTCGCCCCGCCCTGGCCCGCTCGTCTCCCCCTGTCCCGAGACTCCCTTTCGGCTTCCCCCACGGAATCCAAGAGGGCGCACCAACTCGCGCACCGCAAAGCGAATCGAAAGAGATCGAACACACTACACCGGAACAATCAAATCGCAGGAGCACCTGGCATGTGGTACGTCCCATTCTCCGGTGCGGGCCGAAGTGGCCGTGCGGTTAAAGGCGCTGCAGTCTGGAACCGCAAGACCACTACGGTCGCAGGTTCGAATCCTGCCTCGGGCATGGATGTTTGTGATGTCCTTAGGTTAGTTAGGTTTTACTAGTTCTAAGTTCTAGGGGACTAATGACCTCAGCAGTTGAGTCCCATAGTGCTCAGAGCCATTTGAACCATCTCTGGTGCGGACTGCCGTGAGACATAAGTAGCTTCTGCTGTATCGATAAGGGTTGCCGACTATTGTACGGCACCACTATCTCTGATATTTGTAATGTTAGATTTGCAAATGCTTAATGATAACTTATTGTGTATGTGTGTGTGTGTGTGTGTGTGTGTGTGTGTGTGTGTGTGTGTATGTGTATGTGTGGGTTGGTGGGTGGAAGGGTCGGTGGGTGACAGAATAGCTTTCTCATGGCTGTCATTTGTTACAAAATGAAGCGATGGTAGTTTGTGCCACATATAAATAACTCGCTAGACTTTCGTAAACCTTGTTTGCATCATGCGATTTTAACGAATTAGTTTATAGAAACAACACACAAGTGAACGTACAGTATTCGCAGTACACGTGTTTGAAATGCTCTTTTTAAGACATGACTTCTGGTGTCCGATTAGCTGACAGTAAATATCGCTCACTAGGAACGGTGTTTATGTAGAAAAACCCAGATGGCCGCGTCACAAGGTATTTGTCAGAAACCACTGTGAAATCCGTGATGCAGGAATCGCGGTTTGAGGTGGCGCTCATAGCTTGCGAGGCTGTGCCGCTGACGTCGTTTTCCTCAAGACAGGCGGCGAATGTGGAGCGCCGCAGACAAATCACGGCGCTCCCTTCAGCGGGTGGCCAGCTGGAGGCGTCGCTGGTTGGCGGGGGGGGGGGGGGGGGGGGGGGGGGCAGGATGGAGTTGGGTGGGGGAGGTAGAGGGTGTGGATGGGGGAGGACGGGTATCCACCGCAGACGGCCGCCGCTTAATGGCCGGCGGAGCGTCGTGAAGGATGGCCGCGGCTGTGGCCGGCTGCGAGGCGCCATCCGTCAGGCGTCGCGGCGCTCTGCCCCTGCCCCCTCCCACCACCACGCTGCCCCCCCCCTTCCCCCCCCCCCCCACACCACACTGACGGCCGCGCCGCGCCTTGCGGCTGACCGCGCCGCGACGCCTTATCTGCCGCTGAAGGATGGCATCCGCGCCGGCGCGCCTGAATTATGCATAACCTGCGGCTGACGTGGCGGCGGTGCCAAGCCGGGCCCTCCGGCAGGCACGAGCACTTGTAAACGCCGGCTCCGGCGTGCCGAGGAACCGACGGCGTCACGCACGCACGAGCTCCAGCAGGTCCGACGTCGTACGAGCTGTGCTACAGATAACAAATGAAAGTCTAGACGTAGCGTGCCTGTGTCCTTATAACCGCCCATGGTGGCAGTGCCGGCTTTCGGAAACTGAAATTGATAGTCCACAGTTGCCTTATGCCAAGTTTACACACGTGGCCAACGGTAAATACAGGCCTCAACGCACATCTGTGTGACGTCAGCAATGTAGTGTTAACTGCCAGTCGACACAAACACATGCTTTATCAGTTTTCATCAAACTTCTTTGACTGAACTACTTCACTGGAGCTTTTACACCATCGCAAAATTTTTCGTCATATTGTTCTGGTATCTACGCCTGTCTAAGTCATCATTACTGGTCCTGTGAAACCGATTTCGACCTTTCGCCATGAGTTACGAATTCCTTTTTTCGCCTGTGTATATACCACACTACTTTGTGGTTTGACGTTATTTATTTTTACTATGAGCGGAAAATGCTGAGAAGAAAGAAATTTTTTTGTGGTATTTCTAAATAAATTTTTTTGTGATGCTGTTTGTAGGTGGGGAAAACTTGTGAAGATCTGAGTTGTGCCAGTTGTTTTTCCCGATCTGCTTCTATTACTGACGCTGCTCTGTATTTTGTTGGACATTTTGGCAATTGCTTTTACTGAGTACGCATTATTCATGGAAATTGTTTTGATGGTATTAAATCACTGTGTAGTGGTTCTGGTTTTAATGCTAATGTGTGTATGCCCTGTTTAACGTGTACCTAAATTCATCCTACAGCGTTGTGTTTGGATGGCGTGGTAATATGTGTATTGCGATATCAGTGGAAGTTGGCATCCTGCAGACGTTAAAGTGGTTTGGTTGTTGCTCTTTAACAATACGGATGGGAATCTATGGAGAGTTTTACTTCGTTTTGTATTGTAGGCTTTGTTTTATTATGGAGTTAATTGTACATTGTAAGAAGTTCATTCACCTAATTTTTCGTCCCATCCTACAGGAGAACTATGTCAACGCATGTCCTTCTATTCATCTATTTAACAAGCTGATATTTCCCTTTAAAAATATTGTGTATGCCACTAGTGAATATCTCAACCAGGGGGCTTGACATGTTGTTATCCATAGGTTAGACTTGTGTGGGTGTTACTGTGATTAGCGGTATGACGTAGTAAATCGTACCCCTTAAGCAAAGCTGGTTCTGCTGAAATTTTGGTGCTGAGCGCACCACTTGCAGCAGGGACACTGCCTTGTCTTCTTCCTTCAACAATACCCAAGCGCTAACGGTCATGTATCAGAATGTGAGAACATCGTTGTTTGAGTGTCGCAACCAGCTGAATGGCACCAAAATCATTTGAAATGTTTGATTATGTATGTATAAAAGCAGAAACATAAGCCTACTTACATAACGATTTCTATATCCATGACATACCTGTCGGTGCAAATTGTTCATGAAGTTCGGCCACCCGTCCCTCCCTCTGAACCAAGGAATTTTCCGTGGTAGGCTGGCTCTTGTGTATCTGTACGATACAGATAACACTTCCGTAGGGTAACCACAGCAGAGGGATATCTGTCGAGAGGCCAGACAAACCTGTGATTCCTGAAGAGGGACAGCAACCTTTTCAGTAGTTGCATAGACAGCAGTCTCGATAACTGACTGATCTGACCTTGTAACATCAACCAACACGGCCTCACTGTGCTGGTACTCCGAAAGGTTGAGTGCAAGGGAAAACTACAGCGTTATGTTTCCCGAGGGCATGCAGCTTGGTTAAATGGCGATGGTATATCCTTGGGTAAAATATTCCACATGTAAAATAGTCTCCCATTGCTATCACCGGATCGAGACTGCTCAGGAGGATCTCGTCATCAGGAAAAATTAAACTGGCATGCTACGGGTCGGAGCACGGAATGTTGGACCCCTTTAACAAGCAGGGAGATTAGAAAACTTTTGAATAGGAAACTGATAGGTTGAAGGCAGATATATTAGGAGTGAGTGAAATTCGGTATTAGGATGAATATTACTTCTGGTCAGGTAAATACAGTATTATAACCATAAATCAAATACGGGTAATGCAAGGCTAAGTATATTAATGAAAAATATATAATGAAATAGGGGTGTTGGTACGCTACTACGAACAGCATAGTGAACGCATTGTCATAGGCAAGATAGACACGAAGTCAACACCCACCACAGTAGTACAAGTTTACATGCCAACTACCAGATGATGAAGAGATTGGAGAAATACAGGATGAGACAAAAGAAATTGCTTAGACAATTGAGGGAGAGGAAAGTCTAATTTTGATTTCGGACTGGAATTCAGTATCTAGAAAAGGAAGAGAAAGATAAATAGTAGGTGAGTACGGACAGGGGAAAGAAATGAAAGAGGAAGCAGCCGTGTAGGATTTTGGCCAGAGCATGATTTAATGATCGCTAACACTTGGTTTAAGAATCACGAAAGAACTTTGTATACACGGAAGAGACTGGAAAAACTATAAGTTTTCAGGATGACTGTATAATGGTAACAAAGAGATTTCTGAACTAGATTTTAAACTGTATGATATTTCAGGGGCAGATACAGAGCCTGGCCAGAATTTATTGTATATTAAAAGTAAATAAGTAGAAAATAGGTAGGACATTAAGGACATGGATAAGTTGAAAAAAATTGAGATCGTTGAGAGTTTCAAAGAGGGCGTTAGGCAACGATTGACTGAAACAGTAGAAGACGAATGTGACATGAAACAGTGAAAGTAGAGAGGATCAAATCGGTAAAAGGACAACACTTAGCTGAGACCCTTGGATATCACAATAGACACTGAATTGAATTGATGAAAGGACAAAATAATGCAGCAAACGACGCGGGCCAAAGGGAATATAGACGTCTAAAAACGAGATTGACTCAAAGAGCAAAATGGCTAAGAAGTAATTGTTAGAGGACAAATGTAACTCTGTAGAAGCATGTGTAACTAGTAGAAAGATAGATAACGCCTTTAGAAAAATTGAAGAAGTCTTTGCAGAGAAGAGTTCAGATAAAAAAACAGTTCTAAGCAAATAAGGGAAAGCTGACAGGTGGAAGGAATATATGGAAGGTCTACACAACTGAAATGTACAGTTTGAGCGACATTGACTACATTTTTGGTAAAGTGCAATTGACTTTCCCCTATCATCGAGATTTACATGAATTTATATTTCAGTAAGATAATGCATGGCCGTATATTGCCTCTGCCGTCCTGATCTGTCTAGATGTACAGGAAGTGGGATTGGTGGGCTTGTAACTCTCTATACTGAAAAAATTTGGTCATGGATTGCCCATAGACTGCCACTTCAACACTACAAATCTATTATAGTTGAAGAAGTCTGGTATCGAGTTGTAACACTAGGGAATAATTTACCTGCTTCCATCTCAGTTCAGTCGAAATCCAACCGAGTTAGAGGCAGCAGCTCCTTCTACTAAATATCTCACCCTGTACACTCCCAAATCACCTGCAGAAACAATGTATACTTCGTTCTATAATGCATACATACAATGACTGAAATTTAGTTTTTTGGTATTCTTTCTGTTCCAGTTGTAATGACCAGCATTGTAACCTGTGCCAGACTTTTCACTTCACTACTGGCCATCACAACCAACAAAAGAATTTCAAGAGCAGTTGAACGAAATGTGTAGTGTCATGAAGAGAGATTGTAACATGAATATCAACAAAAGTAAAATGCAGGGTGTAGAATGCAGTCGAAATTGGAAAACAGTGATGTAGATGGAATCAGATTAGGAAGTGAGACACTAAAAGCAGTTGATAAGATTTCTTATTTGGAAACTGAAAAACTGATGATGGCTTAAATACTAGGGACATAGCCCTTTGCCTACCATTGGGTCCCATAAGGTTGTCCGTGATGTTTAATATCTTCTCTATTTGTAACCATTTATTTCGTTTTAATAAAATGTTATGACTTTTCCTAATTTATCAAGTTAGTAATAATTTTAGAAAAAGATATAAAAACTTACCTATGTTTTGTGTTAAAGTGTTAGTGCACGTTTCCTCCATACAGGCCTCACAGACCCGTGTGGTTAGAAGCAGTTTTTCAACAACCAAATGTCTGTCAGCATAGCGTCTCCTACGTCATTTGTCATTTGGACTAACTCTGTTATTCTTTCACTGTTCAAAAGTTCTCCTTGTCATAAGCACATGTTTATTTTGATACATTTTTCTCGTAAAAGTTGTCTGTTCTCGAAACTGAAAAAGTTATAGAGAAGAGGACTATCAACTGAGGAGACACGGGAATTGTTGAAGCAGTATTCTGATTCTGGAAACCTACCTAGTGAATGTGTATCTTCCAGTAACGATGATAATGCTGTAGATGTCGTTGAAATTTCAAAACTATACGAACATGATGATCGTGAAGAATTCCTTTACGAAGATGGAGAAGAACAATTTAGTGCAAACTCTGTTGAGTACAACTTATTGTTTTCTCGTAATCGAAATGAGGCACGGGCTACAGCTCCTCAAGCTGGAATTTCTGATAGGCAGAGCATAAAGGACATATTGAAAGAAGGCCAGGGACCTACAATTTATTCAATTAGGAACAGTGATAATGAATAATCTGGTTTTGTGTTGTTCTTTCGTGTATCCTCATTGACAAAGTGTTTACGTGGACCAACAAGGAAGATCGATTCGTTTACGAGGACTCTGTGGACGTAGATTTGCTTGAAATCAAAAATTTCTTTGTGTTTTAAGAAATGATGATATCGGTCAGCTTTGAAGTGTTGAGAGTGGCTGATCACTATTTAATGAAATATGTCTCGCTACAGCTTCCATGCTATTCTGAGGACGTTGCGCTTTGACAATGCAGCCAGACATCATAGGTCAAGCGACAAACTGGAATCAATCTGTGATGTGGGACATTACCCTTAGAGATTCCTGCATTCCATGATGGTGTATGACCATGCATGAACAGTTGGTCACATTTAGAGGTCGCTGTCCATTTCCGCAATCCATCACATCAAAATCTGGTAGATACGGAATACAGTTCTGGGCAATATGTGACATAGCAACAAGCTACTGCTGTATAATGGATGTGTATTTGTGGAAGGAGGAAGAAACTACAGCTGTGCGACTCGGAGAGAATATTGTGAAAACTCTGGCGACTGAACTTGGAAAGTTGGACGTAATATCACCTGTGGTAATTCTTTTACTTCTCTAGTTATAGCTCATTATTTGTTGTTAAAAGATCTGGCATTAGTAGGTACTATCTGAAACAAAAGCTGCCTGCCTATTTTATTGCACCTTAACGACATGAGGTATGCTCTACATTATTTGTTTTTCAACCAGATATAATGACAGACTCTTATGTTCCTCAGAAAAACAAGGCTGTTAGCGGCCTTAGCTCTCTTCATGAGCAACAAACGGTTTCATCACAAAGAAGCATGAAGTTATAATGACATACACTGCCACAAAAGGTATCACTGACACCAAGAACCAGAAGGCGTGATGCTACAGTGGGAAGATGAAGAAGGCACTGGCCATTGGTGGTTTTCTTCAACATGACCGACGTAAGTGTAATGAATGCACATAATTTGGATGATGCTGGTTTCCAATAAAGAAATGAGACATTGAGCCTACGCCGTAAATTTGGGACATCATTTAGCTGGGGTAAAGAAGTCAGTGATTAATTATTAGCACCAGGAAGGGCAGTGAAACTATCAGCTAAGCAAAGGAGAAGATGTCCACATGGTGTAGAGAAGTAGACAGAAAACGTCAGTTACCTGTTGTAAGTGCACCAGACCTGCATGCTTGGAAAATTCTGCTATTGCCTGTAGATCCTGGCGCAAATTTCCAATACGAATCAAGGGTACCAGTAAAAGCATAAAAAATTGTGTTGTTTAAAATGTAAACTATAAAGAAACAAAACTGTTTTAGAAGTATTTATACCTCAAAAGACGTTCACATCATAAGTAGTCAATGTATGCTAATATAAGCAACAAGGACCTGAGAGGCAACTCTATACAGATTTTCGTTAAGTAGAGGGATAAAGTGCAGACAAATTAAAGGCCCCCTTGAGCTGCCCTAGAAATGTTTATTAGCCAAATTAGTGTACGACCATTTGATATCAAATAACAAACGACTGTATGTACATCAATTTCAACATGACAACAGTGTGGTGTCACCGCCAGACACCACACTTGCTAGGTGGTAGTTTTAGATCGGCCGCGGTCCATTAGTACATGTCGGACCCGCGTGTCGCCACTGTGTGATCGCAGACCGAGCGCCACCACAAGGCAGGTCTCGAGATACGGACTAGCACTCGCCCCAGTTGTACGGACGACGTAGCTAGCGACTATACTGACGAAGCCTCGCTCCTTTGCCGAGCCGATAGTTAGAATAGCCTTCAGCTAAGTCAATGGCTACGACCTAGCAAGGCGCCATTAGTAACATTGCATGTATCTAAAGAGTCTCACTTGTATCGCCACAATCTCCAGATGTACCAAAAGGATGGATTAAAGTTAAGTATTTCAGAAGCTACGTACTTTTCTTTATAGCATTCATTACGTATCCTGTTTCAGACCTCAAGCCATCCTGCTTTAGCTTAGCGCGTGCCTTTCGGCTTCCTCTCATTGTGTCTAGGCTGTCTTGTCTAGACACAACAAACAGTATATACAACAGCAGAAACATCAGTTTACTTATACACACATTAAAAAATGTTTTGCATCACCTCGGTCCCAAGAGTTCTGGACCTGTACAGAAAATTGTAATAGAGATCAACATAAACATCATTTCCACCCTTTTTATTGCTAAGGAAAACCACACATTGCATGTTGTACCACCATACAGAGAGACCTTCGGAGGTGGTGGTCCAGATTGCTGTACGCACCGGTTTCTCTAATACCCAGTAGCATGCCCTCTTGCATTGATGCATGCCTGTGGCATACTATCCACAAGTTCATCAAGGCATTGTTGGACCGGATTGTCCCACTCCTCAACGGCGGCTCGGCGTAGATCCCTCAGAGTGGTTGTTGGGTCACGTCGTCCATAAACAGCCGTTTTCAATCTATCCCAGGCATGTCGATAGGATACATGTCTGGCCACTCTAGTCGAGTGATGTCGTTATCCTGGAGGAAGTCATTCACAAGATGTCCACGAGGGGAGAACGAATTGTCGTCCACGAAGACGAATGCCTCGCCAACATACTGACGATATGGTTGCACTATCGGTAGGAGGATGGCATTCACGTATCGCACAGCCGTTACGGTGCCTTCCATGACCACCACCGTCATACTTCGGCGCCAGATAATGCCATCGCAAAACAGCAGGGAACCTCTAGCTTGCTGCACTCGCTGGACAGTGTGTCTAAGGAGTTCAGCCTGACCGGGTAGCCTCCAGACACGTCTCTGACGATTGTCTGGCTGAAAACATATGCGACACTCATCGGTGAAGAGAACGTGATGCCAGTCCTGAGCGGTCCATTCGGCATGTTGTTGGGCCTGTCTGTACCGCACTACATGGTGTCGTGGTTGCATAGATGGACCTCGCCATGGACGTCGAGTGTGAAGTTCCGCATCTGCAGCCTACTGCGCGCAGTTTGAGTCGTAACACGACGTCCTGTGGCTGCACCAAAAGCATTATTCAACATGGTGGCGTTGCTGTCAGGGTTCCTTCGAGCCACAATCCGTAGGTAGTGGTTATCCAATGAAGTAGTAGCCCTTGGGTGGCCATAGCCAGGATGTCATCGACAGTTCCTGTCTCTCTGTATTTCCTCCATGTCCGAACAACATCACTCTGGTTCACTCCGAGACGCCTGGACACTTTCCTTCTTGAGAGCCGTTCCTGGAAGAAAATAACAATGAGGACGCAATCGAACAGCTGTATTGGCCGTCTAGGCATGGTTGGACTACAGACAACGCGAGCCGTGTACCTCCTTCCTGGTGGAATAACTGGAACTGATCGGCTGTCCGACCCCTCCATCTAATAGGCGCTGCTCATGGATGGTTGGTTTACATCGTTGGGCGGGTTTAGTGACATCTCTGAACAGTCAACGTCTGTCTTCAGGAGTTCTTGGAATCGAGGTGATGCAAAACTTTTTTTATGTGAGTTCTTGCTATCGGGGTGATGCAAATCTTATTTTATGTGTGTATTTATTAGAGTGTCTTTTATTTTACATAGATTACGGCTTGTGGAACTAAATGTATATCTGTGATTAAGTACTGAATTTGTAATACATTATATAACAAAATCGAAAACTGTAAAATATTAAATTTTAAGAAGAGAAAAAAAAAGAATGTTAGGCAATTTAGTGTTACTCCCTTAGCGCGCTTCTCAGGAGCTATTTTCCGAATGTGACCTCGAGCCCGACTTCCCTAGGCAGCACCTCCCATTGTTAGTCTATCACACGAAGTAATTCACGTCTCGTACGTCGATTCACTTTCTCATAACTGTTCAAATATCTTTTATTAGTTTTGTCACACTGCTTGTCTGTTAATTCCCGTTTTAATTGCGTCACCGTTTTTCTATGTTGATGTAGTCTAATTAAGGTCGGGACTGGTACAATAACCAGTGACGATCTTCCCTACTTATTCTATTGGCAGGTTTCTATTCTACTTTATCTATGTGTCAATATTTCTACATTTAGTGTCATTCCTTGTGTCCGTTGAGAGTTATTCGTGTCTTGTCATTGTACAGAGTGAGTAACGTGCAAAGTTACATGCTTTGAGCGGTGATAATGATGCTGAAGAAGAAATCTTAATATGTCCTTTTCCGAATGGTTTCCGAGAAAGAAGACATTAAATGTACATTATTCTTTGTTTTCTGTACTATTCAGACATTATTATTACAAAATTGTTAAGACTTTCGTGGCCACTTGTTGACGAACTGCCTATTGGCTTCTGTCTCTGGTTCTTCGGCCGACGTTCATCTAATGATTTTTCTGACGTTTCGCCAGCACGAGTGGCTGGCATTGTCAAAGCTTCACCCTCCATTGCCGGTGGTGAACTGGAGCCGAGCTCGCGGGCGCAGACTACATGTACCTGGCGCGCCAACGTCCGAGGGCTTCTCCGCGGTCATTTCCGGTGCGGTTCTCCTCTTGCTACCTGCGACGGTCGTTCGCTGCAATACGGGAAGCCAGGATCTTTCTGTTCGCGTGTTTTTGTATTTCTACAGCTTCTCTGAACAAGCGCGTGTGATAGTGCTTCTCTACAGCCAGAACTTCCGTGTCGGCGAATTTTATTACGTGGTCGGTCTCATTCAGTGCGTGCTCTGCCACGGCCGATTTCTCCACCTGCCCCAACCTGCAATGTCGCTTATGCTCTTTGATCCTGGTGTTGATGGATCGTCCAGTCATTCCGACATAAATTTTTCCGCATGTGCATGGTATACGGTATATTCCCGCCATTGCAAGTGGGTGTCTTTTCTCCTTCGCCGATCTAAGACACTCTTTGATCTTCCTTGTCGGTTTGAAAATCGTCTTTACGCCATGTTTGCGCAATATACGGCCGATTCTGTCCGTCACTCTGGGAATGTATGGCAGAAAGGCCGTACCCGACATTTCTTTTTTTGGTTCCTTACTTCGCCGAGTGTTTGCCTCTGTTACACTTCTAATATAATTTTTGGAGTACCCATTGCTCCTCAGGACAGTTTCCAGGTGTTGCATTTCTCGTTTGAGGTGTTGCGGCTCTCATATTCGTGCTGCTCTCGTTACGAGCGTACTAATCATGCCTCTTTTCTGGCTCGGGCGATTATTAGTTACAACTCACTTCAGTAGTGTAGAGGAACTTGAGACGAACAATTTGTTACTGGACGCTTGTGATCCATGAAGTCAAGAAATTACCTCACACTGGCCTGCAAAAGCTACCGAAGCTCTCCTTGTGCAAACTGCTGGTCTTAGGGAGAAACTGAATAGCACCTCTATTTTGTCGGAAATGTACGAGTAATGTAGTGTAATTTTTTGTACTGAGACTTATTTTCGCTAGAGGGTACAAAAGTGATATTAAATATGTTCTATCTTCCTAACCATTCGGAATAGGGCATATGTTCATATGAATTTTTATTGTTCAGAATAGCAAATAAAATCAGCCTTCAAACCACGCACCTTTCTTCCTGAATCACCCTATGTTAGTGTTAATAAGGTAGATTCTTGCATTGCAGTTTTTCTATGTTAGTGTTGTCAGTTGAATGTTTTACTTGGCATGTGATACAAAGACCTGCCAGGAAGTACCGTAGTTAATACATTAACAGGTTTCTGTTCTAATTTGTCTGTGTACTAGTATTTCAACACTTACTGTCGTGTATGTGTCATGTACATGTTATTGTTCATTTGTCTCGTCATTGGTGTTAATGTCAGAGGAACCGGGTGGGCTAACCCATTTATCTCTCTGTCGCCCAACGCGATGTCGACGTGGCCTTATTTATTGATAGACTGACGTGGCAAAAATCACGGGATACCTCTTAATACCGCGTCGGACCTCTTTTCTCCCGGCGTTGTTCAGCAAACTTGACGTGGCATGGCCTCCACAAGTCACTGAAAGGCCCTTGCAGCCACTGGGCCTCTCTCCTCCCGAACAGGCCATGAAGGCCCAACAGTACCGACCGGCCGCCGTGTCATCCTCAGCACAGGCGTCACTGGATGCGGACATGGAAGGGCATGTGGCCAGCACACATCTCTCCCGGCCGTATGTCAGTTTCTGAGACCGGAGCCGCTACTTCCAGTCTAATAGCTCCTCAGTGCACCCCGCTTGCCAACAGCGCTCGGCAGACCGGATTGTCACCCATCCAACTGTTAGACCAGCGCGACAGCGCTTAACTTCGGTGACCTAGTGGGAACTAGTGTTACCACTGCGGCAAATTGGGCCTCTCTAGCTGTCAAAAATTGCGAAAGTGTTGCGGGTGCAGGATTTTGCGCACTAACTGAACCGTCGATTATGTCCCATCACTTTTCGATCGGATTCATTTCGGGCGATGTGGGTGGCCAAATGATTCTCTCGAATTGCCCAGGATGTTACTCAAACCAGTCCGAGACAACTGTGGCCCGGCGTCATGTTTGGGAACATTAGGTCCATGAATGGCTGGAGATATTCTACAATTACCCGAACACAACCATTTCCAATATATTGAAAAATCCTCCTCAGTTGCGAGAATTTTCTGGTCCTTAACCAGGTTTCGGCTAGAATAATCTAGCCTTCTTCAGATGCATAAAATTACTAAAACATGCCAGAGTAAGGCACAGTCAATATTAAAAATTAATACATATACTACCGTGGTACGATGTCGAATTAAAACTACTTAACTGAAGTCCAGCCCCGGCATCACTTCACCACGTGGTCGGTTGGCAGCGGCAACTATCATGAGTGCCAACGTAGTTGCCACTGCCAACCGACCGCGTGGTGGTGATGCCGAGGCTGGACTTCAGTTAAGTAGTTTTAATTCGACATCGTACCACGGTACTATAGGTTTTAATTTCTAATGTTGACTGTGCCTTACTCTGGCATGTTATAGTAATTTTATGCTTCTGAAGAAGGCTAGATTATTCTAGCCGAAGCCTGGGTAAAGACCATAAAATTTTCGCAACTGTGGCGAATTTTTCAATGTATTAGTCCATCACAGTTGCTGACGGGGCTGCAATATGCTAAAAATTCTTACAAACATTTCCAGTGAATGATCGGTTTAATTGGATCAGAGGACCCATACGATTCCATGTAAACATTGCCCACATCATTATGGAGCCACCACCAGGTTGCACAGCGCCTTGTTCACGATTTGAACCCATGGCTTGGTGCACTGCGCGCCATACTCGAACCATACCATCAGCTCTTACCAGCTGAAATTGGGATTCACATCACCAAATCACGGTTTTCCGGCCATGTAGGTATCGGGGTTTTTTTCCGAATGAATCATATTGAATGCTGCTTCATACAACGAGAACTGTGTCGTTCTTCCTATTGTATGACATGGTTTTGAAAGTACTCTTTTATGTTTGTTAAAAGCCACTGCTAATTTTTCTCAGGGCGCTATCGCCAGAAATATCATACGTATCCCAACGTGAAGACATCCGTCTTACTCACGATGTATTAAAAATCCATTTAAACAATGCTTAATTATTTTTTCTGTGAGGTTGGATGCTCCAGGGTAGCTGCCTATGTGTATTGGCAGCGTAAGCATTTATAGATGTTACCATTAATAAAAAAAACTGTACCTCTGGCGTAATATGAATTGGAAAATATTACAAGACGCCGTTTTCAATTTATTGAGATTATTCTTTTTAATACTTTTAGCATTAAATGAATGTTAAGAGAAGTTATATATTTTTTGTCATCAATGGCTTCACTACAATAAAGAGCCTACACAAAATGGCCAAAACCACATTTAATTATTACGTACTGAATCATACCTAGGATAGGTTCTCACTGTTGACAAAAGCGCATATTGCAATTATTAATTTCATATATATTCAACAAAATTCTATTAATAGTACAGATTATTGTATCAGTTACAGACTGTGAACAATTAGCGTCCGTCAGCTAGAATATCAGAATCGACAGGATGTTGAAGCAAAAAAATACACTTATTCATCTTGTAGAAAGGGACAAAGATAATAATATGGCGATTCTAAGACCGCAGACAGCGCTTCTCCATTAGTGAGTATCGACGACTGATTTATACTCTATATTATGCTATATAGCGCCCAACCGATATAGTCACGAGCCCAGGAGAAACGCTGCAGGTCGTGTCGTACTGTTAATAAAGGTACTCGCATCGGTCGTCTGCTTCCATAGTTCATTAACGCCAAATTTCGCCGCATTGTCCTAACGGGTACGTTCTTCGTACGTCAAACACGATTTAAGCTGTCACTTCACACATTGTTGCCTGTCTGTTACAACTGACAAATCTGCGCAGGCGCCGCTGCTTTCGATTGTTAAGTAAAGGCTGAGAGACAATTCCTGAAATTTGACATTCTCGACATACTCTTGATACAGTGAATCTTGGAATAATGAATTACATAATGATTTCCGAAACGAAATGTTCCATGCGTCAGTTCAGGGCTCAGAGTCTCTTAATTTCCATTGTGCGGACCTGAGTACATGTAGCTACGCCACGACTTTTGTGACCTCAGTGTAGAAGGTGTGCTCAGTTTTAAATGTTTGAATTGCGTGTGTGTTTCATGCACTACTAGCCATTAAAAATGCTACACCAAGAAGAAATGCAAATGATAAACGGGTATTCACTGGACAAATATATTATACTAGAACTGACATTTGATTACATTTTCATGAAATTTGGGTGCATAGACCCTGAGAAATCAGTATCCAGAACAACCACCTCTGGCCGTAATAATGGCCTTGATACCCCTGGGCATTGAGTCAAACAGAGCTTGGATGGCGTGTGCAGGTACAGCTGCCCATGCAGCTTCAACACGACATCACAGTTCATCACGAGTAGTGAGTGGCGCATTGTGACGAGCCAGTTGCTCGGCCACCATTGACCAGACGCTTTCAGTTGGTGAGAGATCTGGAGAATGTGCTGCCCAGTGCAGCAGTCGAATATTTTCTGTATCCAGAAAGGACCGTACAGGACCTGCAACATGCGGTCGTGCATTATCAGCCACGGGTAGTAACACATGTGAAATGTAACGTCCACTTTCAAAATGCCGTCAATGCGAACAAGAGGTGACCGAGACGTGTAATCAATGGCACCCCATACCATCACGCCGGGTGAGACGCCAGTATGGCGATGACGAATACACTCTTCCTATGTGCGTTCACCGCGATGTCGCCAAACACGGATGCGACCATCATGAAGCTGTAAACAGAACCTGGATTCATCCGAAGAAATGACGTTTTGCCATTCGTGCACCCAGGTTCGTCGTTGAGTACACCATCGCAGGCGCTCCTGTCTGTGATGCAGCGTCTACATCTACATCTACATCTACATCCATACTCCGCAAGCCACCTGACGGTGTGTGGCGGAGGGTACCTTGAGTACCTCTATCGGTTCTCCCTTCTATTCCAGTCTCGTATTGTTCGTGGAAAGAAGGATTGTCGGTATGCTTCTGTGTGGGCTCTAATCTTTCTGAGTTTATCCTCATGGTCTCTTCGCGAGATATACGTAGGGGGGAGCAATATACTGCTTGACTCTTCGGTGAAGGTATGTTCTCGAAACTTTAACAAAAGCCCGTACCGAGCTACTGAGCGTCTCTCCTGCAGAGTCTTCCACTGGAGTTTATCAATCATCTCCGTAACGCTTTCGCAATTACTAAATGATCCTGTAACGAAGCGCGCTGCTCGCCGTTGGATCTTCTCTATCTCTTATATCAACCCTATCTGATACGGATCCCACACTGCTGTGCAGTATTCAAGCAGTGTGTGAACAAGCGTACCGTAACCTATTTCATTTGTTTTCGGATTGCATTTCCTTCGGATTCTTCCAATGAATCTCAGTCTGGCATCTGCTTTACCGACGATCAACTTTATATGATCATTCCATTTTAAATCACTCCTAATGCGTACTCCCAGATAATTTATGGAATTAACTGCTTCCAGTTGCTGACCTGCTATTTTGTAGCTAAATGATGTGGGATCTATCTTTCTATGTATTCGCAGCACATTACATTTGTCGACATTGAGATTGAATTGCCATTCCCTGCACCATGCGTCAATGCGCTGCAGATCCTCCTGCATTTCAGTACAATTTTCCATTATTACAACCCCTCGATACACCACAGCATCATCTGCAAAAAGCCTCAGTGAAAATCCGATGTCATCCACAAGGTCATTTATGTACACTCCTGGAAATGGAAAAAAGAACACATTGACACCGGTGTGTCAGACCCACCATACTTGCTCCGGACACTGCGAGAGGGCTGTACAAGCAATGATCACACGCACGGCACAGCGGACACACCAGGAACCGCGGTGTTGGCCGTCGAATGGCGCTAGCTGCGCAGCATTTGTGCACCGCCACCGTCAGTGTCAGCCAGTTTGCCGTGGCATACGGAGCTCCATCGCAATCTTTAACACTGGTAGCATGCCGCGACAGCGTGGACGTGAACCGTATGTGCAGTTGACGGACTTTGAGCGAGGGCATATAGTGGGCATGCGGGAGGCCGGGTGGACGTACCGCCGAATTGCTCAACACGTGGGGCGTGAGGTCTCCACAGTACATCGATGTTGTCGCCAGTGGTCGGCGGAAGGTGCACGTGCCCGTCGACCTGGGACCGAACCGTAGCGACGCACGGATGCACGCCAAGACCGTAGGATCCTACGCAGTGCCGTAGGGGACCGCACCGCCACTTCCCAGCAAATTAGGGACACTGTTGCTCCTGGGGTATCGGCGAGGACCATTCGCAACCGTCTCCATGAAGCTGGGCTACGGTCCCGCACACCGTTAGGCCGTCTTCCGCTCACGCCCCAACATCGTGCAGCCCGCTTCCAGTGGTGTCGCGACAGGCGTGAATGGAGGGACGAATGGAGACGTGTCGTCTTCAGCGATGAGAGTCGCTTCTGCCTTGGTGCCAATGATGGTCGTATGCGTGTTTGGCGCCGTGCAGGTGAGCGCCACAATCAGGACTGCATACGACCGAGGCACACAGGGCCAACACCCGGCATCATGGTGTGGGGAGCGATCTCCTACACTGGCCGTACACCACTGGTGATCGTCGAGGGGACACTGAATAGTGCACGGTACATCCAAACCGTCATCGAACCCATCGTTCTACCATTCGAGGACCGGCAAGGGAACTTGCTGTTCCAACAGGACAATGCACGTCCGCATGTATCCCGTGCCACCCGACGTGCTCTAGAAGGTGTAAGTCAACTACCCTGGCCAGCAAGATCTCCGGATCTGTCCCCCATTGAGCATGTTTGGGACTGGATGAATCGTCGTCTCACGCGGTCTGCACGTCCAGCACGAACGCTGGTTCAACTGAGGCGCCAGGTGGAAATGGCATGGCAAGCCGTTTCACAGGACTACATCCAGCATCTCTACGATCGTCTCCATGGGAGAATAGCAGCCTGCATTGCTGCGAAAGGTGGATATACACTGTACTAGTGCCGACATTGTGCATGCTCTGTTGCCTGTGTCTATGTGCCTGTGGTTCTGTCAGTGTGATCATGTGATGTATCTGACCCCAGGCATGTGTCAATAAAGTTTCCCCTTCCTGGGACAATGAATTCACGGTGTTCTTATTTCAATTTCCAGGAGTGTATATTGTGAATAGCAACGGTCCTATGACACTCCCCTGCGGCACACCTGAAATCACTCTTACTTCGGAAGACTGCTCTCCATTGAGAATGACATGCTGCGTTCTGTTATCTAGGAACTCTTCAATCCAATCACACAATTCGTCTGATAGTCCATATGCTCTTACATTATTCATTAAACGACTGTGGTGAACTGTATCGAACGCCTTGTGGAAGTCAAGAAACACGGCATCTACCTGTGAACCCGTGTCTATGGCCCTCTGAGTCTCGTGGACGAATAGCGCGAGCTGATAGTCCATGCTGCTGCAAAAGTCGTCGAACTGTTCGTGCAGATGGTTGTTCGTTTGCAAACGTCCCCATCAGTTGACTCAGGGATCGAGACGTGGCTGCACGATCCGTTACAGCCACGCGAATAACATGCCTGTCATCTCGACTGCTAGTGATACGAGGCCGTTGGGATTCAGCACGGCGTTCCGTATTACCCTCCTGAACCCACCGATTCCATATTCTGCTAACAGGCATTCGATCTCGACCAGCGCGAGCAGTAACTTCGCGATACGAGAAACCGCAATCGCGATAGGCTACAATCCGACCTTTATCAAAGTTCTTACACGAGGCATCACAACAACGTTTCACCAGGCAACGCCGGTCAACTGCTATTTGTGTGTGAGAAATCGGTTGGAAACTTTCGTCGTGTCAGCACGTTGTAGGTGTCGCCACCGGCGCCAAACTTGTGTGAATGCTCTGAAATGCTAATCATTTGCGTATCACAGCATCTTCTTCCAGTTGATTAAATTTCTAGTCTGTAGCACGTCATCTTCGTGGTGTAGCAATTTTAATGGCCTGTAGTGTAGTACCTATTTGTGTGCACACCTGTTTCTTGTAGTATCTATATGGTAATTCATGGTATGTTTCTATATGAGTGACTCTACCGCCCACAATACAAGCTAAATGTCCCGCAGATCCATAATCCCTACTTTGCAGTCGCCGCTCTCAGCAACGGAAACGAGCAAAGCAGGCTAGTACGAGACGAAAAAGGAATCACGCCACTTGACTGATATGATCAAAATAAGAGCCGTTTGGTAATAATCGCTCAGTAACACGGCGTTCCTAGAAAGCTCTTCATGTGGCAGGCAAGAACGTGGCGGGCCCTCAGGAGCCGCCACCGGAGTGGTTGCGGCTGGAGCAGCCCGGCTACGCCCCCCAGAGGCGCATCTGCGGCTGGTTGATGTTCGGCCGTCAGACGTCAGCGATCGGCGGCGGTGGCAGCGGCGGGCGCGTCTTGGTAGAGTGGCAGCCACCGGCGCCAGCCATGAATACACAAGCAGTCCCCCCCCCCCTCCAACAGCATACCCAACCCCCCCCTCCCCGCCCCTCCCTTCATCCTCACACCAACACGACGCCCGCACTCTCCGTACACACACCCGCGAGCACGCCCAATAGGCTGACAAATAAATCCGATTTTCTGAATCGCAAGCGCCCGCGCTTTTCGCTAAATCGCGCTGCGTGAAATTGGAAATGGAATGGCGTTCGAGATGAAAACGCTCAAATATCAGTGCGCGAAGGTAGATTTAAAAAAAATTGCCACAGAAAAAAATTTCATCGAAGGATGAAGCACTTCGCACTATAGCGTTGTGTGACAAGAGGCTTAAAACGACTGCTTTCAACTGGATTATGGGTACATGCGCAGCAAACCAATGGTATTCGATACAGGTGTCTTCGAAACAACGCACAAAAAACGTGTCCCTAATCTCCTGGGCTGTTGTACCTAGTTCACTCAATAACTCTTCACAAAAAGAGTTCACTATCATTCAACTTTAATCGATTAGACACAGTTGTGAACGTGGTCGTAATAATTACGGACAGATCGTAATAAACTCTTTCAGCCACAAACATTCGTCCATCACTCTTCAATATTATGCACTTAACTTCCTAACCCTGCCACTTCGTTTCGTGTACGGTATAATCAATCAAACAAAATTGATCTAAATTATGTGAAAAGGTGTAGAACTAACTATGAATATGTGTTGGCAGTTAAAATAAATAGAGTTACAAAGACCAGGTTGAACTAACTACTCGCATTCATCTTTAACTAATATTTGCCTTTCATTGCAATTAAAATCTTGGAATGAATTAAACAGGTCGCCAGCCTAAAAGAGACACTTTATTTGCGAATCAGTTGCTCCTACTCTGTCTTAAGTTCAGATTACAGTCAGTTACAGGGTGGTAATTGATAGTGACCGGGCCAAATATCTCACGAAATAAGCGTCAAACAAAGAAACTACAAAGAATGAAACCCGTCTAACTTGAAGGGGCAAACCAGATCGCGCTATGGTTGGGCCACTAGATGGCGCTGCTACAGGTCAAACGGACATCAACTGCATTTTTTAAAATATTACATATTCGTCTAGTACGTAAAGAAATATGAATGTTGTAGTTGCACCACTCTTTTCGCTTTGTGATAGATGGCGCTGTAATAGTCACAAACGTATAAGTACGTGGTATTACGTAACATTCCGCCAGTGCAGACGGTATTTGCTTCGTGATACATTACCCGTGTTAAAATGGACAATTTACCAATTGCGGAAAAGACCGATATCGTGTTGATGTATGGCTATAGTGATCAAAAAGCCCAACGGGCGTGTGCTATGTATGTTGCTCGTTATCCTGGACGACATCATCCAAGTGTCCGGATAGTTAGGTTATTTCAGGAAACAGGAAGTGCTCAGCCATGTGTGAAACGTGAACCACGACCTGCAGCTGATCATGATGCCCAAGAAGGTGTTTTAGCTGCTGTCGCGGCTAATTTGCACATCAGTAGCAAAAAAATTGCGTGAGAATTGGGAATCTCAAAAAGGTCGGTGTTGAGAATGTACATCAACATCGATTGCACCCGTACCATATTTCTATGCACCAGGAATTGCATGGCGACGTCTTTGAACGTCTTGTACTGCCACTGGCCCACTGGGCATAAGAGAAACTTCGGGACGATGACAGATTTTTTGCACGCGTTCTATTTAGCGAGGAAACGTCATTCACTGGCATAATATGCACTAGTGGGCAACAGAAAATCCATGATGGCTGCGACAAGAGGAACATCAACGACCATGGCGGGTTAATGTATGGTACGGCATTATGGGAGAAAGGGTAGTTGGCCCCCATTTTATCGATGGCAATCTAAACGGTGCAATGTATGCTGATTTCCTACGTAATATTCTACCGATGTTACTGTATGACAGAATGGCGATGTACTTCCAACATGATGGATGTCCGGCACATAGCTCGTGTGAGGTTGAAGCGGTATTGAATAGCATATTTCATGACAGGTGGATTGCTCGTCGAAGTACCATCCCACAGCTCGCACGTTCACCGGATCTGACGTCCCCGGATTTCTTTCTGCGGGGAAAGTTGAAGGATACTTGCTATCTTCATCCACCGACAACGCCTGACAACATGCGTCAGCGCATTGTCAATGCATGTGACAACATTAGGAAGGCGAACTACTCGCTGTTGAGAGGAATGTCGTTACACGTATTGCCAAATAGACTCCTGGAAATTGAAATAAGAACACCGTGAATTCATTGTCCCAGGAAGGGGAAACTTTATTGACACATTCCTGGGGTCAGATACATCACATGATCACACTGACAGAACCACAGGCACATAGTCACAGGCAACAGAGCATGCACAATGTCGGCACTAGTACAGTGTATATCCACCTTTCGCAGCAATGCAGGCTGCTATTCTCCCATGGAGACGATCGTAGAGATGCTGGATGTAGTCCTGTGGAACGGCTTGCCATGCCATTTCCACCTGGCGCCTCAGTTGGACCAGCGTTCGTGCTGGACGTGCAGACCACGTGAGACGACGCTTCATCCAGTCCCAAACATGCTCAATGGGGGAAAGGTCCGGAGATCTTGCTGGCCAGGGTAGTTGACTTACACCTTCTAGAGCACGTTGGGTGGCACGGGATACATGCGGACGTGCATTGTCCTGTTGGAACAGCAAGTTCCCTTGCCGGTCCTCGAATGGTAGAACGATGGGTTCGATGACGGTTTGGATGTACCGTGCACTATTCAGTGTCCCCTCGACGATCGCCAGTGGTGTACGGCCAGTGTAGGAGATCGCTCCCCACACCATGATGCCGGGTGTTGGCCCTGTGTGCCTCGGTCGTATGCAGTCCTGATTGTGGCGCTCACCTGCACGGCGCCAAACACGCATACGACCATCATTGGCACCAAGGCAGAAGCGACTCTCATCGCTGAAGACGACACGTCTCCATTCGTCCCTCCATTCACGCCTGTCGCGACACCACTGGAGGCGGGCTGCACGATGTTGGGGCGTGAGCGGAAGACGGCCTAACGGTGTGCGGGACCGTAGCCCAGCTTCATGGAGACGGTTGCGAATGGTCCTCGCCGATACCCCAGGAGCAACAGTGTCCCTAATTTGCTGGGAAGTGGCGGTGCGGTCCCCTACGGCACTGCGTAGGATCCTACGGTCTTGGCGTGCATCCGTGCGTCGTTGCGGTCCGGTCCCAGGTCGACGGGCACGTGCACCTTCCGCCGACCACTGGCGACAACATCGATGTACTGTGGAGACCTCACGCCCCACGTGTTGAGCAATTCGGCGGTACGTCCACCCGGCCTCCCGCATGCCCACTATACGCCCTCGCTCAAAGTCCGTCAACTGCACATACGGTTCACGTCCACGCTGTCGCGGCATGCTACCAGTGTTAAAGACTGCGATGGAGCTCCGTATGCCACGACAAACTGGCTGACACTGACGGCGGCGGTGCACAAATGCTGCGCAGCTAGCGCCATTCGACGGCCAACACCGCGGTTCCTGGTGTGTCCGCTGTGCCGTGCGCGTGATCATTGCTTGTACAGCCCTCTCGCAGTGTCCGCAGCAAGTATGGTGGGTCTGAAACACCGGTGTCAATGTGTTCTTTTTTCCATTTCCAGGAGTGTACATTGAGGTTGACGGACTTCATTTTCAGCATTTATTGCATTAATGTGGTATTGACAGGTAATTACGCTGTAACAGCATGCGTTCTCAGAAATGATAAGCTCACAAAGGTACATGTATCACATTGGAACAACCGAAATAAAATGTTCAAACGTATCTACGGTCTGTATTTTAATTTAAAAAAACCTACCTGTTACCAACTATTGGTCTAAAATTGTGAGCCATACGTTTGTAACTATTACAGCGCCATCTATCACAAAGCGAAAAAAGTAGTCCAACTAAAACACTGATATTTCTTTACGTACTACACGAATATGTAATAAAAAATGGGTGTTCCTATTTAAAAAAACGCAGTTGAGATCCGTTTGACCTATGGCAGCGCCATCTAGCGGGCCAACCATTCGACGTTTATTTCGTAGGATATTTGACCCGGTCACGATCAATGGACCACCCCGTATACTCAATATGTCGTCATTCCTTGCGGTTGACTACATTCTGTTATTCAAGGGATCACATAGTATTTAATGGCATGTGTTTAAATTCGTTGCGTTTTTGTTTTTCCAGTTGCTATGGGTTTGTTTATCGATTACCACTTTTTATTTCTAGTTTACTATTGCCATCTGTCTTCGCATATTGTCATTTTGACATTTGGATATACTGAGAAGAGCTGTGGACGCTAGAAAAATGGATTGCTAAATGGAGAAATCGGAACTTTTCCTAAATAGTCTTGCCGGCCGCGGTGGTCTAGCGGTTCTGGCGCTGCAGTCCGGAACCGCGGGACTGCTACGGTCGCAGGTTCGAATCCTGCCTCAGGCATGGATGTGTGTGATGTCCTTAGGTTAGTTAGGTTTAAGTAGTTCTAAGTTCTAGGGGACTTATGACCTCACATGTTGAGTCCCATAGTGCTCAGAGCCATTTGAACCTAAATAGTCTTTTCTCTGAATTTAATAGAGGAATGACAGCAGTGGAGGCATCCCGAACCGTTTGCGGATAGAATGGTTGTAAGACGGATCGTTTTGACATCAGTGATTCCCCACGTTTAGGAAAACCTTCGTAGTTTCATGAAGATAGATTACACTTATTAATCCACATTGATTACGTCAATGTATCCTAGAACAGGCAAATGTGATGAAATGCGATCAGTCCACCATCTTGTGACATTTTCAAGCGTTGGGGAAGGTTCAAAAATGGGTTTTGTGGGTACCGCATCCGGGAAGCCTAAATCACAAGAATCAGCTGACGGTCATATGTGCGTCTCTGCTTGTCGTCGCCAAATGGCCCGTGAGCAACACCGACAGTTCCTATCCTTTGTCGTTACCAGTGACGGGAAATGGTGCCTTTACGCTGAAGTAAGGAAAATAAGGGAACGGTTGATCCCAAGCGATGCAGCAACTTCCGGTACAAAGACCTGCGCTCATTCATAGAAGAAAATGTTTTACATATGGTGGAACAGCGACGGTGTGGTGTGCTACGAATTGTCTCCCCGAGGTGTAAGCATCACTGCTGATATTTATTGTCAACAACCGAGGCCAGGGAGTCCATGTAAAGTGGTGCTACCACACGATAACGTCTGCCGGGCTGGGAAATCATTCCGCAGGCGCCTTATTCACCTAATCTTGCGCCCTCAGATTTTCACCATACCTGCTCTCTATCGAATAGCCTTCAAGAAAGTTTCTTCACGGATGAAAATGTGCTCCGAATATCGGTCGACGACTTCTTGACCTTAAAACCACGTGATTTCTACAGTCACGGAATCGAAAACTTACCCCAGAGTGGGAAACTGTTGTAATAGTGAAAGAGAATATATTATTGATTGTAACCTCCCCACAGAAATATTTTAATTGAGAAATTATGAACCAAGTGTAAACTCCCCACAAAAATAATAAAATTAAAATATGAACCATGTTTAACCTCCGAACAAAAAATAATTAAATGATTTTTTAAATTATTGTAACCTCTGAACAAAATTAATTTTAATGTAACCTCTGAACAAAATTGGCTTCCATTTATAATCTCTGTGCAGAAATGCATTCACATTTAATGTAACCAAAAATTCAATTCCTAAACCCGAAAATAATAAAAAAATTCAGTAACCTGGTAAATTTTATGACGACAGCAACGCTGCGCCTCGGCCCTGTATTCTGAATAAAAAAAGGAAAAATTCTTACCTCAATAAAAACTGCGAATATATCTGCTCTTATGTAAAAAATTTTCGGCACAGCTTCGTGCAATGCTAGCGTATATTTTTTTTCTGGTTCTTGGAAGGAATGATCATGCATTGGAAATATTCTTTAAACTGAAATGAATGCTCTTTTTCTTAAAAAAAAATTACTTTATATTATAAAAATTATTATTGGGGGCATTTTTTTAAAAAAAGAAGTTAATGACAGTTAATACACATTACTAGATATGCGCAAAGCTGCTTCTTTACCTTCTACAATAATACTCATCTTCCAGAGTCCCGACCAGAGCAGACTGCCGACACGCGCAGGCACGCGCCGACTACTGCCGACTCACGCAGACTACTGCTTACTAGCACGCACTGAAGACTAATGCCGACAGACGCCGACTCGCGACAAGCAACAACTAACTACATACTACTCTCTGGTCAGAGACTCTTCCATGGCTCGCCCATCGCCGGCAACGCATACGTCTTACGTGATAACTGAAGTCGCTGTTATGTGTATCTTTTGTGTTTATTACACTTACAGATAAACGCTACGCAATTATCCCAGAACCCAACGGTTACGTTTCAGTTCATACTCAAATTTTTATGATTACTTAAAGCAGTGATGAACGAAATGAAAAGTGAATGCATCAGAGCAGTGATAATAGCGACTAGCATAACATCAGTACAATCCCTCCTATAAGAAATTTCTCTGGACTGACTCTTACAAGCACTAAAAATTCGCTCTCAATATTACTTCATCCAAACGTTAATCACTAATAGAAATAATAAAACACGATGGGCACGCTATGGAATAGGGCAGCCAAGATATCGATACAGAAAATTACCTAAATCAGTATTGTTAATTATAATTAAATATATATTTATAACTGAATATATATTTAATATAGATAATAAATAAATAAATCTAGTATAATTGGCGTGATTCGACGCTCCAGCCGTGCTTTCGATTATTACCTTGAAACATTCGTCATTATTGTTATTGTTCAAATTGTAGTTAATGACTTAAACAATATGAACTTTGAAACATAAAAAATGTTGGGCTTACACTGTGACAAAATTATTGTCCTCAACGTTAATCACATTAAGTATTCATAACGCGACACTCGAAATGCAAGACAATGGAAATGGGTACCGTTCCTGGTAATAATGACTTGGGATGGTGGCTATGAAGTTTATATCACACATAAGCCTTTTACAAAGGCAAAATACTGAAGTTGTTTCATCTTATACCCTGCAGGCGCGCAGTAGTGACTAGGGCTAACAGCGTTCCATGGTTCCCAATAAAAATGTCTCATCTCGCGATGGACAAGTCTCTAACACTGTGTGTGGCCAAACACTGCTACTCCTTCCATTGTAAGTCATCAACGTACTGTGGCCCTTGTTAGTTGCAGTAGCTCTAGAAAGCAAGACAAAATGCTGCACATATATTCAGTACCAGAGCCATATACCTCCGTATTTCGTCTCTCGCGTCTACACGACATCTCATAGGCCCATTGTCATCAGAGACCGTCCAACTCCACAGATTTTGCTTTGTTAGTCCTCTTAGCAGTTTCAGTGACAAGATACAACACGATGCTTCCTGACTTTGACAGTGTGTCTTCATCGAAAACGTAATAATATAAACAGTTTCGGAACGTTTTCATTTTTCTTTACTAATTTACTAATTACCTGGATTCTGGAAAACATGGCATCAGGAACTGTATGGGTTGCCATATTATGAAATAAATTGTGGAAAACAGTCCAAACATTATTCTTCCTTACTACTTGATGACTAGATTCGAGCCTAAGCTCACATCATCCTAAAAACAGGTACCAAATAATAAGAACTTTTTAATTACAGACACAGAGCCATAATGGGATGTTTTGAAAATTGTAGGATGTAAGGTCCGCCAGTTATGCAAAACACAATTTTTACCAAGTACCCAAACGTGTTTCAGCACCACTGTACCGTCATCAGCGAGTTTCCGTTTTATTTAGTCTGTAATGTGAAAATTTTTACTAAATGATTACAAAATTATGTGGATATTCAGTTAATTTAATAATTCGTTTCTTTTTGTTAATATCTTTACACTTGGTGTGCATGATTTTTCATGACCACTTGCGTAATATTTATTACAGTTAGCTTGTCATCTGCAACTAAACGATGTTGATGAGAAATTGTGTTGGGAGTAAACCTATCATCTAAACGTAATTTAGTTTGTGGAGATATTTTACTCCTAAATTCGTTTTTACTTACGTTTTCATGTGGCAAGCCCTTTTAGTCCCAGAATCATGGAGTGATTCACACATAAATGTAACTCGTATTTTCACAAATAAAGTCGTAAAAGCACCTTGCACTTCACCAAAACACAATGTAATTGTGATTGTTGTGTGTCCCAGCCCAGTCAGTGTTCATTTGCTCACCAGTGAGATCGGCGCCAAATTTGAACCTAGTTTACATATTATCTTTATGTGTGTGTGTGTGTGTGTGTGTGTGTGTGTGTGTGTGTGTGTGTATGTGTGTGTTTTCTGTACGTTTCTTAGCTGTCTGTGTTGTCTTTTACATGGTGTTCCTTTTGTGTGTAAAATGGTGCGACTGTTTGCAGAGTGTAGTGAATCCATTTTTCATGTGTGTGTGTGTGTGTGTGTGTGTGTGTGTGTGTGTGTGTGTGTGTGTATGTGTGTGTCTGTGTGTGGGTAGACTTCATCTGTTTGTGTTGTCTACATGTTTGTCCTATGTACACTGCAAGTGTTGCATGTGAGTTCATATAATCCTGATCTTTTAAATTTATCCGTGGGTGTTTTTTGTGTACGTAGGACAAACTTGCAGACACTTCAAAACCAGATATTCAGAACATCTCAGAGCTTTAAAAAGCAACAGCTCCCATAGCCCATTTACTGATCACCTCATAGCCCACAATCACCACTCAACTACAATAGAAACAGACTTACGAATACAAAAACCCAGCCACAGTCTATACAGAGAAGCAAATATTATTATACAAGTAAATTTGTTTACTTTCCATTAAGAAAGTAGAAACGGTTATGTCATTGTTGGCAACCGTTAGTGAGTAGTTTCAGTCGTTTCCTGACCTTGAAACGAGTTAGTTTTCTGTATTGTTGAGTGAAATAGCTTGATAACTACAGTGTATTTAACTGAAACCACATAGTACCTGTCGTAGTTTGTAGAGTATTATCTGACACATTCATACAGTTTCAGAAATGTTATTACCATCATTTTTCCAAAATTATATGGCTACAACCTCTGTTGCAAACTTTATGTAATTGTCTCGGATTTAAAAAACAAATTGGGCCAAGTAGTTAATATACCAAACATTTTACGAAATTACGTCTTTGCTTCTCTGGATGTTCTGGAAAATTGCTGCAGATACACGTCTGGGACATGTTTTATTAGACTCACAAGATCAATATTAACAAAATAAATGGAAATCGTGTTTTACTTTAACCTTGTACAGTTTTGTGATGGCTTCATGTTAGCGACGTTGCTAAACTTGAGGCAAAGCCTTTTATTAGCCGTAACTCAGTAACTAAACATTTGTGGACCTACGTTTATATGAACTTTCTTCTTTAGTTTTACATGTAGCATAACACATTAAGATATTTGCATATTTTCGTGAATCACCCACCCACCCACCCTCTCACACCCACCCACACATGTATATAAGAACAAAGTCTGAAAATCTGTGGTTCTATTAGCTGGTGTTCTGAAAACTTAGCCGAGGCACTCAAAGTTTGTTTCATCTGCATGCCGAGTACGTCGCTGCCAGTACTGACCCTACGACTTATTTTAGAAGCTAGATTAAGAAAAGGCAAACCTACGTTTCTAGCATTTGTAGACTTAGAGAAAGCTTTTGACAATGCTGACTGGAATACTCTCTTTCAAATTCTGAAGGTGGCAGGGGTAAAATACAGAGAGCGAAAGGCTATTTACAATTTGTACAGAAACCAGCTGGCAGCTATAAGAGTCGAGGGGCATGAAAGGGAAGCAGTGGTTGGGAAGGGAGTGAGACAGGGTTGTAGCCTCTCCCCGATGTTGTTCAATCTGTATATTGATCAAGCAGTAAAGGAAACAAAAGAAAAATTCGGAGTAGGTATTAAAATCCATGGAGAAGAAACAAAAACTTTGATGTTCGCCGATGACATTGTAATTCTGTCAGAGACAGGAAAGGATTTGGAAGAGCATTTGAATGGAATGGACAGTGTCTTGAAAGGAGGGTATAAGATGAACATCAACAAAAGCAAAACGAGGGTAATGGAATGTAGTCGAATTAAGTCGGGTGATGCTGAGGGAATTAGATCAGAAAATCAGACACTTAAAGTAGTATAGGAGTTTTGCTATTTGGAAAGCGAAATAACTGATGATGGTCGAAGTAGAGAGGATATAAAATATAGACTGGCAATGGCTAGGAAAGCGTTTCTGAAGAAGAGAAATTTGTTAACATCTAGTATAGATTTAAATGTCAGGAAGTGGTTTCTGGAACTATTTGTATGGAGAGCAGCGATGTATGGAAGTGAAACACGGACGACAAATAGTTTGGACAAGAAGAGAATAGAAGCTTTCGAAATGTGGTGCTACAGAAGAATGCTGAAGATTAGATGGGTAGATCACATAACTAATGAGGAGATATTGAATAGAATTGGGGAGGAGTTTGTGGTACAACTTGACTAGAAGGGGGGATCGGTTGGTAGGACATGTTCTGAGGCATCAAGGGATCACAAATTTAGCATTGGAGGGAAGCGTGGAGGATAAAAATCGTAGAGGGAGACCAAGGGATGAATACACTAAGCAGATTCAGAGGGATGTAGGTTGCTACACAAAACTGTACAAGGTTAGAGTAAAACACGATTTCCATTTATTTTGTTAATATTGATCTTGTGAGTCTAATAAAACATGTCCCAGACGTGTATCTGCAGCAATTTTCCAGAACATCCAGAGAAGCAAAGACGTAATTTCGTAAAATGTTTGGTATATTAACTACTTGGCCCAATTTGTTTTTTAAATCCGAGACAATTACATAAAGTTTGCAACAGAGGTTGTAGCCATATAATTTTGGAAAAATGATGGTAATAACATTTCTGAAACTGTATGAATGTGTCAGATAATACTGGGAGATGAAGAAGCTTGCACGGGATAGAGTAGCATGGAGAGCTGCATCAAACCAGTCTCAGGACTGAAGACCACAACAACAACGTGAATAAATAGTTGCCACTATATAAGTTCCAAACCTCGTATAACCTAAAACTTGTAAACAACGTTTCCCCACTTTCAGAAAGTGCTATCGCTCCGACTGTATATTCAGTTAAGTAATAGCTAATCCGTGTGTAAATTAGATAGTAATTCAAGTGGACGTCAGATTTCAGCCCTCCTTTGAGCTCCACATTCAGCTGCGTCTCAAACAGGTGTTAATGAAAAGGACAAATTTAAAATTATCTGCATAAAAATCAGCAGCTATTAATTATAAATATATACTGTAGTGTCTCTACGCAGCCTTTAACAAAACTAATAAGTATTAGTTAGGAAGCCGCCACGAGATATTGCATCAGCAGCCACAGGCTGCACCACGCAGCGGTAATAAAAGATTCAGTCACGACACCAGGGCAAGATCCCTATTATTCGACATGACTAGGTGCCAGGTTTTAGCGAAGAAAATGCACCTCGGAGGCAAAAGTGTTCTCGTCATCAAAGTCCAGCACCACGCCAGACAGCTAGACAACTGGACATGACCAGCAGCAGCCAGGGGTTCGCGACTGGGTATGCCTGTCGCTGGCAGCTCTCAGTTCCTCATGCGACTTGGAGCCACAGCACCGTCATCCTGCCGGCCGCACCTGCCGCTGCCAACGCTGAGTTTCCCCGTCAGAGCTTTTGATACAGTGCTACAGTGCTAGCCGCCATGCAGTTATTGCCAGATAGCAGCGGGTCAAGTCTCGCACACATCAGTCTTCTCACGTCGCTACAGTGCATGTGTGCGGAGCCGAAGGGTCGTTCTAGGTGCTATAGGTGACGGAGAAGTAGCACGCCACTTACGTCACGAACGCGGTCTACAGAGGCAGCTGTCCTGCCACGGCCTGCTTTCGGCAACACATGGGGCCTAAGCAGCATCCTGATCTGTGCTTCACAACTCAGTCTCATAATTCCCTAAATCAAGTACGACGAACTGTGCTCAAGGAATTCCCACATAGTCAACACAGACCTGTTATATTGGAGGTGGGGATGTCTATACCTGTTGTACGATCACATCCTAAACCGAGGTGGAACTTCAAGAAAGCCAACTGGACTGAATTTGCAAAGCAAACAGATTCCAATATCAGATGGATCAAACCAACGTACAACAACTACAGCAGATTTGTTGGGGTTATCAAAGGTGCAGCCAGACGATGTATTCCTAGAGGGTACCGTAAAGAGTATATCCCTGGTTGGAGTTCCGAGAGTGAGGAGTTACTAAAAGAATATGAAGACCATCCTAACTCTGACAATGCAACAAGCCTCCTCCAGTCCCTGGATGATAATCGAAGAAAGATCTGGCATGAAACTGTGGGGTCCCTAGATTACACCCATTCTAGCAGAAAAGCCTGGTCTATCATAAGGAAATTAGACTCTTCAAACCCTACAACAAAAAGATCAAAAAATGCCATCAATTTGAATGACTATGCTAAACACCTTGTGTCAGTTACAAAGAATATAAAGGACAAGCAAGCCAAAAGGGATATCAAACTACAGTTGAACACCAAGAAAAGAGCAGCCCTACAGTCTTCCGAATTCTCTACTCCATTTCAAGAAGAGGAAACTAAAGCTGCAATCAAAAGTATGAAACTTGGAAAAGCAGCTGGATATGATGGAATATACCCAGAATTCCTGGCTCACTGTGGACCAGCTAGAGTAAAATGGTTGACCAACTTCCTTTCAAACATCCTGCAAACTGGAAACATCCCACATCTGATGAAGAAATCAAAAATATTAGCCGTACTGAAACCAAATAAAGATCCCACAAAAGTGGAAAACTATCGTCCAATAGCACTCTTAAGTATCACTTATAAACTCCTTGAGCGCCTGATCTACAACAGAATCTGTGAAACAATCAACCATCATATTCCTATCGAGCAAGCAGGATTTAGACCTGGGAGAAGTTGTAACGATCAGGTACTATCTCTCACTACGCACATTGAAAATGGGTATGAGAAGAAATCAGTAAGTGTGGCTGCCTTTTTGGATCTATCCGCTGCCTATGACACTGTCTGGCGAGAAGGACTCCTTTTAAAATTTGTGAGTGTTATCCCATGTCGTAAACTCACGGCCTTACTCAACAATATGCTAAGCAATAGGTACTTTCAGATCTACTCAGATAATGATAGGAGCAGAATGTTTAAACTAAATGACGGCTTACCTCAAGGGTCTGTTCTGGCTCCCCTCCTTTTCAATTTGTATACACACGACTTACCAGAAACATCTTCAAGGAAATTCATATATGCTGATGATATTTGTCTGGTGACTCAGTGCTCCAACTTTGCTGATGCTGAAACTATTCTATCCACTGATCTGGAAGCCTTAGACAAATATTTCAAGAAATGGTGCCTCCACCTAAATCCTCAGGAAACAGTTATATCTGCATTCCACCTACGTAACAGACAGTCAAATTACAAACCAGAAGTTGTATTCAGAGACCAAGTGTTGCCATACTGTAGTACACCAAAGTACCTGGGATTAACACTAGATAGAACTCTGTCTTTCAAGCAGCATTTATCAAATGTGGCTGCTAAAGTTAAAACTAGAAATAATATTCTTCAGAAGCTTGTTGGTACATCATGGGGAGCCAATACTAACGTCCTGAGATCTACAGCATTAGCTCTGTCATATTCTGTTGCTGAATATTGCTGCCCAACCTGGATCAACAGTGTTCACTCTAAGAAGATAGACGTGCAACTCAATCAGGCAATGCGATTAATCACAGGATGTATTCGGAGCACAAACACACTGTGGCTGGCGGTTCTAAGCAATATCCCACCTCCAGCCCTAAGAAGATCAGAAGCTCTCCTAAAGACGTGGAAAAACATTCAGCAGAACCCCCAGCTCCCCATCCATCAAGATATTGTACAAGGAACACACCAACGCTTGAAATCGAGGAAACCACCATGGCGCACAGCACTCGACCTTGAAGGATCTGCTTTCAACATTAACAGTTCATGGAAACTCCAGTGGGATCAGTCTTCAGTAGCCAATAAACATCTAGTCGAGGACCCTTCCAAGCAGACGCAAGGATTTGATCTTCCAAGGCGTCAGTGGAGGATCATTAACCGCATTCGAACTGGACAAGGCAGATGTGGCTATCTACTGCACAAATGGGGATGGGTTGGCTCTGCAAATTGTGACTGTGGTGCCCCCTCACAGACGATTCATCACATTGTTGCTGACTGCTCTCATCGTACTTTCAGAGGAACTTTAATGGACATTCATCGTACATCGGATGAAGCAGTCAAGTGGATTGAAGAACTAGACATAGAGCTGTAAAATTGTACGAACTTGTGATTGTACATTTTAGTCCTGAAAATATTGTATATAAATGTAAATCAATGTACACATCATACGATAAATAATAAATAAGCAGCATCCTCTCACTAGGCCAGAAGCCACTGCCTGTACGTCACCTCCGGTTGGAGTCAAAATAATTGGGAAATGTTATGCCTTGCAAGTCACAACAAATCATGTACCGAAATTGAGTCAATCCTTCTTCACCCTCACCACCACCATTCAGCCCATCGGATATAGCTGCAGTGCCGACGTGGCCACAGTCAACAGCAGATAGTGTGTCATCCCCTCGCCGCTCCTCTGCACGTTATGACGTCCGAGCCACATCCTGCTATATCTTCAACTGAGATGAGTGAGACTAGTTTGCTTCTTTTAAGACACCTTTAGAGAAAAGAGAACCAATTGTATTACTATCAAGAGCTCAGATGGAAACCCAGTTCTAAGCAAAGAAGGGAAAGCAGAAAGGTGGAAGGAGTATATAGAGGGTCTATACAAGGGCGATGTACTTGAGGATAATATTATGGAAATGGAAGAGGATGTAGATGAAGATGAAATGGGAGATACCATACTGCATGAAGAGTTTGACAGAGCACTGAAAGACCTGAGTCGAAACAAGGCCCCAGGAGTAGACAACATTCCATTAGAACTACTGACAGCCTTGGTGAGCAAAATGTATAAGACAGCCGAAATACCCTCAGACTTCAAGAAGAATGTAATAATTCAAATCCCAAAGAAAGCAGTTGTTTACAGATGCGAAAATTACCGAACTATCAGTCTCATAAGACAAGGCTGTAAAATACTAACGCGAAATCTTTACAGACGAATGGAAAAACTGGTAGAAGCCGACGTCGGGGAAGATTTATTTGGATTCCGTAGAAATATTGGAACACGTGAGGCAATACTGACCCTACGACTTATCTTAGAAGCTAGATTAAGAAAAGGCAAACCTACGTTTCTAGCAGTTCTAGACTTAGAGAAAGCTTTTGAAAATGTTGACTGGAATACTCTCTTTCAAATTCTGAAGTGGCAGGGGTAAAATAAAGGGAGCGAAAGGCTATTTACAGTTTGTACAGAAACCAGATGACAAATATAAGATGTTATTCAATCTGTATATTGAGCAAGCAGTAAAGGAAACAAAAGAAAAATTCATAGTAGGTATTAAAATCCATGGAGAAGAAATAAAAACTTCAAGGTTCGCCGATGACATTGTAATTCTGTCAGAGACAGCAAAGGATTTGGAGGAGCAGTTGGACGGAATGGACACTGTCTTGAAAGGCGGGTACAAGATGAACATCGAAAAAAGCAAAACGAGGATAATGGAATGTAGTCGAATTAAGTCGGGTGATGCTGAGGGAATTAGATTAGGAAATGAGACACTTAAAGTAGTAAAGGAGTTTTGCTATTTGGTGAGCAAAATATGTATGGAAGTGTATGGAAGTGAAACATGGACGATAAATAGTTTGGACAAGAAGAGAATAGAAGCTTTCAAAATGTGGTGCTGCAGAAGAATGCTGAAGATTATATGGGTAGATCACATAACTAATGAGGAGGTACTGAATAGAATTGGGGATGAGTTTGTGGCACAACTTGACTAGAAGAAGGGATCGGTTGGTAGGACATGTTCTCAGGCATCAAGGGATCACCAATTTGGTACTGGAGGGCAGCGTGGGGGATAAAAATCGTAGAGGGAGACCAAGAGATGAATACACTAAGCAGATTCAGAACGATGTAGGCTGCAGTACGCACTGGGAGATGACGCAGCTTGCACAGGATAGAGTAATGGAGAGCTGCATCAAACCAGTCTCAGGACTGATGACCACAACAGCAACGTGGTGACTATCATGGCGACGAGAATTAGATGTCGTTATAAAGGTAGGGTTACACATGTAAATCCAGAGAACCAGTGGGTTTAGTATGAGGGTAATTCTAGAGATGAGCGGTTAAAACCTGTGCATTACGCACAGTCCAACTTGCTTGGGCATTCTGTCTCTTGTAATGAATCTGTAGCCGCTGTTTGCATTACATGTAATCGTTTGCGGCATATAGTTAAACAGCGTAGCGACTCCAAATGGCTCATAACTAGGCAAACATAGTAGGTAGTACAAGTATCTGTGTTAATGTTGGATAATTATTTCCGAGTTATTTTGGAGTATTAATTCTCAGTTGGGTTCAGTCGGAGAAAGTGGTTTTAGATTATAAACTAGCGGAGATAAGTGCAAATTAGAGGTCTTAAGATCGCAGACTTTGATCTAAGAGTGCCTTTGGCTGTTACTGACCTTGTTTCTCCCTTTTTTGGTAGATCGTCTGAAGATATTTTAGCATTTGTTGAGGATCTCAGGTCATTGGCTGACATAGAGGTTTGCCCCGACAAGCAATTATTACAGATGTCTAGCTTATGTTTAAAAGGAGAAATGAAGTTGTTTCCATGGTGCACAGAGGCTCTGAGCAAGACCTTAGATGGTGATTAGATCAAATATGTTGGAAACAGAGCAGTCCATAGTTTTTCGGTGAGCAGTTGAGTGTGCTTTCCAAATGGCATGATGAAGAAGTAGAAGACTTATCGGACGTAATTGAGAAAGTTTATATACATATGAGTTAGAGAAGAGTGTGGAGGTAAACGGAATGTTGCTACAGGAAGCCGGGTAACGTATGCTTGATGCGTAACTAAAAGGTTTGGCATCAGAGATGTCTAGGATAGCGCACAGTGGTTAGATTAACAGTGGAGTATGAAGAAGTCGGTGTGTCAACAGGAGTGAGGACCCGGAGAAACGTATTTGCATCAAATCCAAAACCTTTGAATAGGGATGCACAGAGAATGTGCAGAGAAAATGGTACCAGCCACAGAGTGGTAATGTGGATAGTGTGGACTACCAACGATTTAATAATGACTATGGCAATGGTGATCTGGGGGTAAGAAGTGCCTGTTAATCTTCAGAGGGAACCCTAGAGCCGTCGGAAGGAAATCCCAGTAAAGATAAATGCAATAAAAATGACGAATGCGGAAGCTGAATGTGTTGTTTCATAGCTGGTATGATAAATGGTAGAGAATATAAAGTTTTATTGGACATACGTGAGCATGTGTCAGTGACCTCAAGAATCTTACAAGTTGTGTGGAGTAAGGGATAATAATACACAATCATTGGGGTCAATTATCATGAGTTTTTAATTAGGGACAACTAAGATTAGGCACTAAGTAGAAGTAGCGTCAGAAGCATGCGAGGGCTGTAGCCCAGTACTAGTGTTTGCATCAAACGCATGCCATAACTCACATTCTATGATGTATATTTGATGTTACCGAGAAGACATTCCGGCTGAGGGAAGCTGTTGCCATCTTTATCTGTTGCTAGGAGTATCTGGTGTACAGGATAATCTAGAGCAATGACATTAAGGCTTAATTCACATGACTGTGTGTCAAGTGGTACCAAAAAGTCGCTACAAGCGAATTTGGAGCCTGTCTTACCAATTGATTAAACAGTATGGCCGTGGAAGATACCTACCTAATTCCGAACATCACAGAAACAGTTCATAATCCTGAGCAAGGCCGACACTTCCTGGTTGTAGACTTGAAGAGTGAACATCATCATCAGTTATAAATGGCTCTGAACATCAAAAATTGCTTTTTCAACACCTTGGGGATACTATCAGTATAGAAGGATACTTTTTAGTTTAAAAATGCACAACGAACAGTCCAAAGTTTATCAGAAAGTGTCTGATGTGCCTTGATGACGTAATCGCCTTTTCGAGAGGTATGCAAGAACAATGGCGACGAATGAAGGAAGCAACGTTACGGACAGCTCATTTGACACTAAGAACTCAGAAATATTCCTTTACACTAAAAGAATTATTTAGGATATGTAATTAGTAAGGATGGTGAAAGAACTGATCCTACAATGAGAGAGATGTTTAGATTGCTGTAAAGAGTAATATATTTTTGGTGTTACCTGTCCGGAAGTAAGTTCAAATTAGTGACAGATCATACTGCTTTGAAGTGGTTACAAGGTCTGAAGACCTCATTCAGTAGACTGATGGAGTGAATGGTAAAACTCAATTAATGTCAGCATGAAGTAACCCACAAACGATAAGAAGAACAGTACAGGATGTTCCTGTACAAGGGCCCACAAAGGAGATACAAACGTTTCTGGGGCTTGCAAATTATTACAGGAAGTTTGTGAAGGGGTCTGTGGACATTGAACAGGCAATTAAATAGTGGTTGATGAAAAGTGGTAAGTTCATGTGGTTAAAGAGCGTTTGTTTAATTGAAGAATATATTGACATTAACTCTGTTATTGCTTTTTCCAGACTTTCAGGAGGGCTATTTACTGTCATGTGATGTGTCGAACGATACCCTTGGGTACATTTTTAGCCTGGAGGTTTATGGCGAATTTTTTCCTTTGAACAGAATAGAGAAGAGTTACCCTACAATGAGAGAGATGCTTATGTGATTCCGTATAGTTTCCCGGCGTCTTACATGTTTGTACTCTTCAAGCGTATGCTGCCCGATATGATCGTCTTCACTACACGGTGTTTCGGCAATTCATGTGGCCTCCATCTTCAGGTGCCATCGCTGAGTACACAATCACGCCGGAACAGAATGAACACCAGAAACGGCGGCACCTTTATATCCGGTGGACAGGGGCCTGCGTGAGGTGAGGACGAGCTGCCCCCTGCCAAAAAAAGAGCTGCAGCGCCGATGGCGGTGGAAACTGGTGTAAGTGATAAATCGCAAATTAAGATATAGCGGGTCGAAAACCCACACCGTTGTTATTTTATATCAGATAAAATAGGGTTACATATCTTGCTTAAACGGAGGCATTTATCTCTATTAATAATGTCATCAGATAATCAGCTATCGATGGATTCCTTGAGCACACAATCCCAGTAACGAGAAGTCGGAGCAATAATCTGCGTCTCCTTAAATGACATGGTATGCCCTTCATTGAGACAATGTTCGGCGACGGCAGATTTTTCAGGCTGGAGCAATTGTATATTACGCTGATGTTCCACAATTCGGTCATAACAGAGCGACTAGTCTGTCCAATACAGACCTTTCCACAATGACAGGGAATTTTATAAACTCCATGCTTTCTCAGTTCCAAATCATCTTTAACAGATCCAAACAGGTTCTAGTCTTGGCCAAAGAGAAAAGAACACTTTTGTCATACTTCCTGAGAATTGTAGAAAGTTTTTAAGGAATACTTCCAGCAAAGGATAGAAAAGTAACTGATTTACTAGTGTCCGGTAATGGTTTACTTGATGGTCCAAACTGAAAAGCATGGTCAGTTTTATGATCGGTATATCTGTTGAGCTTGAAGACAGCCTTAAGATAATCCAATTCCTGTGTCACATTTTAGGAATCAGAAATGGCATAAGCTCCCTTGACCAATGTACATAAAACGCCCATGCGCTAATGTGATGGATGATAAACCGTAGAATGAAGATAGCGGTCCATATGTGTGGTATACGCTATGTCCCAAGGTACCATTTTCTTTTTTGTGTACTAGAACATCCAGAACAGGTAATTTGTCATCTTTTTCAATTTTCACCGAAAGTCTGTTAAAAAAATTCGTCATTAAATAAAAAAATATGTCGATGTCAACACATGGCGACACAGTTCAGTACTTTTATCAACCAAAAATACACCAATTAACCACAAGGACTCCTCCAAAGGCACCTCGGTGAAAAGAGGAACCACATCAAATCTATCTAAAAGGCATGAAGGCTTCAACCATTGAATAAAATCAGTCAAGTAGGATAAATGGTGTTCACATTTCCCAAATTAAAGGGCTGAGGATGGAAGCAAGATATTTGGCTAAATTATAAAAAGGAGCCCCAAATTACTAAGGATAAGATGAAGAAGAGTTCCAGTTCTACGCACCTTCGGTAAACCATACAACGTGGGTGTTACTGCCATCCCTTGATAAAGTTTTTTGATGGCGTCCGTTTTTCAGGGAGCTCTTATTAATAAGTGAAATGGTCTTCCACTTTATCCGATCAGCAGGTTCGCTCCGAAGTTTACAGTAAGTTGAATGATCGAATATACAGGTCATTTTAGCCAAATAAACTTCACGAGAAAAAGAACAGTGGCGCTACATTTATCAGCAGAAAGAACTAAAAGATTTATATCTTCACGCAATCACTTCGATGGAAGAAGTATTACTCTGTGGAGTGGGGTGGACGACGAAGATGATAAGAAACATCCTGTCTGATTTCCTCTGCCAAATCTTCAAGAAAGCGAGCAATGGTCTGCTCGACAGCGTTAATAAAATCAGCAACATCCTTGATGTAGGAGCAGAGCACGTATTTTTTTTTTCAAAACAAAGTAGCATCATCCAATTTCTTATCTGTTAAATTAATAAGAATCGACGACGAGTAGTGTCATCGGATGTGGATGGTTGTTGGCGAAGTCGAAGAAATTTAGAAGTTTGTTTCTTAGTAGTATTCTTCTGCGTAGAATCCGAATAGGCCCCCTAAGCTTCATGATTACACTTCCAGGGTGCGGAGGACAGACGAGAAGAAAGTTCTAACTGCCGGAAATACAATTCTTTGGATATCAAATCAAACTGTTGACGTGTGAAACGAATTCTCCCCCGTACTAGCTAAAAACTAGCACGCTTCTTTTTTTGCCATGTTAGTATCAATAAAGTGAAAAAAAGTTACTAACGCAAAAGTATCACGCTTCGTGATTGTTTTTGCCATATTAGATCAATAAAGTGAAAAAATTTAGCAAATTTGGGAACAATACCTTCAACAAGGTATCTCCATAAAATGAAAGTGACCTCAGCAACTTCCCTTTCATCTTGAGGAATTTATGAAACTTCTTAGCAAAAATTACCGACTCCTTCCCGTAGAGATTTCTGATGTGATTCCATAGATTTCTGATGCGATTCCGCAGATTTTCCCGGCGTCTCACATATTATGCTTTTCACGGATATGGTGCTGGATGTGATCGTCTTCACTACACGAATTTTCGGCGATCCATCTGGCCGCCGTCTTCAGGTGCGATCGCTGAGTACACAATCACGCCGGGACGATATTAATTACAGAAACGGAGGCTCCTTTATACCCCGGGTACATGCCACTGCGTCTGCGCGAGAAGCGGAAGTGCTGTCCCCTGATACGCGAAGAATTGCAGCGCCGCAAGCGGTAGAGACTGGCGAAAAAGATAAATCGCATATTAAGATGTAGCGGGTCGAAAGCCACACTGTTGTTGTTTCATATCAGATAAAATAGGGTTCCATATCTAGCTTAAAGGAAAACTTTTATCTCTATCAATAATCTCATCAGATAATCGTATTTCGATGGAATCCCAGTAACGAGAAGCTGAAGCCATAATTTGTTTGTATTTAAACGACATGTTATGCTCATGATGGAGACAGTGTTCGGCGACGGCAGATATTTTAGGCTGGAGCAAGCGTATATGTCGCTGATATTCCACAATTAGATCATGAACACAGCGAATAGTCTGTCCAATACAGGCCTTTCCTCAATCACAGGAATTTTATAAACTCCGGGCTTTCTGATTCCCAAATCATACAGGGTTCTAGTCTTGGCCAAAAGCAAAAGAACATTTTTAATACATCCCGAGAGGTCTAGAAAATTTTTAAGAAATGCTTCCAGCAAAGGGTAGGAAAGCAACTGAATTACTAGTGCCCAGTACTGATTCACTTGATGCTCCAAATTGAAAAGCACGATTAATTTGATGATTGGTATATCTTTTAAGGTTGAAGACGTCCTTAAGGTAATAACTTCCTGTGTCAAATTTTCGGAATCAGAAATGGCATAAGCTCTCTTGACCAAAGTACACAGAACTCCCATGTGCTAATGTGGTGGATGACAAAACGTAGAATGAAGACAGCTGCCCGTGTGTGGGTTTATAGTGTACGCCATGTCCCAAGGTAGCCGGCCGCGGTGGCCGTGCGAATCTAGGCGCTTCAGTCCGGAACCGGCATGGATGTATGTGATGTCCTTAGGTTAGTTACGTTTAAGTAGTTCTAAGTTCTAGGGGAGCGATGACCTGAGATGTTAAGTCCCATAGTGCTCAGAGCCATTTTTTGTCCCAATTTACCATTCTCTTTTTGTGTACTAGAACGTCCTAAGGTAATTTGTCATCTTTTTCAATTTCCATCGAAAATTTGATGCGTGATTAATTTCAATTGCTATTGAAAGCCAAATTATCATTCACTTTAATCATCTTGCATGAGCAGACGCATCAGCCCCATTAATAACCTGCGCGTATACACGCTTAACTAAAATTTGCGCACTCTAACGATACAGTGCGATATCTTGTGCGCTTAGGGAATAAATATGTCTGAGACAAAATTTTCTCTAATGCATATTTTTGGTAAAACATGGACATCAGGGAAGGTAATTTGGCTGTATTAGAGTTTGATGTATGTTGAGCCTCTCCATAAAATGCTCTGTAGGAGCACTGACTGATTAGTGCAGTGGATATAATTTTGCCTTAAAATACACAGGTTGAATCGTTCGATTATTGATTTACATATGTACATGTGCTTTTTCTCTAATTTTAGACTGCACAATATGGTATCTCATTTCTTAACTGTTATAAAGAAATGAGAGTAACTTTTGTACAAAATATAGCTATGAATTAATACACAGAAATGAGAGCACAGTTATTTTAATTTTTGCTCTTTTAAACACGAATTTTGCCTTCAGTTGTCTATTGTATTCTCTTTCATGTACTGCTACCATCCATGCTTTCCAGTTCGTTCTCAAAATTGCTCCCTTTCCTTCAGCTGTACCACTTCCTCAAAGTAGAAACAGAAGGCCTGCCCAGTCCTAGCGCATTTACGAGTATGTGTTTAACATCTCCTCATTCTCGTTGCGTGGAATTACATTCTAAGAACTCATCTATTGAGTAGAAGGAGTAGTCGAGTAGTCAATCAGAAATTCTTTTAATTTGTATTTTTAATACCTGTCAGACATTTGATGCTACTGGGAAAATGACCAAAGATATTTGTGGTAGTATAATTCACACCTCCTTGTGCCAAAGTAGAGTTAACCTAGAATAGTGAAGATTGTCCTTTCTTCTAGTGTTATAGGTATGCAATTTGCTATTTTTTAAATTAGAATGGGCTATTTCTAACAAATTTCATAAGTGAATATACGTACTTAAATTTACTTTGAATATCCTGAGTTCCTTAAATAAATGTCTGCAAGGTGATCTTGGGTGGTCTCCTGCTATTGTATTTTTTCTCTTAATCATGAATTACCCCAAAATATGCTGCCCTGTGAAAGCAATGAATGAAGCTGTGCATAGTAGTTAATTTACTGATACATTTGACGCCAAAATTTGTAGCAACCCTAATAGCATAAGTAGCTGTACTTAAGTGTTACAGCAGATCATCAATGTGTTCCTTCCAATCCAATTTCTCATCACTACACACACACAAAAAGTTTGGATATTCAGCATTAGCAACAGCCTTCTGTTGAGAGTCTGTATTTAACATTGGAGTTATGCCATTTACGATTCAAAACTGTGTGTAATGTGTTTTGTCAAAATTTAGTGAGAGCCCATTTACGGAAAACCACTTAATAATTTTCTGAAAGATAATATTTACAATTTCCTCAGCTAATTCTTAGTTGTTGGGTGTGATTGCTGTACTTGTATCATCAGCAAAAAGAATGGACCTTGCTTCTTCATGAATACAGAGTGGAAACTCATTAATATACATTAAAAACAACAAGAGACCCATGACTGACCCTATGGAACACCTTTCTTGATATATCCACAGTTAGAGGACTCTACTGATTTTTGCAGGTTATGTGTATTGTTAATTTCAACCTTCTGCATTTTTCTAGTTAACTATGAATTAAACCACATGTGCACTGTTCCACTCATAACATAATACTTACACTTATCTAAAAGAATTTAATAATTCACACAGCCATAAGCCTTTCAGAGATCACAAAATATCCCAGTGGGTGATCTCCGTTTATTCAGAGCATTTAACATTTTATCAGTGAAAGGATGTGTAGCATTGTCTGTTGAAAAGCCTTTTAAAGCCAAACTGATGTTCTGTTAGTACTTCATTTTTACACATACGTGAAGCCACTCATGAATGTCTAATTTTTCAAGAAATTTGGATAAAACTGTCAGAAGTAAAACTGTCTGGTAGTTGTTTGCATCAGACTTACTGTCTTTTTTATGCAATGGTTTAATAGTGACATATTTCAGTATAACCAGAAAAATGCCCTGTTTCAATGAGCTACTACACATGTGGCTGAGAATCCTACTTATCTGTTGGAATTGAGCTTTCAGTCCTATGTTGGAAATGCCATCAGTCCTCTGTTGGAAACGCCATCAGTTTCATACAAGCTTTTACTTTTGAATGAATTTATTATTTCCGCAGTTTCAGTAGGAGAGGTGGGTTGAATTTCAGTTTTATCAAATTTTATAGGTATTGCCTCTTCCATTTGCAGCCTTGCATTTTAAAATGAATTGCTGGATCCTACTTTCTCTACAATACTTACAAAATGATCATTAAAAATATTATCTAATTCAGACATTTTGTTAACAAACTTTTCATTGAATTTTATAGAAATACATACTTCGTGTGCCCTCAGTTGCCCTGTTTCCCCTTTAACAACATTCCAAATTGTTTTAATTTTTGCTAGCCTATGACATAATGAACATACTTCTGGATTTTTCAATAACTTATCTTGATATAGTGCAGTAGTTTTTATATTGTTTGACTGTTTCTGAATCAGTATTCCTTCTAGCTGTAAGATACATTTCACTTTTCTGTTTACAGCATATTTGTTATAGCTTTAGTCAGCCACAGCTTTTTTGATGGTTTCTTACAATTACAGTTCACTGTTTTCTTTGGGAAACTTTTTTCAAGCTTTCCCTAAGATTTGCAACTGTTATGTCGTTAACTGAATACGCTATTTTGGAGCAATTCTTTATATTACTGCATGGAGGTATGTCATATATTGTAACTAGCTGCGCATCATGATCAAACAGACCATTCATAACAGGAAAAGTTTTTATTTGACAAAATTTATCTTGGTCTATAAAACAATATCTATCAGTGTGCTGCTTTACTGTACTTCCCAAGTAGGAAACTCAATAAATAATATCGAACTGAAAGAACCAAGTAATACTTCAAGGTCAAGCTTTGAAATCCCCACAAACAATTATTTGCTTCCCTCTGTCTGCCAGACAGCACAACAAAGAATCCAAGTTTTTTAAAAAAATAGCTAAGAATTTTCCCACAGGACCTATATGCAGCTACAGTTGTAATAGTACCATTGTTTAGTTTAAGCTCACATGCACATACTTCTATATGTTGCTCTACAGAAAAAATTTTAGTTCCTAAATTTTTCACACTATGGTAAATTTTAACACAGGTGACAACTCCTCCTCTCTTCAAAGTGTCTGTACTTACATGTGGTGAAAGCTTATATCCATCTACATTTACCTTTACAATATCCGTAATTATATGATGTTCAGACAGGCGTAGTACATCTATTCCACACTCAGTTTCTTAATTTCTAAACAAACAAGAAGCTCGTCTTACTGTGTTTCTTAATTCCCTGATATTCTGATACAGTATGCTAACACTATTTTTCACCATGCTCTTATGATAATCACGTCACATTTTAATATAATTTTGCATTGTACTTTTATGAGAATTTTGTGATTTTTAACATCTCTGGTACCTGCCTGTCTAGCTTCTTAATAAGCTTAACTTCATTTAATGTCGATTGATTGGACACTGATCTTAGCCCAAAAAAGAGGTATTACCACTAGTTTCAGTGCCCCTGACTCTCATATTAAAGATGTTCCTCTTATGCTGGCCTACTTACTGAGATGCAGGCCATGCGTTGTGAAGTCCCCCCTACCAATAGCATCTGCAGGAACCAAACCTAGTCCTGACAAAGTAACCGTCTTAAGCAGCTGATCAACCTCCATATTGTCCCTCCTGACAGAGCTGTTCAATTGGTTTCGATCATACAGCATGAAAACAGGAGTCAAGCCAATACTTGTATGGCTCGCTCCAGATAGTAGTTTTTGCCGGTCACATTCAATATTGTAACCCTAAATCCTATCAGTTCTGTTTCCTGCTCCACCCGCAATCACAACATGATCCTGCCTTATAAAACGCTTGAGCAATGACCCTACACCCTCCAACACTAGGCTAAGACATGGACTGGGCTTGAAACAACCTGTGACTTGGTACCTCCCACCTAATTTTTCCTGCACACCTGATCCATGGCTACTACCTAACAACAAAAATTTCCTCCTACTTTATATTGTTTTGAAGCAGCTGGCTTGCTGGCGAAAGTCTGTTGTGAATTAACTACACATACATCTACCTCATTTGCCATTCCTTTATTTTATATTTGTATATATACACATGTTTTTTTGAATCACCAGTCTTCTGATTGGTTTGATGCCTCTCATCTCAGAGTAACTTGCAATCTACGTCCTGAATTATTTTGTGGATGTATTCCAATCTCTGTCTTCCTGTCTTCTTCTAGAGTTTTTGCTCTTTACTGATCCCTGTAGAACCATGTAAGTCATTTCTTCATGTCTTAACAGCTATCCTATCATCCCACCCCTTCTCCTTGTGTTTTTCACATATTTATTTCCTCTTCTTTTCTGCGCAGAACCTCCTCATCCTAACTTTATCAGTCCAACGAATTTTCAACACACCTCTGTAGCATCACATTTTAAATGCTTCGATTCTCTTCTGTTCTGGTTTTCTCAAAGTTATTATTTCACGACTATGCAAAACTGTGCTCCAGATATATATTCTCAGAAAATTCTTCCTCACATTAAGACCTATGTTTAATACTAGTAGACTTCTCTTGGCCAGGAATGCCCTTTTTGTCAAGGCTGGTGTGCTTTTGATGTACTCCTTGATCCGTGCGTCGTTGATTATTTGGCTACTTACGGAGCAGAATTCCTTAACTTCAACTACATCGAGACCATCAATCTTGATGGTTCAAATGGCTCTGAGCACTATGGGACTTAACATCTATGGTCATCAGTCCCCTAGAACTTAGAACTACTTAAACCAAACTAACCTAAGGACATCACACACATCCATGCCCGAGGCAGGATTCGAACCTGCGACAGTAGCGGTCCTCGCAGTTCCAGACTGAAGCGCCTAGAACCGCACGGCCACACCGGCCGGCATCAATCTTGATGTTAAGTTTCTCGCTGTTATCATTTCTGCTACTTCACATTATTTTAGTCTTTCTTCGATTTACCCTCCGTCCATATTTTGTACTGAATATACGAGTCATTCCATTCAGAAGATCATGTAATTCTTCCTCACTTTCACTCAGGATAGCAATGTCACAGCGAATCGTATCTTTGATATCATTTGAACTTGAATTTCAATACAACTCCTGATTCTTCCTTTTATTTACGTAATTGCTTCTTCGATGCACAGAATGAACAATAGGAGCGAAATACTATATTCCTGTCTTACACCCTTCTTAATCCGGGCACTTCGTTGTTGGTCATCTACTCTGATTATTCCCTCTTGGCTCTCCTACATCTTGTATATTGCCTTTCTCTCCCTACTGCTTACGCCTATTTTTCTCAGAATTTCTATCATCTTTCACGATTTTACATTGTCTAACGTTTTTCCAGGCCGACAAACCATATGGACGTGTCTTGATTTTCCTTTTATCTTGCTTCCATTATTAGCCGCAACGTCAGAATTGCCTCTCTGGTACCTTTACCTTTTCTAAAGCCAAAGTGCTCTTTTCAGCAACTTGTATGTATGAGCTGTTAAGCTGATTGCTCGATAATTCTTGTACTTGTCAGCTCCAGCAGTCTTCGGAATTGTGTGGATGATATTTTTCCGAAAGTCAGATGGTATGTCATCAGACTCGTACATTTTACAAAACAACGTGAATAGGCGTTTTGTTGCCACTTCGCTCAAGGATTTTAGAAATGTTGATGGAATGTTATCTACCCCTCCTGCCTTATTTGATCGTAAGTCCTCCATAGCCCTCTTCAATTCTGATTGAAATGCTGGATCCATTACTTCTTCTAAATCGACTCCTGTTTCTTCTTCTAATACATCATACAAATCTTCCCTCTCATAGAGAGCTTTATTGTATTCTTTCAACCTATCCACTCTCCTCTGCATTTAACAGTGGAATTCCCTTTGCACTCTTAATTGTACCATCTTTGCTTTTTATTTGAGAGAAGGTTATTTTGACATTCGTGTATGCTGATCTCATTTTTCATGTAGCCATTTCGTCTTAGCTTCCCTGCACTTCCTGTTTACTTCGTTCGTCAGCGACTTGTATTTCTGTATTCCTGTATTTTTTTACTTCCTTCTTTCATAGATCAACTAAGGTATTTCATCTGTTACCTGTCGCTTTTCCGGCGTGTCCTCGCACTGCCCTCTTAGCTGCTCGGGAGTCCCAAACCGAAAAGCTCGCTCACACAACCCGGAAGAACAATGACGTCACCCCAAAGATAGGGCCACAGTTACTACATATCGATAACGCCGCTGCTGCCACTTACGGACAGGCAACGCCTGCGAAACAAAGTGGCGCCAGTCAACACAAGAAGAATACAAACAACCGCAACCATGTCAACTAAACGATACTATCTGGCCTCCAACAGAGAGCGGAAACCTACAAACAGAACTAACCCGAGCCACAGAACTGCTCAACCTCCTCCTCTGAAGGAGAAACCCGGTGGGTGGGTGGGGGGGGGGGGGGGGCGGGGATGGGATTGTTAGGAGTCCCATCTAGCGGCGTAACCAAACTTAATTTGATTAAGGTGGACCTGATATTTCTTACCGGCACGGTTGTCCTTAACCAGAAGACTAACTGGGCTTAAAACCGCATAATCGTACAAGGACCCAGAAAATGGGGCGTACCTTACCAAGGCAGTCAACACGCACTTCCTCCCAGGAAAATTATGGAAATACACCAGCTCTCTGGGCTTAACCGTGAAGGCTCGCATATTACGGTTATAGCGAATAGCTTGTTTGTTGTAAGCCCTGTGAATATTGCGTCTGGCACGATTCCAGTTTTCCTTGGCGACCTGAGGGGTGATCTCCGCAGGAATTAAGTCTTGAATCCACCATAAGTTCGGAAGGGGCGAATTATCAGGTTAAGCAAACACCAAGGAAACCGGAGTAGCCTTTAAAGCCTAATTGTTGGCGGCATTGAAGGCAAATCTAAGCCAAGGGACACTAGAATCCCTCTTACTTGGAGACTTCTGATGAAAGATAATCAGTGCGAATTTAAGGTTACGATTGACCCTTTCCGCAAAGGACCCATGTGGATAATACGGAGTGGTAGTTACATGCTTAACACCGCTTCGAAAACAGAAGGCCTTGAAGGGAGCCGAAAGGAAGGCCGGTGCATTATCACTAACGATTTGCTTAGGAGATCCAAACACACTAAAAACGCTAGTTAAATGCGTAATTGTGGTGGCAGCAGTCTCATTACGACTCGGAAGAAGCCAGGTAATCTTGAAAAGGCGTCAATAATGACTAATACAAACCGATGGCCTCTTTTAGTGCGAGGGAAGGGCCCCACATGATCGATATAGAGTTTGTCCATGGGGCAAGATTCACGCTCAGAACTAAAGAACCCCGGTTGAAGAGCGTTATTCGGTTTGGCCGCACGACACATCTGTCACCGAGAAACCATTTCTCTAACGTCTCGGTCAATAGACGGCTAAGTCAGATGCCCCTTAATCTTCTGCAAAGTCTTATAGGCTCCTAAATGCCCACCAATCAACGAGGTGTGAAAATAATGGAAAACCGGGCGTATTAGGGTGTTTGGTAGACGGATCTTAATCTCCTTGGTACGTCCCATCCTTTAACACAAAATGCCCTTTCTGGTAATGTATTCATCCGAATGATCACCCGAAGAAAGCCGTTTCTTAACCGGACCCCAAGTGGGGTCCTTATCCTGATGGTCGGCAATGTCACCAAACAAATGAGGAATACTGCCTAAGACGACACAACTAAGATTGCGTTCCGCAGCTTCTTGGGCGCCCTTACTAGATGGTTGTTCAGTAAACATACGGCTGAGGACGTCCTCGAGCGCATTCTCAGTGCCTCTAATACGCTTAACTTCGAACTGAAAGGCTGGCGAACCGGCCAGTTTTATGCGGCCTAGCTAGCACCCAGCTTAAGGCTTGATTGTCGGTCTCTAGCTGAAATATTCTACGCTCGAGATAAAAGCGATACTTCTCCAGCGCTAATAAGACGCCCGATGCCTCACATTCGTAAACGGAGGATTTAAGCTAGGCGCTGGTTAACCGACGAGACACGTATGCTAATGGCTGCGTTTGACCTTCGAGTTCCTGGAGGAGGACTGCCGAAATTCCCGCATTCGATGCGTCGGTTTGAACAATAAATTTCTTATTAAAATCAGGCTATCCGAGAACGGGAGGATTGGCTATGGTCGTCTTAATATGCTCAAACACGGCCTCTTGAGCAGATTCCCACTCAAAACGCATGCATTTTCGGCGCCGTTCATTTAGAGGAGCCGCGAACTGAGCAAAATTAGTAACAAAACGCCTAAAATAATTCGCCATCCCTATGAACTTGGCAATCCCTTGCTTGTCAGTGGGCGGCGGAAGGGCTCTCAAGGCCTTTAGTCCACTCCTGATCGATGCAAGTACTCTCGGCTGATACTAGGTGACCTAATGTCACCTTATTGGGTTTGTCAAACCGACCCCCTGCAACCTAGCAAAACTTGTTGGATATGTTCCAAATGCTCTTGCAACGAACGACTATAAATTTCCAAATCGTCCAGGTAATTCTTAACAAATACTAATTTCAAGTCTCCAAGAATATTATCCAGCAAACGAGTGAAGACGGCTGCTCCAGTAGCCAAACCAAAGGGGACCCTATTAAATTCAAACAGATTCCAATAAATACAAAACGCTGTAACGTGTTTACATTCTTCAGCTAAGAGAATCTGATAGTAGGCTTGATTCAGGTCGAGCACAGTAAACCAATTAGCCCGGAAAACCAAGTAAAGGAGTTATGAAGATCAGATAAAGGAGCCGATTCAAGAACAACCTTCTTATTTAGGCGATGGTAGTCAACAACAGGAAGAAAGTCACGCCACTGATCCTTAGGCACAAGGAACATAGGTGAGTCACAATCGGATGTAGAAAGCCTAATAACTCCCTGCTCAAGCATTTTGGAGATCTTTTCCCTTAGTATCTTCATCTTAGGCGGTGAGAGGCGATATGGGGACTGCCTGACGGGAATATGGTCAGACAGACGCACATGGTAGTCAAGAATATTAGTAACCCTAACCCCGAGTCTATCACATAGAAGCTCTGGGAACCTCTCAAACTAATCCATTAGTTCAGAGGCCTGCTGGGATGCCTTAGCATCAACAGCCAGCATTCCCGCATCTCGATGCACCTAACGTTTAGTACACTCAAAGATCCAAAATTTCTGACCAGAAGCGAACTTATAGAAAAAGGTGTACCCTGAATAATCCAAGACAAGATCATTTTACCTCTAAAATCACATCCAAAAATCTAATCGACCGGCAGCTCCTTAAACAAGACCCAAGACAAGGCCACGAGAGATCACCAACCGAGATACTCCCTCGTACCCAACCATGCAAAGGCAACACCTGCCCGTTGGCGACCCGACATCTCTGCACCGAAGAAGCGACCGACCTAAGTCTTGAATTTGGTCAATTCAAGAAACCATTCCAAGCTCAACAATGAAATGGAGCTACCAGAATCCAAAAGGGGCACAAATAGGTTCACCACCTACTAGAGAACAAATATCAGGCAGTGAAGGGTGATGACATAGCAGCGACACGGGCAAACTACTGTTTAAAGCCTCGACCCCGGGGTCGCTACCCAGTCCGACGTCATTTATTGACACTGGGTGTCCGCGGCTGTAGAAGATTCAGCTGATGGTAATCCGGCGTTCCACTCGGTGACGCCCGCGGGCTAAACCTTATCTTCACGGTGTCTATCGTCCGAGAGCGGTAACGCGAATATCACTACAATGGCGGCACAAAGTTCTTCCCAAGTAGAGGGACGACCACAAAAAACAAAATGTGACTTATCCGCCGCTCGCATTCCCCTCAGGACAATTGAAACTAACTCCGGCTCTGGCAAATCAACTAACAAGGCCAAGCAGGCCGTTTCAACTCTTTTCACATATTGATGTAACTCCTCTTTATCTTGCTGCATCTGCAAAATATAGCGACACTCGAGTTGTTTGCGAACTCCGGTGGTCAATCTTTCGCTAATCAAAAGCTCCCTCAACTACTGCCTTGGCCCTGGATACCAGGGTCCTCATTTGGCCTCTAGTTAAAGGATACAACAGAGATAAAACTACTTGATGGGAAACACCGAATGCATCAGCGTTTTGCTCAAAGGAAACCAGCAACCATAACAACCTTTCAGTTCGCTCAAGCCGGTCTATAACAATTTCTGTGATGTCTCGAAACAGATGCACCAGAGGATTAGATAATTTAGCAAACACCCCGTCTAATCCCTCAGAAGACATAAGGGCGTTATTCTCAGGCTCGCTAGCGCACCCTCCCGGAAGATAGCAAATCCTGCTCCCCGATCCTCATCCCATCAAGCTCTAAGCATGCCATCTTAAACTGCAATTTATTTACCAAGGACTCCAATTAAGCCACTATTGCTTATCACGATCCTCTAACTTTAATACCCTTAAATCAGATATCCGGTTGGTTAAATGTATCTACCGTACCCACACCGTGTCGGACTGGCATTAGGTTGAGTGCCCTCTAAGAAACTGATGTTATCCTCAAGACTCGTGACGGGGTTAAACAAACCCCAATGACTGCCTTTGTCTCACCCACAACATCCGGCGTGACGCAACCGGCTGAAGAACGGTAGCACGCAAGCAGACTGCTAAGTCCGGAACACTACCCTCGATAGGCTGGCGTCTTATCGCCAGTTCATAAGTGAGGTGGTCCTTCCTCAATAAGCCGACCCTGGGGCACTGCCTAACCGCCATTGCAGAATTGATCACCTAAAACAGAACACAATCCCAAAGACAGATATCGTATAACACTAACAAAGCTAAGATGGTTCAAATGGTTCTGAGCACTATGGGACTCAACTGCTGAGGTCATTAGTCCCCTAGAACTTAGAACTAGTTAAACCTAACTAACCTAAGGACATCACAAACATCCATGCCCGAGGCAGGATTCGAACCTTCGACCGCAAAGCTAAGAAATGAAATGGCAAAATTGCAATCGTAACCACACTCTGCTACCAGTTGAGACCTGGTAGTCAATGAAGGCAGTATTCGGCTACGTTTGTGGATGGGGCCGTAATCAGTTATTATTGGTTGGCTTTTTAAATAAGGGTATAATTAATGAGTTGTTTCGTGGCTGAAGGCCTTAACGGCAATAAATTAAGAATTGATTATAAACTTGCTGCAACTTACAACTACAGTTACTAAAATATAAAAGACAAGTGGCCAAGGTCTTAAAGCTCGCTACTAAAATACAATTGCTAAATTAAAGTTGTAAGACAAATAACGACACTCACGGGTGAAGGATTTAATGGCAATAAATTACGAATTGTTTCACGGCGAAAGGTCTTAATGGCAATAAATTAAGAATTGTTTAACTTGTTCCAACTAACAAACTACAGTAGTTAGAATATTGAAAACAAATCACCAAGGTCTTAAAGGTTAACCGCTAAAATACAATTGCCGCATTAGAATTTTAAGTCAAGAAGCGACAGTCACGGCTGAAGGACTTTAAAGCCAAGAATGGCAATTATCAAAAAAAGTTAAGAAACATATTGTCAAACAGCAAGGCAATAGCAAAAGTTAATTAAAGGACAGGCAACTGATCACCAAACAGGTGAGACAGAATGATAGTAAACTTGGTAGCAGAACCGATTAAACTTGCTGTAACGCCAAGAATGGCAATTATATTAAAAAATTTAGATGCATACAATAAAAAAGCAAATGTAATAACAAGGTCAATTCAGAAGGAAAAGCAACTGATCACCATAAAGGTAGGGCAAATGATGGTAACTTGGTAACACAATAATAAAATAATAACACAACAATAAAACACAAGGCCTAGTCACAGATGGTTCTCCACAAATCGACCTCTGAGTAGGTCAGACCAGAAACAATTTCGCGAGCGATGAGAAAGGCAGCCAAGAGATGCATTCACTTCACAAGATGGTAACTCAGACTAGTGTCAGTGTAACGAATGACTAATGATAATCTGTTGAAGTTGCCTAAGGTCCGATAACCAATGCAACGATGGAACACCACGCCATAGCCGGAACCGGCGGTCAGCACTACATCCTCAGAACGCTGTGTTTAGAGCGTCCAAAAGGAGAAAGGATCCACTCCTACCAGAGTAGGGAAACACCAACCGACCTACAAATCAAGGAAACTGTCAAAACTACACGCCTTACCGGACAGCTGCGGCAAAGCGAGGAAACGTACATTGCCGTTACGTACACTAACCTCCAGGGCAGCTCACTGGGGTGTTAGCGGTCACCAGGCAGGAAAAATACCACTAGTTGAACTTAACAAATAGTAACACATAGAATGCAGCAATTAGCAACACTGTCGAGGAAAGCTAATTAGATCCGCCTTCCCCAAGCACTCCACTCGCTGCTCTTCATCTCGGCGACACTGCGAGCAGAAGCACGAACCCAAGTTACTTGGGAATCGCGAGATCTCACAATGTTGGAGGTTTCACTGCTAGGATTAAAATCCACTCGACACAAAGCTTATTGGATCCGACTGACGACTAGGTCGTGTACCCTCGCGACCACAGTCCTTCCATCCGGCAGTGCATGCGTGCCGACAGCGGTCCCTCTTAGCTGCTCCGGAGTCTCCAACGAAACTGCTCACTCACGCGAACCGGAAGAATAACGACGTCTCTCCAAAGATAGGGCCACAGTTACTACATATCGATAACGGCGCTGCTGCCACTAGCGGACAGCCAACGCCTGCGAAACCAAGTGGCGCCAGTCACCACAAGAAGAATACAAACAACCGCAAACCATGTCAGCTAAACGATACAGTCCGGTCTCCAAGAGAGGACGGAAACCTACAACAGTACCAACGTGGGCCACAGCACGGCTCATTTAACTAGTGTTTCTCCTCTCTAATTTCTTGGTTCAAGCCCATATCCCCCTGTAACATTTGCTTCTACTCCTTCCCCTACAACATCATTCCAGGGTGCTATGACTATTAGCTTTTCATCTCCCTTTATGTACTGCGCTGTAGTACCCTTTCAGTATGCTCATATACTTTCTCTACCTCTTCATCATCAGCTTGCGATGCCTACATCGTTAACTATCGTTATTGGTGTTTGTTTGCTGTCGATTCTGATGTGAACAACCCTAACCCTGAATTTCTCGCAGTAACACACTCTCTGGCCTGCCTTTCTATTCATAATGAATCCTGCTACCGTTATACCATTTTCTGCTGCTGTTGGTATTACCCTATACTCATCTAACCATAAATCCTTGCTCTCTTTCTACTTCACTTCTATGACTCCTACTATATCTAGATTGAACCTTTGAATTTCCATTTTCAGATTTTCTAGTTTGTCTACTACGTTCAGGCTTCTGACTTTCCACGCCCCGATTCGTATAACGTTATCCTTATTCAGTCTCATGGTAGCGTCCTCGTTGGTAGTCCCCTATGTTGCCCTACGACTGTTAAATTTCGTTAACTGATTGAAAAAATGAAATACTGTAGCAGAAGCTCAAGAGACAGTGCCCAACAGCGTTATTGAGCAGATCAAAATTGGAAATTAAAAGAAAAATAGACCTAAGACTCTAAATGAACCCTCACATACTAACACAAAATTATACCAAGTGCGCCATATGAGCCGCACATCTACTCGGCATCGAAGTGTCTATATCACAGACATGTTTTCTGTCACAAGAAGTGAACGGGGAGAAATGAAGGAATACGAACGTTGCCTATAAAAGCCTATAGATGGGCGACATTCCACTTGACAGATATCGTAATACTTAGTGGTTTGTTGATTGTCTGTGAGAGAAGGTGTTATGAAGTGGAAGTTTCAGGGGAAAAGTGAGTACGTTCATTATTTGGAACGCTCCGACAGCGACAGCTTAGCTGTGTCATCTACTGCAGTAAATAGTTATGTGGCACACTTAGCAGTGGATGTGCCGGTGGGCAAGAGATAGTAAACGGTCCAAGAAATGTCGCTATCTCATGGAAGCCACTGGCAGCAACAATGAATGAACTACGTTGCTTACAACTCGACCCAAATTTGTGTGTGAAGTAGATAAAAATGAATTTACGATGTTATGAGTCACAGTACATGTTCTGCGCATATGAGACAGAAGGAAGTCGAGCCATGTATGTGAGTATGTGTTGTGGTGACGGTGGATATCGTTGTAGACCGTTCCACTGTTACTGTTGTACCAGATAGTCAACAATGGAATGTAATTAGTCATTCCATACAATAATTCGCTTTTATTAATGTGGAAACATTTTGCACTAGGGCGTTTCCTATAGTTGTAAGATCGTGTTGCTGTTCGGAAGGATCGCTGCAACCTCGTTCGAAGTATATCCCGTGGTTTCACTGGACCGTAGTTTTAAAATTCCGGACCTTGAATCCATCAGACTTTGCTGAGCCTCATTGGGACATAGATCATGCATCGCTTCAATTTACAAAAAGATCAGTCCTGTAGTATTTCGAATACTTCAAGAAAAATATAAAAAATTCCTTTCGCGAAGAATAAATACTGCAAAAGTATATGATATCTGGTACTGTCTTTTGAACTCATTGTGGATCACTTTCCTTTGTATGGACTCTCCAGCTCATGGACTCTGCAGGAAAGACACGTGGTATGCACACAGTTAGTAGAGTTAAGCTATACAGCGATATTTGTGGAAAACGCTGGAAACAACATTTTCTTTCTTCTGCAGATCACGGAGATAATGCAGCGACAAGTTCCCATAATAAACCCCTATTGCTCGTCGGTTTGTGGATGCACAGCAAAGCATTCGCTATAGCTTCCTCAATACATTCCGATTCGAGTAAATGAAATTTTCTTTCTTGGTATCAGGTTCATGTCTATTGTTCCGTGAACGCGTGTTTCCTTTGAAGGCGTACGATGTACCTGCTTTCGAACCAGAAGTTCTCTCTTTCCGTATTCAAAACTTTCGCATACGGTGGAATCTGTGCACGTGTGCAGTTACTGTGACGAGTATCGAAAGAATACTTCTTCCACTGCAGCGTAGGCGCAGTTTAAGTTTCAGGGAGAGGTGCGGAAGAAGGTTTCGTGCCCTACCAGAGACACGTACTTCACGAGGACAAGATAAAAACCCGCGCGCAGAATCAGAGCACGTGCAGAAGCGAACTAGCAGCCGTTAATCTCGCTCGCCATCCGTGAGGAGACTGGGAAGCGATGCAAATATAACCGGCACCATTCGATACCAGGGCTGGCCTGATGCATACTAAACCAGGTACGGCCGTCCAGGTCCCCAGTGCAGTCAATATGAATAAAAGGTTGGATGTTGTGACTGTAATCATATAACAGTTTCAAAATTTACGTTTTTCGATTTTTAAAAAAGATTGTTGAACCTTTTGCTTGCATGCCACATATAATCCATTATACACATTCCTTGTAAATCATGAGAATACTGACCATTTGTATTCGTCCACTTATTAAATATAATATTCTGTATGGCAGAGAGTGTCCGCAGCTCGTGGTCGTGCGGTAGCGTTCTCGCTTCCCACGCCCGGGTTCCCGGGTTCGATTCCCGGCGGGGTCAGGGATTTTCTCTGCCTCGTGATGACTGGGTGTTGTGTGCCGTCCTTAGGTTAGTTAGGTTTAAGTAGTTCTAAGTTCTAGGAGACTGATGACCATCGTTGTTAAGTCCCATAGTGCTCAGAGCCATTTGACCCATTTGGCAGTGAGTCATGTGCTTGTCGCTGAAACATGAGATAATTTGTAATACTCATTAATAAGTCTAACTCATCCAGGATACATGTAATATGAGTGACAAGCACCTTCTACAATCTGAAATTCGAAAAATGGAAAATCTGAACAATTCGTGAAAATAAATGAAAAGTAGTTGTGTGGAAGACTTTATAATTGTCATACATTTTTGTAAAGACAAATGCGTTGTTTCTCCCACCTCCGACAGTATTTTTTCGTTAATATGACGAATTAGGTTCACATACGGTACCTAATTGTCTCAATGTACTTTAAAAAATTGTTACTGGGACTGGGAGATTATTATCAACAAATCATCATTGAAGTTAATAGCCCTGAAATTAATATGAATTTCAAAAATTTTTGACATTTTTATTCTAATTACAAGTAGAGTAAGGAACCACAAAATCTTCAGGTTTGTTGTGCTATGTAAGTTGATAATGAAAGAAAGAAAATTTGAAGGGCAGTAGCGCCAGGAAAAGACTGCCAAGACATTTTTTCTTATGACGTGAACTAAGGAGGAAGAGCAACAATTAGAAAATGAACTGATTTCCATACCTCTTGCTACCTACCAGGATAAAAAGTAAATCTAGAGTTGGAAATTACTATTGCAAAAGATACAGAATCGCTAATAACAAAGTTACGTCCTTTAAAAAACAAATTCATTTGAGATTACATAGTAAACAGACGTCAGACATTATTAATGGATCACAAATATTTCTTCATCAACAATCTTAGAATATATTCTGAGCTCAAACATAATGACATATCTTGAACAGAATCACCTGCTCCCCGCCAACCATCATGGATTCCGAAAACATGGATCATGTGAAACACAACTCGCACTTTTCTCCCATGACATGCTAAAAACTTTAGATCAAGACAGTCAGGTAGATGCAGTATTTCTTGGTTACCGAAAAGTATTTGACTCGGTGGCTCACCTACGCTTATTGTCAGAGATACGATCATACAAAGTAACAAGTGAAATTTGTGACTGAATTGAGGACTTTTGGCAGTGAGGACGCTGCATGGCATCTTGGATGGACAGTCATCGTCAGATGTAGAAGTAACTTCAAACGTGCCCCAGAGAAATGTGTTGAAACTTTGCTTTTCACGTAGTATATTAATGACCATTAGACAATATTAACAGTAACCATAGACTTTATGCAGATGATACACTTAACTGTTATGAAGTAATGTCTGTAAGAATGGTTCAAATGGCTCTGAGCACTATGGGACTTACCTTCTGAGGCCATCAGTCCCCTAGAACTTAAAACTACTTACACCTAACTAACTTAAGGACGTCACACACATCCATGCCCGAGGCAGGATTCGAACCTGCGACTGTAGCGATCGCGCGGTTCCAGATGTCTGAAAGAAGCTGCATTAATATCAGTGATCTTGACAAGATTTCAAGGCAATTCAAAGATTGGCAACTTTCTTTAAATGTTAGTAAAAGTAAAACTGTGCGCTTCTACGGTCACGGTATTTGCCTGGAGGCCGCATTTAATGAAGTTCAGGAGGCTGTTCCGGCAGCCACTGAGTGAGCATTGTCCATCCAGCTCAAGATTTGGTTCATGTTCGAACAAACATATATCGTCTATGTTCCCTCGTCACACTCGAATCATTCCAGCGACTGGCCCAAAAAATGAGGACACCAAGTTTCTTTACACAATTTCAACGAGGCTCACAATGTGGAGTACAATCCCCAGAACTGATCTTGGCTCTTTGGTTTTGAGATGCTGGAAGGCTTGAACCAGCGATTTCGAAAGTTCTGACACAAGCTAGGCTATGACTTCCTAGACTTGCGCGAAAAGCCTGAGAACTATAAACGCCCACCCCCTAAGTGGCTCATCGGAACCTCACCGAGGCATATGCGTGTTTTGAATGTACATTAAGTTGTTTTAGACTAGGCTCCTCTCCATGCGGAGTAGATAATGATATACTGGTGAGATCCAGAAGCGTTAATACACAGCTCACAGAAATGCCATACACAGATGAAAATATAACATACTGGTGATGAACTGACAAAGCTTTTCCCACAGGGTCTCGGAGTATGAAGCACACCTTGAAAGCAAACAGCGGAGGAACAAAAATCTGGCTAAATTAACAGCAGTGAGAGGTATTTGGGGGTGAATGTAAGTGTATATCTGAAACTTCCTGGCAGATTAAAACTGTGTGCCCGACCGAGACTCGAACTCGGGACCTTTGCCTTTCGCGGGCAAGTGCTCTACCATCTGAGCTACCGAAGCACGACTCACGCCCGGTACTCACAGCTTTACTTCTGCCAGTACCTCGTCTCCTACCTTCCAAACTTTACAGAAGCTCTCCTGCGAACCTCGCAGAACTAGCACTCCTGAAAGAAAGGATATTGCGGAGACATGGCTTAGCCACAGCCTGGGGGGATGTTTCCAGAATGAGATTTTCACTCTGCAGCGGAGTGTGCGCTGATATGAAACTTTCTGGCAGATTAAAACTGTGCAAGGTTCGCAGGAGAGCTTCTGCAAAGTTTGGAAGGTAGGAGACGAGGTACTGGCAGAAGTAAAGCTGTGAGTACCGGGCGTGAGTCGTGCTTCGGTGGCTCAGATGGTAGAACACTTGTCCGCGAAAGGCAAAGGTCCCGAGTTCGAGTCTCGGTCGGGCACACTGTTTTAATCTGCCAGGAAGTTTCATATCAGCGCACACTCCGCTGCAGAGTGAAAATCTCATTCTAAGTGTATATCTAATGGATAGGTTCAGAATGTGTGGCTTTAGCCACAAGAGTGCTCCAGTGCTCCTGCTGTCATACGAAATCGCATCCCAGACCATAACTCGAGGAATAGGTCCAATGTGTCCAGCACGCCGACAGGCTGGTTCAAAAATGGTTCAAATGCCTCTGAGCACTATGGGACTTAACACCTACGGTCATCAGTCCCCTAGACCTTAGAACTACTTAAACCTAACTAACATAAGGACATGACACACATCCATGCCCGAGGCAGAGAAAGACGGGCTGGTTGCAGTGCTTCAACTGACATCCTTCTAACCGACATAAAGCCATCACTCCGACTGAGGCAGAAAACACACCAGATCTCCACCCTGCCCTCCAATGAGCTCTGCCTTGACATCACTGAATTCGCAAATGACGGTGGTTTGTGGACAGCGGAATGCGCGTTACGGGGCATCCGGCTCAGAATTGTCCTTGAAGTAACCGATTTGTAACAGACCGTTGCGTCACTGTGGTGCCAACTGCTGCTCAGACTGCTGCTTCAGACGCAGTACGACGCGCCGAAACCTTACGCCGAAGTCTATAGTTACCTCTGTCGGTGGCGCCATGTAGCCGTCTGGAGTCAGGTCTTCTTGCAACCATACATTCTCACGATCACCGGTGCCATCAGTCATGTATGGTGGCTGCATTCCTGCCAAAGCCTTCTGCAGTATTACAAAAGGAACACCCAGCTTCCCGTAGCCCTGTCACGTGACCTCGTTCAAACTCAGCGAGGTGTTGATAATGGCGTGTTTGTCGAAGGCATCCTTGACGAACATCAGGTCACCAAGTCCAATCTCAGACCGTTACAGCGTTTATTTAAATCAAACCTAGCCTGCATTCTCATAGTGGTGCCACTGGCGCCACTAAATATAGTTGGAGAAAACAGACTGACATTGTGGAGGTGTTCATACTGAAACTATAGCCCGCTTCCGTGCATAGAGGCGGAGTGGTAGGGAAGCGTTGAGGGAATAATATCTGCACATGCATGGCAGCAGAGAATGGGCAAACAAGGTCTACGTTGCCGAACTGTGTTCCTGCAGACAAAAATCAGGTTCATTTGCCTGTGGTACATCGTATTATATGTCCAAATCTATAACTGGAATAATAAATTTTAGAACTGATTTCAGCAATTGTTTAGAGACATTTACTTCTTGTCCAAAAGACGTTGCGTCCACTGTTCCACACGGTGTCGCAAGTCGAGAACCGCTAACACAACTATGTGAAGTCGTCAAATACAATTTTTCTCAAAATTACGTCTGACGACAGGGTCACTGAAACTGATTGAAGTAACTATGGTTTATTGGGATTTGTATTGTTATAAATAAAAATGTAACGCAAGAAAAAATAAACTTCAAGCGCAAACTCTTGTTTCTAGTCCGCAGAATCTTTTAAAATATGTATAAGGCTTGATTGTTAGTGTGTTTGATTGTAGTTAAGTGTAATTTCTGTGCTTAAAAATGTGTTGTAAAAATGGTCAGTATGTTGTAATATTTTTCGCTGTCAACAGGAGTTATGAGTGTAAACTAACTCGTTCGACATTACAGTGAGAGATGGCATTTATGATACATTGAACAAGCTGACCACTTTTCTCGAATAACTCGAGGGGCTGCTGACCGATAACATCGAAAACCACCAACAACTCGACAGCTAACCGTCGCCATCATTTAAGGGCATTTTCCTATTCATGCTTTGAAAATGGCAGTGGTTTACCTGTGCCAGTTTTTTACGAATTTATCCGACAGCATTCTTGCAATTATCAGAGCATGCAACGCAGTGAGAAAAGCTTCTCCTTGGACCATATGTTGAACATTATAGTCTGCATACTACATTGGATAGAGATTCGTAATAAATAAAGGCCAGGAAATTCTCATGTACTATGTATGCTGCTTATACGTTGACAAACAGGGCTTTAAGCCATGATTCTTTAAAACCAAGAAATATTACTACTTTACTTTGTTGCAGAATTTACATAGTAATCAGTAGTCACTGATGTTTAAGTCTCTGTCCGAAGCGTATGACTGTAAACTGAGGACGGTAGGTTAAAGGCTTATATCCATCTTCACCTCGCTATCAAAGCCTTCTTCCAGAAGCTTTTGGGTACGTCGCAAAGACTGTGCCCACGCTGAACGGTCGTCTATTACTTCATGCACAAATGATAAAGTGTCTGTTATCTTGAATGATTTGTTTTTTTTCTCCCTCATAGCTATTAACCTTTGCCAAAATTAATTCATTGACATAATACTGACAGTGATATGTGGGTAAACGCAAAACTGTGTGACTACATTCACATGCAAGAAAATCAAACCTGTACGTTCTGTCTCGTAACTTATATAAATTAAGGAGCTTCAGGAATTCGGCACGAGTCTCGTTCATTCAAAAATGTGTGTGAAATCTTATGGGACTTAACTACTAAGGTCATCAGTTCCTAAGCTTACACACTACTTAACCTAAATTATCTTAAGGGCAAACACACACACCCATGCCCGAGGGAGGACTCGAACCTCCGCCGAGACCAGCCGCACATTGCGTGACTTCAGCGCCTAAGACCGCTCGGCTAATCCCGCGCGGCTCGTTCATTCTGTGCGAAGTATTTTTATTTATAAGCCAAAGCAAAATATCCGATTTCCTGGTGTTTTTGCTTAATGTTTTATCGGTAACAGTTCTATGATAACTAGCACGGTACATTACAACGACCGACTTCGAGGTAAGGTCTGCCACTATTTGTTCAGTAAACCACTTTACGAAACCGACAGCGTTCATTTCAGAATTCTAGTCACTGCTATTTTTCTTACACCTAAATACAAGTTTAGCCTCAGGAACAAAACCAAAAAAGAGCCAGTATGGAGAACAATTATCCAAAAACCTATTCTTGTGGGAACTTTACGATCGCTAGTATCATATTTCATTTTCTAGCAAGTCGATCTGTAATGATACCGATTTAACCCATGTTTTATCAAGTTAATACTTTTTTGTACTACCTCCTTCTCGCATATCATGCATCTTTATAAACAATGTGGTTGGTTCTGCACCTGTGTTATTTCTTTCAGCTACAAATTCTCTTCTTAACACATTTGAAGCTGATATCTTTTAAAATTCTTAGACAGACGAAGCGCTATTCTTGAAGCCAATATTCTCACGCATAATTATAACAAGCTTTTTTGTGACGTCAGGTATTCACCATTTACACAGAGCACTTTAAAACATCGTTGTCACAACCTTCCATTTGTGTGAAAGGTTGATGGCGATTTCGATATTTTCCAGGTGATACATACCCAACTGTTCCTCAGGTTTCTACATCTCCGACGCTTCCGGTTACAGCTCTCTCTACAGTTATCTTGTCGACAACACGTGCTTCTGCAGTCCGTTCTTGTATCTTCAATTGTCAGCAGTATGAATCCTGCTTTCAAATTCACGTTTGAAAAAGTTATAAATGCGGAAAGTAACTCAATTGGTTCAAATGGCTCTGAGCACTATGGGACTTAGCTTCTGAGGTCATCAGTCCCCTAGAACTTAGAACTACTTAAACCTAACCAACCTAAGGACATCACACACATCCATGCCCGAGGCACGATTCGAACTTGCGACCGTAGCGGTAGCGCGGTTCCAGACTGTAGCGTCCAGAACCGTTCGGCCACCCTGGCCGGCGCGGAAAGTAATCCCCCTCGCATGCTTGTGAAATACTTCATGCTTATTTCCATCACCTGACTTTTTCCTTTAATCGCGCTAAAACATTAACAGATACAAATTCGCAGCTACATTTCTACAAGCAAAAAGGAAACCACAAAGAGTTGCACGAATAGTTCGGTTTGCGCGAAGTACGGCAACAGCGCAGCATGCAGGAGGCAGATTCTCGCAGTCTAGCTGTAACTCACTGCCAGCCGCCGGAAAGAGAATGAATGTTATTGGCTGCCACTGATTAATGGAGGGGCATGCGCAGAACGGCTGAAAAGTGGGCCTCCTTCGTATATAACTTTATTACCATTAAATATGTATCACATGTCGCAACAAAGATTACCACTGTACAGAAGGAAACTAAAACAAGTAAAGCGATTTACTCTGTGAGCCTCCAGAGCCAATATCGTGTCCACAGTGGAAGTATATGCCTACAAATGAATTAAAAATATCCCTGTCACTGGCAACCTACACCTAGAGAAATACTTTAAGGAAGTATCTAATCGTGACGATATTCTACTCTAGCTTAATCAGGAGGTCGCTACCGTTGAACAGACATCCTATTCGAATGAATACAACTAGATACAGTGAAATTATTTGTTTTCAAACAAAAATGTATAAAGTTAAATAAATAAACTTTGTGTTCTGCCTTACGGCAGGTTTTGTCGTGGGGGAATCCTCGTCAGAGAGGTCCACTGCATGAGCATCTAGGGAAGTGATTCCAGTGGTGGTTTCCCGTTGCCTTCCATATCCCGTTGCCTTCCATATAAAGTTAAAGCTGAATGTTACATCCTATTCTTAATCTGACTTTGAGGTTGGAAGAACATATGTGACTTTCCTCAAATATTGTCCCCGTTTATTAGAGGAGCTCATTACGTTGGCTGATCCTGATTATCTTTGAGATACACAAAGCCTCCACCCTGCGTGGTACTGGCAGTAGAGAGCTAAGAGAATAAGAGAATCGAACTCAACACGTTTACTGTGATTGTTTCCCTATCTGCCGAACCGTGGTGAGTAAATCGGTGATTACAGTGCCGGGAGGAGTGGTACTGCAACATACCTGTAATTTCTGTCTACTCAGCGCGCGTAACGCACTACCAGCAAATTTCTACAGCTGAAATTGCTTCAGTACAACACAAAACACGAGTCAAGGAACACAAACTCAACTCAAGAATTAGTTGGTAATGTAACTCAGCTGAAGCATTCGTCTGAAGGAAGAACTTCAGTATGTCTAAGACACCAGAGAGAAACAAAGAATTACCACTCTGCTTACAGAGAAACGATTTCACTCACTCCTAGAGGCGAAATCGATAATCTGCAAATTATAACAGTGAGACTCTTCACTGACGCTCTTGGCAGCGAAGTCTCTGAGTTGCTCCCCACGCGATGTGTCCCCTTCCGACACCCACAGAAGGGTCCTCTTAGAAATCACACACCGATTTTCAGCAATGCTTGTGGCGTCAGCGTGTGCGATTCCTGCTCCGTAGCCGAAGTTTTATGGCTGCTGCATCGCTTTTTGCTGTTATAGGCATTTACGTCAGTGACTTGCTGTTTTGTAAGTCTAGGTCTCAGTGTAATTATCAGCTTATGAAGGTACCCTCATGTTGTTTTGATGCTGACAGAGTTCGCGAAAACGACATTCAGTTCTGCAGCTGCTATTTCAAGTGTCGTCCTCTTATTTTTCCTCACAGTCATCCTCAATGACCGTATGTCTCGATAACTCAGCACACACTTTCGCTCGCGCCCGACGTCCGACCTATCAGTTGGCAAGACTCTGCAGAGGAGTGCCTCTGAGGATGTCCAGCGCAGCCGTGACTTTTCGGTCACGAACAGGAGAGTTCCTTGGACCACGACCTCAAATCTCGAAAGATATACCAGCAGCTATGTCATCCGGTCGTGAAAGGCTTCATTCTATGATCAGTTCTTGAAAGACTAAGCAACCAATGAAACCAGCGCGCAAACAGTTTATGTGGTACTAAAACGATCATCATCAAGAAAGACAAATCCCGCTATCAGAGCAAATGACCAACATATGAAAACAAAATAGGGTACCTTGGAATTGATATCGACGAAAGGCAAAAGTACCGTGGATATGTAGAAATAGTCTGTCAGCGAGGCAGTGGATGAGGTTTGAAAGTTTTCGCTGTATGCGGTATAAATCTTCGATATGGTGCCTTGTGGAACACCAAACTCTTCGGCTACTTAGGTTACGGTAGCACACTCCTTGTGAAAACCATTTATTTGCCCACGTTTGAAGTCACTTAGCTCCGACATAACGAACTGAGAAATATGCTGAACACTATTCTACGATTGACACTTGCGTCGTTTTGAGGACATTGTTCGCGTGCTGTTAGTGGTCAAATGCAATACTGCAACATGTAGGTTTGGCTAGCATGTGCTTTACAGAAAAGTCATATGGCACGAATTTCTGGAAGACGGTAATTGGCGGGTTCAGTCGCATTGTTGGAGGTTTTTCCTTTCCATCGGGCCCACAGGTACCTTTCCTTTGCAAAGTATAGGAGCTGCACGTGCAAGTGTAGCTGTGAAGTTTAGGTACTGAAATGGATGTGCCTGTACTGTAGTATCGTGTTTGTGTTGGAGATAATGAAAAGAGAGGGTAAAACCCGGTGCGGACACGTAGTCCACTCCTATCGAAGACCATCAAGGGGGCAGCGAGCGTATCGTTCCTAACTAACTGACAGAGCACCATCAACAATGTCGCATGACCTCACTTCAGGACACCCCGTGGAGAGGTTTCGAACGAATCCAGGACAATGACGCGAAGTCTTCTGATCACAAAACTCTAGGCCCGGCCGGGGTGGCCGAGCGGTACTAGGCGCTACAGTTTGGAACGACACGACCGCTACCGTCGCAGGTTCGAATCCTGCCTCGAGCATGGATATGTGTGATATCCTTAGGTTAGTTAGGTTTAAGGAGTTCTACGTTCTAGGGGACTGATGGCCTTAGAAGTTGAGTCCCATAGTGCTCAGAGCCATTTGAACCATTTGAACGAACTCTAGGCCAACACGCCTCCCGTTGTCGTAAAGGAAACGGGAAAATTATCCACAGCGTGTGGCTTACCCGGACGTTACTCATCCATGTGCTCTTCGCATGCAAGGGTGCTTAATTTCGGTGATCTCGCAAAAACCCGGCATATCTACCTCAGCACGGTCGTTGACAGCATCTACATTTATGTCCAAGCATGAACTTCTCGCGATGTTTGCATGATCTTGTGCAGCCCTTGTATACACCTAGTAGAGCATGCCATAGGGCGGGAGCAGGCTACGGGGTTGAGGGGGATAGCCGTACTATATCCACAGTACAGAGTCACTGTAAAGAAACTTCTAAAAAACGCCGAATACTTAAGAATGAGTGTAAAGAAAATAAAATACACAGATGCTTAATAAAATACATTTCTATGCCCAGAGATCACTGCGTTAAGCCTCTGATGAGTACCGTATCAGAATCTAATCGAAAAATACGCTTGACTAATGTAAAGGCTGCCAGAGGGAAAAAAGTTAGCGCCCAAGCACTCGTGGATGGCACGGGAATTGATACTGAGCGTAATAAAACAAGAGTAGAATCGCTGAGCTACGTTTCCAGATATTCCTTTATCAACGCAGACAGAGAAGCACTGCCAGAGTTACCTTCTCATACAACTACAGAGACGAGCGTGTGATGTAAATGTCACTGTCAGGTGTCTTGAGAAGCAGCTGACGTAGCTAAAGTCAAACAGGACCATAGCGCTCGACGCATTGTCTGTCTTTCTCATGGTTATGCATGTTTCTACAGCTTCACATTTTGACAGTAGCCGTCCTTTCTGAGTGAATTTATGGAATTTAAGTGCATTGTCGGATCCGTAGTTCACACGTAAGTGCTGACAAAGGTTGTGAGCAATGAGAGCGATCTACCACGGTTGAGTAAAGTTTTAAAATTTCTTCTTTGAATAATAAGGTAACTTCATTACAGCTGCCTTGCTGCCAAAAAAGAGCTGAAGGCAAGCAAGCTGATATTCAGCAGAAGCATGCAATGTTTTGTTTAGTAGTCTAATGCAAAATACTTAAAGTCATATTGATAGTCAACGTACAAATATCATCTACACTGTTGCTTATGATCATACTTGCACCGGCCGGACGAAAACACCAAAAAGCTGAAAAACTGAATTCATTCTTCCATAGTAGATTGACAAAGGAAAATCTTACACTTTCCCTCCTTTCAACAGCTGAGTCACTCCGTCTGGTTGTATCCCGGGTAGTGGCTGACACTGTGGCACAGAGTCGAATATATTTTGGAGATCCCGAAAGACAAAGTCTCCCTCTTCACCTACTTTCATTATTTACGAGAAATAATCATACTGTGTTCCATGCCAGAGCTTTTCCCTGAATCAGAAATGAGTCCTTTAGGGCCCTTGTTTGAATCCAGTAACATAGTAATTTTCGAGGTTAGATTGGGTTCCACGATAATGCAATAGATGCACGTTATCGATTATGCTATGTAATTCCATGTGTCTGATCTGTTATTCTTTCTGTAAACAGGAGGGGTCTGCACTTCTTCCCAGCGGTAAGAACTACTGGCAGCACAAGCGATTCACATTTTATATGATCTGGGAAGCAAGTAATTCAGCACCACATTCAATATAAAATCAAAGTCAAATTTCCTGACAGCTTGTTGCCTTGCTCGCTTTGAGTAGTCTTCATCATTTTTCAGTGCTGAGGGTGATAGTATCAGTATGAGTGTGTGTGACTGCCGAAGCTTGGTACTATACTATTCTCATGCGACAAAACATTTTTAAATACTGTATTTATTATTTATGCTTTCTGTCTGTTGCCTTCAATTCCAACGAAACAAACCGAATTGACAATTTTTGCCCGTTCATTGACTTTACGTTTTACCTTTTTAATTTCTACAATGGTCTGATAAATTTTTTGCCAGGTTATGACTAAAAGTTATTGTCCACCTCATCCACTACTATTCTTGTGGACACAAGAGTTGTTAGTTTTCTCTTTAATTTTCCATACA